>NC_080704.1:39816158-44816158 GCF_030445035.2 Dasypus novemcinctus
TCCTGCTTAAGTCTATCCTTAAGCTGCCATGACAGTCGCCAACATAAAAAATCAATTCCATCACATAACTCTCCATTTTATCAGTTCCCCTTGTTGCCTACAGGATGGTCTGGCCTTCTGACCTTGAAACACAATCTTTGCTTTTCTCTCTAACCAATTAGAGTATTTCTCGCAATTTCCTAAACACAATAAGGATTTTGAAATATAGGCATGTTCTCTCTCTAGCTTAAATTTCTAGACTACTTTTCTCTGTTCTCATATTTATGATTCATATATCAAAATCAAATTCAAATACATCCTCCCATATAAAGCCATAGCAGTGAAGATCCTTTTATCTGTGATAACAGGAAGTGCAGCATTGGTTTAAGTGAATAGGGTTCTTTTTTTCCCCTTTCACACAGCAAGAAGTACAGAAATAGGTGCATGATTCTGTGACTCAATCATGTCAGCTTTTCTTCTTGCATTCTTCTGCCATGATGTCCTCATAAAGTTCTTACCTCATGGTTTTTTACCTCATGGTAGCCAAACAGCTCAGAAAACCTCAAGTATCTGATCACATTCAAAGGCAGAAAGCAGGGATATAACTACAGCAAAGAAAAAGACCAGGGAAGGAATGTGGGGAGAGAGAGAAGGTCCCACTCCTCACTCCTCAGACCACTTTAACATTTTATTAGGGAATAGTTCCTGAAATACCCCTACTAAGCAGACTTTCTCTAATAAAAAAAAAAAATTGGACAGGGAAGTGGACTTGGCCCAGTGGTTAGGGCGTCTGTCTACCACATCGGAGGTCCACGGTTCAAACCCCTGGCCTCCTTGACGCATGTAGAGCTGGCCCATGTGCAGTGTTGATGCATGCAAGGAGTGCCATGCCGTGCAGGGGTGTCCCCCATGTAGGGGAGCCCCACGTGCAAGGAGTGCGCCCCGTAAGGAGAGCCGCCCAGTGAGATAGAAAGTGCAGCCTGCCCAAGAATGGCACTGCACACATGCAGAGCTGATGCAACAAAAAGAAACACAGACTTCCGGTGCTACTGATAAGAACAGAAGCGGTCACAGAGGAACACACAGCGAATGAACACAGAGAGCAGACAACTGGGGGGGGTGGGGAAGGGGAGAGAAATAAATAAATCTTTAAAAAAAAATTGGACATAACTGAGTTACAGGCTATGGTAGGCAGAATTATGCCCCACCCCCAGAAATGCTAATTCCTTGAGTCTCTGAGTATATCAGGTTACATGGCAAAGGTGAATTAAGGTTGAAGATGGAATTAAGGATGCTAATCAGCTGACCTTGAAATTGGGCAGTGATTCTAGATTATCAGGTGGACCCAATGCATGAAAAGGCAATAAAACAGATTCTCCACTAATAGCCATGATGACACCTTGATATTAGCCCAGTAAGACCCATATTAGATATCTAAGCTCCAGAATTGTGAGCTAATCAATTTCTATTGTTTTAGGCTGCTAATTGTTAGCAATTGTTATAGCTGCAATAAGAAACTAATACACAGGCCATCCCTAGATAATAGATTTGGTCCTTAACTAACATCAACGCACATGTAACCAATACTTGATTAGAATCAGAGTTTATTCACAAAGAAGAGATAAAGAGATATACTTATTAGATAGACAGGCATAGTGTTTGCCACAGAAACCTTCCATGCCTGAACCGGCGGGGGCGAGTTTCAGGGACCTGTGGGAAGAAGCAGAGTGGGGCAGGGGACGAGAAGAATGGAGACAAGACAGGATTCTGATCAAGCCTCGTTTATTGGGGGTAAAACACGGGGATATATAGTGAGGGAAGGGAACGTGTACATAGGTGATAGGCTGGTCTTGTGGGTGGCAGACATCCAAGGAGGGGATTGGCCGACAGCTTGCATCGGGTCTGCATCGGGTCTGTGGAGTTTCGCGCCTTGCGCATGCGTACTGCTGTGATCACCTGAGTAGTGGCGGGAGGGGGAGAACAAAGAAGCAGGGAGGAGAAGAATAAGGAAATGACAGGGCAGATTTGTGAACTCGGCCATGTAGTTGGAGGCTGTAAACAGACCTCACAGCGGGTGGCTCCCCACACTTCCATAGCATTTGTCATATTTTACTGTAATTTGTTCACATGGCAGGACATGTTCATTTTTCTATTTCTATTATTTTTCCATGGGATCTGATCTATTGCAGTTATTTAATATTTTTAAAATTAATGAATAATAGAATGAATAAATAATTTTCAAAGGTACTGTTGTAGAATTTGAGAGAGGTTCAATTATTTGCATATAGAGAGACCAGGACTCAGGAATGACTTTGAGAAGGAAAAATGGTTTATTGACAGCCGGACTCAGGAGCTTTCTGTTTCAATCCCGAGTCCCGAACAAGATTTTTTAGTCCCTTTTATACAGAGAGGAAAGGCCAAATGGTCCTTTTGTTTCAGTTCTCAAAAGGCTTGAATTAGCATATATTTCCACATTGTAGGTAAGCTTTTAGCATGGACCTCAGGCATTCTAGATAAGCTTTTAGCATATTTGCTTTGCATTTCCCCTGAATACTTAAAGTTTATAGACCTTGCATTGTTAAACTGTTTCCTGGGACTGGAGTCCTTGCCAAGGTCACGAAGCCCCACACCCACAAGTCACAGATAAACTAGGTTATCTCTGAAGAGACAAAGAGCCTCCCACCCATAGCCTACATCAGTACCTTAGTGAAAAACATTGTACTAGAAGTATAGGAAAAAATGGTGGTCCAAAGGAAAAAAAAAAGTGTTACAGGTTTTTCACTGCTGTGCTTTCCTTGTGGGTCTGTTACTTCCTTCTGTAGTCAAACATAGAGAATTTTGGAAGATGGTGTCGGACTAGGCAGGCAGGTTGCTCTCACAAAAACATCAGAAAAAGTGCCAAAAGCTGTTGGGGGACCTGCTTTGGGTTCAGCAGACCAGGACAATGCACCACAACTCCCAGGACAGTGAGGGACAGAGAGAGAAAGAATCCAAAATAGTAAATGTGACTTACTAACCCCCCGAAGCTACTGGTAAGGGCTCCCCTCCACTACCCCCAAGATATTAAGCTGGGATAAAACCCCAGGCTCACTGCAGCTGACTGAGAGGGGAACAGACAGCTACCTGACTGTAAGCTGTTACAAATGAAGAGGGAGGGGGAGTCAGGGGCTTTTCTTTAGTGAATTCAACCAGTAGAGCCTGTTTTTGAGACTTGGCCCTGGTCAAACCAAAACACAGGAAAGCCAAGGCTGAAATACCTTCATGGAAAGGTGTGCTGATGAATGCGTTCTGCTGGCCAGTCTGGAAATTGCATGGACACAAACTACTTTTGTTTCTCTCTGTACTCTAACTCCAGGGAGAAAATCTGTGCCCCGTTAATGAATTCCTGACATGATTTTCTTCACTTAGCTGGGCAATTTTAAGACTTAGAATAAGTTGAACAAAATATCAAAAAAAGAGCTGTGAAAAAAAAAAGTAAGCAAAAGAGAGAAATTGGCCATCAGAGTAAATTCACCAATATATTCAGATGTCTAGACATCAGCAAAAAATTACAAACCATACTAGGAAACAGGAAGAGATGGCCCAGCCACAGGCACAAACCAAGTATCATGAGGAGGAACAGGATTTAAAACAATCAGTGATAATCAAACAACTGTCCTAAATCAATTCAAAGAATTTAAATAAACATGACTAAAAAGATAAAGGGTATTAAGAAGACACTGTGTGAGCATAAAGAACAATTTGGAACCCTGAAAAGAAAAATACCAGACCTTAGGGTAATGAAAAACAAGATAGATGAGATTAAAAATGCAATATAGGGAAGCGGATGTGGCTCAAGTGATAGGGCCTCCACCTACCATATGGGAGGACCCGGATTCGATCCCTGGGGCCTCCTGGTGAAAAAGAAGAAAGCCTTCCTGCATGGTGAACCAGTGCCCATGCAAGTGAGTCACGCAGCAAGATGGTGATGCAACAGAAGAGAGACAAAGAGGAGAATCAAGGTGAAGCACAGCAGAGACCAAGAACGGAGGTGGCATAATTGACAGGGAACTGCTCTCCACATCAGAGGTCCCCAGGATCAAATCCCTCTGAATCCTAGAGGAGAAAGATGAGAAGACAAAAAAGAGAAATAAAGACGATCACACAGAGAATGGACACAGCAAAAACAGCAGAGTAGGGGTGGGGGTGGGTAAAAAAAAAGTAAAAAAAAACAAAAACAATATAGTTACATAAGAGCAGATTTGAATTGCCTGAAGGCAGAATTAGTAACTTCCAAGACAACATCTGAACTGGAAAAGACAGGAGAATGGCAAGAGAAGAGAATGGAAAAAAAATGGAATGGAGTCTCAGGGAATTGAAAAAAGCATGAAATGCACAAAAATTAACATTGTTGGTGTCTAGAAGGAGAAGAGAATGGAAAAGGGGCAGAAAGAATATTTGAGGAAATAATGACTGAAAACTTCCCAACTCTTATGAAAGACATAAATATCAATATCCAAGAAGGACAATACACCCAAACAGGATAAATCCAAATTAACCTACCCTAAAATACATACTATTCAGAATGAAAAATATCAGAGATAAAGAGAGGATTCTGAAAGTGGCAAGAGAAAAGCAAAGCATCACATACAAGGGAATTTCAATAAGATTAAGTGATGACTTCTCATCAGAAACCAGGGAGGTGAGAAGAGAGTGTTATAATGTATTTAAAGTACTGAAAGTGAAAAACTGAAAGGCAAGAATTCTATATTCTATAAAACTGTCCTTCAGAAATGAGGGTAAGTTCAAAGTCTTCATAGACAAACAATACTGGTAGAATATGTTACCAGAAGACCATAATTACAAGAAATACTAAAGGGAGTGCTTCAGCATGCAAGGTAAAAACAAGGGTGGGACATAGGGAAAAGAGTGTAGAAATGAAGAATATTAAGAATGGTAAATTAAAGGGTAAAAAGACAGACAATAGAACAATATGACAACAGAAAGCCAAAGTATATAATGGATGAAATAAGTGATGTCTTTAGAGTAATAACATTGAATGTTAATGGCTTGAACTCACCAATCAAAAGACATAGACTGATAGAATGGATAAAAACTATGAACCCTCTATATACTCTCTACAAGAGACCCACCTCAGAAATAAGGATAGAACCAGGTTAAAAGTGAAAGGTTGGAAAAAGATATTCAAGTCAAATAGGAACCAAAAAAAGAGCTGGAGTAGCAATACTAATATTGGGCAAAATATATTTTAAATGGAAAGTTGTTATAAGGGATGAAGAAGGTCATTATATATTTATGAATGGGGAAATTCACCAAGAAGAAATAACTATACTAAGTATTTGTGCATGTAGCCTGAGAGCCCCCATGTACATGAGGCACACACTGGCAAGGCTGAAGGGAGAAATAGATGTCTCTACAAAAATAGCTGGAGACTTCAACATGTCACTCTAACTATTGGATAGAACATCTGGATGGGATAAATAAAGAAAAAGAGAGCTTGAATAATAGGATAAATAAACTAGACCTAACAGACATCTAAAGAGCATTACACCCCAAAACAGCAGGATATACATTCTTTTCAAGTGCTCATGGATCCTTCTCCAGGATAGACCATATGTTGGGTCACAAAACAAGTTTCAATGAATTTAGAAAGATTGAAATTAAACAAAACCTTTTTCTGATCATAGCAGAATGAAGCTGGAAATCAATAATGAACAGAAAAAAGGAAAATTAATAAATATATGGAGATTAAATAACACACTGTTAAATAATCAGTGGGTCAAAGAAGAAATTACAAGAGAATTCAGCAGATATCTTGAGATCAATGAAAATGAGAACACAACGTATCAAAACCTATGGGACACAAAAAAGGCAGTGCTGAGAGGGAAATTTATAGACTTCATTGATTACTTTGAAAAAGAAGAAAGAGCTAAAATGAAGATCTGACTGCACACCTGGAGAAAATAGAAAAAAAAAACAGCAAATTAATCCCAAACCAAGCTGAAGGAACTAGTAAAGATCAGAGCAGAAATAAATGAAATCAAGAAAAGAAAAAAAAAAAAAAACAATAGAGAGAATCAACAAAACCAAAAGTTGGTTCTTTGAGAATATCAACAAAATTGACAATCCCTTAGCTAGGCTGGCAAAGAAAAGAAGAGAGAAGACGCAAATAAATAAAATCAGAAGTGAGGGGGAACATTATCAGTGAGCCCGCAGAAATAAGAGAGATCATAAGAGGATGCTATGAACAATTCTATGCAAAAAAGACAATGGTAGATGAGACAGACAAATTCCTAGAAGCACATGAACCACCTATATTGACTCTAGAAGTAATAGAAGACCTAAACAAAACAATCACAAGTGTAGGGATTGAAACAGATGTTCTAAAATTTTTAAACTGATAAATATACAACATTGTGATTATACTAAAAGCCATTGATTATACATTTTCAATAGAATAGCCAGAAACAGCATCTATGTACACTGGGGGAAAATTAGAGAGATTGAAAGGTGAGGACTTTTCTTGTTTCTTTGTTTGTTTTTTTGTTTATTATTATTATTGAAATAATGAAAATGTTCTAAAAAATGATTGAAGTGATGAGTGTACAACTATGGGATTATACCAAATGTATCAATCCAAGGTATATTGATTTTACACCTTGGATGATTTGTATACTTTATTAATATGTATCAATAAAATTGATTTTTTAAAAACAAAACAAAAAATCCCCAAAATCTCCCAAACAAGAAAAGCCTGGAACCAGGTGGCTTCACGGGTGAATTCTACCAATTACTCAAAGATGATCTAATACCAATTTTATTCAAATTCTTCCAAAAAAACTGAAATGGAAAGAATGCTACCAGACTCATTCTATGAAGCCAACATCACCCTAATACACAAACCAGGTAAAGATACTATGAAAAAAGAAAATTACAGACCAATATATCTAATGAATATAGATGCAGAAATCTTCAGCAAAATACTTGCACCCTGAATCCAAAAGCACATTGAAAGAATTATACAACGTGATCAAGTGGGTTTTATCACAGGTATGCATGGGTGGTTCAACAAAAGAAATCAATCAGTGTAATAAACCAAAATGATAAATTGAATAATAAAAATCACATGACCCTCTCGCTTGAGGCAAAAAAGGCATTTGACAAAATACAGCATGCCTTCTTAATAAAAAAATTAAAAAACTCCAAAAGATAAGAATAGAAAGAAGCTTTCTCAGTATCATAAAATGCATATATGAAAAACTCGCAGCTAGCATTGGACTCAATGGTGAAAAACTGAAAGCTTTCCTGCTGAGGTCATGAACAAGATAAGGATGCCCACTGTCACCACTGTTATTCAATATTGTGCTAGACATTCCAGCTAGAGCAAATTAGGCTAGATAAAGAAATAAAAGGCATCCAAATAGGAAAGGAAGAAGTAAAACATTCACTATTCGCTGATGAAATGATCCTATATCTAGAATCTCCTGAAAAATCCACAAGAAAGCTACTAGAACTAATAGACTACTTCAGCAGTGTGGCAGAATACAAGATTAATAAGCAAATATCAATAGCATTTCTATATACTACCAATGTGCAATCTGAGGAGGAAATCAGAAAAAATTCTATTTGTAATAGCCATTAAAACAATCAAATATTTAGTAATAAACTTAACCAAGAACATAAAGAACCTGTATTCAGAAAACTACAAAACATTGCTAAAAGAAACCAAAGAAGACAAATAAATGGAAGGACATTCCATGCTCATGGATTAGCATACAAAATATTGTTCAGATGGCAATTCTACCCAAACTGATTTACAGCTTCAATGCAATTCTAATAAAAAATACTAACTGCCTTTTTTTGCAGAAATGGAAAAACCAATTATCAAATTATTTGGAAGGGTAAGGGACCATGAATAGTAAAAAAAATAAAAAAGAAGAACGAAGTTGGAGGACTCTCACTTCTGGACTTTGAAGAGTATTACTTAGCTACAGTGGTAAAAACAGCATGGCACTGGCAAAAAGACAGACAGGTTGACCAATGAAATTGAATAGAAAACTCAGAACTAGACCCTCTCATGTCTACAATCAAGTGTTTTTTGAGAAGTAGGTCAAGCCCTCCCAGCTGGGCCGGAACAGTCCGTTTAACAAACGGTGCTGGGAGAACTTGATAGTCATATCCAAGAGAAAGAAAGAGGACTCCTATTTCACACTTTATTAGAAAATTAACTCAAATTGCATCAACGATCTAAATATAAAGGTGAGAGCCATAAAACTCCTAGAAGAAAATGTAGGAAAGCATCTTCAAGACCTTGAGTGAAGCAAGCCAGGCACAAAAGGACAAATACTGTATGACTACATTAATATATGAAGTAATATATAATGTAAATTCATGGAGTTAAGAATTAGAATATAGTTCACCAGGAAATAGAAGGAGGGTAGAGAATGGAAAGCTGAGGGTTAATCTGTGCAGAATTGGTAAAAAGGTTGTTTATAAATCTTTGGAAATGAATAAAAATGTTGAAAGAACATCATGGTGTTTGTAACTAGTAGAGCTATTATGTGGGTATGACAGTGGTTGAAAAGGAAAAGCTACAGTCATGTATATTACTAATTGAAAAGCTAAAAACTGTAACATGGAACTGTATAAGACAGTGAAACCTTAGGTAAAAGATGAATATTGGTGATATTGCCTATGTAAGACTGTTTTTATAAAATATAAATACAAATACAGTCAATCATATTTTGCTAGATGTTTTAAAAAGTGATATTTTGTAATGACATTTTATTTTAGAAAATTTAGCTACCATTAAGAGGAACCAAGATTCAGTTTTAGAGGAAAAAATATCATTCTTCATGATAGCCTTAAATTTTCATGAATATTTTATAAAATTGAGTCATGACAATTGCAGTTTTCTCCTGGGTTGCTGGGAAGCTGATATACTAAATGTTACAACATATAATTAACAGTTGCAAATTCTTGTTTGAAGGTGACCTAAAAGTTTACTCACTCCCCAAAACCCAAGTAATTAAATCTTCATCAGAATCAGATAGGATTTTATGAATAAAAAATTCTTCAATTAAAATTGTCTCCTTTTTATTCTAGAAGAAACAAAATGTAAAAGGATCAATGCTTGGCCCTCTTGTTTCACTTCTTAACAGTTGCAATTAAATAGTGCGAGTGTTACTCTGTATACGCAATAATATTATGTATACTTTAGCTAATCCATCTGTCAGAAGTAAAAATCTAAGATGTTTTCTGCTGTATTAATTTATAATTGTTGATTCTATTAAAACATTTGTTCAATGAGATAAAGAATGGAATAAGAAAGGGTAAAGAATATTTTAGCCCTATTTGACTTGAAGTAGTATATTTCATCCTAAAAATGCAAGTAGCCTCTCTGTTTTTCCTTTATAGTGAATAAACATGTGTTCTTAGAATACATTGAATAAATCCTGATTATTAATCCAGAAACTAAGTTTTTATTTTCAATTAAACAGAAATATTTAGAAAATCTGTCAAAAATTTAGTATCTAGAAATATAATTCAACTATGGGAGCTTGCCATTTTTCACTTTAGACAGGCAGAGAATAGTGAGACCAACTTTTGTTGTGAACAATTTTATCATCATCATAGTTTAAGAAGGTTCTTTGTTGTAGTTGTTAGTGTTAAAGGATTTTGGTTAGAGTGTTCACAGAATTTTCACTTCATGGAATTTTTTGTCACCTAAGAGTGGTAAAAGATAACAAAGGCCAATATTAAGGGCAAGGAACAAAAGTGTCAAAATGGAAAAAAAAATAAGATTTTGAAATTCTTTGTTGGAACTAGGGACAGAACAACTTCAGCATCCAGCAGTGCTACTAGAATTACATTGCCACTGGGCATGAGGACAGTCCTTGCATTTTCATCATTACAAAGAATCCAGGTATTTAGATGACAGATACTGGAAAGACTAGATTTCATTTTAAGGGAAAAGGACAAAAGTGGTTTAATTGCTCTTATCAAACTAGCCAAATACAGATAGGGAGATCTTGCAGAATGGGGTTTTCAACCTGTCCAGTTTGGTGTCCCTAAGTAGAGAAATGATTGTACCACAATCATTTGCAGATGCCTGAGGTATAACCCTGACAGAAATTCATACAGATCTGGTTTTTCCATAGTAAGACTCTTAAAATTGAAGTAGGTCAATATTGGCATTATCCTGAGAGCTAGAAACAACAAAAAAGTACTGTAAGTATATTATTTCTTACATATGGCCTTTTCTCATGTCTAGGAAAGTAAAATAGAGGTAAGGAATGAGGTATTTTTTTTAACATCCTGGTGCCTTGAGCAAAGTAGCTCTTTAGAATGATAGCTCAATTAAGTAGAATTACTCAAATTGGATCATTGAGACTTAGAAGGAGAATATAAGAACAACTTAATGAGCCCTGGAGTTCAGTTGTAGAATTGCTTGATACAATGAAACTACCCTGGGATCACTTCTCTACCCATATTTTTATAGGTCTTTTAGAGTAATGAAAAGATCCCAAATCTTGAAAGATCTATGGCTTTCAGTAATCTCTTTTGTGCCTCTGGCTGTCAGTTTCCCCAGATGGAAAAACAAAGGGCTAGAGCTCACTATAATCCATCATGCTTTAACATTATGAGAGTCTTATTTCTTCTAGTCAATCCTGGATAAATCCCCCTGATACTGGTTGTCATTTCTGCCAAGAAGGCGTTTTTAGAGACTATTTCTAAACCCTGGCCCTGTGGGTGTGAATCCATTTTTAAATAGGATCTTTAAAGACTTTTAGTCAAGATGAGGCCAAATTGAATCAGGGTTGACCTTAATCCAATATGACTGGAGTCCTTATAAACAGAGGAAATCAGGGAGGGGAGATAGACAGGGAGAAAGGCAGCTATGTGAAATAGGCAGAGATTGAGTTAAAAATTGTTGGAAAGCCACTACCAGAAAGCTACAGACTTCAGAGAGAGCACGACCCTGCCAACACCTTGATTTTAGACTTCTAGCCTTACAACCGCAAAAAAATAAATTCTTGTTGTTTAAGTCAAGTAGTCTGTGGTACTTTGTTACAACAGCCTGATCAAACTAAGGCAATTGGGAAGAGTAGGAATGAATGAAGATGAAAGCAATAGACATTGGAACACTGGACTTAAAAGAATGAGCAAGAAAACTCACCAAGGCAAAAAGAATAAGGCATATCACACTGGCTTACCTCTGTTTTCCTTTCTTTCTTCTCTTTTCTTTCTGATTCTGTTTCTTGTCTTGTCGTCTTGTCTGGGAGAATTCCAGGAATTTTATGCCCAAGCAACATAGGAATACTGAGTAATTATAGTTTCCTGGTTTCTCCTCATTACCTCCTAGCTATGTTCTGGCGGAATGTGTACTCAAACATGGATATTTCAGTTTCAGGTATGAGAAGAAGTCAAATTTTTCCTGCTCGAGTTTAAAAAAATAAAATGATTGATGAATGTGAAATTTAAGGTATTCGAATATATGAATCACCTACACTAGCTAAAACTAAATGTAGCTGATCATAAATTTAGTGTGGATATTTTTATTCTTTTTTAAAAGAAAAGAAAATTCCTCAGTGCACTCTGTTGTCACATGCAATAAAGAATATTGACATAGGAACACTATCATAACACTAACAATCCCTAATTAGAAGGAAATAAGCAGCAGTCCTTGGTGTATGCAAATTATGAAATACCTATGGATAGACAATGTGAAAGTCCAGATTCTGGCTTCCGGGAAGAACTCTTATCTATTGTTTTCCCTAGTTCCTGGCTCTACCCTGTGACATAGTTTTTCTTGTCGGTGATTCTCCTTGGTGACATCAAAAACCAGTGTTGGAGAAAATAAATTCCTAGGGTGTTGTGAAGAGATGGTAGCCTCCTTCCTGTGCAAAGATTACTTTAAGGCTCTCTGAAAACTTACAGAATTTTTTCTCAGGAGGTTATAGTTGAGTTAGTAATAAAATTCTAATAAAATTCCCTTTAAAAACCCAATAGGTAGGAAGTAGATGTGTCTCAAGCAGTTGAGCACCTGCTTCCCACATGGGAGGTCCTGAGTTCTGCCTCCTAAAAAAAAATAATAATAAATAAACAACAAGCAAAACAAGCAAACAAACAAACTCAGGGGAGCTTAGGTGGCTTGGTGGTTGAGTGCCGGCCCCTCACTTACAAGGTCCCAGGTTCAATCCCTGGCCCCTGGTACCAAACAAACAAACAAACAACAATAAAAACAACCCAGTAGGCTTCTCAACTGCATTTTTCCAGGCAGTTCCATGTGCCAGTGACCTCTCTCACAGTTCTTTCCCAGCCATTGTTTACAAATTTGCTTTATTTTGTGCTCATTCATCCCTGCTTCTGTCATTTTAATGGAAGTTATATTAAGGCTATCAAATTTCCCTCCTTTGATGTCCAAATGAGAGCAGCAGGAGGAAACAGACAAGTGGAGTATGAAAGCTGTCAGCAAATATTAAAAGTAGAGTCAGATTCTTTATTGGAACTCTCCTCTACATGTGGCCTTAGAGGTTTATGGGAAAGGATAAAAGAGAGACAGTTCCCACACTGGAGTATTTCATGGCACAAGTCTGGAACTGGCATTAATAACTTCCACTTAGAGTCCATTAGTCATGACTAGTCATATGCCCTCCCCTGTTCCTTGCCCCACACAAGGAGATAAAATATAGCCATTCTGTAGACTCAAGAGTAATTTGAGATGGAACAAGCCCAGCATTCTTAGTTGTGACTTAATTACAAAGAATGTGAAATAAAATATATAATCAGGGATATTATAAACACTCAACTCACCACATTGTATTTGTATGATAAAAACTATATAACTTCATGAATATAAAACAAATAAAATCTTTCCACAGCTCTTCATTCCACTAATGCTATTCCCTAGTGTATGTTACTGGGGCAGGGGAAGAGGGTATGAAGGTGAAAAAGTAAAATTTTTAGTGATTTTTTAAATCCCTTAAAATATTGTCCCTCACAATAATTATCTGATCTTTGTCTCTATGTGAGAGAATCATCCTGCAAAACAATAATCAAAACTGTGTCTTCTAAATTAGAAAATCACAAACCATGTCTAAATCAGAATGGATCCTCTATACTTCTCATAAAATGATTTTCCCAGAGCCTAATACATAATGATTTGTAAAGCAGTTTTTGTTGAATAAGTGAACAGATAGATAAATGAATGGATAGGTGAGTGTGCAGGGTAGATGTTATTGGCAAGTGTCTACCTTTAATAATGCTAATTTTATTTTCCTTCTGTTGGAGCATAGAATACACTCTTTTTTATTTATTTATTTATTTATTTTAAAAGATTTATTTATTTATTTCTCCACCCTTCCCCCCCCACCCCGGTTATCTGTTCTCTGTGTCTTATTGCTGTGTCATCTTTGTCCGCTTCTGTTGTTGTCAGTGGCACGGGAATCTGTGTTTCTTTTTGTTGTGTCATCTTGTTGTGTTAGCTCTCCATGTGGGAGGTGACGTTCCTGGGCAGGCTGCACTTTCTTTTGCGCTGGGCGGCTCTCCTTATGGGACACACTCCTTACGCGTGGGGCTCCCCTACGTGGGGGACACCCCCGTGTGGCAGGGCACTCCTTGCATGCATCAGCACTGCGCATGGGCCAGCTGCACACGGGTCAAGGAGTCCCGAGGTTTGAACCGCAGACTTCCCATGTGGTAGACGGACGCCCTAACCACTGGGCCAAGTCTGCCGCCAGAAGTACACTCTCGATGAGCTAAATTTAGTAAGAACTTCACATTAAAGTCACCTTAATTCATGCCACTGTTTCTAAACTACATCACTGAGTGATGTCGGACATATTAGTGAATCAATATGAGCCTCACTTTCCTCAAGGGTAACACTTGTACACGGTGATCATGAGAGTTAACTCATGAAGTGTCCTAAAAATGTCTGAAAGATTTCACACAATCATAGATATTAGTTCCTTTATATTTGTTGTTTTTTTTCTTTTTTTTTAAGATTTATTTATTAATTTATTTCTCTCCCCTTCCCCCCCCCCCCCACCCCGGTTGTCTGTTCTCTGTGTCTATTTGCTGCATCTACTTCTTTGTCTGCTTCTGTCGTTGTCAGCGGCACGGGAAGCTGTGTTTCTTTTTGTTGCATCATCTTGTTGTGTCAGCTCTCTGTGTGTGCAGCGCCATTCTTGGGCAGGCTGCACTTTCATGCTGGGCAGCTCTCCTTACGGGGCACACTCCTTGTGCGTGGGGCTCCCCTATGCGGGGGACACCCCCCTGTGGCAGGGCACTCCTTGCGCGCATCAGCACTGTGTGTGGGTCGGCTCCACACGGGTCAAGGAGTCCCGGGGTTTGAACTGCGGACCTCCCATGTGGCAGATGGACGCCCTAACTACTGGGCCAATTCTGCCGCCTATAGTTGTTTTTTTATTCAATCTGATTTTCTACCTCATACAGTTCCTTTGCATCCCTCTCCTAAACATGCACACACACACACACACACACGCACAGGAAACCACCGCAACAATCATGGAGAATCGGGTCTCAAATAGATAAGCCCACCTTGATTATGTGTCCTTGAAAGTAAAAATAAAATGTTTTAAACTATTTATTGTATAGGATTATTTCATATTATTTATAATAAACGTCTTATCCCTATTGATTTGTTCAAATAATTTTCTTTGATCATCTGAGTAAAATTAATCTTCCCTCTGGTATGCTCATAAATTTTCCCTACCCTTCCATTTCTCTGTCATCAAGAGACAAAACTATTTCGTTACTTTCTTTTCTAAGTCGTCCTTAATCTAATCTTTTTCCCTTTTGCTTTGAAAAGTGACCCTTTACTACATTACTCAGGAGTTTTGGATTTTATGTCAATTTTTAGTTGAGAAAAATGGAGCATCCAATTGTTTTGCTATCAAGGGTCTTTATAAATGGTAAGTTAAACATTAATTACAGCTTCATGCATTTCTATTTCTTGTTTTTTCAAAGGCCTCTAGAAGTTGTCAACCTAAGGAAAGATAAAGCACCAGCAGAGAAAGAAAATGCTTATGGAAGTAAACAAAGATCACATAAAAGTAAAGCAGATCCAAAATATTACCATAAATCAGAACACAATAAAAAGTTTATATTAGGCAAAGGAGAGAAATTCTTTTCTTTTCAATTATTACACGTTTAGTTAGAAGGAGAAAAAAAATTAAAAGAATCCCTTTGAGTACATGCAGCCAGAAAACTGCGTTTCAGAACTGAGATGATTCAATATTTTGTTTATAAGTAAGCAAAGATCAGAAGGTCCTGGATTTCTCTGAAGAAGACTTTTTCTAGCATTATCTGACCTGTTTCACCTCATTTATCTATGATGTGTTCTGGCTATGGATGCTGAGCTTTAACTTCTTCATGTGTTTCCAAGAATTACAGAAATATAAGCAATTCCTAATTGTGAGTTGGCACAATCTTCCCTATAATATACTGATATTTGTATATAGGTAAGGTCAATTGCCTAGGAATGCTCCCAAGTGAAAGAAGAGACAAATATTTCTTTAGTCCTTAATCTTATATTAATAATTTTTTCTCAATCTCTTCTAAAGAGATTTCTCAGTTACTCCCAAACTTTCGATTTTTTAAAAATCATTTTGCCTTTTAGTGCTCCTCACCTTTCCTTGCTGTTATCTATTTTTTTTTATTTTCTTGATCTTGATCTGTATTTGAGCGAGCAATACCCATATCTGCTATTCTTATTTCTCAGGAGAGAATCTAGTCATTTAGAAAAAGCTTACATAATTCGGGGTGGGGAGCTCTTGAAGAAAAAAGACTTAAATTTATCACAGCATACAGAGCCTTGGAAAGAGCCTATACAATTGAAGGGACTTGAAGACTGAGCTTCATTAGCTTTGTGATAAGTTGCCATCATAGCATCTATTTCAATCCTCTTCTTCCTTTATATTTGTATCTCATTATATATTCACTGGAGAACAAAATATAACGTGGTTTCTGTTTCATTTATTCAGTACTAGCTTTGTGATAAGTTGCCATCATAGCATCTATTTCAATCCTCTTCTTCCTTTATATTTGTATCTCATTATATATTCACTGGAGAACAAAATATAACATGGTTTCTGTTTCATTTATTCAGTACCCTATTTTAACCTACTATTTTTACTTTAAAATAGAGGTAGCTATAGTTAGAGAGGTATGGATGGAGAGAGTTAACATACGGGAAAATAGGTTGGTATTTCTGATGATGAGAAAGAATATATAAATGCAAAGCTAATCTTGGAAGCAGTTGCTAAGAGTGAGTTAATAGATATATCAGGATTTTAAAAAAATAATTAGTTGATCTTAAACACCCCTATTTCTACAGTATAAATAGGGTACAATATAAATAGTAGGAAAACTGCAGGCTTTACAATTAAATCTGCCTCAATGAAAACCTTGACTCTGACACCTCCTAGCTATGAGATTCTAACATCCTTGATCCTCTGTTGTATCTATATGAACTGGAGTGGAGAATGACCAATTTATTGTAAGGATTTGTTATCATATTTGTGTGTATACATAAATAATACTAAATAAATCATAGCCATCATTTGCATTATTATTAAACAATTAAATTTATGGATATGTTTATATATATTCATATGATAGATATATAACACACCCATATAATGACTATAATTGGCATTAAATAATATTAGAGATTTAAAATGTCCATATTTCATTATTCATGATTGCGAAAAGCTGGGAAAAATTCAGGTGTCCATCACCTGATGAATGGCTAAACAAATTGTGGTATATACACACGATGGAATATTATGTAGCGATAAGAAGAAATGAGGTCATGAAGCATATGACAATATGGATGAGCGTGGAGGACATTATGTTGAATGATGCAAGCCAGACACAAAAGGACAAATACTGTATGACTGTTCTATTATGAACTAACTATATTGTGTAAACACATGGAGTTAATAATTAGAATATAGGTCACTGGAAAATAGAAGGAGGGTAGAGAATGGAAAGCTGAGGGTTAATCTGTGCAGAAGTGGTAAAAAGATTGTAAATCTTTGGAAATGAATAGAAATGGTAAAAGCATATCTTGATGTTTGTAACTATCTGAGCTATTTTATGGGTATGACAGTGGTTGAAAGTCTGAGGTCATGTATATTACCAGAAGGAGAGCTAAAAACTGTAACATGGGACTGAATAAGATAGTAAAATCTCATGTAAAACACAAATATGGGTGATATTGTATATATATAAAACTGTTTTTACAAAATATAGATACAAATATACAAGAGAGAACAAAAAAGAATAGCAGTTATGTATGGCAGGGGAAGCATAGAGAAGATTGAGAGGTGATGAGTTTTGTTTGTTTTTTGTTTATTATTATTATTATTATTGGAAGAATGAAAGTGCCCTAAGAATGATTGAAGAGACAAATGCACAAGTATGTGATAACACCGAATACCATTCCTTACCACTTCTGAACATTTTGGAAAAAACTTAAAATTTAAATTTCTCCCTTACACTGTTCTTTGGTCATTCTAATCAATTGATCTTATTGCTATGTCTTTCCTATAATTGGAAACTAAAGGCACATATAACCAACAGTATTCATTTATTTTATTTTTGCTGACTATGAATTACAAATCTTTATTATATAGACAAATTACTAGTATTTGACTCCACTTCAAAAATCACTGATACCAGGATTTACTAAAAATATTAGTACTGACTGAAAGACTTAAGAGTTATTCTTAAGCAAATTTAATTTTATCTGCAATTATTTAACATACTCAGTGAAAAATAACTTAGAATAATTTTATTAAACAAAACTAAAGCAAAATCAAGTTTCTATGTCAAAAGGTTAATCTTCAAAAGCTTTTGACCTCAGAGAAAAGGACAACTGCTATTTCTATAATGATGCTTCTTAGCTAAGAATTAGAATCAATACCTAATCTATGTAAAGAATTTTCTACCCAACTGAACATTTTGCAGTTAATTACTATTGTACTGCGCATTGAATTTGTGTAAACAGTCACTTTCACACAATGCTGCTGAGAGTTTAAAATGGTATAAGTTTTACAAAGGTAAGTTGGTCAACATATAAAAAAATGACATATTTTTAGCCTATTTTTAGTATTTATGAACCTGTAATCTCAAGTAGATTCTTAGAAATGTGATTTCTAATGGATTGAAAGGAAAATGCTTATAAACTTGGGATACTTATCCCGTCTGAGATTAAGATTTGTTTCAGACTTTATTAATAACAGTTGTATACTATTGGTATATAGACCTAAGGAACAAAGCTCACAAAACTGACCCATACAAATTAGTTGATTGATGACAGAGATTCAGTAGGCACAGACATATCTATTTAATAAATGGTATTGAAATATTTGGAAAGCCATATGGGCCTAAATATAAATTTATTCCTTATTTCATACCATATGTAGATAAAGTCATTTCCAGGCATAGTAAAAATTTAAAGGACAAAATCAGAGATCAAAATATTTAATAGATAAAATTGAAAATATATTTATGACAGCATGGTATATAAAACATAAGAAACATAAACCATAATGGAAATGGTTAATAAAGACAAGTGTTTTATCTTAAGAATTTCCATGAATCATCAAGAAATGAAAATATAGTCCACAAACTGGATTTTGATGGTTGCAATTTATATAAACAACAGAAGATTAATATGTAGAATGTATATTTTTAAATTTTTAATAATCGCTAAAACAGAAACTATCCAATAGAAAAAATACTCAAAAGCTAAGAACAGTTATTTCATAAATTGATAACATCTAATATACATGTGAAGATATGTTTAATTTTATTAATAATACAAAATGAAAATTAATGTCACAATCCGACATCAGTTTACACCCACCAAATCCTCAAAAATGGAGAAAAAACATGATAACAAGTGTTGACAAGAATGAAGACCAGTGGGAATGCTTATTAGCTGCTGTTGAGATTGAATATTAGTTGGCATTATAATGTGCTGAGAGCACCAAGAAACCTAAAATATAAGTGACACAACCTAAATAGTGGTTTATTTTTCTCTCACATAGGCATTAGAAGTTCAATCTGTTAGTAGTATGGAGAACCATTATCATATGAGACGCTGGCACATTCTTTTTTTTTTTTCTTGATTGTTCCCGTTAATCTGAAGGCATGATTTTTCTTCATGATCTAAGATGCCTTCCCATTCAGCCATCCTAATCTTTATTCTAGCAAGAAGAAAGTGAGAATAACAAGGGGAGGGACACGCTGGTCTCCTTCAAGACTGCACACAATCTCTGCCTCCATGCCATTGGCCAATACTCAGGCATTGAAGTACAAAGAAGACTGGGAAATAGATATTCAGTAGGTTACTAATGTCTCCTATAGACAGGAAATTTTTATGGTCATTTTAGAAAACAGTTTGACATTACCTGACAAACCAACAATTACACTCTTTGGTATATACCCCTGAGACACACATGTTTACAAGGAGACATGGACAAGGACGCTCAAAACAGTATTTCTAGCAGGAAAAAAGAAAAGGAATAAATAATCCAAATATCCTTAAATGTCCATTATTGAAGAGCTATAAACAGTTGCATATTCAGTGATGTACCGTGAAGGGCAGTGGAAATTTAAAAACATAATATTAAGAAAAAATATATGCCACAGAAGAATATAATTTTTCAGTGGTTATTCCAAAATTGCAACACTATATACTATATAAATGCAGCTTTAAGATGATAGCTGCCAATTGGGTTCACTTGGACCTCAGTTTGGCTAAAAACTAGTATATGATTTCAGCTTTGGCCTTATATTTTGGAAAGCTGAAGAGCTAAATGTCTATTTCACTATTGTCTCTGGCATTCTTGAATTGTATTTGATCACATGATTACCTAGCTTTACGCATTTTAATCAGTGTAGCAATCAGTAATACACTCATAATATATCATCTAGCTTTATTTTTAACATCTGAATATTTGCTTTCAAATATAGATTCCCAGTCTAAGCATAACTTGAAGCAAAAATCTTGTGTTTTATAGATTGCAATTCTAACATTCAGTTTATGTATAAGCATATATTTTACTTTGCAAGAGTAAACTTGATGATAATGAATGATGCCCCAAAACAATTAAGAATGTTCAGTTAAAAAAGAAATAGATTACCAATATGACTATTAAGGGTATATTAGCTAGAAAACTTTATGAGAGCACTATATTGTGTTTTAGCCAACAGTTGTATAAACCATATAAATTTAAATAATTCCAGGCAGAATGATAAGTACTATCTTAAGCTGTCTAATATACTTGGATTCATATGCAAAAACCATATATGCTAAGTTTATATGCATATAAACTTCATGGATATCTTCAATTTATTTAATTCCATTTTGGTCATGAGACTTTCAAATAGAAATCCAATTTGGAAAGTCTTTATAGTTTGTGAGAATCAAGTAAGAGCAGAATGTCAAACTTGTCATCTCACGATTTCTCAAGAAAAACTCCAAAATTAAGTACCACACATAGTAAAGCATAACAGGGGGACGAAAAAGAAGAAAGCTCAAGATCCTCTTTCAGACATGCTGGTTGAAAGTGAGTAGAGAGCATCACAAATGAGCAGCAGAGTGATTTCTGGAGTGCTCCTGAAGTTCACCATGCTGAAAAATGACTACTAAATTTAAATTATGATATTATAGTAATAATCAGTTTTCAATAAACATTTCAGATTCACCCTTGTATTCCAGAGATTAATTTTAAGTTGTTGGCCAAACCTTAACTCTTGCTCAGTTTGTCATTTAGCAATAATAAATGTTCAGTGCCCTTCTATTTTTCATTAATGACCAGTGTCTGGGTTTCCCCCTTAAAGAACAGTTAGAAATGGAAGCATTTTCTTTTATATTTTGCACCTGCCTAGTCTGGATTCTAAATTCTTAAAGTAAATTTCTGTCACCTTAATCAGTCTTTCCTTCATTTTGTTTGTTTCTTCATTTTCCCATTGCTCCTATGCAGACAGTAAATCTGAAGTATACATTTCAAACCACTCTGGATCCTCTTTGACTTCTTGAATAAACTTGTTTCTTTGAGACAGTGTATCAAGCACAGTTATTTCTTTGTTCTCTAAACCTTTGACATTGTAATTTCATTCAGATATTTCTCTACCACTATAAAAAGAGATACCATATTGCCTTTATTTTAAATGCATCTTTTTAAATTTTTCATGAAAAAAATTCACCCTTATTTTCTAAGTGAAAACACAGTTTGGGTCTGTGATTGAAATCTTGGTACAGATTTATGAAATTAACAAATCCAGGTCCTATTTGAAATTTTGTGGTGAGGTCTTAGAATTGAGCACATGGGAAAAGGCACTTAATTCCAAAATATGGGAGTAGCTACAGTTTGGTTTTTTTCCCCCTTAGTCCTGGATATAGCTCAAGTTGACTTTAAGAGGAACTGAACTGAGGCTTTGGAACCAGCATTACATACTTATGACTGACAGAAATCTAACTTATCGTTGGCCAGTATCTCCCATAATTTTTTCTGCAATTGGAAGTTTAAAATTTTGGCATATATAACAATGGAGAAAAGAACAAAATGTTTCCCTCTATCTCTTTTTTCTTTTTCTCCTGTGCACCAGTGCTTGGAAAGTGAAGCTTATTTTGATATAGATCTTAACTATGACTAACTGGTTTTCTTCTTTGGTCATTTAATCCTTGTGTCAACAGAGCCGGTTTGGTTAAAAGCTAAGCCGGTGAGGGTTAGGGAAAGGTCAGCCAGCCGCTCTCATTGTTTATGCTTACTGAGGCCTGTCACTTCTGAGTCAGTTGAAAAACCAAAACAATATAAACTGCTGCAAAGCACCAAGGTCAAACTCTTGTATGACCTACTAAAGCTTTGACACCAGTTGACTCTTGCCCGGGCTGTGCTGTAAGCAGGAATCTTCTCTTCCCTAAATATCAACCAATGATTCAAGATGTTAAGTATTAAGTGACTTATCAATAGCACCCATTTTCCCTGCACCCAGGTTAGAAACTAATTGAGTGATAGGCAAAGGAATCAGAGATAAATCAAAGTACAGTTTTATTACTAATATGGCTAAATGGTTAGCATAGCTTAGATATGCAACCACAAAAAATTCTAAAAACTTCTTGTGAATTAGATGAACTTTTCTTTTTTATGATTTATTTTTTTTCTCGGCTCCCCCACCCCCACTCCCTTGTCTGCTCTCTGTATCCATTCTCTGTGTGTTCTTCTGTGACCACTTCTATCCTTATCAGCAGCACTGGGAATCTGTGTTTCTTTTTTGTTGCCTCATCTTGTGTCAGCTCTCCGTGTGTGCGGCACCATTCCTGGGCAGGCTGCACTTTCTTTCGCGCTGGGCAGCTCTCCTTAAGGGGCGCACTCCTTGCGCATGGGGCTCCCCTTAACCTCAATAGGACATGAAGAATTTCTGATGCATTTGAGCCAAACATACTGATGTGGGCTATGGGTGGAAGGCTCTTTGTCTCTTCAGAGATAACCTAAGCTGTTTGACTTGTGGGTGTGGAACTGTAAGAGGCTGCAGTCCTGCCCTTAGGGACAATGGCAACTGCTCCAGTCCCAGGAAACAGTTTAACAATGCAAGGGCTATAAACTTTAAGTATTTAGGGGAAATGCAAAAACCAAATATGCTAAAAGCTTATCTAGAATATCTGGAGTCCATGCTAAAAGCTTACCTAAGATGTGGAAGATATATATGCTAATTCAAGCCTATTGAGAACTGAAACAAAGGGACCCTTTGGCCTTTCCTCTCTGTATAAAAGACATTTGAAAATCTTGTTCAGGGCTCGGGATTCAAACAGAAAGCTCCCGAGTCCGGCTGGCCGTCAATAAACCATTTTTCCTTCTCAAAATCATTCCTGAGTCCTGGCCTCTCTATACTCAAATAACTGAACTTCTCTCAAATTCTACAACATTTTTGGCGACTCTGGTGGGACTACAAACAAAGGCCACAGACGGTAGCATTTTGCTGCCCCTTCCAAATCCCCGAGGAAGCCGGGAGGACTCGGGTGAACCCCAAATCTGGGCGCCCCTGGATTAAATTTAATCCAGAAAAGATGTGGGCTCCACCAGAATCTTCCCGACAAAAATCGAGGGCAATGGAAGGTCTGAAGAGAAAGATTCTGGGAACGAAAAAGAACTCCGAACATGGAAGAAGGTAAGACTCCCCGGGTGAGCACAGTCTGGAAGGCCCTAGCTTTAATTGCTAGGAAGGGGAGGCTGATCACCTCCCGAGAGAACCCTAGTAGCCCCAGAAGGCTGGGGGGAAGCCGTTCTCTCTAGGCTTGGGAAAAGGAGAAAAACCGGGGAAAAGCCCTGGTGTTTTGGGTTTGTCTAACTGCATGTTAGAATCTGGTACTGGTCTTATATCCACTAAAGGAGTGGAGTCTCGATTTTAATAGGAAGGGTTGTTTATAGGTTCAAGTCCTAACGTCTTGGAAATTGGTCTGGATTAAAAAGAACAAACAAACAAACTTGGTTACAGAAAAATGGATCAGCTTTTCTAGTGGAGCTTGGTCTGGGTGTAAAGTTAAACAGTGGAAAAGTCTAGCTGAAATCTTTTGTTATGGTGCTAATTTGTGAATGAATTCGCTTTATACCAAATGTTAAGTGTTCTGAGGTTTGTGATGGCTGTGGGGGCAGCCATGGTGAAAATATATATAAACTTGTGGGTCAGATTAGTGACCTTTGTGCTTCTGTCTGTGTCAGCTCAATGCAAGTGTTGGAGTTGTGTCCTTATGTAAAGTAGAATTACAGCTGAGCTGGAGCCCTCCCTTGCCATTGGCAAGGGGGTGAAATGATTCTGGGGCAAAAAGCTGAGGAGTCTGGATGTTTGCAGAGTCTAGATGTTTGTGCATGCTCTGCTGTCTTGTCTCTGGTCTGGCCCTTTGCCGGGGCTTAGAGGCCATCTGTGTCCGCGCCACGCACCCAAGTTTGTTGGGGATGTCCCAGTCAGGGTGGCTGGGTCCCCGGGAGAGTTGCCAAATTTGAGTAGGTTCTGTCTGCCCATTTTGGCTGAAAGCTGGAAAGCGGGGAGCGGCTTGCCCCTTTCCAGTGAGTCCACCCTTCTGTTCATAAGCGGCATTCTTGTTTGTTGTGCACCCGACTGCCTGGAAGGGGGGGAAGTGAAGGGGGTGAAAAGCAGAATCAGAATAAATGCAGTAAAGTTCCCCCCTTAGGGTGTCAAAGCCAAAATACCTTTGCATTCTGCCCAGGTTCTTAGAAGGTATTGTAGTAACTTTAAGTAAGAGAATGTGTTCTGTGAAGGTAAAATTTGTCTTAAAGGTATAAATAATTATAAAAGTTTTACAAGCCATTGTTTAAATTAAGGTATTTAAATGGCAAATAGCAGAAAGTCATTATTAAACAAAAACTGAATTGATAATAATAATAATAAAAGGTAATTTTATAACAAATTTATTTGGCAGCCAGCCTCCCCTGCCAACTTGCTTCCAAAGAAACTGTTTCTGGTATTACATGCTAAGTATTTAAAGTGAAGAAAAGTTCATTATTTTAACAAGCTTGTTTAGTATTAATGGCAATTATGTTGTAAGAAGTTTGCCTGGTAACTTAGTATGTGGGATATATGGAATGTGTTTTTATTGTTAAGGAAACAGAAGATGACTTTGTCGTTAAAATCATTTATAAATGCATTTATATTATAAAACAGTGGAAAGGTAATAACTGAAATTATAGCTGGGTGAATTTAGCCTGAAATTATTTAAGTGTAAAATCTAAACTTTAACTTTCCTTAGTTTATGGTTACTTCAAGCCTAACCTCACCCCTTGCCTTTGCCTATGGTTATTTCATAATAGCTTCTGCCCCTATAGGCCAGAAAAGAGCTGGGACATCACTGTCTCCTGTCCTGGTATTAGTAACCCTTTCTCTCATGAATTAAAGTGTAAACTAAATAAATTGCTGCCTGATGGAATAAGGTTAAATGACCACTGGAATTTTATTATCTCCAAAATCAAAAGAGGGGTGGAGGGGGAGAAGTCTCCTGCCTGGACAGTCAGTGTCCCTAAGAGTGGCAATTCATGAGAGAAACGTCTGTCTCCCTGAGTCTTCAAATAGCCTCAGTCAATATATAAGATTAATCTTGTTGTTTATCCGAAATTCTGCTAATTTCAAAGTAAAATATAAAGTTCTAAAACAAAATGGTGCTCTAAAGCATTGAAAACATTTTGGTTATTACAATCCATTAAGTAAGAAGGAAAATTCTTCTAGTAAACTGCATGGTCATAGTGCAAATTAAGGAAAGTTTCAGGAGTCTTTGAAATGTTTGCAGTCACACTTGTTTTGTAAAGATTAGAAGTTTAAAGTAATTAAAGTTACGTTTTTGTCTCAAACTTTATATCTGCCTATTTGCTCAAATTGTTGAGGTTAAATATGCAGTTATATAAGTAATATGTATTTCTGGACCCCTAATTAATTAAGCTAAACAGTATATAAAATAATGCAAATTATAAGTAATATCAATGAGTTGTGTTTGTGTCTAACTCTTTGTGTCTGCCCATTAAAAAAAAATGCTCAGTGTATGTCTTCATACATCAGGATAATATCAAATTAACAAATAAAAATTCTTAAAAGAGCTCTATTCAAATTGTTAAAAATTAAATATGCAGTTATATTTGTAAATATTCTTAAAGCCCAAATTAAACTAAGCAGGATGGAAAAGTCATAGAAATCTGATTATAGAAACAATTGGGAAAGGGCCTCCTCTTTGCAAGAGCTTTAAAGGCAAGACTAGGTGTGGCAGATTAAACCTATCTACTAGGCTAGGGAATTAAGAATCAGTTTGCCCTGTAATTTCCCAGTTTAAACCTTTTGTCAGCCATAAAATAAAAAAAACAAAAAACAAAGATTAGGTTAATTTTCACATAAGAAAAATGTTGATGTAACCCGTCGGCCTGCTGCCTCAGTCTCCCACTCCCGGGTTGGACAGCAGTGGAGGAGACCAGTTTAGGCCAGTCCTATGGGCAGTGGAAGGATGCCCAAGAAGGACTAAGTCGATGCCATTTCAGCACTAAATTCTATTCCTTATTTGACAAAGGGGAGCAGGTAAAAACTAAAATGGTTGGAATGTGATAGAGGAAGCAGTTAAATCACAAACTTTTGCGTGGGAAGGTTAGATCTCAGATAAGCTGTAACTTCTGAAGTATCCAATCTATGGAAAAACAGAGGAAGAGCTTGCGTGCTAGGCTTAGGGGTATAAATTGTGTCATTTTTCTTTGTTCGGGGCACCAGCCATATCTGGCTCTGTGCACCTTCTTGCAAGATTGAGAATAAATTCTTCTCCACAATCTAGTGAGCCTTATTTTCTTTCAAAAGATTTCTTCCCAACAAAATAAAGGTAATTAGTGGCTCTATTAACAAATTTCAGTAAGTAACGTCCATAAAAACTATGGAAAGATCTTTCCTAGGTTATGATTAAAAAAAAAAAATTAAATAATTGTGTAATGTGTTTTAAAACCTAGTAGTCAGTATGCTTTTAAATTATTAATTTTCATAACTTAAACAAAGAAAAAAAGTTTTTAGCTTCTTGTAAGGAAAAAAGAGAACATTCCTTGCATAAAGTATTATGATTTCAATTTTATTTAACTTGAGTGTAATCTCCCATAGTTAATTTATGAACTAAATTAACATTATATGTACAAATTCTTTACAGTAATGAAAATTGTAAGTTCACATTGGTGAAATTAAGCTAAAAGAAAAAAATTGTAAATATGCTCTCTTAAATAAAGAGTAAATTTCTTTCATTGGTAATTGTAATTTAGTGAGTTTATTTAAACATGAGGTGGCTAGTCAATGTGGTTATAGTCAGTTATAAAGAGTTTGTAAAACATCGTCCAAACTAAAAATGTTTAAATAATTCTAGTTGTAGAAGTCATTGTTAACTAAAAAACTTAGATTGGTATTGGTAGCAGAAATAACTTCGTAATAATAAAACCTGTCTGAAGGCCACTGCAAAGTACACATTTAAGTAAATGGTAATAAAAAGTTGTCTTGATTCTATTGGAAATATTCTGTTTTCATTTTAACAATGAAAAATAATATTTTTCCTCTATTACTAAAGTAAAGTACCTACTGTTATCTTCATAGTAAAATTGTGTAAGTAAACAGTCATTTGATATATGTGTTACGTTAAGTTGTTTAAAATATATATAAAAACAAGGAATAAACTTTAACATTGTCAAACTCTTGTGCATTCAAACCGGGCCTTGAATACATTACAGGTGACCTCTCCATGTGAATTATTGGCTAGGCTAGTCACTAACCCCTCAATTAAAATATGTGCTATATCAGTCTCTGGTTCTGCTCCTGAAGTCGATGGAAACTATATTGCAGTTTCAAGCTCCTGCAGCAGCCAATAATAACTCGGTACAGCCAAGTGTACAATAAATATCGCCTCCAGACTGGCACTGTTCCATGGTGCCAGAGAGCACTATGCACCAGGCTAGTAGAATACTAGAAAATCTCTCTAAGATAAAAGATGCTGCAACTTGCTCACTGCGTTGAAAAACATGCTAAGTGGAGCCATGATACCAGGATACTGTAAGTGAAACTTAAACACAATTAGCATTATGGCCTGCTCTCATGGAGAAATAACATGTAAGGTATTACAAACCTGAAACTCAAAACTAATAATTGCAACTCTGAATCCTTATGCATTAAGTAATACATTAGTTAATATTAAGTGCTGTACTTTTATCCTGTACTAAATATATGCCTAATAATTGTAATATTATCTTTTCTATTTTAGATCAAGTGCAAAAGTATATTAGACATGTTAAATTCCTGGTAAAATCATTTTCTAAACAGTTAATAACATGTCTATAGAATAAGGTGGCCGTCTCAGCCAGTCTCAGTCAACTTCTATATTCTACTGTACTCTGCTGTGTAGCAAAGGTGAGACTTGCTTGCTAATGTTGAGTCACCTATTAAACAAGTCAAAATTGCTAGAAATTGTACAATTAAAACCAAAGTGTAAAAAAAAAAAAACCTTTATTCTGTCGTTCTAATCACTCCACAGGTGAAAACCAAGAGAATTTCCAACTTAGTGTTCTAATCCTGAGTAAAGCCAGTTGCCCAAGGAGTGCCAGTTAACCAGAAGCATCTAACAGAGTGAATGAGTGCCAATCATTAAACATCTTAGAATGTGTCTCCAAACAAAGCTAAGTGTCTGTTGCAATTTTTCTCTAAAGATAAATAACTTAAAAAAAAAAGAATATATATGCTGTTCCCACCAGCTTTTAAGAAGGAGTGCCATCTTTATAGGCACCTCACCTTGTCTACCTCTGTAATCCAATGTCCTCTTTTAAAAATGGGTTTTCCAAATTTTTAATTAAGTTTGTTTCTTTCAGAGTGAACATCTTATTAACCATATGAAAACTTCATCCAACTTTGTACAGAATGCCAGATCCATCTTCCTCCAGTTTAAATAAATTAATAAGAGTTTTACACCTTATTAGGCAATGACTACAGCCCATGGCCAGCAGGAAGCAGTTACAGAAAAGAAATCGTCTCCCTTCAGCATCCCTTTTAAATTAAAGGTGTAAACTCTTTAAGAGTAAAATAAAAGTAATAGATGGATCTGGAACCTAACTGGAAATCCACGTGAGTGCCAGTGGCAGCAGAATAACTGCAGGAGGCCCCTGCCCAAGATTCTGCTGTCCAAAATAAAAAGTTCTAAACTTCTAAAAACAGTCCTGGATGCTGTACTAAAGACTGATAAATAATCAATGAAAACAACAAACAGCCATCCACCTCATAGCTCCAACAATAATTATGCCAAAGCTTAGCAAGTTAAACTTTGGCAAAAGGGGGGAATGATGTGGGCTATGGGTGGAAGGCTCTTTGTCTCTTCAGAGATAACCTAAGCTGTTTGACTTGTGGGTTTGGAAGGGTAAGATGCTGCAGTCCTGCCCTTAGGGACAATGGCAAGGGCTCCAGTCCCAGGAAACAGTTTAACAATGCAAGGGCTATAAACTTTAAGTATTTAGGGGAAATGCAAAAACCAAATATGCTAAAAGCTTATCTAGAATATCTGGAGTCCATGCTAAAAGCTTACCTAAGATGTGGAAGATATATATGCTAATTGAAGCCTATTGAGAACTGAAACAAAGGGACCACTTGGCCTTTCCTCTCTGTATAAAAGACGTTTGAAAATCTTGTTCAGGGCTCGGGATTTAATCAGAAAGCTCCCAAGTCCGGCCGGCCATCAATAAACCATTTTTCCTTCTCAAAATCATTCCTGAGTCCTGGCCTCTCTATACTCAAATAATTGAACTTCTCTCAAATTCTACAAGAGTATGAGATTCCTGAAAACAGGTTATAGAAGACATTGCAGCTTCTGTCTTCATCTCTTCATTCACTGGCTTGGAGGGAATCTAGCCACCATGTAAGAACCTTATGTGAAAGAAGCTGAAGCTTTGCACCAATAGCCAGCATCAACTTGCCAGCCATGTGAAAGCCTTGGAAGTGGATCATCCAGCCCCAGTCAATTTATCAGATAATATCAGCCTTTACCTCACACCGGCCCCCAAGCTCGTGAGATGATGTGTCAGAACTGCCCAGTCAAATACTCCCAAATTCTCAATCCTCTAGAACTATGAAAGATAATGATTATTTATTGTTTTATACCACTAAGTTTTGGATAATTTGTCACAAATACCCTTACCAACATCTAATCAACTGCCAAGTATTGGGAATTCTAATTTCATATCACATATCATCTCCTCTTTTCCATCACCATCATTACAACCCCTGATTCAGAACTTCAAAGCCTCTATCAACTGTGCACTATCACAATTGTGCACCCCCATAATAATGCTGATTTTAGCCTTTCCTTTCTCCACAACACTGTCAAGGTAAATGTGATGGAATTATAGCATTGACCATTTCACGCCGCCATTTAAATGTTTAAATACTTGGCCACTCTTTTCCAAAATGGATAACCAGCTCTTTGTCCTGGCATTTAAAGTCAATATATTGTATAAAGTATTTTTTTGCTGCTTAACTTCCATGTTGTCATATGTTTGTCCAATGTCAGACATGAATTAAATCTCTACTTGTGTGTCTTTGCTTATGCTACTCCCTCTATCTTCAGGCCTTCTCAATCTGTCTCTGGTTATCAAAGCACAGATTAAATGTTTCTTCTTCCATGGAGAATTTCTGCTGTTCAACCTCAGTATTGTTTTTACCACTTTTGATCTTTTACAGTTAGTAATATTTTTATTTTTTTATCTTCAAGTCAATCATTATATATTACTCAACTTCACAGCCCACAGAGTACTTAGTATGGTGTTATCTATGTAGTAGACTTACAAGGAATAATTACTGACTGATTTGAAATTTACACACACACAAAACAAATAGGGATTTATGGAAAGATTCCATAATCAACAAAGGAAAAAATAGGTAAATTGGACTTCATAAAACTTTTTAAAGTTTTGTGTATCAAAAAAATCTATCAAGGAAGTGAAAAGACATTCCACAGAATGGGAGAAAATATTTCCAAATCATATAGGTGATAAGGGTCTAGGACTCAAAACATATAAAGAACTGTTACTACTTGATAACCAAAAGACAAACAGCTCAATTTTTAAAATGGACTATGGACTTGAAAAGGCATTTCTTCAAAGAAAACATACAAATGGCTAACCAGCACATGAAAAGGTATTCGTCATTAGTAATTAGGGAACTAAAATTCAAAACCAAAGTGAGATACCAATTCATACCCATTAAGATGGTTATAATAAAAAATGGAAAATAACAAATGTTAACAAGGATATGAGAAACTGGGTCCTTCCTACATTGCTGGTGGGTAGGTAAAACGTTAGAGTTGCTGTGGAAAACAGTTTGATAGTTCCTCGATAAGTTACCATATGACCCAATAAAATCTTGAACTTGAATGTTCACAGTAGCACTATGCATAGTAGCCAAAAGGAGGAAACAACACAAATGCCCATAAAAACATGAATGGACAAATAAATTCTGGTATATCCATACAATAGAATATTATCAGCATAAAAAGGAAAGAAATACTGATTCATGCATGCCCCTTGAAAACATTTTCCTAAATGAAAGTAGCCAAAATCAAAAGGTCACATACTGTACAATTCAATTTATATGTGATAGCCAGCACAGGCCAATCCATAAAGACATTAAGCAGATTTGTGTTTTCCAGGTGCTGGGAGGAGGGGACTGGGGAGTGATTCCTTAAAAGTTTCAGGGTTTCCTTTTCAGGTGATAAATATATTCTGGATGGAAGTGATGGATGTGCATAGCATTGTGAATTCACTCAATGCCACTAAATTTTACACTTCAAAATGGTAAAACAGTAAATATTATGTTATATTTGTATTCCCGCAATTAAAAATGAAACTGATAGATCCGTATGTCCTGATATAGAAAATCGTTCATGATATATTAGGTTTAAGTAACAAGTTACAGAAATGGGTGTGATGCTTAATGGGGCACAAGTGCATGCCTCTGTGAACATTTACAACATTCCTATAATTTTTGTAAAGATAATGCTAGCTGTTGTAAAAGATAAATCCCTGAATCTCAGTGGTTTAAGGCAATTGAAATAAATTTGTTGCTCAAGTAGAGCTCAAAATGTGTTTCTATTCAGGGAGTGTAAATCTTCTAAACAGTGATTCCAAGTCTTAGGCTTTTTCAACAAGTGCCTCAGCCATTTTCAACATCTTAATCTGAATCAAACAGGAAGGGAAGAACATGGAGGACAAATGGCAGGGGAGGGGGATGGGAATGGGCCTGGCCTGAAAGTGTAGCACATCACTTAGGATCACATTCCTTTGGTCATAACTCAGTCACAGAGCCACACCTAATTGTAAGGGAGGTTGGGAAATGTAACTTAACTTTTTGTCCAGGAAGAAGAAAGAATAGGTTTAGTGAACTGTTGTAGAATTTGAGAGAGGTTCAATTATTTGCGTATAGAGAAGCCAGGACTCAGGAATGATTTTGAGAAGGAAAAATGATTTATTGAAGGCTGGCCGGACTCGGGAGCTTTCTGTATCAATCCCGAGCCCCGAACAAGATTTTTTAGTCCCTTTTATACAGAGAGGAAAGGCCAAATGGTCCCTTTGTTTCAGTTCTCAATAGGCTTGAATTAGCATATATATCTTCCACATCTTAGATAATCTTTTTGCAGGGACTTCAGACATTCTAGATAAGCTTTTAACATATTTTGTTTGCATTTCCCCTAAATACTTAAAGTTTATAGACCTTGCATTGTTAAACTGTTTCCTGGGACTGAAGTCCTTGCCATTGTTACCAAGGGCAGGACTGCAGCCTCTCACCATCCCACACCCACAAGTCAGAGAGCTTAGGTTATCTCTGAAGAGACAAAGAGCCTCCCACCTATAGCCCACATCAGAACAACTAACCAATCTATTACACAACTTTTTAAGAAGATGTTAGTTGAACTTTCTTCTGGGAATTGAGGCATGAAAGAGTAGAGCAAGATTCTCATTTTCACCCTATAACTTTCTGTATGCTTTGAATTATTATCTATGAGCACGACTTATTTTAGAATAAAATTTTAAAAATCAGCCATTATGCAATTGCCTAAATTCTATTTTCAAAGTAAAGAAACATCCTCTCCAAGCCATACTATCAAAATTCCTTCCTCTTTTGGTAAGTGACCTTTAACAGTTTACATTGAAGTCATGAAAAAGGGAGTTAGTGGCTTTCCTCAAAAAAAGGTTTATCAGCCACAATTTCAAAAAAAAACCCAAAACAGTACATTACTTTCTAGAAACAAGTAAGTTATGAATTAACTAGAGAAATATATTGGCTGAGTTGGTTCCTGACAGCACCAATGTTCTGTGCTGAAGTAGTGTATTCAAAAGTTGGGGAAATGAAGAGAGTTAAATCTTTTTATATTTATGTTCTTGAAATAGTTCAGTTTCTGTTCTTGACCATTTTTTAATTTCTCTAATTAGAAACGCTAAATATTACTATCAGAAGTTAAATTTTTTAAATGTCCTCTGCATTCTATTGTTAATTAAGCAGCAATCACAAAATATAACAGTCAACAAATATTTATTGAATAAGGCAAGGATGACTCTAAATAACGATGACCTATAATTATTGTAACATTTATAGATTCACAACAAATTGCAAATTAATGTTAAGTCTAACCACATTGTGGCTGGAGCGGCAATTGCTAATCACTTCTCCCTGGGTATGGGGAGTACTATGGTAGCTTCTCTATCCTTACTATGCTCTGGATTTTCTTCTTTCATTCCGTGATTCTGTGTTTTCTTTGTGGCAAAAGTTTTCAAATTTTGCACCCAATAGCTTTATGCAATATTGGCCTATTACAACTATCAGAAGGATAGTGCTGGTTGTTGAATTCTCAATCCATGTAATAGACATTTTTTTGTCCCCCTCATCCCACAATTGTATTTGATTTTAATTATCTAGCTATTCCTACATCCATTTGAATGGCTAATGATCAAATCCATGCAACGCACATTTCCACTATGTAGCATCATGCCCCTAAATTCCAGCAAATGACTTCTCTGTGCATCTTATTTGCACATACAGTCTATAGTTGGCACAGCTCCAGTTTTAGATAGCAATGTACTACCTCCTGCAGTGAATATGCATGATTATTCAAGTCCCTTTTCCTTTGTGGCAATTTTCTTCCTTTCTCTATAAAGGAACTGAAGCAAGAGCCTGACACAAAGAAAGGAAGAATGTTCCATGGTTCAATGAATCTTTTCAGGTTTTAGAAGTAGAACCCAAGCCTAGCACATCATAATTGAAGTATTAATCATACTCTCATAATTCTATAAATGTGGTCTTCACTGTTCTTTGAGTTTAACCACGTTAAATGTTTTATGGACATTTTGATTTTTCTGTAATCATACTTAGCAGAGGAGGATTGAGTATTCCAGGTGCTTATGTGAGCAGTTGGAAGACAAGCAGTGCCTTCTTTTAAAGAGGAAAGAAGAGGTGTCATATGGGGGCATTTTCTGGACTTGGAGTTCTGATACATGATATTGCAGACAGATGCAGAACATTATATATTCGGCTATAACTGAATGGACTGGGGGAGAGTGTAAACGACAATGTAAACTATAATCCATGCAGTACAGCAGTGCTCCAAAATGTATTCATCAAATGCAATGAATGTGCCACAATGATGAAAGAGGTTGTTGATGTGGAAGGAGTGGGGGGGTGGGGAGTGGGGTATGTGGGAATCTCTTATATTTTTTAATGTAACGTTTTGTGTGACCTATATATCTTTTTAAAAAAAGATAATAAAAAATTTGCTAAAAAAAGAAAAAACGCAAGACAGTTGGAGGGGTCAGAGGACAGGCAAAAAAGATTTATTCCCATACGTACTCATTACTTAATAAAGCTTCCTCTTAGGGCCACTTAAACAATGGAATTCTCTTGTGTGTATATGTGCATATGTGTGTTATGCATGTGTGTTCCTTCAGAAAATGTGTGATATTAAATTTTCTGATGCAAATATAATGACCAAATAGTATAAATAATGGAAAAGTTTGGGGCCTCTTGGGAGAGAAGTGGCATGGTGTTTATTTTCTTGTAAATGAAATCAAGGCTGTCTTAACTCACCACACACAGCAAAGGGACAAGTTTGTTGTTCAGAGTGACATTTCCACCTGACCCTTGAAGATCTTTAGCAAACAGCGGAGCTTCTTTCTTTCTTGGTCAGACATGCTCTCCTTTGAACCCCATCGCCACTTCCACATCTACTAACACACATTCTTCTTTCTCTCTGTTTTTTTCTCCCTGTCACTCTCACACACACACACACCAAAGGAAACAAGAACTCCCAGAGTCCACCAACTTTGGCATTGTTATAAAAACCAACATAGTAGAGAGTGCAGTGCCATCTCTTGAAATAAAAGGATTCCCTTTACATGGCAAGGGAATTATTTAAAAAATCATTCTTTAGGCGAACAGATGGAAGTAGTGTATATAGTTTTATTTCTGTTTACTTTATTTGGGATATGAGATGAGTCAGACCATGGAGTGTTTAATGAAAATATAAAGAATAGAAAAAGGACCTTGCTCTGGAATTTACTCTGGGAAGTCAAGATATCTCTCAATTCATTAAAACTGATATGATCATCTCAGGCTGTAATTTATACCACTTAAGTCCCCACTTAGGTATTATTTTGTACATGTTACTTTTTTTTTCTTTAAGATTTATTTATTTATTTATTTCTCTCCCCTTCCCCCTCACCCCAGTTGTCTGTTCTCTGTGTCTTCTTGCTGCATCTTCTTTTGTCTGCTTCTGTTGTCAGCAGCATGGGAATCCGTGTTTCTTTTTGTTGTGTCATCTTGCTACATCAGCTCTCCGTGTAGGCAGCGCCATTCCTGGGCAGGCTGCATTTTCTTTTTGCACTGGGTGGCTCTCCTTACGGGGCGCACTCCTTGCATATGGGGCTCCCCTATGCAGGGGACACCCCTTCGTGGCAGGGCACTCCTTGCGCGCATCAGCACTGCACATGGGCCAGCTCCACATGGGTCAAGGAGGCCCGGGGTTTGAACCACAGACCTTCCATGTGGTAGAAGGACGCCCTAACCACTGGGCCAAGTCCACCGCCTGTACATGTTACTTATAAAACCTCAGTATACCCTTTTTTCCTCTCTTATTTATGAGTTTATAAGAAATACATATAATTATAACAGAAAGATGGGAAATACTACAATGTAATCATAGTATTTTTCATCATGAATCTACCAACTATATTATAATAGCTATATTAGTAATAGCTTAGTGGTTAGATCTTTTGTATAAGTATCACACACATTTCATTAAATTATCAAAGAATAGGAAAGCAGATGTAGTGTTGTGGAAGCAGAGAGATTCAAAGATTGCATATAGAAGGCCAAGACTCAGTGATGTTCTTGGGAAGGAAAATTTATTAATGACTGGCTGGGCTCGGGGACTCTTGTTCAAAAACCCAAGGCCCAGATAGGATCTTTGGTTTCCTTTTATACAGAGGATGTAGGAATGGGGAGTCAAACGGTGCTTATATGCAAAAGACTTTTTGTTAGTTATTAGAGTTTCAAATGTTTTATCTGAGTATCAGATAGGTCTTGAATTAACACATACTCTCCAGGTAAGCTTGAATTAACACATACTCCCACATTCCAGTAAGCTTGAATTAACACATATTTTCCACGTTCCAGGTAAGCTTGAATTAACACATTTAGTCTACACACACAGTCCAGGTTATTTATGAAGAAACACACAGCCCCATCCTCACAACGCATATCATCTCCCCCCTCTGATGCCAGCTTAACTTGTAATGCTTTGGCATCACTATTGTTGGAGTTATGAGGTGGGCAGCTGTTTGTTGTTCTGATTGATTATTCCACCTATTCATTTTCTAGTGAGGGCTTAAAGATAAAAGTTCTTGGGTAATATCTGGAGCTTTTTCTTGTTCCCAGAAAAAGTTTTTGTTTTGGATAGCAGAATATTGGGGGTGGGGGTTTTCCAGCAGCCATCTTGGGGTTACTGATGTCCACATGGACTTTTTGCCAGGTTCCAGATCCTTTTATTAATTTTCTATCTTATTCACTTGCTTTATTTTCCCTTTAGAGAGTTTACATCTTTAATCTTAAAGGGGTGCTGAAAGGAGATGATCTTTTTTTCTGTGGCTACTTCCTGCTGGCCATGGGCTTTAGTCCCTACCTGACAAGATGTAAAAAGTGTGTTATTTTATTTTGACTGGTGAAAGAAGAATCTGGCATTCTGTGTAAAGCTCGATGAAGTTTTCATATGGCCAAGAAGATGCCCATTCTGGAAGAAATATACTTAATTAGAATTTTGAGAATACATGGTTTCTCTAAGAGGATATTGGACCACAGAAGTAGAAAAGTTTAGGTGCCTGCAAAGGTGGCACCTTCCCAAACAGCAGTGTGTGTGTGTGTGTGTGTATATATATATATATATATATATATATATATAAAGTTATTTTATGCTGTTGGTTAACCCCAGAGAGAAATTGTAATAGACAATAGTATTAAGCACTTAGCTTTGTTTTTGTGAAGACACATCCCAGGCTGTCCAATGACTGGCACTCATGTGCTTCATCAGATGCTTCTGGTGAACTGGCTCTCTTGAGTAGCTGATTTCATTCAGGATTAGTAAATCAAGCTGGACATCCCTTTAGCTTTAATAGCTATAGGAGTGATCAGAACTACAGAGTAAAGGTTTTATATTTTGGCTTTAATTGAGTAACTTTTGATAATTTTTTGACTGTTTTTATCAGGCTTTGTTCTTTTTGGAAACCCATTTGGCTAAGCTGGTTAGGGCATTTCTCCCCAGATGAGTGTTTTGGTGAAGTTCATGAAGGACTTTTTACTGCACTGCTACTGGCAGGTAGATCTGAGCATTTTTAACAAGCCACCCATCAGTTTCCAGGGTGAACCCGAAGCCAGCACCCTGGTTTGTTTACCCTGGGTACAATGTGGTGCACTGTGGAACTTTAAGTACTAGTATGGGTGCTGGAATAAGGGGTAGGAGGGAAAACTGGGTTGAGAGTTTGATATACCTTTATTTGCACCTTGGTAGTTTCTAGTAATTGAGCCTGGTATTAATTAACCAACTACCTGTAAGCCACTGGTGGCTCTGAGCTTAAGCACATTTTTACCTGGTGTGGAGTGAAGACTGTGAGAGGTTGTTCCCAAGTTAATTTGGTGACTTTTTCAATTAAAAAGCTATTGGCTTTACTGCTTTTAGGTAAGGTGGCCATTTTTATCTTGTAGACATGTTCACTAACTATTCTGAAAATGAAATTGATTAGGACTTTTAATACATGTTTGGTGTTTTTTGCATATGATTTACTAGAAGCATTACCATAGTTATCAGACATATATCTAGAATAGGATATAGGTACAGTACTCAATACTAATTAATGTACTACTTAATGCCTAAGTCTTTTTTTTTTGAGCTGTAATTGATAGCTTTCAGCTTCAGGTTTGCAATACCATACAGGTTATTTCTCCATGGGAGCAAGCTATAGTGCCCATTGTGTTTAAGTTCTACTCACAGTATTCTGGTATTCATTTCTCTACTTCATATGTTCTTCACAGAAGCTGCAGCACTGTTGACTCTAGAGAGAAACCAGGGAGTAGATTTTACCAGCCTGGTGCACAGTGTTCTCTGGCATTATGAAACATTGCCAGTCTGGAGATGATATCCATTGTACATTTGGCTGTACTGAACCACTGCTGGCTGCTGCAGGAGTTCAAAACTGCAAAGTAGTTCCCATTCACTTCAGGAGCATGACCAGAGATGTAGTAGGTACTTTTATTGTTTTAGAGGTCAGTGAACAATCTAGCCAATAACTCACATGGAGAAGCACCCTGCAGTGTATTAGATGCCTGGTTTGAATGCACAAGAGACTTTGACAATGCTGAAGTCTATGTTTTGACATTCATATACCTTTTAAACATTTTTAATGTAATGTGTTATATATTAAATGAACTTTTAGTACTTTGTTTTTTTACTTTTATACTTTTATTATGAAGACATTAATTACATAGGCATTTTATTTTAGTAGTAGAGGAGTAGAGGAGAAACCACTTTTTATTTTTAAAATGAAAACTGAAGATTCCTAGTGGAATTAAGGTAACTTTTACTGCCACCACTTGAATATGCACATTGAGGTGACTTTCAGACAGGTTTTATTATTATGAAGTTTTTTTTTCCATTAATACAATTTAGATTTCTAATTAATAATGTGTTTTTAGAACTAGTCATTTAAATGCTTTAATTTGGAAGATGCTCTCACAAATTTTTTATACTTAAATGCAATTACATAGACTGGTTACTTACCTTAAATTATAATTGGCAACTGATGGATTTTACTTTATGCATTTAGGAGAGGGCAGATTTACATATTTTTAAACTCAATTTTATTAAACATGAACTTATAGTTTTTTATTATTTTAAAGATCTAATACATATAATATTAACTTATTAACCTGGTATTTTACAAACCAAAGAGATAAAACTCAGGCTAAATAAGTTGAAACTGTTATTGTCTAAACAAAGAATGTTGTTTTCTTTTTCTTTTTCTTTTTTTTTTTTTTTTTACAAAACAAGTTTAATTGTAAAACAACACTTGAAAGATTTCTCTGAAGGCTCTCTTTTACTGGCTTTTCCAGACTAGAGGTTCATGGTTTCCTTCCTTTGTGGATTTTTTAATTAATGGCTTATAACCAAAATGTTTCCAGTGTTATGATACAATTTTTTTTTTTAGATTTGCAGTAACCATAAGCAAAGGCAAATTCAGTTTATAATTACCATCACAATAATTGAGGTCTGGGGGTAGGGGAAATTAGTTATAAAATAACCATAATTAAAGATAAGTTTAAGTTATAATTACTATTATTATAGGAAGCACTAGATAAACTTGAAGTAGCCATAAACAAAGGTAAATTAGTTTAAGATTACTATTACAATAGCTGAAATCTATGCTACATTTACTCCACTCTAATAATTTCAGTTATGAATTTATATATATATATATATAAAGGTACTTATACAATGATTTTAACTCTTAGTTTTTAGAAAGTTTTCCATAAAATTAATTTGGAAACCTTTATTTATTAATTATGCAATTAAAATATTTTATTAGTAATAATTCTGTAGTTTTTCTGCCTTTTTCAGCAATTAAGTAAATTTCACTCATGAGTTATGCATTAAATTTACCAGCAAGACAGTACTGTCATTCAAACATTTATTTCCAGGTTACCTTTTACCATCATCCAACTTGTAAAAGGTGAACTTTAAATTTGGTTTTCTAGGCACAAGTAAACTGACAAATTTAAATAGATTTCAAAGTTGAACACAGATCAAAACAAAAGAATTTTATTCCTTTAGTATTTTAAGGAGCCCTTTGATTTTAATTGATGGCACATGAGGTTTTTCTTGGGGGTATCTGATTCTGGATATCAGATTGTTGTAGATTTTGAGAGAGGTTCAATTATTTGCGTATAGAGAGGCCAGGACTCAGGAATGGTTTCGAGAAGGAAAAATGTTTTATTGACAGCCGCGGGCCAGACTAGGGAGCTTTCTGTTTCAATCCCGAGCCCAGAACAAGATTTTCAAGTATCTTTTATACAGAGAGTAAAGGTTAAATGGTCCTTTTGTTTCAGTTCTCAATAGGCTTGAATTAGCATAAATATCTTCCACATCTTAGGTAAGCTTTTAGCATGGACTTCAGGCATTATCTAGATAAGCTTTTAGCATATATGGTTTGCATTTCCCCTGAATAAAAGTTTTTAGACCTTGCATTGTTAAACTGTTTCCTGGGACTGGAGTCCTTGCCATGGTCACTAAGGGCAGGACTGCAGCCTCTTATCATCCCACACCCACAAGTCACAGATAGTTTAAGTTATCTCTGAAGAGACAAAGAGCCTCCCACCCATAGCCCACATCAATCAATGACCCCAAGCTGACTGGGAGGCCTGAGCAGTGGCCCCAAATCAAAGCACCTGAGATGTCTGTTGCAGAAGATATTTGGCTGTTTTCTGAGTGGATGGGTCTGAGGAATGGGGGCCATTCAGTTTCTTGCTCTGGTTTTCGGCACTCCTGATCATTACAGGGTCTGAGACTGACTGACCCAAACAGAAGTTCCTGAGTTAAATCTCAGGAAATCTTTTGTTGCTCTCTGATTCATAGAGCCCCTGCCACCGGGCATTCCTGGGGCAGTTTTAGACCTCAGAGACAGGCTGACTAGATTTTAACTTGAAGTTGCCAAGTTGAATTGTGCTTTTTTTCCCTCCTATTCTTTTAGAAGTTTTAGACTTTATGACTTTATTGTCTGATAGTTTCCCAGTTAAACCAGTCATCAAGAGTCCATTAAGTGATTAGAAGTTTTGCTCTAGCTAATAGGCTTTGGGATTTGAGGCAATAGCTTCCTTGCTAGACAAAGACATTTTTATTTTTACAGTTTTAAAAACATTCCAAAGCATTCTGACACAAACTTGCAAAGAGAAATTTAGTAGTAAGAAGTAGAAAAGTAAAACATGGGTAAAGGTAAATCATACAAGGGTATCCTGGCCTGTGACCACCCTGGTAAAGGAATTTTCATGGCATTTATTTTGGCTTTGCCCACAGCCTTTCTACTTCATTTTTTTCAGATAGTTGGGTGTGGTTAAATAGGAATGCTGCTTGCAAAGGCATGGACCTGGTGGGAGGGGTAAGCCCTCGGCTCTCTACCTTTGCAATGCACCCCAGGGGATGGGGTAGGAGAAGGCAATGGTAGCGAGTCCCACGACAATGGCTGCTAAAATGGCTTGAAGAAGCTTTGCAGGGCCTGGCGCTCTCCCAGGAGACTGTTGTCTTGGCAGGGCCATGATTTAAGCCACTGTTCTATGACCCAGCCATCCTGACTCAGGCCAGATTTAACAAGCCTGGGCACACGGTGCAGACACAGAGAATTCCTGAGCGTCGGCAAATGGTGAGATTGGCACACAAGGGCAGGAACAGGTTCAGAAGCAAGAGAGCTGAGCGTGCACATATTCAGACTCCAGGGCCTGCTTTATAAACTCTAATTATTCTACTCCTTTGTTAATGGCAGGGGAGGGGCTCCAGCTCAACCAAAGTTCACCATTTCACACAATTTAATACTACCATCTGGAGGCATGAAAATATACACTGGCATCGAATAAACACAGACAGAAACACAAAGCCCATCAATTTGACTCATATTTTCATTTTTCCACTATGGCTGTTTTTGAGCTAAAGCTTGTTAATTACCACAGCCTTAGCAAGGGGGAACTTCTAACACCAAACTTTTAACAGGACTCTTTGCCTACCCTTGCTGTTTATAAAACAAGTTCATTTGCAATTCAGCACCAAAACAAAGACTTATTTCTGGCTAAACCTATCCATTATTTAACTCATATTTAGGCCAAGCTTTATTACAAGAACCAATCCACTTTTCTGTAACCAAGATTTTTCAAACCCAGACCAACTTTTCAGGATGCATTAGGACTCAAACCCATCAATGCCCTTTTCCACTGTAATAAAACCAGATGCCAACCTGCAGTTAGCTAAACCTAAACATCAGGTTTTTTTCTCTTTTCTTTCAGACCTGGAGAAGACAGCTTCTGCCCCCACCCAAATTTTTGGAGGTAAGGTCTTCTTTGGGAGTTAATGAGGCTCCCCTTCAAACATTTAATGTTAGGTTTTCCTGACACTATGCCTCCAGGGCGGAGGGGATCTTACCTGTTTGGGGTGTGGAGTTTTTTCATTCCCAGAATTTCCTTTTAGACCTTCTGCTGTGTCCAGTTTTACCCAGGAGGCCTCCAGTGGAGCCCATATCCTTTTTCTGGACTGAAAGGAGTGCAGGGGTGCCCAGATTTGGGGATTACCTGAGCCCTCCTGGCTTCCTCTGTGATGTCTGAAAGGGGCAGTGAAGTGCTGCCATCTCTGGCCTTCATTGCAATCCTGGATGCACCCCCAGGAAATGTTGTGGAAGCAGAGAGATTTAGCCATTGTGTTTGGAGGGCCAAGACTCAGTAATATTCTTGGGAAGGAAAATTTATTAATGACTGGCTGGGCTCAAGGACTCCTGTTCAAAAACCTGAGCCCCAGATAGGATCTTTGGGTTCCTTTTATACAGAGGATGTAGGAGTGGGGAGTCAAACAGTGCTTATATGCAAAAGGACTTTTTGTTAGTTTATTAGAATTTCAAGCATTTTATCTGAGTATCAGATAGGTCTTGAATTAACACATACTCTACAGGTAAGCTTGAATTAACACATACTCCCACATTCCAGGTAAGCTTGAATTAACACATATTTTCCACATTCCAGGTAAGCTTGAAGTAACACATTTAGCTTACACACACAGCCCAGGTTAATTATGAAGAAACACACAACTCCCTGATACAGCCCATATCAATAGTAGCTGCTGCTGTTTTCTAATCATATACTATTATTCTGCTGGCAGTAGTGATGGGATGCATTTTCTATGTGGTCAGTGGGGTTCAAAGGGTTTACAACATTATAGAGATTTTTGCCAGGAGAATATTTCATTGTCAATTTCTTATTTAAAATCATGGGATTTCTGGCTTGAATGTGTTAACATAAATAGAGGTGAAATTTCCTCCTTTACAACATTCAGAGAACTATAATGCAGACAACCACCTACCTAAGGTCATCCTCTCTTGATCTAGCCTATGGAAACATTACTGGGTATAAGCCAAATCACCCTTTATATGGAATTCAAATGATTAGTGAAAACACCCTTTTGACTTTTATTTTCATGGATTTGTCTTTACTGATTTTTTTTTCATATAAGCAACAACCATATTCATGAAAGATAATTATAGGAGATATTTTAATAGTCTGAAATTGATATAAATTCTCTTTTAAGCTTTCATACAATGAATAATAGCTAATATAAATTAAAGAATTGCTGTGTATTTTAAGCATATTTTAGTCATTATATTTAGTATTACTATTAAAGTGTAAAATTATTATCTACCCTTTCAGATATGTTATATGATATGCTCAAAATTACACAGGGAGAAAGAAGCTAGTAGCATATATTAACTGTCTAAACAAAAATCCTTCAATGTCTTAAAATACCAAGTCTGATTCTCAGTAACCCTAAAACAAATGAATGAGACGATCAACTTAATGAATCTACTCAACTGGCATTAAATAGATTTCTAACTTTAAACACATAAATTAAGCCACAGAGTGAAGATAACTGAAGTATACATCATTCGTACACCCCTTCATGGCTAGTCCTGCATGGGTTTGTTCTAAGTATCTAGACACTCTGCCCATTATTTGATCTCGTGAAGATAAACATATTCGGCTTGGGCCAGGACCCATCCAGCAAAGAATTCCATCTCTGAAAGCCATTCCAAAAGACATTTTGTGAGAGAATATAATTGTACTTAAAGGTAATAATCCTAAAATGTTATGCCAAGGCTGTAGAAACCTTAATTTTTCCTCTTGCCTGGCAATCAACCATTTAAAAAGAAAATTCCCTTAAGGTATATCCAAATCCAGTGGAAGTCTGCATCAATCAGATTCTCAAGGTAGCTTTGGTTTATGGAGCACCAAAGGAACCTTACATCTGGCAATTATCTAATCTCTTTAATGGCCAAAGGTGAACAGATTAGATGATTCAAGCCTTAAAACAGTTTTAATAATTGAAGTTCTTCTACATTTTCTTTTGCTTTGGATTGTCAACGATTATATTTTTCTTTCAAAAAATGTGAAAATGTCAGTATAAACAAGACAAAGTATAAGTACATTTCTGAGTGTCAAATATTATTTTAACTTTTTAGCATAGATTTATAAATCAAATTATTGCAATCAACCAAATAAATTATAAGAACAATTCTCTATGGTTCTGGTTATTCTATCTTCTAAATGAGTAGATTATGTTAACTGTGTTTTCATGTAATCAATAACAATGACTATTAATTGATCTTATCCTCTAAGAAGAGAATAAATTTTAAGTTCAATATTAGGAAAAAAATACATGTGTCATAGAAAGTCTCACATATATGATTCAAACATAAGTCTTTTAAAAATTTATTTATTTATTTCTATTGTCTTTTTTTTAAAGATACATAGATGACACAAAATGTTATATTAAGAAATTTAAGAGGTTCCCATATACCCCACTCCCCACCCCATCCCTCTCCTCCTACATCAACAACCTCTTTCATCATTGTGGCACATTCAATGTATTTGATGAATACATTTTGGAGCATTGCTGCACCACATGGGTTATAGTTTGCATTGTGGTTTATACTCTCCCCCAGTCCATTCAGTTGGTTATGGCAGGATATATAATGTCCTGCATCTGCCCTTGCAATATCATTCTCAACAACTCCAAGTCCCAAAAATGCCTCCATATCACATCTCTTCTTCCGCCTACCACATGGGAGGTCCGCAGTTCAAACCCTGGGGCTCCTTGACCCGCGTGGAGCTGGCCCATGCGCAGTGCTGATGCGCACAAGGAGTGCCCTGCCATGCAGGGGTGTCTCCTGCGTAGGGGAGCCCCATGCGCAAGGAGTGCACCCCGTAAGAAGAGCCACCCAGCGCGAAAGAAAGTTCAGCCTGCCCAGGAATGGCGCCACACACATGGAGAGCTGACACAACAAGATGACGCAACAAAAAGAAACACAGATTCCCCTGCCGCTGACAACAACAGAAGCAGATTCCCATGCCGCTGACAACAACAGAAGCAGACAAAGAAGATGCAGCAAATAGACACAGAGAACAGACAACCCGGGTGGGGGGGGGGAAGGGGAGAGAATAAATAAATACATCTTTAAAAAAAAAAGAGTTCGTACTTGCCGAAACATCCTACTTACAAAGGGTCCTCACTCACAGGAATGGATTAACTTTAAGAGCATACTATACTGGGGTACATAAAACCTCAACCCTTCACAGCATTTCTGCTGGATATATACTTAGAAGTGGAATTGATGTGGGCTATGGGTGGAAGGCTCTTTGTCTCTTCAGAGATAACTAAGTTGTTTGACTTGTGGGTGTGGAACGGTAAGAGGCTGCAGTCCTGCCCTTAGGGACAGTGGCAGTGGAGCGGCTCCAGTCCCAGGAAATGTTTAACAATGCAAGGGCTATAAACTTTAAGTATTTAGGGGAAATGCAAAAAGTAAATATGCTAAAAGCTTATCTAGAATATCTGGAGTCCATGCTAAAAGCTTACCTAAGATGTGGAAGATATATATGCTAATTGAAGCCTATCGAAAACTGAAACAAAGGGACCATTTAGCCTTTCCTCTCTGTATAAAAGACGTTTGAAAATCTTGTTCAGGGCTCGGGATTCAAACAGAAGTTCCCGAGTCCCCCGGCTGTCAATAAACCATTTTTCCTTCTCAAAGTCATTCCTGAGTCCTGGCCTCTCTATACTCAAATAACTGAACTTCTCTCAAATTCTACAACATTTTTGGCGACTCTGGTGGGACTACAAACAAAGGCCACAGACGGTAGCATTTTGCTGCCCCTTCCAAATCCCCGAGGAAGCCGGGAGGACTCGGGTGAACCCCAAATCTGGGCGCCCCTGGATTAAATTTAATCCAGAAAAGATGTGGGCTCCACCAGAATCTTCCCGACAAAAATCGAGGGCAATGGAAGGTCTGAAGAGAAAGATTCTGGGAACGAAAAAGAACTCCGAACATGGAAGAAGGTAAGACTCCCCGGGTGAGCACAGTCTGGAAGGCCCTAGCTTTAATTGCTAGGAAGGGGAGGCTGATCACCTCCCGAGAGAACCCTAGTAGCCCCAGAAGGCTGGGGGAAAGCCATTCTCTCTAGGCTTGGGAAAAGGAGAAAAACCAGGGAAAAGCCCTGGTGTTTTGGGTTTGTCTAACTGCATGTTAGAATCTGGTACTGGTCTTATATCCACTAAAGGAGTGGAGTCTCGATTTTAATAGGAAGGGCTATTTATAGGTTCAAGTCCTAATGTCCTGGAAATTGGTCTAGATTAAGGAAAACAAAACTTGGTTACAGGAAAATGGATCGGCTTTTCTGGTGGAGCTTGGTCTGGGTGTAAAGTTTAAACAGTGGAAAAGTCTAGCTGAAATCTTTTGTTATGGTGCTAAATTGTGAATGAATTCGCTTTATACCAAATGTTAAGTGTTCTGAGGTTTGTGATGGCTGTGGGGGCAGCCATGGTGAAAATAAATATATAAACTTGTGGGTCAGATTAGTGACCTTTGTGCTTCTGTCTGTGTCAGCTCAATGCTAGTGTTGGAGTTGTGTCCTTATGTAAAGTGGAATTACAGCTGAGCTGGAGCCCTCCCTTGCCATTGGCAAGGGGGTGAAATGATTCTGGGGCAAAAAGCTGAGGAGTCTGGATGTTTGCGGAGTCTAGATGTTTGTGCATGCTCTGCTGTCTTGTCTCTGGTCTGGCCCTTTGCCGGGGCTTGGAGGCCATCTGTGTCCGCGCCACGCACCCAAGTTTGTTGGGAATGTCCCAGTCAGGGCACCTGGGTTCCTGGGAGAGTTGCCAAATTTGAGTAGGTTCTGTCTGCCCATTTTGGCTGAAAGCTGGAAAGCGGGGAGCGGCTTGCCCCTTTCCAGTGAGTCCACCCTTCTATTCATAAGCGGCATTCCTGTTTGTTGTGCACCCGACTGCCTGGAAGGGGGGGAAGTGAAGGGGGTGAAAAGCAGAATCAGAATAAATGCAGTAAAGTTCCCCCCTTAGGGTGTCAAAGCCAAAATACCTTTGCTTTCTGCTCAGGTTCTTAGAAGGTATTGTAGTAACTTTAAGTAAGAGAATGTGTTCTGTGAAGGTAAAATTTGTCTTAAGGGTATAAATAATTATAAAAGTTTTACAAAGCATTGTTTAAATTAAGGTATTTAAATGGCTAATTGCAGAAAGTCATTATTTAACAAAACTGAATTGATAATAATAATAATAAAAGGCAATTTTATAACAAACTTATTCGGCAGCCAATCTCCCCTGCCAACTTGCTTCCAAAAAAACTGTTTCTGGTATTACATGTGACTAAGTATTTAAAGTGAAGAAAAGTTCATTATTTTAACAAGCTTGTTTAGTATTAATGACAATTATATGTTGTAAGAAGTTTGCCTGGTAACTTAGTATGTGGGATATATGGAGTGTGTTTTTATTGTTAAGGAAACAGAAGATGATTTTGTCCTAAGATAAAATGATTGATTATTGGAAAGAGTAGAGTGTGGGACAGAACCTGAATGAATACTGAAAGTGTAGAAAGTTTGTGGAAGGAAAATTTTATGATTAAAATTGAGTAAGATCAATATACAAAGAAAATCTTTTATCAATAGCTTCTTGTGCTTTAACCTCATCATTTCCTCAGTGTGTAAAGAAGAGTCTTACCTCTTTTAAAAGAACATTTATGTTCTAGAAATCAAATCCTGAAAAGTAGCTTTTTATTTCAAACTAACTGCAAGAGATTTATTCTTTTACTTTAAAGGAAAAATTAAAGTAATGGTTAAGTTCATTTAATATGTTATAAGTCGAATGAAAGGTATTTAAAGGTGTTATAAAATTAATAGGTTTTTAAAAAAATTAATAAAAACTGTAACTAAGAGTTAAAATCATTTATAAATGCATTTATATTATAAAACAGTGGAAAGACAATAACTGAGATTATAGCTGGGTGAATTTAGCCTGAAACTATTATTTAAGTGTAAATTCTACACTAACCTTTCCTTTGTTTATGGTTACTTCAAGCCTAACCTCACCCTTTGCCTTTGCCTATGGTTATTTCATAATTGAGAAGAGCTGGGACATCACTGTCTCCTCTCCTGGTATTAGCAACCCTTTCTCTCATGAATTCAAGTGTAACCTAAATAAATGGCTGCCTGATGGAATAAGGTTAAATAACCACTGGAATTTTATTATCTCCAAAATCAAAAAGGGGGGTGGAGGGGGAGAAGTCTCCTGCCTTGACAGTCAGTGTTCCTAAGAGTGGCAATTCATGAGCGAAAGCAGCCTGTCTCCCTGAGGCTACAAATAGCCTCAGTAAATATATATAAAATTAATCTTGTTGCTTATCCAAAATTCTGCTAATTTCAAAGTAAAATATAAAGTTCTAAAACAAAATGGTGCTAAGGCATTGAGAACATTTTGGTTATTACAGTCCATTAAGTAAGAAGGAAAATTCTTGTGGTAAACTGCATAGTCATAGTGCAAATTAAGAAGAGTTTCAAAAGTCTTTGAAATGTTTGCAGTCACACTTGTTTTGTAAAGATTAGAAGTTTAAAGTAATTAAAGTTATATTTTTGTCTCAAACTATTTATATCTGCCTATTTGCTCAAATTGTTGAGGTTAAATATGCAGTTATATAAGTAATATGTATTTCTGGACCCCTAATTAATTAAGCTAAATAGTATATAAAATAATGCAAATTATAAGTAATATCAATGAGTTGTGTTTGTGTCTAACTCTTTGTGTCTGCCCATTTTTAAAAAAATGCTCAATGTATGTCTTCATACATCAGGATAATATCAAATTAACAAATAAAAATTATTAAAAGAGGTCTATTCAAATTGTTAAAAATTAAATATGCAGCTATATTTATAAATATTCTTGAAGCCCAAATTAAACTAAGCAGGATGAAAAAAGTCATAGAAATCTGATTATGGAAACAATTGGGAAAGGGCCTCCTCTTTGCAAGAGCTTTTAAGGCAAGACTAGGTGTGGCAGATTAAACCTATCTACTAGGCTAGGGAATTAAGAATCAGTTTGCCTGGTAATTTCCCAGTTTAAACCTTTGTCAGCCATAAAATGCAAAAAGAAAAAACAAAGATTAGGTTAATTTTCACATAAGAAAAATGTTGATGTAACCTGGCGGCCTGCTGCCTCAGTCTCCCACTCCCGGGTTGGACAGCAGTGGAGGAGACCAGTTTAGGCCAGTCCTATGGGCAGTGGAAGGATGCCCAAGAAGGAGCTAACTAAGTTGGTGCCATTTCAGCACTTAATTCTATTCCTTATTTGACAAAGGGGAGCAGGTAAAAACTAAAATGGTTGGAATGTGATAGAAGAAGCAATTAAATCAAACTTTTGCGTGGGAAAGTTAAATCTCAGATAAACTGTAACTTCTGAAGTATCCAATCTATGGAAAAACAGGAAGAGCTTGCATGCTAGGCTTAGGGGTATAAATTGTGTCATTTTTCTTTGTTCGTGGCACCAGCCATACCTGGCTCTGCACCCCTTCTTGCAAGATTGAGAATAAATTATTTTCTTCTCCACAATCTGGTGAGCCTTATTTTCTTCCAGAAGATTTCTTTCCAACAAAATAAAGGTAATTAGTGGCTCTATGAACAAATTTCAGTAAGTAAAGGAAAGTCCATAAAAATTATGGAGAGATCTTTCCTGGGTTATGATTTAAAAAATTAAGTAATTGTGTAATGTGTTTTAAAACCTGGTAGTCAGTATGCATGTGTTTTAAAACCTGGTAGTCAGTATGCTTTTAAATTAATAATTTTCATAACTTAAAGAAAAGAAGTTTTTAGCTTCCTGTAAGGGAAAAAGAGAACATTCCTTGCATAAACTATTATGGTTTCAATTTTATTTAACTTGAGTGTAATCTCCCATAGTTAATTTATAAACTAAATTAAAATTATGTATGAAATCTTTAATGAGTGAAATTAGGCTGAAGGAAAAAGATTGTAGATATGCTCTCTTAAATAAAGAGTGAATTTCTTTCATTGGTAATTGTAATTTAGTAAGTTTATTTAAACATGAGGTGGCTAGTCATTGTGGTTATAGTCAATTATAAAGAGTTTGTAAAACATCTTCCAAAGTGAAAATGTTTAAATAGTTCTAGTTGTAGGAGTCTTTGTTAACTAAAAAAAAAACAAACAGATTGGTATTGGTAGCAGAAATAACTTCATGATGATAAACCTGTCTGAAGGCCACTGCAAAGTACACATTTAAATAAATGGTAATAAAAAGTTGTCTTGATTCTATTGGAAATATTCTGTTTTCATTCTAACAATGAAAAATAATATTTTTCCTCTATTACTAAAGTAAAGTACCTACTGTTATCTTCATAGTAAAATTGTGTAAGTAAACAGTCATTTGATATATGTGTTGCATTAAGTTGTTTAAAATATATATAAAAACAAGGAATAAATTTTAACATTGTCAAACTCTTTTGCATTCAAACCAGGCCTTGAATACATTACAGGTGGCCTCTCCATGTGAGTTATTGGCTAGGCTGGTCACTGACCCCTCAATTAAAATATGAGCTATATCAGTCTCTGGTTCTGCTCCTGAAGTCGATGGAAACTATATTGCAGTTTCAAGCTCCTGCAGCAGCCAATAATGACTCGGTACAGCCAAGTGTACAATGGATATCGCCTCCAGACTGGCACTGTTCCATGGTGCCAGAGAGCACTATGCACCAGGCTAGTGGAATACTGGAAAATCTCTCTAAGATGAAGGATGCTGCAACTTCCTCACTGCGTTGAAGAACATGCTAAGTGGAGCCATGATACCAGGATACTGTAAGTGAAACTTAAACACAATTGGCATTATGGCCTGCTCTCATGGAGAGATAACATGTAAGGTATTACAAACCTGAAACTCAAAACTAATAATTGCAACTCTGAATCCTTATGCATTAAGTAATACATTAGTTAATATTAAATGCTGTACTTTTATCCTGTACTAAATATATGCCTAATAATTGTAATGTTATCTTTTCTATTTTGGATCAAGTGCAGAAGTGTATTAGACATGTTAAATTCCTGGTAAAATCATTTTCTAAACAGTTAATAACATGTCTATAGAATAAGGTGGCAGTCTCAGCCAGTCTCAGTCAACTTCTATATTCTGCTGTACTCTGCTGTGTAGCGAAAGTGAGGCTTGCTTGCTGATGGTGAGTCACCTATTGAACAAGTCAAAATTGCTAGAAATTGTACAATGAAAACCAAGGTGTAAAAATCTTTATTCTGTAGTTCTGATCACTCCCACAGGTGAAAACTAAGCGTATTTCCAAATTAGTGTTCTAATCCTGAGTGAAGCCAGTTGCCCAAGGAGTGCCAGTTCACCAGGAGCATCTGACAGAGCGAATGAGTGTCAGTCATTGAACAGCTTGGAATGTGTCTTCAGACAAAGCTAAGTGTCTGTTGCAATTTATCTCTAAAGATGGATAACTTAAAAAAGAATATATATGCTGTTCCCACCAGCTTTTAAGGAGTGCCATCTTTATAGGCACCTCACCTTGTCTACCTCTGTAATCCAATGTGTCCTCTTTTAAAAACGGGTATTCCAAATTTTTAATTAAGTTTGTTTCTTTCAGAGTGAACATCTTATTAACCATATGAAAACTTCATCCAACTTCGTACAGAATGCCAGATCCATCTTCCTCCAGTTAGAATAAATTAAGAGTTTTACACCTTATTAGGCAGTGACTACAGCCCATGGCCAGCAGGAAGCAGTTACAGAAAAGAGATCGTCTCCCTTCAGCACCCCTTTTAAATTAAAGGTGTAAACTCTTTAAGAGTAAAATAAAGGTAATAGATGGATCTGGAACCTGACTGGAAATCCACGTGAGTGCCAGTGGCAGCAGAATAACTGCAGGAGGCCCCTGCCCAAGATTCTGCTGTCCAGAATGAAAAGTTCTAAACTTCTAAAAACAGTCCTGGATGCTGTACTAAAGACTGATAAATAATCAATCAAAACAACAAACAGCCATCCACCTCATAGCTCCAACAATAATTATGCCAAAGCTTAGCAAGTTAAACTTTGGCAAAAGGGGGGGAATGATGTGGGCTATGGGTGGAAGGCTCTTTGTGTCTTCAGAAATAACTAAGTTGTTTGACTTGTGGGTGTGGAACGGTAAGAGGCTGCAGTCCTGCCCTTAGGGACAGTGGAAGTGGCTCCAGTCCCAGGAAATGTTTAACAATGCAAGGGCTATAAACTTTAAGTATTTAGGGGAAATACAAAAAGTAAATATGCTAAAAAAAGCTTATCTAGAATATCTGGAGTCCATGCTAAAAGCTTACCTAAGATGTGGAAGAGATATATGCTAATTGAAGCCTATTGAGAACTGAAACAAAGGGACCATTTGGCCTTTCCTCTCTGTATAAAAGACGTTTGAAAATCTTGTTCCGGGCTCGGGATTCAAACAGAAGTTCCCGAGTCCGGCCAGCGGTCAATAAACCATTTTTCCTTCTCAAAATCATTCCTGAGTCCTGGCCTTTCTATACTCAAATAATTGAACTTCTCTCAAATTCTACAACAGAATAGCTGGGTCAAAGGGTACACCTATGTCGCTTATGTTCCATTTATTAATAAATACTGCCATGCAGTTGTTCAAAGAGGATGCACCAACTTACACCCCCATCTGCAGTTAGTGAGAGTCCTGGCTGCTCTACATCCTCACCAATACTTGGTGTTTTCTGTCTTTTCAATTTTAGTCATCATGCTATTGTTAGTAGAATTAGAGAAAATAATAAATAGTAATATCTAGAAAGGTGCTTGTCATATATTTATAGTCCCTCCCCCCAAAACAATTTATTATCATTATAGCAAAGGCAGATTTTGATAAAGATCTACTTGTATTGCAATTATCAGGGCACTATTGAAGCCAGCTAGTAGGATAGTGAATTAAGAGATGGATCTGGAACCTGGCAAGTAGATCATGTGGACATCAATATCCCCAAGATGGTTGTGGGAAGACTCCCCCACACACAAGATTCTGCCATTCAGAACAAGATTTCCTCCAGAAGCCAGGAGAATACCCATATATTCCCCAAGGAATTTATAACTGGGCCCTCCTGGGTAATGGGGGAATTAATGGGTGAGGTAATCAATCAAAACAGCTAACAGCTGGAATTCCTCCCCTGCCATTAGCAAAAGGGCATAATATTAATGATTTTAAAAGGAAGCACGAAGACCTCCTGCCTTTGCCCTGTCTGGGTGGCAGCCCCGGTGCTGGTCCTGACATGTTCCTGCTTTCTGCGCCCTGCTCTCACCGTTTTTCTCCTACCATGATCATGATGCAAGTAAAACCTGGGTATTTATAATCTATTATGTGGAAGTGTAGTCTGTAAATCAGCCCACTTTATCAATCTTCAGCCCCTTCCTCTCTACCTGGGACCCATGGTCTGTCATTTTCTCCCATTTCTCTTCCCTCCCTACCATAAAAAATGACTGTTCTAACTCACCCGACCTGCTATTGAAATTCATTTCTGCAGCATAGTCAAGAACTTAGACAAAATTCGGTTACACTATAACATAACTTGAAAATCAATAAACCCCCATCATAGAACTAAAGTTACTATGTTTCTGTTTTGCTCAGAGTTCTCTTGCTAAACTTCTTGAATATGCACACTCATAATTAGGTTCTAAGTGCTATATTACTGTGAATTTTTCCTTCTTGAGGCTATTTAAATGCAAATGCCCTTAGCTCTAATTTGGGCTAGTATCATGCCCTGAACCCAGACTGAGCCCATCTGGCTATTCAAAGGCAGTCCAGACACACCCATCTGTCAAAAGGCAGATTTGCATATGGACTCTTGCCCTCATGGGAGATCTTTAGCCTAGGCCAATTGCCTTTCAGACCTAGGACCCAGGTGTGGAATGTTTTATTGCATACCAACTTCTCTTTGGTTGATTCAAGGTAAGCCAATCTGCTTTTTTTGTTTTGTTTTGTTTTAACTAACATTTCATCCATTCTCCCAGGAGAATGTTCTTGACAAAGAAGATATACTGAAAAGGACATGATCTAAACAGAACACAACAATGGAGTTCTACAATTGCAAACAGATTTGTTAAATATAAGCAGCTACAGAAATGTAACTTTTAGTCTCTATTACTTAAAAACAGGAGATTTCTTGACACCAGAGCAAAGAAGACCCTTCTAGAAAAAGTCCATGCTGAACATCTGGTTGGTTGCAGGAATTCAGCCTTACTTTTCACCACCTTCCATATGACCCATTCTCCCTCACCTATGTGGGCACCTGGATTGTCTAAACATTCATCACCATATGGCTGATGGAAGGCCTAAGGGCTCAGTGATTTTTATTGCTGTGCTTTAAAAGTTTCTGTAAGCATAAAGCTTAAAAAAGAGTCATTTAACCTGGAAAATGTGGAGTGATTCCTAAGCCTGTCATCCATTATAAATGCTGTCATCTTAAGTGGGTTACACACATGGATAGCAGAAGTTCCTAAATATTTTGTCTTCATTATGTGACACTAAACTTTTGGGAGACTCCTTTTTAAATAGAAAATGTTATAATGCCCTTATGTAAATCTTGGCTGCAGGTAAAGGCTAGTCCCAGGTTTAGCAAGACAAAAGGGAAGGGAAGGTATTTGGGCTCCATTTCAAGGAAAGAACAGAAAATAAAGCTAATGACTATGAAAGAGGAAGCAATACTACCTACTTATTGTTGGTCATAATCAGTTAAATCTAAAATTGTGAGCTCATTTACATGTTCAGTAAATATTTCCTAAGGAGGAGAGGAAGGAACCAACATTTCTTTCATATGTATTGTTAGAGGTTTGCAATAATTAACAAACTGTACCTCAGTTTCCCCTGATATGCATTGGCAAAAAGGTAAACCCTGCCCCCCATGTGGCCCTTACCCACAGGTTAAACAAAGGAACCCTTGTAGAGACAGGAGTAAAGGGTGATAGAGATCTTCACCCTCTGCATATCAGAGGGAGATGGAAATCTTTACTACCTCTACCTGCATATCAGAGGGAGATGAGACAGAAACCTTCACAATTTACAAACCCTTTAAAACCTTACAGATCAAAAGAAACATTTGCTCCTGCAGCATTCCAAGAAGCCATAGACTGCCTCAACCCTTCCCACTACCTCACTGGACCCTCAACCCCCTCCCACTTACTATCATTTCCCCACCTAGGAAAGTTCTGTATAAATTCAAGTTCCTCCCTTCCAGGAGTGGGCTGAAGTCTCTCTTCAGACCCCTACCATGCTGATGGGGGGACTGAAGTCTGTTCTTCAGACTCCCTCTGTTCGGAGAGCTTCTCAATAAATAAATTCTTGCTTATGGTCAATCAGTCTCCGTGTCCCAGTAAGAGCCATATTTTCTCCAACATGTATAATATGGTAGACAATGTAACTCATTTTATATTATGTCATTTACTCCTCCCAATTAGGGTGACCAACTGTCTCAGTTTGTTTGGACTGAAGGGTTGAACAGGATGGGGGACTTTATTTCTAGAACTAGGGAAGTCTCGGGAATTCAGGGAAGTTGGTCACACTGTTGTAGAATTTGAGAGAGGTTCAATTATTTGCATATTGAAAGGCCAGGACTCAGGAATGATTTTGAGAAGGAAAAATGGTTTATTGACAGCCGGCTGGACTCGGGAGCTTTCTGTTGCAAACCCGAGCCCTGAACGAGAATTCTGAGTTCCTTTTATACAGAGAAAGGGCTAAATCGTTCTTTGTTTCAGTGCTCAATAGGTTTGAATTAGCATATATCTTCATATCCTAGGTAAGTTTTTAGCATGGACTTCATACATTTTAGATAAGCTTTTAGCACATTTGCTTTGCATTTTCCCTGAATATTTAAAGTTTATAGATCTTGCATTGTTAAACTGTTTCCTGGGACTGGAGTCATTGCCATGGTCACCAAGGGAAGGGCTGCAGCCTCTCACCCTCCCACACCCACAAGTCAGGACAGACAGCTTAGGTTAAGGTTATCTCGGAAGAAAGAGCCTCCCACCCATAGCCCACATCAACACTACTCCCAATATGCCATTGCATTGTGTGTTAATATCCAGTTTGTGGAGTTTAGAAACATTAGGTAGCATGGTGAAACAGTACAGGTTTCATAGTCAGAAATTTATGTCCCCAAAGTCCCATATTTGAATACTAAAGATGTTTAAAACATTGTTGATAATGATATCAGAGTTAAAAAGATATAAGCAACATGTCCTGTCCTTACGGCTTTTACAGTATAGAATGGCAAGTGCTATAAGAATCCATTTGTTACAAGATGAAATAAGGGTATGATCATTTCTCTACAGTAGAGAAACAGCTTCAGAGAGAACATATTTTTTAGGCCTCCTATAAATGAAAGGTATTACAAGGAATCCTTCAGAAAATCCCAAATGAATCCTAAAATCTGTTGGCAGCTTTATATTGTGGAGATAAAATGAAAACCACGTAAATGAGAACAGAGGCTCTTTATTCAAAGCTTGCTATAGCATGGGAATCAGTCACTATCCCTTGCATTAGGCAGAGATCCAAAAGCAGGCAGAAGAGTGGGAAAACTTTATAGTAAAAACAAAAAGAAGGCTTTGGGTATATTCTTATTTGACATGGTTATCATGTCGAGCAGGAAGAGAACTCACTAATGGGCATATCATGTGATTTATTTGGAGAACAAGTTTAGCTTTTTTTAGTTGACCCTGAGTTGGAAACAAAAGCAAAAAATTGGAAAGTTGGCATACACGGGGAAAGTTCTGACCATTGTGAAGAAATCGTTACAGTAGTGCTAGTTTGGCTTCTTGGACTGATTGCTGCAGAGGTTGTGGGTAAGAGGTCTATTGTCCTAGATAGTCTGGCCATTTTCCATTTTTCTGAGAAATCCAAGCAAGTAGGGCAAATCAAAGAACTCTTTCCTGCCCTGCTGTTCCATACATAAGACAATAGCTAATTATATATATATATTTTTTAAGATTTATCTATTTATTTATTTTCCCCCCTTCCCTTCCCCCTGCCCTCCTGTTTCTGCTATCTCTATCCACTTTCGCTGTGTGATCTTCTATATCTATTTCTCTTTTGGTCTTCTCATTTTTCTCCTCTAGGATTCACCAGGATTTGATCCTGGCGACCTCTGATGTAGAGAGAGGTTCCCTGTTAACTGCGTCACCTCAGTCCCTGGTTTCTGCTGCACTTCACCATGATTCCCCCCTTCATCTCTCTTTTTGTTCCATCATCATCTTGCTGTGTGACTTACTTATGCAGGCATGGCTCACTGCACAGGCACTCAGCTTACCACATGGGCACTGGCTTGCTGCGTGGGCGCTGGCTCACCATGCGGGCACTGGCTTACTGCATAAGCACACTTTCTCTTCTTCTTTTTCACCAGCAGGCCCCAGGGATTGAACCTAGATCCTCCCATATGGTAGGCCAAAGCCCTATCACTTGAACCATATCCACTTCCCTGTTGTTTTTTTTAATCAATTTTATTGATACATATTAATAAATAAAGCATACAATTCATCCAAAATATACAATCAGTGGTATTTGTATAAACACATAGTTGTGCATTCATCACTTATTCATCATTTCAATCATTATTAGAACATTTTCATTATTTCAGTAATAAACAAAAAACAGACAAACAAAATTTTTTACCTCTCAGGCTCTCTCTGTTTCCCCTCCTGTACAAGCTGCTATTTCTGGATATTCTTGCATAATTATTTATTTATTAAGTAGTTTTACCGAAATATATTCACATACCATACAATCTTTCTAAAGTGTATAATCAATGGTTTTTAGTGTAATCACAATGTTGTGCATTCATTATCACACAAAAAATTAAAATGATTTCATTACTCTAAAAAGAAAAACTCCACATTCCTAAAATGCCTTCCCTAGCCCTACGTAACCACTACTCAAATTTCACTAATTATATTTGGATTCATCATTGCACCATAATTTTTGCCTCAGAGAAAGTAACAGAATGCTCATCTCCCCACCTCCATCTCTTTGTAGGAACAGTGCATGTTATAAGGCAGGGTTCCTTCTATGCCCTGTCACTGATAAATGACTGAATAATGACAGATCAGGGTCCCAAGGTGGACTGGACAGCAGAAGACCCCCTTCCTTTAAGTAAAGACTGGCAATAGTGTAGGAAATACCTGGAAGAATTTAGATTCTGAAGCAAAGATATTTACAAAGTACCCTGAGAAATCTTTTCTTTTTCTGTCCCTGTCCTGTAATTTCCTGAAAAATATATTTTCCTATGACTTCAGAATATCATAGTGTGCTCTGGACCAGAAATGGGAGACAGCAGACACTAAAATAAATGACATTGATTTCAGTAAATGGGGAGATGACTAGTGTGGGCATTTGAAATAGAGATAAAATAGAGAGGATATAGTCTCAGGACATGTTCAAGATATAATCATCCAGTTTAGTGCATGCTTGATATATAGTGACATCACCATAGTGATAGAAGAAGGCAGGAACCTAAAGCTAGAAAGAAATGATGCTTTGTATTGCCCTGTCCATCAGATTTTGTAACATAAGTGAGGGGTGATTCTCAGTGCCAGGCATGCTTCTTCTGTGATAGATAATGGCATGTTAGATCCACTAGGGCTGTGACCCCAGGTAAAATAACTCAGAGGGAAGGATAGTCCTACCAGGGCAGCATTAGTGCAATTTTGTATTCATAAAAGCAAAGGTGTGGACATATGCAGGTCAGTAATAGTATCCTGGGAGTCTGTGTTGAAGGAAGAGTATGGTGTGAGGTCTTACAAGGGTGGAGTTTTCAATATTAGGTTAACACTGAAACATAAGCAAAAGAAAAAGGCAAATCATGACTCATGACCAGGCTTCAGGCACAAGAGGGCATCAGAGATGGGACCGAGTTCAGTAAAATAGCAACTAACACATCATTGAAACCATGTGCAGCTAAACATAAAAAACACATTATTTCATAAAATTAGTTGTATTGTAAATAACCCATCCTCCCACATATAGAAAAAAGTATAGAGTACTTCACACAAAAGCACTCATGTTGGTATGTTTTAAGTTTTCCCTGACACTGGAGTTGTAGGGATTCCTCTGTAACAACCTGAAAATCTCAGGGAATTGGGAATGGGTGTGAATGAGACATGAAATAATGATGGAGCAAATTATATTGTGAACAAAGTACACTCACCCTTTCATAACAATTTTTCTCTGGGTAATTGGTTTGTGGTAAGCTAGGAGCATAATGTTCTTATCATACCTGTTTTAAAATTACTTTGAGGGAGTGGATGTGACTCAAACAATTGAGTGCCTGCCTCCCACATGGGAAGTCCCAAGTTCAGGTGCTTGTGCCTTCTAAAGAAAAAACAAATGGACAATGAGTAGAAAATGAGCAAAAAGAAAGAAAGAAAACAACGAGTAGACAATGAGCAAAAAAATGAGCAGACGGCAAACATAAGCAACGAGCAAAAACAATGAGCAAACAGACAAGGGAGCCATCTTGGGGATGTAGAAAAAACAATAGTGATTCCAATTTGAGAATTATACCTATGTGATTACCTGGGAAAAAAGGAAAAATAAAGAAAAAAGCATAATATTAAAAAAATTAGTTGGTTTTAATTTCAACTTTAGGGCTGATTCTACTCAATAGAAATACAATGTCTGTTTAGCTCTTCTCCCTCCATCATAGATTTTAGGTCCCCACTTAGAAAGGTGAGCTATTACCAAAAACTGCTTACTCCACCATAAACTATTTGAATCTTCACAAGTTCCTTACAAATTTTTCTTGAATGAAATATAGGAAACATTGATGATAAAACTTAGGTTAGGGTTGGAATGAAAAGAGCAAAGATAGTTTAGAAAGAAAATAAGCTACATATTGACTTTGCTCTGGGGAAGGGAAAATTGTAGTGCCATGAAGCCAGGGGCAGCTTGACTCAGGACAAAGATTTATAAGGTAGGAAAGATAGATCCTTCTTTCTGGAGGTCATGATAATTGGAAAAAATGAATCCATGGAAAATAGAAGAAAAACAGACATAGTTCAGTTGAAAATAATAATGATAGCATGTAAATTTGAAATATTTATTAGCATTCTTATTCCAGTCTAGTTTAAGGTAGCTATACACTAACATGAATGGAGGAATTCTTACAAAGGAAAATTGATTGTCAGATTGTAAGATATTTATGGCATGGGCTATGTCTTACCATAGTTGCTTAGCCCATGTGCCAAGTAAAGTGTCTTATATACTGTAAGTTTTCAAAAAATGTCTGTTGAAGTGACATCCTTCCAGAAATAAAACAACAAACTTGCTCAGGCCTGCATTCCATACTATTAGAAATAAACTATGCTCAAAAATGCAAGCTGGTATATTAAATTTTGTCTTTCTTATAGAAACCTGAAAGCATATTGAGCCATTTTATAGCATATTTTTCCATTAAAGCATATTTATTAATGTAGATTTAATTTCAAAATAATAATAGTTCCCATTTAATGAGCACAAAATATATCAGGTATTGCACTAAGTTCTTGCTTAACATTAGCACAGATATTTCCCCAACAATTCTATGGAAAAGACACCACTTTTATAACACTTAAAAAACTTTGGAACTGAAGGTACAAAATATTAATTAACATTTTTATTTTTTTAAAGATTTTTAATTTTTCTAAATTTATTTCTCTCCCTCTGCCTGCCCCAGTTGTCTGTTCTCTGTGTCCATTTGCTGCGTGTTCTTCTTTTTGTCTGCTTCTGTTGTTGTCAGCAGCACGGGAATCTGTATTTCTTTTTTGTTGTTGTGCGTCAATTTGCTGTGTCGGCTCTCCATGTGTGCGGCACCATTCTTGGGCAGGCTGCACTTTCTTTCCCACTGGGCGGCTCTCCTTACGGTGCGCACTCCTTGCGCATGGGGCTCCCCTACGCGGGGGACACCCCTGCGTGGCACAGCACTCCTTGCGCGCATCAGCACTGCGCATGGGCCAGCTCTACACGGGGCAAGGAGGCTCCGGGTTTGAACCATGGACCTCCCTATCCACAGGGCCAAGTCCGCTTCCAACAAAATATTAATTAACATTTGACAAACCCAAATTTATTCTCAGGAACTCATTGGGACCTTTACTTCACCAAAATTCTGTATAGCTTAAGATACATTTCCCTACTATTTATCTATCTAGTCTCAGATATATTTAATATGTTCAAATCACACAACTAGTACTTGATGGAAATAAACTTAGATTTTGAACATAACGTGGAATATTACAACTAAAGATACCTGGTAAAAGGATAACAACTACAAGGATGACCTTCCTATAATAAAGCACTAGAAAATTCAACAGAATATACTAAACTGTTTTCAGATATTGGTCTATGACAGTGCAAGATGGCAGTCCATGAGACAAAGGAAAGAAATAAGACTCTATGATTACCTGAGTTTATTGCCTGGGTCAGTTTCCAAGCCACAGCATATGGAGGGTGAAACTAAGCAGAGTTCAGTGATCTTACGGAGTAGAGAAGTTATATATCCAAGTTCAGGGAATCTGAGGCAGCTAGAATTTGAGAGGCAGAATACTGAAGAGGAGGGAGATGAAAAGAGATAGGACTACACATGACTGAAAAAAATCCACCAGAAATAGTCATCTAAAAACTCCTAGAGCTCACACAAGAATGAGATTAGTTTGTGTTTCCCACCAGTCAAAGTGGAGAGTCATCAAAATAAACAGACATCAGGTAGAGTCCTCAAAAGGATACAGTTTTAGTGGGATTTAACTAAATTTAGAAAAAAGTTAATTTTATTATTTCTTCAAACCCTCCCTTAAAGTTTAAATCCAACCTTGAAAGAATTATTCTGACTACAATAATTTAACTGTGTGTCAGAAGAAAGTCAAATACTCTTTAATAAAAATCAGTGGAATCTATTATGCAGAAAAATGAAATTCACAAATTCCTGACACCCACTGGAAAAATGTCAGGCATGAAAAAAAGCAAGAAAATATGATCCATTAATCAATAGATAAACAAGAACAAGAATGAGATGATTAAATTAACAGTAAATGACTTTAAAACAGCAATTATAAATGTGGTCTATATGCTGAAGAACATATGTAAAATAATGGACATCGTGATGAGAGAAAAGGAAGATATTGTAAAAAGGCACAAATTAAACTTCTAGAGATAAAAATACTGTATATGAATATGTGGTACACAAATCAGAAAAAAAAACTACCTTTTTTTCTCATTTTAATCTTTCTAAAAGATAATACAATGTTTAAAGCTATAATAAAATATATTGCAGATTTTATAACATGAGAAAAGTAAAAAGTATAACAACGGTAAAAAATGGATGGAAGTAAGAAAATGAATATATATCATTGTAAGTTTCTCATACTAAATGCAAAATGGTATAATATTGTGTGAAGGTATTCTGTGATAAGGTGAGAAAATATGTCATGAATCGAGAACATTCACTATAAATAAAGCAAGTATAACTAATAAGCTAATAATGGATATAAAATAGATTTCCTAAAATTAATTTTAAAAAAGAAGAGTGAATCAAATCTGTCTATGAAAAGCCTACTTTAAATATAAAGACACAGGTCATAAGTAAATAGAGGGAAATACTTTGCAAATACTAATCAAAAGACCAATGCAAATGCTAATTAAAGAAAGCGGGAGTGGCTATGTTATTATCAGATAAAGTAGTCTTCAGAAAGAGGAATATTATCTAGATGAGGAATATTTCAAAATAAAAAAGGTTAAACTATCAAGAGGATATAATTCTAAATTCAGATGCATGCAACTGCAGAGTTTCACAACTATGAAGCAAAAACTGATAGAACTAAATATAGAAGTAGGTATTCCCACAATTTTAGTTGGAGACTTCAACAGTCCCATTAGGAATTGAAAGAGTATGCCAAAAGAAAATAAGTAAGGCTAAAGAAGTACAAAAATGTATAACAAGTTTATACTCAAGCCACAATGGAATTAAACTAGAAATCGGTAAAAGAAAGATATCTAGAAAATCCCCAAATGTTTAGAAATTAAACAACAAACTTCTAAATTGCATGCAGATCAAAAGTAATTGACAAGTGAAATTAGGAAATATTTTGAAAATGAAAATGAAATTGCAGAATGTCAAAATCTGTGTGATGCGGCTAAAGTAGTGTTTAGAGGGAAAGTGTTGACTTTAAATATCTATGTTAAAAGAGAGGAAAGATCTAATATTAATGATCTAAGTTTCCACCTTAAGAAACTTTGAAAATAAGAGCAATTTAAATTCAAAGTAAGCAGAATGAAGGAAATAATAAAGTTAAGAGTAGAAATCAATAAAATACAAAATTGACAAAAAAAATCAGTAAAACCAAAATTGGGTTCTTTGGAAAAATTAGTGAAATTAATCACAAACTAAACTGATTATGAAAATGATTGGAGACAAAAGTCACCAAGATCAGGAATGAAAGAGGGTGTATCACTACATATCCTACAGGTATTTAAAAGTATTAAGGAATATTATGAACAACTTCACGTCAATAAATTTGACAACTTAAATATAATGGATAAATGTGTTGAATGATATGATTCACAAAAGCTATTTCAAGGGGGGGAAAAAAACTATGTAGCACAATAACTATAAAGAATAACATTGATGCTAAACATTTTTCAAAGAAAACGCTAGACCCATATCAGTTTTCTATTGCTGCTATAACAAATTACCCAAGCCTTAGTAGGTTAAAACAACTAAAACCCATTGCCTTTCAATTCTGAAGGTCGGAAGTCTGAATGAGTTTCACTCTGAAACCAAGGCATAGACAGGGCTGTGCTTTCCCCAAGATCTTTAGGGGAAAATCAATTTCCATGAAAGGGCATTTTATCAAATTGAGATAGACACTCTATGTAAAATCTTCAACTCATTATACTTAATAGTGTTGAGTACTTTCTTCCTAAGATTGGAAATATGACAAGAATGTCCTCCCTCATAAATTCTATTGAACATTGTACTGGAAGTTCTAGGCAGTGCAATAAGGCAAGATGAAAAATAATTAAAGACAAAAATACTAAAATGGAAAAAAGTAAAACTGTGTTTAATCACAGTTAACATGATTGCCCATGCAGAAAACTCTAAGGAATCTAGCAAATACTGCTACAGTTAATAAAGATTTTAGCAAGGTCACAGGGGAAAGTTAATATACAATAATCAGTAGTATTTCTATATTCTAGGTGACAGTAATTGGAAATTGAAAATTTTTTGAAATGTCATTTTAATAGCATATAAAATATGATATATAAAGTAATAAAATTAAAATATATAGGAGATCACATTGAAAACTACAAAATATCACAAAGAGAAATTTTAAAAGACCTAAAAACTAGAGATGTAACATATATACATATTGGAAGATTCATTATTGATATGATTCTCCACAAATCAATCTATATTCAATGCAATCCCAATCAAAGTTCTACCAGAGTTGCTTTTTTGTTTTGTTTTGGGGTTTTTTTTGCATGTGGAAATTAGCAAGCAAATTCCAAAACTTACGTAGAAATGCTAAGGACCAGAATAAGATCAAATTCTTTTTAAAAGAAGAACAGAATTGGTGAACTACCTGATTTCAAGACTAGCATAAAGCTATAACAACAAGACAGTGTTGTTCCAGGTGTAAACATAGATATTTATATGAATTGGACAGAATAGATGGTCCAGAAATAGGTCCCATGCATATGAGGGGTTTGATGTTGGGTATATGGGAATCCCCTATATTCTATATGTGACTTTACTGTGACCTAAAACTTTTTTGAAGACATAAAAAAAAAAAGTATATATACACTGAGGAAGAAATGGAAGAGATTGCCTCGCCATTCTCTAAGTCAAACTCAGTATGTAAATGCATTACCTTCCCCCAGCTTGGGACATGACTCCCAGGGCTGAGCCTCCCTGGCCCTGAGGGATTTCTACCAATCATCAGCTGGTGATGCAACTAGAAAAAGACATTGAATAAAAGGGGAAAAATGGTAAAGACAAATGAATTTATATGGTTACGATTTCAAAATGAATTGGGAGGTCATCAGAGGGGTCACACATACACACATCTCAGCAGGATCACAGAGATAGCCAAAGTAGATACAACCCCAGGTAGTGGTGCTCCTGAGGGCTACAGAGACAACCAGTTCCTACTGTCATGACAGATGACTCTGGAGTTCAGTGCCTTGCCAGGGGGCCCTACTTTGGAATTTGTGTTCCTCAGTGTGATGGAGTTGGACTCAGATGTGACCTCTCTATATATGCCTCTTCTGTCACTTTTAATGAAATTTTGCTTGGTAATGGGGTTGGTGTATTCTCAGGAGACTTGAATCTCTGGATTGACTGTGTGCCGGCTGGGCCCTGAGCCTCAGTGGAGTTGCCACATCTACTCTCCAGTTCATTGGATTTGCCCATGTTGGCTAACAGGGAGGTGGAGATGGTCAACCACCACACCAGGGAACCAAGAGAGTCTACAACTGCAAGCAGGAGAATTCCATCCATCAGCCATGGGGGTTTTAAGCTCCCTCGGTGGTTAGAGGCAGAGTGGACATCACCATCCCAGGGTCCTCAGGATGGAGGAATAAAATATGGATTAGAGTGGACTTACTGGTATTCAACTATAGAATTATTGTGACTCTAGCAGTGGAAGAAACTGTATCACTGATGTGCAGACAGTGACCACAAGAATTGTTGAGGGCAGGGAAAGAGAAGAAGAGGTATGATATGGTGGCATTTTCAGGACTTGGAGTTGCCCTGAATAATATTGTAGGGACAAATGCAGGACATCATATATCTTGCCATAACCCACTGAATGGACTGGGAGAGAGTGTAAACTAAATGTAAACTATAATCCATACAGTGTAGCAGTGCTACAAATTTATTCATCAAATGCAATGAATGTGCCACATTGATGAAAGAACTTGGTGATGTAGGAGGATTGGGGGGTAGGGTGGGAAGTGGGGGTATATGGGATCCTCATATTTTTTAAGGTAACATTTTGTATGATCTATGTATCTTTAAAAAAAAATTTTAATCTATTAAAAAAAGATACTTGAAATTCCAATAAGATCATAAAACAATGTTCAACATCATTAGTCACTAATTAAAACCATAAAGAGAAACCTCTATTACCTATTACTTAGCAACCTCACTCCTGGGTATTTGCCCAAAAGAACTGAAAACCCAAGCCTATAAAAAACTTATATGTGCATATTCAGAGCAGCTTCATTCACAATCACTGAAACCTCACAATTCAAATGCCCGTCAACTGGACATACACATAATGTCTTTACTACTACTCACCAGCTGAACATAGGAAATATTGATACATACATCAGAATGGATGGATTTCTAAAGCATTATGCTAAGTGAAAGAATCCAGACAAAATACTATATTCTATATCACCCAATTCGTATAAAATTCTAGAAAAGGAAGACTATAGCAAAAGAAGAAAATAAGTGCTTACCAATGATCAGAAGTGGAACAAAGTGATTGACTGCAAGGGGGACAAGGCAACTTTGGAATAATGGAAATGTTCTATACCCTCATTGTGGTGATGGTTACACAACTGTTTTATATTTGGCAAAATTCATCTAACTGTGCATATAAAATCGGAGAACTTTATTATATGTAAACTAGAATATCAAAGTTGAGTTTTGAAACATCTTATCCCCCACCCCACACCTCCCGCTAAAAAAAAATGGAGCCAAATTTTGAATTTCAAGTTTGGCTTTTCCATTCACTAGTCTGTGACCTTGGGCAAATTATTTAGTCTCTGTGTTTCTGTTTTCTTATTTGTACCAAGGGGATGATGATATTTGTCTCATAACGTTGTTGTCATCTAACTATGAACATAGAAGTATGCCCAGCACACAGTTATTACTCAATGGATGCTTGATCTTCTCGGCCATTGCTCGTGACTCTGCAACTAAAATAATCATATTGATCAGATAACTTAAATTCAATATCATTGCCTTCAACTTCAAAAATGCTAGGATTACAAGGATCCCTATGGTCTTTTCAGCTTTCTGGTACCCTAAAGTCTATAAAGATAAGGATAAATTTTTTTACCCTTTCTTAGAAGACATTCTTTGAAAAATTGATGCAGGGCAGGCTTCCAAAAGAAACAAATGCACCCAGAAAATATTAAAGTTTGTCAAATAGAGAAATGTGTTTTTATTTATTTAGTAAAACCGTTAGGACTTTATACATTATTCTCCTGAAATAAACCATGTTTTGCCACAGAAATAGACTTTAAATATATGAATTTGATTAAAATCTGCTGTTTTGCCATTTTTGCCAATAACACGCTTTTTGTACAGCTTTGCTTTCATTGCTGGTAAATCATGTACCATTGTTTTCCAAGATTGATAAATGCCTCCTGATTTGCTTAATGCAGTGTAGCTCATTTTTTGACAAGTACCCCTGATGTAGACTACTGAGGACATCAAACTTAGCAGCTTGTCTCTGATCAGGGCTTTAGCCCTAGATGCCTCATCATCTCCCTCTTCACTTAATGATGCTGTCCTTGATAATGTAGCCATGCTCAACTTGCTGGAGGACATCCTTATTGGGTAGTGGAGTCTTCACAATTGACCGGATTATTAGTTCTTCCTATTCATTACGTCTTTCTTAAAGTGATGTATAGTGCAACAAATTAGAATCTAACAGAAGTGGAACAAAGTGATTGACTGCAAAGGGGGACAAGGCAACTTTTTGGTATAGTGAAATGGCTAAGTACTGCAAAACTTAACAGTTACCAGCAACTGTATAAAATACAGGTGGAAGGTCTGTTTTCTTGGAAAATCCTGTCAAAGGAACTTTAGCTTCCTACAAGAAGAGGCATACTTCTAGAGCTGAGTGAACTTAGAGTTCATGCATTTAAATCATACATTCTGGCCAGTCTCGAAGCCAAACTCAGCATGTAAATGCAATGCCTTCCCTCCAGCGTGGGACATGACACCCGGGGATGAGCCTCCCTGGCAACGAGGGACCACTATCAAATACCAACTGATGATGCAACTGGAAAAGGACCTTATACGGAAGGTTCAATGTGGATCAGCAGAATATCCATGTCTACATAAAATACCATGACTTTAAAATGCTGTTTGACCTAAAGTAAGGGGGAAATGGAAAGGAGAAATGAGTTTATATGGCTACGAGTTTCTAAAAAAGAGTCTGGAGGCTGGCAGAAGGATTGCCCTCATGCACAACTGAGCAGAGTCAGAGAGACAGATAAAGCAGATACAACCCCCAGATAATGGTTCCTTTGAAGGCTAAAGAGACCCATGAGAGTTATGGTCATGGCCGATGGGGTTAACTATCAGGGCAGATGGCCCCTCTTTGGAAATGGTGTGTATGTGTGATGAATCTGGACTCAGATGGGATCTCCCTTCATAAGTCTTTCATGCTAATGTGCCGGAGGTGCAGTTAACGTTGGGGTTTAAGATATATTTAGGGGATTTGAATCTCTGGACCGACAATGTGATAGCCAGGTCCTGAGCCTCAACAGACTCCAGCACCTACAATCTGATTTATTGGACTTACCACACTCAGCTAAGATGGAGTTGAAGAAGGACAATCACCACACCGTGGAGCCTAGAGTGATTACAACTGAAAATGGGAGGACTGCATCCAGCATCCATGTGGAATCTGAGCCTCCTCTTGACATAGAGGTGCAATGGACACAACCAATCCAATGTCCACATAGAAGAGGTGGCATGGAATTGGGAAAAGTGGACATGGTGGACGATGGGTATGGGGAAGGGCAGGAGGAGATGAGAGATGGAGGCGTCTTTGGGACATGGAGCTGCCCTGGATGGTGCCTCAGAGGTAATCACCGGACATTGTAAATCCTCATAGGGCCCACTGGATGGAATGGAGGAGAGTGGGGGCCATGATGTGGACCATTGTCTATAAGGTGCAGAGGTGCCCAAAGATGTACTTACCAAATCCAATGGATGTGTCATGATGATGGAAACGAGTGTTGTTGGGGGGGGAGAGGGGGGGGTGGGGGGGGTGGGGATGAATGGGACCTCACGTATATATTTTTAATGTAACATTATTACAAAGTCAATTAAAAAAATTAATTAAAAAAAAAAAACAAAAAACAAAAAAAAGAGATAGTATACAACCCCAGACATGGGGTGCAGGCGTGCTACAGGGTGATATGCCTAGATCTTTTAAATAACATATATTTTCACTCTCTTGATTAGAGCTGAAGATGATAAAAGGCCAATATTAATTCTTCTACACAAGAGTCTTATTGCTAATAAGCATCGAATCAAATAAAATCCAAATTTAAACAACCGAAAAAAAAAAAAAAATCATACATTCTCCTGCCATAATAAAACACATTTGCTGCTTTCAGATCTCTTGGAAAGATACACCAAGATTAATCTCAATTAATGAAATTTCCCCAACATATTCTTGGGTTTTCCCTATGAAAATTCCTGATGATTGATTATATGTTTAATAGACAACATACCTTACAGCTGTCATGTTATTGTTCAACTCAATTTCCTGGGTGATAATTGTGTGAGGGGAGATAAGAGTGATTACACTTCTTGTCTGCATTTCCTTGAATGGTGTTTTATGCAATGGCATCCAAGCTTTAGAGCCTAATTAATTTAGGGCCTCCGGTCAGTGTAAGTGCTCTCTCTGTGTTGCGGGATACCACAGTGCAGCTTTCCTCACGGAGGGTGAAAACACAGGGTGGTTGCTCACCGTCAGGATTCCAGAAAGCCCGCTGTGTCTGATATCTAGGCTCTGTGATCATTGAGCTTGGGTGTTCTGTCTTCTTTGAGTAGTTCCCGACTTCCTTGTGTTCTTAGGAATCACCTTTAGACGATGCTCCTTCAATAGCAGAGTCATGTAGAAGAACAGGGAATTTTCCTTCCCTCCAAAGGCTTCCATTATTCATCATATGGAAAATAGAGCGTGGAGGCATGTCTATCATGTTTGAATCCCTGTGAAGTAAAACTACTGTTGAAATTCAGCTCACTTACCATCAAAAAATGGAAAGAACTAATCTCAGTAAACCATTCTGAAATTAATTATTGAATAACCAAAGTGTATATTTGAATTTGCTAGAAAGTAATGTTTTCAGTGAGATATTAGTGTATGGTCGTCATGGTGATGGAGGATAGAACTCAAGGAACTGTTGTAGAATTTGAAAGAGGTTCAATTATTTGTGTATAGAGAGGCCAGGACTCAAGAATGATTTTGAGAAGGAAAAATGGTTTATCGACGGCCGGCCGGACTCGGGAGCTTTCTGTTTCAATCCTGAGCCCTGAACAAGATTTTCAAATTTCTTTTATAGAGAGAGGAAAGGCCAAATGGTCCCTTTGTTTCAGTTCTCAATAGGCTTCAATTAGCATATATATCTTCCACATCTTAGGTAAGCTTTTAGCATGGACTTCAGACATTCTAGATAAGCTTTTAGCATATTTAGTTTGCATTCTCCTAAATACTTAAAATTTATAGACCTTGCATTGTTAAACTTTAAACAATGACTGGAGTCGTTGCCATTGTCACTAAGGGCAGGACTGCAGCCTCTTACCATTCCACACCCACAAGTCAAACAGCTTAGGTTATCTCTGAAGAGACAAAGAGCCTCCCACCCATAGCCCACATCAGTGCTTTAAGGCAATTATAGAATATTCCAAGATAGAAAACATAGCTAGGTTGAAAATTTCACAGAAACAGTTTAATCTACAGAGATATACAGCATCTTCATTTTTCTTTTTTAACTAACCAAATCTTTGCCCTATATCTTAGTTGAGAGAATACACACACACACATATTTAGTTGTGTGTGTGTGTGTGTATAATTTTTTTTAACTTATCTGATTTAAATAATTTACATTGTCCTTTAAGGTAATGCTCCATCTCTAATTTGGACAAAACGATTCCAGTTTCTTAGCCCCTCCTTGCTCCTGCTCTTCTCCTAAAGATGTAATCACCACTAATGTCTTCATGGAAGCAGAGAAGATATTGTACTTGGGGTTGAGGCCCATTCTCTCCTCTGGCATCTGGACAATTCCCTTTACCCACCTAGTTTCTGCCTACCCTTATGTAGTTGGGATGGCTCATGATTTGGTCTTTCTTCTCTTGGCCAGGGCTTGATGATTTTCCCTGGCAGAACTGACCACACAAGAACTCCCTTGTCTACATATCCATAAGGGTCAGCAATGACATCAATATAGCTACTATATTGACTTGGGATCCAGTCCTAGTCTTTGCTTAGAGGTGCAATAGAGGGGAAGCTTTTTATAATCTTTTGATTAAACTACAGTCTTGTAGTGGACATGTGTTTTGGTGCTTTGGCCTGCATATATTTTTCTTTCCTGCCTCCAGAAATATAGCTTCTTTCTTCCTGACTGCTCCACAGGTTACTTTTTCCCTTGGATGCAGCATTCCCACCAAATGATTTTATATATTTATATGCAAACTATATATATATTTATGATACAGGAAGGCTTGAGGGGGTGGAGAGGAGTATCCTATGTGGGATAATGTTTATATACTGCCTTATGGAAAAAGTCCTTCCTCATGGACAGTAGGTCTTTCTTATGGAGAACAAACTGACTTCCACCACCAAAAACTATGACTATGCTGTTTTTAAAATCCTTACATTGAGAATTTAATGGAGTTTCTGGCTTTAAGAAAATGTGAGGGCTCCTCTGTGATGTGGCCTTCAGATGTTTATCACCCTCATATTAGCCTACTTCCAGCCTTCAGGAAATCATCAAAATTACTGTTGAAGGAAGTGGTTCTACCTCTTCTGTGGTTCTACCTCTTCTGGATGCCAGTGGCTTCTGTTCCAGGTAAGCAGATCTAAGTTGTTATTTCACTCTGGATATACCTTTCTCTGCAGTCACAGATCTCTGATGAGTCCAAGAAAGTGTACATTTTCAATTTGTATAACTTTTTCTTATTTTAAGGACAGGAGTGATGACTTCCAAGCACTTTACATATTGGGGATGAAACAGGAAGTCAACTATGTACATATATACTCACTACTGTACCCCACATGTCTCTGAAACTGTTCATTTTTAAAATTCTTTGTTGTTGTTCTAAGGGATCATCTCTAATGATCTATCTTCAACTACACTGATTCTTCTTTCTTCAAGCTCTAATCTACCATTGAGCCCCTTTGGTGAATTTTTTATTTCAATTGTCATCCTTTTAAGTTTCTCTTTATTGAGATTCTCTATTGAGCAGTTATTATAATCATTTATTCTTGATTACATGCTTTCTTCTAACATTGCCATTGGATACTATCAAGATCAAAACAAAAATATTATGCAAACATTATACTCTATTTGATAAATTTGTTTCTCACAAGAGTGTTGTTTAGCAATTTTGAAATAACTCTATATATATCAAGTTTGAAGAAATATGTAAATATACTGCAGATAATGAGAACAAATATATATATACACATACATATAAAATGGAGAAAGAGAAAAGGAAAGAAATAAGAAAGATACAGAAAAGATTATAGGCATGAGTGTACATATGGGTTAGTATACATACACATAAGACCTAGCTCTGTCCACTAAGAGCCTAGAAGCAGTGACACCCCAGTAACAATGAAAATATCTAGTCCCTAAGTCTTGGTTTCTAAACCCCATTCTTTAATAACAAGAATTAAGATTTCTTGGAGAAGTTGCTGCTTCTAGGGCTGGGGAAGGGAAAAAGCAAGTTGGTCATGGAGCTTCTTTTGGTTCAAGGATAAGAAAGGACTAAAAGTCTATGTTGGAAGCATGTCAATGCCACAGGCGTCACCCAGAAAGAGCTTTCAGTGGCCCAAACTGAAATGGCTTGCGTACAAATCAATAATGAATACTGGAATCTAACCAAAAAATAAATATTCATGAATTCATGAAGATATAAACAAATGGAAAAAATGAATTAAAAAAGGAGGAGAGTGGATCATTTATCCTTATAGAATGATTCCAATAGTAAGTATGAAAGATTAATGTTAACTTCCCTAGACTACCCCTTTCATTCACAATCACATTTATAAGTAACCATTGTTAGTTTTACTCATTATAATGTGCTAGGGAGGTTAATATTAACTGAAAGACAGCTAGGTTAATAATATAAACACAAGAATGTTCCTCTTTTACAAGTTGTTAAGAATAGTGTGATACATGGGAAAAAATACAACTAATATAAATTATAGACTATAGTTTACCATTATATTGTAATATTTTTGTACCAAGGGCAAAGAAGGTACTATATCAATGCTATAGGTCAAAGAATATGGGCTTTATTTTATGAGATATTAATATGATCAAGCATTTTTTTCTTCATTTTCTTCATTAACAAGAAAAACTTGGTCATGTCATTGAACCAATTTGTGCTCATTTATTTATATTTCTAAACACTGGAGAAACAATTGAGTTTGTTTTTAGGTTAAATAAGGTAAATGTGCCTGGACAAATTTTTTTTTAAATGATGCTTCCAGAATTTGTTTAGCTACATTTTTTCTATCACTTTACTTTTTTTGGGCAGTTGAAATGAAGTTGTTCAAATGATCGTGGGGCATTGTCATGGTGGGTGGAGATTCACACATTAACCAAAGGAATATGAAATTCCCATCATGGGGAGCTCTGCCACATTCTCCACTGGATCAGCAACTATCCCCTGAGAATAGGGCCAATGACTAGTGAAGGAGGATGGTTCATTGTTGGGCCCTTGATATTGATGACTGTACTAATGAACCTTTACTCTTGAAATTGAAACTTAGCCTAGCACTATAAGGTGCCTAAGAGTTGCCTCCTGGGAACCTCCTTGTTGCTCAAATGTGGCCTCTTTCTAAGCTGAACCCAGCATGGGACATGACTCCCAGGGATGATCCTCCCTGGCACCAAGGGGTTGCTACCAAGCACCAATTAACAATGCAACTGGAATAAAAGATCTTGACCAGAAGGGGGAAAAGGTAAAGAAAAATGGGTTTATAAGGCTAAGAGATTTCATAGTGAGTCAGGAGGTCATTCCAATAGTTACACTTTGTACATCTCAGCAGGATCTCACAGGCTGCCACAGTAAATATTGCCTCAAACATAGGAGCTCCTGAGGACTCTGGAGATATCCAGACACTATAGGCAGGGCTGACAGCTCAAAACTTAGGTGCCCTGCCAGTTGGCCCTACTTTGGAATTTATGCTCTCCAGTGGGACACAGTTGGACTCAGTCATGGGTTCCATACACATAGCTCTTCTGTCCATCTATTTGAACCCATAATTAGTACTAGAGTTGGTAGGTGTATGTCCAAGAGACTTAAATCTTTGGGCTGTCCATGTGCCAGCTCGGCTCTGAATCTCAATGGAGTTGCAACACCTACTCTCCAGTTTATTGGTCTCACCCAGGACAGCTAACAAGAAGGTGACAATGGACAGCTACCATATCAAGGAACTGAGAGTCTACAACTACAAGCAAGAGAGTCCCATCCATCGACCCTATGGGAATCACAATCCCCTCTCAATTAGAGGTGGAGTGAACATCACCGTCCCAGAATCCTCAGGATTGGTCAATGAACTGTGGACTAAAGTAGACTTATTGACATTCTACTATAAATTTGTTGTGATTCTAGCAATGGAAGTAATTATATCATTAATGTGGAGGCAGTGGCCACTGGAGATTCTGAGGTCAGGGAGAGGGAACAACAGGTGTAATACAGGGGCATTTTTGGGACTTGGGAATTGTCTGGAATGACATTGCAATGACAGATGCAGGCCATTATATATCTTGCTATAACCTACAGAATTGGGTGGGAGAGGGTGCACACTACAATGTAAACTTTAATCAATGCTTAATGGCAATGCTCCAAAATGTGTTCATCAATTGCAATGAATGTACCTCACTTATGAAGGATGTTGTTAATGTTGGATAATGTGGGAGGTGTGGGGAGCAGGGCATATGAGACTCTCCTATATTTTTTATGTTATGTTTATATAATCTAAATATCTTTAAAAATAAAATAAAATAAAAAATAGGAAAAAAATATATGTATAAAATAAGTTGTAAAAGTAGGAGATGATCCTTAGAATATTACAATGGTAATTGCTCTAGACATGAACCACTGATATATACTAAAATTACTGGGTAAAATTTTCAACAGAAAGAGGATATTTTCATAATCTCAAATTTTCTCCCGTGAAATATCTGTTAACTGTAAAGGGAAAAATATTGACTCTACAGTTAGGAAACCTGACAAGCACCTCCTAACCAAGTGATCAAGGTTAATATCCTCATGAAAGAGCATATTAATGCTATATAATTTAACCATGAGAGAACATCAGACAACCCATATTGAGGGACATTCTACAAGGTAGCTGACTAGTATTATTCAAATTTTTCAAGGTCATAAAATACAAGGAAAGACAGGAACTGTCACAGATTTGAGGAGACCAGGGAGGCATGACAAATATAATCAATGTGGGATCCTAGTTTGGATCCCACAACAATAAAAGGATATAAGTGGAAAGACAGCTGAAATCCAAACAAGGTCTCTAATTTAGTTAGTTTTATTGTACCGATGTTAATTTCTTAGTTTTGACATCCTACTGTAGTTATGCAGGATGTTATCAAGAGGAGGAAAAGGGTAAGTGGTGTATGGGAGCTCTCTGTAACGTTTTTTCCAACAGTTCTGTAAGCCTAAAATTATTTCAAAATAAAAAGTTGAAAAAGTTAACTTGCACACTTTACAAGGATTTCAAAGCACCCCTTAATGTATCCTGTCTGGTTAAAGCCAAAGTTGAGAATCCTGATTTAAGCCTTTCTTTTTCAATATAAATAATTTAAATTTTTGAAACTTTCTACTCAGGTATTTTTTAACATATTGTCCATTTTTGTATTTACTCTGTATTCTCTCCAGATAATCTTCATCTCTCTTACGTTTTGTTGAAGCAGTATCCTAATTGATACAGGTCAAAGCATGCAATATTAGCATCAATATTCACTTCACTTTGACCCAGGCTGTGGCTGTGTGAGCCTGTCATGAAATACTAATGAGAGGAAAGTTCAAGGAGGAAACCTCAGAATTCTAAAGCTCATATAAATTTGCTAGATTGGAAAAGTTGCAGAAAAATAAAGGTTAAATCTGGTAGGAGTTGACTAAACTGTTGAATTAATGAATAAAAATAAAAATACAATTTATTTATAAATGACTTTTTTTTTTACAATTTAGCAGCATATTTTAGAATTAAAGTAGAAACTAAATGTTGTAGAACACTTAAGATTTTACTTTTCTGAATCAACATCTGTTTGAAAAATATAGCAATAAGGATATAACTCATTCTCAATACACTGACTTTATATAACAGATACAGAAGGAATCAATTTACATTTAACATCCCAAAAATGTAAGGAGATTTCATATTAGAATTTCATATTATAATATATGGTAAGTAGAATGAGTTCTAGCTCTTAGTCAGGTGCCATGGTTAGCTATCTATGTGACTTTAGCCAAGTCAGTTCACCAATCTGAGCCAATTCCAGGGAGGTCATGTTGGATTGCATCAGGTGTCACTGAAAACTCCAGTGGGAGCACTTCACTTATTTACTTCATAGTCTATTGAATGCCACCATAGGAATCGTGCAATGCAGTGGACTTGACTGTTGCACAAATGTTTGTCTGACTAAATGAATAAATCAAGTTCCTGAGATCTTCAAAAGGAATAGGGAAGTGAACAGGTGGCAGCCTGGATTCTAAAATTTGATGGAAAAGGAGAATTTCTAGGCAAAGATCACAGTTCTGATGAGGTGGGACAATATTCAGCATGCCACTGACTTTGCCCATTCTCTTCACATCTTTCTTAAAATTACTTGTTATTGGGTAATATATACATACAGTAAAATGACCTAATGTGAAATACATAGTTTACCATTATATTTTTGAGATTCCCTTTTATTATTACATATAGTAAAAGGTTTTTTAATGTTACTGAATAGAATTTCATTAAAGGAATGTCACACTTTATTCATTCCATTCTTAATTAGATTTTAACTCAATCTCTTTGACAGTGTTGAACATGGCCTCCCCATCAGGAAGTTTTAAATGCATTTCTTCCCCAATTCTGTTGCCTCAGTTCTCGTGAGCTAATTTCTGTCCAACAGCTGACTTTGCTGACAGCCTTTGTAATAACAGGCTGTAAAAGTCATACCAGAATAGGGAAACGGACTAGGCCCAGTTGTTAGGGAGTCCGTCTACCATATGGGAGGTTCACGGTTCAAACCCCGGGCCTCCTTGACCCGTGTGGAGCTGGCCCATGTGCAGTGCTGATGCGCAAGGAGTGCCCTGCCATGCAGGGGTGTCCCCCGCATAAGGGAGCCCCATGCACAAGGAGTGCGCCCCGGAAGGAGGGCCGCCCAGTGCGAAAGAAAGTGCAGCCTGCCTAGGAATGGTGCCGCACACACACACGGAGAGCTGACACAACAAGATGACTCAACAAAAAGAAACACAGATTCCCTTGCCGCTGACAACAACAGAAGCTAACAAAGAAACAAGATGCAGTAAATAGATACAGAGAACAGACAACCAGGGTGGGGGTGGGGGAGAAATAAATAAATAAATAAATAAATCTTTTTAAAAAATCATACCAGAATGACCTTGTAGGGATCTATTCTGTACCGAAACCAATTATAAACAACTCTCAGTCACTTTTTCTGAAGAAATGATGAAGTAGATGCTGGCTGGAATAGAACCAGAAAACCTGGATAAAACATGTAAGTCACCATCCAGACTCTGTATCATGTGATCCACTGTACTGTCCATTTGGATATAAGACCATAGAAACAGTGTGGTCCAGACTGTCAAGCAGATGTTTTCTGGAATCTCATTGTGAAAAATCATTCTAAATATAAATCACTCAGGGGACATATATGTGCAGAAACAAAACAAAACAAACAACTAAACACCTCATGTGTTTGTTAAGCATTCTGGTCCCAAATCAATCACTGCCTGCCCTGAACTGCCCTGCGTAATGACGTAGGAAGCTGGAACACCAGAATCCTTGTTTCTAAAGACGTTTGCATCATCAGGGATAGTGGAAGGAGTTGGGGGGAGACGGAAACAGAGGAGCCAGGTGGAGAAATCTTGGATTTGCGCATGATGACCAGAAGGACACTGGATGATGGGAGCAGTAGAGAATTTCATAGATGGCAGGTGTGAGACTAGGAGGAGCAGAGGTTTTTCTGTTTATTTAAATCTAGGCTTTATTTTTCAATGTTTGATACTCAAATTATTTTAAAAATCTGTATTTGAGAACTAGTTTGACAATCTGACTTGTATAAATGTCCATATAACACATAATAATCTCAAACTTCAGTCTCTGTGAACTTGAAGGTTTTATCTTCTACTCTAACAGATACCATAGACACCTTTCCCATTGCCCACTCTGTGCCATTTAATAAATCGATATTTTTGAAATTGACACCTCTCTAACCAATTTGATGCCATCAATTAATCAACTCTTTCCATTTCTACCACAAGACCCTAATCTAAGTCACCTTAAACCTTATAAATGTTAACAGCTAAATTAATGCAACCGCTTCCCAGTTGGTCTCCCTGTTTCCATTGTTGCTACATTGCACAGCGTCTGGTGTGATCTTTTTAATGCATGAATCAGGTCATGCTTAAAGTCCTCCAATGGCTTCCTGTCACATTCAAAATAAAATCCAAATGTCCTTAGTCTTATGTGATCTGACCTTTGGCTGTCTCCCATCTTCATTTCCTATCCACTTCAGCCACACAACAGTTTTCCTACCTTAGGGCATTTGTCCTTCCTACTCCTCTGACAGGGACTCTTTGCTCCCTGATTTCCACACAGCCCAGTTCAGTGACTTCATCAAGGTTTCTACTCAAAGATCACTGTCTCAAAAAGGCGTTTTCCTACTAACTCACTGTAAATTATCTTCCCTTATCTCCAAGTAGGCATTCATTTTCACATTGTTCTCTTGGCTTTCTTTTCAGCATGCATCACTCTCTGGAATTTTCTTTCCTGTTCCTTTGATCATTTGCTAATTTCCTGTCTCTTTCCACTATAATATAAGCTCCAGAATCTCAAGGACCTTGTCTGTCTCCATCACTACTTCATTCTCAGTGCCTGGCATATTGTAAAAAGTTGTTGAATAAAGGGATTATTTGGTATTAAAGAATGAATCATTCCATTTAAGCTTAAAACCAATTCATATTTGGTAAGAGGAAAATGCAGATCCCTTTTCCATTATTCCAATGATTATTTCTCTTCCTTCCTGTATCTCAAAATGTGTTAGCTAAATTTCAAATCAGGAAAAGGAGAACAAATAACCTATGAGCGTGAACCCATATGAAATAATCAGAACACCTAGAAAACAAACAATAATAGATGGAGAACAAGGAAGTGGAAGATGACAGAGAAGGAGAAGCCCGATTGACATTTTTATCTTTGTTACTTACCATCAATATATGTTATCAAAATGGGGGTTGCCAAATGCCACTATCATGAATTAGATGCTCCTGCTCTAAAAAGGAATGGAGGCTGGTTCTGAAACTAAGGGTATTTGATTTGAGTGAAGTTATCCTCTCTTATGTAAGTAAAATATCAGCAAGAAATTAATACATTTATTATAGCAAAGGCTTTACAGTTTTCTCTTGGACATATAAAATGAAAAGCCTATATAATTAGATGTAATTTACTCATGTAAGTAACCCCCATCCAGTATTAAAAACACCAAAGATCTAGCAAGGTACACACCTTTCTTGAGGCTAAGATTCAGCAGTGGTGCTACTTCCTGAAGTAGTGAAAAGTTCCCTGACAGCTAGATTCCAACCCTGGCCAAAATGAGAAACAAAATGAACAGCAAAAGTGCATTAATTACTGTGTAGCATCATGGTATTTCCATTTTAATTTTAAAAAATGGGCAGTAAGATGATATATGTAATTCCTACCCAATAAAGGTTTTGATTATTGACATTAAATTATAAGGCAAATACTTTTGAAACAAGCAAGAGGACTGGAAAACATCCATGAAGATGGTTCACTCTGAACATGCTAGGCTCACTGGGAGTAATCAACTTTTTTTTTTTAGTGGGGAGTAATCAACTTTTGACTGTTGGTTTACACTGCCTTACTAGTTTTCCCATACCTATAGTGTCTCTCTGAGTGCTACATTTTTAATCCTCTTAGGAACCAGCCCTGGCATATGCAGTAGGCTGCCTCAGACAAGCACCTCCTACTTGCCCTTAGCCATATTCCTTCCAGAATTAAAGTAGGGATGTCTGGTTCTTGACAAAGATGATTTCAGGTGACTCATTCATTATTTTTTGCTTGTTTTTAAAATTTAGATGATTAAAACAATTGAGTGATCCAATGGATTGGAATTATCAATTAAGCAAGGGAATGGCATTTCAGGAAAAGTAACTGAGTGTGATAGAGCTATTCTTAGATACAATTAGGAAGTATAAATTTAGAATTCAGCCCTCTGGGTAATATTTCCTTTAATTTCTTTCTCTTCTCAATTTTAATTCCCCACAACCTGAGGCTCCCAACAGCCTCCCAGAACAACTCCATGCTTTCAACCTATAAATATTCCCATTACTCTTACCTATCCAAACTCTCATTGCATTTGTGTCTGTTTCTCAGAACCTGTTAAGGAGAACAGCCTTCTGATGCACTAAATCACAAGAAACTACTTCCTATGCATCAGGAAAAGTTTCAAATTAAAGGTCTCATTTTGGGGCAAACAGGGGAGGGATTTTATGAAACTGCATTCATTAAATCAGAGGTTCCCCAAAAATAGTGTGTATCAGAATCACTTGCAGGACTAGTTAAAATGCAGATACTGGGCCCCATCCCCAGAGATTCAGATTCAGTACGTCTGGGGTAAAGCTTGAGATTCTGAATTTCTAACAAGATCCCAGATGTTACTGATGCTCCTGGTCCAGGGACCACATCTTAAGAACCTCTGCCTTAAATCAAACAACCTGAGTAATTGCCTAATTTATCTACACATTCAGATGTTAGCTTAAACAAGACTCTAACACCATCTATCGAAACTTTTTGTTCAAAATTTGGTATTTTATTTTCCTTTGATTGTGAGTCATAGCCTTCTAAGAGAGTAGGATTTAGAATAAGGTCTGTATTTAGTATCTGCTCTGCCACTCACTGGCAGTATTGTCTTGGATAGTTTCTTTAGGATCTCTAAGTCTCACTTTTGCATTGTAAAAAACAGAACAATATATCCAGTCTCTCAAGTTCATTGTGGAGCTCAAAACATAAAACACCTGTGAAGATGCCTGATTAACTACCACGTGGCTTCACAAATAGTGTAATTGTTCTAAAGTAAATGGTTGCTTCAGGTAGCTTCATTTCAAAAATGAAGTGAAATGAAATGATGGAGGACAAAGCCCTGTTCGCAATTAGAGCCTTTTGCATACTGTGTCAACCACAAAGCTAGTTTCCCCAAAACACTTGTTTCATAGATATAAAAGAAATGATGTACTGAGTTTTTACACAGGGCTCTTTATGCCCTGCAGAACAGCACCTCATCACTTACACAGGAAAACCCTCTTTGGCACGCTACATCTTCAAAAGAGCAGCTCTGGACCCTGCACATGAAAACCTATAAGGAACTACACCTGCCCAACTTTTCTTAGAGCTATTCAGAAAGCATTAGAAGAGAGCTCCATGAACATGATTTATTATATACCTCATCTTCCACTTTATTTCTCTCTCTCATCCCTCACATGGTACTTGGTAATTGGGTGGGAGGTGGTATTTCCTGCTATTACAGCACGCACTGCTAAGAACTCCATTTGCTAGACCCCAAATCCAGTTCCTACAGACTTTCTACCCCAGCCCCTGAAAATATACGGCTCTCAAGGATAACAGACCAGATCCAGGAACAGCTGGGAGGAAGCCGTTTAGTGTGCCCATAACAATCCTCACACCCAGCGGCTCAGGCAGGGACAGATGGTGTCTCTGCAGGGGACAATTCTAGCCCCAGGAAGCCTTCCTTGCTGGCAGCAGCCTTTGGAAGAAAGCAAAAGAGCTGCATACCAAGGCTGGCATTTTGCCTCCACTAGTGAGGTCGCTAAAAGCTCAGGATCTCTCTTCCCTGAACACAGGACCAAGTGAACACTCAGGCAGAAAGAAGGGACACAGAGCCTTATACAAAGCTGAAAGGAACCTAAGTGATATCGTCAACCCAACCCTTGTGATGCCAGGGCCTCATCCTTTCACCTGTTGGCACACCAAATGTGATAACATGTCACCATATGCATGGGAGACGCTCAGAGAACACGGGAGAAAAGGGAAGAGAAAACTACAATCTCACTTTGTGTCTATTTCCTCCTCAGCACCTCACCTCACCCCTCACCCCCCAGGATGCTCAAGCTGTGGCTCTAACAGTATCAACTGAAAGCCTCCTGGACAGTTAGTGAGGTGAGATGGGTGGAAAGCAACGGTAAAAGACATGATGGCCTAACACCTTGAGTTCATTCATTAAGTCAACCAATAGTTTGGGGTCATCTACTCTGCCAAGGATCCTCGTCTAGGTGCTGGGCATACGTCACTGTACCTGATAGAGAAAGCATCCCTGTCCTCAGGGCTTATACGCCAGGGATTTACACTCTGGAATTAAGCCCAATTTTCAAATCTCTCCTTCACACCAAAGCACAGGAAGAAATAAGCTGATTCTGTTTATTTTCACTAGGACTAAATCCTAAACCAACCTCCCAGGGACCACCTTCATCATGATTTCTTAGCATGTGTGTCAAAAGAAAGATCAATGGGCTCCACAGCAGGCCCACTCAAATGAAACTCTCCAAGGGTGGGACCCAGGAATCTCACCTTTTTCGCCTGAATCCTCCTATCTTTGAGAGGATCTTGTTTAAACTAAAGGGATGTAGGTCAAATAGTGGAAATTCAGGTGCTTTTGTGCAAGCTAATATTTGAGACCATCAAATGGTAATTTGCTCAACCCAAATTACCCCAAGCTGCAAGACTTAAAGTAACAGATTTATTCTCTCATGATTCAGGATGCTAGAGATCAAACGCAAGGTATCTGCAGGGTCATGCTGCCTCTGAAGTCTCTAGGGAAAAATCTTTTCTCTGCCTCTCTCCTCACTTCAAGTGATTGTAGGCAATCCTAGGCATTATGTGGCTTCACTACAATCTATGCCTCTCTTCTTCATATGGCATTCTCTTTTTTCTGTGTCTCTGTGTCCAAACTTCCCTCTTCTTATAAGTACACCAGTCATACTGGATTAGGGCACACCCTGATCCAGTAGGATCTGATCTTAATTAATTACATATGTACAGACTGTATTTACAAATAGATCGCATTCACAGGTAAAAATAGTTAGGGCTTACATATATCTTTTGAGGGGGGGCACAATTTAACTCATAACAAGGATTAAAGTCAAAGGGAGGAGTTGCAGGTACCAGCTGTAGCAGTATTTCTAAGCTTACTGATAAAATCCTTCAGGGCAGCTCTTTATTTTACAACTCACTTTTTCTGTTTTACTCATTTTTTTAAGTTTATTTTTTAATGCAATAAACATTATTTTTAAAGAGGTTTTAGATTACAGAAAACCTACACTGAAAGTAAAAGGGATTCACATATAACCCACCCTCTCCCTCTCTCACATCTTCCCCTATTAATAACATCATACAGTTGTGTGGTACATTTATTACAATTGATGAATAAATATTGAATCACTGCTACTAACCAATGTCTCAAGTTTATACTGTGGTTCACATTTCATTCCAATGCCCTTAAAAATGCCTTATGTTCCACCTATTCTTCCCTTCCCCTCCCCTTAGAACCTCTGGTAACCACTATCTTTATATCAATGTTACATGTTCTTCCATTATTAAATATTAATAGGTTTACTTTGTCCATGATTGCATTCTCCCCTTGTTTGTTCATTCCTCAACCTTGAGGATTTGGGGATGGTGATGCCTGCTCTGCCTCAGATCAAGAGGGGGTTTAGATCTTATGGGACAGATAGAAGGAATTGTTTTGCCTGCAGTTGTAGATACTGTCTGTTTTTTTGGAATGGGTGTTTTCCATCATCATTTTGTTATTTGTCCTGGGTGAGTCTAATGAATTGGAGAGTAGGTGTTGGCCACAACTCTTCTGAGGTTCAGGTCTCAACCGGCATATGAACAGACTGAAGAATTAAGTCTCTGAGACATCTATTTAATGGGTAATAGTGCTAATTATAGGCTCAAATAAAAAGGGTAGAAGAATCATGTGTAGGGAATTTATAAAGGAGTCTAACTCTGTTACATTGGGGAAATGGGTTGTCATATATTCCAAGGTAAGGCCCACTGACAGGGTGCTGATTTCAAGAGCTTATGTGCCTTGCCTATAGTCTGGACGAGCATCTCTTAATAATGCAGCATCCGCGACCCATTTCACACAGACTTTGATCCAGTGGGGCTGGGCTGGGGCCATGGGTGATTCTTGTATTATCAGCACAGTTGAGAAAACAAGAGGGCTTTAGGATTAAGGTGAAAATCAGGGACATCAAACCTACCCCACCCCCAGGGAACACTACTCAGGAGTGACACATCAGTCCTTATTTTTCCTCCAATCTAGTGACTTTTTTTTTCCAACATGGATTTGCTCCTTTTGCCTCCCCATTCTCTTTTTTCCACTATGTACATCTTTAAGGCTCAACTGTGTGAGCCCTGGGCATCAAGGAACAAATTCTCATCACAACGCTTGTCTGTGTTTACACCTAATATCCTGACCAGTACAGCATTAGGTCCTTAGATTTTCAAGGGTGGCCACTAATCTTGTCAACCCAGTACCCATCTAGCGCCTCTCCCCAGTAGGTGCTCAGTAAATATTTACTCAATATTAGTCCAGTTAATTGCATCCTGAAAGGTTAAAAGGTGTTTGAATCTAATTTATACCGCATCATGCAATCCTCCTCCATCCCTGCAGGCAGTTTTTCGTTGTGCAGTAAATGAAGCACCAAGTGACAGCTCCTTTGCAGAGTACCCTATAACATTATTGCTTCTGCCTAATGTCTCCTCTGCTCCCCCCAGCACTCAGCAGACAAGCACAGAGTAGAACAAGGTGGACTGATGAATGGAGCTCAGAGCTTCTTTTGCAAAAGAGCATACCTTTTATTTATTTATTTTTAGCTGCTGATACCGAGCTGGTTACTGTATCATGGCTGTAGCATTTTGGTACTAAAGCACACGATTTGAAGCAAATGAATTTATTTTGGATTTTTGACATTTGAATAAAATCCAATAACCATCTCTTTTCATTTTTATCAGTAGGGTACGCTGAGGTTTGAAATTAAATACCTGAGATAAATTTGGGGAAAAGATACAGGATTAAAAACTGATTAAAACATGTCAATCAAGTTTAAAGAGAGGAAATGCAAAAGGAATGTGACTTGAAGATATCCTTTGTGAAAACCTCGCTGACTGGCTTTTCTGAGCAGAAACTAGGGTTGAGCAAAGTGAGGGAAAAGCAGCTCAGATAAGATCATCGGAGCAAAGACAGTGTGATAGATGGGACAGAGGTAAGAAACAGGCTCTGCAAGCACCAGACCCAGAAAAGAATCCAGATTCTTCCATCAAATGACTTTGTGACCTTGGACAAGTCACAAGCCCCTCCAACATTAGAAACCCCCCAGGGGTTATACATACTTGTTTGGATAAGTATGTATAAGGCCTGGTAGTCCATTTTCCCCCCCTTAACTGAAATGACATTAAATACATCTTCAGACAAGGAATAATACAGGACAGATATTACGAATTTTAAACTTGTCAAGTGGTGAAGAAAATAGGAGAATCTGCATCATTAGCACTGATTTCAGCTAAGCAATGTAAACAAATCCTTACGTCAATTGAAACTTGTTCAACCATTAAATTTACCATAGATTAAACAAAACATAACTACTGGAAGAACAGAAGAAACCAGCAAAAGCAAAATAAAACTGTTTATCATACAAGAAACTCTGAACTAGCTTTTTCGTTTGCCATTTCATTCTGAATTGGAATTTAATTTGCATTTATCTCACTGTTGTGTCCTTTGGAAAGTCAGTGGACATTTCAGGAAATTTCGAGTAGCTGTAAAGTATGATTTTTACATAGACTTCTAGGAGTCCATTAAATTTAGCCTAAAAACACAACCAATCCAATGTCCACATAGAAGAGGTGGCATTGGATTGGGAAAAGTGGACATAATGGACAAAGGGTATGGGGAAAGGCAGGAAGAGATGAGAGGTGGAGGCGTCTTCGGGACATGGAGCTGCCCTGGATGGTGCTTCAGAGGTAATCACCGGACATTGTAAATCCTCACAGGGCCCACTTGATGGAATAGAGGAGAGTATGGGCCATGATGTGAACCAATGTATATGAGGTGCAGAGGTGCCCAAAGATGTACTTACCAAATCCAATGGATGTGTCATGATGATGGGAACGAGTGTTGTTGGGGGGGGGGAGAGGGGGGGTGGGGGGGTGGGGTTGAATGGGACCTCACATATATATTTTTAATGTAATATTATTACTAAGTCAATAAAAAATAAAAAAATTAAAAAAAAAAAAATTTAGCCTAAAAGACTCGTCCTTCCGCCCTTGGGTAGGGACTTCCCTACCTTTTTTCACACAAAAATCATCAATATTCTCAAGCACATGATGCATTTAGGTCCAGGTTTGGTTAAAAAATAAATTGGTTAATCCCAGTCTGAAATCCGGTGTGATTTGGTATCTTTACTTATGCTGGTAAGTGGGGCAAGGAATAGTCAAGGAAGTTGCTCCGAAACACCCAGGAAATCCGTGTGTCCAGTCTATTCCTAAATTTGTTGTCAGTTGTGAAAAAAATGACAACATAGTCTTACTTGTATTTCTCCATTTCTGTCTTATCCAACACAGAGAAAATATGAAGCATGGATAAGGGTGCACACCTGTTTACAAAGATGAATAATTTCAAAGAGATGGGGCAGAGACATAAAAATATTCACATAAATCCAGAATGCTCATAACTTGATTTTAAATTCTCTAGTCTCTCAGCTTCACATGTAAAACAGATTATAAACAAGATTAATTAAGTTATTTTGAAAACATTCATCTTCTGAAAATAGGTCTTTGTCATTTTGCAGGCTGCATGTACTACTATGGAATTAAGGTATGCATAAGTAAAAAAAAATCTTGAAACATCCCATTTGCTACTTAAAAGTAAAATGCTGCAGAAATTGGTCAAATCAGAAATTACCTAGCTTGTGTATAAAATATCAGAACAAATTTAAATGAAAGTCTGACACCAACTCATGCAGAAGTATCTCTTTATTCAGAGTTTCATTTCAGATTTGAAAATGAAGCAGTATCCCTGACTGCCCTTTATGCTATCAAAAAAAAAAAATTAGGCATCCTGTTGCTAAAAATAGTGAGGATATTGGTAAAGGAAAGAAGGCAGGGAAATTTAGCTAAATCTTGCACATTGTAATCTGTTAAAACTGAAATTAGATGAAATGTATTTCTAGTATATTAATACTTTATAATAATGAGCAAAACATTTTTAAGAACTGAAAATGCCCACAGTTAACAAGTGGTCTTTTATATATGTGAATTCTGAATAATTCAGCTGGAAAGTGACTTGAATATGTTAATTACTACTTAGGCAGAGGGCATATAGTTGAGAATTCTAACACTTGAACCAGAAATCAGAAAATAGTTTGGATATTTACTTATAAACTACTACCTTAAAGATAATTACACCAGTTTCCAACTATGAATTTCCTTTCATAGTTGGAATTCTTTAGAAGCCTTACGGTGGCAGACCTGGTTGTTGATAGTGGTGGGGTGGATCTCCTGGCTGTTTGGGATAGCCTCTGGATTTATTATCCTGCTGCCTCTATCACCTCCTTACACAGAAAATGAATCATGGAAAGCTGTAACTGGGTAAACCCACAGCTCAGGTCAGTAAAATGAATCAGTGGCTTGGGTGATGATTATTTTACATAGTGGTCTTGGTCCCTGTGGCCCCAGACACCTCTTGCAGAGAAGTGGGTTAATTAAGCTCCCTTCTCCTGAAAGTTGTCCAATGTGCGACTACATATGACACATCCAACCTTCATCTCTGAAGCCAGGTGTAGCAGTTTGATATGGTTATGAATTCCAAAAATAGATATTGGATTATGTCTGTAATTTGGTCTGTACCTGGGCATGATTAAGTTATGATTAGGGCTTTGATTGGGCCACATCATTAGAGCATTGAGTCCCCACTCCTTGGTGGGAGGGGACTTACAGATAAAAGGCATGGAAAAGGACAGAGTTAAGGGTTTTTTTTTTTGTTTTTTTTTTTTCCTGAAAAATTCTAATTTTATTAGCATTTGAAATATAGTTGTATTTTTATTTTTTTTATTTTTTTATTTTTTTGTATCTTTATTTTATTTTATTTTTTTTAATTTTTTAATTTTTTATTGACTTTGTAATAATATTACATTAAAAATATATATGTGAGGTCCCATTCAACCCCACCCCCCCACCCCCCCTCTCCCCCCCCCCAACAACACTCGTTCCCATCATCATGACACATCCATTGGATTTGGTAAGTACATCTTTGGGCACCTCTGCACCTCATATACATTGGTTCACATCATGGCCCATACTCTCCTCTATTCCATCAAGTGGGCCCTGTGAGGATTTACAATGTCCGGTGATTACCTCTGAAGCACCATCCAGGGCAGCTCCATGTCCCGAAGACGCCTCCACCTCTCATCTCTTCCTGCCTTTCCCCATACCCTTTGTCCATTATGTCCACTTTTCCCAATCCAATGCCACCTCTTCTATGTGGACATCAGAGTTAAGGGTTTTTGATGTTGGAGTTTGATGCTGAAGCCTTAAGCTGGAGCCCCAGGAAGTAAGCACACAGAGGAAAGAGAAGCAAGCCCCAGAAAGGGAGGAACCCAGGAAGCCTAAACCCTCACAGACCTTGGCAGCCATCTTGCTCCAACATGTGAAAATAGACTTTGGTGAGGGAAGTAACTTATGCTTTATGGCCTGGTATCTGTAAGCTCCTATCCCAAATAAATACCCTTTATGAAAACCAACCAATTTCTGATATTTTGCATCGGCACCCCTTTGGTTGACTAATACACCAGGAAAAGTCCTGGAAGGGAGTCCATAAAACCAGTGGACAACAAATGATGACATTGTATAATTTGTCCTCTTTCCCTTCTTTTTCTATTCTTATCAGTGCAGGATAAGTAATCTGTAAAAATAAGACACACAGATGTTTGATATTTTATGGGGGATTTTGCAAGGACAACATGTAGGATTTGAGGTTCATGGTTTTTAGATGTGTGTCCCTGAAAGCAAGTGCCAGCTGTCACATTCCATCCTCTGGTCCAACAAGATTTAATAGGTGTTCTCACAGAGGAAAGTTTATTTGGAGCAATTTGTGCACAGAGGAATGACTACAGGCACAGCTGCCTGTTGGGAAACAATTTTCCATGGATCTCTCACATTTCTACATGTCTTTTGAGTAAAAACACTGAGACCTTTTCTTCTGGACTCTTTCAGGAATGTCTGCATAGAAAACAGACTTGTATGATAGAGACAGCATTACTCCTAAACAGAAGAAAGGTTTGTTTGTTCTCTAGGATATTAACAGTAATGTCTCCTATAGGACAAGGGTTGAGCAGATTTGTCAGCATTACCCTATAAAGAATTGGGGCTTCTCAAGCTCAGGTTTCTCAGCTGTGACATAGACCCAATGTTTTTCTAATTTCCATTGGAATGACTCCATATAAAACCCAAGGGACTTGGGAACAAGGGAAACTGATATAAACATGAAGCTCATGCAGTCTGATTTGCTGTAAGTAATTTGCTTTGTCTCTGACCCAGGAGTATGCATCTTTTGCCAGCAACCATGAACATGTAGCAGGCTAACTTGCCAGCAGGGTAAAATCTCGACCTTTTACACTTCTTGACACCACTGTGGTAAGCCAAATATTATCTCCCCTGTGTATTGGTCTTGAAACTATACTGTAATTTGCACACAAAGATACACAGGCATATATTCATATATACTCAGACAGCACCAGGGTGAACATTTCTCAGTTCTCAAATTGAGATAGGTCCACTGATTTTGGTATCTGAGTGCTCAATCAATCTTTAGAATACCTGACTGCATCGTTCTTTCTGCCAACATCTTTTCCCTATCTTCCATGATGTTATTAAAAGATTTCATCAGAATTTCAGGAAACAGTCAGGTACACTAGGTCTATACATTTTTCCTGACTTTTCAGTCCTTAATGCTAACCATGAAGTTTTTGAAATGATAAAATATTATAATCTAATGACTTCTCCTATTATCACACTCTCATTTTACAGATACATGTGTACATGAATGCAATATACTCATGCTCATACATATACATGGGAATAATTATAATTGTATTATTTTTAAAAGACTGTTCTAATTATATAAGTATGTCTTTTTTTCCTAGTGCCTTTGTTCCTGACTTATGGATGTGTGTGTGTGTGTGTGTGTATGTGTGTGTTAAAAGAGACTTCCAAAGACAGTTCCCATCTGTCTCATGGGAACTAGGTCCCCTTTCAATCAGAAGCAGGGTGGACATCACCATCCCAAAACCCTCAAGATTGAGAAATGAACAGATATAAGGGAGCAATGCAACTATGGACCAAAGTAAACTTATTATTATTCTAGCAATGGAAGAACTTGTAACATTGATATAAAGATAGTGTTCATCAGAGGTTCTGAAGGGAGGGGGTGGGAAGAACCTAGGAATAGAAAGAGAAGCTAGCCAACTGAATAAGCCCATCTAGATATACAGATGCCTGGACACCAGGAGAAAATTACAAGTCATGCTAAGAACAGAAAGACATAGCCCAGTCTAATGAACAAACTAAAAAGCAGAAGTAGACACAGAATGTGAAACAACCAATCAAGGATAACCAAACAAATATCCTGAATCAACCTAATGAAGTGAAGGAAGCAATGAAGGATATTAAAAAGACACTGGGGGAATATACAGAAGAAATCATAAACATACATAAAATGATAACAGATTTGATGATGAAGAAAGGTGAACTGCAAGAAATTAAAATATGCTGGAAGCATTTTACAGCAGATTTGAACAGACAGAGGAAAGACTTAGTGACAATGAAGATAGAACATCTGAAATTACATAAATAGATAAAAATTCAGCAGGGACTAAAGGAATTGATTATCAACATGTAATAGGTATCCAGAGGGAGAAGAGACAGGAAAGGGGACAGAGAGAGTGTTGGAGGAAATAATGGCTGAAAATTTCCCAACTCTTATGATAGACATGGATGTACATGTCCAGGAAGTGGAGTGGATTCTAAACAGAATAAATGCTAAAAGTTTTGCACTGAGACACATACTTATCAGATTGTCAAATGCTTGAGATAAAGAGAATTCTGAAAGCAGCAAGAGAAAAGCGATCCATCACATATAAAGTTAGCTCAATAAGATTAAATGCTGATTTTCCATCTGAAACCATGGAGGAGAGAAGGCAGTAGTATGACATAGTTAAGGTGCTAAAAGAATTTAAAAAGGTGTTAAAAGAATTTTTAAAAACCTGCCAGTTAAGAATTCCGTATTTTTGGAATTCCAAAAATGAGGGAGAGTTCAAATATTCACAGATAAACAGAAATTAAGAGACTTTGTCAGCAAGAATCCTGCCCTTAAGAGATACTAAAGGGAGTTCTGCAAGTTGAAAGGAGTAAACAGGAGAGAGGCTTGGAGGAGAGTGTAAAAGAAGATTATTAGTCAAAGTAACTGAAAGGATAAAAAGAAAAACAAAATATGACATATATAAACCTAAAGAAAATATGGCTAATGTCAATTTCTGCCTTGACTACAATAACATTAATGTTAATGGATTAAATTCTCCAATCAAAAGACACAGATTGGCAGAATGGATAAGGAAATATGACCGATCTATATGCTGCTTGTAAGAAACTCACCTTAGACCCAGGGGCACAAGGAGGTTGCAAGTGAAAGGCTGGAAAATGATTTTACACACAAACAATAACCAAAAAAGGATGAGGCTAGCTATACTAGTAACAGACAAAATAGATGTTAATTGAAAAATTATTGTAAGAGATGAAGGACACTATATATTAATAAAAGGGATAATCTATCTAGAAGAAAGAACAATCATAAATATTTATGCACCTAACCAGGATGCCCCAAAATATATGAAGCAAACAGTAGTAAAACTAAGGGGAGAAATAGATGCTTCTACAATCATGGTGGGGGATTTTAATACACCATTATCACCATTAGAAAGAAAATATCAACAGAGGGTTAATAAAAGAATAGTCCTTGACAATTACATTAGAGGAAGTAGACCTATAGTTATGCAAAACATTGCTCCCAAATACAGCAGGATATACATTCTGTTCAGGTACACATGGATCATTCCCCAGGTTAGGCCACATGCTGGGTCACAAAACAAGAATTCAATAACTACATTGAAACAAATGAAAATGAAAACACAACAAATGAAAACTTATGCAATGTAGCTAATACAATGCTGAGACAGAAATTTATAGCCATAAACAAACAAACTAATCAAACAAACAAACAAACAAGAAACTAATCCCAAAGCAAGCAGAAGGAAAGAAATAACAAAGATTAGAGCAGAACTAAATGACATTAAGAGTTAAAAAACACTAGAAAAAAATGAACAAAACCAAAAGCTGTTTTTTTTGAGAAAATTAATAAAATTGACACTCTTTAGCTATACTAACAAAGAAAAAAGAAATAAGATGCAAATACATAAAATAAGAAATGAGGAAGATCATATTACCAGTGACCCCACAGAAATAAGGAGTGGCATAAGATGAAACTTTGAAAAATTGTATGCTAATAAAACAGATAACGTAGATGAAATGGACAAATTTATAGAAACATACAAGCAACCTACATTGATGGAAGAAGAAATAGAAGAACTCAACAGATAAATTACAAGTAATGAGATTGAATTAGTCATCACAAACTTCCCAACAAAGAAAAGCCCAGGCCAGATGGCTTCTTGGGTGAATTCTACCAAATATTCTGGAAAGAACTAACACCAATCCTGCTTAAACTTTTAAAAAAAATAGAAGTGGAGGGAACATTATCTAACTCATTCTATGATGTCAACATCACCCTACTACCAAAGCTACATAAAGACACCACATAAAAACTACAGATCAAGCTCTCTAATGAACTTAGATGCTAACGTCCTCAACAAAATACTTGCTAATCATATTAAATAACATATAATGAATTATACACCGTGATCAAGTGGGTTTTATCTCAAGTATGCAAGGATGGTTCAATATAAAACAATCAATGTAATACACCCCATTACCAGATTGAAAGAAAAAAATCACACGAGCACCTCTTTTGATGCATAAAAAATATTTGACAATATGCAGCATCCTTTCTTGATAAAAACACTTTGAAAGATAGGATTAGATGTTAACTTCCTTAACAGGTTAAAGGGTACCTATGAAAAACCCACAGCTAATATCATACTCAGTGGTGAAATGCTAAAAGGCTTTCCCTCCAAGATCTGAAACAAGACAAGGATGCCCATGGTAACTGCTCTTATTTAACATATTACAAGTACATGTTTGGGCACTTAGGCAAGAATATGAAATAAATGGAATCCAAATTGGAAAGGAAAGAGTAAAACTTTTACAATTTGTAGATGACATGACCCTACATGTAGAAAGCCCTGGAAAATCTACAATGAAACTTCTACAGTTGATAAACTCAGTCAGTAAAGTGACAGGATGTAAGACCAACAAGCACAAATCAGTAATATTTTTGCAAACTAATAATTAGCAATCTGAAGAGATCAAGAAAAAATTCCATTTACAATTGCAACTAAAAAATCAATTATCAAGGAATAAACTTAACTAAAGATTTAAAGAACTTGTATCCAGAAACCTACAGAACCTTGTTAAAAGATCAAAGAAGACCTAAATAAATGGAAGAACAATCCAGGTTTATGGATTGCAAGACTAAACATTGTTGAGATCTGTCATAACCAAATTGATTTTGAAATTTAACACAATCTCCATAAAAATTACAACAATATTTTTAATGAACTGGAAAAGCCAATTATGAAATGCATTTTGAAGGGCAGGATGCCCTGAATAGTCAAAAACATTTTGAAAAAGAAAAAAGAAATTGAAGGAATCACAATACTTGACTTTAAAGCATACTATAATGCTACAGTGGTCAAAACTGCATGGCATTGGAACAAGGATAGAAATACTGTCCAATGGAACCAAATTGAGAGTTCTGATACAGACCTGCACATACATGGTCAATTGATATTAAACAAGGCCACCAAGTCCACTAAACTGGAACAGAATAGCCTCTTCAACAAATAGTGCTAGGAGAAATGGATATCCATATCCACAAGAATGACAGAGGATCACCATCTCATGCCCTATACAAAAATTAACTCCAGTTGGAAGAAGGACCCAAATATAAGAACCAAGACCATAAAGCTCCTAGAAGATAATGTAGGGAAGCATGTACATGGTCTTGTAGGAAATAGTTTCATAAACTTTACACCTAAAACATGAGCAATGACAGAAAAAATAGATAAGTGGAACCTCCTCAAAATTAAAAACTTTTGTGCTTCAAAGTTGTTTGTCAAGAAAATGAAAAGGCAGCATACTCAATAGGAGAAAATATTTGGGAACCACTTATTCTATAAGGGTCTAATATCCAACAGATATGAAGAAATCTTACATCTCATAAATAAAAAGACAAATAATCCATTTTTAAAAGTTGACAGGAGATTTGAATGGACACTTTTCTAAAAAGGAAATAAGAATGGCAAAAAAAAACACACATGAAAATATGCTCAACATCAGTAGCTATTAGGGAAATGCAAATCTAAACTAAAATGAGATATCATCTTACTCCTATTAGACTGACTGCTATTTAAAAAAATAAAACAGAAAACTACTAGTGTTGGAAAAGATGAAAGAATGGGAACACTCATCCACTGCTGGTAGGAAAGGAGAAAGGTATAGCCATTGTGGAGGACAGTCTGGTAGTTCTTCAGGAAGATATATTTAGAATTGAGATATGTTCCAGCAGTCACACTACTATATATATACCCAGAAGAATTGAAGGCAAGGACATGAACAGATATATGCATACCAATGTTCATAGTGGCATTATTCACTACTGCCAAAATTTGGAAGCAATCCAAGTGTCCATCAACAGATGAATGGATAAGCAAAATGTAGTATAAATATACAATGGAATATTACTCAGCTATAAGAAGGAATGAAGTCTTGACACATGCAACAACATGGGTGAATCTCAAAGGACTTATGTTGAGTTAATTAAGCCAGTCATTAAAGGACAAATATTTCATGACCTCACTGATATGACCTCAGAAGATAGAGTAACAGGAGACAGAAAGGGAATAGAGTGGTGAGCTAATGCACAGTCTGTGGAGAACCTGTGATAAAGTGAAAGGGGATGGTTTGGCCTTCGATGGGGGTGGTGGTGGTTCAGGGATGTGAGTGGGGCAGATGATGCTGGAATGTGAAGGTGAGCAGGGTTATGGGGGTGGGTTAGACTATCTATGAAACTGGGAGTAGGGTTGGAGGAAGGAACAGGTGAAATCTGGAGAGGTGGAAGTCTGTGGTTGAAGACACAATTGTGAGAATGTTCTTTTGGCAACTATGGGCAGGGGAGGGTCACTGGTGCATGGTTTCAGTGGTGGGGGTGTGTGTGGGAAAGGGTGCACCTGGGACATGCTTCTATGGGATATGAATATATTCATCTTGTCATAGGGTGTTATCTCAGTGGGTGGAGATCCACACAATAAACAACAAAATATTAAACTTCCATCCTGGAGAGTCCGGCTATATTTTAAAAGAGAGTGGCAAGAATAGAATCTCTTGAGTACATAGGCAGTGCCTAATAAAAGAAAACACAAATATGTCAAGACCTCAATAGTAACATACATAACTATGAACCTTATTTGTGTAAAACTGAAACTTAGCCTAATAATAACTCATGCCTAAGAGTTACCTTCTAAATACCTCCTTGTTAGTCAAATGTGGACTCTATGCCAAATTCAACAAATTATATCACCTTGCTGCTGGCATGGGACATGTCTCCTAGGGATGAGCCTCCCTGGCACCAAGGGATTAATATCAAGCACCAGCCAGCAATGCATGTGGAAAAAGACCTTGACCAAAAGTGGGAAACATCAAATACAGAAGAGTTTTTATGGATAGGAGATTTCAAAGTGAGTTGGGAGGTCATTCCAGAGGTTACACTTATGCCTGTCTCAGGCAGATCTAACTGCCACTGTGAACAAAGCCTCAGATAGGGATACTCCTGAGTGTTCTACAGCCATCCAGGCACTATAAGCAAGGCAATCACTTGAAACCATCACTCTGTTGGTGGGCCTTATCTTGAAATATATGACAAACTATTCCCCCAATGTGACAGATTTAGCCTCATTTATACTTTCCCTACATATGGTTCTTCTACCCCTTTCATTTGAACTTATAATTAGCTCTATAGCCATTAAATGTATGTCTCAGAAACTAAAATCTTTGGTCTGTTCATATGCCGATTGAGCCCTGAACCTTAGAAGAGTTGCGGCCAACACCTACTCTCCAATTCATTAAACTTGCCACGGATAACTAACAAAATGATGATGATGGACAACCTCCATTCCAAAAAACAGAATATCTACAACTTCCAGAAAAACAGCTTCTTCCCTCTTCCCCATAAGATGTAAGCCCCCTCTCAATGCAAGGCAAAGTGGGCATCACAATCTCCAAATCCTCAAGTTTAAGGAATGAAAGAAAGGGAGAATGCAACCATGGACAAAGTAAACATATTAATACTGTAGTAATGGAAGAACATGTAACATTGATATAAAACAGTGGTTATTAGAGGTTCTGAGGAGAAGGGGAGGGAAGAATAGGTGGAACATAGGGCATTTTTAGAGTATTGGAATGAAATGTAAACCACAAAGTAAACTAAAGGCCTTGCTTAGTAGCAATGCTTCAGTATTTATTCATCAATTGTAACAAATGTACCACACATTTGTACATGTTATTAAATAGAAGATGTGGGAGAGGGAGAGTGTGAGGTATATGGGAATCCCTTATATATTCATTGTAACTTTTCTATAATCTAAAACTTCATTAAAAATAAAATTTCTTATATTAAAAAAGGGGGGGAGCAGGTGTAGCTCAGTGGTTGAGTGCCTGCTTCACATATATGACATCCCAGGTTCAGTCCCTGGTACCTCCTAAAAAAATAAAAAATAAAAAATAAAAAAATAAAAGGGACCCATAACATTGTACATAGGAAACTAATGTACCAGATATATTAATATAAATTATGGTACAAGAGGTCGATTCTCCTATAAATCTCAAAGAGTGATTTTGATGACCTCGGTCAAGTCATTTAATCTCCCAAGGCCTCTATCTACTCATTTGAATGCATTGGATTAAATTATTTTGAGAGCAACTCTAACATCTTATGAAACAATATCCCTTCTCTTTTTTTTGTTACATGCAGTCAGTGATAAATTCAGAAATCTTAAGAAACAGGATTCAAGGTCAACTCCTGGTACTTAACATCTTCACATAGGCAATAAAAACAATAATAGGAATTGGCCATAAACTCACACACAATATAGGATTTCCCTAAATTCATCTTGATAGTAGCTTCTGATATTTCAGACATTTTCCTACATAACTACAATAAAACTAACTCTCTCAGAAAGTTTAACACTTATAAAATACAATTATCTAATAATGAGACAGTTAAAATATTTATCCAACTTATGGTCTTTATAGCATTTTTAAGGAGCATCAAATCCAAATCATATATTTAATTTTCATATCTGCATTATTTCCTTTAATCTAGGAAGGTCACTGAGCAGTATATTATCCTTTGTTACATTACCACTTTTGAGAATTCAGGACAATTTTTACAAATACTCCATTTAGATCTGTGTAATTGTTTCCTTATTAACAGATTCAGCATTTGTATATGATTCAAGGACAGTGGTCAATAGTTTGGCTAGACACAATAATGATTCCGGTGAACTGATAGTTAAAACTGCCATCCATCCACTTTGAGCTCCTCATGGTTCTGAAGCAACAGGCGAAAGGAAGGAGTCCCCATTCTAGCTGGGTTGCTTGTTTCTGATTACCAGGGGAAATAGGACTGCTACTTCACAATGGAGATAAGGAACAGCACATCTGGAATACAAGAGATCCCTTAGGGCCTCTCTGATCATGCTCTGTGATTAAAATAAAAGGAAAATTGCAAGAACCCAATCCAGACAGGACTATTAATGGCCAAGAACCTTTAGAAATGAAAGTTTGGGTCACTCTGGCAGGCAAAGAAGCAAGACCAGATGAGTTGCTTTCTGAATATGAAGGGAATATGGAATGGGTAGTGCAAAAGGGTAGTTTTTAAAACTTTATTATTTTTAATATACTTTTTTTAAAAAAAGTTACTTAGATTACATAATGTTACATAAAAAATATAGGGGATTCCCATATGCCCCACTTCCTACTCCTCCCACATTTTCCTACCTTAGCAACATCCTTCATTAGTGTGGTACATTGTTTTACAATTGACAAACACATCTTGGAGTATTTCCACTAAGCGTGGATTATAGTTTACATTGTAATTTACACTCTCTCCCACACAATTTTGTAAGTTATGACAAGCTATATAATGTCCTATGTCTGTCATTGCAATGTCATTCAGGACAATTCCCAAGTCCCAAAAATGCCCCCATATTTTATATTTTTCCCTTTCGCTCCCCTCAGAACCCCCAGGGGCTACTTCCTCCACATCAGTGATAAAAGTTCTTCCATTGCTAGAATCACAATGAGTCTATAGCATAATACCAGTAAGTCTACTCTATTCCATAATTAATCCCCCAATTCTGAGGATTCTGGGACGGTGATGCCCACTCTACCTCTAACTGAGACGGGGCTTAGATCCCATGGGGCAGATGAATGGGACTATCTTGTTTTCAGTTGCAGACTCTCTCTGTTCCTTGGGATGGTCATTGTCCATCATCATCTCCTTGTTAGTTGTCCTGGGTGAGCCCAATGAACTGGAAAGTAGGTGTTGTAACTGTCCAGCTGATACATGGACAGCCCAAGGATTTAAGTCTCTTGGACATATACCTATCAAAAGGGTAGTTTTGATATGAGCTATAACTATGTAGCCAGTTATAGAAATGAACACTGTAATGGTTATTAATATTTCTTCCTTGTTTTGTTATGAGTATATTTGTGTGTGTATATATATCTATATCTATATCTATATCTATATCTATATCTATATCTATATCTATATCTATCTATCTATCTATCTATATATATATATACATAAAGCAAATATCTTTGTTTTCTTCCCTCTTTTATCCCCTTATCATATAACATAAGTTATTTTAACTTTACGTCATTGTATTTAAAGTTTCAGGATATCAAGTTTGAGAGTGAATATCACCCAAGGACTTGTATCCTCTTCTAGGAAAAGCATTAATGCATTTCTGGTTTTACATAGGACAAGTGAGTTATGTTAAGCAAAAGTATGCCTAGTATTGTTTTTATTTAGAGATTAAGTATGATTTAAGGAGATGTGCATTCTCTTTTCCAAAAAGTTGGATTTATGTTAGAGGTAATGGGAGATGGAGTGTTTCTGCCTCATAGTCATCACCTTTCCATGCAAGTAGTTGCTGAGATTTTCTACTCTTGGCCTTGTTTCAATTGCCTCAGGAACACCTATGTAGTTTGTCAAGGCAGACCTCTCTCCTTTCCTTTACTACTCCCACAGCATGCCAGTGAAGAGGAATCTTTCAAAGCCTGTATGTAAGTCTGACTCCTGGACACAATCTGACAACATCTATAGGAGATTTTAACAAAGTGACTATTTACAAAAGTGTGGTCAGAGTTAAGAGAAATAACAAGGGTTGTTGAGGCACCTAGGACTTGCAAAATAGGAAACCGCTACCATCCTTGACCAGAATGGATGGCAGGGGCAAGAAATAGTGATAGTGGATCTTGGATGGGCCCTGGAACCATGATAAAAGGGAAATCTGAGTGGAACTCTTGTCATTGCAAGAGGCAGCTACTGCCAGCTGGAACTCTTGTCATTGCAAGAGGCAGCTACTGCCAGTGCTTTGCTGAAGCTAGGAGGGAGGAGAAGGTGTGAATACCCTGATTTCTTGTTCCTACTTTCTGATGGTGCTTCCCACTGACAGAATATAACTGGAACCAAGAAGGAAAGGGATCTTTGGTGATCCAGCCAAAAGTGGCCAGCTTCCAGGGGTGCAGAACAGTATAGAGATGAGCAGAATATGGATCTGTGGAGGGCCCAAGGCTGGGAACAAACAAAAAGTAGTTATAATATCCCAAAGGTTGGGAGAAAGTAAGACATAAGCAAACTAAAGGATAATTCCAACTTTACTTTTAAAAGTTCAGAATCTTAAGCTAAAAAGCCATGAATTAACTTACTTTCCTGAGGCATGGATATCAAGTTTTATTTTGAATGGGGAAAGATGTTTGTTTAGATTTAAAACAACGTCTGTTAATTAACTAAAATCATATCTCCCTACATGAAGAAACAAAAGGAAAGGAAAACCAGAATCAACTGAAATCTCACTACTATAAAGTAAACATAATTAAAATTCTGATGAATATCCTTCTAGTGTTACATTTTCTAAATATTATCAATAATAAGTGCATTTTAAATATATCTATAAATATTTACAATTATATTTTAGAACACTTTATTCACTAAACAATATATTGTTTAACAATTTTCCACATCAATAAATGGTATTCTGCAATATCATGTTTAGTGACTCCAGACTCCATTAAAATTCAAAATATATTCCTGACAAAAAGGACAATAATTAATCTGTTCAAGAATAATCAATACATACATTTCACTGAAAAACTGAAGGGAGAAATAATGGTTGGAAACCTCAATACTATACTATAAATAATGGTTAGAATGAATAGAAGATCAAAAAGAAATAGAGTAATTGTGCAATGCTCTACACCAATAGAACTGACAGACATCTGTGAGACACTCTACCCTGCAGCAGCAGAATACTCATTCTTCTCAGGTACACATGAAACATTATCCAGGATAAACCATATATTAGGCCAATAAACAATCCTCATTAATTTAAAAAGATTGAAATCATAAAAAGTATCATCTCTGATAGCAAAATTTAGATAGACATATCTATATCAATGGAATAGAATTAAAGTTCAGATATAAACCAATACATTAATGGATAACTGATTTTACATAAGGGTGCAAAGACAAATCCATGAGGTTAAAAATAGTCCCTTCAACAGATGATGCTGGGACAACTGGATAACTAAATGCAAAACAATGACCTTGAACCCCTCATTCAGTCCAAATACAGAAATTTACTCAAAGTGGATCAAAGACCTAAAAGCAAATACTATTACTATAAAACTGTCAGAAGGAAACATAGGTGTAAATCTTCATGATTTTGGATAAGACTATAGTTTCTTAGATATGACACCTAAAGCATAATCATCAAAAGAAAAAATAGATAAATTGGACTTCATCAAAATTTAAAACTTGTACTTTAAAGAACACTATTAAGGAAGTTAGCTCAATAAAGTTAACAGACAACCCACAGAATGGTAGAAAATATTTGCAGAGCATATATTTGCTAAGTATTTAGTATACAGAATACATAAAGAACTCTTACAACAGAATAATTAAAAGAAAACTAATCAAATGAAAAGAATGAGCAAAGGACTGGGACAGACATTTCACCAAAGAAGATATATCCATGGCTAATAAGCACATAAAAAGAAGCTCGGGGGAAGCAGCTGTGGCTCAGTCAATTGAGCCCCCATTTACTATATGGAGGACCCAGGTTCAATCCCTAGGACCTCCTGGTAAAAAAGGAAAAAATAAAAAAAAGGCATCCCAGACCAGCATGGTGGGAAGACGCTCAGGCCCCTGGCCTGTGAAGCAAAGTGATGCACCAAAAAGATGGTGATGCAACCTGATAGGAAAAAAAAAAAAAAAAGACGCTTGACTTCTTGGTCATTAGAGAAATGCAAATCAAAATTACAAGGAGATATCACTTCACATTTATTAGGATAACTAATAATAATTTAAAAATAACACATGAAAGTGACTGGACAGAGCTTTTTGGGAGTGATGCTTCCATAACATTTTGAGCTGCCTTTTCCTGTTATTTTTCAAATTTGAAAATATTTGAATATTGTATGATTTCATTTATGTGAAATGTCCAGAATAGGCAAATCTATACAGGCAGAATGTAGATTAGTAGTTGCCTAAGATTGGAAGGAAGGTTGGATATGAATTTACTACTGATAGGTACAGAGTTTCTTTATGAGGTGATGAAATTCTAGAATTTGATAGTAATGAAGACCATACAAACTTGGGAATATACTAAAACCCACAGTACTGTATACTTTAAAATGGTAATTGTATGGTTTGTGTATTACATCTAAAATTTTTAAATGAGTAATTATGTTTTAATAGAAATCTTTCTGTTCCTTGGGAAACAGTCTTTGCTTCCTATACAGCTTAGATTTCTAATTCTTCCCTAAACACTTTCTCCAATATTGAATTTTGACTTGGAAATATGTAATTCACAGAAGTAACAGTGGTAAAGAGTGAAAAAGAGTTGAGCAGATTTTTTTCTGCCTTTTTTTCCTTATCCCTAACAAGACTGAGTTCCTAATAATGATGAAAATTATATGCAGTAAAGAAAAATAGCCCAAAGCAAATACAGCAGGCATTTTCCCTTCCCTACTGATTTTCCAGAGTATCAGCACTGAGATATCAGCACAGAGACTCTATCATAATTACAGAGCAGGAAAAGAGCCAGGGAATTCTCTTGGACCAGTTCAAAGATGAGAAGTTTCCCAAAGATGCCACAAATGGACAGCTTAAACTGATACCCCCAGTTCTTAAATTTATACATAATAGTGGCTTCCTTCTCTTTGTGGCCTGTAGTAAGATTGCATCTCATAGTCCATACGTATTTTAGTGAAATATGTCTATTTTGAGATGATAAATCCTGTAATACAAAAGGACTTCTCTATGGGATGCATAAAGCCTTGTTTTTTGAGTTAATTCTGAATATAAGTGAATTTTAATAGAAGATTCTCTTCTGAAATGAAACCACACTCCCCCATGTGTGTCTTGATATGGTATATTGGGCTTGTTGTATTATATTCTAATGTGGAGCCAGTGAGTAAGATCATAACTTCTGTGAGGTGGGGAGAGGGTATTCCCAGAGGCGCCAATCTTTCTAGAAGCCAGCATGGACAGGAAATGGGAACTTGAAAGGTGGACCTTTGGTAGGAGGAGAAAGCTGCTCTCAATCTGTGTCACATCATCACAATTTTGGAATTGGGGAGTCTAAATAAATTTGCACAAGGATATTTTTCATAATAAATAATAAGAACTTCTACCATTTATTGAACAAGTAATTTGTTCTAAGCATTGTGTCCAGTGATTTTTTTATATTAGCTCCTTTATATCATAAATTAATAGTATGAGATAGATGCCGAATTGTCCACTTTTGCATATAAGGATTCTAAAGTGTATACCACAGTCCACCCTGCTCATGTGCCAAACTGTCAATCAGGCAGAGAGACACCTGTTATCACTTCCAGAGAAGGAGTCTTACCTCATGGAGAGTAGCAAGAGCATAGCAATGCTTGTCACTAGAAACAGTAGTTCTAAGGTCTCAACTACACTCCATGATTTATAGGTGTAATCACCAACAAAAACATGAAAAACAGAGAGTGGGGCTGGGAGAGAATTTAAAGAAATAAATAATGGCTGAAAACTTTCAAAATTTGATGAATGGTATAAATCAACCTATTTAAGAAATTCAGTGAACTCTAATTAAGATAAACCCAAAGAAATCCACATCAAGACACACCATATTTAAATTTCTGAAAACTAGAGACAAAGAAAAAATCTTGAAACCAGCCAGGGAGAAATTGTGTATTATTTACTGGAACATATGGATTTGCATGACAACAGATTTCTCATCTGAAACCACAGATGAAGTGGCACATGTTTTTCAAAAAGTAACAACAGTAAATCCCAAATTCTATATCAAGCAAAGCTCTCCTTTAGGAATGAAGGGAAAATAAAGACATTCTCAGACAAAAGGAGAACTGAAATCATTTGTTGATAGCAGACCTAACCTTAAAGAATACCTAAAGATAAAATTTCAAATTGAAAGAATTATATAAAATAAGAAACATTGGCACATTTGGAAAGAAGACAAAACAACTAAAAGAGAAGAAATATGGGTAAATACAATAGACTCTTCTCCTTATGAGATCTATAAATCATATTTGATGATAAACAAAATTATAACAACATCAGACATTGAAAACAATGATATTTAAAAGTGGGAGGGCAAATGGGCCTAAATAGAAATGAGGTTTCTGCACTTCATTCAAAGTGGTAAAATGTTCATACCAATAAATTGTTATAAGTCAAACTTATATATTTTAATAGACCAATCACTAAGAGAAATATACAGAGCTAACACTGAGAAACTCTATAAATAAATCTAGACGGAATCCTAAAAAACATGCAAGTAACCCATCAAAAGCAAGACACAACAATTGTGTGTCTGTACCAAATAACAGAGACCCAAACTATAATGCAAAAACTGATACTGGGTTCAACCAGAGGGCTACAGAAGGTGCACTAAACAGAGAAAGCCAGGTGCTTCCTGCCCTGTGGACCCATGGCCTCAAGGCACCCTCTCCTGCAGCATCATACATCCCCCAGGAACTTCCCAGAGACCTACCTGGGAGGTGTTGGTGGCTCTTGAACAAGTCCGGCCACATAAAAAGAGAACTTTCAGAAATATGGCAGAGTAGGGAGCTCCAGAATCCACTCCTCCAAAATAGCTAGCAGATAGCAGGAACTGCCTGAAACAATTGTTCTACTGTTAAACAAAGGCCAGGGGAGCTCTGTACAGTATCCAGGGAAGAGTGGGAGGAAGAAGCTGAGAAACAGTGGTAAAGAACTCTGAGTGCCTTCCTTCACCCAGCTACTGATGTCCATCCTCCACTCTCAGGGCAGGCTGCCTCAGGTCTGGTCCCTGGTCGGCTGTTGCAGACAGAAAGGAACATGGAATTCCTCTTCCCCAAGAATGGGGGTGGGGAAAAGGAGATGAAGGAGCACTGATCACAGCTTGTCAGCTTGTGAACTGGCAAATTTGGATCACTGGGTCCTCGCTCTGAGCTGCAGTTTTGCCCTTGGACCACCTCAGCCATAGTTTCAACCCCACCCTTGACAGGGGCAGAGATAGTGAACGTTTCAAGACCAAGTGCCTCCTTAAGGCTGCAGGGAACATTTAACTGAAGTGCGCCATCTGCTTGACAGGTCAAGAAAGTGCAGCTTTGAGGAGTCTTCAAAAAGGCTTCTGGCATCTTTTCCTGACCCTCTTTCAGTATACTTCGGAGCTGGTCATAATATAGCCTGTGCATAAATTCAAACTTATTTTATATTCAAATATGACTAGAAAGCCAATTGAGAAGTATAAACTCTATAGACCTTGGATATTCAGGGAGGATGCAAGCCAAATGTGTCAATTTGGGGGGTTCATGTCAAAAGCTGACTTGGAATGTAGGAGATATATGTTAACTCAAGCCTACCTGGAATGTGTGGGATATGTGTTAAATCAAGCTTACCTGGAGGAAATAACCTATCTAGTACTCAGATAAAACACGTGAAGAAACTAACAAAAAGTCCTTTTGTATACAAGCAGCGTTTGACTCCCCAGTCTTATTTCCTGTGTATAAAAGGGACCCAAAAATTCTATTTAGGGCTTGGTTTTTATTGGGACAGGAAACTGCTGAGTCTGGCTGGTCAAAATAAACCATCTTCCTTCTCAGAGTTCTCGTGTCCTGGCCTTCAATACCGCGTACACCCGACTTCTCTGCTACTACAGTCTGAGTCCGCTTCATTGGTCTCTGGCCCTGGGAAACACTGACTTGGTAAAGTCCTCTCTGAGGTGACCATTTTTTAGAATTTGCTCTCCAGGCAAAAGCAGCTAGAGGCAATGAAAGGAGTGTAAAAAAAGAAAAAAATGCTATAGAGAACTGTCCCAAGGGAGAGAGTGAAGATAGCAGAGTAGGGTGTAGCAGGGCACACTCCTCCAAACATAGAGGAAACAAGCAGAAACTGTCTGGGATGGTGGATCTCAGAATCAGGAGGCCAGGGGGCCACACTACATCCAGAAAGGAACAGGACAGGGAGACTGAGAGGCCACAGCAGATGAACTGTCACTCAAGTGTTCTGTGGCAGTGTCCTGCACCCATACAGGACACCATCTTTGAGGCATGCAGCTTAGGGCACAGACTGTGGCTGGCTGGTTGCCATGAACAGAGAGTGGCAAAGAAGCCTTCCTCCCCAGGAACAAGGGATGGCAGGGTTGAGGGGTGAGTGAGGCTCCCGATTGGAGAGTTTGGATTGCTGGATCCCAGGTAAATCATGTTTACAACTGGCCAGATCAAGACTGTCCCAGTCATTGTTTCAACATTGTCCCTGATAGGGGTGAAGCCTGTGGAGGGGAAAACGAAAAGCTCCCCTCACTAGGGCTGCAGTGAACAGTTGGCTGAAGATCACCATCTGCTGGGCAGGGAGGGAAAGCACACTTTTGGGGAGACTACAAGACCTAAAAAAAAAGCTTTTTAAAGTATTTCCCTACCCTCTCCACAATGCCTTTTTGTTGTTGTTGTTGTTTGTTTTTTAAAGATTTATTTGTTTTATTTTATCCACCCCCCCCCAGTTGTCTGTTCTTTATATCTGTTTGCTGCATGTTCTTCTTTGTCTGCTTCTGTTTTCAGCAGCATGGGAATCTGTGTTTCTTTTTGTTGCGTCATCTTGTTGTGTCAGCTCTCCATGTGGGTGGTGCCATTCCTGGACAGGCTGCACTTTCTTTCGCGCTGGGCGGCTCTCCTTACAGGGTGCAATCCTTGCATGTGGGGCTCCCCTACGCAGGGACACCCCTGTGTGGCAAGGCACTCCTTGTGTGCATCAGCACTGCCCATGGGCCAGTTCCACATGGGTCAAGGAGGCCCGAGGTTTGAACCATGGACCTCTCATGTGGTAGACGGATGCCCTAACCACTGGGCCAAGTCCACTTCCCTCCACAGTGCCTTTTAGAACTGGCCTGTACCCCCTTTGTGGGTCCCTGGCTTGGTTTTGATCAGTTAAATCTGGGCAATTATAAAGATTTTAAATAAGTTAGATCAAGTGTCAAAGAAGAGCCTTAACACAAAGTCAATCAAGAATAAAATCCTAGGCAAGCAAGAGAAACAGCATCAGAGTAAACACATCAACATAACCGGAGACCTAGACATCAGCAAGATATTACAAGCCATACTAAGAAACAGGAAGATGTGGCCCAGTTAAAGGAACAAATTAAAACTTTGAGAGAGACACAGAATTTGAAACAACTAATCAATGATATTCCAACAAATCTCCTAAGTCCATACAAGGAGATGATGGAACATATGGCTAAAGAGATAAATGATATTTTAACACCGCATGAGCATAAAGAACAATTTGAAAGTATAAAAAGAAACATAACAGGAATTATGGGAATGAAAGGCACCAAAGAAGAGATTAAAAATACAATAAAGCCATACAGCAGCACATTTGAACAAGCGGAAGAAAGAATCAAAGGTCCGGAAGACAGGACAACCAAAATCTTACAGTGAAAAGAATGAAAAAAAAATTGAGTAGGGCCTCAGGGATTTGAATGACAGCATGACATGCACAAATATATGTGTCATGGGTATTCTGGCAGGAGAAGAGAAGGGCAAGGGAGCAGAAAGAATATCTGAGAAAATAATGGCAGAAAATCTCCCAAATCTTATGAAAGACATAAATATACATGTCCAAGAAGTGTGATGTACTCCAAGCAGAATAATTTCTAATAGATCTACTCTGACACACATGCTAATCAGAATGTCAAATGCTAAAGATAAAGAGAGAATCCTGAAAGCAGCAAGACAAAAATAATTTGTCACATACAAGGAAATTGCAATAAGAATAAGTGCCATCGTCTCAGCAGAAACCAAGAAGGCAAGAAGGCAGTGGTATGAAAAGTTTAGGGAACTGAAAGAGAAAAACTGCCTGCTAAGAATTCTTTATCTAGCAAAACTGTCCTTCAAAAATGAAAGATATTTTTAAATATTCACAGATAATGAGAAATGGAGAGAGATTAACAACAAGAGACCTGCCCTATAAGAAAGACTACAGGGAGTTCTGCAGGAAAAAAGGAAAAGACAGGAGTGACATGACTGGATTAGAGTGTAGAAGTTAATATTGTAACTAAGGATAACTATAAGGGTAAAAGACAGAGAAAAATAAGATATGACATATAACAACCAAAGAATAACACGGTTAAAGTAAGTGCTGTCTTTACAGGAATAACCTTGAATGTTCATTCAATAAAAAGACACAGATTGGCAGAATGAAAGAAAACTATGATCAACTATATACTGCCTCTAAGAGATTCACCTTAGACCCAAGCATACAAATAAGCTGAAAAAGAAAGGCTAGAAAAATATATTCCACACAAACAGCAACCAAAAAGAGCTGGGATATCGATGCTAACATCAGGCAAAATAGACATGAAATGCAAAACAATTTAAGAGACCAGGAAGGACACTAGATATTAATAAAAGAGTGATGCACCAAGAAGAAATAATCATCATAAATATGTATGCACTTTGATGGTTTAAAGCTGAATTTACTCCAGAAAAACTATGTTTTTAAAGTTAATCTATTCTTATCGGTGTGGACTTTATTGTAGGAGGGAACTTTTGATTAGGTGACTTCAGTTGAGGCATAAACCAGGGTGGGCCTTATTCTTCTTCCTGGAGTCTTCTATAGGAGGATGTGATTCAGAGAGAGAGAGGGAGAGAGAGAGAGCCAAGGAAGCCAGAGCTGAAAGCAACAAAACCTAGAAGAGAAAGGTGAGACCAGCAGGCACCACCATGTACCTTGCCATGTGATAGAGGGTTCAATAATTACTGGCAGCCAGTCTTTGAAGAGAAAGCATTACCTCATGAATGCCTTGATTTGAACATTTTCACATTCTCAGAACTGTAAGTTTATAAGCTAATAAATCCCCTTTGTGAAAAGCTAATCCATTTCTGGTATATTGCTTTCTGCAGCTTTAGCAGACTAAAACAGACTTTGGTACCAGGAAAGTGGAGTGCTGCTAACACACAGAAAGTCACACAGAAATGGGAACTCTGCCATTTTGATGCTGACATATGAGAAAGAGGACTCTAGGTTCCCTACAGCTGTAGAAAGTCAGAGAAGCCCTGAGAAGATTAAGAAGATGAGGCCAAGGGAGATGCCTGATTGCTGACAGTTGAGCCCTAGGAGAAAGTGGAGATTGGCAGACCCACACCTTGACTCATGACATAGCAGTATTCCAGGATCTGTTAGCAGCCAACCTTTGGTAAGAAAGCATATCTGATGATACCTTGATTTGGACATTTTTGCAGCCTTGAAACTGTAAGCTTTTACCCCAAATAAATCCCCTTTATAAAAGGCAACCCATTTCTGGTATTTTTGCATAGGCAGCCTGTAGAAAATTAATACAGAAAATGGTACCAGATGTGTGTGTTGCTGCTACTTGCAATTACCAAAAATGTTGGAACAGCTTTATAAATGGGTAATAGGTAGATTCTGGAGAAGCTGTGAGGTGCTAAAATTGCCTTGAAAAGACAGTTGGTAAAACACAGATGCTAAAGATACTTCTGATCAGGTCTTAGACAGAGATGATGGCTTGAAAGAAAGTAATCCTTGCTTTAAATTTGCATAAATCTTGGCAAAATTTACTCCTGATGTTAGGAGGAAGGAGGAATTTGAAAATTTGAAAGTGATGTGCTTGGATATTTATCAGAGGAGACTTCCAAACTAAATGTGGAAAATGTGCCCTGGCTTTTCCTTGCAGCTTATAATAAAATGCAAGAGGGAAGAGATAAGAGAGAAAACCTCATAACTGAAATCCTGAGTACAAAGAAACCAGAAATTGATGGTTTGGGAAGTTCCAAGTTTTTGAAAAACAAGTCCCTGGAGGACAGTGCTCCATTTGTGGACCTAACTGAACTTGGATACAAGCAGCCATTTCCTTGCAAGTCATGACTGGAAATACAGTTATCCAGAAAGGACTTGTGGAAAGTCATATTGTCTGAAGGTTGGGACTCCTGTGAACTTCATGAAAAACCAATGAGTTATTTGTGAGATCTGTATGAACAAAATCACTGTCAGCCTGGACTAAATGGGACAGGGAAAGGATAGAATGAAGGAGAAAACATTTCAAAGGAAAAATCATGGAAACCAAGAGAGGGATCCCACCCATGTGTGTGGAAAGGCTGTGGTTGCTCTGGCATTTGAAGAGGGTGATTCTTCCAGCCCTTTGTTCAGGGAGAGCTCAGTCACCCCAGGCTACAGATAGGGTAGAGCACATTCCCTGGTGGTTGGGGAGAGTTAGGCTGCCACTTCAATGCTCGGATTGGGCCTATGTCACATAGATTAGAGAGTTAGGTTACCACCCCACAGCATAAATTGATTCTTCTTTGTGTAATGTAATATTTATATTGAGAAAACTCTCCCTCTGTATGTGTTGAGGTAACTAGATGAAGATTAAATTCTGCTGAATAGAATATAATCTTGATTAGTTTTTCTTTCTCTACTGAAAAATATATATATATATATTTGTTCAGGGAAGACTGCGTTCCATCCCACCTTCCATAGATACCCATATTTTAAAAGTTTATTGTTTATCCTTCTGTTTGTCCTGTAAAATAGAAATATGTACACATAAATTTCTTTCATAAGTGGTGAATACTGCATTTTACTTTAATCCATCTCCCTATCTTTAAAATAAATATATCCTAGAGATCACTCCATTGTAACATAAAAATGGTTCCTCTATTTATTCCATTGTTGGGACTGTCATAGTTTAGTCAAATAATTCTATATAAATGAGTGCTTTGTTTCCAGTCTTTTTGTTATTACAAATAGTAATGCAGTTGATAATTCTGTGTATATACCATTTTAATGTATTTTTATTGAAGTATATCATTCATACATGAACATGCATAAACAATAAGTGTGTACTAAAGACAGTGAACTTACAAAATAAACATACATAACATCATACAAGGGTCTCATACATCATCCCTCCAATAATACTTTGGATTGTTGTGAAACATTTTTTACAAACTATGCAAAAGCATCCTCAAAATAGTACTACAACTAAAGTCCCTGTCTTACATTTGGTGAATTTTTCTCCCAACCCACCATATTTAAAAATATATATATTTTTATTACAGAGGTTGTGAATTTACAAAACAATCATACACATGTTTAGAATTCCCATACAACACTCCTTGACCAACATGCCACACCATGGTGGAACATTTGCTACAGATTATGAGATAATATCATCAAGATTATGAGATATTACCACCAACTATGGTCCATAGCATACATTTGGCACAGTTTTTCCATACACCTCCATTATCAACACAGTACATCTTTGGCATTGATGCAAGAATATTATAGTATTTCTGTCAACCACAGCCTATAGGTCACACCGGTTGTAGTTTTTCCATGCTTCTCCACATTTCCACCACCCTGTAATAGTGATGTACATCTGCTCTAGCTCACAAAAGGACATTCTTGCATTTGTACCTTCAACCACAATTCTCATCCACCTCTGGATTCACTGTATTATTCAGTCCCCAGATTATTCTTTAGCTTTCTTTCACTTGACATTTACTTCCCAGACTACCCTTTTCACCCACAATCCCATTTATAAACCAGTTGCTACTCACTATAATGCAATCCCATCAACTCTATCTATTTCCACAGTTTTAAAGTCGAGTTAATTAAAACTTCTACATACATTAAGCATCAGTAGTTATTCTCAAACCTCCTCTTATCTCTTAATAACCTATACTCTAGGTTTTAGCTTCATGTGATTAGTCTTCCTATTTAGTTCATATTAATGAAACCATGCAGTATTTGTCTTTTTTGTGTCTGGCTTACTTCACTTAGTATAATGTCTTCAAGAATCATCCATGTTATCATATGTGTCCCAATTTCATGTCTTCTTACTGCAGCATAGTATTGCACCATATGTATATACCACATTTTGTATATCCATTCATTGGTGGATGGACACTTGGGTTGTTTCCATCTTTTGACAATTGTGAATAATGCTGCTATAAATATTGATGTGCAGATGTCTGCTTGTGTCATAGTTTTTAGTTCTTCTGGATATATTCCTAGTAGAGGAATTGCTGGAACATATGGCAGTTCTATATTTAACTTCCTGAGGAACTGCCAAACTGTCTTCCACAGAGGGTGCACCATTTTACAATCCCACCAACAATGAAGGAGTGTTCCTATTTCTCTGCATCCTCTCCAGCAATTATTGTACTTTAAAAAAAAAATAAAGTCCATTCTATGCAGTGTTTCTCTACATTTTTTTTCTAGGAGGTTTATGGTATTTGCTTTATATTTAGGTATTTGATCCTTTTTGAGTTAATTTTTGTATAAGGTGTGAGATAGTGGTCTACTTTCTTTCTTTGGGCAATGGATATCTAGTTCTTCCAGCACCCTTTGTTGAATAGACAGTTCTGTCCCAGCTGGGTGGATTTGACAGGCTTGTCAAAAATCACTTGGTGATAGATATGAGGGCTTGTTTCTGAACCATCAATTCAGTTCCATTGGTCTATGTGTCTATCTTTATGCCAAAACCATGCTGTTTTTACCACTGTAGCTAGGTAATATGATTTAAAGTCTGGAAGTGAGAGTCCTCCGACTTCAGTTTTCCTTTTTAAGAAGTGTCTGGCAATTTGGGTCCTCTTATCCTTCAGATAAATTTGATAATTGGTTTTCCATTTTTTAAAAAAATGCTGGTGGAATTTTTATTGGGATTGCATTGATACTGTATATCAATTTGGTAGAATTGGCATTGTAATGATATTTAGTCTTCCAATCCATGAGCATAGAATGTTCTTCCAATTATTTAGGTCTTATTAAAAATTCTTTTGGAAATGCATTATAGTTTTCTGAATACAAGTGGTTTGCTTCTTTGGTTAAGTTTATTCCTAAATGGTGTTTATGTGTGATGAATCTGGACTCAGATGGGATCTCCCTTCATAAGACTTTCATGCTAATGTGCTGGAGGTGCAGTTAATGTTGGGGTTTAAGATATATTTAGGGGATTTGAATCTCTGGACTGACAATGTGATAGCCAGATCCTGAGCCTCAACAGACTCCAGCACCTACAATCTGATTTATTGGACTTACCACACTCAGCTAAGATGGAGGTGAAGGACAACCACCACACCATGGAGCCTAGAGTGATTACAACTGAAAATGGGAGGATTGCATCCAGCATCCAGGTAGAATCTGAGCCTCCTCTTGACATAAAGGTGCAATGGACACAACCAATCCAGTGTCCACATAGAAGAGGTGGCATTGGATTGGGAAAAGTGGACATAATGGACAAAGGGTATGGGGAAAGGCAGGAAGAGATGAGAGGTGGAGGCGTCTTCGGGACATGGAGCTGCCCTGGATGGTGCTTCAGAGGTAATCACCGGACATTGTAAATCCTCACAGGGCCTACATGATGGAATAGAGGAGAGTATGGGCCATGATGTGAACCAATGTATATGAGGTGCAGAGGTGCCCAAAGATGTACTTACTAAATCCAATGGATGTGTCATGATGATGGGAACGAGTGTTGTTGGGGGGGGGGGGAGAGGGGGGGTGGGGGGGTGGGGTTGAATGGGACCTCACATATATATTTTTAATGTAATATTATTACAAAGTCAATAAAAAATAAAAAAATTAAAAAAAAAAAAAAAGTTTATTCCTAAATATTTGATTCCTTTGGTTGCTATTGTAAATGGAATTTTTTCCTGACTTCCTCCTCAGATTTGCATTAAAAATGTATAGAAACACCACTGATTTTTGTGTATTGATTTTGTATTCTGCCCTTCTATTGACATTGTTTATTAGCTCTAGCAGATTTGTTGTAGTTTTTTGGGGACTTTCTATATAGAGGATCATATCATCTGTGAATAGTGAAAGTTTTACATCATCCTCTCTGATTTGGATGCCTTTATTTCTTTTTCTTGACTAATTGCTCTAGCTAGAACCTCTAGCACTATATTGAACAACAGTGGTGACAATGGGCAACCTTCTCTTGTCCCTGATCTCAACAGGAAAGCTTTCAGTCTTTCACCATTGAGTACAAGGTTAGCTGTGGGTTTTTCATATATGGCCTTTATCATGTTGAGAAAGTTTCTTTCAATTCCTGTTTTTGTAGTATTTTTATGAAGAAAGGATCCTATATTTTGTCAAATGCCTTTTCTGTGTCAATCAAAAAGATTATATAATTTTTCTTTTTTGGTTTATTAATGTGTTGTATTATGCTGATTGATTTTCTTGTATTAAATCACTCAGGCATGCCTGGTATAAAACCCACTTGATCATGATGAATAATTCTTTAATGTGTTGTTGGATTTGATTAGCAAGTATTTTATTGAGGATTTTTGCATCTGTATTCATTAGAGAAATGGGTCTGTAATTTTCTTTTATCATAAAATCTTTATCTCAATTTGTTATTAGGGTGATATAGACTTCATAGAATGAGTTTTGCAGCATTTCTTCTTGTTCAATTTTTTGGAAAAGCTTGAGTAAGTTTGACATTAAATCTTTGGATCCTGGGTAGAACTCATCTGTGAAACCATCTGGCCCTGGGCTTTTCATTTTGGGGAGCTGTTTGCTGACTGTTTCAATCTCTTTACTTGTGATTGATTTGTTGAGATCTTCTATTTCTTCTAGAGTCAGTGTAGGTTGTTTTTATGTTCCTAGGAATTTTTCCATTTCATCTACATTGTCTATTTTTTTGCCATAAAGTTATTCATAGTATCCTCTTATGCTGTCTCTTATTTCTGTGGGGTCATTATTAATGTTCCCATTTTCCTTTTTTATTTTATTTATTTGCATCTTCTCAAAAGAAAAAAAAGATGTCTTAGTCTAGATAATGGTTTGTTGATTTGTTAATCTTGAAGAACCAACTTTTGGTTTTGTTAATTCTCTCTATTGTATTTTTTTTTGTTCTCGATTTCATTTAATTCTGCTATGATCTTTGTTATTTCATTCCTTCTACTTGTTTTGGAAGTACTTTCTTTTTCTAGTTCCTCCAGCTATGTAGTTAGGTCATTGATTTTAGTTCTTTCTTCTTTTTTAATGTAAGCATTGAGGGCTATAAATTTTTCTCTCAACACTGTCTTCTTTGCATTCCATAGGTTATGATATGTTGTATTCTCATTGCCATCCATCTTGAGATATTTATTGATTTCTCTTGAAATTTCTTCTTTGGCCCACTGATTATTTAAGAGTGTGTTGTTTATTCTCCATATATATGTGAATTTTCCCTTTTTTTTTGCCACTTCTTGATTTCCAATTTTATTCCATTATGATCAGTGAAAGTGCTTTGTATAATTTTGATATTCTTGAATTTGTTGAGATCTGTTTTGTCACCCAACATAAGGTTTACCCTGGGGAAAGATCCATGAGCACTTGAAAAGAGTGTATATCCTGTTATTTTAGGGTGCAATGCTCTGTATATGTCTACTAGGTTTAGTACATTTCTCAGATTATTCAAGCTCTCTGTTTCTTTATTGATCTTCTGCCCAGATGTTCTATCCAATTCTAAGAGTGATGCATTGAAGTCTCTAACTATTATTGTAGATATATCTATTTCTTCCTTTAGTTTTGCCAGTGTTTGCCTCATGTCTCTTGGGGCATCCTGGTTAGGTGCATATACATTTATGATTGTTATTTCTTCCTGATGAATCATCCCTTTTATTAATATGTAATGTCCTTTCTTATATTTAATAATAGTTTTGCCTTTAAAGTCTATCATCTGATATGAGTATAGCTACCCCATCTTTTGTTTGTTTGTTTGTTTACTGCATGTGTGGAATATCTTTTTCCAGCCTTTCATTTTCAATCTATTGGTATCCTTGGATCTAAGGTGACACTCTTGCAGACAACATATAGTTGACGCATATTTTCTTATCTTTTCCACCAGTCTGTGTCTTTCAGTTGGGGGCTTTAATCCATTAATATTCAATGTTATTACTGTAAAGGCAGTTTTTATTTCATCCATTTTGATCTTTGTGTTTTATCTGTCATTTTATTTTTGACACTTTCAGTTACTGTTACAAATATAGTCATTATTTCTAGACTCTCTTCCAACCCTCTCTCTCCTGTCTTTTCTTTTCAGACTATAACATTCCCTTTAGTATTTCCTGCAAAGTTGGTCATTTTGTTATAAACTCTCTCAGTTTCTGTTTATCTGTGAATATCTTAATCTCGCCTTCATTTTTGAAATGTAATCTTTCCAGATATAGAATTCTTGGGTGGCAGTTTTTCTCTTGCAGTATCTTAAATATATCATATCACTGCCTTCTTGCCTCCATGATTTCTGATGAGAAATTGGCACTTAATCTTATTGTGTATCCCTTATACATTATGCATTGGTTTTTTCTTACCGCTCTCAGGATTCTCTCTTTGTCTTTGGCATTTGACATTCTAATTAATATGTGTCTTGGAGTTGGTCTATTCAGATTTATTTGGATGGGAGTAGGTTTTGCTTCTTGGACATGGATATCTATGTCCTTCAATAGGGTTTGGAAATTTTCCACCATTATTTTTCTTCAAATATTCCTTCTGCCCTTTTTTCCTTTCTCCTTCTGATACACCCATGACACATATGTTTGCGTGTCTCTTGCTGTCATTTAGTTCCCTGAGATCCTATTCATTTTTTTCCATTCTTCTCTTCATCTTTTCTTTTGGATGTTCACTTTTGGAGGCCATTGTCTTTGAGCTCACCGATCCTTTCTTCTGCTTCCTCAAATCTGCTGTTTTATTCCTCCAGTGTATTTTTAATTGCCTTTATTGCATCTTTCATTCCCATAAGGTCTGCTATTTTTCTATGTATGCTTTTAAATTCTTCTTTGTATTTTCCCAGTGTCTTCTTAATATCCTTAATCTCTTTAGCCATCTCATTTAATTTATTAGGGAGATTTGTTTAAACATCTAACGTTAGTAGTCTCAACTCCTTTATCTCATCTGCAGGCTTATCTTGTTCCTTAAACTGGACCATATTTCCAGTTTCTTGGTATGGATTGTAATTTTTTGTTGGTGTTTTTGCATCTGGATCACCAGATGTATTATTCTGGGTGCAATTTCTCCCTTTATTTTAGGGATTTCTTGTCTTTTCTTCCTTGCTGGTTGTGTAGTATTAGCCATGGATGTAGTTGGTGCTGTATGCTATGGAGACTGAATTGAAGCTGCCCACATTGCCCTAGGAATTAATGAAGCTTCTCCCAACTTTCTTATCTGTCAGAGGAAGGAACAGAGCTGCAGTCATGTATAATAATCCAAGTTGGGCAGGACTAGACTGTCTGTAGTTGCTCAGAGAGACTGATGAAGCTTCTCATCCCTTACTCCCCTACCTTGGGTGGGGATGGAGCTATAGTTGTGGGCAGCACCTACGCTGTGTGGGTCCAAAATGACCAAAGTAGCTCAGATAAACTGATGTAGCACCAGACCCTGTCCCTACTGAGGGTGGGAATGAACCCTCTGGAGTGCCCAACAATTTAATCCATGTGGGCTGAATATGCCTGCAGTTGCCTTGAGAGACTGAGGAAGTACTGTCCCTTCTGCCCTTTAAGGGGTGGGATTGGAACCACCAAAGCCCAAAAGTTCAATGCCTGTAGGGTGAAAGTACCCACCATTGCCTGGAGAGTATGAGGAAGCACCAACCCCCTCCTATCCTATTGGGTAGTGGGGGTGGTTTTACAGATGCCCAACAGTTCAGTCTCTTTAGGCCAAGAATACCTGCTATTGTCCAGAAAGACTGAGGAGACACTAACCCCCTCCTATCCTATTAAGGCATGGGGGTGGATCCACAGGCACCCAACAGTTCAGTCCCTGTAGGCTTAAAGCACCTGCCATTGTCTGGAGAGGCTGTGGAGATACCAGAACCCTATTATCCTATTGGGGTTGGGGGTCAATCCATAGGCATCTAACAGTCCAGTCCATGCAGGCCAAAGTTGTCTACCATTGCCCAGAAAGGCTGTGGAAACACCAGCCCCCTCCTTTCCTATTGGGGGTAGGGGTAGATCCACAAGTGCCCACCAGTCTAGGTTCTGTGAGCCAAAAGCTCCTGCAGTTACCCAGAGAGGCTGGGTGCTGTTGGGGGTGGGGGGGGGAGCCACAGGTGCACAACAGTCTAGTTTGTGCAGGCCAAAAGCACCTGCAGCTGTCCTGAGAGGCTGAGGGAACACCAGCCCTGTCCTATCCTATGGGAGTTCAGATGTGGGGACGGACTTGCTCAACAAACCAGTTTGTGTGGCCTAAAAATGCTTGCAGTTGCCTGGAGACACCAAGGAAACTCAGCTCCTCTTCTATCCTATTGGGATGTGGGGATGCAGCCCAAGGTGTCTGACTATTCAGTCTGTGCTGATGGAGAGCACCTGCAGTTCCCTGGAGAGTCTGGTGCAGGTCCCACCAGCTCCCTGTCTGGAGGTGGGCTGGAGCCTAGGCTAGGGCTGCAGTCCAATCTGGGTGGAAAGAAGCCAGTCCCTAACTTCACTGGATTATCAGGAAGCTGGCCTTCACTTCATGCCAGGGGCAGAGTCAAAATGGAGGCTACCAGAATCCTTCCAAGTTGGAGAGGATCAAACCCTACCTGTTTCCAGGATTATACTTCAGCCAGCCGAGTACACGAATCAGTAGCTGAAGTCGGTGGACAACTGTCTCTTCCTCCACCATTTATGGGAAATTGAACTTCTAACTCCAGCCACAGAATAGCTTCTGAGGTGACTTGCACCACCAGAGCAGGATGGGCACCAGCCTCTGCAGTGTGGCCTGCAGTTTCCCAGAGAGATGGTGCAGGTTCCACCAGCTTCCTCCCTGTCAGAGGTGGGGCTGGAGCCTCGGGTAGTGCTGCAGTCTGATGTGGGTGGAAAGAAGCCAGACCCTATCAGCCCTATGGTTTTTAATCAGCCCTGCCTCCCCTCATGCCAGGGGTAAGTCAAAATGGCAGTGACCAGCCTCCCTCCAAACTAGACAGGCTCAAAGTCTAGCTGTTCCTAGGATTACACTTTAGCCCCTCAAATTTACCAATCAGCAGCTGACCTTGGTGCCACACTGTGTCTTCTTTCCCTGTGTTTTGGGGAAATGGAGCTTCCCCAAACTCCAGGCACAGAATAACTCCCAAGGTGGCCTGTGCCTTGGGCACCAACCTCCATGGCGTGGAGGGCTCTACTCATGAATCCTCTCTGCAGATGGGCAGTCTCCTCCTTCATTACTTTCAAGGATGTTGCAGGATACTCTTTTGTTCTCCTGGGGCCTCCAAACAGGTGCTTTAGATAGCTCTAGGTGATTATTAACTGCCCTGTGGCAGGAACTGACTCCAGGAGCTCCTTACTCTGCCGTTATCTTGACTCCCCCCTATGTATATACCATTTTGTATTTTTGTGTATGTATTTTAGTAATATATAAGTGAGATTGCTTGGTCAAAGGATAAATGCTTATGCAAATTCACTAAGTATTTCCAAACTCCCCTCCATAGGGTTTCAACATTTTGTATTTCCACCAAAAAATGTATGAGAATATGTGTATCTCCACAAGTTTGTCAAGTAATCATAAATCATACATTTGGATGCTGAAAATCTTATAGGTAATAGTTTCATGGAGGTGTTTCATCTGTACATTTCTATTTATGAAAAATATTGAACATTTTATATAATTAAAGGCATTGTTTTCTTCTGTCTACTGTTTATTTATATCTCTAGTATTTAATCCATAATGTTTGTATTTTCCTTTTCTATATTTTTAGTGATTCTTAATGTATTAAGGATATTGCCTCTTTAATGCTATTTTAATTTGTCAATATCTTTTCTTATATTTTTTCCATTGATTATATATTTGCCTTTGGTGTTCTTTTTGCCTTGAACTTTTTCTTTAAAATTTATTTATTTTATTTATTTCTCTTCCCTTCCCCCCTCCCACCCCAGATGTCTGTTCTCTGTGTCTATTTGCTGCATGTTCTTCTTTGTCCGCTTCCGTTGTTGTCAGCAGCATGGGAATCTGTGTTTCTTTTTTTTTGTTGCATCATCTTGCTGTGTCAGCTCTCCGTGTGTGCAGTGCCATTCCTGGGCAGGCTATACTTTCTTTTGCCCTGGGTGGCTCTCCTTACAGGGCTCACTCCTTGCTTGTGAGGCTCGCCTACGCGGAGACACCCCTGCATGGCAGGGCATTCCTAGCGCGCATCAGCACTGGGCATGGGCCAGCTCCACACAGGTCAAGGAGGCCCGGGGTTTGAACCGCAGACCTCCCATGTGGTAGACGGATGCCCTAACCACTAGGCCAAGTCTGGTTCCCCTGCCTTGAACTTTAATGAAATAAAAAAATTATCAATCTTCTCCTTTATTGGTTTAAAATTTTGATTCACAGATAGGAGAGATTATGTGTATTAGTCACCCAAAGGGGTGCTGATGCAAAGTACCATAAATCTTTTATAAAGTGTATTTATTTGGGGTAGAAGTTTACAGTTACCATGGCCCTAAAGAGTCCAACTCAAGGTTGCTCTTTCTCACCAAAGTCTGTTGCCACATGTTGAAGCAAGATGGCAGGCCATATCTGCCTGATCTCTTGGGCCTTCTTCCTCTGATGGCTCTGTGGGCCCAGCTTCTTCTGATCTCAGCTGTAGGTTAGCATAGGGCTCGTCTCTCAGGGTTTCCTATATTCATCTGGCATAGGGCTTGTTTCTTTCCAGGACCTTATCAGGTGCTCAGCTGTTCTGTTCTCTTCAGCTACGAACTAAGAGGCCCATCTCTCTTCCCCAGTTTGAGTTGTTTGAGGCTTCTCCTTTCTGTCACATGGCAGGAGTGAAATGACCAAGTTCTTGCCTCTTCCATGTCTATGGAGCTCTCTCTCTTGCATGTAAGAGTCTGTTTATATCAGCCCAAAGCGGGCAGGGACTCAACCCGAGCTACACCTTACTGATGTAGCCCAATCAGAAGCCCTGAGTTGATTCTATCAAGTAAACTTAATCAGAGGCCCCTTGAAGAATCTAATATAATTAAAGGGCATCACACCCAGAGGAACAGACCAGTTTACAACCATAATCTCCCTTTTGGGGATTCATAAATAATCTCAGACTGCCACATTATGGTACTTTCCAATTTTACAGATGTTAGTTTCTTACTAACACATATCTATTTTAAACTTCTGATCAATTTGTAGTTTATCCTGATGTACAATGTAATGAGCAGAATAAATCCAATCTCATCCTTTTATGCAGTTATTTCAAAATATTTATTAAAGGAGAGACCTTTTCTCTATTGCTTGAGATGCTGTCTTTATTGTATATTAAATTTCCATATGTAGTTTGGTCTATTTCTTTGTTTTCTTTTCTTTTCCATTGTTCTCTCTGTATATTCATGTGCCAATACCATGTTTGTAAATCATCCTTATTTTTCACAGTGTTCTGGTTTCTTATTGCTAGTTTTTTCTTTTAAATGATTTTTTAATCAATATGCCCAGTTTTTATAAATATTGGATTAATATTAACATTATAAATTTAACTTAGGGAGAACTGACATTTTGGGAATGTGAAACTTTCTAAGTAACTGGCATGTCCTTTTGTTTAAGTCTACTTTTATGCCTTTTAGGAGTGTTTTGTAGTTTTGTTCATATAAGTTTTACACATTTCTTTTAACATCCAGACTATGACTCTTCCACCCATCATTAAATTGAACTTCTCCTTTATATCTTATGACTTCTGTTTGTATACAAGAAAGTTATTGATTTTGGTGTGGTGATTTTATAACCTGCTTTACTAAAAGCTTGTATCATTTGTATTGGGTTTTTCACTAATTATTTTGGTTTCTCAGTATATAATATCCACAAATAAAGATTGCTTACCTCTTCTTTTTCAATTCTTATTCCTCTAATACCAAAACACAACTGTAGAATTTTAGAACTGAACCTTGCACACTGTTTGCATTCTCATTTAAAAACTCCAGATTTCCTTACTTTTGTGAGGATATAGCTCAGTGTCTTTCTGTTTACAAACTTTGTTTTACATAACTTAAATTTGTTAAGTTTTCAGAGATGAAGCTCTCTTGGTTCATTGTTAATTGCATATTTTGTTTAAACTATTTCCAAAAATAATTTGAATATAATGAAAAACAATTCGAAGACTCATTTACAAAAGAGTAAAATGCCCTTGTAGGATATAGAGGTTGATAAAAATAGTTCAAATATGATTAATCATGGACAACTAACAGTAAAAAAAAACACTGACATCTTTTGTATTCAATTTCAGTTTTATATAAACATAAGTTATGACTATTTTACATTCTGGTTGATAGAGGATCACAGTTTTATTGTATGTAATTATGAATTTACTTTTTACAGGGCAAGCGATTTCCTCTCACTCTCTTTTTATGCTTATCCTAACCCTCTGAAAATTATTGTAATGTTTTAGAAACTCCTAATAATTTGTATTTATTCATTGAGTCTGATTTTATTATATGAAAATTCCAAGTGATTATTCCTCTAGTTTCTTAATTATTACAAATATTTTTATCAGGATTCTGTGTTCCACCAAAACTTATATTCATATAACCCTTTAATAAATAAACAATTTTGGTTAATGATTAACATTTTATCCAAATTTACAATGTTTGCATTAATGTCAGACATTTCACTATTGACAGAACAAACCTCCAAAAGCTTTAATTCCATTCCACAAATTGGATGATAAAACCAAAACATTATTACAAATAATATAGCTTAATTTCTCTCTGTTGGATGTGATGATATTTATATAATGGAACTAACCATTTAATTCTTTGTGAAATTCTTCTTCTGCTTATAGCACCAAGGCATGGCAAAAATCTGTCTTCATTTATCTGTGTTCATTACCTTTGTTCAAAGGAAATCTTGATGATGAACATGAGCAAATTTCCTTTAGAAGAACAGTCATTTGATCTAAAGGAAAAGTCCAGCTTCATAAAGTGACATGCAAATGAACCTTCTGTGACTGTAAGTGTTAAATTGTGATCTTCAGACACAGTGTTCCTAAAATAAGTACTACCTTTGGAGTAGCTATGGATGCTCTCTCAACATATCTGTGTCTTGTGGTTTTCATGCAGTGATATCATTCAAACAACCCCATGGTTGATGGACAATGTCCACAAGGCATATGGTGCAAGTAGTAAGTACAGAACCAGATTTCCTAAAAAACAGAAATTGAGCATTTTTTTTAGCTTACTGCTGATGAAAGATTAAAGAATTTATTGAAAAATAAAGAAGTATTAGCAAATGTTGTTTGGAGCTTTATGTACCCCCTGAAAAACATGTTCTTAAACTTAACACACTCTTGTGGATGTGAGTCCATTGTAAGTAGGACCTTTTGATGAGGTTACGTCAATTAAGGTGTGGCTTACTCCAGTTAGGATGGGTATTAATCCTATTCCTGGATTCTTTTATAAGAGAATGAAATTCAGCCAAAAAGCACACAGCCAAAATCTGAACATCTATGGAACTGGGAAGAGATGGGAAAGAACAAGAAATGCTGCCATGTGCCTTGCCATGTGACAAGCTAAGGACCAAGGATATGTCACAGTCTTTGGAAAGAAAGTATCGCATTGATTTGGACTTCTATCTTAGACTCAAAACCGTAATGAAATAAATTCCCATTTTTTAACCCAATCCATTTCATGGTATTTGCCTGAGTAGTCCAGGAAACTAAAGCACCAAGCAAAATAAATAAGTAGTTGTAGCCTTTACAAGGAATAACAAAAACACTATAACAAGAGAATTTAAACAATTATCTTTACACTCCATGCTGGGTCTTCTCAGCCTTTATATGCCACACATATTTCATGCCCATCTAACATATAATTCACATATATCCTTCTTCCATTCTCCATTGGCTTTGCAGAGTTAGGCCTTTCTCAGACTACAGCTCTGCATGACACAAACATGTATGCCACTGACTAGCAGCTTCAAACATTACTGCTATTTATAGCTGAGACAGGATGGTACATTAACTCCCCAGTCACTCCTGTGTGTGGGCATTTCATTTCATCAGTGAGCATCCTGCATTCTGTTCTTGAAAGGGAATTGCATTTTTCCTGAAAAGGGTCATAAAAGTAGATAGCTTAGAGATAGTCAATGACTGTGTTTTAGCTTTAACTACCTGTCAAAATGAGAACTCTTCATATGCATCTCTCTTACATGCATTCTGCATGAAGAGAAGGACACTGTGACAGAGGCTGGAAGTAGAAAGTACAGGTATTTCCTGCTCAAGATGGCTTAATTTAATGTATCAATTAATGGTAATAGTTCGTTAAAAAGATGAAAAATTCAGGATAAATGGTAAACCAAAAAGAATATAAAAATAACAGTCATCAGTCATGATGGCCTGGGAAAAGAGAATTATGATCACCTTACTTGCAGTGAAAAATTCATGCTACAAATAGAATGAACATGTTTTTTTCCCTAAAAGTTCTTGATTTTCTGTAGATCAATAGATTTCCTCTCACAATATCCTACTTTTATCCCTTTCCTATGAAAATTATAGCACTGTTTCTGGGTATTCTCTAGTAATTTGTGTTTATGCATTGAGACTGAAATTATTGTGCAAAAAGTCAGTGCTTTATTAAGCTGGTTATTTCAAAGCTAGTGAACACTGAAGTGACAAGTAGCAAGGATAGCTATGATCCCCAACACTTGCTTATTAAAACTACTCCCATACATTTTTTGCTTAATAACCTAAAATGTAGGACATGTAAGAAATTTAATAACAATGGTACCTTGTTTTAAAATGAAAATCCTTTTCTTGTTGGAACTTTAAAATAATACATCAAAACAAAATATTAACTTTGAAATATAGAACTGAATACTATTTTACCACTTATAGAATTGTTAGTCCTTTAAAATTAAAAAATAAATAAAACAAAGAAGCCAACAAATATGCATTTCAGCTGGCAAAACATGGCTTTTGGTAAGAAGGTGCAGATGGCACTTTTATACATCCATTATTTTTTTTCTTAATAGTCTATCCCTGACTTAAACTCCCTAACAGAAGACTTCTTACTAATATTTTGACACATTTTAACATATGTACCTGAAGCAACTCAACGTTGTCTACTCTGAGGAACCTTATTTTTACAGAAATCAGGAAGGAAAAGCAGACTCCCTGGAATAAGCTATGTTACTTCTGTTATTTTGTGGTTGTCTTTACTCTCTTGATCAACAAAGGCATACTTCTGGAAATGGAGGAAAAGAATGTATTAAACACATTGTCTATCAGTTACACCACTGGAGACTACTAAAAATGATTCTTTCCAATCTTATCTTTACAAAATAATATATTGCAAAGAAGTTGAGTCAAAGGCCTGTGGCTCTTTTTTTTCCTACAAGTTTCTTATAACCTCAAGGAAATGTTTAGTTAGAATTGTTTTTCCTTATTTCCAACCTATGCTGGACCCAAAAACTACCTCAAACTCAATTTGGCTCCCCCCTTATTCTATCATCTTTGTCATAGTTAATATCCACATAAAAGGTTCACATGAAAAAGACAAAATTATATGATGAGATTGGACTTAATGGCCTCCAAATCTGGACTAGTTTTCTTATCCTGAGGTTATAAAACAAAGTGATGCCCTTCTCAGACATAGATTCCATGCTTTGTGACCTAATGAGGTACCCAGGTTATTCCACAAAAGCTTATTTACCACCATATTTCACCCAAAGTCCAGTCCCAATAAGCTTACTAATATATGAAATAATGCACCTTGGGAAAACATTTTTGGAGTTGCAAATTGGAAAGCAGACGCATGTTGTCTTCATTTACAATAGATAGGTTGAAGAATAAGAAGATATAGAACCTTTCTGATCATTGGGTGGACAACTGACCAGCAGGGTGAACAGCTTGTTAGAAGTGCAGAATTTCAGTTCCTGCTTGTAGCAGTTTGATATTATTAATGAATTCCAAAAAATATATTGGATTATGTTTGTAAACTGATCTCCTCTGGCCATATTAGATTATACTCGATTCATCGTTTTACGTGATTAAGTAATTATATAAACCTCTTGTGCCAGTAGGGCATTGAGTCCTCACCCTTTGGTGGGTGGGGACTCACAGGTAAAAGGCATGACAAAGGACAGAGTTGAGGGTTTTTGATGTTGGAGTTTTGATGCTGGAGTTTGATGCTGAAGCCTTAAGCTGGAGCCCCAAGAAGTAAGCACACAGAGGAGAGAAAAGCAAGACCCTGGAAAGGAAGAACCCAGGAAGCCTGAACCCTCACAGATATTGGCAGCCATCTTGCTCCAACATGTGAAAATAGACTTTGATGAGGGAAGTAACTTATGCTTCATTACCTGGTATCTGTAAGATATTACAAAAAATAAATACCCTTTATAAATTTTTTGGTATTTTGCATCAGCACCCCTTTGGCTGACTAATACATGACTCCACCGTTACTCAATCAGAATCTGCATTTTAACAAGACACTCAGGCAAATTTTATAAATATTAGAGCCTGAGAAGCATTAGTATAGAACCCAGACCTAATGTTGTTTAAACTTATCTGCCTTCTCTTTTAGCTGGCTTCCTAAGTATTTGGTTTCTTTTATTTTTCCCATTTCCCAGGAAAGGTCTATCTTGTCATTTTTCATTGTTAAGAGCAGTTGCCTCCTTCCTCAGTTTCTATCCTCCCTTCTATTTCCTCTTCTTCCCTTTATCCAAAACTTTAAATTTGATGAGGACAAAGTTAAAATCTTGATGTTATTAGGGGGCATTGGGAAATGAAATTACTGAAATATAATTTGGCTACATTTGGAAGAATAACTGTATTAGTATCCTGACATTATATCATAAAAATACTTTGAGGATATTTGGGGTAAGAAGTGGCAGTGGGGAAGTAAGGAGATAAAACCCACTTTGTTTGTCATCTCTGTTCCAGCAAAATGGAGGTACACCCAATTTCTCTCATCCCTTCCCTTTCCTGTAACCTATTACCAGATGTAACCCTTCAGTTATCATTTCAGGGTAGCTCTAGGCATGGTAAAAATCTGAAAGTGTAAGAGAGAAGTTGTGAAACTGCCTCAGGAAAGAGGACAAGGATAGAACAGAAGTGTACAGCAGAATGAAAGTTGATACCAGTCATGTGTGGAAGGAAGAGATGTCTTTATGAAGAGAGACTGTGAGCCAAAGCCCATGTGTTGATCAAGGATGCGTTATTTATTACACTGAACTACAATTCACCTTCCCTGACATAGCACACTTTAGAGACTGCTTTGCAGAGGGTCATTTAGAAGCCAGAATTAATTTTTTAACAAGATCTTGAAACATCAGTATTTTCTGCCTGAGTAAATTTATATCTACCACAGATTTCCATCATTAGAAAAATTCTATTTAAAAACTCAAGCAAAATAAAGCTCAGCTCATTTTAGATTTAGTTTGGAAATATTTTGTTTGTACAGTTTAATAAGTATAGCCAAAATAGGTCCAATTCTATTTCAAACATGGTCATTAAACGGTTGGCTTTTGGTATTGTAATTGGTGGGTGTACTGCTCAACTTAATATAATTTCCAGAGTTCAGCAAATTACTGTGGTCCATTCCAGTTTTGAGCTCAGGTTTCAGTACAATTATAATTCCTGGTTAATGTTCAGGGGCGATGGTATGTTGCAGAGGATGCCTTAATTTTTTTAATTATCTCAGTTTGGCCTACATTCCAATCTCTCACACACTAGAACTTTGTTTCCTTCCTGTCCCTCCTAACTCACTTCCTGATTAGTCCAAAGTATCTAAACAGATACCCAAATTTTCCTGTGTTTGCCAAAACAAGATAGAAGCTTGTATTTGCCAGATAGATATTCAAGAGACCAGACAACAATAATGTCAAAGATAGGTATAATATTTAGATTTTATCTTGGCTGTGTATGTGTTTGTGTGTGTGTTTTGCCAGAGAAAGAAACATTCCCACTTAAAATGATCAGATGCTGAAAGTTTAGAGTGGTGGAGGCTAAGTGTGTGGAGCTCTGACCATTGGCTTTATACAGTGCCTACCATAGCAAATGCCATTTACATCAATTCATCTGGACCCACTTCTTTATTGGCTGGTTATTTGGTTTGCCTTTCTTCCTCTTAAAATCCTGGTGACTTTAATTTTATTTCACCTTCAGACTCGAATTATTTTATTTCCAACAGCTCAGACCTATTTTATATTGGTCTTTATTTAGTGTCTTATGTTACTCACACTTTTCCTAAACCTAAGGCATGCGTTTACCTTGTGCATTGTGTTATGTATGAGGTTATGCCATTCTGAAAGCTTTTTTTTTTTTTTTTTTTTTAATTTTTTTATTTTTTATTGACTTTGTAATAATATTACATTAAAAATATATATGTGAGGTCCCATTCAACCCCACCCCCCCACCCCCCCTCTCCCCCCCCCCAACAACACTCGTTCCCATCATCATGACACATCCATTGGATTTGGTAAGTACATCTTTGGGCACCTCTGCACCTCATATACATTGGTTCACATCATGGCCCATACTCTCCTCTATTCCATCTGAAAGCTTTTTTAACTACTATTTTTTCTTTATTTTTAAAGAAGCTTTAGATTACATAAAATATAGAGGATTGCCATATATCGCACCCCACACACACTTTCCTTCATTAACAGTATCTTTCGTTAGTGAGGTACATTTGCTACGATTGATGAACACATATTGAAGCCTTGCTACTAACTGGACTGTGGTTTACATTATGGTTTACACTTAGTACTGCACAATTTTATAGGTTTTGACAAAATGTATAATGGCTTGTCTTTATCATTGCAATATCATACAGAACAATTTTAATGTCCCCCAAATTCCCTGTTGCACCTATTCTTCCCTCTCCCTCCCAACATTTCTAGGCTTTTTAACCTTTGCCTGCCTCAGGCTCACTATTCAGGTCTCTCTCTGATAGTGCCCCACCATCATCCCTGATTTTGCCCCTTTCTTGGACAACTTACTCAAAGTTCAGATCTTTACCCAAATGCCAGTTCCTCAGAGAAGCTTTTACTAACCCTTTCTCAACCAACTTAGATCCTTTACTATATGTCCCCTTGCATACAGAATTATGCATACTAAGTCTCTTATGACTAAGTGTTATAATCATAGATACTATGATTACACATGCAGTATTCTTGAATAGAGAGACTGTGTCATTTACAATTCAATCCCCAGACCTTAGTAAAGTGGTTCTTAAAGTTTGGTTACCACACCAACAGCAAGAGCACCACCTGGGAAATGGCCAGAAAAAGCAAATTATTAGGCTTTACCCCAGACCTCCTGAACTAGAAACTCTAGGAGTGGGACAAAGCCATCTCCATGTTAATGAACTTTTTGGGGATTCTGATACACACTAAATTTGAGAACCTCTGTCCTAGAACAAAATAGCATAATACCTGACATACAGTGGACCCTGAAGAAATGAGAGTTGTCAATATTGTTATAAGATTAATGGAGTTTAGTTAAATGATTAAAGGAATATGGTTCAGTGTTAGGAATTTAAACTCCTACTTCCTCCAGTAAATAACTAAACACTGATACCTGCAGCCTGCATATAAGGAGATGCAGAGAGAACTACCCTTAAACAAAAGGTCTTCCAAATGTTATTCAAAGACATAATAAAAAGGATATGGGTTAATTCGTGGTTGGGAAGGTTAGCAATGGAAGGCTAGAATAAGAAGAGACAAACTTTAGCAGTGAGTATACAAGCTGTATGCAGGGCAGGCACCATTTTGGCCAGTGAACTTGTGTCATGAAAGTTCTACTGGCAAGGCTATTACTTGTGTAGACTATCTTAAACTGATTCATGCCATCACCTATTCAAAGTATATTACTGTCTTTCTGTTTTCTGATGTTTTTAATTAGTCTTCTTACACATGCCAATCTTCTAGGGAATAGTTCACCCAACCCACTTAGCTACTCTAAATGCAACTCAATCCTTAAATCCACTCTTAAATGTCAGTTTCTTCTGCCTAGAATGGGAAGGTGAAAGTTTGCTTCCCCTACTTTTCTAAGTTGTTCTCTTAGAAGCGTCTTTGCCATGTTTATCTTAATATCCTCTAGGAGATAAGTACTGCTATTGTCCCTCATCATGAGGAAACTGAGGATCAAAGAGGCTAAACAATATACCAAACTATACAAAATAAAAATTGGGAAACAATACTTGAACAGAGTCTAAGGAAGGAATGAAGTTCATGCCTGAGACAGAAGTGGAATGACCAAGAAAGAAGACTAAGTTTGGATGGTCACTGAACTTGGGAAGGTGCAATAAGAACTTAAAACAGGTAAAGGTTGGCACTGGGATTGTTGTATACTCAGAAGACCTGAATCACTGGACTGTCCATATGACAGCCAGGCCCTGAGCCTCCGCAGACTTGCAAATCCTACCATCTGGTTTATTGGACTAACCCTGGCCAGCTAACAGGGAGGTGAAGAAGGTCAACCACCACACCAGGGAGCCAAGAGTGCCTACAACTGCAAGAAGGAGAATTGCATCCATCATCCATGTGGAATCTAAGGCCCCTCTTGATATAGAGGGGAAGTGGACATAACCATCCCGGGCCCACAGGATGAATAGAGTATGGATTAGAGTAGACTTACTGATATTCTAGTATGGAACTAGTGTGATTAGTAATGGAAGAAATTGTAGCATTGATGTGGAGAAAGTGGCCACAATAGCTGCTAAGGGTAGGGAAAGGGAAGAAGAGATATGATGTGGGGCATTTTCAGGACTTGGAGTTGTCCTGCGTGGTACTGCAGGGACAGATGCTGTACATTGTATGTCCTGCTATGGCCCACTGGGTGGACTCAGGGAGAGTGTAAACTACAATGTAAACCACTATCCATGTGGTGCAGCAGTGTTCCAAAGTGTATTCACCAAATTAAATGAATGTACCACGATGATGAAAGAGGTTGTTGATGTGAGAGGAGTGGGGTGAGGGAGTGGGGGGTATATGGGGACCTCATATTTTTTTTTTTTTTTTTTTTTTTTTTTTTTTTTTTTTTTTTAATTTTTTAATTTTTTATTGACTTTGTAATAATATTACATTAAAAATATATATGTGAGGTCCCATTCAACCCCACCCCCCCACCCCCCCCTCTCCCCCCCCCCAACAACACTCGTTCCCATCATCATGACACATCCATTGGATTTGGTAAGTACATCTTTGGGCACCTCTGCACCTCATATACATTGGTTCACATCATGGCCCATACTCTCCTCTATTCCATTATGTAGGCCCTGTGAGGATTTACAATGTCCGGTGATTACCTCTGAAGCACCATCCAGGGCAGCTCCATGTCCCGAAGACGCCTCCACCTCTCATCTCTTCCTGCCTTTCCCCATACCCTTTGTCCATTATGTCCACTTTTCCCAATCCAATGCCACCTCTTCTATGTGGACACTGGATTGGTTGTGTCCATTGCACCTTTATGTCAAGAGGAGGCTCAGATTCCACCTGGATGCTGGATGCAATCCTCCCATTTTCAGTTGTAATCACTCTAGGCTCCATGGTGTGGTGGTTGTCCTTCTTCACCTCCATCTTAGCTGAGTGTGGTAAGTCCAATAAATCAGATTGTAGGTGCTGGAGTCTGTTGAGGCTCAGGATCTGGCTATCACATTGTCAGTCCAGAGATTCAAATCCCCTAAATATATCTTAAACCCCAACATTAACTGCACCTCCAGCACATTAGCATGAAAGTCTTATGAAGGGAGATCCCATCTGAGTCCAGATTCATCACACATAAACACCATTTCCAAAGAGGGGCCATCTGCCCTGGTAGTTAACCCCATCGGCCATGACCATAACTCCCATGGGTCTCTTTAGCCCTCAAAGGAACCAATATCTGGGGGTTGTATCTGCTTTATCTGTCTCTCTGACTCTGCTCAGTTGTGCATGAGGGCAAACCTTCTGCCAGCCTCCAGACTCTTTTTTAGAAACTCGTGGCCATATAAACTCATTTCTCCTTTCCATTTCCCCCTTACTTTAGGTCAAACAGCATTTTAAAGTCATGGTATTTTATGTAGACATGGATATTCTGCTGATCCGCATTGAACCTTCCGTATAAGGTCATTTTCCAGTTGCATCATCAGTTGGTAGTTGATAGTGGTCCCTCGTTGCCAGGGAGGCTCATCCCCGGGTGTCATGTCCCACGCTGGGGGGAAGGCATTGCATTTACATGCTGAGTTTGGCTTCGAGACTGGCCACATTTGAGTAACATGAAGGCTGACAGAAGGAAATTCCCAGGCACAAAGTTGCTCTAGGCCTTGTTATTATTTTGGGTTTATCAGCTCACAAGCATAGTCATTAGTATCAGGGGCTCACTGTTGAACCCTCACTCCCTCCCGGTCCCCACCACTGTACCTGGGAGACTGTCGCTGCTCCCCTAGGGACCACGACAGAGCACCACTGGCCAGGAACCCAGTACCCCCCCCTACTGTGGTTTTTAATTGTTGCCACTATGAGTATATCCAAACATTGCCATGCACCCTGGACATATGTTCTGTACCGCTCCCTGTCAGTCATATATCACCTGTCATTGGTATCCCATACCAGTATCCCTCCATTGCCATTGTTGAAACACTCTGTGATCCAGAACTCCCCGAAATTTGAAGCCCAATATAATGTCATGGTCCCTTACTAGGGAATGGCATATAGCGATGAGTTTAAAGGATAGATAAAGAACTTGGATAAAGTTAGATAAAGAACTTAGATAAAGAATGTTGACTTGAAAAAATTCCACATCCTATTTTTTTCTTTTTTTTTCTTTTTTTTTTTCCCCCCCCCCCCTAATTGTTCAGCTTTTCTTCACAGGAGTCCTAGACCACAGCAATGTATATATATAATATACAGCACTCCCACACATCCACCAGAAAACCTTTTCCCTTCCACAGTGATACTCTTACGCCCTATTCATATCATATTTACTTAAAGTGATGTACAGAGTCTGAGACATTAGCTTTCTAACAAGGTGACATCTGTGTTTACATTATGGTGCATACTTTAGGATACACAGTTCTTTACATTTTTAGTTATCCTATGTTTTACATTATGGTTTACATTATCAGTCTGTCATCTCCTATATGTTATGGTGTAATATTACATGTTTTATATCCATCCTTGTGTACTCTCAAGAAACTCCTCTCTTACCCCCCATTTACTTTGGTTCCACACATTTAACATCCATTTTCCCTTCCACCTTGGTGCCCTCGGTGATAGCCAACCTCCGTTTCCTGAGGAGCCACTTCCAGAGATAGATGGAATAGTGTTCAGGGCCTAACTTGCTCAACTGCCCCAATGCCCTGGGAGCCACCCTTTCTTTCGAGGGATACAGTTCCCTCTATTGGATGGCATTAGTCCTCCCCAGGATGTGGGTCCACCCCCACTCTCACTACTTGGGTTTCTACCCCATGGTGTCACCCACTCTGGCAGAATGAGCATTTAGACATTCCCCAGGAGCCCGTCCTGCATCAGACCCTCCCCTCCGAGCATTCTAAACAGGTAACCCTCTTTATTATATTTTGATATGATTTTCTCGGCATTTTACTCTCCACCAACACCTGACCCTCTCCTGGTTCGTATGCTACCCCTCCCTCCCCCCACTTTTGGGCAACGTTACCCACCCGTCCCTCCCCAGCCACCCTCAAACCCGCAAAGCCCCAAGCAAAGGCAACCCCTTGCCCCCCTTTTATCTCTTCTTTGTGTTCATACTTACCACCATCTCGTCTTAAATTCCACCCCTGCAGACATCGGCTCATATCCTTCCTCCACCCTCCGATTTCCTGCAAGCCTATCGTTCAGTCTCTTGCTATCTAGGGCAGCTTGTTTATTTCATATCATTGAGGTCATGTAGTATTTGTCCTTCAATGTCTGGGTTGCTTCACTCAACATAAGGTTCTCAAGATTCATCCATGTTATCACATGTGTTTGTAGTGTGTTTGTTCTTACAGCCGAGTAGTATTCCATTGTGTGTATATACCACATTTTATTGATCCACTCGTCTGTTGATGGGCATTTGGGTTGATTCCAACTTTTGGCAATAGTGAACAATGCTGCTATGAACATTGGTGTACATATATCGGTTTGTGTCCTTGTTTTCAGTTCTGCTGGGTATATTCCCAGCAGTGGTATTGCTGGGTCATATGGCAAATCTATGGCTAGTTTTTTGAGAAACCGCCATACTGTCCTCCAGAATGGTTGGATCCTTCTGCATTCCCACCAGCAGTGGATGAGTGTTCCCCTTCCTTCACATCCTCTCCAGCACTTGTATTCTTCTGTTTTTTTCATAGCTGCCAATCTTATGGGTGTAAGATGGTATCTCATTGTGGTTTTGATTTGCATTTCCCTGATAGCTAGAGATTTGGAACATTTTTTCATGTGCTTTCTTGCCATTTGTATTTCTTCTTCAGAGAAGTGTCTGTTTAAGTCTTTTTCCCATTTTTTAAATGGATTGTTTATCTTTTTATTTTCAAGATGTAGGAGTTCTTTATATATGCAAGTTATAAGTTTCTTATCAGATATATGATTGCCAAATATTTTCTCCCACTGTGTGGGCTCCCTTTTTACTTTCTTGACAAACTCCTTTGAGGTGCAGAAGGCTTTAATTTTGAGGAAGTCCCATTTATCTATTAGTTCTTTTGCTGCTCGTGCTTTTGGTGAGATATTCATAAATCCATTTCCTATTACAAGGTCCTGTAGATGTTTCCCTACACTGCTTTCCAAGGTTTTTATGGTCTTGGCTCTTATATTTAGGTCTTTGATCCATCTTGAGTTGATCTTTGTATAAGGTGTGAGATGGTAATCCTCTTTCATTCTTCTACATATGGCTATCCAGTTCTCCAGACACCATTTGTTGAATAGGCCACTCTCTCCCAGTTGAGAGGGTTTGGTGGCTTTATCGAATATTATGTGGTTGTATATGTGAGGTTCTATATCAGAGCTTTCAATTCGATTCCATTGGTCTATATGTCTCTCCTTATGCCAATACCATGCTGTTTTCACCACCGTAGCTTTATAGTATGTTTTGAAGTCAGGTAGTGTGATTCCTCCAATTTCGTTTTTCTTTTTCAGTATGTCTTTGGCTATTCGGGGTCTCTTTCCTTTCCAAATAAATTTCATAGTTAGTTTTTCTAGTTCCTTAAAGAAGGCTGCATTGATTTTTATTGGGATTGCATTGAATGTGTAGATCAATTTTGGTAGGATAGACATCTTAATAATGTTCAGTCTTCCTATCCATGAACAAGGAATAGTCTTCCATTTATTTAGGTCTTCTTTGATTTCCTTGAACAATCTTGTATAGTTCTCAGTGTATAAGTTCTTTACCTCTTTAGTTAAATTTATTCCTAAGTATTTGATTTTTTTATTTACTATTGTGAATGGTATTTGTTTCTTGATTTCCTCCTGATCTTGCTCATTATTGGTGTACAGAAATGCTACTGATTTTTGCGCATTGATCTTATAACCTGCGACTTTACTAAACTCATTTATGAGTTCTAGAATCTTCGTTGTAGATCTCTCAGGGTTTTCTATGTATAGGATCATGTCATCTGCAAATAATGAAATTTTGACTTCTTCCTTTCCAATTTGAATGCCTTTTATTTCTGGTTCTTGCCTCAGTGCTCGAGCAAGTACTTCTAAGACAATGTTAAATAGGAGCGGCGACAGTGGGCATCCTTGTCTTGTTCCTGAGTTTAGAGGGAAGGAGTCTAGGATTTCTCCATTGTAAACAATATTGGCTTTAGGTTTTTCATATATACTCTTTATCATGCTCAAAAAATTTCCTTGTATTCCAATCATTTGGAGTGTTTTTATCAAGAAAGGGTGCTGTATTTTGTCAAATGCTTTTTCTGCATCAATAGATATAATCATGTGATTTTTTTCCTTCAATCTGTTTATATGGTGTATTACGTTGATTGATTTTCTTATGTTGAACCATCCTTGCATACCTGGGATGAATCCCACTTGGTCATGGTGTATAATTCGTTTAATGTGTTGTTGAATACGATTAGCAAGTATTTTGTTAAGTATTTTTGCGTCTAGGTTCATTAGAGAAATTGGTCTGTAATTTTCCTTTCTTGTGATGTCTTTGTTTGGCTTTGGTACTAGGGTAATGTTGGCATCATAGAAGGAGTTGGGTAATGTTCTTTCTGTTTCGATGGTTTGGAATAGTTTCAGCAGGATTGGTGTCAGTTCTTTCCGGAATGTTTTATAGAATTCACCTGTGAAGCCATCTGGCCCTGGGCTCTTCTTAGTTGGGAGATTTTTAATAACTGATTCTATCTCTCTGCTTGTGATTGGTTTGTTAAGATCATCAATTTCTTCTTTTGTCAATATGGGCTGTTTATGTGTTTCTAGGAATTTGTCCATTTCCTCTAGATTGTCATTTTTGTTGGAATATAGTTTTTCAAAATATCCTCTTATGATAGTCTTTATTTCTGTGGGGTCAGTGGTGATATCGCCTTTCTCATTTCTTATTTTGTGTATTTGCATCTTCTCTCTTTTTTTCTTTGTTAGTGTTGCTAAAGGTTTGTCAATTTTGTTAATCTTCTCAAAAAACCAGCTCTTGGTCTTGTTTATCTGTTCAAGTGCTTTCTTATTTTCTATTTCATTTAGTTCTGCTCTTATCTTTGTTATTTCCTTCCTTCTTCTTCCTGTTGGGTTACTTTGTTGTTGTTTTTCTAATTCCTTCAAATGTGCAGTTAGTTCTTCAATTTTTGCTCTTTCTTCTTTTTTGATATATAAATTTATGGCTATAAACTTCCCTCTCAGTACTGCTTTTGCTGCATCCCATAAATTTTGGTATGTTGTGTTATCATTATCATTTGTTTCAAGGTAGTCATTGATTTCTTTTGAGATTTCCTCTTTGACCCACTGTTTTTCTAAGAGTGTGTTGTTTAATTTCCAAATCGTGGTGTGAAATCTGGGCTTCTTTCCCTTGCAAATCTCCAGCTTGACTCCACTGTGGTCAGAGATAATGTTTTGTATGATTTCAATCTTTCTGAATTCGTTCAGCCTTTCTTTGTGGCCTAGCATATGATCTATCTTGGAGAATGATCCATGTGCGCTTGAGAAAAATGTATATCCTGCTGTGTTTGGGTGTAGCGATCTATATATGTCTATTAGATCGAGCTCCTCTATTATACTATTCAGATGTTTTGTTTCTTTGGTGATTCTCTTTTGAGATGTTCTGTCCAGAGTTGATAGTGGTGTATTAAAATCCCCCACTATAATTGTAGATGTATCTATTCTTTCACTTAGTTTTTCCAGCGTTTGCCTGACGTATTTAGAGGCACCCTTGTTAGGGGCATAGATATTTATGATTGTTCGATCTTCTTGACAGATTTTCCCTTTGACTAAAATGTAGTATCCTTCTTTGTCTCTCACAATTGTTTCACATTTAAAGTCTATTTTGTCTGATATTAATATAGCTACTCCTGCCTTTTTTTGGTTATTGTTAGCTTGTATGATTGTTTTCCAGCCTTTCACTTTCAATCTCCATGCGTCTCTGGGTCTAAGATGTGTCTCTTGTAGACAGCATATGGATGGGTCATATTTCCTTATCCAGTGTCCCAGTCTGAATCTTTTGATAGGTGAGTTTAATCCATTGACATTCAGTGTTATTACTATCAAGGATTTATTTGTGTTAGCCATATTTTGATTGGGTTTGTGTTTGTCATATTTTGTTTGTATATATTTTTTTTGTCTTTTTTGTTGTTGTTGTTGGTCTTATACTCTCCTCCAACTTTGCCTTTCCTGTTTTTTCCTTTCTTCCTGCAGAACTCCCTTTAGAATTTCTTGAAGGGGAGGTTTCTTGTTGGTATACTCTTTCAGTTTCTGTTTGTCTGCGAATATTTTGAACTCTCCATCATGTTTGAATGCTAGTTTAGCTGGATAGAGTATTCTTGGTTGGAAATTTTTTTCCTTTAGTACCTTGACTATATCATACCACTGTCTTCTTGCCTCCATGGTTTCAGAAGAGAAATCAGCACTTAATCTAATTGAGCTTCCCTTGTATGTGATGGTTTTCTTTTCTCTTGCTGCTTTTAGGATTTTCTCTTTGTCTTGAGCATTGGATAATTTGACAAGTATATGTCTTGGGGTGGGCCTGTTGGGGTTTATGACTTGTGGAGTGCGCTGTGCTTCTTGGATATGTACATCTGTCTCTTTCAGTAGATTTGGGAAGTTTTCAGCCATTATTTCCTGCAACACTCTTTCTGACCCCTTTCCCTTCTCTTCACCTTCTGGAATGCCTATAATACGTATGTTTGAGCGTTTTGCATTGTCATTCAGGTCCCTAAATCCTAATTGGATTTTTTCTATCTTCTTATTGACCCCTTCTACTATCTGTTTGATTTCTGATGTACTGTCTTCCACATCACTAATTCTCTGCTCTGTCTCTTCTAGTCTGCTGATATTTGCTGCAAGTGTATTTTTGATTTCTTGAACTGTGGTGTTCATTCCCATCATATCTGTTATGTTTTTGCGTATGTCTGCAATTTCCCCTCCAAGTGATGTCTTCATGTTGTTAACCTCTTTCATTACTGCATCAAATTTGTCGGTGATAAATGTTCTGAGATCTTTCATTGCTTGTGCCAAGTTTTGCTCCCCTTCGTGATTATTGGTTTGTTGATTGGATTCAGCCATGTTTTCCTGATTATTGGTTTGGTTCGTAGATTTTTGTTGCTTTCTGGTCATCTCTTTATTTTGACGAATTTAATCAGTTCCTTAGCTTCTTTGTCTGCTCTTGGAGGTTAATTAGTTGTTATTTTTGCACAGGTGTTATATCTTCTCTTTGTCACTTTTTTCTTCTTATTCTAGTTACTTGTTGTTGGTTAAGTTCACTTTAGAGGAAAGTATTAGTGTTGGGGAAAGGCAATTGTGTAAGCAAGGGAAAAGTGTAAAGTTGTATTGGTGATGTATGTTAATAAAGCAGGAATATGAGATCTGGAAGGATGGAGGTTAGATTCATGTAGATTGTATAGAGTTATAGCTGTAGGTAGAGTACCTTTTATGAAGTTGATGACTGAATTTGGGAGGAATATGGTATGAACTACACAGCTATTGTTTTCATGAGAGAGGGAAAAAGAAAAGAAAGGTAATAGTTTCAAGAGTGGATAATAGACAGAAAACAGAACAAAGGTATTAGAAATTAAGAGTTAGACACTTTGTGGATCAAAGAACGGGAGGTGGGGGGTGGAATATAGGAGAGACAGTAGATGATAGTGGATATCAAGATGCAGGGGAAGGGGGATAGTGTAGGTAGCCTAAATCAGTTCACACAGAAATGAGGCAGTGGAGGATGGGAAAACCCAGCAAATGTGAGGTGTTCCCTGTAGCACCTATTGTATACTTGAATTAAAGTAAAAATAAGTGGAAGATGAGGGACAAGAGGGAAAGAGAATACCGAAAAAAAAAAAAAAACTTCCCTCCAAATCGATGTCCAGACACCTCCGGACCAGCAAAAATCCCGAAACAATCCGGTCCCAAAGAGTCTCCAACGCCGCCCAGCCGATTCCCTGCAGAAGACTCTAACAGGCCTCATATTTTTTTAATGTGACATTTTAAAAAACATAAAGAAGGAAAAAAAAGACAGGTAGAGGGCAACATGACAGCAACAGAAGCCTGCAGGTTAGATAATCTGCTATATTTTAAGTGGACCTTAGTAAATTTAAGATTTTTTGTCAGCTTTTAAACTTAGTTTTACCTAGAGATGACAAGAGTTTATTCATTTGAAGCCAAGGGAAAGCATATATCAATGATTTCCAATGGTATTACCATCCAAAGTGGGTGCTTTTGAAATATTGAATAGTACTTTTTTTGCCACAAAGATTGTAAATCACTGTTGGCATTTAGTGGCAGGAATCATGGACATTGTATGCTGGAAAGTCCTACACACACAGAACAAGATTCTAGCACAATATACTAATTTCAGTTATCTCTCTGGATATTCTTGAAAATCCATTCTCTGACTATTTGAGCCTAGTGCCTAATGTAACAATCCTCAAGGGAATATTGTGTGCAGTTTCTCACTATTTCGGAAAACCAATCATTAGCCACTCACCCAAAAAGGCACACATCCGTGTACACCCTGATTCTAAGGTCTAAGTACAAGCTTCTGACTACCACATAAAGCCTTCCAGTCTAATCATGTTGAGGGAAAATAAATATTCTTTTTATTATGAATTTATGTTTCTTTCTACATTAAAATTAGGATAGTAAACACGCATACACAATTATTTTGATGTTATGTTGTATGAGCTAATAATTTCAGGGTGATAGGTGAAAAAATATGTCATAAAACTGAACTGACCAGAACTAATCAGAACTAATGCTCTGATGGGATTAAAAATGTGCCTTCTCTAAGACACTCTATTAAAATCAGTATATCCAGATCATATCTTTATATAGTTGTGATTGTTTAATCATAATTTTAAACAAATAATAATTAAAAACAAAGAAAAAACTAAAAACATTTAAAAATTCTACATAAAGACATAAAATTATACCACTTAGTATTTATTGATCAAAAATTTACTTTGGAAATGAAGTCTTTATTTATGAGGATTAGAATTCTTTTTCCTTTACTTCACATTTAGCCCATGGTTACTTTGTTTATAATAAAAGAACATTTTAATCTAGCAGTGCACCAGTTCTGAAGACAAAGAAGTCTTACATGAAACACATCCACTTATACTCAGAATTACAATGTACATACCTCCAAAACACAGAGATTTAAATTTTTCCTGCAGGCCTGCCATTTAAAGAAGTGAAATCAAAGTAATCTTTGAATGGTAAAAGACAATTCATAATGTGCAAAGAAGAACTCTACTTTTTAGATCTCCAGATTCTGAAACTACAGGTTGGGGAGTTATTCTTTGATGGACCTGGACAGAAAAGCCTCTTCCACAGCATCAGAAACAAAAGGAGAATATACTTATTATCTTGGGGTTCTGATGAAAATGATTTAGTTTCCTTCTTCGTGCATGTCTATTACCCTTCAGATCACTGCTTTGTAGTGGCAACATGTGACTGCTACAGGATGGAACAGAGGCAATACTTATTCTGCAATAGATGACAAGACAAATCAGCCAGCATTTGAAACAAGAACATGAACATGAACAAGACCTTCTGAAATGACATATCACAGAAATTAGAGTAAAATAACACAAAGACTTTGTTTGTAGCTGATTGGGAATTATGTCAGATAAAAGGAACACCCATTAGAAAGAAAAAGAGTGATATCTAGCAAAACATTCCTGGGTAGTTTCTTTTCTTTAGCACCTCTAAGTCTAGGTTCCCAAACCTAGCTACATAGTAGGTTATGTAGGGAGTTTTTAAAATACCTAATGCCAGGTCCCCAGTCCTAGAAATTTGGATGTAATTGTGTTTCTGCCAGAAAGTATCTAAGGGAGATTAGGACTAATTAGAGTAATTATCTTGGTCCAGCAATAGTTTTGCTGCATAGCTTGGGGCTATTGTGTACATTTTTTTTTGAATCACAATACTCCCTTCCTTACTTGCAGTTAATATGTATTAAGTGTTTTACTGTTGTGGCAATATGCCAGTCACCGCATAAGGCACTGGGGAAATAAAATCTAAAAAGCCCTGCTCTCTATCCTTAAGGTGTTCACAATGTAAAGATTTTAGGTATGGACAGGGGTGGACCAGGCTATGATGTTTGAAATCATATCTTAAATAACTACACATATTGCATTTGATCTTAACCAAAAGGCTGAGAAGCAATAACCACATATATTGAAACACTCCTTCATAAATAACAAATGAATGTACTCATTACATTTTTTTAAGGAAGTACCAGGGATTAAACCCAGGGCATCCTACGTGGGAAGGAGGCATTCAACCACTGACCTACATTCGCTCCCATACTCATTACATTTTGTCAGGAAGACTATACTGTTTCTGTATTCTGTCTATTTTCACATTCATAGTACATCTTGATTGGCATTCTCTTATTTTTAACTGGAATTTGTGAATCTTGACTAAAAGAGAAATATTACATATACAAAAAAAAGAGCAACTCAATGTCTGTATATGTAATTTTAGGAAATAATTTAGTTGGCACATCAAGGTTTTCATTGGTATATGCTGGCTCTTCTCAATTACTTATAAAGTGAATATTGTGACATGTGCTATTAAAAAGAAATTAGCCTTAGATCTTTACTGAGGCTATATTCCACATATTATATAAATGTCTAGATTTTGGAATAGTTATCTTAATCACAAATGGGCATGCTTCTTTTTTTCTACCAGTGATTTCTAATTTTGCTTATTCATTCTTGCCTTTCCTTCTCCAAATTTGTATAACACTTTGCACAAATATTGAACTTCTTTGAAATTGAAAACAGAGGACATTAAAATGACATGTAAAGGCAGTAGATACAAATGGAAATAGTAGAAAAGACGACTGTAAGGTGAGCTAAAAGTAAAGGCAAAATATAGAAGAGTTGAGAGGAGTAGTTGTTTCTTTCAAATCACTTTGAGAGTCGTAAAGAAAGCTGAGGACTTTCAGGCCTTGAAATTACATTTTCTTACATTTGTTATGGGGAGGAGGACTGGTGTTTTCATCTGGCACCATTATTCTGATATGTTCTCATGTGTTAAGTCAGATCATTAGGGGATTTCCTCAATTGCACTCAGTAAACCCTTAAATGAAATACTAAAATACGATGAGAAATCTAAGTGCCCGGCAAACTTTAAAAATTATCTCATCAGTTTAAGATGTTTGACTATGCCCCTAATACATATTAATTAATGTATGTATATTTATATCTACATTAATATATATATTATTGAGCATAGAATTTATATAGAAAGTTAAAAGAATGCGATAAGAAAATAACAAAAATTAGAAGGTTTATTACTTTCCTTCTGTATTCCAATGTGGTCTTCTTTTGCAATCTTCACATTTGATACCACTGCTCTAAGTTAGTCCTTTTCTGTGACAAAAATGGATAGCTTCAGCTGGAAGGAGTGAACAAAGTCTAATTCCATCCTTTGTAAACAAAAATAAATTTTTTAATTTTAAGGAAACTATTTTATCGATATTATAGGGAGATAAAAATTATAAGACAAGTTTAACTTTCTATTACCAATGATTAGTGTGGCTTAGTTTTATTTTACCTCTTTGCTTTTCCATTTGTAATAGTTTTATATTACTCTACATTCATATTCAATACCCTTAGCATGAAAATAAAATGGCATTTTTTTTACTTTGCTAAAGAGAATGATATTCCGTATTGAGAAATAAGAAGTTTTATCAATAATGTTATATGTATTAGAAGTCTGTGGATTTGAAAATTACCATAGGCAAGTTGGGGAACTGGGAAGGCTCAGTGGGGTTTTTCATAGGTAAGTAAATCATGATCTAACTAAACTCCAAGAGATAAATATTTTGCTGTAAACTTTTAAACAGCTTCATTTACAAGAAATTTTTATAAACAGAGCCATGAATTAATTTTTACACTGCAGTATTTTCCTCTAATATAACACCACACTTAAACCACACCACTCAATACAGAAAAACAAAACATGTCTTCTTTGATTTTCTTTGTTTTTCAGTTGCATAGCTGAGTGTTGTTCTGACAATTTAATAAGTTAAGACATTTAAAACATATAGAACAGTACCTGATATAGGCTATGTTCTCAATAAATCTCAGAGGTTATTTTTGTTGTTGTAAATGTTGTAATCACATCATCTGGGAACGTCTGCCCTGGAGGGATAAGATGGCAAGTCTAGCTCATCAACTTCACCATGACTGTTCTGTTGGCAAAGGGAGAAGAATAACAGAAGAGGAAAATGGAGGACCTAAAAATAAACTTTATTGCTTTTATAATTCACCAAGGGCCATGTCCCTGTAACACTTGTTTATATGACTAAAATGAAATCTAAACAAACCTTGCTAAATATAAAGTCATAAATTTCCATTATTCCAAAGAATAAACAAAGACCTTTTCCTTTATACATGACAAAACTCTATGTGAAAAAAATTTCTACAAGTGCATGTATTTTAGAAAATCATTTCTTAAGGTGCAGTCAGAATTAGTGAAAAAAACGATGAAATCTAAATAAAGTTCTGGTTTAGTTAATAGGATTGTACCCAAGTTAGTTTGGGTAAATGTATAATTGTTATGTAAAGTGTTGACAATAGGGGAAACTGGGTGAAAGTTATATGGGAATTGTCTGTACTATGTTTACAAATCTCTGTATATCTAAAATATTTCAAAATAAAACATTTTTAAAAAGCACAGCCAGAGGTCCACCTGCATTATAATCATCTGGGACAATTTAAAAATACAGATTCTTAGGACTTGTTGCAAACCTAATAAATCAGAATCTCAGAAATGGACCTTAGGATCCCTATTTTAAGTAGCAACATTTCCTGGCCATGCCTATCCATAGGAAAGTCTCTGTGTCATCTTGCAGCAGCCTTTCTCACCCACAGTTGCTTAAGAGAGTTATATCTGATAGAGAAGTATTTGAGTGACCATTTTCTCAATTCTCCCAAATATGCTATGTAGCTTGTACCATTCTAGATATGCAGAAAATTAGCTTACTCATTACATACAATGGATGTTTTAGGGCAGTAGGATTTACATTTTCAAGAAACCCTAGCTGAAAAGGGTTGGTGGAACACATGGTACATTAATGATTTTTCATGTCTTACCCAAATAGTAGCAATATTAGAGTTACAAATAAGCATTTAATCTCAGCTTTACTATTCACCAGCCATGTATCCTTAAGCAAGTCACCAAGCCTCTTTAAATAAATTTCTCATCTCAAATCTCTGGAATTAACAGATGATCATTAATACATTTTCTACCACTGACCATTTGTAAAATGGAGGAAATAATGGTTCTTCTTTCAATATGGTATGAGTTCCAAGTAAAATAATGCCACCCAAAGTGTTTAACAAAAACCCTTTCACACAGTAAGAGTTAAATTACTGCTAAATATCATTGCCATTGTCTGTTATTCATATTATACTTCTATAAAAGAGGCTGGTACTTCAAATTTACCCAGGAGTTCATATTAAATACTAAAAATAGAAAATTCTAAGCATAAGCAGTAGCAAAGTTTTTTATCTAGATACCTGCAATTTTCGTTTCCATATTCGCTCTCAGTCAAGGCCAAATGTTGGAGATACCAAAGCAATAAAAGAATTCCTCACCAAATTAAAAATCCACAAAATAGATTTAAATTACTCTCTCCCCACCCACATATTACAGCACTCAAAAGGTTTTGTTCTTCAGAACAAGCATGTTAATTCTTGGTGCTTAATTAGCCACTTTTTTTTTTTTTAGCTCCATGATATGGTACATCTTTTTACCTTCATATGGGTCCAGTTATTAGAGAAAGAGCTCATATTGTCATTGATGTATACCTGGGTATCACAGCTTCATACAAGGCAGCTTACCTCGAAGCATTTTATCAGAGCTTTTTTTAATTAAGTAGAAAATAAAAAATAGATTTAAGCCTCCTTTTTTGTTTGCTCCATTTTAAATTATTGGTGTGCAATAAGACACACAATTTGCAACATACATTTTACAGGAATATACAAGAAAGTTACACATTTGTAACATAAAGATTCAGATTTCTTATTTCTTAAATCTTACCTGCTATTCTATTCTTGACTTGCTATACTACAGTGATCAAAGCATATGCACATTTCAGTAACCTTAGATATAGAAAAACATTTAAAGTTAAAGACTTGGGGATGAGATTGCCTAGACAGTAAACTCAGATAAAGAAGAGAACAGATCTGAGACCTGAGCTCCAAAGGACATCAACATTTAGAGATTAAGAAGAGGGGGTAGATCCAACAAAGGAGACAGAAGCAGCAGCAAATAAGATGCTAGAATAAAGCAATCCTGTGTGGTATCTTGGATGCCAAATAAAGTGTTTCAAGAAGGAGGTGAACAACAGTGTCACATGCTAAGAAAAGAAAGGGGGAATTGAGTAATGGTCATTGGATTGGGCAATGCATACATAATTAAGGACATTGCAAGTACAGTTTCTGTGAGTGATGGAAATGAGAGAATTATACAACTTCCCAATTCCAGGACAGTTGGTTTCCTTATCCTTATGTGTTTTTCCCAAAAATATTTTGTTAACCACTTAGCATACATGGAGCCCCTGATAAAGGGGTTACTCACTCAAGTTTGGAAGCATGGCATAACACATCTTTCCTTGGAGATTCATGAAGCAAATAAGCACATTAAATGACCCAAGGAATCCCCGAAGAAATCTGTTACACTTCATTTTAACCAGAAATCCATAAATTTATGTCCCATAAAGTTTCTGTGTGTGTGTGTTTTAAGTAAACAACATTTGACCTATGAACCTGAGGTGAAGATCAAGAAATTACAGTCATTTTAGAGGTAAAATATCAATATGGACTTTTGATAAATATAGTTTAAAATTTTCAGCAGTTTTTTAGTTGGCCAGGGTTGTCATGACAAATACCACACAGTGGTTTGGCTTAAAAACAGTTATTTATTTTCTTACCATTTGTAAGGCTAGGAGTTCAAAATTAAGAAGTCAACAAAACCATGGTTTCTCCCCAAGTCGGTAGTATTCTATGAAGTCACATGGTGATTCCCTTGTTCTCTTCCTGTGGCTTTCTCTGATTGACTACATTTCCTCTCTTTATAAGGCCTCCAACAATACTGATTAAGACCCAGCTTGATTCAATTTGACCTCACCTTAAGTAATAATAACATCTTCAATAGGTCTAATTTACAAATGGGTTCAGGCCCATAGGAGCACAGATTAAGAACTAAATATACCTTTTGTCAGGGACATGATTCAATAACCAACAAGCAGACAACAGTAGCAACAAAGAATGTATGAATTCACTCCATATAAAGTATATAGGTAAATGCTTTATAAAATATCAAAGATGATGTTTATCTTCGGCATTTTAAAAACAAACATTAAAAATAATTAAAAATACTAAAAAGTAATTTTATAAGGAATTTACCCTTTCAGTAAGACTTAAAATGAATAGACAATTATCAAATACCTATTTCTTACAATACTATAGTGTTATGAGGTTGCCAAACAAAAACAAAAACAAAACAACAACCGCTTTAGTTCCCCTGGAGATTGTAGGTAATGGAATATTTGTTTCCTTACAATAAATTTACCAGACTAGAGCAATATGGAGACCTTGGTAAAAAAACAACTGATCTAGGAAAAACAGTGTAACTCTATTTATGTAAGCCCTCCTATTTTTAAGATATTGACTTCATTCAAGTGAATCGCTGAAAAAAAAAAAAACTGAACTAAAAACTCTTATTCTTGCACTTTTCAAACTGTTCCAGCTTCTGGAAGTAATTTTCTACCCAAAAGTGTTGAATTGTTTCCACTGTTTAGTGAGATTCAACAGATACAGCCAGAATGTCTAATTTACTAACCAAAGCCTAACAGAAAAATCCCACAGGAATTTGAGATGGCTTTGGAAAATGCAGCTAAAAGAACTCAGTTCTCTGTCTTACATGTGGCCCTTAGGAATGGTAGTGAGAAGAGGGGGGCTGGAAGAGGAAAAATGGGTCTTCTCATTCCAAAATGAAATACACATGTGCATACAATATGATGTGATACGACATACTACAATAAAATCGGACCCAAGCTTGTAGAAAATACAAGCCAGAAAGGTCATATCATTGAGCAATTAGGACATGGGAACATAGCATGTCATCCCTACATGTTCTCTTTGCTTTCACCATGTTTGCTATTGTGGTCACACAACCTTCACATACTTTCCACATTTGTTCATTCTGATTAATTTAGCAGCTCCTTGTGAGCACAGTTTGTAAATGGTTAGTTGAAAGTTCTGTACAAGCAGCAATAGGTTCAGGAAAGCTCCAGGAGCCTTCAGCATGAATCAGTTGGAAGGTGGGATTGCTGATGTATGAAAGCTGATGTATGAATGAGCCTCCACTTAACATCAGCCCACTGGTTTTTATCTAGCATTAATGCTTCCCTCAAAAGCAGCAGCTATGGAAATACTACAGTGAAAACTAAGCAATGCCAAACAGCTCTGAGAAATATTCTCTGCAGCAGTATGTTGTACAGTGTACAGGGTCACTGCAAATTTTAATGTTATTAATTGAATTTGAAGATGCGTATTGATGGACAGGTGAAAGTCTCTGAAAGGACATCCGTATGGTTCCTTTAGTCACTGTGTTGTATTGTTCCTTACTACTTCTCAGGATGCAGCACATCTTAGTCATTCCTTGAAAATATAGCTACCTCATGAAAACAATCTATTGAACTGTCTAAATCATAGCCTGTCTTTCCTGGGGGAATATCTGAAAAGGAATATACCTAAGAACCATTCTGCAAGGTACACTCAATACATAAATTAAAATTTTGATAAATCATGAGGTAGGTTGGGGAAAAAATAACACATTTGTCAGCCCCCTCCTTGGTTCTCCAGCATGGCAATGCCATCCAAAATTGGTACAGAGCAGAAAGATGAGAGGAGAATGGAGAAAGAGGTGGCAACTGTCCCTGAAATCCTCAGGAGAGAGATGAGGCTTGAGCTTGACAAGATCCAGGGGTTATAAAGCAGAGATGGAGGTTAACTGAAGCAGACTGACATACCAATAATCCTTTGTCGTGCTGATAAAACCCCCTGCCCCAGCCTGAGAAGAACTGTAACAAAGAGTTCAAGCTGACACCTGCAAAGTCTGCTGATCTTCACTAGATAGTATCAATACCCTACTTACTAATTAACAAACTGGGCCTCAAGGACACCTTGCTCAAACAGCCCCATAGCCTTGTAATATATAAAATGCACACAAAAAACCACATACCAAGCATAAATCATGCCCCCTTATCCCTTCTTATGCCCCACCCCACCCCCATACCTTCCCTTTGTTTCAAGCAGCCATATAAGCTGTTTCCCCAACTCTGTCTTTTGAGCAGAAACATCTTTGGTGCTGCTCCTGCATTAACTGCAACTTCTGCTCAATAAGCTTGCCTTGCACCCCCTTTTTAAAATCTGTTTGTTTTCTTTTCTTTTCAGCACAACACAATTATGAGCAGCTTGTTTTCCAAGCAACTTTCTGAGGATTCGTGTAGTGTTGTAAGAAGAGAACTGGTACTTAGAGCAGATATGGTATTGAGAAATCAGTTCCTGTATACTAGACTGGTTTAACTTGGGAAACCAGCAACTGTTACCAGGACTCAGTCTTCTCATTTATGAAGTGAGTATATTCTCAACACCTATCTAAGAGAATTATTGTGAGAAATGCATGAGATATTGTAAAAGAAAGATATTTGTACAAGATAAAGCAAAACACAAATACTTAGCATCATTTATTAACAGTTTTGTGAACAACAAGAGAAAGACTTAGCCAGAACACAGATCCTAATCCTTCCAGGAAAAAAAAGTGAAAATTTAACTTATGCACCAATAGTGCTTGTTTTATACCTTTATTCATCATCTCCTCTCATCAAGGGCTAAGTGATGACTTTCTGTGCTTACCATACTCATTCTCTTTGTGAATCTTTAACTCACATTCTGCCAAATATTTCTCCACTCTTTGAGAAATGGTACCATATCTTCTGTAACTCACTGTCTAGACATCTGAATGACTTTCTTTCATCCTTGATTTTCTAATAGTATGTATAAAATAATTACTACACAATATCAAGAGTAGCAGTCTACTAATCAATAACATATTTACCCAATATTCTGCCACTGAGCAAGGACAAGGTGATGGTTTGCCAAAATGCCTTGAAGGGGAAGAAGATGCAGGATTAAAAGGTATTTCAAGGATCCTTCCTGTTGATGTTTTGGCCTTCAGTCAAGAAAATATTTAAATCAGTCATAAACACAGATGGTAACTTGGTAATTTAATTCTTTATGAACCCATAGGAAAACAGATTACTGTATGTGTGTGGGCATGTAACTTCTCAAGAATTAAAAATTCTAAATATCAGAAAATCATAATGTTTAAGCCTAAATGATCTGAAAATTATGAGGGCATGACTATCATTATAATTATGTAAAATTTTTATGGCCATTTTGAAAGCAGAATAGTGCTTTTGAACAAGGAATAGAGATCACAGAGTTCTCTGTATTAGTCAGTCAAAGGGGTGCTGATGCAAAATACCAGAAATCGTTTTGTTTTTATAAAGGGCATTTATTTTATTTAGAAGCTTACAGCTGCTAGGCCACAAAGCATAATTTACTTCCCTCACCAAAGTTTTTTTGCCACGTGTTGGAGCAAGATGGGTGCTGACATCTACCAGGGTTCAGGTTTCCTGGGTTCCTCTTTTCCCAGGGCTTGCTTTTCTTTCCTCACAACCAAGCTCCTGTTTGCTTTCCTCCTGGTTCCCTGCTCAAGGCTCCAGCATAAAAACTCCAACATCAAAACTCCATCTCTGTCCTTTGCCATGTCTTTTATCTGTGAGTCTCCACCCACCAAGAGGTGAGGACTAAACACCCTACTGACATGGCCCAATCAAAGCCCTAATCATAATTTAATCACACCCAGGTACAGACCAGTTTACAAACATATTCCAATATTTATTTTTGAAATTCATGAACCATATCAAACTGCTACAGTTCCCTCCAGGGAGAAAATTATTGAAGGGAAATAAAAGGGGGAGAAACATTTGGTTTATATCAGAATGAGAGCTCACCTGGGGTCTGTAGAGGTACACCCAGAATTTTCTGCTCTGACACATGTTGTCTTGTGGTTTAATGGTTCTTATCTGAGGGTACATGTACCTTTGGGAATGTGAGACATGCAGGATTATAATTGTACTAATGTGCAGCTATTGATCTAGCAGAACCTTTTTTCTCAATATCTGTTGGTAGAGAACATGAGAAATAGTTTGCTTTTACCAGTCAAGGCAGCATTAAACCTTCACTGCTCTACCTCAGCGGTATAGCAACTCTCTATCCATATGGCATGATCTAGCCTGCAGGGACACTGGCTGTCTTTCCCTTCCATGTGACATCATACTGGTTCATTATTGATGATTTTATGCTAATCGGTCCCAGTGAGCAAGAAGTAGCAACCACTCCAGACTTATTGTTCAGGCATTTGTATGTCAGAGGGTGAGAGATAAATCCAAGAAATATTCAGGGACCCTCCATACCAGTGAAATTTCTAGGTATCCAGTGGTGTGAGCATGTTGAGATATCCTTTCTAAGGTAAAGGGTAAACTGCTGTACCTGGCCCCTCTTACAACCAAAAAAAAAGGCAAAATGCTTATGTGGCCTGTTTAGATTTTGGAGGCAACATATTCCTCATTTGGTTGTGCTACTCTGGCCCCTTTACTAAGTGACCCAAAAAGCTTCTGGTTTTGAGTGGAGACCAGAACAAGGGAAGGCTCTGCAACAAGTTCAGGCTGCTGTGCAAGCTGCTTTGCTATTTGGCCATAGGATCCAGCAGATCCAATGGTGGCTGAAGCATCAGCAGACAGAAATGCTGTTTGGAGCCTTTGGCAGATCCTTACAGGAGAATCACAGCAAAAACCTTTCAGATTTTGGAGCAAAGTCCTGCTATCATCTGAGAATAGCTACTCTCTCTTTTAGTAGCAACCTTTGGCCTGCTACTGGGCCCCATGTACCCTGAATTACCCCATCAATTGGATATTGCCTGGCCCACCAAGCCATAAAGCTGAACATTCACAGCATCATTCCATCATCAAATGGAAGTAGAATATGCAAGATTGGGCTCAAACAGGCCTTGAAGTCACCAGTAATTTACACAAAGTAGTGGCCCAAATGCCCATGGCATCCAGTCCTGCCGCATTATCTTCTTTCTCCCAATCTCTACCTATGGGGAGTTCCCTATGATCAAGTGTCTGGAAAAGAGAAACCTAAGGCCTGGTTCAGACCATTCTGCACAATATGTGATCATGACCTAAATGTGGACAGATACAGCACTATAGTCCCTGTCTCAACATTCCTGAAGGACAGTGGTGAAGGGAAATACTTCCAGTGGACAGAATGTCAAGCAGTGCACCTGCTTGTTTATTTTTCTTGGAAGGAGTAATGGCTGGAGGTGCATTTTTATACTGGTTCATGGGCTGTGGCCAATGGTTTGGCTGGATGGTCAGGGATTTGGAAAGAACATGACTGGAAAATTGGTAACAAGAATGTCTGGAGGAGAGGTATATGAATAGACCATTCTGAGTGGGCAAAAATATGAGAGTATTTGTGTTCCATGTGAATGCTCATCAGAGGATGACTTCAGCAGTGTAGGGTAGTGTGTGCAACCAATAACTCTGACAGTTCACACAAGAAACTATGATTTGTTGTCCTTGATGATAGGATTATAAGTTTTGGGTAATAAAAGGAGAAGAAATTTTTTCATGTTATACCAACTTCTTAAAAATTAACATATGTGGGGGTTTCGCTTATTTAAAAGAGGAATTAAAATGAATAGATTCATGAAAATCTGAAAATGTCCTTTATAATAGAATATATACAACCATATTCTGTTATCATTTGAATATAATAAAACACAGCAAAGTGTTAATTAGATAGTTTACAGGTATGGCATGGAAAGCAGGACCTCAGGCTGAGCCTGGCAGATTCCTTAAATTGAAAAGATGGAGAAAAAAAAAATCCTTGGGCAACCAATGCAACCTGAGTTTGCAAAGCACAGATCTTTAGAAGAACAAGCTACATAGAAAAAGTATTCTGGAAATATGAATAGAATCAGTTTGGAATATTCACCTGAGGACAGATTAGTGCATACATGTGAGAGAAAAACTACTGAGGCTAGGGGAAGGAGCCACCTAAAATAATTAGAGGAAATAGTACCTGACATTCACACAGGGCTGGGAAAAATTGTTGAAAACCTCAAAATTCATGAAGCATAATGAACATAATGAAAGGTCTTACCTCAATAGAGGGGAATACTTATCCAAAGGGAAACATTGATATGATCTTGCATTTAAAATCCTAAAAGTGAGATCAGAAACTATGAAACTGTTTCAAGGTAACTTAGATGTGTCTCAGAACACAGTTAAAGTGTATTTTAAAGATTTAATTTACAATATCTGGCATTCAATCAAAAACTACTAGGGGACAACCAACAAGATGGTGGCTGAATAAGGAGCTCCTAGAGTCAGGTCCTGCTACAGGGCAGTTAGTAAATACCCAGAGCTCTCTGGAGCTAGCTGAAGCACCTGTTTGGGGGCTCTAGGAGGCCAGAAGAGTATCCTGCAACATCCTTGAAGGAGTGGAAGGAGGAGACTGCCCATCTTCAGAGAAGACTCATAAGTAGTGCCCATCCTCCACTGGAGACACAAGCCACTTCAGAAGCTGTTCCACTGCTGGCACTGAAAGCTCAACTTCCCCAAAACAGGGGAGGAAGAGACGGTTGGGCACCATCTTCAGCTACAGATGAGCAAATTCAGAGGGCTAAAGTAAAATCCTGAGAACAGCTATAGTTTGAGCCTGTCCAAGTCAGAAAGAGGTTGGTAGCCACCATCTTAAATCTGCTCCTGGCATGAGGAAAAATGGGACAGACTGAAAATCACAGTGCTGGTAGGGACCAGCTTCTTTCCATCCAGGTCAGATTGCAGTTCTAGCTTAGGCACCAGTGCCACATTCAGCAGGGAGGAAGCTGCAGGGACCTGCACCTTCCTCTATGGGAAATTAGCGACCAAGCCATGGAGACCAGTGATTATCCTATTCTGGTGGCACAAGCCACCCCAGGAGTATTCTGTGGCTGTAATTGGAAGCTCCATTTCCCAAAAACAGGGGAGGAGGAGAAGGTTGGCTGCTGATTTTGGCTACTGATTAGTAGACATGGCTGGCTAAGATATAACCCTGGGAATAGTGGGGGTATGAATCTGACAAAGTCAGAAAGAGGCTGGTGGGTGCCATTTTGACTCCGCCCCCAACCTGAGGGGAATCTGGGCTGACCAAAAATCACAGTGAGGGTAGGAACCAGTTTCTTTCACCCAGATCAGCCTGCAGCCCTAGCCTAGTCTTCAGAATCACCTCTGGTGGAGAGGAGGCTGGTGGGCCCTGCAACAGCATATCTAGTTAACTGCAGGTAACTTTGGCTGGCACAGACTGAAAATAAGAAGTCTATCAATGCATCTGCAGTCATCTTGGACCCGCAATGCATAGATTTCTGCCCACACTTGCAGCTTCAACCCTGCCCCAGGCAGGGGAGAAAGGGCATGAAACTTCATTAGTCTCTCTGTGCAGCTACAGTCTAGGCTTGCATGACTTGGATTATTCCATACTGCTATGAGTCTGTCCCCACCCCTGGCAAAGGAGAAAGTTGGAAGAAGCATCATTGGTGCCTGGAGTAATGAGGGCAGCTTGAGCCTCCACAGCTTATAGCACCAACTACATCCTTGGTTCCTCTGCACAACCAGCAAGGGAGAAATGGTAGGAAACACTAAACTGAAGAGAAAAACTGCACCCAGATTAAATACTCTAGTAAGCCAGATGCCAAGACACCAACAAATAATTACAATAAACACTAAGAAACAGGAAGCTATGGCCCAGTTAAAGGAACAAGATAAGCCTCCAGATGACATAAAGGAATTGAGACAACTAATTATAGATGCTCAAACAAATCTCCTTAATAAATTCAGTGAGATAGCTAAAGAGATTAAGGACATTAGAAGACACTGGATGAGCACAAAGAAGAATTTGAAAGCATACGTAGAAAAGTAGCAGATCTCATGGGAGTGAAAGGCACAATTAATGCAATTTAAAAAACATTACAATCATATAATAGCAGATTTGAGGAGGCAGAAGAAAGGACTGGTGAGCTTGAAGAAATGACCTCTGAAAGTGAACATACAAAAGAAGAGATGAAGAAAAAAATGGAAAAAATTAAACAAGGTTTCAGGGAAATAAATAACAGCAAAAGGCATGCAAACATATGTATCATGGGTGTCCCAGAAGGAGAAAAGAAGGGAAAAGGTACAGAAGAAATATTTGAAGAAATAATGGTAGAAAATTTCCCAACCCTATTGAAGGACATAGATATCCATGTCCAAGAAGCACAACATACTCCCATCCAAAAAATCCAAATAGACCTAATTCCGAAACACATACTCATCAGAATGTCAAATGCCAAAGACAAAGAGAGAATTCTGAGAACAGCAAGAGAAAAGCAATGCATAACATATAAGGGATATCCAATAAGATTAAGTGCTGATTTCTCACCAGAAACCATGGAGGCAAGAAGACAGTGGTCTGATATATTTAAGATACTACAAGAGAAAAACTTCCAGCCAAGAATCTTATACCCAGCAAGACTGTCTTTCAAAAATGAGAGCAAGATTAGAATATTCGCAGACAAACAGAAACTGAGAGAATTTCTAAGCAAGAGACCAGATTTTCAGGAAATCCTAAAGGGTGTGCTAGAGCCTGAAAAGAAAAGACAGGAGAGAGAGGCCTGGAAGAGAGTCTAGAAATGAAGATTATTTCAATAAAGTAACTAAAATTGTCAAAAGAGTGGTGAAAATAAAATATGACAGATAAACCTCAAATAGGAATAAACTTAACCAATGACATAAAGCACTTGCATTCAGGAAATTCCAACTCGATGTTAAAAGAAATCAAAAAAAGCCTAAATAACTGGAAGGACCTTCCATGCTCATGGATTGGAAGACTAAATATCATTAAGATGTCATTTCTCAAATTGATATACAGATTTAATGCAATCCCGATAAAAATTCCACTAGCATTAAAGAAAAAATTGAAAACATGATCATTAAATTTATTTGGAAGGGCAAAGAGTCATGAATAGCCAGAACCATCATAAAAAGGAAAACTGAACCCTCATCTCCAGACTTTAAATCATAATACCTACCTAGAGTGGTAAAAACAACATGGTACTGGCCTAAAGACAGACACAATAGACCGATGGAACCAAGTTTATGGTTCAGAAACAGACCCTCACAGGTATGGTCAATTGAATTTTGACTAGCCTGTCAAACTCACACAGCTCAGGCAGAACAATCCATTCAACAAATGGTGCTGAAAGAATTGGACATCCACAGCTGCAAGAAGGAAAGAGGACCCCTATCTCACACCTTATCCAAAAACTAACTCAAAATGGATAAAAAAACTAAAAAGAAAAGCAAGAACCATAAAACTTCTAGAAGAAATTATTGGAAAATATCTTCAAGACCTGGTGGATTCTTAAAGGAGATAAGAGGACTGAGTGGACTACTGATGTTTAATGTATGCGGAAGTTTTAATTAGCTTTACTGTAAAATTGTGGAAATGCATAAAGTGGATGGTAACACACAGTGAGTAACAGTTAGTTTATAAATGGGAATGTGACTGAAAATGATAGTCAAGTTATGTAAATGCCAAGTGACAGAATGCTTGAGAATAATCTAGGACCTGGATAACACAGTAAACCAAGAGGTGGGTGAGAATTGTGGGTGATGGTACAGATGCAAGAGTGTCCTTTGTTAGCTAGTGCAAATGTATATCACTACTGCAGGGTGTCGGGAATGTGGAGAAGCATAGGAAAAATACAGCTGGAGTGACCTATGGACTGTGGTTAGTAGTAATAATATAATATTCTTGCATCTATGCAAAAGATGTACTGTGTTGGCACTGAGGCAGTATGGAAAATATGAGCCAAATGTATACTATGGACATGGCAATAATCAGATGACATTTTATCTGTAGCAAATGACACACCACAATGTGTTGTATTGATGGAGGGATGTTGTTTGGGAATTCTGCACATGTGCATGATTGTTTTATAAATTTATAACTTCCGTCATAAAAATTATGTTTAAAAAATAATAACAGGGTGGGTTGGGGGAAAAACACACCAAATATAAGAAAAGAGCTATGATTAGTAGTAAGATTTTGACAGTATTCTTTCATAGTTTGTAACAAACGTCTCATGACAATGCAAGGTGTTGGTGGAGGGTTGATGTATGGGACCCCTGCATGCTGTTATGCATGTTTGCTTTGTAAGTTCATAACTTTTACTATACATTTAATTGTTTATGTATGTTCTTATATAAATGATATAAAGATAATAATAATAGGATTGGTTATGGGAAAAATAATTGTTTAGTAGTAATATTTTGACAATGCTCTTTAATCATTAGTTAAAAAGGTTTAAAAACAATCCAAGTTATTGGTGGTAAGGTGAGATGTTAATATGTTTGTTTGATGTTATATATGTTTGTTTTGTAGGTTCACTATTATATATTTATTGTTTATGTATGCTTATGCATGAGTGATATAGTTCAATAAATGAAAAGTGACTTGTTGTCTGAAAGGGAAATAAATAAAAACCAGGAAGTACATACATATATGCATTGAAGAAATCAGAGGTGTATACACACACACATTGTATGTTCTTTTTAAAGGGATACATAGGATGCTTCCTTATGGGCTGAAGAAAATAAATGTTGGTGGGAATATAGTTGCTTAGAGCCTCCATAAGCCTCGGGTATCTCTGCTTTTTTTCTGTTCCTTTTATGTTCTATTTTTTAATTTTTTAATTTTTTAATTGTCCTTTTTTAAAGATACATAGATCACAAAAAAAATGTTGCGTTAAAAAATATAAGAGGTTCCCATATATCCCACTCCCCCACACACTCTTCTCACATCAACGGCCTCTTTCATCATTGTGGCTCATTCATTGCATTTGGTGAATATATTTTGGAGCACTGCCGTACCATGTGGATTATAGTTTACATTGTAGTTTACACTCTCCTTCAGTACATTCAGTGGGTTATGGCAGGATATATAATGTCCAACATCTATCCCTGCAATATCATTTAGGACAACTCCAAGAAATCATACAAAATTTCTCTGACCACTGTGTTCCTTCTATGTTTTACTGATATATCTTTACTTGAAGAGGAGATATTGATATTTCAGTTCAGACGGGGTTATATTTTATAAGTACTAATGGGGAATGCAGCTTAAATAGTTGAAGAGCCTCTCACTTGTGAAAAGGGTAAAGGAAAACCACTTTTCCTCCTATTTATGAAAATCTGGTACACTTTTCTCTTTTAACTCCATCTTCTGTATCAATTATAGATTAAGAATTATAAGAATTCATATAAAATTAATGGCAAAGTTATGGATAAATTCCTGCCTGTGCTTATGTATAACTAGTTATTAAAATCAATTTTGAGAGAACAATTTATGAATGGCTCAATTAAATTGGATTGTTATGTGATCACAATTGATAGATGAGTATATTATATTAACTACTTCTTATAGTAAAAATGTACACTTAGAGCATATATCTGAATACATAAAGAAAGGATATTTTTTAAAAGCTTTTTCATACTATTTTTAACATTGAAAAATAATAGGACCACTTAGTCAATCTCATGAAACAATTTTAAACACTAGTTAGATAATTTTTCTGTTAGTTAATGTAGCTTTAAGACATGATATATTTAGTTATGCATAAATTATTTTCTAAATGACTTTCTTTTTAGTTTATGTAAGCATTCATTTTGGTAGAAGTATTTCAACTTTGTCAGTGACTCAAACAAACACCAAAAAATATGTTCCTTCTGGGTAACTCTGGTATTGTAAAAATCTGAAATTCTAGTTTATGCATGTATTTTTCCCATCTCTATTTTCTTTCAATTCCTTCCAATTAGGTAAAAGTCTGATTTTTCTCATTTAGCCCTCTTACATTAGGAGGTTTTACATTTCTGAAACTTTATTTTGTAGATGAATTAGCACTTTTAACATGCAATGCCTCTTTGTTTTGTGTGGTCTCATCTTCTCAGATTCTGTCATTATCCCAAATATAAGCATGACTTTGCTCCTGTTCAAATTCATCCTCTCAGTAAGTGATTACCATATATACTGAGTTTATATCACAGGACTGTCTCTGTAGTTCACTTCTCAAATGAAATTAATTTAAAATGTGGAGCCCATATTTCTAACTACTTGATCTGGCTAATTAGACTAATTAACATTTCTATTTTTTGAGGACAGGGAATTAGGGTTAGCTCTTAGACTCACAGTTTAATTGAAGGTTTTTGGCAACCCTGTGACAAGCAAATTTATCAGTGCCATTTTTCCAACAGCATGTGCTCACTTCGTGCCTCTGTCACATTTTGTAATCCCTGCAACATTTCAAAAATTTTCTTCATTATTATATCTGTTATGGTGGTCTGTAATCAGTGATCTTTGGTATTACTATTGTAATTGTTTGGGGCACCATAAACAGTGTCCATATAAGATGGCGAGCTTAATTGTTAAATGTTTGTGTGTTCTGACTGCCCACTGACTGGCTGTATCCTATTCTCTCTCCTTTCCTGGCTCCTCCCTATTCCCTGAGACACAATTATTTTGAAATTAGGTCAAGGAATAACCCTACAATGGCATGGGAGTGTTTAAGTGAAAAGAAGAATCAGAAGTCTCTCACTTTAAATAAAAAGCTGGAAATCATTAAGCTTAATGAGGAAAGCATGTTGAAAACAGAGATAGGCTGAAAGTTAGATTTCTTTTGCCAAAGAGTTAGCCAAATTGTGTATGCAAAGGAAAAGTTCTTGAAGGAAATTAAAAGTGTAACTCCAGTGAACACATGAGTAATAAGAAAGCAAAAGAGTCTTAATACGAACATGGAAAAAATGTTAGTAGCCTGGATAGAAGATCAAATTAGCCACAACTTTCCCTTAAACCAAAGCGAGTCCCTAACTCTCTTCAATTTTATGAAGGCTGAGAGAGGTAAGGAAGCTGCAGAAGAAAAATTAGAAGCTAGCAGAGGTAGGTTCACGAGGTTTAAGGGGAGAGAAGCCATCTCCATGACATACAAGTGCAAGGTGAAGCAGCAAGTGCTGATGAAGAAGCTGCATGAAGTTATCTAGAAGATCTAGATGTAGATAAAATAGCCTTCTACTGAAAGAAGATGCCATCTAGGACATTGACAGCTAGAAAAAAAAAAGTCAGTGCCTAGTTTCAAAGCTTCAAAGGACAGGCTGACTCTCTTGTTAAGGGCTAATGCAGCTTTTAACTTTAAGTTGAAACCAATGCTTATTTATCCATTATTGAGACCTACTGCTTCAGAAATAATACTGCTCTGATGGAGATGTACAATGAGATGAATGTTGTTTCCATGCCTGCCAATACAGCATCCATTTTGCAGGCCACATACCAAGAAGTCATTTCAAGTCTTATTATGTAAGAAATAAATTTTATAAGGCTATAGCTGACATAGATTGTATTCCTCTGATGGATCTGAGTAAAAGAAATTGAAAACCTTCTGGAAAAGATGCACCATTACTGATGCCATAAGAACATTGGTGATTCCTGAGAGGAGGTCATAATATCAACATTAACAGTTTAGAATGAGTTTGATTCTTTCTCTCAAGGATGTCTTCGAGGAATTCAAGACTTTAGTGGATGAAGTAACTGCAGATGTGTTGGAAACATCAAGAAAACTAGAATTAGAAGTGGATCCTGAAGATGAGACTGAATTGTTGCAATACCATGATAAAATTGTAATGGATGAAGTGTTGCTTCTTATGATGAACAAAGAATGTGGTTTCTTGAGATGAAATCTACTCCTGGTGAAGATGCTGTGAGCATTGTTGAAATGACAACACATGATTTAGAATATTACATAAACCTAGTTGATAAAGCAGTGGGAGAGGGTGAGAGGATTGACTCCAATTTGGAAGAAATTCTACTGTGGAGAAAATGCTAGCAAACAGCATCACACGCTACAGAGAAATCTTTCGTGAAAGGAAGAATCAACCTATGTGAAAAATTTTGTTGTTATTTTGTTTTAAGAAATTTCTACAGCCACACCAACATTCAGCAACCACCACCCCGATCAGTCAGCAACCATCAACATTGAGGCAAGACCCTCCACCAGCAAAATGATTATGGCACGCTTAAGGTTCAGATGGTGGTTAGCATTTTATAGCAATAAAGTACTTTTTATTAAGGAATGTACATTCTTTTTTAGACATAATACTATTGCACACTTAATAGTCTACACTACAGTGTAAACATAAATTTGATGTGCACTGGAAAAATTAAAAAATTGTGAGACTTGCTTTATTATGATATTTGCTTTATTGCAGTGTTCTGGAACTGAGTCTGCAATATCTCAGAGATATGCCTGTATTTTATTTCAGGAATTCCTGTGATAGCAGCTGTTCACTTCAATTAAGTACTAGCTGATGAATATCAGGGTTGGTGAAATAACACATAGGCACACCATTAAATCATATATAAATGCCATAAATAAAAGAATTAACTACTAACAAAGGGTCCCTCTATTCCCTCCTTCATTCCTTCCTTTCATACTTAATTTTTCCTTCTTCCTTTTGAGGCAGGCTAGGTAGGGAATCAATAGATGGATCTGGAACCTGGCAAAAAGTCCATGTGGACATCAGTAACCCCAAGATGCCTGCTGGCAGGATCTGCCATTTGGAATGAGATTTCCTCCAGAAGCCAGGAGAAGCCCTGTATATTCCCCAAGGACTTTATTATTGGACCCTCCTGGGGGATTGGTGGGTGGGGTAATCAATCAAAACAGCAAACAAGTGGGACACCTCCTGTGTCATTAGCAAAGGGGCAGAGTAATTAATGGTTTAAAAAGCAAGCACAAAGGCCTTTTGCTCTCTCTTGCTTTTGCCCTGTCCTGGTGCCTGTTTGAACCTTATTCAAGACTTCTTTACCTTAGCCTGAATCAATACACAAATAAAACCTGCACATTTATAATCTATAATGGGAAACACTAATTTATAAATTGGCCCACTCTATCAGTCTTCAGTCCCTTCCTCTCTACCTGGGACCCATTATCTGTTAATTTTGCCCATTTCTCTTCCCTCCCTACCTTAATAAATTACTGGCCTAATCAACATGGCTTGCTCTTGAAATTCATTTCTTGGAGCTAGCCAGGAACCTAGACAAAACCAGTAACCCTTCCTCCTCCCTCCCTTCCTTCCTTCCTTTCTTTTTTTTTTTTTTTTTTTTTTTTTTTTGAGGTAGTCAGGATTGAACCCAGAACCTCATAAATGGGAAACAAAACAGGCATTCAACCACTGAGCTACATCTTCTCCCTGGTCTCCCTTTCTTTTTTAATCTCAACTCTGGGTACAGTCTATATTGATATAATATACATCCCATCAGTTGTGCAAGCAATTGTAGGCAAGCCTGAATTAAATAGCAACTAATTCCAATTTACTCATGTGGTGTTTTAGCACTCCCTTATATCTTGACACCCTCCAGGAATTGGCCTCAGTAGATCACTCTTTGATAAAATTCTGAGCAATGAGAAACACACACATAAATAACTAACTCTAGTGCAGCAAGTACATATTCTAATGGAGCTATATGCACCACTCTAAAGGACAGTAGGAAAGGAGAAGATTGATGCTTCCTTGGGGAATTGGGGATGCTCCCTATAAGAAGTAACATTTGATCTTGCATGGAATGGTGCAGAGGAATTGTTCAGACAGACAAGATAGGGAAGGAGTGTATTCCAAACAGAAGGGGGGTGGGGAGAAATGTGATGGCCAAGAAAGCGAATGCAAAGATGCTCAACATCATTAGCCGTCAGGGAAATGCAAATCAAAATCACAACTACATGCAATTTTCTATCTGCTAGAATGGCCACTATCACAAAATAAATAAATAAATAAGTGTTGGAGAGGATGTGGAAAAAAAAAAGACTAGTTCATTGTAGGTGGAAATGGAAAATGGTAGAGTCACTATGGGAAACAGTTTCACAGTTCCTCAGAAAGTTAATTACAGATATGACATGCAATCCCACTCCTAGGTCCATACCTCAACGAATTCAAAACAGAGATGCAAACAAATATTTTCATATAGATGTTCATAGCAGCATTATCCACGTTTGCCAAAAAATGGAAGCAACCCAAGTGTCCATCAACCAACAGATGGATAAACAAAATGTGGTATATACACACAATGGAATATTATTCAGTATTAAAAAGGAATGGAGTTCTGATACATGCAACAACATGGGTGTACCCTGAAGACATCATGTTGAGTGAAATAAGCCAGACACAAAAGGCCAAACATTATATGATCTCACTGATATGAAATAGCTAGAATAAGCAAATTTCCAGAGTCAGAAACTAGAATAAAGATTACCAAGGTTGGAGTAGGGGTAGGGAATGAGGAATTAATTCTTAATTGGCTCAGAGTTTCTGTTTGGGGTGATGGGAAAGTTTTGTTAAGGAACAGTGCTGATGGTAGCACAATATTGTGAATGTAATCTACAACACTGAATTACATATTTGTAGGTAGTTAAAAGAGGGAATTTCAGTTTGTATAAATGTTACTAGAATAAAAATTTAAAATAAAATAGGACTGCAAAACACAATGAATCCTAATATTAAAAATTCAGATTTTAGTTAATATTAGAATTTTAATAATATTCTTTCATCAATTGTAATAAGTCACCACAGTAAGGGAAAGTGTTAATAATGGGGGGGGGGGATTATATTGGATTCTGTATTTTCGGCATGATTTTTTGAAGGGATACAACTTATCTAATGAAAAAAAAATGCAGATCTATAGCCAGATTCTATTTCTGGTTAGTTCCTTCCTGATGGAGTTGAGAGACAAATGAATGCTTATGTTGAAGCAACACTCAGAGGATGCCATTCTTAGCCTGTGTAGCAATATTACTGCCTGTCTTATAATGTTGTTCACATGGTGCTGTTGATGCCAGTGTGGTCTGAGTTGCCCTCAAGGTGATAAAGGTAGACTCTGAAAATATCAGTGGGTCATGATTGTAAGATGTTGGGGAAACATCCTGAAAGTTGACATCCATAGATATCTGTGCTCTAACTTGTTAGACTTATCAGATATTTGAAACTGTTTTCTCTCTATTGTAATATCAAATGACTTGTGCAAAGTGTTTTTGAGGCAATCAAATATTTCTTTGCTCCTTTCATAATATTGATGAAAACTCTGAGCTGTGGATGATGCTTTCTTTTATGGATAAGAATGGGATATTTTTCATATTCATATCAGGTTCTTTCTTCTACCCAGACCAAAGATATCTTCTCCTAAATAGTATACATACCTCCCAGACTGCATGTTCTACAAGATTATTTTGGTATAAATGAATTTTATATATGATTGACTGTCTATTTTATATGTTTCTAAAAATACAGATTGGAACTATTCACAGAATAGGTGTCTGGGTGTGCAAAGTTATTAAAAAATAAATTTATATTTCCTTGACATTATTCATCTAAAACTTTTTAAACTAATAAGTAAAGCAATTCAAGACTATCTGAATGTAATTTCAATTCAAGTGCTTTAAAACTGTGGAATTTTATAGCTAAAAGTCATCTTAGAAATGACATACTTCATTCTCCACATATTGAACACAGAAGACTGAGGTCAAGTTAGGTTACAGCTCGTTCAATATTTCTCAGTAATTGTGAATATCCAGGGAATAGAATGTTGTTGGTTTCCTGATTTCTAGGCTTGTATTCCTCCCCCTGGCTCTACTGTGGGTGCCCCTTTATGATTCTCTTTTATTTCACTATAAGATTAAATTAGAGACTTGGAAGGGTCCTCACAGATCACATTTACCCATGTTCTTTGACTGACTAGAACTCTTGTGGTCTGCACAGACTTTAAGCTGTTAACTTCGAAAGCCACTGGTATGTGGTAACAGTTATTATTGAAATGCCACACCCCAAATAATTACCATACCTATAAATAAATAAAAAAGAATTTCATTCTTAATGGAATATTGTTATATTTGGCACAAATTACTCTATTATAGGAAAATCCAATAGAAAATAGTATATAATGTACAGAAATGATATAGGGAATTTTTCAATAACATACCCATTGTAAAGTAAACGAACCTCCTCACTATCCTTAAAGAGCAGTATCAATAAAGGACTCTTATAAATTGCCTCAGTTGCCAAGGACTCATAAAATTCAAACGAGTCATTATATGGTGGATGTTTTTCTGAGATTTTCGCTATGAAAATCTGACATATACCCTTATCAAAGGAAAAAAAAAACACAAAAATCAAAAGCAAAAATCAGCAGATTACTCAGAGCTAGTCTCATCAGTTTTGTAGTTTGTAAAACAATGCACAAAATTGCTAGCTCAATTTAGGAATTTAGATTTTAAAATCAGACACTCATTAAAGCACACAGGAAACCCCAAACGTTGCTTGAGTTGGATTTGGCTTCTTTCAGATTGATGCCATTGCAATATGATTCAACAATATTTCCCAAAACTATATCCCAAAACCATATTTCATGTGGAGCACTAAGCAATGAATGCACTTTCTTTTTTTTTCTTAAAGACTGTTTTTTTTTAAAGATTTATTTTATTTATTTCTCCCCCCTTCCTTTCCCCCCTTCCCCCCACTTCCCCCCTTCCCCCACTTCCCCCCCTTCCCCCACTTCCCCCCCCTTCCCGAGTTGTCTGTTCTCTGTGTCCATTTGCTGTGTGTTCTTTGTCTGCTTCTGTTGTTGTCAGCCGCACGGGAATCTGTGTTTCTTTTTGTTGTGTTATCTTGTTGTGTCAGCTCTCTGTGTGTGCGGCGCCATTCCTGGGCAGGCTGCACTTTCTTTCATGCTGGGAGGCTCTCCTTACGGGGTGTACTCCTTGCGCGTGGGGCTCCCCTACGCAGGGACACCCCTGTGTGGCAGGGCACTCCTTGTGCGCATCAGCACTGCGCATGGGCCAGCTCCACACGGGTCAGGGAGGCCCGGGGTTTAAACCGTGGACCTCCCATGTGGTAGACAGATGCCCTAACCACTGTGCCAAGTCCACTTCCTGAATGCACTTTCAGAAACTGGGCCTTAGTCACTACCATCAGACTGTCTTGGGTTACTTCCCCCTACATCTCAGAGAGAGGGCTTCAGAGACAGTGTCTGGGTGCCAAGTTATGCTCTGGCAAATGCCAGTTGAGCAAACAGTTCTCTAAACTGCAATTTCCATATCTATAAAATTAGAATAAGAACACCCATCTCATAAATTTTAGGGACAGTCAAGTAAGATGTGCTTATAAAATACCTAGACACAGTATCTAGAAAATGATGTTGAACTGGAATCATTTATGCATCAAAATATTGAGATTCACTTTTGCTAAAGTAAAACCACAAGCCAAATGTTTCAATAGTATTTAATGAGAAAACTTAAGGGGAAATAATTGTTTTTGACCCAAATGCTTTTGAAAGTATAGGAAGCAGGGTTCATCATTAATACTTATTATAAAAGGTAAAGTTGAGAAATATTTACAAATCAATTGCTATAAAGGCACAAGATATAAATGCCTTAGACATAGATTTAATAAATCTATGCATTTTCTTTATTCTGTTATTGTAAAATTGGTTTTGGACAACTTTGTTGCAAATGGAGAAACTCTCCTGTAACATTCTGTTTTCATTTGCAGGGTTTTATTTTTATCGCCAGTGCAATATAATCCTTAACCTCAAGACTATAATTACAACAAGATGCTTCTCGTGCATGCTTTTTTATAGAAAACGTAATTTGTTTGAGTTTGCATTACAGGAAATTTGATTTACTCAATACAATTACAAAGTATACATTCTGATATTTAACTCAAAATCTATGACCACACTTACTAAATGTTTTAACACAACTATACTATGTATTTGGTATACATTTACTTACTCACCAAAAGCTTTTTAATTTGAAATTTTTCTTTTCAAGCCTCTTAGCAAAAAATAAATTTGTGACTTTAATACATTCATTTCTAAAGGAAACACAGAGTCTTTTCTTCTGCAATGGTATGTGCACAGCCAATGTTAACTGTGGCTACTGCAGTTAGCACTCCCATTACTTATTCTCTCTTCCTATAGCTGCATTATTTGACAACCCCGCTAAAGCAGACAGAATAATGAAGATAATTCTGTTTCTCTTAAGGGAAAGTAAACTTTAACATATCAGGGCTCAGAATCGAATTAGCTGTCCTGATGAGACCTGGGCATTGCCTTAATCCTTGTCCTCACTTTCCTATAATAATTGCCTACAAAATACTCACACCTGTCCGAAGATTTGGGGCAATGTCTACTCTTGCTATTTCCCTTACTAGATATTAGTGTCTTGATTGGAAACCCAAACTTCTGACTGGTGGTCAGTACCAAGTCCCAAAACTTGTTGGTTTGTCTGCACCTCTGAACACGGCCCTCCCCCAAATTCCCTAGTCACTTGCCTGTCAAGAAAGTGATAACAAGTGGTTATACCATGCCTCGATTATACCTCACAGGATATCAAAGTAAATGTAAACTCCTGCAATTTGCATCTTGGACCTGGTGTTGTTTTTTCCCTTTGAGTGCAAGGATCAATCTAGCTAATTGAATCAAGACAGATGCTGTCAGTTTAGTAATCAGTTAGCCTTGGGAATGGAAAGTAAAGAGAATCTCACTTGGTGAACTTGCTATTTCCTTTTGGCCTCGCTGTTGGAAATAGCCAGGGTTTAATTGTGGCATATATATACTATAACTAAAGAACAACCGCAGACTAACAATTATAACAGAGCATATCCTGACTATTGCATTTTGTTTCAGGAAATGAATGATGAATTAATGAAAGCACTGAGTTTTGACCACTAGTGTTAGAGGCTGATTTCTTTTTTAAAAATGTTTGCCTAAATATTGCTAAAAAAAAAAAAAAAAACTTTATTAATTCTAACATATTTAGAGAAAACAGACATAATTTATTCATTTTTGATCATATTGGAAAACATCAAGAAAATGACCTTATCATGTTAAGGATGAATTGAAAGCTAACTGATTAAGTTACTGTTTCACTGCTGTGACCATACACTGTATTAGAGTTGTTCAAACCTAGCTGTGTGATTGAGACAAGTTATATGATCTCTTTGTCCTCAGCCATCTGAGACCTGTAAAATGATTCTTTTTCTTAGGATCCAGCATAACTAAAAGAGAACACAAGCATGGTGGGCCCTGCAGGTGCCAGGCACGCAGTGGCCTTCAGTAAGTCATCACACACACCTGGTCTCCTTCTTCATTCCATAGATTCTCTAAGATTCTCATTTTGCGCTCTTCTCGCCTCTACTTTTGGCAGCCCCAGATCTCAGCACAGGCTACTTTTCCTGTTTTTTACTGGACACTTTCTCTCATTGAACATAAATTTGTACTGTGGGGTCTTCTTCCCTGTGACAGGGGGAGCCGTCATCCTGGAAGCAATGCTAGTTGGAGTTGCTGAGCCTCACTCACATCTTCTCCGGTGTGAATGACAGGCCAGTCTGTCTCCTGGCTGTCAAGCTCTGAGTAGCTAAAGGGGGAGAAGAAAAAGGAAATTCTCACACCCTTTAAGCTTGTTTGTTTTGATTTTGGTTTATTGGCTTGCTTTTTGGAAGGGTAGCTGAGCAGAAGGGTGTGTGGGGAGGGACAGGAAAACTAATGGAAGACAGAAAGGAGGAAGGGAATTTGCATTTTTGTGTGCTGTTTTCACAGACACTCTCTCCCTTGTGGAGACAAGGGAGGGGGTTGGAATTGGGGCAGAGTTGTAGGAAGGCGTTCCCAGAAGGCTGAGAGGCAGCAACCGGCTCTGTGTCTCCCGGATGGGATCTGTACTCAGATCTGTGACTATGGGCAAATTGCCCTCTGGAAGAAGGGGCAACTGAAACACTGCAGCTTGGTGACCCTTTTTCCCTTGGGGGCCCAAGCACAGAGCTTCTAACTTCCTAGGATTGTTCTCAATGCTGCATCCCCTAACCTGGGCTGTCTCAGAACCAGGGACATGTTCTGTGTTTTCCATAGTCCCACAGCAAACCACCGATCCCCTTGTTACTGTTTGTCTGACTCACTTTCCAACTAATCCAGTTTTCCCGGGACTCGCCTTGGAAGAAAAAAGGAGGAAATGAAGAGGGCTGAGGGAGTGAGAAAAACCGTTCGTTTGTTAAAAGACGATTAGAAATACCAGTCCTTGTTTTATTCCAGACCTGGTTCCCCCCACGACCTGCTGAATCAAATTCTGCATTTTAATAAGATCCCCAGAGGATGAGTTTGAAAATTCACTGAGTTATCGTGCTGAGTTATAGTACTATAATATGAATATTGTGTTCTCTACAGCTGAACCCTGTATAAAAGTTCAACATATCATTTCATTTCACTGAAATAGGGACACTAATGGGTAGTACTTTGCATTTACCCAGGGCCAATATATGAATTCATGATGAGGGCGTTCCTGAACCTCCCTGCTCCAGGCATTCCAGGCCACAGGCATCTCCTCTGTTGTGCTGCCACTGTGGGAATGACCCAAGGACTTCGAGCCAGATCAGCCCCTGCTACCCTCGGCCTCCCCTATAGAAGAGGTGACTCCTTGGCAGGAATGTGTCCTGTCAAATCAGCATGAGTCAGAGGAGAGAAAGCAAATAATCCTCAGATCAAGCTGAAATACTAAATTTCAGTAAAGGTCAGAGGGGTGCCCTAGGGGCAGTTAAAAGAACAAACAAACAAAGAACAAACAAAACTCCTAAAGTCCCCTAGAGATTACACTTGCATTATTTTGAAATTTGGTCTTTTCAGTTTCTTCTCACTTCCAGATGTAAGTCCCATCTTTTTTTTTAATAGCATATATTTGTTTCTGTTCCCCCATACTCTCCATTATTAACACAGTACCTTCTTTGACATAGATGCAAGAATATTACAATATTGCCATTAACTGTAGCCCGTAAATTACATTAATTGCATTTTTTCCCATGCATCTCCATATTCTTACCACCTTGTAATAGTGATGTATATTTGTTCTAGTTCATAGAAGAACATTCTTTTGTTTGTACTATGAACCACAATCCTCATCCAACTGTGGATTATTCAGTCCCTAGACTATTTTCTAGCTTTCTTTACATTAACATTTACATCCCTAGACTACCCCTTTCCACCACAATCCCATTTATAAACCAGCTGGGTTAGTTATACTCACTACAATGTGTTCCCATCAACACTATCCATTTCCACACTATTACAGTCAAGCTAATTAAAAATTCTATATACATTAAGCATCAGTACCCCTTCTCAGCCCTCATTCTATCTCTTAGTAACCTATACTCTAGGGTTTTAACTCTATGTGTTCATTCTTCATATTTACTTCATATTAATGAAGCCATACAATATTTGTCCTTTTGTGTCTGGCTTATTTCACTCAGCATACTGTCTTCAAGATTCATCTATGTTATCATATGTGTCCCAATTTCATTTCTTTTTACTGAAGCATAGTATTACATTGTACGTATATACCACATTTTTGTTTATCCATTCTTCAGTTTATGGAAACTTGTGTTGTTTCCATCTTTTGGCAACTGTGAATAACGCCACTAGGAACACCGGTGTACAAATACCTGTTCACAGTCACTGTTTTCAGTTCTTCTGGATATAGTCCTAGTAGAGGGATTGCTGGATCACATGGCAGTTCTATATTTAGTTTCCTGAGGAACTTCTAGATCGTCTTCCCTAGAGGCTGCATCATTCTACATTACTACCAACACTGAAGGAGTGTTCCTATTTCTCCACATCCTCTCCAGCATTTGTTGTTTTCTGTTTTTTTTTAAATAATGGCCATTCTATGCAGTATGAGATGATATCTCAAGTCCTATCTTTATACAACATTTTTTATCAACGTCATAATTCTATTCTCATCGTTCTTAATACTGAATTTGCATTGAAGAGGCTGACATTAATGTTGCACTTACTCTATCCCAGACTCTAGAGACATAATGTCCTATTTGATCTTCACAAGTGAGGCATCAGTGAGCCATTATTATTTCCATTTTACAGATGAGGAAATTGAGGCTCAGAAACGTTAAGCAAACTACAGGAGATTTTGAAGTTAGCATGCAGGGGAGCAGAAACTTAAATTATTCCAATTAGTTATATGACTCAAAAGATCCTATTTCCATTATACCATAATGTCGCCCACATACATATATAAACACGGCCTTAACTTCAGTTTACCCAAAATATTTAATTTTCCTTTTTCTTCTCCACATCTACTTAAATAATAGTAGTTTCAAGCCATGTATTGGTTGCCCATTTTATAAAGCCTATTCACTTATTATATCTTCTTAGTCTTTCTCAACAGCACTCTTAAATGGGCCAAAATAAAATTATTTTTTTCCATTTTACATATGAGTTATTTGAAATTCTGATTGGTTAAGGAACTTTGATAAAATGAGACCATTCCCAAAATGGCTTTTGTTCAGATCTGGACCTAAATCTTCAGATTCCAAATCCATCACCCTCAAAAACAAGTCACATTGGCCCTATCAACTCTATGCGCCCCTTTGGATATTGTGGTGTCTAAGGAAAGTATGGTAATTTTATTAACAAATAATTTTCAATGTAAGAGAAAGTAAAGTAAAATGTATGCTATATTTAGTCAACAATAGGTCCATAATTGAACTAGTACAGCCAAAATTATCTCAAATAAAACTGAAATTATTCTTTTTTTAACCTTCCATGATTTTGTTAATTTTTTTGCCTATAGAAAAGACATAAGACATAAATGATCTATTCCTGTAACAGCTGACTAGAGCGGTTTTACTTGTAATTGTAGTTGTTATTTTAGCTTACTTCTATTACTTGTTATTGTAGTTGTTATGTGACAACTGAACAATTTATGACACAGCTGTAACCAGATGCTTGCTGCTCTTTACAGTCCCCCATTTACAGCCAGTTCATGCTTTACCCCAGCTGGCTTTTGTCAGTTTTCAAGGGCTTCTCAGGGCCTGAACTTGAATACTCCCTACTAACTGAAACTAAAACATAACCAATTAATACATGCCAATTTAAATAACACCACTATCTCCATCTCCCTTTGTTTGAATCCCATAAAAATCCTAAACTCTTTAGACAAGGGAGATAGGTTTTGCGTTTTAATGCCTGTCTCTTTTTGGGGCTGCCTCTCGATAAACTCTTCCCTGAAATCCTGATGCCTTAGTATTGACTTGTGTGTGCATTGGGCAAAGAGTCCTTGCTTGGTAACATTCTTTCATCAGAATGAAAAAGATTCCAGATGGAATTTACAAGATGCAAGAAAGAAGTAAGAACAACAACAACAAAAGGTTAAATACATGTGTCAATGCACTTTGACTGCATGAAAATATTAATAATGTCTAGTGGTTCTATAATAGTGCAACTTTAATTTATAAATTGGTGTCAAGAAAAGTAGCTGCACCACACAATGTTAAACAGGCAAGGATGACTCAACTCCCTTGAAACAAAAGATAGCAAGCTTTTAAGGGCTGAAGTGGGTTTGTGAGAAAAGCACAAAAGTTGAAAGAGGTTTGATTTACTGAGGTTGCAGCCGGGATCATTTTATTCTAGGGAGATGGGTGAGTGATTTATTGAAAATGTAATTAGGCCCCTTGGTTCACAATGTTTTTCTTTGTAGTAATTAGTTTCCCTGGACCCAGTAAGGGCTGGGAGAGAGCAGAAGGGAGATAAGAAGTTAGAAGCTTCTCCAGTGCCTGGCAGTGTAAGGGTCAGCGTCAGGGTGAGAGGGAGGTCAAGGACCTGGAGTCAGGAGAAGCCTGTGTACAGTTTGGTCAAGCCAAGGGGAAGTTAAGGATGTTTAAGGAGACATAAAGGCAGTCTTGGTCATTGGGATGGGATTAATTAAAATGAATTAAATCCTTATATTATCTACAAAGAAGTAAAGAATATTAATTATCCTTATTTTTTAATCAATTTTATTGTGAAATGTAATACACATTATAAAAATCCATAAAACATTAATGAATTGTTTAACGGAAAATTGGAAAATGAACACTTGTGTAACCATTCCATTTCCTTACCTATCACAATCCACTCCCCCAACACCACCAGAGTAATTTCTACACTGACTCTGAAGGTAATCATTTCCTTTTTTGTTACTATAACAATTAACTAGGTCCACATACCAGTAAGTGTATGAAGGAAAATTACGTGCATTGTGCTGCTGTTGGGTGAAATGATTCGCATACAAAGGCACACATTTACATATGAATAACTACTAGTCCATATTTATTAATGGTGCTGGCTATTGTTAATGGTATTATTGCTATTGTTTTATCTATCTGATGAAATAAATCTTTCATCTTTATTTACTGGCCCTCTCTATATCTTGTAATTCTTTTTTGCTTTATCAAATCTATAATAGCGCTGACTCATGGCTATGTTTTCTCGATATTTTTCTTTTCTTTCTCTTTTTTCTCCAACTCTGCTCAGCATGAAGAAAATTCCCTGGGATTAATTTAGTTCTGGTTCTCTCTATTAAGAATGGAACCTTTTTGGATCTAAAACTCTTTTCCATGAGGAGGCCCTGGGTCCTGACTTCTTTGCCCCTCCTTCCCTCATCTGTAGTTAAGCTAGAGAAGCTAACCCCCAGAATGAAGGAAGCATGAATTCTTTCCTTGTGAAAATGAGACTCATTGCTCTGTGTTCTACTAAGCTACCTGAGTTCTCACTTTTCAGTACAGCTTTAGCATGGAATTTTGCCATTGCCTTTTCTACTCTTTGATGCTACTGAAGTGATGTTTTAAAATTTTTTCTACAATGTTTTGTATTGTTTTTAGATGGAGATCTCATCTAAATATCTTAGTCAACCATAACCAGAAATAAAAATTCAACAGATGCATCATTTTAGCATTGGACCAAAGAATTTAACTGCATTTCCAAAGAATTTTTTAAAATTCTGACATAATATTTTTGATATCCAAGGCTCTGGACTGTAAAGGCAGGGATGTTTGAAAGAAGAAAATGTTTCTTGAGTTAGAATTTACTCCAATGCACACAAATTCATTTAATCTCTATGAAACAATCAATGATGGCAAAAATTTCTGCTTTGAACACCAAGAGGTAAGCCCCAAAGCCATGGATAGCAGGTTTGAAAGAACCCATGATGATGAAAGAGATTTTAAACAGGTGGAATGTAAAAGAGTACTTCAGAATCCATCACATCCCCTGGGCTGATATTGGACAGTCAGTATAAGGAAAAACAACAATGTTGGCAATAGAAAACTATCAAGAACGCTTCTACATAGACTCTGAATTGCTTCTAATGGTACTGAACTTCTGGAAAAGAAAAGTCTCATACCTGGGCTAGGAAACTGAAGCTGTTATAATACCACAAGCATCAGATTTTGTTTTCCTTAAAAAGCAGAAGTAAACTTTCCACAATAAATTACACCCACTAGAAAAATCATGGCCAGCAATATGGAAACTGAGACAGTATTGGGAGGTCTCTGAGGTCAGAGAGACTTCTGGATAGAGTCACTTTTACCAAGAGATTTTGGCGATTGTCCTTACCTGTGTCTCTTCAGAGCCAAATAGTTAATGCCAAGAGACTGGACTACAACTCTCCTCCGAAAGAGGAAAGCATGGCCAAATTGTGTCTTGGAATCAATCCATTTTACTAGCACTTTCCAAGCAACACTTTACCCTGTTTTCTTAAGGTCATTTAAGACTGAGCATTACTATTCCCATCATTAAGTTTTCATTGTTAAGGCAAGAAGAAGACGGAATCAGTGTTTCAACAATGAGGAATCTTCTGGGGGAAACAACTATCAATTCACAATGAAATGAAATGAAAATATCACCCAGGAGCCAATTTATATAATACTTGACAGGGGTGTTATCATGTCTGTACTGAATAGATGATATTATATATGCATTTAGATCAAACACTAACTTGGGGTCAGACATCACCCTAAAAACAATGCAGAGTCTAGGTGTGGTCAGCTTGCACTCATATAGGAAGACCATACCAAGAGATAGCTTCTGAAAGTGCTTCTGTTCCTTGTATCTCAATGGATACCTTAGTCTTTGCTAATTAACATATTAAGTGGGATTGTAATGGAGAAATAGTGGCACATTGACTATTATGATTGACTTTTGGTAATTGACTTTTATTTTTAAAGATTTATTTATTTATTTCTCTCCCCTTCCCCCCCACCCCGGTTGTCTGTTCTCTGTGTCTATTTGCTGCGTCTTCTTCTTTGTCCACTTCTGTTGTTGTCAGTGGCATGGGAATCTGTGTTTCTTTTTGTTGCATCATCTTGTGTCAGCTCTCAGTGTATGCCGGGCCATTCCCAGGCAGGCTGCACTTTCTTTCGCACTGGGTGGCTCTCCTTACGGGGCACACTCCTTGCACATGGGGCTCCCCTACGCGGGGATACCCCTGCGTGGCACGGCACTCCTTGCGCGCATCAGCACTGTGCATGGGCCAGCTGCACACGGGTTAAGGAGGCCTGGGGTTTGAACCGCGGACCTCCCATGTGGTAGACGGATGCCCTAACCACTGGGCCAAGTCCACCACCCCATAATTGACTCTTACAGGTGAAATAAAAAGTATTCCTATTCAGTTCCTAAAGAAGTTGAATATAGACTTGCCATGGGACCCAGCAATACAGTTACTAGATATATACCCAGAAGAACTGAGAGCAGAGACATGAACAGACATTTGCTCACTGATATCCATAGCGGTATTATTCAAGATTACCAAAAGTTAGAAACAACCCAGGTGTCCATCAACTGATGAATGGATAAACAAATTGTGGTATATATACACAATGGAATATTATGCAGCGGTAAGAAGAAATGAAGTTGTGAAGCATACGACAACATGGATGAACCTAGAGGACATGATGTTGAGTGAAGCAAACCAGACACAAAAGGATAAATACTGTATGACTACACTATTATGAACCAAATATATTGTATAAACTCATGGGATTAATCATTAAAAAATACATCACCAGAAAAGAGAAAGAGGTTAAAGAAAGGAAAGCTGAGGTTTAATCTGTGCAGAATTGTTGAAAATGTTGTTTGTAAATCTTCGGAAATGAATAGAAATGGTTAAAGCATATCATGGTGTTTATAGTAGCAGTGCTATTGTACAAGTATGACAGTGGTTGAAAGGGGAAGTCTAAGATCATGTATGTTACTAGAAGGAAGCTAAAAACTAATGTGGTACTGTTGTGGAATTTAAGAGAAGTTCAATTATTTGAGAATAGAGAGGCCAGGACTCAGGAATGATTTTGAGAAGGAAAAATGGTTTATTGACGGCCGGCCGGACTCGGGAGCTTTCTGTTTGAATCCCGAGCCCTGAACAAGATTTTCAAACGTCTTTTATACAGAGAGGAAAGGCCAAATGGTCCCTTTGTTTCAGTTCTCAATAGGCTTCAATTAGCATATATCTCTTTCACATCTTAGGTAAGCTTTTAGCAAGGACTCCAGACATTTTAGATAAGCCTTGGTTTTTGCATTTCCCCTAAATACTTAAAGTTTATAGCCCTTGCTTTGTTAAACATTTCCTGGGACTGGAGCCTGCTGTCACCGTCCCTAAGGGCAGGACTGCAGCCTCTTACCGTTCCACACCCACAAGTCAAACAACTTAGTTATTTCTGAAGAGACACAAGTCAAACAGCTTAGTTATTTCTGAAGAGACAAAGAGCCTTCCACCCATAGCCCACATCAGTACTATATATGACAGTAAAACCTCACAGAAAACATGAATATGGGTGATATTGCATATATAAGCCTGTTTCTACAAAATATAAATATAAATATACTAGAAAGAAGAAAAAAGAATAGCAGTTATGCATGGCAGAGGAAGCAGAGAGACTGAGAGGTGATGAGTTTTGTTTTTTGTTCATTATTATTATTGAAATAATTAAAGTGCTCTAAGAATGATTGAAGAGATGAATGCACAAATATGTGATTATACCGGATACCACTGTTTGTACACTTTGGATGGATTTATGTTTTATTAATATGTACCAATAAAATTGATTTGTTAAAAAAATTTAAAAAGTTAAGAATTATGGATTGGCTAAATCTAGTGTTAGAGATACTACCCACTCTGAATAAAGAGGTGTTAAGAATTTACTTTTTGAAGTTGAAATAAAGTTAAAAGAGGAAAGAAAAGCAAAAGAGGTCCGACCTTTTAGGAGTTGTAGTCCTCTATCTAGTAGAGTGAAGAGGGTGGCAGTTTGCAAATTTTAAATTATCTTTAAGGAAAACCGAAGAGGGCAACCCATAATACCAACTCAGTTTCTTTGGGTCCATCCCTTAGGCTTGCAAGCAATGGCCAATGCGGCTAGCAGGCAGATTCTAGAAGAGGGGCAGATTCCAGAAAGGGGGGGAGAATTTACGTTGAAGGGTTTGGCGGGATTTCAGAAAGCCGCGGGGTAGATTGCTTGCTGCGGCCTACACCCAGGCCAGAGGTAAGCGGAGGAGCGCCCTGAGGTGCAGGTGCGTAATTGGGAACAGACTCTTGCCTGGGTTTTGCGCAGAAGTCCTGGGCAGGGGAATAGAAAAGTGTGGCACTAACGAGGGGCCGGGAGACTGTAATATATGCTAGTGTTGCCTGAAAAGTATAATCTTAATTGGCTGTATTGGTTGATATCTACCCTCTGTAGCTCAAATTCTTATGCATCCTGTGCTCTGTGGCTCCCAGTTTGTTTCAGATCCATGCGTGTCTTCACTTCACCTCACTTTTGACACCTCTCTGAGACTAAAGACCTCTCAGGCATTTCTATTTTGTTCTGAACAACATAGGTCACTTCTGGATGCTCTTCTGCCCACCACAATGAGAGCACTCACAACTTGCTACTATAAAATTCAGGTGCCAAATGGCCTTGGGACTTCTCCAGGGATCTTTCACTACCCCCTCTGGATTTCAATCGCACTCAAAAATCTAAGGCATACTGTGGGGCATTTAATCTACAATTTAAATCCCTTGATAACCTCCAACAATTAATTCAATTAATTTCCCCCCTAATGCAAGTGTACTTTATCTGCTTAGGGAGGTAGGACACTGTTCTCACATCCTCATACATTTTCAGTTGATTGGATATGACATAAAGTCTAGGTTTGCTTCCTTCATGACTGAAGCTGTTGGAATGCCTGGATTTCACAACTCTTATATGTTCTGTGAGTCTAAAAAATCTATTTAGAAACTCAGTTGGCTTCTTTATTCTCAGTTGAATTAGTCCTGACACTAGGAACAGCATTAACCCAATTGCTAGGAGCAGATAATAAAATTTTTGAAGAAAGAAAAGTTTGGGTTATTTTCAAAATGGTTTCTACTGCCACAACTGTAACAAAGACTTGTGGCTCATTGAATGAGTTCACTCAGCAACATTTTATCAGGATGTCTGTATTAGCTTATGTTTAATGTGCTTTTTCTGAGAAAACTGAAGCTCTGATATATTAAATGACTTGCCTGAGATAACAGTGCTAATTAATAGCAACTCTGGGTACAGAAAAGTGCAATGTTGTTCTATGGCTGGAAGTCCTAGAACTTGGAAGGGAGAAATGGAAAGTGGCTTCTGGTTAACTCAATATCAATGGTTTTCAAACAAGGCTGTGCATTAGAATCAACCAGAGCTTTCACAAAATGCATATTACTCTCCCACAGCCAGAGTGGGTCTAAGATTCATTCCATTCTCTCTATTTAAAATAATCTCTTCAGATAACTTCTATTCTATATATAATAAAGATGAAGAGCATGTGAAATGCACGTCTGGTCTGCCTCAGATATCTTATTCCCTTGATGTCCTTCCCTCAGTTCTTTTCTGGTCTCCCCCAGCTCCCAAAGTCTTAATGGGAGGCAGCTAAGGGAGGCTGTTTTAGTTTGCTAAAGCTGCTAGGAGCAATATACCAAAATGGATTGGCTTTTATAATGGGAATTCATTAAGTTAAAAGCTTTCAGTTCTGAGACTGTGAAAATGTTCAAATCAAGGCATCATCAGAGATGCAGTCTCACTGAAGATCAATTGCAGGTGATTCTGGATTCCTTCCATGTGACAAGACACAATGGCGGCTCTCTGGTTTAGATCTCTACTCTAGGCTTACTTTCTCCCTGAGCTCAGCTGTGGATGATTAGCCATACAGCTTCCTGCCCCCTCTCCCAGCCTCTAGGCCTCCTCTCTTTGAGGCTCTTTCTGAGCCTCTGTGCTCCACTGATTATAGATAGCCTCAGGCCTCTAAGACCTCCCTCTTATCTTCTAGGGGTTTCTCTGTCTCTGACACCTTTTTTCTGTGTCTCTGTAGCTTTTAGAATTTATAAGGGACTCCAACAAGAGGACCAAGAACCACTCTGGGTCATGCCTCACTAAAGTAATACAGTCAACGGTCCACAACTGAATTCAATCTAATCAAAGGGTCCCACACCATCAGGTATGGATTAGCCCTAAGGGCCTGATTTTCTGGCATCCATCCAGATTAAAACTGTCACAGAAGTATTAGCCTTGATGTATGCATGGCTTGAGACAGTGGTTTTAACACTTCGGTGTGAATCTGGATCATTTAGGATACTTGTTGCAAATCAAATTATTAGGTGCCATCCCCAAGTTCATGATGTATTTTATGGCCACTTAATCACGAGTATTTAATAAATAATCTGAAATCTGCCTTCGTTGTGAAGCTGTCGGGCTATATTCAACCCTTACCCACCTGAAATCATTTGGCTGCTCTTGTGTATCTTCCATAAAAACCTTGAACTATATGCATAACCAAATTGTTTTAGGTCATAAGGCTCGTTTATTCAAGAGTTGGCCTTCAGTAGTGAATCCGTCTTTCCTGTGGAGGCTGCAAATAGTCTGTCTGTTGCCTGGCAGTAAGTAGGAAGTGAACCATACTTGTCCATTGGGGGATTTGGTTGGATGGCCTGTAAAAACATTTCCCAAAGTGTTTCTGAGCTTGGTCTTAGAAAAGTGAACTGTCTTACCAATCCTGCAAAAGGAGTGGTAATGTTTGCTTAGTGGAGAATTTTTAAATCACTGAATTTTCTGGTTGATAAATGTCTGCTTGGAGAGCAGAGAAAGCCTGCCAAGCACAGTCTGCCTCTGGATAGTACTCAGGGAACACAAATGGCAAGAAAGTTTGGGTCTTAAAAGCTCTGGCATCTCCAGGGGTTTATTTACAGTTTAATTACTTTGCAGGTAAAACAGGGGACAGATGTGTCACACCAGGTCTGGCAGGAGAGGGAACCTTGGTATTGGCCCAAATTATCACTCCTTGGCTATTTCTCTGAATCCCCAGGAATATAGAGATAGGCAAGGTGGTGTTTTAGTTTGCCAAAACACTGCTGATGCAAAGTACCAGAAATGGGTTGGGTTTTATAAAGAGGATTTATTTGGAGCAAAAACTTACAGTTCCAAGGCCATGAAAAATCCAATTCAAGGTACCATAAGAGGTAGTTTCTCACCAAAGTCAGCTATCACATGTTGAAGCAAAATGGCAGGAAATCTCTGCCTAGGTCCCTGTCTTCCACTTCAGAATGTGCCATCTCCTGGAGCTCAGCTGTGGGCAACCAGGCATAGGCCTTGTCTCTTACTGAGCCTTTTCTCTCAGGCTTGGCTGCTCTGCTTTCTTTCTGAGTTCAGATGCGAACTTTCAGGCATAGGGCTCATCTCTCCCTGGGCCTCAACTCTTTGAGCCTCTCCTTTCTCTCACATGGCAAGATTAAATATGGCAGAGCTCTCTCTTCTTCTGTGTCTCAGTTTATGTCAGACCCAACATGAGGGTAGAGACCAAACCTGAGTCATGCCTCACTGATTTAGTCCAACTGAGAGCTCCTCACACTCACAGGAATGAATTAGCTCATAAATATAATCTTTCTCTTTTGGGGATTCATAAAATAATTTCAAACTGCCACAGGTGGCCAAAAGCCTGTGACAAAAGACAAAGCAGGTGTGAACCATTAGGAGAAATCCTGTCAGGATAATTATTAGGGAAGCATCTTTATCCCTGGATTGACATCTAATGGAAGGGAAACCGGAGAAAGGAGAGAAAGTAATAATGAAAGAGAAAGCCAAGGAAGAACTGGAAAATTAAACTGCAACATCAAAGATGATATTGGCAAGAGACTAAAGAAATCCTTTGAGCCAAGAACAGCCTACCTCCTGATTGGATTTGCTCTTCTGCTTCAGATCTAGAGAAGCCTAAACAAATAAAAAGCTGGAAAACAAAGAAACTGACAACTGAAGAACACCAAAAGGAAGCAAAACCAAATGAAACTTCCTTATTAGGAAAAATCTCTTCCAACTTCTGTTGGTACTCCTGTTTCCAACAATAGGTTTATTCATTGAGATGGAGGTAGTGATTGCAGAAATTTCCTCTTAAATGTTAACATCCTGGAAAGGGTGGCCCTAAAACTGGTATATATGAATATATATACTCCAGGACTATGCTGTAATGCTATTTATTTTGTTTCTCAAACTGTTTCAAAAATCCCATTGCCAAACTCAAGGTAATGCAGATTTTCTCCTATGTTTTCTTGTAGAAGATTTGTAGTTTTCCATTTTACACTTAGGTCTATGATCTGGTTTGAGTTAATTATGTCTAAGTGTGAAGTATATTTTGAGGTTCAGTTCTTTTGCATATGGAGATGAATTGTTCCTGCACCGTTTGTTGAAAAGACATGTCTTTTTCCACTGAATCTTCTGTGCACCTTTGTCCAAAATCAGTGACTATATTCGTGTGAGTCTATTTCTAAATTCTCTATTTTTCTTTATTGATCTGTGTCCATTCTTTCACTAATACTACAGGGTCTTTATTACTGTTGCCTTATTATTCTTGATACTAAGTAATGTGAGCCCTCTAAATTTGTTACTTTTCCTCATTATTTTGGCTATTCTAGTATCTTTTTCTTTCTATGAAAATTTTAGAATTGGCTTGTCAATATCCAAGAAAATCTTAAAGCAGTTTTGATTGGAATTTGTGTTGACTGTAGGTCAGTCTCAGGAGAATTAGCGTTTTAACATTATTTAGTCTTCCAGTGCATGAAAACAATGCATCTACCCATTTGTTTAAAATCTTTGGTTTCTTACATCAGTGTTTTATAACTTTTGAGATACAGATTCTGCCAATATTTTGTTAGATTTATACCTAAGTACCTCATTTTTTAGGTTCTCTTATGAATGATAGGGTCGTTCATAAATTTCAAATTCCAATTGTTCATTGCTGACATATAGAAATGGAATTTACTTTAGTATATTGACTTTGTATCATATGACCTTGCTAAACTCGTTTATTAGTTCTAGGAATTCTGTTGTAGACTTTTTGGGATTTTTTACAAAGACAATCATGTTGTCTGATAATTAAAACTGTTGTATTTCTTCCTTTTCAATCTATCTATCTTTTATGTTTTTTTCTTGCCTTATTTCATTAGCTAGTAATGATATTAATATCCACTTATATCTTGGTGACTCAAATTTAAATCTCTATCTCACATACGGCTCCTGGATCCTAGATCCGTAAATCCCACTGCCAGGAAAACGTGCCTACCTTATATGCCCACTTATATTCTATAAGTGCATAAAACTCAACATGCCCCAACTTCAGTTCATTAGTTCCATCAAAAATATACTGGTACAAAAATATTCCATTTTCTAATTGAGGGTATCATCATCCAAGGAAGTCTGAATTCATTCGACATCCTTATTCCATATTTGATGCTTCTAAAATCAGTCAGTTCTCTCACAACCATACTCTTCCCTCACCTGCACTGATCTTGTCTTAAGGCCATCCCTGATTATTTGTTCCTTAGCCTATTTAATTGTCTCTTAACTTCCTACTGCATGCACCTTATTTATTTCAATTCTTCTCCACACAACTGCATCCTCCATAGAATTTTCCAAAAATAAAAAATCTAATCATCTCACTTCTTTGCTAAAATTTTTCACTTATCCATCATTGCCTGAAAGAACTCCAACTTTCTAGTATGGTATAATACAGCATTTATGAGGAGACTTCCACTTCATCTCTTGCTACACACCTCCTTATGAATCCTAGGATCTAGCTTCTATTGAAATGTTGAAAGTTCAATAGAAGATGGTTAAGATGTTTCGCTCTTCCATATTTTGCACATGTTCTTTTGCAGATCACTTTTCCTCATCTAGTCCATGGGATGAAATTTTGATCCTCTGGAGTATTCGTTTCAATTATTCTTTTTTATTTTATGCCTACTCCCAACTTCCTCCAAACTTCAGACACAGTTAATTCCTTTTCCTTCTAAGTCATCACTGTGCTTGGCTCACATCACTCTACTGTAATGATTTTTTTGCCTGTTACTCTACTACACTCTGAAAACTGAGTGAGGGTATGATGTCACATTTAGAATGTTATTCACAGCACAAATCAAGCCATTTTGTCATATAGAGTTTAATAAATGCTTGCTGAATGAATGAAGAGATCGTAGATACCTTTTCTCTGGTTAAATGGAGTGGAGGAGATGACATACGACTTTTATGTACATATAGAGTAACAGTAATTTTTATGGAATTTTGTTCCTTAGTTTCTAATGGCTGCTGTAACACATTTTTACAAACTCGAGGGCTTAAAATAACCAAAATTCGTTCTCTCACAGTTTTGGAGGCCAGAAGTCTGAAATCATGATCACTGGGAAGAAATTAAGGAGTCGGCAGGAACATGCTCCCTCTGGAGGCTATAGAATAGAATTTATTACTCACCTCTTCCAGATTCTGGCAGTAGCTGGAATTTCTTGGCCTCATTTCTCTAATCTCTGATTCTAGTCACAATGCCTTCTTTTCTGTGTGTATGTTAAATTCAAGGATGCTTGTGATTTCATGTAAAGTCCACCAGGGTAATCCAGGGTACTGTCCCTATCTTAAGATCTTAAATTAATCACAAATGCATTTTGCCATTTAAAGGTTACGGGGATAAGGACCTGACATCTTTGGGGTCCATTAGTCAACCTACTACACTTGTCTTATTTCTCCTTTTCTTTCTTCCTCCCTCCATTATTTCATTCTTTCCTTTTGTTCCCTTTATATAATCACTCCTTCTCTCCCTTCCCTTATTCACTTTCTTCCTTTTTGTCCTTCCTTCCCAATTCCTATTCTTCCCTCCCTCTCTATCTTCTAATATTGACAAAGCAGAAGAGACTGAAAGGGACTAAATTATTTTTCCAACTTCTTCCATTAAGGTGATGGCAGAACTGTGAAAAGGAGACTTCCCAGCCAGACTTTTTTTCACTACATCATTTACATATTAACATATACATGTCACCATGACAGCAAAAGCAGCTCCTCATTACTCTCTGTGTTGCTCTGATATTATTACATGTAAAAAAAATTAGTGGGACTTCACACTCTGACATATCTTAGGCAAAAGAAATGCCTTGCTGTGATGGTCATTAAAAGGACTGACATGAGTGATAGGAAGCTGGTTTTGTTAATCAGTTCGTGTCAAAAAGTATAATAAGTGTCGATTATAAACACAATAAGTATTTTCAAAATTGGCTGCTCTCAATTTTAGTTACTAACTAGGGCTTTGTCATACTTCATTTGTATCTTCCCATCACCCAAGTCAAAATGAAAATATAAAAATCTATAAATTCATATTTGTTTGACTATTTAAAGCCACAAATATGCATATGCTTTTTTCCAGCTAAATCACCTGTTATTTGGGTATCATATGGACATATCCACAGATATAATTATTTTGTATCATCAAGTAAAAATTTGGAGAGGCAGAAGATTTGAATACCCTTAGGGATTTAACAGCCTCTCTGTGACCTGGAAACAAGTTACTTAGACTTATTACTACCCACTAATATTAAAACTAATAATACTTTCTCCCCTAACAATATTTCACAGAGGATTATGAGGGCAAGTTAAAGACATTTGATGAAAATTTCCGTGGACTAGTGTGGAGCATTTATACATTTTATTTTTTAAATTAAATGGAATGGTAACATCTGCTGAGGGAATAGGAGGCACCATCAGTAATTGACCAACTTGATTTTCTCTCATGTGGATTGTTACTTTACTTCAGAATTGATGAGCCCTGACTCTACTCAGTAGTATTGAATAATCACATCTGAAGGTCTACTCAAAATTTTTCCCACTGTTTTTTTTCTTTTACATTCATAGCTTCCATTTAATTTTACTTGCTTATATATGCTTAGTTTATTAGAAATTGTCCTTTAGAGAGCCTTTTTAATTTTAATTTTTGCCTTTAGTGTGATTTTTCACTTGATACAATATTCCATAAAAATTAGAAGGGCAGGGACTAGCAACAAGAAGGATAATTTGGAGGCACTAGCTTGTGTATCAGTTAAATCATTGGTGAGTGATAATCATGAAGGTAGTAAATGATAAGCAATAAATGTAGTAATGAATTTTTAAAACTATCCCAGAATTATCTTTTATGCTTTCAAAACTGATCTTTCATCTGAGAAATGAGGTGAATATTTTCTAAGTACTGAAACTTTAGAAGGGGTGCTTATAACAAATTACATCAAATGAATACATCTGGCCGATGCCCCATAGCCTTTTACATCTTGTGAGAAGTACTGAAACTACAACAAAAAAGATGGCCCATTCATGGAGAGAAGTGAAGAAGCAAGTAATAAAGAAAAAAAAAATAGGTAGCTGAAGAGAGTTTACTGACATAATCTGCTTTAGAAATCATTCCTATGAATTGCAATAATTGAGAACACAGCAAATTTGGGCCTTGAGTCTGAAGAAATAAAAATTCCCAAGTTTTTGTTCACCATGGGAGAGTTGAATGACCTATGAGTGACTGTGGGTGGGTGGAACCAGCTCACAGTTTATTGGTGGGTCTCTGATGTCCAACGTGATATTATCCTTGGGGAGATACATCTCTTTACATCTGGCTGGATTTGGAAAATTAGCCCTGTGCATGCAAAAAGCTTTCCTGTTGGCTAAATACATCTAGGTCTTTTTAATACACTTTAATCAAGGCTTTTTCAACAGGCAACCACAATTATTTCAGTGGGCTGAACTAAGATCCCATGCAGAAACTAATAGAAATTCCTTTCTCTTTAAATGGTTCACTTATGAGATTTAAGTCAACTTTATGTTAAAGCCCCCCCCTTCCAAAAAGTCTAGGAATATTCTGAAAATGTTATTTTGCATGTGTTTTTGTATTGTGCTTTTCGATGCTTTATTATTGTGACTTTTTTGGCCTCCTATGCTGCTAAGAAATAAAATTCACCTTAACTTACCGTGACAGTTTGTATTAATTATGAATTCCAAAAAGAAATATAGATTATGTTTGTAAACTAGTCTGCTCCTCTGTTTGTAAACTAATCTATTGATTGTATTAGATTCAGCTGTGATGCCTTTGATTAAATTAAGATTAGGGCTTTGATTCGACCACAATATTAGGGAGACTCATTTTGAGTCCCTGCCCCCTTCGTGGGCTATATGAAAGGACACACGTTCAAGGAAATGCACAGGGAAGATATAAAGAGAAAGAGAGACAGCTCCATAGATACAGCAGAGGCCCTGGAAGAGAGATGAGCCATTCACTTGACAGTTTACAGCTGACCTTGTGAAGAGAACAGAGCAGCTGAACCTGGAAAGAAATGAGCCCCAGGAAGAAAGACAAGCCCTTTGCCAGCCAATAGCTGATATCGGAAGAAGCTAGACCCATGGAACCTTAAGAGAGAAGAGGAAGGCTGAACCCTTCCAGGCATCACCCACCATCTTGCTTCAAAACGTGGCAAGTGACTTTGAGTAAGGAAGTAACCTTGAATTGGACTCTTCAGGGCCTTGTGACTATAAACTTCTGCCCCAAATAAATAGCCTTTATAAAAGCCAACAGATTTCAGGTACTTTGCATCAGCACCCCTTTGGCTGATTAATACACTTAGTGATCTAAATCAGCTTTTGATTTTTGTTTAATTTGTTTTCTTTTTGTTGTTGCTTTTTTGTTTGTTTTTACTTTTATCTAGTCCTACAGTATCAAATACTAAAAAAAAATTGAAGGGATTTGTTAAACCCATGAGCTAGGGGCTTAGATTCCCTTGTGATAATTGCTATTCCCACCATTTAGTCCACTTTGTTAAACTATCTGGAATTCAGCTTCCTTATTTGCTATATTGTGGGGGTGGGTAGTGGTATCTGTAATCTTTTGATTGGGTTGTCAAATTTCATTATATACCACGTTCCCAGCTGATAATAAGCATTCAAAAAATGTTTTTCACAGTGTTTAAATTTATTTCTCAACTCCTAATGACTTGACTCTTATCATAAAACATGAATGGAATGTCTACATCCTGACACTAGTTTCTTACTCTGGATTTGTTTATCTTTTTACCAGTTCTCTTTGAAATTTTCTTGTGGACTTTCCTTATCTTGTGTGAATACTTGCTGAAAGACTGCAGGATGTAAATCTGATCTTCCTTTGGAAAATCCAATTCCCCATTTCCACTTAGAAGTAATTGTTTTGCTCAGAATATTAGGGTATTTAGCAGGTCACTTTACTATGAATATGCATTCAAGAAGGAGGAGGCAGAGGGTGAGTATCTGAGGCCACACTGTTCTTTTTTAATTTTTAGGCTTTTAGTTTGAGTTTCTATGCCATGATAAACACTGTATTGGAAGCAGAGATTTAAACAACAACAACAACAACAAAACCTAAATACAAATAGCCTTTATTTACTCTTAAAGATCTCAGTTATAACACTAGAAACCCAGCTTGAACAAAATTAGGCTCAAAGGGGACTTTATTAACTTCAGTGAGGAAATAAAGGAGTGGCAGGGCTATAGACAGGCCACAGAGACATCTATAATGGTGATGTGCTCCCTTTCCAGGTTCTGTTTCTTCTGTGATAGTTTCCATGGTCTGCTGCAAACAAAAAAGTATGTATGTATTCTGATAATGTCCCGTGGGATATTTCCCCAAATCATTTTTCACCCAGATATTCTACTTCAAAGAGAAAGTTTGACTGCCTTGTTTAGAGTTAAATACCTAGTTTTGTTTCAGAACAAAATAATTTCTCTTTGAGACCCCATTTACCTATAAGTCCTTCATTTAAAATTTGCTGCTTGGAACCTGAAGTTTTCTCTTCCTAATTTCCTTCCAATACACAGTCAGATATTGCCTGTGATATTTTCCATTTAGGTTTCTATTCAGGTCAATTTGGTTAACTCATTCCCCACAGGGAGGAGAAAACCAGTTTATAGAGGGTCGCATGTCACATTCATTCTAATTTCCCTTCATATGAATGACTGTAAATATCTTTCTTCTTATGTAATATCAGTTTGCTGCTAAAGTGAAATGGGATGACTTACAGGTCTCTTTCCTAAAGAAATATTATCCATTAACTCTAAGGCAATAAAAAATATCCTGGGAAATGTAGCAGAATGGGGAAGAAATCTTAACGGTGGAAATAAAATCCCAGAAAGAACATTTTGGCTTATTTGACTAAAAAAGACACATCCAGAATGGTGAGCAGCACAGTATGCTGAGGTATTTGCATGATAATACTGAGCACTAAAAATCAAAACTTAACTCTTGTGTTCTTGCCAAAGACAAGCAATTCAGACATTGGTAGGTATTTGAAGCAGGACATAAAGGGATGATTTAGACATGATAGATTGATTTCTGCATCACAGCCATCCTCAAGAAGCATGTGCTGGAGGGAACAATGACATTTGGGTTGAAATCTGGAAGTGCTCCACAGTTTTTATTTCTCTCCATTCAAAGTATAATCTCCTGCAGCCAGTGAATACAATATTTCTGTCAGTGAGGTTCTATTACTTTGCCTATTGATTTACCACAGGTGGTGGTGAGAAGATGAATCATCTGTAACAGCAATGAAGATACAAAACTGGAGACTCTTAAGTGCTGCTTTTTGTGTTCCTTTTAATGATCATTACCGAATTGGTACAGCGGTCCCCAATGGCAGCAAATATCCATGGGTCCTTGTGGGCCAACAGAGAGAGCCTTGTCAGTCCTTGTATAAATGAATCTGTCTTCAACCACCTCCTACCAAGCTGTTGGTCCTTGGATACTAAGGGAATTGCTTGCTCTAGAAGAAGAAAGTGATGACTCATAACTATTAAGAACATCTCTGCAAATAAGTACTGATAATTATGGCCAGCAGAGAAGGCTGCCCCTTCTTTTTCTCACTAGTAAATTTAATTTTTTGTTCTTGCAGAATAAAATTGGACCTATGCCATTCATTCCTGGCAATTATGATTTTACACGTGGAGTGAAGCCTTTTCTTTTTTTCTTTTTTGAAAAGGGTGTACATTTAGTGGATTATCCTTGGAAAATTTATTAGTTCTCTATTGACTTTTTCATCTTGTGGTATTTTCTGTTCCTTTATTCCAAGAGTACGTTGAAGATTTCCCTTAACCTTCAGTCACAGCATCTCATTCTTCAGCATCACTCAGATCATCCACTCATTTAATATGTAGTAAGCACCAGGCACTGAGCAGTCCTGCCCTTCAAGATGCTCAACATAGGGAAGAGAAGAGGTGGAAGGCAGAAATCACTGCAGTGTCATGTGATGAGACCAAAACAAAGGATCACTTGTTTCAGTCTGAGGAATTAGAAGATGCTTATTAGGAAGTGGGAACATCAAATGAACTGATTCTTAAAGATGAGTAAAGATTAGCCAGAAAAATCAGCATACAAACATAGGAGGAAAGGGATTTTTGGCAGGTTGAACAGCATGGAAAAGACTGGGAGGAATAAGGGAGCTTAGCTTAGTTTAGCGCATTGAAAGAAGTGCACCTAGACTGGTGGGGCTGAAGCAAACAGTGTGCGTGTGCATAGGGTGGTGGTGATGGTGTCGGTGGTGATGGTGATGGAGATGATATAGTGGAAGATAAGTCTGTGACCTTAGAGGTCACCTGGCTCAATATATAGTTCAAATATTTTCAGGGCATAGGGAAAAAAATCCACTCAAGGCATGTGAGAAATTTCCATTCTTCCATGAGGATGGGCATCGACAGGAACAAAATGAACCAATCATGTTTGTATGAATTCAGAGAGCAAGAAAAGAAGCTGAGGAAGTGTTTCAGCAGTACAAAGCCTTGTCCACACTTCCTCCCTGCTTTGACCCTAAATCAAGGACAGGCTATATGATAATTACTGAAGTTGCAGAGTTTAGCACCTGGGTTCTAATCACTCTGCTGGAATCATGTGGAGTCATCATTAGATGCTTTAACAAATTCATGGTATTTGATAAAGGCATATAACCTTTCCCAGAGATAGAAAGCTGAGATAGCCTTTTCAGACATAGAGAAGATCACCAGAAAATGCTGGATGGTTTAAGTGTGTAGTATTATGGGGAAGGATTGAGTGTTTGGGACAGGTGCCACTGGGGATACAGAGAAGGTAAAATATTTCCTTCTTTGGATTTGGCTTTTCACTTTGTCTTTATTCTTCCCTACCCTGCCCTTTTCATGTAGACTTTGTAGTGAAAAAACTATTTTGCACTAGGACTTTTTTTTTTTTTACAGATTTTAAGAGCAATATACAAGCGTTCTGCTACCCTCATGAGCATTTTGCATAAGAAATGGGAGTAACACCTCTAGAAGCTCAGTTAAGACAGTGTCTAAGGAATAGGGTAGATTAGTGAGACTATCCTCAAGAGAATTCTTAGATTACAAGAGAAATAATGGATAGAAAAAAACGGAGTGTTGGTTTTAGCCATTTATCATTTCCTCCTTCCACCCTCACCCCACAGATTTGTTTTTCACTAAGTTGACAATATATTCTCTGAATCATCCTTAACTGACAAAACAACAGAGTAAAACCAGACACCAAGGTTGAAGAATCATCTAGACTAATTTCAGACAACAGTAAAATATGTGAAAACATGAAGGATAAGAAATCTGCTTGGATAAGTTAGAATGTCAAAACAGCAGATTAATGTAAAAGGGGAAGAAAGCAGAGGACAACATGATAGTGACATGTACTGGTTGGATGTCCAGGCTGGAATTCCATGGATGTAAGGAATATCAAAGGCGGGTGAAAGAAGAAGACGTAAAAGGAGGGACGGCAGGAATTAAAGAGCATATGGGGCTCTCAGCCTAAATTGTTATTGAGTTCTGGGACACTTTTCATGGTCACAAGAAGAAATCACAAGAAGGAAGCCTGTGTGTGTGCCCTGTCCTCTGAACAGGGTAAGAAGGAAGAGTAAAGGAGAACACAAGTTGGGACTCAAGTTGTGTGCCCAGGCTCACCCCGGGATACCAAATCCTGGGTGTGTGCAGCAGATCTACCTTGAGTGAACCTCACAGTCATGACTTTAAGGTGCTCCCTAGCCCAGCCAGGCAAGGGGGAGTTAGACCTATGGATGGGACCCATCAGTGCCTCCATTCCAGGGACTGTAAGAAATGGAAAACAGGCAAATGCTGAGCACATGATTAATTCCATGCCTGGAGCTAGGTATTGGATAGAAGGTCCAATATTAAGGATAAACTTTTCCAAGAGGGAGAATAGTTTATAGATCCTTTGGACGAGATTCTCCAAAGTCAGTGCAACTCAGGAAGAGGGACAGAAGCACAAACATTCCCAAGCACTCAAGGCAACTTATTTGTACAGGGGATAGAAACCAACATGTGCTTGCTATCCCATATTGAAGTTCCCGCACCAAGTTTAGCATTTCCCAAACCAGCAGGACTAAATCTGAAACTCAAACCCTGGAGGACATCATATGTCAATTTAATGTTAAAAGTGAATCACTTAGTCACCAACCTGACATCTGTACAGAACTCCGTGTTCAAGGATCTTATGTCCCACTTTTATCCCTCTCCTTAAGAGTATGTCACATATGCATTAGCCATGGCTGCTGCCTGTAGTTATTGTACAGTTAGGTCACACTTCCCTGTTCACTTCGACCAATGTGACCAGCCTAAATCTATTGTTTTTCAGCACAGAAACTATAGTCCTATCATACCCAAATGTGTTGCTAAAATACATATAAAGTAGGGTACAAACAGAACTTTTCTTATTGAACTTGAATTGTGGAAAGGCTCAAATCTGGAGAAAAGAGACTGCATGCACTGCAATTGAAAAGTAGTTAGGAGCCAAGAGGAACTGCTTCTTCTGGATTTTCTTAGAACTGACAGAGTAAGCACAGCAATTGCATTCTTAGAGTATGGGGGGTGGGGTGGGGAGAAAATACATTTCCAAAGGATGATCCTTTGGACTTTATGGAGTATAGCATTTGCAGGGAGAGGCTTTTCTGATTTCATTTGGAGGGAAAGGCGAGGGGAGTGCTTTTCCCACTGAGCAGAGTAAAGTAGGAAGAGCAATGTTTTACACAAATAATGGAAAGTAAGTATAGAAATTGTGGAGGTGATGCAGCAAGAAAGGGAGACAGGGAATCCATCTGCCAGTTGGATCTGTGCTTAGAAAGTTGACTGGCCCATCTGGTTAGGAAAGAAATAAATTGAGGTCAAATGTCTTCAGCGTAGATAAATTGTACAGTTGTAGGAAAACCTGCATTCTTACCATTGGTTGTAGAAATGTTATATGAGGATCCTGTGTTTTGAGTGCACACAGTAGAAAATAGCTGAACTTGTGCTTTCTTGCTCATATCTTACTTCAGAATGCTAGTCCCAAGAGACTGCTGGTTTGAGGAACTTAAGGGTGATGAGTGGGCAAGTTTGAGTTGGTGCCAGACTTTCCATATTTTAGAGACTTTTCCATTGGAAAGGCCCCACATGGCCCTTTGAACAAGCCTCCAAATATACATATAACTCATAAAAGGGCCACAGATGGGTCACTGGTGTCCATCCTGAATTAGACAGAAACCCAGGAAATAAACAAAGGATGAGCTACAAATGCAGCCAAGTTAGACAAGGATCCCCTTGTCCTATTCTGCCACCCTTCTTTCCCTCAACACACCAGAAGCACAAGAATTTGGAAGACAGGTTGCTGGGGAAAATTTGAGTAGATAATGAGATTGATAGTTTTATATTGGAATAGTCTGCGCAAATAAAAATAATGACCAGAAATGTTGGGAATGTCCCAAGATATCATTAAAGGAAGAGAAAGGGAGTTTAAGGGAGCATATTTGAAAGCAGTGATTGAGGACATTTTTAAAATGAAGGACAAACACCTTTTTTGCATGTCTAATTCCAATAGGTTGAGCATCTTCAATAAACTAGCTATATCTGCCGATCACAGGATGCGACTGTATGCTTCAACCTGTTTCCACATCCACTATCTCATTTCTCCTCTCATCATGCCTATGAGTTATTATATATAATGCAATGCATTGTTACCCTTGGTTTTAGATGAGGAACTAGGCTAAGAGGGTCTAAGTGATCTGCCTTAAGTTACAGAGTAGTTTAAGGATGGCACTTGAACCAAAATTAGTTCTAGGTCTAGGGTGAGTTTGACAGAGTCAATATGCCAAGATAGCTAAAATTCCTTATAATTGTAAATCAGGAGGAAGCTTGTTTAGTCCCTCACCTGGGCAACCTCAATGGAACAGACCAGGACAGGAACTCTACCTGGCCCATTCATGCCATTCATGTACCAGTACTGTACCTGGGACAAACATAATTTCTCTTCTCCTTAGAGCAAAATCACCACTCACCAAGCCATAGAAATTTACTTTGTACTCTACCTGGAAACTCAGCCATGCACTTCATAAAGTGGGCCAGTCACTTTGAAAAGAAAAATGAAAGGATTATAAAACATATTTAACTGTCCTCTGAATATATTCATACTGCAGCGGTCTTTTCCAGTGTTGTTTTCAGGTAGTCAGAGAGTGAGCTCCTAAGTCTGTGGAAGGCATTGCAGAGCATCTGAGAAAGACAAGTAATCAAAGGACCTGCCCACTATTTTTCATGGCTCTGCAAGTGACTAAGAAATATTTCCTCATACATCTTGGTTTCTTAATTTATGAAACAAATGTGATAGTGTGTTCTTTGCCTATTTTATAGTATTGCTGTTAGAAAAAATACATAAGAAATATTCTATTAAATTGACTTGAAAGCATTTTCTTATGAACTGTAAAATCCTTCTGTAAATGTGAGACTTTTCTACTAATCTTTTTGCTCTATTCATTCTTTTTCAAAAATCTCTTCTTTAGTAGTGCTGTTTATTCAGAGATTGCTTACTGTCTTTTCCTCTTCCTAAGTGCATTAGGTAACTACATTTCCCAGCCCTGTTGCACATAGATTAGGGTCATGAAGCCAGGTACTGGGCAGTGAAATGTGGACAGAAGTGGTATGCTCTACATCCAGAAAAGGTCATAGAATAAAGCTTGTAATTTTCTCCAGTTGGATGCAGTGAGAGCAGCAGAAGATGCTAAGGATCTCTGGGAGATGCTGGCATTATGAGATGGACATAGTCATGGTCCAGGTCCCTGAGTACCAACATTAGCCTATGAATTGAACTTGAAATAAATATTCAGTGTATTAAATCATTTTGGATATTTTTTTGCAAAGTATAGGGTTAATTTCCTGACTGATGCAATGTTTAATAAGCTCACTGTTTACTTTTTCATCCCATGTCACTTGGGAGCATTTATCTACAAAGTCAACTCCTAGGATGTCAGTATGATGTAGTAGGAAAAGATAAAGTTTCATTGTTCTCTTACCATATCAAAAATAGCTACCTTTTATATTCTAGGTTTAAACCACATGTAGTGAGAAAAATTAATAAGAATGACTATTACAGGTTTAAAAAAATAAGTGTTTTGGGGAGAACTTCCCTAATTGAAAATGGCTTTATTGACTTCTGTGGTGATTTGTACCATAGAGCTCGAATATATGTACCCCAGAAAAGCATGTTCTTAGAGATAATCTATTCCTGTGAGTGTGAACCCATTGTAAGTAGGACTTTTTGAAGGGGCTATTTCAGTTAATGTGTGACCTGCTTCATTCAGGATGGGTCTTAATCCTATTACTGGAGTCCTTTATAAATGGAAGCAAGACAAAGAGTGAAAGCCAAGGAAGGAAGAAGCTGAAATCAATGAAATCCAGAAGAGAAGGGAGAGACCAGCAGTCTCTAATATGTGTCTTGCATTGTGGCAGAGGAGTCAAGGATTGCTGGCAGTTGGTTAGGAGGAAGAAAGCATCACTTTGCTGATGCCTTGATTCAGACATTTTCTTGAACTCTATCCATGAGCAAATAAATTCCCACTGTTTAAGGTGAATTATTTTGTGGTGTTTGCAACCTAGGAAACTAAAATAGATATTGGTACCAGAAGTGGGATGCTGCTATTGCAAATACCAAAACTGTGGAAATGGTTATGGAATTAGGAAATGGGTAGAGGCTGGAAGATTTGTGAGGTGTTTGATAGGAAAGACCTAGGTTTCTATGAAGAGACTATAAATATGGATGCAAAAGGTACTTCTGGTGAGATCTTAGAAGACAATGATGAATGTGTCATTGGAAACTGGAGGAAAGGCAGTCCTTATTTTGATGTGGCAGAGAACTTGGCAAAATTGAGCTCTGATAGCAGATGGAAGGCAGAATTTGAGAATGATGAGCTTGGATATTTAGCTGAGTAGATGTACAAGTCAAGTGTGCAAAGTGCACCCTAGTTTCTCTTTGCAGCTTATAGTAAAATGCAAGAGGAAAGAAATGAATTGAGATATGAACTCCTGGGCACAAAGAAACTAAAAATTGATGGTATGGAAAATTCTGAGTTTCTGGAAAGCAAATCTCCAGAGAATAATGCTCCAGGTGAGAGTTTAGCTGAACATGGATCCAGTCAGTCATTTCATGGTAACTCAGGATTGGAGGTGCAGTTATCTAGGAAGGGTCTGTGAAAAGTCCTACTGTTCAAAGGTTTGGACCCCTTTGTACTACATGCAAAAGTGACAAGTTTTTTTGAGATCTGTATGAATGGAACCACTGTAAGCCTGGCCTAAAAAGGACAGATTGAAGAAAAAAATCACTTCAAGGGCAAAACCATGGAAGTTGAGGTCTGGACTGAAGACATCATCTTGGACAAAGAGAGGAGGCCACCATATGTGTGGAAAGGTGAGTCTGCCCAAGCATTTGGAGGGGCTGGCCTTCCACTCCATTGTTCAGGTAGAATGCTACCACCTCAGTGTTCTCAGAGGTTAGAGCCTGTGTCTCAGGGATTGTGGAGCATCTGACCACCACCCGGATGCCTGCTGAGAGTGGAATCTGTGTCCTGGCATTCCACAAGAGCCTTGCTGCCATCTTGATGCTTGAAGACAGTGCAGTCTTCACCCCAGTGTTAGGGAGAGCATGGCCACTGTGAAAGCACTTAGAAGGATTGGGGCTGCCAGTTCACTAGGCCTGGAGGACAAAACATTGTTCCATAGATGACTCTAGACTTTGAAATATAATGGAGTATGTCCTGTAAGGTTTTGTATTGTTTGAGACTGATGACCCTATTTTCCTTCCAATTAATCCCTATGGGAATGGGAAGCTTAGCCTATGTCTGTTTCTCCTTTGTATATTGAAAGCAGATAACTTATTCTCTAGGTTTCACAGGTCCACAGACATAGGTGAATTGTTGTCCAGGACAGACAACTATACCTGATTTTGATGAGACTTTGTACTTAGTATTGTTACTGAAATGACTGAAGGCTTTAGGATATTGTGATGGAATGAATGTGATTTGCATATAGAAAGAACATGTCTTTTTGGAGTGCAGAGGGTAGAGTGTAGTGATTTGGAGCTGTATGTACCCCAGAAAAACGTGTTCTTTAAGGTAATCCATTCCTGTGGTTATGAACCCATTATAAGTAGGACTTTTGATTAGGTTACTTCAGTTAAGGTGTGACCTACCTCATTCAGGATAGATCTTAATCCTAATGCTGGAAGATTTTATAAATGGAAGCAAGACAAAGAGAAAGCTCCAGAAGAAACTGAATCAATGAAACCGCAAGAGAATGGAAAGATGAGCAGGTACCACCATGTACCTTGCCATGTGGCAGAGGAGCCAAGGATCACTGGTAGCTGGTCTTCAGGAAGAAAGCATCATCTTGATGATAACTTCATTTGGACATTTTCCCAGACTATAACTTTGATTGGATGAATTCCCATTGTTTAAGTCTAACCATTTTGTGGTGTTTACTTTAAGCAGCATAGGAAGGTTAAAACAATTTCACTGATTTGGTTATTTGTTTTGTTCTTCACTTCATTTACCCCTACATTATATATCTCAGCTCACATTATGTAACTCATGATCTCATTTTATTTATTAGTTTTTCCGTGGTTAGTAGGTGCCTCTCTATTGAATATAATTCCTCCTTAATCATCTCCTTTATATTTAGATATATATATTTTTTAAAGATTTATTTTTTACTTATTTCTCTCCCCTTCCCCCTGCCCCAGTTTTCTGTTCTCTGTGTCCATTTGCTGCGTGTTCTTCTTTTTGTCCGCTTCTGTTGTTGTCAGCGGCACTGGAATCTGTGTTTCTTTTTGTTGCGTCATCATGCTGTATCAGCTCTCCATGTGTGCGGTGCCTTTCCTGGGCAGGCTGAACTTTCTTTCACGCTGGGCGGCTCTCCTAAAGGGGTGCACTCCTTGCCCATGGGGTTCCTCTATGCGGGGGGCACAAGGCACTCCTTGTGCACATCAGCAGTGTGCATGGGCCAGCTCCACACGGGTCAAGGAGGCCTGGGGTTTGAACTGTGGACCTCCCATGTGGTAGACGGACACCCTATCCACTGGGCCAAGTCTGCTTCCCTCCTTTATATTAATTTTGCTAAAGTTCATTGATTTTCAAAAGGAATCCCCATTTGTAATATCTGTGTCTCTCTCTATAAATATATTGTCTTTTTCCATATTGGCAGAATGAATCATAATTTACATGTAATTTTATATTTCAAAATTTTGTGATGGTCAGCATTTCATTAACCACAATAAATAGTGGAATATAAAAAGGATTAAATAAGGAGGTCACCAATAAAGTAGAAAGAGTGACCTCTATCAACCATCTTCCTGGGAAGGAATCCAAAAATTCTAGGGCCATTTAATGTTATGAAAGCAATACTAGCCTGATCAAACAGATCTGCCAAAGAAACAGAAATGCTGTTTAGTAACTGGTAAACAGCTAGCCAAATAATCACATCAATTCTGCATGTAAGAAAAAAGAAATTGGCAGGGCAGATGTTGAGTAGGGGGAGGGGTCATCTTTTAATAAAGCCCTCTTAGTCTACAATCAAAGGGAAAAATAGGAGAAGAAAGGCACGAATGTACTTGATACAGATCATTCACTATATGTCATACACTATAAATGTCTAATGGGAAAAACAAAAGTTGAGAGAGAATAGATTATTTCTTCCTCACATTTCTCGTCAGAGATATTCAGACCAAAATATTTGTCAAGTTGATCATATTATTTCTTACCAAGTGAAAAAAAAATCAGTTAATAATGTCGTTTTCAAATATGGTGGCATAGTTCTCCAAATTGCAGTTTCCAATTTCAAAAGATCTTTATTCTTGAGAGGGGAAGCATGACAGAATCGATGACCAGGGAGCATCATGAATAACATAACTAACTGAATGCCACTTCTTATTCCAGTTACTTTGTCAAGGATGGTTGAGTGCCAACACTAAGAGTAAGCATCGTCTGTGGAGATTTTAAAAACAATAACAAATCCAACAGAAAGTAAGTCAGCTTTCTATTATTTATAGCAGGCAACTCTAAACTTATCTGGGATAAAATACTTATACACTAAGAAATCTTTTGTTGGTTGGTTGAAGTTCTAGACAATTTCTGTGGCCACTGTTGAATTTCAATACTATATATGGAAGCTTCAAATTAACACATTTTATTGCTAATTTAGTTAATTAATTAGTAATTAATTCAGAAAACTCCCATTATAAAGGCAGCCACTAACACACAGGGGTTTAGCTACACATGTTATTAGAGAGAGTTCCTAACATTCTGAGCAGTGTGAGCTCACTTTGGGTAATGTCACTCATCTCTCTGGTACTGCTTTTTCTTGCATTTAACCAGCTGATTGAAATTACACAATCCTAACACAGTCATTAATCAAGCAAAGAAGCAGGACTTGGCGTTATTTTGATTCTGTCGTTTTATGTGACCAATTGGAATTTTCGATTGTCTGAAAAGTTTAAAAACATGACAAAGAATATGATATACAAGGTATAATGTTTTGTTTTAAGGCCATTTTTTTTTCATACATGAATTGTTTTTATGAATTTGAAGTGTTTTTACATTTTAAATTCTTTTTTTAAAATTACTAATTGTCTAAAACTAAAGACAAAATTTAAAAATCAGCTGCCTAATTGAATTTTATTTTCAGTTTTATTAAAATGCATTCTTATTTTTTATTGTCTTGTTTTATGTAATGATTTAATTTCATTCTCTGTGTTTGTCTTCCTATTATTATTTTTTCATTCCATAATTATCTCCCCTCCCCCAAGATGGCTCCCTAGTCTGTTTGCTTGTGTGTTTTTTTGCTTGTTCTTTTTGCTTGTTGTCTGTCTGTTTTTTCCTTTAAGAGGAATCAGGAACCGATGTGGGAGGTGGGTGCTCAACTGCTTGAGCCACATCTCTCCCTGCTTGATTTGTTTTTGCTCATTGTCTGCTTGCTGTTTCTCTCATTGTCTTGCTCGGTGCTTGCTCATCCTCTGCTCGTTGTTTTTACTCGATGTCTGCTCATTGGTTTTGCTTGATGTCTGCTTATTGTTTTTGCTTGATGTCTGCTCATTGTCTGCTTGTTTTTTGTTTGTCTTCTTTAGAGGCACCAGGAACCAAACCTGGGACCTCCCATGTGAGAGGTGGGCACTCAACTGCTTGAACCACATGTTCTCCCCCACAATTATTAATGAAAAAATATATTTTAGCATATTTTAATATAGAGGAACAGGCTGCTAGAAATTATCTGTAAAATACATTTGTCATGCCACCATCTCATCCATATCATACCTGCCATGCTCCCTTTTGCCTCTGTGGACTTTACACATTTCTTCCATGCATGCCTTCACCAGTGTATGTCTTTCTTTGACTAAATTGTGACAAAATTCAATTCTTTAGAAAGTATTTCCCTGATTGACACTGCCTATCTATAATGCAATTTCCAGTTTAACTTGTAGAACTTATGTTTCTGGTCTTCTTGTATTTACACTCTGGTATGTTACAGTTTAAATGAGCAAAACAATTTCTGGATGTGCATTTGCCCAACTGTACTCTTAATGGCCCTTTTCTACCTCCTCCCCACTTCTATTCCAGAACAGGACAATCATGTACTGGGCCTTGGTCGGTGCTAATCTCTCTGCTCATCCCCTAAATCTTAGCATAGGTGGCTTCTGGTTTCACTCAGGTCTTTACTCAAATAACAGTTCTTCAGAAAGAATTTCTCTTTATCACCCTATGAAAATACCATCCACTCTTAGCCCCATTCTGCACTTAATTATATATTATTTGCTCAGTTCATTATTTTCTATCTCCCACCAGTCTATGAGCTTTAAGACATGAACTTTAAGTCTTATTTACCACTGTATTTCCCTTGTGTAAAATAATTCCTAGCACTAGGAAGCACTCATCAGTATGTGCTAAACAAATGCTCTGATCTGTGAGAAAGTTTAGAAAGTAAGGGAAAAAAAGAAGATGAAAATGCATTGTGGAGGACCCACCCTACTCCCAGTGTTGTCTTTTATGAGTGGGAGACTGGAAGAATCCTTTTTATTTTGGGTACTCAGGTACTCAAAAGCTTCCTTTTCTGACAAATCTAAGGGATATAGAAGTCCTTGCAAACATTATGTAAATTCAGCATTAGATTATAAATGGTGGCCCTGACATGTTCCAGGCATAAGGGGTGATAACCCTTCCCTTTCCTTCTAAAGGGTCCTCTGACCTCATATGAGCAACGGAGACCATCCAAAATTGCACTGATACTACAAGAGGACATGGATATTAATTGAGGGAAAAATTGCTGGCTGGCCTGTGCAGGTTGGGAAACAAGGTCAGGGGCTTGCTGTAGCAGATGGTGTAGCCTGGACTGGGATTTAGGATTTCACAAAGAATGTGAATCTCTGCTAAAGCCAGCATGAGAGGACTCAAAACCAAAGACCAGACTGAATGAGATATATCTCTTTAGATGCCAGCATGGGGCCAAGATAGAGCAAAATTGAGATATGAATGCACCCCCACCAGAGCCATAGAGGCATCTGAGTAGGGCAATAGCATTTAACATCAACCTCAAAGAGAAAAGAGAGACCAAAATATAAATTTCTGTAAGTTAAAACTTAAGTGACTGAGAAAATCACCAAAGTGACCAGGCTTATCTAGAAGAGATGACAAGATGCTAATAGTAATAATAGTTTCATTATTATTGTTACATCAGAGAGAACAAGGGGTAGTGAAGAGTGTTTTGTGACAAAAATTAGGTCCATTTGTGGAAATACACCAAGTTGCCTTTTGTCACATAATGCCTAAGTTTGTGGCCTATCAAATTTGCATCTATTCATCTTTCTTCAGTCAAGGAGACTTAAAATCAGGGCTTCTTAACAAGGGATCCATGGGCCCCCAATGGGTCCATGGAAAGATTTCAGGGAATCCATGTTCTTGAATTGAAAAAAAATCAACTTATTATCATTATTTTCTCTGACTTCTAACTGAAATCTAGCATTTTCTTCACTTATGAATGTACAAAATAAATAATCTATCACCTGATGGGCAAAGGTGTCTATGGAACAACAAAGGTTAAGAACCCCTGCTCTTAATGGTAGGATATTGGATACATGGCTCTCTATTTTTTGATGAACTGCTATGAACACCTCCTCACCATTATTCAAAATTAAGGATTTCAGATATTTTCAGGCTGACAAAATATATTCTATTGGTTGAATTAACATTATGATTTTGGGGTTCGACATGACCAATATTCTTTGCTGGGCTTCCTTAAATATCAAATAATAAGTGAATCACCTGAAATAATACAAAAATATGACTCCTCCATTTTCTGAACTATAAACTCCTTCTACAATATGTGCTTTAAATGGTTACTTGTGACTCCTTGTCCACTCCTTAAGGTAGATGCGGTTCTTATAGGAGACATCACATCGCCGCCCTCATATCCCTCTGCTTGGTCCTTGGCCTTTCTCATAGCATGCAGACTCTCCGAACAGGGTTAAAGAGGGTCAGTTCTGCCTGGCCTTCCCTTACTGCCTTCCCAGCTTACTCACAGCCATTATACCCCTCTCCCCACTTACTGGTAATGTGTTTTTCTCTTTAGTCAAAGGAAAAGTCAGTTTCCTCTGGGAAAAAAAACTTTGGAGAGCCTGGTTTTGTAAATTTTCATTTAGAAAACAAATGACTGCCTAAACCAGCTTTTTGTTCTGCATTACACATGTATTTAGGATTGTCATGCTCTTTAGTTTTCATTGTTCCTCAACCCCTCTCTAATGAAATAGCCCTTTCCTTTGGGAAACTTTATATGCTATTTATAAGGATGAGGCAGTGGAAGGTTGCAGGAAATTCTCATGTAGCTCCATTTATGCTTCCTCTTCTTTGCATCAGTATGCCACAAATCAGGATCCTGATTAAAGAACAAGGCTCTTCTGATTCTGCAAAGCTGGAGACACGATCCCAGAGCAAATCAAGTAATAAGAACACTCTTGGCAGCCTGGTCTCTCATTGGTGGCTCTTTCTTTTAGGTCCATGGCTCCATTCCTTTTGATTGTAGACATTTCTTGGAATATACATATGACATTTGAGGACAATTTCCTCACTTTCCTCACCCTTGCTGCCTTCTTATAAGAGTTCATGGGAATCTATGCACTAAATCAACCCTCTCTTTTTTATGGCCATTTGTATGATATGACATTTGAAAATAAAGATTGAAATCTTCAGAGAGCCTATGTTTACTCAGATGGGCTCACTGAAGATGTTTCACACCAATTCAAAAGGGGCACGCCTTTATTTTGTTTTGCTTTTTCTGTGTTCATTTCATTTCTCACAAGATATTCATGGTCATTGCATTCATCTAAGAAAGGGGTAGCCTGTTACAAATATGTTCATGGCTACATGTAGGCAAAGGCACTTTATAAAGAAAAATCTGTCTTGTAGTAATAAGAATGATTGTCCTCATTCATACAGCCCTGTCATATAATTCTCATTTTAAGTCTTTATGTACATTCCCAGATGACTTTTATACTCCTCTAACAAAGTGGTAGACTTTATTCTGTGTTTGATTTTCTTCCAAGACACACGCAAAGTACCTTTCACATAGTGGAGTTTTCATATATATGTATGTATTAAATGTATATCACATATATGTGATATATAAGATATACACATTATATGCATATGTATCTTAGGTATAACTTGAAACAGATACTTTGCATGTATACTTTTCTTACATAGCTTACCTTATAAGACATATACACATTCTTATATTCCATACATATATCTAATAATTAAAATTTCCACACTTCTTGTGATTCTCATTTTTAACAGTCTTACTGCTCTTGTTAGGAAGTGAAAGTCAAAGAAAGATGATTTAGAATTTTAAAGAGACCCATGTTAGACTTTTAAACATGAATGAGGCTGTGAATTCCTGAACAGTGTGTTAACCAAACACATGATTAAAAGTGCCCACATCCAAATGCTGTGAAAAAGATGTGGTGGGAGAGAAAAAGAGGATGCTAGTTTTCAGAAAAGCAGTCTCAGGACAGTAGGGTGAAGTAAAGACGCTAGAACAGAAGCTAATCAGATGTATCTGTGACAATTCTCCCTAGGGCAGGACACACATCCTTCCCTTTACATATTTTAATACCCTAAACAGGACTCCTTTCCCCATAACTCAGGAATTCGCTCATTATTCTTTCCACGGTGGCAGACACAGTCTTGTAAGCAGTTTTATGTGGCGCTCTTCAGTCTAGACAGGCATGATTTGTTCTGATGTTGAAAGGTGAAGGGCCAAAAGCCAGAAGACTCCCTGGTTAGAGGCAGACCTCTAACTCAGTTGTTTGTTGGACCTGCCAATTTGAGTAAATGTGTGAGATATAAAATTCGCTGTCCAGCAGGAGGTTAAAATGCAGGCTTAATCTCAACCCAGTATCTACTGTGAATGAGTATTAATTCACTGGAGCTACTTCTAGAGCAAAAGAAGAAACTGTGGCAACTTTTTTTGGAGCTAATATTGGGCTTCAAGACATGCCCTAAAGGCTTGAGTGGGACAAATCATCAGCTCTAATTCCTTCTTTTCTAGCTTATTCTCTAATCAGTATCACATGCAGCATAAATCTCCTACTTCTTATTGAAAATCCTCCACTGACCTATTGGTGACTCACATATCCCGGATGCTATATGATATTAATGCACAGGAGAACATTTTCAATGCTTTGTGAAGTGGGCTCTCCTCATTGCCATTCTCATCCGTTCCTCCTTCTCATTTCCTTGGGTCTCATCTGTGCTAATGTGGTCTACTTAAGATACAAAACTGCATTCCACAGTGTGCATGCTGTTTCCTTCAGTATACCACAAGTGGATTATCTTGGCCTAATTTTTCCCCATTTGGAAAGGGGTGAGGGGTGTACAGGGAAGCCAGACAGAAGGACAATAAACAAAATTCTCCCACATTCCACATTTCTTTAATGGATTATTAACTACATATTGCTAATTACATCATGATCTGTTTACGGAAAGACAGTGAGTGAGAGAGAACCAAGATGCCGTTATCCACTACTGATTACAGATGAGAGAGCATTAGGGGAAAAGAATTCCACTGTAGGAAGGTAGCAATGGGAAAAAAAACAAATAAAGAAGCTTGATATTATTGTTATTTGAGAGTGACAACAAATAATGAAAACGGAGTTTGAGCATTTCTTCAAAGGAAATATAGAGGTAACTTGATGAAATTTTACAATCAAAAGTCCAAATTGCACTATATATACATTTTAAAATATATCAAGCAAGGACTCATGGAACGGCAAAATCACTCTGACATGGACAGGAAAGAAAATTTGTTCAATAACCTCACAGTGATTTGTTCTTCACTATGAAAATACAAGGGGAGTTTACTGCTTCCCAATGTAAAGCAGTGTCATTTCTGTCTCAGATCCCAACCCCATTCAAATGGAGTTTGTAGTGGCATTTTAGTTCTCATCTCTTTCCTCCTTGATTCCTGCTCCATTTTTGCTGCATTCTGCATAGCATCTCCCATTCCCTCATAACACCATAAGCTTCACACCCAAGTCATCTAAACAGGCATACTTTCCCAATATGCTTTTGAAACTTTATTGGTCATGCTGAATGAATCTTAACCTACTGTATTGAATACATGTTCTTGTGCCTCTGAAATTTATTTGTTCATTTTTAAGTGTTTCAAAGACTAAATTATGTCAGGGCATAATGCAATATAACTATTTCATGCCTCATTGTGCTTTTTATACTGATTGAACTTGTCTGCTAAGAGAGAGGATTTGAAAGTTAATAGCCTCAGAGCTCCAAATGCAGCGAATTCATAATTTTTAATCAAACAAACATGGTCTAGCCTACAGAACTGGGAAGGAACAAACTTGAGTCAGTTGCTGAAAATAAGTAGTACTTAAATTTCTCAATGTGTCCTTCATCTTTAAAGAATAAAATATTAATTCTTCCTTTATTTAAACCAACAGTTTTCAACTGAGAGAGTGGAAAATAAAATTTTCTTAGAATTTTTGAAATTATGTTGGCAACATTTCATGATTTACTTGATTCAGGCTCTATGATGTAAAATGCAGCTTGAGTGCCCAAAACGTCCATTGCTCCTCAAAAAATATAGAAATTTCTTTACAATCTTACATTTTTAAATTTCTTTAAATCTTTACAAAATGGAAGTATTGTTTTCTTAGGTAACTTACGATGGGCTTTGGTTTGTAGGAAAATGAGCAGACCAGACTGAAGTTATTGTGTTGTTATTTTCTCTGTTAATGAAGGTAAATCTACCCCTCATAAAAGCCAGGGGTTTGCTTCAAATTGCAGATGCAAAGAAAAGCTGTTTATAAAGTAATTGGCATGATCTTAGCTCATAGAGGAAGCTTAGACCTATTGAAATCTTTAGATCATTTCCACACTTTATTTTAAATATTTATTTCTACCTTTATTCAAAATAAATATTATACCATATCTACAGTGTCCTTACTTTTGAATATAAATCTAATGGTAGAAAATGTATTTAATTTTTGAAATTAGTTATTCATTGAATCATTTTTTACAAAAAACTTTTTTTGAGCATTCACTACATGCCACATGTATTATGGAGGTAGAATTGTGAATAAGACATTCACAATCTGAATCCTAACAGAGATCCTAGAGATTTTGAGTTTTCACTATTTCCATATTCTTCCAAGGCTAAAACCATCTCAATCTCTTTGGGGCCAACAGTTTCCCTCTAATAGGACAGTCAACTATGACTATGGAACAGAATTTTCTCTTTGGGACAAGATCTTACCTGGAGAGAAACTGCCAACATTGCCAGTATCTCTATCCCCAGTAACCAACAACAGAACAAATCAACCTGGGCTACTTGGAATCAAAATAAGACCGTTTAGGCTATATTTTCCTTTAACTTGGTTTGCACTTCAGGAGGAGACGCTAACATATGAAGGAAAACTAAAATACATGTCTACCATCCTTTACATTCTAGCTCCTTTCATTCCAGCTAAGCAATGACTTCTTCCTGTCATATTCTGCTGCATGGCTTGGTAGGGAGAACAAGAGTTTTAGGATTGAGCAGATGGGGATATTATTTTCTGCATGTGTTATTTTGGACAGGTTACTTAGCATTCCTTTTGTTTTTACAGCTTTAATGAGGCGTAATCGGCATAAAATAAACTGCATGTGTTTAAGAGTACAGTTTGATAGGTATATACCAGTGAAACCATTATCACAATCCAGATAATGAACATATCCACCACCTCGAGAAGTTTCCTCATCCCTTTTTATTGAGCATTTGTGATGGCTAAATTCATGTGTCTTCTTGGCTAAGTTATGGTGTCCAGTTGTTTGGCTAAGCAAGCACTGGCCTGATTTCAACTGTCAGGGTATTTTTGTGGATAAATCATTAGCCAGTTGATTGCATCTATGGATGATTGCATCTACAATCAACAAAGTAGATTGAAATGAGAGAAGCCTTTTCAATCAGTTGAAGAATTTAAAGGGAGAAATGAGGATTCCAGCAGTCAGAAAGAATTTCTGTCTCCATTCCAGAGAGTCAGTTTCTCCAGAGGAATTCATCTTCACCTTCAACAGAGTTTCCATCTTGTGCTCTGCCTTATGGATTTCAGACTTACCAGTCCTCATGGTCGCATGAGCCACTTCCTGTAATAAATCTCTTAATTTTCATATATGTCTCCCATTGGTTCTGTTTCTCTGGAGAACCCTGACTAATAGAGTGATCTAAGCCCCAGATTCTTCATCTGGAAAACCAGTGTAATCATGGCAACCTCATAAGTTTGTAATAAAGATTAATTAACAAAATATAGGTAAAGTACATAATATGAAGCAGGTGAATGGATCCCTGTTAGTTCCTTACTCACATTTTGTACTTGGTGAACATTGATGACTATTCAAGTTCTGACTAAATCTACCATTTTATGTTTCCTTTCTTTCCTTTTCATGAATCAAAACTCCTCTTACTATTATAAGCCAGAAATAAAAATCTTGGACCTGAGCTCAACCCACATTTTCTGAGCTAGTTAGGGAGGGGAGAGAGCGGGACATTTTGAGCAATCCAGGGAGTGGATGGAAACTACAGAAACAAGCCCTGGTGCTGGCTGACAAAGGTCTGTGTATGAGTGTGGAAGGGAAGGGGATGCAGAAAGGACATTAATGTCACTACTGGAAGAGGGCTTAACTTCACCAGCACCTGACACCAGAGGATGGAGATTTGCAAATTCTGTCAGCAAAGAAACCACAATCTGGTGGAACAAGAAGGTGCAGTGGGACCCTTAATGTTTAGGAGAAAGCTATGTTTACCTGAGTCCAGAGTCTACTTGTGGAAAAGCACGGTTTGTAAATTTTGCTATTTTGCAGAGTCTTTTGTGATTATAAAGAAAAGGCATGCAAGCAAATCTAGCGGTGATCACTCTCATGTGATTACTCTTTCTTTAGTTTCTTAAACCTACTGAAAGGATATCTGCTTATGCCTAGTTTTTCCAGGCTTCTTTTTTTTTTTTCCTGGTCTTTCAAGCACCTTTATTATCTCCTTTATCCTCTACTGTCAACCCTATTTTTATAGTTTTTGAAGGTGTTATTTTTGTTTATTTTCTGTTTCTGTTGTGTGGCGTGCCCTACTTGTAGTGTTGTTCTAAGACTGGAATTGACCAGAGCGTTTGTTAAATGCAAATTTGTGGGCCCTATTTTAGACATACTGGGGATGGGAACAAGGAATCACCATTTTTAATAATCTTCATGAGTGAATAATACATATATAGTTTTGAGGCTATGTTATATGATTTTTATATAATTTCCAAATTGAAAGTTTATAGAAATTCTATGTGGTACATTTTTAAAATGCCATTTTAAAGAGGAGGAACTAAGAGTCAGTGAGACTAGGGAATTTGCCAAAGTCAGATAGCTACAAAGTGCAGACTGATTCCCAAATATGTGATTTCTCTACCATATTTTAAATGTGTCTGAATTTTGTAAAAGGTTAAGTCCTTTGTATGCCTATTAGTTTTTATCCTTATTGCACACGAGTTCAGGTCAAATAGCAATAGCCTTACTGTATTTATTAAGAATGAGAAAAATATAGTCTCTATGAAAAGAACTCTTCTGTCTTTGGCTAAATGGTTGTGGTTAGCAATTCTAACTATGGAGCAAAAGGATTATGGTAAGAATTCATATAAAGTTACATGAAGAGAGTCATTTGAAGAATCCTTTCATCTTGATACTCTGTTACTTAGGCGATAGATGTTGGTGGTAGTAAATCTTGGTTCCTCTGTTTACTAAAGCTGATACAACCTGAAGCTGGGATCATTGATATCTAATTTAGGGACTCCAATTTATAAGTAAGGCATGAAACATCTGTTCCTGTAACTCAGACCACCATGGTATTTGCCCCCCCTTTTTACATGTAAAATAGCTTTTATTAATATTTGTTAACAATGACATATTTTATAAATCATTCCTCTTTGATTGGAGAAAGCAAAGTGAAAATATGATTTACAAAATTTATGTTTTCAGAATTCACTTCTTTAAAAAATTTTAAAATTTAATTCCCTTTTTTTAAAGATACGTAGATCACAAAAAAATGTTACATTAAAAAATACTAGAGGTTTCCATATACCCCACCCCCCACCCCACCCCACTCCTGCCACATCAACAACCTTTTTTATCATTGTGGTACATTCACTGCATTTGGTGAATACATTTTGGAGCACTGCTTCATCACATGGATTATAGTTTACATTGTAGTTTAAACTCTCCCACAGTCCATTCACTGGGTTATGGCAAGATATATAATGCCCAGCACCTGTCCCTGCAATATCATTTAGGACAACTCCAAGTCCCAAAAGTGCCCCCACATCAAATCTCTTCTTCCCTCTCTCTGCCCTCAGCAACTACCATGGCCATTGTCTCCACACCAATGATACAATTTCTTCCATTGCTAGAGTCACAATAGTTCTATAGTAGAATACCAATAAGTCCACTCTAATCCATATTTTATTCCTCCATCCTGTGGACCCTGGGATGGTGAAGTTCACTCCACCTCTAAGTCCATGGCATTTGCCACTGAGTCCTTCTATTCCTCAGATGTCAGGGCACCGCTAACCATCTCATCCGCACACGTGGGAAACAGCATGTCCCTGTTGACTTCTGGATGCCAGCTGCTGCTTTAGGAACAACAAACCTTCTGCCTTCAGGTACTGAGCTGGAAAATCCATGCTGCCTTTCTTGAAGTGCACCGCAGATGGAGGCTTATTTATCCCTCAGGATCTCAAGAACCATCATGGGAGAGAGTTCTTGTTTCAGCCTCTCTGAAGACATAGGTCTTCACAGACAGCTCTCTGCTGCTGCAGGGGAGAACCTCCAGCATCTGGCATGCTGAGAAATGAGCATCACAGCAGGCAAAACTTGACTTGGCAGTGATGAAAGCCTTCAGGGAAAACTTAGGCCTGCTGTGAAGTAGTCCCAGCAGATGTCATTAAACTGTACAACACAAATCTCATTTTATGAGTTTGGCAATGTGAATATGCTCTAAATGCATTTTATTAAGATCTTTCCTGAATGTTGAATATAGCTTAGAACAGCCAATATATAGGAAGGTAGTACAGAGAGGCAGCAGAAGAGGGTCTTCAAGAGGGAAAAATAGGCATCACATATTAAATAGGTATTTAAAAAAACATATTTGGAAAAAGTTTAAGGAGATAAAAGAGGGAGGATAATTTTTACTTTTATCAACTTAAGTGTCAGACCTTATTGCAATTTATGATAATGTATTTATTTTTACATGACACAAAATTGGTTGTGGGTGTTCATCCTATGACTGAGTAAGCAGTCACAAGACAAAGCAAATGGGAATTTGGGATTCAGATACAAAGAAACACTAGATGAATTGCTTGGGACAGTAAGAGATCTTGAACATGCAATGCAGAGAGACCCAAAGTCAAAGAGACTTAGAGAAAGGAAGTTAAAAGCAACAACAAACAAACTATAATATCAGATAGCCTCTTTCAGTATGAAATACAAGGTTTGCATCAACCTTTATAGATATCACATGCAAAAAAGTGAAAGGTATTAATGGTAAGAAATATTCTATTTTTGCTGACTAAAAATGCAGAGTGCAATCTAGGTCAGTTGCAGAGAGAAGATACTTGCATTTTAATCACCGGTTTAGTGGTTCTGGTAGCTCTATGAGTAGATAATCTGCGTTATGATAGCTGTAATTTGAGTTTATATACCAAGCAGAGTGCTAAGCATCACCTCATTTAATCTTGCCAAAGTTCCTTTAAGAAAAGTGTTATTTCCATTCTGTGCCTGAGGAACCTGCATAGATGGGCCAGAGGCAGCTCAGCTAAGAAGGCACTAGTCAGTTGATCCTCGTACTGAAATAAGAAAAAGGCGAGGAGGGAGTTGAAGCCCATAGGGAAGGCCAGGACCTGAGACTCAGGAGCTGAGAGCCAGAAAAGAGATTGTGCCCAGGAAAGACCAGAGTTGGTCCGGCCCCCTGGCCCAGCAGTTCTCTCAGCCACGATGGAGCGTGCACATGCTCTATGGCCCTTCCTGTGGGATGAGATGAGGGAGGAAAAGGCCTGAGGTGCAGAAAGCAGAGTTGTAACAACCATGCAGTGAAACCATGGTGTGAAACTTGCTTTTCCCTCCTGCCTTCTCATTCCACTTCAAAAAGAAATCCCAGGCTCAAGGAACTCATGCATGTAAAGGGCCTCCGAGTTGATCTTATTTTTAGCATCAACAGTCACCAGACCTAGTGCTGAGTGTACATTTAAAAAATTCTAAGTGTTAAAAATGTGATATCAAAATAGTCTCAAAATTAGTTGAAAATGTTGTGAGCGCTTTTTACTATTCAAATAAAAAATCTCAGCAAAACAATTTAAACAAGATAATTGTAAAAATGACTTCCTTCAAAACTCTTAAAAATGTCTTTTTCATTTAGTATGCTTTCATTTCTGTAAGAGGACAGTTATGACAATGTTTTCTAATGTTGTGGGACTTGGAGATATATAACAAAGACAGATTTTAAAAATAAACGATACACCATTTCTTTTAACTCTGTCTTTTGGATATTTAAGAATAACTTAAACACTCCAAGTTGAAGTCTGCGGTGGTCAATTGCAAAGTGAGACCTTTTCCTTCTTGTCTCTAAGCATCCCCTGGTCCTGGACATGTGTCAGTCAGCTGCCTATTCTGCACCCTTGGCAGTTTCGCTCTGAATTGGTATGTGATCCTTTGATATTCAGAAGCTAAACGTTTTTCAAACCTCTACTAGACAAAATAAAGTCATGTATTAAAAATAAGCTACAATGGGTTTTCAATCCTCTTCAGGGATGTTTCAGAGAGAGTATTGATTATTCATTTAACAAAAGCTAAACCCCAAAATCCCAATAATGCTTTACGTGGTGCTCTTTGCAGTTTGCAAAATAGCTCTATATAAATAATCCAGTCATCCTGTTTGTTCTTACAGCAGTGTAATGTAGGATTGGTTGGCATGGTTTCATAGAGGAAAGTATTAAAGTTCTAAAACGTGTTATGACTTAACCATCGTCTCTATGGCTAATCACCAAAGAACCCGATCTAAGGCCCAGGGCTGCATCCTTACAGATTTCTGTGTTTTCCCTACCCCTTTGCCTCTCATGAAATAATATGGGAGCCACCAAAACAATCTGAATTAAGAAAGGTTTGGAAATCACTTTTAAACCTCCAGGTACTATAATGTAAATCATCATCACTTGAGGGGATCTTATTGTAGAACAACCTCTGGCCGAGTTCGCTGCATACTTTGCTTCTTACACTCTTCGCTGGGGCTTTGGGAAGGATTATGATTCTCAGCTGTCATTTCTACATGGGAAAACTAACGTTTAAAGAGGCTAACTCAAGTTTCCAGTCTTGGAACAAAATGTGATAGAGAGGTAAACACATTATCTGACTTCAAACATGAAGATATGAGATATTAAAATCAGAACTGATGGGAAGTGGACTTAGCCCAATGGATAGGGCCTCTGCCTACCACATGGGAGGTCCGCGGTTCAAACCCCGGGCCTCCTTGACCCGTGTGGAGCTGGCCCACGTGCAGTGCTGATGCGCTCAAGGAGTGCCCTGCCACACAGCAATGTCCCCCACATAGGGGAGCCCCACGTGCAAGGAGGGCACCCCGTAAGGAGAGCCGCCCAGGGCGAAAGAAAGTGCAGCCTGCCCAAGAATGGCGCTGCACACACAGAGAGCTGACACAAAAAGATGACACAACAAAAAGAGACACAGATTACTGGTGCCACTGATAAGGATAGAAGTGGTCACAGAAGAACACATAGTGAATGGACACAGAGAGCAGACAACTGGGGTGGGGGGAAGTGAAGGGGAGAAAAATAAATAAAAAATGAATCTTAAAAAAAAGTCAGAACTGAGAAAAAGACTCCTCTTTTGGATGTTAGAGAAGATTTACCTGTTGAGGGCAATGATTTCCCTAATTCATCTCTGAAGTCCGGCAGTGTTTGACATCACACTGAGAATATACTTAATGAGAACTTTCTGCAAAAGAGCGTTCAAGTTCAAAAGGGCAAGGCCTCCATATCCCTCCCTTCTAACTGGGCATTGGCAAGGGAAATGAGGGGATCTTCTAGGCAATTGATTAATGGGCAGACTTTGATAAACTGTCTTTGGCTTCAGTTGTCTCTGAAGAAACCATGAGCACAAGATATTGATCACATGAAAATAAATCCAATATTTTAGAGGCTTCCATATTCATAGGCATATTTTGGTGGTCCTTGTTGGAGGGCATGGGAACTAAATCCACTGTTGTCCTCTGGGATTGGGTACCAAGGCACTATTTTAAAATGCCTGCATTATAGTCCACCACGGTGAAGGTGGTTACTTGTGTGGGACAATTCAGAAACTCAAGAGGTACTTCATTAACTTTAAGGAAAATCGAGTCTGATGTTTGCAATCACACACAAATCCCTGCACATCCTAGGTTAACAGTCCTATGCAACAAGTAGACAGAAAGTTAATGGAGTTAACTGGCAAGGAAAACCTCTGAAAGTTGGAACAACTCTCTTCATCTCAGGAGAACATTCCACATGAGTTGAAAAGAACACTAATTATTATGATCTCACCACACTGAAGAAATAGGTGGCTCCTGAACATCAGTTAGCAGAGAGTGTGATTATTTTTATTTACCCAGAGTGTTTTTATGCTATTAAAAATGGAGCTTATGGAATGAGGACTCCATTTAAGTGGTGTTCCCTATGAGAAAATCTCCTGGTTCATCAACTCTCTTATGAGGATGGAGGTTCAGCAAGACTCTTTAATGTATGGGAACTTTTAGAACCCCAAGGGGCAACAGGATATGCCACCATTACTATGCAGTGGAGACTTCTGAAATATGGTAACAGCATGCTCCCTCACATTAATATCTTTAACAGGATAAATAACTCCACTGGCAAAAACTGGTTTTGGTACTCTTGGAACAGGTTTAAGAAAAAGTCATATGAGTGCTTTGCATCCCCTTCTTGCTTTGGGATGGCATGGTCCTCTTTGACTTTAGAAACGATCCTTTCATTTTCTTTCTCTGACTGTCATTCATCCTAGTCATCATGTCTTTAAGCTCCAAAAGATACCTGGCATCAAGGGCTATCAAATGTGGTATGCAATAGAGTAATGCTTACTAATGAGACTTTAAAAATCATAAAAAGTTTACCCTGCCACTCACCCAATATGAATATCTCTTTTACCAGCCTTTCTTGTTGAACTATTAGGGCTAAGCAGGAAATGAGAGACTTTCTGTAAAGGAAAACTAGGAAATATAGAAGTGGGCCAAATAATCTGTAAGAGAAAAAGGGAAAAACAGAAGAATAGTGAGAGAAGACAGTTGACATTTTTATCTTGCCCTCTCCTGAGGGCTCAGGTGTTTATCCTATGAACAGTCAGTATGTGCCATCAACTGTGCTGAGGATTTTCATATACTTTAAAGCTTGGTTTCCTCATCTTTAAAATACAGATAATAACAGATGTAAGTTCCTAATCGTTCTTAAGATAGGACTAAGAATGATTAGGAACTTATATCTGTTATTATCTGTATTTTAAAGATGAAACCAAGCTTTAAAGTTCCACAGCTAAAAGGGACAGAGTTGGATGCTAGCTTCCAGAACTTTTTAGGAGGTTGAACACAGAGCAGAAGACATGAGACAATTTTGTATCTAAATAAGTGTGGGGAATGGTGATTCTGAGGCCTGTGCAGATAGACAAGACTGGCCTGTGAGCTTCAGGTGATGTGTTGACTCTGAATCATCGAGACACCAATTCAAAACTAACAATTCAGAGAGGCAAAGGGCTTTCAAAGGTTTGGCATTTGGGGAAGCCAAGGTCATGGGGACAGTTTCAGCTTCTATGTATCAGTACTATCTTCCTGTTGGTCATGTGCTATTTTCTAATAATCTAAAATTTTAATGTACCTCTGAGTCTTTTCACTAGACCTGGTGGTATCTTTTTAGTGACAGGGTAGGGGACAACATGAGGAAAAAGAAGGGGATAAGAGGGAAGGCACAACCTTCCTAGGAAGCCCCTAAGCCCAGGCTCTGCATAATTTATTTTCCCAGAGTCACATGGGACTAGTGAATGTCAGTGCCAGAATTGGTCTTGGAATTATAAACATCAGAATGAATGACATTGAGGCTGTATTGTATTGGGTGATTATGTATTTCATTTTTTTCTCAAATTTCTGTAATGTGGTTAACTAACTTTTAAAAATGAAAAAGAGAAAAAAAAGTCAGACCTATGTCTCAATTGGACTGGCAACACTGGCAACAGCCACCTCATAATTTCCCAGATTTGTTTCCAGATAAAGTTAGAGAGATGGGATCATCATGCCACAGGAAATGAGCTGGTGAGCAACTGCTTTCTGTTACCATGGTAACCCAGAGGTCCTGACTTCCCAGTGAAATCACACTAGAAAAATGCCTCTGTTCTTTCGAATGTACCCATCACAGAAGCACAGTCAACAGGTTACTTCTTTACACCAGACGTGTCCCTAGTCGTTTTTATTAAGCTAAGGATGAAGAGAAGAGTAAGGCGGGACTTTCTTTTGATGTGTGCTGGGCAATGAGAAGCTATGGATAACAGGTCCTTTAATGTTACCTCGGTCTGTGACTGACCACCTATGGGGTCTTTGATCTTACCAGACCTCTCTGACCTTCAATTTCTTCACCTGTCACATGAGGAAGAGACCTCAGGACAATTTGTTCCATCCTTGAAGAGTTCTTATCATGGGTACGTTCTGTCTCTCTTGGCACTAAAATGTAAATAAGTAAATAAAAATACCATATGTAGGCCATTTTCACCTTTACAACTTTCAGAGTTTTTGGTTCCCTTTCCCCAGCTGCAATGGCTTCTGACCAGTGCCCTACAATTGATGTGGCTATTGCTCTTACCCCAGCATTTAAGTCTTTTATGTTATAGGAGACACAGGGGCGAAGGATCGAGGCAGATATCCATGCCTTTCCCACAGCAGCAGCTCTTCACCTTCCCCAGGCTTAAATCACAAGGGAACCATTCTCAGAATCTTTATTCTGTCTCTAATCTGCACCCAGGGAGGTTAATGGTGAAGAAAATGTGAGTGTGAATTCCCATTGTATATTCAGCTGCTGAGGTTTCTATATTCCCTCGATAGCCCAAACTTGGCTTAACAATTTGTTATTTGTTTTTTTAGTGTAATTGTTCTAACTGGTGTCTGTCACTATCTTGATCAGGTAAGCAAGTGCTTGTGTCATGGTTCTGCTTGGCGCCTCCTGTCTTTCCTTATATTTTTAATGCGCTGATGGATTCAAGGAAAGCTGAGATTTTGTAGATTGCTTGACATTTGTTTTTGTTGTTGCAAATGTGGGAGAGATTATCTCTTCAAATTGATAAATTCTAAATAGGCCAGCAGGGGGCATAGGTATACATTTGGTGTATACCTATTTGGGTATTTGGGTGGGGCTTTGCAGGCTTGAGATAGGCTAGGGTTGGGAGGATGGGTCAGGTGGCCCAAGGAATTGGAGGGAGGGTTGGGGGAAGCAGATGAGCATGGGAGATTTTTGGATATGTGGTTGAAACTATAATGTTGAGAAAACTCTTTAGAGAATATATTAAGGAAGGGTTACTTGATTAAGGTGTTTAATGGGGCTCATCTGGCACAGGGGCATGTTTCTCTGGGTGTGTGAGTGCTCATCTTGTCATAATGTGTTATTTCATTGGGTGGAGACCCATACAATGAGTGGGAAGGTGTACCCCTGTCCTGGGGAGGCTTGATGTTCTCAAAAAGAAGGAAGTGTGTCTCGAGAGAGAATTAGTGGCTTCTAATGGGGGAAGACAGTCTACTGTGTCAAGCCCTCAACAGTGTTGCAAGTATCTGTGAACCTGGTCCTTCATGCAGTGAAGCTTGGTTGTCACAGTGGGCCCGGTGGGGAGGGGGAGAGAGGAATAGAATAGATGGAAGCAGGGGTAAATGTGGGGCAATGGAAGTGTTCCACAAGATCATGCAATGATGGATATAGGACATGTTAAATTTCACCAAAAATTTATATAAAAGTATATAGTCTAAAAAGTCAACCAGAAAGTAAACTATAATGCAACTAAAAACTTATAAAAGTATACAGTCTAAAATATAAACCATAGTGTAAGCCAAAATGGAACCATGTTTGGTAGCTATGTTTTAATATATATACATCAGCTGCTGCAAATATAACATGAACATGTAAAAAAATCATTGCTGGGGAAAGGGGAAAAGGGTTTGATGTTGGATATATGGGAGTCCCTTTTATTGTATATGTGACTTTATTGTGACCTAAAACTTTTATGAAGACAAAATTAAAAATTAGTAAAAAAAAACTGGGTGTAGACACTGAGGAAGGAATGAAAGAAATTTTCTCGCCACTGTACATACAGGACAACACCCATTACAGTGATGAAAGGCAAAACGTCAAAAACAAAGTTTAATGATATTTTTCATTTTTTTAATACCCCAATTTATTTTATACTTTATTTTAGTTTTTCTAAATTAGTTTGTATTCTATATCTCATCTTTAAACCTATCATTACTATTTAATTTTTCTACTAATGGAATTTGACAATATATTAGGCTTCATTTTTTAAGAAGTTTTGGACCACAGAGGGGTTCAACTATGGCAGGGGAGGAACACTGATGTGAGGTGTTATTGATGGGGGACACATGATTGGGAGGGAATTCTCCAGGGCATGCATATAGGGTTTATAAAAATGTTTGGATATTCGTTGGATGTTTTCATGGTAGTTAGAGTTACAAACACTAACTGAGGGAGTGCTGAGTTCCTAGCCAGGGGAGCTCTGTCACATTCCCCAATGGAACAACAACAGTCCCCCAACTGCAAGGGCAAAGACCAGTGAAGAAGGTGAAGAAGGATGGTACAGTGATGAGCCCTTGATACTGATGACTATGCTTATGAGCCTGTGTGCCTGAAATTTCAACTAGGCCTAGTGCTGCATGGTGCCTAAGATTTACTCCCTGAGAGCCTCCACGTTGCCCAAATGTGGCCACTCTCTAAGTCAAACTCAGCATGTAAATGCATTACCTTACCCCCAGCATGGGACATGCCTCCCAGGGATGAGCCTCCCAGCACTGACAAATTACTACCAATCACCAGCTGGTTATGCAAGTAGAAAAAGACCTTGAATACAAGGGAGAAATGGAAAAGACAAATGAGTTTATATGGCTAAGAGACTTACAAATGAGTCAGGAGTTCAACAGAGGGGTTGTACTTACACACATCTCAGCAAGATCCCAGAGATAGCGAATATAGAAACAATCCCAGGTAGTGGTGCTCCTGAGGGCTATGGAGACCCACAGGTTCTATGGTCATGGCAGATGGCTCTGAAATTCATTGCCTTGCCAATGGGCCCTACTTTGCAATTTGTACTCCTAAGTGTGATGGAGTTGGACTCAGATGTGACCTTTCTACACATGCCTCTTCTGTCACTTTTACTGAACATGTGGTTGGCACTGGGGTTGGTGTATACTTAGAAGATTTGAATCTCTGGACTGTTCATATGCCAGCTGGACCTTAAGACTCAGCAGATTTGCAACTCTTACTCTACGGTTCATTGGACTTACCCAGGTCAGCTAACAGGGAGATGAAGATGGTCAGACACCATACCAGGGAACTAAGAGTGCTTACAACTGCAAGCAGGAGAATCATATCCATCAGCCATGTGGGATCTAAGCCCACTCTTGATTTAGAGGTGGAGTGGACATCACCACCCCAGGGTCCACAGTATGGAGGAATAAAATGAACTTACTGGTATTCTACTATAGAACTACTGTGACTCTAGCAATGGAAGAAGTTGTATCATTGATATGGAGACAGCGACCATGGTAATTACTGAGGGCAGGGAGAGGGAAGAACTGTGATGTGGGGCATTTTCAGGACTTGGAATTGTCCTAAATGATATTGCAGGGACAGATGCTGGGCATTATATATCCTGCCATAACCCACTGAATGAACTGAGGGAGAGTGTAAACTACAATATAGACTATAATCCATGCAGTGCAGCAGTGCTCCAAAATGTATTTACCAAATGCAATGAATGTGCCACAAGGATGAAAGACGTGGTTGATGTGGCAGGAGTCGGGGTGGGTGTGGGTGTGGGGTATATGGGAACCTCTTATATTTTTTAATATAATATTTTTGTGATCTATGTATCTTTTTTTAAAAAAGACAATTAAAAAGTAAATAAAGTGTATAAAAATAAATTTCAGTTTAAGATTATACAATTTACCAACCCATAACAATTCATAGTCAAATGATGTCATTCTTCCTGGATTGTAGACTTGTATAATTTACCTTCTTTCCTACACTGGATACTAGAAATGTATATATTCATTTCCAGTTTTCTGGTTAATTTCAATATCATTTTTTTCCTCAAAAGTAAATATAACACTTCATAATTCAATGTAGATAGTATTCTTATAGAAATAGAATTTTTTTACAAGTTGGAATTGAGAAAATAATTCCTTCATATTCAAGTTTATATGTATATTATTTTGCTATTACTGCCATAACAAATGATCACAAACTTGTGACTTAAAACAATATAAATTTATTATTTCACAATTTTTTAGGTCTCAAATCTGGGTTGTATCTTTTGGCTTCTCTTCCCTTGGTTTCACAAGGCTAAAATCAAGGTGTTGGCTAACCGAGCTTTTAACAGGAGGCTCTGGGAAAAAAATTCTTCTAAGCTCAACCAGGTCCTTGTGGTTATTGGAGTAAGACCTCCTTTTCCTTACTCTCTGTCAACCAGGGATCACTTTTAGCTCCTGGGGGCCTCTTTCCAGTACTCGCAGAGTCTCCTACATCTCCAAACCAACAATGGCACATCAAATCCTGCTTGGGCTGGCATCATATTAACATCACCCTCTGCTACATATCTCTGACTTCCTCTTCCACTGTATGTATCTTACTGACTCATCTGCCTTCCTTTTCTGCTTCTAAGGGCACATGTGTTTGCATTGTGCCCACCTGGATAATCTGGGATGCTCTCCCTATGTCAAAGTTAGATCTTTAGTAAACTTAATTACATCTGTGAAATCCCTTCACAAAAGTACCTAGAATAGTTTTTGATTGAATAACAAAGGGACTAGATTTGAAGAAGACATATTTAGAATTCTGCCTATTAGAATATATGTGTTTTAAAATGTAGCTAGTGGGAAATAAGCATTAAGAAATGAAAGAGCAGATTGTCCATGCTGATTTCACTTCATGTCAGAAATATTATTTCTGGAAACAACCAGCAAATACCAAAATACATATTCTTCCTAAGAGGAATCTACTTTCATAGAAGCACTTCACCAAAATCAGAACTGTAATATATCTTAACTCATATATTTGTTCTCCAGTTTTTCATGTGAAAGTCATTTTACTTGACAGAAAATTAAAAAAAAAAAGAAAATAGATGAGTTGTGAGGTTTCCTTTCTGTGATCTGTTACAACATCATCCCATCTCTGTTATAATTCTTCTGACTGCAAATATCCATTCATTATAGATTTTAATGTACCTGACACTTTTCCTACAGCTTCATTTCTCACTTTTATACTGACCACTTCTGTCTTCTTTTCTACTTATACTTTTGGAGATGTGAGTTTTCATTGTATAACACTGGTATAAAACATTAAACCAAAACAGCATTCTATTGATATAATCTCCTTGGAATTAGGGTTGTCTTTACTTTTCTTCATAAAATTCTTCCATAATGCATATTGATAACTTAAATCCCTTTAAAAGAAGTGAAGATTTCTTCTGTAATTTCAGGTTAGACATGAAAATTAATACACTTTTCAAAGAGCCAACCTATTGAACTTAATTTCCACTAAAGCATTAATGACTGATACCGATTCTCTTCCTGAAGTTGGGTTTTGTTATGAATAATGAAAGTGTAGAGACAAAATTTCTGTCGAAAATGGTAAAATACTTATCTGGATGCAAGAGTCAGTAATGTAACCTGTCAAATAATTGACACTTGGATATTTGAGCACTGGGACCAGTGAACATTTTGTTAGGTTAAAGAAAAAGAGTTTGCATGAGGCACCATATAACCAAAGTCCATAAATATACCCTTTTGTGTTCATTTTACAAGGCCAGCCACCTTGAACCTCACAGTTCCCTTTTCACAGCCTCACCAGACATATTACTTCCAGGCACTTTGACATCCTGGGTCTCCTGGATGTTGTTCTCTCTTGATCCCTTTTATTTGTATAGGCTTTGACAGAAGTTAAGCTCATATTTGTATCCTCTCACTCATAAATTCTATCCTTCATGTCCGAACTAAAGATCTGCTGATAGCTTTCTTCTTTGAAAGGCAGAGGGATTATAAAGTTCCTTTGAGGGCTAAAGAGACCCATGGAAGTTATGGTCATAGCCGATGGGGTTAACTACCAGGTCAGATGGCCCCTCTTTGGAAATGGTGTTTATGTGTGATGAATATGGACTCAGATGGGATCTCCCTTCATAAGACTTTCATGCTAATGTGCTGGAGGTGCAGTTAATGTTGGGGTTTAAGATATATTTAGGGGATTTGAATCTCTGGACTGACAATGTGATAGCCAGGTCCTGAGCCTCAACAGACTCCAGCACCTACAATCTGTTTTATTGGACTTACCACACTCAGCTAAGATGGAGTTGAAGAAGGACAACCACCACACCATGGAGCCTAGAGTGATTACAACTGAAAGTGGGAGGATTGCATCCAGCATCCATGTGGAATCTGAGCCTCCTCTTGACATAGAGGTGCAATGGACACAACCAATCCAATATCCACATAGAAGAGGTGGCATTGGATTGGGAAAAGTGGACATGGTGGCTGATGGGTATGGGGAAAGGCAGGAAGAGATGAGAGGTGGAGGCGTCTTTGGGACATGGAGCTGCCCTGGATGGTGCTTCAGAGGCAATCACCGGACATTGTATATCCTCACAGGGCCCACTGGATGGAATGGGGGAGAGTATGGGCCATGATGTGGACCATTGACTATGAGGTGCAGAGGTGCCCAAAGATGTACTTACCAAATCCAATGGATGTGTCATGATGATGGGAGGGAGTGTTGCTGGGGGGGGGGGGAGAGGTGGGGTGGGGGGGTGGGGTTGAATGGGACCTCACATATATATTTTTAATGTAATATTATTACAAAGTCAATAAAATAAAAAAATTAAAAAATTAAAAAAAAAAAGTACAATGAAAACGTTTTTACTTTGATTTAACCTTGTTTTGAGGGGATCTCAAACTGGGTTCATTCAACTTTCATTCAACTGGGCTTTCTCTTCCATAAACACAATTTCTCAATTAAGTGACCAGCACCCTCTTCTCTCTTTCTGGCACTTTGTAGAGTTATGGCAGGTTTCAATGAAGGTATCCATAATAAACAGGTTGAGTGTGGACCATGCAAGGCTCAGGGAATGTGCATGCATCGTTTCCACTTGGTAATCATTGGATGAAATGTTCGGTGTTGATGAAAGGTATCTAGTTTTTATTGTGACATTATGACTTTTCTTTCATTATCTCTCCTCAAAACCAGAAGAATTTTTTAAAAATTTGGAATAGGGAATTTCACACTATCTAGATTCCAAGTTCTCAAACATATATTGTCCTTCCTCTAAGGATACTAGCTTCTAAAATGCAAAACAAACAAAAATACAAAAGCAAAACAAAACAACACAAAAAAACACCATTATTTGGATTCATTTTTCCCCTTTTTAGAATTATCTTTGCAATTTTCCATCACCAGTATCATAATGAAAATACAATTATATTCTCATCATGCTTCTGGTGCCTCAATATATTTAGTGAAACTATTGTATTTTACTCAACTTACAAGAACTTAATCTTCAAAAAGTCAAAGTTTGCTTTTCTTCAAGGAAAATGACACCCTAGTCCTACTAGAAACAGATTACAATTTTTTTTGCCTTATACTTCCCTCTAGAGTCTATAGTTATGGTTCTTAACCTTGGCTGCTTATTGGAATCACTTGGGAAGCTTTACAAATATTTATCTCTCAGTTTCACCCTGTGATAATCACAATTCTAAGATGACCCCCAAGATTCCTGCATCACTTGGGTGTACATGCCCTGTATCATCTCCTCCCTTTGAATGTGGGAAAGACCTGTAAATATAATGGGGTATGACTTTATAACTAGGTTACATTATTTGACATTATACATTAATTTAACATATAATTAAGTCCCTAATAAGTTGATTATAAGTTAATAAAAAGATTACCCTTGTTGGATCTGACCTACTCAGCTGAGTCCTTCAAAAGACAGTCTATAGGTTAGAGACAGAAGAAGCAAGAAAATTTGAGGTAGCATACAAATGCTACCTTGAAGAATCACACTGCAAAGTTGCGGAGTGGGCCACACCAAGGGAATGGTGAGTTGCCTCTGAGATAAGGGCTGCAATCCTACAACCACAAGGAACTAAATTCTGTTAACTATCAGTGAACTTTCAAAGGACTGTGAGCATTAGATGAAATCACAACCCTGACTGGCACACTGATTTCATTCTGATTGAACTCTTATCAGAGAACCCAATTTAACCATACCCTGACCCTTAGAAACTGTGAGATAACTTATTAATGTTGTCTTACATTGCTAAGTTGGTGATTTGTTATGGAGCAATATAAATTCAGTACACAACTCCAAAGGTATTGAATTGATTTGGAGTGAGGTATGGGAATCATGATTTATAAAAGCTCCCCTTGTTATTCTAATGAGTAGCCAAGGTGAAAACCGCAGGTCTAGAAAGTGCAGACACAAACGGCAGAGGGGGATGTTTTATAGATCACTCCTTCCACCAGAAAAATGAAAGAGCTGGGTAAAGTTATTGTAACCTACTAAGTAGTAATCCAGGGATCAGATTGGGCATTTAGAACAACTGGATGAAGTGAGACCTTCCAGGAAGTCAGCTTTGAGTAGGAGAACTAGATTTCCAGAGTTAGCACAATGTAATAGTCAGAATGCCCAGTTCTCACCCAAAAAATTACAAAGCATACAAGGAGATAGGAAAACATGGTCCACTTACAAGAAAAAAAGCTTCTGATGGAAGCTTGTTCTCTGTGATTACTAATTAAAGATCATAGATCAATTGTCTTAAATCAGATTAATTAACTAAATGAAAATATGGACAAAGAACTAAAAGATATCAGGGAGAAATATATGAACAAAATGAGAATTTAAATTATGTAATAGAAATTATAAAGAAGAACATAATGGAAATTCTGGAGCTAAAAAATACAATAACTGAGATGAAAAATTCCCTAGAGGGGATTGACAGAAGATTGGATGTGAGAGAAAAGGATCAGCAGATTTGAAGATAAGACAATTGAAAGTGTCCAGTGTGAGGAGCAGAAAGGAAAAATAATTTAAAAAATGAACAGAGCTTGAGGAATCTGTGGAACACCATCGAGCATGCCAATATACCCATCTTAGGAGTCCCAGAAGGAGAAGAAAGATAAGGGGCATAAAAATATTACAAGAAACAATGATTGAAAACACCCCAAATTGATTAAAGTTATGAATATACAAATCCACTAAGATCAATAAACACCAAGCAGGATGAACCCTAAGAGAGATTTATACTGAAACACTTTATAATTAAACAGTTGAATGTCAAGGACAAAGACAGTATCTTGAAAACAGCAAGAGAGAAGTGACACATCATATACAAGGGGTCCTTAATAAGACCAACATCCAATTTCTCATTAGAAAATATGAAGGCCAAAGGCAGTGGGAAGACAAATTTAATGTACTGAAAGGGAAAAAAGTGTCATCCAAGAAAATTATCCTACAAAGCTGTACTTTATGTATTATTGCATCATATGGTACATAGATATTCATAACTTTTATATATCTTCATTGTGAAAAGTACCTTTGCAGCTTTATAAAGCTACATTCTTCATGTCATTTAGTAAATTTTGGCTTGAATTCTGTGTTTGTTACCATGATAGCAACTTATGCTTTCATATCATCTCCATTTACATGGCAAAATCTTGGTTCATTCCTTTATTTGTAGCTTTTTAAAATTCTCTGTATCTTAGATGTATGTCTTTTGGATTTTGTTCTAATAGCTAATTTGAAATATTTTCTTTCAATTGGTAGGTTAAGCCACACATACCATGATGGATATGATTAGTCTCAATTCTGTCTTATTATCTTATATGTATTTACCATGTATTTTATGTTATATATTTCTTTTTCTATTTCATGGTTTTTTTCATTTACTAATTTTTGAACATATATTTTGGTATTGAGAAATGTTTGTATTTCTTTAGCTATTTAGGAAGATATTTATTAATAAAAAGTAGAAACCTTTGTAGTAATACATTTTAGAGTGCCCTTAATTCCTCTATTTCCTTATTAAATGTTTACTACCCAATAACTCAGTTTTAAAAATCCTTTGACTCCTGCTATTAAGCTATAAAATATTCTACATTTCCGTTTCTCTATCCCTTCTTCTCCCATCTTTTCAGTTGAAATTTTTCTACTTTTAAGAACAAATAATGTTTAAATAAGATTCTTATGTGCACATCTTCACTTTTGTTTTAATCTTAGACGTGCAATTAAATTTATAAAATTCTCATCATAAGATCAGTTGCAATGTTTCTTCAGTAATCTCTGAATGAATTTTATTCTCCAAAAATTGTAAATTCTTCAAGAAGGGCTTATGGTACAAAACTCCCTGAATTTCCATATATTCAAAATCCTTTTTATAGACTTACTACTTAATGTGGAGCTTGGTTGTATATACAATTCTCAATTTTCTCTTTCTTTTCTTAAGGTTTTTGAAAATACCATCCCACTGTAGTCTTCATTTGTATGTTTGTGTATATGTGTGGTTGTTGGTTTTTTGTGTGTTTTTTTGAGAATTATGATACTCTACTTAGTGCTTGAAGATTTTGGGATTTTTTCTTTATCATGTATTAGGATATTTCTCAGAATCACTCTTTTAGGTCAGTTTTATCTATTACACCATATTAAGAAACCTTTTTGAGGAGATTGTTATTTTAAATATTACCTCCATTCCATTGTTTTGATTTTTAAATATTTTGAATTTCCTCTGCCTGTATTCCATTTCTATCACTTTTTCTCTGATACTTTTAAATTGTTTATTTTATTTTATTGGATATTTTTCTGGTTTATTTTAATGTCTTTTATTAAGTTTCTATTTAAACTTATTATTCCTTGGGTACCCTGTAATTTAATCTTAATACCTGATATAATTTTGTCTTTTACTTCCATTTATGACCTTAGTTCAGTCAACTCTTCCTTTATTTTTTATTTTTAAAGATCTATTTATTTATTTAATCCCCCCCTCCCCCCGCCCGGTTGTCTGTTCTCTGTGTCTGTTTGCTGTGTCTTGTTTCTTTGTCCGCTTCTGTTGTCGTCAGCGGCACCGGAAGTGTGGGCGATGCCATTCCTGGGCAGGCTGCACTTTCTTTCGCGCTGGGCGGCTCTCCTTACGGGCGCACTCCTTGCGCGTGGGGCTTTCCTACACGGGGGACACCCCTGCGTGGCAGGGCACTCCTTGCGCGCATCAGCACTGCACATGGGCCAGCTCCACACGGGTCAAGGAGGCCCGGGGTTTGAACCGCGGACCTCCCATGTGGTAGACGGACGCCCGAACCACTGTGCCAAGTCCGTTTCCCTCTTCCTTTATTTTTGTTTTATTTGTTTCCCTTTAAAGGTTATTAAATTTTTATTTCTGGTTCAAGATTTTTTAAAAATCTCTGAATGTTTCTATGAAGACATTTAATTCAGTTTAGAGTGTTGGGCTACAGTATTCTTCAGCATGGGGTTTGCATGTGTGTGTATGTGTTTGAGGTTTGGAGATTTTTTTTTTAGCTGAAATTCTTTGCGTTGAATTTTCTATTTCTTTTTTCATTTATGGACAGAGTTACAAATATGAGACTGTCCTCTGTTGTGCAGTTTTTATATAGATGGCATTATTTGGTCTGTTAGTTATTGGTATGTCTTTTTTCATTTTTGTTTCTGCAGTATTCTTAATTTTCCTTTCTTATTACCTACTTTCCCTTTCATTACCACACCTTCAAGGGATAGGATCCCTTATCTATAATCTGTTTCTCCTCCTGAAGCAATATTTCTTGCAGACTTCTACTTCTGCTCCTTCTTGATTTTAAGCCCCTCCCCTATAGCCAGTTCTGCAAACGATCAGGTCCCCATCTGGGTTTATTATTTTGTCATTAACTGTTAAACTTTCCATTTTGAGGGTTTTTTAAAAATATGCTTTGTCTAAATCTCCTGCGTCCTTTCCACACATTTTTCATGGAGTCCCTTAAATCTCCCCTTCCTAATTGTCACACCAACAGCCTTGCAGTGACTGGCAGAGGAAGTTCTGTTGGAATTTATTTTATTATTATACTTACAGGTAATTTGTAGTATATGTATTATCTGTCTTATAATGCTGAAATTATACACTATTTGTAGTTTAATCTGCTTCCCTTGATGACTTTATTTTTGTTCATTTTGTTTTGTGGAGAGGCTATGTGGGAAGAGTCAATATCATGTGGATGCTTTTAAACTCCAGACCCTTGGTCTGCTAAATCCAATTATTTTTCTATTGACTCACAAAACCTTAATTCAAATCCAAACTTTTAATTTGTACTCCAAACCTGCTCCTCATCCTCTTACACAGTATATCCAGCTTCTCAGGGGAAAAAATGTTAGTGAAGTGCAATGTGTTATAATTATGCCACCTTTGAAACGTGGGCATCTTCAAGTCTACAGTACTTAACTTAAACTAACAAATCTCTACATACTGTTGGTTCAGTCCATACTGATTTTCCCTTTTATTCTCTGAAGACCATTTAATTCCAACATTCTCTTCCCCACAGTCATGTGACAGGAACACATATACCCTCTATTTAGGAGGCTACCTGGTTGATGGAGTCAGAAATAATCACTCAGACTTCTTCTTCAGCACCTCCGTTCTTCTTCTACAGGAATAATATGTATATGTTAACTTCTTTCTTTTCCTTGCACCATCATCTTCTAAAGCCCCACTAATCATACTTCAGGTAATTTATCTCTCAATAGGTACATAAATTAATTTCATTTCCAGGACATATACTACCATTTGCCAACCCATTGACTACTTTGCCTGTACCTTCTCCTTTACTAATAGAGCTTACATGCCCAATGCAAAAGTTGGAGTGCCAAATATCACTTTCATTGCCTTCCTTCCTCAGATGAACCTGATGGTGAGGGGTTCCAATCCTGTGCAACAAGAAGTGAAGGAAAATTTTCTGGAAAGAAACTGCGCAATATATTCTCTGTAATAAGAGGATGAATAACTTTTCTTCTTCTTCTGGACATTATGCTTTCATGGTAAGATATCTAGGTCTGTAGCAGCCATCTGTGGCCAGGAGGCAACAACTCAAAGGACCAAGCTAATAAACTGAAATTGGATGAGTGGAAACATTAAACAACTTTGATTTCTGATAACAATATTGTCCCAATGGACAGGGTTGCTGCAGGGTAAGGACTTGAGGTACTTCCATCTATTGTGATGAAGAACCTGGAGAGCAGAATATTATGTCTAGGGTTGAGGTAATGACTGACTTAAGGAAACAGAAGGAACTGGAATGTGTAGGTCAGGTCACTAAGTCAAGAGGGCTGCACAAAATGTACCTCCAAAAACTTTGTGGTATTTCCTTAAAGTCCTTGGTCAAGTGGTTAGCTGGATATGCACAGAGTGATACCATATGAGGCTTCCCAGAAAACATCTGCTAACGACTTTGAAAGACATAGAGTACTGGTGGATGTTGAGTATCTTTTCTTAGATGAATAGAGAAACACTATTAATACCTTCTTAACACCTCAGTCATCAAGCTTGAAACTCCAGAATGGCCTTTCCTTATATTTAAGGACTCCACCTTAGAGTAAGACCTACTCTAGTACTACATTAACAAAATAAAAAACCAAGTTCTGTCAAAATACAAAGCAGAAACAGACATAGGAAGTTGAGTCTTACCAAGTTAGAGGGGATTAGGAAACTCCTTTGGCTTTTCACATAACTACCATCATATAGCATAAAATCAAGACATAAAATCAAATATGATCATCCAATAACTGAACTACAAAACTACCATTCTGAAGAGAGTGATAATAAAATCAAGAACCTCTACAACCTATGATAATAGTCTATTTAACAATCAAAAATTACTCAACATGTCAAAAAAAATTTGACCCAGTAAAAAAGAAAGCAGTCAATCAAAACCAAGATTATTTGGCCCATTTCTGTATTTCCTAGATCATAAAGCAAACTTCAACATATTTAAAATAATTGAAATCAAACAGAATGTATTCTGCAACTACAATCAAACTAGAAATCAAGAGCCAAAGATAATGAGATAATCTCCAAACACATGGAAACTTTGGGTCAAAAAGCAAGACTCAAGGGAAATAAAAATACATTGAACTGAATGAAATGAAAATGCAACATTATCAAAACTACTGGGGCACAGATAAAGTAGTGCTGAGAAGGAAATTTATAGCACAATATGAACACACTAGAAAAGAGGAAACATCTCAAATAAATGATGTAAGCTCTTATTTCAAGAATCTAGATAAAGAAGGGAGAAATAAACTCAAAGCAAGCAGAAGCAAGGAAATTATAAAGATAAGAGAAGAAATAAATGAAGCCAACAACAAAAAATACAATAAAACAATCTGACTTATTAGAATGATCAGTAAATTTGACAAAATTCTAGCATGACTGATAAAGAAAAATAGAAGATGCAAAATACTAATATCAAGAATTAAACAGGGGGAATCATTATAGACTATGCAGACATGAATTATATGGGAATTCTATGAAACACTCTACCCACATAAATTTGACAATTTAGTTGAAATGGACTGATTCCTCAACAAGTTCAAACTATCACAACTCATTCAATTAAAAATAGATAATTTGAATTTCCCTATAACTATAAAGGGAATTAAATCCATAATTGAAAAAGCACCCTCAATAAAATCTCCAGACCCAGGTGGTTTTATTTAGGAGCTCTGAAAATTTTTTAAAGAAGAATTGACACTAATTCTACCTTATCTCCTGCAGAATAAAAAGAGGCAGGGACACTTTCATACTCACTTTACAATCCACTATTATCCTGATATCAAAACCAGATGAAGATAGTATAAATAAGAAAACTACAGACTAATATCCCTTATGAATACAGATGCAACGTTTCTTAAAATATTAGCAAATAGAATTAAGCAGCATATAAAAAAAGCAATTTTAAAACATAACCAATTTGAGTTATTCCAAGAATGAAAGCCTAGGTCAATATTTAAAAATCTGTCAATGTAATCTACCATATTAAGAAGCTAAAAAAAAGAAAATATTGTGATGCAGAAAAAAATTGATAAAATTCAATACGTGTCAGATAAAAACTCTCAGAAAACTAGGAATAAAGGTAAACTTCCTCAACTTCTTAAAGAACAACTACAGGACTATTGAGGGATTATTTAAACCTCTTTCATTCCATAGGCCATTCAGAGGGATACAATTTAAATTTTCAAAATTGTATAGGTCAAGAAAATCATTACCCGCGTCTCTTTGTCTCACTTATCTATGCCCTAAAAGTGATTCCCAGGATCATCTTTTATAAGATTCACAAATGCCAAATGAGTCTTAGTGCTCTTGTCATGACAAAATCAATTTTACTCAATTCATAAAATAATGCTAAAATAACATTCATATTTTAGCAGCTGAAATTTTAGTGAACCATTGTAAAGTGTGTGAATTTAAAAATACAAGTCTTAAAACTGCAGAGAAATTAAAGTTACAGATATAGAAAAATAACCACTTTTGCGGTAATTAGAACACAGTGTTTTGTCTGAGCTGAACTTGTTTATATCACCACTGAGATTCATTTCTTGAGAAAAAGCTAGAATCTATTTTCCACAAAGTTCTAACCCTAATGGAAAATCAACTTACAAAGACAATAACAATAATGTTGGTAAAGTTTCTCATCTGAGAGTCTCAGTGGGGAAGAAAACCATCCTTCTGGCTGTTGGCAGATTGTATTAAGCAGTGGACCGTGATAAAGAACAATAACTTTCTATTGTGCACTAAGCATGCAGCTCAGGAAATGCCATGCACTGGAAATTCCCAGCAAGCCCGTGATATCAGTGAGAAAACTGACAAGCAGCATATTCCCTAACTAGGTGTATGCCTGTCATACATTGCAGAAGTGTCAATATATTCTGGACAAGATTGTACTTGGCCTCCATCTCCATCTCATGCAATATTTGCCACAGGGAAACCCCATTGGCATGCTGAACAGCTATGCAGAAGAAGAGGCATTTTGCAAAGATTTCTGTCATGGCTGTCTAAATTGTTCCGGGTGGGAAATGGAAGACTGTGTTCTGAACTCACATTTGATTTGGGCCCCTTTACAATACTGTGCCAACTTCTCCTAACATGCTAAAGGCTGCTAACTACTACTCTCTGCCTGTGAGTTTTGTTCCAAGCTAACTCAGTCTCTGTAGTGGGCAGGCCAAAGTTCCCAAGAGAGTTAACACCCTAAGAAGCAGCTCTTAATCAATGATGGGCAAGCCAGAGGTCCCTATTGAGATGGAGCTACAATTGGTTGTTGCCGTGGTAGGTACAATAACATACTATTGTTGGCTTCCTCCCTTCGTCTCACTTGCCTACCTCCTAAGTGTTTTTCCTGATTAACTTCCAAGTAAAAAACTTGTCTCAGGTTCTACCTTTTTGGGAACACAAACCAATACGGGCTTCAACTGAAGAATTTTTAAAGCCCCATATATAGGAAGGAATATCTTTCTAGATCATTAGGCCTGGAATAAATCATATACACCCTACTATAGTTGAAATTAAAGATCTCACAAAATTAACATGTAGCTTGGGGGACGTAAAAGGGAGATGTTCTGCCTGCTTTGGTCTGCTGCTGACAGTGTGGAACTTATATCTTATTAGTGTAATATCTATTTATATAAGTGATACCCGGTTGTTGTTGTTTTTTTTTTAGGTACCAGAGCCGGAGATTTAAACCCAGGACCTCATATGCAGGAAAACAGTTCTTAACCACTGAGTCACATTGGCTCTCCTGAGTTGTTTTTTTCATTTATGTGTTTGTAGTTTAATTTTAGGAAACACCAGGGACCAAACCCGGGTCCTTCCATGAGGGAAGCAGGTGCTCAACTGCTTGAGCTACATCTGCTCCCCAGCCCAAGTATTATTAGCACCACTTGTTGGTTTACTTGGCCCTTGTCTCTGTATTTCCCAAGTTATGGCTTCACCTCATTTATCATCATACTCTCAGAAAAGACAGGATCTTTACCAACCAATGTTTCTTGAACATTGGAGCAACTCGTGAATGTTTTCTCTTGAAAAGTTTGGAGTAGCATAAAGAGTAAACAGAAGAACCAGTAACAAAGGAAGGAATTCAGATTTGTGTTATAGAACATAGCAGGTAAAGTTCCCAATGTTTAGATTCTTCAGTTTTCCTGGCCTTGTAAAATGAATTAAGGAGTATTTCCTCTTCAATTCTGTGGAAAAGTTTGAGCAGACTTAGTGTTTATTCTTCCTGGAATGTTTAGTAAAATTCTCCAGTGAAACCAGCCATCACATCCTGGGCTTTTCTTTGTTGGTAAGGATTTGATTATTGATTCAATCTCTTACTAGTAATTGATTTGTTGAGATAATATATTTATTCTTGAGTCAGTGTATGTACTTTCTGTATCTCTAGGAATTTGTTTACTTCATCTAGGTTATCTGATTTGTTGGTATACATTCATTGAAGGTATCCCTTTATCTTCCTTTTTCTTTCAGTGGGGTTGGTAGTAATGTTCCCCTTTTTGTTTCTGATTTTAGTAATTTGTGTTCTCTCTCCATTTATCTTCATCATTTTAGCTAAAAGTTTGTCAATTTTACTGATCTTTTTAAAGAACCAAGTTTTGGTTTTGTTGATTTTCTCTATTTTTCATACTCTATTTCATTTATCTCTGATCTAATCTTTGTTATTTCCTTCTCTCTGCTCACTTTGGGCTTAGTCTGCTCTTCTTTTTACTAGTTCTTCCAGTTTTGAGGTTAGATTTCTAATTTGAAATCTCTCTTCTTTTTAAATGTAAGCATTTAGAGCTATTAATTTCCCTCTCAGCACAGCCTTTGCTGAATTCCGTAAGTCTGGGTAGATTGTATTTTCATTGTCCTTTGCCTCCTGATATTTTCTAATTTCACTTGTGAATTCCACTTTAACATAGTGGTTGTTTAAGAGTATGTTGTTTAATTTTCACATATTTGCATATTTTGCTTTCCTCCCTTTGTTATTGATTTCTAGCTTCATTCTGTTTTGGTCAGAAGTGCATTGTATGGCTTCAATATTTTTTAATCTATTGAAGCTTATTTTGTGACCTAAGATATAATCTGTCCTGGAAAATGATCCAAGTGCACTCAAGAATAATATGTATTCTCCTGTTGTTGGGTAAAATGTTCTATATTTGTCTGTTAAGTCCTTATGATTTAGAGTACCTTTCATATCTTGTGTTTCCTTATTGTTCTTATGTCTAGATGTTCTATCCATTATTGAAAGTGGTGTATTAAATGCCCTATTTCTAACATAGAGCTATCACTTTCTACCTTCAAATCTATGATTATTTGGTTATATATTTTGGGGGACTGCTGTCAGATGCATGTACATTTATAATTCTTATGTCTTCTTGATGAACTGACCCCTTTATTAATAGATAATAATTGTCTTTGCTCTTGTGTTTTTTACTTAAAGTTTAGTCTGTCTGATATTAGTATAGTTACCCTAGCTCTCTTTTGGTCACTACTTGTATGGTATTAATTTTTTCCTTCCTTTCATTTTCAACCTACTTATGTCTTTGAATTTAAGGCCAGTCTCTTGTAGACCACATATAGTTGGGCCATGCATTTTTATCTATTTGGCCAATCTCTGCCTTTTGAATAGAGAGTCCAATTCATTTAAATTAAAGTCACTACTGATAATACAGGACTTCTGCCATTTTGCTATTTAGTCTTTGTAAGTCTTATACCTTTTTTTTGTCCCACAATTCTTGTGTAAATGCATACTTTAATATTTTTGTATTTTTGTGTAGTGTACCATATTGAGTCCCTTCTCATTTCCGTCTGGATATATTTTTTGTATACTTTCCTCAGGGTTACTATACAGTTAAATTTTAGCATCCTAAATATAAAACAATCATATTTTATTTGATATCCACTTGATTTCATAGCATATATGTACACAGCTTCTATACTCCACCTAGTTTGTACTTCTTACAAATTATATCTTTGTGTATTGTATGTCCAAAATCATATATTTATCAATACATTTATGCATTTGCATTTTAGCAATTGTAGGAAATAAGAAGTGGAGTTACACACCACAAATACAATACAATAATATTGGCATTTATAACTACTCAAATGATTACCTTTATGAGAGCTCATTATTTTTTATGCCATCTTGAACCACTGTTTAGTGTCCTTTCCTTTTAGTATGAAGAACTCCCTTTAACATTACTTGCAGGACAGTTCTAGTCATGATGAATTTTCTCGGCTTTTGTTTATCTGGGATAGTATTAATCTTCTCTTCATTTTTGAAAGGTAGTCTCACCAGATATAAAATTCTAGGTGGTCAGTTATTTTCTTTCAGCACTTTAAGTATTTCAACCCACTGCCTTCTTGCTTCCATCGTTTCTATCAGCACTTTATCTAATTGGGACTCCCTTGTGCATAACACATTGCTCTTCTTTTATAGCTTTCAGAATTCTCTCATCATTAGTCTTTGACAGTTTCATCTCTATGTGATGAGGCATATTTTTCTTTAAGTTTTTTATTTGATGTTCTCTGGGCATCTTGGATGTGTATATTCATGACTTTTGCTAAGCTTTGGAAGTTCTCTGCCATTATTCTTTTAATATTCCTTCTTCCCCTTTCTCTGTATCTTCATTTTCTGTTTCCCATAATTCATATGTTTGTATGCTTAATGGTGTCCCAGAGGTCTCAGGCTATTTTTCCTTTTTATAATCCTTTTTTCTTTCTCATCCTCAGTCTGTATCATTTTTTTGTAAGATTTATTTATTTATTTTATTTCTCTCCCCTCCCCCCCAGTTGTCTGTTCTCTGTGTCTGTCTGCTGCGTGTTCTTCTTTTCTGCTCCTGTTGTTGTCAGTGGCATGGGAATCTGTCTTTCTTTTTGTTGCATCATCTTGTTGTGTCTGCTCTCTGTGTGTGCAACGCCGTTCCTGGGCAGGCTGCATTTTCTTTCATGCTGGGCAGCTCTCCTTATGGGACGCACTCCTTGTGTGTGGAGCTCCCCTACGTGGGGACACCCCTGCGTGGAATGGCACTCCTTGCATGCATCAGCACTGCACATAGGCCAGCTGCACACGGGTCAAGGAGGCCTGGGGTTTGAACAACAGACCTCCTATGTGGTAGATGGACACCCTAACTGTTAGGCCAAGTTTGCTTCCCAGCCTGTATCATTTTAATTGTCTTGTCTTCTAGTTCACTGATTCTTTTTTCTGCCAGCTCCAATCTGTTGTTGAATTCCCCCTGGGAATCTTTTATTTCATTTATTGTGGTATTCAATTCCAGTAGTTCTGTTTGGTGATGGTTTTTTTTACAATTTCTTTCTCTTTGTTGAGAGTCTCATATTATTCATTGATTGTTTTCCTAATATCCTTTAGTTATTTCTTTGTATTTTCTTTCATCTCCTTGAGCATATTAAAGATGATTTTTTTAAGTCTTTGTCCACTAATCAACAGTTAATGTTTTCTGGATTTTATCCTCTTCCTTGGATGGACCATTATTTCCTGTTTCTTTGTTTCTCTTGTAGTTTTTTGTTGTACGCTGTAGTTTTTTGTTGCACACTATGTATTTTAATAGTTTAAAATGTTAACTCTGGGATTTAGTCCCTGAATTCTGTTTCTTGAATTTGTAACCAGCTGGTGAAAGGACAGATTTTCTTAAGTGTCAGCCCTCCTGTGAGGATGGTCTGCCCAAGGAAAATTCAAAGTGCAGGGTCCTCCCTGTCTTTTTTGGGATTGTGTCTTGTCCTGGGCTTGTGTTTGTTAGTGGCCTTAGGAGTTCTCTGTTTTCCTTCCCAGAGATAGACCATCTCCCTCTCCTGGTGTTCCATTGCTCAACTTAAAACAAGGTAAGTCTTTGCTCCTGGCTGTCTGCTTCGAGTGTTCTTATACTGCCTTTGTTGTTAATCTTATTTTGCCTGGAGGGAAAATTCTTGGAAGGGAGGCATGCTGGAGAGGAGTTTTCCTAGTCAGTCTTTCCAAGCTGAACAAGGAAAGTACCCACAAGGGAGCACTGGCCAGCTCCAAGCTGCACTGGAGATGAGGTAGAGAGGGGTCAATAAGGGTGCCAGGAGTTTCTTCCATGGTTCCCCAAAATGGTGCTTTCTTAACCTTTCCAGCAAATGCAGCCATTCAAGTTTCTTTCACCATTTTGAGGAAGCCTACCACCTTTAATTCTCTTCTGCCACCTTTTTCCAGGGTGGGTTGGAACAATGCACTCAGGGCTGGTTCTCTGGTGATTCAAAGTAGCTAATTACAAGCCATGATCACCAATTGGCCCGTGCTCATACCAGATCTTGGGGAAGTGGATTTTTACATTCCTTTTTGGCTCCAGCAAAGTATGCTGGGGCCTGGACCCTGCTGATACTTGCCATGCAGGCTGGGTGAAAGTAACTATCACATGGAGAAAGCACTTTACTAGTATTTACCAAAATGTACCAGCCTCTTCCTCACACTTATTCCTAGATGCTGTTTAGTGTTCCATTGGACCCTCAAGTTTCAAAATAGTTGATTCAGACAGATCCTATTAAATAGTTGTTCAGGTGAAGTAGCAGATTCCTGGAGCTTCCAACTCCACCATCTTCTCACCTATTGGTTATAATATTACTATCTTGATGAAGTCCTTTGATACAACAGTTTTAATTTTGATGAAGACCACTTATCAATTTTTTTTCTTTTGTTGCTCTTGCTTTTGATGTAGAGTCTAAAAAACTACTGCCTAACAAAAGGTCCTGAAGATGCTTCCCTGTGTTTTCTTCAAGGAGTTGTATAACTTTGGTTCTTATATTTAGGTCTTTGATCCATTTTATTTAATTGTTGTATATTGTGTGAGGTAGGGGTCCTCCTTCCTTCTTTTACAAATAGAATCCAGTTTATCTAGCAACCATTTGTTGAAGTGACTGTACTGTCCCAGTTGAGTGGACTTGGCACCATAGTCAGAAATTAGCCATCTGTGTGTGGATCTATTTCTGAATTCTCAATTTGGTTCCATTGGTCTATATGTCTGTTCTTGTGCCAGTACTAGGCTATTTCAAGAAATGTAGCTTTGCAATAAGTTTTAAAAGTGGTACGCATGGTCCTCCAACTTAGTTATTTTTCAAGAGGGTTTTTGATATTTTGGACCTCTTACCCTTCTATTTAAATTTGATGATTGGCTTCTCCATTTCTGTAAAGAAGGCTGTTGGAATTTTGATTGGGATTGCATTGAATCTACAAATTGTCCTGGATAGAACTGCTATCCAAACAATATTTAGTTCTCCAATCCATGAACATGAAATGTCCTTACATTTATTTATGTCTTCTTTGATTTCTTTTGAAGTGTTTTGCAGTTTTTTTGTGTGTGTTTAAGTCCTTTACACCCTTGGTTATATTTATCCCTAGGTATTTGATTCTTTTAGTTGATATTGTATACAATTAACCACCAAACTGCTTCGCATAGCAGTTGCACAATTTTGCACACAATCAACACAAGGGTTCAAATTTATCCACCTCCTCACCAAAACTTATTACTTTCTTTTTTTTTTTTAAAGTAGCCTTCCCTGTGGGTGTGAAGTGGTATCTCATTGGGTTTTTTATTTGAATTTCCCTAATGGCTAATGTTGAGCTTTATTTTGTTTTTCATAGCTTGTTGACCAATGGTGTATCACCTTTGGAGAACTGTGTATTTAATTTCTTTGCCCATTTTGTAATTGTGTTCATTATCTTTATTTGGTTGAGCTGAAGGATTCCTTATATATTCTAAATGTTCAACCTTTATCATCTATATGATTTGCAGCTATTTTCTCTCATTCTGTAAGTTCTCTTTTCACTTTCTTGGTAATATCCTTAAGATTTTATGATTTTAGCCATTTTATTTAGGTCAATCCATTTTCAATTATTATTTGGGTATGGCATGAGGTAGAGGTCCAATTTCATTCTTTTTCAATTAATTAATTAATTAATTAATTAATTCCCCTTCCCCCTTGTTGTCTGCTCTGTGTGTCCATTCACTGTGTGTTCTTCTATGTTGGCTTGTCTTTGCTTTAGGCAGCACCAGGAACCAATCCTGAGATCTTCTAGAGTGGAAGAGAGGTGTGCAATCTCTTGTGCCACCTCAGCTCCCTGGGCTGCTGCATCTCTTATTGTCTCTCCTCTGTGTCTCTTTTTGTTGTGTCATCTTGCTCCGCCAGCTCTCCACTTGGGCCAGCTTGCCCCACGGGCCAGCATTCCTGTGAGGGCCAGCACTCTGCTCAGGCCAGCACTCCATGTGGGCCAGATATCCACTTGGGCCAGCTTACCTTCAACAGGAGGCTCCAGGAATCAAACCCTGGACCTCCCATATGGTAGATGGGAGCCCAGTCACTTGAGCCACATCCACTTCCCCCAACTTCATTCTTTTGAATGTTGAAATCCAGTTTTCCCAGCACTATATGTTGAAGAGACTATTATTTTACCATTACATGTACTTGGAAGCCTTGTCAAAAATCAATTGGCAATACATAGGTATGTTTATTTCTGAACTCTCAATTCTATTCCATTGGTGTATATGTTTACCCAAATGGCAGTGCTACACTATATTGTTACTGTAGCTCTGTAGTCACTTTTGAATTAGGGAAATGTGGGTTGTATAAATTTTTCTTTTTCAAGATCGTTTTGGCTATTCTGGGCCCCTTGTGATTCCATGTGAATTTAAGGGTTGGCAAAAAGGTGGCTGGAATTTGGTAAGGATTATGTTGAAACTGTAGATAGCTTTGGGAGGTATTAACATTTTAACAATATTAAGTTATATGATCCATGTTCTTGGGATGTCTTGCCATTTATTTATAATTTCTTTATTTTCTTTCAGTAGTGTTTGTAATTTTCAGTATGAAATTCTTTCACCTCCTTGGTTAACGTTACACTAGATATTTTATTAATTTAGCTATTATATAAATAAAATTGTTTTCTTAATTTCCTTTTCCAGTTGTTTATAGCTAGTTTATAGAAATGAAGTTGGATTTTGCTGTTGTACCCTGCAACATTTTTGAAGTTATTTGCTCCACTAGCTTTCCTGTGGATTCTTTGGGATTTCCTACATAGAGAATTGTGTCTCTACATAGAGAATAGAGACATTTTTCCATCTTCTTTTCCAATTTGCTATCTTTTATTTAATAGTCTTGCCTTTTGTTCTGGCTAACACTCTCAGTACAATGTAGAATGCAAATGGCAAAAGTGGGCATCCTTGTCTTGCTCCTGTTCTTAGGGGAAAAGTTTTCAGTTTTTCACCATGGAATATAATGTTAGCTATTAGTTTTTCATAAATGCCTTTAATCATGTTGAGAAATTTTCCTTTTATCCATTTCTAAGTGTTGTTTTTTTTTCCCCATAAAAGCTGTTTGGGTTACTCAAATGTCTCCTCTGTCAATTGAGATGATCATATCTGTTGTTTTTCCTTCATTTTATTAAAGTGGTGAGTTACATTGATTTATTTTCTGGTGTTAAATTACTCTTACATTCCTGAGATAAATTCCACTAGGTCATGTTGTATTATCCTTTTATTATGCTGTTGGATTCAACTTGCTAGTATTTGGTGTGGATTTCTGCATCTATCTTTACAAGGGAAACTGATCTGTCATTATTTTTCTTGTGCTGCCTTTATATGGCTTTAATATCAAGGTAATGCTGTTCTCATAGAATGTATTAAGAAGTGTTCCCTCATCTGCAAATATTTTTGAGTAGTTAAAGGATTGGTGTTAATTATTCTTTGAATGTTTGATAGAATCCAAGAGATAATTCATCTTATCTTGGTCTTTTCTTTGTTAAGTGATTTTCATTATGGATTCAATCTCTTTACGTCTTATAGTTCTATTGAGAGCTTCTATTTTTTCTTGAGTCGGTTTAGATAAATTGACCATTTCACCTAGGTTATGTGATTTATTGGCATACACTTTTCATGGTATTCCCTTATAATCCTGTTAATTTCTGCAAAGTCAGTAATAATATCCCCACTTTAATTTTTTACTTCAGCTATTTGCATCTTCTCCCTTTTTTTCTTTTGTCAGTCCAGGTAAATGTTTGCAAATGTTTATCTTTTTAAAAAATCATCTTTCAGTTTTGTTGATTCTCTCAATTATTTTTCAATTCTCTATTTCATTATCTCTTTCCTAATCTTTATTATTTCCATCCTTCTGCTAACTTTAGTTTAGTTTACTCTAAACTAAACTTTCCAGTGCCGCAAGATGTTAAGTTAGGTTATTGATTTGAGAGCTTTCTTAGTTTTTAATGTGCTTACAGCTATAAATTTTTTTTGTTGCATCCCATATATTTTGGTATGTTGTATTGTCATTTTCATTCAACTCTAAGTAATATTTTTATTTTCCTTGGGATTTCTTCTTTGACCCAGTGGTTGTTGATTAATTCCCAGATATTTAAAGATTATTCATGTGTGCTGGTTAATTTCCACATATTTGAAGATTTTCCATTTTTTGTTCTGCTGCTGATTTCTAGCTTCATTCCATTGTGAACAAAGAAAATGCCTTATATGATTTCAATCTTTTTAAATTTATTGAGACATGTTTTGTGTCCTAACATATGGTCTATCCTGGAGAATGATTCATGTGCAGTAGAGAAGAATATTTATTCTGCTAGTATGGGGTGGGATAGTCTGCATATTTCTGCCATGTCTGTTGTTCAAGTTATCTGTTTCTTTATTAATCTTCAGTCTAGATGCTCTATCCATTACTGAAAGTGAGGTATTGAAGTATCCAACCATTATTGTAGACCTGTCTCTCTCTCCCTTCAGTTCTGTCAATGTTTGCTTCATATATTTTGAACCTCTGTTATTAGGTGCATGCAAGTTGGTAAGTTTATATCTTAAAAAAAATTTTTTTGTTATTATCTTTTTCTTAAAGATGCATGTATCACACACAATGTTACATTAAAAATATAAGAGGTTCCCATATACAACACTCCTCACCATTGCTCCCACTCCTCCCACATCGACAACTTCTTTCATTAGTGTGGTACAGTCATTGCATTTGATGAGTAGATTTTGGAGCATTTTCTACACAGCATGGATTATAGTTTATGTTGTAGTTTACACTCCACTCCCCCCCAGTCCATTCAGTAAGGTATATGGTAGGATATATGCTGTCCTGCATCTGTCCCTGCAATATCATTGAGTACAACTCCAAGTCCCAAAAATGCCCTAATATCACACCTCTTTTTCCCTCTCTCTGCTTTCAGCAATTCCCATGGCCACTGTCTCCACATCAATAATGTAATTTCTTCCATTGCTATCATCACAATATTTCTATTGTAGAGTACCAGTAAGTACACTCTAATCCATATTTTATCCCTCAGTCCTGTGGACCCTGGGATGGCGATGTCCACTCTACCTCTAAATCGAGAGGAGGCTTAGATCTCATATGGCTGATGGATGGAATTCTCTTGCTTGCAGCTGTAGACTGTCTCGGTTCCCTGGTGTGGTGGTTGACCATCCTCACCTCCTGGTTAGCCAACCTGGTTAAACCCAGCAAACTAGAGAGTAGGTGTTGCAACTCTGCTGAAGCTCAGGGCCTAGTTGGCACATAGACAGTCGAAAGATTCAAGTCTCCTGAGCATACACCAAACCCAGCACCAACCACAGGTTCAGTAAAAGTGAAACAAGAGACATGCATAAAGAGGTCGCATATGAGTCCAACTCCATCACACTCAGGAGCACAAGTTCCAGAGTAAGGCCCACTGGAAAGGCACTGAACTCCAGAGTCATCTCTCATGACTGTAAGGCCTGAGTGTCCCTGTAGCCCACAGGAGCACCACTACCCGGGTTTATATCTACTTTGTCTCTGAGACCCTGCTGGAATGTGCATAAGTACAAACCCTCTGATGATCTCCTCACTCATTTTGAAGTCTCTTAGCCATATAAACTCATTTGTCTTTTACATTTCCCCCTTTTATTCAAGGTCTTTTTCTAGTTGCATCACCAGTTGGTGTTCGGTGGTAATCCCTTGGCACCAGGAAGACTCATCCCTGGGAGTCATGTCCCATGCTGGGGGTGCATTTACATGCTGAGTTTGGCTTAAAGAGTGGCCACATTTGAGCAACATGGAGGCTCTCAGGAGGTAACTCTTTTTTTTTTCATTTTTTTTATTTTTTTATTGACTTTGTAATAATATTACATTAAAAATATATATGTGAGGTCCCATTCAACCCCACCCCCCCCACCCCACCTCTCCCCCCCCTCCCCAGCAACACTCATTCCCATCATCATGACACATCCATTGGATTTGGTAAGTACATCTTTGGGCACCTCTGCACCTCATGGTCAATGGTCCACATCATGGCCCATACTCTCCCCCATTCCATCCAGTGGGCCCTGTGAGGATTTACAATGTCCAGTGATTGCCTCTGAAGCACCATCCAGGGCAGCTCCATGTCCCAAAGATGTCTCCACCTCTCATCTCTTCCTGCCTTTCCCCATACCCATCAGCCACCATGTCCACTTTTCCCAATCCAATGCCACCTCTTCTATGTGGACATTGGATTGGTTGTGTCCATTGCACCTCTATGTCAAGAGGAGGCTCAGATTCCACATGGATGCTGGATGCAATCAGGAGGTAACTCTTAGACACCCTGCAGCTCTAGGCCTGGTTGAAATTTCAAGCACACAGGCTCATAAGCATAGTCATCATTATCAAGGACCCATCATTGGACCATCCTTCTTCCCTGGTCTTTGCCCTTGTACTTGGGGAATTGTTGCTGCTCCACTGGGGAGAGCGACAGAGTTTCTCAGAATGGGAACTGAGCACTCCCTCAGTTGTTGTTTGAAACTCTATCCTCAGTTTATATCTTCTTGATGGAATTACTTTGTTATTAATATATATTGTAACATATTTCTTTTTTTTGCTTAAAGTCAATTATTACTTTTATTAATATGGTCACTCTATCTCTCTTTTATTTACTATTTGAATGGAACATCTTTTTCCATCCTTTCACTTTTAATCTCTATCTTTGGATCTAAGGTGAATCTCTTGAATGTGGCAAATAATTGAATTAAACTCTTTTATCCATTCTGGCTATCTCTGTCTGATTGGAGAGTGCACTCTATTCTTCTTTTTTTTTTTTTCTTGATTCTTCCTGTAATTCCAAATCATTTTTCTTCTAGCATTTACTGGTCATGCACTCTATTCTTATTCAAAGTAATTACTGACAAGGAAGAACTTACTTCAGACATTTTGCTATTTGTTTATTTATATGCTTTATACCATTTTCCCATTCATTTCCTCTATTGCTGCCTTCTTTTGTGTATTCTTTATCATTTGTATTGAAATATTTTTTTCATTCAAAAATTTTATTGAAGTATATCATTTCATATATGAACATATATAAACAATAAATGTATAGTAAGCAAACTTGCATATCATCATACAGGGCTCCCAAATATAACCTTACACCAACATTTTGCATTGTTATGAAACATTAGTTACAAACTATGAAACGGCATTGTCAAAATATCACTACTAACTATAACTAATATCTTACATATGGTGTATTTTTCCCCAACCCAGCCAACTTACTAACACTCTCTATTAGTATTATATGTTTGTTATAGTTCATGAACTTTCTCATATTTGTTCTGTTAACCACAGTCCCTCTTCCACCACAAGATTCACTGTGTTATACAGTCACATGCTTTGTACAATCCAAAGTTTATACTCAGTATTCTCATTTTCATCATAGAGTTGTGCTGTCATAACTCCAGTCAATTTTAGAATGTTTTCATTTGTAGTGAACTATTTTAATTCCCTTCTCATTTCAATATTTTCAGTTTTTTTAAAAGACTTTTTTTATGGCTACTGTTTTATTTTGCCAAAGGCTGCCCACACAAAGAACCAGAATGGGTTGGCTTTTATAAAAGGGATTTATTTAGGGTAATAGCTTACAGTCCCAGGGCCATGAGAAGTCCAAATCAGGGCACCAAAAGAGGTGCTTTTTCACCAAAGTCAGCTACCACATGGTAAAGCAGGATAGCCGCAGATGTCTGCCGAGGTCTCTACCTTTCTGCAGCTATAGACAAATGTGGCATAGGACTTGCCACTTACCGGGCCTTTTCTCATTCTCTCTCTCTCTCTCTCTCTCTCTCTCTCTCTCTCTCTCAGCCTCAGCTCTTTGAGCCTCTTGGAGGCTTCTCTTTTTGCAGCTCAGCTGTGGGTGAAACCTCTTTCACATGGCAGGATCAAATACGGTGGCTTCCTTTCCTGTTTCTGTGTGTCTCTGTGTCTCCATTTTTATTAGACCCAGAAAAAGGGCAGAAACTCAACATGAGTCATGCTCCCTGATATAGTCCAATAAAAAAACCCAAAAACTATCTTATCAAGTAAGCTAACAAAGGACCCTCAACCAAATTTAATGCAATTAAAGGGTATCACAAACACAGGAATAGATTAGTCTAAAGACATAGTCTTTCTCTTTTTGGGATTCTTAAAATAATTTCAAACTGCCACAGTTACTGTGGGGTTTACATTTAACATTGTAAATCTAAAACATTCTTGTTTGGACTGATACCAACATAACTAAAACAGCATGTACAATCTCTGGTCATATAACCCTCCATCTTCCTCTTTATGTTGTTCTTGTCAGATTACATCTGTATACTTTGTGTGCTCATTAAACAAGAATGTTCATATTTTTATGTTTCTATTTTATATAATGTAAGAAATAAAAAGCATTGCAAACCGAGAATACAATAATACAGGCATTTATATTTACCCATGTAGTTATCTTTATTGTGGATCCTTATTTATTCATATAGCTTCTAGTTACTTACTAGTGTTCTTTATTACCTCCTGGAGGATCCTCTTTAGGATTTCTTGTAGGGCAGTTCTAGTGATAATGAACTCCCTCAGCATTTGTTTGTCCAGGAAGGTCCTCATTATGCATTTCAGTACTAATATGTTGATACACTGCCTTCTGGCTGCTATGGTTTCTAATGAGAAACCAGCACTTAGAGTTACTGTGGATGAATTTTACTTGACAAATCACTTCTGTTTTGCTACTTTTAATATTCTCTATTTTTTGGCTTTTGATAGATCGGCTATAATGTATCTCAGTGTGGTTCTCTTAGAGTTTATCATATTAGGGGATCGTAGAATTTCTTAGATATGTTTATTCATATTCCATCAAATTTGTGAAGTTTTAGGCCATTATTTCTTCAAATATTCTTTCTACCACTTTCCCTTTTTCTTATCCTCCTGGGATCCCAATAATTTGAGTTCTGTTTCACTTCTTGATGTCTCAACGGTTCCTTAGGCTCTGCTCAATATTTTATCATTATTTTTTCTCTCTGATCCTCAGACTGAATAATTTCATTTGTCCTGTCTTCAAGATCACTGATTCTTCTGCTTGTTCAAATATTCTGTTGACCACCTCTAGTGAATTTTTAATGTCTCTTATTTTGCTCTTCATCTCCAGAATTTTTTTTTTTGGTTCCTTTTTAAAATTTCTAATTCTTCTTATTGTTCATGTATTGTTTTCCTGATTTCCTTTGGCTCTTTTGTCCATGTTGTCCTTTAGGAAAGTTAATTTCTTTGATTAGTAATTCCAATATCTTGGCATTCTCAGGGGATAATTTCTCTTGTCCTATTTTGTTCCCTTGACAGCATTATTTCTTCTTGTTTCTTTGTATGCCTTGTGTTGTTTTTTGTTGTTGTTGTTGAAGTCTGGACATTTGATTATATTGATGAGTTTACTTTGGAAGTCAGATTGTCTCTCTTCCCCAGTGTTTGAATTTTTATTTTTTATTGAAAGCTGCAGTAGATTGGGCCTGGGTTGAGGCTCCACTTAAACTGTTACCTCAGGATACACTGAACTCATAGATTAGCCAGTGGTGAATAGTTTCCTGGACTTTCTGAGTATGCATCCTCCTCTAGACTTTTGTGGCAGCTTTCAAAACTTTCCACTATACACACATTTTCTTAGATGACCTTCCAAAAATAGAAACTCTCTTCCCTGTTTGTCTTCTTTTACCCAGGTGCTGTATTTTATGTCTCAACCATATTTTGTTTTCTATCCTGCTTTTCTACCCCGTGTAAATTCTGGGTTTGGAAAAACTAACAATTGCCTTGAGTCAATATTTCAGGGAGTAGGTTTGGGAAGTCAACCAAGCACAGTATTTATGAACTGTGGTAAGAACATGATCTGCTACATTTGGAATGCTGCCACACTGGGAACAGAGTTACACTGGTAGCCAATGGTCCTGTACCAAACTAGGGAAGAAGTAAGGTTCAGGATGAATGAAGGTATCCTGTGACTTTTCTACCATTTTTAGGTGGTTTTTTTTTTTGTTTTGTTTTGTTTTTTTGCATGATTTTGCATTCACTTGGCTTCTGCTTACCCTTGAGTTCCTTCTGGAGGTCTGGATAAATTGACTTTTTATGTTTTGCTTGTTTGTATCATGTATTTGTGGAGGGAATGACGCCTATTCCTACAGTGTCTTACTCCACTATCATGCTTATGTCACTCAGAAGCAACTTTATTTTTTATAGCTCAAAATTGGAAAAACACAACGTTTCATCCAGAGGAGTATGAGAATAAAAAGTTGTGGCATTTTCATATCATATTATACAATTCATCAATAAAAAGGAATACACTTCTTTTTTAAAGATTTATTTTTTATTTATTTCTATTCCCTTCCCCTCCCCCCAGTTGTCTACTTTCTGTGTCCATTCACTGTGTGATCTTCTGTGTCCATTTGTATTCTTGTCAATGGCACCCAGAATCTGAGTCTCATTTTGTTGCATCATATTGCTGCGTCAGCTCTCCATGTGTGCAGCGCCATTCCTGGGCAGGCTGCACTTTTTTCACACCGGGCAGTTCTCCTTATGGAGCACACTTCTTGTGCCTGGGGCTCCCCTACACGGGGGACACCCCTGCGTGGCAAGGCACTCCTTGTGCACATCAGCACTGCATCTGGGCCAGCTCATCACACGGGTCAGGAGACCCTGGGTTTGAACCCTGGACCTCCTATGTGGTAGGCAGATGCCCTATCTGTTGGGCCAAATCTGCTTCCCAGGAATATACTTCTGATACATCCAAAATCATGATGAATCTCCAAAAATTATGTTGAATGGAAGAAGCAGACCAAAAAATATATACACTGTAGCAATCTATATATATATACAATTTTAGAAATTCAAAATAATTCATAGAGACAAAAACACAGACAATGATTGCCTGAAATTGAGATCAGAGGAAAGAAGTAAGAGAGGGAATTATTTAAAAGCATGAAGAAACTCTTGGGGTGAAGAAAATGCTCATTACCTTAATAGTAGTTGTTGTTATTACCAGTATATACATATATAAATTACTATCTAAATGTATTCTTTAAACATGTGCAGTATACTGTACATAAATATTATTTAACTAAATCTTTTTAATCACAAAAAGTGGCCATATATGTAAGGATACATAAAGGACTTTCTACTCTGTTCCATTAGAATATTTGTCAATATTTACACCAGTATCACACTGTATTTATTTGTTATCTCATTAAAATAAGATTTTTCAGGCAATGTAAGTAATCCAAAACTTGTCCTGTTTTAAACAGTCATTTTGTCTATTCTACTTCAAATACATTTCCATTTGAAATTTAGAATCAGTTTATCAATTAATATAAGAAAAAAGCCTACTAAGAGTCTGATCATGATTCCATTGAATCCTATGCATTTAGATGAGAAATAACCTCAACAATTTTGAGTTTTTTGAACCATTAACATAGGACATCTTTTCAATTATTTAGGACTTCTTTAATTTCTCTCTAATGTTTTATATTTTTTCAGTGTATTGCACTTTTCTGTCAGATTTATCCTTAATTTTTTTACATTTTAATGCTATTATAAATATTTTAAATTTTGTATTATTCATTACTCTTATTTGGAAGTACACTTTATGTTGATATATGGTTCTGATACTTTGTCACCTTGCTAATCTCACTTATTAGTTCTAGTAGATTTTCTGTAGATCATTTAATATGAACATATATAGAAAATTGTATCTGGAATTAAAGACTGTTTTACTTCCTTTTGGATGTCATTTTATTTATTTGTCTTGTCTTGTTGCACTGGCTAGAACCTATAGTAAAATGTTGATTAGAAGTGGTGAGTGTGGATATCCTTGTCTTGCTCTTTGTGTGTGTGTGTGTGTATTGCCTTTCTAAAAAATTTTTTAATGTTACATTTCAATGTAACATTAAAAAAAATCAGGTCCCCATATACCCTCTACGCCCCTTGATCTTAATAGGAACATATTCAGTCTTTCACCATTAAGTATGATGATAGCTATAGGTATTATCTTCCTGAAAGATTGTTGAAATTTGCCAGTGAATCCATCTGGTCCTGAAGGTTTCCTTAGGGGAAGGATTTTAACTACACATTCTAATTCTTTAATAGACATCGTTCTGTTCAGGGTATCTATTTCTTCTTAAACGACCTTTGATATTTTGTATCTATTTCACTTAAGTTGTAAAATGCATTGGTGTACAGTTTTAAAAAAATATTTATTTATTACCATTCTAATATTTCTAGAATTGGCAGTGATGTTAACTCCCTCATTCCTAATATTGGTAATTTGTGTGTTTGCTCTTTTTTCTTGGTCACTCTGACCAAAGATTTATAGATTGTATTAATTGTCTTAAAGAACCATCTTTTATATTCATTGATCTGAAGTATTGTTTTCTGTTTCATATTTCATCTCTGTTTTCTCTTATCATTGTGATTTCCTTTCTTCTGATTACTATGGGTTTAATTTGTTCTTTATTTTCTAGCTTTTAAAGTGAAAGCTGAGTTATTGATTCGAGGCCTTCATCCTTTCATAAGCTAAGTGTTTAATGCTATAAACTTTCCTGTAAGTACTACTTTAGATTCTTGGATTTCTGAATTAATAATTTTCATCAACTTTTGAAAGTGTCAGCTTCTTAAAGTTGTTCTACTGCTCACTAATGTTTTGTTGAATTTTTCCAGTCTTTTTTCTCTCTGTGTGTTTCACTTTGAATACATTCTATTGCTATGATTTCAAGTGTGCTAATGGTTTTTCTGCAAAACCTAATCTGCTTTTAATCCCATCCAGTCTATTTCTCATCTCTGGCATAGTCATACTCAAATCTAAACTTTCAATTTGTGTCTTTTATAAGTTTGAACTTAGCATGTTAAATCTTTGCTCTGGCTTCAGGAGATATGAAATCCAATTATAATAACTGTTATGATGTCCTTGTCTACTAATTCTATCATCTATGACATCTCTGTGTCTAATTCAGTTGAGCAGTTTTTCTCTTTAATGTAGATTATATTTTCCTTCTTCATTGCATGTCATGCATTTTTTATTGGATGGTTACATTTTATATATTATCTGGTTGGAAGTAGTATATGTTTGTGTTCCTTTAGGTATTTTTATCATTTATCCTGGATATAGTTAATTCACTTGGGAAAAAATGATCTTTTTAGGTCTTGTTTTTAAGGTTTGTTAAGTTGCATTAAGAAGTTTTTGGCCCATGGATGCTTTTAACCATGACTGGAGCAAAACACTTTTGAATACTCTACCCCTTGTCCAAGAAATAATAAAGATTTCTACTCTGACTAGTGGGATTGAGAACACTTCCTGGTCCTGTGTGAGCACCAGAAATGGTTGCTTCTAATAGTTTTGGATGATTCTTTTCCAGATATTAAGACAATTCTTTACACATATTTTCTGATAAGAAGTCAGATGATTTCTCATGGGAAACCTTCTGCAGATATCTGCTGTTGCCTCTCTGTATAGCTTTCTCTTCTCTGAAATATGTCCTATGCAGTCTAGCTTTTTTGGCCTTATCTGTATTCTCATTGTGTCCACCTAACTCAAGTAGATCTCAGGACTCCACATTGCTTCCCTCTCCATGTGCCACATTCTGAAAATCCTATCCAGGCAGCTTTAGAGTTCACTTTATGTGCCTCCACTCTCAAAGTCATCACGGTCTTTCATTGCCTGATGTATAAATGTCTGTAAGCCTTTGCTTTATATATTTTTCCCTGTTTTTAGTTGCTTTCAATTTCAGAGTAGAAAATGTGCCTGTTATTCTATCTGCAACAAAAGCAAAAGTGGTTGAAAGAAATTCATTTGCAATACAGTATCTCCACATTTCATCTAATTTAGTTTTACTTTTGACAAGATTCCTGTACCATGTACCTCTGAGATATTTCATGCCAGTAATTGAATATATTCAATATTCTGGATTTCCTGTAGAAAGACACTAAACACATTCATCTGACTAGGTATAGCACTCATATATAGCTAACTGATTCCATTCTAAGGACATGAGCCTATAGGTGTTATTGAATCATCATCCTTAGAAAATCAAACTCAATACTAGTTAAGTCTTTGTTAAAATTTAACACTTTCTTGTGAAATAAAGTTGCTGATTTTAAAAGCCATTTCTCCTGTATTGCAGAACTTTCAAAACAACATGGTGGGTTTTTTTTATTTTCTTCTTCTTTCTTTTTTTTTTTTCATTAAATCCAGATTATATAGTTGGTTGGCAAAAATAAAAGCATAAAAATCCAGTTATTTTGTATAACTATCTGGGAAACACATATTTGAGGATATAAGCAACAAATATTTGAAGGTTTTTTTCTCTTTCAAGCTTCTTAAATTAATAATTCATTATTGCTCCTCTAAAAGATTGAGACTTTCCTCCACTAGGTTTTAAGGGCCTTTCCAGTACTCAGATTTGTCAAACTATAGCAATCCCATCTGAAGAAAGACATGCTTAATAGAACTCATAGATATCCTTGGAGTCTGTTTTTCTAGTAAAATCAAACAATATCTCATGATGTAGCTATCATTGTGGTTTGACGATTGACTTGATTATTCACTAAATAGTGGTAGTGGTATTACATTATACATAATAACTCCTGTCACAATTAGGAATATATTAGAAACACACTACTCCCCCCAGTCCCTGATCGATGTGATAATTGCTGATCTGTTGAATATTTGGGTGCCTACTGAATTCATTGGTGGTATAAGAAAACGTGGTTCCTAAATAGCAGTAAAGACTTGAAAGTTTTTGTACACTTTATTCTTAAAAATCAACAACAACAACAAACCAACTGATAAAAGGTAGATGCTATGATTATGAACTCTATGCCTTACCATAAACATATAAAAAGTGGGGAGACAGGTAGTGGTGAGAATATGCAATATCTGTTGATGAATAAAGAAATAAAGCAAGGCAGCATGGGGATGTACATATATTCCTGGATTACGAAGTAGGGAAACTATGCTATAATTCCTTAGCAGTTATTCTTAAAGAACAGGAAACTTAACTCACCTGAATCTCAGTTTTCTATATTAGTTCCACTATACCATATGAGCTCTACATTCTTTTCTAGCTCAAAACTTGTTATATGAATCTATAAAATCCCTGTCTCTTAAAAGTCCCTTTGCTTTCCTTGACTCCAAGCTTTGAAATCACATTTGCTGATGGAAATGTCTCAATAAACTGTTTAAAGAAGTCTTTTCTCCTGTAGTCATGTCTACATGCTTGTTTAGAGAATTCAACTTGTAAATCCAATTTATTACTGCTGCCTGTGTATTCACATGTAAAGTGAAATTTAAAATTGAAGAAACCATTTGCATACTTAAAACCAAAACAAACACTTCAGTCTAAAGTATACAAATCATTGAGACAAAATGTCTTCTGTTGCTTGAATCATCCAAGATTAAATCACTTTGTTTCCTTAGATACCAAATGTATCATATTAAGTACCAAGCATCCAAATCTTTGATATATTACATGTATTCAAATAAAGAATTATTTCAAAAACCTATTAAAATATTTATTATCATTGTAGCATTTCGTTGAAAAAAGAGTAAATTGTCATGCCAGCTGGGCCCTGAGGACAATATTTTTTGATGGAGAAGCTGGAATGGGTAGATCAAGGACTTTCCCTAAGCTTTGGGGTAAATTTAGTGAATCAATTAAGTAAGTTAGTCCTCTGTTATGATTATGTCTTCCCCAGGAATGTTAGCATAATCTGTTCACCTAGTTGTTTCTATTATTTCTCCAATGGTTTACAACCTATCCTTCATTTTCCTTAATATTAGTTTAGAGAACAGATTTCATGGAAAATGACCTAGTTTTTCCAAGCAAAACTGACCCACTATTATTGCCAAATATCAAGAATAGGATTGGAAAAAATCTGGGATCTTGCCATTGCCACACTCTGATTTCGTTTCCGCCATTAATATCTAGCCATAGCTGGTAAGAAAAACTGTATATTTTTATTCCACGCATTTCTGGGATAGAATGGAATGTTTTTCCTTGGCTAGGGTGGACTCTGGCTAGGAACACAGAGATCAAAGAGTGACATCAAGCCATATGGGTAATGGATACTAGGAGCTTGTTGGGATTTTAGTGTAGTGACTGGGGTTTACTCAGTGCTCTTCTCCAATACACTAGCTGCTGGAATTCACAAGGACCCTGTGGAGAACATTCTATCGAAGCTGACACCTTGAAGAATGTGATTTCCAACAGATGGAAATAGTGCTGAGTTCATATGTTGATTATTACACACCCAGGTTTTGACTATTGAATACATTAGGTGAGTGGCTTATAGTGGTACAGGTACTAGAGAAATCAAACAAAACTACTTTAGCAAAGGCCATGGCAATATATCCAACTGGGATTTCAATAGGGTTCTCAAGCCCTATTTTCAGGTGTGCACACCTATTTTCAGGTGTGCAAGTTTATGCAATAGGTATTACATTCATCATTGTTGACAAGAACAAGACACCCTCATTTTCCTTGACCTCATTGTACCATGGCACAAGGTTTGTAGCTATGAGTAGAACACTGCCTGGAGAGAGGGCAGACCCTCTGAGGTTCATAATCCAGTCCAACTCTTGACACAGAAATTCATGGTAAGAGGAAAAGTACAGTTAGTGCTAAACAGTTTGTTTTAATGGACACACCATTATATTTGTTTCAGAAAAATTATGAAACGGTGTTGAATGATTCTTTAAGGTATTTTTAGATGTATATTCTTTAGAAAAATGTGATTTTAATCTACTTGAGCTGATCCATAAGATTTACTCTTCTCAAAGTATCAAAGTTTCATTTTTTACTGCACTTTGTTTCTCTAATCATTAAGAAAATATTGCTGCTTTAATTTTTTTTTTTAATAGCCACTTGAAGGTGTGAAGTGGTATCTCATTGTACTTTTGATTTGAATTTCCCTAGTGGCATAAAGTTAAGTGTTTTTCCATGTGCTTGTTGGCTACCAGTGTAACTCCTTTGGAGAAATCTGTGACTCAGATTAATTCTTAGATCTCTCTGCTCTGGTTTAACTCACCATATCTCCAGACGTAGAATATGCCTTAGCACAAGATGTTTATAATACCATTTCAATTCCCTGGACTGTTTCATGTATGTATATATTTTCTCATTCTTCATTTACCTTTCATCTCCCACTGTCACCAGTAAGCTCATGAAGCCCCAGTGTAAATCAGTTAGTTAGATGTCTTTCTGAGTTTCAGACTTGTTTATGTACTTATTTAGTGTCACCCCCATCTGGATTCTGCACAAGAACCTCAAATTTCTGTTATCCAACTTTAAACACATAAGTACACACACAATAAAGACAATTCTATGTATTTTGTGAGTCCCTACACATATGTAAGGACATATGTAAAATGTACTAGAGGGAGTAGCCAGAGGAAAGAAGAGAAGAATAGGAGTGAAAATGAGGAAAAAGTGGAAATTAAAATTAAATTCATAGGAGAGTTGCCTTTCACAAACTGGGGATGTCAATGCATTTCAAGCCAAAAAGTTTGATAAACCACTCAACACTCCATTAGAGCTGACATGATGAAATAGAATTGGCAGATAATCATAATAAAACAGTCAGATGTCTGAAATTTCCTAGGACAATTTAGTTGTCCATGGGTCTGACCATATTAAACTGGTACATTCATAAAGGATACATGAAAGAATCTCAGCTTTTGACTCAGTAACCCATAGTGTATACTAGATGCTCCCTTAGTCCCTCTGGCAATCAAACACAAAATAAAAAGCAAAATACATTTTTTTCCAAGAGAAATTGTTGACGTAATTTTGTAATTTTTATTTAATTTTAGGTAAGGAATTCATTAGCACTTACCAAGTCTGTGTTTGTAGCGATAAAGTAATAGTGTGGTGAGTACAGGAGCTGGGGTTGTATGCTCACTGTTCGGTGAGTGTTGTGTTCATCCTTTCTGCCTTCTCCTGGACCAGGAGGTGTCTAAACAAATCTTTTTTTTTTTAAGATTTTATTTTATTTTATTTCTCTCCCCTTCCCTCCCATCCCCCACCCCAGTTGTCTGTTCTCTGTGTCTGTTCTCTGTGTCTCTTTGCTGCGTCGTCTTCTTTGTCCACTTCTGTTGTCAGCGGCACGGGAATCTGTGTTTCTTTTTGTTGCGTCATCTTGTTGTGTCAGCTCTCCGTGTGTGCGGTGCCATTCCTGGGCAGGCTGCACTTTCTTTCATGCTGGGCGGCTATCCTTATGGGGTGCACTCCATGCACGTGGGGCTCCCCTGTGTGGCATGGCACTCCTTGCATGCATCAGCACTGCACATGGGCCAGCTCCACACCGGTCAAGGAGGCCCAGGGTTTGAACCGTGGACCTCCCATGTGGTAGACGGACACCCTAACCACTGGGCCAAGTCCGCTTGCCTAAACAAATCTTGAACTGTCATGAATCTGTGTATCCCTTAACTTGTTCTGGAGACTGAAGGAACTTATTGCAAACAATTTGACTAAAATTTGACTAAGGGTATTGTTTTGTTTAGTGACTCTTAATGTTTATTAAGTTATCCTGTCTTGGTTATATTTTCCTGACAAATTCAACTGTACTCTTTTGCTTCACACCAAAAGTACTATGAATTAAATCTAACTAACGTAAATTGATTTTAAAGGGATTTGATGACTCATTATTTGCCAGGTATGAATTTTTAGATCAGTGAACCAATCACATAAATTTTTATCATTTGATGTTCTCTGTCTAAAATCAAATATTTCAATATACTCTCAACATCTAGAAACATTTATAGACTCCTCTTTCAAACAACATTGCAATAGACCTATCTGTACAAGCTATTTCTACATGATGGTAGAGCTTCCAACTGCCATTTAAAGCAGGGTCAGCAAAATATGGCTCATGGGCTAAATCTGGCAAGATGCCTAATTCTGTAAATAAATTTTTATTGTCACACACCTATGCCTATTTGTTTGTATACTGTCTGTGGATGCTTTTGTGCTATAGAAGCAGAGATATATAGTTGCACCAGAGAAACTAAGACCTACAAAATTTAAAATATCACTATTTTATCACTGTTACATTTGATGTCTATCCTAGGTATAGAATTACACTTCAGGGAAAACATACAATATATGTATACTCAATATCCTTAATTATAATTCAGAATATGCTTTATAATTGCTGAATATCATTCCAGTTTATAGATGCACACGTCTCTATTTTTCCCAATGTTCTTTTTATTGAAAATGATGCTGAGATTAATATTCTTAAACATGAATATTTTCTTCACTTCTTCACAATGTATTATTCTCTTAAACTAATTTTAAGTATGATATACATATCATGAAATGTACCCATTTAATGTGTGCTGTTAAATCTGCTCAAAGAGTTTTGACTTATTTTTATTGAGATTTAATTTACATAAAATAAAATACACTCATTCTATGTATATGGTTTGATGAGTTTTGACAAATATATGTACTTGTGTAGCCATAACTCCAATCAACACATGGAGGAGTCCCAACAACCCAGAAAGTTCCCACATATCCCTTTTGCTAACAACAAACGAGCCTATATTTCTCCCTGGGCAACCACTTGCTTAATTTCTAACACTACAAATTATTTTTACCTATACTTAAACTGCATACAATAATACAGAATGCAGTCAGTTTGTCTAGTTTTTTTTACTCAATATGTTTTTGAGATTTCTCCATATTGTTGCTTTTATTGGTAGGTTATTCTTTTTTGTTTCTGTAGCATTCCATTGCATAATTATACTACAGTTAATTGATCCATTCACCTGTTGATAGTTGATAATCATTTGGATTTTTTCCTGTTTGTGACCTTAATGAATAAAGGTGGAAGAATAAGCCTGGACAAGTATTTCTGTGGACATATGTTTTCATTCATCTTTAGCAAATTCCTAAAATTGCTGGGTCATATGGTAGGTGTATGCTTAACTTGATAAGAAACTGCCATATTGATTATAAAGTGGGATGTAAATTTTTATACTCCATCTTGCAGTATATGAAAATTCTATATGCTCTATATCATGTATAAAACTTTATTGTCACTCTTTTTTAATTTTAGCAATTCTAGAGGGTAGAATTTCATTTTTATTTTAATTTGCATTTCCTGACAACTAATGATGTTGAAGATCTTTTAATGTGTTTATTGGCCATTTTATTTTGAAGTGTCTTTTCAAATCTTTTACAAATGTTTTATTGTATGGTTTATTGCCTTTTTATTGAGTTTTTAAGATTTTTACTATGTTCTGGAAACCACTTACTTGCCAAACATATATATTGCACATATTTTCTCCTAGTTTATGGCTTGCCCATTAATTTAATTTTGTTAAAGACTCATTTACCGTTTTTTCTTTTGTGGTTTGTGCATTATATGGTCTTTAAAAAATATTTTTCTAACCCAATGCCATGAGGATTTTCTTCTCTGTTTTGCCCTACAAGTTTTACAATTTTAGTGTTTACCCTTTTTTTCTGTGAGCCTTTATGAGTTGAATTTAATGTACTGTGTGAAGTTGGGATTGAGGTTCATTTTATTCCATAGATTTATCCAGTGGTTCCACCACCATTTTTGTAAATTACTTTCTTTTCTTCATTGAATTATATTGATAGTACTGTGGTAAATCAGTTGATCATAAATGTCATATATGTGTAGATTTATTTCTGTGTTTTTTATGAGATTACATTGAACTATATGTCTATATTTACACAGAAAAGTTTGTCTTGAATACTGTATCTTTATAATCTTTATATTACTGTATCATGAAGTGGTTAGAGTAAGTACCCCAACTTTGTTCTTTTTTCAAAACTTTCTTAGCTATTCTAGGTCCTTGTAATTTCATAAAGTTTTAAAATTAGTTTGTCAGTTTCTACCCCAACATTGTCCAGGGATTTTGGTTGGGGTTATATTGAATTTATAGATTAATTTCCGTAGAATAAACCTCTTCAATTTATTGAATCTTCTATCTGTGAAAGCAATACGACTCTCCATTTCTTTTGATTTATTCTATTTTTCTCAACAGTGTTTATCATGTTCAATGTAGAGTAAGTTTTCCAGCAGGTGATTAGCAGGATTTTGTGCAGGTAGAATTCAACGCTTGAGAAGTGAATTTAGAGTTCTATAATAACTGATGGGAGGGGTATTATATTTGATTGTGGTCAGTGGGTATTTAAAAATATAAAAACATAACGGAGTAGCAGTGATGGCCTGGCTTAGGTTAGAGAGAATAATTTTGGTTTGTGACTTTCACTTTTGTGACTTTCTTCATCAGTGAATCATGGTCTAGAAGTAATAAAAGATAGATATATTAAGAAAGTGAGTTTAAAGTATATTTTATCACTAGAAATTCTAAAGGGCAAAGATTTTCTGAGTGGTGGCCCCATTAAAATGAACAAACTCAGTGTCTATGGTTGTTTTTGTCATCATTCACCAGAAGACTTGAAAAACAAGGGGAGGAAAGAGAATAATATCACAGATGTAAAAAGAAAAAGGAAGAAGAATAGTTAAAGTCAGATAGACTAAATGAGCTGAAAGAAGAGGAAAGAAATAGGCAATATGAGAAAAAAAGAAAGTTGTGTTTGATTTGTGTAGATGAAAGGTGCATTCCAAGTCAAATCAATAACTCAGTGAACATTTAACATTGGGTTGTTAATCAGGCTTTTACTGACTTTCCCTCTGATACCATCTGTTCCTTAAAGGATCTCAGTTTAATTGCATTAATCTTTATATCTATCTTTGTACAAATACCCATGCTGTTTTGACCACCGTATATTTATAAAATGCTTTAGTCAAGAAGTGTGAATCCACTGACTTCATTCTTGCTTTTACATATATTTTTGGCTATATGAAGTCCCTTACCTTCCAAATAAATTTGGTAATTGAACTTTTCAATTTCTGCAAAGTATGCTGTTGGAATTTTGATTGAAATTGTGTTGACTCTGTGAATCAGTTTGTGTAGAATTGACATCTTAAAGATAGTTAAGTACAATGTTGGCTGAGGGTTTTTCATATATGCCCTTTATCATGTTGAGGAAGTTTCCTTCTATTCCAATCCTTCAAAGTGTTTTTATTAAGAAAGAGTGCTAGATTTTGTCAAATGCCTTTCCTGCATCAATAAGATGATCATGTGATTTTTCTCCTTTGATTTGTTAATGTGGTGTAGTACCTTAATTGATTCTTGTGTTGAACTCCCCTTGCATACCTGGGATAAAACCCTCTTGATGATGGTGTATAATCCTTTAAATGTGCTGTTGGATTCAGTTTGCAAGTATTTTGTTGCAGATTTTTGCATTTGTATTCATTAGAGAAATTGGTCTGTAATCTTGTTTTATTGTAGTATCTTTGTCTATTAGGGTGATGTTGGCAACATAGAATGAGTTAGATAATGTTCCATCCTCTTAAATTTTGGGAAGAGTTTGAGCAAGGTTAGTATTAATTCTTTTTGAAATGAGTGATGGAAGTCACCTGTGAAGCCAGATAGGCCTGTGCTCCTTTTTGTTGGAAGGTTTTTGATGATTAATTCAATATCTTTACTTGTGATTGGTTTGCTGAGTTAGTCTATTTCTTCTTTCATCAGTGTGGGTAGTTTTCATGTTTCTAGGAAGTTGTCTGCTTCTTCTAAGGTGTCTAATTTGTTGACATACAGTTGTTCATAGTATATTCTTATGATCCTATTTCTGGGGGATCAGCAGTAATGTCCCTTCTTATTTCTTATTTTATTTATTTGCACCTTCTTGCTTTTTTTTTGTCGGTCTAGCTAAGGGTTCCTTGATTTTGTTGATCTTCCTGAAGAACCAACCTTTGACTTTATTGAGTCTGTCTATTGCTTTTTATGTTGTTCTCAATTTCATTTATTTTTGCTCTAATCTTTGTTATACCTTTCCTTCTGATTGCTCTGGGATAAGTTTACTGTTTTTTTTCTAGTACCTTCAAGTGTACAGTTATGTCTTTTATTTTAGTTCTTTCTTCTTTTTTAATGTCAGCATGTAGGGCTATAAAATTCCCTCTCACCATTGCCTTAGCTGCATCCTAAAGGTTTTGATATATTGTGTTCTTCTTTTCATTCATCTCAAGATATTTACTGATTTTTTCTTGCAATTTATTTTTGACCCACTGATTGTTTAAGAGTGCATTGATTAACCTCCATATATTTGTGAATTTTCCCATTCTCTGTTATTTATTTCCAGCTTTATTCTATTATGATGAGAGAGCATGCTTTGCAAAAAACTTCAAAATTTTTAAATTTATTGAGACCTGTTTTGTGACCCAATGTATGGTCTGTCTTGAAGAATAATTTATAAGCGCTTGAGAATAATATATATCCTGCTATTGGGGGTACAAATTTCTATATATGTCTGTTAACTCTAGTTCATTTATCATATTATTCAAGCTTTCTGCATCTTTATTGATCCTCTGCCCAGATGGTCAATCTAATGATGAGACTGGTGTATTGAAATTTTGAACTGTTATTGTAGAGTTGTCTATTTCTCCCTTCCACATTGCTTGTGTTTGCCTCATGTGTTTTGGGATACCCTGGATAGATGCATAAATATTTCTTATAATTATTTCTTCTTGGTGAATTTCCCCTTTTAGTAATATATAATGTCCTTCATGTTTTATAACCATTGTAAGTATAGCTATTCCAGCTCATTTTTTATTACTATCTGAATGGAATATATTTTTCCAACCTTTCACTTTCACCCCATTTGTTTCCTTGAGTCTAAAGTGAGTCTCTTATAGATACATATAGATGGCTCAATTTTTTTTTTATCCATTCTATCAGTCCGTATTTTTTTGATTGGGGAGTTCAATCAATTAACATTCCATGTCATTATTATAAAAATATTACTTCATAAGACCATTTAATCATTCGACTTTGTTATGTCTTATCATACTATTGTCTTTTTTTACCCTTTTAGTTACATTTATTAATAATCTTCATTTCTATACTCTTCTTCATGCCCTTTTCTCCTCTCTTTTCAGGATTTAACACTCCCTTTAATATTTTTTCTAAAACTGGTCTCTTGGTGACAAACACTCTCAGTTTCTGCTTACCTGTGAAGTTTAAACTCACCTTAATTTTTGAAGGACCATTTTGCTGGATAAAGAATTCTTGACAGGAAGGATTTTTCTTTCTGAATCTTAAATATATCTTACCACTGTGTTCTTGCTTCATGGTTTGTGTTTTTTTTTTTCCTATTTTTAAAATTATTTTTTAAAGAAAAATAGAACACAAAATATTACATTAAAAATATAAGAGAGAGACATTCAACAAGATAGCAGTGGAGTAAGGAGCTCCTAGAGTCAGCTCCTGCTACAGGGCAGTTAGTCAAAATCCAGAGCTATCTGCAGCTAGCCTGAAGCATCTGCTTGGGGACTCCAGAAGGCCAGAAGAGCATCCTGCCACATCCTTTAAGTAATGGAGGAGGAGACTACCCATCTGCAGAGATGATTCGTAAGTAGAGCCCTCCACTCCATGGAGGCCAGTGCCCATCCTCCACTGGAGGCACAAGCTGCCTTGGGAGCTGTTCCGCAGCTGGAAATGAAAGCTCCACTTCCCAAATATGGTGGAGGAAAAGATGGCTGGGCACCAACTTCAGCCATGGAAGAGTAAATTCAGCTGGCTAAAGTATAATCCTGAGAATAGCTGAAGTTTGAGTCTGTCCAAGTCAGAAAGAGGCCAGTAGTCACCATCTTAACTCTGCGCCTGGCATGAGGGGAAGCAGGGTGGATTGAAGATAACAGTGCTGGTGGGGACTGGCTTCTTTCCATCCAGATCAGATTGCAGATCTAGCATAAGCCCCAGCCCCACCTCTGTCAGAGAGGAAGTTGGGGGACCTGCACCAACCTGTCTGGGGCCAGTGATTATCCTACTCTGGCAGCACAAGCCACCCCAGGAGCTATTCTGTGGCTGGAATTGGAAGCTCCATTTCTCAAAAACAAGGGAGGTGGTGACAGTTGGCTGCTGACTTTGGCTACTGATTGGTAGACTCGGCTGCCTAAGATATAACCCTGGGAGGAGCTGGGGTGTGAATCTACCCAAGTTGGAAAGAGACCAGTGGCCACTATTTTGCCTCTGTCCCCAGCATGAGGGGAAGCCCAGCTGGCTGAAAATCACAGTGACATTAGAAACTAGTTTATTTCACCCAGATGGGCCTGCAGCCCTAGACTAGGTTTCAGCCCCACCTCTGGCAGGGAGGAGGCTGGCAGGCCCTGCACCAGCCTATCCAGGTAACATCAGGAACTTTTTGCCTGGCACACACTGAAAATCAGAAGTTAGCAGAGTAAGTGCAGCCATTGTGGATCCTCACCGCATAGATTGTTGCCCATACCTGCAGCCCCATCCCTGTCCCAGGCAGGGGAGAAAGGGACATGAAGCTTCATTAGTCTCTCTGGGCAACTACAGTCTAGGCCTGCATGACTTGGATTACTCCACACAGCTGTGACTCTGTCCCTACCCCTGGCAAATTAGAAAGTTGGGAGAAGTCTCATTGGTCCCTGGTGCAATGAAGGCAGCTTGAGCCTCCACAGCTTATAGCACCAATTTTAACCTTGGCTCCTACCACACAACCGCAAGGGCAAAAGGGCAGGAAGCCCTAAACTAAAGAGAAAACTGCACCCAGAATACTCTAGTAATCCAGATGCCAAGACACCAACAAAAAATTACAATTCACACCAAGAAACAGGAAGCTATGACCCAGATAAAGGAACAAGATAAGCTTCCAGATGACATAAAGGAGTTGAGACAACTAATCATAGATGACCAAACAAATCTCCTTAATAAATTGAATGAGATGGTGTATTAGTTAGCAAAAGGAGTGCTGATGCAAAATACCAGAAATGGATTGGTTTTTATAAAAGGTATTTATTTGGGGTAGGAGCTTACAGATACCAAGCCAAAGTCAATTTTCATATGTTGGAGCAAGATGGCTGCCAACAGAGTGGGGGTTCAGGCTTCCTGGTTACCTCCCTTTCAAGGTCTTGCTTCCCTCTGGGTTTAAGGTTCCTTTCTTCCCAGTGCTTGCTTCTCTTTCCTCTGTGTGCTTACTTCCCAGAGCTCCAGCTTAAGACTTCAACACCAAACTACAACATCAAAACTCCAATATTAAGAACCCTCAATGCTATTCTTTGCCATGTCTTTTATCTGTGAGTCCCACCCACCAAGGAGTGGAGAATCAATGCCCTAATGATGTGGCCCAATCAAAACCCTAATCATAAATTAATCATGCCCAGGTACAGATCAGATTACTAACATAATCCAATATCTATTTTTAGAATTCATATCCATATCAAACTGTTACAGATGGCTAAAGAGATTAAGGATATTAAGAAGATACTGGATGAGCACAAAGAAGAATTGGAAGGCACACATAGAAAAACAGCAGATCATATGTAAATGAAAGGTGCAATAAATGAAATTAAAACCATTGGAATCACATATAACAGATTTGAGGAGGCAGAAGAGAGGATTGGTGAGCTTGAAGAAATGGCTTCTGAAAGTGAACATACAAAAGAATAGATGAAGAAAAGAAAGGAAAAAATTGAACAAGGTCTCAGGGAACTAAATGACAGCAAAAGGCATGCAAACTTAAGGGTCATAGTTGTCTCAGAAGGAGAAGAGAAGGGAAAAGTAGCAAAAGGAATATTTGAAGAAATAATGGCAGAAAATTTCCCAACCCTATTCAAGGACATAGATATCCATGCCCAAGAAGCACAATGTACTCACAGCTAAAAAAAAAAATCTGAATAGACCAACTCTGAGACACATGCTCATCAGAATGTCAAATGCCAAAGACAAAGAGAAAATTCTGAGAACAGCAAGAGAAAAGCAATGCATAACAAATAAGGGATACCCAATAAGGTTAAGTGCTGATTTCTCAGCAGAAACCATGGAGGCAGGAAGATAGTGGTTTGATATATTTAAGATACTACAAGAGAAAAACTTCCAGCCAAGAATCTTATATCCAGCAAGACTGTCTTTCAAAAATGAGGGCGAGATTAGAATATTCACAGATAAACAGAACCTTAGAGACTTTCTAAGCCAAAGCCCAGATTTTCAGGAAATACTAAAGGGTGTGCTAGAACCTGAAAAGTAAAGGCTGAAGAGAGAGGCCTGGGAGAGAGTCTAGAAATGAAGATCATACCAATAAAAGTAACTAAAAGAGTCATAAAAGTGGTGTAAATAAATTATGGCAGATAAAACTCAAATAGTCAGGAATAAACTTAACCAACAATGTAAAGCACTTATATTCAGAAAATGGCAAATCAATATTAAAATAAATCAAAAAAGGCCTAAATAACTGGAAAAATGTTCCATGCTCATGGATTGGAAGATGAAATACCATTAAGATGTCACTTCTTTTCAAATTGATATACAGACTCAACGCAGTCCCGATAAAAATTCCACCAGCATTAAAAAAAATTGAAAACACGATTATCAAATTTATTTGGAAAGGTAAGGGGTTCTGAATAGCCAGAAACATCATAAAAAGGAAAAGCAAATCCTCATCTCCAGACTTTAAATCATATTGCCTAGTTATGGTGGTAAAAACTGCATGGTACTGGCCTAAAAACAAACACCACATAGACCAATGGAACCAAATTGTTAGTTTAGAAACAGACCTTCACATGTATGGTCAAGTAATTTTTTTTTTTAAAGATTTATTTATTTATTTAATTACACACACACACACACCCCCCCCCCCCCCCCCCCGGTTGTCTGCGGGCTGTTGGCTGCGTCTTGTTTCTTTGTCCGCTTCTGTTGTCGTCAGCGGCACGGGAAGTGTGAGCGGCCCCATTCCTGGGCACCATTCCTGGGCAGGCTGCACTTTCACGCTGGGCTGCTCTCCTTACGGGTGCACTCCTTGCGCGTGGGGCTCCCCTATGCGGGGGACACCCCTGTGTGGGGCGGCACTCCTTGCACGCATCAGCACTGCGCATGGCCAGCTCCACACGGATCAAGGAGGCCCGGGATTTGAACCGCAGACCTCCCATGTGGTAGACAGACGCCCTAACCACTGGGCCAAGTCCGTTTCCCTGGTCAAGTAATTTTTGACTAGCCTGTCAAACCCACACAGCTCGGGCAGAACAGTCCATTCAACAAATGGTGCTGAAAGAATTGGATACCCATAGCTGAAAGAAGGAAAGAGGACCCCTATCTCACTCCTTATCCAAAAATTATCTCAAAATGTATCATAAACCTAAATATAAAGGCAAGAACCATAAAACTTCCAGAAGAAATTGTAGGAAAATATCTTCAAGACATGGTGGTGGATTCTTAAAGGAGATAAGAGGAGAACTGAGATGGGCTACTGATGTTTAATGTATGTAGACGTTTTAATTAGCTTTACTGTAAAAGTGTGTTAGTGTACTGAGTGGATGGTACCACATAATTAGTAACAGCTAGTTTATAAATGGGTATGTGATGGAAAATCATAGTCTAGGGATGTAAATACCAATTGACAGAATGCTAGAGAATAATCCAGGAACTGAATAGCACAGTAAACCAAGAGGTGGATGTGATTTTTGGTTGGTGATGCTTATGCAAGAGTGTCCTTTGTGAGCTAGAGCCAATATCCGTCACTACTGCAGGGTGATGGGAATGTGGAGAAGCATGGGAAAAAAACAGCTGGAGTGGCCTATGGACTGTGGTTAGCAGTAATAATATACTGTTCTTGCATCTGTGTGCAGGATGTACTGTGTTGATAATGACTCAGTATGGAAAATGTGTGTCAAATGTGCACTATAGATATGGTAAAAATCAGATGATATTATCTTATCTGTAGCAAATATTCCACCACAGTGTAGTGTGTTAATGGAGGGGTGTTATTTGGGAATTCTGCACATGTGCATGATTGTTTTATAAGCTTACAACTTTTGTCATAAAAAAAATATATTAAAGAATTATAGTAGGGTGGGTTGGAGAAAAACACACCAAGTGTAAGATAAGGACTATGATTAGTAGTAAGATTTTGACAATATTCTTTCATAATTTGTAACAAATATCCCACAACAATGCAAGGTGTTGGTGGAGGGTTGATGAATGGGACCCCTGTATGGTGTTATGTGTATTTGCCTTGTAAATTCACAACTTTTACTATACATTTATAGTTTAGGTATGTTCATATATAAATGATATAAAGATAATAATAATAGGGTTGGTTGGGGAAAAATACTTTGGTTAGTAGTAATATTTTTACAATGCTCTTTAATCAATAGTTGGTTTAACATTAATGCAAATTATTGGCGGTAGGGTGAGTTATGAGAGTCCTGTATGATGTTATATAAGTTTGTTTTGTAAGTTCACAACTATTATTATGCACTTATTGTTTATGTATGAGTGATATACTTCAATAAATTAACTTTAAAAAATGTATGTGTGTATGTATATATATAAAGGTTCCTGTATACCTCACTCCCCATATCCCCACTCCTTCCACATCATCAACTTCTTTCATTTGTGTACTACATTCATTGCATTTGATGAGCATGTTTTGAAGCACTGATACACAGTATGTATTATAGTTTAAATTGTTGTTTACACTCTCTCCCATTCAGTGGGTTATGGTAGGATATATGCTGTCCTGCATCTGTCTCTGCAATATCATTCAGGACAACTCCAAGTCCCGAAAATGTCCCAATATCATATCTCTTTTTCCCTCTCCCTGCCCTCAGCAACTCCAGTGGCCACTGTCTCCACATCAGTGATATATTTTCTTCCATTCCTAGAGTCACAATAATTCTATAGTAGAGTACCGGCAAGTCCATTCTAATCCATAATTTCTTCCTCCATCCTGAGAGCGCTGGGATGGCAGTGCCCACTCTACCTCTAAATTGAGAGGGGACTTAGAGCCCATATGACTGCTGAATGGGATCCTCCTGCTTGAAGTTGTAGAATCTCTTGGTTCCTTGGTGTGGTGGATGACCATCTTCACTTCCTTGTTGGCTAATCTGGGTAAATCCAATGAACTGGATAGTAGGTGTTGCACTCTGCTGAGGCTCAGGGCTCAGCTGGCACATGGACTAACCAGAGATTCAAGTTTCCTGAGCATACACCAACCCCAGCACCAACCAGAGGTTCAGTAAAAGTGACAGAAGAGGCAGGTGTAGAGAAGTCACATCTGAGTCCAACTCTATCATACTCCGGAGCACAAATGCCAGAGTAGGGCCTCCTGGAAGGCAGTGAACTCCACAGCCATCTGCCATGACCGTAGGTCCTGAGTGTCTCCATAGCCCTCAGGAGAACCACTACCAGGGGTTGTATCTGCTTTGGCTGTCTCTGGAATCCTGCTGAGATGAGCGTAATTGCAACCCCTCTATGAACTCCTGACTCATTTTGAAGTCTCTTAGCTAATAAACTCATTTGTCTTTTCCATTTCTCCATTTTATTCAATGTCTTTTTCTAGTTGCATCACCAGTTGGTGATTGGTAGTAATCCCTCTGATCCAGGGAGGCTCATCTCTGGGAGTCATGTCGCATCTTGGGGGAAAAGTAATGCATTTATATTCTGAGTTTGGCTTAGAGAGTGGCCACATTTGAGCAACATGGAGACTCTCAGGAGGTAACTCTTAGGCACTCTGCAGTTGTAGGACTAGTTGAAATTTCTAGCACACGGGTTCATAAGCATAGTCATCAGTATCAAGGGCTCATCATTGTACCATCCTTCTTCACTGGTCTTTGCCCTTGCACTTGGGGGATTTTTGCTGTTCCATTGGGGAATGCGACAGAGCTCCCCAATATGGGGACAATATGGGGACACTCTCTCAGTTGTCTTGTGAAACTCTACCTACTATGTCAATACCCAATGAACATCCAAACATATCTATATACCCTTATATGCATACCGAGGCAAACTTCCTCCCATACATCCCACATCAGTGACACCCCACACAAATACTCCTCCCCTGCCATAGTTAAACTCCAACTATGTTGATCCAAAACTTCTTAAAAAATGAAGCCTAATATATTGCCAAATTCAATTAATAGGAAAATGAAATAGTAATGATAGGTTTAAAGATTGGAAATAAAATACTTAATAATTTAGGAAAACTAAAATAAAGTAAAAAATGAATTGGGCTGTTAAAAATGAAAAAAATCATACAATTTTTTTCACGTTTTGCCTTTCATCACTGTAATAGGTGTTGTCCTGTATGTACAGTGGCAAGGAAATCTCTTCCCTTTCTTCCTCACATTCTACATCCATTCTTTAAAGTTGTTTTTCTGTCTTCAAAAAAGTTTGTGGCCACAATAAAGTCACATATAGAACATAAGGGACTCCCATGTACCCAATATTAAACCCTTTTCCTCCTTCCCAGCAATGATCTTTTTACATGTGAACGTTACATTTGCTACAACTGATGTACAAATATTGAAACATAGCTACTTACCATGGTTCCATAATGGTTTATATTATTGTTTACATTTTAGACTGTACATTTTTATAATTTTTTGGTTACACTACAATTTACATTTTAGACTATACACTTTTATAAATTTTTGGTGAAATTTAACATGGCCTGTATCTGTCATTGCATGATCATGCAGAACACTTCCATTGCCCTACGATTACCTCCTCTTCCATCTATTCTATTCCTCTATCCCCTCCCCTCACAGCCCACAGTGATAACCAAGCTTCACTGCCTTTAGGGCAATATTTATAGATACTTGCAACAATGCCTAGGGCTTGATGAACTAGTCTGTCCTCCCCCACTGGGAGCCACCAATGCTCTAGATAGACATCCTCCCCTCTCTTCGAGAATATCAGGCCTCCCCAGGATGGGGGTACAACATCTTCTCACTCATTGTATGGGTCTCCAACCACTGATATAATACACTATGACAAGATGAGCACTCACACACTCCCTAGAAGACTGCTCCAGGTGCACACTGTGCCAGATGTCCCCCATCAGTCTCCTTTTATCAGTAACCCTTCCTTACATTTTCTAAAGAGTTTTATCAACATTATAGTTTCAACCATGTACCTGACAATCCCCTGTGCTCACCTGCTCCCCCCAACCCTCCCACCAGTTCTATGGGCCATCTGACCCATCCTTCCAACCCTAGCCCCCCCCCTCAAGCCTGCAAAACCCAACCCAATAGTATCCCTATGCCTATGTCTTACCCCTTCATTGCACAAATACTTACCTCCACTTTATCATAGATTTTGCCCATGTAGGTGTTGGCTGACAAACTTCATCTCTCCCCATATTTCCTGTAAGCCTATCTTCCATTCTCTAGCTCTCTGAGATAGCTTGATTTGCTAAATTCATGTCAGAGAGGCCATGTATTATTTGTCCTTCAATGCCTGGCTTACCTCACTCAACATAAGGTCCTCGATATTCATCCATGTTATCACATGTGTTAGTACTGTAGTTGTTCTTACAGCTGAGTAGTATTTCATTGTATGTATATACCACATTTTGTTTACCCATTCATCTGTTGATGGGCATTTGGATTTATTCCAACTTTTGGCAATAGTGAATAATGCTGCTATGAGCATTGGTGTGCATATATCAGTTTGTGTCCCTGTTTTCAGTTCTTCTGGGTGTATATCCAGCAGTGGAATTGCTGGGTTGTATGGCAGATCTATAGAAAGCTTTTAGAGGAACCACCAAACTTTCCTCCACAATGGCTGGATTCTTCTATATTCCCACCAGCAGTGGATAAGGGTTCCCATTCCTCTACATCCTTTCCAACTCTTATAGTCCTCTGTTTTTTTAAGAGCCACCAGTCTAATGGGTGTACGATGGTATCTCATTTAGTTCTGATTTGCATTTTCCTAATAGCTAGTGGCTTTTTAGCCATTTGTATTTCTTCTTTGGAGAAGCATCTCTTCAAATTGATTACCCATTTTTAAAATGGGCTGTTTGTCTTTTTATTTTTGAGATATAGGAGAGACAGCATTTCTTTCTATATGCTGGCTATTAGACTCCTATCAGATATATGTTTACCAAATATTTTCTCCCATTGGGTAGGCAGTATTTTCACTTTCTTGATAAACTCCTTTGAGGTACAAAAAACTCTAGTTTTGAGGAAGTCCCATTTATCTATTTTTTCTTTCTCTTTTTGTGCTTTGGCTGTTAAGTACATGAAGCTATTACGAGGTCCTATAGATGCTTCCCTTCATTGTCTTTCAAGGTCTTTATGGTCTTGGCTCTTATATTTAAATCTTTGATCCATCTTGAGTTGATTTTTGTGTAAGGTGTGAGACAGTGTTCCTTTCTCATTCCTTTGCATATGTATATCCAATTCTCCAACCACCATTTACTGAAGAGGCCATTTGTTCCCTGTTGAGTGGGCTTGGTGGCCTTGTTGAATATCAGATGCCTGAATATGTGAGGATCTATATCCAAACTCTCAATTCGATTCCATTGTTCAGTATGTCTATTTATGTGTCAATACCATTCCCTTTTGACCTCTAAAGCTTTGTAGTATGTTTTAAAGTAGGTAGTGTGATTCCCCCAATTTCATTTTTCTTTTCCAATATGTCTTTGGCTATTCAGGGCATCTCTCCCTTCCACATAAATTTCAGAGTTAGTTTTTCTAGTTCATTAAAAAATGTTGTGTTGATTTTTATTGGGATTGCATTAAATCTGTAGATCTGTTTGGGTAGGGTTGACATCTTAATGATATTTAGTCTTTCTGTCCATGTACAGGGAATATTCTTCCATTTACCTAAGTTTTCTTTTGATTTTCTTTAACAGTGTTGTGTAGTTTTCTGTGTATAAATCTTTTACACCTTTAGTTAAATTCACTCGTAGGTATTTGATTTTTTTATTTACTATTATAAATGCTATTTTTTTCTTGATTTCTCCTCAGATTGCTCACTATTGTTGTACAGAAATACTGCTGATTTTTCCACATTGATTGTATAACCTGCAACTTTATCGAAATCATTTATGTGTTCTAGAACCCTTGCTGTAGATTTCTCAGGGCTTGCTATGTAATAGGATCATTGTCATCTGCAAATAGTGAAATTTTGACTTCTTCATTTATGATTTGGTTGCTTTTTATCTCTTTTCCTTTCCTCAGTGCTCAAGCAAGTACTTCTAAAACAATGTTAAATAGGAGGGGTGATAGTGGGCATCCCTGTCTTGTACTTCATCTTAGAGGGAAAGATTTTAGGGTTTCACCATTGTATCTAATGCTAGCTGTGGGTTTTTCATATATACCCTTTATCATGCTCAGAAAGTCTCCTTCTATTCCAATCTGTTGAAGTGTTTTTATCAGGAAAGAGTGCTATATTTTGTCTAATGCTTTTTCTGCATCTATTTGTATGGTAATGTGATTTTTTTCTTTTGATCTGTTTATGTGGTGTATTGCATTGATTGATTTTCTTAAGTTGAACCATCCTTGCATAATAGGGATGAAATCCACTTGGTCATTGTGTATAACTCATTTGATGTGTTGTTGAATATGATTAGTATGTATTTTGTTTTGCATTTTAGCATCTAGGTTCAGTAGAGAGATTTGTCTGTAATTTTCCTTTCTTGTGGTGTCTTTGGCTTTCATATTAGAGTAATGTTGGCATCATAGAATGAGTCGGGCAATATTCCTTCTATTTCAGTTCCTTGGAAGGGTTTAATCAAGATTGGCATTAGTTCTTTCCAGAATGTTTGCTAGAATTCACCTATGAAGCCATGTGGCCTGGGACTTTTCTTAGTTGGGAGGTTTTTAATGACTAATTCTATCTCTTTACTTGTGACTGATTTGTTGAGATCATCAGTTTCTTCTTCCGTCAATGTAAGCTGCTTATGTTTTTCTAGGAATTTGTCCATTTCCTCTAAATTGTCCTTTTTTTTTGACGTATAGTTTTTCAAAGTGTTCTCTTATGATACTATTTATTTCTGTGGAATCAGTGGTAATATCTCCTTTCTCATTTCTTATTTTGTGTATTTGCATTTTCTCTCTTATTTCTTTGTTAGTCAGGCTAGGGGATTGTCAATTTTATTGATCTCAAAGAACCAGCTCTTTGTTTTGTCTATTTTTTTAGTGCTTTCTTATTTTCTATTTCATTTAATTCAGCTTTGATCTTTCTTTCTTTCTTTCTTCTTCCTTTGGGGTGAGTTGTTGGTTTTTTACTAATTCCCCCAAATGTGCAGTTAGGTCTTTCATTTCATGTCTTTCTTCTTTTTTTGATAGATGAATTTATGAGTATGAATTTCTCTCTCAGTACAGCTTTTGCTGCATCCCATAAATTTCAATATACTGTGTTGTCATTTTCATTAGTTTCAAGGTAGTTACTGATTTCTTTTGTGATTTTCTCCATAACCCACTGTTTATCTAAGAGTGTGTTGCTCAACTTCCATATCTTTGTGCCTAATCTGGTTCTCTGGCCCTTGCAGATTTTAATTTCATTCCATTGTGGTGAGAGAAATTATCTTGTATGATTTCAATTTTTCTGAATTTATTAAGACTTTCTCTGTGGCCTAGTATGTGGTTTATCTTGGTGAATCATCCATGTATGTTTGAGAAAAACGTATATCCTGCTGTATTTGGGTGAAGTGTTCTGTATATGTCTATTAGGTCTAGATTCTCTAATATATTATCCAAAGTCTTTGTTTCTTTATTAATTCTCTGTTGAGATGTTCTCTCTAATGTTGATAATTGTGTATTAAAGTCCCCCACTATAATTGTGGACATCTATTCCTCCACTTAGTTTTTCCAGAGTTTGCCTCATGTGTATTGAGGTGCCCTGGTTAGGTGCATAAATGTTTATGATTGTTCTTTCTTCTTGAAAGATTGCTTCTTTTACTAATATGTACTGCCCATTTTTGTCTCTCACAATAGTTTTCCATTTAAAGTCTATTTTGTCCAATATTAGTATAGCTACTCCTGCACTTTTTTGGTTATTGTTTTTCCAGCCATTCATTTTCAACCTCCTTGAATCCCTGGGTCTAGGGTGGGTTTCTTGTAAACAACACATAGATGGGTCATATTTCCTTATCAATTTTGCCAATATGTCTCTTGACTGGTGAGTTTAATCCATTAACATTCAGTGTCATTACTCTCAAGGAATTACTTATGTTAGCTATATTTTCTTTGGATTTCTGTATGTCATGTGTTGTTTTTACTTCTCTTTTTGTCTTTTTAGTTGTTTTTACACTCTCCTATAACTCTGTCTGTCCTGTTTTTTTCTTTCAACCTGCAGAACTCCTTTTAGTATTTTTTGAAGGCCAGGTTTCTTATTGGCATACTCTCTTAGTTTCTGTTTATCTTTAAATATTTTGAACTCTCCATCATTTTTGAATGCCATCTTTGCTGGATAGAGTATATTAGGCTGGAATTTTTTTCTTTTAGTTCCTTGATTATGTCATACCACTGCCTTCTTGCCTCTCTATTTTCAGATGAAAAATCAGCACTTAATCTTATTGAGCTTCCCTTGTATGTGATGGTTCTCTTTTCTCTTGCTGCCTTCAGTATTTTCTCTTTATCTTGAGCATTGGATAATTTGATAAGAATGTGTCTTTGAGTAAGCCTGTTGGGATTGGGATTGTTTGGGATGTGCTGCACTTTCCTGACTTGTACATCTATCTCCCTCAATAGGTTTGGGAAGTTTTCAGCCATTATTTCCTCCAACACCCCTTTTGTCCCCTTTCTTTTCCCTTCTCCTTCTGGGATGCCTATAATGTATATGTTTGTGCATTGTGCTGTCATTCAAATCCCTAAGTCTCTGCTGGATTTTTTCTACCATTTTATCTAACTGTTCTACTAACTGTTTGATTTCAGATATACTGTTCTCCACATCACTAATTCTCTCCTCTGTCTGTTCAAGTCTGCTGTTATTTGCTGAGAGTGTATTTTTGATTTCTTGGATTGCGTCATTCATCACCAGAGACCTTACACACTTGAGCCCTTGCACATTCAATGCTGAAACTCTTCCCCTTAGCTAAAATTTCTGGGTTGATTTGCTTTTCAGGAAAAGTCCCTTTCCTGGGGCAGGATCAACTCTTTGCTATTGGATAAACTGCTGATTAGGAATCTGTCCTCCTCCCCCCTCCCCCGCCTTTTTTTTCCTTGCTTTTTCTCCCAGGGCAGCAGGAAGCCTGTGTGAGAATTCCCTTTTGAAATTCAAATGGGACACTGGTGACTTAACACATCACAGAAAAAAATGATTCTCAGTCTCTTTGAGAGAGAGCACCCACACCTTGCCAGGAACCCTAAATATGCTCTTGGAAGATTATTAAGCACTTACTACTGTCCTCCTCCCTTAGGTGTGTTGCACAGGACTAGTTAATTGCCTGTCTCCACCTTCTTCCAGACCAATTTTCCCTATCTCAGGGAAGTTAGGTAAATCAGGCTGCCTCAGCAGATTCATCTCTCCCCTCTCCTGGTTTCTCCTCAAGCCATCTGGTATGTTCCTCAAAGCTCAAAAAAAAGGGGGGTCCTGACAATTGAGCCCACACTTGGGGGAAATCCTCTCCACTCTTCACCAGAGCCCTCCCACTCTTGTAGTTTGTCTCCTCCAGCTGTGTGACCGGGATGTTTTGGGGAACATGCAGCTTCCTGCCCTGAGGAAGGGGCTTAGCCTTCCCACAGCTTCAGTCTCAAGTGCCAGAAACTCACAGTTTTACTTTGAGCAATCACTCTTTTTATTGCACTCTCTCCAGATGGATGTCTGAGGCTTCCTGACTTGTGGATTCCCAAAACAGCTCACTCAGGCAGGATTTTGTCCCCAATGAGCTGGGGTTTTTTTGTAGAAGAGATGATGTGGGTGCACTTAATCTGACACCATCTTGCCTCTCCTCCTCTCCATTATTTCTGATGAGAAATTGGCACTTAGTCTTATTGAGAATCCCTTTATTTGATTAATTGCTTTTCTCTTGCTACTTTCAAAATTCTCTCTTTATCTCTGAAATTTGGCATTCTGAATAGTATGCATCTTTGAGTAGGTCTATTCAGATTTATTCTGTTTCAATATGTTTTTCTTCTTGAATATTAATATTTATATCTTTAATGCACATTGGGAAATTTTCTTCCATTATTTCTTCAAATACTCTTTCTGTGCATTTTCTCTTCTCTTTTCCTGGAACACCCATCACACCTATGTTTGTGCACTTTGCAATATCATTCAGTTCCCTGAAAGCCTGATTATTTTTTCAATCTTTTCTCTATATGTTCTTCTCTCAACTTTAGGTACTCTGTCTTCTAATTGCTTCCATTCATCTTCCATTTAAAATCAGCTGTTGTATGCATCTAATGTATTTTTTTAAATCTCATCCATGTTTCTTTCAAATCCATAAGACCTGGTACTTTTCTTTGCAAGTATTCATATTCTTCTTTATGTTCTTCCAGTATCTTCTTAATATCCTTTATCTCTTTAGCTACTTTTCCTTCAGTTCCTTGAATTGATTTGGGAAATTTTTATGAATATCATTGATTAGGTGTTTTAAATCATGTGTCTCATCAGGATTTCTAATTTGCTCCTTTGGTTGGATTATACCTTCCTGTTTCTTTGTATGGCTTGTAAATTTTTGCTAATGCCTAGGCATCTGATTATGTTTGTGAGTTTATGCTAATGGTCAATTTCTCTCTCCTGCAGAGGATTTTACTATTGAATGATTTTCATGGCTCTTCTTTATTTTTAGCTCAAATTATTTTAGATCTTTAAATTTCCCTGTTTAAGTTGTCAAAACAGGGTTAGGGACCTAACTAATTGGGCACAGACCAGATCCAATGGGCCCTGTGGATAGGGGCAGAAAAGACTCACTAAAGCCTTTTTTTCCTTCACTTTCCCAACCTGTCAGCAGATGGCACTCTTTGGTGAACCTTTCCACAGAAGTGTCTCTTTCCAACCCCTCTGGTTGTTGTTTCTGGACGCGTTTAAGTCTGAATTCAAAACTATGCCCTACTGTTTAAACTTGCTGAAGAGAAACCATACTCAGCCTTCTGTGGTACCCTCCTTCTTCCCAGGGAGGAACACATCCACTACCCTTTCAATCAACAGCACTCTACCATGGGTTTTAGTGAAGCAGTTTGCCTTGAGGGTGGAGGATGGGTGCCTTTCCTTGCCTGGGGACAACTCACAGCTTTTCTTTTGGCCTCTTTAATTCTCTGTCCAACTTCCATCTGAACGATGTGTGCAGGATTCCCTTGGTCTGCAGAACCCCAAAACAGCTGCTTTGGATAGTTTCTGCTCTTCCTCCATTGCTTTTGCAAGATATTTGAGCCTTTCCAAACTTACTTGGACACTATCTTCCCAGATCACCTCCAAAGATGCTATTCTTGATTACACATTTTATTTCTCTTCCATTGTCTAAGCTAGCTTCCCTGATACACCCTGAATGTTTCTTTCTTAACACTATCACAGATAGACAATGTTTATTTTTTTATATTTTTTGTTTTTGTCTTCATTTCCCTTTAGATTATAATCTCCCTGAGTTCATAAACAGTATCTGTTTTATTCACCCTGTATCTTTACCTTTTCATATAGTGTTTGGTAATGCAGTAGGTACTTAATAAATCTGCAGTATGGATTGGGTTTATAAATGAGGATAAAGAGGGAGAATAATTCACTGGAATTAGAAAATGTTACCTGTATTTTTGACTTTACCAAAACTGATAATAGTCATACAAAGCATTAGGTCCTACTATATTTTACTTCCCACCTTCACAAGAGTTCTCTGGAGAACATGTTATTAACCCAATTTTACGCATAAGAAAACTGTTAGAGCAGCAGGTCTCTTGACCATGATCACACATCTAAGCATGACTAGTAACATAGACCAAACAGTGTAGGGTTTTGAAAAAAAAGCATACAAGGAATTTAACTGATAGAACTGGATTTGAATTGTAGTTCTGCTTAGCCATCTGCCTTTTATAAACTGAATTTCTATTAGCCTCAGCTTTCTTTTTCGTTAAATACTGTGCTGTCAATAAATAGGAATAATTTATATTATGTACCCAGCACATGATTCGTGTTCAATCAGAGTTAGCTTTTCATATTACAGAGAGTTGGTAATATATCAGTTGGGAAGAAGTCTAGTTAAAGAACTGAGAGTAATCCACAGAAGGTGATAGAAAACATTAAGCAAATTGATGAGCTTTCCAAAGAAGAGTGTATAGATGGGACATCATTGCAGTCTTCAGGGATTAAACACAGACCTCAAGGTGGTTGGTGATGTTGACTGTCCCCAGTGGATTCACACCCTTGATAATTCCCTCCCTTTGAATCAGGATGAGCCTTTTTCTTACCTTTACCAAAAGAATGTGGCAGAAGGGATATTGTTCCAGGTCTGGGCCTAAGGCTTAAGAGTGCCTGGCAGTTTTTGCTTTTATGCTAATAGACTGAATAAGCAAAGGCTCTACTGGAGAGACCACTGTAGTTACCACATGGAGAAGTCATGTGGACAGGTCAAGGCACTGAAATGAGAGAGGAAAGGAAAGAGAGACTGGCCCAGACATCTGGTATTCCAGCTGAGCCTGATCTTCTAGGTCTCCCCCATGAGACCAGCATGTGAGTGAAATTGGTACCTGTTTTAAGCTGATATCTGAGTACAACTACATGAGAGGTCTCAAGTGAGACCAGCAAAAAAAATGGTCCATCTGAGTCCCAGGCAATTCACAAAACTGAGAAACATTATAATGATTGTTTTTTTTTTTTTTTGCTAAGTTTTGGAGTGGTTCCTAATACAAAAATTGATAATGAAAACAAGCATTAAAATGCTATATCAAATATTTCCTGTATTCCATCTCTCTCCAATGTTTCCCTGAATCCAGGAATGTATTTTGGGAACACGATAGCCTTTTCTATAACAGTGCCCACGCAAATAAATGTGTTATCATTTCTAAGTTCATCATTATAGATCTGTTATTTACAATTTATCAAAATCATATTTGATTGTATCTGTATCTTCCTCTGTATAACTTTTGGAGATAAAGATAAATATTGCATATATTTACAATCCATCATGCTAATTGTCCTTCCTACCATTTGTTCTCAAAGACATTATTTTAAATGCAAAGGAATGATTCCATTTTGCCCTTTAATCCAACATTCCCTAAAGAAAATACAAGAGATAGAAATTGAAAAAAATAGACACTGTATCTGTAATATTTCACTATAATACCACATAAGTTTTACATATGAATCTGGCTCAATTCCTCATCAATCTCCTAGAATTTACATAAATAATATATATGATGGAAGGGGGCTTCCTTATTTTTGACAGACTTCTCCATTTTTAAAATTTAGCATGGTGTTATTGTAAGTTACTTCCAATATGATTTTAAGATAGAGGCATTTAATCAGCTCCTAATCCTCTCCTTCTTCTCCTGATTTCTGATAAGGAAAGTCTCTCCCTATATACAGGCATCCATAGTCATATTCCAGCAATGCAGGATTTTATTCTGTGACTTTTTTCAAACTTCTATAAATATGGCTGGAGACTGAGAGGACAAGGGTGGAATGAGAAAAGAAAAGATTAAAAAAGATGGGAATACCAAGAGCAGTTGCATTTTCCCTGAGACTGAATAAAATGGCCTAGGCTGAGGAGTTAGGACCTGACACAGTACAGGGCAGTTAGAAATGAAAGCTGGAGAATCCATAGTCTACATAAACATGTTAACCAAAGAGACCAGCAGCCTGGTAGACAGTCAGGCAGTGGGTTGCACAAGTAGAACCAAGGAAGAAGGCATGTCTGTTGGATGTTTGTTGAGCAGGTGTATTGAATAATAAAGAAGGGCATATGGTCACTGACAGAAACAAGCAGGGGATTAGTGGAAACCAAAAGAATAAATTACGTTAAATTAACTACAGCATATCAAGCAAGAAAAGAAACAGATCCTCTGCTAAATATCCAAACCCTCACCCTGCTCTCTTTTGTTAGTTCTGGGCCTGAGCACAATTCTCACTTTCAATCGACTCCTCTTTTTATAAAGTGGGGGAGGTATCATTCCTTCTCACTCATCTTGCTCAGCCCTCATAACAGAAAGACACCAAGACCATAACTGCCTTGTTAAATATATATTATAAAGGCAATAGAGAGGACTCCTGGTAGACAGAGCATTGTCATGACGTCACTTGATCTTCCTGCTCAGCCTCAGTGGAAGAGAGCATCCTTTGTTCCTTCCAAAACAAGGAGAAATGATGTTTTGTAGTGGAGGGAAAAAAAATCACAAAGAGGAAATTAAATCATAACAGAAAGGCATTGCATTATCAGCCAGGGGTACAATCTAAAATCAGGTCCCAAGACTTACTCCTGTTAATAAGTGGGAAAACTACATTTTCACCAGCTGTTACAGTCTCAGTGACCCACGTATAACAAACAGAGGAGGCAAGGACATGGTTTAATTTCTGGCACATGGGTTGGCTGAAAGGCTGGACCCCTCCAAGGAGCTGCATGTGTGGAGAAAGAGACAGTGCATATCATGTACCCTGTGGTGAAATGTGCTTGGAGAGAATTTACATGGTTGCCATGACAACTGCTAGTCAGGGAGGATGTTTGGTATTAGGGGTATGGAAATCATTAAACACCACAAGAACAGGGTCATGTAGGTCATATGGCCAAGTACACCTAAAGCAGTTCGAGTTCTTTTATTTTCATTGTGAAACCCTTTTGTCCTAGTCTTACAATAAATTCAAAGCACACAATGGCACTTACTACAAAAAATGTCTTCGCAAGCAATCTCATCTCATTCTTCTCCCTGCTTGAGACAAATAGGTCGAGTGTGGCCTTGCACTGGTCAGCATAACTAAGTAAAATATATAAGACCATTGTCATCTTTCCCTTCAAAAGTGTTTTTGCCCACCAATTAATCATTTTTTCTTCTAAGAAAGTCTGAGAGTCATGTTGCAGTGTGGTTGCCTTGCTTGACAAAAAATAAATAGTAAGAGATTCCTCACATGCAGATCTACCTGCATACAATAAAATATGGGTGATATTACAATTCCTAATGATTTCATTAAAAGCCCTGGTGTCCCATCTTTATAAGTAATAACGCTTGTACAAAATGCACCTGATATGAATACTATTTATAGAGGTGCAGATCAGGGTGGTTTGTTGCTACTTTCTTCCAAGGATGTTACTATTATCAGGTTTCCAAATCTCAAAATGTTTTTCAAACATGAGTTGCACTTTGAACTTTAGGACTCTCAAACCCTTTTCTGAAAATGGCATCCCCTCTCTCCCCACACATCTCCCATTTGTTTGTCTGCACACATGCATGTGTGTAGAACCAGAAACATATATATATACACACACACACATTTGGTAGAATTTTTTAATAAAATATCCTTCACAACTTCCTCCAAGTTATTCTTAGTTAATGTCCCATCTCTGCTGGCTGGAACAATACTTTGGCTAAGCCGTTGGATGGATGAATCTCACATGAGCTGCAGCAATCCCCACTCCTCTCCCCTCATGTACCAGCTTTCCTCCACTTCACTGTGGAATGCTAGGGTAGTAGATAGTCTGACATGTAAGTGGTAATCCTACATTACTATCTTATCTTTTGTCAGAGTAGAGGATCTATTCTAGAGGAAGAGACGAGTTAGAAATTAGAGCAATGTTTCAGATGGGTTGTTTGAAATTTCTAGTAGGGAGACTGGATGGGAGGGTGCAATTGAGGATTAGAGCAGGAGATGACAGAGAACTGCAATAGAGATCAAGGTAGAATTATATGGGAATCAGTAATCACTTGACTAAAGGTGGAATGGAGAAGCTTGTCAGAAGGAAGGCATGAAACAGGAGCTGGCTGGGAACTCACATGCCCAGGGCAGAGGAGAGAACAGTTCAGACATCAACTGGCTAAGTCGAGGGGACAGAATATTTTTAAGCAAAAGCCAAAATCACATTGTTGCAGCCCACAGTCTTCTGTGACTGAGACTGCTGAAGAACACCTCAATTTTCGAATGATTGCTATTTATCAAGGTAAGACCATTATCTTCAAAGGCCTGGCTTCCTGGTTGAACGATGTTCCTTTAGATGAAAGAGTCTAGAAAAGACAGGGTAGTTTCTTAAATTAGTTATTAGAGTAATATGAGAGAGCTAAAGTTATGCACCCATTCAGTGAATTGTAAATGTTCCTTTCTGCATGAGTTATGCATATTAAGCATCTCTCTTGATCTAAAACTCCTGATATGCTTTCTGATGTATTTCAGTGGAAATTATGGAGGGCAAGATCCAATGACAACTGTTTGATTTTGAAAGTACCAGGACCCACTATTGCTTGACTATTATCTTTATTGTGTAATGGCCCTGGTGAGCTAACACCCATCACTCTCATTTACCTGAACCTGATTCCATCTTTCTCATCCTCATTGCTTATTCACGGTGCTATCTTCTCCTAGACTTTAAATGTCAGGGTGACTTAGGTGTTTCCATGTCCAACATCTAACTGTACATCATATCTGGATAAAACCTTTCAGCCACAGGAGCAGGTGTAGCTCAGTGGTTGAGCACCTGCTTCCCATGTATGAGATCCCAGTTTCAATCCCTAGTACCTCTTTTATAAAAGCATTTTAACCTGACCTCTCAGGTCATCATGATCTGTCATCAGCCTCGCTTCACTGCAGTCATCATCATCATCATCATCATCTTCTTCAAAAGTTATTTAGTATTTATTATTCACCAGATCCCTTTACTTAGATTATCTCTTTAATCATAAATACCCTATAACAGGGGTTCTTAATAAGGATTCACAGACCCAAGGGATCATGAAAAGATTTCAGTGTATCCTTGAGCTTGAATTGAAAAAAATCAGCTTATTATCTTTATTTTTTCTTGCCTTTAACTGAAACCTAGCACTTATGAATGTATGAAATAAATTACAGTAGTGCTCATTTCATATCACATTACAGTTGTTGCATATCTTGAAAAATCACTTACACTCATCCATACTTTGAAATTGCAGTAGTTGTTAAACCCATCGCTACTTGAGTGTCACAAAACTATCTGCCGCTGCATTCTGAGAAGGGGTCTGTCATTTTCACCTAACTGTCAAAGGGGTCCATGGAACAAAGAGGTTAAGAACTCCTCCCTATAAGGTAGTATTGTCCTCATTTTACCTATAGGAGTATTTTACCTCATTTTACTAAACCACATATGCAGTGTGTAGTGAATCTAGAATTCAAACCCAGGTTAGCCTGCTTTTAAACCTAGAGGTATTACTAGAAATGCATTAAAAACACAGTGATGATCTTTACAACACATTTATTTATCTACCAATTTTAAAGCAACAGGAACTAAGGCAAGCCATAGAAAATTAATCTTAAAAAATATAAAGAAAAAGAAGTTCGTGTAAGTCTGAATGATAGAAAATAATCCTACACAAAGATGGCAAGGGGTGGAAAAAGAAAGGCTATTGTTGTTTCAGGACTGTGGTACCAAAAAGTTATTGCTGTGGTATATGCAATTTTCACTAAAATTTCAAGAATCCCAGTTGCTTCTGACCAGAAAACTAGCCTTGTTCAAAAAAGAAATTTATTTTAGAGCCCATCTTCCCAGATCCCATCAGGACCAAATCTCTTCATCAGTTTTTAACAGGCGGTCCTAAGGACGCTTACCCTCACTTTCTCTCCTCTTCCTGTGCTTCCCTCTTAGGAATCCAGCCTTTTTCAGGGCTTCTCTCTCAGGCTGATTCACTGGGTACACACACACAGTACCCTTTCCAATGCTTACATTTAAGGAATCCAGCATAGGACTCCCTTAGAGTTAGTCTTCTCTCTGCGCTGCTTCCTAAGTGCGTATACACAGGTCCTTCCATTCTTTTCTCTCATGACTACAGGTTAGGTCTATTTTCACATGGTGTTTTCTTAAAGCTTATTCCCTGAACATACACATGTAGGCATCTTTCATCCACTTCTTAGGAATCCCATGTAGGTCTTCCTTACACTTGTCCTTCTTTTGGAGCTTATATCAGGGGTGCACACATGTTGCTTAGTTTTATCTCCATTGCATATGTGGAAAACACTGAACCTGAACTACAATCAGTACTTTCCTAGTTTACTGTAAACTAGAATTGTTTACAGGGTAAATATTGGTGACATTTTGCTTAGATATGGAGTCCAAATTCTTACATTCCTGAGATTTGCTAAGATTTGTGATGAAATATATTTTCCACTCATGAAAGCAGCTTATTTTACCCATGATCTCATGGAGCTCATGGAAAAGGGCAGTCCTCTTGGTATTTGTGGTGGCTTGGAGCTATGAATCCCAGAAAAACATTCTTAAACTTAAACCATTCCTGTGGGTGTGAATCCTTGACAACTGGACATTTTGATATTACTTCAGTTAAGGTGTCGCCCAGCTGACACCTTAATCCTATTACTGGAAGCCTTATAATGAAGACCTCAGAGAGAAAACCAGGTGGAAGCTGGAAGCCAGTGGAACCCAGGATAGGCTGCCATGTGCATTGTCATGTGACAGAAAAGCCAACGACAAAGGATGGCTGTCAGCCAGCCCCATAACACCACAATCTTCTGAGAGAAAGCATTACCTTGCTGATGCCTTGATTTTGGACTTTTCCTAGTGTCAAAACTGTGAGTTAATAAATTTTCATTGTTTAAGTCATCCAACTGCATTGTATTTCTTTTAGCAGCCAGAAAACTAAAGCAGCATTTAAATTTAGCACCCCTTGACACCTCATCTTGAATATGTGAGATCTGGACTCTCTTGCTTGGTTAGGAGCCTACCTATCTCCTTTTCTGCTCTAGGAATACTAAAATGCAATGCAGGATGTCTAGAATTCAAATTCTAGATCCCAGTTCCTAGATATATGTGAACTAAAATGTCTACTAACATCAAGTCTCAGAGTCCAAAGTCAAGGAACAATTTATTATAATAAATCAGTGTAGTCTCTTGAGGATTTGTGGATTTGTAGGTAATGGTCTGGTGCTTTGGGGACATAAATTCTCAAAAAGTCATTCTCAAAATTCAAGAATTTACATCTAGTCTAGATTACAGAATGTGCAACCTAGTATATGAGCATGAGATTTAAGGGCCAACTGTTAGTCAGGATCTTCTTTAGTAACAACTGACCACACAGAGAATACCCCATAATTGCTATGGGAGGAAAAAAAGAAACAAGGAGGAAATTCTGGGAAAAGGGGAAGCAGGATATACAAATTAAAACTGATGCGGGCCAGACTTACCCAAGGAGACATTGGTTCACCACTGTTCTACCACGTTGCCCTGGCATACTTTTGACTAAATCATTGCAAGAGCTGGCTTAAATAAGGCCTCTTATGTGTGGGGTACAAACCATGCTTTTCTGTAAATTCATGACTTCTTTATTCAGGGCATTTTTTTACTTATTTATTTTTCTTCTTTAACAGACAACGTTGAAGCAAACTGATAGCTTGTTTTAAAAAGAAATAGGATCATTATTTTTCCGGCTGATGGCCATGTTCAAGGTCAGTTTGTCTCTGAGTAAAAGAAATTCAGCCCCTGAAGATGTCAATGCGCCAGCTTTATAGGACTCATAAGTTACTGGGGAATCATAGCTGTGCCAAGCAGACAGGTAACACGTGGAGATATTCAGCTATGTCACCCCATCATTAGAATATTAGTGTAGTTTGTGATGATCAATTTCATTCTCCACAAAATAGACAACAATGAATTTATTCAGTGAACATTCAGATATTTACCATACTCAGATGACCCAGGAGAGGTACCCAACTTAAGTGTCCAAACATCCCATACAGTTGTTCACATACTTCCTAATTCTAACTGTAACAGGTAAGGATATTTTCATGTTTGGGGTACAAATAAGGTCACAATGATTTTAATAATCAAGTAATCATTTCCATAAGTTTCAATATCAGCAATCCAAAAGTATCCACCCTCTCCTCATAGACACATCACCAGGATCATCCCACTCCTGGTATACCAGGGAGAGGCCACTTACTGGAATATATTATCCTGTAGAAATTATCTCATTACTAGAGTTGAAACACAACTAAAAGTTGAAGATTTCTGAAAACAACCACCAGAAGCTTGTGTCGGGTGGCTCACAGGCAAGCTGGAGACTAACACTTTGCACAGAAATCTGGGGAGACGGTTCCCAAACCTCTTTTGTTCTGCCAAGGTGCCTCCCATAAGCATAACCTACAGGGCCAGTTTTGACCCCATGCTGCCCTTACCACACTGTATCACTGTTAAAAACGAGGTAAATTTAAACAGCCCTATGTCATTCCTGTTTAGTGCTATGGTAATAACTTTTCTGGTCCGGTTGTAACTCCTCAGGTTTTATTTTTGTTGCTGGCTTTTTTATATCAGGAGGGAGAGGTGGGGAGGGCACGAGAGAGTGTGGAGATAAAATTTTCTCTCTCCCCACACTGTCACCACCAGTTGTGCTACTACACACCCCCATAGGTCAATCTTCCCAAGGTTATAAGCCTTTAATTTAATATTAATATATAGTCATTAATCCCAAAGCCATCCCATGATATTTGAGTTATTTAGTCAAAGGAAGTTTTCAGGTTCAGTCTATTGCCTTGAAACCCCACACATCATGGACACTGGCTGATTGTTTACCAACCCCATTTCTATTTCTTCATAAGCATCTTTTCTGAATTCCATTGCAATTGATGGGGCAATGTTGATGGAAATGATGTACACACATCAAAATATCTCTGGCATGAGCCTCTATCTTCTGACAACTAGCAAAACTATCCAGCAGGACACCCTAGGGCCTATGAAGTGGCTGTGCTACAAAAAGGAAGAGTCTGGTCTCTGCATCACTCTGTGGAAGACCACTCAGGAAAGATGAACATCGAACTATTGCATGAGCCAGAACCACATTTGTGTTTTATTAAGCTACAGTGAATTAGAAGTTGGTAGTCAAAGCAGTTAACATTCCTGGTCTAATATACCCTAGTATTTGGGACCTGATATAGACATTACTTATCACCTCAGAGTCCTCCTACCACTCTGACCCAGTTCATTTATAAAATATTTCTTGAAAGCATGGGACCCCAAAAAGGGAAAGTGTGAGATCCAATATACATCTATCCTCAGGAGAATGTTTTGTCCATTTGTTAGTTTGCCTCCTATGTCGTTCCTGACCAACTGCCTCTTCCTTCAAAGAATATAGGGACTGGAATTCATACAATCTCTGGCTGAATACATCACCAATTACTTGGCAGAAGTAAAGCAAATTCTCTCTGGAGGAGTGTACATTAAATACAAAAACCACTCTAGTTAACGGAAGCGGCTGTGGCCCAATTGATTGGGTTCTTGTCTACCACATGAGAGGACCTGAGTTTGTATCCCAGGGCCTCCTTGTGAAGGCAAGCTGGCGCCTGTGGAGAGCTGACAGCCTGCGCCCTCCGAGAGCTGATGCAGCAAGATGATGCAACAAAGGGAGACAAGCAGACACAGAAGAACAGGCAGTGAATGGATGCAGAAAGCAGACAGCAAGCAAACTGCAAGGGGGGGAATAAATAATAAATCTTTAAAACAACAACAACAACAACAACAACAACAAAAAACCTACTCTATTTAAATTGCATAGATACATAAGGTCACAATAGCACACACACACAGAAATATAGGGCCATGAATGAAAGTTGGCAAAAACAATAAAATTCAGTATTAGATCCACAAAGACTGCAGATATTGAAATTATCAGGCACATATTTAATTTGTTTAAAGAAATCAAGCATCAAAAGGATGCATATAGTAAATTATATGATTGTTTACCAAATATTTATCTCCCACTCCTTTCTCCATGAGATGAATATACTTCCCTGTCCCAACCCCATTGATGCTAGACTTGACCATATGGCTTGCTTTGGCCAAAAAACATGTGCATAAGTAACAGTTTGCCAGTTCTAAACCTAAGTCTTAAGAGGTATTGTATGCTTCCACATACCTCTCTAAGATATTTATATTTATGCCATGAGAAGAATATACCCTATGAACGTACTGTCCCATCCCCAGAATGGGACACATAAGGAGACATGAATTTAATACAGAGCCTGAAACACAGCTGACCCTGTAGATAAGAGTGAAAAATAAATTTATTATCATATACTCTGACGTCCCATGGTTGTTATACCAAAAAAGCTGACTAAGAAAGATATTGTCAATGCAGATTTGAAAAAATAGAATTTCTAAGTGAAAAATATTTCAACTGAAATTAGAAACTCAAACTCAGATAAATAAAAAATTAGACACAACATAAAAGAAAATTAGGCAATTAGAAGATACACCTAAAGAAATTACCAAGATGCAATAAATAATATTTTTTTAAAAAGTGAGAAAATATGCTAGAATGGTTAAGAGACATTGTGGTAGAGGAAGAAAGCCAATACATTGATGGGCTCCAGAAAGAGAAAATAGAGAGAATGGATGAGAGGCAACAATATTCAGAATTATAATTTACAAAGGATAAAAGAAAAAGGCTGAAAAATATACCGGGAAAATACTAACTAAAAATATTGTAATATAGCTACATTAAAGAGACAAAGTAGACTCTCAGGCAACAAAAAGCATTATTAGAGAATTAGAAGGACTATATATTTATACAAGTTTGAAGTTAGCAGGAAGATACATTTCAAAATTGCTTGCAACTAATAACATAGCTTGAAATTCATGAAAAAAGTATTAACAAAGTAAGCAGAAATAGACAAACTACTGTCATAATGGGGAGAATATTATACTCATCCCTCAGTAAATGATAAAACAAGCAAAATATAGTGAAGATTGGGAAGACTGAACAACACAATTGACAGATTTATCCAATAGACATATGGAAGTTCACCCCAAAACTAGAAAGTACATATTATTTTGGGATATATTTGAATATGTATGAGAATTTATTATGACAATTGGTCATAAAGTAAGTCCCAAGAAGATTTGATAACTATTCAGACCACATTTTCTGACAACAATGCAATTAAATTAGTAGTCAATAAGAAAAGTATAACTAAAAAACAAAAACAAAAAGTGAGAAGAGTAGAAATAAATTCGAAAATTAGTAAGTATTTAAAGTAGAAAAATGTAAAAATCATACAGGTTAAAGCTTATAGATTCAGTTTAAAAGGATTTAGAGGGAAACCTAAAATCACAAATGCTTATATTGGCCAATAACAGAGACTAAATGTAAATGGTGCAGAATTCCATCATGACATATTTGAATAAAAAGTACAAAATAAAACCAGAGAGATTATCAAGAGTGAAACAGTAGTTTTAAGAAAGAAATAGAGTTGATGTTTTGAGTAAGAAAATAAACTGACAAAATTCTGGCAAGACTGGTAAGGAAACAAAAAATGTGCACAAATAAAAAAATAGGGATGAAAATGTGGCTATGATACAGCAAAGATTAAATAAAATACTTTAATAATGTTTTGTCCATAAATATGGAGACAGCTAAAAAGGGATAAATGCCAAGGACAATGTAACTTGTAGGCTTACCCAAGAAAAACAATAAATCCCAAATGGTGCTATAACCTTTACCAAAAAATGCTTTAAGTTTTAAGAAAACACCCTCATGCTAATACAGAAGACATACACATATATACTTGCACACATGCATAGGACTCTACAGCCCAAATGCTTGTACAGATAAGTTCTACCAAGGAACCCTTAAGAAGCTGATAATTCCAGCATTATGCAGATACTTTCAAAAAATAGAAAATCAAAAACCTTGGCCCAACTTATTTTTTGAAGCAAATAAAATCTTAGTTTTGGAACCAGAAAAGGACAGCAAGAGAAAAGGACATTAAAGGTCAAAATAACCAAGAACATAGATGTAGAAAGTAAAAAACAAAACAAACGGAATCCAGCAAGATTACGAGCGTTTGTGTGTGTGTGTGTGTGTGTGTGTGTGTGTGTGTAGTATATAATGACCATATTGGGTTTATTCCAGAAGAGTGAAGTTTGGCTCAACCTTAAAATGCAGTGAATACAGTTGACCACATTTAATGGAGGAAAAAAGTCATAACGCACATACTATCGAGTAAATTGTTGACTTGACAAGGATAATACAACCAATGTGACATCATTTCCACCACAGATAAATTTGTTATGACAATTTCCCAGGATGTAGCAGCAAACTATCTTTCAGGATATGTAAGATGCCATATTTCCAAATTTTCTTGAGGGAGAGTCCTTTTTCTAAGGAAAGGAGGGCATTGTATTGGATAACAAATATTTGTTCATTATTTTTAAATGTGTTATATATGGTATATGTGCTATTTCATATGTATAATGAATGATGATAAAAGGAAACATCATTTGTTTCAATAGTTCAGCTCTCCATAGTCTTGCCTTATGACGTAGAATGTGAAGTACTTTAGGCTGACCAGTATAAAAAATCAGTAAACCAGGGTCAACAGCTATCTATGCAAAAGAATTAGAGAGGGTTACTCTAATTCTGTGTGCTAGTACCCATCAAGGAAAGGATGAAAATGACTGATTTCAACAGCACAAGCATTGAGCAATGAAAATTACCTATTCCTTGGGTGGGAGTATTTTATTTATTTATTTCTTAAAGATTTTTATTTATTTATTTATTTATTTCCCTCCGCTCCCCTGCCTCCACCCCAGTTGTCTGTTCTCTGTGTCTATTTGCTGTGTCTTCTTTGTCCGCTTCTGTTGTTGCCAGCAGCATAGGAATCTGTGTTTCTTTTTGTTACGTCATCTTGTGTCAGCTCTCCATGTGGGCGGTACCATTTCTGGGCAGGCTGCACTGTCTTTCGTGCTGGGTGGCTCTCCTTATGGGGTGCACTCCTTGCGTATAGGGCTCCCCTACACGGGGGACATCCCTGCGCACATCAGCACTGCGCATGGGCCAGCTCCACACGGGTCAAGGAGGCCCGGGGTTTGAACCGCGGACCTCATGTGGTAGACGGACGTCCTAACCACTGGACCAAGTCCTCTTCCCGGGTGGGAGTATTTTCAATAGCTGTGATTTTAGAGTATTGAGTAAGAGAATAATGTAAAGAAGGGTTTGACTCTTTCCTAGATAAGTGTTCTGTGAATGAAAAAATAAGTGTGTTTCTGTACTTGCTTAAAATAAATATAATGTGTATATACAGGTGTGTTTCTATGTGTATGTGAATGTATATGTGGATGTTTGCTCTCTCCAAACTAGGCTAGTGGAATATTGCTGAAAATGTTTACTGGTTTCTCCCTTAAACAGTTCATCTGAATCTTGTTAGAAAGTTTATTATAAGTATCCCAGTCTGAAAATAAATATTCTTCTGGAACACTTTCAGGGAAAGAAGAAAATTTCATGACCCAATTTTTGCCTATACCGCATTACTGGGTAGTGACTTTTTCCTGAAAGTGCAAGTCAGCCAAACCCTAATTACACTTTACCCTTCACACTGGAGGTCCTTCGTTGGCTGGTTCTTATTTTCTTCTCATACCAGTCCTCTGACTCCAAACCAGAAAAGTTTATCTTCCTCAACTTAAAGCTGATTTTCTTAACTCAATAAAGGGACAAGACTGACTGGAAAGCCAAGGAAATGTGTGACTACCTGGATTTATTCTATGGATCTCTGAAAACACAATGAATAATGACATATAGTTAGCTTTGAACTTGGCATCAACATCATTCTGTCTTCTGAGTGTGCACAAATGTTAGTTCTGCAACTGTCACTGGGTTTGCATAATCACAGGCACACAAGTGCAAAGCAAGAAAGACAACTCTTCAAAAAGGAAACAATGAGAACTGTGCAAAATTTGTAGAAGAGGGGGTAAAATCTAGTTTATAGGATGTTCCTGAAATCAGCAGGAAAGGTTATAATTGATCCACACACAAAGTTTGACCTTGGAGTCCTAGATCATTTATGATTTTTTAAAAATCTCCTCTAGCAAAAACATGAATGCAATGCAGTGTTAAACATAGACCTATATCTCTTCCTTTCATTGGCAATACAAATAAAATCTGCAGTCGTAGTTTACTTCAACTCTCCCTGATTCATGAAAAAGAAAGTAATTTGAGAATTGTTACCTGCGTTCTACTAATTAGAAGTGAGGAGACCACTTTTGTGGTTCCCCTTTCAGATTCCCATTGTGTTGCCTAGTGTGGGGGCATGGAATTTTCTCAGCAAAGATGTCCTGACTTTAACCCCTTTCTCATTAGCCTCTTCAAACACCCCCTTTTCTCCTCCTCAAAAACCCACAAAAAAACCAACTCAGCTTCATGTGTCCAGGCCGGTGATGGGAGTGTGGGCCCTCCCCAGTGTAAATGAGAAGCTGCCTGGGGTGAGGCCCTCCGTGCATTGGTCCCTCCCATGATCCCCCTTCCCTTTGTGGGAAATAAAGTAATATTCTTCAGTTTTCATCTCTTCAGGGACAGGGTAGTGAAAGGCATCCAGGGTCTTTCTGGATGTGGGGGAAGGGCTCCGAGTGTCTGAGCCACGTACCTTGTTTGTGATGGTATGTCCAGCATGCAGATTGTTGTAAACTGTTGTTGTTTTGTATGATTAAAATTATAATCTGTCTTCAGTTTCATTTGCCTTCTCAATTAGAGTTTGTGCTTCTTAAGGTCAATAACTGTGGCTTCTATCTCCGGCAATCGTGGTATGGTGGAAAGGAAGGAAATAACAAACATCAGTTTATTCATTGACATTCAGTTACCTGTAGTTTGCATTAAAATATTTCAGGAAAGGGAAGCAGACGTGGCTCAAGTGATTGGGCTCCTGCCTACCACATGGGAAGTCACTGGTTCAGTTCCCAGTGCCTCCTAAAGAAAACAGTGAGCTGGTATGATGGGCAGTCATGATAAGCTGATACAACAAGAGACACAAGAAGAAAAACATAAAGAGAGACACAACAAAGCAGGGAGCAAAAGTTCCTGGTGCCTCCCAAAGAAGACAGCAAGCTGATGCGACAGCTGGTGCAGCGAGCTGATGCAACAAGATGATGCAACAAGAGACAAGGGCAAAAAAACATAATGAGAGACAAAACAAAGCAGGGAGTGGAAGTGGCTCAAGCAATTAGGTGCCTCCCTCCTACATTGGAAGTCCGGGGTTAGGCAGCTGGTGCCTCTTAAAGAAATAAAGAAGATGAACAGACACAGCAAGTGCAAAATGAGGGGGTGGGGAGAAATAAAAAAATAAAATAAATCTTTAAAAATAATAATAATATTACAGGAAGAATCATTTCTTCAGTCTCGATTTATTGATATTCCGTTGTATGATAGGAATAGAACAAGAATAAGATATAATCCTGATGCGATCAAGAGCCTCATGGTATAATGAGAAGACACATAGGTAAACACTGTAGTAATATGTGACAGAGACATGGTTAGGACACAGTAAGAAACTTCCTCTAAAAAGCATTCACACCAGCTTAGTGATTTACCAAAATAAATGAAACTTCTTTTCCTAGGAAAAGAAAATTAATTAGAAGATTTTGCAGGCATTTTACAGTCTCTGGCCTTGGCTTAAAATCACTTCTGTTTTTCCTTAAATTAGTTCCTTGTTTGGGCAGACAATGGGTCAGTGGGGCCCTATGGGAAGCAGACACAGAGAGTTATGAGTACAAGCTGTTCATTGTGGAATAATGCCCAAAAAAGACAGAAGAGGAGGGAGCAAGATTGGGCAGAGAGCCTCAATCCGTGATGCAGATCTGACAAAGTCTCAACCAATTCAATAGAGAGCTGCGGAGCAAAGATTGCTTGTTAGAGGACCCCTGCATTGGGCTGGTAGAAATGGCCAGGTCTGAATAACCCACCATACTTGATCATTAGCTGAGTTTGTCAGGGAAGGTAGTGACATCAGCTGAAAAGCTGGGGAGGGGGTGGTGGATTCTGAAGGTAATGCAGTCGGAGCTGTTAGCTAATTGCAGTCCTTTTAGCTGAATAGCCAGTACTTTCTTGTACAGAAATCTACGTGGCACATATCCCTGATTTCCACACCTGACACACATTAAATTTTTGCATACCCAAGTTTTCTATTAATTTAAAAGTGCAGTAAGTGTTTTGTAGTGCCTTTTTAGATAGTCATCACTCACTTCTATACAGACAAATATTAATAACTTATGGATACCCATGTTCAGCTGTTAAAAAGAGCTGAATTAGTAACAACAGAGCTGGAGTTCTGTGTGACTTTAATAGATTATTCATCACATCCCAGGCTCCTTTTTCATACTTTAAAGTTTTATTATGGGGAAGTGGCTGTGGCTCAAGCAATTGAGTGCCTGTTTACCATATGGAGGACCTGGGTTCAATCCCGGGACCGCCTAACAGGAAAAGAAAAAAGGTGTCCCAGACCCGCAGTGAGAGGCACAAGGCCCCAGCGTGGCAAAGGAACGCACCAAAAAAACGACGCAACCAGACAGAAGAATAATGTTATGAACTGTGGACGTTTGAAGCTTTTGTGAACCCTAGAAAGTCCTGTTCTGAAAGTTAATCCATTCCTGTGCATGTAAACCTACTGTAGTTGGGAACTTCTGATTAAATTACTTCAGTTAAGGACCTTTGACTAGATCAGGGGTTCTTAACCAGGGTCCGTGGAAAGATTTCAGGGGGTCCGTGAGCTTGAATTGAAAAAAAATCAACTTATCTTTATTTTCTCTGACCTCTAACGGAAATCTAGAATTTCCTTCGCTTATGAATGTATGCAATAAATAAATTACAGTACTATTCATTTCACCTGCCTGGAAAAGGGGTCCATAGAATGGACAAGGTTAAGAACCCCTGGATTCGTTTATGTGACCTACAGTTGCAGCTCAGTGAGAAAGAATCTCTGATGATGCCTTGATTTGGATGCCTTCATGACCTCAGAACTGTAAGTTTTTAGCCTAATAAATTCCCATTGTAAAAGCCAACTCGTAAAACATATATATGTGTATATATATATATATATATATAATTTACCATTTAAACCATTTTTTAAGTATACAATTGAGTGGCATTAATCAAATTTACAATGTTATACTACCTTTGCCTACATCCTTTACCAAAACTTATTCTTCATCCCAAACAGAACTCTGTAAACATGAAACAGTAACTTCCAATTCTCCCTTTTCGCCAGTACCTGGTAAACTCTAATCTACTTTCTGTCTATAAATTTGCTTATTCTAGATATTTCATGTAAGTGAAATAATAAAATATTTGTCCCTTGGTGTCTGGCTTATTTAATTTAGCATAATGTTTTTAAGATTCATCCATATTGTAGCATGTATCAGAACTTCACTTCCTTTTATGGATGAATAATATTCCTATGTACATATATATTTTGTTTATCCACTGATCTATTGATAGGCACTTGAGTTGTTTCCATGTTTTGACTATTGAGACTAATGCTACTATGAATATCAGTGTGCAAGTATCTGCATGCATTCCATTTTTCAACATTTGTTTTAGTATAAACCAGGCCATATGGTAATTTTATACTCAGCTTTTCGAGGAACCATCAAACTGTTGTCACAGTCACAGTAGGAATTTTACATTCTTACCAACAATGCCCGAAGGTTCCAAGATCTTTATATACTCACCAACACTTGTTAAATTCCACTTTTTAAAATGATAACCATCCTATTCGTTGTGAAGTGGTATCTCATTGTAGTTTTGATTTGCAATTGCCTAATGGCTAATGATGTTGAACATCTTTTCATGTGCTTATTGGTCATTTGTATGTCTTCTTTGGAGAAATGTCTATTCAAGTCCTTTGCCCATTTAAAAATTGGGTTGTTTGTCTTTTTGTTGTTGAGTTACAGGAGTCCTTTATATATTCTGACTATTAAACCTCATCAGATGTATGATTTGTAAATATTTCCTCCCATTCTGTAGAGTGTCTTTCCACTTTGTTGATATGCCCTTTGGTACATGAAAGGATTTAATATAATGAAGCCCAATTTATATATTTTTCTATTTTTTTGCTTGTGGTTTAGGCATCATATCTAAGAATGTGTTGCCAGACCCAAGGTCATGAATATATTCCACTACATTTTCTTCTAAGAGTGTTATGATTTTCCCTCTTATATTTAAATCATTAATACATTTTAAGTTAATATTTCTATATGGTATGAGGTAGGGGTCCAACTTCATTGATTTATTGATTTATTGACTTATTGATTTAAAGATTACATAAATATTACATAAACAATTGAACGGATTCCCATATGCCCCACCCCCTCCCACTCCCACACTTTCCCACAATAACAACATCTTTATTATTGTGGTATATTTGTTACAATTAATGAACACATATTGAAGCATTGCCACTAACTGTGGACTATAGTTTACATTATAGTTTACTCTCTGCCCTGTACAGTTTTATAGTTTATGACAAAATGTGTAATGGCCTGTATCTGTCATTGCAATGCCATGCGGTACAATTTCGATGTCCCAAAATTGCCCCCATGCTACAACTATTATTCTCTCTCCCTCCCATCAGAACCACTGGTGGTCACTGCCTTTATATCAATGATGCAAGTTCTTCCATTGCTAGAATAATAAGTCTATAATAAAATAATAATATATTTATTTTAGTCTATTGTTCATTCCCCAGTCTTGAGGATTTGGGGATGGTGATGCTCACTCTATTTTTAATTGAGAGGGGGCCTAGTTTCCATGGGGCAGATGGATGGAACTATCTTGCTTGCAGGTGCAGACACTCTCTGTTCCTTGGGATGTATATTGTCCATCATCATCTTCTTGTTAGTTGTCCTGGGTGAGTCCAATGAGCTGGAGAGTAGCTGTTGCAACTCTGCTGAGATTCAGGACTCAACTGGCACATGAACAGACCAAAGATTTAAGTCTCTGGGACATATATTTAACAAGTATAGTACTAATTATTGGTTCAAATAAAAGGGACAGAACAGCCATGTGTAGGGAAACTAAAAATGAGTCTGTTACACTGTGGAGCATAAATTTCAAAGTCCCACTGACAGGGTGCTGACTTCCTCAAATTGTCTGTCCTGCCTATAGTTTCTGAATATCTCTAGAGTCCTCAGGAACCCCGCTGTTTGAGGCACTGTTTATTGTGGCAGTCAGTGAGAGCTTGCTGAGACTAGCACAAACATAACCTCTGGAATTACCTCCTGACTCACTTTGAAATCTCTTGGACATAAAAACTCATCTGTATTTCATACCTCCCCTTTTGGTTAAGGTCTTTTTCTGGATGCATTGCTAGTTAGTGTTTGGTAATAATCCCTTGGTGCTAGGGAGGCTTATCCTAAGGAGTCATGTCCCATGCCAGGAGGAAAGTAGTACATTTATACACTGAGTTTGACTTAGAGAGAGGCCACATTTGAGCAAAAAGGAGGCTTTCATGAGGTAACTCTTAGGCAATATCTAACAATACTAGGCTAACTTTCAATTTCACAAGAAAAGGTTCATAGGTACAATCATCAATATCAAGGCCTGGTGTAATGATCTATCTTCCTTCACTAAGCACTGACCTTGTACTCAGGAGATTCTTGTCATTCTATTAGAGAATGTAGCAGGACTCCCAGGATGGGACTTCAAAGTTCTTCTGGTTATTGTGTGGGTCTCCATCCATCAAGACAATGCCCCATGACCACTTGAACATATTTATATGTCTTGGAGGCATGCCCCAGGTGCACCCTACCCACACATCCTTCCATCACCAACACCTTGCACCAGTGATCCTCCCCTGCCACAGTTGTGACCTGCCTGTGATCCAAAACCTCTCCAAAAATGAAGTCAACAAAATAAAAAAATAAAATTAATAAGAATATTAAATAATAATAGTTTCAAGAATAGCAAACATACCAAAAAATTTAAAAATTGAAATAATATAAACAACTTTTAGGTATTGTGTCTTTCATCACTGTAAGATCTGTTGTCTTATATATACAGTACCAATTTCTTCCATTATCCCCCAGTGTCTTATTTTTTCTATTTTATCTTCAAAGAAACTTTAGGTTACAGAAAAGTCACATAGAAAATATAAGGGATTCTCATATACCCCATGCTCTCCCCCTTTTCCACTCTCCCCTATTAATAATATTTTACATGCGGATGGTATCTTTGTTCAATTCATGTACAAATATTGAAACCTTGCTTCTGAGCATGGTCAATGGTTTACATTATGGTTTGCAATTTGGACTGTGTACTTTTATACATTTTGACAAAATTTAAAATGGCCTGTATCCGTTATTGCAAAATCATGCAGAACAATTCTAATGCCCTAAAAATGCCTTGTGTTCCATCGATTCTTTCCTCCGTCTCCCCTCGCAACTTATGGTAGCCACTGAAGAGTGTGTTTGGGCAGTGGATGGGTACAGTACTGATGCAGAGATGTAATTGGAATTGGTGGTGCTGGTCTGTGAGGGCGAGTAAGGTGGAGAATTGGGTAGGACTATTCACGGAACCGAGGGGAGGTTTGGAGAAAGGAGCAGTTGAACTTTGAAGGTTTGTTGGTATGTAGCTAAAACTACAATGTTGGGAATGTTCTTTTGCCAAATATGACAGGTGGGGGTTACTGGTGTATGGCATCAGGTGTGAGGGGATATACAGGATAGGGCACACCTGGCACATACTTCTATGGAATATGTAAGTGTTCATCTTATCATAATGTGTTATTTCAGTGGGTTGATACCCACACAATAAGAAAATATTAAATTCTTTTACTTTTTTAATTACTCCGGCTAGAACTTCCAGTACAATATTGAAAGAAGTGCCTAAATTGGGCATCCTCATCTTGTTCCTGATTTAACTGTAAAGGTTTTCAGTCTTTATGCATTAACTATGATGTTTGCTTTATTTTTTTAAATAACCAAGCTTTGTAATTTTGAATTAATTTCAACTTATTTCTAGTTTTCTGATTTTATTCATGAAAGAGTGCTGGATTTTGCCAACTGTCTTTTCTACATTAATTCAGTTAACCATGTGTTTTATTAATGGTTTATTAGTGTGGTGCATTACAATGATTAGTTTTCTTATGTTGAACCACCATTGAATTCCCAGAATAAATCCCACTTGCTCATTGTGATGGCTTGATACTGGAAGGACCCCAGAAAATCATGTCCTTAGAGCTAATCCATTCCTATGTTTGTGAACCTATTATTGATGGGATTGTATGAGTTTATCTCTTCAGGAAAGGGCTTTTTAAAACTTGGTTACTTCAGTAATGAATGGCCCAGAGTGAGTCTTAATCCTCTTACTTGAGTCCTTTACAAATGGGATGAATATGGAGAGAGACACAGGAGCTCAGAGTGGAACTCACAGAAGCTGAGAGGGAAAGCCATAGATGGAGGAGCCAGAAGCTGAAAGCTATGTAGCCCTGAGAAGAAGTCAAAAACTGCCATGAGTCTTCCCCTATGACAGAGGAGTCCAGGATCATCAGCAATAGTCCTAGGGGACAGAGAGTCACCTGATGATGTCTTAATTTGGACACTTTTCTAAGTCTTGGAACTGTAAGCTTGCTAGCCAGTAAACCCCCATTGTAAAAGCCAACCCATTCCTGTTATAATGTTTTGGCAGCTTTTAGCAAACGAAAATATTCATGTTTTATAAACATTTTTTTTACTGTTTCTGTCATTTTTTTCTATTCAGTATTTTTTATTAGAGAAGTTGTGAGCTACAGAACAAGCATGCATAAAATATGGGATTCCTATATACTACCCTGTTATAATATTAACATCTTGCTTTGGTGTGGAGCATGTGTTGCAATTGATGAAAGCACAGTTTTATAAATGTACTATCATGTATAGTCCATGGTTTAACTTAGGGTTCGCTGTTGGATTCAACTTGCAAGTATTTTGTTGAGAAATTTTGCCACCATATTCATATGTGATAATGGTGTACATTTCTCTTTTATTGGTATATTTATCTGGCTTTGGTATTAGGGTGATGCTGGCCTCCGAGAATGAGTTAGGGAATGTTCCCTCCTCTTCAGTTTTTGGAAGAACTTGTGAAGAATTAAGGTTAATGTTTCTTTTGAATGATCAGTAGAACTCACCAAGGAAGTTACCAGGTCCTGCACTTTTCTTTGCTGAGGGTTTTTGATTACTAACTCAGTCTTTTTATTTGTTATTAGTCTGATGAGACTTTCTATTTTTTTCTGAAGTCAGTTTCTTTTTTTCTTTTTTAAAAGGAGTTTTGGATTACATAAAAAATATAAGGGAATCCCATAAGGCCTACCCCCTCCCTTCTCACACTTTCCCACATTGACAACATTTTTCATTAGTGTGATACATTCGTTACAATTGATGAACACATATTGAAGCATTGCTGCTAACTGTGGACTATAGTTTACATTATAGTTTACACCAGTGTAACAGAGTTAGACTCACTTATAGTTTCCCTACACATGGCTCTTCTGTCCCTTTTATTGGAACCTATAATTAGCACTACACTTATTAAATATATATATTTATACTGAAATATATGTCCCAGAGACTTAAATCTTTAGTCGGTTCTTGTGCCAGTTGAGCCCTGAATCTCAGCAGAGTTGCAACACCTACTCTTCAGTTCATTGGAGTGTCAGTTATTTGCGTGTTTCCAGGAATTTGTCCATTTCATCAAGGTTTTATTTTAAATTCATTGTTGTAAAATATTTCATATTATTCTCTTTTAATCTTATTTATTTCTGCGGGTTTGACTGTAATGTTCTCACTTTCCTTTCTGATTTTAGTTATTAGTGTCTTCTGTCTTTTTTCTTTGTCAGTATGAAGGTTGTTTTGTTTTGTTTTGTTCTTTTTCACTGATCTTTTCAAAGACCCAGTTTCTGTTTTTGTTGTTTTGCTCTGTTGTTTTTCTATTCTCTATTTCATTTGTCTCTACTCTAGTCATGAATATTTCCTTCCTTCTCCTAATCTGAGGTCAGTTTACCTTTTTTTCTACTAATTTCTCTCAAGGTGTGATATTTGATTATTGATTTGAGATACTTCTTTTTTTTTAATGTAGCTGCTTTAAACTCAAAATTTCTCTTTGAGCTCTCCCTTTGCTGCATACCATTACTTTTGTTATATTCTGTTTTCCTTTTCATTTATCTTTATGAACATTTTAATTTCCCTGTGATTTCTTCTTTCACACATTGGTTGTTAAATAATTCATTTTGGTGAATTTTCTGATTTCCCTCCAGCTTCATTCAATTAAGTTTGGAGAAGATAATTTTTATGATATCAGTCTCTCCATTTATTGACAGTTCTTTTGTGACCTAACATATGGTTTACCCTGGAGAATGATCCATGTACAGTTCAGAGGAATATGTATTCTGCTAGGTTTAGTAGGGTTTGTAATATTGTTCAACTCTTCTGTTTCTTTATTTATCTTTGTCTAGATTTTCTATCAATTATTGAAAGTGGTGTATCAAGGTCTTCATACATTATTATAGACTACTCTGTTTCTCTTTTCAAACTATTAATATTTGTTTCATGCCTTTTAGGCCTTAGGTACATATATGTATGCAATTGTCTTATCTTCTTGGTTGATTTACCCTTTTATTAATATAGAGTGGCCCTCTTTGTCTCATGTAACATGTTTTTACTTAAAGGCTATTTTCTCTGATAGTAGTTTAATCATGTCCATTTTCTTTTGATTACTATTTGCATGGAATTATCTTTCTCCATCAGTTTTAGTTTCCTAGCTGTGAAACACATATCATACAATTGGTTAGTTTAAAAAAGGGGAATTTATTGGTTTAGAGGTTTGAGGCTAGGAGAAGTAAAAAATCAAGGTGTCAGTACGGTAATGCTTTCTTTCTGAAGACTGTGGCATTCTGGTGCTGGCTTCGGCAATCCTTGGTCTGTGAATTTTCTGTCATATAGCAATATACATGGTGGCATCTTCTTTGTCTTCTTTTTTAAAAATTTGTTTATTTTTTTACACTTTTTAAATTAAAGTTAATAGATCACAAAGAATGTTACATTAAAAAACATAAAAAACATAAGAGGTTTCCATATACCCTGCTTCCTACCACCCACCCCATTATTTTTGTAAATTGTATTTTTTTGAAGATATATACATCACAAAAAAAAGTTACATTAAAAAATATAAGAGGTTCTGATATATCCCCCAACCCCACACACCACTCCTCCCACACCAACAACCTCCTCCGTCATTGTGGCACACTCATTGCACTCGGTGAACACATTTTGGAGCACTGCTGCACCACATAGATAATAGTTTACCCTGTAGTTCACATTCTCCCCCAGTACATGCAGTAGGTTAAGGCAGGATATATAAAGTCCAGCACCTGACCCTGCAATATCATTTAGGACAACTCCAAGTCCCCAAAATGCCCCCACATCACATCTCTTCTTCCCTCTCCCTACCCTCAGCAGCTACTGTGGTCACTTTTCCACCTCAATGCTACAATTTCTTCTATTACTAGTCACAATAGTTTCATAGTAGAATATCAGTAAGTGCACTCTAATCCATATTTTATTCCTCCATTCTGTGGACCCTGGGATGGTGATGTCCACTCCACCTCTAGATCAAAAGGGGGCTTAGATTCCACATGGATAATGGATGTAATTCCTCTGCTTGCAGTTGTTAGCACCTTGATTCCCTGGTGTGGTGTTTGACCATCTTCACCTCCCTGTTAGCTGACCTGGGTAAGTCCAATGAACGAGAGAGTAGGAGCCACAACTCTGGTGAGGCTCAGGGCCCAGCTGGCACATGGACAGTCCAGAGATTGAAGTCTCCTGAGTATGCACCAAACCTAGTGCCAACCACAGGTTCTGTAAAAGTGACAAGAGGCATGTGTAGGAAGGTCACATCTGAGTCCAGTTCCACCATACTCAGGAGCACAAATTTCAAAGTAGGGCCCTCTGACATGGCACAGAACTCCAAATCCATCTGCCATGACCATATACCCTATGGATCTCCATAACCTTCAGGAGAACCAACACCTAGGGTTGTATCTACTTTGGCTCTCTCTGGGGTCCTGCTGAGGTGTGCATAAGCATGACCCTTCTGATGAACTCCCAACACTTTTTGGAAGATTTAGCCATATAAACTCATTTGTCTTTGCCTTTTCCCCCTTTTATTGAAGGTCAAAAAGCAGATTTTAACACTTGACCCAATATGTAGGCTGAGATATTCTGCTGGTCTGAGTTGACCCTTTTATTCAAGGTCTCTTTCTAGTTGCATCACCAGTTAGTGTTTGGTAGTAATCCCTTGGCGCTAGGGAGGCTCATCCTCAGGAGTCATGCCCCACGTTGGGGGTCATTTACATGTTGAATTTGGCTTAGAGAGTGGCCACATTTGAGCAACATGGAGGCTCTCAGGAGGTAACTCTTAGGCACCCTACAGCTCTAGGCCTAGTTCGTATTTCAGGCACACAGGCTCCTAAGCATAGTCATCAGTATCAAGGGCTCATTATTGGAACATACTTCCTTGTTGGTGTTTGCCTTTGCATTTGGGGGATTATTGTTGTTCCATTGGGGAATGTGACAGAGCTCCCCTAGGTGGGAACTCAGCACTTTCTCAGTTGACATTTGTAACTGTAACTACTATAAAAATACCCAACATATATCAGAACATTTTTATGTCCGCTATATACAAGCCCTGGAGAACCACCCCCCACCCATGTGCCCCCACCACACCAGTATTCCTCCTCTGCCATAGTTGAACCTCTCTGTGGTCCAAAACTTCTTTAACAATGAAACCTAATATATTGCTAAATTCAATTAATAAGAAATTGAAGTATAGTGATGGGTTTAAAATTTAGAACTAGAATACATAGTAATTTAGAAATACTAAAATAAAGTAAAAATAAATTGATGTAATAATAAAGTGAAACCTATTATAAAGCTTTCTTTCAAACATTTTGCCTTTCATCACTGTAATGGGTTTTGGCCTGTATGTACAGGCAAGGTACTTACTTTCATTTCTTCCTCAGTGTCTACAGCATTTCTTTTTTTTTTTTTCTAATTTTTAATTTTGTCTTCAAAAATGTTTTCTTTTTTTAAAGTTTTTATTACAGTTAATAGATCATCTAGAATGTTACATTAAAAAAAAAACATAAGAGGTTCCCATATAACCCACACCCCAACCCCCAATCCCATCATTTTTGTAAATTGTATTTTTTGAAGATACATACATCACAAAAAATGTTATATTATTAAAAAAACATGAGGTTCCCCTATTCCCCCATCTCCCCCACCTGACTCCTCCCCGTAATTCACATACATAATATAGGGGATTTCCATATATCCAACATCAAACCCTTTTCCCCTTTCCCTAGCAATGACCTTTTTACCTGTTCATGTTATATTTGCTGCAGCTGATGTACAGATTTTGAAACATAGCTATCAAACATGGTTCCATTTTGGTTTACATTATGGTTTACATTTTAGACTGTACAAATTTCTGAATTTTTAGCTTCCTTATGTTTTACATTATGGTTTACATTTTAGGTTATAGATTTTTATACACTTTTGGTGTGAGTTAACATGTCCTATATCCATCATTGCATAATCTTGTGGAGCACTTCCATTGCCCCCCAGTGGCCCTGCTTCCATCTATTCTATACCTCTCTCCCCCTCCCCTCAGGGCCCATAGTGACAATCAATCTTCACTACTTGAGGGACCAAATTTACAGATACTGCAGCAATGTTGAGGGTTTGACATACTAGGCTGCCCTAACTAATTGGGACCACCAATTCTCTCGAGAGACACAATTCCCTCTATTTGGGAACATCAGGTCTCCCCAGGATGTAGGTACACATTCACACTCATTGTTTGGGTCTCCACCCAATGATACAACACACTATGACAAAATGAGCACTCACACATTCCCTAGAAGCTTACCCCTGTACGTATGCCCCCCCCCCATAAGCACCTTTAACATGTAATCCTTCCTTATTATATTTTCTAAAGAGTTTTCTCAACAGTATAGTTTCAACCATATACCTGACATTCTCCCTTATTCAACTGTTCCTCCAGCACTCCCCCAAATTCCTTGGGCCATCTGACCCATCTTCCCAACTCTAGCCCCCCTTGAGCATGCAAAGGCCCACCCAAAGTTATCCCTATGCTCCCATCATATCCCTTCCCTGTACAAATACTTACCACCAGCTTATCTTAGACTTCACCCATGTAAGCCTCAGCTCACAACATTCCTCTCCTTCCCGAATTCCTTTAAGCCTATGTTCCAGTCTCTAGCTCTCTAAGACAGCTCAGTTTGCTTGTTTCATATCAGAGAGGTCATGTAGTATTTGTCCTTCAATGCCTGGCTTGCTTCACTCAACATAAGGTCCTCAAGAGTCGTCCATGTTATCACATGTGCTTTTACTGTATTCCTTCTTACAGCTGAGTAGTATTCCATTGTATGTATATTCCACATTTTATTTATCCATTCATCTGTTGATGGGCATTTAGGTTGATTCCAACTTTTGGCAATAGTGAATAATGCTGCTATGAACATTGGTGTGCATATATCGGTTTGTGTCCTTATCTTCAGTTCTTCTGGGTATATTCCCAGTAGTGGAATTGCTGGGTCATGGCAAATCTATAGTTAACTTTTTGAGAAATTGCCAAACTGTCCTCCAGAATGGCTGGATCCTTCTGCATATCCACCAGCTGTGGATGAGTGTTCCCATTCCTCTACATCCTTTCCAGCACTTGTAGTCTTCTGTTTTTTTTTTTTTTGATAGCTGCCAGTCTTATGGGAGTAAGATGGTATCTCATTATAGTTTTGATTTTCATTTCCCTAATAGCTAGTGATTTTGAGCATTTTTTCATGTGCTTTTTAGCCATTTGTATTTCTTCTTTGGAGAAGCATCTATTCAAATCTTTTTCCCATTTTTAAATGGGTTGTTTGTCTTTTTATTTTCAAGATATACAGGTTCTTTATATATGCAGGATATAAATCTCCTATCAGATATATGGTTACCAAATATTTTCTCCCGTTGTGTAGGCTCTCTTTTCACTTTCTTGACTAACTCCTTTGAGGTGCAAAAGGTTTTAATTTTGAGGAAGTCTCATTTATCTATTTGTTCTTTTGCTGCTTTTGCTTTGGGTGTGAAATTCATGAAGCCATTTTCTATTACAAGGTCCTGTAGATGCTTCCCTACATTGTTTTCCAAGGTCTTTATGGTTTTGGCTCTTACATTTAGGTCTCTAATCCACCTTGAGATGATTTTTGAATAAGATGTGAAATGGTAATCCTCTTTCCTTCTTTTTCATATGGATATCCAATTCTCTAGACACCATTTGTTGAAGAGGCCATTCTCTCCCAGTTGAGTGGGCTTGCTGGCCTTGTCGAATATCCGATGAATGTATAAATGAGAATACATATCAGAACTCTCAATTTGGTTCCATTGGTAAGTGTGTCTATCCTTGTGCCAATATCATGCCATTTTCACCACTGTAGCTTTGTAGTATGCTTTGAAGTCTGGGAGTGTGATTCTTCCAGTTTCATTTTTCTTTTTCAATATGTCTTTGGCTATTCAGGGTCTCTTTTCTTTCCAAATAAATTTCATAGTTTGTTTTTCTAGTTCATTAAAGAATGCAGTGTTGATTTTTGTTGGGATTGCATTGACTCTGTAGATCAGTTTTGGCAGGATAGACCTCTTAATAATATTTAGTCTTCCTATCTATGAACAGGGAATATTCTTCCATTTATTTAGGTCTTCTCTGATTTCCTTGAACAGTGTTGTGTAGTTTTCTGTGTATAAGCCTTTCACATCTTTAGTTAAAAATTTTCCTAGGTATTTGGTTTTTTATTTACCATTGTACATTTCTTGATTTCCTCCTCAGATTGCTCATCATCGCTGTACAGAAATGCTACTGATTTTTGTGCTTTGTTCTTATTCCCTGCAACTTTACTGAGCTCATTTATGAGTAGCTAGAAGCTTTGTTGTAGATGTTTCAGGGCTTTCTATGTATAGGATCATGTCATCTGCAAATAGTGAAATTTTGAGTTCTTCCTTTCCTATTTGGATACCTTTTATATCTGTGTCTTTCCTCACTGCTAGAGCAAGTACTTCTAACACAGTGTTAAATAGAAGGGGTGATAGTGGGCATCCTTGTCTTTGTTCCTGATCTCAGAGGGGAAGATTTTAGGATTTCACCATTGTAAATGATGTTAACTGTGGGATTTTTGTATATATTCTTTATCATATTCAGAAAGTTTCCTTCTATTCCTATCTTTTGTGGTGTTTTTATCAAGAAAGGGTGCTGGATTTTGTCAAATGCTTTTCCTGCATCTATAGATGTGATCATGTGATTTTTTTCCTTCAATCTGTTTATGTGGTGTATTACATTAATTGATTTTCTTATGTTGAACCATCTTTGCATACCAGGAATGAAACCCACTTGGTCGTGGTGTATAATTCATTTAATGTGTTGCTGAATACAATGAGCAAGTACTTTCTTGAGGATTTTCACATTTAGATTCATTAGAGGGATTGGTCTGTAATTTTCCTATCTTATGGTGTCTTTGCTTGGCTTTGGTATTAGGGTAATGTTGGCATCATAAAATGAGTTATGCAATGTTCCTTCCATTTAGATTTTTTGGAAGAGTTTAAGCAAGATTGTTGTTAGTTCTTTCTGGAATGTTTGGTAGAATTCATGTGTGAAGCCATCTGCCCAGGGCTCCTCTTAGTTGGGAGGTTTTTAATGACTGATCCTATCTCTTTACCTGTTTTTGGTTTGTTGAGGTCATAAATTTCTTCCTTTGTCAATGTAGGCTGCTTATGAGTTTCTAGGAATTTGTCCATTTCCTCTAAATTGTCCTTGTTGGAAAATAGTTTTCCAAAGTATATTCTTATGATATTCTTTATTTCAGTGGGGTCAGTGGTGATATCCTCTTTCTCATTTCCAATTTTGTGTATTTGCATCTTCTCTCTTTTTGTCTTTGTTAGTCCAGCTAAGGGTTTGTCAATTTTATTGATCTTCTCAAAGAACTAGCTCTTTGTTTTTATTTTTTCAAGTGCTTTCATAATTTCTATTTCATTTATTTCTGCTCTGATCTTTGTTATTTCTTTCTTCTTTCTTTGGGGTTAATTTGTTGGTTTTTTAAAAATAATTCCTCCAATTGTGCAGTTACTTCTTCAATTTTAGCTCTTTGTGCTTTTCTGATGTGTTAATTTATGGCTATGAATTTCCCTTTCAGTACAGCTTTTGTTGCATCCTATATATTTTGATATGTTGTGTTATCATTTTCATTAGTTTCAAGGTAGTTATTAATTTCTGTTGAGATTTCCTCCTTGACCCACTGTTTTTCTAAGAGTGTGTTGTTTAGCTTTCGTATCTTGGTGCCTAATCTGGGTCTCTTGACCTTGCAGATTTCTGGCTTCATTTCACTTTCACTGTGGTCAGAGAAATTATTTTGCATGATTTCAATCTTTCTGAATTCAGTGAGACTTTCTTTGTGAACTAACATGTGGTCTATCTTGGAGAATGATCCATCTGCACTTGAGAAGAATGTATATCCTGCTGTATTGGGTGTAATGTTCTGTATATGTCTATTGGTTCAGATCTTCTAATATATTTTTCAAAGTCTTCTTTATCAAAGTTTCAAAGTTTCAAAGTTATCAATCTTTATCAATTCTCTTTTGAGGTGTTCTGTCCAATGGTGATAGTGATGTGTTAAAATCCCTCACTATAATTGTAGAGGCATCTATTCTTTCACTTAGTTTCTCCAGTGGTTGCCTCACATATTTGGAGGTGCCTTTGTTAGGGGCATAAATGTTTATGATTGTTCTTTTTTCTTAAAATATTATCCCTTTCACTAATATGTAGTGCCTATCTTTGTCTCTCACAATAGTTTTGCCTTTAAAGTCTATTTTGTCTGATATTAATATAGCTACACCTGCCCTTTTTTGGTTATTGTTTGCCTGTAAGATTGTTTTGAGTCATTCACTTTGAATCTCCTTTAATCCCTGGGTCTAAGATGTGTTTCTTGTAGACAACATATAGATGGGTCATATTTCCTTATCCAATCTTCCAATCTGTGTCTCTTAACAGGTGAGTTTAATACATTGACATTCATTGTTATTACTTTAAAGGAATTACTTATATTAGCCATATTTTCTTTGAATTTGTGTTTGTCATTTGTTGTTTGATTTATTTCTCTTTTTGTCATTTTAGTTGATCTTCCACTCTCCTCCAACTCTCTCTCCAATTTTTTTTTCCTCTTCCAGAACTCCCTTTAGTATTTCCTGAAGGGCAGGTTTCTTGTTGGCCTATGCTCTTAGTTTCTGTTTATTTGTGAATATTTTGAATTCTCCATCATTTTTTAAGGCTAGCTTTGCTGAATGGAATATTCTTACTTGGAAATTCTTTTCTTTTAGTACCTTTACTATGTCATACCACTACCTTCTTGCCTCCATGGTTTCAGATGAGAAATCAGCACTTAATCTTATGGAGCCTCCTTTGTAAGTGATGGTTCTCTTTTCTCTTGCTGCTTTTAGTATTTCTTTTTGTCTCGTGCATTGGATAATTTGACAAGTATATGTCCTGGGGTAGACCTGTTGTGGTTTATGCTGTTTGGGGTGTGTTGTGCTTCCTGACCATGTACATGCATCTCCCTCAATAGGTTTGGGAAGTTTTCAGCCATTATTTCCTCCAACACCCCTTCTGTCCCCTTTCCCTTCTCTTCTCCCTCTGGGATGACTATGATGCATAGATTTGTGTGTTTTGCATTGTCATTCAGGTCCCTAGGTCCCTGCTGGATTTTTTCTATCTTTTTAGCAATCAATTCTACTCTCTTTAATTTCAGATGTACTGACTTCCACATCACTAATTTTTTCCTCTGTCTCTTCAAATCTGCTGTTATTTGCTAAGAGTGCATTTTTTATTTCTTGGATTGTCCTGTTGATCCACATCATATATATTATATTTTTGCATATGATTACAACTTCTTTATGTTCTCCAAGTGTTTTCTTTCTTTTCCTTATTTTTTAAAATGTTCCATTAAAAAATATGAGGTCCCCATATACCCCCACCCCCCTCACCCCACTCTTCCCACATCAACAACCTATTTCATCATTGTGGCACATTCATTGCATTTCATGAATACTTTCTGGAGCACTGCTGCTCCACATGGATAGTGGTTTACTTTGTAGTTTACACTCTCATCTCTTCCTTCACTTCATTGAATTGGTCCATGATACATGTTTTGAGAGCTTTAATTATTTGTTCGGTGTTCCTCTTCTCTTCCTGGTTTTTAGTTGTTCATTGGATTGAACCATGTTTTCCTGAATATTGGTATGATCTGTAGTTTTTTGTTGCTGTCTGGTCATCATTTTATCTTGTTGGTTTTATTCAGTTGATTGGCTTCTTCATCTTGGGGTTTAATTAGTTGTTTGTGTGTGTGTGTGTTAAGTCTTCTCTTTGTCACTTTGTTCTTATTCTATTTCCTTGTTGTTTACTAAGTTTCCTTGAAGGAAAATATTAGGACCAGAGAAAGAAAAAGGGGTAAGAAAATAAAATGTAATAATAGTATTGACAGTGAATGTTTGCAGAAGAACCATCTGAGATCTAGGAGAATGGATACTGAACTCACATAAGTTATGTATAGTTATTTCCATAAAAAAGTAAAGTACCTATAATGAGATAATAAACTGAATATGGTGAGGACTATATTATGAATCAAAAGGCCAGTGTGGTCAGGAGAGAGGTTAAGGGAAAAGAAAGGACAATAATATAAAGAGTGAATAAAAGATAGAAAACAATTAGAGGTATTAGAGATAAAATGTCAGAAATATTGGGTGCTAAATAAAGAGACATGGAATGTAAGAGGAACAATAAATGATGTAAAGTAAAGGGGATAGTGTTGGTAGCCAAATTTATACACACAGAAAAGAGGAAACTGAGGATGAGGAAGCACAGCAAATAAGAAATGTTGCCTGCAGCACCTAATATAAAAAATGAAAAAAGAAGAAAAATAAAGGAAAAATTACAAAAAGTTTTAAAAAGCAACCAAGGAAAAGAAAAAGGAAAGATAGAAAGAAAACAAAAGGGCCATGGGGGGATAAAAGGGCAAGAAAAACAAGAAAACACACTAGCAAAAAAGACCAGATAAGACTTCAGGCAAGGAATCCTTTTTGCAATTTAATAAACTGCTTAGGAGTCTGATCTTCCCCTTTTCTCCCTTCCTCACTTCCCTCTCTCCCAGAGCATCAGGAATGCTGCATGAGGGCTCCTAGAGCAAGCACTAATTCTGCTGCAGTCTCCCCAGATCAACGTCCAGACATCTCCTGCCCTGTAGGTTCCTGAAACAGCCCCCTCCGGCAGAATTCTGTCACCACACAGCCGGTCCTTTATTGGAGAGGTGACAATGGTGTACTTACGCAGATGCCATCTTGCCCCCTACTCCTTCTTTGTCTTCTGGGTCTTTCTTTTGACTGTTCCCTGTGGCTTCCCTCTGTATCCAATATCTTTGATTATGTTGGATTAAGGACTTCAGCCATATTGAATTAAGGCTTACCTTCATTCAGTTTGGGTACACAATAACTAATAGCATCTTAAAAGGTCTTATTTACAAATGAATTCACACCCACATGACCAGGGATTAGGAAATGCCTTTTGTGGAGAACATGATTCAGTCCCTTTCATTTTCAACTTGTTTGCATCTTTGGATTTAAAGTGAGTCTCTTATAAGCACAATATGTATGGATCATGCTTTTTAAAATCTATTCTGCCAATCTCTGACATTCAGTCTCTTAATGGTGAGTTTAATCCATTTACATTTTAAGTATTACTTATTGGGAAGCAGATGTAGTTCAAGTGATTGGGCTTTCATCTACCATATGGAAGGACCTGGGTTTGATCCCTGGAGCCCCTGGTAAAGGCATACCTATATGGCAAGCCAGGTCCATGCAGTGAGTGACAGAGCAAAATGATGACACAACAAAAGAGAGACACAGGGAAGAATCAAGGTGAGACACAACAGAAACCAGAACCTGAGGTGGCGGAAGTTACAGGGAACCTCTCTCGTACATCAGAGGTACCTGAGATCAAATCCTGGTGAAGTCTATAGGAGAAAATGAGAAGAGAATACAACAAGAAACAGACACGGGAAATCACATAGTGAAAGGATGAAGACAGCAAAAAAAAAAAAACAGGGTGGGGGGGAATTATTACTCATAAGGCAGGACTTATCTCAGTCATTTTGCTGGGTTTTTCAGTATGTCTTATACATTTCTGTCCCTTAATTCCTCCATTATTGCCTATATTTGTGTTTTGTTGATTTATGGTGAATCATTTTGAATCCCTTCTCATTTTATCTTGTGTATATTTTTAAATTATTTTCTTTTTTGTTACCATGGGGATTCCACTTACAATCCTAAATCTTTACCAATTTAACTTGATTTGACACTAATTTAATTTCAATAGCATACACAAACTATGTTCCTTTATTCCTTTGTCCCCCATCTGTGTCCTTATCACAAATTGCATCTTTGTACATTGTGTGCCTAATAACATTGATTCACAATTTGTTGCATTTGTATTTTTTAAATAATGTGATAAATAAAATATGAAATTAGTTACAAACCATAAATACAATAATTCTGGCATTTATGTTTATGTATGTGTTTGCCTTCTCTTGAGAACTTTCTTCTCACAGCTTGCCTTTTCTATCTAGTGTCCTTTCTTTTTTACCTTAAGGACTCCCTTTATCATTTCTTATAGGGAAGCTCTAGTGGTATTGAGATTCTTCAGTTTTAATTTTTCTGGGAATGTCTTCATTTCTCCCTTAGTTTTATTAAGGATTTTTTTTTTTAGGTGCCGAATTCTTGATTGGCAATGTTTTTTTCCCTTCAGCCTTTTATATATGGTGTCCCACCTTAATCTGTTCTTCATAGTTTCATATGAGAAAGTGACTGTTAATCTTATTGAAGAGTCCTTGTATGTAACAGGTGACTTCACTCTTGCTGCTTTTAGGATTCTCTCTTTGTCTTTGACTGTGAGTAGTATGATTACTATGTATCTTAGTGTGGTTCTCCTTTACTTTCTTCTATTTGGTGTTTTTTGTGACTCTTGGATGTGTATATTCATGTCTTTCCTCAAATTTGGGAGGTTGGGCCATTATTTTTGCAAATACTCTTTCTGTCTCTTTCTTTCAATCTGAGACTCCCATCATGTGTTTATTGGTATGATTCAATGTGTCCCACAGTTCTCTTCAGTTCTGTTCACTTTTATTCCCTCTTTTCTCTTTCTGTACCTTAGACTGGATTACTTCAATGGTCCTATCTTCAATTTACTGATTCTTTCTTCTGTCAGCACAAATATGCTGTTGAACACCTCTACTGTGCTTTTATTTCAGTTATTGTAATTTTCAGTACCAGAATTTCTGTTTGGTTATTTTTGATAATTTATTTTTCTTTATTGTTCCCCCCCCCCCCCCCCAAACAAAGTCTTCCCTTTCCCTTTATCCATTCCCTGGCTATCTTTAATCTACTTTACTTTTGATCTCTGATAACCTTTTTAGTCCTCATATGTAAGTGATTATCATACAATATTTGTCTTTATTTGATTTCCTTATTTCACTGAGCATAATGTTTTCAAACCTTTTTCCTTTTGCAGGATGTTTCCAAACTTCTTTCTTTCTTATAGCCAAAAAATAGTCCATGCATCCATGTACCACATTTTGTTTATCCATTCATATTTTAATGGATACTTGTTTTCTCTTCTTCCACATTTTGTCTATTGTGAATAGTGCTGCTATAAACTCTGATGAACAAGTATTTGTTTGATACATTGTTTTCATTTTCTTCGGATATATATACTTATAAGTGGAATTGTCATGTCATACGGTAATTTTACATTTAATTTTTTAAGGAAATGCCATAATGCTTTCCCCAATAACTGCACCATTTTATACACCCAAAAACAATGAAATAAAATTCCAATTCTTCTACATCCTCTCCAAAATTTGTTCTTTTCTGTTGTTCTGGTAATGACTGTCTTTGTGACTATGAATTGGAATCTCATTGTGGTTTTGATTTGCATTTTATTAATGGCTAATGATTTTGAACATATTTTCATGTTCTTCCTGGCCATTTGTATATCTCTCTAAAGAAATGACTAGTCAAGTCTCTAGCCAGAGTTTCAATTGGGCTGTTTTTGTTGCATTATAAAAATACTTTATATCTTCTGAATATTCAGCCCTTATCTGATCAAACTGTTCAACTATTTTCTCCCGTTCTTTTGGTTGTCTTTTGTTGTGTAAAATTTTATGGAATGGAGATGGAGATAAGAGTCAGCAGCCAGGATAATTGGTAGTAAGGAGGACTGAATCTCGCTCAGGCATTCAGCAAAGCAGAGAGTCAGCTCCATGCTTTTATTTCATATGAGTACAATGGTGCTTATATACGAAGCTATTTTTAGACTTTTATGAAAACAACAGGTGTCTTTAGTTCTGCCTCCAAAAACATGCCCTCTTTTAATTAACCGGAAGTATATCCTTATAAGGAAAACACAGTCATCTCAGCCAAGAGTGTAGTTCATAGAATTGCTTGCATTTCCTATCCTGTTTAGACCTGCATGCAAGTACGTAACAGGGAACATAAACTCTTGACTTCATCATGACCTCCTTTGCTCGCTACAGTCTTTTCCCTTTCTTTATTGTTTTTTACTTGTTTCCCCTTTTATTGCATCACCTTGCTGAGTCAGCTCTCTACAGTGCTTGCGGGCTGGGTGGCACTCTGTGGTGCTTGTGGGCCTGTGGCTCTCTGCAGCATGCAGGTGAGCCTGCCTTCACCAGGAGGCCCCATGACATGAACTCAGGGCCTCCCATATGGTAAATGGGAGCCCAACTGATCAAGCCACAGCTGCTCCCCTACCTTTCTTTTAATTTCCTTTTATGCATAATAGTTTTTAATGGAGATGAAGCCAAGTTTTTCTATTGTATATTTTTCTACTCATGCTGTTTGAGTAATATCTAAGTATCCTCTGCCAAATTCCAGGTCATGAAGATTTGCCCCCAGCTTATCTTTTTAGAATTCTATAAGGTCTTATATTTAGGTTCTTCATCCATGTTGAGTTGATTTTTGTATATATTGCGAGGAAGGGGACCATCTTCATTCTACTGCATGTGAATACCCAGTTTCCCAGCACCATTTATTGAAGACTATTCTTTTCCCATTGCATATACTTAGCACCTTGTACTCTTAACTATTTCCAAAAATCATTTGGCTATAGATGTGTGGGGCTATTTCTGGACATTCATTTCTGTTCCACTGGTCAATTTGTCTATCTTTATGCTAGTACTACATTGTTTGTTAATTGTAGGTTGTAGTACAGTTTGAAATTCGGAAGTGTAAATACTCTGTCTTCTTTCTCAGAAATTTTTGGCTACTTGGGTCCCCTTGCAGTTTCATATCAACCTTTGGAAACGTTTAATCTCCTTTTTGATATTCTCTTATTGTTCATGTATCATTTTCCTGATTCCTTTACTTCATCGTTCATGCATTCTTTTATCTCATTTAACATATTTAGGACAGCTGTTTAAAAATCTTTCCAATACCTTGGATTCCTTAGGAATAATGTCTGTCATTTCATTTTGTTCCACTGAAAGGACTATCTTCTCCTTTTCCTTTGTATGCCTTGTATTTTTTTTTTGTTGAAATCTGGACTTTTGAATATTTTAATGTAACTCCTAAAATCAGATTCTCCCTGTTTACCATGGTTTGTTGTTTTCTTTGATTTTTGAAGGTTGTAGTAGTTTATTTCTTCTGTTATGTTTCCAAATCTTTTTGCAATAATTGTGTTCTTCATTTAACTTTTTATATTGAAATAACTTCAAACCCACAAGGTATTTGCATATTTAAGATTGAATTACTTTCCATGTGTGTTAACTAATATCTCTGTTCCATTAACTTTGATTCAACTGGTGTTGTGACAAATATTTCTGTGAATGGCAGGTGCTAAAACTAAACTAAACTAAACTTAAATTAAATTTAATTTTAAAAAAACTTTCTTAGCCTTTGCATTTTTCTCTTTGCTAGAGATGTCCTTTAATACTCATCTGGTTTTACACTGGGCATAGAGATCATCCTCAGGGTATTCTCAGATCTTTTCTGAGCATGTATCTTGCCCTGTGCATGCATGAAGCTTTCTAAATTCCCCTGTAGACCCAGGTTCTCCAAAAGTCCCAGTTTCCCAAGGAAACTCTCCACTGATTTTCCTCCCAGGTCTCAGGCACACTATTGTATATGTCAACCATAATCTTTGACCAAGGTACCTGCAGTTTGATCATTTACTTGAAGTGTTTTTGTGATCATGGCTGCCACTTGTCCACAAAAATGAGTTACAGAATAAGCAATACGGATGTAAATACCTTTGGTCAGTCCTTCAGGTAGCCACCAGATGTGTTGGAACAGATTTATATAAACCCTCATTTATGAATTAGATGTGCTCAGCTGTCTCCATTACCAGGGATCAGGGTCTTGCACTGGCAGTACAGGTTGCCATCCTACATACTACCAAGAAGCCAGGACAGGATTTGAGGAAAGGCTAGTGAAAGTGTCAAGAGACTTTCCTATTCTGTATATATTGCCTTTTTTCTTGATTTAGTGACCCCTTCTTGGCTATATACCTTTGACTGCTTTCCAGAGTGCTGAGAAAGCTGGTTATGAGGCTTTCTGCTTGATTTCTATGTTTCTCTGAGTATAGGGACTTTTGGAGCTCCCTACTCCACCATCTTGCTGATGTCAGTCTCAGCTTCCATTTGATCAAATAATGTATGGGTTCCCTGACAATAAGGACTACCTTTTATTCATATTTAGATCTTCCCATTGTCTTCTCACCTCACACAAAAATATAGAACCTAGTATAGCACCTGTTGCCCAATCAGATCACATTAAATATTGCACTTAATTGAATGATTGATTACAAAATAGTTTACTTTTTCTATCACTTCATATTAATGTAAACAGCTTTTGTGTCACTGTTGCTGGTAGTTGTGACTTAATTTGAAATCAATTTCTTTTGCATATTTTATCATTTATAAAGAAGAATAAAATACCCAGTGTTGAGGGATAATACAAATAAAACAATACTGAGAATAAGAAGTGCTATAATAAAATAAGTTACTGAAATTTCTTTTTTTTGGGTCCTCTTATTCCAGTGATATCGCCATTAAAATAACCTTCTTTCCAGCACACCACAGTAATGGCTGAGAGAAGATGTGTTATAGATTGAGGGAGCAAAGCATTCATATGTTAGCAAAAATTTAGGAAGGAAGGGAGGGAAGGTAGGAGGAAGGGAGGAAGGGAAGAAAGGAGGAAAGAAGAAAGTACCAATGGGTCACAAAAATAGGAGGTTTGGGAGGTTCCTCTGTAACACCATTCATTTTGTCAGTGAACTGAAGATAATTTTATGTTTTTAGCAAGTTTGTTTCCAAGATCAGGGCATCTGAATTCAGCAAGCTGCTCCAGATGGAAGCTCTGCTCTCTCCTCTCCAGAAGAGTAATGCTTGGGAAGAAACGTGAATTCCAGGGCCCCTTAGCAGCTGCCAAGGAAGGATCTGTCATTTGCAAGCATGAGAAAGGGAGCAATTGCTCACTGACAGTCTGTAGCGTCCCCTGGTGGTCACCCACAGGGTCAGCCTGGCAGTTCAGGAGGCTGACGTTAACCCTAAATACGTGAATACGAAGCAGCTACTCCAAAGAATATAGCTTCACTTGCAAAGGCATCCGCTGACTTGGAGAAGCTAAAATCAAAGCCACCCAGAGGCTTCTTATAAGGCACTATGATAAAACTGATTGTGATGTTCTGTTAGATAATTTACACACTTCAAGTGCATTATTAATGGAATTAATATTCATAATTGTGAAATGCCCAGGGAGCACAGAACATAAGCAGTGTTCTGACTGTCAGTAATTGTCAAGCTCATGCTAACAATGCTCATAAAGTGAAAAGACTCTGGCATTTTCCTTTAATTTTACTAAGGAATGCCTTTTCTTAACAGCAATCCAATACAGTAGACAGTGTTCATTTTGTGGATTATGTCACCTTTAAGTGCCATTCCACATGGCATCCTTGGCAGAGTACGTGGAGGAGACCTGTCAGATATCATTGCTTAATTAAATAGGGTTTTTCAAGTAGGAGCCTTTGTAAACAATGCCACCCTCCTCTCATCCTCCTCCTCATCTCTTCCTGAATTTGTACAAGCTGCTGGTCCTTTTAGGAGACACAATATATTGAAGGAACTGTGTTCTGTTTGCCTCCCTTTTGTCCTTTAAAGAGAAGGTTTTTTAATGTCAAACAACTCAGTTTTATAAAATAGCTTCTCTTTTTGTAGTGGTGAGACAAAAAGTCTTAGCAACTTCCCTACTGTAGGAACTGCTTCATTCTTTTTATGATTACTTTTCTATAAGTAATAAAAGCACTATCATGCTTACCAAAGTATTGAAAACTGAAATAAGCTATAGAAATACCCTGATCAGCGTGTAGAGGTAGTCTCCAACTTGTCCATTTGTATATTTCTTGGGCTATAACAATCAAAAATCCCCAAACTCCCCTGTGCAAGTATTTGAAGAAATTAAACTAGGATAAGAGGAAAACAGATAACAGACCTCAATTACATTTCACAGTTTGCTTCTTATCTTGAGTGCTGTATGTTGGATTTTCAAAAGAATGTGTGACATTCTGGTTGCAGATGCTTGTGTTCTTTACAGAACTTTCAGTAGAAGGCAGAGAAGGCAAGAAGAGTACATTGGTGTGGATGGAGTCAAAGTAAGTTAAAGAAAAATTTATAATTTGACTATAGTCAGAGATAGCACAAACTCTGCAAAACTCTCAAAATGTGAATGTATTTAGTTCTGCCTGAGACCACCTAAAGCTATAGTTCAACTTCACAATTTCATCACAAAGTGTCAAAAATCAATTGACCAGAGATGTGAGGGTCTTTCAGACCATCAATATGAAATGTCTTTCCATTTATTTTGGTCTTATTTGATTTTTTAGCAATATTTTGTAGTTTTCTGCATATAGGTCCTTTATATCCTTGGTTAAATTTATTCCTGGATTTTGTTTCTTTTAGTTGCTCTTGAAAATGGACTTTTTTCTGGATTTCCTCCTCAAACTGCCTATTATTAATATATAGAAACGCTACTGATTTTTGTGCATTGATTTTGTATGCTGCCACTTTGTTGAACTTGTTTATTAGTTCTGATAGCTTTGTTCTAGATTTTTCAGGACTTTCTATATATAGGTGCATGCCACCAGCAAATAGTGAGTTTTACTTATCATTTCTGATTTGGATGCCTTTAATTTCTTTTTCTTGCCTAAATTCTCTAGCTAGAACTTCTAGCACAGTGTTGAAAAACAGTGGTAACAGTGGTCATCGTTGTCTTCTTCCAGATCTTAAAAGGGAAAGCTTTCATTCTTTACCATTGAGTATATTAGCTGTGAGTTTTTTAAATATGCCATTTATCAAGTTGAGGAAGATTTTTTATTTTGATGAGTCCAATTTTAAATTTTCCTCTTATGAATCATTCTTTTGAATTCAAGGTTAAGAACTGCTCACCTAGATCTGGATCCTGAAGACATTCTACGTCATTTTTTTCCTAAATGTTTCATAATTTTACATTTTAAATTTGAATTTTCAATCCATTTTGATTAATTTTTGTATGAGTTGCTAGGTTTAGAGTGTGTCTTATTTTTCTCACAGCATCACTTGTAGAAAATATTAGGTTTCCTCCATTCACTTACTTTTGAATCTTTGCCAAAAATCTGGGAAGTAGATGTAGCTCAAGCAGTCGGGTGCCCACCTACCACATTGAAGGTTCTAGGTTCAGTTCCTGGTGCCTTCTAAAGAATACAAGCAAGACAATGAGCTGATGTGGTGGGCCAGCACAGTGAGCTGATACAATAAGAGGACACAATGAAATGATGCAATGAATAGATACAACGCAGAAATACAATGAGAAACTCAATAAGCAGGGAGAGGAGATGGCCCAAGCAATTGGGTGCCTCCCTTCCAAATGGGTATAAAAGACTGTGACCAAATGGGGGAAATGGCAAATACAAATGAATTTTTATTTTTTATTTTTTATTTTTTTTTATTTTTTTTTATTGACTTTGTAATAATATTACATTAAAAATATATATGTGAGGTCCCATTCAACCCCACCCCCCCACCCCCCCTCTCCCCCCCCCCAACAACACTCGTTCCCATCATCATGACACATCCATTGGATTTGGTAAGTACATCTTTGGGCACCTCTGCACCTCATATACATTGGTTCACATCATGGCCCATACTCTCCTCTATTCCATCATGTAGGCCCTGTGAGGATTTACAATGTCCGGTGATTACCTCTGAAGCACCATCCAGGGCAGCTCCATGTCCCGAAGACGCCTCCACCTCTCATCTCTTCCTGCCTTTCCCCATACCCTTTGTCCATTATGTCCACTTTTCCCAATCCAATGCCACCTCTTCTATGTGGACACTGGTTTGGTTGTGTCCATTGCACCTTTATGTCAAGAGGAGGCTCAGATTCCACCTGGATGCTGGATGCAATCCTCCCATTTTCAGTTGTAATCACTCTAGGCTCCATGGTGTGGTGGTTGTCCTTCTTCACCTCCATCTTAGCTGAGTGTGGTAAGTCCAATAAATCAGATTGTAGGTGCTGGAGTCTGTTGAGGCTCAGGATCTGGCTATCACATTGTCAGTCCAGAGATTCAAATCCCCTAAATATATCTTAAACCCCAACATTAACTGCACCTCCAGCACATTAGCATGAAAGTCTTATGAAGGGAGATCCCATCTGAGTCCAGATTCATCACACATAAACACCATTTCCAAAGAGGGGCCATCTGCCCTGGTAGTTAACCCCATCGGCCATGACCATAACTCCCATGGGTCTCTTTAGCCCTCAAAGGAACCAATATCTGGGGGTTGTATCTGCTTTATCTGTCTCTCTGACTCTGCTCAGTTGTGCATGAGGGCAAACCTTCTGCCAGCCTCCAGACTCTTTTTTAGAAACTCGTAGCCATATAAACTCATTTCTCCTTTCCATTTCCCCCTTACTTTAGGTCAAACAGCATTTTAAAGTCATGGTATTTTATGTAGACATGGATATTCTGCTGATCCGCATTGAACCTTCCGTATAAGGTCATTTTCCAGTTGCATCATCAGTTGGTAGTTGATAGTGGTCCCTCGTTGCCAGGGAGGCTCATCCCCGGGTGTCATGTCCCACGCTGGGGGGAAGGCATTGCATTTACATGCTGAGTTTGGCTTCGAGACTGGCCACATTTGAGTAACATGAAGGCTGACAGAAGGAAATTCCCAGGCACAAAGTTGCTCTAGGCCTTGTTATTATTTTGGGTTTATCAGCTCACAAGCATAGTCATTAGTATCAGGGGCTCACTGTTGAACCCTCACTCCCTCCCGGTCCCCACCACTGTACCTGGGAGACTGTCGCTGCTCCCCTAGGGACCACGACAGAGCACCACTGGCCAGGAACCCAGTACCCCCCCTACTGTGGTTTTTAATTGTTGCCACTATGAGTATATCCAAACATTACCATGCACCCTGGACATATGTTCTGTACAGCTCCCTGTCAGTCATATATCACCTGTCATTGGTATCCCATACCAGTATCCCTCCATTGCCATTGTTGAAACACTCTGTGATCCAGAACTCCCCGAAATTTGAAGCCCAATATAATGTCATGGTCCCTTACTAGGGAATGGCATATAGCGATGAGTTTAAAGGATAGATAAAGAACTTGGATAAAGTTAGATAAAGAACTTAGATAAAGAATGTTGACTTGAAAAAATTCCACATCCTATTTTTTTCTTTTTTTCCCCCCCCCCCCCTAATTATTCAGCTTTTCTTCACAGGAGTCCTAGACCACAGCAATGTATATATATAATATACAGCACTCCCACACATCCACCAGAAAACCTTTTCCCTTCCACAGTGATACTCTTACGCCCTATTCATATCATATTTACTTAAAGTGATGTACAGAGTCTGAGACATTAGCTTTCTAACAAGGTGACATCTGTGTTTACATTATGGTGCATACTTTAGGATACACAGTTCTTTACATTTTTAGTTATCCTATGTTTTACATTATGGTTTACATTATCAGTCTGTCATCTCCTATATGTTATGGTGTAATATTACATGTTTTATATCCATCCTTGTGTACTCTCAAGAAACTCCTCTCTTACCCCCCATTTACTTTGGTTCCACACATTTAACGTCCATTTTCCCTTCCACCTTGGTGCCCTCAGTGATAGCCAACCTCCGTTTCCTGAGGAGCCACTTCCAGAGATAGATGGAATAGTGTTCAGGGCCTAACTTGCTCATCTGCCCCAATGCCCTGGGAGCCACCCTTTCTCTCGAGGGATACAGTTCCCTCTATTGGATGGCATTAGTCCTCCCCAGGATGTGGGTCCACCCCCACTCTCACTACTTGGGTTTCTACCCCATGGTGTCACCCACTCTGGCAGAATGAGCATTTAGACATTCCCCAGGAGCCCGTCCTGCATCAGACCCTCCCCTCCGAGCATTCTAAACAGGTAACCCTCTTTATTATATTTTGATATGATTTTCTCGGCATTTTACTCTCCACCAACACCTGACCCTCTCCTGGTTCGTATGCTACCCCTCCCTCCCCCCACTTTTGGGCAACGTTACCCACCAGTCCCTCCCCAGCCACCCTCAAACCCGCAAAGCCCCAAGCAAAGGCAACCCCTTGCCCCCCTTTTATCTCTTCTTTGTGTTCATACTTACCACCATCTCGTCTTAAATTCCACCCCTGCAGACATCGGCTCATATCCTTCCTCCACCCTCCGATTTCCTGCAAGCCTATCGTTCAGTCTCTTGCTATCTAGGGCAGCTTGTTTATTTCATATCATTGAGGTCATGTAGTATTTGTCCTTCAATGTCTGGGTTGCTTCACTCAACATAAGGTTCTCAAGATTCATCCATGTTATCACATGTGTTTGTAGTGTGTTTGTTCTTACAGCCGAGTAGTATTCCATTGTGTGTATATACCACATTTTATTGATCCACTCGTCTGTTGATGGGCATTTGGGTTGATTCCAACTTTTGGCAATAGTGAACAATGCTGCTATGAACATTGGTGTACATATATTGGTTTGTGTTCTTGTTTTCAGTTCTGCTGGGTATATTCCCAGCAGTGGTATTGCTGGGTCATATGGCAAATCTATGGCTAGTTTTTTGAGAAACCGCCATACTGTTCTCCAGAATGGTTGGATCCTTCTGCATTCCCACCAGCAGTGGATGAGTGTTCCCCTTCCTTCACATCCTCTCCAGCACTTGTATTCTTCTGTTTTTTTCATAGCTGCCAATCTTATGGGTGTAAGATGGTATCTCATTGTGGTTTTGATTTGCATTTCCCTGATAGCTAGAGATTTGGAACATTTTTTCATGTGCTTTCTTGCCATTTGTATTTCTTCTTCGGAGAAGTGTCTGTTTAAGTCTTTTTCCCATTTTTTAAATGGATTGTTTATCTTTTTATTTTCAAGATGTAGGAGTTCTTTATATATGCAAGTTATAAGTTTCTTATCAGATATATGATTGCCAAATATTTTCTCCCACTGTGTGGGCTCCCTTTTTACTTTCTTGACAAACTCCTTTGAGGTGCAGAAGGCTTTAATTTTGAGGAAGTCCCATTTATCTATTAGTTCTTTTGCTGCTCGTGCTTTTGGTGAGATATTCATAAATCCATCACCTATTACAAGGTCCTGTAGATGTTTCCCTACACTGCTTTCTAAGGTTTTTATGGTCTTGGCTCTTATATTTAGGTCTTTGATCCATCTTGAGTTGATCTTTGTATAAGGTGTGAGATGGTAATCCTCTTTCATTCTTCTACATATGGCTATCCAGTTCTCCAGACACCATTTGTTGAATAGGCCACTCTCTCCCAGTTGAGAGGGTTTGGTGGCTTTATCAAATATTATGTGGTTGTATATGTGAGGTTCTATATCAGAGCTTTCAATTCGATTCCATTGGTCTATATGTCTCTCCTTATGCCAATACCATGCTGTTTTCACCACCGTAGCTTTATAGTATGTTTTGAAGTCAGGTAGTGTGATTCCTCCAATTTCATTTTTCTTTTTCAGTATGTCTTTGGCTATTCGGGGTCTCTTTCCTTTCCAAATAAATTTCATAGTTAGTTTTTCTAGTTCCTTAAAGAAGGCTGCATTGATTTTTATTGGGATTGCATTGAATGTGTAGATCAATTTTGGTAGGATAGACATCTTAATAATGTTCAGTCTTCCTATCCATGAACAAGGAATAGTCTTCCATTTATTTAGGTCTTCTTTGATTTCCTTGAACAATCTTGTATAGTTCTCAGTGTATAAGTTCTTTACCTCTTTAGTTAAATTTATTCCTAAGTATTTGATTTTTTTATTTACTATTGTGAATGGTATTTGTTTCTTGATTTCCTCCTGATCTTGCTCATTATTGGTGTACAGAAATGCTACTGATTTTTGCGCATTGATCTTATAACCTGCGACTTTACTAAACTCATTTATGAGTTCTAGAATCTTCGTTGTAGATCTCTCAGGGTTTTCTATGTATAGGATCATGTCATCTGCAAATAATGAAATTTTGACTTCTTGCTTTCCAATTTGAATGCCTTTTATTTCTGGTTCTTGCCTCAGTGCTCGAGCAAGTACTTCTAAGACAATGTTAAATAGGAGCGGCGACAGTGGGCATCCTTGTCTTGTTCCTGAGTTTAGAGGGAAGGAGTCTAGGATTTCTCCATTGTAAACAATATTGGCTTTAGGTTTTTCATATATACTCTTTATCATATTCAAAAAATTTCCTTGTATTCCAATCATTTGGAGTGTTTTTATCAAGAAAGGGTGCTGTATTTTGTCAAATGCTTTTTCTGCATCAATAGATATAATCATGTGATTTTTTTCCTTCAATCTGTTTATATGGTGTATTACGTTGATTGATTTTCTTATGTTGAACCATCCTTGCATACCTGGGATGAATCCCACTTGGTCGTGGTGTATAATTCGTTTAATGTGTTGTTGAATACGATTAGCAAGTATTTTGTTAAGTATTTTTGCGTCTAGGTTCATTAGAGAAATTGGTCTGTAATTTTCCTTTCTTGTGATGTCTTTGTTTGGCTTTGGTACTAGGGTAATGTTGGCATCATAGAAGGAGTTGGGTAATGTTCTTTCTGTTTCGATGGTTTGGAATAGTTTCAGCAGGATTGGTGTCAGTTCTTTCCGGAATGTTTTATAGAATTCACCTGTGAAGCCATCTGGCCCTGGGCTCTTCTTAGTTGGGAGATTTTTAATAACTGATTCTATCTCTCTGCTTGTGATTGGTTTGTTAAGATCATCAATTTCTTCTTTTGTCAATATGGGCTGTTTATGTGTTTCTAGGAATTTGTCCATTTCCTCTAGATTGTCATTTTTGTTGGAATATAGTTTTTCAAAATATCCTCTTATGATAGTCTTTATTTCTGTGGGGTCAGTGGTGATGTCGCCTTTCTCATTTCTTATTTTGTGTATTTGCATCTTCTCTCTTTTTTTCTTTGTTAGTGTTGCTAAAGGTTTGTCAATTTTGTTAATCTTCTCAAAAAACCAGCTCTTGGTCTTGTTTATCTGTTCAAGTGCTTTCTTATTTTCTATTTCATTTAGTTCTGCTCTTATCTTTGTTATTTCCTTCCTTCTTCTTCCTGTTGGGTTACTTTGTTGTTGTTTTTCTAATTCCTTCAAATGTGCAGTTAGTTCTTCAATTTTTGCTCTTTCTTCTTTTTTGATATATGAATTTATGGCTATAAACTTCCCTCTCAGTACTGCTTTTGCTGCATCCCATAAATTTTGGTATGTTGTGTTATCATTATCATTTGTTTCAAGGTAGTCATTGATTTCTTTTGAGATTTCCTCTTTGACCCACTGTTTTTCTAAGAGTGTGTTGTTTAATTTCCAAATCGTGGTGTGAAATCTGGGCTTCTGTCCCTTGCAAATCTCCAGCTTGACTCCACTGTGGTCAGAGATAATGTTTTGTATGATTTCAATCTTTCTGAATTCGTTCAGCCTTTCTTTGTGGCCTAGCATATGATCTATCTTGGAGAATGATCCATGTGCGCTTGAGAAAAATGTATATCCTGCTGTGTTTGGGTGTAGCGATCTATATATGTCTATTAGATCGAGCTCCTCTAATATACTATTCAGATGTTTTGTTTCTTTGGTGATTCTCTTTTGAGATGTTCTGTCCAGAGTTGATAGTGGTGTATTAAAATCCCCCACTATAATTGTAGATGTATCTATTCTTTCACTTAGTTTTTCCAGCGTTTGCCTGACGTATTTAGAGGCACCCTTGTTAGGGGCATAGATATTTATGATTGTTCGATCTTCTTGACAGATTTTCCCTTGGACTAAAATGTAGTATCCTTCTTTGTCTCTCACAATTGTTTCACATTTAAAGTCTATTTTGTCTGATATTAATATAGCTACTCCTGCCTTTTTTTGGTTATTGTTAGCTTGTATGATTGTTTTCCAGCCTTTCACTTTCAATCTCCATGCGTCTCTGGGTCTAAGATGTGTCTCTTGTAGACAGCATATGGATGGGTCATATTTCCTTATCCAATGTCCCAGTCTGAATCTTTTGATAGGTGAGTTTAATCCGTTGACATTCAGTGTTATTACTATCAAGGAATTATTTGTGTTAGCCATACTTTGATTGGATTTGTGTTTGTCATATTTTGTTTGTATATTTTTTTTTGTCTTTTTTGTTGTTGTTGTTGGTCTTATACTCTCCTCCAACTTTGCCTTTCCTGTTTTTTCCTTTCTTCCTGCAGCACTCCCTTTAGAATTTCTTGAAGGGGAGGTTTCTTGTTGGTATACTCTTTCAGTTTCTGTTTGTCTGCGAATATTTTGAACTCTCCATCATGTTTGAATGCTAGTTTAGCTGGATAGAGTATTCTTGGTTGGAAATTTTTTTCCTTTAGTACCTTGACTATATCATACCACTGTCTTCTTGCCTCCATGGTTTCAGAAGAGAAATCAGCACTTAATCTAATTGAGCTTCCCTTGTATGTGATGGTTTTCTTTTCTCTTGCTGCTTTTAGGATTTTCTCTTTGTCTTGAGCATTGGATAATTTGACAAGTATATGTCTTGGGGTGGGCCTGTTGGGGTTTATGACTTGTGGAGTGCGCTGTGCTTCTTGGATATGTACATCTGTCTCTTTCAGTAGATTTGGGAAGTTTTCAGCCATTATTTCCTGCAACACTCTTTCTGACCCCTTTCCCTTCTCTTCACCTTCTGGAATGCCTATAATACGTATGTTTGAGCGTTTTGCATTGTCATTCAGGTCTCTAAATCCTAATTGGATTTTTTCTATCTTCTTATTGACCCCTTCTACTATCTGTTTGATTTCTGATGTACTGTCTTCCACATCACTAATTCTCTGCTCTGTCTCTTCTAGTCTGCTGATATTTGCTGCAAGTGTATTTTTGATTTCTTGAACTGTGGTGTTCATTCCCATCATATCTGTTATGTTTTTGCGTATGTCTGCAATTTCCCCTCCAAGTGATGTCTTCATGTTGTTAACCTCTTTCATTACTGCATCAAATTTGTCGGTGATAAATGTTCTGAGATCTTTCATTGCTTGTGCCAAGTTTTGCTCCCCTTCGTGATTATTGGTTTGTTGATTGGATTCAGCCATGTTTTCCTGATTATTGGTTTGGTTCGTAGATTTTTGTTGTTTTCTGGTCATCTCTTTATTTTGACGAATTTAATCAGTTCCTTAGCTTCTTTGTCTGCTCTTGGAGGTTAATTAGTTGTTATTTTTGCACAGGTGTTATATCTTCTCTTTGTCACTTTTTTCTTCTTATTCTAGTTACTTGTTGTTGGTTAAGTTCACTTTAGAGGAAAGTATTAGTGTTGGGGAAAGGCAATTGTGTAAGCAAGGGAAAAGTGTAAAGTTGTATTGGTGATGTATGTTAATAAAGCAGGAATATGAGATCTGGAAGGATGGAGGTTAGATTCATGTAGATTGTATAGAGTTATAGCTGTAGGTAGAGTACCTTTTATGAAGTTGATGACTGAATTTGGGAGGAATATGGTATGAACTACACAGCTATTGTTTTCTTGAGAGAGGGAAAAAGAAAAGAAAGGTAATAGTTTCAAGAGTGGATAATAGACAGAAAACAGAACAAAGGTATTAGAAATTAAGAGTTAGACACTTTGTGGATCAAAGAACGGGAGGTGGGGGGTGGAATATAGGAGAGACAGTAGATGATAGTGGATATCAAGATGCAGGGGAAGGGGGATAGTGTAGGTAGCCTAAATCAGTTCACACAGAAATGAGGCAGTGGAGGATGGGAAAACCCAGCAAATGTGAGGTGTTCCCTGTAGCACCTATTGTATACTTGAATTAAAGTAAAAATAAGTGGAAGATGAGGGACAAGAGGGAAAGAGAAAACCGAAAAAGAAAAAAAAAAACAAACAAACTAATTATAATAAAGAAAAAAGAAAGGCAAGAAGAAAGGAAGAAAGAAAAAGAGGATGGGCAAACGGTGGGGAACGGATAGGGAGAAGAGAGATACAGGTACACACGTGTCACAATTGCAACACTATCTAAAACAACAACTTCCCCCCGCTTTGCCCTAAAACCCCCCCGTCTGTCTGCCCAAATGGGTCTGCAAGCACCTCCCTTCCCACAAACCCCCAATAGGCTGCCCAGGGCCCACGAACTCCCCAGTACTGCAGATGCTCAAAAAAAAAAAAAAAAAAAAAAAAAATTAAGTAAAATTAAGAAAAAAAAACAAAACAAACAAACAACAACAACAAAAAAACAGAAACCCCTCCGCAGGCCCGGCTCTGCCCGCCGCGGAGGCTTGGACCGGCTCTGCCCGGCTCCTCACGCCGCCTTGGCCTGGCCTGGCTCCGCCCAGCTCCGCTCGCTACAGCGGCCCAGCCGGCTCCGGCGTCCACCTCCCGCCACCGCGGCCTGGACCGGCCCTGCCCGGCTCCGTACCCGCCGCGGCCTGACCCGGGCCCGCCCGGCTCCAAACGCTACCGCGGCCCGCAGCCGGGGCCTGCACCGGCCCCGCCCGGCTCCAAGCGCTGCCGCGGCCCGCAGCCGGGGCCTGCACCGGCCCCGCCCGGCTCCAAGCGCTGCCGCGGCCCGCAGCCGGGGCCTGCACCGGCCCCGCCCGGCTCCAAGCGCTGCCGCGGCCCGCCGCCGGGGCCTGCACCGGCCCCGCCCGGCTCCAAGCGCTGCCGCGGCCCGCCGCCGGGGCCTGCACCGGCCCCGCCCGGCTCCAAGCGCTGCCGCGGCCCGCCGCCGGGGCCTGCACCGGCCCCGCCCGGCTCCAAGCGCTGCCGCGGCCCGCCGCCGGGGCCTGCACCGGCCCCGCCCGGCTCCAAGCGCTACCGCGGCCCGCAGCCGGGGCCTGCACCGGCCCTGCCCGGCTCCAAGCGCTACCGCGGCCCGCAGCCGGGGCCTGCACCGGCCCCGCCCGGCTCCAAACGCTACCGCGGCCCGGCCCGGCCTGGCTCAGCCCCACCGAGCGGGGCTAGATGCCTCGTCTCCGCCTACCCAAGAAGGGAATCCTCTACAGGTAGCTGGGATCTCCGTGTATATTTCACAGACGAATCCTCTCTGTTACCTTCCCTCCAAATCGATGTCCAGACACCTCCGGACCAGCAAAAATCCCGAAACAATCCGGTCCCAAAGAGTCTCCAACGCCGCCCAGCCGATTCCCTGCAGAAGACTCTAACAGGGATGTTCACTCAGCCGCCATCTTGCCCCCTCCTCCACAAATGAATTTTTATAGGTAAGAGATTTCAGTGTGATTCAGGAGGTCATTCCAGAAGTTACGCTTATGCATGTCTCAGCAGAACCTCATTGATGGTCACAGTAAATATTGCCTCCAATAGTGGGGCTCGTGAGGGCTCTAGAGACAGCCAGACACCATAGGAAGGGCAGACAGCTCAGGAATTCAGGACCCTTCCAGTGAGCTTAACTTGGAATTTATGCTCCCCAGAGTGACAGAAATGGACTCATTTGTAGTTTCCCTACACATGGCTCTTTTGTCCCTTCTATTTAAACCTATAGTTAGGACTAGATTTGATAGGCGTATCTTAATCTTAACTTAACTTAATCTTAAACTTAAATCTTTGGTCCATCCATTGTGCCAGTTGGGTCCTGAATCTCAATAGAGCTGCAACACCTACTCTCCAGTTCATTGGACTCACCCAGGACAACTAACAAGGTAATGATCATGGACAAGGCCCATCCCAAGGAACAGAGAGAGTCTGCAGCTACAAACTGCAGGCAAGATAGTTCAATCCATCTGCCCAATTGGATCTAAACCCCCTCTCAATTAGAGGCAGAGTGGGCATCACCATCCCCAAATCCTCAGGATTGAGGAATAAACGATGGACTAAAGTAGACTTACTATTATTCTACTACAGACTTATTGTTATTCTAACAATGGAAGAACTTGTATCATTGATATAAAGGCAGTGTCCACCAGAGGCTCTGAGGGGAGGGAGAGTGAAAAATAGGTGTAATATGGGGGCATTTTGGGGACATTGTAGTTGTATTGCATGATGTTGCAATGATGGATACAGGCCATTATATATTTTGTCATAACTTTAAAAATTGCACAGGACACAGTGCAAACTGTAATGTAAACTATAATCCATGGTTAGTGGCAATGATTCAATATTTTTCATCAAATATAACAAATGTACCACACTAATGAGGGATGTGTTAACAGGGGAAAGTATGGAAGAGGGAGGGAGTGGGGCATATGGGAATCCCCTATATTTTTATGAAACATATATGTAATCTAAAGTTTCTTTAAAATAAAGGAAGAAAGAAAGAAAAAGGAAGGAAGGAAGGAAGGAAGGAAGGAAGGAAGGAAGGAAGGAAGGAAGGATACACTTGTCTTTAAGTGTGTGGATCTTACATTGTCAATCGCAACTCATTGTTATAATTTTTGCTTCAAACATCAAATGTGATTTGGGAAACTCATGATAAAAAGAATAGTGTATTATATTTACCCCTATTTGTACCAACTCTGTTCATTTTGTTTTCCTTTCTGAAATTCAAAACTGTATTCATTTCCTATTACTAATATAACAAATTACCTCAAATTTAGTGGGTTAAAACAATACAACACAAATTTATTATCTTAAAGTTCTGGAAGTTAGAAATGCAAATGGATCTTATAGGGCTAAAATCAAGGCATCAGCAGGTTTATGTTTCTTCTTGACACTCTGGGTGACCGTCTGTTTCCTTGACTTTTCCAGCTTCTAGAGGATGTACACATTGTTGGGCTCATGACACTCTGCCAGGAATCACACCACTCTGACCTCTGCTTCTGTCTTCCCATCTCTTTCTCTGTTCTGACACTTCTGCCTCCTTCTTTCACTTAAGAGGACATTTGTGATCACATTGGGCCCACCTAGAAGATCCTAGATAATCTCCCCTCTTGAGTTTCTTAACTTAATCACATTGGCAAGTACCATTTGGGAATTAAGGTAATATATCACAGGTACTGGTGATTAACACATGGGTATATTTGTGGGACCATTATTTTGCCTTCCATGCAGCTCATCTTCTGTTTTAATTTCCTGTCTGTTTAGAGAACTCCTTAGTCATTCTGTAAGTATAAGTTTTCTAACAACCAATTTTCTTGGTTTCCTTCATCTGATGATGTCTTTACTCCCTCTTCTTTCCTGAAATATTTTTGCTGGATACAGTGTGTGGGTGACAGTTATTTTCTTAAGTATTTGAGAAATACTTGCCACTTCCTCCCTAGGCTTCACGGTTACAGATTAGAAACCAGCTGCCATTCAAATTGGTTTCCCTATCTAAGTAATGTGCCATTTCTCTCTGGCTACATTTAAGATATTTTCTTGTCTTTAGTTTTCAGAAGTTTAGTTATGGTGTTTCTTGATTTGGGTTTCTTTGGGGTTATCTTATTCGGGGTTTGGTATTCTCAGCCTCTTTAATCTGTAGGTCTATGTCTTTCACCAAATTTGGGAAGTTTTCAGGCAATATTTCTTGGAATATTTTCCAGTCCACTCCCAAACTTCTGATCATACAAATGTTATAGTGATACAAATGATTTTAGAAGTAATGATGCACGTTTTTTTATTGTTTTTCAGATCCCTGAGATTCTGTCCACTTATTTTAGCCTATTTTCTCTTTGTTTTTCAGATCTATTGATCTGCCCTAAAATTATTGATTTTATCCTCTGTCATCTCCACTCTACTATATAGCCCATCCAGAAAATTTTCTAAGTGGTATTGAATTTTTCAGTACTAGAATTTCTGTTTTAAATATTTTATAAACTTCTATTTATTTGAAGAGATTTTCTATTGTATTCATTTTTTCAGTACAAATTGCAAAGGTTATTGAAATATTTTTATGATGGCTGCTTTAAAATTCTTGTTTGATAATTCCAACCTCTGATTCACTTTGTTGCTGGCATCTGTTTATTTATTTTTTTCATTCAATTTGTGATTTTCATGTTTTGTAGTGTGATAAATTATTTTCTATTATATCCTGGGCATTGTGGGCATTATGTTAGGAGAATCTGGATCCTATTTAACCTGCTTTTTTGTCAGGCAGTCCCTTATTGAGATGTAGCCTAAGGACCAGGTGTGCATGTGTTCAGATTCCTGCTAGACCCCATGAACACCTTCAAAGGTGACATCATCAACATGGTGACATCATCCACATGATGACAAAAGATATCCCCTGAAAAAACCTTCTCAGAGATTCAGTGACTAAAAGGGCAAATCCCACTTCCTTAAAGCTCTGGAAGACGGTAGATAAGGAGAAACACTCCACAAATACAGAATTGAAGAAAAATAAAAATTATCTGGTAGGAAACTTCCATTCGGACCCACCAGTCCACTCCCTCTCCCTTACTCAGTCCCTTGCAGCTTGGTAGTTGCTTAGAGACAGTGGCTGGATCCCTCTCACCAGAGACACAGACTATAGAGACATTCACAGCAGCAACTTAGAACCCCATACATACCTACAGGAACACCATACATACAGGAAATCAAGTCCACAGAGATTCAGGGCAGAACACAAGCCACTGAAGAGTGCTGCACAAACTAGGGTCCGCAGGATGGAGGAAGGGGGGGAGAGGAGAGAAAGAAAGAGAGAGAGAGAGAGGTGGTCCACCTTTCTGGATTAACCCCATCTGGCTCTGAGACAGGATACTGTAATGGGGAAGAAACCAGAAGTAAAGCGAGTAATGATGACATACTCATAGCACTTGTGGGCAAATCTTAAGTGGTAGGAGGCTGTTTTAGTTTCTTTCAAAGTTCAAGCAAATACTATAAAATAAGTTGGTTTAAACAAAGGGAATGTTTTTGCTCACCGTTTTGAGGCTGGGAAAATGTCCAAATCTAGACAAGGTCGAGGTAATGCTGTCTTCCCAAAGAGTATGGCATTCTGGGGCTGACTGCCAGTGAACTTTGGCTCCTCTGTCACATGGCAAGGCACATGGTGGTTTATCCTGGTCTCTCTCTTCTCTTCTTGGTTCTGTTGATTTAGCTTCTTGCTTCCTATACTTTCTCCCTCTGTCAGAATTTCATCCCTCTTATAAAGGACTCCAGTAATAGGATTAAGACCCATCCTAATTGAGGTGGGTCACACCATACCTGAGGAAGCCTTATCAAAATGTCATATTTACAATGAGTTCACACCCACAAGAGTGGATAAAGTTTAATAACTTGTTTCTCTGGGGTACAACCCAGCACAGTGACTCAGAAGGATTCAGTTGTTCTGAATCTGCATTTTCAGTCAAACTACCAATGTGGTAAACCACTGTAATATGTAGACACAACCACCCAAATCAATTTTCATGTCAAAGTATGAGGAGTACTTCATTTAATTTAGGACCTGAGTCTCCCTGGGACTCTGTATCTTGCTTTCAGAAGCATGGATAGTACTTTTCAGTTATGTGTCACCAACAACTCGTGAGGCTTAATGAACTAGTGAGAACTTTTTAGATGGATGTTCATTTATAGTACACACATTATCTCTAAATGGCTTTCTGTATTTTAGGCACATATTTATCTTTATATACATTATGAGTAATTCGTATGCACTTATGATTCAGTACTCAAGAAGATAAAAGCTTAAACACCATGTGTGTCAAATAAAATGCTAGTGACTGTAACTTTTAAAATCTTATCTTAAACTTCTAACCCTTGCATTGTTCTACCAGTTATCACCTCCTGAGGCATAATTGACATAGTGTTGCCATGTATCTCTCTGGACTTTTGTGGCAGACATCATGCTTTGAATGTTTTCACATTTCACACAAAACAGAAAGCAAATGGTCTCAGAATCTCTGCTTGAGGTAAAGCTTGGAGGTTACAGTATTGTCTTACCGCCAACCTGTAACTTTATTAAGTGATTCTGGTTTCTCATATTCAAGTTTACTAGTTTGAATAATAATGAATGGTTTTAGAGAATTATGTGAAAAATTAAAACATCTAATTTATGAAACTTTTTGTATTAAAACAGTTGCATCCAATCCAATTAGTGTATTAAATAATGATCAACATCATTAGTCAACAGGAATGCAAATTCAAACTATAATGAGATGCAACTTCACCACTGCCAGAATAGTTATAGTTAAAATTATTGATAATACCAAGTGATGGCAAAGATGTAGAGTAGCTAGTTGGAGGGTAAATTGATAATATCACTTTGTAAAACTGATTCACAACAACTAGTAATGCTATAAAACAAACATCCTATTATATAGTAATTCTACTCTTGGCTATATATACATCTGAAATGTCTACAAATATGCACCAAAATAAATGGACAAAATGTTTGTATTAGTCAGCCAATTGGGTGCTGATGCAAAATACCAGAAATTGGTTTGTTTTTATAAAGGGTATTTATTTGGGGTAGGAGCTTACAGATTCCAGGCCATGAAGCATAAGTTACTTCCCTCACCAATGTCTATTTCCACGTGTTGGAGCAAAATGACTGGCAACATCTGTGAGGGTTCAGGCTTACTGGGCTTCTCTGGGCTCAGCGCCTCTCTTTTCTCTGTGAGCTTACTTCCCAGGGCTCCAGCTTAAGGCTTCAGCATCAAACTCCAAAATCAAAACTCCCTCATCTCTGCCCTTGGCCGTGCCTTTTATCTGTGAGTTCCCACCCACCAAGGGGTGGAGATTCAATGCCCTAATGACTTAGCCAAATCAAAGCCCAATCATAACTCAATCATGCCCAGGTATAGACCAGATTACAAACATAATCCAATATCTATTTTTGGAATTCATAACTATATCAAATTGCTCCAATGTTCTCAGCAGCTTTATTCATAATGACCAAAGACTGGGAACAACACAAATGTCCACCCATAGGTGCATAAATCCATGTTATACAGCCATACAATAGGATATATATAACTCATCAATAAAAAAGAAGAAATTACCCATATATGCAAATTCATGGATGCATCTCACTGACATAATTTTGGGGAAAAGAAAGCCAAATACAAAAGAGAACAAACAGTCTGATTCAATTTATATGGAGTTCAAAACTATTCCATAAATATAGAGTTTTAAATTGTAGTTACCTTTGAGGAGCACTAATTATGGGAGGGCATTGGGGAGTTTTCCAGGCTGCTATATCTTGATCTTGGTACTGTTTCATGGATGTAAAGATACTTAAAGTTACATTGAGCTCTACACTTATGATGTGCTTACTTACTAAAATATTATTTTAATAGAAATAAGAAGACTATGTATCTAAAATGTTGAAAATGTCCCATTGAAGTGACATTCTGAACTGACTGACTTTAAAGGACCCAGCTTTGGTCTTAGCGAGTGAAACTTTTCCTGAATCATTAGGTCATATTTCTAGAGGTGCTACACAGGCAGTATAATTTAAATGTTGTTCTCAGGAACAAGTCATGCTGAAATGTAGGTTCAGTAGGATGTCTTTTTATTGTGAAAGGTCATTGTAGAAGTAGCAGCATCTCATGACCCACATTTTGAGGTTAGCACTTAATCATATAAGTCATCATTTTCTATTCTTAAACATGCAAGTTAAAACTTAAAAACAACTCACAGCCTGCACATATCTATTGTAGCCACCACATTTTGCACAATTTCTTGAAAGCAATTAAGTAACTACTAGATGTGTCCATTCTCTGAGGATTATGGTATGTCTAACAGAAAATGTTGCTTAATAAAATGTTGATCATTTCTTCTGATATTTAGAAAAATATATATCTTATAAATATCTTATTTCATATTTTTATATAGATATCTTATTCTCAGACACACTCTATCAATGTTTCAAAGAAAGGTAAATCACATGCAGACTCAAAAGAAGGTGTATCAGTCAGCCAAAGGGGTGCAAAATACCAGAAATCTTTTGACTTTTATAAAGGTTATTCATTTGGAGTAGAAGCTTACAGTTACCAGGCCATAAAGCATAAGTTACTTCCCTTACCAAAGTCTGTTGCCATGTGTTGGAGCAAGATGGTTGCCAATTTTTGCAAAAGTTCAGCTTCCTGGGGTCTTCTCTTCTGGGGGCTTGTTTCTCTTTGGGCTCAGCAGGTCTGCTTTCTCCACAAGGCCAGCTGTAGACTATCAGGTGAACTACATCTATATTCCCAAGTCCTCTGCCTGTGTTTACTGGAGACTTCTCTCCTTCCTCAAATATCTGCTTCTCTGTGTGTTTGCTTCCCAGGCTCCAGGATCAAAATTCCAACTCTTCGGTCATGTCATTTTCTCTTTTAGTCCCCACCCACCAGTAGACTCAATGTCATACTGATGTGGCCCAATCAAAGCCTTAATCATTATTTAATCAAGTACAAGTGAGACCTCTGAATCCAATATAATCTAATATGCCCAGAGGGACAGACAAATTTACAAGCATAACCCAATATCTATTTTTGGAATTCATAAAAATATCCAACTGCTACAGAAGGGGACAGCTCATTTCCAAACCAAATTCCATATGGTATCATTTTCCATTTGGGGTGGGCTGTCCTAAAAGGCACACAAGGCAGGAAGACAGTAGATACTAAGGAGAATCAAACCAACACATCAGATGAAGTACTGCATTTTGATTTTGGTAAAGTTTTCCACAGTCCTCTGTGAGTGATTGTCTCAGTAGAAAGTCACACAGGAAATTAATTCCCAGGGAGGAAACTAAAGTCACAGGTTTTGTTTATCTTTGGAAACCTAAGAATATTTTTCAATGTATATTTTTACTTATTTTTAAAAGATACATAGATTACACAAAATGTTGCATTAAAAATATAGGAGATTCCCATATGCCCTACTCCCCCCATCTCCCACTTTCCCCACATCAACAACTTCTTTCATTTAGTGTGGTACAATCATTGCATTTGATGAATATATTTTGGAGCACTGCTACACAGCATGGATTAACCTTCCATTATTGTTTATACTCTTTCCCAGTCCATTCAGTGGATTATGGCAGGATATATAATGTCCTGCATCTGTCCCTGCAATATCAGAATATTTTTTCAGCACTGTCTTTTTGATTTCTGAAATGGAGAAAGCTCTCATTCCCTCAGGTCAATTTTTACACTAAAGAACATTTTTTACTATCATTTTTCTTTGGAGGAATGCCTGTCCCTCACATAGTAACCTTGACATATGTCACCTTTCCCAATTAAAAGATCCTGCCAAAAGCCAGGTATCAGTTTCAGCACTGTAATGGCTAAAACAAGGTAAAATATGGAGGAAGATTTTTCAGTTCAGTGAAAGCAGTAGAGCCAGGAAATGATTTGGATTTCTTTAAGATAAATCTTTTATGGATCAAGAGACTTATTTGGAGTTATTCATTAGCAACAAACTGTGATTTGTGCCAACAATAAGACATTCTTCAATCATTTACTTCAGCATAAGAAATCTCCATAGAAAAAATGCAGTTTTGAATATCAAAGGTGGAAATGTTGAAGCAGAACTAGGGCATATTTTTTTTTTTAATTTTTTTATTTTTTATTGACTTTGTAATAATATTACATTAAAAATATATATGTGAGGTCCCATTCAACCCCACCCCCCCACCCCCCCTCTCCCCTCCCCCAACAACACTCGTTCCCATCATCATGACACATCCATTGGATTTGGTAAGTACATCTTTGGGCACCTCTGCACCTCATATACATTGGTTCACATCATGGCCCATACTCTCCTCTATTCCATCATGTAGGCCCTGTGAGGATTTACAATGTCCGGTGATTACCTCTGAAGCACCATCCAGGGCAGCTCCATGTCCCGAAGACGCCTCCACCTCTCATCTCTTCCTGTAGGGCATATTTTTTATACAACACATTTGATTTAATAGAAGAATGATAGCTGTTTTACATTGGACAGTAAGTTTATGGTCAGGAAAGATGAAATGATGCTTATTTAAAGAACACTATGTTTAACATATTTCTACAAAGTTCATAGAAATTTAAATACCAATTTCTTCAAACTATTGGTAGAGAGAGGATGGGAGATGCTGGTTGGGGTTTCTGAAGATCCTGTGTGGGACAGGGGCACTACAGACATAAAGAGAGGCCTGACATCAAATGACGGAGAATCTCTGAGAACAAAATTTGATAGACTTTTCACTGCATAGAGTGCCCTTTATCTTGACCTTATAGGGCATATTCTCAGGCCCTTAAACTTTAGAATTTATTTTGGCTATTCACAGGATGGAGGCAGACACCTATAGGTGTCTGAATCATGCTGAAATGTGCATTACTTCAGAGTGCAGAGGGTTACAGTGCCCAGTCCCGTTTGACTTTTGAAATAAATGGATGACAAGGAGGCTAGGGGAGAGCAAAAGCACCCAAGCTATTTTTCTCTCTGAGTTAACTGAATATGAAGATAGACTTCCTCTTCTGGGGCAATGGATTAAAGTTATTTTTCCCTATTTCTCCTACTAAATACAAATAACATTCTTATAAAATTCTTAAAGATGAAGGTAGACCAATTAGGAACTTCAGGTTCCAAGGATAAATAAAGTGATGAGCTCTCTGCATTTTTATTAAATTTTGCCATATATACCCAACAAATGGATCTATAGAAACTGGCAAACTGGAAACACCAATGGACACAGAAAAAAATATATAAGTCCCAAGAAAAACCTCTCTTATGAGTGAAAGAGCAAGGAAAAGTTGAGTCTAGCATACAGCAAATTTATAGACAATAACCTTTCTGCTCCCGACAAATGCAACAGTAAAATTGTGACCCCATCCTCCCCCTTGTTACCAAAAACCAAGTGGGGAACCTAGACATTCATACTCACCAGTGTGAAAAGAGGTGTTGGCATCAGACAAGAGCTTTCATGTTCATCCCCACTGGGTGTTAACAGCCTGACAGAATGTCAGCAAGATCAAATGGAGGGCCTGGACCTCCATCCACACCCTGCAGTAGCAAGATTCCCCTCACCTTCCCAATATGGATATCAGAAGAGGCCTAGTGGAGAACCAGGACTTTCACCACTGCTTGTGACTTTCGCCACTCTATTTCAACATGATTCTGGAAGTTCTGGCCAGTTCATTATAAGGCAAGTAAAGGACATAAAAGGCATATAGAAGGGAAAGGAAGAAATAAAATATTCTCTATGAATATGATGTTTCCTAATTAGAAAATCTCAAGAAGAAACCAAAAAAAGTCCTAGAACTAATTAGTGAGTTCAGTATTTTATTTTCATACTAATTGAACTTGTCAATATACTAGGCTTCATTTTTTAAGAAGTTTTAGACCACAGAGAGGTTAAACTATGGTAGGGAAGGAACACTGCTGTGGGGCATTATTGATGGGGGAAACATGGTTGGGAGGGATTTCTCCAGTTCATGTATATAGGGTATATAAAAATGTTCAAATATTCATTGGGTATTTTCACAGTAGAGTTACAAATGACAACTGAGGGAATATGGAGTTCCTACCCAGGGGAGCTCTGTCAAATTCCCCAGTGGAACAACAATAATCCCCCAAGCGCAAGGGCAAAAACAGTGAAGAAGGATGGTCCAATGATGAGCCCTTGATACTGATGACTATGCTTATGAGTCTGTGTAGTCTGTGTGCCTGAAATTTCAAGTAGGCCTAAAGCTGCAGTGTTCCAAAGAGTTACCTCTTGAGAGCCTCTGTGTTGCTCAAATGTGGCCACTCAACTCAGCATGTAAATACAATACCTTTCCCCCAGTGTGAGACATGACTCCTGGGGATGAGCCTCCCTGGAGCCAAGGGATTACTACCAATCACCAGCTGGTGATGCAACTAGAAAAAGTCCTTGAATATGAGGGGGAAGTGGTAATGACAAATGAGTTTACACGGCTAAGAGACTTCAAAATGAGTCGAGAGGTCGTCAGAAGAGTTGCACTTACGTGCTTCTCAGCAGGGTCCCAGAGACAGCCAAAGTAAATACAACTCCAGATACTGGTGCTCCTGAGGGCTACAGAGAAACACAGGTTCTACGGTCATGGCAGATGGCTCTGGAGTTCAGTGCCTTGTCAGTGGGCCCGACTTTGGAATTTGTGCTCCTGAATGTGATGGAGTTGGACTCAGATGTGACCTTTCTACACATGCCTCTTCTGTTATTTTTACTGAACCTGTGGTTGGTGCTGGGGTTGGTGTATACTCAGGAGACTCAAATCTCTGGACTAGCCATGTGCCTGCTGGGCCCTGAGCCTCAGCAGAGTTGCAAATCCTGCTTTCTGGTTTTTTGGACTTACCCAGTTCAGCTAACAGGGAGATGAATATGGTCAACCACCACACCAGGGAATTGAAAGAGACTACAACTGTAAGCAGGAGAATCACATCCATCAACCATATGGGATCTAAGCCTCCTCTTGATTTAGATGTAGAGTGAACATTACCATCCCAGGGTCCTCAGGATGGAGGAATAAAATATGGATTAGATTGGACTTACTGGTATTCTACTATAAAATTATTGTGACTCTAGCAATGGAAGAAATTGTATCATTGATGTGGAGAAAGTGGCCATGGGAGTTGATGAAGGCAGGGAGAGCTAAGAGGAGGTCTGATATGAGGGCATTTTCAGGACTTGGAGTTGTCCTGAATGATATTGCAGGGACAGATCCTGGACATTATATATCCTGCCATAACCCACTGAATGGACTAGGTGAAGTGAGTGCAATCTATGGAGTAAACTACAATCCATGCAGTGCAGCAGTGCTCCAAAATGTATTCACCAAATGCAATGAACGTGCCACAATGATGAAACAGGTTGTTGACATGGGAGGAGTGGGGGGTTGGAGTGTGGGGTATCTGGGAACCTCTTTTATTTATTTATTTATTTAGTTAGTTAGTTAGTTATTTCCCCCCCTTCCCCAACCCCCACCCAGGTTGTCTGTTCTCTGTGTCTATTTGCTGCGTCTTCATATTTGTCCACTTCTGTTGTTGTCAGCGGCACAGGAATCTGTGTTTCTTTTTGTTGCATCAGCTTGTTGTGTCAGCTCTCTGTGTGTGCGGCACCATTCCTGGGCAGGCTGCACTTTCTTTCATGCTAGGTGGCTCTCCTCACGGGGTGCACTCCTTGCGCATGGGGCTCCCCTACACGGGGACACCCCTGCGTGGCACGGCACTCCTTGCGTGCATCAGCACTGCGCATGGGCCAGCTCCACATGGGTCAAGGTTGCCCGGGGTTTGAACCGCGGACCTCCCATGTGGTAGATGGATGCCCTAACCACTGAGCCAGGTCCGCTTCCCATCTTATATTTTTAATGTAACATTTTTTTGTGATCTATATATCTTTTTTAAAAGAGCAAAAAATATTAAGTAAAATTTTAAAAAATCAACTGTATTTCTATAGACTAGCAATTAACATGTGGAAACCTAAAGTAAAAATAAATTACCATTCACAATTGCTCAAAAAACAAAGTGCTTATATGTAAATCTAGAAAAACTAGTATATATATCAGATTTTTGAAAAGTACACATAAAAAATTAAAGAAATACAAATAAATAGATATAATATGTTCATGAATTAGAAGTCTCAACATGTCAATTCTCGCCAAATTAATACACTCACTCCCCTAATATTATTTCCTGCAATCAATTCCCAAATAAACTACTGACCCTCAAATTCCTATCTAAGGGTTTTCTTCTTTGGAAACATAAATAAAGAGGAGCAGGGGACATACATAACCAAATGGCCTGTCTTCAGGGATGAAATGATCAAGCTGAACTGTAGAGATCAAGGGTAAGAAACAGGAGCCATAAGAAAGCTTCAAGTCTAAACTGGACCCAGTAGAGTCAGAGGACAGAGCATGACTACAGCTTGAGCACTGAAGGAAGATCTGATCTGTGTAGGGTAGGAGTGATGCATCTTTGGAGAAGAAGGACCAAAGTCCTGAGCCAGATCATAGAGTGAAATCAGTAGGAGACCTGTAGACTAAGATCTGGAATCTTAGCAGATGGGAACATAAAGGAAGAAGAACCCTGCTTGTTGTCTGGAGGCATAGTATTTCTCACCAGTGATCAGTGACCTGGAGCCTATTAGGAAACATACTCAGCTGAGGTTGAGGGAGTAAATTAACCCATCCATATAGTCTTAGTTCGTTTGATAATTGCTAACCCATTTATGCATGAGGATGCAGCCTTACACATTAGATCATTGGTTAATGTTTTGCTACAGATTAAGAAAGTGCTTCTTACAGGAAGAAAGAAATATCCCTTTGTAGATATAATTTAAAAATAAGGTCTTCATTTTAAAGCTCTATAAAACACAATATCATAAGGCTTCAAAATAGAGTAGTTGAGGCTGTTATTCAGGAACATGTTAATTTATGAGCAAAGATAGATCCAACAATCTGATGTTCAGTGAGAATCTGTTAACTCTGGCAGAGAAGGGCATAAATTACTTAGCTAATCCTAAAATGTAGACACCAAGGCTTATTGCAGTGATAGCTGATGAGAAACCCATTCCAATTGCCTTAAATAACGGAATTGCAAAGCTTTACATAACTCTTTAAATGCTAAGCATATCCTGAAATAGAAAAAAATAAAAAAAACTTTAGTAAGTGATTATACTTCCATGTGTTTAAATATTTATAACTGAAAACTACATAGCAATTTTTACTTGAAAGTGGTTGGATTTTCCTTGATTAATTTAATTGGCAAAACTGCAATGAAAGTGCAGTTAAACATTAAACCGGAGACATTGGTAAAAATTGCACAATATGTTCTTTCATTGGTGTAGCCCTTCTGCTCTACAAATTTAGTAATAATGGTTAGAATATAAAATTAAAAAATAAAAAAGACTTAGACGAGATAAACATCTCCACAGACCAGAAACAAAATTCAGGACAGGGCTGTCTGCAGCTCACTAACCAATTCTGAATAACCTTCACATCCTAACCCGGGGGAAGGCCCAAGCTTTCATTATGAGACCTGCATAAGCACCTTGGCAATTCATGGAAGTAAACTCATTTCTTGTCAGGAGGGAATGAGCCCAGAACATGAAAGAAAGAGAAAACAATGCAAAGGAAAAAAAAAAAGTCCCGTTAAATAAGCCAAGATTATAAAATACATGAAGAAATCTAAGGCTAAGAAAGACAGCCATCAAAATGAAGATCAGAACAGAGATTACCTCCTGATGATGTTAATTTTATGGACGAGTTTAACAAATATTTTATGATCAGCATGGTTGGAAGACAGAGAGATGGAAGACACAACATTCAAAAGAGAGCAAGAAAAAGATTAAATAGGAAATTATATATAAAAATAAGGTGGATAAAAAATAATCAAATTGAGATATGGGTAATAATGTCCTTAATAACTTAATAACTTAAATAAAATCAATACATAAGAAAAATTCTTTTAAAAAGCACTTTTGAAAAGAATGTTTCTACTTAGATAATAATATTGAACACTTCACCTATGTCATAGCCCAGAGGTAAATGTGGTAAAATATATATGAAAGAGCAGTTAAGATACCTAGAAATTTTGCTGAGAGGCTCCAACATACAGCTCTTGGGCTCTCTGTTCTCAAATGTAGAGAATAAAGGCAATGGCAGGGAAGGACTATTTGAAAAGTTATTAGCTGATAGTTTTCTGACATTGAAGAAAGTCGTAAGAATTCAAATTGATAGTGCACTTAGAGTACAAGTAGAATAATAATAATATCATAAATCCATTACTAGATACATAATAGAGAAACTTAATGAAATCCAGGATAAAAGAAAAATTTTTAAAAGCTACAAAATAGAACAGTCAGTCAACTTTAAAGTGAAGACAATTTGACAAACAGCAGATTCCTCATTATCAACAAAGTAAATGTAATAGCTTCGAGGTGCTATTGGGAGAGGGGAGTTATGAACCTGGAATTCTTCACCCAGCAAAAGTGTAATTCAAAAGTAGGGCAAAATGAAGATATTTTTGGATATAAAGAGACTAAAAGAAGTTATCACAGATAGACTCTTACAAGATTGCCTTCAGTTAGAAGACCTTACATGAACGTCATTTTTAAATCTTCACCGGTGTATTTCAGTGAAGTATTTACAAGGATGGGTCTTTGTCCTCTTGCCGGAGGCTTTATAAATGGAGGGCTGAAAACAGAGCCACAAAGGAAAAAAGCTGCAGAGATACCAAAAGGCTCCCTGGAATCAGCAGAGCACAGAGGCATGAAAAGAGGCCCCCAAGAGGCTAGGCCCATGGAGCAGCTCCAGACTGAAGGGATGAGGCCTGGAGGAGAGGAGAGCAATGACATTGTGCCCTGCCATGTGTTTGATCACCCACAGTTGTAGCTCTAAGAGAAGGTATTTTTAGATGCTGCTGCCATGTGTCTGATGGCCCACAGCTGCAACTTGGTGAGACAGCATCTCTTGAAGATGCTTTGATTTTGACCCTTTCACAACCTCAGAACTGTAAGCTTTTAACCTAATAAATTCTTATTATGAAAGCTGTCAATGGTATATTGCTTGGGCAGCATTTAGCAAACTAAATCACAGCTTCTTCTCAGTTCACACTGCTGCCTCCTTTTCTTTCTTATGGTTGTTCTTTCAATGTTTCTGTTCTTCAAAGTTATATTCATGCTCCTCTTATTAATATTTTACCTTAGCATGTGATCCTTATAATCACATGGAGTGCTTATTAAAATGTAGTTTCTTGCATATAGCCCAAAATATATGGAATCAGAACATTGGAGTGTAAAACCTATAAATCTGCATTTTTAGCAGTCAACTAAGATAATTCCAATGCACAATAGAGTTTGGGAACCACTGCTTTTATAAGCTTTCCCTAAGTATTGTCATGTATAATTTTGTCATAAAATTTATCTCAAATCAAACCCTTGGTCTAAAGTTCAAGTGGCTACATATCTGCCTAACTGCCAATTTCCATATAAAAACCTCTATTCACCTAAAGTTAGTGTGTCCATACTTAAATCCATTTTATTCCTTTCTTCCATGTAGTTTCTGAACTAAGAATGAATTCCTCCATTCCCAAACTTCCTCCAATGTAGTCTCCAAGTCCTTATCCATCATTTCTCTTCATCCCTGCTGTAGCTTCCTTAGTTCAGATCATTATCATCTCTTTTCAGCCCTCTTAGGTTGGCTTAACTAGCAGTTATCCTGGGGAATTTTTCAAATCCCTATGCCTGGGCTTAATCCAAGACTAGTTAGAACGTCTGAAGGCAGGACCTGGGCATTAATATTTATGAAAATCTTCCCAGATGATTCTAATGCACAGCAGGGTTTCATCCTACTGGGAGATAGCCTTCTAAATCTGAAATATTGAGATCATTTCCCAACTCTAAAGTCTTCCTTGCCTCCCCATCGGCAAAAGGTTAACATTTGAATTCTTACTGTAAAATTCAATGAACTTTCCTGACTACTTTCTCTTGCCTGCCTTTGCAGACACATTTTTCACTCCTTGCTTTAGTTTGCCACAGGGCTGCCAATACAATATACCAATATAAAAGCCAAAGACATGTGTTGACTTTTATAAAGGGGTTGTATTTGGGGTAAGAGCTGACAGTCCTCAGGCTTTGAAATGTCCAAATCAAAGATGCTTTCTCACCAAGGTCATCTACTAGCAGATCCTGGAGTCATGCAACATGGGAAGGTCAGATGACTGCAAGTCTCTGCCTTCGCCTCCAGACTGTGCTCTCCTCGAGCTCAGCTTTGGTGTTCAAGAACATGACATGGCTCATCTCTTCAGCTTTGAGCTGCTCCATAGGCCTAGCCTCGTGGGGGCTTCATTGCTTCAGCTTCAGCTGCTAGTGATCCTTGAGTCCTCTCTCACATGGCAGAGTCAAAATGGCATCTTTCTTTCTGTGTGTTTCTGCTTTAGTTCTGAGTTTATATATGACCCCAGCAAGAGGGCAGACATTTAACCTGGATGTCTCTGATGTAAGCCAACCTGAGGCCCTAAAGTGATCTACTCAAGTGATCTAATCAAGAGCCCTTAACTCAGGGTTTCTCAACAAGGGGTCCCTGAGCTTGAATTGAAATTTAAAGAAAAACATTATTCTTGTGTGGACCTGTTGGTTTGGGTGTGATATATATATACTAAATAACACACAGTGTAGTGTGGACTTAGTAAGGGGTTGGTCATTTTCACCTCACTGGCAAAGGGGTCGGTGGAACAAAAAAGGTTAAGATCCCCTGCCTTAACTTAATCTAATGCAATCAAAAGGCCGTGCACCACAGGAATGGATTAGTTTAAGAACAAGACCTTTTCTGGGATTCACAAAAACTTCAAACTGTCACGCTCTTGAAACAATTTACCTTGCACTCCACCCACTGCTTACCAGTTCTTGTACATGTCATGTTCTGTCAGAATTTCTATTCATTTGCACATGTTCCTCCCAATCTGAGATGTCTTACTCTCTTTCTTTCTACACCTGGAAAATATCACTCTTTTAATATCCTGGTCAAATGTAACCACCTCCTTGAAGCTTTTTTTCTCATTCCCCAGCTAGGTCCCCCACCTCTGTGTTACTGTTGTAGAATTTGAGAGAGGTTCAATTATTTGTGTATAGAAAGGCCAGGACTCAGGAATGATTTTGAAAAGGAAAAATGGTTTATTGGCGGTCAGTCAGGCTCAGGAGCTTTCTGTTTCATTACCACATCAAAGTCTCAATCACAGGAATTTCTGGTACATGGTTTGGAAACAACCTGCTTGTATATGTCTTCCCCACCAAAGCAGGAAAGGTCTAATCAGAGCTTACTTAGTTGTCTTGATATCTCAAGATTGAGTAAAGAACCTTCCTGGAAGTAATGCTCAGGATCTGTATATTAAGTTAGGGCCTAATCACATGAGTGAATGGACAGTTGAACAAAATTCAGTCTACCGTTAAGTTCCAAATCAGCATATTAATTTTTTTAATGTGTCAGCTTCATGCCGAACTTCCCAATTTTCAGAAAAATCTTATTTTCCATTCTGAAGGAATTCATATATTAATGAATAGATTGTGATCCTCATATAAGAAAATCCAAATAAATTCTCTTAATGTTTTTTCATATTCCTTTGTCAATATGGCCCTATGAATATTAACACAATGTGTTAGCATAGTCCTTGTACACTGAAAGGAAAGGATGTAGTTTCCAATCATTGTTGCACCTTTCAGTAGCTACAACTGCTCTTCCCCATGTTACTGCTCGAGTTTCTGAATTGATTTGATGCACTTTGGTTTTATAAGCCACTGATATTCATAAGTGCTGGACTAAAAAATAGTGAAAAGTATAAAATGCAGTAGATTCCTTTCCCTGAATCCTTTCCCAGCATCTTTGAATTCTTAGAGTAAAATAAAATACAACAAAGTGTGGTGTTGCTTGCACATCTTAGGTTTTATACTGCTCCATAGGATTCCTAAGAGTTAGAACCATATGTGTTTCTATCCTCTGTGGAAAAATGGACATTTTGGGGCAATGTTTATATAATAAATTTTTAAAAGAAAAAACTGCCGAAGGAGCACTTCAAACTCCTGATTTTAAACATCTTTCAATATTAAGTAATATACCAATGATGGAAGGAAAGTATTTAACAACAAAAACTTTTTCCTTGAATTGGCAGTTTGTCCCAGACTTGCCCTTCTTTCTTTTTCACAGTTTTGGTACCTTATAAATAAGTCCATAAGTCCCAATGATGTGGGCTATGGGTGGGAGGCTCTTTGTCTCTTCGGAGATAACCTTAACCTAAGCTGTCTGTCCTGACTTGTGGGTGTGGAACGGTAAGAGGCTGCAGTCCTGCCCTTGATGACCATGGCAACGACTCCAGTCCCAGGAAACAGTTTAACAATGCAGTCTATAAAATTTAAATATTCAGGGAAAATGCAAACCAAATGTGCTAAAAGCTTATCTAGAATGTATGAAGTCCATGCTAAAAGCTTACCTAGGATGTGGAAGATGTATGCTAATTCAAGCCTATTGAAAACTGAAACAAAAGGACCATTTGGCCTTTCCTCTCTGTATAAAAGGGACTCAAAAACTTGTTCGGGACTTGGGTTTGCAACAGAAAGCTCCCGAGTCCTGCCGGCCATCAATAAACCATTTTTCCTTCTTAAAATCATTCCTGAGTCCTGGCCTTTCTAATACGCAAATAATTGAACTTCTCTCAAATTCTACAACACCAAGAACTCATATATTTCTTCCACTGGGGTCTCTATCATTGTCAAATATATATAAAATTTATAAACTAGGGAAAATATAAGCCCAAATATTCTAAAACAAAAAAGATTGAGGATTGTTTGCTATATGGTTCTGATAATGGATTGGACTTTGGGAAAGCATATGAGAGTAAATATTACTTAGAATTGCTGGTAGTTCAAATTTCTGTCAGTGAAGAGGAAGTCTAGAATTGTCCCCCACTTCCAATGGATGCTCCCTACTGTTGGAATTATTATATTACATTCCCTTTTCTCAATCTTGCTGCCAGGTGTTCTTTATATTGAAGTTGACAAAATTTCCTTGCCTTACTCATCATAGTGGACTGCTTTGGGATTACGAATGACTGGTCCATGCTACCTTTAGAAAAGAGCAAAGAATTTGAAAATACTGTATACTGAAAATGTCACAATAGTGTGATGATTGTTTATTCATCTTCTTGAAAATCCCTGGTATATGTGTAATAAAATTCCTCTTACAGCATTTACATCACAACCAATTAAACTACCTAACTGGTTTGTGCTCTTTTCAATGCAACCTGATTGAAAAGGTATTCATCATCTCTCATGTATATACTAATTATTCACTACTATATGCATAGAAGGGCTCATTGGCATTAGATTAAAATCAAAGAACACCGATGCTCAAAAATCAAACAGAATTTATTGCTCTACAGGCAAGGAAGAACCAGGCAGATCACTCAAGAGACAAGTTCAGAGGGTCTTCTAAGTTAAAAGTGGAAAGACTAAATATAGTTTAGAAATAGGAAGATTTGCCCAAATTAATATTCTGAAGGGCATGGTTTGAATGGATAAGGAGAGAATTGTAGAGTTTCTTTTATGATTGTCCAGTTCATTGGTTTGCTTCCCAAAAGTGTGGGCACAGAGCTCATGCATTTAAATTAGCAGAGATAATCCCTTTAGACTTCCGGGGAAGACTGCAGAACTTTGGGCCAGGACTTAGTTTCAGTGGGCTCTTTACATGTTACAATTTGTGGCATTATGGGTACATATACTGGTTGTCAAAAATAATTTATCAATGAATGCTCCTAGCTCAAGCATAATAACAAAACATTCACATCTCTGCACTATCCCTAGAAATCTTTGCCTCCATGAGTAATCATTTCCGTGTTCAGCATACTGCCATGTTTTTCCATATGCTTGCTATATAGAGTAGCTTTATTTCCAGGGGAGTTTCTACTTTGCTATGGATCTTTGTATGTTTTACAACTAATCCTTTGTCTTCAATTTATTTGCACACTCTGTTCGCTCTGGACTCCTATATAAATCTTCCCAGAAAGGCATTTTAAATAAAAATGTTGCCAAATACCCAATGTACAAATTCCCTGAGGACATAACTTCTAGTCTACTGGATTAAGGTTTGACTCCCACCTTGTCTTGCTGTAGTCAAGGGTGTTCAGACTTACTTATCTGTCTGTCCCATTTTCATAGAGAAAATTTAACTAAATACCCACAAGGGTGAAATATTTTTCCACTGTTCATCCTTTTCTATAGGCAGTTTTTCTATCTAAGAGCTGTTTAAGCACCCAACAAACACTTCTGGCACAGAGGTGATATGTACAGGTAGGATTTATACTCTTTGGCTTAATAAAATGTTTTGATATATCAAGACTCTTAATGGAGTCTCTAATAGTCATATCATCCTTGGGCATGATAAAGGTTTAGGATGCTGCTGTCTTCTTAATGTGCCACCTCTCCTCCTAAAGGAGCATGGGTGTGCTGAGAGTAGACACGTGTGCAGTATAAAAAAGCAATGAAAACTGGAACATGATGCCAGGAGGAGAAATAAAAATCAAAAGCCAGATGGGATATCCAGGAATCAGGCTATTTTGAGAACAGAATAGAGGTACCTAAGGACAACAAAGATAGCAGAGAATCTAGACCAGAGAGATTATTGAATCCCATGTATGTGTGAATGTGAGAGTGGATGAGTTGGTTGTTAGGGTCCATTCTGAGAGAATTGCCTGAACTGCTGAGGGCTTGTTTTATACTGGTTGGTTGTGGCCCAACTGGGGGAAAAGCCGGGCAGGGCAAAGACCCAAACTAGGCAAATCATTGTCCAATCCTACTTTGAGAGGGTGCTTTTGATAAATGTACTTAAATCTGTGGTAATGTCCTGTCAATTGCTTTTACTATTTCAAGAAAGGATAGTAGGTGGATAAAGTATTGACCTAGTAATGGAGTGAGAGAAAGTCTCCACTAGTACTAGTGTGGGACTTTAGATGAATATGCTAAATTAACTTCAGATAGAAAGACTCTTAATGAAAGCTATGCTTGAGAAAGGGCATGAGGTAAAGTGGCAGAAACAAAGACGATGATAAAGTCTGTGTCTTCTAAGTTCAGAAATCTAATGAAGGAAACATTTTTCCCAAGCGATAAAGAAGCATAAAGTGACAAGGATTATAATAGTATATAATACAGAGAGAGAGAGAGCTTAGTTTTTTTAAAAAAAAGTTAATTCAGACCCAAGATATCAGACATCTAAAAATATTACTGCTGAAAGAAGAATTTGAGCAGAGTTTTGAATGATGGATATATTTGGCTGGGCAGGTATGAGAGAGAAATATACTTTGGGCAAAGTAAACTACACAAACAAAGCAAGTTTCAGTGTGACCTAAATTCAAGTTGTTGAGGCAGATAAGGGCAAAATAGGGTGGAGATAAGACCTAGAACTGAAAAGGGACTGATGAAAACCTTAGATTTCAACCTGAGGAAGATGATATATTTTCTAAGCAGTGAGAAAATAAGGGTATACTTGAGAATATGACTGATATGAACAAATCTGTGAATGTATTAGAGGGTGAAAGGGTACAGCAATCCAGAGATGCTGTGTCTAAACAGGGGAGGTAAAAAGTAGCTCTATAGGTGATGAATCAACAGAATTTGGCTAAAAGGTGGAAGATAGAAATGGAAGATTTTGAACCACTTACTAAGTTCCTGTGTTTTAAACTATCTTTGGAGGGCTCAGTTCTATACCATGTTCCAAGAATCACATTGGATAGAAGGGGTAAATGAGTGAATGTCTACACTTAACTCTGCATATTACTGGATTTCCGTATGCAGTTTTCTTCGAAGTTTCTTGCTAAATTCAAAGAGGAAAAAAATTTCAAATTTCTTTGCTAAATTGAAGATTTGACTGAGTGATCTTCAGGGATGCTTTCAATGAAAATATTTTAATTTTCATTTTTGTTTTCATGTTATGTAGGAAGTACCTGAACGTAGGTCAGCAAGGTGTTCCAAAGTTCCTGTAGTAACCTTAAAATACTTAATGTCACCTGGCATTTCCTGGCTGTCTTATTTAATCTGATACTGCAACAATCAAACTTGTAGCTTTGAATAAACAAAGTTGATAAAACGTTGTTGTGATGGTTAGGCTATTGTGTCAACTTAGTCAGGTAATTGTGCCCAGTTGTTTCCTCAAGCAAGCACTGGGCCAACTGTAATACAAGGGCACTTATGGACTTTACGCACCATTGACTTTACTGCGGTGATTAAATCATAGATAGCTGGTTATAATTACATCAATCAGGGAGATTGCCATCAGCAAGAGTGATGCTTAACCCGATCAGTTGAATGCCTTAAAAGGGGAAGTGATTCCAGCATTGAGAGAGAATTTCTCACTTGTCTTTGGACAGCCAACATCTCCCAGAACTCGTCAAGAACCTTCATTGGACTTTCATTGCCTGCCTGTGGAACCTGGACTTGTGTATCCCCACGGCTGCATGAAAGACTCTTATATAATCACATACTATCGACAGATATCTCTTGTTGATTCTGTTTCCTTAGAGAACTCTGACTAATACAGTTGTCAAGGTGGGAAATGTTGGCTATGTCCTTAATTTTAAGAATGCTTTTCACTGGAAAAATACTGTCAGCAATATCAACAAATGTTTATTGAGCATCGGCTGCTATGAGTACATGAACAAAAAGAATAGAAGGATTCAGAGTGCCTGGGGTTGTTTTGGGGAACTTTGCAGAAAGTGCAAGTAGACACTTGTAGGTATTATTAACCTGCTCTGTGCCATTATTGATCCACTACTGATCAGGGGCTGCTCCCAGGGGCACTAACTCACTGCCACTAAGAGCCTGTCCCCACCCTTCCAGGCAAAGCATGCCAGGAATGCTCCTGTGGCCAGAGAAACCTTGGGGCAGAAATCACAGATGCTTGAAGCAGAAGCCTCTGGTCTGTCCAGGATCACTGGGAGCCATGGGGAAATGGGCAGGGCACTGCCTTGAGTCTACTTGTGACTCCAAAATAGGTTTGAACAAAGTTGTACCTTTCACTTATGAGCTTAGAATTTCATTCATGATTAATTTTTGCCTTTGAGTTGCCTCTCTCCCACTTTCAGATACATCTCATTCTAAAGGATATCTCTCAGAGACGTTACACATTTCTCTTTCCAAGAATGTAAGATTTCACTTAAAATTTGAAATATTTTTTTAAATATTCACAACATGAAATAATTAATAGCATGTCTCCCAGTGGTTCATCTCCACTCCCCACTCTGACTGAGAAAAGTTAAATCCAAATGCACTCCATTCTGGGCACTTTAATTTAAATTATTAGAGTGTTTCAGATAGGAGAGTGATCATGGTTCTCAGCAGGCTCAATATCAGGAAGTTCAAGATTATTTAAATATTATAGGTGGGGGTTTCTTAATGTTGGAGTTTGATGCTGAAGCTGGAGACCCAGGGAGAGAGACAGAGCCATTCATCTGATAGTCTACAGCTGGCCTTGTGGAGAGAGGCAAAGCCTAGAGAGCACTATAGTCTACAGCTGACCTTGTGGAGAAAACAGAGGAGCTGAGCCCAGAGGAACCCACGAAGCCTGAACCCTCGCAGACATCAGCAGCCGTCTTGCTCCAACACGTGAAAATAGACTTTGGAAAGAATACCCATCTCATGTCCGAAAAATTGAAATTAACTCTGTAAGGTTAAATCAGCCCCAAGGTGTTGAACATAGAATGAAGAAAACAGAAGAATCAGAATCACAAATGGAGCCTGAAATTAAGAGGAAAGTGCAACAAAAACATCACTATAGTTCCTATCAGTCTCCTGCCTCTCTGTCACCTGTTTCAAAGAAGTGTTTAACAAATTTAGAGGTTTCTGAACAACGTGAATGTTGTCCAAAATGTGGAAAAGAAAAAGAAAATCAGACCAAATGCCAAAGTTATGGTATTAATTTTACAAAGGATTTGAAAAGAAACTGTAGACATGCTCTAACTTTGAGTGAACCTACTGGACCATTACTAAGAATGTCAATTCATCAGAATTCCAGAGGGCAGGAATCACAAAGCACAGGATGAGCAATCAAGAATTTCTATAGCAACCATGTGGAAAACGTTCCAATTGGTATTACTGTGACTTATGATGGCAGTAGACAGAATTATTTACAGACTAACAGGAAAGTCATTTTACCTGGGGCAAAAATAGCCAAAATTATGAACCTGAAAGAAAGGAAAACAAGGCTGTCAGCCTTAAATGATCCAACCATTTTGTCCAGTGCTGAAGATGAAGATAGTGACAGCACTAACGGAAGAGAGAGTATATCTCTCCAACCTGCTGATTCAGCATGTTCCTCTCCAGCACCATCCACTGGAAAAGTAGAAACAGCACTAAAGGAAAATACCTGCAGAGAGGGGCATGAACTAAGAAGCATTTCAACAGATTCAGAGTTAAACAGAGTTACATTACCAAGAAAAGCAAGAATGAAAGACCGGTTTGGTAATTCTATTATCAACACACCTCTAAAACGTCGTAAAGTAATTTCTCAAGAAACTTTAGCTGATTCTATATCTTTAAGCTGCCAGAGTTCCTTTGACAGTGTCATTCTAAACTGTCGAAGTATACGAGTAGGACCACTCTGCCAGCTGTTAATAGAGCCTGTAATATTTTGTTTAGATTTTATCAAGATACGGCTAGAAGAATCTAAAAGTTATCCTGTGGAGATTACTTTAAATACCTCTGTTTTAACTAAATGTGAGTGGTGTAATGTCCAAAAATTACCAGTAGTGTTTCTACAGACGATACCAGCTGTTTATCAACAGCTGAGCATGCATCTTCAAATGAATAAAGAGGATAAAGCTTGGAATGATTGTAAAGGAATAAATAACTTGACAAATCTGGAAGAACAATATATTATCTTAATATTTCAAACTGGCCTTGATCATCAGGCAAATAAGGTATTTGAAAGTATCATTACTGACATTGGTATAAAAAATAAAGTTTCCAATTTTTTGGCGAAAATTCCCTTTGAAGAAGCTGTTAGCAGACTTGCAGCCTGTACAAGAACCTATGAAGAGAGCATCAAAGGAAGCTGTGTGCAGAAAGAAAACAAAATTAAAAATGTGTCTTTTGAATCTAAAATACAACTTCGAAAGAAACAAGAATTTCAGTTTTTTGATGAAGAGAAAGAAATTGGAGAGAGCCACATCGTCTTCATTGGTCCTGTAGAAAAATTAATAGTGTACCCACCACCTCCAGCTAAGGGAGGCATCTCTGTTACTAATGAGGATCTGCACCGTCTCAATGAAGGACAATTTTTAAATGACATTATTATAGACTTTTATTTGAAATACTTGGTGCTTGAAAAATTGAAGAAAGAAGAAGCTGACCGAATTCATATATTCAGTTCTTTTTTCTATAAATGCCTTAATGAGAGAGAGAGTAGAAATCTTCATGAGACAACTAATCTGTCAATACAGCAAAAACGACATGGGAGAGTAAAAACATGGACCCGGCATGTAGATATTTTTGAGAAGGATTTTATTTTTGTACCCCTTAACGAAGCTGCACACTGGTTTTTAGCAGTTATTTGTTTTCCTGGTTTGGAAAAACCAAAGTATGAGCCTAATCCTCATTACCATGATAATACAGTCATACAAAAATGTTCAACTGTAGAGGACAGTTGTAGTTCTACACTTTCAGCAAATGAAATGGACAGTTGTTCACAAAACTCTTCTGCCACGTCTGTAATTAAGAAGATGCTAAACAGAAAACCTGGCAGAGCTGTAATTGATTCAACTACTGGGCAAGAAGAAAGTGACCCTTGTTATCGGAGAAAGATATGCAATGTGAAATGTAGTCTGAAAGAAATAAATCATACTGCAAGTGGAAATGAAGAATCAAATACAGGAGAATCTGCTTACCAGAAAGTTGTTGATGTGACTAAAGGTGAAAATGGCCTACAGAATGAATATTTAAGTTCTATATACCACACAGATGGCTTAAGCAAAATCAGAATAAACTATAGTGAGGAATCAACTGAAGGCAGTAAAGTGCTTGAAGATGAAGTCATCGGCTTCTCCAAAGATCAAGACAACCAGGTTGATAGCAGTGATAACGGATTCCTTGCCAATGATAACTGCAATTCAGAAATAGGACAGTGGCATTTAAAGCCTACTATCTATAAACAACCTTGTATCCTACTTATGGACTCACTCAGAGACCCTTCTCAGTCAAACGTTGTAAAAATTTTAAGAGAGTATCTAGAGGTGGAGTGGGAAGTTAAAAAAGGAAGTAAAAGGAGTTTTTCCAAAGATGTTATGAAAGACTCTAATCCAAAAGTACCACAGCAAAACAACTTCAGTGATTGTGGTGTTTACATATTGCAGTATGTAGAGAGCTTTTTTGAGAATCCAATTCTCAATTTTGAACTACCTATGAATTTGACAAACTGGTTTCCCCCTCCAAGAATGAGAACAAAAAGAGAGGAAATTCGAAATGTAATTTTGAAGCTGCAGGAAGATCAGAGCAAAGACAAAAGTAAGCATAAGTACACTTATTCAATAGAAACATTTTTAGGTGAAGGAACATAACAATATGTCGACAATATCACAGATTGACCATTTATGTTGTCAATTCCACCTTCAGAAATTGAATGGCTCACCTTTGACTATAGACAGTTAAGAACTGAAGTGCTCACTGCTCAGAGTGATTTGGAAATGTTAATGCTTGTATAAATGTCATATAATTAATTCCCAATGGAGTATGTATTAAGTAAAAGTGTAAATATGTTAATGAGGCCAATTTTTCCAGCATTTGTAATTATTTTTCTCACTTGTTAGGAAGCTTTTGTTGTGTATTTTCTGTTAATAGTACTTAAAAGTACAACTTCTAAACACAAAATAAATTTTAAAAAATATTTACAGGAGAAAAAAATAAATATTATGCATTACCATAAACATTATATAAAAGCAATTATATCTCTAAGTAAGTTCATGACAAAGGCAATTTTACTTTCCTAAGGAATTTGAGAGGCTTTATGAAGGATTTGTAAGAAATATGCTTAGAGATTGACCACCACTCCCCAACCTGCAGGATTGTAAAGGAAAGAAGAGACAAACGATGTTATGACTGTACTCAACGAAATATCTTTAGAGAGCCCAAGAAAGAGAAAGATTTATAGAGACTCGCAGAATTTTAGCTCATGTCCAATCTAGGGATGGCAAACACAAGGCATGTGTGCCTCCACTCCTTTCTACCTTAATCACAGCTGACATGACTAATCAATCCTGGACATGTGTTCCAGAACTCTCCTTAACACCTGTGAAGAAGTTATGATTGATGGATTCATGGTGGTTCCTAAAGGTTATTCTTAGTCCAGTGTGGGGATTACCAAAATTTTTCTGCAAAGAGTTAGAGAGAAAAGATTTTAAGCTTTGGGTGTATATAGTCCTGTCACAACTACTTAACTTTATTGTTGTTTGAAAACAGTTACAGACAACACATAAACAAATAACTGTTGTATTCCAAGAAAACTTTTTTCATGGGCACAGAAATTTGAATTTTATGTATTTTTCATGTGGCACAATATTATTCTTCTTTTAATTCTCTTCAACCATTTGAAAATGTAAAAAGTCAATCTTAGCTATTGAGCTGTTCAAAAATGTAGGTGGGAGGCTACCTTTATCACATGGCCCATAGTTTGTCAGCCCATCTCATTATATTTCCTTTGCTTTGCACATGAGGAAACAAGACTCACTTGTTAGGTGACTTGCTCAAGATCACACAAATGATTTGTGACAGAGCCAGTTGTTATGGGTCAAAAATATTTTAAACCTGGTTAGATTTGACTGCTTGTTATTATTATTTTCCTTTCAGTGATAGGTTCCAAGAACATATACTGATCTTTACTTTGATTAGACTCACTGTCAACTATCAGATAAATGTCAAAATAAACTATTTTACTTGAGACTGCAATATAGTATCATATGAGCCACATACATATGGACATTGTTTTTTTTAGGTGAATTATTAAATTGCTCATAATATTCCAAATAATATATGTAATGATAATTTGTTCATTTTTATATGCTAATTTTATCACTGATGCTTTAAAAACTCATAAGCAACATCAACATGAGAAATTGCATTTTAATAGAAACACTGCTATTTGAAAGAGTATTATTATTGAAACCATTTTTCAGTTTTATTTCAAATGCACTGCACTTAAAAAGAGAACCACTCCTGATAGTTAGTTGCAAACAATGTCCATTTAAAAACACAGATAATTTAGAAATTAAGCATGGCACATACAGAGAATAGATTCTCTTATAGTCAACATTTTTTAAGACAAGAAAATATCGAAGGTGTATTGTATTTAAACCATTATTGATCAGAAATATTCCAAAATCATGAATAAAATGAATAAAAATCATGAAAATATTTTTTGTTTTATTTAAGACCTAGTCAAAATTTGAAAACAGTATTGTTTATTTATTCTTTGTCTTTTATTTATTTTTCTTTTTCAGTGCCAAAGGAGCAACCTTGAAGGTAGAGGACACTTCTGCTTTTATGAATATATCATTTTCATGAATAAAATTGCATTAATGAACTGGCTTGCAGTCAAACGGCTTTTTGGTAGCATCGATTTTGGCTTTTAAATTCTGCAGAGGCATGGTAAACTGAGGTAACCCATTGATATCATATAACCAGTACATATCCTCCTTCAGGAAACAAAGGGAGAAATTAAGTATGAAATATCCAGGGACTGAAAGAAAGGAAGGAAAAAGTTAACTATAACTAACACATCTCTTCTCTGTGTAGGGTACAGGAATGTTACAAAACTGAAACTACACTTACAGTGACAATTAATGTGCAGAAGAAATTAAGGAAAACATTTGACTCCATGAATTAAGATCCATTCACTAAAAAATGTCTCACACTTAGATCATCCCTGTAGGTAAGCTAAGCATCTATTTGATATGAGGAGAAGCAATCTATTTGGTTTACATGAAGCTATTGCACAGCATGAGCTATAACTAATGGAAACAATAACTTGCAAGATGAATTTGTACATTAAATTAAGTGTGCCCATAGAATTGACGGGTGTGATATGTTGAGCTTCTGCTTCTTAGATTAAGAAACTCCATAATTAATGTAGCCATTTGAATACACCAAGAGTGTGTGAAATCATGATGACATTCATAATATGAATCCATCAATACAATTTTTACAGGGATTGATTTTAAAAGCCTTCATTTCTTCTGCATATATATGCACAGGAAGGTGAAACTGAATTAGACAATCTAGTATTTTCAGCATGTTTATGTTCATACTTAAGTGTCATTGCTCTTGCAGAATTTCTAAAGCCACCTGTGTTTATCTAGGCCTTCCTTCCCCTACTAAGATTTATACCATGTGTAGCAGTTTGATATAGTTATGAATTCCAAAAATAGATACTGGATTATGTTTATAAGCTGGCTTGTACCCGGGCATGATTAGGGCTTTGATTGGGCCACATCAGTAGTGTGTTGAGTCCCCACACCCTGGTGGGTGGGGAATCACAGATAAAAGAAAAGGCAAAGGACAAAGTTGGAGACTTTTTGATGCTGGAGTTTTGATGTTGGAGTTTGATGCTGAAGTCTTAAGTTGGAGCCCCGGGAAGCCAGCACACAGAGAAAAGAGAAACAAGCCCTGGGAAGAGAGGAACCCTGAGCCTGGAGAGAAGTAGCACATGGGGAGAGAAGCACCCAGGAAGCCTGAACCCTGGCAGAAGTCAGCAGCCATCTTGCTCCAAACCATGGAAATAGACTTTGGTGAGTGAAGTAAGCTATGCTTTATGGCCTGGTATCTGTAAGACCCTACCCCAAATAAATATACTTAAAAAAAGCCAACAGCCTTCTGGTATTTTGCATCAGCACCCTTTTGACTGACTAATAAAGAATTTAGTACTGAGAGTGGGGAAGTGCTTTTCCAATTACCAAAATTCTGAAACTGTTTTATAAATGGGTAAGGGGTATTTTTTTGGAGCAATTGTGAAATGTTTGATGGAAAAAGCCTAGATCGCTTTGAAGATACTGTTGATAACAATATGGATGCTAAGGAGACTTTTTATGATGCCTTAGAAGTAAATAATGAAACTATTATTGGAAACTGGAGGAAAAGTGATCTGTGTTTTGAAGTCTCAGAGAACTTAGCAAGATTAACTCCTGGTGTTGTACGGAAGGCAGAATTTGCAAATGGCAAGCTTGGGCTTTTAGATGAAATTTCCAAAGTAAATCCAGAGAAAGTGGCTTGGTTTCTGCTTACAGCTTACAGCAAATGCTAGATGAGAGCGATATACTGATGACTGAACGGTCAGGAACAAAGAAAACACAAACTAATTCTGGAAATTTCAAGCCTCTGGAAATCAAGTTCCCAGAAGAAAGTGCCCCCATTTGAAGACTTAACTAAACTTGGAAATTGTAAATCAAGATTGAAGAGACAGTTATGTCGGAAAGACTTGTGGAATGTCTTACTGTCTGATCGCTTGGACCCCTGCTTCCTGAATGCCAAACCAACAAGGTTATTGAGAGAGCTGTATGAACAAAACCACTGTCAGCTTGGACTAAAAGGGACATGGAAAGGAGAGATTGAAGGAGAAACAGCTTTAAGAAGAAAACCATAGAGGCTGAGATCTGAAATTAAGAGATTGCTTTGGGCCAAGAGAGAAAATCCATCCATGTGTACAGAAAGGATGAGTTTGCACCAGCAGTTGAAGAGGGTGGATGCTCCCACCTGATGTTCAGGGAGAGTTTTGCTGCCCTAGAGTACAGGGAAGGTGGAGCACATTCCTCAAGGACTTGGGCAGTTAAGGCCAGCACTCCATCGCTCCGAGAGGGGTGCACCTGTCCCCCATGGATTAGGAAAGGCCAGGTGGTCAACTCCTTGCTCTGAGAGGGTTGAGCCAAAGGTTAGGGGGAAAGTTATCTTCACTTTACTCTACTAGGGGGGTTAAGACTCTAACCCAAAGTTTGGATAAGATACAGCAGTCACCCCGACACTCTTGGAGGGAGAGGTTTGGATCTTGGTCGACACCCAGATGCTTGATGAGGATGGAATCAAGAAAATGGTCATTGAGCAACCTGTGGAAAGGGTGGGTTCCCATCAGGCCCCAAGGAAAAGAAACCATCATCTTAAGAATGACTCTCAGAGTTTGACATCTAATGAAGCATGTCCTGCAGATATACTGAAATGCAGAGGACCCATGACTCATATTTCCCTCCCAATTTCTCCTTATTGTTATGAAAATGTTTATCTTTTGTCTGTCCATTTGTGTAGTGGAAGCAGATAAATGGTTTTGTAAGTTTCAGAGATCTACAGCAGATGGGATTTTGCCACAAGACAAATGGTATTTCTTTAAATTTATTGTGATATGATTTAGTACTTGCATTGTTACTGATTTAAAGTTTTTTTGAGTATTGTAATATCTTTTTGGAATTCAGAGGGTGGAGTATAGCAGTTTGATATAGTTATGAATTCCAAAAATAGATATTGGATTATGTTTGTAAACTGGCTTGTACCTGGGCATGATTAAATTATTATTAGGGCCTTGATTGGGCCACATCAGTAGTGTGTTGAGTAGTTGCCTCTTGGTAGGTGGGGACTCACAGATAAAAGACAAAGAAAAGGACAAATTTAAAGGCTTTTTGATGCTGGAGTTTTGATGTTGGTGTTTGATGCCGAAGTCTTAAGCTGGAGCCCCAGAGAGTAAGCACACAGAGGAAAGAGAAGCAAGCCCCGGGAAGAGAGGAAGCCAGAGCCTGGAGAGAGGCAAGACCTGAGAAGAGAGGAACCCAGGAAGCCTGAACCTTGATAGATGTTGGCAGCCATCTTGCTCCAACACATGGAAATAGAGTTTGGTGAGGGAAGTTACCTATGTTTTATTGCCTGGTATCTATAATCTTCTACCCCAAATAAATACTCTTTATAAAAACCAACCAATTTCTGGTATTTTTGCATCAGCACCCCTTTGGCTGAATAATACACCATGTATGCTCAGAAAACTCATTCAGGGTAAGTTCAAGCTAAGTGAATATTGCAGTGAACCCAGATTTCATGTGGAATGTGATGTCTTTGAATGAATGTTGATTAAGTATAATATCTTGCACATCTGGTCTGGCACTGTTTTAATCACATCTGATCCTCCTATCCAGGGTTAATAGTAATTCTGATTGAAAAAGGGCAGCAATTACCCAGATGAGGATAGAGTAAACAATTTATGAAAGCTTTATTGGTATAGGAGGCTTATTTTTTTTTCCACCTACATCCTCAGGTAATTTTCAATCAGGTAGCTTTGAAACACTTTGAAGCTTAATGAAAAATTGTCTAATGAATCTTTTTACAGAGAATTGTTGTAAGGTCTAATTGAGATAATATGTATTAATATTAGATGCTTACCAGTTTGCCTGATACATAATAGATAATTAATAACCACAGTCTATTTTTCTGATATATAAATTAGCAAGAATGTTAACCTGTTTACTTTTTACCTGTGTGAATTTCTGATAATCAGCTAGGAATTCAAGTAACATTTTTTAAATGATTGAAGTACGGAAAATTGAAAAATAGTTTTGAGACTGGTCTTGATCTAAAAAATCGAAGCTGTTGAAATAAAATATGCTTATATAATGCAAATATTTTCATTTGTAATCCTATAGCCACAAATGGAACTTTACTCATATGCATCTTAGTAAATATTAATGGTTTGCCTTCAGAGCATCATTCCTTCTTCTCCAGCAACAACCCTAGTTTTTGTTTGGAGATCCAGCTCTCCACAGTTCTCATTTAAAATTGTGATTGGGAATCGGCATTTGTTTCAGGAATCCAATACATAACTTTCATTCCCTTGGCCAGTTATTGTTTAAGTACTAAAAACAAAACAAAACTCAAAACTATAGTAAATCAGAATTTTTCTCAGAAATACTAGAAAAAAAGGAGTGTCTTGTTTATCTGCCTACTCAAATCTAAGAGAATAGAAGTGGTGTAATCAATGCACTATGAAGGAAGAACATGAAACTGTGGGGCAAGAAGATGCGATCTTGATATGAAGCCTATACACAGCAAGAGGTAGAGCAAAACTCAGTCCTGATGATTTGTTTGACTTTTGATTCCAACCATGGCTGAAGTTGCTTCTTGAATTTGCAGTCATGTGAACTAAATACTCACTTTCTTTGCTTAATTCAATCTGAATTGCTTCTGTTGTCAGTTGCAATAGAAACAACCTTACCTTATTCCAAAATCGGTACCAAAATATAGAGTCTGTATGATAAATCCTAAATTACGGAATTAGGCAAATAGAAGTTGGGTGGAGGCCATGAGGAACCCATATTTTGACCTTTGAACTTGTTATTTTTTTAAAATAGTAGCCAGATAGTAAGTTATATTGTTACTTGTTTTATTTGGACTAAAACCGTGCCAATGAGGCTGCAGCCTCAGGACTCTAAAACATGTTGCCTAGGTTTTAAACAGTTTCATCTGAAATAGGCAATATAGTTTGAAGCTAAGACATGTTGCCATATATATATCAAAATAAACCTTTTGTCTTCACTGGTTTGAGCCCAAGCTTGCCAGATGTATTCTTCTAGATGTCTCAACAGAATTTACATGACAAAACTCTAGATGACCAAAACTAAAATCTTTACAGTTTCTTTATTCCTATTTTATCAATGGCACCAGTGCATATCAGCTCATCTGACTCAAAACCATAGCAACAGATTTGACAGCGCTCCTTCCATCAGTCTGCATACCCACTTGGTGTCTCTTTTATCTTATTCACTGCAAGGTTCCCATCTGGTTCATACCTCATTACCTACTGCCTCTAATGATGTCTAAATCACTTCTTTAACTTTATTTGGTGTTTCTTCTTTGCATTCATAATATCTTTTTGTCAGCATTGTATTCAGTCTTCCTAAGGTGCAGGTATTATCAGTTACTCCCCCATTCAAACATTTTTATGTCTCCCCACAGCCAACAACAAAGCTGAGTACATAGATTGGAGTCTGTTAGTTGAGCTTTTGCTTAATATGACTACAATAGAACCAAAGACATTGTTTCCTGCTACTCTCCTGTGTATTTATTGAAGAAGACATACTCAGTTACCCAGATTCACCCCCATACTATATCCTGCTTCTCTGTATACTGTTCCTTCAGCCTCAAATGCTTCCCCTTCCATCAAGGTGTATCATTCAATGTCTAATACATGCTTTATCTCCCCTAGGAAACGTATTCTATTTCCATCCCATTCTCAATGGCAATTTGTACTTTTCATTATCATATTCTGCTTTGTACTTCATGCTATTTTTAATTTTACCCCAAAACTCTACATTCATAGAGGTAAGGACCTATTGCAATGGTGCCTTTGTATCTGCTGTCTAATACTAATCTTTAGGATTTTAACAATTTTTTTCACAATATTTTATGGGCATATTTAAATAAAGTAGCCCATTGGCAACTTCAGAAATTAGTTAGCATTATAACTAACATCTAACATACTCAGTTTAATTTGTGTGTGTATGATAAACTGATTCTGAACCTCAAAAGTGAAGAAGTGTTTTTGAATAACAGAAGTATTATCTGCTATATGATTACTGAGTGTATAGCAAATGAAATGTCAAAGAAGACTTTTTAAAAAGATAAAAGAACCATTATAAGAAAACCATAAGGGAAACGGACTTGGCCCAGTGGTTAGGGTGTCCGTCTACCACATGGTAGGTCCGCGGTTCAAACCCCGGGCCTCCTTGACCCTTGTGGAGCTGGCCCATGCGCAGTGCTGATGCGCGCAAGGAGTGCCGTGCCACGCAGGGGTGTCCCCCGCGTAAGGGAGCCCCACGCGCAAGGAGTGCACCCCGTAAGGAGAGCCACCCAGCGCGAAAGAAAGTGCAGCCTGCCCAGGAATGGCGCCGCCCACACTTCCCAGGCCGCTGACGACAACAGAAGCAGACAGAGAAACAAGATGCAGCAAATAGACACAGAGAACAGACAACCGGGGGAGGGGGGAAATTAAATAAAATAAATCTTTTTAAAAAAAACAACATAAAACCAAGAATACAGTGTTAGACTTTGACTCATAGGGTCATGACTGAATACTTGCTCTAAAACTGCAAAATTAGGGTAATCAAAGGAGGCATCATGGCTAAAGTAAGCCTTAAGAGACAAAAAGTAAGCCTTCAGATTTTGAACAGGCAGGGGTGAAATTGGAGAAAAAATCAGGTGAGAGGGAAGCCTGATTTTTGGCTCAATCAGTTGGGTTCCCATCTACCATATGGGAGGCCCTGGGTTCACATCTCAGGTCCTCCTTGTAAAGGCAGGCTCGCCAGCACGCTGCAGAGAACCACCAGCCCACAAGTGTCACGGAGTGCCGCCTGGGCCCACAAGTACCATGGAGAGCCAACGCAGCAAGGTGATGCAACGTAAAGGGAGACAAGCAAAAAAAAAGTGCTGAAGAGCGTGCAGTGAATGGACAGAGAGAGCAAACAGCAAGCAAGCCACAAGGAGGGGGGTAAATAAAAATAAATACAGACACAGAAGAATGCACAGCAAATGGACACAGAGAGCAGAGAGCACACAAAAAGCCACAAGCGGGGGTTAAAAAAATCAGGTGAGAAAGGAGGGGCCTGAGAAAAAGTGCAGGTATGAAATCAAATGACTGTGGTGATTTTGTAAGGGAATGGGAGGAATCTTGCCTGGCAACAGCAAAGACTAAGTTTGAAGGAGAACAAATGGGATGCAATGCTGAATAAATGATGTGAGGTCAAATTTTAGAAGGCCCTTATAAATGGTAGGGTATTTTGATTTGATGTGATACTATATGGCTGTTCTTTTATTAAGTTATGAATGACTTATATTTACAAAGCATAATAAAGAGATTTTTTCATTTAAACTTCAGTTGGTGGCATAAATTCTGTTTTGAGGATGAGAAGTCTTCTTAAGATCACACAATTGATATAACACAGGACACATTTTCCTGGGTTCAGGGTTCTTTTTTCATCTACACCACATTACCATATGTATATTTAGGCAAGAGATCAAAGTGACTCATATTTTAGGAAGTGTGTTCGGCCTTCGTGGAAGACAACTGTTTTTGTTTCCCAGGCTTCACAAGCAAATACCATGAAATAGGTTGGGTTAAATAAGAGGAATTTATTAGCTTATGGTTTTCAGGTTAAAAGAATGTGAAAATCAAGGTTTCAACAAGGCAATACTTTCTTCCCAAAGACTGGCATGCTGGGGCTTGCTGCTGGTGACCCTTGGCTCCTCTGTCTCATGGCAATGCATATGGTAGTCTCTTCATGTTGCCTTGATTCCAGCTTCTTCCTTCCTTTGGCTTTCTCCTGGTCTGAATTTTACTCTGCTCATGTGATACTTTGAAGCTGGGTGGACTACAGAAGATCATATCTTTAGAGCTAATCCATTCCTGTGCATGTAAGCCTATTGTAGGTGGGACCTTTTGATTAAAGTACTTCAGTTAAGGGCCTTTTATTAGATTGTGTGATCCAGGGTGGGTCTTAGTCCTTTTACTGAAGTCCTTTATGAATAGGAGAAACATGCAGAGACACAAAAAGAAATCCCCAAAAGCTGAGAGAGAATACACCAGGCGGCAGAAACTGAAATCAACAGAACCCAGAAGCTGAGAGGAAGGCCCTGAAGCCAGTAGTGGAAATCATTGAGGACCAGAGAAGAAGGGAGAGACAAGCAGATGCTGCCATGTGCCTGATCACCCACAGCTACAGCTCAGGGAGGAAGGATCTCTTGATGAAGGTTTGATTTGGGCATTTTTATCCACCTTAAAATGGTTAAGATTTTAAATGAATAGATCCCCATTATAAAATCCTACCCATTTCTGGTATATTGTTTTGGCAGCTTTTAGCAAACTAAATCAGCTTATAAAGCACTCTAGTATTAGGATAAAGACCCATACAAATTGAGTTGGGCAAAACCTTCATCAAAAGGTCCTGCTTAAAATGGGACTACACCCACAGGAATGGATTAGATTTAAGAATATGTTAACAATATCTTCAAAACCACCAAAACTTCATAGGGAACACCTGTGATTCAAAATGCAGAGTCCAAAGCTGGTTTCTGTATCTGAAACAAAATCAGGGTTGATGGGATAGCGAAAGAAGCACAAGGATATTACAATTTGCAAAATAAGATTTTGGTGTGAATATCATTTAGAGACAACAAACAGTTTCTTATATTTACTTTAATGATGATACAGCAATATTGCTCTGCTTATCAAAGTGAAAATGTGTAACTACCCTCCATCTCTTGAATAGTGATAAGAATCAAATGGAGACACACTATGTGTGAAGAAAGTGAATGTAGAAGTTTGGTGTTGTTTATGGATTCCAAAAATAGATATTGGAGTCTGTTTATAAACTGGTCAGTTCCTCCGGGCATATTAGACTGTATTAAATTCAGAGGCTTTGGTTGGGCCACGTCAGTAGGGTGCAAGTCCCTTCCCCCTTAATGAGTGGGGACTCACAGAGAAAATGACACTGCAGAAGACAGAGGCAGAGTTTTTGATGCTGGACCCCTGGGTAGTAAACACAGAGAAGCAGATACATGAGGAAAGAAAGAAGGCTCCATTTGACACTGCAGAGGCCTTGGGAAGAGAGATGAGCTGTTCATCTGATAGTTTACAGCTGGCTTTTTGGAGAGAGCAGAGCAGCTGAGCCCAGAGAGAAGTGAGCCCCAAGGAGAGAGACAGCCCTTATGCTAATCTACAAGTGAGAAAGGAAGGAACTGGGCCAGCAGAACCCTAGGAGAAAGAGGAAGGCTGAACCCTGGCAGAGATGGCAGCCATCTTGCTCCAACAAGTGGCAACAGACTTTGGTGACAAAAGTAACTTACACTTTATGGCCTTGTGAATGTAACCTTCTATCCCAAATAAACACTCAATAAAATCCAACAGATTTCTGGTACTTTGCATCAGCATCTCTTTGGCTGACTAATATAATAGAAGTCAACACCTAAGAAAGGAAGGCATTGTAGAAAAACCATAAAGTCAAATTTCACTATGAACTTATCATTTATTTCAGGAGAAAAATAAATAAAAGGAAAATAATTAAAATATTCCTGAAAACAGTTATGAGACTTTTGCTCAGGCAAAATGTTTTTCTCTATTTGGGAAGAGAAAAATGAATTCTTCCCCCAAACACTGAATTAAATCTGGCTAATGAGTAGAAAGAATATGAAGAGAGAAGGCAAAAGGGGAATAGAGTTCTCTGGGAACATGACTGAGTAGTCTTCTGCACAAGTACAACATTAAAACCACAGCTGTATTAGTCAGGATTCTCTAGAAAAAAAGAATCAACAAGAGATATCTACCAATAGTATGTGATTCTATAAGACACTCTTATGCAGCCATGGGGATGCACAAGTCCAGGTTCCGCAGGCAGGCTGCAAACAGTGGCTGCAATAAAAGTCCAGTGAAGGTTCTTGATGAGTTCTGGGAGATGTTGGTTGTCCAAAAATTAGCTGGGAAATTCTCTCTCAATCTGGAATCACTTCCCCTTTTGAGGCATTCAACTGATTGGGATAAGCTTCACTCAGTGCTGATGGCAATCTCCCTGACTGATGTAATTATAACCAGCTATCTATGATTTTCCACTGCAGTAAAGTCAACGGTGACTAAAGTCCATTAATGCTCTTGCATTACAGTTAGCCCAGTCCTTCCTTGACCAAACTGGGCACAATTACCTGGCTGAGATGACACAATAGACTAACCATCACAGTCCACCCATTGTCAACTCAGCAATCATACACATTACCTTAAACCATACTTAGTCTCTAAGTAAAAACGATAACAAACATGTATATACATATATATTTCCACCTAACAATGTTCAACTTTCCTGTGTACAACCAGAAACCCATTAAGTCTATATAGAATAGGGTGCAAGTTCTTGGGTAATATTTACTCTCAAATTGGACATCATCAAATATTATGACATGAAATGGATACAACTTGTTATATGATAAGGGGAAAGTTTGGGGAAGAAGACAAAGAAATTCATTTTGTGCACATATACATACAGTCATCATCATAATGAAACAAGGAAGAAAGATTCATGACCATTATAGTCCTCATTTCTGTAACTGGTCACATAGTCGAAGTTCATATTTATCACTACCTACTTCCATTACCCATTCCATGTTTCCATTATGCTTAGCAAGCACTTCAGGTGGCCATGGTTCTTTGCTTGGTGGGGTGACCCAAATTTTCATTTCTGAAGATTCTGGGTCATTATTAGTCCTGTATGGACTGGGTTGTTGCAATTTCCCATTGACTTTAATCATAGGACATAGCAGTACTAGGAGATGCCCTAGAGGATCTCCTGTATTCCAGGCAAACTCTTCTTTACCCCCATTATTTAGATGCAGTCCTATTTCCCATTGATAGTCAGGATCAATCACCCTTGCCAGTACAGTAATTCCCTTCTTTGTTCATTCAGAGGTAAGAGGAGCCCAAACTGGCCAGGTGGCAGTTTTACCTTCCAGCTCAATGGAATCATTGTTATGTTCCCTGATGATAGCACTCCTCCTTTTGGGACTAAAACCTGTAGAACAGCAGAGTTTGAGGTCACAGGGACAGGAAGCAAAAATTTTCCAAGTGGGTCACTATGAGTTATAGTGAGTGGTACCATTCCCATTTCCACCCCTTGATTCTTGGACCCATGGATCCTGGTTATGGGAGAAACAGCACCATACAGTGGATGCTGTTTTCAAGCATACACAGCCTCCTGGAGAACATTGCCCTGGCCCTGCATGTTATTGCCACCTATTTGGTGAAGTAATTGAGCCTTCAAAAGACATTCCACCTTCTATCAATCCAGCTGCTTCAGGGTGATGGGGAACATGATAAGACAGTGAATTCCATGGGAATGTGCCCATTCCTGCAAATCATTTGCTGTAAAATGGGCTCCTTGATTGGAAGCAATGTTGTGTGGAATGCCATGGCAGTAGATAAGACATTTAGTAAGTCCAGGAATGGTAGTTTTGGAAGAAGCATTTCATGCAGGAAATGCAAATCCATATTCAGCGTATGTGTCTATTCCAGTTAAAATAAATCACTGCCCCTTCCATGGTGGAAGTAGTCCAACGTAGCCAACCTGCCACCAGGTAGCAGGCTGGTCACCTTGAGAAATGGTGCCATATTGGGGACTGAGTGTGGGTCTCTGCTACTGGTAGATTGGGCACTCAGCAGTGGCTGTAGCCAAGTCAGCCTTGGTAAGGGGAAGTCCATGTTGCTGAGCCCATGCATAACCACCACCTCTACCTCCATGACCACTTTGTTCCAGAGCCCACTGGGCAATGACAGGAGTGGCTGGGAAAAGAGGCTGAGCATTAGCCACAGAGAGGGTCATCTTATCCACTTGATTATTAAATTCTTCCTCTGCTGAAGTCAACCTCTGGTGAACATTCATGGGGGACACACAAATTTTCAGGGTTTTTTCCACTCAGAAAAGTCAATATATATCTTATCTCTTCCCCCAACCTCTTTGTCACCAATTTTCCAATCATGTTCCTTCCAAGTCCCTGACTATCCAGCCAAACCATTGGCAATAGCTGATGAATCAGTATAGAAACACACCTCTGGCTTTTCTTCTTCCAAGCAAAATGAACAACCTGGTGCACTGCTCAAAGTTATGCCCACTGGGAGGAATTGCCCTCACCACTGTCCTACAGGGATATCCCAGAAAGGGGCCACAGTGCTACAGCTGTCCACTTTTGAGTGGTACCTGCATATCGTGCAGAACCATCCGTAAACCAGTCCCAAGTTTTTTCTTCCCCAGTCAACTGATTTTAAGGGACTCCCCAAGAGGGCAAAGCTGTGAGCTGGGAAAGAGAAGGTAACATGGCAGGGGTGGTGACCATGGGCATTTATGCTACTTCCTCATGTAACTTACTCATGCCTTCAGAACCCGCTAAAGCCCTATCTCGTATATACTACTTGCACTTTATTATGGAGTGCTGCTGTGCGTGCCCAAATTTATGCTTTGGTGGGTGGAACAATACCCAGATCATGATAGGCAACTCAGGTCTCATGGTAACTGGATGACCCTTACTTAAGCATTCAGGCTTTACTAAGGCTCAGTAGCAGGCCAAAAGCTGTTTCTCAAAATGGGAGTAGTTATCTGCAGAGGATGGCAGGGTTTTGTTCCAAAATTCTAATGGTCTGCATTGTGATTCTCCTGTAGGAGCTTATCAAAGGCTCCAGACAGCATCTCTATTTGCCATTGAAACTTCCAGTACCATAGGATCTGCTAGATCAAATGGCCCAAGTGGCAGAGCAGCTTGCACAGCAGCCTGAACCTGATGCAGAGCTCTTCTTTTTCCAGTCCCCAATCAAAACTAGCAGCTTTTCTGGTCACCTGATAAATGGGCCAGAGTAGCACACCCAAATGTCTCAAAAATCCAAAGAGACCAACTAAATGTTGTACCTCTTTTTTTGGTCATAGGAGGAGCCAGATGCAACAGTTTACCCTTCAGTTTAGATGGAATATCTCTGCATGTCCCATGCCACTGGACCCCTAGAAATTTCACTGAGGTGAATTTGTCAACCATGCTCTCTCATGCAAATGCCTTAATAATAAGTCTAGAGTCTTTGCTACTTCTTGCTCACTAGGTCCTATCAACATGATATATCATCAATATAATGGACCAGTGTGATGCCTTGTGGGAGGAAGAGAAGATCAAGATCCCTGTGGACAATATTATGACATAGGGCTGGAGAGTTGATATACTCTTGAGTCAGAACAATGAAGGTATACTGCAGGCCTTGCCCACTAAAAGCAAACTGTTTCTGGTGGTTCTTACTAATAGCAATTGAGAAAAAAGTATTTGCCAAATAAATAACTGCATGTCAGGTACCAAGGACATGCTGATTTGCTCAAGGAATGATACCACATCTGGGACAGCAGTTACAATTGGAGTCACCACCTGGTTAAGTTTATGATAATCTACTGCCATCCTCCAAGATCCATCTGTTTTCTGTACAGGCCAAATAGGAGAGTTGATTGGGGATGTGGTAGGAATCATCACCCCTGCATCCTTCAAGTCCTTGACGGTGGCACTAATTTCTGCAATCCCTCCAGGAATCCAATATTGCTTTTGGTTTGCTATTTTGCTATGTAGTGGCAGTTCTTGTGGCTTCCACTTGTCCTTTCCAACCATAATAGCCCTCACTCCCAATTATGTATTTTGGAATTGGGGAGATAACCACAGAATGTGCCTGGGGACCCACTGGACCAACTGTGAGATGGACCTGAGCTAAAACTCCGTTAATCACTTGACCTCCATAAGCCCCTACTCTGATCGGAGGACCACAGTGACATTTTGGGTCTCCTAGAACTAATGTCACTTCTGAGCCAGGGTCTAATAATCCCTGAAATGCCTGATAATTTCCTTTTCCCCAATGCATATTTACTCTGGTAAAATGTTGTTGATCTCCTTGGAGAAAGAAGGGAGGAAGATTAGCAAAATAAATTTTGGGCATTTTAACAGGATCCTTCCCCAAGGAGACCTGGCCTCCTCCTCATTCAAGGGCCTATGGGTCTGTAAACTGTTTCAAGTCTGGGAATTGATTAAGGGGCCATCATTCTCTGTGCCTATAATTTGAGTTAGGGTTTTGTTCACTTGACCTAGAAGTCTTCTGTTTATACAGATTCAGAAGAAATTTAGTAGACTGCCCATCTATTTCACTGCTAGGTACCCCATGATGTATTAGGAAATGCCATAACTCTACATGACTCAGACTATTTTGAGTGCTTTTTTGAATCTCCCTTTCATTGCAGTAGCCACACTTACCTTGACTTTGGTGATTAACTACAAATACTTGACTTTTACCAGACCAACATCCAATCATCCCCATAATGATTAAGGATTCTAATTCGATCACAGCCCTCCCTTTAGTAATACTTGGATTACAGAGAAGAACAATCACGGAACTCTTCAGGGAAGTTGGAGTTAGTCTTACAAATTTATTCCTCACATTCCTGGTTAAAGGTGGGTCCTCTGGACATTCCTGGTGTGGGCAGCTCACAAATGATAAATCCATTCTAGCATTCCAATTTCCAAAAGCCTTTGAATTCCCTCTTCTACTATGTACCAGGGCAAATTGTGCATCTCAACCTCAGATATGCTAGGCCATCTTTTGGCCCATGTTTCAATCAGCCACCCAAACTGTTAGAGCCCTTTCCAACCCAAGTGACAGCGTTTAATCTATATCAATAAATTCAGCCTGATCAAACTTTATATTCCTTCCACCATTATCCCATATCCTTAGTATCCATTCCCACACACCTTCCCCTGATTTCTGCCTATATATGTTGGAAAACTCATGCAGTTCTTTTTTAGTTTACCTTACTTTCTCATGCATCACACTTTGTAGTTCACCTTTGGGGACTTGTTGTGATTTTAGTCTAGTAATTGGTCTTAAAGACAAAAGAGGTGGTGGGGATGGGTAAGGAGAAGTCACTTCCAAATGCCTTGGAAGCTAGTGACCTCAGGACATTCCCTTTCATTTTCTTCTGGTGAGACAGGATTATTCTCTTCAGGCAGGAGTTGGAAGGCAGTTTCCTCAGGGCAGACTGGAGGCTTGGCAGTGCATGGTGGAGTTTGGCTGGTATATGCCTCAGGGCTGGAAGGAAGTCTAGACTTCCTGGGGCAGGCCAGAGACTGGGCATAGCAAGCTTCAGTGTGCCTGGTACCCACTTCAGGTTTGGAAGTTTTACAGACTCCCTGGGGCAGGCTGGAGGCTGGATGATACAAGGCTGACAAGGGGTGGCCTGGACAGGGCAGCCATGGCAGGCTTATCTGGTAAAGTCTCAGTAGAATTCAGGGTTCCAATGTCTCCATCAATATCATCATCCTATATGTCTCCATCTCAATTCTCTTGATTCCACTCTTTTCCAATCAATGCCTTCACTTTAACTGCAGAAACCCTGTGGGGTTGAGATTTTAGTTTCCTTTGTAACTCTGTTATTTATACAATGAGAGTCTGAGTTCAGTTCTCAGATATTTTGACCCTGTGACTAAAGGAGACAAGATTTTCTTTCAGAGCACACATAGAAACTTTTGCATCATCCATTCAGTGTTTAAGTTTCAAATTTGAAGGCTTTAACTCATCTCTTTCTTTTGTAACAGTATACAGAGTATCCAGGAGAAACCAGCCAACATCATTATACTGTTTGACTCCACAAAAATATGTTAAGGTGTTGAAAACACTCTCACCCAGATCCTTGCTTTTTCTAAGCATGGAAGTAGTAGAATCCAGTGAGGCTATTTTGCATATCTCAATTGCCAACTCATGCCATGTGCTGTCAGCAGCCTCTTTCTTATTGGAAGGGGAGTCGTCAGTACCCTTGCATCCAATTAGAATAGAAAGACAATTGCAAAAGTCCCAGAACCACCTTAAACATCCCAGGTTTAAGACTGTTCCTCAAGAACCACTTTCAGTACCAAGCTGTATTAGTCAGTGTTCTCTAGGGAAACAGAATCAACAAGAGATATCTGTCAATAGTATGTGATTCTATAAGATTCTCTTACACAGCTGTGGGGATGCACAAGTTCAAGTCCCACAGGCAGGCTGCAACCAGGCTGCAATGAAAGCCCAATGAAGGTTCTTAATGAGTTCTGGGAGATGTTGGCTGTCCAAAGACAAGATGGGAAATTCTCTCTCAATGCTGGAATGACTTCTCCTTTTAAGGCATACAACAGATTGGGTTAAGCATCATTCATTGTTCATGGCAGTCTCCCTGATTGATGTAATTATTACCAGCTATGTATGGTTTTCCACTGCAGTAAATTCAATGGTGACTAAAGTCCATAAATGCTCTTGTATTACAGCTAGCCCAGTCCTTACTTGACCAAACAACTGGGCACAATTGCCTGGCTGAGTTGACACAATAGTCTAACCATCACAAATGCCAAGAAACTTAATGCATCAGAGGACTGAAATGCCTATCAGAGTCTTATAAAGTAGCTTAAATAAATAAAAATAATTAAGATAGTGAGTATCTGATGTCTTCCTGTCTTCAAAATCTATGAGTGAATTCACTTATTTGATTGGTAGTTTTTTAGTTGTTTTTTTTTTCTCAATAAAAGCAGATGTCTAAAGAATAAAATCAACATGTATTAGGAAGATTACAGGGAATAGGGGATTAGAAGTTACAATTATGGGCCAATCTTTAAAGAAGTAAAAACTTAATAGTGGGGTCTATGGGTCTATGGTATGCCACTTGGTTTTTTATAAGATAAGAATTGTAAAAAAAGAAAATACTAGCAGCAAACACAGTTGGAGGACATTATCAAAAGTGACAGCAATAATAAAGTCACCAATGATACATTTTAACAGACAGAAGAAAAATCACAGGTTGAAAAGTTTCCAGTTTGAGACCTGGTCTTTTAAGTGTAAATATTGACATCGAGTTCTATGTTTTAATTACTTTTCAGCTGCTATGCACCAGTTACTATGCATTTAAAGCATATTCCAAAGTAAATTTCTCTGAAAATTAATCAGTTTATCAGAATTTCTTATTTGATTATATTGACCTCCAATGAGCAGAAAGCAGCCATAATATATAGTAGTGTGAAGAAAGAAAATTTTCAACACTTGTTATATCCATATTAATAGGCATTAATAACTATAAACTCTGAATGAATTAATGAGCAGTTTTCTTTTTCTTCTGACTCTTAAAGAGCAAACTAAGATCATCAGTTTCATGCTTACATTTTTTAAATCCTGGACACAGGACACCGGCAATTTAAAAATCCAGGGCCTAAAAACAGTGTCTCATTGATTTCTGACATGGCATTTTCATAGTGTGAAGAAAAATAGTATTTCTAATAGGGCTACTAAAATTTTTGTTATTTTTGGGGAATAATCTCTGATTCACACTGCAGAAATTGATATCAGCATCCAAATCCAAAATTTAAGGTTAAACATTAGGATATAGTTCTTCACCTAATAGCTTATAAATATCTTTTTGATTCACTACATTTTTGGAGAAGATAAATATATTCTGAAAAAGTTACTGACATGAAACAAGTAGTAGCTTAAACCCAAAGAGCACAGTTGTGGCGAATATTGTGATGTGTGCCAGATCCCTTTTTGATGAAGGACTTAATAATGCTCAAGCTGCTGAGAGTACTGTAGACAGAATGCTCCTGGCTGTCAGCCCCTTCAGGGATTGCCTCAGTTGTGGAGAACCATCCTCCTCAAGACGTCTATATAAGACATCAAGTTGATACAGGTACTTAAATTCCTGACCATATCAGCCTTTCTCTAGACAACATTGAAGGGATATTCTACAACAGAGATCCTCATGGGGTTGGTCAGGTTGCCTTTGGGCCTGCATTTCAGACTAACTTTAACTTCTTATTTTGCCCAATCCAATTTTAGGTAAGAGATCAAAATAACTGATATTTTAGGAACTGTGTTCTGCCTGTGTTAAAGACACAACCATTGGGAGTATTCATCTTCCACAATGTAAAGGTCGGTGCTATTTTCTATGTCTATAGTGAGATAGAGCTTGTTAGGGTTGACATACTTTGTATTTCACCTCCCTTCCACAGTTGTGGATTTTAAAGACATTCCTTACTAAATATTCCCCATCTAAGAGGCTGCTTTCCATAAAGCTCATCTAACAACAGTAGTCATTAAAATAAATCTTGATTTATTTTTAAATTGGCACATAGTCTTATTGAGGATCCCTTGTTTGTTATGAGTCACTTACCTCTTGCTGCTTTCAGAATTGTCTCTCTCTCTCTCTCTTTTTAATTAGTCCAGTAAAAATAATTTATTGAGAAATGGAGGAAAAGAGCAGAGCTTGCTGAGAAATGGAAGAGAAGGATGGAAATACGGGCCGAGATTTGATGTGGGCTTCTCTAGGCAGAGAGATGAAGATTTGGCTTGTGTGTCCCCCTTTGTCTGTCAGCCTTGTTGTCTACTGGGGCAGCCATGTTCTCCCTTTCAATATACTAACCTGCCTCAACTCTGCCCTCAGAGAGTTCATGTCCTTATTATTAATGGGGTGCTGAGGGGCAATGGTCATTCTTCTTTAGTTACTTCCTGCTGGTTAGGGCAGTAGTCCCTGCCTGACAGGGCATAGATCTCTCTGGCTATTCTATTGTGTTTGAGGGAAGATGGTTTTGGCATCCTGTTTGGAACAGGATGAAATCCCCACCTAACTAATCAGGCATTGATTATGTAAGAAATATACTTAATTAGAATTTTGAAGATACATGGTCCTTTAAAAGTATAAAGAAAATGGTAGTAGGCAGGCCCAAAAAGGGGGCCAGGCATGACATGCTGGACTATGAGAGTGAGAAAGGCCAGGTGTCTGCAGAGGCTACTTCCTCCCAAAGTTTAGGGGAAACAACGTTCTTGACTTCTTTTATGCTGTTGGTTAGCTCTAGGGAGAGATTGTGGTAGACCTGCTGGATTTGGGTATAAACTGCCAACCCCAGTTCACACAGCAGTGGTTATGCTTAGGAAAGCTAGGAGAGGTATGAAGAGAGGCACTTCCCTAGACATAGACTCACAGACAGTATAGGCAACAACAAGGCAATCATATGGCAAACAAAATAAAGACAGTACTTAAGAGAGCCATTCCTTTAATTTATAAGCACATTCATTAACTACTTAGAAAATGAATTACATTTGCCAGGACTTTTAACATCAACTTTTAACATCTGCAACTGATCTAGAATAAAAAAGATATTGTATTACTCAGCCAAGGGGTCCTGATGCAATGTACCAGACATTTGCTGGCTTTTACGAAGTGTATTTATTTGGGGTAGAAGCTTACAGTTACAATGCCCTAAATAATCCAGTTCAAGGTACCATAAAAGGTACTTTCTAACCCAAAGTCTGTTGCCACATTTGATGCAAGATGGTGGGCAATGTTTGCAAGTGTTCAGCCTTCCTCTTTCCTCTTAGGACTCCAAGAGCCCAGCTTCTTCTGATCTCAGCTATAGGCTGGCAAAAGCCTCATGTCTCTTCCCAGGACTCATTTCTTTTTGGGCTCAGCTGCTCTGTTCTCTCCCCAATGTCAGCTGTAAACTATCAGGCTCATCTCTTTCTGGGGTCACAGGATCCCCTGTGTCCTTCTCCTCTCATGTGTCTATTTATGTGTGAGTCTGCTTTATCAGCTCAAGGGGCTGGAACTCAATGCTGAGTCACACTCCAATGATGTAACTGTATAAAAGCCATAATCTTAACATAATTTAATCATATGTCTCAGCTGAATCCAACACAATCACAGAGTATCATGCCCAGAGAAACAGACAAGTTTACAAACATAATCAATACCAATTTTAGAATTCATAAATAATATCAAACTGCCACAGATACCATCATAATCATCAGGTCCTGCATGTAGGCACAGTACTTAATACTAGTTAATGCACAAGTTTCTCTTTGAGCTGCAATTTGAGTTCCAGGTTTTCAAATTCTTTATCTTTGGCATTTTGACATTCTAAGTAGTACGTGTCTCAGAGTAGGTCTACAAGAGTTTATTCTGGTTGGAGTATGTTGAAGTTCTTGGACATGTATATTTGTGTCTTTCAAAAGAATTGGGGATATTTTGCCATGATTTTTTCTACCCCTTTACCCCTCTCTTATCTTTCTGGGACACCCAAGACACAAACGTTTTGTGTTTTGTGCTGTCATTCAAATTCCTGTGACATTGCTCAAGTTTTTCTATTCTTTTCTCCATCAGTTCATCTAACTTTATGATTTCAATTGTCTTCTGATTCACTGATTCTTTCTTCTACCTGTTCAAGTCTGCTATTGTATGCCTCTAGTGTATTTTTCATGTCTATTTTGTACCTTTAATGCCTATAATTTCTGTTATTTTTATACTTTCAAATTCTTCTTTATGCTCACACATTGCTTCTTAATATCCTTTATCTCTTTATGCATATTTTCCTTCATTTCCTTGAATTGACTTATGAGGTTTGTTTGAACATCTTTGATTAACTGTTCCAAATTCTGAGTCTCCTCTGAAGTTTAAATTTGTTCCCTTAATTGAGCTGTATCTTCCTGTTTCTTAGTATGGATCATAATTCTTTTACTGATGTCTAGGCATCTGATTATCTTGATGAATTAACTCTCACTCAAGGCATATTTTTCTTCTTGTCTGTCCTTTTATTGTTGGCTGGCATTGTGTTAAAATTCTTCCTTGATACTTGATCTAAGTTACTCTGTAAATCTTTAGAATAGACCATGTATCACTGATCAGATTTCCTCAGCTCTTCAATTATTTCTTGCCCTGTATATGCAGTGAAATTTTTAAGATTGTATTATTTAAATTACTTTTTTATTTTCAAAGGAACTTTAAGTTGAATAAATATTACATAAAAAATATAAGGGATTTACATATGCCCCACTCTCTCCTCCTCCCACACTTTTCCACATTAACAACATCCTTCATTAGTGTGGTACATTTGTTAAAATTGATGAACACATATTGAGGCATTGATACTAACCATGGACTACAGTTTACACTATAGTTTATACTCTGTCCCACACAATTTTTTAGGTTATGACAAAATATACAGTAGTCTGTATCCATCACTGCCATGTCATGCAGGACAACCCCAATGTCCTGAAAATGCCTCCATATTACACCTATTCTTCCCTTTCCTATTCCTCAGAATCTCTGATGGCCACTGCCTTTACATCAGTGATAAAAATTCTTCAATTGCTAGAATAGTAATAAGTTTATAGTAGAATAATGATAAGTCTACTTTAGACCATTGTTCATTCCACAATCTTGAGGATTTTAGGATGGTAATGCCCACTCTGCTTCTGAGAAGAAACTTAGATCCCTTAGGGAAGATGGATGGAACTATTTTGCTTACAGTTGCAGGCACTCTCTGTTCCTTGGGACAGATATTTTCCATCATCATCTCCTTGTTAGTTGTCCTGGATGAGTCCAGTAAATTGGAAAGTACGTGTTTCAACTCTGCTGAAATTCAGGGCTCAACTGGCAAATGGACAGACCAAAGATTTATGTCTCTGAGACATATATTTATCAAGTATAGTGCTAATTGTAGGTTCAAATAAAAGGGGAAGAAGACCCAGGTGTAAAGAACCTATAAATGAGTCTAACTCTGTTATACTGGGAAGCATAAATTCCAATGTAAGGCTCACTGACAGGGTGATGAATTCCTAAGCTGTCTGTCCCTCTTATAGTTTCTGGATGTCTCTAGAGCCCTCAGTAGCCCTGCTATTTGAGGCACTGTTTACTGTGACAGTCAATGAGATTCTGCTGAGACTTGCATAAGCATAACTTTTGGAATGACCTCCCTACTCACTTTGAAATCTCTTAGCCATAAAAAACTCATTTGTACTTACCATTTCACCCCTTTGTTCAAGGTCTTTTTCCTGATGCATTGCTAGTTCATGCTAGGTAATAATTCCTTGGTAAGATTGCACCTTTTTGTGCCATTGTTTTACCTCCAGGAAAGACCTTCTTTTCCTCTGTTCCTTCTCCAGGAGTCTTGATGTGTTTGTTTTTGTGCAGACTTTTCCCTCCAGCTCCTATGGCGTGTTTAAATCCTCACCCTCATTCAGTGCCCCATTTTTCTTACACCTTTCAGTTCTGGGACCCATATTCAGTTCTGGGACCCATATCTTACAACAGTTCAGCTGAACCCTCCCCTTTTTACTGTGAGTATTTTCTGCTTCCAGTGTTTTCCCTATTAGGGCTTTCTACATAGGGAGAGCCAGGTGGGTTCAATCCAGAAAGGTGGGTCATTTCAGAAAAGTCCATTTTACTTTTCAGGTTTCCATCTGACTGGAACTAGATTGAGTGAAAGCACAACAGTTCTTACAAGTCTTTCTATCATGGTGTTTCTTTTTAGTTATTTTTGCCCCTGGGGGCCCTATCATATGCATCATTTGTCAGCTGTCCTTAGATATACATTGAGTTCTGACTTGCTGCAGTCAGTCTATAGTCTCAGTGTGTGGTGGTAAGGAGATAGGGCCGTGTTGCCACTATGTAACTTGCAAACTTCATGGGACAGTGTGAGGGGGAGAGGAACAGGAGCTGACCTACATCCTGGACAAAATTATCCTCCCTGTGAATTTTCTGTTTTATTATTCTGCATTTGTGGAGTCCTTCCCCATTCTCTAATATCCTGCAGAGTTCTTGTTGCAACAGTAAGGGACACATACTTAGAATATCAAATGGCAAAGGTAGACAAAATTCTTAATTCAGCAAGAGAAAAGTGATTTTTCACACACAAGAGATCCTCAAAAAGACAAAGTGCCAATTTCTCATCAAATACCATGGAGGCAAGAGGGCAATGGTGTGATATATTTAAAGTACTGAAAGAGCAAAACTGCCAGCCAAAAGTCCTTTATCTGGCAAAACCACCCTTCAAAAATGAAAGAGAGTTTAAAATACTCAGAGATGAACAGAAACTGGGTAAGTTCATCAACAAGAGATCTGACCTACAAGAATTATTAAAAGGAGTAATGTAGGTTGGAAGGAAAATAGGGAGAATGACCTGAAGTAGTGTGAAGAAATGAAGCTTATCAGTTTGGGTAACTACAAGGGTAAATGCAAAACTCAAAAGCACTGTATCCTCAATATACAAATCTACTCTTTTATTCATATAATAATTAGAACACAAATGAATAAGGAAAAGGCATATATCCTGATAACAGATGTGCAAAATTAAAGTGTAAAAGTGGGACAAAAACAATATAAAGAGAAGAAACAGAGGGATATGGGAACAGAGAATGTGTAGGCTGTTGAAGCTAAGTTGGTATCTTTCAAATTAGTCAGTTATAGATGTAGATTGCATCATATCAACCCCAGAACAATCAGAAAGTATTTTAAAAGAATACAAAGAGAGAAATGACAAAGACATTAGTCAAATATATAGAAAAAGAGGTTACAATAAACAAAAAGAGAGGCAAAAAAAAAAAAGATATGGAGGAGCAAGTGTAGTTCAGTGGTTGTGTGCCTGCTTCACATATATGAGGTCTCAGGTTCAATCCCTGGTACCTCCTAAAGACAGAAAAGATATGGCATGCAAAAATGAAAGGACAAAATACCTGAAGTAAGTGCTGCTTTTTTAAAAAAGATTTATTTTTTATTTATTTCTCTCCCCTTCCCCGACCCCCTCAGTTGTCTGCTTTCTGTGTCCATTCACTGTGTGTTCTTCTGTGTTCACCTGTATTCTTGTCAGTGGTGCCCAGAATCTGTGACTCTTTTTGTTGTATCATCTTGCTGTATCAGCTCTCCGTGTGTGCGGCAATATTCCTGGACAGGCTGCACTTTTTTCAGGCTGGACAGCTCTCCTTATGGGGTGCACTCCTTGTGCATGGGGTTCCCTACATGGGGGACACCCCTGCATGGCACGACACTCCTTGCATGCATCAGCACTGCACGTGGGCCAGCTCATCACATGGGTCAGGAGGCCCTGGGTTTGAACCTTGGATTTCCCATGCAGTAGGTGGACACCCTGTCAGTTGGGCCAAATCTGCTTCCCAAACCCTGCTTTTAAGTAATATCACTGAATGGTAATGGATTAAACTCTAATGAAAAAACAAAGGTTGGCATAATGGCTAAAAACCACACAATCCAACCATATATTATTTACAAGTCACTCACCTTAGACCCAAAAACACAAATAGGTTGAACGTAAAAGGTGGAAGACATATTCAATGCAAATTGTAAACAAAAAAAGACATGGGATAGCTATACTAATATCACACAAAATACACTTTAAGTCAAAAGCTGTTTTTAAGATACAAAGAAGAACACTATGTATTAATGAAAGAGGCAATCCACCAAGAAGAAATAATAACTATAAATATTCATACACCTAACCACCATGCCACAAAACACATGAGGCAAACAATGCCAAAACTGGAGAGAAAGACCTCTAAAATAATAGTTGGAGACTTCTGTACAGCACTCTCATCAATAGATAGAGCATCTAGATGGAAATCAATAAGAAAACAGAATTTTTATAATATTATACATGAATTAGACCTAACAGACACACAGAGAATACCAAACCCCAAAATAGCATGATATACATTCATCTTAGTTGGACATGGATCAATCTCCAGGATAGACTACATGTTGGGTCACAAAACAAGTCTCAATAAATTTGGAAAGACTGAAATCAAACAAATCATATACTCTGCCCATAGTGGAATGAAGCTGGAAATCAGTAACAGGCAGAGAACTGGAAATTCCACAAATATATGGAAGTTAAATTTCACTCTCTTGAATAATCAGTGAGTCAAAAAAGAAATTGCAAGGAAAATCAGTAAATTTATTGAGACAAATGAAAATGAGAACAGAACATATCAAAACTTATGGGATGCAGTGAAGACAGTGCTGAGAGGGAAATGCACAGACCTAAATACTTACATGATAAAAAGAGAAGGTTCTAAAATCAAAGACCTAACAACCTGCCTGGAAGAAGTAGAAAAACAGCAGCAAATTAAGCCCAAAGCAAGTAGAAGGAAAATAACAAAGATTACAGAAGATATCAATTAAATTGAGAAGAAAATATAAAACAATTGAAAGAATTAACAAACCAAAAGTTGGTTCTTTGAAAAGATCAATAAAATTGAGAAACCCTTAGCTAGACCGACAAAGTGAAAGTGAGAGAAGGCACAAATAAAATCAGAAAATAGAGTTGGGATATTACCACTGACTGACAGAACTAAAAAGGATTATACAAGGATACTATGAACAAGTGTATGCCAACAAATAAGATAACCAAGACAAAATGGACAAATTCCTAGAAACACAAGAACAATCTATATTGGCTCTAGGAGAAATAGAAGACCTGAACAGACCACTTACAAGCAAGGAGATTGAATCAGTCATTAAACATCTTCCAACAAATAAAATTGCAGAACCAGATGTCTTCATAAGTGAATTTTACATATCATTCCAAGAAGAATTAATACCAATCCTGCTCAAACTCTCCCCGAAAATTTAAGAGGAGGGAACGCTACTTAATTCATTCTATGTCATCAACATCTCCCTAATACCAAAGCCAGGTAAAGATACTACAAGAAAGGAAAATTGCAGACTACTTTCTCTTATGAATATAGATGAAAAATCCTCTGCAAAATACTTGCCAAATTCAACAGCACATCAAAATAATTATACCCCATGTTCACATGTGTTTTATTCCAAGTGTACAAAAGTGGTTTCAACATAAGAAAATCAATTAATGTAATACATTACAACAACAAAAAGAAGTGAAGAAACCAAATGGCCATTTAAATTGATGAAGAAAAGGCATTTGAAAAATTCAGTATCCTCTCTTGATAAAAATACTAAGAAAAAGAGGAATAGAAGGAAACTTCCTTGACGCAATAAAGGGAATATATGTAAAACCCACAGCTAACATCATACTTAATGGTGAAAGACTGAAAACTTTCCCTCTAAGATCTGGAATAACACAAGAATTACCACTCTTATTCAAAATTTAATTGTAAGTTCTAGACAGAACGATTAGCCAAGAAAAAGAAATCAAAGCATCCAAATTGTAAGGGAGGAAGTAAAGCTTTATATGCAGTAAAACTATATAGAGTAAGTATAGAAAAATCTACAATAAAGCTACTAGAGTTATTAAACAAATTCAGCAAAGTGGCAAGGTACAAGATCAACATGCAGAAATTTGTAATGTTTTTATACACTGGTAATGAGCATCCTGAGAAGGAAATAATGAAAAAATAATTCAATTTACAATAGTATGTGAAAGAATCAAACATCTAGGAATAAATTTAACCAAGGATACAAAGTACTTGTACACCGAAAACTATAAAAAATTGATAAAAGTAATTAAAGAAGAATTAAATAAATGGAAGTGCATTCTATGTTCATGGATTGGAAGGCTAAATATTATTAAGATGTCAGTTATACCCAAATTGATTTACAGATTCAATACAAATCCAATACAAATTTCAACAGCCTACTTTGCAGAAATGGAAAACTCAACTACCAAATTTATTTGGAAGGGTAAGGAGCCCCGAACAGCCAAAAACATCCTGAAAAAAGAACAAAGTTAGAGGATTCACACTGCCTGACTTTAAACCATATTACAAAGCTTACAGTGTCAAGACAGCATGATAGTGGCATAAAGATGAATATAGTGACTAATGGAATTGAATTTAGAATTCAGAAATAGACCTTCATGGCTATGATCAATTGATATTTGACAAGGCTGCCAAGTCCACACACAGGAACAGAACAGTCTCTTCAACAAATGATGCTGGGGGAACTAGATATCCATATATCAAAGAAGGAAAACAACTTCTGTCTCATACCTTATACAAAAATTAACTCAAAATGGATCAAAGACCTAAATATAATAGCCAGGACTAAAAATCCTAGAATAAAATATAGGAAAGCATCTCAAGTATCTGGTATTAGGCCTGGTTTCTTAGATTTTATACCCAAAGCACAAGAAAAAAAAATTTTTTTAAATAGATAAGTGGGACCTCTTCAAAATGAAAAACTTTTGTGCATCAGATGACTTTGTCACTAAAAAGAAAAGAGCCTACTCAATGTGAGAAAATATTTGGAAACTACATATCCGATAAGGGTTTAATATCCATAATAGATAAAAAAAACCCTACAACTCATAAATAAAAGCACAGAAAAATCCAATTAAAAATGAACAAAAGACTGAATAGACATTTACCCAAAGAGGATGTACAAATAGGTAAAAGACACATGAAGAGATGTTCAACTTCTCTAGTTATTAGGGAAATGCAAATCAAAACTTACAGATTCAATGAGATGTCATTTCCTACTCAGTAGAATTGCTACTATTAAAAAAAATAGGAAATTACAAGTGTTGGAGATGATGTAGGAAAATAGGAACAATCATTCACTAATAAGGAATGTTAAATGGTGCAGCTACTGTGGAAGACAATTTGACATAGCCTCAGGAAGCTAAATATAAAAATATCATATGCCCTGGCAATTCTGCTACTACATATATACCCAGAAGAATTGAAAGCAGAGACTTGAACAGATATTTGCACAGATTTTCATAACAGCATTAATCATAATTGACAAAAGATGGTAGCAACCCAATGATGACCAATGAATGGATAAATAAATTGTGATAAATAAATATGATGGCATATTATTACCCTGTGAAAAGGAATGAAGTCCTGATGCACATGCCAACATAGATGTACCCTGAGGATATTATGCTGAGTGAAATAAGCCAGACACAAAAAGACAAATATTGTATGATCTCACTGATATGAACTAATTATAATAAGCAAACTCATAGAGTATGAATCTACAATATAGTTTACCAGGGGATAGTCTGGGGTAGAGAAATGGGAGCTGATGCTTAATACATACAGAATTTCTATGTAGCTTGATTGTAAAGGTTTGGAAATAGATGGTGATGATGGTAGCACATTTTCGCAAATGTAATTAACAGCCTTGGATTATGTAGGTGATTGCAGTTGAAAGGGGAAGTTTTGGATCATGTATCTTACTAGAATGAAAGTTAGATGATAAAACATGGTACTGTCATATAACATGATGAACCCTGTTGCTGACAATGATCTGGGGTTAATAGTTCAAGTATATGAATGTTCTTTCATAAATTATAGCAAATTTACAACACTAATACAAGGAGTTAATAATAGGTTGTATATGGGGAAAATATACTTAATGTAAACTATGAGTTTTGGTTAATAGTACTATTTTAATATTCCTTCATAAATTGTAACAAAAATACCAGACTTATGCACATGTAAACAACACAGGAGTAGACAGGTACATTGTATTTTTTATGTGACATTTATATAAACCTGCAACTTCTCTAATTAAAAAATTAAATAAAGTTTAAAAAAATTTTAAATCTTATATTCCTCAGGATTTAGCAAATTACCTTAAATTTCTCAAAAATGAAATATTTTGGCTTTTTTTCTATATGTAAGGAGAATTAATTTGGTGTAGAATTTAAATTGAGAATAGTATACGTTGAAATCATCAAGTTTAAAGAATAATGAGATGGTCTTGATAACTCATGATTTTAACAAGTATTTGAAAATGCTAAGAAGTAGTTTGTTAGAATGTATTTATTTTGTGTTGAGATTATAATATCCTAGTAGAGTTGTAAAAGTAATTGACTTTTATTGAGTAGTCATAGCCCTTAAATTTTATTAGCCTTTGTATTAGTTTTCTATACCTTCATAAAAATACCACAAATTTAGCAACTTAAAACAACTCCCATTTATTATCTCAGTTTCTGTATGTCAGGTGTCCAGGTACAGCATAGCTGGGACCTTTGCCAGGGCACTCAAGACTGAAATCGAAATGTCAGTCCAACTGTACTCGCATCTAGAAACTTGAATAGGAAATCATGTTTCCAAGCTTTTTCATTTTTTTTTTCAGAATTCAGTTCCTTGTGGTTATAAGGCACAGAACCCATTTTGTTGTTCACTGTCAGCCATGGGCCTCTCTCAGTTTCTAGAGGCTGCCCTCAGGTCTCTGCCATATGGTCACCCCCATAGTAAGTTCACAACATAGCTGTTTGTTTCAGGCCAGCAAAAGAATTTCTTTCATTTTCAATCTTTCTTGCTTTGAATTTCTCCCTCCAAGGAAGGACTGGATCCTCTACAACAATGAGATACCATTGTACTCTCATAAGACTGGCAGCTATCAAAAAATCAGAAGACTACAAGTGCTGGAGAGGATGTGGAGGAATGGGAACACTTGTCCACTGCTGGTGGGAATGCAGAAGGATCCAGCCATTCTGGAGGACAGTGTGGCAGTTTCTCAAAAAACTAGCTATAGATTTGCCATATGACCCAGCAATTCCACTGCTGGGTATACACCCAGAAGAACTGAAAACAAGGACACAAACCCATATATTCACACCATATTCATAGCAACATTATTCACTATTGCCAAAAGTTGGAATCAACCCAAATGCCCATCAACAGATGAATGGATAAATAAAATGTGGTATATACATACAATGGAACACTACTCAGCTTTAAGAACGAATACACTACAAACACATGTGATAACATGGATGAATCTTGAGAACCTTAAGTTGAGTGAAGCAACCTAGGCATTGAAGGACAAATACTATAAGAACTCTTTGATATGAAATAAGTAAACCAAGCTGTCTCAGAGAGCTAGAGACTGGATGATAGACTTAAAGAAAGTTGGGGGGTAGAGGAAGGTTGTGAGCTGACACCTACATGGGTGAAATCTATGATAAGCTGGAGGTAAGTATTTGTACAGGGAAGGGATAAAATGTGGGCATAGGGATAACTGTGGGTGGTGCATTGTGGGCTTGAGGGGGGCTAGGGATGGGAGGAAGGGTCAGATGGCCCCCAAAATTGGGAGGGAGGGTGGGGGGAACATTTGAACATAGGAGATTGTCAGGTATGTGGCTGAAATTATAATGTAGAGAAAACTTTAGAAAATATAATAAGGAAGGTTACCTGTTTAAGATGCTTAAGGGGGGCACTCTGACACAGGGCAAGCTTCTAGGGAGTGTGTGAGTGCTCATTTTTTCATAGTGGGTTATATCATAGGGTGGAGACCCATACAATGAGAGTGAAGGTTTGCCCACATCCTGGGGAGGACTGATGTTCTCAAACAGAGGGAATTGTATGTCTCAAGAGAATTGGTGGCTCTCAGTGGGTTAGGGCATTCGAGTGTGTCAAACCCTCCACTTTGTTGCAAGTATATCTGAATATGGTCCTTCAAATAATGAAGATTGATTGTCACTGTGGGTCTTGAGCAGAGGGGGAAAGAGGTATTGAATAAATGGAATCAGTGTAACTGTGGGGCAATGGAAGTGTTCCACAAGATCATGCACTGATGGATATAGGACATGTTAAATTACACCAAAAACGTATAAAAGTTTATAGGCTAAAATGTAAACCATAATGTAAAACATAAGATAAGTAAAACTTTGAAAAATTGTATAGTCTAAAATATAAACCTAATGTAAACCCAAATGGAACCATGTTTGAAAGCTATTGTTTCAATATCTGTATATCGGCTGCAGCAAATATAATATGAACATGTAAAACGATCATTGCTGGGGAAGGGACAAAGGGTTTGATGTTGGATATGTGGGAGTACCATATATTGTATATGTGAATTACTGTGATCTAAAACTTATGTGAAGACAAACTTAATAATTAGGAAAAAAAGGAAAGAGTATAGACACTGAGGAATAAATGGAAGAAATTGCCACTGTACATACAGGGCAACACATAAAGCAGTGATGAAAGGTAAAATGTCAAAAACAAAAATACTTCATTTTTTCATATTTTCATATCCCAATTTATTTTTACTTTATTTTTTCTAAATTAGTATGTATTCTATATCTAACCTTTAAACCCATCACTATATTCCATTTTACTAGTAATGGAACCTGGCAATATATTAGGCTGCATTTTTAAAGAAGTGACAACTGAGGGAGTGCTGAGTTCCTAGCCAGGGGAGCTCTATCACATTTCCCAATGAGACAGCAACAATCCCCCAGTGCAATGGCAAAGACCAATAAAGATGGATGGTCCAACAATGAGCCCTTGATACTGATGGCTGCAATTATGAGCCTGTGCACCTGAAATATGACCTAGGCCTAGAGCTGCAGGAAACCTAAGAGTTACCTCCTGAGAACATCCATGTTGCTCAAATGTGGCCACTCTCTAAGCCAAACTCAGCGTGTAAATGCATTTCCTCCCCCCCCCCCCCCCCCAGCATGGGACATGACTCCCAGGGATGAGCCTCCCTGGCAACGAGGGATTACTACCAAGCATCAGCTGATGCTGTAACTAGAAAAAGACCTTGAATAAAAGGGTCAACTCAGACAAGCAGAATATCTCAACCTACATGTAATATCAGGTGTTAAAAACTGCTTTTTGACTTTGGATAAAATGGAAAGAAAAAATGAGTTTATATGGCTATGAGTCTCCAAAAAAGAGTGGGGGATCATCAGAGGGGTAATGCTTATGCACACCTCAGCAGGGTCCCAGAGACAGCCAAAGTAGATAGAAGCCCAGGTACAGGTTCTCCTGAGGGCTGCAGAGACCCACAGGTTCTATAGTCATGGCAGATGGCTCTGAAGTTCAGGGCCATGCCAATTGGTCCTACCTTGGAGTTTGTGTTCCTGAGTGTGATGGAGTTGGACTCAGATATGACCTTTCTACACATGCCTCTTCTATTACTTTTACCAGACCCGGGGTTGACACTGGGGTTGGTGTATACTCAGGAAACCTGAATCTCTGGACTGTCCATGTGACAGCCAGGCCCTGAACCTCAGCAGACTTGCAACTCCTACACTCTGATTTATTGGACTTACCCTGGCCAGCTAACAGGGAGGTGAAGAAAGTCAACCACCACACCAGGGAGCCAAGAGTGCCTACAATTGCAAGCAGGAGAATCTCATCCATCATCCATCCATGTGGGATCTAAGCCCCCTCTTGATATAGAGGTGGAGTGGACATAACTATCCCAGGGTTCACTGGATGGAGGAACAGAGTATGGATTACAGTGGACTTACTGATATTCTACTATGGAACTAGTGTGATTAGTAATGGAAGAAATTGCAGCAGTGAGGTAGAGAAAGTGGACACGGTATCTGCTTATGGTAGGGAGCGGGAATAAGAAATATCATGTGGGGGTATCTTCAGGACTTGGAGTTGTCCTGGGTGGTACTGCAGGGACAGAGGCTGGACACTGTATGTCCTATCATGGCCCACTGGGTGGACTGAGGGAGAGTGTAAACTATAATGTAAACCACTATCCATGTGGTGCAGCAGTGCTCCAAAATATATTCACCAAATGCAATGAGTGTGTCACAATGATAAAAGAGGTTGTTGATGTGGGAGGAGTGGGATGAGGAGGCATAGGGGGGTATATGGGGACCTCATATTTTTTAATGTAACATTAAAAAATAAATAAAGAAGGAAAAAAAAGTCTTACCCAATTAGGTCAGGCTCGGATAGGAAATCTCACCTTTGACTAACTTGGTCAATTGATTAGTGACTTTTATTACATATTCAAAGTATCTTCACCTTTGCCATGCCAAGTAACCTAATATTGGGAGATAAATCTCAGCATATTCACAAAGAGGGCATTTATACATGGGGGCACAAATCTTGAAGTTCATTTGTGTTGTCAGTAGAATTCTAATGACTACATTTTACTTTTGCATTTATAAACACCAGCTTTTCATCTAAATTGAATAGTTTTGCACTTTACATGTTTCAGCTACATGGTGTTAAAGTTTTCAAGGTATTTCCCATGCATTTTATCTGGTGTGTGTATATGTATATTTGTGTGTGTTTGTGTGAATTATCCAAAGTTAGAAGAAGAAAAGGAAAAAGTTGGGGGCAAAAGTGCATTGTCCTTTCAGTGTAATAGGGGGTACAGATCAACTTAAAGAATATTTAGGCAATAAAACTTTGCTTGATTAACTGTTTGTTATTGAATAATGTTGAGTTAATATGTCCTGTTACATATTAATTTATAGATTTCCATTTGCTAGAGGTGCAAATAATTGTTATAAAACATAACCTCAAAGATGTTATTGTTTATGACCTTGTAAGACACTAACAAATCTCACATGTAATATAACAACTTTATACATCCCTTTTATAAATTGCTTCTGCATACTCACCTCCTCAGATTTTCTTTTAAATGAGCATCAACACCATACTGGCTCACTATTAATAGATTAGTGAAATAAATCTTTGCCTTGTTTTCATTTTTTTTTTTTTTTTTTTTTTTTTTTGGTTTTTATAAAGGGTATATATTTGGGGTAGGAGCTTACAGATACCAGGCCACAAAGCATAAGTTACTTCCCTCACCAAAGTCTATTTTCACTTGTTGGAGCAAGACTGCTGCCGATGTCTGAAGGGTTCAGGCTTCCTGGGTTCCTCTCTTCCCAGGGCTGGCTTCTTTCCAGGCTTAGGGTTCCTCTCTTCCCTAAGCTCCAGCTTAAGGTTTCAGCATCAAACTCTAACATCAAAACTCCAACATCAAAAAACCCCCTGTTTTCATTTTATAGTTGTGGGAAAGTTATAAGAAACAACCAGGAATAATTATTTTAAAAGTTATGCAATCCAGCTGTTCACCCGTGACTTCCTATTTTTCCTATAATCTTGCTGCTACAGTCAACCTAAATTTGAACATTTGAATATCTATTTTCCAGGCTTTGTTTCTCTCTCTCTCTCTCTCTCTCTCTCTCTCTCTCTCTCTCTCTCTCTCTCTCTCTCTAGGTGTCAGGGCAGGGATTGAACCCTGGACCTCGTATGTGGGAAGCTGGTTCTCAAAGAGCTGTTTGATTTTTTGGTTTTAGGGGGCACTGGGGACCAAACTTGGGGCCTCTCATGTGGGAAACAGGTGCTCAACTGCTTAAGCCACATCCACTCCCCTGTTTCTATATTAAGTTGACAGAAAGTTCTTCATATAATAAGGGATGATATCAGATTATGTTTTTACATGCTGTATCTACATCCAGTATATTAATTCTGGGATTTTGAAGAATGCACTCAATATTATTGAGTTGATAACTAAATGAATGAAATGAAAGAAAGATGGTGATTTTAGATGAAGATTTACAAAGAACAATATTACACAGCAATCTTGTAATATTTTATAAGAAAAGTGGAATATATGAAAAGGTAGAAATTAATCAGAAGTCTAATTCAGTTTCACTTGCTAAAGGTATGCATCTCTACTTAATGCCAGTAACCCGTTCATGAGAACCAGGTAATTTACATTAAAATATTAATAGAAACTTATCATGGATTGAATTTTTTCCCCATAAGTCCCTGAGTTCTGTACATTTTTATCACTTTTTCTATTCTTCAGGTTATGTAATTTCTATTACTCTATCTTTAAATTGATGAACTCTTTTCTATCATCCCAATTTTGATATGGAGCCTATTCAGTGATTTTTTAAAAAATTGATGTTGTATTTTTCAGTTCTAAAATCTCCATTTGGTACTTTTTTAAGGGTTTCCACATTTCTGCTTAGAATGTATTATTCTATGAATTTCATGAGTGTTTATGATTATCTCTTGGAACATGGTTATAATAGCTGCTTTAAGTCTTTGATAATGCCACCATTTACATCTTTTCAGGGCTGGCATCTGTTGATGGTCTTTTCCATTATCTCAGATTTCCCTAGTTCTTTGTATTTTTGACTAATTTTTGATTGTATCTTGGATATTTTGAATACTATATTAGGAGTTTCTGGGTACTATCCTATGGAAAATGTTGCTTTTGTTTGTTTGATTGATTTGGCAATCAACCCTATTAGATTTGGAACTCAAGTTCTGTCTCACCTTCTGTAGGTGGTGGTTTCAATGTCAATTTAGTTTTCAAAGCTTTGTTATACTCTTTGGGTCTGACTGGCATATATGCCAATCATGACTACTGTGGTTCTTAGGCAGGGGTTTATATGGTAAATTTCTTGAAGATTTTGCTGTAATTGTTTGAGCTTGTTCTGCTCTTGATCAACTCAGGGGTCAGCCTGCAATTTATGTTGCACCATATACAGATTTAAAATATGACCTTCTCTACATTTCTTCTCTCTGGAATTTCTCTCACACTAAATAGCTCTCAGAGTTCCTTTTATTGATTCATCTGACTGGGAAAATGTGTTATCTTAGAATTTTAGTCTTTCACATAGTCATGCAGTTCCATGTGACTGAAGTCTTCTTTAGGGCAAAGGGTTATGAGAAAAGGTAAATAAATTTATCTCCACACTCTGGATAATAGGGGCACTTTTTCCTGGCTCCTCTGACCAAATGGACAGGGCTTCCTTTGGGTTTTTAGGTATATTTTTTGTTGCCACTGCATCTGTGCAAATTTATTTTTGGGGCTGTAGTCAGGGCAGTGCTAAAAGGGAAATGAGAGAATAAAGAGTGTGTTTGCCTCATATTCTTTGACATATAAAGAGCCATTTTCCTTTTCCTATGTTTAGAAATAGGTGGCTTTTTCTATGAACATTCACAGTAATGTTTCTGGATTCAGATGAAAGACAAAAGACAAAAGAAAATATAAAACACAGTCTTCACTTCCATTTTGGAGTATTTTTTAAGTTTTGATTTCAGTCCTCAATCTGACTGCTCTTACTGACACTTCAGAATCCTTACTTGGTTACTTTTACTATCAGATTTTTTAGTTGTAATTATTGGATGACACAGAACAATTTGTCTGGCTTACAATTATTTTAAGTGGGTGAAATATAATAAGTTGCACATGTATTCCAAACTCCCTAAAAATGCTATAAAATGCTGTGAAAACTCAGTAATATGAATATGTAAAATCCTGATTTTTTTATGATCACTGTGATATATTTTTATGATCACTGTGATATATAGGTTAATATGTCAACTAAGCCAGGTAATTGTGCCTAGTTGTTTGGCCAACTAGGACTAATTGTAATACAAGGATGTTTACAGACTTTAATCATCAGTGAGTTTACTGCACAGATGGGTGATTACATCTACAATCAATCAGCGAGATAGCTGTCAGCAATGAGTGAAGTTTTATCCAATCAGTGCGATGCCTTAAAAGGGGAAATGATTTTAACATTCAGAGAGAATTTTCCCAGTTGGTCTTTGGACAGCCTATATCTCCTGGAATCTCATCAAGGACCTTCACTGGACTTTCTTCAGGGCTTCTGGTTTACAGCCAGCCTGTAGAATCTAGACTTGTGCATCCTCATGGTCATGTGAGAGAATTTTATAAAATCTCATACTATTTACAGATATCTCCTGTTGACTCTTTCCCTAGAGAACCCTGATTAGTACAGCTTGGTACCAGGAATGGTTCTTGAGGAACAGAATCTTAAACACGGGATGTCTGAAGTGGTTCTTGGAGATTTGCAATTAGCTCTCAACTCTAATTGGATTCAAGGATACTAATGAATCTCTTTCCAATAATGAAGAGGCCAACTAACAGTCCATGGAGTGAGTTGGCAATGGATATATGGAAAATATCATCACTGGATTATATTTTCCATGTTTATAAGAGGCAAGGATCTGGATGAGCATGTTTTCAACACCTTAACAGAGTTTTGTGGAGACACAAAGTACAATGATGTTTGCTGCTTCCTCCTAGATACTCTAGATACAGTCACAAAAGAGATGAGCTAAAGACTTCAACTTTGCAACTTAAATGCCTCATGAATGGTGTGAAAGTTTCTATGTGTGCTCTGAAAGAAAATCTTGTCTCTTGCAGCCACAGGCTTGAGATATCTGAAAACCAGACTCAGACTCTCATTGTATGAGTAACAGAATTATAAAAGAAACTAAAATCTCAACCTTGCAAGGTACCTGTGGGTAAAGGCATTGATTGGAAAGGAGTGGAACCCTGAGGTTTGGGATGGAGACAAATGGGATGATGACAATATCACTGGGAACATTGGACCCCTAAATTCTGCTGAGACTTTACCAGATAAACCTATGATGGCCTGCCCTGTGGAGACCACAAAATGTCAACCTTGTATCACCCAGCCTCCAGCCTACCCCAGGGACTTTGGACCTCCTCTCAGCCCTGAGGTAGGTACCAGCCAAACTCCAGCATTCACTGCCCAACCTCCACCCTGCCCTAATGAATCTGCCTTCCAACCCCTGCCTGAAGAGATTAATCCTGTCTTACCAGATGAATATGCAATGGAATTCTCTGAGGTCAATAGCTTGCAAGGCATTTAGATCCTTCTTCTCACCCACCCCCACCACCCCTATTGACTTTGAAACCTATTACTAGACTAAAATCACAAGCCCCCAAAAGTGAAATACGAAGTGCGACCCATGAACAAGTATGCTATACTCTGAAAGAACTCCATGAGTTTTCCAACTTACATAGACAGAAATCATGGGAATATGTGTGGAAATGGATACTAATGGTATGGGATAAGGTGGAAGGAGTATAAAGTTGGATTAGGCTGAATTTATTGATATGGGCCCAATAATCAGAAATTCTGGACTCAATACTATAGCTCAAGGGGTTAGAAAGGGCTCTAACAGTTTGTTGTGGTGGCTGACTGAAATATGGACCAAAAGTTGGCCTAGCATTTCTGATAGTGAGATGGCCAATTTGCCCTGGTATACAGTAGAAGACGGAATTCAAAAGGTTAGGGAGATTGCAATGCTAGAATGGATTTACGATTCAATACCTGCCCACCCATCCCAGGAATATCCAGAGGACACACCTTAAACCAGAACCACAGTGAGTAATAAATTTGTAAGACTAACTCCATCTCCCCTGAAGATCTCTGTGGTTGCTCTTCTCTATAGTCCAGTTATTACTGTAGGGAGAGCTGTGATAGAATTAGATGGGATCTCGGTTCAGTAAAAGTCAAGTATCGGCAGTTAATCATCAAAGACAAAGTGGGTGTGGCTACCACAATCAAAGGCAGATTCAAAGCTGTACTCAAAATAGTCTGAGGTGCATAGAGTTATGGCATTGACTAATAGATCGTGGGGTACCTAGAAGTGAAATAGATGGGCAGTCTACTAAATTCCTCTTGATCCCTATAAGAAGAGTTCTAGGTCGAGTGAATGAAATCCTACCACAAATTATAGATACAGAGAATCATGGCCCCTTAATCAATATCCAGACTTGAGACAGTTTACTGACCAAGAGCTCCTTGAATGAGGAAAAGGCCGGGTCCCCTTGGGGAAAGATCTTATTAAACTGCCAAAAATTTATACTGTTAATCTTCCTCCCATCTTTCCACAAGGATACCTATGGCCTTTTACCAGAGTAACTGTGCACTGGGGAAAAGGAAATGTTCAGACATTTTGGGGATTATTAGACACTGGCTCAGAAGTGACATTAATTCCAGGAGACCCAAAATGTCACTGTGGTCCACCAGACAGAGGAGGGACTTCTAGAGGTCAGGTGATTAATGGAATTTTAGCTCAGGTCCATCTTACAGTGGATCCAGTGGGTCCCCAGACCCATTCTGTGATTATTTCCCCAGTTCCAGAATGTATAATTGGAATAAACATACTCAATAACTGGCAGAATCCGCACATTGATTCCCTAACTTGTTTCAAACCACTAGAATTGCGTCTGTCTAGCAAAATAGTAAATCAGAAGCAATACTGGATTCCTGGAGGGAGAACAGAGATTAGTGCCAACATCAAGGATCTGAAGGATGCAGGCATAGTGATTCCCATCACATCCCCATTCAACTCTTCTATTTGGCCTGTGCACAAAACAGATGGATTTTGGAGGATAACAATAGATTATTGAAAAATTAACCACTGGTGACTCCAATCACAGCTGCTGTCCCAGATGTGGTATCATTGCTTGAGCAAATCAACACATCCTCTGGTACCTGGTATGCAACTCTTGATCTGGCAAATGTTTTTTTTTTTCTCAATTGCCATTAGTAAGGACCACCAGAAACAGTTTGCTTTCAGCTGGCAAGGCCAGCAATATACCTTCACTGTTCTGCTTCAGGGGTATATCACATCTCCAGCCCTATGTCATAATATTGTCCACAAGGATCTCCCTCCCACAAGACATCACACTGGTCCATTATATTGATATCATGTTGATTGGACCTAGTGAGCAAGAAGTAGCAAAGACTCTAGACTTATTGGTAAAGCATTTGCAAGAAAGAGAAAGGGAGATAAAACCAACAAAAATTAAAGAGCTTTCCACCTCGGTGAAATTTCTAGGTGTACAGTGGTGTGTAGCATGTTGCGATATCCCTTCTAAAGAGAAGGATAAGCAATTGCTACTGGCCCCTCCTATGACCAAAAAAGAGGCACAATTCTTGTTTTTTTCTTTTCAGACTTTGGAGGCAATACATTCTTCATTTGGGTGTGCTACTCTGGCCCATTTACCAAGTGACCAGAAAAGCCGCTAGCTTTGACTGGGGACCAGATCATGAGGAGGCTCTGCAACAGGTTCAGGCTGCTGTTCATGCTGTGCTACCACTTGGGCCATACGATCCAGCAGATCCAATGGTGCTGGAAGTTTCAGTGGCAAATAGAGATGCTGTCTGGAGCCTTTGGCAGGCCTTTAAAGAGAATCACAGTGCAGACCCTTAGGTTTTGGAACAAAGCATCCTCTACTGATAACTTCTCCCCTTTTGAGAACCAGCTTTTGCCCTGCTACTGTGCCTTAGTAGAGACTGAATGCTTAACCATGGGCAATCAAGTTACCGTGAGACTTGAGTTGTCTATCATGAGCTGGGAATTGTCTGACCCACCAAATCATAAAGTTGAGTGTGCACAGCAGCACTCCATAATAAAGTGGAAGTGGTATATGCAAGATAGGGCTTTAGTGGGTCCCGAAGGCACAAGTAAGTTACATGAGCAAGTAGTCCAAATGCCCATGGTCACCACCCCTGCCATGTTACTTTCTCTTTCTCAGCCTACAGCTTTGGAGTCTTGGGAACTCCCTTACAATCAATTGACTGAGGAAGAGAAAACTTGGGACTGGTTTACAGATGGTTTTACATGATATTCAGGGACCACCTGAAAGTGGGCAGCTCAGACACTGTAGCCTTTTTCTGGGACATCCCTGAAGGACAGTAGTGAGAGGAAATCCTCCCAGTGGACAGAACTTTGAGCAGTGCATGTGGTCGTTCATTTTGCTTGAAAGAAGAAATGGCCAGAGGTGTGTTTGTGCACTGATTCAGGGGCCTTTGCCAATGGTTTGGCAGGATGGTCAGGGACTTTGAAAGAGCATTATTGGAAAATTGGTGGCAAAGGGGTCTGGGAAGAGGTATGTGGATAGACGTTTCTGAGTGAGCAAAAATCATGAAAATATTTGTGTCCCACTTGAATGCTCACCAGAGGTTGACTTCAGCAGAGGAAGATTTTAATAATCAAGTGGATAAGGTGACCTGCTCTGTGGCTAATGCTCAGCCTCTTTCCCCAGCCACTCCTGTCATTGCCCAGTGGGCTCTGGAACAAAGTGGCCATGGAGGTAGGGATGGAGGTTATGCATGGGCTCAGTAGCATGGAGTTCCCCTCACCAAGCCTCTCTTGGATACAGCCACTTTTGAGTGCCCAATCTACCAGCAGCAGAGATTCACACTCAGCCCCAGTATGGCACAATTCCCCCAGGTGATCAGCCTGCTACCTGGTGTCAGGTACATTACATTAGACAGCTTCCACCATTGAAGGGGCAGGGATTTATTTTAACTGGAATAGACACATATTCCAGATATGGGTTTGCATTTCCTGCATGCAATGCTTCTTCTGCAATTACCATCCATGGACTTACCAAATGTCTTATCTACTACCATGACATTCCACAGAGCATTGCTTGCAATCAAGGAACCATTTCCCAGCAAATGATGTGTAGGAATGGGCACATGACCATGGAATTCACTGGTCTTACCATGTTTCCCATCACCCTGAAACAGCTGAATTTATGGAACAGTGAAATGGCCTTTTGAAAACTCACTTACGCCACCATCTAGGTAGCAATATTTTTCAGGTCTGGGTAAATGTTCTCCAGGATGCTGTGTATGTTCTAAATCAACATCCACTCTATGGTGCTGTTTCTCCCACATCAACGATTCATGGGTCCAGTAATCAAGGGGTGGAAATGGAAGTGGTATTACCAGATTCTATCTAGGTTCTTGGCTATGCTGGAGAAATGAATTTCAAGAACACGCCAGGTGAGTTAGGCCAGTAGTTTATTCAGGTAGGGAGGGAAGATAAATGGAAGAAAATTACAGAAAATAACAGAGCAGGGTCCCAGGTAATGAGGAAGGGAATGAAAGGGGATGAAGAGGGCTAATTTACAAGCTACAGTTTCCCATTATAGATTATAAATCCCCAGGGTTACTTGCGTGGCCACATGACAGAGGAAAAATGGTGACAGCGGTTCACAGAAGGCAGGACAGGTCCGCAGGCAAAAGAGCAGGATGAGAGAACCCAGGCTCTGGTTTGCGCCTGGTTTTTAAACTGTTAATTATTCCATCCCCCTGCTAATGGAAGGGGAGGGGGTTCCAGTTGTTTGCTGTTTGGATTGATTACCTCACCCATCAATTCCTTAGTCAGGACCCAATGATAAATTTCCTAGAGAACATACAGGCTTTTCCTTGTTTCCAGGAAGAAGTCTTTGTTCTAGATAGCAGAATCCCGGGGGTGGCGTTCCTCCAGCAGCCATCTTGGGGGTTCCAGACATCTATGTGGACTCTGCCAGGTTCTAGATCTGTCTATTATTTCCCTATCTTATTAGTCTGCTTCAATGGCACCACTCACTATTACCCCTAGTGATCTACTAGGAAAATTTTAGCTTCTGTTACTGCAACCTTAAGCTCTGCTGGTCTATAGATCTTAACACTAAAAGGAGGAATGCTGCCACCAGGGAACATGACACTGATTGTGTTGAACTAGAAGTTAAAACTGCCCACCTGGCCACTTTGGGCTCCTCTTCCCTCTGAATCAACAGGCAAAGAAGGGAAATACTCTACTGTCTGGGGTGACTGACCCTGACTATCAAGGGAAAATAGGACTGCATTTACATAATGGGGGTAAAGAGGAGTTGATGCCTTGAATACCTCTAGGTATTGAAATCCTCTAGGGCATCTCTTAGTACTGCCATGTGATTAAAGTCAATGGAAAATTGCAACAACCCAATCAAACAGTACAAACAATGGCCCAGAATCTTCAGGAATGAAAGTTGGGGTCACCCCACCAGGCAAAGAACCAAGGCCAGTTGAAGTGCTTGCTGAGGGTAACAAGAACATGGAATTGGTAGTGGAAGAAGGTAGTGATAAATCGGAACTTTGACCATGTGACCAGTTACAGAAATGAGGATGGTAATAGTCATGAATCTTTCTTCCTTGTTTTGTTATGTGTATGATTGTATATGTTCATAAAACAAATATCAAAATATAATAAAACAAATATTCCTTAACCTTTTATCATATGACAAGTTGTATTAGTTTCATGTCATGTTTAAGAATGTCAAGTTTAAGAGTGAATATTACTAAAGGACTTGCACCCTATTTTGTAGAGAATTAATGCATTTCCAGTTGTACACAGAAGAGTTGAACATTGTTAAGCAGATGTCACATGTCACATGGTCATGTGAGAGAATTTTATAAAATCTCATACTATTTACAGATATCTCCTGTTGATTCTGTTTTCTTAGGGAATCCTAACTAATAAAGTCACCAAATAGCACCTATGATTTGTAAGCAGTTATGTATTCTCTTTTGTCTCTGTTTGTTTCCTTCTCCACAATGTTGCACAGTTATGCAAAAACATCAAGTGTGACAGGTTCTATAGACATGTTGTCATAATTAATAAAAGATTGCAGAAAATGGTTCACATTGAGTATGAAAGTGTGATGCCACTCAGTAACAGAAATATCTAAGGCACAAATCATCTTTGTTGAAATTCAAAATGCCTTTAATATTTAACTTGCAACTTTTGTACCTCATCTCTTATTTTAAATGTTGTATTGAGCGTTGGGGATATAAATACAATTATTGGCCAAAAATATTGTATTGAGAAATATGTTTATTCTAGGAAATTTAGTTAAATCTAAGGTTTGCTACTGGAAACATGTTAATAGAGAGACATTATTTGAGGGTATGCTGATATAACAGTTCTGGGTTTCCTTTACATTTAACACAAGACAATCTGGGGGCAGTTATAGTGCATTTTTCTTTCCATAAGTCAGGAATATTCTAGCATTAAATGCAGGAAAACTTCAAGTATATATTTAAAGAGGGCCCTTGCTCATGAATATTATAAGGTGGTTTGAAGTTTGGGTGTCTTGGTTTACAAGGATGCTATGACAAATGCCACACAATTGGTTGGATTAAAACAGAATGTATTGGTTCCTGGTTTTAGAGGCCTGAAGTTCCAAATCACAGTATTTGCAAGGTCATGCATTGTCCCCAAATTCTGTTGTGTTCTGATGTTGGCTTTTCATAATATTGGAGTACTTTGGTTTGTATTTTTGCCTCCTGTCATATGGAAATATCCTTAAACTCCTTCTTCTGTCTGCTTTTATGGCTTCTACTTATTCTGGCACCCCTGGCTGCCTCAAAATTTCCTCTTTTAATAAGGCCCCCAACCATATAGATTAAGGTCAACCTTGGTTCAATTGAGCCACAACAAAAGAGTATCATGATTTTAGAAGATCCTATTCACAAATGAGTCCATACTGGGTTCACCCAAAAGTAACACCATTAAGATTAAGAACACAGCCATGTGGGATCTAAGACCCCTCTTCATTTAGAGGTGGAGGGGATATCACCATCCCAGGGTCCTCAGGATGGAGGAATAAAATATGGATTAGAGTGGACTTACTAGTATAGAACTGGTGTAGAACTACTGTGACTCTAGCAATGGAAGAAATTGTATCATTGATGTGGAGACAGTGGCCCAGGAATTGCTGAGGGCAAGGAGATGAAAGAAGAGATGTGATGTGGGGGCATTTTGGGGACTTGGAGTTGTCCTAAATGATATTGCAGGGACAGATGCTGGGCATTATATATCCTGCCATAACCCACTGAATGAACTGAGGGAGAGTGTAAACTACAATATAGACTATAATCCATGCGGTGGAGAGCAGACAGCAAGCGATCTGCAAAGGGGGGGGGGGGGAGGGAAGAAAGAAAGAAAGAAAAAATAAATCTTTAAAAATATATATGATGTTTCCATATACCCCATCCCCCGCACACCCCCACTCCTGCCACATCAACCACCTCTTTCATCCTTGTGGCACATTCATTGCATTTGGTAAATACATTTTGGAGCACTGCTGCACCACATGGCTGATGGATGCGATTCTCCTGCTTGCAGTTATAGGCACTCTCAGTTCCCGGTTGTGGTGGTTTCTACAATTCTTTAATGTAGAAAGGAAGTAATTCCATACTTTCCACTGACTTTGACAACCTTTTTATTATATTCTATGCTTAAAAGTTCTTTGCTGGACAAAAGAACAATAAAACAAAACAGTTGAAATATTGTGATTTTGTAAGTTAATATTGTCATTCCTTATCTGTGACCATTAGGTGAGAACTTTTCTCCCTAGTTCATTTAATGCCTTTTGTGACATCAAACTTCCTTGGCAACTGCCTTTATAGAACTCACCTGTATTAATAATGTTGCTTTGTATTTCCTATGGTACATCTGGTGTCTAAATCTTACATTGATGAGAGTTGCTTCAGTGTTAATGGGAAGTAATTTTCTAACCTGAGGTTTTATAAACAACTGTGGATCCCTGCAAGGTAGACAGAATGTGATGAATGGTTCAGGATTGTGGGGAAAAAAAAAGTGTAAAAATCAACAAATTAAATTAGGTTGATACCTTGTTCTTTTTTTCATTTAAAAAAAATTTATTGAAGTATATCACTCACACATAAACATACAAAAACAATAAATGTATAATAATAGTTGTGAATTTATGAAACAAATATACATAGAATTATACAGGACTCTCATAACTCACCATACCACCAATACCTTGCATTGTTACTAAACATTTTTAATAATGATTAAAGAGCATTATCAAAATATTATTCTTAACCAAAGCATTTTCTCCAAAACTACCCTATTATTATTAGCTTTATATCATTTATATATGAACATACATAAACAATAAGTGTACAGTAAAAGTTGTGGACTTACAAAAAACATGCATAACATTATACAGCAGTCCCATACATCAACCCTTTACCAACACCTTGCATTGTCAAGAGACGTTTGTTATAGATTATGAAAGAATATTGTCAAAATCTTACTACTAATTGTAGTTCTTATCTTATATTTGGTGTATTTTCCCCCCACTCCACCCAATTATTATTTTTAAATATATTTTTTATGACAGAAGTTGTAACTTATAAAACAATCATGCACATATGCAGAATTCCCAAACAACATTCATCTATCAACACACCACACTATGGTGGAACATTTGTTACAGATAAAATAATATCATGATTGTTACCATGTCCTTAGTGTACATTCAGCACACATTCTTCATACTGTCCTATTATCAACACAGTACATCTTTGCATAGATGCAAGCAGATTACATTATTACTGCTAACCACAGTCCATGGGTCACTCCTATTTTTTCATGCTTCTCCGCATTCCCAACACCCTGCAGTAGTGATGAACATTTGCTTTAGCTCACAAAGGACACTCTTGCATTTGTACCATCAACTACAATCTCATCCACCTCTTGATTTACTGTTCTATTCAGTTCTTAGATTATTCTCTAGCATTCTGTCAATTAACATTTATATCCCTAGACTACCAGTTCAGCCACATCCATCTCCATTCATAAACTAGCTGTTACTCACTGTGTATTGCCACCTACTCTATACATTTCCACATTTTTACATTAAAGCTAATTAAAACTTCTACATATATTAAATATCGGTAGTCCATCTCAGTCCTCCTCTTATTTTCTTTAAGAATCCATCACCTACCACCAGGGCTTGCAGGTACTTTCCTACAATTTCTTCTAGAAGTTTTATATTTAGGTTTTTGGTCCATTTTAAGTTAAGTTTTGGATAAGTTATGAAATAGGAGTACTCTTTCCTTCTTTTGGCTATGGATATCCAGTCATTTCAGCACCATTTGTTGAATGGACCATTCTGCTCGAGCTGTGTGAGTTTGACAGGCTAGGCAAAAAACAGACATGTGAAGTCCTGTTTCTGAACCATCAGTTGCATTCCATTGGTCTTTGTGTTTGTCTTTATGCCAGTACCATGCTGTTTTTACCACAATAGATAGGCAATATAATGTAAAGTCTGGAGATGAGAGTTTGCTTTTCCTTTTTAAGATGTTTCTGGCTATTCAGGACCCCTTACCCTTTCCAATATATCTGATAATCCTGTTTTCAAATTTAAAAATTGATGATGGAATTTTTAGCAGGATTGCATTGAATCTGTATATTAATTTGAGTAGAGTTGACATCTTTATGATATTTAGTCTTCCAGTCCATGAGCATGAAATGTTCTTCCAGTTATTTAGGCCTTTTTTAAATTTATTTTTTATATCGAGTTGCAGTTTTTGGAACACAAGTGCTTTACATTATTGGTTAAGTTTATTCCTATTTGAGTTTTATCTTTCCCTACTCTTTTGACACTTTTGGTTACTTTAATTGATATAATCTTCATTTCTAGACTCTCTTCCAGGCCTTTCTCTCCTGTCTTTTCTTTTCAGGCTCTAGCACACCCTTTAGCATTTCCTGAAAAACTGGTCTCTTGTTTAGAAATTCTCTCAGTTTCTGTTTATCTGTGAATATTCTAATCTTGCCTTCATTTTTGAAAGACAATCTTGCTGGATATAAGATTCTTGGCTGGAATTTTTTCTCTTGTAGTATCTTAAATATATCAAACCACTGTCTACTTGCCTCCATGGTTTCTGGTGAGAAATCAGCACTTAATCTTATTGTATATCCTTTATATGTTCTGCATTGCTTTTCTCTTGCTGTTCTCAGAATTCTCTCTTCATGTTTGGCATTTGACATTCTGATGAGTATGTGTCTCAGAATTGGTCTATTCAGATTTTTTTTGATGGGATTATGCTGCCCTTCTTCTGCCCTTTTTCCCTTCTTTTCTCCTTCTGGTACACCCATGACATGCATGTTTGCATGTCTTTTAGTTCCCTGAGACGTTGTTCAATTTTTTTCCCATTCTTTTCTAATCTTTTATATGTTCACTTTCAGGGGCCATTTATACCAGCTCACCAATCCTTTCTTCTGCTTTCTCAAATCTGCTATTATATGATTCCAATGTTGTTGTTTTTTTCCAATTTCATTTATTTCACTTTCATTCCCATAAAATCTGCTATTTTTTAATTTATGCTTTCAAATTCTTCTTTGTTCTCATCCAATGCCTTCTTAATATCCTTAATCTCTTTAGCCATCTCATTGAATTTATTAAGATTTGTTTGAACATCTACGATTAGTTGTCTCAACTCCTTTATGTCATCTGGAGGCTTATCTTTTTCCTTTAACTTGGCCATAGTTTCCTGTTTCTTGGTGTGGACTGTAACTTTTGTAACTTTTTGTTGGTGTCTTGGCATCTGACTTACTAGAGTTTTTTTAAAAGATTTATTTATTTTTCTCCCCTTCCCCGCCCCCTAGTTGTCTGTTCTCTGTGTCCATTCACTGTGTGCTCTTCTGTGGGAATCTGTGTCTCTTTTTGTTGCATTATCTTGCTGCATTAGCTCTCCATGTGTGCGTGACTCCATTCCTGGGCAGACTGTACCTTTTTTGTGCTGGGTGGCTCTCCTTACAGGGTGCACTCCTTGCTCACGGGGCTCCCCTACGTGGGGGCACCTCTATGTAGCATGGCACTCCTTGCATGCATCAGCACTGTGCATGGGCCAACTCATCACACAGGTCAGGAGTTCCTGGATTTGAACCTTGGACCTCCCATGTGGTAGATGGATGCCCTATCTGTTGGGCCAAATCTGCTTTCCATGATTTACGAGAGTATTTATTCTGGGTGCAATTTTTCTCTTTAGTTTAGGACTTCTTGCCCTTTCTCCCTTGAAGGTTGTGCAGTTGGAGCCAAGGATGTAGTTGGTGCTATAAGCCGTGGAGGCTCAAGCTCCCCTCACTGTCCCAGGGACCAAAGAAACTTCTCCCAACTTTCTCCTTTGCCAAGGGTAGAACAGAGTCACAGCTATGTGGAATAATCCAAGTTGTGCAAGTCTAGACTGTAGTTGCTCATATAGACTGATGATGCTTCAAGTCCCTTTCTTCCCTGCCTGTGGCAGGGATGGAGCTGTAGGTGTGGGCAGCAATCTATGCAGTGCAGATCCAAGAGGACCATAGTTGCCCTGGTAGAATTCTGATTATTCAGTCTGCCAGCCAAAGGTACCTACATTTGCCTGGATAGGCTGATTCAGGTCCTGCCAGCTTCCTCCCTACTGGAAGTGGGGCTGAAGCCTAGGCTAGGGCTACAGTCCGATCTGAGTGAAAGAAACTGGTTTCTACCATCAGGCTGCGGGTGGACTTAAAATGGCAGCCACCAGCCTCTTTCCAACTTGGACAGATTCACACCCTAGCTATTCCTAGGGTTATTCCTTAGCTAGCAAAGTCTACTAATCATTAGTCGAAATAGGTAGCCAACTGTCTCCTCCTTCCCTGTTTTTGGGAAATGGATTTTCTAATTCCAGCCATGGAATAGCTCCTGAAGCATCTTGTGCCTCCAGTGGAGGATGGACACCAGCATCTGTGGTGTGGGGTGCTCTACTTACAAGTCTTCTCTGCAGATAGGCAGTCTCCTCCTTCCATTCTTTCAAGGATGTTGCAGGATGCTCTTCTGGTCTCCTGGAGCCCCAAAACAGGTGCTTCAGCTAGTTCCAGAGAGCTCTGGGTGTTTACTAAGCTCCCTGTAGCAGGAGCTGACTCTAGGAGTTCCTTACTCTGCTGCCATCTTACTGGTTGTCCCCCCATTCCTTTTGTAAGACCTTGATAAGTAGAGTTTCTTTCTTTCTTCAATATATCTACAGTTAAACATTAATTTGGATATGCAGCTGTAAGCTTGATACTTGTTATTTTTATGGAAGAATTAAGAAATGGTAGACATGGCACATTTTTGGTTAATAGTGAAAAATATCATCCTTTTCAGGGTGACAAAATGGAATCTGAACGATTTTTTAATCACATCTAACTTTTATAATGTGCAAAGAAAAAAAAAAGTCAAGTCTATAAATATTAGAAGAATTCAATGTATCAAATGAAATTTCAGTCATTTGTATATATTTTCATATGTAAAATGACTGACCACAACAGCAATCACAGCCTTTTGTTTATACTGCAGTTTCATTTTGTTATTTTCTCACTGCCCTTTAGCTTTCCACTTGCTGAGATGAAAACACTTTGAAGACTCATTAAATATTCTTGGACCTGAAGATGGGTTGTTATTTAAGATTCAAGTGACCAAGTTTATGTCAACAATAATTACATTTGAGATGAAGAATGCAAAAGAAGTTGAAGAACTTCCTGGTAGAATAAAGAAAGAGAGATGTACAATACATTAGAGGTTTTAAGTGAGGAATTCAAAATCCAAATTGAGAAGGGAGATGTAGGTAGAAGGTAAAGTGAGGTCTTTGAGAACAGGTCTAATAGTGAAACATAGGGGAAACAAGATAGATTCAGGTTGGCGCTCGTTGATTCATTCATCAAATACATTTTAAGTATAATGGTAGAGGTTTTAAGAATGTGAACTCTGGCTGCTGATGGCTTAGATTAGAATCATAGCTCTGTCTAGGCAACTGAATTAAGGCAATTTACTTTACCTTTCTGTAAGTCAGTTGCCTTATCTGTTAAGTGACGTTAAGAACTCCTATAAAGCCATTAGGTGACTGCCTAATTTGTGAAAACATATTCAATAGGAATATTGGGGATTGAATAATGTCCCTAACAAAAGGCATCCTATGGGTGTGAACCCATTTGAAAATATGACCTTTGAACACATTATTAGTTGAGGTGTGCCCAAACTGAATGAGGGTGGGATTTAATCCAATATGACTACAGTCCTTATAAGCAAAGGAAATTGGAAACAGAAAGAGAGAAGCCACAGGGAGCAGCCCAAAGCTGGAAGTCAACGACATTGGGAAAGAAATGAGAATACACTTCCATGTGCATTGTCATGTGACAGAAAAGCCAAGGGCCAAGGATTGCCAGCAGCCAGCCCCAGAACACCATCATTTTGAGGGAGAAAAAGTCATCTTGCTGATACCTTGCTTTTAGACTTCTCCTAGCCTCAAAACTGTAAGTCAATAAATTCCCATTTTTTAAACCAAGACATTTTATGGTATTTTTGTAGCAGCTTGGGAAACCAATGAAAGGGGCTAACCCATATTGCTATAGTTATTATTATCATTGTGTTGGCAGGTATTTAAAAACATTTTATTACCAGCACTCACCACTGATGCATGATCCATAAAGAAAATGAGTAAGACAGAGTGTGCACTCTCAAGAAGCTCAATCAATCTAATTCAGTGTTTTTAAATCATTGGTTTAAAGGCACCTGACTAATTAAAAAATATCTTACATACATTTCCAAAATATAAATGATAAATATAAGTTAAATGAAATATGAAATAATCTCTATGGTTGAAGTTAGGATAGGGAATCATGCAGGATATATTATGTACTCATAATGTATATTCTTTGATTTCTAATTATCTAGTCAGTAAGAATTAGGCTTGCAACCTGGGGTAAGTCAATACTTTGTAATACTTTCCTAGGATATTTTCATAAATCAGAGCAAGGGGGCTGTTTTTCTCTCAAAAATAATCATTATATTTTATTTCTAATATTTTATAATAGAAAAATATGCAAAATATTCAAGAAATTTAAACAGAAAATAAAAACTACAGAAATTTAGGATTTGAAAAGTCCCATAGATTTAGAGCATAGTTATCAGTGATATAAGAATTATAGACAATGTACCCTCATCCAGATATCCATTGGGTTGATAGCTGATATATTAGTGTACCTATGCACGTCTTTATATTCATTTATGAAATAATAAAGCCTCTTTATGAAATGTTTAAAATTTACATGTTAATAAGGAAGTTTGTGTTATTTATAACAAGGTTTAAAATTTGGTGTAATTCTGAAAACATCTGTTTTTAGGGAATTATGGCCCACTCTTCAGTATTTTTAGTTTTGAGAAATTGGAACTGAGTCTGGGATCTTCAGGGAGATATATTTATGGTTAGCAGGGAACAATGCAGGTTTTTCTTCCTTAATACATTTTGGTATTTATAAAAATAAAATGCAAGGTGAACATTAAGACTACCCTTGGAACTGAGAAAAAATATGGTTAATAAAAGTCTCTATACATGGACAGTAAAAATAATAGCCATCATTTATAATCACATAAGATTTCAGTTCATATCTTAAACTAAGTTAGGGGAATTCATTAATCAGAAATGGGGAGTGTTTAGACTGGTTTCCAGGAGACAGAAGGGCAGACAGGAGTCTGGTTCTACCAACTGCATTCCCTGGGGTAATGTGAAAGAGGGGTCCAATATGGAGAAAGAATTTGCAAGTTTTGCACCCTCGATGTTGAAGAGAGAGACTGAAGGACCAGGAGATTTGGTCCCAGGCCTGATGTGGTGACTTTCTGCACCTGACACACAACAGCACCTGATGGCTATGAGTTTTTATCACTGCTTGGAGAGAAGTCAGTACGAGGAGAGGCAGCACAGTGCCCCACCCACCCTTGCCATCTGCCCTGATGAAGCATGTATGTCAACTCCTTCTGACTCCACTATCCACGGAGACCCTGTTCAAGGAGGAAGCCTGAGCAAAGGGCTCCACTGGCTGTGAAGAAGGTGGAAACACAAGAAGCTAAAGGACTCTTCAGAAAGCCTCTGGGGCCTCAGATAAACTATGCCAATCAGGAGAAGGAAGCATATTCAACTCTGTGGGAAGAGTAGGAGGATGGCAAATGTGAGACACCTCACAAATCCCTTTTGAGGTAAAAAGGAAATGGGAGAATCTGAGACCCAGAAAAATAGGTGTTTTATAAATGAATTTCCAGCCTATAATCTTAAATTCAGATCCTGCCAAATCCCTGCCACACAGATGACTTCCACTGCATGAGTTGTTATTATAGTTTTGCTACTGTGATATGCGGATCCTATTTCTTAATAATACAACAATCTAGATTTCCCTTGTGAAATAAATCTTCATATAAATGCATCTTTTAAATGGACTTCCCAATTATACACCCTTTCTCTCTGGGACTGGCAGATGTGTTTTGTGTAATCTCAAATATTCATGAGAAGCATTGACGTTGCATAACCAAAGTGATTTGTAATTTCACAGAGGCACAATTGGGAGCGATACAAACTTTGGATGAGTTAGCGAGTCACTGAGCTTGGACTACCCTTAAACTTACTGAAATGTTCTGTCTCAGTCATTCTTGTATGTCACGTAATGAGAGAAACAGTGTTTCATTAGAAAGCTGGATAAAAATTTTTAAGATGTCAGCTACTGCTGATGATGGGTGAGGGTAAAAATTGAAGCAATCAGAAAAACTTATAGCTTTTAGAAGTAAAACAAAAATCGGTGTTACATTATAGAATACAGCATTGAAGCAATAGCCTCAACATGATGTGAATGGAACTACAGTATAGGATATATGAGGAAACAAGAAAAATAATTTGTTTAAATGACTTTATTGTATGTCTTCTCTGTGCACAATACACTCATTCAATGCAAAAGAAAAGAAATTAGCAAAAAATGAAGAGCTAATTTCCTTGAGGTACCGAAAATGTGTAACTTTAATGAGAAATAAATTCAAGAGTAATCAGCAGGTATTCCTTCATCATCATCACTTTTATTTTGTTAGAATCAACTAAATTCATCTTTACTCTTACTAGAGTTATAGTGCAAGGCTGGTTATGGCAGTGACAAAAATTATTTCAACAGCTTTACAAAAGATTTATCCTATATTTTATGAATCATTGAGGATTTTAAAGGTTTGATTTTAATTTTATTATATGTTACCATATTTTATGGGGATATGATATACTAGAGTTGTGTCCATAAACTTGTAAACCAAGGACTTCATCTCTCTCCATCTTGAACATCAAGGCCATATTCTATCTTGACTTATTTCATTTATTCAGCAAACATTTCTGAGATTTTATGTTTCTTTTTTTAACTTTTATTATCTTTTTTTAAAAGATACATAGATCACAGAAAATGTTACACTAAAAAATATGAATTTCCCATATATCCCACTCCCCACCCCACCCCCATTCCTCTCACATCAACAACCTCTTTCATTAGTGTGGCACATTCATTGCATTTGATGAATACATTTTGGAACACTGCTACATGGCATGGATTATACTTTACATTGTAGTTTATACTCTCCTCTATTCAGTGGGTTATGGCAGGATATATAATATCTTACATCTGTCCCTGCAATATCATTCAGGACAATTCCAAGTTCCGAAAATGCTCCCATATCACACCTCTTCTTCCCTCTTCATGCCCTCAGCAACTCCCATAGCCACTGTCTCCATATCCATGATAGAGTTCCTTCCATTGCTAGAGTCACAATAATTTTATAGCGTAGTATCAGTAAGTGCACTCTAATCCATTTTTTATTCCTCCATCCTGAGGACCTTAGGATGGCAATGTACACTCCACCTCTAAATTGAGAGGAAGCTTAGATCCCACATGGCTGATGGATGGGATTCTCCTGCTTGCAGTTGTAGACTCTCTCAGTTCCCAAGTGAGGTGGTCGACCATCCTCACTTCCCTGTTAGCTGACCTAGGTAAGTCCGAGGAACCAGAGAGTAAGTGTTGCAACTTTGTTGAGGCTCAGGGTCCAGCTGGCACATGGGATTCAAGGCTCCTGAGCATACACCAACCCCAGCACCAACCACAGGTTCAGTAAAAGTGACTGAAGAGACATGCATGAGAGGTCACATTCCTAGATGTAACGGGATACACAGAGAAGTAAAAATAATGGTTCTTGTATTCAAATAGCATATAAACTACTTGGAAAAATGAGCCATATAGACAAAGACCTGTAAAAACAAAAACAATTTAACAACAAAATGACATTATGTATTAACAATTAAGTGAATGCTTCAGAAAATAAAAGTTGTATAAACTCACAGAATAAAGGAATCTATAAGGTGGACTGGTCAAAAAATGGTAGAAAGTTGTACTTTAATAAGTTGACTGCTATTGTGCTGAGAATAGACTGTAGGGAGAAAAGGCAGAAAAAGGGAGATCAGTAAAGAAGCTTTGCAATAATGTAGGCTGAAGACACTGTCCCTTTAAAGCAAGAGGACTGTACTAGTTATGATGAGAATTGGTGGGATATTGTTTATATTTTGTAGTTTACATTGAAAAATTTGCTAATCAATCAGATGAAGGGCAACAGAAAGAGAGGAATGAAAATTTGCTCCAAGCTTCTTGGCCAGATAAAATGCAAAAGTAGAAATGCCATTTACTCAGATGGCAGGTCTTTAAAAATAACTAGTTTGGGGAAAAATTCACGAATTTACTTTTGGACATGGTATGTCAAAGGTGACTATTAGAATCTAAATAATTATGTTGAGTAGATAAGCAATTATATGAGTCTAAAGTTCTGAGTAAAGTCCCAGACTACAAATATAAATTTTGTTGTCTTCAGAATATAGATGGTAAAGTCATTATACTGTTAAAATCACTAAGAGGATGTAAAGATCGAGAAAAACATCTGAGATTAAACTCTGGGGGCTCTGCAATGCTTAAAAGTTAAGGAAATAAGAAGGGCCATTGACAAAATCTGAGAGTGGCCAGGAAGAGAGGTGGAAATCCAGGAAAGTTTGCTGCTCAGAGGGCCATGTGAGGACAATGTTTCAAGAAGAAAGGAGTGAGGGAACTGCACGAAATGATGGTTTCAAGTCACTTGAGATGAGGAGCGAGAAGTGACCTTTGGATTGAGAAATATGGAGAGGGTTCAGCAACTCAAGTGTCCACAGTAGTTGAGATGAGTGCCTCATCTGAGTGGATATTGAAGTCATCATGAACTAAGCTAGGGGTGGTACAAGAGTGTGACAGAGAACTGGCGCCTGAAGAGACTTGTAGCAGTGTACTTATCACCAACTGAGTCCCACCTAAGTGTTGAAGATGGGTTGGGGAGAGGATGGAAGTGAGCCATGTGGTGTAATAATAAAGAGTGAGGTGGCCCCTGCTTAGCCAACAGGTCTAGTAGTCAGTAGGGTCTTGGAGAAGGCAGGAGGTTTGCATTCCTGCCCTGAGGCTTCAGAAGTCTATTGCACCCAACCATTAAGTCAACCAACCCTCCCCCCCCCCCCCCCCCCCCCCCGCATTTTCAAATAACACCTACTGGAGTGTTACTGCCCCTGGTTCAGAAGAACCAAACCTAGTTCCAAAGTTCATTTTCTTGCTCTTTGTTAGTGATGTGAGCTATGGGTGGGAGGCTCTTTGTCTCTTCAGAGATAACCTAAGCTGTCTAACTTGTGGGTGTGAGAGGGTAAGAGGCTGCAGTCCTGTCCTTGGTGACCATGGCAAGGACTCCAGTCCCAGGAAACAGTTTAACAATGCAAGGTCTATAAACTTTAAGTATTCAGGGGAAATGCAAACCAAATAAGCTAAAAGCTTATCTAGAATGTATGAAGTCCATGCTAAAAGCTTACCTAAGATGTGAAAGATATATATGTTAATTTAAGCCTATTGAGAACTGAAACAAAAGAACCATTTGGCCTTTCCTCTCTGTATAAAAGGGACTCAACAAAAATCTTGTTCAGGGCTCGGGATTGAAACAGGAAGCTGCCCAGTCGGGCTGCTGTCAATAAACCATTTTCCTTCTCAAAATCATTCCTGAGTCCTGGCCTCTCTATACGCAAATAATTGAACCTCTCTCAAATTCTACATCATTAGCACTGACATTTTCAAACCTGTAATGTTCTATACAATTCTACACTATAATTATTGTAACATAGCCCCACCAGTCCCATTTTAATGGGAATTGGTATGGCTTCCAGGAGATTCTCCTTCTTCACTCAGTAGTTCTATTTTATTTGTTTTTGTTTTAATCATGGACTTCTTTGTGAGCACACGAATTACACAGACACAAAACTGAAGAAAATAGATAAAAATACAACTCTGTTTTGATCCTAAGGATTTGTGTATGTGTTGGGGGTTGGGGAGATGGAGCAGCACAGTTTGAAAGTAACAACCTTAACCCAAAGGATGAGCCTCTGATAAGAAATCCAGATCCCAGTGCCTGACGGCAGGTATTTATAGAAATGATTTCTTCCTTCATGTAAAATTCCTCAAATTATCCTGCCCAGTTGGATACTTATACTGTCTGCATCTAATGATGAAAATATTTCTCTAATGTAACAGGGACATTTAACTACTGCTGGTTATTGAAAATATAACCAGACAAGTGCACTGTGTTCTTTAGCCTATCACATCTCATAATGGCTTGAATCTGAAGTTCATTGAACACCAAGCTAGAGTAGGACATGAACAGGGGTATGGATCAGGGTGGGACCAGAAAGAGGGGAGGCTAGAGCAGGGGCATCTTATCTAAGACAACACCCTGACCACCATGCACTGCCAAGTCTGGTAACTTACTTCATTCTCCATGATGTGTGTGTATGTATGTGTGTTCAGGTAAATTGGAGATAATATCTACTTTGTAGTATCATTGTAAAAATTAAATTAAATAATCCTATAAGGTAAACAGTAGGTATGCACCAGGATTACTGTTATTATTATTGTGTTGTTCATAGGTAAGGCAGACAAAGGAATTGGGAAACTGGTGATTGGGAATAATCATTTATATATGGACACATATTTCCTAAAATTTGACACATTTACGGGATACAAATTATTGTCCATTCTTTTTCTTGATAGCAGTATCATTAAGAATAATAAATGTGCTGATTTGATACTTTCAAATCTGTTGTATTTCTTAGCCTGTGTCTTCAGAAAACTTTACAGTCCTGAGTCATCATGCCTAAAATTATCTCTTGACAAATTTTTATTCTTTTTCATAATGAAAACCTATCAAAAGGAAATGTATTCTTTTAAATAGCATTTCTTTGCCCCTTCTTGCTCCTCTTGGAGATACGCATTTCTCCTCCTCCTTCCCTCTCCTTACATCCTAGCAAACACCAAAAAAAAAAAAAAAAAAAGTGTAACTTCAGGGAATAGGAGGTCATATCTATTCAGAACTTATTTTACTCTTGGTCCCTGAGGAAAAGGGAGATGTTGAATGGATTTAAGGGGAAGCTATTCAGATCCTAAATTTGGTCAGGACAGCCTATCTTCTTATTACATTCTGTCCCTATCCCATACAATCCTCACTGGTTTTCTACCTCTCCAAAGTGACCTGAGATTACTAATACCTACCTAGTTACAGCCTCCTCAGGTCTGGAAAGTGAGCTGGATATATCTAGTAGCTTGATCACATAAATGAGTCATATAAAATAAATCCAAAGACTATAAGTAGATATGGGAAGCAAATAGTTTTCAAGTGACCAAGATAATTGGCCCATGAGGAGAAAGCAAATTCACTACCTGCGATCTGAGCCTTATCACTCAAAGAATGCCAGCTGGTGATAATATCTAAGAGGAATCTGGAGATATTTTATTAAAATAGAAAAGGCTTAAAATGTTCAAGTAAGCATTCTCCACTGCGGCATGTCTGCCCATTCCTTAACAGTTTTTCCATTTAAAGGTGGGGTCTATGATCCCTTTCTTAAATCCAGGCCAATCTAGTGACTCTCTTATAACCAATAGAAAGCAGCAGAAGTGATGCTGTGTGACTTCTGTTTCTAGGAAAGAAAATGCCCATCAATTTCCATCTGGTTCTGATGGGATATACACTATGGAAAAGCAATCAGCATATGAAAAATACAGTTACCCAAGACACCCATAATAGAATGACTACCTATAGGCACCACCGTTGACAAGCCCAGATGAGTTACTAGCCAACAATCAGCATAAAGTGCAGTCAACTTAGCCATTTTGATCTTTCAGCTCAGTAAATTCTTCAGATGAATGTAGTCCTAGATGACATGTGATTGCAACTGCATGAGAGACCCTCAGTTATTAAAATGCACCCCAAATATCCCTCAAACCTACACATCAAAATTAATGAAGATAATTCCATTTACCGTTGAATCTTAGAGAAAAAATACACCAATATTCTGTGTAAGGGGTTCATTATTACATTGTCAAAGCCAATACTGAACAAAATCAGTTTATACTTTATAAAATATTCTGGTGAAATATCTAGATTACTTGATAATTCTAGCTAATTCACTTAATATTAAAGATCCAGCAGAGTACAGGTCAGAAGAAATAATATTATTTCATGTTTTGATTGCGTTTGTCATATATGACTATATATCACAGAATTATTTATTAATTCAATAGGAGAATGTTTATTGAAAGCTAATGAAGTAGGTCTACTTCATATTTTTGTTGGGACTGTTTTAAAATTTAACACTAGCAGAAACAAATCTGAACAAAGAATAAAAGGTGTTTCTAATTGGAGAGAATGTAAGGAATAAAATTAAGAATGGACTCAGCCATTAAGTACTGAACAAAATGATTGTTTACTTTTTGCTTCTTCTGTAGAAATATAGTGTCATACTTGTTTCTTTCTTCCTCTTTTTTTATACTATGGCTTGCAACACCTACTCTCCAGTTCATTGGACTCACCTGAGACAACTAACAAGGAGATGAGGATGGACAATCACCATACCAAGGAACCAAGAGAGTCTAAAACAGCAAGCAAGAGAGTCCCATCCATCAGCCATATGGGATCAAGGCTCCCTCTCAATTAGAGGTGGAGTGGGCATCACTATCCCAGAATCCTTAGGAATGGGGAATAAAATAAGGACTAAGTGGACTTACTGGTATTCTGCTATAGACTTATTGTGATACTAGCAATGGAAAAAAATTATATCATTGATGTGGAGACTGTGGCCACTGGAGGTGTTGAAGGCAAGGAGAGGGAAAAAGAGTTGGAATATGGGGGTATTTTCAAGAGTTGGAATTGTCCTGAATGACATTGCAATGACAGATACAGGCCATTGTTTATCCTACCATAACCTACAGAACTGTGTGGAGGAGAGTGTAAACTATAATGTAAACTTTAATACACACTTAGTGGTAATGCTCCAAATGTGTTCATCAATTGCAATGAATGTACTACACTAATGGAAGAAGTTGTTAATGTGAAGAAAGTAAGTGTAGGGAATGTGGCATATGGGAATCCCTTCCCTTTTTTTTGTAACATTTTATATAATCTAAGTATCTTTTAAAAAATAATATATATTTAAAAAATACTAAGGCAAAAGGAAGCAGATCTTATTGTGTTCGTGACTGGATCACTATTATCAAGTTATCACAAAAACATTGAAAAAGAAGATACCCAGTGAAAATACAAAATTATAATGAATGGAAGTGTTAATAAATTGATTTGTAATTGCCTTATTGTTCTTCAAAGGCCTAGGGAATACTGAAATGTAGTCAAGAAGTCAACGTGGAATTGGATTAAGAAGAAAGAAAGCAAGTACTGAACTCCTAATTCTTCACACTTAGACAGCTGACTGTGATTTAGATTCAATATTGTCACTTTTATTTAGGAAATAGCATGTTCAGCATATCTGTAATATATTAACATTAGCATTCTTATAATTAAGATCTATCTAAATTAGGATCATATTAACCAAGACATTGGAAGAATGAGTCATATTGACATCTGAATTAAATTGGATATTCATTAGTATGTGATATATCCCTGTTCTTTCTTACCCTCTTTCTAACTCTAAACCTGGGCCAGTGTTCTATGTCTCCAGTTATCTAATTGTAAGCATAGTTTTTAATCAGATTTAAAGACAAACTAGACTGAGATTTCTTCTTTGAATTTTGAAAAAAATAATCATGATGACATTATTCTGGAAAACTGACGTATTTCATTTTAGATTTTTATTGAGAGTTTTCCTTTCTGAATATAATCCAGAATTTTGAGATTTTTCTGTGGATTGTAATATCTTATAACTGATAACTGAATTACTTAATTGTATCTGTTGAAAGCAATCATAAGTGAGGCAATGGAGGATGGAACTTATATTATTTTTAATGCAAATGAATCGGTTCCTTTGCTTTCATCAAATTACATGCAGGATACTGTTACAGGATGATTAATTAATAAGGACATAATATGATAGCTCAATTACTGTGAACTCTATGTATTATTTTCTACAAGCAAGAAAGAATAAAGATAATTTTGCTTGTTAAAAGTGCACATAGGTTAGGAAATCAGTTCAGTTTATTATATTTTAGGTAAAATATATCTGGCATACATTTGGTTAATTTTACCTACACCAGAAACTTGTGTAATAGAATATTTTTTTAATTAAAAGTTTGTTTTATTATGTCCATAATAATGGCTTTAATTTTTTTTGAAGCTGGTTCCACTTGACTCAAAAAATGTATTATACCCACCTCCAGTGGAATCTATTCTAAATAGTGCTGTACCTCAAGTATACTTTTGGGTTTTTTTATTTTTTATTTTTTTATTTTTAATGATTTAGATTACATAAGTGTTGTATAAATAATATAGGGTATTCCCCTATGCCCCACTTCCTCCCCTTCCTACACTTTCCCACATTAACAACATCCTTCATTAATGTGGTACATTTGTTAAAATTGATAAACACATATTGAAGCATTGCTACTAGCCATGGACTATAGTTTACATTATAATTTGCACTCTTTTGTAGGTTAGTATTCATCATCGCAATATCATGCAGGACCATTCCAATGTCCCAAAAATGCTCCCATGTTACACCTATTCTATTCTCTCCCTCCCTTCAGAATCTCTGGTGGCCACTGCCTTTATATCAATGATAAAAGTTCCTCCATTGCTAAAATAATAATGTCTATAATATAATAACAATAAGCCTACTTTAGTCCATTGTTCATTCCCCAATCTTTAGGATTTGGGGATAGTGATGCCCACTCTGTTTCTAATTGAGAGGGGTCTTAGATCTCATTGAACAGATGGATGGAACTACCTTGCTTGCAGTTGCAGACACTCTCTGTTCCTTGGGAAGGGCATTGTCCATCATCACCTCCTTGTTAGTTGTCCTGGGTGAGTCCAACGAACTGGAGAGTAAGTGTTGCAACACTGCTGAGAGTCAGGGCTCAACTGGCACGTGGATAGATCAAAGATTTAAGTCTTTGGGACATATAGTTATCAAGTATAGTGCTAATTAAAGGTTAAGACAAAAGGGGAAGAAGAGCCATGCATGGGGAAAACTATAAATGAGTCTAACTCTGTTACACTGGGGAACATAAATTCCAAAGTAAGGCCCACTGACAGGGTGCCAAATTCCTGAGCTGTCTGCCTTGCTTATAGTGTCTGGATGTTTCTAGAGCCCTCAGGATCCTTGGTATGTGAGTCATTGTTTGCTGCAGAAGTCAATGAGATCCTGCTATGATGTGCATAAACGTAACCTCTGGAATGACCTCCCGACTCACTTTGAAATCTTTTAGCCATAAAAACTCATTTGTATTTACCATTTCCTCCTTTTGATCAAGGTCTTTTTCCAGATGCATTGCTAGTTGGTGCTTGCTAATAATTCCTCTGTGCCAGGGAGGCTCATAACCAGGAGTCATATCCCATGCAGGTGGGACAGGGGTAGATAGCACATTTATATGCTTAGTTTGGCCTAGAGATAGGCCACATTTGAGCAACAAGGAGGCTTTCAGGAGGTAACTTCTAGGCAATATATAATACTAGGCTAAGTTCCAATTTCACAAGAAAATGTTCATAAGTACAGTCATTAATATCAAGGGACTTGTGTAATTTTCATCCTATTAGATAATGTAGAATAACTCCATAGGATGAGAATTCAATATTGTTTTGGCTATTGTGTGGATTTCCGCCCACTGAGACAATGCCCCATTTATACTTAAATATATTCATATGCCTTAGAGTCATGCCTCAGGTGAACCCATCCCCATCACCCAAACCCCATACCAGGGATCCTTCCCTGACACATTTGTGACCCTTCTGTGATCCAAAACCTTTCTAAAAATAAAGCCAGCAAAATAACCAAATAAAATTAATAAAAAATGAAATAATAAGTTTTTAAAATAACAATAAAAGATGAAAAATTTGAAATAATAATAAAAAATTAGAAATTGTATCTTTCATCACTGTAAGATCTGTTGTCTTGTATATAAATTGATATTTTCTTCCATACATTCCCTCAGGGTCTTATTTTTTCATTTTATCTCCAAAGAAGCTTTAGATTACAGAAAGGCCGAGTAGAGAATATAGGAATTCCCATATATCCCAGCTCCTCCCCATTTTTCGCTCTTCCCTATTAATAGCATTTTAAATGTGAATGGTACACTTGTTACAATTGATGCACAAATATATTGAAGAATTGCTACTAACCATGGTCAATGGTTTACTTTATGGTTTACCTTTTGGATTGTACACCTTTATAGGTCTTGATTAAATTTAATATGGCCTTTATCCATTATTGCAAGATCAGGCAGAACAATTCTAATGCCGTAAAAATGACCTATATTCTGTCTATTCTATGAGTATACTACAGTTTGCTTATTCATTCATCCGTTGATAGACATTTGTGTTGCTTCCAACTTTTGACAATAGTGAATAATGCCACTATGAACAACATTGGTGTTCATATATCTGTTTGTGTCCCTGTTTTCAATGCTTCTGGGTATATACCCAAGAGTGGGATTTCCGGATCATATTGCAATTCTATAGTTAGCCCCTTGAGAAATAGCCAAACTGTCCTCAATAATGGCTGCAACATTCTACATTCCTACCAGCAGTAGATAAGTGTTCCCTTTCTTCCACATCTACTCCAACACTTGTGGTCCTCTGGTTTTCTTCAATACCTGACAGTCTAATGGTTATAAAATGATATCTCATTGTAGTTTTGATTTGGATTTCCCTAATAGTTAGTCATGTTGAGCATCTTTTCATGTGTTTTTTAGCCATTTTTATTTCTTCTTTGGAGAAGTGTCTATTCAAATCTCTTGCCCATTTTTTAAATAGGTTGTTTGTCTTTTTGTTTTTGAGATGTAGGATTTCTTTATATATGTTGGATATTAGGCCCCTATTAGATATTTGGTTACCAAATATTGGCTCCCATTGAGTAGGCTGCCTTTACAGTTTCTTGATAAAATCTTTTGAAGTGCAAAAGTTTTTAATTTTGAGGAAGTCCCATTTATACATTTTTTTTCTTTTGTTTCCCATGCTTTGGGAGTAAAGTTTATGAAACCATTTTCTAATACAAGATCTCATAGATGCTTTCCTACATTATCTTCCAGGAGCTTTATGGTCTTGGCTCTTATATTTAGATCTTTGATCCATCTTGAGTTAATTTTTGTATAAGGTATGAGATGGTGTTCCTCTCTTTTTTGGATATGGATATCCAGTTCTCCAAGCACCATTTGCTTAACAGGCCATTCCTTCCCAGGTGACTTTGTCAAATGTCAGTTGCCCATATATGCAAGGATCGATATCAGAACTCTCCGTTCTGTTCCATTGGTCAGTATGTCTATCCTTGTGCCAAAACCATGCAGTTTTGAACACTGTAGCTTGGTAGTATGCTTTAAAGTCAGGTAGCATGATTCCTCCAATTTCATTTTTCATTTTCAGTGTATCTTTGGCTATTCAGGCCCCTTATCCTTCCAAATAAATTTCATAGTTAGCTTTTCCAATTCAGTAAAAAATGGTGTGGTAATTTTTATTGGGATTGCACTAAATCTGTAAATCAGTTTGGATAGTACAGACATCTTAATGATGTTTAGTCTTCCTATCCATGAACAGGGAATATTCTTACATTTATTTAGGTCTTCTTTGATTTCCTTTAACAGTGTTGTGTAGTTTTCTGTGTGCCAGTTATTTACACCTTTAGTTATATTTATTCCTAGGTATATGATTCTTTCAGTTATAATAAGTGGGATTTTTTTTCTTGATTTCCTCCTCAGTTTGCTCATTACTGGTGTTCAGAAATGCTACTGAGTTTTGCGTGTTGATATTATATTCTGCCACTTTACTGAACTTATGTATCAGCTTTAGAAACTTTGAGGTAGATTTCTCATGGCTTTCTAAGTATAGGTTCATGTTGTCTACAAATAGTGAAATTTTTACTTCTCCCTTTCCAATTTGGATGCCTTTTATGTCTTTTTCTTGACTAAGTGCTCAAGCAATTACTTTTAACACAATGTTAAATAAAAATGGTGAGTGGAGGTGTTTGTCTTATTCCAGATCTTATAGGGAAAGCTTTTAGCATTTCACCATTGAATATGATGTCACCTGTGGGTTTTTCACCTATACCCTTTATTAAGTTTCATTCTATTCCTATCTTTTAAAGTATTTTTGTCAGGAAAGGGTGCTGTATTTTGTCAAATGCTTTTCTCCATCAATAGAGATGATCATGTGATTTTTTAAATCTGTTAATGTGGTGTAATACATTGGTTGATTTTCTTATGTTGAACCATCCTTGCATACCTGGGAAGAAACCCACTTGACCATGGTGTATAATTTGTTTGATACATTGTTAAATATGATTAGCAGACATTTTGTTAAGGATTAAGATTCAGTAGAGAAATTGGTCTAAGTTTTCCATTCAAGTGGCATCTTTAATGTGACTTTTGGCAATGTTGGCATCATTGAATGATTTAGGCAACGATCCCTCCACTTCTAGTTTTTGGAAGAGTTTAAGCAGAATTGCTGCTAGTTTTTCTGGAATGAAATTCACCTGTGAAGCCATCTGGTCCTGGGTTCTTCTTAGTTGGAGTTTTTTTGATGACTAATTCACTCTTGTTACTTGTGATTGGTCTGTTGAGTTCATCAATTTCTTCTTCCATCAATGTATGTTTCCAGAAATTTGTCCATTTCCTCTAAATTATTCATCTCGTTGCCATATAATTTTTCAAATTTGCCTCTTCTGATACTCTATTTCTGTGGGTTTGGTGGTGATATTCCCTTCCTTGTTTCTTATTTTATGAATTTTAATCTTCTCTATGATTTTTTTTGTTAGTCTATCTGTTTGTCAATTTTATTAATCTTCCCAAAGAACCAGATTTTGCCTTTGTTAATTTTTTCTAGTGTTTTCTTATTTTCAATTTCATTTAGGTTTGCTCTAATCTTTGTTATTTCCTTATCTCTACTGCTTTGGGATTAGTTTGTTGTTCTTTTATAATTCTTCCATGTGTGCAGGTAGGTATTTGATTTTATCTCTTTCTTCATTTTTAATGTAGGCATTTCTGCCAATGAATTTCCCTCTAAGCATGCTTTTGCTGCAACCCATAGGTTTTGATATGTTGTGTTGTCATTTTCATTCATTTCAAGGTAGTTACTGATTTCTTTTGCAGTTTCTACCTTTACCCACTGACTGTCTAACACTGTGTTGTTTAACTTTCACATCTTTGTCCCTAATCTGGTTCTCTGCCCCTTACTAATTTCCAGCTTCATTCCATTGTGGTCAGAAAAATTACTTTGTACAATTTCAATCTTTTTTAATTCATTGAGAGTTTTTCTGTAGCCTAGCATATAATCTATCCTGGAGAATGTTCCATGTGCACTCAAGAAGAATGTATATCCCACTGTATTTGGGTGTAATGCTCTGTATATATCTACTAAGTTTAGATCCTCTAACATATTATTCAAGCTTTCTGTTTCTTTACTGATCCTCTGTCTAGATGTTCTGTCTAATGTTGATGATGTAAAACTATAATTGTAAAGGCATCAATTTCTCCAATTAGTTTATCCAACATTTAAGAAAAAAAGAACTGATTAAACAGTGAAAAATAACAGATTCAAAGACACCTAAAAAATATAAATCGATTCATTCCCTATCATAAGGTGCTGGCTGGATGCCTGATAACCAGGTGGATTGTGCTATGTATCCCTTCTCTTAGGAGGTACTGAGAATCGAACCAGGGACCTTATACACAAGGCAGGAATTCCTATACTGAGCTACACCCAGAACACAGGTTAAGTAGGATACTGAAACCTTATTTGGTTCTTCCCAGTAACTTGGGCTACTAAAAGTTTGCTGGAGAGGGGCTGAATTAGGCACCTGTCTCTGCCCCCTCACCCAACTACTTCCTCTCTTTCCAAGGGCTGCTGGGTGTGACAGCCTACCTGATCAGATCCCCCTTCCCCTCTCCCTGGGTCCATGTGAATGCTGGTTAGGGTCTTTTTTGAGATTCAAAGGTGGCCCAGCTGGACAAACTTACTGAAAAGAAACCAGTCTCCACTCTCTTCCTCTCAGGAAATGCACCCTCCCACTCAGTTGGCTGCAGTGATCCAGGAGTTTTACAAGGCTATTTGCCTTGAGGGTGGGGTATATGTGCCATTTCCAGTCACAGGGGCAAATAACTCATGGTTTTCCTTTAGCCTCTTTATCTCTCTGTCTCACTCCCTCCTGTGTTATGTGCAGCACTTTCCTGTTATATTCCCCAAAGGAGGTCTAAAGATCTCCCTCAGTTAGGTTTTTGCCCTTTCTCCATTGTTTTTTGTGAGGCAGTTGAGATCTGCCTACCTACTTTGATGCCATTTTTCTGGTCTTCCATATTATAGAACATTTCTTTCTCAAACTTTTTGTTTATTTATTTTTAATTTAAAAAATATATTTAGATTACCTAAATGTTACATAAAAATATAAAGGATTCCCTTATGCCCTGGTGCCCACATTGCTCACATATACCCACATTAACAACATCCTTCATTAGTGTGGTACATTTGTTACAATTGATGAACATATTTTGGAACATTGCCACTAAGTATGCATTATAGTTTACAATGTAGTTTACACTCTCTCCCACACAATTCTGTAGTTATGGCATGATATATAATGCCCATATCTGTCATTGCAGTGTCACTTAGGACAATTCCCAAGTCCCAAAAATGCCTCCATATTACACCTGTTTTCCCCCTCCCTGACCTCAGAACTTCCAGTGGTCACTGCCTCCACATCAATGACATAATTTCTTCCATTGCTAGAATCACAATAAATCTGCAGTAGAATGCCAGTAAGTTTACTTTAGTCCATAGTTCATCCCCCAATCCTGATGATTCTGGGATGGTGATGTTCACTAAACCTATAATTGAGAGGGGGCTTAAGTCCCATATGGCTGATGGATGGGACTGTCTAGCCTATAGTTGTAGACACATTTTGTTCCTTGATATGGTGGTTGTCTATCCTCACCTCCTTGTTAGTTGGCCTGGGTGTGTCCAATGAACTTTAGAGAAGGTTTTGCAACTCTGTTGTGGCTCAGGACCCAGTAGGCACATGGACAGTCCAAAGATTCAAGACTCTTGGATGTACACCTACAAACTCCAGCACCAAATATAGGTTCAAAGAGAAGGGACAGAAGAGTCATGTACAGTGAAACCACAACTGAGGACAATTCTGTCATAATGGGGAGCAAAAACCCCAAAGTAGGGCCCAGTGGCAAGGCACCAAACTCATGAGCTATCTGCTCTGACCATAGTACCTGGGTGTCTCCAGAACCCCACTATTTGGGGTAGTGTCTAATTTGACAGTTAATGAGATACTGCTGAGACACGGATAAGCATAACCTCTGGAATGACCTCCTGACTCACTTTGTAGTCTCTTGACCATGTAAATTCATTTGTCTTTACCTTTTGCTCCTTTTGGTCAAGGTCTTTTTCCAGTTTTATTACTAGTTGGTGCATGGTAGTAATCCCTTGGTGCCAAGGTGGTTCATTCCTGGGAGTCATGTCCCATGCTGGGGGGGAAGTTATTGCATTTATATGCTATGTTTGGCTTATAGAGAGGCCACCATTGAGCAACAAGCAGTCTTTCAGGAGGTAATGCTTAAGCACCTTATAATACTAGACTAAGTTTCCATTTCAAGAGTAAAGATTAATAAGCACAGTCATCAAGATCAAGGGCCTGTCACTGACCCTCCTCCTTCACTAGCTATTGCCTCTGTACTTGGCGGATTCTTGCTGTTCCACCAGAGAATGTGGCAGAGCTCCCCAAGATGGGGATTCAAAATCTTTTGGTTATTGTGTGACTCTCCACCCACTGTGACAATGCCCCATGAACATTTGAACAAATTTATATGCATTATATTTATGTCCAGGTGAATCTCTTCCCATGTGTCCCCCATCACTGACACCCTACATGAATGATTCTCCCCTGCCACAGTTGTAACCCTTCTGTGATCCAAAATTTCTTCAAAAATGAAGCCAATAAAACAGCCAAAAACAATTAATAAGAAGAGGAAATAATGATAGTTTTAAAAATAAGGAAAAAATACAAAAAAAATAATAAAATTAAAAATTAAAAACTTTGAGTTAATAAAAAATAATGAAAATATAATAATTTTTTTACATTTTTCCTTTCTTCACTGTAAGATCTGTTGTCCTGTGTGTACAGTGACATTTTCTTCCACTTATTCTCCCCATGTCTCACTTTTTTCACTTTGTCTTCAAAGAAGTTTTAGGTCATAGCAAAGTCACATACAAAATATAAGGGACTCCCATATATGCAACATCCTTCCCTTTTTCTAATTCCCCTATTGAACACTTTTTATGTGGATGGTACATTTGTTACAACTGATGTACAAATATCAAAACATAGCTACCAACCATGGTCAATGATTTACATTATGGTTTACATTTTAGACTATACATTTTTATAAATTTTGATGAAATTTAACATGGCTTGTATTCATCATTGCAAGATCATTTAGAACACTTCCATCACTCTCAAAATCCTGTCTGTTCCATATATTCTATTCCTCCCTCCCCTTCACTTCAGAACCCACAGCAACCACCAGGCCTCACTCTTTGCAGGACCAGATTCATAGTTACTTGCAAAAACACTGAGAGCTTGACCTGCTGGTCTGTCCTCCCTTATTGGGTACCACCCATGCTCTTGAGAGACTCCTGCCCCTCTATTTGAGAACATAGTGGCCTCCCCAGGATGGGAGTCCAACACCATTCCACTCATTATGTGTGTCTTTACCCACTAATATAACACACCATGGCAAGATGAACACTCACACAATCCCAAGAAGCCTGTCCCAGGTGTGCCATGCCCCAAATGCCCCCTCATCCAACACCCTAAACCTGTAACTCTATCTTGTCCTACTGCCAAAAGAGCATTCCCAACATTGTAGTTTCAACCTTCCCCCCAATTCCATGAATGGTCCAAACCCACCTCCACTCCCTACCTTCCTGACATACCTGGACCACCTAACCTAATAGTACGCCTTCACCTCTGTGATGCGCCTCCACTGCATAGCTACATGATTCCACCTTATCATAGATTTACCCATATGGGCATTGGCTTACAGCCTTCTTCTCCATTTCCATTTCCTATAAAGCTATCGTCCGAATTCTAGCCCTGTAATTCTGCTCAGTTTGCTTAGTTCATATCAGTGAGGTCATGTAATATTTGTCCTTCACTGTTTGGCTTGCTTCACTCAAGATAAGTTCTCAAGATTCATTCATGTTATCCTGTCTGTTAATATTGTACTCCTTACAGTTGAGTAATATTCCATTTTATGTATATACCACAATTTGTTTATCCATTCATCTGTTGATGAACATTTGGGTTTTTTCCAACTATTGGCAATAGTGAATAATTCCACTATAAACAGTGGTTTATATCTGTTCATATATAAACAGTGGCATATATCTGTTCATGACCTTCCTTTCAATTTTTCTGGGTATATACCCAAAAGTGAAATTGCTGGATCATATAGCACTTCTATATTTAGTTTTCTGAGGAACTGTCATCCTTTCCACCGTGATGACTTCTACATTCCCACCACCAGTAAATGAGGGTTCCCATTCATCCACATCCTCTTCAACAATTGTAGTACTCTGATTTTTTAATAGTCACCAGTCTAATGGGTTTAAGATTATATCTCATTGTAGTTTTGATTTGCATTTCCCTAACAGCTCATAATGTTGAGCATCTTTTCATGTGCTTTTTATCCATTTTCATTTCTTCTTCGGAAATGGGTCTATTCAAATCACTTGCTCATTTTTTAAATGGGTTGTCTTTTTATTTTCTAGGCATAGAATTTCTTTATATATGCAGGATATTAGGCCCCTATCAGATATATGGTTACCAAATATTTTCTCCCATTTAGTAGGCTGTCTTTTCACTTTCTTAACAAACTCCAATGACTTGCAAATGTTTTTAATTTTGAGGAGGTCCCATTTACCTCTTTTTTCTTTCACTGCTTGTGCTATGGGTGTAAAGTTCACAAAACCATTTCCTATTACAAGATCCTGTAGATGCTTCCCTATGTCATCTTCCAAGGGCTTTATTGTCTTGGCTATTATATTTAGATCTTTGATCCACCTTGAGTTAATTTCTGTACAAAGTGTGAGAGAGTCTTCCTCTCTTATCCTTTTGGATATGGGTATCAAGTTCTCCAGGCACCATTTGATGAAGAGGCCATTTTCTCCTAGTTGAATAGGCTTGGTGGTCTTGTCAAATAGAAATTGACCATATGTGTAAGGATGTATATCAGAACTCTCAATTTGGTTCCATTAGTCAGTATGTCTCTCCTTGTGCCAATACCATGCAGTTTTGACCCCTGTAGCTTTGAATATGTTTTAAAGTCAGGTAGTGTGATTCCTCTGATTTTGTTTTTCTTTTTCAATATGTCTTTGACCATTCAAGACCTTTTGTTCTTACAGATAAATTTCATACTTGGTTTTTCCAATTCAGTAAAAAATGCTGTGGTGGTTTTAATTGAGATTACCTTAAATCTGCAGACCAGTTAGGTTAGGATAGACATCTTAATGATGTTTAGTCTTCCTATCCATGAACAGGAAATATTCTTCCATTTATTTAATTCTTTGATTTCCTTTAACAGTGTTATGAAGTTTTCTGCATATAAGTAATTTATTTCTGTAGTTAAATTTATTCCTAGGTATTTGGTTCTTTAAATTGCTATTGTAAATGGGATTTTTTTCTTGATTTCCTCCTCAGATTGCTCATTTTGGTGTACAGAAAGGGTACTGATTTTTACACATTCATCTCAAATCCTGAGACTTTACTGAACTCATTTATAAGCTCTAGAAGCTTTGTTGTAGATTTCTCAGGGCTTTCTACATATAAGATCATGTCATTTGCAAACAGTGAAATTTTTACTTCTTCCTTTCAAATTTGAATGCTTTTTATATCTTTTTCTTCTCTAAGTGCTCAAGCAAGTACTTCTAACACAACGTTAAATAAGGAGTGATGTAAGTGGGCATCCTTGTCTTGTTCCTGATCTTAGAGGGAAAGCTTTTAGGATTTCTCCATTCAATATGATGCTTGCTGTGGGTTTTTCATATATACCCTTTATTATGTTGAGGAATTTTCCTTCTATTCATATCTTTTGTAGTATTTTTATCAGGAAAGGGTGTTGTATATTGTCAAATGCTTTTTCTGCATCTATAGAGATGATCTTTTCCTTTTGATCTGTTTCTGTGGCGTATTACACTGGGTGATTTTCTTATGTTGAATCCTCCTTGCATACCAGGGGTGAAACTCACTTGATCATGGTTTATGATTTATTTGATGCATTATTGAATACAACTAGCAAATGTCTTTTGAGGATTTAATATCTAGGTTTATTAAAGAGGTTGGTCTATAATTTTCTTTTCTTGCGGCGTCTTTGTTTGGCTTTAGTATTAGGGTGGTTTGGTCATGATAGAATGAGTTAGGAAATGCTCCCTCCACTTCTATTATTTGGAAGAGTTTAAGCAGGATTTGTGTTAGTTCTTTCTGGAATGTTTGGTAGATTCACCTGTAAAGCCATCTGGTCCTGGGCTTTCCTTAGTTGGGAAGTCTTGATGACTAATTCTATCTTGTTCCTCATGATTGGTCTGTTGAGTTCATCAATTTCTTATTTCATCAGTGTAGGCTGCCTGTGCATTTCTAGGAATTTTTCCATTTCCTCTAAATTATCCATCTTGTTGCCATATAATTTTTCAAAGTTGCCTCTTATGATACTCTATTTCTGTAGGATCTGTGGTGATATCCCCTTCTTAGTTTCCTATTTTATGTATTTGCATATTCTCTCTTTTTTTCTTTGTTAGTCTAGCTAATGTTTTGTCAGTTTTATTGATCTTCTCAAAGAACCAGCTTTTAGTTTTATTTTTTTTCTAATGATTTCTTATTTCCCATTTCATTTAGTTCTGCTCTAATATTTGTTACTTTCTTCTTTCTATTTCCTTTTATTTTTATTTTTCCAGTTCCTACAGGTGTGTTGTTAGGTCTTTTATTTTAGCTCTTTCTTCTTTTTTAGCATAGGCATTTATAGTTATGAATTTTCCTCTCAGTTCAGCTTTTGCTGCATCCCATGGGCTTGGTACATTGTGTTGTCATTTTTATTCATATCAAGGTAGTTACTGATTTCTTTTGCAATTTCCTACTTGACCCACTGTTTGTCCAAGGGTGTTTTCAACTTCCATGTCTTTGTGCCTAATCTGGTTCTCTGTCACTTACTGATTTCCAGCTTTATTCCATTGTGGTCAGAGAAATTACTTTGTATAATTTCAGTCTTTCTGAAGTCATTGAGAGTTGTTCTGTCGCCTAGCATGTGGTTTATCCTGGAGAATGGTTCCTGTGTACTCGAGAAGAATATATATCCCACTGTATTTGGGTGTAATGTTCTGTATACATCTATTAGGTCCATATCCTCTAATTTATTATTCAAAGTTTTTGTTTCTTTATTGATTCTCTGTTGATATTCTCTGTCTAATGTTGATAATTGTGTATTAAAGTTCCCCACTATAACTGTAGCAGTATCTATCTCTCCACTTAGTTTTTCCAGTGTTCATCACGTATACTTTGAGGCACCCTGGTAAGGTACATAAATGTTTATGATTGTTTTTCTTCTTGATAGATTACCCATTTTATTAATATATAGTGTCCATTTTTGTCTCTTACAATAGTTTTGCATGTAAATTCTATTTTGTCCAATATTAGTATATCTACTCTCACCCTTTTTTTTGGTTATTGTTTGCTTATAAATTGTTTTGCATCCATTCACTTTCAGTCTCCTTGCATGCCTGGGTCTAATGTGGGTTTCTTGTAGACAGCATATAGATGGGTCATATTTCCTTTTCCATTCTGCTAACCTGTGTCTCTTGATGGGTGAGTTTAATCCATGAGCATTTAGTGTTATTACTGTCAAGGAATTACTTACATTAGCCATATTTTCTTTAGGTTCATGTATGCCATATGTTGTTTTTATTTCTTTTCTTATCTTTTCAGTTGTTCTTACACTCTCCTCCAACTCTCTCTCTCTTGTTTTTTCCTTTTGACCTGCAGAACTCCCTTCAGTATTTCATGAATTGCAAGTTTCTTACTGACATACTCTCTTAATTTTTGTTTATCTGTGGATATTTTGAATTCTCCCTCATTTTTGAATGCCAGCTTTGCTGGATAAAGAATTCTTGTCTGGAAGTTTTGTTTTGTTTTTTCTTTTAGGACCTTAACTATGTCATACCACTGTCTTCTTGCCTCCATGGTTTCAGATGAGAAATCAACACTTAATCTTATTGAGCTACTCTTGTATGTGATGGTTCTCTTTTCTCTTGCTGCTTTCAGTATTCACTCTTTGTCTTGATCATTTGACAATTGAAGAAGTATATGTCTTGGAGTTGACCTGTTAGGATTTTTACTGTTTGGGGTGCACTGCATTTCCTGGACATGTATGTCCATGTCCTTCAGTGGGGTTGGGAAGTTTTCAGGCATTATTTCCTCTGACACACCTTCTATCCCCTTTCCCTTCTCTTCTCCTTCTGGGATGCCTATAAGGCTTATATTTGTGTGTTTTATGCTGTCATTCAAATCCCTGAGTCCCTGCTGGATTTTTTCTAACTTTTTATCTATCCGCTTTATTTCAGTGCTGCTGTCTTCCACATCACTGATTCTTTCCTCTGCATGTTCAAATCTGCTGTTATGTGCTTCCAATGTATTTTTTATTTCTTGTATTGTGCCATTCACCACCATGATATCTGTTATCTTTTTATGTATGTTTATAATTTCTTCAGTGTGTTCTCTAAGTGTCTTCTTAATATCCTTAATCTCTTCCTTCACTTCATTAAGTTGATTCATGGTATTTGTTTGGACATCTCTGATTAGTTGTTCCATGTTCTGCATCTCCTCCTCTATTTAGTTTGTTCATTGGACTAGGTCATGTTTTCCTGTTTCTTATTAAGGGTTGTAATTTTTTGTTGGTGTCTAGGCATCAGTTTATCTTGATGGGTTTGTTCAGTTGATTAGCTTCTCTTTCTAATCTGGTTTTTTATTTTATTGCTGTTTTTGTGTGTGTGGTAACTCTTCACTTTGACACTTCATTCCTCTTAGTCTATTTCCTTGCAGTTGTATATGTTCTGGTTTTACTTTGGGTCCTGAAGCCTCCTGTTCTGTGGGCACCCCAAACCACTCACTCTGATAGGATTTTGCCCCTTATGAACCATTCTTTGGTAGAGACATGGGGAGTGCTCACCTAAGACAACACCCTCTTGCCAGAACTCCTAGAACATTTAAAACAGACTCCTAGTTGCAAAGTCCCTGGACAAAGTCTAAGTGTTACATGAGTCACATGCACATACAGAACTAGATGAAGAAAAAAGGATCCCTTGCTAAAGGGGCAAATTTCTTAGACTACACAAGTACGAGGATACAGAAAAGGGAGCTCTGAAATTTTGATCCAGTCCTATGAGAGAGAGAACTTGAATATTACTAGCAGTTGAAGCTGAAGCATGAAGCCTCCAATAGGCTGGGCCCATGGAGCATTCAATGCTGAAGAGAAAAGCCATATGCCTGATAGGCGACTCAGCTGAACTCAGAAAGAAAGTGGAGCAGCCATGATTAAGAGATGAAGCCTGGAAAAAGACAAGCCCTATTCTTGGTCACCCTCCAGGAAACAGTAGACTCTGGAGGGGAAGGCAGGGAGCTTGGTTGAGATCAGTTGCCATCTTGCTTTGCCATTTGGCAGGACAGTGGGATCACCAGTAGTTGTCTTTAGTGAGAAAGTATCTCTGATGGTGCTTTGATTTGGACCTTTCATGTCCTCAGGACTTTAAGATATTTCCCCTCATAAAGTTCTCATTATAAAGCCAACCCATTTCTGGTATTTTGCATTGGCAGCCCTGTGGTAAAGCAATTTGATAGGGTGGTGAAATTATTGCTTAGATTTGGACATTCTGCCAACACAGGATAAATATTTTTTGCTTTGCTTTTTTTTAAAGATTTATTTATTTTTATTTATTCCACCCCCACCTCTTTTTTTTTTTTTTTTTTTTTTTTTGCACTCACTATTTGCACTCTGTATCTGTTCATTGTGTGCTCATCTTTTTTTCTTAAGAGGCACTGGGAACTGAACCCAGGGCCTCCCAGAGGGAGGGAGGCACCCAATGGCTTAAACCACCTCTGGTTCCTGCTTTGCTTTTGAAGAACCTTGGCAAAGTAATTTTAGGAAATCTCCTCATTCTGCTTTTTACATACTTCTAGGTACTATAGAAATTTTTAGAGACCCTCTTAAAATGTAAATTCATAATGGCTCAATCATCAATATATCTCTGAGCAACAGTGCTGTAGTTACATGCTTCAAAATATCCAGATTTTCATTCCTTACTTTTATGGTCATTTTGCCCAAATATTAGTGTTCTTATCTAATAAGTTCTTCCTTATGGATTGGAACTAACTGCATAGAGTAGTAACCATTATGAGCATGGACTTACCAGTAAGACAGTTAATTTAGTTAATTTATGCATTCTTATCCAAGAAAACCAAAAAAAGGTAGATGGATAACAGTTTACTCTGCTCTGTCTTGCTTCTCTGGCATTTCTGTCACCAGAACAAGGGAATCATTCACCATGGCTTCTGAGTCAGATGACATATAATTTACTTTCCATTCTCTCCTCTTTAAATCTCACTCCAGTGTTCAACAGTTCTTCAGGTTCCTGGAGTTTCAGAGGTATATATAACTTAGTATATCATGGCTTTTTCTTTCCTTTCTGTAGCTGCTTCTTTTGCTGTATGCTTCACCATTGTTTAGTACCACTAGCCCTCAATGATATTTATGCAATCACGTTTTCTCTTTAAGTTATAAATTTCATTTCATTTTGCTTGTTCACCATACACTCTCTGATGAATCTTTAATATGGAGCTGAAGACATGGCTGTTTTCTTTCCTCGTTTTCTAATTAAGATACTTTGTTTCTTCAACAAACATTTATAATACACTATGCTAGTTACCATGAATTTCTTTACACTAACTCCACTTTGCTACTCTTTCCTATATCACAGAGGGTGCTCTTAACAATTCCCAATTTTGCTGTACATATGAGACACTCAACATTACCTTGCAGCATGAAATGAAGAATCATGACTTTATTTCTAAAGATTAATTTACTTAGTCTAATAATTTTATAGAAGCTTTGCAAAAATAAATAATTTCTTTTCTCAGTTATTAACCTATGCAAATTTAGCCCTCTGACCACAAATAGATACTATTCTTAGTATCTATTTATATGCTGTATCTGGTCTAAATATCTATTATCTTTATGTAAAACATTTTTTATTGTAACACTTTTTCTTTTTCTGATATAAAAGACAACAGCATAAAGCAATAAGTATGGATTTGTGGTGTGCAATGTATAATATAATTTTTATAATAACAACATAGAGGAAAGGGTGTGGAGAACTATACACACATTCTTCTTGTATACTATTGCAATTATGTTGATATTAATCTGAACTAGAATGTTATAAGTTAAGATGTTGATTGTAAACTCTAGGGAAACCATTAGGAGAATAATAGCTCAAAGATATACAGTAAGAGAAGAGACAAGAAATTTATTTTTTATTATCTTTTTTAGATACATAAATCACACAAAATTTTACATTAGAAAATATAAAAGTTCTCCATATACCCCATTCCTCACACCCTGCACTTGTCCCATATCAACAACTTCTTTCATTAGTGTTATGCATTCATTGCATTTGATGAGTACATTTTGGAACACTGCTACACTGCATGGATTATAGTTTACATTGTAGTTTACACTTTCCCCCTGTCCATTCAGTGGGTTATGGCAGGATGCATAATGTTCTGCATCTGTCTCTGCAATATCATTGAGGACAACTTCAAGTCCCCAAAATGCCCAAATATCAGACCTCTTTTTCCCTCTACCTGCCTTCAGCAATTCCTATGGTCGCTGTCTCTACATCAATGATGTAATTTCTTCCACTGCTAGAGTCACGATAATTTTATAGTGGGATACCAGTAAGTCCACTCTAACCCACAATTTTTTCCTCCATCCTGAGTATCCTATGATGATGATGTCCACTCCACCTCTAAATAGAGAAGAGCTTAGATCCCACATGGCTGATAGATGGAATACTCCTGTTTTCAGTTGTAGACTCTCTTGTTTCCCTGGTGTGGTGGTTGACCATCCTCGATTCCCTATTAGCTGACCTGGGAAAGTCCAACGATCCAGAGTGTAGGTGTTTCAACTCTGCTGAGGCTCAGGGCCCAGCTGGAATGTGAAAAGTCCAAAGATTCAAGTCTCTTGAGCATACTCCAACCCCAGCACCAACCATAGGTTCAATAAAAGTGACAGAAGAGGCATGTGCAAAGAGGTCAAATCTAAACCAACACCATCACACTCAGAAGCACAAATTACAAAGTAGGGCCCATTGGCAAGGCACTGAATTCCAGAGCCATCTGCCATGACTGTAGGACCTGGTGTTTCCATAACCCTCAGGTGCACCAGTACCTGTGGTTGTATCTACTTTGGCTGTCTTGTGATCCTGCTGAGATGTGTGTAAGTGCTACTTTGGCTGTCTCTGGTGTCCTGCTGAGATGTGCATAAGCACCACCCCTCTGATGGCCTCCTGATTCATTTTGAAGCTCTTGGCCATATAAACTCATTTGTGTTTACCATTTCCCCCTTTTATTCAAGGACTTTTTCTAGTTGCATCACCAGCTGGTGCTTGGTAGTAATCCCTCAGTGTCAGGGATGTTCATCCCCGGAGTCATGCTGTGCACTGGGGGGAAGGTAATGCATTTACATGCTGTGTTTGGCTTAGAGAGTGGCCACATTTGAGCAACATGGAGGCTCTTGGGAGGTAACACTTCGGCACCTTGCAGCTCTAGGCCTAGTTGAAATTTCAAGCACACAGGCTCATAAGAGTAGTCATCAGTATCAAGGGCTCATCATTGGACCATCCTTCTTCACTGTTCTTAGACCTTGAACTTGGGGGATTGTTGCTGATCCATTGGTGAATATGACAGAGTTCCCTGGAATGGGAACTCAGCATTCCTCAGTTGTTGTGCGAAACTCTACCCCCTATGTCAATACCCAATGAACATCCAAACATATCTATATATCTTATATGCATGCCCTGGAGAACTCTCTTCTACCCATGGCTCCCCCATCAATGACACCCCATATCAGGGCTCCTCCCCTGCCATAGTTGAATCCCTCTGTGATCCAAAACTTCTTCCAAAATCAAGTCTAATACATTGCCAAATTCAATTAATAGGAAAATGAAATAGTAATGGTAGGTTTAAAGATTAGAAATAGAATACTTAATAATTTAGAAAAACTAAAATAAAGCAAAAAATAAATTGGAGTATTAAAAAAATGAAAAAAATCATAAAAAATTTTGATGTTTGCCTTACATTACTGCAATAAGTGTTGCCCTGTATGTACAGTGGCAAGCCAATCTCTTCCATTTCTTCGTTAGCATCTACATCCCTTTTTTTTATGTTTTCAAAAAAATTTCAGGTCACAGATAAGTCACATATACAATATAGGGAACTCCCATATACCCAACGTCCTCCCCCTTTCCACCTTTCCCCCTTTCCTAACAATGATCTTTTTACGTGTGACTGTTACATTTGCTGCAACTGATGTACAGATATTGAAACATAGCTACCAGCCATGGTGCCATTATGATTTACATTATGATTTACATTTTAGACTGTACACTTTTTTATATTTTTGTTTACATTATGGTTTACATTTTAGACTATACACCTTTATAAATTTTTGGTGATATTTAACATAGCCTGTATCCATCATTGCAGGATCATGCAGAACACTTTTATTGCTCCCCAGTTCTCCCCTTTTACAACTATTCTTGTCCTCTCTTCCCCCCCCCTCAGGGCCCACAGTGACAACCAAGCTTCATTGCTTAAAAGACAAGATTCATAGATACTTGTAACAATGTTGATGGCTTGACACACTAGTCTGTCCTCCCCCATTTGGAGCCATCTCTAGTCTTGAAGGACACCCTCTTCTCTGTTTGAGAACATCAGGCTGCAACAAGAAAATTAAAATAATACAGTAATGGAAGAATGGAGGATCATAAAAACCGTAAGACATTTACAAAACAGTAGCAGAATGGAAGACATACATTCTAGCTCATCAATAATTACATTAAATGTAAATGGATTTAATACTAATTAAAAGGCAGAGATGACAGAATAGATTACTAAAAAAAGAATACATCATCCAACCATATGTTGCTCAAAAAAGACACAGTTTAGATTCAAAGGCACAAACAGTTTGAAAGTAAAAGGATGGGCAAAGATATACTCTAGAAATAGTAGCCAAAATAGAGCTGTAATATGTATAATAATATCTCACAAATTTGACTCTAAGACAAAAAATGTTACTTCAGACAAGAAGGATATTTTATAATCATAAAAGGCTCAATCCATAAAGAAAATATTACAATTATAAATGTGAAAGCATATGTTTACAGAAAGCAAAAATACACGACTAAAATTCCACATAATTGAAAGGAAAAATAGACAGTTCAACAATAATTGTTGTAGACGTCAATATCCAACTATCAAAAAAGAACATAACAATTGAAAGATAAAAATAAGGAATAGAATATTAGAAGGACAATTAATACCACCTATACCTAACAAACACTTATAGAACATTCTACTGAACAGCAGCAAAATAACACGTTCAAAATAACATGTTTGCACATGAAACATTCTCCAGGATAGACCATATACTAAGCCATAAAATAAACCTAATGAATATAAATACAAAAGAAATAAATATTAGAAGGAAATTTTGGATATTCACAACTATGTGGATATCAAGCAATGTACTCTTTTTAAAGATTTATTTATTTATTTATTTATTTCTCTCCCTTTCCCCCCCCCACCCCAGTTGTCTGTTCTTTGTGTCTATTTGCTGCGTCTTCTTTGTCCACTTCTGTTGTTGTCAGCGGCACAGGAATCTGTGTTTCTTTTTGTTGCGTCATGTTGTCGTGTCAGCTTTCCATGTGTGCGGCGCCATTCCTGGGCAGGCTGCACTTTCTTTCATGCTGGGTGGCTCTCCTTACGGGGTGCACTCCTTGTGCGGGGGACACCCCTGCGTGTCTCGGCACTCCTTGCATGCATCAGCACTGCGCATGGGCCAGCTCCACATGGGTCAAGGATGCCCGGGGTTTGAATCACAGACCTCCCATATGGTAGACGGATGCCCTAACCACTGGGCCAGGTCCACCACCCCATGCAATGTACTCTTAAATAACTAATGGATCAAAGAAGAAATAAAAACAAAAAAAAGAAAATTATTTGAGATGGATTAAAATGAAACTAAAACATGCCAAATATTATGAGATACACCTATAAAGACATATTTTAAACATGAAGAAATGTCTCAAGTCAATAACCTGGCTTTCCACATTAAGAACTAGAAAAAAAGAGCAAGCTAAACATAAAGCTAGCATAAGGAAGGAAATAATAAAAATTAAAGCAATTATTAGTGAAATAGAGACTGGAAAAATAACAGTGAATGACCCGGCCCGCAGGTCAAACGAACCGGCACCTGAAAGAGTGAGAGGGAATTGGGGGACAAGAGGCGAGAGAAACAGACAAGACAGGATTCTGATCAAGTCTCCGTTTATTGAGGGTAGAGCATCAGAATATATACTAAGGGGAGGGTATTAGCAGGGGGTGATAGGCTGATGAAGCGGCTCTTCCATATAAGGCAATAAAATGCTGTTACACCACTTGCTATAGGTTGCGAGTCTTCAATGCTGGTCATGGCTTCAACATCTTGTTGCACAGGCGTGACACTTTTTGCCCGGGAAACTGGGGAAAGGGGAAGAAGAAGGCGGAAGCACAGGGGTGGAGTAGGTGTACTTATGAAAACCGCCATGTTGCTGGAGACCGCAAATGCACGTAGCTCTGGGCGGCTCCCCACAAGAGAAAATCAGTGTAATCAAAATTTGGTTTATTGAAAGATCAAGAAAACTGACAAGCCTTTAACTAGACTGAGCAAGGAAAAACGGAGAAGATTAAAATGGCTAAAATTAGGAATGAAAACATGACATTACTACTAATCGTGCATTAAAATGATTAAAAGGGAGTAGTATAAACAATTTGATGCCAACAATTAAATAACAAATGAAATGGACAAATTCCTAGAAAAACACACACTATTCAAACTGACTCAAGAAGAAATAGAAGACCCGAATAGACCAGTAATAAATGGTTTTCAAAAATCTTGCCAGAAACAAAAGTCCAGGATCACATTGTTTCACTGGTGGATTCTACTGAGTTTTCAAGAAAAGTTAATACCAGTTCTTCAAGAACTCTTCACAGAAGAAGGAGAGCTGGAAATACTTCCATCTTTATTTTATGAGGCCAAATTACCCTGACACAAAAAACAGAAAAGACATCACAAGAAAATAAACCTACTGACTGACCATTATCCTTTAGAAAGATAGACACAAAAATCCTCAACAAATTGTTAGCAAAGAAATCCATCAGCATTTAGTAAGGATTATACATTATGACCATGTGTGATTTATTCCAGGAATTTAAGGTTGGTTAAACACATGGACATCAGTACAATGTAATACACTATCTTAACAGAATAAAAGACAAATACCACATTGCCATCTCAATAGAAGCAGAAATAGAAAAAAATCTGAGTAGAAAAGCTTTAAAATATTCAAATATTTTACTTTTTAATTTTTTAATTTTTCTGTCTATTCTTGAAAGTGGAGTGGTGAAATATCCAAGCATTGGACAAAACTCAATATACTTTCATCATAAAAAAAGTCAACAGTCAACATGAAAGGGATAGAAAGTAATTTCCTTAACCTGCTAAAGGGGTTCTATAAAAACCAACATTTAACATCATATTTATTGGTGAAAGAATGAAAACTTCCCCCCTAATATCAGGAATAATTCAAAGATATTTGCTTTCATTATTTCTCTTCAACACTGTACTAAAGATTCTAGCCAAGGTAATTAGACAAGGAAACAATAAAAGGCATCCATATTTCAAAGAAAGCAGTAAATCATCTTTATTTGCAGATGGCATGATCTTCTGTATATAACATTCTAAGAAATAAATACAAAAGTATTAGAGCTAATAAGTGAATTCAGCAAGTTTGCAAGATTCTAGATAAATATACAAAAAACATTGTATTTCTATACACTAATCATGAACAATCCTAATATGAAATTAAGAAAGCAATTTAATTTATAATTTCTATACATTTTTGCAGAAATCCATACCATATACGCAAGTTAATTAAAAATATAAGATCTAAACTATAACATCCTTAGAAATAAATGAATTTACAAATCTTAATTCTCTTGGATTAGAAAATGATTTCTTCTGTGTGACACCAAAGCCACAAGCAATCAAGAAAAAAGCAACAGATAAAAGGTATTTAATAAAAATTAAGACATTCATACTTCAAAAGAGACTGCCAAGAAAATGAAAAAACAATCCTCAGAATAGGAAAATTTTTTCAAATCATATATCTGATATGGGACTTACAGCTATACTACAGAAAGAACTCTTACAACTCAATAATAAAAAATATTGATAACCCTACCATATATTTGTCAAAAGATCTGAAGACACATTTCTTCAAAGAAGATAAACACCTAATAAGCATATGAAAAGAAGCTTGTCATCATTGATCATTAGGGATATGTAAAGACAAACCACAAAGTATATTACTTCTCACCCACAAGAATGATTATAATCAAAAGGTCAGAAAATAGCAAGTGTTTTCAAGGATGTGGGGAAGTTGGAGCCCCTAAGAGCTGGTGAGAATGGAAAATGGTGCAACTACTTTGGAAAACAGTCTGGACATTCCTCAAATGATTAAACATAGACTTACCTTATCACCCAGAAATTCCACCCCTAGGTATGTACCCAAGATAATTAAAAGCATATGTTCCCTCAAAAATGTTTACACAAATATTCATAGCAGCATTATTCATAATAGTCAAAATGTGAAAACAATCCAAATGTCCATCAATTATGAATAAACAAAATGTGATATATTCAAGCAATGGAATATAATTGAACAATGAAAAGGAATGAGGTACTGGTGCATGTTACAACATGGATCAACCTTGAAATATGGCCAAGTGAAAGAAGCCAGAAACAAAAAGCCACATATTGTATAATGCCATTCATATGAAGTGACCAGAAGAAGAAAATCCATAGAGATGCAAAGTTGATTAGTGTTTTACAGAGCATGGTGGGAAGGGGATGTGACTGCTAATAACTACAGGGTTTCTTTTCAGGATGATGAAATTGTCCTGGAATTTAGACAGATTTTATGATTGCATGGCTTTAGAAATCATTGCATTGTATATTTTAAAAGGTGAATTTTATGCTGTTGTAATTTATATCTCAATAAAAAGACAAGCATGTATGTAGTAGAATATACGAAGTGATTAAAATCACATTGAGGAAATACATCTGACACAGAGATTTTCATAAAAGCTTATTAAATGATATAAGCAGATAATATTATATGTATAATTTCCTTTTGTTAAAAATATGTGTGTTACATATCAATGTACCAATAGGGGTTTTGTTGAGGCAATGTGGGAGTAAAAATATAGATGTATGTTATTTTTTAAAATTATGGATAAAAGATCAAAATAAGTGCAAAACAAGTAGAAGAAAGTAAATGATACTGTTAAAGTATAAATCAATGAGATTGAAAACTTAAAAAATAGAGAAAATTAAATAAACCATTAAAAAATATGGTTCCTTCAAAGACTCAAAATATGTGATAAACCTCTAGAGAGACAAAGAAAAAAAAGAAAACAGAAAGAAACAATGTCCAGAAAGAAACACAGGATTTACTGTATATTTTATAGCCATTAAAAGAATAATAGAGGGTGGAGGCAAGATGGTCGCTGAGTGAGCTTGCCTTTGTGGTAGGTCCCGGGAGGAGACGGTTGGGCGCGGCTGCAGGCTCTCCAAAGCCGGGCTTTTTCGGGATTTTTGCAGGGCAGAAGTGCCTGGACATCGATTGGGTGGAAAGGTAACGGAGAGGATTGGTCTAGTAGATATAGTTTGGGTTCTATTGCCTGTGGGTGAGACCCGCGCGGGCTCCTCCCTGCTGGGGGTGGGGGGAGTCACGGTTCAGCCCAGCGGCACCGCTTTTACACGGCTCTGAGCTGTCGAGGAGTTCACGAGCTCTGGGGGAACTGTGCACGGGTTGATGCGACGGGTCGCCTTTGCAGTGGGATTTGGGAAGATAGACGGTGCTTTATTTTGAAGCGGGAGAAACTTGTGATTGCGAAAATAAACAATAGTGCTTACGCCTGAAGCCCCGCCCCCAAAAGCCCGGCAGCCGGTCTCCGACCCAAATAGGCTGTAGGCAATAAAGAGACGTAATCAGAAAGTTGTATTAGGCTGCGGCAAGGGAGGGGGATACGTCTGGAAGCAGATTAGGGAATATTTTGCGAAGCTTGGGAAATCCGATTTTCGAATCTGTTTTCGGCGTCACAGGCCGGGCTTCAGATCTGTACTAGCAAAGTGGCTGCGGTGTAGAGGCGCCCTCTAGTGGCAGAGGTTTGGAATCACAGGACGGGAGCTGTCTAAAAGTTGAAGTGAAATATACTAATGAGCCCAGCTAAGTAAATGAATTGCAGGGTTCAGTCATAATATAAAGTTTGTGGATCTGACTTCCCCCTTAAGGCTGGCACCCAGCTGAGGGGATCCCAGAGGGCTGTATTACACTGCGGGGCTCCCAGGCTTCCTGTAGACCAGATTGGAGGGTGCCAAGTCTGAATTCCCTAAAATCTGGTGGCCCACACCACAGAGACTCACATCTCTTGAGACCTCAATATCTCAGACTTTCCATCCCTGAATCCATCACGCACTGAGGTCCATCTGAGGTCCTTAAATGCCCTAGCCTTCAACGTTGGCGTTCTTTCCTTATCGTTTCATTTTGTTTTGTTTTTATTTTCATTTTGACTTATTCTTTACTTTTTTCAATTTCCTGATTGCTAACACCGCATTATCCCCTAGTCTTCTCTCACAGCGTATCCCCCAAAGTCCTTCTTTTACTCAGTTATTTAAGGCTTTTTTTTGTGGTAGGTGCTGTGAAGTGGGTGTTTTAATTCTGGGTCGTGCATATCTGTTTTTTTTTTTCTTTCCCCTATCTGTTCCCCACCCCTTGCCCATCCCCTTCTACTTTCTTCCTCTCGTCCCTTCCCCCCCACTTTCTTTTTTTTTTCTTTCTTTCTTTTTTTCTGTTGTCTCTCTCCCTCTTGTCCCTCATATTCTACTTAGTTTATTTTAACTCAATTATAAAATAGGTGCGGCAGGAAACACCTCACATTCGCTGGGGTTTTCTCATCCTCCACTGCCTCATTTCTGTGTGAACTGATTTAGCCTACCTGCACTATCCTCTTCCCCCTACATCTTGATACCCGCCACCATCTACTGGCTCTCCCATATTCCACCTCCCACCTCCCTTGCTTCGATCCACGAAGGGTCTAAGTCTTAACTTCTAATACCTATGTTTTGTTTTCTGTCTGTTATCCACTCTTGAAACTATTACCATTTTTTTTTCTCTTTCCCTCTCTCACGAAATCAATAGCTTTTTAGCTCATACCATAATCTTACCATATTCAATCACCTACCTCATAATAGGTACTCTACCTACTGCTATAACTCTACACAATTTACATAAATCTAACCTCCATCCTCCCAGATCTCATATTCTTGCTTTGCTAACATATATCACCAATATTACTTTACACTTTTCCCTTGCTTACACAATTGCCTTCCCCCAACACTAATACTTTCCTTTAAAGTGAACTTAACCAACAACAAGAAACTAGAATAAGAAGAAAAAAGTGACAAAGAGAAGATATAACACCTATGCAAAAATAACAGCTAATTAACCTTCAAGAGCAGACAAAGAAGCTAAGGAACTGATTAAATCCATCAAGATAAAGAGATGACCAGAAAGCAACAAAAATCTACAAACCAAACCAGTAATCAGGAAAACATGGCTGAATCCAATCAACAAACCAATAATCACGAAGGGGAGCAAAACTTGGCACAAGTAATGAAAGATCTCAGAACATTTATCACCGACAAATTTGACGAAGTAATGAAAGAGGTTAACAATATGAAGACATCACTTGGAGGGGAAATTGCAGACATACGAAAAAACATAACAGATATGATGGGAATGAACACCACAGTTCAAGAAATCAAAAATACACTTGCAGCAAATATCAGCAGACTAGAAGAGACAGAGCAGAGAATTAGTGATGTGGAAGACAGTACTTCAGAAATCAAACAGATAGTAGAAGGGGTCAATAAGAAGATAGAAAAAATCCAATTAGGATTTAGGGACCTGAATGACAATGCAAAACGCTCAAACATACGTATTATAGGCATTCCAGAAGGTGAAGAGAAGGGAAAGGGGTCAGAAGGAATGCTGCAGGAAATAATGGCTGAAAACTTCAAATCTACTGAAAGAGACAGATGTACATATACAAGAAGCACAGCACACTCCACAAGTCATAAACCCCAACAGGCCCACCCCAAGACATATACTTGTCAAATTATCCAATGCTCAAGACAAAGAGAAAATCCTAAAAGCAGCAAGAGAAAAGAAAACCATCACATACAAGGGAAGCTCAATTAGATTAAGTGCTGATTTCTCTTCTGAAACCATGGAGGCAAGAAGGCAGTGGTATGATATAGTCAAGGTACTAAAGGAAAGAAATTTCCAACCAAGAATACTGTATCCAGCTAAATTAGCATTCAAACATGATGGAGAGTTCAAAATATTCGTAGACAAACAGAAACTGAAAGAGTATACCAACAAGAAACCTCCCCTTCAAGAAATTCTAAAGGGAGTTCTACAGGAAGAAAGGAAAAAACAGGAAAGGCAGAGTTGGAGGAGAGTATAAGACCAACAACAATAACAAAAAACACAAAAAAAATATATACAAACAAAATATGACAAACACAAATCCAATCAAAATATGGCTAACACAAATAATTCCTTGACAGTAATAACACTGAATGTCAATGGATTAAACTCACCTATCAAAAGATTCAGACTGGGACATTGGATAAGGAAATATGACCCATCCATATGCTGTCTACAAGAGACACATCTTAGACCCAGAGACGCATGGAGATTGAAAGTGAATGGCTGGAAAACAATCATACAATCTAACAATAACCAAAAAAAGGCAGGAGTAGCTATATTAATATCAGACAAAATAGACTTTAAATGTGAAACAATTGTGAGAGACAAAGAAGGATACTACATTTTAGTCCAAGGGAAAATCTGTCAAGAAGATCGAACAATCATAAATATCTATGCCCCTAACAAGGGTGCCTCTAAATACGTCAGGCAAACGCTGGAAAAACTAAGTGAAAGAATAGATACATCTACAATTATAGTGGGAGATTTTAATACACCACTATCAACTCTAGACAGAACATCTCAAAAGAGAATCACCAAAGAAACAAAACATCTGAATAGTATATTAGAGGAGCTGGATCTAATAGATATATATAGATCGCTACACCCAAACACAGCAGGATATACATTTTTCTCAAGCGCACATGGATCATTCTCCAAGATAGATCATATGCTAGGCCACAAAGAAAGGCTGAACGAATTCAGAAAGATTGAAATCATACAAAACATCATCTCTGACCACAGTGGAGTCAAGCTGGAGATTTGCAAGGGACAGAAGCCCAGATTTCACACCACGATTTGGAAATTAAACAGCACACTCTTAGAAAAACAGTGGGTCAAAGAGGAAATCTCAAAAGAAATCAATGACTACCTTGAAACAAATGATAATGATAACACAACATACCAAAATTTATGGGATGCAGCAAAAGCAGTACTGAGAGGGAAGTTTATAGCCATAAATTCATATATCAAAAAAGAAGAAAGAGCAAAAATTGAAGAACTAACTGCACATTTGAAGGAATTAGAAAAACAACAACAAAGTAGCCCAACAGGAAGAAGAAGGAAGGAAATAACAAAGATAAGAGCAGAACTAAATGAAATAGAAAATAAGAAAGCACTTGAACAAATAAACAAGACCAAGAGCTGGTTTTTTGAGAAGATTAACAAAATTGACAAACCTTTAGCAACACTAACAAAGAAAAAAAGAGAGAAGATGCAAATACACAAAATAAGAAATGAGAAAGGCGATATCACCACTGACCCCACAGAAATAAAGACTATCATAAGAGGATATTTTGAAAAACTATATTCAAACAAAAATGACAATCTAGAGGAAATGGACAAATTCCTAGAAACACATAAGCAGCCCATATTGACAAAAGAAGAAATTGATGATCTTAACAAACCAATCACAAGCAGAGAGATAGAATCAGTTATTAAAAATCTCCCAACTAAGAAGAGCCCAGGGCCAGATGGCTTCACAGGTGAATTCTACAAAACATTCCGGAAAGAACTGACACCAATCCTGCTGAAACTATTCCAAAAAATCGAAACAGAAAGAACATTACCCAACTCCTTCTACGATGCCAAAATTACCCTAGTACCAAAGCCAAACAAAGACATCACAAGAAAGGAAAATTACAGACCAATTTCTCTAATGAATCTAGACGCAAAAATACTTAACAAAATACTTGCTAATCGTATTCAACAACACATTAAACGTATTATACACCACGACCAAGTGGGATTCATCCCAGGTATGCAAGGATGGTTTAACATAAGAAAATCAATCAACGTAATACACCATATAAACAGATTGAAGGAAAAAAATCACATGATTATATCTATTGATGCAGAGAAAGCATTTGACAAAATACAGCACCCTTTCTTGATAAAAACACTCCAAAAGATTGGAATACAAGGAAATTTTTTGAACATGATAAAGAGTATATATGAAAAACCTAAAGCCAATATTGTTTACAATGGAGAAATCCTAGACTCCTTCCCTCTAAACTCAGGAACAAGACAAGGATGCCCACTGTCTCCGCTCCTGTTTAACATTGTCTTAGAAGTACTTGCTCGAGCACTGAGGCAAGAACCAGAAATAAAAGGCATTCAAATTGGAAAGGAAGAAGTCAAAATTTCATTATTTGCAGATGACATGATCCTATACATAGAAAACCCTGAGAGATCTACAACGAAGATTCTAGAACACATAAATGAGTTTAGTAAAGTCGCAGGTTATAAGATCAATGCACAAAAATCAGTAGCATTTCTGTACACTAATAATGAGCAAGATCAGGAGGAAATCAAGAAACAAATACCATTCACAATAGTAAATAAAAAAATCAAATACTTAGGAATAAATTTAACTAAAGAGGTAAAGAACTTATACACCGAGAACTATACAAGATTGTTCAAGGAAATCAAAGAAGACCTAAATAAATGGAAGACTATTCCTTGTTCATGGATAGGAAGACTGAATATTATTAAGATGTCTATCCTACCAAAACTGATCTACACATTCAATGCAATCCCAATAAAAATCAATGCAGCCTTCTTTAAGGAACTAGAAAAACTAACTATGAAATTTATTTGGAAAGGAAAGAGACCCCGAATAGCCAAAGACATACTGAAAAAGAAAAATGAAATTGGAGGAATCACACTACCTGACTTCAAAACATACTACAAAGCTACGGTGGTGAAAACAGCATGGTATTGGCATAAGGAGAGACAGATAGACCAATGGAATCGAATTGAAAGCTCTGATATAGAACCTCACATATACAGCCACATAATATTCGATAAAGCCACCAAACCCTCTCAACTGGGAGAGAGTGGCCTATTCAACAAATGGTGTCTGGAGAACTGGATAGCCATATGTAGAAGAATGAAAGAGGATTACCATCTCACACCTTAAACAAAGATCAACTCAAGATGGATCAAAGACCTAAATATAAGAGCCAAGACCATAAAAACCTTAGAAAGCAGTGTAGGGAAACATCTACAGGACCTTGTAATAGGAAATGGATTTATGAATATCTCACCAAAAGCACGAGCAGCAAAAGAACTAATAGATAAATGGGACTACCTCAAAATTAAAGCCTTCTGCACCTCAAAGGAGTTTGTCAAGAAAGTAAAAAGGGAGCCCACACAGTGGGAGAAAATATTTGGCAATCATATATCTGATAAGAAACTTATAACGTGCATATATAAAGAACTCCTATATCTTGAAAATAAAAAGATAAACAACCCATTTAAAAAATGGGAAAAAGATTTAAACAGACACTTCTCCGAAGAAGAAATACAAATGGCAAAAAAGCACATGAAAAAATGTTCCAAATCTCTAGCTATCAGGGAAATGCAAATCAAAACTACAATGAGATACCATCTTACACCCATAAGATTGGCAGCTATGAAAAAAACAGAAGAATACAAGTGCTGGAGAGGATGTGAAGGAAGGGGAACACTCATCCACTGCTGGTGGGAATGCAGAAGGATCCAACCGTTCTGGAGGACAGTATGGCGGTTTCTCAAAAAACTAGCCATAGATTTGCCATATGACCCAGCAATACCACTGCTGGGTATATACCCAGCAGAACTGAAAACAAGGACACAAACCGATATATGTACACCAATGTTCATAGCAGCATTGTTCACTATTGCCAAAAGTTGGAATCAACCCAAATGCCCATCAACAGATGAGTGGATCAATAAAATGTGGTATATACACACAATGGAATACTACTCGGCTGTAAGAACAAACACACTACAAACACATGTGATAACATGGATGAATCTTGAGAACCTTATGTTGAGTGAAGCAACCCAGACATTGAAGGACAAATACTACATGACCTAAATGATATGAAATAAACAAGCTGCCTTAGATAGTAAGAGACTGAACGATAGGCTTACAGGAAATCGGAGGGCGGAGGAAGGATATGAGCTGATGTCTGCAGGGGTGGAATTTAAGACGAGATGGTGGTAAGTATGAACACAAAGAAGAGATAAAAGGGGGGCAAGGGGTTGCCTTTGGTTGGGGCTTTGGGGGTTTGAGGGTGGCTGGGGAGGGACGGATGGGCAACATTGCCCAAAAGTGGGGGGAGGGAGGGGTAGCATACGAACACAGGAGAGGGTCAGGTGTTGGTGGAGAGTAAAATGCCGAGAAAATCATATCAAAATATAATAAAGAGGGTTACCTGTTTAGAATGCTCGGAGGGGGGGTCTGATGCAGGACGGGCTCCTGGGGAATGTCTAAATGCTCATTCTGCCAGAGTGGGTGTCACCATGGGGTAGAAACCCAAGTAGTGAGAGTGGGGGTGGACCCACATCCTGGGGAGGACTAATGCCACCAAATAGAGGGAACTCTATCCCTCGAGAGAAAGGGTGGCTCCCAGGGCATTGGGGCAGTTGAGCAAGTTAGGTCCTGAACACTATTCCACCTATCTCTGGAAGTGGCTCCTCAGGAAACGGAGGTTGGCTGTCACTGTGGGCACCAAGGTGGAAGGGAAAATGGACGTTAAATGTGTGGAACCAAGGTAAATGGGGGATAAGAGAGGAGTTTCTTGAGAGTACACAAGGATGGATATAAAACATGTAATATTACACCATAACATATAGGAGATGACAGACTGATAATGTAAACCATAATGTAAAACATAGGATAACTAAGAATGTAAAGAACTGTATATCCTAAAGTATGCACCATAATGTAATCACAGATGTCACCTTGTTAGAAAGCTAATGTCTCAGACTCTGTACATCACGTTAAGTAAATATGATATGAATAAGGTGTAAGAGTATCGCTATGGAAGGAAAAAGGTTTTGTGGTGGATGTATGGGAGTGCTGTATATTATATATATGCATTGCTGTGGTCTAGGACTCCTGTGAAGAGAAGCTGAATAATTAGGGGGGGGAAAAAAAAAAAAAAAAAAAAACAACATATGATGTAGAATTTTTTCAAGTCAACATTCTTTATCTAAGTTCTTTATCTAACTTTATCCAAGTTCTTTATCTAACCTTTAAATCCATCGCTATATGCCATTCCCTGGTAAGGGACCATGACATTATATTGGGCTTCAAATTTCGGGGAGTTCTGGATCACAGAGTGTTTCAACAATGGCAATGGAGGAATACTGGTATGGGATACCAATGACAGGTAATATATGGCTGACAGGGAGCTGTACAGAACATATGTCCAGGGTGCATGGTAATGTTTGGATATACTCATAGTGGCAACAATTAAAAACCACAGCAGGGGGGGTACTGGATTCCTGGCCAATGGTGTTCTGTCATGGTCCCTAGGGGAGCAGCGATAGTCTCCCAGGTACAGCGGCGGGGACCGGGAGGGAGTGAGGGTTCAACAGTGAGCCCCTGATGCTAATGACTATGCTTGTGAGCCGATAAGCCTAAAATAAGAACAAGGCCTAGAGCAACATTGTGCCTGGGAATTTCCTCCTGTCAGCCTTCATGTTACTCAAATGTGGCCAGTCTCGAAGCCAAACTCAGCATGTAAATGCAATGCCTTCCCCCCATCGTGGGACATGACACCTGGGGATGAGCCTCCCTGGCACCGAGGGACCACTATCAACTACCAACTGATGATGCAACTGGAAAATGACCTTATACGGAAGGTTCAATGTGGATCAGCAGAATATCCCTGTCTACATAAAATAACATGACTTTAAAATGCTGTTTGACCTAAAGTAAGGGGGAAATGGAAAAGAGAAATGAGTTTATATGGCTACGAGTTTCTAAAAAAGAGTCTGGAGGCTGGCAGAAGGATTGCCCTCATGCACAACTGAGCAGAGTCAGAGAGACAGATAAAGCAGATACAACCCCCAGATATCGGTTCCTTCGAGGGCTAAAGAGACCCATGGGAGTTATGGTCATGGCCGATGGGGTTAACTACCAGGTCAGATGGCCCCTTTTTGGAACTGGTGTTTATGTGTGATGAATCTGGACTCAGATGGGATCTTCCTTCATAAGACTTTCATGCTAAGGTGATGGAGGTGCAGTTAATGTTGGGGTTTAAGATATATTTAGGGGATTTGAATCTCTGGACTGACAATGTGATAGCCAGGTCCTGAGCCTCATCAGACTCCAGCACCTACAATATGATTTATTGGACTTATCACACTCAGCTAAGATGGAGTTGAAGAAGGACAACCACCACACCATGGAGCCTAGAGTGATTACAACTGAAAGTGGGAGGATTGCATCCAACATCCATGTGGAATCTGAGCCTCCTCTTGACATAGAGGTGCAATGGACACAACCAATCCAATGTCCACATAGAAGAGGTGGCATTGGATTGGGAAAAGTGGACATGGTGGCTGATGGGTATGGGGAAAGGCAGGAAGAGATGAGAGGTGGAGGCGTCTTCGGGACATGGAGCTGCCCTGGATGGTGCTTCAGAGGCAATCACCGGACATTGTAAATCCTCACAGGGCCCACTGGATGGAATGGAGGAGAGTATGGGCCATGATGTGGACCATTGACTATGAGGTGCAGAGGTGACCAAAGATGTACTTACCAAATCCAATGGATGTGTCATGATGATGGGAACGAGTGTTGCTGGGGGGGGGGGGGGGAGAGGTGGGGTGGGGGGAGTGGGGTTGAATGGGACCTCACATATATATTTTTAATGTAATATTATTACAAAATCAATTAAAAAAAAAGAATAATAAAGGATACTACACATTGTGTATTGGTCAGACAAAGGGGTGCTGTTGCAAAATACCAGAAATCTGTTGGCCTTTATAAAGGGTATTTATTTGGGGTAGAAGCTTACAGTTACAAGGCCATAAAGCATAAGTTACTTCCCTCACCAACGTCTGTTGCCACATGTAGGAGCAAGATAGCTGCCAACATCTGCAAGGGTTCAGGCTTCCTCTTCCTCTTAAGGTTCTGTGATCCCAGCTTCATCCAACCTCAGCTGTAAGGCTGGAATAAGTCTCATCTTCCTCCCTGGACTTGTTTCTCTCCCAGCTCAGCTGCTCTGCTCTCTCCACAATGTCAGCTGTAGACTATCAGGCTCATTCTCTCTCTTTCTGGGGTTCCAGCATGCAAAACTCTAATTAACTCCTCAGCCACGTTGTTTTCTCCTACTGACATGGCCCTGTCAAAACCTTAATCATCATTTAATCAAGTAAAGGTGAAACTTCTGAATCCAATACAATCTAATATGCTTGCTGTTCATTTTGTTTGTTTGTTTGTTTTTTCAGGCACAGGAAACCGAACCTGGGACCTCCCATGTGGGAGGTGGGAGCTCAACGGCCACATCCACTCACTGATATTATTTCAAAATATAATTCCTTGCTACCTATTTTCAGTTGTTCTTTGCTAATATTTCAAGGTGAGCAAAATTTTTCTAACATTTATTCTGAGGGCCACTTTGATTATTGACAAAATCAGTTTAAAGTGTTTCCCTAAGCCTGGAAAAGTTTTCAATGCATTAAATCAATTTAGACAGAAAGAATCTAATGAGTTGCAATATTTGTGGTTAATTGGTAGATAATGTTTTAATGACAACAAGTTTATCAAATCTTGAGATAGCCAGTTGAAAGCCTGTGCTATCAAAGATGAGCGCTACAATTATAATAGGTATTCATACATTTCACTGTCTATCATTAATTTTGTCCTGAGTACATAGAATGTATTCACACATAACTGATACCTTTGTAAAGTTAATTTATATGGAAAATACAGGGACTGGTCTAAAACACCATGAAGCACAGACAAAAGTCATGCCAAACCATTCTTCTGCCAGGCTGAAGAAAACTCAGTAACAAAATGAAGAAAACCAGTAAATTAGGTGCTTCTCTCACAAATGCATCTTTCTCTGATCTTGTTCCATATCAGTGTGTGAGTATTCAATATTATCTGGGGACATAAATCCTTTATTTCCCCACTCATTGAAGTTTAGCAATCTGTGCTGAGTGAACAAGATGAATCTTCTTTATGGAGAGATTTGACCTACTTGGACAAAAACATATCATTTCTCTACCCTCTGGTGAAGAAAATTAAAGTAATTAAAGTGCTCAGTCAGCATTTGAAATTTAAAAAGAAAGGAACACATATTCAACCAAAGTGTACTTAAAATATATTATACTAGCAAGGGAGACTGAAGTATGGTTGTCATGTAACATATATTATTACCAATGGACAGTTGTGGTAGAGCAGGGAAATAAGAGAGAAAGTAGTCATTGTGTGTTGCCCAATTATCTCTGCTTAGTTAATGCATTTCACAACCTAACAACTATAAATATTGCTGGAAAAATATCCATGTACTTTAAAGTATAAATTGGAATATTCCCTGAAAAGCACTAAAAACATTATCCTAAACAATCAATATCTGCTTATTTCCTTTTGCTTTCAGTGTTTTGGTCTTCACTTTGCAGACAATTTATTTCTAATTTTCAAAAGAACATATACTAATTTTATAAAGTTTGAGCATAAAAGTAATGCTGCTCTGGCTTAACCAGTAAAAGATGACCTAATGGGATTTTACATCTTAAATTTTCTTTAAGAAAACAAATTTTATTTGGAAACTGGGTCACATAACTTTTGCTTGATATATTACCTTGTCTGACTTGGCAAACTAAAGTCAGTAATAGATTCATTAAGAAGCCTGGCCTTTCAATATCAATGTCATTATCTGCTTTAGACTCAGTGGTGGACAGATCCTATCTGTTATGTACTTTATCGTTAGCATGACTCAAAACATTGAATAAAATAAGAGATGTTTAAAACTCTGCTAATTAAGAAATCAGAGAACCATAGCATGGTAAACAAATACCCAAGGGGAAAATGCAAACCTTGAGGTTTTGGCAAAACTATTACAGCTTGTAATTATTTTTTAAAATGCAGGTGACTATGAATTAGATTAAATAAGTAATTTTTAAGTTACAGTTTATATTATTATTTTTCCTTTGGTGTAATCATTTTGAAGAGCTTCTTATCTATCCCACTAATTTACTAATGACTGGCAGCTTCTTTAAATGGGCTCTGAATCTTTGGCTAACCAGCAGAGAATATTTTATAAAGGATCTATAAAGGTACTATAGCATACCTCCAAATGTCTAATATGAAAAGTTACCTAGAATTTATCAAAACAGTATGTCTGTTCTGAAACAATGATGTATTTTCCTTTACCAAACTGTGAGAATATGTAATAAATACTCCTTTTCAACCAGGGAGAGAAGCATTGAATTTAATACTTAAAGTTAAGGTATTGGTTATCATTTTATCTTTTCATATATTTTTTTTTTATTTGTTACTGTATACCAGACTGTATTTTGTACTTTGTGAATATACTGTATATTAAAGTTGTGGTTTTGACCAGTCTCTGTATTAAGAAGCAAATAAAACCTTCACATATGATCTATCATATTTGTAGATGCTACGTATCTACAATATAAAGTATCTACAATATAAAGTCATTGAACAAGACTTCCTTAAGGCAGTTATCAAAAGCTCACTATTCTTACAGATTCTAATATGAGTCATCCATACCTTACTATATTTTGTTGTTGCATGATGGAAGGAAAATGAATGCAGTTGCAATATAGAGAGCGATTTAGGTATTTTTAACATTTTGGGCTGATTCTGAAAAGTAGTATCCAACACCATCATGGTTCAATATATAACCTGAGGTGAGTAAATTTTTTTGAAGTTATGACAAAATATACTACCTCTCTCTAATATGATGCCCCACTGTCTTTGGAGGAAGTCACAGTTACTGAAGGACATCTTAGCTTTTAACATTTTGGAATAATTGTTTTTCCAAAGGAATATTTTCTATAACATGATAGATAAACCTAATGTAGCTGAAAATATTTACCTCAATGGTGTAAATGTAGTAATCCAAATCTATTATAGATGTATAGGAAAAAAACAATCAAAATTATTTGCTTTAAGAGTCTAATAATGTTTTTAAAAGACTGAAAAGCAGGTTTACCTCAATTATTCCTTTTGTGCAAATACCGTTTTACAGACTAATATCATCTCAGTCCAGACAGATTTTTCAACCAAATATTTAAAAATCACACAGGATTGCAAGTCAAACTTTATAACTTCAGATTCAAATTAAATTTTACATTGGAATTCATATTCAATGGTCAATGGGAATTCCTAGGAAAATTAAGTTTTATAATATTTAAATTCAATGAAATATATACAAATTGAACATTTATTATACATTCAAACTAAATTTGCATGGGTAGTGAGAGAGAGGGAGAAGATATAACTTATTTAGCTTTGTGTTCATAATACATACCACTGTTCCTTGTATAAGGTAGTTATCAATGTATTTTTGCTAAAAGATAAATGAAATAAAGATAGAATGATTGAACATTGTATTACTTATCTTTTGCTGTATAACAAATGACCCCCAAAATTAATGGCTTAAAACATACACACATTTATTATTTCATGGTTTCTGTGGATCAGGAATCCTGGCATAGTTTAGCTGGGTCCTTGGGTTCAGGGTCTCAGTATAAAGGTACAGTCAAGGGGTGGGTCGAGGCTGGGGTCTTACTAAAGGCTCAACTGGCAAAGGATCCACTTACAAACTCAAGAAGATGAAAAAATAATGAATTTCCCGCCTGTCTGTTGGATGGACAGCCTTCGTTCCTAGCTGGCTTTTGGATGGAGGCCACCTTCAGTTCTTTGCCATGTGGGCCTCTTCAACATGGCAGCTTGCTTCATCCAAGTGTGAAAGTCAAGAAGGCAACAAAGAAAGTTTTATAGCAAGATGGAAAGACAGAGTCCTTTATAACCTAATCACATAAATAACATCTCTGCAAATTTGCCGTATCATATTGGTTAAAAGCAAGTCATCAACTTCAGCACATACTCAAAGGAAAGCATTTACACAAGCTGTGAATACCAGTAGGCAGGAATCAATGTGGAGGGGGGCATCTTAGATACCTCTATACCATATCTATATATATAACATTTAAAAAGAATGAAACACTTACCGTCCTCAAATCTTTATAATTTTGAATGAGTCAAAATAAACTCAAATGGAAATTAATAATCAACATTTACAATAAAACAAATTATAAATGTGCTCTATAAAATAAATTAATTAAAATTCAGTCTTGGCATCACTCATATAGCTGACATAGGGAGAGCTATGTTAAGCAATTTTACCCTTTTTTTATTCCTTTCGATTAATGGTGTCAACCTTAGCTACCTATTAGAGAAATCCAAGGAAAAATTAAAACATATGGAAGCCTGGATTCCAGGTCCACAGACTCTTTTTTTGTTTTTTGTTTTTTCCTTCATTATAGAAATTGTCAGGTTACAGAACAATCATGCAAAAAATACAGGATTCCCATATACCACGCCAACAACAACAACTTGCATTGGTATGGAATACTTGTTACAATTGATGACAGCACAATTTTATAATTGTAGTATTAATTAAAGTCCATGTTTTAACTTAGGGCTCACTGTTTGTATAATGTAGTTCCATAGATTTTTAAAAAAATTTTGTGCTTTTACCATATATACAATCTAACATTTCCCCTTTTAATCATATTCAGATACACATTTCAATGACGTTAATTGCATTCACAGTGTTGTGCTGCCACCACCACCATCCATTACCAAAACATTTCCATCATTTCAGATAGGAACCCTATATATTATATGCCTTAACTCCCCATTCCCTATCCCCACCTTGTCCCCTGGTAATCTATATTCTAGATTCTGACTCTAAGAGTTTTCTTATTCTGTTTCAAAACAGCGGGAACATAAAATATTTTTTCATTTTGTTTCTGGCTTATTTCACTCAATATGTCTTCAAGGTTCATTTATGTTGTTGTATGTATCAGGACTTCGTTCCTTTTTAAGGCTGAATAATATTCCAACCTATGTATATACCACATTTTATTTATCCATTCATTGGTTGATGGACACTTGGATGACTTCCATCTTTTGGCAATTGTGAATAATACTGCCTTGAGCAATGGTGTGCAAATAGCTGTTCAAGCCCCTACTTTCAAATCTTTTGGGTATATATCCACTAGTGGGATTACTGGGTCATATGGTCATTCTATACTTAACTTTTGAGGAACTTCTTAATTGTCTGCTACAGTGACTGCACCATTTTACATTGCCACCAGCAATGAATGAGTGTTCCTATGTCATTACATCCTTTGTATTTTGTCATATTCTCTGCGTCTATTAAGATGACCATATGTTTGATTTCCATTAGTCTGCTAATGAGGTGTATTACATTAATTGATTTACTTATGTTAAACCAACCTTGCATTCCACAGATAAGTCCCACTTGATCATAGTGTATAATTCTTTTAATGTGCTATTGGATTCAGTTTTCTAGTATTTTGCTGAGGAGTTTTGGATCCATATTCATAAGAGATATTCATCTCTAGTTTTCTTTTCTTGTATTATCTTTTTCTGGCTTTGGAATGAGAGTGATATTGGCCCATAGAATGTGTTGGGGAGTGTTCCCTCCTTTTCATTGTTTTGGAAGAGTTTGAGTAGATTTGCAATGAAATCCTCTTGGGATGTTTGGTAGAATACCCCTGTGAATCCATCTGATCCTGGGTTTTTTTTGTTTTTTTGTTTTGTTTTTTTTTTCGGGAGGGGGTTGATTATAGATTCAGTCTCTTTAGTAAATCATTTAGTAAATGATTTGTTGAAATCTTCTATTTCTTCTTGAGCCAGTGTAGGCAGTTTGTGTTTCTAAGAATTTGTCCATTTTATCTTGGTTATTTAATTTATTGACATACATTTGATTATAGTGTACACTTAAAGTCCTTTTTATTTCAGTGGGGTCAGTATTAATGTTTCCATTTTCATTTCTGATTTTTGTTCTTTGTACACTCTCTCTTTTTATCTTCATAAGTCTAGCTAAAGGTTTCTGGATTTTGTTGATCCTTTTAAAGAACCAACTTTTGGTTTTGTTCATTCTCTTTATTGAGTATTTCAATTTTATTTATCTTATCTCTAATCTTTGTTATTTCCTTCCTTCTGTTTTCTTTGCTTCTTTGTTCTTCTTTTCCTGGTTCTTCCAGTTTTGAGCTTGGGCCTCAATTTCAATTCTTTCTTCTTTTTTAATGTAGGTATTTAAAACATAAATTTTCTTCTCAGCATGGCCTTAGCTTCATCTCATAAGATTTGTTGTGTTGTATTTTTACTGCATTTGCCCAAAGATATTTCGTAATATTGCTTCTAATTCCCTATTCAACTCATTTGTTGTTAAAGATTATTTTGTTTAATTTCCACATGTTTGTGAATTTTCCTTTTATCCCTCTGTTACTGATTTTTAGCTTAATTCCATTGTGGTTGGAGAATATACTCATATGATTTCAGTATTTTTGAATTTATTTATTCTTGTTTTGTTACCCAACATATGCTCTTTCCTGGAGAATGACCCATGTGCACTCAAGAAGAATATGTATTATGTAATTAACTGGGTTCTGTTTTATTTATATGCCTCTTAGGTCTTGTTGGTTTAGTGTAACATTCAAGTCCTATACTTTGTTATTGGTCTTCTGACTAAATATTCTATCTACTTTAAGAATGGTGTGTAATAGTCTCCTACTATTAATGAAAAACTATCAGTTTCTTTCTTCAAATCTGTCAGTATTTGTTTCATATATTGTTGGGCTCTGCTGTTAGGTGCATATATATTTATATTTATTATATCTTCCATTGAATTGTCCTCTTTATCAGTATGTAATGACAATATTTGCTGCTCATAACTGTTTTTGACTTAACATATATTTTATCCAAAGTTACTATAGCCACCCCAATTCTCTTTTCATTACTATTTGCATGGTTAGTTTTTCCATCTTTTCACCATCAGTTTGCTTGAATCTTTGACTTTAAGGTGAGTTCCTTGCAGACAGCATACAGTTGGCTCATGCTTTTTTGACCATTCTATCAATCTCGGCCTTTTAAATGGAGAGTTTAATCAACTTATAGTTAAAGTCACTACTGATAGTGCCTGTATTTCTTCTGCCATTTTGATATTTAGCCTTTATGAGTCTTAAAACTTTTTTATCTCTAATTTCTGTAAAGCCTCCACTTATATTTATTTACTTTATATTTTGTACAATATTTAACACCCTCTCATTTCCATCTGGATATATTTTTTATTTGTTTTCCTTATGGTTACCAAAAGATTAATATTTAACATCCTAAAAATACAATTATATTTAGTTTGATACCAACTTAACTTCAATAGTATGCACATATACTTTTCCTATACCCCTATATACCCCCAGCATTTTTTTGTACTTGTTACCACTGATATCTTTCTACATTGGCTGTCCAAAACCCTATAAATATCATTATATGTTTTTGCATTTGAATTTTAGCACCTGTAGGAAGAAGTGAGTTATATAATAAACAATACAATGCAATAATACTGACATTTAATTACTCAAATGGTTATCTTTACCCAGGTCTTTATTTCTTTACTTTATTTCAATCTGAAGATCTTCTGGTAGGGCAGGCTTAGTGTTTAGTACTCCTTCAGCTTTTCTTTATCTGAAAATGTCTTAATCTCTTCCTCATTTTGAAAGAAAGTCTCACCAGATATAAAATTCTTGACTGGCAGTTGTTTTCCTTTAGCACTTTAAGTATTTCAACCCTCTGCCTTTTTTCTTCCATGGTTTCTCATAAGAAATCATCACCCCTCAATCTTATTGGGATTCCTTTGTATGTAATACGTTGCTTTTCTCTTTCTGTTTTCAGAACTCTCTCCTTGTCCGTTGTAATTGATAGTGTAATCAATATATAGTCAGTTGTATTTTTCTTCATGTTTATCCCATTTGGTATTTTCTGAGCTTCTTGGATGTGCATATTCATGTCTTTTGCTATGTCTGGGAAGTTCTTTGTTATTATTTATTTCTCTATTCCTTGTCACCTTTTTCTCTTTCTTTTCCTTCTGGGACTCCCAAAACGTGTATATTGGTGTGCTTGATGGTGCCTGTATTAGTCAGCCAAAGGGGTGCTGATGCAAAGTACCAGAAACTGGCTGGTTTTTATAAAGAGTATTTATTTAGGGTAGGAACTTACAGATAACAGGCCATAAACCATAAGTTACTTCCCTCACCAAAGTCTATTTTCACATGTTGGAGCAAGATGACTGCCGACGTCTGCCAGGGTTCAGGCTTCCTGAGTTCCACTGGACTCAGCTCCTCTGTTTCCTCCACGAGGTCAGTTGTAGACTATGAGGCTCTCTAGGCATTGCCTCTCTCCACAAGGTCAGCTGTAGACTATCAGGCCAATGGCTCTGCCTCTCTCCCTGGGGCTCCAGCGTCAGCATCAAACTCCAACATCAAAACCCCAACATTAAAAGCCCTGAACTCTGTCCTTTGCCAGGCCTTTTATCTGAGTCCCACCCACCAAAGGATGGGGACTCAATGTCCTAATGACGTGGCCCAATCAAAAACCAAATCATAACTCAATCATGCCCAGGTACAGACCAGATTACAATCATAATCCCATATTTATTTCTGGAATTCATAACCATATCAAACTTCTATACTGCACAATGGCTTTCTTAAGCAATTTTGATTTTTAATATTTCTTTTTTTTTCTTCTCTTCAGCCTCATTTGAAATTCTTGCCTTCAAGTTCACTGATTCTTCTTTCAGTCCAACCTGCTTTTGAAAGCTTCTGGGCATTTTTCATTTCCATTATTGTGGTCTCAAACCCTAGAAGTTCTGTTTGGTTCCTTTTAAAATTTCTGTCTCTTTTACTTCTGCTCTCATATTGTTCATTCATTGCTTCCTTGATATCTTGTGGTTCTTTCTTTGCACTTTCCTTCATTTCCTTAAGCATTTTACTGATCATCCATTTACATGTTTTGTGTTCCGTATGTCCACATATTGACTCTTCTATATTACTATTTTCTGTATTTTTATACTCTTTCTTTGGATGGGTCATCATTTCTTGTTTCTTTGTCTTCTATTCTTTTGTTGCATGCTGTGCATTTTAAGATATTAACTCTGGTATTTGCTCCCTGGGATGTCTGTTTCTAGGTTTTGTAAACAGCTCGTGATAAGACTGATATTTTCTTGAATTTCAGCCCTTCTATTAGGAAGGTTTGCCCAAGGTGAACGCAGTTTACAAGGCATTCCATCTCACCGACGAAAGTCATAGAGATCAATAAAGAGATCAAATAAAACCACAAATAAGTGTGGTTCCTTGTAACAATTGATGAAAGAATATTATTATAATTGTACTAACTATACTCCATAGTTTACATTAAGATTCATTGTATGTGTTATACAGTCCTGTTTTTTTTAATTTATTTTTTCCTTGTAACAGATATGCAATCTGAGTTGCAGGTACATGCAAACTGTATTTTCTACATGATTTTCTTTAAACTTACAACTTCTTTAAAAGAAAAACATTATTTTAAAAATTCAAGTAACTAATGCCTTCAGCATGAAAATACCATAGAGAATATCACAAAATTAAAATTACCTATAAATAGATGAACTAAAAACTCCAGAGTTCTCCAAAGAGAACTTCTACTACAAGCCTGACTTGAAGCTGGAGGTGGTGGGTGGGTTGAGTGTTGTAGATGTGGAAAGAAGGCACAGAGAAGAGGACAGAGAAGCAAGGAGCCTAAGGGTTACTAAGCACAGACAAAATCACCACCAGAAAGAGAACAGCCCAATGTAAGAGCAAAATACAGAAAAATGTCTGAAGCCTTGGAGATATTGATTTATATTTGCTCTTCCTTACTCAAACGGACCAGATCTGTTTAGAGTAATGATTAATTCCTGGGCTAGGACACATAAAGCACAAGACAAATCTGGAATATCTTGTACCTGAAATTAAAGAAGTGCTTAAGGAAAGTTTGGGATATGTCAAAGGGAAACAGGAGCCAAAATGAAAGAACACCCAACTTTCTAAAACTGAATCAATTTGAACTTCAAAATATGTAATGTCAGTCATGGATTGTAACACACTGAATAAAATAAGAGTCCACAAGTTGGAGTGATATAAATAAATGAATATGTAAATAAACAAGGAAGAAGAGAGAATGCTTCCTTATAGTAGAAAGCCAACATAAATGCAGAAAAAATGATGGAATTGGACCAATCACCATTTGGCAGCCATCATCATCATAATTGGTTCAAGCATAATTGGTTCAATAGAAGTTAAATCTGGTGTATGAAATTCTGAGAAGTAACAAGATTTTTACACATTTTAAGACTTAAATGATCCTTCACAAAATTCTCATAGCTTACAAAGTGAAAATGGGAGCTTTACGCTGCAGAAACCTGATGGGCACTATCTTAATTAAATATCAAAGTTACCATAGCCAATAATGGAGCAAACTAACTTAAGGTGTCTAATGACATGATGTACTGATAAGAATGTCACCCATGCCAAGAATGCAAAACCTGAATCCATTCATGAGAAAATATCTGAATTACATGCCTTGACCATTTCACTGAAATGAAATTCAAATACAAGTTTAATTAAATAAGACTAAACCTAACTCAATGTAAAGTATAATTCTGGACTGGATTCCTGAATTGGAAAAATATGCTATTAATAACATTATTGAAATAATTGACAACATTTCAAAATTGATTATATTGTAATAATGACAATTTTCTAAATTTTGTATTTGTACTATGGTTAATAAGATAATTTTTTGAGGAGTTCATTGTGCTACTTTTTGTACTTTAGGTGTAGGTCTGAATTTTTTAAAATGAGAAATTAAAATCATATATTATTTGACTGATGAATTATTCATTTTTACTATAAAATAATTGGTAAACACTATGTAAGTACCGGTGGGTAGATTCAACACTCTCAAAGGGGTTACAGTCTGATACTTTGCCAAATTACAACTTCTGTGGTTCAGTCTCCAGCCCTCTTACATCCTGAGTAAAACCATGAGTGATGAGGATGGGAGGTATGGTATTATTTCAGGGGGCCAGAATATTCTTGGCTACTAATTCTATCACTTACTTATTGGGAAAAATAAATTGTGACAGCATGGATGAGGATGAATCCCCCTTTACTGGGCAGGCCAGGAGGGACCACATCTTTCTGGGTCTGGTGAACGAAGCTTCTAGAAATGTTTCTGAAATTGGAAGAGGAAAGTTCTGGGAGAGAAGGATTCAAGATTTAGATCTAAATGCTATTTTTGCACCAAAAGAAGGCCAGAGGGTTTCATGGATCTGTTCATTAGATCTAAAGTTATAGAGTGGCTCAACAGTGAAAAACAGAGGGAAATTTGCCATGTCCTGAAGAAGTCTGTAGGAAAGGGAAAGGATACACACAGAAACCTGTTTAGGAAGCAGTCACATATCCATGTTGCTTGTGATGATTGGCTGTCCACAGCACATCACTGGTTGCATTAAATCAGTGCTGTAAATGGTAATATCTTTGTTTTGTTTTTATTTAATTCATAAATTATTTCATTTGTATTGCTATATAGAAGCTATAAACTCAAAATATTATATATATATAATATTCAAGCAAGGGACTAATAAAAATAATTGAAGTCCACAGAGGGAGAAAATATAACTTTTCCTTTCTTTAAATAGTCAGAACAACGTCCAAGTTCAGGAAACACAACTTCAAAGTAAAGTAGCAAATTCTGCTAAGAAGATCTAACTTTGACAAGAGAATATATCAATCTACCAAAACAAGCTTGTAAATACAGATCAGCGTTACACTAAGACATCTTTCCTCACCTCTCAGAATGACAAAAATACATAAATGTAACCATTTAACTTTCTGCAATGCTATGAGGTGCTAGGCTCTGTCATAGGTTGCTAGTGACAGTGCAAAATGTACATCCCTTATGGAAGGAAATCTGACAATATTTACCCAAAGTACCATTTAATCCAGCAATTTTACTTCCATAAATATACCCATAGAAACACCTGCATGTCCACAAATTAATAAGCCATTTCTCAATCAGTGATTCTCAGGGGGCAAAGTGTGAGGGACTGATTTTACCTTCCACCAAGGGAATATTATTAGATTATGACTGGAGTCATTTTGGTTGTCACAACTGGAGGAAAGGGTGCTACTGGAATCTAGTGGGTTGAGGCCAGCGGTGCTGCTAAACATCTTACAATGCACAGGACACCCCCCATGCCCACTCTGCCCCAATAAAAATTATCTGGCCCAAAATGTCAATAGTGCCAAAATTAAGAAACCCTGATGCAGATCAACTATTTAATTTACATGATAAACCGTGCTACTGTCTGCAATTCATATCTTCTGTTTTTCTTTCAGATTTTAGGGAAAACTTTTGAGGTTATAGTCCATATTTATGGTTTAGTTTTGTTTGGTTTTGATTCCTTCTTAAGAAGAAATAACGTCGATGTTTAGCAATATCTAATACATTAAAATACTTTAATATTTACAATGCCTCGGGGAAAAACAAAAATGCATGTGCCTAAGTACCAAAACAAAAGCAATTGCGTGCATCTTTTTGCTGTCCCTTACTTAACTTGTTATAACCCTGATCTGGAAATCTAATTTAGAGTTTTTTGAAACCAGCAAAATATAATCAGATTTTCATCAGAGTCATAAGCTTTGAAGGGTACTATGTTATCATATTATAATTTCCTTCTATAAATATATTAATATTTGTTTCTAGAAGGATTTATTTTACACAAATGCTGCCTAAATAATGTGACAACTGCTTGAGGCAAAGAGGTCCTGAACAATCACCATAAAATTGTTAGAGCTGCATGACTCATGCACGTGACCATTGTACATGGAGCTCAAAATCTTTTAAAATGTTTATTAAAAACATCCAAACAACACATTAAACATCAGAAAAGTATAATCTGCCTTATGAAAGAGCCATGATGTGAAAACTAACGTGCAAATTTTATATCTACTTCTCAAAGAATGGACATATGTTTTATACCTGAAAGATTTTAATATCCTTTATCTTTCTTCTTCTTCCAATATGGATTACACAAATGCCTGTTTTAAGAGACAGCTTTCCCCCTTCCTCCCCACATATAAGTATTTCAAAATAGAGAAAACCTCCACACAAAAAGTCAACAGTTCCTTCATTTTCTTCCTCTCTTTCCTTTATGGATGTTGAAATTTTCCTTCAGCCTAATGTTCTCGTATTTGTATACACTCAAAGATACAAATACTGTATGCAGTTGAGATCTGCATCTGATTCTGCTTAATTATCGAAGACTTTATGGAATGGCAGTGTCAGAATGAAACTACAGAAATGAGAAGCTAATTTTAGTTTCAGATGCATTGAACTCCCTGTGGGGATCTGTCACTTTGGCTATAATAATTCTGATCATAAGAAAGTTGATTGGTATAAAATAGAGACATGATTGTCAACTGAAGGGCAAGAGGTGAGGCAAATAGGAGTCACATGAGTCTATTCTTCAAACTACTCTTATCTTCCTTGTGTCTAAATCTAATATATTGACATAGACCCATAAAGGAGAGGGACAGAATCAGGTTTGACAAGAAACATGGTAAACTGGCATGCTACATTGTATTTGAAGACTGATCTGTTAGAGTCTTTTATTTTACTTGAAATCTTATCAAGTAAGAGATATGGTTTTTGCTATGGTCCTACTTTGGAGAGAACGTATACAGTCTTTTTATGTGGATTCAGTTGATAAGAACCAAATAGGTGAGACCAGTGTGCATTATCATCTTGGTTGTTGGATAAAATCAGTCTCTTATGATGATAAATACAGTTTATTGCTTTAAGAGAATGAAGCAGGTTTCTGAAAGAAGTATTTAAATAAATATAGTTTCCCATAATACACATTAAGATTTCAAAGTTACACATCTGTTGTCTTGGGACTACAATAACAAACTTTCTGCCTATGGTTAAATTGAAAATTGTGAAAAAGGTATTTTTGGTTCCATAGCCAATAATAAACATACTTTAACAGCATAACACTTTTCTGATCATTTGTATGTATATTTTCATTCCTTTGTTCAGTTAGTAAATATGAATTGAGGGTTTTCATTGAAATTAAATTAATGGTTCTTGTCCTCATGGAGCTTATGATTGCAAGGAAAGAACTGGTAATAAGCTGCCAATGGCACAACTAGTATTTTTTTTTAAGATTTATTTATTTATTTCTCTCCCCTTCCCTCCCTATCCCCCGCCCCAGTTGTCTGTTCTCTGTGTCTATTTGCTGCATGTTCTTCTTTGTTGCATCATCTTGTTGTGTCAGCTCTCTGTGTGCGGCGCCATTCCTGGGCAGGCTGAACTTTCTTTTGTGCTGGGCAGCTCTCCTTACAGGGCACACTCCTTGTGCGTGGGACTCCCCTACGCAGGGGACACCCCTGCATGGCATGGCATTCCTTGCGCGCATCAGCACTGCGCATGGGCCAGCTGCACACAGGTCAAAGAGGCCCCGGGTTTGAACTTCAGACCTCCCATGTGGTAGACGGACGTCCTAACCACTGGGCCAAGTCCATTTCCCTGCACAACTAGTTTTTAAATGACGTCAATGATAAGCTCTACCACAGAGAAGTGAGCTAGGAGACCATAGGCCCTGGAAACCTGATTACTAGGGTTTTCCCAAGGGGGAAATTCATACACCAAAACTGAAGGGAGAAGGAAAAAAAACCTTCTAGGCACTGGAATAACCTACAATAATTGACCATGGTGGAAACCAGCTGGTCTGTTTGAGGAACAGATTATGTGGCTGAGGCAGAGGCAGTGGGAGGGGCTTGTCAAGAGAGGAAGATGGCAATGTAGGCAAAAGGGAGACCATACAGGCTTCACCAGGGTAATGGAAGGATTTGGGACATTTTTAAAAGAATAATGGGAGGCCACCAAATGCTTTCATTTGGATGACACATGTTCTTTTAATGAAAAATTGAGCAAATGTGGTTTCAAAGAGAGTCGTTAATGAAATTTCATCAGTTTTTCAGACCAGGTGGTGGCTTGCACAAGGGTGAGGGGAAGATGTAGATTACTATAAATAAAAGAAGCCCTGCTATGTGTAAAGCTGAGAGCTATGCATAAACAGTCATGACTGGCAAATAGAATCATTGAGCTAATTGTTTCAGTATTGTCCCTGAATAATTGTTCTGCAGCCTAATTCCTGTAATAGAGTGCTAATAAATCTTGCAATGGGAGTTATGTCAGATGAGGATTCATTTTACTTGGCGAATTTTGAAAGGACAATGATTTATTTAATGTGACAGAATATCAGTAATTTTTAAAAAGAGAATACTGGATTAAATGTGATAATTGAAAACTCTATTGCATCATAACAAATGTGTTTACTAAATCAAATGGGAAATTATGTGTAATTATGTCATATATTTTTTAATCTCTAAAAAATATATCTTATAGAACCCAATAAAAATATCTCAATGATGGAGAAATGAACAATAATGTATAATAGAACAGTTATCCATGTTCCTTCCCTAAATTTCTGTAGTTCCCTCTGCATTAATAGTAAGCATATGAATTAGTTTGAAAGAAGAATATAATGAACATAAAAGGAAATAATGGAGTCAATGAAGAGAAATGTGAAATAGGATAAATATTAAAAACTATTCAAAAAAAAGAGAATAATGAAAAAATTACTAGAAGCTATTTTCTTTAAACATATAATTCAGAACATGTCATTTGTATACTTGTTTTAAATAAAACTGCATAATTTTTAAATAGGTATTTCATTTATATGTTTGCATTTCACTTTCATAAAGTCATTTAATAGACCAATATTTTAATACACATTTAAAAGTCATTTAATAGACCAAACATTGTAATACATATTTAAAAGTCATTTAATAGACCAAACATTTTAATAATTAACTTAAAATTACTGCGTTTTCCTCTGATATGACTACAAGAGCTGTAAACAACTAAATGAAAATTTAGGAAGAATTCTTCTTATATATTTTCTTTAAAACAAGATATCAGAAATAAAAGATAAAGGGACTTCTTGAAGAGCATCCAAATTCAGATTCTATCAATGGTTTAAGCACCATATTTTTGCACTTTCTTTTTCATAAAATATTCTGTTATGTCATTCTGAGAAAATTCACTAAATGACATCAAGAGGAATATATTTCATGGACTTAAATGTCTGTGACTGAAGATGGAGCCCTGTACTACATCACTATAACATAATACTCAACTAGAGTTTTACATGATAATAGTGCTAATATCTAATACCTAAGGGATCCTCTCTGAGAAACAGGCATTTTTTAAGGATTCCACATGTGTTTACATATAGAGTCCTCAAAAATACCCTATGAAAAGGATACCATTATTATTTCCAGAGTGCATTTTAAGGAACTGAGTTTACAGTGATATAAAGTAAATTGCTCAGGGTCCTACAATGACAAAATGGAAGAACCCAAACTGTCTGATTTTAGACTTCTCTATATAATATGAAATTTAACAATAATCTCAAATGAGTTATCCTTATAGGAAAAATCTAGTTCATGTTTATTACCAATGCTTTCTATTCATTAGGTAAACATTGCTTGGATAGTTCTTGCCCCTAATGAAACATAAATATCTATGTCACATAATCTTTATTTAAAAATAGCTAATTATTTTTATGCATTTAAAAATATTTCCTATACATATACTATTTTCCAGGCACTGCACTGGAATGGGAACTTGATGTAAAAATACAGCATGGTTCCTGTCCTAGCACTGCAAACAATCTAGTGGGGGATGCTAGAGGCAAATAAACAGGCAACTATTAATATAAGACAGTATGGGAGATGCCTTTACAGGGAGACAGCTTTGGTGCCATGGAAGCTCACAGGAGAATGTGTTACATAGATGAAAGAAAGTAGAGAGCTACATCCAAGATGAAATTTGATGGATGAATGAAGTAAAATAATTTTATCTGGCTGGAGCATGGTGTGTGAGAGCTAGGAAGAGGCAAGAGATGATGCTCCTGAGGGAACCAACTCAAAGGAATTGGCCAAATGAAAGCTGGTAGACTTCAGTCTGAGGACATTTTGAGAATATTGAAAAGGTGATGATGGTTAAGTTCATGTGTCAACTTGGCCAGGTTATGGTGCTCAGTTTTGCCAAGCAAACACTGGCCTGATTGTTACTGTAAGGATATTTCATGGATGTAAAAATCATCAGTAATTTGATTGCATCTAGAGCTGATCACATCTACAATCAGCTGAGGAGATTGCCTTCACCAATGAGAGATGTCTCATTCAATCTTTTGAAGGCTTTAGAATAAGTGATTATTTCAGCAGTCAGGAGAGAGAATTTCCATCTCTACTTCAGCTAGCCAGCTTCTCCTGGGGAATTAAATGACAACTTACTTGGGAGTTCCCAGCTTGCCCTACAGAATTTGGACTTGTCCATCCCCAAAGTGACATGAGAAAATTCTTTTAAAAATCTCATAATGTTTACAGGTATGTCCTGTTGGTTCCGTTTCCCTAGAGACTGCCTGAATAATAGAGGGTGTAAAGAGATCAGTCACCAGATCAGATTTGCATTTTCGGAAGAGCACTCTAGAGACTGTGGAGAGATGCAATTCAAGCATATAAAACTAGAAGCTGTCTTGGGGTTCCAGAAGTCTTTTTCCTCTTATATCTGCCCCAATCCTAAATTTATGTCTCAGTTATTTATGAACATATGCTCCCCAATGCAAATGACTTTGTTGTAACTAATTCTGATGTGACTTAATAGCACAGGAGGGCCTTTGAAGGACATAGTAGTTTCACTTCTGAGCCTGAGTCCCACAACTGACCCATCAGGTGGGCAGTGGAAGCTGATTCATGGGACTAGTAGCAACCATTGTCAAGCATAGAAAATAGGTCTTACCACCAAACTGAAATTCAACTGGCACGGAGGAATGTTCCAGAAAACTAAGATACACACATCAGCAACATTTACTATTTTTTAGTAAGTGAATTTCCCTTAGGGAAGTGTCTCAAACTAAAAATGTTTTATGGATAAATAGAAAGCTGTGTGAGGTTGCTGGCTAAAACAAAAGCCTTCGTATATGGGGACAGGAAACAACCAGACACCCAGTATGTCTATAGAGTCCTCCTCTACATAATTTAGTTCAACGTGGAAATAACTTGGTTTGTTAGTAGGTAACACCAATGTAATAAAAAATCTCCAGAGAATTTGCAAATCCTTCATAAAATATCTGGCATTTCAGCCAGATCAATTAAATGCAATCTTTAAATTTGTAACTGTTCTTATCTTTAAGAACATCTTAATTTCAGTTTTTATAGGTGTTGGAGAAAACACAGCTCTTACTGGGACATGGAGACTGATTGACCATAAGCAAAGAATTTATTTGTTGAGAAGCTCTCCCAATGGAGGGGGTCTGAAGAACAGACTTTAATCCCCCCGCCAGCATGTTGGGGGGTCTGAAGAGAGATTTCAGCCCACTCCTGGAAGGGCAGGACTTGAATTTATACAGAACTTTCCTAGGTGGAGAAATGATAGTTAGTAGGAGGGGGGTTGAGGGTTTGAGTGAGGTAGTGGGAGGGGGTTGAGGAAGTCCATGGCTTCTTGGAATACTGCAGGAGCAAATGTTTCTTTTGAACTGTAAGGTTTTAAAGGTTTTGTAAATAGTGAAGGTTTCTGTCTCCCTCTCCCTCTGATATGCAGGTAGAGGTAGTAAATATTTCCATCTCCCTCTGATATGCAGATGGTGAAGATCTCTATCTCCCTTTACTCCTGTCTCTACAGGGTTCCTTTGTTTAACCTATGGGGAAGTGCCACACGGGAGACAGGGTTTACCTCTTACCAATGCGTATCAGGGGAAACTGAGGTACAGCTTGTTAATTATTGCAAACCTCTAACAATAGATCTCTTTGATTACCAACTTTCCAAATGTACCTGATGAACATGTGGCTTCACCTAACTCGTGAGCTTATTCTTTGAAACTAACAAGTGTTGGAACAGTATGTGAATGTTTTGGCTCCATTCTGAAAAGGGTTGACTTGTTCAGAGGAGGAGGCTTCCTCTGATTTATTTAGTGCCTGGTGTTTCCCTTCTCTTAGCTGTAGTGACACCATTCCCAGTGAGGGTGGACTCAGACATAATGTAAATCATATCTCTAAAACAACGGCACTAGAAGGGTCTCTGTCCCACTAGATTCCTCCAGAGGCCCAGGCATAAGAAACCTTCAGAAAATATATTGTCAGGAGAACAAATTTGTGGTTTCTAGTATTTAAAAATAAAAGATTTTATCTCTTTAATAAATGATAAAGCAATTATATTATTTAAAGTGGTATTGTCGGCAGCGTACTTGGCCCAGTGGTTAGAGCATCCATCTACCACATGGGAGGTCCCCGGTTCAAAACCTAGGCCTCCTTGACCCGTGTGGAGCTGGGCCATGCACAGTGCTGATGCGTGCAAGGAGTGCCCTGCCACGCAGGGGTGTCCCCTGCATAGGGGAGCCCCACGCATAAGGAGTGCGCCCCGTAAGGAGAGCCGACCAGCGTGAAAGAAAGTGCAGCCTGCCCAGGAATGGAGCCACACACACGGAGAAATGACACAACAAGATGACGCAACAAAAAGAAACACAGACTCCCGTGCTGCTGAGAAAAACAGAGGCCGACAAAGAAGACGCAGCAAATAGACACAGAGAACAGACAACTGGGGTAGGGGGAGTGAAGGAGAGAAATAAATAAATAAATCTTTAAAAAATTTATTTTAAAAAGTGGTATTGTGACTTATTATCCAGTAAATTAAATATCATGTGATGCAACTAGGCAAAATAGCTGCTATAATAATATCCAATCAATTAATACTTGAAGCCATCAACAACTCTCATCTCAACAGTATGTAATAGTGTTGTAGAATTTGAGAGAGGTTCAATTATTTGCGTATAGAGAGGCCAGGACTCAGGAATGATTTTGAGAAGGAAAAATGGTTTATTGATATTGACGGCCAGCCGGACTCGGGAGCTTTCTGTTTCAATCCCCAACCCCGAACAAGATTTTTGAGTCCCTTTTATACAGAGAGGAAAGGCCAAATGGTCCTTTTGTTTCAGTTCTCAATAGGCTTGAATTGGCATATATTTCCACATCTTAGGTAAGCTTTTAGCATGGACCTCAGGCATTTGATAAGCTTTTAGCATATTTGGTTTGCATTTCCTCTGAATACTTAAAGTTTATAGACCTTGCATTGTTAAACTGTTTCCTGCTTATCAAGGGCAGGACTGCGGCCTTTTATTATCCCACACCCACAAGTCACAGATAGTTTAGGTTATCTCTGAAGAGACAAAGAGCCTCCCTCCCATAGCCCATATCAATAGCCTCCAACTTCTTCCAGTGGATCCCATTCTGTGCCCCTGTCTATTTTCCTGACAATAAATAGCATTTTAATTTGTAAAACTCACTACATTGAATCCCTATTTAAAAGACCTGAAGAGCTTTTAAGCTATAATTGTCAAGTGAAATACAGGACACCTAGTTAAGTTTGAATTGCTGATAAGTTATAATTATGTATAATCATGGCCCTTGCAATATTTAAATTAAATTGGACATTTTGGTTGCTAATCTGGCTACCCTATTTTAAGTCCCCAATTGCACAATTGCCCCTTTTGCCCCTCATTCTCTCTCAGTCGCTTCATTCCAACCACTCTGACCTTGCTTCAGCTCTTTGAAAGTGAAGAGCCATTACCTACAGTGGCAATTTCCTCTCCCTGAAATGCGCCACAAACCACCCAACTCCTTCTCTGTCTGTCTTGTATCATCTTAATTGTCACTTGCTCAAATATTTCTTGTTTCACTCTTTCATAAAACCCTGTCCTTTCCTACCGTGGCACTTATCATTGTGTAATTAATCTTTAAATTCATGGTTCTCCTATTTACTAAAGGCATAAAATATGGTTATTCATTATTGTGTAGTCAGTAGCTGGCACAGAGTGAATGCTCAATAAATATTGTGTGTGAACACATATAGCTTAAAAAGCATAGTTTGGCCAATTCAAATCTTCACCATCATGAAAAACCACCAGCATTTCTGCTGTGAAACCAATTCTCTTGTCAAAAATAACAGAGAAGAATTATGTTTACACTAAGAAACTTAGCATATATTAAGTCCTGAAGTCTGTACTATTGAGACAAAGTTAGAAGTATGAGATTTTAACATTTTCACTGTCTTTTAAAATAAATTGTTAATTATTTAGGGTAAATTAATCTATAGCTTCTTTTCCTGAGCTTAAATGGAGTGAATATTTAGTCAAATTGCCTTCCATTTTAAATTTTTCTTAGTAAAAGAAATGCCAAATGATTTTTATCACTGCAATAAACAAAAAATAATTTATTTGATACTTTAGAATATATGAAAATTCAGGGAAAAAAATAACTCTTCACTGGGGATTAACATTTTTACATCTTGATTTCCATTTTTGAGGGATGCATGTTTTGGAGGGACCCTCCTGTTTCACCCCTCATAACTGAAGTCAGTGGTACCTTATAAAAACATACAAATCAAAAATAGCCTTAAGATAATAAACTCACTATCAGTGCAGGAGACAGAAAGCAAGAACAAGAAAATATCAGGTGGGAAAAATGATTGTGTGGAGATACTTGTCAGCACTTAATTCAGCTTTCAGTAGACAGGTGAAATAAAAAGAAAAATATCTCCCATGATAATTCCTAGCTACTATACAAAATTACCTTCCATTGGGGACCAGAATTAACTCTACCTGCTTGATCAAAACAAAACAAAACTGAAAAAACAAAAATAAAAAAAACTTTGATTTAAAGTGGTCCTGTATTGATAGTATTCCTTAGATAACTGAAAAGCATAATAAATGCTTACATCCTTAATAGCATTCTCAAGGATGCATTTCCCAGAAATATGAAATAAAAAAATAAAAAATAAAGACAGGAAGGGAGGAAGAAAAATTGAGGGAGGGAGGGAGGAAGGATGGATATGGAGGGGGAGGGAGATAGTGACTCAAAGCAAGATAAAAAAAAAACACATTCTGAGCAAAGGAAATGTTTTTAAAAATCATGAAATGACAGAATCATATCCAAAACATCTGAAGCTCTTTTTATTATCTGATGCAGATTATAAAATAAATAAATATACTATATTAGCAAATTGAAGAGTGAGGCAGAAGTTTGATCAAGGAAAAAGGTCAGAACTGGCCAGGGAGAGCTGAAAAAGTACCAAATAGTATTTTTAGATATTAAAACATAATATTTGGAAATGGAAATTCATTGTGAGAGTTAAGCAGATTAGGTATGGGTGCTTTGCAAATTAAAGAACTGGAAGGTACAATCAAGCACATTATCCAGAATACAGGGCAGAGAGACAGATAAAAGCCTTGAAAGAGAGAATACGAGATATGAAAGATAATGAGAGGGTGCGACATGTGTCACATTTGAATTCCAGAAGTTAAAAGCAGAGAGAACAATTGAGAGGCAATATTTGAAGAGATAAGAGCTAGGAATTTCCAGAAATGGTGAAAGATACTGATCTGCAAATTCAAGAGTCCCAATAAATCTTAAGCAAAGTAATGAAAAAAATCCATAATTAGACACAGCATAGAAATTACAGAACACAAAACACAAATTTAAAAGATTAAATGCAACCAGAATAAAGACAGACTCTCTTCAAAGATGTACAATTAGAATAAGAGCTCATATGGACCATAGTAAGTAGTAATATTCTGATGATGTTCTTTTATAATCTGTAACAAATATTCCACAACAATGTAAAGTATTGGTGGAGGAATGTTATATGGGAATTCTGCACATTATTTATGATTATTTTGTAAGCTCAAACTTTTCTAGTAAAATATATATAGATAGATATAGATAGATATAGATATACAACAAATAAATAAAAAAAATAAGAACTCAGTTCTCAATAACAACAAAGCCAGTATTTAAGTTTAAGAGTTAAGTATAACGACTTAAGAGCCCTATCAGCCAAATGCATTGTGTGGACTTCGTTTGTATCCAGTTGTGAACAAACCAACTACTCAGTGTGTGTGTGTGTGTGTGTGTGTGTGTGTGTGTGAGAGAGAGAGAGAGAGAATGACTATGAGGGATATTTGACCACTGATTGAATTGAATGATGATATAAAGAAATTATTCTTGAATGTTTTAGATAAAATAATGGTGTAACAGATTTTTTGGTTTGTTTGTTTTACAAAAGTCCTTCTCTGTTACATACATGCACACAAACATTTACAGATAAATTATACTATATCTGGGATTTGTTTCAACATAATCCAATGTAGGGATGAGTGTGTGTGGTATATATGAAATAAGTGTATGAGGTAGTTAGCAGCAGATTAATGTGGGTTAACACTATCATTTCTCTCCATTCTTTTGTGTACCTTTGAAATTTGACCAAAAAAAATTGCTTTAAGAAATGAAGGTTGTCAGAAGCTTCAGATTAATAGTAAAATATTACAAAATTATATAACAGACAAATGATAACAAGAGAATGAGAATAGCTATCTTTATATGAGAAATTGTAAAAAAATAAACAAAACCTAATTCTCACCAATTCTCAGAGATCAGGACAGTCACTGCATAGAGAAAAAATAAAGACAACTTCAACAATATTTATAAAAGGTTGATTTGATGAACATGTAGAGAATATTGTACATAACCACTAGAAAATAAACTTTAATATCAAGCAAACAAGATATATTTAAAAATTTACAAAATAAGAAGCCATTGTAAGTACCTGTTTAATGAATCAGTTTCCTTTAGAACATATTATTTGATCACAGGTCAATTAAATTAGAAATCGGTAACAAAGGGACAAAGATTTGCAACTATTAAAAAAAGAAGCAGAATATGGTCCTATAATCATTTATCTCAAACCAATCAATAAAATAAACCTCCAAAGGAGTGTCAGCAGATGCTACAAAAAGAGACAGATAACTACAAATTTAAGATGAGAGAACGTCAATCTGAAGATGATATAAATTAAACACAAAGGAAAAATTGCTCAATGAATTTCTTTGATTGGGCCTTGTCAGTAGGGCATTGAGTCACTGCCCTTTAGTGGGTAGGGACTCACAGATAAAAGACATGACAAAGGGCAGAGTTGGAGGGTTTTTAATGTTGGAATTTTTTTGATGTCAGAGTTTGATGCCGAAGTCTTAAGATGGAGCCCTGGGAAGTAAGCACACAGGAAAGAGAAGCAAGACCTGGGAAGAGAGGAACCCTGAGTCCAGAAAGAAGCAAGCCCTGGGAAGAGAGGAACCCTGTGACTGGAGAGAAGACATGGGAAGAGAGAAACCCAAGAAGCCTGAACCCTGGCAGATGTCAGCAGCCATCTTGCTCCAACATGTGGAAATAGACTTTGGTGAGGGAAGTAAGCTATGCTCCATGGCCTGGTATCTGTAAGCTCCTCCCCAAATAAATACCGTTTATAAAAGCCAACAGGTTTCTGATATTTTGCATCAGCACCCCTTTGGCTGTGTAATACATGTTCAAAGTATTTTAAAGAAACCCTAAACATATTGTCATTTTTTTCCTACATACTTCAGAATGTATTTCTTTTAAAAAGGTTAGAAATTTCTTTTTTAACCAGAGTGATATTTTGCTATTTTCTAAATATCTAGTTCATAGTCAAATTTCTTCAACTTTCTCAAAATCTACATTTACAATTAGCTTGTTTGAATCAGAAGACATTCAAAATATTCAACATTTGCAAACCCCTCAGTGGTCCAATATGTTCATTTTATAAATGATGAGGGTCAAAAAGTAAAAAAAAAAAAAAAATCCTAGGTCACAGGGGTAATTATAGTTATCAGATCTCTTGAATCTTGTTTTCACTGCTTTACTATTTTGTTACATGAGTTAAATCTATGTAACAATATGAAGGCAGTAAAGAAAATTTCACTCTTTAAACTGAAACATGAGGGGCAAAACTAATGGACAAATAAATAAAAGCATGTATGAAAGAGACTTTGCTGTATTTCTTTAATTTACTTATTTTTACCTCTATGCAACACATTAAAATAAGTGATATTTGAATTATTCAAACTACCAAGTAAGGTCTTTTCCTCATTTTCTTCATCTCAGTAAATGGTACCATCCTTCAACTCATAGTTTGGAGCTACCCTTGATTCTTTCTTTCTCTCACCTGACTCATTCCACCTATTGGAAAGTCCTGTTCCCTCAACCTTAAAAACTATATCATGAAGCTGGCCATTACATACTCTTAACAATCTTCTCTTTGCTACCATATTCTGTTGACCAGACTATCTTCATTTCTGCCTACAAAAATCAGAGTAACTTTTTTTTTTTTTTGTCTTCTAATGGCACTTTAATGGCATTTAGGGAGGGACAATTCCTTGTTGGGTGGATTGTCCACACTAAATGCCATTTGTTTTTTTTTGTTTTTTTGTTTTTTTTTTTATCAATTTTGTAAAAATATTACATTAAAAAAATATGAGGTCCCATTCAACCCCACCACCCCCACCACACCCCTCCCCCCCCCCAGCAACACTCACTCCCATCATCATGACACATCCATTGCATTTGGTAAGTACATCTCTGGGTATCTCTGCACCTCATGGTCATTGGTCCACATCATGGCCCACACTCTCCCCCATTCCATCCAGTGAGCCCTGGGAGGATTTACAATGTCCGGTGATTGCCCCTGAAGCACCATCCAGGGCAACTCCAAGTCCCAAAGAGTAACTTTTTAACTATATATATATGTGTGTGTCATTACATAGCTCAGAACAACTCAAAGACTTCATCAAACTCATAATATAGTTCAATGCCTTTCCATGACTGACCTGGTGTAAAATAATAATTTTGATGCTACCTGCCTCTCAGACCTTATCTATTAATCCCTCCCTGATCTCTCTACTTTAGCCACACTGGGTTCCTTGCTGATTCCAAACATAATCTAATTCCTACTAGAGCCTTTGCACTGACTATTCCATCAACTTGAAAATCCCTTTCCCTGATCGTCATTCATATTATATTAGGAAGCTATAGCAACAGTCCAATTGACAGATGGTAGGGCTTAATCAATGGTGTTGTTAGTGGGGATAGAGAAAAGGATGGCTATGGAATATGATCACAGGACCAAAGCAATTTGACTTGCCTATATATTGAAAATGATGTGTGAGTGTGGAAAAGAACAACTAAGGGAAAATCTGAGTTTTAAGCATGAGCAGCATATGGGTAGAATGGGTTACTGTTTGTAGTGTGAGGGAATACTCAGGCAGGTTGAAATGAGACCAGAGAGATGCAAAAATCAGCAAAGCAAACACACAAAAAAGGCAACCTGTAAATCAAAGAACAATAGCTTCGAACTACAGAACACCTGGGCAATAAAAAGAAAAGCCACAAATCTAATGTGCAATTAGACAGCAAACCACTCCCACAGAAAAATTCCCACAGAGAAAGTCACTAAACTAACCACCAGAGTGGCACAAAGAACACATGAAGCTAGGGTTTAGAGGAAATTGTGCCTACAGAAAGTGATTTGTAATCTTATAAAAGTTAGATTGCAAAATGCAGTCTAAAATTCCAAGGATAAAACCCCAGTGGGGCAATACCAATTGATTTAAAATATACAGGTGTTCAAAGTCAACATTTTGGATTTATGTTCTTGGAACCCCTTGAGAACAAAGTCTGTGTCTTATTAATTTTGCAATTCCTGAGGCTGAGCATAATATCTGGTAGCAAGGTGTTCACTAGAATTGCGTTGAGTGATATTTCGTTGAAGATATTAAAATGATCAATCTTTGTTAACTCAGTGTTGTTTGTGACAAGTGGAAATGGACAAAGAACAGGCAGATCCTGAAATTTTGGTTAAATGAGATTTGCAAGTTTGCTAGATTGGGAGGAAAAAGACGATGTAAATACAGAGAAGCTGACTGGAGGAAAAGGGTAAGGATTATTATTGCCTACATACCATGTTTACATAGAGGGACTTATGCATCCATAAGGGAAAGGGATGGGAGGAAAAAATCTAAGCTTTAATTTTTGTCTCCCCTCATGGCTTGCCCTAGAAAGAAGAGCAACATATCAGATCAGTGAATTTGGGAGAAGGATGGCACATGAACAAATGAGCAGACCATCTCTTTCTTTATCTCCCAGTGTCTTGAATCCAGTATGCACAGGTTTTCCACCTCCCCAGGTGTAAGTTGTTTGTGCAGGGAGGCTACAGATGGCCAGGTTGTGGTGAATATGTTCAATTTGGAGGGAAAGTGTTGATAAATCCAATCATGTCCGAAGTTCTGAGCCACTTTCGAATTCATTTTTATAAATAATAAAGCTGACGTTTTGATCTCTGTTTGCCTTATAAATGCATCTTCTTAGTTGGTTTTAAACTTGGATGAAGGAATGAAGCAGGCTAGTAAAATAGGGAATTAATAGGTGGACCTGGAACTTGACAAGAAGTCCACGAGTCATTATGTACCCTCAAGATGGCTGCTGGAAGACCCTCATGAGAAATCCAATTAGGAATGAGATTTCCTCTGGAAGCCAGGAGAAGCCCCAGATATTCTCCAGGGGCCTTATTCCTGGGCCTTCCTGGGGGATTGGTGGGTGTAGTAATCAATTAAATCAGCAAACTGCTGGGACTCCTCTTGTGCCATTAGCAAAGGGGCAGATTAATTAATCATTTAAAAAGCCAGCGCAAAGGTCTTTTGTTCTCTCTTGCTTTCTTGCCTTCAGCCTGTCCCAGTGCCTGTTCTTGGCTTATTTTGACTTCTTTGCCCCTGCCTTGATCAATACACAAGTAAACCTGGGGATTTATAATCTATAATAGGCACTTTTAGACTGTAAAACAGCCCTCTGTATCACTCTTCAGCCCCCTCCTACCTACCTGGGGCCTATGATCTGTTATTTTCTCCCATTTCTCTTCCCTCCCTACCTTAATAAATTACTGGCCTAATCAACCCAACGTGCTCTTGAAATTCATTTCTTGTAGCTTAGTCAAGAACCTAGACAAAAATCTGGCTACAGGAAGACTGGATTTTGGTTAATTATCATTCCTAAACCTTACCAGAGTCCAAATCACAAAATGCAGTGCTTTAATTTCCAGCATAAGAAATTTAAGAGAAAACAGGAAGTACAAAATACTATAGACAATACAACTCTTTTGGACATTATTTAATGTGGCAAGTAAACTATAATTGAATTATACACAAGGGGAAAACAGCTGGTTTATATTTGCATATACTAAAATCTAAAATAATATTCAGAGCTATGGTTAGATGTGTCCATTCATAAAGAAATAGGTGGGAAAGGAAGGACCAGCAGGGAGACATACAGAGAGTACACGTGAGTTGGTTATACCCATTGAATAAGGGCAGGGAAAGAAACCAAGATATTATCCGATACCTCTAAGGAGACAAATCTAGGGAGAGGCAGCTGTCTTAAATAATCAGATACGATAAAGACAAAGAAAAAGTTCAATTTGAATGGGGACTGATCTATATTCTGTATAGCAGGGCATACTTCAGAATAGGTAACATCTAGAACTTAAAGTGTTTTCAGCCAAATAATAGATGAGCTTACTGATTTTGGTAACACTGACCAGGGAAAAGATACTTTAGAAGAAACGACTGGTTGAGCTAAGCCTGAAAACCTCCCATGTGATATTTTCAATATCAAATATAATTTTCATAATTCAAAATAATGAAGTAGTCAAATTGGAGCTATATCAAAAGGTGTATTGTAAAAGCTATTTGAGAGAGGTTTTTTTTTTAATTAGACTATGCCTTTCAAACTTCCCCAAATGATGTTTGCACCGTCCATGTGGACCTAAGGGAAAGTGAATATTTTTAAGATAGTAAGGTCTAATCAATTCCTTTTATCAGAATGATAATTTATTTAGCTTGCAACCTAACATGAGTACAATTTAAAGCAGTGAATACATATTAAAATGTTTCCTATATATAAGCATTTTGTCAACCTCCCTATCTGTATAGGATCATCAACATTTCCATTCATCAGGACAAGTTAGAAATAGAAACGAAGGTCTGCATAATGAAACTTAATCAACCATTGAAATAAGCAGAGCAAAATGACTCAAATCAGTTAAGCATAGCAGGATGACCAAAACAATCTGCTAACACTGAAGGAGACTGGTCAGTCCCTAGGGTACTGTGACAGTTTGAAGTTATTTTATGACTTCCCAAAAGAAAAAAGATTATGTTTATTAACTAATCCATTTCTGTGGGTATGAGATCCTTTTGACTGGATTATGCCAATGACACATGAGCCAGTTTGAGTCCCCACCCTATTGCTGGGTTTTATATAAATGGAGACACAGAGAAAGAAACACAGATAAAGGAAGCTGCCATTTTTCATCTTGCCATGTGAGAGATGACTCTATTGCCTATAGCTACAGAAAAGTAGAGAAGCCCCAAGAAACTGAGAGAGGAGTTCCAGAGAGAGACAAGCCCTATGCCTGGTTGCCCACAGCTGAGCTCCAGGCGACCATAGATTCTGGAAGGGAAGGCAAAGACCTTGTTAGAGATCAGTGGCCATTTGCTTCATCATGTGGCAGGACCTCTGACAAAGCATTTCTGCTGATGCCTTGATTTGAACATTTCACAGCCTTAGATCTGTAAGCTTTTATATACAAATAAGTCCCCTTATGAAAGCCAACACATTTCTGGTATTTTGCATAAGCAGCCTTTGGTAACCCAAGACTGGTGCAATTAATACCAGTTGAAATTTTGCTCCATTTTAATCATAACTACTTAAGAAATTTAATTTAGCTCTGAAAATTGACAGTCAAGCATTCTACATTTGAACTTTGAGGTTACTATACTAGAATATGTGTGTTTTGGATATGCTTATTAATGCATTTTGGATATTAGTTGATTAGGGAAAATTACAGGATTTCACTTATTATACATTATATTTCCAACATTGCTCTAATGCTTTTACTAAATCAATCTCTGGATCCTGGTTATAATAATCTTGCCAAGATAAGTAGAGCTGACTTCTTTTTGTCCAGTTTCATTTTGAACTAATAATTCCATAAATTAAAGAGTAATTGAGGAAGTTGGTAATAAAATAGTCTACTCTTTCCATATGGATCTATTCTCACTTAATTTATACATTTAAGTAATGTGTGATTAATTTGGCCCTTTTTGAAATTTGAAAATTGAAATACACTCAAGCAGATGAAAGGAAATAAAAACTATTAAAATAACATAATTAAAAATTAATTGGGTTGCCTAATAATACTTTTATCTTGCAAAAGCTGTATTATTATCTAGCCAGTAAGTAAAAAGAATGTAATTTTTGTGAGATATCAAACTCTTTGGGCAATTCCTAAAATCCTACGGAATATAGTTAGGTGCATAAAATAACAGATACTTACTTCATAGTTATTTATCCTCTATTAAAAAATCATTGTTTTCATCTAATCCAATGAATATGAAGTAATTTATTCTGACAATGTTTTATTTATTTACTTACTTATTTATTTAATAATTAATAGTTCCAGATCCTCTACCATGTGTACTCCTTCTACTCCTTCATAAATATATTATTTTTATTTTTGAAAGATACATAGATTACATAAAATGTTACATAAAAAAATATAGGGAATTCCCATATTTCCCACTCCCCATTCCTCCCACTTTTCCCACATTAACAACTTCTTTCATTAGTGTGGTACATTCACTGCAATTGATGAACACATTTTGGAGCATTGCCACACAGCATGGATTATACTTTACATTGTAGTTTACTCTCTCCCGCACTCCTTCTCTATGGCAGGATATATATATATATATATATATATACACACACACACACACACATATACACACACACACATAAGATGCTTCTTTGAAATCAACAGAATCCCAGTTTGAACAATATTGAAAGACACTGCAGATTGAGTCAGGTATATAAATTGATGAGTAAGTATAAAATGCTGGTCTTTAAGGAGAGAAGAATGGGATAAAATTGTAAAGAATAAAGCAGAGGAAAGAAGCTCTTCAACTGCAGTCTCTGTGTTATGATTGTAAAAGCTGTGGCGGAAATAACTCATAATGCAAACCTGATCATGTGCCCGTGTGAAAAAAGCAATAGTGTCCATGAAGCCAGATTAGGAAAAAGGATATTATAAGAACTCTGCGGCTCATGGTGGTAGTTTCCAGAAGAAAGGAGTGATGGGAAGTGATGTGACCTGAACAGACCATTCTGCAGACATTTACCACATTGGGAAAGCAAATTATAAATGCATATAAAAGTACCCAATTAATGAATCTTGAGAACCTTATGTTGAGTGAAGCAACCCAGACATTGAAGGACAAATACTACATGACCTCAATGATATGAAATAAACAAGCTGCCCTAGATAGCAAGAGACTGAACGATAGGCTTGCAGGAAATCGGAGGGTGGAGGAAGGATATGAGCCGATGTCTGCAGGGGTGGAATTTAAGACGAGATGGTGGTAAGTATGAACACAAAGAAGAGATAAAAGGGGGGCAAGGGGTTGCCTTTGCTTGGGGCTTTGCGGGTTTGAGGGTGGCTGGGGAGGGACGGGTGGGTAACGTTGCCCAAAAGTGGGGGGAGGGAGGGGTAGCATACGAACCAGGAGAGGGTCAGGTGTTGGTGGAGAGTAAAATGCTGAGAAAATCATATCAAAATATAATAAAGAGGGTTACCTGTTTAGAATGCTCGGAGGGGAGGGTCTGATGCAGGACGGGCTCCTGGGGAATGTCTAAATGCTCATTCTGCCAGAGTGGGTGACACCATGGGGTAGAAACCCAAGTAGTGAGAGTGGGGGTGGACCCACATCCTGGGGAGGACTAATGCCATCCAATAGAGGGAACTGTATCCCTTGAGAGAAAGGGTGGCTCCCAGGGCATTGGGGCAGTTGAGCAAGTTAGGCCCTGAACACTATTCCATCTATCTCTGGAAGTGGCTCCTCAGGAAACGGAGGTTGGCTATCACTGAGGGCACCAAGGTGGAAGGGAAAATGGACGTTAAATGTGTGGAACCAAAGTAAATGGGGGGTAAGAGAGGAGTTTCTTGAGAGTACACAAGGATGGATATAAAACATGTAATATTACACCATAACATATAGGAGATGACAGACTGATAATGTAAACCATAATGTAAAACATAGGATAACTAAAAATGTAAAGAACTGTGTATCCTAAAGTATGCACCATAATGTAAACACAGATGTCACCTTGTTAGAAAGCTAATGTCTCAGACTCTGTACATCACTTTAAGTAAATATGATATGAATAGGGCGTAAGAGTATCACTGTGGAAGGGAAAAGGTTTTCTGGTGGATGTGTGGGAGTGCTGTATATTATATATATACATTGCTGTGGTCTAGGACTCCTGTGAAGAAAAGCTGAATAATTAGGGGGGGGGGGGGGGAAAAATAGGATGTGGAATTTTTTCAAGTCAACATTCTTTATCTAAGTTCTTTATCTAACTTTATCCAAGTTCTTTATCTATCCTTTAAACTCATCGCTATATGCCATTCCCTAGTAAGGGACCATGACATTATATTGGGCTTCAAATTTCGGGGAGTTCTGGATCACAGAGTGTTTCAACAATGGCAATGGAGGGATACTGGTATGGGATACCAATGACAGATGATATATGACTGACAGGGAGCTGTACAGAACATATGTCCAGGGTGCATGGTAATGTTTGGATATACTCATAGTGGCAACAATTAAAAACCACAGTAGGGGGGGTACTGGGTTCCTGGCCAGTGGTGCTCTGTCGTGGTCCCTAGGTGAGCAGCGACAGTCTCCCAGGTACAGTGGTGGGGACCGGGAGGGAGTGAGGGTTCAACAGTGAGCCCCTGATACTAATGACTATGCTTGTGAGCTGATAAACCCAAAATAATAACAAGGCCTAGAGCAACTTTGTGCCTGGGAATTTCCTTCTGTCAGCCTTCATGTTACTCAAATGTGGCCAGTCTCGAAGCCAAACTCAGCATGTAAATGCAATGCCTTCCCCCCAGCGTGGGACATGACACCCGGGGATGAGCCTCCCTGGCAACGAGGGACCACTATCAACTACCAACTGATGATGCAACTGGAAAATGACCTTATACGGAAGGTTCAATGCGGATCAGCAGAATATCCATGTCTACATAAAATACCATGACTTTAAAATGCTGTTTGACCTAAAGTAAGGAAATGGAAAGGAGAAATGAGTTTATATGGCTACGAGTTTCTAAAAAAGAGTCTGGAGGCTGGCAGAAGGTTTGCCCTCATGCACAACTGAGCAGAGTCAGAGAGACAGATAAAGCAGATACAACCCCCAGATATTGGTTCCTTTGAGGGCTAAGGAGACCCATGGGAGTTATGGTCATGGCCGATGGGGTTGACTACCGGGGCAGATGGCCCCTCTTTGGAAATGGTGTTTATGTGTGATGAATCTGGACTCAGATGGGATCTCCCTTCATAAGACTTTCATGCTAATGTGCTGGAGGTGCAGTTAATGTTGGGGTTTAAGATATATTTAGGGGATTTGAATCTCTGGACTGACAATGTGATAGCCAGATCCTGAGCCTCAACAGACTCCAGCACCTACAATCTGATTTATTGGACTTACCACACTCAGCTAAGATGGAGGTGAAGAAGGACAACCACCACACCATGGAGCCTAGAGTGATTACAACTGAAAATGGGAGGATTGCATCCAGCATCCAGGTGGAATCTGAGCCTCCTCTTGACATAAAGGTGCAATGGACACAACCAATCCAGTGTCCACATAGAAGAGGTGGCATTGGATTGGGAAAAGTGGACATAATGGACAAAGGGTATGGGGAAAGGCAGGAAGAGATGAGAGGTGGAGGCGTCTTCAGGACATGGAGCTGCCCTGGATGGTGCTTCAGAGGTAATCACCGGACATTGTAAATCCTCACAGGGCCTACATGATGGAATAGAGGAGAGTATGGGCCATGATGTGAACCAATGTATATGAGGTGCAGAGGTGCCCAAAGATGTACTTACCAAATCCAATGGATGTGTCATGATGATGGGAACGAGTGTTGTTGGGGGGGGGAGAGGGGGGGTGGGGGGGTGGGGTTGAATGGGACCTCACATATATATTTTTAATGTAATATTACAAAGTCAATAAAAAAAAAATTAAAAATAAAATAAAATAAAATAAAATAAAATAAAAAAAAAAAAAAGAAAAGTACCCAATTGTCCTGCTTGATAGAATTATAAGGTGGAGGCTTGGGTTACAGGTTAAACCATATATAATGAACAATAATAGACCATTTTATAATCTACACAACTGGCTATTTAATATGTTTCAAACTAATACTTTATTCAGCAATCATTTGTAAGCACTCCTACTATAACAAGAAAAGAAATGTGACAGAATCAAGCCACGTAGGAAATCCAATATGGCAAAAGGTAAATGGAAGCCACTTGGGCTAAGTAACTGGCCACACTGTTCCAGGCATTGTACTTTACACTGAGCACTCTTTACTACGTATGAACATTCTTTTTTGATCCTACAGTGTTTAAAAGTCAAAGCAAGGGGACAGTTCTTAAGCTTGGTCATAGTATGAAGAGCTCAAGCCCTTCTTTCTCAAATGCTGACTGCTTCAATATTTATGTTTCTGCTGGTCCATTATGTAGGCATCTATATTTGCAATCCTTACCTGCATATTCTTGGAAGGATGGATTGGAGAGCTTAGTAAATAGTTGTACGGGCATTGCAGTAGCCCACTCAGAACGTGATAGGACAGCTAAACTGTTGAAGACATGGTCTATTTTAAAAGATAAGCCCAGGTCCATATCCCATCCCTTCCACTGACATGCTGTGTGTGACATTGTGTCATAGTTACGCCTCAGCTTCTCATCCGTAAAATCTACATTTAATGATACTACTACTTGCAAACAGTTTTTATGATAATTAAATAATACTGTAATTATTGCAAAACCTAAGGCAGAACTACTCCTAGAACATTATAGCTGCTCAATAAATAAGTGGCATAGATATCATCAGGCTCTGAGGGGAAGAAGCATGGTAAAAACATCAGGAGGGAAAGGTAATAATTGATTTTATGCAGGTGGCAAATGGAAAATATAGAAAGGGAGCAAGTATACAGTACATGAAAAAAGAGAACTTGCAGAGACCAGTCAGAAAACTTTGGACTTAGGGGGACCAACTCTTATAGTTTGTATGAGACTTTCCTGGTTTTATCACTTAAAGTCCTGTGTCCTGGGAAACTCCTTAGTCCCAGGAAAATTGGAATTATTAATTACTCCAGTTCCAGTCCAGTAGAATGGAAGTTAGAGAAAAACTCTAATCTCAGTAAGGGATCCAACATGTTGACCAGGAACTGACTGGGGATCTATCCTAAAAAAGGGACACAAATATGATGGTAGAAAAGGGATGGGAGTTGTGAGGGCAAGAGCTGTCTTCACAACTGTGTCCTCAAATCCAGAAAAATATTTAATGTTCTCAGGTTCTTAATTAATATTTTTGTATCTATGTTTGGATGACTAGATTTGTTTTCAATCCATGGTGAATAAAATGTAGCAGATACTGCAAATTGTCTTCCCAGTATTATTTCCTCTTTTGTCCTTTAGAGTAACAGAAGCTCCTCAAATTTTAACTGGGCCTGTCAAGAGACAACATTTACAAGTCTCAATTGCTACTGGATGTGGTCACATGAACTAGATGTGATCATATGACTAATTTCTGTCCAATGGGATGCAAGCAGAAGTGAAGTGTGCCTCTTCAGGTCAAGTCTTTAAAAAAGACCAGCTTGCTGCTGAAAGCAGATGTGACTATACACTTGAATATACAGATGAGGACAACTTAGAGGATGGCGGAACAACAAGTAAAAGGGAACCTGAGTGGTCTCAAAGGGCATAGGCACGACTCTCCTTGGACACCCATGAGCCCCAGCTCTCATGTGAAAGAGAAATAAACCTGTCTTGTTTAAGTCACTGTTATTTGATATCTGTTAAAACCACTGTGGTAAATTTCTAACATGTACAGTGACTGTAATTGGTTTTCTGTTTAAAAAGTGTTTTTCCTCTCTATGGAAGGCAATCCACCTAATTGCTTATAGTATAACACTATCTAGGTAGGATTGGATGGGGGAATGCTCTCCATATTACTTCAAAGAATTTCTTGAATTGTTAAAAATGAGCATTTATTACATCATATAAATAGCCAATATTACATTTTTAAATTTTACTCTAAGTGTTGTGGAATTTAAGAGAAGTTCAATTAATTGTGTATAGAGAGGCCAGGACTCAGGAATGATTTTGAGAAGGAAAAAATGGTTTATTGACGGCCGGCCGGACTCGGGAGCTTTCTGTTTGAATCCCGAGCCCGGAACAAGATTTTCAAACGTCTTTTATACAGAGAGGAAAGGCCAAATCGTCCCTTTGTTTCAGTTCTCAATAGGCTTCAATTAGCATATATCTCTTCCACATCTTAGGTAAGCTTTTAGCAAGGACTCCAGACATTTTAGATAAGCCTTGGTTTTTGCATTTCCCCTAAATACTTAAAGTTTATAGCCCTTGCTTTGTTAAACATTTCCTGGGACTGGAGCCTGCTGGTCCCTAAGAGCAGGACTGCAGCCTCTTACCGTTTCACACCCACAAGTCAAACAACTTAGTTATCTCTGAAGAGACAAAGAGCCTTCCACCCATAGCCCACATCATTCCCCCCCCTTTCTGCCAAAGATTAACTTGCTAAGCTTTGGCATAATTATTGTTGGAGCTATGAGGTGGATGGCTGTTTGTTGTCTTGACTGATTATTTATCAGTCTTTAGTACAGCATCCAGGACCGTTTTTAGAAGTTTAGAACTTTTCATTCTGGACAGCAGAATCTTGGGCAGGGGCCTCCTGCAGTTATTCTGCTGCCACTGGCACTCACGTGGATTTCCAGTCAGGTTCCAGATCCATCTATTACCTTTATTTTACTCTTAAAGAGTTTACACCTTTAATTTAAAAGGGGTGCTGAAGGGAGACGATCTCTTTTCTGTAACTGCTTCCTGCTGGCCATGGGCTGTAGTCATTGCCTAATAAGGTGTAAAACTCTTAATTTATTCTAACTGGAGGAAGATGGATCTGGCATTCTGTACGAAGTTGGATGAAGTTTTCATATGGTTAATAAGATGTTCACTCTGAAAGAAACAAACTTAATTAAAAATTTGGAATACCCGTTTTTTTAAAAGAGGACACATTGGATTACAGAGGTAGACAAGGTTAGGTGCCTATAAAGATGGCACTCCTTAAAAGCTGGTGGGAACAGCATATATTCTTTTTTAAGTTATCCATCTTTAGAGAGAAATTGCAACAGACACTTAGCTTTGTCTGAAGACACATTCCAAGCTGTTCAATGATTGACACTCATTCGCTCTGTCAGATGCTCCTGGTGAACTGGTACTCCTTGGGCAACTGGCTTCACTCAGGATTAGAACACTAATTTGGAAATACTCTTAGTTTTCACCTGTGGGAGTGATCAGAACTACAGAATAAAGATTTTATACACCTTGGTTTTCATTGTACAATTTCTAGCAATTTTGACTTGTTCAATAGGTGACTCACCATCAGCAAGCAAGCCTCACTTTTGCTAACTGAGACTGGCTGAGACTGCCACCTTATTCTATAGACATGTTATTAACTGTTTAGAAAATGATTTTACCAGGAATTTAACATGTCTAATATACTTCTGCACTTGATCCAAAATAGAAAAGATAACATTACAATTATTAGGCATATATTTAGTACAGGATAAAAGTACAGCACTTAATATTAACTAATGTATTACTTAATGCATAAGGATTCAGAGTTGCCATTATTAGTTTTGAGTTTCAGGTTTGTAATACTTTACATGTTATCTCTCCATGAGAGCAGGCCATAATGCCAATTGTGTTTAAGTTTTACTTACAGTCTCCTGGTATCATGGCTCCACTTAGCATGTTCTTCAACGCAGTGAGCAAGTTGCAGCATCCTTCCAGTATTCCAGAGATTTTCCAGTATTCCACTAGCCTGGTGCATAGTGCTCTCTGGCACCATGGAACAGTGCCAGTCTGGAGGCGATATCCATTGTACACTTGGCTGTACCGAGTCATTATTGGCTGCAGGAGCTTGAAACTGCAATATAGTTTCCATCGACTTCAGGAGCAGAACCAGAGACTGATATAGCACATATTTTTAATTGAGGGGTCAGTGACCAGCCTAGCCAATAACTCACATGGAGAGGCCACCTGTAATGTATACAAGGCCTGGTTCGAATGCACAAGAGTTTGACAATGTTAAAGTTTATTCCTTGTTTTATATATATTTTAAACAACTTAACGCAATACATATATCAAATGACTATTTACTTACACAATTTTACTATGAAGATAACAGTAGGTGCTTTACTTTAGTAATAGAGGAAAAATATTATTTTTCATTGTTAGAATGAAAACAATTTTTCCAATAGAATCAAGACATTTTTATTATCATTTACTTAAATGTGTATTTTGCAGTGGCCTTCAGACAGGTTTATTATCATGAAGTTATTTCTGCTACCAATACCAATCTAAGTTTCTTTAGTTAACAATGACTTCTACAACTAGAACTATTTAAACATTTTCAGTTTGGAAGATGTTTTACAAACTCTTTATAATTGACTATAACCGCATTGACTAGACACCTCATGTTTAAATAAACTTACTAAATTACAATTACCAATGAAAGAAATTTACTCTTTATTTAAGAGAGCATATCTACAATCTTTTCCCTTTAGCCTAATTTCACCAATGTGAACTTACAATTTTCATTACTGTAAAGATTTTGTACATATGTTAATTTAGTTTATAAATTAACTATGGGAGATTACACTCAAGTTAAATAAAATTGAAACCATAATAGTTTATGCAAGGAATGTTCTCTTTTTCCCTTACAGGAAGCTAAAAACTTCTTTTCTTTAAGTTATGAAAATTATTAATTTAAAAGCATAACTGACTACCAGGTTTTAAAACACATGCATACTGACTTCCAGGTTTCAAAACACATTACACAATTACTTAATTTTTTAAAATCATAACCCAGGAAAGATCTCTCCATAGTTTTTATGGACTTTCCTTTACTTACTGAAATTTGTTAATAGAGCCACTAATTACCTTATTTTGTTGGAAAGAAATCTTCTGGAAGAAAATAAGGCTCACCAGATTGTGGAGAAGAATTTATTCTCAATCTTGCAAGAAGGTGCGCAGAGCCAGATATGGCTGGTGCCCCGAACAAAGAAAAATGACACAATTTATACCCCTAAGCCTAGCATGCAAGCTCTTCCTGTTTTTCCATAGATTGGATACTTCAGAAGTTACAGCTTATCTGAGATTTAACTTTCCCACGCAAAAGTTTGATTTAACTGCTTCTTCTATCACATTCCAACCATTTTAGTTTTTACCCGCTCCCCCCCTTTGTCAAATAAGGAATAGAATTTAGTGCTGAAATGGCACCGACTTAGTTAGCTCCTTCTTGGGCATCCTTCCACTGCCCATAGGACTGGCCTAAACTGGTCTCCTCCACTGCTGTCCAACCCGGGAGTGGGAGACTGAGGCAGCAGGCCGCCGGGTTACATCAACATTTTTCTTCTGTGAAAATTAACCTAATCTTTGTTTTTTGTTTTTTTTCCAATTTATGGCTGACAAAGGTTTAAACTGGGAAATTACCAGGCAAACTGATTCTTAATTCCCTAGCCTAGTAGATAGGTTTAATCTGCCACACCTAGTCTTGCCTTAAAAGCTCTTGCAAAGAGGAGGCCCTTTCCCAATTGTTTCCATAATCAGATTTCTATGACTTTTTCATCCTGCTTAGTTCAATTTGGGCTTTAAGAATATTTATAAATATAACTGCATATTTTTTAACAATTTGAGCAAATAGGCAGACATGAATAGTTTGACACAACAACATGACTTTAGTTACTTTAAACTTTTCAAAGACTTTTGAAACTCTTCTTAATTTGCACTATGACCATGCAGTTTACCACAAGAATTTTCTTTCTTACTTAATGGATTGTAATAACCAAAATGTTCTCAATGCCTTAGCACCATTGTTTTAGAACTTTATATTTTACCTTGAAATTAGCAGAATTTTGGATAAGCAACAAGATTAATTTTATATATTTACTGAGGCTATTTGAAGCCTCAGGGAGACAAGACTGCTTTCTCTCATGAATTGCCACTCTTAGGAACACTGACCGTCAAGGCAGGAGACTTCTCCCCCTCCACCCCCCTTTTGGTTTTGGAGATAATAAAACTCCAGTGGTCATTTAACCTTATTCTATCAGGCAGCAATTTATTTAGTTTACACTTGAATTCATGAGAGAAAGGGTTACTAATACCAGAAGAGGAGACAGTGATGTCCCAGCTCTTCTCAATTATGAAATAACCACAGGCAAAGGCAAAGGGCGAGGTTAGGCCTGAAGCAACCATAAACAAAGGAAAGGTTAGTGTAGAATTTACACTTAAATAATAGTTTCAAGCTAAATTCACCCAGCTATAATCTCAGTTATTGTCTTTCCACTGTTTTACAATATAAATGCATTTATAAATGATTTTAACTCTTAGTTACAGTTTTTATTAATTTTTTAAAAACCTATTAATTTTATAACACCTTTAAATACCTTTCATTCAACTTATAACATATTAAATGAACTTAACCATTACTTTAATTTTTCCTTTAAAGTGAAAGAATAGATCTCTTGCAGTTAGTTTGAAATAAAAGGCTACTTTTCAGGATTTGATTTCTAGAACATAAAATGTTCTTTTAAAAGAACTCTTCTTCAAACATTGAGGATATGATGAGGTTAAAGCACAAGAAGCTATTGATAAAAGATTTTCTTTGTATATTGATCTTATTCAATTTTAATCATAAAAATTTCCCTTCCACAAACCTTCTACACTTTCAGTATTCATTCAGGTTCCGTCCCACACTCTACTCTTTCCAATAATCAATCATTTTATCTTAGGACAAAATCATCTTCTGTTTCCTTAACAATAAAAACCCACTCCATATATCCCACATACTAAGTTACCAGGCAAACTTCTTACAACATATAATTGCCATTAATACTAACCAAGTTTGTTAAAATAATGAACTTTTCTTCACTTTAAATACTTAGTAGCATGTAATACCAGAAACAGTTTTTTTTGGAAGCAAGTTGGCAGGGGAGATTGGCTGCCGAATAAGTTTGTTATAAAATTGCCTTTTATTATTATTATTATCAATTCAGTTTTGTTAAATAATGACTTTCTGCAATTAGCCACTTAAATACCTTAAACAATGCTTTGTAAAACTTTTATAATTATTTATACCCTTAATACAAAGTTTACCTTCACAGAACACATACTCTTACTTAAGGTTACTACAATACCTTCTAAGAACCTGAGCAGAATGCAAACGTATTTTGGCTTTGACACCCTAAGGAGGGAACTTTACTGCATTTATTCTGATTCTGCTTTTCACCTCCTTCACTTCCCCCCCTTCCAGGCAGTCGGGTGCACAACAAACAGGAATGCGGCTTATGAATAGAAGGGTGGACTCACTGGAAAGGGGCAAGCCGCTCCCCCCTTTCCAGCTTTCAGCCAAAATGGGCAGACAGAACCTACTCAAATTTGGCAACTCTCCCAGGAACCCAGCCGCCCTGACTGGGACATTCCCAACAGACTTGGGTGCTTGGCGCGGACACAGATGGCCTCCAAGCCCCGGCAAAGGGCCAGACCAGAGACAAGACACCAGAACATGCACAAACATCTAGACTCCTCAGCTTTTGCCCCAGAATCATTTCACCCCCTTGCCAATGGCAAGGGAGGGCTCCAGCTCAGCTGTAATTCTACTTCATGTAAGGACACAACTCCGACACTAACATTGAGCTGACACAGACAGAAGCACAAAGGTCACTAATCTGACTCACAAGTTTATATATTTATTTTCACCACGGCTGCCCCCACAGCCATCACAAACCTCAGAACACTTAACATTTGGTATAAAGCAAATTCATTCACAAATTAGCACCATAACAAAAGATTTCAGCTAGACTTTTCCACTGTTTAAACTTTACACCCAGACCAAGCTCCACCAGAAAAGCCGATCCATTTTCCTGTAACCAAGTTTTGTTTTCCTTAATCTAGACCAATTTCCAGGATATTAGGACTCGAACCTATAAATACCCTTCCTATTAAAATCGAGACTCCACTCCTTTAGTGGATATAAGACCAGTACCAGATTCTAACATGCAGTTAGACAAACCCAAAACACCAGGGCTTTTCCCCGGTTTTCCTCCTTTTCCCAAGCCTAGAGAGAACGGCTTCCCCCCAGCCTTCTGGGGCTACTAGGGTTCTCTCGGGAGGTGATCAGCCTCCCCTTCCTAGCAATTAAAGCTAGGGCCTTCCAGACTCTGCTCACCCGGGGAGTCTTACCTTCTTCCCTGTTCGGAGCTCTTTTTCGTTCCCAGAATCTTTCTCTTCAGACCTTCCATTGCCCCTTGATTTTGTCGGGAAGATTCTGGTGGAGCCCACATCTTTTCTGGATTAAATTTAATCCAGGGGCGCCCAGATTTGGGGTTCACCCGAGTCCTCCCGGCTTCCTCGGGGATTTGGAAGGGGCAGCAAAATGCTACCGTCTCTGGCCTTCATTTATTGTCCCTTCGTGGTCGCCATTAATGTTGAATGTTTATTTAAGAGAAGTTGCACTAAGTGTGAATTGTAGAGCCAATACTCAGGAAGAGAGCAGGACAGGTATGAGAGGAAAAATGGTTATTGACGGCCCGGTCCGGACTCGGGAGCTTTCTGTTTGAATCCCGAGCCCGGAACAAGATTTTCAAACGTCTTTTATACAGAGAGGAAAGGCCAAATCGTCCCTTTGTTTCAGTTCTCAATAGGCTTCAATTAGCATATATCTCTTCCACATCTTAGGTAAGCTTTTAGCAAGGACTCCAGACATTTTAGATAAGCCTTGGTTTTTGCATTTCCCCTAAATACTTAAAGTTTATAGCCCTTGCTTTGTTAAACATTTCCTGGGACTGGAGCCTGCTGGTCCCTAAGAGCAGGACTGCAGCCTCTTACCGTTTCACACCCACAAGTCAAACAACTTAGTTATCTCTGAAGAGACAAAGAGCCTTCCACCCATAGCCCACATCATAAGCTCTCTCATAACTTCTTCAGTGATATACCATTTATATTCTTTTATCACCAAAATGATTAGGTCAGAGACAGAGTTGATAAAACTGGGATCAGAGCCAAAAACTATAGCTATGGACGAAGCAAACTAAAGGAGATAAATTGTTTCTGCAAGGAATTGCAGGCTTAATTTTGTGGTTAACTTGCTTTTTAAATAATACATAAATATATACATGCCTCTTGATTTTAATGAAATACTGCGATGGGGATTTTTCTTTCAATTTACAATAGGCTTATTCCAGTTTAGTTAGTTTAGTTCATCTGGAAGACAGCTGGAAAATAACATTTGTGTCGTTGGGATTTGATTTTGCCAGATCATCATGTTAACTTTTTGAGAAGTCTTCTTTAAGTCCTTAAATGTCAGAAGCATTTTGGGGGCCCAAGTTCACTATCTGAAATTCAAATCAAGATGGTCTTGGCCTTCTGTACTTATGGAAGTTTTCAGTTCTAACTAAATTCACTTGAGGGCAAGCTAGGCCAAAAATCTGAAGCTGTTTAAATATGATTTTCTGATTATTAGCATCTATCTGTATCCAAAAGAAATACTATTTCCTGAGCACTATATAGATCTTAGAAGAACCATTATTGTATAGAAAGGATGAGAGAAAGAGAACTGATGAGAGAAAAAGAGTGTGTGTGTGAGAAAGATGGTCTATTTTAGCACTTTACACTTTCATTCACGTTTTTACTTGTATTGCACAAAACACAAAAAAAGCTATATTAAATTTGAATCCCAAGCAGATAACAGATACATCCAAAATAATAACTGACACAAACATAAATAAATCTACTAACATCAGGTTCAAAATATTTCATTACTGAAATGCTTGCTTGTAAAGATGAAATGACCCAAATCAATATTTTAACATATTCTCAAAAGTCAGAGTGAATACAGGTGAAATTGTATCCCCAAGAACAAAATTTATATGAGCAATCCACAAATTGTTCAAAATGTTGTACCTTCAATTTAACAATAGAATACTGTTTATTTTAAGTGAAGCGCTGCATATTTGGATATTAAATAAAATATTTTAAAAGTTTCAAATCCAAAAATAAGAAACCAAATTTACAAATAAAAATCTGTAATTTCCATGCAATTTATACCTGGTATTTAATTTTTTAAAGTTATTTGGGTTCTGTATCTAATTTATGTCAAATTTTCTATTTCTTTGAGTAAGAAACATTTTATCCAATATTGTATCTCCAAAATTAAGACTACAAAATATGACTTAAATCATATTCCTTAAAATCACAAGGAAATCAGGGAGTATAAAGAAGAAATTTAAGTCAGATGAAAGTGGAAATTACAATTACTATATATTTTTTCTCTTGTTACTATTGACAGAATCACAGTCTATGTCTTATAAGCCCACTAATAACTTTAATCACTGTTGGTCTAGGAGATAACAATTAAGTGAATGTAGCAAATGTAAAAACTGGGTACTCAGGAGGTGGACTTGGCTCAATGGATACAGCATACACCTACCACATGGGAGGTCCGCGGTTCAACCCCAGGACCTCCTTGACCCTTGTGGAGCTGGCCCATGGACAGTGCTGATGCGTGCAAGGAATGCCGTGCCACACAGGGGCGTCCCCCTCATAGGGGAGCCTCACACGTGAGGAGTGTGCCCCATAAGGAGAGCTGCCCAGCTCGAAAGAAAGTCCAGTCTGCCCAGGAGTGGCACAACACACACAGAGAGCTGATGCAGCAAGATGATGCAACAAAAAGAGACACAGATTCCCGGGCCTCTGACAAAAATGGAAGCAGACACAGAAGAACATACAAAGAATGGACACAGAGAGGACACACTAGGGGAGAGGGGTAAGGGGAGGGAAATAAATAAATAAAAAGATCTTAAAAAATAAACTGGGCACTCATTAATATTCAAATGATATATTGCATAAGAAAAATAACAATATAATTTTATAACTGAGCAAACAGCCCTCTGCAATTCAGGAAAACTGAATTTTTCATTTTGGAAAAAAATATTGATGACTGTAGTTCTCTTATTCTTGGTATTTAAATTACAATTATCTGAACTCCTTTTTAGAAAAGTACAAAATCTCTTAGTTCTGAGGTAGTATTTGGCTCAAAAAATTCAACAGTCAGTATAATTTCTACCCTCTCCTTTACCAGATTCCAAGAAAGAAATATTTTGAATTATTTTGATTGTGAATTTAAAAAATCATACATGACTCAGCAGAAAATAAACTATATCATGACATACAAAATTTCCTTCGTATGCATTTTTTGTCATTTTCAATGGTGTAAATATTTTCTCATATATCTGTTTTTATTTTTTGCCTAGAAAATAACGATGACTGGTAACTTGTAAAGAATATTTAAAGACAAAGATGACTATTAAATAATATTTTAAAAAACACACTACTATTGTTGTAGAATTTGAGAGAAGTTCAATTATTTGAGTATAGAGAGGCCAGGACTCAGGAATGATTTTGAGAAGGAAAAATGGTTTATTGACGCCCGGCCGGATTCGGGAACTTCTGTTTGAATCCCGAGCCCCGAACAAGATTTTCAAACGTCTTTTATACAGAGAGGAAAGGCCAAATGGTTCCTTTGTTTCAGTTCTCAATAGGCTTCAATTAGCATATATATCTTCCACATCTTAGGTAAGCTTTTAGCATGGACTCCAGATATTCTAGATAAGCTTTTAGCATATTTACTTTTTGCATTTCCCCTAAATACTTAAAGTTTATAGCCCTTGCATTGTTAAACTGTTTCCTGGGACTGGAGCCTGTTGCCATTGTCCCTAAGGGCAGGACTGCAGCCTCTTACCGTTCCACACCCACAGCCTTCAGCTTAGGTTATCTCTGAAGAGACAAAGAGCCTTCCACCCATAGCCCACATCACTATAAAGAATAAATCTGGAAGATATGGACCATATTACAGAAGACTGAATTGGCATGTAAAGAATCTGCTTCAAGAATATAGTTATGTTTCTAATTCTACTGGTAACTATTAACACAACAATTTTCAACTGTTGAATTTTGCAAGTTCTTTTAGTAATAATTATCTCCACTTTTGTAATATACATGAGTTGTTACATCATTTAAATAGGAATGCTTTCTTCTTTCTCAGACTAATGGACTCTTGTAAAATGGCAATGTGCTGATGCTTATATGACCTCCTTAAAGGGTAAAAAAATACAAATAGACATTCAAGGTGGTTTTCTGGATCTAATCTTAACCTAACTTTAGATCATATTGGATTGCTTATTTTCCATGTGGGAAAATATATAAAACTTTTCTCCATGTTTGGTCAGTAAGATGTGTAATAGGTTATCTTGTTCCATGTATAACAAAGATATTTACACTAGCAAGGGAATTTCCAGGAAGATGGCAGAGCAGGGAGATTCAGGAGTCACTTTTCTTCCAAAAGAGCTAGTGAAGAGTCAGAAACTGTCTGTAACAACTGTTCTGGAGCTCAGGAGGCCAAAGGAGCATTATACAGCATCCAGAGAATGGTGTATGGAAAAGGCTGAGAAATTGTGTTAAAAACTGTATGTACAACATTATGATTATAATAAAAGCCATTGATTATATTGATTATACACTTTGGATAGATTATAGTGTATGTGAATACATCTCAAAAAAACAACCTAATGAACTAATAAATAATTGTGCAAGAGTAGCCAGAAAAAGCAACTATGTACAGCAGTGGAATCATAGAGAGGTTGAAAGGTGAGGAATTTTCTTGTTTGTTTTTTATTATTACTGAAATAATGGAAATGCTCCAATAATGATTGAGGTGATGAATGCACAACTATGTGATCATACCAAATTCCACTGTTTTTATACTTTGTATGAATTGTAAGCTTTATTAATATGTATAAATAAAATTGACTTGTTAAAAAAGAAAAAAAAATAATTATCTCCACCTTTGTAATTTTATGATTTTGTAAACATCAGTGAGACTCTATAAAAATGCTTACAAATAGTAATTTTAAAAATATATTCTGTTATAATTATTTTCTATTAAAATTGAGTTTTGTTATTTACTCTTAGAATAATTCGTTACTGATATTATTTATCCCAATGTACATTAATGATATATATTTAATTATTAGTAGTTAAGAAAAATGGCGTTTTATTTTTATTTTTTTAAGAAAAATAGCATTTTAAATTTTCATTTTTGAATTGCTTTTAAATTTAAAAATGAACAGATTATCACATTTTTAACTGTGAAGGAAAAACAAAATTATAAATAATTGCCTCAAAAATTTGAAAGTTATGCTACTGATTTAGATAATGTATGCACTTTTTACTAAATAAAAAGAAGGTAAATTTGTTAGTAATCTTCTGAGAAATAAAAATGTAATTCTCTGTACAGACACTGATTGTACAAAAATACAGTATCAATGTATTCCTTGGCCCTTAGCTCAGTGATACTCTAGGGCCATGTGTGCTAGAGTAAAAATACATAGATATACTATATGTCACAATTATGCTCTATTTTCTACTTTTATCCATTCAGGTGCACAGAGAATATAAAATTGAATATAAGGTGAAAGGGGAATCATAATATAAAAATAAAGGCTCTTGAAATTTATTACACTATGCTTTTGAAGCATCAGTATTTATATATTCTTCTAAATTGCAAAATTGATTACTATATGGCGACTTCCAGGGAAGACAGCTGAGTAGGGAGATGCAGTACTCAATCCTTCCACCAAAAAGCTATTAAACAAGCAGGAACCAACTAAAACAACTGTTTCAAAACTACAGAGGGCAGAAGCATCCAGGGATATCTGTCAATTGCCCTCTTCGAATAGTGATTACCAGCGTGTATCCGCCCCTCTTGCGGCAAGCTGCTGCAAAGTACAGTACCTGGCCAACGGCAGGTGAACGTAAAAAGGACATAAAAATCCTCTTCCCTAAGAACAAGAGCAGGCTTGTCCAACCACTGATCACAACTTCTGATGAGCGAATTTGTTCCCTGGGTCACAGATCTGAGGGAAGCTCTTGTTTCAACTACTCTGGAAAAATGATGTCAGCCATTGTTTCAACCATCCCAAGACAAGGGGGTGGTTAGTGGAGATTTAAAGACACAGGGCTTCCTCCGTCCTGTGGAAGAAAATTAGCTGAAAGACTGCATTTACTGGAAAGGCCAGGGAAGTTCAATTATGGGGAGCCATCAGAAAAGACTGGGCGCCCTTCCTGAACCCCTGTACATAGCACTTTGGAGCTGGTCTGTGCCTCCTGCCTGGGTCTTGGCTTTGTTTTGGTTGGGAGAGTCCTCCTCTGGGTGATGCTTCTCCCAGAATTTTTCCTTCAGGCAAAAGATCTGTGAGACAACAAAAGGAGTATAGATGTGACCTCTCTAAGCAAGCCTCTTCTGTCACTTTTACTGAAACTATGGTTGGCTCTGGGGTTGGTGTATACCCAGGAGACTTGAATCTCTGGACTGGCCATGTGCCAGCTGGGCCTTGAACCTCAGCAGAGTTGCAACACCTACTCTCCAGTTCCTTGGACTTTCCCAGGTCAGCTAACAGGAAGGTGAGGAAGGTCAAGCCCCACACCAGGGAACTGAGAGATTCTACAGCTGCAAGCAGGAGAATCCCATCCATCAGCCATGTGGGATCTAAGCTCCCTCTCAATTTAGAGGTGGAGTTGACATTGCCATCCCAGGGTCCTCAGGGTCCTAAGAATGGAGAAATAAAATATGTATTAGAGTGGACTTACTGGTATTCTACTATAGAATTATTGTGACTCTAGCAATGGAAGAAATTGTATCATTGATGGGAAGACAGTGGCCACGAGAGCTGCAGAGGGCAGGGAAATGGAAGAAGTGTGACATGGGGACATTTTTGGGACTTGGAGTTATCCTGAATGATATTGCAGGAACGGATGCAGGGCATTATATATCCTGCCATAACCCACTGAATAAGCTGGGGGAGAGTGTAAACTACAATATAATCTATAATCCATGCTGTGTAGCAGTGTTCTAAAATGTGTTCATCAAATGCAATGAATGTGCCACACTGATGAAAGAGGTTGTTGATGCGGGAGGAGGGGAGTAGCGTATATGTAAGGGAACCTCTTACATTTTTTAATGTAACATTTTGTGTGATCTATGTATATTAAAAAAAAAAAACCTAAAAAAATAAATTTAAAAAACCTACAGAAGCAGGAAGTCTGAGACAAAGGCCAGCCAGCTTAGATACCCTAGAGAGGGAAGTTTTTCCCCTGAGACAGAGGGGACAACAAAACTCCTATAAACAGAGGAACTCCAAAACAAGTGACACACAAAAGTCCAAGACAAGACAGAGGGCCAGTAAGACAGGGAATACCCTGAAGAGTACATTTGCCTTGTGCAGACTGTCCTGACAGGAAAGATAAAAGTCAAGAAAATATCAGGCTTATCGCCAGTTAGTTACAAAACCAAGAAGCGTACATCCCAGGGAGTAAATCCCAGAGTTAGCATTTAAAAATATTAAAACATAACAGCATGCAACATAAGAGTATAGGACACCAAAAGAAACAGGAAATGTTAACCATCCAAAAGAAGAGGATAAAATACAGAAAAAAAACGAATGAAGATGAGAATGTGGACACACCAGAAAAAAATCTTTAAACAAGTGATCCTAAAAATGCTTAAGGAGATGAAGAAAAGTACAGAGAAAGGACTACAGGATATCAGGAAAACAATGAATGGTACAGCATGAGAGTCTAAGTATAGAGAGAGAAATTTTACAAAGGAACCAAACAGAACTTCTGGGGTTGAAGACCACAATAACTAAATGTTAAAAAAAGAAAATTGCCCAGGAATATTTCTAGAGCAGGTTGTACTCAGTAAACTACAAGGCAGTACACTTTAAATGAGTCAGTCTGAAGAGTGGGAAGCAAAAAGAAATATTAAAAGTGAAAATAGCGAAAGACGTCTAAGCACACCAATATATGTGTTATGGGAGTCTCAGAACGAGTAGAAAGAGAGAAAGAATCAGAAGAAAAAGTGAAAGAAATAATGACAGAGAATTTCCCAAACCTAGCAAAAGACATGAATGTGCACATCCGAGAAGTTCAGAGAATATCAAACAGGATAAACATGAAGAAAAACACACACAAAGTTATATATTGATTATACTATCAAATGGAAGACAAAGAGAAAGTTCTGAAAACTGCAAGAAATAAGCAATGTGTTACATACAAGGAAATCACAATAAGAATGAGGGACAAGTACTCATCAGAAACCATGGAGGCAATATGTTAGTGGGGTGAAATACGGAAAGTGCTGAAGAAAAACTCTTTCCAGCTAACAATTTAATATACGGTGAGGCTCTCTTTCAAATATGAGAGCAAGATTAAGACATTTTCAGAAAAACAAATGCTGAGGATGTGCAGCACCATTAGAACTGCCCTACATGCAATGCTAAAGAGAGTTCTTCCGACTGAAACAGAAGGACACTAGACATTGGTTCAAAGGAGCATAAAGAAATAAAGACCTGTGGCAAAGGTAACCATTTGGGTAATTATAAATGCCAGCATTATTTTGGGGTGTTGCTTGGTATATAACTCCACTTCTTGCTTCCTACAGGTGCTAAAATGCAAATGTGAAAAAGTAATGAAAAATTTAGGTTTTTGGACATACAATACATGAAGGTAAAAGTGGTGACAAGTTAAAAAATGGTGGGGAGACAGAGGGATATAAGAAGTGTTTATGTGCATGCTCTTACAGATAAGTTGGTATCAAACCAAATATAATTGTCGTATGATAGGATATTTAATTTTAACCCTATGTTACCTACAAGGAAAAAGATGAAAAATATATCCAGCTAGAAAAGACAAGACAATCAATATGGCACAATACACACACACACACACAAAATAAACAAATATAAAGTAAGCTCTAATGAAAGTGAGGGGGAAAAGGTCTAAGACTTATAAAGTCTAAATAGAAAAATGGCAGAAGAAAGGCATGTGTTATTAGTAATGACTTTAAAAGTAAATAGATTAAACTTTCCAGTAAAAAGACAGGGATTGGCAGAATGGGTTAAAAAAAAAACAAAACATAACTGAACTATATGCTTTCTGCAAGGTTGATGGTGAAAGGATGGGAAAAAATATACCATGCAAGTAGTAACCAAAAGAACTGGTATCACAAAGGATTTAAGGGGACAAATATGACTATTACATACTGATAAAGGGGACAATTCAACTGGAAGACAAAACAGCAATAAATATATATGTACCTAACAGCAGAGCCCCAAAATATATGAAGTAAATACTGATAGATTTGAAGGGAGAAATTGACAGTTCTATACTAATAGTAGGAGATTTTAACACACCACTTACTCTCAATAATAGACAAATGTCTAGTCAGAACAGCAACAGTGAAGTACAGTGCCTGAATGATATACTAAATCAACAAGATTTAACAGACATTTATAGAACACAGACCCCAACAAAAACATAATATATATTCTTCTCAAGTACACCTGGATCATTCTCCAGAATAGACAATAGGAAGGATGGAAAAACAAGTCTCAAAAATTCAAAAATATTGAAATCATACAGTGTATGTTTTCTGACCTCAGTGGAATGAAGCTAGAACAATAACAGAGTTAGAAAGGGAAAGTTCACAAATACATGGAAACTAAGCAACATAATCTTAAACAAACAATAGTTTAAAGAGGACCCCAGAAGAGAAATTAGGAAATATAGTAAGGTGGATGAAAATAAACATACCAAAACATATGGGATGCAGTGAAGGCAGTGCTGAGAGAGAAATTTATAGCTCTAAATGCTTACAACACAAAAGAAGAAAGCCCTCAAATCAGAGACCTTAAACCTGGAAGACTTAGGGAAAAAAAGAGCAAACTAAGCCCAAAGCAAGCAGAAGGAAGGAAATAACAAAGATTAGAGAGGGAAAAAATGAAATAGAAAAAAAAAATTAGAGGATCCACAAAATCAAAACAATGCTCTTTGAAAAGATGAGCAAAATAGCAAGCAAAATTGACAAACCTTTAGCTAGACTTGACAAGGAAAAAAGCGAGGATACAAGTAATGAAAACCAGAAATGAAAAGGGGGATATTACTACTGATACCACTGAAATATTATATAAAGGGCTATGAGCAACTATATGCCAACCACTTAGATAATCAAGATGAAATGGACAAATTCTTAGAACCACATAAACTACCTACATTGACTCAAGAAAGAATAGAAGATCTCAATCAACCAATTACTAGTAGAGAAATTGAATCAGTAATCAAACAGTCCCCTCAAAAAAGCCCAGGACCAGATGGTTTCACAGGGGAATTCTCCCTAACATTCCAAAGAATATTTCATTCCAATTCTGCTCAAACACTTCCAAAAAATTGAAGAGAAGGGAACACTCTTAACTCATTCCATGAGGCCAACATCACCCTCATGCCAAAGCCAGAAAAAGAAAACACAAGAAAGGAAAACAACAAACCATTATATCTTATGAATATAGATGCAAAATTCTGCAACAAAAAAAGAGCAAATTGAATTCAACAGCATATAAAAAGAATTATACACACCATGATCAAGTGGGACTTATTCATGGTATGCAAGGTTGTTTCAACATGAAAAAAATCAGTTATTGTAAAATGCCAGATTAACAGAATGCAGGAAAACAACCACATGATCATTGTAAATCAATGTATAAAATGCTTTTTAAAAAATACAGTGCCCTTTCTTAATAAAAACACTTAGAACACTAGTTAAAAAAGGAAACTTTCTCGACATGATAAAGGGCATATATGAAAAGCCCACTGCTAACATTTTACTTAATGGTGAAAGACTGAAAGCTTTCTCTCTAAGATCAGGAACAAGATACAGATGCCCACTGTCATTACTGTTATTCAACATTATACCATAAATTCTTACCAGAGCAATTAGCCAAGCAATAAAAGACACCTGAGTTGGAAAGGAAGAAGTAAAATTTTCCCTATTTGAAAATGACATGATTCCATATACAGATAATCCTGAATAATTCAAAACAAAGCTCCTAGAGCTAATAAATGTATTCAGCAAGGTGGCAGGGTAGAAGATCAACCTGAAAAAAAAAAACTGTAGTGTTTATATGTGAAAGTGCTGAACAATCAGAATCAAAAATCAAAAATAAATTCCATTCACAATAGCAAGTAAAAGAATCAAGTATCTAGGAAACTAAGAAAGGAGATAAAACATTTGTACATAGAAAACTACAAAGCCTTGCTAAAAAAAATTTAAAGAGGTAAATAAATGGAATGATATTCTGTGTTCATGTATTAGAAGACTATACATCATCAACATGTCAGTAGTACCCAAAACAATTCATAAATTCAATTCAAGTACAATAAAAATCCCATCAACCTAGTTTGCAGATATGGAAAAGCCAATTATCAAATTTATATTGAAGGCGGTAAGGGTCCCCAAATAGCTAAAACCATCTTGAAAAAGAATGAACATGTAGGGCTCAACACTTCCTGACCTTACAACTTATTACAAAGCCACCATGCTTAAAACAGCATGGTAAGGACAGACACTTAAAGACCAATGGAACAGACTAGAGAGCTCAGAAACCAACCCTCACATTTATGGCCAACTGATTTTTTTTCTATTAGAGAAGTTTTGAGTTTACAAAACAATCATGCATACCATACAGGATTCCCATACATTACCTCACCACCAGCAACTTGCATTGTTGTAGAACATTTGTTAGAAGTGATGAGAGAACATTATCATAATATTACTACTAATTATAGTCTGAAGCTTATATTTGGTGTATTGTAAGGTGGCAAAGAGTACTTTACTGGAAAAGAATAGTATCTTCAACAAATCATGCTGAGAAAACTGGACCTTCATTTTCAAAAAAAGGAGGAACTGTACCTCACACCATATAAAAAAATCAACTCAAAAGTGATCAAAGAAGTAGAACTATAAAACTCTTAGGAAAAAAAAAGAGAGGCATCTTCAGGACTTCGTATTAGGCAAGGGTTTCTAAGACTTTACACCCAAAGCACAAGCAACAAAAGAAAAAAAGATAAATGGGATCTCAGCAAAATAAAAAAACTTTTGTTCCTCAAAGGTCTTTATATGAAATTGAAAAGACAACCTACATAATGGTAGAAAATAATTGGAAACCACATATCTGATAAAGGATTACTATCCAGTATATATAAAGAAACCCTTCAACATAACAAAACAGATAACCCAATTTAAAAATGGGCAAAAGACTTGAATAGATATCACTCCAAAGAAGATATACAAATGGCCACAAAGCATGTGAAGAGATGCTCAACATCATTAACCATCAGGAAAATTCAAATGAAAACACATTGAGATTCCATTTCACACCCATTAGAATGGCTGCTATTTAAAAATGAAAAACAAGTTTGGGAGAGGATGCTGAGAAATAGGGACACTCATTCGTTGCTGGTGGCAATGTAAAATAGTGCAGCCACTGTGACAGACAATTAGGGAGTTCCTCAGAAAGCTAAGTATAGAACTATCATATGACCCAGCAATTCCACTACTAAGTATATACCCACAAGAATTGAAAGCAAGGTTTTGAACAGGTATTTGCACATAAATGTTCATAGAAGTATTATCACAATTGCCAAAAGATGGAATTAATCCAAGTGCCCATCTATTGATGAATGGATAAATAAAATTTGGCATATATGTAGGATAGAATATTATTCAGCTGTAAAAAAAATGAAGTCCTGATATATGCAACATGGACGAACCTTGAATATATCATGCTGAATTAAATAAGCCAGATACAAAAGACCAAACTTCATATGGTCTCACTGACATGAAATAATTTCTAAATTTTTATAAAAGATAAAAAATCAAATTTCCATTTTTTAAAAATCCATGAAACTACACTATACAGTGAATCCTAAATTAAACCATGGACTTAATTAATAGTACAATAAAAATGTGCTATCATCAATTGTACAAATGTTCCACACCAATACAAGATGTTGGTGGTGAGGTGGTAGATGGGAATTCTATATTTTGTGCATGATTTTTCTATTAACTCACAATCTCTAATACAGGAAAAATGAAAATAAAAATGAATTGATTGGTATATTCAAATTTCTGTATATATTACATTACAAATATTTTAAATAAATGCATTTTAGAGCTAAAATTTACAGGTTGATATTGAGCTCTCTGGACTCAGAATAGACTTGTATAATATACAATATGGGTACAAATTTAGATAGAAAATAAGAGGATTAAAATGGCTGGGGAAAATATATAGGCTTTCCTAATTATTATTAGCTTTACTGTCTTAAAGCATTAAGTTGGAAATTAGTGAGGTGAACGTTACAATTAGTATCATGTCATTGTGCTTCTCTCATAAATCTTTAGGAAATTAGTGCCCTGACAATGCAAGCATTACTCAATCACAATAGATTAACATTCCATTGTATTTGGACTGTGATAGGTAGTGACATCCTCTTCCAATTATCTGCCTGAGTGGACAGGAACAGATAAGAATGCACAAAGAGAAAAGGTGGTTCACAGATCAACACAAAGTACCTGGTTTTGATTATAACCTGGGTTAAAAAAAAAAAAACAACTATACACACACACATAATTAAAATATCAACAGGAACTCCAGTTGAAAGGGAAAAACAAAGAGTAAATCTCTAAAGAGTTATTATATAAATAAAGGGAGTTGAACTATACAGAATTTATATAATACAATAGCATTCATTGGCTTCTTAAGGGCATTTGTAGATAAAAATTACTAGAATACCCTTGAGCCTTTTGGAAAAATGATTGAATATCTAGTACACAATATTTTTCTGAAAACTGACATCACAATTGATTTTGTGAGTGTAATCAAACATAGACTAGATAGAGACCTCACATTATTTTAACAATCAATTAATTACCAAGCAAAGTAAATAAAGGAAACATTTTTATGTAACATCTATCTTTCTGCAGCTTCTTTAAATTTTCATGAAGAAAGATGTGCAAGAACTGTATATTTTTATGTTCGCATAAACCTTGCTTTAGGCTGAAAATGTCTGCTTTAAATCTTCAATGTGGGAAAGAGAAAATAGTGTCTGCAGGAGAAACAAGCAATATTACTGTTAGAATTCCAACGCAGTAATGTCTAGCCTTTATCACATCACTTTGATCAGATGACTGTGCATTATTCATTTAAAACTGTTTATGGAAATTATGCAATCAATTATCTTCTAAAAATAAATAAAAGAAGCATTTTAACATGTTACTAAAACATCCTGAAAACAATTTAGTAGTCTTGCATATTTTAATGCAATAGAAAAAATATTCAAGCAAAACAAATTACATTTATTGATAAAGGTACTGCTAGAGATGTGGATTTTTCCCCCAATTTGTAAAATTAAAACTATATAAGTAATTGTTCTGGCTTCCACACTAAACTGTAGAGAACTGAAAGGACTATTGCTTTCACCTTTAAAACAAAAAAGAAGCCAACTGCAAATGATAAGACTCTTGAGAACCACAAGAGAACTGAGGTCACTGGCACCAAAACTAAGGAGAGACCATGACTGTAGGGAGAGATGAGATTTGAATATGCACCCATCAGGGGGAAGATCCAATCAGATACCAGTAAGAAGAGTTCAGCCAGAATTGATGACAAGTTGGTGAAAGCCAGCTATCACCTATTAAGACAATGCGAAACCCCTGAGCATCAGAAATTGGGGCAGTCCATACACTCTTGTATGTTCTTTGTCCACAAACTCCACCAGGCCCTCACAAGAGACTGGGAAGAGCCCTTAACTGTATCCCTTGTGATGCAGGACTATGGGAAGGAATCAACAGACAAATGGAAGAGGCAAGGAATAATGCTTAATTTCTCCTCTTCTATCTCCAAAACAGAACACAATTCTGAATCAGTGGGGAGAAAGGAAATAAGCATTACTGGCCTTAGAGAATTTGTGAAAAGTCATTGTATTTGAAGGAATAGGGGTAAAATTTTTCCTCCTGGGGATGAAGCAAGACTATGCATTTAGGCTGCAACTACAACTGGGAGAGAGGCAGAACCAAGAAGCCACACCCCCAGCCTTCAAGGAAATGATGCATGCCCATGACTGATCCTTAATTACACCATCATCATCACCACTGCCAAGGTAAGAAGATTTGAGTAACAAGTAACAGCAACATAGAACAGCTGGAATAGAACAGGCATGGGATGGAAGGGTACAATGAAAGGCTTTCTGAGTCACATTAAAAAGGAAAGACCTAAAATGCAGACTCTAACAGCCATTGCTTTGGTAAAACCTTCCCTTGCACCTTAGACACAGATATCTCTAACAGAATTCAAGCCTGTGGAACAGTGAGGATAACCACAGCAACAAGAAATATCAAACTCAGCCAATGTTGTAACTAGACTAAGAAAATAACCCTCTCCCACAATATCCAAGCAGAATGAATAGAATGCTCATTTCCAACATAAAAATGATTTATATCAATATCTACTGTCATAAAAAACAAGTCCAAATTTTAACTGTTGTAGAAGTCAAGAGGTTCAATTATTTGCATATAGAAAGGCCAGGACTTAGGAATAATTTTGGGGAAGGAAAAATGATTTATTTACGACCGGCCAGTCCGAACAAGATTTTTGAGTTCCTTTTGTACAGAGGAAGAGCCAAATGGTTCTTTGTTTCAGTGCTCAATAGGTTTGAATTAGCATGTATCTTCCACTTCCTGGGTAAGCTTTTAGCAGGGACTTCTTACATTCTAGATAAGCTTTTAGCACATTTGGTTTGCATTTTCCCTGAATATTTAAACTATAGAGTTTGTATTGCTAAACTGTTTCTCAAGGACTGGAGTTGTTGTCATAGTTACCAAGCGCAGGGCTGCAGTTCTCACTGTCCCAAATGCATGGCACAGAAAACGTACCACTCAGGTTATCTACAAAAATATGAACAGCCCCCCACCCATAGCCTACACCATAACAAGTAACTCTGAGGCATATAAAATACCAAGAAAAAATTTTTTAGAGCAGTTATCTGAGCCAGAGTCAGTTATGGCACAGGTGATGGAACTATCTTTCAAGGAATTAAAATAACTACAATTAATACATACAAGTTCTAATAGAAAAGGTGGATAATATGGGTAATTTCAGCAGAGATTATGAAAACTATAAGTAAGAATAAAATGGAAATTTTAGGTATGATCAATGCAGCAATGATGATGAAGAATGATTTTAACAGATTCTTCAAGGGAATTCAGAACCTAGTAAAGATGCAGTAAGCTTGAAATTGTTTAATTTAACTGTCAGTAGAAATTAAACCCCAAAAGAGAAAAAAAGTAAAAAATTCATAAGAGAACATCCAAGAACTGTGAGCCATTATTGAACATTCTAATTTACACATAACTTGAATGACAGGAGGAGAAAGAAAGAAAGGAGCAGAAGAAATATTTGGGGAAATAGTGACTGTAAATTCTCCAAAATGAATGATGGGCACAGATCTGTGAAGGATAAATACTGAAAAGCAAACAAACAAAAAACACCTGGGGCTAACATTCACACTTGTGTAAACAAAACAAAGAAAATAATGAAAGCAGCTAAAGAAAAAAGAAACATTTTACATAGAAACAAAGAATAAGGATAATAGCAGACTTTTGTCAGAAACCGTAATGGAATAATATCTATTAAGTGTCATTAGAAAAACAGTGCTGACCCGTATTTCTATACCCATGAAACTTATCTTTCGAAAATGAGGGAGAAATAAAGACTTTGTCAGCAAACAAACACTGAAGTGCTTCATTACCAACAGATCTATAAAGGTATATAACACAGGGTAAAATTTTACGTGTGCAGAAATGTAGTGATGAACACACATTTGTTAATATTCAAAGAATTATAACGTACCAAATGCAAATTTTACTATAGATAAGTTAAAATATTTATTTAAACAAATAAATAAACAAACCAGCATGTGTGTGGGTATGTATAATGCAAACTGGCAAATGAATATAACTATACTGCAAATGTATCAAATAGCCACACTAAAGGGAATGAGGATGAAAGTAAGTTTGAAAAAGTGTTTTGACTAGATAGTGCAAGGCCAAAGACGATAGCAACAAAAATACTTAATACAAACAATGCAGTCTAGTTGGCAAATTTATTTGTCACATGTGTATGGGTTATGGCATCTGAAATTACTTTTTTTGTGCACAAGGATTGAACAAATATATAATTATACGTAGATAATGAGAGCTATGTTTCTTCCTTTTGTAAACTTAAAAATAAATAATGTAAAAAGGTATAATGTATTAAGTATTCACTCCCAGTCTTTATTATGACTAGTGTATCTGGGGATACACTGTTTCTATATGCATATTTGATTAATTCCTCTTTTTTGTAAGTGGGGAGGTGGCATAATTGTCAGTGGAAAATTAACTCATTTTCTTCCAGCAAAGATTGATATTAGACTGAGAAAGAAAAGTTCAAAATTTCAATAACTTTTTCCCTGCATGTCTGTGTTGCTTAAGGGTGTGTTCCAAAATAGTACTCCATTGCTTTGAGAATATTTCAATGCATCTTAGCTATAAAGAACTACACTTGAACAAGGGATTGGGATGCTAAATTTCTCTGCGTAGTTATGTAAGAAATATGGGAAAAAGAAGAATGGAGAAGTGAGAATAGTTTTGAGGAAAGAGAACCCCAGAAACTTGACAGAGTTTGAAGAAGATATTGGTCACTGAGAAAAAGAAAGGAATTTTAAGGCCAGGGATTTTAGGTTGAGTGCCTGGTGGCAAAATGAAACTCCTTTAAAATTTTAGTCAATTCTAACTGATTTTTGGAGAACATAATAAAGGTTCTGTGTCTGGGAAAACTGAGAACAGAGGGAACAGCATCCCCATTTGGATAGTTCTTGGACGAGATTGAGAGTTGCACAGAAGCTGGAACATGGTGATCAAAAGTGACCAGAAAAGGGTGGATAAAATGGCAGCTGAGTAAGGAATTCCAAGAGTCAGCTAATTCTGCAAGGCAGTTTGTAATCCCCCCCAGAGCTATTGGAAGCACCTCTTTGGGGGCCCAGGAGACCAGAAAAGCATCCTGCAACATCCTTGAAAGAATGGAAGGAGAAGACTGCCCATCTACAGTGAAGATTCATAAGTAGAGCACTCCGCACCATGTAGGCACAATGACCCACATGGATTATTGTTGGCTACTTGAGAGCATCCATCCCACTTGGATTATTGTTGGCCACTCTAGAGCATCCATCCCCCTCCCCTGGCAGGGACTGGTGCTATGTTATTCTACTTAGGCAAATGCAGTCGTTTTATACCTGCATGGCATAGATTGCTGCCCATACTTACACTCCATTCCTACCCCAGGCAGGGAAGGAAGGGGCATGAAGTTTCATAAGTCATTCCAGGCAACTACAGATGGTCTTGGCTTGCACAACTTGGATTATTAGATATGGCTGTGGCTTTGTACCTACGCCTTGCAGAGGAGAAAAGTGGGGTAGGCTTCATTGGTTCCCCAAGCAACTTCCATCTGAATAAATCTGAATAGACCAACCCTGAGATACATAATAATCAGAATGTCAAATGCCAAAGACAAAGAGCATATTCTGAGAGCAGCAAGAAAAAAGCTACGATCACATAAAAGGAATACCCAATAAGAGTAAGTGCCAATTTCTCATCAGAAACCATGGAAGCAAGAAGGCAGTAGTATGATATAGTTAAGATACTGCAAGAGAAAAACTGCAAGTCAAGAATCTTATATCCAGCAAGATTGTCTTTAAAAAATGGGGGTGAGTTTAGAATATTCACAGATAGACAGAAACTGAGCATCTATAACGAAGGGGACAGCTTTTCAGGAAATACTAAAGGGAGTGCTACAGCCTGAAAAGAAAAGGCAGGAGAAAGAGGCTTGGAAAAGAGTCTAGAAATGAAGATTATATCAGTAAAAGTAACTAAAAGTGTTAAAAGAGTAGTGAAAATAAAATATGACAGCTAAAACCCAAAAGTCAAAATGGGTGAAATAAGAACTGCCTTAAGAATAAAAGCATTGAGTGTTAATGGATTCAATTCCCAATCAAAAGACACACTGGTGGAATGGATAGAAATAATGAGCCATATATATATATGAGTCTACAAGAGACTCACCATAGTTCTAAGGATAACAGTAGATTGAAAGTGAAAGGCTGGAAAAAGATATTCCACTCATGCAGTGAAAACAACAACAACAAAATCTGGAGTAGCTATACTCATGTTGGATGAAATAGATTTTAAAAGCAAAATAGTTATTAGAGATAAGGAAGCATATTATATATTAATAAAAGAGGCAAATCACCAGGAAAAAATAACAATCATAAATGTATATGCACCTAACCAGGATACCCCAAGATACATGAGGCAAACATTGACAAAATTGAAGGGAAAAATAGATATCTCTAACATAATGGTTGGAGAATTCATTTTCCACTCTCTGCATTAGATAAAACTTCTGGGCAAAGGATCAATAAATAAACAGAGAGCTTGAATAATATGATAAATGGACTAAACCTAATAGACATATACAGAACATTATACCCCTAAACTGCAGGATATATATTATTCTCAAGCATTCATAGGTCTTTCTCCATGATAGATCATATATGAGGTCACAAAGCAGATCTCAATAAATTCAAGAGAATCAAAATTATACAATTTTCTCTGATCATAGTGGAATAAAGTTGGAAATGAACAAGAGTTGAAGAAAGGAAGTCAACAAAAATATGGAGATTAAAAAACATACTCTTAAATAATCAATGAATCAAAGAAGAAATTGCATGAAAAATCAATACATATCCTGAGATGAATGAAAATGAGAACACAATATATCAGAACCTATGGGATACAGCAAAGGCAGTGCTGAGAGGGAAATTTATATTCCTCAATGATTACACTAAAAAAATAAGAAAGTGCTAATATCAATGACTTAACTACACAGCTGGAGGAACTAGGAAAATAACAGCAAACTAGTCCCAAAGAAAGTAGAAGGAATGAAATAACAAAGATCAGAGCAGTAATAAGTGAAACTGAGGACAAAAAAATAATAGAGAGAAATAAAATAAACCAAAAGTTGGTTCTTCAAAAGATTAACAAAATCTACAAATTCTTAGATATACTGACAACAAAAAAAGAGAAGGGATGCAAGTAAATAAAAAATGAAAATAGGGACAATACTACTGACCCCACAGAAATAAAGGAGATCATAAAATGAAGTTAGGGAAGAAAATTCCATTTACAATAATCACTACAAGAATACAATATTTCAGAACAAAATTAACCAAGGATGTATAACACTTGCATTAAGAAAACTACAATGCATTGCCAAAAGAAGTAATACAAAATACTTAAGTAATTGGAAGAACATTCCATGCTCATGGATTGGAAGACTAAATATCATTAAGATGTCAATTCTACTCAAATTTATATACAGATTAAATGCAATCCCAATAAAAATTTCACCAGCATTTTTTAAGCAAATGGAAACACAATTATTAAATTTATTTGGAACAGTAAGGGGCCCTGAATTGCTGGAAAAGAAAAAGTGAAATTGCAGGACTCTCACTTCTGGACTTTAAATCATATTACATAGCTATAGTGGTAAAAACAGCATGGTACTGGCATAAAGACAGACACACAGACCAAAGGAACCAAATTGATAGCTCAGAAACAGATCCTCTCACCTATGATCAAGTGATTTTTGACAAGTCTGTCAAACCCACCTAGCTGGAGCAGAACAGTCTATTCATCAAATGGTGCTGGGATAACTGGATATCCATAGTCAAAAGAAAGAAAGAAGACCACTGTCTCACACCTTACACAAAAATTAACTCAAAATGGAACCAATGAAAGAAAACATGGATAAGTGGAACCTCCTCAAACTTAAACACTTTTTGATTCAAAGGACTTTGTCAAGAAGGTGAAAAGTCAGTGCACTCTATGTGAGAAAATATTTGGAAACCACATAGCCAATAACGGTTTTATCTCCATTCTATATAAAGATTTCACACAACTCAACAATAAAAGAGCAAGGAATCCAATTTAAAAATGGACAAAATACTTAGATATTTCTCCAAAAAGGAAATACAAATGTCCAAAAAAAAACCATGAAAAAAATGTTCAATATCAATAGCTATTAAGGAAATGCAAATCAAAATGACAATAAGGTATTATTTCACACCACATAGAATGGCCATTACTAAATTAACAGACAACTGTAAGTGCTGGAGAGGATGTGAAGAAATAAGAACACTCTTTCACTGTTGGTGGGAATGTAAAATGGTACAGCCTCTGTGGAAGACAGTTTGGCTGTTCCTCAGGAAGCTAAATATAGAACTGCTATGAGATCCAGCAATTCCTCTACTAGGAATACATCCAGAAGAACTAAAAACTATGACACGAACAGACATCTGCACACCAATGCTCATAGCAGTGTTGTTCACAATTGCCAAAAGATGGAAACAATCCAAGTGTTCATCAACCAATGAATGAATAAACAATACGTGATATATACATATGATGGAATACTATGCTGCAGTAAGAAGAAATGAAATTGGGACAGATAGATAACTTGGATGAATTTTGAAGACATTATACTAAGTGAAGTAAGCCAGATATCAAAGGCCAAATATTGCATGGTCTCACTAATATGAACTAAGCACGAAGAATAAATGCATGGAGTTAAAAACCTAGAGTATAGGTTATTAGGAGATAAGAGGAGGGCTGTGAAGGAGTACTGATGCTTAATGTATTTAGAGGTTTTAATTAACTTGGCTGTAATGTATGAAAATGGATAGGGTTGATAGTAATACCTTATAGTGAGCAGCAGCTGATTTAGGTTAGTCCAGGGATGCAAAGGTCAAATGAAAGAAAGCTAGAGAATAATCTAGGGACTGAGTAACACAGTGAACCCAGAGGAGGATGAGAATTGTGGTTAATAGTACAAATGCAGGAATGTCCTTCTGTGAACTAGAACGGATGTATGTTACTATTGCAGAGTGGTGGGAATGTGGAGAAGCATGAGAAGAATACAAATTTGTAAACTTTGGACTATAGTTAACAGCAATTCTGTAATATTTTTGTGTCAATGCCAAAGATGTACTTTTTTAATAATAAGGGGCATGGAAAAAATATGCCAAATGTATGTTATAGACCATAGTTAGTGGTCATAGTCTGATGATATTCTCTCATAATCTGTAACAGATGTTCCACAATGGTGTGGTGTGTTGGTGAAGAGGTGTTGGGAATTTTACACATATGCATGATTTTTTTGTAAGTTCACAACTTCTGTAATAAAAACATTATTTTAAAAAAGCAAAAAGCAAACAAAAAAAAGTAACTGGAGAACAAAAGTGCCTGAGAATCTCATAAATCTAGGGTAGGGCTCTGAACAACTCATAGAATAAAGGGATAAAAGGGATAACAGGGCCTAAAAGTAATTTTATTTCAATCTTAGCTGATATCTGGGTTTCATTGACTGGAAGGCACTCAGAAAGATCATTGGATTCATTGTTGGGAAACCAGGTTTAAGATCCATCTATCTCACTTAGAGGGCTGGTCACTTCACTAATTTCTGCAGATCTCAATTTTCTTATATGTACAATGAAGAGATGGGATTAAATGGACCATAAAGTCCCTTAGAATCCTGGTAATTTCCAATTCTAAAATATGTATACCTTGAAGGCATTTAAGAGGTGGTCTCTGTGGGGGTCCATAAATTGAGTATATACAGTTTCTTGCACTGATTCCTTCACTGCTAATTTCCATAGTTCTAATTAAAAATTATAGATTTTTAGGGCACAAGTAAAGTATAAACATTTTCAATGTTAGCCTGAAAGAGTATTATTTATTTATCAAATGTTATTTTAGTAAATCTTATTAATTTAAAAATGGCACAGAGAAAACTATGAAATAGAGAACAGTCTGGAAATGTTGGGTTTATAAGCATTTTAAAGCAAATCCTTGAAATTTATCAGCAAGAAAAAAAATACATAATAAAACCATAGTGTGATGCAAGTTAAGATTAAAGAACCTTTTATTTTACTTTTAAGGGATAATATTGTTATTTATACATACCAAACCTGTAATTGATCAGAGGTTATATAGTTTCCATGAGTTATATTTAAATTGAACACACAATGCACAAAACACAAAAAATACCATGAAGTACAGAACTTCAGAAAGTGATGAGGCATTTACTTCTATTACATTCCAGTTTTAAAAAGGGGGCATTTGTGCTAATATTCTGGGTTGCTCATATATCCTCAGGAGAACAAAAGTCTTCGAAAATGCTTCTGGTCATTGTTGAAGACAGACTATTTGTTAAAAGTGAAATATAGCACTGCAGGAACAGTCAAAAGCATTACGGAATGGATAACAATGGATCAAAAATGTGGGAAAGAAACATGCAAATAAAGGACAAACTAAGAATTCCCCTTTAACTCTGTTTTCAGAATTATTATTTAATGAAAATAGAAGAGCAGAGAAAACATTTAGATTTTGCACCATCCTTGGAGTTGCTTAAATTTCAGCTAAGTATTGTTGGTACCAGTTACAGACATTCTGACCATGACACAGAATCCCCTGGTCGTGACAATGTTTCAGCAGGTTGTCACACCCACCTGGCAGAGTGCCATTGTTCAGTGAATACCAACTTCACAAATCCTTTACTTTGCTCAGACAAGCTATTTCAGGCTCTTCTCTGGATATTGATTATTATTTTAATAGTCACTATATTCTCAGATATAATGGACTTTGTTTGCATGTCTCTGATTTATTTCTGAAGATATTTATGCTTGAACTTGTTCATTACTACAAACTTTAAGTCAGCAATGGTATATGCTATACCCATATAACATGTATTTTTTATTTTTCATCTTCTGAACATATACCTTTAATCACTTCAGTGATCATGAAATATACTCCATTGGATAAAATCATAAATTTTATATTATACATGCGTAACATATAAAAGAAACCAATTGGATCTTTATAAATAAAAATGAAATAATTTCCCTTCAATGTTCTTATTTAATGTTTGTCTTTTCATCTTTCTAATCAGTTCATCAAAATTGTCACTGGAACAAATTTCACCATTTTATTTCATCATCTGAATAATTACCAGTGTTTTGTATAGTTTCATGAAGTTGGAGCTAAATAACACCAGAGTATTTAAACTTCCTTTTGGAGATAATATGATATCTGCAAAACATAAAAATTAAGTTTATGTGTTATAAATATTTATTGAATATAAATTTAGCAGCTTTAAGAAATAATTCAAATACTGCAGTGATTATCAATTTATCAAAATCATTTTTAAACAGAGATTATGTTATAACAAATCACAAGTGTGCTATCACCCTTTTACTTCAGATGATATTAATCAACTTTAATTTTAAAATTGTATCTTTATTTCTCTGGGAAATGTCTAAGGGTTACTTGGACAGATAAGAAACCATAAAATCTATGAGTCTTTGAGTATCATCACATTTTAAGAAAAGGAAAATTGCAGCAAAGACCATGAGTTTAGACTTTTTTCTGAAATTTTTTCTGGTGTATTTTTTCCTTTCAATAACAGGACTGGTTTCCATCTGAAGTCTCAAAATTGCTGCCAGTAATCACTGTTCGTTTCCCTGACTGATCCAAGATGGAAATCAAAGGTTATTTGTAAAAAGAAAGGGGAAAATTCTCAAGCTTATGAAAGCCAGATGGCAGAATGATTGATGGCATTTTCTTATGTCATGCTAAATTAAAATTTCTCAAACTTTACTTACTGTGTATAAAAATCATTTAAGGAACTTGTTAGAAAAAGGAGATTCTGATTCATTCATTCAGTACTAGGGCCCAGAAAGCTGCATTTTTAATTAGCACCTTCAGTAATTCAGAGGTCATATGAATCTAATGATCATGGAACCATGCTTTGAGAGACAACCCATTTATGACAGGTATTTAGAGGTCGAAGAAGTTATGAACTTTTGACTATCTGCAACAATGCAAATTCCAAAAAGAATGACATCTTCCTTCATGATACTAAACTATCATTGGCTGAATTCTTTTATACATACATACATATACATACATATAGTAATAAGACATATAGTAATCATAGACATTTTGTTATGCGTGAGACTTGTACTAATTCATTAATAAAGTTGAAAAAGGAAAGAGAAGTTTTACCTTCTGCAACAGCCCCCAAATTATGTTTCTTATAATTTTCCCCCAAATCAACGTTATCCCTTGATGAATGCAAATTTATTAAAATCACCATTACTAAATATACAACAGACAATAATTCATAAGAAACATTTATTTAGTACTTAATATATGCTGGTATCTGTTCCAGGTACTTTACATTCATCATTTTATTTAAAATCAGAAAAAAAACTATGATCTAAGAGCTAAAATTATTTCCATTTTGCCAATGGGGAAATTGAGATACGATTAAATTTGTTGTCTATGATCGAAAATCTAGGAAGTTTTAGGAGCCATATAATATTTTCAGAAATATCAATGAAAGAGTATATAGCTTACTCGATATCTATATAAGCCTTTTTATCTTCTAATTTTCTTTATGAACTCTTTATATACATGAGTCATTCTTTTGTGAGATAAAGCAGTTAATTAAAATGAACATCTGTTCTAAAAAATGAACATAATCTACAATATCTGTGATTAAATTATACAATGCCCTGATATTCTTGTAAGGATTTGTATAATACATTTGATTATAGACCAACTCTTTCCATTTTAATCAACATTTTAATACTGAATCCTGGATTCTTCATAGCGCAATAAGAGAGACCTTATATTTCTAATTTAAAGTCTATAAATTCCTTCACAGAGTTATGAAAGTGTAACGGAGCTGACTTCATATTTCAAAGGTCACATTTACAAATCTGATTTAGTTATGATAGTTTATGGAATTCCACCCTTTTAAATTATAGTATAATATCATATTGATTCTTTTAATAAAATTTTTGAAACATAAAACAGCAAGAGTTGATTCAATAAACCATGCTTCCATAAATAATCGAGTTTAGAAAATAACATTTACACTTAAGAGGTTTACTTTACCACTAAAAACATACTTTGACATTTAGATAATCTCAAAAGACAAAACATAGATTAAAATATTACTGATTATGTACATCATACATACTTATGATATTTTAATTAAAAATTAGGATATGAAGATGTCAAGATAAATATGCTCATTTAAGTAAAAATTCATTTCAATGTTTGCAGCATTAACTATTTGTCACAATTAAAAGGAGGAGAGTATGGGCCATGATGTGGACCATTGACCATGAGGTGCAGAGGTGCCCAAAGATGTACTTACCAAATGCAATGGATGTGTCATGATGATGGGAACGAGTGTTGCTGGGGGGGGGGGGGGGGGGAGAGGTGGGGTGGGGGGGTGGGGTTGAATGAGACCTCATATATATATTTTTAATGTAATATTATTACAAAGTCAATAAAAAAATAATAATAAAAAAGAAATTCATAATAATAATAATTTGAAAGAGTGGCAGAGTAAACTAGGCTGATGGTTCGAAGTGACCATGAGATTATTCTAGATAGATATTTTTCATTATGTTGATGTACCTAATCAAGAAAACTAATATATTTTAAATAAAATGCAGATTTCTGATTCTCCACACCAAATCAGATAAAAATATCTGGGTATAAGGTATAGAAAATTGTATTTTAAATATGTTTCCTACAAGATTTTCATGTACAATAAAGATCGAACCTTTCTGTTGGGAGAAAAAAAAAAAAAAGGAGATTCATAGTTTTCCCGATAATTTACCATAAGAGTTCATTAGTTTTCATTATATTTTTTAATACTAATAATCTGCTTTTGCTCACCTGTGAAATTATGATTCAATGTGCACAATTTCCAAGAAACTTTTAAGATTGAAAAGAATTTTAATAATTTATCAAATTCATTTATTGTCTGACAAGTAAGAATGTGTATTCTATCACACCTGTGCTCTTTTTATTCTTTGCAACATTTTGAATAGGAGGGTGGAGGTGGGGATAACTATGCAATATAAGGTAGGGAAAGAATTCAGTGGGCCCTCGTGTTTGCATAATGAATGAGAAAGCAAAGGGACAATATAAAGGTCATGAAACACTATTTGAAAAACATTGAAAATTCATTGAAAATTGTAAATCAAAGGGATTATCCTATAAAAAAGAGTTGAAAGAATTAAAATAAGCTGAAGTGTTTGGGTTTTTTTTTCTTTTAAGTAAAAGATGCCTTCTCAAGGGCAAGCATATCATCTTTGCCATTTTAAATTCTTTCAGTTCTAAGCATCGAGCTTGAAACATTGTAGGTCTTGAATGAATAAATGGGCAAGCAAATTCATGAGAGCTCTGCCAATGTGATACCAATCTGGCAGGGTTTGGAAGAAAAAAATTGGGGATGCTTTTTGGAAGTTTTAGACTGATTTTAGGATCTTTATTTTCCATTACAGGAAAGGTTTGCTGATCTCTGTTCTAATCCCTACTGTTTTATTTGATGTCTAGGAGGGCTTTTGTCACTGGATAGTTGAAGAGATCCACATCATAGGCTCTGGATACCAAGTAGCTGTGGGACCTTGGGCATTGTGGTTAACTTCTGTGGGCCATTGCTTCCTTGTCTATACTGAGAGGGAGGTGGCCACCGAAGTCCCTTCCAACTGCAGAATTCTTTGACTCTACTATATATAGAGAAAAAATTCCCTAAATGGAAAAATCTGTGAGTACGTAGGGTTTGACCCAGGAATCCTCGTTATGTGTTTGATTTTATTTTCTATCCAGAGTTTTTGTCTAATTGAGATGATGTTCCTGCCACTGTACATCAAACACTGAGATCTCTCCAGGACACAAAAACATGAAATCTCAGATTATACCATTTGCTGTTCACCAAGATCTCTGTTTTCTGATTGGGATCATTTAATATATTAATATTATTTTCATCATGAGAAATATCATTCAGTGTTATACTCTTAAGATGACAAATGCCATACACATAAATTAAGAGCTGGAGAAATAAACTTGCTAAAATTATGTATCTATGTATATTTGTGAATATGTTTATGTAATGTGGCTGGGAATAGAGTATGTAGATACCCACCTAACAATAGGCAGGCAAAATTATTTTTTGCCATTGGTAAGAGAATAAATGTTTACATTCTACCTGAAATCTGCACAAAAATAAATAAATTCATTCTGGAATATAGTTATTATCTCCAGGAATCAGTCACGATGACTCCCTTGAAATGAGTGAAGCTCCTGAAGAATGTTTCCTATTCTCATCTTCACTTAAATATGAGTGTATTTTTGTTATTTCACATTATTTCAAAAATCCTTGAATGGAGAAGTTAGCAACAGGAAGTAAGGGAAGCTGTTCTATATTTGGATGATGAACCATTAATAGACTGTCGTAAGACTTTTCTGAATGTTGTAGTAGTATGACTTTCTAATTCCATGCATGGGATGAGATTGCAGGGATTTGAGTTTATGCTATTTGGTATGCTAGTCTGTATTCTGCTTGCAAACTGTGGAAATAGGAATAGAAAAATTAAATGGAAATGGAAAAAATAAACCAATTAAAATGAAGATTGTCATATGGCATTTTAAAAAATTATATATTGTTGACAGAGACATATCTAAACCATATCCATAGGATACAGAAAAGTTGAAAGAAAATGGATAGGAAATATATTCTTTGTGAACACTAACCAAAAGGAAGTTTGTATAATTAAATTAATATAAAACAAAGTATACTTTCAGGAAAAATGATTGTTGAAAATGAGGGAAATACTTTATAATTGTTGAAGTTTAAATTTACCAGGATTTAATAGTACAAGTATAAAAAAAGTGCTCTTATCAATTGTAACAACATCAAAAGGTGTCAATAATACAGTGATATATAGAAATCCTGTATTTTATGTGTGATTGTTCTATAAACCTACAACTTCTCTAATAAAGGGGGAAAATCACCAGAAGTCTATAATAATTCTTAATTATAAAATATTTAATTATCTGTAAAGCAAAATTTGACAGAACCATAAGGAAAAATATCTAACCTAATTAGTGTAGGTTATACTAACAAAACCCTCTCAGTAATACATATAATAAGCAGATTAAAAATGAATAAGGATATAGAAGATCTGAACAATGGGATTAGAAAATATAAACTAATATACCTATATAGAACAGTACACTCCACAACCTCAGAAGTCACAGTCTTTTCAAGCAAATATGCAATACTCACAAAAATTGGCCATATACTGAAAACTAGCATAAAATACAATGTAACCATGAAACTAAAATTTGGTTCTTAGATAAGACTTTAAAATGTGTTAAACTTCTAAGAAAATTGAGGGGGTGCGGGAGAGAACTAATAACGAATTTCAATTTCAGAACTGAAAACATGAAAAATGGAATTGTCCCAACCAGCACAGCAGAATTCTCCAGAGAAACATCCAAAAGGAAGGAGGGATATGTGCACACCTTGCACACACACACGCACATATAGAAAGAAATATTTTAAATAATTGGCTTATAAAATTGTGGTTATTGACAAATTTAAAATCTGAAGGGCAGGCTGATAGACTGGAAACTCAGGAGGTAGTTAATTGTGCAGCCTTGAGGCAAAATTTCTTTTCCAGGAATTCTCAGTTTTTCTCCCCAAGGCCTTCAACTGATTGGATGAGGCCCACCCACATTGTTAAGGGTAATTTCCTTTAATTAAAGTCAACTGATTGTTGATGTTAACCACATCTACAAAATACCTTCACAGCAACACTTAGATTAGTTTTTGATTAAATAACTGGATACCATAGGACAGCCAAGTTGACACACAAGACTAAAGATCATAGACATCACTAGAGATCCCACAGACATCAAGAACATAATAAAACAATACTATAAACAAATTCATGCTAACATATTTAAAATGTATGTTAAATTGAATACTTCCTTTAAAGAGTGCCCAAAATATTGATTCAAAAATAATTTCAAAATTTCAAGAGCCGTATAGCTAAAAGGTTTAGACAAAATGTTTCTGATATGTTTTTATTACTATGAATGGTCAATAGAAGATAATATATATATGAAGGAAAATTATGAAGTGGGATCACTTTCTCTACCAGATATCAAGATTTATTCTTTAAGGTAAGTGGCATTAGTGTAAGACAGAAAAAGGTAAATGGAACAAAAATGAAAGAGCCCAGAAGCAGACCCAGTGTCTTCAGATGCTTGGATTATAACAAAGGTGGCACTGGAAAGCAGAAAGAAAAGGAAATCTTTTTTTTCAAATAAATGGTATGGAACATTGTCTGTCTATATAGAAAAAAATTCAGTCTAATCTGAAACACAAGAATTAATTCCAGGTAGATTTAATTCTGCAAAATATAGAAAGTGCTAATAATCATACATAAAGACATGCAGATAGATAGATAGATAGATAGATAGATAGATAGATAGATAGATACCATGTTGATAATATAACATAGAATATCTTTATGATATTAGGGCAGATAAAATTTCCTTAAACAGAATTTCAAATCATTAAACAAGATATTGATAAATTTGATGATATTAAAATTAGAAACATTTTCTTCGAAAAAGTTGATCAAGTGGAAGGCACAGCTTAGAGTAGATATTTTCACCACATGTAAGTAACTAAAGGTGCTTTCTAGAATATACACAAAAATATTCTACAATAAATTTAAAAAATGAAAACCTACTCAGTAGAAAAATGAGCAAACAGCTCGAACAGAAGCATCACTTAAGGAGATATATAAAGAACAATAAACATATAATAAGGTGCACAGCTTCATTATTAATTAATAAAATGCACATTAAAATGACAATGAGATACCAATGTACTCCCACTATGGCTAGAATTTATAAAAATTTCTATATCATCTATTGTTGAGTATATGGAACTACTGGTATATTTATCCACTACTAGTGGGAGTATAAATTTATACAAACACTTTGAAAACTGTTTGGCAGTATCTACTAAAGTTCAACATATGCTTTTCCAATGTTTTTCCAAAGTCTATATTCAGTCTTATTTTTCTCCTTGTGAGTTTCTCCTTGAATGAAGAAATATCTATTCATTTCCAAGGTTTACCTCAATAGAATATTGTTTTCTTGGCCTTGCTACTGTTCATTTAAACATTGATCAAAATCCATCATTAGGCCTCTATTTGGAAAGCTGATTGACATGTTCTATATTTCCTTGTACTTTATTAACCACAATTTACTGAATGCACCACTACCAAGCTTTCTTACATCTACTCCAAATTTAAAATGTTTCACAGACTTAAATTCCCAGATGCAATTTAATTTCATTAGTTTTAACAAAACACCTTTCTTTCCTGTTTATTTTCTGGAAATTATGTTTCCTGGATAGATTGTAAACATGAAAAATGGAAATGAGGAAGACCAGTGTTCCAATCACTGCAAATTCTATAATACAACATAGGAGCTATTGCTCAGTTATCTGACTGATACTGACCTCATGGTTCTGATCAAAAGGACCAATTTTCTGGGACGGTTTCTGTCAGGCAGGCAGAATTAGTATACTTCCTAAAGCAAGGCATGACTTAAGGAAAAATTTTTAAATATGTAACAGTAGGAAACATGAAAGTAATTATCCCATATGAACTGAAATACTTCGCTTAAACAATGATCAACTCTTAGACAATCCTGTTTCATCTATACGCCTACCCACTTCTCTCCTACCCCTGGATTATTTTGTAGCAAGTCCCAGATATACTATTAATTAGTCTATAAATATTTCAGCATGACTCTACAAGATAGGATACCTATTTTAAACAAAATCAAAATAAACCTAAATATTTAAACACAATTCCTTATTTTCATTACATATTTAGTCAATATTCATATTCAAAATAACCCTATAGTCTTATAATTTTTATATAAGAAATTATTTTTGTTTAAAGTAGGATTAAAAAATAAAGTCCATGCATTTAGATTGGTTGATTTCTCAGGTCCCTTTTAAACTATAAAGTCTCCTGCCTTCTATGCAAATAAATTTGGCAGAAAAAATGCTCAGATTAGCTTCTAATATAAAATTTAAAATTTAAAATTTCACCGAAATATCTTTTCTTAGTTGTCAGATTGGATAAAACCCTTCAATTTAAAAACACTATTTCAGTGATAATATGGAGAAATAGTCTCATATATGGATAGTGGGAATGCAGAATACAGTAGATTCTGGATCCCACAATCTCAGTGTTGAGAAATAAAAAGCATACCCTTGCCAAAATATCTAACAAGTCACTCCTGCCCCTGCTTCTGTAAATCAGCCTGTGAAAACATGGTCTTGCAGGAAAATATCAAATAAATGACTCCTGCCCCCTGCTTCTGTAAATCAGCCTGTGAAAACATGGCCTAGCAGGAAGATATCAAACGAATAACTCCTGCTCTCCACTCCCACCCCCCCCCCCACCCCCCCACCGACCCCGCTTCTGTAAATCAGCCTGTGAAAGCACGGCCATGTTCCTGCATTCTGCTTCTGTAACCCGCTTGCAAAATTTCGCCTAGCAAAGCGTTAGCCAACGAACAAAAGTCATGCTGATCCCACATGAAATCCTATATAAACCTATGGAAACTGAAAAATGGGACTCAGAATTTGGAGATTGACTCTCCTCTGGGCTCATGCATAACGAATCTGTTCCTCCACTTCTGAGTGTCGGTTTTGGGTTTCTTCTGTGGCTCAGTACTCCTGATTTTGCTGCAACACCAGTAAACCCAATAAAGGAGAATCTGGCAATATCTGGTAAAATAGCACAGAGATTTACCTATTTACCCAAAAGTCACTCTAGTAGAAATGTACTCTAAAGATAGATATTGTGGAGGAAAGAAGAAAGTTGCAAGTTTGACGAGATGAAACTGAACAATTCTCATAGTCATAAATTTGAATTGGAATTATATTTACAAACTCATGATTATGTGCACACACATACATATGCATATATGTATGTGTGTATGCATTTATGCGAATATGTGTACATGTGTGTACATAGACACACATCCATTTTCTTGCTCCCTTTTAAAGGATTTTCTTAAAACTGTAATCAATAGCTTCAGGGGAAAATTACTAACATCGCTTTTTAGGGAATTGCTTTAAACTATAAACTAGTTTAGGATTAATTTATCTCTCTGTCCATTCAATATCTATCCAAGAAAAATGCCTGCACCCTTAATTTATTTTATTTTCTCTTTTAAGGGAAACTTCATTGTGGAAGTCTCCTCCGGTTTCATACACTGGTATTTGCTAGTCCTACTTTTCAGTGTTGCCGGAGGTTTCTTATATTTCAGGATCTTCACAAGTGTTTTCTCAAGAAGATGGGAGTAGCAAACTCAGTGATTACTAGCCAGATTCTCCTTAAAATCAGAAGTAAATTATTATCCTTTGTCTGGGAAATCTAATTAGCATTGTGATTACTGATATCAAGAAATATATAGCTGTAAACAATTTAATGAAGCATGCATTTTCTGAGCTCATCTCTCTCTCCATTCCCATGCATAACTACGTCATTTAAAACGTAGCTACAGTCGGGATTTTGTTAAGAATATTCATCATTCTTGAGGTTAACATCCCTACTAAGCTTCTAGAGCAAAATATGTATTTTTATATCGGTTATTACATACATTCATTTATTTCATGGGTAGCAAGTTATATATTCTCAATATCCTTTTACAAACCCTAAAATACACATGATGGGAAGCAGACATGGCTCAACTGATAGAGTGTCCACCTACCATATGGAAGGTCCAGGGTTCCATCCCCAGGGCCTCCTGACCAGTGTGGTGAGCTGGCCCCTTGCACAGTGCTGCCACGTGTAAGGAGTGACATGCCATGCAGGGGCACCCCCACGTAGGAGTGCCCCACGCACAAGGAGTGTGCCCTGCAAGGAAAGCTGACCCACGCAAAAAAAACACAGCCCGCCCAGGAGTGCTGCTGCACACATGGAGAGCTGATGCAGCAAAATGATGCAACAAAAAAGAGACACAGTTTCCCAGTACCACTGACAAGAATGCAAGCAGACACAGAAGAACATACAGCAAATGGACACAGAGCAGACAACAGGGAGGAAGGGGAGAGAAATAAATAAAAATAAACCTTTAACAAAAAAAAAGGAAAATTTGCTATGAATGAAGGAGAGAGTCATTTAATATATATATATATACATGATATTTAGCATTTGAAAAAGGTAAAAAGAATGGCATACATTCAATTATTATTATTGTTTTGATTTAAAAATTTACTAAATTCTTTTGTTCCACTTAACATTCAAATTCTACTCAGGGTATTTTTAAACTGCTATTTTGATAGTGCTATTGACTAAAGTAGTTACAAAATGTTTACCTACTGTTCTCCTTTTTGAAATATAGAAATTATAGAATATTTTAATGCCTATAGACTTTCCTGTCTCTCCAGAAGAAAATACTCTAAAAAGAGAAAATTGAGTATGACTTTCATTTCAGTAATGAAAGTATTTCATCTGGGGATATACATTTATAATCATTTTAGTGGTATTACATTTTTGTTTCAAATAATACCATCTCTGCTATTTAGCAGGGCATTAAAAAATGGCTCACATCATGCAATCAAAGGCACACATTGAAGCAAAATAGTAATATAGGTCAAGTTATTTTTGTCTGTAGTGATTCATTTTTAATACAAATAAATATTTCTAATTAAAACATTAAGTTATCAAGAAAGTGACATTCATCAACTGTTTTCACAGAAGAAATCTATACTTTTGCCTTTTGAATGCCATTATATTTTCAATAATTGATCCCCACTCCCGTCACTTCCTTGTCTGTTTTGCTCATTGTTTTTGCTTCTTGTCTTGCTCATTTCTTTTCTCTTCTGCTCATTGTCTTTTCTTGGTATCTGCTCTTTGTTTCTGCTCATTGTCTGTTCATTGTTTTTGCTCAATGCCTGTTCATTATCTGCTCATTACTTGTCTTCTTTAGGAGGCACTGAGAACTGAACTCAGGCCCTCCAATGTGAGAGGTGGGTGCCCAACTGCCTAAGCCACATCCACTCCCTTCAATAATTGATTAAAAAAATTGTTTATTTAATTGTCTTTTTAAAAGATACATAGATCACAAAAAATGTTAAAAAAGTATAAAATGCACATAATATTTTTAAGAATTAAGAAAATAATGTAAAAAATCTAAGAAATTTTTATAATAAGTTGAAATAATATTTTGTCAATGATGGGTTGAATTTTTTATATTAGCAATATTAACTTCACCTGTTTGTTTTTATTTTTTAGTCTTTTAATGGGCTACTGGGATATTTAAATTTACTTATGTGGCTCACATTATTTTTTCCCTGGACAATGTTGTTCTATAAAATCTTACTAAAAATTACCACACAGTTACTAATGCAATGGTGTGAAGAACAGTCCTCTCATTGATTATTTTAATGAAAGAGTTTCTTCTTTAATTATATGTTTTTCTAGAAACTAGTATGTATGGCAATAGTTTGTTTGCAGATTCTAATCTCAGTCTACCAAGTTTATGGAGAAACTGAAATCTTACTATAATTTAGCTGCAATGGTAGTGCACAACATAGGGAACCAGCATTCTGTCTTCCTTCCCTACAGTGGCGAATTGTAGTTGAACGTACCTCAGAAAAACATGTTTTTAAACCTAGTCCATTCCTCTAGGTGTAAACTCATTTATGTATGACTTCTTTTAAATTTAAATTTATTTATTTTAAAGAAACTTTAGATTACATAAATGGTACACTGGAATTGTAGGACATTCTGATGAGGTTTCTTCAGTAAAGGTGTTGTTACTGCGGTCCTTTACATGAAAAAGAAATTCAGACATAGAAAAAGAAAGTCACAGAGGGAACAGACAGAAATTGAACATCAGTGGAACCTGGAAGAGAAGCGAGAGGCCAGGAAACATCACTACATGCCTTGCCATGTAATGATGGCAAGCTAAGGACCAAGGATCACCGGCAGCCAGCTGTAGAACACCAGTGTTTGGCAAGAAAGCAATGTCTTGATGGTGCCTTGATTTGGACATTTTTCTAGTCTCAAAACCATGAATAAATAAATTCCCAATGCTTAAGCCACACCACTACATGGTATTTGTTTGAGCAGCCAAGGAAACTAAAACAACTACCTAAGCTTCCTTAACTGTATGGGAGTAACTTCGGTCATGACAAGTGTACTCAAGATTGAATATCCTCATGAAACATTACAGATTGTTGTTGTTTTTCCCACATTCATCTTTTACAGAACTAAGTAGTGACTGAGATCATAGTATAGAGATTGTCCAAAGAAGACACTATCAAGTGGATTAGTATAAAATATTTAGAATGTAATCATTAAGTTTATTCACCAAAATATTGGTGAAAAGGTATAATTCCATTCTTATTAGAAAAGAAATGCTCAATTTGGTACATAATATAATGCTGTTTATTTAGTCTTTCAGGGCTTTTAATAGTACTGGGTTTAATTTTACTCTATAATAACCGTGTAAATGTTCAGTACCTAGAAAATTAAATTGTTGAAGGCTAAAGACAGTTTCACAAATAATTCAAACTATCTTTGAGTCTGAGTTTTGTGCATTTTCACATGTATTTCTATACGTGTCTACTGGACAGTATTCAACTGTAAGGGGAAATATTAGTAGGTCACATCTAAGTTTTGTCTCTAAATTTATGAGTGAATGCTTCAATTGACATCTGATATTTAAAGTTTCATTAGCCTTCACTTGTAAAATCTGTTTTCATTGGTAGCATTTGATGCTAAAGACTCAGACCTCGAATTTTTCATGTTTATAATATTGAATCAAATATAAATTCTTGATCATTGTCCTGCAGAGATATTTTTAATAGATCTGCTGGTAACTATTGCAGATTATTCCAGGACCATGTTTAATAAGCAGTGTTCTAAAGAAAGATTTGTGATGCAACCTTCAACCTCTTTGGAGAAAATTGTTTTCACACAATTTTTAATATTAAAAATAAGCACTTATAAGTCAGGTTTTATGGTTACATTTATGGTTTAAGGCTTGTTTTAAAAACCTAAGAATATATTAGCAGAGGGAGGATAATGAAATACGTTTAAGAAAAACATTTCATTTCTTGTACATTCTCATTGTTGGCTCAAAATGAGTGCAAAAACCACAGAGACAGCTGACTATAGATATGAGAGGGAGAAAGATTTCCATGACTGAGGATTATCAAGCATACTGTTTTAACACTGACAAGGATAAAAGAGAACTTCATATGAGCATTTGGAAGAAATGATATTTTTAATTGACACTTTTATGCAGATAATTGTAGATTAACATGCAATTCTAAGAAATAATACAGAGAGATCTCTAGTGCATTTTTCTGTTTCTCCCAATGGTGACATTTTGCCAAACTATAGTATAATATCACAACCAGGATATCGGCATGGATACAATCCTTCAGTCTCATTCAGATTTCCCCAGTTTTACTTGTACCTGTTATGTTTGTGTGTATATGTGTATATGCATGTGATTTTTTAAATTTGCTAAAAGCTGCCAATGCAAAAATACCAGAAATGAGTTAGCTTTTATAATGAGACTTTAGTAGGTAAGATCTTACAGTTCAGAGGCTGTGAAAATTTCCAAATCAAGGCATCCTCAGAGATTCTGGCTCAACAAAGATCGGCTGATCCACTAATTCTAGACTCCTGCCACATGGAAAGGCAGGATGACAGCTAGTCTGTGTCTTCTCCTCCAGGCTTTCTCACTGAGCTCAGGTTTCGGTGATCCAGCATATGGCTCATCTCTCTCTGGGCTCTGCCTGGGTCTCTTCAGCTTCAGGCTGCCCTGCTGATTCCAGCCTCCAGTGTCTCTTGCAGCCTCTTAGGGTTTCTCTGTCTTTCTGTAGCTGTAGGTGATTCTAGAGTCCTCTCTCACATGGCAAGGTAAAAATGGCAGCTCTCTTTCTTTGTATGTCTCTGCTTTCAGTTCTCCATTTATATAAGACTCCCGCAAGAAGGCTAGTCAAAGGCCTTAAAACAATCTAATCAAAAGGGTCCTTAACTGAATAAAACCAAAAGCTCCTACATACTCTACGCTTACATGTACATGAATGGGTTATCTTAAGACCATAATTTTCTGGGGTCCACAAAAGACTCAAACCAGCACAGTGTGTGTATTAGGTTCTGCACAAATTTATCACTTGTGTAGTCTTATGAGTCCACCACTGCAGGGAAGATACAGACCAGTTTCATCACCACATGTATCCCTTCTGTTGCCCTTTTATAACTACACCCACTTCCTTCCTATGACCATCGTTATGCCTCATCCCTAACCCTTGACAACTGCTAATCGGTCCTCCATTTCTAAATTTATGTAATTTAAAAAATGATATATAAATGTAATCACACAGTACGTAATCTGCTAGGGTTGGCTTTTTTTGTTCAGAATAATTCCTTTCTGATCCATCCAATTCGTTGTATGTATCAATAGTTAATTTGTATTGCTCAGTAGTGTTTCTTGATATGAATGTACCACAGTTTGTTTAGCTATTCACCTGCTGAAGGACATCTAGGCTAATTCCAGTTTCTGTCTGGTATAAAGAAAGCTTCTATGTACATTCATGTACACATTTTTGTGTGAACATGTTTTCATTTCCCTGTTATAAATTCCTAGGAGGAATAGATGATCTTAATGCTTCCTCTAGTCCTGATTTTTTATAATAACATTTTTCCTTAAAAATAAAGACAATTAAGATTTAAAAAATTAGTGTCAAGGAAATTTTAAATATTGTCTTGGATAGTATTTAACCTTAATTCTAATTTGATGACATTACTTACATAGGATTTTCAGATCAAACTAATGAATATTACTACTAATAATAATGATAATGTTTAAAAAGAGTCAGGATTATTGAGCAACTATTACATTATTGTCATTGCTCTCTTCACCAGCAGGAATAATCTATGATATAGTGTTATAGTGTAGGAAATGAACTTTAGAAGTTTAAATCTATGCTTCATTTTTCACTAGTTCTGGGAAATAATGATAATTATTTAAATTTTCAAGTTAGATATTCCTCATTTGATAAATGAATTTGTATACTATATATATACCATGTTATGGTTGTGGCAAGGGTTTTATTCAAGTTTAATTTGATAATTCTGTTTTAAAAGTTAACATAAAATGAAATTACCAGTTTTAAAGTATAAAATGCAGAAAATAACTTACGATGCCGTGCAATCATCACTTTTATCTAGCTCCAAATAATTTCATCATCCTAACAGGAAGCGGAACCAAGTAAGTAACCACACCCCATTCTCCCCTCCTCCTAGCCACAGGCAATTATTGAACTACTTTTTGTCTCTATGAATTTACTTTTTCTATTTATTTCACATAAATGGAATTATACAATTTGTGAATGTTTGAGTCTAGCTTCTTTCACTTAGCATGCTTTCAAGGTTCATCCATGTTATAGCAATGTATCAGTACAACCTTCAGTTTTATGGAAGGATAATATTCCATTGTATGGATATATTACAATTTGTTTTTCCTTTCATCCATAGATGAACTTTTGAGTTCTTTCCACTTTTTAAATATTGTGCGTAGCACTGCTATGAACATTTGTACACAGATATTTATTTGAGTACCTGTTTTCAATATTTTGAATGTATACTTTTAAGTGGAATTGCTGATGCACATGGTAATTCTATGTTTAACTATTTGAGGAACTGCCAAACTTTTCTACAATGACTACACTATTTAACATTCCAAACAACAATATTTGACGTTTTCAATTCCACCACATCCTTGCCAACACTTTTTATTTTCCATTTATTATTATTATTAGTTTTACTATTGTTCGTGTGTGTGAAGTGGCATTTCATTGTTTGGATCTGAATTTCTCTAATGACTACAAATTTTGAGCATTTGTTATGGAACAAATTTTGGCCTGTCAAAACAACCTCCTTGGTCTTGTGAGTATGACTTCATTTGGAAATAGAATCTTTGAAGATGTTATTAGTTAAAATAAGACCCAAATAGATTACAATGGACCCTAATTCAATATGACCAGTGTCCTTATGAGAAGCAGAAATTTGAACACAGACAGACAGAGAAGATGACCAGTCATGGAGGCAGAGATTGAGTTATGCCCTAAACCAAAGAACACCATGGATTGTTAGAAAGTTACCACTATAACCACAGAGACCTAAATTACAGCAGCATCCATCTGAGAACCTGATTTCAGTTTGTAGCCTTAATAATTGTGTGATAATAAATTCCTGTTGTTTTAAGGTATGTCATTGTGGTACTTTGTTAAAGAAGCCATACAAAACTAGATAGTTTTTGATAGGAGAAGTGAAGTGCTACTGTAACAAATACCTAAAAATGTGGCAGTGGCTTTAGAATTGGGTAGTGAGTAGAGGCTAGAAGAATTTTGAGGCACTTGATAGTAAAACCCTAGATTGCCTAGAAGAGATTGTAGGACACTAAAGGCAATTCTGGCAAGGCTCTAGAAGGAAGTGATGACTGTGTTAATGTAAATTGGAGGAACAGTGATGGCTGTCATAAAGTTGTAGAGAACTTAGTAGAATTATATTCTGATGTTAAAAGGAAGAGAAAAGGTTTGATGAAGGTGGATATTTATCTGAAGAGATGTTCAAGTAAAGTGTGGAAGGCATATGTTAGTTTCTCCATGCTCCTTAAATTTTGATTGTGAGAAGAAAGAGATAAATTGAGAAATCAATTATTAACAGAAAGGAACCAGCTGTTGATGATTTGGAAAATTCTAAGTTAATGTTCTCTGAGAAAAGAGTCAACGGTATGGCTGAACAACTGTGCTAAAGATATCAGGCATTTGACTCAACTTCAAGCAGCCATTTCTGGATTCTTTTCAGAAGAATCCATGAATAAAGATGTAGTTGCCCAAGAAAGATCTATGAAGGACTCTCATATCTGATGCCTTGCACCCCAGTGAATTGCATGGAATTTCAACAAGATTTTCAAGAATTTTGTATCAGCAGGAGCACTGTCAGCTTGGACTAAAAGGGAAGGAAAAGGTACACAATGAAGGAGGAATGATTCCAAAGGGTGAGCTATGGATGTGAAGGTCTGGAGTGAAGGGACCTATTTGGGCTAAGAAATCATGGCCACCAACCTGGTGTTTGGACAGAGTGGGACCACCCTAGTGCTTGGTAAGGATGTGGCTTCTGCCCTGGTGTTTTGCAAGGGTGTGGCTGTACCCAGTGGTCAGAAAGTATAGGACCATCACCAAGGTATGCAGTGAAGGGGTGTAAACTGCATCACACTGTTTTGATTATTGAAGCTTTGTAGTACGTTTTGAAATTAGGAAGTTTGACTTCTCCTACATTGTCATTATTTTTTTAGGTTGCTTTGGGTATTCAGGACCACTTGAAATTCCATATGAATTTCAGGATCCTTTTTTTTTTTTTTTTCCATTTCTGCAGTTAAAGGCTGGCAGAGTTTTGATAGGGACTGAATCACTTTGAGGAGTATCACCACTTAACAATATTCAATCTTCCAATCCATAAAGCCAGAATGTCTTTCCATTTGTTTAGATTAGAACTTCTTTAACTTTTTATAGCAATATTTTGTAGTTTCCAGTGCACAAGTCTTGCACCTCCTTCCCAAAGTTTTTTCCTAAGTAGTTTAATCTTTTGGATTCTACTAGAATTGGAATTGTTAACCTAATTTATTTTTCAGATACTTTATAGCAAATCTATCAAAATAGCTATAGGTATTCTAAAACCTTGCTGAATTTTTATATTAGTTCTAATAAGGTTGTGTGTGTGTATTCTTTAAGATTTTCCCTATATAAGATAATGTCATACCTGAACAGTGCAATTTTGTTTCTTCTTTTTAAACTCAGTTGCCTTTTATTTATTTTCCTTGCTTAATTGTTCTGTCAAGAACATCCAGTACAATGTTGAAAAGAAGAGACAAATGTGGGAATCTTTGTCTTTTTCCTGATCTTAGGGTGAACACTTTATCCTTTCACCATGGTTAACTGCAGGTAATTTTTTTAAAAGGCATTTTATCACACTAAATTCTTTTCTATGCCTAGTTTGTGAGATATATTTATCATGATAGAATGTTGAATTTTGCCAAGTGCTTTTTCTTCATTAAACAAGACAATTATGTGCTGTCCTTATTATTTCTCCCTTCATTAAACTAATTTGAAGTATTATATTAATGTCTTTAATATGATGAGCCACATTCCCATTCTTGGGATAAATCTCTTGGTCATGGTACCTGTAGCAGTTCAATATTATTGATGAATTCCAAAAAAAAATATTAGATTATGTTTGTTAACTGATCTTTTCCTCTGGGCATGTTAGATTATATTGGATTCAGAGGTTTACTTGATTAAGTAATCAAGAGGTTTTGATTAAGTAATCAAGAAAACCTCTTGTGCCAGTAGGGCATTGAGTCCCCACCCACAGATAAAAGGCATGGCAAAGGACAGTGTGAAGGGTTTTTGATGTTGGAGTTTTGATGCTGGAGTTTGATGCTAAAGCCTTAAGCTGGAGTCCCAGGAAGTAAGCATGCAGAGGAGAGAGAAGGAAGCTCCAGAAAGGGAAGAAGAGAGGAAGCCTGGACCCTTGCAGAAGTCGGCAGTCATCTTGCTCCAACACATAAAAATAGACTTTGTTGAGGGAAGTAACTTATGCTTTATGGCCTGGTATCTGTAAGCTCCTATCCCAAATAAATACGCTTTATAAAAACCAACCAATTTCTGGTATTTTGCATCAGCACCACTTGGGCTGACTAATACAAAATTTGGTACTGAGGAATGCGGAAGTGCTTTTGCAATTACCAAAATGCTGGAACAGTTTTATAAATGTTTAAGGGGTATTTTTTGGAGGAATTGTGAGATGCTTCACGGAAAAGACCTAGATTGTTTTGAAGACACTGTTGATAACAATATGGATGCTAAAGAGACTTCTTATGATGCCTTAGAAATAAATGATGAAACTATTATTGGAAACTGGAGAAAAGGCGATCTATGTTTTAAAGTTGCAGAGAATTTAGCAAGACTAATTCCTAATGTTTTATGGAAGGCAGAATTTGAAAATGGTGAGCCTGGGCATTTAGCTGAAGAAATTTCCAAAGTAAATCTGGAGAATGCATCAAGGCTTCTGTTTGCAGATTATAGTAAAATGCTAGATGAGGACTGAACTGTCAGGCACAAAGAAAACAGAAACTAATTCTGGAAATTCCAAGCCTCTGGAAATCAAGCTCTCAGAAGAAAGTGCCCCATTGGAGGACTTAACTAAACTTGGAACTGGTAAATCAAGATTTAAGGTGCAGTTATCTAGGAAAGAGTTGTGGAAAGTCCTACTGTCTGATGGCTTGGACCCCTACTTCCTGCATGCTAAACCAACAAGGTTTTTGAGAGAGTTTTATGAACAAAACCACTGTCAGTCTGGAATAAAAAGAACATGGAAAGGAGAGATTGAAGGAGAAATAGCTTTGAGAGGAATCCATGGAAGCTGAGATGTGGAATTAGGACATCACCTTGGGCCAAGAGAGGAACCCCACCCATGTGTACAGAGAGGATGAGTTTGCACCAGCAGTTGAAGAGGGTGGATGTTTCTGTCCATGTTCTAGGGTGCAGAGAGGGTGGAGCACTTTCCTTAAGATTTAGCACAGTTAAGGTCAGCACCCCACAGGTCTGAGAGGGGTGGACCTGACCCCCAAAGATTAGGGAAGGCCAGGTGGTCAACTCATTGCTCTGAGAAGGTTGAGCCAGTATACCAAAGGTTAGGGGAAATGTTGTCTTCACATCACTGTGTTCGGGGGGTTAAGACTCTATCCCAAAAATTGAGTAAGGTGTGGCAATCACCCCAACACTCTTGGAGGGAGAGGCCTCAAACTTGGTCAACATCCAAGTGCTTGATAAGGGTGGAACCAAGAAAATGGCAATTGGTCAACCCTGTGGAAGGGTGTGTTCCCATAAGACCCCAAGGAGAAGAAACCATCTTCTTAAGAATGACTCCCAGACTTTGAAATCGAACACAGAATTCCCTGCAGATCTACTGAACAGTAGAAAAACCATCACTCTTGTTTCCCTCCCAATTTCTCTTTATTGTAATGAAAATGTTTATCCTTTGTCTATCCATTTGTGTATTGGAAGCAGATAAATTGTTGTGTAAGTTTCAGAGGTCTATAGCAGATGGGGCTTTGCCCCAAGACAAACTGTATTTCTTTAAATTGACTGTGATATGATTAAGTACTTGCATTGTAAATGATTTAAGTTTTTTTGTTTTGTTTTTTGTTTTTTGTTTTGAATCTTGTAATGTCTTTTTGGAATTCAGAGGGTAGAGTTTAGCAGTTTGCTAGTATTGATGAATTCCAAAAAGAAATATTGGATTACGTTTGTAAACTGATCTTTTCCTCTGGGCATATTAGATTATATTCGATGTGGAGGTTTACTTGTGCCAGTAGGTTTACTTGTGCCAGTAGGGCATTGAGTCCCCGCCCTTTGGTGCATGGGGACTCACTGATAAAAGGCATGGCAAAGGACAGCATTAAGGGTTTTTGATGTTGGAGTTTGATGCTGAAGCCTTAATCAGTAGCGCCAGGAAGTAAGCATGCAGAGGAGAGAGAGGGAGGAAGTCCCAGAAAGGGAGGAAGAGAGGAAGCCTGAACCCTCGCAGACATTGGCAGCCATCTTGCTCTTACATGTGAAAATAGACTTTATTGAGGGAAGTAATTTATGCTTTATGGCCTGGTATCTGTAAACTTCTACCACAAATAAATGCCCTTTATAAAAACCAGCCAATTTCTGGTATTTTGCATCAGCATCCCTTTGGCTGACTAATACAGTACCTAATCCTTTTAATGTTCTTCTGGCTCAGATTGCTAATATATTTTACAGTTTATTTGCATCTATATTCATAGTGGATATCAATCTGTTGTTTTCTTTTCTTGTGGCATCTTTGTCTGGCTTTGGCATCAGAATGATGCAGGACTCAGAGAGTGTATCCTCTTACAATTTTTGGAAAAGTTTGAGATGGATTTCTGTTAATTCTTTAAAGTTTTGGCATAATTCTTCAGTGAAGTCATCTGGTCCTGGCCTTTTCTTTGTTGGAGGTTTTTGATTACTCAGTCAATAGCTTTGCTCATTATAAGTCTACTCAGATATTCGATTCCTTCTTGAGTAAGTTTTGGTAATTTATTTGTTCATAAGGATTTACCATTTCATCTAGGTTATCTCACTTGTTAACATTCAATTGTCCCTAATATTCTCTTAAAACCCTTTTTATTTCTATAGCATCAGTTGTAATGCCCTTACTTTCATATCTGATTTTAGTAGTTTGAGTCTTTCAATATTAATCTACTTAATATCTAATTGTTTCTTGATTTTCTTGATCTTTTCTAAGCAACTTTTTATTTTGTTGCTTTTATTGTTTTCTTATTCTCCATTTTTTTATTGCCTCTCTAATTGTTGATAATTCTTTCTTCCTGCTTGTTTTGACTTTACTTTTCTCTTATTTGCTAACTTCTTTAAATAAAAAGTTAAATTATTTATTTGAAATTTTCTTCTTTTTAATGATGGTATTCACAACTCTAAATCTCCATGTGAGAATTGCTTTCAATATATCCCATTCATTTTGGTATTTTGCATTTTTGTATCATCTGTCTTCAGGTAGTTTCTATATTATCTTGTGATTTCTTCTCTGGTCATTTCACACCTATTAGACAAGCTGCTATTAAAAAGCCAGAAAATGGTAAATGTTGGAGGGAATGTTCAGCCACTGTGGAGGACTGTTTGGCAGTTCCGAAGAAAGTTGAATATAGACTTGCCATGTGACCCGGCAATACTGTTACAAGCTACATATCCAGAAGAACTGAGAGCGATGACATGAACAGACATCTGCACACTGATGTTCATTGTGGCATTATTCATGATTGCCAAAAGTTGGAAACAAACCAGGTGTCCATCAACTGATGAATGGATAAGCAAATTGTGGAGTGTACACATGATGGTATATTATGCAGCTGTAAGAAGAAATGAAGTCGTGAAGTATATGACAACATGAACGGACATGTAAGACAATATGTTGAGAGAAGCAAACAAGACACAAAAGGACAAATACTGTATGATTGTGCTATTATGAGCTAAATATATTGTGTAAACTCATGGAGTTAATAACTAAAATATAGGTCACCCAAAAACAGAATGAGTTTAGAGAATGGAAAGCTGAGATTTAATCTGTGCAGAATTTGTAAATATGATGTTTGTGACTCTTTGGAAAAGAATAGAAATGTTGAAAGCATATTATGGTGTATGTAACTGGTAGTGCTATTGTACGGGTATGACAGTGGTTGAAAGGGAATGTCTAAGGTCATATCTATTACTAGAAGAAAAGCTAAAAACTATAACACAGTATTGTATATGAGAGTAAAACCTCATGCAATACACTAATATGGGTGATATTGACTGTTTTTACAAAATATACTTACAAATATATTCGAAGGAAACAGAATAGCAGCTGTGTATGGTAGGAGAAGCGTAGAGAGATTGAGGTGATGAGTTGTGTTTGTTTTTTTGTTTATTATTATTATTGTGATTGGAATAATGAAAATGCTCTAAGAATGAAGTGATGATGCACAAATATGTTATTATACAGAATACAATTGATTATAAACTTTAGATGAAATTATGCTTTATTAATATGTACCAATCAAATTGATTTGTTAAAAAAAGAGGATGTTGTTCTTTTTGTGAATTTTCTAACTTTCATTCTATTATTAATTTCCAGTTTCATTCTTTTTTTTAAAGATTTATTTTATTTATTTATTCCCCCCGCCGTTGCTCTCTGTCCATTCGCTGTGTGTTCTTCTGTGTCCGCTTGCATTCTACATGGTGCTGGGAATGTGTCTCTTTTTGTTACAGCATCTTGATGCATCAGCTCTCCGTGTATGCAGTGCCACTCCTGGGCAGGCTGTGCTTTTTTCACACAGGGCGGCTCAATGCGGGGTGCATTCCTTGCTCTTGGCACTCCCCTATGCGGGGGACAACCCTGCTACTGTGGTAGGAAAAGATATTTTGCATGATTTCAAACTTCTTAAAATTATTGTGACTTGTTTTGTGGCCTAATTCATGGTGAACCCTGGAAAATGTACCATATGCACTTGGTAATAATATGTGTTTGGTGCTATGTTTTATGTATGTCTCTTAGGTTTAGTTGGTTTATAGGGTTGTTCAACTGTTCAATTTCCTTACTGATCTTATGCTTAATTGTTCTGCTAATTATCAAAAATGGAGTGTTGATGTTTCCAACTATTATTATAGAACTGTGTTATATTTCACTTTGATTCTGTGGATTTTTATTCATATATTTTAAACTCTATTGCTAGGTACTTATATGCTTATAATTGTTATATTCCTTAATGAATTGACCTTTTTATCAACATATAATTTCTTTATTTGTATATTGCAACTATTTTGACTTAAATTTTATTTTGCCTTATGTTAGTATAACTATATAAACTTTGGTTTGGTTATTATTTGCTTATTATTTGTTTTGGTTATTATTGTATAGATATTTGGGATATCTTTTTCCATCCTTTCACTTTCTACCTATTGGTGTCTTTAGATCTAGTATAAATCCCTTATAGACAGTATCTAGTACTTGGATCATGTTTACTTTTTTATACATTCTGTCAATATCTGACTGTAATTGAAAAATTTACTGATTTAATCCATTTATGCTTAATGTTAATAACTGTTAAGGAAAGATATCCACCAAATTGCTATTTGATTTCTACATGTCATTTTTTTTTTTCTCAACTCCTCCTTTCCTACTTTCTTTTATGTTTTTTTATTAGTTTTTGGTTTTTTTTTCACTAATGTGCCATTTTGATTCCTTTCTTATTTCCTTTACTTTGTATTTTTAGTTATTTTCTTAGTGACTACCCTGAGTATTACAATTAACATCTTAAACTTGTTTGAATTAATACCAACATAACTTCAACAGTATACAAAACTCTGCTCTTATACAGCTCTGTCACTCTTCCTTGATATTGCTGCCACACAAAGTCCATCTTTGTATATTATATCCCCATTAATATAGTTTCAGAATTTTTTATTTCTGCATCTTAAAAAATTATTATTGGATAAAATGTTAACAAATCCAAAGATACAATAATAGTGGCTTTTATATTCACCTATGCAGTTACTTTTATCAGTGTTTTTTATTTCTTAGTATGATTTCAAGTTACCATCTAGTGACCTTTAATTTCCTTCTGCACAACTCTTTAAGCATTTTGGGTAAAGTGAGTCTACTGGAAACATAGGCTCTCAGCTTTTGATTATCTGGGAATGTTTTAATGTCTCCTTCAGTTTTTAGATAGACTATTTTTAGAGCAGTTTTAGGTTCACAGAAAAAGTGCACAGAGTGTACAGAAATTTGTTATATATCACCTATCTCCTGCTATATACTGTGCATTTTTTCTATTATTAATAGTATAGTACATTTTTTACAACAGATAAACAAATACAGATGCTTTATTCTTAACTAAATGCATGGGTTACATTAGAGTTCATTCTTTTGGTTGTTCAGTTCTTTTAATTTTGACAAATGCATAATGCCACATAACTATCATGAAAGTATCATAAATAATAGTTTCACTCCCCTAAAACTGCACAGTGCTCCACCTATTCAGTCCTCACCCCTTCCCCTGAACCCTTATATTTTATTCTCTGTATAGTTTTGCCTTTTGCAGAATGCATAGAGTTGGAACCATACAGGATGCAACCCTTTGACGCTGGCTTCTTTCACTTGGCTGTGTGCATTTAAGTTGTCTCCACATCCTTTCATGGCTTGATAGCTCATTTCCTTTTATTAATCAATAACAATATTCCACTGTATGGATGTACTGCAATTTGTTTATGGGCTCACCTGTGGAAGGATAACTTGGTTACTTCCAGTATTTGGAAATTATGAACAAAGCTGCCAAAAAAATCTGCTTGTGGAATTTTGTGGATACATCAATTTTCAACTTATTTCAGTAAATAACTAGGAAGATAATTGCTGTATCACATAGCAAGCATATTTTTAAGCTTGTGAGAAACTGCCAAACTGTATTCCAAAAGTGGCTGTTCACAACTATTAATATATTTATTGTTTACGTATGTTTCTGTGTAAGTGATATAATTAAATATTTTTTTAAGTGGCTGTTACCTACTCTCCAGTTCACCGGACTTACCCAGGACAGCTAACAAGGAGGTGAGAATGGACATCCACCACACCAAGGAACCGAGAGTATACAGCTGTGGGCACTAGAGTCCCATACAACAGCCATATAGGATTGAAGCCCCTTCTCAACTGAGAGGTGGAGTGGGCATTGCCACTCCAGGATCCTCAGGATGGAGGAATAAAATATGGATTTAAGTGGACTTACTGGTATTGTACTATAGAATTATTGTGACACTAGCAATGGAAGAAATTATATTATTGATGTGGAGACAGTGGCCAGCCACAGGAGTTGCTGAAGGCAGAGAGAGGGAAAAGAAGGTGTGATATGGGAGCATTTTCGGAACTTGGAGCTGTCTTGAATGATATTGCAGTGACAGATGCAGGACATAATATATCCTGCCATAACCCTGAATGAACTGGGAGAGAGTGTAAACTACAATGTAAACTATAATCCATGTGGTGTAGCAGTGCTTCAAAATGTATTTATCAATTGCAATGCATGTACCACATTAATAAAAGAAGTAGTTGATGTAGGAAAAGTGGGGGATGTGCAGAGTGGGGCATAGGAAAACCTCCTATATTTTTTAATGTAACATTTTTTGTGACCTATGTATCTTTAAAAAATAAAAATATATATATATATTTTTAAAGTGGCCATTTTGCATTCCAACCAGCAGTGAATATGAATTCCTTTAGCTCCACATCCTTGCCAGCTTTACATGTTGTCAGTGTTTTGAATTTTAGGCATTCTAATAGGTGTATATTGATGTCTCATTTTTGTTTTAATTTGCAATGCCCTAATGACATATGATATACATTTTTTCATATGCTTATTAGTTATCTGTATTTCTTCTTTGCTGAGGTGTCTCTTCAGATCATTTTCCTATGTTTTAATTCGGTAGATTGTTTTTCAATTGTTTTAAATTTCTTTGTGTGTATTTTGAATGCAAGCCCTTTTTCAGATATATCTTTTGAAAACATTTTCTCCAAGTCTGTGGCTTTTGTTTTCATTCTTTACCAATATCTTTTGCAAAGCAAAAGATTTTAATGTTGATAGGTCCAACTTATCCATTTTTTTTCATGTATCGTGTTTTCAGTATTGTATCACAAAAGCCATAACTAAGTCAAAAGTTGCTTAAATTTTCCTTTATCTTATGTTATATTCAAAACTTTTATAAATATGCATTTTACATTGTGTTTATGGTCCATTTTCAGTTAATTTCTGTGAAAGGTTCAAGGTTTCTGTCTAGATTTTCTGTGTGTGTGTGTGTACATCCAGTTATCATAGCACCATTTGTTGAAAAGACTATCCTTTCTCCATTGAATTGTCTTTGCTTCCTTGTCAAAGATAATTTGAGGTATCTAGTCTGTCACATAAAAAGCTTGGAATTCAGCACTTTCTTCCTATGAAGAAGAAAAAAAGCTGAAAAACTGAAAAAAAAACCTGTCCTTAAATGCATCAGAATTGACATCACAGGGCAAGCCACTGCCCTGAAATCTGAAGAAAAAGTCAGATACAAAGAATTTCCACCTACCTAGAGGAGAAACCCTTGAACTGATGCCTGTCTGCTGGTATCACTACAAGTAGAAATGTTTAAACTGTAAATGATGAATTGCTGGAAGTTCAGGGTTGACAATCTTGAGAATTAAAATTTTAGGGTTGGGGGAGTGTATTTCTATTTTTTTTTTTTTTTGAGGCACATTCATTGCATTTGGTGAATACATTTTGGAGGACTGCTGCACTGCATGGATTATAGTTTACATTGTAGATTATACTTTCCCCCAGTACATTCAGTGGGTTATGGCAGGGTATATAATGTCCAGCATCTGTTCCTGCAATATCATTTAAGACACCTCCACGTCCCCAAAATGTCCCCATATGACATCTCTTTTTACCTCTCCCTACCCTCAGCAACTACTGTGGCCACTTTCTCCACATCAATGCTACAATTTCTTCCAATGCTAGTCACAATAGTTCTATAGTAGAATACCAGTAAGTCCACTCTAATCCATATTTTATTCCTGTATTCTGTGGACCCTGGGATGGTGATGACAACTCTACCTCTATATCAAGAGGGGGCTTAGATCCCACACAGTTGATGGATGTGATTCTCCTGCTTGCAGTTGTAGACTCTCTCAATTCCCTGGTGTGGTAGTTAACCATCTGCACCACCCTGTTAGCTGAATTGGCTAAGTCCAACAAACCAGAGAGTTAGAGTTGCAACTCTGCTGAGGCTCAGGGCCCAGCTGGCACATGGACAGTCCAGAGTTTCAAGTCTCCTGAGTATACACCAACCTCAGTGCCAACCACAGGTTCAGTAAAAGTGACAGAAGAGGCATGTGTAAAAAGGCCACATCTGAGTCCAACTCATCACACTCAGGAACAGAAATTCCAAAGTAGGGCCCACTGACAAGGCACTGAACTACAGAGTCATCTGCCATGACCATCGAACCTGTGTCTCTGTAACCATCAGGAGCACCAGTACCTGGGATGGTATCTACTTTGGCTGTCTCTGGGATCCTGCTGAGACGTGTGTAAGTGCAACACCTCTGATGACCTCCCTACTCTTTTTTGAAGACTCTTAGCCAGATAAACTCATTTGTCTTTATCTTTTCCCCTTTTTATTCAATATCTTTTTCTAGTTGCATCACCAGCTGGTGCTTGGTAGTAATCTCTTGGCACCAGGGAGGCTCACCCCCAGGAATCATGTCCCATGCTGGGGGGAAGTTAATGCATTTACATGCTGAGTTTGGCTTAGAGAGTGGCCGCATTTGAGCAACATGGAGGTTCTCAGGAGGTAACTCTTAGGCACTCTGCAGCTCTAGGCCTAGTTGAAATTGCAGGCACACAGGCTTATAAGCATAGTCATCAGTATCAAGAGCTCATCATAAGACCATCCTTCTTCACTTGTCTTTGCCCTTGCACTTGCGGAATTGTTGCTGTTCCATTGTGTAATGTGACAGAGCTCCCCTGGTTAGGAACTCAGCATTCCCTCAGTTGTCATTTGTAACTGTAACTATTATGAATATACCCAAAGATTATCTGAACATTTTTTATATACCCTATATGCATGCCCTGGAGAACTCCCTCCCAAACATGTGTCTCCTACCAATAACACCCACACCAGTGTTTCTCCCCTGCCATCGTTGAACCCCTCTGTGGTCCAAAACTTCTTCAAAAATGAAGCCTAAAATACTGCCAAATTCAATTAGTAGGAAAATGAAATAGTAATGAGTGGTTTAAAAATTAGAAATAGAATACAAAGTAATTTAAAAAACTAAAATAAAGTAAAAAATAAATTAGGGTATTAAAAAATGAAAAATATCCTAAAGTTTTGTTTTTGACATTTTGTCTTTCATCACTGTAATAGGTGTTGCCCTCTATGTACAATGGGGAGGCAATTTCTTTCATTCCTTCCTCAGTGTCTACATCCTTTCTTTTAATTTTTAATTTTATCTTCAAAAAAGTTTTAGGGATCACAGTAAAGTCATAGATAATATGGGGGACTCCCATATACCCAACATCAAACCCTTTTCCCCCTTCCCCAGAAGTGATCTTTTTACATGTTCATGTAATATTTGCTGTAGCTGATGTACAGATATTGAAACATAGCTACCAAACATGGTTCTATTTTGGTTTACATTATGGTATATATTTTACACTTCTATAATTTTTTATGAATTTTTAGTTACATTACAATTTACATTTTAGCCTATAGACTTTTATACATTTTTTATAAACTTTAACATGTCCTGTATCCATCATTGTATGATCTTGTTGAACACTTCCATTGGCCCTCAGTTACCCTGCTTCCATTTACTTTATTTCTCTCTCCCCCTCCCCACAGGGCCCACAGTGACAACCAAGCTTCACTGCTTGAAGGACCAGATTCACAGATACTTGCAATAATGCTGAGAGCTTGACACGCTAAACTACCCTCCCCCACTGGGAGTCACCAGTTCCCTTGAGAGACACAATTCCCTGTTTGAGAACATCAGGCCTCCCCAGGATGGGGGTATATCTTCCCTCTCATTGTATGGGTCTCCTCCCAATGATATAATACACTATGACAAGATGAGCACTCACACACTCCCTAGATGCCTGCCCCTGTGCCTGTTGCTCCCCATTAAGCACCTTGAACAGGTAACCCTTCCTTATTATATTTTCTAAAGAGTTTTCTCAGCATTATAGTTTCAACCACATACCCGACAATCTCCCATGTTCATCTGTTGCTCCCAACCCTCCTGTCAATTCTTTGGGCCATCTGACCCATGCTCCAAACCCTAGCCCCCCTCAAGCCTGCAAAGCCCTACCCAATAGTATCCCTAAGCCCCAGTCTTATCCCTTCCCTGTTCAACTACTTACCTCCACTTCATCATGGATTTCACCCATGTTAGGCATCAGCTCACAACTTTCCTCTTGCCCCCAATTTCCTGTAAACCTATTATCCATTCTCTAGCTCTCTGAGACTGCTTGGTTTACTTATTTCATATCATAGAGGTCATGTATTATTTGTCTTTATTGCCTGGCTTGCTTCACTCAACATAAGTTCCTCAAGATTCATCCACGTTATCTGGGGGAATGTATTGAGGGGGAAACACTCTCTTAAATTTTATGTCTTGGAGATAAAAACCAACACAAATCCTTGGGGGGGGGGGGTCAAGGTCCATTTTGCATCCTCAGAAACCACAAACTCACATGGGAAAAATGAGCTACCCTCTTTAAGATTGCCACAGTGCTGGGGAGTAGAGTAGTGCAAGGCTACATTAAAATACCACAAAGCACTACTAATGTGTTTTAGTTGCACTTTTCTTGATTCAGAGTTTGCTTGCTTGCTTTAAATCTTTGACTACCTTCTAGAATTCTGACAAAGTGGATTCTGATAATATTTGATGGTTTTTTCAATGTTCCTATTGTGGGCTGGCCATTGGAATTCCCTACTTTGCCATTTTTGCAGATGTCACTACCAAGTGTTCATACAGTATATCTTAATTCTGCATTATTTTGTTCATTTGTTCTGCTTATACATATTGTACACTTACTATACATGATGCACAGTACTAAGCACTAGGGATAAAATCATGTTTAAAACAATACCTTGCTTTCCTGGAGAGTGTATTCCAGAATATGTTGGTGGGTGGGATAGAAGTAAAAGAATAAACAAAATGTATTATGTGCACGATGTTGTTATGTGAAACAATAAAAAGCTGGAGAATGCTGTATTTTTAATGCAGGATGTCCCAGGAAGTCCACTCTGATAAGGTGATACTTGAGCAGAGTACCCAAGGAAGTTTGAGAAGTCTCATAGACATCTGTGGGGGGATTTCACATAGAAAGCAGATTTATGAATATGGATTTAGAGGAAAGGTTGAGGCTGGGGTACCAGGATTCACTGGTATCTATGTATAATCCCATCAGGAACGAGTGTGGATAGAAAAGAAGAGAGGACAAAATCTGAGCCCTGAGCTTCCAGGAAACTGGGAAGGCAGAAACAGGGGGAGGAACACACAAAAGAGACTTGGGACAGCTTGCTAGAGATGTAAGAGAAGAATCATAGGAGAATTGGTCCTGAAAGTCGACAGTTTCAAAAGCAGTGAGAGATCCACAATGTCAAATAGAGCTCATGGGTTGAGCAAGATGGGGGCTGAATATAAATTATTAAATTTGACAGTATGAGAATAGTGGTGAATCTTAAAAGAGTAGACTCAATATATTTATGGGGAAAATCTGATTTGCTTGGGTTCAAAATAAAATGGCATACGAAATGAGGACAATAATTATAGGCAAAATTTCCAGTTGTTTTGTGAGGAAGAGAATCAGAGAGATGGTATTGTAGCTGTCAGGGTTAAGGGGTAAATAGAAGCCTGTCTTAAGAACTATTATAACATGTGTATGCTTATAGGAATAATCCAATAAAGAGGTAAGAATTCATTATAGAGAAAAGAGAGGAGAGAATTACTGGAGAGCTTCATACAGTTGACTATGTATGGGAGTAAGTGAACTAGTGGAGGACTAGCCGTAAGAGCATAGAGAGCTTTTCTGATGTAACAGAAGGAAGGGTATAATAGAACACATGGATGTAACTAAAATTAGGTTGCTCAATGTAATGGAAGGTCCAGATAATTTGACTATGATTTACCTCTCTTCAACTAGTAGTAATCAAGTTTCATCTCACTGTACGTAATTTTACTATAGCAAATTTTACCAAAGAAAATTCATGTCCTATCACTACTCAAAATTCATCTATTTTTCTATCTCCTCTTCCCTCTTTTCACCCACCTATACATTCATTTACTAATCTAACTCTTATAAAGTTCTGATTTTCCATAACATCTTAAACAGATATTAGTCCTCTCCCTGTTAGAATATTTACCAATATTTCTGAAGGAAAGCAAATTGCAAAAAGTGACAGAAAAGAGAAACTACACTAAGCCTTGGGTTCCATTACATAAACCCAGACCCTTATAAACTACTTTTAATAGTTTCAATTTCTGTTCTTTGCATAGAAATAGTTTATTATTATAAGTATGTCTAAATTCCATGTTATAGAGACTTTCTAAAAAGCACACCAGTAGATACCATTGTATAACAAGAGTTGCAGCTCTGTGTTTTACAATAAAATCTGCAGCACTAGGTAGGAAACTCACCTGCATTATGCTATAAATTGTAATTATAAACCTATATGATGGCAACCTGAGTTCATTTAAGTGGAAAATTGGCCATTAAACATAAAAGAAAGGCAAATTTTATTAAAAATGTGAAATCATGCTCAGTTGCCAACAGATTTCAAAACTTTCACGGCAATTATTTAGAGACCTAGGTGTGCTTTATGTCAGGCAGCAACACGCATCATTGAATGCCACTAAAAACATTCTTGAAAACATTTTCCAATTCATAAATAGCAACACTTAATTTCAAAAACATCTTATGTTTAATTTATTGATTGTCAAACTATATGATATATGTTAACTAAAACTAACATTATAAGATATGGCAATTATCTCAGATAAAGAAAAGCTTAAATGTATTTTTTTCTATATGCTTGCTAGAACTCTGCAATTTTATCACTGATTACCAGTAATCATATATATATGGATAATGTATACTGCATCTTTAAAAACCAAGGTATTAGAGATGCCAAAAGCATTGTACACCTTTATGCTTTAGATTATTTGCTCAGATTATTATATCCCTCCCTGTCTTAGTTTGCCAGGGTTCCTGTAAGAAAGTAGCATAGGCTCATTAGCTTTAACAACAGCATTTTATTTTCTGAGTTTTGGAGGCTAGAAGTCCAAAATCAAGTTGAGGGCAAGGTCATGCTTTCTCTGAAGTCTGGAGCATTCTGGTGGTGGTTTGCCAGCATAGCTCAACCTCTACCTCCATCCCATGGCCATATATCTCCTTCTGTTTCCTACTTCTTCCTATTCTATGTAAGTTTCCCCTGTTTATATGGAAACCCAGTTTTATTAGATCTAAACCCTGATTTATTTTGACCTCATCTTAATAGGATCTTCGGAGATTTTATTTACAAAAGAATTCACAACCACAGGACCAGGGGTTAGGACTTCAACATATCTTTGTGGAGGAATGATTCAAGCCATAAAATTCCATAAAGTCAGGATATTTTATATAATTCTATTGTTTTCATTTTGTATAATATTTGATTCATGAAAAAAATTTCTCTACTTGGAGATTGGTTCATTACTTTAATAAAACTGCATTAACATATACATATAGGGGGAGAGTATGGGCCATGATGTGGACCATTGACCATGAGGTGCAGAGGTGCCCAAAGATGTACTTACCAAATGCAATGGATGTGTCATGATGATGGGAGTGAGTGTTGTTGGGGGGGGAGAGGTGGGGTGGGGGTGGTGGGGTTGAATGGGACCTCATATATATATTTTTAATGTAATATTATTACAAAGTCAATAAAAAAAAAGAACTGGAAAAAAAATAAAATAAAATATACATATATTCAAATTAAAGTAAATACTTTAAATTAAATTAATAATTCTGTAGAAATTATTATTAAATAAAATATATCAAGTCCTAATATTAATAAGTGAAATTAACCAATTAACTTCAAACTAATGAACAATAAAAACTAGAATCACTGCTTTATAGATTGAGAAGGCCATAGACTATATCATGTGTTGCCTCTGGTAAAGTTGCAAAACAACAAGTTTTTCCAAAAATGAAATGTAATATCTTTCTAATTAGATACCTTACAATCATATGAATGGAATTAATTTTAAAATATTTTGTCAAATATGAATAGTGTTATACATACCAGCATTTATAAGCAAAGCATAATATATCTTATTTTCTCTTAATTGCTTGATTTTCTTTATTCATATGCTGTACATACAGAAAATAAATAAGCTCATATTTCTACATATAGTTGTGAAGTGCCAAAAAGTGCTGCTTAAAATAAATATGTGAAAATTAACATCGACATCACTAAAACCACGAAAACAGACATGGAGATTTTTCTATGGAAGATTCGTCAATTTTGTTTGTTTTTAACTCCACTTTTTATTTCCTAGAGGATCTAAAATGTAAATGCATAAAATTAATGATAAATCAATGATTTGGACTCATAATATATAAATATGTATTTTGTGAAAAGAACTATATAAAGGTGGGGTGATGGAAGGATTTAGAACATAGCTTGTTATGCTATTGAGGTTAAGTTGGTATCAAATCCAAAGAGATTGTTATAGATTTAAAAGATTAAATATGAACTCCATGGTAATCACAAAAAAAATCAGAAAAAAATATGGACAGAAGGAAATGTGAAAGATTCTAAAGTGTTCACTGCAAATGATCAACTAAATACACAAGTAAGCAGTAGTGAACTCAGCTATAAAAAGGAATGAAATTCTTATACATTATACTATATGGTTGAACCTCGAAGAGATCATCTTGAGTAAAACCTGCCAGACCCAAAGGGACAGGTACTACGTGAGTCTAATGATGTGAAAGAGCTGGAATATGCATACTCATAGAAAGTAGTTATAGGATTTCAGGCTAGGGGGATGGGGAATGGGGTATTAATACATGAGTATTGGGTTTCTATTGGGGTGATATTAAAGTTCTGGTGAAGGATGGTGTTGGGAGTAGTGCAATACTGTGAATGTGATTAATCCCACTGAATGTTATGTTTGGGAGTTGCTGAAATGGAAAAGTTTATGCTGTCTATATTTTCTCACAATTTAAAAAAATTCAGCAACTAAAGACAAGGACAATTTAATGTAATACAGATCCTGGACTGGATGTAAGAATGGAGGAGAAAGCCTCAAAAGAAAATTATTAGGACACATGAAAAAATTGGAATTTAGACTCTAAGCTTTATATGAATGTTAAAGTTCTTGAACTTGATAACTAATAATTAAGGTGGTTATGTAAGTGAATATCCTTCTTCTTAGGAAACATACGTGGAAGTAGTATGTGTTCAAGAAGTATGATGTATATAAACTAAGCTCCTCTCAAATGCTTAGAAAATGGTAGATAGATGTATCAAATGTGACACAATTGGTGGATTTGAGTGTCTGGGAGAGGGGAACATACATAGGAGTTCTCTGCATGGGTTTTATATTATTTTGGCAACTGTTCTGTAAGTTAGAAATTATTTAAAATAAAAACTGTAAGAGGGGGAAAGAGTGCTTTGCATTGGAGATTGCCATTTGTTTGCATTTAGAATTTTATTACTTCCATGTGGATAAGTCCAAGCTAGTTTTCTCAGTAATGATAGGCAGGTGGATAAGAATGGAGACAAATCAGCCAGGAATTTACAAATGTTAGGCATAGAGAGTGAAATCATTATAATTCATCCAGCTACCAGTGACACAGTTGATCACAAACATAAAAACAAGCTCAACAGAGCTCATCATAGTCTGCCCAAACTAAAGTACCATTTATCTGACCCATATAATCAAGACCTGAATAAATGTTTATTTTAAGCTACTAAGTTTTCTGGTGTTTTGTTATGCAGCGAAAACTAACTGACAAAACCTTTTTTACATAGTTCTTATAATTGCAGAAATATTTTACATTCATACGGTTTTTAAAAACAATATCTGATTTCTACGCTAAACACCAATAGCATAAAGTGTGCTTTGGCTCACTACTGTATTCCAAACTTAGGATAATGTCTAGACCATATTAGGTGTTCAAAAACATTGACTGTATGAGTGAATGTATATCTTGGAAGAATTTTTATTGTAGATTTAAGTATTGTCTTTGTGTAGAAAAATAACAATTCATGAAATGTGCTGTACCTTATGGTGAAAAATAGTGTCAGTATATTTTCTGATGATTATGTAGGTAAATGAGAGAATGTGTGTATTCATTCGTTCAGCAAATATATATTGAGTGCTTACTAAGTGCATGCCTATGCTCTCAGCACTGGAGATACAGCAGAGGAAAAGATTTACAATACTTTTCACACTTTTAGAGTATAAGTTCTGGTAGTGGGAAAAAAAGATAATGTGCAAAAAATTAAAATATAGTAGATGTCAGATTGTGATAAATGATATGAAGAATGAAGGGAGAAGAATAGACATACATGGGTTTGTACTGACATTTTCAAAAGGAAGGTGAGAGAACAATTTATTAGAAACCTAACCTTTGAGGAAATACCTAAAGAAAGTAAGGGAATAAGCCATATGGATATCTAGGTGAAGAGAGCTACTGACAGAGGGAGCAGGAGTCAACAAGTACACAATTCCTAAGGTGGAGTATTCAAGGAAATGCATGGAGGCTGCTACAACTACACGGGAGTGACCAAAGGGTAAGAGTAAAAGGAGATGAAGTCAAATGGAGTATCAGGAATAAAGATGTAGGAATTTGGAGGCAGTTTTGGAATTTATTCTGGTTTTGAAAAAATGTTTTTATTAGAGAAGTTGTGAACTTACAAAACAATCATACACATATGTGGAATTCCCATACAGCATCCTTCCACCAACACAGTACATTGTTGTGGAATATTTGTTACAGATTATGAGATAATATCATCAGACTATGAACACTAACTACAGTCTATAGCATATATTTGATATATATTTTCCATACCCCCTATTATTAACACAGTATATCTTGGGGTTGATGCAAGAATATTACAGTATTGCTGTTAACTATAGTCCTAGGTTACATTATATTTCCTGTGCTTCTCCACATTCTTACCACTTGGCAATAGTGATGTACATTTGTTCTAGTTCATAGGAAAATTTTGTACTTGTACTATTAACTGCAATTCTCATCCTCCTCTGGGTTCACTGTTATTCTCTAGCTTTCTTTCAATTAGCATTTACATTCCTAGACTACACTTTCCAGCCACAATCCCATTTATAACAACTATTATTTCTATTCACTATAATGTGTTACCATCAACTCTATCCATTTCCATACATTTAAAGTCAAGTTAATTAAAACTTCTCTATATATTAAGCATCAGTAGTCCTTCTCAACCCTTCTCTTATCTTCTAATAACCTATACTCTAGGTTGTAGTTCCATACATTTATTCTTCATAGTTATTTCATGTTTGTGAGACTATGCAATATTTGTCCATTTGTGTCTGGCTTATTACAATTAGTATAATGCCTTCAAGGTTCATCCATGCTATCATATGTGTCCCAATTTAATTTTTTCTTACAGAAGCAGATTATTCCATCATATGCATATATATGACACTGTATTTATCCATTCATCAACTGATGAACACTTGGGTTGTTTCCATCTTTTGGCTACTATGAATAACGCCGATATGAACATTGGTGTGTGGATGTCTGTTCATGTCACTGTTTTCAATTCTTCTGGATATAGTCCTTGTAGAGGAATTGGTGAATCATATGGCAGGTCTATATTTAGCTTCCTGAGGAACCACCAAACTGTCTTCCACATAGGATATACCATTTTACATTCCCACCAAGAGTGAAGGAGTGCCTATTTCCCCACATCCTCTCCACCACTTATTGTTTTCTGTTATTTTAATAATGGCCATTCTAATGTGCTGTGAGATGCTATCTCATTGTCATTTTGATTTGCATTTCCCTGGTAGGTATATTTAGAGTGAATATTTTTTGGCCATTTGTATTTCCTCTTTGGAGAAATGACTAAGTCTTTTGCCTATTTTTTATTGGTTTGCTTGGTCTTTTATTGTTGAGTTGTATGATCTCTTTATATAGAATGGAAATCAAACCTTATCAGACAGTTGATTTCCAAATATTTTCTCCCATTCTGTGGGCTGCCTTTTCACCTTCTTGACAAAGACCTTTGAATCACAAGTGTTTAAGTTTGAGGAGGTTCCATTTATCCATGTTTCCTTTCATTGTTCTTGGTGTCAGTGTAAGGTTTAAGACTCCACCACCTACCACCAGGTATTAAAGATGTTTCCTTATATTTTTTTCTAGGAGCTTTACAGTTTTAGCTTTTATATTTAAGTCTTTGATCTATTTTGAGTTAATTTTTGTGTAAGGTATGAGATAGGGGTCCTCTTTCTTTCTCTTGGTTTTGGATACCAGTTCTTCCAGAACCATTTGTTGAATATATTGTTCTGCCCCAGTTGGATGGGTTTGACAGCCTTGTCAAAAGTCTCTTGACTAAAAATGTGAGGGTCTGTTTGTGAACTATCAGTTCAGTTCCATTGGTCAATATTTCTATCTCTATGCCAGTACCATGCTGTTTTTACCACTGTAGCTACATAATATGATTTAAAGTCAGAAGTAAGAGTCCTCAACTTCATGTTTCCTTTTTAAGAAATTTCTGGCTATTTGGGCCCCCTAACATTCCAAATAAATTTTATAATTGTGTATTTCATTTCTTCAAAAAATGCTGGTGGAAATTTTATCAGGATTGCAAAGAATCTGTATATCAATTTCGGTAAAACTGACATCTTAACTATATTTAGTCTTCCAATCCATGAACACAGAATGTTCTTCCATTTATTTAGGTCTTTTTAAAAAATTCTTTTAGCAATGCATTATAGTTTTCTGAATACTAGTGTTTTAAGTCCTTTGTTAGATTTGTTCCTAAATATTTTATTTTTTCGTAGCTATTTTATTTTTTATTTTTTATTTTTTTAAGATTTATTTATTTGTCTCCCCTCCCCCCACCACCCCGCTTGTCTGTTCTCTGTGTCTATTTGCTGCGTCTTGTTTCTTTGTCCACTTCTGTTGTTGTCAGCGGCACTGGAATCTGTGTCTCTTTTTGTTGGGTCATCTTGTTGTGTCAGTTCTCTGTGTGGGTGATGCCATTCCTGAGCAGGCTGCACTTTCTTTCGCGCTGGACGGCTCTACTTACAGGGTGCACTCCTTGCGCGTGGGGCTCCCGTACAAGGGGGGACACTCCTGCGTGGCACAGCACTCCTTGCGCACATCAGCACTGTGCGTGGGCCAGCTCCACACAGGTTAAGGAGGCCCGAGGTTTGAACCGTGGACCTCCCATGTGGTAGATGGATGCCCTAATCACTGGGCCAAGTCCATTTCCCTGTAGCTATTTTAAATAGAATTTATTTCTGACCTCCTCCTCAGATTGTGTATTCCTAGTGTGCAGAAACAGTACTGATTTTGCATATTAATATTATATGCTACCACTCTGTTGAATTGTTTATTAGCTCTGGCAACTTTGTTGTAAATTTTTCAGGACTTTCTAGGTATAGGATCATGTCAACTTTGAATAGCAAAAAATTACTTTTTCTTTTCCAATTTGTATGCCTTTTATTTCTTTTTCTTATCTGATTGCTCTAGCTAGAACCTCTAGCACTATATTTACCAATAGTGGTGACAGTGGGCATCCTTGTCTTTTTCCAGATCCCAGCAGGAAAGCTTTCAGTCTTTCACCATTGAGTACAATGTTAGCTGTCAGTTTTTCATATATGGTCTTTATCACATTGAGAAAGTTTCCTTCAATTCCTATCTTTTCAGGATTGTCATCCAGAAAGGATGCTGTATTTCATCAAATGCTTTTTCTGTGTCAAGTGATAGGACCATGTGATTTTTCTTCTTCATTTATTAATGTTGTGTATTACACTGATTGATTTTCTTGTGTTGAACCACTCTTGCATGCCTAGAATAAAACACATTTGATCATGGTGAATAATTCTTTTATTGTGTTGTTGGGTTTGATTAAAAAGTATTTTGTTGAGGATATTTGCAACTGTATTCATTAGGGAAATGTGTCTGTAATTTTCTTTTTTTCATAATATATTTATCAGACTTTGGTGTTAGGGTGATATTGCCTTCACTGAATAAATTTTGTAGTATCCCTTCTTGTTCAATTTTTTGGAAGAGCTTGAGTAAGATTGGTATTAAATCTTCTTTGAATGCTTGGTAGAACTCATCTGTGAAATAATTTGTTCCTGGGCTTTTCATTTTGGGGAGTTGCTTGATGACTGCTTCAATCTCTTTAGGTGTGATTTGTTTGTTGAGGTCTTCCATTCCTTCTAGGGTCAGTGTAGATTGTTTGTGTGTTCCTAGGAATTTTTCCATTTCGTCTATATTGTTGAGTTTGTTGGCATACAGTTGTTCATAATATTCTCTTATGTTCTCTTTATTTCTGTGGGGTCAGTAGTAATGACCCCATTGTCATTTTTTATTTTATTTATTTACATCCTCTCTTTTTCTTTGTCAATATAGCTAAGAGTTTGTTGATTTTGTTAATCTTCTGTAAGTACCAAATTTTGGTTTTGTTAATTCTCTCTACCATTTTACTTTTGTTGTTATTCTCAATTTCATTTATTTCCACTCTGATCTTTTTTATTTTATTCCTCCTGCTTGCTTGAGGTAAGGTTTCCAGTTCTTTTTCCTGCTCCTCCAGCTGTAATTGTCTTTGATTTTAGCTCTTTCTTCTTTTTTAATATAAGATTGAAGACTATAAATTTCCCTCTCAGTGCTACCTTTGCTGCATCCCAAAGGTTCTGATATGTTGTGTTCTCATTTTCATTCATCTTGAGCTATGTGTTGATTTTTCTCACAATTTCTTCTTTGACCCACTGATTATTAAAGCGTGTGCTGTTTAATCTTCATATATTTGTGAATTTTCCTTTTTTCCACCTATTGTTGATTTCCAACTTTATTCCATTTTGATCTGAGAAAGTGCTTTGTTTAACTTTAATCTTACTGAATTTATTGAAATATGCTTTGTGACCCAACATATGGTCTATCCTGGACAAAGATCCATGAGCATGTGAGAATAATATATATCCTACTAGTTTGGGGTGCAATGTTCTGTATATGTCTGTAAGGTTTAGACCATTTATCATATTATTCAAGCTCTCTGTTTCTTTATTGATCCCCTGCTCAGATGTTATATCCAATGCTAAGAGTGATGTATTGAAGGCTCTGACTATTATTGTAGAGACGTGAATTTCTCCCTTTAGTTTTGCCTTTGTTTGCTTCATGTAATTTGGGGCTTCCTGGTTAGGTGCTTACATATTTATGATTGTTACTTCTTCCTGATGAATTGCCTCTTTTATTAATATATAATGTCCTTCCTTGCTTCTAATAAGAGTTTTTCATTTAAAGTCTGCTCCGTCTAATATAAATATAGCTACTCCTGCTTTTTATTGTTACTGCAGGCATGGAATAACTTTTCCCAGCCTTGCACTTGGAATTTATTCGTATCCTTGAGTCTAAGGTGAGTCTCTTGTAGATAGCATATAGATGGCTCATATTTTTTTATCCATTCCACCAGTCTGTGTCTTTTGATTGGGGAGTTTAATTGATTAACATTCAATGTTATTACTCTAAAGGTAGTTCTGATTTCACCCATTTAGACCTTTGGGTTTTATCTGCCATATTTTTTCCTCACCATTCTTGACACTTTTAGCTACTTTTACTGATATAATTTTCATTGCTAGGCTCTCTTTCCAGCCTGTCTGATCTTTTCTTTTTGGTCTATGGAACTCCTTTTAGTATTTCATGCAAAGCCAATTTCTTGGTTGCAAACTCTCTCAGTTTCTGTTTAACTATGAATATTCTAAACTTGTCCCCATTTTTGAAAGACAATCCTGCCATATATAAGATTCTTGGCTGGCATTTTTTTCTTTTGCATTATCTTAAGTATAACATACCACTGCCTTCTTGCTTCCATGGTTTCTGATGACAAATCAGCACTTAATCTTCTTGGGTATCCCTTGTATGTGATACATTGCTTTTGTTTTGCTGCTCTTAGAATTCTCTCCTTGTCCTTGGCATGTGACATTCTAATTAGTATGTCTTGGAGTAATTCTATTCATATTTATTTGGATGGGCATAGGTTGTGCTTCTTGGACATGGATATTTATGTCCTTCAATAGGGTTGGGAAATTTTCTACCATTATTTCTTCTAATATTCCTTCTTCCCTTTTTCCCTTCTGTTCTCTTTCTGGGAAATCATGACACATATTTTGCATGTCTCTTGCTATCATTTATTTCACTGAGACCTGTTCAATTTTTTCCATACTTCTCTTCATTTGTTCTTTCATATGTTCACCTTCAAAGGCCATGTGTTTAAGCTCATTGAATCTTTCCTCTGCCCCTCAAATCTACTGTTATATGCCTCCAGTGTATTTTTAGTTTCTTTATTGTGGCTTTCATTCCCAAAAGAACTGCTATTTTTCTATGTATGTTTTCAAATTCCTTATTCTCATCCAGTGTTTCTTAATATCCTTAATCTCTTTGCCATATCATTTAATTTATTGAGAATTGTTTGAATATCTATGATTAGTTGTTTCAACTCCTTTATGTCATCTGGAGGCTTATCTTCTTCATTTGACTTCATATCTTCCTGTTTCTTGGTGTGGATTGTAATTTTTTGTTGGTGTCTTGGCATCTGGTTTACTAGAGTATTTACTCTGGGTGCAGTTTTTCTCTTTAGTTTAGGACTTTCTTGCCCTCTCTCCTTTGCTGGTTGTGTAGTAGGAACTGAGGATGTAGTTGGTACTGTAAGCTGTGGAGGCTGAAGCTGACTGCATTGACCCAGGAACAGTTGAATATTCTTCCAACTTTCTTCTCTGCCAGGGGTAGAGATGGAGCTGCAGCTGTGTGTAATCATCCAAGCCATGTTGACCAAGGCCATCTATAGTTGCCTTGAGACTCATTAAGCTTCATGCCCCTTCTCCCTCTGCCTAGGCATGGATGGAGCTTCAAGTTTGGGCAGCAAACTAAGCCATGCAGGTCAAAACTGACTTCAGTTGACCAGGTAGACTAACATAACTCTGCTCCCCCTCCTCTCCTGCCAGGTTTAGAGAGAGATGCTCCAGAGTGCCCAAAAATCTAATCTGTGTGGGCCAAAAGTACCTGCTGCTACCTTGAAATGCTGAAGGAGTACTGTACCTTCTGCCCTTTAAGGGGTGAAGATGGAACCACAGGTGCCCAACAAACTAGTCCTTGCAGGCCAAAAGCACCTGCAGTTGCCCAGAGTGGCTGTGGAAACACAGCTCACCTCCTATCCTATTGGGGAGCAGTGATGGAGCTACACATGTCTGAGTATTCAGTCTGTGTGAGTTGAAAGTGCCTGCAGTCACCCAGAGAGCTTGATGAAACACCAGGCTCCTCCTATCCTATGGGAAAGGATGATAGAATTGAAGGCACTCGGCAAACCTGTCTATGCAGGGTAAAAACACCTGAAGTTGCCAAGAGAGGCTGGAGAAACACCAGACCCCTCCTATCCTGTGGAGCTGGTGAGAGTGGAGCACCTGGCACTCAACAAACCAGTCCATGAAGGCCAAAACACCTGCAGTTGACGAGAGGCTGGGGATACACTGACTGCCCTTGTCAAATTGAGGGTGTGGTGGAGCCATGGGCTCCCAACAGTACAGTTCATGCAAGTGAAAAGCACCTACAGTTGCCCAGAGAGGCGGAAGAAATTCCAGCCCCTTCATATCCTGTGGGGGGTAAGGGTGGAGGCCCAGGTGCTTGACAAACCAGCCTGTGTGTGTTGAATGCACTTTAGCCAGCTGAATTTATTAATCAGTAGCTGAAGTCAGTGGCCACCCATCATTTCCTTCCCCATTTTTGTGAAATGGAGCTTCCAACTCCAGCCACAGAATAGCTCCCAAGGCAGCTTGCCCTGCCAGTGGAGAAAGGGCATGAGCCTCAGTGACATGGAGTGCTCTACTTACGAATCTTCTCTGCATTTGGGCAGGTTCCTTTTTCCATTCTTTCAAGGATGTTGCAGGATGCTCTTTTGATCTCCTGGGGCCCTCAAACAAGTGCTTGAGATAGTTCTGGGTGATTACTAACTGCTCTGTAACATGAGTTGACTCTTGGAGCCTTTTTATCTGCTGCCACCTTGCCCCTCCTCTCTAGAGTTTATTCTGATTGAGATCAGATGCCATGAGTGAACACAGAGCAAATGAGAGACCTGATTTGACTTGAGTTTTTAAAACTTGTCTCTGACTGCTGTTTGTAGAATATGATTTAGAAGACAACAGAGAAAGCAGGGAAGGCAATTAGGAGAGTATTGGAATAATGAAGGTGAGCCATGAGATGGTAGCTTGGACTAATGTGATAGTAGTGAATCTGATGCTAAGAAAAAGGTGGTTCTGGATATATTTTTAAAATAGAGTCAGCAGGACTTGCTGCAAGATTTATTGAGGAATGTGGTAGAAAGAGAAAACAAGAGATAGTCCATGATTTCTTGTGTTAGTAACTAGAAATGTGGAATTGCCATTAATGATGTAAGGAATAATTTAGGAGGAGGTGATTTAGAGAGGGAGGAGAGTAGTTTAATTTATGATATGTTAAATCTTGATATTCCTAGTAGATATCCAAACAGAAATAATGTGCAGGCCAATGAATTTCCAAGCCCAAATTTGGTAATTGTTTGCAAGCTGGAAAAAGAAACTGAGAGTCACTAATACATGGATGATTTACAAAGTCATGAGCCTGGATGAGATTACCTACAGTATGAGTGTAGGTAGAGAATATATGAAATCAAGGAATGAGTGCTGGGATATTCCAACATTAAAGAATGTGAGATGAACAGGAATAAGCAAGAGAAATAAACATTTTGTGGGAAGTAAGGTAGGAAGAAAAATAAGACAGTGAGGTGTTTTGGAAGACAATTGAAAAACTTTTATGTGTGGTGGATTTGGCATCTTTGAATTCATGATTGGATTTGAAAACATGGGATCATAGTGAGCTTGACAAGAGTTGTTTTGGTGAAGCATAAAGAAAATGCCTGATTGAATGTGCAGAAAAGTAAATGTGGTGTGAGGGAAATTGGAATTTTTTTTACTCTTGAGGTCTCCTCAATTCTACTGAAGAGCTTTGGTATAAAAAAGGACAAGGAATGAAGAAGATGACAAAGGTGTAATCATTTCTTTTTGAAATAAGAGATACACGGCATTTTTAAAATGCAAATAAGAATGTTTCAGAAGAGAGGAAAAATTGATGAAGCTGGTAATAAAGGAGAATTGCTGGAGCAGTCAAGGATGGTATCTAGTGGACAAGCAAAGAGAATGACCTGAACAAAAGTCCTGACAGTTCCTCCACAGTAGCAGGAGGGAAGGCTTATCATATGGCCACAGACATAGTTATCTGGGTTGTTGAGATAGGGGAAGCTTTTAAAAGTTCTCATTTGATTACCTGTATTTTCTCAATGCATTAGAACACAAGATCCCAAGTTGATACTGAAGATGTGGAAGGAGATTTTGATGGAATGAGGAGAGAGGAAAATGTGTGAAATGGTCAGAATGAAAGGGCTCAGGAAATGTGACATGATTGCAAAGTGTCTTTAGTGACCTTTTTGAGGTTAATGATCATGGATTTAAAGTGAGATGTGTCAGTTTGATTGTATGTTTTCTACAACCATATTCATCTGAACAGAAGCAGACATAGAGGAACTCAATATTCACAAATATATCAAGCAAGATAGGACAGGGACAGGCAAGGCAAATGAGAGTATTAACAATAGAGGTGTTTTAACTACAGGACATGGGATTGATTGTGTGAAGTGAGGCCATGAAGAGGCAAGAGGATTGAAGAATTTTTGGAAATGAGGCTGTTAGTGAAATGATGGGATACTTAAAATTGAGACCGTGGAGGGATTGCAGTTATTGGGAAGATTTGGGTCTAGGATATGAACATAGAAGTGAATAGCTGTGGTTGACTTGAGAGCAAGAAAATTGGGCACATTTATGGAAAGGATCAACTATGTGTATATTGAAATCCTCTAGGATTTTAAAAAGAGTAAAGTTGGAGCTGGAGCTAAAAATGCTTCAAGTAATGTGAGAGAATGATGCAGATTTGGTATGGGTTTCAGGTGATTTTGTTTTATTGCCTAATATTCAAACTGGATTTTTAAGGAAAGGTGGAGGATGTGAAAAAGAAAAGAGCTACCACATGAAAGGAGAAGCAGTGTTCCCTCATGGAATAGTCAACTTATAAGGCAGAGCAAGAAGGTACAAAGAATATTCAGAGCAGTTGATCTAGGGGATAGAGGAGATTTTCCTGTAAACAGATTACGAATTCCAGAAGGTATGGGAAGGTTTGAAATCATTGAGAGCTGTGGACAGAAAAATGGACTTACACTTTCCTTGGGGATAAGAGTCCAAAGAATGAAGAATGTCCTAGAACTGATTATCTCGTGGTGGCAGATATAACAAGGATAAATGCCTAATGATATACTTCCTGAAGGAAAAAGATAGATGGTAGTGTAAGATCTCACAGCCCCACTACTTTGGTGGTGAGTCTTTAGGGGCAGGAAACAATGAGATTTCTGCAAATATACACTACATTTTAAGATTTGTTAATGTTTAATAACAACACATCACTTATTCAATATTCTAACTACGTAAACATATATATCTAATAAGCTGTATAGGAGCTTAGCATTTTCAAAACTCAGTCCTTACAAATATCAAGTCAATGTCCTATGTGGAGAGTTGCTGATGTATACAGGAATTGAGTGTTTGGCAGCGAGTTGAATGCATCACCATTTGCCTTTTCCCTTCTGTATATTTATTTCCTCATAGGAATTGTGGTAAATATTACTGCACCATTTACATGTGATAACAAGATAAATAGCTCTCAAATATGACTTCCTGCTCTCTATCAAGGATGTAGAGTTCCCAATACCTGTCTAGTTTCCATAGGAAAGGACACCCATTTTAGCTACCAAAATTCAGGAAGAATAAATGGCAACAAATGATAATAAATGGCTGTTTATGCCTAGCCAAAATAGTGAAACCCCAGAATGGAAGTTTGAATAAAATCCATTCATCATTTACCTCATACGAGGTAAGTGGGAAAATTTAAATCTAATCCCTTCTGTAAGATTAAGTTTTGACTTGCTCACAGATCTGGTGATAATAGCTTGTTTCGTGTGTATTTATTTCATACATGGAGACCATGACAACTAAAATCCATTTGATATTACTTTTAGAGCTAAAAACACAGAAATATCAGCTAAAAGGAAAAAAAGATAACTGTTTCAGTTCAGGTGTAATTGGATTTTTGACATGTTAGATAGAGGTCTGATTACATTTGACAGGTGTATTTGTATTTTCACTTTTAAGCTCTTCTTAGCCAGCCAAACTTGTTCTTCCTAAACTTTTTTGCTCTAAAATGAATGTTTGAAGTGATAGAAAAATTTATTTAATCTTGTTGCCTAAATGTATTAGTTAAACTGAATTGTAGTCCAAAAGATATTATTTTTATTCATCAAAAACACATTTTGGGGATTTTGAGTTGTCCTTAATGATATTGCAGGGTCAGATGCTGGACTTTATATATCCTGCCATAACCCACTGAATGTACCGGGGGAGAGTGCGAACTACAGGGTAATCTGTGTAGTGCAGCAGTGCTCCAAAATGTGTTCACCGAGTGCGATGAGGGTGCCGCAATGATGAGGGAGGCTGTTGGTGTGGGAGGAGTGGGGTGGGGGGATGAGGGGTATACAGGAACCTCATATTTTTTAATGTAACTTTTTTTGTGATGTTTATATCTTCAAAAAAACACAATTTACGAAAATGATGTGGTGGGGAGTGGGTTATATGGGAACCTCTTAAGTTCTTTGCTTTTTTATGTTTTTTAACGTAACATTCCTTGTGATCTATTAACTTTAATTTAAAAAAATTAAAAAAAGCCAAATGTAATGAGAAGCATATTTGTATAGAATTATATAGGACTTGTGCTTTTTAACATGTACTAAATAACCCAAAAAGCATGGCTAAAACATCTCTAAGCTAATTGCATTCTAATAATTTTTAAAATGCTTTATGCAAAATTGCATTTTTCCAGATATGTTAAAACAGTCATAACCTTTGCTATCTTTCCAAACTTCCTTATATAGCTTCCATATCTTGAGGATAAAAGGTTAAAGTCAATGCACCTATGTTTTCCCAAACCCATGGATTTCACTGGGAAAAATATAGACAAAGGACTGATGATATTATCTCATAATCTGTTAGCAAGTGTTCCACCATTATGTAGTGTGGTGATGATGGCGTCTTGTATGGGAATTCTACACATGTACATGATTGTTTTGTAAGTTCGTAACTTCTGTAATAAAAATATATTTTAAAAAATAAATAGACAAAGGAAACATCATTTAGTTCCAGTGCTCTCCAATATGCTTGCCCTGATTTCTTCTCTATCTTATAAATGGAATTAACTGATCAATTTTAAGCAAGATTTATTATGGTTTTCCCATGACAGGCACTTGATATTTGATCCCAACATATTAAAGACTTTATGAGACAAATAAAACAAGAAAAGTTATATTTCATTTTGCAAACTTAAATCCCACATCTAATTCACATCATCTTTGATTCCAAAGATGGTATAAAAATATACTATGTGCCTTTCTTTACACTGTCTGAACACTTTTATTCTATTTTTTCTCTTGTGTCATTTCTAGCATCTAAGAAAAGAAGTCCATTTTTTTAAGAACAGGGAAATTTTATCAGCTTAGCATTGCAATTAGAATATTTATTCTAAAAGCAAATAAACATATAGAGACCTGTTATTAATAATTAACATCATTAAGATAATCAAAGAATAACAAAATCTTTGAGTTCTAGTTGAATGGTCTTTAAGTATAATTCTCCAGTGAATGCAAGAACATGCTATAAGATGTTTGTGGCAGATGATCCCCTAGCAACCATTTGGACACATTAGATAATGCAGAGTTCCTCCTTCCTTAGGCACCCATTCCCTTATAGAATCAAATTAGAAATTTCTTCCTTACTTTAGTCCTATGTCTCACTGCCTGGAGCCTTCATTCTCTGGTTAAATTTCTGCTCTCCAAAGCAATCCAGAATATTAAACTTTCTTCTACCCTGGAAAAAAACACTTTTCAATGTTCAATATCATTTGTTCCTTCCCTCAAACTTAGACAAAGTTCTATGCATTTCCAATGTAATTCTAGTTCTCTAGAACTCTTGGAACTTGAGATCCTGACTGTCTTGTTTTTGATAAGTCTTTCTATAGTAGACGCCAAGCCAGTAAGGTCAGCTACCTGTTATTGTTGTTCACCAATGATTACCTTGATCTCTAAATACTGTCCGTAAATTCCCTCTCTCTGGGGACTGTCTGCCCATTGTAACATCACCATCTCTAGCTAGACTACAAGATACTGACCATTGCTATGTCCTTAAAAATATTTTACACATTTATGATTTCACACTTTGCCAATAACTGTAACTATATGTTGTTTCTGTATCACCAGTGGAAATTCAATCAACAGGTCTAGTTTCAGATTTTGGCTCCATATAGAGTTGTCTAGATCTTTCTTAGGTATTTAACATGTGTAACTGACAAAAATTATCCAGGAATCACCTAATCCGTACAAAGCAATTTGGAGCAATTTCCTATCATATTTGACCCTGGCCAGAGTAATTTTGCTATTATGACTCACACTTTAGATTTTTAAGTAATATTACTACATAGAACACTGTTATCAAGCTTGAATTCAGCCAAAATATACGTATTTTAAAAGTGTTCCTGAGTCACATATACCACCATAATCCATTTATGCTATTGATGCTTTGAACAGACATGCTGGGTATACCATTATTTCTTTAATATTTTGCATTGCAAACTTCAGTTCAATATTCCAGGATACTGATATTATATATCCATGTGACATCTAGTATATTGACTTTCTCTTACTTTTTTATGATATATAAATTTATTAATATGATTCTATGATTTTACACAAGCACAGATATCATGGACTCAGAAAATAATCTTTCAGCAATTCCTTACAGCTATTCCTGCAGACTCATTAATTAATTAATTCATTCATTCACGGCCTTTCCTAGCCACCTTATCCAAAATCAGATCCCAACAACACTGATATTCCCTATTCCCCTTTCCTATTCATTTTATCATCCCATGCTATTTGGTTATGGTTCTTTCTTCTCACTAGCAAATAAACTCCAAGAAGGCAGAGATTTTTATATTTGACTCCCTGCTGAATCCACAGCAATTAATATGACCTTCTCATATAGCAACACTTAATAAATATTAATTGCAAGAGCAACTGCTATATGAAAGAAACTTGAAGTTGCTGGAGATACTATAAGAAATGAGAAAATATGTTTTTCTCATGGAACTTAACCACTAGTGGAGGAAAAAAGAGAATAGATGTATAAATAGATAAATATATATTGTAAGTTAATATATATTTATATAGAATTAGTGGAGGTCAAGTTTTCAGGGAAGGTGCAAATTATACACCTATTTGGGGAGAAAGGGTTTGTGGCAGAATAATGAATAAAAGATTTTGAGAAGAACCTGCTCAGAATGTTGAAGGAACATCACAGTGAAGGATGAAAGAGATTATAGAAGGTGAGGTCAGAGAAATAGGCAGCGCCAGCTCATGTTGGGCTTTTCTGACCTCGTCTCCTGGAAAATGCAGAGAGGTTTCAAATAGCACAGTAATATGACCCAGTTTATATTTTATAAAAGATCACTCTGGATTGGTATGGTAATTAGACTCTAGGGTGCAAGATTAAAACAAAGGAAATATCACACTAGTCCAAATTAGAAATAATGATAGTGGTTAAGTCAGTGTATTGGAGGTACTAAGAAGTAATTTGAATTGGGATATATTTTGAGAGCTTCACTGTCAGGATTTATTGATGGACTGGAAATGAGCTGTAAGAAAGAGGAATCAAATATTATTCATAGGTTTTTGGCAAGATAAACTAGATAAATAATGAAGCCATTAACTGGGATGGATAAATACAGGGAGAATGAGTTAGTGTGAGGGTGAGGGAGCAAGGCACATCAAGAGTAATATTTAGCTTGTGATAGCTAATAGATATTCACATGAAGATGCAAATGGGCAGTTGGATATACAAGTTTGAAACTCAGGAGATTGTTTAAAGTTGGAGATATAAATTAGGGGGTTATTGATTTATAGATGGAATTTAAATCAGTGAGCTTAGATGAAATTACTAGGAAGAGAATATTGCTAGAGAGTCAAGACTGAGCCCCAGACTGGTCAACTTTTAGAGCTCTGATAGCAAAAAAGGATCAAAAAAGAAAACTCAGAATTGACCAATGAGGTAGAAAGATAAACAAAAGTCAAGTGAAGATAAAATTTCAAGAGGGCAGAAAAGTCAGCTATGTAAAATGCTACTGAGAGATAAAAAGATAAGGACATAGTTTTGACCTACAGATTTTGAAGCGAAGTCATGATTTCCTTAACAAAAGAAATTTCTGTGAAATTGTCAGGATTAAATCCTCACTGAATTAAAAGAGATTTGGTGGTAAAGGAGTAGATACAGTGACTATAGACAACTCCTTCTAAAAATTTCTGCAAAGAGGAGTAGAAAAATGCCTAAGTAGCTAGAGAAAACATGGGACCATTTTGTGTGCATGGACATATTATATATATTTATTGTATACATATATGCACACACAAATATACACACATATGTATACACATGCATAAACAGGTTTATACACATGTATAAACATGTAAATATCTAGAAATTTGGAGATGTTCATTATAGTAATGGGTTTCTTCAAGTTGAGACAAAAAAATTTTTTTTTTTAATCCAGAATATATTGTTCTGCCAGAAAACAAATTAAGGCTATTGAAGTTATGCCAAAATGACACAGGAGCTGCCTGAAGGAGCTCTCTTAATTTCTAATTTTTGGATATGCTATGATGTTAGGATCGTAGTTCATTTTATGACATATATGTATCCAATTGACCCAGTAATTTGATTCCTTTCCTCTACTGAATTGCAGTGACACCATTATTATAAATTAGTTCATGGACTTCTTTCTATATTTTTAAATTAAGTTCCATGTATCTATTCATCCCTACTTTCACCAATACCATATCAATCTACGGATCACTCTATCTCTCTCTCTCTCTTTTCTCTCTCTCTCTACCTACCTACCTAACTTCCTTCCTTCCTTCCTATCTATCTCTCTTCTGCCTGTCTGTTTATCTGGATGTATATAAAAAATATTATGCACTATGAGCAAAGGGGATTTACCAAGGAAATCAACTTTGGTTTAACATTCAAAAATTAATTATGTTTCATCATATTAACATTTTCAAAGAGAAAATATAATGTTTTAATAGATTCAAAAACTGTGTATTTGATAAAAATCAATTGCCATTAATATTTAAATATTAGAAAATTTGCAATAAAGGGAATATCCTCCATATGATAGAGTGTCAATGAAAAATTTACAATTAACATCATAACTGATAATGAAAGTCTATTTTCCCCCTAAATTTAGGAATGAAACAATGTTCTCCATTCTCATGACTTCCAACTGACATTGTACAGTAGGTCTTTGTCAGTGTAGTAATGCAAGGAAATTATATGAAATTCATATACATTAGTAAAAAATTAAAGTGTTTCTGTTCTTAGATGACATGACCATTTACATGAAAATTATAAGGTATACGGATAAACAACTAGACATAATAAGTGAAGTTAACAAATCACAGGATATAATGTCAATATACAAAAATCAATTTTAATTTATTTATTAGTGGAAACAACTGGAATATTAAATTGAATATATTCTCAATAGAATCAAAACTATTAAATATTTAGGAATACATTTAACAAAATGCATGTAAGAAACTTACAATATATTTCTGAAACAAATTGTAGAAGGCCTAAATAAATAAAAAAGATATTCTATGTTCAGGGATTGGAAAACTCATGATTTTTAAGATGTCAATTTACCCCTAATTGCTCCTTAAGTTCAATGTCAAGTCAATCAAAATATCAGCAGGCTTTTCTGTAGAAATTGATAACCTGATTCCAAAATTTATTTGGATATGCAAAGTACTTAGCATATCCAATTAAGTCTTCAAAAAGTTGAATAAAGTTGAAGACCTTACACAACTATACTTCAAGAATTACTACAAAGTTACAGAAGTAAAGCTGGGTGGTGCTTGCATATGAATAAACAAAAACATAAATAGTTTAGATAGAATACCCAGAAATATTTCTCACAGTATTAGTTGCCTGTGACTGCTGGGACAAATTACCAAACACTTGGTGGCTTAACACAACATAAATTTATCTCTCACTGTTCTGGAAGCTGATAGGTGGGAGAATGTACAAAGGTAACAGCAGGGCTGCATTCCCTCTGGGGTCTATGTGGGAGAATCTGTCCCATACCTCTTCTAGCTTCTACTGGATTCCAGCAATCCTTGCATTCCTTGGCTTGCAGCCACATCACTCCAATCTCTGACTCCAGTGTCATACTGTCTTCTTTTCTTGCCAAAACCCCCTCAGCTTTTCTTATTTTAAGGATACATGTGATTTGATTTATGTCCCACCTAGATAATTCAGCATAAACTCCTCCTCTCAAGATCCTAAAGTGAATCATATATTTTAACACATAAGGTAATTTTCACTCTTCTATTCCATATAAGGTAATACTGACAGATTTCAGAAATTAGGAAGTGATTGTATCTTTGGGGGAGCCATTATTTTTAGTCTACTATACCCATTCACATAGTCTTGATTTTCTGCAAAGGCACCAATTGTTTTCAACAGTGAAATGGATAAATAAATCACTCTATATTTCTTACAAAGAAAAAGAATAAATTCCTGTATTACACCAAACCACAACTGAATTTCAAAGATATGTTCTAAAGAAGCTAGATTCAAAGAGTACATTATTGTATTTATGTAAAAGTTAAAAACAAACAAAAAGTGGAATAAGATTTTAGAGGTCAAAATATTGTTTACCCTTTGATTGGGTTATTGACTCAAAGAAGACAGGATGATATCTTTTGGGGCCCTGGAAATATTCTATATCTCGATTTAGGTGATTGTCATAAAGGTATGTACATGTACAAAATATGTTAAACTGTGCAATTAAGAGCTGTACACTCTAGTCTACATAAGAGTTCACAACCCCTTTTCCACCAAGATCACCTTTATCTTGATTTTCTTTCCAAAGGACTGGGGTTCTGAAAGGGGTGGTTTTCAAACATGTTTTATATATTAAGTAGAACTTAATTTTTCACCTATTCTTACTAAGATTTGAAACAGAGCTTATGTTTAGGGAAAGAGAGCAGGAAATTCCTTTCTGAGTTTCTCTAATTCTAGCTAAAATACTTTCATTTATTTGACAGGACATTTTTATGGAGAAATGGGTGATTGATTTCTATTTGAGATTTTAAATAAAAGTCTTATTTCTCCTTTTGAGAACCTCTAGGGCTCCATTGACCCAACATTGAAAGTCTCTGTTATGGTAGAAGGAACACTAGCCTGGCAGCCAGAAATCATAGATTCAAATCCCAGTTCTACCACAAACAATATGGGTTGAATTCCTCTATTAAATATTATATTTAATTTGATTTACAAAGCAAGATGCAACTATATGTTGTATAAAAGAAAAACACCAAAGTGATTCATAAAAGTTAAAATGAAGGGATCAGTCAAGGTGTACTAGGCAAAGGATATAATAAGAAATCAGAGATTGAAAAGCTGATATCAAAAAAAGTGTAATTTGAACCCCAAAGCATTATACAGGGGAAGGGATAGCACTTTTTAAATGCTAAAGGTCAGTTACAAAGTATATATAAAAGTTATAAATAACTAAACTACATAACACAATAACCACAGGAAACAAATGAGAAAACTAGTAGAAAAATACTAATATCAGGATACTTTTATACTTTAATAAAACTGTTGAAAAATAAACACAAAATTAGTAAGTTGGATCATATCAATATATAGCAATACATAAATAATAATAACAATGAATACAACTTCTTTTACTCGCGTGGAATACTCAAATGTTTTTAGTTTTGCAGTTTTTGAGGATTTTAACTATAATGAGGACAATGTCACTACATTGGTTGTATTTTATATGAAAAGAAATGGGAAATTGTATCCCATTAGATTGAATATGAAAAATATGGTGGGCTTGGTATATCAGCCTTTAGTTCCCCTCCAAGGACTCTTTGTAAAAGGGGTAATTAAAAATATGGATTGCTCTTGATCTGGTGTGACCTCAAACTATTTTAATGTTTAATGGATTAGATCAATACTTCCCAAAGTGTGAGCCCATTGGAAGTGGTAGTGGATGCTCTTATGGTCTGCTTAAATAAATCTTCCAAAATGAAGCCCAGCTAGTGGAAATATTGCCAACTCTGAAAGCTCTCAGTCTTTTGGAGAATTCCCCTTAATTGAAGAAAAGAGAGAAGCCTTGCCCAAAGTCAAGACTTTTCCCCAAGAGCAGACTAATGACTGGTTGATACAAAGTTATATAATCTTGATCCTTACACCCCAGCTGAGGAAGACGTTGAAGAGTCATTCTAGCTTCAGGGTGTGCTCTGTTGTCAGCTGAGACCTTTACCTTGACTGTTTCAAAGCCCATCTTCTACCTGTGTTCAATCCTGCTTCCTTGTCTTCTTCCACAGGTGTTGCATCTGAAAGAACTCTTAATAAACTTCCTGGTCACTAATGTCCTTGTCTGCTCCCTGGTATACGACAGAGCTAGTTAAGATAATTCTGAGTGATACATGGTCAAATTTTTAAAATTTTATTTTCTTAGTTTTCAGTGCTTTGCAGTTATCTTCTAAGTGTAACAGTATTGTGTAATGGGTAAGAGCTCTCTTCCTGAAGCTAAACCGCGTGCATTCAAATCCAGCTCTGTTACTTATCTTTTGCTAAACTTAGACACACTGCTTTAATTTCTGAACCTCAGTTTCATTATCTTTAAAGTAGGGTTAGTACCCACCTCAAGCAGTTCTTGTGATAATGAAATCAATTACTATTTTTAAAATGTTTAGAAAACTGTCTAACAAATAAGCTAAGCTCAATATAAATGTCTATAAAATAAAACAAACAAGTAAGTAAAAAAGTAAAATCAGCTACTAAAGTATGTATCAAACTACACAAAACAAGGGGTACAATTTTACAACTCTGGCAATTTGCATTATGGAAGAGATAGCACTTAATTAAGGAAAACAATAGCAATTATAAAATCTAAGGGCACTATTTATATTGGAAATATGATTCCTGGAATCATGTTCCTGAGAAGGGAAAGCTAAGTTTTTGTTTTTCAGTTGTTCATCAGGGCATTAAAGCTCTATAGAAGAGCACCGTGTGGGTATACTGCAGTTACCTAAATGGTGAGAACCAATATCTCAGCCAGCTATTGCCACATATATACTGTAAAACAAACCATTCTAAAATTCTGTGATTCAGAACAACAAGACTTTATATATGGTTCAGCTGAGCTTCAATTAATCTAGGCCTAGCGTACCTCTTCCTTGTAGGTGAGTCCAGGTCTTCCATGTCTTCATTCTCCTTGGTTCATTGAGCTAGATGCAACATCCTCTTCTCATGGTGATAGTCAAAATGCAAGATGGGCAAGTGGAAACTTATAATGCTTCTTAAGGCCTACCCCAACACAGAACTGACACATTTGCTCACAATCATTTAGCCTAAGCAAGTAATATGTCCAAGTCCAACACACCAGTGGGACATGGGAATATATTCTGCCTCTAGTGAGAAAAAATGCATAAGAATTTAGCTAGGATTCATCCTAGTGAAATATATGAATCCCATGCTAACTAATGTCACAAATGTTTATAGCTGATTTAAGATAAAATGGACTGCACAGGATGTAATAATTATGTATTTTACCCAGTAATTTTTTTTTAAAAAAAAGGTGTGTTTGGAAAGTCAACTATTTTCAATTTTGAGTATGATAATTTATACCAGATATACACAATTCCAGGTAAGGAAACACCCCCAGGTAAATATCAACCCACTATAGTCAAGATGGAAACAGAATCTACTCAGAGTTTACAGTGTAGATTTTCTTTCCCCAACATTGAATAACTGATTTCACCACAGATCTGCTTTTCAGAAACTAAAAATAGTGACATTAGTTGAAAATATATAAAATTTCTCCAATAATATGTCAGTGTGCTTCTGGAAAGAGGTGTGTGGAGAAGGGAAGAAGAAGATTTAATTAAATCCAGATGCTGTAGTGGAAAAATGGCTATTCTGAAACCTTGTTTTGAGAAAGTGCTGACCTTGGACAAATTCTCTGATTGTTTCTCCCACACTCTAAGGAGCTAGAAGAATTACTATGAGTCTCCTGTGTGTGCCAAGCTCACTCTGATTGGCAATTTTCAATGATTACAATATATTTAACAAATATTTATTCAAATCTGGAGGTATTTTAGAATAGGTTCATAGACCCTCCAAGGTCAAGGTTTTCATAAACTAATTGCACCATGTGTAATGAAATGCACTAGGCATTGCCTCTCCTTGTCCTGTAAGTTGTGATTAACTTATCATAATTAGGCTATAATGTTTGCCTTATGCCTTTAAATGCTGGAGAATTCCATGGTCATAATTAACCCTAAGTCAATATGAACTCATCACAGCAAGTTCTTTTCACTGACCAACCTTCGAAATGGAAGTTGATATGTGTGCAACTATTAGATTATGTGGAATGGTATGTATGCCTTTATCCCTGGTGCTAGTTGATTTTACTCTTAAGTGAAACCACTGAAGTTTGAAACAGAATCCACGTATGTTTCAACATTTGAATCCAGTCACTGATAGTGCATTTAACTTTGGACTCAATAAAGAGAATGGATAATATGCACTCTAGCTAATTTAGTAAAAAAATAATTTAAAAAGCTATAGCTATTTTGTATGCATCAATTGCTCCTTCATTCATTTATGCAACTTTTAGATAATGATCCAGAGTGATCTTTCACATGTAGAATTGCACACAAATTATAAATTATTAATTATATATGTGTTGACATATTCTACATGTGATGTAGTTTTGAAATGAGCACATGACAGTGTTCAGCAGAATATTGATGATTAAAAATATTTGTTTACAGAATATTTAATTCTTGCCTTATCAACATATACATACAAACTGACATACTCAATAAAGAGTAAATTTCTGAGGTGAGGTAATCCCTGGCATTTGCAAGAGACAAATTAACAGTTGTGGAATCCAGTTATTATATGAGTTTTTTGCACAAGGGAAACTTTATCTAATGGAGAAGTGTTTTTAAATTCTTAACATTTGCCTGGAAATTGGCCACTTTCATGGCATTCGGATTTTCTAGGTGAAACATTTAAATTTTTTCTTTAAATTATTTTGTTCCAGTACACGGACTTCAACAAATGATAACCTTCAACTTGTAATCAAGAACATGTAATTTTATGTCAGTTTGATTAAGGGAAATCTATAGATAAGTTTCTTAAAGGTAACTTAATCATTTCAAGTTTGTTCATTCAATAAAAGGGACCCACACCCATAGGAATGGATTCATTCAAAGAACATGATCTTTTCTGGGATTCACAAAATGACAAACTATCACAGAAACCTCCTCAAAAATACAAACCCTCAAGTCTAAAGCTTATATTATATTGTATGTGACAAAATGCTAGGCTAACTTATCAAAATATTACTATACTTATCAGAAAAACATGATAATTATTTTATTTGTACAATTTCAAGATAATTTTTCATGCACTTATTCTAATTAGAATATATCAAGAAAACTTTTTCAGAATATAAACAAGGGAACCATTATTACATTTTCGCTAGGAAGAAATGATGACTAATCACTTTAGGAGGCATATTCACTTTTAGGTGGTTCCCAAGGCATGATATTGTGTATCAAGATGGAAAGCTGTGACTTTAAAGACGATTTAGAAACTAAAATTGCATCAGGAAGAAACTGACATGTGTGTACTAAATCAAATGCAATGAGAATGAGGCTTAATACTTTAGCATAGAAGTAAGTCACAGGAAGTTTTGTTTCTTCAGGTTCATCTGGATGTAACTCAATTAACCCACTGTGATGTTATAAGCCACCTGTAGTAACTGAATGTTAGTAAAGACAACTGAAATAGCTATAACTTATAAAATTATTGTCATATCATCTTGTTAACACATTACTTTTATTTCATATAACATTTAAAGATAAAATATTTAACTTTAAATTAAGGAAAGAATTCACTAAACCAAGTAATGCAGAACCTAGCAGTGTCTGGCATGTAGCAGGCATTGAATAAATATTTGTTCAATTTAAATGAATTTAGTCTGGTTAATTACAGGATCTTCTGTGAGGAATTAAGCCAATGAAAAATGGAAACGCTCAGGCTATTAGAATTTTTCCAAAGTTATCATTAATATTGATCATCCAGGACTCAATTTCCTTTATATTCATTACATAAAATGCCATTATCAACAAAGCAGCTAATGATTTATATGGAGAAAATTTATGTCTCAATCTAACTTGCATTAGCTGATGATAAACTAACTACATTAAAATATTATGGAAAGCATCAAAATGGTGACATAGGAAAAGTTCTTCCCATAGAATCAACTAATAAAAGGACAAATCCCTCTTGCCCAGAACTCTTTAGGATGATAAATACTGAAGGACTCCACAAACGTTGAATCAAAGAAAAAGAAAAATAATTTCCAAGAAAAAGTGGGAAATTTTCATCCCAGACCCACCATTTGGTATCTCCCCCTCTCATTCACTTCCTTGCAGCTTGGAAGTCACTCAGAGACAGCACAGCCCGGGTTCCTCCAGGCGTGGAGGCAATAGAGCCGCTCAAAGCAGCGATTTAGAATACCATACAAATGCACAGGGACCTAAGTCCACAGAGACTCAAGGTAGAACACAAACCATTGAGTTGTGCTGCATGCTGCATACAAAAGAGCCCCAGGGGAGGAAAAAAGAGAGAAACCTCAGCAGAAATGTTGACAAGAGGTGTGTGGATTCAATACAATTTCTGTTGCCTGAACTACATAAGTGCAAAACAGACTTATCTGGAGTAATCCACTGTCTGAATTGATGCCATCTGGTATCCTGGGGGCAGAATATCTTAATGGAGAAGAAACTGGAGGCAGAAAAGACTCATAGAAAAAAAAGGGAGGGGTTAAACTGAACTGCTGTAGAACAACACAGCTCCCAGAAGGGCAATGAATGAGGGAGAGAATTTAAATAAATCATAGGGCTTTGGAGAAAATTCTGCACAAAAACAAACAGAACAGATCAAGATGCCCAGAGAAAGTACAGAGGAAAGGAAGGTTTCTCCTGGAGGTGAAACAACTGCATATAAAGTGCGATTTTTAAAATTATACCTTATTGCTATTCTAGCAATGGAAAAACTTTTATCACTGATGTGGAGGCAGTGGCCACCAGAGGTTCTGAGGGAAGAGAGAGGGAAAAATAGGTGTAATATGCGGGCATTTTTGGGACATTGGAATTGTCCCACGTTACGTTGCAATGACAGATACAGGCCATTATATATTTTGTCATTACATACACAATTGTGCGGGAATGAGTATAAACTATAATCCTTAGTTAGTGGAAGTGTTCCAATATGTGTTCATCAGTTACAACAAATGTACTACATCTTAAACTCAAATACATAAATAAGTTGGAAGTGAAAAGATGTAAAAAGATATTCCATGCAAATACTAGCCAGAAAAGAACTGGGGTAGCTATACTAATATCAGACAAAACAGACTTTAAAATAAAGGACACTTATATGCTAGTGGAAGGGACAATCTGCCAAGAAGAAATAATGATCATAAATATTTATACCTAACCATCTTGCCCCATAATACATGAGGAAAAAATGACAAAACTGAAGGAAGAAATACACTTTTACAATAATATGTGGTGACTTCAATACACTGCTCTCATCAATGTATCAGGCAAACACTTTTAAAAATGATCCTCAATATGTTCAAGGAGAAACATAGAAAGAACTAAAGGATATCAGGGACACATGAATGAACAATATGTGAATCTCCGTAAAGAGGTCATTTTTTTTTAAAGAAACAAATCATAAATACTGGCATTGAAATCCACAATAATTAGCATGAAAAATTCCCTCGAGGATTTCAAAAAAATTATTGGACCTGGCAGAATAAAAAAATCAGTGAATCTGAAGAAAAGTCAGTTGAAATGAGGCCAGCTGAGGAGCAGAAAGAAAAGACAACGAAAAAATGTGAACAGAACCTAAGAGAGCTGTAGGACACCATCAAGGTGCTTATTATGGGAGTTTTAGAAGAAAAGAGAAGGGAGCAGAAGGAATATCATAAAATAATGGCAGAAACCTTCCCAAACTTAACAAAAGATATGAATATGCACAGTCAAGAATCCTAACAAACCGTAAAAAAGGAAAACTCAAAGAGAAGTATGCCCAAATACATAGTAGTCAAACAATCAAATGCCATGGACAAGAGAAGAGTTCTGAAAGCTGCAAGAGAAAAGCAATTTGTTATATACAAGATTAAATACTGATTTATGATCAGAAACCATGGATGCAAGAAAACGGTGGTATGAACATTTAAAGTGCTAAAAGAAAAGCAATCACCAAACAGAATTTTTATCCAGCAATACTGTCTTTCAAAAATGAAGGTCAAATTAAGATATCTCCAGATAAACAAAAGCTGAGGGAGTTCATCACCACTACAAGCAAGGCTAAAGGAGTTCTTCAAACCAAAAGGAATGGACACTAGACCACTCGACAGTGGATCAAAGTAACATAAAGAAATAAGGACTTCCTGTGAAACTAACTATATGGGTAATTTAAAATGCCAGTAATATTGTATTTCTTTTAGATATGTAATTCTACTTTTAAATTCTTACAGGTTATAAAATGCTAATGTATAAAAATTAATTATAAATTTATGGTTTGAGAAAAACAATGTATAAAGATAAGATTTATAGCAACTACAATAAAAAGGTGGGGTGGCAGAGGGGTATAGGAACATAGATTGTGTATGCTATTGAAGCTAAGGTAATATCAAATCAAACGTGCATGGTGTAGCTTTAAGATGCTGAATTTAAGCCCCATTGTAACTACAAAGAAAGTATTTGAACAATATATGCAGAAGGAAATAAGAAGGGATGCAAAACAGGTCATTAGAAAAAATAAACAAATAAAATGAAAGTAGACAAATGGAATAATAGATTTAGAAAAAATGTATAATACAAAAGAGAAATTTATAGGTCTAAATACTTATACTTAAAAAAGAGAAAGAACTCAAAGACCTAACTTTACCAACTGGAGGATTTAGAAATAGAAAAGCAAACTAAGTCTAAAGCAAGCAGAAGGAAGGAAATGACAATAGAGAACAGATAAATCATATAGAGAATTAAAAAATGGAATGAATCAATGAAGGCAAAAGTTGGTTATTTTAAAAGATTAATAAAATGGACAAATCTTTAGCTAAACTGACAAAGAAAAGAAGAGTGCGCACAAATAGCTAAAACCAAAAATGAAAGGAGGGGACATGAAAACAAATCTCACAGAAATGTTTTAAAAAGATTATAAGAGGATACTATGTGCAACTACACACCAACAAATTAGATAACCTGGAAGAAATGGACAAATTTCAAATCAGTTAAAAGGGGAAGGGGGTGACTAGATTAACAAATCAAGATAAATGTTGGTAAAAGCAGACCTCGGGAAAAAAGTACACACACATATAAACCACAAAGGAACAAATGAGCAGACCTCAGAAGCAATTTTGTGCAACTTTGAGTTAGACACGGGTTGAGGAGCACCTCACAGTGATTCCCTTGTGGGCATCCAAATCAGAGTAAATGTAGAGATGTGAAAAATATAAGGTGTTAGAAGCAGAACAGCAGGGCCACTTGTGGCAATTTTGTGGACTTGATCCATAAGTTCCTTCTTGCCATATTGATGTCAAAGAAAATAGCTGAGATTTTGCTAGGGCATCTCCCAGGTAGGTCAGAGAGCTCATATGGTTGAAGGCTACAGAGACCTGCACTGGAGATCTAATGCGAGTTGTAGTCAACTTCATAGGAATCTGCATGCCGAGATAAAATTTGTCCAGCAGAAGGATATATACATGCTCTTGGAATTTGTCTATCACAAGAGAACAGCACAAGCCTTTCAACAACCTTGGATTTAAACAGAGGGCACCAATGACTGAGGCTAGTAACAGGACCCAGCTAGACATTTAGAGATCTTGCTTCCATCACCAGAAACACACTTCAGTTGTTTGATATTTGTTCACACCATTATATGGATGAAGATGAGAGAGAACACTGTGAGTCTGAACATTTGCCCAAGAGAAAATGAATTCATTTGAAAAGAGATGGTTTTGAACTGAAAGAGACTGATATAGTTTTATTTGACAACCTTATTTTTTTCCTGCTAAAATAGAAAAATGTAGACTGATTGTGGAAAATTAAGAAGGCCCAAATTAGTTAACAATTTATTTTTTCATGTTCCTTACGCTCTTTTTTAATATATTTTTTATTAGAAAAGTTGCAAACTTGCAAAACAATCATGAATAATGTGCAGAATTCCCATTTATCACCCCCCACACCAAAACCTTACATTGTTTTGGAACATTCATTACAGATTATGAAAGAACATTGTCAGACTATTACCACTATTATCCATAGTGTATGTTTGGTGTATTTTTTCACACACCCCTTGTTATGAACACCATGAATTACTATTGTACATTTGTTATAGTTCATGAGAGAACACTCTCATGTTTGTACTGTTAACCACTGTCCATCTTCCATCACATGATTCACTATGTTATACAGTCCCATGCCTTGTACAATCTATCCACAGTGTGCATTCAGTGACTCTCACTTTCATCACAGAATTGTGCCATCATTGTCCCAGCAAACCTTTGAATGTTTTCCTTGGTTCCACAATTTATTTTTAATGTTAAACTATTAAATTACCTATATTTTCATAACACTTTCCTATCCATAAATTGTTTCGCTAATTGTTTGATCTCTTTGTTGAAAGTTTTTCTTCCAGAGCATCTACCACATTTAGTATAGTAAAATCATTTTTCAAAATTTCAGATAGCTTAGATTATTTACATCTATGTGGCTAAATATGAATTTATAGCACAACATATATAAGCAAAATGTGTGCTATCATGAGGATAGGGAAGACATTGGAACACAGGGTCTAGGATTAAATCTGATCTACTGCATTGTTTTGGAGATTAACGTTTTCTTGGAATGCAGCCACACTCATCTGTTTATGCCTTGCCTATGGCTGCTTTTATACTACAAAAGAATTGAGTATATGCAACAGAGACTACATGGGGACACAATGCCCAAAATATTTACTGTCTGGCCCTGTACAGAGAAAGACTTTTGAGCCCTGGACTAAGGAATCAGATATATTATTTAATATAATTTTACTTTATTACATAACCAAATACCTGTCTCTAAAATGTATTTGTTAAACTATTTAATCACAATATTGTTAAAATGTCTTTATTAAGAACACTAAATATCTGCATAACAATGTAAAGTTTAAATTCAATTAGTTTAAAAACTAGTTTAGGTGTATTTTTGGTGATTTCATAAAATAAGTCCTGGGAGGTAGAAGTCTGATGATTTGAAATCATTAGGAATGAACAAAACAACCAAAGGCATAAGATTGTGTTTTCATGTTTCCCCAAGTGGCCTGGAATACTGGAGTTCTATTTTGTTCTGAGCTAAAACACATTCCACCATCATTGAGTACTGTAAGCAGTAAAACACTAATGTCCCACAGATGTCTTAGCATTGCTTAAGTTATCCACTTTGGTGCCGAGTAGGAAATTAAAAAGTAACCCAGTGAGCATGTGCATTAAAAATAAGTAAAATTTATAGCGCATCTTAATCTCAAACATCTAAAGAGAGACAATAAAACTTTAAAGATCCAATTCCAATGTTTCTCAAAGATAAAACAGATGGTGGTTAAAAGAGAGTAAATCAGGCTTGCACACTGAGAAGAGTTCCTTGGTGTCAGAGCTGGCTGGCAATCAACAGTTTTCCATACACAAAGACTCCAGGGATCATAGACTCAAGCTGGGTCATAAAACCACTCTGATTTTATATCTTCTTCCTTCAATTTTCTATTCTGACCTTTCGTAGAACAAAGCCAATCAATCAAGTAAGAAGAAAATAAGCAAAGATAACTATTTGAAAATAAAAATGGAACAATTGAAAACCAAAAAAAGACAATCTCAAAATGCAATATTTGAGACTAAAGAGGATCCCAATTCCCATGTTTGTTGCAATTATTCTGTTATGCAGGAACATAATTGAATTTAGAGATACTGGTAGCATAATCTGATTTCATGATATTTGCATTGTAATGTCCTAACCAAATTACTTTCAGGATGCAAAATCTGCACTGAACAACTCTAGCTTAAAGTTAGAGATTTACAATGCAGCATTCTTTAGATGGAGCCAAACCAGAAACAAATGTAGTGGATAATAACCTATAACTGTTTCCTTAAGATCAGCAAAGAGGTACAATAAGAAATAATTAAAGCTTATCCTTTCAACATTGCCACTAGTTGATTTTAGATTAATCAGCTACTTGGTTCTGTATGTCAGTTCAGATATATTTAATCAGTGATATCAACAGAAGAAAACAATCTATTTGAGTTTTTATTATCCTAATAGTTAGGAATTATTTCAGCTCTTAGACCTAGATAAGGAAACCATAAAGTTTTATTTAAGAAATCCTCCCCTAGATGTCTGTACTTACATGACCTTTTCAAAAGTTCATTCAATTAATACTTTACAGTGGACTGTTTGTTTGCCAAGGATGCCAACTGCATGAATTAAATAAAAGAGGAAGATTCGAATAAGTCACAGATGAAAAGGGCAAGAAAAATTACAAAGTTTAGGGCAGTACATTGAAAAGGTTGAAGGGGTCAAGACCTAGCAGCTGAAAGATGGGCTATTGATTCAAATTCAGCCATATATGAACCCTTGAAGATTTGCTACAATTTGGAAGATGTTCAGAATGACTATAATCAGTCATCAGTGTTGAACTTGTCCTAAAAAAGCTTGAGTTAATTATTTAATTTCTTTTATATTTGATAAAAATTTTCAATTTCAACTTTTAGGCTAGGATTTTCTAAAGCTATTAAGATTCAGAACTGATAATTAGTCCTGTTGACCTGCTGAAATATCCTTGAATAGATATAATTTCTACCAGAAATGTAAGCAACAAAATTTTCCCCAATAATTAAGTAAGATGAAGACATTCTAACTCTGCTAAGAATCACTTAAAATGAGTTCTCTTGTTAAAATTATTTGGGTAAAAGAAAATAACATACTCTCCCTTATATATGAGGTTTACTATTTTTTGCTTTAATATTTTCAAGAATTGAGCATACTTCCGTAGTGTTTGCTTCAAGTCATGTATACATCAGCTATCCTTTAGGAAATATAACAGTCTCAAAACTATGTGTGTGTATATGTGTGTGTGTGTGCGAGTGCGTGTGGTGTGCATATTTGTCTATATATCATATCATATCATATCACATCATATCATATCATATCATATCATATCATATCATATCATATCATATCATATCATATCATATCTATCTATCCATCCATCCCTATCTCTATTGATTCGGTTCCTGTGGAGATCCCTGATTGATAAATTACTATATGAACTTACAGTTTAATTCCAGTTCTACCACTTACTAACCATGTGGTTTAAGTATTTTATCTTCTCGGTCTTGTGTTCATTTATATCTGTTGAAAATTCAATGAAAAGGAATCCTCCATGTTTTCACATAAAGAAAGTTAAACACTTTGGTAAGAATTTAACTGCAAACCTACTGGTTTAGTGTAATGGAATGTATTGAATACATTAAATATAAGATATTTTTGAACCTTAAAAACATTTCATTAAAAGCAAGTGTCATCACTGTAACTAATTCCTATGTGTGAGCATAACAGGATCCTAGTTCAAGTGGTAAAGATATTCTTGTGACAGTGGAATAAATTTAGATGTGGACTGGGACCTTGGTTTAGGAGACTTATATAGTCTTACAAAATATCTTAATGATGCCTACAACTTACTTTCACATTGTATAATAAAAAATGTAAGAGAAAGAAAATCAGATAGACAAATGTGGCAATTCATTTATGTTTTGTAACTTGTTAGAAAGTATAACATTGTTCATTGTATTAATCTTTCAACTTTTGTATTGTGTATATTTGAAAAATCTCAAAGTTGGAGGGGAGGCTTCCAATTTCCAGTAAAACATGTAAAGAGCAATGAAGTCATCACTCTCATCCTCACAATAATAAAAAAAGTGAAAACCCAAAAATCAATCATTATTCTTAGTTCCCTTCAGAGAATTGAGATGACAAGGCAAATCATGACCCCTAGTACTGGAGAGAGAAAGACAGATACAGAGAATCACAGCATACCGAGGGCAGAAACCACTGCTAGACCCAGCATTGGGTATGAATACATGAAGGGTAATTGACTAATTTCTGGATACTAGGTGCGGACTAGCTTCGGAGATAAAAAAAAAAAACAAAAAAAAAACCTCCTGGAATCCAAACTCTAGGGAGATTCCCATACTTTACAATTTTTACTTCTAGAAGCCACAACAAATTCTCACTCTGAAGAATGGTGTGAAATATTTACTTGTTCTGTAAAACATAATAGTACTTTTCTCATCTATAACTTTATTTTGGGGGTCTTCTTTCTTAATATTAGAGTACCTTGCTTTTCTATAAAGTTTGATGAATGAATAAAAGAATGAACAAACTAGAATGTTATTGTCTTAGTTTGCCAAAGGGCTGCTGATGCAAAGTACCATAAATGGGTTGACTTTTATAATGGGAATCTTATTAGGGGAAAATCTAACAGTTCTGAGGCCAGATATTTCCAAATCAAAGCACCATCAGCTATCTTTTCTCACCAAACTCAGCTATGGATGGCCCTGGTGTTCTGCCATATGGTGGAGCAAGATGGCTGGTGATCTGTGCTGAGGTCCCTGTCTTCCCCTCCAGGCTCACTGCCTCCTAGAGCCCAGCTGTGCAAGATCAGGCACATGGCTTATCTCCTTCAGGGCCTCTTCTTTCAGCGTTTCAAGGCTTCTCTGTTATTCTGCAGCTCAGTGACATAGTCCAATCAAGCCCCCTAAAGTGTGATTTTATCAAGTAATTCAATCAAAGTCCCCTTAATTGAATTTAATGCAACCAAAGGGCCCCATAGCCACAGGAATTGTATTAGTTTAAGAACATAATCATTTTCTGAGGTTCACAAAATTCAAATTGTCACAGCCTTGGATGGAAATGCCATGATTGGACATTCATATTTTTAGTTATCTAATGCAAAGTGGCATTTGCAATATATTCTATTTGTTTTCTCTTGGAACACATTTTAGATACTTCTCTAAAAGAAATGCTATAAAGGTTATAGAAACACAACTTTATAAAGAGCAATATCAGTTATTAATAAACTATGTCCTGAACATCATGCTCCATGTAATTTATGGAAATATAGTGTTTAGAGATAAGTCTGTCTGCACATTTTAATATAATTTTTCTAAGATTAACTGTACACACCAATTTTGGCAATATAATATTTAGTAATTTCTAATTTAACACATTGCAGTAGTTGAAAACTAATTTATATTATTAGTTGGCAAGCAGTGATTGACAAGAGATAGGTCTTAAGAAGATATAAATAAAGCAATAACATGGAGATTTTTAAAACAACAATTAAATATAACACGGTAAAAGACTCTATTTAAATACCATATCTACTTTAGGGCTTTATAAGTTACTGTTAGACCATCCATATTAGTTTTCTAGGGCTGCCATAACATAGTACCACAAACTGGTTGGCTTAGAAAAACAGAAATGTATTGTTCTACAGTCCTGGAGGCCAGAAGTCCAAAATCAAGGTGTTGGAAGAGCAGTGCTTCCTCTGAACTCTGTAGTAAAGAATCTGCCCCATGCCTCTCTCCTGCCTTCTTGTGGTGACTTGCTGGTAGTTTATGGTATTCTTTGCTTCAGTCATTACATCGCATTCTCTCCTGCATCTGCATGTCTGTGTCAAAATTTCTTATTCTTAAAGGGATACCAATCCTACTGAAGTAAGGACCAATCCTACTTCAGCATGACCTTCTTTTATCTTTCTTAATTCCATCTGTAATTAGCCTATTTCCAGGTAAGTTCACATTTTGAGGTAGTAGGCAGTAGGAAATCAATATATCTTTTTTGGGAAGACACAATGCAATCCATACCACCCTCTGATGAAAATAATCTATTGCAACTTTCATTTTGAGGATCACCCTAGTGTTTATGGTTTTGAGTATTTACTGCAAATAATGTCTTCTGGAAAGATAGATAATCATGCTAAAGTTTCAGCTCTTGTTTTGCAAATTAGGGGAGGAAAACAGTGATTGCAGCCTATTGACTGACCCCAGTATCTGCCCTGGACAAAGGAATTAGAAAATAGGGCAAAGGAAAGAAGAGAGAAGGTCAGAGCTTTCAGCACAGTCTAGTGGGTGGTGTTGGTATTGATGGTGGTGGGATGTGGATGTGGACAAGATCTCAGGAAGGGCTAGGGAAAAAAGCCTCATCTCTTGATACTGAAGATAATATCTGTTGAGTTAAAGTCATAGAATTGCGAGACTGTTGGAAAAACCAATTCCTATTGGTCAAATAAAACACATCCAGTTTATTTAGATCTTAGCAATTATGGACATGACTAGCAAATATATGTTAAAAAATATATTAACCTGATATTGCTTTGTCAATAAATTAAAATTTGCTGGGATATATGCATACATAAAATTCAACATATTTTTAAAATTTAGGAATGCACCACTTTATTAGTAATGCAAATGATTATATACCAGGGTGTCCCAAAATTAAAATTGCTAAACAGTCTATTAGTGACAAGTTATTTGGTTTTCAAAATGCACTACTGATGATCTTCTCTTAAAATCCAATATAAAATTTCCAAGATTGCTGTTGGTTGTTTGTAATGTTAAGGTTTTGTTTGTAGGATTAAACAAGGTGATTACCTAAGTGTCACATCTGGAAGATAAATAAAAATTATTTAACTTTCTAGTATTTATAAACTAGCTCAATGACAAGTTTATAAACTTGATGACTTTGTGAGTTTCAGAATTAGAATAATCAGGTATGAACTAATGATATTTTCCTAAATTAAATAATCCCTGATTCTCTATTTTTGAGACCAAATATTATTCAATAGCGAATATTGGAAAATATTCCAGTTTTAGAAGCAGTGTTTACCAATTATTTTATAACTGTTAAACCCAGCCAAAAAAGCTAACATAGTTTAGAAATAATAACAAAAAATAATAAACCCACAGTTTTCATCCATAACATTAACCTGATCTAAACTATATATGAATAAATGTCAAAAATATGTTTAGAATCTATGTTCAAAGCAGAGAATAATGAAGAGGACTCATAATTCTCAATCGACCATAATTTCTAATGCTGTTTGATGTACAGCTTTCGAATTATAATCTTGCATTATCTTTCCATATCCTTGAAGTATAACATCATAATTCAATAATTTATCTATATAAAATTTTGCTTACCTTTCTTTAAAGCCTCTTGCTCCCAAACCAAAATAACCAAGATTAAAATATTTAGGTCAAACCTGTAATAACTGAATTATTATCAGATAAATATTATTAATTTTCACAATATTATGGCCCTCTGATAGAGGAAAATAAGCAGTATGTGCTGAGTTGAATTCAGTTCCTTAATTCAAATTGTAAAATTTAAATGAAGGGTCATGTTTCTTATTATTACACAAAATATATGTAAATAATGATTAACCTTAGTGTAAAGAGAACATTATATATCAATTTTGTGATTTTAGATTATAAATTTAACAACTCTATTTAAACCATGAATACATTGATTTAATAGGAACATACATTCTACTGAAAAATTCAATGAAATCAGCCAACCGAAATTTTAGTAATTGTGCTAAGCGAAACACATTAAAAACCATAATGGACTTCCCTTATTTTTTTTTTGAGCAAGCATCTACTTGGGGGACAATGCAGAAAACCAATTTTCCAAATTTTCTTATAGGTGCTACCATGAAAAATTATAAGTGAAATATATAAAACTAGGTTTCTATGCTATTCTGAGGGAGAATATTAAAACATCATTGAGAAGCAAACTTGATGCAAAACTGGGCATTCTACTTAACTGCATTTAGTAAATTATGTTTTAACTCATCACCCCAAGATTTCAAATTTTTCTGTTGGCTACATAAGTTTCAAACATCACTTGTGATTAATTGAAATTGAAAAGTCTTTATATTTGATACCCTTGCATTTAGTTTTAAAAATCAATTTGCAGATACATGCCTTGGACTATGAGTAAATAATAAAGAAAATATATTCATATGGTGGTGATGCAATCTTCTCTTTCTATATACTAGCCCATTTTATTACTATAAAATTTTAAAAAAGAGAAAAAGGATGTTAGTCATGATTTCCTAAATTCAAATTCATCATCCCATTAAAATTTTATGTAATATCCATGTTATTAACTTCTTCAACTATAACCAGCATTTAAATCTCAGGTTAATTATTTTACATCTTGTAGGACTGCTATATTTACATTTTTTTTGCAAGTAAGTAAAGTTTTCAGAAATCTGTGAGTTGGCTCTCTCTCAATTACACATCACCATCATCTGATTTGGTGGTTCTATCTCTCTCTCTCTCTTTCTATCTCTTCTCTTCCACCCTCTCTCCTTTTTTTTAAGATTTATTTATTTATTTATTTATTTATCTCTCCTCCCCCCCGCCCCACCCCAGTTGTCTGTTCTCTGTGTCTATTTGCTGCATCTTTTTTGTCCACTTCTGTTGTTGTCAGCAGCACGGGAATCTGTATTTCGTTTGGTTGTGTCATCTTGCTGTGTCAGCTCTCTGTGTGGCACCATTCCTGGGCAGGCTGCACTTTCTTTCGCACTGGGCAGCTCTCCTTACGGGACGCACTCCTTGCATGTGGGGCTCCCCTATGTGGGGACACCCCTGCGTGGCAGGGCACTCCTTGCGCGCATCAGCACTGCGCATGGGCCAGCTCCACATGGGTCAAGGAGGCCCAGGGTTTGAACCGCGGACCTCCCATGTGGTAGACGGACGCCCTAACCACTGGGCCAAGTCTGCCACCTCCCTCCTTCTTTATTAATCATCAAAATTCAATTGCCATATAAAAGTAAAATTAAAATAGGTTTCAGGTAACAAACATAAATTGAGAAAATTAAGCACATCTCCTTAGTGCTTTAAAAGCTAATCTCTAGGGAAGCAGCCCAATCAGTTGGGCTCCCATCTACCATATGGGATGCTAACCCAGGGCCTCCTTGTGAAGGCAGGTTTGCCTGCACACTGCAGAGCATCACCCAGCCCACAAGCACCATGGAGTACTGCCTGGCCCACAAGTGCCATGGAGGGCTGACTCAGCAAGGTGACACAATAAAAAAAATGGAGACAAGCAAAAACAGAGAAAAGTGTACAGCGAATGGATACAGAGAGCAGACAGCAAGCAAGCCACAAGGGGGGAGGGGAAATAAAATAAAGTAAAAAATAAGTACAGGCACAGAAGAATGCACAACGAATGGACACAGAGAACAGACATCACGCAAAAAGCCACAAGGGGAAATATTAAAAAAAGGTGATCTCTAAGGATTGTGGGAAGATGGTGACAGATTAACAGACAGAGCTGAATGCTCTCACAAAAACAATGGAGAGAGAACAAAAAACTGTTGGAAGGACCTGCTTTGGGGGTCAGCAGACCAGGACAGTGCCAAACAACTCCCAGGAGGGTGAGGGACAGAGAGACAAAGAAGCTGAAAAAACAAACCTGGGTTACCAACTCCCAGTGGCAGTGGAGAAGGGCTTCCCTCTGCCAGTCCCAAATTATTAAGCTGGGGTAAGACCACTGGCTCACTGTACCCAACTGAGAGGGGAACAGACATCTTTCCCCCTATCAGCTGTTTCAAGGGAAAAGGGAAGGGAGGTGGAGGCACTTTTCTTCATTGAATTTGACCAGCAGAGCTCACTTTGAGTCTCCTATCAGGAGATTCAACATAGGGACACAGGAAAGCAGAGATTGAGACCGAAACACCTCTATGGAAAGGTGGACTGACTAGTGCCATTTGCTGGCCAGTCTGAAAACTGCATGGATGAAACGGTAAATCTGCACACCACTAGTGAGTCCCTGGCCCAATTTTGAAAACTTTAGCTGGGCCATTTTAAATACTGAGAATAATTTGAACCAATATCAAAGAAGAGCTGTGAGGAAAAGAAGCAGTAGGCAAGAGAGAGAAATTAGCCATCAGAGTAAATACAACAACATATTCAGATGCCTAGTCATTGGCAAAAAATTACAAGCCATACTAGAAAACAGGAAGAGATTGCCAAGCCAAAAAGACAAATGAAATATCCTGAAGACACAAAGGATTTGATACAAATAATCAGTGATAATCACAAAAACTCTCCTAAATCACTTAAAAGAATTTAAAGAAAATATGGCTAAAGAAATAAAGGATATTAAGAAGACACAGGGAGAGCATAAAGAACAATTTAAAAGCCTGCAAAGAAAAGTAACAGACCTTATGGGAATGAAAGACACGATGGATGAGATTAAAAATATGTTATAGGCATATAAGAACAGATTTGTAATACTTGAAGACAGATTTAGTGATTTCGAAGATAGAACACCTGAACTGTAAAAGACAGGAGAAAAAAATGGAAAAAATGGAACAGATTCTCAGAGAATTGAATGACAATGCAAAATGCACAAACATTCACATTATTGGTGTCCCAGAAGAATAAGATAATGGAAAAGGAGCAGAAATAATATTTGAGGAAATAATGACCGAAAACTTCCCAGCTCTTATGAAGGAATTGAATATCAATATCCAAGAAGGACAATGGACCCCAAACAGAATAAATCCTAGTAATCATACTTTGAGACAACTTATATTCATAACGACAAACATCAGAGATAAAGAGAGGATTCTGAAAGCAGCAAGAGAAAAGCAAAGCATCACATACAAGGGAAACTCAATAAGATTAAGTGCCAAACTCTCATCAGAAACCATGGAGGAGAGAAGAAAGTGGTATGATGTCTTTAAGGTACTGAAAGAGAAAAACTGCCAACCAAGAATTCTGTATCTGTCAAAGCTGTCCTTAAAAATGAGGGTGATTTCAAAGTCTTCACAGACAAATGAAAACAGAATATGCTACCAAAAGACCAGATTTGCAAGAGATACTAGAGGGGGTGCTGCAGCCTGAAGGGAAAAAACAAGGGTGAGAGATTTGAAGGAATTTAGAAATGAAGATAATTAGGAAAAGTAAAATAAGGGTAGCAAGACAGACAATAGAACTATATGACAACAGAAAGCTGAAGGACAAAATGGATAAAGCAATTTGAAGTTTTCAAATAGCCCTTCACATCTATCCAATGAACTCTGAAATATGGAAAGAAGACCTTTCTTGAGCAAGAACACTCCGGACGCAGCAGAAAGTGGCACAGAGGATTAAAAAGAATGAATAATCAGGAAGTAACAGATTTCTCACAAAAGTCAATTTCTGACTATGACTTTTAAAGTGATGAGATTGTTGCAGTTTGTGCAGCTATTGCTGAGAAACAGAAGACAGCTTCAACAAATAAAAGAATAGCTGTCGTGTCTGCTTCTGGGACTGTAGAGACTGTAACTGAGAAGGAAGATGGTGTTTCAACACCAGATGACCCTGTTTTTATCAAAGCCTGCTGAAGGAAAATGCATAGCATGATATATTTGAATCTTTTTTGTTTATCATTTAAGTTTTAGACATAGGGATATTTATTCTGGAGAAACAGGGCAAAACTCCTGTTTGTAAGATAAGTTTTTCAGATGAAGCATATAAATCTAAATGGTAACATTACTGTATAGTGTTTGGACTATGCTTTGAAAAGTTATGGTTTATACTTAAGATTAAAATTCTGAGCAAAATGTTTTTGATGTATAAATGTGTAGATTTAATTTAATCCAAATATATGGATTGATACATTTTAGAGACACAACTTGAAAAGCAAATTCTTGAATAGTAAATAACTTGGACAGTGTTATTTAAATGTTGACTCATTGACTCTTGTTTCATGATAAAGGAAACAAGTGCTTGTTTTTACGCCTAGAAATATACTGTTGTTACTATTCGCTTTGATTTCCTTGCTTCTGTAGAGAAAGTTTGTCACAAGGCTTAAATATTTTTAATATTCATTTTGATTCAAAGTTGTGGTTTTGTTATATGTGGAATCTTTGAAATTTCAACCAATAATGCATGCAAATGTGAACATTCTGAATTTTAATTCGATTTGTCCTTAAGTTTTGGGCTTTAAAGAAGTTATAACAATGGTAGTTGCTCCTTCAGTATTTGTTAGATGTGTGAAGTACTGAAAAATGTCACAATGATGGCTTTATTTTTTGGATTATTACTGTAGGTAGCTTAGTCCTTACCACAAGTGAGTCATTTTTTAAATGTGCGTTTTTTTAATGAGTGGCTTTTACAGAAACATCATAATAAATTGTGCTGTTACATTTTTCCAAAATAGGGGATCATGTGGGAGGGGGAGGGGGATCATGGGGATTACATGGGAATCCTTCATACTTGCGATGGAACTTTTATGTAATCTAAAACTTCCTTGCCGAGAAAATCATATCAAAATATAATAAAGAGGGTTACCTGTTTAGAATGCTCGGAGGGGAGGGTCTGATGCAGGACGGGCTCCTGGGGAATGTCTAAATGCTCATTCTGCCAGAGTGGGTGACACCATGCGGTAGAAACCCAAGTAGTGAGAGTGGGGGTGGACCCACATCCTGGGGAGGACTAATGCCATCAAATAGAGGGAACTGTATCCCTCGAGAGAAAGGGTGGCTCCCAGGGCATTGGGGCAGTTGAGCAAGTTAGGCCCTGAACACTATTCCCTCTATCTCTGGAAGTGGCTCCTCAGGAAACGGAGGTTGGCTATCACTGAGGGCACCAAGGTGGAAGGGAAAATGGACATTAAATGTGTGGAACCAAAGTAAATGGGGGGTAAGAGAGGAGCTTCTTGAGAGTACACAAGGATGGATATAAAACATGTAATATTACACCATAACATATAGGAGATGACAGACTGATAATGTAAACCATAATGTAAAACATAGGATAACTAAAAATGTAAAGAACTGTGTATCCTAAAGTATGCACCATAATGTAAGCACAGATGTCACCTTGTTAGAAAGCTAATGTCTCAGACTCTGTACATCACTTTAAGTAAATATGATATGAATAGGGCGTAAGAGTATCACTGTGGAAGGGAAAAGGTTTTCTGGTGGATGTGTGGGAGTGCTGTATATTATATATATACATTGCTGTGGTCTAGGACTCCTGTGAAGAAAAGCTGACTAATTAGGGGGGGGGGGGGGGGAAAGAAAAAGATAGGATGTGGAATTTTTTCAAGTCAACATTCTTTATCTAAGTTCTTTATCTAACTTTATCCAAGTTCTTTATCTATCCTTTAAACCCATCGCTATATGCCATTCCCTAGTAAGGGACCATGACATTATATTGGGCTTCAAATTTCGGGGAGTTCTGGATCACAGAGTGTTTCAACAATGGGACCTCACATATATATATATATATTTTTTTTTTTTAATTTTTTTATTTTTTATTGACTTTGTAATAATATTACATTAAAAGTATATATGTGAGGTCCCATTCAACCCCATCCCCCCACCCCCCCCTCTCCCCCCCCCAACAACACTCGTTCCCATCATCATGACACATCCATTGGATTTGGTAAGTACATCTTTGGGCACCTCTGCACCTCATATACATTGGTTCACATCATAGCCCATACTCTCCTCCATTCCATCCAGTGGGCCCTGTGAGGATTTACAATGTCCGGTGATTGCCTCTGAAGTACCATCCAGGGCAGCTCCATGTCCCAAAGACGCCTCCACCTCTCATCTCTTCCTGCCTTTCCCCATACCCATCGTCCACTATGTCCACTTTTCCCATTCCAATGCCACCTCTTCTATGTGGACATTGGATTGGTTGTGTCCATTGCACCTCTATGTCAAGAGGAGGGTCAGATTCCACCTGGATGCTGGATGCAATCTTCCCATTTTCAGTTGTAATCACTATAGGCTCCATGGTGTGGTGGTTGTCCTTCTTCAACTCCATCTTAGCTGAGTGTGGTAAGTCCAATAAATCAGATTGTAGGTGCTGGAGTCTGTTGAGGCTCAGGATCTGGCTATCACATTGTCAGTCCAGAGATTCAAATCCCCTAAATATATCTTAAACCCCAACATTAACTGCACCTCCAGCACATTGGCATGAAAGTCTTATAAAGGGAGATCCCATCTGAGTCCAGATTCATCACACATAAACACCATTTCCAAAGAGGGGCCATCTGCCCTGGTAGTTAACCCCATCGGCCATGACCATAACTCCCGTGGGTCTCTTTAGCCCTCAAAGGAACCAATATCTGGGGGTTGTATCTGCTTTATCTGTCTCTCTGACTCTGCTCAGTTGTGCATGAGGGCAAACCTTCTGCCATCCTCCAGACTCTTTTTTAGAAACTCGTAGCCATATAAACTCATTTCTCCTTTCCATTTCCCCCTTACTTTAGGTCAAACAGCATTTTAAAGTCATGGTATTTTATGTAGACATGGATATTCTGCTGATCCGCATTGAACCTTCCGTATAAGGTCATTTTCCAGTTGCATCATCAGTTGGTAGTTGATAGTGGTCCCTCGTTGCCAGGGAGGCTCATCCCCGGGTGTCATGTCCCACGCTGGGGGGAAGGCATTGCATTTACATGCTGAGTTTGGCTTCGAGACTGGCCACATTTGAGTAACATGAAGGCTGACAGGAGGAAATTCCCAGGCACAAAGTTGTTCTAGGCCTTGTTCTTATTTTGGGTTTATCAGCTCACAAGCATAGTCATTAGCATCAGGGGCTCACTGTTGAACCCTCACTCCCTCCCAGTCCCCGCCACTGTACCTGGGAGACTGTCGCTGCTCCCCTAGGGACCACGACAGAGCACCACTGGCCAGGAACCCAGTACCCCCCCTACTGTGGTTTTTAATTGTTGCCACTATGAGTATATCCAAACATTACCATGCACCCTGGATATATGTTCTGTACAGCTCCCTGTCAGCCATATATCACGTGTCATTGGTACCCCATACCAGTATCCCTCCATTGCCATTGTTGAAACACTCTGTGATCCAGAACTCCCCGAAATTTGAAGCCCAATATAATGTCATGGTCCCTTACTAGGGAATGGCATATAGCGATGAGCTTAAAGGATAGATAAAGAACTTGGATAAAGTTAGATAAAGAACTTAGATAAAGAATGTTGACTTGAAAAAATTCCACATCCTATCTTTTTCTTTTTTATTTCCCCCCCCCCCCCTAATTATTCAGCTTTTCTTCACAGGAGTCCTAGACCACAGCAATGTATATATATAATATACAGCACTCCCACACATCCACCAGAAAACCTTTTCCCTTCCACAGTGATACTCTTACACCCTATTCATATCATATTTACTTAAAGTGATGTACAGAGTCTGAGACATTAGCTTTCTAACAAGGTGACATCTGTGCTTACATTGTGGTGCATACTTTAGGATACACAGTTCTTTACATTTTTAGTTATCCTATGTTTTACATTATGGTTTACATTATCAGTCTGTCATCTCCTATATGTTATAGTGTAATATTACATGTTTTATATCCATCCTTGTGTACTCTCAAGAAACTCCTCTCTTACCCCCCATTTACTTTGGTTCCACACATTTAACGTCCATTTTCCCTTCCACCTTGGTGTCCTCAGTGATAGCCAACCTCCGTTTCCTGAGGAGCCACTTCCAGAGATAGATGGAATAGTGTTCAGGTCCTAACTTACTCAACTGCCCCAATGCCCTGGGAGCCACCCTTTCTCTCGAGGGATACAGTTCCCTCTATTTGATGGCATTAGTCCTCCCCAGGATGTGGGTCCACCCCCACTCTCACTACTTGGGTTTCTACCCCATGGTGTCACCCACTCTGGCAGAATGAGCATTTAGACATTCCCCAGGAGCCCGTCCTGCATCAGACCCTCCCCTCCGAGCATTCTAAACAGGTAACCCTCTTTATTATATTTTGATATGATTTTCTCGGCATTTTAATCTCCACCAACACCTGACCCTCTCCTGGTTCGTATGCTACCCCTCCCTCCCCCCACTTTTGGGCAACGTTACCCATCTGTCCCTCCCCAGCCACCCTCAAACCCGCAAAGCCCCAAGCAAAGGCAACCCCTTGCCCCCCTTTTATCTCTTCTTTGTGTTCATACTTACCACCATCTCGTCTTAAATTTGACCCCTGCAGACATCGGCTCATATCCTTCCTCCACCCTCCGATTTCCTGTAAGCCTATCGTTCAGTCTCTTGCTATCTAGGGCAGCTTGTTTATTTCATATCATTGAGGTCATGTAGTATTTGTCCTTCAATGTCTGGGTTGCTTCACTCAACATAAGGTTCTCAAGATTCATCCATGTTATCACATGTGTTTGTAGTGTGTTTGTTCTTACAGCCGAGTAGTATTCCATTGTGTGTATATACCACATTTTATTGATCCACTCATCTGTTGATGGGCATTTGGGTTGATTCCAACTTTTGGCAATAGTGAACAATGCTGCTATGAACATTGGTGTACATATATCGGTTTGTGTCCTTGTTTTCAGTTCTGCTGGGTATATACCCAGCAGTGGTATTGCTGGGTCATATGGCAAATCTATGGCTAGTTTTTTGAGAAACCGCCATACTGTCCTCCAGAATGGTTGGATCCTTCTGCATTCCCACCAGCAGTGGATGAGTGTTCCCCTTCCTTCACATCCTCTCCAGCACTTGTATTCTTCTGTTTTTTTCATAGCTGCCAATCTTATGGGTGTAAGATGGTATCTCATTGTAGTTTTGATTTGCATTTCCCTGATAGCTAGAGATTTGGAACATTTTTTCATGTGCTTTCTTGCCATTTGTATTTCTTCTTCGGAGAAGTGTCTGTTTAAGTCTTTTTCCCATTTTTTAAATGGGTTGTTTATCTTTTTATTTTCAAGATATAGGAGTTCTTTATATATGCAAGTTATAAATTTCTTATCAAATATATGGTTGCCAAATATTTTCTCCCACTGTGTGGGCTCCCTTTTTACTTTCTTGACAAACTCCTTTGAGGTGCAGAAGGCTTTAATTTTGAGGAAGTCCCATTTATCTATTAGTTCTTTTGCTGCTCGTGCTTTTGGTGAGATATTCATAAATCCATTTCCTATTACAAGGTCCTGTAGATGTTTCCCTACACTGCTTTCTAAGGTTTTTATGGTCTTGGCTCTTATATTTAGGTCTTTGATCCATCTAGAGTTGATCTTTGTATAAGGTGTGAGATGGTAATCCTCTTTCATTCTTCTACATATGGCTATCCAGTTCTCCAGACACCATTTGTTGAATAGGCCACTCTCTCCCAGTTGAGAGGGTTTGGTGGCTTTATCGAATATTATGTGGTTGTATATGTGAGGTTCTATATCAGAGCTTTCAATTCGATTCCATTGGTCTATGTGTCTCTCCTTATGCCAATACCATGCTGTTTTCACCACCGTGGCTTTATAGTATGTTTTGAAGTCAGGTAGTGTGATTCCTCCAATTTCGTTTTTCTTTTTCAGTATGTCTTTGGCTATTCGGGGTCTCTTTCCTTTCCAAATAAATTTCATAGTTAGTTTTTCTAGTTCCTTAAAGAAGGCTGCATTGATTTTTATTGGGATTGCATTGAATGTGTAGATCAGTTTTGGTAGGATAGACATCTTAATAATGTTCAGTCTTCCTATCCATGAACAAGGAATAGTCTTCCATTTATTTAGGTCTTCTTTGATTTCCTTGAACAATCTTGTATAGTTCTCGGTGTATAAGCTCTTTACCTCTTTAGTTAAATTTATTCCTAAGTATTTGATTTTTTTATTTACTATTGTGAATGGTATTTGTTTCTTGATTTCCTCCTGATCTTGCTCATTATTGGTGTACAGAAATGCTACTGATTTTTGCGCATTGATCTTATAACCTGCAACTTTACTAAACTCATTTATGAGTTCTAGAATCTTCGTTGTAGATCTCTCAGGGTTTTCTATGTATAGGATCATGTCATCTGCAAATAATCAAATTTTGACTTCTTCCTTTCCAATTTGAATGCCTTTTATTTCTGGTTCTTGCCTCAGTGCTCGAGCAAGTACTTCTAAGACCATGTTAAATAGGAGCGGAGACAGTGGGCATCCTTGTCTTGTTCCTGAGTTTAGAGGGAAGGAGTCTAGGATTTCTCCATTGTAAACAATATTGGCTTTAGGTTTTTCATATATACTCTTTATCATGTTCAAAAAATTCCCTTGTATTCCAACCTTTTGGAGTGTTTTTATCAAGAAAGGGTGCTATATTTTGTCAAATGCTTTTTCTGCATCAATAGATATAATCATGTGATTTTTTTCCTTCAATCTGTTTATATGGTGTATTACGTTGATTGATTTTCTTATGTTGAACCATCCTTGCATACCTGGGATGAATCCCACTTGGTCGTGGTGTATAATACGTTTAATGTGTTGTTGAATACGATTAGCAAGTATTTTGTTAAGTATTTTTGCGTCTAGGTTCATTAGAGAAATTGGTCTGTAATTTTCCTTTCTTGTGATGTCTTTGTTTGACTTTGGTACTAGGGTAATGTTGGCATCATAGAAGGAGTTGGGTAACGTTCTTTCTGTTTCGATGTTTTGTAATAGTTTCAGCAGGATTGGTGTCAGTTCTTTCCGGAATGTTTTGTAGAATTCACCTGTGAAGCCATCTGGCCCTGGGCTCTTCTTAGTTGGGAGATTTTTAATAATTGATTCTATCTCTCTGCTTGTGATTGGTTTGTTAAGATCATCAATTTCTTCTTTTGTCAATATGGGCTGTTTATGTGTTTCTAGGAATTTGTCCATTTCCTCTAGATTGTCATTTTTGTTGGAATATAGTTTTTCAAAATATCCTCTTATGATAGTCTTTATTTCTGTGGGGTCAGTGGTGATATTGCCTTTCTCATTTCTTATTTTGTGTATTTGCATCTTCTCTCTTTTTTTCTTTGTTAGTGTTGCTAAAGGTTTGTCAATTTTGTTAATCTTCTCAAAAAACCAGCTCTTGGTCTTGTTTATCTGTTCAAGTGCTTTCTTATTTTCTATTTCATTTAGTTCTGCTCTTATCTTTGTTATTTCCTTCCTTCTTCTTCCTGTTGGGCTACTTTGTTGTTGTTTTTCTAATTCCTTCAAATGTGCAGTTAGTTCTTCAATTTTTGCTCTTTCTTCTTTTTTGATATATGAATTTATGGCTATAAACTTCCCTCTCAGTACTGCTTTTGCTGCATCCCATAAATTTTGGTATGTTGTGTTATCATTATCATTTGTTTCAAGGTAGTCATTGATTTCTTTTGAGATTTCCTCTTTGACCCACTGTTTTTCTAAGAGTGTGCTGTTTAATTTCCAAATCGTGGTGTGAAATCTGGGCTTCTGTCCCTTGCAAATCTCCAGCTTGACTCCACTGTGGTCAGAGATAATGTTTTGTATGATTTCAATCTTTCTGAATTCGTTCAGCCTTTCTTTGTGGCCTAGCATATGATCTATCTTGGAGAATGATCCATGTGCGCTTGAGAAAAATGTATATCCTGCTGTGTTTGGGTGTAGCGATCTATATATGTCTATTAGATCGAGCTCCTCTAATATACTATTCAGATGTTTTGTTTCTTTGGTGATTCTCTTTTGAGATGTTCTGTCCAGAGTTGATAGTGGTGTATTAAAATCCCCCACTATAATTGTAGATGTATCTATTCTTTCACTTAGTTTTTCCAGCGTTTGCCTGACGTATTTAGAGGCACCCTTGTTAGGGGCATAGATATTTATGATTGTTCGATCTTCTTGACAGATTTTCCCTTGGACTAAAATGTAGTATCCTTCTTTGTCTCTCACAATTGTTTCACATTTAAAGTCTATTTTGTCTGATATTAATATAGCTACTCCTGCCTTTTTTTGGTTATTGTTAGCTTGTATGATTGTTTTCCAGCCTTTCACTTTCAATCTCCATGCGTCTCTGGGTCTAAGATGTGTCTCTTGTAGACAGCATATGGATGGGTCATATTTCCTTATCCAATGTCCCAGTCTGAATCTTTTGATAGGTGAGTTTAATCCATTGACTTTCAGTGTTATTACTATCAAGGAATTATTTGTGTTAGCCATACTTTGATTGGATTTGTGTTTGTCATATTTTGTTTGTATATTTTTTTTGTCTTTTTTGTTGTTGTTGTTGGTCTTATACTCTCCTCCAACTTTGCCTTTCCTGTTTTTTCCTTTCTTCCTGCAGCACTCCCTTTAGAATTTCTTGAAGGGGAGGTTTCTTGTTGGTATACTCTTTCAGTTTCTGTTTGTCTGCGAATATTTTGAACTCTCCATCATATTTGAATGCTAGTTTAGCTGGATAAAGTATTCTTGGTTGGAAATTTCTTTCCTTTAGTACCTTGACTATATCATACCACTGTCTTCTTGCCTCCATGGTTTCAGAAGAGAAATCAGCACTTAATCTAATTGAGCTTCCCTTGTATGTGATGGTTTTCTTTTCTCTTGCTGCTTTTAGGATTTTCTCTTTGTCTTGAGCATTGGATAATTTGACAAGTATATGTCTTGGGGTGGGCCTGTTGGGGTTTATGACTTGTGGAGTGTGCTGTGCTTCTTGGATATGTACATCTGTCTCTTTCAGTATATTTGGGAAGTTTTCAGCCATTATTTCCTGCAACACTCTTTCTGACCCCTTTCCCTTCTCTTCACCTTCTGGAATGCCTATAATACGTATGTTTGAGCGTTTTGCATTGTCATTCAGGTCCCTAAATCCTAATTGGATTTTTTCTATCTTCTTATTGACCCCTTCTACTATCTGTTTTATTTCTGATGTACTGTCTTCCACATCACTAATTCTCTGCTCTGTCTCTTCTAGTCTGCTGATATTTGCTGCAAGTGTATTTTTGATTTCTTGAACTGTGGTGTTCATTCCCATCATATCTGTTATGTTTTTGCGTATGTCTGCAATTTCCCCTCCAAGTGATATCTTCATGTTGTTAACCTCTTTCATTACTGCATCAAATTTGTCGGTGATAAATGTTCTGAGATATTTCATTGCTTGTGCCAAGTTTTGCTCCCCTTCGTGATTATTGGTTTGTTGATTGGATTCAGCCATGTTTTCCTGATTATTGGTTTGGTTTGTAGATTTTTGTTGCTTTCTGATCATCTCTTTATTTTGACGAATTTAATCAGTTCCTTAGCTTCTTTGTCTGCTCTTGGAGGTTAATTAGTTGTTATTTTTGCATAGGTGTTATATCTTCTCTTTGTCAGATTTTTCTTCTTATTCTAGTTACTTGTTGTTGGTTAAGTTCACTTTAGAGGAAAGTATTAGTGTTGGGGAAAGGCAATTGTGTAAGCAAGGGAAAAGTGTAAAGTTGTATTGGTGATGTATGTTAACAAAGCAAGAATATGAGGTCTGGAAGGATGGAGGTTAGATTCATGTAGATTGTATAGAGTTATAGCTGTAGGTAGAGTACCTTTTATGAAGTAGATGACTGAATTTGGGAGGAATATGGTATGAACTACAAAGCTATTGTTTTCATGAGAGAGGGAGAAAGAAAGGAGAGGTAATAGTTTCAAGAGTGGATAATAGACAGAAAACAGAACAAAGGTATTAGAAATTAAGAGTTAGACACTTTGTGGATCAAAGAACGGGAGGTTGGGGGTGGAATATAGGAGAGACAGTAGATGATAGTGGATATCAAGATGCAGGGGAAGGGGGATAGTGTAGGTAGCCTAAATCAGTTCACACAGAAATGAGGCAGTGGAGGATCGGAAAACCCAGCAAATGTGAGGTGTTCCCTGTAGCACCTATTGTATACTTGAATTAAAATAAAAATAAGTGGAAGATGAGGGACAAGAGGGAAAGAGAAAACCGAAAAAAAAAAACTAATTATAATAAAGAAAAAAGAAAGACAAGAAGAAAGGAAGAAAGAAAAAGAGGATGGGCAAACGGTGGGGAACGGATAGGGAGAAGAGAGATACAGGTATACACGTGTCACAATTGCAACACTATCTAAAACAACAACTTCCCCCCGCTTTGCCCTATAACCCCCCGTCTGTCTGCCCAAATGGGTCCGCAAGCACCTCCCTTCCCACAAACCCCCAATAGGCCGCCCAGGGCCCACAAACTCCCCAGTACTGCAGATGCTCCAAAAAAAAAAAAAAAAAAAAGAACAGAAACCCCTCCGCAGGCCTGGCTCCGCCCGCCGCGGAGGCTTGGACCGGCTCTGCCCGGCTCCTTACGCCGCCTCGGCCTGGCCTGGCTCCGCCCGGCTCCGCTTGCTACAGCGGCCCAGCCGGCTCCCGCGTCCACCTCCCGCCACCGCGGCCTGGACCGGCCCCGCCCGGCTCCGTACCCGCCGCGGCCTGACCCGGCTCCGCCTGGCTCCGCTCGCTACAGCGGCCAGGCCCAGCTCCGGCGTCCGCCTCTCGCCACCGCGGCCTGCACCGGCCCCGCCCGGCTCCGTATGCCGCCGTGGCCCGGCCCGCACACCACTGCGGCCTGGCTCGGCCCTGCTTGGCCCCGCCTGGCCCCGCCCGGCCCCGCTCGCCGCCGGCGCAGCCCGGCCCGGCTCCGGCGTCCGCCGCTGCGACCCGACCTGGCTCAGCCCCACCGAGCGGGGCTAGATGCCTCGTTTCTGCCTACCCAAGGAGGGAATCCTCTACAGGTAGCTGGGATCTCCGTGTATCTTTCACAGACGAATCCTCTCTGTTACCTTCCCTCCAAATCGATGTCCAGACACCTCCGGACCAGCAAAAATCCCGAACCAATCCGGTCCCAAAGAGTCTCCAACGCCGCCCAGCCGATTCCCTGCAGAAGACCCTAACAGGGATGTTCACTCAGCCGCCATCTTGCCCCTCTCCCCCTATTTTTAATGTAATATTATTACAAAGTCAATACAATAAAATTTAAAAAAAGATACTAGACTAAAATAAAAAAAATAAATAAAAATAAAACTTCTTTAAAAATAAATTTTATTATATTAATAAAAATAGCTAATCTCTAAACTTTTCCAGCTGGACTGCCTCTTGGGTATTCACACTTTGAGGAGACAAAACAAGATTTGCAAGCCATTCTTGTTCTGGGCAATACATATTTTCTCAAGTATTTTTGCTATTAGTAATTTTACTTTCATCTCCTTTCACATTTAGTTTTCCTACATCTTACAAATAAATTTTTAAAAATCTATTATAACAATTAGAAACATAATGAGCAATGACCAGTATTTATTTGTATTTTAAGATAATTTTCAGAAAATGATGCATAATTTCCCGAAGTAGACCCACATGCAAGTATAATTAAAGTATCATAGCTGCTGTGGTTAGTCAAAGTAAGAACTAAACTCCATAGATATCAGTCTCATTTAATTGATATGCAAAATGATTTTAATATGTGTGGAAAGCTATGGCTTAAAATTAGTACTGAAAGTCTCACTATAAGGCCAGTTTTCTCCCTTCAGGTATGAGAAAGATAAATGATCTACTAGTGGTGACTAGAATGAGGTTGGACAACAGGTTTGTGGGGGCAGGGACTGATAAGGAAGGACCTTACAGAGCATGCTAAGTTGCTTTCATTTCTTCTTGAAGGAAATAAAGAGGCACTGAGGGTTTTGTTGTTGTTAGTAAGCAGGATGGTGACATAATTCATTCTGGCAGTTCATTGGAAAATGACCTGCTGTGAGAACTGGAGGCAAGAGACTCGTTACACTTTTTATGGTAGGCTAATCCAGGTAAGAGACAATGGCCTGAGGCAGTAGAATGGCTGTGGGAATGGTAAGAAGGCATTGGGCAGAGAGGCAAGATGGAAATTGGTGACAGCCTGTAGAATAAGGTAGAAGGGAAAGAGGTGCCATATATTGCTCCAAGAGCCATAGATGACCCTTTGGTGCATTATAAAATTAAACTGGCAAATAGTAGTCAGTATGATATTTTAAACTAGAAGTCAGACAGAAAAGGTCACATTTGTACGATTCCATTCATATGAAATATTTCGAACTGGCAAATCCATAGATACAGAAAGCATATCAGTGGTTTCCAGGGGCTTGGGGGAGGGAGAATGAGGAATGACTGCTTAATGGGTATGCGTTTTCCTTTTGAGATGATGAGAATATTTTGGAAATAGATAGAAGTTGTACAACATTGTGAATGAATGAATTGTACACTTGAAAATGATTCAGTTCATGTTATGTGAATTTCTCCTCAGTTGTGGATGCAACTAATTAAAATGGAGAAATGTTAGATTTTATATGAAATAATAAAATAAAATTAAAAGTAAAAATCCATGGAACTATACTACACAGTAAAGCATATGGTAAACCACGGACTTTAATTAATAGTACACTTTATTAAAATATGCTATTGGGGTGGAGCCAAGATGGCAGCAGAATAAGGAGTTCCTGGAGTCAGCTCATGAAACAGGGCAATTGGTGGTCATCCAGAGCTAACTAAGGCACCTGTCTGCAGGACCCAGGAGACCAGAGGAGTATCCTGCAACATCCTTGAGAGTGTGGAAGGAGGAAGCTACCCATCTGCACAGAGGAATCATGAGTAGAACCCTCCACGCTGCAGAGGTCGGTGCTCGTGGCATGCAAGCCACCTCAAGAGGTATTCCGTGGTTGGAGTTGGAAGTTCCATTTTCCCCAATAAAAATGGGAGGAAGACACTGTGTGGTACCGACTTCAATTACTGGTTAGTGGGTTCGGGAGGCTGAAGTAGAATCCTAGGAACAACTAAACTGTGAGCCTGTCCAGGTCAGAGGGAAGCTGGTGGCTGCCATTTTGACTCCACCCCTGGCATGAGGGAAAGCGGTGCTAACTGAAAATCATGGTACTTACAAGGACGGGCTTCTTTCCACCCAGGTTAGATTGCAGGTCTAGCCTAAACCCCAGTCCCACCTCTAGCAGGGAGGAATCTGAGGGGACCTGCACCACCTCTCTGCAAAGCTGCAAACCACGCCACAAAGGCTGGTGCCCATCCTACTTTAGGGGAGTAAACCGACTCAGGAGCTAGTCCGTGACTGGAGTTGGATGCTCCATTTCCTATAAACGGTGGAAGAAGAGGCAGTTTTCCACTGACCTCAGCTACTGATTAGTGCACTAGGCTGGCTAAAGTATAATCTTAGAGACAGCTAGGGTCTGAGCATGTCCAAGTAGGAAAGAGTCCAGTAGCTGCCATTTTTACTCACCCCCCATCCCCCGGCATGAGGGAAAGCCTGGCTGACTGCAATGCAGTGAAGTTAGGGACTGACTTCTTTCCCACAAGATCAGACTGCAGCCCTAGCCTAGTCTCCAGCCCCAGCTCCAGTAGCTAGGTAGCTGACAGGACCTGCACCAGGCTCTCCAGGCAACTGCAAGTGCTCTCCACTGGCACAGACTGAATAGTCAGACACCTGGGACTGCATCCCCACACCCCAAGAAAATAGGAGAGGAGCTGGGTATCCTCGGCCTCTCCAGGCAATGGCAGGAGTTTTCAGCCCACACAAACAAGCTTGTTGAGTGCCTCTGAGCCCATCTCAACCTCTGTCCCCCCATAGGAAAGAAGGGGGCTGGTGTTGCCTTGACCTCTCAGAGCAACTTCAGACAGTTTTGGGCTACACAAGCCTGACTATTGGGCACCTGTGGCACCACCTCCATCCCCATTAGGACAAGACATGGACTGTGTTTGCCCAGCCTCTCTGGGTAACTGCAGGTGCTTTTGGCCCATACAGCCTGGTCTGGTGGGTACTTGTGGACCCACCTTCACCCCCTAATAGGAAAGAAGGGGACTGGTCTTTCCACAGCCTTTTTGGGCAATGCCAGATCTTTGGTCTGCATGGACTGGACGACTGGATGTCTATGAATCCACCCTGACCCCAATAGGATAAGAGGGGTCTGGTGTCTCCACAGCCTCTCTGGACAATGGTGGGTACTTTCAGCCAACAAGGACTGAACTGTTGGGTGCCTGTAGATCCAACCCCATGACTGAAAAGGATAGAAGTGGACTGATGTTTCCTCAGGCTCTCCAGGCAATGGTGGGTGTTCTCGGCCTAAAGGGATAGGATAGGAGGTGGCCGGTGCTTCCTCAGCCTCTCTGGGCAACAGTGGGTATTTTCAGCCTACAGGATTAAACTGTTGAGCATTGGTGATTCTGCTCCCACCTCCTAAAGGGCAGAAAAGTACTCCCTCAGCCTCTTGGGGCAACTGCAGGCATATTTGGCCCACAGAGAATAGATTCTTGGGCACTCCAGAGGGTCCATTCCCACCCCTGACAGGGAGAGGGTCTGGTGCTACATCAGTTTACCTGAGCAACTGTGGTCATTTTGGACCCACACAGCATAGATTGTTGACCAAAACTATAGCTCCAACCCTGCCTAAGGTAGGGGAGAAAGGGGTGTGAAGCTTCATCAGTATCTCCAGGTGACTACACAGTCTTGTTCTGCCCAACTTGGATTATTATACACAATTGCAGCTCTGTCCATACCCCTGACAGAGGAGAAAGGTGGGAGAAGCTTCATCACTTTCGGGGGCAACATGGGCAGCTTCAGCCTCCATAGCTTACAGCACCAACTACATTCTTGGGTCCTACTACATAACCAGCAAGGTAGAAAATATGAGAAATCCCTAAACTAAAGGGAGCAACTGTACCCAGAATAAATACATCTAGCAAGTCAGATGCAGAAGTGCAAACAAAAAATTACAATCCATGCCAAGGAACAGGAATAGATGGCCCAATTAAAGGAACAAGATAAGCCTGCAGATGACAATGAATCTTAGATATTCAAACAAATCTCCTTAATAAATTCAATGAGATGGCTAAAGAGAGTAAAGATATTAAGAAGACATTGGATGAGCCCAAAGAAGAATTTGAAAGCATACATAGAAAAATAGACTTTATGGAAATGAAAGACACAATAAGTGAAATTAAAAATACACCAGAGGCATATAACAGCAGATTTGAGGAATCAGAAGACAGGATAGGTGAGCTTGAAGACATGGCCTCTGAAGGTAAACAAACAAAAGAAGACATGAAGAAAAGAATGGAAAAAATTGAACAGTAAGACACATGCAAGTATACATGTCATGGGTGTCTGAGAAGAAGAAGAGAAGGGAAAAGGGGCAGAAGAAATATTTGAAGAAATAATGGTGGAAAATTTCTGAACCATATTGAAGGACATAGATATCAGTGTACAAGAGGTGCAATGTATTCCATCCAAATAAATCCAAATAGACCAATTTTGAGACACACACTAATCAGGATGTCAAATGCCAGAGACAAAGAGTGAATTCTGAGAACAGGAAGAGAAAAGCATTACATAACATATAAGTGATACCCAATAAGATTAATGGCTGATTTCTCATCAGAAACCATGAGGCAAGAAGACAGTGGTATGATAAATTTAAGATATGCAGGGAAAAAACTTTCCAGCCAAGAATTTTACACCCAGCAAGATTATCTTTTAAAAATGAGGGTGAGATTAGAATATTCACAGATAAACAGAAATTGAGAGAGTTTATAACAAAAAGACCAGCTTTGCAAGAAATACTAAAGGGGGAGTTATAGCCTGAAAAAATAAGACAGGAGAGAAAGACCTGGAAGAGAGTCTAGAAATGACAACTGTATCAGTAACAGTAACTTAAAGTGTCAAATATAAAATGACAGATAAAATGCAAAGATCAAAATGGATGAAATAAGAATTGCCTTTACAGTAATAACATTGAATGTTAATGGATTAAACTCCCCAATCAAAAGACACAGACTGGCAGATGGATAAGGTAATATAAGCCATCTATATGTTGTCTGCAAGAAACTCACTTTAGACCCAAGGACACCAATAAATTGAAAGTGAAAGGTTGGAAAAAGATATTCCACACATGCAGTAACAAAAAAAAACCAAAAAAACAAAAAAAAAACAAAAAAAGCTGGGGTAGCTATACTTATATCAGATTATACAGACTTTAAAAGCAAAACTGTTACTAGAGACAAGGAAGAACATTATATACATATAAACAAAAGGGATGGTTCCCCAGGAAGAAATAACAATCATAAATACATATGCACCCAACCAGGATGCCCCAAGATACATGAGGCACACACTGGCAAAACTGAAGGGAGAAATAGACATCTCTATAATAATAGTTGGAGACTTCAATACACCACTCTCAGCACTGAATAGAACATCTGGGATAAGATCAGTATAGAAACAGAGAGCTTGAATAATATGAGAAATGGACTAACCCTAATAGACATATACAGAACATTGCACCCCAAAACAGCAGGATATACATTCTTTTCAAGTGCTCATGGATCTTTCTCCAGAATAGACCATATTTTGGGTCACAAAGCAGATCTCAATAAATTTCACAAAATTGAAATTATACAAAGCACTTTCTCTGATCATAATGGAATAAAGTTGGAAATCAACAAGTGGCAAATAAAGGGAAAATTCACATATAGAGAGAGATTAAACAACACACCCTTAATCAGTGGGTAAAAGAAGAAATTTCAAGAGAAATCAATAAATATCTCAAACAAATGACAATGAGAATACAACATATCAGAACCTATGGGATGCTGCAAAGGAAGTGTTGAGAGGAAAATTTATAGCCCTCAGTGCTTACATTAAAAGATGAAAGAGCTAAAATCAATGACTTAATTACACAGCTGGAGGAACTAGGAAAAGAACAGGAAGCTCATCCCAAAGAAAGTAGAAGGAATGAAATAACAAAGATCAGAGCAGAAATAAATGAAATTGAGAACCAAAAAGCAATAGAGAAAATTAACAAAACCAAAATTTGGTTCTTTGAGAAGATTAACAAAATTGACAAATGCTTAGCTAGACTTACTAAGAAAAAAACAGAAGAAGAAGCAAATAAATGGAATAAAAAATGAAAAGGGGACCTTTACTATTGACCCCACAGAGATAAGAGAGATCATAGGAGGATACTATGACCAACTTTATGCCAAAAAGCTACACTACATAGATGAAATAGAAAATTTCCTAGGAATGTACAAACAACCTACACAGAAGAAATAGAAGACCTCAACAAACTAATCACAAGTAGAGATTGAAAGAGTCATCAAACTGCTCCCAAAAATGAAAAGCCCAGGACCAGATGGTTTTGCAGGTGAGTTCTACCAAGCATTCAAAGAAGATTTAATACCAATCTTACTCAAGCTCTTCCAAAAAATTGAACAAGAAGGAACACTACCAAACTCATTCTGTGAAGTCAATATCACCCTAATACCAAAGCCAGATAAAAGATATTACAAGAAAGAAAATTACAGACCCATTTCTCTATTGAATACAGATGCAAAAATCCTCAATAAAATACTTGCTAATCGAATCCAAAAACACATTAAAAGAATTATCCATCATGATCAAGTGGTTTTTACACCAGGCATGCAAGGCTGATTCAACACAAGAAATCAATCAGCATAATACACCACATTAATAAATCAAAGAAGAAAAATCACATATTCTTATCAATTGATGCAGAAAAGGCATTTGACAAACACAGCATCCTTTCTTGATAAAAATACTACAAAAAATAGAAATTGAAGGAAACTTTCTCAACATGATAAAGGCCATATATGAAAAACCCACAGCTAACATTGTACTCAATGGAGAAAAACTAAAACCTTTCCTGTTGCAATCAGGGACACTGTCCCACTGTTGTTCAATATAGTGCTAAAGATTCTAGCTAGAGCAGTCAGGCAAGAAAAAGAAATAAAAGCATCCAAATTGGAAAGGAAGTATTAACACTTTCACTACTTGCAGATGATATGATTGTATATCTAGAAAGCCCCCAAAAATCTACAACAAAGCTGCTAGAGTTAATAAATGACTTCAGTAAAGTGTCAGGATACAAGATTAATATACAAAAATCAGTGGTGTTTCTATACACTAATAATGCACAATCTGAGGAAGAAGGCAGGAAAAAAATTCCATTTACAATAGCAACTAAAAGAATCAAATATTTAGGAATAAACTTAACCAAGGATGCAAAGCACTTGTATTCAGAAAATTATAATGCATTGCTAAAAGAAATAAAAAGAGACCTAAATATTTGGAAGAACATTCCATGCTCATGTATTGGAAGTCTAAATATCCTTAAGATGTCAGTTCTACCCAAATTGATATACAGATTCAATGCAATCCCAATAAAAGTTCCACCAGCATTTTTTAAGCAAATGGGAAATGCAATTATCAAATTTATCTGGAAGGGTATGAGTAGTCAGAAACATCTTAAAAAGGAAAAGTGAAGTTGGAGGACTATCACTTCCCGATTTTAAATCATATTACCTAGCTACAGTGGTAAAAACAGCATGATATTGGCATAAAGATAGACACATAGACCAATGGAACTGAATTGATGGCTCAGAAACAGACCCTCACATCTACGGCGAAGTGATTTTTTACAAACCTGTCAAGTCCTCCCAGCTGGGACAGAACAGTTTATTCAACAAATGTTGTTGGGAGAACTGGATATCTATAGCCAAAAGAAAGAAAGAAGACCTCTACCTCACACTTTATACAAAAATTAACTCAAAATGGATCAAAGACCTAAATATAAAAGGAAGTACAATAAAGCTCCTAGAAGAAAATGTAAGGAAACCTCTTCAAGATCTGGTGGTAGGTGGTAGATTCTTAAACCTTACACCAAAAGCACAAACAACAAAAGAAAACATGAATAAATGGGACCTCTTCAAATTTAAACATTTCTGTGATTCAAAGGACTTCATCAAGAAGGTGAAAAGGCAGCCCAGTCAATGGGAGAAAATATTTGGAAATCACTTATCCGATAAGGATTTGATTTCCATTCCATATAAAGAGATCATACAACTCAACATTACAAGTGCAAGCAATCCAATTTAAAAATAGGCAAAAGATTTAAATAGACATTTCTCCAAAAAGGAAATACAAATGGTCAAAAAAGCACAGGAAAAAATGATCCATACCACTAGCTATTAAGGAAATGCAAATTAAAACAACAATGAGATATCATCTAATACCACATAGAATGGCCATTATTAAAAAAAAACAGACAACAATAAGTGGTGGAGAGGATGTGGAGAAATAGGAACACTCCTTCACTGTTGGTGAGAGTGTAAAATGGTGCAACCTCTGTGGAAGACAGTTTGGCTGTTCCTCAGGAAGCTAAATATAGAACTGGCATATGTTCCAGAAATTCCTCTACTAGGACTATATCCAGAAGAACTAAAAACTGGCATGAACTGACATCTGCACACCAATGCTCATAGTGATGTTGTTCATAGTTGCCAAAAGATGGAAACAACCCAAGTGTCCATCCACCAATGAATGGATAAACAAAATGTGGTATATACATACGATGGAATACTATGCTGCAGTATGAAGAAATGAAATAGGGACATAAGCGATAACATGGATAAGTCTTTAAGACATTATACTAAGTGAAGTAAGCCAGACACAAAAGGACAAATATTGCATGGTCTCATTAATATGAACTAAATACAAATAATAAACACATGGAATTAAAACCTAGAGTATAGGTTATTAGGAGATAAGAGGAGGGTTGAGAAGAACTATGGATGCTTAATATATGTAGAAGTTTTAATTAACTTGACTAAAAGTGTGGAGATGGATAGAGTTGATAGTAACACATTATAGTGCGTAACAACTGGTTTATAAATGGGATTGTGGCTGAAAAAGGTAGTCTGGGAAAGTAAATGTCAACAGAAAGAAAACTAAAGAATAATCTAGGGACTGAATAACCCAGTGAACCCAGAGGCAGTTGAGAATTGTGGTTAAAGATACAAATGCAAGAGAGTCCTTCTGTGAGCTAGAGCAGATGCACATCACTATTGCAGGGTGATGGGAATATAGAGAAGCATGGGAAAACTACAATTTGTGTGATTTATAGACTGTGGTTAACAACAATACTATAATATTCTTGCATCAATGCCAAAGGTGTACTGTGTTGATAATGGAGGTGTATGGAAATGTGTGCCAAATGTATGCTATGGACCATGATTGGTGGTAATAGTCTGATTATATTGCCTCATAATCTTTAACAAATGTTCCACCAGGGTGTGGAGTTGTATGGGAAATCTACACATCTGTATGATTGTTTTGCAAGTTCACAATATCTGTAATAGAAATATACTTTAAAAAAATAGTATGGGTAGGGGAAAATACACCAAATGTAAGATAAGGACTATAGTTGGTAGTAATATTTTGATGATGCCTTTGCATAGTTTGTAACAAATATTTCATAACATTGCAAAGAGTTGATGGAGGGTAATGTATGAGACCCCTGTGTGATGTTATGTATATTTATTTCATAAGGTCACAATCTTTATTATACACTTTTTGTTTATGCATTTTCATGTATGGATGATATACGTCAATAAAAAAATTAAAAATTAAAAAAATTGAAAAATAAAAATATGCTATCATCAATTTTAACAAATGTTCCACACAAAAACATGTTGTTGGGGGTGTGGTGATGTATAGGAATCTTGTATTTTATGCATGATTGCGCTATAAATCCACAACTTCTTTAATAAAGAAAAATAACACATGGAAAAATTGAATGGGTTAGATTATATCATATTACACCACAAATAGTAAGGGCACATATTGTTCATGGCATTCAGTACCATTTCATGTGTGTGGGTATGTGTGTGTGTAACCAAGGCTTGGATAGCAGGTTGGATGGAGAGATAACTGAGTGAGATTAAGTATGCAGAAGGAATTTTGCTGAAAGATAATAGCATGCAGTATATTTAACTGAATGTCTGCTCTGCAGATAGAGACATAGTTTTGAAGTCCAAGAGAGGTTCCAGCTGGAGCTACAGAATCTTAATACACAATAAAATGAAATATATTTGGTTCAAAGTGCATATTTAAAGTGATCATAACTTAAATAAAACTCTATTTATATTTTCATTATAAATAAAACAATGGTTTTCAAAGCAAAAAAATTGCAATGGAAGATTTGTCAACACATGTTGCAGTTGTGAAATAAACAACATTTCTAAATATTCAATAATAAAACACTTTGGAAACAATGAGTTTGGGTCAGTAAAATAAATTTTACTGCAAAGACTTAATAAAACTTGATGCCATTTGAAGAATTGGAGACTAAAACTTGTCAAATTTACCTTCTGATGATATACTTAAAAGACTGAAAAGATCAAAGATGCAGAAAGCCAAGCTAACTGTTTGTAGCCTGTGATTACCAGTGGCCCAAGGAGCAAGATGCAAATTAAGAGGTATTTGTTTATCCAGAGAGTTATTTTTGAATTGGATCGATCTAACTTACCTTTCCTTTAAATGTCAGTTCTGCCAATAATTGGAGAAAAAGATTGTAGATAGTAAATTCATGTATTGAAGATTGTAAGGGCATTTATTTTCAGGGACAAAATGGATAGATTATTTTAGTAGTTTAAAACGTTACTATATCTTCTTTGGGTTCCTTATTTACCAATAGTCATGATAAACTATTTTCACCAAGATCATTTCAACTTGTTAATATAAAATAATAAGAGGAAATTAATATGTTATTCCTCATATGATCAATTAAAAACAAAAAAGTAATTTTAACTTTAATGTTAACCAAGCAGTAGCATTTTTAAAAATGGATTGTGTGATAAGGAGTACATGGGAATTCTGTATTTTTTCAAGTTTTTTGAGTGTTGGACTCATACAAAATAAAAAGCACTAAAAAATTGTTCAAAATATTGGCCCGTGAGAAAATATTGTGGAAAAATACACAACACAATACCTCTAACTATGTACAAAGTCCTGAGATAATCAGCTACAATTAGTTTCATTTTATCAGTTATTTATTATGAAATTGCTATCTATCTTTATAGGATTTCATAGTAATAATCTGCAAAATAACCCACTGATGATAAAGCTGACTCTGATTTACAAGTGCAAGTGTGCAGTCCTACTTACTCTACTCTTCTCTACTTAAAATCCACACTAAGCTAAAAGCAAATAAATATACATCCCCATCCTGAATGTCTCCCCTGAATTCCACACCTTTTATCAAACTTCCTTCTCATCATTTGGACATCTAATAGGCACCTCAATTTTACAAGCCTGATACTACATTCCTGATATCTCCCATCAAAACAGCTCTTCTGATAGTCTTATCTGTCTGAGTTAAAGACAACTTTTTATTCCAGTTGTTCAGGCAAATAACCTTAGTGCCACCCTTGACCTTCTGTACCCTCACATCTTATTGGTCAGCAAATTGGCAGCTCTACTTTCAAATATAAACCATGATTTGAGTACTCTCACCACACTCTGTTAATATCGTGGTCCAAACTACTATCACAGGACTTATGATTTTTGAGCTCCATGTTATTTTATTACCCTTTCCTCTATGGCTCACCTGCTTCCCTCATCTCCAGCAACATGGCCCCCTGATGCTTCCCAAACATCCTTTGATCCTGTATGTTCCCACCTCAGGGCCTTTGTCCTTGGTTTTCCCTCTACCTTGAATAACATTCCTCCAGATAACTACATACTCAATTTCTTCATTTTCTTCAATTCTTTAGTCAAAAGTCACCTGCTCAAAGAAAACTGATTGTTTCATAAAGAAAAGAAAATCCTTAATTCAATTTGTTTAAGGAACGTGATTAGAGAAGACAGACCAACATTTTAAGCCATTTTTCCTTTTTAGGTATTTATTGATTCTGAAAGAAGCAACTTGAAGGCTGAAGGTGACTGGAACTTTCCACAAACTCATAAGTGTAGAGGAAAAGTGCAGTCCAGGGGCAATCATGGAGGATGAGTCTTGGAAAACACCCAAGGCTTTCAATTGAAACCATGAAAGGGCTCCCCTCAGGGATTAAGGGTAAAAAAGAAATAGACCAGCATTCAGTGGTGCCAGTTCCTGTTTCAAAGCAGCTTTGCTCCTGATTGGATTAGTGTGATTTGGACTGCCTTTTCACTAACTGACTGCCAGAAACAAAAGGAAACTACCAATACATTCTAACAATGCTCTATTACATATTTACTTTACTGATATGAAAAGATTTTATCTATTAAACACAACTTACTTTCCAAGGTCACATTGTACTTCTGGTATTGTGATCCATTGTGCTATTTCAATAGTAGAACTCAGTGTATATCAGAACTCTAGGGTGAAAAATAAAACTGGGAAAGATATGTCAAATTTTGCCAGTACATTAGTTCTCAAAATAGATATGGCATTAAAAATGTGCAAGATTGTTAGAATTATAGACTTTAAAAGGCACTGTTGATAATTGCACTGTAAAAAGGTAAATGTTCTTTATGGTGTTTTTTTTAATTTTTTACTTTTTTATCTTATGGTGGGAAAATCGCTTCATTATTTTGTATATTTGCAAAAATAATGCACTTAGGCTAAACATGTGTTATATAAATGCCTGTCAAACTTAAGTAATTTAATTTTTGCCTGATGTGTTACAGGAAAAATAATTAAATAAAAAATTATTTTGCTGAATTGAACATGTGTATATTTTTATGTGAAGCTATCAAGAGACACAAAGCTCTGGAGGGCTCCTTTTATAATCTGCATTTGCTCAGCTCCGGGGAAAACAGAAGTTTTGGCAGTCTGAAGGCATAAGTGTGCTGGTATACCAACTCTGTAATCCTTTATTTGTGCAAATTTGGACAAGTCATTTAAGATCTGCCAATCCAAATTTAATCATCTATAAAATGGGAAGAATAATTCTTACCTCATATATTTGCTGTGGAAATTTTATGTGTTTATGTAACCTATATGGCCCAATGACAATAAGTACTAGTCAAGATTATGTCTTCTAATACATACTGATGAAGAGAATTCAATATTCTTTCTCTGCTCACAAAGTTCACGCAGGCACACTGGGGAGATGTAGTGGGTTGAATGCTGTCCTCACCCTCCTACCCCCTTAAAAATATTTTCACATCGAATTCCTAGAACTCGTGGATTACCTGATTTGGAAAAAAAAACACACAAAAACACCTTTCCAAGTGTAATTAAGGATCCTGAAATAAGGAAATCATTCTGGATTATCCAGGTGGACCCTAAATCCAATGACAAGTGTTATTGTAAGAGAAAGACAGAGATTTGAAACAAACAGAAGAGGAGAAGATACAGAGAAGCAAGTAGGCCATGGGACCAAACAGGCAGAGACTGGAGTGATGCAGACACAAGCAAGCAAAGCCTGGAGCTACCAGAAGCTGGAAGAGGCCAGGAAGGGATTCTCCCCTAGAGACTCCAGAGAAAGTGGCCCTGCTGACACCTGGCTTTCAGACTGCTGGCCTCCAGAACTGTGAGAGAATAAATTTCTCTTGTTTTAAGCCACCTAACTTGTGGTAATTAGTTATGCAGCCCTATGAATTACAGGAGATCATACCAGCCCATAATCTAATAGTAATTTATCGTAAGAGTCTCTGTTATAAGTTATATCATTATTTTCTTGCTCCAAATTGTAAAATAGTTTTACCCTTTAAATTTGCACAAATTAAGTCATTTATTCATGCATTTAGATGATAATTACTTGGTTCTGATTATATGACAGATCAGGGCTAGGGGCACTGATTTAAATTATTACTATGCTGAAAGAGTTTATAAACTAGCAAAGGACATTTTCCTGGAGAATGAAATTCAATACAATGTGCAAATCATATCTAAGACATTTGCAGTCTTCGAAATATTAATAAATAATCTAGAAATTACTTTTGAAACAAAGTTTATTATTTTATGAAATTAACTGATTTACATTTATATATATACATAATAAAGTTTTCACAAATAAATTAAACGCTAAAAGAACACCTGACAACATACTATAGCCTTTATTTAAATTCTATCCTTTTCTCTAAATGGATGCTATCATAGATTGACTTATGCACCTCAGAAAAAAAACATGTTCTTTTTAAAAAAAATTCTTTAATAAAGTTGTGTGTTTACAGAACAGTCATGCATAAAATACAGGATTCCCATACACCACCCCACCACCAACACTTTGCATTGTTTGGAACATTTGTTACAATTGATGATAGCACTTTTCAATCATTGTACTACATTTTTTAAACAGTCTGTAGACAGTATTTATTGAGAGAGACTTTTTCTTAAGCACTATCTTAGTAATTTACATGGATTACCTCATTTAAAACACCCAAAACACAGGCCTGCGAAATATGTCTTATGACAACTTTTTAAATTTGTTTAAAATTTTTAAAATTAGAAAAGTTATAGATTTATTTTAAAAATCATGTAAAAAGTACAGCATACCCATATATACCCCTTTCATTGTAACTTTGCATTACTGTGGTACCTTTGTTACAAGTGATGAAAAATTATTAAAATATTTGCATTAGGTGTATTTTCCCATATACCACCCTACTATTAACACCTTGTATTAGTGTTGTACATTTGTTATAATTCATGAAAGAACTTTCTTACATTTGCTCTATTAACTATATGCCATAATTTGTAATAGTTTTCACAGTGTTATGCAATCCCATGTTTTATCTTCTAATTTTCATTCTGGTAACATATACGACCCAAAACTGCCCCTTTCAACCACATTAACAAACAGAATTCAGGGCTGTTAATTACGCTCACAACAATGTGCTACCGTCACCACTATCTATTTCTAAGCCTTTGCAATTAACCTAAAAAGAAACTCTGCACAAATTAAGCAAAAGCTCCCCATTCTCTACACCAGATCTATTCCCTGGTAAATTATATTCTAGATGCTAACTCTATGAGTTTGCTTATTATAATTATTTCATACAATATTTGTCCTTCTGCGTCTTGCTTATTTCACTCAGCATTATGTCCTCAAGATTCATCCATATTGTTGCATGCTTCAAGACTTCATTCCTATTTACAGCTGAATAATAACCCAGTGTAAGTATATATCACAGTTTGTTTATCCATTCATTGTTTGATGGACACTTGGATTGCTTCCATCTTTTGGTAATTGTGAATACTGTTGCTCTGAGTTTCAGTGTGCAAAAATCTGTTTGAGTTCCTGATTTCTATTCTTCTGGATAGAATAGAAACCTGGCAGTGATTGCCAGGTTATATGTCAATTCTACCTTTAGCATCTTGAGGTACGGCTAAACTGTCTTCCACAGCAGCTGCACCATTTTACAATCCTACCAGCAATGAATGGTTGTTTTTATTTCTCCACATCCACTCCAACATTTATAGTTTTCTGGTTTTTTAAAATAGTAACCATTCCAGTGGGTATGAAGTATCTCATTGCAGTTTTTTAATTTTTAAATTTTTTTTAGTTTTTATTTTTTAAAGTTCTTATTTATTTATGATTGTGGCTTTGATTTGCATTTCCCTAAAGCTAGTGATGATGAGCATCTTTTCATGTACTTTATAGCATTTCTGTATCCTCTTTGGAGAAATGTCTACTCAAGTTTTGTCCATTTTTTAATTGTGTTGCTTATCTTTTTTTTGTTGAGTTGTAGGATTTCTTTATATATTCTGGATATTAAACCCTGATCAGATATGTGGGTTCCATTTATGTTCTCCCCATTAAGTAGGTTATCTTTTCACTTTTATGACAAGGTCCTTTGATACAATTTTTTTTTTATTTAAGGAGGACCTTTTTTCCTATTTTCTTTCACTGTTTATGCTTTGGGTGTAAAGTCCAAGAAACCATTGTCTCAGGTTGCTCATTACTACTAAGGTACAGAAACACTATTGATTTTTGCTTGTTGATAGTGTATCTACCCACTTTGCAGGTTTCATTTATTAGCTCTAGTAGATTTGTTGTAGATTTTTCAGCACTTTCTATATATAGGATCATGTCATCTGCAAATAATGAAAATTTTACTTCTTCTTCTCCAATTTGGGTGCTTTTTATTTTTATTTTCTTGCCAAACTGCTCTGGCTAGAATTTCCAGTACAATGGTGAATAACAGTGGCGACAATGGGCATCCTTTTCTTGTTCTAGATCTTAGAGAGAATGTTTTCAGTCTTTCACAATAGAATATGGTGTTAGCTGTGGGTTTTTAAAATATGCTCATTATTATGTTAGGTGGTTTTCTTCTAGTCCTATTTTTCAAAGCTTTTTTATCAAAAAAGGATGATAGATTTTTTTCAAATGCTTTTTTTGCATCAGTCGAGATGTGTATGTGTTTTTTTCCCTTTGTTTTGTTAACGTGGCATATTACATTAATTGATTTTCTTTTGTTGAACCACCTTTGTATACCTAGGATAAAACCCACTTGATCATGTTGCACAGTTCTTTTAATGTGCTGTTGGATTGTATTTGCAAGTTTTGTTTTTTTTTAAGATTTATTTTTATTTATTTCTCTCCCCTTCCCGCCACCCCCCCCCCCAATTGTCTGCTCTCTGCGTCCATTCGCTGTGTGTTCTTCTGTAACCGCTTTTATCCTTATCAGCTGCACCAGGAATCTGTGTTTCTTTTTGTTGCATCATCTTGCTGTGTCAGCTCTCCGTGTGTGCGGCTCCATTCTTGGGCAGGCTGTACTTTCTTTCGCGCTGGGCAGCTCTCCTTACAGGGAGCACTCCTTGCATGTGGGGCTCCCCTATGCGGGGGACACTGCTGCGTGGCAGGGCACTCCTTGTGCACATCAGCACTGCACATAGGGCAGCTCCACACGGGTCAAGGAGGCCCAGGGTTTGAACCACGGATCTACCATGTGGTAGGTGGATGCCCTATCAATTGGGCCAAGTCTACTTCCCTGTATTTGCAAGTATTTTACTGAGGAATTTTGCATCCCTCTTCATAAAAGAATTTGGTCTGTAATTTTCTTTTCTTACAGTATCTTTATCTGGCTTTGGTATTATGGTGATGTTCATCTCATAGAATGAGATTAGGAGTGTTTCTTCCTCTTCAATTTTTGTGGTAGAGTTTGAACAAGATTGGTATTCATTCTTCTTGGAATGATAGGTAGAATACACCTGTGAAGCCATCTGGTTCTGGGCTTTTCTTTGATGTGAGGTTTTTGATGACTGATTTCAATCTCTTTAGTTGCAGTTGTTATGATGAGATCTTCTATTTCTCCTTGAATTGATTTAGGAGATTTGCTTGAATTTATTTGATTAATAGTTCCAATGTCTGTTTGTCCTCTGAAGTTTTAATTTGTTCCTATAACTGAGTCATATCTTCCTATTTCTTAGTATTGCTTGTGAATTTGTGGTGATGTTTAAGCATCTTATTATCTTGATTAGTTAATTCTGAAGGTTAGTTTATCCCTCTTGTTTAGGGTTTTAATGTTGTTTGCTCTGGGTTAAGACTTCTTTGACATTGTTCGTATTCTAGACAATGTTTAACTGATCAGATTTTCTCAGCTCTTCTTCATCTGATTCTTACCCTGAATATGCAGTGTAATTTTTAAGATTGCACTTTTTGTACAATTGTTTCACTTCCATGAGAAAGTTTCCTTTCCTCTGTCCTTCCCCAGGAATCTTGATCTGTTCTGTTTGTTTCTGTGCAAAACTTCTCCACACATCCTATGATTTATTTAAATTTTCTCTCTTACTCTGTTCCCCATTTTCCATACAATTTTCCATTCTGGGACCCTTTTGTCTAACAGTTCAGTTTAACCCCTTATTTCTGTGAGTCTTTTCTTCCTCTGGTTTCATCCTTATTAGTGTGTCTTGCCCTGTGGAACTAGATGGGCTCGATCCAAACAGGTAGGTCACTGCAGGAAAGTTTGCCTTTTGTTTACATGGTCCAGCCAACAAACTGATTTGAGTGAGTACACCATCTGCCAGTCATTCTATCACAGTCTCCCCATCCCCACCTTGTGGGCCTTTTGCCCTTTTTATGTAGCACTGCTCAGTGGCTCATGTTCCACCCTGGGTCTCTGCAGACTTGGGAACCTGTGCCTGGATATGCATGGAGTTCTAACTTGCTGCTCTGCGTGACTCTATTATCTGTTTCTGTGGTGGGAGAAACTCAGGGCACTGCCTCTGAGTGACTCACAAGCTGCACATCACCAAGTAAAAGGAAAGGGTGTGGACCAGTGGGTCTAGAATGGAAATTTCCTCACAGCTAGTTTTCTTTTTCTTCAATTCAGCGTTTGTGGAGTCTTCCTCCAATCTCTACCGTCCTCCAGAGCTCCAAGCAAGTGGGATCTTTCTTTTCATTCACTGAATCTCTGAGGAAGTTTTTTCAGGGGATTGTTAATATTTCCATGTTCATGATGTCACTCCAAAAACATAATCTTAATCTTTTCCTGTGGGTGTGAAACCATGGTAAATAAGATCTTTTGAATATGATATTTTTAGTTAAGGTGTGGCTCTACTGAATGAGGTTAGCCCTCAGTCCTATTACTGGAAGCTTAATGAAGAAAAAGTCCATGGTGGAGAAAAAGCTGGAAATGAATAGAACTTGGACTAGACAGGAGAGGCCATTTCCATGTATATAACTATGTGGCAGAAAAACCAAGCAACTCCACAGTTTGCTGACCAGCCAGAAGATACTGATCCTGGGAAAAAGGCAAACCTTGTAGACTTTGAAATCGTGAGCCAAAAAATTCCTTTTGTAAAGCTAACACATTGTATGAAATTTGTCTTAACAGCTGAGAAACTAAGGCAGATGCTTTGTGATTATTGGAGAATTTAAGTGGAGATTAATTTTCATCAAGGGAATTGTAAAGTTTAATCCCTACTCCTTGTGGAATAATTTTCATTTAGTTCAATTTTTGCCATCAGAAATTTCATTCGCAAAATATGAAGTGGGTAAAAGGTGTATACACAGATATTTTCAGAATTATTTAGTGCAATATTCCAGTGTCAGTAAGCTGGAAATAAAATATTAACAAGGTCCAGCTGTCCACAATGCCTTAAACTAAGAAATGAACAGTGACAATTTCCAGCACGAATCAATAACTGCTAATGGATATAACTAAAACAAGGTGTTATTTGAAATTTATCAAATCACATTACAGGGTTGATAAGACAACCTTGATAAAAAGGTGCTGGAGAGGTGGTGATGGGTGGGAGATATTAAAAAAAACATATCTTCAAGATAGATATTACAGCTGTGCCCATGGCTATTTCAGAGTATCCAGCTCACAAACTATTTGTTTAAATACACCTGTGAATAAGTGAATGGGCAAAAAGTATGTTTTAGGGGAGTGGAAATAACAATTCGTGCAATGGGAGAAATTCTGAAGGAGATGGCAGAATAAGGAGCTCCAGGACTCATTCCTTCTACCAAAACAACTATTCAACAGACAGGAACTGTCTGAAACAACTATTTTGAAACTCGAAAGGCCAGAAGAACACTGTACAGCATCCAGGGAAGAGCAGGAGGAAGAGGCTGAAAAATTATGTTAAAGAACAGTAAATTGTTCTCTCAGCACAATGGTTATTGGCATCCATCCCCTCACTCTTACAGTAGGTCACCTTGGGCCCAGTCTCTGGTTAGCAGCTAGTGACAGAAAGAGACATAAAAATTCTCTTACCCCAAGAACAGGACTGTGCACAGCTGATAACTGATCATGGTTTTTGATTAGGAAGTTCTGATTGCCAGATCCTGGGCTCTGAGGACAGCTACTGCTTTAACCTCCCCCACATAAAAGTGTGGCAACCACTGTTTCAATCCCCACCTTGGAGACAGCACTTCCTCAGGGCTGCAGGGTAAAGTTTAGCTGAAGGGTTGCATTTGCTGGGCAGTCCACAGAAGCTCAGCTTTGGAGAACCTTTAGAGAAGTGTTTGACACCCTTCCTGATTCCTTCCACAGGGTATTTTGGAGCCAATCTGCTTCCTTCAGGAGCTTCCAGCCATGGTTTGACTGGGAAAGACAGAATTGAGGAAGTCCTCCCAAGGAGAACTTCCTCCCAGAATTTGCCTTTCAGGAAAAAGAAGCATGAGATTGCTAAAGGAGTATAAAAACTATAGGCATTATTGAAATCTCAGAAGAAGAAAGAGAGAAAAGGTCAGAAGGAATAGTCAAAGAAAATATTACAGAGAACTACCAGCAAAAGTGGTTCAAAACAGCATAAAGAAATAAAGGCCTATAGTAAAGGTAACAATTTGGTTAATTATAAATGTAAATATTATTGTATTATATTGTTTGTATGTAACACCACTTCTTACTTCCTACAGGTGCTAAAATGCAAATGCATAAAAAGTAAATATAAATCTATATTTTTGGACATACAATGTACAAAGATATAAGTGTAACAAGTACAAAAAAATGGTAAGTGAACAGAGAGGTACAGGAAAAGTATATGTGTATGTTGTCGACCTTAAGTTAGTATGAAAGCAAATATAACTATTACATTTTAGAAGGTTAGACTTTAACTCTATGGTAACCACAAGGAAAACAGATAAACAATATATTCATGAGAAAGCAAATAAATATAAAAGTAGGCTTTAACAGATGTTAGTGACACAAAAGGTATAAGACTTATTATAAAAAGGCTAAATAACAAAATGGCAGAAGAAAGACCTGTAATATTTATAGTGACTTTAAATGTAAATGGATTAAACCCTCTAGTCAAACAGCAAAGATTGGCAGAATGGATAAAAAAGAATGACCCAATTATATGTGGTTTGCAATAGATTCACCTTAAAGTCAAATTAGGGAAGAGATAAATGAAATAGAAAACATAAAAAACAATAGAGATAATCAACAAAACCAAAAGTTGGTTCTTTGAAAAGATCAAGAAAATTGACAAACCTTTAGCTAGACTGAGGAAGAAAAAGAGAGGATACAAATAATGAAAATCAGAAATGAAAAGGGGACATTACTATCTACCCTGAAATCCAAAGGACTAAGAGTGGATACTATAAACTACTGTATGCCAAAATATTAAATAACCTAGATGGAATGGACAAATTCTTAGAACAACATAAACTGCCTACAGTGACTCAAGAAGAAATAGAAGATCTCAACAAACCATTTACTAGTAAAGGGATTAAATCAGTAATCAAAAACCTCCCACCAAAGAAAATCCCAGGACCATATGACTTCACAGGGGAATTCTACCAAACATTCCAAGAAAATTTAACTCCAATTCTTCACAAACTCTTCCAAAAAACTGAAAAGAAGAGAATACTCCTTAACTCATTCTATGAAGCCAACATCACCCTCATACCAAAGCTGGGTAATGATACCACAAGAAAGGAAAACTACAGACCAATATCTCCTATGAATATAGATGCAAAAATCCTCAACAAAACACTACTAAACAAAACTCAACAGCATATTAAAAGAAGTATAGGACTATATGCCATGATAAAGTGAGATTTATCCCTGATATGCAAGATGGTTCAAAATAAGAGAATCAACTAATGCGATATACCACATTAAAAGAATGAAGGAAAAATCCCACACAAACATATCAATCAATGCAGAAAATGCATTTGACAAACCTGTGAAAGACTGAAAGCATTCCCTCTAAAGTCAGGAACAGTGCAAGGATGCCTTCTATCACCACTTATTCAACATTGTACCAGAAGTTCTCACGAAAGAAAATAGGCAAGAAAAAGAAATAAAAGGCATCCAAATTGGAAATGGAAGAAGTATTTTGAGAGATATGATCCTATATACAGAATACCCTGAAAAATCCACTACAGAGCTGCCAGATACAATAAATTTATTCAGTGAAGTGGTGTTTACCAAGAGCAACACCCCAAAATCAGTAGTGTTTTTGTTCACAAGCAATGAACAATTAAATCAAGAAAAAAATTCCATTCACAATAACAACTCAAGGAATGACATACCTAGGAATAAATCTAACCAAGAATATAAAGGACTTGTACACAGAAAACTGCATAACAATGTTGAAAAAATTAGAAGACCTAAATATTTGGCCCAATGGATAGGGTGTCTGTTTACCACATGGGAGGTCCAAGGTTCAAACCCAGGGCCTCCTGACCCGTGTGATGAGCTGGCACACGTGCAGTGCTGATGTGCACAAGGAGTGCCCTGCCATGCAGGGGTGTCCCCCATGTAGGGGAACCCCACGTGCAAGGAGTGTGCCCCATAAGGAGAGCCACCCAGCGTGAAAAATGTGCAGCCTGCCCAGGAATGCTACCACACACACGGAGAGCAGACGCAGCGAGATGACGCAACAAAAAGAGAAACAGATTCCAGGTGCTGCTGACAAGAATACAAGCAGACACAGAAGAACACGCAGCAAATGGACACAGAGAGCAGTCAACTGAGGGGCAGGGAAGGGGAGAGAAATAAATTTAAAAGATGATAATAAAATAAATATTTTTAAAAAAGAAGACCTAAATATATGGAAGGATATTCTGTGGTCATGATTGGTAGTCTAAACATCAATAAGATGTCAATACCACCCAATGAAATTTATGAATTCAATGTGATCCCAATCAAAATTCCAGCAACGTTCTTTGCAGAAATTCAAAAGCCAATCAACAATTTATATGGAAGGGTAAGAGGTCCTGAATACATAAAGCCATCTTGAAAAAGAAGAATGAAGTTGGAGGACTTTCATGTCCTGATCTTAAAAGTTATTACGAATCCTCAGTAATCATAACAGCATGGTACTGGCACAAGGACAGACAATAGAATAAAATACAGAGCTCAGAAATCAGCCCTCACATGTATGACCAAAATGATTTTTTACAAGGTGGCAAGGACCACTCACTTGGGAAGGAATAGTCTTTTCAACAAATGGTGCTGGGAAAACTGGATTTCCATTTCCAAAGAAAGAATGAGGACCCCCTAACTTACACCATACACAAAAATAAACTCAGAATGCATCAAAGATGTAAATATAAGAGCTAGAACTATCAAACTCCTAGAAGAACTTGTAGGGAAGCATCTTCAGGGACTTATGTTAGGCAATGGTTTCTTAGACTTTACACCCAAAGCACAAGAAACAAAAGAAAAAAATAGATAAATGGGACCTCATCAAAATAAAATCTTTCATTCCACAAAGGACTTTATCCTGAAAGTAAAAAGACAATCTACAAAATGGGAGAAAATATTTGGAAACCAGATAGCCTATAAAGTATTAATAGCCAATATATATAAAGAATTCCTTTAACTCAACAACAGAAAGACAAAAATTCAATTTAAAAAATGGATAAAAGATTTGAACAGGTATCTTTCCAAAGAAGACATACAACAAAAGGCCAGAAAGCATATGAAAAGATGCTCAGTCATTACCCATCAGAGAATTGCAAATAAAAACCACAACGAGATACAATTTCACACCCATTAGAATGTCTGCTATTTAAGAAAATGGAAAATAACAACTGTGGCAGTTTGAAATTATTACATGACTCCCCAAAAAAGAAAGATTATGTTTGTGAACTAATCCATTCCTGTGGGTATGAGACCCTTTCAATTGGATTACATCAGGTTGAGTCTCCATCCTCTTGCTGGGTCTGATAAAAATGAAAGAGACACACAGGAAAAGGGAGCTGCCATATTTGGTCCTGCAAATGTAAGAGAAAGGACTCCAGTTTCTCCCATAGCTAAACTGAAAGGAGATAATGTCCCAAGAGGCTCAAAGAGCTGAGGCCCACCCAGGGAGAAATTAACCATATGCCTGATAGCTTACAGCTGAACTTGGGAAGAAAGCAGAGCCACTGAGACTGAGAGAAGAGGCCCAGTAATAGACAAACCCTATGCCAGGTTTGCCTACAGCTGCAGAAAGGTATAGACCTCAGCAGAGATTGGCTTGCTTCACCAGATTGGCTTGCTTCACCAGGTGGCAGTTGACTTTGATGAGAAAGCACCTTTTATAGTAATCTGGGTTGGACTTTTCACTGCCTTGGAACTGTAAGTTTTTACCTCAAATAAATCCCCTTCATAAAAACTATTTCTCATATTTTGACTCATCAACCTTTAGCAAACTAAAACACAAGTGTTGGAGAGAATATGGGGAAATTAGAACATTCATTCATTTCTGGTTTCAATGTAAAAGAGTGCACCCACTGTGAAAGACAGTTCAGCAGTTTCTCAGCAGGCTAAATATAAAAGTTACATAGGTCCTGGCTATCCCACCACTAAGTATATACCCAAAAGTATTGAAAAAAGGGGTTCGAATAATTATTTGTTCTGGTAGCCTTATTCACAATTGCAAAAAGGTGAAAGCAACACAAGTGTCCATCCACCAATGAATGGATAAATAAAATGTGGTTTATACATACGTGGAATATTACTCAGCCATAAAAAGAAATGAAGTACTGATACATGTGACAACATGTATGAACTTTGAAGACATCATTTTGAGTGAATTAAGTCAGACACAAAAGGACAAATATTGTATGATCTCACTAATTTGAAACAATTAGTATAAGAAAACTCATAGAATCAGAATCTAGAATATAGGTTACCAGGAATCAGGTTGCGGGGGGAGGGTGGGAGGATAGGGAATGGGAAGTTAAAGCTTTAAATGTACAGAGTTCCTGTTTGGAATGATGGAAATGTTTTGTTAATGGATGGTGGTGATGGTAACATAACATTGTGAATGCAATTAATAGTGCTGAAATATATATCTGAATATGATTAAAAGGGGAAATATTAGATGGTATACATGGCAACAGAATAAATTTTTTTTAGAAAGCCACGGAACTACACTACACATTGAACCCTAAGTTAAACCATGGTCTTTAACTAATAGCACAATTATTAAAACATTCTATCAACAATTGTAACAAATTTTCTAGACCAATATAAGTTAGTGTTGGTAGGCTGGTGTGGGGGAATCCTGTATTTTATGTATGATTTTTCTGTAAACACACAACTTCTGTAGAAAAGAAGAACACAATTAGAACAATTAACAGCATCTGGTGAGGAATGTTGAAAATCAAGGATATACTCAAGTTTACAATTAGATTAGAGAAAATATAATTTACCAGAAATCTGTTTTAATTGTACATGCAAAGTAGCTATCTACAATAGTTTCAGAAATATTAGAAGGATGGTATCTTAAAATAAATGGGCATTTAAATTCCTACAATAGAATATTCAGTACTCATAATTATTTAGAAGGAGAAATAGAAAATATAAAATGTGAAACACTGAATATTGGCATTATGCCATGGAATTTGCTAATTTGATAGGAAACCTGATATCTTTTATAAAACTGGTATAAGATTCACACTTCTAGAATGTTTCCAAGGGTCAAATGAATCAGTGACTAAAGCAAAGGAATATGCAAGAATAACAAATACCATCAACCATATATTGGCCTAGAAACTTTGTCCAGGATTTTAGATGGAAAGTTGAAATGAGATAACCTGGCCTAGACATTTTTTCTGATCTATTCCTTAGATATTTTGCAAGGAAGATCAGTGCCATTTCAAGAGAAGGCTACAGATTCCTCACAATAGTAAAAACGTTGGAATCTAAACCACTGAATTCCAAAATATTTAAACATAAACCAGAGTGATACATTTTATATCACAGTCTGGTCCATATGCACACATTGCCGAAACATGTTTCACAAAACAATACCTTCCCTTATCACAAATGTTGTTCTCTGACACTTTCTTTTTTCTATTATATTTATATTCTATTCTATTTCTCTTTTCTATTCTCTTTATTTCTATTCTATTTCATAAAAACTAATGTTAGTTTTGACCCACTTATGGGTTGAGATCTGCAGATTGACAATCTTTGCAGTGAAGACAAATAGAGCTGGAATACTTTAAACCTACTTGTTTCTCAGCGAGCTACAACCCATCTAACAGAAGTATGAGCTAGTGCTACAAAGATACTATAAAATTTTACTGCCAGCTGAGTCTTTAGAGTAGGAAATGGGGATGGTAGCTTGAGATACTTGTGTCACAGTGCCTCCATCCCATACCCACAGGAAATAGCACTAAAAGATCATGTAACCAGACTTAGCCACTTACTCAGGATGCCACTTCAAAATCCTTTAAGAGCAATGCTCCAGACAGCCATCATGGACTGATTAGAGCTGGCTGCACTGCAATCTCTTAGAAATTCCTGGAATCTAATTCACTGCAGTCTCAAAATTAGCAATAAATGCACTAGATATGAATTTTTAATTATGACAAAATCTTTTAGCTTCCAATTAACTGTGAAGTATCTCTGCTATGATAAAAAAAATGCCAAATTTAGCTAAGATATTATACAAATAATTTCTTAATTTAATTATGGTTTGAAGATTATTTTCATCCAAGTTTAAACATACAAAAATCCCTAAATGGTATTTCATAAATAATTTATATTTTAAATATTCACCTGGAAAGATATGGTTACTTCAGAAATAATTTAGGCAATGTTAACTTTCTATAATTCTTAAGGCTACAAAAATTAGACACTTTTTAAGTATTTATTAGACTCAGTCAGCAAATGAGAACCAAATTTTGCCATTCATCATTTTACAAAGTGATCAAGAGTGTTTAAATTTATTCTTGTAACACATGCCTTATGATAGCTCTATAATTCCATAAATATGTAAATATATTGAGCAAGCTATTATACATGGAAAATAAATTTATAAAATTCCTTCTGCAAAAATAATTCATTGTCTTGTTGTCTAAAACATCTTGATGCTTCCCCTCCCCCACCAACCCATTCCATGCTATGATAAATTGACCATACGCAACAGTAAGTACAAGATCAGTTGAATTTCTGTGAATTCTTTATATAAAAACAGTTTGAAATATTGGATAGTATTTGCTTACCAATGACATATTCCTCCATGTGGATGAGTGGGTGGTTTATGCTAATTTATACTTAGAAATGTGTTGCCTGATTTCTTTTAGAAACTCAAGTAAAATAATAATGACAGTACAATGTCAACTTCAGAATCTGTCTTTTACTATCACATGGAGTCTATCAAGTTCAACAGTAGAGACTATCCCTTTATAAAGTGTCCAACATATTTCTCTTCCTTGTATTTAAAGAAAAGTTTGACCAGCATAATGGCTTCAACATTCTAAGCAAACTAATTTTTTTCTGTTTAAAGAAATTGCTTCCATATTTCACAATCCTTTGTAAAATGATTAAGTCATGGATATTAATCCTGTAAAATATAAGTAAAGATTTTAAAATATGAAGGACATTCAAAAGATACTGAAATTTAGAAAATTAAAATATATAAACACTCAGAAAGATTGGAATATTATTTTTAAACATAAACAAGGCGATTAAATTATACAATTTATAAAACATTTAAGAAAAAATATGAATGCATATATACACTTTAAAGCAAATTAATGAAATTTTAGCAATAAAATATAATTTATATGTAGTATTCTTATAAAAAAAGAAATATTTGAGAGTTAACAAGCTCAAGACACATATCGGCTTAAACTACTCAGCAGTATTACTCTTCCAAGGAACACAGTTTGGGATATACATTGTATATCTTCTTTGGGGAAAAAAAGATTTAATTTTATTTTCTTGAAATTAATTTCCAAGAAAATTACATGTGGCGGTTTGAAACTGTATGTACCCCAGAAAAACATGTTCTAAATCAAGTCCATTCCTGTGGATATAAACCCATTGAAAGTAGGACATTTGGTCTTTTCATGAAACTGCTTCAGTTAAGGTATGACCCACCTCATTAAGGATGGGTCTTAATCTCATTATTGGAGTACTTTAAAAATGGAATGAAGAGAGAGAGAGAGAGAAAAGTTCTACCACCCCAGTGTTCTCAGAGGTTAGAGCCCATTCCCCGCAAGGATTTCAGAGTCTGACCTCCACCACAGTGAATCTTCACCCCAGTTTTCAGGGAGAACTTGGCCACGGCGCAAGAACGTGGATGGGGTGAGGATGACACTTCACCAGACCCAGAATACAAAGCATCGCTCCATAGATGACTGTCAGAATTTGAAATCTAAAGGAATATGTCCTGTAGGGTTTTGGAATTGTTTGGGACCCATGACCCCTGTTTTCTTCCACTTTCTCCCTATTGGAATGGGAATGTTAATCCTATGTCCATCTCTCCTTTGTATATTGTAAGCAAATAACTTGTTAGTTAGGTTTCACAGGCCTACTGACAGAGGAGAATCGTTCCTCAGGACAGACCACATCTATAAATTATTTTAATGATACTTCGTACTTAGTATTGTTACTGACATGACTTAAGGCTTAAGACTTGTGAGATATTGTAATGGAAAGAATGTATTCTGCATATTGAAAGAACATGTCTTTTTTGGGGTCCAGAGGGTAGATTGGGGTGATTTGAAGTTATATGTACCCCAGAAAAACATGTTCTTAAATTTAATTCATTGCTGTGGATGTAAACTCATTGAAGGTAGGACCTTTTGATGAGATGACTTCAGTTAAGGTATGACCCACCTCATTCAGGGTGGGTGTTAATCTTATTATTGGAGTACTTTAAAAATGAAATGGTGAGATAGATAGATAGAGACAGAGACAGAGACAAAGAGACAGAGAGAAGCTAGGGAAGCAAGAAACTGAAATCAACAAAATGCAGAAGAGAAGAGAGACCAGCAGACCCTGCCATGTGCCTTGCCATGTGGCAGAAGAGTCAAAGATTGACAGCAGCTGGTCTTCAAGAAGAAATCATCGCACTGATGATGCCCTTTTGTAAAATGTAAGGAAAGTTTAATAAACAATGCTTTTCAAAAATGTGGGCAGAGTTTAAAGAAGTCAAAAAGAGATCAGAGTTTCTTTTTGGGATGATGAAAAAGTTTGGGTAACAGATGGTGATGGTAGCACAATATTACCTGAAACTGGTTAAAATGGGAAATTTTGAATTGCATAGATATTACTACAATAAAAAGTTAAGAGAGAGAGAGAGAAAGAGAGAGAATATCCAGCATTTCTTTTTTTTTTATTCACTTTTTTTTTTAATATTACATTAAAAAAATATGAAGTCCCATTCAACCCCACTGACCCCAGCCCCCACTCTCCCCACAGCAACACTCTCTCCCATCATCATGACACATCCATTGCATTTGGTAAGTACATCTCTGGGCATCGCTGCACCTCATGGTCAATGGTCCACATCATAGCCCATACTCTCCCACATTCCATCCAGTGGGCCCTGGGGGGATCTACAATGTCCGGTAATTGTTCCTGAAGCACCACCCAGGACAACTCCAAGTCCCGAAAACACCTCCACATCTCATCTCTTCCTCTCATTCCCTGCACCCAGCAGCCACCATGGCTACTTTTCCCACACCAATGCCACATTTTCTCTGTGGACATTGGAATGGTTGTGTCCATTGCACTTCTGTGTCAAGAGGGGGCTTAGATTCCGCATGGATACTGGATGCAATCCTCCTGCTTTCAGTTGTAGGCACTCTAGGCTCTATGGTGTGGTGGTTGACATTCTTCAACTCCATGTTAGCTGAGTGGGGTAAGTCCAATAAATCAGAGTGTAGGAGTTGAAGTCTGTTGAGGTTCAGGGCGTGGCTATCATATTGTCAGTCCAGAGATTCAAATCCCCTAGATTCAATCCAACATTTCAAATGCCCACCCTTACCCCTCATTCCTCAGTAAAACACACCTATATGGGGAAGGCTGCCTGATCTGAGCCAATGGCAACAGGTAGAAACAGCCCACCAACCCTCTGTGACTTAGGGGAGAGGGAGCTGGAGGTACAAGTGCCAAGGTCTCACTCTCCTCTGGAGATGTCCTGCCAGAGTCTAACTTCAGCTGAGCCAAACAGGAAGACAACTCTTTCCTGCCTCCTCTCTGGGAAGGACATGGGTGAAGGGCAGCCTTTAGGATGGGTCACCTCCCTAACCTCATGCACCAGAGCAGCTCAACAAATGCATATTTCAGCCTGGAACAGAGAGTGGACAACCAAAACCCCTCATCAGAAGCACATTGATAAGTTCCAGGTAACCAGCATAGAGAGAAATGATGTAACACCTGAGAAATGCTGTAACACCTGGTGATCTAGAAAGAAAAGTGGCCATGTAAACCGCAAGCAACACCAGTTGTTGAAATCTGTCTTGCACAGAAAAGGTCATAAATTGGCTCTTTCATTATGCATCTCCCAGGTGTCCAAGGAGTATGGGACTGTGCACTAACCTTTGCAACATGACTTTGTTCATTCCCATTGTTGGGGGGCAGAGGATAGTGTGAGATGAGTGCCCCTTGGTGTAGAATCCTGCACTGGTTTCCACAAATAGGCCCAGGCTGTCATTGGCATAAGTGCTCCAGAGGAAGGACAAGTGAAGAAAGTTTTGGACTCTGCTTTGGTTCACCGTCTTTGACTCCTACTTCTTTTTCCCATCTTCTAGGAATTTCTTGGATGACCATCTTGAGAGGCAGTGGCGATGCAATGACTTCCAAGTTAAATCAAGGTAGAGTGGAAGGAAGGACAACAGAATGAGAACAACCCGAGTTTCCATTTGTCAGGAGGTACAGTGTAGGCAACGAATGATCAAAGAGAAAAGCCTTTCTTTGCCAGGGGTTGTTTCTTTCATGGCAGATTCTAGGAAGTGGTCCTGGGGGTCTCCAGTGTGCTGAGCTGGTAGCAGAACAGGGGCTCTGGGTAGCAGCTGTTTACTAAGCCATTTTACTGACCACTCTAACCTTAGTAGTGTTTAAGGGTTGAAAAGCCACCCCGTAGGTAAGATGTAACCTGCTCATCCTGGTTGGTTCCAGACTTCCCTGATTTCAACAATGAAAGTTCTGTGTCCCAGGAATCACCTCGCTCTGTTTTGAGTGCAGAGATTTATCCAAATCCAGGCATCATCAAGGCAAGCTGTCTTCCAGAAGACTGGATGCTGGGGATCCTTGGCCTGGCTCCTCTGCTACATGGCAAGGCCCATAGTGGTATCTCCTGGTCTCTATTTTCTCTTCTGGACCTAGTTCAGCTTGCTTCTATGGCTTCTGTGGCTCTCTCTCTCTCTCTCTCTCTCTCTCTCTCTCTCTCTCTCTCTCTCTCTCTCTCTCTCTCTCTCTCTCTCTCTCTCTCTCTCTCTCTCTCCCTCTCCCCCCCCCCCCATTCTGGATTCCAGTAATAGGATTATGACCCATCCTGATTGAGGTGGGTCACACCTTAACTGAAGAAGCCTCATCAATAGGTCTTACTTACAATGGCTCTAACCCCACAGGAATGGATTAACCTTAAGAACATGTTTTTCTGGGGTACATACAGTTTCAAACCACCACACCCAGAATATCCTTGGTAATGGCAGGAGCATAAAAGGGCAGTGGAGTCGAGTACTTTTTCAAGTCTCTCTTAATATCCCATTGGCCAAAGCAAGTCACATGGCCAAACTCAGAATGCAGGTGCAAGGACATGTACATAACTTCTCGATGGGGGAGATAAAAAGTCAAACAGGGTACCTACAGGGTGGGATGAAGAATAGGATGTAACCTACCACACATACCATCTGTACCCACAGAAAACACCTCTCAGGTGTGCTCCAAGAACTTGTCTTTTAGTTAGAGAAAGACCACTCACTGAGCTAAATAGAACAGAGGGAAAACTCTCTAATCCAAGGACTGGTATAAAGAGGAAATATCCTTTCTACTGCTGACTTTGGTGCAAGACAGACTTGAATTCAAGTGTGGGCTCTGCCAGTCATTGGCTGCATAACCTTGGGCATGTTACACTCACTCCAGTGTGACTCTACATCTTCCTTCTGTCTGGCATCCCTCCCTTCTCCCATGCATCCAGCTTTTTCTCAGGTGACAGCCCTGGACTTTGTGGGATGATTTTTAGAATCACTACTACTGACACTATAATTGACATTAATGAACCTTATGATCCTGGGGCCCCCTCTTCAAAACTGGAAGAGAGCTAGATTAGGTACCTCTTCTCTCGGATTTCATCTACCTTACCGTTCCAACACTACCATTAGCCAAGCTGCCAGACCCCTGATGCTGACCTGCAAGATGATGATGCCTTGATTTTTGACATTTTCTTGGCCTCAAAACTGCAACCTAGCAAATTCCCATTGCTCAAGTCTAACTATGTCAAGGTATTTGCTTTAAGCAACCTAGGAAACTAAAACATTAAGCATTTTTTGTTCATTTACATTGGATTTCTGAAACACAAAACTTCAACTGTTCAATGATTTCATGTTTTTACTCACCAGTAATACTGGTTTCTGGGCTTATAAGACTAATTTTAGCCATGACATTGGGTGTCATACCTCCTTTTCCTAGAACAATTTTGCCAGTTAATGATAAAGTTCTACCTCCCTTCGTAATAGCTAAATTAGGACACTCTTTGTCTGAACACAATGGGTACCTCTGTGCACAGATTATTAGGTATCTTTTTTTACCATTGACCTAGAGAATATGCCATCTAAATTAGGAATGATATAAAAAGTGAACATCCTGTAACACAAAAATAAAGGATTTCTAAAAATTGAAGCAGAAGTTTTGGAGGCAGATAAAAGCGTTTTTCATCAGCTGTGTAAATTTCATGAATATTAGAAAGATGGTATATTAAAATTAATGGGTATTTAAATTTCAATAAATAAATCTTTTCTTATACTGAGACATGAAGTTTAAAAATTTTTTCATTTGAAATTAGTGAATGGCTTTCATCCACATATGACAAATGTGATGAAAAAGTTTATGTAATATAATTTTTTGTAATAGTCATATAATTTATCTTCTTAAACAGTTCCCCTGTCCTGTCTTTCTTATATAACCCTATTTATAATTTAACCAATTGTCTATTCCTTAAGTCCAGTCTACAGGGGAAGTTATTCTTTGTGTCCTTTAAGAAACTGGCCAATATTCTATTCTGTGCATTCCTTCCCAGCTGTACTATACTTTAGACATTCAAACTACTTTAGTCAACATTTTCTCATTCATATTTCTTTCTGCTAATGCATTTGCTTGTTATTGTGTCTTTTGGGAGGAGTCTAGATTTGTGTCTGTTTGACCATTCTTTCATGTAACTCCTTAAGCATTCAAACACATGAATATGCACATACACACACTTAATTTTACATTATTGAGATCATATCATGCACATTATTTTCATCCTGGACATTTGATATTAAATTAGTCTTTGGGGTGTTTTTTTGCCTATTAATTCTCCCCATAACCCCAAACTAATTTCACACACCAACCTAAAACCCTTAATCCACTCTTTCTTAGTAGTGTTTTTAGTTCTCTACCATAGGCTAGGATAATAAAGGCTAATATATTTTTCTCCCCCTCTACTGTATCCTCCATTATAAAATATTAGTCAATGGTGTAATCATTTCTAATTATTTTTTATTTTGAGATGTATATTCATATGCTGTTATAAAAAATTACAATTCAGAGATCCTTTGTACCCTTTACCATTTTCCCCCAAAGGTAGCACTTTGTTCAACTATAGTAAAATATTACATCAATACAATCTTTCAATCCTATTAAGATTTACCATTTTACTTAAAGTCATGTGAGAGTGCTTGGATGTGCATATACATACATGTGTCTATCTATTTAGCTTTTTACAATTTTAAAACATATGTAAGTGTGTATATACACCACCATTGTCAAGAGATAGAAGAATGCAATCATAAGTATCCATCAGATTGCCTTTTTAACCACACCCACATCACTGTCACCCACCATGCCCAAGCACCAATCAGATCTCCATTTCTAAAATTTTGTCTTTTGGAAAATGTGATATTAATGCAATTATAGACTATACAGCCTGTTTAGTTGGGTTTTTTTCCACTCAGTATAATTCATCCAAGTAGTTGAATGTATCAGTGGTTTGTTCTTTTTATATCTTAGTATGAACTGACATGGAGAACCACAGTTTGTTTAACTATTCACCTGTTTGAAGACACCTGGAATGTTTCCAACTTCTCTCTATTACAAACAGCTTATATAAACATTCAAGCACAGGTATTTGTGTGATCATAAGTTTTCTTTTCGCTGGGGAAAATACCCAACAGTATGGTTGCTGGGTCCTATGGTAATTGCAATTATATAAGAAACTGTCAAACTTTTTCTAAGTGGCTGTGCCATTTAAGATTTATACAAGCAATATTTGAGTTATCCAGTTTCTTCTAGTTCTTACCATCATTTGGTGTTGACCCAATGTTTTAAAGTATGTTTTATCCATTCTAGTGGATGTACAATGATATCCCATTGTGGTTTTAATTTGTATTTTAGTAATAGCTAATGAAAGATATATCTATGTGCTTATTTGCCATCTATAAGTCCCACTCAGTGAAATGTGTTTTCATGTCTTTTGACCGTTTTCTAATTGGACTTGTTTTGCTTTTTTTTAACAAATGATTTTTGAGAGTTCTTTATATATTCTTGACACAAAAGTTTAATAGATACATGATTTGCCAATATTTTGTCCAGATTTTTTTCCTGCTTGATAGGATCTCTTGCAGAGTAAAACATTTAAATTTTGATGAGTTCCAATTTATCCACGTTTCCATTTATGGGTCATGCTTTTGTGTCAAGCCTAAGAACTTTATGCCTAGCCCTACATGCTATCTATGTCTTCCTTATTTTTTTCTAAACATTTTAGTCTTACAATTCACATTTAAATTTGTGATCCATTTTGAATAATTTTTTATATGATGTGAAACTTTGGTGGAGATTCATTTCTATGTTTTTGCCTATGGATTTCCAACTGCACCAGCATCATTTGTTCAAAATACCATCCATCATTCTCCTGTTTTTCACATTTATAAAAAATCAGTCAGGCATATTTGTACCATCATTTTTAGTGTTTGTCATTGTATTATGATACAAACTCTTACACTATATTAACATTTGGAAGTTAAGTCTTCCTAAGTTAGAAGACATTGGTAAACTCCTCTGGCTTTCCAGAGATACACACTAACAAAGCATAAAACCTTTTGAACAGAAGTTCAAAATTATTAGCCAACACTTGAACTGCTTGCTAGAACAAGAATCAATACTTTTCTGATGAAGATAATGGAATCCATCATTTCTATTACATATTATTTACCATATCCATTATTAAGTAAAAATGTCTAGATACACAAAAATATATACATTTGATCAGAAAAAAAATGCACTAAAAGAGTAAGGCATGAAAGCAGTAAATAGAAACTGAACACAAAATGGTCCTAATGTTGGATTTGAAATAAAGCAAAAATATACTCTTAAATATGGTCAATCAATTAAAAGAAAATATGTTCAAAAAATTAAAGATAATTGATCTTAACTAGAGAAGCTCTGCAGAAATGTAAACTATAACAAAGAAATAAATAAAGAGCCTGGGTCTGAAAAATAAAAATGAAAATGAAAAATTATGGAGATTGGAGATGGCAGAAGAAGGAATAAACTTTAAAATATATGAATAGAAATTATCTAATCTTAGAAGAGAGAGAAGATTAACTTAAGAAAAATGAACAGATCCAAGAGCTTGAGGAACGATATCCAATAAGGAGAAGATATTGAGACTGCTTCAGAAAAGGGAAGGGGGGAAGGACACTATTTAAAGAAACAATGACTGAAAACATCAAATTTTATGAAAAACACCAATTTATATTTCCAAGAATATTGGGAAACCCAAAGCAGGATAAATACAAAGAGAAGTAAAATTATGCCCTTCATAGTCCAATTGCTAAGAGTCAAAGAAAGATAGATTTGAAATATTGGAGGTAGAAGGAAAAGGTGACGCATTTGGAAGATGAGAAACAATAGAGGCCAGAAGACAGAGAAAAGCACATTTCAAGTGTTTGAGGGGGAAAAAAGCACCTTTCAACTCAGAATAAAATATCTGTCAAAATGGGGTTAAATAAAGATATTTTTACATAAGTGAAAACTATGAGACTTTATCACCAGGGACCTGTACAATAAAGGTTGTGTATTAGTCTGCCAAAAGGGGGCTGATGACACAGTAGTGTAACTATCACAGTCCACCCCTTGTCAACTCAACAACAATATGCATTACCTTAAACCATACTTAGTCTCTATGTAAAAACAATAACAGACATGCATATACATATATTTCTGCCTAACAATGTTCAACTTTCCTGCATATAACTGGAAACGCATTAAGTCCATAGAGAACAGGGTGAAAATTCTTGGGTAATATTCACTCTCAAAATTGACATCCTCAAATATTATGACATGAAACAGATACAACTTGTGATATGATAAGGGAAAAGTTTGGGGAAAAAGACAAAGAAATATGTTTTTTGTACATATGCAATCATCATCATAATGAAACAAGGAAGAAGGATTCATGACCATTATAGACCATGTTTCTGTAACTGGTCACGTGGTTGAAGTTCATATTTATCACTACCTTCTTCCACTACCCATTCCATGTTTCCATTACCCTCAACAATCACTTCAATTGGCTGTAGCTTTTTGCCTGGTGGGGTGACCCCAACTTTCATTCCTGAAGATTCTAGGCCATTGTTAGTCCTGCTTGGATTGAGTTGTTGCAATTTTTAATTGAATTTAATCATAGGACATGGCAGTACAAGGTGATGCCCTGGAGGATCTCCTGTATTCCAGGCAAACTCTTCTTTACCCCGATTATGTAGATGCAGTCTTATTTCCTCTTGATAGTAAGCATCAATCACCCCAGCCAGTATAGTAATTCTCTTATTTCCCTGTTGATTCAAAAGTAAGAGGAGCCCAAAGTGGCCAGGTTTTTTAACAACTGTTTTAACATCCAGTTAATGGAATGATTGTTGTGTTCCCTGGTGACAGCACTCCTCCTTTTGGGACTAAAACCTGTAGACCAGCAGAGTTTGAGGTTGCAGGCATAGGAAGCAAAAATTTTCCTAGTGGGTCACTCAGGGCAATAGTGAGTGGTGCCACTCCCATTTCCACTCCTTGATTCCTGGACCCAGGGGTCCTGTTTATGGGAGAAACAGCACCATAGAGTGGATGCTGAATTAGAGCATACACAACCTCCTGGAGAACATTGCCCCAGCCCTGCAAGGTATTGCCACCTAGTTGGTGCCTTAACTGAGTCTTCAAAAGACAATTCCACCATTCTATCAATTCAGCTGCTTCAGGGTGATGGGGAACATGGTAAGATCAATGAATTCCATGGGCATGTGCCTACTCCTGCACATCATTTGCTGAGAAATGGGTTCCTTGATCAGAAGCAATGCTTTGTGGAATGCCATGGCAGTAGATAAGACATTCAGTAAGTTCACGGATGGTAGTTTTGGCAGAAGCATTTCATGCAGGAAATGCAAACCCATATCCAGAGTATGTGTCTATTCCAGTTAAAAAAAAATTGCTGCACTTTCCATGGTGGAAGTGGTCCAATGTGGTCAACCTCCCACCAGGGAGCAGGCTGGTCACCTTGAGAAATGGTGCCATATTGGGGGCTGAGTATGGGTCTCTGCTGTTGGCAGATTGGACACTCAGCAGTGGCTGTAGCCAAGTCAACCTTGGTAAGGGGAGATCTGTGTTGCTGTGCCCATACATAACCTCCACCCCTACCTCCATGGCCACTTTGTTCAGGATCCCCCTGTATAATGACAGGAGTGGCTGGGGAAAGAGCCTGAACATAACCATAGAGCGAGACATCTTATCCACTTGATTATTAAATTCTTCCTCTGCTGAAGTCAACCTCTGGTGAACATTCATGGGGGACACAAAAATGTTCAGGTTTTTTTCCACTCAAAAATGTCAATCCACATATCTCTTCTTCTGACCTCTTTGTCACCAATTTTCCAATCATGTTCCTTCTAAGTCCCTGACCATCCAGCCAAACCATTGGCAACAGCCCATGAATCTGTACAAATCCACCTCTGGCCATTTCTTCTTCCAAGCAAAATGAACAACCAGGTACACTGCTAGAAGTTATGCCCACAGGGAGGATTTGCCCTCACCACTGTCCTTCAGATTGTTCCAGAAAGGGGCTGCAGTGCTGTAGCTGGTCAATTTGGGTGGCACCTGCATATCATGCAGAACCATCTGTAAGCCAGGCCCGAGTTTTCTCTTCCTCAGTCAACTGATTGTAAGGGACTCCCCAAGAGGCCAACATTGTGGGCTGGGAAAGAGAAGGTAACATGGTAGGGGTGGTGACCATGGTCATTTGGACTACTTCCTCATGTAACATACTTGTGCCTTCAGGACCTGCTCGAGCCCTGTCTCATATATACCACTTCCATTTTATTAAGGAGTGATGCTGTGCATGCCCAACTTTATGGTTTGGTGAATCAGAAAATACTCAGGTCATGATAGGCACCTCAGTTCTCATGGTAACTAGATCTCCCATGGTTAAGCATTCAGTCTCTACTAAGGCCCAGTAGCAGGCCAAAAGCTGTTTCCCAAAAGGGGAGTAGTTATCTGCAAATGATGGCAGGGCTTTGCTCCAAAATCCTAGTGGTCTGCATTGTGATTCTCCTATAGACACCTGCCAAAGGCCCCAGACAACATCTCTATTTGCCATGGAAACTTCCAGCACCATTGGATCTGCTGGATCATATGGCTCAAGTGGTAGTGCAACTTGCCCAGCAGCCTGGACCTGACGCAGAACCTCTTCTTGTTCCAGTCCCCAATCAAAACTAGCAGCTTTTCTGGTCACGCAGTAAATGCGCTGGAGTAGCACACCCAAATGAGGAATGTGTTGTCTCAAAAATCCAAAGAGACCAAAGAAGCATTGTGCCTCTTGTTTGGTAATAGGAGGACCCAGGTGAAACAGCTTATCCTACACTTTAGAAGGGATAGCTCAACATACCCTGCAGTAGTGGGCCCCTAGAAATTTCACTGAGGTGGGAGGACATTGTATTTATTTGGATTTATCTCCCATCGTCTCTCATGCAAATGCCTTAATAATAAGTCTAGAGCTTTTGCTTTTCTTGCTCACTAGGTCCTATCTACATGATATCATCAATATAGTCGACCAATGTGATGTCTTGTGGGAGTAAGAGATGATCAAGATCCCTGCAGACAATACTATGACATAGGACTGGAGAGTTGATATACCCCTGAGACAGGACTGTGAAAGTATACTGCTGGCCTTGCCAGCTGAAAGCAAACTGTTTCTGGTGGTCCCTACTAATAGCAACTGAGAAAAAAACATTTGCCAAATAAACAACTGCATACCAGATACAGGGGATGTGTTGAATTTGCTCAAGCAATGATACCACATCTGGGACAGGAGCTGCAATTGAAGTCATCACCTAGTTAAGTTTACAATAATCTGTGATCCTCCATGATCCATCTGTTTTCTGTACAGGCCAAATAGGAGAGTTGAATGGGGATGTGGTGGGAGTCACCACTCCTGCATCCTTCAAATCCTTGATGGTGGCACTAATTTCTGCAATCCCTCCAGGAATCCGGTATTGCTTTTGGTTTACTATTTTACTAGATAAGGGCAGTTCTAGAGGCTTCCACTTGGCCTTGCCAACCATATTAGCTCTCACTCCACAATTAGGGATCCAATGTGGGGATTCAGCCAGTTACTGAGTATGTCTATTCCAATTATGCATTCTGGAACTGGGGAAATGACCACAGAATGGGTCTGAGGATTCACTGAACCAACTATTAAATGGATCTTAATTAAAACTGCATTAATCACCTGACCTCCATAAGCCACTACTCTGACTGGTGGACCACAGTGACATTTTGGGTCTCCTGGAATTAGTGTCACTTCTGAACCAGTGTCTAACAATCCCTGAAATGTCTGCTCATTTCCTTTTTCCCAATACACATTTACTCTAGTAAAAGGCCATAGATCTCCTTGGGGAAAGGTGAGAGGAAGATTAACTATAAATTTTGGGCAGTCTAACAGGATCCTTCCCCAAGGAAACCTGGCCTTCTCCTCATTCAAGGGGCTCTGGGTCTGTAAACTGTCTCAAGTCTGGGAATTGATTAAGGGGTTGTCATTCTCTGCATCTGTAATTTGAGTTAGGGTTTTGTTCACTTGACCTAGAACTCTTCTGTTTATACAGATTCAGAAGAAATTTAGTAGACTGCCCATCTATTTCACTGCTAGGTACCCCATGATATATTAACCGATGCCATAACTCTACATGACTCAAACTATTTTGAGTGCTTTTTTGAATCTGCCTTTCATTGCAGTAGCCACACCCACCTTGCCTTTGGCGATTAACTCCCAAAGTTAACTTTGGGACTTTTACCAGACTGACACCCAATCATCCCCATAATGTTTAAGGATTCTATTTCCATCACAACCCTCCCTACAGTAATATCTGGACTAAAGAGAAGAGCAACCACAGAACTCTTCAGGGAAGATGGAGTTAGTCTTACAAATTTATTCCTCACAGTCCTGGTTAAAGATGTGTCCTCTGGACATTCCTGGGGTGGGTGGGCAGCTCTCAAATGCTAAATCCATTCTAGCATTCCAATCTCCCGAAGCCTTTCAATTCCCTCTTCTACTGTGTACCAGAACAAATTGGGCATCTCAACCTCAGACATACTAAGCCATCTTTTGGCCCATGTTTCAATCAGCCACCCAAACTAACTGTTAGAGCCCTTTCTAACGGCTTGAGCTACAGCATTGAATCCAGAATTTCTGCTTAGTGGGCCCATACCAGTAAATTCAGCTTGATCGAACTTTATATTCATTCCACCATTATCCCATATCCTTAGCATCCGTTCCCACACACATTCCCGATTTCAGTCTATATGAATTGGAAAACTCATGCAGTTCTTTCTGAGTATATCTTACTTCCTCATAGATCACACTTTATATTTCCCCTTTGGGGGTTTGTTGTGATTTTAGTCTAGTAATAGGTTTCAAAGACAAAACAGGTGATGGGGGTGGTTTGCTTTACAAGCTACTGACTTCAGGGCATTCCTTTGCATTTTCTTCTGGTGAGACAGGATTAAACTCTTCAAGTAGGGTTTGGAAGGCAGTTTCCTCAAGGCAGACTGGAGGCTATGCAGTGCATGCTGGAGTTTGGCTGATACATGCCTCAGGGCTGGGAGGAGATCAGACTCCCTGAGGCAGGCCAGAGGCTGGGCAGGGCAGGCTTCAGTTTGGTTGGTACCCACCTTAGGACTGGAAGTTGTTTCACACTCCCTGGCACAGACTGGAGGCTGGAAGATACAAGGTTGACAAGGTGTGGTCTGGACAGGGCAGGCCATGGCAGGCCTATCTGGTAAAGTCTCCACAGAAATCAGGTTTCCAATGTCTCCATCAATATCATCATCATTCCATATGTCTCCATCCCAATTCTCTGGATTCTACTCTTTTCCAATCAATGCCTTCACTTTAACTGCAGAAACCCTACAGGGTTGAGATTTTAGTTTCCTTTGTAATTCCAATCCTGCTTCTCATACAATGAGAGTTTTAGTTTGCTTCTCAGATATTTAGAGCCTGTGGCTATAGGAGACAAGATTTTCTTTCAGAGCACACATAGAAACTTTTGCTTCATCCATTCAATATTTAAGTTTCAAATTTTAAGGCTTTAACTCATCTCTTTCTTTTGTAACAGTATACAGAGTATCAAGGAGGAGCCAGCCAACATCTTTATACCGTTTGACTCCACAAAACTATGTTAAGGTGTTGAAAACACTCTCACCTAGATACTTGCTTTTTATAAGCATGGAAGTAGGGGAATCCAGTGAGGCTATTTGCGTATCTTGATTGCCAACTTGTGCCATGGACTGTTAGCAACCTCTTTGTTATTGGAAAGGGAGTCATCAGTACTCTTGAGTCCAATTAGAGTAGAGAGACAATTGCAAAATTCCCAGAACCACCTCAGGCACCCCATATTTAAGACTCTTCCTCAAGAACCACTCCCGGTACCAAGTTGAATTAGTCAGGTTTCTCTAGGGAAACAGAATCAATAAGAGATATCTGTCAATAGTATGCAATTCTATAAGAGTCTCTCACACAGCCGTGGGGATGCACAAGTCCAGATTCCCCAGCAAGCTGCAACCAGGGGCTCCAATGAAAGTCCAATGAAGGTTCTTGAAGAGTTCTGGGAGATGTTGCCTGTCCAAAGAGGAACTGGGAAATTCTCTCGCAATGCTGGAATCACTTCCCCTTTTAAGACATTCAACTGATTGGTTTAAGCCTCACTCATTGCTGATGGCAATCTCTCTGATTGATGTAATTATAACTAGCTATCTATGATTTACTACCACAGTAAAGTCAATTGTGACTAAAGTCCGTAAATGCCCTCATGTTACAGTTAGTCCAGTCCTTGCTTGACCAAACAACTGGGCACAATTACCTGGCTGAGTTAACACAATATTCTAACCATCACAGCTAATGAAGTTGAACATTTTTTCATTTGCTTCTTGGCCTTTTGTACTTCCTCTTTGCAGAAATGTCTATTCAAGTTTTTCACTTATTTTTTACTTCAGTTGCTTGTCTTTTATGGCTGGGTAGTATGATCTTTTTAGATAACATTTTGAGTAAGTCCATTTATCTATTTTTTCTCTCATTGCTCATGCTTTGAGTGTAAGGTTTAAGAAACCACACTTACCACAAGATCTTGAAAATATTTCCCTACATTTTCTTCTAGGAGTTTTATGGTTGTAATTTTTCTATTTTGGCCCTTGAACCACTTTGAGTTAATTTTGTGTAAGGTGTGAGATAGGGCAATATGCATGTTATAATTCAACAATATTGTGGAAAAGAAATGTATACTTAAAAAAATTAGAAGCCATTTTTTGACAAGTTCAAAATCAACATGACCTTCAAATCTTTATATAAGACAAATGCCTAATTGATTTTAAAATAAAGAAAGCCTGTTGTTTCCATCGTTCATTTTAATGTTTGTAATCACCACTTTGCCATTTCAGTCCCAGTTGAAATACAAAAGAAACATTATTGAATACAGGCAAAAGTGGTGTCATTTTTAGTGTACCTTCCTTGGTCTGAGACAGGAAAGAGAAAACAATATGAAAATGTCCATTTCTAATGTTACTCTAGGAAAATATTTTAGACTCAATTTCCTTAGACACATAACTAAAGCTCTGGAAAAATGGTCCAAACTCATGACATTTATTCAATTAAAGCACATCATCAAAATTTCAAGGAAATAAAATAGTATTTTTATTGGATATAATCAAGTGATTCTTTACACACTTGGTTTTTTTTTCTCCTTAAAGGATATTTAAGTAGAAATATATAACAGACACTTTACAATCTTTTCTGTATGCACATGTTCCCAACTGACATCAACATACAGCTGATTTTCCTTTGGTACCAATATACCAATAACATAAACACACCCTGGGATGAATTACTACATAGCTGTATTTCTTTTATATTATTTTTCATCAATAAAGGGAATTAAATAGTTTTTAAGCTATAGATCTTTCTTCTCTGCTAAAATGTAAAAGATAGATATGGTATGGCTCTTATTAATACTATGCAGTGCTAAGCAAAATGCTTTGCACATAGTTGCTAAAGATGAAATTAATGAATCATAAATAAATGAACAAATTAATTAGTGCACATTTTGAACTCTGTATTTGTCTTATATAAGAAAATATTTTAATTACTGCATTTTAAAAATCTATGGAGTTTATTTAAGCAATAAATTTTGTCAAATATCAGATATAAGTCACCCAAGAGACAGATTTTTAGGTGTAATATTCTTGCTGTCCAAAATAAGCAGTCATACATCTATTCAGGAAAGAAATTAGGGAAAATATCTAATGTGAAAACCCTATTAATCTCTGCTAAGTAAAATATGGAAAAGCTGAAAACACAACTTTGACTCAATAGATTTTTTAAATGCATTAATTAAAATATTTTCTTAAAATATCCAATTTCTAGTCTAGGCCTAGTCCACAGTCATCATTCAATAAGTAATTGTTTAATGAGTGAATATAAGCAATACAATTGTAAAACTAAGGAAGAAGAAAAGGTTCAGGTGCTGTAATTTAGCTAAATCCTTATATTTCATAGTGAGGAGTGAAAAATAAAGTCTGCATTTGGTACATCAATGAATAGCAGTAAGTTATTAAATACTGAATAATTGAAAGTTTTGTAAGGAATGGTCTCTGGGGAATGGAACAGGAAGGGGTGAGATAGGGATTATTGTTTTCCATTATAAAATAATTTTTAAACTTTACCACATACACTTTAAAGACATGCAAAAAGTTCACTATAGATCAGGCACTGGAATAGGTATTAGGGAAACATAAATGTACAAAAGTTAATTATTGATTTGTTTCATGTTTCATTCATTGTAGCAAAAGAGAAAATAAAATAATGTGGTTCATAAGTTAATAGTCACACTTTCTTTCAGAGAGCAATTTTCAAAGAGCAGATCTAAGAGTGATTTGAGAACTTGGAACATCACTAGAAAAAATATATTTCAAAGCATACTTCAAAAGTGAGTCTGGAAAGAAGAACAATCATTTGGATGTAAATTGGGAGATGGATCAGCCTGCTATATATGCAGATCGGGCAATTATCTGACTCCTAAAGCGGCCGCCTTATAACAAACACCAAAGACATCACTGACTCTAATCCATCTCTACCCTCATTGTCCTAGACCAAAGAAGTTTAGAATCACAGAGAGAATACTTCATGCTTCTAAATTCAGGGTTTGTTTTTTTTTTCCTATTGAAATATAAATACCCTTGAGATTGGTAAATGGATATACAAATGGCATACTGTTTTTAGTGGTTGAAAGAAAGAACAAGTTATTAAAGAATCACAGACTGGCAGGCAGAAGGTTAGATTTGGCCCACAAACTGGTTTTAATCTCCCTGCTTTGGGTATTTGTGGGGAAAAATTCAGAATGACATTAGACCAGGTTTATGTCTGGTGGTCAGAGTCATCATCACTCTTTGGTTTACACTTAGTTGCAGCACATATTTATATGGGCTCTAGGCTTAGCATTTGCAGTCCACTTTCAAACTCTTACTTGTTAACTGGGTTAAATACCAGACAGTTATTGTGACGTAATGAACACATGGATTGTTTGTGCATACTTAGATTAAAATGCAGTGACCCTTATTCTCAGGTCAGTGATCTTTCTGCTACTCCACACTACCTGAGACTTCTAATAAAGAATTCTAAATTATTGAAACAGAACAGCAGGTTGAAATTTTCATCTGTGGTTAAATTGCTGTTGGTGTTTCACAATTATTTTCTACTAGTTTATCATCCTGCTAGTTACATGTCATTGCTTTCCATTGCATGATGATTATGTTACATAACCATGGCATAGAGCTATACTAGACTACGATTAGTGTTATTTAAAAGATATTGTTTGATTTCATTCATTCATTCATTCATTTGATTATTTATTCAGTCAATAAATATTTATTGAGCATCCTATTCTGTGCAAGGTGCTTTGATAGACACTCAAATACAGCAAATTAACTGGACAGATACGTTCCCTGCATTAGTGGAACTCACATACTAACAAAGGAAAGATAATAAATAGAATTGTTAATCTACTTTTAAATGTAATTACTCAATAACTCTGATAAGTTACAAAGGAGAAGTGCAGAGTGACAGTGAGAGCATTTAACAGAGGACTCTGACATAAACTAAGGAGTTAGGAATAGTTTCTTTGAGTAACTGATCTCTAAAGGATGAATAGTAGATTAGTAGTAAGAAAAAAAGAATAGAAGACAGAGGGAGATGAACCAGAGGTGGGAACATTCATTCATAGGAGAAGGCCTTTGAGGTTGGAGTTTAGAGACTAAGGGGAAAAAATTCAACTTTATGTTGATGAGATGGGCAGGAACATCTAGAACAGGTGTTCTTAACCAAGGGGTCCATGGAAAATTTCAGGGGGTCTGTGAGCTTAAATTGAAAAAAAATCAACTCAATTAGATATCCAACATGATATGGATGTCGCTTTATCAAATACTACACCATAGTTTAATGTTCTTATTCAAGATAAACAATAACAGTCTGCACACTGACATGTTTTTAAAAATTAAATTTAACTTTCCTATATGTTTGATGTATTGGATTATTATTTAATGTGTTAAGAAAGAAGCATATATGTATAGTAATATATCATGTATTTTTTTATTTTAGTAACTGTACTTCAATATATGTAACTGATTTCCTTTATAATTTTATTTTGTGCTTTTAAGAACATTCTTGTAGAGGCGTGTTGGTACGGGTATGATATCTTCATTAAATAATACACAGTATAGTGTGGACTTAGTATGATTTTTTTTTTTGATGTAACATGTTCTGAGTGCAATGAATAACTGCCTGCAAAAAGATTGGTAAAAATGGTAGAAATGGTTTTATGATGTCCTGGAATAACTCAAATTTCTAAACGTTTGCCGAAAACGACCATTTGAAAAGAATGTTGAGCCATGTTAGGTTATCAGGTATTTAAATTATGGGAAAGTTGTAAAACATAATTTTGAATAATCGTAAAATTTAATTTAAAGACACGTCAATGTTGAGTGTCATAAAACTATTCTGCTGCTGCATTCTGAGAAGGGGTCCGTGGTTTTCACCTGATTGGCAAAGGGGTCCATGGAGCAAAAAATGTTAAGAATTCCTCTCCTAGGATATATAATAAAGCTTGGGGATTTATCCCAAAAGGAATGCAGCCAATAAAATATTCTAAGGAGGAGATAGTCACTGTTGTATGGGTGATTTTGAAAACATATGAGTGCTGCATGAAAGATGGGCTGGAGGGATACAAGACACATCTGGGAGTATCAAAAAGAAGGTTTCTAAAGACTGCATGAGTCTAATGAATTCAGGTAGTGACATCAGAGATGTAGAGAAGTAGATGAATTCCAGAGACTGTAATTTGATTGGGCGTGGAAGGTCAAGGCAAGGGTCATATTCAATATATTCAATGACTGGCCCATGGGCACTTCTAAATAGGACAGATGCAGCCACTTCAAAACAATATTTATTATAGTAACGGTGTTTTACCAGCTGAATATTAGACCTGACTGGTGAACTTTAGTGACTAGTTCCACTTCTCACTGAGAAAGAAAATAGTGGAAGCAGAGAAAATAGGTGGACTTAGAGAATGCGTATTTTTTTAAAAAGGTCAAAGAGATAAGTCAAAGTCATAGTGGATTGCCCTTATTCATTCTGCTATGAAAATTCCAATTAAGGATGAATAAATTATATTCCATAATAATTTCATTTTTAAAGGAACACTCTTCCTTTGAAAATTTCTGTTTGCTTAATAATCACTTCAACTAATTAAACTGGAAGGGATTTTTTTTCCCCAGAAAAGAACCTAATCATTTTTTCAATAAAAGATATTATGTCTATTATGGTTATTAACTTAAATAGAGCTATATAAAACCCTATTAAACACTGAAAGCTTAACAATGACTTTAAAGTTCACTGAAAAAGTCATTTCTAATTAAAAATTACAGAATTAAAAATTACAACATAGGACCCAATAGAAAAGTTAAAGTAATGTTTTTCAAAATACTTTGATATAAGAAATGTATGTCTGATATTATATCACATGCAGTTCTATGGAAGGTTTTTCCTTTCCATTTCTAAACATTCATGCCACTTAAGAATTCTAGTGCATATTCATGATAAATATTTTTGGCCCTAAAATAGCAAATTAGGTACTGTGTAAATATTTTATGGACAAATAAATGAATGAAAGTTGTTTTGACTATGATTTATTTCTCCTTTCTTTAATGAGGAAAAGAAGAAACAAACAAACATGGAACTCATAGAAAGCCTGGGTAACAGTGGTTGCATAGCCTGTGTGCACCTCAGTTTCCTAAGTTGAACTTGATGTCTACATTTCAGGTATATTAAATCGTACACGTCTTTATACAATGTAAATTATTGCTTTAATCCTTCAAGATGATTGATAGAAATTATGCTCACTTTACTAGTATTAATAGAAAAGTTAAAATAAACTCTCAAATAATCATTGCTCCCACTCTAAATTATTATCCAGAATCTTGTGTAACCCTCAGAAAAGTTGGTTACAGTTTCAAGTTGGTACAACAACAAAAAATCACTTTGATTTTTTGCACCAGGGCATTAGTAGAGAATATAGGAGCAATGAGCTGTGACTTTAGTCATTCCTCAAAAAACAAACAAACAGAAACACACAATCAGGGTCTGTCTTGATTTTTTTTTAATTGCTGATAACAATCATCAACTCTAGGGCTGTGCTGTCCAATATGGAAACCATCAATTATATATGACTTTTGTCATTTGAAATATGGCTATTTGAAATTGTGATGTGCTATAGATCAAAATATACACTGAATTTTGAAAATAGTATGAAATAAAAATGTAAAACACCTCATAAATAATTTCATGTTTTGATACCTATTGAAATAATATTTTGATTATAATGAGTGAAGCAAAATATATTCCTAAAATTAATTTCATTAGAAACTTTTTAATGTATCCACTAGAAAATTTGAATTTACATATATGGCTCTTACTATATTTCTATTGGACGATGCTGTTCTACAGACCAAAAAACACAAAACACAAAACACTGAATCCCTGTACTTTTCTTTGAGTTGTGCCTGGTGCAGCATCATGCCTTATTGGGCATTTGCCCTAACATTCTGTGAGTGCCTTTTTGCATATATGAAGACTAAATAAATATATCTACATGAATGACTTTAATATCTATATATATATTTTATGGAAATTTCATCTTCAAATATACATATATTTTAATGCCGTTAATCAAATTAGTTCACCATTTTATTTTCAAATGTCCCTTCAATTGGAGGTGAAAATAAATACAAGTTATTTTTTTCTATTCACATGTCAAAGAAACTTTTACTTATTAACAATTCAAGGTAGCCAGAAAAAAATAGGATAAAGAAAGAATTCTGGAATATGAAATGCCAAAAGAAATTCCTTTTTTGTATAATTATTTGGATATATATTCTAATTAGAAGCATTTGCCATGCCTTTCCTAATACTAAAGACTGCATATAATTACATTTCTGACTGTTGGGTAAAGATGTTAACCAAGACTTGGATAGTAGAAACCTGCCCCAAACCTTGATTTCTTTTATAGTAGAAACGTATATATTGCATTAAAAAAGATAATGATCCATATTGGTTTTGTTAATCCTTAAGGACTAGCACTGTGTTTGTTGAGGAAGTTACATATATTTTTTGCTGCCAACTTGTTTCTCTGAAAGAGTGATGTATTATTGTGGAGTAGATTGCTCTTCTCAGCATTCACTCCCTTTTCCCCTCAGTTTTCCATGACTTAAAAAATATCTCTTAGAATAAATTAATATTCTTATTTTTCACTCTCTCCTGACATTCCTTAAGATTGTCTTCTTCTCTCAATTTCCACCCTAGTCCAAACCACTACCACTTTCATCCAGATGATTGTAAGAGTCTCTAACAGGTCTCCCTTTTTCCACTCTGGGTTCTGACAATCTAGTCATCATATATCAACCAGAAGTATGTCTTAAAAGCATTAATCAGATCAAGTTATTCATTTGCTTACATGCTCTAGTGGCTTGTAATTGCACATGTAATAAAATTCTATACCTCATCTTGGTCTTCCAGACCCTATAAAATCTGGCCTGCCAAAACCTCTAGCTGCATGTGATACCCTTTCCTCATTCACTATCCAAACTCTAGCCTCAAAAGACTTGCTTTCTTAGAAAGTCTAAGGGGTCTCGTCTGTTGGGTCGCTTCCCATCAGGCACAGTGACCCCAGACCTGCATTTGTTAGCCTCTCTGCCTGGATGCATTGTCCCAGTCTTCATATCACCCTCGATGTCACCCTGGACTATTGTTTTTCACAGAATTTTCATTGTCTTAAATTTGCCTTGCTCATTTATTGTCTTGGTAATGGGCACACTAATTGGATTAAATTCCTTGGAGTACAATCTGAAAATAGTTGCTTTTCTCCCACTACTAGTCTCCAAACCAGTGAAGGGTCTCTCTTTCTCCACCTCTTGTGGTTACCTCAAGGTAGTTGCCAGGGCGAGAACATTTTCATTTTCAGATATTTATAGAAACTTTAAATAAATCAACTCTTTCATTTCCTATTCAATTGCATGCTTTTCCTGTTCTTCTCTCCCAGGCACCTGTCCTTACCCTTAGACTTATCTAGTAATTTCTCAGGCTGCTTGTGAGGAAGAAGCTAAACATGGCTTGCTTTTTTCTTCCTCCTGCTCTAAACTTCATCTCTTCCTCTAGTTGCTCTACTGACATGGCTCCTCCAGTGTTACAGGATGTAGATGGGATGAGAGGTAAAAAAGCCAAGGCCACTTACTTAATTGGTACTGGTTAACTTTCTCCAGTGGACCTTCTAGATTTCTTCTCTCTTTCTCTTTCTTGCATTATGCCTCATAGCTTCTTTCTCCTGTTTTTTGTTTGTTTGTTTGTTTTTGTTTTCCCACCAAAGCAGACTGCCTCCTCAAGACAGGCTATTTCAAGACTACCCAAGGTAAGCTTCCTTCCATCCATAGAGTCTACTCTGGCCCACAAAGCCCTGCCTAATGTCAGTGGAAGTGCATCTTGCTTCCACTCTAGCCACTTTTTCCTCCCTCCATGGTCCAATTGGATGGCAGCAGCTCAGGAAAAGTCAACGGGCAGTAAGCTGCCAGTTTCCTCTCCTTAAAGAAGACACCCTACTGTCTTAGAGTAGTTCACTTGAAACCAGCCTCCTTCACTTGGACTGTGTTGGTTGGAAATTGAAAGAAATGTAGCTCTCCCTGCTCTGTCAACACTTCTTTTCCCAGGAATTCCCTTCTTCATCAGTCACTGTATATGAGTCATCTCATATACAGACTGCAAGTAGGTGATAGGCTAAAGGATTTTGGCCTCACTTGGTATGGTAGAAACACAGCTGTCTACCAAAAATTTGTATTCCCATTTCTTAGTACATGGATGTCATTTGACAGCAACTGTCTATCAGGGACCATATTTCCCAGAACCCCTTACATCCAGGCATACTCATATGCCTAGGTCTTTCCAAAGAAGTTAGTGGAAGTGATATGTGTCAATTCCATGCCAGAGTGATTAAAAAAGCTACTGGAAATTCCCTTCTCTCTTTCGTTTTCCTCCAACTATATTCAGAGGCCTCTGAGTTCTTAAAAGATGATGGAATGACAAGATGGACTAAGGTTGGCTCCCTGAATCACATCAAGGATGCCACCCATCAACCAGAAAAAGTGCAACAGAATGTTACACTTATGCAAAATGTTGATTGTGTTAAGCCACTGAAAATCTGGGTTTTATTTATTATAGCAGCTAGAAATACCTTAACCAATAGGTTTAGCAAGTCCTAAATAAATGGCACAACAACCTCTTATAACACAGAGATACAATTATCTACAGTTATCAGGATTACAACTTTATTTGAAAATTCAGGACAAGAGAAACACTTTCCATTAAGTATCCCATTTTCTGTCTAACTCCACTAGACCATTAATTCCATGTGGAAAGAGGCCTTGTTTATATTGTTCATCACTCTTTCCTAAGCATCCAGAGTAGTGCCAGGGACATCAGACAAGCCCAATAAAGATTTGAGAAAGAAAAAAAAAGACAATTTATAAGAGGCTTTAATATTTGTATATAAATCTGACTACTAACATGTTTGATATTCTGGATAAATTAACTAAATGATGAATTAACTATGCAAAATCTTGAGTTAACACTGAATGCACGCCTGCTTGCAAGTTATTTGGAAAATATATCAGCCTTAGTTGGAAGAAAGACTGTGGGTTAAAGGGGAACTTTTTTCTTTCATTCTAAATAATTTCATTTTTTTAAATTGTCTTTTTTTTAAAGATACATAAATCACAAAAAATGTTACATTGAAATAAATGAGGTTCCCATATACCCCACACTCCTCCCTCATCAACAACCTCTTTCATCATTGTGGCACATTCATTGCATTTGGTGAATACATTTTGGAGCACTGCTGCACTGCATGGGTTATAGTTTAAATTGTAGTTTACACTCTCCCCCTAGTCCATTCAGTGGGTTATGGCAGGATATATAATGTCCAGCATCTGTCCCTGCAATATCATTTAGGACAATTCCAAGTCCTGAAAATGTCCCCACATCACATCTCTTTTTTCCTCTCCCTGCCCTCAGCAACTACCATGACAACTGTCTCCACATCAAAGATACAATTTTTAAGGGAGAACTTTATCACTTGGCTTCTACTTCTGAGCAGGAAAATTTTAATTCAATCAGTGTTTGCGTTGAAAAGTTCAACACTTTCTACTTTCATTGGGTCAGAGTAAATAAAGATGATGGGTTTTTTTTTTCAAAAAGAGCTTAATTGAGTCAATGGCAATTCAATATGCACTGGGGACAAACATTTCTCAACATATCCTTCCCTAGAATATATTCATGTATTCTTTATAAAAGGATAATTTCTGAGGTCTAGGACACGATAATATTAACTTAGGCACATTATTGAGGAAAACTTCACTTTTATACAATTTAAAAGTATTTCCAAGTCAATCAATAAACTGTAAAATGGATATTCTGAAAAGTATCATGTAACTCAGAAGAACTGATAACTATAATCAGTCTTAGTAATTTCCTAAATTGAAAAAGAGTGTTGGCAGTTCAGAACTCAGAGGAACCAGGCAGGCAGCTACTGTAAAGTAGAAACACCGTCACCATTGTCCTTTCCTCTGACATCTGCTTGTTACTGTATCTACTGAAGTCATGCCTCACACTCCCATCCCGAGTCCTCCATCATCTGTCATGAAACACACAGAGTCAAGGTGGATTGCTAATGCCAGGTTGTGGATGATGTAAGGTGAGGATGCATTAATAGGCACCAAGGAGCTTTGAAAAGGCTAGAAACCTCTGAAAAGTCGGTGGGCTTTTCATCTATATTCAGACATTTTCCATAAACTTAAGGAAAAGTAACTATGTAAAGCAAAAGATATCTAATTGCAGGAAACTGTCCCTAAGAAGTACCATACAGTTTAAGATAAAGTGTTCACTCATGTGTGTGTGTGTATAATATTGAAATACTTTATTTGTGGTACTACATAAATAGGACATTTTGATAACTATTTATGACAAATACAGAGGACAGTGTTCATGAATCTGTATGCAATAATTGACAACAGGGGGAGTAGATATGGAGGTTGAATTATGTACCCTGAGTGTGGGGGATATATTCTTAATCTTAGCCCATTTATATAGATGTGAACCATTGTAAATAGGACCTTTTGAAAATGTTATGTTTAGTTCATCTGTGGTTCAACTGAATGAGATTGGTGTTTAATTCTATTACTGGAGGCTTTATGAAGAAAAAGCCATGTGAAGTAGCAGAAGCTAGAAGTCAATGGAATCTGGAGTAGAAAGGAGAGGTCATTGCTATGTGCATTGCCAGGTGAAAGAAATGCCATGGACCCAAGGATTTCTGGCAGCCAGCCTCAGAATACCACAGTCTTTAGGGAGAAAGTACTGTCTTCCTGATGTCTTAATTTTGTACCTCTCTTAGCCGCAAAACCATGTGCCAATAAGTTCCCATTGTTTAAGCTAATGAATGATATCAGTTTAACAACTGAGAAACAGTTTTGGGTACAAGAAGTGGGGTGCTGCTATTACAAATGCATAAAATGTGAAAACTGCTTTGGAATTGGGTCATGGGTGGAGACTGAAATCTGGGTATAATACTTTTATAAAAATAAAATTTAAAAACACCTACGGAAGCAGATGTGGCTCAAGCATTTAAGTGCCACCCCCCACATGGGAACTCCTGGGTTCAATAAATAATGGACAAAAACAATCAGCAAACTACAAGCAGACAATAAGAAAAAACAATGAGCAAAAAAAGCAAATGAGCAGGGAATGGATGTGACTCAAGCAGTTGAGCACCCTCCTCCCACATGGGAGGTTCCAGGTTCGGTCCCCAGTGCCTCCTAAAGAAAAACGAACAGACAACAAGAAAAAACAAAGAGCAAAAGCAGCAAGTAAAAACAATAAGCAATGAGCAAAAAAACAAAACAAAACAAAACAAAACAACAAAATGAAAAATCCTACATTGCTTTGAAAAGATTGTCAGTAGAAATATGGACATCAAATTTACTTCCAATGAGGACTTAGAAAGAAATGAATGTGCAATGAGAAACTGGAGGAAAGGTGTGGCAGTTTGAAATTAGTTTATGAATCCCGAAAAGAGAAATATCATGTTTTTAAACTAATCTATTCTTGTGGGTATGGCACCCTTTGATTGCATTAAATTTGATTGAGGTTTCTTTGATTAGATTAATTAGTAAGGCCCATTTAGGGCTTTTGATTAGATTATGTCAGTGAGGTGTGACTCAGGATGATTCTCTGCACCCTTGCTGGGTCTGATATAAACCCAGAGACACAGAGAGAAACAGACGCAGGAAAAGGAAACCTCCATATTTGTTTCTGCCATGTGAAAGATTTTGCCCACAGCTGAGCTTCAAAGAGAGAAGCCTCCAAGAGACTCAAAGAGCTGAGGCCCAGAGAGAGAGAGAGAAGAGGTGTGGTAAGAGACAAGCCCTATGCCAGGTTTTCCCGTAGCTCCAGAAAGTCAGAGACCTTGGCAAAGATCAGTGGTCACCTTTCTTTGCTATGTGTTAGCTGACAGTGATACCTTGATTTGGACTTCTCATGGCCTTTGAACTCTAAACTTTTGCCCCAAATAAATCCCTTTTATAAAAGCTAACTTATTTTTAGTACTTTGCATTGGCAGCCCCTTGGCAAATTAAAACAAAAGGCAATCCTTGTTATAAAGTAGCATAGAAAGCAAAATTGTGGTCTAATGTTGGATTGAAAATGGAAATTAAAGGTGATTAAGCTGGATTTTTAGCTGAGGAGATTTCCAAGCTAATTGTAGAAGGTGCAGTCTTGTTTCTCTTTAAAGCTTAGAGTAAAATGTGAAAAGAAAGGGATAAACTGAGTTTTAAAGTCTTACACATAGGAAAAAGAAATTGATGATTTTGAATATTCTGAGCCTATCCAGAGAGTGTGCTCCAAGACTAGAGCCAGAAGGGTCTCTAAAAGAGACATCCCTGAGTCTTTGGAAAGTGAGTCCCCAGTGAACAGGGTTCCATGTGAGGGTTTAAATGAAAAACTCTTTTCTAAAGAGAGTGTGGCTGAACATGGATCCGGTCAACCATATTTCAGTGGAGTCAGAATTAGAAATGTACTTATCCAGAAAGGATCTGTGGAAAGTCCTTCAGCCTGATGGCTTGAGACCCCTGGAACTGCATCCAAAGTGAACAAGTTTTTGTGAAATTTGTATGGGCGTAATCACTACCACCCAAGACTGAAAGGGACAGAAAACGGACAAACTGAAGGAAAAATGACTTGTAAGGAAGAACCATGATAGCAAAGGTCTGGATCAAAAAAGATCTCCTTGGGACAAGAACGTGGGCCCACCCTCATGTGTGGAAAAGGTAGGTCTTCCCAGCACTTGGAAGGGGTGGGCTCTGAAGCCCAATATTCAGAGATAAGGCCTCCTTGTCAAAGTTTGGAAATGGTGGGGTCTGTACCCAGGCATTCATGGATGGAGAGCCTGGCCACCATCTCAATGTTCGGAGACCATGGGGACTACACCCCAGTATTTGGGGAGAACATGGTCACTGCACAAGCACTTGGAAGAGGAGGGGCTGCAACTCCAGCAGGACATAGGACAAAATATTCATCCACAGATGACTCTCAGATCTTAGGATCTAATGCAGTTTGCCTTGCTGGGTTTTGAACATTTTGCGACCTGTGCCCCTTGCTTTCCTTTCAATTCCTCCCTTCTGGAATGGAAATGTTTCTTTTATGCCTGCGCCACTATTGTATTTTGCAACTTGTTTTCCAGTTTTCACAGGTTCCACAGACAAAGGGATTTTGCCCCAGGAATGTTCACACCCATAACTGATTTTGATGTAACATTGTACTTATCACTGTCACTGAAACGACTTAAGGATTTGGAGATTTGTGATGGAATTAATGTATTTTCCATATTGGAAGAACATGTAATATATTTTTATGGTCTAGAGAACACACTGTAGTGAGTTGAACTATGTATACCTGAAGAAAAAAAAAACACATGTTTTTTAAACTTAATCCATTCCAGTGATTGTGAAATCACTGTAAATAGAAGGTATGAAGATACTTTTTAGTTAAGATGTGGCCCAACTGAATGAGGCTGGGTTTTAATCTCATTACTGGAGGCTTTATGAAGAAAAAGTCACATGGAGGAGCAGAAGCAGGAAAATCAATGAAACCTGAAATAGAAAGGAGAAGATATTGCTATGTGCATTGCCAGGTGACAGAAAAACCAGGGACCAAGGATTGCCCCAGAAGAGCCCAGTCTTCAGGAAGAAAGCATTGCCTTGCTGATGCCTGGATTTTGGACTTCTCCAAACCTCAAAACCTTGAAATTATAAATTCCCATTCGCTAAGTGTACCCATGATATGGTATTTGCTTTAGCAGCTACGAAACTAAGAAAAGTGGGCATTTGCCTTTTTGTTTGCATGGCATTGTTTGGACTTGCATGAATTAATCTAATTTCAGATGCAGTCAGTTCTTTTTTTAAAAGATAAATAGATCACACAAAATGTTACATTAAATAATATAAGAAGTTCCCACATACACCCACTCCCTACCCCACCCCCACTCCTCCCACATCAACAGCCTCTTTCATCAGTGTGGCACATTGATTGCATTTGATGAATACATTTTGGAGCACTGCTATACAGCATGGATTATAGTTTACATTGTAGTTTACACTCTCTCCCAGTCCACTCAGTGGGTTATAGCTGGATATATAATGTCTTGTATCAGTCCCTGCAATATCATTCAGGACAACTCCAAGTCCTGAAAATGCCCCCATATCATACCTCTTCTTCCCTCTCCCTGCCTTCAGCAACTCCTGTGGCCACTGTCTCCACATCAAGGATACCGTTTCTTCCATTGCTAGAGTCTCAATAATTCTATAGTAGAATACCAGTAAGTACACTCCTATCCATATTTTATTCCTCCATCCTGAGGGCGCTGGGATGGCAATATCCACTCCACCTCTAAATCAAGAAGGGGTTTAGATCCCACATGGCTGATGGACGGAATTCTGCTTGCAGTTGTAGACTCTCTCAATTCTTCTTTAGCTGCATTAATAGGAGGCAGGGTCAGGAACCCTTTGTAATAACAGTATGTCTAAAAATTATTCTCGCTTTACTTGGAATGCTTTTTGGGCGATTATGGGAATAATTATGTTTGAGAGAGTTGGTATATGGATTTCAAGGAAATAATACACTTCCAATGTGGAAACCTATATACAAAGGAATGGAAATGTTGTGATTTCTTTCTTACATGACCCTTTCCTTTCCATTCCCTGAACATTTTTTTAACTCCAGGATATAGAGACATCTCAAAATAGTCAAATTCCCCTGCTCAAAATTCCCAAAGTAGGGCTAGAATTTTAAAAAGCTTTCCTTCTTCATTTCTTAAGATCATAAAATGCCCGCAAAACCATAAATTAGATTGTTTCCATCAGAGTGAGGCCTAGGTTTCCTTCATGAAGCATGACAGGATAATAATTTGTCATATTAACTCAGTTGATCTACTCCCTCTTGTATTTCTCAGTGCCTGCTGCTCCCACCCAAAACACACACACAAACACACAACCACCACCAATTTCAAATTTCAGCTAAATTTTTCTAAGCCCATTAGCCCATTATCCCCACAGTATGGCTGCTGCAACCTCCTCTTTATCCCACCATAACCCCAAGGAGAAAGAAGTAGAATAGCACCCTGGTCTGACTGAGAAGACACTGGATCTGACTGAGATTACCAGAAAGTAGGGACTTATCTAAATTTGGCTTCTGAAACCTGCTCCTCAGATTTACTCTCCACTTTTGGAAGAAACAGTTAAACACCTACTTCCCTGGCATTTCTGTAAGTCGTGTTATCTAATCTGCACAGTAACATCAGTAATTATGAAAAAAACTTGTCAAAGGATATATTATCAGTACCTGGGTATTTTGAAATTGAGGTCAGCATTTTAGTTGTAACTTGGAGTGAAAATCCTCTTAAGACCTTTATTTGTTGAAATTCTATGCCAGGTCACTGCTGATCTGTTCAAATTAGAAAAAGAAGCAACCACAGAGCATATGACTTAGCCAGCATACCTGAATTTTGTGAAAAAAAGAGAACACAATGAAATGATAGTTGATAAATGGAGATGAATGAACGGATTGGCAGGATAGATGGATAGATGGAAGATTAATAGATGGATAGGTAGAAAAGGTATTCTTCCCCCTCTGCTGGGAGCCTCTGTAAAGTGCAGGCGGTTATCCCCTATGGCATGGCCCTTATTTCATAAGCTAATTTATAAGTTGGCATTTACTGCTGATAATTAAAATAATTTACATTATATACAAAATCAATTTAAAATTTATAGATAAAAGAGGAAAACAAAGGAGAGGATTGTGGGAAGATGGCAATGAACTAAGAGAGTTGAATGCTCTCACAAAAACAAGGGAGAAAGAGGCAAAAGCTGTCTGGGGGACCTCCTTTGGGGGTGAGCAGAAAAGGGTAGAGCTACACAACTCCCAGGAGGGTGAGGGGCAGAGAGACAAAGAAGCTGAAATGACAAACATGAGTTAGCAAGCATCAGTGGCACTGGGGAAGGGCTCCACCCCCACCCCCAGGATATTAAGCTGGGATAAAACCTCTGGCTTGCTGAAGCCAAATGAGGGAATGGACAAGTTCCTTCTTGTCAGCTGTTTCAAGGGAAAAGGGAGGGGAGGTCAGGGTGCTTTCCTTCAGTGAATTCAGCCAGCAGACCCCCTTTGAATCTCTGCTCTGGAAATTCACACAGAAATACAGGAAAGTCCAGACCAAAACACCTCCAGGAAAAGGTTCGCTGACTAGTGCCATCTGCTGGCATGGCTGGAAATTGCATTAACAAAAACTGTTCATGCTCCCTGAATCCAACCCCTGGGAGAAAACCTGCACACCAGTAGTGAGTCCCAGGCATAATTTTGAAAACTTAAGCTGGGCAATTTTACAGAATAAGAATAAGTTGAACCAAATGTCAAAGAAAATTTGTGAAAAAAACAATAAGCAATAGAGAAAAATTGGCCATTGGAGTAAATTCACTAGCATCTTCATATGTCTAGACATCAGCAAAAAATTACAAGCTGTACTAGGAAACAGGAAGAGATGGCCCATCCAAAAGCACTAACCAAATATCCCAAAGAGATACAGGATTTAAGACAATTAATCAATGATAAACACACTACTCTCCAAATCACTTCAAAGTAGTTATAGAAAATATGACTTAAGAAAACACTGGGAGAGCATAAAGAACAACTTGAAAGCCTACAAAGAAAAGTAACAGACCTTATGAGAATGAAAAACATGACGGATAAGACTAAAAATACATTAGAGGAACATAAGAGCACATTTGAATTGCTTGAAGACAAAATTAATGACTTCAAAGGCAAATCATCTGAACAGGAAAAGACAGAACAGAAAGAGAAGGGAAAGGAAAAAAAAATGGAACAGAGTCTCAAGGAATTGAATGACAATGAGAAACACATAAACATTTACATTATTGGTGTCCAGAAGAAGAAGAGAATGGAAAAAAAGCAGAGACAATATTTGAAGAAATAATGACTGAAAACTTCCCAACCTTTATAAAGGACATAAATATCAATATCCAAGAAGGACAATGCACCCTAAACAGAATAAATCTGAATAGACCTACACTGAGACACTATCTATTCAGAAGACAAATATCAGAGATAAAGAGAGGATTCTGAAAGCAGCAAGAGGCAAAGCATCACATACAAGGGAAACTCAATAAGATTAAGTGCCAAAATCTCATCAGAAACCATGGAGGAGAGAAGAAAATGGAATGTTATATTTCAGATACTGAAAGAGAAAAACTGACATCCAAGAATTCTGTATCTGGCAAAGCTGTCCTTTCAAAAAACTGGGGTGAGTTGTGTGGGGGGAAACACACCAAATGTAAGACATAGACTATAGTTAGTAGTAATATTTTGAAAATACTCTTGCATAGTTTTTAACAAATGTACCACAACAATGCAAAGTGTTGGTGTAGGGATGATGTATGGGACCCCTGTATGATGTTATGCATGTTTATTTTGTAAATTCACAACTTTTATTATACATTTATTGTTTATGTATGTTTATATATGAATGATATAATTCAATAAAAATATTTTTAAAAATTTACAGATAAGTAAATGATTCAGGAAATACATTAACAGTTAATAAGGATATTAATACTGAGTAAGCTAGCTATATAACTTTAGGAAAAATGATACATCTTTTAGGAACTCTTAAATGCTTTAAATATTTTAAAATAGTTGTATAAGCAGGATAATAGAGTCAAAATTTTACCATAATTCTAATCTTTGTAGAATCTTTTGGTGTATGGCAGATTGTAACTTTAGTCAAAATAATCTCCCATAGTTGTATCTAATTTTTGTTGGTATTTAACTCCTATAAGCCAAACATGAACTATATAACGTTCAAGAGATTTTGAAGTTCAAACAAAATGGAACAGCAGAGAGCTCTTATTAAAATTTCCAAAAGAGAGTCTGAGTACTTTATGTCAACAAAAAAGGTACCACCAGCAACAAATTACTGTTTACAGATAATAAAGCAAGATAATATAATAATGCAGAATATAGTGGGGTATATGGGAAACTCTTATGCTTTTTAATGTAATGTTTTGTGTGATCTATTAACTTTTTAAAAAGATAATTAAAAAATAAAAAAGAAACTAAAAAAAAATGTACATACAGAATATATACGTAAGATATAAAGCACAATATCATAAAGATAAAATGTTTTATGGAAACTCCTGTAAGAAATAACCAAACTTATGTGCCTTGAAAGTATTAATATTTCTAATATAAATCTGTTTTACAAAGATTCTGATCACTCATTTATCTCTAGGGAAAATGTGGAAATTGGGGTGAATGAAGGGACAGGTGATAAGCAGTTGGAAAATCAGAGATACCTTGCTATCTTGAAAGCCCCATTGTTACATCTGAAGGTCTAAGATTTAAGTAAACTTTCTTAAGTGACTCAGCAAAACAGCAAGTGCCATCAAAAATATTAAGAAACAATGTTTAAGTTAGGACAACAAATTTAGTGCACTTCTGAAAGTATTCACAAAGCCTCTTCAAGAAATGTACAAAGGTTTTGTATGATGATATTATTGAAAATAAGTCATACAATCCCACCATCTAACTCTTCAATTCCAGTTGGTAAAGGCAGCATACGTCTTTACCTTAGGCAATTATAATTAGAAAGGTATAAAAGCTTAATAATTTGGCAACAATATCACTGTCATCTGTAGCCTATATGGATAGAGTTAGGCAAAAAAGACTCTGCTTCTTCATCAACCTCAATTGAAAGTGAGCATTGAATCAATGCAGCAAATGTGCCTAGATTGCAAAGACGATGAGCACTAAGAAGCTTTGCTCCTGCACCTGCAATATAATGTAAAACTACTCAAAGGAATGGGGACTCAAGAATTGTGTTTTCCTCTATGTAGACTTTGAAAGGAAATGACTTGCATTTACTTATGAAACACTATGTTAACTATTCACAACGGAAAAGTAAATAAATACAGTTAATATAATTGATAATAATTAGATGTATATGTGCAAATAAAATGAACTGTACATAGCCCACGGTGGTATCAAAATAAGGAGAGGTTTAAATTAAAAATTGATAGGAACTCAATACAAACTGAATTGCATTATATTATAATAATGGAATTTATTGCCTTGGGGTGGGGTGGGGAGCAGACTTTTCAAGGAAAATGGACAAGGGTCATCATTTGAAAGCACAATATTTATGAAATAATACATTCCTGAAATTGTATATGTAAATCTTAACTCAGACCAGCTCATTCACAAAAGGGATATTATTGGCAGGGTATTAGGATAATTTATTTAATAGAAGGAAGAGTTGAATAACTACACCAAGAGAAGTACAGGGTGGCATTTAAGCCTCCAGAATACCTGGAATCAGATAACAAAAGCCAGACAGGACACTATCTCCCACATTTATTTATTTTTATCTATTCTCTCTGTCTCCTTATGTCTGTCTCTGTCTTCTTCTCCATCTCGTCCCCTCCCTCCCTAACCCTCCTTTACTTTCATTCTTTCTCAAATGGGTCCAGATTCCTTCCCAAGGTAGAGGGTGTGGTGGCCAATAGTTCCAGCATCTCATCTCACCACCTTTCATGTCTTTATGCACTATTGAAAATCCCAGGGAAAGATGCTTATTAGCTCAGATTTGGTCACATGCCCACCTGCTGAAACAAGCAATTGAGGAGAGAGGGATGAGGACATGTAGCACAAACACACAGAAAATGATAGAGAAGAAGAAAGCCTGGTTTGCTGACAAAAGTTATCTACTCTATTAAGAGAATAGCACAGCTTTCAGAAAGTTGGAGGCTTAGTATAATGATGCAAAGCAAAATTGCAGGTGGCTTACTACCAAATGCTGACAACTGTTTACAGCATCAAAGATTCAGGTACTTTCCAATTTTCTGCCTTGTCATCCTCATCATGTTGGCTATGCCCTTGTGGTCTCAAGAGGGTTGTCGCAGTTCCAGACATCAAGATTTCACACATCATCCACAGAGCAGAAGAGGTGTGACCTTTCACTGGTACACCACATGCCAGTTCCTGAACTCATCAGTAACAAGGGGAATAAAATACTTTTTGGGGTTTTAAAAAATCTAGGTTCATCTCAGCCTCCCTGAAGTACACAGCCACATGATACCTGAGGTCAGTAAAGGTATGTTAGCAAGAAGGGATGGCTGCGGAGTGGGGAGATAAGCAGGAGTGGAGGGGGAATGGTCATGGGTCATGGAGCTTGGAGATTTGGGAGCAAAGGATATGTATGTGTCCAATACTGTCCTCAAAAAGTTTTTTCAACTTAGAAACCAAATAGTTTTGTAGCAATCTTAGTACGATTAAATAGCTCTGCTACAGAAAACAGAAGAAACGCAATGGAAGTTGGGGACATGGGTAAATGTATTCAAAAATAAAAACCACTGAAAATAAGCAATAGGAACATTTGAATTCTCTGTTAGCGAAGATAAGAAATTTCCTCTGCTGTTTGTACATATAAAAATGGCTTTTCAGGAAAATATTTTCTAATCCCCAAACAAATATATTATTATTATAATTCTATGTCTATGAATATTCATTTACATTTCAAAGGGACAAGTGTCAATTTCTTCTTCCTAAAATACATATTCTATTAGGTCACTGAGAATCCCTGATGACTGAGGACATAGAGATATTAATAAAATAGTCAAGGAATAAAAATGAAAGGAGGAATTTTAGCATGCATGAACTAGATCAGTATTATTCTCAATACTTAATACCTTATGAGTGTTGTCTGTCTACATATTTTAAATTAAAATAACATACTTATTATTGATTAAAATATTTGAGTATTATCAATGAAGAAATGAAAGTAATACAACTATTCATGACTAGCCATAATGGAAATGCAAATCAAAACCACAATGAAATACTACTTCACACAGAAAGAAAGAAAGAAAGAAAGAAAGAAAGAAAGAAAGAAAGAAAGAAAGAAAGAAAGAAAGAAAGAAAGAAAGAAAGAAAGAAAGAAAGAAAGAAAGAAAGAAAGAAAGAAAGAAAGAAAGAAGTATTGGAGAGGATGCAGAGAAATTGTATCTCTAAAGCATTGTTCAATGGAACATAAAATGGTGCATCCATTGTGGAAAGTAATATGGCAGTTCCTCAAAAAGTTAGACATAGAATTACCATTTGGCCCAGAAATTCCACTTCTTAGGTATATAATCAAAGAAATGGAAAACAGGGTCTCAAACAGATACTTGTATGCTAATATTTATATCAGCATTATTCACAATAGCCCAAAAGTGGAAACAACCAAAGAATTCATCAACGAATGGATAAGCAAAATTTGGTACTTGCACTCAATGGAATTGTGCTCAGCCGTAAGAGAAAAGAAAGTCTGGGGACAGGCTGCTTTGTTTAGAGAAGTATGAACCTTGAAACAATATACTCAGTGAAATAAGCCAGACACACAAGGACAAATATTGTATGATGTCACTTATAAGAGATATCTAGAAAAGACAATTTCACAAAAACAAATTATGTTCGTGGTTATTAGGAAATGGGAGGAGAAGGAAATGGAGAAAATCAACACTATTTTTAACAATTAAATTGTGTCTTATGTTTCTTTTAAACCAAGTCCCTTGATATTTGCCTTTATTAAATAATCCCAAACATTATTTAGTAAAATTGTCTTAAAAATCAAAATAATTAGCATTAAGACAATCGTATTCTTAGCCCTATCACCTAAACCCCCAGATATATTCCAGCCCCTTCAAATAAATGTTTCCAAGATAAAGGCCTGCTGTAGAAATGAGGAAAAATCAATACTGAAAGGAGACTAGAGAGCTCATTCCTGCTTTTATCATATGTATGTGGACAAGTATTTAGGTTAATTTAAGCTTACTCTAGTAAATTCTTGGTACATGTGTTGTAGAATTTGAGAGAGGTTCAATTATTTGCGTATAGAAAGGCCAGGACTCAGGAATGATTTTGAGAAGGAAAAATGGTTTATTGACGGCCGGCTGGACTTGGGAGCTTTCTGCTTCAAACCCGAGCCCTGAACAAGATTTTCGAGTCCCTTTTATACAGAGAGGAAAGGCCAAATGGTCCTTTTGTTTCAGTTCTCAATAGGCTTGAATTAGCATGTATCTTCCACATCCTAGGTAAGCTTTTAACATGGACTTCATACATTCTAGATAAGCTTTTAGCACATTTTGTTTGCATTTCCCCTGAATATTTAAAGTTTATAGAGTTTGCATTCATAAACTGTTTCCTGGGACTGGAGTCGTTGCCATGGTTCTCACCATCCCACATCCACAAGTCAGGACAAACAGCTTAGGTTAAGGTTATCTCTCAAGAGACAAAGAGCTTCCCACCCATAGCCCACATCACATGCAGATATTACTAATCAATATCATATAAATAAAAGCTCTTTTCTATGATAATATATTGTCCATAATACAAGATTTAAAAATAAAATTGCTATGATTTGAATAATTTATCCCAATACGCTCAATTAATTTGGGCATTGTTTAGGGTTAACAGTTTAATTGTACAATGTGAAATCTCTTATTCTTTGCAAAAAGACGGTCAATGAACATTTTCCAGGCTCTTAAAAGTCTTACAGTCTGGACCCTCATGTCATAGATGAGGAAACTAGGGCCCAGAGAGGTTAGCAATTTACTTAATCAAGTTAGGGCGGGTTTAGTGAATGAGTTATTAATGAGGAGAACAACAAAACCTATTAATTACTGTGTGACTAAATCATTTAATTACAAGCTTTAAACAAAGCACAACAATTTTGTCATTATAAAACCAATAACATTCACTATAGCAATTTGAAAAATTCCTGAAAAATATAAAGGCAATGAAAATTATCCATAATATCATGAACAGAAGAAAATCAGTTAATGTTTTATAGTAAAAACTTACAGGTTTAATATATCACTATAGATACATATATAGAAATAAGATATGATAGGTTTATGTAACTGGAATGCATAACATTTATAATGCATATATATACATGCTATTTATATACATACATATATCAATCAGAATTTATTTCCTATTCCTCTTTTATTTAAACTCTTAATTTCCACTCTTCAGCATTATAGGTTACACAGTGAGCAACTACTGTATATAAAAATCATTGTGCACCATTATAATTATTTTCTGCCAACAAATTCCCTAAAGTAAAATCAGTGGTTCAAAAGGCTTGGGCAATTTTTAAGATCTTGAAACATTTTGTAATCCTGCCCTTCAAAAACTCTGTATCAATTCAAATTCCCATTATAATATGTGAGATTGCCTTTTTCACCTGATCCTCCTTAAAACTTAGTATTATTACTCTTCAAAAAAAACTATTACTCTTCAATTTTGTCTATTTGGCAAATCAAAATAAAACTTATTTATTATTAATTTCATTTATTTGATAAGTGGAAAGGACTTGCATGACCTCAAAACTTTGTACTTTCTGTTCCTACTGCCTGCAATACTAAATTACTATGTCTTTCTGAAGGAACACCACACATAGATCCTGAATCTTTTTTTTTTTTTAAAGATTTATTTATTTATTTTTTATTTAATTCCCCCCCCTCCCCCGGTTGTCTGTTCTCTGTGTCTATTTGCTGCATCTTGTTTCTTTTGTCTGCTTCTGTTGTCTTCAGTGGCATGGGAAGTGTGGGCGGTGCCATTCCTGGGCAGGCTGCACTTTCTTTCGCGCTGGGCGGCTCTCCTAATGGGGCGCACTCCTTGCGCGTGGGGCTCCCCTACGCGGGGAACACCCCTGCGTGGCACAGCACTCCTTGAGCGCATCAGCACTGCACATGGGCCAGCTCCACACAGGTCAAGGAGGCCCAGGGTTTGAACCTTGGACCTCCCATGTGGTAGACGGACGCCCTAACCACTGGGCCAAGTCCGTTTCCCAAGATCCTGAATCTTGAAGAGCCAGTAATGTGTGGATGAAAAAGAGCTTTCCCTGAAAGGAATTTGTAAGGTGTTTGTAATCTACTCTGCTACATACCTCTGGTCTTATCACATAATATTTGACTCTCAGAGGAGGGGAAACTATATTATTACCATGTTTCCCCTGCATCTACCCCATATCTAACTTACTCTCTGCATTTTTTTCAGGGACTATTATTTCATGAAATAAAATATGGCTGGGGAAGTATGTGGTGTTTGGGGTGGTGATTTATGTTGTGTAATAGATGGTAGAAAGACACTGAGATATTAAGTGCTATGAGAAGTTGTGCATCCTGTGGGTTGACATTCCCATATAATGATTATAACAAGAAATTATCCAGAAATATGTGAAAATATAATAGAAATAAGACAATCTATATACTGCATTTAATGGAAAACATGGAACTTAAGAAACCACTCCTATTTTTAGGACAAAATAATCTGGTGATTACTAAAATGAAAAGATTTTGCATCAGAAATTAAGAACACTTAACTGAAAATGCAAAGTAAGTTACATTTTTTATAATAGAAAGAAAAAATGCTACAGAGAATGCAATTATATTTTTGGAGAGCATTTACTTAGTGCTCTCAATAAATTCAAAACCCACTGACTCAAAAATAAATGAAATGAAAGCTGATGAAAAAAACTGAGATGAAAAGTATGGTGACTGATTTGCAGAAAGAGGGTTGAAAAAGAAATAAATAAAGATAATAAGAATATTTAAAAGGCAATAGCTGAATTAAAATGTCGGGGTTTTTTTTTTGTTAACAGTAGAAAGCAGAGCTGACAATGCAGAAAACTGAATCAGTGATTTTCATTATAGAGTTCAGAAACTTGATTAGAAAAAAATGAGATGAATATGTTATGAATATTATGGAGGAACATTGGAGAAGCAGTACTTGGGTATTTGGTGCTTCTGAAGGTAAACCAGTAAACAATAGAAGAGAAATATTAATGATATATACAACATAAAATACTTCTCTGAACAAAGCAGAGACTAGCTATCAAAGAAATTTAAGGAAAAGAGACTAACTTCTAAGCCATGTCAGGAAAATATTTTAAACTTCGATAAAAAAATAAATCCCTCCTAAGCATCTAGGAAGGAAAAAGCAAGGTTCCTGAGAATGAGCAAAAACAATGCTATGATGATAGAGAAGAGAGACTGATCCTGACATCCGAGCAGCTTCTAAAGAGCTATGTATGTTTCTATCATTTATTAGTACTGTGATTTTGGCAACTTAGTTGATATTTCTGACACACTTTTTTTATCTGTGTATTTAGGGTACAATGCTGGACTTAGTACAAATCTGTTTCTTGAGAAAAACTCTGCCTTTAGCTTTGAGTGTATGGCTCACTACCATGGGGTGGGTTTTTCACACAGGTAATGACATTATCTAGAGAACTCAATTTTCATAATGGGATATCAACCATACACCTTGCACAAAATTCTTCAATATCATGACAGAAGTCCATATCAAGAAGTACAAATTGGGAAGCAGATGTGGTTCAAGAGATTGGGCTCCCACCTTCCTCATGGGAGGTCCCTGTTTTGGGTTCCAGTGCCTCCTAAAGAAGACAGTGAGCTGGCACGATGGGCAGGTGCAGTGAGCTGATGCAGCAAGATGACACTACAAGAGACACAAGAAGAAAAACATAATCAGAGATTCAACAAAGCAGGGAACAGAGGTGGCTCAATTGATAGGTTCCTCATTCTCACATCGAAGGTCCTGGGTTTGGTTCCCAGTGCCCCATAAAGAAACAAGGAAGACGAACAGATACAGCAAGTGCAAAACAATGAGGGAGTGTGGAGAAATAAATAAAGTAAATCTTAAAAAAAGAAAAAAAAAGAAACACAATCTCAGTATTTGTGCTCTTCAGCTCCCATAAAAATTTGCACAGGAAACTTTATCTAAAGCAGTACTTCTCAAGTGCATACATTTTATGTGCATAATAAGAATTATCACCCATTGCTAACAGAAGCATTAATACTGTTGATACTAATTCTCTATTCCCACTGCTTCTCAATATATAAAGTACCACCTAAGACTTCTTGTTGATGTCTCTTTCTGCGTATTTCTCCTTCCTCTTCCATTATCCAATTTTTGACATCTACCGAAGGAAAGACTTTACCTTGGTGTTCTTCGGACCTTTTGCTCTTATAATTGCTTCAGTCATTGCAATTACCAGAAACCCTTCACTTCACCTGAGGGCCTCTTCTACTTTATTCTGGACTATTGAGCTCTATGCTATATTTGAAAAAAATTCTCAAGATTGGGAAATGAACAATGAACTAAAGTAGACTTATGATTATTCTACTATAGACTTATTATTATTCTAGCAATTGAAGAACTCTTATCATTGATATAAAGGCAGTAGCCACCAGAGGTTTTGAGGATTGGAAGAGGGAAGAATAGGTATAATATGCAGGCATTTTTGAGATATTGGAGCTGTCTTGAGTGACATTGCAGTGACGGATATAGGCCATTGTATATTTTGTCATAACCTACAAAAATTGTGCAGGACAGATTGTAAACTATAATGCAAACTGTAATTCATGGTAGTAGCAATGCTTCAATATGTGCTTATCAGTTGTAATAAATGAACCACACTAATAAGGGATGTTGTTGTTGTGGGAAAGTGTGAGAGGAGGAGGGAGTGGGGCATGTAGGAATTACTGATGTTTTTTCACGTAACATTTATGTAATTTAAAGCTTCTTTAAAAATAAAATTTAAAAATTAAAAAAAAAACTTTAAAAAATTGTGGGGAAATCAGATTTGACTCAGGCAGCTGGATGCCTCCCTACCACATGGGAGGTCCTGGTTTTGGTTCCCAGTGTCTCCTAAAGAAGACAAGCAAGACAGCAAGCTGGTGCAATAGGCTAGTGTGTTGAGTTGATGCAACAAGATGATGCAATGAAGGGACACAGCAAGGAAACACAATGAGAGACACAAGAAGCAATGAGTGGCTCAAGTGATTAGGGGCCTCCCTCCCACATGAGAGGTCCCAGGTTTGGTTTCTGCTGCCTCATCAAAAGAAGATGAGCACACAAAGAACAGATAGTGAGCACAAACAACAAGGGGGGCGGGATAAATAAATAAAATAAATCTTTTTAAAAAAGCCTCAGGCTAACTGTCAAATAAATTCTCCTTGATCTTGACTCTATATCACTAAATATGAAATGTAATCTGCTTGGATCATCATCCTTACTTTGTAGTGTCAAATCACCTGCTTCATTAAAAATGTTTTCAAGACCAATGATTCTAATTATATAATGAAACTACTTTCTCTAGACTTCTCACCAGTCTAAACACTATAGCACTTAATGGAAACATCTACAATTGGCTCTACAAATGTTTTCTACTTATGCACTATTTTCTTTGATTCTCTTTTCTCCCTCATTAAATCAAACAATTGACTTCAGGAAGCATGCCTTTCACTTCCCTTAAAAGTCATCACTGCATCTGGCAAAGTGCTCACCATTTAGTATATGCCCAACAAATATGTTGACTAAGAAATTCAGCGGCAGACCTTGGGAAACCTCCATGCTTCAATTTTCAAGAAAGGAATATTGTGAAGGTAATTTTCCATGTGAAAACTATTTGGAAAGCCTTAAACAGAGGATACCATTCAACAATTGCATGAAATTCTGCCAACATTACAATGATTTCTGGATGCCACTGTGCTACAAATCTGCCACCTAGGAACAAAATAAAAAGCCACTTGAAGAAAGTTGCTTAACAAAGTGCCGTGCAAGGCCAAAGTGCCACCACTCCATCATACATCACCTGTGCACTTTGCTTTAATCTCCTGACACTAACAAAAATACTTCTAAGGAAATTTCAGCTGAGAAAAAAATCTTTTTAAAAAATAAATGATTCTCCAGAAAGGCTTTTCCAGCCTAGAATGCCTATTTTCTTTTTTCTTTCTCTCCAACTTTTCTGCTGGAATTAGAAAGTTTCTAACAGATGGATACTCTACTACAAATAAGTTTAAATAAGTGGAACTTAACTCTAAAAGTCTGTAAAATTTTTTAAAGTAGTAGCTAGGAATACATTCTACTAATCCAATGACAAAGATGTAATTAGAAGAAGAGAAGGCGGGGGACTTGGCCCAGTGGTTAGGGCGTCCATCTACCACATGGGAGGACCACAGTTCAAACCCTGGGCCTCCTTGACCTGTGTGGAGCTGGCCCATGCGCAGTGCTGATGCGCTCAAGGAGTGCCCTGCCACGCAGGGGTGTCCCCTGCGTAGGGGAGCCCACGCGCAAGGAGCGAGCCCCGTAAGGAGGGTCGCCCCGCGCAAAAGAAAGTGCAGCCTGCCCAGGAATGGCGCCGCACACACAGAGAGCTGACACAACAAGATGATGCAACAAAAAGAAACACAGATTCCCGTGCCGCTGACAACAACAGAAGGGGACAAAGAAGACGCAGCAAATAGACACAGAGAACAGACAACCAGGGTGGGGGGGGGGAAGTGGAGAGAAATAAATAAAATAAATAAATCTTTAAAAAAAAAGAAGACTTCAGTTTTCATTGTCTGTAACTAATAATTAAACAAATGATGCAATCAATACATAACAATAAAAAGTCTGCGAGTCTTGAAAGATTTTATGAAAAATCCTTTAGAAAAATAATATGATGGCTTAATAATCAAAGTAATACTTGTTTCTTCTTGGAAAAATTACTGAGTTCTGTTTTTTTTAAAACAATTCTTAATGCCCTTTATTGCAAAATGTCTGGATAATATTTCTGAATTGCGCTGATCATCAAATTGCTATTTCTTCTTTCTGGAATGTCTCATTCATTTCAGTTTTTCCTAGATAAAGTCCTTCTCATCTTTCAGAAATCAGCTTAATTGTCATTTTCTCAAACATGCCTTTTCTGAGTCCCCAAATCTAATTATTTTCTCCCTGCTATTCTCACTTTTTTTGTCTCTGTATATACTTTCAAAACATATATCACAATTTGTAATTATAGATTTGTGTGTTTATTTCTTTAATGGCAATTTCTCTCATTAAGCCATAACTTGCATCATGGAAGGGTAACTAGCAAAATTCCAGGTACTTATATGATCAATAAATTCTTTAATGAACAAAAAGATGGAAGGGTGATAATGCTTCAACATGTTATCCAATATTTCTGGAAGGCTCGTTCATTTCTATAGATGAACGTGTGTCATTTAAATTTTATTTCTGACTTAGGAAAGCATATTGGGTCTCTAAGATACTCTCCAGTAAGTGGTACCAATCTAATAAGCACCTGTTTTTCTTTCTTTCATCATACTTTTCAAGCTCATCATAAATTAGATTTAGGACCACACTTTAGATTATGGATTATGTATATAAACCTTTAAAGATCTGTTGTTTATTTATTATAAAAGTCTTTTCACTAGGGCCAGGTAATGAAGTAATTTTACTGACAATCCTCCACCATTCTCCTGCGTGCCGCTGAAAAATTAGGAAAAATGAATATTTAAGGTTGCTGTCAATCTCATCTACTTGAACCACTGCAGTCTCATCTAGACATTGTATCTACTGGTTCCCACTTTTGCCATTGGTCTTCATAGCAGCTGACATGTCTCCAGAGTTAAGCAATCCTGTACATTTCAATGCCACACAACTCAGTTCTGGCAACTTAGTACCAGTCCAGTCCAAACTTGCAAGTTCAACCTTTTTTTTTTTAATTTCCTTTAATATCTCCCACACCTATTGAGAGGAAAAAAAAAAAAAAAAACCAGGAGAAATAACCAGTTTTCTACTCTGTTTACTCTCTTTTCTTCCTTTTTTTATAACACTGTATTTTGGAAACCTATGGAAACAATGTACTTTCAGAAAATGGGCAGGGTTTGCCATGTATAAATAAACACATTGATATTTAACATGTAGAAGATAGTTTTTTAAAATTAGCAGGATTTACATATATATATACACACACACATATATGAAGGATTTATATATATATATGAAGGAGATAATAGTCATTCTTATTTGGAATAATTGGAATCCAATTTCCTTAATTCGGTGACTAGTCATCAAGATTTTCTAGATTTCTAACAAAAAATTCTATACATTATGAAGATATAAGGAAATATAAAATTTTTTAAAATGCAATTTTAGTGAACAGAGATCACCATAATAATTAATGTAATAAATCAAAGAAAAACATTTACTATATGAAGTAGTAAATAATGTTTTCTAAATAAACTCATGAAAGAAACTAAACTATCTATAATATTCAACCCTAAAGTTGTTTCAATTAAATTAATGAAATATAATTTGACCTATGTAAGAATTTCATTCAATTGTTTGCAAGTATATGCTAAAACTAATTTGTTTATATATTTATCTTAAAATGAATTTAATCATTACATATATAAGACAAAATTCTAGTCCCTCTGTATATACTGTAAAGGTGTGCTGCCTAATAAAGTAACCACCTGATGAATGTGACTCTTAAATTTAAATTAATTAAAATAAATAAAACTTAAAAATCAGTTATTCATTTAAGTATAGAATACACAAATTTCTATTACTTTGGAAGGGTGATTTAATTTTATAATTAAAGTATTATGCAAGTTCTTAGTTACTAATCAAACTTTATTTTAAATAGTCTGGGAGACTTTATAAAGTATGTTCATTCTTTTATTTGTATCAAGTGCTTCTTACCTCCAGAGGTTGTTTCAGAAATTAGTTGTGACCTATCAAAGACTTGTTTTATCAGTCTTTAGGACCTGTATGCATGTACCAAGGACAACAACATCTCAAGTAACCAGAATCTTCAAGACACTAGTAAATCTTCAAACCTGGACGTTTATTAAACCTTTACCAAAGATCACCATTTGCAAGCTTTTGGTTAAAAATAAAGTGATGCTAAAAACTACTATGGATGATTTTTTTAAAATTATAGGCATAAAAAAAGAGTGGTAAATGTGCTGGTAGAGTACTTATGCTTTTTATTATGATAAATGTATTGACAGTGTACTAAGTCAGTTATATGCATCTGAATACCAAAGCATACTAAAGAAAAAGTATAATGAGCGTCCTTTCAAGAAATCTGAAAGTAAAGTAGTTAGAAAGGTTTCAGTGCTCATGCAGAAAGCTGACTGGTCAGTTATCAAAATGTCTTATGACATGACTTTACCTTGATGAGCTTACCACAACATGATCAATGACCCTTGGTTTTATAGCATATCAATATTTAGAATCGCCATAGAAATGTTCAGAGTCATGATATTATTCTGCTAAGACAACTCACAAGACACTGACGACATATTATGAGCAAAAAAGTTCCAGTGAATGGGAGATTTGCACTGAATAATCAGATTTGCACTGAATAATCAGATCCTGCCTTGCAGGAGGCAAGGCAAATTGTCTGGCTGATCGACACAGCATCAGGTGCAAGGGAAACTAGAAGCTCGATTCAGACATTTAATGACATCAGGCTAATAGACTAATATAGACATGTTAAGCTAGTCCAGTTGGGATTCTGCATCCACTTGCTGGGGCACCATTTCCCTGTGCTTTGATAAACACTCACACTATGTCCATCTGACTCTTGATTGTGTGTTCTGCCTTCTGAATGACATAGTCCTTCTCCAGGCATTTGAAAACTTTCTTTTGCTTTGTTTTTCACTGGGATCCCATTTTCTTTCTTTGCAAGAACTTTTTCTGTCTCTGATTTGATTCATTATATGTTTATTTTATGCTACCTCTCAGAGCAAACTAATATGTAGATGCTTATAAAACTCCCCCACTTGTATTATACATACACATGCAAACACATACTTTCTACAGTGGAGAGGGTAATAAAAGCACAAGTGTTGCCAGAAAGAGAACTGCATTTGTAAAACCAATATCACTGTAAAAGAGGGGGGAAGGGGGGAGGAAGGGAGGGGGGAGGAGGGGAGGGGGGAGGGGAGAGAAATAAATAAATAAATCTTTAAAAAAAAACCAAAAACAGTATCTTTCATTAGTGTGGTACATTTGTTACAATTGATAAACACATATTGCATCTAATTTAAAAACACATCTTTCCTTTCACCAAGGAGCTTATGTTTGGAGAGAAACGGCACATCATAATCAATGAGAAAAGACATTTAGTGGGCAGAACACTGGACTGGAAGCAAGAAAAAACAATTACTTAACCTCTCTGGGATTCCATTATAGTAGAGGTAAGGTACAGAATTTGGGGCTTTATTATTTTTGCCACAGCTTCTAACATTGTGATGTCATAACCCTAATAAGAGAGAATCAGAAAAACAAAACAAACAAACAAAAACCCCAGAGTTATAAAGATCTAATAGAAGTCAAATTGATAAAATGCGTGTTATTATACCAAGTTTCATCTTAGGAATTTTAGTCTCCATAGTATTTTCTAAGTAAATCCCAATGAGTAAATAATTTGACTACCCTGCAAGTTAGATATTCTGTTTAGTGTGTTACCCTTTTTCAGAACTCCAGGGAATCCTTTAATAAGGAAAGTAATGTTCTAGGAAGGTAAATGGTATTCTAGTGGCCTAAATATAGTACAACCAAATTTTCTTCCATCTAGCTTAATTGTTGGAAAATGCCATTGGGGCTTAAGAAAACAATACGAGCAAGAATATTTTAGGAAGAAAGCAATTTTCTTTCTTAAAAAGAATGCATAGGAAAACTGTTGGTGGAAGAGTAAAACAATGTATTTTAGAAAAAAATTGTTTTGATAAGAATTCTGTGGAAATAAGAACATTGAAGCATTATAAAATCCACAAAAGCATTTTGGGACAAGGGAGGTAGTCTGGAAAATAACTCCTTTTCACAGTGTGACAGTTATCCTGGCTTAGCAACAGAAACAATTGCAAAATTTCTTCTCTCCCGGGCTGACTGTACCAAAGCCTAATGCTGGTACAGAGTGTTACTAAACAGCAGGTGACCTAATATTTGCACATGATTTGAATGAACAAAGACTTTCAAATCTGCAGACCTTATATTTCTTTGTGATCCTTCTTTCCAATGAACAGCACTTACTCTAAAAACACCCTAGTTCTTATCTATTCCCTTTGTGTTGTTAAAACCTTTCTGGTCACAATGTTTCCTCCTTAAAGCGCTGTGACTTGGACTTAAAGAGTGATAAAAGGAGGGAATGGGATAGCTCAGCTGGCCAGCGAGCGCCTGCTTCCCATCTATGTATGAGCTCCCAGGTTCAATTCTGGTATCTCCAAAAAAAAAAAAAAAAAGTGTTAAAAGGCAGATGAAGGCATCTGGAGGTATCTGGGACCTTCATAGGTTATTTAGTGGTATGGAATTAGTAATGAAAGGTACCCATGAAAAGAAAACTTAAAAACCTTCCTCTTCAGTCTTTATTACTGGAAATTGTTGATTATTGGATGAGGGATGTTATAACTGAACAAAGTTGGATTTGAAGCTTTTCAAGCTATTAGCAAGTGAGAACACTGACTTTGGAACCAAGTTTCTTTGGATTTATAAAATAAGGATAATGGCAGTATCTCCCTCAAAAGATTGTTGTTAAATGACAATTAATGGACTTAAAAGAACTACTATTTTTAAAACATTTAGAAAGGTTTTTGGTTATATAAATATGTATTATAAAAATACTAACATTTTAAAAAGAGATATGAATATTTCCTACATAGACTATAGCTTGAAATGCACAGAGTTTGATTCTTTGGTGCCAGGAAGCATTATGAGAGCAATAAATGATTCTATGGCTCAATGTGAGTAAAGTTCTTTGTATTTTATTGATACTACAGAACCTTAAAAGATGATGGCTTTAAGAAGCCTAGGGTGGAGTTTGAGGAAATGGTTTAGTGGTATCAAAAGTGTATACTCTTAGATTATATAATAATATTTTTACAGAGAATAAATTCCACTTCCTCATTTCCAAGTTTTCACAAAGCATAAATTATTGAAGCCCAAACTGATGTTTTAATGGAGCAATATCTGATGCATTAAATTGGGGCTGTACATGATATTAAAGCAGGAAGAATTCTTTTGGGAAGCGCTTCATTCTTTTTCTTTTGTGTTGCAAAGATTCTATTTAGCATATCAAAGAAGACTTTGCCACTGATTAGCTGTGTGACTTTGGGAGAATCACTCAGATTATCTAAAGCCTTCTCCTCATCAGTAAAATGGAGTTGACAACAATTCCTGGCCTTAGCCCATTCCCCACCCCAACTCCCTTCCCTCACAGGTCAACTCTGAGTATAAAACACAGTTTTGTCGAGCTATCCACGACAAATTGAGTGCGTATTTTGTTTGACGTCTCCTTCGTAGCCGAATGTGAGACAAGTTTTGGAGAACGGGGCATTTAATAGGTTATCTGTAGAAAGATGAAGGAGAGAGCAGGGAGTGTGGGAAGGGGAAGATTTCCCTGCTGGGTAAATGGGCTCAGGCTCCCTGTGAACCCTCTTAGGAAATCCATAGAATACACTCGGGCATGGGAACGGGCTTCCCCCAAAGGACAGGCAGCCCAAAGAGCATTTACTACAAAATCCATCCACCATTGATTGAAGATTTTCCCTGAGTTCTTTAAAACGCAAACTGAGTTGCGGGAGGGCAGGAAAAAAACCCTGAGGCAGAAAAGAAGAGAGAGCACAAAACCCGAGTTGGACCCCTGATAGGGTGCAAGATATTGTCCACCATAGCTGTAGGTGTGGTCAGAGGTAGGCTGAGGAGGTGGAGCCTAGGCACTAACAGTGTCTGCTGCAGTGTGCTTTACTGTGTCCTTGTGAGTAGAAGTAGATTTGGGGCCTTGTATAGGAAGTAATACGCACTCTGGCCTATTAATGCCGTTTGCTTTGCTGCGTTGTGCTGCAACAAAGTGCCTATTCACACTATCCTTAAAAGCAAGCCCTGTCTTCCTTCCCCAACTATCCACTGTCTTTAATTCCCGCTATTTTCCCTAGACAGATTTTTTTCACACTTACATGTGGGAAACAAAATTTAGGGGGTCCACGTCTGCCAGAATCTGTCTTGCCTTGGGCGTCGTTACCAAAATGAGCCTTCTGCATTATGTGCACACCTAGCTTTACTCTGTTTTTTCTACATTTATCATATTCTGCTGTAGAAAGATATTTAAATTTCCATTTTTTTCCTCCCTACATTGATCCATATTAAACGGTGGGCTGCTAGAAAGCAAGATCCATTAATTTAAAATGCAAATCATTCATTGTCTGCCATCTTCAGAATATATAAAAAGTTGATTTTAATTTCCAATGAGACTTTAATAAACTCCTCACTGACGTATAATCATTTATGGTTCTGGTTTCATTTGGTGAAAAATATCTAAGTGACTACAAGTAACTCTACTTATATAAAAATAATTGAAAACCTCTAAACATTCTTTGATTTTGTACTCTTTCCTCCCCCGTATCAAAATAGCTCATTCAAAATAAATGGAGTTTCAGAGTTGGTCTTCCACAGTGACGATTACAACTCCCAGCTAACAAATTCATTTCTTTAAGTAAATGAATACCTGTGGGATCTTTAGCAGGAAGACAGGTCATTTTCTCTTTTTATCATTTTCACCATAGCACAGTACTCTATTAATAAGGCACAATAAATGTTGTAAAGATAAATATAAACAGAATTAAGATAAATATAAGATAAGATAAATATAAACAGAATTAAGATTTGGAAAATAACTAAGAAAAATACAAACATTAGTTCAAATTATTAAAGGATTTCTAAATAAAAAGGCTGCTACACTTTTATGTGCCCATAAAGGCAAGAGTTGCCGGGAAAAAGACTAAATTGAACTGAAGACAAATTATAGGTGATTAGTGTTTTCTCTGTCTAATCTCAATATTAATAATACACATTTCTTTCTAAGTTATTACAGAGAAGGGAAACACTTTGGAGCCAAAATTCTAAATATTTACCTGAAAATCAAATATTAATTTCTTTTGAACAACTAATACAATAATATTTTAAAAGTGTCTCTCAGGACATATGGTATTGATCAAGGTCAGAACGTTCACAGGAGCCAATCAATATGTTATCCTTTAAACAATTCTCAAGCATTTTATAATGGCTCATCATTTAAGTATAGCTAAAAGAAGACCCTCTATCATTTTTAAAGCTATATCACCCTCCAACAGTTATATAAAATTTGTAAATATTGTAACATTTTTATTTACTACTATTATTTTACTGTAAATTCCAACAATTTTGATCATTTTAAATATATAAACATGAGTGAAATGATGACTTATGAAACTATTAAAATATAGACATTATTACCATGGATGATGCGTCAGGCAGAATAATAGCATAATGGCTCCCCGAAGTTGCCCACTGCCTAATCCCCAAAACCTGTGAATATATTACCTTACATAGCAAAGGGGACTTTTCAGCATGGTTAAGTTAAGGATCTTGAGATGGGGGAGACTATATTGGATGGGATATTCTTGATGGGGTGGGCCCAAGGTAATACTAAGGATCCTTATAAGAGGGAGACAGAAGAGTCAGAGTCAGAAAAGGAAATGTGCAGATGAAAGCAGAGGTTGGAGTGATACATCCACCCACCATGGAATGCAGAGATCTTCTAGTAGCCAGAAGAGGCAATGAACAGATTCTCCCACAGAGCTTCCCAGAAGGATGCAGCACTGCTGCCACTTTAATTTTAGCCCCGTAAGACTGATTCATGCCTTCTGACCTCCAGAACCATAAGATAATAAATCTTGTTTATTTTAAGTAACTAAATTTTTAGTCATTTGTTACAGCGACGAAAGGAAACTAAAATAGACATCGTTTGAACCTTCCATACTCTATTTAATATTTTTATATTAATATTTTTAATATTTCTAAAGATATCTTGCTTAGCTCAATTCACACACCTGTGCAGATATAAAATATAAAATTGCTATAATCCTAGAAAGCAATCACATAGTTTCAAGAAACTAAGACTCATTCAAACTAGTTAAATAAGAAGGGCATTTATTTACTTCAGGGTAAGAGGAGAATCTTATAAAGCCCAATATTAGGAAGTACAGCTGAATCTTACAGAAATTAGAAAGTTATCAGGGATCATCTCTTGCTCTCGTTCTTTGACTCTCTCACACTTGTTCTTGTTCTCACTCCCCTCCCACTCCCCGCCCTCTCATACACAGGGTGCCTTACCTCTGTTTTTACTCTTCAAATTACTCTAGCCTCCTTTCTGCACACTGCCTTCTTCTGAAAATACTTAGAATTTGTTACATCATAACTTTGGTTTGTATAGAGCTTTGACATGCTTCTTGTGCTAAGGTATAGACTTGATGATACATTATTGAAGGTCTGCTATCTGCAAGTATAGCCTATTCCATATTCCCCAGAGAACTATTCTGTTTGGTCAAGTTTTTGACTCTTTATCCAATTATCTGGGGCACAGGGATAGAGTCATTTGCCCAAAATATGGTCATCTAGGCCAGCTGCATCAGTTGAAGTCGAATTCTCTTAAAAAGAGGTATGAGAGTGGATGTCATAAGAGAAATTTAAGGTACAGCTATATTATAAAATGTTTTTACATTGTAACCATCTTTTAAGATGTGTACTGAGCTACAGCTAATTACTTGACTCTTAACTATGCAAATGATGCTAAGCTGGATTAGCAAAATATACTTTTTTAATGTTCAATGCTTTAAAGAGCACCGAGACAGCATTGTCACTGCCATGTCAAGAATAAGACAGTAGGACCATAAAATTTTCAGTACAGAAACTATCAAAACAATACAGCAACCTTAATTGCTTCATCATCGTACAAGCCATTCTACTTAGATAATTCTGCCAGGTGTCTTTTTCAGTAGTTTGATAATAAAAGTATTTTTCAGGACAAAGTTAAATAATTATTTGGTAGCTCTCAGAAAGTCACACCTCACCTTCTTTATGTAAAATAGGGACATCTCTCTCTACTGATATGAAAAATTCAATAATTCAATAATTCTCTTCCTTAATGGGAAGGATCTTTGATAATAAAATACCCAGAATGCATCATGCATTATATATCAGTGCCTATCACAAGCCAAGTCTGACATTTTAATTATTTATTAAACCACTTTATAAGTTTTCAACACCTCTGAGAGATAGCTAGTTTTTAATACTCATTTTGAAAGAAAAGGATTATGAAAGAAAGGACAAGGAGTAAAGCAATTTGTCTCAAATCAAACTAGAGGCCGGACCAGGATTTGAACCAGATATGCCTAACCCAAAGCTAATATTCTATCCACTGTATTACACAATTCCATGTTTAGCACGATAGTGATGTAAATACTATGGATCTTCCTTACTGGTTACATTTAAAAAAAAAAAACTTATACACAAAACATATGAATTGTCATTCACTGTTATTATAAACCTATTACAAAAAAAAATTTTTAAAAAGCAATATTTTTTCAAGCTTTACTACAAGATTTTAAAATTATTTACAAGTCACATGAATTAGGGACTTAGCTACACCATTTCTCATTGCTTTCGGCCCCCTCCAAACTGTGACGATGAAAAGGTTGCCAGATAAAGAAGCATAGGTTATATTTGGAAAATTGGCAGTTCCACATAGGAGGCCCAATGATGAAATGGATATCAAAGCTGCTCTCACACTTGTGAGCTGGGGCCTCCAAGGATAAATCCAGGTTTTATGGAGCCCAAAGCTTGTATGTTTTGTGGAATATCTTTAACAGAAGAGAATATAAAATTAAAACTGCAATATTAGTTATGCAAGAGACTATTTATGGAGAATGGAAAAAGAAATCACAATGAATTACAAATTCTGAAAGCTGAGGAACACCATGAGCACCACGAAATCCAGAAAAATAATAAAATAATTTAATTGACCACCTGATACAGCTCTGAAGTGCTTTTATTTCCTATGTTTTTGGCAATGCACTTTTTGATTCCTTCTTCATGTCACACAAATTTTCTAGTATCCTTTTCTATAGAAAGCAGAAAAAGACCCTTTAATCATTCCAGGAGCACGGCTGATTGAATTTATAAGCTGATGTTTAAACTTTTTCTTCGGCTCCACAATTTAGTTAAACCATATACACTTTTGGGAAGGCTGTCAAGCTTGGGAAGCCTCTATTAAATTCCTTTTCTATATGAGCATTAAGATTTTGGGACACTTCACATTTTCTTGTGTAGTGATTAATTTAAGTATCTTTGAACTGGCAATGCTCATAGTTTTTGATGTCTTTGTTGAAGTGGTATATTGTGATTTTTGTGCTCCTTCATCAATGGTAGTAATTCCAGTCAAATCAGCCTGAAACTTAAACATTTTTACAATGAATTTATATATTCAGCCCTCTTTGTTAATTTAACTCTAAGGGACTTTTCGATACTTCTATTCAAATTTTATCTCTTCTTAATGATTTATTGCATTAGTTATTGACTGAAATAATATAAAATTTAATTTTTTAAAAAGATTTATTTTTATTTATTTATTTCTCTCCCCTTCCCCCACACCCCGGTTGTTTGTTCTCTATGTCTATTTGCTGCGTCTTCTTCTTTGTCCGCCTTTGTTGTTGTCAGCAGCACTGGAATCTGTGTTTCTTTTTGTTGCGTCACCTTGTTGTGTCAGTTCTCCATGTGTGCTGCACCATTCCTGGGCAGGCTTCACTTTCTTTTGAGCTGGGCAGCCCTCCTTACGGGGCGCACTCCTTGCGCGTGGGCTCCCCTATGCGGGGGACACGCCTGCGTGGCAGGGCACTCCTTGCGCGCATCAGCACTGCGCATGGGCCAGCTCCACACGGATCAAGGAGGCCAGGGGTTTGAACTGCGGACCTCCCATGTGGTAGACAGACGCCCTAACCACTGGGCCAAGTCTGCCGCCTAAAATTTAATTTTTGATGTTAGAATAATTTCTATTAACTTTTGTCACATATTTTATAATATGTTATAGCCAGTTAATTCTTTTACTCTTAATATTTCTAAGTACCTCAATAAAGTTCTTTGGTAAAGATGATCAAAGAAGGTAATTATCATATACATCCAAATAAGGTATCTGAATTTCACTCTTTTATTGAAATGTTCCAAAATGTTTTTCCAAATTTCAGTTAAAATGTATTGATTTTTGTATTAGTCAGCCAAAGGTATGCTGATTCAAAATACCAGAAATCTGTTGGCTTTTATAAAAAGGTATTTATTTGGGATAGAAGCTTATAGTTATCAGGCCATAAAGCGTAAGTTACTCCCCACACCAAAGCCTGTTGTCACATGTTAGAGCAAGATGACTGCTGACATCTACAGGGGTTCAGGCTTCCTCTTCCTCTTAAGGCTCCGTAGTCCCAGCTTCTACCAAAATCAGCTGTAGGCTGGGAAAAGTCTTGTCTCTCCCATGGGGCTTGTGTCTCTCTGGGCTCAGCTGTTCTGCTTTCTCCAGAAGGCAAGCTGTAAACTATCAGGTAACTGGCTCGTCTCTCTTCCCGGGGCCTCTGCTGTGTCTAATGGAACCTTCTCTCTTCCTCACATATCTGCTTCTCTGTGTATTTACTTCCTGGGGCTCCAGCATTAAAATTCTAGAATCAAAACTCAACTGTTGATAAAGCAGCAAGATGGCAGTAGAGTAAGGAGCTCCTAGAGTCAGCTCCTGCTACAGGGCAGTTAGCAAACACCCAGAGCTCTCTGGAGCTAGCTGAGGCACCTGATTGGGGGTTCTAGGAAGCCAGTAGAGCATCCTGCAATGTCCTTGGGGGAATTGAAGGAGGAGACTGCCCGTCTGCAGAGAAGACTCATAAGTACAGTGCTCCATGCCATGAAAGCCAGTGCCCATCCTCCATTGGAGGCACGAGCTGCCTCAGGAGCTGTTCTACAGCTGGAACTGAAAGCTCCACTTCCCCAAAATGGGGGAGGAAGAGACAGCTGGGCATCTTTTTCAGCTATGATGAGGAAATTCAGTGGACTACAGTGCGGTCACCCCTCGGGCTAAAGTGTGGTTTGCTGGCCTGGCGGGGGAGCAGTCGCGGCAGGCCAAGCTGCTGCCCCCATAATAGGGTGGCTGGTCGGACTCACCACCACCCCTGAAGGGAGCTCGGCATGGGCGCAGAGTGCCCTCGGCTCTCCCCTTCTCGGCAGCCATGCTTCCGCGGCCGCCCCTCCTCCCGGATGGCGCCACACGATGCCTGTGGGGTGGCACCCTTCTTCTTCTTTCTCCCTGCGCAGGCGCAGGGAGGAAAATTCCAGTCTGTCCTTTTCCCCTCCCCCGACAGCAGCAACAGCCAGGCGTGGGTGGAAAAATCCAGTCTGCCCTTTTCCCTCCCCCCGACAGCAGCAACAGCCAGGCGTGGGCGGGAAACTCAAGTCTGCCCTCCACCCCAGCAACAGCAGCCACCAATCCCTAAACCCTGCCCCTTCCCCCAGTAACAGCAACAGCCAATCCCTAACCACCACCCCTCCCCCGTCCAGTACCGCCCACCGACCTTTTGCCGGCAACCAATCAGAACAGGGCGTGGCTTCAACCAATCAGCCTTCCCCAGCCCCTATAAAACTGTTGCCTCTCCCTCAATAAAGTGGACTTGCGTGTTTACCTTGTCTCCGCGGTAGTTCTTCTGCCGTGCGCCCTCCAGTCCTGAGAGCCCCCGACAAGGGCCTGGCCTCCCTTGTCCCCAGTTCGTCGCCTGCTTCTCTGGGCGACCCCTTCGTCGCCGGCTTCGCTGGGCGACCCCGTCAGACGAACCGCACAACCCCTTGTGAGACCGATCCCTCGTCTGCTGCCGGACCGACCCCTCGTCCCAAGTGGGACCGACCCCTCGTCCCAAGCGGGACCGACCCCTCGTCCAGAGCTGGACCGACCCCTTGTCCGCAGCCAGACCCCACCTCTACCGACCGAGCAAACCGTCGCCGTTGGCGCCCAACATGGGGCAAGGCAACTCCACCATAGCCTCACTCCATAACTTGGCGGCCTCCCCCCCTCCTCTCTTCTCACCGTGGGACTTCTCTCGTGCAACATTGCTGCTACCTGAGCCTTGGCTACCTCATACGATCCACGGCGGTCTGGGAGAATCGCTGGATGGCTTTCTCCTTCCATGTCGGGGGCTTATACCGACCCGCTATGATTAAGAGGAGCCTTGGATTTCTCGGGAGCACGCGCTTGCACGTCTGAAGTAATCCTACCACAGCCCTACGCCCTCCTCTCTTCTCACCTTGGGACTTCTCCCATGCAACATTGCTGCTACCTGAGCCTTGGCTACCTCATACGATCCACGGCGGTCTGGGAGAATCGCTGGATGGCTTTCTCCTTCCATGTCGGGGGCTTATACCGACCCGCTATGATTAAGAGGAGCCTTGGATTTCTCGGGAGCACGCGCTTGCACGTCTGAAGTAATCCTACCACAGCCCTACGCCCTCCTCTCTTCTCACCTTGGGACTTCTCCCATGCAACATTGCTGCTACCTGAGCCTTGGCTACCTCATACGATCCACGGCGGTCTGGGAGAATCGCTGGATGGCTTTCTCCTTCCATGTCGGGGGCTTATACCGACCCGCTATGATTAAGAGGAGCCTTGGATTTCTCGGGAGCACGCGCTTGCACGTCTGAAGTAATCCTACCACAGCCCTACGCCCTCCTCTCTTCTCACCTTGGGACTTCTCCCATGCAACATTGCTGCTACCTGAGCCTTGGCTACCTCATACGATCCACGGCGGTCTGGGAGAATCGCTGGATGGCTTTCTCCTTCCATGTCGGGGGTTTATACCGACCCGCTATGATTAAGAGGCGCCAATAAAACTCTCAGGAGCGTGTGCCTGAGCACCTCCACCCCTGCCTTCACCTCTGCCTGTTCCACTGCTCGTCGTTCCGCCTTCCCCTCGTCGGGGCCTTCCTTTGGCCCGCAACCACCGTCGGAGCCCCACTGGCTCCGACCCCTCGTCTCACCGCGCACCTCGGCTCCCATCGCCGCGCTCTCAAGGTAAGGGCCCCTTTTCTTATCGGCTCCAAAAGGCCACTAGCAATGGGTAACATCCTATCTGCTAAGCAAGCCCCGCAAGTTCGGGCCCTCGCCGGTCTCCTAGACACTCACTGGTGTAAGATCTCTTTGAAACAGCCCCAAGTCTTCTGTAACCACGGCCCCCCATGCTGCCATCCCTCTCAAGCAGCTCCAGCCCTGCTAAACGGCCCGCAACCCGCTTTCCCCGGCCCGCGGCCTGCTTTCTAGCATCTAATAACGTTTCTCCTTTTGCCTCCCCATACTTCTGCGGAGCTTCCTCCTGTCTCGACCTCACTCCTCTTCTCAGCCATCCAAAGCGTCCTTTCTCGTCCCCAGCCCCCCTCCTTTTTTTTTGCTTGAACCCCCATTGCTTTGCAGATTGGGCCGCCCCATGTTGGCCTGCCCCATTAACATCGGCCTCTCTCGCGCCCGTGAAGACTTTGGCCTTCTTGTTGTCCTCGCCTACGTCTCCACCACTCCCGACGCTGCCGCCACCACCGTTGCTGGTGCCCTGACACGACTTGTCCTCACCGCTGCGATCCTCCAGACCATCACACAGTCTGCCTCTACCGCTCTTCGCCATCAAGAAGAGATCAACTACCTGTAACGCACTGTCACCCTGGACCTTTAACAGCAGATGGATCTTATAGCCGCCGAGATCAACAAGAATTGGACATTGGCCACCCTTGCTTGCAACGGCAAGATACCACCCCCTAAATTGTACATTTATATCCCCGTCATACTCACCTCCCTCTTCAGCCCCGCTTCCCTCATTGCTTACTGCCTCTTGGGCCTCGGCTACTTGTTGCTGCTGCCATCCTGGCCCTTATTTGAAAAGAAGGGGGAAATGCGGTCACCCCTCGGGCTGAAGTGTGGTTTGTTGGCCTGGCGGGGGAGCAGCCGCGGCAGGCCAAGCCGCTGCCCCCATAATAGGGTGGCTGGTCGGACTCACCGCCACCCCTGAAGGAAGCTCGGCATGGGCGCAGAGTGCCCTCGGGTCTCCCCTTCTCGGCAGCCATGCTTCCGCGGCCGCCCCTCCTCCTGGATGGCGCCACACGATGCCTGTGGGGCGGCACCCTTCTTCTTCTTTCTCCCTGCACAGGCGCAGGGAGGAAAATTCCAGTCGGCCCTTTTCCCCTCCCCCGACAGCAGCAACAGCCAGGCGTGGGCGGAAAAATCCAGTCTGCCCTTTTCCCTTCCCCCGACAGCAGCAACAGCCAGGCGTGGGTGGGAAACTCAAGTCTGCCCTCCACCCCAGCAACAGCAGCCACCAATCCCTAAACCCTGCCCCTTCCCCCAGCAACAGCAACAGCCAATCCCTAACCACCACCCCTCCCCCGTCCAGTACCGCCCACTGACCTTTCTCCGGCAACCAATCAGAACAGGGCGTGGCTTCAACCAATCAGCCTTCCCCAGCCCCTATAAAACTGTTGCCTCTCCCTCAATAAAGTGGACTTGCGTGTTTACCTTGTCTCCGCGGTAGTTCTTCTGCCGTGCGCCCTCCAGTCCTGAGACCCCCCGACAAGGGCCTGGCCTCCCTTGTCCCCAGTTCGTCGCCTGCTTCTCTGGGCGACCCCTTCGTCGCCGGCTTCGCTGGGCGACCCCGTCAGCCGAACCGCGCAACCCCTGTGAGACCGACCCCTCGTCTGCTGCCGGACCGACCCCTCATCCCAAGTGGGACCGACCCCTCATCCCAAGCGGGACCGACCCCTCGTCCAAAGCTGGACCGACCCCTCGTCCGCAGCCAGACCCCACCTCTACCGACCAAGCAAGCCGCCGCACTACAGTATGATCCTGAGAACAGCTAAGGTTTGAGCCCATCCCAGTCAGAAAGAGGCTGGGAGTTGCCATCTTAACTCCGCGCCTGGCATGAGGGGAAGTGGGGCAGACTGAACATCCCAGTACTGGTGGGGACTGGCTTTTTCCCATCCAGGTCATATTGCAGGTCTAGCCTAGGCCCCAGTGCCACCTCCAGCAGGGAGGAAGCTACGGGGACCTGCTCCAGCCTCTCAAGGAAATTACCAGCCAAGCTGTGGAGGCCAGTGATTGTCCTACTCTGGTGGCACAAGCCATCCTAGGAGCTACTCTGTGGCAGGAATTGGAAGCTCCGCTTTCCAGAAACAGGAGAAGGAGATGGTTGGCTGCCAATTTCAGCTACTGATTAGGAGACTTGGATGGCTAAGAGATAACCCTGGTAACAGCTGGGGTGAGAACCAGCTCAAGTCAGAAAGTGGTCAGTAGTCACCATTCTGACTCTGCCCCTAGCCTGAAGGGAAGCCCGGCTGAATGAAACTCTCAGGGTCTGCAGGAACAAGTTTCTTTCATGCAAATTAGCCTGCAGCCTGCTTAGACTTCAGCCCTGCCTCTGGCAGGGAGGAGGCTGAGGAGCCCTGCAACAGCCTATACAGGTAACTGCAGGGAACTTTGGCTGGCACAGACTGAAAATCAAAAGTCTACTAAGACAACTGCAGTCATCTTAGGACCCACACTGCATAGATTGCTGCCTACACCTGCAGCTCCATCCCTGTCCCAAGCAGGGAAGAAAGGGATGTGAATCTCCATCTGTCTCTCTGGGCAACTATGGTCTAAGCCTGCATGTGGATTATTCCACGTAGCTGTGATGCTGTCCCTACCCCTGGCAAAGGAAAAAGTTGGAAGAAGCTTCATTGGTTCCTGGTGGGATGAGGGCAGCTTGAGCCTCCACAGCTTACAGCACCAACTACATGCTTGGCTCCTACTGCATAACTTGCAAGGGAGAAATGGTAGGAAGCCCTAAACTAGAGAGAAAAACTGCACCCAGAAAGAATACTCTAGTAAGCCAGATGCGAAGACACCAACCAAATATTATAATCCACACCAAGAAATGGAAAGCTATGGCCCAGTTAAAGGAAAAAGATAAGCCTCCAGGTGGCATAAAGGAGTTGAGACAACTAATTATAGATGTTCAAACAAATCTCCTTAATAAATTCAAAGAGATGGCTAAAGAGATTAAGGATATTAAGAAGACATTGGATGAACACAAAGAATAATTTAAAAGCATACATAGAAAAATAGCAGATCTTATGGTAATGAAAGGTGCAATCAATGAAATTTAAAAAACAACATTGGAATCATATAATAGCAGATTTGAGGAGGCAGAAGAAAGGATTGGTGACCTTGAAGAAATGGTCTCTGAAAATGAACATACAAAAGAACAGATGAAGAAAAGAATGGAAAAATTGAACAAGGTCTCATGGAACTAAACAACAGCAAACTGTGTACAAATATATGTCATGGGTGTCCCAGAAGGCAAAAAGAAGGGAAAAGGAGCAGAAGGAATATTTAAAGAAATAATGGTAGAAAATGTCCCAACCCTACTGAAGGACATAGACATCTATGGAGGGAGACCAACTCCAAGACACATACTAATCAGAATGTCAAAGGCCAAAGACAAAGAGAGAACTCTGAAAGCAGCAAGAGAAAAGCAATGCATAATTTATAAGGGATATCCAATAAGATTAAGTGCTGATTTCTCACTTGAAACCATGGAGGCAAAAAACAGTGGTCTGATATATTTAAGATACTACAAGAGAAAAACTTCTAGCCAAGAATCTAATACCCAGCAAGACTGTCTTTCAAAAATGAGGGCGAAATTAGAATATTCACAGATAAACAGAAACTGAGAGAATTTCTAAGCAAGAGACCAGAATTTCAGGAAATACTAAAGGGTGTGCTAGAGCCTAGGAAGAAAAGACAAGAGAGAGGGGCCTGGACGAGAGTCTAGAAATGAAGATTATATCAATAAAAGTAACTGAAAGTGTCAAAAGAGTGGTGAAAATAAAGCATGACAGATAAAACTCAAATAGTCAGTAATAAATTTAACCAATGATGGAAAGTACTTGTATTCAGAAAACTGCAACTCAGTGTTAAAACAAATAAAAAAAGCCCTAAATAACTGGAAGAACATTCCATGCTCATGGATTGGAAGACTAAATATCATTAATATGTTAATTCTACACAAATTGATATACAGATTTAATGCAATTCCAAAAAAAATTTCACTAGCATTAAAGAAAAAATTGAAAACACGGTCATTAAATTTATTTGGATTGGTTAAGAGTCCTGAATATCCAGAAACATCATAAAAAGGAAAAGTGAACCCTCATCTCCAGACTTTAAATCATAATATCTACCTATAGTGGTAAAAACAACATGGTACTGGCCTAAAGACAGACACAATAGACCAATGGTACCAAATGTATGGTTCAGAAACAGACCCTCACAGGTATGGTCAAGTGATTTTGGACTAGCCTGTCAAACTCACATAGCTTGGGCAGAACAATCCATTCGACAAATGGTGCTGAAAGAATTGAACATCGATAGCTGAAAGAAGGAAAGAGGACCCCCTCTCTCACATCTTGTCCAAAAACTAAATCAAAATTGATCAATAAACTAAAAATAAAAGCAAGAACTATAAAACTTCTAGAAGAAATTACTGGAAAGTATCTTCAAGACTTGGTGGTAGGTGGTGGATTCTTTAAGGGGATAAGAGAAGGACTGAGTGGACTACTGATGTTTAATGTAGGTAGAAGTTTCAAATAGCTTTACTGTAAAATTGTGGAAATGTATAGAGTGGATGGTAACACACAGTGAGTAACAGCTAGTTTATAAATGGGGATGTGACTGAAAATAGTAGTCTGGTTATGTAAATGCCAATTGACAGAATGCTTGAGAATAACTTAGGAATTGGATAGTACAATAAACCAAGAGGTGATTGAGAATTGTGTTTGATGGTACAGGTACAAGAGTGTTCTTTGTGAGTGTCACTATTGCAGGGTGTTGGGAATGTGGAGAAGCATGGGAAAAATACAGCTGGAGTGACCTATGGACTGTAGTTAGTAGCAATAATATAATATACTTGCATCTGTGCAAAAGATGTACTGTGTTGATACTGAGGCCGTATGGAAAATAAGAGCCAAATGTACACTATGGAGATGGCAATAATCAGATAATATTATTCTATCAGTAGCAAATGACACACCACATTATGGTGTGTTGATGGAGGGGTGTTGTTTAGGAATTCTGCACATGTGCATGATTGTTTTATAAGTTTACAACTTCTGTCATAAAAAAATATATTTAAAAAATAATAATAGGGTGGGTTGGGGGAAAACCCCCAAATGTAAGATAAGAACTGTGATTAGTAGCAAGATTTTGACAGTGTTTTTCATAGTTTGTAACAAACGTCTCATGACAATGCAAGGTGTTGGTGGCAGGTTGATGTATGCGACTCCTGTATGATGTTATGCATGTTTGCTTTGTAAGTTCACAACTTTTACTATACACCTAATTGTTTATGTATGTTCATATATAAATGATATAAAGATTATAATAATCGATTGGTTAGGGGAAAAATACTTTGTTTAGTAGTAATATTTTGACAATGCTCTTTAATCATTTGTTGAAAAGATTTAAAGACAATGCAAGTTATTGATGGTAGGGTGAGATGTTGTATGTTTGTTTGATGTTTTATATATATTTGTTTTGTAAGTTCACAACTATTTAGTTAAAAAGGTTTAAAAACAATGCAAGTTATTGGTGGTAGGGTGAGATGTTATATATGTTTATTTGATGTTATATATGTTTGTTTTATAAGTTCACAACTATTATACATTTGTTTATGTATGTTTATGTATAAGTGATATATTTCAATAAATTAAAAAAAAAAAAACTCAACTGTCTGCTCTGCTGTGTGATTTTCTCTGTGAGTCCCTGCTCACCAAGGGAGCTGGACTCAACTTCCTACTGATATGGTCAAATCAAAGATTTAATCATTATTTAATTAAGTAAAAGTGAAACCTTTCTATTTAATACAATCTAATACACTCAGAAGAACAGAACAGTTTACAAACATAATCCAATATCTATTTTTGGAATTCATAAATAATACCAAACTGCTACAATTTTTAACAAATTTTTAAATTTTATTGTAATAACATATATACAATTCAAATTCTCCCATTTTAATCACTTTCAAGTGGCATTCAGTGCTATTCATTACAGTCACAATATTGTGCTACAATCACTAACATCTACTACCCAAACTTTGTAACTAAAATCTGTTCAGCTTTCTCTTTCAAATCTTCTAAAGTCTATTAGTCTGTTTTACTCTGCTGGGCTGCTGATAGCAATATACCAGACTTACAATGGGGATTTATTAGTTTACAAACTTACAGTTCTGAGGCTGAGAAAAAAATGTCAAAATCAAGGCATCATCAGGGAATACTTAATTCCCAAAGACTGGCTGCCAGTGATCCTGGACTCCTCTGCCACATGGCAAAGCAGATGGCAGTGTCTGCTAGTCTCTCCTGACTCTTCTGGGTTTCATTGCTTTCAGCTTTTTGGCTTTCTCTTTTCTCTCCCTGAATTACATTCTCTTATAAAGGACTCCACTAAGAGAATTAAGACCCACCCTAGACCATGCCTTGACTGAAGTAACCTAACAAAAAGGCCCTATTTACAATAGGTTTACTCCCACAGGAACAGATTTGTTTTAAGAACATGATTTTCTAGGGGCCATATAGCTTCAAACCATCACATTCCACCCTCTGGACCTCAGAAAGACATGTTCTTTCCATACATAAAATGCATTCATTCCATCACAATATTTCAAAAGCCTTAAACTACTTCAGTAACAATGTTAAGCACAAAGTCTCATCAAAATTGGTTTTAGGTGTTGTTTGTCACAATTCCCCTCTGGCTATGGACCTAGGAAACTTAGAAAACATGTTATATGCTTCCAATATACAATCTGTCATAGGATAAATGCTCCCATTTCCATAGGGAGAAATTGGAAGGAAAACAGGGGTCATGGATCTGAAATAATTCTGAAACCCTGCAAGACATACTCAATTGCAGTTCAAGGTCTGAAAATCATCTCTGGAACAACAGTTTGTCCTCGGCCTGGTGGAGTGGCAGTTCCACCCTTTCCAAGTACTTGTGTAATGGACATGCTCTCTCCAACACTGGGGTGAGGGCTCCAACATCTTCAGGCCCTGGAGTGATGGCCAAGCTCTCAGATCCATCCTTGGGTGGCAGGTAGACTCTAGGCTCCACCCTCCTCAAGAGTCATGGTGGTGGCTGGACTCTAGGCCTTACCCACCTCAAACAGTCTCTAGAGTCCATCTTTGTCAAACAATGGGGTGGCGTCTAGCTTCTCCATAACCCCCAGTCATTTAAGAAACCTGAGTTTAATACTGTTGTTCAGAAATAATACAATTCCTGAACAACAGGGTAGAAGGCCCACCCTATCTAAGCTCTGGGGCATATCACCCTTTCTACATATGTGGGTTGGTCTGCTCCCTTGGCCTTTAGATGTCTTTGGTCCAGACCACAGCTTCCATGGTTCTGCCCTTGAAGTCAATCTGTCCCTTTTCTGTCCCTTTTAGTCCAGTGTGGCAGTGGTTCTGTTCAGACAAATCTCACAAAACAACTTGTTGGTTTTATATTTCATATACTGGGGTCCAAGCCATAAGACAATAGGATCTTCCACAGATCCTACCTGAATAAGTTCATTTCCAATCCTGACTTGCAATGAAATGGCTGGCTGTTTCCAGGTTTAGTTAAATCCTCACAAAGAGCACTATTCTCAGGACTTGTTTTTCAGAAGCTCAGAATTTTCAAGACCTTCAACTAGTGGTGTCTTAGTATCTAGTTCATTTCTCAGCATATCCTTTTCTTCTCAGATTTTGCTATAAGTTTCAAAGAGAAGCCAGACCACACTTTACACTTTAGTTTGGAAATCTCAGAGCTCATCATTTTTAAATTCTGCCTTCCGCCCAACATCAGGACTCAGTTTTGCCCAATTCTCTGCAACTTTAAAATAAGGATCACTTTTCTTCTAGTTTGCAATGACACAATCATCATTTTCTCCTAAGGCTACATCAGAAGTATCTTTAGTGTACATAATTCTACCAGCAATCTCTTCAAAGCAATCTAGGCCTTTTCTATCAAATAGCTGAAAATTATTCCAGAATCTACTGCTTACCCATTTATAAAGATAACCCCACATTTGTGGTATTTGTGATATAGCAACATCCCACTCTTCTGGTACCAAAATCTGTTTTAGTGTTTTGGGCTGCCAAAAGCAATATATCAGAAATGGTTTGGATTTCACAATGGGGATTTATTACAGTTTTGAAGCTGAGAAAAATGTACAAATCAAGGCATCATCAGGCATTATTTTCTTCCTGAAGCCTAGCTGCTGGCCATCCTTGGCTACTCTGTCATATGTAAGGCACATGGCAGCACCTGCTGGTCTCTCTCTTCTCTTCTGGGATTCATTCCTTTCAGTTTCTGGCTTCTGTTGCTTTCTCTCTCTTAGTCTAGAATGCATACTATTATTAAGGACTCTAGTAAGAAGATTAGGAGTCACCCAGGTCATGCCTTAACCAAAGTAACCTAATAAAAAGGCACTACTTAAAATAGGTATGCACCCACAGGAATGGAATGGCTTTAAGAATACGATTTTCTGGGATATAGCTTGAAACCATCAAAGAGTCCTTAAAACAATTTTCACCATCTTATTTTAATCAGATTTATAATACACCATCTCATTCATGCTTAGATTATTTAAAGAAAAATCCAAATCAGTGTATGTACATTGAATACTCTTATCTATAAATCAAATGTAGAGAGAAAGCATTTAACTGTTGTAAAAGGCCAAAATAGCCAACAACTTAAGGTAAAATTGAAGCAATTTTTTCTAATGAATGAATTCCTCATGAAGCATTGTGCACCTTGTTAATATTTTAAAAGTGTTTGCAGTCATTTTTAGCAACTTCATTGATGTAAAATTTACACAAATTTAATTTAATGCATATATTTTAAATGTGATCAATAAATTCTGGGAATATATATATATATATGTGCATGTATAATCACAACCCCTATCAAAATAAGAATCTTGCATCATCCAAAGCTCACAATCAAACACTCTCAGACCCCAAAAACCACTGATATGATGATAACTCTGTAGTTTGGATATCTTTAGACTTTCATATAAATGAAATCATACATTGCATACTCTCTATGTCTGTCTTCTTTCTGTAAGAATAACACCTTTGTGATGGACATATGTTGCGTAAATCAGTGGTACACACTTTTACGTTGCTGAGAAGCATTACACTGAATGACCATACTACAATCTGATTACCAATTCACCTGTTGATGGATATTTGGATTGCTTCCCGTTTGGGGATATTATAAATAGATGTGTCATTAACATTTGTGTACAATTCTTTGTGTGGACACAGTTTTCAGATTTCTTTGGTAAATACTTATAAATGGTTATGATGGATTGTAAAATAGATGTATGCTTTACCTTTTAAGAAACTGCCAAACTATTTTCTGAAAGTCATTTTGAACATTTTACATTCCTATCGGTAATATAGAAGAGATCAGGTTGTATCACATTCTTGTCAACTCTTTGAATTTATATATATTTTTTAATTTTAGACATTTTAATGACATTTTGTGATATCTCATGGTTTTAATTTTCATTCCCCTGATGATTATTGATAAGAATCTTTTAATGTGGTTATCGGACATTTGTATATATTATCTTATGACATGCTTATTGAAGCCTTTTGCTAATTTTTATTGAATTATCTTATTAAATTATAGGTGTTATTTTCGATAAAGTTCTTGGTCGACATATGAATAACATATCTAATGAATATTAGTCCCAGTATATTGCTTGCCTTCTTATTTTCTTAATGATGTCTTTTTCAGAGTAGAGAGTTTAAATTTTTATGACGTCCACACCAATTTATATGATGGCATTTTTTGGGGGTGTGCCTTGACTGAGAAGTCTGCCTCTATTCAAGGTTGCAAGCATTTTCTTCCAATATTATCTCTAGAAGTTTTATGGTTTTAGCTTTTATACCTATTTTTTATGATCCACTGCAAAATATTTTTGCATATGATGGGAGCCAGAGTGTGAGGAATAATTTTTTCTATATCGATATCCAGTTATTTCAGAATTTTTTTGTTGAAGATATTAACTTTCTCCCAATTGAATTACTTTGTCATATTTGTTTTAAAAAATCACTTGACTGTATATGTGTAGGTGTTTTTCTAGCTTCAGTGTTCTGGAAAAATGATACCTATGTCTATCATTATAACAGTAGCATATAACCTCAATTAATGTAGCTTTATAGTAAGTCTTTGAATCAGGTAGTATAAGTCCTCCAACTTTGTTCTTACTTATTAAAATTGTGTTAACTCTTTTATTATCTTTGCCTTTCTATTTTATTTTAGAATTAGCTTTTCAATTTCTACTCCTCCCCCTAAATGAAACTAAGATATTTATTCAAATTGTGTTGAATCTATAGATTAATTCAGAGACAATTCTCATAAAAACTCTATTAAGTCTTCCAGTCCTTTAGCATTGTGTACTTCTCCATTTATTTAGACCTTTAATTTCTCTTAGCAAGATTTGGTTATTTCTAGCATATACGTCTTTCTCATCTTTCATTAAGTTTATTTCCAAGTGAGTAAAGTGTTTGAGGTTATTCTAAACTGTATTATTTTAAATCCATTTTCACAGTGTTTGTTGCTACTATATATAAATATAAGTAATGTTTATATATTGTTCTTGTATCTTGTAATCTTGCTAAATTAATTTATTAATTCTTGTAGGGCTTTGTTTATTTTGTTAAGGTTTTCTTGTTAGAAAATCATAGTATCTGCAAATAGAGTTTTATCTCTACTCTTCCTTTCCAATCCCTAGGGTTTTTATATCATTTTCTTATTTACTTTTATCAAATTTCTGTTTTACCTAGTGTTTCCAACCTTTAGTATGACATTGAATAGAAGTGGGGACAGTGAGCATCATTTCTTTGTTCCCCATCTTAAAAGGAAGGTATTTACTCTTTCACCATTAAATATGTTAGCTGTTAGTTTTTGGTGCATGTCTTTTTTCATATTAAGGACCTTTCATTCTATACCTAGTTCACTGAGATTTTTTTGGATTGATATTTGAATATTTAACCAAATTTATTCCTGTGTTAAATTATACATTGTAATTAAAATATGCAGTGATTAAATTGCAGTCACATGTGTAATTAAATTGCAGTGAAACTCTATATCCAACTTTCATCATTTTTTGAAAAAAATTTTGCATTTTGAATTCAGCTTTCCCTTTTGAATTTTCAAAAACATATTTCAGAGCCCTCAAAATGTTGAACAGTTTAAGAGTAGGCAGGCTATCTCATTTATTGTACATTCATTTAACTCATAACTCTTCATTGTGTCTCTTGATGGGAAAATCTCTTTCACTTAATAACTTCAACTACTCCTTTTAACACTTCAAAATAATACTCAATATTATCTCTTGCCAGCTCTTCAAGTCCTTTTCTTGGTGTGCATTAATAGGATTATATGTGATCCATGAATAACATTCTGGAGCTCTTTGTACTCTGTGAAATCTGTAACTTCTCAAGGTGCTTAATAGATTCTATTGCCATGAAAACATGGCGAAAACTTGGGTGTTGCTGAAACCATTTATTCAATGTGGTCATGGTGTGGGTTAGCTAAGATCTTTTAAACATAAGTTTTGTATTTGTTGTCTATTTCTATATAAAAAAACTACACCCAAAATTTAGCAGCTTCGAACAACAAATATTTACTGTCTCATTCAGTTTCTGAGGGTCAGGTATCTGGAAGTTTCTTAACTGGGTGGTTGTAGCTCAGAGTCTCTCAGTAGATTGCAGTCAAGATGAAGAACTGCAGTTTATCGCAACTAGAAGGCGTGTGGTTGACTGTTGGCAGAAGATTAGATCCTTATCACATGGGTCTCTCCATAGGGTTGCTTAAGACATAGCAGTGGAATTCTTTCTCCCAAGGGTTGCCTTACAACATGGCAGCTGGCTTTCTCCAGAGCATATGATCCAAGAGAGAGAATCTTGATAGAAGCTGCAGACTTTTTACAATATAATACCTGAAATAACATGCCTTCACTTTTGCTGTATTCTCATTAAGAGTAAGTCAATACGTCCAGTTAATATTCAAGAGGAAAGGATTTAAGCTCTACCTCTTGATGGGAGAAATAGCAAAGAATCTGGGGACATATTCTTTAAAGTCACAGTACCATTTAAGAAATACGTTCTAAGCATTTTTCTAATGATGTTTTCTAGAGTTTTAGAAGTATCTCTCTTTTCTTTTATCTTTTGTAAAAGTTTTGCAGTCATAGTTTGTTTGTTTTTTTAAATTAGCCTTTCCTTAAAGAATTTTGAATAAATGTATTGCTCTTAATAAGTCATAAAGAAAGATCACAGTTTGTATCAAAGACAGCACATTCATTAGACCGAAGCTGCTTATCATCAGGGATACTCATGACAGGGTGACAGGGATACTCATGACAGGGTGACGCAAGAGAGGCACCCAGGATGCAAAATTGAAGGTGGCCCTCACTCTCAGGGTCATGCAAATACAGGATTAGCACCTGAAAGTGAGTACCTCTTTTAATTTTGTCCCATAGGCACCTATCTTCTGTGCATGCCCCACTGCCTGCACAAGTTGTGTTTTTCTTTCCTTTTATTTTCATCTCCCATCTCCTTTTATATTTTTGGAATACCTTGATTCTCATAATTATTTAAAATTTTTCTGATATAATTTTCATTATCTCTACTTTCTTGACTACCAGGTGCCTTTTCTTTATCTTTATGCTTTGACCATTGGTAACTTTAGTTTCCACTGTTATAGAATATGTGCTTGACTTTTTAAAGCTTCTGCTAACCTTAATACATTGAATTTGAATTTTTTATTTTCACCAAATACTTATTTCCTATTATATATGTATTTTTATTTGAACAGCAATTATAAAAATATACTCAAAATTGACTTGAAATTGAGGAACACAGAAGAGGAATTCAAATGTATTTTGTATCTATTGCTACAATGAACTGTGACACAATTGTGTAAAAATAATGCTACATAGGTTGATTTATAGATGGATGGATATAATATTATCCCTGAAAAAAATTTCCCCTATATCATTGGAGGTTTCATTTGAAACTCCCAGATCTTATTTGAAAGATATACTAGGCACACTACATGGTGTGATTTGTTCAGATATATAAAACTTATGAGCATCTACAAGTTTTGCCCAACAGATACTGGAATTGTGATAAAATACATTTGTTTTTTTTGCCATTCCTATCAAAAGAAGAAAATAAAATTTATGGCTTGTTTACTATTGTATATGTTTCTTTATTGATTATATTCACAATAGGAGAGAACTTTCATTTAGTCTAGTTTTGCAAACTAAGTGATTGAAAGAATTTATCACAGTTTAGCTTCTAGAGCTATGTAGCAGTTTGATATTATTGATGAATGCCAAAAAGAAATACTGGATTATGTTTGTAAACTGATCTTTTCCTCTGGGCATATTAGGGATTCACAGGTTTACTTGATTAAGTAATTACATAAACCTCTTGTGCCAGTAGGGCATTGAATCTTCACCCTTTGATGGGTGGGGACTCACAGATTAAAGGCATGGCAAAGGACAGAGTTAGGTGGTTTTTGATGTTGGAGTTTGATGCTGAAACCTTAAGCTGGAGCCCCAGGAAGAGAGAAACCCTAAACCTGGAAAGAAGCAAGTCCTGGGAAGAGAGGAACCCAGGAAGCCTTGAACTCTAGCAGATAACAGGCAGCCATCTTGCTCCAACACATAAAAATAGACATTGGTGAGGGAAATAACTTATGCTTTATGGCCTGGTATCTGTAAGCTCCTACCCAAAATAAATGCCCTTTATAAAAACCAACTAATTTCTGGTGTTTTGTATCAGCACCCCTTTGGCTGACTAATACAAGACGTATGTTTCCAAACTGCCCTCGCCTAAACAACACATACAAACCTGGTTGCAGAGTTGTGGTGTAAAACTTAAAATTAAGATTCAATGTTATGTCCTACCTTGACATCTGAAACTGGGGGTGGAAATGGACTCGAATGGTGTAACCACACGTACTCCTCCCTACTCTCCTCCCACAGATAAGGTCCTCCATCCAAGCAACCCTTTTTTTTTTTTTAATTTTTTAAAATATTACATTCAAAAAATATGAGGTCCCATTCAACCCCACCGCCCCCACCCCCCACTCCCCCCACAGCAACACTCTCTCCCATCATCATGACACATCCATTGCACCTGGTAAGTACATCTCCCAAGCAACCCTTTTTAATGAGGGGACCAGGCTCTGTTCCTGCTTATTCTTGAGTAGTAAGTTTCAGAATTTTTAAAAAGATTTATTTATTTATTTATTTCTCTCCCCTTCCCCCACTGCCCAGTTGTCTGTTCTGTGTCTATTTGCTGCATCTTCTTTGTCCACTTCTGTTGTTGTCAGCGGCACTGGAATCTGTGTTTCTTTTTTTTGTGTGTCACCTTGTTGTGTCAGCTGTCCATGTGGGCAGCGCCATTCCTGGGCAAGCTGCACTTTCTTTCATGCTGGGCGGCTCTCCTTACGGGGCTACGCGGGGGACACTGCTGCGTGGCACGGCACTCCTTGCACACATCAGCACGGCACTCCTTGCATGCATCAGCACTGCACATGGGCCAGCTCCACACGGGTCAAGAAGTCCCGGGGTTTGAACTGTGGACCTCCCATGTGGTAGACGGATGCCCTAACCACTGGGCCAAGTCCGCTTCCCAAGTTTCAGATTTTAATTATTCAAACAAGCCAATCATATTCTACTTCAATAATCACAGGGCACATCAAACTTTTGCTTCTAAAAGCTTGCTTCCCAAAGCCATTGTAGTTTACTGTGTGTGCCCAAGTGGCCTTTCTTTGCATGAGATGTCATCCTCCATCAAGCTGGGAGTACATGTGACTAATAAACTGCCATCAATCTCATCTATCCAGTGTCATGTATTGTGTGTTCTGCCATTCCCATAACTCTAGGGCAGGAATCCTTCCCTTACCAATGGGTGAAGAGGAAAGGATCAAATCAAAAGTGCCTTAAGACATATTCATACAAAAATACACCCTCTTGCCCTGCAACATTGTGTCATGATACTGATTGGGTCAACACAGTATGCAGAAGGAAAATTCCTATAAGTCATCTTATATCAGGATGGTTAGAGATTACTTCACTGCAGATAGATTCGTGATAACAGCCCATGTAAATATAAGCATACAAAGCACAAACTAAATGAAATTCCCAACTCAACTTCCTTTAGCCACATTCCAAAAACGCTCGCTATTATTCCCATTCTCTCATGAAGGCAACTATGATAGTGAGGAAGTCTTTGTGAAAACAGACAATGATCTGAAAAATTGCATTTAAAATATCTTATATTTCCAGAACTTACAAAAATATGACAATGTAAGCATCTTGCCTGGGTCCCTCTCAGGGCCTTTGAAAGGGATCTATAAGAGTTGTATGTACCTATGGATGCATCTAATTTCATAAATACATCAACAAAATGTATATATAAGAAATATCCAGAAATGTGTCACAATATAGTAAATATTCCAATTGGATATTTTTGTTCACAGAAATTTTTTGGAAACATTAACTTGAAATTCAATATTTTTAATTTAAATGAACTAAATCACTGGTAAGATTTGAAAACTGATTTAGATTTAGAAAAATCACCTTGGAGTTACTTTATAAAATTGTATATTTTATGTATCTCAGGCTCGACCGGCAATATAACTACTATCAACATGTGGGATAACACAGCATTATATCATTACTAAATTAATTCAACAAATATTTAATGAATGCTACTCTCTGAGAAATTTATCGTGTACTCACAAAAAAGAGTTCTAGCCATGGAAATGCATGGAGACTACAAAGCAGGCAACATATCTGGGTAAGAATGAGCAGCTGCATCCGGCTAATTAAGGACTAGGTTCCATTTTCTACATATGAGAACAGAAGCAAGTTCTTTATTCTACAAATTCATAGTCAAGTCGCAAAACAAAAACTCACAAAGGAGAGAGAAAATCTAAGCAGTCTTTAATGACACCTCCTGTCCTCTTTTTCAGTTAGGAAAAGGGGAGTGAATTTCTTAATCAAACAAGGTTATTAAGAATTACAATTTCTTATCACTCAAGGCAGAATTTAGAGCAAATTTTTGATGTAGAAGTGTGACTATGTGGAGTGGTTGCAGAAAGCATATAAGTCCTACGGAAACGTTTTTTTTCCCCCTGATTTGGGGGTTGGTGATGGATAGCGTGGGAGATGTAGAGATTGCACAGATGTTAGTAGAACAAAGTTAGATGTAAAATCAACAGTAGCATGAAATGAATATGTATTCTCTTCTGTAGATTGGGTTTTCCCTGAGAAATTATCATAGACCCTCCCTTTTTGTAGCTAGCTGGATGGATCCCTTATTGTGATTGACCTTGCATACAAGAGTCAGGCTGTGCTGATGTAATTAATCTTTAAAAAAAATTACAGTAAAAGCAAAATGCTTTCTTTCATTTCAAATTTAGCTATCCTTCCTAACTACAGATGACAGAGTAATAGTCAAATCGATCAACAAACTTTATACTAAGGTCACCAGCTTCAACTATTTTAAGTGTAGGATAGTGATAAAAGAAAGTCTTGTTTCAAAATTGTATTTGCTTATGGAGCTTCAAACTGATCAAGAATTTTTTAGGGGCTTTCTATTAATCTGGCAATTTACTTTCATAGTGGAAATACTGAATGACGGGCAGGCAGTAGTATTGTATTAGTCAGCCAAAGGGGTGCTGATGCAAAATACCAGAAATCTGTTGACTTCCATAAAGGGTATTTATTAGGAGTCAAAGCTTATAGTCCCAAGGCCAGTGTAAGTACTTCCCACAACATTGTCTGTTGCCACATTTTGGAGCGAGATGGCTGCAAAGGTTGAGCCTTTCTCTTAAGGCTCTCTTGGTCCCAGCTTCTTCCAATATCAGCTGTAAGCTGGGATAAGTCTCTTCTCTCTCCCGGGGCACTTTTCTCTCTGGGTTCAGCTGTTCTGCTCTCTGTATAAGGCCAGCTATAAATTCTCAGGCAAATAGCTCATTTCTCTTCCTGGGGCCTCTGCCATGTCTAATGGAGTCTGCTCTCTTTCCTCACATATTTGCTTCTTTGTGAATTTACTTCCTGAGACTCCATCATTAAAAAGCTCCAACTAACTCCTCTGCCATTTAGTTTTCTCTGTGAGTCCCTGCCTCGATGTCCCACTGACATGGCCCAATCAAAACTCTAATCACAACTCAGTCAAGTAAAAGTGAAACCACTGAATCCAATACAATCTAATATGCCCAGAGGAACAGACCAGTTCGCAATCATAATCCAACATCTATTTTTGGAATTCATAAACTATATCAAACTGCTGCAAGTATGATTTCAAAAAAGCTTTATACATTTTAATTTATCTTATTCTATTCTATTCTATTTTGTTCTGTTCCATTATATTCTACTTTATTCCAGTCCATTCTACAAATTTTCAAGTTTTTTCAACTAAAGATGGTGAGGCAAGTTGGTTTCATATATAAAATGAATTGCTATGGTGCGTATAAGGTATCTCCCTTCTATTAACCACATCCTTATTACCTTTGCTATCTTTAAATGCAAACCTCAGGTGCCTAAATGAAAATTCCTGGACTTTGAAACTCAGTGTCTTCATCTTTAGACCCTTACCCCTCAAAGAGCAGCAACAATAACGTCATCTGTAATCCTGATAGACTTACATCTATTTGAGTTCCATTTCAAACCTACTGAATCAGAATCCAAGGACCTCAGGCCCAGGAATCTTTTATTTTATCAAGCTGTGCATGTAATAATTATGCTTAAGTTTGCAAATTGCTTACTCTTACTCTGGCCAGTTGGTGAAATACTAACATCACTTCAAATCCAAACAGTCCTAGTATTCTGTGATTTATTGCTTCATTGTAAAACTAATATATTTTATATAATAGCAAAATAATGTAAAGTGGAAGCTTGTTGCTGAAGTATAAATGACATTTCTTGAAAGCACTGCCTGAGACTTTAGAAACCAAGTTTAGTGAACTTATGCTCAAATTCTGCCTTCTAAGTGTTAAATTGCATTTTGTTATCAGCACATGTGCATGCTAAGTGCATATGATAGAGCATGAAACTAAAATTCAAAGGTGAAATCTATGAGAGCAACAACCTATAGAAGAATGGAATTGGCACTTAAGATCTGCTGGCATGAAAAGACATTATTAAAGTATTTCTAATCATATCCTGCCTCCACAGTATGAGAAATTTTATTACTTTTTCTGTAACAATAATTTTTAAAGATTGCCTTTATTGATTCACAATCCACTACTAAAGACAAACTTCCTAGTATTTAACTGAGTTGAGACTTTCAATACTTTGTGACTTGGGAAACATGGCATGTATAAATGTGAGAGCATTTCTGTCACCACCCACAATTGATATAAACACACACAAACACACACACAACCATTAGTCAAGACAGATGGAATGATGATACAATTGAGAATATCAAAGAGAAACATATTTGCAAACATCTGTATAAAATGAGTGTTTTCCTTTCATTCATAGTTTATATTACATATGTATACTATGTATTTTATTTATTGTACCTAACCATCTGACACTCCATATATTTATATACACATATATTTGTATTTATATATTATACAGATGGTAGTTGCTTGGCACAGGGAATAGATGTGTTGGAAGCTAAGGCAGACATCTAGGAAAATCATATGATCTAAATTTCCGCAGGTTTATTTTAACACATATAAAGTAGGCTCAAAAAGTTACAGGAAAGTCTCATTTCAGAAAGGGGATGGTTGAAGTAGCTAAGACTGATGTGGCTCTAGATGGCTTGATATAGTGTATTGAGAAATTTTCCAGTGGGGTTTCAAAGATCTGGGCAACACCTGACCCAAACAGGAAAAGCATCCCCAATTTTGTAAAATCCAAAATACTTTACCAGAGGAATTTATTCTTTGTTGTAAATGAAAAGGAACACAAGGTAAGAGAGAGGTCATGGCCAAGAGATGAAGGCTCTCTCAGCTACCAGAAAATATTCACAGACTGAAAATGATCTGGGCTCAGTTAGAACTGGTTTTGTGTCTTCCAAGTCTTGGAAGACTCTCCAGGAAACCTAGTCAGACAGTGGGACAGAAATTGGGAGGGTGGAATTGTTTTCTGTGTTTGCTTCTATTCCTCTGCCCCACCTTCTTGGTAAACTGCCCACCACTTAGAAATCAAACTGTCCAATGAATTTTCTCCATTTTGTCTCAAATACACCAATCGGTGCAGACCTTAACCCCCCATGATAGGCCGTAAAACTGGGAACCCCTGAACAGAGAGCACATCTCTACCTTGAGAATACCCGCACTCACATCTGAGTGTGTACTAGGCAGAGAATCAACAATAACTAGTATGGTGATGAGGCAGGATAAAATAGGGACATAAGGAGGAGGGACAGAAAACCCAATGAGCTACACACACACCACCTAATAAGAGATGCTGAGGCAACAACCTGCTGACTTGTGCAAGCAAGTTATCAGGGGGCAGCTTGCATCATTTACCCAGCAACTGCGTTATCAGAAGGCGGGAGGGGGAGCAGGAACATGGGGGATGAAGAGCACCTCCCACACACTTTCATATCACCTCGCACAGCAAACTACAGCAGAACTCGTGGAAAGCAGCCAGAAACCACAGATCAGCAACCCTTAGAAATCAAACGGCCCAATGAATTTCCCTGTTTTTCTCCAATACACCAATCAGTGTGACCCTAATCCCATATGATAGCCCATAAAGCAGGGAACCCCAGAACAGAAAGAGCACATCTCTACCTTAAGAATACTCACACTCACGTCTGAGTGCGTACTTTCTCCTATTAAACTATTTTTTAACTTTCTTATATAACCGTGGTGCCTCTCTGAATTCTTTCTTACAATGCAGCCAAGGACCTGGAAATCAACTCTGGCAACAGTTAGATCTCCGGCCTTTGGCCACTAAAGGAAGTGCCCTCTCTGTTCAAGGTAAAAAGGAAATACAACCTGGCCTGCAAAAGCCTATGGTAAGCCCGTGGTAGTACTAGTTCTCTTTAAAAGGATACATTTCCTCTTGTGGAAAAGCTTAAAGAACAACAAAATAGCCCTTCTCTCTGTTACAGTCAGATGTTAAGTTTTTGATCCTGACCTGGTGCCACGCATCAGTGTATCTCCCGTTCAATACTGATTTGATAATTCTAAGCTGCTATGAGCTCAGAATGCAGAGTCCCTGTTTTGTAAAAAGACGTGCCTGCAATAAAGATTGATTTTGAGAGAAGGCATGATAGATTGTCTTCTAAGCTTAAGTGCACGAACGTTGGGAGACATATTTTTGTTTCTGTAGTAATTCTTATTTTGTCATCTGCATTCCAATTATATTTTATATTTTGAAAGCTACTAGGTATGTGACCTTTAGCTAAGTGACATGTTGCTATTTTTCTTTCTTGAGTTAACCTTTTTAATAGGTTAAAATTACACACACTCACATACACATGCACACTCATGTAACTTTAACTACAACTAAATATATATGTATATTCTATCCATACATGTGTGTTCATGTTTTTATGCACAGAAAATCCCTAATTAGATGTGCAAATTCCTATTGAGCAAAGACCGTGTCACCCATTAAAACAAGCTGCTTTAACTTCCCCTTGTCAACAAATTATCACAATCCCTTAACCTTAAACTGCCTCACATGGGCAGGAACCTGCCCCATCCAGTACAGGAATTCCTAGCCAAATGCATGCGCACTTGCTGCCAAGTAGAACCTAAACCAACCCTTCCCCCGCCCCCCCCCAAATCTCCACCCACTCGTCATGCTAAAGATACCGTTTGCTGATCCTGCAATGTATGATTTAGTATGATGCCTGCTTGCCCATGCTCTTCTTAGCTCCACCCACACCCCACCCACAGTACCTCATCCTCTTAAAAAACAAAACAAAAAACACGGCACCACGATAAAATCAGGAAACTTCCTGAATTTGGGGTAAGAAATTTGAGATTTATCTCTTCTTTCCTTGCTTGGCAGCCTCCAGTAAATCCCTTTCTTTTCTCAAAAGCCTGCTGTCACAGCAGTGACTTCTGTGCACATGGGCCAATGAGTCCATTGCTCGGTTAACAGTAGCTGCTGAGAATTCAGTGATCAAGAAGATACTTGTAGTCTCACCTAAATAAATGATAAGTATGAATATTGCTATGAGTGGAGAAACGCAGGTTACCATGGGAGCATATAGCAAGGGCAGGTAATCTAGTCCGGGATGTCAGTGAGGACCTCTCTGTAGAAGGAATATTTAAGTTGAGCCCTTCAGGGTGAGCAGGAATTAGCAGGCTGAATATGAGGGAAGTAGCATTCCTGGAAGAAAAAAAAAAGTACAAATCTCCAACCTTGATCAGAGGTTTTACTTTTTCAACTCTGTAATCTCTTTTCTCTCTTACACTACAGGACTCTGCATAAATAATGGTTAAAAAGACCATTTGGGCAGAGATACAAACATTCGTTCTGCTCCTTAATTACTTATGTGACCTTGGGCAAGCTGCTGGATTTCTTTTAGATTCATTTTACTTTCCAAGCTATTGTGAAAACTAAATGAGTTAATGTATTTAGAGTGTATAGTTAACATTCAATAAAGGTCCATACTGTGTTGTCACTGTTGCTGCTGTTGCTGCTAGAGCAAAACCTAAAGATCTAAATTGCATTCAGATCACTTCCTCAAAATCAGTCCAGAATATTTAAAAAATATCATAAAGGGACATCAAGGGAAAATGGTACATGAAGAGTATGCCATCAGGGCTGTAACAGTCCCTTAAAGGTAAATTTCATGAGGGAAGTAATCATATCTTCCTTATTTAACCTTGTATGCCTAGCACCTCTTACAGGACTTCTGGAAGGCATATAATAGATATTTGTTGAATAAGTGAACAAATGAATGAATGAACTGAATACATCAATTCAACATAAATTTCATAACGACAAAGGAGCTGAAAGGTTATGAATAAATTATATATAGTTTATTGCCTGTTCTGCCTCATTGTCACACAGAGACTTCCTTTTATCTATACTGATGAATTTATAATAGCAAGAACTTGCCTCAATTTCTCACTCTGGGTCTTGGCATATGTTGCTCCCTAAAATTATAACAAAGTTTCCAATGTTTCCAATTACTTAACTCCTAACTGTCCTTCAGCACTCAATTCAAAGCCTTTGAAATACCTCCTAACCTGAGGGGAAAGCCCTTATTTTCTGGTGTATTGCAAACTGCATGTTTCATTATAGCACCTATTGCACTATGTAAGTCTGTTGGGGTACATATATATAAAGCTTATATATGTAAATTGATGCTCAGTGTATGTTTAGGAGTGGAATTGCTTAGTAAAAGGGTTTCAGTATGTTCAGCTCTAGCAGATATTCCCAAACAGATTTTCAAAGTGATTGCATCAATTTATGCCTCATAACAGCAGTGTGTGGTAGTGCCAGGTGCTCCACATCCTCAGTACTTGGTACTGTCAATGTATTTAATTGTATCCATTTTGGAACATGTATAACAGACTTCATTGTTGTTTTAACACATTTCTCTGAGGGTAAATATGTTTGAATAATTTTTTTATGTTTATTGAATATTGAATGTTTTTGTGTTTATTGAACTTTTTTTGACATGCCTTTTCAGGTATCTTGCCTATGTTTCTATCAGATTGTCTGATTTTCCTTATTGATTTTCTTGTGTATATATATATATTTACATACATATATTTTTGATAGCCATTCATTTTCAGATATATGTATTATAAATATCTTTTCCTCTTCTGTGACTTTCCTTTCCATTCACATTATGGTTTCCATTAATGAACATAATTTCTTAATGTCTTTTTCCAATTTTCAATCTTTTTTCATAGTAGTTAATGATTTTGTGTGCAGTTTCAGAACTGTTGGCCTACCTCAGGCCATAAAGATATTTTTCTAAATTTTCTTCCAGAAATCAGATTGTCTTACTTTACCCACTTTGATCTACAATCCACCTGGAATTAATTCTCAAGTGCATTTTAAGGTACTGATCAAAATTTATTTTCTAATATTATCCAACTGGACCACTACTATTTTTAAAAAAGACTATCCTTTACTGCAATGTAGTGCCATCTCTGTCATAAGTCAATTGATGTATTATGCAAATGAATTTATTTCTAGAATCGCTTCTGTTTTATTGGTCTATGTGTCTATGTTTGTGCCCATTGTAGCATGACCAGAATAAGTATATAATGTCCCACAATGACTATTTAAAAAAGAATAATGTTCATTTAGAAATAAAAATTCTGGAATGCCTTTTTTAAAATAAATAATGGTGATTATTTTTTTCAGACAAATAAGGATTTGAACTGTAACCTAATTATCAACTATTTCTAAGCATGGGCAAAATCTCTGTAGTTAGGCTCTGGAAAGATGGCACAGAAGTAGGCAGGCAGGACTCAATTCTCTTCCCGAACAATGGAGAAAGGGCCAAAAGCTGTCTAAGGGACCTGTTTGGGGGTGAGCAAACCAGGACAGTGCTAAACAACTCCCAGGAGGTGAAGGACAGAAGGACGAAGAACCTGAAACAACAAACATGAGTTACCAAACTCCAGCGGTGGCCAGAAAGGACTCCCATCTCCCACCTCAAGATTTTAAGCTGGGGTAAAATTGTTGACTCACTGCAGCCAACTGAGAGAGGAGCAGACATCCACATGTTACAAGGGAAAAGGGAGGTTGAGTGGGGAGGTTTCTCTTTAGTGAATTCTGCCAGCAGAGCTTGCTTTGAACATCAGATCTAACCAAAGCAAAACACAGGAAAGCAAAGAGTGAAAGAAACACCTCTGTGGAAAGGTGTGCTGACAAGTGCCATCTGCTGGCCAGTCTGGAAATTTCATGGAGAAAAACTGCTTTTAAGACTCTCCAAACCCAATCTCCTGGGAGAAAATCTGGGCTCTATTAGTGAGTCTGTGGTCTGATTTTGGTAATTTAAGCTGGGAAATTTTAAAGACTTAGAATAATTTGAATCAAATATCAAAAAAGAGATGTGAAAAAATAGGCAAGAGAGAGAAATTGGGCATCAGAGTAAATTTACCAACATGTTCAGATGCCTAGACATCAACAACAAATTACAAATCCTTCCAGGAATCAGAAAGAGATAGCCCAACCAAAGGAATAAACCTAATATCTTGAAGAGATACATGATTTATGACAACTAATGATAATCACACAATACTCCTAAATCAATTCAAAGACTTGAAAGAAAATATGACAAAAGAAAGAAAGAATATTAAGAAGACACTGGGTGAGCATAGAGACAATTTGAAAGCCTGAAAAAAAAGTAACAGAGTTTATGGAAATGAAAGATGAAAGACACAATAGGTGAGATTAAAAATATATTAGAGGCACATAAGAGCAATTTGAATTGCTTGAAGATAGAATTAGTGATTTTGAAGACAGAACATCTGAATTGGAAAAGTCAGGAGAAAAGAGAGAAGAAAATGAAAGAAATGGAACAGTTTCTCAGGCAATTGAATGACAACAAAAAACACACAGACATATTCAGACATATATGTTATCAGTATTCCAGAAGGAGATGAGAATGGAAAAGGGCAGAAATGATATTTGAAGAAATAATGACTAAAAAATTCCCAACCCTTATGAAAGACATAAATATAAATATCCAAGGACTATACACCCAAAACAGAATAAACCCAAATAGACCTATCCCGAGACACCTATGCAGAATGACAAATATCAGAGATAAAAAGAGGATTCTGAAAGCAGCGAGAGAAATGCAAAATGTCACATACAAGTAAACCTCAATAAGATTAACGGCCAACCTCTCCTATGAAATCACAGAGGTGAGAAGAAAGGGTATGCTGTATTTAAGGTACTGAAAGAGAAAAATAGCCAGTCAAAACTTCTGTATCCTACAAAATTGCCCTTCAAAAATGAGGGTGAGTTCAAAGTCTCCTCAGACAAACTCTGATCAAATTACCAAAAGAACAGAATTTCAAGAGATGCTAAAGGGGGGTGCTGCAGCCTGAAAGGAAAACAAAAACAAAAACAAAAAGAAGGGAGAGAGACTTGGAGAAGAGTAGAATTGAAGATTATCAAGAAGGGTAAATTAAAGTGCAAAAAGAAAAAAAATAAAGTGCAAAAAGACAGAAAATAGTAAGGTATAATAACAGAAAGTCAAAGGACAAAATGGATGAAATAAGTAATGCTATTATAATAATAAAATTGAAAATTAATGACTTGAACTCCCCAACAAAAAGTCATAGACTGATAGAATGGATAAAGAAATACGAGCCATCTATATGCTGCCTACAAGAGACTAACCTCAGACATAAGGACACAACCAGGTTAAAAGTGAAAGTTTGGAAAAAGTTATTCAATGCAAACCAAAAAAAAGAGCTGGAGTAGCAGTACTAATATCAGACAATATAGATTTTAAATGCAAAATTTTTATAAGGGATGAAGATGGTCATTATATATTGACAAAAGGGGAAATTTACCAAGAAGAAATAACTATACTAAATCTTTATGCACATAAACTGAGTTTCTCAAGCTACATTAGGCACACAGTGGCAAAATTGAAGGGAGAAATAGATGTCCTTACAATAATAGTTGGAGATATCAATACACAGTCTCAATATGGATAGCAAATCTGGACAGAGGATAAATCAAGCAACAGAGAGATTGAATAATACGATAAATGAACTAAACCTAACTGATATCTATAGAGCATTGCGCCCCAAAACAGCAGGATATACATTCTTTATAAGGACTCATGGATCCTCCCCCAGGATAGACCATTTGTTGGGTCATAGGACAGTACTCAAGAAATTTTTAAAGATTGAAATTATACAAAACACTTTCTCTGTTCACAAGGGAATGAAGCAAGAAATCTATAATGGACAGAAAAATATATGGAGATTAAACAACATACTCTTAAATAATCAGAGGGCCAAAGAAGAAATTGCAAAAGAATTCAGCAAATATTTTGAGATGAATGAAAATGTGAGCATGACATATTAAAACCTGTGGGATACTGCGAAGGCAGTGCAGAGAGGGAAATTTATAGCACTCAAAGCTTACATTAAAAAAGAAGAAAGAGCTAAAATTGGAGATCTTACTGCACACCTAGAGGAAATAGAAACAAAAAAACTAATCCCAAACCAAGCCAAAGGTAAGAAATAGTAAGGATCAGAGCAGAAATAAATGAAACAAGAACAAAAAACAATAGAGAGAATCAACAAAACCGAAGTTTGTTCTCTGAGAAGATCAATGAAATCAACAAACACTTAGCTAGACTTACAGTGTAAAAAAGAGAGAAAATTCAAATAAATAAAAATCAGAAGTGAGGGGTGAGGACATTACCACTGACCCACAGAAATAAATGAGATCATAAGAGGATACTATTAACAAATTTATGCCAAAAACTAGAATGTAGACAAGGCAGACAAATTCCTAGAAACTCACTACACCTACACTAAGCCCAACAGAAATAGAAGACCTCAACAAACCAATCACAAGTGAAGAGGTTGAAACAGTCATCAAAAACCTCCCAAAGAATATACTGGAGGAGAGTGTAAACTACAATGTAAACTATAATCCATGAGGTTCATCAGTGCTCCAAAATGTATTCACCAAATGCAATGAATATGCCACAATGATGAGGGAGGTTGTTGATGTGAGAGGTGGGAGGAGTGGGGGGGGGTTGTGGGGTATGTGAGAACCTCCTATATTTTTTAATGTAATGTTTTTTGTGATTTATGTACCTTAAAAAAAATTAATTAAGTAAGTAAGTAATTAAAACCTCCCAAAGATGAAAAGCCCAGGGCCAGATGGCTAGACAGGTAAATTTTACCAATCATTCAAAGACATTCTAATGCTAATCTTGCTCAAGCTCCTCAAAAAAAAAAAAAAAAACTGAACGGTAAAGAACGCTACCAAGCTCAAACTCATTCTATGAAGCCAATATCACCCTATCACCAAAACCAGATAGATACTACATAAAAAAGAACATTACGGACCAATATCTCTAATGAATATAGGTGCCAAAATCCTCAACAAAATGCTTGCAAACTGAATCCAAAAGCACATTAAAAGAGTTACACACCATGATCAAGTGGGTTTTAACCCAGGTATGCAAGGGTGGTTCAACACAAGAAAATCCATTAGTGTAATAATCCACCTTAATACATTGAAGATGAAAATCACATAATCCTCTCGATTGATGCAAAAAAGGTATTTGACAAAATACAGCACCCTTTCTTGCTAAAAAACAAACAAACTCTCCATTAGATAGGAATAGAAGGAAGCTCTTTCAGTATGGTAAAGTGTCTATATGGAAAACCTACAGCTAGCATTGTACTCAATTGTGAAGGCCTGAAAGCTGTTCTGCTGAAATTGAGATATCAGGGATTCCCACTGTCACTACTGTTATTCACTGTTGTTCTAGAAGTTCTAGTTAGAGGAATTAGGCTAGATAAAGAATTAAAAGGCACCTAAATAGGAAGGAAGAAGTAAAACTTCCACTATTTGCTGATAGTATGATCCTATATCCAGAAAGTCCTGAAAAAGCCACAACAAAGCTACTAGAACTAATAGACAATTTCAGCAAATTGGCGGACTACAAAATTAATATGCAAAAACCAATAACGTTTCTCTACACTACTAATGTGCAATCTGAACAGGAAATCAGAAAAACAATTCCATTAACAACTAAAACAGTCAAATGTTTAGGAATAAACATAACTGAGGACATGAAGGACCTGTATTCACAAAACTACAAAGCACTGCTAAAAGAAACTGAAGAAGACTTAAATAAATGGAAGGATATTACATGTTCATGGATTGGGAGACTTCATATCATTAAGATGTCAATCCTACTCAAACTGATTTACAGATTCAGTGAAATCCCAATAAAATTCCCAACAGCCTTTTTTGCAGAAATGGAAAAGCCAATTATCAAATTTATTTGAAAGTGTAAGGAGCCCCAAATAACTAAATGTTTTAAAAGAGAAGAAAGAAGTTGGAGGATTCTCACTTCCTGACTTTAGAGAGTATTACTTAGCTACAGTGGTAAAAACAACATAAAGACAGACAGATTGACCTATGGAACTGAATCAAGAAGTTGGAAAAAGACTCACAACTACAGTCAAGTGATTTTTGACAAGGCTGTCAAGCCCTTCCAACTCGTCCAGAACAGTCTATTCAACAAATGGTCCTGGGATAAATGGATATCCATATTCAAAAGAAAGAAAGAGTGCCCTTTTCTCTCACTGTATTAAAAAATTAACCCAAAATGGATCAAGGACCTAAATATAAAAATGACAATCATAAAACATCTAGAAGAAAATGTAGGAAAATATCTTCAAGATCTTGTGGTAGGCAGTTGTTTCTTAAACCTTATATCCAATGTACCAGCAACAAAAGAACAAATAGATAAATCAGACCTCTTCAAAATTAAATACTTTTGCACCTCAAAGGACTTTGTCAAAAGGGTGAAAAGGCAGCTGACTCAATGAGAGAAAATATTTGGCAATAACAAATCCAAACAAGATTTAATATCCATGATATATATAAAGAGATCATACAACGCAACAATAAAACACAAACTACCATTTAAAAAACGGGCAAAAGACTTGAAAAGACAATTGTCCAAAAAAGAAATAGAAATAGTGAAGAAACATATGAAAAAATGTTCAACGTCTCTAGTTATTATAGAAATGCGAATTAAAACTCCCATGAGCTATCATCTCACACACAACAGAATGGCCACTATTAAAAAGTCAGGAAACTGTAAATGTTGGAGAGGATGTGGAAATATAGGAAAGCTTATTATTATTGATGGAAATGTAAAATAGTAAGAGCCACTGTGGAGGACTGTTTGGCAGTTCCAAAGGAAGTTGAATATAGACTTGCCATTTGACCACGCAATACTGATACTAGGTATATATCCAGAAGAACTGAGAGCAGTGACATGAACAGACATTTGTACTCTGATATTCATAGCAGCATTATGCACAATTTCCAAAAGCTGGAAACAACCTAAATCCCCTGACAGGACCTGGAGAAATGAGACTCTGGTCTCTGAGGTGTAGGTGTGTATGATTGCAGCAATTCATTGGTGAAGAAAGTCTCACCATGCCCCAGAAGTTGAAGTGATTCATACTTCCTGGTTGTCCATGAAGTATTAGATAGATATAATGAGAGAGGAGATAAAGAAGACAACAATAAGGGAGATGAATAGATAAAGAAGAGCCAGCAGGTCCGTGGGATTTTGAAAGTGAAGGAACATTCCTAGATCTATTCCAGTCCTTTCATTTGACTGATAAGGCTTTTAAAATCTCAGGAATATAAAAGAATTGGCAATACTCACTCAGCTGTTTATCAGCAAGTTCTAGATAAGAAATTTCAGAAATCATTCCATTATGCTGTAATAATTTTCCAACATCACTGCTCTCCAAAGCTCAACTCAAATACTGACTCCTAAGTGAAGTCTTTAAAGAAACTCCCAAAGAAGATGATTTGTTTCTGCCTCTGGCATCCACTATGCTCTGTTCAGATCCCTATTACAGCAATAATAACATTATTACATTATAGTGCACAAGTCTGCTTTCCATACCAGCTTCTTAAAACTCTAATTCCAACTAGCTTCTAAAAGCTTCTTAAAATTCCAATATTAGTTAGCCTCTTAAAAATAGTGTCTGGGTTGTACTTTTCTCAGTATCTCCATTGCCTGGCATATAGTTTCAGTAAATGTGTAAGGGGTAAATGAGCAAATGGATGGTGAGACTAATAATTAATTGAATGAACAACATATGGATTCAAACAAGCCTGAAGCAGGGTCTGAGTAATGTAGCAGAAGGTGATCTTCATCTAATACCCTAAAAGTGTTTTGTGAAATAGTAGATAGACAGAACCAGGGGTACTAGAAAGGTGATGGGTCACAAACTTCTCCTGGGTTACAATGAAGTTTATCCTCAAAGGGGAAACAGGTTGCTGAGTTGGACCATTCCTTGAAAAGTGATTAAAATCAGACCTGGGTCCATGCCCGGAGAAACATTTGACCACTGCAAAGAGAATGAATTGACCATTTCCAGCTGCATCCATTTGACATTAGAAGGAGACTTTGGGGCTCAACAATTAGTCCTTGATCATAAAAAGTCTCAGTCTCATAAAAAGTCTCAGTGTCCTGTTCAATAATTTTCTCTTCTTATATGTATACAAGGATCAGGTTATTCTAGTGACATTTGTCCTCTCATCCTCATATATAGAATATTAATTTCACATACATTGTATCATAATATAATTTTTAGAAAAATACTGTCTATAGTGATTTTGTTTCATAAATTTGAAATAATTACAAAACAGATAAAACCAGTCTTTGGGTGAACTTACCCATGTTACACACTATATGTTGGCTGAAAAATGAAGAAAACTGATTGATATTTCAAATATTTTGAAACACTCTCAAGAATTAAAAGTAGACATGCTCCATTCTTTCCTTTTAGTCCACTACATATTCAGCATGTAATTAGTCTTGTTTCCTTCTTCCAACTCTCCATTTAAATTTTATTGCATTTTTATCACCTCTGAGAAATAGATACTGAGCAATCATTTCTTAGGCAATTCAAATGCCCTATATGAGTATTATGAAACCATATATTATACACCTGAATTAGAAATGAAGTTAAATATTTATCCTAAAAATAGATATGGGTGAAAAGAATAATTGTAGCTTATGTTTTTATTCAGTAATGTATATTTTAATTGAAAGTACATTTATAAAAACTTCATGATCACCATTATATCACTAATCTACATACTATTTCTTCCCAAGATAAACCTTTTCCTTGGCAAGGTCAGTTTAAGCAATTACCTTTTTCAATTGAACTTTTACTTTTGGTTGTTAATTAACTATTGTGGAAGAGACCAGCAGTCAAATTTTTGTATACTTACTATAAAGAAACATTAGACCCAGTAATCTGATTGTCAGCAATGAACCTTCAAACCAAACACAGTAATAATGACTAAAGAAGGGGGAAAAAACTGTTTCTGAAAGATGAACATTTATTTTTGACAGTTTATGCAAATGTGATTACGTTTTTCCCTATTTCTACTAATCAGGCCAAGGGTAACTGATACAAAAAGAAATAGAAATAAAAAATAAAACTTCATTTTGGAGCTGGAAATTGTTGGAGTGATAGGAAAATTTGTGGGCTGATTTGAAAAGGTGTAACAGAAATAACCATAATGAAAAAAAAACTCTGTCCTGTAAGATATAGCAAAACTGACTTAAAAGAAATTTTCATTTTGTCTCAAGAGACCAGTAGGGGGGAAATTTTAAAGAGAAATAGTAATTATAGCTATTAAGTTTTCAATAGCACAAGTTTTTATTGTGCCAAATCATGTTTTCCTCCAGCAAAACATTACAAGTGGTTGATTTTTTTCAAAATGCTTTTTTGGAGGGGTACATTACATTATTCTTTATTCCTAGGTGTATGTTTGAAGTATCTCATAACACAAATTTTTAAAATATTAAGCAACAACATCAACAAAAATTTCAAGTACGAGTTTAGCTACAGATTCACAGTTTTTTTTGTATTAACAATAATAACAACAACAAAAGAAAACAACCTAAGTGCTAGCGATAGAGGAACTGTTGTAAAATGTGGTTTATCCAGATGATTTAATATTACAAGACCCACAAGGCAAAACTATAAAATGTAAAGATAAGTCAATAGTTTTGTACTCATAAAAATGTAGAAGTAAATTCAAAATGCAGAAGGTTTTGTTAATGAACAAAAATGTTCACAATATGTTGAGTGACAAAAGCAAGTTCTAAAATTGTATGTGAAGAGTAGTCTCATTTTTATTTATATGCAAATATATACACATACTTCTAAGAATTTATCCCCAGATGAATTTACAACCATGAGAAATAATTTGTGCACAGGGTTTTAACTGAGGCATTGTTTGGAGGAGCAAAAGATCGGCAACAGTCTAAATGTCAATAACATGGTATTTATTTTTAAAAGCCAGAATACTATGAGCAATAAATAAGCCAAACATGAGGCTGAGAAAGCTTTTTGGGTATTGATATGGAATGACTACATCTTTAAGTTTTATTTTTAGTGGTGCACAACAATGTGCATACTATGCTACTATTTGTGCAAAATATGGGAGGAAATATATATATATATATTTGTTTGTACCTAAATACAATCTCCAGAAGGAAACAAAGAAACTGGTAACACTTATTACCTCTAAGACAGCAGTGGGTTGGTGAGATAGCAATGGAAAAGATACTCTTCACCATATATCTTTTGTACCTCTAAAGTTTTGAACCATGTTAAGTGAATTATTTGTTAAAATTTTCAAAAGATATATATATGCAAAATAGGTCAAACACAAAGGTGTATACATTACATTGATCCACTTACATGACATTAAAGAACAAACATAACTAACCTATAGTCATAGAAATCGGAACAGAACAGTGGTTACTCCTTAAAGAAGTGAATTTAACATAAAAGGGATGAGGGAGCTTTATGGGATGATGGCGATGTTCTACATCTTAATTTGGGTGAGGTTACATAATGGTATATACATCTGTCAAAATTCATAAACTCTACTTAAGATCCGTGCATTTTACTTTAAGAAAATTACAGCTCAACAAAAATATACATGTGAATGCGGGAAGCAACTGTGGCTCAATCAGATGAGCTCCCGTCTACTATATGGGAGGTCGCGTCCCTGGGCCTCCTGAAGGCAGGCTTGCCCGCACCCTGCGGAGCATTGCCCGGCCCACAGCGCTGTGGAGATATGACTCAGCAAGGTGACACAGCAAAAAAACGGAGACAAACGAGAACACAGAAGAGCCCACAGAGAATGGACACAGAGAGCAGACAGCAAGTAAGCTGCAAAGGGGGAGGGGAAATTAATTAATTAATTAATACAGACAGATACAGAAGACCATACAGCGAATGAACACAGCAAAAAGCCACAAGGGTGGGGTGGGGGGATAAAAAAAAATGTATGTATATATGAATGCAAAATATCTGATAGTATATACTCCAAAAGTTAATGATAATTATCAAGAGGGGATTACAAGTAATATTCTATTTTTAAAAAGAAGATTTATTGAGATATATTCACATACAATACAACTGTTCAAATTCACAATCAATGGCTATTAGTATGATCAGAGAGCTGTGCATTCATCACCACAATCAATCTTAGAATATTCATTTCTCCAAAAAACCAAAACCCCATACCCCATAGCAGTCACCTCTCAGTCCCTATATCCATTCCCAGCCCTACATAACCACTAATCTAATTCTATTTATAGATTTATTTATATTTACATTTTATACAAATGGAATCATGCTATATGTAGCACTTTGTGTGTGGTTTCTTTCATTTAAGTTCCTTAGGAAACACATCATTTTTTTAAAAGTAGGGATTGTTCTTCTCTAACTCTAATGTTATCCTGTAAAAATGAAATATTAACACTCAGGTTCAAAGGCTGAGCAATGATATTTTATATTAATTTTTATTTTGAAAAAATGAAAATATTTATTGAATATTCACTCTTTGCTAAGCATGTGCTAAGTGTTTCCCATTCATTACCTTGGTTAACCCTTGCAAAAAACCACATAATTTAATTATTCATTAGACCTATTTTTAAAACTGAAAAATGTGGGGCTTGGGGAATTACTCCCAAGTCACACAATTTAAAAAGTGGCAAAGGTATCTGTCTTTCCCTGACATAGAATATGAGCAATGGCACATTAAGTCATGGCTCAATACCACCTCATATACCACAGAATAAATAGGCTTTTGATTGGAAAAAATAGCAAAATCACTCACATTCTTATAAAAGATTTACTTTGACTTAATGTAACAGGACTCAGACTGTTACCACTGGCCACCTAGACAATTTCATCCCTTAGAAAACTTTCAAAAGCCAGTTTCCATGGCAGGTTCTTTGGTGCCTGTCATACTTGGTGTCACTCAGTCTGTTCCCTCTACTGGCTTTGTGCTTCACCACTCCCTGTCTCTAAGGGGGATGGCTGTTAAGGAAAAATCACTGTATGGCAGGGGTGTGTCACCTTGTGACTTTATTGGAGGGACAATAATTCAGTCAAGGAGTTTTTTCATAAATACTTGCACTATGCATGTAATATTATACAGGATCAAATGAATTGGAGTAAAGTTTTGTTCTCTAATATTATGCTACTCTATAAAATCTGAGTGGTGGGACTAAAGATGAAAATCTGAGCAATCCTTCTCTTATTATCACTTTCCTACTTCCTCCTTCTTGTCTCTCTCTACTTTTCTGTATACTTCAGCCTTATTTCTAACCCGCTTTCATTCATTTTATCTCTTCTACCATAGGGGACTAAAAAGGCAAGATGAGAAAAGAATGTTACGTGGCTGATAGAGAACATGGCCACATCTACCTTCATTCTGTGTGGAATACAGCACTTGTCAACCTCTAGCTTTGGGCTCTTAATTTTTCTGGAAAGAATATAGTTTAAAAGTGTGTATTTGGCGATTTCTCCTTCTCCCCAACACCTGATTGGGGATTGTTTTTCTCTAACTCTAATGTTATCCTGTAAAACTGAAATATTGACACTCAGGTTCAAAGGCTGAGCAATGTAATTTTATATTAATTTTTATTTTGAAAAAATGAAAATATTTATTGAATATTCACTCTTTGCTAAGCATGTGCTAAGTGTTTCTCATTCATTACCTTGTTTAACCCTTGCAAAAAACCACATAATTTAATTATTCATTAGACCTATTTTTAAAACTGAAAAATGTGGGGCTTGGGGAATTACCCTCAAGTCACACAATTAAAAAGAGGCAAAGGTATCTATCTTTCCCTGACGTAGAATATGAGCAATGGCACATTAAGTCATGCCTCAATACCACCTCATATACCACAGAATAAACTCCTTTTTTTTTTTCTATACTGATTATTCCTTCTATACCACATTTTACTTGAGCATAACAGAGTACACCATATAAAACAAGAAGGGATTATTCAAGTCTATCGAAGTCAGAGTTCTATTTTTCAGGACAGTAATAAATTAGCTTTAACAAGATTCTATGCTTACATAACAGGAAAATGTTAAAAGCCGTAATAATCCAGGTCTGTATTAAAACTGCATGCTTCTTCCTAATCCATAAAAAAATAAATAAATTGGATGTCAACAATACAAACTTCTCTTTAAAATACACTGTTAAAAGAATGAAAATACAAGCCATGGGTTGGGGTAAAATATTTGCAAAGCATATATCTGAAAAAGCACTTGTATATTGGATATTTAAAGAACTCCCAAAACTCAACAAGAGAAAACAACCGGCAAAGTTGAAAATGGGAAAAAATATTTAAAGAGACATTTTTACAAATTATAGATACAGGTAACAAATAAGGACATGAAAAATGTATCATTATTCATTAGTCATTAGGAAAATGCAAATCAAAGTCACAATGTAATAGTACTAGACAACTATTGGAAAGACAAAAATTAAAAGGACTGACCATACTTAGTGCTTTCAAAGATGTAGAGGAGGGAAGCGGATGTAGCTCAAGTGATAGAGCTTCCACCTACCATATGGGAAGATCTGGGTTCAATCCCTAGGGTCTCCTGGTAAAAAAGAAGAAAAAGCGTGCCCATGTGGTGAGCCAGTGCCTGCATGAGTGCCTGAGTGGTGAGTACAAGTGCCCGAGTGGTGAGCCAGTGCCCATGCAAGTGAGTCACACAGCAAGATGATGATTCATCAAAAGAGAGACAAGGAGAGAGTCAAGGTGAAGCACAGCAGAAACCAGGAACTGAGGTGATACAATTGACAGGGAACCTCTCTGCACATCAGGGATCTCCAGGATCAAATCCTGATGAATCCTAGAGGAGAGAAAATGAGAAGACAACACACACAGCAAAAACAGCAGGGTGGGAGGAGGGGAATGTGGGGGGAGGTTAAAAAAAAGATGTAGAGGAAATGAACTTCTTAAAATGCTGGTAGGAATGGAAATTAGAACAACTTGGGAAGATTGGCAGTTTCTTTAAAAGTTAAGCATACACTTACCATATGATCCATCCAGTCATTCCACTTACGGGACTTTACCCAAGAGAAATGAAATCATATATCCATACAATACAAGGACTTTTATGCTCATAACTGGATGCTCATAGGAGCTTTATTTGTAATTGCCAAAAATGGGAAACAATCCAAATGTCCATCATGAGGTAAATGGATATACAAATTGTGGAGCATCCATAGTATGGAATACTACTCAGCAATAAAAAACGCAGTATAAACGATTGATACATGCAACGCATGGATGGACCTCAATATAATAATGCTGATTCAAAGAATTCAATCAACAAAGATTGTACACTATATGTTTTCACTTATATAAAATTCTAGAACATGCAGACTAATCTACAATAACCAAAAGCAGATTATTTGTTGCTTAGGCAATGGGTGGCTTGGGCATGAGGAGCAAGAAGGAGGAAAGGATTACAAATGAGCATAAGGAAATTTTTGGAGCTGATGAATATATTATTTCTCTTGAATTTTCAGTGACTTCAAGGGTGTATGCATATATTAACACTTCTCAAATTATATGATTTCAATATGTGTATATTTTTGTAAGCCAATTATACCTAAATACAGCTGTTACGAAACACCACATGCTTCAGAGATTACACATACCATTCCCTGGCAAACACTGCTCAGCAAGATAATGAAAGGAGTTGTGAATTGTCACTCATCACCAGAGGTAAGGTGTTTAAGTGCAGATCACTGCCACGTATGGATATTTATCCAGCAATGGATAATGTCAAGCACAAGGTAATTAATGCAAGATAATTAGTGAAGCTGCCATATTTAGATGCTCAGAACTTTATTCATTTATCAACATCCTCTCCTTAGTTCTGTAAGTTAAAATATGGGGTGTGAATGCGACTCAAACAATTGGGTGCCCACCTCCCACATGGGGGGCCCCAGGTTTAGTTCCCAGGGCCTCCTAAAGAAGATGAGCTGCAAGGAGCTGCGAGCGGAAGTGGATCAAGTGTTGGGCACTGGCCTCCCACATGGGAGGTCCCAGCCTTGGTTCCTGGTGCCTCCTGAAAAAGATAAGCAGACAGACAAGGGAGGCATCTAGGGGTGGGGAAGGGATAAAAATTAAATATATATATTTCACTGGTATATAATGCAATTTTGATCATGTTTGGATTCATTGCACTGTGCAGGATGGCTTCCTCAGCCTCCATGTAAAGCCTTATTTTTTTTTCATTTAGTTTAAAATTGTTTCCATGTATAGCTTATGCATGAAATAAAAAGGAATTTACAATTTAAAAAAATCTTTACATCTCTAACTAAGCAACAAAAAAGATGGAGGGAATCATTTTTTATAAAAGCTCAATGAGTAACCAGAGGCAAACCTTTCCCCATGCTTGTAAATCTTTTGGAATTTTCTAACCCTGCTCCTTCCAATAGACTATGTTTAATACTCCACATATTAGGAAAGCATTTTTGAAGAGAACTTTGAATATGAAAACATTTCTTAAAATGTATGAATAAAGTAGATCACAATAAACCCTTATACCTGAGAATCTTATGTAAATGCTTTCCTTGAGAAATGCGAAGGACCTGCCAAATCACACTTTCATTTGTCTGTAAATAACTCCCTGAAACACATGCAAAATTATTTTAATTGGCCAAGGAGTACACTCTTGCACACACACACAGAGTTTATTTTTGCAATTAAAATGCTATATGTATCCTGGCAGTTTCAAAATTCAAATATAAGGCTTTTAAACAGAATGTCATGGGTAGGTCTATTAGTCACTAGTCTTCTTCCTAAAGTAACCCAAATTTATATTCAATACAGCATCTACAGCATGCCCTGCACTACCAGGGACATCTATGTTACTAACACATAATCAAGAATTACAAATGAATTTGTGCCAACTAAATGTGGACCTCTAGGCAAAGACTGGAATGGCAGGTGTGTTTTCCCTTCATCAGTCTGACAAATTATGTGCAATTGCCAAATTTATGCTTACCGTACTCCTATTATTGCACTTCCAAGTAGGTTAAATTATTTTTTTAATATTTTAGAAACAATTTTGGTTCTGAGTACTATTTCTTCTTCCATTCTGTACTGACTTCCATTCAAGAAACTGATAATTACACATGATATCCCTGCAGCTATATGCCAAATGTTGATCTGGAAGCCTGTGCTAAGCTGGTAGTTGAACAGATGCATCATCTTGAGTAAAGGCAGAACATGCAGTTCATGTCATCACTTATTGGGCTCTTAACGTGAATTAATGTATCTCTAGGGTTTGGCACTAGACTTATTCTGGTGTTAGAGACAGGAATAAAAGTTCTAGTGCTTACAAGTCCCCAAGGGTGACACATTGCAGGTGTCTAGAGCTGTCATGCACCTCAGAGCACGGGCCTCTGGGAAAGCAGAGATGGAAAAGGCAAGTAAAAGAGCCCAAAGGACATGAGAGGATCGAAGCAAATATATGCTATGCATTCTGCAGTACCTGAAGGCCACTTTTGAAAACCATTCTAGTTGCCTAAAAAAGCGTGGGATGCTTTGTAGCAACTGTGTTCTATTGACGCATGTCCCACAGAAAATACATGTTCAAGTCCTAATTCTTAGTCCTGTGGTTGTGAAGTCACTTGTAAATAGGATTTGCAAAGATTCTGTTAGTTAAGGTGAATCAAGATAGGCCTTAATCCAATATGACAAGAGTCCTTATAAGCAAAAGAAATTAGGACACGGATGTACAAGCCACAGAAGGAAACAGAAAGAGAAAGACCATCAAATGGTGAAGGCAGAAATTGATTGCCAGCAAGCCACCACAAAAATCCTACAAACTTCAGAGTAAACATGGCTTGCTGACTCCTTGATTTTGGACTTCCAGCCTCCAAATCTGAGACAATAAATTCTTGTTAATTCAAGCAATTTGTGATATTTTGTACAGCAGCCATAGAAAATTTTGACAACAACCCATACTTGTTTTCGAAGATGAGTAGCACCTGATTGGTTTATTTTTGTTTATCTCTTTGTATCTACAAGTATGGGACAGACTCCCAAGTGATAAGATTTAAATTTGATTTTAGCCAAGCTTTTGATGGCACCTTTCATGGCTTTCTTATTGAGACAAACTAGGAACCTAGTCTTACCTGTATTATGCCTTGTGTTGAGAAGCAAATGGATTCCAAGTCTCCCACATATCCTTATCATGTTAGAGGGTTTTCAAAAAAGGAATATATAACCATCTGGCCATTCTTTTTTTAGACATTTGCCTGTAAAACTAAGAAGGGAACAGTGAGAAGAAAAAGAAGATAGGAAAAACAAAAATCCAGACTAGATAATGTGTCAACATTTTCTGTAGTGCTATGGTTTCTAGATTTATTTGACCATTAAAGACAATACAAGGCAGTAATGCAGAGCAAAGTTTCTGGAGCCACTGACAAGCTACATGACCATGAGTATCTCTGTGCTTTAGTTTCCTCCTCTACAAAATGTAAAAGAGCATCTATACCCCAAGTCATTGTTGAGGATTAGAGAAGAAGGTATATGAAGTGTTAGTAGTTATTATTAATAAAGGAGCCATGAAAAAATGAAACAGTTAACCATTAGCAGAATCATACACTTCAAATACTGTATAAAACAATTTTTCTTAGATATAACTAAATGCTTTATTGAAAGATTAAAAGGTGAATTTTAATAAACACAGAGTTTGCATGCAAATGATGCCTCAACATGATTTTTCATTGTTGGAAAATACTGTTTTTCCAAATATGAAGGGCAGTGATAAGTTGGAGATGAGAGTTAGTGTATTAAATAAATGAGATAAACATTACTTAAGCACCTTCTAGATGAAAGGTGCTTAATTAGTGTTCTTATATGTTCATATGTTCTCATTCAGTGCCCATAACCACCCAGAAAGTTGTAATATTCTCAATATTTTACTTAACATTCAGTTAGGTTCAATAATTTACAGGTCACACAGTCAGAGAATGGTATAATTGGAAATTGAAGTCATTTTGTCACATCACACAAAATAATGAGAAGATTTAACATTTATTTGGCGCCTTCTGAGCATTCTGTGTTAGAGGCTGCCCAGGCGCTATCACCCATCTACGTCATAAAAGCAGGCTATCTAGGGAAGATTCATATTATCCTTTGATAGATGAAGAAACTGAGATTCAGAGGAGTTAAATAGCCTGGCCAACGACCCAGAACCAGGAAGTATAGTTTAGGAATTCAGAGTCTGTTTTTCATGTAACATGGGAGTATTAAAAAACAGTCCTATGTTGAGGATGGCCTTTGATTTTTTAAAAGTTGCATCTATTTGAGAAAATAATACAAAGCCCTAGGATACAGAAACTCAAACTAAAAGTAGATTTTGTGTAAAGTGATCCTCAATTGTTACAATATTATTGTTAGTAGCCCTGAAATAGCTCCATGTCATTTAAATGGCCAAAATCAGAAGATGACCTACTCAGGATATAAAAGTTAGCCTGGCTTATATTCAAGAAGAAAGAGAAATCTCAAAGAACTTTCAATGAAAAAGGTATTATTTCTTGATATTTTAAAGAGTAGTACATAAAAATTTCTTATAAAAATGTAATCAACTAAGCAAAATGTACTTTGTTTTAAAAATAAACAAACAGATCCTCTTTCTCTTTTTTTTTAAAATTATTTATTTATTTTTAAAAATTACATTCAAAAAATATGAGATCCCATTCAACCCCACCGCCCCCACCCCCCGCTCCCCCCACAGCAACACTCTCTCCCATCATCGTGACACATCCATTGCACCTGGTAAGTACATCTCTGAGCATCACTGCACCCCATAGTCAATGGTCCACATCATAGCCCACACTCTCCCACGTTCCATCCAGTGGGCCCTGGGGGGATCTACAATGTCCTGTAATTGTCCGTGAAGCACCACCCAGGACATCTCCTCGTCCCAAAAACGCCTCCACATCTCATCTCTTCCTCCCATTCCCCAAACCCAACAGCCACCATAGCTACCCTTCCCACACCCATTCCACATTTTCTCTGTGGACATTGGATTGGTTGTGTCCATTGCACATCTATGTCAAGTGGGGGCTTAGATTCCACATGGATACTAGATGCACTCCTCCTGCTTTCAGTTGTAGACACTCTAGGCTCCATGGTGTGGTGGTTGACCTTCTTCAACTCGATGTTAGCTGAGTGGGGTAAGTCCAATAAATCAAAGTGTAGGAGCTGAAGTCTGTTGAGGCTCTGGGCCTGGGTATCATATTATCAGTCCAGAGATTCAAATCCCATAAATATATCTTAAACCCCAGCACCAACTACAATTCCAATAAAGTAGCATGCAAGTCTTGTGAAAAGAGATCCCCTCTGAGTCCAATTCCATCACGCAGAAACACCAGCTCCAAAGAAGGGCCATCTGCCATGGCAGTGAACCCCATCTGCCATGATCATAGAACCCATGGGCCTCTTTATTCCTCAAAAGAACCAATACCTGGGGTTGTATCTACTTTATCTATCTCTCAGACTCTGCTCAGTTGTGCATAAGGGGATTCTTTCTGACAACCTCCAGACTCTTTTTTAGAGACTCATAGCCTTATATTCTCATTTCTTCTTTCCATTTCCCCCTTACATTAGGTCAAACAGCATTTTGAAGTCATGTTATTATATGTAGACAGGGATATTCTGCTGATCCGTGTTGAACCTTTAATTCAAGGTCCTTTTCTAGTTGCGTCTTCAGCTGGTATGTGGTAGTGATCCCTCGGTGCCAGGGAGGCTCATCCCCGGGTGTCACGTCCCACGGTGGGGGGAATGCACTGCATCTACATGCTGAGTTTGGCTGTGAGAGTGGCCACATTTGAGTAACATGAAGGCTGTCAGGAGGAAACTCCCAGGCACAGTGCTACTCTAGGCCTTATTCTTATTGCAGGTGTATAGGCTCAAAAGCATAGCCATTAGTATCAGGAGCCCACTGTTGGGCCCTCCTTCCTTCCTGGTTCTTGCCGTTGCACCTGGGGGACTGCCACTGCTCCCCCAGTGTCCACGACAGTGACTCCCCGGCCAGGGGCCCAGTACCCCCCCAGCTGTTGTTTTTAATTGTTTCCACTATGAGTATATCTAGACATTACTATATACCCTGGGCATAGGCCCTGTATGACTCCCTGTCAACCATATATATCCTGTCAATAACATCCTATATCAGTATTCCTCCGCTGCCATTGTTGAACCACTCTGTGATCCAAAACTTCCTGTAAAGTGAATCCCAACATAATGTCAGCTTCACAAGAGTCTTAGATCACCGAAATTCATATCTACAATATACAGTACTTCCCCAGATTCACCATAAAACCTTTTCCCTTCCACAGCGATAATCTCTTAACTTGTTCATATCATATTTCCTGAAACTGATGTACAGATTCCGAGACAATAGCTTTCAAACAAGATGACATTTGTGCTTACTATGTGGTCCATACTTTAGGTTGTACAGTTTTCTAAATTTTTTAGTTATCCTATGTTTTGCATTATGGTTTACATTATTAGTCTGTCATCCCCTATATGTTTTTGGTGTAATATTACATGTTTTATATTCATCTTCGTGTACTCTCACAAAACTCCTCTCTTGCCCCCATATTTATCTTGGTTCCATCCATTCCACATCCATTTTCCCCTCCCCTTGGGGCCCACAACGCCAGCCAATCTCCATTTCCCGAGAAGCCATGTCCAGAGATACTTGTAGCAGTGTTCAGGGCCTGACTTTCTCAACTGCCCTAATGCCCTGGGAGCCCTCCTTTCTCACTAGAGATACAGTTCTCTCTGTTTGACGGCATTAGTCCTCCCCAGGATGTGGGTCCACCCCAACTCTCACTTCTTGGGTCTCTTCCCAATGGTACAACCCACCTTGGCAAAATGAGCCTTCAGCTATTCGCCCAGAGTCCGTCCCTCATCAGACCATACCCCCTGAGCATCCTAAACAGGTAACCCTCCTACTTATACTTTGATACAATTTTCTCAACATTTTGTTCTCAACGAACACCTGACACTCTCCCATGTTCATATGTTGCCCCTCCGTCCCCCCAATTTTTGGACAATATTACCCCTCTGCCCATCCCCAGCCCCCCTCAAACCCACAAAGCCCCACCCGAAGGTAACCCCTTGCCCCCATTTTGTCCCTTCTTTGTGCTCATACTTACCGCCAGCTCATCACAGATTCCACCCCTACAGACGTTAACTCACATCCTTCCTCCACCCCCTGATTTCCTATAAGCCTCTTTTCCGGAGTCTAGCTCTCTGAGGCAGTTTGCTTATTTCATATCATTGAGGTCATGTACTATTTGTCCTTCAATGCCTGGGTTGCTTCACTCAACATAAGATTCTCAAGGTTCATCCATGTTATCACGTGTGATTGTAGTGTATCTGTTCTAACAGCCGAGTAGTATTCCATTGTGTGTATATACCACATTTTATTGATCCACTCGTCTGTTGATGGACATTTGGATTGATTCCAACTTTTGGCGATAGTAAACAATGCTGCTATGAACATTGGTGTACATATATCTGTTTGTGTCCTTGTTTTCAGTTCTGATGGGTATATACCCAGCAGTGGTATTGCTGGGTCATATGGCAAATCTATGGTTAGTTTTTTGAGAAACCGCCAAACTGTCCTCCAGAATGGTTGGATCCTTCTGCATTCCCACCAACAGTGGATGAGTGTTCCCCTTTCTTCACATCCTCTCCAGCATTTGTATTCTTCTGTTTTTTCCATAGTTGCCAATCTTATGGGAGTAAGATGGTATCTCATTGTAGTTTTGATTTGCATTTCCCTGATATCTAGAGATTTGGAGCATTTTTTCATGTGCTTTTTAGCCATTTGTATTTCTTTGGAGAAGTGTCTGTTTATATCTTTTTCCCATTTTTTAAATGGGTTGTTTATCTTTTGTTTTCAAGATTTATGAGTTCTTTATATATGCAAGTTATAAGCCTCTTATCAGATATATGGTTGCCAAATATTTTCTCCCATTGTGTGGGTTCCCTTTTTACTTTCTTGACAAACTCCTTTGAGGTACAGAAGGCTTTAATTTTGAGGAAGTCCCATTTATCTATTTGTTCTTTTGCTGCTCGTGCTTTTGGTGTGAAATTCATGAAGCCATTTCCTATTACAAGGTCCTGTAGATGTTTCCCTACACTGCTTTCTAAGGTCTTTATGGTCTTGGCTCTTATATTTAGGTCTTTGATCCATCTTGAGTTGATCTTTGTATAAGGTGTGAGATGGTAATCCTCTTTCATTCTTCTACATATGGCTATCCAGTTCTCCAGGCACCATTTGTTGAATAGGCCACTCTCTCCCAGTTGAGAGGGTTTGGTGGCTTTATCGAATATTATATGGCTATATACATGAGGTTCTATATCGGAGCTTTCAATTCGATTCCATTGGTCTGTGTGTCTCTCCTTATGCCAATACCATGCTGTTTTCACTACTGTAGCTTTGTAGTATGTTTTGAAGTCAGGAAGTGTGATTCCTCCTACTTCGTTTTTCTTTTTCAGTGTGTCTTTGGCTATTCGGGGCCTCTTTCCTTTCCAAATAAATTTCATAGTTAGTTTTTCTAGTTCCTTAAAGAAGGCTGTGTTGATTTTTATTGGGATTGCATTGAATGTGTAGATCAGTTTTGGTAGGATAGACATCTTAATAATATTCAGTCTTCCTATCCATGAACAAGGAATATTCTTCCATTTATTTAGGTCTTCTTTGATTTCCTTGAACAGTCTTGTACAGTTCTCAGTGTATAAGTTTTTTACCTCTTTAGTTAAATTTATTCCTAGGTATTTGATTTTTTTATTTACTATTGTGAATGGTATTTGTTTCTTGATTTCCTCCTGATCTTGCTCATTATTGGTGTACAGAAATGCTACTGATTTTTGCGCATTGATCTTATAACCTGCGACTTTGCTGAACTCATTTATGAGTTCTAGAAGCTTTGTTGTAGATCTCTCAGGGTTTTCTACGTATAGGATCATGTCATCTGCAAATAATGAAATTTTGACTTCTTCCCTTCCAATTTGAATGCTTTTTATATCTGGTTCTTGCCTCAGTGCTCGTGGAAGTACTTCCAAGACAATGTTAAATAGGAGCAGAGACAATGGGCATCCTTGTCTTTTTCCTGAGTTTAGATGAAAGGATTTCAGGATTTCGCCATTGTAAACAATGTTGGCTGTAGGTTTTTCATATATACTCTTTATCATGTTCAAAAAGCTTCCTTGTATTCCGATCTTTTGGAGTGTTTTTATCAAGAAGGGGTGCTGTATTTTGTCAAATGCCTTTTCTGCATCTATAGATATAATCATGTGATTTTTTTCCTTCAATCTGTTTATATGGCATATCACATTAATTGATTTTCTTATGTTGAACCATGCTTGCATACCTGGAATAAATCCACTTGGTCATGGTGTATAATTCATTTAATGTGTTGTTGAATATGATTCGCAAGTATTTTGTTAAGTATTTTTGTGTCTAGGTTCATTAGAGAAATTGATCTGTAATTTTCCTTTCTTGTGGTGTCTTTGTTTGCCGTTGGTACTAGGATAATGTTGGCCTCATAGAAGGAGTTCGGCAATGTTCCTTCTGTTTCGATTTTTTGGAATAGTTTCAACAGGATTGGTGTTAGTTCTTTCCGGAATGTTTTGTAGAATTCACCTGTGAAGCCGTCTGGCCCTGGGCTCTTCTTAGTTGGGAGATTTTTAATGACTGATTCTATCTCTTTGCTTATGATTGGTTTGTTAAGATCCTCAATTTCTTCTTTCGTCAGTATGGGCTGCTTATGTGTTTCTAGGAATTTGTCCATTTCCTCTAAATTGTCATTTTTGTTGGAATACAGTTTTTCAAAGTATCCTCTAATGATAGTCTTTATTTCTGTGGGGTCAGTGGTGATATCACCTTTCTCATTTCTTATTTTGTGTATTTGCATCTTTTCTCTTTTTTTCTTTGTTAGTCTAGCTAAGGGTTTGTCAATTTTATTGGTCTTCTCAAAGAAACAGCTCTTGGTTTTTTTAATCTTTTCAAGTGCTTTCTTATTTTCTATTTCATTTAGTTCTGCTCTTATCTTTGTTCTTTCTTTCTTTCTTCTTCCTGTGGGATTACTTTGTTGTTGTTTTTTATTAATTCCTCCAAATGTGCAGTTAGTTTTTCAATTTTTGTTCTTTCTTCTTTTTTGATGTATGAATTTATGGCTATAAATTTCCCCCTCTCAGTACTGCTTTTGCTGCGCCCCATAAGTTTTGGTATGTTCTGTTATCATTTTCATTAGTTTCAAGGTAGTTATCGATTTCTTTTGAGATTTCCTATTTGACCCACTGTTTTTCTAAGAGTGTGCTGTTTAATATCCAAATTGTGGTGTGAAGTCTGGGCCTCCGTCCCTTGCAAATTTCCAGCTTCACTGCACTGTGATCAGAGATATTGTTTTGTATGACTTCGATCTTTCTGAATTCATTAAGCCTTTCTTTGTGGCCTAGCATATGGTCTATCTTGGAGAAAGTTCCATGTGCGCTTGAGAAAAATGTATATCCTGCTGTGTTTGGGTGTAATGATCTATATATGTCAATTAGATCCAGGTCCTCTAATAATACTGTTCAAATGTTCTGTTTCTTTAGTGATTCTCTTTTGAGATGGTCTGTCCAGATTTGATAGTGGTGTATTAAAATCCCCCACTATAATTGTAGATGCATCGATTTTTTCACTTAGTTTTTCCAGCGTTTGTCTCACGTATTTAGAGGCACCCTTGTTAGGAGCATAAATATTTATGATCGTTCGATGTTCTTGACAGATTGTCCCTTTCACTAAAATGTAGTATCCTTCTTTGTCTCTCACAATTGTTTCACATTTAAAGTCTATTTTGTCTGATATTAATATAGCTACTCCTGCCTTTTTTTTGGTTGTTGTTTGCTTGTATGATTGTTTTCCAGCCATTCACTTTCAACCTCCATGAGTCTCTGGGTCTAAGATGTGTCTCTTGTAGACAGCATATAGATGGGTCATATTTCCTTATCCAGTGTCCGAGTCTGAATCTTTTGATAGGTGAGTTTAGTCCATTGACATTCAGTGTTATTACGTTCAGAGAATTATTTGTGGTAGCCATATTTTGGTTGGATTTGTGTTTGTTATATTTTGTTTGTAATATTTTATTTTCCCCTTCTCTTTTTGTCTTTTTTGTTGCTCTTACACTCTCCTCCATCTCTGACTGTCCTGTTTTTTCCTTTCTTCCTGCAGAACTCCCTTAAGAATTTCTTGAAGGGGAGGTTTCTTGTTGATATACTCTTTCAGTTTCTGTTTATCTGTCAATATTTTGAACTCTCCATCATTTTTGAATGCTAGTTTAGCTGGATAGAGTATTCTTGGTGGGAAATTTTTTTCCTTTAGTACCTTGACTATATCATACCACTGCCTTCTTGCCTCCATCGTTTCAGATGAGAAATCAGCACTTAATCTTATGGAGCTTCCCTTGTATGTGATGGTTTTCTTTTCTCTTGCTGCTTTTAGAATTTTCTCTTTGTCTTGAGCATTGGATAATTTGACAAGTATATGTCTTGGGGTGGGCCTGTTGGGGTTTGTGACCAGTGGAGTGTGCTGTGCTTCTTGGATATGTACATCTGTCTCTTTCAGTAGATTTGGGAAGTTTTCAGTCATTATTTCCTGCAACACTCCTTCTGACCCCTTTCCCTTCTCTTCTCCTTCTGGAATGCCTATAATACGTATGTTTGAGCGTTTTGCATTATCATTCAGGTCCCTAAGTCCTATCTGGATTTTTTCTACCTTTTTATTGACCACTTCTACTATCTGATTTCCAATGTACTGTCTTCCACATCACTAATTCTCTGCTCTGCCTCTTCTAGTCTGCTGATATTTGCTGCAAGTGTATTTTTGATTTCTTGAATTGTGGTGTTCATTTCCATCATATCTGTTATTTTTTTGCGCATGTCTGCAATTTCCCCTCCAAGTGTTGTCTTCATGTTGTTAACCTCTTTCATTACTTCATCAAATTTGTCAGTGATAAATGTTCTGAGATCTTTCATTGCTTGTGCGAAGATCTGCTCCCCTTCCTGATTTTTAGTTTGTTGATTGGATTCAGCCATGTTTTCCTGATTACTGGTTTGGTTTGTAGATTTTTGTTGTTGTCTTGTCATCATTTTTTCTTGACGGGTTTAATCAGTTCCTTAGCTTCTTTGTCTAGTCTTGGAGATTAATTAGCTGTTGTTTTTGCATAAGTGTTATATCTTCTCTTTTTCCCTTTGTTCTTCTTATTCCAATTTCTTATTGTTGGTTAAGTTCACTTTAAAGGAAAATATTAGTGCTGGGGAAAGGCAATTGTATAAGGAAGGACAAAGTGTAAAGTAGTATTGGTGATATATGTTAAAAAGCAACAATATGAGTTCTGGGAGGATGGAGGTTAGATCGTGTAAATTGTGTAGAGTTATAGTAGTAGGAAAGTACCTATAATGAGGTAGACAACTGAATATGGGAGGAATATGGTACGTACTAAGAAGCTATTGTTTTTGTAAGAGAGGGAAAGAGAAAAGAGAGGTAATAGTTTCAAGGGCGGATACCAGATGGAAAACTAAACAAAGGTATTAGAAATTAAGAGTTAGACACTTTGTGGGCCAAAGAAAGGGAGGTGGAATATAGGAGAGATAGCAGATGGTGGAGGATATCAAGTTGTAGGGGAAAGGGGATCGTATAGATAGCCTAAATCTATTCACAGAGAAATAAGGCAGTGGAGGATGAGGAAACCCAGCAAATGTGAGGTGTTTCCTGCAGGACCTATTGTATTGTTAAGATAAAATAGAATAAGAAGAAGATCAGGGACAAGAAAGAGAGGATAAAAAAAAAAAAAGAGGGACTTTGGGGGATACGCTGGGAGAAAAGACTAGGGGATAATGCAATGCCAGGAATCAGAACATTAAAAAACTAGAATAAAGAATAGAAATAGAATAAAAATAAAGACAAAACAAAATAAAACCAAGAAGAAAAAATGGAAATGTTGAGGGCTAGGACATTCAAGGGCCTCAGAAGAACCTCAGGGCATGGTGGATTCAGGGATGGACAGTCTGAGGTATTGAGGCAAGACGTGTGAGTCTCTGGCATGTGGGCCGCCAGAGTCCAGGTAACTCAGACCTGGCAACCTCGAGTCCAGTTAACAGGAATCCTGGGAGCTCCACAGTGCATCACAGCCTTCAGGGATCCCCGCAGCTGGGTGCCAGCCCTATGGGTGAGGTCTCATCCACAAGCTCAATCCTGTGTTCTGTGTTCTACAATTCACTCACTTACTAGGGTCTATTTTGTGGATATATCACCAATTGACTTCAGGAACCCTCCCACCCTGTGGTTCCCGGGAACGTCCACCTGGGGGGTCCTCTAGGCTGCAGCCAATTTAATGACTCAGATCAATATCCAGTTCCGGGGGAGGGGCTCCAGCCAGAAACGCTAATAACAGAGTCCAAACCCGAAATTCCCTCGCTTCGCAAAATATTCCCCTAATCAGCTTCCAAACGTCTGCCATCCCGCGAGACCCTGATAGCATCTCTTTGTTGCTATCCCTTTGAGACTGCTGTAGGTCAGCAGCCGGGCTTAGGGTGTGGGCATGACTCTAGGCAGAAACGCTATTGTTTGTGTCCGCAATCAAAAATTGCCCCCACTTTGCCCTAAAATCCCCATCTGTCTGCCCAAATGGGTCCGCAAGCACCTCCCTTCCCGCCAACCCCCAATAGGCCGCCTAGGGCCCACGAACTCCCCAGTACTGCAGCCTCCAAAAAAAAAAAAAAAAAGGAACAGAAACCCCGCTGCTCTGCGCTCGGCCCGGCCCGGCTCTCCCCCCCCCCTCCCCCACCCCCCCACCCCCCCGCCACCGCGGCACCAGATGCCTCGGCTCCACCTACGCAAGGAGGGAATCCTCTACACGTAGCTGGGATGTCCGTATATATTTCACAGACGGATCCTCTCTGTTACCTTCCCTCCAAATCGATGTCCAGACACCTCTGGACCAGCAAAAATTCCGAAACAGCCCGGTCCCAAAGAGTCTCCAACGCCGCCCAGCCGATTCCCCGCAGGAGCTAGTAACCGGGAAGAGATCCTCTTTCTCAAGCCAACCGTTATCATTATGGGGAAAAAAAGCTAAAGCTAAAAGTCAACTGAAATATATACCCTTGATTTTACCTTCAGATGTCTCCAAAGGAATATTTTAAGAATACATTACAAACAAACCAAATTGTTTGACTTCTAAATGCATTCCTTTGCAACACAATAATAATTAAATAAGAAAGAGCAAAGTACAAGGCGTGCAAGGTTTGCTGTTACATGGTGGATAGCATAAATGGATTTAAATGAAAAATGCAAAAACAAATTGTTCTGTTTTTGCTCAATATCATGTTCTAAAATGTACATGTCAAGCAGTGCTTCTTATCACACATAATATTAGAAATGAAATTTTGAACTGAATTTGTCATTTTAAAGATGACAACTGGCAATAAATATATTTCTGGAAAGTATATTATTTCAGAGAATGGCAGAATGTTGACTATAAAAACTATTTCTATCTTGCTTTAATGTAGGCCTAACATAAGAACAACTTTATTGTGCACACATTAAACATTTTTATTTAGACATTAAACAGAAGTTTTCTGATGTGGAGTCTTTATGAAAGCTGAATAAAATCTTATTTGCAGTTGTTTGGAGGAGGCTTTTTCCTGCTGATGTCATAATAGCTCTCTTTCCAGTGTGCTAACATTGAAATTGCAAATTTCTATAAATGTGTCCTAGGTATAACTCACAATTGTGCTGAACTAAATGAATACAATCACTTTCAGCCAGTAAAAAGGTACTTAAGGCTGCCATTGAAGAAAATAAAAGGTAATTGTTGATTATGTCAAAACTGATCATTGTTACCTATTTTCTGGAGCTACTGGCTTATATGATATCTGTGATTATCAATGAATAATAGAGAGGATTTCAAACTACTATACTATGAATGTTAAGGGTAGAAATCAAATGAACAAATATGACTGAAAACCACCTTAAATGTCATCCTCAATATTTAGCTTTCTAATGTGGAGTCAATGGAGTTAAAGCAGCTTGGTGACTCCTTTAAACGGAGTCAACTTTGGATGGATTGTATGATTTATTAATATGTATCAATAAAATTGATTTGTAAAAAAACTGTATCAATTTAGTGTTACAATCTTGCCACTATAAGTAAATGCCATATGAAAATATCCTTGTTATGCAATGTTTGGAAATAATTTTAGGCCACCAGCCCATGATCAACATGTTAAATTCTCACAGCCTGAATTTTGTTCATACAGCTAGAGAAATCATAATTTAATCAATGATACTTGTTTTATTTAATCAGTGGTACTTGATATAGCACAATAATACTTGGTAACCACACACACAAACACATAACCATTTATTTTCTTAATTTGAGAAACTGTGAAAGTGTGTATACAGTCTATATCATCATCAGAGATACTCTCCTGTATCTGTTATTTTATTCTGCAGTGGCCTGGATAAAGTCTTTGTTTTTAAGGACTATACATAAGAATCATGAGGTAAAGTTTGTGATGGAAAAAATCCACATTATATCTGAGGACCCCAGAACCCTAAATTAATTATTTAATTTAAAGAGTTCCCACCGTCCTGGTATATACAAAAGCAAATCTTCCCTGGAAGGAAACACATATAAGAATTTCTCATAAAGAAAGACTGAATAATTAAAATTACAAACTCAGTGACGTAGTCAGTCAGCAAATTAGAGACTGTTCAAGAAAAAAATAGTTATAAAAATGATACATTTTGGGGAAAATCACCATAATGTAGCATGGGATGACAAAGCAATTAATAAATATGAAGGATAAATGAAGAGACAAATATATAGATTGATATTGTAGAAGTATATATCTAATCAGTGTTCCAGAAAGAAAAACTAGAAGAATGGAGGAAAGGCAATATCAGAAGAGATAACAGATGAGAAATTTCCAGAACTAATGAAAGACACCAGTTCTCAGATTCAGCAGCCAAATGAATCCTGTATGTGTGTATGTATTTCAATCTTAGATACATCAGAGTGAGACTTTAAAACAACAAACATGAAAAAAAGGTATTTAAGGCAACTAGAAAGAAAGTGTGGAAAGTAACAATGGTTAGATTGAAATCTACTAAGACAAGAACAAAAATAAAAACTAAAAAAGAGCATAATACTGACGAAGATAATTATTTGTATAGAATTCTATACCCAGTGAAACTACATTTCAAAAAGTGGAAAGGGAATATATTTTGAGACAAACCAAAATTTAGACAGTATATAACCAATATATACTCACTAAAGGTACATTTAAAGAATATCCTTTATAAAGAAGGAAAAAGAAAGCCTGAAATTCAAAACCATTGCTGAGTTATGAAAAAAAAAAAAAGTGAATGTTAATGCATTGGTTATTTTAAACAAACATTAATTATATTAAAAATAAATAAATAAAGATGAATTTTCAACTTATAAAAAGATGAAAATACAGCCATAGACAACAATAACATAAACTTTGAGGGGGTTGATTCCCTCTTGAATCTTTGTCTCCTGTGTTTTGGGGTCTTTGACAATTTTTCTGCCCCAAAATTTTTACAGCATTCACCAGTTTGTCTTCAACTATCTGATCTTCTCTCACCCTGCACATTGTCCCTTAGATGTCTTACCATACTCACAAATGCAAATAGCATCTTAATGCAGATAACTCCTCTCTTTAGTTTCCTAAGCTGTGTAAAGCAGATACCATGAAATGAGTTGGCTTAAACAAGGGGTATTATTTAGTGTAGCAATTTGATATAGTTTATGAATTCCAAAAATGTATATTGGATTGTGTTTGTAAACTGGTCTATTCCTCTGCATAAATTAGATTGTATTAACTTCAGAGGTTTTGCTTTTACTTGATTAAATTATGATTGGGGCTTTGATTGGACCACATCAGTAGGGCATTAAGAAAACAATATGGCAGAAGAGAGAGTAGAGTTTTGATGCTGGAGCTCCGGGACATAAACACACAGAGAAGCAGATGCCTGAGAAAAGAGAGAAGGCTTCATTAGACACAGCAGAGTGTCCAGGAAGAGAGATGAGCCATTTGCTTGATAATTTAGAGCTGGTCTCGTGGAGAAAGCAGAGCAGCTGAGACTGAAGACAGACAAGCCCTGGGGAGAGAGAAAAGCCTTATGCTAACTCACAGCTGAGAAAGGAAGAAACTGGGACCATGGAGCCTTAGGAAGAAGAGGAAGGCTGAACCCTCACAGAGACTGGCAGCCATCTTGCTCCAGCATGTGGCAACAGACTTTGGTGAGGGAAGTAACTCACACTTTATGGTCTTTTGAGTGTAAGGTTCTACCCCAAATAAATACTCTTTATAAATGCCAACATATTTCTGGTACTTTGCACAACCTCCCCCTTGGCTGACTAATACAGAATTTGGTACCAGGAGTGGAGTCATGCAATATGGGGTAGGCAGATACCAAATGCTGGAATGGTTTTAGAAATGGCTGCAGGGTATTTTTTGGAGGAATTGTGAGATGCTTGATAGAAAAGGCCTAGAGTGCTTTGAAGAAACTGTTGGTAGTAAGATGGAGCCTAAAGTTATTTTTGATAAGACCTTAGAAGGAAACAATTATATGAGATGTTTGATAGAAAAGGCCTAGAGTGCTTTGAAGAGACTGTTGATAGGAATATGGATGCTAAAGAGACTTTTTATGAGGACCTAGAAGTAAATAATGAAGATATTATTGGAAACTAGAGGAAAGGTGGTCTGTGTTTTAAAATCACAGAGAACTTAGCAAGATTAATTCCTGATGTTTTATGGAAGACAATTTGAAAATGGTGAGCCTGAGCATTTGGCTGACAAACTTTCCAAAGTAAATTTGAAGAATGTGGCTTGTCTAATCTTTGCAGCTTATAATAAAATGCTAGACAAGAGAGATAAGCTGAGAAATGAATTGTTGGGCACAAAGAAAACAGAAACTGATTCTGGAAATTCCAAGCCTTTGGAAATTAAACCCCCAGAAGATAGTGCCCCATTTGATGAGTTAACTAAACTTGGAATTTGTAAATCAGGATTGAAAATGCAGTTATCTAGGAAAGAGTTGTGGAAACTCTTAATGTCTGATGGCTTGGGCCCTTGCTTCTTGCATACTAAACCAACAAGCATTTTGAGAGATCTGTATGAACGAAACCACTGTCATCTTGGACTAAAAGGGACATGTACGAGAAAGATGGAAGGGGATACAGCTGTAAGAGGAATACCATGGAAGCTGAGATCTGGAATTAATACATCTCCTTGGGCCAAGAGAGGACCCACACCCAAGTGTACAGAGAGGGTGAGTTTGCCCTCACATTTGAAGAGGGTGGATATTCCCACACACTGTTCAGGGAGAGTTTTGCCACCCCAGGGTATATAGAAGGTGGAGCAATTCCCCAAGGATTGGGGGAGGTAAGGTTGACATCCCATAGGTCTGAGAGAGGTGGAGTCTGTCCCCCATGGATTAGGGAAGGTGAGGTCACCAACTTGTTGCTCTGAGAGGGCTGGGCCTGTATACCAAAGTTAGGGAGGATGTTGTCTTCATTTCACTGAATTAGGGGATTTAATACTTTACCTGAGAGGTCAGGGAAGGTATGGTCATCATCCCAAGGTACTTGGAGAGTGAGATCTGGAACTTAGTTGTCACATAGATGCTTGATGAGTGTGGAACCAAGATAATGACCATTGGGCAAGCCTGTGGAAAAGGTGGGTCCCTTTAGAGGCTGAGAAAAATGTCCAAATCAAGGTATCATCAAAGCAATGCTTTCTTCACAAAGACCAGCTGCCAGCACGCCTTGGCTCCTCTGCCACATGGCAAAGCACAAGGTAATGTCTACTGATCTCTCCCTCCTCTGCCAGGTTTCATTGCTTTCACTTTCTTGCTTTTACGGCTTTTCTTTGTCTTAATTCACTCCATTTATAAAATAATCCAGTAATAGGATTAAGACCCATCCTGAAAGAGGTGGGCCATACTTTAATTGAAGTAACTTCAACAACAGTTCCTATTTACAATGGGTTCATACCCAAAGGAATGGATTAGATTTAAGAACTGTTTTTCTGTGGTACATTCAGTTGCAAACCACAGCTCCCAACCTAGCTCTCCAGCCCAGTCACCTACCCAGAACTTAAGTTGCAGATTAGCAAGTGCCTGTTGAACATTTCTTCAACATTAATATCAAATGGGTGACACTTAAAATCAAAGCCATGATGTGTCCTCCCCAGATCTATTCCTCCTCCTCCTTTCCATGCTTTTTAATGGACTGCAACAACTTTTGTATTTACCTAGCTTGGAGATATTATTAGGCAGAGCTTTGACTCTCTCTCCTCCAAATTCCACAGTCATCCATTCCTGGAATTCATTGCACTGCCTGTTATCTCACTCTTCATTCTTAATATGGAACTAGACAATAATGTCCCAACTCATTTCATACTTCTCCATTCCTTACCTAATCCACTTCTACTCCAGGTTATCTCATTTTGCCACTATCAAAGTTATAAAGCTTACCCACAGCTTGGCTCATGTCAGCATACTATCAGAAAAGCATCAAGGCTGAGATATGCCTATGGATTAAATTCTAAACTTCTTGTCCTGACGTTTATATCCTTTCACACACATCAAAGGAATATCCTCATTGGACCACAGGAGGATTCCATAGAAATGAAGAGTATGAAGGGACCACTGGACTGACCAACACCAAACTCACCAGAGGTATGGCCTTGGCGGTAGAACAGCCCCTGCTCTGGGTTTCTAAACTGAAATCCGTGGGCTCCAAAAGGTCCTTCTATAGATTTAAGGGAGGGGCAGGACGGGCACTGAAGAAGTGAATGAAAAAAGTAACATTTGTGTTTTCACTAACCTCTAAATGAAATACTTCATTTCCTTCAAGTGTAAATGTGGGTAACCAACTTTAATAATAAGAAGTGCCTATGACTCGCTCACCAATAGACATCTCAGCTAGATTCAAGTCATGTAGGAATTTTGGAAGATATCTTAAGATGTCATTTATGTGCATTACTAATTCAAAATTATGGAAATTGGAGACTTCTCACTATATCCCATCACTTAATGTTTGAAAGAGTACTTCTATTCTTACATCAAAAATATGTTTCATTTTTACTTTCACAGTACTGTTTTCAAAATGATTGGCATCCATTGCTATCTTATGCATTTTTATTTATATAAAAAACAGTATTCTTAATATGATTCTTTTTAGACTCTCAAAGGGGTCTATGTCAAAAAATAAGTTCAGAACTCCAACACTGCCCCCAGTGTGTCTGGAAATAGGTAAATGATGACATAGAAAGGAAGCCCTGGAAGTAACTCTACAAGTTTAGACACTTCCCTGCTTGTTGTTTTTAAAATTTGCTTTTATGTGTTTTATTATGGCCCTGATATTTGCAAGCTGCAGTGCACTGCGCTGATTAGTGTAACATCCTCATAAGAAATTCAGAAATGTCAGGCCAGAGACACACACCTCATACATATGAGCTCTATGTAGACTGTTATACAGCAACTGGATCCAATTATTTGCAGGTTATACCACAGTATACAATCTTTAATATTTAAGTGTACAAGTTAATTTTATAATATATATTATAAGTTAGTTCTGTCTATGAACAAGCATGTTTGATAACCATCTCAAAATTATGTCTATAAATCATGTTATGTTATTAAATGTTATGTAAATTTAACAATTACTATTACTAAAGTATAGGCTAACAGCTTAGGCCTAATCATTTTTCATCTAAATATCAATCTTGTGCAAAAATCTTACTTTCTGAAAAAAAGGAAATTTAATAACAAATCTCACAACTTCAAGTAAGCAAAAGTTCATAGTACCTCATTTCTACAGTTTGTTATATAGCAACCCTGTAATAATGGACAATAAAATTAGCTTTTCACATTCTAATTTTCATCCATACCAGAAAGGTCATTTTATGGTTAAGTAGAGAACCTTCATTTACATTAATTCTTAAGCATAACATCATTAACACATTATTTCTGCCATGTATTTAAGAATAATGGGCTTCACACGTAGTATTTTTGCTTACCTGTTTTGTTTTGCTTCTTTTTTTTTCACTAAGATAATACTTTGTCAAATTACATTCCATTTTTTCATGTGTAAGTTGACAATTTCAATATTTTATCTTATTATGAAATTTGTTGGTATAAAAGGTTTTTCAAATTGTAACTGTTTTTTATACCTCTGCTTTTTCTCTCTCTTTACATGTATGGCATCAACCATCAACCATCAACCTTCCTTAAGGTTGCTGAGTAATATTATATTTGCCTTTTCCTTCTCCCTCCTTTCACCATATCCAATCACCATCAAAGGTAACTTTGATGCCATCCTTCTTTTGGGGTTACCTCAGCTGAAGAAAATTACCTCACCCAAGATCATGTCAACTTCCAATCATAAGCAACTTCTAGTGACTGACCAATACAAGCATATAAAGACTTGTTCCTCTTAGCCTAACTCAGCATTACTCTGAAAGATCATCTCAGCTCTAGAGTTCTCCATGGGGCCAACTGAGGCCTTTGTTGGGACAGCATCACAATTCAAATTCTTCTTTCACCCAACTACATTTTACCCTCCACCTCCACACCGCTCAGAGTTGTTGATCCCAAAAGAGCTCCTAACAAATACCTTTCATGCTAAACTCCATCTTTGAGAATGCTTCCCAAGGAATCCAACCTGCAACAGAAGTATTCTGCCTTTTTTTTTTCCTCTTGAAACTATCCTCATCTTCCTCTTTGGCTTAATTCAGTCTACCATTAACTCTGCTTTAGAATGGCCGTTCTTAACTTTTATTCTACAACTCAATGAGTTTTTAAGTAAATGCTCACCCCACAGATACACAAGGATTTTGATTGGAGCCCACTGCAGGCACATATTTCAATTTACCCTTTTCTTAAAATTTCTCCCTATCCATCCATGTGCCATGATTCCCACTATTGCCCAAGCCATATACCCTCCATAAATAATTCCCATACACAAAATGCTTTCCTGCATATTTCTGCCTGAAGCCATTCTTTGTCATCAGAGCATACTTAGCCTGTTCAAGTCCGAAATATCTAGAAGGTTGTATCTCAAGTATGCTCCAAAAATAACAAGGGATGAGTTAATACATACCCAACCTCCTTACCCCACTGTGTGACAAGATATATTTCACAAGGTCTCTAAGAAGGTCCTCAGAGAGGTACCCTAGGTTTCTGCAGTAATCTGTTTATAATTCAACGTTATATTGATTTTGCCCCCTCAATGTCTTACCCACTTTGGAGTGTTTCCAGGTGTCACTTTGCAAATAAAATATTCACACTCAAATCCCTGTGATATAGTCAGCTTTACGAAGAACCCAAATTATGGTACCTACATTAGTAACTGATCTATATCAGGAGTCAACAAACTACTGCTTATGTTCCAAATCCAGTCTGTTGCCAGTTTTTGTAAATAAGGTTTTATTGAAACATATCCACACTCATTCACTTAGGTTTTGTCTATAGCTGCCTTGACACAATAAGGGAAGAGTTAAGTAGTTGAAACAGAGATCAGATACCATGCAAGTGTTAAATATTTATTATCTGGACCTTTGTTTTTTAAAAAAAAAAGGATCCAAATGGGAATGCAAAATGGTCTTTGGAAGACAGATTGGTTTCTTCCAAGCTCAACATAATCCTACCATATGATTCAGCAATTGTGCTCCTGGATATTTACCCAAAGGAGTAAAAAACTAATGTTAAAAAAAAAAACACAACACTGCACACAAATGTCGATAGCAGCTTGATTCATAATTGCCAAAAATTGAATGGAACCGAGATATGCTTCATCAGGTGAGCAATAAAAAAGAATGAGCTATCAAGCCACAAAAAGACATGGAGAAACCTCAAATGCATATTGTTAAGTGAAGAAGCCAGTGTGAAAAGGCTGCATACAGTATGATTCTACTCTGTATGTTGTGTGAAATGTATGTTTCTAGAAAAGATGAAACTATAGCGACATAAAATGATCAGTGGTTGATAGCATTCAGGGCCAGGCAGGGAGGGATGAAATGGGTGAAGTACAGGGCAATTTTAGGGCTTGAAATTATTCTGTAAGATAATGTAAAGGTGGACACATGACATTATGCATTTGTCAAATCCCATAGAACTGTACAAAAAAGAAGAGTCAACCCTTAATTCTAAATTAATAATAATGTATCAATATTGGTTCATCACTTGTCACAAATGTACCACACTAATCCAAAAGGTAAACAATAGATGAAACTATGTGTGAAGAGTATGGGGAGAGAGGTTATATGGGAACTCTCTGATCGTTCTGCACAATCTTACTGTAAACCTGGAATGGTTCTAAAAATAAAATATATTAAAGGAAAAGAAGTCCAATAGAAATTCTGGAACAGTAAATGGTAATAACAGAAATAATAAATTCACTAGAGGATTTCAACAGCAAATTAGAGAATCAGTCAATTTGAAGATAGGTCAAATGAAATTATCCAGTTTGAGGAGCAGAAAGAGAGAAGAATGAAGAAAAATGAATACAGCCTAAAAGACTTGCTGTATACTGTCAGGCAAACAACATATACATAATGGTAGTACCGGAGGGAGAGGAGAGAGAGAAAGAGGCAGAAAGAATATTTTAAAAATTAATGGCTAATAACTTTCCAAATTTGATAGAAAGATATGAATCTATGTGTCAAAGTCAAAGAGAGAATCTTGAAAGCAGCATGAGACAAGTGACTTATCATGTACAATGAGTCTGCAATAAAATAAATAGTTAATTTTTCATCAGAATCCATGAATACCCTTTGGTTGTATTAGATTCAGCTGATACAGCTGATACTTGAATAACATATTCGAAGTACTGAAAAAAAAAATACTATCAACCAGGAAGTCTATAATTGGCAAAACTGTCCTTCAAAAATGAAGGTAAAATTAAGACACTCTTAGATTAACAACACACAAAAAAGAGTGAGTTTCATATTAAGAAATTTGATATTTTACTATAATAGTTCTAGCATTTAATACCTTTTGAGTGATAAATATATATTTCCAATCTTCTAATTTTTAGCCTTATGGACATATTAGGCAACTCTGGAACATAAAAACAATGTGATTAAATTTTAATGACATAGCATTTAATTAATAATTTAATATATTTAATTATTAAAAGAACATCATTGCAAATTTGTACCCTAAAGTTAAACTATCTGATTCATAAGTATTATGTGTGTGTTAAATTGATATAAACATAGTCTTTAATTATGGTTTGTGAGATTAATTATATTAATAGCATCATTCCTCATCTACATATAATTGGTTAAATATCATTAATAAAATGGTTCTATTTTAAAGAACTACATCCAAAATACACTCATTCTTAATAATGAAATGAGAATTTTGCAGCATTTCAGAGAATAAATATACACAATATTTCTTAATCTGGAGGAAAAATGTTTAAATATTTAAATAATAAAAATAATACCAATGCTTAGATATGTTGATTAAAAAATTTATCCTCACTGTAAAAGTCAGCTAAAAGGGGTGCTGACTGAAAGTACCAGAAATATGTTGGCTTTTATAAAAGGTATTTATTTGGGTAAGAAATTTACAGTCACAAGGCCCTAAAGAGTCCAATTCGAGGTACCATAAGAGGTATTTTCTTACCCAAGATAGTTTGATATGTGTTGAAGCAAGACTGCAGGTGATGTCTGTGAGGGTTTAGCCTTACTTCTTCATTCTTAAGGCTCTGTGGTCCCAGCTTCTTCACATCTCAGCTGTAGGCTGGCATAAGGCTCGTCTCTCTCCCCAGGTCTTGTTTCTTTCCAGGCTTGGTACTCAGGTCTCTTCACAATGTCAACTGTAGACTGTCAGGCTCATCTCTCTTTTCAGGGCCTCTGTGGTGTCTAATGAGCTCTCTCTATTCTCTGTGTTCTTCTCCTCTGTGTATCTACTTCGGTGTGAGTCTGTTTCATCAGCCCACCAAGGAGGCTTGGACTCAATGCTGACTTGCACTCTAATGATGTAAACCAAAGCCCTAATCTTAATGTAATTTAATCAGATGTCCCAGCTGAATCTAACACAATCAAAAGGTATCACATCCAGAGAAACAGACCAGTTTATAAACATAACGTATATTTCTTTTTGGAATTCATAAATAATATCAAACTGCCATACTCACTCATTAGCAAAGCTCTCCTTTTTCAAATTACTTGTGCACATACACATTTACAATATTTCCAAAATAAGCATCAAATTCATTTAACAAATAATTATCAAATATCTACTATGCCCTGGGCAAATAAGTCAATTAAATTGGTTTGAGATGGCTTCCATGGATGATAAAATCATACCATAAATCCATACATGTATATGTATAACTGGCTTGTCAATCACAGATTTTCCTTAATACGTAGGATTCAGAGTTACATAGGAATCTTCAAAGTCATTTCATGGAGCCTTAAGAAAAACATTTACTACTATATTTATGTAAAAATGGAGTTTTTAAAATGTATCAAATATTGCCATAAAAACAAATTATATAAAAGGCACTCTTCTGTTTTTCATACTGTCATAACATCATGGTTTTTTTGCATGAAATATTCATTAAATACTTAATAGGAGCAATTTAACCTAAAAGAATGCCCCTTTCACTAGGGCTACTAGGAAACTTAAAAGATAAATCCATGATGCAAGTAGGCATTAAAAACAAACAAAAAAAACTACACTTCATATGTCCCACAAAATTTCCAATTGACCAAAATCAATCCTTTAATATCCAAATAAAATTATATCAGCCTCCATACCATATCCTGGGATAATCAGAATTTTCCTAAATTTAAATTATATCTTTTTATTCTACAAAGGAAAATAGCTTTCTTTGTTCCTTTAGTTACCTCCTAGACAATCTTGGGGTCATTTATCACTGTAAAGGCTATTATAAGGGCCTGTTCTAAAAAGAGCCATAGACATTGCCTCTCCACTCTTGGCAACAAAAAGAAACAATCAAAGCTCTAAACTGAAATCTTTTTCTTTAATCTATTTGTTTCACATTCTTCAAAAGGTTTCTTTGCTCACCAGTAAACTCTGGAAAAGGAAAAGGATAGGCAAAATATTATTTTCTTCTTATTTTCTCTACCCATTCTTATTTATTTTAATGACATCCATGGATATTTATTTGTCCATGAAAATATTTCCAGAGAAATTACTATACGTTGAATACTGTATTTTATGCTAGATAAGGAGTTGGAAAAGTGAATGACAAGCATACCTATTTTCTGGTAATTTATAATACTGTGGAGAGATAATAAACACATAATAGTGTGATGTTGTAGATATGATAGCAAAACAGATAAAAGATGCTGTGGAAACATGTGAAAAAGACACCTAACCTGACTTTATAAGAGCAAGGAGGAACTCAGGTTCACGGAGAACACGGTATCTAAATCTAGGCCAAAAAAATTACAGATGAAAAAGAGTAAGACACAGAGAGATGGAAGTTAGGGGCTGGGACAGAGAGTTCCAGGAAGCAGTAAAAGGAATCACTCTATACAAAAGCCTGTTTACAAAAGCCAGGGTAGACAAGAGTTAAAGCTGAAGAGATAAGCAAAAAAATGGGCTAATGAAGGACATTGTAAGCCACTCAGAAAGAATAGACTTGATACTGAAGATAATGAGCTGACTTTGAGTGGTTTGCCCAGAGGATTGACAAAGTGAGATACTCTTAAAAAATTCACTCCATTTGCTGTCAAATATGGGAAGAAGAAGAAAATTAGACACATATTTCTAAAGACTATAACAAAAGCAAACTGCAAAGAAGTTAATTTCCAAATTTCATCAGTTCTCTTTTTAAACTGAATTCAGGCACCTGTAATGGGCAGATATCTGAAGTTTCTTTTGAAGTTTCTATTAGGGACACAAAAATTGCAGAGAGAAGAAATTGCACAGATGCCAATTTATTTCATCTTTCATAGACCAAGGGCCAGGAAGTAGTGGGAAAGGGCTAGGCTTGCATTAAGCAAATCCGGTGAGAAGCACCAAATACAAAATTTTTTAATGTAAAAAGATTATGCAAATATATCTGCTTTTCTTCTCATTCCCATTATTATTCACACTGGTAAATGGTAGAATAGGCTTTTGAAATTTTGGTTTGCCCATAGGTTTCAAATTACATCATTTAAGGTTGTTATTAAATCACTTCAGAACATCTTTCTTATTATGTAAAATGCCTTCAAGCTAAATTACACATGCCTTAATTAAAGAGTTCTTAATGATTTCAGATTATATACTCATACTTAGAGGTAGAACTTGGTGCTAATTCAACTTTTTAATTGAATTATCATTGTGATTTAATAGCTGCTGAACTAAATAACACTTGAATTGTAGACATTTCCTTATGTGATATTAGTTCACCTATTTAAGTAAAATTAAATATTTTTAAAGTTCTTATAATTCAATATACTCATTCTGAAAACACCCTCATACTAAAAATGCATTTAACACATCCGATTTTACTTTATATGTTAGGATATTCTTTGTATAATTGGGCACTATCATGAGTTTTTTAGTCACTTTCCCGAATTCAGAGTGTATAGCCCTGTGTTCCAAGGCCGGAGATTTTCTAACAAATCTTTTTTTTTTTTTTTTGTCAAAAATATTCTCCATGCCCTCTTCCTCATTGCCTGTGACAAAGGAGCACAATTTCTACTCTGTAATTTCAGTTAGATGCCAAGCAGCCTGTGCTAACTTATTACTCTTTGGTTCACTTAATGAAATGAGCTTTCAAGGAGGCATTAGGACTTTTCCAATTCATGTATAAACACTTCTACTGAATTAACAAAGATAACCCACTGGTGAAAAACTTTTTCTCCCTTTCATAGTTTTAAATTACACTTTATAGGCTAAAACAACAACCTACAATCAAAGTGAAAAGCAGCTGCCTATCAAGCACCCGAGGAGGTAAAATGAGGCTGGAATTCCTTCAAAGTCCCTTTCACAGAGTTTTGCCATTATTTTACCTGTCTGGTGGGTCTCTAGAAAAATCCACTTCAAAGTATACATAGAGATTATATACTAATTTATCTCCTTGGGAAAGAAACTTGTCTTCTAGGGAAATATTACCTGAGGTACTAAGCAGGAAAGGGTTAACTCAGCAGTTCAGGGTTGCTCAAACCCTTCACTTTCCAAAGAAAGGCCAGTCTTCAGGACTGGCTCTTGACCTACTGTTGCGAGATGACCTCTGAGCAATTGGAATACTCTGCCTGGTAAGAGTGCTGTTGTAAGTCTGAGAACTTGGGCCATATTGCATTTATGGTAAACAATTATTTTTGTATCTCTGAAGCCTTAGGCCACATTATAAAGTTTGACCTGTTAAGTTTAACGCAACAATGTCTATAGTGAACACTTGTTTTGAAAACTCTGGGAGGAGTGAGGTTTGTATAGCTGAGGTCAGTTGTGTGGACATTGCACACCTACATGACTGACTCCCAATAAAATCTATTGACCCAGAGTCTCAGCTGAGCTTCCCCGGCTGGCAACACTTCACGTGTTTTGTAATATATCATTGTTGAGAGAATTAAGTGCATTTCCCTTGCCACTCCACGGGAGGAGACACCTGGGAGCTTGTGCCTGTTTTCTCCTGGACTTGGCCCCACACTCCTTTGCTGATTTTGATTTGTACTCTCTGTAATAAACTATAACCATGAGTGTAATATTTGCTGATACCCATGAGTCCTCTTAGCCAATAACTGATCCTGAGGGTAGTCTTGAGGTCTTCTGAAAAAGGTACTAAGGCAACAAACGGTACTGGGCTTTTGAGAATTTAAATCCCTAAGTGAAAATATTTGCATATGGTTTTAAGTAAGCAGTGAACATTAATAGTCAAATTCTTGAGAAATATATATTTTTTTCAGAATAAGTCCTGGTCAGTGAAATAGAGGTCATAGCAGACACTGGTTTATTAAACATATTAGTTACAGAAAAATAATGAGTTTATATGTCAATTGCACTCCAAAATAGATTTGAAAATGAAAGAATATTTCAGTTTCTCCTAGTGCCATATATGAAATAGAAGGTCCATTAAACCGTTCTCCTTCTACAGTAACTTGGTATTGGCATTCATTCTTTATTCTATTATTTTAAACCCTAATAAAAACATTAGAAAAATCTCAGAGGGAAATTTGGATTTCATATTATTTTGTCATAACTTTAGAGAAATTATATATTGATTAAATTTTTCAATAAGAATCACCATAGAAAAGTCATATTAGTTATTTTATTTTATTTTATTTTTTATTTTTTAAAGATTTATTTATTTAATCCCCCCCCTCCCCTGGTTGTCTGTTCTTGGTGTCTATTTGCTGCGTCTTGTTTCTTTGTCCGCTTCTGTTGTCGTCAGCGGCACAGGAAGTGTGGGCGGCGCCATTCTTGGGCAGGCTGGGCGGCTTTCTTTTCACGCTGGGCGGCTTTCCTCACGGGCGCACTCCTTGCGCGTGGGGGCTCCCCCACGTGGGGGACACCCTTGCGTGGCACGGCACTCCTTGCGCGCATCAGCACTGCGCATGGCCAGCTCCACACGGGTCAAGGAGGCCCGGGGTTTGAACCGCGGACCTCCCATATGGTAGACGGACGCCCTAACCACTGGGCCAAAGTCCGTTTCCCTCATATTAGTTATTTTAAAGATCATCATAAACTTGGAAATGAAACAAAAGGATAACTGTACATCTTTTCAGTGTTATATAGCAGCATTGTCTAACAGGCCCATTCATGGGATATGTAATTTATAGAGAAGTAAAACTTTGCTTGATTTACTAATTATTGTTAAATTGGCACTATGGTCCTGAGGTGTTCATTCTACTCTCAACAAGAGTTAGAAACTTTGTCATATCCTATACAACTAAAAACAAAAACACCAAAATACCATTTTCCCACTTCCAAGAAATCCAGAGTTCCTTACAATTTCACCACCTTCTTCAGTGTTGTATTGTTATTTTGACTAATAAGTAGCCAAGGTATAGTAATTCATTGCTCTCTAATCCTATGATCCCATCATAATCAAATGAAAAGTTCACAACAGAATTTAAAACAGAGTGATCTGAGAGTGGATAACATCTCTTGGTAGAGTCAGAAGGGCATGGTTATGACTAGGAATTTGATAATAAGTTAATGAAACTGGACTTAATATTTTTTCTTGAGGTGAAATTCATATAGTATAAAATAGCCATTTTAAAGAGAACTCAGTGGCATTTTGTACATTCACAAAGTTGTGCAATCACCACCTCTCTCTAGTTTCATAATATTTTCATGACCCCAATTAGGGACTCCATACCCTTTAAGCAGTTGCTCACATTCCTCCCACTCACCCCAGACCCTGGCTGCCACCAATCTGCATTCTAGTTCTATGGATTCACCTATTTTGGATATTTCATAAAAATGGAATAGTACAACACGTGAATTTACTGTCTGGCTTCTTTCGTATAGCATAATATTTTTGAGGTTTATCAGTGCTGTAGCATGTATCAATGCTTCATCTCTTTTTGAAGCTGAAAAATATTCCATTGACTATATATACCACAATTTGTTTATCCATTCATCTATTGGACATTTGAGTCATTTCCACCTTTTGGGTATTGTGTATAGTGCTGCTATGAATATTTGTGAGAAAGTATTGACTTGAGAAGTGTTTTTCAGTTCTCTTGGATGTATACTTAGGAGTGGAATTGCCAAGTCTTATTGTAATTCTATATTTAACTCTTTGGTGAACTACCAAAATGTATTCCACAGTGACTGAATCATGTTTCACTCCCACCAGCCATATATTAGGCAATTTCTTGACCTCCTTGCCAACACTTGTTAATTCATTTCTCCTTTTTGTATTATAGCCATCCTTGTGGGTATGAGGTAGTATCTCATGGTGGTATTGATTTGCATTTCCCTAATGATTAATGATATTGAACATCATTTCATGTGCTTGATGGCTACTTGTATCAGTTTTAGAGAAATGTCTGTTAAAGCCTTTGGCCCAAGTTTTAATTGTGTGGTCTTTTTGTTGCTGAATTGTAAGAATACATTATATATTCTGGATACAAGGCCCTTATCAGATATATGATTTGCAAATTTTTTTACCCATTTTGTACATTATCTTTTCACTTTCTTTAATAAGGTCCTTTGATACGTAGTAGTATTTTTTATTTTGATGAAGTAAAATTTATCTATTTTTGTTTTGTTGCTTGGGTTTTTGGTGTCATATATAAGAATCCATTGTCAAACACAAGATCATGAAAAGTTATCTTGTGTTTTCTTCTAGGTGTTTTATGGTGTTAGCTCTTATATTTAGATCTTTGGTCAATTGTGAGTTAATTTTTTTTTGGTTTGAAGTAGGGTTTCAACTGCGTTCTTTTATATGTGGTTATCCAGTTTTCCTAGCACCAATGGTTGAATATATTATTCTTTCCTTATTGAATAGACATGGTAGCCCTGTTGAAAATTATATATATAATTATATAAAATATAAAATTATATATATAAAATATTATATATACACACTCTCAATTGTATTCCATTTGTCTATGTGCCTATCCTTATGCCAAGACCACACAGTTCTGTATTACTTTTGTATATTTCCATAGCTTTGTATTACATTTTGAAATAGGTACATGTGAGTCCTCCAACTTCATTCTTTTTCAATTTTATTTTGGCTATTTGGAGAATCTTGCCATTCCATGTGAAATTCAGGATTGACTTGCCCATTTCTGCAATAAATGTCCTTTGGGAATTTGATAAGGATTGCATTAAATCCATAGATAGCTTTGGTGACTATTGCCATCTTAACAATATTGTCTTCTAATTCATGAACATAAATGGATTTCCATTTAGTTAGGTCTTCTTTAATTTAATTTGGCAATATTTTATAGTTTTAAATGTACAAGAATGTTACTTCCTTGGTTAAAATTATTCCCAAGTATTATATTCTTTTGAATGTTACTCTGGGTGGAATAGTTTCCTTAATTTCCTTTTTGGATTGTTCTTAGCTGGTATCTAAAAACAACTGATTTTTGCATGCTGATATTGTACCATGCAACTTGGCTGAATTGGTTTATTAACTCTAGTTTTTTTGTGTGTATGTCTGTGGATTCTTTGAGATTTTCTGTATATGGTATGATGCCACCTGTGAACAGATGCCATTTTTGTTGACATCCTGAAGTTAAAGTTTTAAGCAGAGGCCCAATCAAAGTCATTATTCAGGTATTTTTTATCACCTTTATATTTAGGGAGAAAATGGAAATCAATGTGAATATAGGACTGCAATGGAGAAAATTGGCCATAAATAATGCAATTTGAAGTTTGTATAGGGAGTGGCTGTAGCTCAGTGGTTGAGTACAAGCTTCCCATGTATAAGGTCCTGGGTTCAATCCCTGGTATCTACTTTTAAAAAAAGTTGATATTTGTAATATCACAACATAAAAGATTTTAAGAACTTGAATTTAGATTGTGAAACAAAGTTAGCTTCACCAATAATAAGGTGAACTGACATCCTGTGCCTCCTAATGTAATGTGCTGAAAGGGACACATCACTTATATACTAGTTCTGCCAAATGCATAGCCTGAATGGAAACATGAAGAAACATCAGGCACACACAAATTGAGAGAGATTCTAAAAAACAACTGACCTGTAACCTTCCAAAATGACAATGTCATGAAAGCCAAACACTGATTAAGCAATAGTTTCAGATTTATGGAAACTCCAGACCCATGACAACTAAACACAATATTTGATGCTGGGCTGTATGCTGAAAGGGGGCAGTGCAGATATGATGCATACATACGCACATATGTACATTTATAGATAGAGAATGGTAAAGCAAATGTTGCAAAATATAACAGAGAATTTCAGCCGAGAATAAATGGAAAATCATCATACTATTCTTACTACTCTTATGTAAGCGTGAAATTGCACTTATTTTAAACTGGCAATAAACAAAACAGTGGGAAGCAATTATCAGCATTAAAAATATTCAACGTACACAATAATAATACATTTCTGGCTTAAGTAAATGGATTGCCTTAGTTGGAATATAGAGAAGAGGAAAGGTTTCTTGGGAATATCTTTTTTTAAATATATTTTTTATTTCTTTTTAAAACATACATAGATTACATAAAATACTACACTAAAAAAATATAGGAGGAAGCAGCTGTGGTTCAACCAATTGGGCTCCTGTCTACCAAATGGGAGGCCCTGGGTTCATTACCCAGGGCCTCCTTGTGAAGGCAAGCTGACTCGTGCCCCTGGAGAGCTGACGGCCTGCGCCTGCGGGGATCTGGCACAGCAAGATGACGCAGCAAAGGGAGACAAGCAGACACAGAAGAATGCACAGCAAATGGACACAGCAGATAGCAAGCAAGTGAGGGGGGGAGGATAAATAAATAAATAATAAATCTTAAAAAATATATATATATAGGGGATTCCCATATGCCCATATACCCCACTTCCCACACCTCCCACTTTTACCACATTTACTGGGAATATCTGAAAATTGATTGGTAGAGAAGTCTACCAAATGAAGCAGGTTGTGATGCTCAGAAAGAGTAAACATCAACCTAGAGGAGTATGAGAAGAGATGAAATCCCCAAGGAGGATTACAGAAGGAAAAGAGAAAGGGAAAAGCCAAAAACAAAATCCTCAGAAATATAAACAGTGAACATTGCATAAGCTCAGTTAGCAAAAAATGCCAAGAAGAAACAAATACCTAATTAAGAGAGAGAGGCATCCTGGAACATAAGGGATCAGAGCATTCATTAAGATAGAATAGTTAACAATTTTGACAGCTACAGGAATTGGAAAAGAATGTCAACAGAAAAGACCATATTTCCTGAATGTATTGGTGTATAATCAGGACTCGAATCTCTGGACTGTCTATTTGACAGCCAGGCCCTGAGCTTCAGCAGATTTGCAACTCCTACCCTCTGGTTTATTGGACTTTCCCTGGCCAGCTAACGGGGAGGTGAAAAGGTCAACCACCACATCAGGGAGCCAAGAGTGCCTACAACTGCAAGCAGGAGAATTGCATCCATCATCCATGTGGAATCTCAGCCCCCTCTCAATACAGAGGTGGAATGGGCATAACCATCCCAGGGTCCACAGAATGGAGGAATAGAGTATGGATTAGAGTGGACTTACTGATATTCTACTATGGAACTACTGTGATTAGTAAGGGAAGAAATTGTAATAGTGATGTGGAGAGGGTGGCCACGGTGGCTGCTGATGGTAGGGAGACGGAAGAAGAGATACGATGTGGGGGCATTTTGAGGACTTGGAGTTGTCCTGGGTGGTGCTGCAGGGACAGATGTTGGACAATATATGTCCTGCCATTGCCCACTGGGTGGACTCGGGGAGAGTGTAAACTACAATATAAACCATTATCCTTGTGGTGCAGCAGTGCTCCAAAATGTATTCACCAAATGCATAGAATGTCCCATGATGATGAAAAAGGTTGTTGATGTGGGAGGAGTGGGGTGAGGGGGGTGGAAGGTATGTGGGAACCTCTTATATTTTTTTGAATGTAACATTTTAAAAAAAAATAGAGAGAAAAAAATAAGAAATAAATCATGCATTGTCAACTAGGTTGATTGCATCCAACTTAGAATTTCCTGTTGCTACATATAGTTGGATTTCTAAAAAAAATGAAGTTTTCATTTCAAATGTGCTTTGAATGTATAGCTTTCTCTACATCTGTCCTTTCATGTACTGATGAGCTTTTAAAAAATGATTCATAATCAAGAAATATAAAGAATTTTAAATAAAAATGAATGTGTTGTGGTAAAAGCATTTATCAGAGTTCTATCGATAAGCAGGTGTGGAATCTAATATAAAATAACAATGCTATATAAGGGCAACAAATGGTAACCTGAAATAAGTTTGTTAACATTTGAAGGACATTTAGCGATTTCAATAAGCATTGCTGTCCTTCCTTCCTTTTCTGTCTCCTTAAAGTAAACATTATTTTTCTAGTCAGTTCCATAAAGGGAAACAATGCAGTGCTCAGATTACAAAAAATAATAATTTTGTATTTTCAATTAAAAAGAGATTAATTGAACTATGAGGTATAATCATTTTAACTTTTGCATTTGTCAAAGTTCTTTTTACTTACAAAGTTATTAGATCGAAATATTAAAATTGTAAGTCTTCCTTTAAACATTCCGAATTTCTTTATTTTAAACTTCTTTAATGTATTATGAGCCTTATACTAACAACATAAACTTAATACCTGCATTATGAAAATAAATTATTACTTTCTTCACAATTTAAAAGAAAATGTCCTTGCTAGTCATGGGTAGAGCTAAAATTGTAACCCAGTACTATGTTTCACTTTGCACCACCCCAACAACATTATCATTCTTAACCAGTGATACAGAAAGGTCATTTGCGGAATGTTGTGGTAACCCAGGAGCTATTTCACAGAAGTCCTTCCTAAATCCCCCTTCAGCATGCATGAAAAGTCATAGGAACAAGGAGTGAAAATAAAGTGGAATATTGTTGCTTTAATTGAAAAAGTTGATGGCAAAGTTCACAGGGGAAGGCTTTTAACATACATGTAGTGGATAAGAATAACTCGAATGAAAATTCTGGTGTACGTAATGAATTGAATTAAGGAAAAAGTTTATATAAATTTAAGTTGCGGTAATTCCCAATAGAGTCAAGTGCAAGGGCAATTGTGTAATATTCAGAGATATGAATAACACTTCAGATCCAGTTGGCAGTTTTACTAAAAGATAGGTATTTTACTATATTTATATGAGCATACCATAGCTTGATGCCTGAATTAACACCTTCTATCCTGAGCATGCATGTTTATGTTTGAAAAAAGTATATATTACCTTTATACTTAATATTGTCAGTAAGGCTTTAATTTGCTTCGGATGTTGTTCAATACATGAGACTCCATTCTCTAGTTCCTACATCAGGGAACTGATGGGACTGCCTAAGATTTCCTAACAAAGAGAAGGCACTCAAAAAATTTGTTGAACGCATGACTTACATCTACTATTGCATTCAATTATTGGAGAAAAATAATTTTGACAAATGATACAGGTAAAACTAATATAGACACAGATTCACAAATGATTGCACAGTACAAATTATTTTTAAAATATAAGGAGAAGCTTGGAAGATACATCAAGTAAGCAGTGTGTTTAAATTTTACAATGTCCTTTTTTTAGAACCCTTATCCCTCATTTCTGCCTTCCCCACTCCCATATTTTACATTGCAGTTTACACTCTCTCCCACTCCATTCTGTAGGTTATGGAAGGGTATATAATGTCCTGCATCTGTCCCTGCAATATCATTCAGGACAACTCCAAGTCCCCAAAATACCCCCATATCACATGCTTTTTTCTCTCTTCCTGTCTTCAGCAGCTGCTGTGGCCACTGTCTCCACATCAATGATATTTCTTCCATTGTTAGAGTCACAATAATTCTATAGCAGAATACCGGTAAGTCCACTCTAATCCATATTTTATTCCTCCATCCTGAAGACCCTGGGATGGCAATGCCAACTCCACCTCTAAATTGAGAGGGGACTTAGATACCACATGACCGGTGGATGGGATTCTTCCACCAAGTTGTAAACTCAATTCCTTAGTGTGGTTGTTGACCATCCTCACCTACTTGTCGACTGACCTGGGTAAGTCCAATGACCTTTGTCTTTAATCAAAATTCATAAGTAAATTTCCAAAATAGTTGCCTGTATTCAATTTCACCAGACTAGAGAAATGCAGGAAATAATGAATGTGAGCATCTCACACAAATACAGCTTCAATATGTGCATATCATTTAACAGAATACGTTTATGGTGTTATGAAATGGATCATGCTATTGCCCATGTTTAAAAATGTGTCAAGATAAATGCAGTCAGGAAAGATAGGAAACTCCTATTTTATAAAAGGGGAGAAATGAAAAATAATGTTAAGTAGGTATATTGAAATCATTTTTGAAAATTCCAAATGAAGTTTCCTTTCTTTTTTTTTTTTAAATATTATTTATTTATTTCTCTCCCCTTCCCCCCCACCCCGGTTGTCTGTTTTCTGTGTCTATTTGCTGCGTCTTCTTTGTCCACTTCTGTTGTTGTCAGCCACACGGGAATCTGTGTTTCTTTTGGTTGTGTCATCTTGTTGTATCAGCTCTCCATGTGTGCGGCACCATTCCTGGGCAAAAATATGGAACCTTCATGAATTTGCATGTCATCCTTGTGTAGGGGCCATGCTAATCTTCTCTGTATCGTTCCAATTTTAGTATATGTGCTGCCAAAGCGAGCACGAAGTTTACTTTCTAATCAAATTTGATCTTATCCTCGTTGCAGTCACACCCTTGAGTTTGTCATCTTCCACATGATTGTAGCATTCACATCATCCAGCTTACCATCTCAATTTCTCCTCTTCTTGAAGAGAGCATCTATCCTCATAGTATGAAGAATCAATTCCCCCTTTTATCATTCCTGGCTTATGCCATCATAATTATATAATTTAGTTTCTTAAAAATGCTCCATTTCAACATGTCTTAATTTTTTAAAATCTCCTATCTATGCAGAAAAATCATGGCAATTTTTTATCACTGTTTATAACTCTCACCATATATCTCCACTGTTCATTTTATATGTCTAGCACCAAACACAGACTGGCACATACAAGGTGCTCACCATCATCAATTGAGTGGATGGATAATTAGCAGTATGAATGAATGAATGAATGAATGAATGAATGAATGAATGAATGAATGAATAATGAACAAATGAATGATTTTCAGGTTTTAAGCATCAGTATGGCATTTGGAACCTTCTGTCCCTCAGATTGATCTTCCTTATACAACATTCTGGTAGGATGATAGCATTAAAGAAACAATCTGACAACCATTCTAAGGTTCACAGGATGGAGGAATGGAGTATGGATTAGAGTGGACTTACTGATATTCTATTCATGAACTATAGTGATTAATAATCTAAGAAAATGTGGCATTGGTGTGGAGAAAGTGGCCATGGTGGCTGCTGGGGGTAGGGAGTGGGAGGAAGAGATGTGATGTGGGGGCATTTTCGGGGGTTGGAATTGTCCTGGGTGGTGCTGCAGGGACAGTTACCAGACATTGTAGGTCCTCCCATGGCCCACTGGGTGGACTGTGGGAGAGGGTGGGCTATGATGTGGACCATTGACCATGAGGTGCAGTGGTGCTCAGAGACGTATTTACCAAGTGCGATGAATGTCTCATGATGATGGAGGAGGTTGTTGTTATGGGGGGAGGAGTGGGGTGAGGGGGGTGGGGGTATATAGGGGCCTCATATTTTTTTAATGTAACATTAAAATAAATAAAGACAAAAAAAAAGAAACAATCTGTACCTAAAAGGTAAAGCTTTCCTGTCACTTTCCAGCAATCCCTACATTGTACCCACCTTCAATGTCCTATTTCATCTTCACAAGAATAACTCGGGAGATGTCATTTTTCCCTCCACCACACGTTCTTATTTTTCTTCTTATATCAGCGTAAATTTGTATTTTTGAAGATAGCACATAAATAATTTAAGTAGCTGGCTTAATCCAACTGAGAACAGAAAACAAGAGCCATTTAATGATCCCTTTTCATCCCAAAGCATACTAATAACTTTTTAAGGAGAAACCACATCTCCAAATCTTATTTCTAGACCAACCTCCAGGTGTTGAATATCTGCAGAGACTTGTATATGGATTGGTACCTGCAAAACCCTATAACCTGATGCATAATTTACATGCAGAGTAAATCCAGAGATTCTCTTCAAGTTTTTCTTTCACCAATAATTTTCCATATTCTGTGTTATCTAATTCCACAGTAAATAAGAATACTGTCAGAGAGTTTATGGCAAGAAGTTAAGAAGCTTCCTACATTCAAGAAACTTTTATTCACCATCTGAAGCACTCAGAAATATGCATGCTTATTAAGCTCAGCTAAGCTGCTGAACTTCAATATGTTAAATCTTGGTTTGTACAGAATAAAGTATATAAATTCTGTCAAAAATGATGTGTTTTGTTCACTTTCCAGTTTTCTTCAATTCTATAATTTCCATTGTGTGGAATATCTACATGTCTCAGATTATGAATAAGAAGCCCATTCTTTAAAACAGGGAAGTTCCTGCAGGGAGCAGAGCCTGTTGCAAAAAAAAAGTAGGCAGTCCAACAGCTGGGTGACAGAAACATAAAATAATATCCTTGCTCTATGGAAGACTTTCTTGTTATCCTGCTGATTTATCCACAGAAACTTTTGTTATTTCTTCGAGACCTGGAGCTGGCAGGGAAGGCTATCTGCTGCTTTGGTTATCTATGCTGGTGCTTACTTTTCAACCCACCTTTTCTCTGAAAAGTCACATTTTCTTATTCTCCATAAAATCAGAACATAGTTACAAAAATCTCTTCAAACCTAAGATAGGAAGCAATATAAAACCATTTTTAAAATTTCACTGCTGTACTTTTCTTTCCACTTATTGACAATATATGTAAGTAATCAATGAACAATGAATGATGAAATATATCTGAAGGCCTAATTCCATGTAAGAAAATTCTCTGGAAAACAAAAAAAAAGAAATCAGATATATCAAACAAGAGACCTGACAAGTAATATGACTTTGGCTTTAATTTTAACTCACTCCTGGGAGAAACATTTAATCCTAAAGTGTTAAAAATGGCAAATTTTGTTAAAATGCAATGAAGTCTATACATCAAGAAAACTAGTTATTCCTGCAAGATTATCAACTGTTTTAAACCCTTTCTAAAATAAGATGAGGGTTTGTGTGTTGTGTATGTTATATGTTATACATTATAGTTCATATTATAAATTGATATTAGTGCATATTATGTGTATCATGGTATAACATGTATTATGCATTATATGGTACTAAATGTATATAACACATTATGATTATATATTATATATTAAAACATGCTGAAAATGGATCACATTGGAAAACTATATTGTCTGTTACCAATGCCCCAAGATTCTTAGTTAGTTTATGGAGGAAACAGTTACTCTCAAAGGACATTAGAATTTATTATTTTTATACTCATGTAGAAATCTAATTTTACAATATAATTTTTTCTCGGAAAAAAGAACTCCCGGCATATTTTATTATCTGTTGTTAATTGATTATTTTCATTCTGAGAGAGGTATCTCCATTGTGGCAACCTCATTAGAGCAAACCAGACAAGAAAATTCTTTGATCAAAATGTGTTGCTTTATTAATAAAAAGCAGGAAAAGCACCATATTTTCTCTTGCATGAACAGATTGAAATTAAAACCTTTAGAATAGGAAATGTAAATAAAATGAAATGTTTGGAATAGGAAATATAAACTATGCAACAGCAATTACCATTATCAAAGTTAAAGAATCACTAGCCATTCAATAGAAAATGATAATTGAAATGTACAAGCACAGTGCAAAATTTCTGTCAAAAGCTTCATGTTATATGTCATTTCCTGTTCCCTAAAAATATTCATTTCCTAATTATCACTGAGCCTGAAAGTGAAAGCCAAGGACATTCTCAAGTATACATTTTTTAACTCATGAGCTCATGAGCAAAGACCCTAAGGAATATGCGTGCCAGCACCTCTTCCTTACAAACAAAAAAGAATTCTAGCACAACAGTGAAATTTGTGGAAGAGATTTTTTTAAAGGATATTGTCAGGTCCAAGCTCCTCAGCCAGAGTTGGGGAGTCAGGGTTGTTAGCGAAGAAAAAGGCATGTGGAGCCGCAGGGAGTTTATGCATATTGAGTTTATTCCAAGCTCCTTCCCTTCCTCTGCTCTCTCTCCTCTCCTGCTCCTTTAAGCTTTCTTTGTTCTCTCTGCTCCTCTATTTACATGTGTACTGCTTTTATGTGACTACTATCAGAATATATGATTGGCTCTTACAGTGGCACACCTATCGTTTTACATATACTCATTAGGTGGTGCATGGGTGAGTCGGATCAAGTTCATCCCTCAGAAGCTGAGTGCAGTTATGCTGTGTCACTGCATCCTGTATTTAGCAAAGAAGTATCTAGAATGCTTAGGCCATTTAACTATTGGGCTCTAGCTACCCCTACAGATACATATATATATATATATATATATATATATATATATATATGTATATATATATAGTTACAGATACATATATATATATATATATAGTTATATTGACAAAACAAACTGGTTTCTTTTCCATAGACATTCTACATGATTTAATTGATTCATGCAAGAAACATAAGTAAGGTTAATATCTTATATGATAAACAATATATCACTTTTGGGTTAAGGTATTCATCTGCCTTCCGTGTTCCCTTAGGTGTAAAATAGCAGAAGTAGAAAACATTTTGATTCTTAGAAGCTTGAAATTTTACTGGCCACATTGTGCCACAAGACCAGGATTCTCTTCTAAGGACATGTCTTCTGTAAGATCTTTCCAATTCTGGACTGTAATAAATGCCGTCAGTGTCTTGTCATGTCTCCTTCATAATTAAATCTTCCCTGAAGGGGCAATGAATTTATGGAAAACTGCAACTTCCTTCATGAGGGCTTTCTCTGACCACAGGAGGGTGCTTATCCATGACAAAGATCAGGGCAGAAGTGGCAGTTCTTACAAGAGCAGTCCTCAACCCATGATGGATGGAAATTGGTGGAAAATAACCCAACTTCCTTCCCCTTTGGTTGGAATAATTCTGAGGTGAATACTACACCAACTCCCAGAAATCCCCAGTGGGATCAAGCCATGATTGCCCACAGTGGTAACTAGCTCATTAATATCCTCTATATTGGCTTCCACTCTTCACTGTCTCCCATTCTACTGATGTGGGCTATGGGTAGGAGGCTCTTTGTCTCTTTGGAGATAACCTTAACCTAATCTGTCTGTCCTGACTTGTGGTGTAGGATGGTGAGAGGCTGCAGCCCTGCCCTTGATAACCATGGTAATGACTCCAGTCCCAGCTAACAGTTTATCAATGCAAACTCTATAAACTTTAAATATTCAAGGAAAATGCAAACCAAATGTACTAAAAGCTTATCTAGAATGTGGAAGATATATGTTAATTCAAGCCTATTGAGAAGAAACAAAAGGACCATTTGGCCTTTCCTCTCTGTATAAAAGGAACTCAAAAGTCTTGTTCGGGCTCGGGTTTGAAACAGAAAGCTCCCAAGTCTGGCCGGCCGTCAATAAATAATTTTTCCTTCTCAAAATCATTCTGAGTCCTAGCCTTTCTATACGCAAATAATTGAACCTCTCTCAAATTCTACAACACTACCACCTACACTTCCTGAGACCACTTCTCTCAAATAAATATTTGTTCTCAAGGCTTAGTCTCAGGATCTATTTCTGGGGGTACTCAACCTAAGAAAGTCCTCAGAACCAATCAAATGGGTCAGTAGGGTCCCAATAAATATTTGCTTCTTTCTGAAGATGCTTGTTTCTGACCTTTATCATACCTCTTTCTTCCTGAAAAATTTTCTTTAAGATTTCTTATATGGTAGGTCCACTAACTATGAATTGTTTGCTTTTTTGTTTAGTCACAGTACTTTTCCTCCTTGATGTTCTCTGAGCTTACTGGATCTGTGGATCAGTGTCTGTCACTAATTTTGGAAAATTTTCCACTATCATCTCCTAAAATATTTCTACTGCTCCATTCTGTCTTCTCATTCTGGGATTCCAATTTTTATGTCATGCTGATTGGTATTCCACCATATTTCTTGCATGTTCTTTTTTTTTTTCTCAACTCTTCTTTTTTTTCTTTTTGATTTGTATAATTTCTAAGATAACTGAAACTTTCTTGGCATTATTCATTTCTGTTACTGTAGGTTTTTTACTTCTTATTTATCCATTTCATTCTTTCTTATAGCTCCCATTGCTTTCTACTGAGTTACTTATCTGATTATACATGTTGTCTATCTTTTCAATTAGAGACTTTAACTTTTTATCCCTATTTTAAATTCCTCATGTGATATTTCCAACATCTGTGACATGTGAATCTGATTCTTATTATGGCTTCATCACTTCAGAATACAGTTATCCCTCCCATATCGTGGGAACTAGGGGAATCCCTGCAATCTGGTAAATCCATGCAAAATTTTTGGCCGTCTCTTTGTACCAGAGAAGAAATGTGAATTTTTTCTTTCTGTGTTATGAGATGTTTACAGTATCTTATTGTAAAATTTAGGTTAAGTATTTGGTCATAGGTGGTAATATACAATACTGTACATATATTTTATGCATTTCTGAGTTTTTAAATTTTGCGTCCTCTGCTGCTCTTTGCATGTCTGCAACTCCTACAAATCTCCCCCAAATTTCCCATTTAATTTTTTTTTTTTGCCGACCTGCAGTATATTGAATCTCCAATGGGGAAGGAATAGCTGTAATTTATCATGCTTTATAATATGCCCCATACTTTTTTCTTAGATAAAGATACAGATACTGAGGTAAATGTGACTTTGTTGTAGGGATTTGTGCCAGTCCAGTCAGGGCTGTGTTTGCAGTTTGTTTTTTATAGTTATCTATGTCAAGATTTGCTTATGCAATGGGCACCAGAGAGTTCAACTTTCTCTAGTGAACTTGTTTTGTCTCCATTCTTGGTTGTAGATCTTCCCTTTGTGCTGCTCACTAGAGAGAGTGTGCTACATGCAGCTCTCTCAAACATAAAACACTGTTATTTTTACTTGAGGATTGTTAATGTGGTGTTGGGGTGTTGGGGAAGAGAATGTTCTTTGATGTTTTAATCAATTCTGAAAGTTCACAGTGGGCCTGTGTCTCAAGGATGTGGCTTTCCTGAGTGTTTCTGCCATTCCTCCAAGGGAAGAGCCCCATGCATCACCCCCTTCCTCAAGGTTCCGTAGGTGTCCACCAGTGTCATCAGTCTAGGTTCTTGAAGCTGTTCCTCCTGCAGAGTAAGGTATGTTCATTCCCCCCTCATTAGGTGAGATTGGGGGAGCCTGTGTCTGGGTGTTATGCTTTTTCTCCAACTGGAATTGTATTCCATCAGTGTCTACAGGCTATGTATTTCTCTTTGCAGATTAAGCTTTTTGTTCCATAAGGGAAATAGATATGAATGGATATGGCAATGGGTGTTGCTCCCCAGATCAAGCCAGTACCATGGGAGGGGTAGTTTTCTCTCGTTTCTCCCCATCTTCCCTGTCAAAGTCTGGTAAGGTACTTGGAGGAAAAGCTTGTAAATGCTTGGGTCCCCTCTATGACTGCAATACCCAGGAACCTCACACTGTCATGCTAGCAGACACAATCTCCATAAATTTCTAGCATAATCTTTTTTACCATCTTTTATGTTGCTGAGATTCTTCTACCATAGATAAGAAAATACTTGGACCTGATTTTTCTTTGAAAGCACCTATCTCTCTCTAGATTTCCAGATGTTCAAAGATACTGTGATTTCACAACACTAATGGTTTTATGAAAAGTTATTAATTAGTACAGGTTTTTCTTGAAAGGATTTGAGCTATGTCTTTCCAGCTCTCTACATCCCCAAGCTACAATCAGAAGTGCCTCCTTTGCTTCTGTAATTCTTCAGAAAAGTGTATTTTGTTGACTCAATATGGGTATGCTTTATTGAACAGAAAAAAAAATAACTGAAAAGCATCTGGGTATTGACCAGATATGGTGTAATATCAAATAAAATGTAGTAAACATAGCTGTAGAAGATATGATGAATAGAGAAACAGGCAATCTAGAAGTTTGATTACCAAGCTTCCACCAACCCCTTCCAATGCCCTGTTATGACTCTAGATTTACTAACAACATTACATAGTAGACTATTTAAAATGTGACTCATGTCCAGTTTTAACTCCAACTTGTACAGAACTTGGAATTAATCTTTTCTTTCATTAAAAAAAGAACAAAGCTGAACAAACTGAATATCAATGACTTTTCTTGGACAAAATCTGCCACGAAATCTGGAAAGACAGTTACTTTCCGAAAGTCACAGTTAAGATTTCCTTACTTGTAGCATTAGGCACTGGAGTAATAAACTCATAGAAACACTTAAATGGTCATTTTAATTAACTTCTGGAGGCTGAGCATAGACTAATATGAGACTGAGAAACTCCTGGGGCTGTAGTCATAAGTATGGGTGCCCCCACACTTTCGTGGGTTTTATCTACAGTATTCCCACAAGTTTCTCATAGAAATAAGCCAAAAAAGAACTCTGGAACTATTGTAATTTGTAATAGAAGAAATTGTAGCATTGATGTGGAGAAAGTGGCCACAGTAGCTGCTGAGGGTAGGAAGAGGGAAGAAGAGATGTGATGTGGGGGCATTTTCAGGACTTGGAGTTGTCCTGGGTGGTACTGCAGGGACAGATGCTGGACAATGTATGTCCTGCCATGGCCCACTGGGTGGACTGGGGAAGAGTGTAAACTACAATGTAAACCACTATCCATGTGGTACAGCAGTGATCCAAAATATATTAACCAAATGCAACGAATGTCCCATGATGATGAAAGAGGTTGTTGATGTGGGAGGAGAGGGGTGAGGGGTGTGGGGGGTATGTGGGGACCTCTTATATTTTTTGAATGTAACATTTTAAAAAAATAATGAGAAAAAAAAGAACTCCATATTGCTCTTGGAGAAGAAGAAAAGTAAATATTTTGAAATATCACAAAGTTTTATCTTTAACAAAGGCCTATTCTTCAGGGGAAAAGACTTTAACAAAGTAGCATACAATCAAGTTGAAAAGTCTTTTATCAGCTACCAGTCCCCTATAACCTTCCTTCCCATGTAATGGGGAAAAAAGCTAAGAATCTATTGTGAAAGCCACTGTCTAGGGATATAGACCTGCTAAAAGACTGAAATTTAATAACAAGATTATAGAGCACTTCTCTTCCCTCATACCACACTTTACCACCACATCATCATCCAATATAATAACAGAAAATTATATCAGAAAGAGAAGCAAGCCACAGATTTTATTTAGGGAGAAGTTCTTGAGGAAGCTCAATGATAAAAGGGAAGACTGAAAAAAAGACACAAGAGTAAGATAACATCTCTGGCAACTAGAGCTACAGCAAACATTAAATGCAGTCCAGTTCCTTGCAAGATTAAGTAAATCCTTGTTTACCTCAATTAGTGTTACCTAATACATCAGGTCTGATTTTAAACAAAAAATATTATAAGGCATACTAAAAGACAAGCCAAAACAGATTCTGAAAAGGCAAAGAAAGCACCAGAAACAGATTCAGATATGACATTGATTTTGGAATTATCAGAGAAAGAATTTAAAATAATTATGATAAATATGGTAAAGGCACTAATGGAAAAGTAGATAATATGCAAGAACACATGGATTTTGTATGCAGAAAGATGGAAATTCTAAGAATAAAATGAAATGCTAATAAAAAACAATACTGTAAACAAATGAAGAATACCTTTGGAGGGTTCATCAATAAACCAAGCATGGCCAAGGAAGAATCTGTGGACATGAAGATAGGTCAATAGAAACTTCCCAAACAGAAATGCAAACAGAAAAATGAATGAGAAAGACAATCAGAACATCCAAGAAATGTAGGATAATTTCAAAACGTGTAATATACACAGAATTGGAATTCAAGAAAGAAAGGAAAGAAAGGACAGGGAAGTAGAAATATTTGAAGTGATAATGATTGAAAATTTTCCAAAATTAACAAGAGACACCAAATCACACATCCTGGAGGATAAGAGAACACCAAAAAGGATAAACACCAAAAAAAAAAAAAAATACAGCTAGGCATATCATATTCAAACTTCAGAATACCAAAAACCAAGAGAAAATCTTGAAAAGTCAGAGAAAAATAACACCTTATCTAAAAAAGAACTAACGTAAAGAATAACTTGGACCTCTTATCACAAATCATTCATATATGGAAAGATCGCAGTGTGATATTTAAAGTGTTGAAAGAAAATAATTAACAACCTACAATTCTATAGCTGGTGAAATTATCCTTCAAAACAGACAGGAGAAGGAATGGATGTAGCTTGAGCATCTGCTTCCCACATGGGAGGTCCTAGGTTCAGTTCCTGGTACCTCTTTAAAAACAAGCAGCAAAGAAAGGGGAAAAAAATCGTCTCAGGGGAGCTGATGTGGCTCAATGGTTGAGGGGCAGCATCCCACATAAGAGGTCCAGAGTTCAATCCCCGGGCCTGGTAACCCCCCCAAAAAATTTCCAGTCTATCAAAATGGGGGTGTATGATTTGCCAAGATTCCAACCTCCCACAGAGTCTTTACACAACTAGCAAAACCTAGCTGAGCCATCTTCCTCAAAAACTCCACAAAACAGTTAAAGGGCTTCAGTAACTGGGAGAGTGCCATATCAAGAAAAGGCAATTTGAAAAATTGTAGGTGAAGCTCATGGCAGCCTTAGTAGCACATCTCCCACCTCCTCTCCAAGGCAATTTGGAGCCAGTCTGTGCTCCCATTGTGGGTTGCTGGCCCTGTTCCACAGCAGCACAGTAACCCTACTGCATATACTGGGGGGCCTGTATGTCAGTGCCAATATATTGGGTAAAAGCCTGAAAGACGGAAAGGCTGAAACATTGTCTTGGGCACATCCTCCCAGTACTTGTCCTACAGGAAGAAGCAGCTTGATGACAGCAAAAGGAGTGTACGAAATAATTGAATCAAAGTGGGCTGAGGTAAAGGATTACTGACTAAGTCATACAATAGAACACCCAGGGAGAGGTGAAAAAAACCTTTTCATAGGGAGTGTATCTATCTATCTCTCTATATATATACACAGGTAACAAAAAATGCATTATAGAAAGAATGCTGGAGCAAAAATCTGGTAAAATTGGTTTGCCCTGAAACAGTATAGAGCCATGATTTTGAAAAAGTCAAATGAATTCAGTAGACTTCATTTCCTAATCATTAGCATGAGGTCGTGTGATAATTCTGAACTTCCTAACATACTATGACTTTATGATATCATTAGCTTTCACATTAGACAACAACTATAATTAGCAGTTATTGAGACACTGTAATCCTATAGATAACTAAATTTTTTGTCTTCCCAGGAGCCATTTTCTCCTTTCCTCCTAGCTAAAAATCCCATTGGGGGGGGGGGGGAGGTTTGTTGTTCCATTTGTTCCCCTCATCAAAGATTGGTTTAGCCAAAAACATGGGATGGAATTCTGGACACTGAATCATAAGGGGGAAGCTGTGGAGGGACTTTGGGGAACATATGTCAGCAACTTATCTTGAACATGCCTAAAGTGAAGCTGTTAGACTAAAAGTGGCTAAGCAAAAATGAGACTCTGATAATTTGGTTGAGAAACTGAGCAACACCACTTAAAACCATCTACTGCCTGACCTCATCTTATGTAAGATATTAAATATTCTTATGTATACCGTTTTTATTTATGTATTGTAATTTATGGCAGAAAGCATCCTAAGAGACAAAAACGAAACAAAACAAAAATAAGAAACTTTGAAAGGTAAAGCTAGATTATATATTTACACTTAGCACCCCCCCATAGCTCAGCATATTATACGTCGTAAAACCTCCATCAATGTTTATTAATTTTATTTTCTTGAGATCTAGCTTTCTGCATGAGGAAATAAAATAGATCTTTGTTTTTTCTATATAGACTATCTGGTCATTTGAGAAGAAAGATATTTTAATTTCTCCCTTTCCAACTGGGCAATTTTGTTTATTTTTCTTATCTTTTAAAAAAAGATTTATTTATTTATTCTCCTCCTCATCGTTTGCACTCGCTGTCAGTTTGTTGTGTGTTCATCTTATTTTTAGGAGGCATCAGAAACCCAACCTGAGTTGTCCCATGTGGGAGGGAGGCACCTAATTGCCTGAGCCACCTCTGCTTCCTATTTTTCTTATCTTAATGCACTACTAGGACTTCTAGCACTATGGTGAATAGGAATTGTGAGAGATACTATAGGTGTTTCCCATATAACAAAAGAAAAATATGGCAATTCTTCGCCAGCTAACTTCCAGATTTATTTGGAGAGTAATCAAAATCTCAACATGATTTCTTTTACTTGATAAAATGGTTCTTCTTGAATATTAAGCTAGTGAAAATAGGTACACATTAAAATGTAGGACTAATGTGGGACAATGTGTATAACCAGCATTCTCACTACAAGTTAGATAAACTAGTATTATATTTTAAAACATCTTTTACCGTGGGCTTAAAGAATTTACATAATTATCTTAAATCCAGCCAGTTTATGAAACTCTATTACATCTTTTTTCTTGAATTTAAAAATGTTTATTATAATATTATTTAAAAAGTAATCTTTCTTTTCATTAGTAATTTGTTGTATTTCCCTTTTACCTCTTATTAGTGGCTAAAACTTTCTGCATGATATTAAACTTCCCATGCCATATCCCACTGTCCTCTAACATGTGTTTGTCACACAGGAGACACTCAGTTAATACTTGCTGATCAATGTTGAAATAAAAATGAGTGAATGAATGATGAGTCATTGCTTTGATTTATCCCTGCCTCAGTTTCTTAAGTACAGCTTTGGCTTGTATATTGAGAAAGATTACACAGCCTATATGTTTTCTGAGCCTTTGCATTTTCAAAAATATCTTCCTGTGGACTCACCTGTGAACCATCCCCTGGAGAGTGGAATAAATTATTCTTGTTACACCATTTTTTCTTCCAAATTGTATAGATTTTACTTCCTTTGCTTCAGGTGTTTTGATAGTCACATCTCTGCTTTTCATTTGTTTGTTTGTTTGTTTGTTCCATGAAATAGAAGATATTTATCTTTTCCACATGGACACATGTACAGGAGGCCCTTATTCCTCAGTCAGTGATCTCTTATATCTAAATATGGAGATAGCTTGTTACAGAAACTTAGGGCCACTTACCTGTTTTTATCAAGTATTCATTTGTTGGATGGAGAGGATAATGCAAGAAGGCAATGAAAGACCAAGGCCGCAGCCTGACCTTTTCAGCCAGTAAAGATACAATGAGGCACTTTTTAGATTCATATGGTTAATTACTTACATAGACAGGAAGAGGGAGATCAGCCAGCCATAGGTGTCAGTTTCCTATGGTCTTGTCCTGCAGAACAAAAAGGATGATCCCGAAACAAAAGGCACCAGGTGATAAGACATGAGTTATGTGCTATCCCGTTGTTGAGGAGCTAATTCTAGGCTGCAGCCAGCCAGATTTACAGTCTTCAGCTAGAGTGAGGACAGGAGAGAAAGTTTCATGCCTCATCGGAACCCAGGAGGTGATGAGAAACAGTCCCATGACAGCCTCTCCGAGGAGATACGGAGCTAGGGAGGTGAGTGGAACATGGTCTCAGAGCAATTCCTTACAGGCTTCCCACCTCTCCCTGTTGTGCCAAAGTGCTCTGCCAAGACTCCAGTTAGCTGCAGTTCCAGCCTTTGTCTTTGTGGTTTATGTGGATCAAGGTCACCATGATGCCTGGTAGAGTTGTCCCCCATAGAAGGAGGAGATTTTCTTATATCCACTGATGGTTTTCCAATAATGTAAAAGAGAATTTATATCTAGTATAGCTGAGGTGACCTCCTTATCATCTTGGTTAACAAGTGAATTCATCATTCCCAACAATAAAATCAACTATATCTAGATTTCTTCCTATCTCTCCCATCACCATTTCTATAGGTAAGATTCTACACATTCTTGAGAGAATAAAATTCTTCCATATTTTCCCCTACACTACAGAAATTACATTTTAAGTCCAGGGAGTTTGTGTTTTGTTTTGTTTTATTTCAAAAAGGATGCAAACAAAGAAGTGATAATGAAGTGGGGGCGAGAAGCGAAACAAGTTGCTGGCCACCTTGTAAAATATCCCCAATGCCTGAATGCATTTAACAAATATTTTTTAGCACCTACTGTGTATGCAATGAGGACGCAGCTTCCTGTTTTGGGTTTTGTTTTGTTTTTGTAGGTGCAGGTAATGCATTTTTTTTGTATAGGGCAAATAACTGTTTCTAGGTTTTTTTAACTTAAATAATTTTTTATTAGGGGATGAGCCTACATAAGCTACTAATTTCATTTTCTATCTGGCCACATCAGTTGTAATTAGTGGAAATTCCTCCTAGGATTCAGGTAAATGGTTGTCTGTTATTCATTTCCAATTATTTTTTTTTAATTTTTAAAATTAAAAAAAAAAATTTCTGTACGTCACCATGAATCATTTAAAGGTGGAGTAAGAGAGAGCTCATTAATGAGTTCTAGCTTGCCAGCATTTTAAATTGACAGATTTTTTTTTAAAGAAGACAATATTGCCAAAAGAAAGAACTGAGGTAAGATTTTACTTTCTAATTAAACCCTCCAAAGGGGATGGGAAGCGAAGGATTGTTGACTGTACATTGACTTTTAGTTTTGTATTTTCAACTCTGAAACCATAATTTGTTCTGTCTGTATTAAAAATAAAAGTTGTCGTGAGCAGAGTTGATTTTTAAGTTCTTGCACACTGATTTACTGAAAGTGTAAATTAGTTTTAATGAGCTGTTAGCAAATTAATGAATGGCATGTAAGCTAGGCCTTAAACCAGGGGAAAATGTATATAATTTCTGATAAGGTATCTTCCTAATTGTAATATCACAGAGTATATGTTCAATATTGAAGACCTAATAGAAAAAACACAGAATGTTTTAAAGTTCACAGTTTGGGTTTCAGGCTCTATGTCCATACATGAGAACAATAAAAAGCAAGGCCAGGCATTTATGGAACTGAAAATATATTTAAAATACAAGGAGGCGGGGCAAGATGGCGTCCTGGTGAGTGCACCCTTGTCATCTCTCCTGCAAAAAATCGGCTGAGTGGGAACAGAATCCTGCCTGAGTGAGCTGTTTTGGGAACCCACAAAGGAGGAGGTTTCTGGACATCGATTTGGAAAAATTGTGACAAAAGGAGGGCTTACTCAAGGTAAAACCAGGGGTTCCTGGCACCCCAAAGTTGTGGAAAGGCTAAACCTATCCCTTAAGGCTGATAGCCGTGGCATTCCTTGAACACTGCCAGTTGCAAGGCAGCGTCCCCAAGCCCCTTGTTCCCCAAACAACAATCCCCGAAACCGCATTCCCTGAAACCTGCATTCCCCAAATACTGCATTCTCCGTACCCTGAGTTCCCCGAAACCGCATTCCCAGAACCCACGTTCCCCAAGCCCAGGTTCCCTGAACCCAGGGCTCTTCAAACCCTGGCATTCCCAAATGCCTTGGAAAATCTCTGAGAGTGGGAGGGTTCTGGTGAGGGGTACAGAGGAGTCCAAGGAGTGTGGGTTCAATTGTCTGGTGCCCCCTTTTTTTGAGTGTGGAGGTGTTGTAGAATTTGAGAGAGGTTCGATTATTTGCGTATAGAGAGGCCAGGACTCAAGAATGATTTTGAGAAGGAAAAATGGTTTATTGACGGCCGGTCGGACTTGGGAGCTTTCTGTTTCAACCCCAAGCCCTGAACAAGAATTTTGAGTTCCTTTTATACAGAGAGGAAGGATCAAATTGTTCTTTGTTTCAGTGCTCAATAGGCTTGAATTAGCATATATCGCCCACCTCCTAGGTAAGCTTTTAGCATGGACCTTATACATTCTAGATAAGCTTTTAGCACATTTGGTTTGCATTTCCCTGAATATTTAAAGTTTATAGAGTTTGTATTGCTAAACTGTTTCCTGGGACTGGAGTCCTTGCCATGGTCACCAAGGGCAGGGCTGCAGCTTCTTACCATCCCACACCCACAAGTCAGACAGCTTAGGTTATCTACAAAGAGATGAAGAGCCTCCCACACATAGCCCACATCAGAAGAGCATGCCACCTGTCTGAGACAGCCTGATTTACCTAAACACCCTGGGATAGGGAAAATTGGTATGGGAGAAGGTGGAATCAGGCAATTAACTAGTCCTGTGAATACACCTAAGGAAGGGGGGCAATACGACATGGTTGGTAGGCTTCCAATAGCATATTTAGGGTTCCCAGCAAGGTGTGGATGCTAGCTCTCAAAGAGACTGAAGGTCATTACTTTCTGTGGTGAATTGGTTCACCAGGGTCCCATTTGAATCTTGAAGGGAGCTCTCACATGGGCTTCTTGCTGCCCTGCGAGAGAAAAGTGAGGAAGGGAGAAAGGGGGAAGGATAGATTCCTAAGCAGTTTATTCAATTGCAAAGAGGACTCCTTGCTTGAGGGCTTGTCTGGTTTTTTGTTTTTCGTTTGTTTGTTTTCTTGTCTTTCCTTCTTCTTTATCACCCCTTTTTTTTCCTTTTCTTTACTTTTTTTCTATTAGGTACTGCAAGCAGTATTTCTTGTTTACTGTGCTTCCTCATCTTTGATACCCTCTTTTCAGTGTGTACTGATTTTGGCTACCAATACTATTCCCTTTCCTTTATGTCTTCCTATCTTTCATCTTCTGTTGTTGTTCTTACATTCCACCTCTTTTAATTAGCCTTCAATTTTTCTAGCTTTTTCTTTCTAACACCTCTATTCTATTTTCTGTCTTTTATGCACACTTTACGCTATTGTCCTTTATTTTCTCTTTCCCTCTCTCCTGGTTGCACTGACCTTTAAATTCATACTATATTTTTCTCCATATTCAGTTTCCCATCTCATTGTAGATACTCCACTTTTTTATTTTTATAACTCTACACAACTTACATGAGTTTAATATCCATTCTCCTAGGTCTTACATGGTTCTTCTGCTAACATTTACTGTCACTACTACTATTATGCTTCTTCTTTTCTTACCTCTTGCTTTCCCTGGCCCTGACCTTTTTTCTTCAAGGAAACTTAGACAACAACAAGAAAGTAGAATGAGAAGAACAAAGTGTCAAAAAGAAGACTTAACACGTGCATACAAAGAGCACCTAAATAAACCCTGACTCTAGACAGAAAAGCTAATCAACTGAACAAACCCATCAAGATAAAATGATGGTGAGACAGCAACAAAAAATTACAAACCATACCAATAATCAAGAAGACATGGCCCAATCGAATGAACAAACTAAAAACCAGGAAGAGGAGCAGAACATCAAGTAACTAATCAAAGCTCTCCAAACAAGTGTCATGGACCAAATTAATGAGTGAAGGAAGATATTAAGGATATTAAGAAAACACTTGGAGAGTATACTGAAGAAACTGTAAACATATGCAAAAAGAAAATGGATGTGATGGTGACAGATGGGACAATCCAAGAAATGAAAAATACACTGTCAGCAAATAACATCAGATTTGAAGAGGCAGAGGAAAGAATTAGTGATGGTGAAGACAGTACATCTGAAATCAAACAGATAATAGAACTGATCCATAAAGAGATAGAAAAAAATCTAGCAGGGACACAGGGAACTGAATGACAACACAAAATGCTCAAACATATGCATTATAGGCATCCCAGAAGTAGAAGAGAAGGGAAAGGGGACAAAAGGGGTGCCAGAGGAAATAATGGCTGAAAACTTCCCAAACATACTGAGGGATATGGATGTACATGTCCTGGAAGCACAACACACCCCAAACAATGTAAATCCCAACAGGCCTATCACAAGACATATACTTGTCAAATTATCCAATGCTCAAGACAAAGAGAAAATACTGAAGGCAGAAAGAGAAAAGAGAACTATCATATACAAGGGAAGCTCAATAAGATGAAGTGCTGATTGCTCATTTGAAACAAACCATGGAGGCAAGAAGGCAGTGGTATGACATAGTCAAGGTACTAAAAGAAAAAAATTCCAACCAAGAATACTCTGTCCAGCAAAGCTGGCATTGAAAAATGATAGAGAGTTCAAAATATTTACAGATAAACAGAAACTAAGAGAGTATGCCAATGAGAAACCTGCCCTTCAAGAAATACTAAAGAAAAAAGAAAAAAGAAAAAAGAAAAAAGAAAGGGAGTTCTGCAGAAGAAAAGAAAAAAACAGGAGAGACAGAGTTGGAGGAGAGTTTAAGAACAACTAAAAAGACAAAAAGAGAAACAAAAACAATGTACGGAATACACAAATCCAAAGAAAATATGGCTAATGTAAGTAATTCCTTGATAGTAATAACACTGAATGTCAATAGATTAAACTCACCTGTCAAGAGACACAGATTGGCAGAATGAATAAGGAAATATGATCCATCTATATCCTGTCTACAAGAAACCTATCTTAGATCTAGGGATTCAAGGAGGTTGAAAGTGAATGGCTTGAAAACAATTTTAAAAGCAAACAATAACCAAACAAGGGCAAGAGGAGCTATATTAATATCAGACAAAATAGACTTTAAATGCAAAACTATCATAAGAGACAAAGATGGACACTACATATTAGTAAAAGAGATAACCTTTCAAGAAGAAAGAACAATCATAAACATTTGTGCTCTTAACCAGGGAATCTCAAAATACGTGAGGCAAACACTGGAAAAACAAAATGAAGGAATAGGAGCCTCTACAATTATAGTGGGTGCATTTAATATACCATTATCACCATTGGACAGAACATCTGAACAGAGAATAAATAAAGAAACAAAGATTTTGAACAATATATTAGAGAATCTGTACCTAATAGACATATACAGAACATTACACCCAAATACAGCAGAATATACATTCTTCTCATGCACACGTGGCTCATTCTCCAAGATAGACCACATGCTAAGACACAGAGAAAGTCTCAGTGAATTCAGAAAGATTGAACTCATACAAAATAATTTCTCTGACCTCAGTAGAATAAATCTGGAAATCTTCATGGGTCAGAGAACCAGATTAGGCACAAAGACATGGAAGTTAAGGAACACACTCTTAGACAAACAGTGGGTCAAGGAGGAAATCTCAAAAGAAATAAGTAACATATTCTGTGTGAAAATCAGTAACATTTCTGTACACCAATAATGAGCAATCTGAGGAGGAAATCAAGAAACAAATACCGTTTACAATAGTAAATAAAAATTAAATATCTTGGAATAAATTTAACTAAAGATGTAAAAGACTTATACACAGAAAACTACACAACACTGTTAAAGGAAATCAAAGAAGACTTAAATAAATGGAAGAATATTCCTGGTTCATGGGTAGGAAGACTAAATATCATTAAGATGTCTATCCTACCTTAACTGATCTACAGATTTAATGCAATTCCTTTAAAAATCAACACAGTATTTTTCAATGAACTAGAAAAACTAACTATGAAATTTATTTGGAAAGTAAAGAGGTCCTGAATAGCCAAAGATATATTGAAAAAGAAAAATGAAAGTGGAGGAATCACACTACCTGACTTCAAAACATACTACAGGGAAGGAGACTTGGCCAAATGGATAGGGCACCCGCCTACCACGTGGGAGGTCCGCGGTTCAAACCCCAGGCTTCCTTGACCCGTGTGGAGCTGGCCCATGCGCAGTGCTGATGAGCACAAGGAGTGTCATGCCACACAGGGGTGTCCCCCGCGTAGGGGAGCCCCACGCGCAAGGAGTGCGCCCTGTAAGGAAAGCCGCCCAGCGTGAAAGAAAGTGCAGCCTGCCCAGGAATGGTACCACACACACGGAGAGCTGACACAACAAGATGATGCAACAAAAAGAAGCACAGTTTCCCGGTGCTGCTGATAAGGATAGAAGCTGTCAGAGAAGAACACACAGCGAATGGACACAGAGAGCAGACAACTGGGGGGGGGAGGGGGGAGAGGGGAAAGAATTAATTTAAAAATTTAAATTTAAAAATTTAAAAATTTAAAAAAATATACTACAAACCTACAGTAGTGAAAACAGCATGGTATTGACACAAGGATAGACATACTGACCAATGAGACCAAATGGAGAGTTCTGATATAGATCCTTGCATATACAGTCATCTGATATTTGACAAGACCACCAAGCACACTCAACTGGGAGAGAATGGCCTCTTCAATAAATGGTGCTTGGAGAACTGGATATACATATGCAAAAGAATGAAGGAGGATTACTATCTCACACCTTATACAAAAATCAACTCAAGTTGTATCAAAGACCTAAATATAAGAACCAAGACCATAAAGACCTTGGAAAACAATGTAGGGAAGAATCTACAAGAACTTGTAATAGGAAATGGCTTCACGAACTTCACTTCCAAAGCATAAGCAACAAAAGAAAAAAGAGATAAATGGGACCTACTCAAAATTAAAGCCTTTCGCAGCTCAAAGGGGTTTACCAAGAAAGTGAAAATACAGCCTACTCAATGATAAAAAATATTTGGTAACCATATATCTGATAGGAGACTAATATATAGCATATATAAAGAAATCCGGGAAGTGGATTTTGCCCATTGGATAGGGCATCTGCCTACCACATGGGAGGTCCAAGGTTCAAACCCAGGGCCTCCTGACCCATGTAATGAGCCGGCCCATGTGCAGTGCTGATGCGTGCAAGGAGTGTCATGCCACGCAGGGATGTCCCCTGCATAGGGGAGCCCCACGCGCAAGGAGTGCACCCCATAAGGAGAGCTGCCCAGTGCAAAAAAAAGTGCAGCTTGCTCAGGAATGGCACTGCACACATGGAGAGCTGACACGGCAAGATGATGCAGCAAAACGAGACACAGATTCCCAGTGCCGCTGACAAGAATACAAGCAGACACAGAACACACAGCAAATGGACACAGAGAGCAGACTGCTGGGGGGAGGGGGGGAAGGGGAGAGAAATAAATAAAAAATAAAAAAAAAAGAAATTCTATATCTCCAAAATAAAAAGACAAACAACCCATTTAAAAAATAAGCAAGAGATTTGAACATATGCTTCTCCAAAGAAGAAATAAAAATAGCTAAAAAGCACATGAAAAGATGCTCAACATCACTAGCTATTAGGGAAATACAAATCAAAAATACAATGAGATACCATCTTTCAAAATACAATGAGATACCCATTAGACTGGTGGTTATTAAATGAAACAGAAGCCTACAAATTTTGGTGAGTATGTGGAGGAATGGGAACCCACATCCACTGCTGGTGGAATGAAGAAGAATCCAGCCATTCTGGAGGACAGTTTTGTGATTCCTCAAAAAACTAGCTGTCGATTTGCCATATGACCCAGCAATTCCACTGGTGGGTATACACCCAGAAGAACTGAAAATGAAGACACGAACCCATAGATACACACCAATGTTCATAGAGGCATTATTCACTATTGCCAAAAGTTAGAAACAACCCAAATGCCCATCAACATGTGAATGGATAAACAAAATGTGGTATATACACACAATGTGCAGCATTTTGATATTATTGATGAATTACAAAAAGAAATATTGGATTATGTTAGTAAACTGGTCTTTTCTTGTGCGCATATGAGATTATATTGAATTCAGAGGTTTACTTGATGATGCCTTCTGTCAGTAGGGCATTGGGTACCTGCCCCTTGGTGGGTGGGGACTCACAGATAAAACGCATGGCAAAGGACAGAGTTTAGGGTTTCTGATGTTGGAGTTTTGATGTTGGAATTTTGATGTTGGAGTTTGATGCTGAAGCCTTAAGCTGGGGTCCTGGGAAGTAAGTTACAGAGGAAACAGAAGCAAGCCCAGGAAGGGAGGAATCCAAGAAGCCTGAACCCTCACAGACATTGGCAGCCCTCTTGCTCCAACACATGAAAATAGACTGTGGTGAGAGAATTAACTTATGCTTCATGGTCTGGCATCTGAAAGTTCCTACCCCAAATAAATACCCTTTACAAAAACCAAGCAATTTCTGGTATTTTGCATCAGCACCCCTTTGGCTGACTAATATACAATGGAATACTACTCAGCTGTAAGAAGGAATACAGTACTAACACATAGGATAACATGGATGAAATTTGAGGACCCTGTGTTGAGTGAAGCAAGCCAGGCACTGAAGAACAAATACTACCTCACCTCTTTGATATGAATTAAGCAAGTCAAGCTGTCTCAGAGAGCTAGAGACTGGATGATAGGTTTATAGGAAATTGCAGGGCAGAGGAAGGTTGTGAGCTGATGCCTACATGGGCAAAATCTATGATAAAGTGGAGGTAAGTAGTTGTGCAGGGAAGGGGTAAGAAGGGAGCATAGGGATTCCATTGGGTGGGGCTTTGCTGGCTTAAGGGGGTTTCAAGTTGGGAGGATGAGTCAGATGGTCCATGGAATTGGGGGGAATTTTGGGGGTATCAGGTGAACATGAGAGATTGTCAGGTACATAGTTGAAACTATAATTTTAAGAAAACTCTTTAGAAAATATAATAAGAAAGTGTTACTTGTTTAAGGTGTTTGATGGGCGTCATCTGGCACAGGGTGCACCTGGGGCAGGCTTCTAGGGAGTATGTGTGTGCTTCTCTTGTCATAATGTGTTATATCATTAGGTGGAGACCCATACAATGAGCCGGGTGGTGTTCTACCTCCATCCTGGGGAGGCCTGATCTTCTCAGACAGAGGAAAGTATGTCTCTGGAGAGCACTAGTGGCTCCCAACTGGGGAGGACTGTCTAGTGTGTCAAACCCTCAGCACTGCTGCAAGTATCTATGAATCTGGTCCTTCAACAGTGAAGCTTGGCTGTCACTGTGGGAGGAATAGAAAAGATGGAAGAGGGGATACCTGGGGGGCAGTGGAAGTGTACCACATGGTGGTGCAATAATGGATATAGGCCATGTTAAATTTCACCAAAAATTTATAAAAGTATATAGTCTAAAATATAAGCCATAATGTAAACCAAAATGGAGCCATGGTTAGTAGCTATGTTTCAATAGCTGTACATCAGTTGTAGCAAATACAATATCCATATGTAAAAAGATCATTGCTGGGGAAGTGAGAAAAGGGTTTGATGTTGGGTATATGGAAGTCCCTTATATTGTTTATGTGACTTTATTGTGATCTAAAACTCTTTTGAAAACAAAATTAAAAATTAAAAAAAAAAAGGATGTAGTCACTGAGGAAGGAATGTAAGAGATTGCCTTGCCACAACACATACAGGGCAACACCTATTACTGTGATGAAAAGCAAAATGTCAAAAACAAAGTTTTATGATTTTTTTCATTTTTTAATACCCCAATTTATTTTTTACTTTATTTTAGTTTTTCTAAATTACTATGTATTCTTTTTCTAAACTTTAAACCTACCATTACTATTTCATTTTCCTACTAATTGAATTTGACACTATATTAGGAATAGGCTTCATTTTTTAATAAGTTTTGGATCACAGATGGGTTCAACTATGGCAGGGATGAGCAATGGTGTGGGGTGTCATTGATGGGAAACACATGGTTGGGAGGGAGTTATCCAGGGCATGTATATAGCATACATAAAAATGTTCGGCTATTCATTCGGTATTGTCATAGTAGGTAGAGTTGCACACAACAACTTAGGGAGTGCTGAGTTCCTAGCCGGGGAAACTCTGTCACATTCCCCAATGGAACAGCAACAATCCCCCAAGTGCAAGGGCAAAGACCAGTGAAGAAGGATGGTCCAATGATGAACCCTTGATACTGATGACTATGCTTATGAGTCTGTGTGCTTAAAATTCCGACAAGACCTAAGCTGCAGGGTGCCTAAGAGTTACCTCCTGAAAGCACCCATGTTGCTCAAATGTGGCCACTCTCTTAAGCCAAACTCAGCATGTAAATGCATTACATTCTCCCCAGTGTGGGACATGACTCCCAGGGATGAGTTTTCCTGGTGCTGAGGGATTATTACCAAGCACCACCTGGTAGTGCAACTAGGAAAAAAGACCTTGAATAAAAGGGGGAAATGGAAAAGACAAATGAGTTTACATGGCTAAGATATTTCAAAATGAGTCAGGGGGTCATCAGAGGGGTTGTGCTTATGCATATTTCAGCAGGATCCCAGAGACGGCCAATGTGCATACAACCCCAGGTACTGGTGCTCCTGAGGGCTATGGAGACATTCAGGTCCTATGGACATGGCAGATGGCTCCGGAGATCACTGCCTTGCCAGTGGGCCCTACTTTGGAATTTGTGCTCCTGAGCATGATGAAGTTGGACTCAGATGTGACCTTTCTACATATGCCTCTTCTGTCACTTTTACTGAACCTGTGGTTGGTGCTGGGGTTAGTGTATACTCAGGAGACTTGAATCTGTGGACTGGCCATGTGCTAGCTGGACTCTGAGCCTCAGCAGAGTTGCAACACCTACTCTCTGGTTCATTGGACTTACCCAGGTAGCCAACAGGGAGGTGAAGATGGTCAACCACCACACCAGGGAACTGAGAGTGTCCACAACTGCAAGCAGGAAAATCACATACATCAACCATGTGGGATCTAAGCCCCCTATCGATTTAGTGGTGGAGTGGACATCACCATCCCAGGGTCCACAGGATGGAGGAAGAAAATATGGATTAGAGTGGACTTACTGCTATTCTTCTATAGAACTATGGTGACTCTAGCAATCAAAGAAATTGTATCACTGATGTGGAGACAATGACCATGGGAGTTGTTGAGGGCAGGGAGAAGAAAGAGATGTGATGTGTGGGCATTTTCTGGAATTGGGGTTGTCCTGAGTGATATTGTAGGGACAGATGCAGGACATTATGTATCCTGCCATAGCCCACTGGACTTGGAGAGAGTGTAAACTACAATGTAAACTATAATCCATGCAGTGTAGCAGTGCTCCAAATTGTATCCAATGAATGTGCCACAATGAGGAAAGTTTTTTGATGTGGGAGTACTGGGGTGGGGAGGGGTATTGTGTATATGGGAACCTCTTATATTTTTAATGTAGCATTTTTTGTGGTCTCTGTATCTTTTTAAAAAAGACAACTAAATTTAAAAAGTGAAATAAAATTATATAAAATATAATGATAAGGGAGAGGATATAGTTCAGTGGTTGAGTGCTGGCTTCCCATGCACCAAGTCCCAGGTTCTATCCCTGTTACCAATTAAAAGCAAAACAAACAAATGGAAAAAAAAATCAACTCTCATTGGGTAGCAGATGTAGATCAGTGGTTGAGTGTCTGCTTCCCATCTACAAGGTCCTGAGTTCAATCGTTGGTACCTACCAAAAAAAGAAAAAATCAAGTATAAAGAACATGTTCAGGGAAGCGGACTTGGCCCAGTGGTTAGGGTGTCCGTCTACCATATGGGAGACCCACAGTTCAAACCCCGGGCCTCCTTGACCCGTGTGGAGCTGGTCCACGCACAGTGCTGATGCGCGCAAGGAATGCCATGCCACGCAGGGGTGTCCCCGGAGTAGGGGAGCCCCACGCACAAGGAGTGCACCCTGTAAAGAGAGCCGCCCAGCGTGAAAGAAAGTGCCTGCCCAGGAATGGCGCTGCACACACGGAGAGCTGACACAACAAGATGATGCAATAAAAAGAAACACAGATTCCCGTGCTGCTGACAACAACAGAAATGGACAAAGAAGAATACACAGCAAATAGACACAGAGAACAGACAATGGGGGGAGGGGAGTGGGAGAGATAAATAAAATAAATAAATCTTTTTAAAAAAAGAACATGTACAGTTTTGAATATTACGATTAGTTTATTTGGTTATAATAATTTTTTACTCTATTTTATCTGATAATGTGGTGGCACAATCTTGTGTCATTGTTGCATAGTACAGGGTCTGAGGAAAGAGCTTGGAGATGGCAGAAATCCCAAATGTTAAGGTAGGATGTACATTGGCGATTGAACCCACTGTAGGCCCTGATGGGGGCAAGACAGTTATGGGAGGGCAGCCAGAGGAGAAAGGCCGATTAGGGAAGCCACTGTTATCACAGAGATTTTCAATGTAAGAAGTGAGTTTATAATCAAGGAAGTGGCACAGAAAGAATGCAACTGAGTCAGGATGATGTAGTCCAGGATACTGATTCCACAGCCAAGAAAGTCTCAGGCTCCAATGTTTAAAGGCAAAATTCCTACTTCAGGGGTTTAGAGCTATCCAGAACAAGGATAGGCAGCAGGAAGGCAGGGGAGTCTGACAGGACTTTACAAGGACAGCATCCAGAGACCCACCAGAACCATCAGAGGTTGTCTTTCTTTCTCTGTCCCTTGGCTCTGCTTTGGTCTGTGCCAACCTCATTACTGGAGATTCTCCCCAGTTACCCTATGTTTGCATCCTTCCAGCTTAGCAAAGTGGTCAGGAAAAAAAGAAAAATTAATGGCCAGAAATCTAAGTAGGCACATATTCATCAAAGTTTGAATTGTGTATCAGTTATTATGTGCCCAATTTCTGTCAGTTGCACTAAGATATAAGCTTTCTGAGCACAAGAACTTAGGCTGATTTGCTAATTATTTTAATCCCACAAAACCAGCCAAATGAATGAATGAAATCCTTTTTAAGAAGTTTAGGTTACAGAACATATGAATAAGAAAAGTATAAATATTAAAATTTACAAACTAATTTTAGGGCTAATAATTAAATGAAATACAAATGGTACATGTATACTATTAATTATATCCTATTTAATGTATGCAATAATATGAAGTATGTCCAAAAAAGCCAATTCAGATTATCAAGTGTCTTCTATGGAAATTCTGTCCGAAATTCGTGGAATGCTTTTCACTCTAAGCATTTCTAACTCTCTTTCTCCACATTGTCTTAAGATTTGTTGAACCACATCTCAAATATTCTGATAAAGATGTATATATTCTCATAGAACATCTGTAGCAAGAATCACAAAGTTAATCACAAATCTAAAGACTCTTTGCTGATTGAACACCAGAGTTGTTTTCTGGATATAAAAAGAGAGGAAAACCATAATGTTCTACAAGTGGGTTAATAGAAAAGGGAAAAACTCTGTGGCCCAAGCAGGTTATCCACAACTCCCTACAGGGTAGGGCAAAGAAAAGAAACAGAGAGTAATACCCAGAAGTGGAAAGGTGATGAAAGTGGGCCTTCTCAGCATCTCAATCACTCATCCACCGTAGGGGCTGCTTGTCTCAAAGACAGTATTAGTACAGAATGCTACCAATAGACAAGAGCAAGCATAGAGGGGAACATTCCATCTATGGCCTTAGTAGAGGTAATCCGTTAAACAGAGAAGTAATTAACTCAGTAGGGCAGAGCACTGTATCTAGAAGCATAGCTGGGATTGAGGGGAGGGGAGAAGGTATTCAGTTGTTACCCTGAAAACATATTTCAATGCTACAGCCATTTTTATGATTTAGAATGTTCAGTTCAATGATTCAAGACTGACAATTGCACACATCTAATGCATCTATCTATTCCACACTAATCAACTTGAAAACTAGAGGCTGGGATCTTTCTTCATTGAAATGATGTTACTGATGTCAAAATCTAGGTAAGTTTTCATGTGGCTAGTCATTATTCTCTATGCACCTGCTGGCTAGTTATCCAGCAATAAAATATGCTGAGACACAGCATAAAATGGAATGAAATGAGTCAAGGAAGAGTGAGAATGAATATTAAAATGCAATTGGGGAATGAGCAATGGACTAAAGTAGGCTTATTATTATTCTACTATAGACATTATTATTCTAGCAATAGAAGAACCCTTACCATTGATCTAAAGGCAGTGGCGGGAAGCGGACTTGACCCAGCGGTTAGGGCATCCGTCTACCACATGGGAGGTCTGCCGTTCAAACCCCGGGCCTCCTTGACCTGTGTGCAGCTGGCCCACGCGCAGTGCTGATGTGCGCAAGGAGTGCCGTGCCATGCAGGGTGTCCCCACATAGGGAAGCCCCACGCGCAAGGAGTGCACCCCGTAAGGAGATCCGCCCAGCACGAAAGAAAGTGCAGCCTGCCCAGGAACGGTGCCGCCCACACGGAGAGCTGACGCAGCAAGATGACACAACAAAAAGAAGCACAGATTCCCGTGCCACTGACAACAACAAAAGCAGACAAAGAACACGCAGCAAATAAACACAGAGAACAGACAACAGGGGTGCGGCGGGAGAGGGGAAGAGAAATAAATAAATATATCTTTAAAAAAATAAAGGCAGTGGCCAGCAGAGGTTCTGTGGGATGGGAGAGGGAAGAATAGGTGTAATATGGGGGAATTTTCAGGACATTGGAATGTCCTACATGACATTGCAGTGACAGATATAGGCCATTGTATATTTTGTCATAACCTACAAAATTGTGCGGGACAGAGTGTAAACTATAATGTAAACTGGGTTCATCAGTTGCAACAAATGTACCACACTAATAAAGGATGTTCTTAATGGAGGAGAAAGTGGGGGAGGGAGAGGGAGTGGGGCATATGGGAATCCCTTATATATTTTATGTAACATTTATGTAATATAAAGCTTCATTAAACATAAAAAAATTAATATAAAAAATGAAATTCAGAGCATTAAGTATGGCAGGCACTAGGAACTCTTCCTACACACACCTTCTCAAAGAGCAGGGGCCTTCTCTCTGTTTACTTGCTGTTTACCTGGTCCCTGAACATTGCTTGTACATAGCAAGCACTGGATAACTCAATAACTGAGCCTGAAGCTATGAGTTCTAAAGTGAACACTACCACAAACTACATGATTGCAGTTAAGGTGTCTAATTTCTTTGTGTCTCACTTCCTTCATGCATAAAATGTAGAGGTTGGACTAGTTCATTGTTTCTCCATTTGTGTTCTACAGAACCTCAGGCTTCTAAGAATATGCTTCAGGATCCATTGCTGAAGATGCAACAGGAGTGGTGGTGGCAAGGAGTGCACTGGAGCATTTTTTTTCCAGCTTCAATGAAACAGCTCTATATTAACCTGATTCATAATTTAATTGTTGCATAATAGTTCATTTTGCTCCTCAAAACATCTACTGCACACTGCCAAATACATCACACACACACACACACATACACACACTGACAACAACAAAATGAACAAGATAATTGCTGAGGACCTGTAAATGACTTCATGAATTATGTGACTTAGGATCTCAATGTTTATGACTTCATAAACAATCACAGGTGAATGTAAGATGGTACCACCTGAATCACAAAAAGTTGGGAATACCTAAAACTTTCCAGTGAAACTATGGCACGCTGATTAGCTAAATGATATTGGGAAAAAGATAAATTGAATAAACATTTATACTTTTGATATATCTTCTATGGTTATTAAACTTATTCTAATAATTTTAGATTTCAAATAACAACACTTAAATAGAGCCACAAAAGATTTCCAATTCTTCAAGTTTAATAATAGTTCTCATATATTTCTGCTGTAGAAATATGACAGTTATAAAAGATGTGGTTAAAATTAAATAGAATACATTTAGAGAATGAGTATAAAAATGTTTATTTAAATTTTTACCAGCTGTAATTCTGAATAGTTATATTATCTTTTAGGATTATCTTTACAATTTCCCCCAGATGCTAGTCTATAGAAAGTCTTAGACCTTTATTCTGGTATATGCAGGGAAACCACTAGAGGAGAGACACAAGAAGATTTAGGTTTTAGAAGAATCACTCTAGTTGCTCTGTGGAGATTAGACTGTACCATTTTCAAGTACAAGATTAGATAAAATCGAGTTTAAAATGTAATAATAGTCTATAGTATTAATTACAATGATACACATTTTCAGCAGTTCTAAATCAGTGATTCAAGAGTAAGTCCCTAGAAATTAAAGTGATATATTTTCTTATTATTCTCTAAGAAGAATTCTAGTCAATTGGTTCTTCAATGGCACTCTATCAAAATGCTGAACAAAAAATCAATTTTGTCTCCATATGGTATAGAACACAAGGGAGGGTAGAAATAAATATACAGAAAGACACCTAGTAAAGGACAGGTAAGAACTACCATGTGCATAATTCTTATAATGTTCTGTTGTTTTCAGTTTGTTAATATTTTGTTGTGCACTTTTGCATTTATACTCATAAGGGTTATTAGTGTGTAATTTTCTTTTCTTGTGGTATCTTTATCTGACTTTGGTTTTATGGTGATGCTGGAATCATGGAATGAGTTGAGTAGTGTTTCTTCTGTTTCCATTTTTTGGAAGAGTTTGAGCAGGATTGGTTGTAATTCTTGGAATGTTTGGTAAAATTCAATTGTGAAGCCATTGGGACCTAGGATTTTCTTTTTGGAGATTTTTGATTACTGATTCAATCTTTTCACTTGTTATGTGTCTGTTGAGAATCACTATAGGTAGTTCAAGTATTTCTAGAAATTTTTCAGAGCTTTCACTTATACTTCATTTATTCTTGGTTATTATTTTATTTTATTTTTTAATAAAACTTTTAAAGTTAATAGATCAAATCAAGGGGGAAATGGAAAGGACAAATGAGTTTATATGGCTATGAGTCTCTAAAAAAGACCTGGGAGGTTATCAGAGGGGTTGCCCTTATGCACACCTGAGCAGAGTCCCAGAGAAAGATAAAGTAGATACAACCCCAGGTATTAGTTCTTCTGAGGGCTACAGAGACCCACAGGTTTTATGGTCATGGCAGATGGAGTTCACTGCCATGTCAGTTGGCCCTTCTTTGGAGTTGGTGTTTCTGTGTGATGGAGCTGGACTCAGATGTGATCGCTTTTCACAAGCCTTTCCAGTTACTTTACCAGAATTGTAGTTGGTGCTGGGGTTTAAGATATACCCAGGGAATCTGAATCTCTGGACTGACCATATGATAGCCAGGCCCTGAGCCTCCACAGACTTCAGCTCCTACACTCTGGTTTATTGGACTTACCCCACTCAGCTAACATGGAGTTGAAGAAGGTCAACCACTACACCATGGAGCCAAGAGTGCCTACAACTGAAAGCAGGAGAATTGCATCCAGCATCCATGTGGAATCTAAGCCCCCTCTTGACATAGATGTGGAATGGACACAACCAATCCAAGGCCCACAGCATGGAGGAATAGCTTGTGGATTAGAGTGGACTTACTGATAGTCTATTCATGAACTATTGTGGTTAGCAATAGAAGAAAATGTGGCATTGGTGTGGAAAAGGTGGCCATGGTGGCTGCTGGGTGTGGGGAATGGGAGGAAGAGATGAGATGTGGAGGCGTTTTTGGGACTTGGAGTTGTCCTGGGTGGTGCTGCAGGGACAATTACCAGACATTGTAGGTCTTCCCATGGCCCACTGGATGGAACGTGGGAGAGTGTGGGCTATGATGTGGACCATTGACCATGAGGTGCAGTGATGCTCAGAGATGTATTCACCAAATGCAATGAATGTGTCATGATGATGGAGGAGAATGTTGCTATGGGGGGAGTAGTGGGGTGAGGGGGGTGGGGCATACATGGGGACCTCATATTTTTTTAATGTAATAGTTTTAAAAAATGAATTAAAAATAAATAAAATTTAAAAAAAACATAAGAGACGGGAAGCAGACTTGGCCCAATGGATAGGGTGTCCACATACCACATGGGAGGCCCACGGTTCAAACCCCAGGCCTCCTTGACCCATGTGGAGCTGGCCTATGTGCAGTGCTGATGCGTGCAAGGAGTGCTCTGCCACGCAGGGGTGTCCCTGTGTAGGGGAGCCCCACGCGCAAGGAGTGCGCCCCGTAAGGAGAGCCGCTCAGCACAAAGGAAAGTGCAGCCTGCCCAAGAACAGTCCTGCACACACGGAGAGCCGGAGAGCCGACACAACAAAAACGAAACATAGATTCCCGGTGCCGCTGATAAGGATAGAAGTGGTCACAGAAGAACACACAGTGAATAGACACAGAGAACAGACAACTGGGGGGGTAGGGGGAAGGGGAGAGAAATAAAAAAAAAAAAGCATAAGAGGTTCCCATATAACCCACACCCCATTCCCCTACCCCAATCATTTTTGTAAATTGTATTTTTTTAAGATACATATATCACAAAAAAGGTTACATTATAAAAGACATAAGAGGTTCCTGTATACCCCCTATTCCTCCACCCCACTCTCCCACACCAACAACCTCCCCCATCATTGTGGCACTCATCGCACTCGGTGAACACATTTCGGAGCACTGCTGCACCAACGTGGATAATAGTTTACTCTGTAATTCACACTCTCCCCTGGTACATTCAGTGGGTTATGGCAGGATATATAATGTCCAGGATCTGACCCTGCAATATCATTTAGGACAATTCCAAAGTCCCAAAAATGCCCCCTCATCACATCTCTTCTTCCCACTTCCTGCCCACAGCAACTACTGTGGCCACTTTCTCCCCATCAATGATACAATTTCTTCTGTTAGTAGTCACAAAAGTTTTATAGTAGAATATCAGTAAGTCAACTCTAATCCATATTTTATTCCTCCATTCTGTGGGCCCTGAGATGGTGATGTCCACTCCACCTCTATATCAAGAGGGGCTTAGATTTCACATGGATGATGGATGTAATTCTCCTGCTTGCAGTTGTAGGCACTCTTGGTTCCCTGGTGTAGTGATTCACTTCCCTGCTCGCCAGCTTATCATAGACTTCACCCATGTATGCATCAGCTCACAATCTTCCTCTCACTCCTCAAAATTCCTTTAAGCCTATCTTCCCATCTCTAGTTCTCTGAAATAGCTTGGTTTGCTTGTTTCGTATCAGAGAGGTCAAGTAGTATTTGTCCTTCAATGTCTGGCTTGCTTCACTCAACATAAGGTCCTCAAGATTCATCCATGTTATCATGTGTGTTTGCACTGTATTCCTTCTCATAGCTGAGTAATATTCCATTATATGTCTCTACCACATTTTATTTATCAATTCATCCATTGATGGGCATTTGGACTGATTCCAAATTTTGGCAATAGTGAATAATGCTGCTATGAACACTGGTGTACATATATTGGTTTGTGTCCTTATTTTCAGTTCTACTGGGTATATGCCCAGCAGTGGAATTGCTGGGTTATATGGCAAATCTATAGCTAGTTTTTTTGAGAAACTGCCAAACTGTCCTCCAGAATGGCTGTATCCTTCTACATTCCCAAGAGCAGTGGATGAGTGTCTCCATTCCTCCACATAGTAGCACTTGTAGTCTTCTGGGGTTTTTTTGACAGCTGCCAGTCTTATGGGAGTAATATGGTATCTCATTGTAGTTTTGATTTGCATTTGCCTAATAGCTAGTCATTTTTAGCATTTTTTCATGTAATTTTTAGCCATTTGTTTTTCTTCTTTGGAGAAGCATCTGTTCAGGTCTTTCACCCATTTTTCAAATGTTTGTTTGCCTTTATATTTTTGAGATATAGGAGTTTTTTGTATATGCAGAATATAAGTCTCCTATCAGATATATGGTTACCAAATATTTTCTCCATTGGGTAGGCTCTCTTTTCACTTTCTTGACAACTTCCTTTGAGATGCAAAAGGCTTTAATTTTGAGGAAGTCCCTGTTCTTTTGCTGCTCATGCTTTGGGTGTGAAGTTCATGAAGCCATTTCCTATTACAAGGTCCTGTAGATGCTTCCCTACATTGTAATCTAAGATATTTATCATCTTGGCTCTTATATTTAGGTCTTTGATCCATTTCAGTTGATTTTTGTATAAAGTGTGAGATGGTAATCCTCCTTCATTCTTTTGCATATAGATATCCAGTTCTACAAGCACCATTTGTTGAAGAGACCTTCTCTCCCTGCTGAGTTGGTTTGATGGCCTTGTTGAATATTAGATGACTGTATATAAGAGGATCTATATCAGAACTCAAAATTCTGTTCCATTGGTCAGTGTGTCTATTCTTGTGCCAATATCATGCCATTTTCACTACTGTAGCCTTATAATATGTTTTGAAGTCAGGTAGTGTGATTCCTCCAATTTCATTTTTCTATTTCAATATGTATTTGGCTATTCAGGGTCTCTTTCCTTTCCAAATAAATTTCATAGTTAGTTTTTCTAGTTCATTAAAAATGTTGTGTTGATTTTTATTGGAATTGCATTGAATCTGTAGATCAGTTTTGGTAGGATAGACATCTTAATAATATTTAGTCTTCCAGTCCATGAACAGGGAATATTCCTCCATTTATTAAGGTCTTCTTTGATTTCCTTGAACAGTGTAGTTTTCTATGTATAGGTCTTTAATATATTTAGTTAAATTTATTCCCAGGAATTTGATTTTTTTATTTACTATTGTAAATGATATTTGCTTCTTGATTTCCTCTTTAGATTATTTATCCTCAATGTACAAAAATGCTACTGATTTTTGTGGATTGATCTTATAATCTGTGAATTTAGTGAACTCATTTATCAGTTCTAGAAGCTTTGCTGTAGATTTCTCAGAACTTTCTATGTATAGGATCATGTCATCTGCAAATAGTGAAATTTTTTTAAAAGATTTATTTATTTATTTCTCTCCCCTCCCCCCCACCCCGATTGTCTGTTCTCTATGTCTATTTGCTGCATCTTCTTTGTCCACTTCTGTTGTCAGCGGCACGGGAATCTGTGTTTCTTTTTGTTGCATCATCTTGTTGTGTCAGCTCTCCGTGTGTGTGGCGCCATTCCTGGGCAGGTTGCACTTTCTTTCACACTGGGCAGCTCTCCTTACAGGGTGCATTCCTTGTGCGTGGGGCTCCCCAACATGGGGGACACCCCTGCATGGCAGGGAACTCCTTGCACGCATCAGCACTGCACATGGGCCAGCTGCACACGGGTCAAGGAGGCCCGGGGTTTGAACCGTGGACCTCCCATGTGGTGACAGACACCCTAACCACTGGGCCAAGTCTGCCACCAAATAGTGAAATTTTTACTTCTTCCTTTCCTACTTGGATCCCTTTTATACTTGGTTCTTTCCTCAGTGCTCAAGCAAGTACTTCTAACACAATGTTAAATAGAAAGGGTGATAGTGGGCATCCTTGCTTTGTTCCTGATCTTAGAGGGAAAGATTTTAGGATTTCACCATTGTAAATGATATTAGCTATGTGTTTTTCATATATACCCTTTATCACGTTCAGAAAGTTTCCTTCTATTCCTATGTTTTGAAGTGTATTTATCAAGAAAGGATGCTGTATTTTACTGAATGCTTTTTCTGCATCTATAGATATGATCATGTGGGTTTTTTTCCTTCAATCTGTTTATGTAGTGTATTACATTAATTGATTTTCTTATGTTGAACCATCCTTGCATACCAGGAATGAAACCCACTTGGTCATGGTGTATAATTCATTTAATGTGTTGTTGAATACAATTAGCAAATATTTTGTTGAGGATTTTCACGTCTAGGTTCATTAGGGAGATTGGACTGTAATTTTCCTTTTTTGTGGTGTCTTTGTTTGGCTTTGATATTAGGGTAATTTTGGCATCATAGAACGAGTTAGGTAATGTTCCTTCTATTTCAATTTTTTGGAAAAGTTTAAGCAAGATTGGTGTTAGTTCTTTCCAGAATGTTTGGTAGAATTCACCTGTGAAACCATCTGGCCCAGGGCTCTTCTTAGTTGGGAGGTTTTTAATGACTGATCTATCTCTTTCCATGTGATTGGTTTGTTGAGATCATCTATTTCTTCTTTCATCAATGTAGGCTGCTTATGTGTTTCTAGGAATTTGTCCATTTCCTCTAAGTTGTCCTTCTTTTTTGAATATAGTTTTTCAAAGTATTGTCTTATGATAGTCTTATGATATCAGTGGAGATATCCCCTTTCCCATTTCTTATTTTGTGTATTTGCATCTTCTCTCTTTTTCTCTTTGTTAGTCTAGCTAAGGGTTTGTCAATTTTATTGATCTTCTTAGAGAACCAGCTCTCGGTTTTGTTTATTTTTTCTAGTGCTTTCTTACTTTCTATTTCATTTAGTTCTGCTCTGATCTTTGTTATTTCTTTCTTTCTTTGGGGTTAGTTTGTTACTTTTTTACTAATTCCTCCAATTTGTGCACTAGCTCTTCAGTTTTAGGTCTTCCTTCTTTTTTGATGTATGAATTTATGGCTATGAATTTTTCTCTCAGTACGGCTTTTGCTGGACCCCATAAGTTTTTGTATGTTGTGTTATCATTTTCATTAGTTTCAAGGTAGTTATTAATTTCTGTTGAGATTTCTTCCTTGACCCGCTCTTTTTCTAAGAGTGTGTTGTTTAATTTCCATATCTTGGTGCCAAATCTGGGTCTCTGGTCCTTGCAGATTTCCAACTTCATTTCATTGTGGTCAGAGAAATAGTTTTGTATGATTTCAATCTTTCTGAATTCATTGAGACTTTCTCTGTGGCCTAGCATATGGTCTATCTCAGAGAATGATCCATGTATACTTGAGAAGAATGTACATCCTGCTGTATTTGGGTCTAATGTTCTGTATATGTCTATTAGGCACAGATCAGCTAACATATTGTTCAAAGTCTTTGTTTCTTTATTGATTCTCTTTTGAGATGTTCTGTCCAATGGTGACAGTGGTGTGTTAAAATTCCCCACTATAATTGTTGAGGCATCTATTCCTTCCCTTAGTTTTTGCAGTGTTTGTCTCACATATGTTGAGGCACCCTTGCTAGAGGCATACATATTTATGATTGTTCTTTCTTCTTAAAAGATTATCCCTTTCACTAATATATAGTGTCCATCTTTGTCTCTCACAATTGTTTCACATTTAAAGTTTATTTTTCTAATATTAATATAACTACTCCTGCCCTTTTCTGGTTGCTTGTAAGATTGTTTTCCAGTCATTCACTTTCAATCTCCTTGAATCCCTGGGTCTAAGATGTATTTCTTTTAGACAGCATATAGATGGGTCATATTTCCTTATCCAATCTTCCAATCTGTGTCTCTTAACAAGTGAGTTTAATCCATTGACCTTTAGTGTTATTACTTTCAAGGAATTACTTATATCAGCCATATTTTCTTTGGATTTGTGTTTGTCATATGTCGTTTGATTTTTTAATCTTTTCGTTGTTTTAGTTGCTCTTATACTCCCCTCCATCTCTGTCTCTCCTGTTTTTTTCTTTCCTCCTTCAGAACTCCCTTTAGTATTTCTCGAAGGGCAGGTCTTGTTGACATACTCTCTCCATTTCTGTTTACCTGTGAATAATTTGAACTCTCAATCACTTTTGAATGCTATCTTTGCTGGATAGAGTATTCTTGGTTGGAAATTATTTTCTTTTAATGCCTTTGACTATGTCATACCACTGCCTTCTTGCCTCCATGATTTCAGATGAAAAATCAGCACTTAATCTTATGGAGCCTCCTTTGTAAGTGATGATTCTCTTTTCTCTTTCTGCTTTTAGTATTTTCTCTTTGTCTTGTTCATTGGATAATTTGACAATTATATGTCTTGTGGTAGATCTGTTGGGATTTATGCTATTTGGGGTGCGTTGTCCTTCCTGGACATGTACATGCATCTCCCTCAATAGGTTTGGGAAGTTTTCAGCCATTATATCCTCCAAAACCCCTTTGGTCCCCTTTCTTTTCTCTTCTCCTTCTGGGAAACCTATAATGCCTATGTTTGTGTTTTTGCATTGCCATTCATATCCCCAAGTCCCTGCTGAATTTTTTCTATCTTTTTATCTATCAGTTCTACTATCTGTTTGATTTCAAATGTACTCTCTTCCACATCACTAATTCTTTCCTCTGCCTTTTCAAATCTGCTGTTATTTGCTGAAAGTGTATTTTTGATTTCTTGGATTGTGCTGCTCAACCACCTGCCAGTGGCTCCTGCTCTCACAATCCCTCCCGCTCTCCTCACTTATACTTTAATGCTTAATTCTTTAAAGGTCAGTTATGAAGGAACTACAGGGAAGGATAAAATTATAAGTTCTGTTGCAAAATACACATTTTTAGAAGATAGAGAATGACAAATCATTGAAGAAGTAGACAGTTTTGCTGGGCAAGTTTTGTTCTGTTTTCTTTTGTTTTACTGAGGTGAAATTCACATAACATAAAATTAAACATTTTGAAACAAAAAACTGAGTGGCCTTTGGTTCATTCACATTGTTATATAAGCACCACCTGTATCTATTTCCAAAGGAAATTACATCATCCAAAAATAAACCCAGTACCCTTTTAAAAGGCATTCCCTATCTTGTTCCCCCCAGTCCATGGCAAATAGCAATTTGCTTTCTGTCTTTATGGATTTGCCCATTCTGGATATTTCATATCAATGGAATCATACTATATATGACCTTTTTGTTTGGCTTCTTTCACTTAGCATACTGTTTTCAAGGTTCATTCACATTGTAGTATATGTCAGTATGCCATTCCTTTTTATGGCTGAATATTATTCCTTTGTATGAGTATAACAAATTTTGTTTATCCATTCATCATTTCATGGACATTGGAGTAGTTTCCACCTTTTGGCTATTGTGACTAGTGCTTCTATGTACATTTGTATACAGGTATTTGTCTGAGAACTCATTTTTCAATTCTTTTACATATACAATTAGGAGTGGAATTGTGAAGTCATCTAATAATTCCAAGTTTAATATTTTTGGAAAATGCAAAAATATTTTCCACATTTGTCCTATTTTACATTCCCACCAGCCCTGTACTAGGTTTCTAATTTCTTTACATCCTAACTATGTTATTTCTCTTTTAAAAAAAATTATTGTAGCCATCAACATGAGTGTGAAGTGGTATCTCATTGTGGTTTTGTTTTGCATTTCCCATAATGACCAATGATTCGAACATCTTTTCACGTACTTGATGAACATTTGTATACGTTCTTTGGAGAAACGTTTATTCAAGTCATTTACCCATTTTTAAATTGTCTTTTGTTGCTGTTTTATTGTGTTGTTAAGAGTCTGGGTACTACACCCTTATCAGATACATGATTTGACATATTTTTCTCATTCTGTAGGCTGCCATTTTATTTTCTTGATAAAGTCCTTTGATGCACAAAAGGTTTTAATTTTGACAGAGAACATTATCTATTTTTGCTTTTTTTGCTTGTGCCTTCTAAGAATCCATTGCCAAAAGTCACTGTGTTTGAGTCTTTCGTGGACCTCAGAAAATCAGGTTCTTAAAGTGAACCCATTGAAGATGGGTTTTTTTTATTAGATTCAGTTAAAGGATCTTTCGATTAGTTTGTCTATTTCCTGCCCTGTCTGCTGTCCCTTGGACCAGGTAGGTACAGTATTTTATGTCTTTAAATTATTACAACAGACAATGCCTTGGATTCTGCTCCAGACTGAGAGGGCCAAATCAAAGGCTGGGGTCTGCACAACTACAGCTTTTTAGTACAGGGTCCGTGCCCCTCCCCTCACCAGTTAGCTGTGCCAGGAAAAAGGTTCACAGTCTCCACATCCCCCAATTAGTGAAATGCGGGGTGATAGGCAGGTAATCAAAAACACCACAATGCTTTCATATTTAATTTAGCAGTTTCTTTCTTCAGCAAACATCCACCTGGTTGCTATGCGCTTTTGATTCGATTACAGAGTTCCATAATCATAGATTGTGACAATTTTTGCCAGCTGAGTGGTTGCTTCAGTTGGAGGAACTGGTTCTTGGAGCTCCCTACTCCACCTTATCCATGACATCACCACTGAGTAAATATTTTGGATGCTTAATTTCATTTTTATGTAAAGTTTGGAAAATGAAGATTTTTAAAATTATTATCATTGACATCTTTGCTTTAATTTGTAAAACAGTGCTCTATTACAGAGATGTTGATATCATAAAGTTAAGGAGCCTTCCAAAATCTAATTACCTAGTGGAAAAATCTCATTATGAGGGTGGTTATGTAGCTACATGAAGACTAGTCCCATAACTCAGTATAATAAATGAAATAAAAAATACATGTACTCTACCTTCTTCTAGAGTACTGCTGTATTGAAGTGGGCTTAAACTCTTAATTGGAAGCAAGACAAAGGCAAATGAATCATAATTGTTTCTTCAGCAATGTATATTAATTCTGCAAGCAAAATCACAGCCATAAAATAATATTGATTTTTAAGTTCATAAAATTGCCTTAAATCATTTTAAAAATAAAACTATGTTCTTATTTTAGAGGCAGACTACTTTCCAGAGATGATTCCACATGCTACAAACAGATCCATGTATTGTGAATTTCTTAAAAACATGAGGTCTGAATGAGCAGAGTAACATAAGGTGAAAATATTGTCCTTCTATAATGTGGGGGTAACCCTGCATGTAACCAGAACTTGGGGGTGGATTCAGAAGTTTCCAGGATTGAACTGACAGCAGTTGATCTTTATGGTTTAAAATAATCATTAGGAGGAGAGTGGGTATCGCTCAAGTAGTTGAGTGCCTGCCTTCCATGTAGGAGGTCCTGGGTTCAATCCCTGGTACCTCCTAAAAATAATAATAATAATTTTTGGGAGACTGCCATCTTCAAACAAACAAGCAATTCAGTGAAAAAGAATAAATAAAAAACATTTTACTTCTTTCTGTAACATTTTTTCGGAGAGGAGTTACATGATTTGGGGGATGTCTGAGTTCCCAGGAGTCTAGATTTTAAATTGTAGGGCTTAAAAAGGGACATGTGAAGATCCAAAATTTTTTTAGAATGAATAAAAAAGCAAGAAGCCAGTGGACTAAGCAAGGAGAATGAAGAAGCAAGAAAAGGGTAATATAAGGGCAACAACATGATATAGAGAAGGGTCAATGGAGATGGAGAGACTGGTTTTAATTCTGGCACTGTTATTTGCTAGTCACATAGCTTTGGACAAGTTTATATAATTTCTGAATCCGAGTTTTCCCCTCTGTAAAATGGGATGAACAATAATTTCATTTAGAGGAACATGGGACTTAAATGAGAGAGGGGGCAAAGAGGAAGCTTAAATGAGAGAAGGGATGAAGAGGGAACTAAATAAGTATATTCAATAATAAGGGCTAGTTTCATGATGGAAGATGTGGATGAAATCCACACATCATAACCAAATTGTGTTTATTCTCATATTCACATTCCTTTTTTAGGTCTGCATATAGTTCTTTGGCCACAGGGTCCTTCTTTTTATTGACCTGTACCTGATGGAATTGTCAGACCTGAGAAAAATGAATTAAGGGGCAGAAAGTCTGCCTCAGACTGGGAGGAGTGGAAAAGAGTGTGTTCTAGAGAAATCTCAGACCAGAAGTCTACTTCCAGCTCTAGTCATATGAACTTGGGTATGCTCTCAAGGTCTCTGAGTCTCATTGGTGATGAATTTCCTGAGCTTTCTCCCAGAACATAGCTTCATCATATTCTGTACTTCTCAGATTTTCTTCCTTGTTTTATTTTCCTGGCTGATAAAACAAATACCATAAAATAGGTTGGATTAACTACAGAATTTATTGGCTTGTGGTTTCAGATGTTAGAAGACTTGCTTCCTCCCAGGGTAAGTACCTTCTGGCTGAATGGCAATCCCTAGAGTTCCTTGGTGTGACAGTTTGAGATTATTTATGAATCCCCAAAAAGAAAGAATATATTTGTAAACTGGCTTGTTCCTCTGGGTGTGATACTCTTTGATTGTATGAGATTCTGCTGAGATGCCTTTGACTAAATTATGTGAAGATTAAGGCTTTGATTTGACCATGTCAGTAGGGTGTGACTCAGGATTGAGTTCCCACACCTTTGGTGGGCTGATATAAATGGAAACTCACTCAAAGAGACACAGAAAAAGGCACAGGAAGACAGAGAGCTCCATAAACACAGAAGAGGAGAGAACTTGTTCATTTCAGTCCTGCCATGTGAAAGAAAGGAGAAGGCTCAGATAGCTAAAGCCACAGGAAGAGAGATGAGCCCTATGCCAGACTACAGATAAGATTGGAAGATGCTGTGCCCACAGAGCATTAAGAAGAAGAAGGAAGGAGAGGCCAGGTAGATATTGCCCACCCTCCTGCTTCAACATGTGGCAACAGACTTTGGTGAGAAAGCAGCCTTATTGGACTCCTTAAGACTTTGTAATTGTAAGCTTTTACCCCAAATAAATACGTTTTATAAAAGCCAACCAATATCTGGTACTTTGCATCAGCACCCCTTTGGCTGATCAATACATTTGGCTTTTCTGTCATATGCCAACACATGTTGTGGCATGTTCTCTTTTCTCTTCCAGCTTCAGTTGACTTCTAGCTTCTGGCTGTTCCCCATGGCTTTTCTGTCAGTCTGACTTTCACTTTGTTTATAAAGGACTCCGATGATCCATATTAAAGCCCCACTTGTTTTAGTTGGGCCACAGCTTAACTGAAGTAATATCTTGAAGAGATCTTAAATGGGTCCACACCCAGTAGAATGCGGACTGAGTCCAAGAACATGTCAAAACTGGGTTAATCAATTCAATCCACCACACTCATCAGTGGCATAGTGTCACTTCATATAGATCACACCCAGGATAAGAATCAAGATGCAGGTATTGGGCATGCACCTGTCACCACTAAGCATCCTATCAAAGGTGAAGTCCAGGGTGTTGACTAAGGCATAGCAGTGGCTGGTAGAGTCCACTTACTTGAAGTCAATGCCAAAAAATCACTCCATCTGTCAGAAGCAATACTGAAGATCTCAGGGAAGTAGCCCATTTAGTCTTTGATGATAATCTTCAGCATGTTTGTTTTTGTGGAGACTGCAAAGTGCTTGGACTAGCCTCTTCTTTATAGTCACAGGAGATTTCAACTCTTATTCTTGATGAGATGGCTATGGTGGCATTGAAAGAGGAACAGGACTCTAAGCACCCAGGGGAGTACTGGGTGTCTAAACAGCAGGTGCCTCCTCCAATTTGCCTGGAATCAGATAAGAAGAGACCTGTGCACTGTCCAGTCCCTGGGTCTCATCACAACTATGAAGTTGTTACTCATGTAGGAAGATAGATTCTCTTAATCACCAGGCATGATGACTTATGTGGGTGGCAATAGACAGGACTTTGTTCAAGAGAATGGGCAAAGTAGGCCTGCAGACAAAGGGAAAGAGGTGAAATATGTGAGTGACCTCAGATGGTAAACTAAAACTTGGCGGCTTTCATGAATTCCACCACCACTCATTGTCTTTTGAGGGACAATGTTCTAGGGCCACACAAATATACTGTCATCAAGGTTAACTTCAGCTAAGAACCTGAAAGAGTAAGTGAGAAGAGTTCTCTGGGGCTGTCAGTCAGTGCAATTCAAGACTTTCCAAGGCTCACAGTATAGCAGGCCAGGTCAGACTCTGTGTAACTGACAATGTTTTGGCTTAGATGGCCCTGCAATCCCCATTCATATTGCTTACTTTCTCTGATGGCAGGGTCTGGGCAGTCTCACCTATGTGGACCTGATGCCACCCTATTAAAACCAATAACTTATCTCCCTGAGAAACCTTAGTCAAAAGTGTGTAGGAACCTCACCCAGGCGCCCATGCCCAGGATTTCCCAGGACTGAGAGCAGGGGTTATAATCTTTGGCTCCATCTGTTCTGGGCTGGGTTGTACTGTCAGACTTCACTCAAGGACCCCTGCTGATGTGACTTGATGTAAGCACCACGGATCTTCAGCAGTCTGAAGTGGGCAAGAAGGAAAGAGGGTCGGCTCCTCATGGGATCCATCCCAGGGGTTCCTTGGGTTGACAGCAAAGAGACAGGAGCTCTGTGGAGTCTCATCTGTCATTAAGTTGGTCCCACAGTTCACACTTAAGCACTTTACAATGACTCCAAGCACTGCCTGGTTACCATCCTTCTTGTTGTACTGAGTTCACTTGCCTCAGACCAAGTCCCACAGCTCACTGAGTCCCTTTAGAGTGAGGTTAAGTTGCATGACTTTTAAACACCCCTGTGTGGGACCAACCAGAGCTAACCCTTGGAACAGGGCTGTGTTCTGTGGGGTCCCTGTATTCTGGATCAGGAGGTCCCCTTAATCATCACTTACAGCTGGTGTTTGACATTTGTGCAGGCCTGGAACACCTCCATCAGCTGACCTGATGTTGCTCACACACTAACACCTCACCTCTCTGTGACAACAGTGAAGACGTGAGAGGGCATTTCATCTAACCAGCCTGATCAGTTCTTCCAGGAGTTCCAATGATCTGTGGGACTATACTTTTCTCGGATAGTTGGTCCTTGCACACTTAATTCACTGACCTTGCCTTGACTCCTGGCTGGACCTAGGACTCCTTTTGTTGGCCAGATGTTTCCTACTCTGAAATTCCCAAGGAGGAAGTGAAGGGATGCCTCCTGCATGACCCAGCCACTTCCAACATCAACAGTAGGGTACACTTGATCTATACCCGCTCTTCTAGGGTGGGCTATTTCACCAGTCCCCATTCAGTGCCTTCCCTTGACACCTAACAATGCCTGGGACTCCTTCCTCCACTGACAATAGTCTGCACTCTCCAGAGAGGCTATCATAGCCTTCAAACTCTCAAAGCAAATCAGGGGACACTCCTTCCAGCCTCTCCTGACATCACTGTTGATGCTCTAGCTATAATTAAATGTTGGAAAGCTATGTTAAGGCTGTGTTGATTCTATCCTTCTGGCAAAAAAGAAATTGCCCCAGCAATATCAAGGGTTTCATTGCTATATATGTAAAAGAAGGTAAATCTTAAACAACAAGAATGATAAAATTGACCATTTATTCCTTCATTGTGCTCATATTTAGTAATAAACTTTGGCTCAACACATACTATTCCAGTCATGGTGATATGACAGTTAACTAAACAAATATCTGCTCCCAAATTTCCCTGCTGAAGAAAGACAATGAGATAATGAATGAAAAAATAGATTACTTTCAGGTGGTAGTGGTAAATAAAGAAAAACTGGAAAGTTAAAGATTTAGAGAGAGAGGATAGAATTTGACAATGTAAAACCTCGCTGATTATAACATTTTGGCAGTAATCTAAACTGAGTGATGAAGGCAGCCCTCTAAGCTCCAGAGGAAAGCAACATAGACTGTGTAAAGACCCTGGGAGCTTGCCTGCTGGGTTTGAAGAACAGCAAGGGTGCCTGTGCTGAGGAGAGGCATGAGAGAACAGACTCCAGTGGAGGAACTGAGATCAGAGAAGGGGAGGGAATGACCAGGAGGCTCTTAGACCAGCCTAAAGACTGCTTTTATTCTGGCATATGCTGGGAAGGCACTAGATGAATCTGTTCAGAGGAGCCACAAGAGCCCACTTACATTTTAAAAGAATTGCCATGGCTTCTCTGTGGAGAATAGACTGTATCACGCTTCAAGTATAAGGTTATATATAATTGGGTTCAAGCTATAATAATAGAGTCTATAGCAATAAAAAATAATGAAAACAATAAGAACATACATATAGAAAGCCTTATTACTTACCAGGTAACCTGCTAAGCAATTTATAGAATCACCCCACTAAGTTTTAATAAATGACCAACTTCTCTATATTACAAGTGTAAAAATGGAAGCTTGAGGAGTTTTAAGTAACCATTTCACCGTCACAGATACCAAGTGTTAGTAGGGATTCTCAGTTTAGTAATCGGATCCAAAAGACCATTCCCTCTATGTGCACTCCAGAATCACCTAGGAACTTTTAGAAGATTGCCCTACCCACTTCTACCCCCTTCAAGAGATTCTTACATAATTGTTCTGGAGTAGGGCCTGGGCACTAGTATGATTTTTCAAGTTTTCCAGGTGATTCTAATGCACAGCCTGGATTGAGAACCTTTGTGAATTCAAGGACTTCACTGTAAAACATAAAATTACATGGTACAATGATTTGTTTCAAATTTATTGTTTCATGTGGTAGTAAGATAAAGCTCATTTTCTGGGGAAAAAAATATTAAGTTTTTTCTATGTAAAAATGTTGCTACTCATTGAGCAGTGATAGCTCTGTACATTTTAATGAGAGACTCATTCAAATGCATCCTCTGTCCTCCATCCCCAACTCGACCCTGGTCATTGCCGGTTGGACGTCTGCCACATGGACACTGCCACCTTCCAGAATGCCTGTGATCAAACTTTGCTCACTCACACTCGTTAGCTATTGTGGCACCCAAGACCAAACCTTTTCCTTAGCTTCATTCGTCAGTGGCAATTGGAGCTCCACATCCAGGATTTGAGGGTGCTCACATTTCAAGTAATGAACCAGATCTTCCTTATGTAAACTCTAAGGGAAGTAAGAACATTGGCAACCACCATGAACATGTATGCCCTGGACATTTTTATTCTGTTTGGATTTGAGAGGTTTGAAATAGAATACTGAAGATTTATCCTTCACTAAATGAGATAAACACAAATGTGTAACATTTCCAGTAGTCCCAATATAGTGATTCAAGTGTAAGTATCCAGGAAATAAAGGAAAGACATTTTACCAGCCTTCCTTAAGAAGAGTGCTAGTCAAATTGTTCTGTCATGAACACATCATCAACATGCTCAAAAATTCTGTGTGCTCTTATCAGGCATTAGAAAGCAGGGAGAGCAGAAGTGAATGTAAAGAGAGACACCAAGCTAAGCACAGGGAAGAACTGTAGTTTCTTTCACTTGTATTTTAATGCTTAATTCTTTAATTGTCAATGATCAAGGAACTAGAGGGCAGTATAGAAGTCCATGATATATTGCAAAGTATAGATTTGGAGAGTATAGTGGTTTCTAAATAATTTGATTAATGGAAATTATTGCTGAGTAAATATTTTGAATGTCAAATTCTTAATATCTAATCTCAGGATTGAAAACTGAAGTGGAAAAAGCACCGTAATTGACCATTTTCTTTAATTAGTAAAATGATGCTCCATTACAGGGATGCTGTTATAATAAAGTTAAAAGACAGCCTTCCAAATTCTAATTACATATCTGGAAAGCTTGCTATGAGGATGCTTAGGAAATTGTATGAGAAAGAGTCCTATCCTTTAGCAATATAAATGAAATAAAAAATATATATATTATACATTCTTTTTGAGAATGGCTATAGTCAACTGGAGTTGGAAAACTCATTGGAAGAAAGCTGGAAGACAAGTGGATCATACATTTCCCATCCACAATGTATATAAATTCTCCCATTTAAAATAACAAGCCCCAATAATATTAAATTTTAAAAACTCGGGAAAAGAATTATGATGAATCTTTATAGCATAAAGCCATTTCTCTGTATTAGAGGCAGAATTAAATACTTTCCAGGGATGGCTCAGCATCCTACAAGAATATCCATGCATTGCACAACATAGTCTCTGAGTGGGTGGAGAAAGGGAAGGCAAAACTAGTTTACTAGGTTGTGGGAAAACTGCAGGCCTCAAGACCCCAGGGGTGGATTCAGAAGGTCCTAGGGTAGCACTTGCAACAGTTGATCTTCATAGTTACAAATATCCTTGGGAGACAGCTGGCTTAATATGAGCAAACAATCAAGGAAGCAAGAAAAGTAAAAAAAAAAACAAAACTTTTCTCTTTATTCTGGGACATTGTTGGAGGGAAATGACATCATTTTTTGAGAGGTATCTTAGTTACCAAGAGTCTGTATTCTCAAATTTGGGATTTCATAATGGACAGGTGAGGGTATGAAACATCCTTTAAGATGAATAAAAAGGTGAGGAATCAGCAGACTAAAAAGAGGGTGAGGAAACAAAAATGAGGACAAGGCAAGGGTATCAACATGCCTTAGGGAAGGATCAATTGAGGTTGGCAGACCTGCTTTTAATTCTGGCACAGCCATTAACTAGCCACTTAGCCTTGAGCAAGTTTACATAATCTCTGATTTCCAGTTTACTCCTCTGTAAAACTGCCTGAACAGTACCTTCATTTGGAGGAACCTAAAGATTAGATGAAATTTAAAGCAAAAGAGAAAGGAATAGGAAGTCTCAAAAAATATGTGGTTTATGATATGTGATTTCATATCATGAAACCACAATGACTGTGAACCTTACTTAGATTCTGATTCAAACAAGACACTTACAAAGAAATAACAGCAAAAACGTATGCACAATCATATTTAATAAGGGAAATGTGAACACTGCCTGGATGTTTAATGATAGGGAATAATTTTGCAGTATATTTAGTTATAATGATAAGGCCATGTCAAAATAAGGGAGTCATTTTGTTTTAGAGACATTTACTGAAATTGTTTATGGATAAAATTATGTGAGGATTGAGATTTGCTTGAAAATAATCATGAAACATGTTTTACCATGCACTGATAATTGTCGAAGCCAGGTAAAGAGTGCAGGGGGAATTTATCATAATTTTATTTCTACAATTGTATATAATTTATATTTTCCATAATAAAGTAATTTTTTAAATCCCTATATGTTAATAAGGGGAAGAAACATAGAATACTTGTGAGTATTACATGAGATAATCTATATCAGGAACCTAATTCTTTATTTAACAATCAACAGGAAGATAAGCAATCCTTTTAAATGGAGTGGATCCAGTCTTTAAAAGCAGGGCTTCCCAAAATTTAATGCATATACAAATCACGTAGAGATCTTGTGAAAATGAAGATTCTAATTCAAAAGGTCTAGGATGGGGCCAGGAATTTAAAGGTCCAATGACTTGAGCAGGTAATACGTATCAAAATTATATAAAAGTGAATGGGCCACTTAATACAAATATACGTTTTAAAATATTAGAAATTAATTAGATAATTATTGAAATGGAGGAAACTGAAAATTTAATAAGAAAACAATATGAGAATTAACAATTTCTTATGTTTTTAATATATAGCAAGGTCAATCTATTTCTGGTTTCATTGTCCCCTCCCTCGAACCAAGATCTGTCTAGGATAAAATTCATTTGGTGGTGTACTTTCATATAAGGTTCCCTAGAAAATAATTAAAGATTCCCACTAACTTTTGTTTATGCCAAAATATTAGACATGCAAAAGTTTGAATGTTTTGGATATTTTACAATTTAAATCCATGAAATAAATAGTATAAACAATTTTCATAGTGATTTTTGTCAACACTATATGAAAGCACCCAAGCAAACAAAAATCCAAGAAAGCTATCTCTTTTTTATTTACATAAATACTTTGGAGCCATCAATACTATTGATGGATTATTTTTGATAATAATTAGAATTGAGGATAAATGCATCAGTTCAATAAAGTAGAAGCTGGAGAAAACAAGGTATTATTTCTATTTCTAATTGAACTTCTTGGCATCCATATTTTTATTTTAAATTCACTTGTTCCCCCCCCCAAATATAATATTCATCATTTGGACTTCATTAGTATAGCATCATCATAATTTCCTGTCTTTTGTTGTGTGTTACTGAATGAAACCTGAACTACAGCTTGCCTATAGAAAGCAAACAAACAGTAACTTATAGGAGGTGATTTAAAAGGAGCAAACTACTTCTATTTAGCAGAATATTTTCCTCTAATAGAAAGTAAAAACTGCTTCCCAACCATTGAAAGCCAATAATTGGTAAAATATCAATAACTAAGATTCCAGTCAATTACATTTCAGTCCACATTTTATACAGGCATTTCTAAAAAAATTACATTGTTAACATTCATTTTCAATGCTACATTTGTGTGTGCATATATGTGTATATAGATATAAATCAACTGTGGTAGGTTGGATTATGTACCCCAATAAACACATATTCTTTTATTTTATTTTATTTTATTTTATTGACTTTGTAATAATATTACATTAAAAATATATATGTGAGGTCCCATTCAACCCCACCCCCCCCACCTCACCTCTCCCCCCCCCCCCCCCCAGCAACACTCCCTCCCATCATCATGACACATCCATTGGATTTGGTAAGTACATCTTTGGGCACCTCTGCACCTCATAGTCAATGGTCCACATCATGGCCCATACTCTCCCCCATTCCATCCAGTGGGCCCTGTGAGGATATACAATGTCTGGTGATTGCCTCTGAAGCACCATCCAGGGCAGCTCCATGTCCCAAAGATGCCTCAACCTCTCATCTCTTCCTGCCTTTCCCCATACCCATCAGCCACCATGTCCACTTTTCCCAATCCAATGCCACCTCTTCTATGTGGACATTGGATTGGTTGTGTCCATTGCACCTCTATGTCAAGAGGAGGCTCAGATTCCACATGGATGCTGGATGCAATCCTCCCACTTTCAGTTGTAATCACTCTAGGCTCCATGGTGTGGTGGTTGTCCTTCTTCAACTCCATCTTAGCTGAGTGTGGTAAGTCCAATAGATCAGATTGTAGGTGCTGGAGTCTGTTGAGGCTCAGGACCTGGTTATCACATTGTCAGTCCAGAGATTCAAATCCCCTAAATATATCTTAAACCCCAACATTAACTGCACCTCCAGCACATTAGCATGAAAGTCTTATGAAGGGAGATCCCATATGAGTCCAGATTCATCACACATAAACACCATTTCCAAAGAGGGGCCATCTGACCTGGTAGTTAACCCCATCGGCCATGACCATAACTCCCATGGGTCTCTTTAGCCCTCAAAGGAACCAATATCTGGGGGTTGTATCTGCTTTATCTGTCTCTCTGACTCTGCTCAGTTGTGCATGAGGGCAATCCTTCTGCCAGCCTCCAGACTCTTTTTTAGAAACTCGTAGCCATATAAACTCATTTCTCCTTTCCATTTCCCCCTTACTTTAGGTCAAACAGCGTTTTAAAGTCATGGTATTTTATGTAGACAGGGATATTCTGCTGATCCGCATTGAACCTTCCGTATAAGGTCATTTTCCAGTTGCATCATCAGTTGGTAGTTGATAGTGGTCCCTCGGTGCCAGGGAGGCTCATCCCCGGGTGTCATGTCCCACGCTGGGGGGAAGGCATTGCATTTACATGCTGAGTTTGGCTTCGAGACTGGCCACATTTGAGTAACATGAAGGCTGACAGGAGGAAATTCCCAGGCACAATGTTGCTCTAGGCCTTGTTCTTATTTTAGGCTTGTCAGCTCACAAGCATAGTCATTAGCATCAGGGGCTCACTGTTGAACCCTCACTCCCCCCCGGTTCCCGCCGCTGCACCTGGGAGACTGTCGCTGCTCCCCTAGGGACCACGACAGAGCACCACTGGCCAGGAACCCAGTACCCCCCTGCTGTGGTTTTTAATTGTTACCACTATGAGTATATCCAAACATTACCATGCACCCTGGACATATGTTCTGTACAGCTCCCTGTCAGCCATATATCACCTGTCAGTGGCATCCCATACCAGTATCCCTCCATTGCCATTGTTGAAACACTCTGTGTTCCAGAACTCCCCGAAATTTGAAGCCCAATATAATGTCAGGGTCCCTTACTAGGGAATGGCATATAGCGATGGGTTTAAAGGTTAGATAAAGAACATGTGTTTACTTGGAAAAAATTCTACATCCTATCTTTTTCTTTCTTTTTTTTTTTTTTTTCCCCCTAATTATTCAGCTTCTCTTCACAGGAGCCCTAGACCACAGCAATGCATATATATAATATACAGCACTCCCATACATCCACCACAAAACCTTTTCCCTTCCACAGTGCTACTCTTACACCCTATTCACATCATATTTACTTAACGTGATGTACAGAGTCTGAGACACTAGCTTTCTAACAAGGTGACATCTGTGCTTACATTATGGTGCATACTTTAGGATACACAGTTTTTTACATTCTTAGTTATCCTATGTTTTACATTATGGTTTACATTATCAGTCTGTTATCTCCTATATGTTATGGTGTAATATTACATGTTTTATATCCATCCTTGTGTACTCTCAAGAAACTCCTCTCTTACCCCCCATTTACCTTGGTTCCACACATTTAACGTCCATTTTCCCTTCCACCTTGGTGCCCACAGTGACAGCCAACCTCCGTTTCCTGAGGAGCCACTTCCAGATATAGATGGAATAGTGTTCAGGGCCTAACTTGCTCAACTGCCCCAATGCCCTGGGAGCCACCCTTTCTCTCGAGGGATACAGTTCTCTCTATTTGATGGCATTAGTCCTCCCCAGGATGTGGGTCCACCCCCACTCTCACTACTTGGGTTTCTACCCCATGGTGTCACCCACTCTGGCAGAATGAGCATTTAGACATTCCCCAGGAGCCCGTCCTGCATCAGACCCTCCCCTCCGAGCATTCTAAACAGGTAACCCTCTTTATTATATTTTGATATGATTTTCTCGGCATTTTACTCTCCACCAACACCTGACCCTCTCCTGTGTTCGTATGCTACCCCTCCCTCCCCCCACTTTTGGGCAATGTTACCCATCCGTCCCTCCCCAGCCACCCTCAAACCCGCAAAGCCCCAACCAAAGGCAACCCCTTGCCCCCCTTTTATCTCTTCTTTGTGTTCATACTTACCACCATCTCGTCTTAAATTCCACCCCTGCAGACATCGGCTCACATCCTTCCTCCACCCTCCAATTTCCTGTAAGCCTATCGTTCAGTCTCTTGCTATCTAGGGCAGCTTGGTTATTTCATATCATTGAGGTCATGTAGTATTTGTCCTTCAATGTCTGGGTTGCTTCACTCAACATAAGGTTCTCAAGATTCATCCATGTTATCACATGTGTTTGTAGTGTGTTTGTTCTTACAGCCGAGTAGTATTCCATTGTGTGTATATACCACATTTTATTGATCCACTCATCTGTTGATGGGCATTTGGGTTGATTCCAACTTTTGGCAATAGTGAACAATGCTGCTATGAACATTGGTGTACATATATCGGTTTGTGTCCTTGTTTTCAGTTCTGCTGGGTATATACCCAGCAGTGGTATTGCTGGGTCATATGGCAAATCTATGGCTAGTTTTTTGAGAAACCGCCATACTGTCCTCCAGAATGGTTGAGATCCTTCTGCATTCCCACCAGCAGTGGATGAGTGTTCCCCTTCCTTCACATCCTCTCCAGCACTTGTATTCTTCTGTTTTTTTCATAGCTGCCAATCTTATGGGTGTAAGATGGTATCTCATTGTAGTTTTGATTTGCATTTCCCTGATAGCTAGAGATTTGGAACATTTTTTCATGTGCTTTCTTGCCATTTGTATTTCTTCTTCGGAGAAGTGTCTATTTAAGTCTTTTTCCCATTTTTTAAATGGGTTGTTTATCTTTTTATTTTCAAGATATAGGAGTTCTTTATATATGCAAGTTATAAGTTTCTTATCAGATATATGATTGCCAAATATTTTCTCCCACTGTGTGGGCTCCCTTTTTACTTTCTTGACAAACTCCTTTGAGGTGCAGAAGGCTTTAATTTTGAGGAAGTCCCATTTATCTATTAGTTCTTTTGCTGCTCGTGCTTTTGGTGAGATATTCATAAATCCATTTCCTATTACAAGGTCCTGTAGATGTTTCCCTACACTGCTTTCTAAGGTTTTTATGGTCTTGGCTCTTATATTTAGGTCTTTGATCCATCTTGAGTTGATCTTTGTATAAGGTGTGAGATGGTAATCCTCTTTCATTCTTCTACATATGGCTATCCAGTTCTCCAGACACCATTTGTTGAATAGGCCACTCTCTCCCAGTTGAGAGGGTTTGGTGGCTTTATCGAATATTATGTGGCTGTATATGTGAGGTTCTATATCAGAGCTTTCAATTCAATTCCATTGGTCTATGTGTCTCTCCTTATGCCAATACCATGCTGTTTTCACCACCGTAGCTTTGTAGTATGTTTTGAAGTCAGGTAGTGTGATTCCTCCAATTTCGTTTTTCTTTTTCAGTATGTCTTTGGCTATTCGGGGTCTCTTTCCTTTCCAAATAAATTTCATAGTTAGTTTTTCTAGTTCCTTAAAGAAGGCTGCGTTGATTTTTATTGGGATTGCATTGAATGTGTAGATCAGTTTTGGTAGGATAGACATCTTAATAATGTTCAGTCTTCCTATCCATGAACAAGGAATAGTCTTCCATTTATTCAGGTCTTCTTTGATTTCCTTGAACAATCTTGTATAGTTCTCTGTGTATAAGTTCTTTACCTCTTTTGTTAAATTTATTCCTAAGTATTTGATTTTTTTATTTACTATTGTGAGTGGTATTTTAAACACATATTCTTAATCTTAATCTCATCCTTGTGGGTGTGAACCCATTGTAAATAGACTTTCAAAGATGTTACTTTTGGTTATGTGTGGTGAACTGCCTGAGGTGGGACCTTAATCCCGTTTAATGAAGGCCATATGAAGAGAAACCAAAATTCACAGAAGCAGAAAAGAGAGAAAATCCTCATGCAATTGGAGGCAGAAGTACAATCCAATGAACCCCAAGGATTGCTGGCAGCCAGCACCAGAAAGCTATATACTCCAGGAGTAAGCAAAACTTACTGATATCTTAGTTTTGGACTTCCTCTTGTCTTAAAACCATGAGACAATAAAGTACTATTGTTTAAGACAACCCATTGTGTGGTGTTTGTGACAGCAGCCTGGTAAACTAAGATATCAAATGATATAATTGAAAATAATGCTTAGGGTGCTTATGTAAAAAATTCTTCCGAAGAGTCAAATCTGCCACTTTTCTTGAAATAAAACCAGACCACATAAAGAATGCAAATTCAATAATGAGCTGTAGTAAAGTATTTTAATGTTCCAAGTCTAGAAGCTGTATGCATGGAAATGATGTTCTCTGACCTAGAGCAGAAATTCATTATTGTTAGTCACCTGCACAAGTACCCTCTTGCTCTTAATTCACATTTCCAGTATCAATGCTTAATTATACTTATATAATAATTTTTAAAAGATGCCAAGGATATTATTAATTCTAAGAAACCCTCAAGTGAGTATATTCTGTTCCTTTCATATACCTACTTAAATGCAATTCCCAAATAACATTGCTGCCTTCAACTTTGCAAGAAGCTGTCCTGGTAATGACCTAGAAAGGACAGAGATAAATACTATATTTTCAAGAAAATTCATATACCAACTCTGCCAATAAATGGGTAACCTTGGACAAATCACAGATGTCCTCTAGATACATATATCTTCAATCTTAAACTATGGCACTGACCTAGAGAGATTATCTTCAAGTTGTTTTATAGAGTTTAAATTCTATGTATTCTCTTCCCTTGGCCTTTAATTTTGCTAGGCTTTGTAATTTATGTTTTGAATTGGCTGTGCAATGTTTTATGATACTGCGGGCTAAATATGGGCATGAGAACTAAATGGAAATTCTAAAATATTAAATTCCCTGGAAGAAAAGGTTTCATAAATCAAATGATATTTGATTTTGACATAATTATAAAGTGACCTGTCCAGTGAGAATAATTATTGTTCTTTTAAAAAAATAGTTTTCCATAGAAAAATTGATAATAATTAAGCCAGAGAAATGAGCCAGTAGGCTCATGAGGGTGAGAAGAAGATACATAAAAAGATGTTTATCCACACTGAAAAGATCAATCATCTGAAAAAATCTTAATAGAATCTTAACTGCATACCTAGATTATTCCATAGGCATGCAATATATATTTGAAACAATGAATTATAAGTGAACTGCTTAAATAATAGATAGTGCATTGCATGATATACTCTCTGAAAATACCAGAAAGATATGCCTAAACTTGAGAAGTCATTGTGGCAATGAAATCGAAATCTCTTCTCTTCATCATTGTATTTTTCAGAAGGAGAGCTTCTGTTTTAAAATTTTCCACCAATTTACTTTGAAAGTAAATGAAAATCTGCTTCCCTTCAATTGAACATCACCCAAATCACAATTAATATTGATCTTTGCATGTAGTTTCATCTTTATAGTTGTCACTTGCCCACCCCTTCCTTCTCCCTCTTCTTGTGCCCAAATCCAATATTGTCACCTCTTCTTCCACTACTGCTTCTCACATCTTTCTCTTCACCTCTACTTCTAGTAATTCCTTGCCATCAGTTGGAAGAATTAGAAGGAAAATCAGAGGATAATGCATAAATATATGGTGTGCCTGAGTGTAAAGCATTGCAAGAGCCTTAAAACTAATTTTGCTGCTTCCAGGTTGTCTCCAACCATTTATCTACTCTCTTCCTTGGCTCCAGAGACTTCTTACAAACAAAGATCATGTGTATGCTTAATATCTTCCTTTGAGTTCCTGTTTCTAATAAAATAATACTTAAGTTATTCAACTTACAATCCACCAACCTCCTTGTTATCCACCACCTTCCTCGTTATCAGTTTAACTTAACCATCCAACCCATTTTCTGTCCCTTCTCACAAATAGTTCTAAGAATTGGGCATTCAAATGTCCGTGAAATTTTTGTGCTTAGCTGCCTTGTCTCATGTTCTTATAATATTCTCTAAGCCTCCCATGCTCAAGTTTATAGTTTTACTGGCAAATTGTTACTCATCCTCCTTGTCCAAACTCCTCTGTTAATCTTTATCCCTGATGCTATCATCATGTAGAAATGCATTCATTCCTCTCTTTTAGAAATTGTCACAGTCTGACCATGTTATAGGAATTAGTGGAAGTGTTCTAAGGATACTATGTACACTAGAATAAATTATGTCTTGTGAAATGGCGTCTTGTTGGGGCCAAGTTGTCCTTGCATAGGACTGCATCTAATAAAAGAAGGGTAACTTTTAATTTTTCAGAAATATATCATATTCTCAGCAAGTTTTTCTCATTTACCTGGTGGGAGTATTTTGTTTGCCTCCTCTTCACCTCATTGGTGAGGGAGAGAGTCCTGCCCTAGGGTTCTAAAGATAGCTGGCCACCTGACACAAGACATTGGACAGATCAGATTAATAGCAGGTTATTAGTCATATATAATCTCAGCCTGGGGGGATGGACACCACTTGCCATGCAAGAACATAAAGGAGTTGCACTTGGGAATAGAGTGAACAAGAAGGATTATAGGAAGCAGGCTTTGTCCTAACAAGAGGGTGAAATATCCCCTGGTTTCCAAGGGAGTATGTGATTAGCTTGTTTGAATAATTCAGCTGGCTGGCAGAGAAATAAAAACAATTAGGTTAAGGACCTGGTAGAGTGCAGCTGGTCTGACTAAAAGGGAACTTCTTTTATTACTCCTCCATCATGTCTTGTCTTTTACAGATCAATTCATTCTGATTTCCATAAGCCATAACATCTCTCTTATTTAATCCAAGTCAACCCCTTTCCCATACATTCCTCAGATGTGGGAAAATCTGTGCAACACAAAAGGAAACTGACTCTAACATTTTAGAGTTACATGTGACCCCATGCCTTTTGAGACTCATTACTCCAGTTGATGATCATTGATCAAACAGTCATATACCACGGCACTCAATATAAAGAGTCATTTTGAAGTATTGGATTTCTCTTTCATTGCTATATGGCTGTGTATTTTTCAAAGTGATTCAAATAAAAATAAGGGAGATTCTTCAAAGTTACTTATAAAATCTTACAGACTTTTCAAGATATTAACTTTCTGAAGTTTTATAGTTTCAGAAAACATACTGTATTCATACAATTTATATATTTTTTGAATATATATATATGTACATAGCTTCCCAATAAAATTCAAAATTATTTCAGTTTATTCCTCAAATTTTTGAAAGCTCTTTTTTAAAAGTTAACTAATCCTTATTATATCCTCTGTATTAAACAGCCAAAGGGGTGCTGATGCAAAATACCAGAAAATGGTTGATTTTTATAAAGTATATTTATTTGGGGTAGGAGCTTACAGATACCAGGCCATAAAGCATAAGTTACTTCCCTCATCAAAGTCTATTTTCACTTGTTGGAGCAAGATGGCTGCCAAGGTCTGTGAGGGTTCAGGCTTCTTGTGTTCCTCTCTTCCAGGGTCTTGCTACTCTCTGGGTTCAGGGCTCCTCTCTTCCTGGGGCTTGCTTCTCTCTCCTCTGTGTGCTTACTTCCTGGGGCTCCAACTTAAGACTTCAGCATTGAACTCCAACATCAAAAACTTTCAACTCTGTCCTTTGCCACATCTTTTATCTGTGAGTCTCCACCCACCAAGGGGTGGGGACTCAAAGCCCTAATGACATGATCCAGTCAAAGCCCTAATCATAAATTAATCATGCCCAGGTACAGACCAGATTACAAACATAATCCAATATCTATTTTTGGAATTCATAACCATATCAAACTGTGACATTCTCCTTCTTTTTTTGGAAGAAGAGTTATTTGCTCTAGAAGTAGATATAGTAAATTTTGATAGTGACCTCTCTCACAGTCTGGATTTTATAGTACACTTGGTTCTTTTGCCCATTTATGTACATTTTACACATAATTATTATTGGAAATAAAATAATTATTAAAATTTAAAAGAAGTTTTCTGTAAACTGATCATTTCCATTTTATTAATTGAATCATATGTCAGAATTTGAATTGCTAGTATTACTGTTTTATTCACTCTTACATTTTGCTTTTAATGCATTAATACAGCCTAAGAATTAACATCTAAATAATTTTTACTGAACTAAAAAGAAAACTAATGAAGCATCAGTTTTTCTTCTATTGTTAAAAAGATTAAATATTGTGTTTTACAGAATTAATCTCATTTTATAGATATGTGTGAAATGTTGCACTCTCTTGAACATTTTCTGCACAATTGCCTGATCTTTGTGAAAATTCTTTGTGAAATTAGCTTTGACATAGATAAGATGTCTTTATATCATGCATTCTATAAACTTTTTATGGGAATCCTCTGTTACTTTACTCTTTTACAATGATTCTTAGCTCATAAATTGTAAAATTCTGAGTCAAAATAGATTCCATAGGATATTGTTACAGTGTAGACACTGAAATGTGACTCCAAAGATATCTACTGCATTCCTAAATGTGTGTAGAATTATGTAAACCAAAGAAGAATTATAGTAATTCCATTGAGAGGTCCAGGTGTCATTAATCATAAGAATGTAGTTTGACTGCTTTATTAGCATTAGGTGTGCTCTAAGAATGAGTGTAAGGAGTCAAGCTGAATACACATAGATATTTTATTATCATTTTCTATTTCAGTAACAAAATTAAAAATATTAATTCTCTCATTATGATTTTAAAATAATATAACTGTGTGGCAATCTCTATAGTAATAGTTTATTTCATTTATTTGGGCCTTGTTATAATTCTATTTGGGCTTTCACAGGAGTCCACATTAGAAATGATCTAAAATGTTTTGTGTGCCTACTGTATTTTAAGTCTGCTGTTTTTTACTACGAGGAATGTAGTGATGTTGTAAATGATGCCTGCCTTTGAGGAAGATAAAAACATTGGCTAGCAAGACATATGCACTTAAAAAGTAAATAATATTCTCCTTCATGTAATTACATGTCAAATAGGGATGCATGTAGAAGACAAGAGTAGAAATAAGACTAGGGAAAGAGCAATGTGATCTACATTTATCAACCTGACTTCTTAATGAGGCAGGACTTATTTGGAATCTTGAAGGGTGAAATGGATTTGAATCATTAGTGGAGACAGAAGAAGGTGATTGCTGGAGGGAAATGACATTCACAGAATATAGAGCATGAACAGATTATATACTTAAGAAATAGTGTGGATAGGTTACTTTATTAGTCAGTGTTCTCTAGGGAAACAAAACCAACAGGAGATACCTGTAAATTTTATTAGATATTTAGAAAAATTTTTCATAGAACTGTGGGGATGCATGAGTCCACATTCTGTAGGGCTGGCTGCAAACTGGGAACTTCAATGAAGGTTTTTGATTAATTCCCCAGGCAAAGCTGGCTGGTGGAAGTACAGATGGAAATTCTCTCTTTTTACTGCTGAAATCATCACTTCTCCTTTTAAAGCTTTCAAAGGACTGGAAGAGTCATCTTTCATTGTTGAAGGCAATCTCCTCAGTTGACTGTAGATGCAATCAGCCATAGATGCAATCAACTTATTGATGATTTAAGTCCACAGAATGCCTTCATAGTAACAATCAGGCCAGTGCTTGCTTGACTAATAACTGGATACCACCATCACCTGGTCAAGTTGACACATGAGACTAACCATCACAGTTTCCCTAGCTGAAATTTGGTATTAGAAAAATAAACATAATATATATTTGGGATCTTAAGTAGGAAAATAAGGAGTTAGGAGTTTGCCATGTGGGCATTATGGGAATAAAGGCATTTACTCTTATGCAACAATGGTCAGAAAGGGTTGGAAGAGGAAGACTGGAGAAAGAGACCAATCAGACTGCTGTTTCAATTGGTCAAGGAGGAAAGAAATAACTCCTTCTCCTATGATTATAGTATTAGAGTCTGAACATAATGAGGTGATATAAGAGAAATCATGAGGTTTGCCAGCTCTTGTGACCAGACACAAAAGGACAGCCCAGGGGAAGAACCATGACAGCTGACTCTGTGTTTTTCAGTCTGTGTCCCAGTCAGACCGATGATGTGATGGCAGAGTAAGCATTGGTATGAAGGGGCCCCTTACACTTTCTGGGGAAAAGGCAATTCATAATTGTTTACTTTTCTACTTTTCATGCAAGCATGTTAAGGTTATTTTGTAACAAGTCTGACATTTGCCTTTTTCATATGGCCTCTATTTGTAAAGAGAAATACAATCAAAGATTTTTGTGATGGTGTTTTTTTTTAGAAAGCAAAGTTGTGAAAGGAACATATTTCCATAGATTTTGATTTGGAAGAATAATATCATTACAATACATCCAGTGCAAAAAGTTATTGATCCTTCTCTCTAAATGGTACCAGATAGACCCTGCAAGAGGTCCAGCACTTGTGCCTTCAAAGATCTTACAAACTAACAGTGACAAGTGCATACAAAAGGTCTGATGCGAGGTAGGCAATTGATGCCACAATAGACATAGGAACCTTGTTTATGGAACTCCAAAGAGCAAGAAGTCATTCTGATAATGAAACCAGGGAAAAGCACACTGGCCAGTTGGTGTTTAAGGCAGTCCTTGAAAGTTTGGTGTATGTTCACAAGAAACTTAAAATATCTTTGTATAAAAATATAATTTATCATATATTGTGATTCACTCCTTTGCTTTTTAAATTCTGCCAGAAACTTTGACTAAAGATATGTTTGTTTTATTGTGTAACCAAATAAATTAAAATATTTGAGCATCTTCTAAGTAAAAATATAGATATCCAATATTTAATGAATGGAAAAATAGGCACTTAACTTAGCAGGTAATTATAAAACTTCCACCTGTCAGTTCCAATGCCTTAACTTTCAATCGGACTAAAATTGCCAACTGCATTACATGGTAGATAGAATTTTTAAATGTCACTTAAATAATTTATCTTCTAGTCATTATTACTGGTACTTAGTCGTGGTCCACATTATGCATGTTTATATTTTGTGTAATAAGCAGTGCAGTTGTTTATTCATGTTTGAGTTTCTTCTTCCTTATTTCCTCCTGTGCAATAGGGAAACCAGCTGGATGAGTTGCTGTGCCAACATTATATCCTGTAGTAGAATCCTGCCAACAGAAATAAACAGTTATTGCACAATCTCATTTTCATGGCATACTTTTTTCCCAAGCAAAACATGATTGGACATACTTTGACTCAGCTGAGAAAGTAGAGATGCAGAAAGATGCATGAAAATAGAAGGATATACAAAAATAAATGAATAAACATTTATAAAGGTGGTACTACATGCATTATGCTGAGTATTGAGGTGTGGTGTTAAAGGTAAATAGATAACCTAATTTTGCCATTAAAGATTCTTGCTTGCATTTGTCACCTAGCATACTTTCCACCTTAAGTAAGAAAATAAATGAGTAAAAGTGGTTTAAAAATAAGGAAATTCAATATTATACATAGTATGAAGTCACATGATTGAAGATTATCATGGTAGTGGCTCATTTTTTTAGCAAAGTTATTAGGGATTTATTTTTGCTCAGCCATTCTCAACCTAATGGTCTTGTCAGCAAGTGCACTAATGACTGTGAAATGGTTGCTGAAGTTCTCTTATAACACCTTCATTAAGCTATTCCTAAGGTAGGACAAGTAGCATTTTTCTTGTGCTTCCCTTTTTCCAGAAGGCAAACATTTCCAAAAAGACCCACCATAGAGTTCATCTTACATCTCATTGACCAGAATAACATGTCATTCATGTCACCAAAACAGTCTCTGTTAAAGGGACTGGAATATTCACAAAAAGCAAAACGCTTAATGTAGAAGAAAGGAGAAAGTAGCTGTTGGAAAGTGTTTTAGTCTGTTAGGCTGCCAAAAGCAATATATCATAAATGGGTTGTCTTTTCAAGTGGGGATTTATTACCTTACTGTTGTAGAAGTGGAGAGAGGTTCAATTATTTACGTATAGAAAGGCCAGGACTCAGGAATGATTTGGGTAAGGAAAAAAAAGATTTATTTATGACTGGTCAGGCTCGGAGCTTCTCATCCCAAAATCCAAGCCCTGAACAAGATTTTTGAGTTCTTTTTACTCAAAGAAAGGGCCAAATGGTTCTTAGTTTTAGTGTTCAATAAGCTTGAATTAACATATATTTCCATATCCTAGGTAAGCTTTTAGTATGGACTTCCTAATTCTAGATAAGCTTTTAGTACATTTGGTTTGCATTTTCCCTGAATATTCAAAGTTTATAGAGTTTGCATTGCTAAGCTGTTTCTCTGGGCCTGGAGTTGTTGTCATGGTTACCAAGGGCAGGGCCGCAGTTCTCACTGTCCTAAATGCAAAGCTCAGGACACATACAGCTCAGGTTATTTACAAAGAGATGAAGAGCCCCCCTACCCATAGCCTACATCATTACAAGCTTAAAGTTCTGAGGCCATAAAAACGTCCAAATAAAAGCATTGTCAAGTCATGCTCCAAAGACTGTCTGCCTGAGATCCTTGGATTTTTCCATTACATGGCAAGGTATATGGTGGTGTCTGCTGGGCTCTCCTTTCTCCTCTAGGCTTCTTGTCTTCTGCTTCCTGTTTCTGTGGCTCTCTTTCTCACGGTCTGAATTTCATTCTCTTATAATGGACTCTAGTAAGAGGATTAAGACCACACCAGGCCATTCCTTACTGTAGTAACCTAATCAAAGGGTCCCACCTACAATAGGTTCACACCCAGAGGAAAGGACTGGCTTTAAGAGCATGATTATCTGAGGTGCATCTGACTTCATACTGTCACATGAAGCAATCAACAGAATTCTCTCCTAGATTATCGTGTGTCAGTAGGTACTGCTAGTCATTGTTGGAATCTATTTTAAAATCTGATGATAACATTAAGCTCAGGATCATCTCACCTCTTCTGGTTGCGTGTGAAGAAACCAAGGCCTAGGGAATTCAATTGATTAAGTCAGATTGTGGTACTGTGTAGTTGCAAAATTTGAATCTGTTTAACAAATTTCTACTCTAACATTCTTTATGAGAATTCTTTCCATTTTATGGTTCAATTCCATGTCTTTCACAAGTCCATTTGAAACCACTATTTTCAGGGTGAAAATGACCTATACATTTGAATTTCTTTGGATTAGATCTATAGAGATATAGGAATTACTATGTTTTGAAATATATTTCACACAAAAATCTTATTTTAAAGAAAACTAACTCATTTTAACATGTTTTAAACCCAGGACTGACAAAATTATAATTTCTTTTATTTTATTTGAATGTATCATAAGAAAAGTTGTGAATGCTATTTCACTTGTGTTTTATCTGGTTTCTTACCATGTTGCCTAAATTATGAAATATATTTTTCTTTTGAGATGAACTTTTATTTCTTTTACCAAATTACTGCATTTTCATTCTATCATATATTTCTTCATGGATGAACACTGAACATTATAACACTGTTTATATTATTGCCTATTTTATTTTAAACCACATGCACTAATAAAGGCTCATAATAATTTTATTGGCCCCAGACATAAACCCACAGTCTTCTTCCCCATGTGTTCCTCCTTCCCTCAAACAACATTTTTCCCATCACCATAGACTGCCCTCTTTGGCTCACATCCATATGCTGTTCCATTGTACAGGACCCAACAAGGCCATATTCTTCACTTTGAAATTTTTTCGCTTTGAAAAGTTAAATCTTCACATTTGAAATCTTCTTAGGCTTCAAAAGACTATCTGATAATCAAACTCTATAATCCATCTTTGATTTTGTTCTCCTCTGAAGTCATTTCCCTACATCTGCTGTCTAGTATTTTCCCTGTTGACAAAAAGTAAGACCACAATATTTTGACACGAATTTTGGGATCCCAGTGTATTTCTCAGTTTTCCAAAAATCATTCTTGTAGGCTGTTTTCTATGCTGATGAGACAGACAAACTCCCTTCTTCTTTGATAACAGTCTCCTCCTCAGGCACCTTCATTAGTAAGCCCCATTGCTTGTTTTCAAAACAATAGAGAATAAGCTCTTCTTTTCCACCAAAGCAAGATAAGAGGTTATAAGAATATTTGGATGGGCATATGCTCAGAGAGGTTTGTGTGTTTCAGGGCCATGAACATTTGTTCCACATAACAAATGACATCTACTTTTTTCTCACATTATTTGCATTTCTGAGGTTAGACTTAGACCATTTTCATTTGTTAATTTGAGTATGTGCCATGAAGGCATAGTGTGGAAGCGCAGAGGGCTCCCTGTACTTTGGCAGTAACAAACTGCTGGTTTATTAGAGGTGGTGTGTACATCTTTAAAGACCTTCCTCACACCCTTTCCAACACTTCTTTGTTATCCGTTCTCCCCACACCTCCAGGCAATCTTAGCACTAGGTAAACAGATAAAAAGAATGCTTCCCTTTCCTGATCCTAGCCCTGCATTTTGACTCCGACTTATATTCTGGCCATATTTATTTTCCCTAATGATATTTCACTATTTTTGGATTTTATCTCAAATTCATTCCAACTGCCATCTCTTATTTATCTTGTTTACCAATATAATTACCATTGGTGACATTGTAAATTGTCTTTTTTAGAAAAGTGCTTCCCCAACTAGCCCCTGCCTGAACTGCCTGAATTGTTGCTCTTGTCTTGCTATTCCTTGTTCAGAAACTAAGTCCCTGGCATCCAAGCCCTCCATAGCAATCCATAGTCTTATCACCCACTTATCTTATATACAATCCAAACTGTACTTTCTCTTCTCAAAAAGAATTCATGGTGGGTTTTGCATAGCTCTTTCATAAGCCTAAATTAACAGCACATGTCTATGTGACTTAACTTTATTAAAATTGAAAGAGCCCTTAAAACAGCACAAATTTATTATCTTACCGTTATGTAGGTCAGAAGACTTACTGGGCTAAAAAGAAGGTATGAGTTTCTTCAGGAGGCTTTAGGGAAGACTCCATTTCCTTGCCTTATTCAGCTTTTGGGAAGACCACCTTGGCTCAAGGTCCTTACATCCATCTTGAAAGTCAGTAGTGTAACATGTTCAAATATATCTGTCTCTGACTTTGACACTCCTGCCTCCCTCTCACATTTGTGAATAAATTGGGGTCAAAGGATAATTCATGATAACTTCCCATCTCACTTAAGCACATCGGCAAAATCCCTTTTGCATGTAAACATCATATTCACATGTTTTGAGGAGTAGTATGTGAACATCTTTGGAGGGTCATTACTTTGCCTATCACAACATTACTTCCTCAGAATCAAATGGCAAGTAGACGGCATATTTTTCTCTCAGAATCTACTTGGGTACTTTTTTGGGTGATGATATATTCGGAAATTAAATTGTGATGGTCTCACAATTCTGTGAATATACTAAAAACCATTGAATTGTACCTTTTAAATGGGTGGATTTTATTGTTTGTGAATTATATCTCAATAAATCTGTTAAAAATCCCCCCCAAATAGAATGAGCCTTAGCAAATGTTACCACTTCTGACACATGCGTTAAAGTGAGAAAAGAACATTGTTCAATTGATAGGAATCAACACCTACAATGAAATCAGTCTGTGAGGTGAATGGGGTTTGGAAAGATGGAAAAGCGCCTGCTGAAGAACCAATCATTCCTGACCACTTGAGATACATTTCATGCATGAGAATTCTTATCTTTTAAGTTGAATGTAATGATCTGTATGCACTTAGTTCTCTTTTAGACAGAAATTTACACATTCTGATGATTTTTTTTTCAGATGAAGATAAAGAAAAATAAGTCAAAATGAAAATGATCCTGACCAGGACCTAATACCTACAATGTTAGGTATTGCTAAGAGTGTAGCAGGGTAATTTTCAATTTGCAGAAGAAATTGAAAATGAAATTTCTTAGTCTGGTGCTGATAATATTTCCATATAAATATATTCAAGTTTGCAACTGTGTTCTTTGGTGGAGAAATATATTGCCTGGGTATCCTTATTTTTTCTTTTTAAACTCTTTGGCTCTTATTAGTATTTAGGTAATATTCTCTAGCATGCAATTTTAAATTGCTTGCATCTTTTTAAGACTGTCCTTGCTACTAGCATTTGTAAAATCTTACCAGATTTATCACCCTATCTATACTGTTTTCTCAAGACACTATGGTCTGATACGCTCTAACTTTGTATAATGTATAATTTATCACTTTTGTGTGATTCATGTTTATTCTTTTTCCTCAGATTTTATTATGTATTCTTACTAATATTTTGATTGTGGTAAAATAATTTTGTATTTACATTGAACACTTGTTTATATTTGGTCTTCAAATGGTATATGTTGATGATCTTTGATCTGTAATTGTTATTTCCTTGAAAAAATATTTGCATAGTCTCCATGAGGGTGTGAGTGACGGTTGATAACAATTCAGTAGTAAATTGTAAAACCCATGATAATTCATGATAAATTCCTGTCTCATTTAAGCACATCTGCAAAATCCCTTTTGCATGTAAACATGCGAAGTTTTCCTCTAAAGTCTTCCTCTAAATGGTTGACTGGCTCAGTTGAGCAAAAGGAAGCCATATCCCTTCTGATTTTTCCTAACAATATTGAGATGGGTTGTCTTGTATTTAGTTCTATTTCCATTTTTGTCAGAAGAAGAGACATAAAACTTACAAGATATTTTCCTCAACAGTACTTACTAGGAAAATCCTCCAACCAAAATGACATTCAAGGGCTTTGGATGCTAACTGGCCTAGATCTATAATGACATTGCAGTGACATTTGGCATGAATTTAAAGTGTCAGAAGGGTTAGAAGTGTTCTGTTTAAGCCTGCAGGTGATTGAGGAGTCTGACAGGAGCAGTGATAAATTACAGTTAAGTATTATTACCAGTTTTCTAATGCTGTCTATAAGTCTGTGGTTTTTTATATAATTTAATTTTTACTATTTTTAAAGTAGTTAATATTAACATGAATTAATATTTAAACAAATTTTAATTATGATGTAAAATGGAATTAAAATATATTTAAATGGAAACATGCTTTCCTCATTTAGCGATTTATGAGAAATATTGTTCACAACCTTAAGAGTATAGATGAGATTATAAAGACTTTTTTTAAACAAATTGGTAAGTTTTCTTGAAGGAAAATAATTAAAAATTAAAAGTAAATGCAGTATAAAATATCAGTTACAACAACCTTTGCTTTTTGTTTGTTTCCTTCCTTCTTTTTATATTTCAATTAATGTTAGAGAAAAATTGGCACTCACTGGGAGATGGAGACTGACACAATGCAGGCAGGAAGTTTATTAGGAAGCTCTCCCAATGGAGGGGGTATGGAAGAATAGACTTCATGGTGAGTGTCTGAAAAGAGACTTCAGCCCACTCCCACTCCTGGATATGACTTTATGCAGTACATCAATAGGCGGGGAAACATTAGAATGAAGGGAGGGGGTTAGAGTCCAAGTATAGCCTGTAGTTAATAAGGGGTTGTAAAAGTTAATTCTTTTCATGCATGACTTAGGGGTAGTAGGCTAAGAGGTAGGGTATTTTTGGAATGTAGGGGTCTGGTGGTCTGGAAGGGATGAGGGTCTTTATCTCCTCCATTCCCACTGTGATATAGCTCATCCTTGGGGGGAAATACACTGTCCTCCACTCATAGACATCTTGCTGAATCTATTGGAATGGAGTCACAGCCTTGTGACCTGTTAATCATTGCAAACCTCATAAAGGGGAAACTCTAACATTCCTAATTCTTTTATTATATATATGATGAAGGACCTAAGTAATGGAATACTGGACAGAATAGAAGGTTGAGGGGATTTGGGAATTGACTAGGTCTGGCTACTTTCTGCTGTTATGGAGTCGTAAAGGTTTCCCTTGCATCCTGTCCAGTGGGTTCTAATTTCTGGTCCTGAAGAGGTTGGTATTGTTAGAAGCTGTAAGAGACAAGGACCAAAAAGAAGCAGCAGTACTATAAGTAATCCTTATAATGGGTAAAAGGATTGATTTTAGGGGTGAAGAACATAAGAGAGAAATGAGGATAGCCATGATTGATTTCCAGAGCTGTTGTCTTGGGCCCTCTGAATGATTTCCATGTTTTCCTTTCAAGTCTATAAGATTTTTCTTTCTACCTTCCAAGTTTGGTTAATGAAAAACAACAAGTTTCATTTATGGTTGCACAGGTGCTTAGTACGTCCTGTTGGATTAGGGACAGGGATGGAGATTTGGGATCATCTGTTATCCAGGCAGGGGAGATCTGCTGGCACTGACTGGGGCCCCGGGTGTTATTTTGCTAAATGGGGCTTACACTTACAAAAATCACAGATTTGAATATTGCAGAGATATTTTGGCATACTATGTAAGTAAGCATAGTGAACTAACATCACAAAATGGCAATGCCTAAGGCACAGAATGTCATTCCTTTTTTTTGTTATTGTTTTGTTTTTGTTTTTTAAATACTTTTTAATTTTTCAAAAATAGATACTTAAATTACATAAATGTTACATTAAAAATAAGAGGGATTCTCATATGCATGACTCCCTAACCCCCCACGTATTTTCCTACATTAACAACATCCTTCATTAGTGTGGTATATTTATTACAGTTGATGAACAGTTTGGAACATTACCACTAAGCATGGATTATAGTTTGCATTGTAGTTTACATTCTCTCCCACAAAATTTTGAAAGTTATGGCAAGATATATAATGACCTGTATCTGTCAGTGTCATTCAGAACAAATCCCAGGTCCCGAAAATGTCTCCATATTGCACCTGTTTTTCCCTCTCCATCCCCTCAGAACCTCCAGTGGCCACTGCCTCCATATCAATGATAAAAGTTCTTCCATTGTTAGAATCACAACAAGCCTATAGTAGAATACCGGTAAGTCTACTCTAGCACATAGTTCATTCCCTGGTCCTGAGGATTCTGGCATAGTGATGTCCATTCTCCCTCTAATTGAGAGGGGGCTTAGGTCCCATGGGGCAAATGGATTGGACTATCTTGCTTGCAGTTGTGGACTCTCTCTGTTCCTTGGGATGGTTGTTGTCCATCATCATCTCCTTGTTAGTTGTCCTGGGTGAGTCGAATCAACTGGGGAGTAGGTGTTACAACTCTGTTGAGAGTCAGGGTCCAGCTGGCACATGGACAGCCCAGAGATTTAAGTCTCTTGGGCATAACACCTATCAACTCTAGTACTAACTACAGGTTCAAATAGAAGGGGCAGAAGAGCCATGTGTAAGGAAACTACAAGTGAGTTCCTTGTGGTTAATAACAACTTCAAGAAATTGTTATTATAATTGGAAAGGTATTTTTTAAATTATATTCATTAAGAGAAATTTAGAATTTCGGAACCAGAAAAAAAAAAAACACATAGTGATCACATAGTGCAATGGTTTTCTCATATGGGGTTTTTTAGCAACTGAGCCATGTGCCAGCTGGGCCCTGAGCCTCAGCAGAGTTGCAACTCCTACTCTCCAGTTCGTTGGACTTACCCCGGTCAGCTAACAGGGAGGTAAAGATGGTCAATCACTACAACAGGGAATTGAGAGTGCCTACAATACCAAGCAGGTGAATCACATCCATCAACCATGTGGAATCTAAACCCCATCTCGAGATAGAGGTAGAGTGGACATCACCATCCCAGGGTCCACAGGATGGAGGAATAAAATATGGATTAGAGTGGATTTACTGGTATTCTACTATCGAAGTATTGTGACTAGTAATGGAAGAAATTGTAGCATTGATGTGGAGAAAGTGGCCATGGTAGTTGCTGAGGGCAGGGAGAGGGAAGAAGAGATGTGATGTGGGGGCATTTTCGGGACTTGGAGTTGTCCTAAATGATACTGCAGTGATAGATGCAGGACTTTATATATCCTACCATAATCCACTGAATGTACTGGGGGAGAGTGTAAACTTCAATGTAAGCTATTATCCATGCAGTGCAGCAGTGCTCCAAGATGTATTCACCAAATGCAATGGATGTGCCACACCACTCAAGGGGATTGTTGATGTGGGAGGAATGTGGGTTGGGGGGTGGAGTATGTGGGAACCTCTTATATTTTTTAATGTAACATTTTTTGATCTATGTATCTTCAAAAAAATACAATTAAAAAACTCATTAAAAAAGTTTGATGAAACAGTTTGATGACATAAGAGTGCAATGCCCATGTGTCATAGATGGCTTGCCTAATGTTTCAGGGATGGTTATGGGAGCTTCAGAACTACCAGCCAATAATATTTCATGGTGATCCTACTCTGATTTCCAAAATTTCCTTCCTGAAAATGGAAATGAGCAACATTAATTATGTTGCAGATAAATGCCTGACTTAGTTATCATATATCTTGATAAGCATAAGAAATTAATTAAATGATTAATTAACTAATTAAAAGAAAAATAACTACTAGGGTAGTGTTTCCCTATTTTAACTGATATGTATAAGTTGATGAACAGTGTCAGATGCTCAAATACTCTGAGAAGCCAAAAACAGAAACTTTAACAATTCCTCACATTTTTTGATTGTTACCAGAGTTCTCATTGAACTATGAAAGTAATGAATTTACCTTTCAGCATAATCATTGGACATTTTGCCAATGATTCTCCCATAGCATATCTTCAGTAAAGGTTTGGTGGGTGAATAAAGGAATGACTGAATCAATCAAAGTACCAGAGGTCATATTCGCTAATTCAAAATGTGGAGTCTTAACCCTAGTGAGAATTTCTGCCTCCTTGCAGGAAACCCTAGTGCTACAAGTGCTCACTTAACTTTATTTATTTTTTCAAAAGATTTATTTATTTATCTCCCGTAACCCCCCCTCCCCTGTTGTCTGCTCTCTGTGTCCATTCGCTGTGTTCTTCTGTGACCGCTTCTATCCTTATCAGCGCCACCAGAAATCTGTGTCTCTTTTTGTTGTGTCATCTTGTGTCAGATCTCCGTGTGTGCGGCACCATTTTTAGGCAGGCTGCACTTTATTTGTGCTGGGCAGCTCTCCTTACAGGGCGCACTCCTTGCTCGTGGGGCTCTCCTACGAGGGGGTACACCCCTGCATGGCACGGCACTCCTTACGCACATCAGCACTGCGCATGGGCCAGCTCCACACAGGTCAAAGAGGCCCGGGGTTTGAACCGCGGACCTCCCATGTGGTAGGCGGAGGTCCTATCCATTGGGCCAAGTCCTCTCCCCTCAATTAACTTTAGAATTCCCATGGAAATCTATCACTGAGAGTATCATTATGGTGGTTTCCTTCTCAGGTCCTAACACTGTTTAGGAGTTGAGGATGCTGGCAACTCATTGGTACATGATGCTTTCTGCATTGGGCCCATCACTTCCCTGCCACCTCAGTCAGTTTAAGCAGGACAAGTGCCGTCTACACAGCTTTTCCAAACAAAAAGCAAATATCTGCACCTTGGACCAAGCCCTTACCCCAGACAGTAGCTCATGGCAGTGTTGGAGAGTAATCATAGTTACAGAACACCCACTCTCTGGTTTGCTAAGAACTCAGGAACAATGAGAAGCATTCTGAGCTGAAGACATTGTCTGGGTAATTTAGAACACATTTCCATACCCAGTCCTTTATCTGTAGATTTACTGAGGTCACTAATAATTGGGTCTTCCCCTTCTGATTTCTTCCTCTTTGAAATTGCACACCTCCTTCCACTACCCATGCTACTCCTGCCTTATTTCAAGTGTCTGTTATCACTCACCAATCTCAACCATTCACTTAGGGCCAAACTTGGAAGAGGGCCACTGTCCACAGGGAAACAAATATATGTCTCCAGCAAGACAGCTCCGAGCCTTGGAAATTGGCAAAAGTGTACTGTATCACCATGGTAGTCAAGAAATGTAACTCTCCCAGAATCCATCATTAACATCACTAGGTGACACGAGGTAGTTAGCTGTACTCTGCCTTACAATAGATAAGGGGATTCTAAGGTAGAGTAGGGTGTCTGGTATGCCTCTCATCCATTCATTCAGCAAACCTGCTCAGTCAGCAGAAGACCCTACAGTTTCCAGCTGGCAGTGGTGATTCAGAAATTTCCCAAGCCTATTCATGCAAGTAGTCCTTGACCCTCTGCTGGATCTTCCACTTTCTCTCCTTCTGGTCCTTTATCCACATGATGCTGAATTCTACATTCAGAAATCTGACTGCCACGCACTTGAGGTCTCTGGACTTTGGTTTTGTATGCAATCTCTCTTATGTACTCTGGAAAACCCATGGATCCTTAATAGCTGAAGTTTTCTTATCTGGCGTCACTCCTTGGTACCTGGTCATTCTTACCAAATTCTTGCTTTTTAATATGAAGGAGAAATGTCCTGTTGACATATGAGAATTTTAAAGCTTGCCCAGAATTTTCTTGTTACCCAGTCCATCACTGCATAAATCCAGCTTTATATAGATGAGGTTATAATATAATTTTCTGTTCAACCTACTTAGAAACAAGGAAATATAAATTAACAGTGAAAAATATATTCTCACCCTTACATTTGACTAAAATTTAAAGAATTGATAAAACAAAAAGTCTGTGAATGTGTATGGTATTTGCATTCATTGATTTGCAAGAATATAAACTAGAAGGATATCTTTGGAAATGAATTTTGGCAATATTTATAAGAATTTACATTCTTCACATCTTCTCCACTTTAACTCAATTTCCAATTTTCTCTATATTTCCTATCAGAAACCATGAACAGGCATTTTAGTTTGCTAAGGCTACTGATTTAAAATAACAGAAATGAGCTGGCGTTTTTATATTGGGGTAAAAACTTATAGTTTTGAAGCTGTGAAAATGTCCTAATCAAGGCATCATCAGAGATGCTTTCTCATAAAGGCTGGCTGCTGGATTGTGGAATCCTTCCACCTTGTGAGGCAAAATGGCAGCTCTCTATCTGGATCTCTGCCTTCTTCTCCAGGCTGCTTTCTCCCCAGGCTCAACTGAGGGTAATCAAGAACATGGAAGGGCTCATCTTTTCATCATTGAGCTTGTTCTGTGGGCCTAGACTTTTGTGGGCTTCTTTCCATGCCTCTGTGCTCCATTGATTACAGCCTCCAGCCTCCAGGACCTCTCTAGCCTCTCAGGGCTTCCTTGTCTTTCTGGGACTGCATGCAATCCTCTCTCTTCCACTTGGCAGAGTCAAAGCGGCAGCTATCTTTCTCTGTTTCTGCTTTAAGTTCTCAGGTTATAGAAGCAAGAGGGCAGAGACCTAAACTGGGTCATTCCTCAACAGCAGTCCAATCAAAGGCCCTATAGTAATCTAATCAAAGGGATCTAATCACAGCCCCTTAACTGACTCTTATGCAATCATAGGGACCCAACTCACAGGAATGGATGAATTTCAAGAAAATGGTTTTCTGGAATTCACATAAGAACTTCAAACTATCATAACATGTACCAAATAATTTGTGTCCAAAATGCTTATATCAGTTCTATAAATCATATTAATGAATAGGAAACAATCTAGTTTGTTAATTGCAGAAATAATTATGATGCATACATGCTTTAGGAGTAGTTATACAATGAGGTCATATATATATATACACTATCAAGGAAATCAAGGAAAGATTTTAATTTGTTTTATTAAATGGCAAAGGCAAGTGAAAAACAATCTGTACATTAAGTTAAAAATATCCATTAGGTTAAAAAGTAGAACAAGGGGGCAGGTGTAACTCAGTGGTTTGATCACCTGTTTCCTATATATGAAGTCCCAGGTTCAATCCCTGTTACCTCCCTAAAAAATTATAATAGATTATTTTATTCCATCTATGCATTAAAATCTAGAATCACCTTTTAAACAAAACACACCAGAATCTTAGTTTTGATCACCTCTAAGAAGGGAGAAGTAAGTGAAGAAATATTGTAAAAAGGAGAATTGTGATTTGTTTTTTGTTATTATTTTGTAACTAAGATACATGCACTAGTAGCTTTCTTCTTAAGATATTTAAATAAGCCTAACAAATGAAAGAGTAGCTGTGTTTTAATTAGATAAAATGATTTCTGTTTGATATAATGCACAAAACCTGTTTTCTGATTGACTTACCAAAACAAACATTTATTTTTTTAAGTTTTTTTAATTTATTTTTATTTATTTTTCTTTTTTATTTATTTCTCCCTCTTCCCCCAAGTTGTCTGCTCTCTGTGTCCATTTGCTGTGTGTTCTGTGACAGCTTCTATCCTTAGCAGCAGTACCGGGAATCTGTGTTTCTTTTTGTTGCGTCATCCTGTTGTGTCAGCTCTCCATGTGTGCAGCGCCATTCTTGGGCAGGCTGTACTTTCTTTCGCACTGGGTGACTCTCCTTATGGGGTGCACTCCTTGCGCGTGGGGCTCCCCTACATGGGGGACACCCCTGTGTGGCAGCACTCCTTGCGCGCATCAGCACTGCACGTGGGCCAGCTCCACACAGGTGAAGGAGGCCCAGGGTTTGAATCGCGGACCTCCCATGTGGTAGGTGGACGCCCTATCTATTGGGCCAAGTCCTCTTTCCCAAACATTTATTTTTGTGCACATAATATTTAATGTGGATTGGCATGGGCTTTCCAGTACCAGGTAACCAAAGGACCCAGGCTGTTTCTACCTTGTACCATCTCAACAGGTGTTCTCCATGTATGCTCCTAAATGGAAGAGAAAGCATTGGGTGGCATATGGACTTTGATATGCTTTAGCAGGTAAGTTGAAAATGGGTTTTTGCTTATATTCAGTAGCAACGGTGAGATACATGACCTAAGATGTGGATGAAACCTATGTATTATAACCAATTTTATTTTATTCTTATATTCACACTCCTTCTTTAGATCTGCATATAGTATTTTGGACTCATGGTCTTTCTTTTTATTGCCTGGGAGACATGATTGAGTAGTGAGAAAAGAAATGAGATAAGGGGATGAAGATTCAGCTCAGGCTGGAGGAGTAAAACAGGGTGGGCTCTAGAAGAATTCAGATCATGGGTCTACTCCAGGTTCTGCCGCTTACTAGTCATGTGAACCTGAAAACATTCCCAAGCTCTCTAAGCCTTAGGTTCTTCATCTGGGAAGTGGATTAATAAGACCTGTTGTGAAAGATTGTTGAAAATTGCATATGTCAAGCTCATGGCATAGTGCCTGGAATATCTTAAGTCTTTAATGAATGGGAATTACTAATGTAATTATTTTGAACCCAAATCCAATCATTCTTACGTAATTTTTTAAAATTTATTTTTACTAATTTATCCAGTATGTCTCAGAGAAAATGAAGTGCTGAAGGATATGAATTATAAAATTAGATAAAAATGCTGCCCATCAAGTAATACTCAGTAAATTTTTCCCCTCAGAAGATTTATTATTTATTGAGACTGTGTATGTCTTCCCCAGCTGGACAAAACTCAAAGCTCCTAGAATTTGTTTCAAGGACCAACTTCATCCCTCCCTCTTCACAAGCAGACTGGAACTGTTTTCATTCATTTGACCCTCACCAAAAATAGAACCCTTAATTAGATTCTGCCAAGTTACACTCAATATACTTAATTAAGATATTATTTGAATGGAGTGGGTTCTGACTCTCCCAGCCTCGCACAAAAAGTGCCAGCCCAGTGCCTTCGGGGTATTTCATCTCAAGGGAAGATCTTATTTCTCAGAACCACCTTTGAGAAGATTTTTGTGCAATGTGTTCAACTGCACTGTGATAAAAAGGCAGGGTCCCTGTATTCCTGCCTTTACTCATGATCCCAAGTGAACTAAGAGGAAATTTTCACACCAGGCTTTTGTCTCTCAACTGTAAGACACATCATCTGAGGGTCTTATCCCTCCTCACCACTCCCACAGCCACGGCTACCCTGCCAATCAGCTTAACTAAAAATAAACTCACCTGGAAGGCCTTGCAGTTTCCCAATGCCCCAAACTGCCTTGCCTCAGGACTCTTAAAATTGACACTCTCACCTGGACCCTCCACCCACCCCTTTACTTCATTTTAGTGCTCATTTAGATCATAGAGGACACCGGGCATTGTTCTTTTATAATGGGTGCTCCTGTACTCTAAAATGCTATGCACAGGCCTGGGTCATGGTTCTCCTGTTATCTGCAGTACTAGAGAGATGCCTTCCCAGGAGGATATGCTCATTAAATGTTTTGGGAAGAAATAAATTAGTAAAGAGGTGGCCTAATGTATTAACATGTAATTTACCCTATATTCATGAATAAGCTAAGCAAATTCAGGTATTTATAAATTATTTGTACAGAACAACAAACTAAAAGGAATACGGAACAAGGAAAAATAAAGGAAATCATTTACATTTTTTCTATTGCTTACTCTCAACTCTTTCAAAGTTGAGTTCGTTGACATTTCTGAAATAATACCTATTGTAATGCATTGTTGTCTTTTTTCAGATCACAATAGAAGATGCATGTCTTCACAATTTATTTTACAAAGTAGAAAAGGTCTTACTCCTAAACCTCATAAACAACTTATGTGAACATCATACATGAATTTAAGTCCTGAAACTAATTAAATGTAATATTAAAAGAAACAACATTTGAATACCTCCTATAAAAAGATAAATCCCCAAGTTACTCACATAGAACAGGAAAACAAAGATGCTATCCACTGTGATCCTGCCAACCCACTCTAGTCCTCCACTACTTAGATCACTGATGGCCCTCTCCAAACACAATGTAAGGAATCTACTTCAGACTTCAGTTGGGGCAGGAGAAACTGCTGTACTTGGCACTGGAATTTGCACTGGCCATCGCAGTAGCGCCAACCCTGACTGCAGCTCTGGTTCAGGCTCTCTCTTCCTCATTTTTCTAAGTCTCCTCCTTTGTTCTTGGCCAAAAACGCTAGGATTTTCATCTTGCTGGTTTCATCTTGGGCTCTTGGATCCCACAGGAATTCATAGTGAACAGAAGCACTGTTAGGCACCTGCTGGTACTACAGATACCTTTCCTGCGTCATGATGATGAACTTCCTGGTTCTCTTAAAAGATAAAGTGATTCTTCCCAGAATATAAGTTCATCAAATTCAACACTTCTCAGACTTCCTTCTCCGTGGCACAGTTGTCCTTAATGAAGATCACACCCAGGATGAGGATCAAATTTCCAGTCTTGGGCATGCCTTCATCCCATCATAGGTGAGGTACAGCATGTAGATGAGGGTATAGCAGTGGTTCATAGGATCCTCTTCCTGGATGTCAATGCCAAAAACAAGGTTCATGTGCTCAGAGGCCATATTGAAATTCTCAGGGAAGTGGCCTTGTACACTTTGATGACAGTCTTCAACCTGTCTGCTTTTGTGAGCAGCTCTTTCCTTTGATTATTTAGTAGAAGAAGGTTCACTAACAAAGCCACCTTCTTGTCCAGCAGGTCTGTAGGCAAGTTCTCGGTGTCTGGTGGATTCTGTGAGGTTCAAGGACTATGCTCTTTTGCTTGACAGCTGGAGCCTTAATTTTATGTGCTTAATGAGGTGGCTGTGATGGCAGTAGAAGACCAGGCACTCTCATAAATCTGGGGAGTACAGGGTGTTCCAGCAGTAGAAGCCTCCACCAGGTTGGCATCATAGGAGAGGGGGAAGAAAGGAAAGGCTCTTCTACACTGTAGGTAACTCTGCACTCTCTAATCCCTGGGATGTATTGCAAATATGATGTTGTTGCTCCTGTGGTAAACATGGGACTCTCTTTATTGCCAGGCATGATGACTAGTGTGGAGTCAGAGAGGAGTTTGTTGAGAACAGTAGGGAAAGCAGGTCAAACTGCCTAAGGGAAAGAGATAGAGGACATGAGTGGCTTCAGATGGTAATTTAAAACCTGGCTGCTCTTAACAAAGTTTGCCTCTGCAGTTATTCTCTTGCAGGGCAATGCTTTAAGGCCTCAAAGGTCTCCTGTCAATCCTTGTCAGCTTGCCCAGTAAAAGCCTGAAGAGATAAATGAGATGATTCCTCTGGGGCTTGTCAATCAATGTGACTCAAGGTTTTCCAAAGCTCACAGCAAGGAAGTTTGGGTCAGATTCTGTGAAAGTGAAACTGTTCTGGGTTGGATGGGCCTTCTATCCTCATTGGGATTCCTTATCTTGTCTGCTGGTAAGGACTGGGCCCTCTCAGCTCTGCTGACCTGACCTGATGCCGCCCTCCTCAGACCAATACTTTACTTCCCTGAGAAACATTAGGAGAAAGTGTGGAGGAACGTCATGCAGCCTCCCATGCCTAGGAATTCCCAGGGCTCACAGCAGGAGCTGGAAACCATGGCCCCATGTCTTCTGAAATAAGTTGTACTGTCAGACTTCATTCAGCATCCTGACCTAGACTCTTGAGAAGGCTTGGGCCTTCTCTGATTGCTTTAGGCTTCCCAGACCAATATCCTCTAAACACTGCAGGAGCGAGAGAGGGGATAACTCATCATGTGATCCCACCCCTTGGCCTCACTGGGTTGACAGAAAGATCAGGGCTCTGTGGAATCTCACTACTATGTGGTCTCCACAATAATAATTCTAGTTCTTCACCTGGATTCCTGGAATTGTGTGAGTATGCTATAACTTAATGAGGTGGGCCATTCCCCTCAAACCAAAGGCCCATGCCTTACTGAGACCCTTAGTGTGAGGTGAAGGTGGGCAATTTCTGAAAACCCCCTGCCCAGAACCACCCAGAGCCAAGTGAAGGAGAGAGAAAACCTCTGTGTGGTCCCCTTTTCCTGGAGTGAGTTTTCTCCACAGTTCTTTCTTAGATTCGGTCACCTTGGCATTGGGAAATTTTTCCCTTTGCTAACCTTTTGTTGGCCACTTACACTTCCCTATGTCCACCATACAGGAGTGAGGGGATATTTCATCTGGTTCATCCTGCTGGAGGTTTCTCCAATGCCCCCAGTGGTCTGTGGGACCCCACTTTCTGGGGTGGATGAGTCCCCTAGATTTAATTCAAGGTCCTTACTTTTACTCCTGGCAGGGCCTGGTACTCTTCTTTCTGCTGACTTGAGTTTCCCTTTCTGACACCACTGAGAAATAAGTGAGGGGTCCCCTTACCCTGACAGCCCTTCTCAGAGCTTCCAGGGCCAACAGCAGGACCAAGACAGGTCTTTTTGCATCTCCACCTTCCTGCAGCTTGAGGGGTTCCCGTTCCCCACCTCAGATCCCTAGCTAGTTTTTGGAATCTTCCTTCTGCTAGCTTGAGGCTTCACCACACACACCATGGAGGTCACAGCTCTCAGACTTCCAAGGCAAAGACAAGGGTCACTACTTCCACCCTCTTATTTAGAAACTATTTTGGTTTCCTAAAGCTATTGATGCAAAAATTCCAGAAATGTGTGGGCTTTTTTAAAGGGAATTTATTTGGGGTAAAAATTTACAGTTCCAAAGCTGCAAAAATGTCCACATTAAATCATCATCATATATGCTTTCTCACCAAAGATCGACTGCTAGCAGATCCTGAAGACCTGCTATGTGATAAAGCAAAATGGCAGGTCTGCCAGTCCTCTCTACTTTTTCCTCAAGCTCAGCTGTGGGCAATCAGGCTTCTCTTCTTGGGCCTCATCTCCTTGAGCCTCTCAAGGCTTCTCTGTCTTTCTGCAGCTGTAGCCAAACCTGGAGTCCTCTCTCTCACATTGCAAGGTCAAAATGGCAGAGCTCCCTTTCTCTGTGTCTCTCTTTTCTCTGTGTGTATTTATAGAAGACCCAGCAAGAGGGCAGAGAGCCAACCTGGGTCATACCTCCCTGACATAGTTCAACCAAAAGCCCTAAAGCTATCTAATTGAATGTGATATAATCAAAGTGTCCTGTGGCAGTATGAGATTATTTTATGGATCCCCAAAATTGAAAGATTATATTTGTAAACTAATCTATTCCTCTGCATGTGATGCTTTTTGATTGAATTAAATTCAGTTGAGGGGTCTTTGATTAAAATACCTGATAAAATCACTGTAAAGCTTTTGATTGGACTATGTCAGTGAGGTGTGACTCAGATTAAGTCTCACCACCCCCCCCTTGCTGGATCCAATATAAGTGGAAACAAAAAGAGAGTCTCATTCAGAAAGAACACAGGAGAAGGAAGCCTCCATGTTTGATCCTGCTGTGGAAGAGAGAAGATCACTTAAGTATGAAGCCCCAAGTGGCTGGGCCCATGGAGCAACTCAAGAGGAGATGGTGAGCCCAGAGGGGAAGGCTAAAATCTCAGCAGATATTGGCGACCATCTTGCTTCACTACATGGCAACATGCCAGGATCGGCAGTAGCTGACTTTGGTAAGAAAGCATCTCTAATGTTGCCTCAGTTTGGTTCATGACCTTGGAACTGTAAGTTTTTACCCGAAATAAATGCCCTTTATAAAAGCCAACACATTTCTGGCTTTGCATTAGCCACCCTTTGGCAAACTAAAACCGGTCCCCTAATTGAATCTAATGCAACCAAAGGCCCCCCCCCCCCACCCCAGGAATGGATTAGTTCAAGAATATAATCTTTTCTGGGATCCACAAAATTCAAACCATCACAGAGACTTTCAGGGATGATAGCTAGGTTGGGGCTCTAATCAGTCATACCCCTTCTCTTCTGGGGTGAGTGAGTTCCTCAGTCCTCACTTAGGGTCCTCACCTGCATTCCTACAGGGCCTGGGAATCCTCCCTCTGCTAACCTGGGAAATATCTCCTCAGACCAAAGCCCTTGTCTCCTTCAGGCTCATGAGGCCAAAGTGATAAGATACATCAATCTGACTCACTGTGCAGGACATGACAAGGTGACCGACAGGGACAGAACTCTAATCTATGGGACCCACTCTGTTTTGTGTTGTGAGTTCCTTTCAATCCCAATTCAGTGTCTTTCCTTTACTGCTAGAAGGTCCTGGAACTTGTCCTTCTGACATGATGCTGCCCACTCACACTGAGACCTTCCCTCCCTGTGATCACTGTGGAGATGTGAGGGATCATTCTTTTTAGCCACTCATGACTGGGGTTTCCCAGACTCTCAGTGGTCTGTGGTACATCACATTTTTTATACTGATGGTCCCTTCGGGGTCTTTATGTTGAATTTTGGGTGTCCCTGGGACTCTTTCTGCTGACCTGAGGTCACCTAATCAGATCAAAGTGTTCAACTCCCTGAGACACTGAAGAAGTGAGGGGTTATCTCAACCTGACAGCCTTTCCTGGGGACTTCCAGACCAAAATAAAAGGCAGAGCAGGGATCCTTGCAACTTCTCTTGTTGTGTGGTTGGTGGTGCTTGCAGACCTAAATCAGGATCCTTACTTTCACTCCTGGCAGGGCCTAGGGCCCTTATTCTGATAGCCTGATTGTTATCTCCTGAGACCAGGGCTGCCACTGTCCTCAGTCTCTCCACATACAAGTGAAGGAATGCCTTGGACTGACATCTCCATGCAGGACCTATCAAGTTCACAATAGTTGCAGGGCTCAAATCTGAGAGTTTCATTTTGTTTGGGGCTGAGTGGTCTCCCCAGGCACTACTCAGTGTCTTCCCTTGACACTTAGCAGGAGCTAGGATTTCTCCTTTCCCTGAATGGAGACTACCCCCCCTCCTTCAGTCCAAGGTGTCACTTCCCATCGACACTCAAGGTGAAAGTCTCTGGGTGGGACATTGGACATTATCCAATATCCAGGGCTGACTGCAAGGGCAGTATTGTGTGAAGGTCCATCTCTTCTGGAGTAAGGGTATACTCAGTCCTCCCTTGGGATCCCCACCTGTACTCCTACTAGAGTCTGGGGTTCCTCTCACTGGAACCTGAGGCTATCACTCTCATAAAAAGGCCTTTCCTCACAAATCCGTGAGGAACAAGTCAGGGGATGCTATTTCCAGCAACTCTGGGTGGTGCCTCCCGCAGCTGACAGCTTGGGTGTGGCTTTGTGCTGCCCTCAACAATTTGCTTTGGATGATTCTCTGTCTTCACTCGGGGTCCTCCCCTTGACACCTAAGAGAGCCTGCGATTCCTCCAACTGCTTACTTGAGGCAGCATGCCTCACACCAAGGCCTTCTCCTCCCTCAGACTCAGACTGAAATCAGTGGGGAGGACACCTGCTACCCATGCCTGGGGCTGACAGCAGAAGTAGGATTCTTTGAGTAGAGAGGGGTGACATATCCCATGCTGGGATAGATGATTCCCTCAGTTTCCTCTTGTAAGTTTCTGGGAAGTCTCCCTTTTCTATTCTGATGCTATAAGTTCTTAACTCACAGACTTCTGAGGCAGAAATCAGGAAAAGCCAATTCCAGCCTCTCCTTCCTGGGGTTTCCCATGGCCCACAGCTAGGAAAGGTAGGACTCTGTGGAGACCCCTCTGTCCTCGTGCCAGTTTTCCTTACTATCCTCATTCAGGGTCCTTATTAAGACTTCTGCCAGGGCCTACAACTCCTCCTTCAGCTACCTGAGGTATATCTTCTCAGACCAAGGCTGGCACCAGACTGAGGAAGAAGGGCCCCCCAGCCTGACAGCTCTGCCCAGGGCTCCACAAGGTGGATATAATTGGCAAAGCTGAACTCTGTAGGAATGCTCTGGTCTGGGTTAGGTGGTCCCTTGAGCTCTCGTTCACATGGGTGTTAATATGGGATCTTTGCTCCTTTATTTTATAGGTTCCCTGGGAAATGCTACCTCCACCACAATTTCTGTATTTGACCAACTGCAAACTTTGCTGACATTGGGTTGGGCCCCAAAATAAATGCCACATGGGAAGCTGCCCCACAAAGCACTCTTCTAGCACAGGTGATGGATAATCAGTAAGAAAATGAAAAGTAGGACACTGTTCCATATGTTCTCTACACCAGCAAGACTTAAACTCTTGGGTACCTCTGTCTTTTAAAAATTACCTTTTACATGGAAAATGTTGAGTAGCAGCATGATTTTGGGAGTCCTCAGTGCACTGACTTTCTCTTTTTTAACCTTTATTGGTAGTAAGAAATATATTGAGCATCCTTACAAGGATGTTTTCATCATAAATAACTTGTGTGATTCACTCAAACACTTGTTCTATTTCTAGTATTCCCTATATTCTATTACAGCAAGAATAATACTGAAAGGTCAGCCCTCACCCACTAGAGTGATTTCAGGTGGTTATTAGCACACCATCTGGAGTCATACTGCCCCAATGAACCCAAACTTTGGTGCATTCTTTTTATTACCCCATGGGTATAGGCAGCTGTGGTCTTAAGTGCTACTTCAGACACCTGCATTGAATTTATTGTAGCAAAGCACACTGGGAACACTCAAAGGGTGATTTATAATCTTTCTTCTGATCTATCATGTCATCTCCATTCTATTATAGGTGACAGTTCCGCCCCAAATTTTATGCAATCCTCGCATGTCCACACATAAATGCTGGTTGAAAACACTCTTCTTTTTATTCCCTAGGGATTTTTCATGGTTGGTTTTGGGATGTTCCTATTTTTATTTCAATCTCCCTTCCATGCTTCTCCAGGATTGATTTTAAGAACAAGTGGCAGCAGTCTGAGCTTTGTTATAATCTTGGCAGCTACTGAGAAGGCTTTATTCTGTAAATATATGATGGGGATTGCCATTTTGATATTTTTACAATATTGTATATATCTTTTAATGAGTATGATATACTATTATATTTTCTTGGCTCTTCTTTTACCTGAGTTTATCAGTAATCTTCAATATTTCCCTTTGTAAAGATCTTGAATGTTTATGTTAGGTTTCTTCCTAGGGAACTTTGAATTTTCTTGCTTTTATGTATGAGAGAATTTGTTTTATATGATCCAATTAGTTATTGCTTTTGTGCGGCAAAGGCTCTTGATTTTACTACTGTGATCTATACACCCACTTTCTGAACTCTTACTTATCTGAATATGGTGCATATCTAGTCTTTTTATTTTCTAAATAGATTACCAATTTGTAACAAAATATCCTCTCTTTCTTTTCATTATTCAAATACCTTATTTATGTTGATAGCTTAATATTCTGGCTATGTATCACAAAAGCTTTAAGCAATCACCGAAAACTGCCAGAAATATCTTTCTTAAAGCTCCAGAAAACGGTAAAAGGACTGCAGTAACAGGATGAGCATGGAATCAAGAGCAAAAGCAACGAGCAGACAATGAGCAGATGAGGGAAGTCGATGTGTCTCAGTGATTGCCAGCCTCCCACAAAAGAGATCCCTGGTTCAATCTCTGGTTCTGGTGCCTAAAAAAAAAAAAAAAAAAAAAAAAAAGGTACAATTGTAGGACATCAACATGGCAATGTAAGACATCCCCTTGAAAAAGCCTCCCAGAGATTTAGTGAAAAAAATAGGACAAATCCTACTCGTTTAGAACTCTGGAGGACGATAAAGACTGGAAATGCTGAATCGTTTAGAGAAAAATACCAGGTAGGAAATTTCCATCCCAGACCACCGGCCCCTTCTCCTACACCACACTCGGTCCTGAGAAGCTAGGATGTTGCCCAGAGACAGTGGCCGGGATCCCTCCCACTGAAGACAGGCACTATACAGTTCCTCATAGTAATGAGTAAGACTCCCATGCATAACCAGGCACAGGAACCCAAGTCCATAGAAAGCCAGGGTGAAACACAAACCGCTGAGGAGTGCTGCATACAAAAGGGTCCCCCAGGGTGGTGGTGGGAGAAGACCACAGTAGAACTGGCAAGAACTTTTGCACCCTCACGAAGTTTCTGTTAGCTGGATCACATAAAGGCAAACGGACTTCGCTGAAGTGACCCACCTTTCTGGATTGACCCCATCTGGCTCCCTGGGGTGAGATAACCTAAGAGAGAAGAAAACAGAGGCCAAAAAAGCTTACAGAAAAACAGGGGGCAGGTGTAAACTGAACTGCTCTAGCATAGGATGGGTCCTAGAACTGAAACGTGTAAGGAAAATGGGGCGCTGAGTGAGGGAGAGAATTTAAAGAAATCATTGGAGCTGGGGAGGAAATTCTGCACAAAAACAAAGAGAACAGATCAAGATTCTCAGAGAAAGACCAGAGGAAAGGAAGCTTTCTCCTGGAGATGAAACTATTGCACAAAATGACAGTTTTAAAAATACACTTCATATGCAGGAAAAGAAAATTATAGATCAATTTTTCTTATGAAGTAGATGCAAAAATTCTCAACAAAATACTTGTAAATCGAATCCAACACCATATCAAAAGAATTATGTACAATTACCAAATGGGTTTTATCCCAGATATACAAAGGTGGTTCATCATAAAAAAATCAATTAATGTAATACACCACAACAATAAAATAAAGGGGGAAATACATGATCATCTCAATTGACGCAGAAAAGGCATTTGACAAAATCCAGAATCCTTTCCTGATAAAAGCACTTAGAAAAACAGGAATAGAAGGAAACTTCCTCAACATGATAAAGGGCATATATAAAAACCCACAGCTAACATCATACTCAATTATGAGAGGCCAAAATCTTCCCCTCTAAGATCTGGAACAAGACAAGGATGCCCACTCTCAATTTCTAGCCAGAACAATTAGGCAAGATAAAGAAATAAAAGGCACTCAAATGGGAAAGGAAGAAGTAAAACTGACTCTTTGCAGATTACCTGATCCTCTAAATAGGAAGTCCTGAAAAATCTACACAAAGCAACTAGTGCTAATAATCGAATTCAGCAAAGTAGCATGGTACAAGATCAATATGCAAAAGTCAGTAGTGTTTCTATATATTAGTAATGAATAATCTGAGTAGGAAATCAAGAAAAAATCCATTTACAATAGTAACTAAAAGAATCAAATACATGGGAATAAATTTAATGAAGGATGCAAAGGACTTGTACACAGACATCTACAGAACAATGCTAAAGGACCTGCTCGTTGTCAGGTCCAGGGTGTGTGAGCTGTTGGACCCAGGGCCAGCGCAGCTCCAGGAACCACAGCCTTTACCCTGTACTTGCTGCTGCAGGCAGCCCTGGTCTGCTTGAAAGCACCGCCTTACTGCACAAGGAGCACTTCCTCAAGAACATTGGCTGGGAAACAGACCAGGGAATTGGCGGATTTGGAGCAGAGCCAGGAATTAAATCTCAGCTAATGAACCTTATTCAATCTGTAAGAATCGTGATGTGAGTGCCATTGATAATAGTAAACTCAATTGCAATTGTATTACTTTTATTATGTGGGTGAAGATCCATGAGGGAAATGGAGACTCGGAAGAAGAGATGCAAGCAGAAGTTATTACTTCAGTCATTAGTGGAATATAGTTATTTCAGCCGGCCAACCTTGCTCTTGGCAAATATAAAGCTGACAATAAAATTAGAGCTCTTACTTATCTGATTTTTCAAAAATGTTGCACTTATAGAGTCATTACTAAAAGATCAGATTAATATAATAGAGGCAGTACCTATTCAGAAGTGAAATGCATTTGATTGCTGGCTGTTAATAATAGTGTATGCTGTGGTAACGATTGTAAAAAAGGAAGAAGACTGTCACATCTAAGTTCATAGAAATTTTTTTTCTTACTTCTCAAGAATAAGTTTGTTATCGTTATTGTTTCCCCCCCAATTTTTTACGTTTCTTATGACTTAGCTACAATGTGAGAGTAATTATCCCACTAGATAAAATTTAAATGATTTTAAAAATTAATGATTGCATATAAAATGATAAATAGATAATTTTAAACTTTTTAGTTAAATATTTTGACTAAATATTGTCTCAGCTATGGAAAAGTCAAATTTAGAGTAACTATTGTGAAGCAATACTCCCTAATTTCAGGGAGAATTCTAATTTTGTAAGTCAGTCACATGATGATTGTGTTTTTGTTTTAAGTTCTTTCAGGCATTTTTTATTTTATTGGTTTGCCAGACCATTTTTTTAAACTTCTGAATAGGAGACAAATCAATTTTTCTAAAAAGATTTATTTAATTTGTTTATTTCTCCCCACCCCCTCATTGTTTGCACTTGCTGTGTCTGTTCGTCTTGTTTCTTTAGGAGGCACCGGAAACTGAACCTGGGACCTGTAATATGGGAGGGAGGCATCTAATCTCTTGAACCACCTCTGTTTCCTGCTTTGTTGTGTCTGTCATTATGATTTTTCTCTTCTTCTTATGTCTCTTGCTGCATCAGCTTGCCATGTCTGCCCATAGTACCAGCTTGCTGTCTTCTTTAGGAGGCACCAGGAATCAAACCAGGGATCTCCCATGTGGTAGGTAGGAGCCCATTCTCTTGAGTCACATCCACTTCCCTGCAGACCATATTTTAATTGGTAGAAAAATCTGTGTAGAAAAGTCTGTGCCCTTTTTACAATGATAACTATTTTTATCAGTATAAATGTAAGTCTACAGGAACAATTCTAAACAATCCCTATACTACGTAAAATGACTATGTTTACTGTGAAGAATTTACCTCCAAAAAATTAACACATTTCCATTTTCTTGGTGGAAACATTAAGGTGTGTGAGTTTAGTTCTTCATTCTTCCTGACAAGAGAACATTTATGCTACATTGTTTAGTTTGGTTTTGTTTTTATGTCTTAGACCATCTTATGAGGTTATTTGCTCATCCCATAATAGAGTTTTGTGTGAAAAGTTTAAAACTGTAATATTTTTTGTGGAAGTTATCAGTTGTAGCATTTTGAAGGAACAAAATGACATCTTGTTTGTAGGAGAACATTTGTAAATAAAGTTGAATTTCCAAGTCAAATAAATAAATAAATAAAATATATCAAAGAAGACCTAAATAAATGGAAGGACATTCTGTGTTCATGGACTAAATGTCATTAAGATATAAATTCTACCCCAAATCATTTATAGATTCAATGCAATCCCTATCAAAATTCCAACAGCCTACTTTCAGAAATGAAAAGCCAATTATCAAATTTATTTTGAAAGGTAAGAGGCTCCGAATAGCAAAAAAAATATTATTGAAAAAGAATGAAATTGGAGGAATCACACTCCCTGAATTTAGAGCATATTACCAGGAAGTGGATGTGACTCAAGCAATTGGGCTCCCTTCTACCACATAGAAGGTCCAGTGTTCAATATCCAGGCCTGTATGGCAAGCTGGCTCACATGGAATGCTGGCCTGCATGGAGTGCTGCCCCATGCAGGAGTGGTGGCCCATGTGGAGAGCTGGTGCAGCAAGATGACGCAACAAAAAGATACACAGAGGAGAGATGCAGCAGACCAGGAACTGAGGTGGTGCAAGAGAATGATTGCCTCTCTCCCATTCCAGAAGGCCCCAGGATTGGTTCCCAGAGCCACCTAATGGGAATACAAGCAGACACAGAGGAATACATAACAAATGAACACAGAGAGCAGACAATGGAAGGAGGGGGGGAGAAATAAATAAATATTCATTAAATAAAAAGCATATTAGAAAGCTACAGTAGTCAAAACAGCATAATACTGGCACAAAGATAGATATATCAACCAATGAAATTGAATTGAGAATTCAAAAATAACCCCTCACATATATGACCAATTGATTTTTGACAAGGTTGCCAAGTACACATAATTGAAAAAGAATAGTCTCTTTAACAAATGGTGTATAACCATATATAAAAGAAGGAATTTCACACCATATACACAAATACAAGAACCAATACTATCAAATTCCTAGAAGAAAACATAGGGAAGCATCTTCTGGATCTTGTGTTAAGCAGTGGTTTCTTAGATTTCACACACTGATTTAGTCAGCCAAAAGGGTGCTGATGCAAAGTACCAGAAATCTGTTTGCTTTTATAAAGGGTATTTATTTCGGGTATATCAGTCCACCAAGGGAGTGGGGACTTAACCTGAGTTACACCATACTGATGTGGTCAAATCAAAGCCCTTAATCTTAATTTAATCAAAGACATCTCAACTGAATCTAATACGATCAAAGGGTATCACACCCAAAAGAACAGACCTGTTTACAAACATAATCCTTATCTTTGGGGTTGATAAATAATCTCAAACTGCCACACTCCACCTTTTGAATCACCAAAAAAATACTTGAATCAGTAACAATGCTAAGTACAAAATCACATCACAATCAGTTATAGAAATACAGTTTTTCTTGGGGCAAAGTTTCCCTCTGGCTGTGGACCTGTGAAACTTACAAAGTGAGTTTTCTGCTTCCAATACACAGAGGGACAGACATAGGATAAATATTTGCATTATCATAAGGAGAGTTTGGGAGGGAAACATGAGTTGCTGGTTGCCTATAGTTCTGAAAACTGCAGGGCATACTCGATTAGATTTCAAAGTTTGAAAGTCATTCTCAAGATGATGGTCTCTTCTCCCTAGGGCCACATGGGGGCCCACACTTTCCACAGGATTGCCCAATGGCCATTTTCTTGGTTCCATCCTCATCAAACATCTGGGTGGTGACTGAGATCCAGACCTCATTCTCCAAGAATATTGAGGTGATGGCCACACTCCACCCAATCTCTGGGGTAGGGTCTCAACCCCCTTAGTACAGCAACATTCTACCTAATTTCTGGCATACAGGTCCAGACTCCTCAAAACAGTGAGGGAGTGACCTGGCCTTTAAGGAAAACAAACATAATCCTTATATTTCTGGGGGTTCATAAATAACCTCAAACTGCCATATACCCAAAGCACGAGGAAAAAAATAAAATAAATAATGTGACCATATCAAAATCCTTTGTGGGAAGCAGATTTGGCCCAACAGATAGGGCATCTGCCTACCACATGGGAGGTCCAAGGTTCAAACCCAGGGCCTCCTGACCCATGTGATGAGCTGGCACACACACAGTGCTGATGCACGCAAGGAGTGCCGTGCCACACAGGGGTGTCCCCCACGTAGGGGAGCCCCATGCACAAGGAGTGTGCCCCATAAGGAGAGCCACCCAACATGAAAAAAGTGCAGCCTGCCCAGGAATGGCACTGCACACATGGAAAGCTGACGCAGAAACATGACGCAACAAAAGAAGACACAGATTCCAGGTGCCACTGACAAGAATACAAGCGGACACAGAAGAACACACAGCAAATGGACACAGGGAGTAGACAACAGGGTGGGGGAGAGAAATAAAAAAAAATAAATCTTAAAAAAAATCCTTTGTGCATCAGAGGACTTTATCACAAAAATGAAAATACAATCTACTCAATGGGAGAAAATATTTGGACCGCATGTATCTGATTAGGGTTTAATATCCATAATATATAAAGAAATGCTACAACTCAACAATACAAAGATAAGCAACCCAATTTAAAAATGTAAAAAAGACATGAGTAGATATTTCTCTGAAGAAGATATAGAAATGGCCAAAAAGCACGTGAAAAATGTTCATAATTATTAGCTATCAGGAAAATGCAAACCAAAACCACAATGACATACCATTTCAGACCTACTAGAATGACTATTACTTTTTAAAAAGTAAAAAGAAAATTACAAATTTTTAGAGAGGATATGGAGAAATAGTAACATTCATACATTACTGTTGGGAACGTGAAACGGTGTAGCTGCTGTGGAAGACAGTTTGGCAGTTCCTCAGAAAATTAAATATTGAATTACGATATGACCTTGCAATCCCACTTTTAGGTGTATAACCAAAAGCATTGAAAGCAGGGACTCAAACAGATATTTGCACACAAATGTTCATAGCAACATAATTCACAACTGCCAACAGACAGAAGCCAAATTCCTATCAACCGATGAATAGATAAATAAAATGTGTTATATACATACAATGGAATATTATTCAACCATAGAAAATAATGGGTTCTGATATATGTGACAACATGGATGAATCTTGAAGACATCATGTTGAGTGGAATAAGCCAGACACGAAAAGACAAGTCTTTTATGATGTCACTGATATGAAATAATCAGAATAAGTCAACTCATATAAAGTCAGAATCTGGAGTCTTGGTTACCAGGAACAAGACTGGTGTCAGAAATGTGGAGTTAATCCTTGAGTTGTACAGAATTTATGTTTCTATGATATTAAAGGTTTAGTAATGGATGGTGATAATGGTAGCATAACAATGTCAATGTAACTAATAGCACTGAATTAAATATGTGAATGTGATTAAAAGAGGAAATTTTAGATTTTACATATGTTACTAGAATAAAAACTAAAGAAAATACAAACATTAGATTGTCCAAGACAAAGAGTGAATCCTATTGTAAATGATAGACTACGGTTAATAGTACAATTATAAAAATATTCTTTCATGAATTATAATAAATGAACCACACTAATGCAAGGTATCATATGGGAACCCTGTATTTTATGTATTTTATGCATGACTTTCCTATAAACGTATAACCTCTCTAATAAAAAAATAATTAATTCTCCATTATGCTAATAATATCAGAGATTACAAACAACAGCAAAACATAATTATGCAGGCACATTTTAAAGGATTGGAATTCATAAATGTATTACATGCTTGATTGGCTAATAGTAAACAAAACTACTCTGTATATGACAGATGGGAATGATGCTGAAGGAAGAATTAAAACAAAGCACCTCTATTAACTTAAAAAAAATTGCCAAATAATTTCAATACATACTTATCCAAAGGACATATACGAATGGCCATCAAGCAAATGAAAAGATGTTTACATAATTAGTCATTAGGAAAATGAAGTGAGATACCACTTCACACCCACTCACTAAGATGGCCATAATAAAAGTTTTAAAAATGGAAAACAGCAAGTTTGAGTAAGGATGTGGAGAAATCAGAATCCTCATAATTGCTGGTGGGAATGTAAAATGGTGTAGCCATTATGGAAAACATTTTTGCAGTTTCCCAAAAAGTTACACTTTAGATTACCATATGACCCAATAATTCCACTCATAGGTGTATGTCCTAAAGAATTGAAAACATTTTCTCAAATACTTGTACACAAATGTTCACAGCAGCACTATTCTCAATAAGCAAGAACTGGCAATAACCTAAATGTCCAACAACTGATGAATGGATTTTAAAAATGTGGTATAGCCACAAAAAGAAGGAAGTACTGCTACAACGCATATGTACCTTGGAAACATTATCTAAGTGAAAAAAACCAGATACAAAGCAAGCTTTTGGTCTGATGTTAATTTTTTTTAGTGAATATGCAGCACTTTTGATGAGTATCCTTGTGGCTGTGGGTGGGATGGAACTGGCCATGTTTTGCCACAAATCATTGTAAAAGAAATCAGAATAGAGAATTGGCTTAACAGACAAAGAAGAAATTTTAAAGGGAGGAAGTGTGATACAGTCATGTATAGTAGATGGGATGAGGAAAAGAGAACGATGGAGCTTTTTCAGTCAGTGGAGTCTCGAAGCCACACTCTTCTGGTATTGTTAGCTCTTTGAAATGTAACTAAACCAAGTAGGGAAAATAAAGACTGTACTCCACACTTCTTCACTCTTGTCACTCCTGGAAATGGAAATATAGATGTTTTGCCTCAGTTACGGCTGCTCTCTGGAGGCTGCAAAAGGGACTGCCGCAAGGAATACTTTTGGTCACAGAGCAGAATCCCAGACTTCCAAGACCTTCTGCTATCTGCAAATCGCCTGTACTGGCTATTCTATTAAGGTGGTAGCCCATGCTGAGGTGACAGGCCACAGTTCTCTTCCCAACATTTGTTGCTCAGGATGATGACCCGGTCATGTGTAGATGTCAAAGGGGAGAACATGAACTTGCAGACTTGAAGTGTCTTTCACTTCTAGATAAAGATTTATGCATGGAGAAGATCTGATGAACTTGGACTTAAATGCTGCCAAAACATGAAGCAGAATTTGTTTACATCTTATTTTTATAAGTGCTGCTTAAATAAAGCAACCGTTTCAATTTAGTGATTAAATTTTGGGATCTATAAAAATATTCAAGGCATTAGCATACAAAATTAGAAGATAATATGCCCATTGGTTATGAAAGTACGGATGACCTCAGTACTTGTTATAATGAAGTACATAATTATTATCCCTTTTAAAGATTCCTTATAAAGAATTTTGCCACAAAGGGATCTTTACTATTGTTTAACACTAGCCTGATTATGAATAGCAAAGGCATGCCCACAAATCTCTAACAGATTTACGGGCTATGTAATGGTTCGCATTACAGGAAGTAATGGACAACCTGAACTAGAAATGAAGGGCTGTTTTGAACACTCAGTTCACACACACACAGACACACATATGTATACACACATACCTTTGGGTGGCTTTAAAACATGGCCACAAATTCTTTGCTGCTACTTTGAAAATGGGCTGGCCTTAGTGACTTGATCTTAATAAATGGAATGTGAGAATGACATAACTCAAATGCTAGCCACCATCTGACTGCAACTACATGGCAAGATTCACCTAGCTTATCCTAGTTACCCTCCAACTGTGAGAGGTCATAATCGTCATGATTTTTGTTGTTTTTGCTTTATGTCACTACATTTGGGATGGTTTGTTCTGCAGCTTTAGATAATCAGAACATTACTATAACTACTTTTTTTAGTCGTCATTCTAGTCATCTTTTCTAAACATATAGCTATTTCATTCAAAATAGCAATTCTGTGCTCTCTTTACCTTTCTATATCTGGTCATACTTATCACCTGTATAGTTTTAAAGAGTTCAGAATAAGCCGAAAGAGAGAAAAGTCAAATAACTAAACACACTCCTTATATAGATGAGGAAATTAAGGCTCAGTGGTGAAAGGGAAAATGTGGGCAGAGTCCTCCAAAGGGTCAAAAGCAGAAACTTTGGCCTTCTATCCAGTCAGCAGTTCCCATGGTATGCCATCCTGTCTGCAATTTCAACATACCCTCTGCTATGTGTTATGTTTTGCACATAAATATCACACAAGAAAACAAATAAAAGCTTTTATGTGAGTTACAAGTTTTTCAGGCATTTTGGGGATAAGAACAACCCTCAGCAGTATCATATTCAATGATCTATCTAGAATAAATCTTAGAATCTTAAAAATTATGATAGGGTGAAGATGCAGCTCAAATGATTGAGCACCTGCTTCCGATGTACAAGGTCCTGGGTTCGATTCCCAGTACCTCCTAAAAATATATACAAATACCAGACATGTATTTCAAATATCATTTGAGTTTTATATTGTTTTAGAAATTTAAAAAAAATAGGAAAAATACAAAAATAAACTAACAATTATCTATATTTATACTGCTCTTTTCTTGTAAAAATGATGCATTTTTACTTTCAATCAATGAAGACAAGTACAAATTTGTTGATGATGATGATAACAATAATCATAAATCCAAAACTTAAAAAGTAGGTGATCACAATTTAGGACTAAATAGGTACTTCTCCAAAAGTGATTCTAGAAATTACTTCCATGAAAAATTGCCTTTTATCACATTATCTTTTAAACATTTGCTTCTTTCCCTTCATGGTAGGGAGAAACTTGGACAGCCGTATAAGTTCTGGTTGTATTTCTGAAAAATTAATGAACAGATCACAGCCTGTAGCAGCTGCCTTCCTTGAAAGGTTTCCATCTCTTCCAGAATGCATTGACTTTAGCCAAATTTCTCTTCTTTTAATATTCCTGATCACTTAGCTCAACAAGCTGTCGATTACTATTTGGCTTCTCAGGCACTTTTCAACTGATGTATTTCTGGGAATTTTAAAAAACTTCTTTGCTCACCTGGACATCTGCTTTTGCCTGAATTTGTTCATATACAGATATTGACTTTTTATAAGAAAATTCTTTTATTAGCCATATCCTTTCGTTTTTCAATTTGTTTTTTTAAATCTATTTTTTAAAAATTTATTGAGGTATATCACTCATACAAAAACATACATAGACAATAAGTGTATAGTAATAGTTGTGAACCTACAAAAAAAACATATGTATCATTATACAGAACTCTCAAACTCACCCTACCACCAATACCTTGCATTGTTGTTAAACATTTTAAATTAATGACTAAAGAGCATCCGCAAAGTATTACTACTAACCAAAGTATTTTTCTCCCAACTCCCCTTATTATTATTATTATTATTATATTTATATAATTTATACATGAATATACATAAACAATAAGTGTATAGTAAAAGTTGTTAACTTACAAAGAAACACGCATAACATCATACAGGGGTCACACACAATAATTCTCCACAAACACCTTGCATTGTCATGAGGTGTTTGTTATAAATTATGAAAGTATATTGTCAAAATCTTACTGCTAACCACAGTCCATAGGTCACTCCAGTTATATATTTCCCAAGCTTCTCCACGTTCCCACCACCCTGCAATAGTGATATACATTTGTTCTAGCTAACAAAGGACATTTTTGTATCTGTACCATCAATAACAATTCTCATCCACCTCTTGGTTGACCATGCTATTCAGTCCTAGATTATTTTCTAGCATTCTGTCAATTTCCATTTACATATCTAGACTACCATTCTCAGCCACATCACCATTTATAAACTAGATGTTACTCACTATGTGTTACCATACACTCTATACATCAACACACTTTTACAGTAAAACTGATTAAAACTTCTACCTACATTAATCATCAGTAGTCCATCTCAGTCCTCCTCTTATCTCCTGTAAGAATCCACAACCTACCACGAGGGCTTGAAGATTTATTTTCCTACAATTTCTTCTAGAAGCTTTATGGCTCTTGGTTTTCTTTTTAGCTTTTTGATTCATTTTGAGTTAAGTTTTGGATAAGGTATGAGATAAGGGTCCTTTTTCCTTCTTTTGGCTATAGATATCCAGTTCTCCCAGCACCATTTGTTGAAAGAACTGTTCTGCCCAAGCTGTGTGGGTTTGACAGGCTAATCAAAAATCACTTGACCATACATGTGAGGGTCCTTTTCTGAACCATCAATTTGGTCTATGCATCTGACTTCATGCCAGTATCATACTGTTTTTGCCACTATAACTAGGTAATATGATTTAAAGTATGGAGATGAGGGTTTGATTTTTCTTTTTATGATGTTTCTGGCTTTTCAGGACCCATTACCCTTCCAAATAAATTTGATGATCATGTTTCCAATTTTTTATTTTAATGCTGGTGGAATTTTTATCAGGATTGTGTTGAAGCTGTATATCAATTTTAGTAGAATTGACATCTTAAATGATATTTAGTCTTCCAATCCATAAGCATGGAATGTTCTTCCAGTTATTTAGGGCTGTTTTGATTTCTTTTAATATTGAGTTGCAGTTTTCTGAATACAAGTCGCTTACATTGTTGGTTAAGTTTACTCCTGACTATTTGAGTTTTATCTGTCATATTTTAATTTCATCACTCTCTTGAAACTTTGTTACTTTTATTGATATAATCTTCATTTCTAGACTCTCTTCCAGTACTCTCTCCTGTCTTTTCTTTTTAGGCTATAGCACACCGTGAAGTATTTTGTGAAAATCTAGTCTCTTGGTTAGAAATTCTCTCAATTTCTGTTTACCTGTGAATATTCTAAACTCGTCCTCATTTTTTAAAGACAGTCTTTCAAAATGGATTCTTGGCTGGAAGTTTTTCTCTTCTATTATCTTAAATATATCATACCACTGTCTTCTTGCCTCCATGGTTTCTGGTGAAAAATCAGCACTTAGTCTTATTGGGCATCCACTATATGTTATGCCTTGTTTTCTCTTGCTGTTCTCAGAATTCTGTCCTTGTCTTTGGTATTTGACATTCTGAGGAGTATGTGTCTTGGAGTTGGTCTACTTGGATTTTTTTCAGATGGGTGTACATTCTGCTTCTTGGACATGGATATCTATGTCCTTCAATAGGGTTGAGAAATTTTCTATCATTATTTCTTCTAATATTCCTTCTGCCCCTTTTCCCTTCTCTTCTCCTTCTGAGACCCACATGACACATATGCCTGCATGTCTTTTGCTGTCATTTAGTTCCTTGAGAACTTGCTCAATTTTTTTTCCATTCTTTTCTTCGTGTGTTCTTTTCTATATTCACTTTCAGAGGTCATTTCTTTAAGCTCACCAATCCATTCTTCTGCCTCCTCAAATCTGCTGCTTTGTGACTCCAATGGTTTTTTAAAAATTTAATTTATTGCATCTCTCATTCCCATAAGTTCTGCTATTTTTCTATATATGCTTTCAAATTCTTCTTTGTGCTCATCCAGTGTCTTCTTAATACCCTTAATCTCTTTAGCCACCTCACTGAATTTATTAAGGAGATTTGTTTGAATATCTATGATTAGTTGTCTCAATTCCTTTATGTCATCTGGAGGCTTATCTTGTCCCTTTAACTGGGCCATATCTTCCTATTTCTTGGTGTGGATTGTAATTTTTTTGTAAGGGTCTTGGTATCTGGATTACTAGAGTATGTATTCTGGGTGCAGTTTTTCTCTTTAGTTTAGGGCTTCCTGCCCTTTTCCCCCTGCTGGTTGTGCAGTAGGAGCCAAGGATGTAGTTGTTGCTATAAGCTGCAGAGGCATAAGCTGCACTCATTGCCCCAGGGACTGATGAAGTTTCTCCCAACTTTCTCCTTTGCTAGAGGTAGGAACAGAGTCATAGCTGTGTGGAATAATCCAAGTCACGCATTTCTAGACTGTAGTTGCTCAGAGAAACTAATGAAGCTTCATGCCCCTTTCTCCCTTGCCTGGAGCAGGGATGGAGCTACAGGTGTGGGCAGGAATCTATGCATTGCATGTCCAAGGTGACCGCAGTTGCCCTGTAGACTTCTGATTATTCAGTATGTGCCAGCCAAATGTGCCTGCAGTTACCTGAATAGGCTGGTGCAGAGCTAGCCGGCCTCCTCCCTGCTAGAAGTGGTGCTGAAGCCTAAGCTAAAGCTGCAGGCTGACGTGGATGAATCAAACCAGTTTCTACAGTCACTGTGATTTTTGGTCAACCCTGCCTCCCTTTGTACAGGGGGAGGAGTAAAAATGGCAGCTAGCAGCCTCTTTCTGATTATACAATTTCAAATTTTAGTTGTTCTTTGGGTTATACTTTAGCCAACCAAATTTACTTATCAGTAACTGAAATCAGTGGCCAACCACCTCTTACTCCCCTGTTTTTGGGAAATGGAGCTTCCAATTCCAGCCACAGAATAGCTCCTGAGGTGGCTTGCTCTGTAAAGTAGGATGACCACTGGCCTCATTGACTTGGCTGATAATTTCCCAGAGTGGCTGGCACAGGTCCCCCAGCTTCCTCCCTCCTGGAGGTGGGACTGGGGCTTTTGCTAGAGCTGCAATCTGATGTGGATGGAAAGAAGCTGGGATTTTCAGTCCACACCATTTCCCCTCGTGCCAGGTACAGAGTTAAGATGGCAGCTACCGGCCTCTTTCTGACTGGGATAGGCTCAAACTTTAGCTGTTCTCAGGATTATACTGTAGCCTGCTAAATTTACTAATCAGTAGCTGAAGTTGATGCCCAACCATCTCTTCCACCCCCATTTCTGAGAAGTGGAACTTCTAATTCCAGCCGTGGAAAAACTCCCGAGGCAGCTTGTGCCTCTAGTGGAGGATGGGCACTTGCCTCCATTGCATGGAGGGTCCTACTCACAAATCTTCTCTGCAGATAAACAGTGTCCTCCTTCCATTCCTTCAAGGATGTTACAGGATGCTCTTCTGGTCTCCATAACCCCCAAACAGGTGCTTCTGCTAGCTCCAGATAGCTCTGGGTGTTTACTAACTTCCCTGTAGCAAGAGCTGACTCTAGAATTTCCTTTTACTGCTGCCACTTTGCTGGTTGTCTCTCCATTTGATTTTTACAAATAACACATTTTTATTAACAACTTTATTTCAAATTCACAAGAATAAAAGAGCAGGAAAAGGTAGCTCAATAAGTTATGGAAACATTACTCCTAAAAAGTTGATTTTCAGGCACTTTTATCTCATATAATCCAACTGCTAACTCATTTGTTCCTCTAGTGTTCAGAAAGATACACAGGTGAACAATGAATAGTTTAAACGACATAGTTCAAGTCTCCTTATTAATGAAAAAAAAATGAAGAAGAGAAAAAATGCTTAATATTCATATTTCACAAAAACAAACTCCATATTCCTTTTTTAACCTTTAGAACTAATATAGTACCTACTTTGCTTTTGCTACCAAAACATTAGTTTTTGTTAACTCTAGTCTGTAAATTACGTAAGTCATATTTTTCCATGTATCACCACATTCGTAACACTCTGTAGTAGAACATCTCTGTATTTATATTATGAAAACAACATTATTTTTCTACACCACATTTTAATTAACATTCTTTCCCCATCTTGCCAATTGTTCTGTGCTTTAGTTCTACTCACCGACACTCTGAATAGCAGTTTAAATGATACCTTTCCTGAAAGTGAAGAACACTTAATATTTTCATGCAATTTGAGGGTTTGATATACACCTTAATTTAAGGCTACCATAGACATAGTAGATGGATATTTTAGAATTTATTAGTGAGACTGTACACAATGTGGATGACAACAAAGCATAGGAATTTTTACAAACCTTGTTGTAATCTGTCTCAGAAATAATGCCTGATTTAAATCCTCAGATACTCTCTGTGGTAGACAGAATAATGGCTCCCCAAATATAGCCATGTTGCCATGTTGTGACAGGAACACCAGTGAACATGTTAGGTAATGTGGCAAAGCAGGATTAAAATTGCAGATAAAATTAGGGCTGTCAATTAGCTAATAGGGAGATTTTTTTGATTTGTCTGGGTGGGCTCAATACGTACAAGGTCCCTTATAAGTGGAAGAGGGAAGCAGCAGAGAATGCTTTGACTATGGGAAGTAAGGGCAGAGTGGTGTGATCTAAAAGAGACTCAACTTGTCATTGCTGACTTTGAAGATGGAGAAAGTGGGCCATAGGCCAAAGAATGCAGGCAGGCTCTAGAAGCTGGATAGGCAAGGGAACATATTCTTCTCTAGAGCCTTCTTAACAGAGCACAGTCCTACAAATTCCTTGTTCTTAGTTGAAGCTGAGTGAGATCTGTGTAAGACTTTGACCTACAGAACTATAAGCAATAAATGTGCAACCTTTTAAGCCACTATATTTGAGACTAATAGCGAGGAAATTATACAATCTTCAAACCTCACTTTGTTTAATACTTGCAATCTTCATCCCTTATATCCTTTTTATCATGCTAAATAGAAAAACAAATGTGAAATCCTTTACTTTCCTTTACTTAATTTGTTAGAGAACAGTTAACAAAAGTGGGGGACCCTCAAATCCAGAAGAACTGGGTTAACTATACTGTAAAAACAGGTTATAAAAACTTTGAGGACCAAGGAATTTGTATTGACTTGTTTGTAAAGCTAACAGTTGTCATGAATATTACCTCAAAGATGCCAGATGATAATCTGATAAAGTAATTTGACCTGGCAAAATGCCGTTTTATCTGGTTAACGTTCTTGAGTCTATAAATTCAGTGATCAACCCATCTTTTTTATAATACCAGTATCATGCTTGCTGTAAACATGGAAGAGAAATTGTCTTCGTTGGAAGTGATATGAGAGGATCAAGTTTTAGATTTTTTGCATCCTCCCTGTGTACAGGAGTTCATCAAAGAAGGGAGTGGTGGTCATCCAGAGGAGAATAAAAACAGAGCCTTGGGAAGTTGAGAAGTATCTAAAGCAAGGAGTTCTAATCTAGGGTCCAAGGACAGAATGGATCTATGAATTTAAATGGGGAAAAATTCCACCTTTATTTTCCTAATTTTTTTTTAAAGATTTATTTATTTCTCTCCCCCCCCCCCCCCAGTTGTCTGTTCTCTGTGTCTGTTCACTGCCTCTTCTTCTTTGTCCACTTCTGTTGTTGTCAGCACACAGAAATCTATGTTTCTTTTTGTTGCGTCATCTTGTTGTGTCAGCTCTCCGTGTGTGTGGCATCATTCCTGGGCAGGCTGCACTTTCTTTCGTGCTGGGCAGCTCTCCTTATGGGGCGCACGCCTTGTGCGTGTGGCACACTCCTTGCGCATGGGGCTCCCCTGCGTGGCAGGGCACTCCTGCGTGGCACGGCACTCCTTGCATGCATCTGCACTGCTTGCGTGCATCAGCACTGCGCATGGGCCAGCTCTACACCGGTGAAGGAAGCCCGGGGTTTGAACCGCGGGCCTCCCATGTGGTAGACGGAAGCCCTAACCACTGAGCCAAGTCCACCGCCTTCCCTAATTTTTAACCACAAATTAGCATTCTCAAATGGCAGTCACATTTACTACACCTATTACTTGGTCACCAAACAATAACAGATAAGTTTATATCACAGTTCTGTTGTTGCAGATATCATCATCACTTTTAAAACATGGTAGCTATTAGCTCACCATCAGGTCTTATGTATTGTGTTAATGAAGAAGGGCATATTTTAATATATTACAATATTTTGTTATTTTGATAAGCTGTTGTAATATTATTAGCTTCTTTTGTAATCTTTGCATTTTTTAAAATAGTTTTTTTTTTAATTTTTTTAAAAGATACTTAGATTACATAAATGTTACATAAAAAATATAGGGGATTCCCATATGCCCCACTCCCAATCCTTTCCACACTTTCCCATATTAAAAACATCCTTCATTAGTGTGGTACATTTGTGAAAATTGGTGAACACATTTTGTAGCACTGACACTAAACATGGATTATAGTTTACATTGTAGTTTACAATGTCTCCCACAAAATTTTGTAAGTTATGACAAGATATATAATGACCTGTATCTGTCATGGCCATGTCATTCAGGACTAATCCTGAGTCCCAAAAATTTCCCCATATTACACCTGTTTTTCCCTTTCCATACCCTTAGAACCTCTAGTGGCCACTGCCTTCATCAATGATAGAAGACTGCTGGTTTACTTAACCCAAAAACCATTCCTCCCTTGCTTCTGAAAGACAAAACCTTAATTTAGGTGTGTGAGGAGGGGAAGAAGGACTCTTATTCTTCCTTCCAGCTATGTGTGGTTGTCTGATTAGGATTTAGTCAACGGACTACAAGCAGAAGTGCTGTGTGATGTTTCTGGGAAGCTTCCTCAATAGGGAGAGGGCACATTCTTATTCCTGTCCTTCCTTTTGGCTGTTTTGAAGGCAGATATGATGGGTGGAGTTCTGGAAATTTTCACTGAGTCTTGAACAAGCGCATAGGGAATTTCCTGTACTAAGCATGACTCCAAGTGTCACACCAAGCAATCAGAGTACTAGAAGAAGAAGGAAATCTTTCCAGCATTTTCAGAAAATAGCTTTTTTATTGAACTTGTGACTTTTCTATCTCCACTCAATATGGATATGGATTTAGGGTTTAGCAGCCAGAGCATTCCAATCTCTAAGGGACAAATCAAGGACTCGTATAAACTGACCAATCTCTTTTCCCTGAGAAATGTGTTGGAGTTTGCCTTTATAAGCTTCACCCTTGCCTTTGATCTGGGATTTGGTCTTCACACAGTTATATGTAAGTAAATCAACGATGCTTTAAACTGGTGGCTTTGAGTTATTCTACGAGAATTAAACTACAAAGGCCTGAATCTTTTGTGTTGAATCATATTCTTCTGTTTTAACACTCAATGTTTCAGCAGGTTTATGTTTCTTTTTACCATAAGAAGGTTTGAGAAAAGGATTAAGAAAGTGCAATATTATAAATGTTAATGGAAAAGACGATATGAGAAAATAATGATCAATAATATTTGAGACCATGGTAGACACACTTCTCAAGCTGCACTTCATTTACTTCATGCTGAGTTAGTAATTATTTTGGATGAAGACTTTCAAGGCTTCTTTTCATGCCATAATTAAATGATAAATGATTTTATACTTTTGCATTACCTTTCGTTTTAGACTTGGCAAGCACACCATAGACAGGAAAATATCTTTACTTATAGCTTTATTGTACATGGCTTCGATAATTCTGGAACTTTGGAACAAGTCAAATCCGTTCCAGAACATAATATAAAGAAACAAATGCTAAGATCTGTGGTTCAGAATTCCTGTATTGAATTCCGAATCCTGAAAGTTGACTCAGTTTTGCTGTTTATTAAGCTGACTCAATTTTTAGTTGCTTATGCTCACAAATATCTACAACATTGCTTTGAAGTTTGAGTCTAGTTTAATGTATGATAGTATAAATTATTCAAAATAAAAAGTGAAGAAAATCTTTCTAGGCAATTCAAGCAAACTTTGCATCACACAGAAGCCACTTAACCAAGAAGAGGCAAAGAACTGAAAAGTTAGATGTCTAGAGAAACTATTTACTAAAGTCTTTGGCAATAATAATTTTTGTAAGATATTGAAAAGTTCCTATTCCTCTGGTATCCATGCTGTCCCTTTAAGTTCAAAGCTTTAATTCATGTTTTATTGTTTACTCAAGCCAAATGAAAAGCAAGACATTGAATGTCCTTGTTAAACATAAAACAAGTATTCAATAAAAGAAATGGCAGTGAGACAAAATGGTATCTTCTTTAACAACTCTTCTCACAGAACAATCAATAGAGAAATCAAATATAACAGATGCAATCCATATACTAAAATACTGACTTTAGCAAAATTCACTTTTGGAAAATAAAATACATTTTAATTTTTGCCAAGATTGGCACAAGCATTATAAAGCTTTCAAATGGCTTTAAAATTGGGAATTACTATGCTATCATAATTGCCCCAATTTTACCCAGTAAGAAATTTTTACATCTGGAAAAAATCAAACAGAAACAGAGGTACAAAATAAACTAACAACATTACAGTAAAGGTCAGTAAATGAATACATTTCATTAATAGAACCTGGCATTATTTTCATTTTTCCTGACTTTGCCTGTCATAGCATCGCTTTTTATTCAATTTTACCTTCAATAATTTCCTATAGTTTAAAAAATATTAGAACTACAAAGCAATCTAAGTTTTTAAAAGTCTTCTTCTGTATTCAGAATTTAAAGGCCCTTTCTAAACTATAAACACTGCCCATGTTAATTACATGGAAAGAGTTTAAATATTAATGCAGTCAAGTACATATTTATTCAATTTCCATGCACGTGAACCATGAACCTAGTAACACATAAACAGATATATTTGAATAAAAGTGTTAATAATATAAATTAATCATTTTGAATAAATTAAAATCATTATGTAAATTTATAGTAAATTTACTCAGTGCAAATTATACTGAATTCCTTCTGATAATTAAGAGCTTATAAAATATAAACATTTACCAGTGGTTCATGTGGCTAACTAATTGTCCAGATTCAGTTAATTGTAATGGCACAGATATAAATGTTGAGGATTCTGCCAAAATGACACTGAAATAAATGAAGACAAGTGTTACTTAGGATTCTACTTCACCCAAATCCTTATGACCATTAAAATATTCCTTTATTTCTAATTATTCATGAAATAATTAAAATCAGATCAAATTACAGTTCAAGGAGTCTGTCTTCACATTCTTAAATGCAAAACATACACATTTTTTAAAGAGTTATTTATTTATTTATTTATCCCCACTCCCTAGTTGTTTGCATTTGCCATGTTTGTTTGTTGTGTGCTCATCTTCTTTTTAGGAGGCATTGGGAACTAACCCCGTGAACTCCCATGTGGGAGGAAGGCCCCTAATCACTTGGGCCACCTCCACTACCTGCTTTGTTGTGTCTCCCATTATGTTTTCCTCCTTGTGTCTCTTGTTGTATTATCTTGTTGCATCAGCTCACCGCCTCAGAGCATCATATCAACTCACTGTCTTGTCTGTCTTCTTTAGGAGGACTGGGAACCAAACCTGGGACCTCCCATGTGGTAGGTGGGAACTCAATCCCTTAAGCCACATCCACTTCCTCATATATTATAGAAGAAGGGGAAAGGCAGAAAGAGCAATATGTGGAAATTAAAATCCTTTTATATGGACAAGCAACAGTGATTCCCACACAAAGGATGTGTAAAACAGAAATGACTGTCCAAATTACATTCCAAAGACAAAGAGGAAATCACACACTGATCTTAATTTATTATCAGAACTGTATGCATTTCATAATTTCTAATCTGACTACCAAAGGAGTCCAGAGTGAACATGGGTTTGGGGTAGATTGTTAATGAGGGCATTAATAATTTTATCATCTTTTGAGTCACACAACACTGCAGTCTCTCCTGTATGACCATGCTCATTCATTCAGACACTGGACTAGGAGCTGGAAAATACAAATATGAACATATCATCATTCTTTTTTTTTTCCTCTCCCCTTCCCCCCCCCCCAGTTGTCTGTTCTCTGTGTCCAATTTCTGCGTGTTCTTCTTTGTCTGCTTCTGTTGTTGTCAGCAGCACAGGAATCTGTGTCTCTTTTTGTTGTGTCATCTTGCTGTGTCAGCTCTCCGTGTGTGCGGCACCATTCCTGGGCAGGCTGCACTTTCTTTCATGCTGGGCGGCTCTCCTTACAGGGTGCACTGCTTGCGCGTGGGGCTTCCCTACACAGGGACACCCCTGCGTGGCATGGCACTCCTTACACGCATCAGCACTGAGCATGGGCCAGCTCCATACGGGTCAAGGAGGCCTAAGGTTTGAACCATGGACCTCCCATGTGGTAGGGGGACGTCCTATCCACTGGGCCAAGTCCGCTTCCCCATATCATCATTCTTGTATGAGGTTGCCCGTATTGCTGTGGGAGGATAATGTGGACATGATACTCTAGTAGTAGATGCAAAATGTCATGAGGCATCATGGCAGGGATGCCTAACTTTACTGGCAGGCACAAATGCAAGACTCACAGAAAGTAGTACTGAGTTGAGTTTAATAGTTTGAACAGAGGAATTTAGCAGAAATATAAGGAAGAGAATGGAAGACCTTAAAAAAAAAACAAAACTGTGCATAGACAGAGCATAGAATTTGAGGAATCTGCAATTTCTTATGTCTGGCTGCCTCTCAGATAAGTTATAGAGTTAGAAAGAAAAATGAGAGAATGTTGAATCTTACAGAATTTAGGATTTTAGGCATGGGAAGGAGATGAAATCAGAGAAAAGATGAAGTCGGCCGGTCGGCTGCAGCTCGTGGACCGGTTCCGCCAGGGAGAGGGCCTTCCTCATGCTGCCCGCATGAGATACGGGTTGTCGGGGCAACCTCTTCTTGCCTCATCCCGGGAACCGCTGCCGGGGCCGCAAACCAGCTGCCGCGAAAAGACCGCGCTACGAACTCACACGAACACTGGTCAGAAGAAACAGGAGACTTTATTAGGAGGGCCAGCGCGTGTGGGCTCATGCGCAATCTGCAGACGAGTTCGGGGAAGAGGAGGGGAAGGGGAATATATAGGGATATGGTAATTTAGGGGAGGCACATGCTCCTTGGCCTTGCCCCATGACTCAGCATTCCTGACTCATCATGACTCAGCACTCCTGACTCACCATGACTCAGCACTTTATGATGGCACCCAGGCCCACAACACCGCCTATGCTCCCTACAAAAAGAGAATAACAAAGAGAAGGTAGAAATGAAAGGAAAAAAAAATTGAAGAAAATGATTTACTTGAAAAACCTGTAACAGTATACAAATAACAGATAGGACATGAAGCACACATACTGAAATGCAGTATTTGCCAAAATATGTCAGAATAGAAATTCTTAAATTGCTTTGTGAAAAAATATAAAAGGTCCTAAAGTAAAGAAAGTTTAGAAATTTGTGCATACCAAAGCCTCTTTTTGAATATTGACATTAGTAGGTTAAAGTCTGTGAGAAATCCTATACAACAGGAACGAGTTTAACTTTATTCAAAACAGTCTTTTCCAAATTTTGTTAATAGAAACCTTTTTCATGCTACAACTATTGATTGTTGTAACCCACTTTATGAATATGATTTAAGGGAACCAAAAAGCTGGTATGATGGGATCAAATAAGGTAGAAATTGAACATTGTCTCTTGGCATTGATAATCATGATGGTTATGGGTGAATTTTATAAGAGTATTTTGTGTGATGTGACAGGTAAAGAAGCTGTTTTTACGGATTGAAGAGTGACTAGTCGGGGGGAAGAAGATAAGGAAAAGCAAAATAATTGTTAATGTTGTTGATAAGCATGGATATTTGCCAAGAGGAAAAGAACAATGGAGAATGAAGAAGAAATATTAAGGCACATGGTCCTTGAGGAGCCAGAAGCTATAGGGATTTATAGTAAAGTAAAAAATGAGCCTGGAATAGAAATGCAGCATCTTTCTTAAGAGCCAGGAAAGAGGCAGAGCAGAAGCTGCCAAATATGCAGTGAAGAAAAGAACTGTTGCTGACAAATGACCAAAAGTTCCAATGTAATGTATTCCATTCTTATTTTTTAAAGAATGATTGACATAAACTGCACAGATTTAAAGTGTTAAATTGACATAAACTACACATATTTAAAATGTTAAATTTTATAAATGTTGACATAAGGAGACATCACGCTCCAGAAAATTAGCACATCCATTGTTATGGATTGACTTGTATCTCCTCAAAAGATATGTCCATTTCCTAATTACTAATTACATGAATGTGATTTTATTTGGAAATATAAACTTTGTAGATGTTATTAGGATCAACCCTCATGATATAAGACTGGTGTTTTTTAAGAAGATAATTTGGACACAGACAAATAGGCAGAACAGCCAGACAGAGAGCACAGATTCAGTCATACAGTAGACTACACAAAGCCAAGGATTTCTGGCATCACCACCAGAACCCTAGAAACTTTAGAAAGAGCTGGGCCGTGCTAACACCTTGATTTGGACTTCTAGCCTCCAGAACTGTGTGACAATAAATTTCTGTCGTTTTAAGCCAATAATTTTGTGGTACCTTGTTATGGCAGCCCTAGGAAACTAAAGCAGCTTTTGATACTCCTGAGAGTGGTGTGTTGTAACAAATACCTAAAAATGGTGAAATGGCTATGGATTTGGGTAATGGGTGGAGGCTGGAAGAACTCTGTAATACTTCATAGAAAAAGTCATAGTTTACATTGAATATACTGTTGGTAGAAATATGCTAAAATTAAATTGCATAAATTGAATTAAATGTGTTTCTGGTAAGACTTTAAGTGAAATGATGAATGTTATTGGAAACTGGGGGAAAGGAGATCCTTGTTATAAAGTGGCAAAGAATTTAGCAGAATTGTGTTGATGTCTATCAAAAGCAGAATATATAAGAGATGAACCCAGATATTTAGCTGAAGAGATTTTTCAAGAAAAATGTGGAAGGCACACCCGAGTTCTCCTTGTTGCTTATGGTAAAATGTGAGAGTAAAGATATAAATTGAGGAATGACCTGTTAAAAAGGAAGCAGCAATTGATGATCTGGAAAACTATTATCCTACCAGATAATGTGTTCTGGAACCATTATCTGGGTGTGGTGGACTAACATATGCTGGATTAGGTTAATGTCTCATGGATCCAATCAGCAATCTTAGAAGGGACCATTAGTAGAAATATGTGGAGGAACCTAATGGCTTAGATCCCTGTGATTTTCACAGAAGACCAACAAGATTTTTGAAAATTTTATATCAGCAGAAGCACTGTTGACTTGAACTGAAAGGGATAGAAATGGGACAAAATGAAGGAAGAATGATTCCAAAGGTGGAGTCATGGATTCAAAGTCTGGGCCAAAGGGACCTCCTTGGATTAAGAGGGTGGTATCAACACCATGGTGTTTGGAGATTACTCACAGGTCTCTCTAATGGAATTTGCACTCTGGGTTTTGGACTTACTTGGGATAAAGGATCCCTCTTTTCCTTCCAATTTCCCCCTTCTAGAATGGGAGTATCTATCCTATGCCTGTCCCATGATTGTATTTTGGATGCAGATAACATATTTTCACAGGTCCACATATGGAGGGGGATTTTGTTCCACAGTGATCATATGAAGAGTCTCATTCATACCTGATTTAGATGATTTTGAAGATGAGATTTTGGACTTAGAGTTTGTGCTGGATGGCTTAAGCCTTTTTGAGAATGTTAGGATGGGGTGAATGATTTTTGCTTGTAGTAAGTACATGAATTTTGCAGGACCAGAGGATAGACTGTTATAAATTGAATTGTGTCCTCTGATTGCTTAATTATGATTCTATTTGTAAACAGGATCTCTGAAGATGTTATTAGTTTAAGGTGAGGACAAACTAGATTAGGGTGGGCCCTAAACCAAAATGACTGATATCCTTTTAAGGAGAGGAAATTTGGACACAGATAGACAGGCAGAATACATAGCCATGTGACCAAGGCAGATACTGATTTATGCCACAAACCAAACAATGCCTTGGATTGCCAGCAGCCACCACCAGAATGTTACAGATTTCAGAGGAATTATGGCCCTGCTGAAAACTTGATTCAACCTTGCAGCTTCCAGGTCTGTGAAACAATACATTTCTGCTATTTGAAGCCAGCCAATTTGTAGTACTTTGTTATAGTAACCCAAGGAAAGTAAGGCATCCATCATAACCAAATGTTTCATTGTGATTCTTTGAAATATAATTTTTGTGCTCCTCCTGTGACCCTAATTCCACAAGTACCAAAGTCCAGCTTTCTGTCACTATAGATAAGTTTGAATGTTCTAGAGTTTTAAATAAATAGAATCAAAGAATATGTATTCTTTTAAAAACTCTTCCATATGATTGTGTCAGTCAACAGTTCATTCATTTTATTGTTGTATAGTATTCCTTTTATGGACATACTATAATTTACCCATTCATCTGCTGATGGACATTTGGGTTGTTTCAAGTTTTTAGCTAGTATGAACATTCTTGTAAAGTATTATTATGAATATATCATATTGTATAACTAGGAGTGTAGCAGCTGGGTCACAAAGTAGATATCTTTTATTGCTCAAGGAACAGCCAATTGTTTTCCAAAATGATTGTAGCACTTTACAATCCTACCAGCAATGTATGGGAGTTCCAATGGATCCTTGCCGACACTTGGTATGATCAGTCATTTTAATATTAACTATTCTAATAAGATGTGTAGGAATATTATATTTTATTTTTTTTATATTAGTGAAATTCACTTAACATAAAACTACCATTTTAAAATATAAAATTCAGTAACATTTAGAATATTCATAATGCTGCATAACTACCACATTTTCCAAACATTTTCATCATTCCCCCAAAAAATCTCCATAGCCATTAAGCATTCACTCCCATTCCCTCATCAGTCCAGTCCCTGGGATCACCAATATGTTTTCTGTTTCTATGGATTTAGAAAAATGATAGAAAAACACAAAGAGACTATCAAAGAGATAGAAATTGTGAGTAAAATAATGACAGAGGTGGACACAGTAACAAGAATAAAAAAATCTTTAAAGAAAGTGGCTTGTTTTAGTTTTCTGTCTGTTAAAAAACACATACAATGGATTGGCTTAACAGCAAGAAATGTACTGATTCACAGTTTCAGAGGCTAGAAGTCTTGCTTCTTCCTGGGGTTGTTAACTTCTTCCTGGCCAGTAATCTTTGATCCATGACTTTTCCTGTAATGGCAATGCATGTGGTAGTGTCTTCTCTTCTCTCTTCCAAGTTCCAGTGACTTCCAGATTCGGGCTGCTACGTGAGGTTTCTCTTTCTGTGTCCAATTTCCTTTGCTTATAAGGACTCCCACTATATTACATTAAGGATCACCTTTTTTCAGTGTGGGAATACCTTAACTAATAACATTTTCAAAGGTCCTACTTACAAATGGGTTCACACCTCCAGGACCAGGGATTGGGACCTGAACACACCTTTTGTAGGAGACATGACTCAATCCCCAGCAACATGCCATCTAGACCCCCAAAAGGCATGTTATTCCTATAAGCAAAATATATTCAATCCATAGCAACATGCCTAAATGTCTTAAGTCATTTCAGTAATAATGCTAAGTATAAAGTCTCATCAAAATTAGTTACGGGTACCGTCATTCCCTTACTGCTCACATTTTACTTTAAGTTCCAAGAAGAAGCCAGGCTGTACCTTATACACTTGGCTTGGAAATCTCTTTAGATAAATAACCTAGTTCATGATTTAAAAGTTCCACTTACAATCTGACATAAGAACACAATTTTTCCAAGTTCTCCTCTACTTTATAACAAGGATCCCCTTTCCTCCAATTTCCAATAGAAAGATCATCTTTTCCTTCCAAGAATTCATTAAAAGTACCTTTAACATCCATATTTCTACAAACAGTCTCTTCAAAGCAATATAGGCTTTTTCCATCAAGCACCTCACAATTCTTCCAGCCTTTGCCCGTTACCCTATTACAAAACTGTTTCCATAGTTTAGATATTTGTCATAGCAGCACCCCATTTTACTTTACCAAAGACTGATTTAGTTCCCCAGTTGCTATGACAAATGCCATATAGTAGGTTGGCTAAACGAAAATAATTTGTTGGCTCATGGTTTCATAGGCTATAAGGCTTGTTTCCTCCTGGGGTTGGTATCTTCTGGCATCCTGGCAACCTCTGCAGTTCCTTGGCTTTTTCATCAAATAACAATGCACATGACAGAATTGTTTCCTTTCCTCTCCGGGTTTCATTGACTTCTAGTTTCTGTCCACTTCCCATGGCTTCTCTTTCTTCAGACATCCTATTTACAAATGGACTCATGCCTATAGAACCATGGGTTGAGACCTGAACATGCCTTTTTGTTGGGAGCATGATTAAATCCCCAGCAAGTCTCAACAGCATATTGCAGTTGGCAGAAAAAAGAATCAGTGAACTTTAAGATAAAACTATTGAAATAATTCTGTCAGAGGAGGGAAGAAAAGTGAACTGAGCTTGAGGAACCCTGGGTCACCATCAAGCATACCAATATATGCATTGTGGGAGTCCCAGAATTAGAAGAAAGAGAAAAAGGAGCAGAGAGAATATTCAAAGCAATAATGGTTGAAAACATTACAAATTTAATGAAAGTCATATGTATGTCCAAGAATCTCATCAAACTCCAAACAGGATAAACCTAAAAAGACCCATACTTCAACATATTATAATCAAATTGTTTAATATCAAGTATAAAAAGAGAATTCTGAAAGCCACAAGTCATGAGCAATGTGCCACATATAAGGGAGTTTTAGTAAAATTAAGCACTGATCTCTCATTGGAAACCACGGAGGCAAGAAGGCAGTCAGATGACATATTTAAATTGCTAAAAGCAAAAAATTGCCAAACAAGTATTTTATATCTGGCAAAACTGTCTTTCAAACATTAGCAAAAGATTAACACATTCTCAGGTAAACAAAAGCTGATGAAGTACATCACTACTAGACTGGCCCTAGAAGAAATGCTAAAAAGAATTTCCTTTGAAAGGAAAGGATGGTAGATAATAGGTAAAAACCACATGAAAAAATAAGGTTTTCTGGTAAAGATAATGACATGGGCAAGTATAAATACCAATACTATTTTATTTGTGGTTTGTAACTCCACTTAATACTTCCTATGGGATTTAAAGGGCAAATGCATAAAATATAATGATAAATTGATGGATTTTGACTCACCCTTTAGAACCTGGAAAAAACAAGGAAACACATTCTTCCATGAAGCTGCCAGAAAGAGTTCAGTCCAGAAATGTAAGATAAAAAATTTGTATTGCTTTAATTTACTAAGTTTGTGTTAATTTGTTGCAGAAACAATAGGAAACTAATACACTATCAAAGAGAAATCAAAACAAATATCCACTCAAAAGCTTGTATGAAATTATTCATAACAATTTTATGCATAACAGCCCCAAAATGGCAATAATCCAAATGCCAAACAACTGGTGAAATGAAAACCAAAATTTTGTGTCCATATGATAGAATGTTATTCAACAATAAAATGAATGAATTATTGATACATGCAACATCATGAATGAAAGGCAAACCATTATGCTAAGTCAAAGAAGCCAGACACAAAATGCTTCATTTGGATGAGTGCATGTAAATTAAATTTTAGAAAAAGAAAATCTATAGAGACAGAAATCTGGCCAGTGTTTGCCAGGACCAGGAATGAGAGTGGTGATTGATGGCACATGGGCAAGAGGAAAGCTTTTATGGTGATGGAAATTTTCTAAAACTACTTGGGATTGTAGTATAACTCTACAAATTTACTAAAAACCATCAAACTGTATACCTACAATGGGTACATTTTTTGCTATATAATTATACTTCACTGAAACTGTTCAAAATCTATTTAATAAGATAATCAGATATTTCACAATTGTGGGTACTAGAAAACTAGGTTGCCTGTGAATCTCTAACTTTCTTGATCAGAATCATCTCTAGAATTTATTAAAGCACAGCTTCCAGAATCCTCCTCTGGGGAGGATTCAATTAGTAGAATGAGGCTCAGAATTTTTACTTTTGAATAAATGCCCAAAACAGCCTTATCGGTGAAAGTTGAAAAGACAATGGTATAGCCTAAGGAGGAGATTTTGGAAAAGGCCATAATCTATGGACACAGGGCCCCTAAAGATAAACCTATCCATTATGCCTAAGATGCTAAAGTCCGACTTCCAACCTCTGTCTGTCATTTCTAATGTTGCATTGGCTAGTGCTGCCAGAATGAATATTTTAGGATAAGTTAAGAACCTTGCTTCCTCCAGCTCAGTTTTTCGTACTCATTTGAATATTCCTCAGCCCAATTTCCAGAGAAAAAAAGGGAAAAAGGAGGAAGAAGGAGAAGCAATAACATAAATATAAATGTATATACCTATGTATATATGATGCTATGCTCTAGAACTTCTATTTTATCATTTTTATGCCAAAGTATTGCTCATATCAACCACTTTACTGGGTATTTCTCTTTAGTAACTACAAGAAAATATTTAGAGCAGTCAATATAAGAAAACTTCTGATGTCAAAAAAAAATGAATCACTCGAAAACATCATTGAGAGAGCGTGCATACAAATTGGCAGAGTAGGAACTTTTTAAAATGACATTCTTCACCCCAAAATTAAATGAAATGGATTAAAAGCTTGTAATTAACTAGGTGTTAACTGTGTAATCAGATTGGACACTAGAACAATCACAAGAGTGCTGGACAAAGGGAGAGACTGACAAGTTTTCGAGGTTTTGTAAGTGAGGTCATGCCTGAGCCAGAAATTATCTGCCATTTCTCAGTCTGTAGAAATGGTGGCAACTGTGGAAACATTGGTCCAGTGTTGCAAGATGAAGTGTTACAGCAGATCTGAGAGACCAGCACAGATGCTGGCCTCTTCATTTTCAGTTCTCTGTGAAATAGTGGCTTCTCATTTCTCATGGGCATTTATAAGGAGACTTGGAAAGGCAATGCACCTTTTTATTTTGTTGTGTTTCTTTCTTTCTTTCCAGTATGTTGGGTGGTGAGTCTCTGAGGGACCAATGCATATGCTAGCCTCAATGTAGGCCCCTCAGCAGCAGTATCTACCAGTTTCCCATTGGCATCTATTGCGACACTTGAAAAGACAGTTCACCTTTTTTGTTGTTATTGTTTAGCTGGGTTCTTTGTCTTACATTTTCCTCCTTTTTTAGGCATTGGGTCTGGTAAATCCCTATGGGAATAGTGCAGATGTTGGCTTTGGCCTCAGCCCTCTCAGCAGCAGTTGTCTCCTACTGACATCTTTGAGAGACTTGGGAAGGAATTGGACCCTTCCCTTCTGTAGCAGTTTGATATAGTTATGAATTCCAAAAATAAATATTGGATTATATTTGTAATCTGGTCTGTACCTGGGCATAATTAAATTATGATTAGGGCTTCAATTGGACCACCTCATTAGGGTGTTGAGTCCCTGTCCCTTGGTGGGTGGGGACTCACAGATAAAAGGCATAGCAAGATTGATGTAGAGAAAGTGGCCACAGTAGCTGCTAAGGGTAGGGAGAGGGAAGAAGAGATATCGTGTGAGGGCATTTTCAGGACTTGGAGTTGTCCTGGGTGGTACTGCAGGGGCAGATATTGAACAATGTATGTCCTGTCATGGCCCACCAGGTGGATTGGGGGAGAGTGTAAACTACAATGTAAACCATTATGCATGTGGTACAGCAGTGCTTCAAAATGTATTCACCCAATGCAATGAATGTGCCATGATGAAGAAAGAAGTTGTTGATGTGGGAGAAGTGGGGTGAGGGGGGTGTGGGGTATATGGGGACCTCTTATATTTTTTGAATTAACATTTTAAAAAAATAAAGAGAGGGAAATAAAAAGGCATAGCAAAGGACAGAGATGAGGGTTCTTAATGTTGGAGTTTTGATGTTGGGTTTGATACTGAAGCCTTTAGCTGGAGTCCCAGGAAGTAAGCACACAGAGGAAAGAGAAGCAAGCCCCAGGAAGAGAGGAACCCTGAGCCCAGAAAGAAGCAAGCCCTGGGAAGAGAGGAATCCTGAACCCAGAGAGAAGCAAAACCCTGGAAGGGAGAAACCCAGGAAGCTTGAACCCTTGCAGATGTTGGCAGCCATATTGCTCTAATATGTGAAAATAGACTTTGGTGAGGGAAGTAGCCTATGCTTTTTGGTCTAGTATTTGTAAGCTCCTACCCCAAATAAGTACCCTTTGTAAAAGCCAACAGATTTCTGGTATTTTGCATCAACACCACTTTGGCTGACTAATACACCTTTCTTACTAATTTATTCTTGGTCTGGTGGGTCTCTAAGGAAACATAAAAAATGGACATGTCAATCTCTCAGGAAGTAAAAATGAGAAATTTCTGATGTCTGAGGCATGGGAAATCTAAATATCAAGAGTGTCCACAATATAACAAGTGGAATTTATCCCAGGAATGAAGGCTGATACATCATAAGAAAATCAATAAAAGTAAGATAACATATTATTAACAGAATGAGAAGAAACAACACATGAACACCTCAAGACATGCAAGAAAAGTCACTTGACAATATTCAAAACACTTTCATGATTAAAAAAAAAAAACTCAGAAAAATAGGAAGAAACCTTCCCCAACATGATATTACTCATTCATGAAAAACCTGAATCATATTCATTGGTAAAAAAAAAGGAAAGCTTTCCCTCAAATCAGGAACAAGAAAACAAAGCCCAATTTCACCACTGCCATTCAGCATTGTACTGCAAGTCTAGCTTAATAAAGCAGGAAAAAGAAATAAAAGGTATCTAAACTGGAAAGAAAGAAGTAAAACTATCCCTATTGACAGAAGACATGATCCTATAAACAGAAGATCCAAAGGAATCCACCATAAAGCTACTAGAGCTAATAAAAGAATTCAGAAAACTTGCAGGATATAAGAGCAACACACAGAACTCAATTGTGTTTCTATACACTAGCAAGAACAGTCTAAAGAGGAAATTAAGAAAACAATGCCATTTGCAATAACATCCGAAAGAATAAAATATCTAGGAATAAATTTAACCTAGGAGGCGAAAGACTTCTGTACTGAAACCTACAAAACTCTGGTGAAAGAAATAAAAGAAGACCTAAATAAATGGTAATATATCAAGTGTTCATGGAATGGAAGACTTAATATAGTTAAGATGTTATTAGCAATCAAAGTGATCTACAAATTCGACACAGTTCCTATCAGAATTCAAGCAGACTTCTTTGCAGAAGTGGAAAAGCTAATCCTCAGATTCATTTGGAATTACAATGGGCCCTGGACGGACAAAACAATTTTGCAAAAACAAAGTTTGAAACACTTCCTGACTTCAAAGTTTTGTTACAAATCTACAGTAATCAATACATGGTAATACATGGAAATATTAACTGTAAATGTGAAACACAAGCTACCTGATTAAAAAAAACATACCGAATTGATGACTGCAGTTTCTAAAGCAGTTGTTCTCACATTTCAATGTGCATAAAATCACTTGGGGTGCTTGTTTAAAATGCAGATTTCCAAGCTTCTACCTCCTGGCATTCTAATTAGTTAGGTCTGACCTGGGTTCCAGTACCTTGCATTTAAAAGATGCTCTGCTAGTGCTTTTGAAGTGGGTTGTTCATGGGTTTACCACCTCTGAGAAATCCTTTCCTAGACTTGTGCTTCTCTAACTTTCATCTACATATGAATCCTATGCATGTTGCAACATGCATATTTTGATTCAGTTAGTTCTTGGGAGAGGGACCAGAGGATGCTAACATGCTCTCAGTAAAGGTCAGTGCTTTATGGTTCATGGACCACAACTTGAGAAGCAAAGTTCTAATATCCAAATGCTTGTCAAACAGAAAACAAGAACCTAAAAGAAAATAAAATATGCTAAATTCATTGACCTGTCACAAAAGTCAATATTGATCAGAAAATAAATTAACAAAGTGGTCACAGGGGGAATGAGTTAGGGTCTTTTAAGAGCTATTAATTAATTTTGCTAATTAATAATTGAAAATCACTTTGGATAGGACGGAAGAGGCCATAAGTCAGTACACATAGCGTAAAATAAGTCCCACTGTTCTCTGGCCAGAAAAGAGTCTGCAGGTAGATATAGTGAATGTCATCCAAAGATAATGATACTTTTCCAGCTTCAGCTGTTTAGAGCAGCTGTGATTAAATGTAATACTCAGTTTTATACTACCCAGACAAATGCTGCTGTAGGGGGGCAATTTCCCTTTTAAACTTGCTAGTGGAGACTATCCAGCAAAAACAGGACAGATAATTATGAAGTCCTAACAGTTTAACAAATTTATTTTCTAAATTTTCCCTCATGTGCCATTTTTCCAACCCTGCTACTTCTAGTTTCATCATATGTTGAGATATGAACTAAACAATTGATAGAACTGTTTCATTCTCATGATTTAAATAAAAACTTAATGCTAACTGCATTATGTGCAGGAGGGATAAGGAATTGCAACAGGCAGACTTAAGGCTCCTAAACATGTTCAGTTGGTTGAGCATAGAAAAGCCATGATTTCCTTTGGGAATCCATGAAATATAAATGTTAAATTTAGCTAAGTACATAATTGAATGTGGTACCAAAAAACTTAGCAAATGTTAGTGATGTGGGCTATGGGTGGGAGGCTCTTCATCTCTTTGTCGATAACCAAAGCTGTCTGTGACTTGTGGGTGTGGCATGGTAAGAGGCTGCAGTCCTGCCATTGGTGACCATGGCAATGACCCCAGTCCCAGGAAACAGTTCAGCAATCAAACTCTATAAACTTTAAATATTCAAGCATGATGCAAACCAAATATGCTAAAAGCTTATCTAGAATGTACAAGGTTCATGCTAAAAGCTTACCTAGGATGTGGATGATATATGCTAATGCGAGCCTATTGAGCACTGAAACAAAGAACAATTTGACCCTTCCTCTCTGTATAAAAGGAACTCAAAATTCTTGGTCAGGGCTTGGGTGTGAAACAGAAAGCTCCTGAGTCCAGCTGGCCATCAATAAACCATTTTTCCATCTCAAAACCATTCCTGAGTCCTGGCCTTTCTATACACAAATAATTGAACCTCTCTCAAATTCTACAACATTTTGGGGGGCTCTCCCAGGATTGCAAACGAAGGCCAGAGATGGTAGCATTTTGCTGTCCCTTCCAAATCCCCGAGGAAGCTGGGAGGACTCAGGTGAACCCCAAATCTGGGTGCCCCTGGATTAAATTTAATCCACAAAAGATGTGGGCTTCACCAGAATTGTCCCAACAAAAATCAAAGGCAATGGAAGGTCTGAAGAGAAAGATTCTGGGAACGAAAAAGAACTCTGAACATGGAAGAAGGTAAGACTCCCCGGATGAGCACCCTAGCTTTAATTGCTAGGGAGGAAGGCTCATCACCTCCCGAGAGAACCCTAGTAGCCCCAGAAAATTGGGGGAAAGCTGTTCTCTCTAGGTCTGGAAAAAGGAGAAAAACCAGGAAAAAGTCTGGTGTTTTGGCTTTGTCTAACTGCATGTTAGAATCTGGTACTGGTCTTATATCCACTGAAGGAGTAGAGGCTTGATTATAATAGGAAGGGATGTTTAAAGGTTCGAGTCCTAATGTCCTGGAAATTGGTCTGGATTTTTAAAAACTTGGTTACAGGAAAATGGATCAGCTTTTCTAGTGAAGCTTGGTCTGAGTGTAAAGTTAAACAGGGAAAAAGGTCTAGCTGGAGACTTTTGTTATGTTGCTGAATTGCAAACGTATTGTCTTTATACCAGAAGTTAATGTTAAGTGTTCTCTCTAAGGTTTGTGATGGCTGCAGGGGCAGTCATGCTGAAAAATATATATATAAAGAAGTTGTGGGCCAGATTAGTGACCTTTGTGCTTCTGTCTGTGTCAGCTCAATGCTGGTGTTGGACTTGTGTGGTTACATAAAGTGGTGTAATTTAATCTAGCTGGAACCCTCCCTTGCCATTGGCAAGGGGGTGAACTGATTATGGGGCAAAACTACAGAGTCTGGATGTTTGTGGAGTCTGGATGTTTGCACATGCTCTGCTGCCTTGTCTCTGGTCCACCGCTTTGCCGGGACTTGGAGGTGGTCTGTGTCCACGCCATGCACCCGGGTTTGTTGGGGCTGCCCGAGTCAGGGTGGCTGGGCCCCCAGGAGGGGTGCTGAATTTGAGTAGGTTCTGTCTGCCCATTTTGGCAGAAAGCTGGAAAGGGGGGAGCAGCTTGCCCCTTTCCAGTGAGTCCACACCTTCTATTCATAAGCCACATTCCTATTTGATTGTTGCGACTGCCTGGAAGGGGGAATGTGAAGGGGATGAAAAGCAGGAGCAAAATAAATGCAGTAAAGTTCCCTCCCTAGCGTGTCAAAGCCCAGAATACATTTGCATTCTGCCCAGGTACTTTACTTTTCCAAATCTCTCTCTAAGACTGTAGAAATACTTTGAAATGTTTTAGAACTGTAAACTTGTCTGAAGAAAGGAGGCTATTGCTTGAAACAATAGACCTCTAATCACTTGATAGCCTTTTTAATGGTCTGGCTGGGAACTTCAGGGTTGTAAGACTACAGAGGGAAAAGAAAAAAGGAATGAAATGCCACCTTAAAATCTATGTTTGGCTTTTGTCAGTTGCTATCGCCTAAGAATTCATGGTAAAAAAGTAAAACGTAGTTTAAAATAAATCTTTAAACGCCAATACTCTCTTGCTGTTGAATTAAATGCATAACTTGCAGATGAGAATTTGTTCCATTACTAAGAAAAGGCAGGACTTCACAGAATTGTTACTAATAAAATTATTGTAGCTTAATTAATAAAGGTATCCAATTCACCTTAAGGTTAAAAAATTAATAAAAACTGTAACTAAGAGTTAAGGTCATTTATAAATGCATTTATATTATAAAACAGCAGAAAGATAATAACTGAAATAACTGGGTGAATTCAGCCTGAAACTATTATGGTAAGTGTAAATTCTAAACAAACCTTACCTTCCTTTATGGTTACTTCAAGCCTAGCCTCACCCCTTGCCTTTGCCTACGGTTATTTCATAATAGCTTCTGCCTCTATAGTCCAGGGAAAGGCGGACTTGGGGACATCCCTGTCTCCTGTCCTACTGGTATTGGTAAACCTGCTTTCTCTTATGAATCCAAGTGTAAACTAAATTGCTGCCTGGTGAAATTCTTAGCCCTTGGGGAAAAAAAAAAAAGGTAATCTCCTGCCTTGTCTGTCAGTGTTCCTAAACGTGGCAATGCATGAGAGAAACCAGTCTCCCTGAGGCTTCAAATAGCCTTGGTAAATATACATAGAATTAATCTTGTTGCTTATCCAAAATTCTGCTAAATTCAAGGTAAAATATAAAGTCTTGAAAAAAAGAAAATATTGCTAAAGCATTGGGAACATTTTGGTTACAAGCCATTAATTAAGAAACAAAATTCTTGTGCAAAACTGCACAGTCATAGTGCAAATTTAAAAAGTTTTCAGGAGTCTTTAAAATGTTTTGCAGTCACACTTATTTTGCAAAAAAAAAGGAAGTTTTAAGTAACTAAGGTTATGTTTTTGTGTCAAACTATTCCTGTCTGCCTATTTGCTCAAATTGTTTAAGTTAAATATGCAGTTATATAAGTAATATACATTTCTGGAACCCAAATTAAGCTAAACAGTATATAAAATAATGCAAATTATAGATAACATCAATGGTTTCAATTTTATTTAGCTTGGGTGTAATCTCCCTTAGTTTATAAAATACCCATTAAATAAATTAACATTATATGTACAAAATCTTTAGAGTAATGAAAATTGTAATTTCATATTAATAAAATTAAGCTAAAGAAGAAAAAATGTAGATATATGCTCTCTTAAATAAATAAAGTAAATTTCTTTGGTTATTAATTATAATTTAATAAGTTTATTTAAACATAAGGTAACTAGTCAATGTGGTTGTAGTCAATTATAAAGAGTTTATAAAACATCTTCCAAACTGAAACGTTCAAATAGTTCTAGTTCTAGAAGTCATTGTTAACTAAAAACTTAGATTGGTATTAGAGGCAAAAAGTAACTTCGTGATAATAAAACTTGTCTGAAGGCCACCGCAAAGTGCATATTTAAGTAAATAGTAATAAAAAATTATCTTGACTCTATTGGGAATCTTCTGTTTTCATTTTAACAATGAAAAAAGTTTTTCCCTCTATTACTAAAGTAAAATACCTACTATTATCTTAATGGTAAAATTGTATAGTCATTTAATATGATGTGTTGCATTAAATTGTTTAAAATATATAAAAACAAGGAATAAACTTTAACATTGTCAAACTCTCTTGTGCATTCAAACCAGGCCTTGAATACATTACAGGTTGCCTCTCCATGTGAGTTATTGGGTAGGCTGGTCACTGACCCCTCAATTAAAAATATTTGCTACATCAGCTTCTGGTTCTGCTCTGAAGTCCATGGAAACTACGTTGCAGTTTCAAGCTCCTGCAGCAGTCAATGATGACTTGGTACAGCCAAGTGTACAATGAATATTGCCTCCAGACTGGCACTGTTCCATAGTGCCACAGAGCACTATGTACCTGGCCAGTAGAATACTGGAAACTCTCTCTAGGATCAACGATGCTGCGACTTGCTCACTGTGTGAAGAATATGCTAAGTGGAGCCATGATACCAGGGTACTGTAAGTAAAACTTAAATACAATTGGCATTATAGCCTGCTCCCATGGAGAGATAACATGTAAAGTATTACAATCCTGAAATTTATAACCATTAATTGCAATTCAGAATCCTTATGCATTAAGTAATACATTAATTAATATTAAAGTGCTGTACTTTTATCCTGTACTAAATATATGCCTAATAATTATAACATTATCTTTTCTATTTTGGATCAAGTACAGAAGTATATTAGACATGTTAAATTCCTGGTAAATTCCTTTTCTAAACAGTTAATAAACATGTCTATAGAATAAGGTGGCAGTCTCAGCCAGGCTCAGTCAACTTACTATTCTACTGTACTTTACTGTGTAGCAAAAACGAGGCTTGCTTGCTAATAATGAGTCACGTATTGAACAGTCAAAATTACCAGAAATTGTACAATTAAAAACAAAATGTAAAAAACCTTTATTCTATAGTTCTGATCACTCCCACAGCTAAAAACTAAGAAAATTTCCAAGTTAGTGCACTAATCCTGAATGAAACCAACTGTCCAAAGGGTGCCAGTTCACTAGAAGCATCTAACAGAGCACATGAGTGCCAATCATTAAACAGCCTGAAATGTGTCTTCAAAACAAAGCTAAGTATCTATTGCAATTTCTCTCTGAAAATAACTTAGAGAAATATAGATATACTGTTCCCACCAGCTTTTAAAAATGGGTGCCATCTTTATAAGCACCTAACCTTGTCTACCTCTGCAATCCAATGTCCTCTTTTAAAAATGGGTATTCCAAAATTTTAATTAAGTTTGTTTCTTTCAGAGTGAACATCTTATTAACCATATGAAAACTTCATCCAACTTCCGACAGAATGCCAGATCTATCTTCCTCCAGTTAAAATAAAATAAATGTTTTACACCTTGTTAAACAATGACTACAGCCCATGGCCAGCAGGAAGCAGTTACAGAAAAGAGATCATATCCCTTCAGCACCCCTTTAAGATTAAAGGTGTAAACTCTTTAAGGGTAAAACAAAATTAATAGATGGATCTGGAGCCTGACTGGAAATCTGCGTGAGCACAGGTGGCCCCAGGATGACTGCAGGCCCTGCCCCAGGATTCTGCTGTCCAGAATGAAAATTTCTAAACTTTCAAAGACAGGATCCTGGATGCTACACTGAAAATTGATAAGTAAAGTATTCAATCAAAGCAACAAACAGCCACCCACCTCATAGCTCCAAAAATAATTATGCCAAAGCTTAGCAAGTTAAGCTTTGGCATAATGGAGAGAAATGATGTGGGCTATGGGTGGGAGGCTCTTCATCTTCTGTAGATAACCAAAGCTGTCTGTGATTTGTGGGTATGGGATGGTAAGAGGCTGCAGTCCTGCCCTCGGTGACCATGGCAATGACCCCAGTCCCAGGAAACAGTTCAGCAATGCAAACTCTATAAACTTTAAATATTCAAGGATGATGCAAACCAAATATGCTAAAAGCTTATCTAGAATGTACAAGGTCCATGCTAAAAGCTTACCTAGGATATGAACAATATATGCTAATTCAAGCCTATTGAGCACTGAAACAAAGAACAATTTGACCCTTCCTCTCTGTATAAAAGGAACTCAAAATTCTTGTTCAAGGCTCGGGTTTGAAACAGAAAGCTCCCAAGTCTGGCTGGCCATCAATAAACCATTTTTCCATCTCAAAATCATTCCTGAGTCCTGGCTTTTCTATACACAAATAATTGAACTCTCTCAAATTCTACAACATTAGTATACATAAAAATCTGGGAAGGGGATGGTACTCAAGAGTTTGAGTGCCTGCTTCCCACATGGGAGGTCCATGTTCAGTCCCTGGTGCCTTCTAAAAAAGAAAAATGAACATCAAGCAAGCAAAAAAACAAACAAAAAACAACTTGGGCAAGCCAATGTGGCTCAGTGGTTGAGCACTGGTTTCCCACATATGAGGTTGCAGGTTAAGTCCCCAGCCCCAGTACCTCAAAAAAAATTAATAATAATTGTGAGCATCAATTGTGAGTGAGAAAGTGATCCTGCTGACTCACTTAGGCAACATCAAGTCTGGAAAAATATAAAAGTAAGAGGAAATATGGATGTCAGGAACTTACACAACAATGACAATGAGCCTGGAGAGAGGGAAGGCTATCTAGAACTTCCCTCTGGGGGAGGGGGAAGATGAGGGGATGTGGGTGGAAAGGAGGAGACCATGAAAGGAAAGCCTAGAGAAAATCACTTTACATTCTTCCCTTTGTCTCTGCCTGAGTTATTTAGTAACAAAAACCACCCTCCCTTCACTGAGAAAATACAAAATGGAGTGATAAGGTAATGCAAACAGAGGCAGACTTACCACTCAGACACACATCCTTTACCCACCTCCCCAGATCCCTAGGGCTTCCTCTCACAGTCCCTCATTGTTCATTCTGTTCCTGAGGGCCACCCCTCCCCCTCCGTGTGGCCCAGCATGTTGTGTAGAGTTGAAATCCCTAACTCTAAATCTGGATATGTCTATTACACTATTTACTTTTCTAAGTTTTTTATTTAGATATTTTGAATCTTTTCTTTGGAGACATAAATTATACAAATTGGTTCTTTTTCACCGATCATTTGCTTTGTTTTGAAATCTCAGTTTCAGAACTGAGCTCTGGGAGAAAGTAAATCTGAAGGAGAAGGCAGAGACTGGCAGAGCTGCCATTGTGCCTTGCCATGTGGCAGGAGTACAGGATCACCAGGACCTGATCTTTGGTGAGACAGCATCTCCGATGAATCTCCGATTAAACCTTGATTTGGACATTTTCACAGTCTCAGAACTGTAACCATCATACATGAGCATACATAAACAATAAGTATGCAGTTAAAGTTCTGAACTTACAAAACCAACATGCATAACATCATACAGGCTCCCATACATCACCCCACCACAAAAACCTTGCATTGTTGTGAGACATTGGAAACAAATTGTGAAAGAGCATCATCAAAGTATCATTACTAACTATAGCCTATATCTACATTTAGTGTATTTTCCCCACAACCCACCCTATTATTTTTGTTCATAAACCAAATAATTCATTTAAAGTGTACAATCAGTGGCCTTTGGTATAATCAGAGTTCTGCATTCATCACTTCAATCAATATTAGAGAATTTTCATTACTAAAAAAAAAAAAAAAAGCTACTATCATACCCATATGTTAGCACTACTAAGTACAAATCTTATGGATGTTCTTTCACCGGAAGTGCAAGCTCTTAACCTAACAAATTCCCATTGTAAAAGACAACCCATTTCTGGTATATTGTATTGGCTGTCTTTAGCAAACTAAAACAATGGGAATCTTGTGGGACATTCTTTAGGATTCAGCCAACCAGAAGTAGAGTTTGAATGATGTCTTTTTCATACCTTTATTTTAAAATCATTATTTTATCATTATACTTGAAATGAGTCTCCTGTAGACTGCCATAGTTTCATCATGTTATTTTATCCATTTGTTCAATATCTTTAATGGGTGTGTTTAGATCATTTACATTAGATGTAATTATTGATGTTAAGATTTTCATCTAGCATTTCTTTATGCATTTTTTGTTCATTCCCACTCAGTTTTCCTTTTTCTACCTTGATGTAGGTTACTCCGTATTTTAAAATTAAGAATAGTTTTCTTTAGTATCTATCTCATAAATTGTTTACTGGTGCTCTACATATTAAATATGTATATTTAAACTCTCAATCTACTAATATTGATCTTTTTTGTCTTTATTTTTTAATGATACATTCAAAAAATATGAGGTCCCCATATACCCCCCACTCCCCTCACCCCACTACTCCCCCCATAACAACCTCCTCCTTCATCATAAGACATTCATTGCACTTGGTGAATACATCTCTGAGCACCGCTGCACCTCATGGTCAATGGTCCACACCATAGCCCACACTCTCCCACAGTCCACCCAGTGGGCCATGGGAGGACATACAATGTCCTGTAAATGTCCCCACAGCACCACCCAGAACAACTCCAAGTCCCGAAAATGCCCCCACATCACATCTCTTCCTCCCACTCCCTACCTCCAGCAGCCACCATGCCACTTTCTCCACACCAATGCTACATTTTCTTCGATTACTAATCACAATAGTTCATGAATAGAATATCAGTAAGTCCACTCTAATCCACAAGCTATTCCTCCATCCTGTGGACCTTAGAATGGTTGTGTCCACTCCACATCTATATCAAGAGGGGGCTTTGGATTCCACATGATGCTGGATGCAGTTCTCCTGCTTTCAGTTGTAGGCACTCTTGGCTCCCTGGTGTGGTGGTTGACCTTCTTCACCTCCATGTTAGCTGAGTGGGGAAAGACCAATAAACCAGAGTGTAAGAGATGCAAGTCTGTTGAGGCTCAGGGCCTGGCTATCACATGGTCAGTCCAGAGATTCAGGTCAGCTGGGTATACACTAAACCCCAGTGCCAACTACAGATCTGGTAAAAGTAACAGGAGAGGCTTGTGGACAAAGATCACATCTGAGTCCAGCTCCATCACACAGAAACACAAACTCCAAAGTAGGGCCAACTGACATGGCACTGAACTCCATCTGCCATGATCATAGAACCTGTGGGTCTCTGTAGCCCTCAGAAGAACCAATACCTGGGGTTGTAAATACTTTATCTGTCTCTGGGACTCAGCTGAGGTGTGCATAAGGGGAACCCCTCTGATAACCTCCCAGCTCTTTTTGGAGACTCATAGCCATATAAACTCATTTATCATTTCCATTTCCCCCTTTTATTTAGGTCAAAAAGCATTTTTAACTCCTGGTATTACACGTAGACTGAGATATTCTGCTTGTCCAAGTTGACCCTTTTATTCAAGGTCATTTTCTAGTTACATGATCAGCTGGTACTTGGTAGTAATCCCTTGGTGCCAGGGAGGCTCATCCCATGGTGCCATGGGAGTCATGTCCCATGCTGGGGGGAAGGCAACACATTTACATGATGAGTTTGGCTTTGAGATTGGCCACATTTGAGCAACAAATTAGTATCAAGGGCTCATTGTTGGACCTTCCTTCATTTTTGGTCTTTGCCATTGCTCTTGGGGGATTGTTGCTGTTCCTTTAGGGACTGTGATAGAGCTCCCCTGGCTAGGAACTCAGCACGCCCTCAGTTGTTGTTTTTAATTGTAACCACTATGAAAATATCCAAACATTTTTATATACCCTGGATATATGCCTTGGAGAACTCCCTGCCAACCATGTGTCCCCTGTAAATAACATCCCACACCAGTATTCCTCCCCTGCCATGGTTGAACCTCTCTGTGATCCAGAACTTCTTAAAAAATGAAGCCCAATATATAGCCAGGTTCCATTAATAGTAAAATGGAATATAGTGCTGAGTTTAAAGGTTAGATATAGAATACATATTAATTTAGAGAAATTAAGGTAAAAATAAATTGGGGTATCAAAAAATTTAAAAATGCAAAAGCTTTGTTTTTGATGTTTTCCCTTCCATCACTGCAATTAAGTATTGCCCTGTATGAATATTGGCAAGGCAACTTCTTCTGTCTTTTCCTCAGTGTCTATGTCCTTTCTTTTTCTTTTTTCTTTTCCTAATTATTAAGCTTATCTTCACAAAAGTTTCAGATCACAGTAATTCATATATACAATATACAGTACTCCCACATATCCAGAAAAAAAACCCTTTTCCCTTCCACAGCAACAATCTTTTTACATATTCATACTATATTTACTGAAACTGATGTACAGATATTGAAACAATAGCTTTCAAACAAGGTAACATTTGGGTTTACATTGTGGTTTATATTTTAGTCTATACAATTTTCTAAATTTTTAGTTATCTTATATTTTACATTATGATTTACATTTTAGCCTATAGGCCCCTATACATTTTTGGTGTAATTTAATATGTCTTATATCCATCCTTGCGTAATCTTGTTGAAAACTTCTATTGCCCACACAGTTACATTGGTTCCATCTATTCAATACCTCTTTCCCCCTCCCTTTAGGGCCCACACTGACAGTCAATCTTCATTGCTTGAAGGGCCATGTTCAGAGCTTGACATGCTCAACTGCACTAATGCATTGGGAGCCACCATTTCTCTCGAGAGATACAATTCCCTCTATTTGAAAACATCAGTCCTTCCCAGGATGTGGGTATACCTTCACTCTCATTTTATGGGTCTCCATTCAATGATATAACCTACTATTGCAAAATGAGCACTCACACACTCCCTAGGAGCCTGTCCTGCTTCAGATTATCCCCTTTAAGCATCTTAAACAGTTAACCTTCCTTATTATATTTTTGAAAAAGTTTTCTCAACATTATACTCTCAACCAAATACCTGACAATCTCCTATGTTCGTATGTTTCCACACCATACCCCCAATTTCTTGGGCAATATTACCCATCCTCCCATCCCTAGCTCCCCTCAAGCCTGCAAAGCCCCACCCAAAGTTAACCCTATGCCCCCATTTTATCCCTTCCTTGTACAAATACTTACCTCCAGTTTATCATAGATTTGACCTATATAGGTGTCAGCTTACATCCTTCCTCTATCCCCCAATTTACTTTAAGCCTATCATCCAGTCTCTAGGTCACTGAGGCAGCTTGGTGTGGGTGTGCCCCTGGGGCCGTTAGCTAGACGGCTGGCCTGGCCATTATCTAGACGGCTTTTGCCTTGGTGAGGCGAACTTCTCAAACAGGTTGTGAGTGACGACGGGGCCCCGGTATCACACAGCCAGGTTAAACACACAGTAACCACCCCGGAGACGCAGGCTCGTGGCGCAGGTCTGGTTTATTGGGTAAGTGGTACAGCTTATATAGGCAGGGGTGAGGGCTTGAGGTGACGTGTCAATTATAGATAGGCTAAGGGGATTGGGATAATATGAAGCAGCTACTTGACTGGATGAGGCAGTTTTGAAGTTGGCGCGCGGGCTTCTCTGGCGGGAAGCTGGCTAGGAAAAAGGGAGGTCCTTTTGTGATAGCCATTGTGTATGCTTAGTGGCCATTTTGGCTACATGTTGTTTGCCAGCAAGCTCACCAACAGCTTGGGTTACTTATTTCGTATAATTGAGGTCATGTAGTATTTGTCTTCAATGCCTGGGTTGCTTCACTCAACATAAGGTTCTCAAAATTCATCCATGTTATCACATGTGTTTGTAGTGTATTCTTTCTAAAATCTGAGTAGTATTCCATTATATGTATATACCACATTTTATTTATCCATTCATCTGTTGATGGGCATTTGAGTTGATTCCAGCTTTTGACAATAGTGAACAAGGCTACTATGAACATTGCTGTGCGTATATCGGTTTGTGCCCTTGTTTTCAGTTTTACTGGATATATACCCAGCAGTGGAATTGCTGGGTCATATGGCAAATCTATAGCTAATTTTTTGAGAAACCAACAAACTGTTCTCCAGAATGGCTGGATCCTTCTGCATTCCCACCAGCAGTGGATGAGTATTCTCATTCCTCCACATCCACTCCAGCATTTGTAGTCTTCCAACTTTTCATAGCTGCCAATCTTATGGTATAAGATGGTAGCTCATTGTAGTTTTGATTTGCATTTCCCTAATAGCTAGAGATTTGGAGCATTTTTTCATGTGCTTTTCAGCCATTTGTATTTCTTCTTTGGAGAAGTGTCTGTTTAAATCTTTTTCCCATTTTTTAAATGGATTGTTTTTTTATTTTTGAGATATAGGAGCTCTTTATAATTGCAGGTTTTAAGTCTCCTATCAGATATATGGTTACCAAATATTTTCTCCCATTGTGTAGGCTCTCTTTTCACTTTCTTGATGAAGTCCTTTGAGGTGCTGAAGGCTTTAGTTTTGAGGAAGTTCCATTTATCTATTTGTTCTCTTGCTGCTCGTGCTTTTGGTGTGAAGTTCATGAAGCCATTTCTTATTACAAGGTCCTATAGATGCTTCCCTACACTGCTTTCCAAAGTCTTTATGGTCTTGGCTCTTATATTTAGATCTTTGATCCATCTTGAGTTGATTTTTATATAAGGTATGAGATGGTAATCCTCTTTCATTCTTTTATATATGGATATCCAGTTCTCCAGGCACCATTTGTTGAATAGGGCATTCTCTCCCAGTTGAGAGGGTTTGGTGGCTTTATCAAATATTATATGACTATATATATGAGGATTTATATCAGAACTCTCACTTTGGTTCCCTTGGGCTGTGTGTCTCTCCCTGTGCCAACACCATGCTGTTTTCACTACTGTAGCTTTGTGGTATGCTTTGAAGTCATGTAGTGTGGTTCCTCCAATTACGTTTTTCTTTTTCAATATGTCCTTGGCTATTCGAGGCCTCTTTCCTTTCCAAATAAATTTCATAGGTAGTTTTTCTAGTTCCTTAAAGAGTGCTGTGTTGATTTTTATTGGGATTTCTTTGACTGTGTAGATCAGTTTTGGTAGGATAGACATCTTAATAATATTTAGTCTTCCTTTCCATGAACAGTGAATATTCTTCCATTTATTTAGGTCTTCTTTGATTTCCTTGAACAATGTTGTGTAGTTCTCTGTGTATAAGTTTTTTACATCTTTAGTTAAATTTATTCCTAGGTATTTGATTTTTTATTTACTATTGTGAATGGTATTTGTTTCTTGATTTCCCTCTGAGCTTGCTCATTATTGGTGAACAGAAATGCTACTGATTTTTATACATTGATATTATAACCTGCAACATTACTAAACTCATTTATGAGTTCTAGAAGCTTTGTTGTAGACCTCTCAGGGTTTTCTATGTATAGGATCATGTCATCTGCAAATATCGAAATTTTGACTTCTTCCTTTCCAGTTTGAATGCCTTTTATATCTGGTTATTTCCTCAGTGCTCAAGCAAGTACTTCTAAGACAATGTTAAATAGAGCAGGTGATAGTGGGCATCCTTGTCTTGTTCCTGATCTTAGAGGGAAAGATTTTAGGATTTCACCATTGTAAACAATGTTGGCTGTGGGCTTTTCATATATACTCTTTATCATGTTCAGAAAATTTCCTTGTATTCCAATCTTTTGCAGTGTTTTTATCAAAAAAGTGTGCTGTGTTTCGTCAAGTGCTTTTTCTGCATCTATAGATATAATCATGTGATTTTTTCCCTTCTATCTGTTTATATGGTGTATTACATTGATTGATTTTCTTATGTTGAACCATCCTTGCATACCCAGAATGAATCCCACTCGGTCATGGTGTATAATTCGTTTAATGTGTTGTTGAATACAGTTAGCAAGTATTTTGCTGAGGTTTTTGCATCTAGGTTCATTAGAGAAATTCGTCTGTAATTTTCCTTTCTTGTGGTGTCTTTGGCTTTGGTACTAGGGTAATGTTGACATCATAGAATGAGTTAGGCAATGCTCCTTCTGTTTCAATTTTTTTGAAGAGTTTCAGCAAGATTAGTGTTAGGTCTTTCTGGAATATTTTGTAGAATTCACCTGTGAAGCCATCTGGCCCTGGGCTCTTCTTAGTTGGGAGGTTTTTAATGACCGATTCTGTCTCTTGTGATTGGTTTGTTGAGATCGTCAATTTCTTCTTTCATCAATATAGGCTGCTTATGTGTTTCTATGAATTTGTCCATTTCCTCTGAATTGTGATTTTTGTTGGAATATAGTCTTTCAAAGTATCCTCTTATGATAGCCTTTATTTCTGTGGGGTCAGTGGTGATATCTCCTTTCTCATTTCTTAATTTGTGTATTTGCATCTTTTTTCTTTTTTTCTTTGTTAGTCTAGCTAAGGGTTTGTCAATTTTATTGGTCTTCTCAAAGAACCAGCTCTTGGGTTTTTTTAATCTTTTCAAGTGCTTTCTTATTTTCTATTTCATTTAGCTCTGCTCTTATCTTTGTTCTTTCTTTCTTTCTTCTTCCTGTGGGATTACATTGTTGTTTTTTTTATTAATTCCTCCAAATGTGCAGTTAGTTTTTCAATTTTTGTTCTTTCTTCTTTTTTGATGTATGAATTTATGGCTATAAATTTCCCCCTCTCATTTCTGCTTTTGCTGTGCCCCATAAGTTTTGGTATGTTGTGTTATCATTTTCATTAGTTTCAAGGTAGTTATTAATTTCTTTTGAGATTTCCTCTTTGACCCACTGTTTTTCTAAGAGTGTGCTGTTTAATTTCCATATCTTGGTGTGAAATCTGGGCCTCTGGCCCTTGCAGATTTCCAGCTTCACTCCACTGTGGTCAGAAAAATTATTTTGTATGATTTTGATCTTTCTGAATTCATTGAGCCTTTCTCTGTGGCCTAACATATGGTCTATCTTGGAGAATGATCTGTGTGCACTTGAGAAAAATGTATATCCTTCTGTATTTGGGTGTAATGATCTGTATATGTCTATTAGGGCAGCTCCTGTAATATACTGTTCAAGGTTTTTGTTTCTTTATTGATTCTCTTGTGAGATGTTCTGTCCAAAGTTGATAGTGATGTATTAAAGTTCCCCACTCTAATTGTAGAGGCATCTATTCTTTCACTTAGTTTTTCTGTTGTTTGCCTCATATATTTGGAGGCACCCTTGTTAGGAGCATAAATATTTATGATTACTCATTCTTCTTGAAAGATTATCCCTTTCACTAATATGTAGTACCCATCTTTATCTCTCATAATTGTTTTGCATTTAAAGTCTATTTTGTCTGATATTAATATAGCTACTCCTGCCTTTTTTTGGTTATTGTTTGCTTGTAAGATTGTTTTCCACCATTCACTTTCAACCTCCTTGAATCCCTGGGTCTAAGATGTGTTTCTTGTAGACAGCATATAGATGGGTCATATTTCCTTATCCAGTCTTCCAGTCTGAATGTTTTGACAGGTGAGTTTAATCCATTGACATTCAGTGTTGTTACTTTCAAGGAATTATTGATGTTAGCCATATTTTCTTTGGACTTGTGTTGGTCATACTTTGCTTTTTCCCTTTTCTTTTTGTCTTTTTTGTTGTTCTTACACTCTCCTACAACTCTGCCTCTCCTGTTTTTTTTTTCTTTCTTCCTGCAGAATTCCCTTTAGTATTTCTTGAAGGGCAGGGTTTTTGTTGGCACACTCTTAATTTCTGTTTATCTGTGAATATTTTGAACTCTTCATCATTTTTGAATGGTAGCTTAGGTGGGTAGAGTATTCTTGGCTGGAAATATTTTTCTTTTAGTACCTTGACTATATCATACCACTGCCTTCTTGCCTCCATGGCTTCAGATGAGAAATCAGCACTTAATCTTATGGAGCCTCCCTTGTATGTGATGGTTCTCTTTTCTCTTGCTGCTTTTTTAGAATTTTCTCTTCGTCTTGAGCATTGGATAATATGACAAGTATAGGTCTTGAGGTAGGCCTGTTGGGATTTATGGTGTTTGGTGTGTGTAGATTTGGGAAGTTTTCAGTCATTATTTCCTCCAACACCCCTTCTGTCCCCTTTCCCTTCTTTTCTCCTTCTGGGATGCCTATAATATGTATGTTTGTGCATTTTGCATTGTCATTCAGGTCCCTAAGTCCCAGTTGGATTTTTTTCTATCTTTTTACCGATCAGTTCTACTATTGGTTTGATTTCCAATGTACTGTCTTCCACGTTGCTAATTCTCCCCTCTGCCTCTTCTAATCTGCTGCTATTTGTTGAGAGTGTGTTTCTGATTTCTTGAACTGTGGTGTTCATCACCATGATATCTGTTATCTTTTTGTGTATGTCTGCAATTTCTTCTGTATTCTCTCCAAGTGTTTTCTTCATATTGTTAATCTCTTCTTTTACTTCATTAAGTTGGTCTCCTGGTTTTTAGTTTGTTCATTGGATTTGACCATGTTTTCCTGATTATTGGTTTGATTTGTAGTTTTTTATTGCTTTCTGGCCATCGTTTTATCTTGATGGGTTTAATCAGTTCCTTAGCTTCTTTGTCTAGTCTTGGGGATTAATTAGTTGTTGTTCGTGTGTAAGTGCTATGTCTTCTCTTTGTCACTTTGTTCTTCTTACTCGGTTTTCTTGTTGATGGATAAGTTCACTTTGAAGGAAAATATTAAGGCCAGGGAAAGCAAAATGAGTAAGAAAAGAAAATGTATAAAGTAGTATTGATAATAAATGTTAACAGGGCAACAATGTGAGATCTAGGAGAATGGATATTAGACGCACGTAAGTTGGTAGAATTATAGCTGTAAGTGGAGTACCTATAATGAGACAGTCAACTGAATATAGGGATGAATATAGTATGAATTAAAAGGCCAGTGTTTTCATGTGAGAGGGAAAGAGGAAAGAAAGACAATAATATCAACAGTGGATAAAATATAGAGAACAGAACAAAAGTATTAGAAATAAAAAGTCAGACAATTTGGGGGCCAAAGAAAGGGAGGTGGAATGTAGATCACGGAGCATAGAAAGATGTAGGGGAAAGGGGATAGTGTAGGTGGCCAAAATCAGTACACACAGAAAAGAGGAAATGGAGGATGAGGAAACACAGCAAATGTGAAGTGCTCTCTGCAGCACCTATTATATAAAGAAAATAAAATAAAAAAGAAGAAAAAGAGAGAAAAGAAAAAAATAGAAGAAAAAAAGGGGGGCAAAGAGAAGGCAGGGAAACAAGCAAGAAAAAGAAAAAGAGAAAAAACTTAATAAATGAAAAAGGATTTTAGGGGATAAAATGGGAGAAAAGACCAGGAGACAATGCAATATTAGCAACTATGACAAAAAAAAAAAAATAAGAACCAATGTTTCAAGCTAGGAATCCTCTTTGCAGTTAAATAAAATGCTTAGAGATCTGACCTTTCACTTCTCTCTCTCCCAGGGCAGCAGGAAAGCTGCCTGAGAGGTCCGCTAGGAGATACAAGTGGGTCCTTGTTGATCCAACTCAACACAGAAGACTATGACTCTTTATTTCCAGCGTGAGAGCACCTACACCTCACCAGAAACCCCAAATATGCTATTGGAAGCTTGGATAGTACCTCCTACAGTCCCTCCCCCTTAGGTGTGCTAGGGGAGGTCTAATTGATTTTCTGACTCCACCTTCTCCCAGACCAAGTTTCCTATCCCAGGACGTTTAGATAAATTGGGCTTCCTCAGCAGATTTGCCTCTCCTTTCTTCCCAGACTCTCCCCAAGTCAGCTGGTACACTCCTCCAAGTTCAAGGAGAAAAAAAACAACACAAAATGTGGAGGGCTAGGGTAATCAAGGACCTCAGACAGACTTCAGGGCGTGGTGGATTCAGAATGGGAAGTCCGTGATATTGCAGACTCAAGATGTGTGAGTCTCTGGAGCATGGGCTACCAGGGTTTAAGGGATACAGACCTGAGAACCACACATCTGGTTAACATGGGGTTTGGGAACACCACAGTACAACAGAGTTTTCAGGAATCGCCCCAGCCCGGCTGCCAGCCCTAGGGGGAAATGTCCCACCCACACCTTCTGACCTCTTTATAATAGACCCAAAATTCTACCTCTTGCAAGAATCTCTTCTGTCACTGTCTCACCAATTCGATGTCCAAACACCTCCTGCCTTGCTAACACCCAAAACAGCTTGGTCCTGCAGTACTCCGACCCTACTCAGTCACTTCTTTGCAGGAGACATTATGAGGCACACTCACTCAGATGCCATCTTGCCCAGCCTCCAATATCGATTTTTTATCACTTGTAATAAAATGTAGAAAATTTGCTACAAATTAGATCTTTTTAGTCTCCCCATTTATGACACAGTTTTCTTAAAAATTGCCTCTACATACATTGAGTACCACATCAAACAATGTTATAATTTCTGCTTTCAAACATAAAATATACTGCATATTTTTTAAATCAGGAGAAGAATAATAGTGTGTTATATTTACCTAGGTGTCCATTCTTTATTTTGCTCTTTCTTCACTTTTTATGTTCCTTTTCCAAGCCAAAGTAATTAACCAGTGTCATAAATAAATAAGATAATGAAATCCTACAATGAATGTCTCATGATGATTGAGGAGGTTGTTGTTATGGGGGGAGGAGTGAGGTGAGAGGGGTGGGGGGTATATGGGGACCTCATTTTTTTAATGTAACATTAAAAAAATAAATAAAGACAAAAAAAAAGAAATGCTTGCATAAGTATATCATTGCCTCTAAATAGCAGAAATAGTAGCAATAGTAAATTTTTTTATTAAATTCTTCATGTAATTTGGATCCAGTTATATTCAAACATCACAGCATAAATAAAATAATTATATATGCAATTAAGATATAATAAAGTAAAAATCATTATGAATAAATGAAAATGTGGGGAAAGATTAACATATATGAATTCTTTAAAATTTAACTCTTCGGTAGAGTAAAACAAATCACAAATTAAAATGTGAAACAAAAGTTTGGGGAATATGTAGCATATAGAACTCAGGTAACTGAGCTCCTGCCTACCACATGGGATGCCCATGGTTTGTTTCCCAGTGCCTCCTAAAGAAGACAGTGAGCTGGCATGACAGGCAGGCATGACAAGCTGATACAGTAAGATAACTCAACAAGAGACACAAGAAGAAAATCATAACGTGAGATACAACTGAGCAGGGAGCAGAAGGTCCCGGTGCCTCCTAAAGAAAAAAGAAGCAAGACAGTGAACTGATGCGATGGGCAAGCAAAGCAAGCTGACACAAGATAATGCAACAAGAGACACAAGAAGAAAAAACAATGAGAGACAACTAAAAGCAGGGAATGGCGGTTACTCAAGTGATTAGACGCCTCCCTCCCACATCAGAGGTCTTGGGTTCAGTTCCCAATGCCTCCTAAAGACATACAACACAGCTAGTTCAAACAATGAGGGAATGGGAAGAAATAAATAAATTAAGTAAATCTTTTTTTTTTTAAGTTAATGGTCTTAATATAAAAAGAGGTACTACCTCTGTATAAGAACATACTAATTAACTAACTCATAAAATGACAAGGAAAAGAAATTATTTTGACAGAGAAGATTTATCAAATTAACTAAAAACCTTTCTAAAAGCCATTCAACCTCACTAGGAATCTAAGGATGGCTAAATAAAGCACCATATACTTTCTTTATGTCTTTATACAGTCGTGCTAATTTTGATACTAGCAAAAAGTAAATTGAGTCATGTTTTAAGTTTCATAAATTATCAGAATTCATGTGTTTTTGTAACCTCTTGATGGACAAATATTTCCTTTTCCTTGGAATATGAGAATACACTTGTAACTAAAAACTTAACAGATATGTCTTAACTCACTGAATTGTATTTTAAGCAATGTTTAACTTTCTGATATTTGGCACTGTAGCCCAAAGAAAATACCAATAACTGTGATGGCTTACAGAATGATAGCCTTGATACATTTTAGCCTTTTGAAGTAACCAGAAGCATATATCTGTAACTGTTGTAAATCATTGAACTGTAACTCAGATGCCTTGTTTCTTTAATGCCAATGCAATATTTTGAAACTGCATGACCTTAACCGGTAACTAGATGGTAAGGAGAACTTGTTACTATAATTGCTTGTATTTCCTTGTCTTATTTTGCACTCCTGAGATGGGGTGCCCTTGCACATAGCCCCCTTGTTGATTAAATGAGTAGGCCCAGAAGTGACCACCCCAATTCCTAAGTTATCTTGTTAAACCAAAGCAGTTCTAATCAGAGTCTGCATGGCTGACATGCACAGTAGCTTAAACTTTAAACTAAGTAAATTAAGCATGTAAACAATCTGCATACGTTCAGCAATTATACTATCTGTAACCTCATTGTCATCCTGAGCCCGCTTGCTTTTGTTTGAATGTGTAAGTGATTGTAAGTTTCTCCAGTTTGGGGGGACAGATTTATGGCCAACAGATCTTCTGCTCTCCTTGTTTTGCACTCAGCAATAAATTCTTTCTTTGAAACACCTGGTGTCATAAAATTGGCATCAGGCAGAGCACCCCTGCATTGATCAGTATCACACTTTCCCCACTGTAGCCATGAAAGCTATATTCATGGTGACTATGGTAAACTTAAACTGGCAGAGGCAACCTGTTCACTTAAAACTGGAACAAAGCTGAGCAAAAAGAACTACATCTGGGTTGTGCAGGGGCTTCTAGACAATGGTGATGTTCATTTCTTAAATAGGTCCTAGAAACTGGCTTATTTATGTATATGCAGATATTAATGTATCTCCCTCTTGGACAGAAGGTTTACCTCTAATGTAAGGAAGGAAAGGGATGTATTGTGTTTTCCTTTCACATTCCACAAGAAGTCTTCTTTCCTTGAGATCATGGAAGAAGGGGCTGCATATGGTAGTACCAACTAGAGGATAAGCCCAAAGGGCATGAGATCTAGAAGCTGGGACACAATCACCAGCTGTCTCAAAGTTTTGGAGCTGAGCTTTCTTGCCTCATCATTTCCATGTTTACCACTGAAGTCTTGCTGCCATTCTGACCATGAGAAGAGGCCAACTACACCTCAGACTGAAAGCCAAAGATGGTGAAGAAAGCAAATAAATTGGTTCTGGACAAAGGGAATCTGGAAATGGCACAAAGCATCATCTGAATCCCTGACAAAACCAAAAGTACCCTCTTATAGAATCTCAAGGGTCCCAAATGCTGCTGAGGATCTTGTAAAAATGAGAGTAGGAAAAAATAATCCAGAGCCTGACAGGTATCAAGGTAAGATAGTGAGTAGTAACTGAGGAGACCACTTAATCCAGATTGGAATACACTGCTCCTCCCCCCCTGACAGATCTTCACCCCTGTTGTCTGCCCCAAAAGACCCTCATAGGAGTAGCAGTTGCCACATCCTCTCACCTAAGCCATGGAGTCTGAGGATGGTGCAGGCCTTGGTCTTTGGGGTACATTCTCAGGTCAGCAGAGAGAGGAGTTCTGGATGTTGAAGTGAGGACTCTGAGTGAAGATTGAGAAAGTGGACCCTACCAGCCACTGCTATGCCCTTGTCAACAGACTGAACCTCACCTAGGATAGGATGCAGAGTGGGATGCAGAGTGGGGATGAGGACATGCCCAAGAACCGTATCTTCACTCTTATCCTGAGTGTGGTCTTCATGAAGGGTAACTGTGCTACTGGGAGACAGTCTTGGAAGAGCTGAATATGATGGACCTATGTTCTGGGAGGAAGCGCTTCATCTTTAGGGAAAACCAGGAAGTTCATCACCAAAGATTTGAAGCAGGAAAAGTAGCTTCAGTGCTGGTGGGAGCCCAATAGTGCTCCTCTTATCTATGAATTTCTGTGGGTTCTGAGAGCCCAGGCTGAAACCAGCAAAAAGAAAGTCCTAGTGTTTTTGGCCAATGTCCATGGACTCTTACAAGTGCTTTCCTATCCCAATATAAGGAGATTTTGAAAGATGAGGAAGAGAGAGCCTTAGCCAGAGCTTCAGTTAGGGCTGGCTCTACCACCCTGGCCCGTGCAAGTTTCAGTGCCAAGTCCAGCAGGTTCTCCTATCTGTTCTGTAGCCTGAAGTAGATATCTCACTTTGTGTTTGAAGAGAGCAGGCAATGATCTAAGTGGTAGAAGGCCAGGGAGGATTGGTGGGATCACAGTGTATAACATCTTTGTTTTCATGTTCTATATGAGTAACTTGGAGATTTAGCCTTTTAGGAATGGGGAGTTATTTGACTAGTGCACCTTTTAATATAACATGTTTTTTTTTGTTTTGTTTTTTTTTTGAGGTACTGAGGCCAAGGATTAAACCTGGGACTTCATACGTGGGAAGCCAGCACGCAACCACTGAGCCATATCGGCTCTCCTGAGTTGGTTTCTTTGGTTTTGTTTGGTTTTTGGAGGCACCAGGAACCAAACCCAGGACCTCCCCCGTGGGAGGCAGGTGCTCAATCACTTGAGCCATATCTGCTCCCTAATGTAACATTTAATTAGCTTCAGAATCAAAGTTTATGAATGATATTGGTTGCTCATGTACTGTTGTTTATGAGACTGAAGAGTAAGAGGTTCTCGATTTGGTCAAACATTTCAGGAAGCCATCCATCTCCTTTTGTCATCAGAAACATGATAACATGACGTTAAAATAAGCATTTCCTTGAAAATGTGAAAGAAATCAGCTTTAACTTATGGGGATAAAGATATGGAAAGGAAAAAGGGAAATATGTTCAATTCTTGCCTTCTCTTATCATTTTTAGACTGTTGTTCTGAAGAATGAAATTATAAATACCTGGATTTGCTTATCTTACTCAAGAATGTAGGTATAATTAACCATTAAAAGTTAGAACTCTTGGTTACTGAATCATTTATTCCCTGAATATCAAATGAGCATGTGCTCCTGAGTAGGCACCTCAGGAATACTAGGGATACCGGAATAATAAAGACCCAGGTCCTGCTCCCAGAATTTTAGAGAATAAGAGCAGCCATAATTTTGGGACAATAATGAGGAGCTTATAAATCTAAATTGCAAGTAAAATTTCCTACAAGTTATTTTGAGATCATGAAAAAAAGCAGGAATGGAAGGTGTCCTCCCCTTTTGTTCCAGTTTTCTTGAACACTACCTAGTCTGTGCACAAGTCCAAGGAGTTTCTGAGAAATAAAAATGCTATTTCCTTAAGATGAAAGGCCCAGAAAATACTAGGCTAGCACTGATGTTTGACGCTAGGAGAGCCAGAACCCACTCAATTCAAAATACATTTTAATTAGGTTGAGTGTAAATCAGCTAAATTAAATCTGGGGCTGTATTTTGAGTTAGCTTCAAATGAATAATAGCAACTGTGGTTTGGATGAAAGAGAGTGAAGGACTTGGTCCTTAACCCAAATTCTAGGAGCTTTGAGTTGCATCCAGCTGGTGATCCAGAGGGTGATGACACCCTCACACTCAAACAGATAATATATTCTCTGAGGGCAAAAATTTACTGAACTTTACTTTTTTTTTTTAAGATTTATTATTTTGTTTGTTTGTTTCTCTCCCATTCTCCCCCAACCCCCCGTTATCTGCTCTCTATGTCCATTTGCTGTGTGTTCTTCTTTGTCCGCTTCTGTTGTTGTCAGCGGCACAGGAATCTGTGTTTCTTTTTGTTGTGTCATCTTGTTGTGTCAGCTCTGTTTGTGTGGTGCCATTCCTGGGCAGGTTGAACTTTCTTTCACACTAGGTGGCTCTCCTTATGGGGCGCACTCCTTGAGCGTGGGGCTCCCCTACACAGGGACACCCTGCGTGGCACGGCACTCCTTGCGCGCATCAGCACTGCACATGGGCCAGCTCCACACGGGTCAAGGAAGCCTGGGGTTTGAACTGCAGACCTCCCATGTGGTAGACGGACACCCTATCCATTGGTCCAAGTCCACTTCCCTGAACTTTACTTGATAAGCAGCATTTTATCTGATTCATTGTCTCATATTCTTTAGCCCTACACATTTTCTGAGATAGCCTGTATAAAATAATTTTTAAGAACAATTTTAAAACAGAGGAGTGAGGGAATGGATGTGGCTCAAGTGGTTGAGCCCCTGCTTCCTACATTGGAAGTCCCAGGTTTGTTACCAGTACCTCTGAAAAAAAAAAACAAACAAACATCAAGCAAAGAGGTGAGAAAACCAACTCAGGAGAGACAATGTGGCTCAGTGGTTGAGCACCAGCTTCCTACATAAGAAGTCCTGGGTACAATCCCTGGCCCTAGTATATGAAAGAAAAACTTTTTTTAAACCAAATAAATATACACAAAAAACAAAACTTAGGTATGTGTGTTTGGACATGGTCTCAAATTAATCATATTAATAACTCTCATTCATTAAAGACAGGGGTTCTTAATCAGTAGTCCACGGACCCCCAAGGGGTCTGTGTAAAGATTTCAGGGGTCCATGAGCTTGAATTGAAAAAAAATCAACTTATTATCTTTATTTTCTCTTATCTCTAACTGAAATCTTACATTCCCTTCATTTACAAATGTATGCAATAAATAAATTACCATAGTATTCATTTCATGTCACATTACTGTTGTTGCATATCTTGAAAAATTGCTTACACTCATCCATACTTTGAAATTACAGTCATTGTTAGACCCCACGCTAGTTGAGTGTCATAAAACTATCTGCAGCTACATTCTAAGAAGGGGTCCACCATTTTCACATGACTGGCCAAGAGCTCCATGGAACAAAACAGTTAAGAACCCCTGATTAAATACGTGAGCTATATCAGACAGTATGCCACATGCTTGACGTACATTACACAATTTTCAACACTCCTACAAGACAGAGCATGTTGAACCCACACCATAGATGAAAAACCCAAGGCTTAGAGAGCTTGGGAATGTGCTCGAGTTCACAGGGTAGTCTGTGATAGAGCTGGGACTAGACTCCTGATCCGAATTTTTTAGAGCTTACTGTGTTCTGCAAGCCTGAGGCAGACCTTCTGTCTCTTAATTCATTTCTCTTCTCACTAATCCATTATATCTCTCAGGTAGTAAAAAGGTGGACCTATAGCCAAAGTGCTATATGTAACCTAAAGAAGGAAGGTGAAAATGAAAATCAAACACTAACTGCAGATATGTATGGATTTCATCCACATCTTATGTCATGTGACTAGCCCTTACTACTGAAATAGAAATAGAATCAAGGCATTAGAAAGCCAGAATGCCAATCAATGCTTTCTCTTCCATTCAAGAGCAAAAATGGAGACCCTGTGTTGAAATGGTAGAACATATATGGTGGAAGCAACCTGGATGCTTGGGTCATTTGATAGCAGATAATACAGGTAGCAATTATTATATCTGATTAATACATAGCTACTTTATCTTTTGTTAGGCTTATTTAAATATTTATTAACAAAGGTCTTAGGGCATTGTATTAGCCAAAAGGGGTGCTGATGCAAAGTACAAGAAACCTGTTGGCTTTGATAAAGGATATTTATTTGGGGTAAAAGCTTACACTTATAAGGCCCTAAAGAGTCCAACTCAAGTTTACTTCCTCATCCAAAATAAGTTACCACGTGTTGAAGCAAGATGGCAGGCTATATCTGTGAGGGTTCAGCCTTTTTCTTTCCTCTTAAGGCTCCATGAGCTGAGTTTCTTCTGTGTATCTCAGCTGTAGCCTGGCACTGGGCTCAGCTGCAAACTATCAGGCAAATGGTCTCTCTCTTCCCGGGGCCGCAGGAGCAAAGCTGACAAAGTTCTCTCCTCTGGAATCTATGAAGCTCTCGCTATTCTCATGTATCTTCTCCTGTTCTCCTTGAGTGATTGTCTGTTTATGAGTCCACCAGGGGACTCAACCCTGGGTCATACCCTACTGACGTGGTTGAATTAAAACACTAATCTTAATGTAATCAAGCAAATGTAAACACCTTTGAATTTAATACAATCAAAGTGTATCACACCCAGAGGAATAGACTAGTTTAAAAACATAATTAATATCTCTTTTTGGAATTCATAAATAATATCAAACCACCACAGGCATATTTTTTGTTGCAAAACTTTCCCCCTGGTACCTCCAAAAGAAAAGAGAAAAAAAAAATCTTTTAACAGACATACATCAATCACAATTTCCCTCTATATTAGCCAGCCAAAGGGGTGCTGATGATACAAAATACCAGAAATCAGTTGGTTTTTTTTAAAGGTTATTTATTTTGGGTAGAAGCTTACAGTTACCAGGCAATAAAGTATAAGTTACTTCCTTCACCAAGTCTTTTGCCATGTGTTGAGGCAAGATGGCTGCCAATGTCTGCCAGGGTTCAGGCTTCCTGAGACTCATTTCTTTCTGAGTTCAGCTCCTCTGCTTTCTCCACAAGGTCGGCTCTAGACTTTCAGGTGACCAGCTCTGTTTCTCTCCCCAGGGCTTGATTCTCTCTGGGCTCAGCTGCTCTGCTGCTCTGTGTGCTTACTTCCCAGGCTCCAGCTCAAAACTCCCAATTCTGTCTTTCATCATGCCTACTGATGTGGCCCAAGCAAAGTCCTAATCATGACTTAATTAGGTAAAAGTGAAACTTTACACAGACTGTTAGGCTCAAGGTAGGGCCTTTATGGATAACAAGAGATGGCATGAAGAAAACTTCAACACAAGAGTTAGGCAAATTCACATTTATTACATCTGAAGAGGTAAGGAGCCAAGGCCAGTTTAAAGTGACTCAGACCCAATTCCCTGTGCAGCAGTTTTACTCTTGCTTAAATACCCAAGTTATTACTTAGCATTTGCTTTGATTATGCATAGTTTTAATGCATATGGATGAACACACATGGCTGGTTATATAATTGTATGATTAGTATGTTCAGGAAATCATACTTGCACATACATTGCATGATTAAGAAAGGGGTGGACAACTCCACCCCTGGGTGGGAATTTTACTGTGTTAATTAAGCAAGTTGAAGTGAGGACAGCAAGGGGCTGCTTCTGCACAGGTTCAGCCAACTGGTTGAAGCTGGTTTTCATACTTCATTGCTTCAACAGGATGTTCTTGACTACCAAAAGCAGAATTTGGCACAAAGAAAGAGTTGCATCTCATTACCTTCTGATTTACCTATAATTCTTTTCTTTGTATCCTAGCAACAGGGAGAGAAACAAGTTATTTTCATGTATTCAGTCATCCTACATCGATCAAGATGAGCTTACAAACATAATACAATGTCTATTTTTGGAATTCATAAACAGTATCAAACTGCTACACCCTCTTTGTGATGTTCCTCCAAAATTCATCCCCCTCTTCAGGTAACCAGAACTAATAATCCTGTGTATATTATTTAAAAGATGATTTTAGGCTTTTTGGGCCATAAATTTAGCATAAAATATGCTGTGATTTTTAACTTAATTGATACAGATGTGAATATTGTTGCCACATCATAAAATGAAAAGCAGGATCTTTCCATGACAACCATGACAACACATATAGCTTACCTAGGGTGTTAGCCCATGGTGCAGACATTTCATGTTGGATGGAGAAACTACGGAGATGACACACATCCTTGTTAAACTGACTGGGGTGGCAGGGATGCAAGGGATACAATATAGATTGCATCACCATCATCCTGTTATAAGCATCTTCATATCCAAAACAGTGTTAGGGCCTGGAAAGGAAAACCTATAAACAGAAGCTCAGTGATAATCACACAAGGAGTGATTCAAATGAGGTGATCAGCTGTAGCACTTTGGGATTCTTTCATAGATGCAGAAAATCTGACTAGTTCTAAACCTCCACATTTTGATTCAGTGAACATAGCCTTCTGGTAATTTTATTTTTTCTTTCTTCATTCACTCATTCAGCCAGCTAGCATTTACTGAACATATGCTCAGTGTCTAATATGGACAATGTGGGTAGAATGTGTTGAAATATGGAATTGTCTATCTTTATAGTTCTGTGAAAAATCTGGAAACTACCAAGAAAGATAACATTGTTTTGGAAGATTTCACCTTCACCTTCCCAGAGGATTTGGGCATCACAAGCTATTCATATATGTGTGTGTGTGTGTGTGTGTGTGTGTGTGTGTGTGTGTGTGTGATATATCTCAATTATAATGAGAACATGACTCCCTAGCAGACATTTTTTTCTTTTCATTAATTAATTAAGAGACAAGTTAATTCGAAGTCACAGGTATTTACCTGCAACATGATTAACATTGCTAATTTCCATTTGCAAGAAGAAATTTTGGGAAATCATAGTAGACTAATCACAAAGTGTTTTTGGCTAGTGGTCAGGGAGCTCTCATAATGTGAGACCTTAGGGAAGCCACTCAGTCTCATTATGTGCATGACATAAAGGCATTATGTTCTGCTCTCCTCAAACCATTCCACCAAACTTTAAACTCAATTGCTTTAAAAAAATAAAAATATCAGAAAACAACTACAAGATCATTATGTTTTTGTTGGTTTCAATATTCTATATTTCTATTAATGACATATACCTACAAAAACACATTTCACATATATCTTTTGAGATTTTTTACTATTCAGGGTCTTTAAAAGAGTTGGTAAGAAAATCAGACATTCTATAATTTAAACATTACTGTTTTATCAAGTGGTTCACAGGAACAAACAGTTACATGGAATCAGTGATTTTCTTAAATGAAATTTAAAAGCAAATTTTGTTTTAATGGATGTTTATAATGCATATTTTTAAAATTTTTTCAAAGCAACTTATCTTACATTTGTGAAATGTATAATCTCTATAATTTCATTTATATTTTAAGATAAGAGCATTATTTCTAGTAAAGAGATAAATGAGGAAAGAAAGCATGTTGCATTTAAACATATTTTATTTGATTTTTAACATCCTAAGTAAATCTCATGTTCAAATATTAGTGTTAATATTAAGTACTTTTAAAAATAATGACAGTGAAACACTACAAAAATACAAGCATGTAGACTACATTAACTCCCAGTACCAAGGTGTATTAGTCAGGGCTCTCTAGGAAAACAGAACTGACAGGAGATATCTGTAAATAATATGAGATTTATAAAATTCTTTAATGCAACCATGAGCATGCACAAGTACAAATTCCCCAGGACAGGCTGCAAATCAGGGACTCTGATGAGTTTTTGATGAGTTCCCAGGAGATGCTGACTGTCCAGAGACAAACTGGGAAAATTCTCTCTGAATGCTGAAATCACTTCCTCTTTTAGGGCCTTCAACTGATTGGATAAGACATCATTCATTTCAATCTGTTGGTTGATTGTAGATGTAATCAGCAATCTATGCAATCAATTCTCTGATGATTAAAGTCCATGAAATGTCCTTGTATCACAATTAGCCCAGTGCTTGTTTGACCAAACAAATGGACACCATCACCTGGCCAAGTTGACACATTAGCCTAACCGCCACACACACGCACAAACTACACTGACCCTAGAAGAAATAGAAGACCTCAACAAACCAATCACAAGTGAAGAGATTGAAACAGTCAGCAAAAACCTCCCAAAGATGAAAAGCCTAGGACCACATGGCTTCACGGGTGAATTCTGCCAATCATTCAAAGACTATCGAATACCAGACTTGCTCAAGCTCTTCCAAAAAGTTAAACAAGAAAGAAGGCTACCAAACTGACTATAGGAAGCCATCACCCTAATACAAAAACCAGATAAAGATATTTTTTTGAAAAGTAAAGAGAGAGAACCAGCAAGATGGTGGTGGAGTAAGGAACTCCTAGAGTCAGTTTTTGCTACAGGGCAGTTAGTAAACACCCAGAGCTCTCTGGAGTTAGCTGAAGCACCTGTCTGGGGGCTCCAGGAGGCCAGAAGAACATTCTGCAATGGAAGGAGGAGAGTGCCCATCTGCAGAGAAGATTTGTAAGTAGAGTGCTCCACACCCAGGAGGCTGGTGCCCAGCCTCCACTGGAGGCACAAGTCGCCTTGGGAGCTGTTCTACAGCTGGAATTGAAAACACCACTTCCAAGGTTGGGGGAGAAAGAGACAGTTCAGCACCAACTCCAGCTACTGATGAGTAAATTCAGTGAGCTAAAGAGTAATCCTGGGAACAATTAGAGTTTGAGCCTGTCTAGGACAGAAGGAGGCTGGAAGCCTCCATCTTATCTCTGCACCCGGCACAAAGGAAAGCAGGGCAGACTGAAAATCCCAGTGCTGGTAGAGACTGGCTTCTTTTCATGCAGGTCAGATTGCAGTTCTAGCCTAGGCTCCAGTTCCACTTCCAGTGGGGAGGAACATGTAGGGACTTGTGCAAGCCTCTGCTGTTAATTACCAGCCAAGCCTGGGAGGCCAGTGATTATCCTACTCTGGTGGCACCAGCCACCCAAGAAGCTGTTATGGGGCTGGAATTGGAAGCTCCATTTCCCAAAAACAGGGGGGGAGGAGATAGTTGGCTGCCAATTTCAGCTAATGATTTGTAGACTTGGCTGGCTAAGATATAACCCTGGGAAAAGCTGGAGTGTGAATCAGTCCAATTTAAAAAGAGGCCAGTGACTGCTGTTTTGACTCTGACCCCAGCAGGAGGGGAAGTCAGGCTGACCAAAAATCACAGTGATAGTAGGAACTGATTTTATCACCCAGATGGGTCTGTAGCACTAGTCTAGGCTTCAGCCCTGCCTGTGGCAGGGAGGAGGCTGGCAGGCTTTCCACCAGCCTATCCAGGTAACTGCAGGTACATTTGGCTGGCACAGACTGAAAACCAGAAGTCTACTGGGGGAACTGTGGTCATCTTGGATCCTCACTGCATAGATTGCTGCCCACAACTGCAGCACCATCCCTGCCCGAGTTAGGGGAGAAAGGGTTATGGAGCTTCATTAGTCTCTCTCAGCAACTACAGTCTAGGCCTGCATGACTTGGAATATTCCACACAGCTGTGATGCTGTCCCTACCCCTGGCAAGGGAGAAAGGTGAAAGAAACCTCATCAGTCCCTGGCACAATGAGGGCAGCTTGAGCCTCCATAGCTTACATCACCAACTACATGCTTGGCTCCTACTGCACAAGCAGCAAAGGAGAAAGGGCAGGAAGCCTGAAACTAAAGAGAAAAATTGCACACAGAATAAATATTCTAGTGAACCAGATGCCAAGTCACCAACAAAAAATTACAATCCACACCAAGAAACAAGAAGCTATGGCCCAGTTAAAGGAACAAAATAAGCCTCCAGATGACATAAAGGATTTGAGACAACTAATCATACATGTTCAAACAAATCTCCTTAATAAATTAAATGAGATGGCTAAAGAGATTAAAGATATTAAGAAGACACTGGATGAGCACAAAGAAGAATTTGAGAGCATACATAGAAAAATAGCAGATCTTATGGGAATGAAAGGTAAAATAAATGAAATTTTAAAAACACTGGAATAATATAATAGTAGATTTGAGGAGGCAGAAGAAAGGATTGGTGAGCTTGAAGAAATGGCCTCTGAAAGTGAACATGCAAAAGGCCAGATGAAGAAAAGAATGGAAAAAATTGAACAAGTTCTCAGGGAACTAAATGACAGCAAAAGGCATGTAAACATACGTGTCATGGGTGTCCCAGGAGGAAAAGAGAAGGGAAAAGGGACAGAAGAAATATTTGAAGAAATAATGGTAGAAAATTTCCCAACCCTATTGAAGGACATAGATATCCATGTCCAGGAAGCACAACATAATCCCATCTGAAAAAATCCTAATAGACCAACTCTTAGACACATACTCATCAGAATGTCAAAAGCCAAAGAGAAAGATAGAATTCTGAGAACGGCAAAACAAAAGCAATACATGAAATATAAGGGATATCCAATAAGATTAAATGCTGATTTCTCACCAGAAACCATGCAGACAAGAAGACAGTGGTCTGATGTGTTTAAGATACTACAAGAGAAAAACTTCCAGCCAAAAATCTTATATCCAGCATGACTGACTTTCAAAAATGAGGGTGAGATTAGAATATTCACAGATAAACAGAAACTGAGAGAATTTCTAAGCAAGAGACCAGATTTTCAGGAAATCCTAAAGGGTATACTAGAGCCTGAAAAGGAAAGACAGGATTGAGAGAGGCCTGGAAGAGAGTCTAGAAATGAAGATTATATCAATAAAAGTAACTACAGAAATAAACTTAACCAACAATGCAAAGCACTTGTATTCAGACAACTTCAACTCAATGTTAAAAGAAATTTAAAAAGGCCTAAAAAACTGGAAAAACATTACATGCTCATGGATTGGAAGACTAAATATCAGTAAGATGTCAATTCTACTCAAATTGACATACAGATTCAATGCAATCCTGATAAAAATTCCACCAGCATTAAAAAAAAATTGAAAATACAATCATCAAATTTATTTGGAATGGCAAGGAGTACTGAATAGCCAGAAACATCATAAAAAGGAAAAGTGAACCCTCATCTCCAGACTTTAAATCTTATTACCTAGCTATAGCAGTAAAAACAGCCTAATATTGGCATAAAGACAGACATATAGACCAATGAAACCAAATTGATGGTTCAGAAATAGACCCTTACATGTATGGTCAAGTGATTTTTGACTAGCCTGTCAAACCCACACATTTTGCATAAACAATCCATTCACCAGATGGTGCTGAAAGAATTGGATATCCATAGTTGAAAGAGGGAAAGAGGACCCCATCTCAGTTTATCCAAAAATTAACTCAAAATGGATCAAAAACCTAAAAATAAAAGCAAGAACTATAAAACTTTTAGAAGAAATTGTAGAAAAATAACCTCAAAACCTGGTGGTAGGTGGAGGATTCTTAAAGGAGATAAGAGGAGAACTGAGATGGATTACTAATGCTTAATAAATGTAGAAGTTTTAATTAGCTTTACTGTCAAAGTTTGGAATGTGTAGAGTGGATGGTAACACATAGTGAGGAACAGCTAGTTTATAAATGGGGATGTTACTGAAAATGGCAGTCTAGGTATGTAAATGCCAATTGACAGAATGCTAGAGAATGATCTAGGAAATGAATAGCAGAGTAAACCAAGAAGTGGATGAGAATTGTGGTTGATGGTATAGATGCAAATATGTCCTTTGTGAGCTAGAGTAAATGTAAATCACTACTGCAGGGTGTTGGGAATGTGGAGAAACATAGGAAAGATAAAACTGGAGTGATCTACAGACTGTGGTTAGTAGTAATAATATAATATTCTTGCATCTATGCAAAAGATATACTGTATTGATAATGAGGCAGTATGGAAAATGTTAGCCAAATGTACACTATGGACATGGTAACAATCAGATGATATTATTTTATCTATAGCAAATGTTCCACCACAGTGTGGGTGTTGTTTGGGAATTCTGCACATGTGCATGATTGTTTCATAAGTTTCCAACATCTGTCATAAAAAATATATTTAAAAAATAATAATAAGGTGGGTTGGAGGAAAAACACACCAAATGGAAGGACTATGATTAGTAGTAAGATTTTGAAAATATTCTTTCATAATCTGTAACAAACGTCTCACAACAATGCAAGGTGTTGGTGGAGGGTTGATGTATGGGATCCCTCTATGATGTTATGCATGTTTGCTTTGTAAGTTCACAACTTTTACTATATACTTAAATTGTTTATGTATGTTCATATAGAAATGATATAAAAATAATAATAGGGTGGGTTGGGGGAAAATACTTTGGTTAGTAGTAATATTTTGACAATGCTCTTTAATCTTTATTTAAAAAACCTTAAAAGATTGCAAGTTATCTGTGGTAGGGTGGGTTATGAGAGTCCTGTACGATGTTATTTATGTTTGCTTTGTAAGTTCACAGCTATTATGATATACTTATTGTTTATGTATGCTTATGTATGAGTGATATACTTCAATAAATTAATTAAAGAAAAAACAAACAAAAAAGACATGTTTACAATCTTACAAATCCCAACTTGGCTCTGTGGCTTCCTTTTTCTTACTGCATGTAACCTGGTATAACTCCTGGATGGCATGAAGCACTACTCTAAATGCCCTTCAGGTGCCCAGCACCAGCTCCCAGTTTGTAAGTTCCTTAATAAACTGCTACTATTTTGCTAAAAAAAAAAAAAAAAGTAAAGAGATATATTCAATATCTTTCATGAATATAGATGCAAAAGTCCTCAACAAAATACTTGCTCACTGAATCCAAAAGCACATTAAAAGAATGATACATCATGATCACTTGGGTTTTATCTTAGGTATGCAAGGGTCATTCAATGCAACAAAATCACATAGTATAATAAATCACATTGATAAATTGAAGTGAAAATTCCCATGATCCTCTCAATTGATGCAGAAAAGGCATATGACAAATTGTAACACCCAAACTACAATGTAAACCATTACTCATGTGGTGCAGCAGTGCTCCAAAATGTATTCACCAAATGCAATGAATGTCCCACCATAATGAAAGAGGTTGGTGATGTGGGAGGAGTGGGGTGAGGGGGATGGGGGGTATATGGGGACCTCTTATATTTTTTTAATGTAACATTTTTTAAAAATAGAGGAAAAAAATTTTTTAAAAACACTCCAAAAGTTAAGAACAAAAGGAACCTTTCTCAATATGGTAAAATGCATAAATGAAAAACCTACTGTTAACATTGTACTCAACAGTGAAAGACTGAAGGCTTTCATGCTGAGATAAGAAACAAGACAAGGATGCCCACTCTCACCACTGTTATTCAATATTGCACTAGAAGTTCTAGCTGGAGCAATTAAACTAGATAAAGAAATAAAAGGCACCCAAATAGGAAAGGAGGAAGTAAAACTTGCACTATTTGCTGATAATATGATCTTATATCTATAAAATCTTGAAAAATCCACAAGAAAGTTACTAGAAATAATAGACGAGTTCAGCAAAGTGACAGTATACAAGATTAATATGCAAAAATCAATAATCAATAACGTTTATACACACTACTAAAGTACAATATGAGGAGAAAATTAGAAAAAATCCCATGTACAATAGTGGCCAAAAGAATCAAATATTTAGGAACAAACTTAACCAAGGACATAAAGCATGCAGAAAACTACAAAGCATTTCTACAAAAAAACAAAAACAAAAATGAAGAAGACTTAAATAAATGGAAAGGCATTCTGTGTTCATGGATTCTGTATTATTAATATGTCAATTCTAACCAAACTAATTTACAGATTTAACACAATTCCAACAAAAATCCCAATAGCCATTTTTGCAGAAAGGAAAGACAATTATCAAATTTACTTGGAAGGGTAAGGAACCCCATATATCTAAAAATGAACTAAAAAAGAAGAAAGACATTGGGGGATTCTCACTTCCTGACTTTAAAGCACCTTCTTTGTAATTTGTGTTTCTGAGTGTGATAGAATTAGACTCAGATGTTTCCTTTCTGCACATGCCTCTCCTGTCACTTTTACTGAACCTGTGCTTGATGCTGGGGTTGGTGTATACTCAGAAGACTTGAGTCTCTGGACTTGCCACGTGCCAACTAGGCCCTCAGCCTCAGCAGAGTTGCAATTCCTACTCTCTGATTCATTGATCTTACCCAGGTCACCTAACAGGGAGGTGAAGATGGTCAACCACCACACCAGGGATCCAAGAGTGCTTACAACTACAAGCCGGAGAATCGCATCCATCAACCATGTGGGATCTAAGCTCCCTCTCAATTTAGAGGTGGAGTGGACATCACCATTCCAGGGTCCACAGGACGGAGAAATAAAATATGGATTAAAGTGGAATTACTGTTATTCTACTATAGAACTATTGTGACTCTAGCAATGGAAGAAACTGTATCATTGATGTGGAGACAGTGGCCCTGGTAGTTGCTGAGGGTAGGGAGAGGGAAGAAGATATGTGATATGGGGGCACTTTGGGGGGCTTGAAGTTGTCCTAAATGATATTGCAGGGACAGACGCTGGACATTATATATCCTTCCATAACCCACTGAATGGACCGGGAGAGAGTATAAACTACAATATGAACTGTAATCCATGCGATGCAGCAGTGCTCCAAAATGAATTCACCAAATGCAATGAATGTGTCACAATGATGAAAGAGGTTGTTAATGTGGGAGGAATGGGGTGGGGTGGGGTGTAGGGAATACGGGAACCTCTTATATTTTTTAATGTAACTTTTTTTGTGATCTATGTATCTTTTTTAAAAAGGCAAATAAATTTTTAAAATTCCAAAAAAAGTATAATTACGGTGGTAAAAAAACAACATGGTACTGGCATAAAGACAGACTGATTGATCAAAGGAAGTGAATTAATAACTCAGAAAAAGACCCTCTTATCTGCAGTCAAGTGATTTTTGACATGACTGTCAAGCCTTCCCAACTGTGCTAGAGCTGTCTAATCAACAAATGGTGCTGGGAGAACTGAATAGTCACATCCAAATGAAAGAAAGAGGACCCTATCTTGCACCTTATACCAAACTTCACTCAAAAAGGATCAAGGACCTAAATATAAAAGCAAAAACCATAAAACTCCTGGCAGAAAATGTAGGAAGACATTTTCAAGATCTTGTCATAGGCATTAGTTTCTTAAACCTTACCCCAAAACCCGATCAACAAAGGGAAAAAAAAAAAAAGATAAACGGGACCTCTTCAAAATTCAACACTTTTGCACCTCAAAGGACTTTGTCAAAAGAGTGAAAAAGCAGCTGATTCAATGGAAGTACATATTTGGCAATCACATATCTGATAAAGGTTTAATATCAATGACATATAAAGAGATTGTACAACTCAACAGTAAAAAGACAAACTATTTGATTAGAAAATGAGCAAAAGACTTGAAAAGACAACTGTCCAAAGAATAAATACAAATGGCAAAGAAACACATGAAAAAAATGGTCAATTTCATTAGTGATTTGGGAAATGCAAATCTAAAGTACAATGGGATATCATTTCACACCTATTAGACTGGCCATTATTACAAAGTCAGAAAATTGTAAATGTTGGTGAGGATGTGGAGAGAGGAATGCTTATTCATTGTTGGTGGGAATGTAAAATAGTACAGCCACTGTTGAGAACTGTTTGGTAGTTCTGAAGGAAGTTGAATACACACTTGCCATGTGACCCATCCATATCATTGCTAGGTATATACCCAGAAGAACTGAGAGCAGAGACATGAACAGCCATCTGCACACCAATGTTCATAGCAGTGTTATTCATGATTTCTTAAGGTTGGAAACAAACCAGGTGTCCATTAGCTAATGAATGGATAAACAAATTCTGATATATACATACATTGGAAAATTATGCAGCAATAAGTAGAAATGAAGTAATGAAGCATATGACAACTGGATGAACCTGGAGGACATTATGTTGAGTGAGGCAAGCCAGACACAAAAAGGCAAGTACCGTATGATTGTGCTATTATGAATTCAATACATTATGTAAACTTAAGGAGTTAGTAATTAGAATATAGGTTATCAGAAAATAGAAGGAGGATAGAGAATGGAAAGTTGAAGGTTAATTAATGCAGAATTGATAAAAACTTGTTTGTGAACCTTTGAATATGAATAGAAATGGTGAAAGCACATCATAGTGTTTGTAACTAGCAGAGCTATTATATGGCTATGATTGTAGTCGAAAGGGAAAGTCTAAGGTCATGTATTTTACTAGAAGGGAAGCTAAAAAATGTAACATGGGACTGTATAACATAGTGAAACCTCATGTAAATAAGAATATGGGTGATATTGCATATATAAGATGGTTTTTACAAAATATAAATACAAATAAACTAGAGAGAAGGAAATAGAATAGCAGCTGTGCACAACAGGGGAAACAAAGAAAGACAGAGGTGATGAGTTTTTGTTTGTTTGTTTTTTTTAGTATTACTATTGCTATTGGAATAGTAAAACTTTTCTAGAAATGACTGAAGTGATGAATGTACAACTATTTGATTATACTGTATACCATTGATCATACACTTTGGATGGATTTTTGCTTTATTAATATGTATCAATAAGACTGATTTGTTAAAAAATTAAAGGAACCATAAATAGTACATACTTGATATATATATACACATATGTATATATGAATTGTAATTTTGATTGATTAAGCTATCTTAAAATAAAAGAACCAAGGAAATTTTTAAAACTCAATGAACTACACACTTAAAATCAGCACATTTTCTTATACATAATTATACCTCAGTAAAATTGATTCAAATAAAAAGAGATGTTGAAAACAAACAAAAAGTCACTGTAATATAATTATAGCTTTTGACCAGTTAGTATTCAAAATCCTTGAACGTCATTGTACTTAGGAAATTATTCTAGTACATATGGGAAAATCTTTTTCTTATAAGTTTTATATCTATTTTCTGACAGAATGGAAAGAAATAAAATCAAATACAAGAGAACATATCATAGTATTGTCTTAAAAAGTCAGAAGGGAGATGCTTTCCTTTCCCTAAATCAAACTCTTTACCCTTTGAGACAAGAACTTGACTTTTGTAATTTTTAACTGAATCCTTGTCAACCATCACTCAGATCTTCTGGAGTCTTCACTGTTATTTTCTCAAGGAGCTGATAATTACAAATCAAACATCTCTAGAACAGAGTTTGAAGATCAGATACGAAGAATTTTTTAACATGAAGATAAAAATAATTTTACCCCAATGAAAATATGAATAATAAAATAAAATAACCTGAGGAAATAGAATAAACAAGAGTAAGACAAAATTGTAAATTGCTTATTCCAGAAAATATTATATCAGCCCCTTGTGTTCTGAGCTAAAAGCATGGTGTGACTCATAAATCTGATGAAAGATTTTATGAAAACTAGTATAAGGAACAGTCTTGGATAACTAAACCATTGAAATTTGTATTCTAGAAAAGATTTTCTAAATGCTAATAAGAATAAAATGTTTTGAAAAGAAAAAATGAGGCCAATGTCCCTTGATAAGTTATTTCTCCACCAAAGAGAATGGTTGAAAACATGAGCATATTTATATAGAAATGTTATCTGCATCAGACTAAGACATTTCACCTTCAATTGCTTCTGCAAATTGATAATTACACTGTGACACTTTTAGCAGCTCAAGCATATAGAAAAACCTTTAATAGGAATTAGGCCCTGGTCAGGAGCATTTCATTTTTACTTCACTTTCTATATCCTCATTTGAACCAAAATATCCAAGTAGGTGTGTAAACTGCTCCCTAAAGGAAAGCTGAGCACATTCAGATCGCTACCTTCCACTTAAAGCTTCAGTCCTCTCATGCATGAAATGAATCTCAAGTGGCCTGGAAGGATTGGACCTTCAAAAGTGCTTATCTTTCATTTTCCACCTCACCAAACCCCATTCATTTCATGAATAAGAAAGGATTTTGATTCCATTGCAGGTGGTGAAAATTATTAAGTGTAAATGATTCCTTACCCTCTTACACACCCTGGACCTAGAATGAGTAACATTTGCTAAGACTCATTCAATTTTATTAGAATTACATCATATATAAATATTTGCAATGAACTTGCACTTATGAAAGAAATATCTAAAACCCAACTGAAATGCTTAACTCAACATGCATTTTGGCCCCAAAGATATCCATATCTCTCCTTGCATAATGCCATATGGAGCAAGGGCACTAGGTACTTGAGAGGGTTAAGTTAGGAGCTACTCATACATGTAGACAGAAAGCATGAACATCGGGATTGGATTTGGGTCAAAAATGTCAGTGGTCCTCTTTCAAAGAAGAAAAAATATAAATTTAGAGATTACATAGATATATGAAATGAGTTGAAACTTAGCTGACTAATTAATGCATTATTTTTTCAAGTGTTCCTGATTATTGATGGAACTGACATGCAGAAACAGTAAACAGCAACTTGGAGTGATTCCGAAAAGCTTGTCCTAAGTGTTAAAAGATGAATTGGGGGCGGGGGGTGGGGGGCGCAGACTTGGCCCAGTGGATGGGGCGTCCACCTACCACACGGGAGGTCCATGGTTCAAGCCCCGAGCCTCCTTAACCCGTGTGGGGCTGGCCCACGTGCAGTGCTGGTGTGTGCGGGGAGTGCTGTGCTGTGCGGGGATGTCCCCCATGTGGGGGGGCCCCAGGCGCAGGGGATGCACCCTGTGGGGGGAGCAGCCCAGCGCGAAAGAAGGTGCAGCCTGCCAGGAATGGCGCCGCACACGGGGAGAGCTGACACTACAAGATAACGCAACAAGGGGAGGCGCGGATTCCTGGTGCCCCTGATAGGGATGGAGGCAGTCACTGAGGAACGCACAGCGGATGGACACAGAGAACCAGACAACTGGGGGGAGGGGAGAGGGGAGGAGAGAGAAATAAATAAATAAATAAATCTTTAAAAAGATGAATTAGAAGTGTTAAAAATGAACTAGAGGAAGCAGACTTGGCCCAGTGGTTAGGGCGTCCGCCTACCACATGGGAGGTCCACGGTTCAAACTCTGGGCCTCCTTGACCCATGTGGAGCTGGCCCATGCACAGTGCTGATGAGTGCAAGGAATGCGCTGCCATGCAGGGGTGTCCCCCCGTAGAGGAGTCCCACCCGCAAGGAGTGCACCCCGTAAGGAGAGCCGCCCAGCGTGAAAGAAAGTGCCTGCCCAGGAATGGTGCTGCACACACGGAGAGCTGACACAACAAGATGACGCAATAAAGGGAAACACAGATTCCCATGCCACTGACAACAACAGAAGCGGACAAAGAAGAACACACAGCAAATAGACACAGAGAACAGACAACTGGGGCAGAGGGGGAAAAGGGGAGAGAAATAAATAAATAAATAAATATTTTTTAAAAAATGAACTAAAAATGCAAAAGATTAGTTGAGCACATCTCACAGTCTCAAATATTCCAAAAGAACTGAGAGTTCAGAGAGAAGGAAAGCAAAGAGTAGGCAAATCTACTGTGCAATAAAGAAATGATGATAAGAGATTTTCAAGCAAAAGCCCTATGGAGAAGGTGGGCTCTGAGACATTATGATTTTAAACTGGTTGAGTTTGGGACAAGGAAAAGGGTGCATTATATAAAGACGAAAGGCACTATAAGGCAAGGAGATGGGTAAGCACAGTGCTCAAAAAACTAGAAGTACAATTTGGATCATACATAATGTAAACACAGACAAATAGTGAACTATAAGACTGAGGAGTGCTGGGGTCACCACATTGTGGAGGGCTTAGACACCAAGGATTTGGTTTCTGAACAAAAAATAACATGAAAAGACCAACAATTCAAACAGATAAGGCAGGGATGATTGGGGATGAACTTTTCCAAAGACAGTTTATAATGTCACAAACAAATAGTAATTATACTGATAACAAGATAAATTAGAGATGATGTTTGAAATGGATTTGAGAAAATACAGAGGAATAACAACACGGACAATAAATATAGGCAGAATAGATGTTGAAGCCAAATGCAGGGCTAGGATCCAATAAGGGAAGCATTCTGTCTATTGGTTTATGTACTGCCTAGAGTTTTCTAGAAGAAGGAGAAGGTAGTAGGGAAGAATAAATACAAAGATATATTTTTGGGATTAGTGTGAGGCAGGGATTCAAAGAAGTACATACCAACACTGATAAACCAGCAGCTACCAGTGTAGAGAGAGCTCACTGTACTTCCATGTAATGAAGATCGGTTATGTCTTAAGAGCACATATTCAGATCGAATTGAAAATGATCTAGCTCAGAACCTCGGAAGTAGAAATAATGTGAGAGCAGAGAGACTTAATGTGTTATGTGGAACTAAAGCACTTGATCTGATATTTGTCAGGCATTACCAGAGAATAATGATTGTGTTTTAGTTTATTTGGCTGTTGAAGCAAATACCATGCACTGTGTTGGCTTGACCAATGGCAGTATATTTGCTCGCAGTTTTGAGGCTAGAAGTCCAAAATCAAGGTATCATCAAGGCGATGGTTTCTCCTATAAAACATACTGGGGCTGGCAGCTGGTGATCATTGCTCCTTGGCCTTTCTGCCACGTGGCAATGCACATGGTGACCTCTCCTGGATTCCTGGTTCCATTGACTTCCAGCTTCTGACTACTCCCTCTGGTTTTCTCTGTGCCTGAATTTCATTCTGCATATAAGGGATTCTAGTAATAGAATTAAGATCCATCCTGATTCAGTTGGGTTATACCTTAATTGAGGTAATATCATCAAAAGATCTTATTTACAAGAGTTCACACCCACAGGGATGGATTATGTTTAAGAACATGTTTTTTCTTGAGTACATAGCTCCAAACCATCACAGATATCTTCTCTGATCATCTCTTATTTCACACTTCCTCATATTGTCTTATTTTGGGGAAGAAGGCTTTCTTCTTTCTTACTTTATCAGTTAGCAAGAAGGCTTAACAGCAAAGGTACCTGGAGAAGAGATTGTTAGTAAAAAAAATAATAATTGTTAGTAAAAAAAAAATGACAGGGCGTCTGCCTACCACATGGGAGGTCCGTGGTTCAAACCTCGGGTCTCCTCAACCCAAGTGGAGCTGGCCCACACACAGTGCTGATGCATACAAGGAGGGCCATGCCATGCAGGGGTGCCCCTTGCATAGGGGAGCCACGCAAGGAGTGCATCCCGTAAGGAGAGCCACCCAGTGTAAAAGAAAGTGCAGCCTGCCCAAGAATGGCGCCACACACACAGAAAGCTGATGCGAAGAGATGACACAACAAAAAGAAACACAGATTCCCTGTGCCGCTGATAAGGATAGAAGCAGTCACAGAAGAACACGCAGTGAATGGACACAGAGAGCAGACAACTGGGGGGCGGGGGGTGGAGAAATAAATAAATCTTTAAAAAAATAAAAAATAAGGAAGACATCCTGCTCACCAGGACTGAATACTGCCTAGGAGAATGACTTTGGGGAAAACTGAGAAATATACCAGGAGACCAAAGTTTCTTGTTAGTACTCTGTGGTCTCACATTTCCTTAATAAAGACAAAATTAGACAGCAGGCAGGGGGAATTATTTCAGAGAAGAGCAAAATTTTTAAAAATTACAGTTTGATCATCAGATCCTGTTTTAAAACCTAAGAAGGTAAATTTCAAAGGAAAAGAATACGACCCTGCTGGGCCCTGTGCTAGGTTGGCTAATTGATGGAATCCAAAGAGGGCAGGTTAGGATGATGGGAGATGTGTTTGCTGGGGAAAGAGGAATTGCCTGGGGCAGAACACTGTGGGCTTAACTGTGGGCTCAGTAAAAATCTTTTGAGCCTTTTTATAGCATATGTGACAAAATAATTTAGGTACCAATATAAAAAATATTTCAAAAGCTCATCTTTGAAACAATGTATAATAAAATAACAATGCAATAACTTGGTAATGGGAAAAATTATTTCAAAGGAAAAATATATTTGAAAATTAAGACCATGAAGTAAAAAATCAGATAAAACTCTTGTAGTGAAAGACCATTCATAACTTTCCTTATGAAGAATTTTGATGAAAATAATCAAAAGAAATTCCACTTTTGTCACTCCTAGCTTTAAAACATATTGAAATAAGTGGGTTTGTTTTTTAACAAGATTTTCGTGTGGAATATCTCTCAAAATACAATAATTCCTCCATCTATATAGATCTAACGCAAAGAAATTACATCGTACTTCTTTTTATTTTTCTTCTGAAAAGAGCATTTTGCTACTTTATTTCCAAAAGATGGGGGATTTAAACAAAAGCAGAAGAACAAAATCTCATAATAGAAAGAATGCTGGAGTAACAATCTAGCAGATTCAAGTCCTGCAACTGTAAAATTCCAGATTATATAGTAAATTGATTAGATTCTCAAGGTTTGGGTTTCCTCCTATATAACTAAAATAGGGGCGATGATCATAAGATTCATGATGGACATAATACTGTGACTTCATAATTCCACCAGATTTCAAACTAGACTCCAACAGTATGTGTTGACATATTATATTCCTAGAGAAGACTGTTGATTTCCTCCCAAAACCCTTTTTCTTCTTTGTTTTCATGAAGAATCCCACTTTCTGTGGGTGTTCTATTCCCTTTATCAAAGAATGGTTTAACCATGTGAATGAGGTGCTATTCTGGTCAGTGAGATGCAAGGGGAACTCTGCTGTGGGGCTATTAGAAGAGGTTTGTCTCCTGGAAAAAGAGAAGTACAAAAACAGATGCCATTCATCTTGCCTCAGAAATAGCTGAATGAGGGTGTTATATGAGAATTTCAATAGCCATTTCAGAGTTTAGTAGGGCACACGCCAATAATAAAACTGATGGGTTGAGATAGGATGTGCAAAATTGAATTTCTGAAAAAAAAAAGATAAAAATAAATAAAAATAAATGAATTCTTGATATCTTACACATGTGATAATGTGGATGAGTCTTAAAGACATTATACTAACTGGGGTAGGCCAGACACAGAAGGACAAATATTGCATGGTCTCATTAATATGAACTAAATACAAATGGTGAGCACATGAAGTTAAAATCTAGAGTATAGGTTTTTAGGAGGTAAAAGGAGGTTTGAGAAGAACTACCAATGCTTAATGTATGTAGAAGTTTTAATTAACTTGACTTTAAAAGTGAGGAAACAGATGGAGTTGATGGTAACACATTGTAGTGAGTAGTAACTGTGTTATAAATGGGATTGTGGCTGAAACCAGTAGTCTGGGAAAGTAAATGTTAATAGAAAGAATTTGGCTCAACTAATAGAGTGTCCACCTACCACACAGGAGATCCAGGGTTCAAACCCAAGGCCTCCTGACCTATGTGGTGAGCTGGCCCATGCTCAGTACTGATGTTCACAAGGAGTGCTGTGCCACGCATGGGTGTCCCCCATGTAGGGGAGCCCCACATGCAAGAAGTGCACCCTTGCAAGGAGAGCTGCCCTGTGTGAAAAAAGTACAGCATGCCCAGGAGTGGCACCACACACATGGAGAACTGGTGCAACAAGATGACACAACAAATATGCAAATTCCTGGTGCTGCTGACAAGAATGCAAGTGGACAAAGAACACACAGTGAATGGACACAGAGAGCAGACAATGGGGGGGGGTAGGGGAGAGAAATAAATAAAAAATAAATCATTTAAAAAAAAGAATAATCTAGGAACTGAATAACACAGTGAACCCAGAGGTGGATGAGGATAGTGGTAAAGGGTAAAAATGCAAGAGTCCTATGAGCTAGAGCAGATGTACATCACTTTTGCAGGGTGATAGGAATATGGAGAAGCATGGGAAAACTACAATTGGTGGGACCTACAGACTGTGGTTAACAGCAATACTATAATATTCTTGCATCAATGCCAAAGCTGTACTGTGTTGATAATGGAGGTGTATTGAAAAAGTATGCCAGATGTATGCTGTGGACCATGATTGGTGATAATGTCTGATGATATTATCTCATAACCTATAACAAATGTCCCACAATGGTGTGGTGTTGTATGGGAAAACTACACATCTATATGATTGTTTTGCAAGGTTGCAACATCTGTAACAAAAATATATTTTTTAAAAATAGTGTGGTTCGGGAGAAAAATACACCAAATGTAAGATAAGGACTGTAGTTGGTAGTAATATTTTGACGATGCTCTTACATAGTTTGTAACAAATGTTTCACAACAATGCAAAGTGTTGGTGGAGGGGTGATATATGAGCCCGCTGTGTGATGTTATGCATGTTTATTTTATAACTTCACAGTCTTTACTATACCCTTATTGTTTATGCATGTTCATGTGAGAATGATATAGTTCAATTTAAAAAAAGAAAAGGAAATAAATTCCTAATATCTTTGTTGAGAAATTTAATAACTACTCCTATAACCTCCTGTCACACGATTTCATGTTATGTAACAATTGAATTTCCCTATTTTTAAATTACTTCTACTCATATATTCTGTTATTTTATGGGTAAAAGCATTAAAAGTGACAAAAATTTAAAAATAAAATTATTTAAGGGCAAAGTTAAATTATCTATTTGCCTTTAACTCTACCCCCAAACCAGGGGTCAACATATTATGCACAGTAAAACCTCCACAAATATATATTAATTTTATTTTATTTCTTTTATTGAAGTGAAATCTACATAATGAAAAATCAAGCAATTTAAAGTGAACAATTCAATGGCCTTTAGTACATTCACAATATTGTGCAACTACCACCTCTATCTAGTTCCAAAACATTTTCATCATCCCCAAAAGAAAATTCCATTAATACATTTTTTCCCATTCTCCCTCCTGCCAGCCCCTGGTAACCACCTACCTGTGTTCTGTCTCTTTGGATTTACCTATTCTGGATATTTCATATACACTGAATCATACCATATGTGACTTTTTTGTGTCTGGCTTCTTTCACTTAGTATAATGTTTGGAGGTGCATTTTCCTGTATGCATCTTTCTGCATACCTTCTATGTTGACTTAAAAATGTTCATGATGTATTTGTTTAAAAAAAAAAAGCATGTTATAAAAATGAGATAGTATGCTAACTGTATATGCCCGCTGGCAGGATTCTAATACAGGCCATAACCTTGGCAAAGCCACTCATCTTCCTGGTCCCCCAATTGCAAAGGAGGACATAAGAAAGAGGAAACTTAAACATTAATGAAAAAGTGCACTGCTGAATTGCACAGTCTACAGATGTGGAGCAGTGGTAAGTATCAGTAATAGTTATTAGTGAAGAAGTTAATTTAAGAATGACATTGTTAAACTCTCTTTGCCATGTAATGTATTAATAGTTGGTATATCTGGGCAGATACAGTGGTGGAGCATTGGAACTGACTGGTAGAAGTTTGCTAATTATCTTCTAATTTAATAGCCTATTTTCCATCCATCAAACATTGGACATCTCTTTATTTTTACCTAGTGGATACTTAATTTTCTAATTGTATTTTTTGGCTACACAATACAATAAGCATATCTAAAGTCAATATATCTAGGGAAATTAGGATCAAAGGAATGAATCAAAATGAATGATAAATTATATTTTTAAAACAAAATTATTAGTTTGTCATGAATATCTACCAAGTTCTCAAGGCCCATCTTAAGTGCCAACTGCCTCACGCTCTTTTTCTTAGTTCCCTTATCAGAGTAATCTTTTGCCTCTTTGAGTCTCATAACACATCAATTCTATGTAATTAATTGCCTGCCTTCCATCAGTCCCTTTTCTTTTACTTGTAGATATTAGTCTGTAGGATCTTTGAAGGAATGTGTAGTTTATCCATATCTGTACCACTCTCAGGGACTATCCTTTTCCTTTCACACACAAAAAAGGATCAAATAATTAATTGCCTGGAAGGGAATCATAATGTTCCTATTCTTGCAAACCAAAATCTATGGTTCCAGTTCTCCTCCATAACACTATTATTTCATAAATACACAGTGGTATCTCAGTACTTGTTGTTAATTTGTTCCAGGAGGCACAACAAGTACCAAAAAGATGAGTACCAAACAAATTTTTCCCATAAGGAATAATGTAAATAAATTTAATGTGTTCCCAAACCAAAAATAATGCACATTTTTAAGGCAATAAGTAAAAAGATAGGGTTGTATATCATTACTTTACACGAGAAATAAACCTAAAAATTAATAAATACTTAGATTAAATAAATAAAAACTTTACCTGTTTTTATTGGCCTGATGGGATGGTGGGAGGAAATGGGGAGGAGGAGAGGGTACATGGAGTGCTGCTTGGAAGGTGAGTCCCCCTCCAATAGAACATCAGGCACTTGCACTTCAGATGCTTTTTCTCTTTTCTGCCTTTTTCAGCCTGCACCACAGGCTCTGGTACACTCTTTGTCACTTTCACTAAAAGCTTATCCAATGAGGACTGGTTCTGTCTTCTTTTTAGAATTCCTCCAACTGTGAAATTGTTTGGTCATTCAATACATTCACATTTATGCTTGTCAGAGCTTTGTCCAAAAGGTACTTCTCCACAAGTTTTAATTTCTGCCCCCTTTGTACACATTTCTCTTATCAAGAAACTGGAGTCATCCTTCTTTATCTCCTCCTCACCTGAAGAAATCTCTATGGCCATCTCTTATTGCTCCTACTGTAGTTCCTACAGCCCCTCAATGCTGGGCTTTTCATGATGCTCCTCCACTAACTCCTCAACATGAGCAGCATCAACCTCCAGATCCACAGATTGGTCCAAAGATGCAATATCCTGCACAACTGTACCATTTGTACCTGCAGGTTTGGGGTCAGCCTCAAACCCTTCAAGGTCTTTCTGAGTCACAGCTTCTGGCCACAAGTTCTGCCTGGTAATGCCTTCTTCTCTTTAGTGATGTAGGTTCTACTTACATTTTTTTCCCCTAAAAATCACTGTACAACACTTTCCCATTTTCACATATCATGGCTTCCAATACACAGTCACCTGCTAACTGCTTCTCATTTACCCAAATTAATAACAGCTTTTCAACTTCCTAGAGTGTTTGGTTACACTGCTTTGCTACGATTTTAACTCCTTCCACAACATCAGCCATTTTTATCACTTCTTTATTCTTAATGATGGTGGAGAACGTTGTTCTAGGCATATTGTATTCCCTAGCGAGATCAGTAATGTGAACTCTGCTCTTATATTTACCTATTATTTCTTTCTTTTGCTCAGCACTATCACTGCTCATTTTCTTAGGACCCATGATGAAGAAAAAATACATAAAATGATCACAGAAGCTAAGATAAGACTGTAATGGGGTGTGCATAGGGCAAGGGCTACCACGTGACTCGCATGACCCTTTGTTTCACCTGGAAAGGGTAGCGAGTCACAAGGCAACCGACACTGACAAGTTCTAGCTTGTGTGTTGGGTACCAATGACAAAATTTTCATGTCAAAATGCATCGAGTACCAAATTTGTTGAGTTTCATAGCAGTTGAGTACCAAGGTATGACTATATATACAAAAAAACTAAAAACACTTTGATCAACTCTTTGATTATAATTTCTCCCAGAGTCAGCTGTAATTGTCCTCCTGTACCTCCTTTTGCAGCTGATCACTAGTTCCTGCAAATTTCATGATCTTGCCTGCATTAGCTCAAACTTTCAGTTCCTTTGTTAATGGTCTGAGTAGAGAGAGATTTCTTTTTTCTTTGAACAACTGAAATTTCATTCTAATTGTTCTGTGTACCTTATCTCTAATCCCTCCCCTCCCAATCCACCCTGACCATCGTTTTAAGATTAAATGCATTTAATCTCCCACCATGTTGCTGGGATTCCTGGCAGCTTGATTCTTCAAAGCCAATAATGGAGGACAGAGAGATTTGAGATGCAACATTTCAAAGCATGATTCCTTTCCAGAAATACACTGTCATGTGGTAACCAGACAGAGGGAGGAAATCTATGTTGCCCAAAATATAGCCCTAATAGTATCAAATATGTGTACACAATTTTGAATGCCTCAGCAATAAAATCATAACTTGAAAGTGATATATTAGTTTCCTTGTATCCATAGGATCAACTACACACTAAAATAATATAGGATATTAAATATCTAAAATAAAATTGAGATTTACACATAAAGTTCCTGTTTTATAATAACACAAAATCTTTTTTATTCTTCTATTTTTTTTTCCTTTATGAGAACATTTGATTTAACTGAATTTTTCTGTATAAAAATTTGTGGGTAACAGAAACTATACTGTGAAGAGTGGCTTGATGAAATATTTCTAAATTCCATTGTTATATTAATTTGCAATATAGCCTTAGAAAAATCAAGTTAATTTTCAATAGCATGGTAAAGAAAGCAATGTTATCCTTTGAAACAGAATATTGGAAATTTAATATTTGACTTTGTAAATGCTTATTTCAATTAATCTAAGTATAATTGCACTTAATATAACATCTAAATTTCTACAAACATGAACTTTGACTGCATATACTTTGTCTTATTAAAGAAAATATAAGGAAAAAACAATAATCATGAAATTTTTTTGCAGTCAAATAAGAAATAATGCCTTTAATCCATTGGATTATATTAAATTACAAATACCATATGAGAAAAGCTTCTATTAATATGTACATTCAATTATACTGCTAACTATATTGAAATATGCAATTAAAAACTTAAATATACAATCAATCAAGCCCACCTAGTTGACTCCTGTTCCTATTAAACATGAGATAACTCCTTTCACATTAAGAAACACTTGTAAAAAACTGTAAAGTAATTAGGGCTCATTTCATGACTTTACATGCATACAGCAGAAATATTTCTAACCCTATCATTGTGGATTGGTAATTTGTTTCATTTTGTTTGTTCATTTGACTGTTCAAAGAAAAATGAAATGATTTATTTAAAAGCTCTTTGAAAATAGAAACATTTCTACAAAACATCCTTCAGAGTTTATAGAAATTCTAAGGCTGGGAGTATGGGAAACATAGAGAAACCCTAAAAAGTCATGCCATCAAATGCCAAAGATTTGAAGAAATTTCTGTTCTTGTTTACATGGGGGAAGACTGAATGGAGGAACCTCAAGCAGAATCACAACCCAGTCATGGAGGAATTGGACCTTCTGGGTGGAGGGGTTGACCGTCCTTCACACAAACGAAACCCTTCAGTGCCCCCAACTGTGCATGGAAACAACCCAAGAGCTCTTTCTTCACTTGATGCCCCAGCATGTGAACTCATGCTCTATGAAGTCCTGGACTCTCACGGTCACCAAATTAAGTAGAAACCTATCGGCATTGCTGGGCACATCTGTATGGGGGAAGCAGGTGCATTGAGCAGGGTCCTTGACAAGGGACTGTGTTAGGAGTGGCTCCCAGCTTCAGCTCTTGCTATGACATAACCAGTCCTACCCCCACTAACTCTTGGGTCTTGTTATTGAAGTAACTTAACTACCCTCCTTCCCCTTGGTAGGTGTCTCTTCAAGGACTTTATTATCCTTTTTTTGTCCTTGGTAAGAACTAATTGAAACCAATGCCCAGGTATTGCCTACTTGAGGAAACAGGGGCTGGAGTCAGCCTCTTTGGACAACTTATGCTTATTAGCCCAGTCCCACTACACCAGGGCTCCACGTGACAAGGAAAAGTGCAGATTGCCAAGTCAAGTCAAAGCGCAGCAGGGCAAGGGTGCCCTCTCCCAGTAGAAGCCCTACAAAGCCTTCTTCTTGGTGGTTTCTGACCTACAGCAATTTGCTCTAAGATGGTATCATACCAATTGTTGAATACTTCAAACAGCATACTGGCTTTCTCCATTTATATTTGTATAAATAAGCGGGACCACTCAAGTGATTCTGTAATAACCCACATTTCACTTTCTCTTTTTCTCTTGTGTCCTTCTGTCTCTGCTGATGCAGAGATTGTGCTCTCTCTATTATGTATATTTTCAAATATTCTATAATGAATGTTTACCTTTTAAAATCAGAATTAGTGAGTCACACATAACAATACTGCCTTGCTCAATTGTATTGAATTTGCAGATGAAAACACTTATAAAAATACTTTATATTATGCTGAAACTCTACGTAATTTCACATTTAGGCAAACTACATTGAGTTTTAAGACAGTTTTTATTCCCCCTGAATGGTATTTGAGTGTTGTTTCTTTCTTTTTTCTTTTTTTATGATTTTTAATGGCAAACCTCATTGAATTTACTCTTTGATCTTGATTTTATTTGCTCCTACTGCTCTTTTTTGTAGCTACACCTCTCCCTACAAATCCACACCTCTGAGGTCCCTGAGTAACATAAAGAAGATGAGGGGATCCATCAGCCTTATGGAATCTAAGCCCCCTCTCAATTTAGAGGTGGAGTGGACATTGCCATCCCAGGGTCCTCAGGATGGAGGAATAAAATATGGATTAGAGTGGATTTAGTGATATTCTACTATAGAATTACTGTGACTCTAGCAATGGAAGAAACTGTACCATTGATGTGGAGACAGTGACCATGGGTGTTGCTGAGGGCAGGGAGAGGGAAGAAGAGGTGTGATATGGAGGCATTTGCGGGACTTGGAGTTGTCCTGAATGATATTGCAGGGACAGATGCAGGACATTATATATCCTACCATAACCCACTGAATGGACTGGGAGAGAGTATAAACTACAATGTCAACTATAATGCATGCAGTGTAGCAGTGCTCCAAAATGTATTCATCATATGAAATGAACGTGCCACACTGATGAAAGAGGTTGTTCATGTGGGTGGAGTGGGGTGGGGTGGGGAGTGGAGTATATGGGAACTGCTTATGTTTTTAAATGTAACATTTTGTGTGATCTATGTATCATTTTTAAAAAGATAATAAAAGATTAAAAAAAGAAAATACAAGAAAAAAAAGAAGATGAGGGGAGCAGATGTGGTCTAAGCAGTTGAGCACCCACCTCCCACAAGCAGACAACGAGAAAACCAATGAGCAGACAATAAGCAAAAACAATGAGCAAACAATGAGCAAGACAATGAACAAACGATGAGCAGACAATGAGCAAAAACAAATGAGCAGTGAGTGGATGTGGCTCAAGCAGTTGAAGGCCAGCCTCACACATGGGAGGTCTTGGGTTTGTTTCCCATAGCCTCCTAAAAAGAAAAAACAAACAGACAACAAGCAGACAATGAGCAAAGACAACGAGCAGATAACAAATTAAACAATGAGCAAAAAATCAAACGAAACAGATGAGGGAGACATCTCAGATGGGGAAAATTTTTTTTTAAAAAGAAGATGGAATCCCACTGGTCCATAAACACTGGGAAACAATTATTGACCTTATGAGGCCTGCTAGCAATATGGGAGTCATTTTAATGAAATCTGGAGTCTTTATTATTTGTCCCTTCCCCATGAAACAACCTTCTCCCACTTTATTTACCTTCCTATTCCTGTTTTCATAAAATATGCATCCCATAATGAGCAACTGAAGCCTTTTTAATAAAAAATGTGAGAAGAAAATCTGAAAATGAAAATTTTGTACCTGGTTGGTATTTATATATTCTATGGGGGGAGGTTCATCTATGCTTCTTATAAATGATACTACCATTTAGTCTCTAAAGACTCCACATTTTAGTGCCCTGGGACACCACCTCAAATGCCATACAGCAGATGAGGGAAGAGTAATACCTATTTTCCCCACTCATGTCCATTGTATTTGGACATGAATATGGAGAAAGGCTATGGCAAGTTTTAAAGACTGCCACCTTTAAGCTTGGTTCTCAGTAAGGTTACTACATTGTATTATTCTAGTCACTCTTCCCAACAGTCTTAATTCATCAACATGATAAAGCCAATTTTCTAGGCTAGGCACAGGGACTTATCAGATGAGAAAAGTCACGACAGCAGAATTCAAGGGTCTCACATTCCAGTAGAGGTGGCAAAACTGCATAGGTATGGCCCAGTTGACACAGAGTCTTAGTATGAAATTGAAATAGGTGCTCGCTCCAGGTGGACAAGCAAAGCTTATTGAGAATATGGCACATAAGTAAGAATAGAAAAATGTATTCCTTCCTTCAGTGGATGCAGGCTTGTGCTTGGACCCTTTGTCCCAAAGCAAGGAGCCCCTTTTACGAGGTATAACCCTTGCTAGTATATATGGTGCCCTGGAACATATCTCTTAACTCCTATAATGCAGTAAGTCAGTCTGTGAAATTTCTAGAATAGAGGGAAAAATGCATTTCTATAAGAACATCAAAGACAGGGGTAATTAACTAACAGAGAATTTGGTCAAGGAGGAAGAGTGGAAATTTGCCAAGGAAACAATACTTTCGGGCAGGGGAGAGGTATGTCAGGAAGAAGATTGCAAGGAAAGCATGAGACAAAGCAGCTAAGCATGAAATTTCACAGATGCTTGAAATGTCAGTTCTGAAAATGGCTTATGGGAAGTGACAGAAAATGGGTTAGATGAATAAGTTAGACTGATACTGAGATTCTATGATATTCAATTTAAATAACAGGTTTTATTTTTTTGGAAACAGGAATCCAGTGCAAAGTGTTGAACATAGGCATGAACTTATATCATCTTTGTTTTAGAAAGGGTGTCTGAAGCCAATGAAGCAAGTAGATTAAGAGTTGCAGAGATAATCTGGAAGCAGGGGGACTGGTGAGGAGGATCTTACAATCTAAAACATGAAGCGACGTCACACCACTATACTATCTGCTGCTTTTCCTTCTGTAATTCTGGAGTGGTATGACAAGGACCCCAGTTCCATTATGAGCAGTAGACATAGACAGAAGCTTGTGAGAAACAATCCTGAAAAAAGAGGCGTTAATATTGGATTCAGAGGAAGGAAGAAGGAGAAGAAAAAGGAAGGCAAGAGAGAACTTAAAGATGAATTTGGCTGTAAGGAATAATATAGATGACATTTTGAGTAATGTTTCTGCTTTAAGGGAACCAGATTTTCATTTACTTGCAGAGCAAATTGATGGCAAATTGTTGACTAGAAACTGTTCTGTCTTCCATGAAACGTGGTAAAGAAAGGGAAGAGAGACTGTTCCTTTGATTGCCACAATGATGTATAGAGTCTAAGCACAGCTTTGTTAGTATTTGCTGAGAGGATGTTCATACAGTATAACATATTTTTCTTAAGCAAAACATTTCTAATCCATGAAGTTCCAATATATATTGCCTTCTCAAAGTTAAGTTTGTGTTAAGACTGTCTTAAAAGGACTGAATTTTTCATTATAGGCATACAAATCATTTAACAAGTCTTTCTCATATCTTCAATGAGTTTCCAGCTCATCTTTCTGACTCCTTGCTAATTATTCAATGAAAAATTAATATTTTAAAGGAACAGTAACTTTTCATTCCTGGTCAAGTCCACTGCAAAATTTGGAAAAAGTGAAATAATTATCTAGAAAGATTAGTGGCCTTTTCCTGGGATGTGGAATTTAACATTTTATAATTTCAGTTTAGCTTCCATTTGCCTATCTAGCCACCAAACTCATGTAATCATGTGGAGCCAACTCAAACAAATGACAAAATCTGGTGAGATCTAAGCCCAAGGTAAGAGTTTAAGTACAATTTAAGATCTAGAAGACAATGTGGATATTATCTATGTAGGTCAATGACATTTTTTTTTTCAGATTGAAGTTATTTGTATCTGGAGCACTTCTATAACAATTTCCAAGGTTACCCTGCTCATCTGTTAAGTGCTAATTCACTTTCACTCCTGTCTGGGTCATTCACAGCAAGTCTTTTTGCAAAGTCACATACAACTGTGCTATTTGGGAATTAAAATGACCTGGATACACAGAAAGAGCAATACATCTTCTATGAGGGTTTCTTAGCATCTTTCTGGAAAATATAATTACAGTTAAGCATATGTTCTGAAAAATGTAAAATTAAGAGCAGAAATGAGCTTGTGCAATTGTCTATTAGAACAGCTCACAATGACAAATGTCTGCTTAGGGGTCAGAGAATATCATTTCCTTGGTCACACCTCTAGACTTGAAACTACAGGACTTTTTAACTTTACAACAGTTCTTCATTGCATTTGCATTCCTTTTCTGGTCTGTTTGATTTCAAGAAAAGTGAAGGAAAATAATTACATGGGAGTACAGATTACATTCTCCTGAATAATTTTTCAGACATAAGCAAACAGGCATCATTTTCATTTAAGTGTTTTTATTTAATAAATAAGAGAATATATTTAAAATGAACAAATTAGATAACACAATTGTTTTCTGAGAAATATAAAATACTGTCTGTTGAGATGTGGAATTAAATGGAATTATATGGAGACAATTTATTAACATGTTCATAAAAATAGGCTAATTAATGGCTGTGAAACTTTATATTTTAAAGCAGAGAGAAAGATTCCCACAAACAGCAATTTCCTCATTTTAAACAGACTCTCATGAATTAGTATTCATTTTCAGGGGTTAAACAAACTCTAGTTCAGGGTCACATTCAGGCACATATAAAGACATGAAATTATGATAATTCTAACTTTACTGAGTAATAATTACGTAGGAATACTATACTTGGGAGAAATCAACCAAATTTTACTCTAAAATAAGATTGCCAAAGTTGTTCAAATAAAACTAAAGGAACAATTTTTCTTTTGTTTAGCCTTTGCTTTGCTGAGCTGATTTATTCATCATCTACGCTACTATTGTAAATTTTCCATCATTAGCACTGATCATGCCTATATATTTGTGTTTAAAAAAATGAAATCATTTTGTTTTACAAAGTACATAGTTGGTTAGTGTTACAACCCAGTCCCTAAAAGGCACAGGTCATGGTGGCTGCAAAACCAAAGAATGCACTCAGCAAGGTGTGAGACATGCGCTTTATTTATTGGAATTTATGGACAGGAGGGATTCTCTCTGGTGTTGCCAGATTTTCTCTAGGTTCCTGGCTAAGCTACAAAAAATGAATTTTAAGTGCAAGCAAGTTTATTTAGGCTAATAATTTATAAAGGAACTGAGAAAAGAGAAATAGGAGAAGGTAACAGATTATGGGCCCTAGGTAGAGAGGAAGGGGCTGAAAAGAGAGAAAGAGGGCTGATTTACAGACTACAATTCTCCATTACAGATTACAAATCCCCAGGTTTACTTGCGTGCTGATCCAGGCAGGGGGAGAAAAGGCAAGAACGGTGGCAATTTGGATTTCCCACTTGCTTTTTAAACCATTAATTATTCTGCCTCTTTGCTAATGTTGGGGGAGGAGTCCGAGCTGTTTGTTATTTTGATTGATTACCCCATTCCTCAATCCCCAGGGAAAGCCCAATGATAATGGGAGAGTATCCAAGGCTTCTCCTTCATTCCAGAGGAAATCTCATTCTGAATGGGGGTTCTCGCAAAGTTCTTCCAGCAGACATTTTGTGGGGGTATTCATTGCCACATGGGCTTTCTGCCAGGATCCAGATCCATCTCTTGATTCCCTAACTAGCCTGCTTTACTGGTAGTGGCTGTCAAGAGAATGAAGACAGTGCTCCACAAAGAGGTGGGAAAGGGAAACGGACTTTGGCCCAGTGGTTAGGGCGTCCGTCTACCATATGGGAGGTCCGCGGTTCAAACCCCGGGCCTCCTTGACCCGTGTGGAGCTGGCCATGCGCAGCGCTGATGCGCGCAAGGAGTGCCGTACCACGCAAGGGTGCCCCCCGCGCCCACGCGCAAGGAGTGCGCCCGTGAGGAAAGCCGCCCAGCGTGAAAAGAAAGAGCAGCCTGCCCAGGAATGGCGCCGCCCACACTTCCCGTGCCGCTGACGACAACAGAAGCGGACAAAGAAACAAGACGCAGCAAATAGACACCAAGAACAGACAACCAGGGGAGGGGGGGAAATTAAATAAATAAATAAATCTTAAAAAAAAACAAAAAACAAAAAAAAAAACAAAGAGGTGGGAAAGTGAGGGGCAATATCCACTGTCTCAGAACAAAGATATTTCATAAGAGAGTTTCTGCCAAGGTCACATGAAGCACATAAATGGGGTCTGGTGATTTTGTCTAGGTTCTTGGCTATGCTGCAGAAATGAATTTCAAGAGCATGCCGGGTGAGTTAGGTCAGTAATTTATTCAGGTAGGGAGGGAAGAGAAATGGGAGAAAATAACAGACCATGGGTCCCAGGAGAAGAGGAAGGGGCTGAAAAGTGATAAAGAGGGCTGATTTATAGACTACAATTCCCCACTATAGATTATAAATGCCCAGGTTTTACTTGCGTGGCCATCATGGCAGAGGGAAAATGGTGAGAGCAGGGCACAGAAGGCGGGAACAGGGGTCCAAAAGTGAGAGACAGCATTCAGGCCTTGTGCCTGCTTTTTGAACTGTTAATTATTCTACCCCTTTGCTAATGACAGGGGAGGAGTTTCAGCTGTTTGCTGTTTTGATTGATTACCTCACCCATCAGTTCCCCATGAGGGCCCAATGATAAAGTCCCTAAGGAACATCCAGGGCTTCTCCTGGCTTCCAGAAGAAGTCTTTGTTCTAAATAGCAGAATCTTGGGGGTGGGGGTCTTCCAGCAGCCATCCTGGGGGTTATTGATGTCCATGTGGACTTCTTGCCAGTTTCCAGATCCATCTATTGATTCCCTATCTTATGAGCTGGCTTCCATAGGAAGGAAGTGTACAGCCCAGAGAACATAAGTCTCTAATACCATCTGCATTGTTCTCCTGTGAGGAGATTTGTTACATTTTAGCTTGTGTCCTGGGGCATACAGGCTTCTGCTTGCTGCAGGCTGAGTTTCCCTTATGGAGGGGAAGTCATGGCCTGGGACCAGCTGGACCCCCTGGACCCCCACAGTTAGGAAATGCATTGCATATAAATTAGAGATAATATATACAGTATTATTTATTTACAGGAGTTCATGCATTTAAATACTAAACAACTGTAAATAATATAGGCTATGAGTGGGGGCTATGTGTCTCTTCATGAATAACCTGTGCTGTGTGTGTCAGACAATAAAAACTACAGGCCTTACATGATGGAATAGAGGAGAGTATGGGCCATGATGTGAACCAATGTATATGAGGTGCAGAGGTGCCCAAAGATGTACTTACCAAATCCAATGGATGTGTCATGATGATGGGAACGAGTGTTGTTGGGGGGGGGGGGAGAGGGGGGGTGGGGGGGTGGGGTTGAATGGGACCTCACATATATATTTTTAATGTAATATTATTACAAAGTCAATAAAAAATAAAAAAATTAATAAAAAAAAAAAAAAAAAAAAAAAAAAACTACAGGCCTGCCCTTCATAACCATGACAACCACTCCAGTCCCAGAAAATCAATGAAGTGATATAGCTCTATAGACTTTGAATATTCAGGAAGGATGCAAACTAAACATGTTAATTCAAGTCTACCTAAAATGTGAGAAATATGTGTTAACTCAAGCTTATCTAGCACCCAAACAAAGCACCATTTGACTCTTCACTCCTGCATCCTCTGTATAAAAAGAACCCAAAAACCTTATTTGGGGCTTGGGTTTTTTTAACAGAAAAGTCCCCCAAGCCTGGCTGGTTGTAAATAAATTTTTTTCCTTTCCAAAATTATTACTGAGTCCTGGCCTTCCATATGCAATTATTGAACCTCTCTGCTTCCACAGCATTTCTGGGGGCTTGTCCAGGATCTCAACGAAAGCCAGAGGTGGGAGCACTTCACTACCCCTTCCAGATGTCTCTGAGGAAGCCAGGAGGACTCAGGTGAAACCCAAATCTGGGAGCCCCTGGACTCCCTTCAGTCCAGAAAGAGGATGTGGGCTCTACTGGAGTCTTCCCAGAAAGAATCAGATGCAACAAAAGGTCTAAAAGAAAATTCTGGGAATGAAAAGCTTCCAACATGAAAAAAGGTGAAACTCCCCTCTGGAGACATAGTGTCAGGAAACCCTAACTTTAAATGTTAGAAGGGGAGCATGATCAACTCTCAAGTGGACCCCAGTACCTCCAGAAATTTGGGCAGAAGCTATCTTCTCCAGGTCTGAAAGGAAAGAGAGAAAAAGCCTCATGTTTAAGTTTAGCTAACCGTGTGTTAGCCTCTGATTCTGGTCCTGCCTTCACTAAGAGAGTGAAGGTTTGATTACACTGGAAAAGGACATTAATGGGTTTAAGTCTTAATGCATCCTAAAAAATTGGTCTGGATTTGGAAAATCTTGGTTACAGGAAAATGGACTGGTTTTTGTAGTAAGGCTTGATCTGAGTATAAGTGAGTATAAGATTAAATAGTGGGAAAGGTTTAGCCAGAAATAAGTCTTTGTTTTGGTGCTGGATTGCAAATGAGCTTGCTTTGTAAACAGCAAGGGTAAGCAAAAGTCCTGTTAGAGGTTTGGTGTTGAAAGTTCCCCTTCCCTAGGGTTACAATAATTGATGGCTGTAGCTCAGGGTAAATATTATGAGTCAGATTAATGGGCTTCATGCTTCTGTCTGTATTCAATGATGGTTTGTTTTTTCATGCATCCAGATGATAATGTTAAATTGTGTGATTGTGTGAAATAGTAAACTCTGGTTAAGCTGGAGCACTCCCTTACCACTGGCTTACCATTGGCAAAGACGTGGAATGATTATAGTTTATAAAGCAGACCACGGAGTCTGAATGTGCATGCACTCACAGATTCTCCATGTCCGTGTCCACTCCATGCACCCAGTTTATTAAATCTGGCCCCAGCAGGATTGCTGGGTCATAGAACAGTAGTTTAAATCATGGCCCTGCCAAAACAGAGGTCCCCCAGGAAAGCACTGAGCCTGGGAAGCTTCTTCAAGCCATTTTAGCAGCCTGGAACTTGCCTGGCATTTGCTTTCTCCTGCCTCCTCTCCTAGGGGAATGCATGGCAAAGGTGGAGAGCCAAGGGTTTACCCCTCCCAGCAAGTCTGTGCCTTCATAAACTGCCTGTCTAACCACATCCAGCTGCCTGGTAGGGGGGAGGTGGAAAGGTGCAAGGCAGAGCCAGGATGAATACAATGAAAGCACCTTTCCCCCGGGGCAGTCACAAGCTAGGATACATTTGCATAATTTACCTCTGCCTATGTTTTGCCTTCCTGAATTTCTCTTTGCAAGTCTGTGTTAAAATGCTTTAAAATGTTTTAAAAGCTATGAAACTGGTAGAGTGCCTTTGTCTAGCAAAAAGTCTTTTGCCTCAGAGACTCAAGGCCTCTTAGTTGGGACAATGAACCTCTGATGACTTAATGGCCTTTGCTGGCTAGTTTAACTGGTAAACCGTCAAACAAAAAAGCCTTAAAAAAAAAAACTGCAGAAAAGAAAAACAGTTTGGTTTGGGGTGCTTAAATTTTATGTTCAACTCTTAACTTTGTCAGTTTGCTTGTCCTAGAAAATCAAATTTAAAGTTCACCTGTTTCAAGTTGAATGATGGTAAAAAGTAACCTAGAAATGAATCTTCGAATGCCAATACTGTCATGCTGGTAAATTTAATGTGTAACTTGTGAATGAAATTTATTTAGTTACTAAAAAAAAGTGAAAAAAAACTATACAGAATTGTTACTAATAAGATTATTTTAATTGCATAATTGATAAATAAAAGTACCCAAGTTAATTTTAAGTAAAAACTTCCTAGAAACTAAGAATTAAAATCATTGTATAAATATACATATAAATTTATAACTGGAACTATGACAGTAGAGTAAATGTAGCCTAAATTTCAGTTACTGTAATAGTAATCTTAAACTAATTTACCTCTGTTTATGGTACTTCAAGTTTATCTAGTGCTTACTTTAATAATAGTAATTATAACTTAAACTTATAGCTATTTTATAACTAATTTTACCCCTAGACTTCAACTATTATGATAGTAATTACAAACTAAATTTGCCTTTGCTTATGATTACTGTGATCTGGCCCATCCCTTGCCTCTGCTTGTGATTCTAAAGCAAGGAAAAATGTATCATAACATTAGAAACATTTTGGTTGTAAGCCATTAATTTAAAAAAAGCCACAAAGGGGGGAAACCATGAACCCCTAATCTGGAAAAGTCATAAAAAGAAAAAAACCTTGAGAAAAATCTCTCAAATATTGTTTTACAGTTAAACTTGTTTTATAAAAAAAGGGGGGAAATTTTAAATAACTAAGTGGTGTTTCTATATCAAACTATTCATGTCTGCCTATTTGCTCAAATTGTTAAAATTAAATTTGCTGCTACATAAGTAATAAATATTCTTAAAACCCAAATTAGACTAAGCAGTATGGAAAAATCATATAAAAATCTGAATATAAAAACTTGAAAAACTATAAAATCCTTATTAAATTACAATTGGAACACATTAAGTAATTACTTTATATTCCAAAGCCTAGAGGTCAGTATGCCTTTAGAATTATTCACAGTTTTAAAATTATCAAAGATAAAATGTTTTAAGCCCCTGTAAAGAAAAAGAAAACAACATTCTTTGTTTAAACCATAACAATTTCAATTTATTTAGCTTGAATATTATCTCTTTGTCTTATGGGATAGCAGGTTAATAGGTTAACATTATATGTACCAAATCTTTAAAATAAAAAAAGCTGTAAATTCATATTTAATAAAATTAAGTTAAATGTAGGGCAGCTCTCTCTTAAATGCATAAAGTAAATTCCATTGGTTACTAATTGTAATCTAAGATAAATTTGCCAGTCTGTGGTTGTGTTCAATTGTAAAAAGTTTGTAAAAGCATCTTCCAAACTGAAGCATTTAAATGGCTCTAATTCTAAAGAGCCATTATTAAGTAGAAACCTGGATTAATATTGATGGCAAGAAGTAGCTTCACAGCAATGAAACCTGTCTAAAAGTCACCTCAATGTACATATTCAAGTAGTGGTAATGAAAAGTTACTTTGATTCCATTGGGAATCTTCCATTTTCATTTTAACAATGAAAAATAGTTTTACATGTACTACTAAAGTAAAATACCTACTAATTAATGTCTTCATGGTAAAAGTGTAAAAATAAAAAGCAAAGTACTAAAAAGTTAAGTTCATTTAATATGTAACACATTGCATTCGAAATGTTTTAAAAGTATATAAATATCAAGAGCTAGACTTCAACATTGTCAAACTCTCTTTTGCATTCACAACAGGCCTTGAATACATTGCAGGTTGCCTCTCCATATGAGTTAGTGGCTAGTTTGGTCACTGACCCCTAAAACAAAAATATCTACTACATCTCTGGTCATGCTCCTGAAGCGGAGGGAAACTACTTTGCAGTTTTGAACTCCTGCAGCAGCCAGCAGTGGCTAAGTACAGCCAAATATACAATAAATATTGCCTCCAGACTGGCACAATTTCACAGTGCCAAAGAGCGCTTTGCATCAGGCTGGTGGAATACTAGAGACTGCTTTCTTAGCCTCTCTCTCTCTAGGATCAATGATACTGTGGCTCACTCACTGTGTGAAGAACATATGAAGTGGAGCAATAAATACCAAAATACTGTAAGTAGAACAAACACAATTGGCACTGTGGCCTACTCCCATGGAGCTATAACCTGTAAAGTATTGCAAACCTGAAACTTAAAACTATTATTTGCAATTCAAAAAAAAAACTTATGCATTAAGGAATACATTAATTAATATTAAGTACTGTACCTTTATCCTGTTCTAGAAATATGCCTAATGATTATAGTATTACCTTTTCTATTCTAAATCATGTATACAAGTACATTGAACATGTTAAAAGTCCTGGTAAACTTCATTTTCTAAGTAGTTAATAAATATGTCTATAAGATAAAAATAACCATCTTGCCTGAAAGCAGTGGGCCCAACAGCCCTTTTAATCTAAAAGGCCACCAAACTAACTTGGGGGCAGCCTCTCACAGTCTTCACCCCATACCAGGTAAAAAAAATACATGCTTAAAGTCAAAGGCCACCAGTGGCTTACAGGTAACTGGTTAACTAATACCAGGCTCAATTACTAAAACCCCCCGAGGTGCAAATAAGAATGTGTCAAACCCTCAACCCAACCTCCCTACTACCAGCAAAAAGCCCAAAGTCAGATCCTGAGGAACCCCTCCTCCACTACTGCCTCGAAACTCTTACCCAAAACTACTCAAACAGGCCAAATTTGAAGGATGAGCCTCTTATAAATCCAAGCATTAAATGGTTCACAGATGAAAGCAGTTTTATTAAAAAGAAATTAAAAAGGCAAACCATGCAGTGGTTTCTCAATTTGAAACCATAAAAGCCAAGGCTCTTCCCCCTGGAACTTCAGCCCAGAAAGCAGAATGGATTACCCTTGCCCGAAGTTTGAAGCTAACAGCTGGGAAGCAGGCTAATGTTTGCATGGACTCTGAGTATGCTCTCCTTGTCCTTCACACTTGCTCTGCTGTGTGGTGGGAGTGGGGCTTGCTTGTTAACAGTGGGTCACCTGTTGGGCTTAGGCAAGAAATCCTAAATTTACTGGAAGCCATGTTCTTGCTTCAAGAAATAGCAGTTGTACATTGTTCAGGGCATCAGAGAGCAAACACAGGCGGGAGGAAATGCTTAAGCTAATGCAGCTGCTTAGATGACAGTGCAACCCACATTTCCCTCCTACCCCTTGTTCCAGCACTTGTGTTAATACTTAAAGTTCCACAGTATACCCAGGATAAACAAACCAAAGCAGCTAGCCTGGGGTTCACCCTGAAAACTGATGAGTGACTTGATAAGGATACTCAGGTCTACATGCTAGGAACAGTGCAATGGAAAGTCTTTCATAAACTTCATCAAGCCACTCATCTGGAAAAGGATGCCCTATCTAGCTTAGCCAAATAGGTTTTCAAAAAAAAAAAAAAAAAAAACAAAGCCTGGTAACACACTCAAAAATTACCAGGAGTTACTCAATTAAAGCCAAAACATAAAAAACTTTATACTTCTGATCACTCCCACAGCTATTAAAGCTAAAAGAATTTCCAACTTGGTGCATTAATCCTGAATGAAACCAGCTGCCCAAGAAAGTACCAGTTCACCAGAAGCACCTGATGAAACACATGAATTCCAATCATTGAACAGCCTGAAATGCATCTTCAAAAACAAAGCTAAGTACTTAATACCATTATCTATTACAGTTTTGTAAGGGTAAGGGCCACTTTGGGAAAATAGGAATTGCAAGTGCCTCCCTCCAGATAAAATTTTAAAGCTTCACGCTTGATAAGAAGGGAGGAAGCAGCTGCAGAGGAACCATTAGATAAAATGGGAACCGTCCACAGGAAGGGACCTTGGGCACAGGTTCAGCTAACCGCAGTGTTCCGCTTCTGTGCCTGCTTGCTTGCTCGCTTACTAGTAAACCCCCCTCCTAAAGAACTGTATAAACACCCCTTCCCCTAAACTCGGGGCTGCTCTCTCCTCTGCGCAGGTAGACGTAGTCAGCGCGCAGCTAATAAAGGCTCTCTAATTGGCTTCCAATCCTGAGTTTGAGTGTGATCGATATCGGTGGGCTACAACAGTTTCTCTCTGGGGGCTAACCAAGAACATAAAATAACTTTAAAAATTATATATATATATATATATATATATATATATATATATATACTGTTCCTCACTAACTTTAAAAAAAGGTGCCTGTTTTGAAGGCACATAGCCTTTTCTACCTCTGTGATCTAATGTCCTCTAAAAAAAAACATGTATTCCAAAATTCTAATTAAATGTGTTTCTTTCAGAATAAGCATCTTACTATCCATGTGAAAACTTCATCCAGCTTCATACAGAATGCCAGATCCGTCTTCCTCCAGTCAAAATAACAAAGTTTTTACACCTTGTCAGGTAGGGACTACAGCCCATGGCGATCAGGAAGTAGCTACAGAAAAAAGATCATCTCCCTTCAGCACCCCTTTAAGATTAAAGCTGTAAACTCTCTAAAGAGAAGGTAAAAATGAATAAATGGATCTGAAACCTGGCAAGAGATCCACATAAGCACCAGTAACCCCCATGATGGCTGCTGGGGGGTCCCACCCCCAGGATTCTGTTGTTGAGGATGAGAACTTCTCTGGGAACAGGAAAAAGCCCTGAATGTTACCCAAGGGCTTTGTCTTTAAGCCCTCACTGCAAAATTAATAAGTGGGGCAATCAATCAAAAGAACAAACAGCCACCCACCTCATAACTCCAATAATAGTAATGCCAAAGCTTAGCAAGTTAAGCTTGCAGAAGGGGGCGAATGATATAGGCTATGGGTGGGGGTTGTGTGTCTCTTCATGTATAACCTGGGCTGTGTGTGTCAGACAATAAAAACTGCAGACCTGCCCTTCGTAATCATGACAACCACTCCAGTCTCAGAAAGCCAATTAAGTGATATAGTCTTTATAGACTTTGAATATTCAGAAAGGATGCAAACTAAATATGTTAATTCAAACCTACTTGGAATGTGAGAAATGTGTTAACTCAAGCTTATCTAGCACCCAAACAAAGCACCATTTGACTCTTCACTCCTACATCCTCTGTATAAAAAGAACCCAAAAACCTTATTTGGGGCTTGGATTTTTGAACACAAAAGTCCCCCGAGCCCCGCCAGTTATAAATAAATTTTATTCCTTCCCAAAATTATTACTGAGTCCTGGCCTTCCATACGTGATTACTGAATCTCTCTGCTTCCACAACATAAACATTCAATGTTTCTCATATTCCTTTTTCAGCATGAACAGAAGGTAATTTTGGACATTAATTAATGAAATTCTAGGAGATGTTTTCCCATGAAAGTAAACCACCAAATGAATTATCTTATAAATAAAAATAAATTTGGAGAGAAAGTAATGAAGCTAGAAATACCTTGACATCACAGTCAGAAATTATTTGTTCTTGCCATGTTTTCTTATTTAATTTTCTATTTCTGCCATTTTAATCCTTATCTGAGGTATTGATAATATATTTTGGATCTATTAAAAAATATGTGACCTGTTCAAAGATATTTGTGGAATAATCTCTCAGGAATGATGTTAATATCATTTTAAAGTTGGAAAACACTTCAAACTAATTAAGATTCCAGCTTCAAACCTGGATTTGATACTTTGGTATTCTGGTACTTCTTTGCATGCTTGTCACAAGCCTATTCAGTTGCAGTGTTTTCCACTGTGTGGACAAAAGGTAAATTTCCCAGCCTTCATTATTTTCATTGCTCCTCTGAAGTCTTGGCTCCACCTTAGATTTTTTGAGTCAGAACCTACATTTCCACTGGTGATTTTCATGCACATTAAAATCTGGGAAGCCTTGCTTTCAAAGAATGATCCCAGTCAATTTAAATACATCTTAGGAACATAAATTATCATTCCCCTTCTTAAAATACAGGGAAATGAAAAAAACAATTTATTATGGAAAACATAAAATATAGATAATTATACAGGTAAAACTACAATAAACTCCCCATGTACTCTTCTCCAATCTTCAACAATGAATGGGTAAATATGTTTCATGATTACCTGGAAGCAAATCTCAAACATTACATAAATTTGTCCATAAAGAGTTCAAGATGTGTCCCTAAAATAAAAAGGCTCTCCTTCCCTGACATGACAATGGCATGGTTACTATGTGAGATATTTTAAAATTATTTCTTAGTGTCATCGGTCATCCAGAGTTCACATTTCCCTGAGAGTGCCAGAAATAAAATCAGGTCTGTTCGCCCCAAGTGGTCATTCTCTTTTTCATTTGCTGTTCCTACATGATCCTCACTTTTATTTTTTTCACGCTCTGTTTAACCCACTGACTTTCTGCCTTTTTATTCATTCCAAAAATACTTTCAGACCCTCACATGTCCATGAGAAATCTCACCTTTGAAAATGTAGATTCCTGAGGACTCATACGCACCTAAGGAATGATGTCATTCCTCTGAAATATAATTCACAGAATGAAAGTTAAAAGCCCCCCACCTTTCTTGCCTAACTGGTTATTTTTTTTAAACTGGCAGTCTCAAGAAGACTATGTAAAGCTATAAAGATGAACTGCTTTAAGTGCCATCCCAGGATTTTCCGAATCTAACCCTGTGTTCTGGTTGCGTACAAATTTCCCCAAAAACTATATGGTAGGGCTGTATTTCCCCCTTACCTTCATCATCCTATTCAAAGCCTATGTTCCTTATAAATAAATGCACAATGCCTGGATATTCTGATAATATGTGCAGTCATCTCTGACAACCATTTAGTTCTGCCTCTAATATAGAAATTTAACTTTATTTTGAAATGATTTCTCAAGCATCTGCACTTAATAAAACAATACTATTATTGTGTGGTTGTATTTTAGATTGGAGGATTAATATACATTGCATGAGAAACAAGGATGATCCCCTTGCTTTCTAGTTTCCTTCCAATAAATTATCACCTCTACCTGACTACAGCCGTACTCCAGAAGAAGGTAGCATATACATAAATTTAATTTTATTTAAATTGCTGAGGGATGGATGAGGATTAATCATCCTCATAGCATGCTTTTCTAGAATGTAATTTGGTTTTGGAAGGCTCCCTTTTAACTTTATTATATTAATATCCATGTAATAGAGAAACATTTTTATCAAAAGAGAAAAAGTGTCACTTATGGAGCTTTTGAAAGCTTTATGTTTCAGTCTTGATATAAATATTGAAATTTGATATACAAAATGTTTACTCAGCAAAATTTTCCATTTTTGCAGTGATTTGGAAAGCATTTTAAAACCAAAATTTGAATATTGCAGTACAACCTCTGTCCTCTAGCTCTTTGATCATAGACCCATAAAGAATTAAGCATTAAAGCAAAAGGTTGTGAGCAAGTGTTCACAATTACTGGTTATTTATCCACTGTCTTAGCTTGACCAACCTTTTGCCAGGCTTCTCTCCTCCCCACAGGTCTTGAATTTTACTTTGCCCTTAAGCCTGAGAAACCACTAAATACAGAATATCCTCCTTTAACAATTCCTCCTGAGAACTGGCTGTTTACAGTGTGAAATATTTCATATAAGACCACCCTGTCACACTTTATGCTCACTCCCACTCTTTTGTCTGGTTTCCTTTGAAAAGTTCATGTTAGCCCCTGCCTTTTAAAAAAAAAGGAAAAAAAGAAAAGCCCATTCTGTTTGGCGTTAGATGCTTGTTGATCTTGAGGTTGGCGTGTTCTTGCTATTGCAATAGTCTTTTTGAATAAAGTCTCTCCTTTTAAATATGGATTTGGTTTTATTTTACTTATTTGACAGTTGTTCATGTAAGTAAATGAAAATTCTTGCTTGCCCTTGACTTGGCATCTCTTATTTTTTTTATTTTAAAAAGGAGCTTTAGATTACAAAAATGTTGCTTCAGAAATATAGGGAGCTCCTATAAGCCCCACTCCCTCCCCCTCCCACACTTTCTCACATTAACAACATCCTTTATTAGTGCAGTACATTTGTTACAATTGATGAACCCATATTGAAGCATTGCTGCTAGCCATGGATTATAGTTTACATTATAGTTTACACTCTGTCCTGCACAATTTTATGGTTATGACAAAATATATATTGGTTCATATCTGTCATTGGTATCTCTCTTTACATTTATTTCAACTCCCCCTTCCTTCTAATCTCTGATAGGAGCAAAACGGTCACTGAATTTTTTTAACATGTTTCTGAAGTTTCTATGAAAAACAGAAACATTTGACTAGAACTCTTCTTAGAGAAAACTAGTAAAATGTCTTCTTTTATTTCCTGGATACTTACACTTGAATCACTGTATTTGGACTACTAGAAATGTTACACGTTTGTGTTCATCCTGTTTAACGAGAGACAAAACTTCAGTATCATATTTCAAACCTTTCACATCCAAACAGGATAAAAATGTCCAGAGCATACATATTCACGGCAGTTGCCAATGTTTTTACTTCCCCTAGTGTTTATAAGGAAGATCTGGTTCATTATTTAGAACGTGAGGGCCCTCAAATCCTGGATGTGGAGCCCAAATTGCCATTGACTAAGGAAGCCAAGGAAAAGGCTTGGCTTTGGGCACAGTAACAGATGTCAGATACGAGTATGAGCGAAGGCTGATCACAGGCGCTCTGGAAAGCGGCAGTGTCCATGTGGGGGACATCCTCTGGGCACTGACCAAGGTTGAGTTGGGGATGGAGGACAGGGGATGCACTTGAATTACTCTCTCATAAAAATGTGCAGAACTATTATTACTTAATCAGTAACATTTTTATAAACATTTTGTTTTACCCAGAAATACATTTTTTACCTCATTGAATAATAGATTTAAAAGAAAGCCTTATACTGTGTATTATTTTATTTACTTCACATTAATTTCATTCTCACTGCATATTAGAATCCTGTGGAAAACTTAAAAAAATACCAGTGTCCAGGCCCCACTCCAGAACAATTAAAAATAAGAATCTTTTTATAAGGGTTAGGTGGAGTCATGTTTTGGTTTTTTGTTGTTGTTGTTTCTAAGAAGGTACTGGGGATTGAACCCGGAATCTTGTTCATGGGAAGCGAATGCTCAAACCACTGAGCTACACCCACTTCCCTGGAGTCATGTTTTAAAGGTGATTCTGGACTGCTTACAGAGAATGGATTTTGGGGTCAGATTACCAGGCCTAAAATCTAACACTTTGTAGCTCTGTGACTGTACACTGATAATGAAAAACTCACCAAGCCTCAATTTTTACATTTCTGTTATGGAGACATTGATCATTCATGAATACTACTTGAGATTATTATCTAAAATTCTTAGCATATTACCTGGCATATAAAAAGTGCTCTCTGTATAAATGTTGTTGTTGTTGTCATTATTATGATTACAATAGACTCTATTATTATAGCTTGAACTCAATTATATATAGCCTCATACTTGAAATATGACATAGTCTATTTCTCCACTGAGAAGTCAAAGTTATTTTTCTAAAATGTAAGCCTGCTCTTGTGGCTCTTCTGAACAGACTCATCTAGTGCCTTCGCAGCATATGCCAGAATAAAAGCAACAGTCTAGGCTGGTCTACAAGAGCTTCCTGGTCAGTCTCTCCCCTTCTCTGATCTTAGCTCCTCCACTGGAGTTCATTCTCTCACGCCACTCCCTCTGCACAAGCCCCCTTGCTGTTCTTCAAACCTAAATCTTAGTTCAATGAAGGAATACATGGTATATTTATTTTCATCCTTGCTGTTTCATGTTGACTTTTTTTCCCCATACATTACAACAAATCTCTTGGCCTTGTAGAGATGATTTATTTTATGTTTGTCAGAATGCTAGAATCAATACATCTAAACACAATTTTCCAAAAGTTAATGATGTTTTTTAAAGAATGTTCTAGATTCAAATGCTCAATATCACTTTATATTTTAAATTATTTTCTTAATTCTTACCTCTTGGCAAGAGGTTTTATTTACGTGAAAAATAATAGAGGGAGGTGGATTTTGTTCACAGACTCGCCTTCTATGTTTTATTGCCTTACATAGTATGTAACATTCTCCCTCTTCCTGTGACTTTCCACCTTGATTCCCATCACATATTTTGAGTTCATTGTTCCATTTATCCAATTATGTTTTCTTATTAGATTTACTTCTTTAAAAACTTTTTATTGTGGTAACATATATTCAAGTGTACATTTCATTGGTATTATTTTCATAATGTTTGTTGTGCTACTGTTAACACCATCCATTAATGAAACATTTTTTATCACCCTCAAAAGAATACTCTCTACCCACTAAGGAATAATTCCTCATGACTGTCCACAACTCAGACCTTGGGAACCTGCGATCTACATTTTATCTCTATGGATTTGCATATTCTAGGTATTTCATATGAGTGGAACAATAAAATATTTGTCATTGTATGTCTGATTTATTTCAATCAACATGATGTCTCCAAGGTTCAACCATGCTGTAGTATGTATAAGAAAATCATTTCTTTTTATGGCTGGACAATATTCTATAGTCTATGTACACCACATTTTGTTTATTCATTCAACCATCTACAGACACATGGGTAGTTTACACTTTTTGCCTTTTTTAAACAATCCTACTATGAACATTGGTGTACAAGTGTAATATCTGTTTTAGACCCTGTTTTCACTTTCTTTGGGTATGTACCAAGGAGTGGAATTGCCAAATTATATGGTGTTTCAATATCTAACTTTTTGAGGAACAACCGTATTGCTTTCCACAGTGGCTGTACCATTTTACCCACCAACAGTGCACAAGGTTCCAATTTCTCCACATCCTATCCAGGACCTGTTATTTTCTGTTTTACTAATAATAGCCATCATTGTGGGTGTGAAGTGTTATCTCATTGTGGATTCGATTTGGACTTCCCTAATGTCTAATAATGTTAAACATCTTTTCAAGTGCTTCTTGGTCATTTGTATACAATTTTTGAAGAAATGTCTAATAAGTCTTTAGCCCATTTTTAAAATTAGGTGTTTACCTATTTGTTACTGGTTTTATGAGTTCTTTATATATTTTGGATATTAAACCCTTATCAGATATATGATTTACAACTATTTTTTCACTTTCTTGATAAAGTCCTTTAGTGTACAAAAATTTTAAATTTTGATGAAGTCCATTTTTTCTTCTGTTTCCCATGCTTTTGATGTCATATCTAAAAAAACAAACAAACAAAAAAACACCAACTTCCAAATCCTATGTCATGAAGGTTTTCCCTATATTTTCTTCTAAGAGTGTTATGGTTTATACTGCTGTGTTCAGGTCCTTGATTCTGAGTCTATATTTGTTCTTTTGCTTGTGGATATCCAGTTTTCCCAGCACCATTTTTTTTAAGATTCATTTATTTATTTCCCATGCCTCATTTTTGTGCTCGCTGTCTGTTCTCTGTGTGTTCTTCTGTGTCTGCTTGTCTTCTCTTTAGGCCTCACTGCAAACTGATCCTGGGACCTTCTGGAGTGGAAGAGAGGCACTTGATCTCTTGTACCACCTCACCTCTCTGGTCTGCTGTGTCTCTTATTGTCTCTCCTCTGTATCTCTTTTTGTTTTGTCATCTTGCTGCACCAGCTCTCCTGCATGGGCCAGCACTCTGTGTGGGTCAGCTCTCCACTAGGGCCAGCTCGCTGCATGGCTGGCTTTGCTTTTCACCAGGAAGCCTCAGGAATCAAACCCTGGACTTCCTATACAGTAGATGGGAGCACAATTGCTTGAGTCACATCCACTTCCCAGGACCATTTTTTGAAGACATTATTATTTCCCAATTTAATATAATCAGCACCCTTATTGAAAATCAGTTGGTCATCAATGTGTGGCTTCATTTTGGACTCTCAATTGTATCCCATAGCCTTTGTGTCTATCCTTATGCTAGTACCACACAGTTTTTATTAATGTGGCTGTGTAGTAAGTTTTGAAGTCAAGTAAGTCAAGAAATGTAGGACCTCCAACTTTGTTCTTCTTTTTCCAGATTGTTTGGCTATTTGGGACCCTTGTGATTCTATGTGAATTTGAGGAGCACTTTTTCTATTTGTGGAAAAAAAGACAACTGGAATTTTGATAGGGATTGCATTGGATCTGTAGATCATATTGTGTACTATTGACATCTTAACATAATAAGTCTTCTGATCTATGAACACAGGGCATGTGACCATTTATTTAGATATTCTTTACTTTCTCTTGGCAGTGTTTTGTATATTTTAGCATACAAGTCTTTCACCACCTCAGTTAAATTTAGTCCTGGATATTTTATTATTTGATATGCTATTGTAAATGGAATGGTTTTCTTAATTTCCATTTTGGATTGTCCATTGCTGGGATATAGAAACACAACTGATTTTTGTTTGTTAATCTTGTACCATACAACTGTGCTGAATTTATTAGCTTTAGTAGCTTTTGTTATAAAACCTTTGGGATTTTTTATTTTCTTCAAATAAAGATAGTCTTACTTCTTCTTATCTAAGTTGGATGACTTATATTTGTTTTTCTTTACTAATTGCTCAAGAAATGTTCCTGGGGATCATAGTTTTCCCTTCAGAACAAAAGAGTCTCTCCCTATTTTCTTCTTCAAAGCCCAATGTGTTATATTTTTTGTCTCAACCATGATCTTTCACCCCCAGGAAGCTGCAGTGTACTCAGCTCTATGCCACTTCTTCACAACATTTCTCTATCCAGGTGAATTCTGTGTGAGGCAACTCAAATGAGCTCCATGAGTCAGTCTTTCAGGGACCACATGAGGGCAGACATACAAACACAGTAAACTTGCACATTAGGTGTGCTAATATTCAGACACCAGAGACTTACACTGGGAATGCAAACCACTGCACAGAGAACACAGGCTGTTATGCCACCTTCGGTCCTATAGATGGTCCCACCTAGCTGGAGGAGGGAGAAGGGTGAGGGCAGTTAAAAGCATCCTATAGCTTCCCTACCATTTTTTTTTTTTGTATTCTTTTTTCTTATTCAGCATTTCTTTGGGGTTTTTTGCTTTTGCTTTTAGTTTGTTTGTTTATTTATATTTATCTGTTTTCCAGAGTTCTGGGAAAGTTAGTTCTGACAGACTGCTTATGTTTTCAGTGGGCATTTGTTAAAAATAACTTACTCTACCATCTTGCTATAGTCACTCCCTAGAAATATAAAGAACTGTCATTACTATTTTTATGTATGTATTTTTGTCTACTCCACAATGCTGTGATAGGTGCTCTGTCATTTTCAGTTGAATTGAGTATGTGCTTGAATAAACAAGTAGCATTTTTAACCTGTTTTACTCACACTTGGAGGGTTGAGTTTCTCTTCAGGGTCCCATTTCAAGATGGAAAGTTTTGAACTAGATTGTGTCTGATGGAGGGTATACATGGGGTGAATTGTTTATCTCATATTGTATGAATAATGGTTGAAGAATCTAAAAATATTGACTGTGGATTAAATGGAATTTTGGAGTTCTGTAGAGGAGTGAGATCTAGTTGTTTTATTTAGCCATAGAATTTTCATTAGAAAGAGCAAAGATAGTCACTCTGAACAGCTAATAAGAGGGAGAACTGATGGGTAAATATTAAGGATGGCAGGTTTCAACTCATTGAAAGAAGCAGTTTCTCAACATTCTTCACTAGTGGGATGGTTTCCTCCCAAGGCAATGAATTCTGAAACACTAAAAGTTTCATGAAAGAACCATTGAGAATTTCTCAATAAAAGATGACTTAGTTTGGTAAAACAGGTTAGGGTTGTCTTTCACCAGTTAAATAGTAATATATCTAAAGAAACGAACTAATCCAATCTTTTGGTGAATTTTTAGTATATATAGAGTCTAAATACATAAAAGTGTTTATATTTTGTTTTTTGAAGCACAAGTTAATTACAATTCAATTTTATTTTCTATGTGAAGCTTTGTGATTTTCTCTCTTTATTTTACATTTTTTTTGCCATTTTTACCATTTTAAAATCTACAGTTTATAGCATTAAATAAATTTACAATGTTGTGCTACCACTGTCACCACCATCCACAGCCAAAACTTCATCACTAAAATAGGAATTTTGTACTCATTAAACAATAACTTCCCAATCTCTCTTCCAAGAGTCACTGATGATATCCAATCTCCTTTCTGTCTCTATGAATTTATGAATTCTAGATATTTCATTTAAGTGGAATTAAAAATATATTTGTCTTTTTGTGTCTGGCTGATTTCACTCAGCATAGTATTTTCAAGGTTCATCCATGTTGTAGCATGTATCCAAACTTTATTCCTTTTTATGGTTGACTAATATTCTATTGTATTTATTTGCCAAGTTTTGTTTATTCATTAATTTGTGGAGAGACACTTGAGTTGCTTCTCAGAAGCCTAAGTCCATGTCATATACAACAGAACTGAGCATTTCATAACATTTCCATGTCCCCCCAAAAAATCTATATCCCTCGGATTCAAGAAAGTAAATTGAATCAATGAATTCAACCTGAAATAAGGATTGCAATATATATCACCATTTCACGATCTGCAAAATACTAAAATACAAAGAAAAGATTGTATCTATTCAAAAGGCATTCTTTTTTTTTAATTATTTATTATTTTTTTTTAATTACATTATGAAAAATATGAGGTCCCATTCAACCCCACCGCCCCCGCCCCCCACTCCCCCCACAGCAACACTCTCTCCCATCATCATGACACATCCATTGCACCTGGTAAGTTCATCTCTGAGCATCACTGCACCCCATAGTCAATGTTCCACATCATAGCCCAGACTCTCTCACATTCCATCCAGTGGGCCCTGGGGGGATCTATAATGTCCCGTAACGGTCCGTGAAGCACTATCCAGGATAACTCCACGTCCCGAAAACGCCTCCACATCTCATCTCTTCCTCCCGTTCCCCACACCCAGCAGCCACCATGGCTACCGTTCCCACACCCATTCCACATTTTCTCTGTGGACATTGGATTGGTTGTGTCCATTGCACATCTATGTCAAGTGAGGGCTTAGATTCCACATGGGTACTGGATGCACTCCTCCCGCTTCCAGTTGTAGACACTCTAGGCTCCATGTTGTGGTGGTTGACCTTCTTCAACTCCATGTTAGCTGAGTGGAGTAAGTCCAATAAATCAAAGTGTAGGAGCTGAAGTCTGTTGAGGCTCTGGGCCTGGGTGTCATATTATCAGTCCAGAGATTCAAATCCCCTACATATATCTTAAACCCAGCACCAACTACAATTCCAATAAAGTAGCATGCAAGTCTTGTGAAAAGAGATCCCCTCTGAGTCCAATTCCATCACGCAAAAACACCAGCTCCAAAGAAGGGCCATCTGTCATGGCAGTGAACCCCTTCTGCCATGACCATAGAACCCGTGGGTCTCTTTATCCCTCAAAAGAACCAATACCTGGGGTTGTATCTACCTTATCTGTCTCTTAGACTCTGTTCAGTTGTACATAGGGGTATTCCTTCTGACAACCTCCAGACTCTTTTTTAGAGACTCACAGCCTTATAATCTCATTTCTCCTTTCCATTTCCCCCTTACATTAGGTCAAACCGCTTCCCGAAGTCATGTTATTATATGTAGACAGGTATATTCTGCTGTTCCGCATTGAATCTTTAATTCAAGGTCATTTTCTAGTTGCTTCTTCAGCTGGTATGTGGTAGTGATCCCTTGGTGCCAGGGAGGCTTATCCCCGGTGTCGTGTCCCACGCTGGGGGGAATGCATCGCATCTACACGCTGAGTTTGGCTGTGAGAGTGGCCACATTTGAGTAACATGAAGGCTGTCAGGAGGAAACCCCCAGGCACAATGCTACTCTAGGCCTTGTTCTTATTGCAGGTGTATAGGCTCAAAAGTGTAACCATTAGTATCAAAAGGCATTCTTAATAAAATTGAAAAGATATTTCAGCCACATGCATAACAATTACTGATAATATTTTGCATTAAAAATTATAAACCTATTACATCAGAGTAATCTAAATTATGTATTGAATTTGGAATTAACTAATTGCAAAATTGAGTGTCCTGAAGAGTAATTATCTGATATAAACAAAAAATAACTGCACTTTGAGTGATGGGACAGTACATCCTGAAGGAACTTGTAATCACCAGAATAAAACATTGTTGCCTCCTCTTGTTTTATAAATTCATTGCTTGACTGGTACTTTACCTAGACCTGCAAAGGATGAAAGTTATGGCTCTGGGTGAATAAGTTCACAGGAATCCTAAGAATGTTAGAAAAAGTTTTATAAGTCTGATGGTAACACAAAATCTAGCATTTTCACTTTGGAAATTCAAATGTTGATTTCAACCACGTGTCAGGTAACCATGAGGGTCATCCAAATTAGGAGTGCCTCAGTGATAAAATACAAGTATACATCTCAGGTTCATAATTAGGGATGGGGCATTTAGGAACCCTGAGTTCCTCCATTCATCTTTACTTGATCCCAAAAACTTTTCAGAAATATTCATTGTACTGAAAACTAATTACATATGCCCTACATTTTAGTGCCCCAGCTTGGATTGAAAAACTTTAAAAGAAAATAAAGCATGCTAGATAGGGTATCATTAGATGGATCTGGAACTTGGCAAAAAAAACCATCATTGAACATGTGTTCTCTGCAACCCACAAGATGGCTGCTGGCGGACCGTCATCAGATTCTGCCATTCAGGAACAGATTTCCTCCAGAAGCCAAGAGAAACCTTAGATAGTTCCCAAGGACTTTATCATTGGGTCCTCCTGGAGGATTAATTGGTGGGATAATCAATCAAAACAGCAAACACCTGGAACTCCTCCTGTGCCATTAGCAAAAGGGGTGAAATAATTAGTGTTTTAAAAAGCAAATACAAAGGCCTTTTGCTCTCTCTTGCTCTCTTGCCTTCACCCTGTCCCAGTGCCTGTTCATGCCTTATTTTTACTTCTTCGCTCCTGGATCAATATGCAATAAACCCAGGGATTTATAATCTATAATGGGTAATTGTAATCTGTGAATCAGCCCTCTTCATCACTTTTCACCCCCTTTCTCTCTACCCGGACCCCATTATCTGTTAATTTTTCCCATTTCCCTTCCCTCCCTACCTTAATAAATTACTGGTCTAACTAACCAGTCGTGCTCTTGAAATTCATTTCTACAGCATAGTCAAGAACCTAGAAAAAATCCAGCTAGAAAAAAAAACAAATTTGTTTTATAAGAGAACTCAAATACGTATTGGAAATTTTTTTAAAATGCTAAAATATGAGAGAATTTAAAATTATTTGGCAAGAGAAAAGAAAATGTTTATTCAAGGAGATACGGGGATTTTGCTCAAATGTTAGCTGCTTTCTTCTTCTAGACCAGTTGCTACCAACTTTATCTAGGCTAGGAATCATGTGGGGAAGTTTTAGAAAATACTGATGAGTTATGCCACCCAGAAATTTGGATATAATTGTTGTAGAGATTAATCTGGGCATTGAAAATTTTAAATGTCCTCTAATGTTTCTACCTGAACGAGTTGTTAAAATGCAATTTCTGCTCCCCACCCCCAGAGTTTCTAGCTTAGTATGTCTGGGATGGAACCTGTGAATTTGCATTTCTAAAGAGTTCCATATGATGCTGAGGTTGCTGTCTGAGGACAGAGTTTGAGCTTGTCTGAAATGCAGAACCTCAGGGTCCACTCCAGACCTAAGGGATTAGCATAGGCATTAAAAAAAATTCCCCAGGTGATTCATCTGCACAGTAAATCTCTGAAAGCAAGAGACCTAGTAATACTGAACAGGAGAAAACTCCATCAAGAGGGATTAGATTAAGCACTTGTGAAAACTTTGGTAGTAAACAAAATTACCACTAGAAAATGATGTTGTGATGGAAAAGTTAGAAAACCATGTTTCTGCCATTAAGGCAGTTTTATTTATTTATTTATTTTTTAATCTTGGCAATAATTCCTTCTCTGCAGGTTCATGAAGGACAAAAACCAGTAAACTAGTATTATCTAACTTTATCCTTTTAATATCTCTACATTGCACCATGTATAGTTCCAAAATTGCAGCAGGGGAATAAGAAATATTACCAGATAATTGATATTTTGTACTTTCAACTCGCTTTGTATTGAGAAAAGCCAGATTAGAGATCAAGTCTCATCGACTCTAATACACAATTTTTTCCGTAACTTCTTTTTCTTTAATAATACTTTTATTTTATAGTGTTTTTAGTTTTATGATAATTTTTGAAAATGGAAGGTCCCATATAGCTCATATAGCATCCCCTATTGTTTGCATCTTACATTAGTATGGCACATTTATCACAGTATATGAGCCAATACTGATACATTTGATAATGAGCAAAAGTGGGTTCCTTCCTCCTGAGGCATCTTTAAAGCCAATTCCTGAGACACCAGGATTTCAAAGAGAGAAAGAGTTGTATTGGTTATGCAAGCAATGGAACACAGTGACCTCATGGTCCAAACCTGCTTCCCTGATCTGCAGAAATTCTAATATTTTATAACACCTGGGTGCCAATGAATAACTGGGGTGGAGTTGAACACAGCCTCCTTCATTAATAAACATTAAGGACTTAACAGGAAAGACTGGGTGGGGTAGCAAATCAGGGTAAATCACAAGAATTTGGTATAAGGATAGACACAACAAAGGTCAGTTACTAGGTCTTTCATATGGATATTAAACAGGTGAGTGGAGTGGTTAGCACTTCAATAGTAAGTATACACAAGGGTGAAGTTAAGTCTATAGTAACCATAAACTGGAGTGAGACCACTCCAGCCAGTAATTTCAGATATTAACTTTTTGCTATTTTATAACATAAAGGCGTCTATGTAATGACTTAATCACAATTATTTGTTAATTCTTGACCCCTGGTTACACATTATTGTTAAATTAAGCACACTTTTATTCATGTTTCCTTAGGTTTTACCTAATATCCTTTTGCTGTCTGAGGATCTCCAGAATGCCACATTATATTTAGTCATAAAATTGCCTCAGGCGCCACTTCTCTGAGACAGTTTCTCAGACTTTCCTTGTTTTTGATGACCTTAACAGTTTTGAGGAGTACTGGTCATGTATCTTAGAATGTCCTCAATGTGGATTTTTATAATGTGTTTCTCATGATTAGACTGGGGTCATGGGTTTTGGGGGAGAAAGACCACAAAGGTAAAGTGCCCACATGCTATCAAGAGGACTTAATCACTATTGGTGTTAACTTTGATCATTTCCCTCAGGTAGAGTTTGTCAGGCCTCTCCACTATAAATTTATTCTTTTACCCTCTTTCTACACTGTGTTCTTTGGAAAGAAGTTGCTATCTATGCTCAGCCAACACTTAAGTAGCGAGGAGTTCTGCTCCATGTCCTTGAGGCGGCAGAGTATCTACATAAGTTACTTGGAATTGTTGTATACAAGAGTTTTCTCTATTTCCCCCATTTATTTTTTTAAATTGATTTACTCATTTATTTATTTTGATGTGGGCTATGGGTGGGAGACTGCTCATCACTTCGTAGATAACCTGAGCTATATGTGTCCTGAGCTGTGCCTGTGGGACAGTAAGAGCTGCAGCCCTGCCCTTGGTAACCATGGCAATGACTCCAGCCCCAGAAAAACAATTTAGCAATGCAAACTCTATAAAGTTTAAATATTCAGGGAAAATGCAAACCAAATGTGCTAAAAGCTTACCTAGAATGTAAAAGATATACGTTAATTCAAGCTTATTGAACACTGAAGCAAAGAACCATTTGGCCCTTCCTCTGTATGAAAAGAACTCAAAAATCTTGTTCGGGGCTCGGATTTTGAACAGAAAGCTCCCGAGTCCAGCTGGCTGTAAATAAATTACTTTTTCCTTCCCAAATTTATAAGTCCTTACCTTTTCATATTCAAATAATTGAACCTCTTTCTATATCTACAACAATGTCGTATGAACTCTTGGCTATTCGTTGAATATATTGCAACATAATCCAGTACTACTTTATTTTCTTCTTCAGATTGTTCCAGTTTTGGCAATTGGGAGCTCATTCTCCTGGCTCCTTTGTCACTTTGCTATACCTCATTTTTGTGGTTGTTTTTGAGCACTTCCTTACTTTTTAGAACTATAATATGCTCTAGGCTCATCTTGTATATTCCTGTCTTAGTCCTAAAATCAACCATTTTTCCAAGGAACCCTGATTTCTTTTATTGGAGAATTGTATTAGAAACTAAGATTTGGGTAATAAGTGTGCTCTTTTCTACTGGGATGTCATTGCTTCCAGGGCCTCTTAGCTGAAAGAGCAATGAAATGTATGCAAGTATCTAATCCCTGTACATAGACATTTTTATAAAGATTTCAGTATGTTTCCATTTGTATTTATATTAAATGCACATGAGTTCCTTTTGATATCTTCAATTCTAAAACAATACCACATGGATCATTCTAGCCTTCTTCTGAAGCTGGGGAAGTGTTGAATTCATCTAGGTTCTTGGCTATGTTGCATAAAAGAACTTAAAAACACACTAGTTTAGTTAGGCTGGTAAAAATAATGTATTGAGAGATGGGGGAGAAGAACAGAGTTGGCTGAGAAATGGGAGAGAAGGATGGAAGTATGCACCGAGCTTTTATGTGGGTTCCTCTAGGCAGAGAGAGAGAGCAATTTGGCTTGTGCAATTACCTTTATTAAATGATTACTTACTCCTTCCTTTGCTAATTTTAAGGGGAGGGGCCCAGCTGTTATTGGTTACCCCACCAATGGTGGGGGCCAGTGGTGACTGTTTGGAATATCCAGGGCCAAGGGGATGTCCCAGAAAGAGTCCCAACTGGGACTTCAAGGTCAGGGTCAAGGTCTCTGCAAGGTGTTGTGGCCATGTTGTCTATCATGTTGTCTGTTGGCCATTTTATGGCTCATCTTTTCCTCATTTCCCTGTACTAACCTGCCTCACTCCTATTGATTATCTGTAACTTCCGACTCCACCAGTAAGAAACCTGGATTCAATGATCTGCCATCCATTTACTTCATTGCTAAATTCAATTTCCATGTGTAGTGGTTTCAGAAATTTTAACCTGTAGTTCTATCTTAGTTTCTTAGAGATACTGTAGCATAGTACCAAAAACTAGGAGGTTTTAAAAAAATGTAGTGTCTCACATTTCTGGAGGCTAGAAGTCCAAAATGAAGGTGACATCTGGGCCATGCTCCTTCTGAAATCTGTAAGGAATTAATCCTTCCTTGCTTTTCCATAGCTTTTGATGATTGGACAGCAATCCTTGGTGTTCTTTGGCTTATAGCTGGAGCACGTCAATCTTTGCTTCTGTGGTCACATGACATTCTCTGCTCTATGTCTACATTTTCTCTTATAAGGACACCAGTCATATTGGATTTAGGCCCACTCTAATCTACTTTGTTATCATCTTAACTAATCAGATCTTTAAAGACTGTATTTACAATTATGGACATCCTCCTGGGACTGAAGACTAGGACATTATCACAGTATTTTGGGGGTGGGAGGAGAATAATAGAACCTTTTTCAAAATCCATGAGAAAAACTTTCCAAACAAGGATTTTACTGCTATTACATCATCAGTTGAACAAAATTGTGATATGCCAAGTAGTATAAAATTTTATTCCTAGAATCAGATGATTTGTGTGTTTTAGTGGAAGTTAACCCAGACATTGTTACATTCAAAATGTGAGGCCAATTTCAGATACAAATAGTACCAGGGATTTTTGTAGATGACGTTGAACTAAAATCTGAGCTGATTTTCAGCTGGCACATTGGGAAATATCCTGGCCAAGGAATAAAATCTTGAAATACTTCCTCATTGGTTAACTAGTTACTGTCCTAAGAGCCCACACTGGGTGCCTGGGCTGACTTAGCAATTCCCAATTGAACCCTAGACCCATTCAAGACCTGGTAACTGAAGGATTAATGCCTGTCAAAGCAAGTGTTCTTCAGGATCCTGTGCTTTTATTAACACCTCCTTTTTGGATTATAGGATTGATTGGTCTTGGAAGTTAAAATCTCTGAATACAACCCTTTTTTCCAACTGAACCTTGATTGTATATCCAAAGAACAAAATTATTTTCCTTCTAATGACATCAGAAGTTGGTCTGCTCATTCACCATTGGCTGCTGTTCAGAAGTTTCCATCTTATTAACAGTAAATCTGAAATTGAGGTGTCTGTACAAAGAATTGCTTTGACACGCCTCCTCCTGGGTGGTGCCTCATTTAGTTGGCAGCTCCGAACCAATAAGAACTGGTGGTTTTCCTAATCATGGATTAATGATAGCAGAATTACTGACATTTTCTTAAAACTATCTAGGTGCAAAATTGTTTATTTTTGCAAGTTGCTAGTTTTAAGATACTGGATTAGTTATATTCTTCTGACTTTAAAAAGTTACAAAAGGGAACTTGCATATAGAGATAATTTAATATGGTAGTTAATAGGACATTTAAATGATAAATAATTAAATTATAATTTATATCTCTCTCAATGTGATATGGGTTAATTAATAATTCTATTCTAACTTTAAACTTAAATCAGTAATTAAGTCTTTTTCATAATTATACTGAACATTTGAAACAAGATAATGACATAAAATGTATGTGTATATTTTACCAAATCATTTTAAAGTGAACTCTCTTGTATCCACAAGTCTAGTCATGAAATGGAACATTATTGGTGTCCCAGAGGTCTTCTATGTTTCCTTTCCATTCCATTTACAACATGGTTTAAATTCTGTAGTGATTAACTACTTGTATTGTTTTCTATAATTTTGAGAATTACACATTGGAGAGATGATATTCACCCTTAAATTTTATGCTCATGGAAAGTATTTTTGGAAATCAAAATTCATTTCTTTCCCTCAAAAAGGGAACCCTGAATACCTGACTGATTGACGCAGGGTTCAGAGGCTCATGCATTTCAGACTAAAGCTAGAAACAATGAAAAGAAATCCAGAACTCCCTTCCAGAGCGGCCAAGACATAATCATACCTGCATACCTGTTCTACTTCTTCGTCTGCCCAAATCTGCCTCCTCCCCCTTCCTTACACAAGAGTTGATCCTTATTAAACCTCTTAAACCCCAGACTTTCCATGCCTCCAGCTAGTCTAAACTGTGACAATCAGGGATTAAATGTTACACTTGTCTTGATTGAGGATTTCAAGTTCAGTCCATCACTGCATCTATCACATCTATCCATCCATTTGTTACCAGAGTCAGTGTCTAGGTTCTTGGCTTCATCATGAGAAAGAATTCAAGGATGAGCCACAAATTAATTAAACAAGCAGAGAATTTATGGGGGGGGGGGGGAGGGTATAGCAATTTTTATAGTTCTGAATTCGAAAAATAGATATTGGATTATGTTTGTAATCTGGTCTGCACTTGGGTGTGATTAAGTTATGATTAGGGCTTTGATTGGGCCACATCATTAGGGCGTTGAGTCCTCACCCCTTGGTGGGTGGGGACTCACAGATAAAAAGCATGGCAGAGGACAGAGTTCAGGGTTTCTGATGTTGGAGTTTTGATGTTGGAGTTTGATGCTGAAGACTTAAGCTGGAGCCCCAGGAAGTCAGCATGCAGAGGAAAAGGAAGCAAGCCCCAGGAAGTGAGAACCTGAGCCAGGAGAAGAACACAGAGGAATAGAGATGGCTCCATAGACATGGCAGAAATCCAAGCAAGAAAGAGCCATTCACCTGATAGTCTACAGCTGACCTTGTGGAGAGAGGCAAAGTCTAGAGAGCCTCATAGTCTACAGCTGACCTTATGGAGAAAACAGAAGAGCTCAGCCCAGAGGAAACCTGAACCCTCACAGATGTTGGCAGCCATCTTGCTCCAGCACTTGAAAATAGACTTTGGTGAGGGAAGTAACTTATGCTTTATGGCCTGGTATCTGTAAGCTCCTACCCCAAATAAATGCCCTTTATAAAAACCAACCAATTTCTGGTATTTTGCATCAGCACCCCTTTGGCTGATTAACACAGGGGATAAAGCAAGAGAACACATATACACCTTCAGAGTTGAAGGTGGGCATTCTCAAGGAAGAGAAATGCAAAATTTTCCCCTGGGGTACCTGATTTTACAGGGTTACAGGACTCCAGGGTCTGCATTGATGAGCAAAAGCTTAGGTGTGCAGGGATCCATGGGTGTGGGAGGGCCTCAGAGTGTGGGGGTTGCTTTCTGGTGGTAACTGGCTTCTGGTTGCTATCCAAGATATTCACAGGGCATGTTGGGTGGTGATGATTAGCCTCTGGTCACTGTCCGCAGGTGGGAGGTAGCCTAAAAGTTAGGTTGGTGAGTGGTGGTAGTGCCCCTCTTGCTCTTTCCCTCCTTTTTGGCTGCCTTCTGATAATGAAGACTTTGGGTATGTGTGTTAGTCACATGGTGTGTGCTTGTAAGCTGTCCCTTCTCAATTCTACTGTGTGACTCAGCAGGTCAAGACTAGCCAGCAGGCCAGCGCCTCAGCTTCTCTTACAAGGCTTATTAGTTTTTTTGTCCCTTCCTCCTTAGGTCCTTATTCTATCTTGCCTCAAATCCTCCCTGAAAGATTTGTATACCCTTAATCTTAAGGGAGGCAGTTGAAGAGTGAAGGTCATTCTTCGGCCTCTGCTTCTTGCTGATTAGAGATTATTGTCCTTGTGTGACAGGGTGTAGAACTCTCCTGCTATGTGTATTAGTCAGCCAAAGAGGTGCTGATACAAAATACCAAAAATCTGTTGGCTTTTATAAAGGGTATTTATTTGGGGTAAAAGTTTACAATCACAAGGTCCTAAAGAGTCCAACTCAAGGTTACCTCCTTAGTAAACTCTGTTGCCACGTGTTGAAGCAGATGGCATGTGACATCTGTGAGGGTTCAGCCTTCCTCTTCCTCTTAAATCTCCTTGGGTCCAGCTTCTTCTGATCTTAGCTGTAGGTTGGCATAAGGCTCATCTCTTTTCCTAGGGATCATACCTTTCTGGGCTCAGCTTCTTTGTTCTCTTCACAAAGTCAGCAGTAAACTATCAGGCTCCTCTCTCCTCCTGGGGCTGGAGGATCCTCTGTGTATCTTCTCTGTGTGTCTACTTCTGTGTGAGAGTTTGTTTTATCAGCCCACCAAAGGCACAGGCACTCAATTCTGAATTGCACTCTAATGGCATGGTTGAATCAAAGCCCTAATCTTAACATAATATAATCAAACATCTCAACTGAATCTAATATAATCAAAGGTTATCACTTACAGTGGAACAGCCCAGTTTACAACCATAATCTATATTTCTTTTTGGAATTCATAAATAATATCAAACCGCCACTCTATGCTATTAGGAGAAGGGGTACTTGCATCGATGGCTGGGACTGGGTGATATTTACTCATGAGCAGAAGCTTATATCCTAGAAGAGATAAATTGAGTTAGGAGCTTAAATATACAGAGGACTATTAAAATAAGAAGGATAGTTGAGAGGGGCCTAGGAAGGTTATAAACCAAGGGCAGTGAGACAGGTATGGGAATAGCAAGAATAGGGTACTGCTGGCAGGATTTTTCAGTCTGGTTGTAGCTTTGAAGGACTATAGCTGCTTAAAAAATCGAGTTTGGTTTGAAAAAGTTCTGTGCTATAACACCAATAAGGATTTTCACAGGGTTTAAGTTGCAAGGGTGCTGTTATTAGGTACTTAGTTTTTGCTGTTTCAGGCCATCCAAAGGCTGGCACTTGTATGTCTCAGCAAGTGTTTCTGGTGTGTTGGGACTTCTTTGGACAGTGGGCTTTACTCGGGATAATGCACCCAGCTGGCAATTCCCTTAACAGCTAACAGACCATTTGGTTGTGTGTAGCTGCAACGGTGGCAGCCCAGTTGAAGAAGCCACTGAATTTGTTTATTTGAAGATTAACTTATGGATGCTAACGTAAGTGTTTAGAGGGTACCCAGAGAGGCAGACTTTCTCTGGTTAGTCAAAATAATAGTTGAAGTTTCTCCCATAGGTCCTAAGACATGGGCCACCAATGGGTGATCTTCATCTTTGCAATGTCATTCATATTCTCCCTTCAAAGGAGCAGGCCTTACTGCCAATTTTGTGGACTCTGCTTACCTTACTCTGGTAGTTATTGCTCCATTTGGTATATCCTTCACACAGCCAACATGCTGCAACACTGTTGGCCCTTGGAGGGAAGCTCCAGTGTTTTATTGGCTTGGTGCATAGCATTCTTTGGCACTATGACACAGACCCTGTCTGGAGGCAATGCTGGGACATTGCTGGCTGGTAGGACCATGGAAGTTTGAAGTAGCAACACAGTTTCATTTACTTCAGGATCTTAACCAGAGGTAGCAGGTGCAGTGGATGTGCCGCGATGATGGAAGAGGTTGTTGATGTGGGAGGGGTGGTTGGGTGGGGTGAGGGATATATGGGGACCTCATATTTTTTTAATGTAACATTTAAAAGAAAATAAAGAAGGGAAAAAAAGAAATAAAGAAAAAGAATTTCCACACATGATGTAACAAAAATTAGCCAGAGTGGGAAGAGGCTGTAGCTCAATCAGTTAGGCTCCCATCTACCATATGGGAGGCCGTGGATTCACATCCCAGGTCCTCCTTGTGAAGGCAAGCTGGCCCACGTGCCGCAGAGAGCTGATATCCCATGCGCCGTGGAGAGCTGGCAGCCCATGCCTCGGAGAGCTGGCACAGCAAGATGATGCAACAAAGGGAGACAAGCAGATACAGAAAAAATGCACAGCGAACATGGGACATTCGTTGCATTTGGTGAATACATTTTGGAGCACTGCTGCACCACATGGATAATAGTTTACATTGTAGTTTATACTCTCCTGCAGTCCATACAGTAGGCCATGGCAGGAAATACATTGTCCAGCGTCTGTTCCTACAGTACAACCCAGGACAATTCCAAATCCTGAAAATGCCTCCACATCATATCTCTTCTTTCCTTTCCCTACACTCAGCAGCTACTGTGGCCACTTTCTCCACATCAATGCTACAATTTTTTCCATTACTAATCACAAAAGTTCCATAGTAAAATATCAGTAAGTCCACTCTAATCCGTACTCTATACCTCCATCCTATAGACCATGGGGTGGTTATGTCCACCCCAGCTCTATATCAAGACGGGGCTTAGATTCTGCATGGATGATGGATGCAATTCTCTTACTTTCAGTTGTAGGCACTCTTGGCTCCCTGGTGTGGTGGTTGTCCATCTTCAATTCCCTGTTTGCTGGCTGGGGTAAGTCCAATAAACCAGAGGGTAGGAGTTGCAAGTCTGCTGAGGCTCAGGGCCTGGCTGTCACATTGACAATCCAGAGATTCAGGTCTCCTAGATATACAACAACCCCAGCGCCAACCACAGGTCCAGTAAAAGTGACAGAAGAGGCACGTGTAGAAAGGTCATATCTGAGTCCAACTCCATCACACTCAGGAACACAAACTCCAAAGAGGATCAACTGACATGGCACTGAACTCCAGAGCCATCTGCCATGACCATAGAACCTGTGGGTCTCTGTAGCCCTCAGGAGAACCAGTACCTGGGGTTGTATCTACTTTGGTTGTCTCTGGGACCCTGCCGAGGCATGTGTAAGTGCAATCCCTCTGATGACGTCCTGACTCTTTTTTGGAGACTCATCACTACATAAACTCATTTGTCCTTTCCATTTCCTCCTTTTATTCAAGGTCAAAAGCAGTTTTTAACACCTGATATCACATGAAGCCTGAGATATTTAGCTGGTCTGAGTTGAACCTTTTATTCAAGGTCTTTTTCTAATTAAATCATCAGCTGGTGCTTGGTGGTAATCCCTTGGCACCAGGGAGGCTCATCCCCAGGAGTCATGTCCCACACTGAGGGGAAGGTAATGCATTTACATGCTGAGTTTGGCTTAGAGAGTGGTCACATTTGAGCAACATGGAGGCTGTCAGGAGGTAACTCTTAGGCACCCCGCAGCTCTAGGCCTTGTTCATATTTCAGGCACACAGGCCCATAAGCATTGTCAGCAGTGTCAAGGGATCATTGTTGGACCATTCTTCTTTATTGGTCTTTGCCATTGCACTTGGGGGATTGTTGCAGTTCCTTTGGGGAATGTGATAGAGCTCCCCTGGCTAGGAACTCAGCACTCCCTCAGTAGTCATTTTTAACTGTAACCACTAGGAAAATATCCAAACATTTTTATGTACCCTGTATACATGCCCTGAGGAACTCCCTCCTAACCATGTGCCCCTTATCAATAACACCCCACACCAGTGTTCCTCCCCTGCCATAGTTGAAACTCTCTGTGGTCCAAAACTTCTTCAAAAATAAAGCCAAATATATTGCCAGGTTCCATTAATAGTAAAGTGGAATATAGTGATCGGTTTAAAGGTTATATATAGAATACATACGAATTTTGAAAAATTAAACAAAGGAAAAATAAATTGGGGTATCAAAAAATGAAAAAATGAAAAAGCTTTGTTTCTGACATTTTTCCTTTCATCACTGCAATAGATGTTGCCCTGTGTGTACAATGGCAAGGCAATTTTTTTTCATTTATTCCTCAGTTTCTACATTCTCTTTTTCCCTAATTATTAGTTTTGTCTTCACAAAAGTTTTAGATCACAGTAATTCACAAATATAATATAGGGTACTCCCACATATCCAACATCAAACACTTTGTCCCTTCCCCAGCAATATTTTTACATGTTCTTATTATATTTGCTGCAGTGGCTGTACAAATATTGAAATGTAGCTTTCAACCAAGGTTCCATTATGGTTTATATTTTAGACTATACAATTTTCTAATTTTTAGTTATCTTATGTTTTACCTTATGGCTTACATTTTAGCCTATAGACTTTTATACATTTTTGGTGTAATTTAACATGTCCTATATCCATCATTGCATGATCTTGTGAACACTTCCATTGCCCCACAGTTACCCTGATTCTGTCCATTCAATACCTCTCTCCCCCTCCCCACAGCACCCACAGTGACAATCAATCTTCATTACATGAAGGATCATATTGACAGATACTTGCAACAATGTTGAGAGCTTGGCATACTTGATTGCCCTAACCCATTGGGAGCCACCAATTCTTTCAAGAGACGAAATTCCCTCTGTTGGAGAACATCAGTCCTCCCCGGGATGCGAGTATACCTTCAGACACCTTGTATGGTCTCTACCCAATGATGTAAGCCAATAAGACAAAATGAGCACTCACACACTCCCTAGAAGCCTGCCCTGTGTCAGATGTTCCCCCTTAAGCATCTTAAACAGGTGAACGTCCTTATTATATGTTCTAAAGAGTTTTATCAACATTATAGTTTCAACCACATACGTGACAATCTCCTGTGTCCAAATGTTCCCCTACCCTTCCCCCAATTTCTTGGGCCATCTGACCCATCCTGCCATCCCTAGCCCCCCTCAAGCCCTCAAATCCCCACCCAAAGGTATCCATATGCCCCATTTTTATCCCTTCCCTCTACAAATACCTCTAGCTTATCAGAGATTTCACCCTTGTAGGTGTCAGCTCGCAACTTTCTCCTACCCCCAACTTCCTTTAAGCCTATCATCCAGTCTCTAGCTCTCTGAGACAGCTTGGTTTACTTATTTCATATCAGAGAGTTCATATAATATTTGTCCTTCAATGCCTGGTTTGCTTCACTCCACATAAGGTTCTCAAGATTTAGTCATGTTATCACATGTGCTTATAATGTATTCCTTCTTATAGCTGAGTAGTATTCCATTGTACATATACATTCCATTTTATTTATCCATTCATCTATTGATGGGCATTTGGGTTGATTCCAACTTTTGGCAATAGTGAATAGTGCTGCTATGAACATTGGTGTGCATATATCAGTTTGTGTCCTTGTTTCAGCTCTATTGGGTCATATGGCAAATTTATAGCTAGTTTTTTGAGAAACCATCAAACTGTCCTCCAGGATGCCTGGATCCTTTTGCATTCCCAACATAAGTGGATGAGTGTTCCCATTCCTCCATATCCTCTCCAGCACTTGTAGTCTTCTGTTTTTTTGATAGCTTCCAGTCTCATGGGAGTAAAGTGGTATCTCATTGTAGTTTTGGTTTGCATTTCCCTAACAGCTAGTGATTTGGAGCATTTTTTCATGTACTTTTTAAACATTTCTGTTTCTTCATTGTAGAAGTGTCTGTTTAAGTCTCTTGCCCATTTTTTAAATGGGTTGTTTGTCTCTTTATTTTTGAGATATAGGAGTTCTTTATATGCAGGATATTAGTCTCCTATCAGATATATGGTTACCAAATATTTTCTCCCATTGTGTAGGCTCTCTTTTCACTTTCTTGACAAACTCCTTTGAGGTGCAAAAGGCTTTAATTTTGAAGAAGTTCCATTTATCTATTTGTTCTTTCACTGCTCATCTTTGGGTGTGAAGTTCATGAAGCTGTTTCCTATTACAAGGTCCTGTAGATGTTTACCTACGTTGCTTTCTAAGGTCTTCATGGTCTGGGCTCTTATATTTAGGTCCTTGATACATCTTGAGTTGATTTTTGTATAAGGTGTCAGTTGGTAATTCTCTTTCATTCTTTTATATATGCATATCCATTTATCCAGGCACCATTTGTTGAAGAGGACATTCTTTCCCAGTTTAGTGGGTTTGGTGGCCTTTTCGAGTATCATATAACTGTATATATGATGATCTATATCAGAACTTTCAATTCTGTTCCATTGGTCAGTATGTCTATCCTTGTGCCAATACCATGCAGTTTTCACTACTGCAGCTTTGTAGTATGTTTTGAAGTAAAATAGTGTGATTCCTCCAGTTTCATTTTTCTTTTTCAATATGTCTTTGGCTATTCAGATCCACTTTCCTTTCCAAATAAATTTCATAGTTAGCTTTTCTAGTTCATTAAAGAATGCTGTATTGATTGTTATTGGGATTGCTTTGAATCTGTAAATCAGTTTTGGTAGGATAGGCATCTTAATAATATTTAGTCTTCCTATCCTTGAACAGAGAATATTTTTTCATTTATTTAGATCTTCTTTGATTTCCTTGAACAGTGTTGTGTAATTTTCTGTATATAAGTCTTTTATATCTTCAGTTAAATTTATTCCTAGGTATTTCATTTTTTAAATTTACTTTTGTAAATGGTATTTGTTTCTTGATTTGCTCCTCAGATTGCTCATTATTGGTGTACAGAAATGCTACTGATTTTTGCATGTTGATCTTACAACCTGTGACTTTACTGAACTCATTTATCAGTTCTAGAAGCTTTGTCGTAGATTTCTCAGAGCTTTCTATGTATAGGATCAAATCATCTGCAAATAGTAAAACTTTGACTTCTTCATTTCCAATTTGGATGCTTTTTATGTCTGGTTCTTGCCTCAGTACTTGAGCAAGTACTTCTAACACAGTGTTAAATAGAAGGGGTGATAGTGGATATCCTTGTCTTGTTCCTGATCTTAGAGGGAAAGATTTTAGGATTTCACCATTGTAAATGATGTTAGGTGTGGCTTTTTCATATATACCCATTATCATGTTCAGAAAGTTTCCTTCTATTCCAATCTTTTGCAGTGTTATTATTAAAAAGAGTGCTTTATTTTGTCAAATGCTTTTTCTGTATCTATAGATATGATCATGTGATTTTCTTCCTCCAGTCTGTTTATGTTGTGTATTACATTAATTGATTTTCTTATGTTGAACCATCCTTGCATACCAGGAATGAAATAATGCATAAGTTTGTGCGTTTTGTCTTGTTATTCAGGTCTCTAAGACCCTGCTTGATTTTTTCTATCTTTTTATTGACCAGTTCTACTACCTGTTTGATTTCAGATGTACTGCCTTCCACATCATTAATTCTTTCCTCTGCCTCTTCAAATCTGCTGTTATTTGCTGAGAGTGCATTTTTTATTTCTTGGATTGTGCTGTTTATCCCCAATATATCCCCATTATCTTTTTCTGCATGATTGCAATTTCTTCTGTATTCTCTCCAAGTGTTTTCTTCATATTCTTAATCTCTTCCTTCACTTCATTACATTGGTCCCTAATATATGTTTTGAGAGCTTTAATTACTTGTTTGATGTTCGGCACTTCTTTCTGGTTTTTCGTTTGTTCATTGAATTGGGCCATGTTTTTCTGAATATTGGTTTGGTTTGTAGTTTTTGTTTCTGTCTGGTCATAGTTTTATCTTGGTGGGTTTATTCAGTTGATTAGCTTCTTTGTGTAGTCTCAGGGTTTAATTAGTTGTTGTTTTTGTGTGTGTGTTAAGTCTTCTCTTTGTCACTTTGTTCTTCTTATTCTATTTCCTTGTTATTGGCTCAGTTCACTTGAAGGAAAATATTAGGGCCAGTGAAAGCAAAAGGAGTAAGAAAAGAATAAGGATAATAGTAGTATTGATAGTAAATGTTAACAGAGGAATGAAGTAAGATCTAGGAGAATGGATATTAGATTCATGTAAGCTGTGCAGATTTATAACAGTAAGAAAAGTGAAGTACCTATAATGAGACAGTAAACTGAATATGAGGAGGAATATAGTATGAATTTAAAGACCAGTGTGGTTAGGATAGAGGGAAAGAGAAAGGAAAGGACAATAATATAGACAGTATATAAAAGATAGAAAATAGTGCAAAGGTATTGGAAATAAAATGTCAGAAAAATTGGGGACTAAACAAAGAGAGGTGGAATGTAAGAGAAACACTAAATGATGGAGGATAGAAAGATGTAGAGGAAAGCAGATAGTGCTGGTAGCCAAAATCAATACACATAGAAAAGAGGAAATCAAGGATGAGGAAACACAGCAAATGTGAAGTGCTCACTGTGCACCTAATATAAAAAATATGAAAAAGAAGGGAAAGAAAGAAAACAAAAGGAAAAAAGGGGGGGTGGAAAGCAAGCAAAAAAAGGAAAGAAGAAGAAGGAGGAGGAGGAGGAAGAAGAAGGAGAAGGAGGAGAAGGAGAAGGAGGAGAAGGAGAAGGAGGAGAAGGAGAAGGAGGAGGAGGAGGAGAAGAAGAAGAAGAAGAGGAAAGGGCCCTTAGGAGTCTGACCTTCCCCCTTTTCCCCTTTCTCACGTCCCTCTCTCCCAGGGCAGCAGGAAAACTGTGTGAGGGGTCCAGTAGTTGATTCAAGTGGGTCCTTGTTGAACCAAATCATCAGAGAAACAATGACTCTTAATTTCCAAAGAGAGAGCACCCACACTTCACCAGGAACCCCAAATATGCTATTGGAAGTTTTCAAAACATGTCCTACATTCCACCTCCCTTAGGTGTGCTAAAGGAGGGCTAGTTGATTTTCTGACTGCACCTTTTCCCAGTCCAAGTTTCCTATCCCAGTGCATTTAGGTAAATTGGGTTTTCTTGGCAGATTTACCTCTCCTTTCTTCCCCTGCATTCCCCAAGCCAGCTGGTATGCTCCTCCAAGTTCAAAAAAAAGGAGGGTGGGGGGATTGGAGACCAGAAAATTGAACCTGCACTCGTTTGGCCCCTCTGCACCTCCCACCAAAACCCTCTGACTCACAGAGTCAGTCCAAAAGCAGAGGGTTAGGGTAATCCTGTACCTCAGGGAGTGCTGGATTTGGGACAGGGAAGTCCGGGATATTGCAGACTTGGGGTATGTGGGTCTGTGGAACATTGGCTATGGGGGCTTAGGGGTCATGGACCTGGGGACCACGCTTCTGGGGAACACAGGGCTTGGGAACACCACCACACTACTGACAGTAAAGGAAATGCTGCGGCCACCAGCCCTAGAGGGAAGGGTTCCACCTCCCCACAACTTTCGACCTGAGTGCTAGAAACCCACTACTTTTGTTTCAGTCTCTCCAAATCGATGTCCAAACACCTCCTGCCTTGCAAGCCCCTGAAACAGCCCACTCAGGCAAGATTGCAACCCTACTCAGCCGGTCTTTTGCAGGTGTGGTTATGAAGTGCACTCACTCAGATGCCATCTTACCCCGCCTCCTTTTAACCTTAAACCACTGACTGAACCTCTACTTGAGAGTACTTACATTTTGCTCTCTATTGTTTGAGAAAATATATGACCAAAATTTACTCCAAATGCTGCAACATTTTTTAATGAGTTTTCATTTTATTAGATATTGAGACATGGACTGACATGTATCAGATCATGTCTAAAAAACATGTTAGGCAAATTATTAATCAAGCTGGTTAAAGACCTATAAAACCTCTGCTGCTTGCTAGGTTTCTGCTATGCCGTAGGTATCCACAGTCCAGAGGTCAGGAACCATTTTCATAGATGATGGAAACCTGTCAGTAGTTTTACTATTCCAAATGTGTTACTCATCTTAGCAGAGACATTTTGGATGAATTTCATTGACCTCTTATCTGACAGGAACAAAGCAATGCAATACAAATAAACTCTATTTTCCTGTCATTGGACTTACATTGCAATAGGATTATTCTGAGATTGTCTTTCTTTGAAATATTAAATGAAATAAGAGTATATTGTGCTGTACTTGTTGGTTCCTAATTAATTTTCCTCATCCCTTCTCTTCTGGGTCACTCTTCTAATACAAGTCCCTAGATGGCCCCTCCCTCTGCAACCTTGTTTCCTTTGATGCCAGACAATCTCCTGGCTTCCAAAGCCCCTGTGGTCCCTTCCTCATGGTCTAGTTGATCTCTACTATCTGTTCCCTTGTTTAAGCACTAGTATTTACCCTTCAAGCTACTAATTTTTCATCAACAATGATGAACAAAAACATACCTGTCACAGAAGGATTTGGGGTACTTGATCAGATTGTTGGTGAAATAATTTTTAATATGGGATGGTATCAGAGGGCGTTCCACCATGACATAGAGGTTATGGTCTCCTTTACTAACTTGTGAGGGCAGCCCTGACCTTAGCATGTGTTACCATCTCTATATAACAACCCCTGTATTCAAATAGATTGATTTCTGTTATTTCAAAGCATAAATATAATTTCTTTTTGTTAATGATCATTTAAAAATATTCAGGATCCTAGTAATAGATATAAATAAAAATAACTTATAGAAAATACCCGCTGCTCTATATTTTAGTTAGATCCTGTCTGTCTTTCAAAGAAAACTGCATTACAAAATTCCAAGAAATGGTTTAATGAAAATAAGCTTGCTGTGCTCATATGGGTTCATGTCATCACAGTGGGAGTTTTAGCTTTTGGTTACCAGCAGGTTGCTGATGTTGATTCACATAATATAGTTAAGGGCTATTGCCTCTCCACAGAATTCTTTAGGATTAACCATTAAAGATGTGAAGAAGCAAACAGCAGAACAACTAATTGTTTGTGTTTCCCAAACAATTTTTTTACTCAGATTTATTAGTCATATATGCCTGACCACATTACCAGAGCAATTTACTATTTATAACAGTTCTAATCATTTGAGGCTAAGGCAATGCATTTATACTGTTAAAGTAAGTCATGTGTGCATATATACATAATATTTAAATTTTGCCTTTGTATATTTTAAATATATATAATCATATTTTCATGGAAACAAGTTTATAAATTTAGATTATGCATGAACATGTGCATGCATGTAACAAAATATATTGAAACAAATCAATTGAAGACATTCATATGTGCAAAATAGTTCCATGATCTTAGGCAGATTTAGATCAAACCAAAAATCTATTTTAAATTTCCTAAATTAGTTAATTAAATATAATTGCTAAGATTATTAATGTTCATAGAGCTGGTTTTATGGGTTGTAGGGAAAATATATGTAGGACTATTGCAATGCCCAGAAAAGTAGCTATAACAATACTGCTTTTTCCCCACTCAAGAAAGAGTACTAGAAGACATTTGAGTAAGAGCTATGTTTGAGAATTTTGTGAGCCTGCTTTGGTCCACAAAAATAAATAAATGAAACCAACATCTAGAACTTTATTGCTGATTAACTAAATGACTATGGTACCCTCTCTAATGATAGAGACATTTTTACATCTTGCAACAACAAGGGTGGGTTCTACCATTAAAAATATACACTAGAGTACCAGAATTAAATTTCTCTTGTCCCACAGAATGTCTGAACTAGTACACACACACACACACACACTCACACTAGCTAGAGTAAATATAAAATATTTAAATAAACCTATTTTTAAAAAGATTTATTTATTTATTTATTTCTCTCCCCTTTCCCCTCACCCTGGTTGTCTGTTCTCTGTGTCTATTTGCTGCATCTTCTTTGTCTGCTTCTTTTGTTGTCAGCGGCACGGGAATCTGTGTTTCTTTTGGTTGCGTTATCTTGTTGTGTCAGCTCTCTGTGTGTGGGTTGCCATTCCTGGACAGGCTGCACTTTCTTTCATGCTGGGCAGCTCTCCTTACGGGGCGCACTCCTTGTGCGTGGGGCTCCCCAGAGCGGGGACACCCGTGTGGCAGGCACTCCTTGCACGCATCAGCACTGCTCATGGGCCAGCTCCACACGGGTCAAGGAAGCCCAGGGTTTGAACCACGGACCTCCCATGTGGTAGACGGGCGCCCTAACCCTGGGCCAAGTCCGCCACCCTATTAATCCATTTTTGTGTGTAACTAAACTTGCACAGGAATACTTTTGCTGTCAATTATAAAATTTGAAGTATTTTAGATAGGTGTGGATAGTAGAAGTAGCTCTAGGAAAATTTGCTGAAGGAAGTTTATTTGTTACAATTAGTTTTCCTGTAGCAAGTACAGTCATTCAACATTATTTCATTGATTTACCTCTTTACTTAAAGTAGATGTATAGAGATAAGCATTTTTTATGACGACATGGGTGTTAGTGGATTTCACAATGAAAACATTTTCAAAGGGTTTACCCAGCAACTTTTATTCTCATATTTTTCATTTTATTCAGTCCTATAACATATATATGTAGAGCTTATTTTTTATAGACCATCATAGTACTTCATAAGCCATTAGAAAGCAATGAAATACTATAATTACAATGTCATTTTGCACAGCTATGTAATATGAAAACTAAATTTTCAACCCTAAATTATTCAGGAATACATCGATAGATAAGAGACCTTTTCACTAATGATTGGGAAATGCTTAGAGATATGCGATTAGTGTTATTTTTCCCCAATTAGTGAATGAGGTGATGAATAGGGAGATTTTACACACTTCTGCAATGCATTATATATGGTCATCATATCATTCCATTTCAAGATTATTGTTCTTAAAACTATTATGTGCATTGTATTGGTTATATTTCATTGTGAACTTAAAAATACTTAACTGGCTCATGTTGTTGTTTTTCTTTTTTTTCATTTGGATATTTTTATTTGCTTGCTTTCCCCTTTTATAGCAGGCAGTGACTTCTTTCTTACAAACCAGCAGCAGGGAGAATTGGAAAATATAATTAAGACAGTAATGGATGCTTGGGCCTGGGGAGAGGGATATGGTGGTTATGCATGTGTGTTAGAATGTATGCATGTTACATTGTGGGAGATAAATGTATTAGGCTTAAGGAAAGGAAATTACATTTTTATCATTGGAAATGTCAAATGGTTAAACTTCATATTTAGAGATTTTTGTGATACCTATGGCATTAGAACAGATCTAACAGATGCCACGGAAGTTTCAAGCATATTGAATAATTATACTTGTAGCATCCAGGAACATCTCTTTATAATAAGAAATAGAGGTAAACCAACAAAATCATCAAGAGGATATTAAAATACAAATGACTGGGAGATACATTATTATCAGAATACTTTTGCATCTGCTTTGATTCATTCAAAATAAATACATCAAAAAATTCTGGTACTTTATTAAGGGATAACAAATTGAATCTTGATGCCTTCGCTAGAAACTGAGACAATCCAGTGTGTTGCAACATCAAAAAAATTTTATCACCCAGGATTAACTTGATAAGCTCATTGAAAGAAATTTTAGTGTCTTGATGCATTAGTTTTGGTTAAAATTTACACAGGTGTTATAATGTTTTAAATAATTGATAAACTGTATTAGTAAAAATGAAGTAAATAAATCAGAATTTCATAACAATAATGTAAAATGACTAATTTATACAGCTCTTAAATTTGGTTCAGAAACTGTGTTAATACATTAAACTGAAATAAATCCTAATTTTCATACTTTAATTTCTTCTTAGATTATTTATGTAAGAAAAGAACAACAAAAATCTCTAAAGCATGGGAGTTCTAAAGGCAATGTCCCATAATCCTCGTTTTCTGTTTTTCATAGAATACTGAGACCACCCATGCTGTGAAAACATAGTCATTATCAGGGTCCCTTATTAGTTTCATAAAATTACAACTGGCATACCAGCTGTGAGTCAATGATATTTATTGTGTACAGATTTATACCAAAGATCAACAAATTGTCATCATAGCATTCTCAGCAGAAATTGGTCAAATGATTTGGTTGAATGAACTAACAAAATTCTTATCAAATGTGAACCGGTCAAAGAGGAATACAATATATTTGAAGTGAGTTTATAAAAAAGGGTGCATTATATAAAACTGTTAACATAAGAATTATTGATTTGTATGGACAGAGATGAATTATCTTCATAATTTTTATCTTCATGTGGTTCTGAAAGACCGTTATTATTAGACAATATTTTGAAGGAAGGTAGTTGATCCTCAATCTGAGGATTGCATGTACAGATTGAAGTTTGTAGATGAGAGCAATAATAATACCTGACTGTTTTACTTAAAAGGCAACATATTGCTTCTGTAAAATTATATTTATAGACTCTAAAATAAATGTATACATTTATTTCCTCATAATGTTATAAAAGGTATCAGCTTTCTTTTTCATCTTGCGATCCTGCTGTAGGGCCCTGTGGTGCTCACTTTTGGAACCTGGCTCAGTAGTTCTCAACCCGAAATAGCTCTGACCTACCTGCCCGGAGAAGCCCTTCTAGAAGGATGTACAGAACTAAAACACACAGTCTATCCTTTAAGTGTAGGGCCATTGAGTGAAATGTTGATGAGGAAAGGAATGTTCACATGACCTCTACGATTCATTCACAGATGACATTCAAATTGCCAAGGGCAAATGGTACCTTAGCATGAAGATATCTGGTGATCATCACCAGAAACTCAGCATCATGAGTAAAAGGGTATGCTGACCTGGTATGCATCCTGTTGGCACACAATCAGAACTATACCACAGCATGTGTGAAGTTTTCTTGCGGAGTGTTGCGACATTATCCTATCATGAGAGAATAATAAGAACAATTCAGACAACTGGCCTCATCTCCTCAAAAATGTCAATGCCGTAAAGGACCAAAATAGACTAGGGACTGTCCTAGATTAAATGAGACTAAATTCAATGAGTTATCCAAATCTGGGCACCAATGTTAAGACTCTTGAATATGGAATATAAATTATTTAGCAACATCCTCCTTATAACATCATACCTGTGGTATAACCAAGATGCCCATCATGATTTACACCAGATGGAGCCATTCCAAATCATTAATGCCTAAAATTATTAATTAAATTCCAGAATGGAATTGAAATTCATGGTGTCAGGACAGCTTTTCATGTTACTGTCCCCCTAATATTGAGTATTTTAAAATAAACTCCTTACTGCTAACTGTTCCACTCTGAATGACTTGACATAGGAAAATGATAATTATAATCATCGTTTTCTGCAAAGTAATATAAATTGCCCTGTTTACCAAGAAACATTTTTATTAAAGTGTAGAATAATAGTAATATCAATCACAGGTCCCTTTTTTCTTTTAATATATTTTTAATAATCACAATGACCAATGTAATGACATACCAATTTGCCCATGTACCGACTCTGGAAACAAATGTTACCCTCTTCAACAAGCTGGCTTTATGGAAATAAAAAACAACATATTGGTATATTTATTCCCATTTGATCCTAGGAATGAAATTTTATTTTTAACCTTATTTTCCTTAGTCCCTTACCATTTTTTAAATGTTTAGTAGTGCTCCTTCCCTTCATTTGTTCATTTTGTAGATGGCTTGGGTAGCATTGGATATGTGAATTATGAAGCCAGTGCTCCCAGGATAAACCACTAAGGGTATAGGGAAAGCAGGACAGAAAATCAATCAACTCCAAAAAAGGTGGAACACTAAGTCCCAACCTTAGTCAGATCCCATGGAGTTCTCTACAGCTGAAATACAGCACAGAGTTGTCATCCTGTTTGAGGCATATGAGCTAGACTTTCAAACTTTCACACCTTGCTGGCATTGGCTATGAACTTGCCCCAGAAAATAAATTCCCCAGCACTTCTGTCCTCAAGCAGCTCCAGTAGCCCAAGGGTAATTCTCTGAAGAAGGTGGCAAGATCCCCACCATTCCCACCAGGGGAAGGGAGCACAACACAGATAAATGGGATCCAGGGATCTCCAGGGGATCTCAGCTGGGCATTGATAGCATTCACTAAAGTGGTCTTTTCTTTTGCTTCTTCTAGAAATACTGTTAAAACAAAATTGACATTTTTGATACAATTTTGATACAATTAAGATGATGTTTATAAATAAAATATTTTATTTAATCTATATAATCATTGGTTTAATATATTTGGTCAGTTAATAGAAATTTAGATTCATAACTACATGTAGCAAAATGCATTATACACATATGTGATCATTTCTCTGTCAAGTAATTTAAAATCTCATTTGTAAACAGGACAACACATAATGTAATTACATGTATTTTAGTTTTCTATTCTGCTGTAACAAATTACCACAAACTCAATGTTAAAAGCAATGCCTATTGGGGAGTGGATGTAGCTCAAGTGGTTGAGCGCCTATTTCCCATGAACAAGGTCCCGGGTCCAATATCTGGTACCTCTTAAAAACAAACGAACAACCTAAGTCTCACTGGGGAGCAGATATATCTCAGTAGTTGAGTGCCCGATTCTGAAGTACTAAGTCCTGGGTACATTCCCTTGTACCGCCTATTTAAAAAAAAATCAAGGCCCATTTATTTCCTCACAATTCTGTAGGTCAAAAATCCAGCATGGCATAGCTGGGCTCTCTGCTTAGGTCTCACAGACTGAAATCATATTGTCAGCCAGGCTGCAATCTTCAGATGAGGCTGGGCTCTTCCAGGAAAAATGGCTGTTGATAGAATTTGTTTCATTGAAGGACTGAGGCCCCATTTTCCTTCTGGCATTCAGCCAGGGGTCACTCTCAGCTCTTAGAGGCCTCCCACTCATTGGCCTTCTAACATGGCACTTTATTTCTTCTCCTTTGAGGCCAACAGGAACATCTCTCTATGACTTATTCTGCACAGAGAAACTGCTGTTAGGGTCTCATCTGACTGAGTCAGACCCACCAAGATAATCTCCAGAATTTTCTTCAATTACTTCTGCAAGCCCATTCTCAGCAGGACATAGATGAATGTGTGATTTAAAAACCAGGTGGTGGGAATCTTGTGGTACATCTTTCACTTCTACCTGTCACAGCATACAAATGAAAATTAACTCAGAACAAGGCATTTTGATGTATGCACTTGAGATGCAAAGAATGGAATGCTTGGGGATATACAGAATTGGTTTAAAAAGACAATCTACTTGTCCGTATTTTCCACAAAATTTTTAAGAATGTGAAATGCTGATGATAAATGGATAATACATTCTATGAGAAAGAAATATCATATGTGGGACTAAAAAGGAAATAGCAATTCAGTAACATTGGACATATGTGTCACTTAGTATCTCTAACAAATCCTTGTATTTGAGTTGTTTATTTTAGCTCTGTGATAGGTGAGTAAATATATAGGCATGAATTTACTGAGATCAATTTCTTCTTAAATTTAATTGATAAAATATGTTTCAAACACTCTCTCTTTGGAAATATGTTCCTAATCTCCCTCCTTCTCTCTTTCCCACACACATACACCAAATATGTGTGCATCTGCACACAAATATACAACATATGCACACATCTGCAAAAAAATACACCTATGTTAACTAGAAGACAAAACAAGTTTCTGAGTCTATCCCTTACAAGGCTACAGAAAGGTATTCAGTTGCCAAATCACTTAGTCTAACATTTGAACAAATACATTGCTTCTCAGCTCAATAACAAAGTACCCCAACTAATGGTTGACATAATTCAGAACTAGCAAAACTGATTATGCTCATATAAGGAGAAAGAGACAAGCTAGGAATCATAGGCATATTCTGGAGGAACACTGTGAACAGAATTTGAAAATTTTCATCACTTTATCATCAATATCTTCCAAAATATTAAAAAGTTTAATGTTGCCTCATTCAGCAAAAATATTATTAGGTACTATCCAAAAAAGTGTGAGAAATAGAATAATGTCTGCCTCCAAATTAAGGACAAGCAAATAGAAGGGGAAGCAACCAACAAAGAATTAGAGGAAGGCAAAGAAATCTGTGAAACGTAAGTGAATTGCTTCCTTCAAATAATTATGATGGTGAGAAATCTGGCTAATGTATACTCCTGTATCCTAAAGTAAATTAGTTAATGGTCTAAATACTGTAAAATTTAATGGTCTGGTGATAATGAAAGGGGAATTAAAGGACAATAGTGAATCAGAGATCCAAGTTCAACAGTTAAAAGTCAGTGAAGACATGGAAGATACTGGAGTTGGTTTGATAAAGGAAAAGGAGACCTTACAAAAGTATTGACCTTTTTAATCCGCTGTGATACATCTCTGTTTCTGTGATTCATTAGTTTAATTATGTTTTTCTAACTAAATCATAGTATATTATAAAATAAAAATTAAATTTATCATATATAAATTTGTCATATATTATGACATCCTAAACAAATTTAAAGGAAAGGTAAAGCAAGGATTAGTAAATTTAGATGACATTAAAAGCAAAACAAAAAACAAAAAATCAAGTCTCATATATGTAAAGAAGCAAATAAGAAATTTGTGATCCAATAGCAGAATGCTAGCAAGAAGACACAATGTTTAAAAAAAAAAGGCCAGGAATATAAGCTATAAATTTCTGGGCTAATTCTGTGATAAGTAATGATCATAAGCATTCAGTACTCTGTGGACACCTAATCACAACATGTAGATTGAGTTTCAATAAGTTGTTTTGATTGATTAGAAAGTACCACAATCTCCAGCCCAGTGATAATTAAGAAAGCAAATTGTTTTTATAAAGCACCTGAAGTTGACTGGTGATGATTATTGTCTCATGGATGCCTTACATTATCAGGGCAACTGGAAACTAGAAATATACCATGAAAAATAGTTAAACAAAAGATGCAAATGATTTGATTTACTTTATAATTATAAATCTCAAATATAATGCATTCCCTGAGTAATTTAAAAGAACATATAGACTTGTTCTATTTGGATAGCATTTATCATATATCCCCAAATAGTTTACAATTTAATCAAGGACTATTAATTTATTTAGAACAAAGTTAACTTAACTGGTCCTGTTTGTATATCTTTATCTTTACTCTTTAAAGATAAACTTAAAAAATCAGGATACTTTTTTACTACAAATGTACAAACACATTGTAAACAATTTGGAATTAACATAAAATTAGAGAAAATGTTCATCATAACACTACTTCTAAGAGGTGTGCACTGGTGTTTTTTATTTGCCCCATCATTTGAAACCATGTGTTGATGTATATAAAGTTCCTATGAACACAGAGATATTGAAGCAAAAGTATAGCGTGTGTATGTAAACCAAGTTTCTCCTCAAATTTTTTAAAAAAGTTCCTCCCACTTCCTTGCCCAGGCTCTTCTACAAAGATAACCTGCTGTCTTCTCATGAGGTGACCATTTTGTCTCCCACACCCAAAATACCTTATGTCAGGAGGTGGGGTCAGTTGCATCTTTATAATCCATTGTCACTTCCAAACTATCTGACCTCCATGTTCATCTAAATTCACCTGGTGCATTTGATCTCAGAATATCTGGCTCTCTTGCCCTCTATGACTCTTATTCCTGGCTCCAACCATATTCCCAATTTTTTCACTCCATTTATTGAATACCAGTTCCACATTCGCTATTGTCATTTCATGCTGATCCATGCCATACACTGGATGACTGAAATTTTCCAGACTCTTAGTGCAGTTCCTCAATTTCTTAACTGCCACTTCCTCTTGCCTCTGTTTCACTCCAACATGAATTTCATGACGATGTCATAGACCTTGTGTCCACCCAAAATTATTCTACATCTGAAATCATACATTCAAACTTCTGCCCTATGACCCTAAACTCTTTTTTTTTTCATTTTTATTATCTTTTTTTAAAGATACATAGATCACTCAAAAAGTTACATTTTAAAATATAAGAGGTTCCCATATACTCCACTCCCCACACCCTCAACTCTTTCCACATTGACAACTTCTTTCATTAGTGTAGTAGACCCCAAACACTTTCTCTTCTAGCTCTCCCATTGGAGAATTCCCATTTAACTGTCTCCTGACTCATGGGTGTCCTGGCTCTAATTCAACATCTAACCAAGTGAGATTCTTTGTCCATCACTGCACCTTCTTTCCTGATGGTACCTAGGATCCTCTTGCTTCACCGTCTTCCCTTGCTCTTTTCTGGCAAAACCTCATGCATGGATTCTTCCAAATCTAAAGCTATCCGCAGCTAATAAAAGTAGAAGAAAAATCCCATCTGTGTCGATTATCAAGGCCTTAACTTTCAGTGTTGCTTAGGAGGTATTCTCTGTAATTTTTATCAAGTTTCTACACTTGCTTTCTCAAATCTTTATCGCCATTATGAAATCTATTCTGTTCTGATCTGACTTAATCTCAGGAAATTAGCTAATCTCTAATTTTTAGAAGAGATACAGACCACTTCAAATTGCCAAATGTGAACTGAACCTACACATCATCTCCCCTTTGGCTCCTGTCACAAAGCTAGGAGCTGAACTCTCTCCTGCCTTAGGCCATTCTTCTCCTAGTGGACTGAATCCCATTCCCTAGAGGTCTCACTTCACCAATCAACTTTGTCCACACTTGTCTGTCAATTTCTACCTCCTTCTTAACTGCTTTTGGGGAGTGTCCCTGTAAGACAGCAGGGAGGAGAGAGGAGGCTTTATTCTCTCAGTGTACAGGCTCGTTTCTGAAGAGAGAGAGAGACAAGGGAGGATTGAAGCCATACTTCCTTGATTTATTCTTCCCAAGTTTACCAATCAGATTAACTTTCCAGGGAGATGGAAGAAAGGAACAGATGAAACCCAAGAGTTACAGTACCTTCCCTCCCTTAAATGTCAAAGTTGGAGGAGAAACTTCCCTCTGTTACACTGCTATTACTTGACTTCTGACAGCATTTGAAACTCCTGACTATTCTTTCACTCTTGTGCCTTGCCATGTGACAAGCTAAGGATCCTGGGATCATTGGCTGCCAGCCACAGTTTTGGGGAAGAAAGCATTGCCTTGATGCTTGATCTAGACTCTCTTTTAGCCCCCAAGCCATAAGATAACAAATTCCCATTGTTTAAGTAGACCCAATTCACAGTATTTTCTTGTGCAGCCTAAGAACCTAAAATATACCCCAACACTCAAATTAAATAATATAACTTCTTTGGAGAAAAATGTATTGAGGTTTACTTGCCAAGCAGCATTTTTGTCTGATTTGATAGCCTGTGCCCTATATTACTTAAAATTCTCTTAGAAATCCTGGATTTTTTTAAAAGCCACCTAGATATGGGATGGTATCTAGGAATAAAATAATCACAGTAATAACTGCTCATCACTGAAAAACCAATTCATGCCAGACACTGTGCTAGGTGCTTTACATATATTACATACTTCCCAACAGTCCTACAAGATAAAACTTATCAAACTCACTCCACAGAAGAAGATTCCAAGGCTCAGAGAGCTTGGGAATGTGCCTGAGTTCACCCAATAATATGTGGCAGAGCATGGATCAGACCCCTGCTCTGAAGTCTTCCACAGTTCATTCTCTTCTGAACTTCCCAGCCAAAGGCTGACTTTCTGACCTTGATTCATTCCTCAGCTCACTACCTCATTATGGCTTTCACGGATTAAAACAAAAGAAAAAAAAACCCTAGTCGACAAAATACTTAAAACAGATGTAAAGAAGGACAGTGAAAATTTGGGGATGTCTGTGGGCTTCCTTAGCCTAGGTTCCTTCTACTACTGGCCTCAATGTTCCTTGTAAGATGACTCTGTCCAGGTGCTGGCATTTTTGTGCAACTCCAACTCTTTCTGCATGGCAGGGCCTTTGCCCTGTTTCTTCTCCAGTGTGAGCTACAGTCCAACTCTGGAAACTGACCTGCTGACCAGCTCTTCACTGCCTCCTCCTCCAAAGGCTACACTCTGCTCTCAGTGAAACACCTTTCCAGAATTACCTGCCCTCTCCCTCCAACTCCAACTCACTGACAGTCCCATCCTTCATCTTGTCTCCCCTGCCACAATGACAACAACCCTTCCATGTAAACGGTCATTTGGACAAGAAAGTTCAGACCTGGTCATCTCCCTGGGCATTTCTATTACATTCTAAAAATGTTTCCCCAACAAGTTGGTGAGTACAGACTGATTTTTTTTTGTTTGTTTGTTTTATTTATTTATTTCTCCCTACCCCCTCATTGTTTACATTGCTGTGTCTGTTCACGATCTTTTTGTTTGTTTGTTTGTGTAGAAGGAACTGAACTTGGGACCTTCAATGTGGGAACGAGGTGCTAATTGCTTAAGCCATCTCCATTCCCTGCTTTGTTGTGTCTTTCATTATGTTTTTTTTCCTTGTGTCTCTTGTTGCATCATCTTGTGTCAGTTTGCTGCACCTGCCTGTCGCCCCAACTTGCTGTCTTCTTTAGAAGGCACTGGAAACCGAACCATGGACCTCCCAAATGGTAGGCAGGAACTCAATTACTTGAACCACATCTGCTTCCTTGGACTGATTTGTTAAAGAATGTACTAACTTGGGGATCTAATGCTGAAGCTAAAGAAGGGTTTTTGCAAACCACACCAATATTTGCCGAATTTTAATGAGGGGTCTTATTAGAGACTGTCCACTCCACTGAACACCTACACAGATGACTGAGCTTGCCTTGGTTGTTGAAAATAAAAAGCCTTCCCTATAAGAACTACAAGAAGAAAGACCATTGAAACAATTGAAAAAGCAAACATCTAAAGAGCCTGAATTCCTATAACATCCTGAGCCCTTCCAGGAGGTAGAAAATGGTTCCTTGGCAGTCATAAGTAAGAGTAATAATAAATTCTAGTAATAATGATTCACCAGCCTTCCTTCCCCTGACTTTCGTCTGTATACCTGCCTCTGGGGAAAATCTTACTTGTAACTGTGCCTAATTGTACCTAAGCAGATATTTAGGCATTTTCAGTCAGGTGTTGAGTAACAGAGACTTCAAAGTTAAGATTTTGATGATCACCAAAAGGAAGGAAACAACTCTCAGTATACAGTGAGTATAGAGGTAATCAAAAACGGCAGTGCAGAAAGGTCCTGTTGAGTGAAGTAGCTCAAACTCTTTTTGCAGAGATCTACAGGGTTCTAATTGAAAAATAGTTGTGACCTTGTATTAGCAATACCTGTCACATAGTAGGATTGCAAAAAAAAAATGTTGGGGAACTGCAAGAAAACTTTGGCCTCCTGAGGCACTCCACCATGAAATAAAGAGGACTGTTGTCATAACAAATTTTAACATTTTTTTTCTTTCTTTTGAGCACTCATTATGTAACAGTCTATGGGAGAGACTGCAAGCATGCATCCACATCCCATCTGTATTTCCTTCCCGGGCACATCGGAAGAATATATTTCCCAGTTAATTTGAGGCTAAGAAGGGTCATGTGACTTGCTCTTGTTACTAAAATATCAGCAGAAACAATGTTTGTCATTTACAAGACAAGGCATTTGAGAACCAATATGGCATTACCACACTTTCTCTTCCATTCAGCAAGCAAACATGGAGACCCTGTGCTCAGATATGGAACTGCAGCATGGAGGCAGCCTGGATCTCTGGGTCACCTGGTAGCAAAGAGTCCCTCCCAAATCACATCATATTTTTTTTTTTCACTGTGGCCAACATTCTATATTTCTATGAGCAGCTCATGTCAGAAATACTTTTGCAATTATAATAGCAACTTCTTCTGATTTTTCTTTATTCTGTGGGAGTTGAAAGAGTAGGTAAAAATGACATTCTATGACTTAGGAACTGCCATTTCACGGTATTGGTTCACAGGGGCAAACTGGGCCAAAGGTGCCTAGATAGCAATTGCCAAATCAGGGATTTTCTTAAATGAAAATTAAAATCAAATGTTGATATTTTGATATTTTATATTACATTTACTTTCATTTTATATTTTCCTTCAAAGAAAGCTATATTACATTTGTGAAAAATAAAATCTGTATCTGAATAATCTCATCTGTATTCTTAAAGTTTCAACATTTTTCCCAATAAAGAGCTAAGTGAGCAAAGAAAGCATGTTTCTACTTAGAAATGCTTTGATTTGATTTTTAACATCATAATTAAAATTTAAATTTAAACATTAGCATTAATGATAATGAACTTAAAATATAATAATTAAATGATATAAAGAAATATAAGCATATGGACACTAACAGATAACTCAAAATAACTTAAGTGAAATAGATAACAATACTTAATTATAATAAATTGACAGTTAAATGCTTAACTGTATTAATACTTAATTGCTTTATTTAGTCAGTCTTCTCCAGTCACCTACAGGCTTAAGCAGAATACTTCTAATACTTTTGAAGCTTTATCTTGAAGTCAAAAGTCCTTTACAAAGTAGTTGCAGCTCTAGGCCAGTTAGTATCCAAAGCACTTAAATATCTGCAGTTGGAAAATTATCCCAGGAAATGTTGCTGAAGAAAATTTCTAGTAAATGTTATCTCTTCTTCTGACAAAAATGGGAAGAAATAAAATTCAATGCAAGAAAATACATCTCAATATTTGTTAGCAAAAAATCAGAAGGAAGTTGCTTTCTTTTCCCTAAATCGAGGCAATAGTAACTTCAAATTATAAACCATCACTCATGTCCTCATGGATGCTACAAAAATATTTTCAAAGATGATGACAATTACAAATCAAAGATCACCAGAACAAATATAGACAAGTTTCACAACAAAACTATAAAACTATTTTCTTCCCCCAAACTATGAGTGAGACCACATAAAACATCCTGAGTAAAAGGAATAAATATTAATCTGACTAAATTAACTATTAGAAGAATAAAATTTTATCAGTCCATAACATCCTGAGAAAAAAAGCATGGACAAACCTATATATCTGAACATTTTATGAAAACTAGTGAAGGGACAGTTTAAGATAAATATAAGCAATTTAAAATTGTATGCTTGGAAGTATTTTCCAAGTGCTAATAAGAAATAAATGGTCATGAAAAAAAAAATTGAGGTCAATGTACCATGATATTTCCCTAGCAAAGAGAATACTTATAAACATGGCTATAAATACAGAAATGTTATTGTCAGTGGGCTCAGACATTTTATTTTCAATTTCTTTTCTGAATTGAAAAATATATTACTACATTTTTAGCAGCTGCAGTATATATAAAAATCTTTAGTGGTAATTAAGCAGCCCTGTTTGAGAACTCACTCTATTGTTACTTCCCTTTCTATATCCTCATTTGAATAAAATCAATCTGGGTGTGTAAACTATTCCCTAGAGGTAAATTGAGCTCATTGAAATCACAAGTTTCCACTTATAGTGTCAGTCCTCTCAGGCATGAAATGTTCTGAACGGCCTGGAAGGATTGGGCCTTCAAAAGTGCTTAACTTTGCTCCTTCATCTCCCCAAACCTCATTCATTTCATGAATGGGAACAAAAGGACTATCAATTCTTTAAGATGGTGATTACTATTAAGTGAAAAATGTTCCTTTCACTCTTCTACACCTTTAACTGAGAAGAAGCAACATACAGATATTTACTGTGCATTTTGTGTCAGGAAAGAAATATCTAAACCTTGTCTTAAATGCTTAACTACATGGGCATTTTGACTTCAAAAGTATCTATACCTGTGTCACCACAGTAGTGTGAAAGTGCAATGAAAGTGTATCGCTGCGAAAGTTTGAAGCTGGGTGGACCCCAGAAGATCATGTCCTTAGAGGTAATCCATTCCCGTGTACGTGAAGCTATTGGGGGGGGGGGGTATTTTGATTAAATTACTTCTGTCAAGACCTCTGATTAGATTGCATAACCCAGGAATGGTCTTAATCCTCTTACTGGAGTGCTTTATAAATGGGAGAAACATACAGAGATACAGAAAGAAACTCCAGAAGTTGAAAAGGAAACCCTGGAAGCCAGAAGCTGAAATCAACAGAACATGAGAGAGAGAAGGCCGCAGGGGCGGAAAGAAAGGAAGAGGCAGCTAGAAGTTCAATGCAACTGAGCCTAGAGGAGAAGGTAGAGACTGGCAGATCCTTCCATTGTGTCCTGCCCTGTGCCTGATCACCCACAGCTACAGCTCAGGGAGAAAACATATCCTGATGAAGCCTTGATATGCATATTTTTCTCAACCTCAGCACTGTAAATCCCCATTGTAAAAGCCAACCCATTTCTGATATATTGCTTTGGCAGTTTTGAGCAAACTAAAACAATCACCTTCCTGGGGAGGTAAAGAGGAATCCTTTGATACATGGAAAGAAAATGCATGAGCATCTGGACTGGATTGAGTAACAGATGTCAATGGCAAAATTTCAAAGCAGAGAAATGCAACTTAAGAGATATGCAGTTAACCATATACTAAAAGATTTAAAACATAGTACAGCAAACATAACATTATTTTTTAAATGTGACTGATTCACAAAGGCACTGAAGTGTAAACATAGCAAATATCATATTCAGGTGAATCTGAATTTTAAAAGAAAGTTAGAAGAGTTAAGAATTAGAAGTGTTCTAAAATTAGCACTGACGTCACAGTCCCAAAAAGTCCATAAAAGCCAGTCAAAGCTTAGATAGAATAATATCTACCATAAATAATGATAAAATTGGTTAAGATGTTATCCCTTCTAGTTTAAATAAACATATAATTCAGTAAAAGTGGAACAACTAATAGAAAAACGTATTTGCTGTGTGGTAAAAGATGGCAAGGGAGTTAAGCAAAATCCAAGGGAGGTAACCCTTCCTTATTATATTTTCTAAAGCATTTTTTCTTCAACATTATAGTTTCAACCACGTACCTGACTGCTTTAAGGAGTTTGATGGGGGGCATCTGGTACAGGGTGCACATGGGGAAGGCTTCTAGGGAGTGTGTGAGTGCTCATCTTGTCACAGTGTGTTATATCAGTGAGTGTGTTGTAGAATCTGAGAGAGGTTCAATTATTTGCATATAGAGAGGCCAGGACTCAGGAATGATTTTGAAAAGGAAAAATGGTTTATTGATGGCCGGCTGGACTCAGGAGCTTTCTGTTTCAATCCCGAGCCCCGAACAAGATTTTTGAGTCCCTTTTATACAGAGAGGAAAGGCCAAATGGTTCTTTTGTTTCAGTTCTCAATAGGCTTAAATTAGCATATATATCTTCCACATCTTAGGTAAGCTTTTAGCATGGACTTCATACATTCTAGATAAGCTTTTAGCATATTTGGTTTGCATTTCCCCTGAATACTTAAAGTTTATAGACTTTGCATTGTTAAACTGTTTCCTGGGACTGGAGTCGCTGCCATGGTCACCAAGGAGAGGACTGCAGCCTCTTACCTTCTCACACCCACAAGTCGGACAGCTTAGGTTATCTCTGAAGAGACAAAGAGCCTCCCACCCATAGTCCACATCAGGTGGAGACACATACAATGAGTGGGAAGGTGTTGTACCCCCATCCTGGGGAGGCCGGATGTTCTCAAACACAGGGAAGGGTGCCTTTCAAGAGCATGGGTGGCTCTGAATGGGGGCAGACAGACTACAGTGTCAAGCCCCAGCATTTTTGCAAATATCTATGAATCTTTTCCTTCAAGCAGTGAAGCTTGGTTGTCACTGTGGGCTCTGAGGGGAGGGGGAGAGAGGAATCAAATAGATGGAAGAGGGGATAACTGGGGGACAATGGAAGTGTTCTGCATGATCATACAATGCTGGATACAGGCCATGTTGAATTCCACCAAAAATTTCTAAAAGTGTATAGTCTAAAATGTAAACCATAATGTAAACCATAATGTAACCAAAAATGTATGAAAGTATACAGTCTAAAATGTAAACCATAATGTAAACCACAATGTAACCATGGTTAGTAGCTATATTTCAATATTTGTACATCAGTTGTAGGAAATGTAACATCTATATGTAAAAAGATCATTGCTGGGGAAGGTGGAAAAGGGGGAGGATATTGGGTATATGGGAGTCCCCTACATTGTATATGTGACTTTATTGTAACCTAAAACTTTTTGGAAGACAGTGAGGAAGAAATGGAAGATTGCCTTGCCACTGTACATACAGGGCAACACCTATTACAGTGATGAAAGTCAAAATATCAAAAACAAAGTTTTATGATGTTTTTCATTTTTTAATACCCAATTTATTTTTTACTTTATTTTAATTTTTCTAAATTACTATGTATTTTATCTCTAATCTTTAAATCTATCACTACTATTTCATTTTCCTATTAATTGAATTTCACAATATATTAGGCTTCATTTTTTAATGTTTTGGATCACAGAAGGTTTCGACTATGGCAAGGGAAGAGCAAAGATGTGGGGTGTCATTGATGGGGGATGCTTGGCTGGGAAGGAGTTCTCCAGGGTACATAGATATGTTCGGATATTCATTGGGTATTAGCATAGTGGGTAGAGTTTCACAGGACAACTGAGGGTGCTGACTTCTCATCCTGGAGAGCTCTGTTGTATTCCCCAATGGAACAGCAACAATCCCCTAAGTACAAGGGCAAAGACCATTGAAGAAAGGCAAAGGCCAGTGAAGAAGGATGGTCCAATGATGAGCCCTTGATACTGACGACTAAGCTTATGAGCCTGTGTGCCTGAAATTTCAAATAGGCTTAAAGCTGCAGGGTGACTAAGAGTTTCCTCCTGAAAGCCTCCATGTTGCTCAAATGTGGCCACTCTCTAAGTCAAACTGAGCATGTAAATGCATTACCTTCCCCCTAGCATGGGACATGAATTCCAGTGATGAGCCTCCCTGGTGCCAAGGGATCACTACCCATCACCAGCTGGTGATGCAACTAGAAAAAGACCTTGAATAAAAGGGGAAAATGGTAAAGACAAATGAGTTTTTATGGCTAAGAGACATCAAAATGAGTCAGGAGGTGATCAGAGGGGTCGCACTTATGCACATCTCAGGGGGATTCCAGAGATAGCCAAAGTAGATACAAGCCCACGTACTGGTGCTCCTGAGGGCTCTAGAGACCCCCAGGTCCTACGGTCATGGCAGATGGCTCTGGAGTTCAGTGCCTTATCAGTGGGCCCTACTTTGGAATTTGTGCTCCTGAGTGAGATGGAGTTGGACTCAGATGTGACCTTTCTACACATGCCTCTTCTGTCACTTTTACTAAAACTGAGGCTGGCACTGGGGTTGGTATATACTCAGGAGACTTGAATCTCTGGACTGGTCATGTGCCAGCTGGGCCCTGACCCTCAGCAGAGTTGCCACTCCTATTGTCCAGTTCATTGGACTTACCCAGGTCAGCTAACAGGGAGGTAAAGATGTTCAACAACAACACCAGGGAACCAAGGGTACCTACAACTACATGCAGGGGAATCACATCCATCAGCCACGTGGGATCTAAGCCCCGTCTTGATTTAGAGATGGAGTGAACATTACCATCCCAGGGTCCACAGGATGGAGGAATAAAATACGGACTAGAGTGGACTTACTGGTATTCTACTATAGAATTATTGTGACTCTAGCAATGGATGAAATTGTATCATTGGTGTGGAGACAGTTGTCACAGTAGTTGCTGAGGGCAGGGAGAGGGAAGAAGAGATGTGATATGGGGGCATTTTTGGGACTTGAAGTTGTCCTAAATGATATTGCAGGGACAGATGTTGGACATTATATATATCCTGCCATAACCCAGTGAATGGACTGCAGGAGAGTGTAAACTACAATGTAAACTGTAATTCATGCAGTGCAGCAGTGTTCCAAAATGTATTCATCAAATGCAATGCATGTGCCACAATGATGTGCCACAATGATGAAAGAGGTTGTTGATGTGGGAGGAGTGGGGGAGGTGGGGTGTGGGATATATGGGAACCTCTTATATTTTTTAATGAAACATTTTTTGTATCTATGTATCTTTTAAAAAAATGTAACATTGCACGTGATCTATGTAACATTGTGTGTGATTTATGTATCTTTAAAGAAAAAAAGATTTTAAAAAAACCTAAAGGAGGAATTAGCATTTGTGGAGATCCTTGAAGAATGCAAGGATTTGGAGTAGGTGTCCTTTGGGTGAGGAGAAGGGTTTTACTCTGTCAGAAAGAAAAAGCACTAGAAGGGAAGGAGATGTTTGTTTGGAAAGAAGAAAATGTACAATTAGGTTAGTGGATAAGGTAAGAGGAAACAAGTAATGGGTGATAAGAGCAAAGTGTGCTGGGAGCACATTGTGGAGGGTTTAGATGCCAGGATGAGGGAATTGGGTTCTGAACAAAGAATAACATGACAAGATGGCATGTGAACATAATGCACTTTGCTCTGATATTTGGTAGCATTTAATGGAGACTAGTACTAGCCACTATAATTATCCATTAGTCCACATTTCCTCATACAGTCTTCTCCTATGAAAGAAGCGAAGGTTATAATCTTACTTATTTTGTCAGTAATCAGGAAAGCTTACCAATGAAGTGACCTAGGCAGCAAGAAATAGGGGAGGTACTTTTCTCAGCGGGGTAGAAAGCTGCTTGTGTTTATGATTGACAAATTTGAGAAATACATCTGAGTTCAATGTAGCTCTTCAGTATTCTACTGTCTCACAGATAATAAAGATATTAGACAACAGATATAGGGAGGTTCTTTCAGAAAAGAACAAAACAAAAAATGAATTAGAGTTGGAATCTTGATTTACTTTTATAACCCTAAGAGGAGGTGAAGTTAAATTTTAGACAGAGAAGTGTGGTGCAGCCCACAGGTATGAACCAAAGAGAAAAGTCTGGGGTAAAGGGAAATATGTATATTGGGGCAAGGTATAGCTTTAGGGGAGAACACACTGGGCCTGATTCTGGTATCGATAAAATTATTTTGAACTCTGTTTATGAATACAACATAAAAAACATAGGTAACAATATAAAAATGATTTCAAACATATCTTTGAAAAAATGTGGAAAAGGATGACATAAAGTAACTCGGTACATGAAAAAAATATGTTTCTTTCAAAGGAAAGTATTGTGATAATGAAGACAATGCAACAAGACAAGAGATAAAACTCTCCAAGTAAACTCTCCAAGCATTTATTCTTATGATGCATTTCAAAGAAAACATACAAAAGCCATTACACTTTAATCATTCCTAGATTTAAAAAGCCAAATGTTAATGTAGGTCAGATTTCTTTAAAACAAGTATTTATGTGAGATTTCTTTAAAAACTTAGTAACTCCTCTTCTATATAGACATATAATCACTAAGAACTTTACTTGCATGGTCTTTTTTCTTTTTCTTTTTTTCCCCCTAGAGATTGTGCTTTGAGATGGGAATAGCAAAGACAGGAAATTAAAACAAACAAATAGAAAAAAACTTATAATAGAAAAAATGCTGGAGTAGAAATCTGGCATAGTAGATTCAAGTCCCATTACTATGCAGTGACATGACCTTGACAAAATCAACCAGATTCCATAGTCTTCAGTTTCCTCATCACTAATGAGAGGAAATTTCTGGGAGATGGATTATTCCATGACTTCACAACCTCACTGGCTTCCATGCTAACTATGATATACATCGATATAGTGTCATTCTGGAGAGAACGCTGCTAATTGCTTTCCCAACAGTCATTTTCTCCTTTCTTCTTTGCTAAGATCCCACTTGTTTGTTTGTTTGTTTGTTTGTTTGTTTGTTTGTTTTGGTGTCCCATTCCCTTTAACAAAGACTGGTTTAGCCACAAGTATGGGGCACAGTTCTGGTGAGTGAGGTGCAAGGGGAACTCTGCTGTGGGATTATTGGAAAGGTTTACCTCCTGGAAAAAGGGAAGCCCAAGAAGAGATGCTATTCATCTGTCCCATGCATACCTGTTTGAAGGCGAGTTTTTTGTTTTGTTTACTTCAAACACTTTATTTGAAAATTTGGGGGTTATCAGTGGACATGGCTAAAATGAAGTCAGCAAGCTGAAAAAGGCTGAGGAAAATTGAGTCTAACTGTTGAGAAACGGAATTACCAATCCTATAACCTTTTACCACCTGATTTCATGTTATGTAAAATATTGAACTTATTTTTAAATGACTTTTACTTATCTATTCCATTACGTATGGCTGGAAGCATGTGTGTGTGGTACAAGCTCCATAAATGTTTATTAATCTTATTTCCCTCATATCTATCTACCAGCACAAGGAAATAAAACTTTCTATACTAAATTTTTTTAAATACCTACAATTTTTTCTTTTAATTAAGAAAACAAGCCATAAAAATGAGAATATGTAATAATTATATGTCTGTTGGCAGGATTCTACATTGGCACAGTGACTCATCTATTTGATACCCCATTTGCAAAGGGTACATGTAAAGAAGAAATAAGAATTAATAAGTAAGTGCACTGTTGAATTGCATAGTATATAAATGTGAACAAGTGTTAAAACATCAATATTAATTCACTGTGGAGAAGCTAATTTAAGAGTGACCTTTTAGCTATGATGTGGACCATTGACTATGGGGTGCAGTGATGCTCAGAGATGTACTTACCAGGTGCAATGGATGTGTCACGATGATGGGAGAGAGTGTTGCTGTGGGGGGAGTGGGGAGTGGGGGCGGTGGGGTTGAATGGGACCTCATATTTTTTTAATGTAATTTTTAAAAATAAATAAATAATTAAAAAAAAAAAAAGAGTGACCTTTTAAAACTCACTCTACCATTTAGTGGGGTTGGTAAATCCAGGCTGATAAAGTCCAGGCATTGGAACTAGCTGGTAGAAGCTTGGCAATTATCTTCTAAAGTTAATCACCAGTTTCTCCATTCATAAAATCTTAAATATCTGCTCTACATTTTTACTTAGTGGATGCTCAGTCTTTTTGGCTAACCAATAAAATAAATGTATGGAGTCCACATAGCTGATGGAATAAAAAGCAAATTAAAGAATCACAATGTATAATGAATTATATTTTTGAAAATAAAGCTATTTTAAAGTTCTTTTCTAAATACTTACCAAACTCTCAAGGGCCACCTTAAACCCCAACAGGCCCAAGTACCTTTTGCTGGCTTCTTATCAGAGTGTCCTCTGGCCACTTTGAATCCCCTAACACATTGTTTTGCTGTCAATGGTGGCATTCATCAGCCCTTTTTCAAGTACTTATCACTATTAGGCCCTAAGATCTTTGAAGAGTATGGTTTCACCATACCTGAAGCTCTTACAGAATTTATCCATTGTCTTTCACAAAGAAGTAATGATAATTTGTTGCATTGAAGGTAATTATAATGTTGCTATTCTTCCAAGCCAAAATCTTAGATTACTCGTTTTCTTTACAAGTATAAAGATGATAAACATCCTAATACAATACAACAGGCTAACATTACAAGGAGAAAAGTAAACAAAATTGAACCATCTTTTCTCTAGCTGGTATAAGGTTCCACTTTATTCCAAGCCATTAATATAGGCTGTGCATGAATTGAAACTTATCTAATTCTGCATCCAAGGGTGCCTAGTTTCTAGAAAGCCAGTTAAGTAGTATAAGCCCTATAGGCTTTAAATATTCAAAAAGAATGTAGACTGAATGTGTATTCAAAGTTATATTCAGAGGGAATATATGTGATATGTTAATTCAAGTTACCTGGAGGGCGAGCTATAAGTTAACTCAGCTTACCTGGAAGGTGGGCAATATGCTAATTCTAGCTTAGCTGGTATTCAAACAAATTACTAAACCCTAAAAAACTAACAAAGAAAGTCTTTTTGATCCCAAAACCTCTCCTGGCCCCACCACGTGTGTCTCTTGTATAAAAATAAACTAGAAACCTATACTCAGTGCTCAGCTTTTTGGACAGGAGTCCACCGGGCCCAATCGGTCATAATAAATCTTCCTTCTCAGAAAGTTCCTGAGTTCTAGGCTTCAATATGCAATCATTGAAACCTCTCTGCTTGCACGACACCATATGGATCACTATCATCACCAATCTCTGAACTACACACTGGGAAACAAAAATTTCATTGTAATGGTCCTACTCCTGGGTCCTCCTTTTGTGACTGGTTTGCCAGATTTGGTAAACCTCATGATTTCTCCTGCATCAGCTCATTCCTTTCAGTTCCCACTAAAATGATCTGGGTAGAGATAGTTCTTACTTTCCTCCTTGAACAACTGAAAGAACATTCTGATTGGTTTGTGTTTCCTGTTTCCAGTATCTAGACTTTTAATCCTTCCTGACTATCATTGTAAGAATAAATGCCTTTAATCCTATAATGCCTATATAGTAAACTCCTAACTTTATATGCTGATCCCCAACATCCCAACTATATGCCTATGTCTAATTTTCTCATCCCAAACTTCAACTGTCCATACAGTCTCCTAAATGTAAATGTATGTCACATGCTCACACTCGATATTCTGTTCATGCCATTTCTTCTCAGGAAGTAACTTCTTCTCTTTCCATTATTTATTCAAATCCAATTCACTCTTCAAGAACCTAAAGTTGCACATCACAGAATATTTGGTTGATATATTAATATCTAGATCTCACTGATCTCTTCCCTCATCTGGATTGTCAACTTGTCTTTTGCATTTGATGTTTAATTACATAAGCAGAATATTACTTATCTTTCTATGGGTATACATATTGCTAATCTAAAAGGTTTGTATGTTTTTCAAAGGCAAGAAACATTTATTACATCACCGAATTCCCCTCAAGTAACTAAGGGCTCAAAAAATAGTAATTGCTATTGGGAACTTGATATGAAAGGCCAAATGGAATTATAACTAGGAGGTCCAAAAACTATGAAATATGCTGTTACTATTCAGATCTCCACACATATACTTAATTTAAAATCAAAGTGAAAAACATTGTTGCTACTAAATTAGAAAATGATAATACAACATCTATATGCATGCCACTCTTTTCCTTTAATTCATTCTCAGGCATAGGTAATATTAATAAAATACTCAAGCTTCCTTCTTGTGGTTTATGACACCTGGAACTACTTTATTATTATGCACATTTCAGTATACCAAATTGCAAATATTTTTTTAAATGCAATAGATTTACATAGATTCATATTTCAAGTTCCAACTGTAACCACACCCTTGAATATTTTTTCAATTCAGACTTTGAAAATTTATGAACAAAGGAATAATACAAAGGAGTAAAGTAGCAAAAATACTCATAAAATGTTTATAAAATATATATTATAAAGGTTTTACTTGTGTGTCCATGTCAAATCCAATTTCATGAAGAACTTTCTTAATAATCAGGAAATCATGCAGTCCTATTCAGGACCATTAATTTTTTGTCTTTAAAGACTTACTTTACTTATTTTTCTTCCCCTACCCTGTTGTTTGCACTCACTGTCTGCTCTCTGTGTCTGCTCATCTTTTTTTTTTTTTTAGGAGGCACTGGGAACCAAACTTGGGGCCTCTCATGTGGAAGGGAAGTGCCCAATTGCTTATGCCACATTCAGTCCCTGCTTGTTGTCTCTCATTGTGTCTCCTAGTTGCATCATCTCATTGCATCATCTTGTTGCATCAGCTCACTGCTCCAGCCTGTCGCATCAGCTCACTGTCTTGCTCATCTTCTTTAGGAGGCACTAGCACTGAACCTGGTACCTCCCATGTGGTAGGTGGACACCCAGCAGCTTGAGCCACATCCACTTCCCCAGGACTGTTAATTTAGGTACACATGTCTATAAAATGAGACCAAACCCACTATTGAAATTTTAATATTCATCTTTATTAAATTTCATGCTGAATGTGCACCTGAAGTGTTCTGGATCAGACACAGAATATTAGTCACTTAAAATTCAACCAAGACCACGTTCCTCACACCCTAATTCTTATTCTTGACATGACTTGATGAAAGCCAGGTCAAACATCCTATAATTATAAAGTTTGTAATCTATGTCACAAGTGAGGAATGGAGAAAAATTGACTTTTCCTGTTTATATATAGGAGCAAGAGGCAGCAGAGAAGAGAGAGAAACCTCTGCTCTTTGTAGATAGGATGGAAAGAATCCGCACTCTAATAACCTTTTGGAATATAAATACATGCTTTGAAGGGCCACATAAGTCCTAATGCCCCCAAGCCCTTATAATCTAGACTCTGTCTCCAAGGTCCCATGCCTTATTTCCCTGGAAATGTAAATACCTACCTCTGGCTTTAGGTAAATCTCCCCAGAGTTTTCTCACTCTCTACACAGTTGCAAATTAACTTCCCAAAGCTTACTCTTAGCCTAAAATCACAAGTAATAACAAAATTTGTTGATAAAGTCCCAATTCCATAGAAACACAAATGTATTTTCTCCACATCTTATTTTTACAGTGTATAATATTGCAAATCATCACAACCCATGGGATGCACAAATTAAAAATGGAGGAAATAGCATGAAAATGTGTTTAGATGATAGCATTGTGCCTTAAAAGGAGACATGTGAAAATTGAGGTAAACTATGACCAATATTTTTGGGGATCAAATTGGGAAAGGAAAGAACCTGAGCAAGAGGTGTTAAAGCAAGGTCTACTGTTTTGACCTTGGAGACAATATTTTCAGAAGGGGCAGCACCCCCCCCAAACACACCTCCACCAAGGGTTCTTTTATCTATATACTCCTGCCCTTAGAGATCTCATACTGCATTATCCCCTTCAACCTCCATGAGACTCAAATTTGCCCTAATTTCTCACCAGTCTTCAACCTGATCCTTATTCAATTTTGATTCTACAGTCAATCAACTTAACAAGAGTTGAAATATGGATAGAAATTCTTATGTAGAGTCACTGGTATGTGATAAGAAAAGAAAGCAACATTATGACTTTGGAAAGCAACTGTGAGTCTTTCTAACATTCCAGGATATGAGTTGGCAGAGATCATATGACAATAAAAATGGAGAGGATATATTGAGGTAGTAAGGTAGGTGAATACAAGGAAAAAAGGAGAGAAGATTTTCTGCTATTGTAACTTGTAGTGCAGTTCTTGCCAACTTCTGCTTTCCTTATGCTTTTACTTGGCTTTATCATTACAAATATATTTTAGGTAAAGTATGAAACTAACATAGTTATAGTTTTACAGTGAGATATATTTGTCATTAAAATATTAAGAAAATTCAAATTAATAGTGTTAGAAGTTTGCAATGATTACCAGGTCATAAGGCTGTGGCTCCATTCCAATAGACTGAGCAAACTGCCTACATGTGGAAGACAGCATATCTTCCCCCAAGAATGAGCCATATCACAGTGGGAATGGAGCAGATAAGGACCCTTGTCTCTTCCAGGCCATCTGCATTCCAAGAAAACCCTACCTCCTAGCCCACCACCCCCAAGCCATACACAAGAAGAATTCACTTTTACAGCCTTTTATTGACCCAGAGCAGTACTCTGGACCCTAACCCCCTCCCTATGAACTAACATTTCCCCACCTATTGATGTACTGTATAAATTCACATCTGCACCTTCCACAAGTGGGTTGAAGTCTCTCTTCAGACCCCTGTCATGCCAATAGGAGGGCTGAAGTCTGTTCTTCAGACCCCCTCCATTGGGAGAACTTCTCAATAAATTTTCTGCCTATGGTCAGATCAGTCTCCATGCCCTAGTGAGTGCCATTTTTCTCCAACAAATAGTATAATTATAAAAGACAAATTTAGAGTTTAAAACAACAATGGAAGACATTTTATAAGACATTATGAGATACTATCTCACTGAATCTTCTTTCCTCAAACTTCAAAGGGAAAGATTAAAAGAGAAAAATATTGTAAAAGCAATTGAAGAAGAAACCACCAGGAAATTAGAGAAAAAAAGAGGATATCAAGCAAAGATACAAGTCATAAAGTAGAGCAATTCACCATAATGGATCCAAAACCCCAGTAGCCATGTAAATAATAAAGAAAAAAAAAATCCCAAATCAGAAAAAGAGCAAATGAATTGGCAGTAGGTATTTTCATCTTTACCTTTTTATTTTTAGGGAGTGTACAGATTGTTGCTGGAGAAAAACGGGAGAAACAGGGGAAATAGACAGTCTAACAGGAAGTTAAAATAAGGTTGGTGGTCTCTGATTGAAGGGAGGCCTAGCATGCTGAATTTAAGGAATGATCCAAAATTTGATATCATTTCCCCTCCTTATGCCTCCTTGAGGTTAAGAGACACTTCTAATTAGATGGAGTCAATCCTCATGAGATATTTATCTAAACCTCAGACATAAGAATATTGTCATATTATTCTAATCAATATTGCATACCATCTTAGCTGAGCTCTCCCTCTCATTTCAATAGGCTGTAATATTTTACAGTAACATAGAAAAGAAAATGCTTTTCAGATGCAGCATGAAAAGAGTCCAAGTTAATTCATTCTATATCTGGATTACACTATCCAAGAAAAAACAAAATGGGAAGCATCTGCCCTGTACAAATAAAATAGCTAGTTAGCTGAATAAATAATGATAAAGAAGAAAAAAGCAGAAAGATCCTATCCTTGTGATGAACAAAAGCCAAGAAGTAGAAGGAAATTCCCAACAGTACTTTGGCCTACTTAGCAACTTATTAAAAATACTTTGATAAAATGATAGCTGGTATATGAGATGGAAAAGCATAACATATTTAAAATGAAGACTGCAAGCTTAGGGAAGCAATAGATGACCAAAACTGCATCATTACAGAATTAACAAATAGAACTTAGAAAGTAACCAAATAAGTAAAATTGTAAATCATATTTATTACAAAGATGAAAAGTCTGAGATGATTCAGTAAAGTAGATGAGAAGGAAAAAGAAATTAACGCAATCATCAAGAAAATAATAGAGAAAAAGACAAGATGTTAAAAAAAAAAGTAAGGATAAATGATGCCCCTAACACCTAGCAATCAACAAGTGGAACAGAAAAGTTATGCAGAAAAATGTGATAAAGATGACTCAAAACTAAGCTATAAAAACCTGCACCAGGTATGAAACTGTAAAAGGTTTCCAACAATATACTAGCTTAAAGGTCAGGATGGGGATATTTTTGTTATCAGAGAACTCAGGCTTCAACAATTTCCATCTCATCCCAGGAACCCTATCTTCTGGACTTTTTTTTTTTTTTTTAACTATATAGGCATAGTTAAAGTTCCAGCCCTCAGTAGCCTCCATTATGGAAGGAGAGACAGATGAACTACTCAATAGCAATAGAATATTAAAGGAATTTTTCAAGGGTATTTGTATTATACAGTAAGATTATAGACTGTCCCTCCCTCTGTACCTAATTAGAACCTGGAAAAACAAACAAACAAACAAAAAAGTTCAAGATTACCAAGGAAACAGAGAAAGGAATAGAAACAGAAACCACAAATTTTTAAAAAAAAAGGTTCTGGCAAAGATGGGAAAAGATGAAATAATGCTGAAAATACCGTGGTAGGATTCCTCCTCACCCCACCCCCCAAACACCACACACACACACACACACACACGAACATTTATAGAATATTTTATAATTTCCTAAAATTTCTCACTAATATCCCCTTAAATCTGCAAAGAAAGGAGTAATCTTAGCTTTCCCTTTTCTGATTAATATAGCAGTAGAAATGGATGCTAAGAAATGACAGGAGTAAACAACTGGGACTGACTCTTATACAAGTTAAAGTTCCAGAGTTCTTCCAATGGAGTGGAGAAATTCTTGAAATTCCAGGCTACCTTATGGGATTGGGATACTCCATCTACAGAAAATAAATCCTAATACACATAACTGAAAAAACTGTGAATGACTTAGCAGATTTCACAGTAAAAAAATGCGAACAAGATCATATATAGCCACTCTAAAACTGTGTTTCAGAATATAAAACAAACAAGTGTTAAATTTAGTGGAATGGGAGTCAAGGCCAGGCCACCCACATCAATTGCAAACAGGTCTACAGAAAATTAACTGACCATAAAAAAAAGGAAAATCAATGGTATAACAACTGTGCAGACATAATATAACAATAAGAGAAAGAAGGGGGGTAGGAGGATAGTGATGGAGACAAAAAGGGAGGAGAAAGAGACGACACAGTAAGGATGGAATTATGGAACTATGGCAGTAAAAGTACATGGCATAGATGTTTAGAATTCCATTTGAAAGAAAACTCAACTCCAAGAATAAAAAGGTATTCCCACAACCTTAAGAAAATAAATAAAATAGAGATTGATAAAAGGTAAGAACCAAAGCAAACAATCTACATAACATGATATTAGAATATTAAAAATAAACTCTTTTAAAGTTTCAACCACCAATCTGGCAGATTCCAATGGGAGTGCTATGCCAAATTTACAAAGGAGATGTTTTGGAACAGGTTTCATCAAACTCTTGAATACCTTGGGCTCTTTGGGAATGTAAAAGAGTCAAGAGCAATAAAAAATCTTTACACATAAGAGAAAAAATAGAGAGCTGATCTCACTTCTTCACAACTGTTTTTCATGGCATAAGACAAAGTAGCAATGTCTACCAAGTTCTGAGGAAAAGAAATTTTGTACCCAGTCAAGATGGCATCCACATAAGAAGGGAATAAATATTGAGAAAGAAAGAACTAGGAAAACAAGATAATTATGAAATCCAGCCAATGAATAATTGGATTAATATGAAAACTTTAAAAATGGACAATTCATAAAAAAACAATGCTTTGTGAACACTGAGCAAATAGAATTTATGTGTTATAAATACTGACAATCCATGAGAAATAAAAATTAACAAATATCCCTGAAGTTAGAAGATTATAAGAGAAAACATGAGGGTATAAATTACCTTATCTGAAGGCATAATATCAATCAATACTGCCTGAAATTGAAGCATGGAATAAGAAAAAACAAACAAGGAAACGGACTTTGGCCCAGTGGTTAGGGCGTCCGTCTACCATATGGGAGGTCCGTGGTTCAAACCCCGGGCCTCCTTGACCCGTGTGGAGCTGGCCATGCGCAGCGCTGATGCGCGCAAGGAGTGCCGCACCACGCAGGGGTGTCCCCCGCGCGGGGGAGTCCCACGCGCACCACGCAAGGGTGTCCCCCGCGTGGGGGAGCCCCACGCGCAAGGAGTGTGCCCGTGAGGAAAGCCGCCCAGCGTGAAAAAGAAAGAGCAGCCTGCCCAGGAATGGCGCCGCCCACACTTCCCGTGCCGCTGACGACAACAGAAGCGGACAAAGAAACAAGACGCAGCAAATAGACACCAAGAACAGACAACCAGGGGAGGGGGGGGAAATTAAATAAATAAATAAATCTTTAAAAAAAAAAAAAGAAAAGAAAAAACAAACAAGAATTCATAATTAATAAGGTTATTGATAATTAGTTTTCTTAGATTTAAGAACTATTTCAAACTATTTTTATGACTAATAATTATCTGATACTCAGTATTTTTTTTCAATTTTAATTCAGTACCCTTTTTTCTATTAAATTCAAATAAAATGAAATTTAATAAATTTGATTTCAAATAGAATTATTGCATTTTAATTTTTAAAAATCTAGTTTTCTTTCCTTCCTGCCTTCCATCCATCCAGTCATTCACTCATCTTTTTGTGTATAAGCAAAGAAAAGTCTTCAATACTCTTCTCCTGATGTTAAAAGTTGACTATTCAGTAGAATACAGCCATGTAAAATACCCTGTGGTCATTAAGTTATATGACATATAGGCTATAAGTTCACAATAAATGTTAATGTTTTAAACAGAAAAAAAAGTTGACTATTCATATGTGGTGAGATTTATGGTGATTTTCACTTTTTTTTTTCATTTCTGACATCTTTGAATTCTAAATGTTGAATATGCGTTATATTCTTAAAGCCATTATTCTAACTTTTTAAATTACCAAAAAAATTTTTCCAAGTGACAACAGATAAATAGTTACAAGCACTTACATAATTAGCTGCTAAATAGTAAAGACAATAATTGTTAAAGAAAATCAGGTGAGGAGCTCATTTGAGTCTACCTTAATGGGTATAAATTTTATCAAAAATTTTACCAAAATTAAAATCAATGTTTAGGGAAACGGACTTTGGCCCAGTGGTTAGGGCGTCCGTCTACCATATGGGAGGTCCACGGTTCAAACCCCAGGCCTCCTTGACCCGTGTAGAGCTGGCCATGCGCAGTGCTGATGCGCGCAAGGAGTGCCGTGCCACGCAAGGGTGTCCCCCCGCGTGGGGGAGCCCCACGCGCAAGGAGTGCGCCGGTGAGGAGAGCCGCCCAGCGTGAAAAGAAAGTGCAGCCTGCCCAGGAATGGCGCCGCCCACACTTCCCGTGCCGCTGACGACAACAGAAGCGGACAAAGAAAGACGCAGCAAATAGACACCAAGAACAGACAACCAGGGGAGGGGGGGAAATTAAATAAATAAATAAATCTTTTTAAAAAAATAAAATAAAATAAAATAAAATAAAATCAATGTTTAGTTCTATGTCATCAGGGAACAGTAATGAAAAATAAGTAATGAGAAGTATATCGTATGATGAGTATAAAAGATCTATCAGCTATGCAATTTATTGCACACACAAATTATCTTATACAGTACCTGGGAAATTACTTAATCTTATCTGTATTTCAAAATTTGCACAAGTCAGTGGTTCACAGCACTCATTTTGCATCCAAATCACCTGGAGAACTTTTAAAAACTACAAACAATGAGGATATACCCTGAAGAGCCAGTCTCAATTGGTCTGGGATAGATCCTAGGCACCTGTATTTTTAAAAAATGTCCCCCAGGTGATTTTAATATGCCAAAGCACTGCTTTGGATGCAACATGAAATGAAATATTTCCTTGCCTATCAGGAAGTGAGTTTGCAAGAATTATAGAGATATAAGTTTAAGAAACCTATTGTTGATATTATGAAGAAGTAGTAACCCAAAACAATAAAATTCATATATAATAATACATTTGGTACACTGCACTTCCTAATAGAATTGAATTATATCACTATTATTTCCAAAGTAAAAAGAAGACCCACTCTTCCTTTACTTATATTTAAAATACTTGCTTATAAACCAGTCACCAGCTGTTACGTACAATAGTGTGTTTCATCATCTGTCATTAAGTGTTCAGGATTTAAAAGCTAGAAAACACAGCAAAGGGCCAGAAGTCATCGCAAATAAAATCGAGATAGGCAACAATGGTCAGTGGTATCTCCGCTAATTATTCTTCAACATTGTCATTATAATCATCATCATCACCTGCATTATGAGTTCTATTGAGTGGGATGAATCATTATGGCATAATCAGAAAATGTTTTTTTTTCCCTCATTGCCCCTTCAAACACACATATGAACTGGTTCTTTCTCAGCTCTTGAATAAACCACAAAAACTACCATAAATATTTTGGTAACTCTTAATAAAATGTACTTCAAGCACGTTCAGTTTTTGGAAAATCCCATTACATTAATTAAATGTCCTCTCCAGTGTCATAAACACATAATATTCTCTTCTTACCCCATGAAAATATCGCTCCTTCTCCAGCTCCAGTCTGCCTTGGATTCTAAAGCCTGCAGTCAGGCAGGAAGCCCTCTTTGTCCTTCAGTACTTTTTTATTCCTCCCTTCATCCCACACCTACCTTACCCCTAAACTCTACTAGAGTTACTCTGGCTCCCCCAGATCAGACCAGTAAGGAGAGAAGAGAGAAAAAATGTCTTGCTTGAGTGATCCAGAGAAAATCTCAGGAAGATACCTTTGAACATAGTGGGTTTTCCAGTATGAAATTTGTTTTCCCATAGGGGGCTTATGGATTCCTCAAAGACACACACACTAGAAACCCTAAGTTATATTTCTCAAGATGCAAGCAATGCATTTTCTCCCACTGATCTCTAAGACTTCCACCCATAGACCCTGTACATTTGATCATCTACCCTACATAGAGCATTGCGAACTTATTGCTAACTCCAGGCAGTTGTGTTTAGTAGGGGTCCAAAGCAGCACTAGACTAACTTCCTTCTCCATTTCCCTTATCTGAGAAATACTCCGAGATCCTGGCTCCACTATCAGTAGAACTGATATTGGTTCTCAAAGCAGTTCTCCTTCTCTCTCTTTACTATGCCCTTTCAGGCCATCTAGTCATTGGTTTGCATATCAGTAGACATAAAAGACATTTTATTGTAAAAATGGTTAACTAAAGAGATACTTTCACTAAGGTGTGAAAAAAACGTTCTTCAGTGGAAATTGTTAACTGTCAAGTTAGTGGTGAAAGGGCTTATGCAAGCATATACAAGACATAAGCTATTTGGAACAGAAGAGGGATTGTGTAGGAGAAAATGTGCCTCCTGGCAAGCACTGCAAAGGACCCCTTTTCTACATGAGACAGATGTCCACTTATTAAACGGAAAGTGCTTTTTTACTTTCAAAACACTTAGAACAAATGACTACATGGTATGGATTTTCAAGCACAGGATGGGTATCTTTTTGTTGTTTGGTTTTTTAGCAGTGTCTCCAAGTAATTGTCTGTAATTAGGAAAGTTTCCCAAACTACGATTGACTGCAGGCACCTTGTGTTCTTGGGTAAGCCCTTATCAGACACAGGGCTAAGTCACCCCAGTCTGGTCTCAGGACTAATTTCAGGAGTGCTAGTTAAAAAGCATCTGACCTTTGTCGACTCCTATCCAAGAGTTGCTAATGCCAAACCTTTGTCGACTCCTATCCAAGAGTTGCTAATGCCAAACCAAAGGCTGATTTAAATTTTAAAAATTAAATATTTTATATTTTATAGATACTTAGATTATACAAATGTCATATAAAAAAACATAGGGGGTTCACATATGCCCCACTTCCCACGCCTTGCACCTTTTCCCATGTTAACATTCTTCATTTGTGAGTTACATGCATTGCAACTGATGAACACATTTTGGAGCATTTCCACTAAGCATGGATTATAGTTTACATTGTAGTTTACTCTCTCTCCTACACAATTCTGTAGGTTATGGCAAGATTTATAATGGCCTGTATCTATCATTGCAATTCATTCAGGGCAATTCCCAAGTCCCCAAAATTTCCCTATATTACACTTGTTTTCCCCTTTCCCGGCCCTCAGAACCTCCAGTGGTCACTGCCTCCACATCATTGATACAATTTCTTCCATTGCTAGAATCACAATAAGTCTGTAGTAGAATACCAGTAAGTCTACTTTAGTCCATAGTTAATTCCAAAATCCTGAGGATTCTAGGATGGTCATGCCCACTCCATCTCTAATTGAGAACGTGTCATGATCCCATAGGGCCAATGGATGGGACTCTCTTGCTTGCAGTTGTAGACGCTCTCATTGTCCATCATCACCTCCATGTTAGTCGTCCTGGATGAGACCAATGAACTGGTGAGCAAGTATTGCAACTCCAATGCGATTCAGGGCCCAACTGGTACATGGACAGCCCAAAGATTTTAATCTCTTGGACATACACTTAGCAACTCTAGTACTAATTATAGTTTCAATTAGAAGGACAGAAGAGCCATGTTTAGGGAAACCACAACTAAATCCAACTCTGTCACACAGGGGAGCATAAGTTCCAAAGTAGTACCCACTGGCAAGGAACCAAATAACTGAGCTCTTTGCCCTGACTATAGTGCCTGGATATCTCCAGAGCCTTCAGGAGCCCTGCTATTTGGGGTAGTATCTACTTTAGCAGTCAAAGAGATCCTGCTGAGACGTGCCTAAGCATAACCTCAGAATGACCTCCGGACTCACTTTGAAGACTCTTAGTCATATAAGCTCATTTGTCTTTATCCTTTCCCCCTTTTGGTCAAGGTCTTTTTCCAGTTGTATTACTAGTTGGTGCTTGGTAGTAATCTCTCAGTGACAGGGAGGATCATCCCTGCAAGTCATGTCCCATGCTTGGGGGGAGGTAAGGTATTTTTATGCTGAGTTTGGCTTAGAGAGAGGTCACATTTGAGCAACAAGGAGGCTTCCAGGAGGCAACTCTTAGGCACCCTATACTACTAGACTAGGTTTCAATTTCAAGAGTAAAGGCTCATAAACACAGTCATCAATATCAAGGGCCTGTCAGTTAACCATCCTCCTTCACTAGTCATTTCCCCTGTACTTGGGGGAGGGAATACTTGCTTATCTATTAGAGAATGTAGCAGAGCTCCCCAGGTTGGGAATTTAATATTCCTTCAGTTATTGTGTTAATCTCCACCCACCATGATAATGCCCCATGAACATTTGAACACATTTATATGCCTTATATGTATGCCCAGGTGAGTTTCCTCCCATGTATCCCCCATCACTGATACTCCACAACAATGATCCTCCCATGCCACACTTGTAACCCTCCTGTGATCCAAAACTTCTTCAAAAATGAAGCCAATAAAATAGCCAAATATGATTAATAGAAAAATGAATAAGAATGATAGTTTTAAAAATAAGAAATAAAATCCAAAATTTTTTTAAAAATAAAAATTTGGAATAATAAAAATAATGAAAAAATATTTAAAATTTTTTTTGACATTTTCCCTTTCATCACTGTAAGATCTGTTGTCCTATATCTACAGTGACACGGTCTTCTATTTATTCCCCCAGTGTCTTACTTTTTTTTCATTTTGTCCTCAAAGAAATTTTAGGTTACAGAAAAATCACATACCAAATTGGGGGGACTCCCACATATCCAACATTCTTCCCCTTTTCTCCTCTCCACTATTAATAATATTGTATATGTGGATGGTACCTTTGTTACAACTGATGTACAAACTTTGAAACATAGCTACTAACCATGGTAAATGGTTTATGTTATGGTTTACATTTTGAATGATACACTTTTATAAATTTTGATGCAATTCAAGAAGGTCTATATCCATCATAGCAAGATCTATAGAACACTTCCATCTCCTCCAAAATGCCCCCTCTTCCATCCATTCCATTCCTTCCTCCCCTCCCGTCAGGACCCATGGCAACTATTAGGCTTCACTCCTTGAAGGAAAAAAATTCATAGTTACTTGCATCAGCACTGACGGCTTGACACACTGGTCTGTCCTCTCCTATTTCGCACCACACATGCTTTCGAGAGACTCCTGCCCCTCCATTTGAGAACATAGCAGACCTCCCCAGGACGGGAGTTCACCACCTTGTCACTCATTATGTGGGTTTCCACTCACTGAGATAACACACTATGGCAAGATGAACACTCACACACTCCCTAGAAGTCTTCCCCAGGTGCACCCTGTCCTGAATGCCCCACACATCCAACACCCCAAACCAGCAACCTTCACTTGCCATATTGCCAAAAGAGCATTCCCAACATTGTAGTTTCAACTATGTACCCACCAATCCCCAGTTTTCACCTGGTCCCTCCCCTAACCCTCCCCCCAGTTCCATGGACAGTCCTACCCACCCTCCCCACCCCACCCCCCTGACAAACCAGCACCACCTAACCTAAAAGTATCATTACACCACCATCATGCCCCTCCACTGTACAACTTCACACTTCCCATTTATCACAGATTTCGCCCATATGGGCACTGGCTGATAACCTTCTTCTCCCTATTTCCTGTAAACCTATCTTCCAGACCTAGTTCTGTGAGTCTGCTCAATTTGCTTAATTCATATCAGTGAGGTCATGTAATATTTGTCCTTTAGTGCCTGGTTTGCTTCATTCAACATAAGGTGCTCAAGATTCATCCATGTTATCCTGTATGTCAATACTGTATTACTTCTTTTTTTTTTAATTTAAATTATTTATTTATTTTTAAAAATTACATTAAAAAAATATGAGGTCCCATTCAACCCCACCGCCCCCACCCCCCACTCCCCCCACAGCAACACTCTCTTCCCTCATCGTGACACATCCATTGCACCTGGTAAGTACATCTCTGAGTATCACTGCACCCCTAGTCAATGGTCCACATCATAGCCCACACTCTCCCACGTTTCATCCAGTGGGCCCTGGGGGGATCTACAATGTCCCATAATTGTCCGTGAAGCACCACCCAGGACATCTCCTCGTCCCAAAAACGCCTCCACATCTCATCTCTTCCTCCCATTCCCCAAACCCAGCAGCCACTATGGCTACCCTTCCCACACCCATTCCACATTTTCTCTGTGGACATTGGATTGGTTGTGTCCATTGCACATCTATGTCAAGTGGGGGCTTAGATTCCACATGGATACTGGATGCACTCCTCCTGCTTTCAGTTGTAGACACTCTAGGCTCCATGGTGTGGTGGTTGACCTTCTTCAACTCCATGTTAGCTGAGTGGGGTAAGTCCAATAAATCAAAGTGTAGGAGCTGAAGTCTGTTGAGGCTCTGGGCCTGGGTGTCATATTATCAGTCCAGAGATTCAAATCCCCTAAATATATCTAAAACCCCAGCACCAACTACAATTCCATTAAAGTAGCATGCAAGTCGTGTGAAAAGAGATCCCCTCTGAGTCCAATTCCATCACGCAGAAACACCAGTTCCAGAGAAGGGCCATCTGCCATGGCAGTGAACCCCATCTGCCATGATCATAGAACCCGTGGGTCTCTTTATTCCTCAAAAGAACCAATACCTGGGATTGTATCTACTTTATCTGTCTCTCAGACTCTGCTCATTTGTGCATAAGGGCATTCCTTCTGACAACCTCCAGACTCCTTTTTAGAGACTCATAGCCTTATATTCTCATTTCTCCTTTCCATTTCCCCCTTACATTAGGTCAAACAGCATTTTGAAGTCATGTTATTATATGTAGACAGGGATTTTCTGCTGATCCGTGTTGAACCTTTAATTCAAGGTCCTTTTCTAGTTGCATCTTCAGCTGATACGTGGTAGTGATCCCTCGGTGCCAGGGAGGCTCATCCCCAGGGGTCATGTCCCACGCTGGGGGCACTGCACTGCATTTACGTGCTGAGTTTGGTTGTGAGAGTGGCCACATTTGAGTAACATGAAGGCTGTCAGGAGGAAACTCCCAGGCACAGTGCTACTCTAGGCCTTATTCTTATTGGAGGTGTATAGGCTCAAAAGCATAGCCATAAGTATCAGGAGCCCACTGTTGGGCCCTCCTTCCTTCCTGGTTCTTGCCGTTGCACCTGGGGAACTGCCGCTGCTCCCCCAGGGTCCACGACAGTGACCCCCCGGCCAGGGGCCCAGTACCCCCCCCCAGCTATTGTTTTTAATTGTTTCCACTATGAGTATATCTAGACATTACTATATACCCTGGGCATATGCCCTGTATAACTCCCTGTCAACCATATATATCCTGTCAATAACATCCTATATCAGTATTCCTCTGCTGCCATTGTTGAACCACTCTGTGATCCAAAACTTCCTGTAAAGTCAATCCCAGCATAATGTCAGCTTCACAAGAGTCTTAGATCACCGAAATTCATATATACAATATAGAGTATTTCCCCAGATTCACCATAAAACTTTTTCCTTTCCACACCGATAATCTCTTAACTTGTTCATATCATATTTCCTGAAACTGATGTACAGATTCCGAGACAATAGCTTTCAAACAAGGTGACATCTGTGCTTACTATGTGGTCCATACTTTAGGTTGTACAGTTTTCTAAATTTTTTAGTTATCCTACGTTTAGCCTTATGGTTTACATTGTTAGTCTGTCTTCTCCTATATGTTTTTGGAGTAATGTTACATGTTTTATATTCATCTTTGTGTATTCTCACAAAACTCCTCTCTTGCCCCAATTTTACCTTGTTTCCATCCATTCCACATCCATTTTCCCCTCCCCTTGGGGCCCACAACGCCAGCCAATCTCCATTTCCTGAGAAGCCATGTTCAGAGATACTTGCAGCAGTATTCAGGGCCTGACTTTCTCAACTGCCCTAATGCCCTGGGAGCCATCCTTTCTCACTAGAGATACACTTCTCTCTATTTCATGGCATTAGTCCTCCCCAGGATGTGGGTCCACCCCAACTCTCACTTCTTGGGTCTCTTCCCAATGGTACAACCCACCTTGGCAAAATGAGCCTTCAGCTATTTGCCCAGAGTCCGTCCCGCAACAGCCCATACCCCCTGAGCATCCTAAACAGGTAACCCTCCTACTTGTATTTTGATACGATTTTCTCAACATTTTGCTCTCAATTAACACCTGACACTCTGCCATGTTTGTATGTTGCCCCTCCGTCCCCCCGATTTTTGGACAATATTACCCCTCTGCCCATCCCCAGCCCCCCTCAAACCCACAAAGCCCCACCCGAAGGTAACCCCTTGCCCCCATTTTGTCCCTTCTTTGTGCTCATACTTACCACCAGCTCATCACAGATTCCACCCCTCCAGACGTTAACTCACATCCTTCCTCCACCCCCCGATTTCCTGTAAGCCTCTTTTCCGGTGTCTAGCTCTCTGAGGCAGTTTGCTTATTTCATATCATTGAGGTCATGTAGTATTTGTCCTTCAATGCCTGGGTTGCTTCACTCAACATAAGATTCTCAAGGTTCATCCATGTTATCACGTGTGATTGTAGTGTATTTGTTCTGACAGCCGAGTAGTATTCCATTGTGTGTATATACCACATTTTATTGATCCACTCGTCTGTTGATGGACATTTGGATTGATTCCAACTTTTGGCGATAGTAAACAATGCTGCTATGAACATTTGTATACATATATCTGTTTGTGTCCTTGTTTTCAGTTCTGATGGGTATATACCCAGCAGTGGTATTGCTGGGTCATATGGCAAATCTATGGTTAGTTTTTTGAGAAACCTCCAAACTGTCCTCCAGAATGGTTGGATCCTTCTGCATTCCCACCAGCAATGGATGAGTGTTCCCCTTTCTTCACATCCTCTCCAGCATTTGTATTCTTCTGTTTGTTTCATAGCTGCCAATCTTATGGGAGTGAGATGGTATCTCATTGTAGTTTTGATTTGCATTTCCCTGATAGCTAGAGATTTGGAACATTTTTTCATGTGCTTTTTAGCCATTTGTATTTCTTCTTTGGAGAATTGTCTGTTTAAATCTTTTTCCCATTTTTAAATGGGTTGTTTATCTTTTTGTTTTCAAGATTCATGAGTTCTTTATATATGCAAGTTATAAGCCTCTTATCAGATATATGGCTGCCAAATATTTTCTCCCATTGTGTGGGTTCCCTTTTTACTTTCTTGACAAACTCCTTTGAGGTGCAGAAGGCTTTAATTTTGAGGAAGTCCCATTTATCTATTTGTTCTTTTGCTGCTCGTGCTTTTGGTGTGAAATTCATGAAGCCATTTCCTATTACGAGGTCTAGTAGATGTTTCCCTACACTGTTTTCCAAGATCTTTATGGTCTTGGCTCTTATATTTAGGTCTTTGATCCATCTTGAGTTGATCTTTGTATAAGGTGTGAGATGGTAATCCTCTTTCATTCTTCTACATATGGCTATCCAGTTCTCCAGGCACCATTTGTTGAATAGGCCATTCTCTCCCAGTTGAGAGGGTTTGGTGGCTTTATCGAATATTATATGGCTATATAGATGAGGTTCTATATCGGAGCTTTCAATTCGATTCCATTGGTCTGTGTGTCTCTCCTTATGCCAATACCATGCTGTTTTCACTACTGTAGCTTTGTAGTATGTTTTGAAGTCAGGAAGTGTGATTCCTCCTATTTTGTTTTTCTTTTTCAATATGTCTTTGACTATTCGGGGCCTCTTTCGTTTCCAAATAAATTTCATAGTTAGTTTTTCTAGTTCCTTAAAGAAGGCTGTGTTGATTTTTATTGGGATTGCATTGAATGTGTAGATCAGTTTTGGTAGGATAGACATCTTAATAATATTCAGGGAAACGGACTTTGGCCCAGTGGTTAGGGTGTCCGTCTACCATATGGGAGGCCCGCAGTTCAAACCCCGGGCCTCCTTGACCCGTGTGGAGCTGGCCATGTGCAGTGCTGATGCACGCAAGGAGTGCCGTGCCACGCAAGGGTGTCCCCCGCATGGGGAAGACCCACGCGCAAGGAGTGCACCCGTGAGAAAAGCCGCCCAGCGTGAAAAGAAAGTGCAGCCTGTCCAGGAATGGCACTGCCCACACTTCCCGTGCCGCTGACGACAACAGAAGCAGACAAAGAAACAAGACGCAGCAAATAGACACCAAGAACAGACAACCAGGGGAGGGGGGGGAATTAAATAAATAAATAAATCTTTAAAAAAATAAAAAATAAAATAATATTCAGTCTTCCTATCCATGAACAAGGAATATTCTTCCACTTATTTAGGTCTTCTTTGATTTCCTTGAACAGTCTTGTACAGTTCTCAGTGTATAAGTTTTTTACCTCTTTAGTTAAATTTATTCCTAGGTATTTGATTTTTTTATTTACTATTGTGAATGGTATTTGTTTCTTGATTTCCTCCTGATCTTGCTCATTATTGGTGTACAGAAATGCTACTGATTTTTGCACATTGATCTTATAACCGGCGACTTTACTAAACTCATTTATGTGTTCTAGAAGCTTTGTTGTAGATCTCTCAGGGTTTTCTATGTATAGGATCATGTCATCTGCAAATAATGAAATTTTGACTTCTTCCCTTCCAATTTGAATGCCTTTTATATCTGGTTCTTGCCTCAGTGCTCGTGCAAGTTCTTCCAAAACAATGTTAAATAGGAGTGGAGACAATGGGCATCCTTGTCTTGTTCCTGAGTTTAGAGGAAAGGAATTCAGGATTTTGCCATTGTAAACAATGTTGGCTGTAGGTTTTTCATATATACTCTTTATCATGTTCAAAAAGTTTCCTTGTATTCCGATCTTTTGGAGTGTTTTTATCAAGAAGGGGTGCTGTATTTTGTCAAATGCCTTTTCTGCATCTATAGATATAATCATGTGATTTTTTTCCTTCAATCTGTTTATATGGTGTGTCACATTAATTGATTTTCTTATGTTGAACCATCCTTGCATACCTGGAATAAATCCCACTTGGTCATGGTGTATAATTCGTTTAATGTGTTGTTGAATACGATTCGCAAGTATTTTGTTAAGTATTTTTGCATCTAGGTTCATTAGAGAAATTGGTCTGTAATTTTCCTTTCTTGTGGTGTCTTTGTTTGGCTTTGGTACTAGGATAATGTTGGCCTCATAGAAGGAGTTCGGCAATGTTCCTTCTGTTTCGATTTTTTGGAATAGTTTCAACAGGATTGATGTTAGTTCTTTCCGGAATGTTTTGTAGAATTCACCTGTGAAGCCGTCTGGCCCTGGGCTCTTCTTAGTTGGGAGATTTTTAATGACTGATTCTATCTCTTTGCTTATGATTGGTTTGTTAAGATCCTCAATTTCTTCTTTCGTCAGTATGGGCTGCTTATGTGTTTCTAGGAATTTGCCCATTTCCTCTAAATTGTCATTTTTGTTGGAATATAGTTTTTCAAAGTATCCTCTTATGATAGTCTTTATTTCTGTGGGATCAGTGGTGATATCACCTTTCTCATTTCTTATTTTGTGTATTTGCATCTTTTCTCTTTTTTTCTTTGTTAGTCTTGCTAAAGGTTTGTCAATTTTGTTGATCTTCTCAAAAAACCAGCTCTTGTTCTTGTTTATTTTTTCAAGTGCTTTCTTATTTTCTATTTCATTTAGCTCTGCTCTTACCTTTGTTATTTCCTTCCTTCTTCTTCCTGTTGGGTTACTTTGTTGTTGTTTTTCTAATTCCGTCAAAAGTGCAGTTAGTTCTTCAATTTTTGCTCTTTCTTCTTTTTTGATATGTGAATTTATGGCTATAAATTTCCCTCTCAGTACTGCCTTTGCTGCATCCCATAAAGTTTGGTATGTTGTGTTATCATTATCATTTGATTCAAGGTAGTCATTGATTTCTTTTGAGATTTCCTCTTTGACCCACTGTTTTTCTAAGAGTGTGCTGTTTAATTTCCAAATTGTGGTGTGAAGTCTGGGCCTCCGTCCCTTGCAAATTTCCAGCTTCACTCCACTGTGATCAGAGATATTGTTTTGTATGATTTCGATCTTTCTGAATTCATTTAGCCTTTCTTTGTGGCCTAGCATATGGTCTATCTTGGAGAATGTTCCATGTGCGCTTGAGAAAAATGTATATCCTGCTGTGTTGGGGTGTAATGATCTATATATGTCTATTAGATCCAGCTCTTCTAGTATATTGTTCAAATGTTTTGTTTCTTTAGTGATTCTCTTTTGAGATGTTCTGTCCAGAATTGATAGTGGTGTATTAAAATCCCCCACTATAATTGTAGATGCATCGATTTTTTCACTTAGTTTTTCCAGCGTTTGTCTCACGTATTTAGAGGCACCCTTGTTAGGAGCATAAATATTTATGATCGTTCGATCTTCTTGACAGATTGTCTCTTTCACTAAAATGTAGTATCCTTCTTTGTCTCTCACAATTGTTTCGCATTTAAAGTCTATTTTGTCTGATATTAATATAGCTACTCCTGCCTTTTTTTGGTTGTTGTTTGCTTGTATGATTGTTTTCCAGCCATTCACTTTCAACCTCCATGAGTCTCTGGGTCTAAGATGTGTCTCTTGTAGACAGCATATAGATGGGTCATATTTCCTTATCCAGTGTCCCAGTCTGAATCTTTTGATAGGTGAGTTTAGTCCGTTGACATTCAATGTTATTACGTTCAGAGAATTATTTGTGGTAGCCATATTTTGGTTGGATTTGTGTTTGTTATATTTTGTTTGTAATATTTTATTTTCCCCTTCTCTTTTTGTCTTTTTTGTTGCTCTTACACTCTCCTCCATCTCTGACTGTCCTGTTTTTTCCTTTCTTCCTGCAGAACTCCCTTAAGAATTTCTTGAAGGGAAGGTTTCTTGTTGATATACTCTTTCAGTTTCTGTTTATCTGTGAATATTTTGAACTCTCCATCATTTTTGAATGCTAGTTTAGCTGGATAGAGTATTCTTGGTGGGAAATTTTTTTCCTTTAGTACCTTGACTATATCATACCACTGCCTTCTTGCCTCCATCGTTTCAGATGAGAAATCAGCACTTAATCTTATGGAGCTTCCCTTGTATGTGATGGTTTTCTTTTCTCTTGCTGCTTTTAGAATTTTCTCTTTGTCTTGAGCATTGGATAATTTGACAAGTATATGTCTTGGGGTGGGCCTGTTGGGGTTTGTGACCAGTGGAGTGTGCTGTGCTTCTTGGATATGTACATCTGTCTCTTTCAGTAGATTTGGGAAGTTTTCAGTCATTATTTCCTGCAACACTCCTTCTGACCCCTTTCCCTTCTCTTCTCCTTCTGGAATGCCTATAATACGTATGTTTGAGCGTTTTGCATTATCATTCAGGTCCCTAAGTCCTATCTGGATTTTTTCTACCTTTTTATTGACCACTTCTACTATCTGTTTGATTTCCAATGTACTGTCTTCCACATCACTAATTCTCTGCTCTGCCTCTTCTAGTCTGCTGATATTTGCTGCAAGTGTATTTTTGATTTCTTGAATTGTGGTGTTCATTTCCATCATATCTGTTATTTTTTTGCGCATGTCTGCAATTTCCCCTCCAAGTGTTGTCTTCATGTTGTTAACCTCTTTCATTACTTCATCAAATTTGTCGGTGATAAATGTTCTGAGATCTTTCATTGCTTGTGCAAAGATCTGCTCCCCTTCCTGATTTTTAGTTTGTTGATTGGATTCAGCCATGTTTTCCTGATTACTGGTTTGGTTTGTAGATTTTTGTTGCTGTCTTGTCATCATTTTTTCTTGACGGGTTTAATCAGTTCCTTAGCTTCTTTGTCTAGCCTTGGAGATTAATTAGCTGTTGTTTTTGCGTAAGTGTTATATCTTCTCTTTGTCCCTTTGTTCTTCTTATTCCAATTTCTTATTGTTGGTTAAGTTCACTTTAAAGGAAAGTATTAGTGCTAGGGAAAGGCAATTGTGTAAGGAAGGAAAAAGTGTAAAGTAGTATTGGTGATATATGTTAAAAAGCAACAATATGAGTTCTGGGAGGATGGAGGTTAGATCGTGTAAATTGTGTAGAGTTATAGTAGTAGGAAAGTACCTATACTGAGGTAGACGACTGAATATGGGAGGAATATGGTACGTACTAAGAAGCTATTGTTTTCGTAAGAGAGGGAAAGAGAAAAGAGAGGTAATAGTTTCAAGGGCGGATACCCGATGGAAAACTAAACAAAGGTATTAGAATTTAAGAGTTAGACACTTTGTGGGTCAAAGAAAGGGAGGTGGAATATAGGAGAGATAGCAGATGGTGGAGGATATCAAGTTGTAGGGGAAAGTGTAGGTAGCCTAAATCTATTCACAGAGAAATGAGGCAGTGGAGGATGAGGAAACCCATCAAATGTGAGGTGTTTCCTGCAGGACCCTCCAAATCCATGTCCAGACACCTCCGGACCAGCAAAAATCCCGAAACAGCCCGGTCCCGAAGAGTCTCCAACGCCGTCCAGTCGATTCCCCGCAGGAGCTAGTGACCGGGAAGTTCACTCAGCCGCCATCTTGCCTACCAATCCTGTATTACTTCTTATAGCTGATAACATTCCATTGTATGTATGCACCTCAGTTTGTTTATCCATTCATCAGTTGAAGGGCATTTGGGTTGATTTCAAGTTTTGGCAGTAGTGAATAATGCTGCTATGAACATTGTTGTGCATATATCTCCCAAAGGCTGATTTTTATCATAGCAGTCTCCTTCTCAGCAATCACCCATGACTCTCCAAGGTAAATAGAATGAAGTCCTAAAATATCTGCCTGACATTCACAGACCTGGATTTTTGGGTCCCCAAGCCAACTGTTTGCACCTTTACTGCTTGCTACACCACAGCGTGCCTTCCTCTATAAAGCCTTTCCCTCGTCTGTCATGTCCTTCCTTTCTCTGTCATTGCTGAGAAATTTTAATGAAGAAAATGTAGCTGACCTGGAATAACTGAGTTACCAATAAAAGGATGCAAGCTGACATTGTGTAGAAACAACATGTCATGTTGCTTCCACAGCAAAGTTCTCAAGATTTTTGGAAAATCATAAACAACTTAAAATGTTTTATTTGATGCCTCTTATGCCTGTTCAAGTACAGAATGTCCAGAAAGAGGACTCTGCCAGCTGCCGACTAATATATTTATCCAAAAAAATGTGCAAACAAAGCAATAGTTTTTTTTCTCAGCAGTATTTTCCCTCTTGTCTCTCCTCTGTATTATATAATTGCTGTTGTTTCCCATGTTAAAGTCAACCCATTTATTGTATGCAAATGAACAATGTGCCGAGTTATTCTTTGACATTCCACATCCTATTTTTTTCTCTACTCCATGACTCCCTTCTTCAAGAGACATCCTCCAAGTTTCCCAACCCATATTGATCATCTCCATTCTCTAGATTACTTTGGCACTTATCATTTCAACCTCTTGCTTTGGAGACTTAAGAAATATGTAGCCTTGAATGGCCACATAGTAATTTCCTGTGTACAGTTAGTCCCCTGAGTGGATTGCAAACAGCAGAGGTTATAAGTTTATAACTTAAATTCCTTTTCTATCTATCTCAACAATCTATAGTATTATAAAACAATCCATGATCAGGGTTTTTGATATACTATTTGGTGTTATATTTACTATTCACCTCCCTTAGCCTGAACTCCTCTTCTTTTTTGACACTTCTCCTTATTTGGCTTCTATGAGATTACCTTTCCCCGATCACTCTCTACTTCTACCAATCTGTCTTTTGTTCTTTTTTTTCTTTGTGGCTTTCCCATGCTGGGCAGCATTCCCATGCACGGTGGCACTCCTGTGCAGAGCGGCATTCCTGCACAGGCTGGCTCTCTGCATGGGTCAGTTCGCCCTGTGGGCTAGCTTGCTCTCACCAGGAGGCCCTGGGCATCAATCTCTTGACCTCCTTTATGGTAGACAGGAGCCCAATTGGTTGAGCCATGTCCGTTTCCCAAGTCATCCTTTTTTTCATTTGTTCCATTGACTCATGCAAAGATATCTCAAAGGCAAAGATAAAGCTCTGTCTCTCCATCAGTAGTCACAATCCATAGATTCTAGCTTTTTACTTAAGTTCACGTTGGTTTTCTAGTTTCTATCCCTACTGTGACTGTAAGACTCATGCCAAATAAACTCACCTATCCCATAGTAGTTGAGCTGTTCACCACAAGCCCCCTCCATGCCCTCCTTCTTACTTCCAGTGGACTAGTTACCCTAAAATATGACTCATCCTGTGCATTCCTAATGATTTAGGGAAAAACTCATCAGCAACCTCATAGTCTGGTCTTAACTGACCTTTCAAATCTTATTGTTTCACTCTTACCATGTTTGTGAAATGGCTTAGCTAATCTGTATTTTGAGCTTCCCCTTGAATATATTCAAGCATAGTTACCTCTGGCTCTTTGCACATACTGATTTTTCTAACTCAAATGATTTCCATGTAATCCTCAAATGTCAAGATCCCACCAGGCCAATCTCAGACATTTCAACTTCCAGGCAGCACTTTTTTAATCGTAGAGTTCTTTGTTTCTAACATTCCTTACAAGATTTATTTAATTTTTGTATATCATATTTTCAAGGTAAGTATTTCATCCCAGTTTTTTTTTTTCCAGAGAGGGGTATTTGGGGACAGAGGCCCATCTACTTGTTTTTCTAGGCCTTATAGTACCTTGCATAGTTCCTCATAGATGGAAGGTTTCAATATGTTGAAAGAGAAGATAGTAAATACTATAAGACTGGATGATAAGCCCTCTTACTTGCAAAGGAAGATGAAATGTTTTTCATTAGAAAAATGAGGTAGAGGGGAAAATTAGAATGTATAGGGACATGAAGTTGGAGAGTTTCTCTTGACCCACCAAACCAGGTGTGCAGCTAATACAATTATACCAGTGGATTTAAGGCAACTGAGAAATGATGAAAGAAGATGCAGTGACAGTAGATTTGTGAGATGTATGCAGCAATTCCTTAGAGCACACTTGTAACCAAGAGTTCCTGAGTTTTCTATCATCAGTCCTACCTTGGCATGTAGCTGTAACCATACCTGCTTCTAAGCAAGGATACATTCCAGTCCTCAAGATTTCTGCAGAATAGGATATCCCGAGAGTAATTTGCCTCCCAGGGCCTTTAGGAAATTACATAAGGGAGTGACTTCTAGCATCCACTTTTCTCCCAGGAGTACCATGCGTCCTCAGTGCATTTAACTAGGGTACTGACAAGCACCCTTATTTCAAAGGAATTTTTAAACTCTTCCCCTCTCAATTTTTCTTCTAATAAGAAAATAAATTAATTTGCCCTCCAATCATGAAATGTGGAACATGAGCACAGGCTAAGGGGGATAAACTTCTATAATACTGGTGACTGCCAAAGGATAACCAAGGAATTTGGAGAGAGACAGAGAGTGAGAATGACAGAGACAGATCTGCCACATCTGGGGAAAAAATGATTCTCAAACTTTGTTGTGCACAAATACCACGGTGCATTTACTTTTGTAAAAAAAGGGATTACCAGGTAATGTCCCAGAAATTCTCATTTAGGCCATCACAGGTAGAGCCCAAGAATAAGCATTTATACAAGCATTCTCTGAAGGTGACTCTATGCTTGAGGTCTATGGTGCACATTTTGAGTTAAATTACTAGATTCTGGCCTTGCACTAATTCTCACATAAGCTCCCACTAAGCAGGCATATTCAAATAATAAAATACATTCTATTTATACACTAGGACACCACAGAATTATTTTTTAAGCTGGACCCTAGTAATTACACTATTGCCATATATTAGTAAGCTCCTTAATTTGTATACTCAAAATCGCCTTCAGTAATTTTTTAAAGTTTCTGTGTAGTTATGTAATCTAAAACAACCTGGCATTGGCCACAGGACTGAATTTGGGATTTTACTTTATGTCATTTGAGTTGTATTTGGTTTTGGACCAAACAGAAATTTTCATACAAAACCACTTTTAATGCCATTTCAGGGTAATTAAAAACATTCCCCGAACAAAATTCAGAGCTATTTAAACACTGTATTTTGTATTGAAATCCATGGTGTCACCTACTGGCATCTCATCAATACACCTGTGCTCTTTAATTAGCATATAGTTAGATGTATTTTAATGAAATTTATATTGAATTTGATGCAATAAAATGGAATTGTTATTGTTTGGGCTGTGAGCAATGATTATCTAACATATACTACATGACCTCTTTTGAAATAAAGAATTTGCCAGGGAGATGGGGGGCAGCAGATTGACTGCAATTTGTTCCAGTTACGAAGAGAAGTTCAAAAAGTTATTTGGTCTCTATACCTACATAGGAAACTACAGATTTATCTCTTATCACATGCAGTTATTCTAAAAAATCTGTGACAAATCCATTTTTCTGTGGAGAATTGGATTTTAAGTGCAAAGAGAATCTATTGAAATGTCTCTAGTAAAAGTAAGTCATTCCAAATTATGTTAGTTCTTTTTCTATACATATTTTAAATATCAACATTTTTATAGCTAACATTGCTTCTAATATTATTTTGTCTCTTCCTCTTTACATAGATAATCTCAATAATGATAAATCATAAATATTCACATGATGATGCCACCTTCCAAATTCACCTGTGAATTTCTGAAAGGTCCTATAGCTTGATTAGTACAGCACATAGCATGGCAAATTCTAACCCAATACCTCCTCATCACAGATACTGTTCTTGTCAAAACCTTGTCAATTAATGTCAACTTGTTGGATGTTTGTTATCCTGACAGTTGTGGCCTTAGCTATTCAAGCCCCTTCCTTTCCATATAAATTTGATGATTAGCTTTTCCTTTTCTGCAAAGAAGGTTGTTGGAATTTTTATTGGGATTGCATTGAATCTATAAATTTCTTTGGCAAGTATTTATACCTTAATGATATTTAGTCTTCCAATCCATGAACATGGAATATCTTTCATTTATTTAGGTATTTAATTTCTTTTAGCATTTTTTTTGTAGTTTTCTGTGTACAAGTACTTTACATTCTTGATTTATGCCTAGACATTTGATTCTTTTAATTGCTATTTTGAATGGAATTTTTTTTCTTGATCTCCTCTTTTGATTGTTCATTTATGTGTGTGTAGAAACACTCCTGATTTTTGGGTGTTGATCTTGTACCCTGCCACTTTGATGAGTTCATTTATTAGCTCTAAGAGTTCTGTTGTGGATTTTTCAGGATCTTTTCTATATAGGATTATATCATCTGAAAATAGGGAAATTTTTACTTCTTCTTTTCAAATTAGGGTACTTTTTATTTTCTTTTTCGTTTAATTGTTCTGGCAAGAACTTCCAGTACAATGTTGAATGATAGTGTTACACTGGGCATCCTTGTCTTGGACCTGATCTTTGAGGGAAAGTATTCAGTCTTTCACCATTAAGTTGAATATCAACTCTGGGCTTTTCAAATATGTGCTTTATCATGTGGAGGAAGTTTCCTTCTATACCTAGTGTCCAAAGTATTTTCTATCAAGAAAGTGCATGGTTTTTGTCAAATGCCTTTTATGCATCATTTGAAATGATCTTGTGGTTTTTTTCTTCATTATGCTAATGTGGTGTACTACATTAATTGATTTTCTTATGTTGAAGCAGCCTTGCATACTAGACCTGATCAAGGTGTATACTTCTTTTAATACGATATTGGATTCAGTTTGCTAGTATTTTGTTGAACATTTTTGCCTCTATATTCATGAGAGATGTTGATATGTAGTTTCCTTTTCTTATGGTATCTTTATCCAGTTTTGGTATGACAGTGATGCTGTCCCTGTAGAATGAGTTAGGGAGTATTGGGACAAAATGGGGGCAAGGGGTTACCTTCGGGTGGGGCTTTGTGGGTTTGAGGGGGGCTGGGGATGGGCAGAGGGGTAATATTGTCCAAAAATCGGGGGGAGGGAGGGGCAACATACGAACATGGGAGAGTGTCAGGTGTTAGTTGAAAACAAAATGTTGAGAAAATTGTATCAAAGTATAAGTAGGAGAGTTACCTGTTTAGGATGCTCAGGGGGTATGGGCTGATGCGGGACAGACTCTGGGCGAATAGCTGAAGGCTCATATTGCCAAGGTGGGTTGTACCATTGGGAAGAGACCCAAGAAGTGAGAGTTGGGGTGGACCCACATCCTGGGGAGGATTAATGCCATCAAATAGAGAGAACTGTATCTCTAGTGAGAAAGGATGGCTCCCAGGGCATTAGGGCAGTTGAGAAAGTCAGGCCCTGAACACTGTTACAAGTATCTCTGGACATGGCTTCTCGGGAAAGGGAGATTGGCTGGCGTTGTGGGCCCCAAGGGGAGGGGAAAATGGATGTGGAATGGATGGAAACAAGGTAAATATGGGGGCAAGAGAGGAGTTTTGTGAGAATACACGAAGATGAATATAAAACCGTGTAATATTACTTCAAAAACATATAGGGGATGACAGACTAATAATGTAAACCATAAGGCAAAACATAGGATAACTAAAAAATTTAGAAAACTGTACAACCTAAAGTATGGACCACATAGTAAGCACAGATGTCATCTTGTTTGAAAGCTATTGTCTCAGAATCTGTACATCAGTTTCAGGAAATATGATATGAACAAGTTAAGAGATTATCGCTGTGGAAGGGAAAAGGTTTTATGGTGAATCTGAGGAAATACTCTATATTGTATATATGAATTTCGGTGATCTAAGACTCTTGTGAAGCTGACATTATGCTGGGATTGACTTTACAGGAAGTTTTGGACCACAGAGTGGTTCAACAATGGCAGCAGAGGAATACTGATATAGGATGTTATTGACAGGATATATATGGTTGACAGGGAGTTATACAGGGCATATGCCCAGGGTATATAGTAATGTCTAGATATACTCATAGTGGAAACAATTAAAAACAATAGCTGGGGGGGGTACTGGGCCCCTGGCTGGGGGGTCACTGTCGTGGACCCTGGGGAAGCAGCGGCAGTTCCCCAGGTGCAACGGCAAGAACCAGGAAGGAAGGAGGGCCCAACAGTGGGCTCCTGATACTTATGGCTATGCTTTTGAGCCTATACACCTCCAATAAGAATAAGGCCTAGAGTAGCACTGTGCCTGGGAGTTTCCTCCTGACAGCCTTCATGTTACTCAAATGTGGCCACTCTCACAGCCAAACTCAGCATGTAAATGCAGTGCAGTGCCCCCAGCGTGGGACATGACACCCGGGGATGAGCCTCCCTGGCACCGAGGGATCACTACCACATATCAGCTGAAGATGCAACTAGAAAAGGACCTTGAATTAAAGGTTCAACACGGATCAGCAGAAAATCCCTGTCTACATATAATAACATGACTTCAAAATGCTGTTTGACCTAATGTAAGGGGGAAATGGAAAGGAGAAATGAGAATATAAGGCTATGAGTCTCTAAAAAGGAGTCTGGAGGTTGTCAGAAGGAATGCCCTTATGCACAAATGAGCAGAGTCTGAGAGACAGATAAAGTAGATACAATCCCAGGTATTGGTTCTTTTGAGGAATAAAGAGACCCACGGGTTCTATGATCATGGCAGATGGGGTTCACTGCCATGGCAGATGGCCCTTCTCTGGAACTGGTGTTTCTGCGTGATGGAATTGGACTCAGAGGGGATCTCTTTTCACACGACTTGCATGCTACTTTAATGGAATTGTAGTTGATGCTGGGGTTTTAGATATATTTAGGGGATTTGAATCTCTGGACTGATAATATGACACCCAGGCCCAGAGCCTCAACAGACTTCAGCTCCTACACTTTGATTTATTGGACTTACCCCACTCAGCTAACATGGAGTTGAAGAAGGTCAACCACCACACCATGGAGCCTAGAGTGTCTACAACTGAAAGCAGGAGGAGTGCATCCAGTATCCATGTGGAATCTAAGCCCCCACTTGACATAGATGTGCAATGGACACAACCAATCCAATGTCCACAGAGAAAATGTGGAATGGGTGTGGGAAGGGTAGCCATAGTGGCTGCTGGGTTTGGGGAATGGGAGGAAGAGATGAGATGTGGAGGTGTTTTCGGGACGAGGAGATGTCCTGGGTGGTGCCTCATGGACAACTATGGGACATTGTAGATCCCCCCAGGGCCCACTGGATGGAACGTGGGAGAGTGTGGGCTATGATGTGGACCATTGACTAGGGGTACAGTGATACTCAGAGATGTACTTACCAGGTGCAATGGATGTGTCACGATGATGGGAGAGAGTGTTGCTGTGGGGGGAACGGGGGGTGGGAGCGGTGAGGTTGAATGGGACCTCATATTTTTTTAATGTAATTTTTAAAAATAAATAAATAATTAAAAAAAAAAGAGAAGACCCTTTCTTTTTCAAACACTGAGGAAATGATGAGGTTAAAGCAAAAGAAGCTATTTTGATAAAAGATTTTCTTTGTATATTGATCTTACTCAATTTTAATCATAAAAATTCCTTCCACAAACCTTCTACATTTTCAGTATTCATTCAGGTTTTGTCCCACACTCTACTCTTTCCAATAATCAATCATTTTATCTTAGGACAAAATCATCTTCTGTTTCCTTAACAATAAAAACACATTCCATATATCCACATACTAAGTTCCCAGGCAAACTTCTTACAACATATAATTGCCATTAATACTAAACAAGCTTGTTAAAATAATGAACTTTTCTTCACTTTAAATACTTAGTAGCATGTAATACCAGAAACAGTTTCTTTGGAAGCAAGCTGGCAGGGGAGGCTAGCTGCCAAATAAGTTTGTTATAAAATTGCCTTTTATTATTATTATTATCAATTCAGTTTTTGTTTAATAATGACTTTCTGCAATTAGCCATTTAAATACCTTAATTTAAACAATGCTTTGTAAAACTTTTATAATTATTTATACCCTTAAGACAAATTTTACCTTCACAGAACACATTCTCTTACTTAAAGTTACTACAATACCTTCTAAGAACCTGGGCAGAATGCAAACGTATTTTGGCTTTGACACCCTATGGAGGGAACTGTACTGCATTTATTCTGATTCTGCTTTTCACCCCCTTCACTTCCCCCCCTTCCAGGCAGTCGGGTGCACAACAATCAAACAGGAATGCGGCTTATGAATAGAAGGTGTGGACTCACTGGAAAGGGGCAAGCCGCTCCCCCCTTTCCAGCTTTCAGGCCAAAATGGGCAGGCAGAACCTACTCAAATTCGGCAGCCCTCTCAGGGACCCAGCCACCCTGACTGGGGCAGCCCCAATAAACTTGGGTGTGTGGCACAGACACAGATACAGATGGCCTTCAAGCCCCGGCAAAGGGACAGACCAGAGACAAGACAGAAGAGCATGCGCAAACATCCAGACTCCACAAACACCCAGACTCCTCAGTTTTGCTCCATAATCATTTCACCCCCTTGCCAATGGCGAGAGGGTTCTAGCTCTACTGCATTCTACTTTACATAAGGACACAACTCCAACACTAGCATTGAGCTGACACAGACAGAAGCACAAAGGTAACTAATCTGACCCACAAGTTTATATATATATATATATTTTCACCATGGCTGCCCCCACAGCCATCACAAACCTCAGAACACTTAACATTTGGTATAAAGTGAATTCATTCACAATTTAGCACCATAACAAAAGATTTCAGCTAGACTTTTCCCACTGTTTAAACTTTACACCCAGACCAAGCTCCACTATAAAAGCCAATCCATTTTCCTGTAACCAAGTTTTGTTTTTTGTTTTTTTTTTAATCTAGACCAATTTCCAGGACGTTAGGACTTGAACCTATAAACAGCCCTTTTTATTAAAATCAAGCCTCCACTCCTTTAGTGGATATAAGACTAGTACCAGATTCTAACATGCAGTTAGACAAACCCAAAACACCGGGGCTTTTTCCCGGTTTTTCTCCAGGACATTAGGACTCAAACCTATAAACAACCCTTCCTATTAAAATCAACACTCCACTCCTTTAGTGGATATAAGACCAGTACCAGATTCTATAATGCAGTTAGATAAACCCAAAACACCAGGGCTGTTCCCCAGTTTTTCTCCTTTTCCCAAGCCTAGAGAGAACGGCTTCCCCCCAACTTTCTGGGGCTACTAGGGTTCTCTCGGGAGGTGATCAGCCTCCCCTTCCTAGCAATTAAAGCTAGGGCCTTCCAGACTGTGCTCACCCGGGGAGTCTTACCTTCTTCCATGTTCGGAGTTCTTTTTCGTTCCCAGAATCTTTCTCTTCAGACCTTCCATTGCCCTCAATTTTTGTCGGGAAGACTCTGGCGGAGCCCACATCTTTTCTGGATTAAATTTAATCCAGGGGCACCCAGATTTGGGGTTCACCGAGTCCTCCCGGCTTCCTCGGGGATTTGGAAGGGGCAGCAAAATGCTACCATCTCTGGCCTTCATTTGTTATCCCTTCGTGGTTGCCAAAAATGTTGTAGAATTTGAGAGAGGTTCAATTATTTGCGTATAGAGAGGCCAGGACTCAGGAATGATTTTGAGAAGGAAAAATGGTTTATTGACGGTCGGCCAGACTCAGGAACTTTCTGTTTCAATCCCAAGCCCTGAACAAGATTTTTTAGTCCCTTTTATACAGAGAGGAAAGGCCAAATGGTCCTTTTGTTTCAGTTCTCAATAGGCTTGAATTAGCATATATTTCCACATCTTAGGTAAGCTTTTAGCATGGACCTCAGGCATTCGATAAGCTTTTAGCATATTTTGTTTGCATTTCCCCTGAATAAAGTTTATAGACCTTGCATTGTTAAACTGTTTCCTGCTCACCAAGGGCAGGACTGCAGCCTTTTATCATCCCACACCTACAAGTCACAGATAGTTTAGGTTATCTCTGAAGAGACAAAGAGCCTCCCACCCATAGCCCACATCAATATCTTTTCTGTATAAAAGGGAACCCAAAATTCTATTTGGGTCTTGGTTTTTATTAGGACAGGAGTCTGCCGAGTCACCGGTCAAAATAATTCAACTTCCTTCTCAGAGTTCTTGTGTCCTGGCCTTCAATATAGCGGACACCTGACTTCTCTACAACAATAACAGTGGTGAAAGGCCATAAAAAAGAGTGAAGTTCTGATACATGCAACAACATGGGTGAACCTTGAAAACATGTTGTGTGAAATAAGCCAGACATTAAAAGACAAATATTGTATGATCATATTGATATGAAATAATTAGAATAAACAAATTCTTGAGAGCCAGAGTTTAGACTATAGTTTATCAGGGAATGGATAGGGGATAGGGAATAGGAAGTTAAGGCTTGAAATGTACAAAGTTCCTTTTTATACCGATGGAAAAGTTTTGGTAATTGAAGGTAGTGATGGTAGCACAACATTGTGAATGTAATTAACAGCACTGAAATCTACATCTGAATGTGGTTAAAAGGGAAAATGTTAGGTTTTATATAAGGTAATATAATAAAATATTTTAAAATACATGGAATTGCAGTACACAAAAAGTAAACCCTAAGTTGAACCATGGACTATAGTTAATAGTACAATTACAAAAATGATCTTGTGGAGCAGGTGTATCTCAGTGGTTAAGCACCTGCTTCACATGTAGGAGGTCCCAGGTTCAATCTCTGATATCTCCTAAAAAATGGGAAAAAAATGTGCTTCCATAAATTCTAATAAATGTATCACACCAATGCAAGGTGTTAATCATGTGGAGGTATATGAGAATCTTGTATTTTATGCATGATTGGTCTGTAAACCCACAACTTCTCTAATTAAAAACTTTTAAAAAGATGCTTCTGTAAGCTACAAGTGTAATTATTATACATGCCTGAAGCTGTAGAGACACCTTTTAAATCTATACTAAGGCAGCAGTGGGCATTACAAGAATCTCTAAATATTATTTGAGATTAGCCACATGAATTAGCCAGCTACAAAAATGACAGCACAATTTGATTCAGTGTAATATATCTGTCTCCCTAATTCTAATGTGCACACAGAAAGACAAATATGTACACACTTAAATGCCATATCGCTCTCCCCAGGCCCAAGCATCCATTGCTGTCTTAATTCTGTTTTTCAATCTTCCCAGTGCTGGATTGTGGGAAAGAGGTCACTGTCTGCTATAAACGGGGAAAGGAAACAAACAAAAATATCTAAGTGAAAAAGCACCATAAGGCTGTTAAGAATTTTGACACTCATAATACATTACAATCAATACAATGTAAAAGATAATTTTAAGAAAAATAATTTTGAAATTGAAATTGTTTGGCAATGACACATTGGAGAAGCATGAAAAGTCCTGCCATTCATCACCCCACTGACTAACTGGGGAATGATAACACTAATCTCGCATCTCTAAGCATTTCCCCATCATTAGTAAAAATAGTCTCTTCCCTTGTTTTCCAGAATAATTTAGGGTTGAAATCTGAAGTTTCATGTTAAATATCTATGATAAATGGCTTTGTAATTACAGTATTTTATTGCTTCCTAATGGCATATGAAGTACTACGATGGTCTGTCAAAAATATGTCCTGTAACCTGAGGAAAATTGTGATATTGTTTATATCTTTCTGCTCTTAAATGAGGCTCTTAACTGAGGCTCCACTCCCATCTGTTACATTTAAAGACAGATCTTGCTAAAAGTAGTCCTATTGAACGTGGTTTTAATGCATAGAGATAGGAACAAGCAAGAGGCAAGTTGCAATCTCCAGTGTATGGCTGTCTATTATTATGGTGATCTGTCTAAGCCTTTCTCCAAGAGAGGGCTAGACCAAAATTATAGGTTGGCAAAGCTAGCAGTGTATTAGAGGAGTTAAAGGAAGAGTGGAAGCTAACACTCTTGTGGCTAATGTTCTACAGCTATATGTAAAAGGGCTGAATAAAATGAGAAATATGAGGAGAGGAAAAGAGGCTGAGTCAGCCCTTCGAAAATCCTTTTCCTTATGAAACCCACTACCAGCAACATCACCATCAAAATAATTCTTTTCACTATCCATCTAGTATTTAAGTAAATTCTTAAAATCAATGGAAAGCAGATTTAAAAGATTCCCAATCACAATGAAACTTTCACTCATCTGTGTTTTAATATCTTCGATTGAGGGGGAAAGGATTAGAGTTACACCTGTTCTTCTAGGCATTGAAATAACCCAGAATATATGTTATCTGCAGCCCATAAAGTCACTGTTATTGATGAACATAAACAATTCTAGCAACTACAGGTTAAGGAGCTAGTTTAGTGCCCTAATGTTTTTCCTGTTTGATACAAATGCACCTAAGCCCATGGGTGTGTGTATCTTTCAATTAATTCATTGGAGCAGAATGAGGGCTGAGAACTCTTCTTTAGACAACTCTATAGTTCCATGCATATTCACCATGTATAGAAATATATCTCCATTTAGCAGTACTTTAAACTGAAATAAATTATTTTCAGATGCATTTTCTCATTTGTTTGATACCTAATAATTTGGTAAGATAAACAGAAACTGCAATTTCTAGAAAACACTTTCACTAACTTAATCCATTGCCTTTAGTTAATCATTATTAATACAGATTTTCTTTACAAGAGAATGTTTTTACAGGAAAATGCTATAATCAATTGTTAACACAGTTTAAAATGTGTTTTCCAGGCAAAAATTGAGGTCAAGAAGAAAAATTATCATCCCCTAAACTTATTTATGCTTGGGCAAAATCCTATGTGTGTGTGTATGTATGCATGTGTGTGTATGTTTACACTTAAAATTTATTAAAAATTTTTGGTCTTCACAAATAAATATGCATGAATATGATTAGAAAAATATAAAAAGGCAAAACAAACTTTATTCAGAAAGATAAACAAAAAAAGAGAGAGATAATTTAAACATAGTAAATAGCCACCAATTATTAGAATTGCTGTAGATGGTAGATGGCACTAGTAATGTGATAATAATAATAATGCCTAATAAAACTGGGTTGAGAAATTATTTGGAAGCAATTAGGTACTCTGCTGTTTGCAGTCTTACAACTTAATTGATTAATCCCAGAGAAATCTGAAGAGAAACAACACCCCTTAAATATACTAAGTGAATCAACATCAGCAACCTACTAGTAACCAAAAGCTAAAACTACCACTGTGATGGCAGGAACCCATATGAACACAGCAAACTCGTTTTCATTAAACCATTCCTGAAGATTTTGTAATGCACTTCACTTTAGAATCCAACCATGATATAGCAAAAATATAGACTAGGTAATTTTTACAGGCTATTTTCATTTTCTCTCTTAAAATAGTTCAGGATACTTTCTTTAAAGCACATAACAAAAGAAAACAGTTATGCTTTGAAGTACATGGACTCATTCTCTTCTAATGTAGACTTTTTTTTAAAAGATTTTATTTTATTTATTTCTCTCCCCTTCCCCCCCACCCCCCACCCTCGTTGTCTGTTCTCTGTGTCTATTTGCTGTGTCTTCTTCTTTGTCCACTTCTGTTGTCAGCGGCATGGGAATCTGTGTTTCTTTTTGTTGTGTCATCTTGTGTCAGCTCTCCATGTGGGGCGCCATTCTTAGGCAGGCTGCACACAGGTCAAGGAGGCCTGGGGTTTGAACTGCGGACCTCCCATGTGGTAGATGGACGCCCTATCCACTGGGCCAAGTTCGCTTCCTTCTAATATAGAATTGGTATGAAGGCTAAAGGCAGGGCAGGCCTAAGAAGTTAGTAAAGGAGGCAATCAACTCTGTGTCATGCTGAAACATCCTCTGATAGATCCCCTTATTAAAAATCATTACACCAACCATCTGGTCAAACACCAGAAAGTGCATTGTGACATACGTGTTCTTGGTTAGAGCAATGCTAAAGAATTATTTGTTAATTAAAAGTTAGTAGCTGGATGGTTAAATATTAATATCCAAACAAGAGAATGGTTATTAAAGATCAACTAGGCCGCAATGAAATGACCACAGGAATTTGGGAAGTCAGGAGATCACCTGGCACATATATCAGAGGGAATATGGTTGATAAGAGTGGGGTTACCTGTGCAATCCTGGCAATAGAGGAATGGCTCATCAGGGATGGGATAAATGAAATTAACCAGGAACTATGATGTATTAAATACAGAATATGACACCTTTATCTCATTTAGTATTTCAATGATAGATTATCTATTGGACATAATCACAATGATAGAAAAATAGACAAAGTGTATCTGCATACATTGTTTTATTAATTTCCAATAAGATGTCAAGGACATTCATTCATGTTTGTCTCTGCTTGAAATAAGTAACAAGCTCAGAATGGTAAAACTGACATTTCCATCATTTATGAAAATGGTTCCTCATCTCTGGGCTACAGACACCTCAGGGGACACAGAAATATAAGATGTAGCAGAAGCTCTACATGTTCTTTTTGCACCAGTCTTATAAATAATTTGCCAAACACTGTTTCTAAACATGATCTAACAGATGTTAGTGCATGTTTAATAGTTAATATGATGTTTTCATTTTAAAGTATTGCTGAACTTTGGAATAACTTTTGGTCCTATGTTTCCTCAAATAACGAATAATAAAATGCAAATACTTTTATTTAGAGGGTCTAATAAATGGTTTGAGGTTAAAAGAGTTTGCAGCACTCAGAAAAGGTAAAATCCCTGCTCTTCAGCTTGAAAGGAGAATAGAAAAAAGCACAGCAGGGTCTCACTGGCTTATGAAAGACTGAGATGAAGATCACTTAGACTACAATGAAAATTGGTGTCACTCAAAGCCTGAAAGTAGAATTCTGAACTGCCTTCTGCATTTCAGTAGTGGAGAAATGCATTAAACTTCCTGTTATTGATGCTTGTTTCTGGAGATCTTTCTAGTAATAAACTGAAAGCACTATGTGTAGTAAGGCCATGGAAAAGACAAGATTCCAATTTCTACAAACACCTGTGTGCTGGTTATAACACGCAGGTGGAGACTGTTACTTAAAGGTTCAGAAAATATGTTATTAAGATCATGGAGTTGATATTTACTGGTGGACTTTGAAATTGGAAAATAAAATCCTTAAAATATAATACATTCTGAGGTTAACCTTTGTCTAGAGAATAATAAAGAACTAGGGTGGGAAGAAAGAGAAGCATGAAAGAATATAAAACATAATTTTGGCTCTCTCTGCCTAGAGGAGACCGCATCAGCATATTTCTGTACTTTTCTCCCAGTTTTCAGTAAGCTCTGTTCTTTTCCCCCATTTCCCAACAAATTCTTTTTACTGGCCTAACCTTAAAAAAAATGTAAATTGCATAGCCATTTCAACAAATTGGTAGTTCGGAGTTTCACTAAGCATAAAATGGTTATATTTGGCAGAATAATAGGAGATAGTGTATTATACTAATTATATTAACAAAAACACACAAAGCAACCAGAAAATGCCATATACTAGCTAGAACTAGAATATGAATTGCATTATCAAGTCTTGGAGGTCATTTTATGACTAATCTTGTAAGAGACTGACCTATGAATGCACAGCACCCTATTGATGTGCATATAAGATTTTCAATGTGCTCTTTCACTTCAAAAGTTTGTAAATGTACCACATTGCTATCAGACACAACGTTCTGTTATTTATTCAAAAGTACTCCTTCCTTCACATCCATTGCTTTCTTTTCATTCTGACCACTACCACTGTAGTTCTGCACCTCCTCACAGCATCAGTCTGGCATAGCTTATTCACTGGTCTCTCAATTTCTGCCTTTCTCCTTTCATAATCACCTTGCACATAAATGCATTATCTTTTCCATCTGGCTTGAAGCTCCTTAAAAGCAAAGACCAGCACAGAGTACATAAAAGGCACTTGGAATTTTTGAGTGCATTTATGGATACACAGATGTGTGAATGGATGGATAGAAGGAGGAAGGGAGGGGTGGAAGGATGGATGCATTGATGGACAGAGCTGGAAATTCTCATTCAGGATCCATTTGAGCTATCAGAAAAGATTGTCATCAGCAGCACCCCAAAAGGTATAACATTTAATTCTTAATTGACATGGGGTAGGTTAGACGAAAACAGTCTTGGATGTAACAGATTTAATAGGGGTCAACTCGTGTGTAGGGAAGGTTGAGGAAGAAGGTTTGGGCAGAGGAAGAAGTAAAACAGCTATGTATGTGTGATGAAGCCTCAGCTGGCAGGCAGCTCTGGATTTCTGTCCATCGTTTCTACCATTAGTCTGAAATATCTGGACCATTAACCCCATGTCAATCAGTCAGGGGATTCAGGCTCCCTTGGTCAGATGCTTCTCTGTAGGAGCTGACAAATGGTGACAGACAATCTGCTGACCACACATCATGGGGCTGGGCAGCAAGCCCTACACCGAGAGCCATCTGGGAGTACAGCTCTGTGTCTTCCACACTAATCAACCTACTTTTATCTTGATTCCCAAATCAGAGAAACCTAAGAGGGGAGAAGATCATCTACTATAGCATGTTGGTAAGTTTGCTAACCCAACTCTTGGGGTGTTTTAGACAGTGCCGATATGCACTCAATATAGCATTTGGACCACCCTGTTTATGTGAGAAGGGACTGAATGGCCACTCAAGGACTTCACATTCCTGCTAAGTCTGTAAAGCCAGTTGGAGAGCATAGTCTCTTCACGTATTAGTTGGAATTCAACTGAGTATAAATGAGAAATGCCTTTCTTCATCAAATTTCTTCATGTCTACCTCTTATTCTGTTATTCAATCCTCATGGTATGTGTTACATATTATTCATCTTTTACTATAAGTTTTTCTGAATATCTTATGACCAAGGTGATCCAGTAAGTTATATAAAGTTATGAATTTATCAAGTGGAAAGAAACAATACAAATAGATGGTACTTTCATTTTGAAAGTAAGGGCATGGATATGTCCTCCAATATCCTTTAAAATGACATTCAACTTTAAATAAAATTGAACCATTTAAATAATGAATTTTAAGTAGTCTCCTGAAATTCTGAAACACTTTTATTAAATCGTTTTTTAATACTGGTTTCTACTCGGTTGGAATACAGAAAATGTTCAGGCTATAATAAAGGTTAAAAAGTCAAACAAAATTTAGTAGAGAAATTATATAAAATTAAGAGTACCAGAATACTGATTACAGGAGATAGGGCAAGATGGCGGCTGAGTGAACATCCCTGTTAGGGTCTTCTGCAGGGAATCGGCTGGGCGGTGTTGGAGACTCGTTGGGACCGGATTGTTTCGGGATTTTTGCTGGTCCAGAGGTGTCTGGACATCGATTTGGAGGGAAGGTAACAGAGAGGATCCGTCTGTGAAATATACACGGAGATCCCAGCTACCTGTAGAGGATTCCCTCCTTGGGTAGGCGGAGACGAGGCATCTAGCCCCGCTCGGTGGGGCTGAGCCAGGCCGGGCCGCAGCGGCGGACGCCGGAGCCGGGCTGGGCTGCACCGGCGGCGAGCAGGGCCGGGCGGGGCCGAGCCGGGCCGAGCCGGGCGGCGGCGGCGTGAGGAGCTGGGCGGGGACGGTTCAGGCCGCGGCGGCGGGCGGCGGACACCGGAGCCGGGCCTGGGCCGCTGTAGCGAGGGAGCCGGGCGTAGCCGGGCCGGGCCGCGGCGGCGTACGGAGCCGGGCGGGGCCGGTGCAGGCCGCGGCGGCGACAGGCGGACGCCGGAGCCGGGCCGGGCCGCTGTAGCGAGCTGAGCCGGGCGTAGCCAGGGCGGGCCGTGGTGGCATAGGGAGCCGGGGGGGCCGGTGCAGGCCGCGGCTGCGAGAGGTGGGAGCCGGAGCCGGGCCGGGCCGCTGTAGCGAGCGGAGCCAGGCGGAGCCGGGTCAGGCCGCGGCGGCGTACGGAGCCGGGCGGGGCTGGTCCAGGCCGCGGCGGGAGGTGGACGCGGGAGCCGGCTGGGCCGCTGTAGCAAGCGGAGCCGGGCGGAGACAGGCCAGGCCGCGGCGGCGTAAGGAGCCGGCAGAGCCGGTCCAGGCCTCCGCGGCGGGCAGCGGTGGGCGGAGCCGGGCCTGCGGAGGGGTTTCTGTTCTTTGTTGTTGTTTTTTTTTAATTTATTTTACTTAATTTTTTTTTTTTTTTTTTTTTTGGAGCATCTACAGTACTGGGGAGTTCGTGGGCCCTGGGCGGCCTATTGGGGGTTTGTGGGAAGGGAGGTGCTTGCAGACCCATTTGGGCAGACAGACAGGGGGTTTTAGGGCAAAGCGGGGGGAAGTTGTTGTTTTAGATAGTGTTGCAATTGTGACACGTGTATACCTGTATCTCTCTTCCCCCTATCCGTTCCCCACCGTTTGCCCATCTGCTTTTTCTTTCTTCCTTTCTTCTTGTCTTTCTTTTTTTCTTTATTATAAGTAGTGTTTTTTTCGGTTTTCTCTTTCCCTCTTGTCCCTCATCTTCCACTTATTTTATTTTAATACAAGTATACAATAGGTGCTACAGGGAACACCTCACATTTGCTGGGTTTTCCCATCCTCCACTGCCTCATTTCTGTGTGAACTGATTTAGGCTACCTACACTATCCCCCTTCCCCTGCATCTTGATATCCACTATCATCTACTGTCTCTCCTATATTCCACCCCCCACCTCCCGTTCTTTGATCCACAAAGTGTCTAACTCTTAATTTCTAATACCTTTGTTCTGTTTTCTGTCTGTTATCCACTCTTGAAACTATTACCTTTCTTTTCTTTTTCCCTCTCTCACGAAAACAATAGCTTTGTAGTTCATACCATATTCCTCCCATATTCAGTCATCTACTTCATAAAAGGTACTCTACCTACAGCTATAACTCTATACAATCTACATGAATCTAACCTCCATCCTCCCAGATCTCATATTCTTGCTTTGTTAACATACATCACCAATACTACTTTACACTTTTCCCTTGCTTACACAATTGCCTTTCCCCAACACTAATACTTTCCTCTAAAGTGAACTTAACCAACAACAAGTAACTAGAATAAGAAGAAAAAAGTGACAAAGAGAAGATATAACACCTATGCAAAAATAACAACTAATTAACCTCCAAGAGCAGACAAAGAAGCTAAGGAACTGATTAAATTCGTCAAAATAAAGAGATGACCAGAAAGCAACAAAAATCTACAAACCAAACCAATAATCAGGAAAACATGGCTGAATCCAATCATCAAACCAATAATCACGAAGGGGAGCAAAACTTGGCACAAGCAATGAAAGATCTCAGAACATTTATCACCGACAAATTTGATGCACTAATGAAAGAGGTTAACAACATGAAGACATCACTTCGAGGGGAAATTGCAGACATACGCAAAAACATAACAGATATGATGGGAATGAACACCACAGTTCAAGAAATCAAAAATACACTTGCAGCAAATATCAGCAGACTAGAAGAGACAGAGCAGAGAATTAGCGATGTGGAAGACAGTACATCAGAAATCAAACAGATAGTAGAAGGGGTTAATAAGAAGATAGAAAAAATCCAATTAGGATTTAGGGACCTGAATGACAATGCAAAACGCTCAAACATACGTATTATAGGCATTCCAGAAGGTGAAGAGAAGGGAAAGGGGTCAGAAGGAGTGTTGCAGGAAATAATGGCTGAAAACTTCCCAAATCTACTGAAAGAGACAGATGTACATATCCAAGAAGCACAGCGCACTCCACAAGTCATAAACCCCAACAGGCCCACCCCAAGACATATACTTGTCAAATTATCCAAGGCTCAAGACAAAGAGAAAATCCTAAAAGCAGCAAGAGAAAAGAAAACCATCACATACAAGGGAAGCTCAATTAGATTAAGTGCTGATTTCTCTTCTGAAACCATGGAGGCAAGAAGACAGTGGTATGATATAGTCAAGGTACTAAAGGAAAAAAATTTCCAACCAAGAATACTCTATCCAGCTAAACTAGCATTCAAACATGATGGAGAGTTCAAAATATTCGCAGACAAACAGAAACTGAAAGAGTATACCAACAAGAAACCTCCCCTTCAAGAAATTCTAAAGGGAGTTCTGCAGGAAGAAAGGAAAAAACAGGAAAGGCAAAGTTGGAGGATAGTATAAGACCAACAACAACAAAAAAAAAGACAAAAAAAAATACAAACAAAATACGACAAACACAAATCCAATCAAAATATGGCTAACACAAATAATTCCTTGATAGTAATAACACTGAATGTCAACGGATTAAACTCACCTATCAAAAGATTCAGACTGGGACATTGGATAAGGAAATATGACCCATCCATATGCTGTCTACAAGAGACACATCTTAGACCCAGAGACGCATGGAGATTGAAAGTGAATGGCTGGAAAACAATCATACAAGCTAACAATAACCAAAAAAAGGCAGGAGTAGCTATATTAATATCAGACAAAATAGACTTTAAATGTGAAACAATTGTGAGAGACAAAGAAGGATACTACATTTTAGTCAAAGGGAAAATCTGTCAAGAAGATCGAACAATCATAAATATCTATGCCTCTAACAAGGGTGCCTCTAAATACGTCAGGCAAACGCTGGAAAAACTAAGTGAAAGAATAGATACATCTACAATTATAGTGGGGGATTTTAATACACCACTATCAACTCTGGACAGAACATCTCAAAAGAGAATCACCAAAGAAACAAAACATCTGAATAGTATATTAGAGGAGCTCGATCTAATAGACATATATAGATTGCTACACCCAAACACAGCAGGATATACATTTTTCTCAAGCACACATGGATCATTCTCCAAGATAGATCATATGCTAGGCCACAAAGAAAGTCTGAACGAATTCAGAAAGACTGAAATCATACAAAACATTATCTCTGACCACAGTGGAGTCAAGCTGGAGATTTGCAAGGGACAGAAGCCCAGATTTCACACCACGATTTGGAAATTAAACAGCACACTCTTAGAAAAACAGTGGGTCAAAGAGGAAATCTCAAAAGAAATCAATGACTACCTTGAAACAAATGATAATGATAACACAACATACCAAAATTTATGGGATGCAGCAAAAGCAGTACTGAGAGGGAAGTTTATAGCCATAAATTCATATATCAAAAAAGAAGAAAGAGCAAAAATTGAAGAACTAACTGCACATTTGAAGGAATTAGAAAAACAACAACAAAGCAACCCAACAGGAAGAAGAAGGAAGGAAATAACAAAGATAAGAGCAGAACTAAATGAAATAGAAAATAAGAAAGCACTTGAACAGATAAACAAGACCAAGAGCTGGTTTTTTGAGAAGATTAACAAAATTGACAAACCTTTAGCAACACTAACAAAGAAAAAAAGAGAGAAGATGCAAATACACAAAATAAGAAATGAGAAAGGCGATATCACCACTGACCCCACAGAAATAAAGACTATCATAAGAGGATATTTTGAAAAACTATATTCCAACAAAAATGACAATCTAGAGGAAATGGACAAATTCCTAGAAACACATAAGCAGCCCACATTGACAAAAGAAGAAATTGATGATCTTAACAAACCAATCACAAGCAGAGAGATAGAATCAGTTATTAAAAATCTCCCAACTAAGAAGAGCCCAGGGCCAGATGGCTTCACAGGTGAATTCTACAAAACATTCCGGAAAGAACTGACACCAATCCTGCTGAAACTATTCCAAAAAATTGAAACAGAAAGAACATTACCCAACTCCTTCTATGATGCCAACATTACCCTAGTACCAAAGCCAAACAAAGACATCACAAGAAAGGAAAATTACAGACCAATTTCTCTAATGAACCTAGACGCAAAAATACTTAACAAAATACTTGCTAATCGTATTCAACAACACATTAAACGTATTATACACCACGACCAAGTGGGATTCATCCCAGGTATGCAAGGATGGTTCAACATAAGAAAATCAATCAACGTAATACACCATATAAACAGATTGAAGGAAAAAAATCACATGATTATATCTATTGATGCAGAAAAAGCATTTGACAAAATACAGCACCCTTTCTTGATAAAAACACTCCAAAAGATTGGAATACAAGGGAATTTTTTGAACATGATAAAGAGTATATATGAAAAACCTAAAGCCAATATTGTTTACAATGGAGAAATCCTAGACTCCTTCCCTCTAAACTCAGGAACAAGACAAGGATGCCCACTGTCTCCGATCCTATTTAACATTGTCTTAGAAGTACTTGCTCGAGCACTGAGGCAAGAACCAGAAATAAAAGGCATTCAAATTGGAAAGGAAGAAGTCAAAATTTCATTATTTGCAGATGACATGATCCTATACATAGAAAACCCTGAGAGATCTACAACGAAGATTCTAGAACTCATAAATGAGTTTAGTAAAGTCGCAGGTTATAAGATCAATGTGCAAAAATCAGTAGCATTTCTGTACACCAATAATGAGCAAGATCAGGAGGAAATCAAGAAACAAATACCATTCACAATAGTAAATAAAAAAATCAAATACTTAGGAATAAATTTAACTAAAGAGGTAAAGAACTTATACACTGAGAACTATACAAGATTGTTCAAGGAAATCAAAGAAGACCTAAATAAATGGAAGACTATTCCTTGTTCATGGATAGGAAGACTGAATATTATTAAGATGTCTATCCTACCAAAACTGATCTACACATTCAATGCAATCCCAATAAAAATCAACGCAGCCTTCTTTAAGGAACTAGAAAAACTAACTATGAAATTTATTTGGAAAGGAAAGAGACCCCGAATAGCCAAAGACATACTGAAAAAGAAAAACGAAATTGGAGGAATCACACTACCTGACTTCAAAACATACTATAAAGCTATGGTGGTGAAAACAGCGTGGTATTGGCATAAGGAGAGACACATAGACCAATGGAATCGAATTGAAAGCTCTGATATAGAACCTCACATATACAACCACATAATATTCGATAAAGCCACCAAACCCTCTCAACTGGGAGAGAGTGGCCTATTCAACAAATGGTGTCTGGAGAACTGGATAGCCATATGTAGAAGAATGAAAGAGGATTACCATCTCACACCTTATACAAAGATCAACTCAAGATGGATCAAAAACCTAAATATAAGAGCCAAGACCATAAAAACCTTAGAAAGCAGTGTAGGGAAACATCTACAGGACCTTGTAATAGGTAATGGATTTATGAATATCTCACCAAAAGCACGAGCAGCAAAAAAACTAATAGATAAATGGGACTTCCTCAAAATTAAAGCCTTCTGCACCTCAAAGGAGTTTGTCAAGAAAGTAAAAAGGGAGCCCACACAGTGGGAGAAAATATTTGGCAATCATATATCTGATAAGAAACTTATAACTTGCATATATAAAGAACTCCTATATCTTGAAAATAAAAAGATAAACAACCCATTTAAAAAATGGGAAAGAGACTTAAACAGACACTTCTCTGAAGAAGAAATACAAATGGCAAGAAAGCACATGAAAAAATGTTCCAAATCTCTAGCTATCAGGGAAATGCAAATCAAAACTACAATGAGATACCATCTTACACCCATAAGATTGGCAGCTATGAAAAAAACAGAAGAATACAAGTGCTGGAGAGGATGTGAAGGAAGGGGAACACTCATCCACTGCTGGTGGGAATGCAGAAGGATCCAACCATTCTGGAGGACAGTATGGCGGTTTCTCAAAAAACTAGCCATAGATTTGCCATATGACCCAGCAATACCACTGCTGGGTATATACCCAGCAGAACTGAAAACAAGGACACAAACCGATATATGTACACCAATGTTCATAGCAGCATTGTTCACTATTGCCAAAAGTTGGAATCAACCCAAATGCCCATCAACAGATGAGTGGATCAATAAAATGTGGTATATACACACAATGGAATACTACTCGGCTGTAAGAACAAACACACTACAAACACATGTGATAACATGGATGAATCTTGAGAACCTTATGTTGAGTGAAGCAACCCAGACATTGAAGGACAAATACTACATGACCTCAATGATATGAAATAAACAAGCTGCCCTAGATAGCAAGAGACTGAACGATAGGCTTACAGGAAATCGGAGGGTGGAGGAAGGATATGAGCCGATGTCTGCAGGGGTGGAATTTAAGACGAGATGGTGGTAAGTATGAACACAAAGAAGAGATAAAAGGGGGGCAAGGGGTTGCCTTTGGTTGGGGCTTTGCGGGTTTGAGGGTGGCTGGGGAGGGACGGATGGGTAACGTTGCCCAAAAGTGGGGGGAGGGAGGGGTAGCATATGAACACAGGAGAGGGTCAGGTGTTGGTGGAGAGTAAAATGCCGAGAAAATCATATCAAAATATAATAAAGAGGGTTACCTGTTTAGAATGCTCGGAGGGGAGGGTCTGATGCAGGACGGGCTCCTGGGGAATGTCTAAATGCTCATTCTGCCAGAGTGGGTGACACCATGGGGTAGAAGCCCAAGTAGTGAGAGTGGGGGTGGACCCACATCCTGGGGAGGACTAATGCCATCAAATAGAGGGAACTGTATCCCTCGAGAGAAAGGGTGGCTCCCAGGGCATTGGGGCAGTTGAGCAAGTTAGGCCCTGAACACTATTCCATCTATCTCTGGAAGTGGCTCCTCAGGAAACGGAGGTTGGCTGTCACTGTGGGCACCAAGGTGGAAGGGAAAATGGACGTTAAATGTGTGGAACCAAAGTAAATAGGGGATAAGAGAGGAGTTTCTTGAGAGTACACAAGGATGGATATAAAACATGTAATATTACACCATAACATATAGGAGATGACAGACTGATAATGTAAACCATAATGTAAAACATAGGATAACTAAAAATGTAAAGAACTGTGTATCCTAAAGTATGCACCATAATGTAAGCACAGATGTCACCTTGTTAGAAAGCTAATGTCTCAGACTCTGTACATCACTTTAAGTAAATATGATATGAATAGGGCGTAAGAGTATCACTGTGGAAGGGAAAAGGTTTTCTGGTGGATGTGTGGGAGTGCTGTATATTATATATATACATTGCTGAGGTCTAGGACTCCTGTGAAGAAAAGCTGAATAATTAGGGGGGGGGGGGGAAGAAAAAGATAGGATGTGGAATTTTTTCAAGTCAACATTCTTTATCTAAGTTCTTTATCTAACTTTATCCAAGTTCTTTATCCTTTAAACCCATCGCTATATGCCATCCCCTAGTAAGGGACCATGACATTATATTGGGCTTCAAATTTCGGGGAGTTCTGGATCACAGAGTGTTTCAACAATGGCAATGGAGGGATACTGGTATGGGATGCCAATGACAGGTGATATATGGCTGACAGGGAGCTGTACAGAACATATGTCCAGGGTGCATGGTAATGTTTGGATATACTCATAGTGGCAACAATTAAAAACCACAGTAGGGGGGGTACTGGGTTCCTGGCCAGTGGTGCTCTGTCGTGGTCCCTAGGGGAGCAGCAACAGTCTCCCAGGTACAGTGGTGGGGACCGGGAGGGAGTGAGGGTTCAACAGTGAGCCCCTGATGCTAATGACTATGCTTGTGAGCTGATAAACCTAAAATAAGAACAAGGCCTAGAGCAACATTGTGCCTGGGAATTTCCTCCTGTCAGCCTTCATGTTACTCAAATGTGGCCACTCTCAAAGCCAAACTCAGCATGTAAATGCAATGCCTTCCCCCCCGCGTGGGACATGACACCCGGGGATGAGCCTCCCTGGCAACGAGGGACCACTATCAACTACCAACTGATGATGCAACTGGAAAATGACCTTATACGGAAGGTTCAATGCGGATCAGCAGAATATCCATGTCTACATAAAATACCATGACTTTAAAATGCTGTTTGACCTAAAGTAAGGGGGAAATGGAAAGGAGAAATGAGTTTACATGGCTACGAGTTTCTAAAAAAAGAGTCTGGAGGCTGGCAGAAGGATTGCCCTCATGCACAACTGAGCAGAGCCACAGAGGCAGATAAAGCAGATACAACCCCCAGATATTGGTTCCTTTGAGGGCTAAAAAGACCCATGGGAGTTATGGTCATGGCCGATGGGGTTAACTACCAGGGCAGATGGCCCCTCTTTGGAAATGGTGTTTATGTGTGATGAATCTGGACTCAGATGGGATCTCCCTTCATAAGACTTTCATGCTAATGTGCTGGAGGTGCAGTTAATGTTGGGGTTTAAGATATATTTAGGGGATTTGAATCTCTGGACTGACAATGTGATAGCCAGGTCCTGAGCCTCAACAGACTCCAGCACCTACACTCTGATCTATTGGACTTACCACACTCAGCTAAGATGGAGTTGAAGAAGGACAACCACCACACCATGGAGCCTAGAGTGATTACAACTGAAAATGGGAGGATTGCATCCAGCATCCATGTGGAATCTGAGCCTCCTCTTGACATAGAGGTACAATGGACACAACCAATCCAATGTCCACATAGAAGAGGTGGCATTGGATTGGGAAAAGTGGACATGGTGGACGATGGGTATGGGGAAAGGCAGGAAGAGATGAGAGGTGGAGGCGTCTTTGGGACATGGAGCTGCCCTGGATGGTGCTTCAGAGGTAATCACCGGACATTGTAAATCCTCACAGGGCCCACTGGATGGAATGGAGGAGAGTATGGGCCATGATGTGAACCATTGTCTATGAGGTGCAGAGGTGCCCAAAGATGTACTTACCAAATCCAATGGATGTGTCATGATGATGGGAACGAGTGTTGTTGGGGGGGGGGGAGAGGGGGGGGTGGGGGGGTGGGGTTGAATGGGACCTCACATATATATTTTCAATGTAATATTATTACAAAGTCAATAAAAAAAAAAAGTACCAAAATAAGGTAGCTCAATACATTTAATAAAAGTAAGTAAATAAAGAATGGGAAAACAATTATTTTTAAATTGAATGGAATTTTATAAAAAGAACAATACATTTCCATTAGCTGTATCGAATTCTACCCCTTAATTTTTAACCTGAAATAGTTTATTTCTAAAAAATGCTTAGTAAGCATAAAAAAGGTTGACTGTAACCTTTTTAATGTGAAATGCCCCAAACTGTACAGAACAATAGCTATATAGAGAAATAATGATTAGAGAAGTTAAACCAAGCTGTCCCTGGAAAGGGATATAAAGAAAACAACTGGGGCACCAGTAATGTTCTTTTCCCTGACAAGAGTGGTGGTGGACACAACAGAGTTCACTCTAAAGTGGTTTGATAAACATGAAAATAAGTTTTACCTAATTTACTCTGTTGTTTCAAAAAATAAAAAATAAAAGCAAGCAAAAAAAAAAAATTCTTCCAAAGTCATCTCCTTAAAGAGGTTTGCCCTGCATCCTCTGTCTTCTCTTCTGTCAGCCTGGAAATGGCAACTTCAAGAGGCCACTTCAGAAGCCACATATAAGAAATTATAGGACTTGCCCGCTAATCCTGGACTACCCTCCCTCTCCAATCTGCTGTGTGACATATTAAGAAAAATATACAAATCACATAATAGATATATTACACTATATTTAAAATCGATAATGCACATACAAATATATACTTATTTCCATGTATATGATTACACACACATACATATGTACATACCTAGGATTGTATATGTTTGTAAAGGCAAAGGTAATATGTGAAAAGATAACACATTTTAATACACAAGTGTATGGGATTGAGAGATGAAGTTAACTGTTAATGGTATTTTTAAGACTTCTGCAATATTTGAATTGAAATTCAATTCAAAAATTACATTGGAAAAGCATAAGTTGCTTTTCTTCCCTTAAATGTCCCATTTACCATGCAAAAAACAACGATAGGCATTAAATACTATAATCCTGTTCACATAATTTTTGGTTAATCAAACCTTATTTACAAAGAGCTAATGGATTGGGGAGCCAGGGAGGGTCTGGGGAAGGGGATGTGGAGAAGATTCTACTAGGGGATGCCTTGGCAGCAGCCAACAGCTTGGGCGTCCAATTCTAGGAATTTTTTGAAAACCAGCAAAAAAAAAAAAAGTGACTCAAAAGCAACAAGCAAAAGATACAGGCCAAGACAATGGAACAGCTGTTAAAATAAAAAATCTCTAAGCAGGGCAGATGCTCTCCAATCAACTCTTGACCACACCAAAGAGGATGAGGGTGGAGAGAAGAAAGGAAGGAAACAAAAAACAAAAAGCACAGCATCTGCTTAACATCTTTTATTCTGCAACCCAGAATTAATAGCAATAAGATTATAATAACCTGATAAAAGATGGTAAATACCATCTTGGATGTTTGGGGCCGTTCTTACTTTCTACGCAATTTTTAAAAAGTTTTATTTATTACAGAACATGTAGGTTTAGAGAAAAATGATCATGCAGAAAATACAGAGTTCCCAAATAACCTCCTCGTATGTGGAGTTTTCCCTATTATCAATGATTGCATTGATGGGGTATCTTTTTTTACAATTTATGAAACAATATTATAATTATACTACTACCTATAGTCCATAGTTTACATTAGGTTTCACTGATGGTGGTGTACAGTCCCATTTAAATTTTTTTCTAGTATCATATACATAAACTGAAATTTCCTCTTTTAATCACATTCAAATACACAATTCAATATTGTTAATTATGTTCCAAATGTTGTGTTACCATCACTTTTGGGAAGGTCTCAGCTACCTGTTAAGAGACCATTGCCCAGACCTCCCTACCCCCACCTTGTTTTCTATTGTGTGCCCCTCCACAACTTGGGAGAGATATTAAGTCTAATGACAAGTCCCTGCTGCATCTTAAAAACAGAAACCAGGAACAAGCAGTCCCAGATGGTTATCAGAACAGGAATTCTCAGTGACAAGTCCCCTCCTCCCAAGGTGGATAAAAACCACAACCAAACAAATAGATTGATCTCTCTTCTCCTGCAAAGTGGGGCATGAGGAGCTGCCATCTACTGACCCCAACCAGGAGCAGTTTGAGGTCAGCTCAGGGCATGGGCCATGGTGGACTATAGTCCCCAGCTCTTTTGGACCCTGTAAGTGACATAGAGATTTTCTCTTTCTGGACTCAGTGTTCTGTACAATAAAGTAATCATTTATTAAGTTTCTGTTGTGCCCTGAACCTGTCGTCCCATGACACAGAGTTGTGGTAACTCACTCCACAATCACCACCATCCTTTACCAAAACCTTTCCATCACCCCAAGCAGAGACTCTGCACAAATTAAGTATTAATTCTCCATTCTTACCCCCATCCCAGCCCATGGAAACCTGCATTCTAGTTCCTGGTTATTTGAATTTTCCTAATCTGATTATTTCATATTAGTGAGATTGTACATTATTTGCCCTTTTGTGATTGACTTATTTCACTCAAGATGATGTTCTCATGGTTCATTCATGCTATCACATGTATCTGAACTTTGTTCCTTTTTCCTGCTGAATAATATTCCATTGTAGATGTACACCATATTTTGTTCAGCCCTCCTTCTGTTGATGAATGCATGGTATGCTTTCATCTTTTGGTGATTGTAAATAATGTCACTATGTTTATACTGGAGTGTAAATATCTATTCAAATTCCTGCTTTCAATTTCTGGGGTATACCTAGAAGTGGTACTGCCAAGTCATATGGTAATTCTATATCTAACTTTCTGAGGAACTGCAAAACTGTTTCCACATTGACTGTACCATTTTGCATCCACACAATAAACAAGTGTTCTTATTTCTCCACATCCTCTCCAATGCTAGTGTTTTGAAAAATATTAACCATTCTAGTGGGTACAAAATATATATTATGTGGTTTTAATTTCCATTTCCCTTATAGCTACTGATGTTAATCATCTTTTTATGTGTTGTTTTTGGCTCTTTATATGTCATCTTTGGAGAAATGTCTATTCAAGTACTTTGGCCATTTTTACATTGGGTTGCTTCTCTTTCTGTTGTTGCATTGAGGATTTAAAGAATATATTCTAAATATAAAACTCTTATCAGATTTGTGCCTTGATAAATATATTCTCCCATCTGTATCATAATAACATCTTTTGATGCACATATATTTTATTTCAGTGCAGTCCCATTTACCTATTTTTTATTTTGTTGCTCATTCTTTTGGTGTAATATCTAAAAAATCATTGCATAACACATGGTCATGAAAATGTTTTCTTCTAAGAGATTTATAGTTTAGCTTCTTATATGTAGGTCATAGATCCATTTTGAGTTGATTTTTCTATATGGTGTGAGGTAGGGACATGCTTAATTCTTTTACATATAGATACCCAGTGTTTTCAGCACAATTTCTTGAAGAGACTTTTCTTTTCCCATTGAGTGGACTTGGCACCCTTATCAAAAACAATTTACTATCAATAAAAGGGTCTCTTTCTGAACTTTCAACTCAATTCCTTTGGTCTATATGTTTGTCCTTAAGTCAGTATCATGCTATCTTGATTACAGTTGGTCATGGTATCCTCTTTAAAATCAGGAAGTATGAGTCCTCCAAATTTATTCTTTTCAAGATGATTTTGGCTTTTCAGGTCCCCTTATCCTTCCATATAACTTTGAGGACTGATTTTTCCATTTCTGCAAAGAAAGCTATTAGAATTTAGATTGGGATTGTGTTGAATCTGTAAATCATTTTGGGTAGAATTGACATCTTGGCAATATTTAGTACCTCAACTCATGAACAAAGTAAGTCCTTCAATTTATTTAGGTCTTCTTTGCTTTCTTTTAGCAATGTTTTGTAGTTTTCTGAATGAAAGTTTGGTAAATTTATTCCTAGGTATTTGATTCTTAAAGTTGCTATTGGAAATGAATTTTTTCCATGATTTTTTCTTTAGATTGTTCATTACTAGTGTGTAGAACACTACAGATTTTTGCATATTGATCTTCTACCCCACCAATTTGCTGAATTCATTTATTAGTTCTAGTAACTTTGTTGTGATTTTCAGGATTTTCTATATATTGGATCATGTCATAAGCAAATAGGAAAACTTTTACTTCTTCTTTTCCAATTTGGTTGCCTTTTATTTCTTTTTCTTGACTGATTTCTCTGGCTAGAACTTCTGATATGATGTTGATTAAGAGTGGTGACAATGGGTGTTGCTGTCTTGTTCCCAAACTTAATGGGAAAGATTTCAGTCTTTCACCATTATTATGTTAATTGTGGATTTTTCATACATGCCCTTTAACATGTTTATTCTTAGTTTTATAATTGCTTTCATCAACAATTCATGCTGGATTTGGTTACATCTCAAATGCAAAATGGTCATGTGTTTTTTATCATTTGTTCAATTATTGTGATGTATTAGTTTAATTGATTTTCTTATGTTGAACCACATTTGTATTCCAGGGATAAATCCACTTGATCATGGTTTCTAATTTTTTTAATGTGGTGTTGAATTTGGTTTGCTAACATTTTGTTGAGGATTTTTGCACTGATATTCATAAGGGATATTGGCTTGTAATTTTCTTTTCTTGTGGTATCTTTATCTGGCCTTGGTATTAGGGTGATGCTGGCCTCAGAGAATGATTTAGGAAACATTCCTCCTTTTCTAATTTTTGGAAGATTTTGAGCAAGATTGATGTTATTTCTTCTGGGAATGTTTAGTAAAATTCACCATTGAAGCCATTTGTTCCTGGGCATGTCTTTGTTAGGTGGTTTTGCATTTCTGATTCAATCTCTTTACTTGCTATTTGTCTATTGAGATATTTCTACTTAAGTCAGTGTAGTTAGTGTGTTTCTAAGAATTGGTCTGTTTCATCTAGGTTATCCAATTCGATGGCATACAGTTATTCGTGAAATTATTCTATAATCCTTTTTAATTTTATGGGGTCAGTAGAAATGTTACCCCTTTCATCTCTGATTTTAGTTAGTTGCATTCTCTTTATTTTTCTTTGTAGTCTAGCTAAAGATTTGTCAATTTTATTCATTCTTCAAAGAAAAATTTTTGGCTTCAATGAGTCCCTCTCGTTTTTTTTTTAATTCTCCATTTCCATTATCTGCTCTAATATTTATTTCCTTCCTTCTTATCAATTTGTGTTTACTTTGCTCTTCATTTCTAGATCCTTCAGTTGTGATGTTATGTCTCTGATTTTAAATCTTTCTTCTTTTTGTTGTCAGCGGCACGGGAAGTGTGGGCAGCGCCATTCCTGTGCAGGCTGCACTTTCTTTTCACGCTTGGTGGCTCTCCTTACGGGTGCACTCCTTGCGCATGGGGCTCCCCTACACGGGGGACACCCTTGCATGGCAGGGCACTCCTTGCGCACATCAGCACTGCACATGGGCCAGCTCCACACGGGTCAAGGAGGCCCGGGGTTTGAACCTTGGACCTCCCATGTGGTAGACGGACGCCCTAACCACTAGGCCAAGTCCGTTTCCCTCTTTCTTCTTTTTGATAGAAATATTTAGAGCTATAATTTACCCTTTCAGTGTTGCCTTTGCTACATCACATATGTTTTGGCATGTTGTATTTTCATTTTCATTTGCCTCAAGATGTTTCCTAATTTCCACTGCAATTTCTTCTTTGACCCTTTTGTTGTTTAAGAGTGTACTGTTTAATTTCCATATATTTGTGAATTTTCCAGTTCTCCATCTGTTAATGATTTTTAATTTCATCTTACTGTGTTTGGAGAAGATACATTGTATTATTTCAATGTTTTTAAATTTACTGAGCTGTTTTGTGACCTAATTTATTATGTATCCTGGAGAATGACCCAGGTACACTAGCGCAATATATGTATTCTGCAGCTGTTGGGTAACGTGTTCTCTAGGTATGTCCTTTAAGTCTAGTTCATTTATAGTATCATTCAAGGAATTTCTTTCCATTTTAATATTCTTTCTAGATATTTTAGCCATTATGAAAAGTTGTATATTGAAGCTTCCTACTATTGTTGTAGACCTGTTCACTTTTCCCTTTAAATCTGTCAATATTTGCTTCATGTATTTTGGGGCTCTGCCAATGAGTAGTATATAGTTATAATTGCTATATCTTCTTGTTGAGTTGACACCTTTATCAGTATACAGTGACCTTATTCATCACTTCATCACTTCAAGTTTATTTATCTATAGTTATAGAACTACTTGTATTAGTCAGCCAAAGGGGTGCTGATGCAAAATACCAGAAATCTGTTGACTTTTATAAAGGGTATTTATTTGGGGTAGAAGCTTACAGATACCAGGTCATAAATCATAACATACTTCCCTCACCAAAGTCTGCAGCCATGTGTTGGAGCAAGATGGCTGCCAATGGTCATCCTTTCTCTTCCTTTTAAGGGTCCATGGTCTCAGCCTCTTCCATTATCATCTGTAGGCTGGGATAGATGTCTCTCTCCCCAGGGCTTCATTCTCTCCAGGCTCAGTTGCTCTGCTCTCTCCAAAAGGCCAGCTGTGAACTCTCAGGTAAACAATTCATCTCTTTTCCTGGGGCCTCTGCCTTGTCTAAAGGAGACCTCTCTTTCCTCATGTATCTGTTTCTCTGTTTATTTATTTCCCAGAACTTTCTCCTCTGCCATACCTTTTTCTTTGTGAGTTCCTGCCCACCAAGGGGTAGGGACTCAACATCTTACTGACATGACCCAATCAAAGCCTTAATAATTATTTGATCAATTAAAAGTGAAACCTCTGAATCCAATCCAATCTAATATGCCCAGAGGAACAGGCCAGTTCACAAACATAATCCAATATCTATTTTTGGAATTCATAAACAATATCAAACTGCTACATTACTCCAACTCGCTTTTAGTTATTATTTGCATGGTATATATTTTTCCAAGTTTTCATTTTCAAACTGCTTATTTCTTTAAATTTAAGGTGAATCTCTTGTAAACAATATTTATTTGGATCATGCTTTTTATCCATTCTGCCAATATCTGCCTTTCTAAGTCTAGTAGTGATGAACTCCCTCAGCTTTTGTTTATCTGGGGATATCTTAATTGCTCCCTAATTTTTTAAAGGGACTTTCCAGATAGAAAATTCTTGATGGGCAGTTGTTTTCTTTCAGCACGTTAATATTTTGGCATAAAGCCTCCTTATCTTTATGGATCCTGGTGAGAAACAGCACTTAATCTTCTTGAGACTTCCTTGTATATAATGTTGCTTTACTCTTGCAGTTTTCAGGACTCTCTTTGTTGTTGGTATTCAACAGTGTGCCTACCATGCCTCCAGACTGCTTCTCTTCAAATTTATCCAGTTTGGGGTTTGGGGGGCTTCTTGAATATGCATATTCCCATCTTTTGTTAAATTTGGAAAGTTTTCTGCTACTATTTATTTGAGTATTCCTTCTGCCTCTTTCTCTTTTCCGTCTCCCTCTGGGAATCCCATAATGCGTATATTGGTACACTTGATGGTACCTTGCAGGTCTCTTAGCTCTGTCTATAGTTTTTCATTATCTTTTCTTTCTGCTACTCAGTCTGAATCATTTCAATGGTCTTGTCTTCAGGTTCACTGATTCCATTTTCTGCCAGCTCCAACCTGCTGGTGAAACCCTCTAGGAAATTTTTCATTTCAATTATTGTGGTCTTCAATTTCACTAGTTCTGTTTGGTTCCTTTTTAAAATGTTTATCTTTTTACTGATAGTCTCATATTTTTCATTCATTGCTTTCCTGATATTCTTTATTTGTTTCTCTTTGTTTTCCTTTATCTCCTTGAGCATATTGATGACCTTTTTTTTTTTTACAAAATCTTTTTCCAGTAAGTCCAAAGTTTGATCTTCTTCTTTGATGGCTTTTGGATTTTTATCTTTTTTAATATAATTATTTAATGACATGGGAAAATAAACATGTTATGAAATTTGCTGGTTAATACAAAGTAATGGGTAGAGGGTAACTTCACTTTTGGTAAAAAAAAAATTAAGAAGTATCAGCATGCATAAACTGGACAGTTAGATACCCAAATATTGATGTTATTTAGTTCTGTTCAGGGATTAAATACTTTTTCCCTTTGCTTTTCTGTATTTTTTGAAACATGATTATTTCTGAAACAAGCAAAACTAGCCACTTGTGGGAAAGTTTCTAATTGCCATGAGTTAGGACCCCAGGAGTCAAGGTCTAATCTCCAGGAGGACAGGGCCAACCAACCTGGAACAGACATGGAAGACTGTTCTTTTATTTTCCTGTTTTGTGCTATTTATAAGGCTGCTTGCCCTACACTTGACCTTCTCAGTGGCTTTATATTTCATGGGAATCTATGAATATTAACTGGCACAACAGCAAAATGATGCTAGCACCTTTGGTTTTCAATCACTATGAAAGAGAACAACCATACTACTCAAAACACACTACAAATTCAGTGTTCCTACAACGGAAACTCCAGTGGCTTTGCTGGTTTTTCTCTGCCCTCCCTTCATTTTCAACTTTCACTGCCAATCTATTTTTGTTTCATGAATTCTGGAAGAGATAATTTTTCTCACAAAGGCACTAATTTGAATTTTCACTGAGCAATAACTATTTAGTGGCCCTGCTAAGAGTCTGTTGATACTTGTTCTTGCTGTTTAAACACACTGCAAAGTCAGAAGGGAGAACTGAAATCCAAACAACCTTGAAATCAACAAATTTGAATATATGTCCCATTCTTGTTTGTTTTCTTAAAAAGGGTCTTTGCAAAGTTACCAGATATGGAACAGTAGATTACACTTACCTTGGTATAAAATGAGGCTCAAAAAACCCAGATTTTCTACCCAAATGTTAAGCCTGCAAGGAGTACTTTATTCAAATAATAAGCAGTATATAAAAATTGATACCACCTTTAATCTAAAGTGTTTCTAAGGCGTTTCCTGAAGCTCTTTGCCTTTTTATATTGCAGTATTTCCAGAAAGAATCAAGAACTGCAGTGAAAGTCCAACAAACAACCAAACCAAAAAATAAACCAAGACTATTTTGTGCATTAACACCACCTCACCAGTACCTTCTCTCCCCTGCCTTTTACAGTGGGTTAGTACTACCATCTTTGTCATAAAAATTTTCTGGCACCAGGAAAGAAAGGCACAAAAAAAATTCTGTTAACAACAGTGACATAAATTTTTGGGAAAAAGAATCTAAATTAAAATATTGTATTATCACAACAAAGACTAAAATATCCCTAGTTTTGCCCTTAGGCAACCAAGAAAAATTTAACTGCTTTATAACTGAAAAATAAAAAACGAGATTTGCTGGAAATTAAGAGTGTTCAGTGTTTGCAACCCAAGTTGCAAATCATAGATATAAGTTCCTTTGTTAAAGCAGGGGAAAAATTCCATCTCAGGGCAAAGTTATTCAATATGAAAGGAAGGTGTGTCTTCAGTGAAAGAACTGCTTGCTGTCAGATGATATCTTGCCAATATTTTTGAAGATTTTGGACTTCATTTTCTTGGCTTTCTGGTAGCCAAATCTGTTACCTCCTCCTCTCTTTTTAAGTTTGCTGTTCATGATCAGATCAACAAAAGGAGGCACCTTGAAATGGAATGACAGAACAACCTGAGGCAAAATTTCCGTTATTAACAGTATAGATTTGTTTCAGAGAACAAGAATCACATGCTGGAATGTATGACTCATATGCTTCTTAGACTTACTTTTGAAGGAAATGGTTCTTTTCAATCAATTTCTCAAGCTGAGACTGAATGTCAGAAATTATTTTGGATGAAGAAAACCCAAATTCACTTAACAGAACATGGATTGCTTCAAGTAAGGAAGGAAGCCTAATTCTTCTGGGCACAAAATGAGCAAGGCCTGTCCTATTCCATTTATGCCTTTGACTGTTCTACCCATATGATGAATATATACCTTCAGGTCATCTGAAGGGTCATACTGAACAAACCAATTGACTTCAGGAATATCCAGCACTCGGAGTTGCCATGCAACAGTATCCCTGAATCTGCATTGCAGAACTGGAAGAAGATGGTTGCTCACTTATTTTGATTCTGCATTCCATGAATGGCCAAGACAGGCAAATCAATGTAGTTTAGCAACTCATAGGACTTACAGGATGAAAGGAACACCATCATTTTCTTCTTTCTGTTCTTCTTAAGAAATATAAAGAGGGAGGAATCTCTTTTCAGAGGGCAAAACAAGGTTTTCCTGCTCAAGACCATCCACTGTTGCATTAGTTTTATCATCATCAACACCAACACACAATGGCTCCTTTTTCAGAGACATTCTTGCCAGGTCTTCAACTTTTCTAGTTTGTGTGGCAGAAAAAAGCATGGTTTGCCTGCATATTGGCAGAAGTTTAATGATTTGCTTTAATTCTTTTTCAAACCCTATATCCAAGATACAGTCAATCTCATCAATAACTGGAAACTGTAGGTTTTTATATATAAACCCTTGGGTATTCTGCATATGGTCCAGGAATTGTCTTGCTATGGCCACAATGATGTTGATCCCATTTATTGCTACCACCCATTATCAACCCATATGTGTGAATGTGGTGAGTCATCAGCTCCTTAAGCACACCAAAAGTCTGCATGGCCAGTTCCTAGTAGGTGAAAGAATAAGGATTCTTGTTTCATTGCTGGGAGTTCAACAGCAGGGATGAGAAATGCCAGGGTTTTTTTTCCACTGCCTGTTTTTGTAGCTACTAGAAGATCTCTGCCTTCTAGAAGTGGCCTGATACTTTTACATTGAATTTCAGTCATGTTCATAAAGCTCATTTCTTTTATTGCCTTCAAGGTGTTTTCATTGAAAACATTAATTAAGGATGTGAATGTGGTATCCTCAAAAGCTCCTTTCAGTCCCAGGGGCAAGTTGGGCACTTCATTGTCATCTTTATCACCTGGCTTCTCCCCACTATTTCCCGTTTCTTTAGGAGCTGCAGCACCTTCTTCTATGGACTCCTATTTATCTTCAGTTTTTGCTTTTTTTTTTTTTTCCATCAAGCCCAGCATTTTCTACCGCTTTTCTCTTTTTCTTTTTGAGTCTGAATTGGGTGACTGTTGCTGCTTCCCCATGAGTTAATATGGTAGATTTTTGAGGGGATTTTTTTAACATTAACATTTTTCACTGTTTCATTAGACATGTCTCCATTTTGGGCTTCTACAAGCCCACATCTATAGACTGTTTTAAGGACTTTTCAACTTTTTCAACTTCCACAGTTTCTTAAGATGCACTTCCATTTTGGATTTCTCACATCTGAGGATCCTGTAGCTTTAGGTTTCATTGCCACATTTTTAGGTTTCACTTCTCAGTCTTGTGCAGGAGTTTTATTGGTAGGTGAGACATGATGTCAGTAGAGGACCTTCACGAAGGTACTGCAGCTGAGTCCTCTGCTTTCTGGGCTAACATTACCTGGGTTTTTTTCTTATTTCTTTGGATAGGCCTTCATTTACTGTTTCTTCCCTTGTCTTGTAATTTTTTGTTGACACTAAATTTTTTTTTCTTAAAGTGTTAACTCTGGGATTTTGTCACTGAGCTGTCTGTTCATTAAGTTTGTGTGCTGCTAGTGATATGACAGATTTCTTTGAGTGCCAGGAACTAACAAACAAACCAAGTCAAAAATCACCTTTCACAATATTGGCTATAGTTAGTAGTAATGTTTTGAGGATGTTCTTTCATAGTTTGTAACAATTGTTTCACAACAATGCAAAGTGCTGATGATTGGGTAATATATGGGAGCCCTGTACAATGATATGCATGTTTGTTTTGTAAGTTCACAACTTTTATTATATACTTATTGTTTATGGATGTTCATGTATGAATGATAAGCTTCAATTTTAAAAGTTTTAAAAAAATCACCTTTCAAAGATTCTGAAAATTGGTTTTGTGCTGTTTTCTCTATCAGAGTTTTGCCCTGCTGTCAAGATCAGCCACTGGTGAGTGTGAAATGCTGGGTCCTCTCTGTATTTTCTGGGCGTATACCAGTTTGTGGTCTTAGAAATATCCCAGTTTCCAAGAATTTGAATGACCCCTCTACTTCCTATGAAATAGACTTTCTCCCCATCTTGGCTGCACAGTTGGATGAGTTAAGAGCAGAAAATTATTTGCCCCAGGTCACATTGACTGAATTGTCTCTACACTGCTTTAGCTGTCTGCAAGATGCTTCTGTCTGCATGCCAAGAGGAGTTTCCTGGATCAGTCATTCCTATCAGACTGCCACCTAATAGTTTGGCACTGACATACAGGCACCACAGTATGTGCATAGGGGTTACTCTAGTCTCTCATTTTTTTTTCTCTTTTTTTTAAATGTTACATTCAAAAAATGTAAGAAGTCCCCAGATAGCCTCTACACCCCTCACCCCACTCCTCCCACATCAACAACGTCTTTCATCATTGTGGGACATTCATTGCACTTGGTGAATACATTTTGGAGCACTGCTGCACCACATGGATAGTGATTTAGTTTGTAGTTTACACTCTCCCCCAGTCTACCCAGTGGGCCATGGCAGGACCTACAATGTCTAGCATCTGTCCCTGCAGTATCACCCAGGACAACTCCAAGTCCTGAAAATGCCCCCACATCATATCTCTTCTTCCTCTCCCTACCCTCACTAGGGATCCACCATGGAACCACAAGCTATCTGCTCACCATGCTTATGTGGGTCTGGGAGAGGGGTCAGCACAGGCACCACAAGCTTCCCCTACCATTTTTAATGCTGTGTGCTTTAGTTTGCTAAAGCTGCTGAGAGCAAAATACTGGAAATGGGTTGGCTTTTATAATGGGAATTTATTTGGGGTAAAATCTTACAGTTCCAAAGCTATGAAAATGTGCAAATCAATGCATCATCAGAGATGCTGTCACACCAAAGTCTGCTGCTGGCAATTGTTAACTCCTGCCACATGGCAAAGCAAAATGGTGGCTCTCCATCTGGGTCGCTGCCTTCTCATCCAGGCTGCTTTCTCACCAAGTTCAACTGTGGGCAATCAAGCACACGGCTGGGCTCAGCTCTTCAGCTTTGATCTGCTTTGTGTGCCTTGTCTCTCAGGGGCCTCTTTCCATGCCTCTGTGCCCTGATGATTCCAGCCTCTGGCCCCTCATTCAGCTTTTTGGGGCTACTCTAGTCCTCTCACATGGCAGAGAAAAATGACAGCTGTCTTTCTCCCTGTGTCTTTCTTCTTTGTCTCTGTATGTCTTTCTCTTCAGTTCTCAGTTTATATAAGACCCCAGCAAGAGTGCGGAGACCCAACCTGGGTCATGTATCACTGACATAGCCCAATCCAAGGCCCTAAAATGATCTAATTAAAAGTGATCTAATCAAAAGGTCCATTAACTGAATATAATGCAATCAAAGAGTTCCACACCCACAGGAATGGGTTAGATCAAAGAACATGATGTTTTCTGGGCTTCACAAAACTTCCAAACTGTCACACTGTATTTTATTAATTCAGCACTTGTCCAATTACTGCAACCTTTTAACTGTTTTCTGAAGTTCTGAGGAAGAAGGCTATGCCAGATTTTTCTTGTCGTTCAAAGATTCTGTAAGGGAATGGCACGCTGGAATATCTTATACTGATATCTTGGTCCACTGGCTCTATACAAATTTTTATTTTTTAAAGATTTATTAATTTATTTATTTCTCTCCCCTTTCCCCCCATCCCCCCACCCGGTTGTCTGTTCTCTATGTCTATTTGCTGTGTCTTCTTCTTTGTCCGCTTCTGTTGTTGTCAGCAGCACGGGAATCTGTGTTTCTTTTTGTTGCGTCATCTTGTTGTGTCAGCTCTCTGTGTGGGCGGTACCATTCTTAGGCAGGCTGCACTTTCTTTCGTGCTGGGTGGCTCTCCTTATGGGGTGCAATTCTTGCATGTGGGGCTCCCCTACGCGGGGACAACCCTGCATGGCATGGCACTCCTTGCACGCATCAGCACCGTGCATGGGCCAGCTCCACATGGGTCAAGGAGGCCCAGGGTTTGAACCACAGACCTCCCATGTGGTAGACAGACACCCTAACCACTGGCCAAGTCCGCTTCCTTATACAAATTTTAAACACCATCATTTTGCTATGAATGAATGAAGAACATACTTTTATGCTTGTAGTTTATTAGTTTATTATAATAAACTGGTATTCTATTTTTTTTGTTGTTAAATATATATGGAATATTCTGTTTTATTTTAGGGACTATGCTATAATCCAGTGGTTTGGTTTAACAAATCTACCATGAAAATCATGTTCATCATAGGATGAAGGTGCCATTGCATTCAACCTTTCACAGGGTGTAATGAAGGAATAAGGAAGAGATGTTTTTATAAGAATGCACAGTGACTCTTTATGAACTCTACTCCTCCCTCACTTAATTCTATCTATACATGCAATGTCAAGAATCTTGGAAAGTACACAGTGCTACATATAACCCACCTGCTCAAAACATTATAAGCAATGTTTCAGGGCAATAGTCCAACACTGTCTTCAATTATGATCAATTAGACCGTTACTGAAATCTTCCTGAAATTTTCTACTGCTTGCCTTTCAGCAACCATGGTGCTAAATTCTAGATGGCTCATTGTCAATGGACTGCAGGTCTGTGCTAAGAATGGAATATCCAAATGATATAAATATCCTAAGTACTGCTCTTTTAAATCCATAAAGATGCTTTGAGTACCTCAAAAGTTGTTTCTTCCTAGCTGATCAAAATACCCCTTAGAGGCATATAAATCATTTTATGTACTTATTTAAATATTATTTAATATTAAATTCAACATCAAAAATTTACTGTTTAATTTTAATATATTTTAAATATTGTGTAAATATTCATTTGCCTACTTAATTTAAATATACAAAACATCACAGAAGGTCACACAAAGTGAACATATTACTTCATCTGAGCAATAGTTAGTTACAAAGGTGGCACTACCAAACTGAGTGTATTAACATTCTATATGGTTTGACTCTGGATCTAGCTGATTATCTATAGATGGCTTCTATGAGACTCAGGTTCTTTCCCTTTCATAAACATCAAGGCATCTGGAAGAGTCATGCTTAAAATTCATTTTAAAAATACTATTTAATAATAATTGATCCAAAGCTACTAATTGTACCCTTCAAAAATGTATGAATTGAGTGATACTGTATTTAGCACAAACTTTCATAATTCCACATTTCCTGTTTACTGTATTAAAACAATATAATTTCTATTCAAGTAATTGGTAGTTTCCTATTGTTTTAAAGAGAGTAAGCATATTACACTTTCTTACACATCAAGAAAATGTTTATGTATCCATAACAGGGCTGATAACATTCTATTGCATATAGGAAAATATTTAATGTAAGTAAGAGCAGTACATCCTGTTTTAAACATCAAAACAGAACATCTTAAAATATATTTCTCATTAACAATTTCAGTTCATGATGTAAAAGCTCAATATTGTTTTAACTTTAAATATAGAATACAATTATTAATCAACATATATTAATGAATGAGGTATACTTTATAATTATTTATCATTCAGCCTCCCAATTAACTACCATATTAAATTTCTTTATGAGCAAGATTCCTTTTGTAACTGTTTTTATTTTTATTTTTTATTTTTTTAAAGATTTAATTTATTTATTTCTCTCCTCTCCACCTCCCCCCCCAACGTCCCATTTGTCTGTTCTCTGTGTCCATTTGCTGCATGTTCTTCTTTTTGCCTGCTTCTGTTGTTGTCAGCAGCACAGGAATCTGTGTTTCTTTTGTTATGTTGTTGTGTCATCTTGCTGCATCAGCTGTGTGTGCTGCACCATTCCTGGGCAGGCTACACTTTCTTTCGCACTGGGCGGCTCTCCTTACGGGGCGCACTCCTTGTGTGTGGGACTCCCCTACATGGTGGGCACCCCTATGTGGCACGGCACTCCTTGCACACATCAGCACTGCGCATGGGCCAGCTCCACATGGGTCAAGGAGGCCCGGGGTTTGAACCATGGACCTCCCATGTGGTAGGAAGATGCCCTATCCACTGGGCCAAGTCTGCTTCCCTGTAACTGTTTTTAAGTCAGAAGAGATTATATACATATATAACTTCTAATTAAAACCAGTAACTTCCAAAAGTCAACAAGATCGAGACCAATTATTTTTAGGAAAAGGCCAAGAATTCTACTAAACCAGAGCCCACCCATGATTAGGAAAACCACTGATTCTTATTGGTTTAGAGCTGGCAATCAAATCAGACACCACCCAAAAGTTGGTGCCAAGCAATTCATAGAGCACACACTTCAGAGGCAGATTTACTATTAATGAGACTAAAGCTTCTGAACAGTAGTTAATGTTGAATGTACAACCACTGCTCTTGATATCATCAGAACCACAATAACTATAATCTTTAGGTGCATACTCATGGTTCAATTATAAAATGGAGTGATAGCCAGAATATTTAACTTACAATAGCAATCAATCCTACAATCTGAAAGGGAACTGTAGATAAATAGCACAGGATCTGGAGAATGCCTGCTATGGCAGGCATTAATCCTTCAGTTACCAGATGCCCCCCCACACATACAGATGGCTCCCTCGTCTGTTTGCTCATTGTTTTTGCTCATTGTCTGCTTGTTGTTTTTTGCTCATTGATTTTTTTTTCTTTAGGAGGCACCAGGATCCAAACCCAGGACCTCCCATGTGGGAGGTGGCTGCTCAAATGCTTGAGCCACATCTGCTCCCAGTTACCAGGTTTTGAATGGGTCTAAGGGTCTAGAAGAAGTGGGTAAGACAGCTGAAGCACCCAGGATTGACTCTTAGGGCAGTGACCAGGTACCAACCAACAAAGAAATATTACGAGATTGTATTCACTGGTGGGGATTTATATGCCAGCTGAACACCAATCCTGACTTATTTCAACATCATCTAATAAACTTCTCCTGTACTATTTGTACTGTACAGCTGTAATTGCCCACTCATTTAGAACATAATGCATGGTTCAACTTTCACTAAAATACCAGAGTTGTCTGATTCAAGTAATTAATTATATACCACCTGACATATCACAATTTAAGAATCATTTTGTTAAATTCTTAGTACACTGACAAAGCAAAAACAATAAATCCTAGTTGGTAAAGTTGTTTCCTGGAAGAGTACAGGTCAACAATTTTGAAATTTCTGTCACTTGGACAGAAATTAACAATTACTTAAATGGATGGCAACAGTTTTCTCACTGTTGGAGTGGGAAGTAACAGAAACAAGGGGAAAGGCCAGATGATTCATATGGGACTAGATTAGAATTAGAGATATAAGTAAATTTATGTTTAGCTTAATAGAGATATAGATATATAAACACAGAAATCTTTAGAGATGCACGTATATACAAGGGTTAATATACATGAATATATTTCCTTGCTCTGTCAGCTGCGAGGACCTGGCAGCAATGATACTCCAGTAATAACAAACATATCCACCATCCAGATCTTGATTTCTAATACCTAATACCATTTTCCAATGAAAAGAATAGGGCTCAAAAGCAGGTGTAGCTCAGTGGTTTGGGAGCCTGCTTCCCATGTACAAGATCCCAGGTTAAATCCCCAGTAGCTCTTTAAAAAAAAATGGAACCGCACTCCTTGGAGAAATGGTAGATTCTAGGGCTGGGTCAAGGAGTATAAAAGATGAGACTGGAGCATCTTGTAGTGCTAGAAATTAAGAATATTATAAAAATGAAATAAAATAAACACAACAATATGGGTATGACAAATAGTCATACCAATAGACCAACAGAAAGAATTCTCAAAGGCCAAAACTGGACACTTTGAGCAACAATATAAGGAAATACTGGATTATAAACCAATGCATAAAATAAATATCCAAGAGTCCTTAATGACATAAATGAATGAATATATTTAAAAATAAATAGGGGGAAGCAGACTTGGCCCAGTGGATAGGGCATCCACCTACCACATGGGAGGTCCGTGGTTCAAACCCCGGGCCTCCTTGAAACCATGTGGAGTTGGCCCACACGAGGTGCCGATGCGCTCAAGGAATGCCCTGCCACACACAGGTGTCCCCCGCATAGGGGAGCCCCACATACAAAGAGTGCGCCCCGTAAGGAGAGCGACCCAGTGTGAAAGAAGTTCAGCCTGCCCAAGAATGGTGCCGCACATACGGAGAGCTGATGGAACAAGATGATGCAACAACAAAGAGAGACAGATTCCCACGCCACTGATAACAACAGAAGCGGACAAAAAGAAGAACACACAGCAAATGGATACAGAGAACAAACAACTGGGGTGGGGGAGGGGGGAAAGGGAGAGAAATAAAATAAAAATTAAAAATTAAAAAAAACAAAAATAAAAATAAATAGGGGAGAGTGGACAAATTTCCCATGAAGAACAATTCCAAATAATTTATGCAGATTCTCCTTCTCCTCAACTTGGTGGAGCATAACACCTTAGTCCTCACTGGTGTGCTGCCCATTGTGACTTCCTTCCAGAGTGTAAGATCTGGAAAGGATGGGAAAGTGCAGCATTACAGTGAGAAACCTGACAAACATTACCTCACCAGGTGATCAAGATAAACATTACAAAGCATTCTTAGACTGTACCAACAGAAACATAGTCCCTAGAATACACTTATTGTTAATGCTCTCTGTAGTCAAAATTGTAAATTATTTTATGTACCCATGATAGATGTAGCCACCATCTGGAGATGCACTAACGTTAAAAGATAGTTACTTTATTCATATTCATGACACATGTATTATGTTTCAGATTTGTTCATAGAAGCATAAACAATGTCAAATTTGTATTTTAATTTTGTAATCCCTTAGGCAAAACTTGGTATTGCTTTTGGGATGTTAACTTCTTAAGATGGTTAAAAATTTATATTAGACAAACTTTCTATTGTATTCTTTAAAGCTATTTATTAATTGTATCCAATAAATCACATAATCCCAGTTTAAAAAAAAAGATAAACATTACAAGTGCTAAGTCAGGTTATTATGTTCCTTTGACATGATATGATGAAATGTAAGTTTTCCTTTGTGGGCTTGCTCTCCCAAACCTATAACCCTAGTCTAAACATGAGAAACACATCAGACAAATGTCCATTAAGGGACAGTCTAGAAATATGTAACTAGTACTCCTGTTGATGACTCTTAATGTCATCAAAAACAAGGAACATCTGGGGAGCAGATGTGGCTCAACTGGCTGAGTGATTATTTCTCACATGGGAGGTCCTGGGTTCAGTTCCTGATGCCTCCTAAAGAAAAACTGAGCAGACAATGAGCACAAAAACAGTGAGCACAAAACACAAGCAAAATACAATGAAAAAGCAGACGAGGGAATCTTCTCAGGGGGGAGGGGTTTAAGAGTAAAAAAGGTTAAAAAATATATTCTCTTACTGTTCTGTAGGCTAGAATCAAGACTCAAAATCAAGGTGTTAGAAGGGCAATGTTTCATTTGCAGTCTCCAGGAAAGAATCTTTCCTTGCCTCTCCTGGCAATCCTTGTTATTTTTTGGCTTGTAGCTGCATCACTCCAATCTCTGCCTCTTTCTTCACATGGCTTTATTCCCTCTACATCCTCCGTGTCTGTGTGTCCTCTTCTCTTAAGTTCACCAATCATTAGATCTGTGGACCACCCTAGCACAGTCTGACCTCATCTTAATTTCATTACATCTGCAAAGACCCTATTTATAAATAACGTCACATTCTCAAGTACTGGGGATTAGCATTTAAACATATCTTTTAGGGGAACACAATTTCAAACACTACAGGGCTTAAAGAAACACAATGATTAAATGTAAGGTAATACAAAAGATGAAATCCTCAAACAGAAAAATGACATTAGGTGAAAACTAAAGATATATGAATAGATTCTGGACTATAGCTAACAATAATTGATTCATTAGTTGTGATAAATGTGGTCATACTAATATAAGAAGTTAACAACAGGGAAAACTGGGTATAAGTAGATGGGAACTCTATTTTCAAAACTATTGTGCTGAAAATAAAACAGACTTAAAAAGGGGTGTGCAGAGCAAGTTTATTGAGCTAAAGTTGCATTAATGCAGGAGCATCACTAAAAGAGGTTTCTGCTCAAAAGTGTGAGCTGGGGGAGCAGCTTATATGGCTGCTTGAAACAAAGGGAATGGGAGGGGGATAAAGGGGACCTGACTCATTGTCACTATGGGGGCTATAGGGGCTGTTTGGGGCAGGGTGCCCTTGAAGTGCAGTTTGTTAATTAGCAAGTAGGATGTTGATGTAAGGCTATGGCCATTTGGTGATGTAAGATCATGGCCATTTTGTGAAGATCAGCAGACTTCGCTGGTGTTGGCTTCAACTCTTTGATCTTTGCAGATGCAGTGTTTATCACCACTGCTAAGGATTATTGGTATGTCAGCCTGCTTCAGTTAACCACTGTGTCTTCCTTTTAATTCCCTGGATAAAATGGAAGTGTTGTAGCAGTTGAGAGAGGTTCAATTATTTGCATATAGAAAGGCCAGGACTCAGGAATGATTTTGAGAAATAACAATGGTTTATTGACAGCCTGCCAGACTCGGGAGGTTTCTGTTTCAAACCCGAGCCCCCGGGAAATGGACTTTGGCCCAGTGGTTAGGGCGTCCGTCTACCACATGGGAGGTCCCCGGTTCACACCCTGGGCCTCCTTGACCCGTGTGGAGCTGGCCATGTGCAGCGCTGATGCGCGCAAGGAGTGCCTTGCCACGCAAGGGTGTCCCCCGCGTGGGGAAGCCCCACGCGCAAGGAGTACGCCCGTGAGGAAAGCCGCCCAGCGTGAAAAGAAAGAGCAGCCTGCCCAGGAATGGCGCCGCCCACACTTCCCGTGCCGCTGACGACAACAGAAGCGGACAAAGAAACAAGACGCAGCAAATAGACACCAAGAACAGACAACCAATTTTATATTAAGTTTTGTGAAAGTAAGTGTCTAATTTACTAATTTACTTGAATTTGCATGTAGCATCATTTGTTGAAAAGATTCTCTTCCTTTCTTTAAGTTGTTACTGCTTCTTTTGCAAATATAAGTTAATTTTAATTTTATTGGTCAAATGTATGTGCCACAATGATGAAAGAAGTTGTTGTTGTGGGAGGTGTGAGGTGAGGGCAGTGGGGGGTATATGGGGACATCATATTTTTTTTAATGTAACATTAAAAAGATAAGGAATGAAAAACAAAAAAAAAAAAAAAAAAAAAAAAGAACAGACAACCAGGGGAGGGGGGTAAATTAAAATAAATAAATAAATCTTAAAAAAAAAAAAAAACGAGCCCCGAACAAGAATTTTGAGTTCCTTTCATACAGAGGAAGGGCTAAATTATTCTTTGTTTCAGTGCTCAATAGGTTTGAATTAGCATATATACATACCTTCCACATCCTAGGTAAGCTTTTAGCACGGACTTCATACATTCTAGATAAGCATTTAGCACATTTGGTTTGCATTGATAAACTGTTTCCTGGGACTGGAGTCGTTGCCATGGTTACCAAGGGCAAGGCTGCAGCCTCCCACCATCTCACACCCACAAATCAGGACAGACAGCTTAGGTTAAGGTTATCTCCGAAGAGACAAAGAGCCTCCCACCCATAGCCCACATCAGAAGCTCAAGCAAATAAAGATGGTTAGTAAAATCATTTACCATTCCAATATCACAAAACTCTCTTGAAAATCTTAAAATTATTATACAATAAAATGTTTTCTTTTTTTAATTAAAGGCACTAAAATCTTGTTGCAAGAGACAATGAGACATTATTTTTAATCTAGCTTTTCTCATTTAAGACCTAGTTGAAAATACAAGGATAAGTAGCCTTGTAGTTTCTCTGGTTATTCTGTTGTAATTTGGGGCTCTATACTATACAATATAGAGCTGTTGGAAGCACAAGGTTAGATAATGCTTGTGTTTGTACTTCACTAGCTTTTATGCAAAGAGAGAATTATTAACAGAATAAACCAAAATCACCCTAATGTCAGAAAGATGGGTATCGAGCCTAAAGACGTCAATAGAAATATCAGTTTCTAGTGATAATATCATTTCTTGCTAAGCTTTTTTTTTTAACCAGTTATTAATCTAATCCTTCTTGATGGTCTATTCCATTAGTCTTTCTAGGTCCCTTGCTTCACAAACCTAACCTGAGGATGCATTTGGTGATTCCTCAGGTCTCAAGTGGGTCTTGAAATTCTGCATTTCAAACAAGCTCAAAGTCTGCCCTTAGACAGCAACCACAGTATCAGATGGAACTTGTTAGAAAAGCAAATTCATAGGTCCTGTCCCAGACTTACTAAACAAGAAACTCTGGGGGTGGGGCCCAGAAACTGTATTGTAACAACTCTTCCAGGTTAGTCAAATGCGGGGTAAAGTTTCAGAACCACTGCTCTAGAGCAAGGCTTCTCAAATTTGGTTTCCTGTTAGATCACTATGGAACATTTAAAAATTTCAGTGCCCAAGTCATGCTCCCTACCCATTATATCAGAGTTATTGGTGGCACAAATGTATCTGCTGTTTCAAAAACTCAACCAGGTGATTCTGTTGTAGCAGCAGAGAGAAGCTGGCGATCATGGTATTGAGGGCCAGGACGCAAGACTCTTCTGAGAAGGAAGGGTTATTACGACCGGCTGGGCCGGCAGACTTCTGTCCAGCAAACCACACCTCAAGCAAGATTTCCAGGTCCTTTTTATAAGGAGGTTTTAGGAGTGGGGGTCAAGCAGCGCTTTTGGTGTGGAAAGCACTTTTTTAGTTTCTTAGAGTTTAGGGGTTTGTTCAGATACCAAGTAAACTTGAATTAACATACCTCCCACATACCAGGTAAGCTTGAATTAACATATCACCTACATTCCATCCAGATATAAGTTCGAATGCACATTCAGTCTACATCCTTCCTGAATATTCAAAGCCTGTAGAATCTATATCACTTATTGGCTTTCCAGAAACTAGGTAAACTTGGATACAGAATTAGGTTAAGTCTGAATTCATGCATAGGCCATATTAATTCCAATGCTCAGCAAAAGTCGAAAAGAACTATCCTAGAATGAGGAAACCACTCACATCCAAACAACAACCTCTTATCTATTAGGAATAAAACTGTTTTCTTTTCTCTAGCCAAGTAACTAGAATTCTTTCATTTGGCTTAATCTCAACTTCTAATGACTCATTTTAGTTCTCTCATAAAAAAACAGTTAATAATTTTTCTTTGCTCTAAAGTTATCCAACCCAAACCTGGGTACTAAAATGCAGGAGATATATAACCAGTTTTCAATATAACAAATATGTCTAAACAATCATGGGATGGAGAAAAAAATTGAATGGAGGACCACAGAGTTCTGCCATGCCACATCACTGTAACAAAGGGTAAAGAATTAACAAATAATTGTGATTACTAAATCATTATATAGATGCCTTTATATAATAAAAGAGCAAAAGGTTAATATCTGAAATTCCTGAAGCTAGCTATAGTGTCCCACCCCTGTTTATGATTACTCTAGACTTAACCTCACCCTCGTGTATGCTTACTATTGGGATGGTAAATTCTAATTGAACTCACCCTGTACATACTTACTATTGGGACGGTAACCAATCCACCCACCTCTATTTAATATCCCTATGAAAGACTTTGTGTTAGAGAAAAAGGCACTCACTGGGACCCAGAGACTGAAGTTTGTAGGCAGGAAATTTATTGAGAAGCTCTCCCAATGGAGGAGGTCTGAAGAATAGACTTCAGCCTGCTCGTGGAAGGTGGTGGATATGACTTTATACAGTACATCAATAGGCAGGGAAACGTTTGTCTGTGGGGAGACAGAGTCTGAATATAGCCTGTGATTTATAAGGGGCTGTAAAAGTGAATTCTTCTCCTGCATGGCTTGGGGCTAGTGGGCTAGAAGGTAGGGTATTTTTGGAATGCAGGGTTCTGGTGGTCTGGAAGGGATGAGGGTCCTTATTTGTTCCATTCCCACTATGATATGGCTCATCCTTGGGGGGAAATATGCTGTCCTCTGCATGTAAACATCTTGCTCAATCTATTGGAATGGAGTCACAGCCTTATTGAAGCAGGCTAGTAAGATAGGAAATCAAAAGATGGATGTGGAACCTGGCAAAGAGTCCACGTGGACATCAATAACCCCTAAGATGACTGCTGGAAGACCCCCACCCCCAAGATCCTGCCATTCACAAGAAAGACTTCCTCTGGAAGCCAGGAGAAGCCCCGGATATTCCCCAAGGACTTTATCACTGGTTCCTCACTGGGGGATTGATAGGTGGGATAATCAATCAAAACAGCAAACAGCTGGAACCCCTCCCCTGCCATCAGCAAAGGGGTAGAATAATTAATGGTTTAAAAATCAGACCGTGAGGACTGAACACTCTCACACTTGGCTCTCTTGCCTCTGGACCCATTCCTGATCTCTGTGCACCGCTCTTGCCATTTTTCCTCTGCCACATGGCCATGCAAGTAAACCAGGGCATTGATAATCTATAATGGGGAATTGTAGCTTGTAAATCAGCACTCTTTAGCACTTTTCAACCCCTTCCTCTTCACCTGGGACCCATGATCTATTATTTTCTCCCATTTCTCATCCCTCCCTGTCTGAACAAATTACTGGCCTAACTCACCTGGCATGCTCTTGAAATTCATTTCTGCAGCATAGCCAAGAACCTAGGTAAAATCCAGTAACATTATGACCTGTTAATCATTGTAAACCTCGTAAGGGGGAAACTCTAACACCTTGTAACTGACCTTTCTTCTATCTACCCCTATCCCAAATCCTTGTAACTTATCCTGGTTTGCTACCCCACCCACTCCCTCCTGTTCTGCCCCTTAGTGTTTATTAATGAAGATATCTAATGGGCCACTGTGCTCCATTGCTTGCACAATCAATAAAATGTTTTCTGTCTTTGAAACCCTGGTTTCTAAGGAATTGGTTTTAAAGATGCATTGGGAAAAAAGAACCTGTTTTTGCTTGGCATCAGTTACTACCTATGAACCTTAGAGTTGTACTTATATTTGAACCCTGAAGTCCTCCTAACTCTGATGACCTTCCTGGTTACCTGACACATGCAGTTGAAATCAACACTTGATTTCCTGAAAGTAAACACTGTACTTTGGGGGTTAATCAATTTAAAATATTAAACTTTCTTTGGCCTTTTCAGTAGTCCTGTGACCTTATTCATCCCCAAACATAACTTTCATCTTTTGCAAGGTCTATGTAACATACCAGGGAACATATAAATCAGAGTTGGTGTCCAGGTAGTTGGTTTTATCACATAAAGGCATTCAAGGACACTCTGTAGGGTAGGCAAAGGAGTAAGGAATTTATTAAGAAATGAGAAAAGAGATAGGTACACACCTGAGACATGGGTGTGGGCATGCTCAAGGTAGAGACATGTGCTCTTTTCCCTGGGGTTCCCTGTTTCGTGAGGTACAGGGCTCCAGGTTCTGTACTGATTGGCATATTTGAGACAAAGCAGGGGAGCTCTATCGGGTGGTTTGACTCTCTTAGGGGCTTAGGGGTTGCTGCCTGGTGGTGACTGGCTTCTGGCTGCTGTCCACAAGTGCTGCAGGGTATGTTGGCTGGTGATGATTGGCCACTGTCCACGAGGCATGAGGTAATATGGAATTGGGGAGGGGTGGTGGAGCCCTTCTTGCTCCTTCCCTCTTTCCCGCCACCTAATGATGTTGCTGGCTACCTTCTGATAACACAGGCATTGGGTGTGTGTTGTAAGTTGCCACTTCCTAACTTGCTTGTGTGAATCAGTAGGCTGATGTAATTCAGCAGGCCATTGCCTTAGCTTTTCTTACCAGGTGGTGTTTGTGTGACTTATAAGGTTTTCTGTCCCTTCCTCCGTAGGTCCCTATCTATCTTGCCTCAGAGGCAGCAAGACTTCATTCTGATGACAAGTTATTTTAGGATGTAATGTTCCCTTTCCCCAGCCAGGAGCGGAAACCATGGTACAAAGTAAGGGATTTCAACATTCTGACACATCTTAAGCTAGGTGATTTCTGTGTGAATATCCAGATTAGATGCATTTTCAAACAAGAACAATTATCAATTCTCAAACACAATGTAAATGATTTGAAGTTATCCAAAGCACTTCTTACTCTCATGCCAATTTCATTCTTGTCCCTGTCCCTTCTTTTCTTCCTGCATAAAACAGTCTGTTTCTATGAAGATGTCACATACCCTAGGGTGGACCCAACCACTCTCTTAATAGTAGAAAGCCCATATTTCTATAGTAGCCTCTGGGGCTTTTCTGGAAAATTGAAACACTGATTCTAATGTTGGCGCCAATATTACCAGAACATTTACTCAGTTTTTACAACTTGCCAGGGACTGTTCTAATCACTTTGCAAGGATTTTCTCATTAAAGTCTCACAAAAACTATCATCTCAGATATCACATCCTCAGAGATGCCTCATCTGTCTCACATGTATGTATCTTTCTTTTTATTTCTTTAAACTTCTTATTTCACATATTAGACTATTATTTTTTTTGTTTGTTCCTGTCTTTATCACTGGATTAAAAGCTCCATGAGGGCAGAGTTTCTTTACCTTGTTTACTGTTCTGGCTTCAGTGACAAAAGAAGCCAAGACTATAGTAGTCACTCATTAAATATGGAAAGAAGGAAGGAAGCAGGGAAGGAAGAGGGAAAGAAGGGAGAGGGAAATCTGGCATGTGGGACAGGAAGCATTGCTGGAGTAAAACTCAAGACTAAATGGGAACCCAGGTTTCGGTGATATGAAAGACTGTGGCTGACCTGACTTGTCACTGTTTAACCATGTGCTGATTGGCTAGGGTGACAGGCAGGCTCACCCAGTACTCATCTCCATGCCTCTCCAGGACAGTTAGGACAGGGAGGGTCTGTAGTCTCTCTGTGAGAAGCAGGGCCAAGGAGGGGCACACACTTGGCCAGGGTAGAAAAAGCATTGCCACTGAAGAGACAAGATCAGCTCTGTAATCACCCTAGATGATGTCCCTGACACAGTGCTACAGGCAGAAAACCCACAATGTCACCCTAAGCTAGTCACAGATAGAGCCGTGACAAGATGCCACTAAATGTGCTAATTTGCCTGTGTCCTGAATGCAGATAGGGGCTCTGTGCTGCCAAAGGCATGTGGCCAAGTTTCTAGAAAGGGCTAAACCATGCTGAAGGAAATGAAGGTTCATTAAGAAGATGTTGACACGAAGTCATGGGAATAGATGCTTTGGGGGGAAGTGGTGGTTGTCAAAACGAAGAATAAAAGAAACGTGCAACGAAAATCCTCAGCAAGTGAAAAGTGCTTAAAAATGCACAGATTGCTTGTTTCAAAGTACTTGATGTGTTGGGGAAAGATGACCATCAATGGAACACCACATTACGCTATGCTTTTCAAGATGAAATCATTTGTACAATAATGGATTACATGTGGATGATGATTTATAGGGACTGTTTATTAGATTTGAAGATTTGAAGAATTTTCCAGAAGATTTGGCAAGATTCCACATTGGCACAAAATGGGTTAGCATAGATTCTATCCATTGAATTCAATATGTGTTCAGAGGCATTAATCCTGACAATGTTTAGTTGTCAGGTGTGAATGACTAGGCACATGTATCTGGCTGACTTTGGGTCATGTTTAACGATGAATATGAAGAATCTGTCCAGTTCTCTATGGCTGTGGGCACACTTGACTACATCTCACTAGATTCTGCAAGCAATCGAAGATGGCTTCGGAAAATAAGGCACAGAATGTGGCTGGTGGTCTCTGGGTGTCTGCATTTGTGAAATACTACATGGAGAAACATGGCTCTATACAAAATCATTAATGGAAACCTTTGGAAAGATTGAGAACAATAATGATTTTATTTCCTTTCTCCTATCATGGATGTATCTGTAGAAGCAAAATACCTTTTTCAGAGACTGATCTGCAGCATAGCATTGCTTAGGGCACAATGGAATTGACAGTTGAGAAAAGCATACACTTGGGGAGCAGAGGTAGCTCAAGTGATTGAGCACCTGCTTCCCATGTATGAGGTCCCGAGTTTGATCTCTGGTACCTTGTGAAAAACACCTGACAGATGCCTGTGACTTCCCTAAGAGAAACTGGAACTGAGTAGGAAGTTACAAAAATTTTCACAGGATCAATGCTGTTTTAAGAAAACAAGAAATAGGTGAAAATTAAAAGCTTTGATACCATATGGATAACCTAACAGCTCAAAATAGACAATACGAAGATGAGATTCTCAACCAAGAAATAACAAACCAAGCTGCAAGGTAGTAAAGGATTTATTTGGGGTTTAAGAATTGCAGTTCAGGAAGCACAGATTCAGGTATGTGAGGTCATAAACGAGAGAAGTCATAAATTCTTAGTTATGGCAAAATACACACACACAAACACTACCCTCTGGAAGTGCATTTTAAAGCATGTGTGCATATTCCTAAGCACAATAACTATCTGAACTAGAACCACTCCTGCTAAATATCAGTAACTTCAAAAAGACATGTTTAGAGAACCAGCAAGATGGCAGTGGAGTAAGGAGCTCCTAGAGTCAGCTCCTGCTACAGGGAAGTTAGTAAACACCCAGAGCTCTCTGGAGCTAGCTGAAGCACCTGTTTGGGGGCTCCAGGAGTCCAGAAGAGCATCCTGCCACATACTTGAAGGAAAGGAAGGAGGAGACTGCCCATCTACAGAGAAGACTCATAAGTAGAGTGCTCCACATCCCAAAGGCCAGTGCCCATCCTCCACTGGAAGCAGAAGCTGCCTTGAGAACAGTTCCACGGCTGGAATTGAAAATACAACTTTCTAAGAATGGGGGAGAAAGAGATGGTTAGGCATCAATTTCAGCTACTGATGAGTAAACTCAGGGGGCTAAAGTATAATCCTGAGAATAGCTAAAGTTTGAGCCTGTCTGTCCAAGTAAGAAAGAGTCCAGAAGCCACCATCTTAACTCTACACCTGGCATGAGGGGAAGCGGGACAGACTGAAAATTACAGTGTTGGTGGGGACCAGCTTCTTTCCATCCAGGTCAGATCGCAGCTCTAGCCTAGGCCTCAGCCCCACCTCCAGCAGGGAAGAAGCTGTGGGGTCCTGTGCCAGCCTCTCTGGGAAATTACTGGCCAAGCCATGGAAGTCAGTGATTATCCTATTCTGGTGGCATGAGTGGCCCCAGGAGCTGTTCTGTGGCTGGAATTGGAAGCTCCATTTCCCAAAAACAGGGGAGGAGGAGACGGTTGGCTGCTGATTTCGGCTACCAATTGATAGACTTGGCTGGCTAAGATAGAATCCTGAGAACAGGTGGGGTGTGAATCAGCCCAAGTAGAAAAGAGACCGGTGGCTGCCACTTTGACTCTGTCCCCAGTGTGAGGGGATACAGGGCTAACCGAAGATCACAGTGACTGTAGGAACTGGTTTCTTTCACCCAGATCTGCCTACAGTCTTAGCCTAGTCTTCAGCCCCTCCTCTGGCAGGGAGGAGGCTGGCAGGCCCTGCACCAACCTATCCAAGCAACTGCAGGTAACTTTCACTGGCACAGACAGACTGAAAATTGGAAGTCTACTGGTGCAAATGTGGTCACCTTGGACCCTCATTGCATAGATTGCTGCCCACTCCTGCAGTTGATCCCTGCTCTAGTCAGGGGGAAAAGTGGCATGGAGCTTCATTAGTCTCTCTGGGCAACTACAGTCTAGGTCTGCATGACTTGGATTATTCCACACAGCTGTAACTCTGTCCCTACCCCTGGCAAGGGAGAAAGATGGAAGTAGCTTCATCAGGTCCTGGCACAATGAGGGCAGCTTGAGCCTCCACAGCTTACAGCACCAACTACATGCTTGGCTCTTACTGCACAAGCAGCAAAGGAGAAAGGGCAGGAGGCCCTAAACTAAAGAGAAAAATTTCACCCAGAATAAATACTCTAATAAGCCAGATGTCAAGGCACCAACAAAAAATTACAATCCACACCAAGAAACAGGAAGCTTTGGCCCAGTTAAAGGAACAAAATGAGCCTCCAGATGACATAAAGGATTTGAGACAACTAAACATAGATGTTCAAACAAATCTCATTAATAAATTCAATGAGATGACTAAAGATATTAAGGATATTAAGAAGATATTGGGTGAGCACAAAGAAGAATTTGAAAGCATACATAGAAAAAAATGCAGATCTTATGGGAATGAAAGGTACAATAAATGAAAATTTAAAAACACTGGAATCATATAATAGCAGATTTGAGGAGACAGAAGAAAGGATTGGTGACCTTGAAGAAATGGCCTCTGAAAGTGAACATGCAAAAGGCCAGATGAAGAACAGAAAAAATTGAACAAAGTCTCAGGGAACTAAATAACAGGAAAAGGCATGCAAACATACATGACATGGGTGTCCCAGAAGGAAAAGAGAAGGGAAAAGAGGCAGAAGGAATATTTGAAGAAATAATGGTAGAAAATTTCCCATCCCTATTGAAGGACATAGATATCCATGTCCAAGAAGCACAAAGTAATCCCATCTGAAAAAATCTGAATAGACCAACTCCGAGACACATACTCATCAGAATGTCAAATGCCAAAGACAAAGAGGGAATTCTGAGAACAGGAAGAGAAAAGCAATGCAGAACATACAAAGGATATCCAATAAGATTAAGTGCTGATTTCTCAACAGAAACCACACAAGCAAGAAGGCAGTGGTCTGATATGTTTAAGATCCTACAAGAGAAAAACTTCCAGCCAAAAACCTTATATCCAGCATGACTGTCTTTCAAAAATGAGGGTGAGATTAGAATATTCACAGATAAACAGAAACTGAGAGAATTTCTAAGCAAGAGACCAGATTTTCAGGAAATCCTAAAGGGTGTCCTAGAGCCTGAAAAGAAAAGACAGGAGAGAGAGAGATGTGGAAGAGAATCTGGAAATGAAGATTATATCAATAAAAGTAACTAAAAGTGTCAAAAGAGTGGGGAAAATAAAATATGACATAAAATTCCGATAGTCAGAAATAAACTTAACCAACAATGCAAAGCACTTGCATTCAGAAAACTTCAACTCAATGTTAAAAGAAATCAAAAAAGGCCTAAATAACTGAAAGAACATTCCATGCTCATGGACTCAAAGACTAAATATTCTTAGGATGTCAATTCTACTCAAATTGACATACAGCTTCAATGCAATCCCAATAAAAATTCCATGAGCATTAAAAAAAAATTGAAAACACAATCACCAATTTATTTGGAAGGGTAAGGAGTCCTGATTAGCCAGAAACATCCTAAAAATGAAAAGCAAATCCTCATCTCCAGACTTTAAATCATATTACTTAGCTATAGCAGTAAAAACAGCTTGGGACTGGCATAAAGACAGACACATAGACCAATGGAACCAAATTGATGGTTCAGAAACAGACCCTCACATATATGGTCAAATGATTTCTGACTAGCCTGTCAAACCCACACTGTTCAGGCAGGACAATCCAATCAAACAAATGGTGCTAAAAGAATTGGATATCCATAGCTGAAAGAAGGAAAGAGGGCCCCTATCTCACACCTTATCCAAAAATTAACTCAAAATGGATCAAAAACCTAAAGATAAAAGCAAGAAACATAAAACTTCTAGAAAAAATTGTAGGAAAATATCTTCAAGACCTGGTGGTAGGTGGTGGATTCTTAAAGGAGTAAGATAAGGACTGAGATGGACTACTGATGCTTAATGTAGATAGAAGTTTCAATTAGTTTTACTGTAAAAGTGTGGAAATGTATAGAGTGGATGGTAACACATAGTGAGTAACAGCTAGTTTATAAGTGGGGATGTTACTGAAAATGGCAGTCTAGGTATGTAAATGCCAATTGACAGAATGCTAGAGAATAATCTAGGAACTGAATAGCATGGTAAACCAAGAGGTGGATGAGAATTGTGGTCAATGGTACAGTTGCAAGAGTGTCCTTTGTGAGCTAGAACAAATGTACATCACTACTGCATGGTGTTGGGAATGTGGAGAAGCATGGAAAAAATACAGCTGGAGTGACCTATGAACTGTGGTTAGCAGAAATAATATAATATTCTTGCATCTATATGAAAGATGTACTGTGTTGATAATGAGGAAGTATGGAAAATGTGAGCCAAATGTACACTATGGACATGGTAACAACCAGATGATATTATCTTATCTGTAGCAAATGCTCTACCACAATGTGGTATGTTGATGGACGGGTGTTGTTTGGGAATTCTGTTCATGTGTATGATTGTTTTGTAATTTTACAACTTCTGTCATAAAAAAATATATTCTAAAAATAATAATAGGGTGGGTTGGGGGAAAACACACCAAATGTAAGATAAGGACTATGATTAGTCATAAGATTTTGACAATATTCTTTCATAATTTGTAACAAATGTCTCACAACAATGCAAGGTGTAGGTGGAGGGTCGATATATGGGACCCCTCTATATCATGTTTTGCATGTTTGCTTTGTAAGTTCACAACTTTTACTATATACTTAATTTTTTATATATTCATATATGATATAAAGATAATAGTGTTGGTTGGGGGAAAATACTTTGGTTAGCAGTAATATTTTGATAATGCTCTTTGATCTTTAGTTAAAAAGGCTTAATAACAATGCAAGTTACTGGTAATAGGATGAGTTATGAGAGTACTGTATGTTATATATGCTTCCTTTGTAAGTTCACAGCTATTATTATACACTTATTGTTTATGTATGTTTATATATGAGTGATATACTGCAATAAATTAATTAAAAAACAAAACAAATCAAACAAACAGAAAAGACATATTTACAATCTTGCAAATCCCAACTTGGCTCTGTGGTTCCTTTTCCTCACCACATATAACCCCCTATAACTCCTGGGTGGCACAGAGCACTACTCTAAATACCCTTCTTCTGCCCAGGACCAGCTCCCCATTTGTAAGTTCCTTAAACTGCTACTATTTTGCTTATATGGAGTGGCCTGCTTCGTTTTTTGGTCTTAAATAACCATTGAACTTTGGCAAAATCTATTCTGTCGGTTCACGACCAGACAATTGGCGAGTCAGCCAGAAGACTGTAAATGAAACAAGCTAAGGGAAGTAGGAATCTGTGAGGGGAATCCCAGGGTGGCCAACTACCAGTATGTGAGGGGAGGCAGCCCTATTTTAAGAACAATGTGTGAGTACAGGGATACCTGGAAAACACCAACTACAGTGTTATTTCTTCTAAAGGGGAACCTGGGGAGGAGGGAAAATGGAAATCATAAGGAAAAGAAGCTATTTCAACCACGTGTGACCAATGTTTTGGGCCGTTAGATATGCTGCTGATACCATCAACTTCTCATCCTTGGTAATTTTGAGCTTTAGGTCCCCAGTAGGAATGGATTTCCAGGCAGAGCTGGGACTTTACTTTAAATTAATCCAAGAATTAATACCCACTAAATTAGCTCTACATAGATTAATTAAAGTTACCTGATAGGGTCTTTTCCAGTGAGGTTGGAGTCCATCTTTATGAAGGTGTCTTTTCCAATATACAAAGTCACCAGGCTGAAGATTGTGGTTTTGAATATTGTATTAGTCAGGGTTCTCTAGGGAAACAGAACCAACAAGAGATATCTGTCAGTAGTATGTGATTTTATCAGAGTCTCTCACATTACTGTGAGGATGCAAGTCCAGGTTTCAAAGGCAGGCTGCAACCAGGGGCTCCAATGAAAGTCTGATGAAGGTTCTTAATGATTCTGTGAGGCGCTGGCTGTCCAAAGACGAGCTGGGAAATTCTCACTCAACGCTGGAATCACTTCCCCTTTTAAGACATTCAACTAATTGGACAGAGTCACTCATTGCTGATGGCAATCTCCCTGATTGAAGTAATTGTAATCAGCTATCTATGATTTACCACTGTGGTAAAGTCAATGGTGATTAAGTCCATAAATGCCCTTGTATTGTTGTAGGATTTGAGAGAGGTTCAATTATTTGTGCATAGAAAGGCCAGGACTCAGGAATTATTTTGAGAAGGAAAAATGGCTTATTGATGGCCGGCAGGACTCGGGAGCTTTCTGTTTCACCTGAGTCAGGAACAAGATTTTCAAGTTCCTTTTATACAGGGCTTTAAGGGCTAAATTGTTCTTTGTTTCAGTGCTCAATAGGCTTGAATTAGCATATATCTTCCACATCCTAGGTAAACTTACAGCATGGACTTCATACATTCTAGATAAGCTTTTAGCACATTTGGTTTGCATTTTCCCTGAATATTTAAAGTTTATAGAGTTTGCATTGCTAAACTGTTTCTCACGGACTGGAGTCATTGCTATGGTTACCAAGGGCAGGGCTGCAGACTCTCACCATCCCGCGCCCACAAGTCAGGACAGACAGCTTAGGTTAAGGTTATCTCTGAAGAGACAAAGAGCCTCCCACCCATAACCCACATCAGTATTACAGTTAGCACAGTGCTTGCTTGACCAAAAAACTGGGCAAAATTACCTGAGTTGACACATTAGCCTAATCATCATAAATATCTTTGTCTCCCAGTAGCTCACTGTCAATGGATTGTTCTACCAAGGTTTCATTTTCCTTTAAGGTTTTGTTTAGTTCCTGACAGTAGGTTAGCATATTTCCTTTTATGAAGTAAAGTTCATGTATTCCAGAGTTTATTTTCATAGGTCTCCTTATCCTAATTTCAAATGGGGATAATTTATGTTTTCCAAAAGGAATGGACCTTAGTTTAATAAGACTATAGGTAAGATTTTTTGGCCATGGTGAAGAGAGTCCATGTGTGGGAAACCAGGGACTGGATGCCCCCTCCCTTAAATGAAGCACAGTCTGAAGCACATAGCCACCCAGCCTAACGTGACACTTAATGGTTAAAAAGTCACAGACCTACTGCAAACTTTGATCTTCTCAAGCCTGTATACTCCCTTCCTGCTATAACACCACCAAAATCCCTTTGTGTACCTCATGTAACTTTTGCAGAAACTGTTCTCATACCCTATGGAATGTCTTTGTCCTGATACTCTTTATATTCCCCCTCCTTCCTTTTCCAGCTTCTTTGTGGGGTGCTAACTTCATACTTGGATCAGCTATCATCGAAGTCTGTTCTGTTCATAAATCCCAATAAAGCTCGTGTCTAACCATTTGTCTAGTGCATTCTTTGGTCTTACAGCTGCCTCAACCCATGCCCTTCAAAGTTGGGTTGAAACCCCATGAGTTTAGCTAACTGAATTTTAATTACACTATTTGTTCTTTCTACTAAGGTTGTGAGTGATGGGCATAATGAAAATGTTGCAATCAGCCATATTTTGAATATTGTTTACATAATTTGTCCTGTAAAGTGGTTCCACAGTCACTGTGAAGTTACAAGGGAGTATCCCAATTTGTTATTATTTTAATAATAGCTTTGTGATGGTAGCAACAGTAGCTTGTCTACAGGGAAAGGCTTCAGCCCAATGGGAGTACATACAAATTATTACTAAGACATATTTATAAGCCTTGGGATGGGGGTAATTTAATAAAGTAAGGGAAATGTCCTTGAGAACTATGGAGAGATTTCCCTGGATTATGCTTGGGATAAATTAAACAATTGTGATATATTTTCATTGCTATTCTAAGGGATGGTTTCCAGAAATATTGCTTTCTTCAGTTTACTTTTTATCAGTATTTCAGTGACACATATTATGAATATTTTCCAAAACAGTTTCCTGGAGGCAAGTAGGGAGGACTGGTTTACCATTAGGTCAAATCATGATTTAATTGCAGGCTTATAAAAGTAGCCAGTTCCCCCATCTCCTTTTTAAAATGTTTCCAATAGAGTAGTTTATTTCAAAAGTCACTGTAGAAACAGGAATAGTATTAGAATTTGTAGCAGCACTTTTTGCAGCTGTATCTGCCATGTGGTTTGCAGTGCTTTCCTCCCTATTTGCCCTGGAATAACCAAGGATTTTAATTTTAGTCAAAGCCATTGGTAACAGTACAGCATCTAGCAATTCCTTAACATAAGAGCTGGTTTTTCTTCTTCCATTGAAAATTAAAAATCCTCTTTGTTCCATAGCATCCCAAAATCATGCGCAATCCCAAAAGCATACTGATTGACAGTGTATTTATTTGCAGTAATATACAGGTTCTTATGAGGGCAAGAATTTCAGCTTGCTGGGCAGAGGTAGGATTAGGTAAGGAATTTGCTTCTATTTATGGTTTGAGATAATAGCAAAACTCAACATGATAGATTCCTGAATTATCTTTAAGGTGAGAACCATCTGTATACTAGATAACATCTGCATTATCAATTCGGGTTTCTTGTAAATCTATTCAATGTGTTAATAATTATTTAGAGTTATGCACTTGGGGGACTTTTGTCAGAAATAAGAAATAAATTAGGGAAACGGACTTTGGCCCAGTGGTTAGGGCGTCCGTCTACCATATGGGAGGTCCACGGTTCAAACCCCGGGCCTCCTTGACCCGTGTGGAGCTGGCCATGCGCAGTGCTGATGCGCGCAAGGAGTGCCGTGCCACGCAAGGGTGTCCCCGCGTGGGGCAGCCCCACGCGCAAGGAGTGCGCCCGTGAGGAGAGCCGCCCAGCATGAAAAGAAAGTGCAGCCTGCCCAGGAATGGCGCCACCCACACTTCCCGTGCCGTGCCGCTGACGACAACAGAAGCGGACAAAGAAACAAGACACAGCAAAGAGACACCAAGAACAGACAACCAGGGGAGGGGTGGGGGGGAATAAATAAATAAATCTTTAAAAAAAAAAAAAAAAGAAATAAATTAGCAGATTAAGGTTGTGACAACAACAACAAAAAGATGTTGGGAGAGGAAAGTAAGAGAATTTCATAAATTAATCTGTTGGTAGAGAGGTTTTCAACAGAATGAGGGACATAAATAGTTAAGGGAGATCCCATAATTAATTCTTCAATTGATTCTGTAAGTTTTGCCTTTGCAGCAATGGACCTCAAGCAAAAGGGAAGTCCTCTGGCTATGGTATCCTATTATAGGGTATAATATCCTAGAGGTTTATGTTGGTTTCTGTGCTTTTTGTGTCAGGACGCCTAAGGCATTTCCTTCTCATTAAAGGACGAGGAAAAACAGAGTACTTTGTAATTAGGGTGTCCCAGAATGGAAGTGCTGAACAAACTACACTTTGTTTCCTTAAAAGAATGTTGACTAGTTCCATCCCAAACAAGGGGCTCCACTTGTTTAGCTTTAAACAAGGCATATAAAGTTTGAATCATCGAAGAAAAATTAGGAATCTAGTTGTTACAATATCCTGTGAGGTCTAAAAATCCTTTTAACTAATGTATGGTTTTGGGAGGAGGGAAAGTTTGAAAGATTATGAATTGGTTAAGGCCTAGAAGGAGACTCTGAGAGCAGGGACTGGTGAGGCAGAAAGAATATGGCTAAATGAATGGAATTGTACCTAAAAGAGGGTAAGCTTTAAATTTTATTTCTTTGACCGAAAGGACAGGAATATGTATGGAAGTTATTTCCTTTTCCTAGTCTGTTTAGCCAGGTTCTAAAAGTTCCAAATTAATTTCCCCCTTTTGGGAGAAAGATGGTGTGCTTGGAATGATCTAAGGAAATCTTTTCCCAGAAAGTGAATTGGTATAGAGGAGACTAATAAAAATTGATGAGGGCCTTGTAAAAGGCCTACCTGAAAGGGAATTGGTAGGGATTTAAAGACCATTTGAATTACATCTATATGTCCAAGAGGAGGGTTAATGAGGGCAGTGGGGTTCAAGAGAAGGTGGCCCTAGTATCTATTAGCGCGCTTATGCCCTTGTTTTCAACTCTTTAGATCTATTTCACCTGAAGATGTGATGTGGACAATTGGAAAATCTGCTGTTTTGTAACCAAAGGTTGAGAATTTAATAATTATGATTGTTACCTTATTATATAGATCCTTTATATTATAAAATAGCAAAAGGTTAATAAGGTCTGAAATTACTGAAGCTAGCTAGTGATCCCATCCCTCTAGCCAGCTCACCTTAGACTTAACCTCACCCTTGTGTTACCAGATTTTATCTAGTTTCTTGGCTATGCTGCAGAAATGAATTTCAAGAAAATGCTGGGTGAGTTAGGTCGATAATTTATTCAGGTAGGGAGAGAAGAGAAATGGGAGAAAATAACAGAGCCGGGGTCCCAGATAGAGAGGAAGGGGGTGAAAAGGGATAAAGAGGGCTATTTACAAGCTACAGTTGCCCATTATAGGTAATAAATCCCCAGGTTTACTTGCGTGTCCACGTGGCAGAGGAAAAATAGCAAGAGCAGCATGCAGAGGGCAGGAATGGGTCTGGAGGCAAGAGAACAGGGCGAGAGTTCACTCAGACCTCATGTATTGCTTTATAAAGTACTAATTATTCCACCCCTTTGCTAATGGCAGGGGAGGTGTTCTAGCTGTTTGCTGTTTTGATTGATTATTCCATCCATCAACCGCCTAGTGAGGACCCAATGATAAAGTCCCTAGGGAACATCCGGAGCTTTTCCTTCCTCCTGGAAGAAATCTTTGTTCTAGATAGCAGAATCTTGAGGGTGGGGTATTCCAGCAGCCATTTTGGGGGTTAATGATGTCCACGTGGACTTTTTGCCAGGTTCCAGATCTGTCTATTAATTCCCTATCTTACTAGCCTGTTTCAATTGTGTATGCTTACTATTGTGATGGTCATTCTAGATTGAGCTCAACCTTGCTTAGGCTTACTATTGGGATGGTAACAACTCCACCTTCCTCTGTCTACTAGCCACTTGTAAAACCTTGTGACTGACCTCTACTCTGTACTTTCCTATCTCAGAACTTTGATGTCTGAAAATGATTGTAACTCTGTAACTCACCCCTGGGTTGGAGTCTACCCCCAGCTTGTTCAACCCCTTAATGTTTATTAATGAAGGAACCTGTGTCCAGCTCCACTGCAAATATTCATTAGTATGCTGATGTTATAAAATATTAGAATTTCTGCAGATCAGAGAAGCAGTTTGGGGCCAGAAGGTCACTGTGTTCCATTGCTTGCATAACCAATAAAGCTCTTTCTCTCTTTGAAACACTGGGGTCTCGGGAATTGGCTTTAAAGACACACTGGAGGGAAACAGACTTTGGCACAGTGGTTAGGGCATCCGTCTACCATATGGGAGGTCCGCGGTTCAAACCCCGGGCCTCCTTGACCCGTGTGGAGCTGGCCATGCGCAGTGCTGATGCGCGCAAGGAGTGCCGTGCCACGCAAGGGTGTCCCCCGCGTGGGGGAGCCCCACGCGCAAGGAGTGCACCCGTGAGGAAAGCCGCCCAGCGTGAAAAGAAAGTGCAGCCTGCCCAGGAATGGCGCCGCCCACACTTCCCGTGCCGCTGACGACAACAGAAGCGGACAAAGAAACAAGACGCAGCAAATAGACACCAAGAACAGACAACCAGGGGAGGGGGGGAAATTAAATAAATAAATAAATCTTTAAAAAAAAAAGAAAAAGAAAAAAAAGGAATGAAATGCCACTTTGAAATCTATGTTTGGCTTTTGTCAGTTGCTGGCGCCTAAGAATTCACAGAAAAGGTAAATATGTAGTTTAAAATGAATCTTTAAAGGCCAATACTTTCTTGCTGGTGAATTAAATGCATAACTGCAGATGAGAATTTGTTCCATTACTAAGAAAAGGCAGTACTTCACAGAATTGTTACTCATAAAATTCTTGTAGCTTAATTAATAAAGGTATCCAATTCACCTTAAGGTTAAAAAAATTAATAAAAACTGTAAATAAGAGTTAAGATCATTTATAGAGGCATTTATATTATAAAACAGCAGAAAGATAATAACTGAAATAACTGGGTAAATTTAGCCTGAAACTATTATGGTAAGTGTAAATTCTAAACTAACCTTACCTTCCTTTATGGTTACTTCAAGCCTAACCTCACCCCTTGCCTTTGCCTATGGTTATTTCGTAACAGCTTCTGCCCCTATAGCCCAGGGAAAGGCAGACTTGGGGATATCACTGCCTCCTGTCCTACTGATATTAGTAACCCTGCTTTCTCTCATGAATCCAAGTGTAAACTAAATTGCTGCCTGGTGGAATTCTTAGCCCTTGAAGTTAAACAACCACTGGAGTTTTATTATCTCCAAGGACTGGGTGGGGAAAAAAAGGAAGTCTCCTGCCTTAACTGTCAGTGTTCTGAAGAGTGGCAATTCATGAGAGAAACCAGTCTGTCTTCCTGAGACTTCTAATAGCCTCAGTAAATACACATAGAATTAATCTTGTTGCTTATCAAAATTCTGCTAAATTCAAGGTAAAATATAAAGTTCTGAAACAAACAAACAAAAAATGGTGCTAAAGCATAGAGAACATTTTGGTTACAAGCCATTAGTAAAGAAACAAAATTCTTGTGTAAAACTGCACAGTCATAGTGCAAATTAAGAAAAGTTTCAGGAGTCTTTGAAATGTTTTGCAGTCACACTTATTTTGTAAAAAATGGAAGTTTTAAGTAAATAAAGTTACGTTTCTGTGTCAAACTATTCATGTCTGCCTATTTGCTCAAATTGTTAAGGTTAAATATGCAGTTATATAAGTAATAAATATTTTTGGAACCCAAATTAAGCTAAATAGTATATAAAATAATGCAAAATATAAGTAACATCAATGAGTTGTGTTTCTGTGTCTAACTCTATTTATGTCTGCCCGTTTCCTCAGTGTATGTCTTCATACATCAGGATGATAGTATCAAATTAATAAGTGAAAATTCTTAAAAGAGCTCTATTCAAATTGTTAAAAATTAAATATGCAATTATATATGTGAATAATATTCCTGGACTCCAAATTAGATTAAGCAGGATGGAAAGGTTATATAGAAATCTGATTATAGCAACTATTGGGAAAGGCCCTCCTCTTTGCAAAAAGCTTTGAGGGCAGAACTAGGTGTGGCAGATTAAACCTATCTACTAGGCTAGGGAATTAAGAATCAGTTTGCCCTGTAATTTCCCAGTTTAAACCTTTTGACATCCATAAAATAAAGATAATTAGTGGCTATGTTGACAAATTTCAGTAAGTAAAAAAAAGCCCATAAAAACTATGAAGAAAACATTCCTGGATTAAGATTAAACAAATTAACTAATTGTGTAATGTGTTTTGAAACCTGGTAGTCAGTATGCTTTTAAAAATTATTTATTTTCATAACTTAAACAAAGAAAAGAAGTTTTTAGCTTCCTGTAAGGGAAAAAGAGAACATTCCTTACATAACTATAATGGTTTCAATTTTATTTAGCTTGGGTATAATCTCCCTTCATTTATAAAATACCCATTAAATAAATTAACATTATATGTACAAAATCTTTAGAGTAATAAAAATTATAAATTCGCGTTAATGAAATTAAGCTAAAGAAGAAAGATTGTAGGTATGCTCTCTTAAATAAATAAAGTAAATTTCTTTGGTGAGTAATTGTTAATATGTTTATTTAAACATAAGGTAACTAGTCAGTGTGGTTGACTATTATATAGAGTTTGTAAAACATCTTCTGAACTGAAAATGTTTAAATAGTTCTAATTCTAAAAGTCATGTTTTAACTAAAAATTTGGATTAGTATTGGTGGCAAAGAATAACTTTGTGATAATAAAACCTGTCTGAAGGCCACCACGAGGTACATATTTAAGTAAATGGTAATAAAATGTTATCTTGATTCTATTGAGATCTTCTGTTTTCATTTTAACAATGAAAAATAGTTTTTTCCCTTTATTACTAAAGTAAAATACCTACTGTTATCTTCATGGTAAAATTGTATAAGGAAACAGTCATTTAATATGATGTGTTACACTAAATTGTTTAAAATATATATAAAAACAAGGAATAAACTTTAACATTGTCAAACTCTTTTGTGCATTCAAACCAGGCCTTGAATACATTACAGGTTGCCTCTCCATGTGAGTTATTGGTTAGGCTGGCCACTGACCCCTCAATTAGAAATATTTGCTATGTCAGCCTCTGGTTCTGTTCCTGAAGTCGATGGAAGCTACGTTGCAGTTTCAAGCTCCTGCAGCAGCCAATGATGACTCGGTACAGCCAAGTGTACAATGGATATCGCCTCCAGACTGGCACTGTTCCATAGTGCCAGAGAGCACTATGCACCAGGCTGGTAGAATACTGGAAACTCTCTCTAGGATCAACGATGCTATGACTTGCTCACTGTGTGAAGAACATGCTAAGTGGAGCCATGATACTAATATAGCCTGTGCATAAATTCCAAATTGTTTCCAAGTGTACCTAGTCTCTAGAAATCCAAATAAGTAATATAGGCCCTACAGTCTTTGCATGTTCAGAAAGGTTGTAAGACTGAGTGTGTATTCAAGGTTGCATCCAGACGGGATGTGTAGGATATGCTAAGTTCAAGCTCACCTGAAATGTGGAGAATATGCTAATTCAAGCTCACCTGAAATGTGGGGGATATGCTAATTCAAGCTCACCTGAAATGTGGGGGGTACTTTAATTCAAAACCTATCTAGTACTCAGACAAACACTTAACTAACAAGGAAAGTCGTTTTCTTTCAAAAGGGCACCATTTAACTCCCAACCCTTATATCTTTTCTATATAAAAGGGAACCCAAAATTCTATTTGGGGCTTGGTTTTTATTAGCACAGGAGTCCGCCGAGTCTGGCCAGTTGAAATAAATCAACTTCCTTCTCAGAGTTCTTGTGTCCTGGCCTTCGATACCACATACAGTCGACTTCTCTACATTTCTGGGGGCTTGTGCGGGATTGCGCTGAGAAGGTCAAAGGCAGCAACAGTTGTTTGCCCCTCCCGGACGTCTCCGAGGAGGCCGGGAGGGCCCGGGTGAAACCCAGCCCTGGGCGCCCCTGGACACCCCATTTGAGTCCAGAAAGAGGTTGTGGTTTTTGCTGGAGCCCTCCCTGATGAACCGGAGGTGCCGGAGGGTTTGAGAGACCCTGAGAATGAAGCAAGGAGCTCCGCACGTCGGACTGGTAAGACCCCCCCGGGCATAGTGCAGGAAAAGCCTAATTCTAAAACTAGGAGGGAGCCTGATCAACTCTCTAAAATGGGATGCCCTAGTACTCCTGAGAATACATGAGAAAACCATCTCCTCTCCAGGTCTGAGGAAAGGAAAGAGGGGTGGTTGTGTGCGTGTGCTTGTGGCGACTGAGTGAGACACAGAAAATCACTTCTGCGGGGTGAGTGCGGAGTCCTGATCCGCGGTTCCATGGTGACCTCATACGATCAAGGGCGGTCTGGGGGGTCCCTGCCAAGGGAACCTCTTCTGAATCAGGGACTTATACCGATCCGCTAAGGTTAAGAAGCACCAAAAGCTCCCGCGAGGGACGTGACCGGAGACAGACAAAGCGTAAGGCTTGAGTGACTGTTGTGCACCATCGGCACAGGGTGGAAATGGGAAGCACATACACAGTAGAACCCCGTTAGGCTGTATGCTGAAAAACTTCCCCCGTGCATTCCGTGAAGATGTGTATGGCATAAGGTTTCAGCCAGGAAAGCTTAGGATGCTTTGTGAATTAGAATGGCCAACTTTTGGCGTGGGCTGGCCCCAGGAGGGCACTTTGGATCCCCAGATCATCTGTAAAGTCCACGATGCAGTAACTGGAAATCCAGGGCATCCAGACCAGTTCCCCTACATTGATGCTTGGGAAAATGCTGTGAGCCAAAGCCCACCTTGGTTAGGGAAGTGCGTGACAAAGGAAGCTAGAATTTGCTTAATACAGAAACTGAGGAGTGCCGTCCCAGGGACCAGACCAAACAATCAACGTGCAAAGGGCCCAGAGAAAGTGCACCCCAAGTCCAATGCCAATCCGCCCGTTTTAGAAGAGCCTTACGAACAATGAATTTCCACCGCCTTATGCGATGACTCCCACCCCGGCAGTATTGCCTAAGCTGTGCCCCGTTGTCGTCATCCGCGCGGGGAAGTGCGACGCCCACACCATCCCCACGGCTGCTTTTATCGCCATCAGAGAGGGCACCTATACCATCCCCGCAATTGCCTTTATCGCCATCTGCATCTGAGAGCCCTACGACATCCCTGCAGCAGTTTTTACCATCTCCACAGCGGTCTTTGGCACCTTCCACAATGGAAAATGCAGACCAGCTGCTTTTACAGCTGGTTTCCCCTGGCAACACCACTGCAGTGCTGCCAGTCAGTCAGGAAGGAGACGCTGAGAGGCAGCAACTCAAACCAGGGGGAGCCCCAGGGGCAGAGGGAGCAGAGAGAAAGGCTGCCTTCCAGCAACCTCCCTGTGAAGCCCGGACCCCAATTTTTTACTATGCAGATGGCCAGGTTCAGGGGGGGAACCAGACATTCATCTATCAGCCCTTTATGACAACAAAGGACCTCTTTAACTGGAAAAGCCACACCCTACCATTCTTGGAGAAGCCTCAGGCCATGACAGACCTTTTCTAGTCCATCATACAGACCCACAAACCCACCTGGGCTGATTGTAAACAACTTATAATGACTTTATTGAACTTTGAGGAGAGAATGCGTGTCACGCAGGGAGCACTAACCTGGCTTAGAGAGCACCCACCTGAGGGAACTTTGGACAGTGATCAATATGCCCTCTTGCAGTTCCCAGAGGAGGACCCCCTGTGGGATCCAAATAGCGATGCTGGGCTTAACTGACTAGAAATGTTCCATTAACGCCTTAGTTGAAGGATTCACGGCGGGGAGCTGCAAGGCAGTGAATATGGCAAAGACCAGTCAAATTCTACAGGCTCTGGATGAGAGTCCTGCTCAATTCTATGACAGACTGTGCAAAGCATTTCATGTATACATGCCCTTTAACCCAGATGCTCCTGAGAGCCAAACAATGGTCAATGCAGCATTCGTTGCCCAATCACAGACTGATATCCGAAGAAAGCTGCAGAAGTTGGATGGGTTTGCTGGACTGAATATCTCTCAGCTCATGGAAGTAGCTACTAAGGTCTATGTCAACCGTGATGTAGAAACTAGAAGGGAAGAAAATCGGAAGATGAGGAAAAAGGCAGATCTTCTGGCAGGGCAATCGTGGAAAAATCCATTCCTGTGTCAAGGAGAGTAACCTGTCAAGCCCCACCCCCAAGGAGAGGGAAAAGCCCACGTCTAGGGCGAAATCAGTGTGCATACTGCAAAGAGGATGGGCATTGGAAGCAAGAGTGTCCCAGCTGGCCACTTGACCCGGCCTCTGCAGCCAAAACGTAAGCCAGAAAAGCTAGTGGGGCATCACAACCCAAACGCTGGGTCTGTAAAGGTTCCAAAAATAACCCTGCAAATCAGATCACTGGGCTGACAGGAATGGAGGACTCTGATAGAGATTATTAGGACAGACCGGGCTCCTATTCTCTCGGCCCCTCGGAGCCTATGGTTGGAGTCCAAATTGGGGGCTGCACCATACATATGATGGTCAACACTGGGGCTCAACATTCAGTAATGACCAAGCCAGCTGGGCCTCTATCAAAAAGACAAGGCACTATCGTAGGGGCAACCAGCAAAAGTACCAAACGGCCCTTCCTTCAAGCCAGGACCTGCAACATTGGGGTGAAGGAGGTCACTCACGAATTCCTTTATCTTCCCGAGTGCCCAGGCCCCCTCCTGGGTCGAGACCTGCTGTCTAAACTGCAGGCTCAAATTACCTTTGATGCCACAGGGCAATCCACACTGACACTGAGGCCACAGGACCCTCCAAAAATAGCGCTAACCCCTCCTCTGCAGGAGGAATGGAGACTGTTTTGCCTCAGTGAGACTGGCCAATCCATGGCCACACAGCTCCCCTTTGAAGATGTGCCTGAAATATGGGCAGAGGGTAACCCAACAGGAATGGCACATGACATTCCTCCAATTATTATTGAAATAAAGCCTACAGCCAGTCCAGTAAGCATAAGGCAGTATCCAGTTCCACGCGAAGCACAAGAAAAGATTCAGCTACATAGAGATTACTGAATGAGGGCATATTGAGGCCGTGCCAGTCTCCGTGGAACACCCCACTCTTCCCAGTTAAAAAAGCTGATGGGGATTACCGCCCAGTCCAGGGTTTACGAGCAGTTAATTCGGCAGTAATAACCCTTCATTCTGCGGTTTCTAATCCATATACTCTCCTCAGCTTAATACCCTCATCAGCAATCTACTTTTCATGCTTAGATCTTAAGGATACCTTCTTCTGCATTTGGGTAGCACCCCGGAGCCAGCCAATTTTTGACTTTACATGGGAAGATCCAAACTCACGTGAAAAGCAGCAGCTAACATGGACACGATTGCCTCAAGGATTTAAAAATGCACCCACTATTTTTGGACAAGCCTTGGCCAGTGATCTCAAATCCTTTAAAGCAGGAAGCCATAACTGTTTTCTCCTCCAATATGTAGATGACCTCATTCTCAGAAGTCCCACCTACCAAGACTAAGCTGGTGGAACCCATGCTGTTTTAAAGCATCTACAGCAAAAAGGCTATCAGGTATCTAAGAAAAAAGTCCAGATCTGCCTACCTCAGGTCAAATATCTAGGTTCTAAAATAACGCAGGGGTGCCATGAATTGGGACTTGAAAGAAAGAAAGCAATCTGTAGTCTCCCTGAGCCCAATACCCGCCAGAAGCTGCGAGAGTTACTCGGGGTGGCTGGATCCTGCCGCAATTGGATCCCCAATTTTGAGGTCCTCACGCGCCCTTTATATGAAGCCACAAAGGGGGGAAATCGTGATCTCCTGCTCTGGGAAAGACTACAGAAAAATGCTTTCACTCTCTCAAACAAGCTCTAATGGAAGCACTGAGCCTCAGACTTCCAGACCTCAGTAAGCCATTCTACCTCTATGTTCACAACTGCCAAAGCGTCGCAGTAGGAGTACTCACTCAATACCTCGGTTCCTGGCAAAGACCTGTAGTGTATCCATCCAAACACTGGACACTGTAGCCCACAGATGGCCCTCATGTTTGCAGGCTGTAGCAGCTGAAGCCATGCTTACAGTAGAAGCTATAAAATTAACTCTTGGGCAGCCTATAATTGTCCAGGTTCCACATGCAATAATCACAATCTTAGAAGCCAAAGGAACACATTGACTTACTAACAGCCACTTGGTTAAATATCAAACCCTATTATGTGAAAATCCATCCATCCAGCTGGAACTTGTAAAAACCCTAAATCCTGCTACCCTGCTACCCACACACACACAGAGCTGACGCAGCAAGATGACACAACAAAAAGAGACACAGATCCCCAGTGCGACTGATGAGAATACAAGCATACACAGAACACACAGCAAATGGACAGAGAGAGCAGACAATGGGGGTGGGGAGGGTGGAGGGGGAGAAATAAATAAATAAATCTTTTTTTAAAAAAAGTATTATAAGTTTTACCATTACCTCAGTATAACAAACAGTGAAAAGGGAAGATTCAATCTATAGAATTCCAAGTAAGAAACTCAATGGATGACGAAATTAGAGAATTACCATTCTGTAGCCCTTAATGAATTAATACATAAAGGTAATGATCTTAAATGACAATGCATACACAGACATTATTTTTGTCCTGATGAAAGTACACAGCACCACCCCTGGAGTGAACTTTCAATAAACAAACAAACAAATAAACCTTAATCGGATCAAGCTTCTATGTAACAGACGTGGTTTTTGATGCTGATACCTCGGGTTCACTTTCTTTACTCATACTGTTGTATATGTTTGAGAAACTCTATAATATCAAAGGAGTATTTAATAAATATCATGGCTTGCAACTTGAGAACCCACCTGAAATGGCACAATTTTTAACAAAATATACACGATTAAATATGTTCATAAAGACAGAGAAAACTTTAAGCAAACAAACAGCTGAAACTCTAGTCTGAATCGCTGGGAGCCTCAAAATGCTCCAGGACCAACCAGGTTTGGAGGCCTGTTACATCAAATGGTCAGGGAAAAATTACACAACATCTTATGTACACCCTTCCAAACCATGCAAAAAGATGGCAAATTACTCAACTATTTTATTATTTTTTTTCTTTTTTTTTTATTGACTTTGTAATAATATTACATTAAAAATATATATGTGAGGTCCCATTCAACCCCACCCCCCCACCCCCCCTCTCCCCCCCCCAACAACACTCGTTCCCATCATCATGACACATCCATTGGATTTGGTAAGTACATCTTTGGGCACCTCTGCACCTCATAGACAATGGTCCACATCATGGCCCATACTCTCCTCCATTCCATCCAGTGGGCCCTGTGAGGATTTACAATATCCGGTGATTACCTCTGAAGCACCATCCAGGGCAGCTCCATGTCCCAAAGACGCCTCCACCTCTCATCTCTTCCTGCCTTTCCCCATACCCATCGTCCACCATGTCCACTTTTCCCAATCCGATGCCACCTCTTCTATGTGGACATTGGATTGGTTTACTCAACTATTTTAAACAGCTAGCTGTCCTTGACCCAAATCCCATGTAAAGATGCCCCAAGTAAAGACCACATCAATAAGGATCATTTACACAGAGACGAATATTCTAAATAAATTCATAGCTGTCTTAGTTTCCCAGCTGCAACACGAATACCATGAATTAGGTTGGCTTAAACAATGGGAATTTATTGGCCCATGGTTTTGAGGCTAGGAGAAGGCCAAAATTAAGATGTCAGAATAGGAAATGGATGTGGCTCAAACAGTTGGGCACCCACCTACCACATGGAAGGTCCCAGGTTCGGTTTCTGGTGCCTCCTAAACAAGATAAGCAAGACAGTGAGATGACACCACAGGTTGGCACAGTGAGCTGATGCAATGACCTGATGCAATGAAGAGACACAATGAGGAAACATAATAAGAGACACAACAAGCAGGGAGTGGAGGTGTCTCAAGTGATTGGGCACCCCACCCCTGCTATGGTTCCCCATGCCTCCTAAAAAGAAGAAGACCACACAACGAACAGACACAGAGAGCACACAGCGAGTGCAAACAACGAGGGGGTTGGGGAAAACATTTTTAAAAAAAGATGTCAGCATGGTGATCCTTTCTCCTTGAAGACTGTGGAGTTCCGGGGTTGACTGCTGGTGATTCTTGTGTCCTCAGCTTTTTTGTCACCTGGAAATGCACAAGGCAGTGTCTTTGCCTTTTCCATCTTGGGTTCATTTGAATTCCAGCTTTAGGCACCCCTGTGACTCTCTCTTCTGTCTCAATTTCATTCTACTTATAAAGGATTCCAATAATCTGGATTAAATCCCAATCTGATTCAGCTGCCCTCAGCTTAAATGAAAATATCATCTTCAAAAAGTCATATTTACAATGGCTTCCCTCTAACAAGAATGACTTAAGATAAAGAACATTCTTTTCTAAGGTATGTAATTCAAACTACCACTATAGCATATCCAATAGAGTGGTGAATTAAATGAAGAAATATGCTGTATCCAAGGAATGAAAAGTGATTATCACGTTAGAAATACTGCCATTGAAAACACTATGTTAGCAATAGAAGGAGAAAAGAAAACATTTGCTAACATTCATGTGTAAAGAAAAAGGCTTTGATAAAAATTGTTCACCAGTTTCTGGTCATAACGTTTAGCAAATTTATACTAGAAGGGGATTTCCAACATTTAAAATCTGCAGTAAACATGCTTAAATGTGAAACGTTACAAGCATTCTCAATAAAGTGAGGAAAAAGATACAGATGTAAGGTAACACCTATAGTGTTGAAAACTGGACACGAGTATTTCTGTTCTCTCATATAAAGAGCCAAGATGTCATTACTCCCATTCTAACAACAAGAAAGAGCTGAACAAACAGAAAATTAATCACTCTTTAGATATATCAGAGAACTGAGGACACAGGGTAAGCCAACTCCCTGAAAACTGGAGACTGCTTAATACGGAGAATCACAACTTACCAGGAGCAAAAGCCACTAAAGCCAGGTACAGGTAGGAAAACTTAACCTGTAATCACCAACTTCTGAAGACTGCATGTGGATTAGCTTGAAGGTGAAAATTCCCTGGGGGCTCAACCTTTGGCTCCCAAACTTTGATGAGTTTTACTGCCAGGCGTTGCAAACCAGATTCTCACAATGAAGAGTGGGGGAAATTTCCTTTTGTGCTTCCAGCAGGGGAAAGGGAAAAGCAACCATTTTGAAATATGCCCAGGGCATTCTGTGCTCCACCTGCATTTAAGAGAAATTACATTCTTAGAACCTAACAGGTATAGTGGAAGGGAAACAGTCAATTCCAGCTCCCACCTAGCATTTCCGGCTCACCCAAAAGGGAAATAAAGCTGAGATACAGCCCAAGAGCAAAGGTTCACTGAACTGAGACCTAATCACAGCATGATGGAATGCTTCCTCTTTGACCATACCACATCAGCACATCAATAGGAATGTTGTATAAGGACAGCAAATGACAACTCTAAGAACTGCAGGGCTCAGACTCTATTTAGGAAATACTGCCTAGAGAAATTCAAAAAACAACTTGGGAGAGAAAAACAAGGATATTGGAGGAAGAAACAGAGGGTCTCAGATACCTACAGTTACAGCAAACAGCAAGCACAGAGTCAATATTAGCCAGATAATCATAAATTCTGGCCTATTTAGCTCAGTTACCATTACCTACTACATCATGTCCAGTTTTGGACAAAAAAATTACAAGGCATGCTAAAAGGCAAGAAAGAGCACCATCTGAAGAGCCAATACAAAGACCAGAACCAGACACAGGTATGGAAGAGATTTTGGAATCATCAAACTGGGAATTTAAAATTACTATAATAGAAACACTAAGGTCTCTAATGGAAAAAATGAATAACATGCAAGAACAGATGGATAACATAAGCAGAAAGGTGGAAACTCTAATAAAGGATCAAAAGGAAATGCTGGGAATTAAACACTTTAACATAAATGAAGATTGCCTTTGCTGGGCTTATCAGTAGACTGGATGCAGCTAAGGAAAGAATCAGTGAGCTTAAAGAATTGTCAATGGAGACTTCCCAAACTATAATACAAAGAGAAAAGAGAATTTTAAAAAAACAACAGAACATTATCTCCAACACAATTATAGGTGTAACATAGGCATAACGGGAATATTAGAAAGAAAAAGAGAAAAAAAGAAGCAGATGAAATATCTGAATTAATAATGGCTGAGAATTTTTCTAAGTTAATGTTCTACCAAAGCACAGATCCAGGAAGCTCAAAGAACACCAAGCAGACTAAAAGACTAATATAAGAATGAAGAAGAACAAAGTCAGAGGGCTGACATTATTTGACTTCAAGACTTAATACAAAGCTACAGTGACCAAGATGTTAGTGTAAGACGTTAGTGTAAGAAGAGATAAATAGATCTATCTAGATAGAATAGAGAGCTCAGGAATAGAATCACACAAGTATAGTCAACGGATCTTTGACAAAGGAGCAAAGCAATTCAATGAACGAAGGCTAATCTAGTCAAGAAATAGTGCTGGAACAGCTCAACGTCCACAAACAAAGCAATCAATCTAGACACAGACCTTATACCTTTCTAAAAATTAACTCAAAATGGCTCATAGACTGAAATCTAGAATTAAAAACTACACAATTTGTAGAAAATGAAGAGGGGAAAATCTAGGTGATCCTGTGTTTGGTGATTTGCTGATGACATTTTAGATCGAACAAATAAAGAAAAATCCACGAAAGAAAAATAAATAAGTTGGACTTCATTAAAGTTAAAACAAAAGACTTGTACTTTGTGAAAGAAAGTGTTAAGAGAATGAAAAGACAAGTCACAGACCTAGGAGAAAATATTTGCAAAACCCCTATCTGATAAAGGACTTGTATCCAAAATATAAAAAGAACTCAACAGCAAGAAAACAACCCAATTAAAATTGGGCAAATATAGGAGCAGACACTTCACGAAAGAAGATATATGGATGGCAAATAAGCCTACGGAAAAACGTTTGACATTATACATCATTAGGGCATTTCAAATTTAAAAAACAATGTGATGCCACTCTATAACTATTAGACTGAATAAAATCCAAAACATTGACAACACCAAATACTGGCAAGGATGTGAAGCAACAGGAATACCCATTCACTGCTGGTAAGAATGCAAAAGAGTACAGCCACTTTGGAAGATATTTTGGAAGTTTCTTACAAAGGTACACATAGATTTACCATTTGACCCAGCAATCACTGGCCTATGTATTTACCCACATGAGTTGAAAACATATCCACGCAAAAGCCTGCACAAAAAGGTTTATAGTACTTTACTCATAATTACCAAAATTGGAAGCAACCAAGATAGATTTCAATAGGTGAACAGATAAACTGTGGTACACCCATACAATGGAATCATACTCAACAATTTAAGAAATTAAATTGTAGCTTGATAAGCTACCAAAAAAACCATGGAGCAACCTTAAATGCATAATGCTAAGTAAAAGAAGCCAGTGTGAAAAAGCTATATCCTGTATGATGCCAAGTATATGTCATTCTGGAAAAGTCACAACTATAGAAACAGTAAAAGATCAGTGGTTGCCAGAGTTCAGGGTGAGGTGGCAGGGGAATGAATAGGTGGGACAGAGTGTATTTTTAAGGCAGTCAAATTATTCTGCATGGAGGCTACATGAATTAAACGTTTGTTCAAACTCCTAGAACTGTGCAACCCTTTTCCAGGCATTGGTTAAAAATAATGTAGCAATAGTGGTTCATCAATTGTAACAAAATGTACCAACTGACACAAAACGTAAATCAAGAAAACCATCAGTGGGGAGAGAGAGAGAACATGGTACCTCTGCGTGTATATGCTCACTTTTCTGGGAATCTTAAACTGCTCTAAATAATAGTCTACTATAAAATAGGGGGGGATTGGAAAAGAATATATAGCAAGTGCACTGCCATATGCAAGAATGTCAATATAAATACGAGCTTTGACTAATGAAAAGGAAATATGATCCTCTCATTAAAAAACCCAGGGGGGGAAGCGGCTGTGGCTCAGTCAGTTGGGCTCCCATCTACCATATGGGAGGCCCTGGGTTCACCCCTGGGGCCCCCTTGTAAAGGCAGGCTGGCCGCAAGCTGCAGAGTGCCGCTGAGCGCCGACTCAGCAAGGTGCCGCAACAAAAAAGGGAGACAAGCAAAATCACAGAAGAGCCCACAGGGAATGGGCACAAAGAGTAGGCAGCAAGCGAGCCACAAGGCGGGAAGGAAAATAAAATACAGACACAGAAAAACACACAGTGAATAGACAGAGAGCAGACAGCATGCAAAAAAGCCACAAGTGGGTGTGATTAAAAAAACAACCACAAATAAAACAGGAATAGGCACAGAAGATGCTATTCAAAACACATGACAAATTTCAGATCCAATGGACAGAAGATCACTATAGCAAAATCAGGAGGCTGCCTCACAAATCAATAATTAATTAGTGTTGGAAAATGTAGGACTCATGCCAGCAAAAATATCCAAAACATATCTAAAAAGAAATCTAAGAACAATGTATCAGATCTTTGCAGAGGAAACTATAAAAATTTACTGATAGAATTAGGTAAAAGTCCCAAGTAGAGCACTATACTAGGATTATTCATGGGACAAACAAGATAATATTCCGTAATTTATTCCTCGTTTAATTCTTCTTATTTACACACTTAACGCATTACCTATAACTGCCAAGGCGACCACCAAATCCGGGCTGCTGTTTCCGTGCCCAAAATCAATCTTAGCAAAACTAAAGAAGGAATACAAAGCGCAATATCAACAGCAACAGCAACAAGACAAAAATAACACCCTCCTGAGGGACCTTACCTTTGTGTTCAACTAGCACTTGTGCGGGGAAGGTGGAGGATGCCCTCAGTTCAGACACGTCTGTAGCCTGCAGTAGAAGGCAGATGACATGGCCGGTTGGAGGACGACTTTCTAAGTTGTGCCCTCATTTGTCCCAGTGTTCTCAGAAAAACTTCAACTCCACTGCAGAAAGCACCGCAGACCACAAGTGCCAGTACCATGGGCAATACCAGGACGGCACAAAAGCCTGAATCACTTACTCTGACTCAGGAATTGTGCTCCTAACTAAAGACAAGCTCTTTGGTGGGTGACCCTGGCCTTTTACTGTCATTCTACTAGAACAGAAGGAACGTGCTAAAACAGAATGGTAAGGATCACAGTGAGTCCTACACACTTAGGGGATGAGCTCGTCCTTTGAACGTGTGAGGACTGCCCCTGGTGTCAGCAGAGGGAGTCCCCAGACGGAGCGTTCAAGCCAAGAACTCTGAGTTTCTACTTGGGGTCTCTAGGGCCCTTGCCTAGGTTGGGGATGACCTCGGACCAGGAAAGGCAGAACTCTCAGGCCCTGCCAGCTGTCAGTGTGAGGTCCTTCTATACCCCAGAAGGGAGGAGGCCCCACAAAGTCTGCTGTACAGGGGCACCTGCACTTCTCCAGCAGGAGTCTCAAGAAGTCCGGGACTTTGATCTGAGGGGCAGCAAGTCAACCTGAGAACGGGTGAGCCAGGACTGAGGGCCTCCCCCACACCCCACAGTGCAGGACGCCCCAGAGAGCCCCGCCCGACTGTCCTGTCTGCGGTGCCCCGGGCACAGCTGCTGAGCGCAGGCTCCCATTTCTCCCCCGGGGTGTCTCCGGAAGTGAGGGCTTTGCGGGCTGCCTCGGGTCAGCAGCGGGACAAAGCCCAGGCCGGGCCAGCCGTGCAGGAAAGACCCACCTGCACCGCCCGCACCACCCGCCCGCACCACCTCAGGGCTGGGCTTTGTGCGAGCAGCCCCGCCCGCACCACCTCAGGGCTGGGCGTTGTGCGAGCAGCCCCGCCCGCACCACCTCAGGGCTGGAAGTTGTGCCAGCAGCCCCACCCGCACCACCTCAGGGGGATGCAGGGCGCCTGGCCCCTGCACGCAGCCCCGGGAGCCCCCAGGCGGGGGCCGGAAGCGGCTCAGCGGGACTTCCGCCGGGCGGCTGTGGGCGTCGACGCCTTCTGAGGGGTGCGGCCTCGGCTCCACAGAGGGAGGAGTCCCAGCACAGGGCAGGTGCGGGGGACTAGCCTGAGGAAGAGGCACCGAGGGGAGGCCCCGCAGGCCCCGCGCCGCGGCCCTCTGCTGCCGTCCACTCAGGCCTGGCCCTTCGGCCAAAGACCATCGGTTCTTCCTCGGGGTCTCAGGGAATAAAGTTCTGGCTCTCAAAGTACTGCACTCGGGTCGGGAGGGCAGCTCCCCCGACGGAGGGCCCCGGGAGAGGGCAGGGGCCGAGGGGACTCTCCTGAGCTCCTCAGCCGCCGAGGTGGGGCTCGCTCAAGACCTGAGGCCCGCAGCCCCGCGCGCCCCTCTCTGCCGTGTCCCCGCTCCCCCGCAGGGAGGGCTGTTCTGCCCCATGGCCCCTCACATCCGCATCCGCCCCTGGGTCTCGGGAATAAAGGTTTCTGTCCGAGGTAGTAGACTCCGGTCCTCAGAAGACATCCCAGATGGAGCCGAGGAGGGGACCCCGAGTGAAGGGGGGGGGGGCGCCAAGCCCCGCCGCAGGGCTGGGGCGGCCCTGGGAGGCCCAGGCAGGCTGAGCTGGGCCCGCTGCTGCACCCAGAGATCCAGGGAGGTGGGGCCCTCCGTCTAAGGGTGCCCCTGCCGCGGTGTGGGCTGAGCTGCCTCTTGGCTTCCGCCTGGCGTGCTCCAAGGAGACATGGAGGTGTCAGTATCCGAGCAGCAGAGGGGAAGGGTCCCCGATCCCGCCGACACTCGAGAGGATGGGCCTGTCCGGGGCACCAGAGGACCTCCGCACACGCACACGCACACGCACCCTGCAGCTCAGCAGAGAGGGCCTGGCCAGACCCTTGCTGTCACCTGCTGGCAGGCTGCAGCCTGAGACAGACTCCAATTCCTTCCACAGGGTCCTCAGGGGACAGGCGGATCAGCACAGCAGCCTCGTGCGTTCCTAGAGCCGTGACCTCAAGGAACCTCGAGGTTCGTTTCCATACAGGCCAGGAGCTTATCTTCCTCCCGACCGTGAGCACGTGCCTCACCCGCCCTGGCACAGTGGGCGCACAGCCCCTGCCCTACCCTCCAGCCCACATTCCTGCCTCTTCTCCCCAGCAGGTCCACCATGCCTCGCGGCCAGAAGAGTAAGCTCCGTGCCCGTGAGAAACGCCGCCAGGCCCACGGTGAGACCCCGGGTCTCCAGGCCGCTCAGGCCCCTGCAGCCGAGGAGGAGGCATCCACTCCCCCCTCCTCTCCTCCTTCTGGGGGTACTCCCCAGAGCTCCCCTGTTGCTGGCAGGCCCCCATCTCCTACCACTCCCCCCTCCTCTCCTCCTTCTGGGGGTACTCCCCAGAGCTCCCCTGCTGCTGGCAGGCCCCAGGGGCCTCGCAGGTCCCCATCTCCCACCACTCCCACTAAAGCTTTTGCTAGCCTAAGAGTCGATGATGGTGCCAGGTGCCCTGAGGAGACACACCCAAGTCCCTCTCAGGCCGCGGGCCCCATGGAGAGCTACCGCAGAGATCCTCTGACCAGGAAGGCGAGTATGTTGGTGGCGTTCCTGATCGAGAGGTTTAAGAGCAAAGAGCCCATCAGCAAGGCAGCCATGCTGAAGATCGTCAACAGGAAGTACAGGGATCAGTTCCCTGAGATCTTCCGGAGAGTGTGTGAGCGCATGGAGCTTGTGTTTGGCCTTGAACTGAAGGAAGTGGACCCCAGTGGTCAGTCCTATTCGCTCGTCAGCAAATTGGACCTCACCACTGAGGGCAGTCTGGGTGGTGGGGGGGACTTGCCCAAGACGGGTCTCCTGATGACTCTCCTGGCCGTGATCTTCATGAAGGGGAACCGTGCCACTGAGGAGGAGGTCTGGGAGTTTCTCAATGCCTTGGGGGTATTTGCTGGGAGGAAGCACTTAATCTTTGGGGAGCCCCATCAGCTCCTCACCGAAGATTTGGTGCAGGAAAAGTACCTGGAGTACCGGCAGGTGCCCCGCAGCGATCCTCCATGCTATGAATTCCTGTGGGGTTCCAGGGCCCATGCCGAAACCACCAAGATGAAAGTCCTGGAGGTTTTGGCCAAGATCAATGATACGGTCCCTAGTTCCTTCCCTGTCCTGTATGAAGAGGCTTTGAGGGATGAGCAGGAGAGGGCCGCAGCCGGAATTCCAGGCAGGGCTAGTGTGACCACCCTGGTCAGGGCTCGGCCCTGGGCCTCGGCCAGCAGACACTCCCACAAGTGAAGTGGAGGTGGATTTCATTGTGGGGTTGAAGAGAGCAGTCAACCTTCTAAGTAGTGCAGGGCTGATGTGGTGCTGGCTGGAACAAAAGACATCTTTATTTTCATTTTCCATAAGAGAAACTTGTTGGTTTATCATGTTCAAATGTCTTTAAAACAAAATTCATTTTGCTTTAGAATTTAAGCATGGCTTGGCTAATACATTACTGCTGTTTATTTGTTTTAATGCTTCATGTTTTTGTGTTCGTGAAAAAATTTGAACAGCCTGAAATATTTTTTGTTCTTTCAGAACAGGATAACCTGGCATTGGTATAGGGATTTTCATGGAAATGTGAAAAAATACCAAATTAAAATAGTGGAGATCTCAAAATGGGTGAAAAAAAGTAACTAATGTTTAGTCTGTCTTATTCATTTTACTCTGTTTGTAAAATTAAAAGATACTTACCTGGTTTTGCTTAGTTTATTCAAGAACGTATGAGAAATTAAATTATAATAAAGTATACCTCTTGCTCACTCTCTTTTTTTCCACACATAATTTGAAGATCTGTTCCTGCTATTACAATTAGAAACAGTAAGAATAAGATGGTAATAAGAAGCCTGAAATTTTAGTCTTTATGTAGAAATCATATAGAAAATGTTAAGATACTCTCTAATACCTAAAAGTAAAAAGAATGGGTGAGGACATGGGTGTTCCCGATAAGAGCAGTTAAATGTAAAATCCCTGAAGCAAGGCAGTGGGCTGTGTGGAAGTAAAAGTCACTGGTGGGGGAGGGGGGGGTAATTTTATGTTAAGTTGAGTGACAGAACCCTGGACTGGAAAACTGCTCTTGCAAGTTATTTTGGTGTTGTGGATGAACCAGAAAGAGACCTCCACCAGGGCCAGGACTGAAGGTGCCCTTTGCTCTTGTCCCAGGGCATGTGAACAAGTGCCCAAACTAGGGGTTTTATGCACATTGTCTCCAGGGAGTTTCTCAGAAAATGGGGCGATACTCCTTTGAAATGGGATGCCCAGAAGCCCCTGGGTACCTCTTTTTTTTTTTTTTCCTGGCTTGGGAGAACCAGGATCCACATCCTTAAAAGGTCATTTAATTAGAATGTATTGAGTGGAACTTGGCACACACTAAGAAAGGCCTCAGTTTTGAATGATGATGAAAAGAATGAAAATAGGGGTGGTTTGGATGGAAAGGCAGCTGGGAGGGAGAGAAGTTGTTGATCCTTGAGGCAAACAGGAGGTGAGAGTTGGATTCAGCTGAAGAAGACAACTCCATACCCCATTAAATAATAGATATACTAATGGGGAAATAGTACTTAGCTTTTCATACTAAGCAGCACTTTGGCTAATATGACTTTCTTGGATCTAAAGTGTAGCATATTGTCTACCATTTTCTGGAAAAATAAATTCTCTGAGGAAAGATTGATGTCATATGGGGAAAAATAATCATAGTAAATTTGGCATATTTAAGAGACCCAATATTTGCCAGTCATCTTGCCAAATACTTTGTATACAGTACATATTTTCTAAAAGTCCTACAAGATAGGGCTTATCTAATTATCTTTACAGATAAAGACCTTGCTACTATCTCAAGGTCACATGGCTGGTCAGTGTCAGCGCTGGGGTAGACGTTTGGTCTGAATTCACCTAGAGCACACAGCATTTCACTCCTCCCAGTCAGAGGCTGACTGTGCATCTCTTAATTCGCATTGATTCTCACTAAGTGTTTCTGAACAGATCAAAAGAAGACCAAGCAGTGCAAGTCCTAAAAGCAGTCCTAAGGAAGGACTGTTGATATGAGAGAAAGCACGATTCAAGAGTTGGCTGTGGGCTACACTTACCAAGGGGCCTGCAGCCCCTAGCCCGAGGGGTTCCTGAGAGCTAACTCTGCCCAGGGGCTGGCATTTCGTCCAGCTCCAGCTCTATGCCACATTCCCACACCCTTCCCCTGGGTCCTCCCCAGGGGGCCCTCCTGTCCAAACTGGATCCCGACCTGCTGACCAGCTCTTCACAGCCTCCTCGTCTGAAGGACGTGCCCTGCTCCCAGCAGAACACAGCCCGTCATCACCCGCCCTCACCCTGATGTAAAGCATTCCACCTCCCTGGCAGGAGCTTCCGTCACCCTAAAAGCCCTTGCAGAACCACAGGCCCTTCCACATACCAGGTCACTTTGGTCATTGAGATCTAGACCACTGGGTGACTCCACTGCACATTCCAAATATTTTCCAAATGGGCTGGTAGATAGAATTTGAGTTGGCACAGAATCAACTAGTTTAGGGATATAACCCTGTAGCTAGAGAGTGGGTGTGGAAACCACCCTGGTATTTGCAGTAGCACTTGAACGGTGTGCCTTTTTCTAGACAGGCTGCAGAACACATAAGACCAACGAGTGGGCTCACCTAGGCACTCAGTAAGCAAAACTTTCCTCGTAAGCTGTAGATGATGGAAGACCACAAAAATCACTGTGTAGCAAACACCGACTGAGGCTGAGTTTGTGAAAACACTAAGTCCTTCTAGGAGGGGGAAAAACTTGTGCTCTCCTGCCCCGCCAGCAGGTGTACGGAGACCACAAGGACAACAGGGTACCCGGGAGAGGGAGTGGGCAGATGGCGGGGAAGAACCACTCAGAGCTGCACCATGGTGTGTCGTCTTCTTCCGTTTATTCTTTTTGTACAGAGCAAGCTTATATAGCATCTTAAGCATTCGTGTTGCAAGGGGATTGGTCAGGGCTGGAACAAGACCTTATATGGCTTGGAAAGGGCTCCGGGGGAAAAAGGGGTGGGGAGAGGGCAGGAAGCAGGGGGAAACAGTGCTGAATCATGCCGCCCGCCATTTTTTCTACTGGTGTGGGGCGGTCCGCAAAATGGCGGGCGCGCCCCCAACAAAAACTGACTTTTTAAAATCTCAGTTCTGGCTCCTGAGAAAAATCCTCAAATTTTTGTGCCTACCAGAACTGGAAAAAGAGTTTGGCATGCTCAGTCATGTTGAGGGTAGCAGGGAATCACAAGTTAATATACTGTCCATGTCCCAAAAGGAAGGAGACCATTCTCATTCTACTGACATGCTAAAAGTTAGTAGAAAGGTCAATGCAGAAAGGGACAATTGAATGAAGACGGTGAGCCTTCCCTGCTGAGAGTTTAGGGTATTATTTTGAAATTAGATGTGATCCTGTATTAGGAAGCACTTGTGACATGACTTTGAGAATTGCAAGGCAAATTTAGCCTCCTCAGAAACTCCACCAGTAAATAAAGAGGGTCGTTTCCACCATAAGTTTTAATACATGCTCACTATTGGGCACCTGCTATGAAACAGTGATGGTAGAGATGACAAGGGCTCATCCATATCTTGTCTTCCCCCATGGAGACACTGTAAGGTCAGCCACTTGTCATTAGGAAGGGCCATGTGATTACTTTTGGCACTGAAATAGGAGCAGAATGATATTGTCATTTACAGGCCAAGGCATTTGAGAGCCAGTATGTCACCCCCACACTTTCTGTCTATTCAGAGACCCCTTGTTGAGATGTGGAACCACATGATGGAAGCAGCCCAGGTCCCTGGGTCACCTGTGGCTGACAGCACCTGCACCCCAGTGGATTTCAGGTGCAAGAGAAATAAATTTTTGCTGCGCTAAGCTCTTCAGCTTTCAGGTTTTGTCTGATGTATCAGCTGGCAGTTACTTTATCTGACCAATACACAGCTACTATTCCAGTTGTCACCTTATTTAAATATTTTGATTTCAAAGATAGTGGTGGATATATTCTTGTAGCAAGAACTTCTAACAATATTGAAAAATCACAATTGCCCCCTTTATAGTGTTGCTAGTAAATTTGACACCCTCCTCAGTGGTGAACACAGTTAGCATCTGGTAGATGTTATTTTAAAGCTGATTTTTTTTCATACTTTGATACAGTAAGAGAAAAATACATTGTAATTTTTCAACATGTATGGTGTTAGGGAAATTACAGATACCTGTTAAGCAGCCATCACCCAATCCTCACCTACCCCCACCTCCTTCTTTGGGGAAGTCACAAACACGTGCTAAGCGGCCATCTTCAGGTCTTCCACTACCCACACCTCCTTTTCTACTGCATGCTCTTCCCCAGACTGGGGGAGAGGTTAAGTCTAATGCCAAGGACCAGACAGACTTCAAACCAGGAATCCTGGAACAAGCAGCCCCAGATGCTCATCAGAACAGGATTCCCCCCACGTCAATAAAAACCACACTCAACAGCCTAGGTTGGTCTGTCTTCTCAGGGGTGAAGTGGGGTATGTGGAGCTGCCATCTCTCTAGCCCGGATCTGCCCCAGAACCAGGGCAGTGTTTGACTATCCCGGGAGACCAGCTGCTAAGTGACAAGGAGAATTACCTTTTCTGGACTCTTCATTCTATAAAATAAAGAGAACATTTACAGAAAGTTTCTATGGTGCCCTGAAAACTCACTCCCAATAAGGGTTCATCTTTCTTTTCTTCTATCCAAAATAGTGTTTATTTTTATCTTATTCATTGTAGTTTGCTCCTCTTGAAATTTCTTTTGGATTTTTTTTTCCTCATCATGGCTCTAACATGGTTAAGCTTTCCTCTTGTTTCTTGAAGATATGGAATACAGTTGTAATAACTCTTTAGATGCCCTTGTCTACTCATTCTATTGTCTGCATCATTTCTAGGATCAGTTTTGGTCAATTAGTCATTCGGCTTATATTTTCTTGCTCCTCTGCAGGACTGATCATTTTTTATTGGATTGCCCAGTTCACCCTTTCTCAGCATTCTTGTGCTGGATACTCTTTTTCAGTGCATACATACTCTCGAGTTTGGTTCTGGGACTCAGTTATAAGCTTTGCTGGGTGTGACGAAAATAGCATAGGTCTAGTATAACTCCAAGTACTCTCCCTGATGCAATGGGAATGGTACGGTTTTCCACTCTGACTGGTGGGAGCAGGAAGTATTTTCAGCCCTGTGTGGACTCTGAAGTTCCCCATACAGCTGCCTCCTCTCTGGTACTTTGTACTGCGAACTCTAGCCACCTCGTCCTTCTCAGACCTTCAGCTCTATCATCCTAACCCAAGCGGTACATTAGGTTTCACTTGAGTTCCCCTCCCTGGGATTGACTGAGCTCAAGGCAGCTAGCTAGGGCAATTATAGGCTCAGCTCATTTGCTCTCCATTTCTCTGGGAGCACTTCTTTTTTGCCTGATGTCCAACATAGTGAAAATATTGTCATATATATTTCATAATTTTGTCTGGATTTTCAGTTAGTGATTAAATTTGGTCCCTCTACCAGAAGTAGTATAATCCAAATTTGGAATCTAAATTATCATGGCAGGCACATGTCCTAATAGTGCAATCCAACCAGCATTTCAAATATGTTTTACTTAAAGCTAGGATTGAAAGACTTTGGGACACACACATATGTATGTATATAGACTGAGGAGAATATAAACTTGTACAGTAAGACATCAACAATGGTCCTCTCTTGCTGGTGGAAATTTATGTGATTTACTTATCCTATTTATGCTATCAATGTTTTATGACACTTCTGAAACACATATGCATTAGAAAATAATAAATATTCAAAATGCTGTTTAGAGACCAAAAATAAACACACATCCTTTCAGTGTTTTTATTTTTTAATAGATCAACTTCTTGCAGAATTCTCTTCAGCTGCTGCTTTACTTATCTCTTTTATAAATAGGACAAATTTTTGAAATCCAAGTGGTGGGTTATATGCATTCAACCAATGTAAAGTGCCCCCCACCTTCAGCAAAAGCATTAACATATTTTAAAGGGGGAACTTATATTTCCATCTAAAAATATTCTCCCTGGACATGTTTGGATACAATATGAAGGACTGTATGCTGGCAATATTGGCAGCAAAAAACAATCAGATCACTTTTAGCATTATAAGTTTTGTGTTTGTATGTTTCTAGTGCAAGCTTATAATACAGAAAATGTGTTATTTTAAAATATATTCTTTCTTCATTGCTGCCATTAATTCCAAGTTGTTTCTGAAACGTACTTTTATTTTTTAAAATCTTTGCTTTTAAAAATACAATGCAAGTTAAATGATCAATTTCCTTCATAGACTGTTATTCAACACCAAGCGTTTCTTCTTCTAATGAATTTAACTTGTAAACATATTTGACAGAGTGAATACCATGTAAACAGAACTGGGATTCCTACCTGTCTTAATTCTTCTCTAGTGTAACTGCTGTTACATTCCTAGTTGTTAGTAATACATCACACACTTATTTTCTGCATTAACAATCCCACTATTATGAAGTTTTCATTCAGACATTTTCCTGCTAACAAAGTCATTAATAGCTTTGCTCACTTTGATAAGATTCCATATAGGTTTCCTACCTAAGAAATTTCCCCCTCATGGTTTTTCTGTTCCAAGTTTTTTTCTTTTCCCTTTAGAAGAACCACACATGCTTTCTCTCCCTGTGAGCATTTTTCTTTTTATGTTTTGAACCCTGGCTATCTTTCCAAAACACATTAATCCTTTAGTTTTACCAAATGCTTTTGATCCAACAGGAATTCTGAAGATATTTCATTATAAAAGGCATTTACATTATTTTGGGGGCAGTGAAATTATCTTATAATATTTCTGTTTCCTCCTTTAAAAATATGGTTATTCTCAAAGAAAGATGAAAAGGGATGAATAAACACCAGTATTTTTTCCATTACTGTTCACAGTTTCAACCAGCACGTCATCCTTGTAAATAAAAAATATTCCTTCTTTTCTACACTTTCTCACATTGTTTCTTTAAGATGCATTTGCTGTAAATATAAATGACTTGCCAGTTCTTCCTTACTTTTAAACATTAACATGTTACTACTAGATCATGAGGCAGTGATTATTACTTTACATGGTTATAAAACATCTACTGCCATTTTTGCCCTTTCTGCAAACGCCTGCTGCAAATATCCTCTGCTGAACATGGACAGTTTCCTAAAGTTTTATCTGTGTCCAAAGCAACTTCTGTTCAACATCCTGTTATTTTAATTGCTTAGTACCAGGGGTTCTTAATCTTTTTTCTCCATGGACCCCTTTGCCAGCCAGGTGAAAACCACAGATCCCTTACTAAGTCCACACTCTACTGTGCATTATTTAATAAATATATAACACCTGTACCAACACATTCCCACATGAGTAATGTTTTTTTGAATTTCAATTCAAGCTCATTGAACCCCTGGCTTAGACTAACTTGGGATATTCGGCTTCTCTGCCCCTGCATGTCCATATCTCCACAAGCAAATTTCCAAACTCCTCTGCATTTTACTCTGATTTGATAATCAACTTATGGCAATTCTCATACCATCTGACATTACTTTTTCCCCCAATACCTTTGTATCCTATATTCTTTGAAAAATCTTTCCAAATGTTTTTCTTAAGCATTTTGCCTTCCCTTTGTATATGACTTGACTTATTTATTAATGTAGTTGTACCTCATTTGACCCATTAACAATTAACAAGATTTACTTGAGAAACATACTGTACAGTAAGAGAACATAAAAATTTAAGATGCAAATGATTTTTAAAACAGATAAAACAATGAAAGTAGATGTGATAATTAGAACTCAACAAGGAGGTCAGTACAGTTTTGTTTTGTAGCCCTCTTCATTTGGGGCCTAAATTTGTTCCTATTGTTTCTAACATCCAATGCTAAAAAGAAGTCACATATATGTAAGTAATTTACAATGCTCATAAGACAAAAACCAAAGCTGTTGTCTGGCACAGCTCTTCCCTCTGTATTACAAGTAGTGTGTGAGAGGAAGAGAAAGAGACAGGGAGGCAGAGACCAAGAAAGAGAGTATTAATGGTAATGGGAGGGGTGTGGATGGGGAGAGAGAGGAAGAGAGAGAGATCCTGTGGCTCCTTAAACACAAGAAGAAGAAACAATGTTATTCAACATACATTGTTCTCAATCCTCTCCTTGGAGTAAACATTTACAGGTATTACTTATTTGGGAAAAATTGGTATATTCTCCCCTTAGCAGATTTACCCCCCACATCCTTTATTGTTGAGTATTTCCAGCAATCATCACCCAAGATAATTTCCTGCTGCTCCTTCCACATTTACATAAGCAATATTAACATATCCCACTGCCTTCGTACAAATCTGCATTTTAATTAAATCACTGCCTCTATCACATACATATTCACTTCAGGTGGCCCAAACGATGGCAACAGGGTTCAGAAATGCAGACCTATAAGGGGAGATGAACCTGACACTACCAACATGAACCATAATTTCTAGCATCCTTGGTTTTTTAAAACATTTTATTTTTAAAGAATTTTAGATTCTCATAGAAATTGTAAAATAGTGCAGATGCTTCCGGGGAATGCTTCACCCAGCTTCACCCAAAGCTATCAGTTTCAATGGTGATACTATGTTTATCAAAACTTGGAAATTGACATTGGTACAATATCATTAACTAAACTGCAATCTAATGCAGACTGCAAAAATTTTAACGTGCACTCATATGGCCTGTGCATAAATGCAAACTTATTCTATATCCAAGTATGCCTAGTTCCCTGGAAAGCCAATTGAGAGGTATAAATTCTATAGGCTTTGGATATTCAGGGAGGATGCAAACTAAATGTCTTATTCAAGCTTACCCAGAATATGGGGGGTACATGTTAAAACTTACCTGCAATGTGAGGGATATGTGTTAATTCAAGCTTACCTGGAGGATATAACCTATCTGATATTCAGATAAAACACTTAAAGAAACTAACAAAAAGGTCCCTTTGCATAAAAGCACCATTTGACTCCCCACTCCTATGTCCTCTGTATAAAAGGGACCCAAAAATCCTATTTGGGGCTCTGTTTTTATTAGGACAGGAGTCCACCGAGTCTGGCCGGTCATAATAAATCTTCCTTCTCAGCTTCTCATGTCCTGGCCTTCAGTACCACATACACTCAACTTCTCTCTGCTACCACATCTCTGGGGGCTTGCCCAGGATACTCTAAGAAGGCCAGAGATGGCAACAGTTGACTGCCTCTCCTGTATGTCTCTGAGGAGGCCAGAAGGGCCCAGGTAAAATAAACCCCAGTCCTGGGCAACCCTGGACACCCCTTAGTCCAGAAAGAGGTTGTGGACTCTGCCAGAGCCCTCTTGGAGATACCAGAGGCATTAGAGGGTTCAAGAGACCCTGAGAATGAAGCAAGGAGCTCCACATGCCAGACGGGTAAGAACCCCAGGGACATAGTACAGGAAAAGCCTAATTCTGAGAAATAAGGAGGGGAGCCTGATCAGCTCTTGAAGAAAACCCCAGTACTCCTGAGGAGAAGGGAGGAAACCATCTTCTCTAGGTCCAAGAAAGGAAAGGAAGGAGGGTAGTTGTGTGTGTGTGATTGTGGAGAATCAGTGAGAAGCAGAAACACACTTTTGCAGGGCGAGAGCTGAGTCCTGATCTGCAGTTCCGTGGTGATCTCATCTGGTCAAGAGTGGTCTGGAGGGCCTCCCTGCAAAGGGACCCTCTTCCAATTCAGAGATTTATACTGGCCTGCTAAGGCTAAGAGATGCCTTAAGCTCCTGCGAGGGATGCAGCCAGAAACAGATGAAGTGAAAGGCTGAGTGAGTGTTGTGCAGCATTAACACAGGGTGGAAACATGGGAAACACACAAAGTATGACCCCGTTAGGTTGTATGCTGAAAAACTTTCCCCGAGTGTTCCATGGAGATGTATACAGCATAAAGTTCCAGCCAGAAAAGCTTAGAATGCTTTGTGAATTAGAATAGCTGATTTTCGACATGGGCTGGCCCCAGGAGGGCATCTTTGACCCCTAGATCATCTGTAAAGTCCATGACGTAGTAACCAGAAAACCAGGCACCCTGACCAGTTCCCCTACATCAATGCCTGGCAGGATGCTGTGTGTCAAAGTCTGCCCTGGTTAGGGAAATGTACGACCTAAGAAGCCAGGATTTGCCCAATACAAAAGCTCAGAAGTGTTGTCCCAGGAACCAGGCCAAACAATCACCATGCAAAAGGTCCAGAGGAAGTGAGCCCCAAATCCAGTGCCAACCCACCCATTCTAGAAGAGCCAGATGAAAATGATCCCCCACCACCGTATGCAATTGCTCCTACTGTGCCAGTGCTGAGGAGTGGGGATGAGCCAATTTCCATAAGTAGTGCTCCCCCATCTCCATCCATGCTGGGAAGTGCATCCACACCATCCCAGCAGCTGTCTTTGCCACCATCCGCACTGGGAAATGCATGCCAGCTGCCCCCACAGTGGTTTGCCTCTGGCAGCATAATGCCAACCATCAGTCAGGAAGGAGTTCCTGAAAAACAACAACTCAGATCATGTGGAGCCCCAGAGGCAGGCAAAGCAGGGAGAAGAGTTACCTCTTCATGAAGCCTGAGCTCCAATTTATTATGATGCAGATGGCCAGATGCAAGGAGGAAACCGAATGTTCATATACCAGCCCTTCAATACAACCAACCTTTTGAACTGGAAAAGCCACACCCCGCCATACTTGGAGAAGCCTCAGGCCATGATGGACCTCTTCAAGTCCATCACAGACCCACAAACCCACCTGGGCTGATTGTAAACAACTCATCATGACCTTACTCAACTTAGAGGAGAAAATGTGAGTCACACAAGGGGCTCTAACCTGACTCAAGGAGCACCCACCTGAGGGAACCCTGGACAGTGACCAATATGCCTGCAGACAGTTCCCAGGCAAGGATCCTCAATGGGATCCCAATAACACGATGGGGCTCAACCAACTAGAAAGTTTCCATAGGGCCTTAGTTGAAGGGTTCAGAGCTGGGAGCCAAAAAGCAGTAAACATGGCAAAAACCACCCAAATCCTACAAACTCTCAATGAAAGTCTGGCTCAATTCTATGAGAGACTGTGCGAGGCATTTTGTGTATACACGCCCTTTAACCCAGACACTCCCAAAAGCCAAGCAATGGTCAATGCAGCATTCGTTGCCCAATCACAGGCTGACATCCAAAGAAAGCTGCAAAAGTTAGATGGGCTTACTGGTATGAATATTTCTCAGCTCATGGAAGTAGCCACCAAGGTTTACGTCAACTGCAATGTAGAAACCAGGAGTGAGGAAAACCAGAAAATGAAAAAAAAAAACAGAACTTCTCACAGCAGCAATAGTCAATAAAAGCAATCCTGTGTCAAGGAAAGTAAACCGGGAAGCCCCTGCCCCAAGGAGGGGAAGGGCCAACCTCTAGGGTGAAATCAGTGCACATACTGCAAGGAGGAGGGGCACTGAAAAGAGGAGTGCCCTAACAGGCCACTTGACCCCGTCGCTGCAAAAAAATGACTAAAGCATTAGCCAGGAGAGCTAGCAGAGAGTCACAAACTAAACCCGGGGTTCGCAAAAATTCAGAAGGAAAACCTGCAAATCAGCTGTTTGGGCTTGTGGGAATAGAAGACTCTGATAGAGATTATTAGGACAGACCGGGCTCCTATTCTCTCGGCCCTGCAGAGCCTATGGTCAGAGTCCAAATTGGGGGCTGCACCATACATATGATGGATGACACTGGGGCTCAACATTCTGTAATGACCAACCCAGTTGGGCCTTTGTCAAAAAGAAAAGCCACTATCATAGGGGCAACTGGCAAAAGTACCCAGCAGCCCTTCCTCCAAGCCAGGACCTGTAACATTGGGGGTATGGAGGTCACTCACGAATTCCTGTATCTCCCAGAGTTACCAGTCCCTCTCCTGGGTTAAGACCTACTGTCTAAACTACAGGCTCAAATTACCTTTAACGCCGTGCAGCAATCCACATTAACACTGGGACCACAAAACCCTCCGAAATTAGCACTAACCCTTCCTCTGAAAGAGGAATGGAGACTCTTCTGCCTCAGCGAAGCTGGCAATCTATGGCTGCATGGCTCCCCTTCGATGATATACCCCAAGTATGGGCAGAGGGCAACCCAACGGGGATGGCACATGACATTCCTCCAATTATTATTGAAATAAAGCCCACAGCCAGCCCAGTAAGCATAAAGCAATATCCAGTTCCATGTGAAGCACAAGAAAAGGCCCAGGTACATATTCAGAGATTGCTAAATGAAGGCATACTAAAGCTGTACCAGTGTCCATGGAATATACTGCTCTTCCCAGGTAAGAAGGCTGATGGGGATTACCACCCGGCCCAGGACTTGTGAGCAGTCAACTCAGCAGTAGTAACCTTCCATCCGGCCATCCCTAATCCATACACTCTCCTCAGCTTGATACCCTCATTGACAATCTACTTTTCATACCTAGATCTTAAAGACACCTTCTTCTCCATTCCAATAGCACCCCAGAGCCAACCAATTTTTGCCTTTACGTGGGACAATCTGAGCTCCAGCAAAAAGCAATAGCTAACCTGGACACAGCTCCCTCAGGAATTTAAGAATGTGCCCACTATTTTTGGACAAGTCCTGGCCAGTGATCTCAAATCCTTTAAATCAGAAAGCCATAACTGTTTTCTCCTACAGTATGTAGATGACCTCATCCTTGGAAGTTCCACCTACCAAGACTATGCTAGCGGAACCCATGCTCTCTTAAAACATCTGCAGCAAAAGAGTCATTGGATGTCCAAGAAAAAAGCCCAAATCTGCCTACCTCAGGTCAAAATATCTAGGTTATTGGGACTTGAAAGAAAGGAAGCAATCTGTAGCCTCCCCAAACCTGGCACTTGCTGAAAGTTGCGAGAATTTCTCAGAGCAGCTGGATTCTGTCATATTTGGACCCCCAATGTTGGGGTCCTCATGCACCCTTTATATAAAGGCCTTTATATAAATTCCCTCCTCTGGGAAAGCCCACAGAAAGATGCTTTCACCGCTCTCAAGCAGGCTCTGATGGAAGCACCGAGCCTCGGGCTTCCAGATCTCAGTAAACCATTCTACCTCTATGTTTATAACTGCCAAAGCATCACAGTAGGAGTACTCACTCAATACCTGGGTTCCTGGAAAAGACCTGTAGCCTATCTATCCATACAACTGGACACTGTAGCCCAGGGATGGCCCTCATACCTACAAGCTATAGCAGCTGCAGCAATGCTAACACTAGAAGCCATAAAATTAACTCTCAGGCAGCCTATAATTGTTCAGGTTCCATATGCAGTAATCACAATCTTAGAAGCCAAAGGAACACACTGGCTTACCAACAGCTGCCTGGTTAAATATCAAACCCTATTATGTGAAAATCCATCCATCCAGCTGGAACCTGTAAAAACCCTAAATCCAGCCACCCTGCTACCTATAGAGCCAGGGGTTCCAGCCCGTAACTGCCTGGAAACAGTGCAAGAAGTATATTCCAGCTGGCCAGACCTCCAAGACCAGCCCCTGGCAAATCCTGACATGGAGTTCTTCATGGATGGGAGCGGCTTTATGCAGGGCAGCAATCAGCGAGCAAGATATGCTGTAGTAACATCTGAAACCACAGTGGAGGCGCAACGCCTCCCAGATAACACATCAGCACAGAAAGCTGAACTCATTGCCCTCACCCGAGCCCTGCAACTTGCAGCTGGAGCCAAAGTTAACATCTACGCAGACTGCAAATATGCCTTTCTTACCCTGCATGCGAATGGAGCCTTATACAAACAAAAGGGACTCATTAACTTGGGAGGGAAGAGCATTAAATATGGCACACAGATTCTGGAGCTACTAGAAGCAGTTTAGGAGCCTCTCAAAGTAGCTGTAATGCACTGTAAGAGACACCAGACAAGCCACAGCCCCATTGCCCAGGGAAATCGTAGGGCAGATGCTGAAGCAAAAAGAGTGGCACGGGAAGGATCCCTATCTGAAAACCTGGCCACCATTCTCATTTCTCAACCTCTTAATTATCAGAACCTCCATTATACACTGCCTGCTCTCATCTTGCAGCCTCTGAGTCACCGAGAGCCGCAATATACTCAAGCTGAGAGAAAGTGGATATTCTCTGAGGGCGGGGCACAAGGAGAAAATGGATGGTGGACATTGCCTGATCACAGAATAGTTGTGCCACAAGTATTAGCAGCAACTGTAGTTCAAGACTACCATGAGAACACACACTTGGGAAAAACCCACCTTAAGGAAGTGTTAGAAAGATTCTTTTACATCCCAAGACTAGTCGCTATCACCCATGCTGTATGCCAATGGTGTGTGACATGTGCAAAAAATAACCCTTGCCAGGGGCCCACAGGAGCCCCAGGAGCCCAGAGAGTTGGCAGTATGCCTCTTGAAGATTTAGTAGTTGATTTCACCGAAATGCCACAATCCAGAAGCTATAAATATCTCCTAGTCCCTGTTTGCATGTTTTCTGGCTGAGTGGAAGCCTTTCCCACCCGAACAGAGAAAACGGAAGAAGTAGCCAAGGTTCTCCTCAGGGAAATCATTCCTCGCTATGGGCTACCCCTCTCGATTGGCTCTGACAACGGACCTGCCTTCATCTCTGAAATCACTCAAAAGATTGCAAAGACACTGCACATCCAATGGAAACTGCACATGGCTTACCATCCTCAGAGCTCAGGAAAAGTAGAGCTAATGAACCGTACAATAAAGACTTATATTGCCAAGATTTGCCAAGAAACTGGGCTAACATGGGTGCAAGTACTTCCAAGTGCTCTCCTATAAGTTCAAGCCAGCCCAAGCCGAAAACTAAGCCTAACCCCTTAGGAAATCCTCTTTGGGAGGCTCCCTCCCTTAATCAGAAATATAGAAGGGGATCTCAGAGAAAGAGGAAACTTATCAATAGCTCAGCAGATAATCAGCTTAGGAAAAACCCTACATAACCTGCATCACTGGGTCCAAGAAAGGGCCCCCATTAGCTTAAGCAGCTCCGTATACCTGTACAAGCCAGGAGATGCAGTTTGGGTCAAGGACTGGAAGTCAGCTCCACTAACCCCTCGATGGCGAGGACCCTATGTTGTCATTTTATCCACCCCCACTGCAATTAAGGTAGCTGAAATCACCCCATGGATATACCATAGCTGAGTCAAGCAAGCTGCCCAGAGTCCTGGACCTGTATTCCAGATACCCACAGCTCAACCAAACTCATCTTGTAAACAAACAGAACACCAAGCCCTGCTCCAGTCACACCCCGGAAGCTGACTGGTCTATGCACAGCTGAAGAATAGGAATCTGGTTTAATCCATTACAATGCCCCTTTGGCTATTTTTCCTACTTCTAGCCCTGACCCTCCCCTGGTCCCAGGTCGACACCACAGAATGTGAGCCTTGTATTCAAAAAGTGTGTACAGGGACCCTTGTCAATACCACATTAATATATCATAGTCATTACACCTGCAAGGGCCAGATAACCACCTGTCAGTTTCAGGGAATCTCCTATAGTGTCTGTAACGCACCTGGCCAAATAACCTGCTATGACCCTAGACCCCCAACAGTCTCCCATAAATGGGAAATAAGAGTGCTTGATCAAAATGGGGAGCTACTTTTCTCTACCCCAGTCACTAGGCAGAACCAACGAGTGTCCCTCCTATTTGATGCATGTCAAGTTATAGACTCCGGGATACCATGGAACACAGATTGTGGAAGGCTCAGCTGGGAGCAAACGTATACTCATAACAATAAGTATATGTGCGCTCCAGAAATGAAAAGTGCAGCCCAAGGGGGGGGGGCTTTTGGTGCAAATACATAGGTGCATACTACTCCCCATACTGGTCCTGTGTCACCTGGGCCACCTGGAACAAAGACACAGCTAAACAAACAGCCATCCTCACCAAGGGTATGGCCCTGGCTAACTGTCCACGTGGTCAATGTAACCCCTTAAACCTCACCATCCTTAAACCTGAATCCTGGCAGATTCAGAGAGTCCAAATGGGCCTCCACATTGATGGTAAAGGAATAGACCGAGAGGCCTACATCTGGGTTGGGTATCGGGAATACCCACTCACAAGTAAAGCCCATTCTGTGTTCCACTCCTTCTATGAAGAAATGGAAAAGCCCTTTTCCATCCCACAATCAGCAAGAAACCTTTTTATAAGCCTGGCTGAAGTGGTAGGGGCAGCCTTAAATGTCTCCTTGTGCTACGTATGTGGAGGTACTAATATAGGAGACCAATGGCCCTGGGAAACCAGGGAATACAATTACAGCCAACCATATAATGCAACTGACTTCCCGGGTGTCCCTCGAGATAGTATGTGGCCCTTGCAAACTTCTGCCATAGGAAAATATTGTGCTTCAAGGGCCTGCCTAAGCTCCTCTATAGCTGTTGGAAACCTAACATGTACAGGGGGAATATTCCAAAATTATACCAGAAATACAACAGAGCCTTGGGGAACATAGAACGAATCTGACCTTGTTCTCGTAAATCGTACTTTCCCCAAATTAATCACAGTGTGGAACTCCACCGCAAAGGGCCCCTTTACTGCCCCTAATGGTTTGTACTGGATTTGTGGGAAGGTTGCATTCTGAGAACTTCGGCAAAATTGGTGTGGTACTTGTATGCTCGGCACAATAAAACCCTCCTTCTTCCTCATTCCCTTAACAGAAGGGAAAGAGCTAAGCCAGCCAGTATATCAAAACACAAGAGAAAAAGGGCTGTCACTACCTGGGGAGGTAAAGAATGGCCCCCTGAGTGTATAATCCAATACTATGGGCCAGCAACTTGGGCAGAGGGTGGCATGTGGGGTTATCGAACCTCTATCTATATGTTAAACCGAATTATCCACCTACAAGCTGTGGTAGAGATAATAACTAATAAAACTGCCCATGCACTAAACTTACTAGCCCAACAGCAACTAAATTCTGACATGCTATCTATCAAAACCCTCTTGCCCTAGACTATCTCTTGGCAGCTGAAGGCGGGGGGGGGGGGGGTGGTTGTGGAAAATTCAATCTCTCTAACTGCTGCCTTGAACTAGACAGCACTGGAAAGGTTATTGATGAAATTACAAGCAAAATGGTAAAAATTGCTCATGTCCCAGTGCAAATCTGGGATGGTTGGAATTTGAATAATCCCTTTGGAAGCTGGCAGTCAATAGTAAACAATTTCAAGCATCTACTGGGAATAATTGCCTTCCTCATAGGAGCATGCACCATCCTTCCTTGCCTCCTCCCTTTCATCATAAACAGAATGCGCACCCTAATAAATGGTACAGTAAAAAGGCAAACAACTACCCATCTCATGGCTCTATATACATACCAGACAGTGCACAGCAACTCTGACAATAGTGATGCCTAAGTTTAATAACTTAAGCTTGGCCTCAAAGGGGGGAATATAATATAGCCTATGCATAAATTCAAAATTGTTTCCAAGTGTACCTAGTCTGGATTGTACCTAGTTTGGATTAGAAATCCAAATAAGTAACATAGGCCCTACAGTCTTTGAATGTTCAAAAAGGATGTAAGACTGAATGTGTACTCAAGGTTGCATCCAGACGAAATGTGGAGGATATGCTAAATACAAGCTGGCTTGGAATGTGGGGAATATGTGTTAAATCAAACTTACCTGGAGGAAATAACCTATCTAATACTCAGATAAAACACTTGAAGAAACTAACAAAAAGTCTTTTTGCATACAAGCACCGTTTGTCTCCCTACACTTATTTCCTCTTATTAAAGGAACTGAAAAATTCTATTTGGGGCTCAGTTTTTATTAGGACAGGAGACTGACAGCCCTTCGAAATAAATCAATTTCATTCTCAGAGTTCTCATGTCCTGGCATTCGATACCGTGTACACCCGACTTCTCACAACATGAAGGCCACTCCCTTTGCACCTTGTGTACCCCATCCATTCACATACAATTCACATTGCAACTAGTTTGCCAGAATTCTAAGTGCAAACCTTGGATCCTTTGAACCATGCCAAGCCCTGTGCTGTCAAACTCCAGACCCTACATCATTCTCCTGCATCCAAGCGCTGAAGTCGTTCCATATCCCCATTTTGACAAAAGAGGAGCTCACATCCACCTGTAGGGGTGGGAGGAATAAAATATGGACAGGCTTGCCAGAGGAGGATGCAATTGGCGATGAAACAAATGATATTAGTTGAGGAAGATTTCCAAAATCTGAGATGACAGAAAATAAAGTCAATGGTATGTGCTTGAAGAGTGGAGCTGGACATTATGGGATGGGCATAATAATCACAGATATGAAGCACACTTTGTAGAAAGAGGTAGCAATATGTACAAAGACCTGTTAGTCAACCTTGAAATATGGGCAGAGTTTCCACTGTCGACCTGGATAGAGTGGACCGTGTGCCTGTCTATCATTTCAGGCCCACCAATCATCAGCATGGAAGGCGGGAGTCCGCTGGATTAGATTTCAACCTGGATTCCTTATTGGCCGTGGGGGGGTAGGTACGGTGGCCCCTAGGAATGTGAGAACATGGTGGCGCCTCCCTCCTGTCATCACAAAAGTGTAAGTTGAATTTACCTTAATTTGTAACGCTGATCGATAGTTGGCTGTTTGTAGTGTCATTTTTGTAGAATCGGTTATGCCTCATGTAAAAATGTATTTAACGGACGTGTCCGAAGGATTTGTGAATGTGTGACAGGGAGGGTCGCTTGGCCGCGCTTGGGTAGTGTTGAGCTTTATTTACCATCGTGATCGCTCTTTAATACCATTTTATTAGTTTAAATGTTATTATTGGTGTGATGTTTTCCGTTTAAACCAGGGGAAAAGGATGCCGCGGCTACCTGTGCTGCTGTCAGTCCAGGACAGCGCAGTGTCCGTTGGCCGCGATGGACCTGAATTTGCCTTTGTTTTTTCAACGTTGTTGGTTGTATCTTGGTCTGTAAACTTTTCGTGAGTTCTCTTATCAGGGACTGGATGACGTCTATAATTTTAGATGTGAAATGGAGGAAATTAACGAGCTGAGGGAGGGCGTGTGGGATTATGACAGACAGTGACCCTTAGCTGCCTTTGCGTGCATTGTGGTGTTTCATTTCACAATATTTAATCTCATTTGCTTGTGTAAATTTCTTAATCCGTCTTCTTCAGATGCTGTTTTAAATATATTTATTTCTGGTTATAGGCCATTGTTTCCCTGACCACCCGGAATAATTTTCAGTGGTCTTTGACTGCTGTTTTGTATTTTTACGTAATATAAGTACGTAATTCACGTGATTGATTTTAAAAACGTGGTCCTCATGTTTTCTTGCGTTTTCCTTAAAATGTTTGGTGTTATTTGCAGTTTACTAATAAAGAAAATAGCGGTCTGGTTGGCCAAGAGTTTGTTGCTTTAAGATTTGGAAGGGAATCAACCCCTAGGGAATCTAGTTAATATTTTATTTAACTGCGTATCGCCATGGGTTGTTGTTTTGTTTGTTGTTTTTAATGACTTTGCAGTCCTTTACATTTAATTTTGGTATTGGTCGTGTTCCATAAATATTCTTTTGAAATGAAAATATTTTCAGAGTACTCGGAAATTAATCATCTAAGATGAACACTTGACGTTTTACAAACTCAGAGGCTGCCGCATAGCAGATTTTTTAACAGCCTAGACTGAATGCGGCTTGGCATTACGTTTTACAAAACAACTGTATTTATCCTCATTGCAAAAGTTTTCTTTTCAGGTTTAGTATCAATTGCAATCTTCAGAGGAGTGAATTAATGTCTGATTGAGAGCCTTTTAATTTATAAAGTGATTGCTCTAATTGCATGTTTTGACATAATTTGTTGAAATTCCGGTCTTGTCCCCATATACATATTTTCTTTAAAAATCAATGTTTTGAAGTATTCTATTTACAAAAGTAGACGTAATCATCTGAGTACCTGACCGTTTACGACAGTGAAGAGTTAAATGTCTACAATTCTCTGCCACTTCAGAGCAGTTTGACACTTCATCTTACAAAGAAGTTGTGTGTTTGGTGTGATTTGATTCCATTTACTGTGGGTCCTGGTACCTATCATAAGCTTTGCCATAAAGTTTGGCGTTATAGTCAATTCACAATGTGTTCTAATTGTCTGAGGCCTCTTGATTTACGACTGTTACTGGCCTGACTATGCCTGCGAGCCTAACCTTTCCTTTTAATATTAAATGAAATTGTGTTTTATTATCATTTAACTTGCAGTTTTGGTGTTTGTGAGTCCTATTTCAGAGTTGTGTTGAAAATGAAGGCCGTTTTGTGGTATTTTCAATGTAAAAATGCGCAGCCCTCGGAGGAGCTAAGACCGCGTGGTTTTCCGACAGTAAATACCCGGAAGTGCCTTTCACCTCTCATTCTTGAATGTCTTTTGGGATTTCATTTCCCAGGGCGATTGCATGAACATCACGCTCTTAAATTGTCCTGGGAAGCACCATTACACAGAGTGTTGCTGCTCCTTCCTAGAGTGTCTAGAGATAGGAACTACCACCTAGCTCAGGGTCACTACTTGGCCACTGCTGACTAACTCCACAGTAGAGAACGTTTCTACAACCTATTCCTTTCATTAGACAGGGACGTCTCTTTTGAGTCCGTATTTGTATCCCTCAGTTCACTGGGTGCTAGTGTTAAAGTGACCTTGACATTTTTAAGGATGTTCTGATCTCAGAGAAACCTGATAGTCACATTTTAAAATCAAAGTATTGATCAACTTTTTCATCCTTTTTGGAAAGGCCCTGCAGTAGCTGGAAGGAGCAGAGAAGCCTGGATGGCATTGTCCAAAAAGAAAAAGAAAAAAAATCAGGAGTCCAGGAATTGTGGGAGTACTGCTCAGGTTTTTGTTTCAGGTATGAGAATGTGGATCTCAAGGTAATTTCCATACCTTCTGTGAGAAGGGGGAAAGAGGGATCTGTAGATTGTGTGGTGAGAATGGTAGTCTGACAGTCTGACTGCAGGAGTGGGGAGGGCATTTATTGGGTGGGGTCATGGAGGGATAGGTCAACAATTAATGTAAAGTATAAGACAATACTACCTCTGTTCTTTCCATGCATCTTTGGCCTTTTCCTTGTTTTGCAGAAATTCCTGGTGCCATACATAATGTTTCATTCACAATGAGGCTCTATTGTCTTAGTCAGGGCTGTTTCTCACTATGGTCTTTGAGCCTCAGTTTTCTCATTTGCAAATTGGAAATCATACCTTGCTATCAGGGAGGTTGTGAGACTCAAGTGTGGTAATCTTTTTAAAGAATCCAGGACACATCAGGTACTCAAAGAATGAGTTCCCATTTCCTGAGTCCACATTTTAGAGCAGAACATTAGGGGGTTTGTTTTCCCTCCTCTCCTTCCCCATTCCCCTAACCCCTACTTCTTTTGGCTCAGGCATAATTATATTGAAATATGTGTTTCCTTTGCCAGGATCAGCCAGTTTCCTGAGTGGTTGTTACCTTGGTGTCCCTTTGGAAAGGGCATTTCTGTAACCTTCCTGTAAAGCAACAGGAAGCTCAGGAACCCTACCTTTGCCAAGCTCCGAGCTGACTTCTGTGGTGGCAAACTACGGACACTTGACATGGAGGCTGAAGAGACTGGGCTCCTATCTGGACTTAGGATTCCTCAAGCTGTGTTGGCCTGAGGGTGCCTGTTAACTGGCAGCACCTTCCAGAAGGGTCTGTGCTTTTTCCTCATCTTTGTAAAGTCATTTACTGGGAGGTGATTTGTGCCTTGAAATTCAGATGAAGGTATTTTGCAATTTGAGAGAGGCAGGGTAAAGTGCCAACTATACACATGAAATGTTCTTAGAGGTTTACAAAGAAGCTTCTAACCTTCTGTCTCAATAGATACCTTCAGCTCCACTACTTTTCTATTAGCATGGGCTTTATTCACATTGTGGCATGACAGAGTCTGAAGTTCACCTACCCAAGGTCAAAAAATCCACATTCTTTTTTACTAGAAACCAAAGAGTCTATGTGGTCTTTATATAGCATATTGACATTTCAGATATTTTGGTTCAATCCTCTAATTGGTTAAATCACTTTAAAGTGCTGTTAGGTGGGGTCCATTGTTATAACCTAGTAACAAATTGAGGCCTGAGGTGTTTACAAAAAGCTTTCCCCAAACACACTTAGTGGGGCTGTGCCAGCCACGTGCCTTCAGGAAGGGTCTTCTAATTGCTAGTCCAAAACAGTTGTCAAACTTAAGTGTAACTGAGAACTGTCCTCCCCATCCACACCCTCTTATAGTGCCTTCTACTAATCACAGTCTTCTTAGGTCTCTTCACATGTGAAAAACAGAAGCAAGTGGTTTGGTTTAATGGATAATTTCACTGAGTATTGATATTTTAGAAGTGAGCACAAAATAGAGGGTTCCCAAATGGTGCCTCTTTAATTGTGGTAATTTCAAGAATCAAGACCCTCAGGGGAAAAGATGACAGTTCTCCCCAGAATTTAAGATGTGGCCTGGTCCTTAGATCTTTTTGAAGATTTTTTTTTCTTTGCCAGCCTTGTCACTTAGTCACCTCTGATATGTACTCAATGAAAGTCTAGTGACATGGGAATGGTAATGTGCTGTAAGTTCTTTGTGGGATGTATTCCCCATCAAACTCAGTCACCCTATTATTTATATGTGAGCTGAGGGCATCTGGAGATTGTCATGAAAATTAACAGCTGTTGGATATAGGTTGTTTGCACATACTCTGTCAGACACAGCATTTCATTTCACACTTGCAGGGTGGAAATACCTTTCACAATGTCACATGGAAAGCACACCCTGGCACTGGCAACATCTGGGGTATGGGAATCTCGTGTGCCCATGACGGAAAAGGAGATATACTCTAATAAGACTCCTGCGCTGAACAGGGTGGTTTCCACACTGCAGTATTCAATGACATATTAGTTATCATTAGGAATCCAGACCCTGTTTGGGAATGGAATTTGACTTTTACCCAAGCCTTTCTCTGTTAGCTTCCAGCACTCTTCCACTGAGCATACTCTGCAAGTTGGTGGGAACATAAAACTACCTGGGAACTGTGAAAAAGCAGTAGCTGGTAACTTTTGACTCCCCATGGGCATCTGCCGATGATACCGGAAACCCAGGAACCTCACAATATAGGTGTCTACCCAGGATGCTTAACCCCTTCTATTTCTCAATGCTTAAGAGAGGGTATCCCTCAGGCTTTACCTGTCATTTTCCCTGTTTATCCACTGGATTCCTTTTCCTGTTGGTGGTGGGACCCCTGTTGCCATTTTTATTTTCCCACAGGGGAAGTTACATTGCCTCAAAGGAACATTGCTAGCACTCTCATGGAAGAGATTGCTGTAGATACAGCAAAGTGGGATTTGTGCAACTTTTGTAGGACTTTAGCATCTGGAGCATTTGAACAATAGGCTGGAGTTGCATTTGAGGTAATTTGGGGGCAGATGGTTTCCCTATTTCAGACCTTCGATTTCTCTCAGTTAGTCCACTCTGAGACTGGTTACAGAACAGTCTGACTGGTGTTAAGAACATATTCCAAGAGGACAAGGATTAAGCAGAAAGTTGAAAGGACAAGGGAATTTGTTGTGAGAGGTGGGGTAGGTGCTGGGTTTTGAAGGGAGAGTGTCCTGCTCTCTTTCCCATCCCCTGCATTAGTTTGCAGTCAGTGTAGCTGGGGTACACAAGACAGCAATGCACATTGTTGATTGTTCTATGCCCAGATATAGCCCTCTTGCAAAAATGAGACATACATGATGGAGACAGTGACTTATTTTCCATATTCCCTGAGCAACTGCATAGCACAGTACTGAGGGAAGGAACTGCTGTCACTTCTCATGATCTCTAGCTCTTGGTTGAGTTCACCCCTCACTCCATCACATTCCTAACAAGTTAGAGTCCTCTGGAGACACTTATGAACATGACCTGCTGGTGTTGATATGTTCTTTCAACATACTCCTCCAGACACAGCACTCATTATTCCACACTCACATGGCTCAATCACCTAGATGAAGGTCACACAGGAACATACACTGGCATTGAAAGCAACTGGGAAATGGGAAATTGTGGGTTCCAGGGAAGTACTCGGTGATATCTGACTGTCAGATTCCTGTGCTTTTGCACTAATCTGCTGAAGAGGATGTTGTCCACATTGCAGTACAATAGGATATTAGTAATTAATAGAAATCCTGATTCAGTGTCTGGGAAAGCAAAGTGAATATTTTCCAGGGTTTTCTCTGAAAGGTTCCCACACTCTTCTGCTGCTCATACTCTGCAAGTTGGTGGGAACAAAAACGTTACCTGACTCCTGTCTGTAATCAGTAACTGAGTCTGATTATTTTGAATCCCTGTGGCAATCTGTAGATGATACTGGAGGTCCAGGAACCTGTTAGGACAGGTCTCTCTATAGAATGCCTAATACCTCCCACTCCTCAGTGCCCAAGAGGGCAAGACCATCTGGCTTTAGCTGCCACATTCCCTGTTTATCTTCTCTAAGCCTTTGGCTGTTGGTATACTGAGACCATGTTGCTCTTTTGATTGTCACAAAGCAGTATTTATATTGTGTCAAGTCCAAAAGGGCACATCCTCTTGTGCCCTCTGCCCACTGAAGTCATACTGGGTCTCTCTTCAATGTCTGAAAAACAGAAGTGAATGGTTAGGCCTAGTGGATGATTCCACTGAGTATTGTCATTGAAAAGCATTCAAATGATAGAGAATTCCAAAAACAGTGATTCACTAATCCATGGTATTTTCAAGAATCGAGACCCTCTTGGAGAAAGAAGACAACCTTCCTCAGAATTTAAGGTGTGGGCTGGTCCTTGACTCCTTCTGAGAAATTCTTTCCTATGCCAGCCTTGGCTCTGATGCACCTTTGGCATGTCCTCAACGAATGTCTACTGACATGGGAATGGTAATGTGCTTTAAATTCTTTGTGGGATGTATTCCCCATCAAACTCAATCACTCTATTATTTACATGTAAGCTGAGGTCATCTGGAGATCCTCCTGAAAATTAACAGCTATTGGATGTAGGTTGTTTGCACATACTCTGTCAGACACAGCATTTCATTTCACACTTGCAGGGTGGAAATACCTTTCACAATGTCACATGGGAAAGCACACCCTGGCACTGGCAACATCTGGGGCATGGGAATTTCGTGTGCCCATGACGGAAAAGGAGATGTTCTCTAATAAGACTCCTGCGCTGAACAGGGTGGTTTCTACACTGTGGTATTCAATGATACATTAGTTATCATTAGGAATCCAGACCCTGTTTGGGAAGGGGATATGACTTTTACCCAAGCCTTTCTCTGTTAGCTTCCAGCACTCTTCCGCTGAGCATACTCTGCAAGTTGGTGGGAACATAAAACTACCTGGGAACTGTGAAAAAGCAGTAGCTGGTAACTTTTGACTCCCCATGGGCATCTGCCGATGATACCAGAAACCCAGGAACCTCACAATATAGGTGTCTACCCAGGATGCTTAACCCCTTCTATTTCTCAATGCTTAAGAGAGGGTATCCCTCAGGCTTTACCTGTCATTTTCCCTGTTTATCCACTGGATTCCTTTTCCTGTTGGTGGTGGGACCCCTGTTGCCATTTTTGTTTTCCCACAGGGGCAGTTGCATTGTCTCAAAGGAACATTGCTAGCGCTCTCATGGAAGAGATTGCTTTAGATACAGCAAAGTGGGATTTGTGTAACTTTTGTAGGACTTTAGCATCTGGAGCATTTGAACAATAGGCTGGAGTTGCATTTGAGGTAATTTGGGGGCAGATGGTTTCCGTATTTCAGGCTTTCGATTTCTCTCAGTTAGTCCACTCTGAGACTGGTTACAGAACATATTCCAAGAGGACAAGGATTAAGCAAAAAGTTGAAAGGACAAGGGAATTTGTTGTGAGAGGTGGGGTAGGTGCTGGATTTTGAAGGGAGAGTGTCCTGCTCTCTTTCCCATCCCCTGCATTAGTTTGCAGTCAGTGTAGCTGGGGTACACAAGACAGCAATGCACATTGTTGATTGTTCTATGCCCAGATATAGCCCTCTTGCAAAAATGAGACATACATGATGGAGACAGTGACTTATTTTCCATATTCCCTGAGCATTGTTGCATAGCACAGTACTGAGGGAAGGAACTGCTATCACTTCCGATGATCTCTAGCTCTTGGTTGAGTTCACCCCTTACTCCATCTCATTCATAACAAGCTAGAGTCCTCTGGAGACACTTATGAACATGACCTGCTGGTGTTGATATGTTCTTTCAACATACTCCTCCAGACACAGCACTCATTATTCCACATTCACATGGCTCAGTCACCTAGATGAAGGTCACACAGGAACATACACTGGCATTTAAAGCAACTGGGAAATGGGAAATTGTGGGTTCCAGGGAAGTACTCGGTGATATCTGACTGTCAGATTCCTGTTCTTTTCCACTAATCTGCTGAAGAGAATGTTGTCCACATCGCAGTACAATAGGATATTAGTAATTAATAGAAATCCTGATTCAGTGTCTGGGAAAACAAAGTGAATATTTTCCAGGGTTTTCTCTGAAAGGTTCCCACACTCTTCTGCTGCTCATACTCTGCAAGTTGGTGGGAACAAAAACGTTACCTGACTACTGTCTGTAATCAGTAACTGAGTCTGATTATTTTGAATCCCTGTGGCAATCTGTAGATGATACTGGAGGTCCAGGAACCTGTCAGGACAGGTCTCTCTATAGAATGCCTAATACCTCCCACTCCTCAGTGCCCAAGAAGGCAATACCGTCTGGTTTTAGCTGCCACTTTCCTTGTTTATCTTCTCTAAGCCTTTGGCTATTGGTATTCTGAGACCATGTTGCTCTTTTGGTTGTCACAAAGCAGTATTTATATTGTGTCAAGTCCAAAAGGGCACATCCTCTTGTGCCCTCTGCCCACTGAAGTCATACTGGGTCTCTCTTCAATGTCTGAAAAACAGAAGTGAATGGTTTGGCCTAGTGGATGATTCCACTGAGTATTGTCATTGAAAAGCATTCAAATGATAGAGAATTCCAAAAACAGTGATTCACTAATCCGTGGTATTTTCAAGAATCGAGACCCTCTTGGAGAAAGAAGACAACCTTCCTCAGAATTTAAGGTGTAGCCTGGTCCTTGGCTCCTTCTGAGAAATTCTTTCTTATGCCAGCCTTGGCTCTGATGCACCTTTGGCATGTCCTCAACAAATGTCTACTGACATGGGAATGGTTATGTGCTGTAAATTCTTTGTGGGATGTATTCCCCATCAAACTCAGTCACTCTATTATTTTTTTAGTGAGCTGGGGTCATATGGAAGCTAAGAACTCTTGGTAGTAGTTTTTTCCCGCATGCACCAGCAGACACATCATTCCTTTTTTGCGCACTTGTTATGACTCAAGTGCCTTCTTTAAGGTCACACAGAGAAGCATGCGCTGCCACTGGCAATCTCTGGGGCATGGGAGATGACCTTATACTGATGAGCTGTAGAGTACAATTTCCACATTGAAAAATAATGGGAAAGTAGTACCTATTAGAAATTCTAATGCAGAGTATGGGAATGGAATTTGGGTTTTATCCAAGCATTTTCCTAATAACTTCCGGCACCCTTCTGCTGATCATACTCTGCACATTTGTGGATGGGGAAGAAAGGTTGCCTGGGACTGTCAATAAGCTGTACTGAGGCTGCTGAGTTTTAGACCCCAGTGGCCATCTGCAGATAAGACTGCACATGCAGGATCCTCTCTAAAAGGGTACAGTGAATGTTCACATTGGCCACACCCCTCTGGACTTGGGCTTGCCTTATTACTTGCTCCACATCACAGCAGACACATTACTGACTGCCACAGGCAGGCAGACCATACAACATTGTAAATGTGGTTTGGCATTCTGAGCTTCCCTTACCTCTTTCTATTCATAATGAGTCTCACTGTACTGTTCTTTATTTATTTGACAAAAGAACATGGTGGGTGGATGCGTAATAGGATTCACTTATTTTCTCAGTCTACCCTTTCAGTTATAAACACCGTGTCCTATAGAATACTGGAAAGGCCTGTTGTTGACCCTGCCAGAGGTACAGGTGGGAGACTATAGGTTTACTAGTCAGGGTGCTGAGCTCCAGGCTGTGGACCATGGGTTAGGCCAGCACCCAGGCAGCTAATCCTCACTTCCACAGGCCAGAACAGAAGGATCTGGGAACTTGGGCTAAGAGGTGATCATAGAACCTCCCATGATTCCAGAGGTGCAGCAGCACCCCAACACCTCAACTCTTACTTTGTATGTATAGAGATTTTAGAAAGCAAGGGTAAGAATGTCTCTACAAGGAAAACTGTGTAATGCCTATTAGAGCTTCTATTTAATTGGTTTGCCTTTATTCCTCAATTTGTATGTAATATAGTATTTTATAATATCCATCCATTTCTGAAAGTCAAAGAATCACATTAGTTCTACAAAAGCCATGAACTTCAGCTGCACTCATTTGACTGCAGGAGTGGCCCATGACATCAGCTATGCCAAGATCTGACTGGATTCCCCTTTGGCTACGGTGACTTTGTATTTGAATTTGACTTGAACTTGGGTTTTCCCTAGGTTTACAATATCTGCATTTGTGCTTACAAAGGGACCTTGCAATGGTATATTTGGGGAGATGGCAAAATGTATACTTACTATGTTTGTTATACTACAAGATGGAAGGCAGTAGTCACGGGCCGGTTGGTCTTTCAATGAAGCTCCATTTGTCTGAGACCTGCTCATTGCATAGATACTCTCTTGTTTGCCCTGTCACTGAATCCCTAGATACTTGCTCTAATACTTGTCAGTTCACCCTAGTTGAGGCAATCTTATTGTTGTATTAATTTTGGAATTTGTATCTAGACTTCAAGACTAAGTGATTCTCTGCTAAGAGTCATGAATGTCATTGCTTTACAGAGAACCTTATTTGGTAGAGTACTTTAAGTCTCTATATACTGTTTATTTTAGAATTTGTAAAATACACGTGTTCTTCTAATAAAATTGATCTGTTGGAGAATCTCCCACTTGTACACTTTTATTATTTCCAATGAATAAAAGCATGATCAAAGAAGCCTGTGGTTCTGCTCTATTCATCATCGAGTGCAACAGAGCAGAGCTCTGAGTTGTATAAAATGGGGCATTGAGAACAGGGGGTTGGTGGCAGGGGTGTGGGAGGAAATTTAATGGGTAATCTAATGCCTCTCTATGAGAACAGATCCTTTTGACCACTGCATGAAGGCCACAGGTACATGGTTAGGTATTAAGGAGGTTGTGGGAAATCTCCTGATCTTGCTAAGGGTAAGGCAGGGTAGGTTGACCAGCATAATTCTGCAGAGTATCAGTTCATAAATCATTTGAACCTGAACTGGAAGCTGTGGGCATGCAGTTAATTCTTGGTCAAGAAATAGAATCACAGTCCCTTGATCTGAAGAATTTTCCGTTATTCCACAAAACCTGGATTTGAAGGGACCGAAAGAAAAGAAGTAAGTCACTGGCAGATACTTTTTAGCATTGTCTGTTCCTGAATAATACCAAATATATAATATATTAAATAAATCAAAATCTTATTTGCAATTTCTCATTTCCTACAGTTATGTTTCCTGTGCACGACTGAACATAATTTAAACATCACTTAGCTTTGTTAATTTGTATACAAGTCCAGATGCCCAACTCCGGAGAATTTTGAGTTTCGTTTTCAGCTGCCTGAGGAATCTTTTGCATTGTAGTCATGAAAATCTTCCCCTAAAGGAAAAGAGACTAAGACTGGCAGGTTCTCCTGCCTGTAGATATGACATTGTGGATGCTTGCACCTGGTTCTTTCCCTGGGATTTTATTAAGGATTCGGGGTGCAAGTGTCAGCATCACTGTATTTTCAACAAGATATTATCAACACAAGAGGAACCTTGGGATGATAGAACTACTATAGACAAAGGAACAATTCCCATTCAATTTAGCAGCAGGAAAAAGCTGCAGGTGCACTTTTGTTGTTTAAGTAGAGAGAAACCAACACAGGTCGAAGGTTTTCCAGCAGGTGACTGTCTATTCTAGAGCCCAGAGGACACAGATTGTAGGGGATATGCTGGACCTACTGTAAAATGTAAAATGCTTAGGACACTTTCAAACAACTTTGGCAAAATTGTATTTAAAGCAGACTGCCAATATGTTGAACTTACAACTCAGTAAGTATATTTCAATGGTTTTAAATCCCATCAAATTGTAAAATCGCCATTTTTAAGCAATTCAAATTTTCACTGTCATTTCAAGGAAACTTTGGCCTAATACATGAAAAAATGTAAGTTCATGATGTTTTTACTATTCTATGGAACAAAAACAAAATCAGATGCAATGCAGATGATGTATCCTTAGCTACAATATACAGCACATGAATGGCAAAATTGCCTTTTCATAGAATGGATTAAAAAACATGACCAAAATATATGCTATTTACCTGAAACCCACTTTAAATTCAAAGAGAAAAACTGCTTGAAAGTGAAAGACTGAAAAAATGCAAATACTAACCTAAAGAGAGCTGAAGTAGTTATACTAATATCACATAAAAGAGACTTTCACTATATACTGATAAAGGGGTATTTAATAAGACAAAACAATAAAAAATACATATAAACCTAATGGTAGAACCTCCAAATATATGAACCAAATACTGACAGATTTGTAGGGAGAAATAGATGGTTCTACCTCAAAACTAGGAGATTTTAATGATTAATAAGGAAGTAGATGACGTGAAAGATCCACTAAAGGAACTAGACCTAACACATATATATATATATAAAACATGTCACGCAGCAGCAACAGAATACACATTCTTCTCTAGTGCCCTGTTTCATTCTCAAGGAGAGATTATATGTTAGGTCATAAAACCAGTGTTAATTCATTTAAAACATTGGAATCAAACACTGTATCTTCTCCAACCACAATGGAATGAAGCTGGAAATCAAAATAGAGGAAAAACTGGAAAATTCACAAAAATGTGGAAATTAAACAATGTACCTTTAAATAACCCACAGGTCAAAGAAGAAATCAGAAGCAAAATTATGAAATACCTTTAGAAATATGAAAATGAAAATACCACCTACCAAAAGTTATGGGGTGCACAAACATCAGTGCTGAGAAAATTTATAGCTTGAAATGCCTACATTAAAAAAGAAAGATCTCAAATGAGAGACTGAAACCTCACAACTGGAGGAGAGAGAAAAGGAAGAGGAAACTAAACTAAAAGTGTGAAGCAGAAGGAAGGAAACAAGGAAGCTTAGAGTGAGATAAAGTAAATAAAGAATAGAAAAAAGCAATAATCAACAAAACCAAGAGTTGGTTCTTTGAAAAGATCAATAACATCAATAAACATTTAGGTATATGAAAAAAAAAGATAGAGGACACAAAAAATAAAATAAAAAATGACCGGGGGACAGTACTAAAGAAGTCCAGAAATAAAAATGATTATATGAAGGTGCTATGAATAACTGTAGACCAACAAATTAGATAACCTAGATGAAATGGATGAATTTCTACAAACACTGACTCAAAAAGAAATAGAAGATGACAACAGACCAATAACTAGGAAAGGGATTTAGTCAGTAATTAACAACCTCCCAACAAAGAAAAACCCAGGACCAGAAGGAATCACAGGTGAATTCCAAGAATTAATACCAATCCTGCTCAAACTCTTCCGAAAAACTGAAGAGGAGTCAACACTTGGTAATTCATTTTATGAGGCCAGCATCACCCTAATACCAAAGCCAAATAAAGATACCAAAATAAAAAGGAAATTACAGACCAATACCCTCACGAATGTTTCCAAAATCTTCCACAAAATACATTCCCTCTAAGATCAGGAAAAATGTAAGATTGCCCACTGTCACCACTGTTATTCAACATTGTACTAGAAGTTCTACCCAGAGCAATTAGTCAAAAGAAAGAAATAAAAGGCATCCAAATTGGAAAAGAAGAAGTAAAACTTTACCAATTTGAAGATTACATCATTCAATGTGCAGAAAATCCTGAAAAATCCACAACAAAGCTACTAGAGCTAATAAATAAATTCAGCAAAGTGGTTGGTGACAAGATGAATACGCAAAAATTAGTAATTTTTCCATATACTACCAATGAACAGTCAGAAGAAACATCAAGAAAGAAATTCCATTTAAAATAGCAACTAAATGAATCAAATATCTAGGAATAAAATGAACCAAGGATGAAAAGGACTAGTACACACTAGTACACAGAAAACTACAAAATATGGCTAAACGTAATCAAAGAAGACCTAAATAATGAAAGGGCATTGCATGTTCATGGATTGGAAGACTAAACATCACTGAGTAAATTCTAGGCAAAGTGATTTACAGATTCAATGCAAAGGCAATCAAAATTACATCAGCTTTCTTTGACGAAATAGAAAAGCCAACCATCAAATTTCTTTGGAAATATAAGTAGGTTACCACCAATATCCAAAGTCTTCTTGAAAAAAAGAACAAAGGTAGAGGACTCACACTTCCCAATCTTAAAACATACTACAAAGCCAGAGTAATCAAAAGAGCATGTAGTGGAAAGTGGGTGTAGTCAGTGGTTGAGTGCCTACTTCCCATGTATGAGACCCTGGTTGTGGGGACCCAGGCTCCCTCCCCATGTCCTCAGCATAGAGCCGCCTGTGTGACCTAGGCATGAGTTAAAGGTTAACAACCCTCCTCAGAGGAGAGAGAATATATAGGTGGTATCATAAACTGTAATCTTCCCAAGCACTAAATGACCTTGTTAAACATCCACACCCAAAGTATATGCTTCATGTGACCCTAGCAGGAACTCTGTTCTCATACCCTATGGAATGTCTTCATTCTAAAATCCTTTATATATCACACATCATTTTCTCATCCTTTTGCAGAGCACTATCTTCCTTCTCTGAACTATTGCCTTCAGGCATTCTCTCCTGTCCATAATTCCCAATAAAGCTTATGCCTGACTAAATGCCAGGTGGGTTCTTTGGTCTTGCAGCTGCACCAACTCGTGCCCTTCAGGATTTGGGTTGCAACACAGGTCCACTCCCTGGTACTTCCTAAACAGAAAAAGAAACATGATAGAGAAAAGAGCATGTCCTGAGAAAGGACGGACCTATAGACCAATGGAATCTAATTAAGAGTTCAGAAATAAACCCTCATTTTTGACAATGGCCAACTGATGCTTGGCAATGATGCCAAGTCCGTTCAATTGGGAAAGAATACTCTTCAACAAATGATGCTGGGGACACTGAATGCCCATAAGGAAAGAATGAAGGTGGATCACTACGTCATACTTTATACATAAATCAACTCAAAATCGATGTAAGAGCTAAATATAAAAACCAGGACTAGTTACAACTGAAAGTGGGAGGATTGCATCCAGCATCCATGTGGAATCTGAGCCTCCTCTTGACGTAGAGGTGCAATGGACACAACCAATCCGATGTCCACATAGAAAAGGTGGCATTGGATTGGGAAAAGTGGACATGGTGGCTGATGGGTATGGGGAAATACAGGAAGAGATGAGAGGTGGAGGCGTCTTTGGGACATGGAGCTGCCCTGGATGGTGCTTCAGGGGCAATCACCGGACATTGTAAATCCTCACAGGACCCACTGGATGGAATGGAGGAGAGTATGGGCCATGATGTGGACCATTGACCATGAGGTGTAGAGGTGCCCAAAGATGTACTTACCAAATGCAATGGATGTGTCATGATGATGGGAACGAGTGTTGCTGGGGGGGGAGAGGTGGGGTGGGGGGGTGGGGTTGAATGGGACCTCATATATATAATTTTAATGTAATATTATTACAAAGTCAATAAAAAAAAAAAGAAAAAAAAAGTTCTGTATATGGTAAAAAAAATAAAACTTTTACAAAACTCCAGGGAACTGCACTACTTAAACAACAAACCTGACCTTAAAGCATAGACTATAATTCATAGTACAATTATAAAAATATGCTCTCATCAATTGTAATATATTTTCCACACCAATGCTCGGTGTTATTATTTGGATGGTATATGGGAATCTTGTATATCATGTATGATTGCTCTGTAAATCCACAACTTCTCTCAGAAAGAAAAAAATGGTATTGACATCTGATAAAAGAAAAATTTGTAATAAAAAATATTAATTAATTTTAAAAGTAAAAAAAAAACAAAACCAGGACTATAAAATGTCTGGAAGTAGACATAGGGAAGTGTTTTCAGGGACCTGTGTTAGGCAATGTCTTCTTAGACGTTATACCAAAAGCACAATCAAAGAAAGAAAAAAATAGAGAAATGAGTACTCATCAGCATTCAAAACTTCTGTATATCAAAGGACATTATCATGATGGTAAAAAGACTACCTATGCAAAGACAGAAAATATTTGGAAACCACATTACCCAATAAGGATTTAATATCTAGAATGTAGTGAGATATCCTGCACCTCAACAACAAAATGACAAACAACCCATTTTAATAGTAGGCAAAATACTTTGCTCTGAAGAATACAAATAGACATTTGTCAGAAGAAGGTATACAAATGACCAAAAGAACATGAAATAATGTTCATTAGCCAATAGGGAGATGCAGATTGAAACCATAATTAGATTCCATTTCACATCCTTTACTCTTGTAAAAATGGAACATTAAAAATAATGGAAGATGTTAACATCAGACAAGAAAAATATGCTAAGAGACCAGACAGAAAGTACTACATATTGTATGATTCCATTTATATAAAATGCAAAAATAGATCAATGTATAAAAAAGAAAAGTGATGGAGAGGGTATGGAGAAAGAGGAACACTCGTTGTTTGAAATATAAAATGGCACAGATGCTGTGGTATAGAGTCCTGTGTTTCCTCAGAAAGTTAAGTACAGAATTACCATAGGACTAGGCAATCCCCCCCTCTAAGTATATACCCAAAGAATTGAAAGCACGTATTCCAACAGATATTTGCACACCAAATGTTCATTGTGGCATTCACAATTTCCAAATGATGGAAGCCAACCAAGTGCTTTTTATTTATCATTATCTGCAACCATCACCACAATCTACTTTGAGACCATTTTGGCACCTCAAAAAGAAACTCCATATCCATTTGTAATCACTCCCCATTTCCCTCAAAACCCTCCCCTCAGTCCCTGGAAACATAGTTTTACTTTCCGTCTCTGTGGATTTCCCTATTCTCGACATTGGGTATAAATGGATTCATACAATATATGATCCCTTTGTGTCTGGCCTCTTTGATATAGCATGTTTACTAGGTTCATCAATGCTGTAGCATGAATCAGTATTTCAATCCATTTTGTGTTTGAATAATAGTCCACTGTATGGGTATATCACGTTTCATTTTTCCTTTCATCAATTGATGAGCATTTGAGTTATTTCTTCTTTCCATTATTATGAGTAATCCTGCTACGAACATTCACATAAAATGTTCTTTGAACACCTGTTTTCAGCTCTTTGGGATATATATCTAGGAGTGAACTTGCTGGGTCATATCATAATTTTTGCTTCACATTTTTTAATCTATTTTTTATTTTTAAGTTTTCAAATTTATTGAAGTATATCACACTTACATAAACTAAATAAACAATAAGTGTATAGTAATAGCTGTGAACTTAGAAAACAAACATACATAACATCATTCGGGGCTCTGAGAACTCAACCTACTAACGATACCTTGCATTGTTATGAAACATTTGTAAGTAATGATGTAAGAGCATCCTGAAAATATTACTACCAGCCAAAGTATCTTACATTTGGTGTATTTTCCCCCAAACTACCCTATTATTATTTTTTACATCCTTTATCTATGAACATACATAAACAATAAGTGTATCATATAAGTGGGGAATTTAGAAAGCAAACATGCATAACATCGTACAGGGATCCCATACCTCAACACACCACCAGCACCTTTGAGGAACAGCTGAACTGTTTCCAAAGAAGCAGCATCATTTTACATTCCCACCAGCAGTCTGTGAGAGTTCTCATTTCTCCACATCCTCCAACAACACTTATTACCTGCCTTTCTTATGATAGCCATCCTAGCGAGTGCAAAGCGATATCTCATGATTTTGATTTGTGTTTCCCTAAAGGCTTATGTTGTTGAGCATCTTTTCATGTGCTAATTGGCTACTATTTATCTTTCTTGGATAAATGTAACTACGTGTTTATGAGTCCAGCATTGATAAGAAAACATAACAAAAGCATGATAAAAAAGAAAACTAGGTCCAAAATCATTACCACCAATAACAATGTTGATGAAAAAGAAATCATTAGATTAATAGATCTAGTAGCATGCACAAAAGATGATAAATCACAATCAAGTTGGGTTGAGTCCAGGATTGGAAAGCTGGTTCAGTAATTGAAAATCATGAAATTTACCTCACCATTCTAACCAAAGGAGCAAACCATATAAAAATCTTAGCAGGGTAGAAATATATTTGATAAAAGTCAACAGTCATTCATGATGAAAACGTTGGCAAACTGTGTCAAGAAGGGAATTTCTTTAATCTGATGAAGGATGTCTACAAAAATCTACAGGAAATATCATTCCTGTTGGTGGAAAACTTTCCCTTTGAGATTAAGACCAAGACAAGGATTCCCAATATTACTAGTTCAATGCATCATTGTGCTGGTAGTACTAACCAATGTACTGAGAGAAGAGAAATGAATAAAGATGTAAGTATTAGAAAGAAGAAAATTAAACTCTCAATGTCTGATGATATAATTCTCTATGGAAACTCTAAAAGAATGCATAGCTACAATTATCAGAATCGCTTTATGAGATAAGAACGTTGTGGGATTCAAAGACAATATATAAAAATGAGTTGTGTTTCTATGCAAAGGTAGCATAGACATTTAATATGATATTATTTTCAAAACTCTATGCAGGGGAGCAGATGAGGCTCAAGCTGTTGTGCACCTGCTTGCCAGATTCAATGTCCTGGGTTCAATCCCTGACCCTTGTACCTAAAAAAAAAAAAGGCAAAGGTGAAATCCAGTTAAACTGTGGATCTAAATACCAGTAACATTTTGAGAAGGAGATAAAAGTTTATTTCCTTGAATTCCAGGTCTTAAGAAGAACACCAAGCCTAAACCAAAAGAAACCTAAACATAAAAGTAAATACTGGTAAGTAGAATTAAATTAAAAACCATTGTCCATTATAGCAAGGAGTAACAAGGGCATGGGGGCGGGGTGAGAAATTATTTCCAGTTTCAAGGAATACCTGTCAGAGCTCAAATACAAACTATATGAAGAACACTTTCCAAATGATAAAGAGAAGACAAACTCAAGGGAAAGCAAATGAGCAAGATAACTGAGCAACTGTTAAACATATCAATAAAAAGGTGCCCTACATCATTAATCATCATGATATACAGGATTAAAACTCAATGAGATACCTAATCCCTCTTAAACCAATGACTACATCTGTGAATCATGGCAATAGCAAGTGATGTTAAGGAAGTGGAGTAAGTAGAGAAAGCAGAACAGCTGGAATGCCCATACACTGTTAGCAATTGTATAAAGTGGTACAACCATTTCTGAAAAGTTTAGAGTCATCTACTGTAGCAGTTTGACACAGCTATGAATTCCAAAAGTTGATATTGGATTATGTTTGTAATTGGTCTGAACCTGGGCATGATTAAGTTATGATTAGGGCTTTGATTGGGCCCTATTATTAGGGCATTGAGACCCCACCCCTAGGTGGGCGGGGACTCCCAGATAAAAGGCATGGCAAAGGGCAGAGTTGAGGGTTTTTGATGGTGGAGTGTTGATGCTGGAGTTTGATCCTAGAGCCAGGAGAATAGAGATGGAGTCACAGAGGAATAGTGTTGGCTTCTTCGACATTGCAGAAACTCCAGGGAGAGAGATGGAGCAATTTGCCTGATAGTCTAGAGCTGACCTTGTGGAGAAAACAGAGGCGCTGCATCCAGAGGAACCCAGGAAGCCTGAACACTTGTAGACGTTGGCAACCATCTTGCTCCAACTCATGAAAATAGACTTCGGTGAGGGAAGTGAATTATGCTTTATGGCCTGGTATCTGTAGGCTCCTACCCAAAATAAAAGCCATTAATGAAAACCAACCAATTTCCAGTACTTTGCATCAGCACCCCTTTGGCCGACTGATACATCTACTAAAGTTGTTTATAGCTGTGTTAGTTGTAAAATCCAAAATCAGAAGCAACATAAACGAGCACCATATCAGATTGAATAAATCGATTGTGCTTTGTTGAGCACAATGAAGTCCTATACAGCAATGAAATGAATGAACTGAGCTTCTTGCATCTATGTCAATGGATTTCAAAAACAAGATTTTGAATTAAAGAAGTCACAGCAAAAGAAAACCCTCTACATATTTCCATTTTTATAAAGGTTAAAAATGGGTGAAACCAAATTATATTGTTTGTAGTCAGGGTAGAAGCTAGTTAACACTTAGGAGGAAGGCAGCACTGAATGGGAGGGAACCCAGGAGACTTCTGGTTTGATGGAACTGTTCTCTTTCTTGACCTAGGTGGAAGGTTCATCCACTTTCTTCTTTGTTGTTGTTGTTGTTAATTTTTAAAATGTATGATTTTGAAAGTTCTGGTAACGAGTACAACATAAAATTCCCCGTTTTAGCCACTTTCAAGCTTACACTTTAGCGGTAATTACATTCACAATGTTGTGCTACCATCACCATCATCCAGTTCCAAAACTTTATCATCCTCCCTAAACAGAAACTCTGTACTAATTAAGCGATTACTCCCCTTTCCCCAACATTCTGCCCACCCCTGGTAACCTGTATTCTAGTTTCCGACTCTATGAATTTGCATATTCTGATTGTATGAGAGATCATACAATGTTTGTCATTTTGCCTCCCCTTTACTTTTGAACAATTTTCTAAAGGTTTTCTTTATATTTTTGAACTGCCAAACTTAGTATTTGGGGATGCAAGGTTAGGCAATGAAACTAAAAGGGGAAATAAGGAAGGATTACTGTAAGTCAAGATATTGGTAACCTTCAAGGGGTAGGAGGATGTCATAAAAGGGGCCAGGTGTGGGGTTTCAGGTTGCATGAAACCCTGAAATACACCTTGTATTTCTTCATTCAGATGGTAATTCCAGTATTTTCTTTGTGATGAATCATTGGTCTATACAGACCTGAAATGTGTATTTTTCAATATATATTTTACAATTATATATGCGTGTGTATATTTGCAGGTGCTCAGGTCATCCGTGTGTGTGGACTTGTCTTTCTGTACTATATTGAGCCAGGCAAAGCACAGGATCAGCCTCTGATCTTTCCACTTTTCTCCACTACTTAGAATACAACTTCCCCATCATACCCAAAGGGAATAAACAGGTTGATAATCCCCTCAGAACTGCCTCAGAAGGTAAGTCCCCTGATAGCATAGCCTGGAAGTTAAAGAGGCCAGAAGGGAGGGCAGCAGCAGAGTCAGGGTGCTATCTAAGAAAATGTTTAGGGACACCCTCATGGTTGAGCTAAATCAAAGGGAGAACAGCGCTGTGCAGCGAAGTGGAATTCCCACGAGCTGCTCCCCATTGTGCACCAGAATAGCTATTGGATAGATGGCCAGTGCCTTTCATAGCAGTTAGAAGAAAATACAAGCCTTCCCCAGGAATATCAAGGTCTAACGGGAACCCAACCCTGCCTATCACTCCCAAGCCACCTCCTCCCGTACTCCAAAACCTGCCGCTCACCCTGCTCCAATATACTGCCTTCCTTTTCGTTAAAAACAATAGCACCATTTACCTGGACACTTTTTTTTCAGGCTGTGACATAAAAAGCTAAAGGTCCTTCAGACAGTCAGGGTGAGGGGATTTGTTCACTGGCTATGGGAGTTGAGAAAGAAGACAGGAGTGAAGAGGACTCCACCCACTTGGCAAAAGGCAGTGTCACTTCAAGGGATCTAACAGTAGTAGAATGTAGGGAAGTAGATTAGAAAAGTCCTGCGGTACAGTTTGGCCAGCTTGCTTTGTGTAGATTAAAAAATCCTTTAAAATTGTTCTTCTGCCCATCACTCAACCACCACACCGGCAGTGATTATATTTTAATATGCATGGAATGTGATAGACGAGAAAGTGGGTTTGACAGTCGCTTTAGTTTACATACATTTCAAGATCTCACTGCACTTAGGCACCACATTCCATCCTCCCCATTCCCTTGTGCTAATGAGTTCAGCCTGGGTTTGGCTGAATCTTCACTGCACCTGTAGGAGCTCCCGCCCTCACTGCAACTCAGCTGCACTCTCACAACCTTCTTCTAACTAAAGGGCCTTCCTTTTCCCTTTGTCTCTATTTCAATCCGTTGTGCACAACGATACTACTCATTGATAGATATGAAGTTCAAATTGGATGTGGTTATTCAAGGCCTTAGAATCACAAAGGCTCTTCAAGCAGAGAGCATCCATCCCAAGCGTTTTTGCTCTTGGCTGCTTTTCTTACCCCATCTTTTCCCACATACGTCATTCAGTGTCTTTTCTAAAATGCCAGATCTTGCATTCCTACGGGAGACGGCCATGTTGTTTCATATTCCTGCTTCTGTGTACCTACTCCTCCCTGATCCTCAAAGGCCACTCCATTTGCACCTTGTGTACCCCACCGATTATCACGTGCAATTCACATTGCAGCTAGCTTGCCAGATTTCCAAGTGCAAACCTTGCATCCTTTGAACCATGCGACGCCCTATGCTAACTCGAGCCTACATCATTCTTTGCATCCAAGCGCTGAAGTCTTTCCATATCCCCATTTTGACAAAAGAGGAGCTCACATCCACCTGTAGGGGTGAGAGGAATAAAACTTGGACAGGCTTGCCAGAGGAGGATGCAATTGGCGATGAAACAGAAGAAATTGGATGAACAAGATTTCCAAAATCAGAGATGACAGAAAAAAGAGCCAATGGTATGTGCCTGAAGAATCGAGCTGGGCATTACAGAATGGGCATAATCACAGATATGAAGCACACTTTGCAGAAAAAGGAAATAATATGTCCAAAGACCAGTTCTTCAACTGGGGCCTTGAAATATGGGCGGAGTTTCCACTGTCGACTTGCATAGAGTGGACCGTGTAGCTGTCTATCATTTCAGGCCCACCAATCATCAGCATGGAAGGCGGGAGTCCGCTGGATTAGATTTCAACCTGGATTGCTTATTGGCCTGGGGGGGCTTGGGGGGTGGGAGGGGTAGGTACGGTGGCCCCTAGGAATGTGAGAACATGGCGGCGCCTCTCTCCTGTCATCACAAAAATGTAAGTTGAATTCAGCGTAATTTGTAACGCTGATCAAGAGTTGGCTGTTTCTGGTGTCATTTTCGTAGAATCGGTTGTGTTGTCTAAAAATGTACTTTAACGGACGTGTCCGAAGGGTTTATGAATGTGTGACAGGGAAGGTCGCTTGGTCGCGCTTGGGTGCAGTGTTGAGTTTTATTTCACATCGTGATCACTCGTTATATCATTTTATTAGTTTAAGTGTTATTATTGGTGCCCTTTTCTTCATAGTTTTAAGCATGTGTGATGGTTTCAGTTTAAACCCGAGGAAGAGGATGAGGCGGCTGCCTGTGCTGCTGTCAGTCCAGGACAGCGCAGTGTCCGTTGGCCGCGATGGACCTGAATTTGCCTTGCTTTTTCAATGTCGTTGGTTGAATCTTGGTCTGTAAACTTTTCGTGAGTTCTCTTATCAGGGACTGGATGACGTCTGTAATTTTAGATGTGAAATGCAGGAAATGAACGAGCTGAGGGAGGGCGTGTGGGATTATGACAGACAGTGACCCTTAGCTGCCTTTGCGTGCACTCTTGTGTTTCATGTCACAATATTTAATCTCATTTGCTTGTGTAAATTTCTTAATCCGTCTTCTTCAGATGCTGTTTTAAATATATTATTTCTGGTTATAGGCCATTGTTTCCCTCACCACCCTGAATAATTATCAGTGTTCTTTGACTGCTGTTTTGCATTTTTACGTAATATAAATATGTATTATACGTGATTGATTTTAAAAAAGTGGTCCTCATGTTTTCTTGCGTTTTCCTTAAAATGTTTGCTGTTATTTGCAGTTTACTACTAAGGTAAATAGCGGTCTGGTTGGCCAAGAGTTTGTTGCTTTAAGATTTGGAAGGGAATCAATCCCTTGGGAATCTAGCTAATATTTTATTTTACTGCGTATCGCCGTGGATCGTTGTTTTGTTTGTTTGTTTTTAATGACATTGTAATCGTTTGCATTTATTTAATTTTGGTATTGGTCGTGTTCCGTAAATATCCTTTTGAAATGAAAATATTTTCAGAGTACATGGAAATTAATCATCTAATATGAACACTTGACGGTTTATAAACTCAGAGGCTGCCGCATAGCAGATTTTAACAGCCTAGACTGAACGCGGCTTGGCATTACATTTTACAAAACCACTGTATTTATCCTCTTTGCAAAAGTTTTCTTTTCAGGTTTGGTATAAATTGCAATCTTCAGAGGAGTGAATTAACGTCTGATTGAGAGCCTTTTAATTTATAAACTGATTGTTCTAATTGCGTGTTTTGACAGTTTTTTTAAAATTCCGGTCTTGTCTTCGTATACATATTTTCGTTAAAAATCAATATTTTGAGGTATTCTATTTACAAAAGCAGACGTAATCATGTGAGTACTTGACGGTTTACGGAAGTGAAGAGTTAAAGGTCTACAATCCCCTGCCACTTCAGTTTGACACTTCATCTTACAAAGAAGTTGTGTGGTTGGTATGATTTGATTCCATTTACTGTGGGTCCTGGTCCCTATCATAAGCTCTGTGATAAAGTTTGGCGTTATCGATAATTTACAATGTGTTCTAATTGCCTTAGGCCTCTTGACTTACGACTGTTACTGGTCTGACACTGCCTGGGAGCCTAACCTTTTATTTTACTATTAAATGAAATGGTGTTTTAATATCATTGAACTTGCAGTTTTGGAGTTTGTGTGTCCTATTTCAGAGTTGTGTTGAAATTGAAGGCCGTTTTGTGGTATTTTCAATGTAAAAATGCGCAGCAGCCCTCAGAGGAGCTGAGACCGGGTGTTTCCGACAGTAAATACCCGGAAGTGCCTTTCACCTGTCACTCTTGAATGTCTGTTGGGATTTCAATTCCCAGGGCGATTGCGTGAACATCACGCTCTTAAATTGTCATGGGAACCACCATTACAGAGAGTATTGGTGCTCCTTCCTAGAGTGTCTAGAGATAGGAACTACCACCTACCTCGGGGTCACTACTTGGCCACTGCTGACTAACTCCACGGTAGAGACCCTGTTTCTACAACCTATTCCTTTCATTAGACAGGGATGTCTTTTTTGAGTACGTATTTGGTCCCTCGGTACACTGGGTGTAGTGTTAAAGTGACATTGGCATTTCTAAGGATGTTCTGATCTCAGAGAAACCTGATAGTCACATTTTAAAATCAAAGTATTGATCAACCTTTTTATCCTTTTTGGAAAGGCGTTGCAGTAGCCGGCAGGAACAGAAAAGCCTGGATGGCATTGACCAAAAAGAAAAAGAAAAAAAATCAGGAGTCCAGGAATTGTGGGAGTACTGCTCAGGTTTTTGTTTCAGGTATGAGAATGTGGATCTCAAGGTAATTTCCATACCTTCTATGCGAAGGGGGAAGAGGGGACCTGTCGATTGAGTGGCGAAAATGGTAGTCTGACAGTCTGACTCTGCAGGAGTGGGGAGGGCATTTATTGGGTGGGGTCATGGAGGGATAGATCAACATTTAATGTAAAGTGTAAGGCAATACTACATCTGTTCTTTCCATGCATCTTTGGCATTTTCCTTGTTTTGCAGAAATTCCTGGTGCCATACATAATGTTTCATTCACAATGAGGCTCTATTGTCTTAGTCAGGGCTGTTTCTCACTATGGTCTTTTGCCTCAGTTTCCTCACTTGCAAATTGGAAATCATACCTTGCTATCAGGTTGTGAGACTCAAGTGTGGTAATCTTTTTAAAGAATCCAGGACACATCAGGTACTCAAAGAATGAGTTCCCATTTCCTGAGTCCACATTTTAGAGCAGAACATTAGGGTGTTTGTTTTCCCTCCTCTCCTTCCCCATTCCCCTAACCCCTAGCTCTTTTGGCTCAGGCATAATTATCTTGAAATATGTGTTTCCTTTGCCAGGATCAGCAAGTTTCCTAAGTGTCCCTATGGAAATGGCATTTCTGTAACCTTCCTGTAAAGCAACAGGAAGCTCAGGAACCCTACCATTGCCAAGCTCCGAGCTGACTTCTGTGGTGGCAAACTACGGACACTTGACATGGAGGCTGAAGAGACTGGGCTCCTATCTGGACTTAGGATTCCTCAAGCTTGTTGACCTGAGGGTGCCTGTTAACTGGCAGCACCTTCCAGAAGGGTCTGTGCTTTTTCCTCATCTTTGTAAAGTCATTTACTGGGAGGTGATTTGTGCATTGAAATTCAGATGAAGGTATTTTGCAATTTGAGAGAGCCAGGGTAAAGTGCCAACTATACACATGAAATGTTCTTAGATGTTTACAAAGAAACTTCTAACCTTCTGTCTCAATAGATACCTCCATCTCCACTACTTTTCTATTAGCATGGGCTTTATTCACATTGTGGCATGACAGAGTCTGAAGTTCACCTACCCAAGGTCAAAAAATCCACATTCTTTTTTACTAGAAGCCAAAGAGTCTAGGTAGTCTTTATGTAGCATATTGACATTTCAAATATTTTGGTTCAGTCCTCTAATTGGTTAAATCACTTTAAAGTGCTGTTAGGTGGGGTCCATTGTTATATCCCAACCATTGACAAACAGGACTGAGGTGTTTACAAAAAGCTTTCCCCAAACACACTTAGTGGGGCTGTGCCAGCCATGTGCCTTCAGGAAGGGTTGTCTAATTGCTAGTCCAAAACAGTTGTCAAACCTAAGTGTAACTGAGAACTGTCCTCCCATTCCACACCCTCTTATAGTGCCTTCTACTAATCACAGTCTTCTTAGGTCTCTTCACACGTGAAAAACAGAAGCGAGTGGTTTGGTTTAATGGATAATTTCACTGAGTATTGATATTTTACAAGTGGGCACAAAATAGAGGGTTCCCAAATGGTGCTTCTTGAAATGGTAATTTCAAGAATCAAGACCCTCGGGGGAAAAGATGACAGTTCTCCCCAGAATTTAAGATGTGGACTGTTCCTTAGTTCTTTTTCAAGACTGTTTTCTTTGCCAGCCTTGTCATTCAGTCACCTCTGATATGTACTCAATGAATGTCTAGTGACATGGGTATGGTAATGTGCTGTAAATTCTTTGTGGGATGTATTGCCCATCAAACTCAGTCACCCTATCATTTATATGTGAGCTGAGGTCATCTGGAGATCTTCATGAAAATTAACAGCTGTTGGATATAGGTTGTTTGCACATACTCTGTCAGACACAGCATTTCATTTCACACTTGCAGGGTGGAAATACCTTTCACAATGTCACATGGAAAGCACACCCTGGCACTGGCAACATCTGGGGCATGGGAATCTCGTGTGCCCATGACGGAAAAGGAGATGTTCTCTAATAAGACTCCTGCGCTGAACAGGGTGGTTTCCACACTGCGAGATTCAATGACTATTAGTTATCATTAGGAATCCAGACCCTGTTTGGGAAGGGGATATGACTTTTACCCAAGCCTTTCTCTGTTAGCTTCCAGCACTCTTCCGCTGAGCATACTCTGCAAGTTGGTGGGAACATAAAACTACCTGGGAACTGTGAAAAAGCAGTAGCTGGTAACTTTTGTCTCCCCATGGGCATCTGCCGATGATACTGGAAACCCAGGAACCTCACAGTATAGGTGTCTACCCAGGGTGCTTAACCCCTTCTATTTCTCATTGCTTAAGAGAGGGCATCCCTCAGGCTTTACCTGTCACATTCCCTATTCATCCACTGGATACATTTTCCTGTTGGTGGTCTGACCTCTGTTGCCATTTTTGTTTTCCCACAGGGGCAGTTACATTGCCTCATAGGAACATTGCTAGCACTCTCATGGAAGAGTTTGCTGTAGATTCAGCAATGAGGGATTTGTGCAACTTTTGTAGCACTTTCGCATCTGGGGCATTTGAACAATAGGCTGGAGCTGCATGTGGGGTAGTTTGGGGCAGATGGTTTCCCTATTTTAAGCTTTCAATTTCTCTCAATTAGTCCACTGTGAGACTGGTTACAGAACAGTCTGGTCAGTGTTAAGAGGATGTTGCAAGAGGACAAGGATTAAGAAGACAGTTGGAAGGACAAGGGATTTTGTTGTGAGAGGTGTGGTAGGTGCTGGGCGTTGAGGGGGGAGTGTCCTGCTCTCTTTCCCATCCCTTGCAGTGCTTTGCAGTCAGTGTAGCTAGGGGACAGAAGACAACAATGCACAATGTTGATTGTTCTACACACTAATATAGCCATCTTGCAAAAATAAAACACACATGAGAGAGACAGTGACTTATTTTCCATATTCCCTGAGCATTTTTGCATAGCACAGTACTGAGGGAAGGAACTGCTGTCACTTCTGATGTTCTCTAGCTCTTGGTTGTGTTGACCACTCACTCCATCACTTTTATAACAAGCTAGCGTCTTCTCGAGTCACTTATGAATGTGAACTGCTGTTGCTGATATGTTCTTTCAACATGCTCCTCCAGACACAGCATTTTATTTTCCACCTTCACATGGCTCAATCACCTTGATGAAGGTCACAGAGGTACACATGCATTGACATTTAAAGCAATTGGGAAATGGGAAATTGTGGGTCCTAGGGAAGTACTTGGCGATATCTGAATGGCAGATTCCTGTGCTTTTGCACTAATCTGCTGAAGAGGATGTTGTCCACATCGCAGTACAATAGGATATTAGTAATTAATAGAAATCCTGATTCAGTGTCTGGGAAAGCAAAGTGAATATTTTCCAGGGTTTTCTCTGAAAGGTTCCCACACTCTTCTGCTGCTCATACTCTGCAAGTTGGTGGGAACAAAAAGGTTACCTGACTACTGTCTGTAATCAGTAACTGAGTTTGATTACTTTTGAATCCCCATGGCAATCTGCAGATGATACTGGAGGTCCAGGAACCTGTCAGGACAGGTCTCTCTATAGAATGCCTAATACCTCCTACTCCTCAGTGCCCAAGAGGGCAATACCGTCTGGCTTAAGCTGTCACTTTCCCTGTTTATCTGCTCTAAGCTTTTGGCTGTTGGTATTCTGAGCCCATGTTTCTCTTTTGGTTGTCACAAAGCAGTTATTATATTGTGTCAAGTCCAAAAGGGCACATCCTCTTGTTCCCTCTGCCCACTGAAGTCATACTGGGTCTCTCTTCAATGTCTGAAAAACAGAAGTGAATGGTTTGGCCTAGTGGATAATTCCACTGAGTATTGGCTTTGAAAAGCATTCAAATGATAGAGAATTCCAAAAACAGTGATTCACTAATCCGTGGTAATTTTAAGAATCGAGACCCTCTTGGAGAAAGAAGACAACCTTCCTCAGAATTTAAGGTGTGGGCTGGTCCTTGACTCCTTCTGAGAAATTCTTTCCTATGCCAGCCTTGGCTCTGATGCACCTTTGGCATGTCCTCAATGAATGTCTACTGACATGGGAATGGTGAGGTGCTATAAATTCTTTGTGGGATATATTCCACGTCAAACTCAGTCACTCTATTATTTTTTAGTGTGCTAGGTTCATATGGAAGCTAAGAACTGTTGGTAGTAGTTTGTTCACATATACACCGCCACACACAGCATTCCTTTATTGTATACTCCTTATGACTCAAGTGACTTCTTTAAGGTCTCACAGAGAAGCACACGCTGCCACTGGCAATCTCTGGGGCATGGGAGATGGCCTTACACTGATGAGCTATAGAGTACAATTTCCACATTGAAAAACAATGGGAAAGTAGTACTTATTAGAAATTCTAATGCAGAGTATGGGAATGGAATTTGGGTTTTATCCAAGCATTTTCCTAATAACTTCCTGCACTCTTCTGCTGATCATACTCTGCACATTTGTGGAGGGGAAAGAAAGGTTCCCTGGTGCTGTCAATAAGTAGTAACTTAGGCTGCTGAGTTTTAGACCCCAGTGGCCATCTGCAGATAAGACTGCACATGCAGGATCCTCTCTAAAAGTGTTCAGTGAATGTTCACATTGGCCACACCCCTCTGGATTTGGGCTTGTCTTATTACTTGCTCCACATCACAGCAGACACATTACTGACTGCCACAGGCAGGCGGACCATGCAACATTGTAAATGTGGTTTGGCATTCTGAGCTTCCTTTGCCTCTTTCTATTCATAAGTCTCACTGTATTGTCCTTTATCTATTTGGAAAAAGTACAGTGGTGGGCGGATGTGTGATAGGACTCACTTATTTTCTCAGTCTACCCTTTCACTTATAAACACCCTGTCCTAGAGAATTGTGGAAAGGCCTGTTGTTGACTCCGCCAGAGTTTCAGCTGGGAGACTATAGGTTTGCCAGTGAGGGTGCTGAGCTCCAGGCTGGGGACCACAGGTTTGGACAGCAACCAGGCAGCTAATCCTCACTTTCACAGGCCAGAACAGAGGGATCTGGGAACTTGGGCTAAGAGGTGATCATAGAACCTCCCATGAGTCCAGAGAGTTCTGCACCCCAACACCTCAACCCTTACTTTGTATGTGTAAAGATTTTAGAAGCAAGGGTAAGAATGTCTCTACAAGGAAAACTGTGTAATGTCTATTACAGCTTCTATATGATTGGTTTGCCTTTATTCCTCAATTTGTATGTAATATAATATTTTATAATATCCATCCATTTCTGAATGTCAAAGAGTCACATTAGTTGTACAAAAGCCATGAACTTCACCTGCACCCCATTGACTCCAGGAGTTGCCCATGACATCAGCTATTCCAGGATCTGACGGGATTATTCCCCTTTGGCTACTGTGACTTTGTATTTGAATTTGGCTTGGACTTTGGATTTTTTCCTAGGTTTACAATATCTGCATATGTGCTTACCCAGGGACCTTGAAAAGTTACTCATGTGGACGTGGCAATATGTGTATGTACTATGTTTGATATACTACAAGATGGAAGGCAGTAGTCATGGGCCCGTTGGTCTTTCAAGCAGGCTCCTTTTGTCTGAGACCTGTGCATTGCAAAGACACTCTTTTTTTCCCTGTCAATGAGTCCCCAGGTACTTGCTATAATACATGTCAATTCACCCTAGTTGAGGCAATCTTATTGTTGTATTAATTTTGAAATTTGTATCTAGACTTCAAGACTGAATGATTCTCTGCTAAGAGTCATGAATGCCATTGCTTTACAGAGAACCTTATTTGGTAGACTACTTTCAGTCTCTATATACTGATTTTTTTTAGAATTTGTAAAATACGCATGTTCTTTGAATAAATTGATTTGCTGGAGAAGCTCCCACTTGTACACTTTTATTATTTCCAATAAATACAACATGATCAAGGAAGCCTGTGGTTCTGCTCTATTCATCATCGAGTGCACCAGAGCAGAGCTCTGTGTTATATAAAATGGGGCATTGGGAACAGGGGGTTTCTGCAGGGATGTGGGAGGAAACTTAATGGGGAATCTAATGCTTCCCTATGAGATCAGATCCTTTTGACCATGGCATGAAGGCCACAAGTACATGTTTAGGAATTAATGTGGTTGTGGGAAATCTCCTGATCTTGCTAAGTGTAAGGCAGGGTAGGTTGACCAGCATAATTCTGCAGAGTATCAGTTCATAAATCACTTAAACCTGAACTGTAAGCTACGGGCATGCAGTTAATTCTTGGTCAAGAATTAGAACCACAGTCCCTCGATCTGAAGAATTTTCCATTACTCCACATAACCCGGATTTGAAGGGACAGAAAGAAAAGAAGTAAGTCAGTGGCAGATACTTTTAAGCATTGTCTGTTCCTGGATAATACCAAATATATAATATATTAAATAGATCAAAATCTTATTTACGATTACTCATTTCCTACACTTATGTTTCCTGTGCACGATTGAACATAGTTTAAACATTTTATCACTTAGCTTTGTTAATTTATAAACAAGTTCATATGCCCAGCTCCAGAGAATTTTGAGTTTCGTTTTCAGCTGCCTGAGGAATCTTTTGCATTGTAGTCATTTAAATCTCCCCCTAAAGGAAAAGAGAGTAAGACTGGCAGGTTCTCCTGTCTGTAGGTATGACACTGTGGATGCTTGCACCTGGATCTTTCTCTGGGATTTTATTAAGGATTCGGGCTGCAAGTGTCAGCATCTCTGTATTTTCAACAAGATATGATCAACACAAGAGGAGCCTTGGGATGATAAAACTACTATAAAGGAACAAGTCCCATTCAATTTAGCAGCTGGACAAAAGCTGCAGGTGCACTTTTGTTGCTTAAGTAGAGAGAAACCAACAGAGGTCAAAGGTTTTCCAGCAGGTGACTGTCTATTCTAGAGCCCAGAGGACACAGATTGTAGGGAATATGCTGGACCTACTGTAAAATGTAAAATGCTTAGGATACTTTGGCAAAATTGTATTTCAAGCAGACTGCCAATATGCTAAACTTACAACTCAGTAAGTATATTTCAATTGTTTTAAATCCCATCAAATTGTAAAATCACCATTTTTAAGCTATTCAAATTTTCACTGTCATTTCAAGGAAACTTTGGCCTAAAACATGAAAAAATATAAGTTCATGATGTTTTTACTATTCTATGAAACAAAAACAAAATCAGATGCAATGCTGATAATGCATTTTAGCTACAATGTACAGCAAATGAATGGCAAACTTGCCTGTTCATAGAATGGATTAAAAAACATGACCAAAATATACGCTATTTACCTGAAACTCACTTTGAATTCAAAGAGAAAAATAGCTTGAAAGTGAAAGACTGAAAACATGTGAATACTAACCAAAAGAGAGCTGGAGTAGTTATATTAATATCACATAAAATAGACTTTCACTATATACTGATAAAGGGGTATTTAATAAGACAAAACAATTAAAAATACATATGCACCTAATGGTAGAGCCCCCAAATATTTGAAACAAATACCGACAGATTTGAAGGAGAAATAGATGGTTCTACCTTAACAGTAGGAGATTTTAATGATTAATAAGGAAGTAAAAGATGTGAACGACCCACTAAAGGAACTAGACCTAACACATACATGTATCAAACATGTCAGGCAGCAGCAACAGAATACACATACTTCTCTTGTGCCCAGGATCATTTTCCCAGAGAGACTATATGTTAGGTCATAAAATCAGTGTTAATTCATTTAAAACATTGGAATCGAAAACTGTATCTTCTCCAACCACAGTGGCATGAAGCTTCAAATCAAAATATGGGAAGAGGGAAACGGACTTTGGCCCAGTGGTTAGGGTGTCCGTCTACCACATGGGAGGTCCGCGGTTCAAACCCCGGGCCTCCTTGACCCGTGTGGAGCTGGCCATGCAGTGCTGACGCGCGCAAGGAGTGCCCTGCCACGCAGGGGTGTCCCCCGCGTGGGGGATCCCCACGCGCAAGGAGTGCGCCCGTGAGGAAAGCCGCCCAGCGTGAAAAGAAAGAGCAGCCTGCCCAGGAATGGCGCCGCCCACACTTCCCATGCCGCTGACGACAACAGAAGCGGACAAAGAAACAAGACACAGCAAATAGACACCAAGAACAGACAACCAGGGAGGGGGGGAAATTAAATAAAAATAAATAAATCTTTAAAAAAAAAAAATATGGGAAGAACTGGAAAATTCACAAAAATGTGGAAATTAAAAAATCTACTTTTAAACAACCAACAGGTCAAAGAAGAAATCAGAAGCAAAATTATGAAATACCTTTAGGAATATGAAAATGAAAATACCACCTACCAGAAGTTATGGGGTGCATCATCATCAGTGCTGAGAAGAATTTATAGCTCAAAATGCCTACATTAAAAAAGAAAGATCTCAAATAAGAGACTGAAACCTCACAACTGGAAGAAAGATAAAAGGAAGAGGAAACTAAACTAAAAGTGTGAAGCAGAAGGAAGGAAACAAGAAAGCTTAGAGTGAGAAAAAGTAAATAAAGTATAGAAAAAAAACAATAATCAACAAAACCAAAAGATAGTTCTTTGAAAGATCAACAACATCAACAAACATTTAGGTACATGAAAAAAAAAAAAGATAGAGGACACGAATAAATAAAATAAAAAATGACAGGGGGACAGTACTAATGAAGACCAGAAACAAAAAAAGATTATATGAGGGTACTGTGAATAACTGGAGGCCAACAACTTAGATAACCTAGATGAAATGGATGAATTTCTTGAAACACCGACTCAAAAAGAAATAGAAGATGACAACAGACCAATAACTAAGAAAGGGATTTAGTCAGTAATTAACAACCTCCCAACAAAGAAAAACCCATGACCAGAGGAAATCACAGGTAAATTCCAAGAATTAATACCAATCCTGCTCAAACTCTTCCAAAAAACTGAAGAGGAGTCAACACTTCCTCATTCATTTTATAAGGCCAACATCACCCTAATACCAAAGCCAAATAAAGATACCAAAATAAAAAGGAAATTACAGACCAATATCCCTCACAAATGTTTCCAAAATCTTCCACAAAATACATTCGTCTAAGATCAGGAAAAATGTAAGAATGCCCACTGTCACCATTGTTATTCAACATTGTACTAGAAGTTCTACCCAGAGCAATTAGTCAAAAGAAAGAAATAAAAGGCATCGAAATTGGAAAGGAAGAAGTAAAACTTTACCTATTTTAAGATTACATCATCCAGTGTGCGGAAAATCCTGAAAAATCCACAACAAAGCTAGTAGAGCTAATAAACAAATTCAGCAAAGTGGTGGGTGACAAGATAAAAACACAAAAATTAGTAATATTTCCATATACTAGCCATGAACGGTCAGAAGAAAAATCAAGAAAAAAATTTCCATTTAAAATAGCAACTAAATGAATCAAATATCTAGGAATAAAACTAACCAAGGATGTAAAGTACTTGTACACAGAAAACTACAAAATATCACTAAACATAATCAAAGAAGACCTAAATAGTGAAAGGACATTGCATGTTCATGGCTTGGAAGACTAAACATCACTAAGTAAATTCTAGGCAAAGTGATTTACAGATTCAATGCAAACCCAATAAAAATTCCATCAGCCTTCTTTGAAGAAATGGAAAAGCCAGCCATCAAATTTCTTTGGAAATATAAATAAGGCACCCCCAATATCCAAAATCATATTGAAAATAAGAACATGGATGGAGGTCTCACACTTTGCAATCTTAAAACATACTACAAAGCCAGAGTAAACAAAAGAACATGTAGTGGGAAGTGGGTGTAGGCAGTGGTTGAGTGCCTGCTTCCCACGTATGAGACCCTGGGTTGTGGGGATCCAGGCTCCATCCCCATGTCCTCAGCATAGAGCCGCCTGTGTGACCAAGGCATAAGTTAAAAGTTAACAACCTTCCTACTAAATGTCCTTGTTAAACATCCACACCCCAAGTGTATGCTTCATGTGACCCTAGCAGGAACTCTATTCTCATACCCTATGGAATGTCCTCGTCCTAAAATCCCTTATATATTACCCCTCATTTTCCCATCTCTTTGCGGAGCGCTATCTTCATTCTCTGAACTGCTGCCTTCAGAGATTCTCTTCTGTCCATAAGTCCCAATAAAGCTCATGCCTGACTAAATGCCAGGTGTGTTCTTTGGTCTTGAAGCTGCACCAACTCACGCCCCTCAGGATTTTGGTTGTAAAACAGGTCCACTCCTGTACAGCAATGAGTGGCAAAAATTGCCTGTTCACAGAATGGATAAAAAATATGACCAGGGAAGCAGACTTGGCCCAGTGGTTAGGGCGTCCGTCTACCACATGGGAGGTCCGTGGTTCAAATCCCGGGCCTCCTTGACCCGTGTGGAGATGGGCCATGCACAGTGCTGATGCGCGCAATGAGTGCCGTGCCACGCAGGGCTATCTCCCGCATAGAGGAGTACTACGTGCAAGGAGTGCGCCCCATAAGGAGAGCTGCCCACGCGAAAGAAAGTACAGCCTGCCCAGGAATGGCACCGCATACACGGAGAGCTGACACAACAAGATGATGCAACAAAAAGAAACACAGATTCCCGTGCTGCTGACAACAAGAGAAGCGGACAAAGAACATTCAGCAAATAGACACAGAGAACAGACAACTGGGGGGGAGGGGGAGAGAAATAAATAAATGTATAAATCTTAAAAAAATAAGAAACATGACCAAACTATATGCTCTTTCCATGAAACTCAATTTAAGTTCAAAGACAAAAATAGCTTGAATGTGAAAGACTTGAAAAATGCAAATGGCAACCAAAAGAGAGCTGGAGTAGCTATACCAATATCACATAAAATACACTTTAAGTCAAAACTGTTACTCGGGACAAAGGAGGTCACTATATACCACTAAATGGATATTAAATAAGACAGAACAAATACAAATATATATGCACCTAATGGTAGAGCCCCCAAATATATAAAGCAGATACTGACAGATCTGAAGAGAGAAAGAGATGGTTCTACATTAATAGAAGGAGACATTAATGATCATAAGGAAAGAGGAAATGTGAACAATGCTCTAAATGAATAGACTTAAAATATATATATACATATATATATATATATATATATATATAATACATGTCAGTCAACAGTAACAGAATGCACATTATTTTCTAGTGCACTTCATCATTCCCCAGGAGAGACTATATGTTAGGTCATAAAACAAGTGGTAATTCATTTTCAAACGTTGGAATCAAACACTGTATCTTTCTAACCACAATGGATTGAAACTAGAAATCAAAATAAAGGAAGAACTGGAAAATTCACAAATATGTGGAAATTAAACACGGTGCTCTTAAACAACCAACAGGTCAAAGAAGAAATCACAAGCAAAATTATGAAATACCTTGAGGAATATGAAAATGAAAATACCACCTACTAAAATTTATGGGATGCAGCAACATCAGTGCTGAGAGGAACTTATAGCTCGAAATGCCGACTTAAAAAAGAAAGGTCTCAGATCAGAGACCTAAACTTCACAGCTGGAGGAGAGAAAAAAGAAGAGGAAACAACTAAAAGTGAGCAGCAGAAGGAAGGAAATAAGAAAGTTTAGAGTGAGAAAAATGAAATAAAGAATAAAAAATAATAATAAAAAAACTGAAAGTTGGTTCTCTGAAAGGATCACGAAAATGAATGAACATTTAGCTACACGGAAAAAGAAAAAAACATAGAGGATACAAGGAAATAAAATGAGAAATGAAAGGGGACAGTACTAACAAACCTCAGAAATAAAAAAGATCATAAGAGGGTACTATGAATAACTGTAGGCCAACAGATTAGACAACCTAGATGAAATGGACGAATTTCTAGAAACACAGACTCAACAAGATATAGAAGATCACAACAGATCAATAAATACTAAAGAGACTTAGTCAGGAATGAACAACATGACCAGAGGGCATCACAGGTGAAATCCAAGAATTAATACCTATCCTGCTCAAACTCTTTCAAAAAATTGAAGAGGAGGCGTCACTTGCTAATTCATTTTATGAGCTCAACATCACCCTAATATCAAAGCCAAATAAAGACACCAAAATAAAAAAGGAAATTACAGAGCAGTATCCCTCATGAACATTTCCAAAATCTTCCATAAAATACTAACAATCTGAATCCATCAGCTCATTAAAAGAATTATACACAATGATCAAGTGGAATTTTTCCCAGGTATTCAAGGGTGGTTCAACATAAGAAAATTAATTGAGGTAACATGCCACATTAAGAGAACATCAGCAAAGAACCACATGATCAGCTCAATTACTGTAAAAATGGCATTTGACAAAATGTAGCATCTCATCTTGATAAAAAACAAAAACCTCCAAAAACTAGAAATACAAGAAATCATTCTGAAAATGATAAAGGGCATATATGAAAATCCCACAGCTAACGTTATAATCAATGGTGAAAAACTGAATTCATTCCCTCAAAGATCAGGAACAAGGCAAGGATGCCCACTGTCACCATTGTTATTCAACATTGTACTAGAAGATCTAGCCAGAGCAAGTAGTCAAGGGAAAGGAATAAAAGGCATCCAAATTGGAAAGGAAGAAGTAAAACTTTACCTACAGAGGGAAAAGAAAAAAAAAGAATGAAATTCCACTTTGAAATCTATGTTTGGCTTTTGTCAGTTGCTGGCGCCCAAGAATTCAGGGTAAAAAGGTAAAGATGTAGTTTAAAATGAATCTTTAAATGCCAACACTCCCTTTCTGGTAAATTAAATGCATAGCTTGCAGATGAGAATTTGTTCCATTACTAAGAAAAGGCAGGACTTCACAAAATTGTTACTAATAAAATTCTTGTAGCTTAATTAATAAAGGTATCCAATTCACCTTAAAGTTAAAAAATTAATAAAAACTGTAACTAAGAGTTAAGATCATTTATAGATGCATTCGTATTATAAAACAGCGGGAAGATAATAAGTGAAATTATAACCGGGTGAATTTCGCCTGAAACTCTTATTGTAGGTGTAAATTCTAAACTAACCTTACCTTCGTTTATGGTTACTTCAAGCCTAGCCCCACCCCTTGCCTTTGCCTATGGTTATTTCATAACAGTTTCTGTCCTACTGGTATTAGTAACCCTGCTTTCGGTCATGAATCCAAGTGTAAACTCAATAGCTGCCTGGTGGAATTCTTAGCCCTTGGGGTTAAGCGACCACTGGAGTTTTATTATCTCCCAAGGACTGGGGGAAAAAGGAAGTCTCCTGCCTTGACAGTCGGTGTTCCTCAAAGTGGCAATTCATGAGAGAAACCTGTATCCCTGAGACTCCAAAAAGCCTCGGTAAATATACATAGAATTAATCTTGTTGCTTATCAAAATTCTGCTAAATTCAAGGTAAAATATAAGTTTCTGAAACAAAAGAGAATGGTGCTAAAGCATTGGGAACATTTTGGTTACAAGCCATTAGTTAAGAAACAAAATTCTTGTGCAAAACTGTGCAGTCATAGTGCAAGACAAGGAAAATTTCAGGAGCCTTTGAAATGTTTTGCAATCACACTTATTTTGTAAAAAATGGAAGTTTTAAGTAACTAAAGTTATGTTTTTGTGTCAAACTATTCATGTCTGCCTATTTGCTCCAATTGTTGAGGTTAAATATGCAGTTATAAAGTAATATATTTCTGGAACATAAATTAAGCTAAACAGTATATAAAATAATGCAAATCATAAGTAACATCAATGAGTTGTGTTTCCGTCTCTAACTATTTGTGTCTGCCCATTTGCTCAGTTATGTCTTCATACATCGGGATGATAATATCAAATTAACAAATGAAAATTCTTAAAAGAGCTCTATTCAAATTGTTAAAAATTAAATATGCAGTTATATATGTGAATAATATTCCTGGAGCCCAAATTACTAAGCAGGATGGAGAGGTCATATAGAAATGTGATTATAGGAACTATTGGGAAAGGCCCTTCTCTTTGCAAGAGCTTTGAGGGCAGGACTAGGTGTGGCAGATTAAACCTATCTACTAGGCTGAGGAATTAAGAATCAGTTTGCCCTCTAATTTCCCAGTTTAAACCTTTTGACAGCCATAAAATAAGGGTAATTAGTGGCTCCGTTGACAAAATTCAGTAAGTAAAAAAAAAAAGTGAATAAAAACTATTGGGAAATCTTTCCCCGATTATGATTAAACAAATTAGGTAATTATGATTAAACAAATTAGGTAACTGTGTAATGTGTTTTGAAACCTGGTAGTCAGTGTGCTTTAAAAATTATTCATTTTCATAATTTAAACAAATAAAAGAAGTTTTAGCTTTCTGTAAAGAAAAAAAGAACATTCCTTGCATAAACTATAATGGTTTCAATTTTATTTAGCTTGGGTTTACTCTCCCTTAGTTCATAAAATACTCATTAAATAAATTAATATTATATGTACAAAATCTTTAGAGTAATAAAAATTGTAAGTTTACATTAATGAAATTAAGCTAAAGAAGAAAGATTGTAGATATGCTCTCTTGAATAAATTAAGTAAATTTCTTTGGTTAGTAATTGTAATTTTATAAGTTTATTTAAACGTAAGGTAACTAGTCAATGTGGTTGTAGTCAGTTATAAAGAGTTTGTAAAACATCTTCCAAACTGAAAACGTTTAAATAGTTATAGTTCCAGAAGTCATTGTTAACTAAAAACATGGATTAGTATTGGTGGCAAAGAATAACTTTGTGATAATAAAACCTGTCTGAAGGCCACTGAAAGTTGCATATTTAAGTAAGTGGTAATAAAAAGTTATCTTGATTCTATTGGGAATCTTCTGCTTTCAAATTAACAATGAAATATAGCTTTTTCCCTCTATTATGAAAGTAAAATACCTACTATTATCTTAATGGTAAAATTGTATAAGTAAACAGTCATTTGATATATGATGTGTTGCATTAAATTGTTTGAAATATATATAAAAACAAGGAATAAACTTTAACATTGTCAAGCTCTTTTGTGCATTCAAACCAGGCCTTGAATACATTACAGGTTGCCTATCCATGTGAGTTATTGGCTAAGCTGGTCACTGACCCCTCAATTAGAAATATTTGCTATGTCAGCCTCTGGTTCTGCTCCTGAAGTCAATGGAAACTACGTTGCAGTTTCAAACTCCTGCAGCAGCCAATGATGACTCGGTACAGCCAAGTGTACAATGGATATCGCCTCCAGACTGGCACTGTTCCATAGAGCCAGAGAGCACTATGCACCAGGCTGGTGGAATACTGGAAGCTCTCTATTTTTTTTTTTTTTTAATTTATTTATTTATTTTATTGACTTTGTAATAATATTACATTAAAAATATATATGTGAGGTCCCATTCAACCCCACCCCCCCACCCCCCCTCTCCCCCCCCCAACAACACTCGTTCCCATCATCATGACACATCCATTGGATTTGGTAAGTACATCTTTGGGCACCTCTGCACCTCATAGACAATGGTTCACATCATGGCCCATACTCTCCTCCATTCCATCCAGTGGGCCCTGTGAGGATTTACAATGTCCGGTGATTACCTCTGAAGCACCATCCAGGGCAGCTCCATGTCCCAAAGACGCCTCCACCTCTCATCTCTTCCTGCCTTTCCCCATACCCATCGTCCACCATGTCCACTTTTCCCAATCCAATGCCACCTCTTCTATGTGGACATTGGATTGGTTGTGTCCATTGCACCTCTATGTCAAGAGGAGGCTCAGATTCCACATGGATGCTGGATGCAATCCTCCCATTTTCAGTTGCAATCACTCTAGGCTCCATGGTGTGGTGGTTGTCCTTCTTCAACTCCATCTTAGCTGAGTGTGGTAAGTCCAATAGATCAGATTGTAGGTGCTGGAGTCTGTTGAGGCTCAGGACCTGGCTATCACATTGTCAGTCCAGAGATTCAAATCCCCTAAATATATCTTAAACCCCAACATTAACTGCACCTCCAGCACATTAGCATGAAAGTCTTACGGAAGGAGATCCCATCTGAGTCCAGATTCATCACACATAAACACCATTTCCAAAGAGGGGCCATCTGCCCTGGTAGTTAACCCCATCTGCCATGACCATAACTCCCATGGGTCTCTTTAGCCTTCAAAGGAACCAATATCTGGGGGTTATATCTGCTTTATCTGTCTCTCTGACTCTGCTCAGTTGTGCATGAGGGCAATCCTTCTGCCAGCCTCCAGACTCTTTTTTAGAAACTCGTAGCCATATAAACTCATTTCTCCTTTCCATTTCCCCCTTACTTTAGGTCAAACAGCATTTTAAAGTCATGGTATTTTATGTAGACATGGATATTCTGCTGATCCGCATTGAACCTTCCGTATAAGGTCATTTTCCAGTTGCATCATCAGTTGGTAGTTGATAGTGGTCCCTCGTTGCCAGGGAGGCTCATCCCCGGGTGTCATGTCCCACGCCGGGGGGAAGGCATTGCATTTACATGCTGAGTTTGGCTTCGAGACTGGCCACATTTGAGTAACATGAAGGCTGACAGGAGGAAATTCCCAGGCACAATGTTGCTCTAGGCCTTGTTCTTATTTTAGGTTTATCAGCTCACAATGGAAGCTATCTTTAGGATCAACGATGCTGTGACTTCCTCACTGTGAAGAACATGCTGAGTGGAGACATGATACCAGGATAGTGTAAGTAAAACTTAAACACAATTGGCATTATGGCCTGCTCCCATGAAGAGATAACATGTAAAGTATTACAATCCTGAAATTTAAAACTATTAATTGCAACTCAGAATCCTAATATATTAATTAATATTAAAGGGTTGTACTTTTATCCTGTACTAAATATATGCCTAATAATTATAACATTATCTTTTCTATTCTGGATCAGGTACAAAAGTGTATTAGACATGTTAAATTCCTGGTAACTTTATTTTCTAAAAAGTTAATAAACATGTCTATAAAATAAGGCCACGGTCTTAGCCAGGCTCAGCCAACTTACTATTTTACTGTACTCTACTATGTAGCAAAAATGAGGCTTGCTTGCTAATAAAGGGTCACCTATTAAGCAGTCAAAATTAACAGAAATGGTACTATTAAAACCGAAATGTAAAAACTTTATTCTGTAGTACTGATCCACTCCTGCAGCTAAAAACTAAGAAAATTTCCATCTTAGTGCACTAATCCTGAATGAAACCAACTGTCCAAAAGGTGCCAGTTCACCAGGAGCATCTAACAGAACACATGAGTGCCAATTATTAAACAGCCTGAAATGCATCTTCAAAACAAAGCTAAGTATCTATTGCAATTTCTCTCTAAAAATACCTGAGAGAAAAATATATATATATATATGTACTGTTCCCTCCAGCTTTTAAAAAGGGGTGCCATCTTTATAAGCACCTGACCTTGTCTACCTCTTTTAGTGAACTGGGGTCATATGGAAGCTAAGAGCTGGTGGTAGTAGGTTGTTCCCACATGCACCGTCAGACACATCATTCCTTTTTACAGACATGTTATGACTCAAGTGCCTTCTTTAAGGTCTCACAGAGAAGCACACGCTGCCACTGGCAATCTCTGGGGCATGGAGGATGGCCTTACACTGATGAGCTGTAGAGTACAATTTCCACATTGAGAAACAATGGGAAAGTAGTACCTATTAGAAATTCTAATGCAGAGTATGGGAATGGAATTTGGGTTTTATCCAAGCATTTTCCTAATAACTTCCTGCACTCTTCTGCTGATCATACTCTGCACATTTGTGGAGGGGAAAGAAAGGTTCCCTGGGACTGTCAATAAGCAGTAACTGAGGCTGCTGAGTTTTAGACCCCAGTGGTCATCTGCAGATAAGACTGCACATGCAGGATCCTCTCTAAAAGTGTACAGTGAATGTTCACATTGCCCACACCCCTCTGGATTTGGGCTTGCCTTATTACTTGTTCCACATCACAGCAGACACATTACTGACTGCCACAGGCAGGCGGACCACACAACATTGTAAATGTGGTTTGGCACTCTGAGCTTCCCTTTCCTCTTTGTATTCATAATGAGTCTCACTCTACTGTTCTTTATCTACTTGGAAAAAGTACAGTGGTGGGTGGATGTGTAATAGGATTCCCTTATTTTCTCAGTCTACCCTTTCAGTTATAAACACCCTGTCCTATAGAATACTGAAAAGGCCTGTTGTTGAACCCGCCAGAGTTACAGGTGGGAGACTATAGGTTTTCCAGTCAGGGTGCTGAGCTCCAGGCTGTAGAGCCCGGGTTAGGCCAGCACCCAGGCAGCTAATCCTCACTTCCACAGGCCAGAACAGAGGGATCTGCGAACTTGGACTAAGTGGTGATCATAGAACCTCCCATGATTCCAGAGAGTTCTGCACCCCAACACCTCAACTCTTACTTTGTATGTATAAAGATTTTAGAAAACAAGGGTAAGAATGTCTCTACAAGGAAAATTGTGTAATGCCTATTACAGCATCTATATAATTGATTTGCCTTTATTCCTCAATTTGTATGTAATATAATATTTTATAATATCCATATGTTTCTGAATGTCAAAGAATCACATTAGTTCTACAAAAGGCATGAACTTCACCTGCACTCCTTTGACTGCAGGAGTGACCCATGACATCAGCTATTCCAAGATCTGACTGGATTCCCTTTTGGCTACTGTGACTTTGTATTTGAATTTGGCTTGGACTTTGGGTTTTTCCCTAGGTTTACAATATATACATTTGTGCTTTCACGGTGACCTTGAAATGGTACTTATGGGGAGAATGCAAAATGTGTATGTACTATGTTTGTTACACTCCAAGATGGAAGGCAGTAGTCATGGGCCAGTTGGTCTTTCAAGCAGGCTCCTTTTATCTGAGACCTGCTCATTGCAAAGACACTCTCTTATTTGCCCTGTCACTGAGTCCCCAGATACTTGCTCTAATACTCGTCACTTCATCCTAGTTGAGGTAATCTTATTGTATTGATTTTGGAATTTGTATCTAGACTACAAGACTGAATGATTCTCTGTTAAGAGTCATGAATGTCATTGCTTTACAGAGAACCTTATTTGGTAGACTACTTTCAGTCTCTATATAGAGCTTTTTTAGAATTTGTAAAATGCACGTATTCTATGAATAAAATTGATTTATTGGAGAAACTCCCACTTGTACACTTTTATTATTTCCAATAAATACAAGCATGATCAAGGAAACCTGTGATTCTCCTCTATTCATCATCAAGTGTACCAGAGCGGAGCTCTGAGTTGTATAAAATGGGGCATTGAGAACAGGGGGTTTCTGCAGGGGTGTGGGAGGAAACTTAATGGGGAATCTAATGCCTCCCTATGAGATCAGATCCTTTTGACCACGGCATGAAGGCCACAAGTACATGTTTAGGTATTAATGGGGTTGTGGGAAATCTCCTGATCTTGCTAAGTGTAAGGCAGGGTAGGTTGACCAGCATAATTCTGCAGAGTATCACTTCATAAATCATTTGAACCTGAACTGGAAGCCGAGGGCATGCAGTTAATTCTTGGTCAAGAATTAGAACCACGGTCCCTTGATCTGAAGAATTTTCCATACTCCACAAAACCTGGATTTGAAGGGACAGAAAGAAAAGAGGTAAGTCACTGCCAGATACTTTTTAGCATTGTCTGTTCCTGAATAACAAAATATATAATATATTAAATAGATCAAAATCTTATTTGTGATTCCTCATTTCCTACACTCTTGTTTCTTGTGCACGACTGAGCATGGTTTAAACATCTTATCCCTTAGCCTTGTTAATTTGTAAACAAGTCCAGATGCCCAGCTCCAGAGAATTTTGAGTTTCGTTTTCAGCTGCCTGAGGAATCTTTTGCATTGTAGTCATGAAAATCTTCCCCTAAAGGAAAAGAGAGTATGACTGGCAGGTTCTCCTGCCTGTAGATGCCATGGATGCTTGCATCTCTGTTCTTTCCCTGGGATTTTATTAAGGATTCGGGCTGCAAGTGTCAGCATCACTGTATTTTCAACAAGATATTATTAACACAAGAGGAGCGTTGGGATGATAGAACTACTATAGACAAAGGAACAATTCCCTTTCAATTTAGCAGCAGGAAAAAAGCTGCAGGTGCACTTTAGTTGCTTAAGTTGAGAGACACCAACACAGGTTGAAGGTTTTCCAGCAGGTGACTGTCTATTCTAGAGCCTGGAGGACGCAAATTGTAGGGGATATGCTGGACCTACTGTATAATGTAAAATGCTTAGGACACTTTCAAACCACTTTGGCAAAATTGTATTTAAACCAGACTGCCGATATGTTGAACTTACAACTCAGTAAGTGTATTTTAATTGTTTTAATTCCCATCAAATTGTAAAATCACCATTTTAAAGCAATTCAAATTTTCACTGTCATTTCAAGGAAACTTTGGCCTAATACATGAAAAAATGTAAGTTCATGATGTTTTTACTATTCTATGGAACAAAAACAAAATCAGATGCAATGCAGATAATATATCTTTAGCTACAATGTACAGCAAATGAATGGCAAAATTGCCTGTTCATAGAATGGATTAGGAAACGGACTTTGGCCCAGTGGTTAGGGCGTCTGTCTACCACATGGGAGGTCCGCGGTTCAAGCCCCGGGCCTCCTTGACCCGTGTGGAGCTGGCCCATGTGCAGTGCTGATGCGCGCAAGGAGTGCCGCGCCACGCAGGGTGTCCCCCGCGTAGGGGAGCCCCATGCGCAAGGAGTGCACCCATAAGGAGAGCCGCCCAGCGCGAAGGAGGGAGCAGCCTGCCCAGGAATGGCGCTGCCCACACTTCCCGTGCCGCTGACGACAACAGAAGCGGACAAAGAAACAAGAAACAAGATGCAGCAAAAAGACACAGAAAACAGACAACCGGGGGAGGGGAGGGGAATTAAATAAAAATAAAAAATAAATCTGAAAAAAAAAAAAAAAAAGAATGGATTAAAAAACATGACCAAAATATGTGCTATTTACCTGAAACTCACTTTAAATTCAAAGAGAAAAATTGCCTGAAAGTGAAAGAATGAAAAAATACGAATACTAACCAAAAGAGAGCTGGAGTAGCTATACTAATATCACATAAAAGAGACTTTCACTATATACTGATAAAGGGGTATTTAATAAGACAAAACAATAAAATATACATATGCACCTAATGGTAGAACCTCCAAATATATGAACCAAATACTGACAGATTTGTAGGGAGAAATAGATGGTTCTACCTCAATAGTAGGAGATTTTAATGATTAATAAGGAAGTAGAAGACGTGAAAGATCCACTAAAGGAACTAGATCTAACACGTATATATATAAAACATGTCACGCAGCAGCAACAGAATACACGTTCTTCTCTAGTGCTCTGGATCATTCTCCAGGAGAGATTATATGTTAGGTCATAAAATCAGTGTTAATTCATTTAAAACATTGGAATCAAACACTGTATCTTCTCCAACCACAATGGAATGAAGCTGGACATCAAAATAGAGGAAGAACTGGAAAATTCACAAAAATGTGGAAATTAACAATGTACTCTTAAACAACCCACAGGTCAAAGAAGAAATCAGAAGCAAAATTATGAAATACCGTTAGAAATATGAAAATGAAAATACCACCTACCAAAAGTTATGGGGTGCACCAACATCAGTGCTGAGAAGAATTTACAGCTCGAAATGCCTATATTAAAAAAGAAAGATCTCAAATGAGAGACTGAAACCTCACAACTGGAGGAGAGAGAAAAGGAAGAGGAAACTAAACTAAAAGTATGGAGCAGAAGGAAGGATACAAGGAAGCTTAGAGTGAGATAAAGTAAATAAAGAATAGAAAAAAGCAATAATCAACAAAACCAAAAGTTAGTTCTTTGAAAAGATCAATAACATCAATAAACATTTAGGTATATGAAAAAAAAAGATAGAGGACACAAATAAATAAAATAAAAAATGACCAGGGACAGTACTAACGAAGTCCAGAAATAAAAAAGATTATATGAGGATACTGTGAATAACTGTAGAACAACAAATTAGATAACCTAGATGAAATGGATGAATTTCTAGAAACACCGACTCCAAAAGAAATAGAAGATGACAACAGACCAATAACTAGGAAAGGGATTTAGTTAATAATTAGCAATCTCCCAACAAAGACAAAACCATGACCAGAAGGAATCACAGATGAATTCCAAGAATTAATACCAATCCTGCTCAAAATCTTCCAAAAACCTGAAGAGGAGTCAACGCTTGGTAATTCATTTCATGAGGCCAACATCACCCTAATACCAAAGCCAAATAAAGATACCAAAATAAAAAGGAAATTACAGACCAATATCCCTCACGAATGTTTCCAAAATCTTCCACAAAATATATTCCCTCTAAGATCAGGAAAAATGTAAGAATGCCCACTGTGACCACTGTTATTCAACATTGTACTAGAAGTTCTACCCAGAGCAATTAGTCAAAAGAAAGAAATAAAAGGCATCCAAATTGGAAAAGAAGTAAAACTTTACCAATTTGAAGATTACATCATTCAATGTGCAGAAAATCCTGAACAATCCACAACAAAGCTACTAGAGCTAATAAATAAATTCAGCAAAGTGGTTGGTGACAAGATGAACACGCAAAAATTAGTTATATTTCCATATATTACCAATGAACAGTTAGAAGAAACATCAAGAAAGAAATTCCATTTAAAATAGCAACTAAATGAATCAAATATATAGGAATAAAATGAACCAAGGATGAAAAGGACTAGTACACAGAAAACTACAAAATATGACTAAACGTAATCAAAGAAGACCCAAATAATGAAAGGGCATTGCATGTTCATGGATTGGAAGACTAAACATCACTAAGTAGATTCTAGGCAAAGTGATTTACAGTTTCAATGCAAACAATCAAAATTCCATCAGCCTTCTTTGAAGAAATGGAAAAGCCAATCATCAAATTTCTTTGGAAATATAAGTACTGCACCCCAAATTACCAAACTCATCTTGAAAATAAGAACATGGATGGAGGTTTCACACTTTGCAATCTTAAAACATACTACAAAGCCAGAGTAAACAAAAGAACATGTAGTGGGAAGTGGGTGTAGGCAGTGGTTGAGTGCCTGCTTCCCATGTATTAGATCCTGGGTTGTGGGGACCTCCCCATGTCTTCAGCCTATAGCTGCCTGTGTGACCAAGGCATAAGTTAAAGGTTAACAAACCTCCCCAGAGGGGAGAGAATATATAGATGGCATCATAAACTGTAATCTTAACAGGAACTAAACATCCTTGTTAAATATCCACACCCCAAGTGTACGCTTCATGTGACCCTAGCAGGAACTCTTTTCTCATACCCTATGGAATGTCCTCCTTCTAAAATCCCTTATATATCATCCTTCATTTTCTCCTCTCATTGCTGATCACTATCTTCATTCTCTGAACTGCTGCCTTCATAGATTCTCTCCTGTCCGTAATTCCCAATAAAGCTTATGCCTGACTAAATGCCAGGTGGGTTCTTTGGTCTTGCAGCTGCACCAACTCGTGCCCTTCACAATTTGGGTTGTAACACAGGTCCACTCCCTGGTACTTCCTAAACAGAAAAAGAAAAAAGAGAGAGAAAAGAGCATGTACTGACAAAGGACAGATATATAGACCAATGGAATCTAATTAAGAGTTCAGAAATAAACCCTCGTTTTTGACAATGGCCAACTGATTTTTGGCAATGGTGCCAAGTCTGTTCAATTGGGAAAGAATACTCTTCAACAAATGGTGCTGGGGAAACTGAATGCCCATAAGCAAAAGAATGAAGGTGGACCACTACGTCACACTTTATACATAAATCAACACAAAGTGAATGTAAGAGCTAAATATAAAACCCAGGACTATAAAATGTCTGGAAGAAAACATAGGGAAACATTTTCAGGGACTTGTGTTAGGCAATGGCTTCTTAGAGGTTACACCAAAAGCACAATCAACAAAAGAAAAAATAGAGAAATGCGAACTCATCAGAATTAAACACTTTTGTATATCAACGGACATTACATGATGGTAAAAAGACTACCTAGGCAATGAGAGAAAATATTTGGAAACCACATTGCCCTAAGGGTTTAATAGCTAGAATTAGTGAGATATCCACACCTCAACAACAAAATGACAAACAACCCAATTTAATAGTAGGCAAAAAACTTTGCTCCGAAGAATACAAATAGACATTTGTCAGAAGAAGTTATACAAATGACCAAAAGAACTTGAAACAATGTTCATTAGCCAATAGGGAAATGCAGATTGAAACCATAATTAGATTCCATTTCACACACCCTAGAATCCTTACTTTTGTAAAAAGAGACTATTAAAAACAATGGAAGATGTTAACATCAGACAAAAATATTATGCTAAGAAACCAGACAGAAAGTACTACATATCGTATGATTCCATTTCTATAAAATGCAAAAATAGATCAATGTATAAAGAAGAGAAGTGATGGAGAGGGTGTGGAGAAAGAGGAACACTCGTTGCTAGAAATGTAAAATGGCGCAGATGCTGTGGTACAGAGTCGTGTATTTCCTCAGAAATTTAAGTACAGAATTACCATAGGACTAGGCAATCCCCTGCTCTAAGTATATACCCAAAGAATTGAAATCAGGTACTCCAACAGATATTTGCACACCAAATGTTCATAGTGGCATTCACAATTGCCAAATGATGGAAGCCAACCAAGTGGTTTTTATTTATAGTTATCTGCAACCATGACCACAATCTACTTTGAGACCATTTTGGCACCCCAAAAAGAAACCCCATATCCATTTGCAATCACTCCCCATTTCCCTCAAAACCCTCCCCTCAGTCCCTGGAAACATAATTTTACTTTCTGTCTCTGTGGATTTCCCTATTCTGGACATTGGGTATAAATGGATTCATACAATATATGATCCCTTTGTGTCCGGCCTCTTTTTTTTTTTTCATTTTTAAAGATTTATTTATTTATTTCCCCCCCCCCCCCCCCGGTTGTCTGTTCTCTATGTCTATTTGCTGCATCTTGTTTCTTTGTCTGCTTCTGTTGTTGTCAGTGGCATGGGAAGTGTGGGCGGCGCCATTCCTGGGCAGGCTGCACTTTCTTTCGTGCTGGGCAGCTCTCCTTATGGGTGCACTCCTTGCGCGTGGGGCTCCCCTATGCGGGGGACACCCCTGCGTGGGGCGGCACTCCTTGCGCGCATTAGCACTGCGCATGGGCCAGCTCCACACGGGTCAAGGAGGCCCGGGGTTTGAACCGCGGACCTCCCATGTGGTAGACGGACGCCCTAACCACTGGGCCAAGTCCGTTTCCCTGTGTCTGGCCTCTTTGATATAGCATGTTTATGAATTTCTTTAATCTGATGAAGGATGTCTACAAAAATCTACAGGAAATATCATACCTGTTGGTGGAAAACTTTCCCTTTGAGATTAAGACCAAGACAAGGATTCCCAATATTACTAGTTCAATGCATCATTGTGCTGGTAGTACTAACCAATGTACTGAGAGAAGAGAAATGAATAAAGATGTAAGTATTAGAAAGAAGAAAATTAAACTCTCAATGTCTGATGATATAATTCTCTATGGAAACTCTAAAAGAATGCATAGCTACAATTATCAGAATCGCTTTATGAGATAAGAACGTTGTGGGATTCAAAGACAATATATAAAAATGAGTTGTGTTTCTATGCAAAGGTAGCATAGACATTTAATATGATATTATTTTCAAAACTCTATGCAGGGGAGCAGATGAGGCTCAAGCTGTTGTGCACCTGCTTGCCAGATTCAATGTCCTGGGTTCAATCTCTGACCCTTGTACCTAAAAAAAAAAAAAAAAGGCAAAGGTGAAATCCAGTTAAACTGTGGATCTAAATACCAGTAACATTTTGAGGAGGAGATAAAAGTTTATTTCCTTGAATTCCAGGTCTTAAGAAGAACACCAAGCCTAAACCAAAAGAAACCTAAACATAAAAGTAAATATTGGTAAGTAGAATTAAATTAAAAACCATTGTCCATTATAGCAAGGAGTAACAAGGGCATGGGGGCGGGGTGAGAAATTATTTCCAGTTTCAAGGAATACCTGTCAGAGCTCAAATACAAACTATATGAAGAACACTTCCCAAATGATAAAGAGAAAGACAAACTCAAGGGAAAGCAAATGAGCAAGATAACTGAGCAACTGTTAAACATATCAATAAAAAGGTGCCCTACATCATTAATCATCAGTGATATACAGGATTAAAACTCAATGAGATACCTAATCCCGCTTAAACCAATGACTACATCTGTGAATCATGGCAATAGCAAGTGATGTTAAGGAAGTGGAGTAAGCAGAGAAAGCAGAACAGCTGGAATGCCCATACACTGTTAGCAATTGTATAAACTGGTACAACCATTTCTGAAAAGTTTAGAGTCATCTACTGTAGCAGTTTGACACAGCTATGAATTCCAAAAGTAGATATTGGATTATGTTTGTAATTGGTCTGAACCTGGGCATGATTAAGTTATGATTAGGCCCTGTTATTAGGGCATTGAGACCACACTCCTTGGTGGGCGGGGACTCCTAGATAAAAGGCATGGCAAAGGACAGAGTTGAGGGTTTTTGATGGTGGAGTGTTGATGTTGGAGTTTGATCCTAGAGCCAGGAGAATAGAGATGGAGTCACAGAGGAATATGTTGGCTTCTTTGACATTGCAGAAACTCCAGGGAGAGAGAGAGATGGAGCCATTTGCCTGATAGTCTAGAGCTGACCTTGTGGAGAAAACAGAGGCGCTGCATCCAGAGGAACCCAGGAAGCCTGAACACTCGCAGACGTTGGCAGCCATCTTGCTCCAACTCATGAAAATAGACTTCGGTGAGGGAAGTGAATTATGCTTTATGGCCTGGTATCTGTAGGCTCCTACCCAAAATAAAAGCCATTAATGAAAACCAACCAATTTCCAGTACTTTGCATCAGCACCCCTTTGGCAGAATAATACATCTAGTAAAGTTGTTTATAGCTGTGTTAGTTGTAAAATCCAAAATCAGAAGCAACATAAATGAGCACCATATCAGAATGGATAAATCGATTGTGCTTTGTTGAGCACAATGAAGTCCTATACAGCAATGAAATGAATGAACTAAGCTTCTTGCATCTATGTCAATGGATTTCAAAAACAAGATTTTGAATTAAAGAAGTCACAGCAAAAGAAAACCCTCTACATATTTCCATTTTTATAAAGGTTAAAAATGGGTGAAACCAAATTGTATTGTTTGTAGTCAGGGTAGAAGCTAGTTAACACTTAGAAGGAAGAAGGCAGCACTGAATGGGAGGGAACCCAGGAGACTTCTGGTTTGATGGAACTGTTGTCTTTCTTGACCTAGGTGGAAGGTTCATCCACTTTCTTCTTTGTTGTTGTTGTTGTTAATTTTTAAAATGTATGATTTTGAAAGTTCTGGTAACAAGTACAACATAAAATTCCCCATTTTAGCCACTTTCAAGCTTACACTTTAGCGGTAATTACATACACAATGTTGTGCTACCGTCACCATCATCTAGTACCAAAACTTTATCATCCTCCCTAAACAGAAACTCTGTACTAACTAAGCAATTACTCCCCTTTCCCCAACCTTCTGCCCACCCCTAGTAACCTGTATTCTACTCTCCGGCTCTATGAATTTGCATATTCTGATTGTATGAGAGATCATACAATGTTTGTCATTTTGCCTCCCCTTTACTTTTGAACAATTTTCTAAAGGTTTTCTTTATATGTTTGAACTGCCAAACTTAGTATTTGGGGATGCAAGGTTAGGCAATGAAACTAAAAGGGGAAATAAGGAAGGATTACTGTAAGTCAAGATATTGGTAACCTTCAAGGGGTAGGAGGATGTCATAAAAGGGGCCAGGTGTGGGGTTTCAGGGTTGCATGAAACCCTGAAATATACCTTGTATTTCTTCATTCAGATGGTAATTCCAGTATTTTCTTTGTGATGAATCATTGGTCTATACAGACCTGAAATGTGTATTTTTTAATATATATTTTACAATTATATATGTGTGTGTATATTTGCAGGTGCTCAGGTCATCCGTGTGTGTGGACTTGTCTTTCTGTACTATATTGAGCCAGGCAAAGCACAGGATCAGCCTCTGATCTTTCCACTTTTCTCCACTACTTAGAATACAACTTCCCCATCATACCCAAAGGGAATAAACAGGTTGATAATCCCCTCAGAACTGCCTCAGAAGGTAAGTCCCCTGATAGCATAGCCTGGAAGTTAAAGAGGCCAGAAGGGAGGGCAGCAGCAGAGTCAGGGTGCTATCTAAGAAAATGTTTAGGGACACCCTCATGGTTGAGCTAAATCAAAGGGAGAACAGCGCTGTGCAGCGAAGTGGAATTCCCACGAGCTGCTCCCCATTGTGCACCAGAATAACTATTGGATAGATGGCCAGTGCCTTTCATAGCAGTTAGAAGAAAATACAAGCCTTCCCCAGGAATATCAAGGTCTAACGGGAACCCAACCCTGCCTATCACTCCCAAGCCACCTCCTCCCGTACTCCAAAACCTGCCGCTCACCCTGCTCCAATATACTGCCTTCCTTTTCGTTAAAAACAATAGCACCATTTACCTGGACACTTTTTTTTCAGGCTGTGACATAAAAAGCTAAAGGTCCTTCAGACAGTCAGGGTGAGGGGATTTGTTCACTGGCTATGGGAGTTGAGAAAGAAGACAGGAGTGAAGAGGACTCCACCCACTTGGCAAAAGGCAGTGTCACTTCAAGGGATCTAAGAGTAGCAGAATGTAGGGAACTAGATTAGAAAAGTCCTGCGGTACAGTTTGGCTAGCTTGCTTTGGGTAGATTAAAAAATCCTTTAAAATTGTTCTTCTGCCCATCACTCAACCACCACACCGGCAGTGATTATATTTTAATATGCATTGAATGTGATAGACGAAAAAGTGGGTTTGACAGTCGCTTTAGTTTACATACATTTCAAGATCTCACTGCACTTAGGCACCACGTTCCATCCTCCCCATTCCCTTGTGCTAATAAGTTCAGCCTGGGTTTGGCTGAATCTTCACTGCACCTGTAGGAGCTCCCGCCCTCACTGCAACTCAGCTGCACTCTCACAACCTTCTTCTAACTAAAGGGCCTTCCTTTTCCCTTTGTCTCTATTTCAATCCGTTGTGCACAACGATACTACTCATTGATAGATATGAAGTTCAAATTGGATGTGGTTATTCAAGGCCTTAGAATCACAAAGGCTCTTCAAGCAGAGAGCATCTATCCCAAGCGTTTTTGCTCTTGGCTGCTTTTCTTACCCCATCTTTTCCCACATACATCATTCAGTGTCTTTTCTAAAATGCCAGATCTTGCATTCCTACGGGAGACGGCCATGTTGTTTCATATTCCTGCTTCTGTGTACCTACTCCTCCCTGATCCTCAAAGGTCACTCCATTTGCACCTTGTGTACCCCACCGATTATCACGTGCAATTCACATTGCAGCTAGCTTGCCAGATTTCCAAGTGCAAACCTTGCATCCTTTGAACCATGCGACGCCCTATGCTAACTCGAGCCTACATCATTCTTTGCATCCAAGCGCTGAAGTCTTTCCATATCCCCATTTTGACAAAAGAGGAGCTCACATCCACCTGTAGGGGTGAGAGGAATAAAACTTGGACAGGCTTGCCAGAGGAGGATGCAATTGGCGATGAAAGAGAAGAAATTGGGTGAACAAGATTTCCAAAATCAGAGATGACAGAAAAAAGAGCCAATGGTATGTGCCTGAAGAATCGAGCTGGGCAGTATGGGATGGGCATAATAATCACAGATATGAAGCACACTTTGCAGAAAGAGGAAATAATATGTCCAAAGACCAGTTCTTCAGCTGGGGCCTTGGATCGAGTGGACCGTGTGGCTGTCTATCATTTCAGGCCCACCAATCATCAGCATGGAAGGCGCTGGATTAGATTTCAACCTGGATTGCTTATTGGCCTGGGGGGCTGGGGGGTGGGGGTAGGTACGGTGGCCCCTAGGAATGTGAGAACATGGCGGCGCCTCCCTCCTGTCATCACAAAAATGTAAGTTGAATTCAGCGTAATTTGTAACGCTGATCAAGAGTTGGCTGTTTCTGGTGTCATTTTCGTAAAATCGGTTGTGTTGTCTAAAAATGTACTTTAACGGACGTGTCCGAAGGGTTTATGAATGTGTGACAGGGAAGGTCGCTTGGTCGCGCTTGGGTGCAGTGTTGAGTTTTATTTCACATCGTGATCACTCGTTATACCATTTTATTAGTTTAAGTGTTATTATTGGTGCCCTTTTCTTCATGGTTTTAAGCATGTGTGATGGTTTCAGTTTAAACCCGAGGAAGAGGATGAGGCGGCTGCCTGTGCTGCTGTCAGTCCAGGACAGCGCAGTGTCCGTTGGCCGCGATGGGCCTGACTTTGCCTTTGTTTTTTTCAATGTCGTTGGTTGAATCTTGGTCTGTAAACTTTTCGTGAGTTCTCTTATCAGGGACTGGATGACGTCTGTAATTTTAGATGTGAAATGGAGGAAATTAACGAGCTGAGGGAGGGCGTGTGGGATTATGACAGACAGTGGCCCTTAGCTGCCTTTGCGTGCTCTATTGTGTTTCATGTCACAATATTTAATCTCATTTGCTTGTGTAAATTTCTTAATCCGTCTTCTTCAGATGCTGTTTTAAATATATTTATTTCTGGTTATAGGCCATTGTTTCCCTCACCACCCTGAATAATTATCAGTGTTCTTTGACTGCTGTTTTGCATTTTTACGTAATATAAATATGTATTATGCGTGATTGATTTTAAAAACGTGGTCCTCATGTTTTCTTGCGTTTTCCTTAAAATGTTTGCTGTTATTTGCAGTTTACTACTAAGGTAAATAGCGGTCTGGTTGGCCAAGAGTTTGTTGCTTTAAGATTTGGAAGGGAATCAATCCCTTGGGAATCTAGCTAATATTTTATTTTACTGCGTATCGCCGTGGATCGTTGTTTTGTTTGTTTGTTTTTAATGACATTGTAATCGTTTGCATTTATTTAATTTTGGTATTGGTCGTGTTCCGTAAATATCCTTTTGAAATGAAAATATTTTCAGAGTACATGGAAATTAATCATCTAATATGAACACTTGACGGTTTATAAACTCAGAGGCTGCCGCATAGCAGATTTTAACAGCCTAGACTGAACGCGGCTTGGCATTACACTTTACAAAACCACTGTATTTATCCTCTTTGCAAAAGTTTTCTTTTCAGGTTTGGTATAAATTGCAATCTTCAGAGGAGTGAATTAACGTCTGATTGAGAGCCTTTTAATTTATAAACTGATTGTTCTAATTGCGTGTTTTGACATAGTTTTTTAAATTCCGGTCTTGTCCTCATATACATATTTTCGTTAAAAATCAATATTTTGAGGTATTCTATTTACAAAAGCAGACGTAATCATGTGAGTACTTGACGGTTTACGGAAGTGAAGAGTTAAAGGTCTACAATCCCCTGCCACTTCAGTTTGACACTTCATCTTACAAAGAAGTTGTGTGTTTGGTATGATTTGATTCCATTTACTGTGGGTCCTGGTCTCTATCATAAGCTCTGTGATAAAGTTTGGCGTTATCGATAATTCACAATGTGTTCTAATTGCCTTACTCCTCTTGATTTACGACTGTTACTGGTCTGACACTGCCCGCGAGCCTAACCTTTTATTTTACTATTAAATGAAATGGTGTTTTAATATCATTGAACTTGCAGTTTTGGAGTTTGTGAGTCCTATTTCAGAGTTGTGTTGAAAATGAAGGCCGTTTTGTGGTATTTTCAATGTAAAAATGCGCAGCCCTCAGAGGAGCTGAGACCGGGTGTTTCCGGCAGTAAATACCCGGAAGTGCCTTCCACCTGTCACTCTTGAATGTCTTTTGGGATTTCAATTCCCCGGGCGACTGCATTAACATCACGCTCTTAAATTGTCATGGGAAGCACCATTACAGAGAGTATTAGTGCTCCTTCCTAGAGTGTCTAGAGATAGGAACTACCACCTACCTCGGGGTCACTACTTGGCCACTGCTGACTAACTCCACGGTAGAGACCCTGTTTCTACAACCTATTCCTTTCATTAGACAGGGATGTCTTTTTTGAGTACGTATTTGGTCCCTCGGTACACTGGGTGTAGTGTTAAAGTGACATTGGCATTTCTAAGGATGTTCTGATCTCAGAGAAAACCTGATAGTCACATTTTAAAATCAAAGTATTGATCAACCTTTTTATCCTTTTTGGAAAGGCGTTGCAGTAGCCGGCAGGAACAGAAAAGCCTGGATGGCATTGACCAAAAAGAAAAAGAAAAAAAATCAGGAGTCCAGGAATTGTGGGAGTACTGCTCAGGTTTTTGTTTCAGGTATGAGAATGTGGATCTCAAGGTAATTTCCATACCTTCTATGCGAAGGGGGAAGAGGGGACCTGTCGATTGAGTGGCGAAAATGGTAGTCTGACAGTCTGACTCTGCAGGAGTGGGGAGGGCATTTATTGGGTGGGGTCATGGAGGGATAGGTCAACAATTAATGTAAAGTATAAGGCAATACTACCTCTGTTCTTTCCATGCATCTTTGGCCTTTTCCTTGTTTTGCAGAAATTCCTGGTGCCATACATAATGTTTCATTCACAATGAGGCTCTATTATCTGAGTCTGGGCTGTTTCTCTCTATGGTCTTTGAGCCTCAGTTTTCTCATTTGCAAATTGGAAACCATACCGTGCTATCATGGAGGTTGTGAGACTCAAGTGTGGTCATCTTTTTAAAGAATCCAGGACATATCAGGTACTCAAAGAATGAGTAAACATTTCCTGAGTCCACATTTTAGAGCAGAACATTAGTGTGTTTGTTTTCCCTCCTCTCCTTCCCCATTTCGCTAACCCCTACCTCTTTTGGCTCAGGCATAATTATCTTGAAATATGTGTTTCCTTTGCCAGGATCAGCAAGTTTCCTGAGTGGTTACCTTGGTGTCCCTTTGGAAAGGGCATTTCTGTAACCTTCCTGTAAAGCAACAGGAAGCTCAGGAACCCTGCCTTTGCCAAGCTCCGAGCTGACTTCTGTGGTGGCAAACTACGGACACTTGACATGGAGGCTGAAGAGACTGGGCTCCTATCTGGACTTAGGATTCCTCAAGCTGTGTTGGCCTGAGGGTGCCTGTTAACTGGCAGCACCTTCCAGAAGGGTCTGTGCTTTTTCCTCATCTTTGTAAAGTCATTTACTGGGAGGTGATTTGTGCCTTGAAATTCAGATGAAGGTATTTTGCAATTTGAGAGAGGCAGGGTAAAGTGCCAACTATACACATGAAATGTTCTTAGAGGTTTACAAAGAAGCTTCTAACCTTCTGTCTCAATAGATACCTTCAGCTCCACTACTTTTCTATTAGCATGGGCTTTATTCACATTGTGGCATGACAGAGTCTGAAGTTCACCTACCCAAGGTCAAAAAATCCACATTCTTTTTTACTAGAAGCCAAAGAGTCTATGTAGTCTTTGTGTAGCATATTGACATTTCAAATATTTTGGTTCAGTCCTCTAATTGGTTAAATCACTTTAAAGTGCTGTTAGGTGGGGTCCATTGTTATATCCCAACCATTGACAAACAGGACTGAGGTGTTTACAAAAAGCTTTCCCCAAACACACTTAGTGGGTCTGTGCCAGCCATGTGCCTTCAGGAAGGGTTGTCTAATTGCTAGTCCAAAACAGTTGTCAAACTTAAGTGTAACTGAGAACTGTCCTCCCATTCCACACCCTCTTATAGTGCCTTCTACTAATCACAGTCTTCTTAGGTCTCTTCACACGTGAAAAACAGGAGCCAGTGGTTTGGTTTAATGGATAATTTCACTGAGTATTGATATTTTACAAGTGGGCACAAAATAGAGGGTTCCCACATGGTGCTTCTTGAAATGGTAATTTCAAGAATCAAGACACTCGGGGGAAAAGATGACAGTTCTCCCCAGAATTTAAGATGTGGACTGTTCCTTAGTTCTTTTTCAAGACTGTTTTCTTTGCCAGCCTTGTCATTCAGTCACCTCTGATATGTACTCAATGAATGTCTAGTGACATGGGTATGGTAATGTGCTGTAAATTCTTTGTGGGATGTATTCCCCATCAAACTCAGTCACCCTATTATTTATATGTGAGCTGAGGTCATCTGGAGATCTTCATGAAAATTAACAGCTGTTGGATGTAGGTTGTTTGCACATACTCTGTCAGACACAGCATTTCATTTCAAACTTGCAGGGTGGAAATACCTTTCACAATGTCACATGGGAAAGCACACCCTGGCACTGGCAACATCTGGGGCATGGGAATCTCGTGTGCCCATGACGGAAAAGGAGATGTTCTCTAATAAGACTCCTGCGCTGAACAGGGTTGTTTCCACTCTGCGAGATTCAATGATATATTAGTTATCATTGGGAATCCAGACCCTGTTTGGGAAGGGGATATGACTTTTACCCAAGCCTTTCTCTGTTAGCTTCCAGCACTCTTCCGCTGAGCATACTCTGCAAGTTGGTGGGAACATAAAACTACCTGGGAACTGTGAAAAAGCAGTAGCTGGTAACTTTTGTCTCCCCATGGGCATCTGCCGATGATACTGGAAACCCAGGAACCTCACAGTATAGGTGTCTACCCAGGATGCTTAACCCCTTCTATTTCTCAATGCTTGAGGGAGGGCATCCCTCAGGCTTTAGCTGTCACTTTCCCTAATTATCCACTGGATTCCTTTTCCTGTTGGTGGCCTGGCACCTCTTGCCATTTATGTTGTCCCACAGGGGCAGTTCCATTACCTCAAAGGAACATTGCTAGCGCTCTCATGGAAGAGGGTTCTGTAGATACAACAATGAGGGATTTGTGCAACTTTTGTAGCACTTTAGCAACTGGAGCATTTGAATAGGGTGGAGTTGCATTTGAGGAAATTTGGGGGCAGATGGTTTCCCTATTTTAGGCTTTCGATTTCTCTCAATTAGTCCACTCTGAGACTGGTTACAGAACAGTCTGACCAGGGTTAGGAGGATATTCAGAGAGGACAAGGATTAAGCAGATAGTTGGAAGCACAAGGGAATTTTTTGTGGGAGGTGTCGTAGGTGCTGTGTGTTCATCGGAGAGTGTCCTGCTCTCTTTCCCATCCCCTGCATTAGTTTGCAGTCCATGTAGCTGGGGTACAGAAGACAGCAATGCACATTGTTGATTGTTCTACGCACAAATATAGCCCTCTTGCAAAAACGAGACATACATGAGGGAGACAGTGACTTATTTTCCACATTCCTGAGCATTGTTGCATAGCACAGTACTCTGTCAGACACAGCATTTCATTTCACACTTGCAGAGTGGAAATACCTTTCACAATGTCACATGGGAAAGCACACCCTGGCACTGGCAACATCTGGGGCATGGGAATTTCGTGTGCCCATGACGGAAAAGGAGATGTTTTCTAATAAGACTCCTGCGCTGAACAGGGTGGTTTCCACACCGCGGTATTCAGTGATATATTAGTTATCATTAGGAATCCAGACCCTGTTTGGGAAGGGCATATGACTTTTACCCAAGCCTTTCTCTGTTAGCTTCCAGCACTCTTCCGCTGAGCATACTCTGCAAGTTGGTGGGAACATAAAACTACCTGGGAACTGTGAAAAAGCAATAGCTGGTAACTTTTGTCTCCCCATGGGCATCTGCCGATGATACTGGAAACCCAGGAACCTCACAGTATAGGTGTGTACCCAGGATGCTTAACCCCTTCTATTTCTCAATGCTTGAGGGAGGGCATCCCTCAGGCTTTAGCTGTCACTTTCCCTAATTATCCACTGGATTCCTTTTCCTGTTGGTGGCCTGGCCCCTCTTGCCATTTATGTTTTCCCACAGGGGCAGTTGCATTACCTCAAAGGAACATTGCTAGCGCTCTCATGGAAGAGGGTTCTGTAGATACAACAATGAGGGATTTGTGCAACTTTTGTAGCACTTTAGCAACTGGAGCATTTGAATAGGGTGGAGTTGCATTTGAGGAAATTTGGGGGCAGATGGTTTCCCTATTTTAGGCTTTCGATTTCTCTCAATTAGTCCACTCTGAGACTGGTTACAGAACAGTCTGACCAGGGTTAGGAGGATATTCAGAGAGGACAAGGATTAAGCAGATAGTTGGAAGCACAAGGGAATTTTTTGTGGGAGGTGTCGTAGGTGCTGTGTGTTCATCGGAGAGTGTCCTGTTCTCTTTCCCATCCCCTGCATTACTTTGCAGTCAGTGTAGCTGGGGTACAGAAGACAGCAATGCACATTGTTGATTGTTCTACGCACAAATATAACCCTCTTGCAAAAACGAGACATACATGAGGGAGACAGTGACTTATTTTCCATATTCCCTGAGCATTGTTGCATAGCACAGTACTCTGTCAGACACAGCATTTCATTTCACACTTGCAGAGTGGAAATACCTTTCACAATGTCACATGGGAAAGCACACCCTGGCACTGGCAACTACTGGGGCATGGGAATCTCGTGTGCCCATGACAGAAAAGGAGATGTTCTCTAATAAGACTCCTGCGCTGAACAGAGTGGTTTCCACATCGCGGTATTCAATGATCTATTAGTTATCATTAGGAATCCAGACCCTGTTTGGGAAGGGGATATGACTTTTACCCAAGCCTTTCTCTGTTAGCTTCCAGCACTCTTCCGCTGAGCATACTCTGCACGTTGGTGGGAACATAAAACTACCTGGGAACTGTGAAAAAGCAGTAGCTGGTAACTTTTGTCTCCCCATGGGCATCTGCCAATGATACTGGAAACCCAGGAACCTCACAATATAGGTGTCTACCCAGGGTGCTTAACCCCTTCATTTCTCAATGCTTGAGGGAGGGCTCATCTCTCAGGCTTTAGCTGTCACTTTCCCTAATTATCCACTGGATTCCTTTTCCTGTTGGTGGCCTGGCCCCTCTTGCCATTTTTGTTTTCCCACAGGGGCAGTTGCATTACCTCAAAGGAACATTGCTAGCGCTCTCATGGAAGAGGGTTCTGTAGATACAACAATGAGGGATTTGTGTAACTTTTGTAGCACTTTAGAAACTGGGGCATTTGAATAGGGTGGAGTTGCATTTGAGGTAATTTGGGGGCAGATGGTTTCCCTATTTCAGGTTTTCGGTTTCTCTCAATTAGTCCACTCTGAGACTGGTTACAGAACAGTCTGACCAGGATTAGGAAGATATTCAGAGAGGACAAGGATTAAGCAGATAGTTGGAAGCACAAGGGAATTTTTTGTGGGAGGTGTCGTAGGTGCTGTGTGTTCATCGGAGAGTGTCCTGCTCTCTTTCCCATCCCCTGCATTAGTTTGCAGTCCGTGTAGCTGGGGTACAGAAGACAGCAGTGCACATTGTTGATTGTTCTACGCACAAATATAGCCCTCTTGCAAAAACGAGACATACATGAGGGAGACAGTGACTTATTTTCCACATTCCTGAGCATTGTTGCATAGCACAGTACTCTGTCAGACACAGCATTTCATTTCACACTTGCAGAGTGGAAATACCTTTCACAATGTCACATGGGAAAGCACACCCTGGCACTGGCAACATCTGGGGCATGGGAATCTCGTGTGCCCATGACGGAAAAGGAGATGTTCTCTAATAAGACTCCTGCGCTGAACAGGGTGGTTTCCACACCGCTGTATTCAATGATCTATTAGTTATCATTAGGAATCCAGACCTTGTTTGGGAAGGGCATATGACTTTTACCCAAGCCTTTCTCTGTTTAGCTTCCAGCACTCTTCCACTGAGCATACTCTGCAAGTTGGTGGGAACATAAAACTACCTGGGAACTGTGAAAAAGCAGTAGGTGGTAACTTTTGTCTCCCCATGGGCATCTGCCCATGATACTGGAAACCCAGGAACCTCACAGTATAGGTGTGTACCCAGGATGCTTAACCCCTTCAATTTCTCAATGCTTGAGGGAGGGCATCCCTCAGGCTTTAGCTGTCACTTTCCCTATTCATCCACTGGATACATTTTCCTGTTGGTGGTCTGACCTCTGTTGCCATTTTTTTTTCCCACAGGGGCAGTTACATTGCCTCATAGGAACATTGCTAGCACTCTCATGGAAGAGTTTGCTGTAGATTCAGCAATGAGGGATTTGTGCAACTTTTGTAGCACTTTAGCAACTGGAGCATTTGAATAGGGTGGAGTTGCAGTTGAGGTAATTTGGGGGCAGATGGTTTCCCTATTTTAGGCTTTCGATTTCTCTCAATTAGTCCACTCTGAGACTGGTTACAGAACAGTCTGACCAGGGTTAGGAGGATATTCAGAGAGGACAAGGATTAAGCAGATAGTTGGAAGCACAAGGGAATTTTTTGTGGGAGGTGTCGTAGGTGCTGTGTGTTCATCGGAGAGTGTCCTGCTCTCTTTCCCATCCCCTGCATTAGTTTGCAGTCCGTGTAGCTGGGGTACAGAAGACAGCAATGCACATTGTTGATTGTTCTACGCACAAATATAGCCCTCTTGCAAAAATGAGACATACATGAGGGAGACAGTGACTTATTTTCCACATTCCTGAGCATTGTTGCATAGCACAGTACTCTGTCAGACACAGCATTTCATTTCACACTTGCAGGGTGGAAATACCTTTCACAATGTCACATGGGAAAGCACACCCTGGCACTGTCAACATCTGGGGCATGGGAATTTCGTGTGCCCATGACGGAAAAGGAGATGTTTTCTAATAAGACTCCTGCACTGAACAGGGTGGTTTCCACACCGGGGTATTCAGTGATATATTAGTTATCATTAGGAATCCAGACCCTGTTTGGGAAGGGCATATGACTTTTACCCAAGCCTTTCTCTGTTAGCTTCCAGCACTCTTCCGCTGAGCATACTCTGCAAGTTGGTGGGAACATAAAACTACCTGGGAACTGTGAAAAAGCAGTAGCTGGTAACTTTTGTCTCCCCATGGGCATCTGCCGATGATACTGGAAACCCAGGAACCTCACAGTATAGGTGTCTACCCAGGATGCTTAACCCCTTCTATTTCTCAATGCTTGAGGGAGGGCATCCCTCAGGCTTTAGCTGTCACTTTCCCTAATTATCCACTGGATTCCTTTTCCTGTTGGTGGCCTGGCCCCTCTTGCCATTTATGTTGTCCCACAGGGGCAGTTGCATTACCTCAAAGGAACATTGCTAGTGTTCTCATGGAAGAGGGTTCTGCAGATACAACAATGAGGGATTTGTGCAACTTTTGTAGCACTTTAGCAACTGGAGCATTTGAATAGGGTGGAGTTGCATTTGAGGAAATTTGGGGGCAGATGGTTTCCCTATTTTAGGCTTTCGATTTCTCTCAATTAGTCCACTCTGAGACTGGTTACAGAACAGTCTGACCAGGGTTAGGAGGATATTCAGAGAGGACAAGGATTAAGCAGATAGTTGGAAGCACAAGGGAATTTTTTGTGGGAGGTGTCGTAGGTGCTGTGTGTTCATCGGAGAGTGTCCTGCTCTCTTTCCCATCCCCTGCATTACTTTGCAGTCAGTGTAGCTGGGGTACAGAAGATAGCAGTGCACATAGTTGATTGTTCTACGCACAAATATAACCCTCTTGCAAAAACGAGACATACATGAGGGAGACAGTGACTTATTTTCCATATTCCCTGAGCATTGTTGCATAGCACAGTACTCTGTCAGACACAGCATTTCATTTCACACTTGCAGAGTGGAAATACCTTTCACAATGTCACATGGGAAAGCACACCCTGGCACTGGCAACATCTGGGGCATGGGAATTTCGTGTGCCCATGACGGAAAAGGAGATGTTCTCTAATAAGACTCCTGCGCTGAACAGGGTGGTTTCCACACCGCGGTATTCAATGATCTATTAGTTATCATTAGGAATCCAGACCCTGTTTGGGAAGGGGATATGACTTTTACCCAAGCCTTTCTCTGTTAGCTTCCAGCACTCTTCCGCTGAGCATACTCTGCAAGTTGGTGGGAACATAAAACTACCTGGGAACTGTGAAAAAGCAGTAGCTGGTAACTTTTGTCTCCCCATGGGCATCTGCCAATGATACTGGAAACCCAGGAACCTCACAATATAGGTGTCTACCCAGGGTGCTTAACCCCTTCATTTCTCAATGCTTGAGGGAGGGCTCATCTCTCAGGCTTTAGCTGTCACTTTCCCTAATTATCCACTGGATTCCTTTTCCTATTGGTGTCCTGGCCCCTCTTGCCATTTTTGTTTTCCCACAGGGGCAGTTGCATTACCTCAAAGGAACATTGCTAGCGCTCTCATGGAAGAGGGTTCTGTAGATACAACAATGAGGGATTTGTGTAACTTTTGTAGCACTTTAGCAACTGGGGCATTTGAATAGGGTGGAGTTGCATTTGAGGTAATTTGGGGGCAGATGGTTTCCCTATTTCAGGTTTTCGGTTTCTCTCAATTAGTCCACTCTGAGACTGGTTACAGAACAGTCTGACCAGGATTAGGAAGATATTCAGAGAGGACAAGGATTAAGCAGATAGTTGGAAGCACAAGGGAATTTTTTGTGGGAGGTGTCGTAGGTGCTGTGTGTTCATCGGAGAGTGTCCTGCTCTCTTTCCCATCCCCTGCATTAGTTTGCAGTCCGTGTAGCTGGGGTACAGAAGACAGCAGTGCACATTGTTGATTGTTCTACGCACAAATATAACCCTCTTGCAAAAACGAGACATACATGAGGGAGACAGTTACTTATTTTCCACATTCCTGAGCATTGTTGCATAGCACAGTACTGTGTCAGACACAGCATTTCATTTCACACTTGCAGGGTGGAAATACCTTTCACAATGTCACATGGAAAGCACACCCTGGCACTGGGAACATCTGGGGCATGGGAATCTCGTGTGCCCATGACGGAAAAGGAGATGTTCTCTAATAAGACTCCTGCGCTGAACAGGGTGGTTTCCACACCGCGGTATTCAATGATCTATTAGTTATCATTAGGAATCCAGATCCTGTTAGGGAAGGGCATATGACTTTTACCCAAGTCTTTCTCTGTTTAGCTTCCAGCACTCTTCCGCTGAGCATACTCTGCAAGTTGGTGGGAACATAAAACTACCTGGGAACTGTGAAAAAGCAGTAGCTGGTAACTTTTGTCTCCCCATGGGCATCTGCCGATGATACTGGAAACCCAGGAACCTCACAGTATAGGTGTCTACCCAGGATGCTTAACCCCTTCAATTTCTCAATGCTTGAGGGAGGGCATCCCTCAGGCTTTAGCTGTCACTTTCCCTATTCATCCACTGGATACATTTTCCTGTTGGTGGTCTGACCTCTGTTGCCATTTTTGTTTTCCCACAGGGGCAGTTACATTGCCTCATAGGAACATTGCTAGCACTCTCATGGAAGAGTTTGCTGTAGATTCAGCAATGAGGGATTTGTGCAACTTTTGTAGCACTTTAGCATCTGGGGCATTTGAACAATAGGCTGGAGCTGCATGTGGGGTAGTTTGGGGCAGATGGTTTCCCTATTTTAAGCTTTCAATTTCTCTCAATTAGTCCACTGTAACACTGGTTATAGAATAGTCTGGTCAGTGTTAAGAGGATGTTGCAAGAGGACAAGGATTAAGAAGACAGTTGGAAGGACAAGGGATTTTGTTGTGAGAGGTGTGGTAGGTGCTGGGTGTTGAAGGGGGAGTGTCCTGCTCTCTTTCCCATCCCTTGCAGTGCTTTGCAGTCAGTGTAGCTAGGGGACAGAAGACAACAATGCACAATGTTGATTGTTCTACACACTAATATAGCCATCTTGCAAAAATAAAGCACACATGAGAGAGACAGTGACTTATTTTCCATATTCCCTGAGCATTTTTGCATAGCACAGTACTGAGGGAAGGAACTGCTGTCACTTCTGATGTTCTCTAGCTCTTGGTTGTGTTGACCACTCACTCCATCACTTTTATAACAAGCTAGCGTCTTCTCGAGTCACTTATGAATGTGAACTGCTGTTGCTGATATGTTCTTTCAACATGCTCCTCCAGACACAGCACTTTATTTTCCACCTTCACATGGCTCAATCACCTTGATGAAGGTCACAGAGGTACACATGCATTGACATTTAAAGCAATTGGGAAATGGGAAATTGTGGGTCCTAGGGAAGTACTCGGCGATATCTGAATGGCAGATTCCTGTGCTTTTGCACTAATATGCTGAAGAGGATATTGTCCACATTGCAGTACAATTGGATATTAGTAATTAATAGAAATCCTGATTCATTGTCTGGGAAAGCAAAGTGAATATTTTCCAGGGTTTTCTCTGAAAGGTTCCCACACTCTTCTGCTGCTCATACTCTGCAAGTTGGTGGGAACAAAAAGGTTACCTGACTACTGTCTGTAATCAGTAACTGAGTTTGATTACTTTTGAATCCCCATGGCAATCTGCAGATGATACTGGAGGTCCAGGAACCTGTCAGGACAGGTCTCTCTATAGAATGCCTAATACCTCCTACTCCTCAGTGCCCAGGAGGGCATTACCATCTGGCTTTAGCTGCCACTTTCCCTGTTTATCTGCTCTTAGCTTTTGGCTGTTGGTATTCTGAGTCCATGTTGCTCTTTTGGATGTCACAAAGCAGGTATTATATTCTGTCAAATCCATAAGGGCACATCCTCTTGTGCCCTCTGCCCACTGAAGTTATACTGGGTCTCTCTTCAATGTCTGAAAAACAAGTGAATGGTTTGTCCTAGTGGATAATTCCACTGAGTATTGGCATTGAAAGTCATTCAAATGATAGAGAATTCCAAAAACAGTGATTCACTAATCCGTGGTAATTTCAAGAATGGAGACCCTCTTAGAGAAAGAAGACAACCTTCCTCAGAATTTAAGGTGTGGCCTGGTCCTTGGCTCCTTCTGAGAAATTCTTTCCTATGCCAGCCTTGGCTCTGAAGCACCTGTGGCAAGTCCTCAGTGAATGTCTCCTGACATGGGAATGATGATGTGCTGTAATTCTTTGTGGGATATATTCCACATCAAACTCAGTCACTGTATTATTTTTTTAGTGAGCTGCGGTCATATGGAAGCTAAGAGCTCTTGGTAGTAGTTTGTTACCACATACACTGCCAGACACAGCATTCCTTTATGGCACACTTGTTATGAGTCAAGTGCCTTCCTTTAGATCACACAGAGAAGCACAATCTGCCACTGGCAATCTCTGGGGCATAGGGGATGTCCTTACACTGATGAGCTATAGAGTACAATTTCCACATTGAAGAACAATGGGAAAGTAGTACCTATTAGAAATTCTAATGGAGAGTATGGGAATGGAATTTGGGTTTTATCCAAGCATTTTCCTAATAACTTCCTGCACTCTTCTGCTGATCTTACTCTGCACGTTTGTGAATGGGAAAGAAAGGTTCCCTGGGACTGTCAATAAGCAGTAACTGAGGCTGCTGAGTTTTAGACCTCAGTGGTCATCTGCAGATAAGACTGCACATGCAGGATCCTCTCTAAAAGTGTACAGTGAATGTTCACATTGGCCACACCCCTCTGGACTTGGGCTTGCCTTATTACTTGCTCCACATCACAGCAGACACATTACTGACTGCCACAGGCAGGCGGACCACGCAACATTGTAAATGTGGTTTGGCATTCTGAGCTTCCCTTTCCTCTTTGTATTCATAATGAGTCTCACTCTATTCTTTATTTACTTGGAAAAAGTACAGTGGTGGGTGGATGTGTGATAGGACTCACTTATTTTCTCAGTCTGCCCTTTCAGTTATAAACACCCTGTCCTATAGAATACTGGAGAGGCCTGTTGTTGACCCCACCAGAGTTTCAGCTGGGAGACTATAGGTTTGCCAGTGAGGGTGCTGAGCTCCAGGCTGGGTACCACAGGTTTGGACAGCACCCAGGCAGCTAATCCTCACTTCCACAGGCCAGAACAGAGGGATCTGGGAACTTGGGCTAAGAGGTGATCATAGAACCTCCCATGAGTCCAGAGAGTTCTGCACCCCAACACCTCAACCCTTACTTTGTATGTATAAAGATTTTAGAAAGCAAGGGTAAGAATGTCTTTACAAGGAAAACTGTGTAATGTCTATTACAGCTTCTATATGATTGGTTTGCCTTTATTCCTCAATTTGTATGTAATATAATATTTTATAATATCCATCCGTTTCTGAGTGTCAAAGAGTCACATTAGTTGTACAAAAGCCATGAACTTCACGTGCACCCCATTGACTCCTGGAGTTGCCCGTGACATCAGCTATTCCAGGATCTGATGGGATTATTCCCCTTTGGCTACTGTGACTTTGTATTTGAATTTGGCTTGGACTTTGTGTTTTTTCCTAGGTTTACAATATCTGCATATGTGCTTACGCAGGGACCTTGAAAAGTTACTCATGGGGCAAAATGTGTATGTACTATGTTTGTTATACTACAAGATGAAAGGCAGTAGTCTTGGGCCCCTTGGTCTTTCAAGCAGGCTCCTTTTATCTGAGACCTGCTCATTGCAAAGACACTCTGTTTTTTTCCCTGTCAATGAGTCCCCAGGTACTTGCTATAATACATGTCAATTCACCCTAGTTGAGGCAAACTTATTGTTGTATTAATTTTGAAATTTGTATCTAGACTTCAAGACTGAATGATTCTCTGCTAAGAGTCAAGAATGCCATTGCTTTACAGAGAACCTTATTTGGTAGACTACTTTCAGTCTCTATATAGTGATTTTTTTAGAATTTGTAAAATACACATGTTCTTTGAATAAATTGATTTGCTGGAGAAGCTCCCACTTGTACACTTTTATTATTTCCAATAAATACAACATGATCAAGGAAGCCTGTGGTTCTGCTCTATTCATCATCGAGTGCACCAGAGCAGAGCTCTGTGTTATATAAAATGGGGCATTGAGAACGGGGGTTTCTGCAGGGATGTGGGAGGAAACTTAATGGGGAATCTAATGCCTCCCTATGAGATCAGATCCTTTTGACCACGGCATGAAGGCCACAAGTACATGTTTAGGTATTAATGGGGTTGTGGGAAATCTCCTGATCTTGCTAAGTGTAAGGCAGGGTAGGTTGACCAGCATAATTCTGCAGAGTATCAGTTCATAAATCATTTGAACCTGAACTGGAAGCTAAGGGTATGCAGTTAATTCTTGGTCAGGAATTAGAACCACGGTCCCTTGATCTGAAGAATTTTCCATACTCCACACAACCTGGATTTGAAGGGACAGAAAGAAAAGAGGTAAGTCACTGCCAGATACTTTTTAGCATTGTCTGTTCCTGAATAACAAAATATATAATATATTAAATAGATCAAAATCTTATTTGTGATTCCTCATTTCCTACACTTTTGTTTCTTGTGCACGACTGAGCATGGTTTAAACATCTTATCACTTAGCCTTGTTAATTTGTAAACAAGTCCAGATGCCCAGCTCCAGAGAATTTTGAGTTTCGTTTTCAGCTGCCTGAGGAATCTTTTGCATTGTAGTCATGAAAATCTTCCCCTAAAGGAAAAGAGAGTATGACTGGCAGGTTCTCCTGCCTGTAGATGCCGTGGATGCTTGCATCTCTGTTCTTTCCCTGGGATTTTATTAAGGATTCGGGCTGCAAATGTCAGCATCACTGTATTTTCAACAAGATATTATTAACACAAGAGGAGCCTTGGGATGATAGAACTATTATAGACAAAGGAACAATTCCCTTTCAATTTAGCAGCAGGAAAAAAGCTGCAGGTGCCCTTTAGTTGCTTAAGTTGAGAGACACCAACACAGGTTGAAGGTTTTCCAGCAGGTGACTGTCTATTCTAGAGCCTGGAGGACACAAATTGTAGGGGATATGCTGGACCTACTGTATAATGTAAAATGCTTAGGACACTTTTCAAACCACTTTGGCAAAATTGTATTTAAACCAGACTGCCGATATGTTGAACTTACAACTCAGTAAGTATATTTTAATTGTTTTAATTCCCATCAAATTGTAAAATCACCATTTTAAAGCAATTCAAATTTTCACTGTCATTTCAAGGAAACTTTGGCCTAATACATGAAAAAATGTAAGTTCATGATGTTTTTACTATTCTGTGGAACAAAAACAAAATCAGATGCAATGCAGATAATATATCTTTAGCTACAATGTGCAGCAAATGAATGGCAAAATTGCCTGTTCATAAAATGGGTTAAAAAACATGACCAAAATATGTGCTATTTACCTGAAACTCACTTTAAATTCAAAGAGAAAAATTGCCTGAAAGTGAAAGAATGAAAAAATACGAATACTAACCAAAAGAGAGCTGGAGTAGCTATACTAATATCACATAAAAGAGACTTTCACTATATACTGATAAAGGGGTATTTAATAAGACAAAACAATAAAATATACATATGCACCTAATGGTAAAACCTCCAAATATATGAACCAAATACTGACAGATTTGTAGGGAGAAATAGATGGTTCTACCTCAATAGTAGAAGATTTTAATGATTAATAAGGAAGTAGAAGACGTGAAAGATCCACTAAAGGAACTAGATCTAACACGTATATATATAAAACATGTCACGCAGCAGCAACAGAATACACGTTCTTCTCTAGTGCCCTGGATCATTCTCCAGGAGAGATTATATGTTAGGTCATAAAATCAGTGTTAATTCATTTAAAACATTGGAATCAAACACTATATCTTCTCCAACCACAATGGAATGAAGCTGAACATCAAAATAGAGGAAGAACTGGAAATTTCACAAAAATGTAGAAATTAAACAATGTACTCTTAAACAACCCACAGGTCAAAGAAGAAATCAGAAGCAAAATTATGAAATACCTTTAGAAATATGAAAATGAAAATACCACCTACTAAAAGTTATGGGGTGCACCAACATCAGTGCTGAGAAGAATTTATAGCTCGAAATGCCTATATTAAAAAAGAAAGATCTCAAATGAGAGACTGAAACCTCACAACTGGAGGAGAGAGAAAAGGAAGAGGAAACTAAACTAAAAGTGTGGAGCAGAAGGAAGGAAACAAGGAAGCTTAGAGTGAGATAAAGTAAATAAAGAATAGAAAAAAGCAATAATCAACAAAACCAAAAGTTAGTTCTTTGAAAAGATCAATAACATCAATAAACATTCAGGTATATGAAAAAAAAATATAGAGGACACAAATAAATAAAATAAGAAATGACCAGGGACAGTACTAACGAAGTCCAGAAATAAAAAAGATTATATGAGGATACTGTGAATAACTGTAGAACAACAAATTAGATAACCTAGATGAAATGGATGAATTTCTAGAAACACCGACTCAAAAAGAAATAGAAGATGACAACAGACCAATAACTAGGAAAGGGATTTAGTCAATAATTAGCAATCTCCCAACAAAGACAAAAACCATGACCAGAAGGAATCACAGGTGAATTCCAAGAATTAATACCAATCCTGCTCAAAATCTTCCAAAAACCTGAAGAGGAGTCAATGCTTGGTAATTCATTTCATGAGGCCAACATCTCCCTAATACCAAAGCCAAATAAAGATACCAAAATAAAAAGGAAATTACAGACCAATATCCCTCACGAATGTTTCCAAAATCTTCCACAAAATACATTCCCTCTAAGATCAGGAAAAATGTAAGAATGCCCACTGTCACCACTGTTATTCAACATTGTACTAGAAGTTCTACCCAGAGCAATTAGTCAAAAGAAAGAAATAAAAGGCATCCAAATTGGAAAAGAAGAAGTAAAACTTTACCAATTTGAAGATTACATCATTCAATGTGCAGAAAATCCTGAAAAATCCACAACAAAGCTACTAGAGTTAATAAATAAATTCAGCAAAGTGGTTGGTGACAAGATGAATACGCAAAAATTAGTTATATTTCCATATACTACCAATGAACAGTCAGAAGAAACATCAAGAAAGAAATTCCATTTAAAATAGCAACTAAATGAATCAAATATCTAGGAATAAAATGAACCAAGGATGAAAAGGACTAGTACACAGAAAACTACAAAATATGACTAAACGTAATCAAAGAAGACCCAAATAATGAAAGGGCATTGCATGTTCATAGATTGGAAGACTAAACATCATTAAGTAGATTCTAGGCAAAGTGATTTACAGTTTCAATGCAAACAATCAAAATTCCATCAGCCTTCTTTGAAGAAATGGAAAAGCCAATCATCAAATTTCTTTGGAAATATAAGTACTGCACCCCCAATTACCAAACTCATCTTGAAAATAAGAACATGGATGGAGGTCTCACACTTTGCAATCTTAAAACATACTACAAAGCCAGAGTAAACAAAAGAACATGTAGTGGGAAGTGGGTGTAGGCAGTGGTTGAGTGCCTGCTTCCCATGTATTAGATCCTGGGTTGTGGGAACCTCCCCATGTCTTCAGCCTATAGCTGCCTGTGTGACCAAGGCATAAGTTAAAGGTTAACAAACCTCCCCAGAGGGGAGAGAATATATAGATGGTATCATAAACTGTAATCTTAACAGGAACTAAACATCCTTGTTAAATATCCACACCCCAAGTGTGCACTTCATGTGACCCTAGCAGGAACTCTTTTCTCATACCCTATGGAATGTCCTCGTTCTAAAATCCCTTATATATCATCCTTCATTTTCTCATCTCGTTGCTGATCACTATCTTCATTCTCTGAACTGCTGCCTTCATAGATTCTCTCCTGTCCGTAATTCCCAATAAAGCTTATGCCTGACTAAATGCCAGGTGGGTTCTTTGGTCTTGCAGCTGCACCAACTCGTGCCCTTCACAATTTGGGTTGTAACACAGGTCCACTCCCTGGTACTTCCTAAACAGAAAAAGAAAAAAGAGAGAGAAAAGAGCACGTACTGACAAAGGACAGATATATAGACCAATGGAATCTAATTAAGAGTTCAGAAATAAACCCTCGTTTTTGACAATGGCCAACTGATTTTTGGCAATGGTGCCAAGTCTGTTCAATTGGGAAAGAACACTCTTCAACAAATGGTGCTGGGAAACTGAATGCCCATAAGCAAAAGAATGAAGGTGGACCACTACGTCACACTTTATACATAAATCAACACAAAGTGAATGTAAGAGCTAAATATAAAACCCAGGACTATAAAATGTCTGGAAGAAAACATAGGGAAACATTTTCAGGGACTTGTGTTAGGCAATGGCTTCTTAGAGGTTACACCAAAAGCACAATCAACAAAAGGAAAAATAGAGAAATGCGAACTCATCAGAATTAAACACTTTTGTATATCAACGGACATTATCATGATGGTAAAAAGACTACCTAGGCAAAGAGAGAAAATATTTGGAAACCACATTGCCCTAAGGGTTTAATAGCTAGAATTAGTGAGATATCCACACCTCAACAACAAAATGACAAACAACCCAATTTAATAGTAGGCAAAATACTTTGCTCCGAAGAATACAAATAGACATTTGTCAGAAGTTATACAAATGACCAAAAGAACTTGAAACAATGTTCATTAGCCAATAGGGAAATGCAGATTGAAACCATAATTAGATTCCATTTCACACACCCTAGAATCCTTACTCTTGTAAAAAGGGAATATTAAAAACAATGGAAGATGTTAACATCAGACAAAAATATTATGCTAAGAAACCAGACACAAAGTACTACATATTGTATGATTCCATTTATATAAAATGCAAAAATAGATCAATGTATAAAGAAGAGAAGTGATGGAGAGGGTGTGGAGAAAGAGGAACACTCGTTGCTGGAAATGTAAAATGGCGCAGATGCTGTGGTACAGTCGTGTATTTCCTCAGAAATTTAAGTACAGAATTACCATAGGACTAGGCAATCCCCCGCTCTAAGTATATACCCAAAGAATTGAAATCAGGTACTCCAACAGATATTTGCACACCAAATGTTCATAGTGGCATTCACAATTGCCAAATGATGGAAGCCAACCAAGTGGTTTTTATTTATAGTTATCTGCAACCATGACCACAATCTACTTTGAGACCATTTCGGCACCCCAAAAAGAAACCCCATATCCATTTGCAATCACTCCCCATTTCCCTCAAAACCCTCCCCTCAGTCCCTGGAAACATAATTTTACTTTCTGTCTCTGTGGATTTCCCTATTCTGGACATTGGGTATAAATGGATTCATACAATATATGATCCCTTTGTGTCTGGCCTCTTTTTTTTTTTTTTTTTTTAAAGATTTATTTATTTATTTCATTCCCCCCCCCCCCTCCCCCGGTTGTCTGTTCTCTGTGTCTATTTGCTGCATCTTGTTTCTTTGTCTGCTTCTGTTGTTGTCAGCGGCATGGGAAGTGTGGGCGGCGCCATTCCTGGGCAGGCTGCTCTTTCTTTCATGCTGGGCAGCTCTCCTTATGGGTGCACTCCTTGCGCGTGGGGCTCCCCTATGCGGGGGACACCCCTGCGTGGCAGGGCACTCCTTGCGCGCATCAGCACTACGCATGGGCCAGCTCCACACGGGTCAAGGAGGCCCGGGGTTTGAACCGCGGACCTCCCATGTGGTGGACGGACGCCCTAACCACTGGGCCAAGTCCGTTTCCCTGTGTCTGGCCTCTTTGATATAGCATGTTTATGAGGTTCATCAATGCTGTAGCATGAATCAGTACTTCAATCCATTTTGTGTTTGAATAATAGTCCACTGTATGGGTATATCACGTTTTATTTTTCCTTTCATCAATTGATGAGCATTTGGGTTATTTCTACTTTTCATTATTATGAGTAATCATGCTACGAACATTCACATAAAATGTTTCTTTGAACACCTGTTTTCAGCTCTTTGGGATATATATCTAGGAGTGAACTTGCTGGATCGTACCATAATTTTTGGTTCACATTTTTTAATCTATTTTTTAATTTTAAGTTTTCAAATTTATTGACGTATATCACTCTTACATAAACTAAATAAACAATAAGTGTATAGTAATAGCTGTGAACTTAGAAAACAAACATACATAACATCATTTGGGGCTCTGAGAACTCACCCTACCAACGATACCTTGCATTGTTATGAAACATTTGTAAGTAATGATGTAAGAGCATCCTGAAAATATTACTACCAGCCAAAGTATCTTACATTTGGTGTATTTTCCCCCAAACTACCCTATTATTATTTTTTACATCCTTTATCCATGAACATACATAAACAATAAGTGTATCATATAAGTGGGGAATTTAGAAAGCAAACATGCATAACATCGTGCAGGGATCCCATACCTCAACACACCACCAGCACCTTTGAGGAACAGCCAAACTGTTTCCAAAGAAGCAGCATCATTTTACATTCCCACCAGCAGTCTGTGAGAGTTCTCATTTCTCCACATCCTCCAACAACACTTATTACCTGCCTTTCTTATGATAGCCATCCTAGCGAGTGCAAAGCCATATCTCATGATTTTGATTTGTGTTTCCCTAAAGGCTTATGCTGTTGAGCATCTTTTCATGTGCTAATTGGCTACTATTTATCTTTCTTGGATAAATGTAACTACGTGTTTATGAGTCCAGCATTGATAAGAAAACATAACAAAAACATGATAAAAAAGAAAACGAGGTCCAAAATCATTACCACCAATAACAATGTTGATGAAAAAGAAATCATTAGATTAATAGATCTAGTAGCATGCACAAAAGATGATAAATCACAATCAAGTTGGGTTGAGTCCAGGATTGGAAGGCTGGTTCAGTAATTGAAAATCATGAAATTTACCTCACCATTCTAACCAAAGGAGCAAACCATATAAAAATCTTAGCAGGGTAGAAATATATTTGATAAAAGTCAACAGTCATTCATGATGAAAACGTTGGCAAACTGTGTCAAGAAGGGGATTTCTTTAATCTGATGAAGGATGTCTACAAAAATCTACAGGAAATATCATACCTGTTGGTGGAAAACTTTCCCTTTGAGATTAAGACCAAGACAAGGATTCCCAATATTACTAGTTCAATGCATCATTGTGCTGGTAGTACTAACCAATGTACTGAGAGAAGAGAAATGAATAAAGATGTAAGTATTAGAAAGAAGAAAATTAAACTCTCAATGTCTGATGATATAATTCTCTATGGAAACTCTAAAAGAATGCATAGCTACAATTATCAGAATCGCTTTATGAGATAAGATCGTTGTGGGATTCAAAGACAATATATAAAAATGAGTTGTGTTTCTATGCAAAGGTAGCATAGACATTTAATATGATATTATTTTCAAAACTCTATGCAGGGGAGCAGATGAGGCTCAAGCTGTTGTGCACCTGCTTGCCAGATTCAATGTCCTGGGTTCAATCTCTGACCCTTGTACCTAAAAAAAAAAAAAAAAAGGCAAAGGTGAAATCCAGTTAAACTGTGGATCTAAATACCAGTAACATTTTGAGAAGGAGATAAAAGTTTATTTCCTTGAATTCCAGGTCTTAAGAAGAACACCAAGCCTAAACCAAAAGAAACCTAAACATAAAAGTAAATATTGGTAAGTAGAATTAAATTAAAAACCATTGTCCATTATAGCAAGGAGTAACAAGGGCATGGGGGCGGGGTGAGAAATTATTTCCAGTTTCAAGGAATACCTGTCAGAGCTCAAATACAAACTATATGAAGAACACTTCCCAAATGATAAAGAGAAAGACAAACTCAAGGGAAAGCAAATGAGCAAGATAACTGAGCAACTGTTAAACATATCAATAAAAAGGTGCCCTACATCATTAATCATCAGTGATATACAGGATTAAAACTCAATGAGATACCTAATCCCGCTTAAACCAATGACTACATCTGTGAATCATGGCAATAGCAAGTGATGTTAAGGAAGTGGAGTAAGCAGAGAAAGCAGAACAGCTGGAATGCCCATACACTGTTAGCAATTGTATAAACTGGTACAACCATTTCTGAAAAGTTTAGAGTCATCTACTGTAGCAGTTTGACACAGCTATGAATTCCAAAAGTAGATATTGGATTATGTTTGTAATTGGTCTGAACCTGGGCATGATTAAGTTATGATTAGGGCTTTGATTGGGCCCTGTTATTAGGGCATTGAGACCCCACCCCTTGGTGGGCGGGGACTCCCAGATAAAAGGCATGGCAAAGGGCAGAGTTGAGGGTTTTTGATGGTGGAGTGTTGATGTTGGAGTTTGATCCTAGAGCCAGGAGAATAGAGATGGAGTCACAGAGGAATAGTGTTGGCTTCTTCGACATTGCAGAAACTCCAGGGAGAGAGAGAGATGGAGCCATTTGCCTGATAGTCTAGAGCTGACCTTGTGGAGAAAACAGAGGCGCTGCATCCAGAGGAACCCAGGAAGCCTGAACACTCGCAGACGTTGGCAGCCATCTTGCTCCAACTCATGAAAATAGACTTCGGTGAGGGAAGTGAATTATGCTTTATGGCCTGGTATCTGTAGGCTCCTACCCAAAATAAAAGCCATTAATGAAAACCAACCAATTTCCAGTACTTTGCATCAGCACCCCTTTGGCAGAATAATACATCTAGTAAAGTTGTTTATAGCTGTGTTAGTTGTAAAATCCAAAATCAGAAGCAACATAAATGAGCACCATATCAGAATGGATAAATCGATTGTGCTTTGTTGAGCACAATGAAGTCCTATACAGCAATGAAATGAATGAACTAAGCTTCTTGCATCTATGTCAATGGATTTCAAAAACAAGATTTTGAATTAAAGAAGTCACAGCAAAAGAAAACCCTCTACATATTTCCATTTTTATAAAGGTTAAAAATGGGTGAAACCAAATTGTATTGTTTGTAGTCAGGGTAGAAGCTAGTTAACACTTAGAAGGAAGAAGGCAGCACTGAATGGGAGGGAACCCAGGAGACTTCTGGTTTGATGGAACTGTTGTCTTTCTTGACCTAGGTGGAAGGTTCATCCACTTTCTTCTTTGTTGTTGTTGTTGTTAATTTTTAAAATGTATGATTTTGAAAGTTCTGGTAACAAGTACAACATAAAATTCCCCATTTTAGCCACTTTCAAGCTTACACTTTAGCGGTAATTACATACACAATGTTGTGCTACCGTCACCATCATCTAGTACCAAAACTTTATCATCCTCCCTAAACAGAAACTCTGTACTAACTAAGCAATTACTCCCCTTTCCCCAACCTTCTGCCCACCCCTAGTAACCTGTATTCTACTCTCCGGCTCTATGAATTTGCATATTCTGATTGTATGAGAGATCATACAATGTTTGTCATTTTGCCTCCCCTTTACTTTTGAACAATTTTCTAAAGGTTTTCTTTATATGTTTGAACTGCCAAACTTAGTATTTGGGGATGCAAGGTTAGGCAATGAAACTAAAAGGGGAAATAAGGAAGGATTACTGTAAGTCAAGATATTGGTAACCTTCAAGGGGTAGGAGGATGTCATAAAAGGGGCCAGGTGTGGGGTTTCAGGGTTGCATGAAACCCTGAAATACACCTTGTATTTCTTCATTCAGATGGTAATTCCAGTATTTTCTTTGTGATGAATCATTGGTCTATACAGACCTGAAATGTGTATTTTTCAATATATATTTTACAATTATATATGTGTGTGTATATTTGCAGGTGCTCAGGTCATCCGTGTGTGTGGACTTGTCTTTCTGTACTATATTGAGCCAGGCAAAGCACAGGATCAGCCTCTGATCTTTCCACTTTTCTCCACTACTTAGAATACAACTTCCCCATCATACCCAAAGGGAATAAACAGGTTGATAATCCCCTCAGAACTGCCTCAGAAGGTAAGTCCCCTGATAGCATAGCCTGGAAGTTAAAGAGGCCAGAAGGGAGGGCAGCAGCAGAGTCAGGGTGCTATCTAAGAAAATGTTTAGGGACACCCTCATGGTTGAGCTAAATCAAAGGGAGAACAGCGCTGTGCAGCGAAGTGGAATTCCCACGAGCTGCTCCCCATTGTGCACCAGAATAGCTATTGGATAGATGGCCAGTGCCTTTCATAGCAGTTGGAAGAAAATACAAGCCTTCCCCAGGAATATCAAGGTCTAACGGGAACCCAACCCTGCCTATCACTCCCAAGCCACCTCCTCCCATACTCCAGACCCTGCCCCTCACCCTGCTCCAATATACTGCCTTCCTTTTCGTTAAAAACAATAACACCATTTACCTGGACACTTTTTTTTCAGGCTGTGACATAAAAAGCTAAAGGTCCTTCAGACAGTCAGGGTGAGGGGATTTGTTCACTGGCTATGGGAGTTGAGAAAGAAGACAGGAGTGAAGAGGACTCCACCCACTTGGCAAAAGGCAGTGTCACTTCAAGGGATCTAAGAGTAGCAGAATGTAGGGAACTAGATTAGAAAAGTCCTGCGGTACAGTTTGGCTAGCTTGCTTTGGGTAGATTAAAAAATCCTTTAAAATTGTTCTTCTGCCCATCACTCAACCACCACACCGGCAGTGATTATATTTTAATATGCATTGAATGTGATAGACGAGAAAGTGGGTTTGACAGTCGCTTTAGTTTACATACATTTCAAGATCTCACTGCACTTAGGCACCACATTCCATCCTCCCCATTCCCTTGTGCTAATGAGTTCAGCCTGGGTTTGGCTGAATCTTCACTGCACCTGTAGGAGCTCCCGCCCTCACTGCAACTCAGCTGCACTCTCACAACCTTCTTCTAACTAAAGGGCCTTCCTTTTCCCTTTGTCTCTATTTCAATCCGTTGTGCACAACGATACTACTCATTGATAGATATGAAGTTCAAATTGGATGTGGTTATTCAAGGCCTTAGAATCACAAAGGCTCTTCAAGCAGAGAGCATCCATCCCAAGCGTTTTTGCTCTTGGCTGCTTTTCTTACCCCATCTTTTCCCACATACGTCATTCAGTGTCTTTTCTAAAATGCCAGATCTTGCATTCCTAAGGGAGACGGCCATGTTGTTTCATATTCCTGCTTCTGTGTACCTACTCCTCCCTGATCCTCAAAGGCCACTCCATTTGCACCTTGTGTACCCCACCGATTATCACGTGCAATTCACATTGCAGCTAGCTTGCCAGATTTCCAAGTGCAAACCTTGCATCCTTTGAACCATGCGACGCCCTATGCTAACTCGAGCCTACATCATTCTTTGCATCCAAGCGCTGAAGTCTTTCCATATCCCCATTTTGACAAAAGAGGAGCTCACATCCACCTGTAGGGGTGAGAGGAATAAAACTTGGACAGGCTTGCCAGAGGAGGATGCAATTGGCGATGAAACAGAAGAAATTGGGTGAACAAGATTTCCAAAATCAGAGATGACAGAAAAAAGAGCCAATGGTATGTGCCGGAAGAATCGAGCTGGGCATTACAGAATGGGCATAATAATCACAGATATGAAGCACACTTTGCAGAAAGAGGAAATAATATGTCCAAAGACCAGTTCTTCAGCTGGGGCCTTGGATCGAGTGGACCGTGTGGCTGTCTATCATTTCAGGCCCACCAATCATCAGCATGGAAGGCGGGAGTCCGGTGGATTAGATTTCAACCTGGATTGCTTATTGGCCTGGGGGGCTGGGAGGTGGGGGTAGGTACGGTGGCCCCTAGGAATGTGAGAACATGGCGGCGCCTCCCTCCTGCCATCACAAAAATGTAAGTTGAATTCAGCGTAATTTGTAACGCTGATCAAGAGTTGGCTGTTTCTGGTGTCATTTTCGTAAAATCGGTTGTGTTGTCTAAAAATGTACTTTAACGGACGTGTCCGAAGGGTTTATGAATGTGTGACAGGGAAGGTCGCTTGGTCGCGCTTGGGTGCAGTGTTGAGTTTTATTTCACATCGTGATCACTCGTTATACCATTTTATTAGTTTAAGTGTTATTATTGGTGCCCTTTTCTTCATGGTTTTAAGCATGTGTGATGGTTTCAGTTTAAACCCGAGGAAGAGGATGAGGCGGCTGCCTGTGCTGCTGTCAGTCCAGGACAGCTCAGTGTCCGTTGGCCGCGATGGGCCTGACTTTGCCTTTGTTTTTTTCAATGTCGTTGGTTGAATCTTGGTCTGTAAACTTTTCGTGAGTTCTCTTATCAGGGACTGGATGACGTCTGTAATTTTAGATGTGAAATGGAGGAAATTAACGAGCTGAGGGAGGGCGTGTGGGATTATGACAGACAGTGGCCCTTAGCTGCCTTTGCGTGCTCTATTGTGTTTCATGTCACAATATTTAATCTCATTTGCTTGTGTAAATTTCTTAATCCGTCTTCTTCAGATGCTGTTTTAAATATATTTATTTCTGGTTATAGGCCATTGTTTCCCTCACCACCCTGAATAATTATCAGTGTTCTTTGACTGCTGTTTTGCATTTTTACGTAATATAAATATGTATTATGCGTGATTGATTTTAAAAACGTGGTCCTCATGTTTTCTTGCGTTTTCCTTAAAATGTTTGCTGTTATTTGCAGTTTACTACTAAGGTAAATAGCGGTCTGGTTGGCCAAGAGTTTGTTGCTTTAAGATTTGGAAGGGAATCAATCCCTTGGGAATCTAGCTAATATTTTATTTTACTGCGTATCGCCGTGGATCGTTGTTTTGTTTGTTTGTTTTTAATGACATTGTAATCGTTTGCATTTATTTAATTTTGGTATTGGTCGTGTTCCGTAAATATCCTTTTGAAATGAAAATATTTTCAGAGTACATGGAAATTAATCATCTAATATGAACACTTGACGGTTTATAAACTCAGAGGCTGCCGCATAGCAGATTTTAACAGCCTAGACTGAACGCGGCTTGGCATTACACTTTACAAAACCACTGTATTTATCCTCTTTGCAAAAGTTTTCTTTTCAGGTTTGGTATAAATTGCAATCTTCAGAGGAGTGAATTAACGTCTGATTGAGAGCCTTTTAATTTATAAACTGATTGTTCTAATTGCGTGTTTTGACATAGTTTTTTAAATTCCGGTCTTGTCCTCATATACATATTTTCGTTAAAAATCAATATTTTGAGGTATTCTATTTACAAAAGCAGACGTAATCATGTGAGTACTTGACGGTTTACGGAAGTGAAGAGTTAAAGGTCTACAATCCCCTGCCACTTCAGTTTGACACTTCATCTTACAAAGAAGTTGTGTGGTTGGTATGATTTGATTCCATTTACTGTGGGTCCTGGTCTCTATCATAAGCTCTGTGATAAAGTTTGGCGTTATCGATAATTCACAATGTGTTCTAATTGCCTTACTCCTCTTGATTTACGACTGTTACTGGTCTGACACTGCCCGCGAGCCTAACCTTTTATTTTACTATTAAATGAAATGGTGTTTTAATATCATTGAACTTGCAGTTTTGGAGTTTGTGAGTCCTATTTCAGAGTTGTGTTGAAAATGAAGGCCGTTTTGTGGTATTTTCAATGTAAAAATGCGCAGCCCTCAGAGGAGCTGAGACCGGGTGTTTCCGGCAGTAAATACCCGGAAGTGCCTTTCACCTGTCACTCTTGAATGTCTTTTGGGATTTCAATTCCCAGGGCGACTGCATTAACATCACGCTCTTAAATTGTCATGGGAAGCACCATTACAGAGAGTATTAGTGCTCCTTCCTAGAGTGTCTAGAGATAGGAACTACCACCTACCTCGGGGTCACTACTTGGCCACTGCTGACTAACTCCACGGTAGAGACCCTGTTTCTACAACCTATTCCTTTCATTAGACAGGGATGTCTTTTTTGAGTACGTATTTGGTCCCTCGGTACACTGGGTGTAGTGTTAAAGTGACATTGGCATTTCTAAGGATGTTCTGATCTCAGAGAAAACCTGATAGTCACATTTTAAAATCAAAGTATTGATCAACCTTTTTATCCTTTTTGGAAAGGCGTTGCAGTAGCCGGCAGGAACAGAAAAGCCTGGATGGCATTGACCAAAAAGAAAAAGAAAAAAAATCAGGAGTCCAGGAATTGTGGGAGTACTGCTCAGGTTTTTGTTTCAGGTATGAGAATGTGGATCTCAAGGTAATTTCCATACCTTCTATGCGAAGGGGGAAGAGGGGACCTGTCGATTGAGTGGCGAAAATGGTAGTCTGACAGTCTGACTCTGCAGGAGTGGGGAGGGCATTTATTGGGTGGGGTCATGGAGGGATAGGTCAACAATTAATGTAAAGTATAAGGCAATACTACCTCTGTTCTTTCCATGCATCTTTGGCCTTTTCCTTGTTTTGCAGAAATTCCTGGTGCCATACATAATGTTTCATTCACAATGAGGCTCTATTATCTGAGTCTGGGCTGTTTCTCTCTATGGTCTTTGAGCCTCAGTTTTCTCATTTGCAAATTGGAAACCATACCGTGCTATCATGGAGGTTGTGAGACTCAAGTGTGGTCATCTTTTTAAAGAATCCAGGACATATCAGGTACTCAAAGAATGAGTAAACATTTCCTGAGTCCACATTTTAGAGCAGAACATTAGTGTGTTTGTTTTCCCTCCTCTCCTTCCCCATTTCGCTAACCCCTACCTCTTTTGGCTCAGGCATAATTATCTTGAAATATGTGTTTCCTTTGCCAGGATCAGCAAGTTTCCTGAGTGGTTACCTTGGTGTCCCTTTGGAAAGGGCATTTCTGTAACCTTCCTGTAAAGCAACAGGAAGCTCAGGAACCCTGCCTTTGCCAAGCTCCGAGCTGACTTCTGTGGTGGCAAACTACGGACACTTGACATGGAGGCTGAAGAGACTGGGCTCCTATCTGGACTTAGGATTCCTCAAGCTGTGTTGGCCTGAGGGTGCCTGTTAACTGGCAGCACCTTCCAGAAGGGTCTGTGCTTTTTCCTCATCTTTGTAAAGTCATTTACTGGGAGGTGATTTGTGCCTTGAAATTCAGATGAAGGTATTTTGCAATTTGAGAGAGGCAGGGTAAAGTGCCAACTATACACATGAAATGTTCTTAGAGGTTTACAAAGAAGCTTCTAACCTTCTGTCTCAATAGATACCTTCAGCTCCACTACTTTTCTATTAGCATGGGCTTTATTCACATTGTGGCATGACAGAGTCTGAAGTTCACCTACCCAAGGTCAAAAAATCCACATTCTTTTTTACTAGAAGCCAAAGAGTCTATGTAGTCTTTGTGTAGCATATTGACATTTCAAATATTTTGGTTCAGTCCTCTAATTGGTTAAATCACTTTAAAGTGCTGTTAGGTGGGGTCCATTGTTATATCCCAACCATTGACAAACAGGACTGAGGTGTTTACAAAAAGCTTTCCCCAAACACACTTAGTGGGTCTGTGCCAGCCATGTGCCTTCAGGAAGGGTTGTCTAATTGCTAGTCCAAAACAGTTGTCAAACTTAAGTGTAACTGAGAACTGTCCTCCCATTCCACACCCTCTTATAGTGCCTTCTACTAATCACAGTCTTCTTAGGTCTCTTCACACGTGAAAAACAGGAGCCAGTGGTTTGGTTTAATGGATAATTTCACTGAGTATTGATATTTTACAAGTGGGCACAAAATAGAGGGTTCCCACATGGTGCTTCTTGAAATGGTAATTTCAAGAATCAAGACACTCGGGGGAAAAGATGACAGTTCTCCCCAGAATTTAAGATGTGGACTGTTCCTTAGTTCTTTTTCAAGACTGTTTTCTTTGCCAGCCTTGTCATTCAGTCACCTCTGATATGTACTCAATGAATGTCTAGTGACATGGGTATGGTAATGTGCTGTAAATTCTTTGTGGGATGTATTCCCCATCAAACTCAGTCACCCTATTATTTATATGTGAGCTGAGGTCATCTGGAGATCTTCATGAAAATTAACAGCTGTTGGATGTAGGTTGTTTGCACATACTCTGTCAGACACAGCATTTCATTTCAAACTTGCAGGGTGGAAATACCTTTCACAATGTCACATGGGAAATCACACCCTGGCACTGGCAACATCTGGGGCATGGGAATCTCGTGTGCCCATGACGGAAAAGGAGATGTTCTCTAATAAGACTCCTGCGCTGAACAGGGTTGTTTCCACTCTGCGAGATTCAATGATATATTAGTTATCATTGGGAATCCAGACCCTGTTTGGGAAGGGGATATGACTTTTACCCAAGCCTTTCTCTGTTAGCTTCCAGCACTCTTCCGCTGAGCATACTCTGCAAGTTGGTGGGAACATAAAACTACCTGGGAACTGTGAAAAAGCAGTAGCTGGTAACTTTTGTCTCCCCATGGGCATCTGCCGATGATACTGGAAACCCAGGAACCTCACAGTATAGGTGTCTACCCAGGATGCTTAACCCCTTCTATTTCTCAATGCTTGAGGGAGGGCATCCCTCAGGCTTTAGCTGTCAATTTCCCTAATTATCCACTGGATTCCTTTTCCTGTTGGTGGCCTGGCACCTCTTGCCATTTATGTTGTCCCACAGGGGCAGTTCCATTACCTCAAAGGAACATTGCTAGCGCTCTCATGGAAGAGGGTTCTGTAGATACAACAATGAGGGATTTGTGCAACTTTTGTAGCACTTTAGCAACTGGAGCATTTGAATAGGGTGGAGTTGCATTTGAGGAAATTTGGGGGCAGATGGTTTCCCTATTTTAGGCTTTCGATTTCTCTCAATTAGTCCACTCTGAGACTGGTTACAGAACAGTCTGACCAGGGTTAGGAGGATATTCAGAGAGGACAAGGATTAAGCAGATAGTTGGAAGCACAAGGGAATTTTTTGTGGGAGGTGTCGTAGGTGCTGTGTGTTCATCGGAGAGTGTCCTGCTCTCTTTCCCATCCCCTGCATTAGTTTGCAGTCCATGTAGCTGGGGTACAGAAGACAGCAATGCACATTGTTGATTGTTCTACGCACAAATATAGCCCTCTTGCAAAAACGAGACATACATGAGGGAGACAGTGACTTATTTTCCACATTCCTGAGCATTGTTGCATAGCACAGTACTCTGTCAGACACAGCATTTCATTTCACACTTGCAGAGTGGAAATACCTTTCACAATGTCACATGGGAAAGCACACCCTGGCACTGGCAACATCTGGGGCATGGGAATTTCGTGTGCCCATGACGGAAAAGGAGATGTTTTCTAATAAGACTCCTGCGCTGAACAGGGTGGTTTCCACACCGCGGTATTCAGTGATATATTAGTTATCATTAGGAATCCAGACCCTGTTTGGGAAGGGCATATGACTTTTACCCAAGCCTTTCTCTGTTAGCTTCCAGCACTCTTCCGCTGAGCATACTCTGCAAGTTGGTGGGAACATAAAACTACCTGGGAACTGTGAAAAAGCAATAGCTGGTAACTTTTGTCTCCCCATGGGCATCTGCCAATGATACTGGAAACCCAGGAACCTCACAGTATAGGTGTGTACCCAGGATGCTTAACCCCTTCTATTTCTCAATGCTTGAGGGAGGGCATCCCTCAGGCTTTAGCTGTCACTTTCCCTAATTATCCACTGGATTCCTTTTCCTGTTGGTGGCCTGGCCCCTCTTGCCATTTATGTTTTCCCACAGGGGCAGTTGCATTACCTCAAAGGAACATTGCTAGCGCTCTCATGGAAGAGGGTTCTGTAGATACAACAATGAGGGATTTGTGCAACTTTTGTAGCACTTTAGCAACTGGAGCATTTGAATAGGGTGGAGTTGCATTTGAGGAAATTTGGGGGCAGATGGTTTCCCTATTTTAGGCTTTCGATTTCTCTCAATTAGTCCACTCTGAGACTGGTTACAGAACAGTCTGACCAGGGTTAGGAGGATATTCAGAGAGGACAAGGATTAAGCAGATAGTTGGAAGCACAAGGGAATTTTTTGTGGGAGGTGTCGTAGGTGCTGTGTGTTCATCGGAGAGTGTCCTGTTCTCTTTCCCATCCCCTGCATTACTTTGCAGTCAGTGTAGCTGGGGTACAGAAGACAGCAATGCACATTGTTGATTGTTCTACGCACAAATATAACCCTCTTGCAAAAACGAGACATACATGAGGGAGACAGTGACTTATTTTCCATATTCCCTGAGCATTGTTGCATAGCACAGTACTCTGTCAGACACAGCATTTCATTTCACACTTGCAGAGTGGAAATACCTTTCACAATGTCACATGGGAAAGCACACCCTGGCACTGGCAACTACTGGGGCATGGGAATCTCGTGTGCCCATGACAGAAAAGGAGATGTTCTCTAATAAGACTCCTGCGCTGAACAGAGTGGTTTCCACATCGCGGTATTCAATGATCTATTAGTTATCATTAGGAATCCAGACCCTGTTTGGGAAGGGGATATGACTTTTACCCAAGCCTTTCTCTGTTAGCTTCCAGCACTCTTCCGCTGAGCATACTCTGCACGTTGGTGGGAACATAAAACTACCTGGGAACTGTGAAAAAGCAGTAGCTGGTAACTTTTGTCTCCCCATGGGCATCTGCCAATGATACTGGAAACCCAGGAACCTCACAAATAGGTGTCTACCCAGGGTGCTTAACCCCTTCATTTCTCAATGCTTGAGGGAGGGCTCATCTCTCAGGCTTTAGCTGTCACTTTCCCTAATTATCCACTGGATTCCTTTTCCTGTTGGTGGCCTGGCCCCTCTTGCCATTTTTGTTTTCCCACAGGGGCAGTTGCATTACCTCAAAGGAACATTGCTAGCGCTCTCATGGAAGAGGGTTCTGTAGATACAACAATGAGGGATTTGTGTAACTTTTGTAGCACTTTAGAAACTGGGGCATTTGAATAGGGTGGAGTTGCATTTGAGGTAATTTGGGGGCAGATGGTTTCCCTATTTCAGGTTTTCGGTTTCTCTCAATTAGTCCACTCTGAGACTGGTTACAGAACAGTCTGACCAGGATTAGGAAGATATTCAGAGAGGACAAGGATTAAGCAGATAGTTGGAAGCACAAGGGAATTTTTTGTGGGAGGTGTCGTAGGTGCTGTGTGTTCATCGGAGAGTGTCCTGCTCTCTTTCCCATCCCCTGCATTAGTTTGCAGTCCGTGTAGCTGGGGTACAGAAGACAGCAGTGCACATTGTTGATTGTTCTACGCACAAATATAGCCCTCTTGCAAAAACGAGACATACATGAGGGAGACAGTGACTTATTTTCCACATTCCTGAGCATTGTTGCATAGCACAGTACTCTGTCAGACACAGCATTTCATTTCACACTTGCAGAGTGGAAATACCTTTCACAATGTCACATGGGAAAGCACACCCTGGCACTGGCAACATCTGGGGCATGGGAATCTCGTGTGCCCATGACGGAAAAGGAGATGTTCTCTAATAAGACTCCTGCGCTGAACAGGGTGGTTTCCACACCGCTGTATTCAATGATCTATTAGTTATCATTAGGAATCCAGACCTTGTTTGGGAAGGGCATATGACTTTTACCCAAGCCTTTCTCTGTTTAGCTTCCAGCACTCTTCCACTGAGCATACTCTGCAAGTTGGTGGGAACATAAAACTACCTGGGAACTGTGAAAAAGCAGTAGGTGGTAACTTTTGTCTCCCCATGGGCATCTGCCCATGATACTGGAAACCCAGGAACCTCACAGTATAGGTGTGTACCCAGGATGCTTAACCCCTTCAATTTCTCAATGCTTGAGGGAGGGCATCCCTCAGGCTTTAGCTGTCACTTTCCCTATTCATCCACTGGATACATTTTCCTGTTGGTGGTCTGACCTCTGTTGCCATTTTTTTTTCCCACAGGGGCAGTTACATTGCCTCATAGGAACATTGCTAGCACTCTCATGGAAGAGTTTGCTGTAGATTCAGCAATGAGGGATTTGTGCAACTTTTGTAGCACTTTAGCAACTGGAGCATTTGAATAGGGTGGAGTTGCAGTTGAGGTAATTTGGGGGCAGATGGTTTCCCTATTTTAGGCTTTCGATTTCTCTCAATTAGTCCACTCTGAGACTGGTTACAGAACAGTCTGACCAGGGTTAGGAGGATATTCAGAGAGGACAAGGATTAAGCAGATAGTTGGAAGCACAAGGGAATTTTTTGTGGGAGGTGTCGTAGGTGCTGTGTGTTCATCGGAGAGTGTCCTGCTCTCTTTCCCATCCCCTGCATTAGTTTGCAGTCCGTGTAGCTGGGGTACAGAAGACAGCAATGCACATTGTTGATTGTTCTACGCACAAATATAGCCCTCTTGCAAAAATGAGACATACATGAGGGAGACAGTGACTTATTTTCCACATTCCTGAGCATTGTTGCATAGCACAGTACTCTGTCAGACACAGCATTTCATTTCACACTTGCAGGGTGGAAATACCTTTCACAATGTCACATGGGAAAGCACACCCTGGCACTGTCAACATCTGGGGCATGGGAATTTCGTGTGCCCATGACGGAAAAGGAGATGTTTTCTAATAAGACTCCTGCACTGAACAGGATGGTTTCCACACCGGGGTATTCAGTGATATATTAGTTATCATTAGGAATCCAGACCCTGTTTGGGAAGGGCATATGACTTTTACCCAAGCCTTTCTCTGTTAGCTTCCAGCACTCTTCCGCTGAGCATACTCTGCAAGTTGGTGGGAACATAAAACTACCTGGGAACTGTGAAAAAGCAGTAGCTGGTAACTTTTGTCTCCCCATGGGCATCTGCCGATGATACTGGAAACCCAGGAACCTCACAGTATAGGTGTCTACCCAGGATGCTTAACCCCTTCTATTTCTCAATGCTTGAGGGAGGGCATCCCTCAGGCTTTAGCTGTCACTTTCCCTAATTATCCACTGGATTCCTTTTCCTGTTGGTGGCCTGGCCCCTCTTGCCATTTATGTTGTCCCACAGGGGCAGTTGCATTACCTCAAAGGAACATTGCTAGTGTTCTCATGGAAGAGGGTTCTGCAGATACAACAATGAGGGATTTGTGCAACTTTTGTAGCACTTTAGCAACTGGAGCATTTGAATAGGGTGGAGTTGCATTTGAGGAAATTTGGGGGCAGATGGTTTCCCTATTTTAGGCTTTCGATTTCTCTCAATTAGTCCACTCTGAGACTGGTTACAGAACAGTCTGACCAGGGTTAGGAGGATATTCAGAGAGGACAAGGATTAAGCAGATAGTTGGAAGCACAAGGGAATTTTTTGTGGGAGGTGTCGTAGGTGCTGTGTGTTCATCGGAGAGTGTCCTGCTCTCTTTCCCATCCCCTGCATTACTTTGCAGTCAGTGTAGCTGGGGTACAGAAGATAGCAGTGCACATAGTTGATTGTTCTACGCACAAATATAACCCTCTTGCAAAAACGAGACATACATGAGGGAGACAGTGACTTATTTTCCATATTCCCTGAGCATTGTTGCATAGCACAGTACTCTGTCAGACACAGCATTTCATTTCACACTTGCAGAGTGGAAATACCTTTCACAATGTCACATGGGAAAGCACACCCTGGCACTGGCAACATCTGGGGCATGGGAATTTCGTGTGCCCATGACGGAAAAGGAGATGTTCTCTAATAAGACTCCTGCGCTGAACAGGGTGGTTTCCACACCGCGGTATTCAATGATCTATTAGTTATCATTAGGAATCCAGACCCTGTTTGGGAAGGGGATATGACTTTTACCCAAGCCTTTCTCTGTTAGCTTCCAGCACTCTTCCGCTGAGCATACTCTGCAAGTTGGTGGGAACATAAAACTACCTGGGAACTGTGAAAAAGCAGTAGCTGGTAACTTTTGTCTCCCCATGGGCATCTGCCAATGATACTGGAAACCCAGGAACCTCACAATATAGGTGTCTACCCAGGGTGCTTAACCCCTTCATTTCTCAATGCTTGAGGGAGGGCTCATCTCTCAGGCTTTAGCTGTCACTTTCCCTAATTATCCACTGGATTCCTTTTCCTGTTGGTGTCCTGGCCCCTCTTGCCATTTTTGTTTTCCCACAGGGGCAGTTGCATTACCTCAAAGGAACATTGCTAGCGCTCTCATGGAAGAGGGTTCTGTAGATACAACAATGAGGGATTTGTGTAACTTTTGTAGCACTTTAGCAACTGGGGCATTTGAATAGGGTGGAGTTGCATTTGAGGTAATTTGGGGGCAGATGGTTTCCCTATTTCAGGTTTTCGGTTTCTCTCAATTAGTCCACTCTGAGACTGGTTACAGAACAGTCTGACCAGGATTAGGAAGATATTCAGAGAGGACAAGGATTAAGCAGATAGTTGGAAGCACAAGGGAATTTTTTGTGGGAGGTGTCGTAGGTGCTGTGTGTTCATCGGAGAGTGTCCTGCTCTCTTTCCCATCCCCTGCATTAGTTTGCAGTCCGTGTAGCTGGGGTACAGAAGACAGCAGTGCACATTGTTGATTGTTCTACGCACAAATATAACCCTCTTGCAAAAACGAGACATACATGAGGGAGACAGTTACTTATTTTCCACATTCCTGAGCATTGTTGCATAGCACAGTACTGTGTCAGACACAGCATTTCATTTCACACTTGCAGGGTGGAAATACCTTTCACAATGTCACATGGAAAGCACACCCTGGCACTGGCAACATCTGGGGCATGGGAATCTCGTGTGCCCATGACGGAAAAGGAGATGTTCTCTAATAAGACTCCTGCGCTGAACAGGGTGGTTTCCACACCGCGGTATTCAATGATCTATTAGTTATCATTAGGAATCCAGATCCTGTTAGGGAAGGGCATATGACTTTTACCCAAGTCTTTCTCTGTTTAGCTTCCAGCACTCTTCCGCTGAGCATACTCTGCAAGTTGGTGGGAACATAAAACTACCTGGGAACTGTGAAAAAGCAGTAGCTGGTAACTTTTGTCTCCCCATGGGCATCTGCCGATGATACTGGAAACCCAGGAACCTCACAGTATAGGTGTCTACCCAGGATGCTTAACCCCTTCAATTTCTCAATGCTTGAGGGAGGGCATCCCTCAGGCTTTAGCTGTCACTTTCCCTATTCATCCACTGGATACATTTTCCTGTTGGTGGTCTGACCTCTGTTGCCATTTTTGTTTTCCCACAGGGGCAGTTACATTGCCTCATAGGAACATTGCTAGCACTCTCATGGAAGAGTTTGCTGTAGATTCAGCAATGAGGGATTTGTGCAACTTTTGTAGCACTTTAGCATCTGGGGCATTTGAACAATAGGCTGGAGCTGCATGTGGGGTAGTTTGGGGCAGATGGTTTCCCTATTTTAAGCTTTCAATTTCTCTCAATTAGTCCACTGTAACACTGGTTATAGAATAGTCTGGTCAGTGTTAAGAGGATGTTGCAAGAGGACAAGGATTAAGAAGACAGTTGGAAGGACAAGGGATTTTGTTGTGAGAGGTGTGGTAGGTGCTGGGTGTTGAAGGGGGAGTGTCCTGCTCTCTTTCCCATCCCTTGCAGTGCTTTGCAGTCAGTGTAGCTAGGGGACAGAAGACAACAATGCACAATGTTGATTGTTCTACACACTAATATAGCCATCTTGCAAAAATAAAACACACATGAGAGAGACAGTGACTTATTTTCCATATTCCCTGAGCATTTTTGCATAGCACAGTACTGAGGGAAGGAACTGCTGTCACTTCTGATGTTCTCTAGCTCTTGGTTGTGTTGACCACTCACTCCATCACTTTTATAACAAGCTAGCGTCTTCTCGAGTCACTTATGAATGTGAACTGCTGTTGCTGATATGTTCTTTCAACATGCTCCTCCAGACACAGCACTTTATTTTCCACCTTCACATGGCTCAATCACCTTGATGAAGGTCACAGAGGTACACATGCATTGACATTTAAAGCAATTGGGAAATGGGAAATTGTGGGTCCTAGGGAAGTACTCGGCGATATCTGAATGGCAGATTCCTGTGCTTTTGCACTAATATGCTGAAGAGGATATTGTCCACATTGCAGTACAATTGGATATTAGTAATTAATAGAAATCCTGATTCATTGTCTGGGAAAGCAAAGTGAATATTTTCCAGGGTTTTCTCTGAAAGGTTCCCACACTCTTCTGCTGCTCATACTCTGCAAGTTGGTGGGAACAAAAAGGTTACCTGACTACTGTCTGTAATCAGTAACTGAGTTTGATTACTTTTGAATCCCCATGGCAATCTGCAGATGATACTGGAGGTCCAGGAACCTGTCAGGACAGGTCTCTCTATAGAATGCCTAATACCTCCTACTCCTCAGTGCCCAGGAGGGCATTACCATCTGGCTTTAGCTGCCACTTTCCCTGTTTATCTGCTCTTAGCTTTTGGCTGTTGGTATTCTGAGTCCATGTTGCTCTTTTGGATGTCACAAAGCAGGTATTATATTCTGTCAAATCCAAAAGGGCACATCCTCTTGTGCCCTCTGCCCACTGAAGTTATACTGGGTCTCTCTTCAATGTCTGAAAAACAAGTGAATGGTTTGTCCTAGTGGATAATTCCACTGAGTATTGGCATTGAAAGTCATTCAAATGATAGAGAATTCCAAAAACAGTGATTCACTAATCCGTGGTAATTTCAAGAATGGAGACCCTCTTAGAGAAAGAAGACAACCTTCCTCAGAATTTAAGGTGTGGCCTGGTCCTTGGCTCCTTCTGAGAAATTCTTTCCTATGCCAGCCTTGGCTCTGAAGCACCTGTGGCAAGTCCTCAGTGAATGTCTCCTGACATGGGAATGATGATGTGCTGTAATTCTTTGTGGGATATATTCCACATCAAACTCAGTCACTGTATTATTTTTTTAGTGAGCTGCGGTCATATGGAAGCTAAGAGCTCTTGGTAGTAGTTTGTTACCACATACACTGCCAGACACAGCATTCCTTTATGGCACACTTGTTATGAGTCAAGTGCCTTCCTTTAGATCACACAGAGAAGCACAATCTGCCACTGGCAATCTCTGGGGCATAGGGGATGTCCTTACACTGATGAGCTATAGAGTACAATTTCCACATTGAAGAACAATGGGAAAGTAGTACCTATTAGAAATTCTAATGGAGAGTATGGGAATGGAATTTGGGTTTTATCCAAGCATTTTCCTAATAACTTCCTGCACTCTTCTGCTGATCTTACTCTGCACGTTTGTGAATGGGAAAGAAAGGTTCCCTGGGACTGTCAATAAGCAGTAACTGAGGCTGCTGAGTTTTAGACCTCAGTGGTCATCTGCAGATAAGACTGCACATGCAGGATCCTCTCTAAAAGTGTACAGTGAATGTTCACATTGGCCACACCCCTCTGGACTTGGGCTTGCCTTATTACTTGCTCCACATCACAGCAGACACATTACTGACTGCCACAGGCAGGCGGACCACGCAACATTGTAAATGTGGTTTGGCATTCTGAGCTTCCCTTTCCTCTTTGTATTCATAATGAGTCTCACTCTATTCTTTATTTACTTGGAAAAAGTACAGTGGTGGGTGGATGTGTGATAGGACTCACTTATTTTCTCAGTCTGCCCTTTCAGTTATAAACACCCTGTCCTATAGAATACTGGAGAGGCCTGTTGTTGACCCCACCAGAGTTTCAGCTGGGAGACTATAGGTTTGCCAGTGAGGGTGCTGAGCTCCAGGCTGGGTACCACAGGTTTGGACAGCACCCAGGCAGCTAATCCTCACTTCCACAGGCCAGAACAGAGGGATCTGGGAACTTGGGCTAAGAGGTGATCATAGAACCTCCCATGAGTCCAGAGAGTTCTGCACCCCAACACCTCAACCCTTACTTTGTATGTATAAAGATTTTAGAAAGCAAGGGTAAGAATGTCTTTACAAGGAAAACTGTGTAATGTCTATTACAGCTTCTATATGATTGGTTTGCCTTTATTCCTCAATTTGTATGTAATATAATATTTTATAATATCCATCCGTTTCTGAGTGTCAAAGAGTCACATTAGTTGTACAAAAGCCATGAACTTCACGTGCACCCCATTGACTCCTGGAGTTGCCCGTGACATCAGCTATTCCAGGATCTGATGGGATTATTCCCCTTTGGCTACTGTGACTTTGTATTTGAATTTGGCTTGGACTTTGTGTTTTTTCCTAGGTTTACAATATCTGCATATGTGCTTACGCAGGGACCTTGAAAAGTTACTCATGGGGCAAAATGTGTATGTACTATGTTTGTTATACTACAAGATGAAAGGCAGTAGTCTTGGGCCCCTTGGTCTTTCAAGCAGGCTCCTTTTATCTGAGACCTGCTCATTGCAAAGACACTCTGTTTTTTTCCCTGTCAATGAGTCCCCAGGTACTTGCTATAATACATGTCAATTCACCCTAGTTGAGGCAAACTTATTGTTGTATTAATTTTGAAATTTGTATCTAGACTTCAAGACTGAATGATTCTCTGCTAAGAGTCAAGAATGCCATTGCTTTACAGAGAACCTTATTTGGTAGACTACTTTCAGTCTCTATATAGTGATTTTTTTAGAATTTGTAAAATACACATGTTCTTTGAATAAATTGATTTGCTGGAGAAGCTCCCACTTGTACACTTTTATTATTTCCAATAAATACAACATGATCAAGGAAGCCTGTGGTTCTGCTCTATTCATCATCGAGTGCACCAGAGCAGAGCTCTGTGTTATATAAAATGGGGCATTGAGAACGGGGGTTTCTGCAGGGATGTGGGAGGAAACTTAATGGGGAATCTAATGCCTCCCTATGAGATCAGATCCTTTTGACCACGGCATGAAGGCCACAAGTACATGTTTAGGTATTAATGGGGTTGTGGGAAATCTCCTGATCTTGCTAAGTGTAAGGCAGGGTAGGTTGACCAGCATAATTCTGCAGAGTATCAGTTCATAAATCATTTGAACCTGAACTGGAAGCTAAGGGTATGCAGTTAATTCTTGGTCAGGAATTAGAACCACGGTCCCTTGATCTGAAGAATTTTCCATACTCCACACAACCTGGATTTGAAGGGACAGAAAGAAAAGAGGTAAGTCACTGCCAGATACTTTTTAGCATTGTCTGTTCCTGAATAACAAAATATATAATATATTAAATAGATCAAAATCTTATTTGTGATTCCTCATTTCCTACACTTTTGTTTCTTGTGCACGACTGAGCATGGTTTAAACATCTTATCACTTAGCCTTGTTAATTTGTAAACAAGTCCAGATGCCCAGCTCCAGAGAATTTTGAGTTTCGTTTTCAGCTGCCTGAGGAATCTTTTGCATTGTAGTCATGAAAATCTTCCCCTAAAGGAAAAGAGAGTATGACTGGCAGGTTCTCCTGCCTGTAGATGCCGTGGATGCTTGCATCTCTGTTCTTTCCCTGGGATTTTATTAAGGATTCGGGCTGCAAATGTCAGCATCACTGTATTTTCAACAAGATATTATTAACACAAGAGGAGCCTTGGGATGATAGAACTATTATAGACAAAGGAACAATTCCCTTTCAATTTAGCAGCAGGAAAAAAGCTGCAGGTGCCCTTTAGTTGCTTAAGTTGAGAGACACCAACACAGGTTGAAGGTTTTCCAGCAGGTGACTGTCTATTCTAGAGCCTGGAGGACACAAATTGTAGGGGATATGCTGGACCTACTGTATAATGTAAAATGCTTAGGACACTTTTCAAACCACTTTGGCAAAATTGTATTTAAACCAGACTGCCGATATGTTGAACTTACAACTCAGTAAGTATATTTTAATTGTTTTAATTCCCATCAAATTGTAAAATCACCATTTTAAAGCAATTCAAATTTTCACTGTCATTTCAAGGAAACTTTGGCCTAATACATGAAAAAATGTAAGTTCATGATGTTTTTACTATTCTGTGGAACAAAAACAAAATCAGATGCAATGCAGATAATATATCTTTAGCTACAATGTGCAGCAAATGAATGGCAAAATTGCCTGTTCATAAAATGGATTAAAAAACATGACCAAAATATGTGCTATTTACCTGAAACTCACTTTAAATTCAAAGAGAAAAATTGCCTGAAAGTGAAAGAATGAAAAAATACGAATACTAACCAAAAGAGAGCTGGAGTAGCTATACTAATATCACATAAAAGAGACTTTCACTATATACTGATAAAGGGGTATTTAATAAGACAAAACAATAAAATATACATATGCACCTAATGGTAAAACCTCCAAATATATGAACCAAATACTGACAGATTTGTAGGGAGAAATAGATGGTTCTACCTCAATAGTAGAAGATTTTAATGATTAATAAGGAAGTAGAAGACGTGAAAGATCCACTAAAGGAACTAGATCTAACACGTATATATATAAAACATGTCACGCAGCAGCAACAGAATACACGTTCTTCTCTAGTGCCCTGGATCATTCTCCAGGAGAGATTATATGTTAGGTCATAAAATCAGTGTTAATTCATTTAAAACATTGGAATCAAACACTATATCTTCTCCAACCACAATGGAATGAAGCTGAACATCAAAATAGAGGAAGAACTGGAAATTTCACAAAAATGTAGAAATTAAACAATGTACTCTTAAACAACCCACAGGTCAAAGAAGAAATCAGAAGCAAAATTATGAAATACCTTTAGAAATATGAAAATGAAAATACCACCTACTAAAAGTTATGGGGTGCACCAACATCAGTGCTGAGAAGAATTTATAGCTCGAAATGCCTATATTAAAAAAGAAAGATCTCAAATGAGAGACTGAAACCTCACAACTGGAGGAGAGAGAAAAGGAAGAGGAAACTAAACTAAAAGTGTGGAGCAGAAGGAAGGAAACAAGGAAGCTTAGAGTGAGATAAAGTAAATAAAGAATAGAAAAAAGCAATAATCAACAAAACCAAAAGTTAGTTCTTTGAAAAGATCAATAACATCAATAAACATTCAGGTATATGAAAAAAAAATATAGAGGACACAAATAAATAAAATAAGAAATGACCAGGGACAGTACTAACGAAGTCCAGAAATAAAAAAGATTATATGAGGATACTGTGAATAACTGTAGAACAACAAATTAGATAACCTAGATGAAATGGATGAATTTCTAGAAACACCGACTCAAAAAGAAATAGAAGATGACAACAGACCAATAACTAGGAAAGGGATTTAGTCAATAATTAGCAATCTCCCAACAAAGACAAAAACCATGACCAGAAGGAATCACAGGTGAATTCCAAGAATTAATACCAATCCTGCTCAAAATCTTCCAAAAACCTGAAGAGGAGTCAATGCTTGGTAATTCATTTCATGAGGCCAACATCTCCCTAATACCAAAGCCAAATAAAGATACCAAAATAAAAAGGAAATTACAGACCAATATCCCTCACGAATGTTTCCAAAATCTTCCACAAAATACATTCCCTCTAAGATCAGGAAAAATGTAAGAATGCCCACTGTCACCACTGTTATTCAACATTGTACTAGAAGTTCTACCCAGAGCAATTAGTCAAAAGAAAGAAATAAAAGGCATCCAAATTGGAAAAGAAGAAGTAAAACTTTACCAATTTGAAGATTACATCATTCAATGTGCAGAAAATCCTGAAAAATCCACAACAAAGCTACTAGAGTTAATAAATAAATTCAGCAAAGTGGTTGGTGACAAGATGAATACGCAAAAATTAGTTATATTTCCATATACTACCAATGAACAGTCAGAAGAAACATCAAGAAAGAAATTCCATTTAAAATAGCAACTAAATGAATCAAATATCTAGGAATAAAATGAACCAAGGATGAAAAGGACTAGTACACAGAAAACTACAAAATATGACTAAACGTAATCAAAGAAGACCCAAATAATGAAAGGGCATTGCATGTTCATAGATTGGAAGACTAAACATCATTAAGTAGATTCTAGGCAAAGTGATTTACAGTTTCAATGCAAACAATCAAAATTCCATCAGCCTTCTTTGAAGAAATGGAAAAGCCAATCATCAAATTTCTTTGGAAATATAAGTACTGCACCCCCAATTACCAAACTCATCTTGAAAATAAGAACATGGATGGAGGTCTCACACTTTGCAATCTTAAAACATACTACAAAGCCAGAGTAAACAAAAGAACATGTAGTGGGAAGTGGGTGTAGGCAGTGGTTGAGTGCCTGCTTCCCATGTATTAGATCCTGGGTTGTGGGAACCTCCCCATGTCTTCAGCCTATAGCTGCCTGTGTGACCAAGGCATAAGTTAAAGGTTAACAAACCTCCCCAGAGGGGAGAGAATATATAGATGGTATCATAAACTGTAATCTTAACAGGAACTAAACATCCTTGTTAAATATCCACACCCCAAGTGTGCACTTCATGTGACCCTAGCAGGAACTCTTTTCTCATACCCTATGGAATGTCCTCGTTCTAAAATCCCTTATATATCATCCTTCATTTTCTCATCTCGTTGCTGATCACTATCTTCATTCTCTGAACTGCTGCCTTCATAGATTCTCTCCTGTCCGTAATTCCCAATAAAGCTTATGCCTGACTAAATGCCAGGTGGGTTCTTTGGTCTTGCAGCTGCACCAACTCGTGCCCTTCACAATTTGGATTGTAACACAGGTCCACTCCCTGGTACTTCCTAAACAGAAAAAGAAAAAAGAGAGAGAAAAGAGCACGTACTGACAAAGGACAGATATATAGACCAATGGAATCTAATTAAGAGTTCAGAAATAAACCCTCGTTTTTGACAATGGCCAACTGATTTTTGGCAATGGTGCCAAGTCTGTTCAATTGGGAAAGAACACTCTTCAACAAATGGTGCTGGGAAACTGAATGCCCATAAGCAAAAGAATGAAGGTGGACCACTACGTCACACTTTATACATAAATCAACACAAAGTGAATGTAAGAGCTAAATATAAAACCCAGGACTATAAAATGTCTGGAAGAAAACATAGGGAAACATTTTCAGGGACTTGTGTTAGGCAATGGCTTCTTAGAGGTTACACCAAAAGCACAATCAACAAAAGGAAAAATAGAGAAATGCGAACTCATCAGAATTAAACACTTTTGTATATCAACGGACATTATCATGATGGTAAAAAGACTACCTAGGCAAAGAGAGAAAATATTTGGAAACCACATTGCCCTAAGGGTTTAATAGCTAGAATTAGTGAGATATCCACACCTCAACAACAAAATGACAAACAACCCAATTTAATAGTAGGCAAAATACTTTGCTCCGAAGAATACAAATAGACATTTGTCAGAAGTTATACAAATGACCAAAAGAACTTGAAACAATGTTCATTAGCCAATAGGGAAATGCAGATTGAAACCATAATTAGATTCCATTTCACACACCCTAGAATCCTTACTCTTGTAAAAAGGGAATATTAAAAACAATGGAAGATGTTAACATCAGACAAAAATATTATGCTAAGAAACCAGACACAAAGTACTACATATTGTATGATTCCATTTATATAAAATGCAAAAATAGATCAATGTATAAAGAAGAGAAGTGATGGAGAGGGTGTGGAGAAAGAGGAACACTCGTTGCTGGAAATGTAAAATGGCGCAGATGCTGTGGTACAGTCGTGTATTTCCTCAGAAATTTAAGTACAGAATTACCATAGGACTAGGCAATCCCCCGCTCTAAGTATATACCCAAAGAATTGAAATCAGGTACTCCAACAGATATTTGCACACCAAATGTTCATAGTGGCATTCACAATTGCCAAATGATGGAAGCCAACCAAGTGGTTTTTATTTATAGTTATCTGCAACCATGACCACAATCTACTTTGAGACCATTTCGGCACCCCAAAAAGAAACCCCATATCCATTTGCAATCACTCCCCATTTCCCTCAAAACCCTCCCCTCAGTCCCTGGAAACATAATTTTACTTTCTGTCTCTGTGGATTTCCCTATTCTGGACATTGGGTATAAATGGATTCATACAATATATGATCCCTTTGTGTCTGGCCTCTTTTTTTTTTTTTTTTTTTAAAGATTTATTTATTTATTTCATTCCCCCCCCCCTCCCCCGGTTGTCTGTTCTCTGTGTCTATTTGCTGCATCTTGTTTCTTTGTCTGCTTCTGTTGTTGTCAGCGGCATGGGAAGTGTGGGCGGCGCCATTCCTGGGCAGGCTGCTCTTTCTTTCATGCTGGGCAGCTCTCCTTATGGGTGCACTCCTTGCGCGTGGGGCTCCCCTATGCGGGGGACACCCCTGCGTGGCAGGGCACTCCTTGCGCGCATCAGCACTACGCATGGGCCAGCTCCACACGGGTCAAGGAGGCCCGGGGTTTGAACCGCGGACCTCCCATGTGGTGGACGGGCGCCCTAACCACTGGGCCAAGTCCGTTTCCCTGTGTCTGGCCTCTTTGATATAGCATGTTTATGAGGTTCATCAATGCTGTAGCATGAATCAGTACTTCAATCCATTTTGTGTTTGAATAATAGTCCACTGTATGGGTATATCACGTTTTATTTTTCCTTTCATCAATTGATGAGCATTTGGGTTATTTCTACTTTTCATTATTATGAGTAATCATGCTACGAACATTCACATAAAATGTTTCTTTGAACACCTGTTTTCAGCTCTTTGGGATATATATCTAGGAGTGAACTTGCTGGATCGTACCATAATTTTTGGTTCACATTTTTTAATCTATTTTTTAATTTTAAGTTTTCAAATTTATTGACGTATATCACTCTTACATAAACTAAATAAACAATAAGTGTATAGTAATAGCTGTGAACTTAGAAAACAAACATACATAACATCATTTGGGGCTCTGAGAACTCACCCTACCAACGATACCTTGCATTGTTATGAAACATTTGTAAGTAATGATGTAAGAGCATCCTGAAAATATTACTACCAGCCAAAGTATCTTACATTTGGTGTATTTTCCCCCAAACTACCCTATTATTATTTTTTACATCCTTTATCCATGAACATACATAAACAATAAGTGTATCATATAAGTGGGGAATTTAGAAAGCAAACATGCATAACATCGTGCAGGGATCCCATACCTCAACACACCACCAGCACCTTTGAGGAACAGCCAAACTGTTTCCAAAGAAGCAGCATCATTTTACATTCCCACCAGCAGTCTGTGAGAGTTCTCATTTCTCCACATCCTCCAACAACACTTATTACCTGCCTTTCTTATGATAGCCATCCTAGCGAGTGCAAAGCCATATCTCATGATTTTGATTTGTGTTTCCCTAAAGGCTTATGCTGTTGAGCATCTTTTCATGTGCTAATTGGCTACTATTTATCTTTCTTGGATAAATGTAACTACGTGTTTATGAGTCCAGCATTGATAAGAAAACATAACAAAAACATGATAAAAAAGAAAACGAGGTCCAAAATCATTACCACCAATAACAATGTTGATGAAAAAGAAATCATTAGATTAATAGATCTAGTAGCATGCACAAAAGATGATAAATCACAATCAAGTTGGGTTGAGTCCAGGATTGGAAGGCTGGTTCAGTAATTGAAAATCATGAAATTTACCTCACCATTCTAACCAAAGGAGCAAACCATATAAAAATCTTAGCAGGGTAGAAATATATTTGATAAAAGTCAACAGTCATTCATGATGAAAACGTTGGCAAACTGTGTCAAGAAGGGGATTTCTTTAATCTGATGAAGGATGTCTACAAAAATCTACAGGAAATATCATACCTGTTGGTGGAAAACTTTCCCTTTGAGATTAAGACCAAGACAAGGATTCCCAATATTACTAGTTCAATGCATCATTGTGCTGGTAGTACTAACCAATGTACTGAGAGAAGAGAAATGAATAAAGATGTAAGTATTAGAAAGAAGAAAATTAAACTCTCAATGTCTGATGATATAATTCTCTATGGAAACTCTAAAAGAATGCATAGCTACAATTATCAGAATCGCTTTATGAGATAAGATCGTTGTGGGATTCAAAGACAATATATAAAAATGAGTTGTGTTTCTATGCAAAGGTAGCATAGACATTTAATATGATATTATTTTCAAAACTCTATGCAGGGGAGCAGATGAGGCTCAAGCTGTTGTGCACCTGCTTGCCAGATTCAATGTCCTGGGTTCAATCTCTGACCCTTGTACCTAAAAAAAAAAAAAAAAAGGCAAAGGTGAAATCCAGTTAAACTGTGGATCTAAATACCAGTAACATTTTGAGAAGGAGATAAAAGTTTATTTCCTTGAATTCCAGGTCTTAAGAAGAACACCAAGCCTAAACCAAAAGAAACCTAAACATAAAAGTAAATATTGGTAAGTAGAATTAAATTAAAAACCATTGTCCATTATAGCAAGGAGTAACAAGGGCATGGGGGCGGGGTGAGAAATTATTTCCAGTTTCAAGGAATACCTGTCAGAGCTCAAATACAAACTATATGAAGAACACTTCCCAAATGATAAAGAGAAAGACAAACTCAAGGGAAAGCAAATGAGCAAGATAACTGAGCAACTGTTAAACATATCAATAAAAAGGTGCCCTACATCATTAATCATCAGTGATATACAGGATTAAAACTCAATGAGATACCTAATCCCGCTTAAACCAATGACTACATCTGTGAATCATGGCAATAGCAAGTGATGTTAAGGAAGTGGAGTAAGCAGAGAAAGCAGAACAGCTGGAATGCCCATACACTGTTAGCAATTGTATAAACTGGTACAACCATTTCTGAAAAGTTTAGAGTCATCTACTGTAGCAGTTTGACACAGCTATGAATTCCAAAAGTAGATATTGGATTATGTTTGTAATTGGTCTGAACCTGGGCATGATTAAGTTATGATTAGGGCTTTGATTGGGCCCTGTTATTAGGGCATTGAGACCCCACCCCTTGGTGGGCGGGGACTCCCAGATAAAAGGCATGGCAAAGGGCAGAGTTGAGGGTTTTTGATGGTGGAGTGTTGATGTTGGAGTTTGATCCTAGAGCCAGGAGAATAGAGATGGAGTCACAGAGGAATAGTGTTGGCTTCTTCGACATTGCAGAAACTCCAGGGAGAGAGAGAGATGGAGCCATTTGCCTGATAGTCTAGAGCTGACCTTGTGGAGAAAACAGAGGTGCTGCATCCAGAGGAACCCAGGAAGCCTGAACACTCGCAGACGTTGGCAGCCATCTTGCTCCAACTCATGAAAATAGACTTCGGTGAGGGAAGTGAATTATGCTTTATGGCCTGGTATCTGTAGGCTCCTACCCAAAATAAAAGCCATTAATGAAAACCAACCAATTTCCAGTACTTTGCATCAGCACCCCTTTGGCAGAATAATACATCTAGTAAAGTTGTTTATAGCTGTGTTAGTTGTAAAATCCAAAATCAGAAGCAACATAAATGAGCACCATATCAGAATGGATAAATCGATTGTGCTTTGTTGAGCACAATGAAGTCCTATACAGCAATGAAATGAATGAACTAAGCTTCTTGCATCTATGTCAATGGATTTCAAAAACAAGATTTTGAATTAAAGAAGTCACAGCAAAAGAAAACCCTCTACATATTTCCATTTTTATAAAGGTTAAAAATGGGTGAAACCAAATTGTATTGTTTGTAGTCAGGGTAGAAGCTAGTTAACACTTAGAAGGAAGAAGGCAGCACTGAATGGGAGGGAACCCAGGAGACTTCTGGTTTGATGGAACTGTTGTCTTTCTTGACCTAGGTGGAAGGTTCATCCACTTTCTTCTTTGTTGTTGTTGTTGTTAATTTTTAAAATGTATGATTTTGAAAGTTCTGGTAACAAGTACAACATAAAATTCCCCATTTTAGCCACTTTCAAGCTTACACTTTAGCGGTAATTACATACACAATGTTGTGCTACCGTCACCATCATCTAGTACCAAAACTTTATCATCCTCCCTAAACAGAAACTCTGTACTAACTAAGCAATTACTCCCCTTTCCCCAACCTTCTGCCCACCCCTAGTAACCTGTATTCTACTCTCCGGCTCTATGAATTTGCATATTCTGATTGTATGAGAGATCATACAATGTTTGTCATTTTGCCTCCCCTTTACTTTTGAACAATTTTCTAAAGGTTTTCTTTATATGTTTGAACTGCCAAACTTAGTATTTGGGGATGCAAGGTTAGGCAATGAAACTAAAAGGGGAAATAAGGAAGGATTACTGTAAGTCAAGATATTGGTAACCTTCAAGGGGTAGGAGGATGTCATAAAAGGGGCCAGGTGTGGGGTTTCAGGGTTGCATGAAACCCTGAAATACACCTTGTATTTCTTCATTCAGATGGTAATTCCAGTATTTTCTTTGTGATGAATCATTGGTCTATACAGACCTGAAATGTGTATTTTTCAATATATATTTTACAATTATATATGTGTGTGTATATTTGCAGGTGCTCAGGTCATCCGTGTGTGTGGACTTGTCTTTCTGTACTATATTGAGCCAGGCAAAGCACAGGATCAGCCTCTGATCTTTCCACTTTTCTCCACTACTTAGAATACAACTTCCCCATCATACCCAAAGGGAATAAACAGGTTGATAATCCCCTCAGAACTGCCTCAGAAGGTAAGTCCCCTGATAGCATAGCCTGGAAGTTAAAGAGGCCAGAAGGGAGGGCAGCAGCAGAGTCAGGGTGCTATCTAAGAAAATGTTTAGGGACACCCTCATGGTTGAGCTAAATCAAAGGGAGAACAGCGCTGTGCAGCGAAGTGGAATTCCCACGAGCTGCTCCCCATTGTGCACCAGAATAGCTATTGGATAGATGGCCAGTGCCTTTCATAGCAGTTGGAAGAAAATACAAGCCTTCCCCAGGAATATCAAGGTCTAACGGGAACCCAACCCTGCCTATCACTCCCAAGCCACCTCCTCCCATACTCCAGACCCTGCCCCTCACCCTGCTCCAATATACTGCCTTCCTTTTCGTTAAAAACAATAACACCATTTACCTGGACACTTTTTTTTCAGGCTGTGACATAAAAAGCTAAAGGTCCTTCAGACAGTCAGGGTGAGGGGATTTGTTCACTGGCTATGGGAGTTGAGAAAGAAGACAGGAGTGAAGAGGACTCCACCCACTTGGCAAAAGGCAGTGTCACTTCAAGGGATCTAAGAGTAGCAGAATGTAGGGAACTAGATTAGAAAAGTCCTGCGGTACAGTTTGGCTAGCTTGCTTTGGGTAGATTAAAAAATCCTTTAAAATTGTTCTTCTGCCCATCACTCAACCACCACACCGGCAGTGATTATATTTTAATATGCATTGAATGTGATAGACGAGAAAGTGGGTTTGACAGTCGCTTTAGTTTACATACATTTCAAGATCTCACTGCACTTAGGCACCACATTCCATCCTCCCCATTCCCTTGTGCTAATAAGTTCAGCCTGGGTTTGGCTGAATCTTCACTGCACCTGTAGGAGCTCCCGCCCTCACTGCAACTCAGCTGCACTCTCACAACCTTCTTCTAACTAAAGGGCCTTCCTTTTCCCTTTGTCTCTATTTCAATCCGTTGTGCACAACGATACTACTCATTGATAGATATGAAGTTCAAATTGGATGTGGTTATTCAAGGCCTTAGAATCACAAAGGCTCTTCAAGCAGAGAGCATCCATCCCAAGCGTTTTTGCTCTTGGCTGCTTTTCTTACCCCATCTTTTCCCACATACGTCATTCAGTGTCTTTTCTAAAATGCCAGATCTTGCATTCCTAAGGGAGACGGCCATGTTGTTTCATATTCCTGCTTCTGTGTACCTACTCCTCCCTGATCCTCAAAGGCCACTCCATTTGCACCTTGTGTACCCCACCGATTATCACGTGCAATTCACATTGCAGCTAGCTTGCCAGATTTCCAAGTGCAAACCTTGCATCCTTTGAACCATGCGACGCCCTATGCTAACTCGAGCCTACATCATTCTTTGCATCCAAGCGCTGAAGTCTTTCCATATCCCCATTTTGACAAAAGAGGAGCTCACATCCACCTGTAGGGGTGAGAGGAATAAAACTTGGACAGGCTTGCCAGAGGAGGATGCAATTGGCGATGAAACAGAAGAAATTGGGTGAACAAGATTTCCAAAATCAGAGATGACAGAAAAAAGAGCCAATGGTATGTGCCGGAAGAATCGAGCTGGGCATTACAGAATGGGCATAATAATCACAGATATGAAGCACACTTTGCAGAAAGAGGAAATAATATGTCCAAAGACCAGTTCTTCAGCTGGGGCCTTGGATCGAGTGGACCGTGTGGCTGTCTATCATTTCAGGCCCACCAATCATCAGCATGGAAGGCGGGAGTCCGGTGGATTAGATTTCAACCTGGATTGCTTATTGGCCTGGGGGGCTGGGAGGTGGGGGTAGGTACGGTGGCCCCTAGGAATGTGAGAACATGGCGGCGCCTCCCTCCTGCCATCACAAAAATGTAAGTTGAATTCAGCGTAATTTGTAACGCTGATCAAGAGTTGGCTGTTTCTGGTGTCATTTTCGTAAAATCGGTTGTGTTGTCTAAAAATGTACTTTAACGGACGTGTCCGAAGGGTTTATGAATGTGTGACAGGGAAGGTCGCTTGGTCGCGCTTGGGTGCAGTGTTGAGTTTTATTTCACATCGTGATCACTCGTTATACCATTTTATTAGTTTAAGTGTTATTATTGGTGCCCTTTTCTTCATGGTTTTAAGCATGTGTGATGGTTTCAGTTTAAACCCGAGGAAGAGGATGAGGCGGCTGCCTGTGCTGCTGTCAGTCCAGGACAGCTCAGTGTCCGTTGGCCGCGATGGGCCTGACTTTGCCTTTGTTTTTTTCAATGTCGTTGGTTGAATCTTGGTCTGTAAACTTTTCGTGAGTTCTCTTATCAGGGACTGGATGACGTCTGTAATTTTAGATGTGAAATGGAGGAAATTAACGAGCTGAGGGAGGGCGTGTGGGATTATGACAGACAGTGGCCCTTAGCTGCCTTTGCGTGCTCTATTGTGTTTCATGTCACAATATTTAATCTCATTTGCTTGTGTAAATTTCTTAATCCGTCTTCTTCAGATGCTGTTTTAAATATATTTATTTCTGGTTATAGGCCATTGTTTCCCTCACCACCCTGAATAATTATCAGTGTTCTTTGACTGCTGTTTTGCATTTTTACGTAATATAAATATGTATTATGCGTGATTGATTTTAAAAACGTGGTCCTCATGTTTTCTTGCGTTTTCCTTAAAATGTTTGCTGTTATTTGCAGTTTACTACTAAGGTAAATAGCGGTCTGGTTGGCCAAGAGTTTGTTGCTTTAAGATTTGGAAGGGAATCAATCCCTTGGGAATCTAGCTAATATTTTATTTTACTGCGTATCGCCGTGGATCGTTGTTTTGTTTGTTTGTTTTTAATGACATTGTAATCGTTTGCATTTATTTAATTTTGGTATTGGTCGTGTTCCGTAAATATCCTTTTGAAATGAAAATATTTTCAGAGTACATGGAAATTAATCATCTAATATGAACACTTGACGGTTTATAAACTCAGAGGCTGCCGCATAGCAGATTTTAACAGCCTAGACTGAACGCGGCTTGGCATTACACTTTACAAAACCACTGTATTTATCCTCTTTGCAAAAGTTTTCTTTTCAGGTTTGGTATAAATTGCAATCTTCAGAGGAGTGAATTAACGTCTGATTGAGAGCCTTTTAATTTATAAACTGATTGTTCTAATTGCGTGTTTTGACATAGTTTTTTAAATTCCGGTCTTGTCCTCATATACATATTTTCGTTAAAAATCAATATTTTGAGGTATTCTATTTACAAAAGCAGACGTAATCATGTGAGTACTTGACGGTTTACGGAAGTGAAGAGTTAAAGGTCTACAATCCCCTGCCACTTCAGTTTGACACTTCATCTTACAAAGAAGTTGTGTGGTTGGTATGATTTGATTCCATTTACTGTGGGTCCTGGTCTCTATCATAAGCTCTGTGATAAAGTTTGGCGTTATCGATAATTCACAATGTGTTCTAATTGCCTTACTCCTCTTGATTTACGACTGTTACTGGTCTGACACTGCCCGCGAGCCTAACCTTTTATTTTACTATTAAATGAAATGGTGTTTTAATATCATTGAACTTGCAGTTTTGGAGTTTGTGAGTCCTATTTCAGAGTTGTGTTGAAAATGAAGGCCGTTTTGTGGTATTTTCAATGTAAAAATGCGCAGCCCTCAGAGGAGCTGAGACCGGGTGTTTCCGGCAGTAAATACCCGGAAGTGCCTTTCACCTGTCACTCTTGAATGTCTTTTGGGATTTCAATTCCCAGGGCGACTGCATTAACATCACGCTCTTAAATTGTCATGGGAAGCACCATTACAGAGAGTATTAGTGCTCCTTCCTAGAGTGTCTAGAGATAGGAACTACCACCTACCTCGGGGTCACTACTTGGCCACTGCTGACTAACTCCACGGTAGAGACCCTGTTTCTACAACCTATTCCTTTCATTAGACAGGGATGTCTTTTTTGAGTACGTATTTGGTCCCTCGGTACACTGGGTGTAGTGTTAAAGTGACATTGGCATTTCTAAGGATGTTCTGATCTCAGAGAAAACCTGATAGTCACATTTTAAAATCAAAGTATTGATCAACCTTTTTATCCTTTTTGGAAAGGCGTTGCAGTAGCCGGCAGGAACAGAAAAGCCTGGATGGCATTGACCAAAAAGAAAAAGAAAAAAAATCAGGAGTCCAGGAATTGTGGGAGTACTGCTCAGGTTTTTGTTTCAGGTATGAGAATGTGGATCTCAAGGTAATTTCCATACCTTCTATGCGAAGGGGGAAGAGGGGACCTGTCGATTGAGTGGCGAAAATGGTAGTCTGACAGTCTGACTCTGCAGGAGTGGGGAGGGCATTTATTGGGTGGGGTCATGGAGGGATAGGTCAACAATTAATGTAAAGTATAAGGCAATACTACCTCTGTTCTTTCCATGCATCTTTGGCCTTTTCCTTGTTTTGCAGAAATTCCTGGTGCCATACATAATGTTTCATTCACAATGAGGCTCTATTATCTGAGTCTGGGCTGTTTCTCTCTATGGTCTTTGAGCCTCAGTTTTCTCATTTGCAAATTGGAAACCATACCGTGCTATCATGGAGGTTGTGAGACTCAAGTGTGGTCATCTTTTTAAAGAATCCAGGACATATCAGGTACTCAAAGAATGAGTAAACATTTCCTGAGTCCACATTTTAGAGCAGAACATTAGTGTGTTTGTTTTCCCTCCTCTCCTTCCCCATTTCGCTAACCCCTACCTCTTTTGGCTCAGGCATAATTATCTTGAAATATGTGTTTCCTTTGCCAGGATCAGCAAGTTTCCTGAGTGGTTACCTTGGTGTCCCTTTGGAAAGGGCATTTCTGTAACCTTCCTGTAAAGCAAGAGGAAGCTCAGGAACCCTGCCTTTGCCAAGCTCCGAGCTGACTTCTGTGGTGGCAAACTACGGACACTTGACATGGAGGCTGAAGAGACTGGGCTCCTATCTGGACTTAGGATTCCTCAAGCTGTGTTGGCCTGAGGGTGCCTGTTAACTGGCAGCACCTTCCAGAAGGGTCTGTGCTTTTTCCTCATCTTTGTAAAGTCATTTACTGGGAGGTGATTTGTGCCTTGAAATTCAGATGAAGGTATTTTGCAATTTGAGAGAGGCAGGGTAAAGTGCCAACTATACACATGAAATGTTCTTAGAGGTTTACAAAGAAGCTTCTAACCTTCTGTCTCAATAGATACCTTCAGCTCCACTACTTTTCTATTAGCATGGGCTTTATTCACATTGTGGCATGACAGAGTCTGAAGTTCACCTACCCAAGGTCAAAAAATCCACATTCTTTTTTACTAGAAGCCAAAGAGTCTATGTAGTCTTTGTGTAGCATATTGACATTTCAAATATTTTGGTTCAGTCCTCTAATTGGTTAAATCACTTTAAAGTGCTGTTAGGTGGGGTCCATTGTTATATCCCAACCATTGACAAACAGGACTGAGGTGTTTACAAAAAGCTTTCCCCAAACACACTTAGTGGGTCTGTGCCAGCCATGTGCCTTCAGGAAGGGTTGTCTAATTGCTAGTCCAAAACAGTTGTCAAACTTAAGTGTAACTGAGAACTGTCCTCCCATTCCACACCCTCTTATAGTGCCTTCTACTAATCACAGTCTTCTTAGGTCTCTTCACACGTGAAAAACAGGAGCCAGTGGTTTGGTTTAATGGATAATTTCACTGAGTATTGATATTTTACAAGTGGGCACAAAATAGAGGGTTCCCACATGGTGCTTCTTGAAATGGTAATTTCAAGAATCAAGACACTCGGGGGAAAAGATGACAGTTCTCCCCAGAATTTAAGATGTGGACTGTTCCTTAGTTCTTTTTCAAGACTGTTTTCTTTGCCAGCCTTGTCATTCAGTCACCTCTGATATGTACTCAATGAATGTCTAGTGACATGGGTATGGTAATGTGCTGTAAATTCTTTGTGGGATGTATTCCCCATCAAACTCAGTCACCCTATTATTTATATGTGAGCTGAGGTCATCTGGAGATCTTCATGAAAATTAACAGCTGTTGGATGTAGGTTGTTTGCACATACTCTGTCAGACACAGCATTTCATTTCAAACTTGCAGGGTGGAAATACCTTTCACAATGTCACATGGGAAAGCACACCCTGGCACTGGCAACATCTGGGGCATGGGAATCTCGTGTGCCCATGACGGAAAAGGAGATGTTCTCTAATAAGACTCCTGCGCTGAACAGGGTTGTTTCCACTCTGCGAGATTCAATGATATATTAGTTATCATTGGGAATCCAGACCCTGTTTGGGAAGGGGATATGACTTTTACCCAAGCCTTTCTCTGTTAGCTTCCAGCACTCTTCCGCTGAGCATACTCTGCAAGTTGGTGGGAACATAAAACTACCTGGGAACTGTGAAAAAGCAGTAGCTGGTAACTTTTGTCTCCCCATGGGCATCTGCCGATGATACTGGAAACCCAGGAACCTCACAGTATAGGTGTCTACCCAGGATGCTTAACCCCTTCTATTTCTCAATGCTTGAGGGAGGGCATCCCTCAGGCTTTAGCTGTCACTTTCCCTAATTATCCACTGGATTCCTTTTCCTGTTGGTGGCCTGGCACCTCTTGCCATTTATGTTGTCCCACAGGGGCAGTTCCATTACCTCAAAGGAACATTGCTAGCGCTCTCATGGAAGAGGGTTCTGTAGATACAACAATGAGGGATTTGTGCAACTTTTGTAGCACTTTAGCAACTGGAGCATTTGAATAGGGTGGAGTTGCATTTGAGGAAATTTGGGGGCAGATGGTTTCCCTATTTTAGGCTTTCGATTTCTCTCAATTAGTCCACTCTGAGACTGGTTACAGAACAGTCTGACCAGGGTTAGGAGGATATTCAGAGAGGACAAGGATTAAGCAGATAGTTGGAAGCACAAGGGAATTTTTTGTGGGAGGTGTCGTAGGTGCTGTGTGTTCATCGGAGAGTGTCCTGCTCTCTTTCCCATCCCCTGCATTAGTTTGCAGTCCATGTAGCTGGGGTACAGAAGACAGCAATGCACATTGTTGATTGTTCTACGCACAAATATAGCCCTCTTGCAAAAACGAGACATACATGAGGGAGACAGTGACTTATTTTCCACATTCCTGAGCATTGTTGCATAGCACAGTACTCTGTCAGACACAGCATTTCATTTCACACTTGCAGAGTGGAAATACCTTTCACAATGTCACATGGGAAAGCACACCCTGGCACTGGCAACATCTGGGGCATGGGAATTTCGTGTGCCCATGACGGAAAAGGAGATGTTTTCTAATAAGACTCCTGCGCTGAACAGGGTGGTTTCCACACCGCGGTATTCAGTGATATATTAGTTATCATTAGGAATCCAGACCCTGTTTGGGAAGGGCATATGACTTTTACCCAAGCCTTTCTCTGTTAGCTTCCAGCACTCTTCCGCTGAGCATACTCTGCAAGTTGGTGGGAACATAAAACTACCTGGGAACTGTGAAAAAGCAATAGCTGGTAACTTTTGTCTCCCCATGGGCATCTGCCGATGATACTGGAAACCCAGGAACCTCACAGTATAGGTGTGTACCCAGGATGCTTAACCCCTTCTATTTCTCAATGCTTGAGGGAGGGCATCCCTCAGGCTTTAGCTGTCACTTTCCCTAATTATCCACTGGATTCCTTTTCCTGTTGGTGGCCTGGCCCCTCTTGCCATTTATGTTTTCCCACAGGGGCAGTTGCATTACCTCAAAGGAACATTGCTAGCGCTCTCATGGAAGAGGGTTCTGTAGATACAACAATGAGGGATTTGTGCAACTTTTGTAGCACTTTAGCAACTGGAGCATTTGAATAGGGTGGAGTTGCATTTGAGGAAATTTGGGGGCAGATGGTTTCCCTATTTTAGGCTTTCGATTTCTCTCAATTAGTCCACTCTGAGACTGGTTACAGAACAGTCTGACCAGGGTTAGGAGGATATTCAGAGAGGACAAGGATTAAGCAGATAGTTGGAAGCACAAGGGAATTTTTTGTGGGAGGTGTCGTAGGTGCTGTGTGTTCATCGGAGAGTGTCCTGTTCTCTTTCCCATCCCCTGCATTACTTTGCAGTCAGTGTAGCTGGGGTACAGAAGACAGCAATGCACATTGTTGATTGTTCTACGCACAAATATAACCCTCTTGCAAAAACGAGACATACATGAGGGAGACAGTGACTTATTTTCCATATTCCCTGAGCATTGTTGCATAGCACAGTACTCTGTCAGACACAGCATTTCATTTCACACTTGCAGAGTGGAAACACCTTTCACAATGTCACATGGGAAAGCACACCCTGGCACTGGCAACTACTGGGGCATGGGAATCTCGTGTGCCCATGACGGAAAAGGAGATGTTCTCTAATAAGACTCCTGCGCTGAACAGAGTGGTTTCCACACCGCGGTATTCAGTGATATATTAGTTATCATTAGGAATCCAGACCCTGTTTGGGAAGGGGATATGACTTTTACCCAAGCCTTTCTCTGTTAGCTTCCAGCACTCTTCTGCTGAGCATACTCTGCACGTTGGTGGGAACATAAAACTACCTGGGAACTGTGAAAAAGCAGTAGCTGGTAACTTTTGTCTCCCCATGGGCATCTGCCAATGATACTGGAAACCCAGGAACCTCACAATATAGGTGTCTACCCAGGGTGCTTAACCCCTTCATTTCTCAATGCTTGAGGGAGGGCTCATCTCTCAGGCTTTAGCTGTCACTTTCCCTAATTATCCACTGGATTCCTTTTCCTGTTGGTGGCCTGGCCCCTCTTGCCATTTTTGTTTTCCCACAGGGGCAGTTGCATTACCTCAAAGGAACATTGCTAGCGCTCTCATGGAAGAGGGTTCTGTAGATACAACAATGAGGGATTTGTGTAACTTTTGTAGCACTTTAGCAACTGGGGCATTTGAATAGGGTGGAGTTGCATTTGAGGTAATTTGGGGGCAGATGGTTTCCCTATTTCAGGTTTTCGGTTTCTCTCAATTAGTCCACTCTGAGACTGGTTACAGAACAGTCTGACCAGGATTAGGAAGATATTCAGAGAGGACAAGGATTAAGCAGATAGTTGGAAGCACAAGGGAATTTTTTGTGGGAGGTGTCGTAGGTGCTGTGTGTTCATCGGAGAGTGTCCTGCTCTCTTTCCCATCCCCTGCATTAGTTTGCAGTCCGTGTAGCTGGGGTACAGAAGACAGCAGTGCACATTGTTGATTGTTCTACGCACAAATATAGCCCTCTTGCAAAAACGAGACATACATGAGGGAGACAGTGACTTATTTTCCACATTCCTGAGCATTGTTGCATAGCACAGTACTCTGTCAGACACAGCATTTCATTTCACACTTGCAGAGTGGAAATACCTTTCACAATGTCACATGGGAAAGCACACCCTGGCACTGGCAACATCAGGGGCATGGGAATCTCGTGTGCCCATGACGGAAAAGGAGATGTTCTCTAATAAGACTCCTGCGCTGAACAGGGTGGTTTCCACACCGCGGTATTCAATGATCTATTAGTTATCATTAGGAATCCAGACCTTGTTTGGGAAGGGCATATGACTTTTACCCAAGCCTTTCTCTGTTTAGCTTCCAGCACTCTTCCGCTGAGCATACTCTGCAAGTTGGTGGGAACATAAAACTACCTGGGAACTGTGAAAAAGCAGTAGGTGGTAACTTTTGTCTCCCCATGGGCATCTGCCGATGATACTGGAAACCCAGGAACCTCACAGTATAGGTGTGTACCCAGGATGCTTAACCCCTTCAATTTCTCAATGCTTGAGGGAGGGCATCCCTCAGGCTTTAGCTGTCACTTTCCCTATTCATCCACTGGATACATTTTCCTGTTGGTGGTCTGACCTCTGTTGCCATTTTTTTTTCCCACAGGGGCAGTTACATTGCCTCATAGGAACATTGCTAGCACTCTCATGGAAGAGTTTGCTGTAGATTCAGCAATGAGGGATTTGTGCAACTTTTGTAGCACTTTAGCATCTGGGGCATTTGAACAATAGGCTGGAGCTGCATGTGGGGTAGTTTGGGGCAGATGGTTTCCCTATTTTAAGCTTTCAATTTCTCTCAATTAGTCCACTGTAAGACTGGTTATAGAATAGTCTGGTCAGTGTTAAGAGGATGTTGCAAGAGGACAAGGATTAAGAAGACAGTTGGAAGGACAAGGGATTTTGTTGTGAGAGGTGTGGTAGGTGCTGGGTGTTGAAGGGGGAGTGTCCTGCTCTCTTTCCCATCCCTTGCAGTGCTTTGCAGTCAGTGTAGCTAGGGGACAGAAGACAACAATGCACAATGTTGATTGTTCTACACACTAATATAGCCATCTTGCAAAAATAAAGCACACATGAGAGAGACAGTGACTTATTTTCCATATTCCCTGAGCATTTTTGCATAGCACAGTACTGAGGGAAGGAACTGCTGTCACTTCTGATGCTCTCTAGCTCTTGGTTGTGTTGACCACTCACTCCATCACTTTTATAACAAGCTAGCGTCTTCTCGAGTCACTTATGAATGTGAACTGCTGTGGCTGATATGTTCTTTCAACATGCTCCTCCAGACACAGCACTTTATTTTCCACCTTCACATGGCTCAATCACCTTGATGAAGGTCACAGAGGTACACATGCATTGACATGTAAAGCAATTGGGAAATGGGAAATTGTGGGTCCTAGGGAAGTACTCGGTGATATCTGAATGGCAGATTCCTGTGCTTTTGCACTAATATGCTGAAGAGGATATTGTCCACATTGCAGTACAATTGTATATTAGTAATTAATAGAAATCCTGATTCATTGTCTGGGAAAGCAAAGTGAATATTTTCCAGGTTTTTCTCTGAAAGGTTCCCGCACTCTTCTGCTGCTCATACTCTGCAAGTTGGTGGGAACAAAAAGGTTACCTGACTACTGTCTGTAATCAGTAACTGAGTTTGATTACTTTTGAATCCCCATGGCAATCTGCAGATGATACTGGAGGTCCAGGAACCTGTCAGGACAGGTCTCTCTATAGAATGCCTAATACCTCCTACTCCTCAGTGCCCAGGAGGGCATTACCATCTGGCTTTAGCTGCCACTTTCCCTGTTTATCTGCTCTTAGCCTTTGGCTGTTGGTATTCTGAGTCCATGTTGCTCTTTTGGATGTCACAAAGCAGGTATTATATTGTGTCAAATCCAAAAGGGCACATCCTCTTGTGCCCTCTGCCCACTGAAGTCATACTGGGTCTCTCTTCAATGTCTGAAAAACAAGTGAATGGTTTGTCCTAGTGGATAATTCCACTGAGTATTGGCATTGAAAGGCATTCAAATGATAGAGAATTCCAAAAACAGTGATTCACTAATCCGTGGTAATTTCAAGAATGGAGACCCTCTTAGAGAAAGAAGACAACCTTCCTCAGAATTTAAGGTGTGGCCTGGTCCTTGGCTCCTTCTGAGAAATTCTTTCCTATGCCAGCCTTGGCTCTGAAGCACCTGTGGCAAGTCCTCAGTGAATGTCTCCTGACATGGGAATGATGATGTGCTGTAATTCTTTGTGGGATATATTCCACATCAAACTCAGTCACTGTATTATTTTTTTAGTGAGCTGCGGTCATATGGAAGCTAAGAGCTCTTGGTAGTAGTTTGTTACCACATACACTGCCAGACACCGCATTCCTTTATGGCACACTTGTTATGAGTCAAGTGCCTTCCTTTAGGTCACACAGAGAAGCACAATCTGCCACTGGCAATCTCTGGGGCATAGGAGATGTCCTTACACTGATGAGCTATAGAGTACACTTTCCACATTGAAGAACAATGGGAAAGTAGTACCTATTAGAAATTCTAATGGAGAGTATGGGAATGGAATTTGGGTTTTATCCAAGCATTTTCCTAATAACTTCCTGCACTCTTCTGCTGATCTTACTCTGCACATTTGTGAATGGGAAAGAAAGGTTCCCTGGGACTGTCAATAAGCAGTAACTGAGGCTGCTGAGTTTTAGACCTCAGTGGTCATCTGCAGATAAGACTGCACATGGAGGATCCTCTCTAAAAGTGTACAGTGAATGTTCACATTGGCCACACCCCTCTGGACTTGGGCTTGCCTTATTACTTGCTCCACATCACAGCAGACACATTACTGACTGCCACAGGCAGGCGGACCAGGCAACATTGTAAATGTGGTTTGGCATTCTGAGCTTCCCTTTCCTCTTTCTATTCATAATGAGTCTCACTCTATTCTTTATTTACTTGGAAAAAGTACAGTGGTGGGTGGATGTGTGATAGGACTCACTTATTTTCTCAGTCTGCCCTTTCAGTTATAAACACCCTGTCCTATAGAATACTGGAAAGGCCTGTTGTTGACCCCACCAGAGTTTCAGCTGGGAGACTATAGGTTTGCCAGTGAGGGTGCTGAGCTCCAGGCTGGGGACCACAGGTTTGGACAGCAACCAGGCAGCTAATCCTCACTTCCACAGGCCAGAACAGAGGGATCTGGGAACTTGGGCTAAGAGGTGATCATAGAACCTCCCATGAGTCCAGAGAGTTCTGCACCCCAACACCTCAACCCTTACTTTGTATGTATAAAGATTTTAGAAAGCAAGGGTAAGAATGTCTTTACAAGGAAAACTGTGTAATGTCTATTACAGCTTCTATATGATTGGTTTGCCTTTATTCCTCAATTTGTATGTAATATAATATTTTATAATATCCATCCGTTTCTGAGTGTCAAAGAGTCACATTAGTTGTACAAAAGCCATGAACTTCACGTGCACCCCATTGACTCCTGGAGTTGCCCGTGACATCAGCTATTCCAGGATCTGACGGGATTATTCCCCTTTGGCTACTGTGACTTTGTATTTTTTCCTAGGTTTACAATATCTGCATATGTGCTTACGCAGGGACCTTGAAAAGTTACTCATGGGGCAAAATGTGTATGTACTATGTTTGTTATACTACAAGATGGAAGGCAGTAGTCATGGGCCCCTTGGTCTTTCAAGCAGGCTCCTTTTGTCTGAGACCTGTGCATTGCAAAGACACTCTGTTTTTTTCCCTGTCAGTGAGTCCCCAGGTACTTGCTATAATACATGCCAATTCACCCTAGTTGAGGCAATCTTATTGTTGTATTAATTTTGAAATTTGTATCTAGACTTCAAGACTGAATGATTCTCTGCTAAGAGTCAAGAATGCCATTGCTTTACAGAGAACCTTATTTGGTAGACTACTTTCAGTCTCTATATAGTGATTTTTTTAAAATTTGTAAAATACACATCTTCGAATAAATTGATTTGTTGGAGAAGCTCCCACTTATACACTTTTATTATTTCCAATAAATACAACATGATCAAGGAAGCCTGTGGTTCTGCTCTATTCATCATCGAGTGCACCAGAGCAGAGCTCTGAGTTATATAAAATGGGGCATTGGGAACAGGGGGTTTCTGCAGGGATGAGGGAGGAAACTTAATGGGGAATCTAATGCCTCCCTATGAGATCAGATCCTTTTGACCATGGCATGAAGGCCACAAGTACATGTTTAGGTATTAATGTGGTTGTGGGAAATCTCCTGATCTTGCTAAGTGTAAGGCAGGGTAGGTTGACCAGCATAATTCTGCAGAGTATCAGTTCATAAATCACTTGTACCTGAACTGGAAGCTGAGGGCATGCAGTTAATTCTTGGTCAAGAATTAGAACCGGGAAACGGACTTTGGCCCAGTGGTTAGGGCGTCCGTCTACCATATGGGAGGTCCGCGGTTCAAACCCGGGGCCTCCTTGACCCATGTGGAGCTGGTTATGCGCAGCGATGATGTGCGCAAGGAGTGCCGTGCCACGCAAGGGTATCCCCCGCGTGGGGGAGCTCCATGCGCAAGGAGTGCGCCCGTGAGGAAAGTCGCCCAGCGTGAAAAGAAAGAGCAGCCTGCCCAGGAGTGGCGCCGCCCACACTTCCCGTGCCGCTGACGACAACAGAAGCGGACAACGAAACAAGACTCAGCAAATAGACACCAAGAACAGACAACCAGGGGAGGGGGGGATATTAAATAAATAAATAAATCTTTAAAAAAAAAAAAAAAGAATTAGAACCACGGTCCCTCGATCTGAAGAATTTTCCTTTACTCCACATAACCCGGATTTGAAGGGACAGAAAGAAAAGAAGTAAGTCAGTGGCAGATACTTTTAAGCATTGTCTGTTCCTGGATAATACCAAATATATAATATATTAAATAGATCAAAATCTTATTTACGATTCCTCATTTCCTACACTTATGTTTCCTGTGCACGATTGAACATAGTTTAAACATTTTATCACTTAGCTTTGTTAATTTATAAACAAGTCCATATACCCAGCTCCAGAGAATTTTGAGTTTCGTTTTCAGCTGCCTGAGGAATCTTTTGCATTGTAGTCATGAAAATCTCCCCCTAAAGGAAAAGAGAGTAAGACTGGCAGGTTCTCCTGCCTGTAGGTATGACACTGTGGATGCTTGCACCTGGATCTTTCTCTGGGATTTTATTAAGGATTCGGGCTGCAAATGTCAGCATCTCTGTATTTTCAACAAGATATGATCAACACAAGAGGAGCCTTGGGATGATAAAACTACTATAAAGGAACAAGTCCCATTCAATTTAGCAGCAGGACAAAAGCTGCAGGTGCACTTTTGTTGCTTAAGTAGAGAGAAACCAACACAGGTCAAAGGTTTTCCAGCAGGTGACTGTCTATTCTAGAGCCCGGAGGACACAGATTGTAGGGGATATGCTGGGCCTACTGTAAAATGCAAAATGCTTAGGATACTTTGGCAAAATTGTATTTAAAGCAGACTACCACTATGCTAAACTTACAACTCAGTAAGTATATTTCAATTGTTTTAAATCCCATCAAATTGTAAAATCACCATTTTTAAGCAATTCAAATTTTCACTGTCATTTCAAGGAAACTTTGGCCTAATACATGAAAAAATATAAGTTCATGATGTTTTTACTATTCTATGAAACAAAAACAAAATCAGATGCAATGCTGATAATGCATTTTAGCTACAATGTACAGCAAATGAATGGCAAACTTGCCTGTTCATAGAATGGATTAAAAAACATGACCAAAATATACGCTATTTACCTGAAACTCACTTTGAATTCAAAGAGAAAAATAGCTTGAAAGTGAAAGACTGAAAAAATGTGAATACTAACCAAAAGAGAGCTAGAGTAGTTATATTAATATCACATAAAATAGACTTTCACTATATACTGATAAAGGGGTATTTAATAAGACAAAACAATTAAAAATACATATGCACCTAATGGTAGAGCCCCCAAATATTTGAAACAAATACCGACAGATTTGAAGGAGAAATAGATGGTTCTACCTTAACAGTAGGAGATTTTAATGATTAATAAGGAAGTAGAAGACGTGAACGACCCACTAAAGGAACTAGACCTAACACATACATATATCAAACATGTCAGGCAGCAGCAACAGAATACACATACTTCTCTTGTGCCCAGGATCATTTTCCCGGAGAGACTATATGTTAGGTCATAAAATCAGTGTTAATTCATTTAAAACATTGGAATCGAAAACTGTATCTTCTCCAACCACAGTGGCATGAAGCTTCAAATCAAAATATGGGAAGAACTGGAAAATTCACAAAAATGTGGAAATTAAACAATCTACTTTTAAACAACCAACAGGTCAAAGAAGAAATCAGAAGCAAAATTATGAAATACCTTTAGGAATATGAAAATGAAAATACCACCTGCCAGAAGTTATGGGGTGCGTCATCATCAGTGCTGAGAAGAATTTATAGCTCGAAATGCCTACATTAAAAAAGAAAGATCTCAAATGAGAGACTGAAACCTCACAACTGGAAGAGAGATAAAAGGAAGAGGAAACTAAACTACAAGTGTGAAGCAGAAGGAAGGAAACAAGAAAACTTAGAGTGAGAAAAAGTAAATAAAGTATAGAAAAAAAACAATAATCAACAAAACCAAAGGTAGTTCTTTGAAAGATCAACAACATCAACAAACATTTAGGTACATGAAAAAAAAAAAAAGATAGAGGACACGAATAAATAAAATAAAAAATGACAGGGGGACAGTACTAATGAAGACCAGAAACAAAAAAAGATTATATGAGGGTACTGTGAATAACTGGAGGCCAACAACTTAGATAACCTAGATGAAATGGATGAATTTCTTGAAACACCGACTCAAAAAGAAATAGAAGATGACAACAGACCAATAACTAGGAAAGGGATTTAGTCAGTAATTAACAACCTCCCAACAAAGAAAAACCCATGACCAGAGGAAATCACAGGTAAATTCCAAGAATTAATACCAATCCTGCTCAAACTCTTCCAAAAAACTGAAGAGGAGTCAACACTTGCTAATTCATTTTATGAGGCCAACATCACCCTAATACCAAAGCCAAATAAAGATACCAAAATAAAAAGGAAATTACAGACCAATATCCCTCACGAATGTTTCCAAAATCTTCCACAAAATACATTCGTCTAAGATCAGGAAAAATGTAAGAATGCCCACTGTCACCACTGTTATTCAACATTGTACTAGAAGTTCTACCCAGAGCAATTAGTCAAAAGAAAGAAATAAAAGGCATCGAAATTGGAAAGGAAGAAGTAAAACTTTACCTATTTTAAGATTACATCATCCAGTGTGCGGAAAATCCTGAAAAATCCACAACAAAGCTAGTAGAGCTAATAAACAAATTCAGCAAAGTGGTGGGTGACAAGATAAAAACACAAAAATTAGTAATATTTCCATATACTAGCCATGAACGGTCAGAAGAAAAATCAAGAAAAAAATTTCCATTTAAAATAGCAACTAAATGAATCAGATATCTAGGAATAAAACTAACCAAGGATGTAAAGTACTTGTACACAGAAAACTACAAAATATCACTAAACATAATCAAAGAAGACCTAAATAGTGAAAGGACATTGCATGTTCATGGCTTGGAAGACTAAACATCACTAAGTATTAATTCTAGGCAAAGTGATTTACAGATTCAATGCAAACCCAATAAAAATTCCATCAGCCTTCTTTGAAGAAATGGAAAAGCCAGCCATCAAATTTCTTTGGAAATATAAATAAGGCACCCCCAATATCCAAAATCATCTTGAAAATAAGAACATAGATGGAGGACTCACACTTCCCAATCTTAAAGCATACTACAAAGCCAGAGTAATCAAAAGAGTGTGTAGTGGGAAGTGGGTGAAGTCAGTGGTTGAGTGCCTGCTTCCCACGTATGAGACCCTGGGTTGTGGGGATCCAGGCTCCCTCCCCATGTCCTCAGCATAGAGCCGCCTGTGTGACCAAGGCATAAGTTAAAAGTTAACAACCTTCCTACTAAATGTCCTTGTTAAACATCCACACCCCAAGTGTATGCTTCATGTGACCCTTGCAGGAACTCTATTCTCATACCCTATGGAATGTCCTCGTCCTAAAATCCCTTATATATTACCCCTCATTTTCCCATCTCTTTGCGGAGCGCTATCTTCATTCTCTGAACTGCTGCCTTCAGAGATTCTCTTCTGTCCATAAGTCCCAATAAAGCTCATGCCTGACTAAATGCCAGGTGTGTTCTTTGGTCTTGAAGCTGCACCAACTCACGCCCCTCAGGATTTTGGTTGTAAAACAGGTCCACTCCTGTACAGCAATGAGTGGCAAAAATTGCCTGTTCACAGAATGGATAAAAAATATGACCAGGGAAGCAGACTTGGCCCAGTGGTTAGGGTGTCCGTCTACCACATGGGAGGTCCGTGGTTCAAATCCCGGGCCTCCTTGACCCGTGTGGAGATGGGCCATGCACAGTGCTGATGCGCGCAACGAGTGCCGTGCCACGCAGGGCTATCTCCCGCATAGAGGAGTACTACGTGCAAGGAGTGCGCCCCATAAGGAGAGCTGCCCACGCGAAAGAAAGTACAGCCTGCCCAGGGATGGCACCGCATACACAGAGAGCTGACACAACAAGATGATGCAACAAAAAGAAACACAGATTCCCATGCTGCTGACAACAAGAGAAGCGGACAAAAAACATTCAGCAAATAGACACAGAGAACAGACAACTGGGGGGAAGGAGGAGAGAAATAAATAAATATATAAATCTTAAAAAAATAAGAAACACGACCAAACTATATGCTCTTTCCATGAAACTCAATTTAAGTTCAAAGACAAAAATAGCTTGAATGTGAAAGACTTGAAAAATGCAAATGGCAACCAAAAGAGAGCTGGAGTAGCTATACCAATATCACATAAAATACACTTTAAGTCAAAACTGTTACTCGGGACAAAGGAGGTCACTATATACCACTAAATGGATATTAAATAAGACAGAACAAATACAAATATATATGCACCTAATGGTAGAGCCCCCAAATATATAAAGCAGATACTGACAGATCTGAAGAGAGAAAGAGATGGTTCTACATTAATAGAAGGAGACATTAATGATCATAAGGAAAGAGGAAATGTGAACAATGCTCTAAATGAATAGACTTAAAATATATATATACATATATATATATATATATATATAATACATGTCAGTCAACAGTAACAGAATGCACATTATTTTCTAGTGCACTTCATCATTCCCCAGGAGAGACTATATGTTAGGTCATAAAACAAGTGGTAATTCATTTTCAAACGTTGGAATCAAACACTGTATCTTTCTAACCACAATGGATTGAAACTAGAAATCAAAATAAAGGAAGAACTGGAAAATTCACAAATATGTGGAAATTAAACACGGTGCTCTTAAACAACCAACAGGTCAAAGAAGAAATCACAAGCAAAATTATGAAATACCTTGAGGAATATGAAAATGAAAATACCACCTACTAAAATTTATGGGATGCAGCAACATCAGTGCTGAGAGGAACTTATAGCTCGAAATGCCGACTTAAAAAAGAAAGGTCTCAGATCAGAGACCTAAACTTCACAGCTGGAGGAGAGAAAAAAGAAGAGGAAACAACTAAAAGTGAGCAGCAGAAGGAAGGAAATAAGAAAGTTTAGAGTGAGAAAAATGAAATAAAGAATAAAAAATAATAATAAAAAAACTAAAAGTTGGTTCTCTGAAAGGATCACGAAAATGAATGAACATTTAGCTACACGGAAAAAGAAAAAAACATAGAGGATACAAGCAAATAAAATGAGAAATGAAAGGGGACAGTACTAACAAACCTCAGAAATAAAAAAGATCATAAGAGGGTACTATGAATAACTGTAGGCCAACAGATTAGACAACCTAGATGAAATGGACGAATTTCTAGAAACACAGACTCAACAAGATATAGAAGATCACAACAGATCAATAAATACTAAAGAGACTTAGTCAGGAATGAACAACATGACCAGAGGGCATCACAGGTGAAATCCAAGAATTAATACCTATCCTGCTCAAACTCTTTCAAAAAATTGAAGAGGAGGCGTCACTTGCTAATTCATTTTATGAGCTCAACATCACCCTAATATCAAAGCCAAATAAAGACACCAAAATAAAAAAGGAAATTACAGAGCAGTATCCCTCATGAACATTTCCAAAATCTTCCATAAAATACTAACAATCTGAATCCATCAGCTCATTAAAAGAATTATACACAATGATCAAGTGGAATTTTTCCCAGGTATTCAAGGGTGGTTCAACATAAGAAAATTAATTGAGGTAACATGCCACATTAAGAGAACATCAGCAAAGAACCACATGATCAGCTCAATTACTGTAAAAATGGCATTTGACAAAATGTAGCATCTCATCTTGATAAAAAACAAAAACCTCCAAAAACTAGAAATACAAGAAATCATTCTGAAAATGATAAAGGGCATATATGAAAATCCCACAGCTAACGTTATAATCAATGGTGAAAAACTGACATTCATTCCCTCAAAGATCAGGAACAAGGCAAGGATGCCCACTGTCACCATTGTTATTCAACATTGTACTAGAAGTTCTAGCCAGAGCAAGTAGTCAAGGGAAAGGAATAAAAGGCATCCAAATTGGAAAGGAAGAAGTAAAACTTTACCTACAGAGGGAAAAGAAAAAAAAAGAATGAAATTCCACTTTGAAATCTATGTTTGGCTTTTGTCAGTTGCTGGCGCCCAAGAATTCAGGGTAAAAAGGTAAAGATGTAGTTTTAAATGAATCTTTAAATGCCAACACTCCCTTTCTGGTAAATTAAATGCATAGCTTGCAGATGAGAATTTGTTCCATTACTAAGAAAAGGCAGGACTTCACAAAATTGTTACTAATAAAATTCTTGTAGCTTAATTAATAAAGGTATCCAATTCACCTTCAAGTTAAAAAATTAATAAAAACTGTAACTAAGAGTTAAGATCATTTATAGATGCATTCATATTATAAAACAGCGGGAAGATAATAAGTGAAATTATAACCGGGTGAATTTCGCCTGAAACTCTTATTGTAGGTGTAAATTCTAAACTAACCTTACCTTCGTTTATGGTTACTTCAAGCCTAGCCCCACCCCTTGCCTTTGCCTATGGTTATTTCATAACAGTTTCTGTCCTACTGGTATTAGTAACCCTGCTTTAGGTCATGAATCCAAGTGTAAACTCAATAGCTGCCTGGTGGAATTCTTAGCCCTTGGGGTTAAGCGACCACTGGAGTTTTATTATCTCCCAAGGACTGGGGGAAAAAGGAAGTCTCCTGCCTTGACAGTCTGTGTTCCTAAAAGTGGCAATTCATGAGAGAAACCTGTCTCCCTGAGACTCCAAAAAGCCTCGGTAAATATACATAGAATTAATCTTGTTGCTTATCAAAATTCTGCTAAATTCAAGGTAAAATATAAGTTTCTGAAACAAAAGAGAATGGTGCTAAAGCATTGGGAACATTTTGGTTACAAGCCATTAGTTAAGAAACAAAATTCTTGTGCAAAACTGTGCAGTCATAGTGCAAGACAAGGAAAATTTCAGGAGTCTTTGAAATGTTTTGCAATCACACTTATTTTGTAAAAAATGGAAGTTTTAAGTAACTAAAGTTATGTTTTTGTGTCAAACTATTCATGTCTGCCTATTTGCTCCAATTGTTGAGGTTAAATATGCAGTTATAAAGTAATATATTTCTGGAACATAAATTAAGCTAAACAGTATATAAAATAATGCAAATCATAAGCAATATCAATGAGTTGTGTTTCCGTTTCTAACTATTTGTGTCTTCCCATTTGCTCAGTTATGTCTTCATACATCGGGATGATAATATCAAATTAACAAATGAAAATTCTTAAAAGAGCTGTATTTAAATTGTTAAAAATTAAATATGCAGTTATATATGTGAATAATATTCCTGGAGCTCAAATTACTAAGCAGGATGGAGAGGTCATATAGAAATGTGATTATAGGAACTATTGGGAAAGGCCCTTCTCTTTGCAAGAGCTTTGAGGGCAGGACTAGGTGTGGCAGATTAAACCTATCTGCTAGGCTGAGGAATTAAGAATCAGTTTGCCCTCTAATTTCCCAGTTTAAACCTTTTGACAGCCATAAAATAAGGGTAATTAGTGGCTCCGTTGACAAAATTCAGTAAGTGAAAAAAAAAAAGTGCATAAAAACTATTGGGAAATCTTTCCCCGATTATGATTAAACAAATTAGGTAATTATGATTAAACAAATTAGGTAACTGTGTAATGTGTTTTGAAACCTGGTAGTCAGTGTGCTTTAAAAATTATTCATTTTCATAACTTAAACAAAGAAAAGAAGTTTTAGCTTTCTGTAAAGAAAAAAAGAACATTCCTTGCATAAACTATAATGGTTTCAATTTTATTTAGCTTGGGTTTACTCTCCCTTAGTTCATAAAATACTCATTAAATAAATTAATATTATATGTACAAAATCTTTAGAGTAATAAAAATTGTAAGTTTACATTAATGAAATTAAGCTAAAGAAGAAAGATTGCAGATATGCTCTCTTGAATAAATTAAGTAAATTTCTTTGGTTAGTAATTGTAATTTTATAAGTTTATTTAAACGTAAGGTAACTAGTCAATGTGGTTGTAGTCAGTTATAAAGAGTTTGTAAAACATCTTCCAAACTGAAAACGTTTAAATAGTTATAGTTCCAGAAGTCATTGTTAACTGAAAACATGGATTAGTATTGGTGGCAAAGAATAACTTTGTGATAATAAAACCTGTCTGAAGGCCACTGAAAGTTGCATATTTAAGTAAGTGGTAATAAAAAGTTATCTTGATTCTATTGGGAATCTTCTGCTTTCAAATTAACAATGAAATATAGCTTTTTCCCTCTATTATGAAAGTAAAATACCTACTATTATCTTAATGGTAAAATTGTATAAGTAAACAGTCATTTGATATATGATGTGTTGCATTAAATTGTTTGAAATATATATAAAAACAAGGAATAAACTTTAACATTGTCAAACTCTTTTGTGCATTCAAACCAGGCCTTGAATACATTACAGGTTGCCTATCCATGTGAGTTATTGGCTAAGCTGGTCACTGACCCCTCAATTAGAAATATTTGCTATGTCAGCCTCTGGTTCTGCTCCTGAAATCAATGGAAACTACGTTGCAGTTTCAAGCTCCTGCAGCAGCCAATGATGACTCGGTACAGCCAAGTGTACAATGGATATCGCCTCCAGACTGGCACTGTTCCATAGTGCCAGAGAGCACTATGCACCAGGCTGGTGGAATACTGGAAGCTCTCTCTAGGATCAACGATGCTGTGACTTGCTCACTGTGAAGAACATGCTGAGTGGAGACATGATACCAGGATAGTATAAGTAAAACTTAAACACAATTGGCATTATGGCCTGCTCCCATGAAGAGATAACATGTAAAGTATTACAATCCTGAAATTTAAAACTATTAATTGCAACTCAGAATCCTAATATATTAATTAATATTAAAGGGTTGTACTTTTATCCTGTACTAAATATATGCCTAATAATTATAACATTATCTTTTCTATTCTGGATCAGGTACAAAAGTGTATTAGACATGTTAAATTCCTGGAAACTTTATTTTCTAAAAAGTTAATAAACATGTCTATAAAATAAGGCCACGGTCTTAGCCGTGCTCATCCAACTTACTATTCTACTGTACTCTACTATGTAGCAAAAATGAGGCTTGCTTGCTAATAAAGGGTCACCTATTAAGCAGTCAAAATTAACAGAAATGGTACTATTAAAACCGAAATGTAAAAACTTTATTCTGTAGTACTGATCCACTCCCGCAGCTAAAAACTAAGAAAATTTCCATCTTAGTGCACTAATCCTGAATGAAACCAACTGTCCAAAAGGTGCCAATTCACCAGGAGCATCTAACAGAACACATGAGTGCCAATTATTAAACAGCCTGAAATGCGTCTTCAAAACAAAGCTAAGTATCTATTGCAATTTCTCTCTAAAAATACCTGAGAGAAAAAAATATATATATATATGTACTGTTCCCTCCAGCTTTTAAAAAGGGGTGCCATCTTTATAAGCACCTGACCTTGTCTACCTCTGTAATCCAGTGTCCTCTTTTAGTGAACTGGGGTCATATGGAAGCTAAGAGCTGGTGGTAGTAGGTTGTTCCCACATGCACCGTCAGACACATCATTCCTTTTTTACAGACATGTTATGACTCAAGTGCCTTCTTTAAGGTCACACAGAGAAGCATACGCTGCCACTGGCAATCTCTGGGGCATGGAGGATGGCCTTACACTGATGAGCTGTAGAGTACAATTTCCACATTGAGAAACAATGGGAAAGTAGTACCTATTAGAAATTCTAATGCAGAGTATGGGAATGGAATTTGGGTTTTATCCAAGCATTTTCCTAAAAACTTCCTGCACTCTTCTGCTGATCATACTCTGCACATTTGTGGAGGGGAAAGAAAGGTTCCCTGGGACTGTCAATAAGCAGTAACTGAGGCTGCTGAGGTTTAGATCCCAGTGGTCATCTGCAGATAAGACTGCACATGCAGGATCCTCTCTAAAAGTGTACAGTGAATGTTCACATTGGCCACACCCCTCTGGACTTGGGCTTGCCTTGTTACTTGTTCCACATCACAGCAGACACATTACTGACTGCCACAGGCAGGCGGACCAGGCAACATTGTAAATGTGGTTTGGCATTCTGAGCTTCCCTTTCCTCTTTCTATTCATAATGAGTCTCACTCTACTGTTCTTTATCTACTTGGAAAAAGTACAGTGGTGGGTGGATGTGTAATAGGATTCCCTTATTTTCTCAGTCTACCCTTTCAGTTATAAACACCCTGTCCTATAGAATACTGAAAAGGCCTGTTGTTGACCCCACCAGAGTTACAGGTGGGAGACTATAGGTTTTCCAGTCAGGGTGCTGAGCTCCAGGCTGTGGAGCCCGGGTTAGGCCAGCACCCAGGCAGCTAATCCTCACTTCCACAGGCCAGAACAGAGGGATCGGGGAACTTGGACTAGTGGTGATCATAGAACCTCCCATGATTCCAGAGAGTTCTGCACCCCAACACCTCAACTCTTACTTTGTATGTATAAAGATTTTAGAAAGCAAGGGTAAGAATGTCTCTAGAAGGAAAACTGTGTAATGTCTATTACAGCTTCTATATAATTGATTTGCCTTTATTCCTCAATTTGTATGTAATATAATATTTTATAATATCCATATGTTTCTGAATGTCAAAGAATCACATTAGTTCTACAAAAGGCATGAACTTCACCTGCACTCCTTTGACTGCAGGAGTGGCCCATGACATCAGCTATTCCAAGATCTGACTGGATTCCCTTTTGGCTACTGTGACTTGGTATTTGAATTTGGCTTGGACTTTAGGTTTTTCCCTAGGTTTACAATATATACATTTGTGCTTTCACGGTGACCTTGAAATGGTACTTATGGGGAGAATGCAAAATGTGTATGTACTATGTTTGTTACACTCCAAGATGGAAGGCAGTAGTCATGGGCCAGTTGGTCTTTCAAGCAGGCTCCTTTTATCTGAGACCTGCTCATTGCAAAGACACTCTCTTATTTGCCCTGTCACTGAGTCCCCAGATACTTGCTCTAATACTCGTCACTTCATCCTAGTTGAGGTAATCTTATTGTATTGATTTTGGAATTTGTATCTAGACTACAAGACTAAATGATTCTCTGTTAAGAGTCATGAATGTCATTGCTTTACAGAGAACCTTATTTGGTAGACTACTTTCAGTCTCTATATAGAGCTTTTTTAGAATTTGTAAAATGCACGTATTCTTTGAATAAAATTGATTTATTGGAGAAGCTCCCACTTGTACACTTTTATTATTTCCAATAAATACAAGCATGATCAAGGAAACCTGTGATTCTCCTCTATTCATCATCAAGTGTACCAGAGCGGAGCTCTGAGTTGTATAAAATGGGGCATTGAGAACAGGGGGTTTCTGCAGGGGTGTGGGAGGAAACTTAATGGGGAATCTAATGCCTCCCTATGAGATCAGATCCTTTTGACCACGGCATGAAGGCCACAAGTACATGTTTAGGTATTAATGGGGTTGTGGGAAATCTCCTGATCTTGCTAAGTGTAAGGCAGGGTAGGTTGACCAGCATAATTCTGCAGAGTATCAGTTCATAAATCATTTGAACCTGAACTGGAAGCTAAGGGCATGCAGTTAATTCTTGGTCAGGAATGAGAACCACGGTCCCTTGATCTGAAGAATTTTCCATACTCCACACAACCTGGATTTGAAGGGACAGAAAGAAAAGAGGTAAGTCACTGCCAGATACTTTTTAGCATTGTCTGTTCCTGAATAACAAAATATATAATATATTAAATAGATCAAAATCTTATTTGTGATTCCTCATTTCCTACACTCTTGTTTCTTGTGCACGACTGAGCATGGTTTAAACATCTTATCACTTAGCCTTGTTAATTTGTAAACAAGTCCAGATGCCCAGCTCCAGAGAATTTTGAGTTTCGTTTTCAGCTGCCTGAGGAATCTTTTGCATTGTAGTCATGAAAATCTTCCCCTAAAGGAAAAGAGAGTATGACTGGCAGGTTCTCCTGCCTGTAGATGCCGTGGATGCTTGCATCTCTGTTCTTTCCCTGGGATTTTATTAAGGATTCGGGCTGCAAGTGTCAGCATCACTGTATTTTCAACAAGATATTATTAACACAAGAGGAGCCTTGGGATGATAGAACTATTATAGACAAAGGAACAATTCCCTTTCAATTTAGCAGCAGGAAAAAAGCTGCAGGTGCCCTTTAGTTGCTTAAGTTGAGAGACACCAACACAGGTTGAAGGTTTTCCAGCAGGTGACTGTCTATTCTAGAGCCTGGAGGACACAAATTGTAGGGGATATGCTGGACCTACTGTATAATGTAAAATGCTTAGGACACTTTCAAACCACTTTGGCAAAATTGTATTTAAACCAGACTGCCGATATGTTGAACTTACAACTCAGTAAGTATATTTTAATTGTTTTAATTCCCATCAAATTGTAAAATCACCATTTTAAAGCAATTCAAATTTTCACTGTCATTTCAAGGAAACTTTGGCCTAATACATGAAAAAATGTAAGTTCATGATGTTTTTACTATTCTATGGAACAAAAACAAAATCAGATGCAATGCAGATAATATATCTTTAGCTACAATGTGCAGCAAATGAATGGCAAAATTGCCTGTTCATAAAATGGATTAAAAAACATGACCAAAATATGTGCTATTTACCTGAAACTCACTTTAAATTCAAAGAGAAAAATTGCCTGAAAGTGAAAGAATGAAAAAATACGAATACTAACCAAAAGAGAGCTGGAGTAGCTATACTAATATCACATAAAAGAGACTTTCACTATATACTGATAAAGGGGTATTTAATAAGACAAAACAATAAAATATACATATGCACCTAATGGTAAAACCTCCAAATATATGAACCAAATACTGACAGATTTGTAGGGAGAAATAGATGGTTCTACCTCAATAGTAGGAGATTTTAATGATTAATAAGGAAGTAGAAGACGTGAAAGATCCACTAAAGGAACTAGATCTAACACGTATATATATAAAACATGTCACGCAGCAGCAACAGAATACACGTTCTTCTCTAGTGCCCTGGATCATTCTCCAGGAGAGATTATATGTTAGGTCATAAAATCAGTGTTAATTAATTTAAAACATTGGAATCAAACACTATATCTTCTCCAACCACAATGGAATGAAGCTGAACATCAAAATAGAGGAAGAACTGGAAAATTCACAAAAATGTAGAAATTAAACAATGTACTCTTAAACAACCCACAGGTCAAAGAAGAAATCAGAAGCAAAATTATGAAATACCTTTAGAAATATGAAAATGAAAATACCACCTACTAAAAGTTATGGGGTGCACCAACATCAGTGCTGAGAAGAATTTATAGCTCGAAATGGCTATATTAAAAAAGAAAGATCTCAAATGAGAGACTGAAACCTCACAACTGGAGGAGAGAGAAAAGGAAGAGGAAACTAAACTAAAAGTGTGGAGCAGAAGGAAGGAAACAAGGAAGCTTAGAGTGAGATAAAGTAAATAAAGAATAGAAAAAAGCAATAATCAACAAAACCAAAAGTTCGTTCTTTGAAAAGATCAATAACATCAATAAACATTCAGGTATATGAAAAAAAAATATAGAGGACACAAATAAATAAAATAAAAAATGACCAGGGACAGTACTAACGAAGTCCAGAAATAAAAAAGATTATATGAGGATACTGTGAATAACTGTAGAACAACAAATTAGATAACCTAGATGAAATGGATGATTTTCTAGAAACACCGACTCAAAAAGAAATAGAAGATGACAACAGACCAATAACTAGGAAAGGGATTTAGTCAATAATTAGCAATCTCCCAACAAAGACAAAAACCATGACCAGAAGGAATCACAGGTGAATTCCAAGAATTAATACCAATCCTGCTCAAAATCTTCCAAAAACCTGAAGAGGAGTCAACGCTTGGTAATTCATTTCATGAGGCCAACATCTCCCTAATACCAAAGCCAAATAAAGATACCAAAATAAAAAGGAAATTACAGACCAATATCCCTCACGAATGTTTCCAAAATCTTCCACAAAATACATTCCCTCTAAGATCAGGAAAAATGTAAGAATGCCCACTGTCACCACTGTTATTCAACATTGTACTAGAAGTTCTACCCAGAGCAATTAGTCAAAAGAAAGAAATAAAAGGCATCCAAATTGGAAAAGAAGAAGTAAAACTTTACCAATTTGAAGATTACATCATTCAATGTGCAGAAAATCCTGAAAAATCCACAACAAAGCTACTAGAGTTAATAAATAAATTCAGCAAAGTGGTTGGTGACAAGATGAATACGCAAAAATTAGTTATATTTCCATATACTACCAATGAACAGTCAGAAGAAACATCAAGAAAGAAATTCCATTTAAAATAGCAACTAAATGAATCAAATATCTAGGAATAAAATGAACCAAGGATGAAAAGGACTAGTACACAGAAAACTACAAAATATGACTAAACGTAATCAAAGAAGACCCAAATAATGAAAGGGCATTGCATGTTCATGGATTGGAAGACTAAACATCATTAAGTAGATTCTAGGCAAAGTGATTTACAGTTTCAATGCAAACAATCAAAATTCCATCAGCCTTCTTTGAAGAAATGGAAAAGCCAATCATCAAATTTCTTTGGAAATATAAGTACTGCACCCCCAATTACCAAACTCATCTTGAAAATAAGAACATGGATGGAGGTCTCACACTTTGCAATCTTAAAACATACTACAAAGCCAGAGTAAACAAAAGAACATGTAGTGGGAAGTGGGTGTAGGCAGTGGTTGAGTGCCTGCTTCCCATGTATTAGATCCTGGGTTGTGGGAACCTCCCCATGTCTTCAGCCTATAGCTGCCTGTGTGACCAAGGCATAAGTTAAAGGTTAACAAACCTCCCCAGAGGGGAGAGAATATATAGATGGTATCATAAACTGTAATCTTAACAGGAACTAAACATCCTTGTTAAATATCCACACCCCAAGTGTGCACTTCATGTGACCCTAGCAGGAACTCTTTTCTCATACCCTATGGAATGTCCTCGTTCTAAAATCCCTTATATATCATCCTTCATTTTCTCATCTCGTTGCTGATCACTATCTTCATTCTCTGAACTGCTGCCTTCATAGAGTCTCTCCTGTCCGTAATTCCCAATAAAGCTTATGCCTGACTAAATGCCAGGTGGGTTCTTTGGTCTTGCAGCTGCACCAACTCGTGCCCTTCACAATTTGGGTTGTAACACAGGTCCACTCCCTGGTACTTCCTAAACAGAAAAAGAAAAAAGAGAGAGAAAAGAGCACGTACTGACAAAGGACAGATATATAGACCAATGGAATCTAATTAAGAGTTCAGAAATAAACCCTCGTTTTTGACAATGGCCAACTGATTTTTGGCAATGGTGCCAAGTCTGTTCAATTGGGAAAGAATACTCTTCAACAAATGGTGCTGGGAAACTGAATGCCCATAAGCAAAAGAATGAAGGTGGACCACTACGTCACACTTTATACATAAATCAACACAAAGTGAATGTAAGAGCTAAATATAAAACCCAGGACTATAAAATGTCTGGAAGAAAACATAGGGAAACATTTTCAGGGACTTGTGTTAGGCAATGGCTTCTTAGAGGTTACACCAAAAGCACAATCAACAAAAGAAAAAATAGAGAAATGCGAACTCATCAGAATTAAACACTTTTGTATATCAACGGACATTATCATGATGGTAAAAAGACTACCTAGGCAAAGAGAGAAAATATTTGGAAACCACATTGCCCTAAGGGTTTAATAGCTAGAATTAGTGAGATATCCACACCTCAACAACAAAATGACAAACAACCCAATTTAATAGTAGGCAAAATACTTTGCTCCGAAGAATACAAATAGACATTTGTCAGAAGTTATACAAATGACCAAAAGAACTTGAAACAATGTTCATTAGCCAATAGGGAAATGCAGATTGAAACCATAATTAGATTCCATTTCACACACCCTAGAATCCTTACTCTTGTAAAAAGGGAATATTAAAAACAATGGAAGATGTTAACATCAGACAAAAATATTATGCTAAGAAACCAGACACAAAGTACTACATATCGTATGATTCCATTTATATAAAATGCAAAAATAGATCAATGTATAAAGAAGAGAAGTGATGGAGAGGGTGTGGAGAAAGAGGAACACTCGTTGCTGGAAATGTAAAATGGCGCAGATGCTGTGGTACAGTCGTGTATTTCCTCAGAAATTTAAGTACAGAATTACCATAGGACTAGGCAATCCCCCGCTCTAAGTATATACCCAAAGAATTGAAATCAGGTACTCCAACAGATATTTGCACACCAAATGTTCATAGTGGCATTCACAATTGCCAAATGATGGAAGCCAACCAAGTGGTTTTTATTTATAGTTATCTGCAACCATCACCACAATCTACTTTGAGACCATTTCGGCACCCCAAAAAGAAACCCCATATCCATTTGCAATCACTCCCCATTTCCCTCAAAACCCTCCCCTCAGTCCCTGGAAACATAATTTTACTTTCTGTCTCTGTGGATTTCCCTATTCTGGACATTGGGTATAAATGGATTCATACAATATATGATCCCTTTGTGTCTGGCCTCTTTTTTTTTTTTTTTTTAAAGATTTATTTATTTATTTCATTCCCCCCCCCCCTCCCCCGGTTGTCTGTTCTCTGTGTCTATTTGCTGCATCTTGTTTCTTTGTCTGCTTCTGTTGTTGTCAGCGGCATGGGAAGTGTGGGCGGCGCCATTCCTGGGCAGGCTGCACTTTCTTTCGTGCTGGGCAGCTCTCCTTATGGGTGCACTCCTTGCGCGTGGGGCTCCCCTATGCGGGGGACACCCCTGCGTGGCAGGGCACTCCTTGCGCGCATCAGCACTACGCATGGGCCAGCTCCACACGGGTCAAGGAGGCCCGGGGTTTGAACCGCGGACCTCCCATGTGGTGGACGGACGCCCTAACCACTGGGCCAAGTCCGTTTCCCTGTGTCTGGCCTCTTTGATATAGCATGTTTATGAGGTTCATCAATGCTGTAGCATGAATCAGTACTTCAATCCATTTTGTGTTTGAATAATAGTCCACTGTATGGGTATATCACGTTTTATTTTTCCTTTCATCAATTGATGAGCATTTGGGTTATTTCTACTTTTCATTATTATGAGTAATCATGCTACGAACATTCACATAAAATGTTTCTTTGAACACCTGTTTTCAGCTCTTTGGGATATATATCTAGGAGTGAACTTGCTGGATCGTACCATAATTTTTGGTTCACATTTTTTAATCTATTTTTTAATTTTAAGTTTTCAAATTTATTGACGTATATCACTCTTACATAAACTAAATAAACAATAAGTGTATAGTAATAGCTGTGAACTTAGAAAACAAACATACATAACATCATTTGGGGCTCTGAGAACTCACCCTACCAACGATACCTTGCATTGTTATGAAACATTTGTAAGTAATGATGTAAGAGCATCCTGAAAATATTACTACCAGCCAAAGTATCTTACATTTGGTGTATTTTCCCCCAAACTACCCTATTATTATTTTTTACATCCTTTATCCATGAACATACATAAACAATAAGTGTATCATATAAGTGGGGAATTTAGAAAGCAAACATGCATAACATCGTGCAGGGATCCCATACCTCAACACACCACCAGCACCTTTGAGGAACAGCCAAACTGTTTCCAAAGAAGCAGCATCATTTTACATTCCCACCAGCAGTCTGTGAGAGTTCTCATTTCTCCACATCCTCCAACAACACTTATTACCTGCCTTTCTTATGATAGCCATCCTAGCGAGTGCAAAGCCATATCTCATGATTTTGATTTGTGTTTCCCTAAAGGCTTATGTTGTTGAGCATCTTTTCATGTGCTAATTGGCTACTATTTCTCTTTCTTGGATAAATGTAACTACGTGTTTATGAGTCCAGCATTGATAAGAAAACATAACAAAAACATGATAAAAAAGAAAACGAGGTCCAAAATCATTACCACCAATAACAATGTTGATGAAAAAGAAATCATTAGATTAATAGATCTAGTAGCATGCACAAAAGATGATAAATCACAATCAAGTTGGGTTGAGTCCAGGATTGGAAGGCTGGTTCAGTAATTGAAAATCATGAAATTTACCTCACCATTCTAACCAAAGGAGCAAACCATATAAAAATCTTAGCAGGGTAGAAATATATTTGATAAAAGTCAACAGTCATTCATGATGAAAACGTTGGCAAACTGTGTCAAGAAGGGGATTTCTTTAATCTGATGAAGGATGTCTACAAAAATCTACAGGAAATATCATACCTGTTGGTGGAAAACTTTCCCTTTGAGATTAAGACCAAGACAAGGATTCCCAATATTACTAGTTCAATGCATCATTGTGCTGGTAGTACTAACCAATGTACTGAGAGAAGAGAAATGAATAAAGATGTAAGTATTAGAAAGAAGAAAATTAAACTCTCAATGTCTGATGATATAATTCTCTATGGAAACTCTAAAAGAATGCATAGCTACAATTATCAGAATCGCTTTATGAGATAAGAACGTTGTGGGATTCAAAGACAATATATAAAAATGAGTTGTGTTTCTATGCAAAGGTAGCATAGACATTTAATATGATATTATTTTCAAAACTCTATGCAGGGGAGCAGATGAGGCTCAAGCTGTTGTGCACCTGCTTGCCAGATTCAATGTCCTGGGTTCAATCTCTGACCCTTGTACCTAAAAAAAAAAAAAAAAGGCAAAGGTGAAATCCAGTTAAACTGTGGATCTAAATACCAGTAACATTTTGAGGAGGAGATAAAAGTTTATTTCCTTGAATTCCAGGTCTTAAGAAGAACACCAAGCCTAAACCAAAAGAAACCTAAACATAAAAGTAAATATTGGTAAGTAGAATTAAATTAAAAACCATTGTCCATTATAGCAAGGAGTAACAAGGGCATGGGGGCGGGGTGAGAAATTATTTCCAGTTTCAAGGAATACCTGTCAGAGCTCAAATACAAACTATATGAAGAACACTTCCCAAATGATAAAGAGAAAGACAAACTCAAGGGAAAGCAAATGAGCAAGATAACTGAGCAACTGTTAAACATATCAATAAAAAGGTGCCCTACATCATTAATCATCAGTGATATACAGGATTAAAACTCAATGAGATACCTAATCCCGCTTAAACCAATGACTACATCTGTGAATCATGGCAATAGCAAGTGATGTTAAGGAAGTGGAGTAAGCAGAGAAAGCAGAACAGCTGGAATGCCCATACACTGTTAGCAATTGTATAAACTGGTACAACCATTTCTGAAAAGTTTAGAGTCATCTACTGTAGCAGTTTGACACAGCTATGAATTCCAAAAGTAGATATTGGATTATGTTTGTAATTGGTCTGAACCTGGGCATGATTCAGTTATGATTAGGGCTTTGATTGGGCCCTGTTATTAGGGCATTGAGACCCCACCCCTTGGTGGGCGGGGACTCCCAGATAAAAGGCATGGCAAAGGGCAGAGTTGAGGGTTTTTGATGGTGGAGTGTTGATGTTGGAGTTTGATCCTAGAGCCAGGAGAATAGAGATGGAGTCACAGAGGAATAGTGTTGGCTTCTTCGACATTGCAGAAACTCCAGGGAGAGAGAGAGATGGAGCCATTTGCCTGATAGTCTAGAGCTGACCTTGTGGAGAAAACAGAGGCGCTGCATCCAGAGGAACCCAGGAAGCCTGAACACTCGCAGACGTTGGCAGCCATCTTGCTCCAACTCATGAAAATAGACTTCGGTGAGGGAAGTGAATTATGCTTTATGGCCTGGTATCTGTAGGCTCCTACCCAAAATAAAAGCCATTAATGAAAACCAACCAATTTCCAGTACTTTGCATCAGCACCCCTTTGGCAGAATAATACATCTAGTAAAGTTGTTTATAGCTGTGTTAGTTGTAAAATCCAAAATCAGAAGCAACATAAATGAGCACCATATCAGAATGGATAAATCGATTGTGCTTTGTTGAGCACAATGAAGTCCTATACAGCAATGAAATGAATGAACTAAGCTTCTTGCATCTATGTCAATGGATTTCAAAAACAAGATTTTGAATTAAAGAAGTCACAGCAAAAGAAAACCCTCTACATATTTCCATTTTTATAAAGGTTAAAAATGGGTGAAACCAAATTGTATTGTTTGTAGTCAGGGTAGAAGCTAGTTAACACTTAGAAGGAAGAAGGCAGCACTGAATGGGAGGGAACCCAGGAGACTTCTGGTTTGATGGAACTGTTGTCTTTCTTGACCTAGGTGGAAGGTTCATCCACTTTCTTCTTTGTTGTTGTTGTTGTTAATTTTTAAAATGTATGATTTTGAAAGTTCTGGTAACAAGTACAACATAAAATTCCCCATTTTAGCCACTTTCAAGCTTACACTTTAGCGGTAATTACATACACAATGTTGTGCTACCGTCACCATCATCTAGTACCAAAACTTTATCATCCTCCCTAAACAGAAACTCTGTACTAACTAAGCAATTACTCCCCTTTCCCCAACCTTCTGCCCACCCCTAGTAACCTGTATTCTACTCTCCGGCTCTATGAATTTGCATATTCTGATTGTATGAGAGATCATACAATGTTTGTCATTTTGCCTCCCCTTTACTTTTGAACAATTTTCTAAAGGTTTTCTTTATATGTTTGAACTGCCAAACTTAGTATTTGGGGATGCAAGGTTAGGCAATGAAACTAAAAGGGGAAATAAGGAAGGATTACTGTAAGTCAAGATATTGGTAACCTTCAAGGGGTAGGAGGATGTCATAAAAGGGGCCAGGTGTGGGGTTTCAGGGTTGCATGAAACCCTGAAATACACCTTGTATTTCTTCATTCAGATGGTAATTCCAGTATTTTCTTTGTGATGAATCATTGGTCTATACAGACCTGAAATGTGTATTTTTCAATATATATTTTACAATTATATATGCGTGTGTATATTTGCAGGTGCTCAGGTCATCCGTGTGTGTGGACTTGTCTTTCTGTACTATATTGAGCCAGGCAAAGCACAGGATCAGCCTCTGATCTTTCCACTTTTCTCCAATACTTAGAATACAACTTCCCCATCATACCCAAAGGGAATAAACAGGTTGATAATCCCCTCAGAACTGCCTCAGAAGGTAAGTCCCCTGGTAGCATAGCCTGGAAGTTAAAGAGGCCAGAAGGGAGGGCAGCAGCAGAGTCAGGGTGCTATCTAAGAAAATGTTTAGGGACACCCTCATGGTTGAGCTAAATCAAAGGGAGAACAGCGCTGTGCAGCGAAGTGGAATTCCCACGAGCTGCTCCCCATTGTGCACCAGAATAGCTATTGGATAGATGGCCAGTGCCTTTCATAGCAGTTAGAGGAAAATACAAGCCTTCCCCAGGAATATCAAGGTCTAACGGGAACCCAACCCTGCCTATCACTCCCAAGCCACCTCCTCCCATACTCCAGACCCTGCCCCTCACCCTTCTCCAATATACTGCCTTCCTTTTCGTTAAAAACAATAACACCATTTACCTGGACACTTTTTTTTCAGGCTGTGACATAAAAAGCTAAAGGTCCTTCAGACAGTCAGGGTGAGGGGATTTGTTCACTGGCTATGGGAGTTGAGAAAGAAGACAGGAGTGAAGAGGACTCCACCCACTTGGCAAAAGGCAGTGTCACTTCAAGGGATCTAAGAGTAGCAGAATGTAGGGAACTAGATTAGAAAAGTCCTGCGGTACAGTTTGGCTAGCTTGCTTTGGGTAGATTAAAAAATCCTTTAAAATTGTTCTTCTGCCCATCACTCAACCACCACACCGGCAGTGATTATATTTTAATATGCATGGAATGTGATAGACGAGAAAGTGGGTTTGACAGTCGCTTTAGTTTACATACATTTCAAGATCTCACTGCACTTAGGCACCACATTCCATCCTCCCCATTCCCTTGTGCTAATGAGTTCAGCCTGGGTTTGGCTGAATCTTCACTGCACCTGTAGGAGCTCCCGCCCTCACTGCAACTCAGCTGCACTCTCACAACCTTCTTCTAACTAAAGGGCCTTCCTTTTTCCTTTGTCTCTATTTCAATCCGTTGTGCACAACGATACTACTCATTGATAGATATGAAGTTCAAATTGGATGTGGTTATTCAAGGCCTTAGAATCACAAAGGCTCTTCAAGCAGAGAGCATCCATCCCAAGCGTTTTTGCTCTTGGCTGCTTTTCTTACCCCATCTTTTCCCACATACGTCATTCAGTGTCTTTTCTAAAATGCCAGATCTTGCATTCCTAAGGGAGACGGCCATGTTGTTTCATATTCCTGCTTCTGTGTATGTACTCCTCCCTGATCCTCAAAGGCCACTCCATTTGCACCTTGTGTACCCCACCGATTATCACGTGCAATTCACATTGCAGCTAGCTTGCCAGATTTCCAAGTGCAAACCTTGCATCCTTTGAACCATGCGACGCCCTATGCTAACTCGAGCCTACATCATTCTTTGCATCCAAGCGCTGAAGTCTTTCCATATCCCCATTTTGACAAAAGAGGAGCTCACATCCACCTGTAGGGGTGAGAGGAATAAAACTTGGACAGGCTTGCCAGAGGAGGATGCAATTGGCGATGAAACAGAAGAAATTGGGTGAACAAGATTTCCAAAATCAGAGATGACAGAAAAAAGAGCCAATGGTATGTGCCGGAAGAATCGAGCTGGGCATTACAGAATGGGCATAATAATCACAGATATGAAGCACACTTTGCAGAAAGAGGAAATAATATGTCCAAAGACCAGTTCTTCAGCTGGGGCCTTGGATCGAGTGGACCGTGTGGCTGTCTATCATTTCAGGCCCACCAATCATCAGCATGGAAGGCGGGAGTCCGGTGGATTAGATTTCAACCTGGATTGCTTATTGGCCTGGGGGGCTGGGGGGTGGGGGTAGGTACGGTGGCCCCTAGGAATGTGAGAACATGGCGGCGCCTCCCTCCTGTCATCACAAAAATGTAAGTTGAATTCAGCGTAATTTGTAACGCTGATCAAGAGTTGGCTGTTTCTGGTGTCATTTTCGTAAAATCGGTTGTGTTGTCTAAAAATGTACTTTAACGGACGTGTCCGAAGGGTTTATGAATGTGTGACAGGGAAGGTCGCTTGGTCGCGCTTGGGTGCAGTGTTGAGTTTTATTTCACATCGTGATCACTCGTTATACCATTTTATTAGTTTAAGTGTTATTATTGGTGCCCTTTTCTTCATGGTTTTAAGCATGTGTGATGGTTTCAGTTTAAACCCGAGGAAGAGGATGAGGCGGCTGCCTGTGCTGCTGTCAGTCCAGGACAGCGCAGTGTCCGTTGGCCGCGATGGGCCTGACTTTGCCTTTGTTTTTTTCAATGTCGTTGGTTGAATCTTGGTCTGTAAACTTTTCGTGAGTTCTCTTATCAGGGACTGGATGACGTCTGTAATTTTAGATGTGAAATGGAGGAAATTAACGAGCTGAGGGAGGGCGTGTGGGATTATGACAGACAGTGGCCCTTAGCTGCCTTTGCGTGCTCTATTGTGTTTCATGTCACAATATTTAATCTCATTTGCTTGTGTAAATTTCTTAATCCGTCTTCTTCAGATGCTGTTTTAAATATATTTATTTCTGGTTATAGGCCATTGTTTCCCTCACCACCCTGAATAATTATCAGTGTTCTTTGACTGCTGTTTTGCATTTTTACGTAATATAAATATGTATTATACGTGATTGATTTTAAAACGTGGTCCTCATGTTTTCTTGCGTTTTCCTTAAAATGTTTGCTGTTATTTGCAGTTTACTACTAAGGTAAATAGCGGTCTGGTTGGCCAAGAGTTTGTTGCTTTAAGATTTGGAAGGGAATCAATCCCTTGGGAATCTAGCTAATATTTTATTTTACTGCGTATCGCCGTGGATCGTTGTTTTGTTTGTTTGTTTTTAATGACATTGTAATCGTTTGCATTTATTTAATTTTGGTATTGGTCGTGTTCCGTAAATATCCTTTTGAAATGAAAATATTTTCAGAGTACATGGAAATTAATCATCTAATATGAACACTTGACGGTTTATAAACTCAGAGGCTGCCGCATAGCAGATTTTAACAGCCTAGACTGAACGCAGCTTGGCATTACACTTTACAAAACCACTGTATTTATCCTCTTTGCAAAAGTTTTCTTTTCAGGTTTGGTATAAATTGCAATCTTCAGAGGAGTGAATTAACGTCTGATTGAGAGCCTTTTAATTTATAAACTGATTGTTCTAATTGCGTGTTTTGACATAGTTTTTTAAATTCCGGTCTTGTCCTCATATACATATTTTCGTTAAAAATCAATATTTTGAGGTATTCTATTTACAAAAGCAGACGTAATCATGTGAGTACTTGACGGTTTACGGAAGTGAAGAGTTAAAGGTCTACAATCCCCTGCCACTTCAGTTTGACACTTCATCTTACAAAGAAGTTGTGTGTTTGGTATGATTTGATTCCATTTACTGTGGGTCCTGGTCTCTATCATAAGCTCTGTGATAAAGTTTGGCGTTATCGATAATTCACAATGTGTTCTAATTGCCTTACTCCTCTTGATTTACGACTGTTACTGGTCTGACACTGCCCGCGAGCCTAACCTTTTATTTTACTATTAAATGAAATGGTGTTTTAATATCATTGAACTTGCAGTTTTGGAGTTTGTGAGTCCTATTTCAGAGTTGTGTTGAAAATGAAGGCCGTTTTGTGGTATTTTCAATGTAAAAATGCGCAGCCCTCAGAGGAGCTGAGACCGGGTGTTTCCGACAGTAAATACCCGGAAGTGCCTTCCACCTGTCACTCTTGAATGTCTGTTGGGAGTTCAATTCCCCAGGCGACTGCATTAACATCACGCTCTTAAATTGTCATGGGAAGCACCATTACAGAGAGTATTAGTGCTCCTTCCTAGAGTGTCTAGAGATAGGAACTACCACCTACCTCGGGGTCACTACTTGGCCACTGCTGACTAACTCCACGGTAGAGACCCTGTTTCTACAACCTATTCCTTTCATTAGACAGGGATGTCTTTTTTGAGTACGTATTTGTGTCCCTCGGTACACTGGGTGTAGTGTTAAAGTGACATTGGCATTTCTAAGGATGTTCTGATCTCAGAGAAACCTGATAGTCACATTTTAAAATCAAAGTATTGATCAACCTTTTTATCCTTTTTGGAAAGGCGTTGCAGTAGCCGGCAGGAACAGAAAAGCCTGGATGGCATTGACCAAAAAGAAAAAGAAAAAAAATCAGGAGTCCAGGAATTGTGGGAGTACTGCTCAGGTTTTTGTTTCAGGTATGAGAATGTGGATCTCAAGGTAATTTCCATACCTTCTATGCGAAGGGGGAAGAGGGGACCTGTCGATTGAGTGGCGAAAATGGTAGTCTGACAGTCTGACTCTGCAGGAGTGGGGAGGGCATTTATTGGGTGGGGTCATGGAGGGATAGGTCAACAATTAATGTAAAGTATAAGGCAATACTACCTCTGTTCTTTCCATGCATCTTTGGCCTTTTCCTTGTTTTGCAGAAATTCCTGGTGCCATACATAATGTTTCATTCACAATGAGGCTCTATTATCTGAGTCTGGGCTGTTTCTCTCTATGGTCTTTGAGCCTCAGTTTTCTCATTTGCAAATTGGAAACCATACCTTGCTATCAGGGAGGTTGTGAGACTCAAGTGTGGTCATCTTTTTAAAGAATCCAGGACATATCAGGTACTCAAAGAATGAGTAAACATTTCCTGAGTCCACATTTTCGAGCAGAACATTAGTGTGTTCGTTTTCCCTCCTCTCCTTCCCCATTTCGCTAACCCCTACCTCTTTTGGCTCAGGCATAATTATCTTGAAATATGTGTTTCCTTTGCCAGGATCAGCCAGTTTCCTGAGTGGTTACCTTGGTGTCCCTTTGGAAAGGGCATTTCTGTAACCTTCCTGTAAAGCAAGAGGAAGCTCAGGAACCCTGCCTTTGCCAAGCTCCGAGCTGACTTCTGTGGTGGCAAACTACGGACACTTGACATGGAGGCTGAAGAGACTGGGCTCCTATCTGGACTTAGGATTCCTCAAGCTGTGTTGGCCTGAGGGTGCCTGTTAACTGGCAGCACCTTCCAGAAGGGTCTGTGCTTTTTCCTCATCTTTGTAAAGTCATTTACTGGGAGGTGATTTGTGCCTTGAAATTCAGATGAAGGTATTTTGCAATTTGAGAGAGGCAGGGTAAAGTGCCAACTATACACATGAAATGTTCTTAGAGGTTTACAAAGAAGCTTCTAACCTTCTGTCTCAATAGATACCTTCAGCTCCACTACTTTTCTATTAGCATGGGCTTTATTCACATTGTGGCATGACAGAGTCTGAAGTTCACCTACCCAAGGTCAAAAAATCCACATTCTTTTTTACTAGAAGCCAAAGAGTCTATTTGTGTAGTCTTTGTGTAGCATATTGACATTTCAAATATTTTGGTTCAGTCCTCTAATTGGTTAAATCACTTTAAAGTGCTGTTAGGTGGGGTCCATTGTTATATCCCAACCATTGACAAACAGGACTGAGGTGTTTACAAAAAGCTTTCCCCAAACACACTTAGTGGGTCTGTGCCAGCCATGTGCCTTCAGGAAGGGTTGTCTAATTGCTAGTCCAAAACAGTTGTCAAACTTAAGTGTAACTGAGAACTGTCCTCCCATTCCATACCCTCTTATAGTGCCTTCTACTAATCACAGTCTTCTTAGGTCTCTTCACACGTGAAAAACAGAAGCTAGTAGTTTGGTTTAATGGATAATTTCACTGAGTATTGATATTTTACAAGTGAGCACAAAATAGAGGGTTCCCAAATGGTGCTTCTTGAAATGGTAATTTCAAGAATCAAGACACTCGGGGGAAAAGATGACAGTTCTCCCCAGAATTTAAGATGTGGACTGTTCCTTAGATCTTTTTCAAGACTGTTTTCTTTGCCAGCCTTGTCATTCAGTCATCTCTGATATGTACTCAATGAATGTCTAGTGACATGGGTATGGTAATGTGCTGTAAATTCTTTGTGGGATGTATTCCCCATCAAACTCAGTCACCCTATTATTTATATGTGAGCTGAGGTCATCTGGAGATCTTCATGAAAATTAACAGCTGTTGGATGTAAGTTGTTTGCACATACTCTGTCAGACACAGCATTTCATTTCAAACTTGCAGGGTGGAAATACCTTTCACAATGTCACATGGGAAAGCACACCCTGGCACTGGCAACATCTGGGGCATGGGAATCTCGTGTGCCCATGACGGAAAAGGAGATGTTCTCTAATAAGACTCCTGCGCTGAACAGGGTTGTTTCCACTCTGCGAGATTCAATGATATATTAGTTATCATTGGGAATCCAGACCCTGTTTGGGAAGGGGATATGACTTTTACCCAAGCCTTTCTCTGTTAGCTTCCAGCACTCTTCCGCTGAGCATACTCTGCAAGTTGGTGGGAACATAAAACTACCTGGGAACTGTGAAAAAGCAGTAGCTGGTAACTTTTGTCTCCCCATGGGCATCTGCCGATGATACTGGAAACCCAGGAACCTCACAGTATAGGTGTCTACCCAGGATGCTTAACCCCTTCTATTTCTCAATGCTTGAGGGAGGGCATCCCTCAGGCTTTAGCTGTCACTTTCCCTAATTATCCACTGGATTCCTTTTCCTGTTGGTGGCCTGGCCCCTCTTGCCATTTATGTTGTCCCACAGGGGCAGTTCCATTACCTCAAAGGAACATTGCTAGCGCTCTCATGGAAGAGGGTTCTGTAGATACAACAATGAGGGATTTGTGCAACTTTTGTAGCACTTTAGCAACTGGAGCATTTGAATAGGGTGGAGTTGCATTTGAGGAAATTTGGGGGCAGATGGTTTCCCTATTTTAGGCTTTCGATTTCTCTCAATTAGTCCACTCTGAGACTGGTTACAGAACAGTCTGACCAGGGTTAGGAGGATATTCAGAGAGGACAAGGATTAAGCAGATAGTTGGAAGCACAAGGGAATTTTTTGTGGGAGGTGTCGTAGGTGCTGTGTGTTCATCGGAGAGTGTCCTGCTCTCTTTCCCATCCCCTGCATTAGTTTGCAGTCCGTGTAGCTGGGGTACAGAAGACAGCAATGCACATTGTTGATTGTTCTACGCACAAATATAGCCCTCTTGCAAAAATGAGACATACATGAGGGAGACAGTGACTTATTTTCCACATTCCTGAGCATTGTTGCATAGCACAGTACTCTGTCAGACACAGCATTTCATTTCACACTTGCAGAGTGGAAATACCTTTCACAATGTCACATGGGAAAGCACACCCTGGCACTGGCAACATCTGGGGCATGGGAATTTCGTGTGCCCATGACGGAAAAGGAGATGTTTTCTAATAAGACTCCTGCGCTGAACAGGGTGGTTTCCACACCGCGGTATTCAGTGATATATTAGTTATCATTAGGAATCCAGACCCTGTTTGGGAAGGGCATATGACTTTTACCCAAGCCTTTCTCTGTTAGCTTCCAGCACTCTTCCGCTGAGCATACTCTGCAAGTTGGTGGGAACATAAAACTACCTGGGAACTGTGAAAAAGCAATAGCTGGTAACTTTTGTCTCCCCATGGGCATCTGCCGATGATACTGGAAACCCAGGAACCTCACAGTATAGGTGTGTACCCAGGATGCTTAACCCCTTCTATTTCTCAATGCTTGAGGGAGGGCATCCCTCAGGCTTTAGCTGTCACTTTCCCTAATTATCCACTGGATTCCTTTTCCTGTTGGTGGCCTGGCCCCTCTTGCCATTTATGTTTTCCCACAGGGGCAGTTGCATTACCTCAAAGGAACATTGCTAGCGCTCTCATGGAAGAGGGTTCTGTAGATACAACAATGAGGGATTTGTGCAACTTTTGTAGCACTTTAGCAACTGGAGCATTTGAATAGGGTGGAGTTGCATTTGAGGAAATTTGGGGGCAGATGGTTTCCCTATTTTAGGCTTTCGATTTCTCTCAATTAGTCCACTCTGAGACTGGTTACAGAACAGTCTGACCAGGGTTAGGAGGATATTCAGAGAGGACAAGGATTAAGCAGATAGTTGGAAGCACAAGGGAATTTTTTGTGGGAGGTGTCGTAGGTGCTGTGTGTTCATCGGAGAGTGTCCTGTTCTCTTTCCCATCCCCTGCATTACTTTGCAGTCAGTGTAGCTGGGGTACAGAAGACAGCAATGCACATTGTTGATTGTTCTACGCACAAATATAACCCTCTTGCAAAAACGAGACATACATGAGGGAGACAGTGACTTATTTTCCATATTCCCTGAGCATTGTTGCATAGCACAGTACTCTGTCAGACACAGCATTTCATTTCACACTTGCAGAGTGGAAACACCTTTCACAATGTCACATGGGAAAGCACACCCTGGCACTGGCAACTACTGGGGCATGGGAATCTCGTGTGCCCATGACGGAAAAGGAGATGTTCTCTAATAAGACTCCTGCGCTGAACAGAGTGGTTTCCACACCGCGGTATTCAATGATCTATTAGTTATCATTAGGAATCCAGACCCTGTTTGGGAAGGGGATATGACTTTTACCCAAGCCTTTCTCTGTTAGCTTCCAGCACTCTTCCGCTGAGCATAGTCTGCACGTTGGTGGGAACATAAAACTACCTGGGAACTGTGAAAAAGCAGTAGCTGGTAACTTTTGTCTCCCCATGGGCATCTGCCAATGATACTGGAAACCCAGGAACCTCACAATATAGGTGTCTACCCAGGGTGCTTAACCCCTTCATTTCTCAATGCTTGAGGGAGGGCTCATCTCTCAGGCTTTAGCTGTCACTTTCCCTAATTATCCACTGGATTCCTTTTCCTGTTGGTGGCCTGGCCCCTCTTGCCATTTTTGTTTTCCCACAGGGGCAGTTGCATTACCTCAAAGGAACATTGCTAGCGCTCTCATGGAAGAGGGTTCTGTAGATACAACAATGAGGGATTTGTGTAACTTTTGTAGCACTTTAGCAACTGGGGCATTTGAATAGGGTGGAGTTGCATTTGAGGTAATTTGGGGGCAGATGGTTTCCCTATTTCAGGTTTTCGGTTTCTCTCAATTAGTCCACTCTGAGACTGGTTACAGAACAGTCTGACCAGGATTAGGAAGATATTCAGAGAGGACAAGGATTAAGCAGATAGTTGGAAGCACAAGGGAATTTTTTGTGGGAGGTGTCGTAGGTGCTGTGTGTTCATCGGAGAGTGTCCTGCTCTCTTTCCCATCCCCTGCATTAGTTTGCAGTCCGTGTAGCTGGGGTACAGAAGACAGCAGTGCACATTGTTGATTGTTCTACGCACAAATATAGCCCTCTTGCAAAAACGAGACATACATGAGGGAGACAGTGACTTATTTTCCACATTCCTGAGCATTGTTGCATAGCACAGTACTCTGTCAGACACAGCATTTCATTTCACACTTGCAGAGTGGAAATACCTTTCACAATGTCACATGGGAAAGCACACCCTGGCACTGGCAACATCAGGGGCATGGGAATCTCGTGTGCCCATGACGGAAAAGGAGATGTTCTCTAATAAGACTCCTGCGCTGAACAGGGTGGTTTCCACACCGCGGTATTCAATGATCTATTAGTTATCATTAGGAATCCAGACCTTGTTTGGGAAGGGCATATGACTTTTACCCAAGCCTTTCTCTGTTTAGCTTCCAGCACTCTTCTGCTGAGCATACTCTGCAAGTTGGTGGGAACATAAAACTACCTGGGAACTGTGAAAAAGCAGTAGGTGGTAACTTTTGTCTCCCCATGGGCATCTGCCGATGATACTGGAAACCCAGGAACCTCACAGTATAGGTGTGTACCCAGGATGCTTAACCCCTTCAATTTCTCAATGCTTGAGGGAGGGCATCCCTCAGGCTTTAGCTGTCACTTTCCCTATTCATCCACTGGATACATTTTCCTGTTGGTGGTCTGACCTCTGTTGCCATTTTTTTTTCCCACAGGGGCAGTTACATTGCCTCATAGGAACATTGCTAGCACTCTCATGGAAGAGTTTGCTGTAGATTCAGCAATGAGGGATTTGTGCAACTTTTGTAGCACTTTAGCATCTGGGGCATTTGAACAATAGGCTGGAGCTGCATGTGGGGTAGTTTGGGGCAGATGGTTTCCCTATTTTAAGCTTTCAATTTCTCTCAATTAGTCCACTGTAAGACTGGTTATAGAATAGTCTGGTCAGTGTTAAGAGGATGTTGCAAGAGGACAAGGATTAAGAAGACAGTTGGAAGGACAAGGGATTTTGTTGTGAGAGGTGTGGTAGGTGCTGGGTGTTGAAGGGGGAGTGTCCTGCTCTCTTTCCCATCCCTTGCAGTGCTTTGCAGTCAGTGTAGCTAGGGGACAGAAGACAACAATGCACAATGTTGATTGTTCTACACACTAATATAGCCATCTTGCAAAAATAAAGCACACATGAGAGAGACAGTGACTTATTTTCCATATTCCCTGAGCATTTTTGCATAGCACAGTACTGAGGGAAGGAACTGCTGTCACTTCTGATGTTCTCTAGCTCTTGGTTGTGTTGACCACTCACTCCATCACTTTTATAACAAGCTAGCGTCTTCTCGAGTCACTTATGAATGTGAACTGCTGTGGCTGATATGTTCTTTCAACATGCTCCTCCAGACACAGCACTTTATTTTCCACCTTCACATGGCTCAATCACCTTGATGAAGGTCACAGAGGTACACATGCATTGACATGTAAAGCAATTGGGAAATGGGAAATTGTGGGTCCTAGGGAAGTACTCGGTGATATCTGAATGGCAGATTCCTGTGCTTTTGCACTAATATGCTGAAGAGGATATTGTCCACATTGCAGTACAATTGTATATTAGTAATTAATAGAAATCCTGATTCATTGTCTGGGAAAGCAAAGTGAATATTTTCCAGGTTTTTCTCTGAAAGGTTCCCGCACTCTTCTGCTGCTCATACTCTGCAAGTTGGTGGGAACAAAAAGGTTACCTGACTACTGTCTGTAATCAGTAACTGAGTTTGATTACTTTTGAATCCCCATGGCAATCTGCAGATGATACTGGAGGTCCAGGAACCTGTCAGGACAGGTCTCTCTATAGAATGCCTAATACCTCCTACTCCTCAGTGCCCAGGAGGGCATTACCATCTGGCTTTAGCTGCCACTTTCCCTGTTTATCTGCTCTTAGCCTTTGGCTGTTGGTATTCTGAGTCCATGTTGCTCTTTTGGATGTCACAAAGCAGGTATTATATTGTGTCAAATCCAAAAGGGCACATCCTCTTGTGCCCTCTGCCCACTGAAGTCATACTGGGTCTCTCTTCAATGTCTGAAAAACAAGTGAATGGTTTGTCCTAGTGGATAATTCCACTGAGTATTGGCATTGAAAGGCATTCAAATGATAGAGAATTCCAAAAACAGTGATTCACTAATCCGTGGTAATTTCAAGAATGGAGACCCTCTTAGAGAAAGAAGACAACCTTCCTCAGAATTTAAGGTGTGGCCTGGTCCTTGGCTCCTTCTGAGAAATTCTTTCCTATGCCAGCCTTGGCTCTGAAGCACCTGTGGCAAGTCCTCAGTGAATGTCTCCTGACATGGGAATGATGATGTGCTGTAATTCTTTGTGGGATATATTCCACATCAAACTCAGTCACTGTATTATTTTTTTAGTGAGCTGCGGTCATATGGAAGCTAAGAGCTCTTGGTAGTAGTTTGTTACCACATACACTGCCAGACACCGCATTCCTTTATGGCACACTTGTTATGAGTCAAGTGCCTTCCTTTAGGTCACACAGAGAAGCACAATCTGCCACTGGCAATCTCTGGGGCATAGGAGATGTCCTTACACTGATGAGCTATAGAGTACACTTTCCACATTGAAGAACAATGGGAAAGTAGTACCTATTAGAAATTCTAATGGAGAGTATGGGAATGGAATTTGGGTTTTATCCAAGCATTTTCCTAATAACTTCCTGCACTCTTCTGCTGATCTTACTCTGCACATTTGTGAATGGGAAAGAAAGGTTCCCTGGGACTGTCAATAAGCAGTAACTGAGGCTGCTGAGTTTTAGACCTCAGTGGTCATCTGCAGATAAGACTGCACATGGAGGATCCTCTCTAAAAGTGTACAGTGAATGTTCACATTGGCCACACCCCTCTGGACTTGGGCTTGCCTTATTACTTGCTCCACATCACAGCAGACACATTACTGACTGCCACAGGCAGGCGGACCAGGCAACATTGTAAATGTGGTTTGGCATTCTGAGCTTCCCTTTCCTCTTTCTATTCATAATGAGTCTCACTCTATTCTTTATTTACTTGGAAAAAGTACAGTGGTGGGTGGATGTGTGATAGGACTCACTTATTTTCTCAGTCTGCCCTTTCAGTTATAAACACCCTGTCCTATAGAATACTGGAAAGGCCTGTTGTTGACCCCACCAGAGTTTCAGCTGGGAGACTATAGGTTTGCCAGTGAGGGTGCTGAGCTCCAGGCTGGGGACCACAGGTTTGGACAGCAACCAGGCAGCTAATCCTCACTTCCACAGGCCAGAACAGAGGGATCTGGGAACTTGGGCTAAGAGGTGATCATAGAACCTCCCATGAGTCCAGAGAGTTCTGCACCCCAACACCTCAACCCTTACTTTGTATGTATAAAGATTTTAGAAAGCAAGGGTAAGAATGTCTTTACAAGGAAAACTGTGTAATGTCTATTACAGCTTCTATATGATTGGTTTGCCTTTATTCCTCAATTTGTATGTAATATAATATTTTATAATATCCATCCGTTTCTGAGTGTCAAAGAGTCACATTAGTTGTACAAAAGCCATGAACTTCACGTGCACCCCATTGACTCCTGGAGTTGCCCGTGACATCAGCTATTCCAGGATCTGACGGGATTATTCCCCTTTGGCTACTGTGACTTTGTATTTTTTCCTAGGTTTACAATATCTGCATATGTGCTTACGCAGGGACCTTGAAAAGTTACTCATGGGGCAAAATGTGTATGTACTATGTTTGTTATACTACAAGATGGAAGGCAGTAGTCATGGGCCCCTTGGTCTTTCAAGCAGGCTCCTTTTGTCTGAGACCTGTGCATTGCAAAGACACTCTGTTTTTTTCCCTGTCAGTGAGTCCCCAGGTACTTGCTATAATACATGCCAATTCACCCTAGTTGAGGCAATCTTATTGTTGTATTAATTTTGAAATTTGTATCTAGACTTCAAGACTGAATGATTCTCTGCTAAGAGTCAAGAATGCCATTGCTTTACAGAGAACCTTATTTGGTAGACTACTTTCAGTCTCTATATAGTGATTTTTTTAAAATTTGTAAAATACACATCTTCGAATAAATTGATTTGTTGGAGAAGCTCCCACTTATACACTTTTATTATTTCCAATAAATACAACATGATCAAGGAAGCCTGTGGTTCTGCTCTATTCATCATCGAGTGCACCAGAGCAGAGCTCTGAGTTATATAAAATGGGGCATTGGGAACAGGGGGTTTCTGCAGGGATGAGGGAGGAAACTTAATGGGGAATCTAATGCCTCCCTATGAGATCAGATCCTTTTGACCATGGCATGAAGGCCACAAGTACATGTTTAGGTATTAATGTGGTTGTGGGAAATCTCCTGATCTTGCTAAGTGTAAGGCAGGGTAGGTTGACCAGCATAATTCTGCAGAGTATCAGTTCATAAATCACTTGTACCTGAACTGGAAGCTGAGGGCATGCAGTTAATTCTTGGTCAAGAATTAGAACCGGGAAACGGACTTTGGCCCAGTGGTTAGGGCGTCCGTCTACCATATGGGAGGTCCGCGGTTCAAACCCGGGGCCTCCTTGACCCATGTGGAGCTGGTTATGCGCAGCGATGATGCGCGCAAGGAGTGCCGTGCCACGCAAGGGTATCCCCCGCGTGGGGGAGCTCCATGCGCAAGGAGTGCGCCCGTGAGGAAAGTCGCCCAGCGTGAAAAGAAAGAGCAGCCTGCCCAGGAGTGGCGCCGCCCACACTTCCCGTGCCGCTGACGACAACAGAAGCGGACAACGAAACAAGACTCAGCAAATAGACACCAAGAACAGACAACCAGGGGAGGGGGGGATATTAAATAAATAAATAAATCTTTAAAAAAAAAAAAAAAGAATTAGAACCACGGTCCCTCGATCTGAAGAATTTTCCTTTACTCCACATAACCCGGATTTGAAGGGACAGAAAGAAAAGAAGTAAGTCAGTGGCAGATACTTTTAAGCATTGTCTGTTCCTGGATAATACCAAATATATAATATATTAAATAGATCAAAATCTTATTTACGATTCCTCATTTCCTACACTTATGTTTCCTGTGCACGATTGAACATAGTTTAAACATTTTATCACTTAGCTTTGTTAATTTATAAACAAGTCCATATACCCAGCTCCAGAGAATTTTGAGTTTCGTTTTCAGCTGCCTGAGGAATCTTTTGCATTGTAGTCATGAAAATCTCCCCCTAAAGGAAAAGAGAGTAAGACTGGCAGGTTCTCCTGCCTGTAGGTATGACACTGTGGATGCTTGCACCTGGATCTTTCTCTGGGATTTTATTAAGGATTCGGGCTGCAAATGTCAGCATCTCTGTATTTTCAACAAGATATGATCAACACAAGAGGAGCCTTGGGATGATAAAACTACTATAAAGGAACAAGTCCCATTCAATTTAGCAGCAGGACAAAAGCTGCAGGTGCACTTTTGTTGCTTAAGTAGAGAGAAACCAACACAGGTCAAAGGTTTTCCAGCAGGTGACTGTCTATTCTAGAGCCCGGAGGACACAGATTGTAGGGGATATGCTGGGCCTACTGTAAAATGCAAAATGCTTAGGATACTTTGGCAAAATTGTATTTAAAGCAGACTACCACTATGCTAAACTTACAACTCAGTAAGTATATTTCAATTGTTTTAAATCCCATCAAATTGTAAAATCACCATTTTTAAGCAATTCAAATTTTCACTGTCATTTCAAGGAAACTTTGGCCTAATACATGAAAAAATATAAGTTCATGATGTTTTTACTATTCTATGAAACAAAAACAAAATCAGATGCAATGCTGATAATGCATTTTAGCTACAATGTACAGCAAATGAATGGCAAACTTGCCTGTTCATAGAATGGATTAAAAAACATGACCAAAATATACGCTATTTACCTGAAACTCACTTTGAATTCAAAGAGAAAAATAGCTTGAAAGTGAAAGACTGAAAAAATGTGAATACTAACCAAAAGAGAGCTAGAGTAGTTATATTAATATCACATAAAATAGACTTTCACTATATACTGATAAAGGGGTATTTAATAAGACAAAACAATTAAAAATACATATGCACCTAATGGTAGAGCCCCCAAATATTTGAAACAAATACCGACAGATTTGAAGGAGAAATAGATGGTTCTACCTTAACAGTAGGAGATTTTAATGATTAATAAGGAAGTAGAAGACGTGAACGACCCACTAAAGGAACTAGACCTAACACATACATATATCAAACATGTCAGGCAGCAGCAACAGAATACACATACTTCTCTTGTGCCCAGGATCATTTTCCCGGAGAGACTATATGTTAGGTCATAAAATCAGTGTTAATTCATTTAAAACATTGGAATCGAAAACTGTATCTTCTCCAACCACAGTGGCATGAAGCTTCAAATCAAAATATGGGAAGAACTGGAAAATTCACAAAAATGTGGAAATTAAACAATCTACTTTTAAACAACCAACAGGTCAAAGAAGAAATCAGAAGCAAAATTATGAAATACCTTTAGGAATATGAAAATGAAAATACCACCTGCCAGAAGTTATGGGGTGCGTCATCATCAGTGCTGAGAAGAATTTATAGCTCGAAATGCCTACATTAAAAAAGAAAGATCTCAAATGAGAGACTGAAACCTCACAACTGGAAGAGAGATAAAAGGAAGAGGAAACTAAACTACAAGTGTGAAGCAGAAGGAAGGAAACAAGAAAACTTAGAGTGAGAAAAAGTAAATAAAGTATAGAAAAAAAACAATAATCAACAAAACCAAAGGTAGTTCTTTGAAAGATCAACAACATCAACAAACATTTAGGTACATGAAAAAAAAAAAAAGATAGAGGACACGAATAAATAAAATAAAAAATGACAGGGGGACAGTACTAATGAAGACCAGAAACAAAAAAAGATTATATGAGGGTACTGTGAATAACTGGAGGCCAACAACTTAGATAACCTAGATGAAATGGATGAATTTCTTGAAACACCGACTCAAAAAGAAATAGAAGATGACAACAGACCAATAACTAGGAAAGGGATTTAGTCAGTAATTAACAACCTCCCAACAAAGAAAAACCCATGACCAGAGGAAATCACAGGTAAATTCCAAGAATTAATACCAATCCTGCTCAAACTCTTCCAAAAAACTGAAGAGGAGTCAACACTTGCTAATTCATTTTATGAGGCCAACATCACCCTAATACCAAAGCCAAATAAAGATACCAAAATAAAAAGGAAATTACAGACCAATATCCCTCACGAATGTTTCCAAAATCTTCCACAAAATACATTCGTCTAAGATCAGGAAAAATGTAAGAATGCCCACTGTCACCACTGTTATTCAACATTGTACTAGAAGTTCTACCCAGAGCAATTAGTCAAAAGAAAGAAATAAAAGGCATCGAAATTGGAAAGGAAGAAGTAAAACTTTACCTATTTTAAGATTACATCATCCAGTGTGCGGAAAATCCTGAAAAATCCACAACAAAGCTAGTAGAGCTAATAAACAAATTCAGCAAAGTGGTGGGTGACAAGATAAAAACACAAAAATTAGTAATATTTCCATATACTAGCCATGAACGGTCAGAAGAAAAATCAAGAAAAAAATTTCCATTTAAAATAGCAACTAAATGAATCAGATATCTAGGAATAAAACTAACCAAGGATGTAAAGTACTTGTACACAGAAAACTACAAAATATCACTAAACATAATCAAAGAAGACCTAAATAGTGAAAGGACATTGCATGTTCATGGCTTGGAAGACTAAACATCACTAAGTATTAATTCTAGGCAAAGTGATTTACAGATTCAATGCAAACCCAATAAAAATTCCATCAGCCTTCTTTGAAGAAATGGAAAAGCCAGCCATCAAATTTCTTTGGAAATATAAATAAGGCACCCCCAATATCCAAAATCATCTTGAAAATAAGAACATAGATGGAGGACTCACACTTCCCAATCTTAAAGCATACTACAAAGCCAGAGTAATCAAAAGAGTGTGTAGTGGGAAGTGGGTGAAGTCAGTGGTTGAGTGCCTGCTTCCCACGTATGAGACCCTGGGTTGTGGGGATCCAGGCTCCCTCCCCATGTCCTCAGCATAGAGCCGCCTGTGTGACCAAGGCATAAGTTAAAAGTTAACAACCTTCCTACTAAATGTCCTTGTTAAACATCCACACCCCAAGTGTATGCTTCATGTGACCCTTGCAGGAACTCTATTCTCATACCCTATGGAATGTCCTCGTCCTAAAATCCCTTATATATTACCCCTCATTTTCCCATCTCTTTGCGGAGCGCTATCTTCATTCTCTGAACTGCTGCCTTCAGAGATTCTCTTCTGTCCATAAGTCCCAATAAAGCTCATGCCTGACTAAATGCCAGGTGTGTTCTTTGGTCTTGAAGCTGCACCAACTCACGCCCCTCAGGATTTTGGTTGTAAAACAGGTCCACTCCTGTACAGCAATGAGTGGCAAAAATTGCCTGTTCACAGAATGGATAAAAAATATGACCAGGGAAGCAGACTTGGCCCAGTGGTTAGGGTGTCCGTCTACCACATGGGAGGTCCGTGGTTCAAATCCCGGGCCTCCTTGACCCGTGTGGAGATGGGCCATGCACAGTGCTGATGCGCGCAACGAGTGCCGTGCCACGCAGGGCTATCTCCCGCATAGAGGAGTACTACGTGCAAGGAGTGCGCCCCATAAGGAGAGCTGCCCACGCGAAAGAAAGTACAGCCTGCCCAGGGATGGCACCGCATACACAGAGAGCTGACACAACAAGATGATGCAACAAAAAGAAACACAGATTCCCATGCTGCTGACAACAAGAGAAGCGGACAAAAAACATTCAGCAAATAGACACAGAGAACAGACAACTGGGGGGAAGGAGGAGAGAAATAAATAAATATATAAATCTTAAAAAAATAAGAAACACGACCAAACTATATGCTCTTTCCATGAAACTCAATTTAAGTTCAAAGACAAAAATAGCTTGAATGTGAAAGACTTGAAAAATGCAAATGGCAACCAAAAGAGAGCTGGAGTAGCTATACCAATATCACATAAAATACACTTTAAGTCAAAACTGTTACTCGGGACAAAGGAGGTCACTATATACCACTAAATGGATATTAAATAAGACAGAACAAATACAAATATATATGCACCTAATGGTAGAGCCCCCACAAATATAAAGCAGATACTGACAGATTTGAAGAGAGAAAGAGATGGTTCTACATTAATAGAAGGAGACATTAATGATCATAAGGAAAGAGGAAATGTGAACAATGCTCTAAATGAATAGACTTAAAAATATATATATATATAATACATGTCAGTCAACAGTAACAGAATGCACATTATTTTCTAGTGCACTTCATCATTCCCCAGGAGAGACTATATGTTAGGTCATAAAACAAGTGGTAATTCATTTTCAAACGTTGGAATCGAACACTGTATCTTTCTAACCACAATGGATTGAAACTAGAAATCAAAATAAAAGAAGAACTGGAAAATTCACAAATATGTGGAAATTAAACACGGTGCTCTTAAACAACCAACAGGTCAAAGAAGAAATCACAAGCAAAATTATGAAATACCTTGAGGAATATGAAAATGAAAATACCACCTACTAAAACTTATGGGGTGCAGCAACATCAGTGCTGAGAGGAATTTATAGCTCGAAATGCCTGCTTAAAAAGGAAAGGTCTCAGATCAGAGACCTAAACTTCACAGCTGGAGGAGAGAAAAAAGAAGAGGAAACAACTAAAAGTGAGCAGCAGAAGGAAGGAAATAAGAAAGTTTAGAGTGAGAAAAATGAAATAAAGAATAAAAAATAATAAAAAAACTGAAAGTTGGTTCTCTGAAAGGATCACGAAAATCAATGAACATTTAGCTACACGGAAAAAGAAAAAAACATAGAGGACACAAGCAAATAAAATGAGAAATGAAAGGGGACAGTACTAACAAACCTCAGAAATAAAAAATATCATAAGAGGGTACTACGAATAACTGTAGGCCAACAGATTAGACAACCTAGATGAAATGGACGAATTTCTAGAAACACAGACTCAACAAGATATAGAAGATCACAACAGATCAATAAATACTAAAGAGACTTAGTCAGGAATGAACAACATGACCAGAGGGCATCACAGGTGAAATCCAAGAATTAATACCTATCCTGCTCAAACTCTTCCAAAAAATTGAAGAGGAGGCGTCACTTGCTAATTCACTTTATGAGCTCAACATAACCCTAATATCAAAGCCAAATAAAGACACCAAAATAAAAAAGGAAATTACAGAGCAGTATCCCTCATGAACATTTCCAAAATCTTCCATAAAATACTAACAATCTGAATCCATCAGCTTATTAAAAGAATTATACACAAGGATCAAGTGGAATTTTTCCCAGGTATTCAAGGGTGGTTCAACATAAGAAAATTAATTGAGGTAACATGCCACATTACGAGAACATCAGCAAAGAACCACATGATCAGCTCAATTACTGTAAAAATGGCATTTGACAAAATGTAGCATCTCATCTTGATAAAGAACAAAAACCTCCAAAAACTAGAAATACAAGAAATCATTCTGAAAATGATAAAGGGCATATATGAAAATCCCAGAGCTAACGTTATAATCAATGGTGAAAAACTGAATTCATTCCCTCAAAGATCAGGAACAAGGCAAGGATGCCTACTGTCACCATTGTTATTAAACATTGTACTAGAAGTTCTAGCCAGAGCAAGTAGTCAAGGGAAAGGAATAAAAGGCATCCAAATTGGAAAGGGAGAAGTAAAACTTTACCTACAGAGGGAAAAGAAAAAAAAAGAATGAAATGCCACTTTGAAATCTATGTTTGGCTTTTGTCAGTTGCTGGCGCCCAAGAATTCAGGGTAAAAAGGTAAAGATGTAGTTTAAAATGAATCTTTAAATGCCAGCACTCCCTTTCTGGTAAATTAAATGCATAGCTTGCAGATGAGAATTTGTTCCATTACTAAGAAAAGGCAGGACTTCACAAAATTGTTACTAATAAAATTCTTGTAGCTTAATTAATAAAGGTATCCAATTCACCTTCAAGTTAAAAAATTAATAAAAACTGTAACTAAGAGTTAAGATCATTTATAGATGCATTCATATTATAAAACAGCGGGAAGATAATAAGTGAAATTATAACCGGGTGAATTTCGCCTGAAACTCTTATTGTAGGTGTAAATTCTAAACTAACCTTACCTTCGTTTATGGTTACTTCAAGCCTAGCCCCACCCCTTGCCTTTGCCTATGGTTATTTCATAACAGTTTCTGTCCTACTGGTATTAGTAACCCTGCTTTAGGTCATGAATCCAAGTGTAAACTCAATAGCTGCCTGGTGGAATTCTTAGCCCTTGGGGTTAAGCGACCACTGGAGTTTTATTATCTCCCAAGGACTGGGGGAAAAAGGAAGTCTCCTGCCTTGACAGTCTGTGTTCCTAAAAGTGGCAATTCATGAGAGAAACCTGTCTCCCTGAGACTCCAAAAAGCCTCGGTAAATATACATAGAATTAATCTTGTTGCTTATCAAAATTCTGCTAAATTCAAGGTAAAATATAAGTTTCTGAAACAAAAGAGAATGGTGCTAAAGCATTGGGAACATTTTGGTTACAAGCCATTAGTTAAGAAACAAAATTCTTGTGCAAAACTGTGCAGTCATAGTGCAAGACAAGGAAAATTTCAGGAGTCTTTGAAATGTTTTGCAATCACACTTATTTTGTAAAAAATGGAAGTTTTAAGTAACTAAAGTTATGTTTTTGTGTCAAACTATTCATGTCTGCCTATTTGCTCCAATTGTTGAGGTTAAATATGCAGTTATAAAGTAATATATTTCTGGAACATAAATTAAGCTAAACAGTATATAAAATAATGCAAATCATAAGCAATATCAATGAGTTGTGTTTCCGTTTCTAACTATTTGTGTCTTCCCATTTGCTCAGTTATGTCTTCATACATCGGGATGATAATATCAAATTAACAAATGAAAATTCTTAAAAGAGCTGTATTTAAATTGTTAAAAATTAAATATGCAGTTATATATGTGAATAATATTCCTGGAGCTCAAATTACTAAGCAGGATGGAGAGGTCATATAGAAATGTGATTATAGGAACTATTGGGAAAGGCCCTTCTCTTTGCAAGAGCTTTGAGGGCAGGACTAGGTGTGGCAGATTAAACCTATCTGCTAGGCTGAGGAATTAAGAATCAGTTTGCCCTCTAATTTCCCAGTTTAAACCTTTTGACAGCCATAAAATAAGGGTAATTAGTGGCTCCGTTGACAAAATTCAGTAAGTAAAAAAAAAAAGTGAATAAAAACTATTGGGAAATCTTTCCCCGATTATGATTAAACAAATTAGGTAATTATGATTAAACAAATTAGGTAACTGTGTAATGTGTTTTGAAACCTGGTAGTCAGTGTGCTTTAAAAATTATTCATTTTCATAACTTAAACAAAGAAAAGAAGTTTTAGCTTTCTGTAAAGAAAAAAAGAACATTCCTTGCATAAACTATAATGGTTTCAATTTTATTTAGCTTGGGTTTACTCTCCCTTAGTTCATAAAATACTCATTAAATAAATTAATATTATATGTACAAAATCTTTAGAGTAATAAAAATTGTAAGTTTACATTAATGAAATTAAGCTAAAGAAGAAAGATTGCAGATATGCTCTCTTGAATAAATTAAGTAAATTTCTTTGGTTAGTAATTGTAATTTTATAAGTTTATTTAAACGTAAGGTAACTAGTCAATGTGGTTGTAGTCAGTTATAAAGAGTTTGTAAAACATCTTCCAAACTGAAAACGTTTAAATAGTTATAGTTCCAGAAGTCATTGTTAACTGAAAACATGGATTAGTATTGGTGGCAAAGAATAACTTTGTGATAATAAAACCTGTCTGAAGGCCACTGAAAGTTGCATATTTAAGTAAGTGGTAATAAAAAGTTATCTTGATTCTATTGGGAATCTTCTGCTTTCAAATTAACAATGAAATATAGCTTTTTCCCTCTATTATGAAAGTAAAATACCTACTATTATCTTAATGGTAAAATTGTATAAGTAAACAGTCATTTGATATATGATGTGTTGCATTAAATTGTTTGAAATATATATAAAAACAAGGAATAAACTTTAACATTGTCAAACTCTTTTGTGCATTCAAACCAGGCCTTGAATACATTACAGGTTGCCTATCCATGTGAGTTATTGGCTAAGCTGGTCACTGACCCCTCAATTAGAAATATTTGCTATGTCAGCCTCTGGTTCTGCTCCTGAAATCAATGGAAACTACGTTGCAGTTTCAAGCTCCTGCAGCAGCCAATGATGACTCGGTACAGCCAAGTGTACAATGGATATCGCCTCCAGACTGGCACTGTTCCATAGTGCCAGAGAGCACTATGCACCAGGCTGGTGGAATACTGGAAGCTCTCTCTAGGATCAACGATGCTGTGACTTGCTCACTGTGAAGAACATGCTGAGTGGAGACATGATACCAGGATAGTATAAGTAAAACTTAAACACAATTGGCATTATGGCCTGCTCCCATGAAGAGATAACATGTAAAGTATTACAATCCTGAAATTTAAAACTATTAATTGCAACTCAGAATCCTAATATATTAATTAATATTAAAGGGTTGTACTTTTATCCTGTACTAAATATATGCCTAATAATTATAACATTATCTTTTCTATTCTGGATCAGGTACAAAAGTGTATTAGACATGTTAAATTCCTGGAAACTTTATTTTCTAAAAAGTTAATAAACATGTCTATAAAATAAGGCCACGGTCTTAGCCGTGCTCATCCAACTTACTATTCTACTGTACTCTACTATGTAGCAAAAATGAGGCTTGCTTGCTAATAAAGGGTCACCTATTAAGCAGTCAAAATTAACAGAAATGGTACTATTAAAACCGAAATGTAAAAACTTTATTCTGTAGTACTGATCCACTCCCGCAGCTAAAAACTAAGAAAATTTCCATCTTAGTGCACTAATCCTGAATGAAACCAACTGTCCAAAAGGTGCCAATTCACCAGGAGCATCTAACAGAACACATGAGTGCCAATTATTAAACAGCCTGAAATGCGTCTTCAAAACAAAGCTAAGTATCTATTGCAATTTCTCTCTAAAAATACCTGAGAGAAAAATATATATATATATATGTACTGTTCCCTCCAGCTTTTAAAAAGGGGTGCCATCTTTATAAGCACCTGACCTTGTCTACCTCTGTAATCCAGTGTCCTCTTTTAGTGAACTGGGGTCATATGGAAGCTAAGAGCTGGTGGTAGTAGGTTGTTCCCACATGCACCGTCAGACACATCATTCCTTTTTTACAGACATGTTATGACTCAAGTGCCTTCTTTAAGGTCACACAGAGAAGCATACGCTGCCACTGGCAATCTCTGGGGCATGGAGGATGGCCTTACACTGATGAGCTGTAGAGTACAATTTCCACATTGAGAAACAATGGGAAAGTAGTACCTATTAGAAATTCTAATGCAGAGTATGGGAATGGAATTTGGGTTTTATCCAAGCATTTTCCTAATAACTTCCTGCACTCTTCTGCTGATCATACTCTGCACATTTGTGGAGGGGAAAGAAAGGTTCCCTGGGACTGTCAATAAGCAGTAACTGAGGCTGCTGAGGTTTAGATCCCAGTGGTCATCTGCAGATAAGACTGCACATGCAGGATCCTCTCTAAAAGTGTACAGTGAATGTTCACATTGGCCACACCCCTCTGGACTTGGGCTTGCCTTGTTACTTGTTCCACATCACAGCAGACACATTACTGACTGCCACAGGCAGGCGGACCAGGCAACATTGTAAATGTGGTTTGGCATTCTGAGCTTCCCTTTCCTCTTTCTATTCATAATGAGTCTCACTCTACTGTTCTTTATCTACTTGGAAAAAGTACAGTGGTGGGTGGATGTGTAATAGGATTCCCTTATTTTCTCAGTCTACCCTTTCAGTTATAAACACCCTGTCCTATAGAATACTGAAAAGGCCTGTTGTTGACCCCACCAGAGTTACAGGTGGGAGACTATAGGTTTTCCAGTCAGGGTGCTGAGCTCCAGGCTGTGGAGCCCGGGTTAGGCCAGCACCCAGGCAGCTAATCCTCACTTCCACAGGCCAGAACAGAGGGATCGGGGAACTTGGACTAGTGGTGATCATAGAACCTCCCATGATTCCAGAGAGTTCTGCACCCCAACACCTCAACTCTTACTTTGTATGTATAAAGATTTTAGAAAGCAAGGGTAAGAATGTCTCTAGAAGGAAAACTGTGTAATGTCTATTACAGCTTCTATATAATTGATTTGCCTTTATTCCTCAATTTGTATGTAATATAATATTTTATAATATCCATATGTTTCTGAATGTCAAAGAATCACATTAGTTCTACAAAAGGCATGAACTTCACCTGCACTCCTTTGACTGCAGGAGTGGCCCATGACATCAGCTATTCCAAGATCTGACTGGATTCCCTTTTGGCTACTGTGACTTGGTATTTGAATTTGGCTTGGACTTTAGGTTTTTCCCTAGGTTTACAATATATACATTTGTGCTTTCACGGTGACCTTGAAATGGTACTTATGGGGAGAATGCAAAATGTGTATGTACTATGTTTGTTACACTCCAAGATGGAAGGCAGTAGTCATGGGCCAGTTGGTCTTTCAAGCAGGCTCCTTTTATCTGAGACCTGCTCATTGCAAAGACACTCTCTTATTTGCCCTGTCACTGAGTCCCCAGATACTTGCTCTAATACTCGTCACTTCATCCTAGTTGAGGTAATCTTATTGTATTGATTTTGGAATTTGTATCTAGACTACAAGACTAAATGATTCTCTGTTAAGAGTCATGAATGTCATTGCTTTACAGAGAACCTTATTTGGTAGACTACTTTCAGTCTCTATATAGAGCTTTTTTAGAATTTGTAAAATGCACGTATTCTTTGAATAAAATTGATTTATTGGAGAAGCTCCCACTTGTACACTTTTATTATTTCCAATAAATACAAGCATGATCAAGGAAACCTGTGATTCTCCTCTATTCATCATCAAGTGTACCAGAGCGGAGCTCTGAGTTGTATAAAATGGGGCATTGAGAACAGGGGGTTTCTGCAGGGGTGTGGGAGGAAACTTAATGGGGAATCTAATGCCTCCCTATGAGATCAGATCCTTTTGACCACGGCATGAAGGCCACAAGTACATGTTTAGGTATTAATGGGGTTGTGGGAAATCTCCTGATCTTGCTAAGTGTAAGGCAGGGTAGGTTGACCAGCATAATTCTGCAGAGTATCAGTTCATAAATCATTTGAACCTGAACTGGAAGCTAAGGGCATGCAGTTAATTCTTGGTCAGGAATGAGAACCACGGTCCCTTGATCTGAAGAATTTTCCATACTCCACACAACCTGGATTTGAAGGGACAGAAAGAAAAGAGGTAAGTCACTGCCAGATACTTTTTAGCATTGTCTGTTCCTGAATAACAAAATATATAATATATTAAATAGATCAAAATCTTATTTGTGATTCCTCATTTCCTACACTCTTGTTTCTTGTGCACGACTGAGCATGGTTTAAACATCTTATCACTTAGCCTTGTTAATTTGTAAACAAGTCCAGATGCCCAGCTCCAGAGAATTTTGAGTTTCGTTTTCAGCTGCCTGAGGAATCTTTTGCATTGTAGTCATGAAAATCTTCCCCTAAAGGAAAAGAGAGTATGACTGGCAGGTTCTCCTGCCTGTAGATGCCGTGGATGCTTGCATCTCTGTTCTTTCCCTGGGATTTTATTAAGGATTCGGGCTGCAAGTGTCAGCATCACTGTATTTTCAACAAGATATTATTAACACAAGAGGAGCCTTGGGATGATAGAACTATTATAGACAAAGGAACAATTCCCTTTCAATTTAGCAGCAGGAAAAAAGCTGCAGGTGCCCTTTAGTTGCTTAAGTTGAGAGACACCAACACAGGTTGAAGGTTTTCCAGCAGGTGACTGTCTATTCTAGAGCCTGGAGGACACAAATTGTAGGGGATATGCTGGACCTACTGTATAATGTAAAATGCTTAGGACACTTTCAAACCACTTTGGCAAAATTGTATTTAAACCAGACTGCCGATATGTTGAACTTACAACTCAGTAAGTATATTTTAATTGTTTTAATTCCCATCAAATTGTAAAATCACCATTTTAAAGCAATTCAAATTTTCACTGTCATTTCAAGGAAACTTTGGCCTAATACATGAAAAAATGTAAGTTCATGATGTTTTTACTATTCTATGGAACAAAAACAAAATCAGATGCAATGCAGATAATATATCTTTAGCTACAATGTGCAGCAAATGAATGGCAAAATTGCCTGTTCATAAAATGGATTAAAAAACATGACCAAAATATGTGCTATTTACCTGAAACTCACTTTAAATTCAAAGAGAAAAATTGCCTGAAAGTGAAAGAATGAAAAAATACGAATACTAACCAAAAGAGAGCTGGAGTAGCTATACTAATATCACATAAAAGAGACTTTCACTATATACTGATAAAGGGGTATTTAATAAGACAAAACAATAAAATATACATATGCACCTAATGGTAAAACCTCCAAATATATGAACCAAATACTGACAGATTTGTAGGGAGAAATAGATGGTTCTACCTCAATAGTAGGAGATTTTAATGATTAATAAGGAAGTAGAAGACGTGAAAGATCCACTAAAGGAACTAGATCTAACACGTATATATATAAAACATGTCACGCAGCAGCAACAGAATACACGTTCTTCTCTAGTGCCCTGGATCATTCTCCAGGAGAGATTATATGTTAGGTCATAAAATCAGTGTTAATTAATTTAAAACATTGGAATCAAACACTATATCTTCTCCAACCACAATGGAATGAAGCTGAACATCAAAATAGAGGAAGAACTGGAAAATTCACAAAAATGTAGAAATTAAACAATGTACTCTTAAACAACCCACAGGTCAAAGAAGAAATCAGAAGCAAAATTATGAAATACCTTTAGAAATATGAAAATGAAAATACCACCTACTAAAAGTTATGGGGTGCACCAACATCAGTGCTGAGAAGAATTTATAGCTCGAAATGGCTATATTAAAAAAGAAAGATCTCAAATGAGAGACTGAAACCTCACAACTGGAGGAGAGAGAAAAGGAAGAGGAAACTAAACTAAAAGTGTGGAGCAGAAGGAAGGAAACAAGGAAGCTTAGAGTGAGATAAAGTAAATAAAGAATAGAAAAAAGCAATAATCAACAAAACCAAAAGTTCGTTCTTTGAAAAGATCAATAACATCAATAAACATTCAGGTATATGAAAAAAATATATAGAGGACACAAATAAATAAAATAAAAAATGACCAGGGACAGTACTAACGAAGTCCAGAAATAAAAAAGATTATATGAGGATACTGTGAATAACTGTAGAACAACAAATTAGATAACCTAGATGAAATGGATGAATTTCTAGAAACACCGACTCAAAAAGAAATAGAAGATGACAACAGACCAATAACTAGGAAAGGGATTTAGTCAATAATTAGCAATCTCCCAACAAAGACAAAAACCATGACCAGAAGGAATCACAGGTGAATTCCAAGAATTAATACCAATCCTGCTCAAAATCTTCCAAAAACCTGAAGAGGAGTCAACGCTTGGTAATTCATTTCATGAGGCCAACATCTCCCTAATACCAAAGCCAAATAAAGATACCAAAATAAAAAGGAAATTACAGACCAATATCCCTCACGAATGTTTCCAAAATCTTCCACAAAATACATTCCCTCTAAGATCAGGAAAAATGTAAGAATGCCCACTGTCACCACTGTTATTCAACATTGTACTAGAAGTTCTACCCAGAGCAATTAGTCAAAAGAAAGAAATAAAAGGCATCCAAATTGGAAAAGAAGAAGTAAAACTTTACCAATTTGAAGATTACATCATTCAATGTGCAGAAAATCCTGAAAAATCCACAACAAAGCTACTAGAGTTAATAAATAAATTCAGCAAAGTGGTTGGTGACAAGATGAATACGCAAAAATTAGTTATATTTCCATATACTACCAATGAACAGTCAGAAGAAACATCAAGAAAGAAATTCCATTTAAAATAGCAACTAAATGAATCAAATATCTAGGAATAAAATGAACCAAGGATGAAAAGGACTAGTACACAGAAAACTACAAAATATGACTAAACGTAATCAAAGAAGACCCAAATAATGAAAGGGCATTGCATGTTCATGGATTGGAAGACTAAACATCATTAAGTAGATTCTAGGCAAAGTGATTTACAGTTTCAATGCAAACAATCAAAATTCCATCAGCCTTCTTTGAAGAAATGGAAAAGCCAATCATCAAATTTCTTTGGAAATATAAGTACTGCACCCCCAATTACCAAACTCATCTTGAAAATAAGAACATGGATGGAGGTCTCACACTTTGCAATCTTAAAACATACTACAAAGCCAGAGTAAACAAAAGAACATGTAGTGGGAAGTGGGTGTAGGCAGTGGTTGAGTGCCTGCTTCCCATGTATTAGATCCTGGGTTGTGGGAACCTCCCCATGTCTTCAGCCTATAGCTGCCTGTGTGACCAAGGCATAAGTTAAAGGTTAACAAACCTCCCCAGAGGGGAGAGAATATATAGATGGTATCATAAACTGTAATCTTAACAGGAACTAAACATCCTTGTTAAATATCCACACCCCAAGTGTGCACTTCATGTGACCCTAGCAGGAACTCTTTTCTCATACCCTATGGAATGTCCTCGTTCTAAAATCCCTTATATATCATCCTTCATTTTCTCATCTCGTTGCTGATCACTATCTTCATTCTCTGAACTGCTGCCTTCATAGAGTCTCTCCTGTCCGTAATTCCCAATAAAGCTTATGCCTGACTAAATGCCAGGTGGGTTCTTTGGTCTTGCAGCTGCACCAACTCGTGCCCTTCACAATTTGGGTTGTAACACAGGTCCACTCCCTGGTACTTCCTAAACAGAAAAAGAAAAAAGAGAGAGAAAAGAGCACGTACTGACAAAGGACAGATATATAGACCAATGGAATCTAATTAAGAGTTCAGAAATAAACCCTCGTTTTTGACAATGGCCAACTGATTTTTGGCAATGGTGCCAAGTCTGTTCAATTGGGAAAGAATACTCTTCAACAAATGGTGCTGGGAAACTGAATGCCCATAAGCAAAAGAATGAAGGTGGACCACTACGTCACACTTTATACATAAATCAACACAAAGTGAATGTAAGAGCTAAATATAAAACCCAGGACTATAAAATGTCTGGAAGAAAACATAGGGAAACATTTTCAGGGACTTGTGTTAGGCAATGGCTTCTTAGAGGTTACACCAAAAGCACAATCAACAAAAGAAAAAATAGAGAAATGCGAACTCATCAGAATTAAACACTTTTGTATATCAACGGACATTATCATGATGGTAAAAAGACTACCTAGGCAAAGAGAGAAAATATTTGGAAACCACATTGCCCTAAGGGTTTAATAGCTAGAATTAGTGAGATATCCACACCTCAACAACAAAATGACAAACAACCCAATTTAATAGTAGGCAAAATACTTTGCTCCGAAGAATACAAATAGACATTTGTCAGAAGTTATACAAATGACCAAAAGAACTTGAAACAATGTTCATTAGCCAATAGGGAAATGCAGATTGAAACCATAATTAGATTCCATTTCACACACCCTAGAATCCTTACTCTTGTAAAAAGGGAATATTAAAAACAATGGAAGATGTTAACATCAGACAAAAATATTATGCTAAGAAACCAGACACAAAGTACTACATATCGTATGATTCCATTTATATAAAATGCAAAAATAGATCAATGTATAAAGAAGAGAAGTGATGGAGAGGGTGTGGAGAAAGAGGAACACTCGTTGCTGGAAATGTAAAATGGCGCAGATGCTGTGGTACAGTCGTGTATTTCCTCAGAAATTTAAGTACAGAATTACCATAGGACTAGGCAATCCCCCGCTCTAAGTATATACCCAAAGAATTGAAATCAGGTACTCCAACAGATATTTGCACACCAAATGTTCATAGTGGCATTCACAATTGCCAAATGATGGAAGCCAACCAAGTGGTTTTTATTTATAGTTATCTGCAACCATCACCACAATCTACTTTGAGACCATTTCGGCACCCCAAAAAGAAACCCCATATCCATTTGCAATCACTCCCCATTTCCCTCAAAACCCTCCCCTCAGTCCCTGGAAACATAATTTTACTTTCTGTCTCTGTGGATTTCCCTATTCTGGACATTGGGTATAAATGGATTCATACAATATATGATCCCTTTGTGTCTGGCCTCTTTTTTTTTTTTTTTTTAAAGATTTATTTATTTATTTCATTCCCCCCCCCCCCCTCCCCCGGTTGTCTGTTCTCTGTGTCTATTTGCTGCATCTTGTTTCTTTGTCTGCTTCTGTTGTTGTCAGCGGCATGGGAAGTGTGGGCGGCGCCATTCCTGGGCAGGCTGCACTTTCTTTCGTGCTGGGCAGCTCTCCTTATGGGTGCACTCCTTGCGCGTGGGGCTCCCCTATGCGGGGGACACCCCTGCGTGGCAGGGCACTCCTTGCGCGCATCAGCACTACGCATGGGCCAGCTCCACACGGGTCAAGGAGGCCCGGGGTTTGAACCGCGGACCTCCCATGTGGTGGACGGACGCCCTAACCACTGGGCCAAGTCCGTTTCCCTGTGTCTGGCCTCTTTGATATAGCATGTTTATGAGGTTCATCAATGCTGTAGCATGAATCAGTACTTCAATCCATTTTGTGTTTGAATAATAGTCCACTGTATGGGTATATCACGTTTTATTTTTCCTTTCATCAATTGATGAGCATTTGGGTTATTTCTACTTTTCATTATTATGAGTAATCATGCTACGAACATTCACATAAAATGTTTCTTTGAACACCTGTTTTCAGCTCTTTGGGATATATATCTAGGAGTGAACTTGCTGGATCGTACCATAATTTTTGGTTCACATTTTTTAATCTATTTTTTAATTTTAAGTTTTCAAATTTATTGACGTATATCACTCTTACATAAACTAAATAAACAATAAGTGTATAGTAATAGCTGTGAACTTAGAAAACAAACATACATAACATCATTTGGGGCTCTGAGAACTCACCCTACCAACGATACCTTGCATTGTTATGAAACATTTGTAAGTAATGATGTAAGAGCATCCTGAAAATATTACTACCAGCCAAAGTATCTTACATTTGGTGTATTTTCCCCCAAACTACCCTATTATTATTTTTTACATCCTTTATCCATGAACATACATAAACAATAAGTGTATCATATAAGTGGGGAATTTAGAAAGCAAACATGCATAACATCGTGCAGGGATCCCATACCTCAACACACCACCAGCACCTTTGAGGAACAGCCAAACTGTTTCCAAAGAAGCAGCATCATTTTACATTCCCACCAGCAGTCTGTGAGAGTTCTCATTTCTCCACATCCTCCAACAACACTTATTACCTGCCTTTCTTATGATAGCCATCCTAGCGAGTGCAAAGCCATATCTCATGATTTTGATTTGTGTTTCCCTAAAGGCTTATGTTGTTGAGCATCTTTTCATGTGCTAATTGGCTACTATTTCTCTTTCTTGGATAAATGTAACTACGTGTTTATGAGTCCAGCATTGATAAGAAAACATAACAAAAACATGATAAAAAAGAAAACGAGGTCCAAAATCATTACCACCAATAACAATGTTGATGAAAAAGAAATCATTAGATTAATAGATCTAGTAGCATGCACAAAAGATGATAAATCACAATCAAGTTGGGTTGAGTCCAGGATTGGAAGGCTGGTTCAGTAATTGAAAATCATGAAATTTACCTCACCATTCTAACCAAAGGAGCAAACCATATAAAAATCTTAGCAGGGTAGAAATATATTTGATAAAAGTCAACAGTCATTCATGATGAAAACGTTGGCAAACTGTGTCAAGAAGGGGATTTCTTTAATCTGATGAAGGATGTCTACAAAAATCTACAGGAAATATCATACCTGTTGGTGGAAAACTTTCCCTTTGAGATTAAGACCAAGACAAGGATTCCCAATATTACTAGTTCAATGCATCATTGTGCTGGTAGTACTAACCAATGTACTGAGAGAAGAGAAATGAATAAAGATGTAAGTATTAGAAAGAAGAAAATTAAACTCTCAATGTCTGATGATATAATTCTCTATGGAAACTCTAAAAGAATGCATAGCTACAATTATCAGAATCGCTTTATGAGATAAGAACGTTGTGGGATTCAAAGACAATATATAAAAATGAGTTGTGTTTCTATGCAAAGGTAGCATAGACATTTAATATGATATTATTTTCAAAACTCTATGCAGGGGAGCAGATGAGGCTCAAGCTGTTGTGCACCTGCTTGCCAGATTCAATGTCCTGGGTTCAATCTCTGACCCTTGTACCTAAAAAAAAAAAAAAAAAGGCAAAGGTGAAATCCAGTTAAACTGTGGATCTAAATACCAGTAACATTTTGAGGAGGAGATAAAAGTTTATTTCCTTGAATTCCAGGTCTTAAGAAGAACACCAAGCCTAAACCAAAAGAAACCTAAACATAAAAGTAAATATTGGTAAGTAGAATTAAATTAAAAACCATTGTCCATTATAGCAAGGAGTAACAAGGGCATGGGGGCGGGGTGAGAAATTATTTCCAGTTTCAAGGAATACCTGTCAGAGCTCAAATACAAACTATATGAAGAACACTTCCCAAATGATAAAGAGAAAGACAAACTCAAGGGAAAGCAAATGAGCAAGATAACTGAGCAACTGTTAAACATATCAATAAAAAGGTGCCCTACATCATTAATCATCAGTGATATACAGGATTAAAACTCAATGAGATACCTAATCCCGCTTAAACCAATGACTACATCTGTGAATCATGGCAATAGCAAGTGATGTTAAGGAAGTGGAGTAAGCAGAGAAAGCAGAACAGCTGGAATGCCCATACACTGTTAGCAATTGTATAAACTGGTACAACCATTTCTGAAAAGTTTAGAGTCATCTACTGTAGCAGTTTGACACAGCTATGAATTCCAAAAGTAGATATTGGATTATGTTTGTAATTGGTCTGAACCTGGGCATGATTCAGTTATGATTAGGGCTTTGATTGGGCCCTGTTATTAGGGCATTGAGACCCCACCCCTTGGTGGGCGGGGACTCCCAGATAAAAGGCATGGCAAAGGGCAGAGTTGAGGGTTTTTGATGGTGGAGTGTTGATGTTGGAGTTTGATCCTAGAGCCAGGAGAATAGAGATGGAGTCACAGAGGAATAGTGTTGGCTTCTTCGACATTGCAGAAACTCCAGGGAGAGAGAGAGATGGAGCCATTTGCCTGATAGTCTAGAGCTGACCTTGTGGAGAAAACAGAGGCGCTGCATCCAGAGGAACCCAGGAAGCCTGAACACTCGCAGACGTTGGCAGCCATCTTGCTCCAACTCATGAAAATAGACTTCGGTGAGGGAAGTGAATTATGCTTTATGGCCTGGTATCTGTAGGCTCCTACCCAAAATAAAAGCCATTAATGAAAACCAACCAATTTCCAGTACTTTGCATCAGCACCCCTTTGGCAGAATAATACATCTAGTAAAGTTGTTTATAGCTGTGTTAGTTGTAAAATCCAAAATCAGAAGCAACATAAATGAGCACCATATCAGAATGGATAAATCGATTGTGCTTTGTTGAGCACAATGAAGTCCTATACAGCAATGAAATGAATGAACTAAGCTTCTTGCATCTATGTCAATGGATTTCAAAAACAAGATTTTGAATTAAAGAAGTCACAGCAAAAGAAAACCCTCTACATATTTCCATTTTTATAAAGGTTAAAAATGGGTGAAACCAAATTGTATTGTTTGTAGTCAGGGTAGAAGCTAGTTAACACTTAGAAGGAAGAAGGCAGCACTGAATGGGAGGGAACCCAGGAGACTTCTGGTTTGATGGAACTGTTGTCTTTCTTGACCTAGGTGGAAGGTTCATCCACTTTCTTCTTTGTTGTTGTTGTTGTTAATTTTTAAAATGTATGATTTTGAAAGTTCTGGTAACAGGTACAACATAAAATTCCCCATTTTAGCCACTTTCAAGCTTACACTTTAGCGGTAATTACATACACAATGTTGTGCTACCGTCACCATCATCTAGTACCAAAACTTTATCATCCTCCCTAAACAGAAACTCTGTACTAACTAAGCAATTACTCCCCTTTCCCCAACCTTCTGCCCACCCCTAGTAACCTGTATTCTACTCTCCGGCTCTATGAATTTGCATATTCTGATTGTATGAGAGATCATACAATGTTTGTCATTTTGCCTCCCCTTTACTTTTGAACAATTTTCTAAAGGTTTTCTTTATATGTTTGAACTGCCAAACTTAGTATTTGGGGATGCAAGGTTAGGCAATGAAACTAAAAGGGGAAATAAGGAAGGATTACTGTAAGTCAAGATATTGGTAACCTTCAAGGGGTAGGAGGATGTCATAAAAGGGGCCAGGTGTGGGGTTTCAGGGTTGCATGAAACCCTGAAATACACCTTGTATTTCTTCATTCAGATGGTAATTCCAGTATTTTCTTTGTGATGAATCATTGGTCTATACAGACCTGAAATGTGTATTTTTCAATATATATTTTACAATTATATATGCGTGTGTATATTTGCAGGTGCTCAGGTCATCCGTGTGTGTGGACTTGTCTTTCTGTACTATATTGAGCCAGGCAAAGCACAGGATCAGCCTCTGATCTTTCCACTTTTCTCCAATACTTAGAATACAACTTCCCCATCATACCCAAAGGGAATAAACAGGTTGATAATCCCCTCAGAACTGCCTCAGAAGGTAAGTCCCCTGATAGCATAGCCTGGAAGTTAAAGAGGCCAGAAGGGAGGGCAGCAGCAGAGTCAGGGTGCTATCTAAGAAAATGTTTAGGGACACCCTCATGGTTGAGCTAAATCAAAGGGAGAACAGCGCTGTGCAGCGAAGTGGAATTCCCACGAGCTGCTCCCCATTGTGCACCAGAATAGCTATTGGATAGATGGCCAGTGCCTTTCATAGCAGTTAGAGGAAAATACAAGCCTTCCCCAGGAATATCAAGGTCTAACGGGAACCCAACCCTGCCTATCACTCCCAAGCCACCTCCTCCCATACTCCAGACCCTGCCCCTCACCCTTCTCCAATATACTGCCTTCCTTTTCGTTAAAAACAATAACACCATTTACCTGGACACTTTTTTTTCAGGCTGTGACATAAAAAGCTAAAGGTCCTTCAGACAGTCAGGGTGAGGGGATTTGTTCACTGGCTATGGGAGTTGAGAAAGAAGACAGGAGTGAAGAGGACTCCACCCACTTGGCAAAAGGCAGTGTCACTTCAAGGGATCTAAGAGTAGCAGAATGTAGGGAACTAGATTAGAAAAGTCCTGCGGTACAGTTTGGCTAGCTTGCTTTGGGTAGATTAAAAAATCCTTTAAAATTGTTCTTCTGCCCATCACTCAACCACCACACCGGCAGTGATTATATTTTAATATGCATGGAATGTGATAGACGAGAAAGTGGGTTTGACAGTCGCTTTAGTTTACATACATTTCAAGATCTCACTGCACTTAGGCACCACATTCCATCCTCCCCATTCCCTTGTGCTAATGAGTTCAGCCTGGGTTTGGCTGAATCTTCACTGCACCTGTAGGAGCTCCCGCCCTCACTGCAACTCAGCTGCACTCTCACAACCTTCTTCTAACTAAAGGGCCTTCCTTTTTCCTTTGTCTCTATTTCAATCCGTTGTGCACAACGATACTACTCATTGATAGATATGAAGTTCAAATTGGATGTGGTTATTCAAGGCCTTAGAATCACAAAGGCTCTTCAAGCAGAGAGCATCCATCCCAAGCGTTTTTGCTCTTGGCTGCTTTTCTTACCCCATCTTTTCCCACATACGTCATTCAGTGTCTTTTCTAAAATGCCAGATCTTGCATTCCTAAGGGAGACGGCCATGTTGTTTCATATTCCTGCTTCTGTGTATGTACTCCTCCCTGATCCTCAAAGGCCACTCCATTTGCACCTTGTGTACCCCACCGATTATCACGTGCAATTCACATTGCAGCTAGCTTGCCAGATTTCCAAGTGCAAACCTTGCATCCTTTGAACCATGCGACGCCCTATGCTAACTCGAGCCTACATCATTCTTTGCATCCAAGCGCTGAAGTCTTTCCATATCCCCATTTTGACAAAAGAGGAGCTCACATCCACCTGTAGGGGTGAGAGGAATAAAACTTGGACAGGCTTGCCAGAGGAGGATGCAATTGGCGATGAAACAGAAGAAATTGGGTGAACAAGATTTCCAAAATCAGAGATGACAGAAAAAAGAGCCAATGGTATGTGCCGGAAGAATCGAGCTGGGCATTACAGAATGGGCATAATAATCACAGATATGAAGCACACTTTGCAGAAAGAGGAAATAATATGTCCAAAGACCAGTTCTTCAGCTGGGGCCTTGGATCGAGTGGACCGTGTGGCTGTCTATCATTTCAGGCCCACCAATCATCAGCATGGAAGGCGGGAGTCCGGTGGATTAGATTTCAACCTGGATTGCTTATTGGCCTGGGGGGCTGGGGGGTGGGGGTAGGTACGGTGGCCCCTAGGAATGTGAGAACATGGCGGCGCCTCCCTCCTGTCATCACAAAAATGTAAGTTGAATTCAGCGTAATTTGTAACGCTGATCAAGAGTTGGCTGTTTCTGGTGTCATTTTCGTAAAATCGGTTGTGTTGTCTAAAAATGTACTTTAACGGACGTGTCCGAAGGGTTTATGAATGTGTGACAGGGAAGGTCGCTTGGTCGCGCTTGGGTGCAGTGTTGAGTTTTATTTCACATCGTGATCACTCGTTATACCATTTTATTAGTTTAAGTGTTATTATTGGTGCCCTTTTCTTCATGGTTTTAAGCATGTGTGATGGTTTCAGTTTAAACCCGAGGAAGAGGATGAGGCGGCTGCCTGTGCTGCTGTCAGTCCAGGACAGCGCAGTGTCCGTTGGCCGCGATGGGCCTGACTTTGCCTTTGTTTTTTTCAATGTCGTTGGTTGAATCTTGGTCTGTAAACTTTTCGTGAGTTCTCTTATCAGGGACTGGATGACGTCTGTAATTTTAGATGTGAAATGGAGGAAATTAACGAGCTGAGGGAGGGCGTGTGGGATTATGACAGACAGTGGCCCTTAGCTGCCTTTGCGTGCTCTATTGTGTTTCATGTCACAATATTTAATCTCATTTGCTTGTGTAAATTTCTTAATCCGTCTTCTTCAGATGCTGTTTTAAATATATTTATTTCTGGTTATAGGCCATTGTTTCCCTCACCACCCTGAATAATTATCAGTGTTCTTTGACTGCTGTTTTGCATTTTTACGTAATATAAATATGTATTATACGTGATTGATTTTAAAACGTGGTCCTCATGTTTTCTTGCGTTTTCCTTAAAATGTTTGCTGTTATTTGCAGTTTACTACTAAGGTAAATAGCGGTCTGGTTGGCCAAGAGTTTGTTGCTTTAAGATTTGGAAGGGAATCAATCCCTTGGGAATCTAGCTAATATTTTATTTTACTGCGTATCGCCGTGGATCGTTGTTTTGTTTGTTTGTTTTTAATGACATTGTAATCGTTTGCATTTATTTAATTTTGGTATTGGTCGTGTTCCGTAAATATCCTTTTGAAATGAAAATATTTTCAGAGTACATGGAAATTAATCATCTAATATGAACACTTGACGGTTTATAAACTCAGAGGCTGCCGCATAGCAGATTTTAACAGCCTAGACTGAACGCAGCTTGGCATTACACTTTACAAAACCACTGTATTTATCCTCTTTGCAAAAGTTTTCTTTTCAGGTTTGGTATAAATTGCAATCTTCAGAGGAGTGAATTAACGTCTGATTGAGAGCCTTTTAATTTATAAACTGATTGTTCTAATTGCGTGTTTTGACATAGTTTTTTAAATTCCGGTCTTGTCCTCATATACATATTTTCGTTAAAAATCAATATTTTGAGGTATTCTATTTACAAAAGCAGACGTAATCATGTGAGTACTTGACGGTTTACGGAAGTGAAGAGTTAAAGGTCTACAATCCCCTGCCACTTCAGTTTGACACTTCATCTTACAAAGAAGTTGTGTGTTTGGTATGATTTGATTCCATTTACTGTGGGTCCTGGTCTCTATCATAAGCTCTGTGATAAAGTTTGGCGTTATCGATAATTCACAATGTGTTCTAATTGCCTTACTCCTCTTGATTTACGACTGTTACTGGTCTGACACTGCCCGCGAGCCTAACCTTTTATTTTACTATTAAATGAAATGGTGTTTTAATATCATTGAACTTGCAGTTTTGGAGTTTGTGAGTCCTATTTCAGAGTTGTGTTGAAAATGAAGGCCGTTTTGTGGTATTTTCAATGTAAAAATGCGCAGCCCTCAGAGGAGCTGAGACCGGGTGTTTCCGACAGTAAATACCCGGAAGTGCCTTCCACCTGTCACTCTTGAATGTCTGTTGGGAGTTCAATTCCCCAGGCGACTGCATTAACATCACGCTCTTAAATTGTCATGGGAAGCACCATTACAGAGAGTATTAGTGCTCCTTCCTAGAGTGTCTAGAGATAGGAACTACCACCTACCTCGGGGTCACTACTTGGCCACTGCTGACTAACTCCACGGTAGAGACCCTGTTTCTACAACCTATTCCTTTCATTAGACAGGGATGTCTTTTTTGAGTACGTATTTGTGTCCCTCGGTACACTGGGTGTAGTGTTAAAGTGACATTGGCATTTCTAAGGATGTTCTGATCTCAGAGAAACCTGATAGTCACATTTTAAAATCAAAGTATTGATCAACCTTTTTATCCTTTTTGGAAAGGCGTTGCAGTAGCCGGCAGGAACAGAAAAGCCTGGATGGCATTGACCAAAAAGAAAAAGAAAAAAAATCAGGAGTCCAGGAATTGTGGGAGTACTGCTCAGGTTTTTGTTTCAGGTATGAGAATGTGGATCTCAAGGTAATTTCCATACCTTCTATGCGAAGGGGGAAGAGGGGACCTGTCGATTGAGTGGCGAAAATGGTAGTCTGACAGTCTGACTCTGCAGGAGTGGGGAGGGCATTTATTGGGTGGGGTCATGGAGGGATAGGTCAACAATTAATGTAAAGTATAAGGCAATACTACCTCTGTTCTTTCCATGCATCTTTGGCCTTTTCCTTGTTTTGCAGAAATTCCTGGTGCCATACATAATGTTTCATTCACAATGAGGCTCTATTATCTGAGTCTGGGCTGTTTCTCTCTATGGTCTTTGAGCCTCAGTTTTCTCATTTGCAAATTGGAAACCATACCTTGCTATCAGGGAGGTTGTGAGACTCAAGTGTGGTCATCTTTTTAAAGAATCCAGGACATATCAGGTACTCAAAGAATGAGTAAACATTTCCTGAGTCCACATTTTCGAGCAGAACATTAGTGTGTTCGTTTTCCCTCCTCTCCTTCCCCATTTCGCTAACCCCTACCTCTTTTGGCTCAGGCATAATTATCTTGAAATATGTGTTTCCTTTGCCAGGATCAGCCAGTTTCCTGAGTGGTTACCTTGGTGTCCCTTTGGAAAGGGCATTTCTGTAACCTTCCTGTAAAGCAAGAGGAAGCTCAGGAACCCTGCCTTTGCCAAGCTCCGAGCTGACTTCTGTGGTGGCAAACTACGGACACTTGACATGGAGGCTGAAGAGACTGGGCTCCTATCTGGACTTAGGATTCCTCAAGCTGTGTTGGCCTGAGGGTGCCTGTTAACTGGCAGCACCTTCCAGAAGGGTCTGTGCTTTTTCCTCATCTTTGTAAAGTCATTTACTGGGAGGTGATTTGTGCCTTGAAATTCAGATGAAGGTATTTTGCAATTTGAGAGAGGCAGGGTAAAGTGCCAACTATACACATGAAATGTTCTTAGAGGTTTACAAAGAAGCTTCTAACCTTCTGTCTCAATAGATACCTTCAGCTCCACTACTTTTCTATTAGCATGGGCTTTATTCACATTGTGGCATGACAGAGTCTGAAGTTCACCTACCCAAGGTCAAAAAATCCACATTCTTTTTTACTAGAAGCCAAAGAGTCTATGTAGTCTTTGTGTAGCATATTGACATTTCAAATATTTTGGTTCAGTCCTCTAATTGGTTAAATCACTTTAAAGTGCTGTTAGGTGGGGTCCATTGTTATATCCCAACCATTGACAAACAGGACTGAGGTGTTTACAAAAAGCTTTCCCCAAACACACTTAGTCGGTCTGTGCCAGCCATGTGCCTTCAGGAAGGGTTGTCTAATTGCTAGTCCAAAACAGTTGTCAAACTTAAGTGTAACTGAGAACTGTCCTCCCATTCCACACCCTCTTATAGTGCCTTCTACTAATCACAGTCTTCTTAGGTCTCTTCACACGTGAAAAACAGAAGCTAGTGGTTTGGTTTAATGGATAATTTCACTGAGTATTGATATTTTACAAGATGGCACAAAATAGAGGGTTCCCAAATGGTGCTTCTTGAAATGGTAATTTCAAGAATCAAGACACTCGGGGGAAAAGATGACAGTTCTCCCCAGAATTTAAGATGTGGACTGTTCCTTAGATCTTTTTCAAGACTGTTTTCTTTGCCAGCCTTGTCATTCAGTCACCTCTGATATGTACTCAATGAATGTCTAGTGACATGGGTATGGTAATGTGCTGTAAATTCTTTGTGGGATGTATTCCCCATCAAACTCAGTCACCCTATTATTTATATGTGAGCTGAGGTCATCTGGAGATCTTCATGAAAATTAACAGCTGTTGGATGTAAGTTGTTTGCACATACTCTGTCAGACACAGCATTTCATTTCAAACTTGCAGGGTGGAAATACCTTTCACAATGTCACATGGGAAAGCACACACTCGCATTGGCAACATCGGGGGCATGGGAATCTCGTGTGCCCATGACGGAAAAGGAGATGTTCTCTAATAAGACTCCTGCGCTGAACAGGGTTGTTTCCACACTGCGAGATTCAATGATATATTAGTTATCATTCGGAATCCAGACCCTGTTTGGGAAGGGGATATGACTTTTACCCAAGCCTTTCTCTGTTAGCTTCCAGCACTCTTCCGCTGAGCATACTCTGCAAGTTGGTGGGAACATAAAACTACCTGGGAACTGTGAAAAAGCAATAGCTGGTAACTTTTGTCTCCCCATGGGCATCTGCCGATGATACTGGAAACCCAGGAACCTCACAGTATAGGTGTCTACCCAGGATGCTTAACCCCTTCTATTTCTCAATGCTTGAGGGAGGGCATCCCTCAGGCTTTAGCTGTCACTTTCCCTAATTATCCACTGGATTCCTTTTCCTGTTGGTGGCCTGGCCCCTCTTGCCATTTATGTTGTCCCACAGGGGCAGTTGCATTACCTCAAAGGAACATTGCTAGTGTTCTCATGGAAGAGGGTTCTGTAGATACAACAATGAGGGATTTGTGCAACTTTTGTAGCACTTTAGCAACTGGAGCATTTGAATAGGGTGGAGTTGCATTTGAGGTAATTTGGGGGCAGATGGTTTCCCTATTTTAGGCTTTCGATTTCTCTCAATTAGTCCACTCTGAGACTGGTTACAGAACAGTCTGACCAGGGTTAGGAGGATATTCAGAGAGGACAAGGATTAAGCAGATAGTTGGAAGCACAAGGGAATTTTTTGTGGGAGGTGTCGTAGGTGCTGTGTGTTCATCGGAGAGTGTCCTGCTCTCTTTCCCATCCCCTGCATTAGTTTGCAGTCCGTGTAGCTGGGGTACAGAAGACTGCAATGCACATTGTTGATTGTTCTACGCACAAATATAGCCCTCTTGCAAAAACGAGACATACATGAGGGAGACAGTGACTTATTTTCCACATTCCTGAGCATTGTTGCATAGCACAGTACTCTGTCAGACACAGCATTTCATTTCACACTTGCAGGGTGGAAATACCTTTCACAATGTCACATGGGAAAGCACACCCTGGCACTGTCAACATCTGAGGCATGGGAATTTCGTGTGCCCATGACGGAAAAGGAGATGTTTTCTAATAAGACTCCTGCACTGAACAGGGTGGTTTCCACACCGCGGTATTCAGTGATATATTAGTTATCATTAGGAATCCAGACCCTGTTTGGGAAGGGCATATGACTTTTACCCAAGCCTTTCTCTGTTAGCTTCCAGCACTCTTCCGCTGAGCATACTCTGCAAGTTGGTGGGAACATAAAACTACCTGGGAACTGTGAAAAAGCAGTAGCTGGTAACTTTTGTCTCCCCATGGGCATCTGCCGATGATACTGGAAACCCAGGAAACTCACAGTATAGGTGTCTACCCAGGATGCTTAACCCCTTCTATTTCTCAATGCTTGAGGGAGGGCATCCCTCAGGCTTTAGCTGTCACTTTCCCTAATTATCCACTGGATTCCTTTTCCTGTTGGTGGCCTGGCCCCTCTTGCCATTTATGTTGTCCCACCAGGGGCAGTTGCATTACCTCAAAGGAACATTGCTAGCGCTCTCATGGAAGAGGGTTCTGTAGATACAACAATGAGGGATTTGTGCAACTTTTGTAGCACTTTAGCAACTGGACCATTTGAATAGGGTGGAGTTGCATTTGAGGTAATTTGGGGGCAGATGGTTTCCCTATTTTAGGCTTTCGATTTCTCTCAATTAGTCCACTCTGAGACTGGTTACAGAACAGTCTGACCAGGGTTAGGAGGATATTCAGAGAGGACAAGGATTAAGCAGATAGTTGGAAGCACAAGGGAATTTTTTGTGGGAGGTGTCGTAGGTGCTGTGTGTTCATCGGAGAGTGTCCTGTTCTCTTTCCCATCCCCTGCATTACTTTGCAGTCAGTGTAGCTGGGGTACAGAAGATAGCAGTGCACATTGTTGATTGTTCTACGCACAAATATAACCCTCTTGCAAAAACGAGACATACATGAGGGAGACAGTGACTTATTTTCCATATTCCCTGAGCATTGTTGCATAGCACAGTACTCTGTCAGACACAGCATTTCATTTCACACTTGCAGAGTGGAAATACCTTTCACAATGTCACATGGGAAAGCACACCCTGGCACTGGCAACATCTGGGGCATGGGAATTTCGTGTGCCCATGACGGAAAAGGAGATGTTCTCTAATAAGACTCCTGCGCTGAACAGGGTGGTTTCCACACCGCGGTATTCAATGATCTATTAGTTATCATTAGGAATCCAGACCCTGTTTGGGAAGGGGATATGACTTTTACCCAAGCCTTTCTCTGTTAGCTTCCAGCACTCTTCCGCTGAGCATACTCTGCACGTTGGTGGGAACATAAAACTACCTGGGAACTGTGAAAAAGCAGTAGCTGGTAACTTTTGTCTCCCCATGGGCATCTGCCAATGATACTGGAAACCCAGGAACCTCACAATATAGGTGTCTACCCAGGGTGCTTAACCCCTTCATTTCTCAATGCTTGAGGGAGGGCTCATCTCTCAGGCTTTAGCTGTCACTTTCCCTAATTATCCACTGGATTCCTTTTCCTGTTGGTGGCCTGGCCCCTCTTGCCATTTTTGTTTTCCCACAGGGGCAGTTGCATTACCTCAAAGGAACATTGCTAGCGCTCTCATGGAAGAGGGTTCTGTAGATACAACAATGAGGGATTTGTGTAACTTTTGTAGCACTTTAGCAACTGGGGCATTTGAATAGGGTGGAGTTGCATTTGAGGTAATTTGGGGGCAGATGGTTTCCCTATTTCAGGTTTTCGGTTTCTCTCAATTAGTCCACTCTGAGACTGGTTACAGAACAGTCTGACCAGGATTAGGAAGATATTCAGAGAGGACAAGGATTAAGCAGATAGTTGGAAGCACAAGGGAATTTTTTGTGGGAGGTGTCGTGGGTGCTGTGTGTTCATCGGAGAGTGTCCTGCTCTCTTTCCCATCCCCTGCATTAGTTTGCAGTCCGTGTAGCTGGGGTACAGAAGACAGCAGTGCACATTGTTGATTGTTCTACGCACAAATATAGCCCTCTTGCAAAAACGAGACATACATGAGGGAGACAGTGACTTATTTTCCACATTCCTGAGCATTGTTGCATAGCACAGTACTCTGTCAGACACAGCATTTCATTTCACACTTGCAGAGTGGAAATACCTTTCACAATGTCACATGGGAAAGCACACCCTGGCACTGGCAACATCAGGGGCATGGGAATCTCGTGTGCCCATGACGGAAAAGGAGATGTTCTCTAATAAGACTCCTGCGCTGAACAGGGTGGTTTCCACACCGCGGTATTCAATGATCTATTAGTTATCATTAGGAATCCAGACCTTGTTTGGGAAGGGCATATGACTTTTACCCAAGCCTTTCTCTGTTTAGCTTCCAGCACTCTTCCGCTGAGCATACTCTGCAAGTTGGTGGGAACATAAAACTACCTGGGAACTGTGAAAAAGCAGTAGGTGGTAACTTTTGTCTCCCCATGGGCATCTGCCGATGATACTGGAAACCCAGGAACCTCACAGTATAGGTGTGTACCCAGGATGCTTAACCCCTTCAATTTCTCAATGCTTGAGGGAGGACATCCCTCAGGCTTTAGCTGTCACTTTCCCTATTCATCCACTGGATACATTTTCCTGTTGGTGGTCTGACCTCTGTTGCCATTTTTTTTTCCCACAGGGGCAGTTACATTGCCTCATAGGAACATTGCTAGCACTCTCATGGAAGAGTTTGCTGTAGATTCAGCAATGAGGGATTTGTGCAACTTTTGTAGCACTTTAGCATCTGGGGCATTTGAACAATAGGCTGGAGCTGCATGTGGGGTAGTTTGGGGCAGATGGTTTCCCTATTTTAAGCTTTCAATTTCTCTCAATTAGTCCACTGTAAGACTGGTTATAGAATAGTCTGGTCAGTGTTAAGAGGATGTTGCAAGAGGACAAGGATTAAGAAGACAGTTGGAAGGACAAGGGATTTTGTTGTGAGAGGTGTGGTAGGTGCTGGGTGTTGAAGGGGGAGTGTCCTGCTCTCTTTCCCATCCCTTGCAGTGCTTTGCAGTCAGTGTAGCTAGGGGACAGAAGACAACAATGCACAATGTTGATTGTTCTACACACTAATATAGCCATCTTGCAAAAATAAAGCACACATGAGAGAGACAGTGACTTATTTTCCATATTCCCTGAGCATTTTTGCATAGCACAGTACTGAGGGAAGGAACTGCTGTCACTTCTGATGTTCTCTAGCTCTTGGTTGTGTTGACCACTCACTCCATCACTTTTATAACAAGCTAGCGTCTTCTCGAGTCACTTATGAATGTGAACTGCTGTGGCTGATATGTTCTTTCAACATGCTCCTCCAGACACAGCACTTTATTTTCCACCTTCACATGGCTCAATCACCTTGATGAAGGTCACAGAGGTACACATGCATTGACATGTAAAGCAATTGGGAAATGGGAAATTGTGGGTCCTAGGGAAGTACTCGGTGATATCTGAATGGCAGATTCCTGTGCTTTTGCACTAATATGCTGAAGAGGATATTGTCCACATTGCAGTACAATTGTATATTAGTAATTAATAGAAATCCTGATTCATTGTCTGGGAAAGCAAAGTGAATATTTTCCAGGTTTTTCTCTGAAAGGTTCCCGCACTCTTCTGCTGCTCATACTCTGCAAGTTGGTGGGAACAAAAAGGTTACCTGACTACTGTCTGTAATCAGTAACTGAGTTTGATTACTTTTGAATCCCCATGGCAATCTGCAGATGATACTGGAGGTCCAGGAACCTGTCAGGACAGGTCTCTCTATAGAATGCCTAATACCTCCTACTCCTCAGTGCCCAGGAGGGCATTACCATCTGGCTTTAGCTGCCACTTTCCCTGTTTATCTGCTCTTAGCCTTTGGCTGTTGGTATTCTGAGTCCATGTTGCTCTTTTGGATGTCACAAAGCAGGTATTATATTGTGTCAAATCCAAAAGGGCACATCCTCTTGTGCCCTCTGCCCACTGAAGTCATACTGGGTCTCTCTTCAATGTCTGAAAAACAAGTGAATGGTTTGTCCTAGTGGATAATTCCACTGAGTATTGGCATTGAAAGGCATTCAAATGATAGAGAATTCCAAAAACAGTGATTCACTAATCCGTGGTAATTTCAAGAATGGAGACCCTCTTAGAGAAAGAAGACAACCTTCCTCAGAATTTAAGGTGTGGCCTGGTCCTTGGCTCCTTCTGAGAAATTCTTTCCTATGCCAGCCTTGGCTCTGAAGCACCTGTGGCAAGTCCTCAGTGAATGTCTCCTGACATGGGAATGATGATGTGCTGTAATTCTTTGTGGGATATATTCCACATCAAACTCAGTCACTGTATTATTTTTTTAGTGAGCTGCGGTCATATGGAAGCTAAGAGCTCTTGGTAGTAGTTTGTTACCACATACACTGCCAGACACCGCATTCCTTTATGGCACACTTGTTATGAGTCAAGTGCCTTCCTTTAGGTCACACAGAGAAGCACAATCTGCCACTGGCAATCTCTGGGGCATAGGAGATGTCCTTACACTGATGAGCTATAGAGTACACTTTCCACATTGAAGAACAATGGGAAAGTAGTACCTATTAGAAATTCTAATGGAGAGTATGGGAATGGAATTTGGGTTTTATCCAAGCATTTTCCTAATAACTTCCTGCACTCTTCTGCTGATCTTACTCTGCACATTTGTGAATGGGAAAGAAAGGTTCCCTGGGACTGTCAATAAGCAGTAACTGAGGCTGCTGAGTTTTAGACCTCAGTGGTCATCTGCAGATAAGACTGCACATGGAGGATCCTCTCTAAAAGTGTACAGTGAATGTTCACATTGGCCACACCCCTCTGGACTTGGGCTTGCCTTATTACTTGCTCCACATCACAGCAGACACATTACTGACTGCCACAGGCAGGCGGACCAGGCAACATTGTAAATGTGGTTTGGCATTCTGAGCTTCCCTTTCCTCTTTCTATTCATAATGAGTCTCACTCTATTCTTTATTTACTTGGAAAAAGTACAGTGGTGGGTGGATGTGTGATAGGACTCACTTATTTTCTCAGTCTGCCCTTTCAGTTATAAACACCCTGTCCTATAGAATACTGGAAAGGCCTGTTGTTGACCCCACCAGAGTTTCAGCTGGGAGACTATAGGTTTGCCAGTGAGGGTGCTGAGCTCCAGGCTGGGGACCACAGGTTTGGACAGCAACCAGGCAGCTAATCCTCACTTCCACAGGCCAGAACAGAGGGATCTGGGAACTTGGGCTAAGAGGTGATCATAGAACCTCCCATGAGTCCAGAGAGTTCTGCACCCCAACACCTCAACCCTTACTTTGTATGTATAAAGATTTTAGAAAGCAAGGGTAAGAATGTCTTTACAAGGAAAACTGTGTAATGTCTATTACAGCTTCTATATGATTGGTTTGCCTTTATTCCTCAATTTGTATGTAATATAATATTTTATAATATCCATCCGTTTCTGAGTGTCAAAGAGTCACATTAGTTGTACAAAAGCCATGAACTTCACGTGCACCCCATTGACTCCTGGAGTTGCCCGTGACATCAGCTATTCCAGGATCTGACGGGATTATTCCCCTTTGGCTACTGTGACTTTGTATTTTTTCCTAGGTTTACAATATCTGCATATGTGCTTACGCAGGGACCTTGAAAAGTTACTCATGGGGCAAAATGTGTATGTACTATGTTTGTTATACTACAAGATGGAAGGCAGTAGTCATGGGCCCCTTGGTCTTTCAAGCAGGCTCCTTTTGTCTGAGACCTGTGCATTGCAAAGACACTCTGTTTTTTTTCCCTGTCAGTGAGTCCCCAGGTACTTGCTATAATACATGCCAATTCACCCTAGTTGAGGCAATCTTATTGTTGTATTAATTTTGAAATTTGTATCTAGACTTCAAGACTGAATGATTCTCTGCTAAGAGTCAAGAATGCCATTGCTTTACAGAGAACCTTATTTGGTAGACTACTTTCAGTCTCTATATAGTGATTTTTTTAAAATTTGTAAAATACACATCTTCGAATAAATTGATTTGTTGGAGAAGCTCCCACTTATACACTTTTATTATTTCCAATAAATACAACATGATCAAGGAAGCCTGTGGTTCTGCTCTATTCATCATCGAGTGCACCAGAGCAGAGCTCTGAGTTATATAAAATGGGGCATTGGGAACAGGGGGTTTCTGCAGGGATGAGGGAGGAAACTTAATGGGGAATCTAATGCCTCCCTATGAGATCAGATCCTTTTGACCATGGCATGAAGGCCACAAGTATATGTTTAGGTATTAATGTGGTTGTGGGAAATCTCCTGATCTTGCTAAGTGTAAGGCAGGGTAGGTTGACCAGCATAATTCTGCAGAGTATCAGTTCATAAATCACTTGTACCTGAACTGGAAGCTGAGGGCATGCAGTTAATTCTTGGTCAAGAATTAGAACCGGGAAACGGACTTTGGCCCAGTGGTTAGGGCGTCCGTCTACCATATGGGAGGTCCGCGGTTCAAACCCGGGGCCTCCTTGACCCATGTGGAGCTGGTTATGCGCAGCGATGATGCGCGCAAGGAGTGCCGTGCCACGCAAGGGTGTCCCCCGCGTGGGGGAGCTCCATGCGCAAGGAGTGCGCCCGTGAGGAAAGTCGCCCAGCGTGAAAAGAAAGAGCAGCCTGCCCAGGAGTGGCGCCGCCCACACTTCCCGTGCCGCTGACGACAACAGAAGCGGACAACGAAACAAGACTCAGCAAATAGACACCAAGAACAGACAACCAGGGGAGGGGGGGATATTAAATAAATAAATAAATCTTTTAAAAAAAAAAAAAGAATTAGAACCACGGTCCCTCGATCTGAAGAATTTTCCTTTACTCCACATAACCCGGATTTGAAGGGACAGAAAGAAAAGAAGTAAGTCAGTGGCAGATACTTTTAAGCATTGTCTGTTCCTGGATAATACCAAATATATAATATATTAAATAGATCAAAATCTTATTTACGATTCCTCATTTCCTACACTTATGTTTCCTGTGCACGATTGAACATAGTTTAAACATTTTATCACTTAGCTTTGTTAATTTATAAACAAGTCCATATACCCAGCTCCAGAGAATTTTGAGTTTCGTTTTCAGCTGCCTGAGGAATCTTTTGCATTGTAGTCATGAAAATCTCCCCCTAAAGGAAAAGAGAGTAAGACTGGCAGGTTCTCCTGCCTGTAGGTATGACACTGTGGATGCTTGCACCTGGATCTTTCTCTGGGATTTTATTAAGGATTCGGGCTGCAAATGTCAGCATCTCTGTATTTTCAACAAGATATGATCAACACAAGAGGAGCCTTGGGATGATAAAACTACTATAAAGGAACAAGTCCCATTCAATTTAGCAGCAGGACAAAAGCTGCAGGTGCACTTTTGTTGCTTAAGTAGAGAGAAACCAACACAGGTCAAAGGTTTTCCAGCAGGTGACTGTCTATTCTAGAGCCCGGAGGACACAGATTGTAGGGGATATGCTGGACCTACTGTAAAATGCAAAATGCTTAGGATACTTTGGCAAAATTGTATTTAAAGCAGACTACCAATATGCTAAACTTACAACTCAGTAAGTATATTTCAATTGTTTTAAATCCCATGAAATTGTAAAATCACCATTTTTAACCAATTCAAATTTTCACTGTCATTTCAAGGAAACTTTGGCCTAATACATGAAAAAATATAAGTTCATGATGTTTTTACTATTCTATGAAACAAAAACAAAATCAGATGCAATGCTGATAATGCATTTTAGCTATAATGTACAGCAAATGAATGGCAAAAATTGCCTGTTCATAGAATGGATTAAAAAAACATGACCAGGGAAGCTGACTCTGCCCAGTGGTTAGGGTGTCCATCTACCACATGGAAGTCTGCAGTTCAAACCCTGGGCCTCCTTGGCTGGTGTGGAGCAGGCCCATGCGTAGTGCTGATGCGCGCAAGGAGTGCCGTGCCACGCAGGGTTGTCTCCCACGTAGGGGAGCACTACATGCGAGATTTCGCCCCATAAGGAGAGCTGCCCAGCGTGAAAGAAAATGCAGCCTGCCCAGGAATCGCACCGCACACAAGGAGAGCTGACACAACAAGATGATGCAACAAAAGAATCACAGATTCCTGTGCCGATGACAACAACAAAAGCGGACAAAGAACATGCAGGAAACAGACAGAGAACAGACAACTGGTGGGCGGGGGGAGAAATAAATAAATAAATAAATAAATCTCAAAAAAATAAAAAACATGACCAGACTATATGCTCTATCCATGAAACTCAATTTAAATTCACAGGCAAAAATAGCTTGATAGTGAAAGACTGGAAAAATGCAAATAGCAACAAAAAGAGAGCTGGAGTAGCTATACCAATATCACATAAAATAGACTTTAAGTCAAAACTTACTCGGGACAAAGGAGGTCACTATATACCAATAAATGGATATTATTAAGACAGACCAAGTATAAATATCTATACACCTAATGGTAGAGCCCCCAAATATGTGGAGCAGATACTGACAGATTTGAAGGGAGAAAGAGATGGTTCTACATTAATAGTAGGAGAGTTTAATGATCAATAAGGAAATAGAAAATGTGAATGATACTCTAAATGAACTAGACAACATACATATATATATATAATACATGTCAGTCAACAGTAACAGAATGCACCTTATTTTCTAGTGTACTGGATCATTCTCCAGGAGAGACTATATGTTAGGTCATAAAACAAGTCGTAATTCATTTTAAAACTTTGGAATCAAACACTGTATGTTTCTAACCACAATGGAATGAAACTAGAAATCAAAATAAAGGAAGAACTGGAAAATTCACAAATATGTGGAAATTAAACACGGTGCTCTTAAACAACCAACAGGTCAAAGAAGAAATCACAAGCAAAATTATGAAATATCTTGAGGAATATGAAAATGAAAATACCACCTACCAAAACTTATGGGATACAGCAACATCAGTGCTGAGAGGAATTTATAGCTCGAAATGCCTGCTTAAAAAGGAAAGGTCTCAGATCAGAGACCTAAACTTCACAGCTGGAGGAGAGAAAAAAGAAGAGGAAACAACTAAAAGTGAGCAACAGAAGGAAGGAAATAAGAAAGTTTAGCGTGAGAAAAATGAAATAAAGAATTAAAAAAAACAATAACAAAAAAACCGGAAAGTTGGTTCTCTGAAAGGATCATGAAAATCAACGAACATTTAGCTACATGGAAAAAGAAAAAACATAGAGCATGCAAATAAATAAAATCAGATATGAAAGGGAACAGTACTAACAAACCTCAGAAATATAAAAGATCATAAGAGGGTACTACGAATAACTGTAGGCCAACAGATTAGACAACCTAGATGAAATGGACGAATTTCTAGAAACACTGACTCAAGATACAGAAGATCACAACAGACCAATAAATACTAAAGAGACTTAGTCAGGAATGAACAACCTCCCAACAAGGAAAAACCCATGACCAGAGGGCATCACAGGTGAATTCCAAGAATTAATACCTATCCTGCTCAAACTCTTCCAAAAATTCAAGAGGAGGCAACACTTACTAATTCATTTTGTGAGGCCAACATCACCCTAATATCAAAGCCAAATAAAGACACCAAAATAAAAAGGAAACTACAGAGCAATATCCCTCATGAACATTTCCAAAATCTTCCATAAAATACTAACAATCTGAATCCATCAGCTCATTAAAAGAATTATACACAATGATCAAGTGGAATTTTTCCCAGGTATTCAAGGGTGGTTCAACATAAGAAAATTAATTGAGGTAACATGCCACATTACGAGAACATCGGAAAAGAACCACATGATCAGCTCAATTACTGTAAAAATGGCATTTGACAAAATGTAACATCTCATCTTGATAAAAAAACAAAAACCTCCAAAAACTAGAAATACAAGAAATCATTCTGAAAATGATAAAGGGCATATATGAAAATCCCACAGCTAACGTTATAATCAATGGTGAAAAACTGAATTCATTCCCTCAAAGATCAGGAACAAGGCAAGGATGCCCACTGTCACCATTGTTATTCAACATTGTAGTAGAAGTTCTAGCCAGAGCAAGTAGTCAAGGGAAAGGAATAAAAGGCATCCAAATTGGAAAGGAAGAAAAACTTTACCTACAGAGGGAAAAGGGAAAAAAAAGAATGAAATGCCACTTTGAAATCTATGTTTGGCTTTTGTCAGTTGCTGGCGCCCAAGAATTCAGGGTGAAAAGGTAAAAATGTAGTTTAAAATGAATCTTTAAATTTCAACACTCTCTTGCTTGTAAATTAAATGCATAACTTGCAGATGAGAATTTGTTCCATTACTAAGAAAAGGCAGGACTTCACAAAATTGTTACTAATAAAATTCTTGTAGCTTAATTAATAAAGTTATCCAATTCATCTTAAAGTTAAAAAATTAATAACTGTAACTAAGAGTTAAGATCATTTATAGATGCATTCATATTATAAAACAGCGGGAAGATAATAAGTGAAATTATAACCGGGTGAATTTCGCCTGAAACTCTTATTGTAGGTGTAAATTCTAAACTAACCTTACCTTCGTTTATGGTTTCTTCAAGCCTAGCCCCACCCCTTGCCTTTGCCTATGGTTATTTCATAACAGTTTCTGTCCTACTGGTATTAGTAACCCTGCTTTAGGTCATGAATCCAAGTGTAAACTCAATAGCTGCCTGGTGGAATTCTTAGCCCTTGGGGTTAAGCGACCACTGGAGTTTTATTATCTCCCAAGGAGTGGGGGGAAAAAGGAAGTCTCCTGCCTTGACTGTCAGTGTTCCTAAAAGTGGCAATTCATGAGAGAAACCTGTCTCCCTGAGGCTCCAAAAAGCCTCGGTAAATATACATAGAATTAATCTTGTTGCTTATCAAAATTCTGCTAAATTCAAGGTAAAATATAAAGTTCTGAAAAAAAAAGAGAATGGTGCTAAAGCATTGGGAACATTTTGGTTATAAGCCATTAGTTAAGAAACAAAATTCTTGGCAGCTGACTTGGCCCAGTGGTTAGGGCGTCCATCTACCACATGGGAGGTCCATGGTTCAAACCCCGGGCCTCCTTGACTCATGTGGAGCTGGTCCATGCGCAGTGCTGATGCGCAAGGAGTGCCCTGCCACGCAGGGGTGTCCCCCGCGTAGGGGAGCCCCACGCGCAAGGAGTGCGCCCCGTAAGGAGAGCCACCCAGCAGGAAAGAAAGTGCAGCCTGCCTAAGAATGGCGCCTCCCACAAGGAGAGCTGACGCAACAAAAAGAAACACAGATTCCTGTGCCACTGACAAAGAAGACTCAGCAAATAGACACAGAGAACAGACAACTGGGGTGGGGGAGGGGAAGGGGAGAGAAATAAATAAATCTTTAAAAAAAAATAAAGTGCATCTGTTTAAAAAAAAAAGAAAGAAACAAAATTGTTGTGCAAAAGTGCGCAGTCATAGTGCAAGATAAGAAAAATTTCAGGAGTCTTTGAAATGTTTCGCAATCACACTTATTTTGTAAGAAATGGAAGTTTTAAGTAACTAAAGTTATGTTTTTGTGTCAAACTATTCCTGTCTGCCTATTTGCTCCAATTGTTGAGGTTAAATATGCAGTTATAAAGTAATATATTTGTGAAACCCAAATTAAGCTAAACAGTATATAAAATAATGAAAATTCTTAAAAGAACTCTATTCAAATTGTTAAAAATTAAATACGCAGTTATATATGTAAAGAATGTTTCCCTGCCTGGGAAGCACAAACAGCTCTGGATAAGGTCTCAGATTAATATAGCCTGTGCATGAATTGAAAATTATCTTGATGTGGGCTATGGATGGGAGGCTCTTTGTCTCTTCAGAGATAACCTTAACCTAAGCTGTCTGTCCTGACTTGTGGGTGTGAAATGGTAAGAGGCTGCAGTCCTGCTCTTGGTGACCATGGCAACCACTCCAGTCCCAGGAGGCAATTTAGCAATGCAAACTCTATATACATACCAGTCAGTCCAGGGAAACTCTGGTGGTAGAGATGCCAAAACTTAAGAGAACTTGGACTTGGCCTCAAATGGGAAATATAATATAGTCTGTGCATAAATTCAAAATCATCTAATTCTGTATCCAAGTGTGCCTAGTCTCTAGAAATCCAGTTAAGTGATAAGGGCTTTGAATGTTCAGAAAGGATGTAAGACTGAATTGTGTATTCAAGGTTGCATCCAGACAGAATGTGGGCAAGATGCTAATTGGAGCTCACCTGAGGTGTGGGCGATATGTTAATTCAAAACCTACCTGGTACTCAGGCAAAGACTTAACAAAGAAAGTAGTTTTCTTTGATAAAATCACCCTTTGACTCCCCACCCAGTATAAAAGGAACTTGAAAATCTTTGTTCGGGGCTGGGGTTTGAAACAGAAAGCTCCCGAGTCCAGCTGGCCGTCAATAAACCATTTTTCCTTCTCAAAATCATTCGAGTCCTGGCCTTTCTCTAAGCAAATAATTGAACCTCTCTCAAATTCTACAACAATCTAATTCTGTATGGAATGTGCCTAGTCTCTAGAAATCCAGTTAAGTGATATAGGCCTTCTAGGCTTTGATTGTTCAGAAAGGATGTAAAACTGAATGTGTATTCAAAGTTGCATCCAGACGGAATGTGGGTGAGATATTAATTCAAGCTTACCTGGAATGTGGGGAATATGTTAATTCGAAACCTATCTGGTACTCAGACAAACACTTGATTAACAAAGAAAAGTCCATTTCTTTCATAAAGGCACCATTTGACTCCCCACCCTTATATTGTCTGTATAAAAAGGACCCAAAACTCTATTCGGGGCTTAGATATTGAATGAGAAGCTCTGAGCCCAGCCTGTAGTAAATAAATCTTTTTTCCCTTCCCAAAATTATTCCTGAGGCCTGGCCTTTCTATACACAAATAATTGAACCTCTCTCAACTTCTACAACAAGATAAATATATCTCCCCTTTTACCTGAAACTAATCCCTAAAATCTTAGAAGAATAATAGGAAATTGTGTATTTTTCCCTGAGACACTAGAATTTTAAAGACAAAGTGAAGTGGAAATTGGTATGTGACCTTTTTATTCAATTAGCCATTGGCTATTCAGCTGCAGAAGTCTTCCTATCAATTAGTGATAGAGGCACATCACTAGTGCCCTTATATCCCTTTATCTTTCTCCCCACTTTGGGCCAGGTCCCTTGCATGTGCTAGTCCATTCTCAGTCACAATCAAGAAGTTTACAATTATCCACTGTGGTGAAGTCTGGCTGCATTCTGGTTCTTACTCCCTCCCATAGCTTCTTTTCTGTTATAGAAAAATAAACCATCGTAACCAGTGAATGTTCCAGAGACCTCCTGGAGCTGAGCCGTAACCAGAATCCAAGGGACCCAAGAAGCAGGTGCTGGGACCCTTTTCCATCTCTCACATCATTCCCTGGTTCTTGGTACTGAGATACCAGGATTAGTAATCCAGTGTTAATCATGCAGAATCACCTCTACATTTGCCTGTGGTCTTGGGGCAGCAGTGATGTATTGCATATGTATTTAATTTCATCCCTCCATATATTATATGTTTAGTAATAAGATGTATGACTAAGTCTCTTTACAGGATTGTCATTTACTGTGCCCAGGCACAGCTTGTTTCTTTTTGTTTGTTTGTTTTTTGTAATTACATTAATTTTTCTCTTTATATATTTTCTTCTTTATTGGAAAACTTGTGGGTTTACAGAAAAATCATTTATAAAATATGAATTCCCTTGGACCACCCTATTTTTTTAAAAAAAGATTTATTTATTTATTTATTTCTCTCCCCTTCCCCCCCACCCCGGTTGTCTGTTCTCTGTGTCTATTTGCTGCATCTTCTTTGTCCGTTTCTGTTGTTGTCAGCTGCACAGGAATCTGTCTTTCTTTTTGTTGCGTCATCTTGCTGTGTCAGCTCTCCGTGTGGGTGGCAACATTCCTGGGCAGGCTGCACTTTCTTTCCCGCTGGGCGGCTCTCCTTACGGGGCGCACTCCTTGCGCGTGGGGCTCCCCTATGCGGGGGACACCCCTGCATGGCATGGCACTCTGCACGCATCAGCACTGCGCATGGGCCAGCTCCACACGGGTCAAGGAGGCCCCGGGTTTGAACCGCAGACCTCCCGTGTGGTAGACAAACATCCTAACCTCTGGGCCAAGTCCGCCGCCTCCACCCTATTTTTAACACCTTGTTTTAGAGAGGAACATTTGTTACAATTGATGAAAGCACATTTTAATAATCGTGCTATTAACTATAGTGTATGTTTTTATTCAGGGTTTACAGTTTGTCCAGCATAGTTCCATGGATTTTTAAAAATTTTTATTATGTAGCAGATTAAAAAGTAATATATTATCTCTATAAAAATAACTATTATCTTAATATATATATGTCCACTTTAAATCAGAACTTGTATTATTAAAATTTAGAAATTATTATAGAAAAAATCCCTTAGATCTTCAGCATACATCACTCTCCTTACAAATGAATAAAGCCACATTAGTTGATTTGAGATTATTTTTTTACTTTGTTGTATGGGAATCTCTTTTTACCACTTATGGTTTATCCAGCCCATGTTACCTCCCTGAAAAATCTTAGTTCATATGTATGTAATTCAATGTTTTCCACATTCAAACAGAACTATTGACTACACATGAATTCAGGTACCTTAATCATTTATTTCTTTAATTTTTTTTAAAGAAGCTTCAGATTACATAAATGTTACATAAAAAAATATCATTGATTCCCATATGGCCCCCTCCCTCCCCCTCTCACACTTTCCCACATCAAAAACATCTTTCATTAGTGTGGTATATTTGTTACAATTGATGAACATATTCTGAAGTATTTCTACTAACTATGGGCTGCAGTTTACATTACAGTTTGCACTCTGTCCTGCGCAATTTTATAGGTTATGCCAAAATATACAATGGCCTATATCCGTCAATACAATGTCATGCGGGGCAACTCCAGTGTCCCAAAAATGCATCAATATTACACCTATTATTCCCTCTCCCATCCCACAGAAGCTCTTACCTTAAATGATGAATTCTTCCATTGCTAGGATAATAATAAATCTAGAATAGAATAATAATAAGTTTACTTTAGAACCTTGTTCAGTCCCCAATCTTGAGGATTTTGGGATGTTGATGCCCACTGTGCTTCTAATTGAGAGGGAGCTTAGATCCCATGGGGTAGATGGATGGAATTATCTTGGTTGCAGTTGTTGACACTCCTTGTTCCTTGGGATGGGCATTGTCCATCATCACCTCCTTGTTAATTGTCCTGGGTGAGTCCAGTGAATTGGAGATTAGGTGTTGCAACTCTGCTGAAATTCAGGGCTCAGCTGGCACATTTATAGATCAAAGATTTAAGTCTCTGGAACATATATTTATCAAGTATAGAATAGTACTAATTATAGGTTCCAGTAAAAGACATGGAAGTGCCAGGTGTAGAGAACATATAGATGAGTCTAACTCTATTACACTCATGAGCATAATTTCCAAAGTAAGGCCCACTGACAGTGTGTCAAATTCCTAAGCTGTATGCCCTGCTTATAGTTTCTGGATATCTCTAGGGCCCTCAGGAGCCCCACTATTTGAGGCATTGTTTGCTGTGTAAATCAATGAGATCTTGGTGAGACTTGCATAAGTATAACCTCTGGAATGATCTCCCAACTCACTCTGAAGTTTCTTAGTCATAAAAACTCATTTGTATTTACCATTTTCCTCTTTAGGTCAAGGTCTTTTTCCAGTTGCATTGCTAGTTGGCACTTGGTAATAATCCCTCGGTAGGAGCCCCATCCCTGGGAGTCATGCCCCATGCTGGGAGAAGGTATTGCTTTTGTATGCTAAGTTTGCATTGGAGAGAGGTCACATTTGATCACAGTTTGTTTCTATCACCTCAACACATTGCATTCAGTGTGAGGGCAGTGGGGTGTCACTTTCTTAAATTTTGATTTTCCTTGGCTTTTCCCTGCTCCCCGGCTGAGTAATGTGCCTCTTCTTAATTCTGTACAGGATTGGTACCTACCTTGACTGGGCACTTGGTGATGTGGGCAGCATTAGTTCTGTGCCTGAGGGTGCCACACACCTGGACATCTTCCCACCCCATCCTGCCCTCCTGAGCCCTCTGTGGGGCTGGCACCTTGTTGGGTTTCAGTTTTTGTTGTTGTTTTGGAGTGGGTTTTTATTGTTAAGGTAACAGAAGGTGATTTTGTCCTAAGATAAAATGATTGATTATTGGGAAGAGTAGAGTGTGGGACAGAACCTGAATGAATACTGAAAGTGTAGAAGGTTTGTGGAAGGGAAATTTTTATGATTAAATTGAGTAAGATCAATATACAAAGAAAATATTTTATCAATAGCTTCTTGTGCTTTAACCTCATCATATCCTCAATGTTTGAAGTTCTTTTAAAAGAACATTTTATGTTCTAGAAATCAAATCCTGAAAAGTAGCCTTTTATTTCAAACTAACTGCAAGAGATTTATTCTTTCACTTTAAAGGAAAAATTAAAGTAATGGTTAAGTTCATTTAATATGTTATAAGTTGAATGAAAGGTATTTAAAGGTGTTATAAAATTAATAGTTTTTTAAAAATTAATAAAAACTGTAACTAAGAGTTAAAATCATTTATAAATGCATTTATATTGTAAAACAGTGGAAAGACAATAACTGAGATTATAGCTGGGTGAATTTAGCCTGAAACTATTATTTAAGTGTAAATTCTACACTAACCTTTCCTTTGTTTATGGTTACTTCAAGCCTAACCTCACCCTTTGCCTTTGCCTATGGTTATTTCATAATTGAGAAGAGCTGGGACATCACTGTCTCCTCTTCTGGTATTAGTAACCCTTTCTCTCATGAATTCAAGTGTAAACTAAATAAATTGCTGCCTGATAGAATAAGGTTAAATGGCCACTGGAGTTTTATTATCTCCAAAATCAAAAAGGGGGGTGGAGGGGGAGAAGTCTCCTGCCTTGACGGTCAGTGTTCCTAAGAGTGGCAATTCATGAGAGAAAGCAGTCTGTCTCCCTGAGGCTTCAAATAGCCTCGGTAAATATATAAAGTTAATCTTGTGGCTTATCCAAAATTCTGCTGATTTCAAAGTAAAGTGTAAAGTTCTGAAACAAAGTGGTGCTGAGGCATTGAGAACATTTTGGTTATTACAATCCATTGAGTGGGAAAGAAAATTCTTGTGGTAAGCTGCATGGTCATAGTGCAAGTTAAGAAGAGTTTCAAAAGTCTTTGAAAAGTTTAAAGTAACTAAAGTCATGTTGTTGTGCCAAACTATTCATGTCTGCCTATTTGCTCAAATTGTTGAAAATTAAATATGCAGTTATATTTATAAATATTCTTAAAGCCCAAATTGAACTAAGCAGGATGAAAAAGTCATAGAAATCTGATTATGGAAACAATTGGGAAAGGGCCTCCTCTTTGCAAGAGCTTTTAAGGCAAGACTAGGTGTGGCAGATTAAACCTATCTACTAGGCTAGGGAATTAAGAATCAGTTTGCCTGGTAATTTCCCAGTTTAAACCTTTGTCAGCCATAAATTGGAAAAAACAAAACAAAGATTAGGTTAATTTTCACAGAAGAAAAATATTGATGTAACCCAGCGGCCTGCTGCCTCAGTCTCCCACTCCCGGGTTGGACAGCAGTGGAGGAGACCAGTTTAGGCCAGTCCTATGGGCAGTGGAAGGATGCCCAAGAAGGAGCTAACTAAGTCGGTGCCATTTCAGCACTAAATTCTATTCCTTATTTGACAAAGGGGGGGAGCAGGTAAAAACTAAAATGGTTGGAATGTGATAGAAGAAGCAGTTAAATCAAACTTTTGCGTGGGAAAGTTAAATCTCAGATAAGCTGTAACTTCTGAAGTATCCAATCTATGGAAAAACAGGAAGAGCTTGCATGCTAGGCTTAGGGGTATAAATTGTGTCATTTTTCTTTGTTCGGGGCACCAGCCATATCTGGCTCTGCGCCCCTTCTTGCAAGATTGAGAATAAAGTATTTTCTTCTCCACAATCTGGTGAGCCTTATTTTCTTCCAGAAGATTTCTTTCCAACAAAATAAGGTAATTAGTGGCTCTATTAACAAATTTTAGTAAGTAAAGGAAAGTCCATAAAAACTATGGAGAGATCTTTCCTGGGTTATGATTTTAAAAAATTAAGTAATTGTGTAATGTGTTTTGAAACCTGGAAGTCAGTATGCATGTGTTTTAAAACCTGGTAGTCAGTTATGCTTTTAAATTAATAATTTTCATAACTTAAAGAAAAGAAGTTTTTAGCTTCCTGTAAGGGAAAAAGAGAACATTCCTTGCATAAACTATAATGGTTTCAATTTTATTTAACTTGAGTGTAATCTCCCATAGTTAATTTATAAACTAAATTAACATATGTACAAAATCTTTACAGTAATGAAAATTGTAAGTGAAAATTGTAAGTTCACATTGGTGAAATTAGGCTAAAGGGAAAAGATTGTAGATATGCTCTCTTAAATAAAGAGTAAATTTCTTTCATTGGTAATTGTAATTTAGTAAGTTTATTTAAACATGAGGTGGCTACTCAATGTGGTTATAGTCAATTATAAAGAGTTTGTAAAACATCTTCCAAACTGAAAATGTTTAAATAGTTCTAGTTGTAGAAGTTATTGTTAACTAAAGAAACTTAGATTGGTATTGGTAGCAGAAATAACTTCATGATAATAAACCTGTCTGAAGGCCACTGCAAAATACACATTTAAGTAAATGGTAATAAAAGGTTGTCTTGATTCTATTGGAAATATTCTGTTTTCATTCTAACAATGAAAAATAATATTTTTCCTCTATTACTAAAGTGAAGTACCTACTGTTATCTTCATAGTAAAATTGTGTAAGTAGATGGTCATTTGATATATGTATTGCGTTAAGTTGTTTAAAATATATATAAAACAAGGAATAGACTTTAACATTGTCAAACTCTTGTGCATTCGAACCAGGCCTTGTATACATTACAGGTGGCCTCTCCATGTGAGTTATTGGCTAGGCTGGTCACTGACCCCTCAATTAAAAATATGTGCTATATCAGTCTCTGGTTCTGCTCCTGAAGTTGATGGAAACTATATTGCAGTTTCAAGCTCCTGCAGCCAATAATGACTCGGTACAGCCAAGTGTACAATGGCCTCCAGACTGGCACTGTTCCATGGTGCCAGAGAGCACTATGCACCAGGCTAGTAGAATACTGGAAAATCTCTGGAATACTGGAAGGATGCTGCAACTTGCTCACTGCGTTGAAGAACATGCTAAGTGGAGCCATGATACCAGGAGACTGTAAGTAAAACTTAAACACAATTGGCATTATGGCCTGCTCTCATGGAGAGATAACATGTAAAGTATTACAAACCTGAAACTCAAAACTAATAATGGCAACACTGAATCCTTATGCATTAAGTAATACATTAGTTAATATTAAGTGCTGTACTTTCCTGTACTAAATATATGCCTAATAATTGTAATGTTATCTTTTCTATTTTGGATCAAGTGCAGAAGTATATTAGACATGTTAAATTCCTGGTAAAATCATTTTCTAAACAGTTAATAACATGTCTATAGAATAAGGTGGCAGTCTCAGCCAGACTCAGTTAGCAAAAGTGAGGCTTGCTTGCTGATGGTGAGTCACCTATTGAACAAGTCAAAATTGCTAGAAATTGTACAATGAAAACCAAGGTGTATAAAATCTTTATTCTGTAGTTCTGATCACTCCCACAGGTGAAAACTAAGAGTATTTCCAAATTAGTGTTCTAATCCTGAGTGAAGCCAGTTGCCCAAGGAGTGCCAGTTCACCAGGAGCATCTGACAGAGTGAATGAGTGTCAATCATTGAACAGCTTGGAATGTGTCTTCAGACAAAGCTAAGTGTCTGTTGCAATTTCTCTCTAAAGATGGATAACTTAAAAAAGAATATATATGCTGTTCCCACCAGCTTTTAAGGAATGCCATCTTTATAGGCATCTAATCTTGTCTATCTCTGTAATCCAATGTGTCCTCTTTTAAAAACGGGTATTCCAAAATTTTTAATTAAGTTTGTTTCTTTCAGAGTGAACATCTTATTAACCATATGAAAACTTCATCCAACTTCGTACAGAATGCCAGATCCATCTTCCTCCAGTTAGAATAAATTAAAGAGTTTTACACCTTATTAGGCAATGACTACAGCCCATGGCCAGCAGGAAGCAGTTACAGAAAAGAGATCGTCTCCCTTCAGCATCCCTTTTAAATTAAAGGTGTAAACTCTTTAAGAGTAAAATAAAAGTAATAGATGGATCTGGAACCTGACTGGAAATCCACGTGAGTGCCAGTGGCAGCAGAATAACTGCGGGAGGCCCCTGCCCAAGATTCTGCTGTCCAGAATGAAAAGTTCTAAACTTCTAAAAACGGTCCTTGATGCTGTACTAAAGACTGATAAATAATCAGTCAAGACAACAAACAGTCATCCACCTCATAGCTACAACAATAATTATGCCAAAGCTTAGCAAGTAAACTTTGACAAAGGGGGGGAATGATGTGGGCTATGGGTGGAAGGCTCTTTGTCTCTTCAGAGATAACTAAGTTATTTGACTTGTGGGTGTGGAAGGGTAAGAGGCTGCAGTCCTGCCCTTAGGGACGGTGACAGCAGGCTCCAGTCCCAGGAAATGTTTAACAAAGCAAGGGCTATAAACTTTAAGTATTTAGGGGAAATGCAAAAACCAAGGCTTATCTAAAATGTCTGGAGTCCTTGCTAAAAGCTTACCTAAGATGTGAAAGAGATATATGCTAATTGAAGCCTATTGAGAACTGAAACAAAGGGACCATTTGGCCTTTCCTCTCTGTATAAAAGACGTTTGAAAATCTTGTTCGGGGCTCGGGATTCAAACAGAAAGCTCCCGAGTCCGGCCGGCCGTCAATAAACCATTTTTCCTTCTCAAAATCATTCCTGAGTCCTGGCCTCTCTATTCTCAAATAATTGAACTTCTCTTAAATTCCACAACAGTTTGTTAATGTTAGTTTGTAATTATTGAATTGTGAGATTACTTTTCAATAATTTTCCTCTCAATAAAACAATACGGCTATTTTAAAGTTGTTTTTTAAAGTAACCTCATACACACATGCCATTTCTTGTATATAAACACCTAAAGTGGTGTCTACCCATTCTTTCACCAGCTCAGAATCATACAACAGTTTCAAATTTCATTCAAGATAATATCCTCAAAGACCCTGCCAGGTTCCATGCTGCATTGCATCTCCAATCCCTTCTCCTGTTCCTCCTCCTTTGTTAATTCTACTTAGGCCTAACAGGCTTCCCTGTAAGCATCCATTTTAATGATCTTCCCTCTGCCTGAAAGGATCTTCCCTGCCCTCCTTCAAATCTCTGCTCAGATCCATTCTTCTTAGAGGAACCTCTCCTTATTACCTGTTGTGGTTTGGAGCTGTATGTACCACAGGAAAAAATGTTTTTATACATAATCCATTCCTGTGGGTGTGGACCCATTGTGGTGTTGTAGAATTTGAGAGAGGTTCAATTATTTGCTTAGAGAAAGGCCAGGACTCGAATGATTTTGAGAAGGAAAAATGGTTTATTGACGGCCAGCTGGACTAGGGAGCTTTCTGTTTCAAACCCCAGCCCCGAACAAAGATTTTCAAGTTCCTTTTATACTGGGTGGGGAGTCAAAGGGTGATTTTATCAAAGAAAACTACTTTCTTTGTTAAGTCTTTGCCTGAGTACCAGGTAGGTTTTGAATTAACATATCGCCCACACCTCAGGTGAGCTCCAATTAGCATCTTGCCCACATTCTGTCTGGATGCAACCTTGAATACACAATTCAGTCTTACATCCTTTCTGAACATTCAAAGCCCTTATCACTTAACTGGATTTCTAGAGACTAGGCACACTTGGATACAGAATTAGATGATTTTGAATTTATGCACAGACTATATTATATTTCCCATTTGAGGCCAAGTCCAAGTTCTCTTAAGTTTTGGCATCTCTACCACCAGAGTTTCCCTGGACTGACTGGTATGTATATAGAGTTTGCATTGCTAAATTGCCTCCTGGGACTGGAGTGGTTGCCATGGTCACCAAGAGCAGGGCTGCAGCCTCTTACCATTTCACACCCACAAGTCAGGACAGACAGTTTAGGTTAAGGTTATCTCTGAAGAGACAAAAAGCCTCCCACCCATAGCCCACATCAGTAGGGAAGACTTTATGATGAGGCTATTCAGTTAATACGTGGCCCACTTCATTCAGGATCGACCTTAATCCTATTACTGTGTCCTTTATAAGTGGAATGAAAATCAGACAGAGACCTGAAAAAGACACAAGAAGCAAGAAATTGAAATTTAATGGAACCCAGAAGATAACAGAGAGGCCAGGGTGTTACTGAACCGGATTTGCTGCCTTATGCACTCAATTAAACCAATCCTGTGACACAGGGGTTTTTAGGAGAGAAAGAGATTTATTACAGAGCATTGTGTAAGGAGGCAGGAAGCAAAGCAAAATCTCAGATCTGTCTCCCCAAATTAGAAAAACTCCGAGGTTTTTATGAGATTCAAACCAAGGGATGTATAGATAGTGACCATTGAATTTTGGGAGATATTTGTTGATGTGTTTAATTGGAAGTGTGTAAGCGCAGACCCAAAAAGCTGCTCTTGGGGATTGGCAAGAGTTAGCTGGGGTATGCATAAGGTTGCAGGTTACAAGAGGGTTGTATATTGCCTAATTAACATACGGTAACAAGGAAAGGAATTGAACCAAGTTAAACAAATAGGCGATTTAGAACTGGCAAAAGTCCCTTCTGGGGCAAAACATATAGTTACAGGTTACCGAAGAGTTGCAAATCATTCAATCCACGTAAGATAACAAGTAAGTCCCAGTGCTGTGGGTATGCACATGGTGGAATCCCAGATAAAACTGGGGATGGTCATACAGACACTATTTTAATTAGGTAAATTAAGTTGAATATAAAATGGTACTCATCAAACTCAGTTTCATAATTTATTATATAGAAAACTATAATGTGAATTGGAAGATAAGAAATTCATATGTACTTGGTGAGCAGTTGACTAAACTTTGCAAGACTTTGTGTAAAGGACCAACCATGGGATCGATATCATTTTTAAGCATCTATCTCCTGTGAAAAGAGGTTTTGCTCCTTAGAAGCCACTAAAGGCAATTATTATGGAGAATAGTCTCTTGGCCTTTGAATATTAAATGCCATTGTAAATGTTTTTAAATTTTGTTCAGTGTTAATAGAGTTTTCCAAATGATGAAAAAAAAAGATGACAAGGAAGGAGACTAAGCTAAATACATGGGCTATAACAGGGGTTCTTAAACTTTTTTATTTCCAAGACCCCTTTGTCAGTCAGGTAAAAATAACAGACCCCTACTAAGTCCACACTGTACTGTGCATTATTTTAAAAATGTACCACACCTTCACCACAAGAATAATGATTTTTAAAAAAATTTAAATTCAAGTTCATTGATCCCTTGTTAAGAACTCCTGGGCTATAAGATCTGACAAAAGCCATCCCTGGCAAACATACAGTTAATGGTTGCAGCTGAGTTATGAACAATTGAAATTAACATAAGATAGCAAGTAAGTAAACTAAGCTAAACACACGGGCTATAAGACCTGAAAAAACCTAGCCCGGCAAACATTTGGTTACCAGTTAAAGCAATCTTTTTTTTTTTTCCATTTTTTTATTATGATCTTTTTTTAAAAAAGATACATAGATCACCCAGAAATTATAATGATCTTGTAAAACATAAGATAACAATAAAGGAAAGAAGGCAAAGTAAAATAACACTTACAATTAAAACCTATATGTAGGGAAATTATAAATGAGTCTAAGTCTGTTACACTGGGGAGCATAAATTACAGAGTAAGGTCCACTGACAGGTGGCAATTTCCTGAGTTTGTCAGCTCTGCTTATAGTATCTGGATGCACTCTTCCCCACACATCCCCCTATCACTGACACCCCATACTAATGATCCTCCCCTGCCACAGTTGTAACCCTTCTGTGATCCAAAATCTCTCCAAAAACAAAGCCAACAAAATAACCAAATAAAATTAATAAGAAAATGAAATAATAATAGATGTAAAAATAAATAAAATGCAAAAATTCAAAGAAATTGAAATAATGTAAAAAATTTTAGACATTGTGTCTTTCATCACTGTAAGATATGTTGTCTTGTATGTACAGTGACAATTTCTTCCATATATCCCCCCAGTTAGCACTATATTTGTAAAATATATGTCCCAGAGACTTAAATCTTTGGTCTGTTCATGTGCCAGTTGAGAAATGAACCTCAGCAGGGTTGCAGCACCTACTCTTCAGTTCATTGGACTCACACAGGACAGCTGACAAGGAGATAATGATGGATAATGCTCATCCCAAGGAACAAAGAGTGTCTGCAACTGCAAGCAAGATAGTTTCATCCATCTGCCCCATGGGACCTAAGCCCCTTCTCAATTAGAAACAGAATAGGCTTCAACATCCCCAATCCTCAAGACTGGGAAATGAGCAATAGACTAAAGTAGACTGATTATTTTTCTATTATAGACATTATTATTCTAGCAAAGGAAGAACTTTATCATTGATCCAAAGGCAGTGACCACCAGAAGTTGTGAAAGGATGGAGAGGGAAGAGTATGCATAATATGGGGGCATTTTCGAGACATTGGAATTGTTCTGCATGACAAAATAATGTCATGTCCATTATATATTTTGTCATAATTCACAAAATTGTGCAGGATAGTGTATGCTATAATGTAAACTAAAGTCCATGGTTGGTAGCAATGCTTCAATGTGTTCATCAATTGTAGCAAATGTACTACCCTAATGAGGGATGTTAATGTGGGAAGAGTGGAAGGGGGAGGAAGTGGGGTATATGGGAATCCCCTATATTTTTTATGTAACCTTTATGTAATCTAAAGATTCTTTAAAAATTAAAATTTTAAAATTTAAAAAGTAAACCATTAAAAACAAAAACACACACAGAAAACTTATTGTCAGCAGTAATGATCTACAGTAGGGATTCTTAATCTTTTTTGTTGCATGGACCCCTTTGCCAGTTTGGTGAAATCCATGGACCCCTTACTAAGTCCACACTATACTATGTATTTTTTAATAATTCTATCACACCCGTACCAACACATCCCCACAAGAATATTGTTTTTTTGAATTTCAATTCAAGCTCATGGACCCCTTGTTAATAGCCTCTGACCTACCAGGAAACAGACAGCCTTTTCCTAATTGAAATGGGCTACTTGGTGATAACAGCATTTACACAGTTTTAAAGGAATTCTGCCATGTGTATTGCCATGTGACAGAGGAGTCAAGGACCAAGGATTGCTGGCAGCCATCTCCAGAATGCCAGTCTTTTGGAAGAAAGCATTGTCTTGATGACACTTTTATTTAAACTTTCTCTTAGTCTTGAAACGAGAGCTAATATATTCCCATTGTTTAATCCATACCATTACATGGTATTTGCTTGAGTTGTCTAGGAAACTAAAACACTCTGAGATCTACTTGCTCCCTCCTTGGCACATTCATTTTCTTAAATGAACATTCCTATTCTTTTTCTTTTTGCTATAGCTTCTATCTCATACACTGGAAAACTTACCTTTCATTTTGTTTACTGCTTGTTGTTTGTCAGCCCTGCTAGATTCTAAGCTCCACAGTGTGGAGCTAGTTGCTACAAAAGTACATTGTGGGAATACAAGTTCAAAAAGTTAACAAAAACTTCAGCAAACAACCTTTTTATTACTTGCATAGCATAAAGCATCCAGAAAAGCAAGTAATCATTTTGATATTTACACAGCAGAGTCCAAAACAGCAGGGGAAGAAATCTCCTGTGGCCCCTCTCCTGCAGCGGCTGAAAAGTGCTCTTGGTTGGGTCAAGTTGATGGCAGCTCCTTACACCCCACTTGTGCTGGAAGACAGACTAATCTATACTGTTTGAATGGTTTTTGTCCCTCTGGGGTGGGGGGAGGGGGCAGGGACTGCCATTGAGAATTCCTGCCTTGATTAGCATCTGGGATGCTTGTTCTCAGTTTCTCAGTTTAAGGTCTGGTAAGGCCTTTTTATTAGACTTAACATTTCCCTGGGGCTGTGGAATGACACACAAGAGAGAAGGAGGTGGGCTTAGGTGAAGTGTTGATGATGGCTTAACAGGGGTATAACACACAAGACGGGGATCTTTGTTTTGATCCTTGATGCAACCTAAGTGCCTAGAACAGTGTCTCGCACCCAGTAGACACTCAATACATTTTTGTTAAAAGAATGAATGAATGAAAGTAAAACTTTACCCAGAATGTCAGGTTGTTAATTGAGAATATTGTTAGAGTAAAGAAATGCATGCAACAGAATCAGAAACTCACTTTGTTCATGGCCACCTTTGCCTTTGAGCTGTGCTAAACTGAAAAGTAGTACATTCTTATCTTGTAGTAGAAGTTGAGAGTTTCAATTATTTGCATATAGTAAGGCCAGGACTCAGGAATAATTTTTGGGAAGGAAAAATGATTTATTTACAACAGGCCACGCTCGAAGCTTCTTATTCCAAAATCAGAGCCCTGAACAAGATTTTTGAGTTCCTTTTATACAGAGGAAGGACCATATAGTTCTTTGTTTCAGTTCTCAATAGGCTTGAATTAGCATATATCTTCCACATCCTAGGTAAGCTTTCAGCATGGACTTCATACATTCTAGATAAGCTTTTAGCACATTTGGTTTGCATTTTCCTTGAATATTTAAAGTTTATAGAGTTTGCATTGCTAAACTGTTTTCTGGGACTGGAGTCGTTGCCATGGTCACCAAGGGCAGGGCTGCAGCCTCTTACCGTCCCACACCCACAGGTCAGGACACATACAACTTAGGTTTCTATGAAGAGATGAACAGCCTCCCACCCATAGCCCACATCAATCTGGCTCCAATTTAAATGTTTATCACTTCCTCTCATTTCCTGCATATTACAATTTCCAAAACTATATCTTCTCCTTTGTAACTTTAAATGGATGGCTTCATTTATAAGGAAGCTTTGGGGGGTCATGAAGCCATTTAAGAAGTTCACCTACTTTTATCAGCGATCAAATCACACCTCCTCTTCAAGACAGGTAATTTCCAAGGATGCTTTCTACCAATCTAATCTGTGTAGGAAGTCTTATTATCCTATTCAGATGGAAAATTCTTCATCCATTCTCAAATTCTAGGGAGTGAAGTCTATTTGAGACCTGTAGCACAAAATGTACTTAAGATAACTATCAACTAATTGCTTGATGCATAAACACAAAGCAGGGACTAAAATTTCAATTTCAGTGGAAAAAATACAGGAAACATATTCTAGATACTCAGGAACAGAGTTTCCTTAGATAGTTAACAAATTTATTAATATATTCCTTCTTTTACAACTCACACCCTTCCATTGTGACCTTGATGTGGGCTATGGGTAGGAGGCTCTTTGTCTCTTCAGAGATAACCTTAACCTAAGCTGTCTGTCCTGACTTGTGGATGTGGGATGGTGAGAGGCTGTAGCCCTGCCCTTGGTAACCATGGTAACAACTCCAGTCCCAGGAAACAGTTTATCAATGCAAACTCTATAAACTTTAAATATTCAGGGAAAATGCAAACCAAATGTGCTAAAAGCTTATCTAGAATGTTTGAAGTCCATGCTAAAAGCTTACCTAGGATGTGGAAGATACATGCTAATTCAAGCCTATTGAGAACTGAAACAAAAGGACCATTTGGCCTTTCCTCTCTGTATAAAAGGGACTCAAAAATCTTGTTTGGGGCTCAGGTTCAAAACAGAAAGCTCCCTGAGTTCGGCCGGCTGTCAATAAACCATTTTTCCTTCTCAAAATCATTCCTGAGTCCTGGCCTTTCTATACGCAAATAATTGAACCTTCTCAAATTCTACAACAAACTATGGGTACCAAAGCTGGACATGGAAGACCCTCACAATTCCATCCTGCTCAACTTGCAGCTTCATCTTCCGACCTTGCCTTGCCTTTCACATAGAACTAAAAGCAGCCAAAAATATGCCCCAAACAAAGGCTGCTTCAAGCCTTCATGCCTTGTACTTTTCGGCTGCTTGTGATACTCTTTGCCTACATCACCATCCCTCCTACAGAAATACTGAACCTCCACTCCCAGATTCTTTGGGAATTAGGGGGAGAGAAAAGCAAGGTGTGTGACCTCCGATTTGGGGTACATGGGCCTGGAGGGGTCAGTTGTCAGAGGAAGCATGCATAATAGCAGGGATAATAGCAGCTATCATTTTTAAGTCCAGGGTCAATTGAGCCAATCCAAGTGCAACAAAGTCTAAAGAAGGAAATAGAATACAAAGCCAAACTTGTTAGCTGCCAAGGGGAACTACATTATAAAAGGGCATTCCATAAACTTGACATTGAGCAAAAGTGGGTTCATTTCTCCCAATGCATCTTTAAAGCCAATTCCTGAGACACTGGGGTTTCAAGGAGAGAAAGAGTTTAATGGAGCACAGAGGTCTTCTGGCCCCAAACTGCCTTCTTGATCTGTAGAAATTCTAATATTTTATAACATCGGTGCTAATGAATAATTGGGGTAGAGGTGAACATAGGTACCTTCATCAGTAAACGTTAAAGGGCTGAACAAGAGGGACTGGGGTGGGGTAGCAGACCAGGATTAATAACAAGGATTTGGGATAGGGGTAGGCAAGAACAAAGGTCAGTTACAAGGCCTTTCATATGAATATTAAATAGAGGTGGTAATATAGCCTATGCATAAATACAAAATTGTTTCCAAGTGTACCTAGTCTCTAGAAATCCAAATAAGTAATATAGTCCCTACAGACTTTAAATGTTCAGAAAGGATGTAAGACTGAATGTGTGCTCAAGGTTGCATCCAGATGAAATGTGGAGGATATGCTAAATACAAGCTGGCTTGGAATGTGGGGAATTTGTGTTAAATCAAACTTACCTGGAGGAAATAACCTATCTAATACTCAGATAAAGCACTTGAAGAAAGTAACAAAATGTCTTTTTGCATACAAGCACCGTTTGTCTCCCTACTCTTATTTCCTCTGTATAAAAGGGACTGAAAAATTCTATTTGGGGCTTGGTTTTTATTAGGACAGGAATCCGCAGAGTCTGGCCGGTCGAAATAAATCAACTTCCTTCTCAGAGTTCTCATGTCCTGGCCTTCGATACTGCGTACACCTGACTTCTCTACAACAGTGGTAGAGTGGTTATCACCCCAAAAGTAAGTGTACACAGGGTGAGGTTAAGTCTAGAACAACCAAACACAGGAATGGGACCACTCTAGCCAAAACCAGGTATCAACTTTTTGCTATTTTATACTATAAAGGCATGTATATAATGATTTAGTACTCAATTCTTTGTTAATTCTTAATCCTCGGTTACAAACTCAAGAAAGGAAAACATGAAAGAATGGGTGCTTTATTTTCTGTTGAACCTCGGGGTTTCAATATGGCCTAACTGGATGCAAATAAAGGCTTTGACTTAGGGCAAACCTTGGCAAATATTATTTGTTCTTCTGGATTTTACTCAGAAAACTATTCATTCTTTTCTCTGATTTTCCTCCTCCTCTTCCCATGCCCAAGGTCATTATTAGCTCCTTCTTTGGGGCATTTTGTTTTTATCTAACTCTTTTGGCCCCAGAGTATACACATATCATTTGTTTACAAGTCTACCTTCCCTATTATCATCCTGCACAGGGGTAAACAAAACAAAACAAAACGCAAATTTAGTGATTTGAAGCTGACTTGACAGTTGTGCCTGGCATTAATTCCAGACATGTTGGAGAGTCTTTGATGAATCTAACATTTGGAAACTTTACAGAGGGAGGGTGAATCTCACCAACTTCATGAACTCATAAACTGCAGAAACTTGGACATTTAGAGTAGAAATTTTAAAACATTTAAAAATATTTTTTAATCCCAAAATACCTGCAACAAGTTGGTTTAAATGTTATGCCTCTCTTTTTTTAACCCTCACAAAAACTAAAAACACTATTTATCAAAATATTACCAATTATAAAAGAATTTTGTAACATATCATATTTTCTCACCACATTATAATCAGGATTGAAAATAAATCAATTTAATCAATAACTATATAAAATGACAAAAATTATCCATGACACATAAGGATAAAAAGAGACAGATAATATATCCAGTTTAAATAATGACTTTTTAAATCAAAATCGTAATCTAAATGTTAATGGTTTTCAATATCTTCTAAAAACAGCAATTGGCCCTCAAATTACCTCTTTAGGAGCAAAAGTTTAATACATGTTCACTAACATATATTAACAAGTGGAGTTGAAATGCTTTCAGTGTCCACTGTCTATGACTTTCAGAATTATCCACTGATAAGAAACAAACCATGTAAACAGAAAGTCCTGAACAAAGTAAAATGCTTTCAACGACCATGATAATTGTTAGCAGAAAGCTCTGGGTTCTGGGCTTCTAGATTCTTGGCTTATCTTGCATAAAAGAATTTAAGGACAAGCCATAGGGTAGGCAAGAGAGTAAAGAGTTTATTAAGAAACAAGAAAACAAGAAAAGTATATGGTCCGATGCATGGACCACAGGCATGCTAAAGAGTGAGATGCATGCATGTGTCCCCAGGTCAGGCCTTTTTAAAATCTTTCCTCCCCCTCCTCTTCATAATGTTGGGGGAAGGGTCCCTGCTGTCAGTTTTCAGGGGGCCAATGGTGAGGCCTTTTGAGGATATCCAGAGCTTTCCCTTGACAACAGGCAGGATTCTCATTTCAAATGAGATTCTCGTGGCCAGGGTCTCTGGGGATCCTTAAGGAGGTTTCTGGGCAGGGTCTCACTGCCTGGTAATCTGCCAGCCATATTGTCTGCTGGGCCTCAGCTGCCTTGCCCCTTTCACTATAATAACCTGCCTCAGTAATTACCTGTGAAGATGATCAATTAGCTGGTCATGCTTGGTATTTTTCAAGACACATCACATTCTCATTTCTGATAGATTTCATATCCTGTCTCAGAGCTTCTGACACTGTAATCTTATTTTCAAACTTAGCTGTTGAATAGGCAATTTAAACCACATTTAAATATAAATGTTGTCTTAAATATTTCAATAAACAAGTCAAATGTGTTATCTTGAAATTACATTCTCTGTCTACAAAACAGTCAAAGAAATCATAAACACCCATCTTTATGTTGCTCTCTCATCTCTTCTTTTCCTGGAAAGCCCTAATTGGCCTTTAACTTCCATGACAAGCCCCAAATGCCTGCAATGACTTTTATGACTACTGAATTTATCTCCTCAGAATTCAAGGATTCCAGGAGTGATTATCTTTGCCATGCTGTCCAATGCTGGGCCACTTATTTTAGAATGTCCAGTGAAGCTAGTACTTTTCTATATTTTCTTCAGAGCATCTAGTAGTATAGAAGGGCTAGAGCCCATTGTTAATAAATGCATAATGATTTATTAATTAATATGAAACTTATTTGCATTCTGTCATGAATCCTTTTGGTTCATTTAAGTGCAAAGAGTTACATAAATGCATTTTTTTAAAAAGGATAAATACTCAGTGTCAATCAGTTTTAAAAATGGTTTCAATGCAAGTTTCTTGAGGTTATCTTGCCGGTGGTGGGTTTCCAGGTTCTTGGTTACATCACAGGAAGGAATTTAAGGATGTGACATATTTTAAGCAAGCAAAAGTTTATTGTAAAGCCAAAGAAAGAGAAACTACACAGCCGAGAATGGGGTGCAGGTGTGCTCAAGGCAGAAACACGTGCCGGAGCTGTGACTGCAGCCTTATTTAAGGCCAGTCCGCCCACCCCTAGCCCCCCAACTTCCTTCCTCCACGTAAATGAAGACTGGTGAGTTATAACATTCTCATTGGTTCTGAGTGTGCAGAAGGATTTGAAGCACAACGTTTTGATTGGTTCTGAGTGTCTTCTAGCCTGAGTGGGAGGCCTCTCATTATCTATTGTCATCAAGTGTTTGGCTTTGGGCAGTTGACTCCTCCCTTGTGGGCCAGACTGTCAGGTTCAAGCAATGAAGGGTAATCGCAAGCAGGAGTTCTGCACAGAACCTACTGCTTTGTCCTTATCACCCTAGTGCTTTCTTACAGCACCTTTTCGCTTAGGTCCCTGTTCTAGGCTACCTTAGTTGTGAAAAGCAATACCGTCATGCTCTTTGATTAAAAAAATTAGTGTTATGTTAGGGGAAGCAGCTGTGGCTCAATCAGTCGTGCTCCCGTCTACCATATAGGAGGCCCTGGGATGCAAGGCAAGCTGGCTGATGCGCTGTGGAGAGCTGATGGCCCATGCTCTGCGGATAGCTGACGCAGCAAGATGATGCAACGAAGGGAGACAAGCAGACACAGAAAAATGCACAGTGAATGGACACAGAGAATAGACAGCAAGCAAGCCATGGGGGCGGGGGAGTAAATAAATCTTTTAAAAAAAGAATTAGTGCTGAAATGTATACCAATCATGGAATTACATGCTTCATTCTGTAATTTAAAGCTAAAACATCCTTAAAATTGTACTGATTAAAGAATAGTCCATGAATACTTACGTTTCTTAAATTACAAATGAAATTTTTGAGGAGGATGGGAAAATGTAGTCTGGCAGCATGGGCTCGGCTGGGCAGTGGGGTCACAGATGTGCCCCAAGGCGAAGCCAGGAGGTGCTGGGTGGAGAGAACATTGAAATTATTCTCTAAGCTATTTGAAGAGAGTGACTAAATGCACCTAGGTTAGGCTGTATGTGGATATGAAGTGGTTGGGAGAATCTGAGAACAGGGTGGTGAATGACAGAAGAAATGGAAGCAAGTTATCTATTGACCATCAGTAGAATCAGTCAAAATTACAGCACGTGGGAAAGGACCCTGAAGAATGGCAAGTGCACTTGAGAGGAGTTCAAGCAGATGTAATGGTAATTCGGGATTTGAAAGACAGAGTAGATATGTACCATCTTCTGGAATGCACCAAGGAACTTTGTGAAAATGATGACCTTGCAACCAGTTTGGTTCTTGAGGTTTTCAAATACACAAAATAAATAGTAGCACCTTTCCTTCAAGGAGCTGAAGGCATTTTTCAAAATCTGACAGTTATTCTCACAATAACCCTGTGAGATTTTGGCCTCTTAAAGGAAGACTAGAAGAACTAAAGGAAGTAATTTAATGTTTTAAGAAAAATGAACACTTGGAGAAACCCTTCAAATGTTTGACTTCAGGCGAATGGGTGCGGCACTACTTTCTTAACAAGAACAAAATGCAAGAGATATTATTCGAGGAGCATGTGTTTATTTACTTGCAAATGTTTGCAATTGACAGTGGATTTGAAATACTGCTTTGTAATAGATACTCATCAGAACAAAACAGAGCCAAAATAGTTGCAACAAAGAGTGGAAATGAAATGACAAAATAGAATTACTGGAAGATTGTATTGCCGAACATTCAGGAATTGAGGAGAACGTGCTACTAAGACATGGAGAAAACCACTACCGTGTTATGTATTCCACACAGAAAAGCTGTGCTCAACTCTGGCTTGGTCCTGCTGCATTTATAAATCACGATGGCAGACCTAACTGTAAGTTTGTGTCAACTGGTTCAGATATAGCATGCTTGAAGGCTCTGAGAGATATTGAACCTGGTGAAGAAATTTCTTGTTATTACGGAGATGGATTTTTTGGAGAAAATAATGAGTTCTGCAAGTGTTACACTTGTGAATGATGAGGAACCGGTGCTTTTAAATCCAGAGTGGGACTGCCTGAGCCTGCTCTTGTTATCAATAGCAAATATGGACTCAGAGAAACAGATAAAAGTTTAAATAGACATTAAAAAAAGGTAGGGGACAAAAGGAAAAATTCAGATAATTTATCAGTTCTAACACTGAGGCAGATACCACTTGGGAAAAATGCAGTGCAAGAAAGTAAGGGAAGGGAGATTTGATAAGCATAATTTTTTAAAGTATTTTCACACAATTTTCTTTCTAAAGCATGCTTCAACATTTTGAACTTTAAAATATTGAAAGAAACTGGCATTCATGAGCTTCAACAACACTGAAAGTTTCTAGAAATAATGAGTACAAAGGCACAGTCTGTTCCCACCTCCAAATTCAGTACCATATTCCAGACTGAATTTTGTGGGTTTTCAAAATTCTTGATAATTAGGTATTGAATTCTTCATAGTTCTAGGGGCATCATATGTTTGAGAAAAACATTTCAGGGTATAAGTGACTATAATGATGCCGCCAGACCCTCCGAGAAGACAAAGGGTGAGATAGAATCATAGAGACATGATATATGGTGTCGTGCCTAGCCAGTCTGTTATGGACTTGGTGATGGACTTGGGCGAGTTCATAGCTTCTGGCCTTGAAGCTTTCCCCCTTTTTATTGCTTAGTTGCCTTTTTTTATTTTTATTTTTTCTTCTTTATTTTCTTTTAAATATTACATTAAAAAAATATGAGGTCCCCATACACTCCCACCTGACCCACGCCACCCCTCCCACATGAACAGACTCTTCCATCATTGTGTTACATCCACTGCACGTGGCGAATACATTCTGGAGAACTGCTGCAGTACATGGACAGTGGTCCACATTGTAGTCCACACTCTCTCCCAGTTCACCCAGTGGGCCACGACAGTACACACAAAGTCCAGCATCCGTCCCTGCAGCAACACCTAGGACAACTCCAAATGCCCCCACACCATATCTTTTCTTCCTTCTTCTGACCATCAGCAGCCACCGTGACCACCTTCTCCACATCACTACTACAGTTTCTTCCCTTACTAATCACAGTAGCTCCCCAGCAGAACACCAGTAAGTCCACTCTAATCCATACTCTATTCCTCCATCTTGTGGACCTGGGATGGCTATGTCCAGTCCCCCTTTACATCAAGAGGGGGTTTAGATTCCACATGGATGTTGGACGCAATTCTCCTACTTGCAGCTGTAGGCACTCTTGGCTCCCTGGTGTGGTGGTTGACCCTCTTCACCTCCCTGTCAGCTGGCCAGGGTAATTCCAAGAATCCAGAGGGTAGGAGCTGCAAGTCTGCTGAGGCCCAGGGCCTCGCCATCACATGGACAGTTCAGAGATTCAGGTCTTCTGAGTATACACCAACCCAAATGCCAACCACAGGTCTGGTAAAAGTGACAGAAGAGGCATGTGTAGAAAGGTTATATCTGAGTGCAACTCCATCACACTCAGGAACACAAACTCCAAAGTAGGGCCATCTGCCTTGACCATAGAAACTGTGGGTTGCTGCAGCCCTCAGGAGAACCAGCACCTGGGTTTCCATCTACCTTGGCTGTCTCTGGTACCCTGCTGAGGCATGCATAAGCATCACCCCCTGATGCCCTCCCAACCTTTTTTTTTTTTAAAGATTTATTTATTTATTTTAATTTCCCCCCCTCCCCTGGTTGTCTGTTCTTGGTGTCTATTTGCTGCGTCTTGTTTCTTTGTCCGCTTCTGTTGTTGTCAGCGGCACGGGAAGTGTGGGCGGCGCCATTCCTGGGCAGGCTGCACTTTCTTTTCACGCTGGGCGGCTTTCCTCACGGGCGCACTCCTTGCGCGTGGGACTCCCCCACGCGGGGGACACCCCTGCGTGGCACGGCACTCCTTGCGTGCATCAGCACTGCACGTGGCCAGTTCCACACGGGTCAAGGAGGCCCGGGGCTTGAACCGCGGACCTCCCATATGGTAGACGGACGCCCTAACCACTGGGCCAAAGTCCGTTTCCTCCCAACCTTTTTTTTGGAGACTCTTAGCCATACAAACTCACTTGTCTTTTCCATTTCCCCCTTTTTATCCAAAGTCAAAATGCAGTTTTTAACACCTGATATTACATGTAGACTGAGATATTCTGCCGGTCTTTGTTCATGGTCTTTTTGTAGTTAGGTCATCAGCTAGTGCTTGGTAGTAATCCCTTGGTGCCAGGGAGGCTCATCCCCAGGAGTCATGTCCCATGTTGGGAGGGGAAGGCAATGCATCTATATGCTGAGTTTGGTTTAGAGAGTGGCTACATTTGAGCAAATGGAGGCTCTCAGGAGGTAACTCTTAGGCACCCCACAGCTATAGACCTAGTTCATATTTCAGGCACAGAGGCTCATAATCGGAGCCATCAGTATCAAGGGCTCATTGTTGGGCCATCCATCTTTATTGGTCTTTGCCATTGCACTTGGGGGATTATTGTTGTTCTATTGAGAAATGTGATAGAACTCCCTTGGTCAGGAATTCAGCATTCTGTCATCTGTTGTTTCCAACTGAAACCACTATGAAAATATCCAAACCTTTCTATGTACCGTGTATACATGCCCTGGAGAACTCCCTCCCAATCGTGTGCAGCCCATCAATGACACCCCACACAAGTGCTCCTGCCCTGCCATAGTTGAAGCTCTCTGTAGTCCAAAACTTCTTCAAAAAGGAAGCCCAATATATTGCCAGTTTCCCTTAATAGAAAAATGGAATATAGTGATGGGTTTAATGGTTAGATATAGAATACATAAAAATTTAGAAAAATTAAATAAAGAAAAAATAAATTGGTGTATCAAAAAATGAAAAAATGAAAAAGCTTTGTTTTTGACATTTTGCCTTTCATCACTGCTACAGGTGTTGCCCTGTATGTACAGTGGCAAGTATTTGCCTTTTTAAAAATGAACTGACTCAATTCACCAAACTACCTGTTACCAGACTTAGAATGGTGGTAGAGCAGCATTTTGAATGTCACCATATTATGGTGCATTTTATTGGCCACTACAGAAAGTATCAAAAAAATAGATGAAAAGGAGAAAGAGAATGGAGAATAAACAAAGAGAAAAGAAAGAGAAGAAAGCTAATACAGGCAAAAGAAAACACATCATGTTTGTGGAATTCTGAAGTACTGGAACCATTCTAATTGCTACTGCCTTTCATTCAGGTAACACCAGTTTTCTCTAGTTGCCACTAAAGCAGTGGACTTTTTATTATCACTTATCTGTTACAGACGTAAATAAAGTAAAATCTTTACTTCAGTGATTCCCGAAGTATGCCTGTTTTAGCACTGAATGTGTGCAGATGGGACTTCTTATGACTCTTAGCACTTGGGCAAGATAATGATTATTTTAGGCTCTTCTTCCTATCTTTAGAGTTTTCAGCCCAACACAACGTGCTCCCCTGCCCTACAAAATATCCAGAAGCACAGGGAAGGTGTCTCCTCCCTACACGGTAAATACCACTGCCATGAATTCTGAGCGTCTACCTGCTGCTGGAAATCAGGAGCCAAGCACAACGTATGTGGCATAAAAACAATACTGTATTCCTATTCCAGTCTTTAAGCTAATGTCCAAAATGAACAAAAGAGCACAGTCAATCATTTACTGTTGACTGTTGGTTCTGATAAAAAATGCATCGTAATGAAAAAAATTACAAATGATAGAAACTATGTTCTGTTGAAATTCAAAATGGGCAATTCTACGTTTTTCCTAAAGCACACAATTATGTAATAATATAATAAAATAGCCAAGGGGAGGAGCTTGGGAAGCAGTGGCAACATTGTTGCGCATACTTTTGACAAAAACCTAAGACTTGAAACCATCTGGTTTGCACAGTCTTCACATTATTTTCCATTTCTATTTACATGTGTAAAAACACACTGATGATATCTATTGTTGAAAATATCTAAAGGAAAAAATACACACTTCTTCCGCAAATACTTATTTGATATTTGCCCAAATAACTTCAACAACTCTCTTTGTAACCTTTATGAAATACATTTTTATTAACTAGAAAATCTCCTCAAGATAGTTCATATTAGCAGAATTCTGTACTACATCTATGGTTTTCATATAATCCAAGAACAAGAATGAGTGCCTTCTATTTATTATTGAAAAATATAGTTTATTATTATCCCAGATTTCTATCATAGTTACTTTTTTTTTAATGTGTGACTTTCCTTCCACATCAGGCAGCAAGGTACTCTTTATTACTTGGTCGTGATACATTCATTGTGTTCCCCCCGCAAGATGGCTCCCTCATCTGTCTGTTTTCTGCTGGCTCTGTCTGCTTATTGTCTCTGCTAGTTGTGTCTGCTCATTAGGTCTGCTTATTGTGCCCATTCACTGCTCATCTTCTTTTAGGAGGCATGGGGATCTGAACCTAGGACTTCCCATGTGGGAGGGGGGTGCCCAACTGCTTGAGTCACATCTGCTCCCTGCTCATTGTGTCTGTTTATTTTGCCTGCTCATTAGTCAGTGCATTGCACCAGCTAGTCATCTTTAGGAGGCATGAGGAACTGAACCCAGGCCCTCCCGTGTGGGAGGCAGGCACCCAACTGCTTGAGCCACATTCGCTCCCTCATAGTTACTTTATACAAGCAGTTTTTATTTTGCATTTTTGTTTAAAAAAGGTGACAGGTAGGAGATAAAATGCAGTTTCCAAAGATAACATTTAAATCCTAGTAAATTTATAATCCAAAGCCTAGAAAAAGATTTTCATCAAAGTGATTAATATTTCAATGAAATTGGATAATTGAGCACAGCTCCCTTAAACATTTTCAGTTGTGTATCATATTGAAATAGAAGAATTTCTGAGGAAATGAGAAGTGTTTTATAGAATGGATTAGACTCACTCTAAAACTTTCAAGATATCAAAAATATTCTTCTGATGTAATATTTGGATGTTTTGGAGGAAGATTATTTTTATTCAGTTTTAATTATTATATTATTTTATTATAAAGGTAATGACTGTTCAGAGAACTGTTTCAGAAAATTAGAAAAGTGAAAAAAGGCACTACTCACGGTCTTTGTCTATGAAAATACAAATATAATTATGTTTTTAATTGGATACCTTATATGTACTTAAATACACTTAGTATATCAGAGTAATTTTTGCAATAATTACTTTTCAAAACTGCCCCTTAATGTAACATGGTATTCCATTATATAGCTCCACATTAGCCATTCTAAAATGTTTCTGATTTTTAATATAGTATATACTATTAGGATTTAAATCTAATTATTACTTGGTAATTCGTTTAGGAGTGGGTAAGTATTTCTATGTATTACATTGCTATTTTTTTATTTAAATGTACGCTACTACAGAAAATAGAAAGTTATCAAATTTATGAACAATATTTCTATAAAATGTGATTTTCCTTGTTTGAGAATAATGAGAATAAAACCAGTAGAGCTAATTAATTAGTTACAAAGTAAGAAATGTCTCAACTTGGATCATTTCAACCAATGTGATGCATTGGATAAAGCACAGATAAATAAGTACGAATTGGGTTTGAATCCAACCTGTAGCAGTTTGGTATTATTTGTGAATTCCAAAATTAGATATTGGATTATGTCTGTAAATTGGTCTGTTCCTCTGGATACATTAGATTGTATTGGATTCAGAGGTTTTACTATTACTTGATTAAATAATGATTAAGGCTTTGATTGGGCCACCTCAGTAGGAGTACATTGAGTCCTTGCCCCCTTGGTGGGTGGGGACTCACAGAGAAAATGACAAGGCAGATGAGTTAGTTGGAGTTTTGAGCTGGAGATCCAGGAGGCAAACATGCAGGAGAAGAACACAGAGGAATAGAGACAGCTCCATAGACATGGCAGAGGCCCCAGAAAGAGAGAGAGACTAAGAGTCTGCAGCTGACCTTGTGGAGAGCCCTGAGGGAAACTAGTATCCAGAGAGAGATGAGATTTATCCCAGCCTACATCTGGTATTGGAAGAAGCTGGGACCATGGATCGTTAAGGGGAAGAGGAAGAGGAAGGCTGGACCCTTGCAGACGTCAGCAGCCATCTTGCTCTAACACGAGGCCACAGACTCTGGTGAGGAAAGCAACTTATGCTTTATGGCCTTGTGACTGTAAGCTCCTACCCCAAGTAAACACCCTTTATAAAAGTCAACAGAGTTCTGGTATTTTGTATCAGCACCCCTTTGGCTGACTAAAACACAACTCTTTTGCTAATTAGCTAAGTGTCATTGGACAAGTCATTAATGCCATCAATTTTATTGTATAGATATTAAAAAAGGATTCATTTACATCATTTCTAGAGTCTCTCTTTCATCTGAAGTCATTTTTCCTTTTTTGAAAATTCTCATATTTTCACTTGACATACTTTTTAAATTGTAAACTTTGTATATTAATTCAAAAGTTGAAAGACTAAGATTAATTATATGTGAAATCATTTTCTTTGCTAACAAAACACTATCTAGTGCAATATAATTCAAACTATCACAATTTCCAAGTTAAGCAACAGAATTTAATATCTGTTTTAAAAGACGGTCTTGAAAAAACTGCAAATCCAAAATTAAATTCAAACTGAATGCTTTCATAGCAAGACCTATGGCATAAGAAAGTACCTATGTAGCTTACAGACTAGAAGTTAGAAACTAGTGTGGTAATATTCTCTTCACCTTGCATAATTTAATTTACATTCAAACATAACATTGCTTGACCAAATTCAGCACTTCTTCTTTTTTTTAATATAAATTTTTATTTTTTCAAAAGGTACTTAGATTACGTAATATGTTACAACCAAAAAAATATAAGGGATTCCCGTATGGCCCACTCTCCGCACCTCCCACCCTTCCCCACATTAATAACTTCTTTCATTAGTGGTACATTCATTGCAGTTGCTGAACACATTTAGAGCATTGCCACTAAGCATGGATGATAGTTTACATTGTGGTTTATACTTTCTCCCACTCAATTCTGTAGATTATGGCAGGATATATAATGGCCTGGATCTGTCATTGCAGTGTTACTCAGGACAATTCCAAGTCCCAAAAATGTCCCCATATTACACCTCTTTTTTCCTCTCCCTGACTTCAGCACCTCCAGTGGTCACTGTTGCCACATGGTTTTGATAAGGTGAAATAATTAGAATAAGCAAACTCATAGAGTCAGCAAACTCATAACTTACCAGGGAATGGGGTTAGGATAGGCGATAGGAAGATAAGGTTTGAAATGTACAAAGTTCCTATTTGTATTGATGGAAGGTGCCTGAATGTGGTAATGGTAGCACAACACTGTGAATGTAATTAGCAGCACCAAAATATATATCTGAATGTGGTTAAAAGGGAAAATGTTAGGTTTTAGATGATGTAATAGAATAATTGTTTAAAAATGTATGGAATTGTACCACATTATGAACCCTAAATTAAACCATGAACTATATTTAATAGTACAGTTATAAAAATGTGTATTAATTCCAATAAATATATCACACCAATGCGAGGTACTAATTATTGGGTGATATAGCAGTTTGATATTATTGATGAATTCCAAAAAGAAATAAAGGATTATGTTTGTAAACTGGTCTTTTCCTCTGGGCATATTAGATTATATTGGATTCAGTAATTTAATCAAGTAAACCTCTTGTGCCAGTAGGTTATTGAGTCCCCGGTCCTTTGGTGGGTGGGAACTCGCAGATAAAAGGCATGGCAAAGGACAGACTGAGGATTTTTAATGTTGGAGTTTTGATGTTGGAGTTGATGTTGAAGTCTTAAGCTGGAGCTTAAATAAGTACACAGAGGAAATAGAAGCAAGCCCCGGGAAGAGAGGAACCCTGAGTTTGGAGAAAAGCAAGCCCTGGGAAAAGAGGAACCCAGGAAGCCTGAACCCTGGCAGACGCTGGCAGCCATCTTGCTCCAAAATGTGGGAAAATACTTTGGTGAGGAAAATGATGCTTTATCATCTGGTAACTGTAAGCTTCTACCCCAAATAAATACCCTTTATAAAAACCAACCAATTTCTGGTATTTTTGTATCAGCACTCCTTTGGATGACTAATACAGGTGATATATGGGAATCCTGTATTTTATGCATGATTCTAATTGTTTTAAAAATTGGACTATAGAAAATGAACAGTGAACCCTAATGTAAACTATGGACTGTAATAATAAAATTATAATATTTTTTCATCAATTGTAACAAACCTACCACACCAATGCAAAGTGTTAATAATAGGAGAAACTGTGTGAGTGGAGGTATACAGGAACTCTATTTTCTGCATGATTTTTCTGTAAACCTACAACTTCTCTAGTAAAAAACAAGAACATGTGACATATATGCAAGTTAAGAGGCATAATAATAAAATGAATACTCATGAACTCACTGTGCAATTGAATTAAAAAACATTTCCAGTTTTTCTGTATCTTTGCAGGTGCTCCTGGCCCAATCTGTTTCCTTGTGCTCCTTTAGCATTACTTTAGCACATAATAGCCACCATCCAGAATGTTCATTTAATCATGCCTTTGCTTTATTTTATTTTTTATATCCCTATATAGTCCTATATTTCTAAATACAAATGTGTTTGGCTTTCCATTTTTGCTTTTTTGTATATACACAAACGGATTGTCTTTGACTTTTTTTGTTTTAGGAAGTATCAGGGATTGAACCCAGGACTTTGTACATGTGAAGCAGGCACTCAACCACTGAGCTACACCCTCTCCCCATGAGTGTTTTTTTCTTTAGTTTCTTCCATGACTTTTTTTTAAGATTTATTTTTATTTTAATCCCCCCCATTCCCCCCATTGTCTGCTCTCTGTGTCCTTTCACTGTGGGTTCTTCTCTGTCTACTTGTATTCTCATTAGGCAGCTTCAGGAACTGATCCTGGGACCTTCCAGAGTGGGAGGGAGGCGATTACTCTCTTGCGCCACCTCAACTCCCTGTTCTGCTACATCTTATTTTCTCTCCTCTGTGTGTCTTGTTGTGTCATCTTGCTGCACCAGCTCTCTGTGTCGTCTCCTGTGCAGTGCAGCTTTCCCATGCTGGGTGGAATTCCCACGCAGGGCAGCACTCCTGTGTGGAATAGCATTCCTGCATGGACTGGCTCTCTGCATGGGCCAGCTCGTCCTCACCAGGAGGCCCTGGGCATTGAACCCTGGACATTGAACCCTGGACCTCCTATATGGTGACGGGAGCTCAATTGGTTGAGCCACATCCGTTTCCCCATGACTTATTTTTTTAAGTCATTATGTTTCTAAGCTTCATGACACAATTTTTTCATTAGCTGAAGCTCATTCATTTTCACAGGTATGTAGCTTTAAATGTACTTGTAGATGATAAATTATTTATCCATTCACCCTTCAAAGGGCTTTTGTGCAGTTCCAGATTTTTCTATTTTAAATAATGCTAATATGAATAAAATTGAACATATGGTGTACATGTGCAAGAGTTTTTCTAGGATATGCTGAGAAGTGGAATTGCTGGTCTGTGAGATCTGCAAATGATACATTTTGCATAGTATTATCCAGGATGTTGTGCTCATTGATCCAGTGACCAAGATTCACCAACATTTGGTATTATCAGACTCCTTAATTTTGCATGTCTAGGGAGGGTAAACTAGCATATCACTCTAATCTTAGTTTTCTTTTCCAAGTTTACATAAAAGGGTCAATTATATTTCCCATATGTTTATTTTACATTGATGGTGTTTTTTTGGTTAAATTCCTGTTAATGCTTTTACCAGCTTTTCTATAGATTGGTTTGATTTCTTTTCGATGACTTGATTTTAGTCAATTACTTCATCTTTAAAACTTTAAAAAAATTGATTTCAGAAATTTTTCCTTACTGCTTAATGCATCAGTAATGGATGTTTGTGTATAGTGTGTGAAATTGCAATGATAAATGATTTTACTAATCATCTTGATTTGGTTGAGCTTCTGCTTTATCTAGGAAGTTATAAGAAAGAAACGGAGATTAACTAAAGTAAGCTGACACACCAATAATCCTTTGAGATTCTGATAAAACTTCTTGTCCCAGCCTGCCAGGAAGAACTATAACAAAGAGTTCAAGCTGACACCAGATAGCTACAACGTTACATCAACATCCTGCTTGCTAATTAACAAATTGGGCCTCAAGGATACCCTGCTCAAACAGCTCCATAGGCTCATAATACACAGAATGCATGGAAACCACAGAAAACACATAATATAAATCAAGTCCCCCTTATCCCTCTCCATTTCCCAACTCCCCCCCTCTCCCCCATACTTTCCCTTTGTTTCAAGCAGCAATATAAGCCATTCCACCAACTCAGTCTCTTGAGCAGAAACCTGTTTTGGTGCTGCTCCTGCATTAATGCAACTTTAGCTCAATAAACTTGCTCAGCATCCTCCCCCCTTTTTTTTAAAGATTTACTTCTCTCCCTCCCTCCATGCCCCACCCCAGTTGTCTGTTCTCTGTGTCTATTTGCTGCGTGTTCTTTTTTGTTCGCTTCTGTTGTTGTCAGTGGCACGGGAATCTGTATTTCTTTTTGTTGCATCATCTTGTGTCAGCTCTCCGTGTGTGCGGTGCCACTCTTGGGCAGGCTGCACTTTCTTTTGCGCTGGGCAGCTCTCCTTACCAGGCGCACTCCTTGTGCATGGGCCAGCGGGGACACCCCTGCTTGGCATGGCACTCCTTGCGCACATCAGCACTGCGCATGCGCCAGCTCCACAAGGGTCAAGGAGGCCCAGGGTTTAAAGTCTGTTTTATTTTATTTTCAGCACAACAAGTATGAGGCAGGGATCCTGAGCAAATGGTGGTGATGGGCTTAATCTCCTTAGCATCTCTGCAGGAGGCTGCTTCTTTCAACCAAGGACTATCCTTCTGAGAAGGGACCAGGCAGAACCTGTCAGAAACCACACCCATGACTGAGAGATGGATGGAAAAACCCAGCAATGGGCATCTTGATGTGCCCCAACAGCAATAAGCAAGACCTGGCAATTCTCATGTTGTTTCTTAATTCTAGTTGGGAAGAATAACAAATAAGTTGTTACAATACTCCTTTAAACAGAAAAATAATCTGGAAATGATATCCATTATGCTTATTTACATATGGGCTATGAAAAGACTGAGGCAGATATTTCATATCAAAGGTAAATACTTTCTCAAAGCTAAGAAAAAAAAATCTGCCTAAAATTTTTCCCCCAGCTCTTTCCTGCTGCACCTCTGAAGAAGCCAGTTGTCAATTTGCTCACTCCCTGAAGCTCTTTACAGGAAGTTTTCTTTATCTTTATGAAGCAGGGGTTCTCAGCTTGAAAATATTCCAAGCTATGTTCACCCTGGGCATCAGGGCTACCTAACATTGAAGCTATTTACATGAGAACTGAGAGTCTTCTGAGAACTCATTTATCCAAGGATTGAGGGTTTAACTACACAAATAAAATTCAAGAAAAATAATGGTTCAGATACAGAAGAGAATAGAGATTCTCAGAGAGTTCCATGTGGACGATATATCCCAGTCCCAGCCTTCTGGTTCCTGTGGGAATCCAAGGAAGGGAAATTAGACAGTTGAAAAATAAAAAAACTACCTCACTAAAATTCCTAAAATCCCTGAGAGTATACTGCTCTGTGGCCAGTATAATTATCTTAGGAAAAGAAGCTCACACCATAGCCAGATTTCAAAAAGAGAGAAAGGAGTATAATTATTCAATAGTGTACACGGGAAGAAATTGGCAGATGCTACGGGGTAGCCCAAAGAACTAGGCCAAGACTGCACAGGTGTAATTAAAAGGAATCTTGAGTCAATTAGACACCTGCGTTCCTCAGCTGCAGGAGGAAGGGAGAAAGTAAAGTTGATTTTTGTGCTACTTGAAACTATTTTTACTCCCAGGCTCTTGTGACCTAGGGGTCAGAAGGCAAAGTTACATGTATAAGATTTTTGCAACAGTGCTTTGAGCAAATGCAGGAAGCCACTTAAGCAGTTGGGAGTGATCAGATTTAGAGGAAAATCTAGAAAACCAGATTTTAATTTAAAAAAGGCAAAATGACATTGTTGAAGGTTCTTAAGGAAGGAAGTGATTTAGTCTAACAGCTTTGGTTCTATTTTCCCAAACAAACAACAGGGGCAATTTTAAGTCATGTGCAGTACACAGATGAACAGGAATATCTCTGGTTCCCATGTTTTGTTTTGTTTTGTTTTTTTCCAAAGATTTATTTTTCATTTATTTCTCTCCCCTTCCCACCCCCCTCCCAGTTGTCTGCTCTCTGTGTTCATTTGCTGCGTGTTCTTCTGTGACCACTTCTATCCTTATCAGCGGCACTGGGAATCTGTGTTTCTTTTTGTTGCATCATCTTTTTGTGTCAGCTCTCCATGTGTGCAGCGCCATTCCTGGGAAGGCTGCATTTTCTTTCGCGCTGGACGGCTCTCCTTACAGGGTGCACTCCTTGCACGTGGGGCTCCCCTATGCAGGAGACACCCCTGCGTGGCAGGGCACTCCTTGTGCGCATCAGCACTGCGGATGGGCCAACTCCACACGGGTCACAGAGGCCCGGAGATTGAACCGCGAACCTCCCATGTGGTAGGCGGATGCCCTATCCATTGGGCTAAGTCCGCTTCCCCCCACATTTTTAAAAGATATATTAGAGGAGAATGAATGATGCATTTTATAATGTAGAAGATAAGGATCAATTACTGAAAAACCTAAAATGAATTACAAGTACATGCTAAATGTAAAATGATGGGAGCAGATGTGGCTCAAGCTGTTGAGCGCTTGCTTCCCACATGGGAGTGCATCCAAACAAAAAACAAAAAACAAAAAAAACCCCAAGGCGAACAACAAGCAAACAAACAAAAAACCAACTCAGGGGAGCCAATATGGCTCAGTGGTTGAGTGCCAGCTTTCTACATACGAGGTCCCAGGCTCATTCCCAGGCCCTAGTACCATAAAAAAAAAAAAAAAAAGTCCAAGCAGTTAATCTGTGGCAATAGCACTGACATTGATGAGAAAAGAGGACACAAAGGTCATTATATATCTTGACTCTAGGATTTAGTGTCTCCTTCCCATCACCATGGTAACTGACACAACTTTCAGGGTCTCTACCATCCCGTTCTCCCCTACCCGATTTCTCCAACACTTAATAATGAAAGAATATTTTTGAAAACATATAAGATTTAGTATCTTGCTCAAGAACTTGAAATAACTCCCTAGAGCCTACTTATAACCGATGGCAATTATATGGCTCAGTCATTCCTTATTAAATTTACCTCCCATTTCCTAATTCCTAATCTTAACCTCCAAGTCCATTGCCAAGTTGTTTCTACCTATTCCACTTTCAGTAATGCTTGCAAGCATTTGCCTAACCACTTCTCTCCGTCTTCCACCTCCTGTGCAAACTCCAACTTTTTCAACAAGTCATCTCTGGTAAACTGGTCTCTCTCTTGTCTGAACACCTGCCACAGCTATATGAAAATACCATACAGCATAGCAACTAAGTTCTGAATCATTCATATTTAATTTAGTTGTGCCTCAATTTCTTTAAAACAACTGGAGGAGAAGGACAAGGATTGTATCATCTACATTGGTGGTATTCTCAATGAAACCTAACACAATACAAGCTAAGAGATGCACAGGAAATAGTCATTATTCAGGCTTTTGGTGCAGACAGACCTGGCACTGAATCCCAACTGCATCATTGTTACTAGTGGAATCTTTCTATGTCTCAGTCACCTTACCCTAAAATGGGCATAAGAGTTATTCTCCTGTGAAGATATAATGAGGGAATCTATGTAAAGCTCTAAACCCAATGCCTGGCAAATAGTGAGTGGTCAAAAAATGCACTGTAATTAGCTTATAAAGACACAATTAAAAGCATTTTTTTGAAATCCTCGTCCAGCAGAAGGTTGAAAGAGATTGTTACCCATCAGCAGTCTGCAATATATACCCACTGTGTTGCCCAAGGATTCTATGGAGAGTATTGAATCTGATGGGCAAGGAGAGTGGTGGTAGTTATATAGCTATAATTTGCTATCAGACACTTCTCTACATTAAAAATTTAGGATTCTCACAATCAACCGCAGACAACCCTCTACCATCTTGAGATTCACTTGCTTTGGAAGCTGAGGAAAATGTTCAGGAGGCAATTGTCACATTAAGGCCAAAGCTGTCATGAGATTGAATTGAATAGAGGAGGTAACAAATAGATGTAAGGATTGGAAGCACAAGAGTTAACAAAAGAAGAAAGAAGGCCATTTGGTATTTCAGGACTATTGCATTAGTTTAACTAAGCTATTGGAAATATTTCTTCTCTTGATTAAAATATTTTAACAGTTTCCCCAGGATATTGTGACATTCATGTCTTAGACTGTATTCTAAATATTAAAGACTGCTTTTATAGCAGTCACATAATCGTGATAAAAGTAGATGTTGTTGCTGAGATTTTACTCTGTTCTAGGTCTGTGCATTCTTTTCCTTTTATTCTGGAGATTATACAGAGGTATGTGTGTGTACAAAATTTCCCATTTAACCATTTGTAAGTGTGTGCTTCAGTGGCATTAACTACATTTACAATATGCTACCATCACCACCATCCATTACCAAGACTTTTCTAACATCCCAGTCAGAAATTCTGTACTTGTAAAGCAGTAATTCCTCATTCCCCCTCTCTCCAGAATCCATGTAACCTTTAATCTACTTTCTAGTTCTATGAATTTGCTTATTTTAGATATTTCTTATAAGCAGAATCACACAGTCTCTTTGAAGCCTCACAACAACTTTATGAGGCAGGCACTACTATTCACCCCTATTAGAAATGAAGAGACAAGGCTTAGAGACATCTAGTAATTTTCCCCAAGTTGAACAGCTGGTAAATGACAGAGGAAGGAATTGATTCGGATCAGCCCTACTCCAAAGCCCTTGGACTGAACCAGATATTCCTCTTCCCAAATTACATCAGATGGTTGACTCACATGGAACTATTGATTCTCCAACCTTTAATGGTTTCTTCATACAATTTTCTCAACTTTATCTGTGATTTTAAAGGCTTCATTTTCATGTATTTATATTTCAAGCAACAACTGCAACAGTAAACATTTAATGAGAGCTCACTGTGTGCAAAGGAATATTCTGGGTGTTTTTTATATTTTTTATTTTTTAAAAGATTTATTAATTTATTTATTTCTCCCCCCCACCCCCCACCCTGATTGTCTGTTCTCTGTGTCTATTTTGCGGTGTCTTCTTCTTTGTCCACTTCTATTGTTGTCAGCGGCACGGCAATCTGTGTTTCTTTTTGTTGAGTCGTCTTGTTGTGTCAGCTCTCTGTGTGTGCGGCACCATTCCTGGGCAGGCTGAACTTCCTTTCGCACTGGGTGCCTCTCCTTATGGGGTGCACTCCTTGCGCATGGGGCTCCCCTACACGGGGGACACCCCTGTGTGGCACGGCACTCCTTGGGTGCATCAGCACTGTACGTGGGCCAGCTCCACACGGGTCAAGGAGGCCCAGGGTTTGAACCACGGACCTCCCATGTGGTAGATGGACGCCCTAACCACTGGGCCAAGTCCGCCATCTCTAGGTGCTTTTTATGCATTATTTTTTAAATCCTCACAGCTACTCTTCAAAACAAGTATCATCAATCATCCTCATTGTCATTATCATCATCTTCATCATCATTCATATTTAACAAATGAGGAATATGTAGGGCACAAATAAGTGTCATTTGCAAGGGCTAATTACTAGTTAGTGATGGAGCCAAGATTCAAACCCTGGCAGGTTGATGAGCAAGCCTGTGCTTAAACCAATAAGGGGGAAACTTTTCTTCCCAGGCTTCTGTCTCTGATATTCTGTCCTTGTTTTTAATTAAAATATACCTTGGTAGTTTCAATCCATTAATGGAGCTTGTCAAGAAAGATTGAATCTTGCTTCTTTCATCCATTTATTAATATTAGGTAGCTCCCCCACAGGTTTCTGAGAATTTGAGATTTTAATTGCACCTTCTATATCTTGCAAGAGAAAAGAATCAAGAACATTTTAAAAGCCAAAATACAATCTCTCTCTCTCTTGCTCACTTTTGTGTATTCTCTTTCTCTCTCTCTCACTTTCTCACTTTCTGTCAACATGCACACACAGACACACACACCCAAACTACAAAAATCACTGGTACACTACATGGTCTAACTGACTAAGATCTTTCCAACAAGCACAAATTATTTTTTTCTTTATTTAGGATCTGGAACAAGCTGTATTTAAGATCTAATAAATGTTCTTGATAATAGGTACCAAAGTTTTTCAGGTATGAAGCTACCATGACACCTTATTTTTTTTTTTTAAAGGAAAGAACATGTATTTTATATTACTCTTCCAGACTGAAAGCACCTTCTTTGCATCCACAAGTAGGTTATTTCTAGTGTCTCTGTGATATTGGGCACTTGTTTCAGCATCTTAAGATAGATGGAATAAAAATTGGTACATTTTATTTGAACATATACTCAAGTAGAACTTGTTATGACATGAATATATGAACAAGGAATATGCTTTTATTTCTAACTTTTATTTTTAAATGATTATAAACTCACGGTGATTTTTAAAAATAACACAGAGATATGAACTATCTCCAAATGGCACATTCATTAACTCATTTAATGATCATTTATGGAACATCTGTTTTCTTTTTAGGCATTAAATTAGATTTTTGTGGCAAAAAGGTGAAGAAGACACTGATCTCACCCTCTAGCATCCATAATCTAGTAGTGAAAGCAAACCTTTGCAATATGATAAGATGAATCTTGCATTTTAAAGAGTGGTAAAAATAAGGGAGTGGTCTATTCCTTAAAAGAAGAAAAATGGTCAGACAATTATAAAAGGGAGTAGTTTGTAATTTTGCTTCTATTACCAAAATGAAGATTGAATGTCCCAAAATTGTTGTTTTAAAAAGATTAATCACAGTCTGGGATACATAGGAGACAAAAAGAAAATTAAACCCAGGGAACTCACTGTCATGCTGTTCCTCAAGTCTCAAGGACCTTAAGCAGTTTGTTTCCTTCTCTCCATCTTTTAGATCATATTTCTATGTTTATTTTATGTTTTATGCATATGGCTTTTAGCTGTACTTAGTGGGAGAAATAGAGCCAAATATGTCTACTCTATCTTGACCAGAACTGGAAGTCAAAACATGCTTTTAACAACCAAAATTGGGAAGCAGATTTGGCTCAATGGATAGAGCATCAGCCTACCATATGGGAGGTCCATGGTTCAAACCCAGGGCCTCCTGACCCATGTGATGAGCTGGCCCACGTGCAGTGCTGATGCGCGCAAGGAGTGCCGTGCCATGCAGGGGTGTCCCCTGCGTAGGGGAGCCCCATGCACAAGGAGTGCACCCTGTAAGGAGAGGCGCCCAGCTCGAAAGAAAGTTCAGCCTGCCCAGGAATGGCACCGCACACACAGAGAGCTGACACAACAAGATGACACAACAAAAAGAAACACAGATTCCTGTGCCACTGACAGCAACAGAAGTGGACAAAGAAGAAGACGCAGCAAAACAGATGCAGAGAACAGACAACCGGGGTGCGGGTGGGGAGAGAAATAAATAAATTAATACATAAAAATCTTTAAAAAACAAAAAAATAAAAATGATAACCAAAATTATATCTACCCTACGATAGCAACTCATACAGCATACATAAACACACAGAAAGCTTAACATTGGTTGTGTTAGAGGGGCAAGATTATTCCTTTATTTTGCTGCTATTCTATGATGACAACACACACACACACATACACACACACAAGGAAAGCTGATAATATTGTTTGTGGTAGAGTGGCAAGATGATTGTGCTATTTTGCTGATATTCTGTCATGGTATTTATATTACTTTTATGAAGACAACATTGTTTCTAATAAAATTACCAAATGTGCTTCAGAAGTGTGATGTATTGTTTCTTAGTTATCTAGATAATAGATAGCTAGACAGCTTTCCTACCACCCTAAGTACCAACTTTTATATTTAGCAGATCACAGCTAACCTTTCTTTTGAGAGGGTAGTGATTTTAAAGAACTAAATACTGTGTCTTTTACTGGGTGTATCAATCAAGGGTCAACCAGAGAGGCAGAACCAGTAGAACATATATATATGAAGAGACTTTTTTTGCATGGAATCATTTTACACAATTGTGGGGATGATGAGGTAATTCCAAAATGCTTAAACAGGCCAGCAAGAAGGGCAGGCTGAAACTTTCAGGACTGAAGCTGTTATCTGAAGGCAAAATTTACTCTTCAGAAAAATATCAGCTCTGCTTCTAAAGCCTTTTAACTGACTAAATTAGGCCCACTCAGATTATCTAGGATAATCTACTTAAAATCAATTAATTATGGAATTCAATAACATCTACAGAATACCTAGATTCATGTTTGATTGAATAACTAGGGATATTAACTTAACTATGTTGACGTATTAAGAAGGTCAATATATTCGGCAACCTCATAAAATATTTCCTGCTATAGCTAATACAATATTTCAAATCCTCGTATCAAGATTGTACCAGGGAATAGCTAATGTTAAAATTGTTAGTAGATAATGAGGAAAGTTACTTAAAACTTGTGGTGTACAAGATACGTCAGGAATTATATAGAGTTAGGGTGGCACATCATCTCATAGTATTGAGATCATATCTGTTTAAAACAAGAAAATGATGTGTAAAATTGCTGCAAAATATTTGTCTGTAATAAATAACAGTACATTAGCTAATTTTCTTTTTAATGATTTATTTATTTATCCCCCTCCCCCTCCCCCACCCTGCTATTTTTGTTGTCTGTGTCCATTCACTGTGTGATCTTCTGTGTCTCTTTCTCTTTTTGTCTTCTCTTCTTATTTTTTCTCCTCTAGAATTCACCGAGATTCAATCCTGGGGACCTCTGATGTGGAGAGAGGATCCCTGTCAATTGCACCACCTCAGTTCCTGGTCTCTGCTGTGCTTCACCTTGACTCTCCCCTTCGTCTCTCTTTTGCTGCATCATCATCTTGCGTGACTCACTTGCATGGGCACTGGTTAACTGTGTAGGCACTGGGTCACCGCGCAGGCACTGGCTCACTGTGGGGGCATGTTTCCTCTTCTTCTTTTTCACCAGGGAGCCCACAGGGATAGAACCTGGGTCCTCCCATATGGTAGACAGAAGCCCTATCACTTGAGCCACATCTGCTTCCCAACATTAGCTAACTTTTTATCTAAACTAATGTGGGTATACACACACACACTCTCATATATATATGTGCATATATATATATATATACACACACACACATACATATAAATTCATTTATGCAATTCAATATTTTAAAAATAATTTTAAAATAGCTAAATGAAAACTGATTATATTTAAGAATTTTTTTGAATAACATGTAATTTTAATTGAAAATACAAGATGCAAAATTATACACAGATTTTATAAACACAATGTTAATATTAATAAGTATTATTTTAAAAAATAAAAAATCAATACTCTTTACTAGGCCCTTACTTTGTGCCAGGCATTGTGTCAAGTGTCAAGATATAATGTCACCTATATCTAATAAAAAATCAAAAATCAATACTATATACTAGGCCCTTACTTTGTGCCAGGAACTGTGTCAAGTGTCAAGATATAGTGTCACCTATATCTAATATTCATAACAAACTGTTAGGTAATATCATTAACCCCTTTCCACAATTGCAACTGAGGAAAATGAAACTCCAAGTGCTTAAATAACTTTCAGGGATTCAAATTAGCACATTTCTAGTGTAACAATTACCATTATATTAGGTTTAAAATGCATAAAGAAAAGTTTGAGAGAATAACTTTAAAATCTTCAGGTAAGAGAAAGCCTTTCTAAACATTAAAACTTTACAGAAATCATGAAGAAAAAGACTATAACTCTGACAGTCTACCAAGGTAAAACTTTTTCTAGGTGAAAAACACTATAAACTATTTAAAGACAAGTAACACACTAGAAGGACATATTTGCATTGTTAATACATTCTGTGTTAGATGTGTTCTTGTGCCACTTGTTCATTTGTTGCATCTCAGCTCCAAATTCACCCTTTTAGCCTGCTCTGTGAAAATGGATCTGGGCTCTTTAAAAATTTTTCCCCCTTTGCTGGTAAATGGATATATTTGTCACAAGAGAGCAGTGGAGATACACTCTAAGAGGAAAGGGTTTTTGCTTCCTGGTTCACCCTGTCTGGCCTTCTCCAGTGCCAGGTTTCTGCAAAGGCAGAGCTTCTCATGCTCAGCTTCATGCAGTGGGCAAGGAGCATCCATGAGCGAGCAGCTTCCCTACCGCACCATCCCGCACGCAAGCCATTTCATAGGCAGAGTGTTTCTGGTGAGTCACCTCCCCATGAACAGCTTTCTTCCACACCCTAGAGGGCAGATTTACAACAAGGTTCACAGATGCAGCACTGAAGTGTCTTCTCTGTCATTTGTTGAACCATGGCTGTGCCTTCTCCAACAAGGTCCAGATCACCACGCTGGGGAGGAGTGGGGCCCTTTCTCGGGTTGCTTGATCTTAGTCTTAGCATAGAGGCTTCACCTTATATTTGCCATTACTGTGTTCTTTAGAATTATCTTTCCTTCTTACTAGTCAGTTCCTCATTATGTCAATGTCATTGTAGTTAATAATTCTTTATGTTAAATATTCTCTGTTAAAATCACTGAGTGCTTTTTCTATCCTGTTGAACTCTTGGTGCTCTCAGGAGTGATCCCAGGAGATAAACTCAAAAAACCAGAGTGCTAAAATTGGCTTAGTCATGCCTTTGGCTGAGCTCCTGGCTAATGGGAAATAGGGTGCTAGTTAAACATAGCTTGTGATGATCTCACAATTAATTGAACTATCACTTGTGGTTGACTGTGATGAATCACCACCTTAAATGTTTGCCTTTGAAGCCCAAGTGGCTTCTACACTTTACTGTTATGGTTGGAATGGTACCTGTAAGTACCGTGGTACGGGATGGATTCCTTTGAGTTCACTTGAAACATAAAGGGAAAATAACAAGCTCAAGATTATTAACTCTCAGCTCAATTTATGGTACGAGAATCAGAAAGCTGGCATGACAGTCATAAAAGAAGCTTTTATTTCTTACCATCACAGGGCTGACCTCGCTGAAAATCAACCCCAAATTTAAGTGTGTCAGTTACTTAATTCCAGTGACAGTTGAATTCACAGGCTTGTCAAGTACCTTATGTGAAAGTTAGGGCATTGATTGGCAAATAACGGGATCCTAAAATGTGAAAAGGGGGCACCTCATTAGATTCAGATGAAACTGACAGTGTTGAACCCCAGGTTCAGGCTTTCACAGGCATTTAACCACAAAAGCTATGGGAAAGAGCCAACAAGCCAGGTGTGCTACTGTATATTTGATATTACTTATGAATTCCAAAAAAGATACTGATTATGTTTGCAAACTGGTCTGTTCCTCTGGACATGATACCCTTTGATCATATTAAACTCAAAGGTTTTATATTTACTTGATTAAAGTAAGATTAAGGCTCTGATTTGGCCATATCAGTAGGGTGTGGCTCAGAGTTGAGTCCCTGCCCCCTTGGTGGGCTGATAGAAACAGATACTCACTAAAGAAGACACATGGAAGAAGATGCAGAAGAGGAGGGAACTTGGTTATTTCAGTCCTGCCATGTGACAGAAAGGAGAGGGCTCAAACAACTAATACCCCAGGAGAGAGATGAGCCCTATGCTGGCCTGTAGCTGAGAGAGAGGAAGGCTGAACTGTCTCAGAGATGGGAAACCATCTTGCTTCAACATGTGGCAACTGACTTTGGTGAGAAAGCAACCTTGAGTTGGGCTCTTTAGGGTCTTGTAACTGTAAGCTTTTACCCCAAATAGATACCCTTTATAAAATCCAACAGCGTTCTGGTACTTTGCATCAGCACCCCTATGGCTAACTAATACACCAAACTTGGGAGGGGATGTGATGAGAGGAGCCACTGGCTGCAGACTATTTTCACCTGTAATGCTCTTGAATATGTTCAGAGGTAGAAGCCTTCCCCTTCTAAAATGAGATCCAGGGAAACGGACTTTGGCCCAGTGGTTAGGGCGTCCGTCTACCATATGGGAGGTCCGCGGTTCAAACCCCGGGCCTCCTTGGCCCGTGTGGAGCTGGCCATGCGCAGTGCTGATGCGCGCAAGGAGTGCCGTGCCACGCAAGGGTGTCCCCGCGTGGGGGAGCCCCACGCGCAAGGAGTGCGCCCGTGAGGAGAGCCGCCCAGCGTGAAAAGAAAGAAGCAGCCTGCCCAGGAATGGCGCCGCCCACACTTCCCGTGCCGCTGACGACAACAGAAGCGGACAAAGAAACAAGACGCAGCAAACAGACACCAAGAACAGACAACCAGGGGAGGGGGGGAAGTTAAATAAATAAATAAATCTTTAAAAAAAAAAAAAAAATGAGATCCAGAAACCTGTCAAGGGCTAAGAAACCCATGAAAGATAACATCTCATGAAGAGGAAAGTGGCCTGTCCACTGAAGGGCGAATAGAGGAAGGACAGGACTATAAGGAAACTTAAAGAAATAAGAGGAAATAGGAGACCAGAGTTTGGGAATGCTCAGGTAAGAGGGTCTAAGTAAATCACAGAGGTATCAATGGTGTTGAATACTACAATAACTTCCATTAACGTAAAGATTGGAAAGTATCTACTGGATTTGCCCTTGGTAACTTTTGCAAGAATGGTTTGAGTTGACTAAAGTAAAGGTTGAAAGAGTGAATGTGAGGTGAGGAAGTATAGATATAGACTGTCGAAAATTAACTCAACTTTAATAAGTTACTCCTTTTGAGTTTGTCATTTGTTTCCTCAACTGACACAGGAATTCCAATTCACTCTACGTCTTTCCTTTCAGACATTAACAAGGTAAGGATACCTAGCATCACCACTTGAAATTCAAAATAATTTTGAATGTTCTAACCAATATAATGAGACCGTAAAAAATGGATGTAATGATGATGAAAAGGATGGCAATGCATAAATATTTGACATGAAAATAAATATTTATCATTTACCATTACATGAGACTGATAAACCATTTACTTCAAAAACCCCAGAGAATAAAAGGAAATATATAATAGCAGAATTCATTAAAGAAGTTCAGTAAGGGAGCCATATGAAAGATGAAAGCGAAATAAATAAAGTCAAGCTTTCTTTTATGCCACAATAATTTAGGATTACAGAAAAATAGTTCCATTCATGGTACTTATGCATATAAAGGAAAATTTAAGAAGTTGAAAACCATGCTATTAATGAATAGGAAAAGTTAATGTCTTAAAATATCAGTTTTCCCCAAATTATACTTTTAATGACATCATTATCCAAAATCACAAGTCTTTTTTTCCTGGAATAGGACAAAATTATTCTAGAGTTCATCTATTTTACCTAGTAAGTAAACAGGCAAGGAATGCCCAGAAAATGGAATTAATTTATGAATTAGATGTAGAACTTTTGGTCCCAAACTATTAAGAGTAGTATAAATTTGCTTTAATTAAAAAATAATAATTGAAATATTGGGATTGACATGGACAAATAAATTAAAAGTACATAATTAATTCAAATCCTAGAAGCAGATCTAAGTATATATGAATATTTAGGATATCATAAAGGATTCACTTAAAGACACTGAAAATGGTAAACATAATTCAATAAATTTTAGGGAACACATATTGCTAGATCCCAACCCCATGCCCTCCGCAAGAATAAATTCCAATATTTCTCACAATTATAAATGTGTATAACTTTTTCATCAAATGCCAAGAAATTTATCTTAAGAAAAAAACTTAAACAAGTATGGAAGCAAATATCATAAGCCACTCTTTGTGGTAATATTTATAACACTAAATAGGTGGAGAGACAACCTAAATATTTCAAGAGGGAATTGGTCAATTAAATTAGGATTTATCTGTAAAACTGAATAATATTCAAGCAACAAAAATGACAATGTAGATATTTATATACAACCCAAAGATGACCACTATATATTAAGAAAAATACTTAAAAATTGTATTAAGAATGTGTGCACATTTTTATAAAAATGTGTATATGAATATGTGTTTAGAAAACCTTCAGAATGCTGACAGTGATTATATTCAGATGTGGGATATAATGCCTGTGATATTTGTTTACTTGCTTATTTATATATTTCTATATTTTTCTGATATATTTTTGCATTTAGTTGAGGTAATAAATCTATTATATAATAGTAATACATTGTACAGAAGACTTTTTCTTAAGGAGGTACCAGGACTGAACCCAGGACCTTTTACATGGGAAGCAGGCACTCAACCACTGAGCTATACCTACACTTTAATGAGAATTGTTCATGTTTGTTTGTTCGCTTTGTTTTTAGGAGGTACCCGGGATCGAACCTGGGACCTCATACATGGGAAGTAGGTGTTCAACCCTTGAGCTACATCTGCTTCCCAAGAGAAGACAATTTTTGGTCTATTATCTGTGATCAAAATGGAAATAATTGTATTTGTAAGGTATGGCCACATAATGAATTATCCCAAAATGCTTAAAATAGCAATCAATTACTACTGATCACAATTTCCAAGTCAGAAATATGGGAGTGGCTTGGATAGTCACCTTTGGCTTTGGTTCTTCTAAGAGCTGTCAGTCAGATGTCAGGCAGAGGTTCAGTTTTCTGGGACTGAAAAATTAGATTCCAAGGTAGCTCACTCACATGGCTGGGAAGATGGTGCTGACTCCTGGCAAAAGGTCTCATTCCTCCTCTTGTGAGCCTCTCCATAGGGTATAGAGTGTTCTCAGGATGTGCCTGTCACATTTCCCCAGAGTGAGCAATTCAAGTGAATAAGGCAGAAGTTGCAGTGTTTTTTATGGCCTAGCCATATCCAAAGTATCCCATGATCACAAGTTTGCTCCAATCAACATTGAAGGGGACTACACAAGGGCCTGAATACCAGGAGGTGAGATCCATTGAGGGATATATTGGAGGTTGCCTAGCACATACTTCTATTAAGGAAAAAAAAAGAATAAATTTGTAAATTTCATAAGACGCTATAGAATATGTTGTAGTAACATAGCAAACTGTTGGGCCCTATGCATCAATTAAATGATTAAAGCGATAATTATAGAGAAAATGTTTTAGAACTGATATTAGGTGTACAAAGATATATGCAAATATGGCTATAAGCTATTAACTACAGTGGACTGAAGTAAAATAAAAAAATTAAAATAGTTGTTTTAGATTGGAGGATTATGGATAGGTATGAGTTTTCCTTATTTGATTTCCTTTAAGGTGGCATTGCTTTTTTTTGTTTTTAGCAAAACATAGACAGCTGATCTGTACTATACTAGATTTTAAGTCATTGTATATTAAATCTGTTACTCTATAATTGAAATAATGGATGATTAATTCAAAACAATGAAATAAAATTAAAAACACAAAAGCCTAGAAAGCAATGACACATCCAGTTTATAAGAAAATCTTATAACCATCAAAGAGCAAACATAACTCACTGATACATAGGGAAAAACAATATTAAATGTGTTTTTGTAAAAGTTAAGGATAATAGATTTAAGTTTGGATACATAAATTAAAATCTTAGAAAGTGATATGAACTCTTTCCAAATTGTCATGGCACATTTGTTGAGTCATTTGACAAATATTTATGGAACATCTGTTTTCTGTGTTAGGCATTAAATTAGGTTTTTGTTGCATAGAGTTGAAGAAGACACTGGTCTCTTCCTCTCGGTACCCATAATTTATAATCTAGTGGTGAAAACAAACACTTGCAATGCAAAATGATAAATTTTGCATTTTAAAGGCTGGTACAAATAAGAGAGTGTTCCATAAAGTGAGAAAAAGCGGTCAGAAAAATAATTTTAAAAGGGAGTAGTTCTTACTTTCCATGTAGTATCAAAATGAAGACCAACCATACTCTACATCAAAACTGATGTTTTAAAAGATTAATGTTTCTGCACTTACACTGTTTACTCTACATATGTTAGACTCTTTCAGGTTGCAAGACACATGCCCAGTTTTCTTCATGTAATAGGGATATCTATTAAGTATAAACAGAGAAGAAAGAAACAACAGTCTCACAGCCAGGATTCTTGGGCAATTGGATTGTCATTCAGAATTCAACACAGCCCTAGCCATTAAGGCATCCTATCCTCCTCTTGAGAAAAGGTATCCACTGCTATCACTCTTGACTAACTCGTGGTTGGTTTATCCTGTAGATACTGAATAGAACTTTGTTCTACTTTCTAACTTGCGGTTCCTGCAGCTCATGCCTTCTACCAGTGGTGTCTCTGTTATGCCTTCTCTTGCTGCATCTCTTAGCTTCTGGGATAATCTGTCATTAGCTGGAGTTATCATCCACTCACTGCTTAGTATCTAGTGCCCTGTTTGGTAGCACATCATGCCAGGCCAAAGAGCAGAATATCACTCAGCAATAAAAAGAAATGAACTACTTGCCCGTGGTCCATGCCTGAGCATGGATCATGTACTTTTCTCTTTTCTTTTTCTTAATAAACTCTTTACTCCCTTCCTACCTCCTCCCCCCCCCCCCCCCCCAAAAGAGATGAACTACTGATCCAGGCAACAGTGTGGATGAATTGCAAATGCATTATATGAAGTGACATAAGCCAGACTGAAGAGACTACCTACAGCATGCTCGCATTTATGTGACTTTCAGGAAAAGGCAATAATGTAGGGAGAGGAAGCAGATCAGTGCTTGCTTAAGGCGGTAGATGGGGAAGGGTCTGAGGAAGTAATCTGGGGTGATACAGGTGTTCTCTATCTTGATTGTGATGGTGATTACACAACTGCATGCTTATGTCAAAACTCCTAAAACGTACACCAAAGAGTGAATGTCATTGTATGTACATTTTAAAATGTTTTAAAAGCAAAGAAAAATAAAACCTAATTCCTTAGTCATGATTTTTTTACATATATCTTCAAGACATAAAACAGACCAACAATAGAGTTACCTAGATGAAGAATCATAGAAGAATGAAATTTAGAGCTAGAAACCCCTGCCAGTCATCTGGTGCTAACACCGCATTTTCTGAAGAATAATTGACAGTTGAGCCTTTATGGAAAAAAAATATTTGCAGCCAGGGGCAGAAAATAACAAATTTGACCCTCTGAGGCCCACATATAAATGGAGAGGATGATCTGAGCTGCCAGGCACTTCCCATATACACACCATTTGAGGATCTCAAAGCACTAGAGAAAAACAATAACAATAGCTACTTCTTGAAAAATGATTGAGAACCTGTAGACTAGATTATGGGTGAGTAGGTGATAGCAAGAGAAAATTCTATTTTTTGAGATTAAACAGGTTAACTATTCTTTCTTTCTGATATTTGCCATCTTTCAGAAGGATTCATATAAAGGGAATACTTACAGCTCCAGTCCTGCACATTGCCCTATTGGGCAAAACACTTGAATTTTCATTTTGTTCCTATTTAACATTAGCTGTTCATACCACTGCCAATTCTTTCTCCTGTCAGAGAATCTTTTGGAAATAGTTTGTTCTCATAAGAAAATTATAGAAGCACAAAATATTAGAGTGTTTTTTACTGCCTTTTGAGCTCTTGAAATGTGGCTGCTGTGACTGAGGAACCGCACTTTTTCATTTTATTTAATTTTAATTAAACTAAACTTCAATTTAAATAGCCTCATACTGTGGAGCTAGTTGCTATACAGTGTGTTGTGGTGAACAGACTCCGGTACAAGGGAAGCGTTCAGCAAGTTACTGCTTCATTACATACATTGACCAAGGGTCCAAAAGTGCAGTGGGAGAGATCCTGTCATGGCTCGTCTCCCAGGGAACCCAAATGCTGCTCCAATCAGGGCTGGGTGGATGGCTGCTGCTCGAGCCCCACTCTGAGTGGGAAAAGAGATTCAAATTTGTGCTGCAGGAAGGGTGAATAGCTTGTTGACAGTTTCAGGTTTAAGGTAGGGTCAGGCCTTTTCATTAGACCTAACTTCTCCGCAGAATGGAAACATAGTCAGGCCTTTCCATTAGACCTAACTTCTCCGGAGAATGGAAACATACTGAAACATCTGCACACAGCAGTGTCCCTGACATTCCCAGCATTTGTAATAAATGGCTACCATATCGCAAAACACAACACAATACACTGTCCAAGAAGATGTGTTCCTGGTCCACAAGAAAAGAGAGGCTTGAGTGACTTACCTTCGTTGGTAAACAAACCAACCAGTACAGCTGAGGAAGCAAAATAAAACTGCAATTGCCCACCAGTACTTTTGATTGTAGGCAAACACAGTGCAGTGTGGGAAAGGAAGAGTTACATCTACAAATAAATCAGGCCTTTATTGCTGATTTCACATGTTCATGCTTCACCAGTCTACCAACAGAGCACCCACTGGCTATTTATATTTCCACAAGAAAACAACTGACAACTTAAAGCTAGCTATAAATATAATGGAGGATATTTGAAAGGACTGGAAACCAGATGATCAGTGTGCCTCATGGACACAAATTTATGGAGCAAATTCTTACAGGGTGCCCTGTCTCTGCAGGGTTATATATGTTCTTCTCACTCTCTGGCTGAATTACACACCTATGCATTAAATAAATCTCTCTTTAAATGCTCAACAAAAGTGGAATGACTTAGAATTTAGTGCAAGAATGTGATACTCACCATCCAGAGTATTGTGAACATTTTTTTTCCTTTTTTTCTAAAATACCGTATACAATTTACTGAGGTATTCCAATGGTAACATTTTAAAGAACAGGGTATACCACATAAACTTCTTTTATTTGAATATATTTACAATTTCATTATATTTAAATTTTCTTTTCAATTTAACTTTTTAATAAGATAATTGTAGATTCACAAGCAGTTGTAAGAAAAAATACAGAGAGATCCCATGTACACTTTCCCCAGTTTTCCCCAATGGTCACATTTTGCAAAACTGTAAGATAATAGCATAGCCCAGATATTGGCATTGATATAATCCACCAGTCTTATTCAGATTCTTCAGTTTTACCTGTACTCCTGTGTGTGAATATTTATTTTTCTGCAATTTTATCACCTGTGTAGGTTCGCGCAGCTAGCATTAGAATTAAGATACTGAACAGATCCAACACCACAAGGATCACTCCTTTTGCCCTTTTGTAACCACATCCATCACCTTCTACTCCACCACATCTGAACCCATGCCAATAGTTAATGAGTGCTCCATTTCTAAAATGTCGTCCTTTTAAAAATTATCTAATGGGATCATGCACTATGTAACCTTTAAGGATGGACTTCGTTCACTTGCCCTAAATTTCTGGAGATTCATTCAAGTTGTTGTGTATATCTATAAACCATTTATTTTTATTGCTGAGCAGTAGTTCATGGCACAGATGTTTTGCAGAGAGGACTAAATTATTTCTTCCGGCTATCAGAACTCACTGCCTTCTCTTTCCTGTGTCATTTAAGGAAACCCTGCTATCATCCATGGGATGCGGCTTGGCCCAATCATGGGTTGACCAGGTCAGTCACAACAATCACAAATTCTTTTCCAAAAATATGGTTTATTTGGCTTTAAATGAAACCAATCATGGGATATCAACAGTCCAGATCATGCTGTTGTGTGGTAAATCCAGTTGAGTATCTGGTCAGAAGCTTTCTTTCATCATGAGGGGAGAAAACACCAGGACTGACATAGTATAGTCCAATACTTTGTCACCTTGTCTGTGATGAAGCTGTTTTTTTTTTTTAAGAATCCATCTGTCATAGGATAGTTTTGAAAACACAAAATCATGCATTTATATATAGTGACAATGCCAAATATTTATCAATTTGTCTAAATTCTTCCTCTCAATTTCTGTACTTATTTTATCATCGCCCAGGAACAGTTAATGGACCACAATTTGAGTAACACTCTTAGAGGTTCCCTTTCACTAGGTTTGTAATAATTAACAAGCTGTGACTCAGTTCCCCCTGACATGCATTGAGGAAAGATAAGTGCCCCCCTCCATAAGCCTACATGCCTAAAAACATGGCACTTCCCCTAAAGGTTGAACAAAGAAACTGCATGGAAACAGGAGTAACATGAGATAAAGACCTTCACCCCCTCCATATCAAAGTACCACCTGCTCCTTCAGCATTCCAAGAAAACATAACTCCCTAACTCACTACCCTCTAGCCATACAAATGAAAATTTTCAACTCTAGTGTTTCCTATTGGCCCCTGCACCTCACTCAGATCCTTGACCTCCTCCCACTGACTATCATTTCCCCACCTAGGAAAGTACTGTGTAAATTCAAATCCCACCCCCTTCCAGAAGTGGGCTGAAGTCTATTCTTCAGACCCCTTCCATTGGGAAAGCTTCTCAATAAATTTCCTGCCTGAAGTCGTGTCAGTCTCCATGTCTCAGTGAGCACCCCCTTTCCTCCAACAATTTGGTGCCAGAAACCCAGGACTGGGGTAACATTGAGACTGATTGATTGGTAAGGAATCTCCCCTCTGCCATGGCTGAATGCCCATCTGCATTAGTCAGCCAAAGGTGTGCTGATGCATAGTATCAGAAATCTGCTGGCTTTTATAAAAGGTGTATATTTGGGGTAGGAGTTTACAGATACAGGCCATAAAGCTTAAGTTATTTCCCTCACCAAAGTCTAATTTTACTTATTGGAGCAAGACAGCTGTCAACATCTATAAGGGTTCAGGCTTTCTGGGTTCCTCTCTTCCTGGGTCTTGCTTCTTTTCTGGACTCAGGGTTCCTATCTTCCCAGAGCTTGCTTCTCTTTCCTCTGTGTGCTTACTTCCTGGGGCTCCAGTTCAAGATTCATCATCAAACTCCAACATCAAAAACCTCTAACTCTGTCCTTTGCCATGCCTTTCATCTGTGAGTCCCCACCCACCAAAGGGCAGGGACTCGACACACTACTGACATGGCCCAATCAAAGCCCTAATCATAATTTAATCATGCCCAGCTACAGATAAGTTTACAAACATAATGCAATATCTATTTCTGGAATTCATAACTATATCAAACAGCTACAGCATCCAACACTGGATATTGAATCTCTGCTAGGTGAGTTAAGGACTTCTCCACTGGAGGATCCTGGTCCTTTCTCTCTCTCTTTTTCTGTTGTCCAGGGCAACCCACAGGAAAAAATCTAGCACTAGGTCAGTGATCCTCATGGTCTCCAAGGGCCATGGTGGGCAGAAGACCTGTGTCCTTGTGGGAAGAAACTCCTTGGCTCCAGAGATGTCTGGTTCCAAGCATGGTTTCCTGTTTCCTTAGAGATATCTAACTGATTTGGGGATGCCTGTCTCACTCAGAATCTCCCCTGTTTTCTTAGAGATCCTTAGTCTTGCCCCAGGCATCTAAAATGGAAAATTCAATTTTGACCCCTCAAAAACCACACCTCTGGGCTATTTCCTTCATAACCTCAATACTCTGTATCCAGAAGGAGATATCAGACCTAGGAAGGTCATTTTCTATTCAACCTCTGTGTGGCCACAATACAAATTGGACAATGAAAGCCAATGGCCAGAAAATGACACTTTAGATTTCCAAGTTCTCCAAGACTTAGAGAACTTTATCCAGCACAGTGGCAAATGGCCAGCAATCCCTTATATTTCAGCCTTTTTCTATCTTCACAATTACCCCTCCCCCTGCCAATCCTGTTCTTCCTACCAAATTCTTCTTTTACACCAGAAACCTCCTCAGATATCTTCTTCCTCATCACTTCCACCCCCTAAACTTCTGAAAACTCTGACTTTAGTCCCTCAGATCATGCCCCTTTGAACCTCCTCCATAATAATCCTTCAGTATTATCTCCAAACTTACTCTCCACCCCTTTTTCCTCCCCCCTTCATCACCCTGCCTTCTACCCCTCCCTTCTCCCCTCCTCATACTCACTCACAAGGACTACCTCCTCCTCCTTCTGCACCATGGCCCTCCGCCTCTGCCAGCGTGCAGGCTCCTAACTCCACACAGACACCAGCTCCTCTCTTGCCCCTCTGGGAAGTAGCAGGAGCTGAAGGAATAGTCAGAGTACATGCTCCTTTCTCACTCTCAGATTTAAGTCAGTTTGAGGACTGGTTAGGATCTTTCTCTGAAAACCCTGCTACATACATTAAAGAATTCCAACACCTCACTCACTCATATGACCTCACCTATCAGGACACATACATTATCATTAACTCCTCCACAACTCCAGAGGAAAAAAACTTGGGCTGCAGCTACCACTTTCCCAGATTCCATGCATACCTAAGATCCCAATAGACATCCGGCAGGTCCTGCTCCAGTTCCAACCACTAATGCCTCCTGGAGTTACCAACCAGACTCCACTGACTTTGCTTATTTGGCGCATTTCTTAACCTGCATAATCGAACTCATGAAGAAGCCTGCCCTTACGGCAGTTAATTATGATAAAACTAAAGAGATCTCACAGAAGCTTGATGAAAATCCAGCTGCCTTCATGAACAGATTAACCAAGTCTCTCAAGTATACCAATTTAGATCCTGACTTGGATTCTGGTCAGCTGTACTTACACACCCACTTCATCACATAATCTTATCCCAATATTAGAAAGAAACTACAGAAGTTAGAGGATGGCCTTCAAACCCCTCAGAAAGACCTGATTAAAGCAGCCTTCAAGGTCTTTAACAATAGAAAAGAGGAAGCCAAACTGGAAAAGCATAAGCGAGATCAAGTTAAAGCCTTCCTCCTTGCTGCTGCCCTCAGGGTCGATTCTGGAAAACGCCATCCCTCTTCCTCTCCTCAGCCACCACCTGGACCTGTTTCAATGCAGAAAGGAAGGGCATTGGGCACGTTCCTGCCCTGATCAGAGGCCCCCACCAGGGCCTGGCCCAGTGTGTTGGTGCAAAGGTCACTGGAAGTTGGACTGTCCTGAAAATCCTGTTTCCAGGAAAATTCCTCCAGTGTAACCTACAGATGAGGAGCTGACATCTTCCTTTCCAGACCTTCTTGGACTGAAAAAAGATGACTTATTGGTGCTGGGTTTGGAACAACCCCACTTCTCCATCAGTAAGTCCAAACTGAAGGTTATCTTCAAGGGTGAAGATAAGCCAGTCTCCTTTTTAATTGACACAGGGGCCACATATTCAGTCCACCTAGAACATCCAAGACCTTTATCTACTTCTTCAATCTCTACTGTGGGAGTTGACAGCATACTTCTTCTCCTTTAATTACCAAACCACTCATATGCTCAGTAGAAAATCATGTTTTCCCACTAATTCCTCATAATCCCTACCTGCCCCTCCCCACACCTAGGTCATGATATACTGTCTAAACTCCACTTCTCCATTTCTTTTACACTCCCAATCCTCCCAAACCGACTTCCTTCTCCTCTTATTTACCACACCCTCCCCCTCCCTAATCCCTACTGACATTCCCCCTGTATTGCAGACAGAAGTTCATCCCCAGGTCTGGGATACCAGTTCTCCTTCAGTTGCATCACACCATTTCCCTGTCAGAGTAGTCTTAAGGAAACCCTCCTCTTTCACAAATATTCCTCAGTATCCCCTATCTGTCTCTGCCCATTGAGGCTTGAAACACAGTATTGACAATCTCTGTGCCACTGGCCTTCTTCGTCCAACTAACTCACCCTTTAATACTCTGATTCTAGCAGTAAAGAAACCCAGCAGAAGCTATCATCTTGTGCAGGACCTTAGAACTATTAATGAAGCCATACAACCTATCATTCCCCTAGTTCCTAACCTTTTATTTTATTGTCTTCTGTCTCACATACCCCTTCAAACTGCACATTGTACCATAATTGACCTCAAGGATGCCTTTTTCATTATTCCCTAGACAAGACTTCCCAAGGCATTTTGCCTTTACGTGGACAGACCCTGAAGACATTCTAAATCCCCAACAATTAACATGGCAGTTCTTCCCCAGGGTTTTAGAGATAGTCCCCACATTTTTGGACAAGCTCTACACGGAGACACCTCTGACCTTCAATTCCATTCCAGTACTCTTCTCCAATATGTCAATGACCTCATCCTTTGTAGCCCCTCCTTACAAACCTCCATAACCCACACTATAACCCTGCTTAACTTTCTCAGTGATAGGAGATATTGTATTTCCTCAAGCAAAAGACAGTTTTTAAAATCTGAAGTAACCTTTCCCCCTCATGTAAGCATCTAACTGCAGACCAGACTGAATCCAACTCATCAACAACTATCCTCCCCACAGACTAAAACAGACCTCCTTTCTTTCCTAGGGCTTGTCAACTTTTTCTGTCTCTGGATTCCAAACTTCGGACCTATATCTAAACCTCTCTACCAAGATGCTTCTGGCAACTTACACGAGCCACTTGATCACCCCCTATTGTTCAAACTTCCCTTCAATCGGCTAAAAAAAGCCCTATTAACTGCACCTGCTCTATCTCTCCCCAATTCCTCTAAACCTTTCTCTCCATTTATATAGATGCCCAACAAGGATATGCCCTAAGAATCTTAACGCAACCACATGGCCCTGATAACTGAATCATTGCCTACTTCTCCAAGCAGTTAGATCCCGTGACTCTCAGCTGGCCTACCTGCCTCAAAGTCCTCCCTTCTGCTTCCTTCCTAGTCCAAGAAAGTTTTAAACTATCTCCAAAAAATCATCTCAATATTTTTTCTCACATTTTCTATCTCCTCTTTTAACTCACAAAGCTACTGGCATCTATCTCCTCTTCCCATCTTCAAACCCTACAAAATCCCAACATCTTCTTACACCATTGTCCTCCTCTCAATCCTGCCACCCTCCTCCCCATTGATCCCAACCCATCTCCAGAAACATCTGACACAGATTACATTCATGATTGTGGTGATATGCTTGATCTCCTTGCCAAACCTCTTCCCAATATTTCAGATACTCTTCTTCCTAATCCTGCTTACACATGGTTTATTGATAGCAGCTTCACTAAACTTCACAATTCCACCCAGGCTGGAAATGCTATTGTTACCTTAACTGGCACCATTGAATTGGGTCTCCTCCCACCAGGCACAACCTCGCAACAAGCTGGGATCATAGCCCTCACCACAACACTAGTCAGAGACAAGGAGCAAGCCCTAAACATCTACATTGACTCCAAATATGCATACCACATCCTACACTCACATGCCCCCGTTTGGTGGGAGAGAGGGTTCTTAACTTTGAGTGGATCGTCCATTTTTAGCAAAGATCTCATCCTACAATTACTCAAAGCAGCATCACTTCCAAGCTGCTATAATTCACTGCAAAGGGCACCAACAGTTGAATTCCCCCATATTTGTTGGCAATAACTGAGCCAATGCTGAAGCCAAAGCGCAGGCTACCCAACCCTACTTAGGTTTGCACTACACTGTCACACCCATTCTCCTTACACTTCCATATCCTGCCCGACCTTACTCACTTGAAGAAACCTCAAAGTTACCCCTTATTGGAGCAAAACAAATTGAAGGATGGTTCATGAAGGATGGAAAAATTATTTTACTAGCATTGCAAAAACATAACATTCTCACTTCTTTACACAATCAGTACAATGTAGGACACAAACCACTCTCCCTACTCCTGTCTAATTCCCTACATTGTCCTGATCTCTCAAAACTCTTAAAGATGATCATGGGAGACTGTTCTATTTACCAACAAATTAATACCCATGGGAATCACACTTCTCTTTCTTTTAAAACACACCAGTATAAACGCTTCAAACAAGGACAAGATTGGCAATTAGAATTTACTCACATGCCACAATTGAAAAGATTAAGTATGTTGTAGCTCTCATAGATACCTTCTCTGGGTGGGTCGAAGCATTCCCAGCTACCTCAGAACTGGCAAATGTTAAAATCCTATTAACAGAAATTATTCCCAGATTTGGCCTTCCGTCTTTCCTGCAGTCACACAAGGGAACGGCTTCTTTTTTTTTAAAAGATTTATTTATTTATTTAATTTCCCCCCCCTCCCCTGGTTGTCTGTTCTTGGTGTCTATTTGCTGCGTCTAATTCCCCCCCCTCCCCTGGTTGTCTGTTCTTGGTGTCTATTTGCTGCGTCTTGTTTCTTTGTCCGCTTCTGTTGTCGTCAGCGGCACGGGAAGTGTGGGCGGCGCCATTCCTGGGCAGGCTGCTCTTTCTTTTCACGCTGGGCGGCTCTCCTCACGGGCGCACTCCTTGCACGTGGGGCTCCCCCACGTGGGGGACACCCCTGCGTGGCACGGCACTCCTTGCGCGCATCAGCACTGCGCATGGCCAGCTCCACACGGGTCAAGGAGGCCCGGGGTTTGAACCGCGGACCTCCCATATGGTAGACGGACGCCCTAACCACTGGGCCAAAGTCCGTTTCCCTCTTCATTATTATTACTGCTAGTAATTCTATCCATCATTATAGGTTCCATTAACTAAGAATGAAGTAGGGCTTCTTATCTCTAACTGTTATGTTGAAATTTATAGTCAATAGATAGGAATTACATTTTTCCCTTAAATGAATTCAGAGTAGAGGAATGGCAAATCTGTACTGGACATTTAGTGTCTTTATTCTTAACCCCAAATCTCCATAATGGTTCAGATCATAATTCATTATAAGGAATGAATTTTAATTTTATTTATAATACATAAATTATTCTAGTCAAAATGCCTTCTTTGATTTTACACATAAGTCCTTTCAACTCTGTTCCCTTTGACATCAGGACAAAGATGAATGATGAATTTCATACATAATATCTAATCAACAATATTACGCAGATGGACTCCTGAGGACTAAAAATGACATAAGATACAGTTTATCTTTTGAATTGCTATTTATGTAAATCTCTTGGCTTTATATGTTATTTATTCAACATAAAAATAAGTGCATAAAATGCTAGTTGAAAATTTTGTCTAAAACACCTTACATGTTTCCAAAATATATTTTTATATGTCCATTAAGTGATAACAGAAATTGTTCTCCATTTGATCTGCACCACTATATCCTTAGGGTCTACATAGAAGTTCAATTTTGGGCCAGTCTTCTCCTTGAGAGTGGGCAGTAGAGAATTCAGGGACTTCTTTGAAGTTTCCAGTTTTTGCAGGAATTGATGTAGAGGTTGGTTTGGACTGTGGTCTTGATTCAGTCAAGTTCTTTGAGCCACTGCTGCCCTTTCAGCATTGTAATATTGCTCTGCTTAGGGACACAGGGGTATGTACCAGGTTGATTCCGTGATATGTAGTGGTGATTGGTATAAAAATCCAGCTGTAATTCGTATACAACTTGTTAAGCCAAGATATATAGGATATTGCAAGATGAGAAAGATTTTCTAATCTATCATTTTCCAAAAAAATTAAAAATAATAATCACCACCACTACTACCTCCACCATTTTCAACTATTGGCAACAACTCTTCCAGGACTTTTATCAACTTGCCTTTATATTTAGGGCTACTGAGAGAGTTCTATCTCCATGCGGAAAGTGAAGTAATTTCTTATTTATCATACCGTTGCAATGGGGATTTGTAAAACAGTTGTGGGGAAATTTTTACAATCATAATGAAGTCTTGAAGGATGAGTAACTGTTTGGCAGGCAGAGGAAGAGGCCATCCCCCTCAGAGCAAGCATCATTAGGAGTGGCAAGGAGAAAATGAAAGCACCTGGTATGTTCTGGAACCCTGAGAAGATCACAGTAAATGAAAGATGAAACAAAAATAAGGATGGGGGGTGTGTGTGTGAAGTAGGACCTTTGGGAAATATCCTCATCCAGATTTGAAAGCATTTGGCCTTTATCTTCTGAGAAACACCTTCATTTTACAAATAAAGAAAACTACACCTAAAATAGTTAAGAAAGTGCCTATAGCCTCTATACTCCATGTGTGGTCCCTGGACTAGCAGCACCAGGTGAGCAGTTGGGGGAGCTTGTTAGAAGTACAGATTCTTAGGCCCTGTCCCTGATCTACTGAAACAGAATCTGCATTTTAACAAAACACACAGGGGGTTCCTATTACATGTTTTTTTTTTGTTTGTTTGTTTGTTTTTTTAAGGTACTGGGACCAAGGATTGAACCCGTCACCTAGTATGTGGGAGGATGGCGCTCAACTGCTTGAGCCACATCCGCTCCCCCTCTTATTACATTTTGAGGAGCACTCGCTTAAAGGTCCCTAAGCAGACTTTCCAGGGGTCCGTATTCTGAATTGCTTGAATTCCTACGATTCTATCACACCCTTCTGTCGTAACAGACTAAGTGGGAACTTCATACCTTCTGTCTTAAACTGATTTTTGAGAGGACCAGGAAAATGCCCACTATGCCAATGCCATCCTAAAGTCCCGCCAGGCCCGGCAACGTGAAATGCCTCTGGGGTTTGGGCTCCCAAATCCTCTTTTCCTGATACTTTGGAGACAGCTACAGCCCCAGGGTTCTTTCCCTCTTTATCTTCAGCCTCCACCCGCCGGGCCCAGGAGGCGCCAACGCCGGTGGGCGGGGCTTGTGGGGGCGCGCACGGCGTGCGTCGGTTGCCTAGCGACCGCAGCCCACACTAAGTTCCCGCCAAGGCGGCAAAGGTTGGCGGGCTGTGGAGAGGGCAGTCATGGACATCGAGAGGGGATCCCTGATTCCCCGGGACTTAGAAGTCTCTTGGAAGGATCTGCAGCTGCGGGTGACCCCATCGGAAGTGAAATTCCTGGACGCGCTGGCCGGGAAGGTGTATCGCCTCCCAATTACGCTACACAACCTTGGCCGTTGCAACCAGAAGATCCGGTTTCAGGAGCCAGTCAAGCCGCAGGTGATGCACCTAGGAGTGTTAGGAGCAGGGCCTGAGGCGGGTGGGGGCGTCTAGGATGCCTCCTCACTTGGGCGCCTCCGTTTGCCTTGTAAAATAGATGTTTGGCTCCTACTGAGAGTAGGGGCGCAATTGGGCTTCCCTGGGAGTAGTGACTTATGTGCCTATGTATGTGTGGGTACCTTTTTTCCTTCTCTTTTTTCCTTTTTACTTAGGACTGGAAGATGGGGGAGGACAGGGTAGAGAAAAGCTGATCTAGAACCTCCCTCTTTCTTCATTCAGGGTTTGGAAAGAAGAGATCATGATGCATCTTGCCATCATGATATTGTAATATTAAGGCAACTTAATAAAGTGCTAATTACTCCAGGTGCTGCTATATTAGTAGAAAGATTATTACACTACTTTAGCAAATGTTTAGTGAGCACCTATTATATAACAGGAAGTGGTGTGAGGAATGCAGGGTGAATACATTCCTGTCCTCTTGGGACTTAGAGGCTAATGGAGGAGTTTTAGTACAGGTCTAACCATCAGCAAAAGTAATATTCTGAGAGGCTGTTCCCATCTTCTGATTGAAAAGTTGACAGAATTTTACCTGCTCTATCTCACTGTTATTTTAGACTGAATGTGTGAATGGATGGATATTAGTTTACTCTAGTCTCCTGTGCCCAGGGGATTTTTGGTAAAGGAAAGGTGATAGGAATTTTTTACATGTAAGTGGACAATAACTGAAAATTTCTTTCAGGGGCTATTCCTAATGAAAAATAGGATTGAATGCAGCTGGACTTGTATGTACAGAAATGGAAATATGGCTATGGTTTTTTGGTAAAAATTACATATATTCATTTTTCTGTGCCTAGAAAAACATTTGGCAGTGATTAGTAGGGCAATGAGAAAAAAGACCTTCACATTCTCTTTTATACAGTTTTTAAAAATTCATGTACCATTTTCACTAAAGTGCACAAATATTAAGAGCACAGCTTGGTGAATTTTTATATAGGTATACACCCATATAGCCACCACTCAGATTAAGTCATACAATATTTCCAGCACCTCAGAAGGATTCCTCGTGCCCTTTCCCTGCAGTACCTGGAGTAATTACCCTCTGGAAGTGACCAGTATTATGATTCCCTGCAGTATCTGGAGTAATTACCCTCTGGAAGTGACCAGTATGATTTCTAACACCACAGATGAGTTTTCCCTGTTCTTGTGTTCCATATAAATAGAATCATAATTTATAGATTTTGTATTTGAATGTTTTTACAATAGTAATGTGTTTATTTTGAAAAGGAAAACAATTCAGACCACAGTTCTCGACACTGACAAGAGAATAGCCAGAGAGGCTTATTAGTTAGAAGCCCAAGTCTGGAGCACTCTGAATGACATGTGACAATATCAGCATGAACTTCCTTTTGCTGCAGGACCATGATATTAGTCCTGATACTTCAAGGGAATTAGGGGAGAGATGGATTAGTAAAAATGATATAGCCTGTGCATTAAAAACAAAATTATTTCCAAGAGTACCTAGTCTCCAAGATGGCCAGATAAGTAATATAGGCCCTATAGTCTTTGAATGTTCAGAAGGGATGTGAGACTGAGTGTGTATTCAGGGCTGCCTCCAGACTATGTGGAGCTATGCTAATCCAAACTGGCTTGGATGTGGAGAATATGTAACTCACCTGGAGGAAATAACCTATCTGATACTAAGATCTGAAGAACCTAACCAAAGGTCTGTTTACCATCACTGTTAGTCTTCCTAATCCTATATCCTCTGTATAAAAGGGTCTGGAAAAGGCTTTCGGGGCTCGGTTTTTATTAGGACAAGAGTCCGCCGAGCCCGGCCGGTCGAAATAAACCAACTTCCTTCTCGGTATTCTCTCGTGTCCTGGCCTTCGAAACCGCGCCTATCCGAATTTCTCCACTACAAAAATACATGAATGTGCTATGTAAAGGGTATTCACATTTTACTTAGAAAATAGTTATCCTAACACACAACAGTACTTATTTTCCACCCTGGCTCAAGAACCTGCTGTGACTGGATGCACTGAATACCTACGATGCACCATGTGGATTGCTATATACCATATACTGTAGGTTGCTGGTAGACAGATAAATAAGACATCGTCCTTATCTTCAAGGAACATGTTGAAAGTCCTATGCCTGTTTTCAGTGTCATCCTTTAGTCTTAACTGCACTTCCCATCTCACAGTGTTTTGCTGACTTCTGAAGCCTTTTGCGCAGACAAGTAAGTCTCAGTCATCACTATAACCCCTTGCCATAACTCAGACTTCTTTTTTTCTTTGACTCATATGCTCAATCCTTACCTGCAAGAATCACGTATTTCCAAATCCTATCCATCTTTCATATTCTTCGTGGCGTCCTATTTTTCTCTAAGAAGTCATCCCTTACCATATTATCCTCAATTGATTTCTTCCCTGCTGGATATCTACAGCATTTATAGCCATTCTTTATATTTTGGACCTGTTTCCCAACTATGTAAGTGTGAGTTTTGTCCCAATGTTCAGCTCGTTAGCTCGTAAGAACAGGGTTGCTGCCTTACACGTCTTGCATACCAATCAGCATGCTCAACAACATGAAGTTTGACCAAAATCACATGTCGTTGATGCACTGGTTTCCCTTTTTGAAGCTAGAGATTCTTTAAGGGGAGTTGGTCAAATCTGATATGTGGACTTGCATTACTGAAAGCTGTATGTGGGAAACAATCTATCCCTTGTTTTCCATCTGTTCTGTAAGTGCAGGGAGGTTGAGAGTTGGACTATGGTAGTTCTGAGGCCTCAGGATCTTTGTTTCCTGCAAGTATGAGACTCTCAGAACCAGTGGTAGCAATGTTGTGGAATTTAAGAGAAGTTCAATTATTTGAGAATAGAGAGGCCAGGACTCAGGAATGATTTTGAGAAGGAAAAAATGGTTTATTGACGGCCGGCCGGACTCGGGAGCTTTCTGTTTGAATCCCGAGCCCCGAACAAGATTTTCAAACGTCTTTTATACAGAGAGGAAAGGCCAAATGGTCCCTTTGTTTCAGTTCTCAATAGGCTTCAATTAGCATATATCTCTTTCACATCTTAGGTAAGCTTTTAGCAAGGACTCCAGACATTTTAGATAAGCCTTGGTTTTTGCATTTCCCCTAAATACTTAAAGTTTATAGCCCTTGCTTTGTTAAACATTTCCTGGGACTGGAGCCTGCTGTCACCATCCCTAAGGGCAGGACTGCAGCCTCTTACCCTTCCACACCCACAAGTCAAATAACTTAGTTATCTCTGAAGAGACAAAGAGCCTTCCACCCATAGCCCACATCATTCCCCCCCTTTGTCAAAGTTTACTTGCTAAGCTTTGGCATAATTATTGTTGTAGCTATGAGGTGGATGACTGTTTGTTGTCTTGACTGATTATTTATCAGTCTTTAGTACAGCATCAAGGACCGTTTTTAGAAGTTTAGAACTTTTCATTCTGGACAGCAGAATCTTGGGCAGGGGCCTCCCGCAGTTATTCTGCTGCCACTGGCACTCACGTGGATTTCCAGTCAGGTTCCAGATCCATCTATTACTTTTATTTTACTCTTAAAGAGTTTACACCTTTAATTTAAAAGGGATGCTGAAGGGAGACGATCTCTTTTCTGTAACTGCTTCCTGCTGGCCATGGGCTGTAGTCATTGCCTAATAAGGTGTAAAACTCTTTAATTTATTCTAACTGGAGGAAGATGGATCTGGCATTCTGTACGAAGTTGGATGAAGTTTTCATATGGTTAATAAGATGTTCACTCTGAAAGAAACAAACTTAATTAAAAATTTTGGAATACCTGTTTTTAAAAGAGGACACATTGGATTACAGAGATAGACAAGATTAGATGCCTATAAAGATGGCATTCCTTAAAAGCTGGTGGGAACAGCATATATATTCTTTTTTAAGTTATCCATCTTTAGAGAGAAATTGCAACAGACACTTAGCTTTGTCTGAAGACACATTCCAAGCTGTTCAATGATTGACACTCATTCACTCTGTCAGATGCTCCTGGTGAACTGGCACTCCTTGGGCAACTGGCTTCACTCAGGATTAGAACACTAATTTGGAAATACTCTTAGTTTTCACCTGTGGGAGTGATCAGAACTACAGAATAAAGATTTTATACACCTTGGTTTTCATTGTACAATTTCTAGCAATTTTGACTTGTTCAATAGGTGACTCACCATCAGCAAGCAAGCCTCACTTTTGCTAACTGAGTCTGGCTGAGACTGCCACCTTATTCTATAGACATGTTATTAACTGTTTAGAAAATGATTTTACCAGGAATTTAACATGTCTAATATACTTCTGCACTTGATCCAAAATAGAAAAGATAACATTACAATTATTAGGCATATATTTAGTACAGGAAAGTACAGCACTTAATATTAACTAATGTATTACTTAATGCATAAGGATTCAGTGTTGCCATTATTAGTTTTGAGTTTCAGGTTTGTAATACTTTACATGTTATCTCTCCATGAGAGCAGGCCATAATGCCAATTGTGTTTAAGTTTTACTTACAGTCTCCTGGTATCATGGCTCCACTTAGCATGTTCTTCAACGCAGTGAGCAAGTTGCAGCATCCTTCCAGTATTCCAGAGATTTTCCAGTATTCTACTAGCCTGGTGCATAGTGCTCTCTGGCACCATGGAACAGTGCCAGTCTGGAGGCCATTGTACACTTGGCTGTACCGAGTCATTATTGGCTGCAGGAGCTTGAAACTGCAATATAGTTTCCATCAACTTCAGGAGCAGAACCAGAGACTGATATAGCACATATTTTTAATTGAGGGGTCAGTGACCAGCCTAGCCAATAACTCACATGGAGAGGCCACCTGTAATGTATACAAGGCCTGGTTCGAATGCACAAGAGTTTGACAATGTTAAAGTCTATTCCTTGTTTTATATATATTTTAAACAACTTAACGCAATACATATATCAAATGACCATCTACTTACACAATTTTACTATGAAGATAACAGTAGGTACTTCACTTTAGTAATAGAGGAAAAATATTATTTTTCATTGTTAGAATGAAAACAGAATATTTCCAATAGAATCAAGACAACCTTTTATTACCATTTACTTAAATGTGTATTTTGCAGTGGCCTTCAGACAGGTTTATTATCATGAAGTTATTTCTGCTACCAATACCAATCTAAGTTTCTTTAGTTAACAATAACTTCTACAACTAGAACTATTTAAACATTTTCAGTTTGGAAGATGTTTTACAAACTCTTTATAATTGACTATAACCACATTGAGTAGCCACCTCATGTTTAAATAAACTTACTAAATTACAATTACCAATGAAAGAAATTTACTCTTTATTTAAGAGAGCATATCTACAATCTTTTCCCTTTAGCCTAATTTCACCAATGTGAACTTACAATTTTCACTTACAATTTTCATTACTGTAAAGATTTTGTACATATGTTAATTTAGTTTATAAATTAACTATGGGAGATTACACTCAAGTTAAATAAAATTGAAACCATTATAGTTTATGCAAGGAATGTTCTCTTTTTCCCTTACAGGAAGCTAAAAACTTCTTTTCTTTAAGTTATGAAAATTATTAATTTAAAAGCATAACTGACTACCAGGTTTTAAAACACATGCATACTGACTTCCAGGTTTCAAAACACATTACACAATTACTTAATTTTTTAAAATCATAACCCAGGAAAGATCTCTCCATAGTTTTTATGGACTTTCCTTTACTTACTGAAATTTGTTAATAGAGCCACTAATTACCTTATTTTGTTGGAAAGAAATCTTCTGGAAGAAAATAAGGCTCACCAGATTGTGGAGAAGAAAATACTTTATTCTCAATCTTGCAAGAAGGGGCGCAGAGCCAGATATGGCTGGTGCCCCGAACAAAGAAAAATGACACAATTTATACCCCTAAGCCTAGCATGCAAGCTCTTCCTGTTTTTCCATAGATTGGATACTTCAGAAGTTACAGCTTATCTGAGATTTAACTTTCCCACGCAAAAGTTTGATTTAACTGCTTCTTCTATCACATTCCAACCATTTTAGTTTTTACCTGCTCCCCCCCTTTGTCAAATAAGGAATAGAATTTAGTGCTGAAATGGCACCGACTTAGTTAGCTCCTTCTTGGGCATCCTTCCACTGCCCATAGGACTGGCCTAAACTGGTCTCCTCCACTGCTGTCCAACCCGGGAGTGGGAGACTGAGGCAGCAGGCCGCTGGGTTACATCAATATTTTTCTTCTGTGAAAATTAACCTAATCTTTGTTTTGTTTTTTCCAATTTATGGCTGACAAAGGTTTAAACTGGGAAATTACCAGGCAAACTGATTCTTAATTCCCTAGCCTAGTAGATAGGTTTAATCTGCCACACCTAGTCTTGCCTTAAAAGCTCTTGCAAAGAGGAGGCCCCTTTCCCAATTGTTTCCATAATCAGATTTCTATGACTTTTTCATCCTGCTTAGTTCAATTTGGGCTTTAAGAATATTTATAAATATAACTGCATATTTAATTTTCAACAATTTGAGCAAATAGGCAGACATGAATAGTTTGGCACAACAACATGACTTTAGTTACTTTAAACTTTTCAAAGACTTTTGAAACTCTTCTTAACTTGCACTATGACCATGCAGCTTACCACAAGAATTTTCTTTCCCACTCAATGGATTGTAATAACCAAAATGTTCTCAATGCCTCAGCACCACTTTGTTTCAGAACTTTACACTTTACTTTGAAATCAGCAGAATTTTGGATAAGCCACAAGATTAACTTTATATATTTACCGAGGCTATTTGAAGCCTCAGGGAGACAGACTGCTTTCTCTCATGAATTGCCACTCTTAGGAACACTGACCGTCAAGGCAGGAGACTTCTCCCCCTCCACCCCCCTTTTTGATTTTGGAGATAATAAAACTCCAGTGGCCATTTAACCTTATTCTATCAGGCAGCAATTTATTTAGTTTACACTGAATTCATGAGAGAAAGGGTTACTAATACCAGAAGAGGAGACAGTGATGTCCCAGCTCTTCTCAATTATGAAATAACCATAGGCAAAGGCAAAGGGTGAGGTTAGGCTTGAAGTAACCATAAACAAAGGAAAGGTTAGTGTAGAATTTACACTTAAATAATAGTTTCAGGCTAAATTCACCCAGCTATAATCTCAGTTATTGTCTTTCCACTGTTTTACAATATAAATGCATTTATAAATGATTTTAACTCTTAGTTACAGTTTTTATTAATTTTTAAAAAACTATTAGTTTTATAACACCTTTAAATACCTTTCATTCAACTTATAACATATTAAATGAACTTAACCATTACTTTAATTTTTCCTTTAAAGTGAAAGAATAAATCTCTTGCAGTTAGTTTGAAATAAAAGGCTACTTTTCAGGATTTGATTTCTAGAACATAAAATGTTCTTTTAAAAGAGGTAAGACTCTTCTTCAAACATTGAGGATATGATGAGGTTAAAGCACAAGAAGCTATTGATAAAATATTTTCTTTGTATATTGATCTTACTCAATTTAATCATAAAAATTTCCCTTCCACAAACCTTCTACACTTTCAGTATTCATTCAGGTTCTGTCCCACACTCTACTCTTCCCAATAATCAATCATTTTATCTTAGGACAAAATCACCTTCTGTTACCTTAACAATAAAAACCCACTCCATATATCCCACATACTAAGTTACCAGGCAAACTTCTTACAACATATAATTGCCATTAATACTAACCAAGTTTGTTAAAATAATGAACTTTTCTTCACTTTAAATACTTAGTAGCATGTAATACCAGAAACAGTTTTTTTTGGAAGCAAGTTGGCAGGGGAGATTGGCTGCCGAATAAGTTTGTTATAAAATTGCCTTTTATTATTATTATTATCAATTCAGTTTTGTTAAATAATGACTTTCTGCAATTAGCCACTTAAATACCTTAAACAATGCTTTGTAAAACTTTTATAATTATTTATACCCTTAATACAAAGTTTACCTTCACAGAACACATTCTCTTACTTAAGGTTACTACAATACCTTCTAAGAACCTGAGCAGAATGCAAACGTATTTTGGCTTTGACACCCTAAGGAGGGAACTTTACTGCATTTATTCTGATTCTGCTTTTCACCTCCTTCACTTCCCCCCCTTCCAGGCAGTCGGGTGCACAACAAACAGGAATGCGGCTTATGAATAGAAGGGTGGACTCACTGGAAAGGGGCAAGCCGCTCCCCCCTTTCCAGCTTTCAGCCAAAATGGGCAGACAGAACCTACTCAAATTTGGCAACTCTCCCAGGAACCCAGCCGCCCTGACTGGGACATTCCCAACAGACTTGGGTGCTTGGCGCGGACACAGATGGCCTCCAAGCCGGGGCAAAGGGCCAGACCAGAGACAAGACACCAGAACATGCACAAACATCTAGACTCCTCAGCTTTTGCCCCAGAATCATTTCACCCCCTTGCCAATGGCAAGGGAGGGCTCCAGCTCAGCTGTAATTCTACTTCATGTAAGGACACAACTCCAACACTAACATTGAGCTGACACAGACAGAAGCACAAAGGTCACTAATCTGACTCACAAGTTTATATATTTATTTTCACCACGGCTGCCCCCACAGCCATCACAAACCTCAGAACACTTAACATTTGGTATAAAGCAAATTCATTCACAAATTAGCACCATAACAAAAGATTTCAGCTAGACTTTTCCACTGTTTAAACTTTACACCCAGACCAAGCTCCACCAGAAAAGCCGATCCATTTTCCTGTAACCAAGTTTTGTTTTCCTTAATCTAGACCAATTTCCAGGATATTAGGACTCGAACCTATAAATACCCTTCCTATTAAAATCGAGACTCCACTCCTTTAGTGGATATAAGACCAGTACCAGATTCTAACATGCAGTTAGACAAACCCAAAACACCAGGGCTTTTCCCCGGTTTTCCTCCTTTTCCCAAGCCTAGAGAGAACGGCTTCCCCCCAGCCTTCTGGGGCTACTAGGGTTCTCTCGGGAGGTGATCAGCCTCCCCTTCCTAGCAATTAAAGCTAGGGCCTTCCAGACTGTGCTCACCCGGGGAGTCTTACCTTCTTCCATGTTCGGAGCTCTTTTTCGTTCCCAGAATCTTTCTCTTCAGACCTTCCATTGCCCCTTGATTTGTCGGGAAGATTCTGGTGGAGCCCACATCTTTTCTGAATTAAATTTAATCCAGGGGCGCCCAGATTTGGGGTTCACCCGAGTCCTCCCGGCTTCCTCGGGGATTTGGAAGGGGCAGCAAAATGCTACCGTCTCTGGCCTTCATTTATTATCCCTCCGTGGTTGCCATTAATGTTGTGGAATTTAAGAGAAGTTCAATTATTTGAGAATAGAGAGGCCAGGACTCAGGAATGATTTTGAGAAGGAAAAAATGGTTTATTGAAGGCCGGCCGGACTCGGGAGCTTTCTGTTTGAATCCCGAGCCCCGAACAAGATTTTCAAACGTCTTTTATACAGAGAGGAAAGGCCAAATGGTCCCTTTGTTTCAGTTCTCAATAGGCTTCAATTAGCATATATCTCTTTCACATCTTAGGTAAGCTTTTAGCAAGGACTCCAGACATTTTAGATAAGCCTTGGTTTTTGCATTTCCCCTAAATACTTAAAGTTTATAGCCCTTGCTTTGTTAAACATTTCCTGGGACTGGAGCCTGCTGTCACCGTCCCTAAGGGCAGGACTGCAGCCTCTTACCGTTCCACACCCACAAGTCAAATAACTTAGTTATCTCTGAAGAGACAAAGAGCCTTCCACCCATAGCCCACATCAGCAACACGTCATTCTACTGCTCTAATACTTCCATTGCTGCCGAGCACTGCTTAGACTCAGTCTTGCGTTAGAAGTCCTGAATAATTAATTTCAACAGGGCCTCCATTTTTACTGATTGAGGACATGTTGCTCAACTTGGCTGGTTTATTAGCTGCCTGCTGAGACAATATTTTGCTTATTCTTGTCTCTGAACTCTTTCTGCCCCCGTAGGAAATACCATGCCTGCTGCTTCTTCACTGTTTACATTCGTCCTATAAGACTGGACCAAATGCAGTCCCTCTTGGCCCACAGTAATTATGTACTCTCATAGATGTTTGTGATACTTTTATCTGTATTATTTATATGCCACATGATTAGAGCCTGATTTGTATTCTTTAATTTGCATGGGGTATATATTCTGCTTTTATTGAGGAGAGGAACCCTTTCCAGTTGGGGGCAAGGAACTTAAGTTTTAGAGTCAGGTAGATCTGTGTTTTAAATCTTCACTGCCTAAGTAACCTTAGACACTAATTATATTTTATATGACTCAGTTTCCTCATCTATTTGCTGAGAGTCCTAATAACTGCTTTAGAGGACTGTAGAAGTGTATTAAATGAGATAATAAATGTAGAATGCTTTATATGTCATAAATACTCAGATATCAGTTTTCCTTCTCTCTCAGCCTTCATATTTCTCCTGTACCCTAACAAAATTTTACTGGAACAGAAGTGTTTCTCTTCTTTGACCTATTCTCTTTAATAAGCCCTACAAGTTGTGAACATAAGTTCTAATATAGAAAGTATATAAAATACTAAATGTGTGGATATATGTATGCATGCATAATAGAGCAACATTTTATTATGTTTCTATTACTTTATTTCTGTATTCGATTTTAAGCTGCTTAGAAGAGGAACCATGTCAGTTCTGTATCTTATCCTTTTGAAGTAGCCCATGGGCATTTACAAGCTTCTTGACTAATTGAATTGTCAGTTTCAATTCCTGCACTGCTGAAAGCATATCTTAGGGATCTAGAATCTGATAGATATAAGTAAAGCCATTGAAAGTTTGCCATTAGGGCAGGAATAAGGCCTATGTCTTGAGATGTCTCTTATTATAATATATACTATTAACTTCAATTGTTCACATTATTCTCTTTTGAGTAGTTAAGATGTGTGAATTTAATTTTTCTCCCATTGCAGTTCAAACTTATTTTGACCAATCTGGATAAAGCACTTGCTTCTGGCCTTCAGATGACAGCTATGATAGAATATCATCCTGATAAAGATGAAGACACGTTTGACCAACTATTCATTTCAATAGGAAATAAAACAATAGAAGTCCCTCTGATTGGGTATGTAATCCTTAAATTTCATGCTGATGTTTTGAGCACTCTTCAAATAAAAATGAGGGTCAAAGTAACATTCTTTATTTTCTCTGACAATAGAGTCTGTTGTATTTTTTTTTAATTTCCTAATAGTTGAAATTAAAGGATGGATTTTAAGAAAATTGTTGTGTTTAAAACAAATGGAAGACTAGTTCTCTGTTACTTTTCATTAAAATAACAATAGAATGTAATTGGATTTTTGTGAACCCATTCATATCTTCATTTAATTTAATATATGGTCATATTCACTTCAATGCATATTAAATAATGCAGACGTTCTGCTTCAGAAAAATCAAAATGGTGCTATTTTGAGATTGGTTGGAGAATGTTGGCAGATATAATGAGTACAGCACAGAAGTAAGTGACTGACTTAGATATTAACCTTGATGCAAAATATTCATTTGACTAGATTATATTATAATTTTATAGTGAAAAATTTGTGTTTCTGGTCATTAAAATTTTCTTATGAAACTAGTGTTAATTTTTTAATATTTTTCATTCATATACTTACATGTATGGAGGTCCTCTTTTCCCCCAAAACAATGTGATTCCAAAGATGTTGTTTCATTGCTTTTATTTGTCCACCACCACCAGAATTAGTATTGGAATACTTTCTACTATTATATGGTTGTTAGACCCTTTTTTATGATTTCCCTTGTGGTTTTTCATTATATCTAAATTTAGATCTTCAATTTTTTTGGTCCTCCATATTGTTGAGAGGTTCTAATGTAGCACACCATCTCATTTTGCAGAGGAGCCAGCAGTTGATACATGGTAGGAAAGGGACAAACTATTAACCCTATCACAAATATTTAATTTCCTTTTTGCAGTTTATTTTGGTAAGGTCATTTTTAGTCCAGTCTGCAGATTGGCTGACCTAACACTGGCATTCAGATTTACTTGTCTGTGTTATGTAGGGTTGAAGAAGCTTCTGCTCTTGAAAAGCAGGGATTTTACAGCGGATCTTTTCAGAGGTCCACTCTTCACCACAGTTGCAACATAAAGACAGCACTGTCCCCTTTAAGTTTGATGCACAAGGCTGAAGGAAGATATGCGTGTGTGAGTGTGTGTGTGTGAGAGAGAAAGAGACAGAGAGACGGGCGGGGGGGACAGAGAGAAAGGGAGAGGGAGTTTGCTGCTTATATATCTGTTTATAAGAAAAGTTAGATGATGGTTGATTCACATGAAGTTATATGAAACAAAACAGAGAGAACCCTTGTATACATTTCCCAGTTTCTCTCAATAGTAGTGTTGTGGAATTTAAGAGAAGTTCAATTATTTGAGTATAGAGAGGCCAGGACTCAGGAATGATTTTGAGAAGGAAAAATGGTTTATTGACGGCCGGCCGGACTCGGGAGCTTTCAGTTTGAATCCCGAGCCCCGAACAAGATTTTCAAACGTCTTTTATACAGAGAGGAAAGGCCAAACGGTCCCTTTGTTTCAGTTCTCAATAGGCTTCAATTAGCATATATCTTCCACATCTTAGGTAAGCTTTTAGCATGGACTCCAGACATTCTAGATAAGCCTTTAGCATATTTGGTTTTTGCATTTCCCCTAAATACTTAAAGTTTATAGCCCGCGCATTGTTAAACATTTCCTGGGACTGGAGCTGCTGCTAGTCCCCAAGGGCAGGACTGCAGCCCCCCACCGTTCCACACCCACAAGTCAAACAACTTAGTTATCTCTGAAGAGACAAAGAGCCTTCCACCCATAGCCCACATCATTCCCCCCTTTTGTCAAAGTTTACTTGCTAAGCTTTGGCATAATTATTGTTGGAGCTATGAGGTGGATGGCTGTTTGTTGTCTTGACTGATTATTTATCAGTCTTTAGTACAGCATCCAGGACCGTTTTTAGAAGTTTAGAACTTTTCATTCTGGACAGCAGAATCTTGGGCAGGGGCCTCCCGCAGTTATTCTGCTGCCACTGGCACTCACGTGGATTTCCAGTCAGGTTCCAGATCCATCTATTACTTTTATTTTACTTTTAAAGAGTTTACACCTTTAATTTAAAAGGGGTGCTGAAAGGAGACGATCTCTTTTCTGTAACTGCTTCCTGCTGGTCATGGGCTGTAGTCATTGCCTAATAAGGTGTAAAACTCTTTAATTTATTCTAACTGGAGGAAGATGGATCTGGCATTCTGTACGAAGTTGGATGAAGTTTTCATATGGTTAATAAGATGTTCACTCTGAAAGAAACAAACTTAATTAAAATTTTGGAATACCTGTTTTTAAAAGAGGACACATTGGATTACAGAGGTAGACAAGGTTAGGTGCCTATAAAGATGGCATTCCTTAAAAGCTGGTGGGAACAGCATATATATTCTTTTTTAAGTTATCCATCTTTAGAGAGAAATTGCAACAGACACTTAGCTTTGTCTGAAGACACATTCCAAGCTGTTCAATGATTGACACTCATTCGCTCTGTCAGATGCTCCTGGTGAACTGGTACTCCTTGGGCAACTGGCTTCACTCAGGATTAGAACACTAATTTGGAAATACTCTTAGTTTTCACCTGTGGGAGTGATCAGAACTACAGAATAAAGATTTTTACACCTTGGTTTTCATTGTACAATTTCTAGCAATTTTGACTTGTTCAATAGGTGACTCACCATCAGCAAGCAAGCCTCACTTTTGCTAACTGAGACTGGCTGAGACTGCCACCTTATTCTATAGACATGTTATTAACTGTTTAGAAAATGATTTTACCAGGAATTTAACATGTCTAATATACTTCTGCACTTGATCCAAAATAGAAAAGATAACATTACAATTATTAGGCATATATTTAGTACAGGATAAAAGTACAGCACTTAATATTAACTAATGTATTACTTAATGCATAAGGATTCAGAGTTGCCATTATTAGTTTTGAGTTTCAGGTTTGTAATACTTCACATGTTATCTCTCCATGAGAGCAGGCCATAATGCCAATTGTGTTTAAGTTTTACTTACAGTCTCCTGGTATCATGGCTCCACTTAGCATGTTCTTCAACGCAGTGAGCAAGTTGCAGCATCCTTCCAGTATTCCAGAGATTTTCCAGTATTCTACTAGCCTGGTGCATAGTGCTCTCTGGCACCATGGAACAGTGCCAGTCTGGAGGCGATATCCATTGTACACTTGGCTGTACCGAGTCATTATTGGCTGCAGGAGCTTGAAACTGCAATATAGTTTCCATCGACTTCAGGAGCAGAACCAGAGACTGATATAGCACATATTTTTAATTGAGGGGTCAGTGACCAGCCTAGCCAATAACTCACATGGAGAGGCCACCTGTAATGTATACAAGGCCTGGTTCGAATGCACAAGAGTTTGACAATGTTAAAGTTTATTCCTTGTTTTATATATATTTTAAACAACTTAACGCAATACATATATCAAATGACTATTTACTTACACAATTTTACTATGAAGATAACAGTAGGTACTTTACTTTAGTAATAGAGGAAAAATATTATTTTTCATTGTTAGAATGAAAACAGAATATTTCCAATAGAATCAAGACAACTTTTTATTACCATTTACTTAAATGTGTATTTTACAGTGGCCTTCAGACAGGTTTATTATCATGAAGTTATTTCTGCTACCAATACCAATCTAAGTTTCTTTAGTTAACAATGACTTCTACAATTAGAACTATTTAAACATTTTCAGTTTGGAACTCCTTATAATTGACTATAACCGCATTGACTAGACACCTCATGTTTAAATAAACTTACTAAATTACAATTACCAATGAAAGAAATTTACTCTTTATTTAAGAGAGCATATCTACAATCTTTTTCCTTTAGCCTAATTTCACCCATGTGAACTTACAATTTTCATTACTGTAAAGATTTTGTACATATGTTAATTTAGTTTATAAATTAACTATGGGAGATTACACTCAAGTTAAATAAAATTGAAACCATAATAGTTTATGCAAGGAATGTTCTCTTTTTCCCTTACAGGAAGCTAAAAACTTCTTTTCTTTAAGTTATGAAAATTATTAATTTAAAAGCATAACTGACTACCAGGTTTTAAAACACATGCATACTGACTACCAGGTTTTAAAACACATTACACAATTACTTAATTTTTTAAAAAATCATAACCCAGGAAAGATCTCTCCATAGTTTTTATGGACTTTCCTTTACTTACTGAAATTTGTTAATAGAGCCACTAATTGCCTTATTTTGTTGGAAAGAAATCTTCTGGAAGAAAATAAGGCTCACCAGATTGTGGAGAAGAAAATAATTTATTCTCAATCTTGCAAGAAGGGGCGCAGAGCTAGATATGGCTGGTGCCCCGAACAAAGAAAAATGACACAATTTATACCCCTAAGCCTAGCATGCAAGCTCTTCCTCTGTTTTTCCATAGATTGGATACTTCAGAAGTTACAGCTTATCTGAGATTTAACTTTCCCACGCAAAAGTTTGATTTAACTACTTCCTCTATCACATTCCAACCATTTTAGTTTTTACCTGCTCCCCCCTTTGTCAAATAAGGAATAGAATTTAGTGCTGAAATGGCACCGACTTAGTTAGCTCCTTCTTGGGCATCCTTCCACTGCCCATAGGACTGGCCTAAACTGGTTTCCACTGCTGTCCAACCCGGGAGTGGGAGACTGAGGCAGCAGGCCGCCAGGTTACATCAACATTTTTCTTATGTGAAAATTAACCTAATCTTTGTGTGTTTTTTTTTTTTTTTTTTTTTTTTGCAATTTATGGCTGACAAAGGTTTAAACTGGGAGATTACCAGGCAAACTGATTCTTAATTCCCTAGCCTAGTAGATAGGTTTAATCTGCCACACCTAGTTTTGCCTTAAAAGCTCTTGCAAAGAGGAGGCCCTTTCCCAATTGTTTCCATAATCAGATTTCTATGACTTTTTCATCCTGCTTAGTTTAATTTGGGCTTTAAGAATATTTATAAATATAACTGCATATTTAATTTTTAACAATTTGAGCAAATAGGCAGACATGAATAGTTTGACACAACAACATGACTTTAGTTACTTTAAACTTTTCAAAGACTTTTGAAACTCTTCTTAATTTGCACTATGACCATGCAGTTTACCACAAGAATTTTCTTTCTTACTTAATGGATTGTAATAACCAAAATGTTCTCAATGCCTTAGCACCATTTTGTTTTAGAACTTTATATTTTACCTTGAAATTAGCAGAATTTTGGATAAGCAACAAGATTAATTTTATCTATATTTACTGAGGCTATTTGAAGCCTCAGGGAGACAGACTGCTTTCTCTCATGAATTGCCACTCTTAGGAACACTGACCGTCAAGGCAGGAGACTTCTCCCCCTCCACCCCCCTTTTGGTTTTGGAGATAATAAAACTCCAGTGGTCATTTAACCTTATTCTATCAGGCAGCAATTTATTTAGTTTACACTTGAATTCATGAGAGAAAGGGTTACCAATACCAGAAGAGGAGACAGTGATGTCCCAGCTCTTCTCAATTATGAAATAACCATAGGCAAAGGCAAAGGGTGAGGTTAGGCTTGAAGTAACCATAAACAAAGGAAAGGTTAGTGTAGAATTTACACTTAAATAATAGTTTCAGGCTAAATTCACCCAGCTATAATCTCAGTTATTGTCTTTCCACTGTTTTATAATATAAATGCATTTATAAATGATTTTAACTCTTAGTTACAGTTTTTATTAATTTTTAGAACCTATTAATTTTATAACACCTTTAAATACCTTTCATTCAACTTATAACATATTAAATGAACTTAACCATTACTTTAATTTTTCCTTTAAAGTAAAAGAATAAATCTCTTGCAGTTAGTTTGAAATAAAAGGCTACTTTTCAGGATTTGATTTCTAGAACATAAAATGTTCTTTTAAAAGAGGTAAGACTCTTCTTCAAACATTGAGGATATGATGAGGTTAAAGCACAAGAAGCTATTGATAAAATATTTTCTTTGTATATTGATCTTACTCAATTTAATCATAAAAATTTCCCTTCCACAAACCTTCTACACTTTCAGTATTCATTCAGGTTCTGTCCCACACTCTACTCTTTCCAATAATCAATCATTTTATCTTAGGACAAAATCATCTTCTGTTGCCTTAACAATAAAAACACACTCCATATATATCCCACATGCTAAGTTACCAGGCAAACTTCTTACAACATATAATTGCCATTAATACTAAACAAGTTTGTTAAAATAATGAACTTTTCTTCTCTTTAAATACTTAGTAGCATGTAATACCAGAAACAGTTTTTTTGGAAGCAAGTTGGCAGGGGAGATTGGCTGCCGAAAAAGTTTGTTATAAAATTGCCTTTTATTATTATTATTATCAATTCAGTTTTGTTAAATAATGACTTTCTGCAATTAGCCACTTAAATACCTTAAACAATGTTTTGTAAAACTTTTATAATTATTTATACCCTTAAGACAGATTTTACCTTCACAGAACACATTCTCTCACTTAAGGTTACTACAATACCTTCTAAGAACCTGAGCAGAATGCAAACGTATTTTGGCTTTGACACCCTAAGGAGGGAAATTTACTGCATTTATTCTGATTCTGCTTTTCACCTCCTTCAATTCCCCCCCTTTCAGGCAGTCGGGTGCACAACAAACAGGAATGCGGCTTATGAATAGAAGGGTGGACTCACTGGAAAGGGGCAAGCTGCTCCCCGATTTCCAGCTTTCAGCCAAAATGGGCAGACAGAACCTACTCAAATTTGGCAACTCTCCCAGAAACCCAGCCGCCCTGACTGGGACATTCCCAACAAACTTGGGTGCTTGGCGCGGACACAGATGGCCTCCAAGCCCCGGCAAAGGGCCAGACCAGAGACAAGACAGCAGAACATGCACAAACATCTAGACTCCTCAGCTTTTGCCCCAGAATCATTTCACCCCCTTGCCAATGGCAAGGGAGGGCTCCAGCTCAGCTCTAATTCTACTTTATGTAAGGACACAACTCCAACACTAACATTGAGCTGACACAGACAGAAGCACAAAGGTCACTAATCTGACTCACAAGTTTATATATTTATTTTCACCACGGCTGCCCCCACAGCCATCACAAACCTCAGAACACTTAACATTTGGTATAAAGCGAATTCATTCACAAATTAGCACCATAACAAAAGATTTCAGCTAGACTTTTCCACTGTTTAAACTTTACATCCAGACCAAGCTCCACCAGAAAAGCTGATCCATTTTCCTGTAACCAAGTTTTGTTTTCCTTAATCTAGACCAATTTCCAGGATATTAGGACTTGAACCTATAAATACCCTTCCTATTAAAATCGAGACTCCACTCCTTTAGTGGATATAAGACCAGTACCAGATTCTAACATGCAGTTAGACAAACCCAAAACACCAGGGCTTTTCCCCGGTTTTCCTCCTTTTCCCAAGCCTAGAGAGAATGGCTTCCCCCCAGCCTTCTGGGGCTACTAGGGTTCTCTCGGGAGGTGATCAGCCTCCCCTTCCTAGCAATTAAACTAGGGCCTTCCAGACTGTGCTCACCCGGGAGTCTTACCTTCTTCCATGTTCGGAGTTCTTTTTCGTTCCCAGAATCTTTCTCTTCAGACCTTCCATTGCCCTCGATTTTTGTCGGGAAGATTCTGGTGGAGCCCACATCTTTTCTGGATTAAATTTAATCCAGGGGCGCCCAGATTTGGGGTTCACCCGAGTCCTCCTGGCTTCCTCGGGGATTTGGAAGGGGCAGCAAAATGCTACCGTCTCTGGCCTTCATTTATTGTCCCATCTGGGTCGCCAAAAATGTTGTGGAATTTAAGAGAAGTTCAATTATTTGAGTATAGAGAGGCCAGGACTCAGGAATGATTTTGAGAAGGAAAAATGGTTTATTGACGGCCGGCCGGACTCGGGAGCTTTCAGTTTGAATCCCGAGCCCCGAACAAGATTTTCAAACGTCTTTTATACAGAGAGGAAAGGCCAAATGGTCCCTTTGTTTCAGTTCTCAATAGGCTTCAATTAGCATATATCTTCCACATCTTAGGTAAGCTTTTAGCATGGACTCCAGACATTCTAGATAAGCCTTTAGCATATTTGGTTTTTGCATTTCCCCTAAATACTTAAAGTTTATAGCCCGCGCATTGTTAAACATTTCCTGGGACTGGAGCTGCTGCTAGTCCCCAAGGGCAGGACTGCAGTCCCCCACCGTTCCACACCCACAAGTCAAACAACTTAGTTATCTCTGAAGAGACAAAGAGCCTTCCACCCATAGCCCACATCATATACAGATTTTTTTTTCTTCCTCTCCAAAATGTATGCCTTTTATTTCATTTCCATGACTTACTTCTAGCCTAGAACTTCCAGTACTGGGTTGAAAAAGAGTGGTGAGAAAACACACACACACACAAACAAGAGTGGTGGGAATAGACATTTTTTCTTTGATTTTACTGTTAAGGGGGAAATAGTCCTTCCCCATTAAGTGTGATGTTAGCTGTAGGTATTTTTAGATGATCTTTATCAAGTTGAGTTGTTTCCTCATTGTTCTAACTTGCTGAGAATTTTTATTATGAATGATATTGAATTTTGTCAAATGTTCTCCCTGTGCAAATCACATGACTACATTATTTTTTCTTCAACTTATTGATATGGTAGAGTACATTGTTTACTTGCTCCATGTTGAATCAGCTTTGCCCTTGCATACCTGGAATAAACTCCACTTGGTCATGGTATGTAATTCCTTTCATACATTCTTGGATTTGATTTACTAACATTATGGGGGATTTTTGTGACCCAGTTCATGAAAGATGTTGGTCTGTAGTTTTAATTTTATGTACTTTCTTTTTCTGGCTTTAATAGAAGGTTAGTAGTGCTCTCATAAAATGAGTTAGGAAGTATTCCTTCTTCTGTTTTCTAGAAGTGCTTGTAATAAATTGATGTTAGTTCTTTAAATCATAGACTTCTCCAGTGAAATTATCTAGGACTGGAGATTTCGCTTTTAGGATATTTTAAAATATCAGCTCACTTTTTTCCACTATTGTAAGACTATTCAAATTTCTTCCTCCATTTAATTGAGTTTTGGTTATTTGTGATTTTCAAGGATTTGGTCCATTTCTTCTTCTAAATTGTTAAATTTAGGAGTGTTAAGTTCTTCAAAGATTTTCCTTATTTTAAATAGCTGAAGGGTCTGTAGTGATATACCATATTCATTCCTGAAGTTGGTAATTTATGTTTTCTGTCCCTTTATTCTTCTGAGTATTCCTAAATACTTATCAATTTGGAATTTTTTTTCAAAGAACCAGCTTTTTGTTTCTTTGACTTTCTCTATTGTTGTTTTAAATTCTACTGATTTCAAATTTTACCTATTATTTCCTTTCTTCTGCTTGATTTGTGTTTATGTTGCTCCCTTTTTCTAATTTCTTGGGATAGGATATTAGATTATTGATTAGAGATGTTTCCTGTTTTCTAATGTAAGTACTCAGTGCTATACATTTCCCTCTTAGCACTGTTTTAGTTGTGTCCCCCAAATTTTGATATGTTGTGTTTTTGTTTTCATTCAGTTCTATGTAGTTTTAAAATTTCTATCTAGCCTTGATCTTTGACTCATGGATTATTTAGAAGTGTGTTAATTTACCCATGTTTTGAGAATTTCTCACTGTCATTCTGCTTTTGATCTATAGATTCCATTATCGTCAAGAAACAAATATTCCATATGTTCAATTATTTTAAATTTGTTGACATTTGTTTTGTGGGTCAGAATATGGGCTATTTTGATGAATGTGCCTTTAGTGTTGAAAAAAAGGTTTATTCTTCTTTTGTTGCGTGTGCTGTGTTATACATGTCCATTATATCCTGCTGGTTGCTTGTGTTTTTCAGGTCTTCCACATCCTGATGGGGATGGGGATCCAGAGGGTAATGTTGAGGCATCCAACTGTTAAAGTGGATTTGTCTATTTCTCTTTTTCACTCTATCAGTTTTTGTTTTGTGTATATGGAGGATCTATGGTTTGTTTTATGCATATTTAGGATCATGTATCTTCCTGGTTTATTGATCCTTTTATTATTATGAAAGTCCCTCTTAGTCCTTAGTGGTTTTCTTTGTTCTAAAATCTAGTTTATCAGGTATTAATTTAGATACTTGTGCTTTTTAAAATTAACATTGGCATGGTATATATTTTTTACATCCTTCCTCTTATATTCAACCTAATGTCTTTGAGTTTGAAGTGAGTAAATTTGAACTGAGTGCTTTTAAGCAGCAGCATATAGTTAGTTAGGTTGGTTTTTGTTGTTGTTGTTGTTCTTTTTTTGTTTTTGTAAATTTTTCTCTGTTATTATGCCAACCTCTTTTTAAAAAAAGATTATTTATTTACTTACTTATCTCCCCCTCCCCACTCATTGTCTGCTTTCTGTGTCTATTCACTGTGTGTTCTTCTGTGTCTACTTGTCTCCTCTTTAGGTGGCACCAGGAAGCAATTCTGGGACCTTCCAGAGTGGGAGAAAGATGCTTAATCTCTTGCACTACTTTGGCTCCCTGGTCTGTTGCATCTCTCACTGTCTGTCCTCTGTGTCTCTTTTTGTTGCAACATCTTGCTATGCTAGCTCTCTGTGCAGGCCTGTATGCCGTGCAGGCCAGCCGTCCTGCATGGGCCAGCACACTGCACGGGCCAGCACTCCATGAGGGCCAGCTCTCTGCTCAGCCCATCTTGTCATGTGGGCCAGCTTGCCTTAACCAGGAGGCCCTGGGAATTGAACCCTGGACCTCCTATATGGTTGAAGAGAGCCTAATCGCTTGAGCCACATCTGCCTCCCCAACCTCTGTCTTTTGATTGTTGTATTTAGAATTTTTATGTTTAAGATAATTATTGATATGTTTCCCCCTAGGTCTCTGCCTCTTTGTTATTTGTTTTCTATTTTGTTCCTTTGGTTCTTGCACCTCTGTTTCTCTTTTTTTGCATTCCTGTGGGCTATGTGAAGTTTTTAAGGATTCCATATTGATTTTTTGTACTGTTTTGAGTACTTCTTTTTTGTGTAGTTTTTCTAGCAGTTGCTCTGCCTATTATAATATACATTTGTGACATGTAGACATTTCACCATTTTTTTTGAGTAAAGGAAGTGTAGAACCCCCATGTCCATTCAGTTCCCTTTACCTTCCGTACTTTTAAATATCATTGTTTTGAGTATTTGATGATGTTAAAATTTTTGTTTCTGTCATAAAATATGATTTATAAAACTCATGAGAAAAACATAGCCCTTTATATGTATCCATATTTCTTCTATTTCCATTGTTCCTTTTTCCTTTCTGATGTTTATTTCCTATCTGTTTCAAGAGTTTCCTTTAGACAATCTAATCTTTAAGGGTAGGTCTGCTAGTGATAAATTCTTTTAGTTTTCCTTCATCAGACAGTGTTTTTATTTCCCCCTTCATTTCTGAATGATTATTTTTCCAGATAAAGAATTTGTGATTGGCAGTGCTTTTCTTTCAGTACTTAAAAAATGTGACATTCCCTTCTGGCCTCTATGGCTTCAGATGAGATATCTTCTGTCAGACAAATTGATGTTTCCTTATAAGTGATGCATTATTTCTTTCTGGTTACTTTTAAGATGTTTTGCTCTATCTTTAGTTTTCAAAAGTTTAATTATATGTCTTTTTGTGGATTTCTTTGGACTTATCCTGTTTGGTTCTACCCCTGTCTTAAATCTGTATGTTGGTGTCTTTCACAAAATTTGAGAAGTTTTGATCCATTATTTCTTCAAATACTCTTTGAACCCCACTCTCTCTCTCCTTTTCTTCTAGGAGTTGTATGATATAATTATTGGATCATTTGTTATTGTCCCACAGGCCCATAAGACTTTATTTTATCTTTCCTTTTCTTGTCATGAAATTGCAATCTCTTTCTGTGAAGAACATTGGTATTCTTTAGGAGATGTGGTATATCAAGACAGTCCTGGCTGATTCCTGGATAATCTGTACCTATCCAATAATGCACCTGCTCACAAACACACACAGACCAGAAAGAAGACCCAGACCAATAGTACATAACAGAGTATTTGTGAAAGTTTTGTTCAGGTATTCATATATATGTGTATGTAAGTATGTATATATGTATGTGGTATATGTATGTATATATATAGATAACGTACTTGAAGCTTAACAAAACGGATTCTAAGCTAGATTCTCCAACATTATGTGCAGATAATTCCTTAGGTAAATCATTTAAACTTTATAAGTCTTAGGGTTTTATCTATAAAATAGAAGTCATAATTATTTTTACCTAGGTTTCAGGAATTTTGTGAGTATCAAACATAACCATATACATAACAGTGCTTTGTAAACCATAAATTGCTATCCAAATGTAAAATATAAAAATCCCCATTAGATGTGTATATAGATAATAATGGATTTTAAGTACATGTATGAAAACATATGGTACAGATATGCTATAGTAAACCCTTTAAATTAGAGGCACAAATGAAAAACCAATTGTAACATTTTATACTCCAAATGATATTTCATAGCATACTACCTTCTTTTATTTCATCAGATTTAGCATCATCCAAACTAATTTTCTTTGTTAAGGTCATTTCCACCCTTTTTTGAGGCAGGTCCAGAGAATATATTATAGGCTTAGCTGGAGATTCCTAACAGGGGTTCCAACCATGTATTGAGCAATGAAAATATCATTAAAATAATTGGGTAGCCTCTCAAGGAGAGTACTTGGGAGGGTATAACATGCACTTAGACATATAGTCTAATTTCTTTGTCAACAATATCTGTCTTACCTTGTTTTCATATCTTAATAATTCCTTCTATTGACAAGTATATGATCAGTGGACATGTAAGGAAACTGGAATGCTTTTTAAGAGGTTAAGATAAAATTGCATATATGTTCCCCTTGTACATTTGACTATTAGATTCTGTTCATTAAAAAATCATGTGGCCCTCTTTTCTCCTACCCTAGGTTGATTCCATCTTGTCAATTGGAAATTGAGACAGAAGTTAATTTTGGCACATTGGTTGCAAATAGTAAAGTATATTGTAAAGAGATTAACATTATTAACCATGGCAGAGCTCCAGGTAAATATTTGTTGTCATATGAATTAACTTATACTTCTGAAAGAATGTTGATACAATTTGACGTGTCTTTGTTGGGTGATTAATAGCTTCTTCCATTCATCAAAAAAATGAAGTCTAGCATTCAAAATATCTCAAACCTTAAGGTCCTTAAATAGTATTACTGTATAACAACTGACAGGCAATATTTCAGTAAAGATGAACCTGTCTATGTAAGATCCTGACTCTCACATGCCTGGTAATCTCCCTGAGGACAGGAGCCAGGATGGTGTCATGGAAGTGACATGGTCCTTAGAGCTATCCAGAGATAGAGTCATGACGTATTGCCTTACTAGATGTGTGATCTGGGGTAAGTGTCTTTAAGAACAATAAACTTTAATGTCCTCATTTATAAATTGGGGCTAATAAAATGTACTATGGTTGAATTCTATAGATATTTAAGATTGCATGGTTTGAGTGGAATATATATGAATATTCTAGTATGGTACCTGTCTCATCATAGGCACTCATTAAATATTTATTATCTTTCTAGCATATTCAGTTTTGGTCCCTCGAAGCTTCTTACTGTTTATTGACAGAAGAAATGCTTCTCTCTTCCCCAGACAGGATTATTTCTAGGGATTCTTACTATGGTCTAAGAGCTTCCATAATTGTGTGTGTATGTGCAAGTGCATGGGTACGTGCACGCATGCTCTTTATCAGTGATGTATAATAGGCATATAATTGTTCATTCTTTGAGTCTTCTGATTGGAATGCCAGTATCTGGGGTGGAAAGGCTGTCATGTCTTCCATGCTGAGGTAAGGACTACCTCAAGATGGAGAGGGCATTTCCTTCTGAGACCCTGCTTGTTGGATACATAGAAGAAGTGTCAAAATCCCAAACCCATTTCTACTAACTGAAGATGTTTTTTGGGGCCGCATGATTGCGCATTGGGGATTATTAAGATCAAGGTAGTATGTCGATTTAGTAAGTCTTTCCTGGGGTATAACCAAATAAAGCTTATAAGTGTTCCTCATATAGTGTTGCTCATTTTGATTTTCATGCTTTGGTTTTTAAATAAGTGAATTTCTGATACCAGTGGGTTTATAGGCTATTAGGGTCTTTTGTGATCTGATTGCTATGTTAAGGATGGAGTCTCTCATGGCAAGTATTTATTGTATGGTGCTTTAGAATGCCAGCTGTGTCTAAAATCCGTGATGTATTATTGGGAGACTTTATTTTGTATTATTTTACTTTTGAAAAACTGTCCTAACTGATGTCCTTTAAAAATCCTTTAGAGTTTTGATCAAAATAATATATATTCTTTTTATTCTAAAGCCTTGTCAAATTGTCCAGTTTTATTACATAAGAAGCACTTTTTATGTAATGAGAAATATGGTTTAAATTTAAATTTAACATCATTAGGTCAGTAAAATAAAATAAATAAAGCTGCAGACCTGGGTTCATACATTTTAGGAAAAATAATTCACATTGGCTTTTGGTATTATGTTAATATTTTGTGTTTGTCTAGTATTTATAGTAAATACTATATATGATTAGGTTTCATATAATCAAATACTGTTAAGTGCTAATTGCTATTACATTACAAAATGAAACAAGTTATCAGTGAATCATTTTCTTATCCTTGAATTGTCCTTCATTCTTAGAATTGTATCACATTATTTTTTTCTACCATTGCCAAAATTTATGGTATATAATATATTCACAATAACAAGTGCCTGTTAAATGTTATAAAATTTTTATTATTGGAAAGCACCACAACATATAAATATTCATGGGCATAACAATGTACATTCATGAAGAAAAGTCACTTAGGTGGAAAATAGATTCAGCAACCAAAGATGATTTTAATAAAGTTGAAAACAAAAAAGATTTTACATGACAAATATTTTATAGTTTTAGTGTCAAAGATCAAATGCTTGCAAATCTATATGTGTATTTAAGATAACATAAAAAATCCCACACACAGCAGATTCATGATTAGTACAGTTTAGTTTTCTCTCTTTGGTAGTGTCACCAGCATTATTATCTTTGGTTAGGTAAATCCCAAAGTTTAGCTGTGTTATGGAGTAACCACAATGGATTTAGCAAAAATTTTTTTTTTTTAAATTTTTTTATTTTTTATTGACTTTGTAATAATATTACATTAAAAATATATATGTGAGGTCCCATTCAACCCCACCTCCCCACCCCCCCTCTCCCCCCCCCCAACAACACTCGTTCCCATCATCATGACACATCCATTGGATTTGGTAAGTACATCTTTGGGCACCTCTGCACCTCATATACATTGGTTCACATCATGGCCCATACTCTCCTCTATTCCATCATGTAGGCCCTGTGAGGATTTACAATGTCCGGTGATTACCTCTGAAGCACCATCCAGGGCAGCTCCATGTCCCGAAGACGCCTCCACCTCTCATCTCTTCCTGCCTTTCCCCATACCCTTTGTTCATTATGTCCACTTTTCCCAATCCAATGCCACCTCTTCTATGTGGACACTGGATTGGTTGTGTCCATTAGCAAAAATATTTTGAATCCTTTTTTTTCCCTCAGCCCTACAGAAACATTTTCTAAGTTTACTCCTGCCTGTGCAAAGTAGCACTTGCCTTTTCTCTTTTTAGAAGGCATAGTTCAACCTTTTAAAAGTCCTTAATATTAGTATTTTGTGAGTTGGTGAATACTGTTCCCTTTTTTGTTTTTATGTGTGTTAGATTGAATTATGTACCCCAATTTAGAAATGTTCTTAATCTTAGAACAATTTCTTGTGGGTGTGAACCCATTTGAAATAGGAGCTCTTGAAGACACTACTTTAAATTAAGGTGTGGCCCTACTCAATGAGGTTGGGTCTTTTTTTTCTCATTCCTGCCCCCCCTCGTGGCTTGCTTGTTGTCTGCTCTCTGTGTCCATTCGCTGCACTGTTCTTCTGTTTTTACTTGTCTCCCTTTTTCTGTTGTTGTTTCACCTTGTTGCTTTGGCTCTCTGTGGTGCTTGTGGGCCAGCAGCACTCCCTGGTGCTTGTGGGCCAGGCGGCACTCCGTGGCGCTTGTAGGCTGGTGGCTCTCTCCAGAATGTGGGCGAGCCTGCCTTTAGAGGGCAGCCCTGGAATGCAAACCCAGGGCTCCCCGTATGGTAGATGGGAGCCCAACTGGTTGAGCTACAGCCGCTTCCCAGTGAGGTTGGGTCTTAATCCAGATTATCAGAGGATTTATAAAGAGAAAGAAAGTGGAAGCCAGAGTAAGAGAAAGCCACAGGGAGGAGCCAGAAGTTGGAAGTCAGCGGAACCAGAAGAGAAAGGAGAGGATATTGCCATGTGGCCCATGTGATGGAAAGCAGAGAAAAAACCCAATGAATCCCAAGGATCACCAGCAGCCAGTGGCAGAATGTTACAGACATTGGGGAGAAAGTATTGCCTTGATAACACCTTGATTTTGGACTTCTCCTAGTCACAAAACTGTAGGCCAACAAATCCCCATTATTTAAGCTAACTCACTGTGTGATATGTGTTATAGGAGCCTGGTAAATTAAGACATATGACAGGGATGTAGTCATGTGTCTTGAACAGCTACCTCAGAACTCATCTTCCTTTAGGCTTAATTGGGCTGTTTTGCCCCAAGTGTATGATCTTCCTTTTTCTCTTAATGCCCACCATTCCTACCCGCCTTCATCTGATCATCAACATCATCTCTCTGCTTTCCTGTCTAGAAGAGGCTAGAAGGGGTTGAAGAACCTGTAAACCAGGAAGTTTGCTAAATGGGACAAAAGCGCCCCCCCCAGAGAAGCACCCATTACTTATTTTTCTATTTTTCAGTTTTGTTTTCTTGGAAACATGTCATGGGGTGTCAATATACTCTGCATGCATAAAACTATGCTTTACATACAGCAGGCACTCACTAATCCTTTGTTTAATTGATTTGGTTCAGTGATCACTCAGAGTTTGAGTGAAGAACCATTAAGCTTTCAATGAAAGATAATTAAACTCAGAAGTACCTTTTTAATCCCTTATGAGCATTTTACTTTACAAAAAGTCTCCAAAACTTAATCATTGGAGGACATGTGGACTGGTACATATTTAACAGACTTAGAACCAAGGGGGAAAAAACAATGCTTTTGGAGACATGGCATTTGATTTTGAATAGCAGCTTATAAAAAACTATACACTCCTCTTGACCTGGCTTGATCCTACAAGTATTTTTACACAAAAATCTACTTATTAGATAGTTTCTAAACATTTTTCTGGAGGAGTAAAGGCAAGGTAGCAATGTATACTTTGCCACATAATGTCTAAGCTAAAAGGGGGCATTTTGTGATATATGTATTAAAAACAGAACAAACAGGTTTGTTTTTGCATATAGGACTCTTCTCTCTAGGCACAGCTGTGGATCCCGTTATATCCCATGGGCTATTCTAAGGGTTAGCATGACAAGACTATGTGTTTATCTTATTAACAACATTTCACATAGTTGGCCACTGCCACCTTCTTGGTAACAGCAACATTAACAAACCTTCAGCTTCAATGACACCTCCCTCTCCTATATAGAATAATGGTCTTGGAGTGTGGTCAACCAGGGCTGAAATCTTGATTACACCTTTTATAGGTAGTAGGTGCTGATAGTGAATTTATTTTCTCTCCTTGAGCATCCATTGCATTACCTGTAAAATAGAGATAAAACATCTTGTCTGCCTCCTCTATTATGATGATGACTAATGAAGTGTTCAGCATACTCTCTAGCATAAAGTAAATGTTCAATAACTATTAGATATTATTATCATTATTCTTTTTCTAATACCTTCCCCTTCCTAAATTCTCTTTTGTGGATCACTATTCCTTTTTGTTGTTGTTGGTTCATTAAATATGTATGTTACCTAAAGTTTGCCTTGAACCTTCATGTTTCCTCAGGTAATAGTCTCTCCCTGGGCAATCATTTTCTTTCCTATTACTTCACTGACTACTCTTAGATCTATCCAATAGACTGGGTCTCCTTCAGAAGTGTCAAATTTAGTACAACTCACCGAAAGAGGTAAATTAAAGAATGAATGTTGGGAGTAGGTATGGCTCAAGCAGTTGAGTGCCTGCCTACCACATGGGACGTCCTGGGTTTGGTTTCTGGTGCCTCTTGAACAAACAAAAACAAACAACAAGCAAAACAAACAGACCACTCAGGGAGGCTGATGTGGCTCAATGGTTGAGCATTGGCTTCCCACATACAAGGTCCCAAAAAAATAAAAGAATGAGTAATAAGCAAAAAGAAACCAGTGCTTGATGATTTGGAGAATTCTCAGCCTATTCAATATTGTGCTCTGGAAACAGGGCCAAGTGTTGGCTGGACATTTTGCTATGGAGATTAGGTATGTGACTGATGGATCCCATCAACCATCAGCAGAAACACTGCCATTTTATGCTGAAGGGGACAGAGATGGGACAAAAGGAAGGAAGGCTATCAAACATCTGGGACTCTGAAGGCAGGAAACCTCAAGCTACTCAGCAGCAAACTTGCATTGTCCTTCAAGAAAAGAGATGAGCTACTCCAAGGGTGACTCAGAGGCTGGTGCCGAGAAGGTGTGGGCCCAAAGGCCAGGGCTGTCCCTTTGGGCTAAGAGGGCAGGGCTGCTGCCTTGGGCTGAAAGCCCTTAAACCTGACGGAGTTTTGCCCTTTTGGGGTGCAAACTTGCTTTAGACCAGTGATCCCTGAATTCTTTCCATATTCTCCCATTTAGAATGGGAATGTCTAACTGATGCCTGTCCTACCATTGCATTTTGGAAGCAGATAAATTGTTCTCCAGACTTCAGATCCATAGATGGAGAACATTTGTACCCAAGGATGAACCATACCTAGACTCTCACCCATACTTGAGTTAGATGATTTATAAGATGAGATCTGGAACTTTTTAGAGTATATTATGTGTCAATGAGATTTTGAACTTAGAGTTGATGCTGCAATGGGTTAAAACTTTGAAGGCTATTGTATTTCATACATTGGAATTTTGTGGGTCCAGATTGCAGACTTGTGGATTGTATTCTGTCATCCACAAAGATATGTTGAAGTCTAGTATGTTTGAAAGCAAACTTGTTTGGAAATAGGGTCTTCACAGATATAGTCAATTTAAGATGAGATCATGCTGAACTAGGGTGGGCCCTAATCCAGTGACTGGTGTTCTAATAAGAGGAGAAGAAACAGAGATAAACACACACAGAGGAGAACATCATGTGAAGACAGAGGTACACGGGGAGAAGACAGTCAAGTGAAGATGGAGGCAGAGATTGGAGTTATGCTGGCACAAATCAAGAAACACCTAGGGCTACCAGAAGCTAGGAAGAAAGGAAGGATTCTTCCCTAGAACTTTCAGAGGAAGCATGGTCCCACTGACAGCTTGATTTCAGAGGTAGTCCTTTGTTATGGCAGCCTTAGAAAACTAATATAGTTGTGATTGCTCTGCTCCACATGTGCTCATCCTGAAGCCCAGGCCAAAAGGACAGCAGCTACCCAGGACAAACACTTCTCATGGTAAAATTTCAAGAGGAAATTAGGGCTTGGAACTGGCATGCGGTCACATCCACCCACCTACTGTTAGGCAAATCAAATCCTACATGATCAAGCCTAAATTCAAGGTGTAGGGAAGCACACTTTGTTAATTGTAGGCTAAAGATATAATGCAGAGAAGGATGAAGAACTACCATACTAGCTGCATGACTTTTGGCAAGTCATTCAACCTTTCCAAGCCTCTATTTCCTTATTTGTAAAATGGAAGTAATGCCTGAACCAATTTCATAGAATTGGTATGAGGATTAAACAGAATAGTGTAGGTAAAGCTTTTTTAGTATAAGTGCCGAGACCCAGTAAGGAGATTCATATTTTCGCCATTCTTGAGGGCTGAGTTCTAACACTAGGCTCAGATTTGTTGAGTGACCCAGAGGTCTAACTTACAATGAAAGCTGTGGTTCTTGGTCCACAGTACACAGTAGACCATCTACTCTGCACTGTGTGTCTGTCCCCTGCCATAAGGATCCAGATTGCTCTTTTTATCCACAGGTATGTTTACTACAGAATACCAAGGCCAATTACCCATCCTCATTTTTCCAACTAATGGTGTTGTGGATCCTAAGTCATCAATGTCTGTCAAAGTGGATTTCTGTGCAGACGAACCCAGACTTGTGAATGAGGTAGCAAAGTGAGTATATGTTACATATCATGGCTCTTAATTCTTTCCTGTTTCACTCTTCAGACACATCTATTGCCCTTGATTTTATGCTATATACATTGCTTTTATTCAGCGTTCTTTCCGTGAGTCTCTTCTATTTGCCAAGTACTACAGATTAAAAAATGTTTAAGGACTAGAAGGGCCCCTAGTTTTTATTTTGTAGGGGTTAGGGAGTGGACCAAGGACTGGCTTCACTAAAGAACTGGTAGTTGTACCAAACACTCATTGGCAAGTTTGAATCAGCCTGGCAAAGAGCAGTGCTGTGCTGTGTGTGTGCATGTGTTTGTGTGTAGGGAGAAGTGATAGCTGGTGACTGGAGTGAGTTAGAGGAGTGATTTCAGGTAGAGTGATTAGTAGTAGACTTGAAGTCTTAGAGGTGAAAAGACAATATTACACACAGAGAGATCTGAGGCAATGTCAGAGGTAAAGAGCTGGAAGTGATGAGGGGAGTGATGACAGATAAGGCCAGAGGAACAGAACAGTTTAGTGTTCAGTAAAGGGCGTTATAGGCCGACTTTAAAAAAAATTCTTGTGTCTCTGTTCATTAGTAGGATGCGCAATCATAAATGGGTCACCACTAGTATTATAAAATGAAACAGAAAATGTAAGAATGCATCTCACATGGAAAAGTATGTTTTGTAAGACTTGCTTCAGTTTTGTGTGCAGGCACATTTTCTGTGTTGCAATGTAAAATGTATTTCTTTGTAAAGGTTGCAGTCAAAAATATTCTAGAAACAATTGTGAGCCTTGAGGAGCTTAGGTTTTATTTGAAAGACCAGGAAGTGTCAGGACTGTTGGAAGATAAGACTGTCCTGATAAATTTGCATTTTAGAGAGATCATGCTGATAGCCGGGGGCAAAACAGATCAGGGAACACAGGAGTGGGGTAGGCAGCCTTCCTGGAAGCTGTAAGAGTAATGTAAGAGAGAAATGATGAAGACTTGAGGTAAGGTACAATTTCGTAGGATGCAGAGGAGTGAGCAGATTGGAGATATATTGTGGAAGTATATTTGACTAGATTTGGTGACTGATTATAGAAAGGGAAGGTAAGAGGAGGGGCAAGTCTGTGGGAGAAGGTCTTAAGTTCAGTTTTGACAGGTTGGAATAGATTTAATTTTCAGAATACTAGTGATGCTGGTTAGTGCCTATTAGCTTTAATTGTGTCCAACCCGCTAAAGAAGTTTGATCTAGATATATTGGGCTGGGAGTCATCAGTTTATAAGTGGTAGATGAAGCATTGAAGTCATGAGAATAACTCTGAAAATGAGCATAGAGTGTGAAAAAGTGGGAGAGAATTGCCATCATTCACAGTTTGCAGAAGAGCCAAGTCCTAGAAGGCTGAGAAGGAGGGACCTGGATGAGTTAAATGGAAAATCAGGAAAATATGACATCAAGGAAGCTAATGGAGGGGAAATGTGCAAGAAGATGGTATCACCAGTGCCCAAAGTTACAGAGATATAGCATAAGATAAGGACTTAGGTAATAGTTGTGGAGTAGTCAGTTATTTGTGCAATCTGATGGGGCTTGATTAAAAATGATTGTTTTTATTGCCAGAGAGGGATGAATAGGGGGAAGCAGTTCCAAAAGATGATTGAAATTAGGGAAGTGACATTGTATGGGGAGATAACCATTTCTGCAAAGAAATGGGTTTTTGTTGAGATACTTTACTTCATAAAGAAATGTATTATTAGGATGGGAATAAGGCTGATTGTTGGCCTTAGGGTAGGGTGAGTTGGAAACAAATCTCAGAATTCTAGAATGAGAAGTCATCATGTATTATCTCATGTAATTAGTTTTATAAAATAATTGGTGATACAGACATGAGATTGAGTACTTTCTGGGGTAGATTCATGAGACTGTTTTCAAACAGTTTTGTTTCCTGGACACAATGAATAAGCCTACACATGTGCCATTTATTGTGTAGATGAGACAGACAGAAGGAAGGTATAGCTTATGGAATGCATATAAAGGAACTCTTCTTCGTCTGTTGGATTTTAATTATAATGTGATTTTCTAAAATTTCTGTTTAACAAATATTTACCTGAAAAGAAAGCATATATACTTCTAATTTAAAAAATATATATACATATTTCATTTTCTTATAGAGTGAATTTGCAAGGTCGTCCAGACATATTCCTGAGTATCAAAGCTCATGTAGTTGAGCAGATTATTGAATTACTGAACATGAATAATGACGAAAGAGTGGACTGCATACACTTTGGTTCTGTTTTCTTTGGAACATCAAAAATTGAACGAGCACTTCTCTTCAATAATAGCCCAGAACCAATAAATTGGGTGGCCATAATGCAAGATGATTCAGTTGGAGAAGAATTGGTAAGTAAATGGTGCAATATGGGAAGATTGGGTCTCATGGATTGAAACAGATTGTTTTGAAAGTAGTTACATAGCCAACAAAGTATTTACTTATTCTAAATATGTCTCCAAGGGTAGCCTCAAACATTCAGTACACTTAAATTAACATTGATAGTAATATACATCTGAAGTAAAATAGGTAATTATTTCTAGTAAATTAGTGGCAATGGGGATTTTTGTTCTCACCAATTTTAAAAATAATTTTATATTTAAAATAGTTTTACACTTTAAATATAGTTTACCCTGAAAGCATTTATGTATGTTACTTTAAAGACATATAGATTGTCTCTATCTTCTAGACTCTGAAATTTCAACAATTATTTAATGACCTCCTCTTAACATATTTTATTTTTTGTGTGTTTTCGTTAATATTTTTTTATTTCTGATTTTATATTACAGGGTACCAATATTCGACAAAGAACAGATGTTGCTTTAAACAATCTCACCTACATAAGCAAAATAAGGAATATAGATATTACCACTTTTATCTCTTGTGTTCCTAATGAAGGCACTTTATTACCTTATCAAAAGACTGTAATTACATTTTGTTTCAGCCCAAAGTAAGCAAAAATTCATTCAATTTTAATGGTAATTATTAATAGAAACTATATTAACCCCTCATTCATCAGATTGATTTTAGTACTATTATAGTAAAACTTGTCAGAAGGGACAAATTGGATTTCCTTGTTATGATTCTAAATATTTCCAACATGGTTAATATTATTTTCCAATAATTCTAAATATGATTCTAAATATTTTGAATTATATTAAAAATCTTTCCAGAGCTCATGGAAATAGGGTAGAGAAAATCAAAATTTTGGGTTGTTTTGGGTTGTGTCTAAAACCAATTTGAGCAGCTAAGACTTTGTTTTCCCTCTGGGGAGGATCAAGTGAGGTCAGGGGCATGCAATACGTTCTTGGTGCTTCCAACTAGAATGTAGAGCTACTGCCGGAACCAAACGTTGCTTCTTTGAGTATTGTGGGTATTAAGCCTGTAGCAGCTGCTGGGATCAATTCATACAGACCTTTAGGACTTATCCAAGTGTATATTTTTTTACAATTCTGCTTACTTTGGTTGTTTAGTTGAACATATATTTGGAAATGCTGTTTTAAATATATAGTAGCACATGCAGCTAAACCTGAGTAGATTTCTGTGGGCGACAATAACTGATCTAATTGCAAGTCTATTTACTCTTTGTTTTGATGGAACAATGTTTAATGTACTTCTCTCTGTGGCAACAGGGTCCCTTGGTGATATCAATTGCCTGCTTAAGGTTCACTTATGTTTTCATTTAAGGAGGGAAATAAATCAAGCAGTTGTTCCATTTGTACAATCCACAATTGCCTTTTTAATGGTACTCTCATACAGGAATTTTCTTTGGTGAAAATTTAAGTGTGTGTAATACACAGTCTTTCAATTTCCCAATATTCTCTTTCATTTGAAAGTCTAATGTAGAATCATAGATATGAGTATGATTTGAAGTCTTAGTTAAATGTGTTGCAGACATGCTATCTGCATTCTTATCTAATATACATTGCCTTTTGTGAAGGTATTTGAGTATCTACTGCTAATAAAAGCCAACTTCTAGGTAAGAGAGATCAGTTTAGCCAGTGAGCAATCCTGTGATATAAGTCTTTGGTTTTACTTCTGTTTTTCTCATCCTTCCTATCCTTTGTGCCTCTGACAAGATTTGTGTGTCAGAATGTGGTTGGCAATACGTATCCACTGGGAGAGACAGATATGTAACAGAGGATTTCGATTACACCCTGGGATAATACAGACTATTGTAAAAGTTTAAACAAAGTCAGTATCCAACAACACAAAGAAAATCCTTTGCAGAGAGACAGTGGCATTTGAGCTGAGCCATGAAGAATCAGAATATTTGTTACTCTTGTCTTGGCCTTCTGTTCAGGGATTCTGTTCAGGGCCAATCTGTTCAGGGATTTTGCAAAATGGATCATGGTTGGATTTTTCTTTATTAACTTTCATCAGCTTATATAGATATTGGGTTGATATTCCCCTTTGAGAAGTGATGGAATGTATCACCTTTCCTGTAAAAAATAGCTGATTGTGATTTTTTACAGACTAATCGATGATGGTAAAAAGGATATTGATCCTTCACACAGGCAGGACTATGCTATCTTTTTGAGATTTGAGTCTGTAGGAAGTAAAGATGGATTTTTGAGAGATGATGACAATAAAACCGTCAAAAGTAAGTATGAAGTGAACATAATCATCAAATGTATAGCAGTTTAAATTTTTTAAGTTTGAACATTAATAGTATAGACAATATAATAAATAGATCTAATTATTGAAAAGAGCATAAAAGCAAACATATTCAAGAGACCTTAAAACATCATTGTGGAGAGTTAAGAAAGAAGTCAACCTCAGAATTATTTACATAAAAAATTTCCTAGCTTTGTCTTTAGATGACCTTATAATTTCAAAATGACATTAGACAAACTTGACACTCTAAGGTTAAGGAATGAAAGTAAACCTTGGTTTCTTTGACTATACCTAAATTTTCTCTTAGGATTTGGTATGGGAACAAATGAACCATTCCTTCTCTACCAGTTTTTCAGCATTATCATCCACATACAGTAAAAAAGAACATGACCTAGAGATTTATTAAATACAGTGCAAAATCCTGTCAAAGAATAAGTGCATGTTCTTTGTTGACCACACGTCAAGGTGCATTACACTAATTACATTCTCAGGTTATATTAGGTCTGCTGCAGTGAGGAAAAACGGAACAGGACTTGGAGTTCAGTTTAGTAACACAGATCAAAGAGAAAATAAAGATATAGTTAGGTGAGGGAGCAAACCTAGGAAGATGGGTTATACCAGAGATGGGTAGATCTATCTAGATGCTTAGGCAAAACAAGAATGTGGGAGATTCATTTCATGTCAGAAAGAGTGATATCATTGAGTAGGGTTGAACTATGATCCTGTGGAAGGAATTGATTTATCTGTAAATGTTTATGTCATAGTTTGCGATATTGAGTTATATCTGCTAATGATAGAACAACAGTTCAAGGCTTTCAGGTTTTGAATGGCTAGAAGTGGAGATGCAAGATTTACACTAAAATTAATTTAGAATTTGAGTGGCTAGTAAGAGTATCAGTGGAAAAAGATTAACTGTTTCATGGATACTGCTCTGTCTGCAAAACTGTTCTCATATCCAACAGAATCTATCATCTATAGATCCTACTTTCTCTCTGTTGTCTCAAAAACATTATGTTTATATTTTTAACCAGCATATATTCTTCTGTGGGTCATTTTAATCACTCTTTTCCATGTACCATTAGATCTCTTGTCCTCTTGGTCCATCTTCTGTTGTCATTGAGAGGAAAAACATTCAATCTGAATAAATTCAGCTATTAGCTTATTCTAGTATGCATCTGGGCAGCTGATTGGGATGGAGAAAAATACACAACCATGTTGAGAGGTTTCCCTTTAAATCCATAACCACTAATCTCAAGTGGGTTCTTGGAGACTTTCTACATTCTTACTGCATTTGGTCATCTATTCACTTTCTCACAATTCTAGATGTATACTGCAAACCTTTCTTTCCTCAAAACTCCAATCCCTCCTTCCTCATCCTCACCCTAAGCTTGTAAACATGTTCTATGGCCTGTAGACATTTCCGTGTGCATGTCTACTGGATATCTCAAACATACTATGTCCAAAAAAGAACTCTTGATTTCCCCACAACCTACTCTTGCAGTCTTACCTGTCTTAAGAAATGGCGATTACTTCCTTACAGTTGCTCAGGTCAAAAATCTTAAAGTCATTTTTTAAAAAAAGATTTCTTTATTTATTTCTCTCCCCTCCCTCCCCCGGTTGTTTGTTCTCTGTGTCTATTTTGCTGCGTCTTCTTTGCCCGCTTCTGTTGTTGTCAGCGGCACCGGGAACCTGTGTTTCTTTTTGTTGCGTCATCTTGTGTCAGCTCTCCGTGTGTGCGGCACCATTCTTGGGCAGGCTGTACTTTCTTTCACGCTGGGCAGCTCTCCTTACGGGGCACACTCCTTGCGCGTGGGGCTCCCCTACGCGGGGACACCCCTGCGTGGCAGGGCACTCCTTTTGCGCATCAGCACTGCGCATGGGCCAGCTGCACACGGGTCAAGGAGGCTTGGGGTTTGAACCGCGGACCTTCCATGTGGTAGATGGATGCCCTAACCACTGGTCCAAGTCTGCCGCTCTTAAAGTCATTTTTTATACCTCATTTGCTTTCCTATCCTCCAGGTAATCTGTGAGCAAATCTTGTTAAGTCCACCTTCAAAAATATCTCTAAAATCTGACTATTTCTCACAATCTCCTCTGCTGTCACCCCAATCTAACCATCATATCTTTCCTGGATGATTGCAATTGCTTCCTAATTAGTTTCTCTGATTCTGCCCTTTTTCCATTATAATCTTATCTCAACTCAGCAGCCAGAGTAATTTTTAAGTGTGAGATTAATGATGTCCCACTATCCTCTCCCCCACCCACTCAAAATCTTCCAGTGACTTCCTATCTCACACAGAGTTAAAATCTTTTCAGTGAACTTCATAGTTCCATATGATCTGGCCATATATTACCTTTGAACTCATTTTATTCCATCATTCCCTGACCATATTGGGTTCCTTTGTGTTTCTTGCACAGACCAAGCAAGTTCTTACCTCAGAGTCCTTGCACTTGCTGTTCTCTCTGTTTGTGATACTCTTTCCCTGGATTTTCACATGACTTTCTTCCAGACTCCCTTTATATATTTGTTTAAATGTCTCCCTATCGTAGAGATCTTTTTGGAATCCCCTATGTATAATAACAACCCATGACCTTGCACTCTATTTGTCTTACTCTTCTATACTTATCCCCATAAAACTCATCTTCTCTGAAATGCTATATGCTTACACATTCTTTTATTTATTGTCAGTACCACCTCACTAGAATGTAAAGTCCATGAAAGCAGGACCATTATCTGTTTTATTCACTGCTATATGTATCCCCAAGTCCTAGAAGAGTCTGTGGTAAAGAGAAGGCATTCAGTAATATTTATTGAATGAAAGATTGAATGAGATATCCAAGACTCATCAGGTGTTTCTAATGAAGCTATTTAGACTGAGCACATGCATTTGGATTTCCAAAATATTTGTTTTATATTCAACAGTTATTATTGTTTTTACAGGCGAACGATTTCAGAAACTGGAATTAGCACTGACAGGCTCAGGACTTCCTGTCTTATTACAGTTTGATCCAGGAAAGGTCCTTAATTTTGCACCTTGTTTCATGGGTGAACGCTCAGAGATTCTGTGTATTATACAAAATCAATCCAAATCACTCCCTGTGAAATACCACTTCCAAAAAACAGCACATTTTAAAATTGATCCTGCAAGAGGCAAGATTGATGAAGGATGTATCCAGGTAAAATAATAATTTTTTGCTTTCACACTGCTTCAAACAGCATTTTAAGGCCTGCTAAAATGCTATGCGGGGGATAAAACTACATTTGTCCCACCAATGTTTATTAATTGTATCTCTTCTGTGGTCTAGTTATCTATACTTTTCTCTTGGCACTTATACAGAATCCATAATTATTTAAGGGCTTATCAAATGCCGGGAAAATTATTCGTCATTGTAGAAAATATAAAGTTCTGTAAAACACAATTCCTCCTTCCAAGACTTTTCCAATGTAGTAGAGGAATGTAAGCTATATACAGCCACAGGCATGATTTAAGAATAATGCAAAATATACAAAGAGAACTGTAAACAAAGTGATATAAAAACTCAGAGGACAGAATGTTTACTTCCAGCCACGTAGAATGGTCATTACGGAAAAGTAATATAGGAGCCAAGTCTAGAGGTAAGTAGAACTTTGAAAGTTGACCAGTGGTACTTATCCAGCCTAGGACTTATACTGTTGGTGGAAAGCAGAAAAGAAACTTGATTAACAAAACATTTCCTAATATGCAGTAGACATTTGCCATTATTTTTGACTGGACATCATTAAAACCCATCATTATGTTGAGGCAGTTTGTCATTTTGTGAGTCTTGGTACAAGGCAGGGCTTTCCCTCCTACTTGATGGTTACACTCCTGGATTCTGGACACATGATCTAAGATTGGTTCATTAGATGCTTCCATGAAGAACTTTGAATCTGGAATTAAGGAAGTGATGAAGCAAAATGAGTTCAGAATTTAACCTGACAGCTGCAGTGTCCACCTGTGGTGGTGCCAGCAGTGGACCACTAATCTCATGGCCAAGATTTCTTTGGTTGCCACCCACAAACCAGTCATTGTTGTACAGCTCCCATCAGTTCCTTGAGTTTCCCACAATCTTTCCAATAAATTCATATACAGCTTGAGATCACGAGAGTTGGTTTCCATTGTTTGCAGCTTGGAACACTGACTAGTGTTTAATTCTTAATTAAATTGACTTGCCTAAATAACCACTGCAGTTTTATTGTCTTAAAAAGTAACAGTAATTCCTATCTATCTATCTATCTATCTATCTATCTATCTATCTATCTATCTATCTATCCATCCATCCGTCTATCTATCTCATCTGTCTATAGCTGTATTTTGTATTGGATATAAGGGCTTTGTGAGAATTATTGATAGGATACAAGAGATGAAATATTGAGGAGTACTATTACAGAGAGGGCCAACAGCATAACCAAACATATGGTTGGAGAAAGGAAATTATTACTGTACTTTGGTAATATGTTTTGAAATCAGGAATTATGAGACCTCCAATTTTCTTCTTCATGATTGTTTTGGTTATTTAGGTTCTCATGCAATTCCGTATGGATTTGAGGATTGACTTTTCCATTTCTGCAAAAAAGGCTGCTGATATTTTGATAGGGATTGCAATGAATCTGTAGCTCTCCTTGGGTAGTATTACCATCTTAATATTAATTCTTCCAAGTCTAAAACTTGGAATGTCTTACCATTTATTTAGGTCTTCTTTAATTTCTTTCAGTAGTGTTTTATAGTTTGCAGTGCACTTGCCTTTTACCTCCTTGGTTAAATGTATTCCTAGTTGATTTATTCTTTTGGATACTAATGTAAATGGAATTGTTTTTATTTTATTTTGTTTGTATATTGTTTATTGCAGGCGTATAAAAATACAGCTGATTTTTGTGGGTTGATGATATATCCCTCACATAGTTGAATTCATTGATTACTACTAGTAGCTTTCTTGTGGTTTCTTTGGGACTTTCTATATATAATATTATGTCATCTGCAAATAGATATACCTTTCCTTCTTCCTTTCCAGTTTGGATTTCTGTATTTCATTTTCTTGCATAATTGCTCTGACTAGAACTTCCACTATAGTATTGACTATTAGTGCTGAAAGCAGGCATCTGTGTCTTGTTCCGGTTCTAAGGAAGCCTATTTTCAGTCTTGCACCATTGACTATGATATTAGCTGTGGATTTTACATAAATGCCCTTTATGATATTGATGAAGTTCCCTTCTATTCTTAGTTTCTTCAGTGTTTTATCATGAAAGCTGTTGAGTTTTGTCAAATGCTTTTTTGGCATCTATTGATATAATGATGTATTTTTTTTTCCTTTATTCTATTAATTTGGTGTATTACATTGATATTCAGATATTAAACCTAGAATAAGTTACACTTTTTCAGGATATATAATCTTTTATATATTTTGTTAGATTATGTTTTCACATAAGTATCTGAAAGGCTAGTAAATGCTGTATGTGCTATTTCTAAAGCACTTTCATATTACAATTTGAAGTAGCTTTCCTTGAAATGTTATCAGTTTTTTTATTTGCTTGATTTTTTTTCCTAACAATATAATATTGGTTACTTTTCCTCTTCTCTTTTAGAATGTGATGTGTTCATTTATTCCACATCAAGTTGGAATCTTTAAAGTAAAGCAATTGATACAGATTATTGGTTCAGTGGCAGATGAAAATTTCCAGACTTCATCACTGAAACCTTTTCATCACATATATTTAGATTTCAATAGCATTTGCAAACCTTCCACCAAGAAAGTTGTGATGAAAATTAATCCTGGTATGTTACTTGTGGGTGCTTATCATTTTTTTGTTATTATATGATTGTGTTAAAATGCTAATTGCTTATCTATGTATATATAAAATTTGATCTACTCCAGTGGTCTTACTTTTTAGTATGCATCGTAATCACCTGGAAGGTCTGTTAAAACACAGATAGCTGGCTCCCATCCCAGCATTGATGTTTAAGTAGGTCTGTGGTAGGGCCCAGTAATTTGCATTTCTAAAAAGTTTCCAATAAATGCTGATGCTGCTATTCCGATGATAACACTTTGAACAGCCCTGGTCTAATGAACTATAAAAGCTATTAAAAATTGTAATGCTTTTTACAATTTCTACATTTTTTGTTTGAGTCTATAATATTTTTTTTTACCATTCCATGGATTTTATTACATCTGCTCTTTCATCTAATCCTTAATATTCTTTTATATGTTGAGCCCAATGAAATTGGTAGTATTCGACTCTTTTTGAACTACAAACATTTCTGTTTCATGTGGGCCAAACCAACCCTTGAAATTATCTTGTAATTTATTTATACATGCATTAATTTTGCTAAGGCATAAGAACTCCTCTGTTTTGAGTAGGTCCATTTATTAAATGAATTATTTGTATTTTCTGAATGGGTTTGCTTGATTGGGTTTAGCATTTAAGTTAGAACCAATGATTTTGTGTCCTAATTAATTCACGAATACTGGTTGGGAAACTGAAATTTTAAAAGCCATACATAAACTTAATATTCAATTCTATAAAAGGTATATCCCCATTGGTCAGTAATCCCACGGGGCGGTTTGTGAACAAAGATTTGGCAAAAAACAATCGTGCACCTGTGGCAATGCTTCAATCAGCTATGACAGATATTCACAACCATCACTCAAGTAAAGGGTCAACGAAGGATGCACTGATAGCCTTCCCCAATGACCGAGCTGCAAGTATCAGACCTGGAGATCAGCACAAACATTTCAGGTAATATACAGTACTAAAAACCCCAAATTTGGAAAGACAAATGATCAACATGACATGCCAAGCTCTGATCAGATCCACTGTAACAAACTAATTATAGCAATACCAACACTAATAATAAAGTTTCCTTTTCTAAAATTTTTTATATGAGGGGAGTTGTATGTTGAGCATCAATGTATTTGCTTTATCTAACCTCTCATCATCTCTACTGTGTACTTGCCTGAAAGTGAATGTTACACCAGATGCTTCTTAAAACATGCTGCTTACAGAAGAATGATGGATATAACTAACCATTTTTGAAAATGAAACCAATCCTCAGAGCTGTCATGTTTATTAAGTATGGCTTAGAGCTTGAATTTATCTAAGTTTAAAAAAGTTAAAATAGTGGAAAGTCAAGTGTCATCATCATATCGTCGTCATTGTCTTTGTTCAGTGAACCCAAGGGACATTTCCAATAACCTTCCTCCAACTGAACTAAAAACCTCCCCAACGAGTGATTTCAATAAGTGTTGTTAAACCTCAATTTAAATTTACCTATGCCTCTAAGAAATTACTGCATTGTTAGTGATTAGTGAGAAGTGACCCAGGCATTCAGAACATCTTTATCTGAACCTGGCCCAGGGATGGTTTTTATACATCTGTGACTGACATGGCTTCTTTTTTGCCTGCTTGTATCCTGCTAGTAGGCTTTCTCCACTAGTCTCTTTCCCTTTGGTGAGTCTTTAAAGACCCTTATATCTGCAGACAAACCATATCATTTTCAGGCCAGAAATGTTTTATTATCCACAACTGAAGAATCCTGTATTTTTCTATAGTCTCTCTTATTATTTTTATTTTACAAATTCCTTCTATATCATGTGTTACCCCCTTTATATATATATATTTGACAAGTACTGAAAAGTGCAGAAAGATAAAAATCACCCAGACTCCATTTAAAGTAATTATTTAGCATAACATTTAAAAACCCATTCCTTCTTCTAGCTCATTGCACTCATCCTGTCCTGCAGAGGTTGCTACTGGAAACACATTTTCTGGCATCCTTTTCAAATCTTTTTGCAATGCTTATACAAATATGTCTATATACAGATATAACATAGTAAATATTTTTGTCTAAATTCATAATAATTAGGCAGTATAAACATGCCAGCATATTTTTAACTTTTTAAATTGAAATATATCACTCATACATAAACATACATAAACAATAAGTGTATAATAGTTGTGAACTTGCAAAACAAGCATATAACATGAAACATTTATAACATCTCACCCTACCTCCAATAACTTGCATTGTTTTTAAACCTTTTTAACTAATGATTAAAGAGCATTGTCCAATTATTACTACTAAACAAAGTATTTTTCCCCTAACCAATCTGATTATTATCTTTATATCATTTATATATGAGCTTACATAAACAATTAAGTGTATAGGAAAAGTTGTGAACTTACAAAGCAAACATGCATAGCATCAGACAGGTGTCCCATACACCCTCCACCATCACCTTGCATTGTCATGAGACGTATGTTACAAACTATGAAAGAACACTTTCATAGTTAGTAAGATTGATAGTAAGATTTCAAAATCTTACTATTAATCATAATTCTTATCTTACATTTGGTGTGTTTTTCCCCCAACCCACCTTATTATTATTTTTTAAATATATTTTTTATGACAGAAGTTGTAAACTTATAAAACAATCATGCACATGTGCAGAATTCGCAAACAACACCCCTACAGCAACACACCACAATGTGGTGTGTCATTTGCTACAGATAAAATAATATCATCTGATTATTGCCATGTCTATAGCATACATTTGGCTCACATTTTCCATACTGCCTCAGTATCAACACAGTACATCTTTCCCATAGATGCAAGAATATTATATTATTACTACTACCACAGTCCATAGGTCACTCCAACTGTATTTTCCCCATTCTTCTCCACATTCCCAACACCCTGCAGGAATGATATACATTTGTTCTAGCTCACAAGGACACTCTTGCATCTGTACCATCAACCACAATTCTCACCCACCTCTTGGTTTACTGTGCTATCCAGTTCCTAGATTATTCTCAAGCATTCTGTCAATTGGCATTTACTTAACTAGACTACCATTTTCAGTCACATCCCCATTTATAAACTAGCTGTTACTCACTGTGTTACTATCCACTCTATACATTTCCACACTTTTACAGTAATGCTAATTAAAACTTCTATATACATTAAACATCAGTAGTCTACTCAGTCCTCTTATCTCCTTTAAGAATCCACCACCTACCACCAGGTCTTGAAGATATTTTCCAATAATTTCTGCTAAAAGTGTTATGGTTCTTGCTTTTATTTTTAGGTTTTTGATCCATTTAGAGTTAATTTTTGGAAAAGGTGTGAGATAGGGGTCCTCTTTCTTTCTTTCAGCTATGGATGTCCAATTCTTTCAGCACCATTTGTTGAATGGATTGTTCTGCCCGAGCTGTGTGAGTTTGACAGGCTCGTCAAAAATCACTTGACCATACCTATGAGTGTCTGTTTCTGAACCATAAATTTGGTTCTATTGGTCTGTTGTGTCTGTCTTTAGGCCAGTACCATGCTGTTTTTACCACTGTAGGTAGGTATTAGGATTTAAAGTCTGGAGATGGGGGTTCACTTTTCCTTTTTATGATGTTTCTGGCTATTCAGGACTCCTTACCCTCCCAGATAAATTTGGTGATCATGTTTTCAATTTTTTCTTTATGCTGGTGGAATTTTTATCGGGATTGCATTAAATCTGTATATCAATTTGAGTAGAATCGACATCTTAATGATATTTAGTCTTCCAATCCATGAGTATGGAATGTTCTTCCAGTTATTTAGGACTGTTTTGATTTGTTTTAACATTGAGTTGCACTTTTCTGAATATAAGTGCTTGCCTTCATGGTTAAGTTTATTCCTATTTGAGTTTTATCATATATTTTATTTTCACCACTCTTTTGACACTTTTAGTTACTTTTATTGATATAATCTTCATTTCTAGACTCTCTTCCAGGCCCCTTTCTCCTGTCTTTTCCTTTCAAGCTCTAGCACACCCTTTAGTATTTCCTGAAATTCTGGTCTCTTGCTTAGAATTTCTCTCAATTTCTATTTATCTGTGAATATTCTAATTTTGCCCTCATTTTTGAAAGACAATCTTGCTGGATATAAGATTCTTGGCTGGAAGTTTTTCTCTTGCAGTATCTTAAATATATCAGACCACTGTCTTCTTGCCTCCATGGTTTCTGGTGAGTAATCAGTACTTAATCTTATTGGATATCTCTTATATGTTATGCATTGCTTTTCTCTTGCTGTTCTCAGAATTCTCTCTTTGTCTTTGGCCTTTGACATTCTGATGAGTATGTGTCTTGGAGTTGGTCTATTTGGATTTTTTTGGATAGGAGTACATTGTGCTTCTTGGACAGGGATATCTATGTCCTTCAATAGGGCTGGGAAATTTTCTACCATTATTTCTTTAAATATTCCTTCTGCCCCTTTTCCCCTCTCTTCTCCTTCTGGGACATGCATGACATGTTTGTTTGCATGCCTTTTGCTGTCATTTAGTTCCCTGAGACTTTGTTCAATTTTTTCCATTCTTTTCTTCATCTGTTCTTTTATATGTTCACTTTCAGAGGCCATTTCTTCAAGCTCACCAATCCTTTCTTCTGCCTTCTCAAATCTGCTATTAAATTATTTCAATGTTTTAAAATTTCATTGATTGAACCTTTCATTCCCATAAGATCTACTATTTTTCTATGTATGCTTTCAAATTCATCTTTGTGTTCATCCAATGTCTTCTAAATGTCCTAATCTCTTTAACCATTTCATTGAATTTATTAAGGAGATTTGTCTGCACGTCTATAATTAGTTGTCTCAACTCCTTAATGTCATCTGGAGACTTATCTTTTTCCTTTAACTGGGCCATAGCTTCCTGTTTCTTGGTGTGGGTTGTAATTTTTTGTTGGTGTCTTCACATCTGGCTTACTAGAGTATCTTTTCTGGGTACAGTTTTTCTCTCTAGTTTAGGGTTTCCTATCATTTCTCCCTAGTTGATTATGCAGTAGGAGCCACGCATGTAGTTGGTACTATAAGCTGTGGAGACTAAAGCTTCCCTCATTGCACCAGGGACCAATGAAGCTTCTTCCAACTTTTTCTTTGCTAGGGGTAGGGACAGAGTCACAGCTATGTGGAATAATCCACGTGCAGACCTAGACTGTACTTGCCCAGAGAGACTGATAGAGCTTCACATCCCTTTCTGCCCTACTTGGGGCAGGGATGGAGCTGCAGGCGTGGGCAGCAATCTGTGCAGTGCGGGTACTAAGATGACCACACTTGCCCTGGTAGACTTCTGATTTTCAGGCTATGCCACCCAAAGTCCCCTGCAGTTACCTGTATAGGCTGGTGCAGGGCTCTGGCAGGACTAAAGCCTAGGCTAGGGTTGCAGTCTGATCTCCATGAAAGAAACTGGTTCCTCTGGACACTGAGAGTTTCAGTCAGCCCGGTTTCACCTCAGGCTGGGGGCAGAGTTAGAATGGCGGCCCTGGAGTCTTTCTGACTTGGGTAGGTTCTCACCCCAGCCATTCCCAGGGTTATCTCTTAGCCAGCCAAGTCTCCCAATCAGTAGCTGAAATCGGCAACCAACTATCTCCTCCTCCCCTGTTTCTGGGAAATGGAGCTTCCAATTCCAATCACAGAGCAGCTCCTGGAGCAGCTTGTGCTGTCTGAGTAGGACAATCACCTGCCTCTGTGGCTTGGCCTGTAATTTCCCGGAGAGGCTGGCGCAGGTCCCTGCAGCTTCCTCCCTGCTGGAGTTGGCACTGGGGCCTAAGCTAGACCTGCAATATCATCTGGATGGGAAGAAGCTGGTCCCCCCCAGCATTGGGATTTTCAGTCTACCCTGCTTCCCCTCGTGCCTAGTGCAGAGTTAAGATGGCAACTCCCAGCCTCTTTCTGACCTGGACAGGCTCAAACCTTAGCTGTTCTCAGGATCATACTGTAGCCCACTGAATTTCCTCATCATAGCTGAAATTAGTGCCCAACTGTCTCTTCCTCCCCCGTTTTGGGGAGGTGGAGCTTTCAATTTCAGCTGCGCAACATCTCCCAAGGTGGCTTGTGCCTCCAGTGGAGGATGGGCACCAGTCTCCAGGGCGTAGAGTGCTCTACTTACAAGTTTTCTCTGCAGATGGGCAGTCTCCTCCTTCCACTCCCCCAGGAACATTGCAGGATGCCCTTCTGGCCTCCTGAAGCCCCCAAGCAGGTGCTTCAGCTAGCTCCAGAGAGCTCTGGGTGTTTACTAACTGCCCTGTAGCAGGAGCTGACTCTAGGAGTTCCTTACTCCACTGCCATCTTGTTGGTTCTCTCCCAGAATATTTTTTGAAGAAAGCTAATCATTTCCTTCTTATTCCATGGCTATAACAAATTTTGTCAGTGAATTCTCCCATACTATTAATAGTAGAAAAAAGTTTATCCCAGTTCTTTTTTAGCTAGCAGTTAGTAACTTTATTTAATGAAATTTTGTAGTGTGTCAAATTGTTGGTAAATATAATTGTTATTTTATTTTTAATGAAATAAACTTACCTCTTCAATTTTTAAGAAGATAAATGAAGAAAATAAGGTAGGAATTTTTGTCTAGTTTTTGTTCACTCTAGTATGCTCTGGGCCTAGAACAGTGTCAGAGAGATAGTAGGCACTTAGTAAATATTTATTGAATTGATGAGTGTTGGAAAAATGTTTTGTTTACAGAATAATTTTTGTCCTTCATGATTTGCACATTTAAGAAAGCAGTTATTCCAAGCTGCAGAGGTATTTCTTGACATTTAATCTTTAAAGAGCTGATAAGCATTTAGATATGTTAATCATCAGTTCTCTGTCACTTAGGGCATTTGCTCTACTACTTCTTTCTGTGTCCATTTGTTACCTAGGGACTTTAGAAATAAGAATTATTTTTAAGGCTTCCAGAGCCTGAAGAGAAATTTAAATATAAAAAGGATCTTTAAATAACAAAGCATTTGGTTCTCTCTTACTGTCTCACTCACTTAAAAGCTAAAGCCAGTTAAAGCAATCTTACTCTAAACATTGAGGAATTGTTGAAAAAAGGTAGAAATATTATACCAAATTTAATTTGATTCTGAGACTAATAGGTTCATACTTAGGAGTGAACTATTGAGGGTGAGAATCTCAATGATTAACAAAGTGTGCTGAGGATAGAGGTAGCCCAAAGCCAGAAGGCCTGAGTAATTATACTTTTTCTATTTTATTGAAAATATGGGGTGACTGCAAAGAATGGGAATGAAAATAGATGAGTGAATGTGAGATAAAAAGTAGTTCTACAGTTCTTTTATGGATTGTTTTCTCTGTATACTTTTATTGTTGATGGTTATTTCATAAACTCTGAGGTATTAAGGGAATAGCATGTTTAGCATAGTAGTCATTATTCTCTCTATATTTTTTCTAACTTTAATCACAAGGATTGAAAAGCAATTAACTTTAAAGAAACAATAATTAGATTCAGATCTAGTTCTTTGAAGTCCTGTTTTTAGTTTCTAAAGGCTGCCAACCCAGAAATGGGTTGGCTTTTATAATGAGATGCTGTCTTACTGAAGGTCAGCTGCAGGAGGTCATCACATGCAGTCTCTCTCTGAGCTCAGGTGTGGGCTATCCTGCCCATGGCAGGCGTAAGACTCTGCCCAGATCAAGGCACCAGGGGCAGCTCTTTCCCTGAACTCAGCTGTGGGCAGTTAGGTATACGGCTCCTCTCTCCCTTCTCTTTCATGCCTCTCAGCCTCTCGAAGGCCTCTTTCCTTGCCTCTGTGCTCTGCTGATTGCAGCATAAGACCTCTGAGACCTCTCTCTCAGCTTCTCAGAGTTTCTTTGTCTGCTACTTTTTTCTGTGTGTCTCTGCTTTCAGTCCTCCATTTATAAAGGACTCTAGTAAAAGAACCAAGACCCACCCTGGATCACGTCTTACTGAAGCAATCCAATCAAAAGCCCCACAACTGAATCCAATCTAATCAAAGGGTCCCACACCCACAGGTATGGATTAGCTCCAAGAATGTGATCTTTTCTGGGATCCATACTGTCACATCTTATCTCTAATCTAGAAATCTCCAAATTGCCTTCTTGACTTACTCCTCAAAGGCAGATTTAATAAAGGTGCCATTAATCCCAATTACTTTAGAAAGAAGACATTTTTTTTTCTGCTTAGACTAAAATTTAGTTTTTGTTGTAGTTCTAGGTTCAAAGCCATCATGATATATAATAGAATATGAAAGCAAGGACTAGACTTTGCCCACGTTGTATGCCCAATATCTGATTTAAAACCTTGCTAGGAGACACTCAATATTGACTGAATAAATGCATACATATATATTAATATGATATATATAAACATGATTTTCTCATATTTCAGGACAATTTTCACAAAGATTCCAAGATATAACTATGTGGATCCTGATTTTGCATATACTAAATTTGAAAAAATAGAAAAGAGATCACATCAAAACTACTATGCAGATTATATTAAACATTTAAGAAATGTGCGCCTGCAGAAACAAGCAGAGAGGTAAAGTTCACTTCCTTATATAATATGGAAAAGATCATTATGCCTAAGAGCCAGAATTTTAAAAATTTACTCAATTTATTTTTTATTTTTTACTGATTTAAGTAGTGTTTTAATACAGGAAAAACTCTAAACATTAACTTCAGTTGTTTCCTTTGTTACCTTTTGATTTGGGGATGTCTTGGATAGGTTTCCCAGAAGCAGATCCTGGGACAGGATTCCAGTGCAAGTGATTGATGGAGAATGTGCTCTTAGGAGAAACATGTACTAGATGAGGGAAGCAGGAAAAAGCATGGAAGAGAGCTGAGGAAGGGTGTGTTTCAAATAGTTTACACTCAGACTAATCCCCAGGGTCTATAGAACCTAAATGTGATGACCACTATGCTACGGAAACCAAACTATGGAACCTAAATGGTACCACGTAGTAGTTCTTTTCTCGAGCCAAGAGCCCTCTTTTTTTTTCTCCAAAGATTTTTTTTTATTTTAAAAGAAAATTATTTAGATTACATAAATGGTACGTAAAAAATATAAAGGATTCCAATATGCCTCATTCCCTCCCCCTCCCACACTTTTCCCACATTAACAACATCCGTCATTAGCGTGGTACATTTGTTGCAATTGATGAATACATATTGAAGCATTGCCACTTACCGTGTACTACAGTTTACATTATAGTTTACACTTTATTTCACACAATTTTTTCAGTTATGACAAAATATATAATGGCCTGTATCTGTTACTGTGATGTCTCACAGGACAACTCAAATGTCCAGAAAATGCCCTCATATTACACCTGATTTTCCCTCTCCCATCCCTCAGAACCTCTGGTGAGGGCCCTATCTTTTGAACTCCATCCAGTGGGCTCTCGTTTGGTGCAGTGAAGGCAAGCATAATTTTCTGGATGAGGTGTTAGGGAATGGGCTCCCCTTAGTAGAGGGTGATTTTCTTCAGATGAGTATACTAGTCTAGTTCAGTGCATATGAGTGGGACACCAAAGACATGCACTTTAAGGGAAGATTTGGATTTACAAATGTACAAATGTGTCTTCTAAAGTTAGCTTCAATTTATTACTATGATTCTTATTTTGATAGAGAATGCGTATATTCATATAATGATACGGACATAGGCATACAGCCAGGATCGGGTCTAAAGTCACCCACACTCTCCGAAACAGAAATAGAAGAGGACCTAACTTCAGCAGAGGATCAGGTCAAGCCTAACCAATTGCTCAGTACCAGGCATATGGCATCCAAGGAGACAGAGTCCCTGAGAAGAAAGGCATGTACACTATTTTATATTTTTTATGCCATGTGAATTTCTTAAAACACCTTTTGGTGGCAGTGAACAATTAATATTAATGCTGGAAAAATAAAACCTTTGTGCTTTTTCACAGGTTCTCAAAGGACTTAAATCGAACCCATCCACACCCCAAGAAAAACAAGATTGTAGCCTAATTTTGACACCAAAGCAAATCCATCAAGTAATTGTTGGTAAGAAGCTACAGAATCTTACTGTGGCTTTTTTTTTTTTTTACTCAGGTATATTGAAATAAAATTTATGTTCCATGAAATCCACCATTTTAAAGTATGCTAGTAATTGAATTTTAGTAAATTTACAAAGTTGTGCAATTTTTATCACAATCTAATTTTATAACACCGCTGTCACCCTCATGACCATACAAAGTTACTTGCTATTTCCACTCCTAGCCCCAGGCAACTATTAATTAACTTTCTCTTGCTGTTGATTTTGCCTATTCTGAACATTTCATATCAATGGAAACATACACTATGTGGTGTCCCATATATTTCTTCTTTTACTTAGTGTAATGTTTTTGAAGTTGATCCATGTAGTAGCATGTATCAACACTTGATTCCTATCTGAATAGTATCCCATTTTATGGGTTTATCTACGTTTTGTTTACATGCATTGTGATATTTCCAGTTTGAATTATGGATAAGGTAGCTATGAACATTCATTGACATGAAAGTCATTGAGTAACATGTTTTCATTTCTTTTGGTTAGATTCCCAGGAGTGGAATTGCTGGATTGTATGGTATATTTATATTTAACTTTTCATAAAGCTTGTAAATTGTTTTCCAAAGTAGCATTTCCTAGTTACAATTCCAACAGCAACATACGAGTGTTGTAATTCCTCTACATTCTCACCAACACATGTTATTGTCTTTCTTTTTGATTATAGTCATACTAGTTAATGTGATGTTGTATTTCATTTTGGTTTTTATTTGCATTTGCCTAATGAGGAATAGTGTTGATTGTCTTTTCCTGTGCTTACTTATCTATTTAAATCTTATATTTTCTTTGGAGAAATGTCTTTCAAATCATTTGTCCAATTTTTAAATCAAAGATTTGTCTTGTTATAGAGTTGTAAAAAGTTTTGATATATTCTGGATACAAGTCCTTTATCAGATATATGTTTTCCAAATATTTTCTCCAAGTCTTTATTTTTTCATTTTATTAATTATGTCATTTAAAGTACAATAGTTGTTAATTTAAATGAGGTTGCATTTATCAGTTTTTTTTTCTTTTATAGATCATGCTTTTGGTGTGATGCCCCAAAAATCTTTGCCTAACCCAAGGCCTCAAATATTTTCTTTATGTTTTCTTCTAAAGGTTTTATAATATTAAATTTTGCTTATGGTGTGAATTAAGAGTCTAAATTTGTATTTTTATATGTAAATATCCAATTGTCCCAGCACTTTTTGTTGAAAATACTATCCTTTCCTTGTTGAATTGCCTTGGCAACTTTGTCACATCTAACTAGTATATGTCAGGGTTTATTTCTGGATTCTCAATTCTATTCCATTGCTTTTTATGACTATCTTTCTGCCAGTTCTATACTGTCTTGATTACTGTCGATTTATAATAACTATTGAAATCAGTAAATACAAGTCCTCTAAATTTTCTCTTCGTTTTCAAGATTGCTTTGACTATTCTGGGTCCTTTTCCTTTCCATATAAATAAATATGATCTTATCAAAATTCACTTTGGCTGTCTTGTTCCCTGGATCTTTCTATTAAATTTCTGGTTCCTCTGATAGGCTATTGCTTGCCCCAACCAGTATCAAGACCTTGTTACTTGTTGGACTTCCCTGAGTGTTTGCCACTGAAATCACTAATATTTTTGATAATGCCCCTGGGTATGGAATTTTCTGTCCTTTACCCCAATTAAAATCATTCTCCTTCTACTGCCCTGGTAACAAGTCTGTGCCATAAGGCTGGCTATAGGCAATGGGAGCAGCGCTAGGCTAACTCCAAAGACTTACACTATTCTTACAGAGATTTAGTAGATATTCATGAAAAAAAATGCTTCTAAATGTATTGGGTGCTTTTGGTCAATTATCAGTCTTTAAAAATTTTGATAATTTTGTCCAGTTTTATTGTCACTTTTTGGGGCAAAAACTTACCGATCTACTCATTTAGCCATTCTAGATTTCCCAAACACATATCTCTTTAAAATATGAGATAGATTTATAGTCATGTGAGTTAAAATTGTACATCTTTAAACTTCAATCTCATAGAAATTCTGCAGGCATACATAGAACACTTCTCACCCAATGACAGCAGAATATACATACTTTTCTAGTTCACATGGGTCATTCTCTAGAATAGACCATATGTTAGATCACAAAATTAGTCCCAATAAATTTTTAAAAACTTAAATCATACAAGGTATCTTTCCCAACCACAATGGAATGAAACTAGAAATCAATAATAGAGGGAGAACTGGAAAATTCACAAATACTTGGAAATTAAACAACACGCTCTTAATCAACCAATGGATCACAGTAGAGATTTTAAGGGAAAGCAGGAAATATCTTGAAGCAAACGAAAAATAAAACACAGCATATCACTTATGTGATGCAGCAAATATAGTGCTAGCAGGGACATTTTTAGCTCTAAACGCTTATATTAAAAAAGAAATATCTCAAACCAAAGACCTCATCTCAAAACGGGATCTAGAAAATGAAGAGCAAGTTTAAACTATAGCAAGCAGAAGGAAGGGAAAACAAAGATTTGAGGGGAGGTAAATGGAATAACAAAGAAAAAACAACGAAGAAAATCAGTGAGATTAACACTTGGTTCTTGGAAATGATCAATAAATTTGATAAACACATTTAGCCAGACTGACAAAGGAAAAAAGTGAGAGTATGTAAATAACTAAAATCAGAAATGAAAGGGGGGGACATTACTACCAACTCTACAAAAATTAAAAATAGAATACCTAGATATAGTGAATGAATTTCTACAAACACGCAAACTGCCTACACTAATGCAAGAAGGAATAGACTACCACAACAGAGAAATATCAGGTAAAGAGATTGAAACAGCAATCAAAGACCTCCCAACAAAGAGAAGTCCAGATGAATATTATCCAAAATTCTGAGGATTAAAACCAATCCTGGGAAACGGACTTGGCCCAGTGGATAGGGCGTCCGTCTACCACATGGGAGGTCCGCGGGTCAAACCCCGGGCCTCCTTGACCTGTGTGGAGCTGGCCCATGCGCAGTGCTGATGCGCGCAAGGAGTGCCGTGCCATGCAGGGGTGTCCCCGTGTAGGGGAGCCCCACACGCAAGGAGTGCACCCTGTAAGGAGAGCTGCCCAGCGCGAAAGAAAGTGCAGCCTGCCCAGGAATGGTGCCGCACACGGAGAGCTGACACGACAAGATGATGCAACAAAAAGAGACACAGATTCCCATGCCACTGACAACAGAAGCAGACAAAGAAACAAGATGCAGCAAATAGACGCAGAACAGACAACCGGGGTGAGGGGGGAAGGGGAGAGAAATAAATAAATAAAGAAATATTTAAAAAAAACCAAAACCAATCCTGTTTACACTCTTCCAAAATATTGAAGAGGAGGCAACATCCCCTAATTCATTATCTGAGGCCATCATTACCCTCATACTAAAGCCAGATAAGGATACCATAGGAAAGGAAGTTACAGAGCAATATCTCTCATGAATATAGAAACAAAAATTCTCAACAAAATATTAGAAAAATTAATTCAATAGCACATCAAAGAATTATACATCATGTTCATATGGGATTTATGCCAGGTATGCAAGGGTGGTTCAAGTTTAGAAAATCAGTTAGTGTAATACCCCACATTAATATAAAAAAGGGGTAAAACATTATTATCTAAATTGTTGAGGAAAAGACATTTGAAAGAATGCATCACCCTTGTTAAAAACATTTAGAAAAATAAGAATGTAAGGAAACTTCCTCAATATGATAAAGAGCATATTGGAAAATTCTACAACAAACATCATGCTTAAAGGTGAAAGACTTCAATGAAAGTTCTATCCAGATAATATCAGGAAAAGAAAGAAAGAAAAGACATCCAGATTGGAAAAGATGATTCAAAATTTTCCCTATTTGCAGATGACATGATCTTATATTTATAAAATCCTAAAAATAATTCCCAACAAAGGTACTATAGCTAATAAATGAGTTTAGCTAAAGGGTGGGGTATAAGGTCAACATTCAGAATTCAGTAGTGTTTCTATACACTGGTAATAAACAATTTTAAGAGGAAATCAAGGAAAAATTCCAATTAAATAGTGTAATAATCAGCCAAAGAGGTGCTAATGCGAAATACCAGAAATGGGTTGGTTTCTATAAAGGGTATTTATTTGGGGTAGGAGCGTACAGATACCAGGCCATAAACCATAAGTTACTTCCCTCAACAAAGTCTATTTCCATGTATTAGAGCAAGATGGCGGCAAGGTATTCCAGGGTCTCCAGGGTTCGTCTCTTCCCAGGCCTTGCTTCTCTCTGGGCTCAGGTCCTCTGTTTACTCCACAAGGTCAGCTGTAGACTATCAGCAAATGGCTCTGTCTCTCTCCCTGGGGTCTCTGCCATGTCTAAGGAACTGTCTCTAATCGCCAGTGTTCTTTTCCTGGCTCAGGTCCTCTCTTCCTGGGGCTTGCTTCTCTTTCTTCTGTGTGCTTACTTCCCAGGGCTCCAGCCTCAAACTCCAACATCAACATGCCTCAACTTTGTCCTTTGCCATGTCTTTTATTTGTGAGTCCCCACCCACCAAGGGGTGGGGACGCAACATCCTAATGACATGGCCCAGTCAAAGCCCTAATCATAACTTCATCATGCCAAGACAAGATTACAAACATAATCCACTATCTATTTTTAGAATTCATAACCATATTAAATTGCTACAAATAGCAACTAAAATAACCAAATATATAGATATAAATTTAACAAGGTTGTAAAGGACTTGTATATTGAAAACTACAAAACATTCCTTAAAGAAATAAAAGATATAAATAAATGGAAGGATATTCCATGTTCATGAATTGGAATACTAAATATTATTTTAGTATATCAATTCTACCCAAAGCCACCTACAATTTCAATGCAATCCTTGTCACATTCCAAAATCCTTTGTTGTAGAAAAGTAAAATCCAATCATAAAATTTATATGGAAGGATAAGGTGTTCCAAAATAGCCAATATCTTGAAATAGAAGAACAAAGTTGGAGGACACTCTATTCCTGAATTTAAAACTTACCACAGAGGTACAATTACAGAAACTGCATGGCACAGGCACAAGGACAGGCATATTGACCAATGGAATTGAATCAAAAGTTCAGAAATAAACTCATATCTATACTCAATTGATTTTTTGACATGGATTGTAAATCCACTCAATGGGGAAATAATTGACTCTTCAACATATAGTGCTGAGAAAACTGAATATTCAGATGCAGAAGAATGAAGGTGGACCACCAGTCACATTATATACAAAAATTAACCTAAAGTGGATCAAAAAGCTAAATATAAGTACAAAAACTTTAAAACTCCTAAAAGAAAACAGGGAAGCATCTTCAGCACCTTGTATTAGGTAATGGTTTCTTAGACCTTACACCAAAAGCGTAAGTAAAATTTAATAATAGTTATGAAACTTATTAATATTAGAAACTTTTGTACAACAAAGGACTACATTATGTAAGTCAAAAGACAACTTACAGAATGGGACAAAATATTTGGAAAGCACATATCTGATAAATATCTAATATCCAGAATATATAAAGTAAACCTACAACTCAACAACAAAAAGACAAACAACCCAATTTAAAAATGGGTAAAAGACTTGAATAGACATTTCTCTAAAGAAGATATACAAATAAAGAAAATGCACATGAAAAGAGGCTGAACTTCATCATCTGTCTGGAAAATGTAAAACCAAAACCACAAAGAGATACCTTTTCACACCCATTAAAATGATTATTATTTAAAAAATGGAAAATTACAAGTGTTGGAGAGGATGTGGAGAAATAAGAAAACTGATTCATTGCTGGTGACAGTGTAAAATGGTGGAGCCACTGTGGAAGACAGTTTGGCGGTTCTACAGAAAGCTCAGTATAGAAGTGCCGTATGACCCAGTAATCCCACTACTAGGTATTTACCTCCAAAGAATTGATATTTGCATATCGATGTTCATGATGGCATTTTTCATCATTGCCAAAAGATGGAAGCAGCCCAAATGTCCATCATCCAATGAATGGATAAATAAAACATGGTATATATATGATGGAATATTATTCATCCCTAAAAATGAATGAAGTCCTGATATATGCAACATAAATGAACCTTGAAGACATCATGGTGAGTGTGATATGAGTCAGACACAAAAGGATAAATAGTGTACGATCTCACTGATTTGAAATAATTACAATAATCAAACTCATAGAGTCAGAATCGAGAAGATAGGTTACCAGGTGACGGGGTGAGTATAGAGAACAGGAAGTTAATGGTTAACTATTTGGAATGATGGCAATGTTTTGGTAATGGGTGGTGATAAAGGCAGTTTAACACTGAACATAATTACAAGTAATTACTGAAATATTTATCTGAATGTGATTAAAAGTGGAAAATGTTAGATTGTATATATAGTAACAAAATTTTAAAAATCCGTGGAACTATAATATACAAACAGTGAACTCTAAATTAAATCATCAACTGAAGTTAATAGTATAATTATGAAAATGTGCTATCATCAATTGTAACAAATTTTCCACACCAATGCCAGTTGTTGATAATAGGGTGGTATAAGAGAATCCTATATTTTATGCATATTTGTGGCATAAACTCACAACTTTTCTAATAAAGAATCAAAATATTTTTAAAAAAACAAGATACCATTTTATACCCATGAGAATGCCTACTATTTTTTAAAAGAGGAAAATAACAAAGGCTGTGAAGACATAGGTTATCTCATTCATTGTTGCTGTGAATGTAAAATGGTTCAGCTGCTGTGCTGTGGAAGACTGTTAGGTAGTACTTCTTGAAGTTAATTATAGAATTTCAGTATGACCCAGCAGTACCACTTCTTAGGTCTATACCCCAAAGTATTGGAAGCAGGGACTCAAACATATTTTCACACTGATGCAATTCAAGCATCCATCAGCAGATGAATGTATGAATAAAATGTTGTGTATACATACAATGGAATATTATTCAGTCATAAAAAGGAATGAAGGTCTGATACATGCAATAATATGGATGAACCTTGAAACCATCACATTAAGTAACATTGACCAGACCCAATAGGACAAATATTGTATGATATCATTGATAGGAAATAGTTAGAATAGAAAAAACCTCATGGAATGGGAAACTAGCATGTTACCAAGTGCTGTAGTGGGGGTAGGGAATGGGTAATTAATGTTTAATTGGTATAGAATTTCTGTTTGGGATGATGGAAAAGTTTTGGCAATGGATGGTGGTAACGGTAGCACAACATTTTGAATAGAATTAGCATCATTGAATTATATATTTGAATGTGGTTAAAAGGGAGAAATTTTAGGTTGTATATATGTTACTAGAATAAAAATATTAAAAAAGAAACAAACAAGAAAGAGTAGTCTTTTCAACAAATGGTGCCAATATATTTGCACTACATTAGAAAAAAGAGTTTGTATCTATATCTACCTTGATATAAAAAAAACCCACAAAAAACAAAAAACTAAATGAAACTATATTCCATAACCATGTGCTTCTTTTCCCATAGAAAAACAAAAGAAATGAATATATGACTTTGGGTTAGGCAAAGATTTCTTAGATATGAAACAAAAGGCATGATCCATAAAAGAACAAACGAGGGAGAGGAGGTGGCTCAAGTGGTGGAGTGCCCGCTTCCCACATAGGAGGTACCAAGTTCAGTTTCTGGTACCTCCTAAAAACAAACAAAATAAGAAAACAAGCAGATAAATGAAAAAAGAAAAACAACTCAGGGGAGCCAATGTGGTTCAGTGATTGAGCGCTGGTTTCCCACATACAAGGTCCTGGGTTCAATCTCTGTCCCTGGTGCATCAAAATAAAAAGAAAAGAAAAGAAAGAAAGAAAAAGACAAGTGTTTAAATTGGACATGATCCAATTTGTTTCTCTCTGATCTTCAAAATACACTGATAATATAATAAAAACATGTCTTAGAATATGAGAAAACATTTGCAAATTTTATATCTAAGACAGAATTTTAAGCAGTCTCAGGAGTAAATTTTATGAAAAGAAATAACCTGAATAAAAAATGGACAAGAAATTCAAATGGATGTTTTGTCAAAGAAGATATATAAATGACAAAAAATCACAGTATCCACCAGTCATCTGGAAAACACAATGAAATATTACTATAAATCTATTAGAATTGTTAAAATAATGCACACACACACAACCCTGACCATTTCAATTATTGCCAAGATTTGAAGGAACTAGTACTCTCATAAACTTCTCTTGGGAATGTGAAGTGCTACAACCACTTTGCAAAACGTTTTGGCAGTTTCTTTTACCTTTAAACATAAACCTACCATATAATTCATCCATTCTTCCTCTAAAAGTATTTATCCAAGAGAAATGAAAGCGTATTTCCAAACAAATACTTGTGCATAAATGTTAATAGCAGCATTAATAATTAATAACTGTAAATAACCCAACATTCAAACAGCAGATGAATAGACAAAAAATTATGTACATGGACAATGGAATGCTATTTAGCAATATTAAGGGATGGTCTATGGAAATATGCATCATTGTGCACTTTCATTAGATGCAGTTTACTGTATATCAGTTATACCTCAATAAAGCTGTCAAGGGAAGTGAATGTGGCTCAAGCAATTGGGCTTCTGTCTACCATGTAGGAGGTCCATGGTTCAATGTCCAGGGCCTCCTGGTGAAGGCAAGCTGGACCGTGTGGTGAGCTGGCCCATGTGGAGTGCTGCCCCATGCAAAGAGTGCTGACCTGCGCAGAATACTGCCCTACGAAGGAGTGCTGCCCTGCACAGGAGTGCTGCCCCATGCAGGAGTGCTGGCCCACATACAAAGAGCTGTGCAGGGAGATGACGCAACGAAAAGCAACTGACACAGAAGGAATATAATAAGAAACACAGCAGATAAGGGAGCTGAGGTAGTGCAAGAGAATGATCACCTCTCTCCCACTCCAGAAGGTCCCAGGATCCATTCCCAGAGCTGCCTAATGAGAATGCAAGCAGACACGGAAGAACATACAGCAAATGGACACAGAGAGCAGACAACGGGGGGAGGGGATAGGCAAAATAAATTAATTAATTAAAAAAAATAAAGCTGTCAAAATGGCAGGGGAATATGTAATTAGAATTATTACAATATAAAATATTTAGCATAAAAATGGGAAACTTAAAAAAATGCCTCACAGGAAAATTCTACATTTCTGTAACTTTTGTATAAGTAAAACACCAAATTAATATGTTGGGCGAGAGAGGGCTTTGGAATTTGGAAATTCACATGTAAAGATGAATTATAATGAGTGTTTATAATTTTATTATATAATTAGAATATATTTATATTGCGCTTTAGTCAATAATCTCCAAATAGCAAATTATCTTCATTTAAATAGAAAAGCTTTTTTAATAATTTCTGTTGTATCAACTATTTTTCTTAGTAAGATTTTTACAAGTTTACTGGTTAAAATATAGCATGAAAGCTTAAAAAATAAATAAATGACCCCCTTTCCCAATATGAAACTTGACAACTAACCTACTTTTCATTATTTCAGGGCCCTCTGTCCTTAACTTTGGTGATGTTTGTGTGAACTCAATGAATACTCATCTACTGCATGTTATTAATATGCTATCCATGCATATTTTGATCCAGTTAGATATTGACTTAGCAGAACTTCAGAAGACCAACCAATTTTCATATGTGATACCACCTACAACCAGTACTTATATTTCAATGGTATTTGAATCTTCCACCACTGGAAAATTTTGGAAGTAGGATTTATTTTCTAATTTCTACATACTAGAATCAAAGTGTCTTTTTGTAGCCTTTGTACATATTTGGTCCCAAATAATTGTAGTTCATATTATATTTGGTCTCAAAATGTAGAACCTGTATGTGCATGAATTTGTAGACTTATGGATTCATATTTCTGTGGTAGCATAATTATCATTCTAATTGTTTTTTCAGTATTATATAGTAAAAATCAACTGTAGATATTACTCAGTAGTATTTGCATTTTTAGATGTGACTTAATTCTGTAATTGCAAAATAGTTATGATCAATTATATTTGGATGCCTTTGCTGTGTTACAGGTCTTTCACCTTCACAGTGAACAACATACCTGGTGGGCACATCCTTGTGATGGCGGTCGTCCTTCCAGTAAATCTCGAGCTATCGACTCATGAGCTAGTATTGAAACCACAAGGCTTCTTGGTGGAAACATCTTTTAGGGGGACAGTTAGGTTATATAATCCCCAAAATTTTTTTGCTCAGTTTAGATGGGAACCAGTAAACACAGAAAGAGGGATGGCATTTTCCATTCGTCCAGCTACAGGTAATGGTTTACTTTATTTGTTTGATTTCTTTTTCTTCCCTCCCTCCCCCCTTCCCGCCCTCCCTTCCTCCCTTCCTTTTTCCTTCCTCCCTTCCTCCCTCCCTCCCTCTCTCCCTTCCTTCCTTCCCTCTCTCATACCCTCCTTCCTTCTTCCATCTGTCCTTCCTTCCACTGATTTATTTACTCAGATATCTATTCATTAACCATTTATTGACTATGTGCTGCATGCTTGATACTAAGAACATAGAAGTAAATCAGATACCGTCGTCAGGCACATTTATTTTTATTTACATATATATGATTTGAAAATACAGATCCTGATAGGAAAAGTGATTTTTGTTTAGTTTTAGTGTGAGAATGATGACATCGTCAGAATAACATATATTTTATTAGATTTTGAATTTTTTAAAATTCACAAATTCTTTATATTCAATACTTAATAGTGATTAAAATCCAATCAATACGATTCTGAGCATAAACTAAAACTCCTTCAAATAAGATATGTTGATTTATAGAAAGTAGTCTCAGAGTTCTTGTTTTTGATGGCCTTTTCCATTGTTATCCCTCCTTTTCTTAACCTTGCTTCTGCTGTTTCCTTGAATCTATAAGTCCATGTACTGTACCTGTTATAAAACTAAGCCCTGGTAATTGCTAAACTATGACTTAACTAGTAGCTTGTTCAATTTAGAACACCTCATTGTGATATACTGTGAAGACCTCAAGTGGACACTTGCTATCATTTAAGGAAATAAAATGGCAAATTAGAATGATCAATTTGGCACTTTCATTTTTTGAACATGCCATGCCTTTCCAGCTAGATGGAAAGATCTTTGCAGCGACTCATGTGGTAGTTTACAACTAGCTGAGATCTGGTTCTCTATGAATGGAAAGAAAACAATCTTTGGAGTCAGATATATCTGATTTCAAAACTAGTCTTATCTTCTCACTAGCTTTGTGATCTTGAGCAATACTCTCTATGAGCTGTAAAATGGACAGATTAATCTATCTCATAAAGTGCTGTGAAGATTAAATGCATGGAAAACTCCTTCTATAATGCCTGGCAAAGAGTAACTGACAAATAAATGGAAAGCTACTTGTTTAGAAAAATTTGTTAATTCTGTTTAGATTTTGTTGTTGTTGTTCTGAAACTGTCCTCAGAGTAATAACCCCTTATCATTTATCTTGCTACCCATCTCCATCATCACTTCCTTGTTCCGTCCATCCCTCACCTCTTCCCTCTTTATCTCTAATTTAGAGCAGTCATTATTTGGGATATAAGTGAACTATAATTCAGATCCCAGAGGAGTCCTGACTTGTTTAATTGTTGCTTTAGTGTCTTTTCTTGTGAGTATCAGTCATTTCCAAATCAAGATTTTTATGTAACTCTACAAGTATTTATAACAGGGGATGTTATAAAAAATCATAAGCATTAATTTAAACCCACTTAATTTTATTATGCATAGGTGGAGATGTGGATACATTAATCAAGTGGGAGAGTAGGGCTATTTTTCCTCTAAGGCTAGAGATTCCTGGTAGAGCCATGTGTAATAGTTTCAGCTAAAGCACACTCCCAGATCATATATGTATAGTTTTTTAACATTTGAGGTATATTTTCATCAAACCTTAACATGTTCATTTGACCAAGCTCTCTTTTTATAAGTTGTTAATACCTTAATTCTGAGTCCTGCCCAATCTAGAGAATAATTAGAAAAAAAGAGATACAGAGTTGTATCCATTTCAAAACCTTCTCCAGTTTGTTTGGGCAGATATGAAGCATGACTAGCTATGTTTCCTGCATTCCAGCTTTTCCTTGGATTTCCTTGTCCTAGCTAGGACCGAATGGGTTAGGATTCCCTTCAGGCTGCCATGAAAATGCAATAATGATACTTAATTTGTACAAACCAGTAGTAGTGTTACAATATTATAAACCAGAGCATCAGTTATCATGGTGTTTAGAACAGTTGCATTTACAGGGGAGATTTTAGCATTTACTTTTATTATCTTTTGGTCACTCACAGAAACTTTTACAGTTTCTTAGTCAAATAATTATGCCTAAATCACAAAAACAAAAGGCATTTAATTCCAGATAAAATATCTGTATGAAAAATACCATTAGTCTTTAAATACTTTAGATTTTTTTATTTAGAACATAATGATACAGTGCCCAAATCTATTTCATATAGAATTGAGTAAATTTTGTACAATTTGTATGATATGCATAGATTTACTCAAGTCATTTTCCTTTTAAGGCACAGAATATTCTCATTTATTTATGTAATTTTTTGTCGTTTTTGCCTCTTATTACAAATAGAAAGTGATTTTTTTTTGCCAAGCTATTTTTATATCTTTTTTGCTGGATAATACATTTAATCATATGCCTCTAAGTATTTTTAAACATGCATAAATAGCTCTATTTTAAATTTTATGTTGCATTTGTCTTTTCTCCTTGAGGTGTGATGTATTTTGGATTTGTGCTTGGATCTTGGATATTGTAAAGGGAGAATGTAGGCATTGACTGATATTTTTAAAGATAGAATTGGCTTTTTAAACGGACTTTTCTATTAGGTATTGTTCATGTTCCTCTTTGTTTTGTTTTGTTTTCATCTTGGTTCTCTTTAACCTTACTGAAACCTTGAATCACTCAACCCTGAAATCAGCCTTTAATCAGTTCACTCTCACTGTCTTCTTTCACACCTTGGCCATTTGCAGTACTTGCCCTGCCAATCTCAGCCTTGGGTCAGTCCGGCGATCCAGTTCTCCCCCTGATATGTATAATATTCATTGGGAAAATATATAGCTAATTGTTTGGAGGGAATATTCAAATGGTTGTTTTTTTCACCATCGGCTGATCTCTCAATATAGACCTAACATTCTTGTACTTTTTAAGGTGCACAGATATCACGGTAATGCTCAGATATCATATATGTATGTAACATTGAATCTTCTTGGTCAAAGTTTTCTTTTCCCATCACAGCCTTGTCCACACCCCACTCTATTCCTGTGCTGCAATGCAACTTTTGTCCTTGCTCCAGGCCTTGTCTACCCACAACACTCCTCATCTTTCATTGTGCAACTCAAATGCCACCTCTTTATAATGAATTTTTTAGATCCTTCTCTCACTTCTCTTTTCTGCTCCCATTATGCTTTTGTTATACCATCTACAATTATTTGTTTATATCTGTCTCTATTGCAGTAGATGCTGCTATGCCAATATCTGAAATCCATTCCCCTTTCTTTATATATATATATAATATATATATTTGGAGAAGCTGTAAGCTTACAAAACAATCATGCATAATGTGCAGAATTCCCATACATCACCCCTCCAACCAAAACTTTACATTGTTTTGAAACATTTGTTACAGATTATGAAAGCACATAATCAGACTAATGTCCATAGCATATACTTGGTATATTTTTTCATATGCCCCATATTATTAATGCCATGTATTGGTATTGTACATTTATTATAGCTCATGAGAGAACACTCTCATATTTGGGCTGTTAACCACAGTCCATCTTCCACCACATGGTTCACTGTGTTATACAGGATACAGTTATACAGTCTCATACCTTGTACTATCTATCCAGAGTGTACACTGATTGGCTCTTACTGTCATTATGGAATTGTACAGTCACCACCTAAGTAAATTTTTGAATATTTTCCTTAGTCTAAAAGAAAAAAAAAAGTCATGCCCCCTTATTATTGACCCTTAGCATTGATTTAGTACTTCTTTGACATTGAAGCATGAATATTACAATATTGATGTTAACTCTAGTCCATAAGTTACATCAGTAGTATTTGTCCCATGCATCACCATATTCTTACCATCTTGTAATAGTGATGTACATTTGTTCTAGTTCATAGAAGAATATTTTTGTATTTGTATTATTAACCACAGTCCTCATCCACCTTTGGGTTCATTATGTTATTCATCCCTAGATTTTTCTCTAGCTTTCTCTCAATTGACTTTGCATCCCTAGACTACCCTTTTCAGCCACAATCCCATTTATAAAGCAGTGTTAGTTATACTCACTATAATGTGTTACCATGAACCCTATTCATTTCCACATTTTTACAGTCAAGCTAATTAAAAATTCTGCATACGTTAAGCATCGGTACCCCTTCTCAGTCTACATCCTATCTCCTAGTAAGCTATACTCTGGGTTTTAGCTCTATGTATTTATTCTTCGTATTTAGTTCATATTAGTGAGACCATACAATATTTGTCCTTTTGTGTCTGGCTTATTTCATTCTGCATAATCTCCTTAGGGTTCATGCATGTTATCATATGTGTTCAAATTGTATTTCTTCTTATAGCAGCATAGTATTCCATTGTATGTATATACCACATTCTGTTTATCTGTTCATCAGTTAATAGACCCTTGGGTTGTTTCCATCTTTTGGCATTCCTAATAGGTTCTCAATACATTTGGATTATGGAAATGTGTTAGTTACTGATAGCTATATCAGTAGTTACATCTCTAAAGTAATGCCTCCTTCTGAAATCCAAAATAAGTGTCAGACATTGAGAGGTATTTCAGAATATTAGGAAACATGGAAAGGAAAGTTTTGGACAGGGAATCACAAATGATTTTCTACTGTCTATATGTAAGGCCAGATCTAATCCTGCAACTGTTGGCTTCATTCATAAATTTTTTATTGCTTCCCAAATACTTGCATACTTTTTGGCCATATATTTGGATTTGCTTATTAAATTTGGAAAATAAGGTGTGCATTTAGAATTCATAATCAAACCCTATGGGTCTATACTCATTTGATATACTCTCAGCATTTCCCTATTTTTAGAGTTTAAGTTGTTACATTTTTATGTCAGCTTTTATTTTGGATATTAAGAAATAATAAAATGAAAATGTCTTTTTTTTCTCTATCCTCTGTATAGGCATCGTTGAAGCATACTCATCACTGGAATGTGAAGTAACATGGCAGCCAAGTTTCAGTTCTCCAGAGAAGGGAGAATTTGTTCTTCAGGTCAATGAAGGAAAGACATCGAAGCTAAAATGTGTTGCACATGTAATGATTTCCCTTGAATATGATTTTTATTTTGAGGGGTATAAACTCATGGGGTATAGAAATGTATGTATTGTTGGATATGCATATATATATATATAGTTTGTAAAGACTGCTTTTGCATGCAACACTTAATTGTCTCAGCAGCTTCATGGAGCCACTTGTCTGTATTATGTAGAATTAACTCAGAAACCAAAACTTTTATGAAACACTATTGGCTTCCTGTTAAAGCTTCTATAATATGAAATACCCTCAGGGGAGTCATTTGAAATTAAATTATTGCATTATAGAAGACACAAAAAAATAGATAAAATTATATTTTTTCCTGAATTGCATGGCTAATATTCTAGTAGAAATTAGTAATTCCGTATGAAATGGATCATTTATTTTCCATAGCAAGAAAATACAGAAAATTCTTATTTTAAAAAATGTACTTATTTTAATGAAAATGTGGGTAAAATGAAAGCTGTAATTTTAACTTTTGTTCTGTGGTAGCAGTCTTGAAGTCCTTAATGCCACATCTCTTAAACACCAAGAATGCACTAACACAAGCCAAATGCTGTCTTACTAAGTTCCATCTTTATCTCTAGGCCATGCCCATTTTCGTACATATTTCAGCTATGAAAGAGCATGTTAATCTTAAGGAATGAGAGAGTCATCTGCTTAGGTAATGTCAAATCACAGTCAAAACTCAGTAGGGTCTTCTCTTCAGGGCTTGAAACTACTCCTTCTTACTACATGTAAATAACTCATTATTCTTTCTTTAACTTCTTATTGAAGCATAACATACAGAGAGTTATACATATTATAAATTATGTATATTTCAGTTAATTTTCAGAAGCTGATAACACCTTTGTAACCAGCATCCACATCAACCAGACCAAGAAACAGAACATAGCTAGCACCCTAAGCGTCCCCTTCTGCCTCCTGCTCACATCCAGGCACTATGTTTCTCTCCTGGGGTCATCACTATCCCTGCTTCTAAGAGAATAGATTAACTTCATCTGTTGTTGAACTTTATATAAATGTAATCAAACCATATGTTCTCTTTTAGTCTGTCCTGTTTTGTTTATCATTATGTTTGTGCAATTCATCTGTGTTAATACGTGTGGTTGTAGATGTTTCATTTTCATTGCTGGATAGTATTCCATCACATGACTATAGGGTATTGAGATTATTTCAAAGTTTTAGTTATTACAATATCCTCTATAAACATTCTTATACCCCCTCATTGTTTTACACTTGCTCTCTGTTTGTTGTGTGCTCATCTTCCTTTTAGGAGGCACCAGGAACCAAACCTGGAGCCTCCCACATAGGAGGGAGGCACATAATCACTTGAGCCACCTCTGCTCCCTGCTTTGTTGTGTCTCTCTTTATGTTTTCCTCTTTGTGTCTCTTGTTGCATTATCTTTTACATCAGTTCACCACACCTGCCCATTCCATCAGCTTGCTGTCTTGCTTGTCTTCTCTAGGAGGCACCAGGAACTGAACCTAGAACCTCTCATGTGGTAGGTAGAAGCTCAATTACTTGACCACATCAGTTTCCCTTATAGCTGTCTTTCTTTTTAAATAATTACATTTATTTATTTATTTATTTATTTATTTATTCATTCATTCATTCCTCCCTTCCCCCCTTGTGGCTTGCTTGCTGTCTGCTCTCTGTGTCCATTCACTGTGCATTTTTCTTCTTTTTTTTTTAAGATTTATTTATTTATTTCTCTCCCCTTCCCTCCCACTCTGGTTGTCTGTTCTCTGTGTCTATTTGCTGCGTCTTCTTCTTTGTCTGCTTCTGTTGTTGTCAGCAGCACGGGAATCTGTGTTTCTTTTTATTGTCATCTTGTGTGTCAGCTCTCCATGTGTGTGGCACCATTCCTGAGCAGGCTGCACTTTCTTTTGCACTGGGCGGCTTTCCTTATGGGGCGCATTCCTTACGTGTGGGGCTCCCCTACATGGGGACACCCCTGCGTGGCAGGGCACTACTTGATATGAGTTCACACAGACAGGAAATGACCTAACTGGAATTTATATCCATATCTGTCTGCCTCCACAACCTTTGCTGTTACCCTATATGATATTTTGCATTCTGCTTTTCCTACACAGGAATTAGAAAAGAATTAAACCCTGAGATCTCAGAATAATGAATTAAATTACTTTTATGTAAATTGTTATTAAGCACTTAAAGTTAATTGAACTTTAGATTCCAGTTCTCCTCATGCTACTGTTTGCTTTTCTATGAAATGGGAGTGGCAGATAGTATTACCAGTTCTTAAAATTTGTTCTGTGATGCCCTGGTTCTGTGACGGGCCTTGTCTTGGGATGAGTAGAAGACCCATACTTAACACATTCTAACAAATTCTACAAGTAACTATAACTTCTCCATTCTCAAATAAACAAAGTGTACCTTATCAGCATATTTAGCACTATAAGAAGACTTCTAGTAGAAACCTGATAGATAATTTCATTTGTCAAGATGTTTCCCATATATAGGTGGCCCATGAACCTTTTCCTTTTACATATACATATTAACACCCTGCACATAGTTAGGGAAGGCTGATAGAGGACCTCTAAATATCCATTTCAGTGATTAATCTACATGACTTTCAGTCATGAACTCATTTCCTCCATAGAATTATCTTGTGCCCTCTGCCTTCCCATCTCAGAGTACGTTTTAAGTATTCCATTCTATTTTCATTTATTTTAGGCATACCACAAAATCTGATAGCACTTGATATTTTAAAAATTTCCATGAACTGAATGTAACTGAGCTAATTGTAGATATATATATGTATGTATATTCTTGTTCTAGCTATGTTCTCTTCTTTCTCTACGAGGACTTTAATTCTTTGATCATAGTAAGGAATTCTTTTGGTCACAGAGAGATTATACCAGGTTGGTACATCAAAAATTATGTTTGCTGAAATATATTTTCGCATGTTTGCTGGCACTGGCGAATGCTATTTAATCACTGCACAACCTAGGCCAAATATTTAATCACCTTGAAATTTATTTTTTCAGCTGTAAAATTTATAGTACCATCCATCCAGTCATTTATTGAGCCCATATTTTGTGCTAGGCACTATGTCGGGCTCTGAGTATTCAAAGGTGAAAAATATAGATATTGTCCTATTGCTCTCTAAATACTTTCTGGACTGATAAAACTGTAGTGATAAAGTAAGTGAAGAACTACTTCTATCTCTAGCTCATACTGGGTGCACAATCTGTTGTTGTTATCATTGTTATTATATCTAAAATATCTAAATAAAAGTAGGGTTTATCTTGCATGCTAGAACAACTTGAGTGAAGAATATAGCAGAATAATAAATTTTTCTTTTGTTTTCTTACATTGGTCATCTCTTTTGTTAATGTACATTTCCAATTAAGTTACTTCATTCTTGTAAACAAAGCTATTAAAGTACTTTGTTTACCACTATTCCTATTGCTTTTTTCCTATCTCCTCTCATTTTTTAGCTTGGTCATACCAAGGTCATGTTTTTGGAGCCAAGGATACTTTTCAGTAACAGCCCTCAAGGTTTAACAACTTGGAGGAAAGCCATTCTTCACAATGTAGGACAAAACCATGCTTATTTCAAGGTAATGTCAAATTTTGGTCCTATTTCTTTTCTGAATCAGATCACACTATGATATGAAATATGTTTTGTCATGAGCATTATGAAGCTAACACTTTAGTCCTTATAAATAGGTTTATGTTTCTTTTAAGATTCAGCATATGGGATTTACCTGAGTACAGATCCTCTCGTTTGTCCTCTTTATTTTCCATGAGAATCCTTTTTCTCTTCTTCTTCTTTCTGTATTTTAGTTTGTTTTACTGAAAAAGAGATTGGTAATTTGATAAAAACAAAAAATTCAAAATGTACACATTAGTAATTGAGGTTTTGTCTAATATATTTAGGCGATTTTTTTATTCTCTTCATTTTTGCTCTAAAATCTGGATGGTTATGTTAGCAACTGGGACCTAGACTGAGGCCATTCTGAAGATATTCTAAATATTTTTTGCTCCTAATTTAAATGGTGTCAGTGAGGTGGGGAGTGAGGTTGTTTTTTTTTTTTTAATTGAAAAAAGATATTAAGCTGTCCCCTTCTTCCAACAATGGTGGCAATAGCAGTAAGCGTTTGAGATCTTTCATTCAGGATTTGATTCACATGTGTTTTTCTCTTCAAATCAAATCAACTCTTTCTCTTAAATACATGAATCATGATACTCTCTTTTTTTAAAAATATTTGTTTTATTTATCACCACCACCCAACCACTTGCTTGCTGTCTGCTCTGTGTCCATTCGCTGCACGGTCTTCTGTGTCTGCTTGTCTCCCTTTGTTGTGTCATCTTGCTGTACCAGCTCTCCGTGGGCACAGGCTGTCAGCTTTCTGGAAGCATGGGCCGTCAGCTCTCCGGGCCAGCTTGCCTTCACAAGGAGGCCCTGGGAAGTGAACCCAGGGCCTCCCATATGGTAGACAGGAGCCCTATGGGTTGAGCCATATCCGCTTCCCTCATGATACTTTTATTCTCTGTTGCTTCAGAATTAGTTTTTACCTAAATAGCCTTATTTGTTTTCTCACTCCTAAAAATATTTTGGCCAGTTTTCCTTTAAATTATTATGGCTTAAAGCACGGTAGATAGGCCTAAAATGGCTTCTGACATACCGATTCATAAATCGTTGGTAAGTTAACCTTCACATTTTTCAAAGGTCAAAATGATATTTTAGCTATTACTCTTTCTACCAAGGAGGTAATAAAGAAGAGGAGATGAAATAATTTTGTTTCCCTATTAACTTTGCTTTCAGTTCTTTTTTAGAAAATAGGAAAGGCAAATTGTCAAAGTAATATCTAGAATTTTGTTATCTTCTGTAACAGATATATTTGATCCTTAGACTTTTTGCAGAGTCTTGGAAGCATTCCAGATAATAAACTCTTTCATCCTGTTTGAATTAGAATGTGCCATTTTTTTAGGAGGTACCTGGGATTAAATCCGGGACCTCCTACATGCAAAGCAGGCACTCAACCACTGAGCTACATCTGCTCCTTGAAGGTGCCACTTCTGAAGGTTTTTTTTGTTGGGTTAGGGGAAAAATTGCTTGTTGAAGTTCAAACTATCTATGCATCTGGTTTTTTGATAATCTATTTCAAAATTATCTCATGTCCTGAGCCCTGTGGTCCTCTCTCTAGGTAATAGTTTGAAAGGTTTCCTATGAAAGCATAAAGGATAACGTAGCATTTCTGCACATTTTCACTCATAGGTTTGTGACCAGAGTCTTTTGTCTACCATTAATATTGTTCCATCACAAGGGATAATTCCACTGGGGGGACTAACTGTCCTCAATATCTCCTGTACCCCCAGTGTGGCAGAAAAATTTGATACAAGAGCAAAGGTATGTCTCTCTCTATGTGCATGTATTTGCACTTTAAATATGTCTATGTGGGGTTGTTTGGTTATTTAGCATACTTGTAACAGTACATAAAATGCTGTAAAATGCTATGCACAGTTTTATTCTTAGAAAACTTGTTTTAATTGTTCTTCTCTTGGGAATAGGTTTAAATGTTATGATAACGAAGAACAATTTTTAAAGTTTCTGTTATTTTTCTAGCAATTGAGTCAGATATTTTAAGAAGTGCGGTTTTTAGAGATCTAAATAAATTATTATACCTACATTAAGCTATTGTAAAATCAGGTAGCAGAATTCGGTGGGGGTGTTTGGAGGAAATACACTTCATGAAAGTTGGTGGTGGATATTTCTACTAGGTTTAAATGGATATTTTCATCAATGAGGCACTTTTCACATGAAATTGTAATGATATTTGCCGTATCTGAGCTGGAAAATCACTCACTAATCACAAAGCAAACTGTGGCTTTTTTTATAGCATCAGTTAGGTAACTTAGGGAAAAATATATTTGGAATGCTAATTTTAAATAGCTTTAATGAAATATATGAATTGTAGGTGAATTCAATATGCTATCAACATCTGTAGTTTATAGCACACGTAAAATGTTTACTGCTTGATGTTTTGGGAATTATGTAAATGAAATGATATTACCTGATTTTAGACATTTCTCTAAGTGTTCGTTAAATTGAATTGATAAAACAGGTAAGACCTGCCTGTTTAAAATTTTATTTAATTATAAAGCTCAAGAGTAGGATACTGTTGATTTTCCCCCTGATGATTAGCTGTGTTCATCTACTCACATTAAACAACATATATGTACACTGTCATCAGATAAAAACAAGTAGCTTTAAATATATCCCCCATTATATCCCTCAATATGCCATAACGATTAATGATAAAATAATATGCTACTTAATGAAATGGATGTTGATTTGTCTGGCCCACAAATAAACAGCTTAAGAATTGTATTTCGGGAAACAGACTTGGCCCAGTGGTTAGGGCGTCCATCTACCACATGGGAGGTCCGCGGTTCAAACCCCGGGCCTCCTTGACCCGTGTGGAGCTGGCCCATGTGCAGTGCTGATGCGCGCAAGGATTGCCTTGCCATGCAGGGGTGTCCCCGCGTAGGGGAGCCCCACGTGCAAGGAGTGCGCCCGTAAGGAGAGCCGCCCAGTGCGAAAGGAAGTGCAGCCTGCCCAGAAATGGCGCCGCCCACACTTCCCGTGCCGCTGACGACAACAGAAGTGGACAAAGAAACAAGACGCAGCAAATAGACACAGAGAACAGACAACCGGGGGAGGGGGGGAATTAAATAAATAAATAAATCTTTAAAAAAAAAAAAAGGAATTGTATTTCACTTTTATGAGGAAATATGTAATGAAAGATATTTTTACATTAATTATTCTGTCATATGATCTGAGAGTAGGACTGAATATATTTTTAAAAAGCCCAATATTCTAGAAAAATTTCAAAAATGTTGTCACGAAAAATATTGATTTTACTATAAATGTAACTTTTCTATTTTAGTGGATTATGATATTTTTACAAATCTTACCTCTTTTAACAGTGAAATATAATGAGGTTCATTTATTCACTGAGTCAATGCATGTTTACTAGATGGACATTATGTATCAGTTTGTGTTGCTGATGCTAGGGGATCCAAAGTGAGCAATATAACCAGGGTCCTTGAACTCAAAGAGCTTGCAGTCTGGTGGGGAATCCAAATAATTTAGTAGAAAATTGTAAAATAGTGTGCTAAGTATTGTGTTGGAGGAACACAGCAGACTAAGGGAGTACACAGGAGAAGTATGCAATCCATGCTTAAAGTATCAGGGATAGCTTCTTGGGGTAGGATATATCTAAAAGAGACCTGAAGTTAAGAATCTGGCAGGTGAAAGGGATAGTGGTGGGATAGAGGAGGAGAAAGAAAAGACTATTTCAGGAAGAACAAATAGCCTGTGTTCAGGCATGGGAAGAGAGAGGGCTGCAAGGCTGATATGAGAACCTTAAAGACTAGCATGACCAGATGAAGGACTGCATGGATGACAGAGGAGAAAATTACACTTAGAGACCTGTGCAAGTTTTCGGCCATGCAGGACCTTATCAACAATGTTAAGAAATCATGGGAAAATAAAATGGCCTTAAATATAATGCTAGCTGAAAAAGGGGGAGTCTGTGTTATAATTAAAACTATTTACTGTACATTCATCCCTAATAACACTGCCCCTAACAGAACTATCACTAAAGCTTAATAAGGCCTAATAGCCCTATCTGAAAAATTAACAGAAAATTCTGGCATTAGTAATTCACTCACAGGATGGCTTGGAAATTGGTTTGGAAAATGGAAAGGGGTTGCACTGTCCATTTTAACTTCCCTCATTATCTCAGCTTACCATAGTCGGATGCTGTATCATTCCATGTGCCCGAGTGCTAGTTCAAAGACTCATTAAAACCGCCCTAACCAAACAAATGTCCATAGGCAAAACAATCTGTACCCCCTTAAAGAAGGAGATCCCTATGATGAAAAATGTAAAATAGCGCTTAAATTTTTTTAAAATGAAAATGTAAAAACTAAAAAAAGTTTGAAAGAAAGAGGGGCAATTGTAAGAAACAAAAATTACTTTAATTTTCACATAAAGAAAAAAAATACTAATTAATGTAACCTGGCAGCCTACTGCGTCAGTTTCCTACTCCCGGATTAAGCAGAAACGAAGGAAACCAGCTTAAGCCAATCCTATAGGCAGTAAAAAAGATGTCCAAAAAAGAGCTGTCAATACCAATTCAGCGCTAAATTCCATTCCTTATGTGGCAAAGGGGAGCAGGTAAAAACTGAAATGGTTGAAATGTGATGGGGGAAGTGGCTAATCACAAACTTTTGCACGGAAAAGTTAAATCTTCTCGGATAGGTTGTAACCTCTAAAGTATCCAATCTATGGAGAAAAAGAGGAAGGGCTTGCGTGCTAGGCTTAGTGGTATAAATTGTGTCATTTTTCTTTGTTCGGGGTGCCAGCCATGTTTTCTAGTTGTGCGCCCCTTCTTGCAAAATTGAAAATAAATTCTTTTCTTCTCCAAAAAAACCCCCACAAAAACCAATGTTAAGAAATCATGCTTTGTCATAGAGCAGTGAAGGGGGCCTAGCAAGACTGAGTGCTGAGTCTGGTGCAGATGTCCAGGCAAGAGAAGATGTTGTTCTCAGTTAGAAAGTGGGATTTTCAACAAATTTTGGAGGTGAATACTTAGGGCTTGATGACTGCGAAAGGGTGATATATATATAAATGAGAGGGGGTGCATTGAGAGTGAACCATTCAGTGAGAAAGAGATAAGAGGATGAGTGACAGAGTTGGAGGGACATGTTGCATTTGAGGTACCTTTTAGGTCTCCATGTGAAAATGTCTCATAAATCGACAGCTGTACACACATTCTTGTCTGAAAGCTAAGAATTAATCTTAGGCGTCTGAGTGAGCGCACCTTACGGTCTCTCCTGCAAAGAGGCGGCTGAGTGGGGTTGCAGTCTTGGCAGAGCAGGCTGTTTTGGGGGCGTGCAGGGCAGAGAGTGTGTGGACATCAATTTGGAGAGAGCGTGGAAGAGGTGGTGCTTGCTAAAGGTAGAAACGCAGCTTACAGGTACAGAGGTGGGAAGCTGTGGGCGGGCGGGACCCTTCCCCCTGGGGCTGGTGGCCCCCGTGTTTCCGGAGATCTGTCGGTTGTGCGGTGGGTTCCTGGGCCCTGTGGTCCCCAAATGCGTGGTCCCCAGGTCAGTGTCCCCTGAGCCACCATAGCCCTTGTTCCACGGACCTCCGTGCCCTGGGTCTGCAGAGTCCCAGACTTCCCTTTCCTAAGTCCGGCGCTCCCGGAGGTCTGGAATTGCCTTAGTGCTCTGGTTTTGGACTGACTCCGTGGGTGGGAGGGATTCGGTGGGGGAGGCAGTAGGGGAGCCTGGCTAGTGTGGGTTCAATTTTCTGGTGGTTCCCCCCCCCCCCCACCCTACGTTTTTCTTTTCTTTTTCTCTTTTCTTGAGCTTGGAGGAGCATACTGGCTGGCTTGGCAAATCTGCTGAGAAAGCCCGACTCACCTAAATACCCTGGGATAGGAAACTTGGCCTGGGAGAAAGCGGAGTCAGAAAATCAACAAGCCCTCTCATAGCACATCTAAAGGAGAGGGACTGTAGGGGGTGCTTTCCAAGCCTCCAAAAGCATACTTGGGGGTCCCGGTGAGGTGTGGGTGCTCTCTCACTGGAAATTAAGAGTCACTGTTTTCTGTGCGGAGCTGTGTCAACAAGGACCCACTTGAATCTCCTACCTGACCTCTCAGGCAGCTTTTCTGCTGCTTGAGAGAGAGGGGAGTGAGGAAGGGAGAAAAGGGGGACCGTCAGATCCCTAAGGGTTTTATTTAACTACAAACAGGATTCCTAGCTTGAAACTTTCCCTAGTATTTGGTTGGTTTTTCCTTGTTTTTCCTTCCTCTTTATCCCCCTACAGCCCTTTTTTCTTTCTTTCTCTTTTTCTTTTTCCTGCTTACTTCCCCACTCCCTTTTGTCCCTTTTTTTCCCTCTTTCTTTCTTTCTCTGCTTTCTTATTCTTCTTACATTAGGTGCTTCAGGGAGAGCTTCACAGTTGCTGTATTTCCTCATCCTCCAGTTACTCTTTTCTGTGTGTATTGATCTCAGCCACCAACACTATTCCCTTTCCTCTACATCTTTCTACCCTCCATCATTGATTGTTTCTCTTACATTACACCTCTCTTTGTTAGCCCCCCTATTTTTCTGACTTTTTACTGCTAATAGCTTTGTTTTGTTTTCTGCCTTATATTTACTCTTTATATTATTGTCCTCTCTTTCCCTCTTTCCTGAACACATAGGCTTTTTAATTCACACTGTATTCCTCCCCATATTCAGATTTTTATCTACTCTAAATTTCTTACAGTTATAACTCTACATACTTCACATGAGTCTAATATCCATTCTCCTATATCTCACATGGTTCCTCTGTTAATATTTACTATCAATACTATTATTTATTCATTTTCTTTTCTTACTCCTTTTGCTTTCTCTGGCTCTAATATTTTCCTTCAAGTGAACTTAGCCAACAACAAGGAAATAGAATAAGAAGAACAAAGTGACAAAGAGAAGACTTAACACACATGGACAAACAACAACTAATTAAACTCCAAGCTAGACAAAGAAGCTAAGCTACTGACTAAACCCATCAAGATAAAATGAGGACCACACAGCGACAAAAAACTACAAACCAAACCAATAATCAGGAAAACATGCCCCAATTCAATGAACAAAATAAAAACCAGGAAGAGGAGCCGAGCATCAAACAAGTAATTAAAGATCTCAAAACATATATTAGGGACCAATTTGATGAGGTGAAGGAAGAGATTAAGAATATGAAGGAAACAATTGGAGAGAATACAGAAGAAATTGCAATCATACACAAAAATATAGCAGATATGATGGTGATGAACAGCACAATTCAAGAAATCAAAAATACACTCTCCACAAATAACAGCAGACTGGAAGAGGCAGAGGAGAGATTAAGTGATGTGGAAGATAGTATTTCCGAAATTAAACAGATAGGAGAACTGGTCGATAAAAAGATAGAAAAAATCCAGCAGGGGCTTAGGAACCTGAATGACAATGCAAAACGTGGAAACATGTATTATGGGCATCCCAGAAGGAGAGGAAAGAGGGAAAGGAGACAGAAGGGATGTTGGAGGAAATAATGGCTGAAAACTTCCCAAACTTATTGAGGGAGATGCATGTACATGCCCAGGAAGCACAACGCACCCCAAACAGTATAAATCCCAATAGGCCTACCCCAAGACATATACTTGTCAAGTTATCCAATGCTCAAGACAAAGAGAAAATACTAACAGCAGCAAGAGAAAAGAGAACCATTACATACAAAGGAGGCACCATAAGATTAAGTGCTGATTTCCCATCTGAAACCGTGGAGGCGAGAAGACAGTGGTAGAACATAATCAAGGTACTAAAGGAAAAAAATTTCCAACCAAGAATACTCTATCCAGCAAAGTTAGCGTTCAAAAATGATGGAGAGTTCCAAATATTCACAGATAAACAAAAACTAAGAGAGTATGCCAATGAAAATCCTGCCCTTCGAGAAATACTAAAGGGAGCTCTACAGGAAGAAAGAAAAAAACAAGAGATACAAAATTGGAGGAGAGTGTAAGAGCAACTAGAAAAACAAAAACAGGAAAAGAAAATAAAACAGAATATGACAAACGCCAATCCAAAGAAAATATATTATGGCTAATATAAGTAATTCCTTGTAAGTAATAACACTGAATGTCAATGGATTAAACTTACCTGTCAAGAGACTCAGCCTGGAAGATTGGATAAGGAAATATGACCCATCTACATGCTGTCTGCAAGTAACACATCTTAGACCCAGGGATTCAAGGAGGTTGAAAGTGAATGGCTGGAAAATAATCTTACAAACAAACAATAACCAAAAAGGGCAGGAGTGGCTATCTTAATATCAGACAAAATAGACTTTAAATGCAAAACAATTGTGAGAGACAAAGATGGACACTACATATGAGTGAAAGGAATAATCTTTCAAGAAGAAAGCACAATCATAAACATTATGCTCCTAACAAGGATGCCTCCAAATAGGTGAGGAAAACACTGGACAAACTAAGTGAAGGAATAGATGCCTCTAGAATTATAGTGGGGGAATTAATACATCACTGTCAACTTTGGACAGAACATCTCAAAAGAGAATCAGTAGAGAAACAAAGACTTTGATCCTGGAGAAAGATCTATGGGTACTTGAGAAGAAAGTGTAATCTACTGAGTATGGGCACAATGTTCTGTATATGTCTGTTAGGTCTAGCTCATTTATCATATTTTCAGGCTCTCTGTTTCCTTGTTGATTTTCTGTCTATTTGTTCTATCTAATGATGTGAGTGGTGCATTGAAGTATCCAATGATTATTCTAGAGATGTCTATTTCTCCCTTCAGTTTTGCCAGAGTTGATGAATGCAAAGCTATATAATTAGGCTGAGAGCCATGAATTGTACGTTATGGATGGAGTGTGTGGAGCACAGTTAATAGAACTTTTAAAAAGAAAAAAAAAAAAGAAACAAAGACTTGGAACACTGTATTAGAGGAGCTGGACCTAATTAACATATACAGAACATTATACCCAAATATAGCAGGATAGACATTCTTCTCAAGTGCACGGGGATCATTCTCCAAGATAGACCACATGCTAGGCCACAGAAAAAGTCTCAACGAATTCAGAAAGATAGAAATCATACAAAATAATTTCTCTGACTACAGTGGAATGGAACTGGAAATCCGCAAGGGTCATAGACCCAGATTTGGCACCAAGATTTGGAAGTTAAACAACACATTCTTAGAAAAACAGTGGGTCAAAGAGGAAATCTCAAAAGAAAATAATAACTACCTTGAAACTAATGAAAATGATAACATATCCAAACTTATGGGATGCAGCAAAAGCAGTACTGAGAGGGAAATTTATAGCCATAAATTCATACATCAAAAAAGAAGAAAGAGCCAAAGTTGAAGAACTAAGTGCACACTTGGAGGAATAAGTTAAAACACAACAAACTAACCCCAAAGGAAGAAGAAAGAAAGAAATAACAAAGATCAGAGCAGAACTAAATGGAATAGAAAATAAGAAAGCACTTGAAAAAATAAACAAAACTGAGAGCTTGTTCTTTGAGAAAATAAAATTGACAAACCCTTAGGGGGACTAACAAAGAAAAAAAGAGGGAAGATGCAAATACACAAAAGAAGAAATGAAAAAGGAGATATCACCACTGATTCCCACAGAAATAAAGACTAAAATAAGAGGATACTTTGAAAAACCATTTTCCAACAAAAACAACAATTTAGAGGAAATGGACAAATTCCTAGAAACACATAAGCAGCCTACATTGACAAAAGAAGAAGCTGACAATCTCAACAAACCATTCACAAGTAAAGAGATAGAATTGGTCATTAAAAACCTCCCAACTAAAAAGAGCCCTGGGCTAGATGGCTTCAGAGGTGAATTCTACAAAACGTTCCGGAAAGAACACCAATCTTGCTTAAACTCTTCCAAAAAATTGAAACAGAAGGAACATTGCCTAACTCATTCTGTGATGGCAACATTACTCAAGTATCAAAGCCAAACAAAGACACCACAAGAAAGGAAAATTAGAGACCAATCTCCTAATGAACCTTGATGTGAAAGTCCTCAACAAAATCCTTGCTAATTGTATTCAACAACACATTAGACAAATTATGCACCATTACCAAGTGGGGTTCATTCCTGGTATGCAAGGATGGTTCTACATAAGAAAATCAGTAAACATAATACACCATATAAACAGATTGAAGGAAAAAAAATCACATGATCATATCTATAGATACAGAAAAACCATTTGATAAAATACAGCACTCTTTCTTGATAAAAACATTGTAAGGGATCAGAATAGAAGGAAACTTTCTGAACATGATAAAAAGTATATATGAAAAATCCGCAGCTAACGTCATTTACAATGGTGAAATTCTAAAATCTTTGCCTCTAAGATCAGGAACAAGACAAGGATGCCCACTGTCACCCGTCCTATTTAACATAGTCTTAGAAGTACTTGCTCGAGCACTGACTAAAGAACCAGACATAAAAGGCATCCAGATTGGAAAGGAAGAAGTCAAAATTTCACTATTTGCAGATGACATGATCCTATACATAGAAAACCCTGAGAAGACTACAACAAAGCTTCTAGAACTTAGAAATGAGTTCAGTAAAGTTGCAGGTTACAAGATAAATGCACAAAAATCATTAGCATTTCTGTACACCAATAATGAACAATCTGAGGAGGAAACCAGGAACCAAATAGCATTCACAATAGTAAATAAAAAAAAATCAAATACCTAGGAATAAATTTAACTGAAGAGGTAAAAGACTTAGATACAGAAAACTACAGAACACTGTTCAAGGAAATCAAAGAAGACCTAAATAAATGGAAGAATATTCCCTGTTCATGGACAAGAAGACTAAATATTATTAAGATGTCTATCCTACCAAAACTGATCTACGGATTCATTGCAATCCCAGTAAAAACCAACACATCATTCTTTAATGAACTAGAGAAACTAACTATGAAATTCATTTGGAAAGGAAAGAGGCCCTGAATAGCCAAAGACATAATGAAAAAGAAAAATGACATTGGAGGTATCACACTACATGACTTCAAAACATACTACAAAGCTACAGTAGTGAAAATAGCATGGTATTTGTACAAGGATAGACACATTGACCAGTGGAACCGAATTGTGAGTTCTGATATAGATCTTCATATATACAGCCATATCGTATTTGACAAGGCTACCAAACCCTCTCAACTGTGAGAATGCCTCTTCAACAAATGGTGCCTGGAGAACTGGATATCCATATGTAAAAGAATGAAAGAGGATTACCACTTACACCTTATACAAAAATCAACTTAAGATGGATCAAAGACCTAAATATAAGACCCAGGACCATAAAGACCTTGGAAAGCAATGTAGGGAAGAATCTACAGGACCTTGTAATAGGAAATGGCTTCATGGACTTCACACCAAAAGCATGAGCAGCAAAAGAACAAATAGATAAATGGGACTTCCTCAAAATTAAAGCCTTCAGCACCTCAAAGGAGTTTGTCCGGAAAGTGAAAAGAGAGCCTACACACTGGGAGAAAATATTTGGTAACCATATATTGATAGGAGACATACTTTGCATATATAAAGAACTCCTATATCTTGAAAATAAAAAGACAAACAGCCCATATAAAAAATGGGAAAAAGATTTAAACAGACACTTCTCCAAAGATGATATACAAATGGCTAAAAAACACATGAAAAAATGATCAAAATCCCTAGCTATTAGGGAAATGCAAATCAAAACAACAATGAGATACCATCTTACTCCCATAAGACTTGCAGCTATCAAAAAATCAGAAGACTACAATTGTTGGAGAGGATGTGGAGGAATGGGAACACTCATCCACTGCTGGTGGGAATGCAGAAGGATCCAGCCATTCTGGAGAACAGTTTGGCAGTTTCTCAAAAAAACTAGCTATAGATTTGCCATATGACCCAGCAATTCCACTTCTGGATAGAACTGAAAACAAGGACACAAACTGATATATGGACACCAATGTTCATAGCAGCACTATTCAATATTGCCAAAAGTTGGAATCAACCCAAATGCCCATCCACAGATGGATGGATAAATAAAATGTGGTATATACATACAATGGAATACTACTCAGCTATAAAAACAAATACAGTATAAACACATGTGATAACATGTATAAATCTTGAGAACCTTATGTTGAGTGAAGCAACCCAGGCATTGAAGGACAAATACTACATGACCTCTCTGATAAGGAATAAGTAAATCAAGCTGTCTCAGAGAGCTAGAGACGGGATGATAAACTTTAAGGTAGTTGGAGGGTAGAGGAAGGCTGTTAGCTGACAGCTACTTGGGTGAAATCTATGATAAGCTGGAGGTAAGTATTTGTATAGGAAAGGGATAAAATGGGGGCATAGGGATAACTTTGGGTGGGGCCGCGTGGGCTTTAGGGGCACTAGGGATGGGAGGATGGGTCAGATTGCCCAAGAAATTGGGGAGAGTTTGAGGGGAACATTTGATCATGGGAGATAGTCAGGTATGTGGTTGAAATTGTGGTACAGAGAAAACTCTTTAGAGAATGTAATATGGAAGGTTGCCTGTTTGGGATGCTTAAGTGGGGGGCATCTGACACAGGGCAAGCTTCTGGGGAGTATGTGAGTGCTCATTTTGTCATAGTGGATTCTATTATTGGGTGGAGACCCATACAATGAGAGTGAAGGTATACCCACATCCTGGAGAGGACTGATGTTCTCAAAGAGAGGGAATTGTATCTCCTGAGAGAATCGGTGTCTCCCAATGGGTTAGGGCAGTCAAGTATGTAAAGCCCTCAACATTTCTGAATATGGTCCCTCAAGTAATGAAGATTGATTGTCACAGTGGGCCCCGAGGGGAGGGGGAAAGAGGTGTTGAATACATGGAATCAGGGTAACTGTAGGGAAATGGAAGACTTCCATAGGATCATGCCATGATGGATATAGGTCATGTTAAATTACACAAAAAATGTATAAAAGTCTGTAGGCTAAAATGTAAACCATGATGTAAGACATAAGATAACTGAAAATTTAGAAAATTGTATAGTCTAAAATATAAACCATATTATAAACCCAAATGGAACCATGTTTAAAAGCTATCATTTCCATATCTGTACATTAGCTGCAGCAAATACAATATGAACATGTAAAAAGATCACTGTTGGGGAAGGGACAAAGGGTTTGATGTTGGATATGTGGGAGTACCATATATTGTATATGTGAATTACTGTGATCTAAAACTTATATCAAGAGAAACTTAATAATCAGGAAAAGAAAGAAAGAAAGAAGAAAGAAAGAGGAAGGAAGAAAGGAAGGGAGGGAGGAAGGAAGAAAGGAAGGAAGGAAAAAAAAAAGAAAGGAGGTAGACACTGAGGAAGAAATGGAAGAAATTGCCTTGCCACTGTTCATACAGGGCTGTTCATACCTGTAGCTTTTTCATTTTTTCATTTCTTTGATACCCCAATTTATTTTTCCTTTATTTAATTTTTCTAAATTTCTATGTATTCTGTATCTAACTTTTAAACCCAATATTATATTCCATTTTTCTCTTAATGGAAACCTGGGTTTCCTTTTTGAAGATGTTTTGGATTATGGAGAGATTCAACAATGGTGGGGGGGCACTTGTGTGTGGTGTCATTAGTGGGGGGCACACGGTTGGGATGGAGTTCTTCAGGGCATGTATACAGGATACATAGAAAGGTTTGGATATTTTCATAGTGGTTTCAGTTGGAAACAAGATTAGAAAGTGCTGATTTCCTGACCAGGGGAACTCTATTACATTCCCCAATGGAAAAACAACAATCCCCCAAGTGCAATGGCAAAGACCAATAAAGAAAGATGGTCCAGCGATGAGCCCTTGATACTGATGGCTCCGATTATGAGCCTGTGTGCCTGAAATATGAACTAGACCTATTGCTGTGGAGTGCCTAAGTGTTACCTCCTTAGAGCCTCCATGTTGCTCAAATGTGGCCACTCTCTAAGCCAAACTCATCATCCCCCAGTGTGGGACATGACTCCTGGGTATGAGCCTCCCGGGCACCGAGGGATTATTACCAAGCACCAGCTGATGATGTACTACAAAAAGACCATGAACAAAGAGGTCAACTCAGACCAGCAGAATATCTTAGCCTACATGTGACATCAGTTGTTAAAAATTCCATTTTGACCTTCGATAAAAGGGGGAAATGGAAAGGACAAATGAGTTTATATGGGTATGAGTCTCCAAAAAAGAGTTGGGAGGGCATCAGGGGGTGATGCTTATGCATGCCTCAGCAGGGTACCAGAGACAGCCAAGGTAGATGGAAACCCAGGTGCTGGTTCTCCTGAGGGCTGCAGCGACCCACAGGTTCTATGGTTAAAGCAGATGGCACTGGAGTTCAGGGCCATGTCAGTTGGCCCTACTTTGGAGTTTGTGTTCCTGAGTGTGATGGAGTTGGACTCAGATATAACCTTTCTACACATGCCTCTTCTGTTACTTTTATTGGACCTGTGGTTGGTGTTTGGGTTGGTGTATACTCAGGATACCTGAATATCTGAACTGTCCATGTGATGGCCAGGCTCTGGGCCTCAGCAGACTTGTAGCTCCTACCCTCTGGTTTCTTGGACTTACCCTGACCAGCTGACAGGGAGGTGAAAAGGGTCAACCACCACACCAGGGAGCCAAGAGTGCCTACAGCTGCAAGCAGGAGAATTGCATCCATCATCCATGTGGAAACCAAACCCTCTCTTAATGTAGAGGAGGACTGGACATAGCCATCCCAGGTCAACAAGATGGAGGAATAGAGTATGGATTAGAGTGGACTTACTGGTGTTCTGCTGGGGAACTATTGTGATTAGTAAGGGAAGAAAGAGTAGTAGTGATGTGAAGAGGGTGACCACGGTGGCTACTGATGGTTGGGAGAGGGAAGAAGAGATATGGTGTGGGGGCATTTTCAGAATTTGGATTTGTTGTAGATGGTGCTACAGGGACGCATGCTGGACTTTGTGTGTCCTGCTGTGGCCCACTGTCTGGACTGGGGCAGAGTGTGGACTACAATATGGACCACTGTCCATGTGTTGCAGCAGTTCTCTAGAATGTATTCACCGGGTACAGTGGATATGCCACAATGATGGAAGATTTTGTTGATATGGGGGGGGGGTGGTGGAGTGGGTGTGGTGTGGTGGGGGTTATATGGGGACCTCATATTTTTTAAATATAACATTTAAAAGAAAATAAAGAAAAAAAAGAATCTTAGAGATTATAGACAATTTTCCCATTACTCCTGAGACAACATAGATGAGTATAAATGGATCAAATATATTGATAAATGAGAGGTTGGAATGATAAGCTTTGGGATTTAAGTTGACTAAAGGAGAAAACAGAGATAGGCGAATTTGAGCTGACTGGAAGATATCACACATCACAGACTTGGGAGACCCTGTGACATCCAGGAACTGTGGTCTCTGAAAATCTGTGAAAAAGTAGTGCTGAGAGGAGGTTGTGTGAATGAGTGATGATTTTAGAGATTGTGCAGTTATGAGAAGTTATTTTGTTTAGGGTGTACCTTAGGTCTCTTGAGATGAGAAGGTCAAGACACTCTGGGCTAGGATGGTGAATGGGTTATGGCAGCCAGGAATTTTCAAAAAATGAGGAGTGATAGGGAGGTGAGTAAAAGGCAGCCAAGGGAGTAGAGATATATCTGGGGTTCATTAATAAAGAACATGTCAAATTGTAATTGCCCCTGGATCATTAAATTATACCTCTTATGGCTTTTAGTAAAATGTTTTATTTAGGTCCTTTATTCTCTTTAATTAAAATGTGGAAATTATATGAGTATAGCATCTTTGTTAATACAACTATTTAAGCTGGCATACTGTTCTCCACAATATTTCAGAATAAATGGTATTCTGTGACTTCTTTGTCTGTAAACATTATCACTGTTCCAAGAAAAGAATGAAATACACTCCTATTGGTTCCACGGATATAATAGACATTTATATTTAAATCTAGACTTTACTCCTTCCTATTCTTTTACAGAAAGAGCCTTTTCAGTAGGGATATTTTTGTGCTTCTGAGATTTTACTTAACCAATTATCTGTTAAGATAACCTACAATTATTTATTTTGTAGGCATTATACAACTAAATTATTTCACTTTTAATATTTTTGGTGGCAGTTAGAGTATAAATGATGAGTACCGTTTTTTGATATTAGATGGTCCTTAATTCAAGTTTAACTGCTCTTATTTCAAGTTGTGTGACCTCAAGAAAAAGACAAGTTATTTGGCCTGTCTAGGCCTCAGTTTTGCTCACTTGTAAATTAGGGATATTAACAGTAGTGACCTCATAGGATACCGAGGATTAAATAGGAGATAATGTATTTAGCACGGTACTTGGACCATATACTCATCAATTATTATAATTATTATGGTTATGGTGGTTCTTAATATCTTTCCACAGGAAGAACATTTGTTGCAGTTTCCTGTTTGTTTTAATTTTCAATAATCCATTGAAATTAAATGAGATAAAATGTGCTACAGAGAGTGGCAATGAGGTCTTGTCAAATGGGTAGAACACTGCAGTCAAGTTCACAAGCCTTCAGCCGATTCCATTAGTGGTGGCAGTTTTTAACTGATAAATACTCACTCTTCTTAGGATTATCAATTCTGTTTAACAAGAAATGTAATGACAAATGCCAGAATAAATCTAGTGAAATTAAATAGTTATTTAAGTTATTAGATGCTATGTAAATTCAACGATGTATGCTTATATTTTGATGTGGTTTCTACAAAGTTTTCTATTTATCCTAAATAAGGTTGCTATTCGCCGTGCAAATGCCATAGACCTTAGAATTGGTGGAGTCATCGAGATTGCCGATGTTGAAGTCAGTCCGGTATGTTACATATTTGTGCAATCATTTTATAAGTGTCATGATTTTCATTTGTCATACTTCCCCAGGGAACATATTTATGTTCAAAATATTTTATTATGTGGTAATTAGATACATAGAAATGAATTTATTTTTATGTGTAACTAATGAAGGATAAATTTAAATGAAGATTTGAGAACTCACCAGTGGACATAAGTGCCAGAATACCACAGATACCATTAAAACTCCCTGTAGGCTTCATAATGATCCTACCCCACACAAGATTTAACCACTTTTCTGGATTTTGTAATTAATATCCATTTACTTTTTCTAATTGTGTCACCACATAAACAGTGAACCCTTAACTGCTCTTTATTTAGATGTGTTTGTTTTTTAGCTTTATGGCAAAGGCCTATCATTTGTAGTCTTTGGTCAGTTATTTTGAATTGAATATTGTGTTTCCAAAATTCATCTAAGTTGTGTGTAGCTGCATTTTATTCACTTTAACTACACAACAACATACATGTACATGCACAAAAACATATACACCTTTTTTCCCCCAGAGTTCTTCAGAAATTACATAGATCTGGTTTCATCTACCCAAAGAAACTTTCTTTGACCCCTCAAAGCTATCCCACATGACCCTCTGCTCTCTACCTAAAGCACTCTGAGAATATCTCCATCATAGCAGCTATTGTATTCTTTTCAGGTTATCTGCCCATCTGTTGTACTTTCCCACCAGTACTGCAATAGCCAGCGCCTTTCTGGTGCTGAACTAAACTGAGCAGAAAGTGAGGAGAGTCAGTCTAGCTGGCTGCCTCCGACAGGGCATTACTGCTTGTCCGCACTTGAATGGCATTACCACAGTTCCAGTGTCCAGGTTTAAGTTATAGTTTTCTAATCTCTGTTTTACTCCATGTCCAAGGCAAGATACATCTAGATAGACTGACAGATACTCAACTAACTTGTCCAAGGTTACAATGGATCTGCAGATTAAAGTCTGTAGTATACAGAGTGTTTTTTGTCTGCTATGGTATACCTCCTTGTATAATGTTAGACAAGTATTGTGACTTTTACTACTTTATTTTCTCAGACTTAAAGACTGGTGGGAGCATGCTTTGTATGTTATGGTATATTTGAGTTATAGGGCTTTATATTAATATACTTTAATATGCCCTAAATTTAGAAGTGTTGAAACATACTGAAAAGGATAATGAAAATTTAATGCTTTCTATAAGTAAAAAATTCATTCCTCTAATCCCATTCTGGCTTTATATTTTCTACTCATTGGGCTGAAATTTCCTAATTGGTATTAAGACACAAAGCATCAATCTTTCATTATCCTTTATGAATTTTACAAAGTTCATCTATAGGACTGGGTTGATATTTTAAGTGAAACAAATAGTGGGCAGTTGACCTTAATAAAATATTTGCCTCAAACATTTGAACACTACTGCCTCATTCTCTTTTTAATGTTATATGTGTTTCTTTTACTAAGGAACTATAGGATATCTATAATAACTCTACCAGAAGGAGGAATCCTACAGAGTTTTGTGATATAGGCATATGTCTTGCATATGAGCTAGATTTCACATACATCAAAAAATCAGTCCTTATATATTTAAGGTAGGTGTCAGATAAATGTCGGGATGTAAAGATGGATCAGGCTTAAGGTCAAGTAAGAGAAACAGACATGTAAACAAGTATACAGGTATGTGATATCATAATGTAACTAAATGTAAGGAACAAAAGTATTCCTGAACACAGAGTGATTAATTCTGGTTTATTTAACTAGGATTCAAAGGATGCATGGTATTTTATCAGGTAATGGCAAGTTAGGGAAGGGCCCTCTTGACAGAAGGAATCATATGATAGAGATTCAGAGGGGTAAAGCACCAAGGTGTGGGTTAGAAATGACAAATCATACAGTTGGTTGAAGTATTAAGTGATAGAGTGAGAGTGGAGCTAACTGAGGATGGAGAATGAGGCAAAGGAAGGTCATGGTGAGCTTTGGGAGACCTGCTAAGGAACTTACATTATGTACCATGTGTAGATGGTATAGATGGTGGACAACCATCAACGTTTTATAAAGAGAAGAGATTTGGTTAGATTCTCAATTAGTTTAATTGTGACTGTATTAGTCAGGGTTCTCTAGGGAAACAGAATCAACAAGAGATATCTGTCAATAGTATGCAATTCTATAAGAGAGTCTCACGCAGCCTTGGGGATGCACAAGTCCAGGTTCCGCAGGCAGGCTGCAAACAAGGGCTGCAATGAAAGTCCAGTGAAGGTTCTTGACAAGTTCTGGGAGATGTTGGCTGTCCAAAGATGAACTAGGAAATTCTCTCTCAATGCTGGAATCACTTCTCCTTTTAAGGCATTCAACTGATTGGGTTAAGCATCACTTGTTGATGACAATCTCCCTGATTGATGTAATTATAACCAGCTATCTATGATTTACCACTGCAGTAAAGTCAATGGTGACTAAAGTCCATCAATGCCCTTGTATTACAGTTAGCTAAGCACTTGCTTGACCAAACAAGTGGGCACAATTACCTGGCCAAGTTAACACAATAGCCTAACCATCACAGTGACTTAGTTGTAGAGAGAGGAGTTGGAGAATATTCAAAATCTAGAGACTAAAAGAAAAGTAATGAGCTACTGATTTCAAACAGTTACAATGAGGGTATGAGGTAAAGGAGGCAGCAGAAGGTAACATGAGTGAGGAGAAGAATGGAAAAGTGACTAATTTTTATAGAGTTCTGCTCTGCAATTAATAATGCCCTTGATAGACACAACAGTATAATAACAGTGTAATTTACTGTTTATGTTTTTCATAAACTATGTCTTTACTTTCTAATTTTTATTTCTTTTTGAAATTGTAGAATGTGTTTAATTTCAGTGGCACTTATGTTGGTGCTACCCAGGTTATTCCATTTATAATAACAAACAAAGGTATAACACGGGCCAGAGTGGAGTTTGATTTAGAAGACTGTGAAGATTTTTCAATGGATGTTAAAGACAAATCAGGTATATGTTTTATACAATTATGGTATCATTGTACAAGTAAAACAGTTCTAAGTTGCTTTAAGGTATAATTGGAAAAATAGTATAAAGGCAATTATTCTTGAATATTTTAATAACTCAATGCATGATTTTATACTATATAAGCCTGGATTTTTTTCTCTAGAAGGGTATCAATATTAATATCAGAACAATTTGGCAATACTTGATATATAACCTTGCTTAATATTTGACTTAATATAGTAAGTTAAGGTTAGGTATGCATAATACCTGAAAATACAATTATTTATTGCTAGTGGGTTTTTTCAGTTATTAAAACTTTATTTCAACTTGAAAAAATAAAATAATAGACGAAAGGCAGCTTAACAAATTATGGAAGCATTACTTAAAAAATTCTGTCCAAGCACATTTATCTTATGTAATCCTAAAAAGAAACTCATTTGTTTCTTCAGTGTTCTGAAAGATGAATAAACGAGTACAAATTAGTTAAATGACATGACCAAGGTCTCCTTGTTATTGAAGAAACTGAAAAAAAAGCTTGATATATTCTCATCTCATAAAATTAAATACTGTATCCTTTTTTTACCTTTAGCATTGATATAGTACCTTCATTGCCTTTGCTTACAAAAATATTACAACATTACTGTTAGCTATATAATATACATTAGTTTTATTTTCCCATATATCACCATATTCTTAGCAACTCGTAGAAGATTCTTATATTTGTATTATTAGTCACAGTCCTCATCTATCACTGAAATCATTACATGATACAGTCCCTAGATTATCCTCTAGCTGTCTTTCAATTAGCATTACCCTCCTTAGACTACCCTTTTCAGCCACAATCACATTTATAAATCAGCAGTGTTAGTTATACTCATTATAATATGTTACCATCAACTCTATCCATTTCCACATACTTAACAATCAACGTTTTAAAACATTCTGCATACATTCAGTATCATTTATGTCCTCAAGAAGGGTGCAGTAAATGTGGTCTTAGTAGTAAACACATGACTTCGAGGGTTTAAAAGAAGAGAATTTAATGAAGGTGGGGGCAGGGCTAGTAGAAACCAATGAAAGATGAAGGCTGTTACCACTGCTAGGCCTGATGGGGCAAGAGGAGGGAAGATATTATTGGAGACTGTGGGAGGTGAAGTTATTAAGGAGGAGCCAGCTGATGGCTAAACTCTAAAAGAGTGCAACCACTGCCGGAGCTGCAGTCAAGGCAGTGACTGGATGGGGGCATAAATAATCTGACTTCCCTCTTTCTTCCCACCCTCTCATGATTTACTGGTGTCTCTCAGTGGCCCAACTCAACCAGAGGCTGAAGGGCAAGGGAGTCTGGATGATTCGGTCTATAAAATTTAGAAGCGAGCAGAGCGAAGAAGGGTGACTGTTGTTTAGGTGAGCAAACAGAGACCACCCAGTACAGTAGGAGGAATGGACAAGGAATTAGTTATTACAATATAGTAAATAGATGCTGGGAGACAAATCAGTGCATGGTGCTCAGGGAGTACTTGCTAGGGAAACTAGTCAAGACTCAGCAGTAAGGAAAGAGTTCTTGGAGAATGTGATGCCTAATCTAAGTCTTGGAGAATGAGAAGGAGGTACACAAGCAAAGGAGTTATGTGAAAGAAGGTGAGTAAAGGTCTAGAAATGAGTCAAGATGGTAAGTTGTTCAGGATATCCAGAGTATAGAGGGACAGGACTGGATGGGCAGGTGGGGTCCAGGTCACCATGGGCCTTTGATGGACTTTAATCCTAGAGGTTAGGCAGCACCATTAAAGGATTTAAATCCAGACAGTGGCACAATTAGGCTTGTACTTTACTAATTTTCCTTTTGGAACTGTGTGGAGAATGGGTTGGTTCAAAAAGTGGGAGTGGGAAGGACAAAGCCTGAGACAGAGACCAGTTAGAAACTGTGGCCATGCAATAGAGAGGTGAGGAGAGATTGGACTCAGGCAATTATGCTAGGGAGGGAAGGAAGATAGTCCAAAGGTAATGAGAAAGTACAAATATTCAGACTTGGTAGGCCAGTGGATGTGGGGGCTAGGGAAGTGGAGGGAGCCTTGAGTAACTCCCAGATTCCAGCTCTTAAGAAGTAGGTGGCTCCATCAGTTGAGCCAGGGCCTCCTGACCCATGTGATGAGCTGGCCCATGCACCTCTAGGCCACTGCAGCATCTCATCCAATGGTTTCCCTGCCTCTAGGCCTTTCTCCTCCTATTGATCCCAGAGGGTTCTCCTTAAAGTGCAGAGCTGATCAAGTCTCTCCTCCGATTAAAAAGTTTTGCTAGTTTTCCTAGTACCAGTAGCAGTGGTTATCAGCAGCAGGCTGTGGAAACAGTCTCAGAGGCACAATAGATGACCTTAATGATTATTAACAATTTGCAATAAAGTTCATTCTTAAAATGTCCTGGAAGTGCATTTTATTATTACAAATATTTTAATACCTAAGTACTCCCTCCCCCTTTTTTTTTCACAAGTTAGTATCTGGTTTTTAACATGATTGTTTCAGAGTCCTTTGATAGAGTAACAGATGAGATAGGAAATACTGAGAACCACTTGACTATGACCCCACCTTGTCTTTCCATTACAGGCTTCCTGGGCTTTCTCTGCTGCAGCCATGTTGTGCTACTCATTTCTTCCCAATCGCACTGGACTCCCATCTCCTAAGATAGCTTGTCCCTTTTTATCTCTGCTACCTGAGGTCCCACCCTCCTTCACAAATTGCCTTCACTGCCTTGAGTCCTATAAATTTTTAGCTCCATCTCCAGGCCTGTCCAGCTGGTTGAAGTTAATTGTTACTTTCCTTTGCTTGCTAAGGGCATTGTGTATGTTTTATTATATCACTTATCAATTCTTGCCAAAACAGAGAAAAAATAATGCAACCTACCAAGCATGGCTATGTCCCAATAGATGAATAGATGCTGGTGTAAGGCCAGAAGATCCTGCTGCTAACTCCTAAACCCAGTCTAGCTTCTATACTGGCTCTTGAGGGATCTGTAAGACTAAACTATATAACAAAGAGAAAGAAGAAACCCAACCAATAAAGAGGGTGCTTCCAGTTCCAGGATGGAGGATTAAAATATGGATTAGAGTGGACTTACTGACATTCTACTATAGAACTATTGTGATTACTAATGGAAGAAATTGCATCACTGATGTGGAGAAAGTGGCCACAGTAGTTCCTGAGGGCAGGGAGAGGGAAGAAGAGATGTGATGTGGGGGCATTTTCAGGACTTGGAGTTGTCCTAAATGATATTGCAGGGACAGATGCTGGACATTATATATCCTGCCATAATCCCTGAATGGACTGGGGGAGAGTGTAAACTACAATGTAAACTGTAATCCATGCAGCGCAGCAGTGTTCCAGGGTATATTCACCAAAAAATGCAGTGAATGTGCCATGAAGATGAAAGAGGTTGTTGATGTGGGAGGAGTGGGGTGAGGGGGGGTGGGGGTGTATATGGGAACCTCTTATAGTTTTTGAATGTAACATTTAAAAAAAAATAAATAAATATAGATAAAAAATTAAAATGAAAAAAACCCAAAAAACAAAAGCAAAAAACAAAACAAAACAAAAAAAAGAGGGTGCATCAGCTCTTTAAGTTCTGGTAGATGCTGGTGTGAGGCCAGAAGTGTCTACTGCTGAGAGGGCCAAACACAAGGCCCCTGTCTGCACTGGGTGCTCAGGAATCTGTCTGCTAGGAAATGTCCACATCCAGAACAAACTAAAAAAAAAAAAAAGGAAAATGAGATAACAGTCAAAGCAGGTGCACTAGCTCTTTATGGCCTGGTGGAGACCGCAAGCCGCTGCTGCCCAGATAGCCGAAACTGACACCAGCTTCCCTGCTGGTGTGGGATCCCCCAGACCAAACTCGGTCCACATCTCCAATTTTTGGAGGAAGAGGTTTCCTATGCCTGCCTTGGCATCAGCTTCTCTTGGAGTCTGGGCCACTTGGCCAGAGCGTTTTCAGCAGCTGCTGCCCCTGAATGGAGGCTGGTCGCTGGGTCGTGCTTTCGCTTACAAAAGCTGAACTCACAGCAGCCCTTTAGTCCTCTAATCCTCCTGTTGTTGTAGATGTTCATTCTGGTTCCAGGGTTACCACCTAGTTAATTCCTATCTCTTTTTCCAGATCACTCATTGTTTTTTTGATTTCTAAAGTTTTTTTTAATGTTTAAGAAGGCTTCAGATTACATAAATGTTGCTTCAAAAATAGAGGGGATTCCCATATACCCCACACTTTCCCCATTAACAACATCTTTCATTAGTGTTGTACATTTGTTACAATTGATGATCAAATTTTGAAGTATTGCTACTAACCATGGGCTATAGTTTACATTATAATTTATACTTTGTAACACAATTTTACAGGTTTTGACGAAATATATAATGGCCTGTATCCTTCATTGCAATGTCATGCAGGACAATTCCAATGTCTCCAAAATGCCCCATGTTACACCTATTCTTCCCTCTCCTTCCCCTCAGAATATCTGGTGGCCACTGCCTTTAATTAAGTGACACAAGTTCTTCCATTGCTAGAATGATTAGAAGTCTCCTTTAATCCATAGTTGCATTCCCCCCTTATGTTCATTCATTCCTCAATCTTAAGGATTTGGGAATGGTGATGCCCACCCCCATGGGGCAGTAGGATGGAAATGTTTTGCTTGTAGTTGTGGATACTTTCTGTTTTTTGGGATGGGTATTGTCCATCATCATCCTTTTGTTCATTGCCTTGGGTGAGTCCAATAAATTGGAGAGGGGTGTTTGCAACTCTGCTGAGATTCAGGGCTCGAGTGATATATGAACAGACTGAAGATTTAGGTTTCTGGGACATATATTTAACAAGTATAGTGCTAATTATAGGTTTTTCTAGTGGAGGGAAAGCCATTTGTTAAAATTCCCACTCTTGCTATTTTGTGTCTGAAGTTTGTATTACTATGGGACAATTATTTCTGTATTTTTACATGATGCCTTTGTACCTAGAGTGATTCCATTTTGTCAAGACATATCCTTGAATAAAAGTGTGTTTGATAATCTAGGGAATGTATAATACAATGATTTCATTAGTAGTTGAGGATTGTAGTTAATAATACAAATACAAAAATGTTCCTCTATTACAAGAATTCAGAATATGGTGATACATGGAAAAATACAACTAATGTAAATTATAGACTATAGTTACCATTAATATTGTAATATTTTTGTAGCAAAGGCAAAGAAGGTACTAATTCAATGCTAAAGTTAAAAAAAATGGGATTTAATTTCATGAGATGTGAATGTAATATAGCATATTTTTCATTTTCTTCATTTACAAGGAGACCTTGGTCATGTCATTTAACCAATCTATGCTTATTTGTTCATTTTTTGGAACACTGGAGAAACAATTGAGTTTCTTTTTAGGAATAAATAATATAAGGCAAATGTGCCTGGACAGAATTCTTTAAAGTAATTCTTCCATAATTTGTTAACCTGCTTTTTATTTTATTTAAGCTGTTATTTTATTTTAAATTAATTTAATTTAATCTAATTTTTTAGGAGGTACTGGAGATTGATCTCAGGACCTTGTACATGTAAAGCAGGTGCTCAACCAATTGAGCTACATCTGCCCCCTGCTATTTAATTTTTTGAAGTTAAAATGAAGTTATTTTTTTAAAAAGTATCCTGGTATAAAAGTGTGTTTGTCTTCTTTGTGGATTCCTTGAGGCTACAGAGAAGGTCTGGGACTTACCTGTTTCATCTTCACTGAAGGAGTTCTCAGACCGAAGATTCAGCCATTTACCTGCATTACCTTTTTTTTCCTTCTCACATTCATCTGCTTGTAACTGTGATATGCATCTTGAACTTTGGAGTTGTTTTTTTTTTTAAATGGGTTTACTGTTTCTGTTTTGCTGGTTGAATGTATTTTTGTTGCATGTTTGGGCATCAGGTCTGCTGGCTAGCAGCCAGGTATTAAGAACTATTTCTTATCCATTGAAATTATGTAACCTTGCATACATACTTAGTATTGCTTTCTGATGTTGATGAAATTTCTCAGTTTATGTTTTTCAAATATTATGGTGTTACAGATACGTATCTGGCTCTCTTTTACATATAACCCCTTTTTCCTGTCTTATAGGGGAATTCAAGGACCCTGCATTTCCTTACATATTTTCTTTGGAATTAGAGGAAAAGACATCTCTGGAATGTGGCCTAGCATTTTCTCCCAAAGAAGTAAGTTCAGCTTTCTGTTACTCATAATAGTAGGGAATAGTAGAGTTGTGGATAATCCCAACCAAGAAGCTATCAAACATCACCTAAACTCAGTTTGTAGTGGGTCCTGTTCCAACTTGCTAGTATACTTGTGTAAAGCCTTTAACTCAGTACAATGATTGCATGATGTGTCTAGTCCATTCTTGCAGAGGGCATAAACAGGGAACCCATCATCATGTGGCCTCTGTTACGTTCTCTATAAAATCCAAGGTATGAAATGTTGCGAGGGAGAGGGATATCGAGGCTAATCTAGAATTTACTTATATTTGAGTCAGGATGTGCTTCTTATGTTTCACTGGGGTATGCTTAATGCTCTTGGAACCACCACCTGAAATTGCCAAAAATTGCTTTGAAGATTTAACTGTGGAATTGCTATGATGCTGGTTTTTTTTTCATAGTGTCCACTTGGTGTTTAGTGGTTTTAAAACAATGATAACAACAATAACAAAAGTGAACAACATCAAAGAAAACACCTTTCCTGGAATGTGCCCAGGGGCAATGGGTAAACACTGGCAAAGTTTCAGGTCCAGCCCTGAGTTGCTTTTGCTTCAGAATTCCTGCCACAGAAGCACTGAGGAGGGAGCATCTCTCTACCCATGGTCTGGAAAAGCATGTTGCTGCACTCTCCCAAACAAAAATCAAACTTCTATATGGCAATGAGAGTAACCGATTTTGTGTCAGTTCTTCCTTTGTATTGCAAAATAGCTACTGTATTAGTCAGCCAAAGGGGTACTGATGCAAAATACCAGAAATTGGTTGGTTTTTATAAAGGATGTTTATTTGGGGTAGAAGATAACAGTTCCCAGGCCATAAAGCGCAAGTTACCTCCCTCACCAAAGTCTGTTGCCACATGTTGAAGCAAGATGGCTGCTGACGTCTGCCAGGGTTCAGGCTTCCTATGTTCCTCTCTTCCCAGGGCTTACCTCTCTCTGTGCTTAGCTGCTCCACTATCTCCATAAGGCCAGCTGTAGAATATCAGGTGAATGGCTCATCTGTCTTCCCAGGGCCTCTGCCGTGTCTAATCTATCCCCTCTGCTCTTCTGTGTGCTTATTTCCCAGGCTCCAGTATTAAAACTCTCAATTCTGTCCTTTGCCATGTCTTTTCTCTGTGAGTCCCTGCCCATCAAGGGGGTGGGGATGCAATGTCCTACTGGTGTGGCCCAATCAAAGCCTTTATCATTATTTAATCAAGTAAAAGTGAAACCTCTGAATTCTATATAATCTAATATGCCTGGAGGGACAGATCAGTTTACAAACATGATCCAATACTTATTCTTGGAATTCATAAACAATATCAGTCTGCTACAACAACCGTGATGCCTTGTGCCCAATAGGGATAGAAGAGAATTAACCAAGTGAAAATAATTAATAATACAATTGAAAATTTTTTTGAATGCTGCTAAGTACTATCTTGATTTAGTCATTTTTTTAGTAAGGTTGTTTTTACTGATATTGGCAGCGTATGTTAGGAGTTTAGGACCAATAATAGTTGCTATTTATCTTCCAGGAGGAAAAAGTAAAGAATGTTTGAGGACAAATTCTGATGTAAAGCAATGAGAGAGATTAATTTTGCCATTCTTAAATACATCAGTTGGAACGTTTTGTGAGTTTTGTGCATGTGTGATTTAAATGAGGTGATATTGCTGTTCCATTCTTAAACAAGCATTGCAGAAAAGGTAGTAAGGGCTACTTTTCTGACATCAAAGAAAATGAAAATCCTTTTATATGCAATATGAAGTGTACAGAGATGTGGAATTTTCATGGGTTTGGGTGTGAAACCATTACTCACCCACATTCCTAAAATGATGATATTTAGACAGATACAGTTTAGAAAGGAAAGAATATCCTTCACTTTTGAAAATCATAAGGATATTTTTCTTAGGCCTAATTTAGGCTATCATATATCATCAGAATAGAATTTTTTTTTGAGGTACCAGGGCTGGGGATTGAACCCCAGACCTTGCATATGGGAAGCTGGTGCTCAACCACTGAGCTACATTGGTTCTCCTGAGCTGGTTTTATTGTTTGCTTGTTGTTTGTGTCCTTGTCTCTAGGAGGCACTGGAGACGGAGCCTGGGACCTCCCATGTAGGAAGCAGGTGCTCAACTGCTTGAGACACATCTGCTCCTAGAACTATTATTTAGATTTTCCATTTATATTTCCAGTGAAGGATATTAAAGTACATGAAATATTGTTAAGGTATTGTAATTATTTGTTTAATAAGACAATGTAATCTGCCTACCTAATTCAGGCAAAATGCGTCATGAACAGAGAATATCTTTTTGAGTGTTTTCTCATGAAAGGGTATAGGATTTTGTCAAATGCTATTTTGTATACATATTGATATTTATGTGATTTTTGTCCTTTAGTCTATTAATATGGTATATCACATTGATTTTTGTATGTTAAACCAGACTTGCATTTCCTGGGACAATTCCCACTTGGTCATGGTATATAATCTATTTTGAATATTACTGGATTCAGTTAGTTAGCATTTTGTTAAAAGTCTTTGCCTCTTTATTCATAAGGAGTATTAGTCCATAGTATTCTTTCCTTGACAGGTTTACCTAGTTTTGGGTCAGGATATTATTGGCTTCTTTAAGATGAGGGGTGTTCCCTCATCTTCTATTTTTTGGAAAATTTGTCAAGGGTTGTAGTAATTCTTCTTTAAATTAATGATAAATTCATCAATGAAGTCATCTAGTTTTGGGCTTTTCTTTGTTGGCAGTGTTTTTTTTTTTAATTATTAATTCAATCTCTTTGGTTTTTATAGGTCTAGTAAAATTTTCCATTTCTTCTTCAGTCAGATTCAATACTTTGTCTTCCTAGGAGTTTGTATCATCTAATTTGTTTAATTTGTTGCCATACAGTTGTGTTTGATGTGTTCTTATAATTCTTTTTAAAAATTAGCAATAAACTTTGGATTATTTGAGGATTTTTACATATATTTTCTTATAAAATTTTGATTAAAAATAAAGTCTCTAAATTAAAAAAAATAATTGGGTAAGAAAATAATATTTTTTAAGCATTGAAACAGGCCATTCTTATACTCTATTCCTGCATCATGCATGGGCACTGAGGTATACACACATACACAAACATACAAAATATTCAATAGGGAAACTAATACATTTTGTCCAGCAATTTAACATATTGACTTTTAAGTCTGGCATGACCAAGTTATATATTTTTGAATGAGTCTGTATTTTGATTATATATTTTTATTCAATGGAAATCCATAGTGGTTTTAATGTCATTGTTCATTGACAAAAGCATTTAAGTTAAGGGTCACTGAAAATCAGAATAATCTATACTCTAATTTAAATCTGTTATTTGAGTGGGAGAATGCACAGATAATTTAACATTTTCATTTCCTTGATTTCAAATCATTATTTAACACTGTCATCAATTAAAAACTTATAAATCTATTTCTTAATGGTGCTTCTAGGATTCTACAAATTTAATTTATAGAATTTAATTGATATTAAATATAATTTATGAATTAAAATAAATTATGCATATATAAATATGTATGTATACATATACCTATACACACAGATACATAGAATACAATATTTGCTTAAAATTCTGAAACATTATACATTGCTGGTATTTTTAGAGATTTACTAAGTGTATTAGAGTGTAATTCAGTCCAACAATGAGAAGAACATATAAAATCCTGCAGACAGCACACCCTGTGAGAATTTGCTCCATAAATTTGTGCCAGTAAGGCAGATTGATTATCTGGTTTCCAGTCATTTCAAATGTCCTCCACTGTATTTATACCTAGCTGTAAGTTGTGCTTCTTTTCTTTCTTTCTTTTTGGTCTTGTGGAAATGTAAATAGCCAGTGGGTGTGGGTGCTCAGTTGATTGACCTGTGTAGCAGAATAATATGAAATTTCCAATAAAGAGCCTGCTTTATTTTTGGTGTAACCATTTCTTTCCCTCACTGCACCAAGTTTGGATACAAGCAAAAGTGTTGGTTGGCAACCAAAGTTGTATTTGGCATTCTTGGCTGGACTTGTTTGGTTATAATGTCATCCTTTCCTTGTAGGCCACTCATGCATGTTTTCGGCCAATGTATAGAGTTATGCCAATATATAGAGTTGTTCCTGTTTGGTAGCCACTATCCTCATTTAAATTAAAGTTTAAATCAATTTGTGAAATGAAATTAAAATTCATTCCCTCATTCAAGGTAGCCACATTTCAGGTGTCAACATCCACATGTGGCTAATGATTACTACGTTGGTGAGTGTAGAACATTTCTGTCAGCAGAGAAAGTTCTTTTGGAAAATGTTGGTATATTTCTTTCCCTATTATTCCATTTGTTTTTCCTTTGTTATGGCTCAGGTTCTGCCTTAAGGCACAGGGTGTTTTTTCTGCTGTGGATCAGTTGCTCTGAAGCTCTCTGCATCTCTTATCTGTGCTGTTCTATATTTACCCTGAAATTCTTGAATGCAAGAGAGAATTGTTCAGCTTTTTTTCCCCCAGCCAACCTTTGTGTGCCCTTAAAGGAATGGAAGTCTTTGGGTGAACATTGCATAAAATTTATTCTGACATTACAGTTATTCTTTTTTTAAATAAACTAAAATTTTTAAATTCATTTATTCCCCCCTCATTGTTTGCACTTGCTGTCTGCTCTATTCATCCATTTGCTGTGTGCTCTCTGTGTCTGCTTGTCTTCTCTTTAGGAGGGACCAGGAACCAAACCCAGGACCTCCCATGTAGAAGAGAGACAGTCAATGGCTTGAACCATCTCAGTTCCCTGCTTTGTTGTGTGTCTCATTGTCTTTCTTACTTGTGTCTCTTTGTTGTATCATCTTGTTGCCTCAGCTTGCTGTGCCTACCTGTTGTGCCAGCTCGCTGTCTTGTTCATTTACTCTAGGAGGCACCAGAAAATGAACCTGGGACCTTCCATATGGTAGGTGGGAGCTCAATCGCTTGAACCACATCCGCTTCCCTACAGTCATTCTAAAGGAAGGTCAGAACCTGTCGGGGATTGAATCATGTCCCCCACAAAAGGCATGCTCAGGTCCTAGCTGCTGGTCCTGTGGGTATGAACCCAGTTGCAAAAGGCCTTTGAAGGTGTTATGACAGTGTACCCAAGCTGAGTGTGAGTGGGCCTTAATCCCATATGCCTGAAGTTTTTATAAGCAAAGAAAAGTGCACACAAAAGGAGAAGCCATGGAGAACAGTCAAAAGCTGGAAGTCAACATAACCCAGAGGTAAAGGAGAAGATGACACCATGTACATTACCATGTGTCAGAAAAGTCAAAGAACCCCAACATTTCTGGGTAGTCAGAAGGAAACAGGTCCCAGGAGGAACATTGTCTTCTAGACTCTGAAAATCTGAGCCAATAAATTCCTGTTGTTAAGCCAACCCATTTATGATATTTGTTTTAGCAGCTGAGAAACTAATAAAATGTCCTTTAAGGATTAGAAGAGAGGACATTTGAGAGACACCTGCACCTCTTCTATTCCTAAATATTTCTGTCTACCAACCATGGCCTGGGGACTGAAATCCTTTCTTTTCTAGAATATACTTTTACAACTTGGGATGGTCCTTTCTTTGAAATAACTCTTCGAGATATTCTTCATCTGCGAAAGGACTTAGAATAGCATACATTTTCTCTCTTAATTGGATACCGCTGCAGCTTGACAATGATAGGAATCATGTTCCTTTCTGTGGATGTGTCACAGAGTTTCTGTATGAAGTATTGCACTTTTTCTTGTTGAGGGAATAAGACAAATATGTGTGAAAAAATCATAGAAATTCCTGATTTTACATTCTGTGCAATTACAGGGCTCCCTTAAATAAAAGCAATTTTATGTAAATTGAATGTGAAAATATGAGTTGAGAGAAGACAAATCCCTTATGACTTCCCACATCTATACAACTGATAATCAGAGAATAATGAGATTGACACTTGGCCTTATGAATTCATCACACTATTTTAGAAAATGTGTCTTGGCAGAGGGAAAAAGGCTTTGTGTTGAAAATGAAAAAGACAGTTAAGGACTGAGATAAGTACGTTGGTTTACCTTGATAATTATTAACATCATCATCAAGAATAACAGCAGTCGTTTTTTAAATATATATTTTTATTAGAGAAGTTGTGAGCTTACAAAACAGTCATGCGTAATGTGCAGAATTCCTAAAAATCACTCTACTAACAGCTTGCGTTGTTGTCGAACATTTATTACAGATTATGTAAAAACATCATCAGACTATTCCCACTAACTATGGTCCATAGCTTACATTTGGTATAGTTTTTCCATACACCCCTATTATTAACGCCATGTATTAATACTGTACATTTATTATAGTTCGTGAAAGAACACTCTAATATTTGTACTGCTGACCGCAGTCCCTCTTCCACCACATGGTTCACTGTGTTATACAGTCCCATGCCTTGTACTATCTCTCCAAAGTGTACACGCAGTGACTCTCACTTTAATCACAGAATTGTGCAGTCATTGCCTCAGAAAACCTTTGGACATTTTCCTTCGTCCGACAAAAAAAATACCATACCCCCCTTTTATTGACCCTTAATGTTGATATAGTACCTTCTTTGAACTTGATGCAAGAATATTACAATATTGTTGTTAACTGTAGTCCATAAGTCACATTATTTGTATTTTTCCCATGCATCACCATATTCTTTTTTTTTTTTTTTTTTTAAAGATTTATTTATTTATTTAATTTTCCCCCCTCCCCTGGTTGTCTGTTCTTGGTGTCTATTTGCTGCGTCTTGTTTCTTTGTCCGCTTCTGTTGTCGTCAGCGGCACGGGAAGTGTGGGCGGCGCCATTCCTGGGCAGGCTGCTCTTTCTTTTCACGCTGGGCGGCGCTCCTCACGGGCGCACTCCTTGCGCGTGGGGCTCCCCCACGCGGGGGACACCCTTGCGTGGCACGGCACTCCTTGCGCGCATCAGCGCTGCGCATGGCCAGCTCCACACGGGTCAAGGAGGCCCGGGGTTTGAACTGCGGACCTCCCATATGGTAGACGGATGCCCTAACCACTGGGCCAAAGTCCGTTTCGCATCACCATATTCTTACCACCTTGCAATAGTGACATAGTTTGTTCTAATTTATGGAAGAACATTCTTGTATTTGAACTATTAACCACAATCCTTATCCACCTCCAGGGTCACTATGTAATTCAGTTCCTAGATTATTCTTTAGCTTTCTTTAAGTTGATATTTATGTCCCTAAACTACTCTTTTCAGCCATAATCATATTTGTAAACCTGCCATGTTAGTTATACTTGCTATAATATGTAACCATGAACTCTAGCTACACTTTAGAGTCAAAATAAATAAAAATTCTTCATACCTTAAACATCAGTATCCCTTCCCAGTCCTCAGCCTATCTCCTAGTAACCTATACTCTAGGTACTCCAGGTTTTAACTCCATGTTTTTATTCTTCGTATTTAGTTCATATTAGTAAGACCATACAATATTTGTCCTTTTGTTTCTAGTTTATTTCACTCAGCATAATGTTCTCAAGGTTCTTCCATGTTATTGTATGTGTCCCAATTTCATTTCTTCTTACAGTGGCATAGTATTCCATCATATATATATACCAATTTTGTTTATCCATTCCTTGGTTAATGGAAACTTGGATTGTTTCCATCTTTTAGCAATTGTTAATAATGCTGCCATGAACATTTTGTATAATAGCAGCAATTTTTACATTAAGCCCACTGTCATGACATTTCCCTGTGTTAAACCTCTCTCACCACTCCCAACCTTCGGCTCCTACCATTCCTGACCTTGGGACTCAGCACAAGACTCAAAGATTGTCAGGACTCAATCCATCATGACTCAGATTGCTCTTTACTTTTATACTTCAGTCATCCCCAGAAGTGGAGTCTTCTCTGAATAGATTGACCCCTGGAACTTCATCCCTACCAACTCTGATTCTCCTCACACTTGGTTTTCTTTCCCTTCCCCTCTTCTCCCTAAGATCCTTATAATTCTATAGACCTTGATTTTTCACAGGTCTCCTTTCCCTGTATGGTTTATTTCTTTTTAGGAACTTGGCAGTCTTGAGGGCACTGCTTCTTTTATAACCTTTCCCAGGTTCTGGGTCTGGCAGGGATGTCTGGAGGCCTTGCTATCTGTGTGATTTCCCAGATGTTTTTTATTTGTTAAAAATGCCTGCTCTTTTTCTTTGTGAATTTACTATTCTCCCCCTAGTCAGAGCAGCCATCTCTGGATGTCCTCTTGTTTACAGGCAGCCAAGCTCATAGTTTATCCTATATCCTCCTCTCATTTTCTAAATGTTGTCACTATACACATGGAAGTTCATCCAGCACCTTGGCCTCTCAATTTCTTTTTCCACTGCTCTCTTCCTCAATTCACTTCAGTTTCTTCCATTGAGTACCTGTCTCTACCCAGCAAAGTCAGGCAAAGGCTTTTTTTTGTTCTCAGAAGTGATGGGAGGGACAGTCTTCAAAAATATTTAGAGAAACTTTGGTGGGTGAAAACTGGTTTGGGAAACATGGTTTTTGATATAATTTGGCTTTATATGAAACAAAACTTAAAACTAAAATAGAAATCTTAAAATACTATAGATAATATTAAATATATGACAGAAAATATTGATTCATATTAATCTCAAAAAGAGGGAAAATAAAAGCAGAGTAAACAGAAGGGTAAAAATATGTAGAAACAAGACGTAATATAACTAAATAAAAAGAAATTCCAAGGAAAATAAGATGAGGTGAAGTTTTTTTTTCATAGTTCTGAAATATCAAAGCAGGTAGTACATGAAGTACATCTTTATGCAATTTACTCCATGACTTCTGTCTGCTGGTGCCACTGTGGAAATAGCTTAGAATGGGAATGAGTTCTTCTGTTTTGTCAAAAGATATGAAACATCCATTAAAATAACATATGCTGCTTCTGGTTGACAATGGAGGCAGAGTAAGATGCTCCAGAGTGCTGTACCCCACAGAATCTAAATGACTAGCAAAAACTGGCAGAGCCATCTTTCTTAGATTTCTGGAATACAGTTAAAGGGTTGCAGTACCCGGGCGAGGGCTGAATCAAGAAAATGCAGCTTTGTAAAATGGTGGTGGGAGTTCTTGGGGGCCTTGCTGGCGCCTCTCCAAGCCTCTCCCTGACTTGAAGCACATGGTGTGGAGTCAACTTGCACACCCTATTCTGGAGGGAAAAAGTCACCCTTATGTGCATACTACAGTGCCTCTAAATCAGTGCCAATCAACCAGGTGGCAGCATGAAAGAATGAACAAGAAAACTTGTCTCTGGTTTATCCCCCATTGCCCAGCAGGCAGAAGCACTTGCAGACAGTTAAAGCAGTTTAAGAAACAATTAAGTCAAAGTGGCCTGGGTAAAGGATTATTTGCTTTAAGATTTAAAGTAGAGCACCCTGGGGGTGGGGTGGGGAGTCTATTTCTTAGGGTGTAGAGGCAGCATTCAACTTCCTGTAAACAGGGAAATTCCTAATGATACAAGTAAGCACTAGCCTAAGACAAAACTCTGGCTCAGAAAAGATGGAGGACTCTGCATTCCACTTTCATCTCAGACAGGAAGGCTAAACTCTAAAGGAAGAGTACCAGCTACCAGGCAACACAGAGCCAAGTTGGAAAAGACTGTAAAATATCTTTTGTGTGTGTTGGTGTCTTTATTTTTCTTAGCTACAGGCACTAAAGGAAATCTCTGTCACATCACTAGTCAGATACAAAATTATAGAAGAAGAGACAGCTCAGAGACTATTCCCAGGGGTAATACATTAAAATGTACAATGTACAGTGTACAATGTACAATAAAACATTACAAGGGAAACAAAGAAACAGTAAATGAAGGCCCATCTGAAGAAACAAAATTAAAATCCAGAAACCATCAATAAAATTACTGGGCAAAGGCTTTAGAAAAATGATCCTCAGTAAGCTCATGGAGATAAAAGAATACACAGAGAAAGAACTAAAGGATATCAGGAAAAAAATGAAGGAACAATAATAGCATCTCAATAAAGTGATAAAAATTTTAAAAAGGAATCAAGCAAAAATACTGGAGCTGAAGACTACAATAAAGGAAATGAAAAATTACCTAGGGGTTTCAACAGCAGATTGGAGATGGCAGAATACAGAATCAGTGAACACAAAGACAAGACAATTAAAATGATTCACTTTGATAAGCAGAAAAAAAAAAAAGAATAAGCAAAGTGAACAGAGCCTAAGAAACCTTGGGACATCATCCTAAAATGTGCATTATGGGAGTTCCAGAAGGAAAAAAAAGAATGGGGCAGAGGAGTATTCAAAGAATAAATGGCAGAAAACTTTCCAAATTTAGTGCAAAGACATGAATATGCACACACAAGAAGTTGAAGCACCCCAAACTGTTTAAACTTGATGAGAACTGTGCTCAGACAAAATGCACACAGTCAAAAGCCAAGGAAAAGGAGAAAATTCTGAAAGCTGCAAGAGAAAAGCAACGTGATATTTACCAGAGAGTCCCAGTGAGATTAGGTACTAATTCTCATCAGAAACCATGGAAGCAGGAAAGTAGTGGGACAAAATATTTTAAATGCTGGAAGAAAACAATTGCCAAACTATAATTTTTTAATACTGTGAGATTGTCTTTCAAAAAATGAGGGAGAGAATAAGAAGTTCCCCTCTCCATTCATACAATTTTGCTAGGATTCACTTCTCTTGAGTAAATTCCCTTTGCTGGACCCTATGTTGAGTATATGTTTAATGTTCTAAGAAACTCTTTCAAAGAGGCTGTACAATTTTGCATTCCCACCAGCAATGTATAAATGTAAGAGATGCTCACATCTTCATCTTTACCAGAATTTGGTATTATCATTTTTGTTTAAGCCCTTATGATAGGTGTGATGTGGTATCCCCTTTTTTTAAAATTTGCATATCCTAATGCCCAATGATTTTATTATTTATTTATTTTTTAAGATTTATTTTTATTTATTTAATTCCCCTCCCCCCGGTTGTCTGTTTTCTGTGTCTTTTTGCTGCGTCTTGTTTCTTTGTCCGTTTCTGTTGTCGTCAGCGGCATGGGAAGTGTGGGCGGCGCCATTCCTGGGCAGGCTGCACTTTCTTTCGCGCTGGGCGGCTCTCCTTACGGGGCGCACTCCTTGCACGTGGGGCTCCCCTACGCGGGGGACACCCCTGTGTAGCAGGGCACTCCTTGCGTGCATCAGCACTGCGCATGGGCCAGCTCCACACGGGTCAAGGAGGCGCGGGGCTTGAACCGCGGACCTCCCATGTGGTAGACGGACGCCCTATCCACTGGGCCAAAGTCCGTTTCCAATGATTTTAAGTATCTTTCCATGTGCTAGTGTGTTATTTACATTTATTCTTTTCTGAAGTGTCTTTTCAAAATATTTTGCTTATTTTATTATTAGTTTGTTTTTTATTGAGATGCACGTGTTCTTTCTGCATTTTGAATACAGTTTTCCCACCCAGAAATATATCTGTGTTTTGGAATTTTATTCCATTTAATTTCTTATTAAAGTCTTTCACAGAGAGGAGCTGTTAATTTGGGTAAAGTGCAATTTAATCATTTTTTCTTTTATAGATGGTGCTTTTGGTATTGCATCTAAGAAATTTTTGTTTAACCCATAATCACACAATCTTCTACATTTTCTACTAGGAATTCTATAGTTTTAGGTTTTTTATTTAGATCTTTGGTCTCTTTTGAGTTAGTGGGAGTTACTTTTTTAATTAATTTTTAAGTTTTAAGAATTGGTTTTGCACTCATGAGAAAATAAGCCAAATCTTGGTTTGAAAAAAACAATAGTAGTTTCAGTGTCACCAGTTTCCTTTTTGAAATTAAAAAAAAAACAACCCTGCTTTGTGAAATTATTTATAAATTATTAATATTACTTGTTTCTAAAGTGGATAACAGCACAGGTATGATGTGTATTTCCCCCCTCAGGTGGCAACACATGATTTTACCATCCAAGTTAGAGTTAATTACAACGAAGCTTCAAAGTTTTACGTTCAATCGAGTTTGTCAAGTTCTACATTTCCAAAGATGACACCACTTATTCCTCCTTGTTATGTCCAAGCTACTGGTATGTAATATGAAACATTCTTTTTTGATGGACATAGGACAAAGATATAGACTTAAACAGTTAACATTTTAGACATTGGAATACATTTATTTTTTAAGAAATAGAAATATTAGAAAATAAAATTATGATATGCTTCATTTGTGTGTTATTAAAATTTGAGCCTTTGAGATTGACTTCGGGCAAATAACACAGATGCAATCTTAGGTGAGTGATGCTTACTAAAAAAATAAACAAATAACAGAATTAAACCAAAGGATAGTTTAGTACTTTACTTATTGTGTGGGCTATTAAATTATTAAAATAAAATAGGTTGACTATAAAGTGAAACAATGAAAATTTTATTTAAAAAGTGTTTTTGCTCCAAAGGGATGGCTCACTAAAGGATGAAGTACTTATTAAATAGGAATAAATATGTTACAATTTGAATTGTTTGTTGAATATTTATCTACTTATTTTTTTTCAGCTATTCAAGGAGAAAACAATGCACTCTTTAAACAATACTTTTGAGATGTTTTGACTTTGCTTTTTATCATATATGCTTAAGTATTTTTCATGAAAAATTTAGAAGTCTACTCTATAATGTTTTTTGTGTGCTTGCTTTTTTTTTTTTGAGGTACCAGGACCTGGGAATGAACTCAGGACCTCGTATGTGGGAAGCCAGTGCTCAACTACTGAGCTACACTGACCACCCCCACCCCCCAAGTTGTTTTTCTTTTTTTTCATTTGTTTGTTTGCTTTTTTTGTTTTTAGGAGTTACTGGGAATGAACGTGACTCTCATACATGGGAAGCAGGTGCTCAACCACTTGAACTACATCTGCTCCCCTGTTTTTTGTTTAAACATTTATTTTTATTTATTTCTCTCCCCTTCCCCCCCTGGTTGTCTGCTCTCTGTGTCTATTTGCTGTGTATTCTTCTTTGTCCGCTTCTGTTGTTGTTCAGCAGCACGGGAATCTGTGTTTCTTTTTGTTGTGTCATCTTGTTGTCTCAGCTCTCCGTGTGTGTGGCGCCATTCCTGGGCAGGGTGAACTTTCTTTTGCGCTGGGTGGCTCTCCTTACGGGGCGCACTCCTTGCGCATGAGGCTCCCCTACGCGGGGGACACCCCAGTGTGGCACGGCACTCCTTGCGCACATCAGCACTGCACATGGGCCAGCTCCACACAGGTCAAGGAGGCCCGGGGTTTGAACCGCGGACCTCCCATGTGGTAGACGGACGCCCTAACCACTGGGCCAAGTCTGCTTCCCTCCCCTGTTTTTAATACTTCTGATATTAAGTTATATTATCATTAATAATAAAGTAGTAATGAGTGTAATATCAGTTAATAATTGCACTTGGCACCTAGTGGGAGATACCTCACCATAGTAGCATATATAAGATAGAGATTTATTTCACTCTCAAGTAATATCCAGATATAGGAATTCCACAGCTGGTATGGAGTCTCCATGAAGTAAAATTTATTATTATTTTTTTTAAGATATATTTCTCAGAGAGGCAATAATCATTGTTTAATTTTCTCAAATTGGTTGATTATCTTTCATGAAAAATAAATTAAAATTTACTTATTTGACAATTATAAATTAATATATACATTAAGGAAAATTGGAAAATGTAGAAACAGAAAATAATTATCTGGGATTCCAATATTTAGAGGAAATTATTACTATTTTCATTCTTATATTTTTTGTTCTATTCATTGCTTTTATTATATTATTTTAAAATATGTTTCAGATCTTATTGCTTCAAGATGAAACCATTTCTTTCCACTCTTATTGAAACTTTTTCTTGGTTGTTAAAGACCTTTATCAACTGAATAAATGAATATTAATAACTATCGCAGATTTCTTTATCCACTAAGTGTCTCTTCAAGTGTACTTAAACATCATCTACAGCATTTAGGCTGTGTCCTGTTTTATTTTTTTCTTGTTAATATTATCATTGCATTAGTCAAAATTTTGGTTTTCCCTGATTTAGGACTTTTTTTTGAAGGTGAGATTCTCAGAATTGACTCTCTTAGTTCTAAAGTACATATAATTTTTAAGGCTATTAATGCATTTTGTTAACATAGTTTTTGAAAGAGTTAAGCTGTTTTATTCCCTCACCCGCTGTAAATTCTGACCACAAAGAATTCAAGAAATAAGATATTTTTCTATATGCTTAAAAGTACATTATTTTAATTTGCATTTTTGATTGCCAGTAAGGATGAAAATTTTCTTTCTTATTGTTATTTTTATGTGAATTGTTCATGTGCTTTGTCTTCATCACCAAGGTTTTTGCATTTTTCCGATAGATTTGAGTGAGCTCTTGATTTATTTATATTATTTTTCATATTTGCTGATTATATTTCATGATTTGTTGTTTTCCTTTAGTTTTATTCATTTTTACATAGATATGTTTTTGTAGTTAAATCTAGCTGTGTTTTCTTCTTTGGTTTCTAACATTACGTTAGAGATTAGAACGCCTTGTCCATCTAGAAGTTTGGTAAATATATGCATCAGCTTTTTTGTTCTCTACTTTTAGTGGTTTAAATTTTTATTCAACAATTTTTATGTTGTAATGTTTAACAAATATTGTTTTTTCCACAAAGTGTCAAAATGTCAAAACAGACTTATTTGTATCTTATAACAACACTACTAACCTTAAAAAAAAAATCTGTAAAATCAGGCAGAGAGATGCACCAATTCTTCCTGGAGGAACTGGGATCTATCATGCACAACTTCCAAATTGTCCCTTTCTCCCTTCTATGAAGCTTTTTGATATTGAATTAGCATTTGAGTTGTGAATGACATTTGCAGAAACATTGTTTTCAAAGGATGTGATTTTTGGTTTGGAATACCTCATTTTTGAACTCCATTAGTTACACAGTTGGAAATGTCTATATTATGGATCCCCGTTCTCCTACCAGCCATGCCCCATCAACTCATAAATTCAGATTATTTTAAAATAACTCATCTGGACAGATAAACTATGTCAAGGGTCTTCTTTGCATAAGTCCATTGCTGAATTTCATTTTTATGCTTACAAGGAGGTCTAGTAAAGGTGTGTCATTCCTCAGTCATCACTTCAGTAGAAGGGTCAAAAGCCGGCTGTTAGGTCTTTCCCTCCAAATTACATGCATTAGCTTTAAAAGGAAATAGTGCTAAAAGGGTTATAATCCAAAACTGATCATTTATCCCCCTCTTCCTTGTGCTTTATCCTACACTCCAGAAGCAGTGACTTTCTTCATTATTTATTTCATGAAGACATTATATAATGACAAACACTTTTGTTCAGTTGGAACTATTTTCCCATTTTCCTAGAATATCTATTGATTGTCAGTTAAAGTTTTATTCAGTGTTTTAATTATTATAACTCTGTATCATTCATTGCTGAGCCAAGTAGTGCATCATACATAGTTCTTATATTTCCTCTCTATGCAACTTTTTTCTTGCAGTCAATAGTTTAATTTTCTTTGAATATTTGATTAAATCCTCTCATGCCAAAAAGCTCTATAATATGCTTGTCAGGAGAATGTTCTATATAGTCTGTGCTGACATAATACATAGTTTCTACTTGTTTTCTGAAAACCGTCCTCCTGGATCCCACCAACCTTCTGGTATAGATGTTTTCTTTCTCTGCTACAAAACTTTAGTTGAGAACTTACCTGCACTATAATTGTGGGGATTATTTTAGACTTCTTTCTGTCTTGGAACCCCTGTCTTCTTAATGCCTTGCCTTCTTATTTCTGGTTTTACTTCATTTGTTAGATTACATCTTCTAGGAGCTTCCTAAAAATGGGTGCATAGGAGTTAATTCTTTGAGAATTTATGTGTTTGATGATATCTTTGTTTTTCTTCCCACACATGAATGATAGTTTGGTTGGGTATATATCTCTAGATTAAACATAAATTTCCTCCACATTTTTAAGGTGTTGTCATTATCTTCTAACTTTCAATGTTGTGTAGAAAAATCTAATGCCATTCTTCTTCCCCAATTTATTATATGTGCCCTATTTTCCCCCTTTGGAAGTCTTTAAAATCTCTTTATCCCTGGTGTTCCATTTTTTTCACACTGATGTATTTTGGTGTGAATCTTTTATCTTTACCATTGTTCTAGGTACTTCTTGGGTCCTTTTAATCTGGAAACTCATGAACTTGAGTTCCATAAAGTTTTCATGAATTGTTTCCTTGAAAATTTCCCCCCTCCATTTTCTATTTTTCTTTCTCAGATTCTAATTGGTTGGATTTTGCACCTCTTAGATTATGTTATGTGTTCTAATTATATCACATAGTCTTTTATATTGTCCCGTTCCTCATTTTTTTGTTATACCTCCCAAGGTATTTTTCTTTTCTTTTTTTAAAATTTCTCTCCCCTCCCCCCCCAGTTGTCTGTCCTGTGTGTCCATCCGCTGTGTGTTCTTCCTTGTCCGCTTCTGTTGTTGTCAGCTGCACAGGAATCTGTGTTTCCCTTTCTTGCATCATCTTTCTGTGTCAGCTCTCCGTGTGTGCTGCACCATTCCTGAGTGGGCTGCACTTTCTTTCGCATTGGGTGGCTCTCCTTACGGGGTGCACTCCTTGCGTGTGGGGCTCCCCTACGTGGGGGACACCCCTGCGTGGCATGGCACTCCTTGCATCAGCATTGCTTATGGGCCAGCTGCACAAGGGCCAAGGAGGCCCAGGGTTTGAACTGTGGACCTCCCATGTGGTAGACGAATGCCCTAACCACTGGGTGAAGTCCGCTTCCCCCAAGGTATTTTTCTGACTTGAATTTTGTTTAAAAATATATATTTTGACAAATTTCAACTTAGAGTTCTTTCACTGTTTTCTGATGATTTTTATAACTTTCTGATTTTTTTCATCAAAGTAAAACCTTTTATCTCTAATTATTTTATGATAATTCTTTGAAATTTTCTTCTATTGGCTACACTGTCTCTATTTTTGCTTGATGTATTTTTTTCTTTTCTTTCTCTTTCACACTGGGGAATTCTGTAAATATCTGTTGATCCTTTTGTCTCTCTCCATATATACATACACATATACGTATACAGATACAGATAAATATACAGATACATATGCAGATACAGATACAGATATATATACATATGCATATACATGAGTTTCAAAAAACTGGTTCCAGTATCAATTATTATTATTATTATTCTTAGTGATGTCCCTGCCTTACAATCAGGAGTCCAGTGGATGCATTTATTAAGTGTGGGCTACCAAATGTTGCCTGTGATTATTTAATATATTGTTCAGTTCCTCCAGAAAATGATTCACCAGTATTTTGTCTTAGGTAGAATATAACTTCTTTGCTTAAGGAATTTGGGCTCTTTAAGTGATGAAGTAATATATAAAAGCTTTGCTTTTAAAGATGTAACTAATCTGCTCCTTTCCCTGGTTATTTTTCAATTTCCAGTTTGCAAATGAGCAGACCATTTTGCTTCACTTCCTGAATATGTTCTCTAACATTTTAGGGTTTCTAAGATCCTTAGGACTTTAGGATTTCCAGAATTCTTTTCTAGGATTTCTCTATTGACATGTATAGGGAGTGACACAATGATGAACACCATCTACATCTTTCTCCTATTCCACATGCCCCCATCCTCTGCCAAAAGTCATTCTAGTGGTATAATAAAATCATATCTATGATATGTGATTTTTTAGGATCACAGTTTTTTAATGTGCTTTTTATATTCCTAGAAGATTGACACTTGAGTTTCATTAAGTATTGTATATGTCTCAGAAGTTTCAAAGAGTGTGTTTTTCCAGCATGTGATAATATCTGCTCCTGTGCAATATGCACTTTTAGTGATACCCCATCCTAATCCTCCATATAATACCAATTTACCCCTTACCACTTCCTTGTTTCATATAGGAAACTTTACCTGATATGCCACCTATGTGTTTTCCCTTTGTTCCTATCAGTTTTCCTTCTATATTTCTGTTCACTTCTGTACTTATGGGTTAGTCCAGCTAGAAATACTGTACATGTGACATAAGCTTAGAACGAGTTAAATTTAACTATTTTGCTTTTTTCTCAACTCACTAGTAAGTATATTTTATACTATGTTATCATCTTAAGGATAATTTTCCTATTTCACTTGCAATTAGCTACCATGGAAAACCCCCCAAAATTTGGAATTTTGTAAATGAGATAAACCAAGATAATCTAGAAATTTAAAAATAATTATTTTCTCTTTGGGAATATAGAAAGAGGTAGAAATAAATATTATTTTAATGTTTCATGTTGATAGGTCTTGTAAGATGCGTCCAGGAACTTATATTTATTAATATTTTACTAGTATATTTATGTTCCTTTTATAGTATTGCAAGCACCATTGAGACTATCCAGTACTGAGTTTGTGTTTGAAATTCCATTACATGATTTGGATCTTGATAAAAAAGCCACAAAAACTCAGGTATGTAAAGAGAAGTGATGCATTTTAAAACTGCTTTTTTGTGATCATGAATTTTAGTTTATTATATTAATTATTCTGAAGCATGTATGGTTCAGATTACTCTCTAGGTTGTAGACTGAATTTTGTAGCCTAATTTATACATGTTCTTAACCTTAATCTGCATCCCTCTGGGTGTGAACTCACTGTAAATAGGACCTTTTGAAGATGGTATTTTTAGTTAAGTTATGGTCTGCTGAAACAGGGTGGGACTTAATCTGGATTACTGTAGGCTTTATAAAGAAAAGACTCCAGAAGCCAGGTTCAGAGAAGGCCACAGAGAGAAGCTGGAACTCAGTGGCTAACTGGAAGAGGGAGAAGATGGAAACTGTAATGGAACCTGGAATGGAACCAGGAGGAGAAAGGAAATGAAGGACAGTGCAATGGTCTAGATCCCTTTGAGTTTATTCTGCTTTGTTGTTATGAGTGGTAGAAGAAAGAGGAGGGAGATGTTTATCTTATAGTAGGGAGTTAAAGGATATTGTCTAAATTTGATGGAACAAAGAACTAGAGATATAAGTATAGTGTTTAATGTTACCAGATGACTCATGGAAGAATCAAAATAATATAAATAATATAAATATCCAAAATCGAGAAGTGAGAAAAGGAGTATGGGTAGTTCAGATGATCTAGATCCCCATTTTTATTAGTGGGCAGTCAAAAAATAATATCCGAAGTTGATAAACAATGAAATAACCATGTGATTATCCTAATAATATCCCACAAAGATGTTCATGTCCTAACTCTGGAACTTGTGAATATGTTATCTTATAATGCAAAGAGACTTTGCAGATGTGATCAAGGTTAAGAACCTTGAGAAGGGCGGGATTATCCTGGATTATCTAGGTATGCCCAATCTATCACGAGTGATTAAAAGCAGAGAAGCTGCCACTACTGTAATCATAGGAAAATGATGATGGAAGAAGGGTCAGAGAGACATGACATTATGGACTTTGATGACAGAGGAAGCCATGAAATGGAGCTGGCCTCTAGAAACTGGGAATGGGAAGGAAATTGATTCTTCTGTAGAGCTTCAGAAGGAAATGCTGTTCCTGCCAATACGTTGATTTTAGCCCATCGAGTTCTGAGTTGAATTTTTAGCCTACAGAACTATAAGACAATATATTGGTGTTGTTTGAAGCGCTTAAGTTTGTGATAATTTGCTTGGGCAGCAATAAAAAGTAATTCAAGCTATATCAGCATTGGATTAAAACAAGACCTTAACTACTAGGAAAGTCCAAACTAGAATTGGCTAAAACTGCTTGTCTCTGGGAAGCTTAACTTTTGATAAAGAGGAATTGAATTTAGAAGTGGATAGAATTTTAGAGATGTTGTATGTACCATTCCCTCATCTCAGAATGACAAAAGTGAGGCTTTCAAACAGCTGGTATGATTTCTTGTCCATGTTCTGTATCAAAAGATGTAACTTCCTTTAGAATGCAAAATGAAAGTTGTTATAATTTGCTTAAGGACTTATAGGCAGGGGGAAGTAAAACTGACTCCCTTTTAATCCTTATTGTTTGAAACAATCATGCTTTAGCAAGAAGTGAAGTAAATTATTTTTATTTTGGCACCAATTACACAGATCATTCTATAATTGCTGAGTCATGTGGTAGGTATATGTTTAACATTTTAAGAAGATTCCAAACTGTTTTCCAAAGGTGAGGTACCATTTTGCATTCTCAATGTTAAATAAAGAGCATTCCTGTTATTCTGTATCCTCACTAGGTAGTGAAGCTATTTTAATAATAAAAAAAAAATTTACGTCATTCTCTACCCTTTGTACATTTTTCATAGTTGTTAATAGGCTATGTACAAATATGAAGCTCTCTTTGTTTACTTAACATCACCTATAAATCATTGAACTATGATTACCACTTTTAACCACTTTTAATAATTTTAGTTCGTGTCAAGGTCCAACAAGTTTCTCTGGTAATATAAACTAAATTTTACATTGCATGTTATATATTCTTTATAAATTATTTCTTTATTTTTTGTGTGAACAGGAGCTTGTCTTGCATAATATTTCTAAACAAGAAGTGCAGTGGACTTTGGATCTTAGTGGTGCCAGGAAAGTTTTCAAAGATGGCATATTCAACTTTAGTGTACTGACTGAGATTATGCAACCAAATGAAGAGTGTATGGTTTCCATAAATTTCTGTCCGAGTAAGTAGTTTTCTCCTGTATTTGTTGTTAAAATGTCAATTTGTCCTTTATATAATATTTTATTCTACCATTTATATAAAAGTTTGGGTTATTTTTACATGACCTGAAAACACCACAGGATGGAGGAATAGAGTATAAACTAGAGTGAACTTACTGGTGTTCTGCTGGGAACTATTGTGATAGTAAGAGAAGAAATTGTAATACTGATGTGGAGAAAGTGGCCACGGTGGCTGCTGATGGTAGGGAGAGAGAAGAAGATATATGATGTGGGTGCATTTTCAGGATTTGGAGTTATCCTGGGTGGTGCAGCAGGGACAGATGCTGGACACTGTGTGTGTCCTGCCCTTGGCCCACTGGGTGGAATGAAGGAGAGTGTAGACTACAATGTAGACCACTGTCCATATAGTACAGCAGTGCTCCAAAATGTATTCACCAGGTGCAGTGAATGTGCCACGATGATGGAAGAGGTTGTTGATGTGGGAGGAGTGGGGTGAGGGGTATGGGGAGTATATGGGGACCTCATATTTTTTTAATGTAATGTTTAAAAGAAAATAAACAAACAAAACAGTTTCTTACTAGAATTTCGTGGTAACCATCTTCAAAAATGGCTTCCAATGATGCTTACCTCCTGGTATTAATGCCCATATGTGGTCTCCTCCCACAATGAATAAGGGCCTATAGGATATTGTGGATATGATGGTGTGGTGTGTGACTTACAAGGCTAGATCATAAAAGGCATCATGGCTTCTGACTTGCGTACTTCACTTGTTAGCTTTTGGGGAAACTGGCCAGCATGTCTCTTTTTTTTTTTTTTTTTTTTAATTTTTTTATTTTTTATTGACTTTGTAATAATATTACATTAAAAATATATATGTGAGGTCCCATTCAACCCCACCCCCCCCACCCCCCCTCTCTCCCCCCCCCAACAACACTCGTTCCCATCATCATGACACATCCATTGGATTTGGTAAGTACATCTTTGGGCACCTCTGCACCTCATATACATTGGTTCACATCATGGCCCATACTCTCCTCTATTCCATCATGTAGGCCCTGTGAGGATTTACAATGTCCGGTGATTATCTCTGAAGCACCATCCAGGGCAGCTCCATGTCCCGAAGACGCCTCCACCTCTCATCTCTTCCTGCCTTTCCCCATACCCTTTGTCCATTATGTCCACTTTTCCCAATCCAATGCCACCTCTTCTATGTGGACACTGGATTGGTTGTGTCCATTGCACCTTTACAGCATGTCTCTTGATCTATCTGTCCATTTCTCTCCTGGTGGATTTTTGAATCAGCCTTATCAAGATATGAGTCACATGCAGCACAACCCACCCATTTAAAATATACAATTTAGTTATTTTTACTATATTCACAGATATGTATAATCATTACCATGGTCAGTTTTAGACCATTTCCATCACCTCAAAAAGAGATCCTGTATCTATGCCATACCCTACCCCCAGCTCTAACCAACAATTAATCTGCTTTCGGTCTGTATAGATTTTCCTATTCTGGATTTTCATATGAGTTCAATAATATAGTGCATGGCCTTTAGTGACTGGCTTCTTTAACTTCCACTTAGTGTACTGTTTTCAAGGTTAATCCACTTGAAACTTGTGTCAGTACTTTATTCTTTTTTATGGCTAAATAGTATTCCATTGTATGAATATACCACATTTTGTTCATCCATCATCCTTTGAAGGACATTTGGGTTGTTTACATCTTTTGCTGATTTTGAATAATGCTGCAATAAACATTCTTGAACATGTTTCTGGGTAGACATAATTTTCATTTCTTTTGGGTTTATAGCTAGAAATGGAATTCAGGACCATAAGGAAACTTTATATTTAATAATGTGAGTAACTGCCAGGCTGTTTCCCAAACTGGCTGAACTGTTTTTTTATTCACATCAGCAATATGTGAGGGTTTCAGTTCTCTACATCTTTGCTAGCACTTGTTACCTGAGTTTTTTATTCTCGTATCTTGGGCCTGGATAGGCCCATGTATAATGGATAATCACTTCCTTCTCTTAGCAATATTTATGCCATAAAGTCTATTTTGTCTGATATTGGCCTAGTTATACTAGCTCTCTTAAGGTTACTATTTGCATGGTTTATCTATTTTTTCCATCTTTTTTATTTTCAAGTGACTTGCACTTTTGAATCTAAGTATGTCCCGTTTATGGTATAGAACTGGATCCTTTTTATCCATTTTGCCTGTCTCAGCCTTTTGATTGGTGTATTTTAACCTTTTTCATTTACTGATTACTCACTGATAAGATTTACATCTACATTTTTTGCTATTTGTTTTCTACATTTATGATTTTTTGGTCCTCTATCCCTCCAATCTTACTATCTTTTACATTAAAAGTGTCTTCTAGTTTCCCATTTAAATGTCCTTGTTGTTTCTTTCAGTATATATTTCTAAGCTATTTTCTTAGTGGTTACCATTGAGGATATAACAAATATCTTTAAATTGTAGTTTGAGTTAATACCAAATTCATTTCAATAGTATCAAACAACTTTCCTTCATCCCATCTCCTTTGTACTCTATTGTCATATATATTACATTTTTTATATAACCAAATTCTATCAACACAGTTTTATAATTCATTCTTTAAAATCAGATAAGAAAAGATTTACAAACAAAATACTTATATGCTGTCTTTTATATTTACCTTTGTAGTTATCTTTACCAGTGCTCTTTTTTTGTGTGTGTGTAAGATTCATGTTACTGACTAGTGTCCTTTCATTCACCTTGAAGACTCCCTTTAGTTTCTTCATAGGGAAAGTCTGCTAGTGACAAATTCTCTCAGTTTTTCTTTATCTGGGAATGTCTTAATTTCTTTTGCACATTTGAAGTATAATTTAGCTGGATACGGAATTCTGGCTTTATTGTCTTTTTAAAAAATAAATCAATTTTATTGATATTTATTAATAAATATCAATTTTACTGATACTGATGCTTATTAATAAAGCATACATCAGTGTGCCATACCTATTTGTGTCACTGCTCTCAGTTCTTCTGTGCATATACCTATTTTGATACTTTATATGCATTTTTCTCCTTCCTTTTGACCTTTGTAGGTTTTGATGAGAAGTCACCTATTAATCTTATCAATGATTCCATACTCCTGTCAAGATTCTCTCTTCTCTTTGGCTTTTGACAGTTTGACTATGATGTATCTAGGTTAGATCTCTTTGAGTTTATCCTACTTTGTTGAAATTCTTTGAAGTTTAGATTAAGGTTTTTCATTGAATTTTTGGATGTTTTTAGCTGCCATTTTTAAAAATAGTCTTTCTGCCCCATCTCTCTCTTCACTTCTCTCAGGATTCCCATTTTGCTTATGTTGGTATGCCTTACAGGCCTCTAATGCTCTGTTCATTTTCCTTTATTCCTTTTTCTTTCTGGTCCTCAGATTGGATAACCTCAGTCGACCTTTCCTCATATTTGCTGATTATTTGTTCATCCAGTTCAAACCAGCTTTTGAGCATCTATAGTGAATTTTTCATTTTAGTTGTTGTACATTTCAACTCCAGGATGTCTGTTAGGTTATACTTTTAAAATTCATATCTCTTTAGTTATATTCCTCACTTGTTTAGGACATCATTCTCATATTTTCCTTGAATTCTTTTGGTGTGTTTTCCTTTAGTTCTTTGAACTTACTTGTAATAGCAGATTTAAAATCTTTGGTTAGCATGTCCAGTGTTTGAGCTTTCTCAGAAAAAGATCTTTCTACTTTTTTTTTTCATGTATGGACCATGAATTCTTATTTCCTTGTGTGTATCAATTTATTTTTAAAATAGGACATTTTTAATAACACAGTGTGGTGACTCTGGAAATCAGATCCCCTCCATTAAGTGTTTGTTATTACAGTTTGTTGTTGCTGCTGCTGCTATTGATGATGATGCTTTTTTCTTGCTTGTTTAGTGAATTTCCTACACTCATACTGTAAAGACTATTTTTAAACTGTGTGGCCATTGAAGTCTCTTAATTTAGTGGTTACATAAAGTTTAAACAGATTTCCTTAGCTGTCTTGAATAGATAAGTTGCCTATTCTTGGCTGAAGAATTCTGTATTTGTGTTGGGTCATGCCTTCAACATTTCAGCAACTCATGGTTTTTATAAACACTCAGGTATATCCATTGAGTGAGTTCTGAGTCAGGTCAAAAAAGGCAAACCCTGAGAAAGAAGTTTTTCCTGGAGCTTCCAGATAGATCAGATAGTGCCAGGTTTCTGAAGGTGGGGTCATTGGAGAGCTCCAAACCATTTCTGCCCCTTCCAGTGTCTGCTAGGCTGCTGGCTTTTACAGCTACCTTTTATGTAGGGCTATTGGTTTTAAGGATACTGTGGATCTGGGGAAAGGAAGAATGGAATGTGGACAAAGTACAGTACAGAGCTCACTGTTTTTACAAAAATGCAGCCATTTCTCATAAATAAGTGTTCTTCCAATTGTTGCAAGCTTTTGATTAATTTCCAGATTTTGGTAAACATTGATTTTGGCCATTTTTGCCAGGATTCTCAGTGCTTTTATGTATAAGCAAATTTTCAGAAGTCCTAACTCTGCCATTCCCATTAATGTCACATGGACATTAATTGTATATTTAACATATATTGTGGATACTTGATCCTTATCTTCCATGTTAAAAAATACAGCATTTGTTTACCTCTAAGATATCTTTTTAAAAGCATAGGAACAAGAGGCATTTCTGTGCAGTTAAAATAATTCAAAATCGCTTCAGTCATTTGTTTTTGGTAATAGAACCAAATCTGTTAGTCCAAATCAGTGCCCTATTTGACAATCTAATCAATATTACTTCATTTTACGTTTTAAATCAAAATCTATAATTTTTTTAGTCTTCCCGCACAAGACTCAACCCCTTTTCATTAACTTCACTCCATTCCTTAACCTCATTATGTGGCCTCACTCACACTTATGCTCAAAGCATGGTTCCACTAATCTTATAAATATAACTTTGTCCAAATTACAGGAGCTTGGCATGGGGGTAGGATCATAAATAGTTAAGAAAGCAGAAATTCTTTCTTTTTTCTTTTTATACTTCTCTTTGAATTGAAGACCATGGGTCTCTAATAGACTTGAGATCCCTTCCATTTATACCTGGTGAGGTCTTGGCCTTGCTTTTTGGGCTGTCCTATATAGCATCTGTCATTTTCTTCTGGCTTCCACCGGTGACTGATTCCACTCCTGTTCTGCCATTTTCTCTTCTTGTAATCTGGCTGTGGCATGAGACTCCTGTCCTACCCCATGGCGAGAGCCTTGCTGTCCATTCCATTTCTTTTGTTACAACCCTTGCTACCACTATTACCCTAAGTTGGGGCTGATATATTTTCTCCTCACTTGGTCTGGACTCTATGAAACTGGACACACAGCAGGGCTGTTTTATACTCTGAGGGCTTTCAGGAGTTTTAGTGAGGTAGCTTTTTCTCCACTCCCCTTTTATTTTCCTTTCCTTAGATTCCTGCAGGAACTAGGAGACTAGGACTTTTATAAGTGACCTATTTATAGCTCTGTCCAAATCTCCAACTCCTTTCAAATCAGAACCATTTCTTTTTTTAAATAACAAATCAATTATATTGATACATATTAATAAAACATTAATCCTATCAATGGTATTTGATATAATCACATAGTTGTGCATTCATCGCTTCAATCATTTTTAGTGTATTATTACTATTCCAATAATAATAAACAAAAATACAAACAAACAAAACTCATTACCTCTCAATCTATGCTTCCCCTGCGGTATATAGCTGCTATTCTTTCCTTCTCTCTAGTATATTTGTATTTATATTTTGTGAAAACAGGTTTATTTATATAATACCACCCATATTTGTATTTTACATGAGGTTTCATTATGTTACACAGTTCAGTGTTAACATTTTTTAGCTTTCCTTCTGGTAACAATCATGACCTTAGTCTTTCCCTTTCAACCACTGTCATAGCCATAATAATGCTAGTTATAAACACTATGAGGTGCTTTCACCATTTCTATTCATTTCCAAAGATTTACAAAGAACCTTTTTATAAGTTCTGCACAGATTAACCCTCAGCTTTCCATTCTCTACACTCCTTTTATTTTCTGTTCAACTATATTCTAATTATTAACTCCATGAGTTTACATAATATATTTATTTCATAAAAGAACAGTCATACAGTGTTTGTCCTTTTGTGTCTGGCTTTTTTCATTCAACATAATGCCAGCTTCATTCATGTTGTCATATGCTTTAGGACTTCATTTTTCCTTACTGCTGCATAATATTCCATCATGTGTATATACCACAATTTGTTTATCCATTCATCAGTCAAGGGACTCTTGGGTTGTTTCCAACTTTTGGCAATCGTGAATAATGCCACTATGAACATGGGTGTGCAGATGTCTGTTCATGCCAGTACTCTCAGTTCTTCTGAGTACATATCTAGTAACAGTATTGCGGGGTCACATGGCAAGTCTACATTCAACTTCTTTAGGAACTTCTAAACAGCCCTTCACAGTGGTTGTATCATTCTACATTCCCATCAACAGTGAAAAAGCATTTCTTACTTCTCCACATCTTCTCCAACATTTACAGTTTTCTGGCTTTTTAATAATTGTCAGTCTAATAGATGTGAAATGATATCTCACTGTAGTTTTGATTTGCATTTCCCTAATCACTAGTGATATTGAATATTTTTTCACGTGTTTCTTTGCCATTTGTAATTCTTCTTTGCACAATTGTCTTTTCAAGTTTTTTGCCCATTTTTAAATTAGGTAGTTTGTCTTTTTATTGTTGAGTTGTTGTGCCTCTTTATATATCGTGTATATTAAACCCTTGTTGGATATGTGTTTGCCAAATATTTTCTCCCATTGAGTCAGCTGCTTTTCCCCCTGTAGCAGTTTGATATGGTTATGAATTCCAAAAAATGATATATGATTATGTTTGTAATCTGATCTATAGCTGGGCCTGATTGAGATATGATTAGGGCTTTAATTGGGCCACGCCATTAGGGCATTAAGTCCCCGCCCCTTAGTGGGTGGGGATGCACAGAAAGGCATGGCAAAGGACCAAGTTGTGGATTTTCCTGATGTTGGAGATTTGATGTTGGAGTCTGATGCTGAAGTCTTAAGCTGGAGCCCCGGGGAAAGAGATAGAGCCGTTCACCTGATAGTCTACAGCTGACCTTGTGGAGAGAGGCAAAGCCTAGGGAGACTCATACTCTACAGCTGACCTTGTGGAGGAAACAGAGGAGCTGAGCCCAGAGGAACCCAGGAAGCCTGAACCCTCACAGACATCAGCAGCCATCTTGCTCCAACATGTGGAAATAGACTTTGGTGAGGGAAGCAACTTATGCATTATGGCCTGGTAACTGTAAGCTCCTACTTCAAATAAATACCCTTTATAAAAACCCAACCAATTTCTGGTATTTTGCATTAGCACCCCTTTGGCTGACCAATACACCCCGCTTTTGACAAAGTCTTTTGACTTCCAAAAGAGTTTATTTCTGAAGAGGTCTCATTTATCTATTTTTTTCCTTTGTTGCTTGTGTATTGGATGTAAGAATTAAGAAACTAACAACTATCACAATATCTTGAAGATACCAAAACCAGATAAAGATACTACGAGAAAAGAAAATTATAGACCAATATCTCTAATGAACATAGATACCAAAGTCCTCAACAAAATACTTGCAAACAAAATCCAAACGCACACTAAAAGAATTATACACCACGATCAAGTGGATTTTATCCTAGGCATACAAGGGTTGTTCAACACAAGAAAATCAATTTATATAATACACTACATTGATAAATTGAAGAAGAAAAATCACATGATCCTCTGGATTGATACAGAAGAGGCATTTGACAAAATACAGCACCCTGTCTTGATAAAATACTCGAAAAGTTAGGAATAGAAGGAAGCTTCCTCAAGATGGTAAAGTACACATATGGAAAACCTATATCTAGCATTGTATTCAATGGTGAAAGACTGAAAGCTTTCCTGCTGAGATTGGGAACAAGACAAGGATGCCCACTGTCACCACTGTTATTCAATATTGTGCTAGGAATTCTAGCCACAGAAATTAGGTTAGATAAAAAATAAAATCACCCAAATAGGAAAGGAAGAAATAAAACTTGCACCTTTTTTTTTCTTTTCTTCTTTATTTTCTTTTAAATGTTACATTCAAAAAATATGAGGTCCCCATATATCCCCCACCCCACCCACCCTACCCCTCCCATATCAACAACCTTTTCTATCCTCGTGGCACATCCACTGCACCTGGCGAATATATTCTGGAGCACTGCTGCACCACATGGACAGTGGTCCACATTGTAGTCCACACTCTCCCCCAGTCCACCCAGTGGGCCACGGCAGGACATACAACGCCCAGCATCAGTTCCTGCAGCACCCCGCAGGACAACTCCAAATCCTGAAAATGCCTCCACACCATATGTCTTCTTCTGTCTCCCTACCATCAGCAGCCACCATGGCCACCAACTATATATTAGTGAAAGGGATAATCTTTCAAGAAGAAAAAACAATCATAAACATTTATGCTACCAGAACCATTTCTTTTTATTCTATTTGTATGCCTAGAGTCTCACACCCCTTTGATAAGTTTGTTCTCAAAAGCTTCTCAGTTCTCATGTAATAGCTGCAATCTTGGGCAGTTATAATACCCATGGTGAACATAGTTTAGAAAACTCTCAAGCTTTGAATGCCTGCTACCTAAAATATGGAAATTTTCTTGTAATGAATTTCAGGTTGTTGAGCGCATTGAAAACTAGCTTCTTTAAGTATGCTGGAGCAAAGGCACAGCAGGAAGGAACTGGCAAGATATATCTAGCAGATTTTTTTCCTCTTGAAAGTATCTGCTTCAGTCCCTTAGTATTTTATATTCCATACCTAATAAGCATACTGGATATCATCTTCAGACTATTTTTCTATTTTAACAAGTGCTATTTTTTTCTTGGCTGCTGAAACAAATACCATGCAATGGGTTGGCTTAAACAACGGGAATGTATTTGCTCACATTTTTGAGGCTATGGAAAGTCCAAAATCAAGGCACTATCAAAGCAATGCTTCCTCCCAATAGAGGCTCACTGCCAGCAATCCTTGGTCCTTGACTTTTTTTGTCACATGGCAGTGCACTTTGGATCTCTCCTGAATTCAAGTTCTCTTGACTTCCAGCTTCTGGCTGCTCCCTGTGGCTTTGTTTGACTTTCCCTCTGCTTATAAAAGACCCCAGTAATCCAGATTAAAGCCCAACCCAATTTTATTTGGGACATACCTTAACTGAAGTAGCATCTTGAAGAGATCTTATTTATAATGAGTGCATACCCACAGGAATGGATTAAGTTGAAGAACATGTTTCCGGGGTACACATCTCCAAGCCATCACAAGTGCTCTAATAACGTACTTGTTATTCTTCCTAGTTAGGTTTACTTATTAAGCAACATTAGGATTGCTACTTCTTGCATATGCTGTTGAGGGCCACTTGATTCCCTTTACTGGATTTTTCTTTTCTGCCTATCTTTTATTTGTGAGTATTGACTCACATTTCTCCAAAAGATCACCCTTTGGTTGAGGAAACTGCCTCATGTAGAAATGCCTCAGCACCCCACTACCTTAGGTGGCCCAGCCCTTTCATCCTTGGGTGGGTCAACCTCTCTAGTTAATTCACGTTTCAGAGATCCCTGTAGGATCAAGTTGAAACTAAATTTATCCAAAAACCACCATTTTCCTTAGCTTCTTGCCTTGTCTTATACTGCTCCTTCCCTTACTTATAGGTTCTTCTTGATAGCAGCCTCTCAGTAAATCACTTGCACCAGAATCCTAGGAACACTATAGTATTTTCCCAATGTGGTCATCTAGAAAAAGTACCTAAGACCAACAATTATGTCAGTAGAAAAGTCATGATGAGAACTTAGACCTTTATTATTATTATTATTTTCTTTTATATGTTACATTAAAAAAATATGAGGTCCCCATATAACCCCCACTCCACCCATGCCACCCCTCCCACATCAACAAACTCTTCCATTATTGTGGCACATCCACTGCACCCGACAAATACATTCTGGAGAACTGCTGCAGCACATGGACAGTGGTCCACATTGTAGTTCACACTCTCCCCCAGTCCACTCATTGGGCCATGACAGGACACACAACGTCTAGCATCCATCCCTTCAGCACCACCTAGGACAACTCCAAATCCTGAAAATACCCCCACACCATATCTCTTCTTCCCTCTCCCAACCATCAGCAGCCACTGTGGCCACCCTCTCCATATCTCTACTACAGTTCCCCAGCAGAACACCAGTAAGTCCACTCTAATCCATACTCTATTCCTCCATCTTGTGGACCTAGGATGGCTATGTCCAGTCCCCCTCTACATCAAGAAGTGGTTTATATTCCACATGGATGATGGATGCAATTCTCCTGCTTGCCCCTATAGACACTCTTGGCTCCCTGGTGTGGTGGTTGACCCTCTTCACCTCCTTGTCAGCTGGTGAGGGTAAGTTCAAGAAACCAGAGGGTAGGAGCTGCAAGTCTGCTGAGGCCCAGGGCCTGGGCCATCACATGGACAGTCCAGAGATTCAGGTCTTCTGAGTATACACCAACCCAAACGCCAACCACAGGTCTGGTAAAAGTGACAGAAGAGGCATGTGTAGAAAGGTTATACCTGAATCCAACTCCATCACACTCAGGAACACAAACTCCAAAGTAGGGCCAAATGACGTGGCCCTGAACTCCAGAGCCATCTGCCATGACCATAGAACTTGTGGGTCTCTGCAGCCCTCGGGAGAACCAGCACCTGGGTTTCCATCTACCTTGGCTGTCTCTGGTACCCTGCTGAGACATGTATAAGCATCACCCCCTAATGCCCTCCCAACTCTTTTTTGGAGACTCTTAGCCATATAAACTCACTTGTCCTTTCCATTTCCCCCTTTTTATCCAAAGTCAAAAAGCAGTTTTTAACATCTGATATTACATGTAGACTGAGATATTCTGCCGGTCTGAGCTGACCTCTTTGTTCATGTTCTTTTTGAAGTTACATCATCAGCTGGTGCTTGGTAGTAATCCCTTGGTGCCAGGGAGGCTCATCCCCAGGAGTCACGTCCCATGCTGTGGGGGAAGGCAATGCATCTATATGCTGAGTTTGGCTTAGAGAGTGGCCACATTGAGCAACATGGAGGCTCTCAGGAGGTAACACTTAGGCACCCCACAACTCCAGGCCTAGTTCATATTTCAGGCACACGGGCTCATAATCAGAGCCATCAGTATCAAGGGCTCATCATTGGACCATCCATCTTTATTGGTCTTTTCATGTGTTTTTTAGCCATTTGTATATAATCTTTGGAGAAGTGTCTGTTCAAATCTTTTTTCCCATATTTTAAATGGGCTGTTTGTCTTTTTATTTTCAAGATATAGGTATTCTTTATATATGCAAGAGAGAAGTCTCCTTTAAAATAAATGGTTACCAAATATTTTCTCCCGTTGCGTAGGCTCTCTTTTCACTTTCCTGACAGACTCCTTTGAGGTGCAGAAGGCTTTAATTTTGAGGCAGTCCCATTTATCTATTTGTTCTTTTGCTGCTCGTGCTTTTGGTGTGAAGTTCATGAAGCGGTTTCCTATTACAAGGTCCTATAGATGCTTCCCTACTTTACTTTCCAAGGTCTTTATGGTCTTGGGTCTTATACTTAGGTCTTTGATCCATCTTCACTTGATTTTTGTATAAGGGGTGAGTTGGTAATCCTCTTTCATTCTTTTACATATGGATATCCAGTTTTCCAGGCACCATTTGTTGAAGAGCCCATTCTCTCCCAGTTGAGAGGGTTTGGTGGCCTTGTCAAATACCATATGGCTGTATATATGAGGATCTATGTCAGAACTCTCAGTTCATTTCCATTGGTGAGTGTGTCTCTCCTTGTGCCATTACCATGCTGTTTTCACTACTGTAGCTTTGTAGTATGATTTGAAGTCAGGTAGTTTGATTCCTCCAATTTCATTTTTCTTTTTCAATATGTCTTTGGCTATTCAGGGCCTCTTTCCTTTCCAAATGTATTTCATAGTTAGTTTTTCTACTTCATTAAAGAATGCTGTATTGATTTTCATTGGGATTGCATTAAATCTGTAGATCCGTTTTGGTAGGATAGACATCTTAATATTTAATCTTCCTATCCATGAACAGGGAATATTCTTCCATTTATTTTTTTATTTTACATTAAAAAAATATGAGATCCCCATATACCCCCCACCCCCCTCACCCCACTTCTCCCCTCATAACAACAATCTCCTCCATCATCATGATACATTTATTGCATTTGGTGAATACATCTCTGAACATGCTACACCTCATGGTCAATGGTCCACATCATAGCCAACACTCTCCCACATTCCACCCACCGGGCCATGGGGGGGACATACAATGTCCAGTAACTGTTCATGCAGCACCACCCAGGACAACTCCAAGTCCTTCAAATGCCCCCACATCTCATCTCTTCCTCCCATTCCCTACTCCCAGCAGCCACCATGACTGCTTTCTCTACACCAATGCCACATTTTCTTTGATTACTAATGACAATAGTTCATGAATAGAATGTCAGTAAGTCGACTCTAATCCATACTCTATTCCTCCATCCTTGGACCTTGGAATGGTTGTCTCCACTCCACTTCTATATCAAGAGGGGCCTTATAGTCCACATGGATGCTGTCTTCCATTTATGTAGGTCTTCTTTGATGTCCTTGAACAGTGTTGTGTCGTTTTCTGTGTCTAAGTCTTTTACCTCTTTAGTTAAATTTATTCTTAGGTATTTGATTTTTTATTTACTATTGTGAATGGTATTTGATTCCTGATTTCCTCCTCAGATTGCTCATTATTGGTGTACAGAAATGCTACTTATTTTTGTGCATTTATCTTGTAACCTGCAACTTTACTGAACTCATTTCTAAGTTCTAGAAGCTTTCTTGTAGACTTCTCAGGGTTTTCTATGTATAGGATCATATCATCTGCAAATAGTGAAATTTTGACTTCTTCCTTTCCAATTTGGATGCCTTTTATTTCTGGTTCTTGACTCAGTGCTTGAGCAAGTACTTCTAAGACTATGTCAAATAGGAGGGGTGATAGTGGACATCCTTGTCTTGTTCCTGATCTTAGAGGGAAAGATTTTAGGATTTCACCATTGTAAATGATATTACCTGTGGGTTTTTTATATATACTCTTTATCATGTTCAGAAAGTTTCCTCTATTCTGATCTTTTGCAGTGTTTTTATCAAGAAAGTGTTGTATTTTGTCAAATGCTCTTTCTGCATCTATAGATATGATCATGTGATTTTTTTCCCTTCAATCTGTTTATGTGGTGTATTATGTTAATTGATTTTCTTATGTTGAACCATCATTGCATGCCAGGAATGAACCCCACTTGGTCATGGTGTATAATTTGTTTAATGTGTTTAATACTATTAGTAAGTATTTTGTTGAGGATTTTCACGTCAAAGTTCATTAGAGAGATTGATCTGTAATTTTTCTTTCTTGTGGTGTCTTTGTTTGGCTTTGGTACTAGAGTAATGTTGGCATCATAGAATGAGTTAGGCAATGTTCCTTCTGTTTCAATTTTTTGGAAGATTTTAAGCAAGACTGGTGTTAGTTCTTTCTGGAATGTTTTGTAGAATTCACCTGTGAAGCCGTCTAGCCCAGGGCTCTTTTTAGTTGGGAGGTTTTTAATGACCGATTCTATCTCTTTACTTGTGATTGGTTTGTTGAGATCATCAACTTCTTCTTTCATCAATGTAGGCTGCTTATGTGTTTCTAGGAATTTGTCCATTTCCTCTAAATTGTTGTTTTTGTTGGAATATGGTTTTTCAAAGTATCCTCTTATGATCATCTTTATTTCTGTGGGATCAGTGGTGATATCTCCTTTTTCATTTCTTATTTTGTTTATTTGCATCTTTTCTCTTTTTTTCTTTGTTAGTCTAGCTAAGGGTTTGTCAATTTTATTGGTTTTCTCAAAGAACCAGCTCTTGGTTTTGTTTATCTTTTCAAGTGCTTTCTTGTTTTCTATTCCATTTAGTTCTGCTCTGGTCTTTTTTATTTCTTTCTTTCTTCTTCCTTTGGGATTAGTTTCTTGTTTTTTAACTAATTCCTCCAAGTGTGCATTTAGTTTTTCAACTTTAGCTCTTCTTTTTTGACGTATGAATTTATGGCTATAAATTTCCCTCTCAATACTTCTTTTGCTGCATCCCTTAAGTTTGGATATGTTGTGTTATCATTTTCATTAGTTTCAAGGTAGTTATTAATTTCTTTTGAGATTTCTTCCTTGATCTACTATTTTTCTAAGAGTGTGTTGTTTAACTTCCAAATCTTGGTGCCAAATCTGGGTCTCTGGGCCTTTCAGATTTCCAGCTTCATTCCACTTGGTCAGAGAAGTTATTTTCGATGATATCTATCTTTCTGAATTCACTGAGACTTTTCCCGTGGCCTAGCATGTGGTCTATCTTGGAGAATGATCCCTGTGCACTTGAGAAGAACATATATCCTGCTGTATTTGGGTGTAATGTTCTGTATATGTCGATTAGGTCCAACTATTCTAATATATTGTTCATAGTCTTTGTTTCTTTATTCTCTTTTGAGATGTTCTGTCCAAAGTTGATAGTGGTATATTAAAGTCCCCCACTATAATTGTAGAGGCATCTATGTCTTCACTTAGTTTTTTCCAGTGTTTGCCTCACGTATTTGGAGGCACCCTTGTTAGGAGCATATATGTTTATGATTGCTCTTTCTTCTTGAAAGATTATCCCTTCCACTAATATGTAGTGTCCATCTTTATCTCTCACAATTGTTTTGCATTTAAAATCTATTTTGTCTGATATTAATATAGCTACTCCTGCCATTTTTTGTTATTGTTTGCTTGTAAGATTGTTTCCAGCCATTCACTTTCAACCTCCTTGAATCCCTGGGTCAAAGATGTGTTTCTTGTAGAAAGCATATAGATGGGTCATATTTCCTTATCCAATCTTCCAGTCTGAATCTCTTGACAGGTGAGTTTAATCCATTGACATTCAGTGTTATTACTTTCAAGGAATTACTTAAATTAGCTATATTTTCTTTAGATTTGTGTTTGTCATATTCTGTTGGATTTTCTTTTTCTGTTTTTATCTTTTCAGTTGCTCTTACCTGCTCCTCCAACTCTGTCTCTCTTGTTTTTTTCTTTCTTCCTGCAGAACTCCCTTTAGTATTTCTTGAAGGGCAGGATTCTTGTTGGCATACTCTTTTAGTTTCTGTTTATCTATGGATATTTTGAACTCTCCATCATTTTTGAATGCTAACTTTGCTGGATAGAGTATTCTCAGTTGGCAATTTTTTTCTTTTAGTACCTTGACTATGTTCTACCACTGTCTTCTTGTCTCCATGGTTTCAGATGAGAAACCAGCAGTTAATCTTATGGAGCCTCCTTTGTATGTGATGGTTCTCTTTTCTCTTGCTACTTTTAATATTTTCTCTTCATCTTGAGCATTGGATAACTTGACAAGTATATGTCTTGGGGTAGGCCTGTTGGGATTTATGCTGTTTGGGGTGCATTTTGCTTCCTGGACATGTACGTCCATCTCCCTTAATAGGTTTGGGAAGTTTTCAGCCATTATTTCCTCCAACACCCCTTCTGTCCCCTTTCCCTTCTCTTCTCCTTTTGGGATGCCTATAATACATATGTTTGCATGTTTTGCATTGTCATTCAGGTCCCTAAGCCCCTGCTGGATTTTTTCTATCTTTTTATTGACCAGTTCTACTATCTGTTTGATTTCAGATGTACTGTCTTCCACATGACTTAATCTCTCCTCTGCCTCTTCGAGTCTGCTATTATTTGCTGAGAGTTATTTTTTATTTCTTGAATTGTGCTGTTCATCACTATCATATCTGCTATATTTTTGCATATGATTGCAATATCTTTTGTATTCTCTCCAATTGTTTTCTTCATATTCTTAATCTCTTCCTTCACCTCATCAAATTGGTCCCTAATATACGTTTTGTGATCTTTAATTTATTGTTCAATGTTCTGCCCCTCTTCCTGGTTTTTAACTTTTTCATTGGATTGGGGCATGTTTTCCTGATTATTGGTTTGGCTTGTAGATTTTTGTTGCTGTGTGGTCATCATTTTATCTTGACGGGTTTAGTCAGTTGCTGAGCTTCTTTGTCTAGTTTGGAGTTTAGTTAATTGTTTTTGCATGTGTGTTAAATCTTCTCTTTGTCACTTTGTTCTTATTCTATTTCCTTGTTGTTAGCTAAGGTCACTTGAAGGAAAATATTAGGGTCAGAGAAAGCAAAAGGAGTAAGAAAAGAAAATTAATAATAGTAGTATTGATAGTAAATATTAACAGAGGAACCCTGTAAGATATAGGAGAATGGATATTAGACTTATGTAAGGTATGTAGAGTTATAACATTAAGAAAAGTAGAGTACGTAAAAATCTGACTATGGAGAGGAATACAGTGTGAATTAAGAGGCCTGTGTGTTCAGGAGAGAGGGAAAGAGAAGAGAGAGGACAATAATATAAAGAGTGAATATAAGACAGAAAACAGAACAAAGGTATTAGTAATAAAAAGTAAAAAAAAATAGGGGGTCTAACAGAGAGGTGTAATGTAAGAGAAACAATCAATGATGGAGGATAGAAAGATGTAGAGGAAAGGGAATAGTGTTGGTGGCTGAGATCAATACACACAGAAAAGAGTAACTGGAGGATGAGGAAATACAGCAACTGTGAAGCTCTTCCTGCAGCACCTAATGTAAGGAGAATGAGAAAGCAGAGTAGGAAAGAAAGAGAAAAAAATGAGACAAAAGGGAGTGGGGAAGTAAGCAGGAGAAAGATAAAGAGAAAGAAAGAAAAAAGGGCTTTAGGGGGATAAAGAGGAAGGAAAAACAAGGAAAAACCAACCAAATACTAGGGAAAGTTTCAAGCTAGGAATCCTGTTTGTAGTTAAATAAAACGCTTAGGGATCTGACGTTCCCCCTTTTCTCCCTTCCTCACTTCCCTCGCTCCCAAGCAGCAGAAAAGCTGCTTGAGAGGTCAGGTAGGAGATTCAAGTGGGTCCTTGTTGACACAGCTCCGCACAGAAAACAATGACTCTTAATTTCCAGTGAGAGAGCACCCACACCTCACCAGGAACCCCAAGTATGCTATTGGAGGCTTGGAAAGCACCCCCTACAGTCCCTCTCCTTTAGATGTGCTATGAGAGGGCTTGTTGATTTTCTGATTCCACCTTCTCCCAGGCCAAGTTTCCTATCCCAGGGTATTTAGGTGAGTCGGGCTTTCTCAGCAGATTCGCCAGTCCTTTCTTCCCACACTCTCCCAAGCCAACCGGTATGCTCCTGCAAGCGCAAAAAAAGAGAAAAAGAGAAGGAAAAAAAAGAAGGGGGGGGGGAAACACCAGCAAATCGAACTCATATTAGCCAGGTCCCCCTACTGCACCCCCCACCGAATCCCTCCCACCCACAGAGTTAGTCCAAAACCGGAGGGCTAAGGCAATCCCAGACCTCAGGGAGCACTGGACTTGGGAAAGGGAAGTCCGAGACTCTGCAGACCCAGGTCACATAGGTCCATGGAACACGGGCTACAGGGGCTCAGGGGACACGCACCTGGGACCACACATCCGGGGACCACGGGGCCCAGGAACGCCACCACACACCGCGGTCGCCAGCCCCAGGGGGAAGGGTCCCGCCAGCCCACAGCTTCGGACCTCTCTACTTGTAAGCGCAATTCTACCTTTAGCAAGCACCACCTCCACCACTCTCTCTCCAAATTGATGTCCACACTTCCTCCGCTCTGCAAGCCCCCAAAACAGCCCGCTCTGGCAAGACTTCAACCCCACTGGGCCGCCTCTTCACAGGAGAGACTGTAGGGTGCACTCACTCAGACGCCATCTTGCCCGGCCTCCGAGAACTTGGACCTTTTAAACTTGTTACAAAGTTCACTGAACTGTGTGCTTTCTCTAAATAATATTCCATTAGTTCTATGCTGCATTGTCTTGATGTCTGCTAGATCTATTAGCTTGACATTGACAGTTGCTTTGGTTTTTTGTGTGGGAAACAGTACAGAGGACACTGTGATTAATAGGTTCAAATGTTTCACCTTTTTACTACCTCTCTTTAAAGTGCAGAAAATGTGCACTTTAGAAAACATTACGTAGTCTCTGCATTCTGAAATTTATTCTGTAAAATAGTCCGGTTTCATTATGTATTTCTTTGGTTCCTTTTCAGTTTTTCATTATTTTCAACTGTGTCCTAGTTCAGAAAAAATAATACAAAGGATTTTCCATATAAAATCACCATCTTTATTCCTGTTCCGAGCTTCTCCTTTATGTGCCTGTTAACATTTATTCCCAAATGAAATAAACTGGACAATCTAGGAGGAAATGGGGAACATTTACATTTGACTTTTCCTGCAGATTGGGAATGAGGTCAAGCAGCCAAATCTAAATCTTCCTTACTTAGTGTCCCAGCTTAAATCTTAAGAATCAAAGTGTCTATAACACCTGTGTATTATTTACATCTTAGATGAGAGATAAGGCACCCCTCAGTTTTTAAAAAGATATTATTCAATTCCCAGTAGTCTAAGACTACACAGGGAAGCCCCTGCTCCAGGATGCAAGAAACCTTTAATGGGCCTCAAACCCCAAAATCTCAAAGCAGTCCTTTCAAAATTCTCAATTCGATAAGTTGCAAAAACTTCCTTAATCAAGAAATAAATTGCCTTGATTTACTTTCTCCCAAATAATATTAAATTCATTAAACTATCCTTTCTGTATAGACGTGTAATTTTTTTTCAAAATCATCTTTATTTGAATTCATAAATCCATTAGTGTAATAGGCTAATCTACTTTGCTCTTAAATTCTCAGAATAACTGGGTTATAATATTTAGTACATTAGAAATTAAACCTGATATATGGTTTTGGTGTGACCTGAAAGTTTGCCTGTCTAGCCAATTCCCATGATTTTGTCTTTAAGACTGGAATTCATTGATTTACTCAAAAGTCAGTTTTTTATAAAGCCGAACATGGTTGTTGGACACTTAATGTGATGCAGCCTGCTCTCCAGAACCATACCAGAGCCTCCTGTGTTGAGCCCCATTCGTCAGTACAACTGTCTTTCCTCATATTGAATTGCTAGATTGGGAATGTCCTGTCATTTCCTACCAGGTGAAATCAGCTGTTCGACCACGGCAGCCTTTTATAAGAAAATACATTCCTTTTTTTCTCAGCATGTCGCTTTCTCAGAAGTCCCCTGGCCTCCTTTTGGTAGTTGTCTGACCTCATCGTCATAATGCATATACTAAAGGCATGGTGTTTTAGTTTCTTTGACTGCTCATGGAAGTGCCTTAAAATGGGTCATTTAAACAATGGGAATTTATTATCTCATAGTTTTGAAGATAAAAGAAAGTCCAAATCAAAGTGTCATCAAGGCCCTTCCTTCTTGAAGACTGTGGTGTTCTGGGGCTGGCTGCTGGTGATCCTTGGTCTTTAGCTTGTCACATGGTAGCCTTTTCTGGCATTTGCCTTACTCTTCTAGGTTCCCTTGAAATTCTGTCTGAATTTCATTCTGCTTAGAAAGGATTCCAGTAATAGGATTAAAACCCATCCTGATTGTGCTGAGCCACACCTTAACTAAAATAACCTCATCAGAAAGTCCTACACAGTGAGCTGATGTGGCTCAGTGGTTGAGCACTGGATTCCCACATATGAGGTCCTGGGTTCAATCCCGAGTTCCGATACCTCAGAGAAAAGAAAAAAAAAGAGTTTCTACTTTCGATGGGATCATACACACAGGAATGGATTTATGTTAAGGACATGTTTTCCTGGGGTATGTACACCTCTGAACTACCACAGATTGGGAGCTCCTGTTAAGGCACGAGAAACAACAACAACGAAAGGAGTGCTGCTATATTGCTTCATCAGGAATTATTTAGTTTCCCATAAAAATGAAAATCTGCTTTTAGGTGACTTGTTCCATCTCGAAATGTGGGGCACCTCATTACATCTTTTAATATCTTCAGCATGCTGCAGCCAGTTACTTTGTAATCTATTCTACTCCACTGAGCTGTAATTTCATAGTACATTTTAATATTTAGTAAGGTTTAAACTATTTAATTTTTTATGGGATGAATTAATCTAAAATACTATTTTTAAATGTTTCATTAGCTGAGCCTAGAAAATATACAGCTGATGTGCCTATACGTTTAAATGATAATCCAGTTTGTTATCGGATTTTATGTCTGACTGGAGAGGTGAAATCACCCAAGTTATTGTTTGAACCTCCATTTATATTTTTCAATCCTGTTCCTTTGGATGTAACAACTGTGATGAGTATCAACATTTTACCCAAAAACTATTTCAGGTAAATATTAACTTAATATGAGTTTACCATGTTTTCTTTTTGTGATTTTTTTGTTTGTGTCTGTGTTTTATGAGTTATGACGAATGTCTTCCTTATTTCTATAGTTGGAAAGAACTATTAAAATATTTATTTGTGTGCTTAAATAAAAATACAGGAAAAATTCTTAGTGATCTCATGGTTAGACACTGAAAATTCTTGTAAAATTTTCTTTTAAAATAGTTTGGTGTGTTTCTACACAAGGTATAAAAATCAAGCTTAAACATAAATGTAACTTTTTAAAAAAAATGTATTTATTTATTTTATTTCTCTGGCCTTCCCTCCCCCTCCCAACCCCAGTTGTCTGTTCTCTGTGTCTATTTGCTGCGTGTTCTTCTTTGTCTGCTTCTGTTGTTGTCAGCAGCACGGGAATCTGTGTTTCTTTTTGTTGCGTCATCTTGTTGTGTCAGCTCTCCATGTGTGGCACCATTTCTGGGCAGGCTGCACTTTCTTTTGCATTGGGCGGCTCTCCTTATGGGGCGCACTCCTTGTGCGTGGGGCTCCCCTACGCGGGGACAATCCTGCGTGGCACAGCACTCTTTGCGTGCATCAGCACTGCTCGTGGGCCAGCTCCACCCGGGTCAGGAAGGCCTGGGGTTTGAATCGTGGACCTCCCATGTGGTAGATAGATGCCCTAACCACTGGGCCAGTCCGCTTCCATAAATGTAACTTACATCATTGATGTGGAGCCAGTGGCCAATGGAGGTTGTGAGGGGAGGAAGAGGGAAAACAGGTGTAATATGGAGGCATTCTCAGGACTTGGGAATTGCCTTGAATGGCATTGCAATGACAGATACAGGTCATTATATATCGTACCATAACCTACAAAATTGTGCAGGATAGAGTGTAAACTCAATGTCAACTATAATCCATGCTTAGTGGCAATGCTCCAAAATGTGTTCATCAATTTTAATGAATATACCACACTAATGAAGGATGTTGTTAATGTGGGAAAATGTGGGAGGGGTAAGGAGTGGAGCATATGGGAATCCCCTATGCATTTTATGTAACATTTATATAATCTGAGTATCTTAAAAGAAATCAGTGTAGTTGTTTTCTATTGCCATATGACACATTACCAAAAAGTTAGCACCTTGAAACACAAATTTACTATTTCAATTTCTGTGGTTCAGAAGTCTGTGTATGGATTAACTGTGACCTCTGCTCAAAGTCTTATCAGGTAGAAATCAAGGTATCAACCAGAGGTGTATTTTTATAAAAAACTCAAGGCCCTTCTCTAATCTCTCCACTTATTAGCAGAATTAATTTCCTTGCATTTGTAGGAATGAGGCCCAATTTATTTGCTGACTGTTGACTGCAAACCACTTTTAGCAAGTAGAGGCCACTTCATATCCTAGCAATGTGGGCCCCAGGGCCCCTCTTTGCAACACGGCAACTCACTTTTTCAAGGCCAGAGGGAAAGTATCTCTTTGACTTCTCTGTCTCTGATATCCAATCCTTCTTTTAAAATCTCACCTGATTAAATCCCTTCCACAATATTCTTCTATTTGCATTACTCAAATTCAACTGATTAGGGACCTTAATTACATCTGCAGAATCCCTTTGTCATTGTCATATAACATAATCTAATCATGGGAGTAATACCCCATCATGATTACAGGTCCTACTCACACTCAAAGGGTAAGAATTACACAGAGTTTGCACATCATGAGACAAGAATCTTGGAAAATATCTTGAAATTCTATCTGCCACTTTCAGATACATTAGTGAATGCATCATGTTTTCTTTTTAAAAAAATTATAAATAGTCCAAATTCTATTTTGATACTATATTGACCTAGACATTTTACAGCCTTCACACTACAAAACAACTTGATTGATTTTGCATTGGCTATGTATATGTAAAACTATCTGTATCTATAGCCATATCCATACCCATTTCTATATCTATAACTATATCTATGTCCATATTTATATCTATACATAGCTTTGCTGGGATTTTGAAAAATTTGGGTGGTCTCCAAAGGACTGAATCCAAAACAAACCAAAGTAATACATACCTATAGTTTGAAACCAGTATGTGAGTGTTGAGCTGTAATAACATGCCAAAGGCATATTTATTCTTAAGTATTGGAACAACAGCAAGGTGGGAAAACTTAATCTGAAATTTCTGTATTAATCAAGATTCACTAGAAGAGGCTAAAATAGTTCCATGTGAGCAGGTCCCTCTACCTCCAGCAGGAGCAAACATACCCTCTCTAGATCGGTGGTTCTTAAATGTTAGTATATATCAGAATCACCTGCAGGCCTTTTATAAACAGAGGTTGTTGAGTCCCATCTGCAGAATTTATGAATGAGGAAGTTTGGGATGGGGCTTTAGAATTTTTATTTCTAATAAGTTTCTGGGTGATACTGATGCTGCTGGTCCACAGACCACACTTTGTGAACTTCTGCTTCAAATGAACCATCCTCAATTTTGGCCCTCAGGTTCCCACAAATTATGATTAACCAAATATGAGCTCAATATCACATATCACTAAACTTTCATGGAAGGAAGGCACCATAACTTAGAGTCATATAGGGAATAAAAATAATATTCAGGAAAATTATTTAAACCTATGAATTATTTAAACCTATAAAGATCATTTCTCAAAAGAGAAAGAGAGGAGTGGATGTGGCTCAAGCAGTTGAGGGCTTGTTTCCCACATGGGAGGTCCTGGGTTCGGTTCCTGGTGCCTCCTAAAGAAAAGAAAACCAACTCAAGGGAGCCAACATGGCTCAATGTTTGAGTGCTGGCTTCCCACATATGAGGTCCTGGGTTCAATCCCCAGTCCCCAGTACCTCAAAAAAATAAAAATTAAAAATAGAGAAAGAGAGAGAGATTTAATATTTAAGGGCATTTTAACATACAACATTAAGAATATATGCAATTTAAATATTATTTATAGTAACATCAACAATTCAAAGGTGTCTAAGACCAAACCAAACAAATGTTACTGAGGTTAAATCACTTATAAATAAATAGTGATTTATACCATATTCATGGAGTGGAATAGCCAGTATTGCATAAAAGATTGCCACAAATTGATTTGTGTAGCCTATGCTACTTCAATATAATATCAAATAAAGTTTTTCATGGAAATTGATAAGTATAATTCTAAATTTTATATGGAAGATGCAAGGATCCAGAATGGGGTAGTCACCATAAGGAGAAGAATAAGATGTGGGGAACAGGGGGACTTATTTTACCAAATATTGAGTTTAAACTAGTGTAATAGTGGTGCAGGGACAGATATAATAACCAAAGGAATTGAATAGAGACTTTCTTGAAAGAGGCCACACATAAAGTGATTATAGATATATGATAAAAGTGGTATTGCAGATCACTGAAGAAAGAAAGTTACTATTTAATAAATGGTGCTGGACAATTAATTAATTATAAGTATGGGGATAATTCAAACTGGATTACTGCCTCATATGATAAATAAAATCACTTAAAATGGATTAAAGGCTCAAATGTGAAAGGTAAAATTTAAAAAAAATGAGGAAAATCTTATTTCTTGTAAAGAAGGATTCTTTAAAAAGACATAAAATCATCCTAACAAAAATAAATGACTAATGCAAATTAATCAGGAAAAAATCAAATAACTCATTAGAAATATTGGTAAAATTGCTAATGTATAATTCACAAAAGAGGGTTCATGAATGGGAAAAAAGCATATGAAGACAAATAATTGACCATTTTGTAAACTTGTAAATGAAATGTAGACCCTACAATAAAATACCATTTTGCCTGATCTAGATAGGTAAACATTAAGAAATCAGACTTGTCTCATTGTCAATGGATACAACCACACTAATACTATGCAAACTCTAACGTTTCTATATCTCAGCCCAGCAATTCTACTTTTCAGTATATTCTAGAAAAGCTCTCTCACATATGTACTAAATGGGTTGTTCAAGATTATTCATGATAGCACTATTATTCAGACTATCAAAATCTGGGAATCTCAGAAACATCTGGAATCAGAATATACCTACATTTTCTCCAGTCATTTTCCCAACACATCCTGGAGATCTGCTGACTTAAATAGCAGGGTTTTTTGTTTGTTTGTTTCTGGTTTTTTGTAAGGGACTGGGTCAACTGACAGATTGGAGTTGTCACCCTCGAGCAATTCATGAAATCTTTTGAGCATATGAAGTATTCTGAGGATTATTATGTTACAGTTGTGGAAGATGTTGACTCTATGACAGAATGTTGCTATAGCAACTCTGATAATTAAACATAAATTCATCCATTCCTGTGCTAACAGAGGAAGAGTAGAAGATGTTAGTGATGAATGTGAGGGAAGCAGCTTGCCAGTTGTTATTATCAACCCTTACTTTGCTAAGCAAGAAACTGGACTGTTATAAGATTACCGCTGAAAATCTACCACAAAATTTTTTTTTCTATGAAAAGTTTGGATATACAGTATCCGAAGAAAACTAGATGTGCTGGAGGTTTTTAAAGTAAAAATCTTAAGACAGTTGTCAAAGGAGTGCATGCAACAAGGCTATACTCTTTATAGAGTTAAAATATTTTGTTGCAGCAACCCACTGAGCTCCGTGAATACTGGGCTGAAAAAACATGGTAATATTAGAAGTATGATGACGTTTAGAAGATTACGTTGCATTGGTGGAACATGCTGTAAATTTAGATTACAAATGAATATTGTAAAAGAGTGATTTTTAACCAAAGGAATATATATATTTTTTTAATTTTTTTATTTTTTATTGACTTTGTAATAATATTACATTAAAAATATATATGTGAGGTCCCATTCAACCCCACCCCCCCCACCCCCCCTCTCCGCCCCCCCAACAACACTCGTTCCCATCATCATGACACATCCATTGGATTTGGTAAGTACATCTTTGGGCACCTCTGCACCTCATATACATTGGTTCACATCATGGCCCATACTCTCCTCTAAGGAATATATTTTTAACTCTAATATTTTCCTTCCTCTAATGCGATTTTTCATGTTTTCATGGCCATCTGGAGCCTCTCTTCTGAACAGAATTTTTATGAAATAAATGGCATATTATATAATTGAATGGATATTTAAGATTGTACCATACTGCATTTATCTCATTCTTAAAATGTTGATGGAAGCTTTTTTATTTAATATGATTATAATGATATTATTATTTGGGTCACTATCTTGTTTTGATTTTGTTTATTTTAAATTTTTTTAGAATGAAGTAAGAATTAGATCCTTTATTAATGGCGCTAGTCTTTTGCATTCCATGTTACATTAAAGAGTTTTATTAGAATTCTAAACTGAATCTATCTCTATCTCTGCCTATATATAAATCAAGTCAAATGTTGAGTCTTGCAAAATATGGCATAATGGAATTCAGATGAGGAAGGCACTCTAGAGATGATATAAACCAATCATTTTATAATGTATATACAGTAAAATTGATAACATTAGTGACTTATCCAGTGAAAATTATTTTTTTTAAAGATTTATTTATTTATTTCTCTCCCCTTTCCCCCCTCCCCCCCCCGGTGGTCTCTTCTCTGTGTCTATTTGCTGCGTCTTCTTTGTCCGCTTCTGTTGTTGTCAGCGGCACGGGAATCTGTGTTTCTTTTTGTTGTGTCATCTTGTTGTGTCAGCTCTCCCTTTGGCTGGCGCCGTTCTTAGGCAGGCTGCACTTTCTTTCGCACTGGGCGGCTCTCCTTACGGGGCACACTCCTTGCGCGTGGGGCTCCCCTACGTCGGGACACCCCTGCGTGGCAGGGCACTCCTTGCGCGCATCAGCACTGCGCGTGGGCCAGCTCCACACGGGTCAAGGAGGCCCGGGGTTTGAACCGCGGACCTCCCATGTGGTAGACGGACGCCCTAACCACTGGGCCAAGTCTCTGCCGCTGAAACTTAATTATAATTAGCAAAAGATTTGCATTCAACCGAGTTTTTGGTTTCCTTTTTGTGCTTTAGCCAATGCACCATAACTGTTTAATCCAAGGTGCAAGTTTTCTTTACTTTTTATCTAATTCATTAGTTGAATAATCTTCATTCTGCTTAAAATAATCCCAGAGAAATAGGATTCCTGAATTTGTTAACACTTCTTACTTGCTGTAGGAGACTACATATATAATAAAATAAAACAAAATAGTATGACTAAATATTTATTGAGCACTAAACAATAATCAAGTAGAAATTTGATTTAAAACTGAATACCACATATCACATGATTAAGAATCAGAAACCTTTTGGGTTGCCTAAATAAATTATGGATATAATGAAATATCATTTTAAAATTAAGTGGCATTTTTGAATAGTAAGTATTGAAAAAATATCCATGATAGATTATATGTATACAGATCCTTACATAGTATCCAATTAAAAGATTATATGCTAATATAATTTAGTCAACATGCATTAAAGTTTTAGCTATTAAAATGGTAATTTAGGGATAAATCCTTGTTGTGAGAGCAAATTTATACTTGATCTTAGCTAAAAGGCCGGGAAGCGATATCTGAGAGCAAATTTAAGGACAAGAGTATTTAGATCATGGTTGTGGTTAAAAATGCAATGTAAATAAATCAGGTATTTTATCTCTCTTTTTTATTCTTTTAAGACAGGGGTTCTTAACTCTTTTTTTCCCACTGATCCCTATGCCAGTCAGGTGAAATTAATACTACTGTAATTTATTTATTGCATACTTTCATAAGTGAAGGAAATGCTAGATTTCAGTTAGAGATCAGAGAAAATAAAGATAGTAAGCTGATTTTTTTCAGTCAAGCTCACGGACCCCCTGAAATCTTTCTACCGACCCTTTGTGGACCCCTGGTTAAGAACACCTGTTGTAAGACAATAGAGTCTTTTTGATCAACTTATGTTGTTCTTGGTTAAATTTTTTAAAAATTAACAATCTCATATTGTGGCCAGAATATAAGATATGATACAAAAATCCTTTTATGATTGGTAATATTATTTAAATATTTGTTATTTTTTTTTATTTTTGTAAAACGGAGGAATACATCTTTAACTCTAATTACATGCAAGCATTTTGAGCTATAAATTTTTTTTTAAATTTCAAACAGAAGTTCAGCTGTAAATTTCCAGATTCCTACAGTGAGGCTTCTTGATGGTGATGAGAGTCAACCTCTTTCTGTGAAGTTTCCAAATGGGAAAGATATCTCAGCCTCTCTCAGTGGAAATAATGTTGGGATTATCTGCCACCTGAGTTTCAAATCATCTAAACCAGTGTCATTTTTCACCAATGTTCTTTTCTGTGATGACCAAAAAAACTGGTAAGAAGTTTCAATGTAGATATTCTTTTATATCAACCAGCGAAGAACAATACATTTATATTCTATACCACTGTAAGATATCAAAAGGAAAGAAATCTAATATAATGACTATGATGGTTAGGCTCAAAATATTGTAGACCTAAAGACTTTTTCAAAAGTTCAAAATGTGACTTTGCTTTCATGAGAAACAGCAAAATAGTAGTTACCAGTATGTGTTCTGGAGTTAGGCTGTCTTGGTTTGAATCCTGGCTCTGAAAACTTTGGTAAAGGTAGTTAACCTTCTGGACTATAGTTTCCTCATCTATTAAATCTTATCCGTGATCATGAGGAACTCCTTGAGTAAATAAATATTGAGTAATTGGATAGGACCTGTAACAAAGGAAGAACTAATTAGGTGTTAAATGAAAATGAGATCACCAAAAATGAGTTTCCCAAGGACATGGTACTGTTACATGTTTTAACAGGACCAGAGAAATTGAAATACATATTTCAAGTCTTGCCTTGTAGGATCAGAAATTCCACTTTTACCTTTTTTGACAGTTTCTCCTAAGCACTTAATAACAATAATGCTATTGTTAAAGTGTTAAATTCACTTTCTAAATATTTGCCATTTATATATAAATATAAATTTATTGATCTATAATTTGCATGCCATAAAACTCACCCCTTTTAAAGTGTGCATTTCAATGATTTAATATATTCACAATTTAGTGTATTCACAAAGTTGTGCAACTATCACTACTATCTAATTCCAAAACATTTTTACCACCCACCCCCAAAGAACCCACATTCTCACTGGCAGTTGTTCTCCATCACAACCCCTTGGAGAAATTCCACCTTTAGATTACACCCTGAGATGATCTGATTAACCAAATCACAAAAGGCTGATGTATACAGGAGTAAAGTTTGCTAAAAATGTTTACAATAAGATATAACATTAAATTGATTGTATACTAAAGTTTAACGTCAGTATTTGTTCTCTCTGCAAATTTGTTAAGTCACAATGGCATCATTGCTATTCCATATATCCATAATCTTAGGATTGGTTTGCATGTTTGGAATTAGAAGGGAGAGAAACAGATATAAAAAAACGTTGCTTCCGAGGTAATGCCTGGCCGTATCTAGGACACATGCAATGTCTCAAGAATTTTCCTGAACCCCAGTTCCCATGTGCCTTTATATTATACACTGATGATAAAAACTGAGTTATACCTTCGAGACTCTCATTCTTTTTTTTGATGCTAACAGTCCAATTTTTCATCTTTTGTTGATGAATTTATTTTTTAAATTTTATTAATGTCATTGCTTAGCTGCTGTTAATCACTGAGCTTCCTGTCTCTGTCCTTGAAGATAATCTGTTGTTTTTGGTGAATTAGAACATAGATGACCATGTTCATAAAAGTTTAACTTCATTTCTCTACATACTACAAATTCACACTTTATCCAAAATACTAGGTGTTGTATGGCCTTGAAGTCACAAGTCAAAATCATGAATAACTTAACTGGAAAGTCTTAAAGATAACGCAGGCTCAGACCAAATGAAAGAGTGAGGAAGACAATTGTTTTGCTAAATGTGTGGACCAGATGGCTTCTGGGACATGGGGTACATTTGCTTGTAAGAAGGATAGGGACAGACTTCACTCTGTGTCAAAACTGAGGTGGCAAACAGGCTAAGGAGACTTGTAAAGATTCTCTAGTAGAAGGGTGATTATATTAAATAGTTCCCTTACCTCTCCCCCAGTCCCCTCCTCCTTTCCATTCTTTCCTTTTTTCTTTCTTTTCATTATTTTTTGTTCCTTTTTGGCCCTGATAATTTTTTGCTCTATTACCTGGAATTCCTCACCTTTCTTTCCGGCATAGCCTACTAAATGCCATTTCAACCCTCAACAAGTTTGGGGTGCAGTAGAGATATCGGCACTGATTTAAAAATTGCAAATCATAGGTGGGCAACAGAAGGTTTCCCACGCACCCAGATAAATAAGGAACCAAAGTCATGAGCACTTCCTGGGAACTTAGTACTGGCAAGTCCTTTTACTGATAAATTGTTAACTCCTTAACTAGGTTTCCAGAGTGCCTCTGAACAGATATTTCTTCTCAACTCTCCAAAGCTGTCCTTGCCTTTCTCTCTAGATTGAGAGACTGAAATCAGACCTCTGATTTCAATGAGATAAATTAGATCTTCCAAGAAGAAATATCACAATGGCTTCCCTTTCACTTCACAATTTCTCTGTGGAAAAATCTGGTTCATTTACTGTTTTCCATCTATTAATTTATATTTCTTGTAGGCAGTGTATGAATAGATTTTGGATAAGCAAAAACGAATTTGAAAGGGACCCATCCTTGATGGACATCAGTGCAGTAGGGAAGGTAAACTTGTAAACAAATGTGTTTTATATAATCTGTTTGGTGCCAGTAGAGGTATATAAAAATGCAGCAAAGAAGGAGCAACTAATAATACTCTGTGGAGTGGGGGTAGAGTGGGGGGAATCAGAGAAGAATGCATAGGCGTCTGAGTAAAACCTCTAAGGACAAATGGTATTTGCCAGTGTTTGCCTTAAGTTAAAGCCTTTATTTGCATCCGATTTGTCCATATTGAAGTGCTCAGTTCCAATAGAAAATAAATCACTTGTGCCTTTATGTTTTCATTTCTTTTATTTATGTAGTACCATTTCATACTGTGGTTGCCCTTGGCAACTAACAAGCTTGGTTTTATATCTTGTTTCCTCTTTCAGACTTTGTCACATTTTGACTGGCTCAACTGGCCCTAGAAATAAAAGTGATAGCTGCTATCATTCCTGCTATTATGTCCACTGCCTCTGATAATTGCCCCCTCCAGACTCAGGTATCCCCACTCAGAGGTTGCACTCAGATGGTGTTTCAACTGCCATCAGCAGAAGATGATTTTTACTTAAAAAATAACCTTATTATGTATATGGTTATTTATAAATGCCTCTAATTTGTTTAGACATTTTAAATTAATAGTGGTTGTGGAAGACTTCAATGTATTGAAATAAAAACCAGTATGAAAACAACTCACAAAATGCTCTTTGAAATAGTATATTTCATATCAGTGAAATTTCAAAATGAATAAACTCGTTCCTTGTAAAAATGAAAAGAATTTTCCTACAAAATAAAATTCCAGGCAAGCATATCTTTATTGCTGGAATAAACTGTATCTTCATTATAATTTTAAAGCACATGATTCTGTTTTTCAAGTGGCACTAATGTGTCTGTCTAAAAAATAAATTAAAATAAATAGTCAAATATGATTAATATTTAATAATAATATACAATGATATTTAAGTAAACAAATTATTTGATATGGTTTTCAGTAAGTCAAGAAATGTAATGCTAAATATATAATTCCTCCCATGCATAAAATCCCTGTTGGATCATTGTTTATGAATCAACCTCTTCTAGGTTAACTTTTCTTTTTTCCATCCATTCGTGTTTCTTCATCCTGATTTTCCCTATTTTTATTTTGTGTATATGAGGTCACAATATAGGGATGTGAGTGTGTGAAAGAAGGAATATTTATTAATTGTCTGAGGAAAACTGGGTTCCTGAGCATCTAGAATGTACCCTGCATTTTTTTTCCTACGGATTTGAAATTTTAGTTTCTGCTTTGCCTTTGTGCACCAAAAATTTTAGTTTATAATGATCATAAGCAATTTGGGCTCCAGGTCTCAAATAGGCATACTCTTAAAATTAAGGAATAGATCCAGAAATATCTATCTGAATAAAGTAATGAAACTTCCTATACATAGATAAGATGTGTGGAAAGCATTTTAGGAAATAATCTGCGTTGAAGATGGGGTGCTAATAGATTATTGATAAAATTAGTGAACTTCCTAAATATCTCCAGGTGCCTCCCACCAATGCCTCTTTAAAAATGTAATCATCAAGATATAGTAATTAAAGAGAGGCATAATTTTGGACCCCCAGACTCTGTTTGCTTCTGGTGATTCTAACCTATGATGATTATGGAGTAAATGTTGCAAGTGTAGAGGTCCTGCTCATGACTACAAAGTAACTATTTATGGTACTCAAAGGAATCTTGAATGAAGATTTCCAATTCTGTCTATCAATGCATCCATCGTCCACCCATCCATCCATCCATCCAGCCATCCATCCATCCATCCATCCATCCATCCATCCATCCATCCAGCCAGCCAGCCAGCCAGCCAGCCAGCCAGCCAGCCAGCCAGCCAGCCAGCCATGGAGCTGTGTATACAGTTGAAACTTCCAAGTATCATTTATGTACTCTTTGCTGGTCTTTGTTTTTAAGAAGTTTCCAGCCAAATAGGAGAGAGAATACATTTATGTGCAAGGTAACTAAGAAAGGAGATAGAGCAGAATTAGAGAGATCAGTATATAAATGATTCCATATTAATATTTAGAGGAGGTACAGAACTATACTGGGGTAGTTCAGTTGGAAAGAAAGGGATTGATGAGAAATGAAGGAACAAATAACTGGGCATAATGAATGAAAGCAATGTGGGACATCTACAATCCTTTGAAATGAAAGAGAATTAAAAACCAGTATATATGCAGTCAAATACAATGCTAATCATTCACATATCAATCTCAGTAGCTTCCTCTAAATGTATTAAAAGTTTAGTCATTTAAAATAAATGTGATAATGACTGTCACCCTCTAGTTGTAATTCTCACTAGTACCTTATTTTAAAAAATGCGTTGATTTCCTTAGTGGCTCATTTATATGATTCAGTATTTCTTATCTTTTCTTATGAATAAAATACCCAATACCGTACTTATTCCCCCAATGTAACCCTTTATGGTTAGTAAAACTCCAAATATGACCAGTCAATTTATTGAAATGGATATACAAATTGACTTGTTTTATACTCTTTCTGATGCCTCTCATCCCCTCCTCACTATTATTCTCTTGACAGTGATCAATCTCTGAGTTTAGTGTATTTTAAGAATTTATTTTCCAGTTTGAAATCCAGAAACAAGCATTTGCTCCATGATCTTAATAACATATTCCTTGTAACTTTCCGTCTCCAATTGCATTTTGTAGCCAGCACATGGATGTTTGTAGACCTTGAATCTAATAATTTCCCAGGCCTTGCTTGACATAGTGCTTTCCTTTTATTGCTATAAAGTCTTCAGAAAGAAGCATCCACAGAAGGAAGTTGAATTCATTGCTCCCCTGCTGAAATGCAAAAGTTTAGAATTCTACTTGTAGTATTGAGTGACCCTAGTCTTCCTTGCACCCTAAAGGATCCTCATATCAGTCTTGCATAAGCCAGTGAGACCCTGGTGTGCTCTGAATAATCTAGCTAACATTCAAGCTGAAGATAGCGGTTTTATCTTTTTCAACTACAGCAAACTCTTTTAACCTCAAACCATATATTAGATTAGACCCTTCACATGAGAGTAGTTACATTTTAGTATTCGTTGTTTCAGGAAACACATGACCAAAAGTTTCTCTAAATTTCACAACACTTTTAAATGAATATTCCTTTTATTAACTATTAGAGCATAGGTTGACTATAAGATCAAGTTTAAAAACATTTGTTAGGCAAATTATTTATCAGGCTGATTACTGCGCATAAGGACTTATAGAGCCTCTACTGCTTCTTAGGTTTCTGCTGCCATCAAATGTCCAAAGCCCAGTGATTGGGAACCATTTTCATAGATAAGGAAACTTGTCAGTAGAATTAACAATCCAAATCTGTTATTGATATTGAGGAGAGATGGTTTGAATGGATTTCACTGACCTTTTATTGGAAATGAACAAAACAATGCAATGGAAATAAATTATATCTATTTTCTTATCATTGGAATTACATCCAGTGGAGATATTCTTAAAGAGATCATCTGTCTTTGGAACATTAAATGAGACAAGGTGCCATATGCTGTACTTAGTACATTATAGTTTCCGGTTAAATTCCTTTATCTCTTGCCTTTTGATCCACTCTTCTCTTGCCAGGAGTGTCTAGGCTACCCCATCATCTGTAACCACTTTCCCTCTGAAAGTGATGCCAGGTCATCTACTGACTTCTCAAGCCCCTGTAGCCATTTCATCATGGCCTAGTAGATCTTTCATAACTGTTCCCTTGCTTGGGTGTTAATATTTAACCACCAATCTACTAATTTATAATCAACATGTGTTGTTCTGGATTGCATTACTCTAACCAATGAGAACCCATATTTCATGGTAGAATTTCAAGCCTTTGGCAAGATGGAAAAGGAAATAATTTTGAACGAAGGTGTCTATGAGACTATTTAGCCTGTGTTAATAACTACTACAATTCTTTATTAGAATTGAGTGACTCCAGGTATTTCAAAGCCTTCTTTTATTATGCTCATTTTAAAAACTTCCTGATATAGTTAAAGAGATAAAATGAAAATAACCTATAAAAATTATTGAGTGTATGTTTTAGCTAGATCATAGCTGTCTTTCAAAATAAATGCATTACAAAATTCTAGGAATTGTTTAATGAAAATGAGCTTATTGTTTTATATGAATTTATGTCATCATAAGGGAAGTTTCAGCTTTTGGTTCCAGCAGGTTGCAAATGTTGACTCATACACTATATTTAATAGCTGGTGCTTCTGCCCTAAATTCTTTGGTACTAACAATTAAGGAAGAAAGGATGCAAACAATAGAACAGCTGATGGTTCATATGGTATAGAAATAATTTTTGAACTCAGCTTCATTAAACATTATACAGCTTCATGTTATAGAGTAAGATACCATATTTAGAAGTTTTAGTCTTTGGGGGTTAAAGAAGTGACATTTACTGTGTTAATCTGTATTTCTACTGGAGTAAAGTTTAAATTATTCCTAAATGCATTTTTTGAATCATGTCCATTCACATATATCTATGAAGACTTAAAAGAAAGAAGCACATGGTTTATAAATTTATAGCATATACATATCAAACACATAAATATGAGTATAGAGATAAAATTTTTCCAAATGTATTCATATTCAGGAGGTGGTAAAGTTTAATTTTGTCCCATTTCCTTCCTGAAACCCCATTTTAAACTATAGTAACAATAAAATTATAATGTATAAAATAGTGATATTTATTAAGCAAAGATAATGCTTTAAAATTGTGAAAATAGGCCCTGAAGGGAGGTTTTCAGATATCAAAAATGATTTACATATTCCAAGATTATTTTTAGATTGTTGGATATAATAGAAATGAGATGAATTTTGTAAAAATAATTTAGATAAATTTAAGATATTGTTAAATGTGAATATATTCTTGTATTTGATATTTATTGAGTCCTATGTGGTCTAAAGAAGACTTCTCATTCCTTATTCTGCATTTCAATGGAAGACATTCACATATGCAACATACTTCCGTGGACTTAAGCACATTTAGATGAAACCTAAAATCTACTTTAGGGCACTAAATTAGTTAATTAACACATAGTTGCTATAATTATTGATGTTCTATAATAACAATGGCTTTCTGGGCTACAAATAGTATATATTGTGGGTTATTACAATGCCTAGAAGATCCAGATATCTCTCCAATCCAAACTCTGACACTTATGAAAGGGTTTTTAAAAACAAATGGGTGAGAGTTACATTATGATAGGGGATCTCTTGAGGCTGTTTTGATCTATTGAAATAACTAAGTCAAAACATTAAGACTTTATTACTCATTAACAAAATGACTTTTGTTGCCCTCATTTGTGACTGAGACATCCTTTTGGGTTGCAAGATCTGGATTAGCTCTACTGTTATAAAAAATTCATTGCAGCATCAGAATTACAATTCACTTCCCCCATAGATTTGCCTAATATAAATGTACTACCTATAGGATAATTAAAAATTAAGAAAGCATATAATGTAACCATTTTGTTTGTAAACAAAGTTATATGTGGATAATTTTTTTTCCATTTAATACATGGATAATTTTGCTTTCACTTATTGAATTGGGGAACATTGTGGATTGGTGTGAATAAGTTGCTTTAAAAGGTTTACTCAAGGGGAACAGATATGACTCAAGCAGTTGAATGGCTGCTTCCCACATGGGAGGTCTGGGGTTAGGTTCCTGGTGCCTCCTAAAAACAAACAAACAAACAAACAAACAAACAAACAAATCACAACAAGCAAACAAACGAAAAAAACCAATTCAGGATTGCTGATGTAGTTCAGTGGTTGAGGGCTGACTTGCCACATATCCTGGGTTCAATCCCCACAAGTCCTGGGTTCAATCCCAAGCCTCAGTACCTCAAAAAAAAAAAAAAAAAAAAAAAAAGATTTGCTCAAGGAAGTTTGTTTTTTGTAATGACTTACCCTAAAGCAAGTATAGTAATTTAAAATCATTCTATTGATTTTAAGTCTTTAATACCAGCTGAATACTAATGAACACTTGTTTTGAATTTTGTTATTAGTGGTAGCGGGTTCCACAACAAAAAGCATTTCCAAAGGGCTGATCCAGCATCTTATCTTCTCCTTCTCTTATTTTTCAATTTATTCACTCTTGCAAATGGAAATCTAGAGCATTAATACAAAGCAATTATAGAAGTAAACTCTACTTTTAATCTTTCACAGCCAAGACCAATTATCAAAAATTACAAGTAATTTTTTATCTAGCAGCCTTGTGGGGAAAGCATTGGATAGATAACCATATTAAGACTAGAGAGAAGGAAGCGGATTTGGCTCAAATGATAGAGCATCTACCTACCATATGGGAGGTCCAGGGTTCAAACCCAGGGCCTCCTGACCCATGTGGTGAGCTGGCCCATGCCCAGTGCTGAAGTGTGCAAGGGGTACCCTGCCACGCAGGGGTGTCCCCCGCATAAGGGGGACCCATGCACAAGGAGTGTGCCCTGTAAGGAGAACCACCCCGTGCAAAAAAAAAAAAAAAGCACAGCCTGCCCAGAAGTGGCACCACACACACAGAGAGCTGATGCAGCAAGATGATGCAACAGAAAAGAGACACAGATTCCCAGTCCCACTGACAAGAATGCAAGGAGACACAGAAGAACACACAGCGAATGGACATAGAGAGAAGACAACAGGGATGGGGGGGAAGGGGAGAGAAATGAATAAAAAATAAATCTTAAACAAAATAAAGCCTAGAGAGACTTGTTTCTAGAAACTACATCTTTATCTCTGTCTCTTTCTCTTGCTTTACCCCTCTCTTTATAAATTAAAACCTTGTTTAGAAGCAAAATCAGCCTTCAGATAGCACAGATAAGAGCAGAAACTTAGTTACAAGCAGAAACATATAAATAATGCCATAATATTTTTCAGGAGCTTGACATGCTATTGACAGGCCATTGCAGAAATTCATATGCCATTGGAAAGTGATAAAATACTGTAATTGCCAAGCCATTTATCATAGACATTTAACATGAAGCTTCAAAGTATCATTCCTAAAACAATTTGAGAAGACAACCAAAAGACTCTCTTATCTTTATGAAGGATGAAAAAAACAGATGTGTGATTAGAGTGCTAATTAGTCACCAGTTAAAGACCAAGGTGATGAATGATGCAAATCTTTGCACATTATTTAATAGATTGTAAGAGGTCATTCTGTCATTCAGTTTCAAAATTTTGATTAGAAAAATACCATTTTCATTTTTTTTTGTATTTCTCTACTATAGACATAACCATTTTATTTGACTGACTTTTCTATTTTCATTTAATTTTTTGTTGGTTTTACCTTGTGTATCACATAGCGCCTTCTATCCAAGAATCCAGTAGTGTGGAGAACATTCAAATAGCATTGTCAGTAATGGTTCTTCAGGTCTGAATAGAAATATATGGTGTGTGTGTGTGTGTGTTGGTGTATACACATGTATGCATGCATGTACATTGTATATGTACATCAAACTGAGAGAAACAAATATATTATGTCAAACCTTGTGAAATTGCCAGTATAGTATCATAAGTTAAAAATATTGATAGTGGCTGTTACTGCCTCCCTCCACTCCTCCTCCCCGCTGTTGCTATCTTCCCCTTCCAGCCTTTGCTGTCTTCCCTGCCAGTCCCGCCCACATTGCCAACACTCAATCTGCCTCCTTCCTTAGCTACCGCTTACCTCATAGCCATCCGCCCACTTCCACCTATCCACTACCGCCCCCCCCCCTCCGTAGCTAACCCGCCCTAGCTCCAACCCCTCCTTCTACCCAACCCTATATAACCAAGTGTACTTCCGCAATAAAGCAGACCTGTTCCTGCGCTCAGGCGGTCTCCATGGTTCCTTCTTAACCGCGCGTCCCCCACACCTGGAAGAACTGGTGCTCCTTTCAGGAGTGCCTCCCGCCGGTGGTTAGGCAGGAGCAAGCCCCCCCTGACTCTTGGGCATAAGCGAGGCCGAGCCCTTGCCCCGGACAGCAAGTGGCAATTTCATTTGGTACAACACAACCTTGAGAGATTCGTGTCATATCCACAGACTTGGTACAGATCTAGATGAGTCCAGTGACACTATAGGAATATCTTGTTATTTAAGGGTAACATTCAGAAACATTATTTTTTATAACAACAAATAGAGACAATTCTAAAATAGCTTCATGAAAATACTGAAATACAGGTGGGGTTGAGTTAGTTTATGATCAAAAAACTTTTGAGTGTATTTTGACTCATTAAAATAAATCACTCAAAACTGTAAATTTTTATTGGTTAACAAAATGACTTATCATGTTCTTAAAAGTGATTGATACTTCTTTTAGCAATACTTTGTAGTTTTCTGAATATAGGTCCTTTATGTCCTTGGCTAAGTTTATTCCTAAATATTTGATTATTTTAGTTGTTGTTATAAATGGATTTTTTTCTGATTTCCTCCTCAGATTGCACATCAGTAGTGTATAGAAACACTATCAATTTTTGCATATTAATCTTGTATCCTACCACTTTGCTGAACTCATCTATAAATTCTAGTAGCTTTGTTGTGGATTTTTCAGGGTTTTCTACATATCGGATTGTATCATCATTGAATAGTGAAGGTTTTACTTCTTCCTTTACTATTTGGGTACCTTTTATTTCTTTCTTTAGCCTAATTATGCTAGCTAGTACTTCTAGCACAATATTAAATAACAGTGATGTCAGTGGACATCCTTGTCTTTTTCCTGATCTCAATGGGAAAGTTTTCAGTCTTTCACTGTTGAGTACAATGCTAGCTATAGGTTTTTCATATATGCGCTTTACCATATTGAGAAACCTTCCTTCTATTCCTATCTCTTGGAGTGTCTTTATCAAGAAAAGGTGCTGTATTTTGTCAAATGCCTTCTCCACATCAGTCAAGAGGATCATGGGATTTTTCTTCTTCAATTTATCAATGTGATTTATTACACTAATTGATTTTCTTGTGTTGAACCTCCCTTGCATACTTAGGCTAAAACCCACTTGAATGTTCTCTTAATTGATTTAAAACAACAACACTTCCATAAAATCTTTTAAACTATATTGTTAGACCAATAACATAGAGAGATACATTATTTGGTCAATAACATCCCAAAGGAGGATGAAAGAAATAAAGCTGTATTGGAGTAAGGAAATGACATGTTATGAAAAATTTAGTCCACAGGAAGAAAATATGAGAATCAGATATGGGTATAAAAAGTTGATATAAAAAACTATATTTTCCTCCTTTTCATAACTTAAAATTATATAAAGCGACGTAAAATTATATAGTGTAACAATCATAATACAGATGTTAAGTTTGGAACTCATGTAACAATCTCTATGACAATAAAGAAAAGGAATGGAGCTATACTGAAGCAAAATTTCATAAGTTATTAGAATTAAGTTAGTATACTTAATAAGTTCAGTTGTATATTGTATTCCCAAAGCAAGCAATAAGAAAATTACTCAAAAATAGGGTTAAAATATCATAGAAGAAATCACATGGAATGCTGTATTTCTACTCACTACAAAACAAAGAAGTAAAGGCAGAAAAAAAGACATATAGCACATAGAAAACAAAGGAAAAAGCAAATGTGAATCTAAAAATATTAATAATAACATTACATGTGAATGCATTAAACAGTCCATTTTGAAGGCATAAATTGTCAGAATGGATATGAAAAATACTACCATATGCAGTCAACAAAGGACACTCTTTAGATTCAGATATAAATAGGTTGAAAGTAAAAGTTGTAAAAAGTTATATCATGTTAAGAGCAACCATAAGAAAGGTACTTTGAATATACTAATAGTGGGAAAAATAGATTTTAAGACAAAAGATAAAGGATACTTTATAATGATAAAATTATCAAACCATCAGAACTATATAACTTTTATAAACATATCCACCTAACAACTTTTCCTTTACCTCATCCTGTGCTATTGTTTTCCTTTCCATAATTTGGATTAAAACATGCAATTTTTATATTTCACATTGGCCAATGATCAGAAGATAGATGGAAGGGTTAATGTAATAGATGGCTTATTGAAGGATAAAATTATCTTGGCATAATGTAAATGTCAAGCTGAAACCAATAAGGTAATATTGCAGTGGTATAGATATAAAATATAACACTTCTATTAATAAATCAGGTGCACAAGGACAGAGTTGTCACATAAGGTAGATAGGCCTGAATATAATCTTATAGTAATTTCTGGCTGGGAAAAATAACACAGTCTTACAGTGCTTTCATAAGATAGAGTATTCAGGTTATGGAAGGTAGTAGTTCTACTCTCTACTGGTTAAAAACTTTGAAGGTATTGCTTTCAGATTCCAACACTTTTAAAGAATGGCATTCACAAAAGAAGATGTCATCTAAAGTGATACTAATATGTGAAAGGTTTAGAGACCTTGCAATGGAAAGAACACTTGAGTGTTTTAATTTTTTGCAATCTAGAGAAGGAAACCTTTAGAGAAGATATAATGACTGTGTTTAAGTACATGCAGGACTGTTATGGGGGTCAGATGTTAGTTTTGTTCTGTGTTGCCCTGGAACAGAACGTCTCTAGTTATAGTTCTCAGCATATGGAATGGGCTGTACTTGAGGAGTGAGTGTTACCTTTCTGGTAGTGTAATCTGAGGAGACCATTTGTTTGGAAGTTATAGACAAGGAATGTGAATAAATTACCTCTAAGACTGCTTTGACTCTAAAATTGCCTGAAACTGTGTTTGAGTACCAGCACAATTATAAGCTGTCTTCTAAAACAAACATTACAGTGAAATTTAGTTTCTGTTAAAAGCTTTAAGAGGAAAAAATTTTAAGCCCATCAAATAGATATATAGTAGGTGGGTTAACAAATATGTTCGGAAGAATAAATTACGAATAATTCATGCCTTCATCATTAGAGACATCCAGGATATGTAAAATTATTTCCTTTCATTTACTGCATCTGAAAATTTTATGTTGTTAAAATATAATGTTTGCACTTTTAGGTTTTCACTTCCAGTTACTGCAACGGCTGACAACTGCATTCTGACTATTTACCCATATATGGCAATTCATCTTGATAATCAGAAAGTTATTTTAAAGAAGGGTGAGTTACATAGGACTGTTTTCTATCTAACTTTCACTTTGACTTTCTTGTTTTCCAGGGCTTACTTCTAGAAATAAAGTGAATTCAAAATTAACAGATATTTATTAAATGTCTATCACTGCCAAGTGCTAAGCTTATCATTGAGAGTAGAATATGACAGTGTCTCTTAATTCCCCAAATTGACAATCTAATGAAAGGCATATAAATATAATTAATAAAAATGAGATTGAATTAAGAGCTCTATACATGAGTCAATTGAAATGCTGGGCATGTTGGGAGTTGTGTAGAGATGAATGCTGATGTTGAAAGTCAGCAATGACTTTATATAAAAATTGACATTTATAGTAAAGCTTGACAAATGATGACCTTGGACAGGATGATTTTGGGCAAAGTACAATATAACAAAAGCATGGGGGTATGATGGGAGACATAAGGCAGGAAATGAAAGTAGGGACCATATCATTTTGTAAAAGGAGAATCTTGTGGTTTTTGAGTATCTGTGATTTAGAAAGGCAACACTTGGTGGGATGTAACACAGATTCAAATGGGACAGAGAGTGGCCAGTAGACCAGCTAGGAGGTGTTGCGGGGCAATTGGTGAGAGAAGCTAAGAACAATAGAAGAACAGCTGGTGAGGAGGGAGAGATTTTAACTGAAAGGTGGAGCAGAAGATAACTGAAGATTTAAGTTCCAGATAAGGCGAAAAAGATATAGAGAGTAGGAGAAAAAGCCACCTGTATAGATTGCGAAGGCCTTTCAATGATGATCTGCAGGTCTTCTTTGTATTTTAAAGTAGTTTTCTCCAATTCTCTACACTTGCTTCTTCAAATATTTATCACTTTCGTGGGACTAATTCAATACTGTTCTGCCTCAATCTCAGGGGCATGACCTTTACTCTAACTTAGCAGAATACATAGAAGCCATCATGCAAGAAAACTCTAAACTTCCAAAATACCAAAAATGCATCAGAATTCATCATCTCTCCTTTCACTTCTTTCACAAACCTAGGAGCAAGGGTTCTCTCTTAAATTAAGCCATTCCTTTCTCTGAAATCCATTACTACTTCATCAGCCAACTTTGCTTGCTCTTGCTCTTCTACTTCTGCCTCCCTCTTAGCAATGTTTGGGGAGTGTCCTGTCAAGACAGCATGGAGGAGAGAGGAATATTTATCCTCTCAGTGTACAAGCTCATTCCAAAAGAGAAGAAAGGGAGAATTCAGGTCATACATGCCCTGTTTATTCTTCCCAAATTTACCAATCAGGTAAGTAATTTAACTCCACAGGGTGACAGAGTAAAGGAGCAGAGGAAAGCAAGAAGTTAGAGTACTTCCTTCCTTTAGCCAGGAAGGAAATGTTAAGGGGGGGAAGAAACCTGCCTCTGAAATACTTCTTTTGCCTGATTTCTGAACAGCATTCAAAACTGCTGACTATTCTCTCTTTCGTTCTCTGGAATTCCACATTCCTTACATCCCCAGGTCTGTTCTCACCTCTCTGACTCTTCCTTCTGAGGATTCTTCATGGATTCCACTTCCTCAGCTTGTCCTTTTTGGTTGAAACTTTCCCATCTGCCCAGACAGAAACCCTACAACATTTGTGGATTTACTCACCATCCCCCTCAACCTATCCCTGGCGATCTATTCTTTTTTTGGTCCCTATGAACTTGCATTCCTCCTGTTTTATGTTTGTAGTTACCATGGCATGTAAATTTAACATCATAAATCTATCACATTCTTGTTTGCTTATATACCAAACTAAATTCAGTGGTATACACAAACTATGTCCCTATACCCTACCATCCACCACTTATGTATCATTCTTGTCACAAATTACACTTATACAATCAAATGCAAAGACAGTGATTTATCATTAGATTTTATGCATTTTCCTTGTAGACCATGTAGAATGTAAAAAGTGGAGTTATAAACCACAAGTACATTAGTACTGGCATTTATATTTACCATGACCTTACTATTACTAGAAATACTTATTTATTCCTGCAGGTTTGATCTATTAATTATTGTTTCCTTTCAACCTTCAGAACAGTCTTTAGCATCTCTTGTAAAGCCAGGCTAGCACTGATGAACTCCCTCAGTTTTTGTTTATCTGAGAATGTCTTGGTTGCTTCCTCACATTTGAAAGACAGTTTTCCCGGATATAGAATTCTTGGTTGGCATTTTTTTTTTTGCTTCCGGAATGTATTAATCAGCGAAAGGGGTACTGATGCAAAGTACCAGAAATCTGTTGACTTTTATAAAGGATATTTATTTGGGGTAGAGGCTCACAGTTACCAGGCCCTAAAGAGTCCAACTCAAGTTTACTTAAGAGGTACTTACTCACCCAAAGTCTATTGCCACATGTTGACTCAAGATGGTGGGCAATGTCTGTGAGGATTCAGTCTTCCTCTTTCCTCTTAAGGCTCCATGGTCCTAGCTTCTTCTGATCTCAGCTATAGGCTGGCATATGGCTCATCTCTGTTTCTGGGGCTCATTTCTTTCTGGGCTCAGCTGCTCTGGTCTCCACCAGGCCATCTATGAACTAGCAGGCGAATGTCTTGGCTCTTTCCCCAGGGCTCCAGTGTCAAAAACTCAGCTCTCTGTGTTCTCCTTCTCTATGTGTTTATTTCTGTGTGAGAGTCTGTTTTATTTCCATCAAGGGGATGGGGACTCAACCTTGCATGTCCTAATGATGAAGTTAAATAAAAGCCTGAATCTTTATTTAATAAAGTAAAAGTGAAACCTCTGAGTCTAATACAATCTTTTTTTTTAATGATTTTTTTTTTAAGATTTATTTATTTATTTCTCTCCCCTTCCCCCCACCCCGGTTGTCTGTTCTCTGTGTCTCTTTGCTGAGTCTTCTTTGTCTACTTCTGTTGTTGTGAGCGGCATGGGAATCTGTGTTTCTTTTTGTTGCATCATCTTGTTGTGTCAGCTCTCCGTGTGTGTGGCGCCATTCCTGGGCAAGCTGCACTTTCTTTCGCGCTAGGCGGCTCTCCTTACGGGGCGCACTCCTTGCGTGTGGGGCTCCCCTACCTGGGGGACACCCCTGTGTGGCAGGGCACTTCTTGCGCGCATCAGCACTGCGCATGGGCCAGCTCCACACGGGTCAAGGAGGCCCAGGGTTTGAACTGCAGACCTCCCATGTGGTAGACGGACGCCCTAACCACTGGGCCAAGTCCACCGCCTCTAATACAATCTTATATGCCCAGAGGAACAGACCAGTTTATAAACACAATCCAATTTCTATTTTTGGAATTCATAAATAATACCAAACTGCTACAAAGCACTTTAAATATGTCAATCCACTAACTTCTTGCCTCCAATGGCTTCTGATGAGAAATCAGCTCTTATTGATACTCCCTTGTATGACATGTTGCTTCTCTCCCATGGCCTTCAGAATTCTCCCTTTATCTTTGAGTTTTGACAATTTGATTACAATATGTCATGGTATGGATATATTGGGGTTTATCCTGTTTGGAGTTCATTGAGTGTCATGGAATTGTATATTTATTATCTCATTAAATTTGGGAAATTTTAAGCCATTATTTCTTTGAATATTATCTCTGCTCCTTTCTTTCTTTCTTCTTCTAGGGTTTCCACAATGCATATAATGGTAAAATTGATGGTGTCCCATAGTTTCCTCAGTCTCTGTTCACTCTTCTTCATTCTTCTTTATGCTACTCAGATTGGATTATTTCAATTCTTTTATCTTTGAATTCACTGATTTTTTTCTTCTGCAACCTGTTCCACCAATCTGTTGTTGAAGCCCCCTAGGAAATTTTTAATTTCTGTTACTGTCATCTTCAGCAATGTTTATTTCATTTTTATAATTTCTATCTCTATTGATATTGTCTTTGTGTTCATCTATCATTTTCCCGATTTCCTTTCATTGTTTTCCCATGTTTTCCTTCAGCTCCTTGAACATATTTAGGGCCATTTTTTAAAAAGCCTTCTTTTGTATGTCCCAGGTCTTGTCCATCTATATGCAGCCATTATGCAACATGTGCCACCACCAGATAAATTAGGCCTGTATGTTCAGAAGGGTTACTCTGCACCCTCTGGAAATGGGAATAACGATCAGCACTGGGAGCATTGGATGGCTCTGAGTTGAACTGGTGAAGGATGGGGGAGGGAGCATTAAGGGGTCAACAAGATCCTACTGCTTTTAAGATGTCTTTGATTTGATTTGGCACTTGCCCCATTTCTGCAATATTTTATCTAATTTCTAGAGTTTTGAGAAACATGATTTTGCCAGTTTTTGCCTATTGTTCAAAGTCTCTGTGGGCAGACAAAACCCTGAATTATTTCAGAGTTCAACTCCCTATCCTTTTCTGCCTCCTAGTACACCCATTTCTTTCCTTCTCCCTGCCAATAACCAAGTTCAGACCATCATAATGTCTTTTCAGCATCCCTACAAAGGTTTCTAAATTGTTCTCCTACCTCCTATGATGTTCCCACCCCTTTTCCAATCCATTGTTCACACTGTGGCCAGACTGAGCTTTCTTTCATTTTTAAAAAGTTAAAACATGGACTTTAATTAATAGTACAGTTATGAAAATGTGCTATCATCAATTGTAACAAATGTTCCACACCAATGGGATGGTATATGGGAATCCTTTATTTTATGCACAATTGTTCTGTAAACCCACAAACAAAAACAAATAAAAGCACCTGGTGCATTCTGGGTGCTCAATACCACTCCCTTCCTTCCCCCAATGTTTATTTCAAAACACTGACAGGAGTGGGATATGATTAAAAGGATGTCTAGGGACAAGAGGCCTAGATACTAGGGCACCAATTATATACCAGGCTAAACTCAGTGAGTGTGGCCACAGGCTCGATAAGGAGCAAGTCACTCAGGCCATGAACATAATCTACCCATTGCCAGTGACTGGAGGAGGCAGCAGGTAACCAGACCTCGTAATTCCCAGGAAGATGATGGTCTTTTCAACATAGTGTTTAAAGACACAACAGCAGAGTAAGCATTTTGGTTATTTTTAGTTAAAGTGAAAGCTTTTTCCAAGAGCAACAATGTGAACTGAAGGTCAGAAGGAAGCTGGGTGTGGGCTTCTCACAAGCTCTTGCTCCAAACCCAAATTGATCAGAAGGAAGGGCCTCCAAGAAGGATTCCTTTGGTGGGATGGGTAGAGCTTCCAGCCCACCCTTGGCCCCTGGATGGGGCAAGTGGGTGCTAAGGCGATTTCCATACACTAGTTGCCTGAGGGTGATAAATACTATTATTCTTGGGGGGAGGCATTAAATTAAGGAACAACTCAGGGAACCAAGGAAATGGCTTATTTAGTTGGATTCTGAATCACAATTAGGAAATAGTCTTTACCTAGAGCAGCCATAAATTCATTTTCTTGGAGCAAATGCAAAGGAAGGTGAGGTCATTCTGGGGATCAATTTCATGCACAGTGCTCCGTGCCTTCAAGGTGAAGTTGTTCATGAGGTTGACATGCTGTGTGGTGGTGGAATTATCCATGGTGCTCTTGATGGGGTGCCTTCTGTGTTCACCACAATGATTCCCTGCACTCCCTTCTGGCTTTGAAGTCACTTTAGGGTCTCCTCTTCCTCTGCCATCTCGGACTGATCTAGTAGTTCCACTTTGTGGTACAGATTGATCTTTCTAAACCAAAAATTCCAGTCTTTTCCTACCCAGAGATAAAATCTATCCATGAAATCCCATTGCTATTAGGATGAAACTTACAAAGGCCCCATGTGGCATGTCCCCAGACAATGACTTTATTTTCACTTCTGGAATTTTTCCCCTCTATGCACCAGCCACACTGAACTCCTCTGAGTTCCCTCAGCATCTAGATATTTCTTGGTGATCTCACTTAACTCTTACTCATCCTACAAGAGATTTCTGTCCCTGAATGTTGGTTTTGTTGTTGTTGTTGTTGTTGTTCCTCTGGTATAACTTCTAGCTCTGTGCCATTCACGTGCATGTTTATTACCACATTGCAATGTAATCTGCCTTTTCCCTATGTCCCTTTCTAGACATTGATATCTATTACATCTGTGAGTGCAGGAATTACATCTCTGCTTTTCAGCGATACCTTAAATATTTTAGAATATGTATAATGACAATTGCTAATATATATTTAGTGCTTTCCATGTATAGGGTTCTAAGTTTCTTACATTTGTTGTTTCATTTAATCCTCCCCATAACCCTGTGTTAGCTAGTTACCCTTATTTATCTAACTTTACACATTAAGAAAATGAGTCATAGACTAGAGAATGAAAGCTGTTTAAAAATGGTGTTAACTCATAACCAATTAATGACTTCACATCAGAGAATTAACTAGGAAGAAATGTAGTTTGTTGGTGATACTCCTCAAATTTTGAACACTATTAAAATAATTCCAAATAATTTTTGCATAGAAACATTTAAATCCTTTTATATATTCTCATTTAGACTTAAGGTGAGTATTATTCATTCTCCAGGAACTTTGATATAGCCTAACAATTTCCTTATTAAACAAAGTTCAATTCAGGAAACTGTATCACCCTTTTTATTTTTTTTCTTGTTGACATTGTGTTTCGTTTATAATGCACATTTAGACACATATATATTTATTTACTTTGTAATATATATATTTATTTGCATCAAAATACGTGAATTTCAGCTTAAGTAATTTTACAGTGAATTCCAGGACTGCTTATATGGCTTACTATGTCCCAATAATTCTTTTCTAGAAAAGGATAGATGTCCTGGAACAACCAGAGACAGAGTTTCACTTTCCGGCCGTGTCGTTGAATTACCCTCCTCTATTTCAACTAAAACAACATCCTTCACTACTAAATTGAATTATTCTGAGCCTACAAAGGAAAGACTATTTGTTGGTATGTGGCAAATACATAGTGTACCTCCCAAATCCAGTCTATACCATGATTTGTTCAATATCATTTAATTTTTTTTTTAACAAAATGGCTTTTTTAAGTAACAAGAAATTTATGGCGAAAACCATGAATTCCCCATTAGTCTTAAGTGGTCACCTGCTTTCAGTGCTGTTTCTTAGGATTTAGAGTTGAATTGCTCAATGTTTTCAGGTCACTGCACCTTAGTATTTCAATAATTTTCAGTCAGCCAAAAGAAGTATCAAACTGTTCCATTTCTTACATGGTTTGGTGCAGAAAGCATAATAGCATAAATTCATGTGCAGTCTGACCAATGTTGCAGTTTGATATTATTCGATGTGCCTGTAAATTGCTGTGACAGCCCATGACCTCTCTGTACATAGTTTGTGGAACAAATACCTAAGGATTTGTTTCCTCATTTTCTAGCTGGATCCAAGAGTGCTTATCTGATAAAAAGGTGAGCATGCAACAGTTAATTATTTGCAATTACCTGTTCAAATGCTCACATTTTATGTATATGGGTGAGTTTGAAATTTTCCTTTTTTATTGATTATTAAATATAGTGAGATTTTAATGAGCATGTGCTTGTGCTATTACATAGGCAGAGATTTTTGGGAAAGATTTGTTATAAAATCATTTCATGTTCTCGAAAATTTCCCTAATCTTGAAAGTTGTGTTTTAATGAAAGTACTTTATCTGCATAGAAAATAATTTTGAATGTGAAGTCAAATTTTTTTTTTTGTTTCTATTAGGTTTTCAACTGAAATTTAATTTTGTCTGATAAGCAAATCTAATAATTGTTAAATTTCACATGTAATTGAAAATGCAAGGTTCTGTCTGGGGGAATGCTTTCAAATACCATTACAACAAGAAGAAAATTTAACTACTTTCTTTTCTGAAATTATCTGTTTTATAAGCATTTATAGTTGGTATTTGAAAATAAATATATTTACCTCATTTATAGATATGGAAAGTTGACTCAGAATTTCTAATTTGAGAGCATAGAACAATTGTGGAATGGGATCTATTTTTCTATATATAAATGGCAATTGCTGACAGAATATTTTACTTTATGGTCAATTAACCCCTTTTCACAAATGTAAATTTTAGGAATGGAGATAATATATGAAAATGTGAAGTTGGACAAAAGTGAAATGTCAAATAAAGGAGATGATGGATCTATGGGCAAGGAGGAGAAAGATGAGCCATTATTTTCACCCAAAGAAGGCACAAAGGCATTTAACTTCTTTCAGAAGGTTGTAAATGCGACACAGACCTGGTTCAGTCTCTTTGGTTGGCCCCAAGGACCCCATTCCCTTTCAATTCCAGAGACTGTAAGAAGGTGATAGTTACATGTTTTTCTAAATCTCATTTTTGTATCATAAAATATGATATAGTCCATGGGATCATTTGCAAAAAAATGCAATATTAAATAATTTATTCAAAACTGGAAAATTATGAAGGATTTTTAAGAAGAGTAAAAGACGAAAATATAAATTGTTTAGTATACATGTGCTTTTGTATGTCTTCTGATATCTGATGATTTTAGATAAGTACTGAAAATCTCTGACCTTCAGTTTCCTCAACTGTGAAATGTGAGAGTGAATAGAAAAAGCTTAAACTTGAGAAATTTAGAAACTACGTATTTTTTAATAAATAAAATATTAGCTGTAGATGTTAAGTACAGTCCACTAGGCTCATCGTGGTATTACTGAACAAGGAGGACTCACTTTTCTTTGTCACTAAGTCCTTTTTGCCAATACATTGGCTTTCATTAGGCCCTTTCTGTTTGAAAATTAAAATTTTAGCTTTTCTTCCCTGACTCCATTTCTTGTGACTATTTCCTTCCCTCTATTTTCTCTATTCTCTCTTTTTGAATTTCCTATTAGAACATGACCTGCTTGACTGATTCTTTCTATCCCTCTCAATTATGTCTTTTGTTTTTCATCTTCTCTAACTTTTGCTTTCTGGTACCTGTGGTTCTCCTTCACTTTCTCAATTCTAGGTTTCTATCAAATTTTTAATTTAATATTGACACTTCTATTTTTCAAGAAGTCTGCATTATTTCTTCCCTCCCTCCTTCCCTCCCTCCCTTCTTCTCCCCATCCAACTGATCCTTTTTCTTTCATAGCAAGTTTTTTTGTGTTATGTATGGGCAAGATTTTTAAAATCCCTTTTACAGTATGAGCTTTGTCCTTAATTTTATTTTCCTTGAATCATGTAAATTCTGAGTCACTTTGCTTATTATTATTTTGTTGTTCCCTTTACCACTGATAGATTTTCATAAATATTTCTGATCTTTGGTTATTATTTTTTCACATATATGAATGAAGGGCTTGATTTTCAATATAGGCAGAGTGGATATGGATTTCCCTGACCACTGTGTAATTCTGTTTTCCTATCTGATCTTTTTCCTGATTAAAAGACAGAAAGAAATCTCTGAGTAAGTGAGCAAATCATGGCAACAGGAAAGCCTTAATTTAGGGTACTGATTGAGGAAAAGACTGACCAACACAATGTCCAAACTAAGGGGAATTACTTTTAGAGTATGTACACCCACGGTAGTTACCATAACCCTTCCAGGCAACTAGTTTAATTCAATTAGAAAACAAATTACTACTTTTCCAGGAAGCTAATTCTATTGTTCCCAGACTCTCTATAAATGTTTGCTGGTATAGGAGATCAAGCCTAGTTGTTCTATTTATAGTATTTCTATTAATCATCATGGTTATTGTACAACCAGACACTTCCTCTAGGAAAAATGGCTTCTTGTTTCTTGGCAGCCTTCCGCTGTCCAGTATGTCAGTTTGATTTATTTCTGATAAAATCTCATCCATTCTCTGTTGTATAGATATTTTTCAAAGTTCCCAATATACTAATACCCTCCTTCCCATTTTCAGTGTTGTTACAGGTTTTTTCCCTTTTTCTAAACTTTCTGAAATTTCAGTAATGTGTTGAGAGGGTAAAAAGATACATGTCCAATTTGTCATCCTTCTCCTTCTACAGTTTCACTCATCTAGTTATTTTATTTTCAGCCCATGTTAATGGCTAATCCTTTCTGTTATTGCTTTCATTGTTGCATTCTAGTGACCCATACTCCATTGAACTTGCTTTGGATTAAATATTTATTTTTATATCATCATTTCTCCTCTATTAGCTTAAAAGTAATATATACTTTTCCTATTCTTTTAGTGAATATCTTATACATTACAGCATAAATTCTCAACCTATTAAATTCTTGTACTAATTGATAATTAAATCATCTTCCCTGATGTCCCCAAAATCGGGTCCCTTAAAGGATTCTACTTTAACATTGTTTTCTTCCTTCCTGACATATGCTACTGCTGTTGTGTATTCTAACTCTCTTTATATGTTAAGCCCCAGATATTGTCATTGTTTAGTAAGTCAGTATTAGTCCATATATTTATCAATTTCACTTTTTCATTCTTTATGCTTCTTTGGTCTTCCATATAGAATCGTTTTCTTCCTATCAAAGAATTCTCTTTAGATCTTATACTGAAGGTCTTCTGGTGACAGTACTTCTATATTTTTTCCCCAAGAAATGTATGTCCATTTCACATTTATTCTAATTGGAAAGTTTTGTTTGGTATAGGATTCTAGGTTGGCAGTTATTTCCATTCAGTGTATTGAACGTTTGTTATCGTTTTCTTCCATCTTTCATTTTTTTTTATTAAGAAATCAGCTGATGTTCTAATTGTTACTGCCTTGCAGGATATGTTTGCGTACGTGTGTGTGCACATAGATATGTGTATATATGTATGTGTGTGTGTGTGTTTTGAAGTGCTTTTAAGATTTTTTCTATATGTAGTTGGTTTTCAGCAGCTTCACTATGAATAGATTTTCTTTGTAGTTATTCTTACTGGGGTTCATAGTGATTCTTTCAACTGTGATTTGATACTTTTGTGTCAGTTTTGGAAAGTTCTCAGCCATTATTCCTTCAGGTTATGTGCTTTCTCTCATTCTCCAATGACCTTCCACTTCCCATTCACAATACAATCTTTAGACTTGACAATTGCAACATTAGATGATAGTGTATGTTTAAAACAAGATACTTGAATGCTATGGGAATGATACAAAAGTCTAATTTTGACTAACAAATGGTTGCTGAATAAAGTTTATTTTATAATTTCTTACCCAGCTAAGTTTAAATGTGACTTTATTTAGTCACTGAGCATGAATTTTCCATAATATAGCATTTTGTGACTGTTTTTAATTTTAATGTATTTTTGTCCCATAGAGATGTGTATAAAATTCAATTCTACTCATCAAGTTCAACATCCAAGAAAATTTCCAGACAAAACGACTTTTCCAAATATAATAAGACCATTTATGATGTAATGCTTCACTTGAGTGGAAAACTGCCACCTGGAATTAATTCAAGCCAGTCTTTACCTGTGGATAACACTGAAAGAGTGATGCAACTTCATTTCCAACATTCTTCCCTGCTCACCTTTCTTCAGTAAGACCATGGATGTGCTGAATTATGCATGTAGCTATGAGTTGAATAGATAAATAGATAGATAGGTAGGCAGACAGACAGACAGTCATTGATACATTTATCTTTTGTTATATACTTTTTTACTTTAAAAAAAAATACTTAATTTACATAAATGTTACAGAAAAAATATGGGGATTCTCATATGCCCTGCTCCCTACCCCTCCCACAGTTTCTCACATTAACAACATCCTTCATTAGTGTGGTACTTTTGTTAGTCTCCACTCTATACATACCCCTCTAGTATACATCTTGAAAAAATGTATACCAGTTAATATAAAATAAGCATTTCATAATCTACTGGATTTAAGATAATCATTTTTATATTTTAGCATGCATCCAAATAACTGGGAATGCTTGTTAAAAGAGATTGCTCTGTCTCACTTTAGAGTTTAGGATTCTAAATTGCATTTATAACAAGTTCCACATTGATATTGATAATTCTGGTCTAGGACCTCACTTTGAGAATCCTGATCTAGAGCAAATATATCATATAAATACATTGGGATAAAGGATGTATTTCTCAGATTGCTATAAGTATAATCTTTTTAGTTTACATATTTAACTTTCAATTTTAAAATAGCAGGGAGGTTGAAAATTCCATACATGATTGATACAAAAATATAGGAAGAATACCTGTTGTCATCATACTATCTAGGATCCTCTGTAAGTTTTCAATGGCAGGGAGTTGAGAAATGGAAACACAATGTTCATGAAAAGTCTGAGGGGAAGTTTGGTGAATTTATATCACTTCTTTTGTCTGCATTTGCAGCATTGTAGTCCACTGGAACCCCTACATTCCATAGGCAGTGTTTCTACTCATACTACATGCTCTTATATCACTAAAATGGCATTTGTTACTTGTAATTATATATATAATAGGACTGATGTATTTTGAAATACATTACTTTGCTTTTCTCTTTTGCTTCTTTACGTATGAAATCTGCTCCTTGGTTGGCCAGAGAGTTTCTTTTACTTTAGCAAAGATGAGTGTCAGGGCAAGAAGAGCACTCATAGCAGAAATGCAAAAGGAAAGATTTGGCATTCAGTTTTGTATTTCTAAATCAGATTTTTTGAGTATCTGGTAATACCATGGTCTTAAAAGTTGGACATAGGATTGTAGAAAATATATATATTTTTTCATTTCTTAGGCTCTCACTATCATAGTAAGAGTCAGTCATGGTGTGGGTTCCTTGGGGTTTGGAAGTTATCTGGAAGTTTCTATGTCGCTGACGATCACTGAGTTAAGAGCCAGACAGCCTGTCATGTTGCTGTACTGGGGAATAAGACGGACACCACTAAGAGGAAGAAGGGTAGAACATGGCTTGCCCTGAAGTTCCAATATGAATGTCAAATGTATGAGGGCTGGGTAGTTTCTGAGTCAGTTCTGGGGGCTGCTTAGTCCTTGAAGGAGGTAAGATAAGAGACAAGAATTCAGACCTCACCATCATATATGCCCACATAGACTAGGCTCTGTACAGAAAGGGGACATTGACTCTCTGATACTAACTACATGTAATGTATATAATTATGTAACTCTATATAGCATTACAGCTATAGTGTAACTATAATGTAGGGCAACACAAGAATAAAAAAAGCTATACTATAACTCATACTTTTAAAATCCTGTGAAGTCTTTAAATAAATATATAGTTCATTCACCAAAATCGATACTTAGAAAAACCAACTCACTCCCCATGATAAGTAAATTTAATTCCACTTGTGGTTTTCAGTTTTATCTTTAAAACCATACACCCTTCTTAATTATGCATGACTATTATGGTATTTTATTTTCTGACATTACATCTAAGAATGGGCAAATTTCAAAACCACGATCTAAGAAGTGATTCTGGAGGAGAGCCCTGAACTGATGGAGAGGAGTATGGTTTTTGAATCAGGTAGATGTAGGTTTACATTCTACCCTGTGGCCTTGCACAAGTTACTTCACTTGTTTTATCTTCAATTTAATATTGAGTATGATAATTCCCAAAATTACATGGTTGATGAAAAATTTAGAAAAATAAATGTGCTACATGACACATGGTAGATTTATTATCATTATCAATTTTAACGTGAGAATTTATGGTCTATGGCTTTCCTTAAATTTTTCTAACATGTTAACCCTTAGTGACCCACTAAAACTTGGCACTTGAAATAACACTCTCTGAACTAGAAAGTGTATTAAACAAAAAGAACAGCTATTCTTCTGATAGAGAAAAACCTATTGTTGTATTTTAAAAATCCCAGAAATTCCCAAATGTGATCTCATATTTATTAGACAAATTGGGAATTTTATTTTAACCTTTGTAAGTTTAAAAGAGAAAGCACATGCATTTTCCTTTTAATTTTAGCACTCTCTACTCTTGTCTTTTGATGATTGATTGAATAAGATAAACATTCTAATGCATATCCTACTTTGGAAAGTTAGTGGTACTTCCAAAATCTAATGGGATATTACCATAAGCAAAGGAAAGATTTTGAATACTTAAATAAATCCTTAGTGTTTGGCACCATAAAAATCAAACCATTTTATGACAGTGTTATTAACCTTCCCACTGCTTGTGAATACAGTTTTATTCTTGTAGCATTATTGGTGGCACAGATCCCAGTGGTGTTGACATTCACATGGGTGGTTTCTGTTTTGATGTTTTATGGTATGAAGATGCAGGTACGGAAGAATGATTTTAGCACTAAAGTTAAGCCATCCAGATTTATTTGTTCTTTTATCAGCAAGTGTATGCCTATCAGGCTATGTTGGCTGTGATAAAATTCCTTAACATTTAAGAGTGGCAATATGGTTAATAAAATTGAGTCATTAATCCAAGATCTGTGCATATGGTTCATCATGGAAATAAATATATTAAAATTCAAAATGATCATAGATGTTATTACTTTCCATGTCTAAATTTGATGTCACATTGAGTGTGAATTTTTGTACAAGTGAAATTGTATCTATGTTGTGCACTAAAATGAGAAACCATAATTTTAGGGGATTAAGTTTAAATTTTAATAACTCATTGCATCCAATTTTGTTTTTTTTTCCTACTCAGTTTAAACTTAGGAAATATGTTCATATAGAAAACTTATTGTAGGAAAAATGAAACCAATTCAAGCATAAAATTCTGCTATCTATATTACAGTTACCAGACATAACTATTGGAAAGATATAAAAGTAAATAATGTCTTGTCTCAAAGCCAAAGAAGGTAGGCCTCGAGAGATTCAAAATGAAAAGAATGGAATAGGCCTCTATAACAACATCACGCTGTAAAATGCACAAGTGTATTCTTCATATTACATTTTCCTGAGTGTTTACTCTGTGTTGGACACTGTGGAATACTCAAATGAATAACATGTGGTCTCCCTCCTCAAGAAATGACTCTCAGTAGCATTTGATAGAATCTATCACTTCCCTTTGAAATCCTGTTAGGCTTTGGATACACAATGACGTATTTTAGTTTCTTCACATGACTCTGAGCTGCCTTCCCTTGATTCACTCTCCAGGAATTTGCTCCAACTTATTGAGGCCATCATTTCATTGACTTGCTACATAGGCTTTAGGTTGATTCTACCTGCTAAGGATAGTTGTTATGTTAAAATTAGATTTCATTTAAACCTATAATAATTTGAATACATGAGAATTCATGGGAGTAATTTAGATATGGATAAGAAATGTTTGGAAATTAAAGAGAAGGGATTATGTTTCAATTCCAAAGGAACTTTATGTAGGCAGTATGATTTCCTACACAAGCTTGGACTGGCCCAGGGCCTCCTGAAACGTTGCAACTCTAGAACTGGATCACTGCTGCTGCTCCAAGGGCTCACTTCCTCACTTCTCAATCATTCATGTGTGCTATTTTCAAGACTGCAACTTTCAGAATTATCTTCGTTCTGCTTTCTTCTTCTGCCTCCCCCAGTTGTTAGTAGTTATAGGACTGAACTGCTGAGGACAGCTCTAGGCTTGAGCACTAGGTGTATTATGCTTCTGTTAGAGGCTGACGGTGAGCAGCATTCTCTGTCCATAAATGAGTTAGATCAGAACACCCGAATCTCCACTAGGAAATCACTCCTGCCTGAACTATACTGGACATCGATAAACTGTATAAAGTGCTCTGGTGGTGATGGACATGCATTGAAGAGTTTGGATAACATTATATCAAGAAATGTGACTGAAAAAAGCAAACATACATCTGTATGCACATATGTGATCTTAAATATGTTGAATTATACATGTATGCACATTTTGTTGCTATTTTTAAAATTTTAATGTTAAAGAAGATTTAGATTACATAAATGTTACATAAAAAATATGAGCTTCCCATATGCCCTACTTCCATCCCCTCCCACACTTTCCCACATTAACAACATCCTTCATTAGTGTGATACATTTCTTGCAGTTGATGAACACATATTGAAGTATTGCTACTAACCATGGTCTATAGTTTAAATTATAGTTTACACTTTGTCCTGTACAATTTTGTCTCTGTAAGTTATGACAAAATATACAATGGTCCATATTCATCATTTGCAGGACAAATCCAATATCCCCAAAATGTCCCCGTACAACACCTATTCTTCCCTCTCCAGTTCCTCAGAACCACTGGTGGCCACTGCCTTTACATCAATGATGAGTTCTTCCATTGCTAGAATAATAGAAGTCTATAGTAGAATAACGATGTTTGCTTTAGTCCTTTGTTCATTCCCCAATCTTGAGGATTTGGGGATGGCAATGCCCACTCTGCTTCTAATTGAGAGGGGACTTAGATCCCATGGGGCATATGGATGAAGCTATGTACATAGTTATTTGGCTACTTTGATCATACTACCATGAATTTATATAATAAAAGAGGCCAAAAGTTCTTTTATTCTCTTTGGAAAAAATAAGTGATTAATTCCCCTATGTTTAGAGTTTTGTATTTGCAGACATTTGTGGTGATAGGCATCTAATAAACTATGGAGGATTAGTGACTTTTCTTGATTAGATGCTGTTTTATATTCACTATTTTTTCTAGAATTTTAAAAAAATATAATGCTTTAGGCATAATAAGATGGTTAATGCCTTGACTGCAGGAATCAAATCACGTAACACTTTATTGTCATCAGCATTTAAGGGTAAATTAGGATGATTATAAGTGCTTAGTAATTTTTTTCTTATTAATCACATTTTGTAAAGGAAGCAGCATATGTAGATTTCATTATTAGAGGTTTAAAAATATATAAATTTTAAAATTGAAAATTAAAATTCAATAAGTGTAAAATATATGTTATTGAAAGAATTCCTTTGAAGGTCAAATGCAAATGATATACTTATTATGAATATTATACAATCCTAATTTTGGATTTTCTTTTCTTAAAATTTTAGAACTCAAGGAGCATGCATTTCTCATGTACTGCCAGAATTTCTTCTTGAACTGGAAGATTATAAGAAATGGATTGAAATTACAGTAAGGGGATATAATTTCCAGGAACAATTGAATTTAGTGGTATTTGGTCTTTGTCAGAAGATTCCATTCCTGAGTTCTTGATTTTTATTTATGAATATCCTAAGACTTGAGCCTCTCTGGAAGCCAAGATTTTGTTGCCTTTGTGTATATAATCTGTATGGAATTCCTACGCAAAAATGAATACATGAACATCTTAAATATATAGCTAACTCCTTCTTTTGGGGGTTGGAAATAAAAAATAAATACATGTTTATGTAAATTTTGTTCTCAATATAAATTTTTCAAATATATGGTGACTGGTTTAATGTCAGTACCGCTTGTCAGTTTTAGGGGAGAATAGAGAGAAATTAAGCAAGAAATGCATTGAGTTATCTCAAAGTATACAATACATTTTACAGAAATATATATTGATAAGTGGGATTGTTTCTGAGAAGCCTGCAGGCTTTGAGTTAATTCTATTTTTGTCATGGCACTTTTACTATGCTTGCCACATAGCATAAGTTGGAAAGGCAGGTGCCTGTTCTTTGATGCTATGCTGAGTTGCTGTGGCCTAATCCAAACTGTGGGGTTCTACCTGGGGTTAGGGTTCAGAAGAGCGCCACATCTCTCTCTGCCACTTCTGCCACAGAGGATGGGAGTAGATGCAGTGAATGGATAAATCTCTGAATGCAATTGAGACTTTGTGCTCTTTAAAATATCTGTAGCAATAGGTACTGGCAACTTGGGGCATTAGAGTGCTTGATAAATGTAAATAAAGACATACAAAGGTTATATAAAAAGAATACAAAGCCTATATGTTAACTAAGTATTTATAACTTTGGATTAATGTTTGTCTTGAGTTTTAATTAATGTTGTTACATTTTATTTCTTGAAGAATTCCACTGTTACCATGCCTGTGAGTTCTTGTACACCTAAGGAAAAGCAGTGTGTTTTTATAGATATCACTAAGTTTGAAGCCTTGAGTAAACGGGCATGGACAGACGTATTCCTTCAAATATACAAGGTAATATTTCCACTTCTGTTCACTGCTGATTTTTGTTGATTCTGTTGCCAAAGATTCAAAACCATAGTGACTTAAATTAAATAGAAATGTATTTCCTTCTCATCAACTGTTGAGAAGTGAGTGGTTCATAGCTAGTGGGATATGTTTTCCATCTTCAGTACTGGGCTTTCATCTTTAGGTCTAATTTTTTAGAACATACAAAAGCAGGAAAGAAGTAGGGGAGGGCAAGAAGTTTCCTTTTAACAATGTCACCTGAGAAAAGTATCATTTCCATTTCACATTCCATTGAGCAGAACTAGACACATGTTCGCACATAGTTGCAAGGGAAGTTGAGAAATTTAGTCTCTAGAATGGGTGGTAATGGGGGGATACTTGTACAAAAAGAATGAAAGTATGGACATTGGAGGAAATTATGGTCTCCATCTCTAATATACAGTAGTCTTTTGCTATAAAGTTATTCTGGGGAGATATCCTCTAGGAATCATGTTATAAGCATGATTAGGCTTTGATGAGATTCTTCAACCTACTTCACGGCAAGTTGTGTGTGTGGGTAGATTAACATAATGTAAATTATCTCTTCATGTCCTATCTTTTTATTGTATAAAAAAGTCCTGGTTTCAGCCCTCAGAATCATTCCCTAGGTTTCCAAATGTGGCACTACAGATACTGTCCACTAAGACCAATGGAGCCTTTTCTTCTGTCATCACATTTTGCTACCACAGATAAGGTGATCTGTGTGTGAGACAGGAAGGTAGAAGCAAGAAGGAATTTAATAGTAGCAGTGCTTAGTCACCCAAAGGAAAGGACAAATTAATAGCCTACCAGTGAGTACCATGTGGAAAACTACGTTGTTAAGTGCTTTTTATATGGGATCTCATTTGCTTCTCATTACCAGCTATCCCCAGTTTAGAGATGAGGAAAGTGAGACTTACAATCATAAATACTTCTTTCCAAGATCAAATGTTTCTGGCCATATGAACAAAATGCGATGTAGGTAAATCTTATTTTTTTTTCCTTGTTGTGCTCTGCTGGGCCCCTCCTTTGGCACTATGGCAGTCTAAAGCCTCTACTGCAGCTGAGTACTCAGGCCTGCCCTCTATGAGTTATTTCGGCTGCATTATGCCCACTTGTTCCTCCTCGCCTTCCTCTTCCTCCTCCATTAGCCAGCCCTGTTTCTCTTGCAGGATACCAAGAGAAGAAATATTGTCTTTCCTTATGTAATTCTCAGCAGAAGCCAAATGTAAGGGTAAAAAACTCTCAGCCAAATGTAAGGGTAAAAAAGACAATCTCATAACTTCAGGCTGCGTCATTTATAATTTTGCCCACCAATGAATAGGGACAACTCAAAAACAGAAAAGCTGCAACTCTGCCTTATAAAGTAAATGCTGTCTAAGCAAAAATCCTGGGAATTTAAAATGAACATTAAAGGAGGCTCTGATCTGTTCTTTTACTCCTGGATGGAAGCATTTAACCAGAAAATAACAATACCTCCATTTACTTTGTCTGCCTTTCATATTTTTTCATTTACTCTCCAAATATTAATTTGTTATTTTGCCATCTTTGTCTACTAAAAGTGATCTCTTTCTCTCTGATTTTCAGGTGCTGATTCTATCCCGTGTTGCACCACAGAGCAGCAATCATATGTCCCAAGTTTATATGAATAATACACCAAAAGTCAATCCTTGTTTTGTATCCAGCAACATATATTCATTTTATGAAAGGATTCTTCTGAGTTGGATGAACACAAATTATGAGACTACCCGACATCTTATATGGAAAAACTGTCACAAAGGTGAGGTTTTTTTTTTCCCTTTAAATTAATCATTGTCAATTTTAGTGTGTCACCAAGGAGCCATGGAACAGGACTCAGGACCCATGGATTATAAACCTGATTCTAATCTTGACTTTCTGTGCTCTGCAAAAAGGAAATCCCTTAATATCTTTAGCCATTTCCTCACAGGTAAAAAGGAACTAATAAAAGATGCTTCTTCAATTTATTATAAAGAATGAATGAGGAAAAGTATGTAGAGGTTTTCTAAAAAAGAGAGTCTTAATATCATTGGCATTGTCAACTGTATAAATTATTAGATTTATAATCTTTTACATAATTAGTTGAAATCTGACTAGGAAATATTTTGGCATTGTTTGACACAGAAAACATTTTCATGTTGGAAATCACTAAGTGCAATAATGCTTTATGAAATTTTTTGGGGAGGGACTAAGTTATATTTGAGCCATGTATTTTAAAGATAAGTAGGTGTCTGCAGCTCGACCAGCTTCAGTGGTCAGGGGGGCTTTCCCTTGTTCTGCCTTTGAGGGTTTGAGGCCCAACAGATGTATATCCCGAGAGCCTTGGAGTCTGTTGAGGAGCGTTCCGACTTGCTAAATAGCTGTGCATTTTTCTTTCCTCATAAGCATTCATGATTGCGATGAGAAAGGGGAGAGTGTGCATGTTGGTTCTTTCTTTAGCTTGAACTCAGCTCCCCTCTTCTAAGTACAAACAAACCTGTTGTGTGCAGACTTGGCTGTGTTTTAACATATAATAATGAAGTTTCTTTTTTTACACCAAACCCTCAGAGTTTAATCCAAACTATCAAAGTACTGGGAAGATGAAGAGTGCAATTTAAAATGAGACTTTGAATTTCACATGCTCCAAACTTGAGGGCATTTACTTCAGAAAGCATAGTAGCAGAGAGACTGAAAGAGATACATTGGTATATTGGTATTTGAGAACAGGAAATTTAATGTATTTTATTGCATTCTAATTGGCAATCTGATAATATTAAATCTAACAAGATTTGCAATTTAACAAAGTGCTTGTCCTATAAAAATATATTTGATCCATTCAAAAATATAAAGATGCAAATATAAAGTAGCAAAATGGGCTACACAAGCACATACAAAATTCCTTTGTCTATCAGAGAGACACACTTTAATCAGAATGTTTAAAATATGCATATATTAAAAATTGCTCTGTTCATTTGTTATAAAATTATTATTGCTGTATTTTACCAACAGCCTGGTCTTTGCTACTTAATGCCAAAGAGTTTGTTGCATTTCTTAGAAGAATGCATTATAAGCACGGGCCTTTTTGTTGTTATTTTAACACACTGAACCCCTCTGCCTTTTCACAGATTTATACTTCCTAGTTCCCCTGCCTGGAGCGTTATTTACATGAATATTTTCATCGTTCTCTTTCTTACTTTGTTCAGGACCCTACTCAAATGTCACCTATCTGAGAAGCTTTCCCAATACCCTCTCTATAATAGTGTGCTCTTTAGTCGTTCTCTCTCTTGCTCTGTTTTTCTCAATAGCACTTTTACCACATATCATGTATTTATTTGTTTATTGCCTGTCACTATCAGTAGAAAGTGAGCTCCTTAAGCACAATCTTGTCTGTTTATTTCACCTCTGTATTCCCAGAGCCTAGGGCAATGTCTGGAAAGTAATTGACACCTACCAAATATAGATTAAGTAAATGTGTGATTAAACAGATACATGCAGTTTTATACATTTTTCTACCCTGTTTCAGATCATTGAATATGTATTAAATTACCATTTTGTATATTCTGGTATAAATGTGGGGGCTGGGGTTGAATGGCTGAGGTGAGAGAATACTTTCCATGTCAGCATTTACCTGAGTACAGGATGGAAGGTTAATAAGTGGATCATTCCATGAGTAGAAGCCGTGAGAAAGGTTTAACTTCGGCTAACTTGGACCAAGGAAAAAAACACACTCAATGCACCAGATATTTACCTCCCCAAATTTCGACTTACTTTACTTATCCCAGTCCCATTGGTAAAGTCTGACTGTGCTTACAATGCAGTCCAGTGATGTAGCAGAGGATAGAGTGATAGCGCTGTGTCTTGGATTGGTGGAATGAGAAACTTGGGGTGTGGTCCCCAACAATCTGTTTTAGCAAGTCCTCTAGGGGATTCTGAGGCATATTAAAGTCTGCAAAAAATTAGGTTGGGAGTACCCCCAAAGAGCGGTTACTTTCTTGCTTTTAAATTATCTGCGGAATGGTATGTGTTCATCAGTTACATTTCTATATGTTTTCCCCTTTAAAAAACAATTTCGTAAGACAGGTGTGGTGACCTGTAAATTCTAGTAGTGGATGAAATCTCTCTGAAAAATCTATCGCCTTCAGTAAACTGAAAGTTCTCTAAGATAGTATTTGTCTTTTTAATAGACACTTGCCTAGATTTCAAGATCTCTTATAATTTAAGATAATGCTCAACTGTTCTAATTATTTTGAATACAGGATATGTCCTTATGTTTCACACCAGGATTTAAAGTCCCACAAGGGCACATTGAAGGTGCCAAGTAAAGGAATATCTGTGAAATAATTGATGGCTGAATGTATGGTTGGATAGTTAAAGCAGAAAAAATAAGTTTCAGGTATTTAAAACAGACTAAAATCCTGAATGACTAAGAAACAGAAACAAGCCAGCAGCTTATTATGCTGTCCGATATTATACTTTTACCCTTGAGAATGCGATTACTCAAAAAATAGGTCTCTTCACAGACTTCTGTTTGGATTCTCTGGGGTACACCATTGGCATGACTTGTTCTGCTCTTTTTATATCACCCATTCTCTCTTCTCTGTTATTATTTTCCTTCATTCATGACTCTATACAGTCTTTTTCCTTTTCCCAAAATTACTGTCCTCTATTAAACTATTTAACTTAAATTTCCATCATTTTTCACTTATTTCTTAATTCTTTTCATCTTGTATCTTTATATGTTCTTGATTCTCCACTCCTATATGTATGTATGTATGTATGTGTGTGTGTATATATATATGTATATATTCACATGTATCTACTTGGAGAATGACCTCTTTGATCTTGATTATAGGTATTTCCTAAAGCTACTACTTATTGTGTCTTCTTCTTAGAAAATGCAAACCTTTCGAGCAGTGGGTTGTTTAGATTCTAAATGGAAACATCCTATGTTCCCTGTTGTGTAACTCCCTTTATCCTTAGATTTCCCTTCTGACCTTTGTACACTAGCTAAAGGATCTTCTGGTTTTCCCTTTAGCTCTCATCTCACTCCTCAGCATTCTCTGCTGAGGGTTTCTCCCCTTCTGTTCGTTGAGACTTGTCTTTTTGTATCTTTGCTCCACACCCTCTTTGTACCTTGGCCACACTACCCCTCTAATGATTCCCACATCCATTTCTTTACCTAAGACCTAACTCCTCAGATCCAAGCTTATATATCTTATTACTTCCTGGATCTATCCACTTAGATGTCTCATGAACAACTCAGATTTAACTGATCAAATATCTTGACATCCCTAATCCTTGAATCTAATTAATCACCAATCACCAATTACTTTTGATCACACTTCCAAATTATCTGTTGAGTCCACCTACTTTTTTTAGTTCTACGTCTAATTTTCTGTCATGGATCACTGCCATCTCTGTAGCCTCATCAAGCTACAACCACATCCAATCTTACAATTTGCTCACCATTGCCCACACAGTCATATGTGGTTCTTCCAAAAATACAAATTTGATCACCTCAAGCCCCTGCTTAAAATCTTCTATTGATTTCCTATTAGCCTGATGATCTACCACCATTTATACTCATGCCTCTATACATTCATATTTGCATATTAAATGCCACCTCTATGAACTATTGAATAGGCCCTGTTTCTTTCACCCATCTAAATGGCAGTGCTTTTCTCTTGGGCTAGATTCCCTTTTCCTGTCTCTTCATCCTGTCTAAAATCAGGTCTCATCCTTGTTGTTAACTCATCTAGGAAGCCTTCCTACAATTTTCTCCAAACTAACTTATGTGCCTTTATTTGGTCCTACCTTAAAATACTTTAAAACATTTTTAAGGATGCTTTAGAGTAAATAAATATTACATAAAAAATATAGGGGATTCCCATATACCCCTCTCCCTTCCCCTCCCAGACTCTCCCCCATTAACAACATCTTTCATTAGTGTGGTACATTTGTTACAATTCATGAGCACATTGAAGCACTGGTACTGACCATGGTCTATAGTTACATTATAGTTTGCACTTTGCACTGCACAATTTTATAGGTTTTGATAAAATGTATAATGGCCTATATCTGTTATTGCAATGTCATATAGGATAATTCCAATGTCCCTAAAATGCCCCATGTTACACTTATTCTTCCTTCTCCCCCAAATACTTCTGGTGGCCAGTTCATTTATATCAGTGATACAATTTCTTCCATTGCTAGAATAATCAGAAGTCCACTTTGGTCCATAGTTGCATTCCCCCCTTATGTTTGTTCATTCCTCAATCTCGAGGATTTTGGGATGGTGATTCCCATTCTGTTTCTGACTGAGAGGGTCTTAGATCCCATGGGGCATATGGATGGAACTTTCTTTCTTTTTTTTTTTTTTTAAATATTTATTTATTATTATTATTTTTTAATTACATTAAAAAAATATATATGAGGTCCCATTCAACCCCACCGCCCCCGCCCCCCCACTCCCCCCACAGCAACACTCTCTCCCATCATCGTGATACATCCATTGCACCTGGTAAGTTCATCTCTGAGCATCACTGCACCCCATAGTCAATGGTCCACATCATAGCCCAGACTCTCTCATGTTGCATCCAGTGGGCCCTGGGGGGATCTACAGTGTCCCGTAATTGTCCGTGAAGCACTATCACTATCCAGGACAACTCCACGTCCCGAAAACGCCTCCACATCTCATCTCTTCCTCCCGTTCCCCACACCCAGCAGCCCCCATGGCTACCGTTCCCACACCCATTTCACATTTCCTCTGTGGACATTGGATTGGTTGTGTCCATTGCACACCTATGTCAAGTGAGGGCTTAGATTCCACATGGGTACTGGATGCACTCTTCCCGCTTCTAGTTGTAGACACTCTAGGCTCCATGTTGTGGTGGTTGACCTTCTTCAACTCCATGTTAGCTGAGTGGAGTAAGTCCAATAAGTCAAAGTGTAGGAGCTGAAGTCTGTTGAGGCTCTGGGCCTGGGTGTCATATTATCAGTCCAGAGATTCAAATCCCCTACATATATCTTAAACTCAGCACCAACTACAATTCCAATAAAGTAGCATGCAAGTCTTGTGAAAAGAGATCCCCTCTGAGTCCATTTCCATCACGCAGAAACACCAGCTCCAAAGAAGGGCCATCTGTCATGGCAGTGAACCCCTTCTGCCATGACCATAGAACCCGTGGGTCTCTTTATCCCTCAAAAGAACCAATACCTGGGGTTGTATCTACCTTATCTGTCTCTTAGACTCTGTTCAGTTGTACATAGGGGTATTCCTTCTGACAACCTCCAGACTCTTTTTTAGAGACTCACAGCCTTATAATCTCATTTCTCCTTTCCATTTCCCCCTTACATTAGGTCAAACCGCTTCCCGAAGTCATGTTATTATATGTAGACAGGTATATTCTGCTGTTCCGCATTGAATCTTTAATTCAAGGTCATTTTCTAGTTGCTTCTTCAGCTGGTATGTGGTAGTGATCTCTCGGTGCCAGGGAGGCTCATCCCCGGGTGTCGTGTCCCACGCTGGGGGGAATGCATCACATCTACACGCTGAGTTTGGCTGTGAGAGTGGCCACATTTGAGTAACATGAAGGCTGTCAGGAGGAAACCCCCAGGCACAATGCTACTCTAGGCCTTGTTCTTATTGCAGGTGCATAGGCTCAAAAGTGTAGCCATTAGTATCAAGAGCCCACTGTTGGGCCCTCCTTCCTTCCTGGTTCTTGCCATTGCACCTGGAGGACTGCCGCTGCTCTCCCAGGGCCCACAACAGTGACCCCCCGACCAGGAGCCCAGTACCCCCCCAGCTGTTGTTTTTAATTGTTTCCACTATGAGTATATATAGACATTACCATATACCCTGGGCATATGCCCTGTATAACTCCCTGTCAACCATATATATCCTGTCAATAACATCCCATATCAGTAGGATGGAACTTTCTTGCTTGCAGTTGTAGATACTCTCTTGTTTTATGGGATGGGGATACCCTTTTGTTAGTTGTCCTGGGCAAGTTCAATGAACTGGAGACTAGGTCATAATACACCTTAAATAAGCCTATTATACTATTTGCCATATAGTTATGACATGTTTTCTACTTGTTCCTACCCCCAACAAGAATCTAGGTCCTTAATCTCAGTGACTTTATTAGTTTGCCATTAGCAACATTTAAAAAAATGCCAAAATGCCTGGAATATTTGCTAACTGTTTGGTGCTGTGGTAAGCTCTCTACCTACAAATTCTTAGTCACAACACTTGGAACATTATGTTCAAATAAACCTCTGTAGGGAAATTTTTACTTCTAGCATTAAAAATACTATAAACATCAAACAATTTGACATTATTTGGTAAGGTACTTTCTCAGAAAATTATCTGTGATGAGTAAGTGTTGGATTAGAATTTATCATGGCATGTGTTGTTTATCAAGCCATAGGACTTGAAGTTGGCATCACCATGATGACATTTAAAATTTATCACTGTTGAGACTATCAGTATATGGAGGAAGAGATATTACAGGCAAGGTTAACTTTGAAAAAAAGATGAAATTTAAAATATGGATTTATATAGAAAAATATATAATATAAAATTGGGATGACTATTATTTTTACTAGTCATTTTCATAGCATCTCTTTGCACATAAAACATGATTCTCCTCACAAAAATTGATTCATCACAGATTTTTAAAGAATAACTGCATGTAATAAGAGATAAATCTGTAGTTTTCTTTGTAGTGACAGAAACAAAATAATTCTGACATTTTATTTATAGTTGGAACAAATCTCAGTCACTGTTTCTATCTCTGTCTCCCCATCCTCTCTCTTGTCAAATGATTTATTTTGGTACAGGCCCTGTCATATTTGTTAGGTAAACATTTATTCACAGCCAGAATTGTTTCAGTTCCAACATAAATTTCAATATATATATCATTAAAATACATTTACTATTTACTGTGTGCTCATTAAAGAACATAGGTGTATTGGTGAAATGTCAGTAAGAGATGCCATGTATTTCCATACAAAATAAAGTGTCTCTCTAGTTCAGAATTTTTGTTCAGTGTGCACTTTAAAGAGTAATGGACTAGCATGAAGCCTGTTTCTGTACAAAACTTTCTGCTTGGCAAAAAATCAAATATAGTTCCAATGACTTAAAGTAAAATCAGATACTCGGCTAGCATCAGGCTTATCTCTTCTTATTTCAAGTCATAACCACATAGAACCTTTAAAAAAATTACTGAAGGTGATTTTGATTGTACAGATGAAGGATCTTATTATACTTGACTTTAATGTACTTCTTAGAGGAAAGCTTAAAAATAAATCTATGGTGTGTCTGCATATAAATAGAATGGTTTTTATTATTGAAATATACCTCCTTGCCTTGGTGGGAGCTGACTGAGAATTAGCACAAGGCCAAATCTGTGAGAGTAATAATTTAACTCAAAATGTACAACATATACTTCAGTCACAGAGTCTCATGAAGATGCCTGTTAAAATGTATATCCTCAAGTTCTACCTGTGATGAACTAAACTAGAATTTCTGGGCCTATAACCTGGTAATCTCCCTTTTACCATGGCATTCTTGTGTACATTAAAGGTTGAGAACCACTTTTCCCCTGGATATGGTGGAGTGATCCCTTCCCCTCTCTCTCCAAATCCCTTACTTATCCTCATTTAACCACTAATATTACTAATATTACTGGTGGTTTTGCTCTGCTGATAATCTCCCTTAGCCTGTGCTTGTGTTCTGTGTTTCATGATAGGAGGAGAAATTAATTTCTTTTCTTACAAAAGAAGAATTGAGGGGGGAAGGGTTTAAAATTTCCTTTGCAATCAAGGTGCTCATCAGTTCCCTTGTTAAAGGAATTGAGGCTACACAGTACTCTGGGGAGAAAAGTGGATATCTAATTCCCTAAAGGCAATAGGGACAAATCACTATAGAGATATCCTATTCTGCAGAAATTTTGAGGATGGAATATATTTTTGTTTATTTTTAAAAAAATTTTTTGAAGTATATCACTCATACATAAACATACATAAACACTAAGTGTATCAAAATAGTTGTGAACTTACAAAACAAACATATATAATATCATACAGGACTCTCATAACTCACCCTACCACCAATACCTTGCACTGCTGGTAAACCTTTTTTAAGTAATGATTAAAAACAGCTGGAGTTAGGGCTACCTGCTAAAGTAAAGGCCTATACTGATGACAGAAAGCTCAGGAACACTTGGTCACAAGTGTGCTATAAGAAACCAAGCACTACCTGCATCTAACAAATCTACTGTCTCTACATCTTCTCTCTCCATCTCTTATTTGCCTTAAATACACTGGTATAATTGATTTAGCCACACATTCAATTTGGTGGATCAAGAGATGCTCTCCAACTTCATGTCCCTGTTCCTTTTAATTTTCCCCTCTACGTCATTCTTTTGACAAACACTCTCTTATCTTCCTTAGGAAGTACAGTACATTTATCATCCATTCTTCTAGAATTCATTTAACATCTCTTTAAACACAATAAAACTTTCCATATATGAAGAACTATGGAAGGTCCTAAAGAGTCAAGAAAAATTAATAGGTTGATTTCTCTCTCCAAACACCCTTCCAGGGGGAAAAAAAACCCAAGGATGAAACATTTACCTCAAAAATATAATATACAGACATACAATGAACGTGGTAAGAGTAGAAACAAGGAATTCTAGGATTAAAGAAGAGCTTCCTGCCGCTGGAAATATCTGAGGGGGAACTTGGTAGGATTTTGACATGTAGGGAAAACGCAGAAATCATTTGAGGTAGAAAAATAAATATAAGAGCCAGAGGTGACTATGCTTGGATCACAATCAAAGGGCAGCTTAGAATAAAGATTGGCTAAGACATTTCACAAATATGGGAAATAGTGAGAGATAAGATTCAAAAGGTTAGTTAATACCAAACTGTTGAGGGTGCTGAAGAGTGTTTTCCGTAACTCATTATTAATAGAAAGATACAGAAAATTCGGACTATAAGGGACCTTGTCCAGCAATAGTACAAAGGGGAAATTGGAAATGTGTTTGGCAAGCAGTTTAACATTACTAAACAGGTGAGTATATATTGACATGGGGTTGATGGTAACACTCAGGATAGAAAATAGTAAACCAATGCATACTCAATTGTAAGGGGAGAAACTATAAAGCCTGACTACTGATTCGATGCTGGACATGAGGAAGATTCAAAGATGTGTTTGTGATTTCTGGTCCAAGTCACAGTGAAGAGAAAAAGAACAAGTTGACCTGGGTCTAAATATGATGAGCTCCATTTTGACCATATAGAACTGGAAATGCCAATGGGAGACTGAGTTACACAGTGACATTTAAATAGGTAGAGATGAGGTTGAAATTATATGCATGGGTTTGAGAGTCATTTGATAAAAGCCAAGGAAAAATTCTAGAGTTAATGCAATGCGAGATAGTTGGATAGTTGAAGAGGATAATTTCATGAAGGAGCAACAACAAAAGCAAGTGAGTGAGCAACAGAGATGAATAGGGAGGGAATGAAGAAAGGTAGTCACATAGAAATCAGGTAAAGAAAGAAGATCATGAAAGAAGAATACTTCAGGCTGAGGAAAGAGAATATTAAAAATAACAATTGCATCATAAACCTTTCCTTATGCTTTGATTGTTTGGATAACACTGTGTCAACTGATGAGATGGATACAAAAAGAATTTAAGACTGGATTTATGATCCCTGTTGTTTGCAATCCAGTCATAGAATTAACTGTAAACAGGAAACTGCTAAGAGGTCATTCAAGACTGTATATTTCTTAAGTCTTCAGAGAAAGTGGTAGAAATGATAAGTACTAAAGTAATTTAGAGAATGGATATGATCAGTATGGATGGGAAAGGTTGGAGGAGGTCTCTTGAAGACGGAGCTTGAAGAGTAGATCTAAAAAAGAAAAAGCGAGAAATAGGATGTGGAATGTCAAAGAATAATTCAGAGATCTGTAGGTTATTATCATCACACTGTTTACTTGTATTCAAGGAAAACCAATAAGTAGTTTGACTTCATCTAACACAGGCAGAGAAAAGCTATTAAATAATACAGGGGAGAGGCAAGAGAAAAAACACAGCAGGGAAAAAAGAGTGGCCTTTCTTGCATATTTTTTTTGGGGTAAACTGATGGGTTGGCAGCTGGTAGTGTTGTCTTTCTGGGCATTCTGCCCTTGAGTAGGCTGACAGAAACATCACAGAAAGCATTTTAAGTTGTTTGTGGGTTTCCCCAAAACCTTGAGAGCTTAGTAGTGGAGCCAGCATGAAAATCTCTTTCTAAACGATGTCTGCTCATGTGTATATAATGTCTGACCTCAGTTGAGCCAGGTCTGCCATGTTTCCCTCATTAGAATTTCTCAGCAAAGGTGGAGAAAAAAGGGACATGACAAGGTGAGGGACTAGCCTGCTAGAGGAAAACATGTCATGGAGTAACGAATAATAACATAGGAAAGAGTTGGCAAGGGGGCCCAACCATCTAGGGCTATGAATGTCAGATAGATATTTTAGACCTTCATTTTGTTGGCCTTGGAAAGACATGAGAGATGACAGAGCTGTAGACTGCTGTGATAAAATCAGTATTTGTTCTGGCAGAAGCAATTCAATGAGTTGGAGTAGCCAGAGATCAGACACCCAACTAGCACACTTGAATTTAGCAGTGAGACCAGAATGTTGACTGACTTGGCATTGACTGACGTCTTAAAAGTCAAGAACCAAGAAATCCATGCCAAGTTCCTTAAGGCTATAAAATGGCTGATGCTGAAGAGTACAAAGGGAGAAGTCTGTTTTTGGAGAGAGGAGAGTTGTTGGTCTTAAGTTTGTTAACTTTATTGAATGTTCTTGAATTTATTGACAGCTTTTTTCTTTTTATTGTTGGGTATTATTCCATAGTATGTTTATCTATTCCTTAGCTGACTGATAAACATTTGTGCCATTAATAGATATTGTTTCTATTTTGAAGCTATTATGAATAAAATTGCTGTGAACATTTATATACAAGTCTTTCTACTGAAATCCATTTTGATTTCTCTGAGGAAATACTTAGGAGTAGAATTGCTGAGTTGTATGGTAAGTGTATTTTAACAGCCTTATTAAAATCTGATTCCCATACCATGAAATTCTCCTAATAAGGTGAACAGATAAATCATTTTCAATATATTGATAAGAGTTGTACAAATATATCACAGTCTAATTTTAGAATTTTTTCATTATCTTCTGATGAAATTTCCTATTAGTGGTTACTTTTTATTCCAACACTCGTAGATAAATATTAATCTACCTTCTGTCTCTATGGATATGCCACATTTGGAAATTTCATATAAGTGCAGTAATACAATTATTGGTCTTTATGATTGGTTTCTTTCACTTAGCATAATATTTTCAAAGTTCATCCAAATTTGCATATATCATTACTTCACGCCTTTTCATTGCCAGGCAATATTCCATTGCGTGGCAGTACCACATTTTTCACCCATTAATCAGCTGATGGACAGGTAAGATGTTTTTATATTTTAGCTCTTAAAATAATGCTTCTATGAACATACATGTAAAACTTTTTTGAGGGTATGTATTTTTATTTTTATGGAGTATTACCTAAGAGTGGTATTTCTGGGTCATATGATAGCTAAATGTTTAACATTTTGAGGAACTTTCAAGTTCTTTTCCAAAGTGGATGCACCATTTTATATTCCTATCATCAATGTATGAGGATTCAATTTCTATACATCCTTACCAACACTTGTTGTCTGTCTTTTTGATTGTAGTATCTTTTTGTTGGGTGTGAAGTGGTATCTCATTTCGGTTTGCTATGCATTGTTTCCCTAGTGACTAATGATGTTGAGCACTTTTTCATGTGCTTATTGGCCATTTCCATGTCATTTTGGTGGAAAAGTCTATTTAATCCTTGCCCCCTTTTATCAGAATGGTTTATTTATCCTTTTTATTGTTGAGTTGTGAGTGTTGTTTATATATTTTGGACATACACCCCTTATCATATATATGATTTGAAAATATTTTCCCCCATTTTATGGGTTGTCTTTTGATTTTCTCAATGATATTCTTCAAAGTACAAAAGTTTTAATTTTGAAATCTAATAAAGCTAATTGATCCTTCTTTTTACTTTTGCCTCTTGTGTTTTTTGTAAGAAACCAAAGTCATGATTTACACCTTTGTTTTCCTTCAAGAGTTTTGAAATTTAAGCCCTTACATTTATGTTTACTATCCATTTTAGTTAATTTTTGTATATGATGTAAGGGAGACATCCCATTTCACTTTCGTATGTGAATATACAATTGTCCCAGCAGCATTAAAAAATACTATCATTTTCCCAATGAATCTATTCTTTCACCCTTATGAAAAATCAGTTGACCAAAAACATAATGGTGCATTTCTCAGTTCTCAGTTCTATCCCACTGATTAATCTGCCTGCCCCTATGCCAGTACTACACTATCTTTATTACTGTACCTTTGTAGTAAGTTTTGAAATTGGGAGGTGTGAGTCTTCCAACTTTTTTTTTTCAAGGTTATATTGGTTATCCAGGGACCCTTGAATCGTATATGAATTTTAGGACCACCATGCAATATTCTGCAAATAAAGTAGCTGAGATTTTGGTAGGGATTGCATTGAAACTACATAAATTTTGAGGGTATTGTCATTTTATCAATATTAACTCTTTTGATACATATACATGTGATTTTTCCATTTCTTTAGATGTTCTTTATTTTCTCTCAACAGTGTTCCGTAATTCTTAGTGTGTAAGTCTTACATTTATTTTGTTAAATATAATTCTAGATATTTTATTGTTTTTGATGCTATTGCAAATGGTAGCGTTTTATTAATTTTATTTGGGATTGTTCATTGCTAGTGTTTATAAATGCACTTGATTTTTGTTTATTGATCTTATATCCTTCAAACTTTCAGAACCTGTTTATTAGTTCTAAGGGTTTTTTGTGTATTCCTTAAGATTTTCTCTATATAAAATCATGCCATCTGCAAACAGAGATGGCTTTAGTTCTTCCTTTAAAATCTGAATGCCTTTTATCTCTCTTTTTCATCCTTAATTGTCATGGCTAGAACATCCAGTAGGCAAGAACAGACATCCATGTATTGTTTCTGATATTATGGGGGGTGGGGGGAAAGCATTCGGTCATTCACCGTTAAGTATGTTACAAGTCCTGTCTTTTTTTGTGATTTCCCTTTATTGAACTGAGAAATTTCCCTTCTATGCATAGTGAGCTGAGTGATTTTATTATGAAAGAGTGTTGGATTTTGTCAAATGCTTTTTCTGCATCTATTCAGATGTTTTAATGTCCTCCATTCTTTTAATACAGTGCTTGGCATGATTGATTTTCAGATGTTAAAATAAACTTGCATTCTTGGGGAAAATCCCACTTTTTTGTGATACATAATACTTTTTTATACATTGTAGGGTTCAGTTTCCTTAGTACTGAAAATTTTTGCATTTGTAATGATAAGAATTTCATAAAGAATTATACTGAATTTCATGTTTTAAATCTCCTAATCACCATATATGTGGAATAAAATGGATTTTAAATGGTAAACAAAACTTGAATTCCTGGTGCAAAATCAATTTTTCTCTCATAGCTAATTGTTTTTTTAAATACCTTGTTAAAATTGGTTTATTCATGTTTTAATTTTTCTTTAATTTGCATAAATTATAGTGCCTATATTATTTTGTATTTTTGAATAGTTTTGCTATTAAGTTCACACTAACCTCATAAAATTATCTAGAGAACATTCCATCTTTTATAGCCTCTGAAAGAGTTCATATGAGACTCACATTGTTCATTTCTTGAAGTTTGTAGAGTTAGTTCGCTGGTAAAAAAAACCATCTGAGCCAGTTGGTTCCTTTGTTGAATAATTGAAAACAATTAAATCAAATTTAATTGTTATAGTTTTATTCTTATTTTCTAATTCCATTTAAATGAGATTTTGTTACTTATATTTTCATGGAATTAATTAATTTCATTAAATTTTTCATATTATTCATAAATTATTTTATCTGTTCCCTTGTATGTAATTTTTGCAATTTAAAAAAAATTTTCAATTCATTTGTTTCTTCTTTTCAAATCAGTCTTATTCCATAGCAATCATCACCTTAGGACTGAAGATTATTTACTTTCTTTCCAGCTTAATGTTGCATTTAAAAATCTGCTTTTTATATTTTAGAAAGCATTTTCAGTTGTTAGTTTCAAGTGCATTGTACAGGATATCTGCTCTGTTACACAGCTGATCTATATGTTTAACATTCCGTGTATCAATATTTCCTGATTTGATTTTTTTCTACAAAAACTGGTTTCTAGTTTCAAGTAATTTATAGGTTAAAGGTTATAATAAAATAATAGGCAATATTTTATATTTATTGTATTACTTATCGATCCCATTTAACTAACTTCTATAAAATGTAAATTTGCTTAAAATGTAATATTTCTAATAGAAATTTTAATGATGAGGTGTTTTAAAAGCATGCCACAAAAAAAAAAGCATGCCACTTGTTAAATTGACACTAATAGAATCTATTATTATTATTTATATAAAATAACACTTGAGGTATTTATTTCCCCTTAAGAATTATTCCTTGGATAAACAATATTATATTGAAGTTATTACCAAAATACACTATTTGGTTAATTTTTTCAAATTAGAATAACACAGTAATTCAGAAATATGATCACCCCTAAGCCCATGACTTGAACAATCACTTGTGTCATGATAAATGACATCTTTATTTATGCTTGTCCAAGGGTTAGTCATACATTCAGTATGAGCAGCCTGGAAGCATTATCAGTTTCTGTTAACGTACTTTTTTTTTTTCCTCTAGCTTGCAGATTTTTTGAGCTAATTTTTTATTTTTAAAAAGCTTTAGATTATATAAATATTACATCAAAAATATAGGTGATTCCAATATGTCCTAGCCCCTCCCCCTTCCACACTTTCCCCCATTAACAACATCTTTCGTTAGTGTGGAACATTTGTGACAGTTGATGAACACATATTGAAACATTGCTACTACCATGGTCTATAGTTTACATTATAGTTTACACTTTGCACTGCACAATTTTACAGGTTTTGACAAAATGTATAATGGCCTGTATCCATTGGATAATTCCAATGTCCACGAAATGCGCCGTGTTACATCTATTCTTCCCTCTTCTTCACCTCAGAACATCTGGTGGCCACTACCTTTATATCCCCTCTTATGTTTGTTAATTCTTCAGTCTTAAGGATTTTGGAATGGTGATTGAGAGGGGACATAGATCCCATGGAGCATATGGATAGAACTGTCTTGCTTGCAGTTGTAGATACTTTCTGTTTTTCAGGATGGGTGTGGTCCATCATCCTTTTGTTGGTTTTCCTGGGTGAGTCCAAAGAACTGGAGAGCAGGTGTTGAGACCCTTGCTAAGATTCAGGGCTCAACTGGCATATAGAGACCAAAGATTTAAGTCTCTGGGGCATATTTTAATGAGTATAGTGATAGTTATAGGTTCAAATAAAAGGGGCAGAAGAGTCATGTGTAGGGAAAATTGTAAATGATCCTAACACTGTTACATTGGGGAGTATATATTCCAAAGTAAGGCCCCCTGACAGGGTGATGAATTCCTGAGATTGTCTGTCCTGTCTATAGTGTCTAGATGCCTGTAGAGCCCTCAGGAACCCCGCTGTTTGAGGCACTGTTTACTGAGGCAGTCAATGAAATCCTGTTGAGACATGCATAAGCATAACCTCTGGAATGACCTCCCAATTCACTTCGAAATTTCTTAGACATAAAAACTAATTTGTATTTAATATTTCCCCCTTTTGGTCTAGGTCTTTTTCCATATGCATCAGTAGTTTGCTCTTGGTAATAATCCCTTGATGCCAGGGGGGCTTATCCCATGCCAGGGGGTGAGGGGGTGGGAGGTGGGGGGTGGTAGTTCATTTATATTGCTTAGTTTATCTTGGAGAGAGCACACATTTGAGCAACAAGGAAGTTTTCAGGAGGTACCTCTTAGGCAATATATAATACCAGGATGTTTCAATTTCACAGGAAAAGGTTCATAAGCACAACCATCAATATCAAGGACCTGGCATAATGATCTGTCCTCCTTTGCTAGGCACTGCCCAGGTACTTGGGACATTCTTGCTACTCTGTTAGAGAATGTAACAGGACTTCCCAGGATGGAAATTCAGTGTCTTTGGTTGTGTGGGTCTCCACCCACAGGGACAATACCCCATGACCACTTGAACATCATATGCCATGGAGGCATGCTCCAGGTACACCCCTCCCCATATATCCCCCCATCACCAACACCCTGCACCAGTGATTCTCCCCTGCCACAGTTGCAACCCTTCTGCAATCCAAAACCTCCCTAAAAACAAAGCTAAAAAAAAAAAGAAAATAACATGTTATCTTTATTTATGCTTGTCCAAGGGATAGTTGTACGTTCATTATGAGCAACCTGGGAATATATTTTTCTGTTGATATACTATTTGTTTAAAAAGATTTATTTATTTATTTATTTATTTATTTATTTATTTATTTATTTATTTATTTCTCTTCCCCTCCCCCCCCCACCCTGGTTGTCTGTTCTCTGTGTCTATTTGCTGTGTGTTCTTCTTTGTCCGCTTCTGTTGTTGTCAGCGGTACAGGAATCTGTGTTTCTTTTTGTTGCGACATCTTGTTGTATCAGCTCTCTGTGTGTGCGGCGCCATTCCTGGGCAGGCTGAACTTTCTTTCATGCTGGGCGGCTTTCCTTACGGGGCGCACTCCTTGCGCGTGGGGCTCCCCTATGCGGGGAACACCCCTGCGTGGCACGGCACTCTTTGCGGGCATCAGCACTGCTCATGGGCCAGCTGCACACGGGTCAAGGAGGCACGGAGTTTGAACTGCGGACCTCCCATGTGGTAGACAGATGCCCTAACTGTCTAACTGGGCCACGTCTGCTTCCCTCTGTTGACATACTATTAACAAAAGTAACAAATGACCCAGTAGTAATTAGTAGCACTACAGATTATATGTTTCACAACAAATAATTTCTGATACTTGATTAACAGATATCCTTTGATTTATTTCTTATAAAAAGCAAGTAAATATTATGCTCTCCACACATATTTGATCACTCAATTAATGCTATCTTTTATGGAGACTTAGTATCAGTAAACTGCTGTATGTCTCTTGTATGTTACAGATCCCCTTCCTTTTTGTAAATAATGACTATTCATTTGTAGGCATTCTTCACTGCAAGAGGAATGTGGCATTGGGGCAAACATAACCTTACAGGCCACCTGCCTTTAGCTTCTCTGGAATACCTTCTTTAAACCCAAGGTTGAGTCAGTTTTTCTCCTTTGGGCACTAGAGCAATTATGAATAACAAATTTGTTGGGCAACATTTTCTGAGCAGTTAGGATTCTTGCCAGCCTACAACCCAGGAAGTATTTGTTTCTCATAACATATCTAAAATACTTATTCCATAAATGGCAGTCTAATAATTCATACTTCTTTTTATAGTTAATTTTTTAAATTTCCTAGTAAAAAAAATTGCAACTGAGATTCTGTACATCAAAATCAATACATTAATAAATTCTTTTGGATTCCCTACTGCTGTAATATAATTGAAGAACTGAAGTTTCCTTGTAGCTGTATAGTCCGTGGATTGACATCTGTGGCCTGCAGGCCAAGTTTGGATTGCTATCTATTTTTAATAGTGTTTTATTAGAAGAGAATCACACTTATTCATTTATTTATTAGCTATAGGTACAATGACAGAGTTCGGTAGCTCCAACAGAGAAAATATGGCCTGCAAAGATGAAAATGTTTACTGTCTGATCAAATAGAGAACGAATTTGATGACTTCTGCTCTAGATCTCCTATGGCCTATAAACTTCATATTAGACCATAAAGACTACCATTTGAACAATTTTTGACAGAATTTATAAGTTAAATATACATATTCTCACTGTACTTGCGATTTTTGCTAAGCATTTATTGTGTGTTCCCTAATTGTGTTGATAAAACATTAACTAAGTTTTAGAACATATAGTTTTGCTATATATAAAATGGTTTTATGCATGTTAAATGATATAGTTTCATCTTTTTTTTACTGGTTAGAAGGTATAGTAACACTAATACTTGGAATCAGTTATTTGGAAGTTCAAATTAAGAGATTTGTGGCATAGACATGGGTCAGAAACCATTCCATAACTAAAAAGTGACTCACTTTTCAATGAGAATATTGTTTTCCATGCTCTAACACATATGGGAATGTACCATGTATCCAATACAGAACTTCAGAGTCATGTGGATTATCTTATAGTTACAGTTTCACATATATCCGTAATTCAACTATTTTTTGAAGCAAGATGATTTCTGCATTAAAGAAAATATATTGAATTTCAGAAGTAGTTGGTTTAACATGCAACTATCAATCAGTGTGATGTACTTTATTAATGGAATAAAAAATGAACGTCTCAATGGACACAGCAAAAGTAAAATCATATATTAAAAAAGGTGCTTGTACTGAGAATATAAAAAGCACAGCTCAACCACAAAAACAAACATACCAAGTAAAAGAACCGCAGATAACTCAAACAAAAATGTTCAAAGAAGAGAGAGTAGCCTAGATCAAAAGAACTACAATAAAAAGAGAGAAAACCCTTGGCATACCTAAAGCAGAGGAGAACTTGGTGAAGGCCTGGCTGCAGCCTGGGATATGAAAGACAAGATATAAGCATGGGAGATGAGATCAAAGAAGAGCTTTGCTATTTCTCTCTTTCATCTTCCCAACGTTGTTCTGGAGGGTTGTTGCCATCCTCTTGTCATTGAGAGTCAAATTTCAGCAGCCCAGGCCAACTGCTGTTTGACAAATAATATCAAAGCAGCCCCCAGGTTGTGATGGGTTGAATAAAATCTCGGCTCTGGGAAGCAGAGATCGAGAAATAACTTGCTCTCACTGTTACAACAACAATAAAATCCAGACAAACAGCTAATTCTCAGCTTTTCCTAAATCCCCCAGAAAGCTGAGGTGGCAGAGCAATAATGTGACCCAAATCTAAGTAGGGACTGGAGTTTAGAGGCAGAAATGAGATGCTTGCAATGGTCTACATATGGTATATACAGATGAACACCAGTAAGAAAAGTTGAATTAGGGTGCTATGTGAATTGGAAGGGGCGAAGTATACACTAGGAAATGAATGTGAGGCCCATGGGGTCACAGGTATAAGGGGGTCTGCATAGTCTTGTTGATTTTTTTCTCCATAGTCCTCACAGATGACTCACAGAAAAGACTGAAGAGCATCATTTCAATGTGTCACTCATAGTGGAGACCTGTGGAAGGGCGAACAATTTGCCCAATCTCTTATAGCTCCTATGGAACAAAAACCATTAATCTGTGGGGAAAAGGATAGCAAATATTGCTACCCTTAGGATCCTGATGAAAGCTCATCGCAGCTGAAAAAGAACCTAAAAAAGATTGCTTCCTCCTATTGTTTTATTTCCTTCATACCTCCACTCCTCAGGGAGGGGCTGGAATATGACATGATTTTTAAGTAGAAAAATCTACAAAAAAGCTCTTAAAACTAGTACATGAGTTTAACAAGGTCATAGGACATGTGACCAGTATACCAAAAATGTACATATATTTCTAAATACTCACACTTATCAATTGAAATTCATAAGTTAAAGATTACAATAAAACATCAAAAATGAAATATGTAATTTCAAACCTAACAAAATATGTGCAAGATACATGTGCTGAAAACTATAAAACACTGTTGAAAACAGTTGAAAGATTCAATATTGTTACGAGTTTCCATTGTATCTATAGTTATAAACAGTCCTAATGAAAATCTCATTAGACATTTTTTGTAGATTCAACAACCTGGTTATAACGTATATGGAAAAGAATAGTTCATGGAATAGCAAAAATAATTTTTAAGAAGCAGAAGAAATTTGGAAGTCTAAAAAGCTGGAGTAATTAAGATTGTGTGTTTTTGGTGAAAGGATAGACACAGAGATCAATGGAGCAGAATAGAGAGCCCAGAAATAGACCCAGACAAATACAGACAAAATTTTTTTCACAAAAGCACAAAAGAAATTTAACAGAGGAAAGATAGTTTTTCAATAAATAGTGTTTCAGCTATTGGATATATATTTGCAAAAAATGAACCTGATGTATCCCTCATATCTCATACTAAAATTACCTCAAAATGGACCATAGACCTAAATGTAAAATATAAAACCATAACGTTCTAGAAGAAAAGATGGGAGAAATTAATGTTACCTTGAGTTAGATAAAGATATTTTAGATATACGATCAGAAGCATTATTCATCAAATTTAAAAATTTGATGTATTGGGCTTTATTAAAATTAAAATTCATGTTTGATGAAATTTATATTAAGAAAATGCAATAATAACATGCTACAAATCACAAGAAAATGTTTGTAAATCACATCTCACAAATTTCGTGTATGTAGAATACATAAAGAAGTCTCAAAGTCCAATAACAAGAAAACAACAACCCAATTTTAAAAATAGCCAAAAGATCTGAACAGACACTTCACCAAAGAATAATCATATAAAAATGTGCTCAATTCAAATGTTATATGAACCACTAATTTCATTCCTAGGTATTTACAAAAGAGATATTAAAACCGAAGGTCTTAATAAGACCTGTATGAGAACGCTTATAGCAGCTTTATTTTTTAAGTTTTTAAAATTTATTGAAGTATATCATTCATACATGAACATCTATAGACAATATGTATATAGGAAAAGTTGTGAACTTACAAAGCAAACATGTATAACATCATACAGGTGTCCTATATATCACCCCACCACCAACATCTTGCATTCTTATGAGACATCTGTTACAAATTATGAAAGAATATCATCAAAAATCTTACTACTAACTATAGTCCATATCTTACATTTGGTGTATTTCCCCCAACCCACCCTAATATTATTTTTAAATATATTTTTATTACAGAAGTTATGAATGTACAAAACAATCATGCACATGTGTAGAATTATTTCAACAGCCATTCATCTACACGACACACCGTGGTGGAATATTTGTTACAAATTATGATATAATATCAGATCATTACTATTAACCATGGACCATAGAGTATATTTAGGACACTTTTTTCCATACTCCCCCATTATCAACACAGTACATCTGTGGCATGCATGCATGAGTATTACAGTATTGTTTTTAACCATAGTCCATTGTCACATGAGTTGTATTTTTCCCATGCTTCTCCATATTCCTGCCACCCTGCAGTGGTGATATACATCTGCTCTAGGTCACATAAGGACACTTTTATATCTGTACCATTAACCACAATTCTCATCCACCTCTGGGTTGACTGTGTTATTCAGTCCCTAAATGATTCTCTAGCTTTCTTTCAGTTGACATTTACATCCCTAGACTATCCTTACCAGCCACATTCCCATTTATATACCAGCTGCTACTAACTAAAATGTGTTACCATCAACTCTATACATTTCCACAATTTTACAGTAAAGTTAATTAAAGCTTTTACATACATTAAGCATCATTAGTCCTTCTCAGCCCTCTTATCTCCTTTAAGAATCCACCAGCCACCACCAGATCTTGAAGATGTTTTCCTGCATTTTCTTCTTGGGGCTTTACAATTCTTGCTTTTATATTTAGCTCTTTGATCCGTTTTGAGGTAATTTTTGTATAAGGGTTTTATATTTAGCTCTTTGATCCGTTTTGAGGTAATTTTTGTATAAGGGTTGAAATTTTGTATAAGGGTTGTATAAGAAATACTCTTTCTTTTGGATGTGAATACCCAGTTCTTCCAGCACCATTTGTTGAACAGACTGTTCTGCCTAAGCTGTGTGGGTTTGACAGGCTTGTCAAAAATCACTTGACCATAAGTGTGAGGGTCTGTTTCTGAACCATCAAGTTGGATTCATTGCTCTATGTGTCTATCTTTATGGCAGTACTGTGCAATTTTTTTTTTTACCACTGTAGCTAGGTAATATGATTTAAAGTCTGGAAGTGAGAGTTTTCCAACTTTGCTTTTCCTTTTTAAGAAGTTTTTGGCTATTGGGGACCCTTTACTCTTCCAAATAGATTTGATAATTGTGTTTTCCATTTATTTAAATAATGCTGGTGGAATTTTTATTGGGATTGTGATATATCTGTATATGGGTTTTGGGTATAATTGACATTTTTTTTTTTTTTTTTTTTTAAGATTTATTTTTATGTAATTCCCCTCCCCTCCCCTGGTTGTCTGTTTTCTGTGTCTTTTTGCTGCGTCTTGTTTCTTTGTCCGCTTCTGTTGTCGTCAGCGGCACGGGAAGTGTGGGTGGCGCCATTCCTCGGCAGGCTGCTCCCTCCTTTGCGCTGGGCGGCTCTCCTTATGGGTGCACTCCTTGCGCGTGGGGCTCCCCTACGCGGGGGACACCCCTGCGTGGCACGGCACTCCTTGTGCGCATCAGCACTGCGCATGGGCCAGCTCCACACGGGTCAAGGAGGCCCGGGGCTTGAACCGCAGACCTCCCATGTGGTAGACGGACGCCCTAACCACTGGGCCAAAGTCCATTTCCCTTGACATATTAATGATATTTAGTCTTCCAATCCATGAGCATGGAATGACCTTCCAATTATTTAGGTCTTTTTAAAATTTCTTTTAAAAATGCATTGAAGGGAAGTGGCTGTAGCTCAATCAGATGAGCTCCCGTTGACCATATGGGAGACCCTCGGTTCACATCCCGAAGCCTCCTTATGAAAGCAGGCTCTCCCGCAAGCCACGGAGTGCTGCCCGGCCCACAGGTGCTGCGGAGCGCTGACTTAGCAAGGTGACACGACAAAAAGAAGGGAGACAAGTGAGAACATAGAAGACCCTGCAGCTAATGGACACAGAGAGGAGATAGCACACATACACACACGCACACAAAAGTCACAAAGGGGGGGGTAATAATTAAATAAAGGGCATTGTAATTTTCTGAATACAAGGGCTTTACGTCCTTGGTTAAGTTTATTCCTAAATATTTCATTATTTTATTCGCTATTATAAATGGAATTTTTTTCATGAATTCCTCCTTGGATTGTGCATTACAGATGTCTTTTAAAGACTATTTCATCTGATATAAACATAGCTATTCTGACTTTTTTTGTTTGTTTTTTGGTTACTGCACGTGTGGAATATCTTTTTCCAGCCTTTCACTTACCAAGGATACCAAGGATAATGGTATCCTTGGGTCTAAGGTGAATCTCTTGTAGACAGAATAAAGATGGCTCATATTTTCTTATACATTCCACCAGTCTATGTCTTTTAATTGGAGAGTTTAATCCATTAGCATTCAATGTTATTACTGTAAAAGCAGTTCTTATTTCATCCATTTTAACCTTTGGGTTATATTTTATTTTCACCTCTCTTTTGACACTTTTAGTTACTTTTATTGATATACTCTTCATTTCTAGATTCTCCTCCTAGCCTCTCTCTCCTGTCTTTTCTTCTCAGACTGTAACATGCCCTTTAGTATTTCTTGCAAACCGGTCTCTGTTATAAATGCTCTTTTTTGTGAATATTCTAAATGCACCCTCATTTTTGAAAGACAATCTTACCAGAGATAAGATTCTTGGCTAGAAGTTTTTCTCTTGGCAATATGTTAAATATATCATACCACTGCCTTCTTGCCAACATGTTTTTTGATGAGAAATCAGCACTTAGTCTTATTGGGTATCCCTTATATGGTATGCATTGCTTTTCTCTTGCAGTTCTCAGAATTCTCTTTGTCTTTGGCATTTGCCATTCTGATTAGTATGAGTCTTGGAGTAGGTTGATTCAGGTGGGAGTATGTTGTGCTTCTTGGACATGGATATGTACACCCTTAAATAGGGTTGGGAAATTTTCTACTATTATTTCTTCAGATATTCCTTCAGCCACTTTTTCCTTCTCTTCTCCTTCTGGGATACCCATGACATGTATATTTGCACGTCTCTTGCTGTCATTTAATTCTCTAAGACTGTTTCAATTTTTTCATTCTTTTCTTCATCTGTTCTTTTGTATATTTGCTTTTGGAGGCCATGTCTTCAAGCTCACTGATCCTTTCTTCTGTCTCCTCAAATCTATTGTTATATGATTCAAGTGCATTTTTAATTTCATTTATTGTGCCTTTCAGGCTCATAAGATTTGCTATTTTTCTATATATGCTTGCAAATTCTTCTTTGTGCTCACCCAGTCACTTCTTAATATCCTCTCTTTAGCCATCTCATTGAATTAATTAAGAAGATTTGTTTTAATATCTGTGATTGGTTGTCTCAACTCCTTTATGTCATCAGAAGGCTTATCTTTTTCCTTTAACTGGCCCATATCTTCTTATTTCTTGGTATGGATTGTAATTTTTGGTTGGTGTCTTGGCATCTTGCTTACTAGATATAGTTACTCTGGGTGCAGTTTCTCTCTTTAGTTTAGGGCTTGCCCTTTCTCCCTTGCTGGTTGTGTAGTAAGAGCTGAGGATGTAGTTGGTGCTGTAAGCTGTGGAGGCTGAAGCTGCCCATGTTGCCTCAGGGACTGATAAAACTTCTCCCACCTTTATCCTTTGCCAGGGGTAAGGTCAGAGCTGCAGCTTGTGTAATAATCCAAGTCATGCGGGACAAAATTATCTGTAGTTGAACAGAGACTGATGAAGCTTCATGGCCCTTCCTCCCCTGCCTGGGACAGGGATGGAGCTGCAGATGTGGGCAGCAATCTATGCCATGTGGGTCCAAAATGACCACAGTTGCCCAGGTAGATTGATGTAGCACCACCCCCCCTCCCTGCCAGGGATGTGGATGGAACATCTGGAGTGCCCCACAATCTATTAATAATTTGTGTGGGCCTAATGTGCCTGCAGTTGACCTGAGAGGCTGAAGGAAGTACTGTCTGTTTTGCTCTTTAGGGGGTGGGAAAAGAACCACTGACACCTAATAGTTCAGGCCCTGTAGGCCAAGAGTACCTGCCATTGACTGGAGAAGCTGAGGATATACCAGCCCCTCCTCTACTACTGGGGGTTGGGTGGAACCACAGATACCCACCAGTCCAGGCCATGCAGGGCAAAGTGCCTGCCATTGCCTGGAGAGGTTGAAGAAACATGGCTCCCCTTCTACCTTACTTGGGGGAAGGGATGGAGCTATAGATGTCCAACTATTCAGTCTGTGTGGGCCAGAAGCACCTGCAGTTGCCCAGAGAGGATGATGAAACATCACTCCCCTCTTATCTTATTGTTGGGTGGGGATGGAGATACAGGTTCCTGAGTATCAAGTCTTTGTGAGCTGAGAGTGCCTGCAGTTTCCCAGAAAGGTTGAAGAAATCCTAGCTCCTTCCTATTCTATGGAGTTGGAGGGATGGATATGGAATTGAAGGTGCTCAACAAATCAGTTCATATGGGCAGTTGCCCAGAGGGGCTGAGGAAACACAGCTACTCTCCTATCCTATTTTGGTACTGGGATGGAGCCCCAGGTTTCTCACAATTCTGTCTGTGCCAGCTAAATGCACCTGCAGTTACCCAGAAAGGCTGGTGTAGGTCCTGCCAACTTCCTCCTTGCATGAGGTGGGACTGGAGCCTAGACTAGTGCTGCAGCCTGATCTGGGTGGAAGGAAGCTGGTCCCTGCCTTCACTGTGATTTTCAATCAGCCCAGCCTCCCCTCATGCTGGTGGGGAGGAGTCAAAATGGCAGCTACCAGCCTCTTTCTGACTTGGACAGGTTCACACTTTAGCTGCTTTTAGGATTATACTTTAGCCAGCCAAATTTACTAATCAGTAGCTTAAGTCAGTGGCCAACCGTATCTTCCTCCCCTGTTTTTGGGAGAGGGAGCTTCCAACTCCAGCCACAGAATAGCTCCCAAGTTGGCTTGCACTGCTAGAGTAGAATGCACACTGGCTTCTGCAGCATGGCCTGCAGTTTCCTAGAGAGGCTAGTGCAGGTACCTCCAGCTTCCTCCTTGCTGGAGGTGGGGCTGGGGCTTAGGCTAGAACTGCAATTGATCTGAGTAAAAAGAAGCCCATCTTTACCTTTGCTGTGATTTTCAGCCCACCTGCTTCTCCTCATGCTGGGGGCAGAGTTAGCATGGTGGCTAACTTTAGCTGTTCAAACTTTAGCTGTTCTTAGGATTGCATTTTAGCCAGCAGAATTTACTAATCAATAGTTGAAGTTGGTGTCCAACCATCTCTTCCCCTCCCGTTTTTGGGAAATGGAGCTTCTAATTCCAGCCATGGAATAGCTCCTGAGGCAGCTTGTTCCTCCAGTGGAGGATGGGCACTGGCCTCTGTGGTGTGGAGTGCTCTGCTTAGGAATCTTCTCTGCAGATGGACAGTCTCCTCTTTCCATTCTTTCAAGGATGTTGCAGGATGCTCTTCTGGTCTCCTGGAGCTCTTAAACTGGTGCTTTAAATAGCTCTGGGTGATTACAAACTGCTCTGTAGCATGAGCTGACTCTTGGACCTCCTTACTCTGCTGCCATCTTAGTAGCTTCATTTCCATTGCCCCAAACTGAAAACAACCCAAATACCCTTCAAACAGTGAATGAATAAACAATCTGTGAACCATTCATGCAATACATTCTATTTAGCAATAAAAAATAACAAATTAATGATTCACACAACAACATGGATGCATCTTATATGCATTTTGCTAAGTGAAAGAATCCAGACCCAAAAGGCTATGTATAGTGTGATTCTATTTTATGACATCCTGGATAAGGTCAAATTATAGGAGTGAAAAACACATTAGTGGTTGCAAGGTGCTTGGGAGGTTGGTGGGGGGTTGATCACAAAGGGGCAGCAAATTCCCAGCAAAGAGGAGTTTTGGATGTGATGAAATTATTCTCTTTGGAAACAAAGCATGAATGGTATGGTGTGTAAATTAAAAGCAAAAACAGACAGGACATAGGTGGAATCTAAGATGGAATGCAGACTGTGACAAATCTAAGTGTATTACACTGTATGGCAACATTAATGAAGATAATGAGGAAGAAAGGAGCTAACTTACCTAACCTTTAAAAACAGTGCTAAGAATGGCTACTGAAAGACAAAAGACAAAAAGAACTGTATGTTCATAAGTTACCCTAGTTTGTATTTTTATTTCTCATAGGGTATGGGTTTGGCGTGCTGAAACTAATTTATATGTCTACTAGGATTATGCAAATAAGTAAATATATTGTAGATGATGAGAAACATATTTTTCATAGTTGAAAGAATTTAGAAATATGGAAATGCAAAGGTCAAAATGAATTCCAGGTGGCGGACTTGGCCTGGTGATTAGGGCATCTGTCTACCACATGGGAGGTCGGCGGTTTAAACCCCTGGCCTCCTTGACCTGTGTGCAGCTGGCAGTGCTGATGCGCGCAAGGAGTGCCATGCCATGCAGGGGTGTCCCCCGCATAGGGGAGCCCCACGCACAAGGAGTGCGCCCCGTAAGGAGAGCTGCCCAGCGCAAAAGAAAGTGCAGCCTGCCCAGGAACGGCGCCGCACACACGGAGAGCTGACACAGCAAGATGACACAACAAAAAGAAACACAGATTCCCGTGCCGCTGACAACAACAGAAGCGGACAAAGAAGACGCAGCAAATAGACACAGAGAACAGACAACCGGGGTGGGGGGGGAGGGGACAGAAATAAATTAATTAATTAAAAAAATGAATTCCATTGTTACTGTCCTAGTTTGGAGTTGGTAGTATCAGTATATATATATATACACACACACTTAAAAAGTTAGTTTGTCCCATATCGTTTTCTATGCATGTGTTCATTTCTCCTGGGGAGAAATCTTGGCTACAATAGTGATACTCTTAGCTTTTGTTAAAACTAAATACATATTTAAGTTATCAGTTTTCAGCCAACTGAAAATTACATTTGACCATCACCATTTTGATTGGATTGCATCTTATATCAGGCACAAATTTATTCATGGATTTCTAAAAGGAAATGTTACTTTGAAAAACATAAAATGTGGGTTGATGTTTGCTATATATTAGCTGAAATCCTTGGTGATCTTTAGGAGTAGACTTATTTAGCAGTGATATGTTACAGAAATGTTCATAGTTGTGCTATCTCAGATGCAAAAGTACCAAGTACTATTTCTGTTAAGTATCAAATACATCTGTGGTCCCAGAGAAAACTAAGTTTCCCAATTCCAGAAGTAAAGCAATTGTGGTTTATGAAGTTAGTATCCATGTCATGGATATATTCTGTTAAGATTTCTTCTCCAAAGAAAATGGGAATTGTGGGTTTTGAAGGAATTTATGAATACATCCTCATTTTCCCCTCGTGCTCTGATAAGAATGCATGTCAACCTATTCAGTATCTGGATCTTTTTGGAAAGTCTTTGAATAAAGACATGCCCCATTCAATCTAAGAATAATTACACTATTTAAATAATCATCCCCTCTACAACATAGTAATCATTTATGTAATTGAGAATTCCTTTGATTATTCCTCCAGCTCTATTGACTTTTTAAAAATCAACTAACTCTGCTTTCCTTAATCCATTTAATCTCCATATCCTTTATGTTGGGAGATTTCTTCAACTAAGAGGAAAACTGGTACTAAAACTTTAGATTTTCAAGCAACCCTATCCCTTCTTATCCCCTTTACCCATGTTGATAATCATTTATGAAACATTTGAACTCCAAGGTACTCAATAAAATGAATAATTTTAAAATGTTACATTTCTCTGCCATTATCACATGGTTGTGTATTCTTCAAAGTGGTTCAAGTAGAAATAAAGAAGAAAGCTCACAGTTACTTACAAGCATTATAGATATCTCACATATATTAAGCTTTAGATGGTTTACAATTTTACAGTTTAAATTTTTTAATTTTCTTTTTGTTTTCCAAGAAGAGAAAATTCATTGCTCAAATTTCCTTAAGATATCTTTTTAGAAAAAAGTGTAAATGTTGTATTTACCATCCTTCTCTTTTTGAGTACAGGTATTCCTGCAGAGAAATGGATAGTCAACTTTGACAAAGATCTTTCAGATGGTCTTGTTTTTGCAACACAGTTGGCAGCCTATTGCTCATTTTTGGTAAGAGCCATATTGATATAGAATTGTCTTTTATTGGAAATAACTTAGTAATCAAAACATGAAGTATATTTTCTGCAAACTGATTCTTTTAAATTTCTTAAGTCAAATATATGAATCTCAATGGCCAGCATTGCCTGCTTGTTTATTTTTGCATTTTGAGTGAAATGATCTAATATTGACAAAATGTTGATATTTAAATGATTCTTTGCTAAATTTCAAAGAAAGCTGAAAAGGCAGAAATTTTTCTTCCGTTAATAAAAAGTTTGCTTATTGTTTTTCCAGATTGAATCTCACTTTGTAAATATGTACATACAACCTAAAAGTCCTGAACAGTATCTGCACAATTGCCTGATTATTGTGAATGCTCTTCGTGAAATTGGCTTTGACATGGACATACAGGTGGATACCTTTATATCATGCATTCCATAAACATTTTAGGAGTGTTCTCTGTTTATGCATTTATAATATTGTTTTGCTTATAAATTTTGAAGTATGAATTGAAACTGACTTTTCATGTGATATTATTGAAGTGTCGAAATTGAAATATGAATCCCTAAAAATATAATGGATTTTATAAAATCTGTGTAATTATGCACACCAACTGTGCAAAATGAGAAAGTAGGTTTAGCGACAGGACAAGGTGTCATATACCCCAAGAATGAAACTTGAGTGCTTTATTCATATTATCTAACCTCCAACAGTGTATTAAAGGAGCATAGTGACACATATAGATTTATATTACACTTTTCCAATTTACTAGCAGTAAATAATTTTTTTCACTGTGGTTTTAAAATAAATATATGTGTTGAGATTGCAATAATAACATACATTTTCATTATATTTGGATGTCAAATTTATAATTCCATTTGATCTTTCACATCAGTAACAATCATCAAAAATATATTGTATATACTTACTATATTTGGGACCCTTTTTTTGGACTTTGAGGTAATGAAATGGCTTTGAAGAATATATAAACTAATTGAATTATCAAAATATTTGAATGTTAAAGGATAAATAATATTCTACTCTTGTAACTAACTGTCAAATAAGGAGACATACAGAAGATAAGTTTAGATTCAGAAGAAGGAAGAAATCTGTGTGATCTAGAGTGGGGTACTGAAGATTTTGTGGAGGAGGCAGGACTTACTTCATGAACTGAAGGGTGAATTGGATTTGGGTCAGTAGTGCAGAGGAAGGAAGATGTTTGCTGAGAGGAAATGTCATAACTGGAATGTAGATTGTGAACAAACAGCAGGCATTTAGAAATTTGTATGGATTGGTTGCTCTAGTTGAAGTTTGGGATCAGAAAGATAGACAGTTGTATATTTAGGATCTTGAGTATCAGCATAAGTAACAAGTTTACCATGTGAACATTATGGGAACAAAGGTATATATTCTTACAGCAGTGCTTGGGAAGAACTTGGAGGAAAGAGACTGGAGACCAGGATCACAGATGATTCAGAATGCTATTTTAATTGGTCAAAACTTTCTCTACTCAGATCAGTGAAGGGGAAACTGGAAGTAATGAACCAAACTAGGAGAAATCATAAGTTTTGCTGAATCTGGTGGCAAAAGGAAGACACAAGAGATGTATCATTACAACTATACTTGGGTCTTACAGTCTGTGATTCAGAGAGAATGAAAGTACTAGTGCTGAAATATGGCTTGTTATAAAATGGTTCATTATATCCGCTGAGAAAATGACAGTTCATAATTGTTGCCTTTTTTCCTTGCATTACATTTACTGGCATGGTAAAGTCACATTGTACCAGGCATGACATTTACATTCCTTTGTATAGGTAGAGTTATAAAGAGCTCGTAATCAAATATTTCAGTCAGAGTGTTCATTTTGTTGTTTTACGTTAGTTGTAATTTTCCCATGTATCACCATAGTCTTAACACTTTGAAAAAGAACTTTCTTGTATTTATACTATTGAGCACAATCTTCATCCACCAATGAAATCACTGTCTTATAGATTTCTTAGTTTATCCTCTAACTTTATTTCAGTTGACATTTATGTCTCTAGACTACCCTTTTCAGCCAGTCACATTTATAAATCAGTAGTTAGTTATACTCACTATAATGTGTTACCATCAAATCTATTCATTTCCACACTTTTACAATAAACCTTATCAAAAATTCTACATGCATTAGGTGTCGGCTCCCATTCTCAACCCACATTCTAACTCCTAATAACCCATACTGTAGAGTTTACCTCTATGAATTTCATTGTATTTAGTTCATTTTGGTGAGACAAATACAATATTTGTCCTTTTGTGTCTGACTATTTCACTCAACATAGTGTCTTCCAGGTTTATTCATGTTGCCATATGCTTCCTGATTTCGTTTCTGCTTACAGCTGAATAATATTCCATTGCATGTAACCATTTTTAAATCCATTCATCAGTTGATGGACACTTGGGCTTGTTCCATATTTTAGCAATTGTGAATGATGCTGTTATGAACATTGGTGTGCAACTGTCAGTTCATGCCCTTGCTTTCAGTTCTTCTGAATATATTTCTAGTAACGGGATTGCTGGATCATACACCAGTTCTATATTCAGCTTTTTTAAAAAAAGATTTATTTATTTATTTATTTCTCTCCCCTCCCTCCCCCCCCCCCCAGTTGTTGTTCTCTGTGTCCATTTGCTGTGAGTGCTTCTATCCTTATCAGTGGCACCGGGAATCTGTGTTTCTTTTTGTTGCGTCATCTTGTTGTGTCAGCTCTCCGTGTGGGCGGCACCATTCCTGGGCAGGCTGCACTTTGTTTCACGCTGGGTGGCTCTCCTTACAGGGCGCACTCCTTGTGCATGGGGCTCCCCTACGCGGGGGACACCCCTGTGTGGCAGGGCAATCCTTGTGCACATCAGCACTGCGCATGGGCCAGCTCCACATGGGTCAAGGAGGCCCGGGGTTTGAACCACGGACCTCCCATGTGGTAGGCAGACTCCCTAACCACTGGGCCAAGTCTGCTTCCCTATATTCAGCTTTTTGAGGTACTGCCAAACTGTCTTACGCAGAGACTGCACCATTCTGCATTCCCACCAACAGTGAATGGAGGGAGCAGAATTTATCCACATCCACTCCAGCTCTTGTAGTTTTCGGTATTTTTTAAATAATGGACATTCTATAGGTGTGAAATGATATCTCAAGTGTAGTTTTGATCTGCATTTCCCTAACTCCTAGTGATGTTGAACATTTTCTTGTGTACTTTTTGGCCATTTGAATTTTCCTATTTGGAAAATTGTCTATTCAAATCTTTTGCCTCTTTTTGGTGTTGCTTATCTTTTATTTCTTGAGTTGTATGATCTCTTTATATAACATGGATATCAAACACTTATTGGATATGTGGTTTTCAAATATTTTCTTCCTTTGAGTAGGCAGCCTTTTTACTTTTTTGACAAAGTCTTTTGAAGCACAAAAGTGTTTACTTTTGAGGAGGCCCCATTTATCTATTTTTCCTTTTTTGCTGAAACTTTCAGGGTAATGTTTAAGAAACCACTGTTTACCACAAGATCTTGAAGATGTTCCCTACATTTTCTTGTAGGAGTTTTATGGTACTAGCTGTTATATTTAGTCCTGTTACTCATTTCGAGTTAATTTTTGCATAAGGTGTGAGAGAGAGGTCCCCTTTCTTTCCTTTGAATATAGGGTATCCAGTTCTCCCAGCACCAGTTGTTGAACAGACAGTTCTGGCCCAGCTCAGTGTGCTTGACAACTTGTCAAAAATCACTTGACTATAAATGTGAGGATCTATTTCTGAACTCTCAAATCAATTCCATTGATCAACATGTCTATCTTTATGCTAGTACCATGCTGCATTTACCACTGTGGCTAAGTAATATGCTTTAAAGTCAGGAAGTGCATATCCTTCAACTTAATTCTACATTTTAAAGACATTTTTTAGCTATTCATGTTCCAATACCCTTCTAAGTATATTTGATAATTGCCTTTTCCATTTCTGTAAAAAAGGTTGTTGGGATAATTATTGGGATTGCGTTGAATTTTTGAATCAGTTTAGGTAGAATTGATATCTTTTTTTAAATTAAATTTTATTTCTTAATTATCTTTTTAAAAAGTTAATACATCACATAAAATGTTACATTAAAAGTCATAAGATGTTCCCATATATCCCACTCCCCACCCCCCATCCCCCATCATTTTTTAAATTGTAATTTTTGATGATACATAGATCACAAAAAATGTTACATTAAAAACTGTAAGAGGTTTCCATATACCCTACACACCCCCACACTCCATTCCTCCCACATCAACAACCTCTTTCATTATTGGGGCACATTCATTGCATTTGCTGAATACATTTTGGAGCACTGCTGCACCACATGGATAATAGTACATTCAGTGGGTTATGGCAGGGTATATAATATAATAATATAAACATGTAATATATAATGTCCAGCATCTGCCCCTGCAATATCATTTAGGACAGCTCCAAGTCCCAAAAATGCCCCCACATCACATTTCTTTTTCCCTCTCCCTACACTCAGCAACTACTGTGGCCACTTTCTCCACATCAATGCTACAATTTCCTCCATTACTAGTCACAACAGTTCCATAGTAGAATATCAGTAAGTCCACTCTAATCCATATTTTATTCCTACATCCTGTGGACCCTGGGATGGTGATGTCCACTCCACCTTTATATCGAGAGGGGGCTGGATCTCATATGGATGATGGATGCAATTCTCCTGCTTGCAGGTGTAGGCACTCTTCATTCCCTGATGTGGTAGTTGACCATCTTCACCTCCCTGTTAGCTGACCTGGGTTGACCATCTTCACCTCCCTGTTAGCTAACCTGGGTAAGTCCAACGAATCAGAGAGTAGGAGTTGCAAGTCTGCTGATGCTCATGGGCCAGCTGGTACATGGACAGTCCAGAGATTCAAGTCTCCTGAGTATACACCAAACCTAGTGCCAACCACAGGTTCAGTAAAAGTGACAGAAGAGGCATGTATAGAATGGAGCCAAGAGTGCCTACAACTGAAAGCAGGAGGATTGCATCCAGCATCCATGTGGAATCTAAGCCCCCTTTTGACATAGATGTGGAATGGACACAACCAATCCAAGGTCCACAGGATGGAGGAATAGAATATGGATTAGAGTGGACTTACTGATATTCTATTCATGAATTATTGTGGTTAGTATTCAAAGAAAATGTGGCATTGGTGTGGAAAAAGTGGCCATGATGGCTGCTGGGTGTGGGGAATGGTAGGAAGAGATGAGATGTGGAGGCGTTTTCGGGACTTGGAGTTGACCTGGGTGGTGCTGCAGGGACAATTACCGGACATTGTAGATCCTCCCATGGCCCACTGGATGGAACGTGGGAGAGTGTGGGCTATGATGTGGACCATTGACCATGAGGTGCAGCGATGCTCAGAGATGTATTCACCAAATGCAATGAATGTGTCGTGATGATGGAGGAGAATGTTGCTATGGGGGGAGTAGTGGGGTGATGGGGGTGGGGGGTACATGGGGACTTAATTTTTTTTAATGTAATATTTAAAATAATGAATTAAAAAATAAGTAAAATAATCTCTGTTAAAAAAAAAAAAAGAAAGAAAGGTCACATCTGAGTTCAACTCCATCACACTCAGGAACAGAAATTCCAAAGTAGGGCCCACTTACATGGCACTGCACTCCAGAAACATCTGCCGTGACCATAGTACCTGTGGGTCTCTGTAGTCTTCAGGAGAACCAGTACCTGGGATTTTATCTACTTTGGCTTTCTCTGGGGTCCTGCTGAGTTGTGAGTAAGCGCATCCCCTCTAATGATCTCCCGACTCTTTTTTGAAGACTCTCAGCCATATAAACTCATTTGTCTTTGCCATTTCCCCCTATTATTAAGGTCAAAAAGCAGTTTTAAAAACATAATCCTATATGTAGGCTGAGATATTCTGCTGATCTGAGTTGACCCTTTTATTCAAGGTCTTGTTCTAGTTGCATCACCAGTTAGTGATTCATTCCTCAATGGAACAGCAACAATCCCCCAGGTGCAACAGCAAAGACCAGTGAAGAAGGATGGTCCAATGATGAGCCCCTGATATTGATAACTATGCTTATGAGCCTGTGTGCCTGAAATATGAACTAGGCCTAGAGCTGCAGGGTACCTCAGAGTTACCGCCTGACAGCCTCCACGTTGTTCAAATGTGGCCACTCTCTAAGCCAAACTCAGCATGTAAATGCATTGCCTTCTCCTCAGTGTGGGACATGACTCCTGGGGATGAGCCTCCCTGGCACCGAGGGAAAGAACTGACATCTTAATGATATTTGGCTTTCAATCCATGAACACAGAATGTCCTTCCATTTATTTAAGCGTCTTTGGTTTTCTTTAACACTGTTTTGTAGTTTTCTGAATATAGTTCCTTTATGTTCTTGGTTAAGTTTATGACTAAATATTTGACTCTTTTAGTTTCTAGTATAAGTGGAACTTTTTTTACTTCCTCCTCAGTTTGCGCATTAGTAGTGTCTAAAAGCACTACTGATTTTTGCATATTACTATTTTATCCTGCCACTTGCTGAACTTTTTCTATTATCTCTAGAACAATTGTGAATTTTTCCAGATTTTCTAGGTGTAGGACCTAGAAAATCAGCTAATAATGAAAGTTATACTTCTTCCTTTTCTATTTGGATGCCTTTTAATTCTTTATCTAGCCCAATTGCACTAGCTAAAACTTCTAGCACAATATTGAATAACAGTGGAGATAGTGGCACCCTTGGCTTGATCCCAAACTCAGTAAGAAAAGTTTCAGTCTTTCACCATTGAGTATTCTATGCTTGTGGCTAAACAATTCTTTGGTAAAGGATATGGAACACCCACAAAGTGTAGAAATCTTAGTTAGGAAAAAAGGAGGAAATGCCTGTTGGGAAGCAGTCAACAGAATCCTCTCCAAGATTACATACAATATGTCAATGGGTACTGCTAGTTACAGATGGAGCCTAATTTAAAATCTGGTGATACCATGAAGTCATAGTATATTAAATCCACCGTGAAGCTCCCTCAGGATTATCTCACCTCTTTTCGTTATATATGACGAAAGTAAGGCCTAGGGAATCCAATAGATGTAGTCAAGATCATGGTACTATGTAGTAGCAAGATTTGAATCTAGTTTACCAGCTTTCTTTATATCATGAAAACATTTTTTTTTGATTTTATGGTTTAATTCCCTGTCTTTTGCAAGTCCAGTAGCAAAACACCATAAAACTGAAGTTTCAGATTAACTCTGTATAGAGAAAGTAATGACTATATTTTTGAAATATATTGCATATGAAAATCTTTCTTTAAACAAACAACTTATTTTAACATTTGGCTTTTCAACTGAGAGTGACTAAAGTGTGATTGTTTTTATTTATTTTCATTGAAATCTATAATGAGGAAAGGTAACAATGCTCTTTCATGTGAAGAGTTGTACCTGGTTTCTCACTGTATTGTCTTAGTTATTGAAAATAATTTTCCATTGAGATAAACATTTTTCATTTATCAAGTTACTCCATTTTCATCCTATTATATATATATATATTTCAAAGATGAATTTTTTGGAATGCATTTTACTACCTATATTGTTTTATGTTGTAGTCACTGAAACAGGGATCAAAAGATTTTTATTGACCCCATACTTAAGCCCAGAGTGTTTTGCCCTTGTGATTCTCCTTCCTCCAACAAGCACATTTCCCATTACCCAAGACTATCCTCTCCAGATCATAACAATAGGCTTGTCCAGCAGGACCATATTCTTCCCTTTGGAATTTTCCTTCTTAAGCTTCAAAAGTGAATTTAAGAATCAAACTGTGTAATAGGGTTTTTTTTTTTTTATCCTTTGAAGCCATTTTTCTGAGTGTCTTGTCCAACATTGTCTCTCTTAAAGAAATGTGAGACAGCCAAATATGGAGGAGATATGTTGGACTCTGGTGTGTCTCTCAGTTTTCCTTAAATCATACACTCAGGCAATTTTCAGCCTTGCTGCGGTAGGTCACCTTCTCTATTCCTTACTAACTATCCTCTGCTTATTGACCAAACAAAAAAGAATATACCCATCACTCCTTCCAAGGAAGGACAAGAGTGGATGAGGAAGCATGGCCTAGTGGATTATCTGAGTTTCTTGTGTTAAATGTCAGTCAAGTGTACTACCTCCACATGATACTTAAGGTATCATCTGTTCTGGTACTATTTGAATGTTGAGTTGCAGGTTTATTGGATGTGGTGTATATGTCTTTGAATCCCTGCCTACCACCAACCCCAATACTTCGTTAGGAAATCTTTCCCCTTCCTCCACCATTTTCTAAGAGATCCTAGACACTACATAAACTGAAAGAACCCTTCCGTTTTCTGGTCCTAGCTATAATTTTTGCTTTCAACTTACATTCTGGCTTTATTTATTGTCCCTGCTGTTGTTCTTCTATGATTTTGCACTTCATCTCAAATCTATTCCAATCACCATCTGTAATTTATCTTGTTTATCATTATACTTACCTATTCTGACTTATTGTAATTTATCTGCCCTGATAAAAGTACTTCCCCATCCACCTAGGCCTGATCTGCCCAAATTGTTGCTCTTGTCATACTATTCTTTGTTCAGAAACCAAGTCTCTCACCCTGACATCCAGGCCCTCCACAATGTGGTCACAGCACTCATTGCCCTTATGATCCACCACTTGTCTCCTCCTACGTTATGTGAAATTCAAGTTGAACTTTTATATTTTTCCAAATACTTTGTTTTCTCATATTCTTGGACTATATTTCTTGCTCTTTTTTTCTCGAATACACCATTTTCCTCACCCCAAATACAACTTATTAAAAAAACCCTAGCATCATTTAAGATCCATATCAAGGACCACCTCCTCCTCTGGGCTTTTGCTTGAAAATACCCTGCTATTTTTTTTCCATATCAGGAGTTTGCATTCTTGCCATTTTTCTTTTACTGTATTGTAAGATACTTTTTGTAACGTGATGGTGTCTTTGTCACGTTAGTGATCCTTTCTAGTGTATAGTATTCTCTCTGACATCTTGCTAGTTATTCTGGAGTCTTTGAAGCTACAAGATCAGTGTTCTACTTAGAACACATCTAATTCATCAGTTAACACGTAAGCCAAGATCTTCTGATTCATCTCAATATGGTTTGCCCTCTCTATAATTCAGTGTCAGTCGTTCAGTAACATTTTAAAAGTAATGTCAATAATTGACATGCCATGACATCACTTTTTTTGTATATTTTAATTAATCTGTATACCCATAATTTATACTTTTTTTCTTTGAAACTAGGCAACTGACATCTGTGACCCAAATCCAATCCTGATGCTCATGCTTTGTGTCTACATGTATGAAAGGCTTCCTACATATCTCCCCAAGAAGGTGGTGCCCTTTCATTGTACTCTGCACAACACTGTGCTGGCACAGGTATGGATACCTTTGGGGCCAAAATACATGTGGCGTTATGCACTTAAGGGGATTTTTAGATATTTCGTTCACAGTCCTAATTAACAGCATGTTCCTCTATGATGTAATTTTATTACAACTGAATATGCCTTAGCATAGATGCTCCTTCTAGGCCCAAGTCTAGAAGAGTGAAATGAACAGTTTTTTGTTTAATAAGAACCACCATCTGCAATGAAATGATAGTCCCTTCATTCCCATTCATGAAATGAATGGTGTTTGAGGAGATGGAGACTCAAAGTTAAACACATTTGAAGGCCCAATCGTTCCAAGTCACTTGAGATTCATTTCATGCACAAGAAGACTGACACTCATAAGTGGAAGCTTCTGATTTGAAAGTGTTCCATTTTCCTTTGCTTCTGATTTGAAAGTGTTCCATTTTCCTTTAAGTAGTAGTTTATACACCCAGAAGAATTTTGTTCAAATGAGTATATAAAGGGGAAGTAATAATGAAAGCACTCCTGACCAGGCCATCTGATCCCAACTAAAAGTTTTTATATATGCTGTTGCTGTTAATGTGTAAATGTGTATTTTTCAATTTGAGAAAAAGATAAAAATGTCTTGCACCAATAATATTTCTATGTAAACTGTCCAGTTTCTGCAAGTTTTGTCTTTTGTGGGGAAATGCCATCAATCTCAATTATTTTTTCAAATCATTTAGTTCTCATTAACATTTGTGCAATATTTTCTAGCATAGAATTTAAAAATGCTTGTATTTATGTAAGACTATCCCTTCTAATAGTTTTCATAAAATCTTCAACCATATTTATAGGTCTCTTTATGCTTCTTTCTCAGGACACTATAGACTAAGAGACTCTTATTCTATGTAATAATTTGCTACTTCAGTGAGATGCATGTTTATTCCTATTTCTCAGGATTTTTTACATATTCCTATTAATATTTGGGGGGGATTGCATACTTTTGATGCAAAACTTGTCTATATTTGGTCTTCAAATGTTATCTTCTAGTGATCTTTGATTTGTTATTGTAATCTTTTTCAAAAACCAATTGTGCAGCCTCTGACAATGTGAGAGATGGTTCATAAAAATTCAGTTATAAATTGGGAGAAACTCATGCTCTTGTCTCAAAGTGAAAAGGGCTTAGTTTAAGGAAAGGAAATCATCCAACTTCTTATTTTTTGCTAGCAAATTTTGAGGTAGAAAGCCTTTCATTTAACTTTATTTCTTTTCATTTTTGTCAGAACAAAAGAGACATAAAATTTTGTAGAGAATTATTTAGTGTATTTACTTGCATAGTTCCCTAACTATAATGATATTCAAGGGTTTTTGATACTAACTACTCTAGAGCTGTAGTTACATTACAGAAGACTTTTAACTCCAAGATAAAGTTTCAGAAAGGTTAAAAGTGTTTTGCTTAGGGAAACGGACTTTGGCCCAGTGGTTAGGGCGTCCGTCTACCATATGGGAGGTCCGCGGTTCAAACCCCGGGCCTCCTTGACCCGTGTGGAGCTGGCCATGGGCAGTGCTGATGCGCGCAAGGAGTGCCGCGCCACGCAAGGGTGTCCCCCGCGTGGGGGAGCCCCACGCGCAAGGAGTGCGCCCGTGAGGAGAGCCGCCCAGCGTGAAAAGAAAATGCAGCCTGCCCAGGAATGGCGTCGCCCACACTTCCCGTGCCGCTGACGACAACAGAAGCGGACAAAGAAACAAGACGCAGCAAATAGACACCAAGAACAGACAACCAGGGGTGGGGGTGGGGGAATTAAATAAATAAATAAATCTTTAAAAAAAAAAAAAAAAAAAGTGTTTTGCTTAAACTTCCAGGTGATAGTAGTCTGGATTAGATTAAGCGGTGGTTTATTTCAGTGATATATTGTTAGCAGTTCTCTAATGCTGTCAACAGGTTTATATTTATGTCATTTAGTTATTATTTTTTAAAAAGTAACTAGCTACATTTTAAACACTAGCTAATGTTTATATTTAAATTTTAATTATGATATTAAAATCAAATTAAAGCATATTTAGATGGAAACATGCATTCATTTCTTAATTTTTTACCAGAAATTATGTTTACATCTTAAAATATAGATGATAGATGAGATTATAGAGATATAGTTTTTATTTTTAACAATTGTACAAAAAGTTTCTGTGAAGGAACAAAATAAGAATTAAAAATAGATGCAAGATAAAACTTATAATAGCCATTGATTTTAAATTTCATCTAAGAAAATCATTGATTTGGAAATTGCTAACTGAGCATCTTTGGCACAGTTTGACCTTGTGAATCAACACCTTGAAATGGCATTTACTAACTCATAGAATGCCATTATTACTTACCCTTTCAACCCTTCAGCATATAGAAAAACCTCTAGAAATAGCTACTATAATTGAAAGAGCATTTATGTAGGTATGTGTTGTGACTAGAAACATAGAAAATTGAGACCAATAAAAATCATAATGATTATATAGTACAGCAATTTTCTGAGACCGTTTTGTAAAATCAACTGATATCTTTTATGTTTCTCTTTTTGAAACAAAAGTTACACAGAAGACAAAAATAAGAATGGCTCTCATTGCAAAAGGGGATTTTAGGCTCCAAGCTTTCTCTCCTTCCACTGAATGACTTGGTCTTCTGCTCATCCACACCTCACCACACCTAATGAATTCCTAATGTCTGGTGGAAGAGTGTGATTACTCATGTGCTCAGTACTTTTGTGTCATGGACATAATGAGACTGAATAATTTCTTTAAGATCTAAGGGCAATTCTGGAAGTTCCAGTTAAGGTTAGCATCCCACATGTCTGAGAGGGGTGAACCTGTCCCCCATAGATTAGGGAAGGCCAGGTGGTCGACTCGTTGCTCTGAGAGAGTTGAGCCTGTATGCCAAAGGTAAGGGAAGGCCAGGTGGTCAACTCATTGCTCTGAGAGGGTTGAGCCTGTATGCCAAAGTTTAGGGGGGAATGCTGTCTTCAAGTTACTGTACTAGGGGGGTTAAGACTCTAATCCAAAGATTGGGTAAGGTGTGGCAATCACCCCAACACTCTTGGAGGGTGAGGTCTAGAGTTTGGTCAACACCCGGGTGCTTGATGAAGGTAGAACCAAGAAAATGGCTGTTGGGTAAGCCTGTGGAAAGGGTGGGTTCCCATAAGACCCCAAAGAGAAGAAATCATTGCCTTAAGAATGACTCTCTGACTTTGAAATTGAATGGATGGTTCCCTGCAGGAATACTGAACTGTTCTGAACCCATAACTCAAGTTCCCTTCCCAATTTCTCCTTATTGTAAAGAAAATATGTATCCTTTGTCTGTTCATTTCTGTATCGAAGCAGATAAATTGTTTTGTAGTTTCAGAGATTTATAGTAGATGAGACTTTGTCCCAAGACACTGTATTTCTTTAAATTGATTGTGATATGATTTAGTACTCACATTGTTACTGATTTAAGGTTTTTAAAAAAAATATTGTTATGTATTTTTGGAATTCAGAGGTTGGAGTGTAGTAGTTTGATATAGCTATGAATTCCAAAAATAGATATTGGATTATGTTTATAATGTACCTGGGTGTGATTAAATTATGATTAGGGCTTTCATTGGGCCATGTCCGTAGGGCATTGAATCCTGTCCCCTTGGTGGGTGGGAACTCACAGAAAAAAGGCATGGCAAAGGACAGAGTTGGACGTTTTTTGATGCTGGATTTTTGATGTTGGAGTTTGATGCTGAAGTCTTAAGCTGAAGCCTTGGAAAGTAAGCACACGGAGGAAAAAGAAACAAGCCCTGGGAAGAGAGGAACCCAGGAAGCCTGAACCCTGGAAGACATTGGCAGTCATCTTGCTCCATCATGTGGAAATAGACTTTGAAGAGGGAAGTACCCTCTGCTACATGGCCTGGTATCTGTAAGTTCCTACCCCAAATAAATACCCTTTATGAGAAACAACTGATGTCTGGAATTTTACATCAGCATCCCTTTGGCTGACTAATACAATAATTAATACCTATCCTGACCAAATTCTTCCAGAAAATTGAGGGAACACTACCTAAATTATTCTATGAGGCTAAAATCACCCTAATACCAAAACCCTGTAAAATATTATAAGAAAATAAAATTACAAACCAAATCTCTTATGTAGATAGAAGCAAGAGGGAAAAGACTCGCATGATCATTGTAATTGATGCAGAAAAGCCACTGACAAAATTCAGCATCCTTTCTTGATAAAAACCCTTGGAAAAATAGGAATCGAAGTAAATTACCTCAACATGATAAAGGGCATATATAAAATCTCACTTCTGGCAACATACTCAATTGTGAAAGACTGAAAGCTTTCCCTCTAAGATTTGGAACAAGACAAGGACGCCCACTGTCACCTCTCATATTTAACATTGTACTGGAAGTTCTATCCTGAGCAGTTAGGCAAGAAAAAGAAATAAAAGACATTGAAATGAGAAAGGAAGAAATAAAACTTTCAGGGTTTGGAGATGACATGATCCTATATATAGAAATTTCTTAAAAACCTACAAGAAAGCTACTAGAGCTAATAAACCAATCCAGCAAAGTAGCAGGGTACAAGATCAACTTGCAAAAATCAGTAGTGTTTATAAACACTAGAAATGATTAGAGGAGGAAAGCAAGGCACAAATTCTATTTACCATGGTAACTAAAAGAATAAAATATCTAGGAATTAGTTTAACCAAGGAAGTAAAGTATTTACACATGGAATACTGCAAACACTTCTACAAGAAATCAGTGAAGACCTAAATAAATGAAGGGCATTCCTTGTTCATGGATTAGAAGACACCATATCATTAAGATGTCAATTCTACCTAAAATGATTTACAGATTCAGCACTATCCCAATCAAAATACCAACATCCTGTTTTGCAGAAATGGAAAAGCCAATTATCAAATTTATTTGGAAAGGTATGGGGCCACAAATAGCCAAAAACATCTTCAAAAAGAAGAATAAAGTTGGAGGACTTATACTTCTGGGATTAAAAGTTTATTACAAAGCTTCAGTGGTCAAAACATCATGGTACTGGCACAAGGATAGATATATACCAATGAAACACAATTAAGAGTTCAGAAATAGACCTTCACAACTATGGTCAGTGATTTTTGACAAGGCTGCCAAGTACACTCATTTGAGAAAGAATAGTCTCTGCTACAAATGGTATTGGAAGAACCTGGATATTCATATGCAAAAGAATGAAGGAAGACCCCTATCTCACACCATATACAAAAATTCACTCAAAATGGATCAAAGACCTAAATATAAGAACCAGGACTATAAAGCTCCTAGAAGAAAATGTAGGGAAGCATCTTCAAGATCTTGTGCTAGGCCATGGTTTCTTAGACTTACATGCAAAGCACAAGTGACAAAAGAAAAAGTAGCTAAATGGGACCCCATTAACATTTTTAAAAATTTGATCCTCAAAGTACTTTATCATGAAAGTAAAATGACAGTCTACTCAATGGGAGAAAATATTTGGAAACCACATATTGATTAGCATTTAGTATTCAGAATATATAAAGAAATCCTGCAACTCAACAATAGAAAGTTGAGCTACCCATTTAAAAAAATGGGCAAAAACTAGTATAGACATACTCCAAAGAGAATATACAAATGGCTAAAAAGGGCAGGAAAAGATGCTCAACTTCATTAGTTATTGGGAAATGCAAATAAAAAACACAATGAGATACCATTTCACACCCACTAGAATGGCAGCTATTAAATAAACTGAAAATTTTAAGTGTTAGAGAGGATGTGGAGAAATAGGAACACTTATTGATTACCGGTGGAAATGTAAAATGGTGCAGGCCCTGTGTAAGACAGTTTGGCAATTCCTCAGGAAACTACATGTAGAATCACTGTGTGACCTGAAAATCCTGCTACTAGGTATATACTCATAAGAATTAAAAACAGGGACTTGAACAGATATTTGCACACCAATGTTCATAGCAGCAATATTCACAATTGCCAAAAGATGGGAACAACCCAAGTATACATGAACCAATGAATGGATAAACAAAATGTGGTATATACATACAATGGAATATTATCCAGCACTAAAAGGGAATGAAGTTTTTGTTCATGCAACAACGTGGATGAACCTTGGTGACATGATGTTGAGTGAAATAGGCCAGACCGAAAAGGAGAAATATATTTTCTCACAGATATCATATAATTAGAATCAGTGAATACAAAGAGTCAGAATCTAGAACGAGTTACCAGGATCTGGGCTGGGGATATGGAATAGGGAGTTAATGCTTAATTTGTACAGAATTTTTATTGGGGTTGGTTGTAAAGTTTTGGAAATGAACGGTAGTAATGATGGCGCAGCATTGTGAGTATACTTAACAGCACTGAAATATATAGGTGAACACGGTTAAAGGGAAATTTTAGGTCATCAATATGTTAATATAATGAAAACTAAAGGTAAATCACAGGTCTGTAAGACACAGTGAACCTGATGTAAGCAATGGACTATAGTTAATAGTACAATTATTAAAATGTTCTTTCATGAATTATAACAAATGCACTGTAGAAATGCAAAGTGTTAATTATGGGTGAGGAGGTTTATGGTGGGATGCTGTATTTTTTACATGATTTTTCTGCAAACCTGTAATTTTTTTTAATGTTTCTAGATGTGGATTAATAGGATTTTTTACTATTTGTTTTTAGTTATCTTGCTTGTGGTTTTCTAGGCCTTTCCTTCTGAATAACTCATGTCTTAGATTAGACTCATAGTTTTTAATCTATTTATGTAGATTTCCAAATAAATATAAATAATATAAAAATAAGAATCATTATAGTTGCATATTTTTAAATTTCATGATCTCATTTTATATGCTCTTTCTTAGATTCTACTGAAAAATTCAAGCTTGATAAACTTAGTGTATAATGCTACAATTGTTGGAAGAGATGCCACTGACTTCTCTCTCTCCCAACAAGGAAGTGTGGTGACAATTGCCCCAAAGTAAGTGATTTTTAAAAAAATGTTACTTTACTGAACATATCTTCCCTGAAGATTTTATAGGGTAAATATTAGAGAGTAGGACATCTACCTTATAATCTAGATGTTATAGGGTCTAAAGAGTCTATACCTATAAAATAGTAACCTGTTTTACTTTTATTGATGAATACATAATGGAGAGATTGTCACTCAGATGGAAAGTACTCATGTTTTTCTGAGGTACCTCATCAATTTTGACAAAGCAATTCTGAGAACATAAAACAGCATCTTTTTATGTATACATTTAATTTTAATTTGTTTTGCATGAATGTGGCCCATAAAAATTAGAAAATAAGTTGTTTATCTAATGTAGTTATGTTTCCAGTAAGGAAACCAGACCAATATGGTTCAATTTAAAGTTATGTGTATATACTTTTACTATATATATTCCATATAACATATATATAATTGTGCCTATATATATATGTTTCTGATTATAAAGCAATATGCGCTCATTGCAAAAAATTTAGAAACTATAAAAGTATGAAGAACAACAAAAAATATAAGCCTGATAATCTTACCTTAAAGATACCAACAATGCCATTTTTCTGTATCTTCTCATACTCATATTTTTTGTGTGTGGAAAGATACACGATCTATACCTGTTCCTAAATTGAGGTATTATTCTATAGAGACTCATTTATATCTCATTATGCCTCATGATACTTGGTTAATGTTTCCAGCACTATCTCACTTGCGAAAAAAATGGAGTATAAATGAGAACCCAGGAGAATTGTTGTGAGAAAGTAAATTGAGCATAATTTATAGCCCTCCTGGATCAACAGATCCCAGCATCTGTTGCCAGCAGGTACTAATGATAGCAAATACTTTTATTAAATAATATAAATTATATATGAGAAGAGCAATGCCAGTGCCAGAGTGGTTGATGAAATTGATAACAAATAATGGACTTTAACCAGTCATAAATTTTAGGTGTTTCAGTTGTGTTCATTTCTTTATCCCAGTGCGATCAGACAGGTTTTAATTACTAAAGGTACTTTGCCTGATTATCTCTTTGGTCTTAACTATACATTAACCTGTGTTACTTTTCAGACTTTTCAAATCTTTGTTACTTCTAGTAGATCAAACACAGAAATAATCTGATTGGAGGTTCATTTTAAACAGTATCCTTGGTTTGTGTTATTAGCCTGTGTTAGTTGTCTACAGTTAAGTGTTCTATGCTAAAGGGATTGATTTAGTTTCCTGGCTGCTGAAACAAATACCATGCAATGGGTTGCCTTAACAGGAATTCATGTTTTTTCAGCTAGGAGAATTCTAAAATAGAGGCAATTCTTTGTCCTGGGAGACTGTGGCATGCTGGAGCCAGTGATCCTTGGTTCTTAGCTTTACTGTCACGTGACAATGCACATGGTGGCCCTTCCTGGCCTCTCTCTTTGTCTGACTTTCACATTGCCTATAAGGAACTTCGGGAATCTGGATTAAAGCTCAACTTGATTCAATGGGCCCACACCTTAACTGAAGTATTGTCTTAAAGGGATCATATTTATAATGGCTCCACACCCACCAGAATGCAGGCCAAGACACAATTCTATCCACCACAGGGGTTTATATTTTCTAAAATCTGAATATTTATTGTTGGGATTATATTCACTGAATTAAATCTGAGGAAATCATTATGCTCACTTGCATATAAATCACTTGCATATAAATCCAAAATAAAACTCCTTATAAAAGCAACCCATCCATGTTCCAGGTAACTAAGTATACTTCTTATATGTCTGATATAAAATACAACTTAGGTAATACAAGTTCTGCTGGATATTAATATTGAAATCATTGACTTGCTGTCAGGCTTTGAAACATGACATCTATTCTCTACCCTTCATATAGTATGGAAGTGAAAAGGTTCTTCCAGTTTCTTTTCTTCAAAACCAGTATTTCAAAGCTTTCATTGTATGGAAATACCTCTGGTATTTCAGCTTAAGACCATTTTTATGTTAATGAAATTAACATTTATCACTTTTATCATAAATGTAATACTGGCATATTGTTGAAAATTTGAAAGATATAGAAAGGTTTAAAGAGGAATGCAAAGAAGTGGAAAAACCAATTATCAAATTTATTTGGAATGGTAAGGGGCCCCGAATAGCCAAAAAGATCTTAAAACAGAAGAGCGGAGTTGGAGGACTCTCACTTCTGGACTTTAAAGCATATTACTTAGCTACAGTGGTAAAGACAGCATGGTCCTGGCATAAAGACAGACACATTAACCAATGGAACCAAAACAAGAACTCAGAAATAGACCCTCACATCTGCAGTCATGTGATTTTTGACAAGGCAGTCAAGCCCTCCCAGCTTGGCCAGAACACTCTATTCAACAAATGGTGCTGGGAGAACTGGATATCCATAGCCAAAAGAAAGAAAAAAGAGCCATATTTCAAACCTTATACAAAAATTAACTCAGAATGGATCAAGGACCTAAATATGAAAGCAACAACTGTAAAACTCCTAGAATAAAATGTAGAAAAACATCTTCAAGATCTTGTGGTAAGCTGTAGTTTTTAAACCTTATGACCAAAGCATGAACAAGAAGAGAAAAAAATTGATAAATGGGACCTCCTCAAAATTAAACAGTTTTCCATGTCAAAGGACTTTATCAAAAGGGTGAAAAGGCAGCCTACCCAAAATATTTGGCAATCACATATCTGATAAGGATTAATATCCACGATATATAAAGAGATACTACAACTTCACAATAAAAAGACGAAGTACCTGATTAAAAAATGGGCAAAAACCTTGAAAAAACAATTGTGCAAAGAAGAAATATAAATGGCGAAGAAATACGTGAAAAAATGTTCAACATCATTAGTGATTAGGGAAATGCAAATCAAAACTACAGTGAGATATCATTTCACATCTATTAGACTGACCATTATTAAAAAGACAGTAAACTGTAAATGTTGGAGAGAATGTAGGGAGATAGGAATGCCTATTCACTGTTGGTGGGAATGTAGAATGGTACAGCCACTGTGGAGGACTGTTTGGCAGTTCCCAAGGAAGTTGAATATAGACTTGCCATGTGACCTGGCAATACCATTACTAGGTATATACCCAGAAGAACTGAAAGCAGAGACAGGAACAGATATCTGCACACCGATGTTCATAAGGGCATTATTCACGATTGTGAAAAGTTGGAAACAACTGATAAATGACTAAACAAATTGTGGTGCATTCACATGATGGAATATTATGCAGCAGCAAGAAAAAATGAAGTTCTGAGGCATATGACAACCTGGATGAAACTGGAGGACATTATATTGAGTGAAGTAACACAGACAAAAAAGGGCAAGTACTGTATGATTACGCTCTTATGAACTAAATATTTTGTGTAAACTTATGGAGTTAATTAGAATATAGGTCACCAGAAAAAAAAAGGAGTGTAGAGAATGGAAAGCTGAGGGTTAATCTGTGCAGAATTAGCAGAAAGGTTGTTTGTCAATCTTTGGAAATGAATAGAGATGGTTAAAGCATATCATGGTGTTTATAACTAGTAGTGCTATTGTATGGGTATGACAGTGGTTGAAAGGAAAAGTCTAAGGTCATGTGTATTACTAGAAGGAAAGCTAAAAACTGTAACATGAGACTCTATAAGATAGTAAAACCTCATGTAGAGCATGAGTATGGGTGACATTGCATATATAAGCCTGTTTTTACAAAATATAAATAAAAATATTCTAGAAAGAAGAAAAAAGAATAGCAGCTATGTACAGCAAGTGAAGCAGAGAGAGATTGAGAGGAGATGAGTTTTGGCTGTTTGATTTTTTGTTTTATTATTATTGGAATAATGAAAGTGTTCTAAGAATGACTGAAGTGAAGAATGCATAAATATATGATTATACCAAATACCATTGATTGTACCCTTTGGATGGATTTATGCTTTATTAATACATATAAATAAAATAGATTTTCTAAAGAGAAAAACAAACAAACAACAAAAAAACAACAGAGTATAGTGAGGTGGCCCAGGATTAACATGAGAGAAAGCCACTTGCACCCCGAGGCTGGAGAGAAAAGGGAGGAAGTAGTATTATCACAGCTCAGGGCCAGGGTCACTCTGTGGATATTGAAATCGTTTTGGGCACTTGTGGAGATACCACTTAAAGCAGAGCATAAGGAAGGATAAAGAAAAAAAAAAGAGGAGTGCGAAAATCATCTGTAACCCCATCAGATAAACAGTTAATTTGTTAGTTCATTTCCTTCCAGTCTTTTGTATGTGTACCTTTACAATTATTATGAAATGTGCAAATCACATATTTAAATAAGTGCATTTTGTATATGAATATTAATATACTTCACATTAATTTAACAGTTCCTATGTGCAAAATCCTTGTAAAATGCACTTTATTTACCTTTTCCTAAATAATCCTCCTAACAATGCTATGAACATTTTCATTTTACCAATGAAACATTGCATCAGAGAGACATTAAATAATTTTCCCAATTTTCCCCTACTGTTAAATCATGAGGTAGAGATTTAAAACCGCCCAATCTAAATCCATTTAATCTGGCACTCTTATTCATCTAACCCTTGCAAATACTGTGTGCGCTATGAGTGCATGTGTATGTGTAAGAACATTGTGAGTACCACAAACATACAAAGCCCTTGGCATTCAGTAAAATGTGGTCTTGACTATTTGTAGGCAGTCCTTGAAAATCAATGACATGTAATTTTAGTACTTTTTTTCTCCAGCCACTGTTTTGTGAGAGCACATCACTTAAATGTACCTAACACACTGCTTCCCATTAACTCCTAGTAGTGCTTTTCATTTCTCTTAAACTACCATTCCACAATTTATGGGGGGATATGTATTATAGACATATTCACTCATATTAGCTTTGTGAATCTTTAAATACATGGCACGTGAACATTAACTGACTATATGTACATATATACTTACTCACAGAGTAACATCTTTAAATACAAATTTAATTATGCTTCTATTTAAAATCATTCCATGGCTTCCCATTGTGATGAGGAAATAGCATGAAATCCTCAAACATGATTCACATGGCCCTTCAAGACTGACTCCTGGCTATATCTCACATCACTGTCTTGCTCTCTATATTTCAGCACCCCTGGCCTTTGATCAGCTCTTGGAACACAACGTACTTCTCTATAACAGAGGTCTTGACTGTCCTCTTTCCCTCCTTGCTCAGTCTGGCAAACTCATTCTGATCCATTGTATCTCACCTAACATTAATTCTGCTGACCTCCTCAACCATGTCAGTTATTTCCTTATACCACTTCATAGCACTTCTGTAAATCATAATTTTCACATTTATTTTGTGATAACTTTATTATTATTTGCCATGTCTGATAGAATATAAGATCCAAGAGATCAGGGCTAGGGTTTTCTCTTTTTTCTTTTAATAATTATTTAATGTTTCAAACCTAAAATAGTAGCTGAAATATTATAAATTATTTATAAATAACAGTTGAAGGAATGAAAGAATGAATATATGTGGAAGAATGGATGGATTTATTTAATGAATAATTTAAAAATATGTAATGGAATCCTAAATCACTCATAGATATCCTAACAGAGTTTGATACTATATACCAAGAGAAAGACCTCAAGGTCAGGTGTTATTTGTTAACAATTAAATTCAAGTCCATGAAATTTTCATAATGGATGAGATAATGTCATTTTGTACAAATTGAGGCGATTGATGACACATATCTGAATAAACATCACCCCCATTCCTGTTCAATATGAGCTGAAATTTTCTCTAGAAAACCTTTTGAGAACACTTAACACTGATTTTGAAAATTCCTAATTCCCCTTCTCTTTGTTGCTCTCCAGTCTCACCCATTCAACAGCAATTACACAAAGCCAAGGATTGGCATTGGCATCAAGAGAGTGTGTTACCACCTCCATTCTTTCATTGATAGATAGATACATAGATAGATAGATATATAGATACCTTAAGAAAAAACAATAGTTGGTAGTTTTTACAAGAAGATGACTTGTATCAGCTACAGTTAAACCTTGTATATGTGGTCTAAGTGCAATCTTGCAAGGTTGTCAAGGCACCAGGCATGGCCTAACCATTACCCTGCAAGCTGGCAAGTGAAATCTCCTCCAAGTCCATAGCCTCCTTTTTACCCCTAACATTGGTAATTTTATTTTATTTTTATTTATTTTCCCAAGGGAAGTTGTGGGTGTACAGAAAAATCATGCAAAAATACAGAGTTCCCATGCACCACCCTCTTTTGAACACCTTTCATGAGTGTGGTACATTTGTTACAATTCATGAAAGCACATTTTTATAGCTGTACTATTAACTAGAGTCCATGATTTATAATAGGATTCACAGTTTGTGCTGTCTAGTCTTACCATGCTTGTAATTAAAAAAAATATTAGCAAAGTTGTGAGTTTACAGATCAATCATGCATAAAATACAGGATCCCCATTGTGACGGTTTGAATTTCTTTTTTGAGTCCCAAAAGATTATGTTCTTAAACTAATCCATTCCTGTGCATGTAGTACCCTTTGATTGTATTGGATAACTTTCAGTTAGTTCACTTTAGGGTGTTTGATTGGACCACATCAGTATGGTGTGAGGCAGGTTAGCTCTCTGCCTTCTTACTGGGTCTTTTTTTTTAAATACATTTTTTATTTTTTTAAAATGATACTTAGATTACATAAAATGTTAAGCTAAAAAATATAAGGGATTCCCAAATGCTCCATTCCTCACACCTCCCACCCTTCCCCACATTAACAATTTCTTTAATTAGTATGGTGCATTCATTGCAATTGATGAACACATTTGGAGCATTGCTAGTAAACATAGATTATAGTTATCGGCACTCCTGTCTTACAGCTGTTTAGTTTAGCACCCTCCCCTCCCCCCTTTTTTAAAATCTCTGTGAGGCTTTTCTCCCTCCTGTTTCTTCCCTGACAGGGTTTCCCACCCCAAGGAGCCAGGTTTGGTCAATCCTGAAAAATGGGTTACTCCTTAAAGGTCTCTTTTATGTTTAGGTGTTCTAGCCAATGGAAGTTGGATTGGTTGAGCCCAGCACTTTCCTGCTGCAATTTTACTGTGGTCTCCCACTTCTGTCCACATTCCCCCCCCCCCCAACCCCCCACCCCATGGCCTTTCTCTATGAACCTTGTGTTCTGCTTTGGGTCTCTGTGGACTGCATCCCTGTGCCTAGATATGTTTGAGGTTCTATGGCTCCTGCCCCTGTAGGAAGAGGGGGGATCATAGATGATGCCTCCGAGCAATTCTTTAGGTTGTGCGGGATCGATATTTAGGAAGAAAGAGTGGAATGGCCTGTCCTGGAGGAAAGTTTCCTACCTGATATTTTCCGTTTTCTTCAATTCAGCATTTGTGGAGCCCTTCTCTAGTTTCTAATGTCCTCCAGAGTTCAAAGCAAGTGGGATTTTCCTGAATCTCTGAGGAGGTTTTATAATGGTGATGCCTTATGTTGCCATGTTGATGACATCACCTCCATAGAATCTTTACCATTATACTGCATTTTAGATTACAAGGTGGATGATTATGGAAAATGAACAAGTTTTCTTTATTACTTTTTAAGTAAGGGTTTTTCTCTAATAAAAATCATGCTACTTACTTACCATTATTTGATTTGAGCTTTGAATGTTATTTCAACAATGGCCATACGTATCTTTTGAATTCTTATTCTTTCTTATATATTTTTTCTCCATATGACTAAAAACCAGTGATATAATTAGCTATTTGCCTAAACATCCTGTGAATGTCACAAAAAAAAGTACATATATGATCTTCTGTGGCTACCTATTAGAAAATCCATTATTTGGTAGATTGTGCACATTTGGAAGTTAACTTTAATTTTAATCTTTAATTTTCTTGTAGCAATTAGTATATTACCAGGTGTGGGCCCTGCATACAAAGCCTGTTCTGAAAAGATACTTCTTAATTGTCTTTTGTAAATGAAATTTTTCCTTTTTATATTTTATTATATAGAAATCAAACTAATATCACAGTGAAATTCACCAGTCGCTTTCTCCATCCTGCTGAAGCTTCCCTGCTCTTAATTTCAAAAACTAAGAATGCAATAGGAGGCACAACAATGACTTTTGCTCTTAAAGGTGAAGTCCTCAATTTTAAAGCTATTGTAAGTAAATTTTACCTCTTTCTATGCCTTTGTTTCACTTCCCAGGCTTTCAAGTGTTGATTGCATATCTATTCTTCCCAGTTTTATCTTTTGACTGTTCTTGTTCCTTAAGATAGTGTATAACTACAAACACTCAGATGTACACATATTTGTATGAACACAGTTCTTGGCTTCTATGTCCTTGACATCACTGATGTGATACACTTTCTCCAGAAACAAGTGTCCAATTTTACAACAGAAGGTGGAATAACTTCTATGGAATGTTACTTTGTGATCAGCTTTTTAGGACTGTAATTGTCCTTTTTATGAAAGAGTCATTTGCCTTTAACATAGCAACTCCATGCCCTTCTGCTGTGGAGACTTGTGATTTAAGGTACAATAGTTCTTTGGCCTGTGCCTATTCTGTTGTTGGTATTAATGACTGGTGGTTTATACAGCAAGGAAGACACTTCTCTTTCTGACAGATACATTCATCAATTTATCTTGACTGTCTTGTGGAGCAAATTTATTATAAAGAAAATACTACAGATGGCATTTTTTTAAAAGGTGATGGTTTTGCAGACATACCTCTAAGTGTTCCTAACTCAAAGGGTAGGAGAGAAGGATTTTAAATCTCTATTAAATGGTTGTGGTATTATAATGATTGACATTATGTTGTCATTATCTCATCAAAATCTATTTTTCTTTCATGAATACATGCTATATAACTAGTAAATGTGTTATGTGGCCAGATTTCCATAGGGACTATAAAGAATTTTAGGTGGGCAGGGAAAAGAGTGGGAAGTAGAGAGAGTGACCCTAGGTTGGTGGAGTTGTGGCCAGATATGTAAGGAGTGTCAACATGCTTACATGTGCAGCCGGACCAAAGTCTAACTTATTAGATAATGGCATGCAGAACAGGAAGTGGGTTTTTGATTATCACTGAGGTAAGTCTTGTGATCCTATTTCCTCTTAGATAATACTTACACTTCCCAATCCTCTCATACAGATTCTCTGACAAGACGAGTCTTTTGCCATGTGTGGCCAAGAGAAATGGCTGGTTTCAGCCTTTCATTAAATGGTCTGGGCCACAGGAGCTGATACCTGAAGCTTATGGGGTCCCTGATCACTTCCCCTTTACTTTCCCATGGGCCCAATCATAGTACTGAATTACCGGAAAGTGATTGTATAGTAATGGAGAAATATATCAAGAATGCGATCGGTCTAAAAGTGTAGGATTCATAGAAACATTTCCTCCATGGAAGTGCTTTGGGTAAATCCAAGTTTTAATTTTGTATCTGTGCTTTTATTTAATGTGTCAATGTGGCTACCACATTATGAGCACAGACATACCACACTCACACACACTCTCACACACACACACACACACACCTGCCCCTTTCTTATGTCATACATATTAGATATATGATTGATTAATTTGCCATTATGAAATCATGTTCAATTCTTAACAGTATCAATTTTAAGGAATCAATTAGTGAAAAACTATTTTAACAAATAACTTGTTAGCATAATTCTGTGTCTCAGTAATGAAAAGAATATATTTCTCCTTTTCCACCCAGCTTTTAGGAGGGCTATATTTGTGGGAAAGGGTAATTATATAAATGAATACCTGGGTAATACTTAAATGGAAAGTTTCTCATTTTTAAGTTTATGTTTTATAGTTCAAGACTTTCCTTTTTGTTATTTTCAGATAGTGTGATTTATTTATTTATTTTTACTGTAGGAGATTATAAAATGCAAAACCCCATGTTATCAATGGAAAGAAGTTACTGTGAATGTAAAAAACCCCTTCCAATCTGCTGGGGACTTCAAGTAAGTGATTGTTTTGATGTAAAGTCACTGCAAAAGTCTGTCTCCACTCTTAAGAGAAATATGTAATTTTCTTCATATTTTCAACATTAACCATTCTATATGAATTTGCATTCATGTAAAACTATAACAATTATCAGATAATAATGAAGGTAAATAAATTTTCCTCAAAATGCTGTTTGATCTGTACAAATCTAAGACTGAACAACCTTATTTATGGATTATTCTATAAACGCTCTATTTGCTAAGATTCAGTGCTCTTTCAGTATTTTTAACTTTTATAATTAATAGGCTTCTTTTTTTCTTAAGATTTATTTTATTTATTTATTTCTCTCCCCTTTCCTCCCCTCCCTGGTTGTCTGTTCTCTGTGTCTTTTTGCTGAGTCTTCTTCTTTGTCTGCCTCTGTTGTTGTCAGCGGCACGGGAATCTGTTTCTTTTTGTTGAGTCATCTTGTTGTGTCAGCGGCACCATTCCTGGGCAGGCTGCAATTTCTTTCGCGCTGGGCACCTCTCCTTATGGCGCTCACTCCTTGCGCGTGGGGCTCCCCTATGCAGGGGACACCTCTGCGTGGCACGGCACTCCTTGCGCGCATGGGCCAACTCCACACGGGTCAAGGAGGCCCAGGGTTTGAACCGCGGACCTCCCATGTGGTAGACGGATGCCCTAACCGCTGGGCCAAGTCCGCTTCCCAATAGACTTCTTTACTTCTAATTTTGCTCCATCTGTTAAATTCCAAAATTGAAATATTTATTTAAACAGAAAATGTGCTTTTCCTTAGGGCATTATGATTCATTTATGCTGCTCATTCAATGTACCTGTGCCTGTCTTTAGATTATTTTTTTAAAATGGATTTGAGATGAAAAGACAATGCAATACTGGACTGTTATTTAAGGACACATTAGAAAAGAGCTTGCCTTTATCATGTTGAAGAGCAGATGGACTATGATACCTTATATACTACTTAAATTATGAACTGTTTATCCCAGCTTTAGAAATCAGATTCTCACAGTAGTTATGTTGAAACCTGGAAGTTCTACCTATGTTTATTATTTTAATTTTTGATAATATCCAGTTATTTTAATCATTGCCTGTTTAGACTTTTGGTTGTTTCTAATTAACAATATCAATCATTACTGACACAACAACAAAATATTTGTTGAAAAATTATTGGTGAAGTTATAGATCCTACTTTTATTTAAAGGACAACTGTGATTTTTTTATGTTTCTTTTTTTAAAATATATTTTTATTAGAGAACTTGTGAACTTGAAAAAGAATCATGCACATGTGTGGAATTCCCATACAACACCCATTCACCAACGTCAAACATTGTTGTGAAAAACATTTGTTACAGATTATGAGGTAATATCATCAGATTGTTACCACTAACTATGGTCCATAGCATACACTGGCATATTTTTTCCATACCCCTCCTATTATTAACACAGTACGTCTTTGGCATTGATGCAAGAATATTGCAGTATTGCTGTTAACTATAGTCCATAGGTTACATTAATTGTATTTTTCCCATGCTTCTCCACATTCTTACCAATTTGCAATAATGATGTACATTTGTTCTAGTTCATAGAAGGACATTCTTGCATTTGTACTATTAACCACAATTCTCATCCACCTCTGGGTCCACTGTTTTTGAGTCCTTAGATTATTCTTTAGCTTTCTTTCAAATGACATTTATATCCCTAGAGTACCCTTTCCAGCCACAATCCCATTTATAAACCAGCTGTGTTAGTTTTACTCACTATAATGTGTTACTATCAACTCTATCCATTTCCACACTTTTACACAACACCTGTAATTTTATTTAAGGGTTACAGTGACATATAAGGAACAAGAAATATCAGGATATGAGATAGTAATTTTATTAGTCAGCCAAAGGGGTGCTGATGCAAAGTACCATAAATCTGATGGTTTTTATAAAGCGTATTTATTTGGGGTAGGAGCTTACATTTAAAAGGCCCTAAAGAGTCCAACTCAAGGTACCATAAGAGGTACTTCCTCACCAAACTCTGTTGCCATGTGTTGAAGCATGATGACGGGTATTGTCTGTGAGGGTTCAGCCTTCTTCTTCCTTTTAAGGCTCCATGGGCCCAGCTTCTTCCAATCTCTGCTGTAGGCTGGACGGTTCTTTTCTTTCCTGGCTCAGTTGCTCTGTTCTTTTCACAAGTTCAGCTGTAGACAATCAGGCTCATCTCTCTGAGCAAGACCTCTGCCCTTTCTATGGAGCTGCCTCTCTTCCTCTGTGTTCTTCTCTGTGTATGTGTATCTACTTCTGTGTTCTTGATTGAGCATACGTTTATGTAGCCCATCAAAGGGGTGGGGACTCAACCCTGCATGCCCTAATGACATGGTCAAATCAAAGCCCTGATCTTCATTTAATAAAGTAAAAGTGAAACTCTGAATTTAATACAATCAAAAGGGTATCACTCCCAGAGGCATAGAACAGTTTAAAAACATATCAATATCTCTTTTTGGAATTCATAAATAATATCAAACTGCCACAGTAATCCAGTAATAAATATGCCCTTAAATAAACCAAGTGTCTGACTGCAGTTCTTCAGAGAAAAGCAGAATCAAACATGATTAGTCTTGCATTCTAGTGTTAACATTGAAAAAAAATCTGAAAGTTCCAGTAGGGAGAATATTGCTTATATATTTCTCAAAAAAAAGGTAATATTTTATTGTGTCTTTATGATTTGGTTCAGACTCAATTAAAATGATTACTTCTTGTGAGGATAGTGGGGCTTGATGGTGGGTGGGATTATTAATTGAGGGGGGTTGACTGTCCTTTATATGAATGTGACTCTCAAACTAAAGCAATAGGCATGTAAGTTAAAAAAATTTAAACCTATATTAAAATTTATAAAATCAGTCTTTTATAATAGGCATGTGTTACTTTTTTAAAAAGATTTATTTTTTATTTATTCCTCTCCCCTCCTCTCCCCCAGTTGTCTGCTTTCTGTGTCCATTTGCTGTGTGTTTTCTTGTGTCTGCTTGTATTCTTGTCAGCGGTACCAGTAATCTGTGTTTCTTTTTGTTGTGTCATCCTGCTGCGTCAGTTCTCTGTGTGTGGCCCCATTCCTGGGAAGGCTGCAATTTTGTCACCCATGGCGGCTCTCCTTATGGGGTACGCTCCTTGTGCATGGGGATCCCCTATGAAGGGGAAACTCCTGTATGGTGACCAGTGTCTTTATATCAAAGTTACAAGCTTTTCCATTACTAGAATGATAATTCGTCTACTTTAGTCCATAGTTGCATCCCTCTCTTATGTTTGTTTATTCATCTGTCTTGAGGATTTGGGGATGGTGATACCCACTCTGGTTCCGATTGAGAGGGGCCTTACTTTCCATGGGGCAGATGGATGGAACTGTCTTGGCTGCAGTTGTGGATACTCTCTGTTTTTTGGGATGGGTGTTGTCCATCATCATCCTTTTATTAGTTGTCCTGGGTGCGTCTGATGGACTGGAGAGTAGGTGCTGGCTGCAACTCTGCTGAGATTCAGGGCTCAATTGGCATATGAACAGGCAGAAGATTTAAGTCTCAGGGACACATATTTAACAAGCATAGTGTTAATTATAGGTTCAAATAAATGGGGCAGGGGAACCATATGTAGGAAAAACTATAAATGAGGCTAACTCTTCTACATTGGGGAGATAGGTTATCTCCATCAAATGGGGTGACAATTTCCTGGGGTTGTCTCCCTTGCCTATAGTGTCTAGATGTTTCTAGATCCTTCAGGAGCACCCCTGCTTGAGGCACTGTTTACGGCAGTCAGTGAGATCTTCCTGAGACATGCATAAGTGTAACCTCTGGGATGACCTCTTGGCTCACTTTGAAATCTCTTAGCCATAAAAACTAATTTGTATTTAATATTTCCTCCTTTTGTTCTAGGTCTTTTTCTAAATACATCACTAGTAGGCACTTGGTAATAATACCTCAGTTCCAGGGAGACTCATCCCTGAGAGTCATGTCCTATGTCAGGAGGATGGTAGTGAGTTTATATGCTGAGTTTGGCTTAGAGAAAGGCCACATTTGAGCAACAAGGATGCTTTCAGGAGGTAATTCATAGGAAATAAACATTACTAGGATAAAATTCAGTTTCACAAGCTAAGGTTCATGAGTACAAGCATTAATATAAGAGCCTAGCATTATTGGTCTGTCCTCTTTTCCTAGGTACTGCCTAGCAAATCCAATATTCCATTGGTTATTCTGTGGGTCTCCACCCACTGAGACAGCATCCCATGACCACATAAACATTCATATTTCATAGAGGCATGCCCCAGGTTCATCTCTCCTGACACATCCCCCCACCACTGAAACCCCAGACCAGTGATCATCCTCTGCCACAACTGCCACCTTTCTGCAAGCCTTAACCTCCCCATAAACAAAGTCAACAATAGTAATAAAATTTAAAAATTTAAAATTGAAAAAATATATTTTTTTGCATTGTGCCTTTCTTTACCTTAAGATCTATTTAATATTTTATGTATATTGACAATTTCTTCTACATGTTCCCCAGTGTCTTTTTTTTCACTTTTATTTTCCAAGAAGCTTTAGGTTACATAAAAGAAAATACAGGGGATTGCTATATACCCCAGTGCCTCCCTCCCCCCCCCCATACTCCCCTACCAATAACATCCTACATGAGTATGGTACATTTTTTACAATTAATGAACAAATAAAGAGGTATTGCTACTAACCTTGGTCAACAGTTTACATTATGGTTTACTCTTTAAACCATATACTTTTTAAACTTTATTTTTAACCAAAGAGGCAACCCAATCCAGGTTTAGGTGAGTTAACATCAGCTGGCCAGGTTACTGACCCCCAAGCCTCTGTTTACTGGGTCAGTAATTTTCAAATTTTTCTTGTGTAGAATACTGACATTCCTGAGCTGCTGAGATGCTCTATTTCTAATGGAGGTAAACTGTGTTTCCAGTGCTTAAAAGAGAAAAATTTAATGTTTGAAATTTTATTTTCTCATTTTATTCTTTTCTATGAAATTTTCTTTTTTTAAAAACATGACTCATCCTGGGATTCCTATGATCAGGAGGTTAGTATTGCTTCCTCTTCCCCAAAGTCGCTTGAGGTGATCTCTGAAAATGGTCTGCTATTCTCTTGACCCAGAAAACCCCACAAAATCATGCAAATCAAGAGGTTCAAATCTTCGTGTTCACTTTAAGAACACCCAAGAAACTGCCCAGGCCATCAAGGGTATGCATATTCGAAAAGCCACCAAGTATCTGAAAGATGTCACTTTACAGAAGCAATGTGGGCCATTCCATCGTTATAATGGTGGTGTTGGTAGGTGTGCCCAGGCCAAAGAGTGGGGCTGGACACAGTGTCGGTGACCCAAAAAGAGTGCTGAATTTTTGTTGCACATGCTTAAAAATGCAGAGAGTAATGCTGAACTTAAGGGTTTAGATGTAGATTCTCTGGTCATTGAGCACATCCAGGTGAACAAAGCCCCCAAGATGCGTCGGCGTACTTACAGAGCCCATGGTCGGAGTAACCCATACATGAGCTTCCCCCTGCCACATTGAGATGATCCTTACTGAAAAAGAACAAATTGTTCCTAAATCAGAAGAGGAGGTTGCACAGAAGAAAAAGACATCCCAGAAGAAACTGAAGAAACAAAAACTTATGGCTCAGGAATAACTTCAGCACACAATAAATGCAAATAAAAGCTAAAAAAAAAAAAAAGGAGGTTAGTATTTCCACTTCTGCCCTCCACATGCCTTAATTTTCTTTAACATTTTCTATCTCTTCCTCCTGCCCTGCTGCTTTTTGGGAGAGTTCTTTGATCTGGTTGTATCCCTCAGGTGTCTAATTATTTTGGCCTGTGAACTGGTGTGGAGATAGGTAAGCAGGATCAACCACTTTGTCTGGTCTTGGGTACTGGAAAAGGACTTGCATCTTGGCCTGATCTGTCAGTCCCAGGGAATTTAAAGAGAAGGGAAAAGGTTCATGGATTTTAAAAGATACATGAATTTAAAGAGAGGGAAAGGTGCTACTTCAACTGCTGTTAGTCACTATAGCTTGCTGCCTCCTCACCAGGCAGCTTCTCCACTCAGAATTTTCATTAAACCTTTAGAGATTATCAGGAATAGGAGGCCTTAAATTTCAAATCCACTAGCCCTTGAGACAAAGAAGGGGTGGGAGAGGGATGAGTGTCTGAGGAGTCAGTCAGCTTGTGTTTGCAACTCCTTTTCCCTCCATTTTGTAGTCTCAGGCATCCAGAAGTCTAACCTATTAATACTTTTTTCTGTAGTGAAGAGAGGGTGGTAGTTGTCAGTAGACCCTCAGAGGGAATGAAAAGAACACAAAATGATTTTCTCCACCATCTCCTTTGATGGTTTCCTCTTTGACATCTGCACCCACTCGCCTGCCCCCTCTCCTAAAGGTTTTAGACAGGCTTCTCTCTCTCCAGGTTCATTATCATGTAACTTCCTGGAATTCATGTTTACTCTCATTTGAAAAAATTATTCCAAGGTTAATATTGCCTAAGGGAGGCAATAGGAACACTTACTTCTTTTTTAAAGATTTATTTATTTATTTATTTCTCTCCCCTTCCCCCCGCCCCCCCACCCCAGTTGTCTGTTCTGTCTGTCTATTTGCTGCATCTTCTTTGTCCGCTTCTGTTGTCAGCAGCATGGGAATCTGTGTTTCCTTTTGTTGCGTCATCTTGCTGTCAGCTCTCCGTGTCTGTGGCGCCATTCCTGGGCAGGCTGCACTTTCTTTCGCGCTGGGCAGCTCTCCTTCTGGGGCGCACTCCTTGAGCATGAGGTTCCCCTATGCGGGGACACCCCTGCATGGCACAGCACTCCTTGCGCGCATCAGCACTGCGCATGGGCCAGCTCCACATGGGTCAAGGAGGCCCGGGGTTTGAACCGTGGACCTCCCATGTGGTAGGCGGATGCCCTAACCACTGGGCCAAGTCCGCCGCCAAGGAACACTTTCATATAAACTATTAATACTCATAACCCATCATGTCTATTAAAACTTGTCAAAGTTTTGGTTTTGCACAAAAAATTATGTACATAGCTACATTTAAGATCTGTAGTTCATGGATTTCCTAAGGAAACCATGACTCAACCAACTGAAAACATTTGAGAGCCTTAATATGTCCTGCTGAAGCTCAAGGAAATAAACGGTCAGTTGGAAGTTCCCCTCACCGTACACATATAGCAGTCAGCATTACGTTTTTTTAATGACTTTATTTCAAATTTTAAAAATAAAATAACAGAAGAAGGCAGCTCAACAAGATATGGAAGCATTACTCCTAAAAGTTTTTGTCCAGGTTGTTCTTCTAGTGTTGAGAAAAATATACGAACACAGATTTGTTAAATGACATAGCCAAGGTCTCCTTATTAATGAAAAAAATGAAGAAGAGGAAAAAATATGCTTAATTGTATTCATATCTCACAAAACCAAAGCCCATGTTCTTTTTTTTTCTTCTTTATTTTATTTTAAATGTTACATTAAAAAAATATGGGTCCCCCATATACCCCCCGCCCCACCCACGCTGCCCCTCCCACATCAACAACCTCTTCCATCATCGCAGCACATCCACTGCACCTGGCGAATACATTCTGGAGAACTGATGCAGCTATGGACAGTGGTCCACATTGTAGTCCACACTCTCCCCCAGTCCTCCCAGTGGGCCACGACAGGACACAGAATGTCCAGCATCTGTCCCTGCAGCACCACCCAGGACAACTCCAAATCCTTCAAATGCATATATTCTTATTTTTTACTTTTAGCATCAGTATAGTACCAGCTTTTGCTTGGTACTTGGACAGCCAGAGGATAATATAGGGAATGTATAACAATGATTTTGGCAGTAGATAAGGATTCTGGTTAATGATGTAAATACAGGAATGTTCTTCCACTACAAGGTGCTGGAGGTGTGATGATACATAGGAGAAATATAACTAATGTAATTTGTGCTTTGTCAGAGTATTGTGCATTGTGCAGTTTGTGCGTCATGTCTTCATTTTCTTGATGTATCTTTTGCAGCACAAAACATTTTAATTTTTGTGAATTATGTCTATATCTCCTTAAGTCACTTGTGCTTTGGTGTTCTATCTAAGAAACCATTGGCTAACACAGGTCAGAAATATTTACTTTTATATTTGCTTCCAAGAGGGTTATACTTTTAGTTCTTACACTTATTTCTATTGTCCATTTTAACTTAATTTTGCATGGTATGAGGTAGGAGGTCCAATTGCATTTCTTTTTTTTTCTTTACCAGTGGTGATCTATTGGTTCCAGAAACAAATTTTGAAATAATATTCTTTCTCTATTTAATTGTCTTGGAAACATTGTCAAATATCAGTTGAGAGTGTATTTCTGGGCTGCCATTTTTTTATCCATTAAACTATGTCTATGCTTATGCTTTTACAAAACTGTATAGATTATTGTAGATTTGTAGTAAATTTTGAAATTAAGAAGTGTAAGAGATGGGAAGTGGATTTGGCTCAACTGATACAGCATCTGCCTACCACATGGGAGATCCAGGGTTCAAATCCCAGGCCTCCTGGCCCATGTGGTGAGCTGGCCCATGCACAGTGCTGATGTGCACAAAGAGTGCCCTGCCACACACAGGGGTGTCCCCTGCTTAGGGAAGTCCCATGTGCAAGGAGTGTGCCCCATAAGGAGAGCCTCCCCATGCAAAACAGTGCAGCCTGCCCAGTAGTGTCACCACACACATGGAGAACTAACACAGCAATATGACACAACAAAAAAGAGTCAGTTTCCCAGTGCTGCTGATGAGAATACAAGCAGACACAGAAGAACACACAGCGAATGGACACAGAAAGCAGACAATTGGGGAGGAGGGAAGGGGAGAGAAATAAATAAATAAATAAATATTTTTTTAAAAAAAGAAGTGTGAGACCTCCAACTTTGTTCTTTCCAAAACTGTTTTGGTTGTTCTCGGTGCCTTGTACTTCCATATGAAATTTAAGGTCACCTTGTCAATTTCTGCAAAAGAGCCAGGTGGGAATTTGAGAGGAATGGTTCTGAATCTAGAGGTCAATTTAGGGAGTTTTGACATCTTAACAATACTGTATTATAATTGATGAACATGGGTAGGATATTTTCCATTTCTTTATATCTTTAATTTCTTTCAACAGTGCTTTGTAGTTTTAGGTATATACTTTTTGGACTTATTTTGTTAAATTTATTTGAAAATATTTCATTACTTTTTATTCTTATTGTAAATTAAACTGATTCATTTAATTTTTGAATTGTTCATTGTTAGGGTTTACAAACACCTTTGATTTTTATGTGTATCATGTGATCGCCATCCTGGCTTATCTCATTTATATGTTTTAAGATTTTGAAGGGTTTCTTAGGACTTTCTATACTCAAGGTTTTATCAGCCCATAGAGATAGCTTTATTTTTTCCATTATAAACTTGGTGCCTTTTATTTCTTTTCCAAGCCTAATTGTCCTGTTTAGGCCCTCCAGTACAATGTTGAAGAGACGTGATGTGAGCAGACGTCCTTGTCTTGCTTCTGATTCATCTTTAACCATTACATACAATGATAACTGTGGATTTTTCCTGGATGTCTATCACTTTGAGTTCGTTCTCTTCTATTCTTAGCGTGCTGAGTATCTTTAACATGAAAGTGTATTGCAATTTGTCAAATGCTTTTTCTGCATAAAGATGATCATGCTTTCTTCCCCTTTATTCTGTTAATATGTATTCTGTTGATTGATTTTCATGTTGAAACTACCTTCCATTTCTAGGATAAATCATCCTTAGTCATATTGTATCATAATATTTATGTTGTTCAGTTTTCTACTATTTTTGAGGATTTTTGTGTCTATATTCATGAGATATTGATCTGTAGTTTTTACTTTCTTATGATGACTTTTACTAATTTTGGATCTGGGGATTAGGTTGATTCCATAGAATGAGTTGAGAATTTTCCTTTGTCTTCTATTATTTTGAAGAGTTTGTGAAGGATTGCTGTTAGTTCTCTAATTTCTGGTACAGTTTACCAGTGAGGCATCTGGGGCAAGACTTTTCTTTGTGGGAGCTTTAGTATTTTAAATAACTAATTCAGTCTCTTCTCTTATAATAGTTTTATTAGATGTTCTATTTATTTTTAGTCAGTTTCTGCAATTTATATAATTCTAGGATTTTGTGCATTTCCTATTCATGATCTAATTTGTTGGCATACAGTAATTCATGGTATTCTCTTATAATACTTTTTTTTACTGTAACATAGATAGTGATGACATCTACTTCATTCTTGATTTTGGTAATTTGTGTCTTCGCTCTTTTTTTAATAATCAGTTTAGCTAAATTATTGTCAAATTTGTTGATGTTTCTCAAAGAACCAATTTCTAGTTTCCTTGATGTTATATATTTTTTTCTGTTTCATTTATTTCACCTCTAAATTTTATTCTGAATTGCTTCTTTCCTTCACTTGGTGTTGGTTTAATTTGTCTTCTTTTTCAAGATTCTTAGGGTAGATGGTTAGAGTATTGCTTTGAAATCATTACAGGTGTTTACTGCTATATAGTTCCCTCTAAACTATTTCAGCTGCATTCTGTAAATTTTGGTAGGGTCTTACTTTGTTTTTATTCATCTCAACTATTTTCTAATTTCCCTTCTGATTTATTTTTGCTCCATTGGATATTAGGAGTATACTGTATAAATTCCACATAGTTGTGAATTTCCCAAATTTCCTTCTTTATTAATTTCTAACTTAATTCCATGTAGTTGGAGAACATACTTCGTATGATTTCAATCCCTTTAAATTTATTTAGGCTTTCTTTTTTTTCCTAGCATAGAGTACATCTCAGAGAAGGTTCCACGTGTGCTTGAGAAGAATGGTTATTCTGTGTTTTTGGGTCTTTTAGATGTAGTTAATTTAGGTAGTTGTTCAAGTGCTCTATTGCCATGTGATCTGTCTGTTTTTTACCCATTATTTTAAGTGGTGTATTGTAGTCTCCAAATATTGTTGTTCAGTTGTCTATTGCCACCTTCATTTCTGTTAATTTTTGCTTTATGTATTTATAGTTATCAGCTGTAAACATTTGTAATTGTTATATCTTCCTTAGAGATTAACCCCTTTGTAATGATTAAATGTCTTTGTCACTCATAACAATGTTTATGTTTTTAATGACTTTATTGAGTGCTCATACCAAACTTCTCACCCATTTAAACTGTCAATTTAGTGTTTTTAATATATTCATAGCTATATGCAACCATAACCAGGGTCTATTTTATAATATTTTCATCACCTCAAAAAGAAACTTTATACCCATTAGCTATCACCCCCATGTTTCCCTCCGTACATTTGTGCATCCCCCTAGATACCCAAAATACGTCAAAGATCTTCGACCCTCCTATGGGCAATCTTGTTCCCCAGATCTTCCTTTTAGATTTTGTCAGGCTCTTGTTTGACCCAAATGGTAAAACAGCCTGGTGCACAACCACAGCTGATTGTTTTTAACAAACATCCTAGGGTTGGGTGTTCCGAATTAAGACGACACCCTGCAAATTAGGGTTTTCCAGGGAGCTCCAAAACAGATTAAGAAGTGAAGTACTCTGGAGATAGAGCTCTTTGAAGTGCTCCGATCCCCATCTGCCCTTTCTACTGGCAGCAAGATTGTGGGTTTTCACATCTGCCTTGTTTGAAAGGCTTTTGTTTTCAAGGCTACTGAGGAAGTATGGAGAGGAGGATAAGATAGCACGTTACACCACCAGAAATACTGCTATATGTCCTAAAGTTTGGATATTTTTCTTTAATAAATACTGCTCTGTTTGCTTCAAGTTTTGGCTCCTTCTCACAGTTCTGAAAAACTTCATTTTGACAATATTTGCAAGTATTTTCATCGAGGAGCAATGGTGGTCCTCACTCTGCCATTCCCTGCCTTTCATTTATTAACATTTAATTTTGAAATAATATCAAACTTGCAGGGCATTTGCAAAAATAATACAAGACCCATTCAGAGAATTCTTGCATACTCCTATCCCCCAAGATACCCAGCTCCATCTATTTTTAACATTTTGCTACCTTTGCCTTATCATTCTATCTATCTATCTATCTATCTATCTATCTATCTATCTATCTATCTATCTATCTGTCTGTCTATCTTCTGAATCTTTGAAACCAGGTTGCACACGTCACACTACTCGAACACATAGTAATTCCATGTACATTTCCTATGAACATGGATATTTCTTATGTAATCACCTAAAGTACAATTATCAAGTTTAAGAAATTTAACATTGAGATAAAGCTTATATTCTATATTCCAATTTTTCTTACATCCCAATAATATCCTTTGAGCCTTTTCAGCTCCATTCTTAGATCCCATTCACTATCATTTATTGCATTTAATTGTCATTATCTCTTTAGTACCTCTTTATTTTTCTTAATTGTGGAAACACATATACAACATAAATCTTCCCATCCTAACCCTCCAAAGTATAGCATTTAATGGGATTAATACATTCAAAATGGTCCAGTATCTGCACCACCATCCATTATTAGAACTTTACATTGACCCCTATCAGAAACACTACACTCATTTTGCATGAACTCCCTATTGTCCCTGCTCCCAACTCCTGGAAACCTCTACTCTACTTTCCATTCTCTATGAATGTGCATTATTCTGATATTTTCTTTGTGGTTACCATGGGGCTTGAATTAAACATCTTAAATCCATAAAATTCTTGTTTGCTTTGATACAGACATAACTTCACTAGCATATATAAACTATGTCACTATACCCCTCCTGTTTTAGTTTCTGAAAGCCACTGGGAGCAATATACCAGAAATGGGTTTGCTTTTATAATGGGAATTTATTAGGTTAAAAGCTTACAGTCCCAAGGCTGCAAAAAATATCCAAATCAAGGCATCAAACGAAGCTGTCTCCCTGAGGGTCCGCTGCTGGTGATCCTGGACTCCTGCCATGTGGGCAGGGCATAATGGCAGCTCTTTCACCTCTGCCTTCTCCTCTATGTTCGCTTTCTCCCCAAGCTCAGCCATGGGTGATCAGTCACATGGCTTGTCTCTCCCCTCCTCTCAGGCCTGTATCTTTCAGCTTCTAGGTAAAGTGAATTACTCGGCTCCTGGGGCCTTCTCTCCCATCTGCTTTCTTCTTTGTCTCGGCAGCTTTTTTCTAGGTCTGAGACTTTTATTCCTTAATTTATAAAGGACTCCATAAGAGGATTATGATCCACCCTGGGTCCTGCAATCTAACCAGAGGAGGTTAACTGAAGCAATCTAATCAAAAGGTCCCATCTACAAAGGGCTTATGGACACAAAAATAGATTTGTTTTAAGAGCAGGATTTTGTAGGGTCCACAAAAGACTCAAACTAGTCCCACCTTTATGTAGGTCTTGTCAAAAATTGCATGTTTATACATTGTGGGTCCAAAACCATTGGTTTACCATTATGTTTTAAAGAGGTAGAGTAGAGTTACTGGTATTTATATTTACCCATGCCATTATCTTTACTCATGATCTTCATTTCTTCATGTGTTCTTTTCTTTTTAAAATTTTTTTTTGTCTTTATCTATTTTTTAATGTTACATTAAAAAAATATGAGGTCCCCATATACCCCCCCACCCCCCTGTCCATTCCTTTTAACCTGCCCTGCTTTCTTTTATTGGTAGTCTTGTTTTATTCTGTGATAAATATTTTACTTACTTACTTACTTACTTACTTACTTATTTATTTATTTATAGGAGGTCCTGGGGTTTGAACCTGGGACCTTGTACATGGGAGGCAGGCACTCTGTCACTGAGTTACACCCACTCCCTATTTCATGTTTTAGATTAGAACCTTCTTCTCAAATTGTGATCCTTGTTCCAGCATTATTGACATCTCAGACCCACTCCAGTCCTACTTAAACATAATCTGCATTTAACAGCATTTCAGTGAATTTGTTTGTTCATTAATGTTAGAGCAGTACTGATCCAGGTCATGATTGCTGAAACATGTTTCCATAGACAAGCTATATCAAAAACATCTGGAGAGATTTTTTTTAAAGGAAGGCCCTGAGACCCATGCCAGATGTAGCAAATCATAATTCATGCAGGTAGAACCTTGGGAATCTGCATTTTGAACACTTTCCCAGGGTGTTTGTTAAGAGCACTGAAGTGTGAGAACTACTGAATTAGAAATAGAAGTAATCAAGTAGGACTTTTTTTTTTTCATTTTAACTGGCAGTTTGTAGTTCAGTTTTATAATTAGCGTTTCTACATAGTTTAATGCCATGATGTCTATTTTAATTAAGCAGGTAATCATCAAACAGAAACATATGGAATGCTATTTTATCTCAAAAATGGGACATGCACAGTGTCAGAAAGAACTAATATTTTCATATTGGCATGGTCTTTTGATTTGTAGGTCAAATCTTCTTACGTTTGGACTTTTTTTTAGCCATAACAGATTATCAGCAAAATAAATTATCCCTATGAAATCACCTTGGATTTATGGAAATTTAAAGAAATATTGGAAGTTTTTCTATTTCAAATTTTATGAAATTTAAATGATAATTTAGTGCTTGGTTTAAAATTTCAGTTATTCTCTGGAGAGAAACTCTTCTCTATGTATTTGGTGTTTGCCTAATTGTAAATTTATAATAGCATAGATGCATCTGGAAGTCTATCAGAAGTCTTACATAGTTCATAGATTACCTTTTACTATAGTAATTTTTTTTATTTTTCGGTAAGTAATATTGTTATAATTCCTTTTACCTAATAGGAAAGGATCATGATTATCAAATTACAACTAAAGGGTAGGATCTAATGTTAGGAATCAAATGTTGGGGTTTATGACAATGCTGCATTTTAGTTTGTGTATACAGTTGTGTGTGAGTTTTATCATGATTAAATCATATCTGATTACTTTTATTGCTGGACTGTTTTTTATTGTAAAGCTTTAGTTTTAGGACCTCAATAACTGTTCCATGAAAAAAAAAGGTTTCTTTTGACAAAATTTGGCGAAGACTGTTCTGAACAAAGTTACCAGGTTCTGTTCACCACTGTGAATAAAATAAGCCATTCCTACCTTGACTCTTCATGACACCTTGTGTTTCCTTCTAGGATATCATTTCCACACTATCCTATCACTGCAATATGGGCCATCTAAGGTTGGGATCATAACATATTCCTGATTGCATCCCCCGCCATGATGGCTCCCTTGTCTGTTTGCTTGTTGTTTTTGTTTGTTGTTTTTGCTCATTGTCTACTCGTTGTTTGTCTTCTTAGGAGATACCGGGAACTGAACTTGGGACCTCCTATGTGGCAGGCAGGCGCTCAACTGCTTGAGCGACATCTGCTCCCCTCCTGATTATATTTTCATGCCCCTAGTTCAGTGCCTGAACCATAATGGAGTTTCTATAACTGTTGAATGAAATTAACATTGTCATAGAAGAAGGAATGTATTGCTGTGTAATTCTACAAGAAAGCAACTTATTAATACACAGACTAAAATCTATGCATTAGATCAGTGTGTGATTTCCTCTTTGCTCTGGAAAATAATTTAGGCAGACATTTATGTTCTAAATTATCTTACTGAGAGAAGTTAGTATTGCCTTTCCACATAAAAAAAAATTGTATTTCCCATATTTCCACTCCAGGAATTTCTCTTCTAACTTATATTTTCATTTGAAGAATAAGAGCACTTGGATGTCTTATACTGCAATTTATTCTAATTATCTTTTAATGAATGAAGAAAAAACATTTTAAAGGTAGATTATTTTGTGGTCATTTCAATTTTGGTGCAGTAGAATTCAACATATTTCTTGCTTCATTTATTTCAGTGTCATTTTGGTGGAATCCTCAACATTTGTCTATTTGCCATCACAATTAACTGATCCTGAACAATTAGTTAACTCCATGAACCATCGGTAAATGTTTATATTTTTTTATACTCATAATTATCTGAGGAAAAGTTCTGAGAAATTTGTACTCAAGTAAATTTATTTTGCATTTCTATAATAATTTTTGTTCATTCAAAATCTTTGATTTATTTTATTCACATAATATAAATTATTCAAATATATTTTATGTTGCTCAGTTCATGTGCATGAAAACGCAATACATATATACTTGATTAAATATTTAAGCTTATTCCATCTGCTTTATAAAGTCTATGTTCAGTTAAGGAAATGTATAGAAAGAGAAGCAGAATTTTTAAAAATTATATTGCTTTTTATTTCTCATTTATTTTAAACAATAGAATAGCTATTTAAGGTGAAGTGGAATTAAAATCACTGTTACCAATGTTAAATGAAATCAAACTGAAAGAAAATAATGCATACATATATTGACCATTAGTATAATGTGATGTTTATTTTACACCTTTGTCTTTGAAGAATGCTTGACAGCACCTGTTTTAGTCAGCCAAAGGGGTGTTGATGCAAAACACCAGAAATTGGTTGGCTCTTATAAATGTTATTTATTTGGGGTAGGAGCTTACAGTTACCAGGCCATAAAGCATAAGTTACTTCCCTCACCAAAGTCTTTTTCCACATGTTGGAGCAAGATGGCTGCTGACGTTTATGAGGGTTCAGGCTTCCTGGGTTCCTCTGGGCTCAGCTTCTCTGTTTCCTCCACAAGGTCAGCTGTAGACTATGAGTCTCTCTAGGCTTTGCCTCTCTCCACAAGGTCAGCTGTAGACTATCAGGCGAACGGTTCTATCTCTTTCCCCGGGGCTCCAGCTTAAGACTTCAGCATCAAACTCCAACATCAAAACTCCAACATCAGAAACCCACAACTCTGTCCTTTGCCAAGCCTTTTATCTGTGAGTCCCTACCCACCAAAGGGTGGGCACTCCATGCCCTAATATGTGGCCCAATTAAAGCCCTAATCATAACTCAATCATGCCCAGGTACAGATCAGATTACAAACATAATCCAGTATCTATTTTTGGAATTCATAACCATATCAAAGTGCTACAGCACCAATGCCATCCTTTAGCAAGCACTTGGCACTTGGCAATTTTGGTAACATAGGAATTCCCAGTGCTAAATTCTTGAGAAACCATTAAGTTGTTTGTGCAAATCTTGCTAAGCTGAAAATATCCTTTAATTTTCAAAAGTGCATTGTAGTCAAACCAATATTTGTAAGATATTATAAGGATTACATCTATTTTAAGATATTTATTTGACTTCTCTCTTGGTTGTTTTGTGAGAAAAGTTGTTAAAGATCCTACCTTTTTGTCTGATTGCATTTGTTTTATCAAATGTTCAATTCTTGCTTTACTAGGGCATTCAAAGCTTTGCTTTTGTAGTTGGCTTCAGTGAACAATAAAATATGAATTAATAGATTAAGCAATAAGGCAGCATTATAGATACCATAGGGATAGGGGATTTTAGGTATTTTTGTTAATTTCTTTGTAGAAATGAAATGCTGGTATTGCTAAACATTTCAGTAAACAGTACTTGAGTTATATCTTTTCAGTCCCTTGTTTCTTCTTGATTAAGTGGCTGCTTTGTGATCATAGATTTTGCCTAAATTGCCTTGAAAAAATATCACCACATTAATTGTGAATGATTTATATTATCACATATTTAACTAGAGTCAAACTTCAAGAACAATGTTGTAGCTATCTGTGAGAATAAGTAACTAAAATTGAATCAGTTTAACAACCAGCACAATTGAATCTACTTTCACGATATGGGATGCGGTATAAGAAATCTGGATGACAAAATGTAACATGTTTTTCCTTTATATAATGTTTTGGAATGGGTTTGATTCTGTTCAAATTCTAGAACTGATTCGATCTGACACACATCCTTGTGTGTCAGAATTGCATGGTATGCTTACCAAGCTGAAATCAAAATGGATTGAACAAGGAGAAAGACATTTATAATTCGGTTATGACAGAAAAGGAAACCTTGGAAATTCTCATTTTAAAAAATAACCAACTTACCATGAAGTACAGTTTAGGAAGTGTGTCCACCCTGTCTCTAACAGTGTTAATTATTCTTTCTCCTATAGTTTCTTCCATTTACACTTATAATGCTGTAGTTTCTCAGATGCATTAAATGTTAAAAAGCAGGGGAACATGGTACAACACAGAAGGGTCAGGTTTCTGCAGGTTAACACTCAAAGAATAACTCAGACCCATCAGTTTTAAAGCATTAGGGTTTACTCATACACATCCCTTACACACTGTCTCCCAGGTCAAAGACAAGAGGATATTTAGAAAGCCAAAAGCCACAAAGTTTCTCAAGGAAAAGGGGTTGGTCAGTTGAGACAAGTCCTTGGTGTGTCAATTTAGTCATGAGCCCCAAATCACTATGTTGAGCCAGAACAATCACAACCTCACCAAAAAGGGTATTTTTCTTATAATTCTGAAGAGATTTCTGGAAGCAGTTACTATGGCTCCTTTGTTGGGAGTCTTGGCCACTTGCTGTATGATACTTCCATGCCCTGGTCCATATAGCAGGCAAGTTTCTATTCCCTTTGTGGAGGTGCAGTGAAAATGTCCACAACTCTAAACATCAAATCCACTCCATAGGTAGCAGATAGGAGCAGTCACAGGGATATGAGTGTACGCCCTCCCAGTTGGGGAAGCTTCCAAGAAACACCACATAGCACTTCTGATTGTAAACCATTAATCTATTCTTAATGAGAGCACAGCATGCTGGAAGGAAGACTGAGAACCCTCCTTCCAACCCCTACCCCCTCACATACACATACACCTGAAGGAAATCAGGTTTTTATTACTGAAGAGGAAGGGGCAAATGGTATTGGGGTAGTCAACCAATAGTTTCTGCTACAAGGTAACACAAAACAGAGTTTCCATCCTCAGATAGTACTGTTATCTAACATTTAGTCAATCTGGATTCATAGAAATACTGAGACCTTTTGGTCCATAAATATCTTAGTAAAATAATACTTATTAATGTTACATATCTCATCTTCCTTCAAGCTCTCCTTAAAGTTTGTCATGAACAGAATTCCAGGCACTGATAAAATTCAAGCAAACAGTTTTAAAATCAAAATCAATATGGAAGTCCTGCATAGCATTTTTGTGATTAGCTTTCTTATATAACCTACAATGTAATAAATATTACATTTTCTAAATAAACCCTGGTCTGCTCTTCATGTTCAATTATCAAGGTAACATTTGAAAAAAAACACACAAAAAAAGTAGAATAAAAACTCCCATAAACTAACTAGTTTTTTTTTTAGTACATTGTGAGAGTATTTGTGTTCTCCTCTTTTTAGGCATATAGTATATTGTACTGCTCAACCAATGTTGAAGTTATATGTGAGCATATAACTTACCTAGCCAAAGACATGTGACAGGAAGAGCTATATGTTATTTCCAAGTCTTAGCTTTAAATGCCAGTGAGCAATTTTTAAGGTTTCCTTACCCTACCACAATTATTGTAGAAGCAAATGAAGGAATGAAAATTCCCTCACTGTGGATCTCTCAGTGTGTACTCTCTGCCTAGGATGGAAGAAATAAATTCTTGTGCTAATCCACTTAGATACGGGGTGTTTGTTATTGCAACATGACCTAGCCTATACTGATATACCTCCATAGAGCAACTTCAACTAATATCTCCTAAACAAAGACATTTTCTCTTCTCAAAGGAGACTTATGGTGCTGGAATTATATTTCAGGTGGCATAAAGAAGACAGAATCTTTTTTAAAAAAACATTAGAAAATTCTTCTATTTATAAACTGTTCTTCATAATCAACAGATACATATAAAACAACACCTTTGATTATACACCTTTATATTCATCACACATTCTTATTTTATGGAAATATGAACCATGAACAAAAGCAAAAGAAATTAGCAAGTTCTTATTTTAATTAAATCCAAAGGAATAAACTGGCAAGGATCAGAGCAGGAGAATGATTTTAGCCACACTTTTAACATTGATCAGTGAATCAGCCGTGTTCAGAAATGAGAATTTTGAAAATATTTTCTGATTCTGATATGCTGTTTTTGACAGAAATATAGAGCTATTTACTCATTCAAGAAAATCTTACTGAGTGTCACCTAAAGCACTTCTTTTTTACTGGAAAAACGTAGGAACAAAGAAGTTACAGGCGGCAGACTTGGCCCAGTGGTTAGGGCATCCGTCTACCACATGGGAGGTCCGTGGTTCAAACCCCGGGCCTCCTTGACCCATGTGGAGCGGGCTCATGCACAGTGCTGATGCACGCAGGGAGTGCCCTGCCATGCAGAGGTGTCCCCCACGTAGGGGAGCCCCACGTGCAAGGAGTGCGCCCCGTAAGGAGAGCTGCCCAGCGCGAAAGAAAGTGCAACCTGCCCAGGAATGGCACGGCACACAGGGAGAGCTGACACAAGAAGATGACGCAACAAAAAAAGAAACACAGTTTCCCGTGCCGCTGACAACAACAGAAGTGGACAAAGAAGAAGACACAGCAAATAGACACAGAGAACAGACAACTGGGGTGCAGGGGGAGGGGAGAGAAATAAATAAATCTTTAAAAAAAAAAAAAAGAAGTTACAAATATGACCCTCAAGGAGCCCAACATAAACTAGAGAAGAAAAAAAAATCTATATAAATGGAGACAGCTGTGCAAGGCATGATCTATTTAGTATATGTTATATGAAAAATTTTCTGTGAGTTCATAGGCAAGTTATATAACTACATATTATAGAGAACTTCAAAGAAGAGAAGAAGATATTTTTTAAGGATATTATGAGGTACTCATCACATTTTTTCATGTGTACACTCTTCTCTGGTGTTTTCATTCATGATATAGCATACACTAATTGGGCTCTGAATATGAGTAATATATTGATGGCCAAAATTTAGGGAAGGGGGCAAAAAAATTCTGCAAGCAAGCAGGGAAAGCAATTGGTGGGGTGCAGGCAAGGAGAAGCATGAAACATACTTGTATATGTGGATATAGGATCAACATAGGAGAGCAGTAAATGAAGGTTGAAAAGTGTTGAAGCATTTGTTATTCTTTTTTGTAAGTATTGCTTTCAGGCCTGCATTTCATGGCAGATGAAATATTCCATCAGATTAAGGGCTTCATCATTCATCCTTGTGTGTCAGAAGAACTTGGCTCAGAATAGTGGCCCAAATGAAAGAAGGCCCTGGTAAAGATATTTTTGTGGGTCCCGATCCTTGCTTAAAGCCCACCAAAAGCTGAGTTTGGGAGACCAATTATTTTAAAATTAGTTCATTCTACTACACTGAAAAATTAGTAATGATTAGAATTAGGCACACCTTTAAGGAAACAAGAGTGAATCCCTGGCCCAATGTATGTACTGAGAGTAATAATCTTTCTTGAGCCTCTTCATCTAGATTGTGTTTCTTAACTTTTTTTTAGGAGGTACCAGGCATTGAATCCAGGACCTCATACATGGGAAGCAGGTGTTCAACCACTTGAGCTGCATCTGCTCCCCTCTTAACTTTTCCTAGACCATCATCCTCTTTGGCAGGCTGAAGGAGCCTATATCATTTCACAAAATAGTCTTTTATATGACAAAAAATAAGATGCAAGGGTTACAGAAGAAATTAATAATATTCCAATAGATTATCAATATATTTGGAAATGTAATTTATTAAAATACATACTTTTTCTTTATCACAATACATAATAAGACCTAATGGTAGGGCTAATAACTATCATATTTCTATGTAGAGATGAGCAGAAACAATATTTCACTGATATCTGCAACAACTGACTGGTAATCTGTGATACTGTGGTGGCCAGGTCATATGTACAGCTAATAATTCTGAGTTGGGAGAATGTTATATTGCAATTAAAATTAGTGAAATAAAGGTGAAACTTTTTCTCTACTCAAATTCACTGATCCACTCTGTCCTAGGTTTAGCTTCTTCTCAACTGCTAGGGGCTAAAATGGTGCAAAAAGCAGCAATCATCCCATTGTTACACTTCTTCAGGTGCCCACTGGTCTCATTTTTGATGAACTTCTGGACACATAGGTGATGAAATGAATCTAAAACATGACCCTCTCATATTCCTTCCCATGATGCATAAAACCTAGACTAGAACCAGATATTTTGCTCTCTGGTTTGGATGCAGTCCTATTTGCCTTTGCTGGACTAATTACATAAGGATTTTTGCTAAAGGCCCTCCTAAACCTTTTAGGAAAGGTTTGTGTAGGAGGTCACTATTGCAGTTAAGTTATTCGTGCCTTTATTAGTCAGCCAAAGAGATGCTAATGCAAAGTCCCAAAACTCTGTTGGCTTTTATAAAGGGTATTTATTTGGGGTTGAAGCTTGCAGTTACCAAGCCCTAAAGGTACCATAAAAGGTACTTTCTCATGAGTTTATATGGCTACGAGTTTCTAAAAAAGAGTCTGGAGGCTGGCAGAAGGATTGCCCTCATGCACAACTGAGCAGAGTCAGAGAGACAGATAAAGCAGATACAACCCCGAGATATCGGTTCCTTCGAGGGCTAAAGAGACCCATGGGAGTTATGGTCATGGCCGATGGGGTTAAATACCAGGTCAGATGGCCCCTTTTTGGAACTGGTGTTTATGTGTGATGAATCTGGACTCAGATGGGATCTTCCTTCATAAGACTTTCATGCTAAGGTGATGGAGGTGCAGTTAATGTTGGGGTTTAAGATATATTTAGCGGATTTGAATCTCTGGACTGACAATGTGATAGCCAGGTCCTGAGCCTCAACAGACTCCAGCACCTACAATATGATTTATTGGACTTATCACACTCAGCTAAGATGGAGTTGAAGAAGGACAACCACCACACCATGGAGCCTAGAGTGATTACAACTGAAAGTGGGAGGATTGCATCCAACATCCATGTGGAATCTGAGCCTCCTCTTGACATAGAGGTGCAATGGACACAACCAATCCAATGTCCACATAGAAGAGGTGGCATTGGATTGGGAAAAGTGGACATGGTGACTGATGGGTATGGGGAAAGGCAGGAAGAGATGAGAGGTGGAGGCGTCTTTGGGACATGGAGCTGCCCTGGATGGTGCTTCAGAGGCAATCACCGGACATTGTAAATCCTCACAGGGCCCACTGGATGGAATGGAGGAGAGTATGGGCCATGATGTGAACCATTGACTATGAGGTGCAGAGGTGACCAAAGATGTACTTACCAAATGCAATGAATGTGTCATGATGATGGGAATGAGTGCTGCTGGGGGGGGGGGGGAGAGGTGGGGTGGGGGGGGGTGGGGTTGAATGGGACCTCACATATATATTTTTAATGTAATATTATTACAAAATCAATAAAAAAAAAATGTAAAAAAAAAAAAAAAAAAGGTACTTTCTCACCCAAAGTCTGTTGCCATGTGTTGACACAAGATGGCGGGCGATGTCTGCGAGGGTTCAGCCTTCTTCCTTCCTCTCGAGGCTCTGTGGTCCCAGCTTCTTCCAATCTCAGCCATAGGCTGGCATAAGGCTGGTCACTTTCCCTGAGGCTCATTTCTTTCCTGTCTCAGTTGCTCTGTTCTCACCACTAGGTCAGCTTTAAACTATCAGGCTTATCTCTCTTCCCAGGGCTGTGTCTTTGGAGCGCTTTCTCTTCCTGCTTACCGCTTCTGTGTTCTGCTTCTCCGTATATTTACTTCTGTGTGAGCATCTATTTTATTCCCAAGGGGGCTGGGACTCAACACTGAATCACACTCTAATGTTGGGGTTGGATCAGAGCCTTAATCTTAATGTAATTTAATCAGACATTTCAGCTGAATCTAATACAATCAAAGGGTTATCACGCCAGGGGAACTGACAGTTTACAAACCTAATCTATATTTCTTTTTGGAATTCATAAATAATATCAAACTTCTATACTCCACCCTCTGAATTCCAGAAGTCATTTCAATATTAAAAAAAACAAACTTAAATTAGTAACAATGCTAAGTACAAAATCATATCACAGTTTAAAGAAATACAGTTGAGTCTTGAGGCAAAGTCCCACCTGGCAGTAGATCTCTGAAACATTTCAAAACAATTTATCTGCTTCTGATATAAGGGACAGACAAAGGATAAACATTTATATTATCATAAAGAGAAATTGGGAGGGAAACGTGAGTCACCTGTCCACTACAGTTCTGTAAACTTGCAGGGCATACTTCATTAGATTTCAAAGTCTGAAAGTTATCCTCAAGATGATGGTTTCTTCTCCCTGGGGCCTCATAGGGACCCACCCTTTCCACAGGCTTGCCCAAAGGCCATTTTCTTAGTTCCACCTTCATCAAGCATCTGGGAAGTGACCAAGATATAGAACTTACCCTCAAGAGCATCAGGATGATGGCCACACTTTACCCAAACTTTGGGGTAGAGTCTCAAACCCCCTAGTACAGTGAAGTGAAGACAACATCCTCCCTAACTTTTTGCATACAGACCCAACCCTCTCAGAGCAATGAGCTGGAGTCATGGCCTCCCCTAATCCATGGAGGACAAGCCCACCCCTCTCAGACCTTTGGTGTGTCGATCTTACCCTCCTTAATCCTTGGGGATTGTTCTCCACCCTTTCTGTACCCTGGGGTGGCAAAATTCTCCCTGAATAGTGGGTGGGAACATCTAAGTTTAGTTAAGTCCTCAAATGGGGCACTCTTGTCTGGGGCCTTGATTTCCAAAAATATGGCCTACTGTGCAAGCACCAGAAAGTGGTAGGGTTGCCACTCAATCAGGCGCAGAGTACAAAACATTGATGTACAGATGCCTGTCAGACTTTGAGATCTAATGGAGTTTTCCCTGCTGGGTTCCAGACTTGTTTGGGACCTATGACCCTTGTTTCCCTTCCTATTTTTCCCAACTGGCATGGGAATGTTTATTGAATTTTGGTCCCACCATTGTATATTGGAAGCAGAAATCTTGTTATCTAGGTTTTACAGGTCCATCATACAGAGGAATTTTGCCCCAGAATGGACATGCTTATAACTGATTTTGACTTTGTACTTAGCGTTGTTCTGAAATGGCTTAATGCTTTTAGGACGTTGTGATGGAATGGTTGTACTTTTCATGTGTAAAGAACATTTCTTTTGGAGATCCAGGTGGTGGTCTATTCAGGCTCCAAACCCTGGTCCTGTGGGTGTGAACATTTGTAAATAGGACCTTTGAAAATGGCATTAGTTTAGGTGTGCCCAAACTGGATGCAGGTGGGCCTTAATCCAATATGGCTGAAGATCTAATAAGCAAAGGAACTTGGACACAAATAGAAACCACAGGGTGTAGCCAGGATCTAGAAGTCAGTGGAACCTAGAACAGAAAGGAGAAAACATGACCACACTCATTGCCATATGGCACAATAGCCAAGGACTGTTGCTCTCTGACAACCAGACCCAGAATGCCACAGTCTTCAGGGAGAAAACATGGCTTCATTAACACCTCAATTTTAGACTTCTACAAGCCTCAAAACAGTGAGCCAATAAATTCCCATTGTTTCAGCCAACCCATTGTCATTGTATGCTGTTTTTTTTATCAGCTGGGAAATGAAAAGAATATTCATAAATATCAAATGAACAAAATGAGAGAAAATATTTTAAAGGAGGGCTTTACTTGGAAATAGTCAATATATTTTTTACAGCATCAAATGCTGGTACAAACAGATAACCAGGAAAGAAAATCTGGCCTTTTCATATACTCAGAAAAAAAATCAGGCAAAAAATATCTAAGAGACCAAATACTTCCTGACAGATTGTTGAGCAAATTGACCAGGAATACTAAGAAAAGAACAATGTGTTGAAAGTTGACGGGTTCTGGAAGACATGGAGCCTTTCAGAGAAGCAGTTGCTTCTGGCTGTGATCTGCTGACTGATTTTTCAAAAAAGCACCTAGAGGTTAAACAGCTGACCAAGTCGTCTACTACATTTATGAGAAAGAAGCAAATCTGGAACAAAAAGCTAAGTGAACAGAATTTTTCAAGAAAGCAAGTTCTAAAACCAGTTTTGGAAAGAGAACCTGTTTAGTACTAATTTGAAAGCACCTATTTCACATCTCTGGATTTGATTTATTGCTATTGTTATCATTAGTATTATTATCATTGTCAATTTGTAATTTGTAGTTTTTAAAAGTAAAAAATGCATATTTTTTTTACCAAATGAAAAAAGAGTGGTGAAAATATAGATGATTGCTAGATTACTTTTTGTAGTTTTCTTATTTTTTAACTTTGTAAAACAGTATAAAAATAAAATATTTGAACTATATCTGTGGTCTTGCATATCATATTGTAGGTAGCCATAATTTGTATAAGGTTTAATTAAGATAGAGACATGCTTTTGAGTTTTGTTTGCATTGTTGATGGTATTTTCCTTTTTACTTGCGACAGTGAATCTGTGATTAGCAACGAATATGAGATTACTGAGAACCTTTCTTATCCCCCAAATGCCTTGAAAACCTGTGAGTATCTCACATAAATGCTTTCATTTGTTTTCATGTGTTATTTTTATGTGCAAAACTTAACATTTAGCAGAGGGTGCATCACAACAGTAGAAAGAATGGCCCTCTAGAGATTGCAGGCTGGCTGGATTGCTGGAGGACTCTGCCCACATCTTTCCTCTCACCGCTGAGCCTTGGTTTCCTCACCTGTACAGGGAGTTTTCTTAGTTTTATGGCTTCTAGGTCTCTTATGGCTTATTCTGAACTGTTTAAATCTATTTCTGTGACAAGTATCACCAGTTAAGAATGGTAAAAGGAGCACAGATTTGCCTTCTTTCATGAAATAATTATAGGTCCAGAAAAGATTAATGGAATGATGGATAGGGAAAGGGGTATAGGAATGTTCTGGTATCTATAGCTACTGAACAAACCATCCCAAATACAATGACACAAAACAACAAAAATAAGTTATGATCATTATCTTCCACACTTTGAGGGTGACAGGGATCATCTGGGTAAATCTTGCTCAGTCTGTCATGTAGCTGCAATCAGATGTTGACTGGGACTTGACTCATTTCAAAGTCTTTCTCATTCATATGCCTGATGGTTGATGATGCCGATTTGATTGACACTTCAGCTGGGTCTGTCAGCCGGGATACTTACATATAGCCTCTCTATGTGGCCTTAGCTTATTCACAGTATGCCAACACTGGTTCTAAAGGCCAGTGAGGCAAGAAAGAAAGAGCTAGGTGGAATTGTTTTACAGTTTCTGATCTAGTGTCAGAAGTAGTACTGCATCACTTCTGCTGCATTCTAGCATTCCATTGGTTAAGATCAAGTCACTAAGGTGGCCCATATTCAAGGTAGTATCAAAGAGTTTGTGGACATGTTTTAAAACCACCAAAAGGTGTATGTGTGTATTATACATGTTGTATGGAGATATGTATATGGTTTATAAAACAAGCCTTTATTTGTAGTCCAAGTTTTCTGCTCTACCTTGTAATGTGAACCATCACAAAGTCCACAAAAATGTTGGAGATTCATTGGTTACCCATTTGCTACACATTTCCAGGATAATTTTAAACAGCAGTGAAATTCCCTTTCTTATTAAATTCTTTATTAAGGAATATTTCATAGAGGTATTACATTTTATTATATCAAGTTTGAGCTGGGGTCACTTGCACTTTCATTAACAAACGTATACATCAACTTCTAATCTTGTGTGCTAGTGCTTTGAGCACTTTTGTTTGGATTCCAAAACTTTAATTGCTAATTGAAACAGCTGCTTTATTTGAATAGTACTTATGAAATGATATGTAAGCAAGATGTTTTATGTTTTGGCAGCAATTAAGGCCAATTTCATCAAAGAGTTCTTCTGCTCCACGAATACTCTTTATCTGGGAGTGAAAGGGACTTCAAGCCTGCAGCTCTACTTTCTTCCCTTTAACATCCACACACGGTACTGTGTCATCATCCTGAGCAACAAAAAGGTAAGAAGAGAATTGTAGCCTGTCCCTTGAGCATGGGTGCCACCTTAATAGACTAACCAATACAAGAGATTTGCAGACAGCAAATGGTCTTGCAAGTCTGGGATTCTGCTCTGTGAGCAAAAATATTCCTTCATAGCAGCCCCTTTTGCAGCTTGTAGACAGCAGTTATAACAGGAAAAACATCCATGTTTCCATTTCCAGGAGTTGCAAGAGTGAAGAAGTGAGGAGTCCAGTCTTTGTTTTCCCTTGCTTGGTTTAGTTACAATTGACAGAAGAGTGTGACACTGAGACACCATTGATTCAAAGGCTCCGTCTTCTCCTTTGACAGATTCTGTCTACTATTCCTGACCATGTCACCACCACCCACCTTTTAAAATATGTCTCCTTAGTCTTGTAAACCAATTCTCTATTATGATTTCTTTCACAGTTATTTTTGATATAATGTAGTCAGATCCTTTCTACAAGGACATTCGCCAAAAGTTTTGCATATTCACTTTAAAATCTATCAGATCTAAAGCTTGCTTTAATTCTCAGGTTTTCCAAGTATCCAAATGTCATAACATATACCTTGAGGTTTAGCCTTTATGTAGTTCTTGTAAAAGTGACATAAATTCATCAAGACCAACATCAATGATTGTGTGTTTTTTCAAGTTAATAATTTTAATTGTTGTAGTAGTGTTGACACTTTGCAGGTATAAAAAACTGAGACTTGGAAGTATCCTATAACTTATATTTTACTCTGATGCTAGTAAATTGTTGCACCAAGACCCACATCTGGATTTTCTGATTCTAGATTCCATGTGCTTTTCATATCCCCTTCCTTTTCCTTGACTATAACATATACTCCAAAATCCCTAATTAATTATATCATTTTGCTTCCCATTGAAAGGCCTATTTCAAATTATTTTTAACCCACTTGTGTTAAGGTATGTGCCTGTAGAATTAAGAAGCTCACCCCTCCCTCCCATACTCATGCAGTTGTACTTATATTTTATTTGGAGGATCTGTTTGTTTTCTCATCCCAGTGGAATATTGGAGACTTGCCTATAAAGCAGTGAAGCTGATTTTCAATTGTGTTTCTATGATATTCTCATTGTTTTGGAGTCACATTTAGTAAATTGGTACTGGTTTTGGTTTTTGTTTTTTGTTTTTTTTCAGGTTCTATGGACATTCTTTTTAGTACTGAGAATCTCCTTCATGGTCATCATTGTTGAAGAGCAAGGCTGCTTGCCTTCCTGCTCTTCCTACTTTAAATCAAGTCATAATCCATTTTAGGCACAGAGGTTTTAGTTTTCTCTCAAAATCAAATTTTTACTACTTGATGTTACTGCTACAGCAAGCATATTTTGTTGAAGGATGTGCTGAATAGTTTTCACCCTCTGTTAGTACAAGTTTTTTTTTTTTTATATTTTAAAAGAATGATAGTTTGTTGACTGTTCCTAAACAAAGAACATAACATATTGCAACACACATTTTAAAAGGGTGCAGAAACCAATTTGTATCTTGTGCCATATACAGAGAAGCTCATCACTGATTATACGGGTACTTGGGAGGCAAACTAGTGAGACAAGTCATAAACATGAAAATCACATACAAAACATTTTTTTTTAAATTATAAGATTTTATTAAATTTTCTCATGAGACTGTGGGGAGGCACAAATCCAAATTCACTGCTGATGGGCAGTCTCCTTGGCCAATTGTAGACTTCAATCAGCCATCTATGCTAAATCCATGAAATATCCTTGTATTAAATTAGCCCAGTTCTTGCCTGACCAAACAACTGGGCAAGGATTACCTGTCTGAGTTGACACATTAGCCTAACCATCACACCTTCTATATTAGTCTTATTTTTCAAGGAGTTTTTTATATTCTGAGCCTGTTCAAAGCAACAGATTTTCCTGCTGTTGATCGTTTATAATGTTATTTTTACTCTATTTCTTTTTTTTTAATTCATTTTTTTAAAAAAATATTACATTCAAAAAATATGAGGTCCCATTCAACTCCACCGCCCCCACCCCCCACTCCCCCCACAGCAACACTCTCTCCCATCATCATGACACATCCATTGCACCTGGTAAGTACATCTCTGGGCATCGCTGCACCCCATAGTCAATGGTCCACATCATAGCCCACACTCTCCCACGTTCCATCCTTTCCTTAATATCCTTTCCTTAAATAGTTAGACATTTTTGGTTTTAAAATTGATTTTCACCAGAGAATAACAGTAAGACATTGTACATAATTAAGTTCAAACTGCAAAGTCCAAAGCTGTCAGATACCTGGTGGCATTCCACCATCATAGGCTTCACTCACAGGCTGTGGGGTGCTGGTCTCTCTTTGGCACAGTGTACCCAGCCACTCACAACTTTGTCACCACAGTGTCCTTTTTGCTAAGAGTGACATTTTAGTTTAAAAAATAGGATGTTAAAACCCCATTGCATATTGGAAACAGGCTTTGTACAGGAAGCTTTATGCTGGGAATCCCCAAAGCCACATTTCTCTCTCTCTGAAAGTGACTGAAGACACAGAGGGCCTATGGGTGTGATTCTTAGAGACTCCTGAGAGCTGCCCCTCTGGCTGAGAGTGCTGGCCGCTCTGGAACACCCTCCCTGCACATACAGGACTTGCTGGGAGGCACTTGGGCTGGACTAAGGTTATGTCAATATTTATATTCTGGTAAATGGTCCTTTGCACTTTGACCTTGGAAATAATGGAGGCACAAGGCAGGTCACCTGCTTACAATTCCCTCTTCTCTCAGAAAGGTCATTAACACTAGGAATCAGAACAGAGCATAAGAGAAATAAAAATGCAATTCTCAGAATACTGCCATATTTTTCTAAAGAGCGAGAGAAGCCCCCCACCCCCACCCCCACCCCATTCCTGACTTTTGGCAGCAATATCAAGAGGAGACAGAGAAGCAGACAGAGGTGTCACCTCAGGCTGAAACACCCTATTTTTCAGTGTGGGAGCCCAGCCAAGGCTGGGAAGGGTGAAGCCTAAGCTTATTACAGCAGCGACCTTTAGCTCCATTCTCTCCCCACCCCACTTCCTGTTTCAAAGATAGATGTTTTCAAATTTGGCTTTACTATTTAGAGTTTCTGAAATTGCCATCTTAAGATTTTAAACATTTTTATAATAAAGTGTCCAGTTTGCTTATTCCTTTTTCTAAAGCAACTTTTTTTCAAAATACCATTTTTACCTTTATAGGTAAAGAATAGCTGTTTCTATTTGAATTATTTGCTTCTTAAAAAACTGGTACCGGTTTTTGTTGTTTGTTTCTTTTTTTCAGTCAAACCAATTAGGCCTGAAATTCTAGGATGGAGAATGAAGATCTAGTTATTATTAAAAACACAGTATAGTCCTCTTTTGTAGGAAGGTTTTCCTAAGAACTTCCTATCATTTCACTGTTAGGATAGTCTCATTTAAAAAGTCTATAGCAGTTAATATCTGGCACAAATATTTATTTGAGTGCTACTGTGTGCCAGGCACACTGCAAATCTCTAAAAATGCAGAAAACCATTTCAGTCCCTAAACCTAAACTCAGGATAAGTAGAGTTATCCTAGTTATGAGTAAATGTTAAACGACTTCACAGAGCATTCTGGGAGCAGAATGGAAATGCTACTGACTTTTGCCCTGGCTCCTGGCTGTACCTATCTCTAGTGGCATAATATAGATAGCTTCCTGACTTATCTAATAATAGCTGCATAGCATCTCTAGCTGCATAACTTATCTGTCTAAAATTGCATAACACATTACCCCAAACTTAGCTGCTTAAAACAAAACACAATTTTATCTCACAGTCTCCATGGATCAGGAGCCCAGCTGGGTACAACTTCGTGGGTCCTCCACTGAGGGTCTCATGAGTCTCCAATCAAGGGGTTGCCCAGGGTTTGTTTCTCCTCAGAGGTCCAACTAAGGAAGGGTCTGCTTCCAATCTTTCTTCAGGTTGTTGGCAGAAATTATTTCCTTGTGATAGTGGGGGTAAATGCAACTAGTTTCTTCAAAGCCAGGAGAGAAAGAAAGAGAGGGAGACTGTGATTCTAGAGGGAAGGTTTTATAGTGTTACCATCTTCCAGAAAGTGACTTACTATGTGTTGACCTGAGGAAGGATTTTTTATAGCAACCAACATACAGCCTCAAATATGCAAATTATGTGTATGATATATGAAATATATATGCAATAAAATAATGGTAATTGGAATGAGGTAGTTACCAGATATCTATAGTATTATTTACACATGAAGAATAATATAATAGCTTATTAAATATGTACAATAGTTTTATTTTACACTTACAACTACCATTTAGGAGGAAAAAATAGTTTTATAGTAATACTTGGAATTTATAGTAATACTATAGTAATATATTAAATCTTGGGTCTTTAAAATTTCCTTTAAAAGAATTTAGTATTTAACTGAATTCCCTTATATTAAAATTTGTGAAAAATAGTGTGATCAGTGTGATTAGTAGTGAGGTTAAATGCATCACAAACCCTTTGTTATGCTGATTGAGGATATAGTCTTAGAAAAATGCTAAGGTTAATTTACCATAGTAAGGAAGTTGCTTTTATTCTTTAATTACCATTGGATTAGTAACATTTGCATCCATAATTTTCATGTCAATTAATTAAAATATAATTCCATTTAACTTGGCAGCTCAGTTTATTGAAACGTGACTTTTGATTACAAATATTTTGCTCTTTTCAGAGAAGATACTAGGATAAGACAACAATCATGAAATTATATTGCTGTCAAGTAAGAAATAATGCCTTCAGTATAAAGGATTGCATTGAATAGTAATTACTTATGTGGGTAAATACATCTATTAATTTACACACTTGATTATATTTTTAATTATATTGAAAAATGCAATTACATGCTTAAAAGGATCATCAAACATCCAAGCCCACCTAGTTGGTTCCTGTTTTTATTAAATGTGCAGTAACTGCTTTGCCATTAAGAACCATCTGTTAAAAACTGTAAAGTAATTAAGCCTCTATCTGACAGAGTTCCATGTGTAAAACAGAAATAGTACTACTGATACTGCTATCACCAGTTGGTCATTTGTTTCATTTTGGCTGATGTATGTAAACTCTCTTTGAAAGTAGGAACAGATTTACTAAATTTCCACCAAGATTCATAGACATTCTAAGATTGGAGGGGAGAGGGAATCTAGAGAAGCCCAAAACATTCATGTTATCAAATGCAGGAAATCCGAAGTGATTTTTGCTCTCATGGGAATGGGGGTAGAATAAATAGAGGGAATGGAAGTAGAATCACGACCCAGTTGCTGAGTAATTGCACCTTTGGGGTGGAGGGGTTGATGCCCTCCATGCGAACAGTATGAACACTGCAGAGTGCCCAACACTGTATGGAAACAACCCAGGAGCTCTTTTTTTCACTTGAACACCTGCTCTGTGAAGTCCTGGGCTCTCAAGGCCACCACATCAAGTAGAAAGCAACAGGCATTACTGGGCTCATCTGTATGGGGGAGGCAGGCGAATCAAGCAGGTATTATTGACAAGGAGCTGAGTGAGGAGTGGCTTCCAGCTGCAGCCACTTGCTGTGGCATAACCAGCCTTATCCCACTAACCCTTGGGCCTTTTTATTGAAATAACCTCTTTCCCCCTGGTAGATGTCTCTTCAAAAATTTTGTTGTACTTTTCTGTCTGCAAACCTTGGTGAGTAATTGAGACCAATGTCCAGATATTGCTGACTTAAAGAAACAGGGATGGGAGTCAGCTTACCTGGGAAACTTAGGCAAATTGGCCCATTCCCACCACACCAGAGCTCCACATGACAGAGAGGGTGGCATTGCCAAGTCAAACAAAAAGCTGGCAGGGCAAGGGTGCCCACTCCCAGTAGAAACTCGTACAAGGTCTTCATGGTCGAGTGTGTCCTCCAACAATTTGGTCAAAGGCTGTGCCATACCAGTTAAATATTTTCAATGTCATTCTGGCCTTCCCCCTTATATTTGCATAAATAAGCAGGGCCAATCAAGTGACTCTTTGCAATATTCCTCAGTTCATTCTCCCTCCATCTTTTGTGTTTTGTGGCTTTTTTTCACTGACCTCATGATACCCACTTTCCTTAGTCTCCTGGGTTACTCTAGCAAATACCATTTATTTGCTCATGAATTTAAAGCTGATAGAAGGTCCTAGTCAAGGAATCATCAAGATGATGCTTTCTTTTCAAAGATTGGCATTCTTGGCCTGGCTGCTGGTAATCCTTGTCTTGGCTTTTGTGTTGCATGGCAGCCTGTCCTGGCCTCTTCCTTCTCTTCCAGGTTCCATTGGTGTTTACCTTCTGGCCACTCGCTCTGACTTTCTCTCTCTCTGTCTGAATTTCATTCTGCTTATAATGGACTCCAGTTAAAGGATTAAGACCCATCCTTATTGGGCTAGGTCACAACTTTAACTGAAGTAACTTCATCAAAATATTCTACTTTCTTGGGTTCACACCCACTGGAATAGGTTTTTAAGAACATGTTTTTTCTGGGTTACATACAGCTTCAAACCACCATACTACTGGAACAAGATATAGAATTCTTGGCTGGCAGGTTTTTTCTTTCAGTTCCTTAAATACATCATACCACTTTCTTTTCTCCTTGATGGTTTCTGAGGAGAATTTTGCACTTAATCCTACCAAGTTTCCCTTGGATGTGATGCTTTGCTATTCTCTTGCTGCTTTCAGAATTCTCTCTTTATCTCTGACATTTGTCCTTCTGAATAGTAGGTGTCTCCGGGTAGGTCTATTGGATTTATTCTGTTTGGGATGTGTTGTCCTTCTTATATATTAATATGTAATTCACAAGGGTTGGAAAGTTTTTAATCATTATTTCCTCAAATATTTTTTCTGTCCCTTTTCCATTCTATTTTGCTTGGACAGCAATAATGTGAATGTTTGTGTGTTTCACGTAGTCATTCAGTTCCCTGAGGCTCTGTTCCATTTTTTCCATTCTCTTCTCTTTCTGGTCTCCTGTGTTTTCCAGTTCATAAGTTCTGTCTTCAAAATCACTAATTCTATCCTCGAGCAATTCAAATCTTCTCTTATGTACCTCTAAAGTATTTTTAATCTCTTCCATCATGACTTTTATTTCCATACGGTCTGTAGCTCACAATGACAAGTGTCTGCTATAGGCCAAAGAATTTCATTTCCCTTGTCACAGCCTCTAGACTTGTAATTAAGGAGCTTCTCTATTTTGGAACAGTCCTTTATTACTTTTGCATTCTTTATATGGTCTTATTTTATTCCAAGAAAAGTGGAGGGAAATAATTAGATGAGACTACAGATTATGGCTTGCCTGAATAATTTTTCTGACACAGGAAAAAGAGGCATCATTTTCAATTGTATTGTCTTTTTAGTAATAAAAATATATTGAAAATGAGCAAGTTAGATCAAATAATTTTTGAGAAATAACAATATACTATCTATGTAAATGTGGAATTAAATGGTAATAAATGGTGTTAGTTACTGTTAATAAAAATTGTTTAGTCAATGGCTGGTGACCTCTTTATATTTTAAGAAAATTTTCCAACAAATAGCAATTAGTTCCTTTTAAATTGGCTTCAGTAGGTTGGTAAGCATTTCCACTGAGTAGACAAGCTCTATTTATGCATTTTTATATTGCTTCTTATTTTATTTTCAATTTCTGTCATTTCATTTGTTATCAAAAATATTTATAATAATTTGGAATATATAATTTTATGTGGTCATTTTTAAAAATTTTAAACTTTTTATTTTGAAATATTTCCACATTTACAGAACAGTTACAAAAATAATACAAATTACATATAGAGAACTCATTATACACCTATCCCCCCACATACCCAGATCCACTAATTTTAACATTTTGCCATATTTATTGTATCACATTATCTACATATGCATCCATCACACTATTAATTCATCTATCTGTCTGTATGTCTATTTGTTTATCCATTTTTTGAACACCTAAGAATAGGTTGTATAAGTAGTGCTCCTTGAACACTATTACTGCCATATATGTTTCCTAAGAAAGTTATACACTACTGTACCCCCTTAAGTGCAGTTATCAAGTTCAAGAAATTTAACATTGATAAAGCTTGCAGTCTATATTCCGATTTTGTCATATGTTCCAATAATACCCTTTTGAGCCTTTTCTCCTCCCTTTTTTTTTTTTTTTAAAGATTTATTTATTTATTTAATTCCCCCCCCCTCCCCTGGTTGTCTGTTCTTGGTGTCTATTTGCTGCGTCTTGTTTCTTTGTCCGCTTCTGTTGTCGTCAGCGGCACGGGAAGTGTGGGCGGCGTCATTCCTGGGCAGGCTGCTCTTTCTTTTCACGCTGGGCGGCTTTCCTCACGGGCGCACTCCTTGCGCGTGGGGCTCCCCCACGCGGGGGACACCCTTGCGTGGCACGGCACTCCTTGAGCGCATCAGCACTGCGCATGGGCCAGCTCCACACGGATCAAGGAGGCCCGGGGTTTGAACCGCGGACCTCCCATGTGGTAGACGGACGCCCTAACCGCTGGGCCAAAGTCCGTTTCCCTCTCCTCCCTTTTTAGATCTGTCCAGTATCATGTATTGCCTTTAATTGTCATTGTCTTTTTGGTTGCTCTTTCTTTTTTCTTTTTTAACTATGTATACATAATATTGAACATAAATTTTCCCATCTTAACCCCTCTGAAGCATACCATTCAGTGGGATTAATCAAATTCATTATCTTGTCATCTCCTCAAACAGAAACCTATATCCATTTGCATTAACTTTCCATTCCCTCTGTCCCTGGAAACCTATACTCTAATTTCTGCCTCTATGAGCTTGCATATTCTCTGATATTTTAGTTATAATAACCACAGGGCTTAAATCTCACATCTAAATACACGAGGTATGTTCCTGTATCCCTCCATCCCTCCACCTTTATGTAATTCCTGTCACAAATTACATGTTTACACACTATGGGTCCAAAATCACTGATTGCTCATTATACCTTACACATTTGCCCTTTGGATCCTGTAGGAAGTAAAAAGTGGGGTTACAACCCCAAAATACTATAACTTCCATATACTATAACCAGAGAACTTCATTTATTCATGTGACTTCAGTCTATTGTCTATGGCCCTTTTCTTTCAACCTGTGAAACTCTCTTTAGCATCTCTTGTAGGGATGGCATAGTGGTGATGAACTCCTTCAGCTTTTGTTTATCTTGGATGTCTTAATCACACCATTTTTTAAAACAAATCATTTTGTTGATACATATTAATAAAGCATAAATCCATCCAAAGTCTACAATCAATAGTATTTGATATAATCACATAATTGTGCATTCACCAATCATTTTTAGAGCATTTTCATTATTCCAATTATAATAATAAACAAAAAGCAGACAAAATCTCATCACCTCTCCATCTCTCTATGCCTCCCTTGCCATACATAGCTGCTATTCTGTTTCTATCTCTCTAATTTATTTGTATTTATATTTTGTAAAAACATTCTTATATGTGCAATATAACCCATATTCATATTTCACATGGTTCCCTCATTTTTGAAAGACAGTTTTGCCAGTTATAGAATTCTTGGTTGGCAGAGTCCTTTTTGCCTTCAGCACTTTAAATATGTCATCCCACTGCCATCTTGCCTCTAAGACTTCTGATGAGAAATCAGCACTTAATCTTATTGAGGCTCCTTTGTATGTGACATGTTGCTTCTCTCTTGTGGCTTTCATAATTTTCTCTTTATATTTGGCAGTTGGCTCTTTGCTTATAATATGCCACAGCATGGGTCTATTTATGTTTTTCCTGTTTGGGGTTTTTTGAGCATTTTGGATGTGTATAGATCAATTTAATGTATATCATTTAAATATATGTTTCCTGCTCAAAGATATCTGTACATTTATCTTTCAGGCATGCAGCTAAAACTGTTTTAGGATTGTCGAACACTTTGAAATAGCTGCAATCCCAGTTTCAAAGCTAGATGTTCTTCCCTTTGGTTTTATGGTAGTTGTTTGCATGCCTGTGTCCAAAAAATGCACTGAACAGTGTTAAAAAGGCAAGGATGACTTGGACTACTATGGTAAGGGAGAGAGAACAGAATCCAATTCTGAACTCAACTCCATCGAGATAAAAAAAAAATAGCAGGATTTTTCAAGGTTAGGGGAGGGCTGTTGGAGAAGTACTGGAGGCTGTTAGCAGGATTGGTTATTGGATGGATGAGTGATATACTGAGTTTGCAATTAGATCCTGAATGTTTTCTTTTGCTGTTATTACTGCACCTGGAGATTGTAAAGTCCAGTGTAGAGGAACAGAGAGATAAGGAACTCTCTACTTAAGTACCTCTCTGACGCCTTGCTAGTTTAAGAGTCAAAGTGAGGGTTGTTAGTGGCCTGGTGTCAGAAGAAACATGTCTAAAGTTTTATTAAGGTATGTGGAAGATAAAACCGCATAAAGGGAATTTAAGGAAGTCTTGGTCACTTGTTACAAGCCCATTAAGGCACAACATTCTCCACTGTGGGCCTAAATCTAAATTTGCCAGCATTCCTTTTCATTGATTCTCTCACTCTTAGCCCTACCATAGTCCTTTTTAATAAGGATTTGCATTTTCACAAGGTCTCATGTGATTTATAAAGCTTAGGTAATACTGTTCTCAAATAATGGATCCATTCCATTTAAGTGGATCTCTTAAATGACTCTTAAAGTGCCAGGCAAAGATTTGAGTTTATAAGATATGTTGTCTAATTTGGTCCTTACTCTCATTATCATTCATTTCTTAAAATATAAGAATTTGTAAAAACTTTTATTATGGAAACTATAAAATATAGACAGTGGTGAGGGTAAAACTATAATAAACTACCCCATGGACCCATCACCTAGCTTCAAAAATTATCAATGCATTGCCAAATTTATTTCATGGATATTTTTGAACAAATCCAACTTGTGATATAATTTTATCCATAAACATTTCAGTAAATATCTTTCAAATTAAAAGGCTGGCAGTGTCAGATTTAAAACCAGGCCTGCCAGCCACAATTGATCCTTCTCTTTATCGTGCTGCTGCCCTTGCATTATCCCCATTTTTATTTCTTCATTCTCTCTGTTTATTCATGCTAAAAGATTTTCAGACCCTCACATGTCCGTGAGGAAACGCCACATTTGAAAATGTAGAATCTTGGTGACTCTAACACTCTTCAAAAATGTCATTTCCCTCCAACAATATGTTACAGAATAAGATAAAAGTGTTTTTAAACCTTGATTCCTAGACTGTTCCTATTAAGCTAGATGTTTCCCAAGGCTATTTGGAGCTGTGAAAATCAACCATTGTCAGTGCCACCTAGGGACGTTTTGAATCCACCCCCTGTGTTTTGTTTGGCTGCAGGTTCTCCAAACCCTGGTAGAGCTATATATATATGCCTTACTTTTCTCCACCCATTGAGAGCCTAGGTTGTTTGTAAGTGAACAGGCATGTATATTCTTGTAGGATGCTGAGTCATCCTTGGAAATGATTTAATTCCACCATTAATAAAGACACATAGCTTTAATTTATAAAAATTCATCCCAATACTTTTCTGAGCTCCTAAAATTTCATATGATTGTATGGTTGTGTCTTAGATTGGAGAATTAATATACATTGTGGAAGGAAGAAGCATGATCCCCTTGCCATCCAGCTTCATTCCAATGAATTCTTCAACTCCAATTGACTACAACGGTTCTCCAGATGAAAGTAGAGTATACCATGTTTTACCTCAGTTTTTGTTTTTACTTAACAGCTAAATATTTATTAATTGAATTTTATTACATCTTTTATTACATCCAACAGCAATCCAATATTAGTAAATAGAAATTTTAAGAGACACAGCAACAAAATAAGCACACTTTTAAAGGACGTAGGGGTAGGGAGAAGAGGGCAGGAGTTAGGAGAGGGGATACTGACAGGGGAAAAACAAAGATTCTTATTTATCACTTTCCTATAACTTCCAAAAAAATTAGCATCCATTGTTATAAGTTACATTCCAACAACAATTTTTCAAAGGGCACCTATCCATTCTGTGATGCTCTCACTAAAGGTTTTGTTCAGAACTTTTTTTGCTTGTGGGTTTTTTTTCTTTACTTCATTTTTAATGCTGAAGGAGGGCACTATTCCTTATATGGTCACTTAAGCATCCTAATGTCAAGCTTTTTCCAATATGTAATTACATTTTGGAAGGCTCTCTTCTAGCTTTTTTATATTGGCATCCATGTAAATAGAACACCGTTTTATCAATTTTAAAACATTGATGGTGATTCATTTTTTAAAAAGCTTTATTTTTCAGTCTTAAGAGAAAGAATCCAATTTGACATACAGATCACTTACTTAGCAAAACTTCCCATTTCTCAAGTAATTTAGAAGCCCCTATATTCAGAATCTATGGTTTTCAAAATGACCTAGAATTCTACCCTGTCCTCTAGTTCCTTGGTCACTAACCCTTAAAGAATTAAGCTTTAAAGAAAAGGGCAGCCCTTGCCTGTCCTTAACTTGGCCTCTCCTTTTATACTTATTTCTACTTTCTTTTCATCTATGAACGAAGCACAATGTTTTTCTGAATTGTTGGGCATATAGATGAGGTGATTCTGAAAGAACTTTAAACTAGAGCACTTCTTAGACAGTATCAGTAAAACTTGGGGGAATTTACTCTTGAATCACTGAAGTAAGATTACTAGAAATGTGTCACCCCTTTAGATTTACCCTGTTTAAAAAAGGCCATAACTGTAGTAATATATTTCAAACCTCCAGAGTTCACCCTGGGTTACATGTCAAAGACATACATGTTCATGGCAGTCGCCAATGTTTTTGCTTCCCCTAGTGTTTCAAAAGGAAGATCCAGTTCTGTATTTGAAATGCGACCTTCGTCAAATCCTGGATATAGAGCTCAAATTGCCACTGACCAATGTCGCCAAGGAAAAGGCTTTGGCTTTTGCAGCACAACGACAGATGTCTGACATCGAGTATGAGCGAAGGTTGATCACAGGCACGCTGGAGAGCAGCAGTGTCCGCGTAGCCGTTGCCATCCTCGGACTGACTAAGATCGAGGTGGGTGTAGAGGACAGAGGATACTCTTAAATTACTCCCTTAAGAATGTACAGCACTCTCACTACTTAATCAGTAACAACATTTTTACCTAAAAAATGTGCTGGGTTTGCCCTTAATGCTATTCTTTTTCCCTCAGAAAGATAGCTCTGGCGCTTGTAAATTTTTTACCTCATTAAATAGAAAAATGGAAATAAAGCATTCTACTCTATAATTTTATGCACTACAGCATAGTTAAAATTCATGGTAGTTCTCAATTCTGCCTGCACATTAGAATCCCCCAGAGAACCTGAAAAAATACCAGTGCCCAGAGCGCCCTCCCAAACAATTAAATTAGAATCTCTTGGAGGGGGTTGGTGTGGAAAGGGGCGTGTTTTAAAAGTTGCCCAGGTGGTTCAGGGGTACATGCCGAGAGGATTGTCTTTGAGCTCAGATTATCATGCTGAGAATTCACAGTCCAACACTATGTAGCTCAGTGACTGTGAGCCAGTTTACTTAAAACTCCTCAACCCTCAATTTTTACATTTGTCATATGGAGATATTGGCCATTTATGAAAATTAAGTGAGCTGATTATCTGAAATGCTTTGCTTATTACCCGGTATATTAAAAGTGTTCTTTCTGCATGCTAATGTTGTTGTGATCATTATTTTTATTACTATAGACTCTTATAGCTTGAACTATATTATGTATAACGTTGTACTTGAAATATATTACAGTCTCTTCTCTACAGAGCCACCAGAGCAATTCTTCTAAAATGTAAATCTGCTCTTTTTGCTCCTCTGGGCAGATTCATCTAATGCCTTCCCAGCATATGTCAGAATAAAAGCAAAAGTCTTTAGGCTGGTCAGGTTTCCTGGTCAGTCCTTCCCCTTCTCTGATCTCAGCTCCTCCACCGGAACCCATTCTCTCATGCTGCTCCCTCGGCACAGGACCCCTTGCCATTCTTCGAACCCAGCAAGCAAGTTCCTCAGGGTCTTTCCACAGTCTGTGTGCTTTTCCCTGGAGCTTAAAGGGCTGCCTCCCTCATTACTTTAGATCTTGCTAAAATGCTATTAGTGAGGTTCTGCTTTAACAAATCATATCAAAGCACCATCCCCGACCTCCACCAAGTGCTCTCCAAACCCCTAACTTCCTTCAATTTTCTCTATATCTAGCAATGTCACCTGAAAGTAATATATTTGTTTGTTTACTCATTGTCTGTCTCCAGCAAGGGAGTATGTGAGAAGATGTTTAACTGTCGTATCACCGGTGCTTAGAAAAGTGTATGCTTTAAATGAAAAAGATTTCATTAAATCTTTTGTCAATGAATGAATAAGAAGTAGAATTTTCATATGTGTTTCTTTAAATGTTTACTTTTTTTACATATGTTACAACAAATCCCTTGGCATTATAGGGATAATTTCTTTTCATGTTTCAGAATACTGGAATCAATGCAGCCTAAACATAAGTTTTAAGCAATTAATAATACTACTTGTAAAGACAAACCAGGATTTAAAAAGTTCTATTTGGCCTAAGGCCCCAAATTGTGCAGCGTTCTTGACTGAGCCATCCATACTGTGCTCCTCAAGGAATTGATAGCTGTCTTCTGCTCATACCAAGACACTCACTTCTGCTCCATGAAAGTGAACTTGTTCAACTTGTGAATTTGTTCAACTCTTGGAACTCTCTCACAATAAAAATTTTCAGGGAGTGGAAATGTCAGGTTTTAAGCCCACCACAGTGCTCTTACTAAACATGTAAAATTCATTTTCTTGATTCTTTCCAAGATATTTTTAAACAAAAAATGGTAGAGGGAAGTGAATTTTATGCATGGACCCAGTTTTGACTTTGCATGAACTTAGATAGTGTGTATCTTTCTGGCCCTTCTTTTGTCTTCTCCCCGAATTCCCATCGCATTTTTTTTTTTTTTTGCGTTTGCTATTACATCCGTCAAAGCATGTTTAATATTTAATTTACTTTCACATTTACCTGTTTTTACCACCAGAATTCCTAGAAATTGGAAGAACTTTTCTCATGTGATTTTTTTTGTCTACCCCACAACATCTGTATAACATGTGCCCTGCCATTAATTAATTAAATTGAACATCTGTCTCAACAGACCAATGGCACTTTTTTTTTTTTTTTTTAAATTTTTTTATTTTTTATTGACTTTGTAATAATATTACATTAAAAATATATATGTGAGGTCCCATTCAACCCCACCCCCCCACCCCCCCTCTCCCCCCCCCCAACAACACTCGTTCCCATCATCATGACACATCCATTGGATTTGGTAAGTACATCTTTGGGCACCTCTGCACCTCATATACATTGGTTCACATCATGTCCCATACTCTCCTCTATTCCATCATGTAGGCCCTGTGAGGATTTACAATGTCCGGTGATTACCTCTGAAGCACCATCCAGGGCAGCTCCATGTCCCGAAGATGCCTCCACCTCTCATCTCTTCCTGCCTTTCCCCATACCCTTTGTCCATTATGTCCACTTTTCCCAATCCAATGCCACCTCTTCTATGTGGACACTGGATTGGTTGTGTCCATTGCACCTTTATGTCAAGAGGAGGCTCAGATTCCACCTGGATGCTGGATGCAATCCTCCCATTTTCAGTTGTAATCACTCTAGGCTCCATGGTGTGGTGGTTGTCCTTCTTCACCTCCATCTTAGCTGAGTGTGGTAAGTCCAATAAATCAGATTGTAGGTGCTGGAGTCTGTTGAGGCTCAGGATCTGGCTATCACATTGTCAGTCCAGAGATTCAAATCCCCTAAATATATCTTAAACCCCAACATTAACTGCACCTCCAGCACATTAGCATGAAAGTCTTATGAAGGGAGATCCCATCTGAGTCCAGATTCATCACACATAAACACCATTTCCAAAGAGGGGCCATCTGCCCTGGTAGTTAACCCCATCAGCCATGACCATAACTCCCATGGGTCTCTTTAGCCCTCAAAGGAACCAATATCTGGGGGTTATATCTGCTTTATCTGTCTCTCTGACTCTGCTCAGTTGTGCATGAGGGCAAACCTTCTGCCAGCCTCCAGACTCTTTTTTAGAAACTCGTAGCCATATAAACTCATTTCTCCTTTCCATTTCCCCCTTACTTTAGGTCAAACAGCATTTTAAAGTCATGGTATTTTATGTAGACATGGATATTCTGCTGATCCGCATTGAACCTTCCGTATAAGGTCATTTTCCAGTTGCATCATCAGTTGGTAGTTGATAGTGGTCCCTCGTTGCCAGGGAGGCTCATCCCCGGGTGTCATGTCCCACGCTGGGGGGAAGGCATTGCATTTACATGCTGAGTTTGGCTTCGAGACTGGCCACATTTGAGTAACATGAAGGCTGACAGAAGGAAATTCCCAGGCACAAAGTTGCTCTAGGCCTTGTTATTATTTTGGGTTTATCAGCTCACAAGCATAATCATTAGTATCAGGGGCTCACTGTTGAACCCTCACTCCCTCCCGGTCCCCACCACTGTACCTGGGAGACTGTCGCTGCTCCCCTAGGGACCACGACAGAGTACCACTGGCCGGGAACCCAGTACCCCCCCTACTGTGGTTTTTAATTGTTGCCACTATGAGTATATCCAAACATTACCATGCACCCTGGACATATGTTCTGTACAGCTCCCTGTCAGTCATATATCATCTGTCATTGGTATCCCATACCAGTATCCCTCCATTGCCATTGTTGAAACACTCTGTGATCCAGAACTCCCCGAAATTTGAAGCCCAATATAATGTCATGGTCCCTTACTAGGGAATGGCATATAGCGATGAGTTTAAAGGATAGATAAAGAACTTGGATAAAGTTAGATAAAGAACTTAGATAAAGAATGTTGACTTGAAAAAATTCCACATCCTATTTTTTTCTTTTTTTTTTTTTTTTCCCCCCCCCCCCTAATTATTCAGCTTTTCTTCACAGGAGTCCTAGACCACAGCAATGTATATATATAATATACAGCACTCCCACATATCCACCAGAAAACCTTTTCCCTTCCACAGTGATACTCTTACGCCCTATTCATATCATATTTACTTAAAGTGATGTACAGAGTCTGAGACATTAGCTTTCTAACAAGGTGACATCTGTATTTACATTATGGTGCATACTTTAGGATACACAGTTCTTTACATTTTTAGTTATCCTATGTTTTACATTATGGTTTACATTATCAGTCCGTCATCTCCTATATGTTATGGTGTAATATTACATGTTTTATATCCATCCTTGTGTACTCTCAAGAAACTCCTCTCTTACCCCCCATTTACTTTGGTTCCACACATTTAACGTCCATTTTCCCTTCCACCTTAGTGCCCTCAGTGATAGCCAACCTCCGTTTCCTGAGGAGCCACTTCCAGAGATAGATGGAATAGTGTTCAGGGCCTAACTTGCTCAACTGCCCCAATGCCCTGGGAGCCACCCTTTCTCTCGAGGGATACAGTTCCCTCTATTGGATGGCATTAGTCCTCCCCAGGATGTGGGTCCACCCCCACTCTCACTACTTGGGTTTCTACCCCATGGTGTCACCCACTCTGGCAGAATGAGCATTTAGACATTCCCCAGGAGCCCGTCCTGCATCAGACCCTCCCCTCCGAGCATTCTAAACAGGTAACCCTCTTTATTATATTTTGATATGATTTTCTCGGCATTTTACTCTCCACCAACACCTGACCCTCTCCTGGTTCGTATGCTACCCCTCCAATGGCACTTTTAACCAGAAGTCTTCATTGTATAGGATGGCGACTGTCCTGAATGCCTCATAGCCTGGTTTTTCTATTATAAAAGGTCATCTTGGTATTTATTTATCCTTGTTTCCCTCTCACCTTTCTAAGGTGCTCAGTTATCATCTCATTTCTCTATTTTTGTTGGTTGAAATAAAAATAAAAATAATTCATTAAATCTTGGTTTTGTAAAACAGAAATATTTTAGCTAGTCTTGCTAAATATAAAAATTGAAAGTTTTTCCCCCCCCGATGATTCTTATTTTCTTCTGAATCTGTGAATATCATGCATTATTGTTTCCGGCATAAAGTCTTTCAGTGCAGAAAATGATTAGGGAAGGGTTGAATGTGTCCATTTAATAAAATTAGCTATGCCATACTAGAGCACACATCTAGTAATAAAGAGTTCTTTTTAAGTGCAAATACTCATGTGCTCTAGAAAGGCAATATTACTAATAATTGTTGCAGAAAAACAGTAAAAATGATTTATTAAAAATATTTTCTCCTTGCACAGTATTTTATACATTTTCTCCCCAAATACTTTTATGTGCACTTTTTCATTCATTTTGATAACATGATGGAAAAATGGAGAGAAGCTAGAATTACACTTGTATTACAGAAAAAGGGGCATAAAATAACTCAAGTTGCCCTTGGTGAAGGGGCAAAGATTATAGCCCAATTCAGGATAAAGCTGTTACTGTATTTTAAAGTTGGAAAACAGAGACATGTAGTCTAACCTCTTACTTTTACAGATCTGTAAATGAGGACCGAAAAATATTAAGGTAATAGCCCCATGTGACTCTACTGGTTTGGGACAGAATAGAAATGGACCCAGGATTTGTATACTCCATCCATTGCTCTTTTCCTTACCCTGCACAGCCTCCGATTATATGTTCACTTCTTAGCTTATTTTATGAAATAATATAATGGAATAAATGAAAGTAGAGAATGCTCTATTACAGCATAAAACACCTGTGTAATAAATAAAATATAAAATTCCCAAGATAAATCAGTTTAGAACTAAGTCTGATTCAGCAGTTGTAGTATTGTAATTGCTTTTCTACCAAAGAAGGAAGATATGTGTCAAATTTTTAAAAAAATATATATATTTTTTCTTTATTTTTAAAGAAGCTTTAGATTACATAAATGTTACATCAAAAATATGGGGGATTCCCATATCCCTTACCCCCTCCCCCTCCCACATTTTCCCCCATTAACAACATCTTTCATTAGTGTAGCACATTTGTTATAATTCATGAACACATATTGAATCATATTGAACCATGCTCTATAGTTTCATTATAGTTTACACTTTGCACCACACAATTTTATAGATTTTGAAAAAATGTATAATATCCTGTATCCATCATTTCAATATCATGCAGAACAATTCCAGGGTCCCCAAAATGCCCCCTGTTGCACCTACTGTTTTCTCTCCTTCCCCTCAGAAACTCTGGTGACCACTGACTTTTTATCAAAGCTACAAGTTCTTCCATTGCTAGAAGAATAATGTCTACTTTAGTCCATAGTTGCATCCCCCCTTATTTTTATTCATTCCTTGGATTTTGGGATTATGATGATGCCCACCTATTCTGTTTCCAACTGAGAAGAGGCTTAGATCCCATGGGTGGAACTGTCTTGCTTGCAGTTGTAGATACTCTGTTTTTCAGGATGGGTGTGGTCCATCATCATCCTTTTGTTAGTTGTCCTGGGTGAGTCCGATGAACTGGAGAGCAGGTGTTGGCTGCTCTCTGCTGAGATTCAGGGCTCAACCGACATATGAGCAGCTGGAAGAGTTAAATCTCTGGGACATATATTTAACTGGTATAGTGCTGATTATAGGTTCAAATAAAAGAGGCAGAAGAACCATATGTAGGAAAATTTTAAATGAGTCTATATCTGAAATATTGGGGAGATAGGTTATCATATACTTCAAGATAAGGCCCACTGATGGGGTGCCGATTTCCTGGGGTTGTTTTCCTTGCCTTTACTGTGTAGATGTCTACAGAGCCTTCAGGAGCACACCTGCTTGAGGCACTGTTTACTTTGACAGTCAGTGAGCTACTCCTGAGATGTGCAAAAGCATAATCTCTGGAATGACCACCCAACTCACTTTGAAATCTCTTAGTCATAAAAACTCATTTATATTTAATACTTCCCCCTTTTGGTCTATGTCTTTTTCTAAATGCATTGCTAGTTGGCACTTGGTAAGAATCCCTCAGTGCCAGAGAAACTCATCCCTGGGAGTCATACCCACACCAGGGGGATGGTAGTATGTTTATGTGCTGAGTTTGGCTTAGAGAAAGCCCATGTTAGAGCAACAAGGAGGCTTTCAGGAGGTAACTCTTAGGGAATATATAATACTAGGCTAAGTTTCCAATTTCACAAGAACAAGGTTCATAAGTATAATCATCAATATCAAGGGCCTGGTGTATTGATCTGTCCTCCTTTGCTAGGCACTACGCATGTACTCTACAGATTCTTGCCACTCTGTGAAAGAATGTAACAGGACTCCTCAGGATGGGAATTCAATATTCCTTCAGTTATTGTATGAGTCTCCACCCACGGAGACATAGAGTTCATATCTATAGAGACATGCCCCAGGGGCACCCCTCCCCACACATTGCCCTACAATTGACACCTCACACCAGTGATTCTCCCCTGCCACAGTTGCAACCCTTCTGCAATCCAAAACCTTCCCCAAAACAGAGCCAAAAAATAAAAAAATTAAAAAAAATAAAAAATCAGGGATAAATCAGTTTAAAACTAGGTCTAATTAAAGAGTTGTGATACTTGTAATTGTTTTTTCTACCAAAGCAGGGAGCTATATGTCTGTCTAATTTTTTTATGCTCAACCATATGCAATTTCAATTTTTGACATTTTTGTTGGTTATAGCAATGCAGTATATCTACTTCATAATATATTAAGTGTGCCTAATATTCCTGGGAAAGAAGCTGTAACAAGAGTTTTGTCAGGACTGTGAACTTTTGGGCATTCACCACTTAGAATTAATTTGTTTAGATTGTACTTTGCTGACCATTAATTGCTAAACCATCTCTAAAGAGATACTCATTGGTACTGGAAAGATTCAAAGGCTTACAGGTGTTAGTTCTTATATTTTCTGTCTACTCCCTTGGGTTTATGTTTGAAAAGCCATGTTATATATTGTGGACAAAATGATAGGAATAATTATAGAAATACTGAAACTTGATGTTTTAAAAAAGGAATGTAAATGAATCCCATAGTGAGGATTCTGAAGGCTAAAGGAAATGTTTTAGTGTTTGTATAATTTAAGTGTATCCCAAATGATGTGGTAAGTACCCATTGATACAAATTATTTTGATGACTTGATAGTATAGAAGGCAGATGATACGTTTAGGTAAAAGTGCTAGTTGCTCATGTGTTAAAAATCATTTAAAATGTAAATCAAACCAAATCAATTATTAATGTAAATTAGTTAATTTAAATTTCTGTATTCGTTTGATTTTAATTCCAAAATAAGAGTGGGTAGAAAATGTGGCTTTGTGAAAAATGTCTTGGGGACTTTATAGATGATAAACCCATTAAACTGACATTATGAGATAATTACTAAAGGCATTAAGATTCATTTTTTGCTACATAATGATGCTGATGGTGGTGATGATGATGATGATGATGAAAGCCATCATTTGAGTACTTAAAATATGCTCCAAGTCCCTCACATTTATTTACACTTTAAATATTCATACCAGGTATAGGCAGTTTCTATTATTATTACCCTTAGTTTACAGATGAAGACTTTGAGACTCTGATTAAGAAACATGGCCAAGCTTGCTTAATGTTGGATTACAAATGCAGACAGTCTGGCTCCAAGAATGCTTACTCTAAGCCACTGGGATGTACTATGTGGTTAGCAGTAGACTAGCAACCAGTGAAGCAAGGGCTTGCCCACCTTTGTGCTATGCGTTGCTTAACTCACACCCAGAAAGCTACTGGATTTATCTGCAGTGACACATTTTAGAAAGTACTGTAATAATGCATGTGAAGGAGTGTATTCATGGGGATGAGTTGTTATAACCCACATTATATGAATAATGATTAAAGGAACTAAACATGTCAACCCTGTATAAAAGCAATTTAGGAGGTCTGTAAAGAAGTAGGACTTAATTGTTTTTGTATGTTAAAAAATTGTCTTTAGCAAAAGAAGGTGAACTCATTTTGTCCTGCATATAAGAATTAGAACTGATGGGTTAATCAGGACAGATTTCAACTCAAGGAAGGAAGTGCTTTCTCAAAGCTGTTCACCAGTGGAATGATTTCTTCCTGAGACAATGAATTCCTCAATACTGGAAGTACTCAACCAGGGACCATTTTCATTGAACATCTCTTAATAAAAGATGACTCCATCAGTTCTGCAAAACCTGTTAGTGTTATCTTTCAGCAATTAAATGATAATGTGACTAAAGAAATGAACACATGCTATCCTTTGGTGTTTCTCCCAAACTTGGAATCTCAATAGTAATGCTATTTTTTGTGTTCCAGAAACAAAAATTTCAATTTTACTCTCTGTTTATTTGCAGTCTCATATGCTCTTTAATATTTCAAAATTGAAAAAGCCTAAGTCCATTTTATACACAACAGAAGTGAGCCTTCCAGAACATTTTGATATCCCAAAGAAAATCTATGTCCCTCAGAACCCAGAAAGTCAGGATAAATGGCCTCAATTCCCAAGAATTCGACCTTCAAATAAAACAGGTAATCAGTAACATGTGAACTATGTCTAATGTCCCATGAACTGCAAGGTATTAAAATACGAAGAAGATGTTGTCTCTACTCACTAAGTGTTCATAATATAATTGATATTGTTCACCTACATGAGTACCAGTTATTGAATACTATTTTGCATTCTAAATAATAAACCTGTTGCATCATAGTAATCTTAATTATGGACTGAATTTGGGTGCTAAATTACTGATGCTGAAATTTGCAAACCTGTGTGTGTTAAAGAATAGTTATCTCATAAAGAAAATAAATGCACTTTGAGAAAGGTGAACTCTTGGCTTGAGAGTGAACTTGGTTATAGAAGTTGTGCTGGAATTGAGGCTTAAGCTGGCTCTTAATCATAGGTGGTATGTTTTTGGAAAGAGCATATCACAAGATAACAATGTGCTCTTTATCAGTAATACATCTTTCATGTGGACTAAGGTCTTCAGTAGTTAAGTACTTAGTCCTGGCATACTGGGTCCCTTTATTCTATATTTGTGATCAGGAAGTAATAGGCCAGATTTAATTTGATATTGATATATTTGTGCTAATACAAGTGATAACATGTAAATAATATGATTAAATAACTGTATTTAAAACTTATTTTCCACTTCCTTCCAAGCTGCTGGATAATATCTGGAATGTAGTTTCTTCACGAGAGAGTGTTCCTATCTCCAAAGTCATGAATTCTAAGTTATGATTTTCCTAGGTTGGATTTTGTTAAATTTTTATTTATTATTCTCCCATGGCTTTGGGTTAACTCTAACACATTTATAAGTCTGAAACAGTGGTTAAAAATCATATCTTACAAGGTAATCTGTTCACTTGACCTTCTCAGAAGAGCTGGGATCCCAGATTCAAATGATAATTGATCAATAAGGTTACAAAGATGTAAGAATTAGGTCTGGTTATATAAGGATGATGGAACTTATGGCAAAATGAAGAGTAGATACCCTGCCTAGACATTCAATTTTGGGGAAAAAAAAGCCCCAAAACTTAATTGCCTGATCCATCCAAACAACCATAGTGACTTATTTGGCTCACCAGCTACCAGTTTGGGGTCTCTCACCATCAATTGTAGCCTTTCTTTTTTTTTAAGATTTATTTTTTATTTATTTCTCTCCCCTTCTCCTCCCCCATTTGTCTGCTCTCTGTGTCCATTTGCTGCGTGTTCTTCTGTGACCACTTCTATCCTTATCAGTGGCACCTGGAATCTGTGTTTCTTTTTGTTGTGTCATCTTGCTGTGTCAGGTCTCTGTGTGTGTGGCGCCATTCTTGGGCAGGCTGTACTTTCGTGCTGGGCGGCTCTCCTTACGGGGCACACTCCTTGCGCGTGGGGCTCCCCTACTGGGGGACACCCATGCATGGCAGGGCACTCCTTGCGCACATCAGCACTGCGCATGGGCCAGCTCCACACGGGTCAAGAAGGCCCGGGGTTTGAACTGCGGATCTCTCATGTGGTAGGCGGACGCTTTATCCATTGGGCCAAGTCCGCATCCCCAGTCGTAGCCTTTTAAAAAATCTTTACTGCCTCCATCTTTCAATTATATTATTAAAATTTACTTTCATTTTGGACAGATTTGTAATCTCTTTTAAGAAGACTGGATAAATCTTTGTTCATGTTAAAACCAGAAGCAAACTTGTCAGTACAGCCATTTATTTCTTTATCTGCTCTTTCACAACACTTTTGAGCATCAATACCCTTGGGTAAAATGGTGGAAACTGCAAAATTCTTCCCTTCCTGGGACTAAAAAATAAGTAGTTCTTATAATAATGGGATACATACTATCGATAGGAGGCGATTATATGTTTACAAATAAAATTATGAATTAATGCAGTTGGTATATGAGGTGATTCAAATTTTTTAAATGTACTTTGAGAAAATATGTAACTAAAGATACGTAGAATAAATATGATATGAAACTTGAAATATATTTCATCTTGCTAAACACTAATAAAAGCTGTGGTATAGTAAGATAGTTTTTAATTATAAATAAGTGTCAATTTATTTGTATTTAAAAGTCTGTCACTCAGATATTTTTCTAAAGTTGAATTTTTCTTTCATATCTATTGTTAACTATCCATTTAAGCACATATATTATTGTGAAAATTAATAAATATAGAATGGCAACTAATTTTTAAAGATTATTAATATAGCTTTAAAATGCAACTGGCCTACCAGGGTTTATGTCATACTTGATTTCCTGTGCAATTTAGTTTAGAGGGGAAGTTTTTCATCCCAGGTGTCCACTTTTTAGAATACATTTAAATAGAACAAATTGAACAAGACTGTTATCAATCTGCTTATAGAAACAGAATTTTCCTACTTAGTATAGTAGCAGGTCAAAGGAAATACATACCATAAACAATATATATTCTCTCATTAAGCAGTGAAATTTGTTAATGAACTGGAAAAGAACATAAGGATTTTAAGTTTAATAAATAACATTCCATTGGAATTAGAGATGTAGAATATTGACATTAAGGGCTTCCAAATCATATATTTACAGTATAAGTCAATATGACGAGAATGAAAAGGCATACTCCTAGCAATAAACACAGTAATCTAGGAACAATTTTTTTCATAGGTGGCATAGAGAAAGAAGTGACAAGAATTTTCATCAAGAACCAGGGATAGTCCAGGGATACTGCTAACTGCAGGAGAGGAGTGAAAGTAAAATCATATTTATAATCTATTGAAGTTCTATACTCATCAAAAAAAGAGTGAGTTTTGAGGTATAAAAATGACTGAGGAGGGGAAGCAGATGTGACTCAACTGATTGGGCTCCCCTCTACCATATGGGAGGCGCTGGGTTCACTTCCCAGGGCCTCCGTGTGAAGGCAAGCTGGCCCGCACCCACAGAGAGCTGATGGTCACACCCCCAGAGAGCTGATGGTCCATGCCTGTGGAGAGCTGGTGCAGCAAAATGATGCAACAAAGGGAGACAAGCAGACTCAGAAGAATGTGCAGTGAATGAACTCAGAGAGCAGGCAGCAAGCAAGCCTCAAGGAGGAAAGAAATAAATTTTTAAAAAATGGCTGAGGAGGAGCAGATGTGGCTCAAGCAGTTGAGCACCTGCGTCCCATACGGAAGGTCCCATATTCAGTCCTGGGTGCCTCCTAAAAACAAACACACACAAAAAAAACAAAAAACAAACAAAGGGAAAAACAACTTAGGGGAGCCAGTGTGGCTCAGTGGTTGAGCATTGGCTTTCTGCATATGAGGTTCCAGGTTCAATCCCCAGTCCTAGTACCTCAAAAAAAAAAAAGGCTGTATAATCCTTCTTATATTGCCTTATAAGTCTTTTTTTTTTTTTTTAAAGATTTATTTATTTATTTAATTTCCCCCCCTCCCCTGGTTGTCTGTTCTTGGTGTCTATTTGCTGCGTCTTGTTTCTTTGTCCGCTTCTGTTGTCGTCAGCGGCATGGGAAGTGTGGGCGGCGCCATTCCTGGGCAGGCTGCTCTTTCTTTTTCACGCTGGGCGGCTTTCCTCACGGGCGCACTCCTTGCGCGTGGGGCTCTCACGCGGGGGACACCCCTGCGTGGCACGGCACTCCTTGCGCGCATCAGCACTGCGCATGGCCAGCTCCACACGGGTCAAGGAGGCCCGGGGTTTGAACCGCGGACCTCCCATGTGGTAGACGGACGCCCTAACCACTGGGCCAAAGTCCGTTTCCCGCCTTATAAGTCTTTATCTTTTTTATTTTCTTTATGAAAACCCCACATTTCTTATTAGCAATAACTATTACTAAATTATAAAGAATTATCTACTTACATCCATATTTATCCTAGCCTCCTCATTTGGAAAATAATTATTTTTCCAATTCTGCTCTTTAACTTTATTTACAATGCTTTCATCTGTAGGAAATGAAGCTTTAAAGAAAGCCTACAAGTAGGTACATCAATCTCTGCAGACCCAGTTTGTGTACACATTATGACAGCTACGTGCTGTGGAGAAGTGTGCGTGAACTACATCCATTTTCCCACTTCATAGGTCACAGAGGGCCTGTGGTTCCTGTATCTGAGTGGACTACAGAAGTTATAACATTTATTGAGCACCAACAATGTGCAAAGCACTAGACTGGGTGGTTTGTAGACTTTTTCTCATTTAATCATCTAGATAATCCTATCTCAAGCCTCAACTAGGCATTGATGGCCCTGGACGCTGGCATTCATCACAACAACCTTTCCACACTGTCACCAGTCTCCCCAAAAACACTCTTGTTTTTTTCATTTTTAAAAATTAGAGATGCTGTGAGCCTACACAACAGTCATGCATAATGTTCAGAATTCCTGTACATCACTCCTCCACCTAAACCTTACATTGTTGTGGAACAGTTACAGATTATGAAATAACATGAATCAGACTATTACTACTAACTATGGTCCATGGTGTACGCTTATATATTTTTTCCATACACTCCCTGCCACCAACACTATGTTTTAGTTTTGTACATTTGTTATAGTTCATGAGAGAATACTCATATTTGTACTGTAAATACCATTTTAACCCTAGTCTTTCCCCCATTCTCAGCCTCCACCAGGAAAATGACCGTCTCCTCTCATACTGAGCAAATGGGCCTATATAAGCTCACGCTTCCTCAACCCTTCTCCCCAGTCTCAGAAGAGTAGGAATCTATTTTTATGTCCTTATGTTCAAGGCTACAAACCTTGCTATGTGTGTTCTCTTCTCATCCCAGATGACCTACCTCCTGTAGGCCTCTTCTCTGAAGTTGGTTCTTTCACTTTTGCCTCCAAACCATTCTCAAGCTTTAGAAATCAAAAGAAATCCATGTCTTTGTCTTTCTGATAGCATACAGACTTCTCAATAGAGGGCTCTGTATTCACAGTTTCAATTCTTTCTTAACTACGTCTCCTTTCAACCTCTCAGATTTGATTTTTGCCCTATCAATATTAATTAGCATGACTGATTAAACACCTACTCTTAAAATTCTGGATATTTGAGACAGGGCATTTTTCTCATTCCCTGAATTTCTTCTTCACTCCTTGACAAGATTTCTTGGTCTCTTTATGAGCTTTTCTGTTTACCCATCAGTGTGGGGATCTTTGACGTTCTCCTGCATCCACTGGCATCCTTACTCTTTTTTGCTTTCTCCCTAGGCCTTCTTGTCCCTTCCCATGGTTACACACACCACTCTCATAACCAAAATGTATGTTTATCTCTGCCTTTTTCCTTCAGTATTCAAGTTTTATATTCAGAGAGAATAGACATGAGAATGTAGGTAGAGATAGAGATGGAGATTGAGATCAAGATAGAGATAGAGATAGCAAGAGAGTGAAAGTGAGAGTGAGGGGGGAATTTCAATATAGATATATCCCTCAAACTTCAAACATCTCAACCTAAATGCATTATTTTTTTCCATTATTTGTTCATTATATAACTTTTCTTATTTCATATAGTGGGGGCATATATGCACCCTCTAGAAATCTGGGCATTCTGCCTGAAGCTTCTCTCTCCCAAATCCATGCCTGCAACTGATTGACAAGTCCTAAATTTTCTGTAATTCATCTCTTTCCACGCTTCTCTACTCCTGTTATAATTCAGGTTTTCATCAGCAGTTGACAAATGAAGAAAATAATCACATCTGTCTCTCTTGAGTGAGATGCTGTTTAAATGAGATAATGTATTTTAAGAATTTAAATGCCGTGTGATATATACCTAATAAGTGTTAGACTATAAGTAATATTCCAATCTCATCACCCTTAAGGCATTCTACCCCCTGGCACCAGAACTATCAAATCTGTCCATGAAATATTACCGAAACGATTAGTTATTCAAGGGCAGATTTACTGTGATACTATAAAAGATTAAGCTTTAGGATTCCTCACTTTCTTGGCCCCCTTCCTAGTCCCTGTATGTAATTTTTATTTTTGTTTTATGTATTTGTAATTTTTATTTTTCCTTTAGAAGAAAGCTCCCCAAACTGTTAAAACCTCAGTCCCAAAACTTATAACTTATTTAATTTAAAAAAAACCCAAAAACCAACAACCTCCGTCCCCATGAAACCTGGAACGTACCGGGATGTAGTTATTAACTTAAATTCTTTTCTAGTTATGGTTCAAGGGATATTGAAATTTATGGGCAGGAAGAACTTTATGGACCTGAAATATACAAAGCTAGACAGCAATCCTATAGCGGATAAAGGAGTGCTTCTCAGAGCTACCTCCCCAGTATAGAGGGTCCTATGTGTTCCATGTCTCCATGCATGTTCTGTGCCAGTGCACTCAAACTAAGTGTGTTGGGCTGGTTTTCACGGCCATTTACTTAGAGTTAAAAATCCCTTCTTCCTGAAGGTTATTACTTCAATTTCAAGGTCTGGATGTATTTTGCATTGACTCAATTTCTTCTTCTGTCCCAAGGGATGCATAGCAAACATACTGGCCTTTATAAGACCAGTGTGCTCCTTCTTTTCTTTCTATTTCCTAGTTCCTATTTCTCTAATTTTGTAGTGTTTGCTAAACATTAGCAGCCTAAGCACTAAATACATCCATGAAAACTGTTTACTCTGTAATGTAATTGTAAACATATGGTAAATATTTATAAATAGTAACTAACACTATATATTTACTGTATATACAGTATATGTCATGGTGTATAATCTTTTTGAAAAGCTGTTGGATTTGTTATGCTAATATTTTGATAAGACTTTTATATTTATATTCATAAAGGAAATTGATCTGAATTTTTCTTCTCTTGTGTTATCATTATCAGGCTTTGGTATATCGGTATACTGCTGGCCAAATAGAATGAATTAGAAAGTGTTCCTTCATCTTGCATTCTTGGAATGAGTTTGAGAAGGATTCGTGTTCATTGTTCTTTCAATGTTTAGTGGAATTCACCAATGAACTGTCATGTCCTAGACTTTTCTTTGTTGGAAAGTGTTGACTGTTGACTCAATCTGTGTACAGGCTACCTTGCAGATATATTGCAGGCTTTTAATTCTCAGTTCAATGTGTCTTTCTCTTCACCAAGTAGTTTTTGCACATGTATTTTCCTTAGCATTTAAGACATAGTACATTGTTACAGTAAAGCCTCAAGTAGATCCTATATTCCTATACACATGCCCTTGTGTGTGGTCTCTCCTCCCTCACTGATTTTGAGGTGGACCACGTCCTTTGCTTTAGCCAATAGATCATTCATTAGCAAAAGAAATTTTATGAAATCTATGGCCACTTTTTATGTTTTTGTTATTAAATGAGGCAACTCAGTAATCAGCACTGTTAGCACACAATGAATCTATCACTTATTTTACCAGAGTAACTTGTGAGGCATATGCTCATGTGCCCATAAGAATAAACTAAACTCAGGCCACAGAATCAAAGACAAATAAGTTGATTGTTTTTTTCTTACTAAATTTGGGGGTAGTTTATTATGCCGTGATAGCTGACCACAAACTCAGCACTAACTGATTTTCTTGACAATGGCATTTTCTAGGATCTGAACATAGTACATTTTCATAGATTATTTGAAAAATTCTAGATCATGCAAATTTCTTCCAGTAACCAGTCTTACATAAACTTTAATATTCTTTCATTCATGAGATTCTTTCTTTATGTTCCTTCATTATTTTCAGTGACTATAATCTGGTAAAACTAGATATTTTGGGGTATCTTTAATTACAGAAAAAGGCCATAGGTGGGATAAATCTGAGTAGATAGGAATGGAATAGGCAGGTCCACATTGGGCCCTGATATTTGTGATGCCCAAGTCAAAATGGAAGTCCGTATTCAATATGTTTAAAATTTTAAAAGTTGTAACTATTTTTAAATAGAACACATTCTGTTAATCCACCTTTGCAAGCATAACTCTCTTCCATCCTAGAAGGCCAAATATTAATATGGAATTCTTGGGTTCTTCAGAATTTTGCACTAGAATATAACAGCACAGGATATCAGGCAGTGTCCAGTTGCTATTCTCTTGGCTCCTTTAACTCTAACATGTATTGTAAGGGGCCTCATAGTTAAGCATGTACACACTTAATCCCCCCTAATAGTCATCTCTTAGTCTCCCCCTCAATTCTAGGAGTCTACCAAAATTAGAAATGTTCCATTGAAAAATATTGTGCAAGCAATGGAAACAGGCTTAAGGCACTTTGGATTGGAAATGATACCATCTCATGAATCTTGAACATAGATGAAGTTGGCTACAAGAGTGCTTTTCCCATTGGACTATGAACTTCTGGTACATGTGGAAAAGCAAAGAGTGAGGAGACCAAAATAAGGTTTTAGAAAGTCTGAGGACAAGGACAGAAACCTCTTTTCATGGCTCAAGTGTGTCTTTTACTTTGGGTATCACCAAAAGCAGATTCTGGACCAAGTATTGGAAGCAAGCAGTTTGTTCGGGAGGTGACTTCAGAAAGCATAGGCAGAAGAAGAGATAGTGGAGAAGCCAATTAAAGGGACATTAACGAGTAGTATGCCTTTGGGCAATTGGGGCTTAATCCCCCTGGGAATCTCTAGGAGTGGGTGGAGAACACCCTCCCCCAGAGTTGGTCCAACAAAAGGGCAAGGAAGCTGGGTTATTTTTCCACCAATTTCCATCTTTTGTTGGTTGAGGATTGTTCCTGTACATGTTAAAGGCCTGCCCTTCCTGGCCTCATCCACTGAGTGCTCTGTGACCAGACAAATCTCTCAAAGGGAAAGTCACAGTTTTCCATTGTCATTGGCCTTTAGGGAAGATGGATGGCATCTGCTTCAGTAAAGAATTGGAATGCGCTTTGAGAAAATATCTACCTAAAAGAGAATGATGGTATAGAAGCACAATGTGGCCAGTAAACTTCCAAGTTTCTAAAAATCGAAAACAGTTTCTACCTGTGCTAAGAGAACACAGATATTAGAGGATAAATACCTTAACCCAGAATTGGTTTCTGGTTTATAAATATGTGCTAGTACCCGTACTTATGTTTATTGCTAGAATCAATTAAATTATTTAGGATGTTTAAGAAAAACTATCAGATGTTTTTACAAGATATCTTCAAAAATAATCATCTTTTCTATGAATTTCACTGTAGTGATGGATTTATTTTTGGACCTGTACAGGAAAGGGTCTGGCATGCATGTTTCTTAAGATCTTTGCTCAGGAATATTTCTTGATTTGAAAAGTATACACTTAAGAATATCCTTGGCTTTCACTTTAATAGTCAGTAATCATTAGGAAATGCATATTTTAGGTAAAAGGAAATGATGTATATCATAAAGCATTTGACACCATATACTTAGACTTGCACATTTTAATTATTGTTGGCTATTAAATGATTCATTATCTTTGCTAAAACTAATAATTACTATTGAGGTGTTTACATTTCCTATTCTAAACATTTTAATTTTATTTTTTAAAGGACCTATTCTAACCGTTTCCATTTCATTCTATTCATGCAGTAGGAAATTGAGGTTTTGAAAGGTTTTTTTCTGGATTTGTGTTTATAAAACAACAAATTTTGATTAACGAATACTCTTCCCTGATTTGCTCTAGTGAGGCTGCCACAGCCCAAATACCTCTGTCACACTGAAAGTGATCAAGACGCAAGAAACAAATTATATCTGGAGTCCTTTTGACAAGATTTTTTTCCTAAAGTTATTTGTACTTGAATAAGATGGAATAAAAACAACAACATTCTGACAGAATTTGAGAATAGCTGTTTATTCCATCCTTAGACCAGCTGAAAATCTTGTGGCTTTGGTTAGACACATTATGGATTTCAAATGTGATGTATTGCCGTTGCAATTTAACATTTAGTGAATAGCTATATTATATATGCTATATAATATAAAGCAACATATTCAATATGTGCTAGGTAACATATAATTGATTTATAATATATAATATATACAACACACACAAACCATTAATTTGTTTTACAAAGGATTTAAAACAGTTTATATTCTTGCAGGAGTGACTGGTTTTCTTGATATATGGGCTGCATTTCATTTGAAAATGGGTTAGCAATCTTTAACATGTGAAGTTTTAAATGCTATTCATGGGAATGAATTAAGGGTATAACAATGTCATAATACTTGTCTAGTCCATTGGTTGATATGATTAATTTGGTTTTTTTTTTAACTTCAAAGAATATTTTCATGCAGAATCTAGCTTACAGACATTTTAAACATTTGTTGTTCATTAATTACTTACGTATCTGGTGTGAAATAGAAAGAAAGAACAACAGTAAAATTTATATTATGTTCTCACATTATCATTCTACCTTAGGGTTGAGGAGAATTTTTAAAACTATTTTCTCATTTCATGGAGAATAATAAATGGTAACCTTCTTAGAAAAAAGTGGTATAGCTTCAAAGGAAAGGACCAGAGTAGATAATCAAAAGAGTAAACCGTCCGCCCACTGTAATGAATTTTACTAGCTATTAGCTTAAGGTAAATATTATAACAAGGTGATATGAGAAGTTTTCGTTGGACATGCTTCTTTCTGTTTCCCTTCATTATCAATCACAACTAAATTTATTTCTATCTATTGGCCATGTTGCAAATTATATTGATTGATATGGAGACAGCCCACTCCTAAATCATAGAAAATATGGTAGACAGTAATGCTTATGAAATATTTCATGCATAATCTCATTTTCAGTCCCCTTTCAGTTACATAGAGTTATATGACTGGTTCTGGCCAGTGAAGTGTAATATGTGCCACTTTGAAACTGAGCACTGAAAAGGCCCTGAGCAACTTTCTGGCCATTCCTCTTCTCCTGCCTCATCAACCAAGGACGAGCGGTGTGCCTGCTGGTGCAGGTGCAAGTTAGTGGCATTTTTGCAGCCTGGATCCCTGAGCGATTTTAGGGAGTGGACCTTCCTCTAACCTATGCAGGATATGCATTGTGGCTGAAAAATAAATTCGTGCATTAAGCAATGCAGATTTGAGAATGGTGTGCTACTTCAGTATAATTTCATCTATTCTAACTAATAAAATAGAACTAAATATTGCTTTACTGAAGTGAATTTTAGGTTTTACACCAGTAGAAATGATTAAGCTTTTTCCTTTTATTTAAATTTTGATAGCTGTATATGGAGCTGTTCCATTTCCTTTACGATTTGTTCCTCTCAGTCCTGGACGATACCCTTGTAAAATTTTGTTGACATCAAGGTATGATGTCCGTGTTTATTGCATTGAAGGCATTGTGAATGAAGAACATCCAGAAGCCAAATTTGAGTTTAACACACCAGCATTTGAAGCCCTTACCCAGAATATTCCAATAGTAGGTGCAAAATTTCCATTTTTCATATATTCTCATTTGTACTATTACTGTCTCAAAGTTCACCAAACTTCTGATCTGGAACTATTACAGATGTATTATTTGCTGTCAATTGTTTCTACATATTTATGTCAAAGTTTTCTTCCTGAATAGAAATGTTATCATGTTACTCACATGATTAATCACTTCTGCTGGATCAATTTGCTTAAAAAATTAACTCTAACTCCTATAACCTATTGTCAAGTTCGTACTCAATATTCATGCCTTCTTGGCTCCACCAAGCAGAATTATGGACTGTCAGATCACTCTCCTCAGAAGTCTGTTGTAACCATAAAACGTGTTTAAGCTGAGATCCTAAGCACTTACAAAGATGACTGACTGCTAGTCAAAGTAACAAAACAGAATAGAAGAATGTTATGTAATTGTGAGAAACTTTGGATTTCTTTTGAGTGAGAAATTGCTGTTGGTTTGTTTAAATTATTAAGTATATAACAAAGTCAACCCAAATCACACAAAAAGTTGCTCTTATGAGATATGGAATCTTTGCTATCTGAGCTGTCTATACCTTTAGAACACCTTTTAGTATTTCTGATTAGGTGGTGCATGTGTAATCCAAGATCATTTTGTCATTTGTCATTACAAATAAAGTAATTTGTAAGTCAAACGAAGTGGCATTCCTCTAGATATTAAATAATCCATGGGTGGGTCTATCAGGTGATTTTCCTTTATGACACTGAAAGGACGCACAGTCATCCTTTTGCCTTATGATCAAGGTGTTTTTTTTTTGTCTTTATTTATTTATTTGAATGTTCCATTAAAAATATATAAGGTCCCTATATACCGCCCATCCCCCTCACCCCACTCCTCCCATATCAACAACCTTTTTCATCATCATGGGACATTCATTTCATTTGGTGAATATATAATTTTGAGCACTGCTGCCCCATATGGATAATGGTTTACTTTATAGTTTACACTTTCCCCCAGTCCACCCAGTGGGCCATGGTAGGACATACAATGTCCAGCAACTGTCCCTACAGTACCACCCAGGACAACTACAAGTCCTGAAAATGCCCCCACATCATATTTCTTCTTCCCTCTCCCTACCTACCTTCAGCAGCTACTGTGGCCACTTTCTCCACATCAATGCTACATTTTCTTCCATTACTAATCACAATAGTTGCAGAATAGAGTACTTTTTCTTAACAAATTCGACTTTCAAATGGATATTCTTGAGAAATATAAGTAAAATTGCAATAAGTAGTTATATTAAAAGTAACAAGAATTAAAATGTAATCTAACTTTTCCTGTTTTCTACCTCCTTTTCATGCTTTAGAGTAATAAAACAAAGAATGAATGGAAATTTCAAGTCACTATACAAGGAGAATGGTTTTATGGACCTTCTATTTTATACGTTGGAACAGGTGAAACTGCACTATATCCTCTTACATTCAAACCTATTTTGGAGTGTGAGATCATGGTATGAATTCATTGATTATTTTCCCATTGTTAGTATGCTGCTAAAACAATGTATTGTGCTAACCTATGTTTAATTGATGATAAAACTATTTTTGTAGAAAGGTTATATGTTCCATGAGTTTGATAATTAGTGTTCAATATTTGCTTGAAACTTTAATAAAAGTTTTAACTTAGATAAAATATCTGGAAGTCACAATGCCACTGACTGCCATTACTTATATCCAGATTTTTATAATTACAGAACAAAGTAAAACCATTGTTTGTTTTGTTTCTGTTCACTAAGTAACTTGGTACATCAATCAATATTTTCTTAGATGACATATTTTTTGCCGAGTATATAAACCTGTATATAATTGGTATGTATGAAAATGATTACATAAACTCTGTAATTTAGAGAAATTAAAAGGAAAAAAATAAGATCTTTTCACCAGAAGATTATCTTTATTAATCAAGTAGAATCATTTTACATGAACTGGAAAAGACAATGGCTCACACCTCTTAGCTCATTTCACTAACCAGAATCAATATTAATAGGATAGGGAAGGTTTTAAGGCATTAAATTATGATTCTGATAAACCTAAAATTTGGCTGCTTTGTCACAGGGAAAACTTATTCTCAAAAATGAAGTAGATGGTATGGAGCACATCTTTGAAATAAAAGGGATTGGGAAAAAACCTCTGGCCTTGGAACACATCACTGTAGAGTGCCAAGTGGGGATTATAACTAATAAGCACATTATGATACCTAATTACACAAGGAATATCTTAACATATAAGGTAAGCTTTTTAAACATTTTAGTATGGAAGTATTTTTAGAAGTATGTTGAATTACAGAAATTTTAAAAATATTTAATTTTACTTTATCATGTGAAGTAATATAACATAAGGATATGCTTACAATTCTATTAATTAGCCCAGCAGGCATTAAATTTAATTTCAATTATAAAGTTAAACCGCATGAGCCAAGTTTTATCACTGTTTTAGTATATAATCATAAAACGCATTAAAATCTACTTATTTGAGTCATGCAGTTTTTTATTTATTTCAAGCATATTTTTAAACATATTTTATTAAAGTTGTGAACTTACAAAGCAATCATGCACATGTGTGGAATTTCCCTACAACATTCCTCCTCCAACACATTACACTGTTGTGGAGCATTTGTTATAAATTATGAGATAATATAGTCAGACTATTACCACTAACTATGGTCTATAGCATATATTTGGTATGTTTTTTCCATACCCTCCTATTATTAACAGAGTACATCTCTGGCATTGATGCAAGAATATTACAATATTGCTGTTGAATATGGTCCATAGCTTACGTTAACTGTATTTTTCTCATGCTTCTCCACATTCTTAACACCTTGCAATAGTGATGAACATTTGTTCTAGTTCATATAAGGACATTCTTGTATTTGTGCTATTAACCACAATTGTCATCCATCTCTGGGTTCACTGTGTTATTCAGTCCGTAGATAAATCTCTAGCGTTCTTTCAATTGACATTTACATCCCTAGCCTACCCTTTCCAGCCACAATCCCATTTATAAATCAACTGTGTTAGTTCTACTGACTGTAATGTGTTACTATCAACTCTATCCATTTCCACATTTTTACAGTCAAGTTAATTTAAAACTTCTACATACATTAAGCATCAGTACCCCTTCTCAGCCTAGTCATGTATATTTTTGCTTGAATAAATTTTACATAATAATAAAAGGCTTTTTCAAGAAATTTAAAAGCAGCTTAAATATTTTAAAGTGAAATATATCAACACAACAAAATTTCAGAAGATCATGCTATCATTTACCAGTCTGAATAATATTGGGAATGTAAAGAAATGCATAATTCCTTGCATCTTTATTTTTATGAAGTTTTATTCTTGACTTTTCTCACCTGACATTTAAGCCAGTCCTGGGTTTGTTTCTTTTGTCTTTTCCACCCCATCCCTTTCTTTATCTCTACTTTGTTGTGTGCCCAATAGGATCCTTGAAAGAAGCTTAGCATCTCATTTTCATAGGTGCTGGAATTATTATTTTTTAAGTGAATTGCAGAAGTTTGAAACTCACTGGGTTTGCAGTCTGAATTTTTCTAATTTTAAGCAATACTTGCCTAGATTTTCTTTTTTCACTAGATTGCAAAATGGAGTGAATATTTTAAAGGGAAATACCATCTTGTCACTCCCCTGTTAAAACCCTTCAAAGTCATCACATTACCTTCAGAATCACATCCACATCCCCTGAAGAGGTTTATAATGTCCTTGAATAACTTTCCTTGATTATCTGTTCAGCGTCATTTCTTGCCATCCTGACTCTAGCAGCAGTTACATCTTTGTGTACAATATTTATTTTTCTACTACTTGGAAGTCTCTACCCCAGCCCCTACCATCCCTCTCTCTGAGTCTAAGTCCTGTTCCATCCGTTAGGGCAAAGCTTGGATGTCATTCTCTCTAATAACCTTTCCCTGTCCCTATAAGTCCAGATTAGATGCTTTCTATATTCTTCCATATCATATTTTTTTCACCTGCCCCACTGTCATATGTATTGCATCATGTTACTATTACCTGTTTATTTTATTTTTTATCTCCCTCAAGACTATAAACAATGAGAACATGGGCATGTCTCTCTTATCCACATTTTTATACCTGACATAAATCAAGCACAGAATAATTTTTCAAGAAAGATTTGTTTAATGAATGAATAAAAACATAATGTGTGGGAAAGGAAAAGAAACAATGAAAGACTTGGTAGAGAAAATACATCATGACAGCTGAGATTTGCCATAAATAAGGAGAACATAAATTTTCTACCAGCCCATTTCCTCTTACAAAATATGCTGGTGAGAAGACAAAAGTGTCTTAAAAGTTGGTGCAAACAGGTTAAGGAAAAACCTATAATTTGAATGCATTGGTTAGTTCACTTTATTGGCAGTGATGAAGATGATGCTTATGGCTTTTTGTTGTTATTTTACTCTTCACAATGAAGGTTTTTGTTTTTTTTTTTTTAATGTTACATTAAAAAAATATGAGGTCCCCATATAACCCCCACCACCCTCATCCCAGTCCTCCCACATCAAACCTCTTTCATCATTGTAGGACATTAATTGCATTTGGTGAATATATTTTGGAGCATTGCTGCACCACATGGATAGTGGTTTACATTGTAGCTTACACTTGCACCCAGTCCACCCAGTGAGCCATGGCAGGACATAAAATGTCCAGCATCTGACCCTGCAGTACCACCCAGGACAACAAAACGTCCTGAAAATGCCCCCACATCATATCTCTTCTTCCCTCTCCTTACCCTCAGTAGCTACCATGGTCACTTTCTCCATATGAATGCTACATTTTCTTCCATTACTAATCACAATAGTTCCAGAATAGAACATCAGTAGGTTCACTCTAATCCATACTCTATTCCTCCATCCTGTGGACCCTGGGATGGTTATGTCCACTCCACCTCTATATTGAGAGGAGGCTTAGATTCCACACGGATGATGGAGGCAGTTCTCCTGTTTGCAGTTGTAGACACTCTTGGCTCCCTGGTGTGGTGGTTGACCTTCACCTCCATGTTAGCTGACTGGAGTAAGTTCATTAAACCAGAGGGTAGGAGTTGCAGGTCTGTTGAGGTTCAGGGCCTGGCTATCACATGGACAGTCCAGAGATCCAGGTCCCCTGAGCATATGACAAACCCCAGCACCAACCACAGGTCTGGTAAAATGACAGGAGAGTCTTATAAACAAAGGTCACATCTGAGTCCAGCTCCATCACACAGAAACACAAACGCCAAGGAAGGGCCAAATGACATGGCACTGAACTCCATCTGCCATGACCATAGAACCTGTGGGTCGCTGTAGCCCTCAGAAGAACTGATACCTGGGCTTGTATCTACTTTGGCTGTCTCTGGGACCCTGCTGAGGTGTGCATAAGGGTGACCCCTCTGATGACTTCCTGACTCTCTTTTGGAGACTCGTAGCCATATAAACTCTTTTGTCCTTTCCATTTCCCCCTTTTATTCAAGGTCAAAAAGCATTTTTGACACCTGATATTTCATGTATGCTGAAATATTCTGCTGGTCTGAGTTGACCCTTTTTTTTTATTCAAGGTCATTTTCTAGTTACATCATCAGCTGGTACTTGGTAGTAATCCCTCAGTACCAGTGAGACTCATCCCTGGGAGTCATGTCCCACGCTGTGGGTAATGTAATGCATTTACGTGCTAAGTTTGGCTTCGAGACTGGCCACATTTGAGCAACAAGGAGGCTCTTAGGAGGTAGTTCTGGGAAACGGACTTTGGCCCAGTGGTTAGGGCGTCCGTCTACCATATGGAAGGTCCGCGGTTCAAACCCCGGGCCTCCTTGACCCGTGTGGAGCTGGCCATGTGCAGCGCTGATGCGTGCAAGGAGTGCCGTGCCACGCAAGGGTGTCCCCCGCGTGGGGGAGCCCCACACGCAAGGAGTGCGCCCGTGAGGAAAGCCGCCCAGCATGAAAAGAAAAAGCAGCCTGCCCAGGAATGGCGCCGCCCACACTTCCCGTGCCGCTGACGACAACAGAAGTGGACAAAGAAACAAGACGCAGCAAATAGACACCAAGAACAGACAACCTGGGGAGGGGGGGAAATTAAATAAATAAATAAATCTTTAAAAAAAAAAAAAAAAAAAGGAGGTAGTTCTTAGGCACCCTGTAGCTCTAGGCCTAGCTCATATTTCAGGCATGCAGGCTCACAAGTATAGTCATTAGTATCAAGGGCTCATTGTTGGACCATCCTTCTTTATTGGTCTTAGTCATTGCATGAAGTTATTTTTTGAATATAGGTCTTTCTAAAAGAATAATGTTATATATTAACTGTTTATTTGATTAAATATATTAAGTTGATAGCTTTTAATTTCAATTATTCTCACAAGCCATATTAACTGATGGCTATATTTCTGACATGTTAATACACAAATTAATACTGAGGAATCAAATAAATTTGCCTTTATAATACACATTTGCAGTGAAGTTCTTTCTGTAATTAATGATATTGACTATTACATTTGTGAAATATTATTTAAAATATTAAAAATACTGTTCACATGTTCTAGGTCTTCCTAATATTTCTGTATTTGTATTGTTCCTCCATTTGTTGAAAAGCAGAAGCATGTATGTATGACCTAAGAAATATTAGTCCCTAGAGGTAGTATCAATATATAAAGTATCAATTTTCTAAATATGAAAAGTACCATTAATTTTACTCTACATGTACTAATGAGCACATATTTGGATTACCAGTTTACCTATCCTTTCAGTCTTAATATTTGGAATTATTGCTTACTTTTCAATGGAAATTCCCTTGGGAAACACATGAGATGCTGTCAAGCAGAAAAACTAGGGTAGGAAGCTTTGCTTTATAGTGTCAGGTTTCATCATATACTTGCTTTGGGTTCACTGAGGGACCACTGAAATGTTTCTGATTCTCCATCTTTCTTCTCTGATCTGTAAAATGAAGAGAGAAAGTTGACTTAATGAATTCAAGTCTTCTCTCTCTCTCTCTTTCTCTTGCCCTCTATTATGCAATATCTTCCTATTCACTGGATTACTTCCTTTAACCTATAAATATTCTCAAAATTTTCCAACATGAAAGAAAACTTCTCTGACCATACTCCCTCTTCATCTATTAACTTATTTTTTCCCATAATTACTAAACTTCTTGAAAATCTATATTCTCATGGTTACTTCTTATTTTATGGCATACAAGTTTTAGCTCCTCTAATCTGCTGTGACTGCTGCCTCAACTATCACCCAATACTTTTTGTTCAAGAAATATTAATTATTTCCTAAGTCACATGCTTTACCATCCTTTTAGTGTAGGACACTATTAATCTGCCAACTCAACACTCTTCAGCTTTTATTTTATAACATTCTATATTTCTCATCTCCCTACATTTCTTGGTTATTCCTACTCTGGTTCTTTTCCTTCTCTAACCATACGATTTATTTTCAAGTTTCCACCTTCAAAAACATTCTTGTTTATGTACATCATCCTACTTTACAGTTTCCTAGGTTCAAACTATCATATTCTAGTCACCAATTGCACATACATACTTTTATTCAAACTGTATCTCTAAGCTCCAGCCCCTCATTATCAATTACTTGCTATACAGCTCTACTTGATATTCTGATTTGAGTTGATACTCTGTTTCCAACTCAAACTAAGTATATCCTTCTTAGATCTTTTTCCTTATTCTATTTTTAATTTGCTAGTAGCCATTTTTATGATGAGTTGCATTACAACATCCTATTAAAATAATTAAATGATTAAAAGAATAGGCAAGTGGATGTGGCTCAAATGGTTAAGCTCCTGCCTCCTACATGGGAGGTCCTGGATTCAGTTCCAGTGCCTCCTGAAAAAAAACAGAAACAAGCAACAAGCAAAACAAATGAATAAAACCAACTCTGGGAAGCCAATGTGGCTTAGTGGTTGAGCACTCGCTTCACACATAATAAGGTCCTGGGTTCAGCCACTGGTATCTCAGAAAAAATAAAATGGTTTGAAATAAGTTGGACTTTATGAAAGAAAAAAAAATCAGAGAACATAATTGAAATTTAGAAAATGTGCTATAAAATTTTATAATAGTGACAAAGTAATAGAAAATAGATATGCAATAAGGAAGGCAGGAAAGACAGGACCTCCAGAATAGTTGCATGACAACTTCCATAAATTCATTCCTCCTTAAAAGCATCAAAAACACTGGCAATAGCTGTAAAAATCAAAATTTTCAGAACTCTGGAAATGAGACAAAGACTTCAAACAATACAAACAACATGAGAAGTGGTTATTCAAGAAAAACTGCTGAATCTTGGTAGGGGCAGGAGAAGTTGTGACATTTTCTCTTGGTATAGTCTCATCCCCCTCTCCTCAGCATCAAGTTAGTCTTGAAAATCTGCAGTTTCACAACACTGGTAGCTGTGAAAACCGGTAACCTTGAAGCCAAGGGAAAGGGCAAAACGTGTGTGGATATCCTCAAGAAGTCCCATCTCAAGTACATTGTCACTTATTAACCTGTTTCACAGTTCCCTAAAAACACCCCATTAGCAAGATATTGTTATTATTTAACTTGTCTCAGAGCTTGCTCTGGTGGAAAGACCCTATCCTCAAGGAATTTATCCAAAATCCTTCAGCAGCAATTGTTTAACATTGTAGTTTTGGAGACTGCAATAGCAGTTGAGGCCAACAAGAATTTGGTCAAAAACTTGAAAGGAAGACCTTGGAACAAGATATCCTTTGAAAGCTCTGACATATCCCTGGGAATCAAGCAGCCTGCATGCATGTGCAGGGTTGTGGACTTGCTCAGGAAAGACTTCAAAGAGCTCTGATTTACTTTATTTGGCTGCTCAAAAAATACCATGCAATGGTTGGCTTAAACAATGAGAATTTATTTGCTCATGGTATTGAGGCTAAGAAAAAGTCCAAATCAAGGCATCATCAAGGCAATACCTTCTTCCCAAAAACTGATCTTCTTGAGCTAGCTGCTGGTGATCCTTTGTATTTTGGTGCCTCTGTCACATGGCAATGCGCATGACAGCCTTTCCTGGTCTCTCCATTTTCTACAAGTTTTCATTGAATTTAAGCTTCTTGCTTCTTTCTGTGTGTCTGAATTTCATTCTGTTTATGAAGATCCATCCTAATTAAGGTGGGCTATTGCCATCCAAAGGTACTATTTACAATAGGTTCACAACCACAGGAATGGATTAAGTTTAAAAATATGTCTTTCTGGACTATATACACTCCAAACCACAACAAACTCTGATCTTTTAACTCTGACTAATATAGAAGCACCATTTGAACTTAAAAAGGAGGCTAAGACAGAGTTGTAAACTACCTGAATTCTGAAGGTGTGTCAGAGTACACATACATTTTTGCTTGGCAATGGTGGAAGACCTGTTGGTTCAAGACATTTAAAGAAATCTGTGACAAACAATTGCTGAAAATTAAGCTAAGCAATATGGTAATTTAAGTGGGCACACACTACAGTGAATACAAACTTTATAGAATTAATCTAGGAAAGGCAGTAAACCATAAACCACAAAAACAATGACAAAATAAGAACAACAACAATAAACACTGGGAAGGCGAGGTTCTGATTTCCAGAGTGAATATATTACTTCATGTACAATACACAGTTTTCAACAAAATTTATGAGGCACACAGATCAACAGGAAAGTATGAACCAGACACAGAAAAATTAGCAGTTACTAGAAACTATCCCTGAGGGGCCTACTTGTTGTATTGACTAGACAAAGACTTTAAATCACCCCTTTTAAATATGTCCAAATGAACTAAAACAAATAATGTCTGGAAAAGTAATGGAAAATAAGAATTGTAAAAAAAATCAGAAATTCTGAAGTTGAAAATTATATTAAATGGGAGGAAATATTCAGCAGAAGAACTCAAAAATAGATGTGAGGTGGCAGAAGAAACAACAAATTTGTACGTGAAAATAGATCTAATTTGAGGAAGAGAAAAAGAATAAAGATTAATGTACAGAACCTTAGAGACCTGTGAACAGCATCTAGCATACAAAAACAAGCAAAATAAGAAATTAAAATGGCACACTAGAAAATATCTAACTCAAAATCTTACAGTAATGGAAGATTAGAGGAACAAAATGGCATAAGCTATATAGAAGACCAATAGGAAAATGGCAGATGTAAAACTTTCTTGCTAGTATTGCATTAATTGTAAATGAATTAATACACTCAACTTTAATATCAGAGGTTGGGAGAAGGATTAAAAAATGAAAATGATCCAGCTCTATGTCATCTGCAAAAGACAAACTTTAAATCCAATGACAAAAATAGGTTGAAATTAAAAAGATGAAAAAAGATACACCATGCAATTATTAATAAAAGAGAACTGGAGTGGCTGGACTATTTTCAGGTAAAATTGACTTTGGGACCAAAATTGTTACTGGAGACAAAGAGAGACATTTAACAGTGATAAAATGTTAATCTATCAGAAAGACTTAACAATTATCAACATAAATGCACATAAAAACAGCCTTAACATACATCATACAAAACCAACTGAATTGAAGGGAGTACTAGACAATGATAAAAATAGTTGATGACTTAAATATCCTACTATCTGTAATGGATAGAACAATTAGCCAGTAGATTAGCATTCATATAGAAGACTTCAGTGACACTTTAGATCGACTACATCTAACAGACGTCTATTGAGTGCTTCATGCAACAATAGCAGAATAAACATTCTTCTGAAGCATGCACACATGGAACATTTTTCAGATCATGTTCTAGACCATAAAACAAGCCGTAATAAACTTTAAAAGGATGGGGTCATATAACATATGTTCTTTGACAATAATAGAATTAAATTAGTAAACAATAATGAATAGAAGTTTGGGAAATTCACAAATGTGTGGCATTTAAAACAACATATTCTTAAATAGTCAATGAGCAAAGAAGAAATCACAAGGAAATTGGAAAATAATTTGAGATTAATGAAAACAAACAAACAAACAAAAAACACAGCCAACCAAAAATTTATGAGTTGAAACTAACCCAGTGCTTAGTGGGAAATTTATAGCTACAAATGCCTATATTATAAAGGAAGAATACTGTGTGGCTTCCACCTAGCTCATGTGCACAGTCTTCCTTATCCCAGACTTGCCTATGATCCCAGCAAGGGTTTTCTTGGCTGTCTTTTCCCCTGGTTCTTTCTGTTAAACTTACAGCTTTTCTGGCACTTTGCTTATATCAGAGATATCAGCCTCCCCTTAGTTTCTTCTCCACTGAGAGTGGTATTGTTTCAACACTACTGCCAGGTAAAGATTTTCCACTCTCTTTTCCAAATAAAGTCAGTGTCCTCAGGCAGAGCTGCAGATTTCATCATCTTTCAGGCTTGCCTCTCTGCCCAGACAGACACATACCCATGCCATGAGTGAGCCCTGGGGTGAGGGGGAAGGTGGCAGCCTCAGTTTTCCCTGCTTGCCCCACAAACATGGAAGGAGACTTTGCTTTAGAGCAAACTGTGGGTGGGGGTGGTGATTGGGGTGCCAGTGCTTTTGGCAGTGCCTGGGGTACAGCTTTTACCCTATGAGTAAAGGCTGGGTGGGGGAAGAGAGGCCAGGTACCCCAGGGAGCCACACTGCCTGGAATCTTCTGGAGCTTCTGCAATGTGAAACTGGGGGATAGGAGGGATGGGATGAGAAGGGTGAGCAACCTGCCCTTCCTGGGCTGAAGCCATTGCCCCAAACTGGGAGAGAGGGTGCATTGTCTTCTTGGGAGAACTTGCCCTGGCAGAGCTTCCATAACCCAGAGCTGGGGATTATGGCTCAAAATCAAGTTCTCCCTGCTCTCACAAGGAAGTGGTAGGTTCCCTTAGATATATGTTTCTATACTTGTATGCCCTTAGGACCATTTCCGCAGACTGTAACTGATTGCTTTTATTTATTTATTTTATATTATTATTTTAAAAAAATTTTCTCCCCTTCCCCGCCCCCTCCCCCAGTTGTCTGCTTTCTGTGTCCATTCACTGTGTGTTCTTCTGTGTCCGCTTGTATTCTTGTCAGCGGCACCTGGAATCTGTGTCTCATTTTGCTGTGTCAGCTCTCTGTGTGTGCGGTGCCGTTCCTGGTCAGGCTGCACATTTTTTGCACTGGGCAGCTCTCCTTACAGGGCGCACTCCTTGCGCGTGGGACTCCCCTATGCAGTGGACACCCCTGTGTGGCATGACACTCCTTGCGTACATCAGCACTGTGTGTGGGCCAGCTCATCACATGGGTCAGGAGGCCATGGGTTTGAAACTTGGACCTCCCATGTGGTAGGTGGATGCCCTATCTATTGGGTCAAATCCACTTCCCTCATTGCTTTTAATATGTTCTCCAGTTATTTTGTTGTTTTGCTGGGGAGATGGTCTGCTCAGCTCCTCGCTCCACTGTTATGGAAGCTCCACCCCTGCACCCCTCACTCTTCACTTAAAAGCAGATATGGCTCAAGCAGTTTGGCACCTGCTAACCACATGCAAGTTACCAGGTTTGGTTCCTTTGCCTCCTAAAGAAGATGAACAAAACAGTGAGTTCATGCAAAGGACTGACACTGCAACCTGACACAACAGGATGACAAAAATAGATGATGCAATGAGGAGATGCAATGAGGAAATACAAGAAACACAACAAGCAGGGAGAAGAGGTGGTTCAAGTAATTGAGCACCTCATTCCCACATGGGAGGTCACAGGTTTGGTTCCCAGTGCCTCCTAAAAAGAAGACAAGCAGACCAAGAGAGCACACAACAAACTGACACACAGATCAGACAGTGAGCAAAAACAACAAGGGGTGGGGGAAGAAATAAATAAATAAAATAAATCTTTAGAAAAAGTATTGTGATAGGTAATATTGCATATATAAGACCATCTTTCTCTGCAACTGAACAAATGTATGTTAATACTTGTAGCAGTTTGATATATAGTTAGGAGTTCCAAAAATAGATATTGGATTATGTTTGTAAACTGGTCTGTACCTAGGCTTGGTAATACAAAATTCTGTTATTTTGCATCAACACCCCTTTGGCTGACTAATATAATACTATATACAAGATGTTAATATCAGACAAAAAACCCACATTGTGCTAAGTGAAAGAAACCAGACACAAAGCACTACATATTTTCTGATTCCATTTATATAAAATGTAAAGATAAATCAATTTATAGAGATGAAGTTAGATTACTGGTTATTTAGGGCTGGGGAAGGACTGTTAAGGGGTGTGGAGTTTTTCTTTTTGGAGTAATGAAATTTTTCTAAAATTTTTTGTGGTATGAATGCACAACATCGTGATTATACTATTAATAAAAACCATTGATGGGGAGCCACTGAGGCTCAGTGGTGGAGCACCAGCTTCCCACATATAAGGTCCTGAGGTTCAATGCCGGACCCCTGGACCTCAAAAAAAAAAATCCATTATTATACACTTTGGATAGATCATATAGTATGTAAAAATGTCTCAACAAAACAGCTTAATAAAAAAACAAATAAATTAATGTGCAAGAATAGTCAGAAATAGCAGCTATGTAACAGCAAGGGAATCATAGATTCATTTTTTATTTTGTTTATCATTATTGTTGAAATAATAAATGTTCTAATAATGATTGGAATGATAAATGCACAACTATGTGTTTATACCAAATACTACTGATTGTACATTTGGATGAATTGTATGCTTTATTAATATGTATCAATAAAATTTATTTGTTTTTAAAAAAGGAAGAATGATTTCAATTCAATGACCTAAGAAACAATGAAAAGAAGAGCAAACAAAATACAAAGCAAGCACAAGGAAGACAATAATTAAAGATTAGAGTGAAATAACATGATACAGAGAATAGAAAACATTACAGATAATCAAACAGAAAGTCAGTTATTTGAAAAGATCAATGAAATTAACCAATTTACTTTGACTGACCAATTTAAAGAATTAGGAAATATCAACTTCTACCTGCAAAAATAAAAATTAAAGAATACTAAGAACAATTGTATGCCAACAAAGGTGATAAATTAAAATAAATGATCTAAACCTAGAAAGACAAGTACCACCAAACTGACTCAGGAAGAAAGAAAATATTATGGGCCTATAACATGTAAAAATTGATTTAATAATTTAAAAACTTCCCACAAAGAAAAGCCCAGTCTCAGATGGCTTCAGTGGTTAATTCTATCTACATTAAAGAAGTAATAGCAACCCTTCCAAAGAATAGAGAGGAGAAAACATTTTCAACTCTTACTATCATACCAATATTATTCTTATAATGAATCCAGACAAAAACATAAGAACAGAAATCTACAGAACAATTTCCTTTAGGATCATAGATGCAAATATTCTCAAAACAATACTAGTAAAATGAATTGGGCAGCATATAAAAAGGATTGTATGCCATGAGCAGGTGGAATTTAATAACATAAGAGTTTAACATTTGAAAATCAGTCAATGTAATATACTATATTAATGTTTAATAAAATGACAAAAACCATATTACGATCTCAGTAGATGCAGAAAATTTGATGAAAACCAACATACTTTAATAATAAAAACACAAAACAGAAGTCAGTAAGCTCTTTTTGGGGGGCTTGCAAGGCAGGAAGTGTTTGGGCATCAATTTGGAGAGACTGCAACAGAAGTAGTGCTTACTAAAGGTAGAATTGTGGGTTTCTAGCACTGCGGTTGGAAGTTGTGGGGAGGCACGTTCCTTCCCCTTAGGGCTGGTGGCCGCAGCATTCCCTGAACTGTCGGTAGTGCAGTGGCATTCCCAAGCACTGTGTTCCCCAGAAGAGTGGGCACCAGGTCCGTGACCCCTAAGCCCCTGTAGCTCACGTTCCACAGACCCACATACCCTGAGTCTGCAATATGCCAGACTTCCCTCTCCTGAATCCAGCGCTCCCTGAGGTATGAGATCACCCTAGCCCTCTGGTTTTGGACTGACTCTGTGAGTCGCAGGGATTTGGTGGGAGGTACAGAGGGACCAACAAGTGTGGGCTCAATTTTCTGCCCCCCCCCCTTTTTTTTTTTTGAGCTTGGAGGAGCATACCAGCTGGCTTGGGGAGATCCTGGGAAGAAAGGATAGGCGAATCTGCTGAGAAAGCCCAATTTACCTAAACACCCTGGGATAGGAAACTTGGTCTGGGAGAAGGTGGAGTCAGAAAAACAATTAGCCATCCCCTCGGACACCTAAGGGAGAGGGACTGTAGGACGTGTTTTTCAAGCTTCCAATATCATATTTGGGGTTTCTGGTGAGGTGTGCATGCTCTCTTTTAGGAAATTAAGAGTCATTGTTTCCTCTGTTGATTTGGTTCACCAAGGACCCACTTGAATCTCCTACCGGACCCCTCACACAGCTTTCCTGCTGCTCTGGGAGAGAGGGAAGTGAGAAAGGGAGAAAGGGGGAAGGTCAGACTCCTAAGCATTGTATTCAAATGCAAAGAGGATTCCTTGCTTGAAACTTTGCCTGGTCTTTTTTGTTGGTTTCTTTTCTTGTTTCTCCTTCTTCTTTATCCCCCCATGGCCCTTTCTTCTTCTTCTTTTTCCTTTTTCTTGCTTGCTTTCCAACCCCCCCCCCACCTTTCCCCTCTTTTTTTTTCTTTCTTTCTCTTATTTTTCATATTTTTGTATATTAAGTGCCATAGGGAGCACTTCACATTTATTGTGTTACCTCATCCTCGATTTCCTATTTTCAGTGTGTACTGATTTTGGCTACCAATGGTAGCCCTCTCCTCTACATCTTTCTATCCTCCATCATTTATTGTTTCTCTTACATTCCACCTCTCTTTGTTTAGCCCCCAATTTTTCTGACTTTTTATTTCTAATACCTTTGTTCAGTTTTCTGTCTTTTATTCACTCTCTATATTATTGTCTTTTCTTTTCTTTTTCCCTCTATCCTGACCACATTGGTCTCTTAATTCATACTATATTCCTCCCCATATTCAGTTTACTGTCTCATTATAGGTACTCCACTATTCTTACTGTTATAACTCTACACAACTTACATGGCTCTAATATTCATTTTCCTAGATCTCACATGGTTCTTCTGTTAACATTTACTATCAATACTACTATTATCCTTTTTCTTTTCTCACTCTTTTTGGTTTCTCTTACCATAATATTTTCCTACAAGTGAACTTAGCCAACAACAAGGAAATAGAATAAGAAGAACAAAGTGACAAGAAGATTTAACATACACACAAAAACAACAACAAATTAAACCCCAAGACTAGACAAAGAAGCTCATCAACTGAATAAACCAACCAAGATAAAATGATGACCAGAAAGCAAGAAAAAACTACAAATCAAACCAATAATTAGGAAAACATTGCCCAATCCAATGAACAAACTAAAAACCAGGAAGAGAAGTGGAACACCGAGCAAGTAATTAAAGCTATCAAAACATATATTAGAGACCAATGTAATGAAGTGAAGGAAGAGATTAAGAATATGAAGAAAACAATTGGAGACAACATAGAAGAAACTACAATCATGCACAAAAAGATGAGAGGTATGATGGGGATGAACAGCACAATTCAAGAAATCAAAAATACACTCTCAACAAATAACAGATTTGAAGAGGCGGAAGAAAGAATTAGTGATGTGGAAGACAGTACATCTGAAATCAAACAGATAGTAGAATTGATAGATAAAAAGATAGAAAAAATCCAGCAGGAACTTAGGGACCTTGTGCAAAATGCACAAGCATACACATTATAGGCATCCCAGAAGAAGAAGAGAAGGGAAAGGGAACAGAAAGGTTATTGGAAGAAATAATGACTGAAAACTTCCCAAACCTACTGAGGGAGATGAGTGTCCATATCCAGGAAGCACAATGCACCCCAAATAGCATAAATCCCAACAGGCCTACCCCAAGACATATACTTGTCAAAATATCCAATGCTCAAGATGAAGAGAAAATGCTAACAGCAGCAAGAGAAAAGAGAACCATCATATACAAAGGATGCTCCATGAGATTAAGTGCTGATATCTCATCTGAAACCATGGAGGCAAGAAAGCAGTGGTATGACATAGTCAAGGTACTAAAAGGAAAAAAATGCCAACCAAGAATACTCTATCGAGCTAAACTAGCATTCAAAAATGATGGCAAGTTCAAAATACTCACAGATAAACAGAAACTAAGAGAGTATGTCAACAAGAATCCTGCCCTTCAAGAAATACTAAAGGGAGTTCTGCACAAGGCAAGCTTCTGGGGAGTGTGTGAGTGTTCATTTTGTCATCAGGGATTATATCATTGGGTGGAGACCCATACAATAAGAGTGAAGGTATACCCACATACTGGGGAGGACTGATATTCTCTACAGAGGGAATTGTATCTCTTGAGAGAATCAGTGGCTCTCAATGTGCAAGGCAGTCAAGTATGTGAAGCCCTCAACATTTTTGCAAGTATCTCTGAACATGCTCCCTGAAGTAATCAAGATTGATTGTCATTGTGGGCCCTGAGGGGAGGTGTTGAATACGTGGAATCAGGGTAACTGTGGGCTAATGGAAATGTTCCACAAGATCATGCCATGACAGATATAGATCATGTTAAATTACACCAAAAATGTATAAAAGTCTATAGGCTAAAATGTAAACCATAATGTAAAACAGAAAATTTAGAAAATTTAGAAAATCGTATAGTCTAAAATATAAACCATAATGTAAACATAAATGGAACCATATTTGAAAGCTGTCATTTCAATATCTGTACATTAGCTGCAACAAATATAATATGAACATGTAGAAAGATCACTGTTGCGGAAGGGACAAAGACTTTGATGTTGGATATGTGGGAGTACCATATATTGTATATGTGAATTACTGGGACCTAAAACTTATGTCAAGAGAAACTTAGAAATTTAGAAAATCGTATAGTCTAAAATATAAACCGTAATGTAAACATAAATGGAACCATATTTGAAAGCTGTCATTTCAATATCTGTACATTAGCTGCAACAAATATAATATGAACATGTAGAAAGATCACTGTTGCGGAAGGGACAAAGACTTTGATGTTGGATATGTGGGAGTACCATATATTGTATATGTGAATTACTGGGACCTAAAACTTATGTCAAGAGAAACTTAATAATCAGGAAAAAAAAAAAAAGAAAGAAAGAAAGGAGGTAGACACTGAGGAAGAAATGGAAGAAATTGCCTTGCCACTGTACATACAAGGCAACACCTGTAACAGTGATGAAAGGCAAAATATCAAAAACAAAGCTTTTTAATTTTTTCATTTCTTTGATACCCCAATTTATTTTTCCTTTATTTAATTTCTCTAAATTTCTGTGTATTCTATATCTAACCTTTAAACCCATCACTATATTCCATTTTTCTATTAATGGAACCTGGCAATATATTGGGCTTCCTTTTTGAAGAAGTTTTGGACTACAGAGAGGTTCAACTATGGCGGGGGAGGAGCACTTGTGTGGGGTGTCATTGGTGGGATGCACATGGTTGGGAGGGAGTTCTCCAGGGCAAGTATACAAGGTACATAGAAAGGTTTGGATATTTTCATAGTGGTTTCACTTGGAAACGACAGATGAGAGAGTGATGAATTACTGACCAGGGGAGCTCTATCTCATTCCCCAATGGAACAGCAACAATCCCCCAAGTGCAATGGCAAAGACCAATAAAAATGGATGATCCAAGGATGAGCCCTTGATACTGATGACTAGGATTATGAGCCTGTGTGCCTGAAATATGAACTAGGCCTATAGCTGTGGGGTGCATATGTGTTACCTCCTGAGAGCCTCTCTGGCCACTCTGTAAACCAAACTCAGCATATAAATGCATTGCCTCAACCCCAGCATGGGGCATAACTCCCAGGGATGAGCCTCCCTGGCACTGAGGGATTACTACCAAGCACCAGCTGATGATGTAACTACAAAAAAACCATGAACGAAGAAAGTCAACTCAGACCGGCAGAAATCTCAGCCTACATGTAATATCAGGTGTTAAAAACTGCGTTTTGACTTTGGATAAAAAGGGGGAAATGGAAAGGACAAGTGAGTTTATATGGCTAAGAGTCTCAAAAAAAGAGTCAGGAGGTCTTCAGGGGGTGATGCTGATGCATGCCTCAGCAGGGTACCAGAGACAGCCAAGGTAAATGGAAACCCAGGTTCTGGTTCTCCTGAGGGCTGCAGTGACCCACAGGTTCTATGGTCAGGGCAGATGTCTCTGGAGTCCAGGGCCATGTCAGTTTGCCCTACTTTGGAGTTTGTATTCCTGAGTGTGATGGAGATGTACTCAGATACATCCTATCTACACATGCCTTTTCTGTCACTTTTACTGGACCTGTGGTTGGCATTTGGGTTGGTGTATGCTCAGGAGACCTGGATTTCTGAACTGCCCATGTGATGGCCAGGCCCTGGGCCTCAGCTGACTTGCAGCTCCTACCCTCTGGTTTTTTGGCCTTCCCTGGCCAGCTGTCAGGGAAGTGAAGAGGGTCAACCACCACACCAAGGAGCCAAGAATGAATGCCTACAGCTTCAAGCAGGAGAATTGTGTCCATCATCTATATGGAATCTAAACCCCCTCTTGATGTAGAGGGGGACTGGACATAGCCATCCCAGGTCCACGAGATGGACGAATAGAGTATGGATTAGAGCATACTTAACTGGTGTTCTGCTGGGGAACTATTGTCATTAGTAAGGGAAGAAATTGTAGTAATGATTTGGATAGAGTGGCCATGGTGGCTGCTTATGCTTGGGAGAGGGAAGAAGAGATATGTTGTGGGAGCATTTTCACAATTTGGAGTTGTCCTAGGTGGTGCTGCAGGGATGGATGCTGGACATTGTGCATCCTGTTGTGGCCCACTGGGTGGACTGGGGTAAAGTGTGGACTACAATGTGGACCACTGTGCATGTGCTGCATTGGTTCTCCAGAATGTATTCGCCGGGTGCAGTGGATGTGTCACAGTGATGGAAGAGTTTGTTGATGGGGTGGGGGGGGCATGGGTGGGGTGGGGAGTATATGGTAACCTCATATTTTTTAATGTAACATTTGAAAGAAAATAAAGAAACTTATATAAATAAATAAATAAATGCTTAAAAAATGAAATAAGGAGTGTTCTGTAAGAAGAAAGAAAAAATCAGGAGAGACTGAGTTGGAGGAGAGTGTAAGAACAACTAAAAAGAAAAGAAAAGGAAAAAATCAAACAAAATGTGACAAACATAAATCCAAAGAAAATAAGACTAATATAAATGCAAAACAATTGTGAGAGACAAAGATGGACAGTACATATTAGTGAAGGGGATAATCCTGCAAGAAGAAAGAACAATCATAAACATTTATGCTCCTAACAAGGGCACCTCCAAATACGTGAGGCAGACACTAGAAAAAGTAAGTGACATAATAGATGCCCCTACAATTTTAGTGGGGGACTTTAATACACCACTGTCACCTTTGGACAGAACATTTCAAAAGAGAATCAATAAAGAAACAAAGACTTTGAACAATATATTAGAGGAACTGGACCTAATAGACATGTACATAACATTATTCCCAAATACAGCAGGATATACATTCTTCTCAAGTGCACATGGATCATTCTCCAAGATAGACCATATGTTAGGCCACAGACAGAGTCTCAATGAATTCAGAAAAATCAAAATCATACAAAATAATTTCTATGACCACAGTCGAATGAAGTTGGAAATCTGCAAGGGCCAGAGACCCAGATTTAGCACAATGATATGGAAGTTAAATAAAACATGCATAGAAAAACAATGGGTCAAGGAGGAAATCTCAAAATAAATCAGTAACTGCCTTGATAGGAATGAAAATGATAACACAATATATCAAAACCTGTGGATTGTGGTAAAAGCAGTACTGAGAGGGAAATTTATAGCCATAAATTCATACCTCAAAAAAGAAGATAGAGCTAAAATTGAAAAACAAACTTGGAGGAATTAGTAAAAAAAAAACCCAGCAAACTAAACATGCAGGAATAAGAAAGAAAATAATAAAGCACTTGAAAAAGTAAACAAAACCAAGAGCTGGTTCTTTGAGAAAATAAATAAAATTGACAAACCCTTAACTAGACTAACAAAGAAAAAAAGAGAGAAGATGCAAATACAAAAAATAAATAATGAGAAAGGAGATATCACCACTGACCTCACAGAAATAAAGACTATCATAAGAGGATACTTTGAAAAACTGTATTCCAACAAGAAGGATAATTTAGAGGAAATGGACAAATTCCTAGAAACACATAAGAAACCTACATTAATGAAAGAAGAAATTGATAATCTCAACAAACCAATCGCAAGTAAAGAAATAGAATCAGTCATTAAAAACCCCCCAAATAAGAATTGCCCTGGGCCAGATGGCTTCACAGTTGAATTCTACCAAACTTTCTGGAAAGAACTAACACCAATCTTCTTAAACTCTTCAAAAAAATTGAAACAGGAGGAACATTACCTAACTCATTCTATGATACCAACATTACCCTAATAAGAAATCCAAACAAAGACACCACAAGAAAGGAAAATTTCATACCAATCTCTCTAATGAACCTAGATGCAAAAATCCTCAACAAAATACTTGCTAATTGTATTCAACAACACATTAAAGAAATTATACACCAAGACTAAGTGGGATTCATTCCTGGTATGCAAGGATGGTTCAACATAAAAAAAATCAATTAATGTAATACAACATATAAACAGATTGAAGGAAAAAAAAATCACATGATCTTATCTATAGATGCAGAAAAGTCATTTGACAAAGTACAGTACCCTTTCTTGATAAAAATACGGCAAAAAATCTAATAGAAGGAAACTTTCTGAAAAAGATAAAGAGTAAATATGAAAAACCCACAGCTAACATCATTTACAATGGTGAAATCCTAAAATCTTTCCCTCTAAGATCAGGAACAAGACAAGGATGCCCATAATCACTCCTTCTATTTAACATAGACTTAGAAGTACTTGATCGAGAACTGAGGCAAGGACCAGACATAAAAGGATCGAAATTGGAAAGGAAGAAGTCAAAATTTCACTATTTGCAGATGATATGATCTTACACATAGAAATCCCTGAGAAGTCTACCACAAAGCTTCTAGAACTTATAAATGAGTTCAGTAAAGTTGCAGATTACAAGATAAATGCGCAAAAATCTGTAGCATTTCTGGGCACCAATAATGAGCAATCTGAGGAGGAATTCAGGAATCAAATACCATTTGCAATAGTAAATAAAAAATTCAAATACCTAGGAATACATTTAACTAAAGATGTAAAAGACTTATGCATAGAAAACTACAGAACACTGTTCAAGGAAATCAAAGAAGACCTAAATAAATGGAAGAATATTCCCTGTTCATGGATGGGAAGACTAAATATTATTAAGATGTCTATCCTACCAAAACTGATCTACACATTCAATGCAGTCCCAATAAAAATCAACACAGCATTCTTTAATGAACTAGAGAAACTAACTATGAAATTTATTTGGAAAGGAAAGGCCCTGAATAGCCAAAGACATATTGAAAAAGAAAAATGACATTGGAGGAATCACATTACCTGACTTCAAATCATACTACAAAACTACAGCAGTGAAAATGGCATGGTTTTGTCACAAGGATAGACACACTGACCAATGGAACCGAATTGAGAGTTCTGATATAGATCCTCATATATACAGCCATATAGTGTTTGACAAAGCCACCAAAACCTTTCAAATGGGAATGTCCTCTTCAACAAATGGTGCCTCAAGAACTGGATATCCATATGTAAAATAATGAAAGGATTACTAACTCACACCCTATACAAAAATCAACTCAAGATGGATCAAACACCTGAATATAAGAGCCAAGACTGGCGGCGGACTTGGCCCAGTGGTTAGGGCGTCCGTCTACCATATGGGAGGCCCGCAGTTCAAATCCCAGGCCTCCTTGACCCGTGTATAGCTGGCTCATGCACAGTGCTGATGCGCGCAAGGAGTGCCCTGCCATGCAGGGGTGTCCCCCCAATAGGGGAGCCCCACGCGCAAGGAGTGCGCCCCATAACGAGAGCCGCCTAGCGTGAAAGAAAGTGCAGCCTGCCCAGGAATGGCGCCGCACACACGGATAGCTGACACAACAAGATGATGCAACAAAGAGAAACACAGATTCCCATGCCGCTGACAACAGAAGTGAACAAAGAAGATGCAGCAAATAGACACAGAGAACAGACAACCAGGGTGGGGGGGAGGGCAAGGGGAGATAAATAAATAAATAAATATATCTTTAAAAAAAAAAAGAGCCAAGACCATAAAGACCTTGGAAAGCAATGTAGGGAAGCATCTACAGGACACTGTAATACGAAACGGCTTCATGAACTTCACACCAAAAGCATGAGCAGCAAAAGAATAGATAAATGGGATTTCCTCAAAATTAAACCTTCTGCACCTCAGAGGAATTTGTCAAGAAAGTAAAAAGAGAGCCTACACAATAGGAGAAAATACTTGGTAACCATATATCTGATAGGAGACTTATGTCTTGCATATATAAAGAGCTTCTATATCTCAAAAATAAAGAGACAAACAGCCCATTTAAAAAATGGGAAAAAGATTTGAACAGACACTTCTCTGAAGAAAGTATACAAATGGCTCAAAAACACATGAAAAAATGCTCAAAATCACTAGCTGTTAGGGAAATGCAATCCAAAACAACAATGAAATACCATCTTAACTCCGGTAAGATTGCCAGCTATCAAAAAATCAGAAGACTGGAGAGGATGTGGAGGAATGGAAACACTCATCCACTGCTGGTGGGAATGCAGAAGGATCCAGCCATTCTGGAGGACAGTTTGGCAGTTTCTCAAAAAACTAGCTATAGATTTGCCATATGACCCAGCAATTCCACTTCCAGGTAGAACTGAAAACAAGTACACAAACTGATATATGGCCACCAATGTTCATAGCAGCACTATTCACTATTGCCAAAAGTTGGAATCAACCCAAATGCCCATCAACAGATGAATGGATAAATAAAATGTGGTATATACATACAATGGAATATTATTACTCAGCTTTAAGAACAAATACTGTGCAAACACATAAGATAACATGTATGGATCTTGAGAACCTCATGTTGAGTGAAGCAACCCAGGCATTGAAGGACTAATACTACATGACTTCTTTGATATGAAATAAATAAACCAAGCTGTCTCACAGAGCTAGAGACTGGATGATAACCTTAAAGGAAGTTGGGGGGTAGAGGAAGGTTGTGAGCTGACACCTATATGGTTGAAATCTATGATAAGCTGGAGGTTCATATTTGTACAGGGAAGGGATAAAATGGGGGCATAGGAATACCTTTGGTTGGGGCTTTGTGGGCTTGAGGGGGGCTAGGGATGGGAGGATGGGTCAGATGGCCCAAGAAATTGGGGGAGGATTGGGGCAACATTTGAACATAGGAGATTGTCAGGTATGTGTTTGAAATTATAATGTAGAGAAAACTCTTTAGAAAATACAATATGGAAGGTTACCTGTTTAAAATGCTTAAGAGGGGGCATATGACACAGGGCAAGCTTCTAGGGAGTGTGTGAGTACTCATTTTGTCATAGTGAGTTATATCATTGGGTGGAGACCCATACAATGAGAGTGAAGGTATACCCACATCATGGGGAGGACTGATGTTCTCAAACAGAGGGAATTGTTATCTCTTGAGAGAATTGATGGCTCCCAGTGGGTCAGGGCAGTCGAGTGTCAAGCCCTCAACATTGTTGCAAGTATCTGTGAATATAGTCCTTTAAGTAATGAAGATTGATTGTCACTCTGGGCACTGTGGGCAGTGGGAGAGAGGTATTGAATAGATAGAATCAATGTAACTGTGGGGTAATCGATTTGTTCCACAAGATCTTGCAATGATGGATATAGGCCATGTTAAATTACACCAAAAATGTATAAAAGTCTGTAGGCTAAAATGTAAACCATAATGTAAAAAGTAAGATAACTAAAAATTTAGAAAATTTTATTGTCTAAAATATAAACCATAATGTAAACAAATATGGAACCTTGGTTGAAAACTATGTTCCAATATTTGTACATCAGCTGCAGTAAATATAATATGAACATGTAAAAAGATCATTGCTAGGGAAGGGAAAAAGTGTTTAATATTAGATATGTGGGAGTACCATATATTGTATATATGAATTCCTGTGATCTAAAACTTTTGTGAAGACAAACTAATAATTAGACAAAAAAAACAAAGGATGTAGACCTTGAGGAAGAAATGGAAGAAGTTGCCTTTCCACAGTACGTACAGGGCAACACCTATTGCAATGAAGAAAGGCAAAGCATAAAAAAAAAGGATTTTCTTTTTTTTTTTCATTTTTTGATACCCCAGTTATTTTTACTTTATTTTAGTTTTTCTAAATTAGTATGTATTCTATTTCTAACCTTTAAACCCATCATTATATTCTATTTTACTATTAATGGAATTTAGCAATCTATTAGGCATCATTTTTTAAGTAGTTTTGGACCACAGAGAGTTTCAGCTATGGCAGGGGAGAAATAATGGTGTGGGGTATTAATAATGGTTGGGAGGGAATTCTCCAGGGCATGTATACAGGGTACATAAAAATGATTGGATATATTCATAGTAGTTACAGTTAATAATGACAACTGAGGGAGTTCTGAGTTCCTAGCCAGGTCAGCTCTATCACATTCCCCAGTGGAACAGCAACATTCCCCCAAGTGCAATGTCAAAGACAAACAAAGAAGGGTGGTCCAACAATGAGCCCTTGATACAGATGACTATGCTTTTGAGCCTGTGTGCCTGCAATATGAGCTAGGCCTAGAGTTGCAGGGTGCCTAAGAGTTACCTCCTGAGAGCCCCAATGTTGCTAAAATGTGGCCACTCTCTAAGCCAAACTCAGCATGTAAATGCATTACCTTCCCCCCAGCATGGGACATGACTTTTGGTGATAAGCCTCCCTGGCACCAAGGGATTACTACCAAGCACCAGCTGAAGATGTAACTGGAAAAAGCCCTTGAATAAAAGGGTCAACTCAGACCAGCAGAATATTTCAGCCTACATGTAGAATCATGTGTTAAAAACTGTTTTTTGACCTTGTAAAGGGGGGAAATGGAAAGGACAAATGGGTTTATATGGTTATGAGTCTCCAAAAAAGAGTCAGGAGGTCATCAGAGGGTCCCGCTTTTGCACACCTCAGCAGGATTCCAGAGACAGCCAAAGTAAATACAGTCCCAGGTACTGGCTCTCCTGAGGGCTACAGAGACCCACAGCTTCTATGGTCATGGCAGATGGCTCAGGAGTTCAGGGGCATGACAGTTGGCCCTACTCTGAGTGTGATGGAGTTGGACTCAGATGTGACCTTTCTACAGATGCTCTTCTGTCACTTTTATTGAACCTGTGGTTGGTGCTGGCATTGGTGTATACTCAGGAAAGCTGAATCTCTGGACTGTCCATGTGACAGCTGGGCCCTGACCCTCAGCGGACTTGCATTTCCTACCCTCTGGTTCATTGAACTTATCCCGGCCAGCTAACAGGGAGGTGAAGAGGTTCAACCACCACACCAGCGAGTCCAGAGTGCCTACAACTGCAAGCAGGAGAATTGCATCCATCATCCATGTGGAATCTAAGCCCCCTCTCAATATAGTGGTGGATTTCACATAACCATCCCAGGGTCCACAGGATGGAGGAATAGAGTATGGACTAGAGTGTACTTACTGATATTCTACTATGGAACTATCATGATTAGTAATGGAAGAAACTGTAGCAATGATGTGGAGAAAGTGGCCACGGTAGCTGCTGAGGGTAGGGAGAGGAAAGAAGAGATATGATGTGGGGCATTTTCAGGACTTTTTGTTGTCCTAGGTGATATTGCAGGGACAGATGCTGGACATTGTATGTCCTGCCATGGCCCACTGGGTGGACTCAAGGAGAGTGTAAGCTACAGTGTAAATCATTATCCATGTGTTGCAGCAGTGTTCCAAAATGTATTCAACAAATGCAATGAATGTGCCACGATGATGAAAGAGGTTGTTGATGTGGGAGGAGCATGATCAGGGGAGTGGGGGGGGGGGTATATGGAGACCTCTTATATATATTTACTTTAATGTAACATTTTTAAAAAACAGAGAAAAAAATTTAAAAAAATTAAAAAGAAGTCACTAAGCTATGAACTCCTTGACCTTATAAAGAACACCCATGGAAATCCCACAGATAGTATCATTCATAATCGTAAAACATTGAATGATTTCTCCTAAGAGCAGGAATAAGACAAGAATATATACTTCCACTTCCATTCAACATTTCACTGGAATGTGTATATAGTGAACCTAGTCAAGAACAAGAAATATAAGGCATCAAGATTGGAAAGGAAGAAATTATAAAATCTCTATTTTCATATATGACTTGATTTTGTATTTAGAGAATTCTAAAGTATCCACTAAAAAACTATTAAAATTAATAAAAACAGTTCATCAGATTTGCAGAATACAAGATCAATGTACAAAAATTAATTGTATGTCCATTGATCTCGAATGAACAATCCATAATGAAAGTAAGAATATCAATTTCTTTTGCAATGCATTACAAAGAATAAAATGCATGGAAACAAGATTAACAAAGAAGTGCAAGACTTTACAATGCAAACTACCCAATGTGGAAAAAAGCTAAATGAGGTCTAAATAAGTGAAAAGGCTAAATAAGGTCTAAATATGTGGAAGACTTAATATTGTTAAGGTAACAATATCACCCAAATTGAAGTATAAATTCAACATAATTCCTATCCAAATTACAATTGGCTGAAATCACAAGTTGATCCTAAAATTCCTATGGTAACTGAAGGTACCCAGAGTAACCAAAACAGTCTTGAGAAAGAACAAAGTTCGAAGACTCACACTTCCCAATTTAAAAACCTTGCTACAAATCTACAATATTCAAGAGAGTGTGGTACTGCCATGAGGATAGACATATAGATAAATGGAATAGAATTGAGTGTCCAGAAATAAAATTTTATACTTATCCTCTATGTTTTCTGACGAAGATATCAAGACAATTCAATGAGATAGACTAGTCTTTTCAAACAATAGTGCTGGGACAACTGTATAACAACATACAAAAGAATGAAATTGAAGTGGGTGACACCATGGGGTAGAATCCCAAGTAGTGAGAGTGGGGGTGGACCCACATCCTGGGGAGGACTAATGCCACCAAATAGAGGGAACTCTATCCCTCGAGAGAAAGGGTGGCTCCCAGGGCATTGGGGCAGATGAGCAAGTTAGGCCCTAAACACTATTCCATCTATCTCTGGAAGTGGCTCCTCAGGAAACGGAGGTTGACTGTCACTGTGGGCACCAAGGTGGAAGGGAAAATGGACGTTAAATGTGTGGAACCAAAGTAAATGGGGGGCAAGGGAGGAGTTTCTTGAGAGTACACAAGGATGGATATAAAACATGTAATATTACACCATAACATATAGGAGACGACAGACTGATAATGTAAACCATAATGTAAAACATAGGAGAACTAAAAATGTAAAGAACTGTGTATCCTAAAGTATGCACCATAATGTAAGCAGATATTACCATGTTAGAAAGCTAATATCTCAGACTCTGTACATCACCTTAAGTAAATATGATGTGAATAGGGTGTAAGAGTATCGCTGTGGAAGGAAAAAGGTGTTGTGGTGAATGTATGGGAGTGCTGTATATTATATATATGCATTGCTGTGGTCTAGGACTCCTACGAAGAAATGCTGAATAATTGGGGGGGGGGGGGGAAAGGATAGGATGTGGAATTTTTTCAAGTCAACATTCTTTATCTAAGTTCTTTATCTAACTTTATCCAAGTTCTTTATCTATCCTTTAAACCCATCGCTATATGCCATTCCCTAGTAAGTGACCATGACATTTTATTGGGCTTCAAATTTCGGGGAGTTCTGGATCACAGAGTGTTTCAACAATGGCAATGGAGGGATACTGGTATGGGATACCAATGACAGGTGATATATGGCTGACAGGGAGCTGTACAGAACATATGTCCAGGGTGCATGGTAATGATTGGATATACTCATAGTGGCAACAATTAAAAACCCAGCAGGGGGGGTACTGGGTTCCTGGCCAGTGGTGCTCTGTCGTGGTCCCTAGGGGAGCAGCGATAGTCTCCCAGGTACAGCGGCGGGGACCGGGAGGGAGTGAGGGTTCAACAGTGAGCCCCTGATGCTAATGACTATGCTTGTGAGCTGATAAACCTAAAATAAGAACAAGGCCTAGAGCAACACTGTGCCTGGGAATTTCCTCCTGTCAGCCTTCATGTTACTCAAATGTGGCCAGTCTCGAAGCCAAACTCAGCATGTAAATGCAATGCCTTCCCTCCAGCGTGGGACATGACACCCGGGGATGAGCCTCCCTGGCAACGAGGGACCACTATCAAATACCAACTGATGATGCAACTGGAAAAGGACCTTATATGGAAGGTTCAATGCGGATCAGCAGAATATCCATGTCTACATAAAACAACCTGACTTTAAAATGCTGTTTGACCTAAAGTAAGGGGGAAATGGAAAGGAGAAATGAGTTTATATGGCTACGAGTTTCTAAAAAAGAGTCTGGAGGCTGGCAGAAGGATTGCCCTCATGCACAACTGAGCAGAGTCAGAGAGACAGATAAAGCAGATACAACCCCCAGATATTGGTTCCTATGAAGGCTAAAGAGACCCATGAGAGTTATGGTCATGGCCGATGGGGTTTACTACCAGGGCAGATGGCCCCTCTCTGGAAATGGTGTTTATGTGTGATGAATCTGGACTCAGATGGGATCTCCCTTCATAAGACTTTCATACTAATCTGCTGGAGGTGCAGTTAACGTTGGGGTTTAAGATATAGTTAGGGGATTTGAATATCTGGACTGATAATGTGATAGCCAGGTCCTGAGCCTCAACAGACTCCAGCACCTACAATCTGATTTATTGGACTTACCACACTCAGCTAAGATGGAGTTGAAGAAGGACAATCACCACACCATGGAGCCTAGAGTGATTACAACTGAAAATGGGAGGATGGCAGCCAGCATCCATGTGGAATCTGAGCCTCCTCTCGACATAGAGGTGCAATGGACACAACCAATCCAATGTCCACATAGAAGAGATGGCATTGGATTGGGAAAAGTGGACATGGTGGACGATGGGTATGGGGAAGGGCAGGAAGAGATGAGAGGTGGGGGCGTATTTGGGACGTGGAGCTGCCCTGGATGGCGCCTCGGGGGTGATCACCGGACATTGTGGATCCTCACAGGGCCCACTGGATGGAATGGAGGAGAGTATGGGCCATGATGTGGACCATTGTCTATGAGGTGCAGAGGTGCCCAAAGATGTACTTACCAAATCCAATGGATGTGTCATGATGATGGGAACGAGTGTTGTTGGGGGGGGAGAGGGGGGGTGGGGGGGTGGGGTTGAATGGGACCTCACATATATATTTTTAATGTAATATTATTACAAAGTCAATAAAAAAAAAATACATGAGGCAAAAAAAAAAAAAAAAGAAAAAAAAAAAAAAAAGAATGAAATTGAAAACCCCGCTCACAACTGACACAAAAATTCACTATAAATGGGCCATTGACCTAAATTTAAGAGCTAAAGTCATTTAAATTCTTAGATAAAACATAGGAGTAAATCATCATGACTTTGAGTCGATATGATGCCAAAATCAGAAGTGACTAAATAAAATATAAATGAATTAACTTTCACAATGGAAAGCTTTGTTGCAATTGACACCATCAAAAGAGTGTAAAGATAATCCACAGAATCGGAGAAAATATTTGCAAATCATATATGATGGGTTGAATTATGTACACCACACTTTATATATGTTCTTAATCTTAAACTATGTCCCCATGGGTGTGATCCCATTGTAAATATGACCTTTTGAAGATGTTATTTTTAGTCAAGATGTGACAAACTGAACCAGGGTGGGTCTTAAACCTGATTATTGAAGGCCTTATAAGGAGAGAACCACAGATAGAAGCAGGAAGTCAGCAGGAACTTGGAAGACAAAGGAGAGAACATTGAAATGTGATGGGAAATCCAAGGAACTCCCAATATTGCCTGCAGCTAACACCAGAATGCTACAGTCCTCAGGGAGAAAGTCTCTTACCAATATCTAGATATTGGACTTTAGTCCCAAATTAGTGGGAAAATAAATTCCTGTTGTTTAAGCCAGTTCTTTGTGTGGTATTTCTGATAACAGCTCTGATAAACTAAGGCATCATAGACTTGATACAAGACCTTGTTTCCAGAATATATAACAGCAGAATAATGACAATGCAATTTTAAAAGTGGGCATATGGTTTGAATAGCCATTTCTCCAAAGAAGATATATAAATAATTTATAAGCACATGAAAAGATGCTCCACATCTTTAGTTATTAGGGAAATGCAAATCAATACTACAATGAGATACCACTTAACCAACACTAGAAGGGCAGTAATTAAGAAGACAGACAATAAGAACAGTGGGAGAAGGATGTGGAAAAATTCAACCCCTTATGTATTGCTGGTGGGAAAGAAAAATGATATAGCTCTTTTGGAAACAGTTTGGCAGTTCCTCAAAAGGTTAAACAGTTCCTAGTTATATACTCAAGAGAAATGAAAACTGATATCCATACAAAACCTTGCATTTCACAGCAGCATTATTCATAATAGACAAAAGTGGAACCAATCCAAGTATCCATCAACTTATGAATTACAGTATATCACACAATTGAATATATTTTTTTAAAGATTTATTTTTTATTTATTTCTCACACCTGTGTGGCACGGCACTCCTTGTGCGCATCAGCACTGCGCATGGGCCAGCTCCACACAGGTCAAGGAGGCCCGGGGTTTGAACCACGGACCTCCCATGTGGTAGGTGGACGCCCTATTCATTGGGCCAAGTGCACTTCCCCAGAATTGGATATTGATTCAACAATTAAAAGGAACAATGTACTGGTACCTACTTCAACATGGTTGAACCTTGAAAACATGCTAGGTGAAAGAAGTCAGTCACAAAACAGCACATACTATTGATTTCCTTTCTATAATATGTCAAGAATAGTCAAAACTATAGACACAAAGTAGGTTAGTGTTTTCCTGGGCAGGATGTAACCACCCAATACGCAAGCAGAAATTTGAATATAACCAGGGTTGTGGGAAAATGCTGCAAATATGTCTTAATATGTTGTATTAATGCGAATGTAGAAATTCAGGATTGCTTCATCTATTTTGTAAATAAATGGTTATAAACCAGATTGTACATCGTCTATAAAATGTTTTCAGATTTTCTAAGCAAGAATGATTTTGCTGAAAGCAGCAACAGTAAATAGACATGTTGATCTTTTTGTAGGAATCGTTTTCTATGTTCCATTTTTCGTAGGTTTCTCATTAGATTTTTTTCTTGATGTACGTAGCATTTTTCTGGCTTGCTTTTCATCTAAAACTGCATGGTTTTAATGGAAGGATTCAAATTGAAATTCATTTTTAATATGCTTGGATCTTTACAAGAGTTTCATATAAATGTTGGCATTGTATAATTATTGTTCTTGAATTTTCTTTTCTAGGTAACCTCAGATCTTCCAATGGTTTGGGGAAGTCCAAATGTTACTGTAGACCCTGATAATGCAATTCCATATATTCTACATGTGTGTCCTTGGAAACGTGGTGTATTCAAAGGTATCAAAAACATTCATAAAATATTATTATTATCTACCATTCTAGGGCTGAAATATGATGGAGAAGAAACAGAAATGCAATATACATTTCTGCTTTCTAATAACTGACACTGAGGAAAATTCAATTTTGTATATTATAAACATTAACTTTCTAAAAAAATTAAAATTTTGAGGCATGCATTTTATGTCTACTGCTATACTCTCCTGACAATTTATTTAAATTTACTTGTACAAAAAATTACTTTAATTGGAAATATTCATTTAAGAGTATTTAATTTAAAATTGTAATAAATGCTTTCAAGTAGTTGTACCAATTTATGATCCTAATAGTGTTCTGTAAGAATATCTGTTTGCAGGGCTGGATACTATAAAAATACCTAAATATATCCAATTGATATATGAAAAGTAGGTTAAAGTCTTTGGTGTGTGAAGTTTACTTCCTTTGTCTCTAATAAAGCATTCCTTTGTACAAATTGTCCTGATGTACCCTGAAGAGAATTGCTTGCTTGACAATGGGTTAGTGGTGCTCCTCCAAGCTTTTGAAGAGATGGGGATGATCAGTGATGGAAGAATGAAAACTAGAACTGTGTGGCTGTGATTCATGAAAGCAATAAGTTATCCTATTTGGGAAGGAACTAAATTCACCATTGGTAGTTGGACACTGGTGAGGAAATGGGTAACTGGATACAACTTAAAAGTAAGGAAAGCATACACCTAGTAGCATGCTTAAGATTCATGAAGTACTAGCATCTCACCTCACTTTATTCAATAATTAATATCTGAGAGGGAGAATCTATACTTAACATAGCATGTATAGAGAGCCAGTACAAGGAAGAAAGTGCAAAAGGAGTGGAGTAGATGTCAATGCTGTTAACAAGCAGAAGGGAAATTCCAAATGTCAAACTTGGCGTAAATTTGGCCCTCTGATGTACTCCAGTGATCCGGTTATTACCAAAATATTAGAGCATATGGTAAAGGAAGAGCCCACTTGCACACAGCCCTGCTTCTTGTGTGCTTTGCCTCAAATATCATGACAATAGTTGTTGTCAGCAATAGTTGTTCCCATCCTCTGATATTGTCCTATCACTTTTTAAACTTTTGGCTTTACAAAGCCCATTGATAATTTTCCATGTGATAGGTTTTGACCAATTGTGATTCTGATCCAAACAAAAATGTAGCATCTTTGGCCATTTTTTTTGGTGTGCAATCCAGAAAGTATAAATTGATGTACATCTTTTTTTAATTTCAATTCGCATTAATCACCAAATGATAGTCCTACTAGTTGATGGATTTTCCTGTTTTAGAATTTTAACTAGTGTGTTATAAAGGGCAACAAGTCACTCAGAATTGGTAGATTAATTTTTGATAAAGCATAATAAACCTCAGTTTCTTGTTCTATAGAAAGCAGCATGTTCTGCTACCTAAGAAATGGAATATGAGGCACCATGAACTGTGGAACATTGTTTAACTAAGAATGCTAGGTGATGAATCAGATTCTTAAAGTTATTGAAATGGGCCTTCAGGAAATTAATTAATTAGATTTGATATGCCTTTTTTTGTATAATCATTTTTGGTTGATTTTTTCAGCGTTTGTGAGTGTTGTGAGACCATAAACTTTCAGTACATATTTGTACCACTAAGATGCAGGTTTTTTTTTTTTTACAAATCAATTTTATTGATACATATTAATAAAGCATAAATCCATCCAAAGTGTACAATCAATGGTATTTGGTGTAATCACATATTTGTGCATTCATCAGTTCAGTCATTCTTAGAGCACTTACAGTATTGCAATAATAATAAAAAACAAACAAAACTCATGGCTCAATCTCTCTATGCTTCCCCTGCTGTACATAGCTGCTATCAGCTGCCGTCTCTCTAGTATGCTTGTATTTATATTTTGTAAAAACAGTTTTGTAGATGCAATATCACCCATATTCATGTTTTTCATGAGGTTTTACTATCTTATACGTCCCATATTATAGTTTTTAACTTTCCTTTTAGTAATATAAATGACCTTAGACTTTCCCTTTCAATCACTGTCATACCCATACAATAGCACTGCTAGTTACAAACACCATGATATGCTTTAACCATTTCTATTCATTTCCAAGGATTTACAAACAATCTCTTTGCCAATTCTGCACAGATTAACCTCAGCTTTCCATTTTGTGCCCTCCTCCTATTTTCTGGTGACCTATATTCTAATTATAAATTCCATGAGTTTACACAATATATTTAGTTCATAATAGGGTAATCATACAGTATTTGCCCTTTTGTGTCTGGCTTGCTTCACTCAACATAATGTCCTCCAGGTTCATCCATGTTGTCATATACTTCAAGACTTCATTTCTTCTTACAGCTGCACAATATTTCATTGTGTGTATACACCACAATTCATTTATCCTTTCATCAGGTCATGGGCATCTGGGTTGTTTCCAAGTTTTGGTAATCATGAATGATCTTGAAGATGTTTTCCTACTTTTTTTCTAGGAGATGTATGGTTGTCACTTTCATATTTAGGTCCTTGATCCATTTTGAGTTAATTTTTGTGAAAGATGCGAGACAGGGATCTTCTTTCTTTCTTTTGCATATGGATATCCAGTTCTCTTTGGGTTCTTTTAACATATTGATTTAAAGGACTTTAGAAGGAATTTGAGAACTTAAAGGCAAATCAGGGGCCATTGCTAAGTGAAGATAAATTAGATAAATATTGGCTACTCGAGGTTTTGGAGGCTTCATAATTTGAAACACGTTTGCAATATATGATCACGACAGCTCTACCCAGAATAATCACTTAGAGTTAATTTTGCCATTACTCTTTGGAAAAATTGAGCCTGTAAGGAAGACTAATTTCATTTTTCTTGTTATTACTATTGAAAGATTGCTACAATATTTTTAAACAGTGTAAATATAATTGTTTCTGAACAGTCCTTATCTAATCTGAAAAAACATTAAAAAACCTAGACTATAAAATTTTCACAAATATATGAAAATTTCCCTTTTTGTGCTGGTCAAAGGATGTGTATCAGTATTTGCATGTATGTGTATGTATGTGCATGCACATGCAAGTGTGAGTGAGCTTTTTAAAAGATTTGTGCTCCTTTTCCATTATTTTTTTAAGTATATAACAATTATCTACTAAAAGCCAATAATCTAGAAAGGCTTGATAAGCAGGGTAGTTATGAACACGACTGACATTCTTCTTATCATGCTCTGCTTGTTAAAATATTATAATATTCCTTTTCCATATAAGTTGGTAAATACTTAATTGTTTGTACTCCACTTCAGTATATCTTTTGCTAAACTAGCCAAACAAACCCCTCCCTCATACCCTCTGGATCATCCAACAACCCACCAGCAACTAAAGTGTTAAAATATGGAGCCTGAGGGGACTTTTGAACCTTAATCAAATGTACTTTTAGACCGGTGAGAGCTTGAACCTATGTTTGTTAATTATCTTGGACATTACTACTGGGTACAAAGATGACTATTACAGCTCTCACCTCCCTGGAATTCATATCTAGTGGTAGAAATAGATTTCCATAGATCATCTCAATGCAAGGTACACAATGATATACTTAAATTAAACATGGTACTGTGGAGCATGATGGAGGAAGCATATATTCATTCCAATATTGGGGATCTGAGAGACTTCTTAAGAGACATTGGGACTCTGAAGCTGGGAGAGCCCTTTGAAGTTATCCCAATTGGGAGAAAGGGACTAAGCCTTTATACAGTTATGTTCATCAGTAATTGAATGTAGGCTACATGAGGAAGGAGGTATGACCTTGAGGAAGGAAATTTTTTTTCATTCAAGGCAATGCCCAAAGGGGCCTAATCTGATGATCATTGTCTAGCATCATTCACACTATCTGTGGGGATATGTCCTTCATTACTGAAAAGGGATGTGTCTGATGTATTGCAGTGTTCACCCACATCTACGTTTGATGAAAACTGGATAAGGCATAATGAGGGAGAAAGGAGAGGCCACTCTAAGGAAGGCAATACCATTAACAGAGATAGGGAAGCAATAAAAGTAATAGGTTTACTAGATAGGGAGGGAAAGCCTAGTACTGTCGTGAGTTCAAAATTATCATTTTATGTCAATGAATTCCAGAAAATGGAAAAATATTAAATCAGCCAACCTAGAAATGAAATCATGAATCTTAAGTATTATCTTAAATTGAAAAAAAAAAGGCAGAAATAAACAAAAACAAGCAAACAAAAACACAATATGTGAAGTTATGTCAGAAAGAATGTGTTCATGACTTCATGGATTAAATCCTGATGGTTTAATTCTCTCCTTAATACCATGAAATGAAATCTAAGGTCCAGATAAAAATTAGAAAGTGCAAAGCTAATGTCACTGTCCATTATTACAGTATTAGTACATGACAAACTGTAAAATCTCACCACTATGGTTTGTTGCATATTTGTAGTAGTAAAATACACAACTTAATTTCCATTTTACTCAGGAGCAAGTTGTTTTGCCCAAGACTGATATTTAGGTGAAGGTGATTGTGCTTTGTGTATTTTATATTTTAGTAACAGTAATCCCTGAATTTATTTTGATTGCAATAACTTGATATGATTCATAAATATAATTCAGAGATGACTATAAACCTGCATATTAAACAATAGAATAACTCACTCTTAACATAGTATTAAGAAAATTAACTTGTAAGTGTGAAAATGAAAGATTGTATAATGTGGTATATCCTGCACCTCATTTTTAAAAAAATAATTTGCTCCAGCTGCTCTTTAAGAATCTACATGGAGCCCATATATCTGCAGTGTGTGTCAATGGCATGACAGTTGTGAATTCCTTATGAGGATGTTAATTAGCTCAGTGTCCTCCATCTTGTGAAGATCTGGTCTGGGCCATAATATAACCTAAAAAAGAAAATTTTAATAACCACAAGTGCCTACCTGTCTTAATTTGTAGGGTTACATCTAAGATCTCCTTTCTATGTCCAGAGTTATATTTAGTTTAACACTTATAACTAAATAATTTATTTGGGATTTGGGAGCAAAAACTATAATGTAAAAGCTGGGCTTCCAACCATGCAAGTGTGTTCTCTTTTTGCCAGAGATTTTGTTTCCAGTTTCCCAATTATGGGCCCTAAAGCCAAGGCCCCAGGCCACCACAGGGTAGCAGGTACCCCAGAATAAATGCCACCTCAACTGATGACTCGTGAGTGTGGATTCATGATTTCTTCATTTATGTATGTTTAAATTGAAGTTTTCAGGTGGAAGAGGATTCTCAGGACATATTTTTCCACATATTGCAGGAAAGGCAATCCCAAAATATTTTTAACAAAGTTTACCTCATTGTGAACATAGTGTCATTGATTTGTTTAACCCAAGCGTAGGACTTCATAAACATTCCTCATCAACTATTTCTGAGCAATAAATATACTTTCATCTCCAATGAAAAAGTCTTTTGAAATTCTTACAATCACCAGTGACATTTTATTTGTGACCAATAAAAGGATGGGAATTCTGGTAGTTGAATATCTTCCCTCTGACCACAGAATTGATACAACAATATGGAAAGGCTATATAGCAAGATTATTTATTGAATAATTATTCATTTAAACATATGAACAAAATTCAGGCTGAAAAATGTAGCATACTGATCATGGCCTGATGGCCCAAAATTATTTCCAAACATTACCCAGCAAGAAAAGTTTATATAGTGTGTACTTACAGTAGCTAGTGTTTAGGTGTTACAGATCACTGCATGCATTCATTTTAATGCTGTCGCCAAGGTCCTAGAACTCTGTTTATTCTACATTAGAAAACAAAATACCAAGTGTCCACATTTAAGATAGTTTCTGGCCATAATAGTAAATTTAGTTTCTATTCTGAACATTCATAAGAAAGTAATCTGAAACTGTCCATGGCCCTTGATAGTTATGAATAGTCATTTAAACTGTTAGCTCCAAGAAATAGGTAACAATGATTTATTTTGACATAGTCAAATACTACCTTGTATTTTTTTCTAGAGCAGCAGAAAGTGCATTTTTATTTGCTGAAAAGTGATTTTGTTCATTTAGTCCTGCACAACAGTGAATTATAGCTAAGAAACATTTCTAAAAATTTACTGTTTGGGGGTTAGCACAATGGCAACAGATCTATTATGACTTTGTCTAAACAACTGCAAACAAGCTTTTATTCAGCTGTGGCAAAGGCTTATGTGTGTGTGTGTGTGTGTGTGTATATATATATATATATATTAGTAAACTTCTACTTAATGTCTAAATAAAATGTTTAATGGGTGCACCATAAATATCTTATGTTAGACCTGCATTTAAACACAATATAAACAACTTTTTATAGTTGGCTTTCTGCCACTCACTCTCTGAAATGATATACTTTCCACAAAAGTACTTATTGGCAGTTGCCATCTTTAAAATGACAAATGTAGTTCAAATTTGATTTGTAATATTATGTGTGATAAGAACTGCTTGTCACATGCATTGTAGAATGAGACTTTGAGCAAAGGTAGCACCATTTATTTTTGCATTTTAAATTTAAACTTATTTATGCTATCCACCACATTGTAATGGCAAAATTGTAAGCCTTTTACTTTGCTATTTCTTACTTAACCTTTATTGGTTTACGGAGGAGTATATTAAGTCAAACAAGCAGTTTTCAATGCTTTCTTTAAATATTCTTTTGGAAACACTTCAAGGTAAGCCAAGATTTTAGATTTCAATTCATTTTTAGCTTTAGCCTCTTTTTCTTCAGGCAATATTCCACAAGCATAGTAGTTTACTTGAAAAGAGTTTTTTTTTAATAACATAAAATGTGTTTATAATGGGATTATTCCTCTATTTATAAAAATAGTTTCAAAATATTACTTTGTGAATATCAGTAAAGAATTTCCTTTATAATGAAAGCTCTTTGATCTTTGTTTTTCTTTCTTCTTGAATATAAACCATGCTACTTTTGTATATCCTGAGTAAGCCTTCCTTTGATTTTTGCCATTTAAATGATGTACAACTATTTCAGGGCTTCCAAAAATAATATTGTAAAAAATCCTTTTAATTAAAATCTAGTTTAGTTTTAGTTTATGAGTCTTGGAAATGTGTAATATATTCTCAAACAGATGTAGTTTTTTAAAAATCAAAGGCCCTCACCAACACATAATTATTTTTATAACCCTGCATCACATGAAAAATATACTCTGAATCCTTAGGTTGCCACTTCCTGGCTCTGGGTCCTTGGCCAGCTTATTCAACTTCTCTGAGCCTCAGTTTCTTCATCAATGAAATGACAATATGAATCCTCCCTATATAACCAGTTTGTTATGACATCAGTGGGTGATAGTGCTTGTGAATTCTCTAACACAGAACACAAAGAAGGTGCTAAATAAATGTTAGCTCTTCTCATTATTTTATGTGATTGGACAAAAAAATGAGCTCCCAGTTATATCATTCTCTGGACCTTGAATGTGATAATAAAACTTTCAGGATGGTTATGGGCATTAAATGAGAATATATGAAAAGTGCCAGTCATCTAGTAAGTGTTCAATTAATGTTTATCACTTTATTTAATACACTAACTTTCATCTCCACCACATCTTTGATCTTGACATTTGGAAAAAGAGAGTCTTTCCCAGAATTGGAAAAATCATATAGGAACATCATTTGCATGAAAACACTGCATCTATTAAAATTTACCTTTTTATCTTCAAATAAAACATATCCTAGAGAAAGTCTATTTGGACGCTGGCTTAGGAGATTCATAATACAAATGTAAAATCTACCATTTATTTGTACCTTTGAATAAGCAATTATATTTGAAGTGTATTAGGATTCTGCTTATGATTATCAGTTTCATTTTCCCATATCTGCTTTTAACTATTGAGCAGCACATGGCTCTTTTATTAATAGTCATTACTGACACTCACTGCTTGTGTATCCTCTAGTCCTCAACAACCATTTGATATAGATGCTATTATTTTCCCTGTTTTAAAAAGGAGGAAACTGAAGCACACAGTGATATAAGTTGTTGGTGGCAGAGCTGGAATTTGAACATAGTCTGCTGGCTCCAGAGTCAACATACTGTCTCTCTTTAATGATGAAAAAATCTAGAAACCATAGCACCACAGAAAATGTTGAGATGCTATCCAACATTTGCTTTTCCGATCTTCTCTTTCTCCTCACTGTTCCTTCTGAGTTTGGCAGGCAAATGCCTAAAAGCTATGCCTAGATGGTTATATGTCTGTGTCTGTGTCTATGTCCATGCCTATGTCAGTGTCTATGTCTATGTCCATATTTATGTCTATGTTTATGTCTATGTCGATGTCTATGTCTATTTCTCTATATCTATCTCTATCTCTTTCTCAATATCTATACCTATATCTCCCTGTTTTGAAAATCCTCTAACACGATAGGGGTATATAGAGGATTTGGGGCTCCTTTTGGCCCCCACTCCCAAGCAGCATACAGGTGAAACTTATTTCCTAGCTTGTCGAAAATAGAAAACCATAGAGAGTGGTATCAAAACCTTGGCTGAAACCAAATTTGGATCTTGTTGACTAGTTATCATCACCATTGTGATCTGTCAGGTGTCACTGGTCTTTCCAAACAAGTGAGGAATGTTATGAAACATTTCATACTCTTGTAGGTGACTGGAATTGTACATATGCAGTTGACTCCAGACTGAAATTGAACACAGGCAATTTTCAAGAGCAGGGCCATGAGGCACTGTAGAGAATACCATATGTTTGCTTCCTTCCATGTCCTTTGGACGCTCCTATTTGTTTTTATCATCTCTGCTTTCCCAGCAGCCTGTGCTGTCATGTGTCATAACAGCTCTAGTCACCTGCATGGCATTATCCTTGATGGCTTGTAAGCGCTAGAACTTTCCTTCCGATCCCTTTCTTCAGAATCAGAATGCCTACTAAGTCTAGCCCAAACCTTTACAAAGATGATTGGCTAGAGATCAGTCAGTTCATGTTAAGAGACCAGTGTGTGATGACATAAACTACAAGATAATCTGTTTGACCACCAGCTCAGATTGGCATCCAGACCAGTACTTGGCATATAGCCATAGGCATGACACCTATGATTATCAATTTTCTGAATGGAAGTCAGTACAGAATGGAAAAAGATACATGTCTCAGAAATAAAATAGTTCCTAAAATGTTAAAAATGATTTAATATACTTGGTAATGCAATAAGAGGAGTGTAAGAACACTATCAAGGGAGATTTACAAACCTGCAGGAAGCATAAATTTGGCAACTGCATATACTATTGACAGCCTGATGAAGGGAAGGCATTCCTATGGTGCCAGTGTTTGCCAGGAAGCCAACATTTAATTGGCACATATTCACTTATAATTCTTAATTATATGTTAGAAACAAAGATTTCCCTGTCAGTACAGGACATAATATAAATGTTCCATTGAGTATAAATTTGGGTTCCTTTGGGAAAAAGACACTAGTGGTTCATGAATCCACCCAAGACTTTCTTGTTGTAGTCTTTTTGTTTAAATTTTGACATATCAAGATATGTGTAGCATTTTTATTAAGATAATAAAACTTGCCTCTGTGTGTGTGAGCTCGTGTATGTATGTGTGTATGTGTCTTGCTTGGCCAGTCAACACCAATTTTGAGTGTGATATGGGGGGCTATTGAAATGAAAATGTGATTTGGCAAAGTTGGCTTTTTTCATATAAAATATTTAAATAAGTATCTTAGATACAGGAATTTATTGTTACCTATTTTATTCCTAATTAAAAAAATCTTTTCAAATTCAAAGCTCCCTTCAAATATGCTTTTTAACATGTGAGGAATTAAATGATCACCTATTAGATTTAGTACAATTAGAATCCCTCATGAATTCTGAAACTTCAAAATGTTTTGTTTTCATTTTTAGTATTTTTTTCCTGTATGAAATTTTATTCTTTATAAGACTTACATATGCAATTAGGGGGCATTTTTTCTCTCAACACAAAGGGCGCTCATGTCTCCTTGTTATGAAAATTTGCTTAAATGCAGCTCATTATATGATGATTTTCTTTTTTATATGTTTATTTTTGTCTTTTTTTTAAAAAAGATACGTAGATCACAAAAAATGTTACATTAAAAAATATACGAAGTTCCCATATACCCCACACCCCGCCCCACCCGCTATTTTTTAACATAGAAATTCTTCCAAAATGGTTTAAAACACTGGTAAATAATTGACTCTGGCCACCTCTTACCCTTTTATTGAAAGTGATTTCTCCCATTTTCTTGCCGGGATAGGGGCCTAAAGATGCTTTTTAATGTTAAAATTCATTTTCATCTCATGCAGGAACTATACATAGAAACAATTTTAAATTAATATGAAAAAAGAAGTGAAGGCTTTATGTGGAGGCTTAGACATTATGTATGTATACATCTGTGACTTTTTGAAACTAAGGGAAGATATAGATAAATACGTGCTTGTGCATAAGTATATACATATATAGATATCTAAAAAGATAAATGTCCTAGCTATTTATATATGGCAGTTTCATTAATTATGCTCTACATGGCATTGCCTGTTGTCGGAAAGATAACCATAAGTGCCTGTGAGCTCCACTTATATTATACTAAATACTCTGTTTTTGCAGTAAATCTGATATTGGGCGATGGTTTGCAACTCTTATCATTATCCTGCTGAGCAGTGCTTACCAAGGAAAGGTGGGTGTAACCTGTGAAAAATGCAGTGCATATTTTAACAGCTTTGAGGTATAATAGTTAATTATACCAAAATTGAAGTATAATTTGACATAAAATATACTGGACACATTTAAAGTATACAGTTTGAGATGCTTTCTCATACTTGTACACCTAGGCAACCTATGACAAAATTGAGATAATTAATATATTTGCCACTCCAAAAAATTTCCTTGTGTCCATTTTTATCCTTTTCCTGTCTGCTCCTCTTATGCTCCAAGCCATACTTTCCCTGGGAAACACTTTATCTGTTTTCTGTCACTATAGATTAGTCTACATTTTCTAGTGTAGTACATAAAGGAAATCATAAAGGGTGCACCATTTTCAGCTGAATCTTTTACTCAAGATACTAATTTTGAGATTCATCCACATGTTGTATATATCAATAGTTCATTCCTTTTATTGCTTTAGTAGAATGAATCTGCCAGTGTGTTTATCCATTTACCTTTTGATGGTTATTTGGGTTGTTTCCAGTTTCTGGCAGTTACAAATCAAGCTGCTATGAGCATTCATGTACAAGTCTTTATATGGACCTATGCATTCATTACTCTTGGGTAAAACACCTGTAAATGGAATGACTTGACTGTATGGTAGCTGTATGTTTAATGTTTAAAGAAGCTGCCAGTTTCCCAAAGTTCTTGTTCCATTTCTCATTCTTACCAGCAGTGTGTAAGTATTCCAATTCTTCTACACTCTAGACAACTGTTTAATTTTAACCTTTCTAATTGGTGTGTAGTGTTTTTACATTGTGGGTTTAATTTGCATTTTCCTTAATTAACAATGATTTTGAGCGCCTTTTTCATGTGCTGAACTGTCATCCATATATCCTTGTTAGTGAAATGCCTGTTGAAATCATTTGCCCGTTTTTTCCAGGCTTTCTGTTCTCTTATTTTTGAATTTTGCAAGTTTTAAAAAAATAATTTGGTATACAAGTCTTTTAGCCAATATGCTTTCAAAATTTTTCTCCCAATCTGTGGATTTTCTTTTCGTTTTCTTAATAGTGTCTTTTGAAGAGCAGAAGTTGCAAATTTTGATGAAATCCAGTTTATTAACTTTTTCATTTATGGATCAAGAAGAAGCATGCAGTTTTAATAGAAACATGTACTATCATTGCTTTATCATTTTGCCCCTGTATAAAAACATAGGATTTTGCTAAAGCTAACACATAACTGTCCTCTACAACAGAACTCTGGATCCTGAGGATTATAATAGTCCTTTCCTGTTTTATATGGTGGCTTGTATTATGCTCGTGTAAAAAAGAATGTGATATAGAAAGAACACCAGTATAGTTTTTAAAAAAGGAAATTATAGGATAAGAATTGTTGATGCCAAACTTAGATGCTGGGATCTTAGACAGTCGTGCACTGTGTTCGATTGCAAAGATATTGATTGAAGCCCCATGAGGTTCTGTCCTGGTGAGTTGGCTGAACAATACCAATTTTATTTTGGTCTGTTAATAAGTTTTCACTATGGTGTCCCTACTGAACAGAGCCCTTAGGAAATGAAATATAAAAGCACAGGTTTTGTTGGAGAGTGAGATCCTGAAGACTTACTTTCAAAGGTATACCTTTTCTTTTTCCAGAAAAATTAAGACCCTAAAACTAGTGGGAGAGGAGTGGTGTATTCCACACAGGAAAGACAGTTATGGCCACAGCCCAGGAATTCTCTACTTCTATTAACCTTCAACCCCATACTTTTCTTTTTTTCCACCCTGCCTTTTGGTCCTCAGATGAAGGAGAGCTAAAGTAAAACCAAGTGAGTCAATATAAGTTTAAAGTGTAGAGAAAATATGAAAGGAGAGAAGAAGGAGAAGGGTTAAGAAGCATTCCTTAGGCTCTCTAGTCTGCCACTCGGATTTTCTAAGGTAGCATGATATTAGGTAAAAAAAAAAACTTTATTACAATTCATTTGATCCTGTGTAATATAATGTGTATAGAGAAAGTACTTAGGAAAAAACATTCATTGACAGAATTAATGTGCCTTCAAAATTTTCACAAGGTGACACAACCCTGCCATATAGTGATTTTCCTGAACAGCCCCTCCTCCTTTGAGATAGGGAGCAGTGAAGCATAAAGCCGGTGGAGGGAACAGACTATGACACCAAGTACGACAGGCACCAAAGAACTTACCCAGAAAGTAGCTTTTGAAACTTTTCTAAAGGATGAAATTGTCTAGGCAGCCATGATCCCTGGACCTATTCATTTAGGTCAAAATAAATCTTTTGTAAGAATGTGAGTGATTTTGCTGTTTTTCCAATTAAAAGTCTTCTTATTCTGTGGTATATGAAGCAATATTGAGATATGACTTAATGTGTTATCACTCTTATTCTATACCAGGGAAAGATGGATACCTTTGCCACTTACTAACTCTGTAACCTGGAGTAAGTTACCCAACTTTGTCTAAGCTCCCCGTTACTCAGTTTTAAAATAGGCCTAATGAATAATTAAATATATGCTTATTGCAAGGTTTAAATCAGATAATGAATGGAAAGCATTTAACACATGCCTCAAACAGAGTAAGCATTCAATAAATGTATTTTCATTATTTAAAAAATATTAACATAAAATTACTTTGCCTAACCATTGAAAATCTTTGACAATCTTGATATCTAGATTTTTCAGGAAAATATAAAATTAGAGGAAAAATTCCTAATTTAAAAAATTGCTAGGGATATTTTGTTTCATTGTTCAAAAAGTGATTTTGAAAAGTCAACAACTTTGAATGTTTGGCAGGAGAAAAACTCAATTTCTCATGATAAAAAATTGTGCTTTAAAAAGGTAATAGCTCTGTTTACTGTTCCTATTAGATTTTTTCCCAACTCTTTCAGCCAAATTGAAAAATCTCCTTTAAGCCCAAGTATGGTGTATCTTAAATAGGCGAGCTATTTTACTCATTACACTTATTTCTGTTATAGCTTTTCAAACCAGTTCAAGAATTTTCTAATCACTCTGACAAATTCGAATGCCAAAATCAAGCTTTGATTTATTTCTGTTTCTTCTTTAATCAGTTGCCCTTAACCTGAAAAATGGAATACAGGACACAAAGTAATCATATTTTTTATATACTGTCAAAAAAAGAGTCATCTTTTGGAAGTAATTTTTCTTCTTGTAATCATTATTTACTCTGTTTGGTTTGAAGTTTCATTACTGAGACTGAAGTTGCTCTGTCAGATGTTTCTTTGTAGTAAATGTACAAGAATTTGTCTGCTTGTCTCACAATGGTTAATTAATAATCAAAAGTTAAGCTCACATTTAAAAAGGAAGTTATTTAGAAATGAAATTGAAATGACATTGCCAAGATAAAAAGGTTATCATTGGTAGAAATAGTGCATAAATTAGTCACATAATTCTGACCGAAATGCATTGTTTTAAAATATTCTTTTTCAGTTAAAACATAAGCTACTAAGTAGACTCGTAATTGCTTTTATAGTTCTCTTCACTCATTTCTATATTTAAGATAAATATTTAAGTTAATTACTCATTCGGGTCTAAAATAAACAGTCTTGTAATGTTCACATAAGGCTTTTGAATTGTTTTACAAATGATTGCCCAATTTATATTTGTTAGAGCTGATAAAAATGCTCTGAATTTTAAATGGGTGAGTTGGAGGAAAGACACAATGACTAATCATATGATGAAGATATAGTGGACTGAGATGAGAAAAGAATGGAGAATGTGTATTTTTAATTCTTGAGAGTGTTTCATAGTATTTCACATATGGATTTGGTTTCCTAATTAATCATTCCACATACATTAGGTGACAAGTGTAGGTTCACCTAAATATTGGCTTTATATAACTTTTTTATAATTATTGAAAACTTATGAAATTAAATCATCATATACTATTTTAATTAAAGAACAGATTATATAATCATGCAACTTACCTATTGGTAATAACCAATTTGGTTCTTAATTTCTCACTTTATGATGAGAGATCCGAGTCTCAGTTTCTTTAAGTTGCCCCAGGTGAAGTCTTTGTATTTCTCCCCTGCACTGGAAGACCTCCTAGCTATACTTCTCATTTGCTTCCTTTCACATTACCCTGCAATGGTACTTTCCTTTTTCTTAGCATGTATCTTAAAAGTTCCCTAAAGGCAAGTCCATCACTGCTGCACTGCTGCCTCTTCTGCTATCACTGAAGGAGTCAAGCTACACCAATTGTTCTCCTTAATGTTTTTTCTTTATTTTTATAGACGTTTTAGATTACACAAAGTTACAAAGAAAATATGTGGGATTCCCATATACCTACCCCCTCACATTTTCCCCTTTTAATAACATCTTTCATCAGTGTGGTACATTTGTTACAACTGATGAACAAATATTGAAGCTTTGCTACTAAACATAGTCTATAGTTTACATTATGGTTTTACATTTTGCACCATACAATTTTATATGTTTTGACAAAATGTATAATATCCTGTATCCATCATTGCAATATCGTGCAGAACAATTCCAGTGTCTCAAAAATGCCCTTGTCACACCTGTTCTTCCCTCTCCATCCCCTCAGAACCTCTGGTGGCCACTGTCTTTATATCAGTGTTACAAATTCTTCCATTACTAGAAAAATAATAAGTCTACTTCGGTCTCTAGTTGCTTTCCCCCTTTATGATTACTCACTCCCCATTCTTGAGGATTTGGGGATGGTGATGCCCAATCTGCTTGCGATTGAAAGAGGGCTTAGATCCCATGGGGCAGAGGGGTCTAACTGTCTTGCTTGCAGTTGTAGATGCTCTCTGTTTTTTTAGGTTCTATCTCCCCAATGTAGCAGAGTTAGTCTCATTTATAATTTTCCTGCACATGGTTCTTCTGTCCCTTTTATTTGAACCTATAATTAGCACTATACCCATTAAATATATATGTCCCAGAGACTTAAATTTTCCATCTATTCGTATGCTAGTTGAGCCCTGAATCTTCTTACATTTTAACGAAAACTGCCAATGTTTCCAAATGAATAGCTAGAGAACTGCATATGATGTCCTACGGGCCCTAATTCTAGAAGGAATAGCTTGTTTTTCAGCTTTAAGTTTCGCTTTGCCCCTGGCATTACCAATTAAACTTTCGTTTGAATATTTCATAAATGATGTTTCAAAATTCAGAGACTTTCCTTGCAGAAGCAGATTTTTAAAATAGGCATTTGGTTTCTTTTTAAATAATTTTCTCAATATCTTGTTTTAAATGTAATGTATTTTCTTAATCTTAAAGTTTTCAAGTGATCTTTGAAATTTCTCTTCTTAATATTTTGGAAGATTGTCCACAAAAGTTATGTAATTTTAAAAATTCATACTCTTTATATTTCCATGACCTCCATCTTTTCATAAATTGATGCACATGGATATAAAATGTGTATATACACATAAAAAGGGAACTGTTTCATACATAGTAAGAATAAATATTTTTGGATGGTAATTTGGCAACATCCACCAAATTGAATATTCATATCTTCTTTGACATAGCAGTTTTGTTCACTCCCCCCATTGTTTTGGGCTTACTGTCTGCTTTCTGTGTCCATTCTCTGTGTGTTCTTCTGTGTCTGCTTGTCTTCTCTTTAGGCGGCACTGGGACCCAATTCTGGGACCTTCTGGATTGGGAGAGTCACTCAAACTCTTGCATCACCTCAGCTCCCTGGTTTGCTGCATCTCTTATTGTTTCTCCTCTGTGTCTCTTTTTGTTGCATCGTCTTGCTGTGCCAGGTCTCCACATGGGCCAACTTGCTGTGTGGGCCAGCTCGCTGTGCAGGCCAGCTTGCCTTCACCAGGAGGCCCTAGGAATCAAACACTGGGCCTCTTATATTGTAGACAGGAGCCCAATCACTTGAGTCACATATTCTTCCCAGCAGTTTTGTTTTTTAAACCATAATTAGCTTACATCTTAAATCTTAACCCCATAGTGTGCAAAAAGTTACTATTGCAATTTTTGTTTGATATTGAAAAATATGAAAAAAGGAAAGGAAAGGTACTTTATGTCTCCCTTTTCACCTCTACATGATTGGTTACATGAAAGAAGATATATAAATATTTGGAATACTTTCAGCTACTCAAAAGAAGGTGGTAGATCTATGAGAATTGTCTTGAAAATGCTATTGCATCATGTTTGTGGGCTGATGGTCTAATAGGGAGGGAGAAATTGAAGATGCAAAGGAGAACTGGGATCATTTCTGGAATAAAACCCTTGGGTGGTCCAAAGCAGATGGCATCCAGTGCACGGATGCTAGTATTAATCCCAGGTAGACACTTTTGCCATTCTAAGAGCAAATAACCCCCAGAATAGAATCACTAATACAGAAAAGTTCTTTGATGAGGTGCTGAGACTCTGAAGAAGTTCAATCCTGGTAGTTGGAATTTTCTTAGTGAAATAGAAACAAGATGATCAGCTGGGAACGTCAGGAAGACAGAAGTATTAGAAGTCTGAGGGGAAAAGAGAAGGTATGAAATTGTCATCACAGAAGATAGCAGGAAGAATTCATCAAAATAATATAACAGCCTGCCAGAATTAGGATTTGTGGTAGGATTTAAAATAACTCCAATCAATGTCGTTGCAGTGTAATTCTCCAGGCACATTTTATTGCTCTTATATAAGCAAAGGATTTTCATTCTTACAGATGAGAACAAAGGAGGGAAATTGAGACAAGGGATTTGAAGGTGTTTTTTGATGGATAGATTACAATATTGGGTTATGGAAGTGAAGCTGATTGGGACGACAGTGAAGATATGAAGGGGTGATGGGCAGGAAAAATGTTACGGGCAGTGGACTGGAAGTTCCTGGACAATAGAAGGATTGTTGAAAGGTGGATACGGAGGAAAAGAGCTACATAAGGGTGACAAGAATGCAGGTGCATTTTTAGAAGACAGGAGGTTATGAGCTTGGCTGGTAGGAAATTAAGAACCACATGACTATTAAATGACATCAAGGGGCTGCAATTCTAGGCTCTCAGAAGGAAGATTTATGTGACCATTGAACACCTTGGTTAATGGCAAGAGTAATCAAGAAAAAAACAGTGGTAAACCAAGTGCAATTTGTTCAATGAAATATAGGACATGAACTGGAGACAAGTAAATAACTGTCTCAAGGATGGTAATAGGCAGCATAGTCCAATGTCATGTTCTTCAAAGAAACCTGGGATTTTGAAATAAATGGCAGGAGAAATGCCCTGCAGGCAGCAAAGAGCACCTAGAAGAATAATCCCTCAACCTCCATATCCTGAGAGGAATGCAGGGGACACCCTCCCACAGCTACCTTAGCGACAATTCCTAATAGTGTATTCTTAAGCTGATTCCATCGGCCGTGCTAATCTAGAATTGACAATTGAAAATTGTGAATTGATGCAGTAAATTACTGGTACTAATTTCAGTAATAGCATTTATATCCCATACAAACAAAAAGTGACCCAACTGTGGGAATATGTAGCTATGGCAAGGGGAAGGATAGAAGAGGTGGCAAATGAGTTGTCATATTTTCTTGGCAAATCTTCATCCTCTGGCTTGTAAAAAGAAAGGAGCAGCAAATGTTGTATTCATACGGGCAAACTGTTATGTCTGAAGACTATGCAAAACCCAGAAAATGCATGGTCTCTTCCCAGGAGGAATCCATGACATGACTCTGTGGGATGATATCACAACATTGGAACATGAGGAAAAGGAAAATAATGGATTTCAAATTTTTTGACTAACATCAAGATTTTTACAAAAGAATTACTGATTTTACATCATTAGCCAATAAACAGATCAGCAGATTCACTATAAAATATTTGCATGGTTGCAAAATGTAAATAACTGAAACAGATTTGTGTATAATAGTGTTGCTCAATCAAAGTAAAATGCAAGCCACACGTAATTTTAAATTTTCTTGTCACTGAATGTAAAAAAATAAAAGAAATAGGTAAAATTAATTTTTAAAGTATAGCTTGTTTTTCCAAATAAAAGTTATTTCAACTTATAATTCATATAAAATTATTACTAGGATATTTTGCGTTTTTTTACTAAGTCTTTAAAATGTGGTGTATATTTCACACTTACATCACATCTTAATTCAGACTAGCAACATATAAGTACTCCCACATGGCTAGTTGCTGCTGTATTGGGTAGCACATGTCTAGTGTAATATCCTTTGGTCATTTGGTTACCCATTTATGAGAAGCCTTTAATCATCCAAACACAACAGTGATAATATTACTATATTCACATTAGGAATTTCTTTCTCTTAGATATCTGTCTTCTCCTGGAGCAGTGTGACTGATAGCATCATACTGTTTGGGACCATCCCCTAAACATGAATAATAAGAATATGAATAAAAGTGCTATTTATTGAGTAGTTGTTCAGTGATTTTGGCTAAGTGCTTTACATGCATTATCATGTTTTATTTCAAGATAGTTTTACATATATACATTATTTTGTTTTATTCCATGATGATTTGACTTCCAGGCTTCTCTCCAAGGCGAGTCACACTTCTAAAAATGTATTTCCTTGTGGTACATAGCCATCCTTCAATTTTTTTTTTCAGAAAGACTTTACTTTCAATAGAAAAGTAAGAAAATCTTAATATTCAATTTCATTTTCTAATGTCTTTAGAACTACTAAATGTGGATACTACCTCAATTCAATTATATAAAACTGGTAGGCCTCTATATAAGCTATTTGATTGTGGTTCATAATTGAGACACTTGTTTGTTTGCCATGTTTGTTTATAGAAAGCTGGTATTGAGAGTTCAGAAACAATTTCAGAATTATTTCTATAGATATATTAGCTTCAATTTCAAAGTTAATACCTATATTGAATAGATCAATTTTAGAATAACAAAAATTCCAGAAGCAGAAAGACCATTTCTGACATGATGAACTTTTGTAACAAAACTTTTCATTTCTTACACATTAAATGTTTAAAAGGAAGTTCATGATTGTGATATTAGTGTATTATATGAAACAAAAGAAATACTATTTAAAAAATGAGGTATTAAATAGAGCATTAAAATCACTTAGGAAGAAAATAAGAGCAGGCACCCAAGGCCAATAAGGTATCTGAAAGCTGTTGCAATTTTATTGTTTGCCTCTTTTTTCTTGATTATTGCAAGTAAGATATTGAAAAATTTACCATTTTGATAGAGATTTTGAAAATATATCCTTGAACTTTCTGTTAACTTTTTCTGTATCACCATCAGGTTTATTTAAAAAAAAGATACTTAGAGTTTATGCTTCATTTTGTATTTATTGATTTCAAGCCAGAGTAACGTTTATACCTGAGACTGACCTTTGATTTTAGAAAACTGACACCATGTTAATCTGACATCTTCTACCTATGTGTTGTAGGCACAATTTCATTTACTGTTGAAAGAAGGCAACCAAATGATTCTCAGGAAGAAACAGAGCAAGAAGAGTCCTTTCAGAAATCCGTATCAGAATTGTCCCAAAATTTTGATGAGGAAGACATAGGTAAGTTTATTATTATGAAGAGTGTCATGATAAATCTGCATAGACTGTCATCATCATTCACGTTTAAATGAAATAGATACTTTACATGCACAATACAAATTCAAATGTATGTTGTTCATATATGGATATATATGAATTTTATTTTATTATCTCAGGATTAAATTTATGTAGCTTAATTTCTGGATTTCTGCTGCTAGTTATATGAATAGATTATAATAACTCAGATTGAAGTTCTCTTCCATAAGTGAATAGTCTTTCATATTTTTCTGTTACTAAACCAAAAATGTCACAGTAAGTTTCCACTAAAATGTTAATGCATGTATCATTTTAGCAACATAATACGCTTTTCTCACTTCAGTATAGAAGATGATGGCAATTTACACATATGCCGAAGAAACTAAATGCTATTTTTCCCTTACTATATTATAATGCTTTATTTGAAAGTTGTTGTGCATCATAAATTTATAGTAGAAGTTCAAAGTAAAGTAAGATGATGGAGAGTTGGAATTGTCAGGGTAGGTTTCTTGGAAATGTGTGAATGAGTGACTTTTTTTTTTTTTTTTTTACTTTATTTTATTTTTTTAGCATTTTCTCCTTTCATTTTTTTGTCTTTATTTGTTTTTTTATTTTTTATTTTTTATATTTATTTATTTTTTATTGACTTTGTAATAATATTACATCAAAAATATATATGTGAGGTCCCATTCAACCCCACTCCCCCACCCCCCCTCTCCCCCCCAAAACACTCGTTCCCATCATCATGACACATCCATTGGATTTGGTAAGTACATCTTTGGGCACCTCTGCACCTCATAGTCAATGGTCCACATCATGGCCCATACTCTCCTCCATTCCATCCAGTGGGCCCTGTGAGGATTTACAATGCCCGGTGATTGCCTCTGAAGCACCATCCAGGGCAGCTCCATGTCCCAAAGACACCTCCACCTCTCATCTCTTCCTGCCTTTCCCCATACCCATCGTCCACCATGTCCACTTTTCTCAATCCAATACCACCTCTTCTATGTGGACATTGGATTGGTTGTGTCCATTGCACCTCTATGTCAAGAGGAGGCTCAGATTCCACATGGATGCTGGATGCAATCCTCCCATTTTCAGTTGTAATCACTCTAGGCTCCATGGTGTGGTGGTTGTCCTTCTTCAACTCCATCTTAGCTGAGTGTGGTAAGTCCAATAAATCAGATTGTAGGTGCTGGAGTCTGTTGAGGCTCAGGACCTGGCTATCACATTGTCAGTCCAGAGATTCAAATCCCCTAAATATATCTTAAATCCCAACGTTAACTGCACCTCCAGCACATTAGCATGAAAGTCTTATGAAGGGAGATCCCATCTGAGTCCAGATTCATCACACATAAACACCATTTCCAATGAGGGGCCATCTGCCCTGGTAGTTAACCCCATCGGCCATGGCCATAACTCTCATGGGTCTCTTTAGCCTTCAAAGGAACCAATATCTGGGGGTTGTATCTGCTTTATCTGTCTCTCTGACTCTGCTCAGTTGTGCATGAGGGCAATCCTTCTGCCAGCCTCCAGACTCTTTTTTAGAAACTCGTAGCCATATAAACTCATTTCAATGAGTGACTTTTTATGAGTGAGTAGCTTGGACATAAAAGACATTAGAGAAGAGTTGTTCAACAGGAGCAGAGTTGTAGGGACAAAGAGGCATACCAAGAAAAGAGAAATATTTCTCAAATGAATGCATGAGTAAAAGAGTGATATTTAGGTATTAATGAAAGTGATTTAGAAAGGGAAGAGTAGACATTAGACAGCTAGGCCACTATAACAACAAACTGACTTTCAGATAAAGAGAACCATTTTTTTTAATGGTTGCAATGAAGATCAAGAAATAGCACTAAAAATAGAAATCATTTCAGAGATGGGCTTTGGTTGACTGTCCTGAGAGAGGAGGTAGAAAGAGGGGAATTGATTTAAAAACAAGTAATGTTTGTTTGTATCTTGGTGAATGTATATCTAATAAAGTTCTATGCCAAGATGAAAAGTTAGAAGATAAAATAGTCTGGGAAATCATAAGCTAGTCCAGTTTTGTGCTTTCTTATTTTAATGGGACAATAAGTCATTTACATGCCAATATCCAGTAATTGATTGAAATTTGGAGCTGAGATTAGGTGAAAAAATTATAAAATGAGTTCAGAATGCTCAGATTTTCTTCCATCTCCTCAGTCATAGAGACCTTTCTGTCATAAATTATTTCCCCTGTGAGTTCAAATGTGGGTTAAAGCATTGGAAAGTCCCAGTTAAAATTTGCATGAACTACCTAAAATGGGAAACACTATTCATTTTAAGAACTTTGGGTTATTTTTAGAGAAGGCACATTTAGACATCATAAAAGCAGTTGAAATGCTTTCATAGAATTGAAGGAGCACTGATACAACCACAAGCAGAGGTTACCTGAATAATTTAACACCAGTGTAAATTTGGTAATAGTATTCTCTGCCACTTAATGGTTTTAAAGGAATTAGCTGGTGTCTGTAAAATAAATAAGCACAGGAAGCAATGCAAAATGTGGGGTAAGTTTGCCCTCAAGAATTTTTCCCAGGTATTTGGACCAAGAACTCATCTAGACCCTCTTACTAGAAGGAAGAGATGGGTACCCTGCCTTTGTCCATCTCACTAACTGGTTGCTCTGAATGACTGAATTATTCTCAGACCCACTAATACTATAAGCTTTCCCCCTGATAGCTAGTGCATTGGAATAGAATTGAATATAAAATGATATAGTAAAATACAGTATGATAGAGAACAGTGAGGTCGAAATAATGCCAGTTAATGTTATACAACACCACCCAGCACAACACAATACCATACAATATATTTCCAAACAATACATTGCGGCGGCTTGCTCGATCGGTAGAGGTGGGGTCTGGCTGCGGACGAGGGGTCGGTCCAGCTCAGGACGAGGGGTCGGTCCCGCTTGGGACGAGGGATCGGTCCCGCTTGGGACGAGGGGTCGATCTGGCAGCAGACGAGGGGTCGGTCTCACAGGGGTTGCGCGGTTCGGCTGACGGGGTCGCCCGGAGAAGCAGGCGACGAACTGGGGACAAGGGAGGCCAGGCCCTTGTCGGGGGCTCTCAGGACTGGAGGGCGCACGGCAGAAGAACTACGGCGGAGACAAGGTAAACACGCAAGTCCACTTTATTGAGGGAGAGGCAACAGTTTTATAGGGGCTGGGGAAGGCTGATTGGTTGAAGCCACGCCCTGTTCTGATTGGTTGCGGGAGAAAGGTCAGTGGGCGGTACTGGACGGGGGAGGGGTGGTGATTAGGGATTGGCTGTTGCTGTTGCTGGGGGAAGGGGCAGGGCTTAGTGATTGGTGGCTGCTGTTGCTGGGGTAGAGGGCAGACTTGAGTTTCCCGCCCACGCCTGGCTGTTGCTGCTGTGGGGGGGGGGGAAGGGCAGACTGGAATTTTCCACCCTGCGCCTGCGCAGGGAGAAAGAAGGTATCGTGTGGCGCTATCCGGGAGGAGGGGCGGCCACGGAAGCATGGCTGCCGAGAAGGGGAGACCCGACGGCACTCTGCGCCCATGCCGAGCTTCCTTCAGGGGTGGCGGTGGGCCCGACCAACCACCCTATTATGGGGGCAGCGGTTTGGAATAGGCCTACCATGGCCGCCGCCCCCCCGCCAGGTCAGCAAACCACACTTCAGCCCGAGGGGTGACCGCAATGCATGTCAGAGATTTTCAGAAGAGGGAGACATTGATATTTCCACCAGTCTGAGCCTCTTGTTTCATAGGTAAGGAAACTGAAGTCAAGAGGGATTAGTGATGTCCCTAAGCAAGTTAATCTAACACAGCAGTTCTAGAAATATTTTAAACATGGCAAAAATAATGTGAATATGCATATGAATTACTGAAACTGGAGGACATCTTGAACCATGAATTACCTCAACACTGGAGAATAAGAAAATATCAAAGTGACAAATTGAATAGATGAGGGGAAGATGGAGAGAAAACACTTGGGTTTGATGCTAGCCCATAGGGATAGAAACACCTAGTTTTTATTATATTGGGATACAGCTGTAAACATTATTTTCTCACTCATTAGTTCATACCCAATACTAGTTTCCTTTAAGCTAAATTGATAGGATCCTTTGTCATACTTCCAAGGAGCCTGAAATCTCATTATTCCTGACTTTGCCCTTAGACTAGATTCTATGGTACTAGAAATATACCATTGTGAATTGGAAACCCAAATTTAGGCATTTCTATCAACAAATTTGTGTTTGTTTTAGCAATTAGGGGAAACAAGATTGGTTCATTCTTTTTGAAACATTAATCCTTAATTCTTAGGATTTCTTGGGGAACTTTATATTGAGTTACTGGGGCAAGCAGAGGTGTGATGAGTTTTGCAGGTTTTTTACAGAACATTCTCGTGGCCTTGTAGGATGTGACTTCCCTGATTCCTCCCAAACTGTGATGAAAGCAGCTTTTCAACCTCCCCTCACCTCCCTTGACAAATGAATCTATTAAATAGGGGTCGTAAATGATGTTTGTTCCTGTTGCACAAATGTGTATATTAAGTATGATATGCTGAAGCCTATATTAAGAAGTGCTTTTTTTTCCCAGATGATGGTGTTAACAATTTAAGAATCTGGTATTATCTTGAGGTCAACGGCACTGCTGCACCACCCATAAACATCATTGAAATGAAGTGTAGTGCGCTGGTAAGAGTCCATGAATTGTTCCTAGATACTGTCTTTTCTCAAACAGAGAGTTGGTTGTACACTTAAATTGTTATCCCTAAAAAAGTCCATATGAAATGAACTTAGGGGATAAATTATTTAAATAATAGCAATTTTACTTTTAAATCCAATAATATAGATTCTAAAATTCTTATGGCAAAGATCTTTTAGTTACATGGTATATTAGAGAATCTGAACTGATTAACATTCTACTGGCATGCTTCAAAAGTTTCCTTGAGTAAGCTTAAATTAGGCTAAATACTTGTCCTCAAAAATATGATAATAGCAGGATTGAGCTCCCTAGACTCATTTCAGTTTTGATGAGTCCTTGTTTCTGTGGGAGACTTTTCGCTTAGAAATATATATATTGAAGACATAGAATTGGGGTTTTAAGTAATGGGGACTTACATGAATTATTTAAGTGTTAGCAAATCCATGCCCACGGTTGTTTGATAAAAGCAAACACTGATGACCTTGGTAGACATGAATCATAGCCACAATTTTAATTGCTATAACTAATGTGTTTTTTCCTCATTGATAATACGCGAATATTTTAATTGATAAATAAAGACATAAGTAGTCTATTTTAATTTTTAAATATTCAGAGAAAGAACACTGATAAGGCATTGACTAATGAAAATAATAGTGATTTAATTCATGCATACTATTATTCCTCCTTTCATTTTTATTTCTTGAATATTTGGTGAATATCTCTATGTCCTTAACCATCAAGGATTTCTTGATGACCTAATAGAATATGTATTTTAGGAAGAAGAAATTGAATTGCTCTTAACAAATAAAAGCAAATATTCCTCGACCTAGAATTGTGGTAATTATCTATTTGAGGATTAGAAGACATTTTTTTCTGAAATTTATTTTTTATATATACACAAAGAAGAGAAAATTGATAATTTTTCCTATCCTTGCTTAGAAAGAACTCAGGTCGTATTTGTGAAAATAAACAAAAAGCACTGAATGATGATAAGCAAAGAATATTTATTCAGGGCTTGCTCTAGCAAGGGAGTCAGCCACCATTACGTGCGTTTATCAGAGACTCAAAGGCTAGCAGAGGAGTGGGGAAGCTTTATAGAGGATAAAAGGGAAGATTTCAGATATGCTTTCATTGGAGGCTATTGGCGAGAGGAAGCTGGAGGTGGGCAAACTAGAGATGGGGCATCCTATGTGATTGGTTAGGAAGGTGTATTTTGGGTTGTTTTTATAGGAATTGTGATTTGGCTTGCTAGATTGGTTTTTGTAGTTAGTGGCTTGGTTTCCTGGACAAATTGTTACAGAGAGGGGTTAGTTTCCTGGACTGATTCATGCAGATAATGGATCCAAGTTCCCATTTTATATATAGTCTGGCCATTGTCAATCTAATTCAGTGTTTCATACTACTTCTTTTCAGTAGGCCTCATATTGGAATATAGCTACGGCTCTGAATTAGTGGGACAGATTGCCTTTTTTTTTAACAAGCAAGGACAGATGTCTCAGTCAGAGTTCTTAGTTGAGAACAATAAAAACAATCTCCTGTTAAATTAATCAGGAAGGGATTTATTGGAGGAATAGCCAGAAGCTCACAGAGTGGACCTGAAAGCTGGTAATCCCTGCGAGGAAGAAAACAAGGTTTCCTTAAATGATTCACAGATCTTGTCACACACTTGAGAAATGTAAAAAATATATCATAACATTCCTTGAAGAAAAAAATTTAGAGAAATATAAGTTATGCTTCCTGATGCTGTTAGTCCCTGGGCACCATTGTCAGAAGATTGTCCATATAATCCCAGCCCCCCCATATTTCATTGTCTTTTCTATCCCCTTTCGTAGTAGAGCTACTATATTTCATTGCATTTACCTCAAAAACTATTGGGTTTCCAACTTGACAGACTTCTTTTGGAGGACACTGTTGGACACCTACATGTGCTCCAGTAACAAATCTCCAAGGAGGTGATCCTATCTCCCTCTACTCCTGCCTGTCCCCCAATCCAGATTCCATCTCACCTAACCCCTCTTGCTAACAGAATCTTGATTTACTTTGGATATATTTTGTCTGTGTGATTTAGGGAAGCTGAAGATGAATCTAATTTATTCTAACTCCAAATGCAGTCTTTCTCCATTTACCACTGATTAGCTTAGGAAAATGCATGAGGTAAAACACCGATAAGTCATCCTCTCTTCTGGACTGTGGAAGATGCGTGAGACCATCATGTGTGGAGCTTTTGAGACAAAAAGGGTATAGCCAGTATCCTGAGGATGGTAGGACAGAAGTGTGGAAAGTGTGTGATTCTTGGATGCTGTCAACTCTTGATAGCATTTATTTAGCAGGCCACATGCAATTCTGCTTTACTTCATTCTATTCAGATTCCAACTTTCTGAAATGTGTGCAGTTCTCATGGTATACCAGATGAGTTTCGTTCTGTCAGCACAACTTCTGTCAGCACAACTTGCCTTTCCTATTTCCCCATCATTTTTTTAAATCCCCCCCCACCTTGTGGCTTGCTTGCTGTCTGCTCTCTGTGTCCATTCGCTGCACGTGCTTCTGCGTTTGCTTGTCTCCCTTTGTTGTGTCATCTTGCTGTGCCAGCCATCAATTCTCTGCAGCACATGGGCTGTCAGCTCTCCACGGTGCATGGGCAGTCAGTTCTTTGTGCTCTCTGTGGCACGCAGGCCAGGTTGCCTTCACAAGGAGGCCCTGGGACACGAACCCAGGGCCTTCCATATGATAGATGGGAGCCCAATCAATTGAATAACAGCTGCTTCCTCCCCATCACTTTTGTTTGTTGGTTGGTTTTACGTGTCTTCATCTCTCTCTCTTCAGCTGACTGTTTCAGTATTGGGCATGTGACCAAAGCTGAGCCAATAAGCAACATTTCCTGGCATTTTCAATAATGAGTACAAAGAAAGTAAATCAATCCCTATTTGTTGATGAATATGGGATGTTGGAGCTGTCGACCAGCATACTCTGTATATATACTCTGTGAAGGAAGTAACCTGATTTAAGAAAGAATTGTGTTTGAGTAGGGGTAGAGAGGGAATGGTAGGAGATAGATGGAAAGAGGGAGGGAGGGTGAAAGAGAGAAATTGGAAGAGGGAAGGTGGAAGAGAGAGAGAACAACAACAACGAATAAAACAGCTGTAAATAAATAAATATGGGAGCCAGTATCCTACATGCCTTTAGTTCCTGATGCTCAAACACCACCATGTGTTTCTCTCGGTGTAGTTATGCAACTCTTTCTTCTATTAGAGAAGTTATCTTAATATCCTTTCAATAATCCTCCCCCCTTTTTTTTAGCTGCAAGCTGATCTGAGTGTGTTGTTTGCAAACAAGAGAACTTATACTTAGTCTCAGCACACCCATCAGCAACAGATGTATACATTACGTTTTTGAGTGAATTACTTTGCTTTTTCTTTAGGTGGTGGTTTTATTAGTTTTTGCTGAGGAGAAGGTAATAACTGATTTCTGATATTGTTTCTGAACTTTAGGGAGTCTTGATTAGAATAACAAATTTTCCTTTTTTTCCCCAAAGGCAGGGTGTTGAAACTAAATGGCCTTTCAGTTTCAGAATCTATAATTTCAAAGTTGGAGCTTTTCATACAATCTAATTTCTCTTTGTGAGAACCTAACATTTAAATAAAAAATATAATGTGAAAGGGAACTTTTCAGAACCATTAAAAATTATGGTAGCTACCTATATTTAAATAATTTCCCAAAAGTCTAGAAATAACAGAATTAACATATGTGAAATTGTTTTTCTTTGTTGGTTCTAGTATCATGATAAATTCCTAAAAGTAAAATACAAAGTGTCAGTTTGCCACTTCTAAACCATAAATATGCATTATTAATTGCTATTCACACATGCCCTTTATCAATTCCTTTATAGAATTGATTATTTTAGAATCTTGAATTTTTTTCCCAAGAAATAGTAAGAAAGACAAAATTTACAATCTTTGAAGACTATAAAATTATTATTTGCCAACTTGATTTCTGGGCAAATCTCTGTTTAGGAATATAAAATAGATGGTAAAATATTAAAATGTACTCCAGCATAGCTTGCAAAAACAATCTCACCATATTTGTGAGACCACACAATACTTTTCCTTTTCTGTCTGGCTTATTTCACTCAACATAATGTTCTAAAGATTCTTCCATGTTGTCATATGCATCCTGACTTCATTTCTTCTTATAGCTGAATAGTATTCCACCATTTGTTTTTACTACGTTTTGTTCATCCACTCATTAGTTGAAACTTGTGTTGTTTCCATCTTTTAGCAATTGAAATAATGCCAAATGAACATTGGAGTGCAAATGTCTGTTCCCTTCTCTGCTTTCAGTTGTTCTGAGTATATTCCTAGTAGTGGGATTGTCGGGTCATAGGGCATTTCTATATTTAGCTTCCTGAAGAACTGTCAAACTGTCCTTCACAAGGGTGCACCATTTTATATTCCCACCAATAGTGAAGGAGTGTTACTATTTCTACACATCATCTCCAGCACTTGTAGTTTTCTTATTTTTAAATAATGTCCATTCTATAGGTGTGAAATGATATCTCAATTTAGTTTTAATCTGCATTTCCCTGTTTGATAGGATTGCTGAACATCTTTTTACGTGTAGTTTGGCCATTTGTATTTCCTCTTTGGAAAAATGCCTATTCATGTCTTTTGCACATTTTTTAATTCGGTTGCTTGCTTTTTTATCATTGAGTTGTATGCTCTTTTTATATAACATGGAACCCAAACTCTTATTGGGTATGTGGTTTCCAAATATTTTCTCCAATTGTGTAGGCTGTCTTTTCACCTTCTTGAAAAAGTCATTTGAAGATCAAAAGTGTTTAATTTTAGGAAGTGTCATTTATCTATTTTTTTTTTCATTCTTTGCTTATGTTTGGGTGTAAGATTTAAGAAACCACCACATACTACAAGATCTTGAAGATGTTTCCCTACATTTTCTCCTAGGGGTTTATTATTCTAGCTTTTCTGTTTACGTCTTTAATCTATTTTGAGTATGTCTTTGTATAAGGTGATAAGGGTCCTCTTTCTTTCTTTTGGGTATGGATATCCAGTTCTCCCATCACTTTTTTTGTAAAGACTGTTCTGACCCAGCTGGGTAGGTTTGACAGCCTTGTCAAAAATCAATTGACCATAGATGTGAAGGTCTATTTCTGAACTCTCAATCCTATTGCACTGGTCAATTTGTCTATCTTTATGTCTGTTTCATGCTGTTTATACTACTGTAGCTAAATAATATGCTTTAAAGTTAAAAAGTGAGAGTCCTCCAACTTAGTTGTTCTTTTTTTAGGATGTTTTTGGCTATTCAGGGCCCCTTACCCTTCCAAGTAAATTTAATAATTGGCTTTCCTTTTTCAACAAATAAGTTGTTGTAATTTTTATTGGGATTGCTTTGAATCTGTAAATCAATTTGCATAGAAGTGATACCTTAATGATATTTAGTCTTCCAATTCATGAACACAGAATATCCTTCCATTTAGGTCTCCTCTGGTTTCTTTTAGCAATGTTTTTGAGTTTTCTGAGTACAGATTCTTTATGTCCTTGGTTAACTTTATTTCTATATATTTGATTCTTTTAGTCTTTATTATAAATGGAATTTTTTCCTAACTTCCTCCTCAGATTGCTCATCAGTAATTTATAGTAATGCTACTGATTTTTGCATACTAATCGTGTATTCCACTACTTTTTTGAATTCGTTTATTCACTCTAGTGACTTTGTTGTGTTTTTTTTCCTAGGTATAGGGTCATATCATCAGCAAATGAAGATGCTTTATGTATATTTTCAGAAGTACACTAAGTTTGCTGTCTTCTCTTTATTGTTTTCTGATATTTTGACTGCAGTTGTAGTTTTGCCAAACCACTTTTACTTAAACCTTGTATTTTCAGAGATAGCAATGGAACCTTCAAGATACTGAGACATTTTTGGCTTTCCATCTGCATCTCAGCTTTCATTACATTAACCCCAATTTTTGCATCTTTCCTATAAATAAGTGAATAATAGAAATATGTAAAGTAATGTTCATGTCAGAAATAGTTATACTATTATGGCACATAAGTTTGGTTATTTCTTACAGCAGTTTCCAGAACACAGATTTCTTTCGCTGGAAATGATAATTGGCTCCTAGTAACCAATTCTCTGTTGGTGTAAACTATTTCAGATTTTGTTTGGAAAGTACAGCATGTAGCATCGGCTGTTTCGTATCTTCCTCTTTCTCCTTAGTTTGTGTAGGGCAAAGGGGAGATTCAGAAATGCATCCTAATTACAAGAATAGAGAATGAGGGCATCTGATCCATAGCAATTTTGTTCTGAGGTCAGAAAATATAAAAGACTTAATATCTAGTCTTCGAACATGAGAGACTTTCCTCATCCAGTTCCCTGTAGCCCCAAGAAGCTTAGGAGAGCACCCCCAAATATTCCAAATGCCTCTGAAATAGTCACTTAAGCAGCTAAGATGGGATAAGTTTTCAGGATGAAGTTTCATGGAAATAGTGTGCATCTTTTCTCTTTCACTTCCTTCAGTGGGGGAAAATGTTTAATTTCTTCTTTATTGGCTGTAAATATTGGCTATACTGGTGTCTTTCCAAAACTATGGTTTATCTCAGAACATTAGAATATTAATATAAAGCAAAATTTAAAATATATATGCAAAAAGTCATGTTGGGAGATAGTAAATTAGCTTATTTTCCCTTGCATTCGGTCTATGGCAAACCTGCCCAGGGGACAATGGGCTTAGGAATGCTTCTGATGCAATTTGAAAATGGTTGTGTGTGTGTGTATGTGCATGTGTGTGTGTGTTCTGGAGTCAGTGGCAGACACTAGACAATAGGAGGGGGAGGGGATGACCTGGGTTAATATGTCAAATTATTATCTGGTCACACACTTGATGAGGGAAATATAGACCTCTCTTGGATGAAAACTCTAATTTGTGGTTTTGTGGGCATGTTCCAATTTTACCCAATGAAGAAGGAAGGCATTTTAAAACCCAAACTCTTCTTTGGAAATTTTGAAAATGGGATATCATGACTATTTTGAGATATCTCTATATTCCTGAGTGAAACAGTGTCCAGGTAATGGAAATGAAGGGGTGAGACCATAAAATTATACCTGCCACTTTACTTCTTATATTTGTCTTCAAGTTGGTAGTATATAATTTAGTGGAAATCAATACCCCAAACTATCTGAATTTCCATAATTCTTATAGAAGTTCAGAAAATGTGCCAAAGTATAATGTGAACAATTTTGGATACCCTATTATTACAAACTCTTTCTACTTTTGCCTCCCCCTAGTCGTGTAGATGAAGAACAATTGACCGCCTCTGAGTTAGATTAATTCATGCAATTCCCAACATATTCCATGCAAGCAAGGGCATATACCCACTCACCATGTCAAGAATTACTGCATATTGATTTGATTTTTTAAGGCTTGTCTACTGTGTTTGAACACTGTTCTCCATACTTGTGCCAAATACTATTTACAATGGTTTACTAAAGTGAAACTCAAGACAAACATTTCAATGTTTTGCATGCACATAATGACAGTGAACACCTTATCTTAAGCAGAAGGGTATTTCCTAGGGATTTGCCATTGCAATTAGCTATCTTTCCATTTGTCACTGTTGTTCATTGTTTTCCTCTGTCAAGATTATGAGAAATGTGTGAATAAGGATGAAGAAGCCCACTGCCTTTTCAAAGGTTTCTGGCTTTTTTCCCCCTAACTCCTCAAAGCCTCTTCATGAATCCCTACCCCACATCAACACCAAACTGGCATTAGCAATCCACCTTGATTCGCCTCTGCATTCTACATGTCTCTGGTTGGATGGTGGAGGATTGGGGATGAGAGCATTAGGCATATCTTCAGATGATACAGGGGCACACAGATGGCAATGGCAGAGGAAATTACAGTGGCATTTCTATTTTACAGATGACCATCTGGTTCCTTTGAGTTCTGAACTGTTGGCACTGACTTTTAAATTTAGGAAAATTACTGAGACTAAGTATAGTTATCATTTCCTCTGAATTACATGGTATTTTTCAAAATAACCTTTGACCCAGTTTGTTTATTGCTTTGGTTTTGTTTTCAGATTGAATAGAATTAAAATTGAAGATTTCTTCAATAATGCACCTAGTTACATTAATTGTATTGTGTGCTTTTGGATCTTAGAAATGATCCTTTTCTAATGAACTCATGATCATAATCATATTCTGAGAGAGGATAGGGTGAAAAGTGTTTCTTGCTAGTGCACATTGAATTGCCATTGACTCAATTAATCTCTTGATGGACTAAAATATAATCTTTGTTTTTTACTCTGACCCATTGAAAGCCTAAATGATAAACATTTCAGTTCAAGCACTCATTGAGTTAAATTTTTCCTGCTTGTAGGTGTGAACCAGCAAACAAGTGATTTTAGTTCCCCATTAAAATACTGCCTTTCCTTCATATGAAGCTGCTCTTTTCACCCAATAACTTAGAAACAGGAGAACAGCCTCGATAAAGTTGAGATTTTTAAATTCCTCCTGAGTCTCATTTTTACAAAGTTGCTGTATTTTTTTCAGTTAAAATGAGTGATTATCCAGAGTATCAGACAGTAATAGATTAATATACACATACTAAAATGTCTTATAAATTGGTCTGTTTTCCTATCAACAAATACTTATAAAGCATCCTGATATGCCTGGCACTGTCCTAGATGATAAGAAAAAAGGTGTGAACAATATAAGCAAGGGCTTCTCTTCATATATAAAGAATATGGGAGTGGAATTAGATGGAAAGCAAAAAATTGAAATGGTATTTTCAATTGGAAATTTTACTGTTCTGGTTTTCAAATAAATTCCCAATCCTGAGAACCATAAGTAATTCTATCTTCATGTTATGAAAATGCTATGTCATTTATTGGGGACTTGCTCTAAGTATTAGTTAGGGTATTTTGAGCTACTATAAGAAATAAACCCCAGCTTTTCAATGGCTTACCACAATAAAACTTTTTCATAATTGTAATAGTCTGATACATTTGTTTGTGGTTAGTGTGTTGTGAATCAAAGAGCCCAGCTTCTCTGACCTTGTAGTTCCATTATTCTTTAGGAACTCAGGAAAAAGTTGGAAGCAAAAGAAAGAAAATTTCCAGTAGCTTCTTTTTTTTTCCCCTTTATTTTTTTAAAATGTTACATTCAAAATATATAAGAGATCCCCATATACCCCCCACAGCCCTCACCCCACTCCTCCCACATCAACAACCTCTTTCATCATCATGGGGCATTTGTTGCATTTGGTGAATACATTTTAGAGCACTGCCGCACCACATGGATAGTGGTTTACGTTGTAGTTTACACTCTCCCCCGCTCCAGCCAGTGGGCCATGGCAGGACATACAATGTCCAGCATCTGTCCCTGCAGTACCACCCAGGAAAACTCCAAGTCCTGAAAATGCCCCCACATCATATCTCTTCTTCCCTCTCCCTACCCTCAGCAGCTACCGTGGCCACTTTCTCCACATCAATGCTACAATTTCTTCCGTTAATAATCACAATAGTTGCATAGTAGAATATCAGTAAGTCCATTCTAATCCATACTCTATTCCTCCATTCTGTGGTCCCTGGGATGGTTATGTCCAATCCACCTCTAAATCGAGAGGGGGCCTAGAGTCCACATGGATGATGGATGCAAACAATTCTCCTACTTGCAGTTGTAGGCACTCTTGGCTTGCTAGTGTGGTGGTTGAACTTCTTCACCTCCCTGTTTGCTGGCTGGGGTAAGTCCAGTAAACCAGAGGGTAGGAGTTGCAAGTCTGCTGAGGCTCAGGGCCTGGTTGTCATATGGACAGTCCAGAGATTCAGGTCTCCTGAGCATACACCAACCCCAGCACCAACCACAGTTCCAGTAAAAGTGACAGAATAGGCATGTGTAGGAATGTCACATCTGAGTCCATCTCCATCACACTCAGGAACACGAACTCCAAAGAGGGCCAACTGACATGGCATTGAACTCCAGAGCCATCTGCCATGACCATAGAACCAGTGGGTCTCTGTAGCCCTAAGGAGAAACAGCATCTGGGGTTGTGTCTACTTTGGCTGTCTCTGGGACCCTGCTGAGGCGTGTGTAAGTACAAATGCTCTAATGACCTCCTGATTGTTTTTTGGAGACTCATAGCCATATAAACTCAGTTCTCCTTTCCATTTCCCTGTTTTATCCAAAGTTATAAAGCAGTTTTTAACGCCTGATATTACATGAAAGCTGAGATATTCTGCTGGTCTGAGTTGACCCTTTTATTCAAGGTCTTTTTCGAGTTACATCATCAGCTGGTGCTTGGTAGTAATCCCTCGGCACCAGGGAGGCTTGTTCCTGGGAGTCATGTCCCATGCTGGGAGGAAGGTAATGCATTTACATGCTGAGTTTGGCTTAGAGATTGGCCACATTGTCATATGGACAGGCTTTCAGGTAGCTCTTAGGCACCCTGCAGCTCTAGGCCTAATTCATATTTCAGGCACACAGGTTCATAAACATAGTCATCGGTATCAAGGGCTCATTGTTGTACCATCCTTCTCTATTGGTGTTTGTTGTTGCACTTGGGGGATTGTTGCTGTTCCACTAGGGAGTGTGACAAAGCTCCCCTGGCTAGGAACTCAGCATTCCCTCAGTTGTCATTTTTAATGTAACCACTATGAAAATATCCAAACATTTTTATGTACCCTCTATACATGCCCTGGAGAACTCCCTCCCAACCATGCATCCCCATCAATAACACCCCACACCAGTGTTCTTCCCCTGCTATAGTTGAACCTCTCTGTGGTCCAAAACTTCTTAAAAAATGAAGCCTACTGTATTGCCAGGATCCATTAATAGTAAAATGGAATAGAAGTGACACAAATTGCTTCCATTTACATGCTATTGGAAAGAACTAGTCATTTAGTTAAGCCTGGATGAAAAGAGTTCTAGGAAATATTGTCTATTATTGGACAACAGTTTCCAGACATCACCTCTGTACTATGAAGAGAAAACACAAATTTTATTGGAGAGCAAATGTTTCTCCCATACAAAGGGAGACTAAAATCCTTTGGCCTATCACCCACATCCAGCTTATAAATGAGATGGCAGAGACTGATCAGGAAAAAGAAGGGGTTCCTTGGAAGAAAAAGTGTCAGCATATCAGGGAGAACTACATTTTCTTCCTTCCCTTTCCATGCATCAAAATCTACTTAATCAGTACCAGCTTCAATGGAATTGCTCAAAGACAGTGTGATGTCTTCTTTAAGGAGAGGAAACTAACAGCTCAATGCCCACTGGCTTTTCCTGAGCTCCTGCCAACAGATTGAACAATGAAGAAAGGAAAAACAAGGGAGCAATATGTACTTCTTATGACATTAGGCAGGGCTTGGTGGGCCAGAGTGGAAGGAGACTGGGCTTGGATAGTCTTGAAGGAACCTGGTCTAAGGAGGTAGTCTGCTGGGGTGAGAAAACCCCAGGTGAAAGATTTTATATGGGGTAATGCAAGAAAGAGGAATAGAAGGGAAACCTAGGTCAAATGCAGGTCAGCCAGCAACAATTAGGTAAATGACCTTGGCCCTTTTACCTCTTAACCAATTTACATCTTGTTAACACTAGAGGAGCCAAATCCACAGAGCCATTGGAGGAGGAAAAGAAGTTTAGAGGTTGAGGAAGAAAAGAGCAGGCCCTGAGAAACTATTACATAAATCCGAGGGTAAGGAAGGTGAGTGGGAATGAAGATCAAGAAAAGCATTCTACTGGATATGAGATGAAAGAATTGAATTATTTCAGACTTATTTAAATATCTTGAAATGAGAATGTCCTAGCCCTAAGAACCATCCTGAGGTAACCATAGGGGGTAGAGAAAAGGAGATCCTTTACTGATTTCGAGAAGAGTGGAAGAAAAGCAAATTTCGTCCATTCACCAAATTTCGTCCATTCAGTGTGTCCATTACCAATACATGACTGAGCAAGGCAAATTTAAACAGTCGTAATTCTAGGAACAAATATAGTCCAGGACAACATTGAGAGTACATCTAGATAGAGAGACCAACAAAAGAACAAGTCCTAAGGCCACTGTGCTTGGCGGGAAGGGGTCAATCAGGAGGGAACCTCAGATCTTCTAAGAAAGAAAAGAGGCTTGGAGTTTGAATAATGAATTCAGGGGATGAACTGTGGACAGAGGTGTTGGCAGGGTCAGATCTCACAGTGCCTAGAAGATCAAGGTAAGATGTGGAATTTTATTCCCTGGTTAATTAGAAGCCACTAGAGGGTATAAACGGGAATGACCTTATCTATTCTATGTTTTTTTCCTCTTGTAAGAAAATGATACACATATAAATTATATTGCATTTAATTTCTTAAAATATATTTGCTTTAAAATATACACACACATTCAAATTTCCTATGAAAACTTTTATAACTTGAAAATTTCAACACATCTGTTTGTACACATTTTTATATAGTTTTATAATATCTGAGCATTTGAATCTTTTCAGTATTCTAAATTTTAGCATCTTTTGAACACCCTTCATATTTCAGTATCTTTACTTACATTTCACAGGTTTGAATATACATGATTTAGTCCTTTCTCAAAAGATTCTAAGAAATAGAAACAATTTCTTTAAACAGTCAGAAATTATTTTACTTAGAATGTGAAGTCATTTTGCTGGCTAAACTATTCATTAAGTAAAAGCAAGAGAAAAATTTTGGACATCTCCTTATAAAGGAATGTTATCCATTACTGAATCTAGAAGAGTCCAAATGAAGATAAAAGATAGTTTCTAAAATCATCATTATTTTACTTGAGTTTCAAAAAAATCGTCAGAACTGATTTATGTTTAATTCTAAACATAAATTAACATTTAAAGCACACCTATCTTTGTGGAGGAATGTACACTTAGCAAGACAGATATTAATGAAATATTCCAAACTGTTATTTTTATAAAGTATTTACAGAAATTCAACTGACTTTGTTCTTGTTGAATAAGAGCCATTTATAATAAAATGGAATGTGGGAGGTCAGGATACCTTAGACAATAAGACAATCATTTTTCTAGATGGAATATACTTTGTAAGTTTCATTTTGCATGTGATTTCTTCAATATTTTATTTGTTTCTGGAATTATATAGATAATAAAAGGACAGGTTGCAAGAATGAACATGAATTTTAGATCAGTTCATAAAATGATGATGGCGAAATGTCATTCTCCTCAACTCCCATAATCTATAAGACTTGATTAATATGGTCTCAATTAGTTTTGAAGTAAAAATATTTGGGCAGGTGAATATCTAAAATACTAATTATTCATATGATAACATTTTAAAATGTGTCCTTTAAAGGGATTTTTATATATTTAAACTTGGGAGAAAAAACATATTCAAACCATAATTAAAGTTAGAAATGATTTCTACAATATTATAGTTAAATGTGACACTTTTTACCAGAACAGAGGCACATCACAGGTAATTGAAAACTTAAAGCTTTTATCCATAATGAAAAATTCATTTCTGGTGAGTCTATTTGCAGAGTGTGAAACTCCAGTGAATTAGATTCCAGGGATTCCTAAGAGTTGCAGTGCAAGCAGATCTGATTGATATTTAGGGTGTTGGGTCCGAGTTGCTCAGACAGTGACGGACACTCTGTTCCAGTAGCGAATTGAAAGAAAGCACGCAGGGCAGCCGGTAGATTTCTCATGGTTTAATCACATTCGCCCTCTCTATTTCGTTCCTTCTCTCCAGTGAACAATCCATCAGCTTTTATACATCATTACACAAAGGTGGCCACAGGCCAATTGGTTATGTAAACGCACACATGAGGATTACATAGGCATTATATAAGAGGACTGACTCAGTCCCCACCAGATATGCATGACCGGAAGCCCCTTGTCTGTCATTATGCTGGCCGTTTAACAGCTTTCCTTTGTCTACCCTGAAATCCCAACCCTTAAACGGCCTGCGTTTTAAGGTTTTTTCTTTGCCATAATGTGGCCCCTTGGGCCCAGAGACCACAACAGTATAAGGAGCAGCAGCATACCACCAGTATGCCCGCCACTCCAGCTGACACAGTTACTATATACCACCAGGTGACAGTTAGAGAGGTCCACCATTGGTATAAATGATCTCGAGATAAAGCTTGAATAGCTTGCACTTCTCCATCCATTTCTCGCAAAGCTTCAACTATGGAATTCTTATTGTCAGGGATATATACACAGCAATTCACATGTAGCTGTACCCCCTTGTGCAGCTGTTATAAGGTCCAGAGCCATCCAATTCTGCAAGACAACTTTTCTTATTTGGGTGGTTTCATCCATCATTAAGGTTAAGACCTGGTGGGTTTGATTAAGGACCGGTGAAGTGTGCTCAGCTAAAGCCTCAATATCTAATTCCACTTTGATGGCATCACCTCTTAGCAAGAAAAGATCTAAAGGGTAAAACCACTACCAAGCAGTTCTTTTCTGACAGTGCCATCAATGATATATTGCATCCCAATTTTGCAATGTTTCTGGCAGGGAAGTCATAATGCATGTGGGCATTATGTGTGCGGTATATATGGTCAGCCCCATGTACAGTGCCCTGTCCAAATGGCAGGTAGGTAAAGCCAGCCGTGCCTGCCGTACACCCAAAGGTATTCCCATGGAAGCCTGTCAGTAGGTTTAGTACCCACGTATTTTTGTCTATTCCGCCTTGGCTGCCCCCATATTGGGCGACCACTCACAATCCAATTCTGGGTTACCCACTGGGGCAGCCACAGGGTCATCCCTTTATAAACTGCCCAACAATCTGTACAGATATTCGAAGGTCCAGGCTCATGCATAATGACCATCCACACAGCCCATAACTCAGCCCATTGACTGCTTTGTCCTGTGTGAGTTTCAAACCAGATGTCTTCCATATCTAACCTTATCCCCACAGCAGTCCACTGGGCTGGGTTACCATGACTGGATCCACTCACACACCAGGCCTCATCTGGTATGGGAGGTCAACCTTTATATGGGCTAGGCTGTTCAGGCACCAAGTTATCGATAGGTCCTGGCATTTCCTGAAATATTATACGGCCTAAAAGAGTCTGCAACTGCATGGCCAATGGGCTCGTACTCAAGGCTCTTGTTATTCCAAATAGGCTCTCCATTTCACTAACATAAATATTTGAACCACTCTAGTATGGGGAGCTATCATCTATGATCTCACTCAACCTGCCATGGGTAACAAAGTGCAAAACATTATCTTTTGAGAGCCAGTGATCATTTCACTAGCCTACAAGGCAGCATACATGGCAGCTAGTTGCTGCTCAATTGGTGAATGCCTAAGCTCTCCCCCTTCCATAATTGTGACCAAAATCCTATGAGAATTCTACATTTACCTTGAGATCGACAGAGTCCCCATCTGAATCCCATGTCATGGAAAGTAACATCCAGCTGGAAAGGGACAGTTTTGCCAACTATCTGTAAAGCTTGAGTCTGTTCTATTGCTCTTTTTGCAACCATGAATGCAGTTTCATGATTGTCTCCCCAGTCCCAGGGGAGCCCCTTTTTTTATTAGCACATATAGAGGGCACAATATTTGTGCTAGGTGGGATATAAAAACCTTCCAATAGCTCAACAGACCCAAAAAAACTTGTAACTGCTCTATAGTAGTTGGTCAAGGATATGCCTGAATCTTATCGATAACTGCTTCTGGGATTACTTTGGTCTTATCCAACCAAACAACTCCCAAAAATTTGACTGACAATCCAGGTCCCTGGACCTTTGTCTTCTTGATTGCCCATCCCCAGGCATCCAATACAAGGCACAACCTGTCTGAAGCTTCTTCTAAATCTGCAAGAGAATCAGAAGTTAACATAATATCATCAATATAATGATATAGAGAAACCCTAGGCTTTCCCTGCCAGGTGGCTAAATCTTGTGCCACCAATCCATGGCAGATGGTAGGGCTATGTACATTACCTTTGGGTAGAACCACAAAAGTCCATTGTCATCCTTCCCAAGTAAAAGCAAATTGATTCTGACTTTCTGGAGCAAAATCAATAGAAAAGAATGCATTAGCCAAGTCCACCACTTAGTGGTAATGTCCCAACAAGGCTGTCAAGCAGTCTGTCAAATCTGCTATTGAAGGTACAGGTGTGAAGAGGTAGGGTAACCTTGTTCAACTCTTGGTAGTCCACTGTCATCTTCCATGTCCCACTGGATTTCCTGACAGGCCAAACAGGGGAATTATAAGGACTGTGTGCCATTCACACAATGCCAGCCTTTTCCAACTGTAAAATAGTCTGTCCAATTTCTTCACGCCCCCCCAGGTAGTTGGTATTCACATACCTTCATTATCTGTCTAGGTGTGGGCAACTGTACTGGCAAATGATGTGGATGACCATGAACCACAGGTTTTTAACAACTCTTACCCTTAGCTAGAATTTACCCTGAATTGTCTGCAATGTCCACCCTGTAGTATATTCATGCCCAAAATATATTCTGGGATAGTGGAAATATACACAATACAAGCCTGTGGTGGGAGTCATCTGATTCCCAAAACCACTGTAGTCTGTTTCACACAAATTATTTGGCCTCCACACCTATCAATATAGATGGTCTGACAATTAAATTGGCCAGGATTCTCATATAGTAAAGTACATTCAGTTCCAGTGTCTACCAAGGCTAGAACGCATTACACATTCCAAGGGGACCAACAAATGGACAACTCTACATATGACTTCTGGTCTCCCGAGTCCCCCAACCAGCCTCCTTGGCCAGCATGTCAGCCAAAAAAATCAGATTCCTCTCTAGCACTGGATTGTAACACATCCCATAACCATAAGGGGCAATTTTATACCTATTCCTTGCCTTTCATTTTAGTGTACTTACTACTCGGGGGCTAGCTCCTTCCACAGGGCCATGAGTACTTCATTCGGTTGCTGACCAATTTTCTCTGGATCCACCCCTGTGGCTAAAAGGCCTACCCACATTTGCAGGTGAAATACCTTTATCAGACCTTCATTTCTTTTAGTCCAGAATTTGGAGCCACTGGCTTGACTCCTTGTTTTATTGGACATACCCCTCGCTCCCTCTTCCATACCTCTACATCTCCCAGTAGTTCCATGGCAGTAATTACCTCGTGTATATTATGGTCCACATAGGGAGCTAGGATAGCAGTTAGGGCCCCAAAAGTCCCAGGAGGGATGGTAGCTAATACCATGTCTTTCATATGGGTAGTAAATAACTCATCATCTGGACCATGATATTGCTGTTGGAAGACAATTTATTGCATTCCCATTTCCCATATGTTTTATGATTTGCACCAAATCCATATATGTTGCCCACTTGATGATGGTTTCAGGGAGTTCACCCATGTTTCCCCATACTTGGCATGCCAAACTCATCAACCAATTAATAATGGAATAGTTACCTTGCACCAGCCACAGGCTGGTCTGTATGCGCTGTCTTAAAGACAAGTGGGTGGTAATGGAGCTCAACTGTTGCATCTCCTCCCCTGATAATTTCAAACAGTCTGCCCTGTTATCCCAGAGATGCAAAAGCCAAGTCGGGAGTGTCCCACTAGGCTTCTGCTGAATCTGCTTTGCCAGATCCCTCAATCTCTCTGGGGTGTAAGCTGTATATGTAGTTGGCCAATGTACTTGGTGTGGTCCTGCCACTCTACCTCCAGGTTTCATAGGCTGATCATGCTCAATTTGCTGTTTTGTTATGGGGCATGCATGTAACAATGGAAGGGTACTTGCCCTAGACAACAGCGACTCTCTTCTTGGACCGTCAGCTACACTCTGTCCTTGCATGGCTGCCTTCTCTTCCAGTGCGTGGATCCGAGACTCCAATTCCTCCTGGGTAGCGTACAGCCTCTGCACCTGTGCCTGGGCTGTCAAGGTCTCCTTATGCTGTTCTCTCAACATAGTAAGGAAGAGCCATGACACCTTGTCTATCCCACTCCCTCATCCCCCACCTCCCGCTGAGAAGTCAAGAAACTGGTTTCAAGCTCTTTCAGGGCTTTGGCTATAGACTGGAGGATAGGGTTGACTGCTTCCAACTTTCCACAGCAGACCATTGCAGCAGAATAGCTGCTATGGGATACCATAATCCTGTGGGGGATCACATCCCGTCAGACTCTGGGTGTTCTGGAGCAGATGGCTCACTCACCAGATCTTTCCAACTACACCAAATGTCGGGTCCGTGTTGCTCAACCAGTGATGGATGGTCCAGTAGTGAATTGAAAGAAAGCATGAGAGGTAGCTGATAGAGTGCCCATGGTTTAATCACATTCACCCTCTCTATTTCTTTTGTTCTCTCCAGTGAACAATCCATCAGCTTTTATACATTGTTACACAAATGTGGCCACAAGCCAATAGGTTATATAAGTGCACACTTGAGGATTACATAAGGCATTATTTATATAAAAGGGCTGACTCTGTCCTGACCAAATGCACATGACTGGAAGCCCCTAGTCAGCCATTACCCAGGCTTTTAACAGCTTTCCTTTGTCTACCCCTACAAGGGGAGATCCAGAACAAGTGAATAATTTTGGTGAAGTGATCATTTAGTGATATTTACCGTGGGTGTTGGAATGAGAAGCTATGACACCATTCCCTAGAGCTGCCATCCCCCTTTCTTCTTCTTTAAAGACTTGGACAACAGTAGAATGTTATAGCACCTTTGTAGCACTAAGGCACGCTTCTATTAGATGGGTTCACTGAGAAAAGGTAGGTTTAAAGAAGTTTTGTTTTATTTTGTGTTCAAGATTTATATGTGACGATCAGACAGAAAACAATGCAATATTCTAATACTTTACTCCACGTTAGACTCTAGGGTTTTCAGTTTACAGATCTCAACCTGTGAGTGGTCAAAACTAGCATTATTTTTTATGAAATAGAATAGAATAAAAGAGAATAGAAAGTGTCAGAGAACATCACATGTGGAAAGGGTAGGTATTGTTTTGTGAAACTTTTGTTTCAACAGCTTGTGTATATGGACCATGCAGCAGTTTGATATTGTTTATGAATTCCAAAAATAGATATTGGATTATGTTTGTAAACTGCTCTGTTCCTCTGGGCATATTAGATTGTATAAACTCCAGAGGTTTTCACTTTTTTAGATTAAATTACTATTAGGGCTTTGATTGGGCCACATCAGTAGGACAGTAGGACGTTGATTCCCAGGAGGTGGGGACTCACAGAGAAAACAACACAGCAGAGAAGAGAGTTGAAGTTTTGATGCTGGAGCCCTGGGAAGTAAATACACAGAGAAGCAGATATATGAGAAAAGAGAGAAGGCTCCATTAGACAAAGCAGAGGCCTTGGGAAGAGAGACAAGCCATTTGCCTGACAGTTTACAGCTGACCTTGTGGAGAGAGCAGAGCAACTGAGCCTGTAGAGAAACAAGCCCTGGGGAGAGAGATGAGCCATCTAACCTATAGCTGAGAATGGAAGAAGCTGGGACCACGAAGATTTAGGAGGAAGAGGTAGGCTGAACACTCACAGAGACCAGCAGCCATCTTGCTCCAACATGTGGCACCAGCTTTTAGTGAGGGAAGTAACTTAGGCTTTATGGCCTTGTGACTGTAAGCTTTTACCCCAAATAAATACCCTTTATAAAAGCCAACAGATTTCTGGTATTTGCGTCAGCACCCCTTTGACTGACTAGTGCAGACTGGATTGTGTTGTAAAGTATATGACTCTGGGTTGTGGTTAAAACATTTTGGAATTCAGTGGTTTCAATCTCAGCATTTTTACTTTTTGAAGAAGTATAGCATTCTCTTGAACTGAAATGAATCCACTTTGAAAAATATGAGTAATAGGCCAGAAGAAATGTCTGGACCAAAATATCTCATTTCAGTTTTCTATCTAAAGCCCTTGACAAAATTTATAGGCCAATATATGGTTGATGGTATTTATTTTCTTGGTATATTTCTTTGCTTTAGTTGTCGATTTGTTTGATCCCTAGAAACTACCTAAGAAGCTGAGTCCTATACCAGTCTTATGAAATATGCTAGTTTGCCTAAGAAATTATTAAACTCTATTTACTGTAGCATAATGCCATTGTCCAGGGTTTCATCTATTTTAGAGTTCTATTTCTTTTTTATAATTTTGAGCATTGAACATCTTACTCTAGGAATAACCATTTATTTTCAGATAAATATCCATTTACTTAAATACTCATTTATTTTAAGAATCCATGCTTCTGCTATCTGCTGAAACTATTGTAGATAGCCATTTTCCATTGTATTTAAAATTAAAATGGATTTCTAATAAATTATATCATCTCTAAACTAATTATAAACTTGTCGGTATCCTTCATTTCCATCTTTCTTTACCAGATGTTGTTCACTGCTCTAAATGTTGTCTGCATTCCCCTAAAGTGTACCATTTGGCCATTCATTTACTTTTGGGGTAATCAAGCAAATGTTCTGTGTACTGGGTCCTTTGAAACAGTCACAGACAAAACTGTAATGTCTATTCTTGAATATGTTTTCTGAATATTGCTCTCCCCATCACCATCTCCTTTCACCAGCTTATTAACAATGTTTTCTTGTCACCTTTTCATTATTATTTGAGACATGTCAAAATACCTCCATGTCCTAAAGTATATACATTGCCAAGCTTTGATTCATGCCTTAAATGTCCACCATTTTTCATTTCTGTAGGTTAAGTCCTTGTGGAAAACTGTTCCTTATTAAAATTGAAACACATGCCCTTCAGGAGTGACCTTTTGCTGTTGTCAAGATCATGACTCCCATGGGACAAAACATAAGTCATCAGCCATATGGGTCAGGGTGACATCAGAGAATGTCTTGGTACTTGAAGTATGGCTTCCAGGACTGTGATTTAGCTTGGGTGTCAAGGCAGGAGAAATCAGAGCAAAAGCAAGGTATCTAAATGGGAAGGTGGTAACATCATCAGCATAATTTCACATCTTCACACAGGGTGTCTCTGCTATTTGATACTCACATACAGTGCTATGGAAAGCGGGTCCTTCAGATCAGTAACAGCATCACATGGGAGTTTTTTTGGAAATGTAAATTCTTAGCCCCATCCCAGATCTACTGAATCAGGATCTCTGGGGCATGGGCCAGAAACATGTGTTTTCTTATGCACATTGAACTTTGAGTACCACTGATAGAGTAAATACTGAAAATATGGACCTCATAGTAAAAATGGTACTGAAGAAAAATATACTTTAAGTAATTTTACATAGTTTCCTTAGCATTTAGTTACATGGATTTCTTAATAGTATTTGCTGTTGAAAAAATAATGCTACTGTTTACCAAGACTAATCTAGGAAAATATATAAGAGATTAAAAGCTAGTGATATACATTCAAAAGTAGATCAAGATATTATCTAATAATCTGTAACAAATGTTTCATCATGGTGTGGTATGTTGGTGAAAGGGTGTTGTGTGGGAATTCTACATATGCACGTGATTGTTTTGTAAGTTTTTTTAAAAAGTGGATCAAGAAAATAAATAGAATAAATTGATTTATATTGTATAAAAGTTTTCTTTACATTTGCTTCCTAAAGCAATGACTCTGTGCTAACACTAAGAGCTGCTTGTATATTTGTTTTGTAATTTCAGGAGACCACTTGCATTGATATACCCCTCTCTAATCCAAAAGAAAGAATGATTTACTTTGATGTGCAGTTAACAAATGCTGCCCTTAATGGACTCACTGAATTTATACTGACTCCACTAGAATGTGCCAACTATGTTGTACGGTACTCTCCAGCAACTACAGGCTGTAGAGAAGAAAGGTATGGTTTGAGTATGGCATATATATTTTATTGTTGGTGCTTTGATATTAAGATGTTAAATTATTATTATTTATTTGCATGATATAATCATTAAAATTATACCTCTCCTTTATTTTAGCTTGTGAAATTTCCTTCCTGGATAAAATGGTGTAGTTTAGAAATAACTTTTTTTTTTTTTAAGGAGGTACTGTGGATTGAACTCAGGACCTCGTACATGGGAAGCAGGCGCACAACCACTGAGCTACATCCACTCCCTTAACTTTTTTTTTTAGGATTTATTTTTAAAATTTATTTCTCTTCCCTTCCCCCCGCCTAGTTGTTTGCTCTCTGTGTCCATTCACTGTGTGTTCTTCTGTGACCTCTTTTATCCTTATCAGCGGCACTGGGAATCTGTGTTTCTTTTTGTTGCGTCACCTTGTTGTGTCAGCTCTCCGTGTGTGAGGCGCCATTCTTGGGCAGGCTGTACTTTCTTTTGCGCTGGTCGGCTCTCCTTACAGGGCGCACTCCTTGCGTGTGGGGCTCCCCTATGCGGGGGACACCCCTGCGTGGCAGGGCACTCCTTACGCGCATCAGCATTTCTCATGTGCCAGCAGCACACGGGTAAAGGAGGCCCAGGGTTTGAGCCGCAGACCTCCCATGTGGTAAGCGAATGTCCTATCCATTGGGCCAAGTCCCGTTCCCTTAACTTTTGTTTTAATGTAGAAACATCATTTATTTGAGTGACACATTACATAAATCCTAAATTTCTTTTTATATCTCCTTTTTCACAAACCAAATCTTTCTTGCTACAAAAAGTGAACCAAATGAAAATGATTCCATGAGGACTAGTGATTAAACTTTCAATTTCCTTGATGAAAATTAATTACATTTTATGTTCTCCATTAGATAGAAATCATCCATTTGGAGAAAACGCAGAAAATTAAATTAAGTATGCTATACCATGTTGACAACATACATATGAAGGGGTGCGTGTGTGTATATATGTTTATATATGTGTATTGGTGTATATGCATATATATTTATGTATGGTATATGTATGATTAGGTATATATATATATGTGTGTGCATATATATGTGTGGGTGTGTACCCAGGCACCAATATATATTAACAATATCATGTGTTCTTACAGCATGCTAATGGTGAAAATTTTTTGTTGCACTATATGTACACATGTAGTACATGCAAACATGTAACTCTATGTTCATGATTAATTTAAATAATTTAATAAAATATCCACTTTTTTGTTTCAAAAGGAATATTCAAGTTATTTATTGTACTTTTAAATACCATAATTGAATTAGCATTAGTGTGTACAATGCATTCTGTTTTTATACTCCATGAAAATGCCCTTTGCCAGTTTATATGCTCTTACAGTGTAACGAAGGATAGGTCTTATTGGTGCCTCTAGCACAATATCCTCTAACAGGAACTAAAAATTTGTTATTTAACTGAATGGATGAATAAATGAATACATTTGTGAAATGTTAAGAGGTACAAATTTTTAATAATGTGAATCATGAAAATAAGAATATGACATAACAGGCATTGTTTTAATAAATTGCCATTAGAGATGTGAGCAGGTCCCATCTCACCAGTGTTATTGTTCGGGCTTTATGAACAGAATGAATGAATCTTAAATTTTCTTTATCAGCAAACATTGAAAGACATAATCTTGAGTCATCATTATTGACAGCCTACTCTGTTATCATCATTGGGCCATGAAGCTTACATACAAAAACATATAAAATTTTCACACCACTCATAAGAGGTAGGAATTATTCTTCCCATTTTATAAATGAAGAAATTGAAGCTCAAAGAATTTAAGTGACTTGTCCAAGTTTGCACAAATAAAAGGTGACAGAGCTGGGATATGAGCCCCATGGTACATTTAGACTGCCACAGCATCTGTTTCCTCCAGAGCTGAGCACATGCTCATTATAAATGGAGCCTTCCAGAGCTGTGTGTCAGTTGATAGCCTTCACATCAAAATATACAGGCATTCAGTCCTACAAACTAAATTTGATTTAATTGCACTTAGAAATCAGGTACCTTCCTGTTACAATTCCTGCAAGGTATTTAAATTGCTTATGTATAAACGTATTCCATTGATTCAAGAGGCATTTTTCTGGGTAAGAAATGAAGTGATTTTCTCGTGACAAAATGAGAAATTTAGAAATATAACCACAATGAAAGTTAAATGTGTCACTGAGCAATTGTCTAATATTGTATTTGAAATCACCATTTCTACCAATTTGAGATATTTTTCTGCCAAATATTATACACAAAAAAATCACTGAGAAGATTTTGTGTATTTCTCTCCAAAAGCATTATTTTTCAGCCTGAAATGGCTCTAGAATTCTGGTATTTACTGAGATTAACTGTTGAAGTTCCGAAACCAACCACAATGCCGGAACTACAATGTGACCTTGGAAAGTAAGTTGTATTTCATATATAAAATTATTTCATGCAAAAAACGTTAATCTAAAACAGTATTGTTATTATGTTCTTAATATGTTTTATAAGAAACAGATAATTTTTAGCATTTTTTTTTTCTTTTCCAAGGTAGATTTGACAAGTAACCTCCCTGTGGTAAGCTTGGTTAAAGCTAAATCCCCTTAGATATGACCTTTCATATTTATTCATTTAGGGGTTTAAATTCTTATTACCTGTCTAGCACCAAGTCTGGTGGTGGTTAATAGAGGTAAACAAGTCACAGTTTCTGCTTCCGAGTATATGCTTTAATGGGAAAATCAGTACTTTTTCATTAATTTCTCTCCCCTAGCACACCAGGAGTGTGCTGCAAATGATTTATTAAGGAAGTAATCCCAGAGAAACCAGAAAGAAAAGAAGAGAAAGGGGAACACAGAAAAGAAAAGGGAGAACACAAAGCAAGGGTGTGATTGCAGAACAGTCTTCAATTTGCCTGAGCCTGCAAGGAGTGCTGGAGCATAAATTACACCTCAGGGTTTGCTCTGCCTAGAAGAAAAGGAGCTGGGATTTGAACTGCAACACTAGTCACTATAAGCTGCTTTGAGATGGGGTGTAAACTCCCAGACACTTCTGCTCTCTGTAGAGGTGAAGTTTCTCCAAGACCCAGGGGTAATATCTGAAGGTGTCAGATGGAAGAGATTAAAAGCAAGCATGCATAAATTGGGGAACGGAGGCAGAGAATAGAAATATTCTCGGGGAACTGGATGGGGTGCCATCAGTGCCTGCTATAAAAAGTTATTTATAAACATTTTCAGTTACACATAATTTTTCTTTGTTTTGAAAATATTAATGATTAAAAGAAGGTAATATGTTTATATGCTTATATAGATGCATTATTAATAAATAAGGACAGTTATATGAGAATTTTATTCAACCATAGCTCAGTGATCATAATTTTTTATTCCACTAAAAAGTGCTAGCCTTTTCACTTTCTTTTGAAATTTTGCTATTTTTGAACATGATTTCTAAAACTTAATTTTTGCCTAAGTAATACGTATAATTTAAGTCATATAATACTATACAGTGTTTTTAGTAACTTTTTAAAAATCAGACTTATTCTGAGTCCTTTTCCTCTTGAAAAGTTGTAAGATTTTTAAATTGTGCCCAATGTCCTGAAAATCCTTAACAATTTGTCTTTGCGTGACTCTATTTCCGTAATTTTTCTAGGTGGCTTGAAACTCATGACTTTTAATTTCCAGAAATCTTGAATTATACTATTTTCTCTCTTCTCTCTTCCTACAACATCTAATTTTAATATTGAATTATAATGTGTTTATTATTTGTATTTTTGCCTTCATGGAGATTTACTCAATTTTATTTTCCAATCCTTCATGTCAGCTATCAACATCCAGGATCGTTTTGTTGTTGTTTAGATGTTTATGTGTAATATCCTGTTCTTATTTCATGTCTTTCATATCCCTTAAGGTAGTAATGATCATTTTAAAAGGCCATAGTCTTTGTATTTATATGTATGTTTTGGCCTCTTTCTTTACTGTTAGAAACTATCTTAGATGCTTGCTTTGTTCGTATTTAAGTGTGCAGCTCTAAAATTATAGTCAGGGATTATGACTCCATGGATGGACCTTATTGACTCACTAATGCTGTTCTATATCCTGTTCTTCATTTATTTTCATTGCTGTAAAACCTCCATGCTATTGTTAATGGGCTTTTGTGTTGTTTCTAGGTTTAGTATATTATGAAAAATGTTGTTTGTAACATTTTTATAATCTACATCTTTTGTTGCACATTTGTACTCCTTTCTATTGGGTATAGACCTAAGAAGACAATGGCAGTTGTGTATGGTAAGCATTTGTTCAAATTTTATTGATAATGACAGAGTCCTAAATTTGCTATACCTAATTACAGTGCCACCAGCCATGTACAAATTGTAGTTGCTTCACATCCTCAAGAACAAGAGTATTGTAACACTTTAATTTTAACCCTTCTTTGGGGAGTGAGACATGCGATCATGTTGTACTTTTAATTTGTTTCTCCTTGATGACTGAGGTTGAGCACCTTGTCGTGTTTATAGGCGATTTTGATTGTTTTTTGTGAATTGACTGCTCATGTCTCTTGACCATTTTTCTATCGGTTTCTCTGTATTTTCCTTTTTCATTTGTAGATTTTTATATATTTTGGATACAAACCTTTATTGATTATATATGTTGCAAATATCTTTTATACTAGGGACTGCATTTTCAATTTCTTAAGGGGATATTTTAATGAAAATAAATTATTAACTTTAATGTAGCCTAATGTATTGAATCTTTTGTTTATTTCAGTTTTTCTGTATTCCATTTTGTGATATTTTTAATTATTTGTTGTTGGTATATAGATATTTTTATACACACACCTTTTACCCATGAACCTTGCTAAATTCACTTACCGATTTTGTTAATCTGTAAATTCTTTCTGGCTTTCTACAAAAACTCTTATATTTGCAAATGTTTCCAAATTTATTTCCTTCTTTTCCTATCTTTATACCTTTAATTTCTGATTTCTATCTTAGTATACTGTTTAGGATCTCTGTTATATATTTTGTAAAACATACATTCAAACAAGTGTAGAATCTTCTATTGTTCCTGGATAAAGCAGGTAATATATGCAAAGTGTTGCTACATAATAACAGTACAGTAGAATATGCATAGTACATTTTATATACATATATATTGTTTTAGCTATAATTATTGTTGTTGTTCGGGAAAGTGATCTCAAAGAGACTCTTATGAGGAACTCCAACATACATAGCTAATTAAAATGGACTTTCTTTTAATCCAGAAAGGTGGCAGGAAGTTTCAAACAACTGCCCTCCTCTTCAGCCTTTGAAGAGGTCAGTGGGGAACATTAGGAAAATTTAGACTCTTTAGACAATTTGAACATTCTTGTTAGAGTCATTTCAAAAATAATTTTAATGCACAGTACAAACACTATGCAAGAAAGTTAAGGCAAATTCCTTAAGGAAATGTGAATTTAGAATATATTTTATTAGTAATCTACCGGTCAACAAATTCTTCCATGTAGGCACTCGACAAACTCTTATTGAGCCCCCAATAAATATCTAATCCTGACCCCTCTTTTGGGCCACAGAATCGTATATTTCACTGCCTACTTGATATCTTCAATTCATTATCTAACAGGCATACCAAAAATAGAACATTTCACTCCCATCTATTCCTCCCTCTTTCCTTCTGATTTTGGTAAATGGCACTTTTTTCTACCCTGTTATGTTGTTACCCTTGATTTCTCTTTCCTTCATACTTGCCTGTAATAATTCATTAATTTAACAACTTATGATTGCCAAGCAATGTCCTACTAGCTTGGAAAATAGAAGCGAGCAAACCAGACCACCATTACTGCCATCACGGGGCTTTCAATCCACTGAAGGAAAGAGACAATAAACAAGTTAATCAAATTAAGTATGTCTACGGGGAAACCAAGAGAGGGAAGGAAACAATTAAGGAAGTGTTGTAAATAAAGGAATACATTTTCAGTTGTTCAGAGATGTCGTCAATGAGTGGGGGACTTTTTACTACAGTCTCAAAAGATGAGGGAATTGAGCATGTGGTCATCTGGGAGAAGTTCATTCCAGGCAGAAGAAAACCTATGGCAAAGGTGCTGAGGTGGGAGCATATGGGAGCTTATGATATGTGTGTTTGGGAAACAGAAAAGAGGGCCAGCCTTGTGGCTGAAGATGAAAAAAAAGGAGCATGTGTGGTAGAAATAGGATTCATAAAGGAACAGGGGATCGACAAATTATGGATCCTGTGGGTCACACAAAAGATGTTGGATTTTACTCTGAGAGATGGGAATACAAGAGCAAGTTTTAGCAGAGGAGTAACATTGTCTTTCTGCAGTGTTGCAAATGGATGACATGGGCAAGGACAGGCACAGTGAAATGAGTTAGCGGGCCATTACACTTATTAAAGAACAAGGTGAAAACAACTTGGGCCAAAATAATGACAATGAGTGTGGTGAGCATGCTCAAATCATGGTTTATATTTAAAAGTAGTGCTGCCAAACTTTGCTAACTAAGATGATGTGAGGGGTCCAGAAGGGCAAGGGTGATGCTAAAATTATTGGCCTGAACAACCAGAACAAAAAAATATGTATATATCAACATTAACAGAGACAGAGAAGACTATGGTAAGAGCTGGTTTGATGCTAGATATCAAGAGCACAGTTTTGGACTTATAAAACTGAAGTACCTATTAGACATCCAAATGATGAGTAGGCTATTTGAAGAAGAATCTGAAGTTCAGGGGAGACATTCAAGTTGGAGATGAACATTTAGTTTTGTTCCGCTGAGTATTAAGTCTATCTAGAGAAGTGTGGAGTAAGGAGTATAGGACTACACACTTGTACTTCTAAGTTGGAGACAGCCTTAATTTATCATCCATGATTTTCCTTACAGACTGTTATTAATGAATCGTGGTAAGGTAGATAGTAATCATATAATAAATAACTGATAACATGAAATTACTTTAATTCATTCACCCCAGGAACCTGTACATATTTGGGAGCATGTATGTATGTAAAATTTTAGAATGATGATCAAATTGAATTTAGGAAATCATGACCAACTTCCTTTTCTTCCTTTTATATTTTTTCAATGGTAATAAAGGTGAGCCAAATGTCATTCCAGTAAGTAGAAATAGAGGAATGGATAACCTCCATATTAATGGAATTTCTGCATTATTTGCTCTTAACCAAATCCAAGGCATGTATCTGCAACTTGATTTTTCAGACATATACAAAGGTGTCAGATAGAAATACTTTTCAGTTTCAATTAATCACAAGCTATTTTTGACATTGATCTTGGCAAGAGAAAAAGCTGAAACTGTGGGGGGAAGGGACTTGAAACATAAATCACTAAATGGAGTTTAAATCCACATTGCTTCTCATTGATATTTCAACATTTAACTGTGTTTGACAATATTTCATCCTGATTTTTCCATGGTATCATCTATGAGAAAATAGGAGATAGTGGCTCTCTACACAGTGTACCACGATGAGAAGTCTGTCATGATTTTTACTGTATTTTATTGTGCACAATTTATAAAATATGGTTATTTTCACAGAATTTTTCAGTAAAATATGCCTCTGGTGAAACAACAAATTCATGATTTATAGAGTATGTTAAATTTGTTAACTAGAATCACAACACTAATATAAAACATTCACTTTATTCTATGGTGAATTCCAATATACATAAATTTTGTATAATAACCAGGAAAATGATCTTCCTTTGAATTAAGGAACTGAATTCTCATCAGCCCATATTTCTAATTTATCCCGTCTGAGGGCCATAATATTGCAAAAATTTAAAATACAAGTGTGGTGATGGTAATTCCATTATTTTAATTACTAATTTAACACCTGACTATTTTAATCTTGATCTTTTTGAGTTGTGTGCAAATAAAAGTAGAAAGGGAGATAAGCAAAATTTTATATTGCAAAAATTAATATGTTATGTTATGTGGAAAGATAATGCAGGATGACAATGTGGATGCTGTACATCATCAGATGAATAGATATTGCACATTATGGCTAATTGGGCATTATGAACCCACTTCACTAATCTTTGCATCGAGCATAAATATCATTCACAATTTTGGCGTGTACTCATCTTTAATTTGGATCTTGTTAATGTTATAGATGGAATCTTGTGGGTTTATTACTCTTTGTTGATATTTCTAGACTGTTAGATTTTGGGGCTGGTGTTAGCAGTTATAAAATAATGGGTAAACAGTGCTCCTAAAACTGGGAATAGAGTCCAATATCCAATAAGGAATAACATTTTATCTCAAAAATAGAGAATTGGGGATTATTTAATTTAGAAAATACTATGAGTTCACACATGATTATTCTTATTTTGAAACTCACAACATTTAACAAGTTTATTGAATTTTTGTTGATCTGGTTTATGAATAACAGTAATACAGCTAGTTTTATTTCTCCCAGATATACAACTCAGATCATTCCCTTGTTTAATCCTACACATGAAACCTTAGAGTTGCGAGCAACAAACAGTAATCCTGGAAATTTTGTCCTTGATATCAACAGAAAATCACCAGTAAGTATATTCAGACATCCAAGTAATCTACCTCTACCAGAATTTTAAAAAAGATTTGTTTTATTTATTCATCACCCCTGCCCCCCATCATTGTTTGCAGTCGCTCTCTGTTCTCTGTGTCCATATGCTATGCGCTCCCTGTGTCTGCTCATCTTCTCTTTAGGAGGCACCTGAAACCAAAATGGGGACCACATGTGTGGAAGAGAGGCACTCAATCACCTGAGCCACCTCAGCTCCCTGGTTTGTTGTGTCTCTCATTGTCTTTCCTCTTTGTGTCTCTTTTGTGGCATCATCTTGTTGCTTCAGCTCCCCGCACCTGCTGCAGCGCCAGCTTGCCTTCTCCAGAAGGCACTGGGGCCAAATCCATTGACCTCCTATGTGGTAGGCAGAAGCCCAATTGTTTGAGCCACATCTGCTTCCCTACTAAAATTTTTAACAATTCTGATTTGGAACACCATAGGGTATTAGCATTTGAATTATTTATAAGGTTGCAAATTCCTAAAATTTAGAAATAAATTGATTTTCCTCTTACATACCTCTCCCCCTAAAATTTAAGTTATTGAAAAATATGTTCAGATAATTTTTGAAAGTATATTTGCTACAGGCATGCTCATTATTGCTGAGTTCTAAAATGAATATGTTTTGTTTTTAACCATTTAAAAATCGATTTTGCAATACTTTTCTAGTATTATAACTTTGACTTAACATTAATTATATGTGTCCTGCATCTCATGAGACTAGTTCTTTTCTAGCCCTTTCTGAATTCCTGCCCAACACCACCACCATCCCACTTCCAGACAGTGCTGACAACTCTGTCCCCTTTCCTTCTTCCTCTGCCCATTTTCTCATACCTAGACCCCCAGCATAGACCAACCCAGGCCAGTCAATGGACTTTGATCATTCTCCTTCCTCCAATTTACAAAAGAAGATCCTCAAAAGCACATACTCTAAGGGTACACTTCAAAATGATAAATGCAACAGATCATTTTCATCAGAGGACCTTGGAGTAAATCATGAAGCACTAAAGTAGATATCCCATTTAAAGAAAGGCTTTTTTCTGTTTTCCATTTAAAGATATTTAACAAATCAACAATGACATTTCTTTATTTATATCTCCTTAACACCTGTCTCTTTTCAGTCACTGGTTGCCAACTAAAAATAACAGATAAGAAATTAGTTCTCAGCTACTATAATATGTCAAGTTAGCAATCACTAAATATTATAGTTCTATAAAATTGGTGTATATAATTTAGTCTTAGAAACATTGTTAAAATGATCACATATTCTGGAATTTCTTCACACTGTATTTTCCAAAAATTATATGGAACCTAATGTTCAGTATATAGTTAACTTATTACTGAAATTCCTCATTAGAAAGTTGTACTTCCATATCCTTTACATCATTACTTTTAGAGAAGAGTCTAAAACTAATGTAATATATTGCAGGTGCCACCTTACATTAGATAATTATTAATATGAAGAACATAAACTCTGCTTTAAGATTTCTAACTGTGGCTTTCTGATTTGTCCATTCTTTTATTCGTTCACCAAATATTATTGAGCACCCAATACACTCAATGTACTTTAATATTAGGAAAACAATCAACAAATAAAATTATAAATGAGAAAACACTATTATATTCTATAGAACAAATAGGAGCACATTGGCATAAATGCCATTGGTAATAAATGGAGAGATATATTTACATTTAACTTCACTCTTGCCTTTCACTGCATTGTATTTGTGTTTATTTACATAAGTAAGGATTTCAGAATATTGATGATTACCCATGAATGCTTCAGTAAGTAAGCATAGGTATTTTATCAAGACCAATAATGATATAAAACCTTGCTTACCTCCAACTATTTATAATGAAACATTTTAAGGCAAAATAAAAATTGAAAAAGTAATACAATGGACAACCTATACCTTCCACCTAGGTTCATAAATTATTGTTTGCCACATTTTTCTCTTCTCAATTTCATTTCTGAGTGTCCAATTTGAAAGTAAGTTGTAGCCATCATGCCATTTCAATACTAAATTCATAAGATTATATTTCTTAAAACTATTTAAATTTCCTACATTATCAAATATCCAGTCCATTTTAAAGTGTACTCACCTGTCACAAGAATATCTTTGCCTCCTGAACTTTGTCCATTTAACCTCACAAATTGGAATTCGCTATCATGATTACATTTTTTTTTAATGGAGATACTGGGGATTGAACACAGGACCTCGTATATGGGAAGCAGACACTCACCTGCTGAGCTAACTCCACTCCCTGATGACACTTGTTTTTTTTGTTGTTTTTTAAAATTTTTATTTATTTATTCCCCCTCTTTCTGCTTAATCACTGTCTGCTCTCTGTGTCCATTTGCTTCTACTGTGTCTGCTTGTCTTCTTTTGTTGCGTCATCTTGCTGTGCCAGCTTTCCGCGGGCGCGGGCCATCAGCTCTCCACGGGCATGGGCCATCAGCTCTCTACAGGCACGGGCCAGCTTGCCTTCACAAGGAGGCCCCAGAAAGCAAACCCAGGACCTCCCATATGGTAGACAGGAGCCCAATAGATTGAGCTACATCTGCTTCCTGACATTTGTTATTAATGAAATATTTTAAGGTTCAAAAATGTCCTACATGTATTATATTAAATATGCCCCATCACAGTAAACCAAACAACTTTCTGCATTTAAATTCCTACCAGTCGCTGTTTATCTTTCTTTCTTTGAAACCATGGAAATGAAATTTTCAGTGAGTTTCAGTAATTTTCCAGAAGAAAAAAGAAAGATTGTTGATTTCACTACCTTAGTTAACAATCATCATAGGCCTCTGACATATATTTACTGGAAAGGAACTTGAGGCCAGAGAAGCTAAAATATTTAGACCACATGGTATATAAGTGGCATAACTAGAAAGAAAAATCCAAGTTCAGGTAATATTTTATGGTCTTCCCAGTGGATTAGATGGCTTCCTACCTATACATATGTATACACGCGCGCACACACACACACACACACAGAACCAGCTTTTTTCATATTTGACACATTGAAAGAATATATAAAATGCAATTTTTAATTTACCTTTTTCCTAAGGCTGATGGTGAAATTACTCTATACTCCTGAAATGTCTAATAACTGATAATGCTGAAATATTCAAAATGTTAGAGGGAGAGATAAGAAATTTGCTATAGATAAACCATACATATAGAATAAGGAGGAGATCTTGTTATAAATTAAGTTTGCATTTGTATTTCATGACCATAATCAAGGTTTATTGAGTTCCAAGTACTATATTTTACAAGGATTGAATGACTTCTAAATTGAAATTTTATTTCTTCAAAGTTTATCTGGAAAATACGTTAGTGAAAATAATTGCCATACTTTTCAGGCACGTATTACTCAGTCCCTAAGTGTTGATGTAAACTATATTATTCCCAGTGTAGCATTTTGATTATATTAGATACTCAAGCACCCATTAAATTGGGATGAGTCATTGTCTTCTTTCACAATCTCTAAAGAGGTAATTCAAACTAATACCTTATAGACTCAGGTTATTCCATAAGATCACATTCATACCCTGAGTGAATAGGAGAATGAGGAAAATTTCATGGCACACTAAAGAAGCATGTCTTACTGTCTTATACATATGCTTAGAGCCAGTTGTTTTTGTTTTGTTTTTTTTGTTTTGTTTTTTACTTTAACCAAGCCTACAATTTATGTTCCCCATAGTTTGATATGTGCCATGGGATAGACAATAAGCTATCGGCTTTGAAATGAAAGGTGTATTTCTCTTAACAGGGATTTTAACTCAGCTTATAAGAGTATGCTTGGCTTCCTTTTATACGTCTTATAATTCTGCGTGGTGAGTGTCTGGGGAAGAATGCATTATGAGCACCACGAAACCCTATTTACCATGGGCTGCTTTACCAATATTGGCTGAGCAACTATGCTGAGACTGCAGAATGTGTGCAGGGCAAAACAATCACATGAACATCAACCATGCCTCTACCCAGCATACAAAGATGCCAACTCAAACAAAAGTATTGATTTTTGTTTCTCTTTTGCTTCCTTTTGAATTTACACAGCTGATAGTACCTCCTCACTGCACCATAGAGATTTCTGTTTACTTTTATCCTTCTGCACTTGGAAGGGCAACTCATCAAGCTTCAATCAACTTTCAGTGTGCTCAGGTATGACAGTGTATTCTTGGACTGAGTAAAATTAAGTTTTGAAACAACAAATGTTCAAATCCTTAGATTGCTTCAATTAGGGAGAATCTATACCAGTTTAAAAGACAGGTACTTTAATATGCATGCCTAATCCCTGTCATTTATGTTAATCTTCTGACTTGGGTTTTACTACCCAACGTTTTATAAACTTAATTAAGAAAAATGTAGAAAGAGTGATCTAGCAAATAATTTTGCTATTTTTTTTTCATTCTGTGTCATCTGAATAGTATGTCCAAATAAAAATAATTAAACAAACATAGTTTGTCATTTTTTAAATGCCTCTGTATTCAACGTATTCAAGTATTGTTGTCAACCTCATTTTGTAGATTTGGAAACTAAGACCCAGAGAAATTACTGTGGCAAAGCTAGTAAGAAATTCAGCGGCTTTAGTACTTCTTCATGACTACTATGCACAGCTGCCTACAGTTTGCCAACTGAATATAACTCTCATTGCCAGTGAATATTTTAGATGACTTTTTACTTTTATTACTTTTATCACTTTTTTTTTCCTTAGGAGGTACCGGGATTGAACCCTGGTTTGTTTTGTTTTCAGTAGGTACTGGGGATCAAACCTGGGACCTTGGCCATGGGAAGCAGGCACTCAACCACTTAAAGTACATCTGCTCCCTATTACAATTTTTTTTTTTTACTTCTTCAAGTCTTGGTGGGGAGGGAAGTCAATGGAGAGATAGATGTACTTTATATCCTGGGGGGCACCAAGAAATTCACAAATCTCTTCCATCTGAGGGGCAGTGAAATACAGGGGTCCTGAAGTCAGTGCACGGCCTGTAGGTTACTGAAGCATCCTCTGTTCCAAAAATTGGGTAAATTACCTTTAGAAAAACTATTTTGAGACCATTAAATTTCCTTAAGTATAAGTGACATATACATGACTGGAAGCAATCACAATGGAAGTATGCTTGATTCTCATAAATACTAAAGCAAAAAACAGTTATCAACATACAGAAGGAAAATAGTGGAGATTATTTTCTTTACCACAAATAATTTTAGCAAGGCAGATCTTTTAAGTGATTGTGTCATTGCAGAGTGAGAATTCCTTCATCTTAATTATTGGGGAAATTTTGTGGCTTATATATGGGGAAAATCATGTATATTCAAAGATAGTTCAACAAATCAGCAGGGCTATTATCGGTTTTGTGCTTTATTAGCTTTAGAAGTTAAAAGTGAAATTCTTCATCAAACACAAAATAAATCAAAGTACGTGATTGACTCCAGCTTTTTTGTACCAATTGAATGCTGATGCTTGATTTCAGTCATTCTGAACATCTCCTTCCAAGTCATAGCAAATCTCCAAGGATTCATCTGTGCTTGAACTTGAATCAATAATTTATCCTTTTAGCTCCTGGGTCCAGACCCAGCCAACCTCTTCAATGTATTTCTCTAACCTTTCCAATTTTTCCTGCCCTTTTCTTCCCTGAATCATTTGGGTCTTCCTTTCTTATTTAATTCATCCAGCCAGCATCCTTTGCAAACAACAACAAACAAACAGTTCATGGTAAAGAATTAATTGTGTGAACTTTTAAAAATACAGCTACATTATGCATGTGAAGACAGCTAAGGAGTTTTTTTAACTAAAACTTTAGGGTCTTTTTTTTAGGTCTTAGAGTTTGAAATATCTTTTTTTTTTTTTTTTTTTTTTTTTTTTTTTTTTTAAAGATTTATTTATTTATTTAATTCCCCCCCCTCCCCTGGTTGTCTGTTCTTGGTGTCTATTTGCTGCGTCTTGTTGCTTTTGTCCGCTTCTGTTGTCGTCAGCGGCACGGGAAGTGTGGGCGGCGCCATTCCTGGGCAGGCTGCACTTTCTTTTCACGCTGGGCGGCTTTCCTCACGGGCGCACTCCTTGGGCGTGGGACTCCCCCACGCAGGGGACACCCTTGCGTGGCACGGCACTCCTTGCGCGCATCAGCACTGCGCATGGCCAGCTCCACACGGGTCAAGGAGGCCCGGGGCTTGAACCGCGGGCCTCCCATGTGGTAGACGGACGCCCTAACCACTGGGCCAAAGTCCGTTTCCCTGAAATATCTTTTAACTATTAGGAAAAAAATCCTCATATAGATTTTTCTTCTCTTGATTTCATTGATTAACTGTATCTGGACTGATATACACATTGAGTAGCTGGCTAATCTTAAATCAACAAATGGCAATCCTTATAGGAGAAGCTTTAACTATTTCTGATTGCTCCTTTTTGCTGAACTAAGGGAAAGGGGTAGGGGATATTACCCACTTCATTTCTTTTTCGTTTAGTTCTTTGTGAAGAGCTCTTCATTGCTAAACTCTAACTTTAAGCTACAATTGTTTTGTACAGATTTTGCAATCTGACATTAATTTGGTTAAGACAACACAACTACAAATATTAACTCACATTATGCTACCAGAATCTCCAAATGAGAATGGATTACTGCGTAACAGAAAAAGAGGAACAATAATAAGCACCGAATGTGGGAATTGTGGCTTTCATTGGTCTCAAACATTATGTTCAGAGTATTCTTTCTTGTTTTTTTCCATTATTATTCCATTTTTATTTTCAAATAGTTACCATTGTTTATTTTATTATTACTTGATTGTGACTTGCTTCATCGAAAGGGAAGAATGGTAAAAATGAAAGAAGATATAAAGCCAGAGTGGTTTTATGACCCAGCTTGAGTCTATGATCCTTGTAGCCTGTGTCTAGAAAGCTCTATTGATTCCCAGCAAGTTCTGATACCCTGGAGTTCTGCTTAATGTGCAGGCCGGATTTACTCTTTTACCTCCACTAGTTTTACTCTTTCAGAAACATTGAAATTGGAACATTAAAGATTTTACTTCTCCTTTAAAAGAAGTTTGAGGTTAAGATGGACTAAAAAAATTACTTTAAAATAAATGCACATGCTTACTAGGTTACTTTTGAATTTCCCTCTTTGTACCCAAATGAACAATTTAAGCAATGGTAGGACATCTATGGGATATTACTGTACTACTAATTCTAGTATTCAATAATGGCAGAATGTGTTTAGCTTAGAAGCAAAACTGAACTCCAGTATTCTAGGATACTTGGGGAAACTTGAAAACACCATCCTTTTCTTTTGGTTGTTTTGCTCATTCCCAGTGATTTCAAGTCACCTTATTTCTGCCATCCAGGATTATGTTATAAAATAGTCAAAAGGTCAATAATTTACTTAAACCAGATATTAATTAATTGATGCTTGATTTCAGTCAGTCCATTATATGAAATCAAGTTAGAACATCATAACAGAAATTATAGGAAATTTAATCTCTTCTAAAACTAATACAGTCATTAAAAGATTTGGAAAACACACACATATGTAGCTACAGGTGTATGTGTGAATTAATATAAATATGTATGACTAAATATGAAGATAAAATTTACCTACAGCCCTCCCTATTTGAGGAAGCATTTTAAGGATTTCCTGTCACTGCCAATCTTACTTTGGAACAAACATAAAGCATGTTTCCCTCTCTTTGTTGGAATTTAGTTTAGAAACATTGGTGTAGTTTGAGAGATTATAAACTATGTCTATAAGCATTGTTCATTGTTTCTTTTTTCAAATGTTCCCTTCATTGATCTTTAACTTTAACATAGTGTTCAGTGTAGAAGTATGAGATAACATAGAACTGAGTCACGTCTCCGTACTCTTGAAGATTGTATTCTAAATGAATGCAAAGAGAGCATTTTCAAAGACTACTTTGCAGGTTTATGAAACCCAGGTATGAACAGTGGCCACATACAATCTCCTTCATGTCATTTTCATTCATATCATGTAATAAAATAACATACATTGTTTCTTAAGTTGGGCTGTGGCTTTAGGGGTTTAGGGAGTAGGGGCAGCTAGCAACTAAAAAGGAGAATTGGGCTAGCTGATGGGGAGAAATAATATAGCATGCAGTTGTACATATTTCCTTTTAATGAGACTTCGCTCTGACCCTCACCTTCTTTGCCTTCATGTAGTAATTACCTGAATTTCATTTGAAACCCACCCTCAGATTTTGGAAGTTTCATGTAGCATTTTGTTCCAGTTTGTTACCCAAATTAATTTTATTTTTAAAGCCTTGAGTAGAAATGCAAGGTTCTCTATTATGGTTTCTCTTCTTTGTTGCTGTAAGAAACATTATATGCACTGATGTAGGATTGATACGTGAATATTGGTGTCTTGCCATCTTCTATTTTTTAAATATATTTTTGTTACAGAAGTTGTGAACTTATAAAACAATTTTGCACACATGTAGAATTCCCATATAATACCCCTTCACCAACACACCACACTGTTAAGGAATATTTGTTGCGGATTATGATATAATATCACCAGACTATTACCACTAACTATGGCCCATACCAAACATCTGGCATATTCTTTCCATACCCCCCTATTATTAAAACTATCTTTGGCACTGATACAAGAATATTATAGTATTGCTGTTAAGTATAGACCATAGGTGACATTAATTGTATTTTTCCCATGCTTCTTCACATTCCCACCACACTGCAATAGTTTCATACATCCATTCTAATTCACAGAAGAACATTCATGGATTTGTACAATTAACCACAATTCTCAGCCACCTCTGGATTCACTGTGTAACTCAGTCCCTAGATTATTCTTCAGCTTTCTTTCAATTAACATTTACGCCCCTAGACTACCTTTTTCAGCTACAATCTCGTTTATAAACCAGCTGTTACATTAATGTTACCATCAACTCTATCCATTTCCACACTTTTACAATCAAGTTAATTAAAACTTATAAATACATTAAACATTAGTACATCTTCAAAGCCCTCCTCATCTCCTAATACCCTGTACTCTAGGTTTTAACTCCATTTATTCTTCGTATTTAGTTCATATTAGTGAAGCCAGGAAATATTAGTCCTTTAGTGTCTGACTTACTTAACTTAGCATAATGTCCTCAACAGTCATCCCTGTTAACATGTGTGTCCCAATTTCGTTTATTCTTATTGCAGCATAGTATTCCATCATATGTATATGCCACGTTTTACTTATCCAGTCATTGATTGATTGACACTTGGGTTGTTTCCACATTTGGGCAAATGTGAATATTGTTACTATGAGCATTGGTGTGCAAAGGTCTGTTTGAGTCAAATTTTTCAGTTTTTCTGGATATATTCCTAATAGAGGAATTGCTGGATCATATGGCTATTCTATATTTAACTTCCTGAGGAACTGCCAAACTGTCTTCCACAGAGGTTGCACTATTTTACAATCCCACCAACAGTGAAGGAATGTTCCTATTTCTCCACATCTTCTCCAGCACTTCTTGTTTTCTGTTGTTTTTTTTTTAATAATGGTCAATCTCTGTGGTGTGAGATGATAGCTCATTGTCATTTTGATCTGCATTTCCCTACTAGCTAGTGATATTGAAGATTATTTCATATGCTTTTTAGCCATTTGTATTTCCTCTTTAGAGAAATATCTATTTAAGTCTTTGGCCCATTTTTAAAAATTGGATTGCTTGCACTTTTATTGTTGAGTTGTATGAGCTCTTTATATAGAATGGAAAACAAACCCTATCAGATACATGATTTCCAAATATTTTCCCCCATTTAGTGGACTGCCTTTTCACCTTCTTGATGAAGTCCTTTGATTCACAAAAGTATTTAAGTCTGAGGAGGTCCCATTTATCCATGTTGTCTTTCATTGCTCCTGCTTTCAGTGTAAAGTTTAAGAATCCACTACCTAATACCAGGTCTTAAAGATGTTTACCTACATTTTCTTCTAGGAGCTTTATAGTTCTAACTTTTCTATTTAGGTCTTTGATCCATTTTGAGTTAATTATTGTAAAAGGCATGAGATAGGGGTCGTCTATCTTTCTTTTGGATATGGATATCCAGTTCTCTCAACACAATTTGTTGAATAGACAATTCTGCACCAGCTGGGTGAGTTTGATAGGCTTGTCAATAATCACTTGACTATAGATGTGAGGGTCTGTTTGTGAACCAATAATTCAGTTTCATTGGTCTATGTGTCTGTCTTTATGCCAGGACCATACTGTTTTTACTACAACTAGGAAATAAGACCTAAAGTCTGGAAGTAAGCATCCTCCAACTTCACTTTTCCTTTTTAAGATATTTCTGTCTATTCAGGGCCCCTTACCCTTCCATATAAATTTGATAATTGTGTTTTCAAACTATTCCTTTAAAAAATGCTGATGGAATATTTATAAGGATTGCATTGAATCTGTGTATAAATTTGGGTAGAATTGACATCTTAATGATATTTAGTCTTCCAACCCATGAGGACAGAATGTTCTTCCAATTATTTAGGTCTTTTTTATCTCTTTTAACAATGCATTGTAGTTTTCTGAATACAAATGCTTTACAACCTTGGTTAAGCTTATTCCTAAATATTTGATTTTTTTAGTTGCTTTTGTAAATGGAAGTTTTTTCCTGATTTCCTTCTCAGATAGTACATTATTAGTGTATAGAAACACCACTAACTTTTGCTTATTGATCTTGTATCCTGATACCCTACTGATATCGTTTATTAGCCCTAGAAGCTTACTTGTGGATTTTTCAGGACTTTCTGGGTATAGGATCATATCATCTGTGAATAGCAAATGTTTTACTTCTTTCTTTCTGATTTGGATGCCTTTTTTTAACATTTATTTTTTTTTTCTCCCCCTCCCATGCCCTTCCCCTCCCCCACCCTGCTGTTTTTGCTATTTGTGTCCATTCGCTGTGTGATCTCAGTATCTATTTCTCTTTTTGCCTTCTCTTCTTGTCTTTCTCCTCTAGGATTCACCGGTGTTTGATCCTGGGGACCTCTGATGTGGAGAGAGTTTCCCTGTCAATTATGCCACTTTCAGTTCTTGGTCTCTGCTGTGCTTCACCTTGACTCTCCCCTTTGTCTCTCTTTTGTTGCATCAACATCTTGCTGCGTGACTCAGTTGCACGGGCACTGACTCACTCTGCAGGTACTCAGCTTGCCACATGGGCATTGACTTGCCACGCAGGCACTGGTTTGGCACTCATGCAGGGACTCAGCTCACCATGCAGGCACTCGACTCACCACACGGGTACCCACATGAGCATTCAGCTCATCATGTGGTCATTTGATTCACTGCATGGGCACTTGTCTCTCCGCACGCACCATGCAGGCACTGGCTCACCATGCAATAACACTTTCTCTTCTTCTTTTTCACCAGGAGAACCCAGGGATCAAACCTGGGTCCTACTATATGGTAGGCAGAGGCCTTATCACTTGAGCCATATCCACTTCCTTGGATGTCTTTTTCTAAAATATATATTTTTATTTATTTTTAAAGGATACTTAGATTACATAAAATATTACATAAAAAAAATAAGGGATTCCCATATGCCTCACTCCCCTCGCCTCCCACTTTTCCCCATATTAATAGCTTCTTTCATTAATGAATGTGGTACATTCATTGCAATTGACAAACACATTTTGAAGCATTGCCACTAAGCATGGTTTATAGTTTACATTATAGTTTACACTTTCTCCCACTCAGTTCTGTAGGTTATGGCAGGATATATAATGACCTGTTTCTGTCATTGCAATGTCATTCAGGTCAATTCCAAGTCCTGAAAATGCCCCCATATTACACCTGTGTTCACTCTTCTTGACTTCAGCACCTCCGGTTACCACTGTCTCCAAATCAATGATATAATTACTTCCATTGCTAGAATCACAATAAGTGAACAGTAGAAAACCAGTAAGTCCACTCTTGTCCATATTTTACTCCCCAATCCTGAAGATTCTGGGATGATAATGCCACATCCACCTCTAATTGAGAGGGAGCTTCAATTCCATATGGCTGATGGACGGGACTCTCTTGCTTGCAGTTGTACACTCTCTCAGTTCCTTGGTGTATTAGTTGTCCATCTTCACCTCTATGTTGGTTGTTCTGGATGAGTCCAATGAGCTGGAGAGTAGGTGTTGCAACGCTGCTGAGGCTCAGGCCTGAAGTCTCTTGGACATACACTTACCAACTCCAGCATGAAATATAGATTCAAATACAAGAGACAGAAGAAATGTGTAGAGAAGTCACATCTGAGTCAACTCTGTCACACTCAGGTGCACAAACTCCAAAGTAGGGCTCACTGGCAAGGCACCAAACTCTGGAATTGTCTGCCATGACCTTAGGACCTGGGTGTCTCCAGAGCCCTCAGAAGGCCCACTATTTGGGGTATTATCTACTTGGGCTGTCTATGAAATCCTGCTGAGAGGTGCATAAGTATTACCTCTCTGATGACTTCCCACCTTTTATTTCTTTTTCTTGCCTGAATGCTCTAGCTAGAACCTTTAACACTCTATTGAACATAAGTGATGACAGGGGGTTTCCTTGACTTGTTCCTGATCTCATTGGGAAAACTTTCAGTCTTTCACCATTGAGTACAATGTTAGCTGTGTTTTTTTAATATATGATCATTATCATTTTGAAAAGTTAACTTCAATTCTTATCTCTTGTATTTGTATCAAGAAAGGATGGTGTATTTTGTCAAATGCCTTTCTGCATCATTGATAAGGTCATGTGATTTTTCTTCTTTGATTTATTAATGTGGTGTATTATCCTGATTGATTTTCTTGTGCTGAACAACCCTTACATGCCTGGTATAAAACCAACTTGATCATGATGAATAATTCTTTTAATGTGTTGATGGACTTGATTAGCAAGGTTTTTTTTTTTTTGAGGATTTTAGCATCTGTAGTCAAAAGGGATATGGGTCTGTAATTTTCTTTTTTCTAGTAATCTTTATCTGGCTTTTGTACTAGGGTGATATTGGCTTCATAGAATGAATTTGGTTGTGTTCCTTCTTGTTCTGTTTTTTGGAAGAGCTTGAATAAGATTGGGATTAAAGCACTTAATGCTTAGTAGAACATACCTGTGAAACCATCTAGTTCTGGGCTTTTCATTTTGGGAAGTTGTTTGATGACTGTTTTAATCTCTTTACTTGTGATTGATTTGTTTTTGTTTTTTTTTAAATAGATTTAAAAAATTTTTTAAAGATACATAGATCATACAAAATGTTACATTAAAAAATTTAAGAGGGCCCCATATACCCCCCACTCTCCAACCCCCCCATTCCTCCCATGTCACCAAATTCTTTCATCAATGTGGCACATTCATTGCATTGGATGAATACATTTTGGAGCACTGCTACGCAGCATGGATTATAGATAACTTTGTACTTTACACTCTCTCCCAGTGCATTCAGCGGGTTATGGCAGGATATGTGATGACCTGCATCAGTCCCTGCAATATCATTCAGGACAACTCCAAGTCCTGAAAATGACTCCATGTCACATCTCTTCTTCCCTCACCCTCAACAACTCCCATGGCCACTGTCTCCACATCAGTGATACAGTTTCTTCCATTGCTAGGTCACAATAATTCTATAGTAGAATACCAGTAAGTCCACTCTAATACATATATATATATTTAAAGATTTATTTTATTTATTTCTCTCCCTTTCCCCCCCTCCCCCAGTTGTCTGTTCTCTGTGTCCATTTGCTGCGTGTTCTTTGTCCACTTCTCTTGTCAGCAGCACGGGAATCTGTGTCTCTTTTTGTTGTGTCATCTTGCTGTGTCAGCTCTCTGTGTGTGCGGTGCCATTCTTGGGCAGGATGCACTTTCTTTCGCGCTGGGTGGCTCTCCTTATGGGGCACACTCCTTGTGTGTGGGGCTCCCCTACGCGGGGGACACCCCTGCGTGGCAGGGCACTCTTTGCACGCATCAGCATTGCGCATGGGCCAGCTCCACATGGGTCAAGGAGGCCCACGGTTTGAACCGTGGACCTCCCATGTGGTAGATAGACGCCCTATCCACTGGGCCAAGTCCGCTTCCCCTAATACATATTTTATTTCTCCATCCTGAGGACCTTAGGATGGCAATGCCCACTCCACCACTAACTCTAGTGGGGGCTTAGATCCCACATGGCTGATGGATGGAATTCTCCTGCTCTGCAGTTGTAGAATCTCTCAGTTCCCTTGTGTGGTGGTTGACCATCTCCACCTCCCTGTAAGTTGACATGGGCAAGTCCAACGAATAGGAAAATAGGTGCTGCAGCTCCACTGAGGCTTGGGACCCAGCCAGCACACAGGCAGTCCAGAGATTCAAGTCTCCTGAGCATACACCAAGACCAGACCAACCACAGGTTCAGGAAAAGTGACAGAAGAGGCATGTGTAGAGATGTCACATTTGAGTGCAACTCCATCACACTCAGGAGCACAAATTCCAAAGTAGGGCCCACTGGCAAGGCACTGAACTCCAGAACCATCTGTCATGACCATAGGACCTGGGTGTCTCCCTAACCCCTCAGGATCACCACTATTTGGGGCTGTATCTATTTTGGCTATCTCTGAAATTCTGCTGAGATGTGCATAAGTGCACCCCTCTGATGACCTTCTGACTCACTTTGAAATCTCTTAGCCATATAAATTCATTTGTCTTTATCATTTACCCATTTTATTCAATGTCTTTTTCTAGTTGCATCACCAGCTGGTGCTTGGTAGAATTTCCTTGGCACCAGGGAGGCTCATCCCCGGGAGTTATGTCTCATTCTGGGGGGAAGGTAATGCATTTACATGCTGAGCTTGGCTTAGAGAGTGAGCACATTTGAGCAACATGGAGACTCTCAGGAGGTAACCCTGAGGCACACTGCAGCTCTAGGCCTAGTTGAAATTTCTAGCACACAGACTCCTAAGCATAGTCATCAGTATCATGGGCCCATCATCGGACCATCCTTCTTCACTGGTCTTTGCCCTTTCACTTGGAGAATTGTTGCTCCTCCATTGGGGAGTGCAACAGAGTTTCCTGGAATGGGAACTCAGCACTCCCTCAGTGTTCATGTGCAACACTACCCATTATGTCAATACCCAATGAACATCCAAACACATCTCTATATGCATGCCCTGGAGAACTCCCTCCCATCCATGCATACCCCATAAATGACACCCCCCATCAATGCTCCTCCCCTGCCATAGTTGAACCCCTCTGTGATCCAAAACTTCTTCAAAAATGAAGTCTAATATATTGCCAAATTCAATTGATAGGAAAATGAAATAGTAATGATAGGTTTAAAGATTAGAAATAGAATACATAATAATTCAGAAAAACTAAAATAAAGTAAAAAATAAATTGGGGTATTAAAAAATGAAAAATATCATAATAATTTTTTATTTTTATGTTTTGTCTTTCATCACTGTCATAGGTGTTGCCCCGTATGTTCAGTGGCAAAGCAATCTCTTCCTTTTCTTCCTCAGTGTCTACATTCTTTTTTATTTTTTAAAGTCTTCCAAAAAGTTTTAGGTCACAGTAAAGTCACATGTAGAATATAGGGGACTCCCATATACCCAACATCAAACCCTCTTCCACCCCCCATCAATGATCTTTTTACATATGAATGTTACATTTGCTGCACCTGATGAACAGATATTGAAACATAGCTACCGACCATGAATCAATTATGGTTTACATTATGGTTTACATTTTAGACTGTACACTTTTATAAATTTTGCTTCCATTATGGTTTATGTTATGGTTTACATTTTTTATTATACACTTTATAATTTTTTGGTGAAGTTTAACATGGCCTGTATCCATTATTGCAGGATCCTGTAGAGCACCTCTGCTGCCTCCAAGTTACCCCCTCTTCCAACTATTCTATTCCTTTTACCCCTTCCCCTCAGGGCCCACAGTGACAACAATGCTTCAGTGCTTGAAGGACAAGATTGCTAGATACTTGCAACAATGCTGAGGGCTTAACAAACTAGTCTGCCATCCTTGATTGGGAGCCACCAATGCTCTTAAAAGACACTCTCCCCTCTGTTTGAGAATATCAGAACTTCCCAAAATGGGGGTATAATACCTTCCCACTTATTGTATGGGTCTCCACCCAACTGATACAACACACTATGACTTGATGAGCACTCACACAATCCCTGGAAGTCTGCCCCATGTGCACCCTGTGCCAGATGCCCCCCATCAAACACCTGAAACAGTAACCCTTCCTTATTATATTTTCTAAAGAGTTTTCTCAACATTGTAGTTTCAACCACATACCCAGCAATCTCCTGTGCTCACCTGCTCCTCCCAACCGTCCCCCCAACTTCATGAAACATCTGACCCATCCTTCCAACCCTAACCCCTTAAGCCGCAAAGCCCAACCCAATATTATTTCTATGCCCCCATCTTCTCCCTTCACTGCACAACTACTTACCTCCACTTTATCATAGATTTCACCTGTGTGAGCATTGAATCTCTTCCTTCCTCTCTCCCCCCCATTTCCTATAAGCCTATCTTCCAATCTCTAGCTCTCTGAGACAGCTTGATTTGCTTAATTCTTATCAGAGAGGTCATGTAGTATTTGTCATCCAATGCCTTGCTTACTTTGCTCAACATAAGGTCCTCAAGATTCATCCATGTTATCCAATGTGTTAGTACAGTATTCCTTCTTACAGCTTACATTTTGTTTATACATTCATCTGTTGATGGACATTTGGGTTGATTCCAAGTTTTGGTAATAGTGAATAATGCTGCTATGAGCATTGATGTGCATATATTGGTTCATGTTCTTGTTTTCAATTCTTCTGGGTATATACCCAGCAGTGGAATCCTGGGTCATATGGCAAATCTATAGCTATTTTTTTTGAGGAACCACTAAACTGTCCTCCACAATGGCTGGATCCTTCTACATTCCCACCAGCAGTGGATGAGGGTTCCCATTTCTCCACATCCTCTCCAACATTTGTAGACCTCTGTTTTTTTTAATAGCTGCCGGTCTAATGTGTGTAAGATGGTATCTCATTGTAGTTTTGATTTGCATTTCCCTAACAGTTAATGAAGTTGAGCATCTTTTCATGTGCTTTTTAGCCATTTGTATTTCTTCTTTGGAGAAGCATCATGTTCAAATTACTATTTCTTCTAGGGTCAGTGTAGGTTGTTCATACATTCCTAAGAATTTTTCCAATTTGTCTACATCTTCTCGGCTGTTGGCATATAGTTGTCCATAATATACTCTTCTGGTCTCTTTTAGTTCTATGGGGTAAGTAGTAATATCCCCATTTTCAATTTTTATTTTATTTATTTTGATCTTCTCTTTTTCTATCTCTCTAAGTCTAGCTACGGATTTGTTGATTTTAATCTTGACAAACCAACGTTTGGTTTTGTTAATTCTCTCTCTTTTATTTTTGTTCTCATTTTTAAAAAAATTTTATTGCTGCTCTGATCTTTATTTCATTCCTTCAACTTCCGTTGGGAATAGAGTCACTGTTCTTTTTCTTGTTCCTCCAGCTGTGTAGTTAGGTCATTGATTTTAGTCCTCTCTTCTTTTTTAATGTAGGCATTGACGGTTATATATTTTGCTCTTAGCACTCCCTTTTATGCATCCCCTAGATTCTGATATGTTGTGTTCTCATTTTCATTCATCTTGAGATATTTATTGATTTCTTTCGCAATTTCTTCTTTGACCCACTGATTATTTAAGAGTATGTTGTTTAATCTCCATATATTTGCAAATTTTCCATTTTTTCTGCCTGTTCTTGATTTCCAACTTTATTACATTGTGGTCAAAGAAAGTGCTTCACATAATTTTGATCTTATTGAATTTATTGAGATCTGTTTTGTGACCCAACATATGATCTATCCTGGAGAAATATCCATGAGCACTTAAAAAGAATGTATCTCCTGCTCTATTGGGGTGCACTGTTCTGTATATGTCTATTAAGTTTAAACCATTTATCATATTATTCAATCTCTCTGTCTGTCTATTAATCCTGTGCCCAGATCTTCTATCCAATGCTGAGAGTGTTATTGAAGTCTCCAACTATTATTGTAGACATGTCTATTTCTCCCCTTAGTGTTTGCCATTGTTTGCCATATGTAAATTGGGGCGCCCTGGTTAAATTCATATACATTTAAGATTTTTTGAAAGACAATCCTGCTGGATATAAGGTTCTTGGCTGGCATTTTTTCTCTTGCTGCATCTTAAATATATCATACCACTGCCTTCTTGTCTCCATGGTTTCTGATGAGAAATTGGCACTTAATCTTATTGGGTATCCCTTGTCTGTTATGCATTGCTTTTATTTTGCTACTCTCAGAATTCTCTGTTTGTCTTTGGCATTTGGCATTCTGACAAGTATATTGCCTCAGAGTTGGTCTATTCAGGTTTATTTGGATGGGAATGTGTTTTTCTTCTTGGACATAGATATTCATGTCCTTCAACAGGGTTGGGAAATTTTCTACCATTATTTCTTCAAATATTCCTTCTGCCCCATTTCCCTTCTCTTCTCCTAATGGGCACCCATGACACATATATTTGCATGATTTTTGCCTTCATTCAGTTCCCTGAGACTCTGTTCAGTTTTTTCCATTCTTTTCTTCATCTGTTCTCCTTATGTTTGTTTTCTGAGGCTGTGTCTTTAAGCTCACCTATCCTTTTTCCTGCCTCCTCAAATCTGCTGTTATAAGCCTCCAGTGTATTTTTTAATGTAATAAACTTTATTTTCAAGAGGTTTATATTACAGAAAAGTTATATTGAATGTATATGGAATTCTCATGTATCCCCCTCCCTCTCCCACATCATTCCCTATTTTTCAAAAGTAGCAGTACAATTTATTACAGTGTGTCTGTAAAATCCACTCATTAATAAATGCACATTTGAAAAAAATTACTCACTTGTTGTAAGGACTAACCTCCCTACAGTAATAATCTAAAAAATAAAACCAGCATTGTGACATTTATCAGTACTTCACACATCTAACAATTACCGAAGGAGGCAATTGCCCTTGTTATAATTTTCTTTAAAGCCAAAAACATATGCACAAATCAGAATTAAGAGAAACTTCAGAATGTTCACACTTGTATGCATTTTTGGCCGAACTTTCAAAGATCCCACATACAACAAAACCTCAACTTTGAATCAAAATGAATACTAAAAATATTTAAGCCTTGTGACAAACTTACTCTACAGAAGCAAAGAAAACAGAGTGAATACTAACAGCAGTAAATTTCTAGGACAGAAAGCAATCACTTCTATCCTTTATCGTAAAATAAAAGTCAATGAGTCAACATATTAATAGCACTGACCAAGTTACTTACTATTCAAGAATTTCCTTTTCAAGTGGTGTTTTTAAAATGTTTCCATCCATATATTTGGATTAAATAAAATTTATACATCATAAACATTTTGCTCAGAATTCTTATCTTAAGTATAAACCATAACTTATCAAAGCATAGTCCAAATACTATGCAATAATGCTACCAGTTAGATTTATATCCTTCATTTGAAAAACTTATCTTACAAACAGGAGTTTTGCCCTGTTTCTCCAGAATAAATGTCCCTATGTCTAAAACCTTAAATGATAATAAAAAAAGACAGATTCAAATAATTCATGCTATGCATTTTCTTTCATTGGGCTTTGATAAAAACAGAGCCTTCTGGTGTTGAAGCACCATCTTCCTTCTCAGTTACAACCTCTACAGTCCCAGAAGCAGACACAATAACCATTGTTTTATTTATTGAAGCTGTCTTCTGTTTCTCAGCAATAGCTGCACAAACCGCAACAATCTCATCACTTTCAAAATCAGTCAGGAACTGACTTGGTGAGAAATCCGTTAATTCTTCTGATGATTCACTCTTTTTAATCCTCTGTGCCACTTTCACTGTTCCTGGAATGTTCTTGCCCAAGAAAGGTCTCCTTTCCATATTTCAGGGTATGTTGGACAGATGTGAAGGGCTACTTGAAAACTTAGAATTGCTTCACCCATTTTGTCCTTCAGCTCTCTGTTTTCATATTGTTCTATTGTCTGTGTTCTTGTCTTTTAGTTTACCCTTCCTAAGAATCTTCATTTCTAAACTCTTCTCCAAATCTCTCACCCTTGTTTTTTTTTTTTTTTTTTCCTTTCAGGCCGCAGCACCCCCTTTATTATCTCTTGAAAATCTGGTCCTTTGGTAGCACATTCTATAAGTGTTTGTTTGTCTGTGAAGACTCTGAACTCACCTTCATTTTTGAAGGACAACTTTGCCAGATACAAAATTCTTGGCTGGCAGTTTTCCTCTTGCAGTACCTTAAATACATCATACCACTTTCTTCTCTCCTTCTTTGTTTCCAATGAGAGGTCAGCACTTAATTTTATCGAGTTTCCCTTTTATGTGATGCTGTGTTTTTCTCTGCCTTCAGAATCCTCTCTTTATCTCTGATATTTGTCATTCTGAATAGTAGTTGTCACCGGTAAGTCTATTCTGATTTATTCTGTTTGGGGTGCATTGTCCTTCTTGGATATTGATATTTATGTCCTTCATAAGGATTGGGAAGTTCTTAGTCATTATTTCATCAAAAATTCTTTCTCTCCCTTTCCATTCTCCTCTTCTTCTGAGACACCAGTAATGGAGTATTTGTACATTTTGCATTGTCATTCAATTCCCTGAGACTCTGTTCCATTTTTTCCATTCTCTTCTCTTTCCATTCTCCTGTTTTTTCCAGTTCAGATGTTCTTTCTTCAAAACCATTAATTTTGTCTTCAGGCAATTCAAACATGCTCTTATTTGCTTCTAATGTATTTTCAATCTCATCCATCATATCTTTCATTACCATAATTTCTGTTTCTTTTCTCTGCAGGCTTTCAAATTGTTCTTTATGCTCTCACAGTGTCTTCTTAATAGCCTATATTTCTTTAGTCATATTTTCTTTAAACTGTTTGAAATGATTTAGGAGAATTTTGTGATTATCACTGATTATTTGTATTAATCCTGTATTTCTTTAAGATATTTGGTTTGTTCTTTTGGCTGGGCCATCTCTTCCTGTTTCCTGGTATGACTTGTGATTTTTGCTGATGTCTAGGCATCTGAATATGTTGGTGTATTTACTGTGATGGCTAATTTGTCTCTCTTGCCTATTGTTCCTCCCCCCACACACACACACATCACTTCTTTGATATTTGGTTCAACTTAATCTCAGTCTCTAAAATTGCCCAGTTTAAAAATTGGCTTTAAGAATCAGGTGAGGGACTCACTAGTGGACCACAGATTTTCTCCTAGGGGTTAGATACAGAGAGCACAAACAGTTTTGTCCATTCAGTTTCCAGACTGGCTAGGTGATGCTAGCCATCACCCCTTTCCACACTATGGGCTAACCTGTGTTCCTGTGTTAGAATCTGCAGGTCAGAGATTCAAAGCGGGCTCTGCTGGCAAAATTCACTGAAGAAAAGCACCCCAACCTCTCCTTTCTTTTTCCTTGAAACAGCTGACATGGAGGAAGATGTCTGTTTCCCTTTTAGTCAGCCACAGTGAGCCACGGGTTTTACCCCAGCTTAATATCTTGGGGGTGGGGAAGGGGAGCATTTCCCGACTGTCATGGGGGCTTGTTTGTCTTTTTGGCTTCTTCATCTCTCTGTCCCTCACCCTTCTTGGGGTTGTGTGGCAGTTTCTGGTTCTGCTGACGCCCAAAGCTGGTTCCTTGGACAGCTTTTGACTTCTTCTCCACTGTTTTATTGAGAGCTTCAGCTCTGCCTGTCAGTTCGTCACCATCTTCCCACAATCTTTCCCCCAGTCTATTTGAATTTCATTTATTGTGACTTTCATTCCCATAAGATCTGCTATTTTTCTTTGTATGTTTTAAAATTCTTCTTTGTGCTCACCCAGTGTCTTCTTAACATCCTTAATTTCTTTAGTCATCTCATTGAATTCATTAAGGAGATTTGTTTTAACATCTGTCATTATTTATCTCAACTCCTTTATGTCATCTAGAGGCTTATCGTATTCCTTTGACTGGGCCATATCTTCCTGTTTCTTGGTAAGGATTATAATATTTTGTTGGTGTCTTGACATCTGACTTACTAGATGTATTTATTCTGGGTGAAGTTTCTCTCTTTAGTTTAGGGCTTTTTTGCCCTTTCTCCCTTGTTGATTGTGTAGTAGGAGCTGAGGATGTAGTTGGCACTGTAAGCTGTGGAGGTTGAAGCTACCAACATTGTGCTAGGAACTGATGAAACTTCTCCCACCTTTCTCCTCTGCCAGGGGTAGGGACAGAGTCATAGCCACGTGTAATAATCCATGTTGTGCAGGCCAAGACTGTCTGTAGTTGCCCCCAGATACTGGTGAAGCTTCATGCCCTTTCTCCCCTGCCTGGGGCAGACATGGAGCTGCAGGTGTGGGCAGCAATCTCTGCCTTGCAGGTCCAAAATGATTTCAATTGCCCAGGTACACTGACATAGCACCAGCCCCCCTCCTCCCTTGCCAAGGGTAAGTATGGACCCTCTGGAGTGCCCAATAATCTAATCTTTGTGGGCCAGATGCACCTGCAGTTGCCCTGAAAGACCAAGGGGGCCCTGTCCCTTCTGCCCTCTAGGAGGTGGGAATGAAACCACCGATGCCCAAAAGTTCAGTCCCTCTAGGCCAAAAGTACCTGCTGTTTCTGAGAGAGGCTGAGGAAACACCAGTCCCCTCCTTTCCTAATGAGCAGTGCAATTGGAGCCACAGCTGACCAACAGTCCTGTCTCTGTGTGCTGAAAGTGCCTACCATTGCCTGGAAAAGCTGAGGAAACACCGGCCTCCTTCTATTCTATTGGGGAGCAGTGATGGATCTACAGATGTCCAAGTATCCAGTCAATGGGGGCTGAAAGCACCTGCTGTTCCCCAAAAGAGCTAGAGAAACACCAGCTTCTCCTCTCCTATGGGGGTGGAGGGGTGGAGATGGAATTGATGGCCCTCAACAAACCAGTTTATGTGAGCCAGAATTGCCTGCAGTTGCCCAGAAAGACCAAGGAAAAACAGCTCCTCTTGTATCCTATTGAGATGGGAATGGAGCCCCAGGTGTCTTGACTATTCAGTCTGCTGAAAGTGCTTGCAGTTGCCTCAAGAGCCTGGTGTATGTCCCTTCAGTTTTCCTGCTGGAGGTGGAGTTGGAGCCTAGGTTAGGACTGCAATCCATTCTGGGTGGAAAGAAGCCAGGCCCTGCCTTGACTGTGATTTTCAATCAGTCCCACTTCCCCTCAAGCCATGAGTAGAGTTAAAATATGGCCACTGGCCTCTTTCTGACTTGGACAATTTCAAACTTTAACTATTCTTAGGATTGTACTTTAGCCAGCCAAATTTACTAGTCAGTAACTGAAATCAGTGGCCAACCATCTCTTCCTTCCCCATTTTTGAGAAATGGAGCTTCCACCTACAGACACAGAATAACTCTCAAGGCAGCTTGCGCCACCAGTGGAATTGGGAACTGTTGTCCATGGCGTGGAGTGCTCTATTCACACAACTTCAATGCAGATGGGTATTTACCTCCTGCCATTCTTTTGACGATGTTGCAGGGTGTTCTTATGGTCTCATGGGCCCCCAAATAGGTGCTTTACATAACTCTGGGGGATTACTAACAGCCTGTAGGATGAGCTGACTCTTGGAACTCCTTACTTAGCCACCATCTTGCTCCCATTCTACACCATCTTCTTTATTTTATTTTATTTTGTTTTAATTAAACTTTCTTTAAAAGATACATTGATCACAAAAAAAAATGTTACATTAACACTCAAGAGAATTGGTGGCTCCAGATGGGTTAGGGCAGTCAAGTATGTCAAGTCCTCAACATTGTTGCAAGTATCTCTGAATATGGTCCTTCAACTAATGAAGATTGATTGTCATGGTGGGCCTTGAAGTGAGGGGGAAAGAGGTGTTGAATACATGAAACCAGTGTAACTGTGGGGCAATGGAAGTGTTCCACAAGATCAGGAAATGATGGATATAATACATGTTAAACTACACCAAAAATGTATAAAAGTCTATAGGCTAAAATGCAAACCATAATGTAAAACAGAAGATAACTAAAAATTTAGAAAATTGTATACTCTAAAATATAAACCATAATGTAAACCCAAATGGAACCACGTTTGAAAGCTATTGTGTTAATATCTGTACATCGGTTGCAGCAAATATAATATGAACATGTAAAAAGACCATTGCTGGGGAAGGGACAAAAGTTTGATGTTGGATATGTGGGAGTACCATATATTGTAGACGTGAATTACTGTGATCTAAAACTTATGTGAAGACAAACTTAATAATTAGAGAAAAAAAAAGAAGAGACGTAGACACTGAGGAAGAAATGGAAGAAATTGCCTTGCCACTGTGCATATAGGGCAACACCTATAGCAGTGATGAAAGGCAAAATGTCAAAAACAGCTTTTTCATTTTTTCATTTTTTGATACACCAATTTATTTTTCCTTTATTTACTTTTTCTAAATTACTATTTATTCTATATTTAACCTTTAAAACCATTACTATATTCCATTTTACTATTAATGGAACTTGGCAATATATTGGGCTTCCTTTTTGAAGAAGTTTTGGACTACGGGGAGGTTCAACTGTGGCAGGGGAAGAGCACTTGTGTGGAGTGTTATTGGTGGGGGCTCATGGTTGGGAGGGAGTTCTCCATGGCATGTATAAAGGGTACATAGAAAGGTTTGGATATTTTCATAGTGGTTTCAGTTGGAAATGACAGCTGAGAGAGTGCTGAATTCCTGGCCAGGGGAGCTCTATCACATTCCTCAATGGAACAGCAACAATCCCCCAAGTGCAATGGCAAAGACCGACAAAGATGGATGTTCCAATGATGAGCCCTTGATACTGATGGCTCTGATTATGAGCCTGTGTGCCTGAAATATGAACTAGGCCTATAGCTGTGGGGTGCCTAAGTGTTACCTCCTGAGAGCCTCCATGTTGCTCAAATGTGGCCACTCTCTAAGCCAAACTCAGCATGTAGATGCATTGCCTTCCCGCCAGCATGGTACATGACTCCCGGAGTTGAGCTTCCCTGGTGCCCAGGGATTACTCCCAAGCACCAGCTGATGATGTAACTAGAAAAAGACCTTGAATAAAGGGATCAACTCAGACCAGCAGAATATCTCAGCCACATGTATTATCAGATGTTAAAAACTGCTTTTTGACTTTGGATAAAAGGGGGAAATGGAAAGGACAGGTGAGTTTATATGGTATGAGTCTCCAAAAAAGAGTTGGGAGGTCATCAGAGGGGTGATGCTTATACATGCCTCAACAGAATACCAGAGACAGCTAAGGTAGATGGAAACCCAGGTGCTGGGTCTCCTGAGGGCTGTAGAGACCCACAGGTTCTATGGTCATGGCAGATGGTTCTGGAGTTCAGGGCCATGTCAGCTGGCCCTACTTTGGAGTTTGTGTTCCTGAGTGTGATGGAGTTGGACTAAGATATGACCTTTCTACACATGCCTCTTCTATTACTTTTACCAGACCTGTAGTTGGCATTTGAGTTGGCGTATACTCAGGAGACCCAAATCTCTGGACTGTCCATGTGACAGCCAGGCCCTGGGCCTCAGCAGACTTGTAGCTCCTACCCTCTGGTTTGTTGGACTTACCCTGGTCAGCTGACAGGGAGGTGAAGAAGGTCAACCACACACCAGGGAGCCAAGAGTGCGTACTGCTGCAAGCAGGAGAATTGCATCCATCATCCTTGTGGAATCTAACCCCCGTCTTGATGTAGGGGGGGACTGGACATAACCATCCCAGGATCCACAGGATGGACGAATTGAGTATGGATTAGAGTGGACTTACTGGTTTTCTGCTGGGGAACTGTTGTGATTAATAAGGGAAGAAATTTTAGTAGTGATATGGAGAGGCTTGCTACAGTGGCTGCTGATGATAGGGAAATGGAAGAAGAGATATGGTATGGGAACATTTTCAGGATTTGGAATTTTCCTGGATGCTGCTGCAGGGATGGATGCTGGACATTATGTATCCTGCCATGGCCCACTGGGTGGACAGGGGGAGAGTGTGGACTACAATGTGGACCACTGTCCATGGGTGCAGCAGTGCTCCAGAATGTATTCTCCAGGTGTAGTGGGTGTGCCACGATGATGGAAGAGGTTGTTGATGTAGGAGGGGTGGGGTGGATGGGGTGGGGGTATATGGGGACCTCATATTTTTTGAATGTAACATTTAAAAGAAAATAAAGAAGAAAAAAAATATAAGAGGTTACCACATACCCCCCACTCATAACCCACTGAATGGACTGGGGGAGAGTGTAAAGTATAATCCCTGTGGTGCAGCAGTGCTCCAAAATGTATTCACCAAATGCTGCCTTCTTTTTAAGTGTGGAAGCGTATCAATTGATTTTTCAGTAAACCAAAAAAAAAATTGGGGAAAGAAAGGACAGATAAAATAATGTAGGTTGAATATAAATCTAGAAAACTGTTATCTGCCAAAATTTTTATGTGTATTATGTTTCAAAAAAATGTCTGCACTTAGGACAAATACACTATGCATATCTATCTTTAACAGTTTAAAGAATGGAAATTCTTCCTTTCTGGAGTAGGAATGTTCCCCCAGCCTCTGGATACAAAAAGAATAACCACATACATTGGTTTTCATTCATCTATCATTATATCTTTCAAAAATCCCACCAAAGAAGACGTTTTCATCAATATCACATTAGCAAGTAAGTTGTTTTTCTTTATATTTTACAGATGTTATTTTATGGATAATAATACATCTTATTGTCTCATAGGATCAAATATTTTAGAGCTAGTGGATTCTTCAGAGAACAGTTGTCAATAGCATCATTTTATACCAGAGAAAACATTCGTTGTAAGAGAGGAAATAACATGTATGAAAGTAAAGCTGGTAAATGGTAGAACCAGACTTAGTAATTAGGTGTCTTTGTACCATGTCAAATTCTTTCAATTTTATCTGCAAACACAAATATATAAATTAGTATATTTGTAAGATTATTTTAATCTTATTCAATTTTGCCAATGCTTATGCCTCGAATGTTTACAGAAATTCTAGCATTCTGATGTTATTTCCTTCTCCCATTTTCTGTATAGATGAACAGCGTGTTTGGATTAAACCTTGGCTCCAACTGGGCTTGTCCCTTTTTTTCATATCATATTGTAGATACATAGTTTTAAACTATATCATATAATGTTTCTGATCACTTCATATTAAATGACCAGGTGGTGTGAGTCTGAAATTTTAAAAAACCAACTTACAATGAATTTTTTGGGACACATGTTAAATATAATATTGGACATTACAAATTGTAGACTTTCATCTACTCTTACTACTTCTACTAATACACCACTAGTGAGAGCCATTGATTGAAATGCAATTGTTGGGCTAAAAGGTATACATATTAAACCAGCTCATTCTCCATAAAAGTTGTACTTTTAGAACTCATGTTGTCATCAAACGTGTGTTACAGATGACACCTATTTCCCTGAACCTTATAAACCCTTCACAGTAATGTTCTTTTTAATCTTCATCAATCAGATTGGGTAAAATTGTATCTTACCATCATTGCAAATTTACTAATCTTTGATTGATGCTTAAACTAAACACTAATCTATTGTATATTTGGTCTTTCTTGATCATCTCTTCATGCTTTCATTGGAAGAATGCATAAAAATTAAGAAAATAATGCAATTAATGGAAAATTACCTTAGAAGTTCTTTCACAGTGATTATGAAATACAGTAGTTAGTAAAAGGTGATTGCATGCTCAAGGAAGTCAGCATTTTAAGATGTAAGAATAAGACACTTGAATAACTTTATAAGCATAAGACAGAAGCCAGAACTAAGCAGTAGTTGAAGGTATACTGGTTTAGCTGATGGGTTAAGGCTCTGTGATGACTGGAATCAGTACTGAGGTGGAAGGAAGAGCCATGAACATCTCTCAATAGGCTTTTTTAAAAGAACCATCACATATAATGTTGAAGGAATTTCATTTTCTCCTGGGTGCAGTAGAATACAGTCTAGGTCCAAGATCATCCATCCCTTCATCTGTACCCTTTCCATGTGATTTGTGGTTTTTCCCACTAGAGGTGGAATATATTTCTACATGCCACTGCTGTTGAACTTGGCTTGCTTTGTCTAAAGGAATATAAGCAGACATGTTAGTGTGTCAGTACTGAGATAGGTGTTCAGAAGCATTTTGTGTTTCCACTTGTGTTTTTGTGTTTTTGCCATCACCATGATAAGAAAATGTTGGATCAGTTCACTGATCCAAGGGGGATGGGAGATACAGAGAGGACCTGGATACAAACAATAGCTTGGTAGGAAGTCCAGTCTACATCAGCCAAATGCCAGCTGGCCGTGGACAAATGAGCAAGAGTAAAAAATAGTTATGCTAAATTAAATGGGGGCATTTTCAGGATTTGGAGTTGTCCTAGGTGGTGCTGCAGGGATGGATGCTGGACATTGTGTGTCCTGTCGTGGCCCACTAGGTGAACTGGGGGAGAGTGTGGACTACAATGTGGACCACTGTCCATGTGGTGCAGCGGTGCTCCAGAATATATTCGCCAGGTTCAGTGGATGTGCCGCAGTGATGGAAGAGGTTGTTGATGTGGGTGGGGTGGGGGGTATATGGGGACCTCATATTTTTTAAATGAAACATTTAAAAGAAAATAAAGAAAAAAAATAATAGAAAAAAAAGAAAGAAAAAAAAGACCACCACAAAATAAAAAATAAATAAAAATATCCATCCCATCAAAATAAATAAATAAATGGTTTGGGACTTGGAGGTGGTTTGTTATTCAGCACAATTGTGGCAGTAGCTGACTGAGACACTGGGTGTGATCTTACTAAGATACCTACAGAGCATACAATGCTCTTCTAGAGAGGACTATTGACTGACTGAATGAAAAATTTTAAAAAAACAAGCTTTCACTATTCAGTAATACCATCATGATTCTAGAAATCATATTTCTTCTATAAATAATGCCCTTAAAATTCCCCCTGTGTAGTTAAATGCTAGTCACATCCATGATGCATATATCTGAAATAGCAAAGGTGACCTTATGTTTCAATTAATTTTTGTGTGCTTCAGTAGTTGATTCAACTACTTACTGTATTTTTGTTTTATTTATGAACATTTATTTAAACTTATGTGCCAGACACTATTCTAAGCACTTCATAAATATTTACTTATTTCATCCAAAGAACAGTTTAAGGTGGGTGCTATTATTATCTTTACTTTAACAAAAGAAGACACTGAGAGAAGTTTAAGTAGTTTGTCTAAGATCATCATCTAGTAAGTAGTAGAGCTACAATTAGAAGCCATTTGCTGCTAATATTTCTAATACTTACTCAAAAAGGTAATTTCACTGTCTAAAATATATTCAAACTTGTACTAATAATATTATGGTGAAGTATTTATCATGGATTCCATGAATAATATAGGGTTTCCATGGACTGAGAACTAAAAATAAGACAGATGAACTGAAAAAGATTCTTCCATAAAATCCAGAAATTATGTTTGCTGTGATTGTACTCTAAAACAAATTCTAGTTTATATCCATCTTCTACATAAATGAAAAATCAATTAACTTGTATCTCAAAAAAATTCATTTCATTTTGAAATAGTTGTCTGTTTTGAAGAAACGGTGGCTCTCACTGGGGCATGGAGACTGATGACTGCAGGCAGCAATTTTATTGGGAAGCTCTCCCAACTGAGGGGGTCTGAAGAATAGACTTCAGCCTGCCCTTGGAAGGGGGAGTATGAATTTATACAGTACTTTCCTAGGCGGGGAAATGATAGTTGGTGGGAGGGGTCGAGGGTCTGAGTGAGGTACATGGGCCAATAAGAAGCCCTAGAAGTGAAAAATTTCCCTTGTTTGACTAGAGGGTAGTGGGTTAGGGAGTTATGTTTTCTTGGAATGCTGGAGGAGCAGGTGGGGCTTTGATCTGCAGGGAGAGAAGGTCTTTTTCTCACTTTACTCCTGTTTCCATGTGATTTCTTTGTTCATCCTTTGGGGAAGTGCTGTGCTTTCAGACATGTAGGCTATGGGGGGTGTTTGTTTTCCTCAATGCATGTCAGGGGGAACTGAGTCACAACTTGTTAATTATTGCAAACCTAGTGAGGGAGAACCTCTAACAGTGATCCTTTTACTTTTTAAAAAAAATATAGAGGCCTCAGGAACATCCCTTCTTTTTTTCATTTCATTTTATTTTATTTATTTATTCACCCCCTTGCTGCTTTCGCTCAATGTCTGCACTCTGTGTCCATTCACTGCACATTCTTCTGTGCCTGCTTGACTCCCTTTGTTGCATCACCTTGCCGCACCAGTGAGCCAGCAGGTCTCTGCACCATGGGCCAGCTTGCCTTCACCAGGAGGCCCTAGGAATTGAACATGTTGCCTCCCATATGATAGATGGGAGCCCAATTGCTTGAGCCACTTCCACTTCCCCCTTTTACTTAATTTATTTGTCCAGTGTCTTTTCATCAATTAACATTTTTTTGCAAGAATCCTCTTTTATGTCAATACTGACAAATTCCTATGTAAAACATGGGCTAACAACTCATGACAAATGATTTTTCATTTTAGTTTTAAAAATGTCTCACAATAATTCAGTTTATATATACATTTTACAAAAAAAAATCTAACATACATTAAATTCACAGAGAAACCACTAAGTATAAAATACTGTTTTAATGACTAATTATGCTAACAGTAGCTGGATATTAGTGAACATTTATGATGTGAAATATTACTTAATCCTCACAGTATCTTGTTTGGTTTATCCTGGAATATATCATGGGGTTTAAGTCACGTTCTCAGTCAGTGAAAATTTAAAGAATAGTCATGCTTGGGCCCATCCCCAGAAACTCAAATTCAGTAGGCCTCAGGGGAGGCCCTAGGTACTTGTAAAATTTTCTCCACAGCTTCTGCTATGCCACCAGAATAGTCACTAAGAGCTGAGGTAAAATATCTGGGGCCTATAGAAAGATCTTCACTTCTTCACAAACCAGGCTTTATACCTAAAAAGAGAGATAAATGAGTACAAGAGAAAGACCTGTACCCTCAAAATCTCTACCACATCCAGACATTCAACTATATAAGTATTTCAATTAATAAATAAACTTTATCAGGAGATTTGTGATTGAGGGGCAGGGAAGTTAGGGTCTTAACTATATTAACAGTCTCTTTATGCCTTATTTTAATTGGATTGCATGTGTTAGTTTGCTTGTTCATAAACAGCTAATGGTTTTTTATTTTTTTATTTTATTAGAGAAGTGCATTTGCAGAATAATCATGCATAAAATACAGGATTACTCTACACCACCCTATTATTTATACCTTGCCTTGATGCAGAACATTTGTTACAATTGATGATAGCACATTTATATAATTGTCCTATTAACTATACTCCATGGTTTAATTTTGGATTCACTGTTTGTGTAGTGTATTTCTATGGATTTTTAATAATACTGTTACTATATACAATTTAACATTCCCTCTTTTAATTACATTCAGATATATATTTCACTGCTGTTAATTATGTTCATGATGTCATGTCACCGTCAACACTATCCATAACCAAAATATTTCCATCATGCCACACAGGAACCCTGTACATTTCAGTCTTAACTTTCCATTCCTTGCCACCACTCCATCTCCTATTAACCAATATTCTAGATTCTGACCCTATGAATTTTCTTATTCTAATTATTTCAAATCAGTGAGATCATACAATATTTGTCCTTTTGTGCCTGGCTTATTTCACTCAGCATGTCTTCAAGGTTCATCCATGTTGTTGCATGTTTCAGAAATCCACTTCTTTTTAGTGCTAAATAATATTCCATTTTACAGATATACCACATTTTGTTTATCCATTCATTGATTGATGGACATTTGGGTTGCTTTCAATTTGGGCAATCATGAAAAATACCACTATGAACATTGGTGTGCAAATATCTGTTTGAGTCCCTGATTTCAATTCTTTTGGGTATATACCTAGTAGTGGGAATGCCAGGTCATATGTTAGTACTGTACTTAGCTTTCCTGTCTTCCGCAGTGGCCTCATCAATTTACATTTTCACCAGCAGTAAATGAGTGTTCTCATGTCTCTGCATCCTCTCCAACACTTGTTATTTTCCATTTTTTTAAATCAACCATCCTCATGGGTGTGAAGTGGTGTCTCATCGTGGTTTTGATTTGCAATTCCCTTTTGGAACTTGAACATGCCTTTTGTGGGGAATATGATTTAATCCCAACATTTCCCATTACAAGAGACCTTTGATTCCATTTTCACTATCACTGAAGTTCCCCTGTTTCACTGTGACAATGGCATGTAATCTTTTTTTTTTTTAATTAGGTCAGGAATACCCCAGTAATCTACTCATTGACCATTGTTGGAGTAGCTACTTCAAGGAGAATTCTGCCTTCAGGCTTAGTACACTGAATCATGGACAAGGTACAGAGTTTCTAATTTATATTCTGTCATTCTATATGCTGTTGCATTTCAGAGATGATGAAATCTATGTCTCTTGTCTTGGTAAATACTTAATTCAAACTAAAGGTATCTAATTTTAAATTTTTGAAATAAAATTTTAGGAAGTTGATAGAAAAACATGGATAGTTTATGATCTTTGTGTATATTCATTACATATTCATTGGTTTGTATTCCATAGCAAATATGTAAGACACAATATTTTATTTTTGAGATTTTGATTGATTGAATGTTATACCACTTAATACATGGGTTGTTAGTCCATGAAAGATTTTCGATAATTATACATAATAATGGGCTAAAGCTACTCATACTTATGAAAAATAACTCATCTTTGCAAAGCTAATGATTCCTTACAAATTTAATACAGGAACATACATCTATTTCTTCTATATTAACAATCCCACCTGCATATTGAAAAATAGGAGAAACACTAACATGTAAGAAATAATGAAGTTGCTTAAAAATTAAAGCTCAAAAATTAATAATAATTTTTAAATTATGGGAAAACAATAGTAATTGTAAATATAATAAAATATGAATTTTCTTTTAATAAAGCAATATTAATTGAAATCAGTAACCAATATTAAGATCCTAATAAATATCAATTAATAAATTTCATTTATATTTCCTATAATCATAATAGCAGTATCCTAAATCTGTTAATTCACCTCATTTGATACTCACAGCAACTCCTTGGTATAGGTGTTATAATTCTCATTGTACCGAAGAGGAGACTACAATTCATTAAAAAAAAACTTAGAATCAAAAGAGAATGCAATTTCTGTGCAAGGGAAAAACCATTCTGTATTCCAATTTTAAATCTTCTAACTTGAAAAATAGAAATTGGATGTTCTTTCTTAATTAGAATTTATATTGTTGTTATGGTCTTAATGCAACTTTCAATTTTAATCCAATTTTCTCCTGGATTCTTTATAGATTTCTTTAGGTTCTCCTTTGATTTGTTTTTTTAGGATAAGCAATATACCCCCTGCCTGTGCAGTGGGTTGGAAAAAGTTCAAGGTGCAGTCCTGCTGCTCTACACAATAAAATCCCTAAAGGGGTTTGCTTATTTGCTAGAAAGTTCCTATTTGCTCTCATATTCTTACATGCTATATAATAGTCTTAGGAGTTTTCCTACTAATATGGGGAATTTTAACATTAAGGGTAAAACAAAAATGGGACCTTTAGTGCTTACACTGATGTTGACATTTTTAGGGACATTGGCCATATTGTAAAATTTACATATAGTAAGAGTACCATATGCCAGAAAAGTAATTTGTCATTTTAAACTCAGTATTCTTACATCAATATGGAGCAATTCCTTGGTGCCTATGAAAACTGAAAGGATTTTCTGATTCTTGACCAATGTTTACCTGTGTGATTTCAAGGGATGCATATAAATATCAAGTAAACAAAGAATAATTTCTGTGCTCAGATAAATTTGGGAAATTCTTTAATAAACAAGGTTTCTTTATTGCAATGTTTTCTAGGGCTTTTTAAAAATTATTATTTTTTTGCTAATACTGTGTGTATTTCCATGTAGAGGGAAATACTATGCATTTTGCATCTGTATTGGACCCAAGGACATACCTTGGTAAATATTGGTCTCAAATTAATAGATTCAGCAGAGAAGTTCTAAACTTGCACCCGCTAATTTGCCATGTGTTGTGACAGTGCATTCAATTAAGTGGTAGGCATTAAAGGGAGACCCAGTTACAGCTGTTAAGTCCCTCGCATGTAAATGCTGCTGCTTTATTTCTTGGTAGCAGAGACTCTCTGCATCATCCCAGTCTCATCATGACTTTACCAACATTTTCTTCTATGTATGACAAAAGGATATGGCATGGATGGAAACAGTTTCTGCAAACATTTCTCATATTAACTTCTTTCTGAATTTTTAAGTTCCATTTCACTTGTCAAGTCCTTTAATAAAATTGAATCTATTTCCAGTTAGTTATCAACCTAGACAAGAGCTCTAGCCATTGGCATTTTTTTTTTCAGGGCACAAAAGCACTTGGATCCCCTTTAATTTACTAAGGAAACATGTTTTTTCTAGAATTTTCTTCCTCATAACGAGCACCATCCTGTGCTATAAATAGGTAAATATTTCTTTGACTTATTTACAAGTTCACTTCTCCTTTTGATATCTTTCTCTCAAACCTGATGACAAGAACTAGACAGGAAGAAAAGAAAAGATCTTCCTGTCAGTGCCAGTCAGGTCTTCACTTAGAATCTCCTTCTCTTCTACAGATTTAATTAGGTCGAGGAGCCAAGAATGAGGTAAAAGTGTAAATGAATTGTGATCTCAAAAGACATCCTCCCATAAAGCTGATATGTTTATAAGATGTGCAGCTTTCTTTTTCTCTTTTATCAAGAAGCAACGTCACTGAGGGGAAAGTCAAGATTAAAGTCTTGAGATTAAAAAAAATCATAGCTGTAACATTCTCCTGTGTCCTCGGACTGTAATATTTTTTTAACATCCTAATAAATATAGATTAGTAAATTTCATATATATTTCCTGTACTCATATATATCAATGCCTTCAATCTCTTTAACTCATCTCATTTGATACTAACAGCAACTCCATGAAATAGATTTTATAATTCTCATTGTATTGATGAGGAGACTGCAAGGCATAAAAAGGGAGACTTTAGCATTATTACTTGTTATACAGTGGCATGATTTACAAATTTACATATATGTCAAATTAGACCTAGGATCTAAGGGACCCAAGGTACAGGACCTTGGCATTAGCCTTACAGTCAGAAAATCTGTGTTGTAGTTTTTAATTAATTTATTTTTATTTATTCCCCCACCCCTGTTCCCTCCATTGTCTGCTCTCTGTGTCCATTTGCTGTGTGTTCTTCTGTGTCTGCTTGTATTCTCATTAGGCGGCTCCAGAAACTGATCCTGAGACCTTCCGAAGTGGAAGAGAGGTAATTACTCTCTTGTGCCACCTCAGTTCCCTGTTCTGCTACGTCATCTTATTTTCTCTCCTCTGTGTCTCTTGTTGCGTCATCTTGCTGTGCCAGCTCTCTGTGTTGGCCAGCACTCCTGAGCGGGGCCACACTCCCACATAGGCCAGCACTCTGTGTGGGTCGGCATTCCACGTGGGCCAGCTTACCCTCACCAGGAGGCCCTGGGCATCAAACCCTGGACCTCCTATATGGTAGACGGGAGTCCAATTGGTTGAGCCACATCCGTTTCCCTCTGTGTTATAGTTTGACTGTAATGTAGTAAGCTGTGTTAAGTTTGACTAGTGTCTTCATCTCTCTGGATCCATTTTTGGACATTATGAAAAAAATAGAAAAATCAGTTTTACCTAATAGGATAATGTTTTGACAAACAAATGCAATTGTGTATGGAAGAAAATTTCAAACAATAAAGTTATATGGAAGTATAATCAGTATTATATGTATAGATGAAACTGAAAGTTGTACTTCTGATTCTGTTCAATTTTGTAATAAATAAAACCTAGCACAGGGCCAGTATATGCCACAGAATACATTTCTGAAAAATGATTATGGAAGAAAATATCAGTTCTTGTTCTAGTGAAATTCATTTATTTTCCAGGTGATAAAAACATTTGACAAGTGGTTTTTAATTATCTGGCAACTAAAAAAAAGTCTTGGTATCTTAGTGAATGCCAATATTCTAGAAAAGGACTGTTTATAGAATAGTAGATATCTATCTATGTATATTTTTAAAATTATCCAATCCTGTTCTTCATTTTGATATCCCTAATCCTTTATAATTTTTATTCCTCTTCAGCATACTCATTAAAAACACTTCTCTGAATTTCTGTTATTTATGTACCACCTTCACAATTTTTGTTATACCTTTGTATCACCTATATGATTGACTTATTAGTATTTTGATATGCTCTTTTTTCTTTAAACCATTGAGTTATTAAAGAAAACACTCTATTAGAATGGAAAACTGGAAAACAGTGTCACTTGTGATGAGCAATAGCAATGTTATATATGCCAGGAACTATTTTATTAATATTAATTCATTTAGTCCTCACAACAACCCTATGGGGTAGATTCTATTAAAATCCTTATTGGAGAGAGAAATATACTGAGACATGGAGGCATTATGGCCAATATTACATAAAAAATGAATGCTAGAGCTAGAGTTTGATCTGACTTTAGGGTTCTCACAAACAAAACAAATAGAAGATAACTGTAAAACATCAATGAATAACAAATAAAATAAAAACTTAAAATAACTGTCCAAGATTCTCTTAGAAATATATTAAGTATCACAGTTGATCAGTATTCCTGGGAAGCAGACTCTGAGAAGGAGGTTAGTATCCAGGAAGAGTTTTAGGGTATGCTCTCAAGACCAACCCCACAGGGAGAAGAGAATTCAGCAGGATTGAGCAAAGGGAGATGGTGGGCTGTTGTGTCACAACAACGGCATGAGCTCACTGCATAGTAAGCTCTGAAGCTGGGGTAGTTCTTCAGAGTTGCCCCAAATTGGTATGAGGGGCCAGGCTTTTAATACTTCCACATCTGGCTGTTACTTAAGGCATTCTGCCTCCTGGGAAGGAGTTTGACTTTAGGCAGATGACTCTCTTTAGTTAAAGGCAGTTTTGCTAGAATGCTGAAATCTAAGTCCTATGCATTACCAATAATCTCAATAGCTTGGGGTATTAGGCCATTAAGATATATTCCTACTCTTTTTTTCCTAGAAGCTTTTTTTATTTTATCTTTCCTGCTACATATCTAATTAATTTATAATATGGGGAGCTATAGGAGTCAAGGTCCATTTTATTCATTATGAATATCAAATTGTCTTAGCACATTTATGAGAAAGGTCATCCTTTCCTTCTTTGATGTGCAGTGACACCTTTCTCCCAAATCAGGTGATGGTATTTGTAAGGGCCTGTTTCTTGATTTTTTGTTCATTTCCTATTACCTATTTATCTATCCTTGCACCAATACCATATTGTATTAACTACAGTAGTTATATAGTAAGTCTTGATATTTGGTAACATAAATCCTTCAAATTTTTCCTCTTCTTAAAAATTTTCTTGGGAAGTGGATGTGGCTCAAGAGATAGGTCCTCTGCTTACCACATGGGAGGATGCATGTTTGATCCCTGGGGCCTCCTGGTGAAAAAGAAGAGAAAATGTGCCTGCACAGCAAGCCGTTGCCCACGTGGCTAGTCGAGTGCCCACTGCCCACATGGTGAGCTGAGTACTCACTTGGCGAGGTGAGTACCTGTGCATTGTGCTAAGTTCCCACTTGAGTGCCTGCGTGGTGAGCCATGTGCCCACGAAGCAAGCCAAGTGCCCATGTGGTGAGCCGAGTATCTGCTCAAGTGCCCGCATGCTGAGCCAAGTGCCCCTGTGAGTGCCTGCATGGCAGGCCAGTGCCCATATGGTGAGTCAGTGCCTGCATGGTGAGCCAGTGCCCATGCAAGTGACTCACGCATTAAGAGGATGACGCAACAAAAGAGAGATGAAAGGGAGAATCAAGGTGAAGTGCAGCAGAGACCAGGAACGGAGGTGGTGCAATTGACAGGGAAACTCTTTCCACATCAGAGGTCCCCAAGATCGAATCCTGGTGAATCCTAGAGGAGAAAGACAAGAAGACAAAAAGAGAAATCAATACAGAAGATCACATAGCAAATGGACACAGGAAAAACAGCAGGGCAGGGGAGGGGGAGTGGAAAAATTAAAAAATAATGTTGAAAGTTTTTAAAAATTTCTTATTTATTATAGATCCTTTGCAATTTCATAAGAATTACAGAATCAGCTTGACAATCCCAAAATACACATACACACACACACACACACACACACCCCTACTTGCTGGTATTTTTATTTGAATTGCATTGAAATTTCACTGACATACCTCAGATATATTGTAGGTTTGTTTCCAGACCACTGGAATAAGCCAAATATTGTAAATAGAGGAGTCTTTCAAAGTTTTAGTTTCCCAGAGCATGTAAAAAGTTACGTTTACATTATACTGCAGTCTCTTAAATGTTCAGTAGCATTATGTATAAAAAAAGTACGTACTTTAATTAAAATGTGACACAGACACGAACACATTCTGTTTGAAAAATAAGGCTGATAGACTAGCTTGACTAAGTTGTCACAAACTTTCAATTTTGTAAAAAATGTGATATTTGTGAAGCACAATGAAATGAGGTATGCGTGTATATTGATTTGGGGGCAATTGACATCTTAAAAACATTGGGTTATTGATTCTTCCAATCCAAGAATATGGTATTTCCCTCCATCTATTTATTCACATGGCTGTCCATTTGTTCAAAAACATTTACTTAAAAGCCCATATTATTGCCACCAATTTGACAAGCCAACATAATCATATACTACACTGCCATATATACTTGGGCCTCTAAGTAGATTCTCTCCATCATTCCATTGATCTCTTTTAAAAATATTTTTTTTTATTTTTAAAAGATACATAGATTATATAAAATATTACATTAAAAAAATATAGGGGATTCCCATATGCCCCACTCCCCCACCTTCCACTTCTCCCACATTAACAACTTCTTTTATTAGTGTGGTACATTGATTGCAATTGATGAACACGTTTTGGAGCATTGCCACACAGCATGGATTATAATTTACATTGTAGTTTACAGTCTCTCCCACTCCATTCGGTAGGATATATAATGTCCTGTAGCTGTCTCTGCTCTGTCATTCAGGACAATTCCAAGTCCTGAAATTGTCCCCATATTACACCTCTTTTTCCTTCTCTCTGTCCCCAGAGTCTCCATGGCCACTGTCTCCACATCAGTGTTGTAATTTCTTCCATTTCTAGAATCACAATAAGTCTATAGTAGAATTCCAGTAAGCCCCTTCTAGCCCATATTTTATTCTCCAGTCCTGAGGATTCTGGGATGATGATGCCCATTCCTCCTGTAATTGAGAGGGAGCTTCAATCCCTATGGCTAAGGGATGGGACTCTCTTGCTTGCATTTGACTCTCTCAGTTCCTTGGTGTGGTGGTAGTCTATCCTCACCTCCTTATTAGCTGAACTGGGTGAGTCCAATGAACACCTGAGAGTAGGTGTTGCAACACTGTTGAGGCTCAGGGCGCAGCTGGCACATGGACAGCCCAGAGATTCAAGTCCTTTGAACCAACTCCAGTGCCAACTATAGGTTCAATGAAAGGGACAGAAGAGGCATGTGTAGAGAAGTCACATCTGAGTCCAACTCTGTCACACTCAGGGAGCCAAAGCTCTACTGTATTAGTTAGAAAGGCCTCATAATATGTTTTAATATGTGTGTAAGGAGAGCTCTTGCACACTACTTTTCCTTTTTAGAGTTTTACTGGTTATTCTTCCCTGTTTATTTCTCATTATGAACTTGATAATGAACTTGATTACCTTCAGAGAAAACCTAATTGGGCTATTTTAAATTTATAATTTAAATTATAACTGTATTAATGTAGGAAGAAAGGGCATTTCTGTGATATTGTATTTCTATCAATGTGCTTGCTATGTATTTTAATTTGTTTCATTAACTTTGTGTCTTCAGAAATGTTTTAAAATTTGATTCTTATATTTTTTTTACAGGTGGTCTAAGGGAAATAATCATGCTCAAAACCTTTTTAGATCACCTTTTAAAAAGAAGTAATATAGATTGTTCTTTTTCACAATCTTGTTCTTTTCCATGATATTAGAGCAACAAAAAATATACAAGTTGTAGCTCCATAATACAAACTAATTTTATGATTATTTGTATCTAGCATTTTTTTACTGGTTTCAAATGTAGCAGTTCACTACTTATTATATTTTCTCTTATTAATTCCTAGATAATATTAATGATTTTCTTGAAATGAAGAACATACTTCTCTCTGCTCAAGAATAGAAAGCTTTTAATCATTTATATGAGAAAGATTAATATAATTAAAATATTGTCATGTAATGACCATTACATCACGTTAGTACTTTTGATGTTCCATGATAGAGTGGTGAACAGATTAGCACATCACTCAAAGCATTTTATAAAACGTTAATAATTTCTGTAAGCACTCATGAAATTATACACTTAATTTCAAAGAAAAGATTTAGAGCCCTAATTTAGGCTTTGATCATCAAGGGTAATCACAATATTAGAGAATCTTGCTTCAGGTTAGATAATGCTTCCTGGCAGAAAAGCACATAGGGAAGATGGTTTTAACTATGTTCTTCCATTCCATTTGTTTATTTATTTATTTTTTATTAGAGAAGCTGTGAGCTAACAAAGCAATCATGCATAATGTGCAGGATTCCCATACATCACCCATCCACCAACAACTGACATTGCTATGGAACATTTGTTATAGATTGTGAAAGAATATGATCAGGCTATTACCACTATGATCCATAACATAAACTTGGTATCCTCCATTCCATGTAAATTTACATTTTTCTTTAAAACAGCAAGGCTTTTATATTTCCATAAATTTTCTATATATATTTTTAATTAACTCTAACTAGGTATAATTTGCAATTGGTGTCATTTTCCTGCAGATAGATAGCAAGTTGCTACTCTATCTTTATGAAACTCATCAGCCCTTTCCCACTGAATAGAAACACCACTAATAATACTAGCATATAATTACATATTTTTATTTCTCTATATGAGCAATATATTAGAAAATTAATATAGTACTACATTACATATTATATACTAATTTAGTACATAATTATATTACCTATTTAATATCTGATATTATCAATATTTAATTGATTAATATATATCAATGGCATAATTAATATATTTATGATACCTATTTCTCGTCCCTCTATATGCTGTTCCAGTAAATCATTTGTCTATATTATCCAATTGCTTACTTTTCTAAAATTGTGACCTTTTACTGTGTACTAATTTCTGATAAGCCTAATTTCTTTCACTGTTCACAATGCGCCACGTCAAAAAACAAGCATATAGGGTAGCAGATGTAGCTGGGTACTTAAGCTCCTGCTTCGCATGTATGACATGGTCCTGGGTTCAATCTCTGGTACCTCCTAAAAGAAAAACCAAAAAAAAAACCAAAAACACCAAGGATATAAATTTTTAAAAGATTTATTTATTTATTTCTCCCCCTCCCCTTTGTTTTTGCACTTGCTGTCTGCTCTCTGTGTCCATTCACTGTCTGTTCTTCTGTGTCTGGTTGTCTTTTGCATGGGGAATTGATCCTGGGACCTTCTGGAATGGGATAGAGGCACTCAATCTCTTGTACCTCCTTGGCTACTTGTTCTGCTCTGTGTCTTATTGCCTCTCCTCTGTATCTCTCTCTTTTTGTTGCATCATCTTGTTGTGCCAGCTCTCCACGCAGGCCAGCACTCCTGCATGGGCAAGCACTCCTGTGCAGGCCAGCACTCCACGTGGGCCAGCTCTCATCTTGGGCCGGCTCGCCATGCAGGCCAGTTAGCCTTCACCAGGAGGCCCCGGGACTCAAACCCTGGACCTCCTATATGGTAGACAGAAACCCGATAACTTGAGCCATATCCATTTCCCACTATAAATTATTCATGTTGGTGTTTGTGTCTAGAAAATAGACCATCATTGGTATGGGGTATTTGGGAAGTAAGAACTAAATTCTATCAGTGACTGTATTATTCCATTTTAAGATTGTGTTTCTCACAATTTACAGCTACCTTTTGATAAGTCACCTAATTCCTCTATTATTCATATTTCCTGCCTATGTATTAAAATGGTGAAGCATATCACTCAACTTAAACATCTATTTTCATGAAATTATTTGATAAATTATCAAGAGGGGGCTTCATAGTTCTCTTTCAACTATATAAATGTCAGTGAATTAAAGCCAGAGTCCTTTTCTGAAATAAAATGATCCAATTTTACTTTATTTTATGCTGTTATATTTTAAAATAGAATTTTGCATGCAACTCCCATGCCAGAAAATATATTTTGAAGCAATATGAGCTATACCAATCATGAGTCACCAAAACAAGGGTCTAAATTCAGTATTTATCCAGAGAATAAACATGATGCCAAAACTCTATCAGTTCAGATGTAATTGAATTTTTGACATATAAGATAGAGCATGGATAACATTTAACACGTGTATTTATTTTCTTTCTAAACTCTTCATATCCAACATATTTTGTTATTCCTGGAGCTTTTTGCTCTAAAAGTAAGAGTTCGACTTGATAGCAGTGATAAGCAGAGTTTAATTAATCTCACTGATTGTAATACCTACACTCTGACCATAGATGATCTCACCAGAGTCATGGCTTTAAATGCCTAGGGTATGCTAGTGATTTTCAAGTTCCTTTCTCCAGGCTATACACATTTCCTAAATCTGGACTTGAAAATCCACTGGCCCACAAATTCTCTCTATTTGAATGTATAGAAGAAATCTCAAATTTTAATATGCCCCAAACCCAGCTCCTGCTCTCCCTCTCTAAAACCTCCTCCTAAGTCTTCCTTATCTCATTTATGGCAAGTCCACCCTGCTAGTACTAAGAACAGAAATAATCATGGAGTCATTCTTGCTCTTCTCTTACTCTCACATCCCTTCACCAATCAAAAAGTCTTCCTCCATTAGTAATAATCTGATAATATTATCTCATAATCTGTAACAAATGTTCCACCACAGTGTGGTGAGTTGATATAGGGGTATTGTAGGAGAATTCTATACATGTGCATGATTGTTTTATAAATTTCCAACTACTGTAATAAAAAATATATTTTAAAAATTGTTACCTTTAAGGGTAATGGTGGTAATGGGTTGAGAAGGCAGGTGAAGATGAAAATTCTCTGTATATACCTTTCTACATAATTTTGAACTTAGAATTGAACTTCTAATTTTACTTACCTAAAAAATAAAAATATCAAAAAAATTTTTTAAAGTCCTCTTAATTCATATAGAATCTTCCTCTTCTTAACATGACATCCATCTCAACCAAATTAGTTTGAACTGGCATCTCATATGTCATCTAGTGTGGCAGGCTTAAAAAATGCGCCTCCCTCAAAAAAAAAAAAAAAGACAGATTCACTACCTAATCCTCAATGTTAGTGGCAAAAGTGTGACTAGTACCTTATATCACAAAAGTTGTGATTAAGTTAAGGGCCTTGAAGTGAAGAGTTTACCCTGCATTAGCTGAATGGGCCCTGAATGCAATCCCAGATATCTTTATAAGAGAAAAGCGGAGGGAATTTGGAAAGTCACACACAGAGGAGAAGACAATATGAAGATAGAGCTGACACATGTAGCCATAAGGGCAAGGAATGACAACAGCTACCAGAAGCTGGAAGAAGTACGAATAGAATCTCCCCTAGAGGCACCAGAGGAAATGCAGCCTTTGATTTCAGACTTCTGGCCTCCATAGCTGTGAAAGAATAAGCTTCTGCTGCTTTAAGCCACCCAATTGGTGGTAATTTGTCATGAAGTTCCTTGGAAGCTAATACAGTCCCCAAGACTTTTCTAGTCCACATTCCCTGGAAACTATGAATGTTATGAAATCACACTCCTATGATTGTGTTTTGTTATGTTGTAAAGAAAGATTATCCAGGTATGACTAATAAAATCAGTCATTAACATAGAGTAATACAATTACATGAACCCTTAAAAGTAGAGAACTTTCTTCCCAGCTGTTGGCAGAAAGAAAAATAAGAATTCAGAGATAATTCAAAGCCTGAAAAAGATTCAGTTCACCGTCCTTAGCTTTGAAAATGGATCGGGTCATGAGCCAAGTAATGCTGGTGAATCCTAGATGCTGAGAATGATCCCCAACTAAAGGCCAGCAAAGAAAGGGGGACTTCAGTGTTATATCCACACAAGACTACATTTCCCTACATCCTAATCCCTGGAACCTATGAGCATTACCTTATATGGCAAAGACTTCGCAGATGTGATGACACTAAGGATCTTGAGATGGTGAGATTATCCTGGATTTTCCATCCGGGCACTAAATGCATTCCGATGTATCATTATAAGACAGTGGCAGGAGGAATTTTGACACAGATACGGAGAGAATAATGTGATGTGACAATGAGACAGAAATTAGAGTGAGATTAGGCAGAGGTGAAGAAATGTTGGCAGAGACAAAGAAATCCTGGCATCCACCAAGAGGTAGAAGAGGCGAGAAACAGAGATTCCCTTCGAGCCTCCAGAGGGAGCACAGTTCTGACAACAACTTGTTCAGTTCGGTGACACTGGTTTTGGATTTGACCTCCAGAACTGTGAGAAAAATAATTTCAGTTATTCTAAGCTACCCTTAAATATCCCATATATACAATGGCATGTTATTCAGCCATAAAAAGAATGAAGTCTTCATATAGGCTACTAAATATTTTACTGAATGGTCTTATTTATCCTGGAATTACCTTTCTGTACTTTCAATTCAAACATTATAAGAAAGCATGTTGTAAGGATTGAATAACCTTTTAAAAAAACTTTTTGTTGTAGTAATATATATACAACTCAAAGTCTTCCATTTTAACCATTTTCAAGTATACAATTCAGTGATATTAATTGTCACAATATTGTGCTGTCATCACCAACATCCATTACCCAAACTTTTACATCCTGTCAAAAACAAACTCTGTACCAATTAAACAATAATTTCCCACTCCCCTTAAACCCCCAGACCAGCCTCTGGTAATGTGTAATCTGCTATCTGTTTTTTTTTTTTTAAGATTTATTTATTTATTTATGTCTCTCCCCTCCCCCCCACCAGCCCCGGTTGTCTGTTCTCTGTGTCTATTTGCTGCGTCTTCTTCTTTGTCCGCTTCTGTTGTCAGAGGCACAGGAATCTGTGTTTCTTTTTTGTTGCATCATCTTGTTGTGTCAGCTCTCCGTGTGTGCGGCGCCATTCCTGGGCAGGCTGCACTTTCTTTTGTGCTGGGCGGCTCTCCTTACTGGGCGCACTCCTTGCGCGTGGGGCTCCCCTATGCAGGGAGCTGGCCCACGCGGATTGTGATCAGCACTGCGCGTGGGCCAGCTCCACAAGGGTCCTTGTGCACATCAGCACGGCACTCCTTGTGCACATCAGCACTGCGCGTGGGCCAGCTCCACAAGGGTCAAGGAGGCCCGGGGTTTGAACCACGGACCTCCCATGTGGTAGACGGATGACCTACTCACTGGGCCAAGTTCCCTTTCTGCTATCTGTTTTTATGAATTTGCTTATTCTAAGTAGTTCATATAAATGAGTTCATACAATATTTTTCTTTTCATGCCTGGCTCATTTCACTCTATATGATGCCTTCTAGGTTCATCCATGTTGCATTATAACATGCATCAGAGTTTCAATCCTTTTTTGACTGAAAAATATTAGATTGTGTGTATATGCCACATTTTGTTTATCCCTCCATCTGTTGAAGTAACTTTTTATTTCTATCTTGTCTCCTTAGACTATCTAAATATGTGGGTCTATTTCTGAGGGATAGTATAGTCTACATTTAGTGATAATATATTCTTTGGAAAGGTAAACTATAATTTCTAAATTTGATTTCCCTGGAGACTCAGGCATGCTTTATTTGACTGGACTCTAGCAGTTTTTCTCCACACATATTTTAAAAGGAATCAGTCTGTAATTTTACTTTAATGAAAAAGATGTGTAGGATTTCCATAAACTATAGACTGGATTAGATTTTCATTTATGACCTTCGAATTATACACTCATGGAGCTCACTCTTGCATTTGTCTTAAGGGGGAGTTATAGATTTAAATTAGAAATAAAATATATCTTTTATTGTGTTATGGATATTTAGAGCCACAATAAAAATACCAATAAAAAAGGAAAGAGTAAGTCCAGAGTTCAAACAGATCTTATAAGTTCTTTTTGCTACTTCAGTATACAAAATTTAATGACCTCATATTATATGACTGTTTTTTAGGAAATATGTCCATTTAAATTAACTCTAGCTATTTCACACAACAGTGATTCATTAAACATATAGAGCTCATGAATGCAAAATTTAAAGTAACATATTTTTTAGATATTTTAGTAAACAATGTAGTCTTTCATTGGAGCTTTGGAACAAGACATTCAACAAAATTGTCTCAGTTTCCCCATCTTTAAATTGAGAAAATTAACATGTTTTGTACTGAGAATTAAGTGAGATGTTGCATGAAAATGCTTAGCACAAAGCATGGCTTACACTATTAATCCATAAGTATTAATTATTAATCATGCTAATTATTATTACATACTGCAGAATTACTGGCATGATGACCTTGGAATATTCTCATTTCCTCAAAGAATAAAATTAAAAATTTGAAAATTTATGAGAATTGTTAATTGAGATATTTTCCAGAGCAGCATTTTCTCTTTCCTTTTTTGATGTTCTTAATAGTTTAGCACAGTATTCTCATCTGAGACAAAATGAGTTTGAATAACATTGGTCTTATAACAAAGGATAAAAAGGAAAATAAAACTGGATAGTCAATAATCCTTCATTATTTTGTAAATAAATAGTGTTAAACTTCAAAATGAAGTCAGGCACCTTTCACTTGGAACCTCTCACTGTTACAAATGGTCTGAAGCTCACCACTCTCCCAAACTCTTGAAAATTGTCCAACAGGTCTTTGAATTTTTTTCGAAGTATGGACTCCTGAACTGACCACCAGCTTCTAGATCCCTTGAGGTACAACTTAAAAATGCAGCTTCCTGGGCCACAGTCCAAGAGGAATAAATCAGCACCTCTGAAGTTGGAGCTCAGCAGGCTGCATGTCTTAACAAGTTCCTCACATGGTTCTTACGCACAGTAAAGGTTGAAATATTCTAATCCATCAGAACACAAGAAAGTGCTGTCAATTGTTCTGTCTTTGGTTTTCACACCAGGGAGCAGATGCCCCTTTCTTTCAAATATAAGCCGTGGTTTCCCTCCAGGATGAGTTAAATAAATCACCAATTTATGCTGGCAGCAATTTCAGGACTCCATGCAGAGTCTTGGAACTCTTTTGGTCTGGGTAAAGATACACAAGAAATTAAAGGATCAAAATTGCTGTACTTTTCTCCTCTGTAAAATGTGATAAGACTTGAAAAGACCCATGTGTTTAATGGCTCATTATCTCCCTGGGAAACCACAACCATTCTTTACGACATTTCCTCAGCCCTTCTAGCTTCTTCAGGAGAACCTTCTTACTGCAGGATGAAATCTGGCTTTTTAAAATTGATGACATTTGAGTTTAAATACTGAAGTGCACTTATACTTTGATGTAACACATTTTTAATTTAGAAGTGATTTTGAAAATAACTAAGGAATTAGGTGATTACTTTCTGCAAATAGTTACCACATTAAAAACTCTTTTGTGTCTTTTACAGGAATTGCATTGTCTCCTAAAGGATGTGTAGATATCCCAGTGTTATTTATCCCTAGCATTATGAAATTACACAAAACAATGGTTATTGTTCAGATGATGAGGGCAAATGGAGAACATTGGCCTATTGACAATTTTGATGAATTGGATTCAGAGACAAAGAGGTAACTTTAAATAAGGACATTGAAGGAAAATTGTTTCATTTTAACTGACACTGATTTGATACATTTCTTTTACAAGTTATATATACACAATGTAAAGTTCATGATTTTATATTCTCGTAAGTGTTAAAATTTATATTCTCCGAGGAGGAAAACCTATTTGCTATATGGGTATAGTATATACGGTGGCTGATTTGAAGTTCAAAGTGATGAGTAAGTTCAATATCAAGTATCATTAGCAATGATCAGAGTAAAAGGTGTGAAAAGGTACTTCTATTTGACTGGGAAAATAGTGACTATGAAGACAATAAAGAATATCCAGAGAACAACCTAAAATAGGCTGTCTGGGCAAAGTAAAGGACTTGTGAAGCTGGCATTCACCTAGTAATGGCACTGTGCCAGGTGGATTTGACATCTGCTGAAACACTGCCATAACTGAGGGAAACTGACATGGCCAGACTGTCTCTAGCTGGTACTGACACTACTTAGCTGAAATTTAATCAAACACCAAGGATGGTGAAAGATTTGTTTTCTAGGTTCTTATATTTTCATTAAATAATAGTCTAGATCACTTACTCAAAAAGAAATTCTTACTTTGTCCTACATGTGTATATTTCTTCCTCACATTTTTTTCTCCTTTCTTGTGGGCCCACTGGCATCCATTCTGCCATGTTTTCCACCCTCCAGCAGTCAGGACTAGTTATATAATTGGGGGGTTCCAGTGCAACATGAACATGAGGCTCCCCTTGTTCAAAAATTATGAAGTGTATCAAAATGATATAGTGCATTAAAAAAGCATGGAGCCCTTCTAAGCGTGGGGTCTTGTGTAATTGCACAGGTGGCCTGCCAGAGAAGCTAAGTTCTACCTGCAGTGTTTTGTTTTATTTTTAACAAGAAAACTCTGCCTTCAACAAGGATCAGAACCATTTTCTAGGATTGCTGTCCTTTTGATGGTATATTATGAACCTAGAATATTTCAACAAATGTCCTCTTTCTTTTAACTGGTAATCCCCAAAAGTAAATTCCTCATCACCCTTTGAAGTCCTATACTTCTATGGAACTTTCTGTGTCTTGTGCTTTGCCTGATCAATTTAGAATATAAGCCTCTGAGACTATATTACCTTTGATTAATTACAGGGTTTTTTTAATATCAATAAATACCAAAACCAATCTTTCAAATAGTGAAAAAAGCTCTTCAATTTTAACTTACATCTCATGGTGGTTGAATTCCTTTTTTCTTTATGAAAAATTCCCATGGCTTGCTTTAAAATATTTACAAAATCAATTTTACAGAAAATGTTTTCTATTTCATAGTGTCTCTATGTCAAAGTTTGAATTCACAAGCTTTACTAAAATGCCAGTAAGTTAATAAAGACTATGTTCTTTGATCATAATTGTTTATGATAGCGTTTCTATTTTTTGTATACTCTTAATACTTTTATTTCTAAATAGAATTATGGGAATAAAGAGTGGAGAAATCAGAGCAATACACTGGTTGTATCCTATTATTGGACTTCCACAGGCACCACTTCCTAAGTGCCCTCAAGGTATGTATATTTTAGAGTCGGAGAATGCCAGGTTTCTAGGAAGTGAGAGTCCATCTAATCCCATCTCTTCTTTGTATAGATTAAAAAATTGATGTCTGGAAACAATAAGCAGTAAATTGACAGCCATATTGGTGAGATAGCTGTTGCTTGTACCTGGTCTCCCAGCAATGAGTCCAATGAGCTTTCCTCAAAGCCAAACCATTTCCTGAAGATTTCCTGTTGGTGAAACCTAGATATCCACTAAGGTTGAAATACAAGTAACTTCAGGCCCCTTTATCCCACATTCCATGAGATGCTAAGAGCCCTGCCTTAGATCTATAAAATTCTCAGGCACTTTTGCTCTCAGATCACTTTTTTTTTTTTTTAAGATTTTTAAAAATTTATTTCTTTCCCCTTCCCCGCCCCCACCCCGGTTGTCTGTTCTCAGTGTCTATTTGCTACATCTTCTTTGTCCGCTTCTGTTATTGTCAGTGGCACGGGAATCTGTGTTTCTTTTTGCTGTGTCATCTTGTGTCCATTCTCTCAGTGTGTGCAGTGCCATTCCTGGGCAGGCTGCACTTTCTTTCCCGCTGGGCGGCTCTCCTTATGGGACACACTCCTTGCGCGTGGGGCTCCCCTACGCGGGGGACACCCTTGCGTGGGGCGGCACTCCTTGCGCGCATCAGCACTGCGCATGGCCAGCTCCACACGGGTCAAGGAGGCCCGGGGTTTGAACCGTGGACCTCCCATGTGGTAGACGGACGCCCTAAACACTGGGCCAAGTTCGCCGCCTCGGGTCACTTTTGAGCAACATGATCCAGTTTCTGTGCAGCTCTCAATCTCGACCAAAAACTATCTTTATGGGGATGCTAGTCCCTCTGGTCTGTTATCTCGACACAAACCTTTATGATGTTCTCCAAAAACCAGTCAGAATGCACTAAAGTTTTCGGGGAGATTTACTTTACCACCATGCATACTACATAAAAATCCCTGGTCTTAAAATGCCTTTCTTTTCTTCAATGACCCTTTTTCTCCAGAGACCTCAAGTTTCTGTCAAGTTTCTGGGTATCTGGCCTCTTTTCACAATAGCCTAAGGAACAAAATTCCTCTTAGATAGCCATATAGGGAAATTTAGAACCCCAATTCATTACAAGCTCTAGGCGTATTTCTTCATATCTAAAATGCATGGAATTGCTCTGCAAAACAAAGGAGTACCTATTTTGGAGTAACTCTTTGACTGTAGTATGTTTTCTCACCATACTTGGAAAGAGAAACCAGTCAGTATTACTTTTAAGTAATAGTACCCGCCCCTCCCCCGCAGATACACCGGTTATAAAATAGACCAGGACTACATGCTTCCTTATATAGTTTTAACTTTCACTGGAGTAAAACTCTACTGCTCTAGCAGTACCTTTGACAATAAATGTCATTTGTTTTACTTGAAGTATGTTTACTCTTGCATTAAAAATGTATCAACACATACATAAATATTTCAAATTTATTAAATTATATTCAGAGTGCTTCACAAACATGTCACAGGGCTTCTTTTATTTCTTTCTAGAGGATAAATGATTGTATTCTGTCCATAGAACTGAACAGCTTAAAATGTATAATATACAGTCAACTAATCAAAGTAATGTAACAAAGCCTAGGCATTACTCTGTTGGAATTCTAACAGTAATGTTGCTTGTGTCTACTGCAGTTTTGTTTGTTGTAGACTAAAGATTTAAAGTAGAAAATTTTTTAGTTTCAAACAAATCTTTCAGAAATTACAGACAAATTTCTTGCACATATTTCTTCACAGAAAGTTGAGCATGTTTCAGAAACATATAGGCATTTTCCTTTGAGTCATTTCTCTTGGTAATTACTTGATTTTTAAATTAAATATGAAGTCTGTAAATAGTCTATTTTACATGAGATTATTACAACCTAGTAGTAAGATCAGTGTTCTGAAATATTTGTGTACTAGACGATAAATCATTTTGCCAAAGGTCTCAAACTTACACTAGTGTTTTCTTTTTATCTACAAATGCCCTTGGGAAGAAAATGGGTATAATTTTATAAATATCTATTATTTATATTCTGTACAGTCCAACCTCCATTCTTTGCTTAAAAATTCATTGGAGATTACCTGTTGCTTCCCTGCTCAATTCTATTACCACTGATATTTATTATTTTTTTTCATTTTTATTTATCCATCACCTATGTTATTCTAAAACCGGGGTACTTTTTGATCTGTGAGCCACCCTTTGTCTCTGTGCATTCTTATCTATTCCTTTCCACTGGGGCAGATCATTGGAAAAAGATCCTGCTACCTGTTACATGCAAGTATAATGGAAGGTGACTCTAATGTCATTGAGTGATGCTTGCATTGCCAGGGTACTAATTTCCTAAGGGCTTATAGGATAAGCCAGTGACATGATAGTAATTGTTACTTTCATGACATAATTTCCAATTTCAGGTTTTAAGACTAAACCTAAGTATAAACAGAGTAGCTTGTACTTCTTTCCCTCCATTTTAACCCTCTTAATTTACATCTAACTTTATACCCATTTTGTACATTTCACATATTCTATTTAAGGTCTATATTTGGAGTTTTCATTATCAACCTGTAAATTTTAGAGTGGAAAAATAAATGTATTTTAATTATTTTATATTATAAATGCAATATGTATTGCAAACACACATAAATCTGAAACCATACGAAATTCTCTAGTTCAGATGAATACATTATTATTAATGCCATCAAAGCATAGCAAAATGTTTTAAATTTTTTCTATTATTCTATATTCAGTTATTCCCCTATATTCAATTTATCTCCTATGAGCATCTAACTTGGTATATTTGGGAGATAAAATATTCTTATTCATGTGGACTGTAGTACACATGGCTCAGAGTATCATTTTGCTAATGCTAAAGGAATACACTACTGTTCTTTGTTTATGTAAGTAGTATCTGTAAATAGACTATTTTGATTTCTTACAAGATCACTGACAATTTCTCCTGCACTTGGTATAGGTATGTACATATATGTATATATTGTTTTTGTTTTTCCAGGATAAAAACACAAATGTTACATATTTAATTAATTTGTAATTGTAATTAATTTGTAAATGTAATTAATTTGTAATTTAAATTTAATTTTAGATAATTCATTATAATTTTATTTTTAACATTAAAATATGCATTTTGTAAATGTAAAAGCAAGTCACCAATAAAAAATATTTTGCTTAAGTTTTTTTAAAATATGCATTTTAAGATTCACGTGAATAAATAAGTAATTGATCTAATGTGAAACATTTTTAAATGTTATTACAAACCTAAGTGTTACAGAACTTCATTTTTTAAATTATATGACGTTCTTTAAATTCACATGTCTACAACCACCAGTTGAACTGACATAACTATCTCAGTTCCTGACTCAAATTTCTAAATCTTAATATAATCTATAATCCAGTGTATATTCTCAGATTTCCCTTTTATCGCACTATTTTATATATTTCTTAATATTCATATTTTGCTTACAAAATGTCAATATATATAGATATAGCATGCGTGCATGCACGCACACGCATGTGTTAATGCCAGATGCAGTGACAAGTTGATAAATGCCAAAGGAAGTTTTATTTTTCATGACATAGTTTATTTTCTTCTATCTCAAGTGTGATCATATAAACCAATAGTCAAATTAACTGGAAATACTTCTTTCCTGTAGCTGTCATAAAATGTCAAGCCAGAAAGCGGGTAGAACAAGTGGTGGAAATAACAATGACTGGTGAATTTTTTGGACAAAATACTGCAGCAAATGTGGCAGATATCACAGTGATTCCAAAAAAGGCATCAAGTGACTTTTATGAAGATATCAATGGTAAGAATACTACAGTCACGAATATTAAAAAATAGTAAGAAACAAAACTCAGTTTCCTTGAGTTGCAGTTCGCTCATTGCTTAGGTATATGAAAACCCATGCCTATTTATTTTTCTTTTACAAAATACCATTTACATAAATCTCACTGAATGTTCAGTTCTTATGTTAGCTGTCTTCATCTTCACATTGTATTTATCCCAAAATGGCAAAAATTATAGTTATTAGTGGATTTATAAGTTATACCTAGTTGCTACTGAGGCTGGTCAGGCCCAGATAAAAATTGGAGAACTTCTAGTACTGGAAAAAAAAGGAGGGAATAATATTAGGAAGACAATTTGCAGTCTCTGTCACGCTTTGTTTACTGTAATTGATGGAATCTATCCATCTACCCAAATATATCTACTGAGAACCTATTATGAGTCAAAAAATTTTCTGGGCCTGAGGACACAACAGCTAGGACAGCAACTGCCCTCACAACCACCATCCCTCTCCTAACATCAGACTGGTGTCTCTACTCTTTTAGGATAGTGCCATGGTGAGTTTCTGGTCAGCATATCTGATCCTCTACTGAGACTAGAGTACACATTTAGCCAGTTGTTCCTTGACCATCTCTATTGCCTTGGGCTGAGTATTATCTCTCATTCCCCAATTTCCAATGCCATCTCTCCCTTTTGTTGCCTTCTAGCATGCCTCAATCTCCGATTAGATCTTCACTGGTATCTATGCACGGTTATTTATTGAACAATTACTCTCTTCCAAGAACTGTCTTTTGTGCTTTATGTTTTAGAATCATTACATTTTTATAGGTTTTAATCATCAAAGATGACCTACAAAGCAAATGGGATCACTATATTTTCATTTAACAGGTGAGGAAATGGAAGTAGAAGAGGTGGTTAAATTACTAACTTGCCCAGGTCACACAACACAGCAGTGGAAGGAAAAGAATATGAACCCAACCTTAACTATATTTCAAAACCTTTATTTTGGGCGGAGGACTTGGCCCAGTGGTTAGGGCGTCCGTCTACCACATGGGAGGTCCGCGGTTCAAACCCCGGGCCTCCTTGACCCATGTGGAGCTGGCCTATGTGCAGTACTGATGCGCGCAAGGAGTGCAGTGCCACACAAAGATGTCCTCCGCATAGGGGAGCCCCACGCGCAAAGAGTGTGCCCCATAGGGAGAGCTGCCCAGCGCCAAAGAAAGTGCAGCCTGCCTAAGAATGGTGCCATCCACACAGAGAAATGACACAACAAGATGATGAGACAAAAAGAAACACAGATTCCCGTGCCGCTGACAACAACAGAGGCGGACAAAGAAGAACACACAGCTAATAGACACAGAGAACCGACAACTGGGGTGGTGGGGTGGAGGGGAAGGAGAGAGAAATAAATAAATAAATAAATCTTTTTTTAAAAAAACCTTTATTTTCTTTTCAAATAATTTTGTATTTGAAAGAGGGTTGTAAAGATTGTAGAGTTACCACATACCCTTCACCCAACTTCCCTTAACATCTACATGTCCTAATACATTAATCAAAACTAAGAAATCATCACTGTCACAATACTAACTAAACTTCAGATTCTATTCAGTTTTTACCCGTTTTTCCACTAATGTTCTACCAAACCAGGGTACAATATTACATGTAGTTTCCAAGTCTCTTTCCTCTCCTCTACTTTTGATGATTACTCGTCAATTTTTTTGGTAGACTCTTCATTAATTTGGATTTGCCTGATACTTCATGATTAAACAGTGGCTGTGGACTTTTTGGAAAGAATAACATAAAGGTGAAGTGTCCTTCTCATCATGTCATGTCAGGGAGTACATGCTAGTAACATAACTTATTACTGGTTATGGTAACTAATATTTAGTTATTGTGGTATCTGCCAGATTTCTGCATTCAAAACTTACTACTTTCCTCTTTTCATTCTCTTTTCATTAGACTTGAGTCATTAAGTTCAGCCCACAATCCAGGGGAGTGGTAAACACTTCTCAGAGGGAGGAACATCAGAATTTGTGGACATATGTTAAAAATCTCCAGAGTAATTAATATGAATTTTGGGGGAGTCAATTTGAGGCTATGTAAATATTCTGTTTCTCATTAAATTTTTACCCACTAATTTTAGCTTTCATTGGTGGATCTTGCCTGCAGTAATTATTAATGTGATACCTAATGGTGATTTTCTATTTCCCTCATTCCTCTTACATTTATGATTTGGAACTATTCCTTAAGAAAAATTTGGCCTTCTCCCCCACTTATTTATTTTATCATTTATTTATATCCCTATGGTGTCATGGGTATTTATTTTATAATTTGAGTTATAATCCAATACTGCATTATTTATTTTGATTCTCAAATTTTTCCAGCTTTTGTCATTGGGAGCTCTTTCAGGTTTCCTCCTGTGTGCATTTGATACGCTACAAACACTGTATTTTTTGAGCACTTCCTTACTTCTGGCACTAAAAGATGTTTCAGTCTTATCTTGTAATTTCCCTGCCATGGGCCTAGAATCAGTCATTTTACCAAGGAGTCCTGGTTAATTTTTTGAAGAACAGGCGTGATTTTTAACAACAACAAAAAGAAATCCAGGTTTTGTTGCTTTCAGCCTCCTGCATCTGTGGCTTTCTCTCTGTATTCATACTCTTAATAAGAACTCTGGTACAAAGATTAACGCCCACCCTTGTTCACGTCTTAACTGAAGTCACCTCATACAAACCGACTTACACTCACTTCATACAAACCGACTTACACTCACAGGAATGGATTAGCTTTAAGAACATGATTTTCTGAGGTATGTACAGTTTTAAATCACCACACTTGTTATTCAACCAACTGCGATGATTCGCTACTTTTACACTTTTACCTTTCACTCTCCAATACGGTGACTGCCTATAGGATAATCTGTCCCACCTATTGTTCCACCCTCCAGACCTTTACTGTAGCAACTATATCCACTAACCACACAATTCTTATAAATATTCCAGTAACATACTATTTCCCTTTCTACAGTAGGCCTTACAAAGAAGTTGTGCTTATGAGTCCTGCCTCACCCCCACAAATTTGTAGTTGGAACACAGTCTGTTTTTGAAGCTGGTTTCCTCAGCATGCCTGCTTTTCTCTTTTTGCAGACCAACTTCCTTTGCCTACTCATGTATTTATTTTTTGAAATATGTATCAGTCATTATCAATCAGTCCTTCCTTTCACTTCATAGTCCCCAGTGTCTGCCAATAAAGATAATTCAAACTGGACTCTGTTGTTTTCAACAAGCATTCTAAGAACACACATAAAAGGGGATCCAGATATATTATTTGTCAAGGGAAAGAATTACAAAAATGTCAGAATAATTCTCCACACACACTCCGCTACCTGATATGAAAGGTCAATTTTTTTCTCAGCAATGGAGAAACAACTATGAAATGAGTATCTATGTTCATATGTATCCAGTGTATTTCTTAGGATTTTAGGAATTAGAAAAAGATATTTCACACTAGTTATGTTCTTTTTATTTACTGGCTAGTTATTGATAGTACAAACTATGCAAGAAAAGGAGATGGTATTGTTGGATTGTATAACCAGATAATGATTAGGTAATTATGTTGATTTACTAGTTGCCATTTAGTTTTTTCTGAGTGAATTTCAGTTTTACAATTGTACAAAATGCCATCAATCAGAGAAGGCATGTGTATGTGTGTATATATATACACAAATTGAAACAAGTTCACATGGGAATTGAATTTTCCATTGCAAACCAATTCAATTACTGTTTAATTTAAAGAACTATCTGATAATAATAAAATTAGATAGGCGCAAACCATTTCCACTTATCTCAAAACCAATACTATAAGCCAGATAGATTTTGCTTTAGTGAATTATGTAGAAAAATTAAAGAAGCGGAGGATGTATAATCTTTAAGTAAATGGAGACTTGTAGACTTTCTTTTCTTCAAATAGCAGCCAGTACTAAAAGGGAATTCTGATTGCTATGCAGATCAGGGATAAAGATATTAGAGTAGATTAGCCTCAGAGTTCAAATGTGCAAAATTATCTGCCAATTTTCATGGAAAAATTAATTTCTTAAGTATTTTATGATTAAAATATAAGAAAATTTTAATAAGCAGCCAACTTATGGCAATAGTACCCTAGAGAATAGCCAATCCCTTTCTCATGAGAAATGATTGTTTTGTGACACCCTGTTGTGCTTAAGTGAAGTTTAATAGCTAAGTGTTAAAACCTTAATTTCTACTTGAAATCTATCCCCAAAGTTGTTGCTTCCATTACACTAAGCTTAATGGAAGATAGAATGAATTGTTAGTTTATAGGAACCATTTTAATATGTTTTCACTATCTTTAATTGTCTTATATTGTATTCTTGCTAGGTCGCAAGCTAAAGAAATTATAACTCTGATAAGAGAAATTGATTAAATCTTATTAACTGAAAAATATTCACTTCCTATTAGTAATCAGGCTGTTTTTGGAAGTCACCAGCTTCATTTGGGGAAGTTTGAAAGGCACATTAAGAAAACAATTTCTCTCAAGTCGTTCTTGGAAATTAGCTTTTTTATATGGCTCTAATTTTACTTTCATTACTTTTCATGATAAAAATCCTACTTAATATTGAAAATATCTATCACCCATCATTCCTTCTAAAATAACTTGTCCTCTGCTCAATACAGGAAACTCAGCAAGCTCACCTATTTTTTGCCTGGATACTTCTTAATTGGGGAACATTTTTCCTTCTTCTTCTGAAGTATACCTCCTTATTCAGAAGTAGATTAGATCAGTCCCCTGTCAGTATGGTATCTTACTACTTGATAAATACAGCTGCCCCCTCCCTGGACCAGTCTTTGTAGAGGCATCTGATAATAATGTGGTTGCTTTTCCTGCACTTTTACTCCATGGTTGCAACCAACTCACTTGCACTTTCTCTAAGTCTCCTTGTCGGTCCTGCTCTTCCTACCTATTTCTTTACGAAGGGACATATCTAACCATAGCTCTGAATACTAGACTTTAGTAAATGTAAAGGCAAACCACCTATTTCTCAAAAACTTTATGTGTAATTGTCACAAAATATGTCACAGAATATCCAAAGGAGTTGTATTTTCCATGCCATTTTGTACTTACTGTCTTATTTAAATTCTTATGCTGGAAATTAAAGCACTTCATTTTGTCTTGGACACTGGTGGGGTTTTAGGAATGATAGTTTATCACACCTCTGACTTCTCTCATCTGAATTTAAAACCAACTAAGAAGCAGATGCAGAAATAAGTCCAATAGAGGTAAAAATACCAGCTTAATTGTTTGTAAAGATAGTTTGAAAAGTGGCTTGAAGCTATGGACACAATTGTGTTTATTAATACATTTTTGCCAAATTGCACATATTTGTCCCAAATTAGCCAGCTATATATTGCCTACAAACAATCCACACATGAGGGAGGAGGAGAAATCGCATAACCTGGATTCAAAACTTGGGAAAAGAACTGATGAGTGGCTTTTTCATTGGCTCGTGTTCCATTCCTTCTCCAAAATTCACTGGTGATTTAGGTTGCTCTTCCTCCCACGACAAGCCATGAAAGAAGAAAAAGATTGAATCTGAGATTTTTCTCTTCCATATTTTTCTCTCCATGTGGGCAATTAAGACCCTCTTTGTAAAGATGATCACTCAGAGGTAAAAAAAATCACTCCCCTCCCAATGTCATTTTCTTTTTATCTTCTTTCCCTCAGTTCAACAAAATTACCAATCCTCAAATCAAAATGTAAGGGCTTCCTTGCTCTCTTTCCACCCTCACTTCTCGCAAACAACATTACGTTACCACAATTGATTTTATTATCTTTGACATTATTCAACAATAATCTAATGAGCACCTTTGCTGCCAGATATTATGCTTATCCCCAAAGATGCCAAAACTAACAAGACACAGACTCAGTTGTAAAGGGATTCAAAGAACATCTATCCAACATGTTGAATTGATGCATCTGTACTACTTAAATAAATTAGTGTTGCCCTGCTAGGATATTATTTTCCTTGGATTTTTAGACTGTGATTGGCAATGTCACTTCCATAAGATAACATAGGTAGAATTGCCCTTAAACTTGTATTTCTTCTTCTTAAGTAATTCTTGATGCAGGAATTCTTTGTGCCACTCTCGTGGTTAATTCAGTGACTTTCTCTGTAGGTCTTTCTCTGTAAGAGAAGTTTTGCTGTCCAATTGACCTAAGATTCTTGGTTCCTCAGAACATTGTATTCATAGCACTTCTTTTAATTTCACAGATGTGCTATATGGGCCATTGTTCTTGATTAGCACGTTGCCACTTTTTGCATCTGATTTGCTGATCCATACATCACACTGGTCTCATTTCACGTTAGACCAGTCATCTTCTTATGTTTTATTTGTATGTTGTCTGTTAACTCCCATTTATAGTTTGACCTATAGTCATAAACAGCTCCAGAAGAACCTGTCATTGTTCCTCCCATGACCCCACACTTGACTCCAGTCCCTGACCCTTTGCTGTGCTCCTCTTCACTTTGATTTCTCTGCTTAACCCATTTCATTCAGGCTTCTGTCCTCCCCACACCAGGAAGACTGCCCTTGACAAGACAATTGGCCTTATCCAGTATACCTAATCCAGTGATCAGATTGGTGTTCTAAGCTGACTCAACTCCTCACTAGCATTTACCAGTGGAACCAGATGAAGCACTTTCTCTCTTGGCTTTCATAACTCTCCTCATTTATTTATTATCTCACTAAGCATCCCTTCATTTCCGTTGTTGGCTCCTCTTCTTCTATCCAGAACTTAAATGTCCATGTGCCCCAAGGCTCTTCTCTAAAGGCCAGTGCATACCACTGCACAGATTATGTGCTGCATACTTCCAGACTATGATCTGAATGGTGCCTTAGCAGTTGTGCCATATGACAGGTCTGCTAGCCTTCATTGTAAAGTATGAATGCAGACAAGTTGGGTTCTTACATTGAATGACTATACAGCCTTGAGGAAATTACTTTATCTCAATGTAAACTCAGTTCCTTAAATCATAATTTGGAGATAATAATGGTTTCCATCTCATAGGATATTATTGAGGATTCACTACGTAAATGCATGTAGAATCCTCAGAAAGTATCTGTTTCACAGTGAGTGTCTCATATGTGTTAGATATTATCATTATTATCATTTAAAGCTTTAGTTGAGTATTAGCATATAGTGATGTACTACTAGAGGGCTCTGTCTTCAATCACAGACGAGTGATACTGGGAAATGGAAATATGGTCCTCTAGATGCCATTCAGTGAACCTTCTCAGAGTTACACAAAAAAATATTGTCTGAAAAAGAAAGTATAAATATGTGGTGCCTAAATCTTAGATAGAGCCTGAAATTAGATGCTAATTGCTAAAAGTTCAGATAAATATCTGTGTTTCAGAAAGTTCCTTTACATTTTACTTCTGGTATCTTCTTTTAACATGTAAGAAGAGAATCAAATGTCTGGCCTCCTTCCATCCTAAATCATTTAGTTATTTACACTTTTTGCCCTCATATGAGAAGAAAATGCAGTTATTTCGTTAATCAAAATGCTTGCTCTATGAAACAAAGTTATAAAAGTAAAACGTGTAAATGAGATGCCCCTTAAAAATGCAATTTTATAAAAGTAATAATTGTGTTCAAATGGCACACTCTTAGTTTTATGTTCAAAGAAAATAGCTTCTGGTAGTTTGTCCATCATCCGCTATTTTCTTTGGATACCTTGTAATCTTTATCTTATTTCAAATTTGTCTTTAGGGACTCCATACAGTCCTTTTATGTTTATTTTGTTCTTTTGTCAAAAAATGTATATGCATATGATTAATGCAGAGGGCACTTTAAAAATTCAAGAAAACAGCATAGTTAAAAGTACTTTGATATTAATTTCTCCATCATTAAGATATTTTTGTTGGATTTGCTATGAATTCCTTACACAGTAAAATGTATATAATATAATGGTAAAAAAATTTCAAAGTTGATTGTGTAAATAATTTGTTCTAATTCTATAAAAGTGTTAATTGCTTATCACATTTAATCAAAGATTCTGTTTTAAAATTTTACAGATATTCTGTCATATTGATTAAAACTCATTGTCCTGAGAGTGTTTATTGAAGTAAAATGAATCCTCAGCTGACATAACTCCCAATTCATGATGTACTGACACTATACGACAGCAATTAGATTGCATAGTAATTATGCAGGGACAGTCTCTGTGTGGAAGAATACCTTTTGTACAAAATGTGAAACATTTTCTGCAATGATTGTTTTATTCTATCTCACTCTGCAATGCTCTAAAACTAGTGTGATTAAAATATTTTGTATATCTATTATGGGCATGAATACAAAACTGAAGCAATAACTTCAATGATTCTATTTTCCAGTCAAGACTGCTCATGCACAGTTCCCTCCTTTACACATAGCAAGGATTTTTTAATATATTAATCTGCATCTTTCCCTCAACCTTGTGCAAGCCACCACCTAGTCTGAAATACTGATGAAAGCTCATTAATGTCTCTCTTTGAATCCAAATTTGCTTAATTTACAATTAAAAGCTCTTGTGATGTACATACTTAAAGCATTCAGTTGCCTCCTAATATTCTTAAAGGAAGTCCCAAATCCTTACCTTACTACAGGAACCCTGCATGCTCTTCCTCTTGTGTATATTACTAGCTTCCTCTCTTGATAAGCTCCTCCAACCACCTCTGCTCCAGCCACAAAAGCTGTTGCTCAAAGAAACCTGCAGGTTTCCACCATGGGCAATTCCTGCAGGCTACTCCACTGCCTAGAAGGTTTTTCTCCCTCTCTACACCTTACACTTTTGGTGTATGGATTTCACCTTGGGAAATCCTTAGCATTCCGATTCCCAGGATCTATGGTCTTATAACCTCCTTTACTTCTCCTTGGTAGTACTCAACATAGAATAATTTAAAAACTAGTTGTGGATTTCAGGTTGACTAAAATGGTGGCATAAGATGCCAGGGCTCCATCCCCTGACAGAATCTGGGCAAATAGCAAAAATTGTCAGAGACATCTTCCTCTACACTGGAAAACAGATAATGTGTAGCAGTAACTGGGCTAGTGCAGACTCAAGGACACACACTGGTGATTCATCTAGAAAAAGACCTTGAATAAAAGGGGGAAATGATAAAGACAAATGAGTTTATATGGCCATGAGACTTCAAAATGAGTTGGGAGGTCATCAGAGGAGTAGCACTTATGCACATCTCAGCAGGATCCCAGAGACAACCAAAGTAGATACAACCTGAGGTAGTGGTGCTCCTGACAGCTACGGAGATACCCAGGTCCTACAATTACAGCAGATGGCTCTGGAGTTCAGTGTCTTGTGAGTGGGCCCTACTTTGGAATTTGTGCTCCTGAGTGTGATGGATTTGGACTCAGATGTGACCTCTCTACACACACCTCTTCTGTTACTTTTACTGAACTTTGGTTGGTGCTGAGGTTGGTGTAAGCCCAGGAGACTTGAATCTCTGGACTGTCCATATACCAGCTGGGCACTGAGCCTCAGCAGAGTTGCAACACCTACACTTCGGTTTATTGGACTTGTCCAGGTCAGCTAACAGGGACATGAGGATGGTCCACAACCACACAGGGTAACCAAAAGAATCTACAGCTACAAGCAGGAGAATCCCATCCATCAGTCATGTGGGATCTAAGCCCCCTCTCAATTTAGAGGTGGAGTGGCCATTGCCATCCCCGTATCCTCAGGATGAAAGAATAAAATATGGATTAGAGTGGACTTGCTGGTATTCTACTATGGAATAATTGTGTCTCTAACAATGGAATAAAGTATATCATTGATGTGGAGACAGTGGCCACGGTTGCTGAAGTCAGGGAGAGGGAAAAAGAAGTGTGATATGGGGGCATTTTTGAGACTTGGGGTTGCCCTGAATGATATTGCTGGGACAGATGCAGGACATTATATATCCATATATCCTGCCATAACCCATTGAATGGCCTGGGAGAGAGTGTAAACTACAACAAAAATTGTAATCCATGCTGTGTAGCAGTGCTCCAAAATCTACTCATCAAATGCAGTGAATGTACCACACTAATGAAAGAAGTTTTTGATGTGGGAGGATTCGGGGGTATGGGGAATGGGGTATATGGGAACCTCTTATATTTTTTAATGTAACATTTTATGTGATCTGTGTATCTTCAAAAAAAATATTAAAGGAAAAAAAAAAAACAGTAGGAGAAGCATGTGGCACATTTGCTGGCCCTTTCCTGGTGTAATATGGTGCCAGTCTTTTCTCTCAATGGGACTCCCTTCTGGAGGAAGCAGAATAACCCCTAACCACATACCAGTGTATGTTGGTGCCAGTCTATTAGGTGGCAAACTGGAAAGACTGAACCAGAACACTTATCTCTGGCTCAGATTCCCAGAACTTGCTCTGCAAAGAGAAGTAGCATGTGAACAGCTAAAACAGTGTAAAAAACAATTAAACTGAACCACCTGAGCAAAGGATTACCAGAGTTACCAGTTTATCCTTTGACTTTTGTCAAACCTGATTCTGTCCCTTTCCCTCAGTAGCTCATATTGATATAGTCAAGTTATGGACAAGGAGGGATATGTGAGGTTTGGAAAATATAAGCATGTGATTCTTACTTGCCTCACCCCCTACTCCCCAGCTGATAAATAATGTCTCTATTTTACACCAGTGGACATTCTTTTGATCTAAATTATGACAGCCATAGTGTCAGATTCCTACAGAGGGTTCGATCGTTCTGAAACTAAAATTGAACATCTCATTCCCTAGCTTTGTTCTGTCCCTGCCATTCCCATACAGGCTTCTATAATTAAGCAGCAATAGATGCAGAACTCATCTATATACAGTATTTGCTTTAAAAATATTTATTAATGTTATTTAAATGCAATGAGCATTTCATCTCCCATCAAACTCTCTAAAATTTCTAAATGTGGTTTTCCCAGAACTGATAAGGGCTTCCTGTAGAATGTTTCCATATTCCATTCCTAGAATAAAGAAACACATTATAAATGGACAGATTGTTTTCATGACAGCAAAGAATGGTTATTGATAGGAACAGCAATTGCTGACTGTCAACAGGAGGAAAACTAGCAATTCAAGAGATCAGAGATTTATTTTTATGTTTGGATAATGAAAAAAAAGACCTTGTGAGAATGTGTGTCTGTCTCTTACATTTTGCCTTAATAAGGTTTGATAAATAATCACTAAATTTGACTTGAACTTGTTAGAGCTAAGCTATTTTTCAGAGTTATATAGCAGTAATTATAATCAACTACTTCTGAAAGGTACTCTGGTTTCTGTTAGAATTGCTTAGAGAAAGGCAGTTATCAGTTCTGAATGGAAAGAATGAAATCCAGGCATCACCTTTACCAATGTATACCACAGATAGATTTTATAAAGTAGCATAGCCAGCTCTGGGTCAGGTCAAGCCATAATTTTCTGATCTCTCTTCTAAGATACATATGCAATAAATATTTTGATTTGTGATCTGGGCTCCTTACATGTAAGCAGAAAGTAAATTTAATATGTTTATACCTTTCTCCTACATGCTAGTCCTGGATTTAAGATATTTTTCATGTATAGCTGACACAACTCTGCTTTAGCTATCCTCTGGTAACCTACTGGTTAAGAAAATATTAACTAACCACATTGTCTATAGTACTCTGGGACTAAAACATAAAGAACATTCTTTTTAATCAAAATATATCAGAACTTGAAAATCCTGCCCTAACATATTGGAATGGAATCTTTTTCAATATTGTTTAAATTTAATTCAGATTAAAGCAATCTTAAAACTCTCTCTTTATAACTTCAAGACTATAGGTTTTAACATTTTTTATATAGACGTCATCTCATATTATTCTTACCTTATAGTAAATATTGGTTATTAATTTCCATTTGACTTTTTCTTATTTAATAAATGTGAATTTAAAGATTTCAAGAGGGTAAGAATTGTCTTCTGTGGTTTTTCACATTCATTCACTTATTGATTTACCTTTTAACAAAAAGATATATTGAATACTACTATTTACCTGGTAATGCAACAATGTATTATGAACACTAAACTAAATGACATTTATTATCTCGATTCCTCTCAATACCACTCACTGTATCCTGACATATAACTAATGTAAAATATATACATATTAAATAAAATTAATATATACTGTAAATTTCATTTTCCTAGAACTGTCTTATAAACGTGAATTCCAGTATGAAATCCAATTCGAATCAGAAATTATGAAGTCTAACTTGGAATCCTGTGTGGCTTTGTATTTGGTCAAAAAAACTTGTCATGTCAAGGCTGAAATGATAACATTGATCTTCAATATAATATTTGCACCCAAGAAACCATTGAGGTAACCTTCTTTTTCTCCCTTTTTCCATAAATCATATTATTTTTAAAACAAAATGACTTGACACCATTTCTTATCTTTTTATATTAGGATTAGATTACTTCTTTGATGCTGTTTGGGTAAATATTTTGGGATTGATATTTCCAGCTATCAAGATATATGTAATATTCCAAGCAGAGAAAAATAAATAGTACAAAATCTTTGAAATCTAAGATGTCATTCAGTTCCACATGTACTTGGGATGGTTCACTGGAAGAGTTAGGTAAAATAAACCGTAGTGAAAGCAATGGCTTTAAATTATGGAAGACCTCTTCACCTTGTCATATGGCAAGAGTAGAAGCTGGAAGACCAGTTAGGGTACTCTTGAAATAGTGAAAACCAAAGTAATATCGTTTCTTAGAACCAGAGGTGGCAGTGAAATGGAAAGAAATTGACAAAGCTGAGAATTGACACTCCTTGCTGATGAAACAACCAGATGAGGGAAAGCGTGAAACCAAGGATGACTTTTAAATTTCTGGCTCAAGATACTGGGTGGATGGTAATTTCATTTACTAAGACAGGAGTTTGTGAGAGAGTTATAGTAGTAGGGTTGACATTTTGGATGTGTTATTTTTAAACTGTTACATCAGTCATGTTGAGCTAAGTTATACTGCATAGTATTTCATTGTTTGGATGCAACACATTTTATTTTCACCAGCATCCTATTGTAAGAATATTTTTTAAAATTCTGCCCCTAGTTTTTTTTTAATTTATAATATTAAAAATGTAGCAATAACATCCTTACACACATCACTTCTGGAAATCTTGGAGGCATACTTCCCAAGGAAAATTATTAATAGTAAACTTGCTAGATCAGTGTGTGCAGCTTTCAAATTTGGTAGGTATCATCCAGTTGCTCCCCAAATGGTTGAATAATTTTCGTCTTACCTAGAGAGGATGAGATTTCCAAGGACTGTTCTTTCTGACAGTTTCAGCTAAGAGGTTTGTGATTTCTTTTTCCAATGCTGACTTATGATGGTACAAGCACACCATTTTATATTTGTATCATTTCCATTCTAACAAGCAACCAGATAACTGTTTCTCTCTCAACTCCGCCTACTGCCATATTTCTCTCTTCTTCTTCACAGCCAAATATTTTGAAAGGCTCTCTCTACTTTTCTTTGTTGGCTCACCTGGCACTCAGTATATTGTTCTGTAAAGTATTTTCAGTGATTACTGCTTGCAATTCAATTTTTTTTTTAAGTTTCAATATCAGGTAATTTTCTGGGGCTTTGTAAAGGTCCACATAGTTTTTTCTATGTGATGTAAGAGTTGAAAAGATTCTCTCATTGTTTTCGTTTTGAACTGAAAATCTCCAAATAGAATACCTAACATCTGGGACCATTTGGGAAACTAAAGCTTGGGTCCTTAAATATTATGATGTTCTGTGCTGGTTACAGAAAGTTTGCAAGCCCATTCTGCATATGCTACTAGTTCTTTGTAAATATGTAGAGAATAGAAAAGATAACCTACAACATAATTACCACAAAGGGAAGATGACAATGTAAATGATCTAAAATTTATTCCTGAAATGTAATTAATGATCATCTATAATTTTTTAAGAAGTGAAAGTCCCAGTTTGCCAAAACCACATTTTACTTACATTTTCACCTGAATGATTTACTACACTTTTCTCTCTTTGCTTATTTTCCTCTGAATATCTTTTAAAATCTCTTTTTCTATTCAAGGGCTCAAATCACACTGAAAATAGAGTGCATAACAGATGGAATCTGGAAATTTCCCATAACATTGATTGCGACTGAACCTGATGTGGAAGATGTCATTGACATTGAAGGGGTTGGTTTATTTAAGGAATCTATTGTTGACTTCAGGCTGACGAGTAAGAAAAGGTAATATATCACGCAAAAGTATGTGACTCAGTTTTGTGAATATAATGAATGATCAACTGTGGAACAAGATTTATGAGGGAAAATTCTATTAGGTCATCTTTTGCTCATTAAGGCAGAGCAGTATCACTTCTTTGACTCAAAGTGTATTTTCATTTAGAAAAATTTTAAAAAAGAGTCTACAAAGTGAGGAGTGGGGAAAAAAAAACAAGAGTCAGAGGTAAGTAATTAGATATTGAAATTTAGGATGATATTTCTATTTGTTTTTCAATAGATATTTTAATGCATTTTTAAAAGATAGAACTCTTTCAGTAAATTTTCGTAGGATCGGGTTGTCAATGGTTTAACTTAGTAGAAATGACTGAACATTGATTCCATACCTGTCTTATTTTTCTGCTCAACCATACCTGTGTTTGTTTTACTTGTGATACCATAAGCAGCATGACAATAATAACTTTTACCTTTCTCACATTTAAACTACATTTTTACAGCTTTATTGAAGTATAACATACAGCTCATAAAATTATATGATTAAATAATTTTTAGAAAATTTATACAGCTTGCAATCATAACCCAAATCCAGGTTTAGATTTTTTTCCATCACCCTCAAAATCCCTCCAACCACTTTGCAGTCAATTTCCTTTCCTATTTCCAGTATCTGGCAACCACTGATCTACTTTCTGTCCCTATAACTTTGCCTTTCTACAGTAATTCATATAAATGAAATCACACAATATGTAGGCTTTTACATGTGAATTCTTTCACTTAGCATATTGATTATGAGGGTCATCCATAGTGTTACATTTAGCAGTAGTTTGTTCCATTTTGTTGTTGAATGGTATTCTATTGTCTGCATAAATTACATTTTGTTTATCCATTCATCAGTTTATGAACATTTGTTAGATTTTCCCATTTTTTTGGCGATTATGTTGCTATGAACATTCCTTTGCAAATCTCTGTATAGACATGTTTTCTCTTATCTTGAGTAGAACCCTAAGAATGGAATTTCTGAGTTGTATGGTACGTTTATGTTTAGCTATTTAAGAAATTTCCAAAATATATTCCAAAATGAACGTACCATTTTACATTTCTACCAGCAATATATAAGCATTCCAGTTTCAGGCATTATTGCTAACAATGGAATTGTCTGTCTCTTTTCATACTGTTCTAATGGGCTTATCATTGTGGTTTTAATTTGCATTTCCTTAATCATCAATGATATTGAACACTTTTTTATGTGCTTGTTAGCCATTTCTGTGTCTTCTTTGGTGAAATGCATTGTTGACTATTTCGACTATTTTTAAATTGGGATGTTTGTATTCTTATTACTGAATTGTAACCATGTTTTCTGTATTCTGGATTCAAGTCACTTATAAGATATATGATTGAAAACATTTTCTCCCCACCCTTGGTTTATCTTGTCATTTCCTTAACTCCATTTTGAAGCACAAAATATTTTAATTTTGATGAAGTCAAATATATCAAACTTTTTCTTCAGAGGACTGTGCTTTTGTATCTAGAGAAGACTTTGCATAACCCAATAGCATAAGGATTTTCTCTTAAATTTTGTTTTAAGAAGCTTTGTATTTTTAGCTCTTATATCTTACGTTCGTGCTCCATTTTAAGTTCCTTTTTCTGCATGGCATAAAGGAGAGTCTAACTTTATATTTTTGAAGCATAGATACCCAATTTTCCCATTATCATTTGTTGAAAAGATTACTCTTTCACCATTGAATTGTCTTGGCACTTTTGTCAAAAATTATTTGACCAAAAATATAAGGGTCTATTTATTGTAGTCTCAATTTTGTTCTATAGATCTATATGTCTACCCACATTCCATTCTCAATTCTTGTAGCTTTATATTAGGTTTATGAAATTGGATAATGTAGACTTAAATTTTTCTTCTTTTTCAAAATTATTTTGCCTATTCTAGTGTCTTTTTGTTTGCATGTAAGTTTGAGGATCATCTTGTTAACTACTACAAAAAGGGTGCTAGGATTTTGAAAATGATTGTGTTCAATCATTAAAATATTGAGTTTTCCAATCATGAACATGGAATGTCTCTCCATTTACATAGATCTATAATTTTTTCAGCAACGAATTGTTTTTTGCAGTGTACAAATTTTGTAATTCTATTGTTAAGTTTCTTCCAAAGTATTTCTTTTTTGATATTATTTTTATTGTGTTTTTGTGTTGTTATTTGCTAGCATATAGAAATACAATTGATTTTTATACATAGATCATTAATTCTGATATATTACTAAACTTGTTTATTAGTTCTGGTAGTTTCTTTGTGTGTGATTTACACATATATCATTATGTCACCTGAAAATAAATTGGGTACTTTTATTTATATATTCACTCATTTATTTATTCATTCATTATTTGTTTATTTTTGCCTCAATGCACTTGGCCATAACTTCCTGTACAATGTTGAATAGAAGTGGTGAGAGCAGGTATCCTTGACTCATTCCCAGTGTTTGGGAAAAAATAAGTCATTCATTCATCATTAGGTAGACATTGGAAGTAGGTTTTTCATAAACACCCTTAATCAGTTTGAGGAAGATCCATTTTATTCTTATTTTGTTGTGAATTTTTATCATGAAAGATTACTGAATTTTGCCAACAGCTTTATCTGCTTTCTATTCATATGATCATGTAATTTTTGTTCTTTCATTAATTTTTATAGTACATTAATAGATTTTCAGATGTTAATCCAACCTTTTATGACTGGGATAAACCCCAGTGAATCTTGTTGTATAATCCTTTTTGTATGTTGCTGACTTTTATTTGCAAATATTTTGTTAAGGATTTTCTGACTGTGTTCATCTGAGATATTTGTGTGAAGTTTTCTTTTTACTGTGATGACTTTGGCTTCAAGATTAAGGTATTACTAGACTCATAGAATGAGGTGAGAACTATTTCATCCTCTTCTATTTTCAAAAGGATAGGTATTATTTTCTGTAAATATTTGATAGAATTATCCAATGGATAATCCTTTGTTGCCCATAAGTCTGTTATGCAGTGAACATAGTAAATATTCTATATATCAATTATCTCTCATTCTTAAAGAACATGTGCTTCTAGAGCACAGAAACTGGCAGTTGACAATGTGTTTCATACATTAGGTATTCAGTAAATGTTGATTAGCAAATAAGTGAATAAATTCATGAAATTAGAATGAAGAGAAATATCTTGAGGATCAACCCTGTCATTTATTTAGAAATCACCATCCATTGTATATATGTATGCATGTATACATACATATAGATTATATATTTTTCAGTTAGCAATTTAATTTTCTGTGTCATATACTTTCAGTATCTATGCTAATGTTTGTTGATTTTTATATTTCTTATTTCCCTTGTTTGTTAATTTAAAATATCTGCATGAAACAGAAGACTGTCAATAAATATGCTGTCTCTAGATATTGAAAATCTTGAGAATGCACAGGTGATCAACTTTCAAAAAGTAGGTTTTTGGGGGAACAAAAAATGAAGGAATTTATCTGTCAAGGATATAATTTTCTGGTGGGAGTTTGATAAACGTGCGGAACACTAATATTCCTTCATAACGTGTAATCATTGAGGCTACTAAAGAAATGAAAAGGCAGGGGAAGACCATAATGAAATATTCTCATCTTGTGTCAGAAAATATACTTTACCTGTTTCACAAGTATACAAATTTATTACTCTTTCTTTAAATTAAAGAAGAGGAAAAATTATTACTTTGGGCTAATGTAGCAATTTTGTTAATAGTTTAAAAAATACTTTGAATAACTTTACATTTGGCCAACAAAACCACAGGCCACACGATTTTACTTTAAAATAATGGATAATAATTGGAGACTATTTACTAAATGAATGGCACTATTCACAAATTATATTTGTGGCCATAGAACTAAATTTATTTGAGTCAGGAATGAAGTAAAGCAATTATATTTTTGTAAGTATTCTATGAAATTATCTGACTAAGCATCATAATCTTTAGGAATAAACTTGTATTCCTCCACAGCAGGAAGTCCCTATAATATAAGAAAGGGTAAAAAACTGGTCTTTGCACCAGAAAATTCGTGGCAACTAGTATAGTAACTGGATCATGAATAGGTGTCCCATAAATGTTTGTTGAAGGAATAAAATAAAGGAAAAAAAAAAACTATTAGAACAGTATCCATGTATTCAGTAGCTTAGTATAACCATGTAGAGCATATGCAGAACTGGAAAAGTATACTCCTTCCACCAGGAGACAGAAATTGATTACATAGATATCATTGATGTTTGGTGAGAATAGACAATGTTGAAGCATGTAACAAAAAGAGGGGAAAAAAAGTATTTTGTGTATCAAGACATATATACCTCTCTGAAAGTCTGAAGATTGAACCATCGGGTTGAACTCTGGAGTGAGGTTAAAAGAAGAGACAATGAAAAGAAGTCTATAAGTCAAATGCCTAATGATAAAAAGATGGCAGTAAATCAAGATAAAGCACACAATTACTATCCATACATCTGCTTTTGATCTCCTTGGATAAGCATGTTTAAATTAACTGCCTTACTGTTGGGTTCACTTTCAGAAGGGTTACTGCCCTTCTACAGCTAGTTCTAAGTGAAAGGACATAGCTACTTGATTGTGTAGAATTCACAAGTCTTTGGGGAAAATGACCATCATAATAGAGAAGGCAACTCTAGGCATTTTGAAGCATAAAACTGCGGAGCTGATAGTCAGATAAATATGGATAATTGATTCATTCTGATTTGTGAATTTTAAGAGGATGCCTAAAAATCTCAAGGGTATCTGAAAGTTTGTGAAGAACAGAATGGGGTGATGTAAAATCACCTCAAGAAGCTTCTAGAGAAATAATATACAACAAATGAACATATTCTGTGGGAATGGAAGAGAAATGATGTTTGTGTCTAAGAAATAATTTTATCACCTCATCCAATAATGGGACAGATTGCTTTTAGCCATTCATTCTTTTATTTTTATCATTCATTCATTCAACCAATGTTTTAATCACAAAATCATTTAAATAAATATGAAATGTTACGTATGGTAACTATGACAAGAAGTAAATGGTGCTTTGAATGCACATAATGAAAAGATTTAGCTCAGTCATGAAGGCCAAGCAAACTCCTCTGGAGAAGAGAGATTTGAAGGTTGCACAGGAAGTAACAAGGCAAGGAGAAGGGGAAGAGCATTGCAGAGGCAGATAAACCACATGGGCAATGGTTCTTTGGTGGAATAAGGCAGGATATGGATAAAGGACCAGGGAAGGTCAGAGTGGCTGAGACAATGAGGCTAAAGAATTGTGGAGGATAAGTTGATTCTAAAGAGGTCAGTTGGAGCCAGGTGATGGGAAGCTTTATAGGTAGAAGGACCAAAAAATTCAATGTGCAAACTGGGAATTTCTTGAGATGGAAAGAGAACACAATTAAAAATTAGGCTTGGCAATAAGTCAAACTAGGATTGATCTGGGCAAACCAGGACTTAAAACCATTCTTATAGACCATGGCAAGAAGTTTGTTCTTTATGTAGAGTAGTGGAAAGTGATTAAAGTACTACAAGCAGATGAGTAATATATATATATATGGAAAAGAAAAAAAATAGCTAAAAATATTTAAGGAACAAATGAGAAAACAGCAAGAATAAATGAAGTTGGATCAGTTAGATAGTTGGAGATCTCTGCTGTTCAAACAATAAAAGGTGAACTGGATTTTTTTTTTATTTTGTAGAAGGGGAGAGAAACAGTGAGTAGATTAGAGATGCTTCACAGAGATAAAGCTAACTGAATTTAGTGATGGATTTGGAAATCAGGATGTTTTACCTTGTTAGAGATTATTCAATCAGAAGCCCAAGGATTAGCCTGTCTGGAAGAACACATCATCACATTGGATGTGGGCTGGACTATATGACCAGCAATTTCTTCCAAGTCTAAATTTCTTTTTAAAATATGTCATGGTGAAAAAAAATGTTGGTTTTACAGGAAGGAAGAACTAGGAATCAATTCTTGCGTGGCCATAAATGCCTGTGTGACTTTCAGGTATATATTTTCACTACTCTAAGCCTCCATTTCTTCATTTGTAAAATGGGGTAACAAAATATACCTCATAAAGTTGCTGTTAGGACAAAGGTTGCAATGCATATAAACCACTTAGTGTAATGCTAATAACTTAGTATATGTTCAATAAATGGTAGATGTTGTTTTGTTTTTGTTGTTGCTGTGGTTATTATTAGGTATTTGTTTCCTATATTTAATCATCTGATCAACTAGGAAAAATGTAATGTTGGGAGAGGCTAAAGTCCTTTGATATTCTTATGTATCCTATGTTTTAATGTCCATAGAGATATCTCTGGTTATGTATATCCCAAATGAGTATGTCACAAAAATAGAACCCTTAGTTTAGGAAACCCGTGAAGCATATTAGCTTTGTATAAATGATTCTCTGAGCATATTCTCGGGGTTGTAGCTCAACTTTTAGGATCATATATTAGGAAAAAATGAAGTACTCTTAAGCATCTTTATTGTGAGAGAATGCAATGTAGTATATTTTTGCTTGCCTGAAGCACTGGATCCAGACCAGATGAGCCACAAGTCCCCATTTCTATTCTAAATCATATCCTTCCCCAGTCAGTAGCTTACAGACTTTATCTCCCAGGGTCACCATAGCATGAAATTCTCAGTTTGGTAAGAAAATGCAAAACTATTTTCCATAGTGACTATACCATTTTATATTCTCACCAGCAATATATGAGTGATGAAGTTTCTCTGACTCTTCACCAGCATTTTGTATTTTCACACTTCTTTTTTATAATTTTAGCTGTTCTAATAGGTGTACCCACCTATTCACCACATCTCAATGTGGTTTTGATTTGTGTTTCCCAACTGGTAAGAATTGCTAAACAACTGTTCATGTGCTTATTGACTATTTGTAGCTGCTCTTTGGTGAAATATCTTTTCATTTCTCACCCATTTTATAATGGTATTTTAAAAAATTTAAATGTTGAGTTTTGAGAGTTCTTTATTCTAGATACTAGTCCTTTGTCAGATATGTGTTTTTCATATAGTTCCACCCAGTCTATAGCTTGCCTTTTTATCCTTTTAACAACATTTTTTGTTTTGTTTTGTTTTTTTGTGGTACAAGTTTTTAGTTTTGATGAAGTCCAAGTTATTTTTTTTTTTTAGGTATCATGCTTTGAGTGTTATGTAGAAGAACTCTTCACTTAGCACTAAATCCCAAAAATTTTCTCCACTGATCTCTTGTAAAGGTTATATAGTTTCACATTTTAAACTTAAAACCCTGTTACATTTTGGATTATTTTTTTTGTAAATGGTGCAATATGTGGTTTCATTATTTTCTCTGTGGATGTCTAACATTATTTGTTGAAGACCATCCTTTCTACATTGAATTGCTTTTGAAACATTTTAAAATCATGTAAGTGTATATACGTTGGTCTATTTTTGAGTTCTCTATTCTGTTCTATTGATCCATGTGTCTACTTCTCTGCCAATACCACATTTGGATAGAGCGATTCCTCACGCTTTCTACTTTTCTGTACAAACTTTAGAAAAAGTTTGTCTTTGTCTACAAAAAGTCTTGCTATGTTTTGATAGGAATTTAGTTAAACTTATAGATCAAATTATGGAGAATTGACATCTTTACTATATTGAACTGTCATTTTCACTATATTCTATATACTTTTGCATATTTGCTGTACTATACCCTACATGATATGTTTCTCCATTTATTTAGATCTTCTTTGATTTCTTTCATCAGGGTTTTTAATTTTTGGCGTGTAGATTCTGTTCAAGTTTTGATAGATTTATAGCCAGAAATTTCATTTTTAGAGTGATCATAAATGATATTGTGTTTTTAATATCAATCTTCACATTTATTGCTAGTATATGGTAATACAGTTGATATTTGCATGCTTATCTTGTGTCTTCTGAATTTGCTGAACAGTTACTAATTCTACAAGTTTAATTTTGAGATTCCTTTGAATTTTCTACATGGATAATCATGTCTTTGATAAATAGTGACATTTCTATTCTTCATTTCTTATTTGTAAGACTTTATTTTATTTCCTGTCTCATTGCACTGGCTGCAACTGCCTGTACTATATTGAGTAAGAGTGACAATAGTGGAATCTTTGCCCTTTTTTCCAATCATAGGTGGAAAGCATTTAGCCTTTTACCATTATGTATGATGATAGCTATAAAACTTTGTTTTGGTAATAAACTTTATATTTAGAGAAGTTTTTGAGTTTTATAGATGATTCTCATAAATTTGAGGAAGTTCCTCTGTATTCCTAATTTTCTCAGAGTCTTTATCACGAATGAGTGTTGACTTACGTCAACTGCTTCTCTGGCACCAATTGATACTATCATGCCAGTTTTCTTCTATTGCTTGTTGATATGGCAATTTACATTGACTGAATTTCAAATATTGAACCAGATTTGAAAAAAAAACCAGTCTATTGTCACATGGCAAGTCAGTCATTGAATTTATTTTGGATGACTCAATGATGTAAATGAGCTAATGGATATATCTAACTCACTTTGCAGGTCTGGGCAGGCTGTAGCAAGGCTCGTATTAAAAATAACAGGTCACCCTGGAGATCTAGAGAACTAATAGGAAGTGTGCAGGAAAGAACCAGGATTGGATAGGAAGATAGGTTATCTTAATAATATTCAGAATTTGAAGAGGTTCCCCATGAACCCAATCAACACCCCCCCTTTCCCCAAGTATTAAGAGTAAAGTAAGTTCTGATGAGGAGGGACCCCTGTAGCCTATTGTCATTTTTAGTGTTTGCTGAGGATTGAGGAAGGAGGAAGGAGAAAAATGAATGGAAATCTGTGTCATTGTGGCTACTTTGTGCCCTAAATTAAATGATCTCTAAACATCCATTCCCCCAGTAGTGGAGGAAAGAGAAAAGGCAGAGAGAGGTTGTTTGAAGGAATATATTTCACTGTCACTTGACTTTTTATGACATAGTAACAAAAGTTTCCAAGACATAATTTTAGGCATGATGATTTAGGACTGCAAAATGTTCTGAAGACTTAGGATAAAAATATACTAGTCTCTTCAACAAATGGTGCTGGGGAAATTGGATATCTATATGCAAAAGAATAAAGAAGGACCCATATCTCACACAATATACAAAAATTAACTCAAAATGGATCAAAGACCTAAATATAAGAACCAAGACTATAAAATTCCTAGAAGGAAATGAGGGAAGCTTGTGATAGGCAAATGATTTCTTAGACTTTACATCAAGAGGATGAGCAACAAAAGCAAAAATAGATAAATGGGACCTTATTAAAATTAAAAACTTTTGTGCCTCAAAGGACTTCGTCATGAAAGTAAAGAGACAACCTACAGAATGGGAGAAGATATTTGGAAACCACATATCTAATAAGGGTTTAATATCCAGAATTTATAAAGGAATCCTACAACTCAACAACAAAAAGATACACAACCCAATAAAAACGGACAAAAGATTTGATAGGCATTTATCCAAAGAAGATATATAAATGGCCAAAAAGCACATAGAAAGGTGATTAACATCATTAGCCATTAAGGAAATATAAAACAAAACCATAATGTGATACCATTTCACCCCCACTAAAATGGCTGCTATTAAAAATGAGAAATAGCAAGTGTTGCAGAGGATATGGAAATATAGGAGCATTTGTTAAATTTTTACATTTTTTATTTTTAAAGAAGCTTTAGATTACATAAATGTTACATAAGAAATATAGGGAATTCCCATATACCCTACACCTTCCTCCTCCCACACTTTCCCACACTAACAACATCCTTCATTAGTGTGGTACATTTGTTACAATTGATGAATACATATTGAAGCATTGCTAATAACCATGGACTATAGTTTACATTAGTATTTATAATTTGCCTCACACAACTTTATAGGTTTTGACAAAATGTACAATGGCTTGTATTTGTTATTGCAATGTCATGCAGGACAATTCCAATATCCCAAAAATGTTCTCATGTTACACATATTCTTCCCTCAACCTCCCCTCCAAAACTCTGGTGGCGATTGCCTTTATATCAATGGTACAGATTCTTCCATTGCTAGAATAATAATGAATTTACTTTAGTCCATAGTTGCATTCCCCCCTTATGTTTGTTCATTCCTCAATCTTGAGGATTTTGAGATGTTGATGGCCACTCTGTTTCTGATTGAGAGGGAGCTTAGATCCCAAGGGGCACATAGATGGATCTGTCTTGCTTGCAGTTGTAGATACTTTCTGTTTTTGGGGGATAGGCATTGCCCATCTGATGATTAGTTAGTTGACCTGGGTAAGTTCAATGAATGGGACGGTAGGTGTTGCAACTCTGTTTATATTCAGGGTTCAACTGGCATATGGACAGATGAAAGATTTAGGTCTCTGGGACATATATTTAACAAGTATAGTGCTAATTATAGATTCAAATACAAGATATTATAGCCATGTATTAGGAAATTATAAATGAGTCTAACTCTGTTACATTGGGGAGCATATATTCCAAAGTAAGGCCCACTGACAGGGTGGTGAATTCCTGAGATTGTTTGCCCTGTCTGTAGTATCTAGGTATCTATAGAGCCCTCAGGATCCCCACTCTTTGAGGCACTGTTTATTGTGGCAGTCAGTGAGATCCTGCTGAGAAGTGCATAAGCGTAACATCTGGAATGAACTAACTCACTTCGAAATCTCTTATCCAGAAAAACTCATTTATATTTACCATTTTCCTCCTTTGGTCAAGGTCTTTTCCAGATGCATCTCTAATTGGCACTTGATAATAATGGTGCCAGGGAGGCTCATCCCCAGAAGTCATGTCAGGGGGCTTAGAGAGAAGCCACATTTGAGCAACAAGGTGGTTTTCAGGAGGTAACCCGCTTAAGCAATATATAATACTAGGCTAAGTTTCACTTTCACAAGAAAAGGTTCATAAGTACAACAATCAATATCAAGGTTGGCATAATGGTCTGTCCTCCTTCACTAGGCACTGCCCTAGTGAAGGAGGGCAGAATCAGGGGATTCTTGCTGCTCTATTAGGGAATATAGCAGGACTTCCAAGGATGGGAATTCAATGATTTTTGATTATTGTGTGGGTATCCATCCCCTGAGACAACACTGCATGACCACTTGAACATAATCATATGTCATTGAAGCATACTGCAGATGTACCGCTCCCACATATCCTCCCATCACTGACATGCCACACCTGTGATCCTGTCCTGCCACAGTTGTGACCCTTCTGTGATCCAAAACCTCCCCAAAAGCAAAGCCAAAAAAATATATTTTGTTAAAACTATAAAGGTTTAAAGTGCCAAATGTAAACCATAATGTAAACCATTAACCATGGTTAGTACCATGCTTCAATATTTGTACATCAATTGTAACGAATGTACCATACACATATAAAATGTTATTAATAGTGGAGTGTGGGAAAGGAGGAGGGGGTTGGGTATATGGGAATCCCCTGTATTTTCTATGTGACTTTTCCGTAACCAAAAGCTTCTTTGAAGATACAGCAAAAAATGAGACAGTGGGTAAATATATGAAAGAATTTGTCCGTATACATAAAAGACAACAGATCTTACAGTGATGAAAGGCATAATGAAAAAAGTTTTTTTAAATTTTATTATTTTTTACTTTTGTATTGTATTTGTTTTTTATTATTATTTCATTTTCTTCTTATTTTCATTTGTTCATCTTTGGTGGGACTGTAATTTGGTTCAGTCACTACGGAAAACACTTTGGTGGTTCCTCACAAAGAGAAGTTTAGAATTATCATATAACCTGACAATCCCACTTCTAGGTATATACCCAAAATAATTGAAAGCAGGGACTGAAACAGACATTTGCACATTGATGTTTATAGTGTCATTATTCACAATCGCCAAAAGATTGATGCAGCTCAAATGTCCCTCAACAGATGAATGGATAAGCAAAATGTGGTATATACATGCAAGGGATAATGCAAAAATATAACTGATATAATTTATAGTCTATAGCTAACAGCAATATTGCAATGTTTTATAACAAGAGCGAAGTCAGTACATTAATTCTAAAGGTAAAAAAAATGGGGTTTCATTTTGTGAGCTATGTATACAATTAAGCATTTTTTCTGTTCATTTTTTTCATTAATAAGAGGATCTTGGCTATGTCGTTTAATCTGTGTTCATTTGTATAAGTTTCTGAATACTAGAGGAACAACTAAGTTAGCAGTTGGAATTAGCTGAGATAAAGGCGCCTAAAAAACTTTTTAGAAGTAATGTTTTCATAACTTGAGCTACCTTTTTCCATTCTTTTATTTTTGTGAATTTGAAATAAAGTTGTTAACTTAAAAATATATATATATATATATGTATGCATGCAGTGGAATATTATGCAGCCATGAACAGGAACGTGGTTCTGATAAATGCAAAAAAGATGAATCTTGAAGGCATCTTGTTGAATGAAATAAGCCCAGAACAAAAGGAAAAATATAGTATGACTTCACTGATATGAAACAATTAGGATAAGCAAGTTTGTACAGTCAGAAACTAGAGTATAGGATACTAATGGCTGGGATGATGTAGGGAATGGGGAGTTAATGGTTAATTGGCACAGAAATTCTGGTTGGGGTGATGACAAGTTTTAGTAATAGTCTATGGTGATGGTAGTGCAACATTGTGAATGTAGTTAATACTACTAATTATATATCTGAATGTGGTAAAAAGTGGAGAATTTAGGCTTTATTTATGTTACTACAATAAAAACTAATAGAGAGAGAAGGAGAGAGAGAGTGAGAGAGATAGAGAGAAGGAACTGAAAACAAGGACCAGAGGCTGGAGAGGAAAGGAGCCAAATATGAGTGGCTGATGGTAAAGACTTGGAAAGTTTTATATTTCCCTAATGAAATAGATATCCCCTGATAGATAGAAGTGTTGCCTGCTTCTGCTTCTGGATAAATATACATCTGTCTGGTATGTGACTGCATATTATGTATGTATGTATTAGAGAAAGAACATGTGTGTGTGTATAAAGGAGGTCCAAAGGAAGGGAAGAAGGGAGGAAGGGGAATATGATTGAGTGTACGACATGTGAGAGAGGAGCTCAGTTTCTTCTTATGGAAAATACATATTTTTAAAAATCCAAATAAAAAGTTAAAAGTATCAAAACAGCTCATTTATTTATTTTTAACGATATTGTTAATAATGAAAAGGACTGAAAATAGCTTGTTTTCACTTAAAATCAGAGCTGGGTCAAATTTAGGGCTATATGAGTTTGCTTAAGTGATTATTCATGATCACAGCTTGCCTTATTCTCTTGTCTCCTCTACTTTTGAACAACACAAAAGTAATAGAAAATATTTGTTGCAAGCTCACCAAATGTCTAGCTTCTATAGTATTATTTAATTTTTACAATGATACTACAAAGTAGATGTTATCTCCAATTTACCTGAACACACATACATACACACACACACATTAACCCAATCACAACGGAGATTGAAATTACTAGACTTGGCAGTGCATGGTGGTCAATACATTTTCTTAGACAAGGTACCCCTGCTCTAGCCTCACCTTTCACTGGTTCCACCCAAATAGACACCCCTGTTCACATCCTACCCCAGCTTGGTGTTCAATTAACTTCAAATTCAAGCCACTATGAGCTGCGGTAGTCTAAAGAACACAGCATACTTAACCGGCTACATTTTCAACAACCAACAGCCCTGAGAAAACAGCTAAATGCCCCTGTTCCATTAAGAATTATTTCCAGCATTAGCTTTGGCAGAGGTAGGCAGAAGAGCTATCCTACTGGGCAGTATTATTTAAGGAATGTCACATAAAGGAAGGAATAATTTCTATAAATACTTGTCATCACTCCCTAGGGTCTGGATTTCTCATAGCAGTCTCATTGTTTGGGTTAAGGTTATTCTTTTCCATGTCCTTTCCCCAAACCCCAACACATGTATACATCCTTAGGATTGAAACAGAGTTATACTTTGTTTTCTTCAGTTGTGCATCTACATCTATGTAAGTTGTGTGCTCACAGAGGGTACATGATTAAAACATTTTAAAAAATGGAACTTCTAGGTGAAGAAGGAGAATCTCCTGGAAGCCACACCAACCTCCCATTAAAATGGGACTGGTGGGTCCATGTAACAATAATCATGGTGTAGAATTGTATAGAGCTTTACAAGTTTGAAAAGTTCACATAGATGGGTCAGTGTAAGCATAGAGCAAGAAAACATAGAGCTTTGGAACTAGGTCCTGTTCTTCTGAACCAGGGGCAGTAACGTGCCCTTAGGTGCTATTTGTAAATGAGAGGGAGTGTTTTGGTTGACTTAATGGTTGGGTGCTACAGACATTTGAAGCTTCAGGGCATGAATGCTAAACCTCCTGCCCTCCCCAGGACCTACTGACCACTAGGTCTGGTGGCTGGGCAGGAGCCACCTCACTCTTTATTACTACAACACATGGCTCATTTCCCTCCTGTCACCACCCCAATGTTGAAACTCATGCCATCAAAATTTCCCACCTTTACTTATCCTAATTCATTTTGTGACAGGTACACTGTCACATGTCCCCTCAGGCCCCAGTTCACTGTCACTCTCCTGCATCACCCTTGTTTTAGTTCATGATGACTTCAATATCCGCTCAGATGAGGCATTCATCTCAAGTACAGTGTTCTCTTGGATTGTAGAACACTCTCCACATTTCTCAATCCAAAGGTTACTTCATGCCCCTCATCTCATGTGACCCATGCCCTTTATTTGACACTTTTCACCCACTCCTTCCTTCCTGAAACACAGTCCTCATGTGGAACTCTGAACACCAATCTTACTTTGATTTCTGCCTCTTACTGACTGCTCTTTCTCAGATTTCCTCCATGGACCCTTCTCATTCCCCTAACTTTTAAACATTGTAGTGCTCCAGGGCTTAATCTCAGATTTTTTTTTCTCTATCTGCGCTCGCTCTCCAGGTGGTATTACCAGTCTAATGACTTTACTATCTGTGTTCCAAAGACACCAAAATCTATACTTACAGTTTAGGACTTTTTCCTGAACTTCATATAACCAAATATCTACTCAACATCACTATTTGGATTCTTATATTCACCTTTAACATAACATGTCCAAAAACAAATTCTTGAGTTTCTCCCCAAGCTGGTTATTTTTAAAGTCCTCCCGTCTTAGGAAATGGCATTCCTGCTTTTGCATTTTCTCAGGCCAAGGAGCTTGGAGCAAACTTTCATTCCTCTCTGTTGCCCTCCACACCTGAACCATTAGCACACTTACCAGTGCCACTTATAAAATATAACCAATATCCCACCATGTCTCACCATGGCCACTGCTTCCATCTTGATCTAAGGTGACTGTGTTTTTAGCCTACATTATTGCAAAGCTTCTTTACTGGTAGACTTCTTTCCACCTTTTCTCCTTACACTCTATTCAGCACAGCCAGAGTCATTCTGTTAAAGTATGTTTCCACCATTTTTTTTTTGACCAGCCCAACTCATAGATTCTTTTCTCCTGTAAATTCCTACAACTATTATTTTCTGTAGCATTGATTCAGTTGTTAGTAAATGCTGCCTTTTTTATTTTCAGTGGTTTTGTTTGTACGAGTATTTGTCTATATGGCTTATTTTTTCAAATATGGCTATTTGAATAAAGGAACCATTTGTTTTACTTCTTTTCGTGCCCCATTACCTCTAGGAGTATGTAACAAATATAGACACTCAGAAAGGCCTGCTGAATAAATGAAATAGCTAGAGCTAGAATCATGCCTTTGACATTTTAGGTGGTGCTATCTGAAGTCCTTGTATCCCCAAGTTTGTGACAAAACTCTAGCACATTATGTCCCACATAATATATGCTAACATATAAGAAAAATTAAAATCAAGCTCTTAAAACCCTGAGTGATTCAAGATATACAAGATAAATCTTTTGTAAAGCTATTGAGATAAATTTTGTCACTGCCATACTCAGGTTTAATATGCTTCATCTAATTATAAATCTATTAAGGGTAACAATGAACTTAGCTGATTCTAACAAAATTAAAAATTCTAAAATAAAAAAGATAATGAATGAATACCTGCTGAGTGTCTCTTGAATTTAATTTTCTTGGATGTTACATATTTTCCTGATCTTAAATAAAGTGACTCTTCAATTATCATTTATTTTTTCCATTGGCTGAGCATATTTTGCATAGACCAGAATATCCAATAAAATCATTTCGTCAAACTTTTTTCACGTAAAGTGTAGTAGGCCCATGCATATCATAAATCACATGCCAAAGTTAATTGCTTCAACAATGCATTATCTGATGCAACCAGCATTTTTGTTTTTCTTCTGAAAAACATTGGTGATTGCTTCAATTTTTAGCATCTTCCATCATCAGCAGTAGCTGACATCTTAATTTTTTTAGCTAGTTTTCTAAACTAAACACTATTTTTATCATTGCATAGGAGATGACTAAAATAGAATGTTTCAGTGGTTTAGTTCAAGTGTAGGCCTGTCTCAATGACTTGTTAACTTACCCAAAGTTTGTGTCCATACAAATTCATGTGTCTGTGAATTTACAAATCACTTTGGTTGTGCACCATAAATACTTTAATCCCATCTGCCAGTCCCAGTGATCCAAGGGTATATAATTGGAAAATTGGTTTAAAAGGTATATTTATAAAGATTTATCTCATAAGAGAAATTTAGATCACTGTTTTATTAAGAAAAAGGGTCTGCATATCATAGTGGCAAAACTGTAATAACTCATGCACTGGTAGTTATCTGTAGGGCAGGGATTTGGCAGGACCTGAATTATAAGATTATAGGCCGGATATACATCTATAATACCACTATGTTTTTGGGTCTCAGATCCTCCGATTTCCTCTCTTTGCCTCTAAAAGGAAAGGGATTTTTGAGGTGTTTCACTGGCCCCATGGAATTCCTGAAGTCCTTTAGCTTCTCATGTTTCCACCTTCTTCATAGCTAGTGGAGCCCTTTGCTCAGGCTTCCCCCTTCTTAGACAGGGTCTCTATAGCAGTTTGATATCGTTATGAATTCTAAAAATAGATATTGGATAGTGTTTGTAATCTCATCTGTACCTGGGCATGATTCAGTTATGATTAGGGCTTTAAATTTGACCATGTCATTAGGGCATTGAGTCCCTGCCCCTTGGTGCGTGGGGATTCACAGATAAAAGGCATGGCAAAGGACAGAGTTACAGGTTTCTGATGTTGGAGTTTGATGCTGAAGTCTTGAGCTGGAGCCCTGGGGAAAGAGACAGAGCCGTTCGCCTGATAATCTACAGCTGACCTTGTGGAGAGAGGCAAAGCCTAGAGAGCCTCATAGTCTATAGCTGACCTTGTGGAGGAAACAGAGGAGCTGAGCCCAGAGGAACCCAGGAAGCCTGAACCCTCGCAGATGTCAGCAGCCATCTTGCTCAAACATGTGGAAATGGATTTTGGTGAGGGAAGCAAATTATGCTTTATGGCCTGATAACTGTAAGCTTCTACCCCAAATAAATACCCTTTATAACGTGCAGCAGATTTCTGGCGTTTTGCATCAGCACCCCTTTGGCTGACTAATATAGTCTCCTTCGACAGTAGAGCCTGGACGAGTTGACTTACATGCGTTATCAGGGCAGAGGACAAAGGTGGGGCACTGTTTGCCTCTCTTCGTAGTGACTTCTCCTCAAGCAGTGACGAAAACTTTTACAACCGTCAGGTGCTGTTGTGTGTCAAGCGCAGAAAGACACCATATCAGGTCTGGGACTAAATCTCCTGGTTCTTCAACCACTCTTTCCATCATCAAGGGTGCAGACCTTTCAACTTCTTCCTCCATACTGGAACCTTCTTCCCCTTCCCCCAAAGAATGTAGTTGGTAGGTACCAGACTCCTGTCTGCCCTGTTTCCTGGAAACCAGTCTAAACACTCCCCATTTTTGATAACTTAACCCAAGTTCATTCAAGAGATGTGACTGAAATCTTATGTAACAGGTGATTAATAAATAATGGTTATACTTTTTATTATCTATATAGAGAGGCATTCATCAACTATATTTTTCTTATTTCCAGGGAAAACTTTAAGGTTTTTTTTTAAATAAAATTTTATTGAAGTATATCATTTATACATGGACATACATAAATAATAAATCTATAGTAAAATTTGTGAATTTACAAAACAAACATGCGTAACATCATGAAAGGATGACATACATCTCCCTACCACCTTAAAATTTTGTAGTTAAGATTTAATTTTTTGTTTAAGCTTTTTGGATATTTTTTTTTATAGAATATTTTTAAAGTTTGGAAATAAGATAATGAAGTCTGTTCAGATACAGGGAATCTGCTACATTGTTTTATGAAAGCATCCTAGGAAAATACTAGGTATCACCAGGTTGCCCTAGACTGTAAGATCAGTTCTTACTGTTAAGATAATTAGAAATCACAGAATAAACATTATAATAGCTCAGTAATCATGGTTGAGTCCCAATCCCAGCTTCAACCACAACAATTCCTTTATATTTTTGTGTCTTCCATTTATCTTTAATATTTTAGAAATGTATGTAAGGTGTTTTTCCCCCATTGGTCAGCTGTCTTTAAACCAATTATTTAAAAACGTGACATTAGACTGATTGAGCTTCTTGAGAATGAGCACTTTGTCTTATTCATCCCTCGTTTATTGCACTATGCATCTTTGCCTAGTACTAGTAATAAATTTTTTATAGCAACAATGCAATAATAAGAACTATAGTGATACAGCTTTATTGAGTACATCCCACATGTCTGGTGATCATCTAATGGTTTTACATGGGCTTCTTTTAACAGGTGATGAAACTGAGGGACAGAAAGGTGAAGTAAATTGCCTGAAGTAGTGCACCTAGTTAGAGCTACGATTTCAGTCCAGGCCAGCACCATCCAGACTCCACATTCTGCCATGATATTCAGTAAACATTTGCTGAAAGGATTGCCAAGTTTCAACCTTAATTATCACCATTTCCTCTATGTTTCACTGTTAAACAGGGTCTCTGGGGCTTCACTTTACTTCTACTTACATGTCCCCTGTCAATTTGGATTTTAAAGTTGTCATTTAAAGTCTCTCGTTAGTGTGTCCCTCCCTTGCTTTATTCTACCAGGAAGTTCTTCAACTTCTTTCTTGGTCTTCATGTCAAATATAATCAACATTGACATAAAGATGGTTACTTGAATCTTAAACGTCACTTAAATAGCAACCCAATTTCAAGTCCAAGAATACTTAATGAGTCTTTAAAGTGGTTTCATCTCAATTAGCATGTGGAAAGCCAAAAGAGAGTGAGAAAATATCAGAATGAAGTAACAGTATAAACAAGGCTTTGATTGCTCTTTTGGTCATTCATTTTACATATGAGTTTATTTACAAATGACTGAATTTTCATTTGGAACATTGAATTCATTCAATTTTTATAGGCATGGAATTTTTCTCTTTGTACATTGTAAATATAAGAGGTGGTTGAAAAAAACATTTAGGAATTCATTTTTTCAACCTGGGAAGAAAGACACTTTTCTGTAATTTGAAAAATGCCTCTTCATTATCATTATGCAAGCGTTCCGTAAAATAACACGCATCAGGCTCAAAGCTGCATAGCACCATTAATGTTTAACTATAGTCCCTTTCCAGCAGGATACAAACTTTACACATCAAATTTTACCAAAAGAATGGGCTGATGACCTAATTTAATAAGTTGATTTTCACACTTTTGTTCCAGGAATTCAGAACCATTTACTGCATACTTCCTCCCTGGCAGTGATCCAGAGTTTTTTGTTAAACCTCAAGTTGGAGAACTACTTCCTATTAACACTAGTGGAACTCTCATCAAAGTGGGATTTAGACCCCAGATGTGCAGCAGAAAGTACAAAGCAACATTAGTAGTACAGGTGAGTTCTATAAAGGCAGTAGAATGTTTGATGTCACTAGCAGCATTAAATGAACTAGGGAGAAAAGTTCTCACCCAATGGTCACAAATAAGGAATAACAATATTACCTCACAAAAATCAACGTATTTCAACTCTTTTAGCTAGTTGTATTTTCCTTTCTCCAGAAAATAACTTTTACTTATGCAATATAACAAAAAGTTTGTCAACACTGGTAGAACATAAGGAATTACCTCCCATCCACTTTAGAGAAATGTGGAAGAGATTAACATGATTTGGATATTGATATACTATGTTTTATAACATATTTGTTCAAGGACTTTATTAAGTTTTGATGAGTTGAGATTGAGATGGAGAATTTTGGAGCCTTGGATTAAGGCTCTGGTAATGCCAAAGTGTTGAAGTTTAAAATGAAAAAAAAAAAAAAGATAAAGAATATTTTGAATTGAAAAAATCAAATGTAAAATGAGCCATTAATATAAAAGCCTATTAATCATTTTATTAACAGTTAAGGTAAATACAATTTTGATGAATTTCCTGGTAAGCAAAATTTCTTCATAAAATCTCACATGTATTTTAACCTAAAGACAAAGATTTAGATTATTTCTGAAAATGCATCTATTACCACTGTCTGTTTTCAGTAACTCAGGTACAAAGTGCATGTAGTCCTGTTATAACATGCATCGCCAAGTGTCAAAGTGATTACCAAAATTCTAATTCAGGCACAATCAGTGCCATGGACAGAAAATCTTCTTGTTGTTTTAGTGAACAGAAAAGAGCGAAAAGTTTGAGTATTGTTTGAGAAAATGATTTCTATTTCTCATCTTTGGGAGAATTCTTAGATCTCAGGTAATAAAATATAAAGGCACTGGAGCCTGGCTGCCCATTCCTCTTAACCTGAATTGACACTTGATCATGTTGTGCTTGCTTATTAAGAAAGGAAGAACATAATTTGGTCCTTAGAGGATTAAATGAAATCTTTAAAAATATATTTGCAAATTAAAATGAAGTCCATCTTATCTAGTGTGCAGTGGACATTTAAATTGACTGCTTAAAAGATTTTGCCATTAAAATCTGTGTCCAGTTTCCCTGTGTTCATTTGACAAATCACTGGCTGGAGAATTAAAGCCTTTATATGATCAAATAAATTGATATATGGAATTGACTGAGAATATGACATTTGCAATTAGTTTGAAGAGGTACATTTGAATAAAGCTTATGTGGGGAAAATTGAGATTAAAGTATGTTTAAGAAATTACTAATTTTTTAATTTTATTTTTATACTAGAAAATCCCAAATATGTGCAAAAGTAGAATAATTCATCTCCATGCTCTCATCATCCAGTATGAATACTTATCAATTTATGGCCAATCCTGTTTCACCTATATGCTGAACCCCTTTCTTACCTTCCCTTTTACTTTGAAGACAGTCCCAAACATCCTATATCTGTGAATATGCATTATTAATCTCTAAAAGGCAAAAATCATAGACATGATACCATTATCACACCTAAATTTCAACAATAATTTCTTTTTATATATTTTTTATTTATTTTTAAAAGATACTTAGATTACGTAAAATGTTACATAAAAAAATATGAGGGATTCCCATATGCCCCACTTCCCACACCTCCCACTTTTATCCACATTATCAACTTCTTTCATTAGTGTGGTACATTCATTGCAGTTGATGAACACATTTTGGAACATTGCCACTAAGCATGGATTATGTTTACATTGTAGTTTATACTCTCTCTCATTCAGTTCTGTAGATACAATAACTACTTAATAGCACATATCAAATAGGCATGTAGTGTTCAAATTTCCAATTGACTCATAAAGCTCTTATTTTTTCATTAAAAAATACTTATAGACTCACGAGAAGTTGCAAAGATACTATGTCATGTCCTGTGAACCTTTCCCTAATCTTACCCCAATGGTAACATCTTTTATAGTAAAATTTTAGAATACGGAAATAAAATTGGTAAAATACTGTCGACTATACTATAGACCTTTTTCTATTTTCACCAGTTTTTACTTGTGATTGTGCGTATGCAGGAGGGATGGGTTAAGCAATTTGAAACTATCTGTATATTCTTGTAACTGCAACCAAAATCAAGATACAAAATTGTTCCATTACCATAAGTACTCCCTTGTTCTGACCCTGTATAGTCAACCTAACTCCATATTTCTGTCCCCACCCCTGGCAAAAACAAATTTGTTCTCTTTCTCTATAATTATTTCACTTCTAGAATGTTAGGTAAATGGAATCATACACTTTGTAACCTTTTGAGATTGTCTTTTTACTCTAAGTATAATGAGCTTGAAATTCATCCACATTATCAGATACATAAAGCCCGGTGTGATCTTGAAACCACGGTTCAAGCCTTGTCTGTTTGTCTGACTCCAAAGTTCAACTTCTAATGACAATATCATGCTGCCTCCCTTGATAGATGTGGAGATCCTTTAAAAAGTTAAATAAATATCTAAATGAAAATTATTTTTTATATTATCATCTTTTTAAAATCGTTCATTATAAGTATTAAGCCAATATTTGCAGCAACTGGAAAGACATATATGATCTTCATTGTGCTTTCCTGGGAAATAAAAATGATGACTTCTTTTTTTTTTTAATTTTTAAAAGTTTATTTCTCTCCCCTTTCCCACCCCTCTCCCCCCAGTTGTCTGCTCTCTGTGTCCATTCGCTGAGTGTTTTTCTGTGTCAACTTGTATTCTTGTCAGGGGCACCCAGAATCTCTATCTCGTTTTGTTACGTCATCTTGCTGTGTCAGCTCTCTGTGTGGGCAGCGTCATTCCTGGGCAGGCTGCACTTTTTTTGCACTGGGCGGCTCTCCTTATGGGGCGCACTCCTTGAGCATAGGGCTCCCCTACACAGGGGACACCCCTGCATGGCAGGGCACTCCTTGCACGCATCAGCACTGCCTGTGGGCCAGTTCAACTCACGTGTCAAGGAGGCCCCGGGTTTGAGCCTTGGACCTCCCATGTGGTAGGCGGACACCCTATCTGTTTGGCCAAATCTGCTTCCCAAAATGATGGCTTGTAAGAACAGTTTAATTAAATATTAGCCTAAACAAACATTTAAAATCAAGCGCCATAATTTTCCTTTCAATTATATCATATTTACAATGATTCTAAACTGCTTTTTCCCTCATATTAAGACAAACAGCACTAGTTTTGGGGGACTAAAGTAAAATGGTGTGGAACATACACCTCGGAATTATCCCACCTGAGAGGGCCAGGATGTCGGTATGTTTATACATGAAACTGCCGCCATTCAGTCATTGATTGAGCAAGGTTACCAGGGTTTGTCTTCCCATGACACCAGCAGAGAAGCTTTCTGGGGTTTCTGGAAACGCCTCAGGCAAAAAAAAAAATGCAGAGGCCGACAATTAGAAGTTGGAGCAGGCTGTGAAATGAAAATACCTAAGACATGTGGCACTCACCATATCTGCTAGTGGATGTATACCTATTGTTTCCATTCAGTGGAATGGGACATTTAAAGCAAACCTTTGTGTATTCATTCCATGAGGTTATTGGCTTTAGCTGATTACTTTTCAGGACAAAGAGTTTCACGATCTTATTCTGAAAATTCCATCTGCTAAAAGAAAACTTACTTTGTTTCTTTAAATGAGTACTTGAGGAGTATAATTGTCAATTTGGCACACTTTGTAAAAATCAAGAGTGTTTTTATGAGGCATTAAAAGGTATGGTAGCGTTAATTTATCTTACATTATTTTCACTTCCACTTTTGTATTATATATTCAAAGAGAACTGGATTTAGAGGATATAGAGATACATCTACAGAAAGTTTTCGAAAAATTAATGGAAATAATTGTTTTTGATTCACAGTTTGATTGAAGAAAGTTAAATATATGTATTAGAACTAAAATTTTTAATCTTAATTTTATAAAATAGACACTTAGAATGCAGTATGTTGGAATAAAGAATATGAACAATGTTCTGCAAATAAATTACATATACGTATGTGCATGTATGTGTGCACATATCTATATATACATAGCCAGCATTAATTATTGCAAAATTATTTGAAACCTCATTGAAATGCATGCATTAACAATTAGGACTTTTAAAATAGTGTCTTCTTTATAGGTCATTGTTTTCAAAGGGTCCTTGGAGAAAAGTGCCAGACAAAGGTTCAAATCCCTACATGTAGCTCCCCATTTGTACCCACAGAATATCACCTGTGGGGGCAGGACCTTCCCTGAAGCTCACACATGTGTACTCACTCACTGCTAGGCCTGGGTGTAGGTACTGTGCCTTTCTGTGGTGTATTCATTTGTACCCACTGAGCTCCAGTGCATATGCAGGTCCTTTCATGTAGTACCCATGAAGTAGGTTACTTGTAATATAAAATTTATAATGATATACCCACAAGCACCAAAATATAATTTTTAAATATATATATATATTTATTAGATAAGTTGTGAGCTTACAAAACAATCATGCATATTGTGCAGAACTCCCATACATCACCTCTCTACCAACACCTTTTTTTTGTGAAACATTTGTTACAGATTATGAAAGAACATCATCAACTATTATCACTAACTATGGTCCATAGCTTATATTTTTCCTGTACAGCCCTGATATCAACACCATGCATTAGTATTATATATTTCTTATAGTTCATGAGAGAACACTCTTGTATTTCTACTGCTAACCTCAGTCCATCTTCTACCACATGGTTCACTGTGTTGTACAGTCCCAGGCTATTGGTCTGCTTTTGATTCACTGAATCTAATTCAGATTTACTACAAACACCAGATAGAAAAGGCAGCTGAAATTAAAATATAACCAAGAACTTCTTACACTTACCATTCATAAACATCACACTCCATGTCAACTCTGGTTCACTGTAATTCTTCCTTGACCTGGACTTACCCTGATGAGTTTTCTGAGCAGACATGGTACAAATCTTAGTATGAGGAAGAAGGCCTAAGTAAGCAAAGGTGGCTTTAGGGAATTCTGCAGAGCAATGACACTTAAGTATGAACATAAACATACAGAAAATGCTAGATTGCCTAATTCAGTATTGCTTTCCTGTGCATATGTGGAGAAGAAATGAAGGCTTTTTAAATCAATCCCTGTAGAATTTGTACCGACTTGGACTTAGATTATGAATGTCATCAATTATTTTATAACATTCTCAGTGTATTCAAATGGTTATATTAATTATGGACTTTTAAAAAAAAATTTTATTTCTCTCCCCCCCCCCCAGTTGTCTGTTTTCTGTGTCTATTTGCTGCGTCTTCTTTGTCCGCTTTTGTTGTTGTCAGCGGCATGGGAATCTGTTTCTTTTTGTTGCGTCATCTTGTTGTGTCAGCTCTCCATGTGTGCGGCACCATTCCTGGGCAGGCTGCACTTTCTTTCGTGCTGGGCGGCTCTCCTTATGGGGCGCACTCCTTGCGCGTGGGGCTCCCCTACGCAGGGGACACCTCTGCGTGGCAGGGCACTCCTTGCGCACGTCAGCACTGCGCATGGGCCAGCTCCACATGGGTCAAGGAGGCCCGGGGTTTGAACCACAGACCTCCCATGTGGTAGACGGACGCCCTAACCACTGGGCCAAGTCCTCCGCCTGGACTTTTTTAATATAAAAAGTCAAAGCCCAACATGTTGTACCAGTCAATTCTATGGCCACCCTTAAATTTTCATGTACAAATTCATCTTGCAAGGTAATGTGCAATAATTTCATGCAAACTAAATAGATTTCCCCCCCCCCCCAATATCAGATGAATGCTTAACACATCTTCAGGTAGGACTTCCAAAGGTGAAATAATTCTTTAGTAAATGGCTCTTAATTTATAAACTCAAAAGATTTTCTTAATTTATTGTCCACCTTGTTTGTCAGTATAGGTAATGCTTCCTGTACCCTACAGGGAGAAAATACGTTAATTGTGGTAAACTTTTTCCTGTTTACCTCTTAATCACCAGGTATTTCATATTAAATTTCTTCCTATCTTTGTTTCCAGACAGAAGATTCCTACTGGTTATATGATATCAATGGGTTACCTCAGTTTACCACGCCTCCGCAGAATGTAAAAGCCAAAGTCAACACTACTAATAAGCTGTTTGACTGCAAACCAGTTCATCGGCGCAATTTTATCCGTGAAAATGCTAAACTCATAAGGACAGGAGTGTCTTCTACCATCAAGGGAGCTCCTTTGATGTTGAAAAATAAATAAATTGTTTTCAAAATTTGCCTTGGTCTTTTAAGTAGATTTGAAAATATTTGCATGATTTTTATTTCACCTTTTAGAATATTTCTAAGGAATAATGATTTAACCGTAATAGGCCTTCTATAGTTTCTTGTCTTTTAAAATGTTGACCATAACTAAATCTATTCTCTGACTATGTCATACTGCTTTTCTGAGTTATGTGTGTTTTAAAAATGGACTTTGGTTATATTTATCAGGATTGGTTCGTTTTTAAAATATAGGAATACCGTCATAATAAAACTGATAAATAGTTTCAATGGCAATCCTATTTCAAATTGAGTTATTAAAACTCAATTTCCCATGTTGATGTTGCTTATGAGTCTTTAAAATGTTACTGAAAAAATTAGCTTTTAAGACTGAGGCAGTCATCATTTTTAATATTTTGTTATTAGAATATATGAGCAATTAAATAATTAATTGACTTAAAAATCCATGCACGCATATATACTTTATGTGGTTCATGTTTTTATATACATTCTTTAAATAAAGTAGTTGTATCTAGAAATAATACAAGAGAAAGTTCATTTTGATGCATGTCTGACCCTTGAGAGTAAGTCTTTAATTAAAATAAAGGACATTATGTCCTTGGGAACTACCACTGAAGGGAATTATAATAATAATAAGCAGACAATACTGAGCAGCTTTAAGAAGTTTTAACACATAACAACTGGATGCCACAGCCATTTGTGTGATCTTAAGCAAGTCTTTGTTTGCCTTGATTCCTCATGTGCAAAGTAAGGGAACTGTACTGGGACAGGACTTGGCAAACTATGGCGTGTGGGACAAATTTAGTCTGCCACCTGTTTTTGTATGGCTTGCTAAAATTGATTTTTCTTATTATTATTATTTTTTTTTATTAAGGCAGTTGCAGATTCAGAGAAACATCATGCAGAAAGTGCAGGGTTCCCATATACCCCATCTCACACATACAGTTTTCCCTGTTAACATTTTGTATTACTGTGGTAGCTTTGTTACAATTCATGAAGCAAGATGATTGTAATTATAGTATTAACGTGAGAAAAGATTTTAAAAAATGGAGTTACTATGGCTAAGAGATTTAACATGGAGTTGGCAGGTCATTCAGGAAGTTACTCTTATGCATTTCTCATCCAGGTATCAAAAACTTCCAAGGTCTGCAAAACGAAAAGCAACAATGTTTCTGAGGACATTTGGATGCCATGAACCAAATACAAGATATGGAAATCAATAAACTAGCTTGAAAGATATTTGGAAAGCCCCAAATATCCACCAAACATGATTCTTTCTGTAAAACTTATGCACTCTTCTTTCTCTTCAAAACCCCTTTTTGCTGGGAAGCCCCAGGATGGTGTTACAGCCCAAGTGAGCTCCATTACCCGAAGCATGTGAAAACCAATACGTGACACTAGGATTTTGAGAAAGAAAGTACTTACTGCATGGTCGGCCAGCATGGAGACCAGAGGCAGGCCTCAAAGCAGTCTCCCTGAGCTGAAGGGTCTGAGGATTTTTATCTGGTTTGGAGAGGGTTGGTTTACGTGAGTGACAGGATATGGTGAGCTCACATGGGTCAAGGGGCAGAGTTAAGCAGAGCATATGCTCTAACAAAACATGCTTGTGCATATATCACATGTCAAGAAAGTGGTGGCATGATGTGATTAGGGGCATGTTTTTTTTACTGTTATAATGAAGTAAAGGTGACACCTAGTTGCACCTGCTCTTGTGGTTAAACCTGATTAGAGCTGGTTTTAGCAGGTATTAATTGGGTGAAGCAAGCTTCTTATGAATAAATATAAGGAGGTGGGTACACTAAAAGAAAAGGAAATGGAAATTGTTGTCACCACTTTTATTCTCTGGTTCAGATGGACTTCAGAATGAAGAAATAGGACCTCAGTACAATCAAACTTTATTTAATCACAGCTCAGTAATAAACTCGAACTTGATCAGGGCAATGATGGAAATGCCCCCTGATGTTGCTGCACAAGCCTAGCCAAGGCACAACAAGCCTAGCTGAAACACCAGCCTGGCCTGAGGCACCAGTGGAAGTGCCTTCAGTGTTACAGTTCAATCTGGGCCAAGGCACTGAGGTGCTGATGGAAGTGCACAGCTCGGCACTGCAGCTCAACTCGCTGCACAATGTTTGTCGTTGCAGCTTGGATCGGCGTTCTCAGCTCAGTGTCATGTCTTGCAGCTCAATGTTTGTTGTTGCAGCTCAGCTCAGCATGCTCAGCTCAGTGTTGCTCTCACAGCTCAATGTTTGCTCAGTGTACTCACAGCTTGGCTCGGTGGCTTGACTTGATCTTACAGCTCAGCTTGTAGCTCGGTGTTCAGCTTGGCTAGGTGTTCGCAGTTTGATATTCCTCTGGCCGGGACAAAGATGGAATGCATGCTCAGGGCTTCAGAACCACTCTTCATATACTCTAGCTGTGTCATTGCCCCTGGGGGTGGAGCCCCAGGTGTGATGTTCTGATTGGTGAATCACTGGTTCTGCACAAGCACATTGGTTAGGGTTTGAAAACCAAGTTAGGGTTTCCTAACTGGGAGATGCTGATTGGCTAGCTGTGAGACATGCTGATGAGCTGACTATTAATTAAAGCAATGGATTCTATTGGTTGAAGACTCTAACCCTATTGGTCGACTCAGGATCCCTCTTCCTATTGGTTAATTTAGGATCTCTCTGCCTAAGAGTCTCTGGCTCAGTTACCTGCTTACTCCTTCATTCCCCCCTTTTTCTTTTAGGGAGATGGGTGCAGTTTCTGTATCTGTCTACTTCCTGCTGTACATGGGTATAGTTAAAAGGGAGGAGGGTTTGGAGCAAGGGGTCAAGCAAAGGGTCTGGCCACCTGATCCTTTCTCCCCAAGGAAGGTTAGAGTATAAGCTGAGATTTAAGGGCAGCCACTGGGGACTAGAGATGAGAGCGTAGATTGGCTCCAAAAGCCATTCCCAGAAAGAATAGGCAGGACAAGAGGCAAAACATAACTTCATTTAAAGAGAAAGATACACAAGAGAAACACACAAAAAAGCACTTCACAGAAAGGTCTGGCAAGGAGGAGGTTGGAGGTCTCCAACATTAAGAGGACTTTTTCCAGAAGAAGAAATTGAGATCTTCATTGGGCTCATAGGAATAGGTGGAAGCCTACTGAGTTTCAGCAGCAGGGCCCTGGAATCCTTGGAAGAATGTATTTCTGGATCCAGCAAATCTAGTATTGAATTGAAGTATCTCTGTCCAGAATATATGACCATAAATGAGAAACAGAGGTACCCATCTATCCAAGCAAATATGGGGGAGCCCTGGCCAACCGCAGACCCAGTTGATGCTGTACTAGATAGCCTCATCGAGACCAGTGTAACAGGCGGCCTGGGACAAAAAAGTGCTGAGGTGATAGCAGACACTGCTGCAGCCCTGGGCCCTGGAAACTGGTTTCAAGCAAGGTCATGGAAGGATGTGCAAAGTCATTGACAAGACATGCCCATCTCCAACTCCCGCTCCAGAATAACATCCCACATGGGATGATACTGCGTGACAGAGTTCTCACCACCCAAATTTTACTTGTTGTTTGGCACTAACAAAGTCAGTGGCTGTCCCTTGCCCTTTGATAGTCACTGGAACAGGCTACTCTCTCCTGGCTCCCATGAGAGGGAGACCTCTGCTTTGACATTTCTGGAAACAGTCACAGAAGCCCTGCTGACAGAAACATTTCTCCAGTGAGTTCCCCCTGGAAGTTTATGCTCGCCGCCTGCAGATGGGCTGATGCTACACTGAGCTGGACTACTGGGATGGCCTAGATGGAATGCCAGTCATTTACCACAAACACACACTCACCACCAAGATCAGGTTCTTGGATGTCCTGCACACCATTAAGGAACACACCTCTGTGGCCTCAGGGTACCCTGTCATCCTATCCATTGAAGACAACTGCAGCATTGCCCAGCAGAGAAACATGGCCCAACACTTCACAAGGTGCTTGAGGACATGCTTCTCACCAAGCTCATGGACATAGCCCCCGAAAGACACCCTGTCCTCAATCAGCCCAAGAGGAAGATCCTCATCAAGCTCAAGAAGCTGGCTGAAGGCAGTGCCTATGAGGAGGTTCCCACCTCAGTGCTGTACTCTGACAACAACATCAGCAATTCCATCAAGAATGGCATCCTCTACCTGGTTGATCCTGCCAGTAGCATATGTTTGTTTCAAAGATTAAGCCATGCACGTCTAAGTATGTGTGTCTGGTATAATGAACCATGAATAGTATGGTATCCCCACTACTTTGTTCTTACTGGAAGCAAGATCTACTTACTCTGAGGAGACCAGCAGTACCCAGGCAATGAGGATGAGCAGAAACCTAAGGAGGCCAGTGGCAGCCATAGAACTGCACTCCAACTAGAAATAGTTCCATGTCAAACTCAGGGCAGGGTCAGGACAGGCGGCACATGGCTGAGTGCTTGCTCACCAAGTAATCCATTGAGACCAGCACACTAGACAGCTTCTTCCTTGTGAGTGATAGTGAGAACTTTATGGGTGACTACGCTCTCATTCTGGCATAACAAGAAAGTCTAGCACTGCCGTATTCACTCTGGCAGGTAGTTGAGACCCCCAAGTTCTTCCTGACAGACAACCTCATCTTTGATTTCCTCTATGACCTCATCATACACTACCAGCAGGTGCCCCTGTGCTGCAAGAATTCAAGATGCATCTTTCAGAGCCTGTCCCTCAGACCAATGCTCATGAGAGCAAAGTGTGGTACCATGTGAACCTGACCAGAGCCCTCCCCTTGGACAGCTGTGGCTGTGCTGCAGCCTGATGAGGTCAACTTGCACTCAGCAGGTACTGCATTTCTTGAATAAAACCTGCACACCTTGGGCAGTCTCCAGATATTCCATGACAAGAATCTTGAGGAAGTATTTATGGCAATTCAGTATCCTTTGGGGTGGCACTGCAAGCAAATGGATCATTTTGTTAGACTCAATTTCAATTCTAACTTTAACCCTACATTGGTTGGACATCTTTTAAAAGGGTATAGGCATCCTTCGCCTGCTATTGTTGCAAGAACAGTCAGAATTTTGCATACATTGCTAACTCTGATAAACAGTTGAATGAATACCCAGAGTGTGGCTCATCTAGCAACCTTACTCAGAGTGTCAGAGGAGGTTTGAAGTCACTGCAACCTAAAACAGAAAAGTCTCTGCTTATTGATATTTCAATGGAAAATATTCCTATGGATACATATCCCAATCACTGTGGTGACCCAAGCTATAGGACACTCAAGGAGAATAATCTGTGGTCCTCAACATCCAGACAGACAAGCCAGTGCAGGTGAACTAGGCACTCTTCCTGTCTGGTGGGCACTGGTATGACATCAGAGTGACAATTCTGGACAGTGCCCAATAAGTGGGAAGCACCACTGTCTATAGTGGTGTCATCCTGGGAATTAAAGATAATTTAACAAGAAATCTGGTTTACATTCTTATGGCAAAAGGTTTGCACTGCTGTACTGCCAAGGACTTTGCCCATGCAAAACAGCCATTTGCTGCTTGTTTGGAGTTGGCAGCAGAGTTCTCACAAAACCTTCATCAGATCATGCTGAATGAGATGCTACTTTTGGATATTAATACACATGAAGCTGGAACTGGGAAATCTGGAAAGAGACTGCCTTCCGACCTTATTAGTAGGGTTCAAGGATATCTAGAAATGAGGCTTTCTGATAGTCCTCCTCATCAAGCTACAGCTGAGGAATATGTTGCCTCGATGTTAAGCTAGACATAAAATGAATACCTTACACTGCAAGTTCCTACACTTCTGCTTCAAAGTAATCCATATGTAAAGCCTGGACAGCCACCAGCAGCTACATGCAAAAAACCTCCAGGCCCCAAAGAAAGCAGACTGAATCCCATGCAGCTGGCCAAGACCTTTCACTTCCAAATCAGTAACCCTGAGTTGCCCTACTGTATATCATGGTATATGAGGAAGACATGCTTAGTGACCAGAATTTCCAAGTTCAGACCACCCTCCAGGCCAAAGTCCTGAAGACAGAGTACAGAGCTGTGCCTTTGAAGAACAACTACAATGAGGACCTGGAGTTGACTTCCTTGCTCATCAAAAAATCCTGGTCTTGCACCCTGGAGCCTGTATCCCAGCAGCAAATTCTAGACAAAAATCCAAGCCCTTTTTATTACTGTTCTAGCTAACCTGGTAAAATATACCATGGATGAATCTGACCATGAATTTCCCATGAAGCCTAGCAGAAGCCTGTGATGTCCTCCCCAAAGTCCTTCCTGCTGTTCATAACCTGCTGGATGAGGATTCTCTCAAGGTCCTTCCAGCAGCTATCTTGTGATGTGTTCATGGCCACATGCTTAATGGCAGGGTTTTTTCTACCAGATTGCTGATTCAGCTCTTTATTCCCTAATCTAGCCTGCCTCAACTACCCCTGAGAGTTTACACTTTCATTCTTAAAAGGGTGCTGAAGTACAAAGACTATTCTTCTGTAACTGTGTCCTGATGGTTAGGGTCAGTAGGCCCTACCTGACAAGGTGTAAAACCCTCCTGCTGTTCTGTTGTGGTTGGAGGAAGATGAATATGGCACCCTGGGTGAAGCTGGATGAAATCACCCTATGGCTAACAAGACGTGAATTCTGGAAGAAATAAACAGAATTTTGAGGATATAGGATTTTACTAAAAGGATACTGGACCACAACAATAGAAAAGGCCAGAAGCCCTTAGGCTGCATCTGCCCAAAGTTGATGGGCTTTATTTTGCAGGTTTTCATCAGAAACTGGTTTCCAGGTCCTAATTACCCATAGACTATTTTGAAGGGTTTAAGCTGAAGTGAATCATAGCCACCTCGTTTGCTGCTTCCTTCCTGGTGAGAAAATGCTTAGCCCTGGCAGGGTGGCATGTAAGTTTGCCAGTCCTTCCCAGGATATGATTGGAACAGGTTTTGGAATAAGGGCTAGGAGGGAGACTTGGATTAAGCATGTTAAACATTTTCAATGCAAGGTGTAACATATCAAATGAACTTAACTTTTTAGTACTTTGCTTTTTACTTCTAAATCTTTACCATGAAGACATTAATTAACAGGTATTTTACTTTAGCAGTACAGGGAAACTACTTCTTCCATTATTTTATGAAAACTCAAGATTCTCAATGGAGTTAAAATGATCTCCCTTTATCACCACTTTAATATGCAGATTGAGATGGCCTCTGACAGTTTTTCCTAATATGAGGCTACTTTTGTTATTAAAATCAATTCAGTTTTTATCTAATGATTTACTGGAATTATTCATTCAAATATTTCAGTTTAAACAATGCTTCCAAAAACTTCTTATAACTATCCATAACTGCATAGACAATAGTGGCTTCATCTCAAGATAAATTCCACCTTCACAAAACATATTCTCTTAGTTAATGCTACTTTCCTCAATACCTTCTACAACTTGCCATATGCTTTCAAGTTTTTGTCCTACATATTTCCCTTCTGATTTTATGAAAACCACAAACTTATCAAATTTTTAGTCAGCACCCCCACAAACCTTTTACTTCTTTCTATATCTACTTGAGTCTCATATCCCTCATTCTGTTCTGTGAAAAAAGAATAAACTATTCATCTCAATTTAGACATTGCAAAGATTTCTATACTTTATTTATCAATAAAGTGTGGCTTATTTAATTTTTAGACATTTGAATAGAGTTATTTTAAGAATTTTCATTTGTCAATTTAATATTACCACCCAGAGGTACTAAAACATACACTGACACTAAACAAACAGACAAACACAGGAGGGATCCTCTTTCCCTTGGGAGAGTGTGTTCATGGATATCCTGCTTAGGAGTGCCCTGTATCTCTCTCTTCTTGGGGTCTTGGGAACAAAAAAATTGAGCTCTAAAAGGGTGTTATAATTCAAAGTCCCATTAACCAGTCATTGTTCTTTGAATTCTAGTTTGCATTGAGGCCATACTGTATTACATAAGCATTTCAAGTCAGATAAGCCAAAGTATTTCTAGTGCATGAAAATACAACTGAGAGGAGAATCCCAGGGGGTGGATTCTCCTTGTCCCATTATGCCAAATACCTTGGAGGCCAAGGACCTAGGAGGCCAAGTAGAGGTTGCCGGGGGCTGTCCTCTCCTGGAACTAAACATGCTTTCGCAACAAGCTAGGAGCCCAATGACCTGAGGCCAACAAAGTGGAAAGCACAATGTAGAGAGGTGCACACTTCTCTACCAGCCAACCCACTGCTTCCAAACTGGCAGAAGGAGGGTGGCCCTGGGATGTGGGGACAGGAGTGAACTCACCCAACTGGGGGTCCTGTGGTGTTCTTAGTCACGGGATGGGTTGCACTAATCTTAATCACATAGATTCCCAGGTTTCAGCACCAAATGTTGTCACCACTTTTATTCTCTGGTTTGGATGGATTTCAGAATAAAGAAACACAACCTCAGTACAATCAAACTTTCTTTAATCACAGCTCAAAATTAAACTCGGCCCTCATCTGGAGGATGATGGAAATGCCTAGTGTTGCTGCATAAGCCTAACCGAGGCACAAGCCTGGCTGAGGCAAAGGCCTGTCATGAGGCAACCAGTGGAAGGGCCTTCAGTGTTACAGCTCAACCTGGGCCAAGGCACAAGCCTGGTGGAAGCACGTGGCTCAGCATTGCAGCTCAACATGCCACTCAGTTTTCATCATTACAGCTCAGCTCGGCATTCTCAGCTCCGTGTTGTGTCTTGCAGCTTGATGTTTGTTGCTGCAGCTTGGCTCAACATGCTCATAGCTTGGCTCTGTGTTCCCAGCTTGATGTTCCTCTGGCTGGGGCAAGGATGAAATACATGCTTAGAGCTTCAGAGCCACTGTTGATATAGTATGGTTGTGCCACTGCCCCTTTGGGTGGAGCCGCAGTTGTGATATTCTGATTGGTCAATCAATGGTTTTGAGGAAGGGCATTGGTTAGGGTTTGAAAACCAGATTAGTGTATTATGTAAACAGGGTATCCTAACTGGAAGATGTTGATTGGCTGGCTGCAAGAGTTGCTTGTTGGCTGATAATTAAAGCAATGGATTCTATTGATTGAAAACTCTATTATCCTATTGGTTGACTCAGGATCCCTCTTCCTATTGGTTAGTTCAGGATCCCTCTGCATAGGATTCCTAGGCTCAGTTACCTGCTCACTCCCTCAGAAGCTTCTGCAAACCAGTAAGGGAGAGGCTACTTTGAAGGAAAGTGGGTTAGGAGATGGTGGTTTCAACGGGACACAGTTTGTGTTGCTACGTGAATCTGTGCTCTCTGAATTGCAATTCTAAGGTTCCAAATAAACAGTTTTGGTGCCCCTCATTCTGTAATTTATCAGTGGACATTTCTGGTGTTCAGAAGTAGGATCTGAAGCAACAGCCACCTCAACTCTGAAGTTGCCTTTGGATACCTGTAGAGCTCCTTGTACTCTGTCCTTTTCCAGATGGCCCTGAGTTTCTGTTGGTAAGTCCTCTAGGTTCTGAACCTCCCTTCCTTTGGTTGAGGTTCTGGCCTTTGGGTATCTTCTGGTTAAGAGCATTTTGAACTTTGTTTTTCTGTTATTATATTGAACTTCATTCTTTTGGTTTGGACTGGTGGCAGCAGTCTTTTTGAATGCCCTTTTGGTTTATAGAAATTTCTCCTGTTGGTTGAAGACTGAAATATTTAAAATCTCTTCCTCCTCTTTTCCCCTAACATGATACAGAAGGACACCTCCCTAACATTTTACTAACCTTTGTCCTGACTGAAAGTAATCACATAATCATCCCGGTGGACACTGGTCAGGAATTTAAATACTATTAGAGTATCCACCACCTTTTTGAGAAGCCTCTGCTTCCAAAGACAAAAGAAGACTCCTATGAAAGAGTAAGGTGGTCACGTACACGCTAGCTTGACAATAGGTCACCTGCCACCCTCAAGAAAATTTCTGTGCAGCTAGGGACACCTGGTTGTGGGACAGACAACTAGAACACAGGTTGACTTGACAGATTAAAGAAGTATCCCATGTAAGGCTCATTGTAAAACGCCTCATTAACCCAACCCTTAGACAAATCCTGTCAGGCATTTAGGCTTTAGGATTGCTCTCAGTCAGAAACAATGGGTTCAAATCCTTCAAAAAATTCTACTGCTGTGCCACCATCAAACACTCCAGGGGTTTTATGTATATGATTATGGTCCTGCATCGTGTACGTTCTTATCTCACTGGACCTGGCATACTAAAGATAATCTCAAATTTCAATGGCTGCAATAAGGTCCTTATTTTTTTTAAAAAAAGCAGTTTTATTGAGAAATGTTCACATACCATACTACCCATACAAAATATACAATCAGAAGTTTTAAATATAATCACATAGTTGTGCATTCATTACCACAATCACCTTTAGAACAGTTTCATTACTCCAAGGGGAAAAAAACAACACTACCTCTAAGCAGTCACCAATGAGGAACATTATACATGCTCAAATTAGTGTATTTGTGCGCATGTTTACAGAACAGGGGCTATTATAGTAGACAACTAGAAGGGGATACCTTTTTTTAAGTTGGTACTTGGAAGCTTCCAAATGTATAGCAATTCTAAAATTTCCCCTGTTCAAAAACCAAATACCAAATTAACAAAATAAAAGACTTATCTAAATTCATAGCTAAATTTGAAAAACTCTCTGAAGCCTCTGAATTTTTGAGACTGCCTTAAACCTCTACTTCCCTGCCCTCCCCTAATTATCCTAGCCTTGTATGGTTGCCCTTATAAGGGGCCTTGAAACTGCTTCAAACCCACTCCTGTTAGCCTCTTTTAAAGTCAAACCTAATAAGGAGACTCAAGAATTTCCTCTATCCCCTAAACTCCTTGAACTAAATCTGAACTATCAGCCATAACCAAGTAAATTCCAAATCCTACTGAGGATCCTCCAGAAACAGTAAAATATATTTTTTAATTGGTATGCCAAATTTAAAAGACTCCTTCTGGAGAGCTTAAGAAAAATAAAAACCTAGAAGTTATACTTCTAATTGGAGTTTATAATCCAGGATTACCCGACCTTTTTGAAATTGTACATACAGTTTTGAGTCTGTGTAAAAAAAAAAACAAAAAAACCAGTGTGGACTAAGGTGGCTAAATAGGAAAAGCTGAAGATAATATAAAGGACCCTACAAATGTTACAGGTAAGGATACTCCCAGAAAGGCCAGCCAAATTGCTGAGAATGTAGTAAATGCCATACCGAAGGCTTTTCCTCAAAATGCAAAGGATTTGCCTGTGATTTTAAGGAGCACTTGCCTCAAACCCTTTTTTAAGATTTATTTATTTATTTAATTAACCCCGCCCCCCCCCCCTTGTCTGTTCTCTGTGTCGATTTGCTGCGTCTGTCTTGTTTCTTTGTCCGCTTCTGTTGTTGTCAGCAGCACGGGAAGTGTGGGCAGCGCCATTCCTGGGCAGGCTGCACTTTCCTTCGCACTGGGCGGCTCTCCTTACGGGGCGCACTCCTTGCCCGTGGGGCTCCCCTACGTGGGGGACACCCCTGCGTGGCAGGGCACTCCTTGCGCGCATCAGCACTGCACATGGGCCAGCTCCACACGGGTCAAGGAGGCCCGGGGTTTGAAGCGCAGACCTCCCATGTGGTAGACGGACGCCCTAACCACTGGGTCAAGTCCACCACTGCCTCAAACCTTTAATGCTCATTCAGGTCATTCATCTTTTGCTGACACACTTAAAGAGACACAGTCCTCATTATTTGTCATTGGACTTAATCTCAGCAAGTTATTTAAGAATATAATCTTAAGTGGGAATCTTCTTCTTTAGATAAACTTGTTAAATTAGTTAAACATTTTAAAAGAACTCTGGATCGAAATAAAAATAAATTTTCGTGTGGTGGGAATGTGGAGAAGCATAGGAAAAATAAAACTGGTGTGATCTATGGGCTGTTTAACAGCAATACTGTAATCTTCATACGCCTATGTCAAAGATGTATTGTGTCAATAATGGGGAAATATGAAAAAAGTGTGCCAAATGGTAATAGTCTGATGATACTATCTCATAATCTGTAACATGGTGTGGTGTGTTGATGAAGGGGTGTTGTATGGGAATTCTACAAATGTGCATGATTGTTTTCTAAGTTTACAACTTTTGTAAGGAAAATATATTTTAAAAAATAATAATAGTGTGGGTTAGGGGAAAAATACACCAAATGTAAGATATGGACTATAGTTAGTAGTAAGATTTTGACAATATTCTTTCATAATTTGTAACAATGTCTCACAACAATGCAAGGTGTTGGTGGTGGGTTGATGTATGGGACCCCTTGTACGATGTTATGAATGTTTGCTAAGTTCACATTTTACTATAAAATTTATTGTTTATGTACGTTCATGTATGAATGAAATAATTCAATATCAATTTTAAAAAGTAAAAAAAAATGATTTAAAAAATACAAATAAAATCATAGCTTTACAGTTATAGAAACTCCAAAAGAGTGAAATAAAAATTGAGAGTCCTCGATTGCCACTTTTAATAGTAATCAATACAAAAACAGAGGACTCTCCAAGGGAGGAAATATAAAAACCAATAGCAGAAACATTAAAAACAAGATTGTCTGTTTCTAAAGGAAAAATAAATAATAACTGGACAATAAAAGACCCAGTATGAAATGGGTCCCTCATCTGATTTCTTTTAAAAAATTCATGTTTTAAACTAAAAATAGTTTGGAACTACAGTAGCCAGGATGGGGAATTTTTTCCAGAGGACCCCTGAAAAAACACAGAAGAGTCTCCTTGGTGCCAGAAATAGCTTTATTTGATATATTATTAATTGCATAGGGAGTGTTGTCAAATTAAAATAGCTTTTCTGAACTTCTATTAGTTGGATTTATAGAAATGAAATATCATTGAAGTATATTCCAGAAATTATATAATGTTCCTAAAAGTTTGTCTATGTCCTCACAGTCCATAAGATATCCTCATACATCTGCTATGGAACTACTGTGATTCATAATGGAGGAAATTGTGTCATTGATGTGTATGTGGGGGGTTTGGCCATGGTAGTTGCTGGGGACAGGGAGAGGGAAGAAGAGATATGATGTGGGGGCATTTTCAGGACTTGGAGCTGTCCTGGGTGGTACTGCAGGGACAGTTCCTGGACATCATAGGTCCTCCCATGGCCCACTGGGTGGACTGGGTGAGAGTGTAAACTACAATGTAACCACTATCCCTGTGGTGCAGCAGTGCTCCAAAATGTATCCACCAAATGCAATGAATGTGCCACGATGATGAAAGAGGTTGTTGATGTGGGAGGAGTGCGATGAGGGGGGTGGGGGGTATATGGATACCTCATAATTTTTAATGTAACTTTTTAAGAAAATAAAGAAGGAAAAAATAAATTTTTAAAAATAGATATCCTCATACTAATCTGCCTCATATTGAACAACACTATAATATGAGTCATAATTTCAGTTATTTTTAAAACTATATTACATGCCACAAAAACAACCAAATTTCATTCTCAGTTGCATTACTTTATAACAAACTCTCATTAAATCTTTGACTTTTATAAGACAGTAATAAGGAAAGACCTTATTAAATATTAATTACTTAGGACTGAATAAACTGATAAAAATGATTGATTATTGATTTTCTTTAAAATATTGCAGAGGTTTTAATGTTTTACTTTTTAAAATACAAGTAATTGCTTTTCCCCTAAATTATCTGTAACTCATAAAAAATTTATCTTTTTCTCCCTGTGTAGTCTCCTAGAATTGGGAAACTATTATTAAATATTCTTCTTTCCATGGAAACATAATTATTTGCATAATTCAATAAAAATGTCCTCCTTGTTTATAGGACATAATTGGAGATACTGGTTCTATAATGAAAGCTTTAAATAGAATATCAGAATTTAAAATGATGCTACCTGAATCGCAGAACCCTGGGAAACTGGATTCATAGCATATTTTAAACTTTGCTAATCTTTTTTTCTTATTATAATCATTATGGTGTCTCTTATTCATTGTCTCATCTCTGCAATACTAGCTGCAGCTACCCCCACCCAGCCATGCTAATGCTCTAGACCCTTAATCTCAAAGCCTGTAGTTAATAAAATGTATGCTAATGCTAAGCTTAACTATAACTAAAGCCTAAAATTTAATCCCTGAGAAACAACTTGTTGCTCAACTTTGGCCCTTCTCTAAGCCAAACTCCACATATAAACTCACTACCTTCCCCTCTATGTGGGATGTGACTTTCAGGGATGAGCATTCCTGGCACCAGGGGATTGATACCAAATGTTGATCAGGGATGCTTTCAGAGAAAGATCTTGCTCAAAGGGAGGAAATGAGGAAAGAAATAAACCAAAACGGAGTTACTGTGGCTAAGAAATTTAAAACGGAGTCAGAAAGCCATTTAGGAAGTTAGTTACTCTTATGCAAGTCTAAGCCAGAAATCAGAAACTGAACTGCCCAGGTATGCAAAACCAAAAGCCCTCATTGCAATTCAGTGTTGCTAATTACATGCTCTAAGTTTTCTTCCATCCACATCACCCATTACTAAAATTATTCTCTCACCTCAAATAGAAACTCTGCAGCAATTACACATTTAACTCCCTATTCCCTACCCCCTCAGTCCCTGGTAAGCTGTATTCTAGTTTCTGACTTTATGAATATGCATACTCTGCTTACCTCATATAAATAAGATCATAGATCATTTGTCCTTTTGCATCTGGCTTATTTTACTCTAAATAATGTCTTCAAGGCTTATCCATGTTGTCACATGCATCAGCACTTCATTCCTTTTTACAGCTGAATAATATTCCATTGTATGTATATGTCCCATTTTGTTCATTCATCTGTTGATGGACAATTGGCTGCCGTTTGGTAATTGTGACTAATGCTACTATGAACACTGCATATCTTTCTGAGTCCCTGATTTAAATTCTTTGGGATATATAACTAGAAATGGGATTGCTGGGGCATATGGTAATTCCATACTTAACTTTCTGAGGAATTGCCAGACTGTTTTCCACAGCAGCTGCATCCTTTTTTATTCCTACCAACAATTTACAAGTGTTCCTATTTCTCCATGTCTTCTCAAACACTTGTTATTTTCTGTTGTTGTTTTTTTAATAGTAGCTATTCTAGTGGGTCTGCAAAGGTATCTCATTGTGGTTTTGATTTGCATTTCCCTGATGGCTAATGAAGTTGAACATCTTTTCATGTGTTATTGCCCCTTTGTATATCTGCTGTGGAGAAATGTTTATTCCAGTCCTTTTCCAATGTTTAATTGGTTGTTTCTTTTGGTGTTGAATTTTAGACATTCTTTTTATATTCCAGATATTAAACCCTTATCAGATCTATGGTATCCAAATATTTTCTCTCATTCTGAATGTTTTCTTTGTACTTCTTGATAAAGTCCCTTGAAGCACAAAAGTATTCAATTTCGATTAAGTCCTACTTATTTATTTTTTATTTTGTTGCTTGTGCTTTGGGTATAAAGCCTAAGAAATCACTACTTAATACAAGGTCCTGAGGAAGCTAAGATTGATTTTTTTTTTAACATTTATAAATGGTGGGAAAAATTTTTAAAAGAGGAATATTGTGAGACTGTTTTAGTTGGTATATTAGTCACCCATAGGGGTGCTGATGTAAAATAAGAAGTCTTTTGGCTTTTATAAAAGGGTATTTATTTGGGATAGAAGCTTACAGCTATCAGGCCATAAATTGTAAGTTACTTCCTGTGATGGTTAGGCTAATGTGTCAACTCGACCTGGTAATTTTGCCCAGTTGTTTGGTCAAGAAGCACTGGGCTAATTGCAATACAAGAACATTTATGGACTTTAGTCACCAGTGATTTTACTGCATAGATAGCTGGTTACATTTACATCAATCAGGGAGATTGCCAACAGCAATGAATGACACTTTATCCAATCAGTTGAATGCTTTAAAAGGGGAAGTGATTTCAGCATTCAGAGAGAATTTCCCAGCTCGTCTTTGGACAGCCAATGTCTCCTGGGAACTCATCAAGGACCTTCACTGGACTTTCATTGGAGCCCCTGGTTTGCAGCCTGCCTGCGGAACCTGGACTTGTGCATCCCCATGGTCACATGAGACACTCTTATAAAATCTCTTACTATTGACAGATATCTCCTGTTGATTCTGTTTTCCTAGAGAACCCTGACTAACACACTTGCCTCACTAAAGTCCATTGCCACTTATTAGAACAAGATGACTGCTGACGTCTGCACGGGTTCAGGCTTCCTCTTCCTCTTAAGGACCCATGGTCCCTGCTTCTTTCAATATCAGTGGTAGACAGGGATAAATTTCATCTCTCTCCTGGGACTGGCTTCTCTCTGGACTCAGCTGCTCTGCTCTCTCCACAAGGCCAACTGTAAACTATCAGGCGAACAGCTCATCTGTCTTTCTGAGGCCTCTGCTGTGTCTATGGAGCTGTCTCTATTTCTCTGTGTTCTTCCCCTGTGTGTTTACTTCCTAGGACTCCACCTCAAAACTTCAACCTCCTTTCTCTACAGTGTGGTTTCTCTGTGAGTCTCTGCCTACCAAGGGGGCAGGGACTCAACATCTTACTGATGTGGCCCAATCAAAGCCTTAATCATTATTTAATCAAGTAAAAGTGAAACCTCTGAAACCAATATAATCTAATATTCTCGGAGGAAAAAAAAAGTTTAAAAACATAAGCCAGAGTGTATTTTTGGAATTCATAAATAATGCCAAACTGCTACCATTTGCTAGGCTGCCAAAATGCAGTTACCATGAAATGGGCTAGCTTTTAACAATGGGAATTATTAACTTACATGTTTACAGTTTTGAAGTGTACAGTTTTGAAGAGAAAAATGTCCAAATCAAGGCATCATCAGGCACATAACAGCATCTACTGGACTCTCCCTCCTCTTCTGGGTTTTGTTGTTTTCAGCTTCTCACTTTCGTGACTCTCTCTCTGCCTGAATTTCATTCTCTTATAAAGTTCTCCAGTAAGAGGATTAAGACCCATTCTGAATAAGGTAAGTTACATTTTAAATCAAGATCCTACTCACCAAAAGATCCTACTTCCAATGGACCCACACGACAGGACTGGATTAATTTTAAGAACATACTTTTCTGGGGTACTTGCAGCCTCAAACCATCACAGTGACACATGAAAATTACACAAAATTCAAATTTCGGTGCCCATAAAGTTTTCCTTGGAGTTCAAACACAGTCATTTATGTATTGTCTCTGGCTGCTTGTATGCTACAACAGCAAAGTCAAGTAGTTGTGACAGAGACTATATAGCCCAAAGTTGGAAATATTTTCTCTCTGGCCCTTTGCAGAAAAAGTTGCAACACCCACTCTAGGCCAAGATTGGCCTTTCAGAACCACTATAATCATGGAGTTAAGCACAATTCTGGCACACATCTCCAGGATTGATTAGTCATGTCGGCTGTGATTAAGGTAGAGAGGAGTGAAGGCCGACATGCCTTGGGTTTCCCATCCCTGGACTGAACAAGAGCTAAAATTTTGGGAGTCTCTATAAGTCTTTCTCTTTCTCTGCCTCTCTAGAGATATTTCTTTGAGTATAGTCACGACACCATTTGTCCTTTCTTCTGCTGTACTGGGTATATAGGGAGAGAAGGGTGGTCAGTTTCTGAGCATGTTTCTTACAAACTCTTCATAAAACCTCTCAAATTTCTTAAGAAAGAAAAATTAATTGTTTTTGTCATGAATATACTTTGAGATGTAATTGCCTTTAGATGATGTTTATGTTAATGCATAATATTTAAATCATGTTAAACCTCGTGATATTGAGCCTATGGAGAATCATGATTGCTTTCCTATCTAAACACTCCAATAATTTAAATTAAAGTGCCCAAAATGGAGTGCATTTGGATTTTGACTTTTCTCATTGAGAGCTGGGAGTGCCCCTGGGAGACATGCTATTACCTAATTCAATTCGTGAATATTCCAAAAATACTTAAAATTGTGGTGTTATATTGACATGTTTCAAATGTTTGGCAAGATCTTACATTTTTAGAGGAGGGCAACTCAAGGAGACAAAACTGAATCGTGAATTAAATTCTAAGCTCGTAAGAGAATGGTGCAACTTTGTTCAAATCTATTTTGGAGTCACAAGTAGACTCAAGACAGTGCCCTGCTCATTTCTCCGTGGCCCCCAGTGATCCTGGACAGACCAGAGGCTTCTGCTTCAAGCACCTGTGATCTCTGCCTCAAGACTTCTCTGGTCACAGGAGCATTCCCAGCATTCTTGGCCTAGAAGGGTGAGGACAGGCTCTGAGTGCCAGTGAGTTAGTGCTTCTGGGAGAAGCCCTTGAACAGTAAAGGAGCAATAATGGCACAGAGCAGGTTAATAATGCATAGAAGTTTCTACTTGCATTTCTGTAAATTTTCCAAAAACAACGTAAGGCACTCTGAATCCTTCTATTCCTTTTGTTCATGCACTCATAGCAGCAGCTGCTCAGTAAACATTTGTTGATATTGATGATGGTATTTTTCCAGTGAAAAGCACTCTTAAAATTAGGACTTATCTCTTTTGTTTATTCAGAGCTATTGAGTTCGATTGCTGCAGTGTCAGATCAGATAAGACAGCCAGGAAATGCCAGGTAACATTAAGTCCTTTAAGGTCACATATAGGCACGATAGTATTTTATTTTTTTGAGTAATAAAAATCTTCTAACATTGATCAGAGTGATGAATGCACAACTTGGTGGTTATACCAAATGCCACTGACTGTACACTTTAGATAAATTGTATGGTTTATGAATAAAAAATAATAATAGGGTGGGTTGGGGGAAAATACGGCAAATATGAGATATGGACTATAGCTAGTAATAATATTTTGGTGATGTTTTTTCATTATTTATTACAAATGTTTCACAACAATGCAAGATGTTTATGGCAGCGTGATACATGGAAGCCCTATATGATATTACTCATGTTTGTTCTGCAAGTTCACAACTTTTACTATATACTTATTGCTTGTGTATGTTCATGTATGAATGATATACTTCAATAAATTGTTTTTAAAATGAAGACAAAAGGCCTGAAGCACACAAAATATGTTGCAAACATTTATTGAATCTATAGGTCAAGCACATGATTGCAGTATTAACCTTTGTACTTTTCTGTAATGTTGGAAATTTTAATCATTTAAAATGAAAAATAAATTGTCTCTCGGGACACTTTGTCAACATATTTTCAGAGACTTCCTACATAACTTGAAAACAAAAATGATAATTAGAGTATTTGCATTGAAAACATCCCCGAAGATTACCCAGTCTGAATTAATTAAGCACAGAAGTTTGTGAATCTTATTCCTTTTTATATTGTGCAGGGAACATCTAAGAAAATTGCGTACAGAAATCCAGTTACATATAGGTTTAATTGTAGACACCCATTTGTGAGCCTCCCTTCTATACAACTTGATCCCTGAAACACATAATGGAACTGAATCAGGGAAGTGGTCCAAAATCTTCCATTTCTCTCTTCCAATTTTTTGCCAAATCCTGTTGATTCATCCTCTACAGAGTTACTTTTAACCATCCTTTCTTTCTTTCCATTGTCTGTACCCTGTGTAGCAGCATCTTGGAGCATTTCTGAGCATCAGTAACCTGGACCATGGCCAGATTACTGTAGCCCCTCACCTTCTAATACATTCATGATTTTTTCATATCAGTCATAATCCTGAGTTTGCCAGTGATTTCTCAATACTTAGAAAATAGATCATCTTCCTGAGTTTGAAATCTAAAGTGTTCATTGGCACCCCTTAAATTCATGATCTTTTCTCCATGATTGCTTCACCCTAATCTGCCTCAACAATTTAAGTTTAGGTTACACTGAAACTCTGTCCAGTCTCTACTTTTATAGTGTACTTTGAACAATGTACACTTCTCTCTCACATCTGCCCAGCAAAATACCTCCATCTTTCAATAATCTGCTTAAATTCTTCCTCCAACTGAAAGATTTTTAGATGTGTGGCAATTTGGGTATGAATTAATTAATTTTTAAAATTAAGCTTTTTCTGTGCTTCATACTATTCTAATCCTTGTCACATTATGCCTCTTTATCACTTGGGAAAAATGTTTCCTTCACCAGATTTCTGAACCCTTAGAAAACACAAACTTTATCCTAATCTTTGTCTTTGCCACTTCACCTCATGCATTTCCTCATGCAGAGCTTTCATTAAGTGTCTTTTTTAATCAGAATTGAATTTAGAATATTCATCTAAAGCCCCAAACTAGTACCAGTGGCAGGCCTGGAAATAATCTCTACATTACTAGTTCAATGCTCAAACTACCTACCATCATTTCTGGCAATAGTAAGCAATTACCAGGACATTACCACAGATTTATGTATATTTATTAAAAGTACCACTTTCAATAAAGATAAAGTAGGATTGGACAGTGCTTTGCCAAATTTGGGTCTTTGCCCTGCCCAGCTTTTCCCCATTGGGCTATAAACAGTATAAAATGATCCCACAGCTCTGTCTCAGTGATTCAGGCAATTCACTCAGAATGGACCCTTTCAATGAACTCATCCACTCCCTGACACACATGCAAGTACGTATGTATCACACATATATGGGATTAAATAGCCATTTTGGTCTGGATCCTCTGATGTCTTTGTTATTCTCAAACTCCTCTATTTTTCCCTATCAATAGCTCCTTCTGCTAACACCTGGTATCCCACCTGTTTTTTAATTTTTATTTCTCCTCCTGGCATCATGTTCCAGTTTTCATTGTTCCTTTATACCACACAGTGGTCTACTCCCAGCACCCTAAACTCCTTTAGGAGGACAGGGGAATGTTAAGAAGAAGGCAGCATTCTAACTCTTTATCATACACAAGGATGATTTGCGTATTGGAGACTCCATTAAAAGTCTTGATGTATCAAAATTCTTTATTAAGCCAAAGAGTGTAAATAGTAGCTGTACTTACTACCTCTGTGCCAAAACTATTTGTTGGGGTGCTTACACAGACCTTTGATAGAAACACTAACTTCCCGCAGGAAAGGATGAACAGTGGCAAAATATTTCAGGCTTGTGGGTATTTAGTTTAATTTTCTGTTTGAAATTGGGGAGACATTCTGAACATCCTTGACTACAACAGAAACCAAGTGGGAACCAGACAAGAGGGTGCAAGTAGAAGTGAAATTCTAACCTTAATCCAGTGCACTTACGTATGCCCTCAGGGGACATTCTTTAGGTATTTGAAATCATTTTCACTTAAAAGGCCTTTCTGAGCTGGGTTTTTATATAGGTCCAGAGAGAAGAGAGTGTAGAAATAAATTGAAGACAAAGGATCAGTTGTAAACCATGTAAAGACCTATTACAAAGTAGAAAATCCCCTGGAAAAAAACCTACTGTATATAGCATGGACATGAAAAGTTCCGGAATGCTCAAAATAGAAATAATTATTCATGGAGACAAAGATTTCTGGGGAGTGTGCAAACTGGGCTGCTATGTTATTTTATTTTGCATGAGCTGCGGGCATTCATTTATTCACAAATTATTTTTGACAATACTATGTGCCAGATATAACACCAGGTGTATGGTATTCAAAGCCAATTGAAACAAAGTCCCAGCCCATGAATTTGCAGAGTGCCCCAAAATGATTATCTCTATTAATTAATTAATTAAGGATTTATTTTTTATTTATTTCTCTCCCCTTCCCCCCCACCCCAGTTGTCTCTTCTCTGTTCATGTGCTGCTTGTTCTTCTTTTGTCCACTTCTATTGTTGTCAGTGGCACAGGAATCTGTGTCTCTTTTTGTTGTGTCATCTTACTGCATCAGCTCTCCGTGTGTGCGGCGCCATTCCTGGGCAGGCTGCACTTTCTTTCACGCTGGGTGACTCTCCTTACGGGGCGCACTCCCTGCGTGTGGGGCTCTCCTAAGCAGGGGACACCCCTGTGTGGCACAGCACTCCTTGCGCCCATCAGCACTGCATGTGGGCCAACTGCACACAGGTCAAGGAGGCCCGGGGTTTGAACTGCGGACCTCCCGTTTGGTAGATGGACGCCCTAACCACTGGGCCAAGTCCACTTCCCCTCTATTAATTTAGATGCATAAGTTCTGAACTCTGTGCCTACACTTTTGTGATGTAAGCCAAAGCAATAGCCAAATTCTCTCCTTACCCATCCAAATCACGCCCTTCACCTTTAGATTCTTAATTTGGACTAATCTTCCTCTTTCTACCCTATATTTAATCCTTCTACTTTTGACTTGGTGAGACCCTCTGAACTTGTTTTTTGAGTGACCTGCCTGTATCTCCCTTGCCTGGAGAAGGACAAATTCTACTTGATTTTTCGGTCTTTGCATTTTGATCTGACTCTAATGAACCCTTCTATATATACAACAGGGAGTAATTATAGACAAGAGATGATGAACCCACTTTCAATCATGTCATATTGTGGAAAGTACAGGACATTGAGACAGTTTAATTGGTTGTGATATATTTTATCACATATATATCTGGAATTTTCAAGAAGATGAATAAATAATCATCACACTATTGCTACATTCTCAAATAACAGATTTTCAAATTCTTTGCTCTTTTCTATGGCTGGCATGGACTGGTCATTTGTGAATCCCAGAGCAGTCCATTGGGATGACTAATGCAGGGAAATTTGATCAGCTTCAAGATAAAGGTTTCTGGCAATAAGGGAGAGAACAAGAAAACTAATACCATAATTCCAAAAGATAGGTGCCTCTATTTGAATTGGGGGACCAATTCTGAATTTCTCCTTCACTGACAGATTTGAATTACAAGATATTCTAGAAAATATTTATTCTCAAAGGCTCTCCCAAAGTCCTATTCATTATCAGATGCATGTAGCAAATAATTTTCAATGATTTTTGATTGAGAATATTTTGGCCTTAGATTTTCCCTAGTTTATAATTTTGCTGGATTTTCTCTAGGTCCTTGGCTAAGCTACAAAAAGTGAATTTTAAGTGTAAGCCAGTTTAGCTAAGCCAGTATTTTATTAAGGACCTGAGAGAAAAGAAATGGGAGAAAATAACAAATTATGGGTCCCAGGTAGAGAGGAAAGGGGCTGAAAAGAGATTAAAAAGGGCTGATTGGGAAGCAGACTTGGCCCAGTGGTTAGGGTGTCCGCCTACCACATGGGAGGTCCGCGATTCAAACCCTGGGCCTCCTTGACCCATGTAGAGCTGGCCCATGTGCAGTGCTGATGTGCTCAAGGAGTGCCATGCCATGTAGCGGTGTGCCCCGCGTAGGGGACCCCCACATGCAAGGAGTGTGCCCCGTTAAGCAGAGCCACCCAGCACGAAAGAAAATGCAGCCTGCCCAGGAATGGCACTGCACACACAGAGAGCTGACACAGCAAGATGACGCAACAAAAAGAAACACAGATTCCCGTGCCGCTGACAACAGAAGTGGACAAAGAAAAACATGCAGCACATAGACACAAGAGAACAGACAACTGAGGCAGGGCAGGGTGGGGGGAAGGGGAGAGAAATAAATAAATAAATAAATCTTTAAAAAAATAAAAAATAAAAAAAATTAAAAAGGCTGATTTATAGACTACAAGTCCCCATTACAGATTACAAATCCACAGGTTTACTTGGGTGCTGATCCAGGCAGGGGGAGAAAAGGCAAGAACAGGGCCGGTTTGGATTTCCTGCTTATTTTATAAACCATTAATTACTCCACCCTTTATCTAATGTTGGGGGAAGAATCCCAGTTGTTTACTGTTTTGATTGGTTACCCCACACCCACCCCAGTCCCCCTGGAGGGCCCAATTATAAGATGCCTGGAAAATATCTGGGGCTTCTCCTTGTTTCCAGAGGAAATCTTGCTCTGAATGGGTGTTCTCACAAGGTTCTTCCAGCAGCCATCTTGTGGGGTGTCCATGGCAATGAGGGTTTTCTGCCAGGTTCCACATCCATCTCTTGATTTCCTAATCTAGCTTGCTTTATACATATATGTAATAGAGCCCAATTGACCTGGATATTAAGAAATATCTGAATCCTCACAACTCATGGGCTTATGGGTACCAAAGCTGTCAAGAAGCTATAAGGAGGATGTCTGGGACAAACTTTGACAATTCAAGGGGAAAGTTCTTAGTGTCAAATCCTTTCCTCCCATCTCTTGTGTATTACATCCCCGATGATAGGCCATTTGGTAATGTATGTCCTGTATCCCTCCTAAGAGTTCTTCCAAAGAAGAAAACCCATAGATAGGAATTTGAGGGTGGGGCATTTATTTGGTGGGTTATTGCCAGAAGCACCCTCAGGAGAGTGAAAATGTGAGAAATGGAAAAGAATGAAGCAAAACAAGGGTGTGTTATTAGAAGGTTAGTGCTATAGGCAACTGGGGCCCAATTCTGCTACAGATTTCTGGAAGCCTGAGTAGAACAAGCCTCAGAGTGCTTCTCCTTTCCCAGGGATAAATTTGGTCTAGTATTTATCCTCAATTTCCATTTGTCATTGATAAGGACTGCTCCCTAGAGGCATTAATTTTCCCAGATTATTAACTCACACATGGGTGAAAGAAAGTCTTTAGGGGAAAAGTTGCATTTGGACAAGGTTTTCAGGTATTGGAAGAGTGTGAGTGTTGAGGTAGTTTGGAGGAGGTACTAACAGCAGCTGACGAACAATTCTCATCCTCCAGTAGGAACTTTTGACATCCATGTTACAGAGAGAAGATGAAGCTATTTCCACTTCATGTATAGGCTGTTCAGGCAGTAGTATTTGTGAGATACTAAGAAAGTGTTCACCCCAAATTATCTGCCCCATTTATATCTATAATTCTTCCTTACCAATTTACTCATGTTGTACATCATCTCTCTCAAAAGGCAAACATTACTGGTCCCTAGGTGCGAGTCTGCAATACCGACATTCATCCTCCCACATGACCCCACAATCAGTTGGATAAAGGGCAGGGATGTGACTGGGCCAAACACCATGAGTTGCTCTCCGTAGAAATGTGGCACTGGTACTGGAGAATCTATTTTGGTCTCAACTATTAAGTAAGTGTGGGAGCTGTGAGGTGGCGATGTAACCAACAGATAAAGCATCAATAATGCCTGACTTCAGGGAGAGATAAGGCAAATGCAGTAAGAGACAAACTATATATGCTATGACCTGCCTTGCTTACTGATGGCATTTCAGTGGCTTGTTCATATCTCTGTGGTTGTCTGTCTGCATTGCCTTTTCATGGGTTTCATTTACTACACCTGGATCCTTATGATAAATATCTCCTTTACACTTAATCTTCAGGCACTAATTCTTTATTCTAAATGAGTTTATCAGATGGTTTTCCTTCTGGACCGGTTTATAGGGGAAGCACAAGAATACTGGCATATAGGTAAAAGATATAGGAGTTTGACAGCCTCCATGTTTTATGAAGGCCAGACCTTCATAAATATAACCAAACACAGAGAAACAAATACTGATGGGATACCCTATTTATATATCTTAGAGAGAGAAGTTCTTTGTAGTGGAGCCTTATAGTATTTTCTGTCAAGAGAATCACAATATTAAAATTCATAGTTTTTCTGTCCACAATTTCTGATACACTTACCAACTCATTTCTTCATATCCTTTATTTTAATAAACTTTTTATTCTGAGGTAATTGTAGATTTGCATGCAGTGATAAAAATAAAATTAGAGATACTATGTATCCTTTGCCAAAATTCCACCAATGGTAATATCTTACAGAAGTACAATATCAAAATCAATACATTGATATTAATATAGTCAAGGTAAAGAAAGGTTCCATCACCATGAAGATTCCTCATGTTGCCCTTTTATAGCCAAACTCACTTCCCTTCCATTCCTAACCCTCCCTAATCAATGGAAACCACTAATCTATTCTCTATGTCTACAATTTTGTCATTTTGAAAATGTTACATAAAGAGAATCATACGATATGTGAACTTTGGGAATTGGCATTTTTTCACTCAGCATAATTCTCTGGAAATTCATCTAGCTGTGTATCTATAGTTTCTTCCTTTTTATTGCTGAGTAGAATTCCACGGTATGGATGCACTACAGTTTATTTAACCAGTCATCTTTATAAGGACATCTGGGTTATTTCCACTTTTTTTCTATTACAAATAAATCTATGAAATTTTATGTGCAGCTTTTTGGGTGAACACAAGTTTTCACAAATTAAGTGGCAATTGTGGTTCAAAAGGTAGTTGCATGTTTAGTTATATAAGAAACTGCCAAACCGTTTCCAACAATGTATGTACAATTCAGTTTCTCCATATCCTTGCCAGGATTTCTGTTGTCACTATTTTAATTGTAACCATTCTGATATAGGGTAGTAACATATCCTTATGGCTTTAATTTGATTTTTTGAAATGGCTAATTCTATAGAACATCTTTTTTGCTATTTGCCCTCTATATATCCTTTTCCATGAAATGTCTCATCATGCCTTTCACCATTTTCTCATTGTATTGCCCAAGTTGTTGTTGATGACAAGTTTATTGTTTAGCATTGAGAGTTTTAATACATTGTTGATAGTAGTCTTTCGGCGTATGTGGCAGTTTGAGATTATATTTGAATCCCCCAAAGAGAGATTATGTTTGTAAACTAATGTATTCCTTGGGGAGTATACCTTTTGAATGCATTAGATTCAGCTGACATGTCTTGATTAAATTACCTACTAAGATTAGGGCTTTGATTTGACCATGTCAGTAGGGTGTGACTCAGGGTTGGGTCCATGCTCCCTTGATGGACTGAAGTAAATGGACACTCACTCAAGACACATGGGGAGAAGAGAGAGAGGTCCAGAGATGCCAGAGGAGAGAAGGCTCAAATAGCTAAAGCCTGGGGAGAGCTGAGTCATTCACCTAATAGTTTGCAGTTGAGTAGATGGGCAGCAGAGAAAGCCTGGAAAGAAATGAGCCCTATGCCAGACTGATATAGGAGGAACTGAGAGACAAGCCCTATGCCAGCCTACGCTGAGATTGAGAGAAGCTGGGCGCATGGAGCCTTAAGACGAAGAAGAAAGGAGACACCAGGCAGAGATCATCTGCCGTCTTGCTAAAACATGTTGCAACTGACTTTGGTGAGAAAGTGGCCTTGAGTTGTAATTGTAAGCTTTTACCTGGAATAAATACCCTTTATAAAAGCCAACAGATTTCTGGTACTTTGCATCAGCACCCCTTTGGCTGACTAATACAGCATATATTTGCTTTGGATTGCAATTATTTTCTCACAGATTGTGGCTTGTATTTTCATCCTCTGAATAGGGTCTTTCATAGAGCAAAATTTCTAGTTTAGATGAAACCCAATTTAATACTATTTTCTTTTATGTGTTCTGCTAATGGTGCAGATCTTTAAACTCTCTGCCTAATACTAGACCCCAAAGATTTGTCCTATGTGTGTGATTCTTTTTCTTTAAAACTTTACACTTTAAAACCTTAAAACTTTTCCCTCCCTCCCTTTCTTCTTTCCTCCCTTCCTTCTCTTCATCCATTTTCCCTCTGGATATCCAATTAGTCCAGCATTATTTGTTGAAGAGACTATCTTTTCTCCATTGAATTCACTTTGTACCTCTGTCAAATAGCAGTTGAAAGCATTTTTATTGGTCTATTTGTGAGTTCTCTCTTTTGTTACATTGATCTCTATGTCTATCCTTCTGATACCACAGTCTTGATTACTGTGGCTATATAATAAACCTTGAAATTGAGTAGACTGATTCTTCCATCTTTATTGTCTCTTTTCCATTTGTCTTAGCTATTCCAATTCCTTTTCCTTGCCATATAAATTGTAAAGTAAGCGTGTAAATATCTCCAAAAGATTTTGACAGGATTTACCTTAAACCTGTGTCTCTGTTTAGAGAGAATTGATAACTTTACTATTTTGAGTCTTCTAATCCATGAACATGGATATATGTCAATTTATTTGTATCTTCTTTCATTTCTTTCATTAATGTTTTGTTGTTTTCAGATGCCAACTCATGTAGAAGTGTTGCCAGATTTACAAGTAAATTTGTTGATTTCGAGGAATTGGGAATCATGATGTGTTTTTAATTTAGGTGCCCATATGCTCCATGCTAGTACATAGAAATACAAATTATTGACTTTAAATTGAATTGAATTGATTTTTAAATATTTTCCTATGTTCTGTAACTTTAATGATCTCAGTTATAAATTCTAGGAATTTATTGTAGATTTCTTGAGATTCTTTACATAAACATATAATCTTCATGGAAAATGTTTTCCTCTTTATTTCCTATCTGTATGCATTTTATGTCCTTTTATTGCCTTATTGCACTCCCTATCACTTACAGAACCATGTTGATAAAGAGCAATGAGAGCAAATATTTTTGCCTTTTATTGTATCTCATTGGTAAGGCACTCAGACTTTCATGATTAAGTATAGTGCTAGCTATAGTAATTTTGTAGATGCACTTAATCACTTTTTCAACTTGAGCAAGTTCCCCTCCTTTTCGGATTTTATAAGAGGTTTTTGTGTTTTGTTTTGTTTTTATATGAATGGGTATTGAATGTTATCAAATGCTTTATCTGCATCAATCATATCATTTTTCTTTTTTAGCCTGTTAATATGGAGGATTACATTGACTAATTTTTGAATATCGAACCAGCCTTAAATCTTTGAAATAAACTACACTTGGTTTTTATTGCTGAATTATATTTGCTAAAAATTTGTTAAGGATTTTTTGGCTTATATTCATGAGGGATATTGATATGTTGTTTTATATCATACTCTCTTCATCTGGTTGGGAGAAGTGGTCCCTCCTCCTCCTCCCCTTATTTCTAGGCAGGTGTGGAATCGCTGTTTATTCTTTAAATCTTTTATAGAATTCTTCAGTGAAAGCCTTAGAACCTGGTGATTTATTTTGGGGGGGATTTGTAAATTACAAATTCAATTTCGTTAACGGATACCAGGCCACTCAAATCATCTATTTCATCTTTGTTTAATTTTGCTGGTTGTCTTAGTTTGCCACAGGGCTGCTGATGCAAAGTATCAGAAATAGATTGGCTTTTATAATGGGAATTTATTTAGGATAAAAGCTTACAGTTCTGAGGCTCTGAAATGTTCAGGTCAAGGCATCAGCAGAGATGCTTTCTCACCGAAGTCAGCTATTGGTGATTCTGGTGTCTTGCCACGTGGCAAGGATGGCAGCTGATCTCTGCTGAGGTCCTTGCCTTCCCCTCAGAATATACTGTCTCCCAGAGCTCACCTCTGGGCAATCAGGCATAGGGATTATCTTTTTCCAGGCCTCCTTTCTCAGTTTTGGCTGTTCTCCTTCTTCCCAAGTTCAGCTGTGGGCTATCGGGCATATGGCTCATCTCTTCAGCCTTGAGCTGCTCCATGGGCCCAGCTTCACGGGGCCTTCATGCTTAAGCTTTGACTGCTAGTGATCCTTGAGTCCTCTCTCAGTAACAAGTCCAAAAATGGTTGTCTCCTTTCTCTGTCTCCACTTCTATAAAGCTCCAGGAAGAGAGTGGCCACCCAACCTGAGTCATGCCTTACTGACGTAGTCCAATCAAAAGAGCCCCATACCCACAGGAATGGATTACTTCAAGAATATCATCCGTTTATTTTGGGGGCACACCAAATTCAACCTGTCACACTAGTTTGTTGTTTGTTTGTTTTTTTGGTGAGGATTTTTTGTTTTTTTAAAGATTTATTTATATATTTATTTCTTCCCCAACCCCTCACCCCCTTGTCTGCTCTCTGTGTCCATTTGCTGTGAGTTCTTCTGTGTCTTCTCTTCTCTTTAGGCAGCACCGGGAACTAATCCTGGGGCCTTCCAGAGTAGGAGAGAGGGGCTCAATCTCTTGCGCCATCTCAGCTCCCTGGTCTGCTGCATCTGTTATGGTCTCTCCTCTGTGTCTCTTTTTATTGTGGCATCTCACCATGTGGGCCAGCTGCCTTCACCAGGAGACCCTGGGAATTGAAGTCTGGACCTACCATATGAAGATGAGAGCACAATTGCTTGAGTCACATCCCCTTCTCTAGTTTTTTGTTTTTGACATCATCAAGATGTCAAATTTATATCTGTAGAGCTTTTTTTGTAGTATTCTCTTCACCTTCTTATTCGTCTGATGTCTGTAGGGTCTGTGGTGAGTAAAACCTTTTTCTTTCTCGATGTTAGTAATTTGCATCATCTCTCTATTTTTGTTTGTTACTCTTGCTAGAGCTGTATCAATTGTATTGATCTTTTCAAAGAGCCTGTTCTTTGTTTCATTGATTTTCTCTATCATTTTTTCTGTTTTCAATTTCATTGATTTCTGCTATTTCCTTTATTGTTCCCTTAATTTTATTTGCTTTGGACTTGTTTTGCTCTTCTTTTTCTAGGTTTTTGAATGGAAGTTTGGATTACTGTTTTGAGACTTTTCCTCTTTTCTTATATATGCAATTCATGCTATATAATTCCCTTTCAGCACTGCTTCATCTATGTCTCACAGATTTTAAGAACATGGTCCATCTTAATAAATATTCTGTGGATACTTAAAAAAAGAATGTGTATTCTGCTGTTGTTGGGTGGACTGTTCTATAAAAGTCAATTAGATCTTGTTGGTTGATAGTGTTGATTTCTCAATATCTTTTATGAATATGTGTCTGCTTCTATCAGTTGTTGAGAGTGGTACTGAAGTCTTCAAACAATTGTGACTATGTCCATTTCTCTTTAAAAATTCTTGAATAGGTAGGTACATGTATTTGCCAAATTTTGAAAGTTTTCAACCATTATTTCTTCAAGTATGCTTTCAGGCCTAACCTTGTTATAACTTTTGTTATAATCCCATAGGTCCTTGACGTTTCATTCATTTTATTTTTAATTTTCTTCTCTGTTACTTGATAACCTCATTTATATTATTCTTCCATTTCACTGACTCTTTCTTATGTCCCCTCAATTGTGCTAATGGGCCCATCCATTCAGTTTTTTAGTTAAGAGTGTTTCATTTACAGCTTTAAACTTTTCATTTGTTTATTTTTATATCATCCATTTCTTTGATGAGAAAAATTAAAGTATAAATTGGCTTCCGTTTTCCACACCTTTAACATGTTCTAAAGAACACTGTTATCTTTGCCCTACCGTTCCCTTTTTCTATCTTCCATCACAGTACCTATTTGCTTTTTGTTACATCATTATGTATATTGTATATTTTCTTTTCTCTTTTCTTTTCTTTTTAAAAAAGCTTTAAACTCCATTAATGTTACATAGAAAATATAGGGGATTCCCATATACCCCACTCCCTCCCAGACAAATGTCTGTCTCACAACAATGCAATGTGTTTGTGGTGGGTTGATGTATGGGACCCCAGTATGATGTTATGCATGTTTGTTTTATAATTTCACAACTTTTATTATACACTTATTGTTGATGTATTTTCATGTATAAATGATATAAAAGTAATAATAACAAGTGGTTTGGGGGAAAATACACCAAATGTAAGATACTTTGGTTAGTATGAATATTTTGAGGATGCTCTTTAATCATTAGTTGAAAATGTCTCACAACAATGCAAGCTATTGATGGTAGGCTAAGGTATGAGAGCCTTGCGTGATGTTATGTATGTTTGTTTTGTAAATCCACAACTATTACTATACACTTACTATTTATGTATGTTTATGTATGAGTAATAAACTTTAATAAATTTTTAAAAATTAAATAATATGTTAGTTTTAGTGTCCTTAGAAAATTATTTCATCTTTCCTGATCGTAACTTACTGACCAAACCAAAACAGTCAAATGCTTTGATTAAATGAAGCTAAGAATCAAGTACAATATTGATAATTCTGCAAGAGAAATGCCGTAGTTTTACCTCAGTATTTATTTGCCTCTTAGATATTCAATACTTGCATTTTTTTCTGCTGTGACTTCTTCCATTGAAATAAATGACTCAAGAGTGTCTTACTGCTGACACAGATCACAGTTTGCTACTAATGGAATGTTAACTGCTTTTTAAATAACTCTGAATAAATCTGCTGATCCAGAAAAGAATTGTGTAAAAGAAATCCAATTTATTTCCTGGCTGTGCCTCTTCCACTGGCATGAAGTATCTTCTTCCTTCCATATTCTTCCTTCTTTTGGCATTGCGATGCTGAAAGTGGTACCTGACTTGTAACAGGATCTTTTCATTGGGAGAGGTGACATATTTAATAATATGTGAAGGTTACCATGTGTGGGACAGGCATCCCCCCTAAGGAAAATTATATTCTAGGATGATCTCTGGTGTAAAAATCTTTTCCAGGCAATGAGGGTTCAAAGATTCGAAAGGCAGTGCTATAAAGAATTTGGAATATTCCAAAAACAAACAAAACCTGTGACTTCAGCTTCCTCCATAGGAATTAATTCCCTGTAATATATTTTTTAAGATTTATTTTATTTATTTATCTTCTCCTTGATGCTTGCTTGCTGTCTGCTGTCTGTGTCCATTCGCTGTGTGTTCTTCTGTGTTTGCTTGTCTCCCTTTGTTGCATCAACTTGCTGCCCCAGCTCTCCACAGGTGTAGGCCATCAGCCCTCTGAGGGCACAGGCCAGCTTGCCTTCACAAGGAGACCCTGAGACATGAACCCAGGGCCTCCGATATGGTAGACAGTAGCCTAATAGGTTGAGCCTCATCTACTTCCCTCCGTGTATTATTTTGTTTGTATCTGGGTCAACCACTCACAGAGGACAATGGAAAACTTTAGCAAAAGCAAAATGCAACAACTCAGCCAGTGTTTTGAAAGCCTGAATCTCCTTGGTATTTTCCTCCTTCGTATTTTCCTGCTTTGCATGCATTTGCCTTTGTAAGACAATTCAACCCAGGTAGAAAACAATCCCTTTTGTAAAATAATCCATCCTAGGGGGAAAATTGTCACATGGTTTGGAAATTGGAGCTGACCTTTACTTCCAGATCTTTATATAATTTGTTTTTCATTAAAACGATGATACAGTATATCTGAAAATGACATCTTTATGAAAAAATTATGAAATAAGGCACTTATAAGAGATTTCTTTTTCTAAATCTCAAAAAAGATGATGAATGATTTATTAAGCAAAGTTCTTCTCTTAGATTCATAATTACTTAATTGCTTTCAAGGAGTTGTGTAAGCTGTTGTGGGCATTATAGATATATGTAGGCTATGAATTGTTCTTAAGGTGTTAATTTGTGTGTTTAAGAATAGAAAATGATAAGAGTTATATGGCTCTATATTAAACTCAAAATGTGGGTCATGAGATGCTGCCACACCATGTGACCTTTCATAATAAAAATAGATAACATTGAATCTACATTTCAGCATCGCTTTCTCCTGAGCACAGCATTTAAACTATACTGCCCGTGTAGAGTTTCCAGAAATATGACCTAGTGAATCTGAACAACTTTTACTTTATAGGACAAAGTTTGGTCCCTTTGAAATCAGCGAGTCCGGAAACGTCACTGAAACAGGGCCTTTCCACAATTTTAGATCCATGCTTTTCTTATTTCTATTTTAAAAAATATTTTTGTAAATAAATAATCTTAAGTGTAAAGCTGAGTTAATTTTTACATATGTATGCATCCATGAAGCCAGAACCAAGATTAAGATATAGAACATACCCAGTACCTTGGAAAGCCCCCTTTTATTCCCGCCTAGTTAATACTCCCCAAAAGATAACCAAAATTTCAAACCCTCTTTATGAAATAGTTTTGGCTGGTTTTGAACTTCATATTAATAGAGTCCTATATTGTGTCCTTTTTTGTGTTTGGCCTTCTTTTGCTTGATATTATGTCTGTGAGAGGCATCCAAGTGTTTGCAGATATCAATAATTTATTATTTTTATTGCTGAGTTGAATCCCATTATATAAACAAATAAAATGTATTTATTCACCCACGGATGGACATTTGCACTGTTTCCAGTTTTGAGACATTTTCTATAAAGGTACCAAGAATATTCTGATCCATGTATTTTTATGCACACCTGTAAACACTTCTATTGTATATATATTGCCAAGAAAGGAATTCCTAGATAATACAATCCTTTTCTAGCTTTATTATGTGCTGTCAAAGAGTTTTTCCCAAGTAGTTTTAACAATTTACCCTCCATCCTGTAATGTGTGAGAATTCCAGTTACTCTATATTCTTGCTAACACTTGGTATTGTCAGTTCTTTTAATTTTAACTCTCCTGGCAGTGATAAAGTGGTATCTCCTTGAGGTTTGAATTTGCATTCCTGATGACTAATGATATTGAGCATCATTTTATATGCTAATTGGATTAGATGCAAACTCTTTTAATATAAAAGTATCATAAATTAAGTGTTTGCAGTTTTCTTCAAAGATCTTAGATGTAAATACTGTCAATCACAAAATTGCTTGAAAGCATTCATTATTATTCAAATTAATAAACTTGAGAATAAGAAACCAGAATCACATTTCATAGCTGCAGGCCAGTGGTAAGAAAGTGTTATGGCCTCCAAGCTTCGTCTCAAGCAAAGCTTCTGTGCCCAATTGTTTTTTGTTCTGTGCTAATCATAAAAACATTCAAAGCATGATGTCAGCTGCAAAAAATCAGAGAGGTACACGGGAATGCTGACTGCTGAGGTGATAACTCGTAGAACAGCACAGGGTTTAAACTTTAGTATAAGATTTTATAAGACATATTCAGTGGCATTTTGACACACGTAAGTATTCAAGTTTTTATCTTTCTGAGTATTGCATCATAAGTGTATATTACTCATAATGTATATGAATATGTGTCTATAATACAGAGAACACTTCAGAGGTAATGTGTTTACTATAAACAAATAGTCATCTAAAAAGCTCTCACTAGTTCATGAAGCTTCACAAGTTGTTGGAGGCACATAAATGAAAAAGACTATCCACTTTTCTGGAAGCAAGAGAGTCCCAGCGATACTCAGGTCTTAAATTGAAGGAAGTATTCCTCCTACTCTGACATGAACATTAATTTGTGTGGTAGTGCCTACATGCTTATAGTGGCTTACCACATTGGGAGTTTGACTAAAAATGCAGCCACCTCCATTTCATCAGGACATCTGAGTCTTCCTAGGCTACCAATCACTTGACATTTGCCCTCAAGGGTTATGAATGTGTCACAATTTCAGGCTACACTTATGGAAGTTAGTGTAACCAATAATGTCTTTTTGCTTTAAATAAGATGAGTTTCACTTTAATTGAAGCAATTGAATGTTAATGCTTGACAAGGTGAATTCTGTAGTCCCACTTCAGTTTGAGTCCTGGGCAAATCACTAAATAGCTATCTAAGACTCCATTTTCCTTAGAATATGAAAGCAGATAAGCCACTGCTCCAACCTTTTCTCAGAGTTGTGGAGACATTGTACATGAAATTGCTCAGTAAACTAAAATTTACTAAAGTAATATAAATCATTATTTTCATTAGATTTTTGGAACTTCTGAGAGTACCTGTCTCCCAGGAAAAAGTACAGGAAAAGATAAAGTGGTATTTTAGGAAGTCTTTAAAGTAAAGTACTATATATATTTGAGGAAAATGCTGTATTGGTTCTCAGAGTGGTTCCCAGACCAGCTTGACCTGTTGCTAACTGGGATCTTATTAGAAATGCAAATTGTTGGGTCCCACCCCAGATCAACTGAATCAGAAACTATGAGGGCCAGACCCAGTTGTCTGTTTTAACATGCCCTCCAAGAGATTCTGATGCACCACTAAAGAGTGAGAATCTCTGACATAATGAATACCGCATTGGTCTGGGAGTTAAAAGATCTGAATTTTTGTTCAAAATCAACTGGTTTTGTGACCTTGAACTAGCCACTTAGTTTCTCTGAGCATCAATTTCCTCATCTCCAAATGAGGTCTGGATCGTATGACCTCCTGTGCTCTTTCTAGTACAGCCCTATACGATAGGCCTGATACATACAATGTAGGTAAGGAAACTCTGGGAAACTGCTCTCCAGAGCTTGGAGAATTATATGGCCTGGTAGACTATCCAAACTGCTGATAGTTAAACCACTTGGGTCTTTACTTAATTTTTTAAATGAATGTTTAGCTAGAAGAGAGTTGATTTTCATTTCCAAATACAATTGTAAAATGTAAATATTGTCTCACAAATAGAAAGCATTTCAAGCTTCGAATCACAATTGTCATTGGTATTTGGATTTTACAATTAAGCCTAGATGATTTGGGTTGATTTCCTTGTATTTTTACAATTCTGCATTCTATTTGATGCAGTGTGGGGACATATACTTCCTAAGTTACAAACTTTAAGAAACCACGTGTACACTCTTAGTTAAAACTATTTGTGACTCTCAAAAGTGTTTTTTTTCCTTTTTTTATTTAGCAATTTTTTGTCTTTTTTAAAAAAGATACATAGGTCAAACAAAATGTTACATGAAAATATATGAGGTTTCCATATACCCCACTCCCGATGCCCCCCACTCCTCCCACATCAACAACCTCTTTCATCGGTGTGGCACATTCGTTGCATTTGGTGAATACATTTTGGAGTACTGCTACATCGCATGGATTAGAGTTTATACTGTAGTTTACACTCTCTCCCAGTCCATTAACTGGGTTATGGCAGGATATGTAATGTCCTGCATTTATCCCTGCATTATTATTCAGGACAACTCCAAGTCCCAAAAAATGCCCCCATATCACACCTCTTCTTCCCTTTCCTTGACCTCACCAACTCCTGTGGCCACAGTCTCCACATCAGTTATACAATTTCTTCCACTGCTAGAGTCACAATAGTTCTAGAGTAGAATAGAGTAGAATTAGAGTAAGTCCACTCTAATCCATATTTTATTCCTCCATCCTGTGGACCCTGGGATGGCAATGGCCACTCCACCTCTAAATGGAGAGGGGGCTTAGATCCCACATGGCTGATGGATACAATTCTCCTGCTTGCAGTTGTAGACTCTCTCCATTACCTTGTGTGGTTGTTGACCGTTCTGACCTCCCTGTTAGCTGGCCTGGGTAAGTCTAACGAACCAGAGAGTAGGTGTTGCAACTCTGCTGAGGCTCAGGGCCCAGCTGGCACATGGACAGCCCAGAGATTCAAGTCTCCTGAGCATTCACCAAGCCCAGCACCAACCATAGGTTCAATAAAAGTGACAGAAGAGACATGTGTAGATAGGTCACGTCCGAGTCCAACTCCCTCACACTCAGGAGCACAAATTCCGAAGAAGGGCCCACTGACAAGGCACTGAACTCCAGAGCTATCTGCCATGACAGTAGAACCTATGTGTCTCCGTAGCCCTCAAGAGAACCACTATCTGTGGTTGTGATATAGCCTGTGCATTAAAACAAAATTATTTCCAAGAGTACCTAGTCTCCAAGATGGTCAAATAAGTAATTTAGGCCCTACAGTCTTTGAATGTTCAGAAGGGATGTGAGACTGAATGTGTATTCAGGGCTGCCTCCAGACGATGTGGAAGATATGCTAATCCAAACTGGCTTGGATGTGGAGAATATGTAACTCACCGGGAGGAAATAACCTATCTGATACTAAGATCTGAAGAACCTAACCAAAGGTCTGTTTACCATCACTGTTAGTCTTCCTAATCCTATATCCTCTGTATAAAAGGGTCTGTAAAAGGCTGTTCGGGGCTCGGTTTTTATTAGGACAAGAGTCCGCCGAGCCCGGCCGGTCGAAATAAACCAACTTCCTTCTCGGTACTCTCGTGTCCTGTCCTTCGAAACCGCGCCTATCCGAATTTCTCCACTACAGTTGTATCTATTTTTGCTCTCTCTGGGATCCTGCTAAGGCGTGCCTAAGTGCGACCCCTCTGTTGACCTCCTGACTCAGTTTGAAGTCTCTTAGCCATATAAACTCATTAGTTTTTACCATTTCCCCCTTTCATTCAAGGTCTTCTTCTAGTTGCATCACCAGCTGGTGATTGGTAGTAATCCCTTGGCTCCAGGGAGGCACATCTTTGGGAGTCATGTCCCATGCTAGGGGAAAGTAATGCATTTACATGCTGAGTTTGGCATAGAGAGTGGCCACATTTGAGCAACATGGAGGCTCTCACGAGGTAATTCTCAGGCACCCTGCAGCTATAGTTCTAGTTGAAATTTCAAGCACACAGGCTCATAATCATAGTCATCAATATAAAGCGTCCATCATTGGACTATCCTTCACTGGTCTTCACCATTGCACTTGTGGGATGGTTGCTGTTCCATTGGGGAACTCAGGCCTCCCTCAGTTGTCGTGTGTAACTCTACCTACTATGACAATACCCAACGAATATCCGAACATATTTATATACCCTATATATATGCCCTGGAGAATTCCCTCCCACCCATGCATCCCCCATCAATGACACCCTCCATCAGTACTCCTCCCCTGCTGTAGTTGAACCCCTCTGTGATCCAAAACTTCTTCAAAAATGAAGCCTAATATATTGTCAAATTCAATTAGTAGGAAAATGCAATAGTAATGATAGGTTTAAAGATTAGAAATAGAATACATAATAATTTAGAAAAACTAAAGGTAAAAAATAAATTGGGGTATTAAAAATTAAAAATATCATCACACTTTATTAAAAAGTGTTTTTTTAAAGGACTTTTAAACATACTACCAACACTTGTCAGTTGTTTGTGCAAATGTGCCACATGTCTCTGGTTAACAAAAAGATATTAAAAATTCACAGTGACATGAAACATTGGCCTCTCTGAAACACCCTTAGGGAGAATGGTGAGTTTATCAGCTATGGCAGGGGTTGGGTTTCATTTCTATAAAGCCCCTCCATCAATCACCAGGACCTTTCTGGGCAGAAATTTAAAAAATTTTAGCAAAGTTATGAGGAAAAAAGAGCATGCTGGACTTGAAAGACCTTAAACAAAGGTCATATTTGGAAGCAGAAGGAAAATCCAGGAGCTTATTTTCTTCTCAGAGATAACTGAGCTACCAGAAGGCTGGCCAGAACATCTTTTGTTTTCACCCCATGTAGCTCCAGAGATGCTGACAGCACTTCTGGGGCCTGGGAGACAACAGTTGCTTGTAGAGCTGTTGTTTGCTCCTTTTAATCACAATTAAAAAGCAATTTAACCTTGGGCCCTCAAGGTTCAGACAGCAATATTCAGGGCTGGGACAAAAGTCCAATCTTCATTAACAATCCACAGGAAGCACATTTCATCCCATAGTGGATTGTATTTGCAGAATTAAACAATTTTGTGGGTAAAGGAAATACTTAGTTTAAAACAACCCCAAACATTATTATGTTTTTAATCCCTGCAAAAATTGACAGCAAATGCTGGAAATTAAGCTACACAAGCAGCAAATATGAGGCTTTTAAACCTGGACCTATGAAGATTTATAACAAAGACCCAGACAAGTGTTTAATTGCTCCTTAATGAAGATTTGTGTAGAGTTGTATCCTATATACATGAAGTCACAAAGAAGTAACAAGATCTGGTACTTAATCTTGTCTGGGTCTGTGGGTGGGCATTATTATGTAGAGGGTAAGTTAAATGAAAGAAGAACAACGGAGTATGGACATAATATGATACATATTGAATTCCCATTCATATTGAGGTTGTAGGGATTGAATGAGGAGGGTCACTCAAAATTGTTTGAATCTTGACACATGTCTGAGATAAGCCTATTTCATTAGATCCAGATAAATTGGGTAAGTTTTATATAATATAGTCTCCCTTACTTCTGTCTCATGTTAATTATTTGCACTCAAAGAACAGTGCAGGAGATTTCTACTTTCAGCCAAGATGGCGTATCCCTCTTCTTCCAAGGTCCTCCCTCTTCCAACAAAATCCTCTGAACATAACACAGCATGTAAGCATAGGAACACTCTGAAAGGCGGAAAGAAGGTGAACCATCTAGGGACCTCAGGATTTGAGGAACGACATAGCAGTGAGTTAACTGGGTTTTCTTATCATCTCCATATATCGCAAACATGGCACTAAAGAAGCATCCAACCCAGAACTGACAACAAGAACGGACAAGAAAAGTCAATTTCCCATATCCAAAGACTGGGGACAATGTAGCCTAACAACAGAATACTTTTTTTTTGCAAATAGCTTCCCTACTCCAACCAAGAAAAAATGGACAAACCATACCCATCCACCATGGTTCCATTGGGGTCAAGTGCAAATTAATCTTCCACTCCACCACAGAAGCAGATGATAGAACTCGGATTCCTCACCCAGGTGGTGCTGGCAGGGCTGAGATGGAAGCTAATTTTCTATCCCCCACTAGACAGGGGCAGGCAGGGCACTGATTCCCCTGCCAAAAGAGTATCGGTGAGGCTGGGAGGGGAGGGGCTCTTCCATCACCCACTCACTGGAAGCAGGGAGTGTTCCAATTTCTCTGCTAGTGTATGCAAGACCAAGTGAGGAACTGATCTTCCATGCTCCACCCTTCAGAAGTGGGTGATGATACCATTCTTGCCCTACCAACGGTAGTGTCAGCACTGCCCAGCATTGAGCTGACTCTCCACATCCACCTGAAAGAAATAATGAATTCGAATTAGGCACAGCTGGTAACCACTAGGCTTCCCCTTCCTGTCTGCTCTCAGTGGAGGACAATGGGAAGCAGAGCCACTACCTCCACCTGGCAGGAATGTGGAGGACTGAGGGGAGAAAGAGCTAATCAGCACTTCATTTCCCCCTCCAATCATTTTTTTCCATTTCTTTTTTTTTGAAGTCTTTTTTTCTTTATTTGTAAAAGAAGCTTTAGATGGCATAAATATTACATTAAAAATATAGATGATTCCCATTATCACCCACCCCTGGTCCCTCCCACACTTTCCCCTATTAACAACATCTTTCATTAGTGTGGTACATTTGTTACAATTGATGAATATGTATTGAAGCCTTGCTGCTAACCATGGTCTATAGTTTACATTTTGGTTTACAATTTGCACCACACAATTTTATAGGTTCTGACAAAATATATAATGGACTGTGTCTGTCATTGTACTATTATGCAGAACAACTCCAATGGCCCTGAAATGCCCCATGTTACACCTATTCTTCCCTGTCCCCCGCCTTAGAACCTGTGGTGACCTCTGCCTTTATATCATTGTTACAAGATCTTTAATTACTAGGATAATAATAAGTCTACTTTGGTCCATAGTTGCATTCACACCTTATGTTTGTTTATTACTCAATCTTGAGGATTTTGTGATGGTGATGCCCGCTCTGCTTCCAACTGAGATGGCCCTTGGATCCCATGGATTATTACTACACACAACTAGCAATGCATTTGGAAAAAGACCTTGACCAAAAGGGGGACATGTTAAGTACAAATAGTTCTTGTGACTAAGAGATTTCAAAATGAGTTAGGAAGTCATTCCATAGGTTACACTTCTGCACATCTCAGGAGGATCTCAATGACTGCCACAGTAAACAGTGCTTCAAGCAGGGATGCTCCTGAGGGCTTTAGAGACATCTGGACACTGTAGGCAGGGCAGACAACCCTAGGAAACTGGTATCCCCTCAGTGGGCCTTGCCTTGGAATATATGATAACTTATCTCCCCAATGTATCAGGGTTTGACTCATTTATAATTTTCCTACACATGCTTCTTATGCCCCTTTTATTTGAATGTTTAATTAGCACTATACCAGTTAAATATATGGTCCCAGAGACTTAACTCTTCTATCTGCTCATATGCTGGTTGAGTCCTGAATCTCAGCAAAGTTGCAGCCAACACCTGCTCTCCAGTTCATCACACTCACCCAGGACAACTAACAAAAGGATGATGATGGGCAATGCCCATCCCCCCAATGCAGTATCTACAACTGCAAGCAAGACAGTTCCATCCTTACACAACCAATCCAATGTCCACATAGAAGAGGTGGCATTGGATTGGGAAAAGTGGACATGGTGGACGATGGGTATGGGGAAAGGCAGGAAGAGATGAGAGGTGGAGGCGTCTTTGGGACATGGAGCTGCCCTGGATGGTGCTTCAGAGGTAATCACCGGACATTGTAAATCCTCACAGGGCCCACTGGATGGAATGGAGGAGAGTATGGGCCATGATGTGGACCATTGTCTATGAGGTGCAGAGGTGCCCAAAGATGTACTTACCAAATCCAATGGATGTGTCATGATGATGGGAATGAGTGTTGTTGGGGGGGGGAGAGGGGGGGGTGGGGGGGTGGGGTTGAATGGGACCTCACATATATTTTTTTAATGTAATATTATTACAAAGTCAATAAAAAAAAAGAATAAAAAAAAAAAAGACAGTTCCATCCTTTAGCCCTCCACTCTTTATATTGTGTCAGCAGGTTCCAACAGGAAGCTAACTTTCCATTCTTACCCTGTAGCATCAAAGCCCTATGTGAGTCATTCATTCCTCACCGCCCCCATCATGGTGTCAGAGGGACCCAGCTAGGAGCTGAGCTTACATCTTTATTTAGAGGCAACAAACCAGGGCAAGTTAGTTCCTTCCACTCATGGGAAAGATGTCAGCTGAGTGAGGGCTAGCTGAACATCCACTGCACTGATCTGCAATGAGGAAATGTAAGTCCTTGACTTTTATTGGGGTGCTGTCCATGGTGTACAGCAAGAAACCGAACACTCACACAACCCTCAGGCTCCACCTCAAGAAGGGACTGCCTGCTATAAAAGATTAAATAGGATCCAGAATCTCCTAATATAATGCCCACAATGTCAAGGATAGAACTAAGAAATAGGAAAATCACAGGTTGAATGAGAAAAGAAAATAAACAGATGCCAAAACCAAGATGAATCACATGGTGGAATTACCAGAAAGGATTTTAAACTAGCCATCCTTTTAAAAATGATTCAATAAACAATTACAAATTCTCTTGATAAAAAAAGCAAATCAGGCAGGAGTTCACAAACAGAAGGGCAGGAGTCTCTTGAGAGCATGGATGGTTCCTAATAGGGGAGGACAAGCCAGTGTGTCAAGACCTCAGTGTTTTTGCAGGTAACTATGAATCTTGTCACCCAAGGAGTGAAGCTGGGGGTCACCATGGTCCTTGAGGGGAAGGGGAAGGAGGAATAGAATAGATGAGACAGGGGATATTTAGTGGGCAATAGAAAAGTTCTACATGATTTTGTAATGATGGACACAGGTCATGTTAAATATCATCAAAATTTATAAAAGTGTACAGTCTAAAATATAAACCATAATGTAAACTATTGACCATGGTTATTAGCTATGCTTCACTATTTGTATATCAGTTGTAACAAAGATACCATCAACATATAAAAAGATATTAATATTCAAGGGGGGCAAGGGGGAGGATATTGGGGATATGGGAGTCCCCTGTATTCAGTATGTGACTTTACTATGACCTAAAACTTTTTTGAAAACAAAATGAAAATAAGTAAGACACTGGGGAATAAATGGAAAAAAAAATTCACTCTACATACAGGACAACAGATATTACAGTATTGAAAGGCAAAATGTCAAAAAAAATTTTAAATATTTTTCATTACTTTTTAATATTCCAATCTTTTAATTTTATTTTATTTCTAGTTTAAAAAATTGTTATGTATTTTATTTCTTATACTTAAACCTACCATTATTATTTCATTTTACTATTAATTGTATTGGCTATTTTTTTTTTTTTGGCTTCATTTTGGGTGAAGCTTTGGATCACAGAAGGGTTGCAGGTAGGGCAGGGGAGGATCACTGATGTGGAGTGTCCGTGATGGGGGATACATGGGAGTAGGTTCTCCTGGGCATATGCATAAGGTATATAAATGTGTTCAAGTGTTCGTGGGGCATTGTCACAGTGGGTGGAGACTCACACAGTAGCCGAAAGAGTGCTTAGTTCCCATCCTAGAGAGCTCTGCCATGTTCTATGGTGGAGTAGCAGCAGTCTCCCAAGTGCAGGGGCAGTGACTGTAGGGGGAGGACGGTCCATTGATGGGCCCTTGGTGTCGACGACTATGATTGTGAGCCTTTGCTCTTGGGGTTGAGACTTGGCCTGGTATTGTGGGGTGCCTATGGGTTGCCTTCTGGGATCCTCCTTATTGTTCAAATGTAGCTTCTCAGTAAGCCAAACTCAGCATATAAATGTATTGCCTTCCCCCTAGCATGGGATGTGACTCCTGGGGATGGGCCTCCCTGGCACCAAAGGATTCCTACCAAGCACCAACTAGAGGTGCAGCTGGAAGAATACCTTGAATAAAAGGGAGAAAAGGCAAGGACAAATGAGTGTATATGGGTGAGAGACTTCAAAGTGAGTCAGGAGGTCAACCCAGAGGTGACACCTGTGCACATCTCAGTGGGATCTCATGGAGTGCCAGGGTGGATAGTGCCCCAGGTGGTGGAGCACCTGGGGGCTCTGGAGATGTCCAGGTCCTGTGGTCTGTGTGGATGGCTCTGGAGTTTGGTACCTTGCTGGTAGGCCCTGCCTTTGAGTTTGTGCCCCTGAGAATGACAGAGTTGTACTCAGTTATGTTTTCCCTACACATGGCTCATTTGACCCTTCTGTTTGGGCCTATATTTGGTGCTTGAGTTTGTGGGTGTAGCTGGGAGACTGGGGTCTTTGGGCTGTCCGTATATCACCTGGGCCCTGAGCCTCAGTAGAGTTGGAACACATACTCTCCAGTTCATTGGGCTCACCCAGGACAACTAACAGGGAGGTGAGGATGGACAACCACCACACCAAGGAACTGAGAGAGTCTACAACTGCAAGCAAGAAAGCCCCATCCATCAGCTGTATGGGATCACAACCCCCTCTCAATTAGAGGTGGAGTGGGCATAACCATCCCAGAATCTTCAGGATTGGGGAATGAATGAGGGACTAGAGTGGACTTACTGGTATTCTATTATAAACGTATTGTGATTCTAGCAATGGAAGAAATTACAGCATTGATGTGGAGACAGTGGCCACTGGAGGCTCTGGGGACAGGGAGAGGGAAAAACAGGTGTAATATGGGGGCTCTTTTGGGACTTGGGAATCATCCTGAATGACATTGCAAGGACAGATACAGGTCATTTTATATCTTCCCATAACGTGCAGAATTGTGTGTGATAGAGTGTAACCTACAATGTGAACTATGGTCTATGCTCAGGGGCAATGCTCCAGGATGCATTTATCAATTGCAATGAATGTGCCACACTAATGAAGGATGTTGTTTACGTGGAAGGGTCTGGAAGGTGTGACATATGGGAATCCCTATATTTTCTGTGTAACATTTATGTGATCTAAGTGTCTTTTAAAAAATAAAAAATATGTATTATTTAAAAATAAATAAATACAGTACTTGCATAGAAAAAAAAACAAATCACAGCAAGAAACAGAAGTTATATAAAATGTACCAAATGGAAGTTATAATACTGAAAAATAAAATAAGTATAAAAGTTGCTGGGTGAGCTCAGTAGTAGAATGGAGAAGACAGAGGGTAAAATCAATAGTTTTAGGGCAGCTCAATGAAATTTACCCAATCTGGACAACAAAGGGACAATAGACTGGAAATAAGTGAACAGAATCTCAGGGACCTGTGAAACAATAACAACATTAGTATCATCATTTATACAAGTATTTGTATCATCATAACATTTGCATCATCAGAGTCCCAGAAGGACTGGAAAGAGACATGAAACTATAAAAGTATTTTAAAAATAATGTCCTAAAACTTCCTAAATTTGTTGAAAGATATAAACCTACATATTCAAGAGTCTGAGCAAACCAAACACCAAATAGGATAAGCCCAATGAATTTCAAATCAAGGGACACCATAATTAAACTTCTGAAAACTAAAGACAAAGAAAAAATCTTGAAATCAGCCAGAGAGAAATGGCATATTACTTAGAGGGGAAAATCAATTTGAATGCAGCAGATTTCTAATCTCAAACCATGAAGTCTAGAAATAAGCGACAAATATTTTTCAAAGACTTAATGAAAATAATTGTCATCCAAATTCTATGTCCAGGAAAACTATCTTCAGGAATAAAGAGGAAATAAAGACATTGTCAGATAAAGGAAAACTAAGAAAAAATTTTGCTAGAAAGCCTACACTTGACTAATGACTAAGGGAGTCCTCTAAAAATACAGGAAATGAAAATAGAAGAATGCCTGTAGGGAAGGCAGAATAATGATCCCATAAATGTATTCATGTCTTAATCCCCAGAACCCGTGCTATGTTACCTTACATTCCAAAATGGTATCTGCAGATACGATTAACTAAAAAACTCAAGATGCAGAGATTATCTAGGATTTTCTATGAGGTCCCAATGTGATAACATAGGTCCTCTTAAGTGAAAGGCAGAAGCATAAGAATCAGATTCAAAGAAAGAGATGTGAAGACAGAAACAGAGATCAGAGTGATGTGATTCATGGTAGAGTGTCATGAGCACAGGAATGTGGATATCCTTTAGAAGCTGGAAAAGTCAAGGAAACAGAATCTCCCCTAGAGTGTCCAGAAGAAAAATAAGCATGCTGATTTGATACCTTGATTTTAGCCCTGTAAGATTCATATTGGATTTCTGACATCCAGAACTTTAAAATAATAAATATATGTAGTTTCAACCTACTAAGATGGCAATTTGTTACAGCAGTCATAGGAAATGAATACAGCTTCAAATTTCAAAAAGGAAAAAAAAATGAACATCATAGTTGGTACAAATAAGGGTAAATATAATATATTATTCTTCTTCTCATGAGTTTCTTAAATCATATTTGATGGTTGAAGCAAAACTTGTAACACAATCTGATGTGATGCATACACTTAAATACAAGTATACATATAATGTATGAGGGTAAAGGGACCTAAAGGGGGGAAGTAAGGTGTCTCAGTTTGATATTGTCTATGAATTCCAAAAATAGATACTGGATTATGTTTGTGAACTGGTCTTTCCCTCTGGGCATAGTAGATTGTATTGGATTCAAAAGTTTCACTTTTACTTGATTAAATTATGATTAAGACTTTGATTGGGCCACTTGATTGGACATCTACCCCAAATAAATACCCTTTATAAAAGCCAACATACTTCTGGTACTTTGCATCAGCATCCCTCTGTGGACTAATAAAGAATTTGGTAGTAGAAGTGGGGTAGAAGCTTACAGTTACCAGGCCATAAAGTGTAAGATAATTCTCTCACCAAAGTCTGTTGCCATGTGTTGGAGCAAGATAGCTGCCAATGTCTGCAAGGGTTCAGGCTCCCTCTTCCTCTCTGATTCCATGGTCCCAGCTTCTTCCAATAGCAGGTGTAGGCTAGGATAAGTCTTATTTCTCTCCTGATGCTCATTCCTCTCTGGGCTCAGCTGCTCTGGTGTCTCCACAAGGTCAAATGTAGATTATCAGGTGAATGGCTCATCTCTCTTCCTAGGCTCCAGGATCAAAACTTGAACCTCTGATGGTTTTCTCTATGACTCCCCACCCACCAAGGGGGCAGGGATGCAATGTCCTACTGATGTAGCCCAATCAAAGTCTTAATCATAATCTAATCAAGTAAAAGTGAAACCACTGAATTCAATACATTCTAATATGCCCAGAGGGACAGACCAGTTCACAAACATAATCCAATATCTATTTTTGGAATCCATAAACAATGCCAAACTGCTACACTCCATCCTCTGAATTCCAAAATGACATTACAATATTCAAAAAAACCTTATTTCAATAGCAATACTAAGTACAAAATCATATCATAATCAGTTTAAAGAAATATAGTTTTTCTTGGGGCAAAGTTCCATCTGGCTGTAGACCTCTGGAACTTACAAAACCATTTATCTGCTTCCAATATATAAGTGGACAGACAAAGGATAAGCATTTGCATTACAATAAGGAGAAATTGGGAAGGAAATATAAGTTATGGGTCCAGAACATTTCTGTAAACCTGCAGGGCATACTTCATTAGATATCAAAGTCTGAGTCATTCTTGAGATGATGGTTCCTTCTCCCCGAGACCTCATAAAATGTCTCTTTAGAGTCCATATTACTATTATCAGTCTCTTTAAAGCATTGTAAATCTTTTCTACCAAGCATCTCACAATTCCTCCAAAAATTCCCTTTACCCATTTATAAAAACCATTCCAGCATTTTGATAATTACAAAAGCACTACTCCACTTCTGGTACCAAATTATCTCTGAGTGCTGAAATCACTTCCCCTTTTAAGGCATTGAATTGATTGGTAAAAACATCTCTTGTGGCCAATGGCAATCTCCCTGGTTGATCATAGATGTAATCAGCCATCTAGGGAGTAAACTTACTGATGACTAAAACCCATAAATGTCCTTGTATTACAATTAGCCCAGTGCTTGCTTGACCAAATATCTGGGCACAATTACCTGGCCGAATTGACACATTAGCCTAATCATCACATAAGGTTTCTATACATCACCTGAAATGGAAAATGTTAACAGCACTAGACTGTGCTCAGTTATGTATGTATATTATAATAACTAGGGCAAACAGAAGACCATTCAAAGTGCTATACTCAAAAACACTATGAAGGCTATCAATATGGTTATATAAGACATCTGAAAAATCCTCCACAGAGATTCAGTGAATAAGAGGACAAATCCCACTTGTTTAGAACACTGGAACAGTAGAAATTGGAGAAAGACTTCACAAATGTTGAATCAAAGAAAAAAAATCAGGTAGGAATTTTCCATCCCAGACATGGATATCAGTTTCCCTCCCCCTCACTTGGTCCCGCACAGCTTGGGAGGTGCTCAGATTCAGCAGCCCAGGTCCCTCCCACTGCAGACACAGACTATAGAGACACAAGAGTGAGTTAGAACCCCATTCGTATCCAGTCACAGTGACACAAGTCCACAGAGACCCAGAGAAGCACATAAGCTTCTGAGGAGTGCAGCATGCATAAGGCCCCCTGGGGGAGGGGGAGAGACCTTGGCAAAATGGCTGGCAAGTGCTGTGCTCACTCAGTCCAATTTCTATAAGTTGGACACCTAAATGCCAAACAGAATTTTCTGGAGTATCACACATTTCTGGATTGACTTCCATCTGGCTCCATGAGGCAAGATACCCTAATGGGTAAAAAATAAATAAAATAAAATAAAACAAACAAACAAACAAACAAACAAAAAACAGAGGTAGAAAAGCCTCATAGGGGAAAAAAGGTTTAACAGAACGGCTGAGTAAGACAGGAGGGATCATCAAGAACTGAAAAGTGAAAGGGAAACAGAGCACTGTTTTCCCTATGTGCATAATAATACCCTGGGTATCTTGTTAAGATATAGATTCTGATTCAGTGGGTCTGGGTGGGGTCTGAGATTCTGCATTTCTAACAAGCTCCCAGGTGATGCTGGACCGTACACCACACTTTGAGTAGAGAGGGACTAGACACCCTGAATGGTCAGTTTTATTTCTGGCGGGAATGAGTTACTGTAACCCTTACCCGAGACTTCCCATTTTGTGTTTTAACTTGGCCTGAGCAAAAATGAACCAATCTGGGATGAAATTGTGAATGTGAAGTATACCTTTAGGTACTCTGAGCCAGAATCTAACATAATCATTCTGAGTGTGTGTGAGCTTTGCAGAGAGAGGTTGGGCTCTCTCTGGCTACAGCCCAAATTGCCATCTTTCATTTAGCTTGCTTTGAATCTGTCCACACCAATGCACTTTCTCTCCCTCCTCCCTTTTCTGCTTTCAGACCTGCAAAGAGATCACACATCCACATCCAGCCTGCCGTACATTATTTTGAAATCTATCAGAGCACACTCAAAAGGAGAAGCAAACTGTGAAGTATATTTGAGGCTTATCTGCCTTCTTCACATTGCAGTTTAATTTCTTTGGCTACTTGCCCAGGGGAGCCCAGGTTTTTTTGATTATTGTAGTCCAAGAGGTGTTCCACTGGAGAATATCTAGTGCAATACTGCATCTATAAATTGTTCTCCACTCTGCCCCGGGTATTTCTACAGCTCAGATCAGTTCGCAATATTCTGCACTGTGAGTTTGACAATGTTTTGATTAGTTGTAACGAAGAAAACAAAAAGGGATAAAGAAATTCCTCCCCCATCCCAGTACAAAAAGAGAAGCTGTTTTATAAAAACTGAGTTGCTTGACCTGAAAATTTCTCTTTAGAGGCCACGCTGATGGAAACAGAATTTAGTTCCTCCAATAATGTGTGTCTCCTAAAAGGACCAGCAACATGTACGATTTCAGGAAGAGATGAGGAAGAAGAGAGGAGGGGGACATCATTTACAAAGAATTTTTGAAAGGTCCTATTTATGTAAGCAATGATATCTGACAGGCCTCGTCTGTGTAATCTGCAAAGGATACCAGGAGGAATGGCTCTTCTGCCCAGAGCACTCAATTGCTGGTAGGAAATGGCATCCCTAAATAAAATTAAGGAAATGCCAGAGGGTTTTCATTTCCTGAGGCTGACAATTACTGACAGTCAATCAGAACACTGTTTGTGTTCTGTGCTCTCTGGGCATTTCCTAATTATGAATGCTAATTCCATTAATCATGTACTTGAAACAAGTAAATTATCCAGCAGAACATCATAATTAGTTGTAGCAAAGTGCCCTCCAGAAAGCCCCTAGGCATCTTTGTCTTTAGCTTTCCCATTTGCAACTCTCCCCAGTTACCCTCAGAAAGTTAGGAGTGAATGACATCTCTTATCAATCTAAAGGCAAGTCGGCGGATGCCATTGCCAGTGAAGCCACATCCTTTTGAGCAGCTGCTTCTTATTCACTAACTTGGGGTTAATGTCAGCCCCCTGAACTGCCAGACTGACCCTGTGGGTGATCACCAGGGGATGCTACAGACTGTCAGTGAGCCATTGCTTCCTTTCCCATGCTTATAAACTGCAGATCCTTCCTTGGCAGCAGCTAAGGGGTCCTGGATTCATGAATCCTCCCTAGCATCACTTTTCTGAAGAGTAGAGAGTAGAGCTTCCATCTGGAGCAGCCTGCTGAATTTAGATGCCTTGATCCTGGAAGGAAGCATGCTACAAACATAAAATTATTCTCGGTCTACTAACAAAATGAAAATTCTTAGGAAATTTACAAAGAGGAACCTTCAAAACCTCCCACATTTGTGAGTGATTGCTCCTGTTTTCATCCCCCCTCTCTCCTTCCCTCTCTTCCTGCCTTCTTAAATTTTTGTTAACATGTGAATATTTTTCTCCCTCAATCTGTAACACATCTTGCTCCCAGTCATTACTGTGGTGTGCTAGAAAGATGGTTATTTTATTGGAGATGTTACTGGAATGTGGGCTCCAGAAAATGATCCTTCAGTCAATATTTTAACTGTAGCAGTTCAACACAAAGGCCATTTATACTGACATGAATTGAAGGGGATGTGTCATCCTGAGATTATTTTATGTATTTCAAAAAGAGAAAGTTTATGTTTGTAAACTAATCTCTTCCTCTGGGTGTGATACCCTGTGGATTGTATTAAATTTGGTTGAGGGGTCTTTGATTTTGTTACTTGATAAGATAGAGTTAGGGCTTTTGATTGGATTACATCAGGAGTCAGGACTCAGTTTGAGTCTTCACCCCCTTGCTGGGTCTGATATAAACAGACTCACAGGGACAGACAGAAAAAAGTGAGCCTCCATGTTGATCCTGCTGTGTAAGAGAGAGGATCACTTTGTTGTAGAATTTGAGAGAGGTTCAATTATTTGCGTATAGAGAGGCCAGGACTCAGGAATGATTTTGAGAAGGAAAAATGGTTTATTGAAGGCCGGCTGGACTCAGGAGCTTTCTGTTTCAATCCCGAGCCCAGAACAAGTCCCTTTTATACAGAGAGAAAAGGCCAAATGGTCCTTTTGTTTCAGTTCTCAATAGGCTTGAATTAGCATATATATCTTCCACATCTTAGGTAAGCTTTTAGCATGGACCTTAGGTATTCTAGGTAAGCTTTTAGCATATTTGGTTTGCATTTCCCCTGAATACTTAAAGTTTATAGACCTTGCATTGTTAAACTGTTTCCTGGGACTGGAGTCCTTGCCATGGGACTGCAGCCTTTTATCATCCCACACCCACAAGTCAGATACTTTAGGTTATCTCTGAAGAGACAAAGAGCCTCCCACTCATAGCCCACATCAACTTAAGCACAAAGCCCCAAGAGGCTGGGCCCACGGAGCAGCTCAAACAGAAGGTGAGCTTGGAGGGTAAGGTTGAAACCTTGGCAGAGATCAACAGTCATCTTTATTTGCCATATGCCTAGACAACAGGATCATCAGTCACTGTCATTGGTGAGAAAGCACCTCTGATGATGACTCGGTTTGGACTTTTCATGGCCTTGGAACTGTAAACTATTACCCCAAATAAATACCCTTTATAAAAACCAACACCTTTCTCGTACTTTGCATCAGCAGCCCTTTGGCAAACTAAAACCATTTGGTAATCATTCTATTAAGCACAACATTTACCGTGATCCTTCTGTGCAGCAGGTGCTATGCTAGGCTCTGTAATTTTAAGAAAGGAAAGGAAAGTTATAAATACGAATAAAATATAGTCTCTATTGTCAGGGAGCCCATGTTTTATTAGACCAAAAGGAAGCTAAGTGACAACTAATCTAGTCAAGTCAGAAAATCACTTCAGCACCAATCAAATTGTCTCTTCTAACAGCTGAACAAATCACATATCCAAATGTTATTTGGCTGTGGAGAAGTGCTTGATGAGTATATAATGAGGCACCAGGAAACACTTAGTGCACTTGTACAATTAATAGAAAAGCTAGGGATGCAGAAATTTAATTCATGATCAGGTGTGGGAGTTAGGTATTTGTGCAGCTTAGCTCTCCTTTCAAGAAAGTACTTGCTGTTCAGCTGCAAGGAATGCAGTTCTCAAACATCTTCCAGCTGTATTGCCTTCAGGAGCCACCCCAGCTTCCCAGCTGACACCACTCTCTTCCCTGACAAACCCACCAGCCAATGATGGAACATAGCCAGTTACTAAGGTACTACAAGATACTAAACCCTGGCCAGTTCTACCCAATTCAGGGGTCTTTTAACAAGCAATCTTTGCTCCACAGCTGCCTATCAAGTTGGCTGAGACTTTTTCAGATTGGCAATCCTGCTCCCTCTCCCTTGTATTTTTCTCTAGCATTATCGCACAATAAACTTGTACTCATAACTCTGTCTCTGTGTCTGCTTCCTAGCCCCTCCTCCCCACCCTGTCTTCCCACACTAGTAACTAATAAAAGGAAAAACAGAAAAGATTTAAAATCAAGGCCAGAGATTTTAAAGTGTCTGCAAAATCCTCTACCCCTAATGAATTTTCTTTTCCTAGGAAAAGAAGTTTCATTTATTTGGGTTAATCACTAACCTGTATAAATGTCATTTTTTCCCCAAATACATCTAGTTTGTTTCCCTCTGCAAAGACCAACTGCAATTAAAGGAAGTGACCATACCTATAGATTTTATTGTCATAGCCAAAGACAATTCTTAGAACTGGATCGCTTGGCCCTTTCTCTTGTCTCCTCCCAGTTCAAGATGTTTGCCAACATTAATAGCCAACATTCTTTTAAATCTACAGTTGGGCTCAATACATTCAAGGCTTAGTACAAAGTTCTTTGTTGTTTTCACCTTCTGCCAGAAAAATGGCTCCGTCTGCCCATGGTAGCCACTCTGCTTCCTTTCAGAATGCCACTTTCTCTGTGCATATATAGAATCCCTGCCTTTCTTGTCCTGTGTGACTTTGTGGGGTTGGTGCTTTGCTGCACTTCCTACAGAAATTCTGGATGGTTTTGGGAACATTCACCATGTTTGTGTGAGCACTATCAGCATGAAAAGGTAAATGCTGTTTAGAGGAAGTCTCAAGCGTCATAGACAGATGCTCCAAGAGCAAGCAGTAAGGACTTGCATTGTCTCGGGAGAAATTAAAAATCAATAATGTGGCTGACTAAAAGCCTGTCCATGTTTATTATCACCCTGTACCCAGAAATGTTAATCAATGTCAGTGATATAAGTTTTCCCTGTCAGAGTAGAATGCCCCCATGCCTTCCCCCACTCCTACCACCTAGGCAAGCCATTGTGAACTGGCTCATTATGAATGTGATGTGATCTTCTTTTTAAGTGCTTTCAGCCATGAAATGTCAAATCCTCCCTTTTGCAGTCCTTTGATATAGTATTGGGCAAATCATTTTTTTTTATATTAAAATTTTCTAGTCTTGTTTAAACTCTAAGGTTACATTTATTATTTTAAAGCTCTTACAGGTAATAATATGGCCTGTGCATGAATTCAAACTTATCTTATTCTATATCCAAGTATGCCTGGTTCCTGGAAAGCCAATTAAGTGATATGGGCTCTATAGGGAGGATGCAGACTGAATGTGTATTCAAACTTACATCCAGATGAAAGTGAGAGATATGTTAATTCAAGCTTACCTGGAATATGGGGGATATGTTACCTCATGCTTACCTGTAATGTGGGGGATATGTTAACTCAAAACTTATCTGGTACTCAGAAAAACACTTAAAACTCTAAGAAACTAACAAAGAAAGTCCTTTTGGCATAAAAGCACCCTTTGACTCCCTACTCCTACATCCTCTATATAAAAGGAACCCAAAGATCCTATTCCAGGCTCAGCTTTTTCCACAGGAGTCCACCAGGCCCGGCTAGTTGAAATAAATCTTCCTTCTCAGAGTTTTCTTGCATCCTGGCCTTCATTAACATGATCACCCAACTTCTCTCTGCCGCAACATCTTTGGGGGCTCATCCAGGATTCACTGAGAAGGCCAGAGGTGACATTGGTTGTTTGCCCCTCTCAGATGCTTCTGAGAAGGCTGGGAGGGCCCAGGCAAACCCCAGCCCTGGGTGCCCCTGGGCTCCTTTTAGTCCAGAAAGAGGTTGTGGACTCCACTGGAGCCCTTCTGGAGAAACTGGAGGCACCAGAGGGTTTAATAGAAACCCTGAGAATGAAGCAAGGAGCTCTGCACGCCAGACAGGTAAGACCCCTGGGGGCATAGTGCAGGAAAAGCCTAAATCTGAAAAGCAAGGAAGGGAGCCTGATCAACTCTCGAAGAAGACCCTAGTACTCCTGAGGAGAAGGGAGGAAACCATCTTCTCCAGGTCCAAGAAAGGAAAGGAAGGAGGGTGGTTGTGTGCATGTGATTGTGGAGACTGAGTGAGATGCAGAGACACACTTCTGCAGTTCAAGTGCAGAGTCCTGATCCACGATTCTCTGGTGAACTCATCTGGTCAAGGATGATCTGGAGGGCCTCCCTGCGAAGGGACCCTCTTCTGATTCAGGGGCTTATACCGACCCGCTAAGGCTAAGAGGTACCATAAGTTCCCATGAGGGATGTGGCTGGATATGGATGAAGCAAAGGGCTGAGTGAGTGTTGTGCATTGTCAACACAGGGTGAAAACATGGGTAACACACACAGCAGGACCCTGTTAGGTTGTATGCTGAAAACTGTCCCTGAGCATTCCATGGAGATGTATATGGCATAAAGTTCCAGCCAGGAAAGCTTAGAAAGCTTTGTGAATTATAATGGTCAACTTTCAGCATGGGCTGGCCCCAGGAGGGCACCTTTGACCCCCAGATCATCCGTAAAGTCCACAATGTGGTAACCAGAAAACCAGGGCACCCTAACCATTTCCCCTACATTGATGCCTGGCCAGACACTGTGAGTGAAAGTCCGCCCTGGTTAAGGAAATATATGAGTAAAGAAGCCAGGATTTGCCTGATACAAAAGCCCAGAGGTGCTGTCCCAGGAACCAGGCCAAACAAGCACCATGCAAAGGGTCCAGAAGAAGTGAGCCCCAAATCTAGTGCTGACCCACCCATTCTAAAAGGGCCAAATGAAAATGACCTCCCACCACCTTATGCGATTGCTCCTACCATGCCAGTGCTGAGGAGTGGGTATGAGCCAATTTTCCCAAGCAATGCAATCTTGCTGCCACCAGAGCTGTCTCCACTGCCATCCTCCCTGAGCAGTGCTACCCCGCAGCTGTCTTCTCCAAGCAACACAGCACAGCCACTGCTGCAGCCACCCTCACATCCATTTCCATGATTGCTGCCACAGCCACTTTCTCCTAGCAATGTGGCACAACTGCTGCCACAGCTGCCCCCACAGCCATTTCCACAGCTGCTTTCTCCAAACAATGCAGGATCTTCACCTCCACAACTGCTATCTCTGCTAATCTTGGCCCCTGGCAGCATAGTGCCAACTATCGGTCAAGAAGGAGTCCCTGAAAGATGACAACTCAGACCACGGGGAGCCCCAGGGACAGATGGAGCAGGGAGAAGGGCCACCATACAGCTACCTGTCCATGAAGCCTGAGCTCCAATTTATTATGATGCAGATGGTCAGATGCAAGGAGGAAAGTGAACATTCATGTACCAACACTTCACTACCACTGACTGCTTTAAGTGGAAAAGTCACACCCTACCATACTCAGAGAAGCCTCAGGCCATGAAGGACCTCTTCAAGTCCATCATACAGACCAATAAACTCACTTGGGCTCACTGTAAACAACTCCTCATGACCTTACTCAACTCTGAGGAGAGAACATGAGTTACACAAGGGGCTCTAACCTGGCTCAAAGAGCACCCCCCTGAGGGAACCATGGACGGTGGCCAATATGCCCACACACAGTTCCCAGACAAGGACCCCCAATGGGGTCCCAATGACACGACCAGGCTCAACTGACTAGAAATTTTCCATAGGGCCTTAGTTGAAGGGTTCAGAGCTGGGAGCCAAAAAGCAGTAAACATGGCAAAGACCACCCAAGGCCTACAGACTCTTGATGAAAGTCTGTCTCAATTCTATGAGAGACTGTGTGAAGCATTTTGTGTATACATGCCCTTTAACCCAGACACTCCTGAAAGCCAAACAATGGTCAATGCAGCATTCATTGCCCAGCCACAGGCTGACATCCAAAGAAAGCTACAAAAGTTAGATGATTAACTTTTGACTAAGTATTAGTCAGCCAAAGGGTGTTGATACAAAATACCAGCAATGGGTTGATTTTTATAAAGGGTATTTATTTGGGGTATGAGCTTACAGATACTGGGCCATAAAGCATAAGTTATTTCCCTCACCAAAGTCTATTTTTACGTATTGGAGCAAGATGGCTGCCAACGTCTGTGAGGGTTCAGGCTTTCTGGGTTCCTCTGGGCTGAGCTCCTCTGTTTCCTCCACAAGGTCAGCTGTAGACTATTAGATGAATGACTCTGTTTCTCTCCCTGGGGCTCCAGCTTCAGCATCAAATCCCAACATCAAAACTCCACCATTGAAATCCCTCAGATCTGTTCTTTGCCATGCCTTTCATGTAGCCTCCCTGAACCTCCTTGGTGGGTGGGAACTCAATGCCTTAATCATAACTCAATCATGCCCAGGTACAAATAAGATTACAAACATAATCCAATATATATTTTTGGAATTCATAATCATATCAAACTGCTAAAGATGGGTTCACTGGTATGAATATTTCCCAGCTCATGGAGGTAGCCATGAAGTTTTATGTCACTTGCAATGTAGAAACCAGGAAAGAGGAAAACTGGGAAATGAAAAAGAAAGCAGACCTTCTCGCAGCAGCAATAGTTGAAAAAAGCAATCCTGTGTCAAGGAAAGTAAACTGGGAAGCCCCTGCCCCAAGGATGGGGGGCCCATCCCTAGGGCAAAATCAGTTCATATACCACAATGAGGAAGGACACTGGAAGCAGGAGTGCCCCAATAGGCCACTTGACCCTGTCACCCCCAAGAAAGCGGCCAAAGCATTAACCAGGAGAGCAAGTGGAGCATCACAAACTAAAACCTGGGTTTGCAAAAATTCAGAAGGAGAACCTGCAAATCAGCTGATCAGTCATGTGGGAATAGAAGACTCTGATGGAGATTATTAGGATAGATTGGGCTCCTATTCACTTGGCCCCATGGAGCCTATGGTCGGAGTCCAAATTGGGGGCTGCACCATACATATGATGGTCAACACTAGGCCTCAACACTCTGTAATGACCAAGCCAGTCGGACCATTATAAAAAAGACAAGCCACTATTACAGGGGCAAGTGGTAAAATCATCCAGTGGCCCTTCCTCCAAGCCAAGAACTGTAACATTAGGGGTAGGGAAATCACTCAGGAGTTCCTGTATCTCCCAGAATGCCCAGAACCCCTCCTGGTTCAGAGCCTGCTGTCTAAACTATAGGCTCAGATTACCTCTGATGCCATGGGGCAATCCACATTAACGCTGGGACCACTAAACCCTCTGAAAATAGTGCTAACCCTCCCTCTGTAGGAGGAATGGAGATAGTTCTGCCTCAACGAAACTGACCAATCTACAGCTGCACAGTTCCCCTTCAAAGATGTACCTGAAGTATGGACAAAGGGCAACCCAACAGGAATGGCACATGACATTCCTCCAATTATTGCTGAAATAAAGCCCACAGCCAGTCCAGTAAGCATAAACCAATATCCAGTTCCACATAAAGTGCAAGAAAAAGTCCAGCTACATATTCAGAGATTGCCGAATGAAGGCATACTAAAGCGGTGCCAGTCTCCATGGAATACGCCACTCTTTCCTGTTAAAAAGGCTGATGGGGATTACTGTCCAGTCCAGGTCTTGTGAGCAGTCAATTCAGCAGTAATAACCCTATACCCAGTCTTCCCCAACCCTTACACCCTCCTCAGCTTGATATCCTCATTGGCAGTCTACTTTTCATACCTGGATCTTAAAGATGCCTTCTTCTGCATTTGGATAGCACTGCAGAGTCAATCGATTTTCACATTTACTTGGGACAATCTGAGCTCTAGCAAAAAGCAACAGCTAACCTGGACACGGTTCCATCAGGAATTCAAAACTGTGCCCATTATTTTTGGACAAGCACTGGCCAGTGATCTCAAATCCTTTAAACTGGAAAGCCATAATTGTTTACTCCTCCAATATGTAGATGACCTCATCCTCAGAAGTCCCACCTACCAAGATTGTGCTAGCGGAACCCATGCCCTCTTAAAACATCTGCAACAAAAGGATTATCAGGTGTCCAAAAGAAAAGCCCAAATCTGTCTACCTCAGGTCAAATATCTAGGTTATAAAATAGGCTCCATGAATTGGGATTTGAAAGAAAGGAAGCAATCTGCAGCCTCCCTGAACCCAGCACTCACTGAAAGCTGAGAGAATTCCTCGGAGTTGGCTGGATTCTGCTGCATTTGGATCCCCAATTTTGGGGTCCTCACACACCCTTTGTACAAAGCCACAAAGGGGGGAGATCATGATTTCTGCTCTGGGAAAGCCCACAGAAAGAAGCTTTCACCACTCTCAAGCAGACTCTGATGGAAGCACTGAGCCTCGGGCTTCCAGATCTCAGTAAACTGTTCTACTTCTAAATTCATAATAGCCAAAGCATCACAGTAGGAATACTCATTCAATACCTGGGTTCCTGGCAAAGTTCTGTAGCCTATCTATCCAAACAACTGGACACTATAGCCCAGGGATGGCCCTCATGCCTGCAAGCTGTAGCAGCTGCAGCAATGCTAACACTAGAAGCCATAAAATTAATTCTTTGGCAGCCTATGATTGTTCAGGTTTTGCATGCAGTAGTCACAATCTTAGAAGCCAAAGGAACACACTAGCTTACTAACAGCCACCTGGTTAAATATCAGACTCTCTTATGTGAAAATCCATTCGTCCAACATGAACTCATAAAAAACCCTGAATCCTGCTACCCTGCTACCCATCGAGCAGGGGCTTCCAACCCATAAGTACCTGGAGACTTTGCAAGAGGTGTATTCCAGCAAGCCAGACCTCCAAGACCAGCCACTACCAAATCCTGACATGGAGTTCTTCATGGATGGGAGTAGCTTTGTTCAGGGAAGTGACCAGTGAGTGGGATAAGCTGTGGTGACCTCGAAAACACATAGGAGGCCCAGCATCTCCCAGATAACACATCATCAGCACAAAAAGCCAAACTCATTGCCCTCACCCCAGCCCTAGAACTTGTGGCTTGGGCCAAGGTTAACATCTACACAGACTCCAAATACACCTTCCTTACCTTGGATGTTTATGGAGTTTTACACAAACAAAAATGATTCATTAACTCAGGAGGAAAGGATGTTAAATATGGCACACAGATTCTGGAACTATTAGAAGCAGTTTGGGAGCCCATCAAAGTGGCCATGATGCACTGCAAGGGACACCAGACAAGCCACAGACCTGTCACTCAAGGAAATCAGAGGGCAGACGCTGAAGCAAAAAGAACTGCATAGGAGGGATCTCTATCTGAGGACCAGGCCACTGCCCTCATTCCCCAACCTCTTTTTTTTTTGTCTTTATTTATTTTTTTAGTGTTACCTGAAGAAAATATTAAGTCCCCATTTACCCCCCACTCCCCTCACCCCACTCCTCCCCCCAACAACAACTTCCTCAATCATCATGAGACATTCATTGCATTTGGTGAATACATCTCTGAGCACCGCTGCACCTCATGGTCAATGGTCCACACCATAGCCCACACTCTCCCACAGTCCACCCAGTGGGCCATGGGAGGACGTACAATGTCCAGTAACTGTCCCTGCAGCACCACCCAGGACAACTCCAGGTCCCGAAAATGCCCCCACATCACATCTCTTCCTCCCACTCCCTACCCCCAGCCCCAACCTCTTAATTTTCAGAAACTCCAGTATACACTGCCTGCTGTCATCCCGCAGCCTCTGAATCACCGGGAGCCACAATATACTCAAGCCAAGAGAGAGTGGATACACTCTGAGAGTGGAATTCCAAGAGCAAACTGGTGGACATTTCTGATCGCAGAATAGTCATGCCTCGAATATTAGCCACAACTGTAGTTCAGGACTTCCATGAAAACACACACTTGGGAAAAACCCATCTTAAAGAAGTGTTAGAAAGATTTTTCTACATCCCAAGTCTACCTGCTATCACCCATGCCTTATGCCAGTGGTGCGTGACATGTGCAAAGAATAACCCTCGTCAGGGACCCACAGGAGCCCCAGGAGTCCAATGAATTGGCAATATTCCTTTCGAAGATCTAGTAGTTTATTTCACCAAAATGCCATGATCTGGAGGCTATGAATACCTCCTAGTCCTCATTTGCACCTTTTCTGTCTGGGTGGAAGCCTTCCCCACTTGGTCCAAAAAGGCTGAAGAAGTGGCCAAAATTCTGCTCAGGGAAATCATTCCTCAATATGAGCTACACCTCTCAATTGGCTCCGACAGAGGACCCGCTTTCATCTCTGAAATCACTCAAAAGATTGCCAAAGCTCTGAGTCTGATGGAAACTGCACACCGCTTACAGTCCTTAAAGCTCAGGGAAAGTAGAGTGAATGAACCATACAATAAAGACTTATATTGCCAAGATTTGCCAAGAAACTGGGCTAATATAGGTACTCCCGAGTATCCTCCTCCAAGTTCGAGCCAGCCCAAGCCAAAAGCTAAGCCTAACCCCTTATGGAATCCTCTTTGGGAGTCCCGCCCCCCCCCCACCCCTTAATCTGAGATATAGAAGATCTCCAAGAAAGAGGAAACTTATCAGTAGCTCAGCAAATAATCAGCTTAGGAAAAATCCTACAAAATCTGCACCACTGGGTCCAAGAAAGGACCCCCATTGGCTTAAGCAGCTCCATACACCCGTACAAGCCAGGAGATGCAGTCTGGGTCAAAGACTGGAAATCAGCTCCACTAACCCCTTGATGGTGAGGACCCTATCTTGTCATTTTATCCACCCCCTTTGCAGTTAAAGCAGCTGAAATCATCCCATGAATACACCATAGCCGGGTCAAGAGAGCTGCTCCAGGGTCCTGGACCTGTATTTCAGATACCCATAACGCAAACAAACTCATCCTGTGAAAGAATAAAATCCTCAGCCCTGCTCCAATCACACCCCAGAAGCTGATTGGTTTACACATAGCCTAAGAATAGGAATCTGGTTTATTCTCAGTTATAATGCCCCTTTGGTTATTTTCCCTACTCCTAGCCCTGACCCTCCCCTGATCCCAGGTCAGCACCACAGAGTGTAAGCCATGTATCCAAGAAGTGTGAACGGAGACCCATGTCAATACCACATTAATATATCATAGCCATCACACCTTCAAGGACCATATAACCACCTGCCAGTGTCAAGGAATCTCCTATGTGTCTGTAATATAGCTGGCTAAATAACCTGCTATGACTCCAAGCTCCCAACAGTCTCCCTTAAATGGGAAATAAGAGCATTTAATGAAGATGGGGAACTACTTAACTCCACCCCAGTCACTAGCCGGAACCAACGAGTGTCCTTCCTATTTGACACATCAGGTTATAGACTCTGGGATACCATGGAGCACCTACTGTGGAGGGCTCAGCTGGAAGTAGGAATATACTCATAACAATAAGTATTTGTGTGCTCCAGAAATGAAACGTGCAGCCCGATGGGGGGGGGGGGGGACACTTCTGGTGCAAATACATAGGTTCATACTAATGCCCCTACTGGTCCTGTGTCAACTGGGCTACCTGGGACATGGACACAACTAGACAAACAGCCATCCTCACCCAAGGAATGGCTCTGATTAACTGTCCACATGGTCAATGTAACCCCTTAAACCTCGCCATCCTTAACCTTGAATCCTGGAAGACCCAGGGAGTCCAAATGGGCCTCCGCATTGATGATAAAGGAGTAGACCCAGGAGCCTACATCTAGGTTGGGTATCAGGAACACCCACTCACAAGTAAAGCCCACTCTGTGTTCCACTCCTTCTATGAAGAAATAGAAAGACCCTTTTCCATTCCACAAGTAGCAAAAAACCCCTTTATAAACCTAGCTGAGGTAGTAGGGGCTGCCTTAAATGTCTCCTCATGCTATGTATAATAACATATATAACTAATATGAGAGCCCAGTGGCCCTGGGAAACTAGAAAATACAATTACAGCCAACCATATAATGAAACTGGCCTCCCAGCCATCCCCTGAGATGGTATGTGGCCCTTGCAAACTTCAGTCATAGGAAAATATTTTGCTTCAAGGGTATGTCTAAACTCCTCTATATCTGTTGGAAGCCTAACCTGTATGGTAGGAAGATTCCAAAATCACACCACCAATACAATGGAGCCTTGGGGAATATGGAATGAATCTGACCTCATTCTCATAAATTGTACTTTCCCCAAATTAATCACAGTATGGAACTCCACTGCAAAGGGACCCTTTGCTGCCTCAAATAGTCTGTACTGGATTTGTGGGAAAGTTGCTTTCCAAGAACTTCCTTAAAGTTGGTTTGATACTTGTATGCTCGGTACAGTAAAACCCTTCTTCTTTCTCATTCCCTTAGCAGAAAGGAAGAGCTGAGCCAACCAGTATATCAAAACATAAGAGAGAAAAGGGCTGTCATTATCTAGAGAGATGAAGAATGGCCCCCTGAGCATATAATCCAGTACTGTGGGCCATCAACTTGGGTGGAGGATGGCATGTGGGGTTATCAAACCCCTATCTATATGCTAAACTGAATCACCCACTTACAAGCCATGGTAGAAATAATAACTAATGAAACTGCCCATGCTCTAAACTTACTAGCCCAACAGCAAACTAAATTCAGAAATGTTATTTATCAAAACTGTCTCACCCTAGACTACCTCCTGGCAGCTGAAGGGGGAGTTTGCGGAAAGTTCAGTCTCTCTAATTGCTGCCTTGAACTAGACAGTACTGGAAAGATTATCAATGAAATTACAAAGAAAATAGTAAAAATTGCTCATGTTCCAGTGCAGATCTGCAATGGTTGGGATTTAAGTAATCCCTTTGGAAGCTGGCAGTCAATAGCAGACAATTTCAAGCTTCTAGTGAGAATAATTGCCTTCTTCATAGGAGGATACATCATACTTCCTTGCCTCTTCCCTTTCATTGTAAGCAGGATATGCACCCAAATAAATGGTATAGTAAAGACACAGACAGATGCCCATCTCATGGCTCTATATACATACCAGTCAGTCCAGAGAGACTCTGACAATAGTGATGCCAAGGCTTAACAATCTTAAGCATGCATCAAAGTGGGGAAGTAATATGGCCTGTGCATGAATTCAAACTTATCTTATTCTATATCCAAGTGTGCCTAGTTCCCGGAAAGTCAATTAAGAGATATAGGCTCTATTGGGAGGATGCATTTGAACTTACATACTGATGGAATGTGGGGGATATGTTAAATGAGGCTTACCTGAATGTGGGGGATATGTTAATTCAAAACTTATCTGGTACTCAGAAAAACACTTAAAACTCTAAGAAACTAACAAAGAAAGTCCTTTTGGCATAAAAGCACCACAGTATGGAACTCCGCTGCAAAGTGGTTCTACTGCAGTGGTCCAAGCCAGCAAGACTTCAAGACACCATGGTGTACGAGGGCTGGGAAAAATATAAAGTCAATCTAACTCCACCCCGGTTACCATAGTCCTTGGAGGACCCTCCTAAATGGTTCTTTCAATTTTAAATAGCGAATGAGTCAAATATCTCTTACAAGTATCAGGATTGGAGTCCCATATCACACCCAATGAAATTTATTTATTTACTCGTCACACATTTATTGCATCCTAACCATATGTCTATGACACATCAGTACATTATTTGTTTACCCACATGCTATTGAGGGCTCCAACATGGAACCCTCAATAGCAGCAGGACTATATTATTCTTGTTTTGTCACTATAACATAATGGGCCCTTAAGAAATCTTGTTTGAAGAAATTTGTGGTTTCCACAATATTTTCATCTAAATTATAGTTAATTGACAGTAGTGACTTGTTGATTGAGAATTTTCAGTGGATAACCTGGTGTTTGTTATTCCCATCCTATGAGTCTATTACCATGCCATAATTCTGGGAAATTCCAAGGAAATACAAGACATCATTAATCACAAACTCTAATTGGGGAAGCAAAATGAAACTAAAGAAAACAGAGATGTATCTTAGCATACAAACTGGAGAAGTCTCTTAGAGAATAGAAGAGTGAGAGATGAAAGAACAAATATACAAGCTCTTAGACTGCCATAGTAAGGTGTGAAATAATTATCTTTCCACTGTGAGTGAGAGAATAAATATTTATACTTGAGGGATCAGAAATACCAACATACCCATTAGCAGGGAGAGTGGCCTGCTTACCAGGAATATACCAGTAGAATATAGTGATTAATCCCACGGTCTCCAGAGCCAACACACACCATATTAGTTTTGTTACCTTGGGAGAGTTAATTAACCTATCTCTGCCTTGGCTTCCTTATATGTAGAATGGGAATCACTATGGAATGTTCCTCTTAGGGTGATTATGAGTGTCAGATGGGTTAATACAAATAAAGAGTACGGCTTGGCACTCAGTTACCACAACATCATTGTTTGCTGTCAGCATTGTTACTAAATTATCACATCACTTGGGTTATCAAGACACTAATGCAGAATAAAATCAGAGTCCTAAGCAAGAGTTGTGCACACTTACCTGTGCACTCATATGCACACACACATGCATTCACATGCACACACAGATTTAACAGACAGAGGAGATTTGTCACAGGTGATCTTGAGGTGTATGGTTCTGGGAATGATATTATGTATGAGTCTGTGTATTCATCAGGATCTGAAATTGTCAATACCCAAGCTTTCTTGGTAAGAATATTTCAGTCTTAGTGTAACTGTACCGATGATGCAATGTCACTTCTTTTCCAGATCCTGGCTCTCTGAGCCACCACTTGGATGACAAATATGTATTCAGGACTGCCACTAACTGGAGATTGATTCACCAGGAAGCAAATGAGGTTTCAGCACAGGGCGCCTCACATATGTGGGCTCCCTGGGAATACTGGAAGTTGCTGGGAGTTGTAGATTGCTCTAGGTGAGGAGAGGAACCTGGTTGCCTAAAGTTCCCCAGAGAAAAGGACCTGAATTTCCAAGAGTACAGGCATTTATTGTCATTTACTTTCTTGTTTTAAACAAGTGTTCAATTTCCTGCTGCATAGTATATTCATAATATTGTATTATTTACCCTTAAAGGAACACACCAAAATTGTGTACACTTCAGATCCTACAAAATCTGGAGCTTCCCTTGCTACTGATCTCTTAGCTTTCTCCCTAACTTCAATTTTCTCTCGGACCCTTTCTCTCACTGGCTTAATTTTTGTTGGTGTCATCACTTCTAATCAGTAGAAGGGAGGTAACTATTTGCAAATTATTTCCTTTTTCATGAATCAGTGAGAGTTGACATGAACTGTGACTGCAGATTTGACTTGAAATGCCAATGGAAGGAAGAGACATAGGTCTATGTTTAAGACTGCATTATATTCAAGTTGTTGCTATAGTAGATATTTTTTAAAAATCACAAATAATCTAGGTCTCCAAAATCATACCTCATGTGAATTAATTATAGCTTTTCTTATGATTTCAGGATCATCCTATAAACTACTTTTTATCCCCTCTTCAACAGATTTTGCACAATCCTCATTGTTCCCTTTTTGAAGAGTTAAGTCTTTCTTTACACATGTGTGCCTGTGGTTATACAAACTTGGTGAATGTTGTGAAAATAACATCTTTACACGCTCAGTAGACAGAATGATGATAAAGCAAACTGTTGATGCCAAATGCAAAGTTAAATATATGGCATTATGCATTGCATTGTCAGAGATCTGTAGAATAAATCTATGTTGACACTTAGTTCCTACATATTTCAGTTTAGTCGTGGAATGATGGTCGTCCCTTTATTGAGTTGAGAAAATCAGCTTTACATAGAGGAAGATAAACTTTTCTGGTCTGGAGTCAGGGGGGACTGGTTTGAGAAGAAATAAGAACCAGCCACCCAAAGGCTTCCAGTATGAAGAGTATAGTGTAATTAGGGTTTGGCTGACTGGCACTTTGAGGGAAATATCAGTACCCACCAATGCAGTGCAGGCAAAAATTGGATCATCAAATTTCCACTGTTCCTGAAAGTGTTTCAGAGGAATATTTATTTTTAGACTGTGACCCCAATTCTTCAGTTTCCAAAAAGACTCAGCTGAAACTGTTTAAGGGTGGAACCAGTAAACATGTTCATTTGTATGCCAGTAGCCTAGCTCAGAGGTAATGAACATCCACATATGCATAGAAACACATGTGTATATCTACACTTTAACTTTATTTTAAAGAAACATGGAAATATACTTAACTTTTCCTGCAGAGAATGCTGATCTAGGTTTGACACAAGCCTTTTAAAAAATTCTTGATCTCTACACTCTAAAATCTCTACCTAAAATATTCCCATCAAAAGGATAGGTGATTTTCATTCCTAAACCCAGAGATTGTGCTAGTGAAATTATAGTGGCTTTTATCCTTTTCCTGACAGGGACTAACACAAAGAAATGGAGTATTCCTCTCTAACTCTGTCTCTTTTGAATAAATAGCGGCTCACCCTGATTGATTTCTTAAAGTGGTCAATGTAAAATGCCTCACATTCTATGCACTGAGGCAAGAATGTGGATAGTTGAACTGTCAAAACAAATGTTTCCTTTTAACATCACCATCATCATCATCCATTATACATATTAAGTAGCACATATACCATATAACACATTTATAGAATAATGAACAAGACAATTGCTAGCCAGGGCAATGCCTTTGTGTGATTAGAAAAAGGACTCTCTCTCAAGATGCTTTGGAACGATATTCATTTTATACTTTTTAGAGAAGATAATTTATTGCCACTTGCTGGGAAATTGTCATCATATACTGTGTATTAACCATTCATTCACTTTTTTTCCAATAGTTTATACTGTATGGATATATTACTGAACAATATGTCTTTCTTCTAGTGGACATGGTGGACGATGGGTATGGGGAAGGGCAGGAAGAGATGAGAGGTGGGGGCGTATTTGGGACGTGGAGCTGCCCTGGATGGCGCCTCGGGGGTGATCACCGGACATCGTGGATCCTCACAGGGCCCACTGGATGGAATGGAGGAGAGTATGGACCATGATGTGGACCATTGTCTATGAGGTGCAGAGGTGCCCAAAGATGTACTTACCAAATCCAATGGATGTGTCATGATGATGGGAACGAGTGTTGTTGGGGGGGGAGAGGGGGGGTGGGGGGTGGGGTTGAATGGGACCTCACATATATATTTTTAATGTAATATTATTACAAAGTCAATAAAAAAAATATGTCTTTCTTCTGATTTTAAAGGGGATGGTTTAGTAATGTACAATAGAACATGGTGTTTGGCTTTCCTTTCCTCTCTCCTTCCGTCCTTCCCTCCCTCCCTCCATCCCTCCCTTCCTTCCTTCCTCCCTTCCTCCTTTCTTTCCAGTTTAGATTTACTTGAGTAAATTCTCTTCCATTACTAGAATGCTGAAAACTTTTTTTTCTTTCATTCTTACCATATAAATATTTGTTTTATTGGAGGTTTTCTGTATATACATTAAGTTATCATATGGCTTTTCTCCTGCAATTTATTAAAAGTGGTCAACTGTATTAAAAGCCTTTTCAGGTTGAGCCAAATTTGAATCTCTGGGAAAAAATAATTTGGATATGCTATGTATATATATTTAATCATGCTGGGTTCAGTTTGCTACTTTTAAAATAAATTTTACATTTATTTTCATGGGTTATAGTGGCCTTAAACTTGAATTACCAGTTTCTTAAGTGTTTGCTAGAACTTAACTGAATAACCTTTTGAAGCTCATGGTTTTGTGTGTGTGTATGTGCATATACATATAACTTTGTCTGTCTAAGTGTATCTTCTGTATTAGTACAATATTTTCTTAAGTCATAATGGAATTTTCCACAGATTATAAATACTATTGAGATTTATTATTTTCTCTGATAAGCCTTCATGTTATACTGTCCTTGGAACTTATCCATTTCACCTGTCTTCATTTTTAAAGGTAAAAGGTTATTAAAATATATTATTTAATCCTTGCATCATCATAGCTACTTTTTCATCCTTATTTTTCTACTTGTGCAAGACTTTTCTGTTTTTTTTTTGGTCTTGCCAGAATTTCATCAGTTTTTCTTGCCCTAATCCTGTTATTTCATTGTTTATTGTTTCTCTAGATTTAGTTTGTACTTTAAAAAAAATATCTCAGATGGATTTCTGGATCATTTAGTTTTAACCCAATGTTTGCCAATATAAGCATTTGGCGTTATAAGTTTCCCACTAAACCCTGCTTTAACTGTACCACACAGTATTAATAGGTATGATTTTACTATTTTTAAATATTTTCTAATTTTCAAAATTATTTCTCTTCTATCTCATATGCAATTTTGTGCTAGTTACAATTTTGTTATTGATTCTTATCTATGTTATCTTTCTTTTAATTAGCATTTTCCTGGTGTATTTTTCACCCTATTACTGTCTATTAACCCTTCCCCATTCTCTCTATTTTTATCTTTCTGCTACACCAATCAAGTTATTATTGATTTTATTCTGCTACCTTCAGGGTTCTTAAACTTCTTAAGCATAATTTCTCCCTTTTGTGTCATTCTATAGTGCTTCTTGGCAATTTCTTTAGATTTGTCTTCCAGTTGTCTAATTTTCTCATCAGTTGTGTCTAATTGGTTATTTTGGTTATCTAACCATCTTTGAGATTCTAATTTCAATGGTAACATTCTTCACTTTTATAAGCTTTATTTTTACAAATATGTGTTGATAATATATTTCTCTTAGAAAATGTATTAGTCATCTTTTGTAGTATAACAACCAGATAATCTCAGGGTATACAATAATACATTTATTTTTCACTCATGATTTGTGAAGGAAGCTCTGTTTCAGAGCCTCATGATGAAGAGGCTAGGGCATACTCTTCTAATGGCAGAAATATGAACATCCCAAATAGGCAAGTGAAAGCACACAATGCTTCTTAATACCTAGGTTTAGAACTGGTAAACTATTAATTCTGCCCATTTCTATTGGCCAAAGCAAGCCATATGGCCAAGTCCAGCATTAATTGGATAGAGACAGGAAAATATATTCCTTTCATGGAGGCAGGTGTGGGAGATAAATATCTGTTGAACAATTAATATAAATTATTATAGTCATATTTTTGATGCTTATTTTGTTTCTTATATTAAAGACATGCCTGATAATTCCAGTATCTTCAGTCTTTGTGGAATTGATACTGAATTTTATTGTTTTTTACCCATTTCATTTGCAGCACTTTGTTTCTCTATGTGTGTGTGTGTGTGTGTTATTTTGACTTTGTATATGTTGGAAATTAAACTGGAGTAAAATTTGAATTTGGATTGATCCTTCAAAGAGGATTTTCTTACTTCTGCCAAGACATTGGTGATGTATATAACCACAGAGATTGTGTGAATTCCTGTTTCTATACTCTTTTAAGGAAGAGACAATTTGTCAGGAAGGACCATAGGAACAAACTAGCAAATAGACAAAACACTCTTCTGATGAATGATTTATATAGGTTCTCACTCCTTTCCCTTTTGTGATCCTACATTTTTAGAAAATCTTTTATAGATGAACTGGGTCAGAGAGCAGTAGAAGGACTTTGCAGTGATAATTAAGGCCTACATCAGACTTTAACTAGGTTAACTACCAACCTCTAATTCCCTGGCTTAATATAACACAAACCTAGTTCCAGCTCATACAGTAGTTCAATGCGCATATTTCTTGAGTGACCTTCCACAGAGAGACGCATTGATCAGGCTCTTCCTTCTTGTAGCACAGCCACTTCATAAGTCTCCAGGGTCTTCTGCTGTTTTTTTTTTCTTCTCGTTTTCAGAAGAAGGTGGAGGATTATGCCAAAAATATTTTGGTGGGTTGGAAATGAAAGTGGTATACATCACTTTCATCAACATAGCCCCATCTACTGTAATGGAATTAAGAAAAGATGCCTATGAAGAATGGGAATGGGCTTGGTGAACAAAAATCCAGTGTCTGTAATGTGTGAGGTTCCAAGTCAATGGGCTGAAACTGAAAACTTCCTATGACTAATTCAAACACATGGGATGGTTTTGGGATTAATGGCTATATATTAATATTAAAATAAAGGAGTATAACCTTGGGAAAATTGACCTATGATGGTGTGTGGTAGCCACAACTGGTATTGACAGTGTAAGGGAGACAGAATTTTGTCTCCATACTCTATTATGCCCTTCCCACCCCTCACTCCCAATAGAACAACCATAATAAAATTAAAACCTGAGGAGTTACAACTGGACAGCAAATATATTACTATAGCAGTAAACAAGAATGGCATGGGATTGTGTAAAATCACCTGGTTTTTAACAGTTTTACAGTGAGGTAAGTGTAGCATGGGGACAAAACTGGCTTTGTGGGTTATATTTATGGGGAGGCACTTTTGCAGGGCAAGAGATGTTTGATAACGGTCTCTCCAGATTTCTGTGCATAGGTGTTATTCTCTGGCTTGTCAGCGAGCCACCTGGCAAAAGCTTCTGGTGGTGGTTTTCAGAATTCAACTTCTAGTTGTGTTTCAACTCCAGAAATGAGGGAATTAGCACAATATATAATTTCCTAGTAAGTGACCTCTCATATATATACCAGGAGTGGGTTGATCCTGGTGATGTGTCTATTAGGAGAGGGTGGAAACTCTTGCATTACTGATATAGAATTGAGGACTTGATTATCAAAATCATTATGCTCTTATTTGTACCCCAAACATGTGGAGAGATCTTTACCTGCTACAGTTAGAATAAGAAAGTGTGAACAGCTGTACAGGATATTTGGACACTTGGGTTGGATACCTCTCCTGGGTCTTCTAAGTGAGTATGGTAAATATCTGAGTAGGTTTACTAAATAATTTCAATGCTGCCTAATTTTTGGAGAATGAAATTGGTCATCACAATCTATACCCAGATTCTACTGACAGGGTAAGTAGCTGAGTAACTCCACAGTTTCCTTGTCTGCTTGGCAGGTCTATGATTCCCCAGTAACTTATTAGTCCTATGGAGCTGGTACATTGATATCTTCAGGGGCTGAATTTCCTTTACTCAAAGGCAAACAGACCTTGGACATGACCATCAGCTGGCAACGTAATGATTCTATTTCCTGTTGAAACAAGCAATCATTTTGCTTCAACGATGTCTGTTGAAGAAGAAAAACCAGTAAAAAATGTCTGGAACAAAGAAAGCTTAAATTTACAGCCAAGCATGATTTATACCCTGAACACAGGAGACCTTATTTCAGTCCAGTTCTTGTGTTGATAGAATCAAAAGACTGCTTAGACAATGAGTGCGGCAGCTTGCTCGGTCGGTAGAGGTGGGGTCTGGCTGCGGACGAGGGGTCAGTCCAGCTCAGGACGAGGGGTCGGTCCCGCTCGGGACGAGGGATCGGTCCCACTTGGGACGAGGGGTCGGTCCAGCAGCAGACGAGGGGTCGGTCTCACAGGGGTTGCACGGTTCGGCTGACGGGGTCGCCCGGAGAAGCAGGCGACGAACTGGGGACAAGGGAGGCCAGGCCCTTGTCGGGGGCTCTCAGGACTGGAGGGCGCACGGCAGAAAAACTACCGCGGAGACAAGGTAAACACGCAAGTCCACTTTATTGAGGGAGAGGCAACAGTTTTATAGGGGCTGGGGAAGGCTGATTGGTCGAAGCCACGCCCTGCTCTGATTGGTTGCCGGAGAAAGGTCAGTGGGAGGTGCTGGACGGGGGAGGGGTGGTGGTTAGGGATTGGCTGTTGCTGTTGCTGGGGGAAGTGGCAGGGTTTAGTGATTGGTGGCTGCTGTTGCTGGGGTAGAGGGCAGACTTGAGTTTCCCACGCACGCCTGGCTGTTGCTGCTGTCGGGGGGAGGGAAAAGGGCAGACTGGATTTTTCCGCCCACGCCTGCGCAGGGAGAAAGAAGAAGAAGGGTGCCGCCCCACAAGGCATCGTGTGGCGCCATCCGGGAGGAGGGGCGGCCGCGGAAGCATGGCTGCCGAGAAGGGGAGACCCGAGGGCACTCTGCGCCCCTGCTGAGCTTCCTTCAGGGGTGGCGGTGAGTCCGAACAGCCACCCTATTATGGGGGCAGCGGCTTGGCCTGCCGCGGCTGCTCCCCCGCCAGGCCAGCAAACCACACTTCAGCCCGAGGGGTGACCGCAAATGAGATAGAAAAGTGGTGAGCTAGTGTCACCTTAGGTAAATCTGGCCAGGATCAGTTTTCATTTGTATAACCCACTTTCCCTTTTCCCCAAATTTCTTACTTGTTTTTATCTTCTGACAGCAGTTATAGGCTATTCTATGTGTCAGATGTGACTAAAGAAGATCCTGGTTAACAGCTGATTCTTCAGTCTGATACTCATATTCTAGGTTGCACATTCTGTAATCTAGACCAGGTTGTAAATCCGTGACTTTTATTTTTTTCCTTCTTTATTTTTTTAAAATGTTACATTAAAAATATATGAGTGGTCCCCGTATACCCCCACCTCCCTCACCCCACTCCTCCCAAATCAACAACCTCTTTCATCATCGTGGCACATTCATTGCATTTGGTGAATACATTTTGGAGCACTGCTGCACCACATGGATAGTGGTTTATATTGTAGTTTACACTCTCCCCCAGTCCACGCAGTGGGCCTTGGCAGGACATACAATGTCCAGCATCTGCCCCTGCAGTACCACCCAGGACAACTCCAAGTCCTGAAAATGACCCCACATCATATATCTTCTTCCCTCTCCCTACCCTCAGCAGCTACTGTGGCCACTTTCTCCATATCAATGCTACAATTTCTTCCATTACTAATCACAATAGTTCCATAGGAGAATATCAGTAAATCCACTCTAATCCATACTCTATTCTTCCATCCTGTGGACCCTCAGATGGTTATGTCTACTCCCCTCTATATCAAGAGGGGGCTTAGATTCCACCTGGGTGATGGATGCAATTCTCTTGCTTGCAGTTGTAGACACTTTTGGCTCCCTGGCATGGTGGTTGACCTTCTTCACATCCTTGTTAGCTGGCCAGGGTAAGTACGATGAACCAGAGGGTAGGAGTTACAAGTCTGCTAAGGCTCAGGGCCTGGCTGTCACATGGACAATCCAGAGATTCAGGTCTCCTGAGTATACATCAACCTCAGTGCCAACCACAGATCCAGTAAAATTAAAAGAAGAGGAATGTGTAGAAAGATCATATCTGAGTCCAACTCCATCACATTCAGGAACACAAACTCCAAAGTAGAGTCATCTGACATAACCCTCAATTTCAGAACCTTCTGCCATGACCATAGAACCTGTGGGTCTCTGTAGCCCTCAGGAGAACTAATGCCTGGGCTTCTATCTACTTTGACTGTCTCTGGGATCCTGCTGAAGCATGAAGAAGAATTACCCCTCTGATGACCTCCTGACTCTCTTTTGGAGACTCATAGCCATATAAACTCATTTGTCCTTTCCATTTCCCCCTTTTATCCAAAGTCATAAAGCAGTTTTTATCTCCTGAAATTACATATAGGCTGAGAAATTCTTCTGGTCTGAGTTGACCCTTTTATTCAAGGTTTTTTTCTAGTTACATCATCAGCTTGTGCTTGATAGTAATCCCTTGGTGCCAGGGAGGCTCATCCCCAGGAGTCATGCCCCACACTGGGGGTGGGTGGGAGAAAATGCATTTAGATGCTGAGTTTAGCTTAGAGAGTGGCCATATTTGAGCAACATGGAGGATCTCAGGAGGTAACTCTTAGGCACCCTGCAGCTCTAGACCTGGTTCATATTTCAGGCACACAGGCTCATAATTGTAGCCATCAGTATCAAGGGCTCATTTTTGGACCATCTGTCTTTATTGGTCTTTGCCATTGCACTTGGGGGATTGTTGCTGTTCCACTGGAGAACGTGACAGAGCTCTGCTTGCTAGGATCTCAGTACTCTCTCACTTGCCGTTTCTACCTGAAATCACTATGAAAATATCCAAACGTTTTTATGTACACTGTATACATGCCCTAGAGGACTCCCTTTCAACCATGTGCTGCCTATCAATAACACCCCACACCTGTGTTCCTCCCCTGCCATAGTTAAACCTCTCTGTGGTCCAAAACTTTTTTAAAAATTAAGCTTATTATATTGACAGGTTCCATTAATAATAAAATGGAATATAGTGATGGGTTCAATGGTTAGCTATAGAATACATACTAATTAAGAAAAAATAAATAGAGTAAAAGTAAATTGGGTTATCAAAAAATGAGAAAATGAAAAAGCTTTGTTTTTGACATTTTGCCTTTCATCACTGCTATAGGTTTTACCCTGTAAATACAGTGGCAAGGCAATTTCTTCCATTTATTCCTCAGTGTCTACATCATGACTTCTTTTTCCTACTTACTAAGTTTGTCTTCACAAAAGTTTTATATAACAGTAATTCACATATACAATATATGGTACTGTCACATATCCTACATCAAACCCTTTGTCCCTTCCTCAGCAATGATCTTTTTTCTTTTAAAGATTTATTTATTTATTTACTTCTCTCCCCTTCCCCCACCCCACCACCCCAGTTCTGTGTTCTCTGTGTCTATTTGCTGCGTCTTCTTTGTCCACTTCTGTTGTTGTCAGCGGCACGGAAATCTGTGTTTCTTTTTGTTGCCGTCATCTTGTGGTGTCAGCTCTTTGTGCGTGCGGCACCATTCCTGGGGAGGCTGCACTTTCTTTCACACTGGGTGGCTCTCCTTATGGGGTGCATTCCTTGTGCATGGGGCTCCCCTATGTGAGGGACACCCCTGCGTGGCAGGGCACTCCTCGTGTGCATCAGCACTGCACATGGACCAGCTCCACACGGGTCAAGGAGGCCCGGGGTTTGAACTGTGGATCTCCCATGTGCTAGACGGATGCCCTAACCACTGGGCCAAGTGTGCCACCCCAGCAATGGTCTTTTTACATGTTCATATTATATTTGCTGCTGCTGATGTACAGATATTGAAACAATAGCTTTAAAGCATGGTTCCATTTGGGTTTATATTATGGTTTATATTTTAGGCTATACAATTTTCTAAATTTTTAGTTATCTTATGTTTTACATTATGGTTTACATTTTAGCTTATAGACTTTTATATATTTTTGGTGTAATTTAACATGACCTATACCCATCATTGCATGATCCTGTGGAACACTTCTATTGCCCCACAGTTACACTGATTCCATGTATTCAATACCTCTTTCCCCCTCCCCTCAGGACCCACAGTGACAATCTTTATTACCTGAAGGACCATATTCAGAGATACTTGCAACAAAGTTGAGGGCTTGACATACTCGACGGCCCTAACCCATTGGGAACCACCAAATCTCTCAAGAGATACAATTTCCTCTGTTTGAGAACATCAGTCCTCCCCAGGGTGTGGGTATACCTTCACTCCCATTATATGGGTCTCCACCCAATGATATAACCCACTATGATAAAATGAGCACTCACACACTCCCTAGAAGCTTGCCCTTTGTCAGATGCCCTCCCCCCCCATTAGCATGTTAAACAGGTAACCTTCCTTATTATATTTTATAAAGAGTTTTCTCTACATTATAATTTCAAACACATACCAGACAATCTCCTATGTTCATATGTTGCCCCTACCATCCCCCAAATTTCTTGGGCCATCTGACCCTTCCTCCCATCCCTAGCCCCCCTCAAGCCCACAAAGCCCCAGTCAAAGGTATGCCTATGCCCCCATTTTATCCCTTCCCTGTACAAATAATTACCTCCAGCTTATCATAGATTTCACCCATGTAGGTGTCAGCTTGCAACTTTCCTCTCCCCCCAACTTCCTTTAATTATATCATCCAGTCTCTAGCTCTCTGAGACAGCTTGATTTACTTATTTCATATCAGAGACATCATGTAGTATTTGTCCTTCAATGCCTGGCTTGCTTCACTCTATGTAAGGTTCTCAAGATTCATCCATATTATCACATGCATTTGTAATGTATTCCTTCTTACAGCTGAGTAGTATTTCATTGTATGTATATGCCACATTTTATTTATCCATTCATCTGTTGATGGGCATTTGGGTTGATTCTAACTTTTGAGAAAAGAGAATAGTGCTGCTATGAACATTGGTGTGCATATATCAGTTTGTGTCCTTGTTTTCAGTTTTACTGAGTATAAACCCAGAAGTGGAATTGCTGGGTCATATGGCAAATCAATAGCTAGTTTCTTTTTTTTTTCCATATTATATATATTTTTTAATTGACTTTGTAATAATATTACATTAAAAATATATATGTGAGGTCCCATTCAACCCCACCCCACCTCTCCCCACCCCCCCAGCAACACTCCCTCCCATCATCATGACACATCCATTGGATTTGGTAAGTACATCTTTGGGCACCTCTGCACCTCATAGTCAATGGTCCACATCATGGCCCATACTCTCCTCCATTCCATCCAGTGGGCCCTGTGAGGATTTACAATGTCCGGTGATTGCCTCTGAAGCACCATCCAGGGCAGCTCCATGTCCCAAAGACGCCTCCACCTCTCATCTCTTCCTGCCTTTCCCCATACCCATCAGCCACCATGTCCACTTTTCCCAATCCAATGCCACCTCTTCTATGTGGACATTGGATTGGTTGTGTCCATTGCACCTCTATGTCAAGAGGAGGCTCAGATTCCACATGGATGCTGGATGCAATCCTCTCACTTTCAGTTGTAATCACTCTAGGCTCCATGGTGTGGTGGTTGTCCTTCTTCAACTCCATCTTAGCTGAGTGTGGTAAGTCCAATAAATCAGATTGTAGGTGCTGGAGTCTGTTGAGGCTCAGGACCTGGCTATCACATTGTCAGTCCAGAGATTCAAATCCCCTAAATATATCTTAAACCCCAACATTAACTGCACCTCCAGCACATTCGCATGAAAGTCTTATGAAGGAAGATCCCATCTGAGTCCAGATCCATCACACATAAACACCATTTCCAAAGAGGGGCCATCTGCCCTGGTAGTTAACCCCATCGGCCATGACTATAACTCCCATGGGTCTCTTTAGCCCTCAAAGGAACCAATATCTGGGGGTTGCATCTGCTTTATCTGTCTCTCTGACTCTGCTCAGTTGTGCATGAGGGCAATCCTTCTGCCAGCCTCCAGACTCTTTTTTAGAAACTCGTAGCCATATAAACTCATTTCTCCTTTCCATTTCCCCCTTACTTTAGGTCAAACAGCATTTTAAAGTCATGTTATTTTATGTAGACATGGATATTCTGCTGATCCGCATTGAACCTTCCGTTTAAGGTCATTTTCCATTTGCATCATCAGTTGGTAGTTGATAGTGGTCCCTCGGTGCCAGGGAGGCTCATCCCTGGGTGTCATGTCCCACGCTGGGGGGAAGGCATTGCATTTACATGCTGAGTTTGGCTTCGAGACTGGCCACATTTGAGTAACATGAAGGCTGACAGGAGGAAATTCCCAGGCACAAAGTTGCTCTAGGCCTTGTTCTTATTTTAGGCTTATCAGCTCACAAGCATAGTCATTAGCATCAGGGGCTCACTGTTGAACCCTCACTCCCTCCCGGTCTCCGCCGCTGTACCTGGGAGACTGTCGCTGCTCCCCTAGGGACCACGACAGAGCACCACTGGCCAGGAACCCAGTACCCCCCCTGCTGTGGTTTTTAATTGTTGCCACTATGAGTATATCCAAACATTACCATGCACCCTGGACATATGTTCTGTACAGCTCCCTGTCAGCCATATATCACCTGTCATTGGTATCGCATACCAGTATCCCTCCATTGCCATTGTTGAAACACTCTGTGATCCAGAACTCCCTGAAATTTGATCAATAGCTAGTTTCTTGAGAAACTGCCGAACTGTCCTCCAGAATGGCTGGATCCTTCTGCATTCCTGCCAGCAGTGGATGAGCGTTCCCATTCCTCCACAACCTCTCTAGCACTTGTAGTCTTCTAATTTTTGGTAGCTGCCAGTCTTATGGGAGTAAGATGGTATTTCATTGTTGTTTTGACTTGCATTTCCCTAATAGCTAGTGATTTTGAGCATTTTTTTCATGTGCTTTATAGCCATCGTATATCTTCTTTGGAGAAGTGTCTGTTCAAATCTTTTCCCCATTTTTTAGATGGGTTGTCCGTCTTTTCATTTTCAAGATATAGGAGTTCTTTATATATGCAGGGTATAAGTCTCATGTAGGAGCTCTTTTCACTTTCTTGACAGACTCCTTTGAATTGCAGAAGGCTTTAATTTTGATAAAGTCCCATTTATCTATTTGTTCTTTTGCTGCTTGTGCTTTGGGTGTGAAGTTCATGAAGCCATTTCCTATTACAAGGTCCTGTAGATGCTTCCCTACATTGCTTTCCAAGTTCTTTATGATCTTGGCGCTTATATTTAGGTCTTTGATCCATCTTGAGTTGATTTTTGTATAAGGTGTGAGTTTGTAATCCTCTTTCATTCTTTTATATATGGATATCCAGTTCTCCAGGCACCATTTGTTGAAGAGGCCATTCTCTCCCAGTTGAGAGGGTTTGGTGGCCCTGTCGAATACCATATGGCTGTATATATGAAGATCTATGTCAGAATTCTGAATTTATTTCCATTGGTCAGTGTGTCTATCCTTGTGCCAATACCATGCAGTTTTCACTACTGTAGCTTTGTAGTATGTTTTGAAGTCAGGTAGTGTGATTCCTCCAATTTCATTTTTCTTTTTCAATATGTCTTTGGCTATTCAGGGCCTCTTTCCTTTCCAAATAAGTTTCATAGTTAGTTTCTCTAGTTCATTAAAGAATGCTGTGTTGATTTTTATTGGGATTCTATTGAATGTGTAGATCAGTTTTGGTAGGATAGACTTCTTAATAATATTTAGTCTTCCTATCCATGAACATGGAATATTCTTCCAATTATTTAGGTCTTCTTTGATTTCCTTGAACAGTGTTGTGTATTTCTCTGTGTATAAGATTTTTACATCTTTAGTTAAATTTATTCCTAGGTATTGATTTTATTTACTATTGTAAATGGTATTTGTTTCTTGATTTTCTCCTCAGATTGCTCAATATTGGTGTACAGAAATGTTACTGATTTTTGCACATTGATCTTGTAACCTGTGACATTACTGAACTCATTTATAAGTTCTAGAAGCTTTGTGGTAGACTTCTCAGGGTTTTATATGTATAGGATCATATCATCTGCAAATAGTAAAATTTTGACTCCTTCCTTTCCAATTTGGATGCCTTTTATGTCTGGTTCTTGCCTCAGTGCTCGAGCAAGTATTTCTAAAACTATGTTAAATAGAAGGGGTGATAGTGGGCATCATTGTCTTTTTCCTGATCTTAGATGGAAATATTTTAGAATTTCACCATTGTAAATGATGTTAGCTCTGGGTTTTTCATACATACTCTTTATCATGTTCGGAAAGTTCCCGTCTATTCTGATCTTTTGCAGTATTTTTATCAAGAAAGGGTGCTGTATTTCTGTCAAATGCTTTTTCTGCCTCTATAGATATGGTCATGTGATTTTTTCCCTTCAATCTGTTTATAAGGTGTATTATATTATTTGATTTTCTTATGTTGAACCATCCCTGCATACCCGGAATGAATCCCACTTGGTCATGGTGTATAATTCGTTTAATGTGTTGTTAAATACAATTAGCAAGTATTTTGTTGAGGATTTTCACATCTAGGTTCATTAGAGATATTGGTCTGTAGCTTTCCTTTCTTGCGGTGTCTTAGTTTGACTTTGGTGCTAGAGTAATGTTGGCATCATAGAATGAGTTAGGCAATGGTCCTGCTGTTTTGATTTTTTGAAAGAGTTCAAACAAGATTGGTGTTAGTTTTTTCTGGAATGTTTGGTAGAATTCAACTTTGAAGCCATCTGGCCCAGGGTTCGTCTCTCCTTTTTTCTTTGTTAGTTTATCTAAGGGTTTGTCAATTTTATTGATCTTCTCAAAGAACCAGCTCTTTGTTTTATTTTTTCCAGTGGTTTCTTATTTTCTATTTCATTTAATTCTGCTCTAATCTTTGCTATTTCCTCTCTTCCTTCCTTCCTTCCTTCCTTCCTTCCTTCCTTCCTTCCTTCCTTCCTTCCTTCCTTCCTTCCTTCCTTCCTTCCTTCCTTCCTTCCTTCTTTCTTTCTTTCTTTCTTTCTTCTTCCTTTGAGACTAGTTTCTTGTTTTTTTTTTTTTACTAATTTCTATAAGTTTGCCATTAGGGTAAACCAAGACACATACTTGGGGTCCCTGGTGAGGTGTGGGTGCTCTCTCTCTGGACATTATGAGTCATTGTTTTTTGTACTGAGCTGGTTCAACAAGGACCCACTTGAATCTCCTACTGGACCTCTCAGGCAGCTTTTCTGCTGCCGTGGGAGAGAGGGAAGTGAGAAAGGGAGAAAGGGGGAATGTCAGATTCCTAAGCATTTTATTTAACTGCAAAGAGGATTCCTTGCTTGAAACTTTGCCTGGTATTTTGTTTGTTTGCTTCTTCTTTTTCCTTCTTCTTTATCCCCCCCAAAGTCCTTTTTTTCTTTCTTTTTTTTTCTCTTTTTCTTTTTCTTGCTTCCCACCCCCCTTGTGTCCCTTTTTTTTCTTTCTTTCTTTGTCTTCTTTTTAATTTATTTTTTGTATTAGGTGCTGCAGGAGCACTTCATATTTGCTGCATTTCCTCATCCTCCATTTCCTCTTTTCTGTGTGTATTGATTTTGGCCACCAACACTATTCCCTTTCCTATACATCTTTCTATCCTCCATCATTTATTGTTTCCCCTACATTACACCTCTCTTTGTTTGGCCCCCAATTTTCTGACTTTTTGTTTCTAATACCTTTGTTCTGTTTTCTGTCTTATATTTACTCTTTATATTATTGTCCTTTCTTTTCTCTTCCCTTCTCTCCTGAGCTCAGTGGCCTTTTAATTCACACTATATTCCTCCCCATATTCAATTTACTGTCTCATTATAGGTACTCTACTTTTCTTACTGTTTTAACTCTACAGAGCTTACATGAGTCTAATGCCCATTCTCCTAGATCTCACATGGTTCCTCTGTTAATATTTACTATCAATACTACTATTATTAATGTTCTTTTCTTACTCCTTTTGATTTCTCTGGCCCTAATATTTTCCTTCAAGTGACCTTAGCCAACAATAAGGAAATAGAATAAGAAGAACAAAGTGACAAAGAAAAGACATAACATACAAACAAAAACAACAGCTAATTAAACCCCAAACTAGACAAAGAAGCTAAGCAATTGACTAAACCTGTCAAGATAAAATGACCAGACAGCAACGAAAAAATACAAACCAAACTAATAATCAGGAAAACATGCCCCAATGCAATAAACAAACTAAAAACCAGGAAGAGGAGCCGAATATCGAACAAGTAATTAAAGTTCTAAAAACATATACTAGGGATCAATTTGATTAAGTGAAGGAAAAGATTAGGAATATGAAGAAAACACTTAGAGAGAATACAGAAGAAATTGCAATCATACACAAAAGGATAACAGATATGATGGTAATGAACAGCACAATTCAAGAAACCAAAAATACACTCTCAACAAATAACAGCAGATTTGAAAAAGTAGAGGAAAGAATTATTAATGATGTGGAAGACGGTACATCTGAAATCAAACAGATAGTAGAACTGATCGAAAAAAGATAGAAAAAATCCAGCTGGGACTCAGGGACCTGAATGACAATGGAAAATGCACAAACATATGCATTATAGGCATCCCAGAAGGAGAAGAGAAGAGAAAGGGGACAGAAGGGGTGTTGGAGGAAATAATGGCTGAAAACTTCCCAAACCTATTGAGGGAGATGGATGTACATGTCCAGGAAGCACAACACACCCCAAACAGCATAAATCCCAACAGGCCTACCCCAAGACATATACTTGTCAAATTATCCAATGCTCAAGACAAAGGAAATGTACTAAAAGCAGGAAGAGAAAGGAGAACCATCACATACAAAGGAGGAAAGGAGGCTCCATAAGATGAAGTGCTGGTTTCTCATCTGAAACCATGGAGTCAGGAAGGCAGTGGTATGACATAGTCAAGGTTCTAAAAGAAAAACATTTCCAACCAAGAATACTCTATCCAGCAATATTAGCATTAAAAAATGATGGAGAATTCAAAATATTCATAGATAAACAGAAACTAAGAGATTATACCAACAAGAATCCTGCCCTTCAAGAAATACTAAAGGGAGTTCTGCAGGAAGAAAGAAAAAAACAAGAGAGACAGAGTTGGAGGAGAGTGTAAGAGCAACAAAAAAGACAAAAAGAGAAATAAATCCTTGACTTTTGAGAATGACTTTTTAAGAATTTCTGCTCCAATAGCACCAGGCCATATTACCCACAACTCCATAAATGCTTAAAAGACTGCACTGAATTGTTATAATGAATCATTCCTAGACTTGGACCTCAGAGACTAGTTGACACTAGTAGACATTTTAGATCATGTGGAACTAGGAATTGGGGTCTAGAATTTAAGCCCTGGACACAGTGCTTTTCATTTTGGCAGTATTATTAGAGCAGAGAGTGGAAATAGTTGGACTCTTAAGCAAGTAAGAGAGAAAATATCACATTTTCAAGATAAGGTGTCAAGGGGTGCCAAACCACCAAGATGCACCATGTAAACAATTCCAAGAAAGCACTGATTGTACTCCAGGTTCAGTCTTCACCACGTATGCCATGGAATGAGGCTTAGCCACATATGTGCCCCATTGGAATCAGCCCTTAGAGAAGGCCAAGTGAAAGAGAGCTCTTTACTGAATCCTAAAAGTTAAGTGTGGGAAAGAACCTGCATATGTGCATTCAGGGAATCAGTTCCAAGAGAAGCACTGAGAAAAGCTGATTTCCTTGGAGGGAAGGCTACAAGACGAGAGAACATGAGTGTAGGAGCTTTTAGTTTTAACTGTTAACAACTGATGAAGAGATTTGATGCTGATGACATATTGGGAATACAGGGTGCAAATGAAGTTTCTTTTTTCCTAGTTTTCTAGTCAGAAATCATTCAGAATCTTAGAATTTTAGTGAGAACTACATTCATTGCAGCAATAACTTTTTGTACTACAGACTATGAAAATAAATCCCTTTCTTCTTTCACCTTCCTAACATATTTGTGTAGGACTATTCTATAACAGAACATTCAATTTAAACATGTCTTTGTTTAATTTTTTTTTTTTTAAGATTTATTTATTTATTTAATTTCCCCCCCTCCCCTGGTTGTCTGTTCTTGGTGTCTATTTGTTGCGTCTTGTTTCTTTGTCTGCTTTTGTTTCTTTTGTCCGCTTCTGTTGTCGTCAGCGGCACAGGAAGTGTGGGCGGCGCCATTCCTGGGCAGGCTGCACTTTCTTTTCACGCTGGGCGGCTTTCCTCACGGGCGCACTCCTTGCGCGTGGGGGCTCCCCACGCGGGGGACACCCTTGCGTGGCACGGCACTCCTTGTGCGCATCAGCACTGCGCCTGGCCAGCTCCACACGGGTCGAGGAGGCCTGGGGTTTGAACCGCAGACCTCCCATATGGTAGACGGACGCCCTAACCACTGGGCCAAAGTCCGTTCCCCATGTTTAATTTTTTAAGATTACTTTTCTATGGTCCTCCTTAGGTTCTGTTGGTTTAAAATTTTGCAGATATATAAATGTGTTATATTGATCATCCTTGTGTTTCAATGCATTTCCAATAGGACTTCTACATTTCAAAGCAGACAGAATCTCACATCTACTGCATACTGCCTTTGTGGTTTAGGGTAAATTATTCAATGTTACTGTGTCCTTATTTTTAAAACAAGAAGAGAAATATAACATACATTATAGGGCTGTAGTGATGATTATAGAGATCGTCGATGTAAAGGGATCTGGTGAATAATAAATGCTAAATAAAAGCCATAATGATGATCATGATGAATGAAGTGAAGGGAGGCTGGTGTGAGATCATAAAGGACCTGGGAGTTTAGGCTAAAAGGCTTTATGTATACATGCCATGCAGTTAAATGTTGGAGATGGAAACATCTAAATCACTCTTACTTATAAGTCTAAGAGAAAAGAGAACAATGAGGAAACAAGGGTGAGTCAGAAAGATGGAATCAGGGTCTGACCAAAAAGGGCGATGGGTGTCTTCAGCCCACCCATGCCATTACACAATGAATAGTGAAGTAACAGTGGGTCAGGTACTTTTAAAACCAACCTGTTATCATCGGATCTCATTCCTCATAATTTACACTAAAGCATATCACAGAGAGCTGTTTAAAATGCATAATTCATAGCAGAAAGAACATTGGAAATTATGCAATTCACAGAATATGTGCGTAATTATGGTCTTTCACATTATTCAAATAACTAATTTTAAGAGAATACCTTATGTTTTCCTGACTTTCATCTGATGGGGCAGCGCTCTGCCCCAAATCCAGTTCTTTGAGGATCATTGTCTTACCTGGTTAAGTATCAGTCAGTCCAAACCTGAAGTGTTCTTCAGTTTTCTCAGCCACTTAGGAAAAACATCTTTTCTTTGTGGGCTGCAGCCATTTGATTTTGGTATTTTCTTAAAAGGATTCTGTCTCATGGATTAGTCCCATAGACCTTTGAAGTATCTTCTCCTCTGGCCTGGGTATGAGAGTTCCCGGCCAGCTCTTGCTTCTGTGCCCAAATATCCTTCTGACTTTTCTTACCATGGCTATTACAGCCAACTGATTACTGACTCTCATTCCACCTCCCTGTCATCTTCTGCCCTAAGCCTCAAGTCTACCCTCCAGTCCAGCCTCCCTACCAGAAATTCCCACTGATTCACCTGAAACATCACTCTTGAGTGTTATCCTTCCTTCTATTCCTCCAGAACAGAGCTGCATCTCTGACAAAACATAAGATAGTAATGGAGGGTTACCAATTACATTTCAGACTATGTAATATCCCAGCATTCCACAGTGAATTGGAAGAAGGCTGATACAGAAGAATGAGAAGGGGTTTTCTACAGCTTGTGTGGGATCCATCCATCAAATAGCTTGACCTAATTATTGTTCTGTTCTGGCCAGCCGCAACTTGGAGGACATGTTGTTGAGAAATTACATGTATGTGTGTGTGTGTGTGTATAATAGAGAGAGATGTTATTTTCAGAAAATGGTTTGAGAAGTTTAAAATCCAAAGCACAACTTAAAATAGAAAAGCATTTAGAAATGTAGGAGCTTAAATAGCATTAACATTGTAGGAGGAAAATGACAAGGAATCACCCAGATTTGCAATTCCACATGTAACATTTAGAATTCCTTCCCCACTCCCCCGGTTGTACTTTATTGAAGGGCTCTTACTGCTAAAGATGAAACACAAGGCCTTTCAATGAAATCATTAGAAACTTTAACATCACCCATATTGTATTGTATTCTCTCTTTCTCTACTTCTACCTGTCCTTCTCTCTCTCTCTCCTGCAGCTGGTTGAGCCTGTGAGTAAACCCTTACCATTTATCTTTTGTTAAGCAAGGCAACCACTCTGAAACATGACTTTCAAAGATTAATTGATGGGCAAAAACACTCCTGAGGGGAGAGATGACACATAGTTTTATGCATTTTCCTTAATTATGCTGACCAGTGCAAGACCACACTAGACCTGTTTGTCTGGCGCGGGGAGAAGAATGAAATGTGATTGCCTGCAAAGACATTTTTGTAATAACTGCCATTGTCCTCTGCCTTTCACATTTATTGTACGACTAGGATAAAAGGCTGTCACAATAAGAATAACTGAACTTGAGCTGCTTTAGATGCTCTTGGCCATACGTCCTACATGACCCCATTCTTGTGGAGTTTAAAGATTTCCAAACCCCTGATACCAAATATTCTCCCTGGCTAACAGTTGTCATGGTAACTATGTAAATTCTTTCCAAGCACATTTCACCACAGGACACATGATATGCTCACTCTCTTCCTCCCTAAGTGCAACTCCTTGAGGAGTACAGCCTTTCAGCCAAGCCGTGTGCTGAAGATTAAGCCATGTCCTTGCCTCCCCTATTTGTTATGCTTGGGCCACTGAGACTGTAACAGCTGGCGAAAATATAGTTTTTCCCCTTATTAAAAGGAGTAAGTCTTCAGAACTGATTTTAGATTGCACGGCTGGCTGATGGTACAATGCCTTTCTATTGTGATTTAATTTCCTCTTTGGGTGAAATATAAAGTGTGATTTTTTTCCCCTCCACTACAAAATATCGTTTCTCTTTGTTTGGAAGGAACAGAGGATGATCTCTTGCACTGACTGCTCAGGGAGAGCAAGTTACACCATGACATTGCTCTGCCTACCAGCAATGTTCTCTGTTTCCTCAATTATACACACACACACACATGTATTTGATGAGGCAATTCAATTCTGTCTTTCTATTAATATTATAGGGAGGGCTGAGAAAGTTGAGTGAGAGCCTGAGTTACACCTCCCCGTCTTTAAAAGGGAATTGTGCTCAAGTCAGAACTAAAAAAAAGGAGAGCAAGGTGAGCATTTGGATGTTTAGGAGAGGATCTGTCTCTTTTCTTGCTTGATCTGACCTAGTTAATTTTATTACGTTTAATTTTATTTATGGATTCTCCAGCTTTCATTTCTAACTGCCCTGCACTGTTTCAGGTCCTAGCTCCTCAGCCTAGGCCATTCCTATTAAGTCTCAGGGGAAGTTCAACTGTTCTTGTTATCTCCAAAATTTCTAAACTTTCCTTCCTTCACTCTACCCTGGACCTTCCAATTTCCACAAATATTTATGGAAGTCTGGGGGGAAAAAAAGGAATCATGGTATATAATCTGCATCCCTGAAATATGACTACAGAGGCCTGTAAACAGGGAGAGGCTTTCATTACTGGAAGTTAGGGGATGGGGGAGATTAGAAACTGATTAAATGCATGTGTCTTAAAGTAATTTTAGAAGTAACTTACCAATAACAGCCTGCTAGATCAATAAATTTCAAAGCTTGTCAAAGACAAGGCAAATTGCCTTTCCTCATGGAAATTATTTATATGCATTCTAGAATCTATAAGGAATTGACCAAAATTCGGATGACCAAATCATGAGGTATTTTAAGCTACTCTTTCAAGTTCTCTTCATCATTTTTTCTTTAGCAAATGATGACTTATAAGGCAAAAATTGAATCATTCCTTGGCATTTAAAGTAATTTATCTGAGAATAAACTAAGAAGGAAAATTGGCATGATAGATTTAAACATGTGTAACATATACATCCAAAAGTTATGCAAATTCAAGTTATAAATACATCAAGCATGGTTTAGATAGGTTGCTCATCACAGATCCTTAATGGAGAAATTAGAGATGCTGGCCTGTCATATAATTGTGTGGATAATATGGCCAGGACTGTAGTACTCCTAAAAAATGTCCATTGCTACAGAGAAACAAAGTTGCCAGATTAACTATAAGCAAGCTTGAATATAGCATTTTTTCCTTTATTAGAGAAGTTGTGGGTTTACAAAACAATCTTATATAAAATACAGTATTTCCACATCTCACCCCACAACTAACACCTTGCACTGGTGTAAAACATTTGTTAAAACTGATGATACCATATTTTTAAATAATTGTACTATCAAAGTCCATGGTTTAACTTTGGTTTCACTGTTTGTGTAGTACAGATCCATGGATTTGTTTTTATTTTCCTGTTACCATATATACAATCTTAATTTCTCCCCTTTTAATCACATTCAGACATATGTTTCAGTGTTGTTAATTGCATTTACAATGTTATTCTGCCATCACTGCCACTCGTTACCAAAACATTTCTATCATACCAAAGAGGATCCATGTTACATTTCAAGTCTTAACTTCACATTCCCTATCTCTGCCCTGGTAGCTATATTAGATTCTGACTCTATGAGTTTGCTCATTCTAATTGTTTCAAATCAGTGAAATCATACAATATTTGTCCTTTGGAGTGTGGCTTATTTCACTCAACATGATGTCTTCAAGTTTCATCGAAGTTGTTGCATGTATCAGGACTTCATCCCTTTTAATGGTTGAATAATATACTATTGTATGTATATACCACATTGTATTTATCCTCTCATCAGTTCATAGACACATGGGTTCCTTCCATTTTTTGGTAATTGTAAATAATGCTGCTATGAACATAGGTGTGCAAATATCTTTTGGAGGCCCTGCTTTTAATTATTTTGGGTATGGATCTAGTAGTGGGATTGCCAGGTCATATGATAGTTGTATACTTAACTTTCAGGTGAACTACCAAACTGTCTTCCACAGTGCCAATACCATTTTACATTGCCACCAGCAATGAATGAGTGTTTCTTTTTATCTGTATCCTCTCCAACACTTATTTTCTGTTTGTTCTTTTTTTAAGTAGCTGTCATTCTAATAAGTGTGAATGGCATCTCATTGTGATTTTGATTTTCGTTTCCCTAATGGCTAATGATGTTGAGAATCTGTTCATGTGCTTTCTGGCCATTCGTACATCTTCTTTCAAGACATGTCTTTTTCAAATCTTTTGCCCATTTTTAAATTAGTTTATTTGTCTTTTTGTTTTTAAGTTGAAGGATTTCTTTAAATATACTAGATATTAATCCTTTATCAGATATGGGTTTCCAAATATTTTCTCCCATTGTGTTGGCTGTCTTTTTACTTTCATGATAAAGTCCTTTGAGGAGCAAAAGTTTTTTTTTTATTATTATGAGGTCACATTTATCTATTTTTCCTTTCATTGCTTGTGCCTTGGGTGGAAAGGTCTAAGAAAACATTGCCAAACATAAGGTCATAAAGATGTTTCCCTATGTTTCTGTCTAGGAGTTTGATAGTTAGTTACAGCTCTTATATTTATGTCTTTAATCTATTTTCAGCTGATTTTTGTATATGGTGTGAGGCAGGGGTCCTCCTTTTTATCTACTGAAGACCCAGTTTTCCCAGTACCATTTTCTGAAAACACTATTTTCCCCAACTGAGTGGTCTTTAACATCTTGTCAAAAGTCATTTGGTCATACATGTGAGGGCTGATTTCTGAGCTCTCAATTCTGTTCCATTAGTGTATATATCTGTCTTTGTGACAGTACCTTTTTGTTTTGATTACTGTGGCTTTGTAATAAGTTTTAAGATTGGGAAGTGTGAGTCCTCCAAATTCATTATTCTTTTTCAAGGCAGCTTTAGCTACTTAGAGCCCCTTATACTTTCATATAAATTTGATAATTGGCTTTTCCATTTCTGCAAAGAAGCTTGTTGGAATTTTGATTAGGATTGCATTGAATCTATAAATTGCTTTGGGTAGGAGTGACATCTTAAACATATTTAGTCTTCCAATCCATGAACACAGAATAGTCTTCCATTTATTATGTACTTAATTTCTTTTAGAAATGTTTTGTAGTTTTCCATGTATATGTCCTTTCCATGCTTGGTTAGATTTATTCCTAGATTTTTTTTTTTAGTTGCCATTGTGAATGGAATTCTTTTCTTGATTTCTTCTTCCAATTGTTCATACTTGTGTATAAAAACACTACTGATTTTCAGGTGTTGCTCTTGTACCCTGACACTTTGTTGAATTCATTTATTAGCTCTAGGAATTTGTTGTGACTTTTTAAGGATTTTTTGTATATAAGGCATATAGGACCAAGTTATCTGCAAATAGGGAAAGTTGTGCTTTTTCTTTTCCTATTTGGATGCATTTTATTTCTTTTACATGTGTAATTGCTCTGGCAAGAACCGCCAGTACAATGTTGAATGACAGCAGGGACAGTGGGCATCCTTGTCTTGTTACTGATCATAGAAGGAAGGCTTTCAAATAGGATGCTAGCTGGCTGTAGGCTTTTCATATATGCCTTTATTGTGTTGAGGAAATTTCCTTCTATTCCTACTGTTCTCAATGTTTTTACCATGAATGGTTGCTGCATTTTGTCAAATGCATTTTCTGTATCATTTGAGATGATTATGTGGTTTTCTTCATTCATTCTGTTAAGGTGATGTGTTACATTAATTGATTTTCTTACATTGACACACCCTTGAATATTGTAGCAGTTTGATATTTTTTATGAATTCAAAAATATATATATTGATTATGTTTGTGAACTGGTCTGTTCCTCTGGGTGTGATGCCCTTTGATTGTATTAAATTCAAAGGTTTTATGTTTACTTGATTAAATCAAGTTGGGGACTTTGATTCAACCATGCCAGTGGGGCATGGCTCCAAGTTGAGTCCCTGCACCCTTTGTGGGCTATATAAATGGATACTCAATCAAGAAGACGCAGAAAAAGATGCAAAAAGAAAGGGAGCTCCATTGACATGGAAGAGGAGAGAACTACGATTCTAGAGCCCTGGGGAAAGCTGAGCCTTCCACCTGATAATTTGCAGCCAAAGAGACCAGAGCCCTGAGCAGCTGAGAAGGCCTAGAAATAAATGTGCCTTCCAGCCTACAGCTGAGATTGGAAGAAGCTGGGCCCATGGATCCTTAAGAGACCGAGGAAGGCTGAACCCTTGAAGAGATCAGCAACCATCTTGCTTCAACACATGGCACCAGACTTTGGTGAGAAAATACCTCTTATGGTACCTTGCGTTGGACTCTTTAGGGCCTTGTAACTGTAAACTTTTACCTCTTTGACTAACACATGTACTACAGATAAAGCTACTTGATCGTGATATATAATTCTTTTAATATGCTTTTGGATTCTGTTTGCTAGTTTTTGTTGAGGGTTTTTGCATCTATATTCATTAGAGACATTGATCTGTATTTTTCTTTCTTTGTGATATCTTTGTATGACTTAGGTATGAGGACGATTTTGGCCTCATAGAATGAATTATGGAGTGTTCCCTCCACTTCAGTTTTGTGGAAGGATTTGAGAAGAATTGGAGTTAAGTCTTATTGGAATGTTTGGTAAAATTCCCTGGGGAAATTATAGTGAGCATACATAACATGGTTGGTTTATAAATAGGATTGTAAATGAAACAGATAGTCTACAGAGGTAAATGTCAATAGAAAGAAAGCTAGAGACTAATCCAGATACTAAATAACATAGTAAACCCATAGGTGGATTAGGATTGTGATTAATAAAACAGATAGAAGAATGTTCTTCTAACTAAAACAAATATAGGTCACTATTATAAGGTGGTAAGAATATATTGATACATGGGAAAAATACAATTAATGTATTAATGGACTATAGTTGCCAGAAATATTGTAACATTCTTGCATCAATGTCAAAGAAGGTACTATATCAACACTAAGGGTCAATAATAGGGGGATTATGATTCTTTCTTTTGGACTAAGGAAAACTTGCAAACGTTTCCTGGAATGATAACTGCACAACTCTATGATGAAAGTGAGAGTCACTGAGTGTACACTTTGAATAGAATGTATTAATACAAGGCATGCAACTGTATAACACAGTGAATCATGAAGTGGAAGATGGACTGTGGTTAACAGTACAAATATGAGTGTGTTCTCTCATAAGTTATAACAACACAGTACTAATACATAGTGCTAATAATATGGGGTGTATGGAAAAAATATACCAAGTGTACACTATAGACCATAGTTAGTGATAATAGTCTGATCATGTTTTTTCATAATCTCTAGCAAATATTCCATAACAATGTAAGTTGTTGGTGGAGGGGTGATGTTTGGGAATTTTGAACATTATGCCTGATTATTTTGTAAGCACACAACATCTCTAATAAAAAATAAAATTAGTTAAAATAAATTCCCATGTGAAGGGATCTGATCTTGGGGTTTGCTTTGTTGAGAGGTTTTGATTACTGATTACATCTCTTTACTAGTAATTGATTTGTTGAGATCTTCTAATCTTTCTTCAGTTGATTTAGAAAGCTTGTGTGTTTTTATGAATTTGTGCATTTCACCTGTTTTATAATATATTGCTATACACCTGCTCATGGTATCCTCTTATAGTCTTTTTACTTTTTATTTTTTAAAGATCTATTTATTTATTTCCGCCCTTCACCTCCCCCGTCCTCCTGATTTTGCTGTCTGTGTCCATTTGCTGTGTGATCTTCTGTAACTATTTCCCTTTTTTGTCTTCTTTTCTCATTTTTTCTCTTCTAGGATTCACCAGGATTCAATCCTGGGTACCTCTAGTGTAGAGAGAGGTTCCCAGTCACTTGTTCCACCTCAGTCCCTGGTTTCTGCTGCACTTCACCTTGACTCTCCTCTTGTCTCCCTTTTGATGTGTCATTATCTTGCTGTGTGACTCACTTGTGTAGGCACTTGCACTCACCAAGCATTCACTTGTGCAGGCACTGGTTCACTGTGCAGGCTGGCTTTCTCTTCTTTTTAACCAGGAGACTCAGGGATTGAAACTGGGTCCTCCCATATGGTAGGTGGAAGCCCTATCCCTTGAGCTACAGTGCTTCCCTATAGTCCTTTTTATTGAAGTGGGTTCAGTCGTAATGTCGCCCTGCTCATTTCTGTTTCAGTTATTTGTATCTTCTTTCTTTTTCTTTGTCAGCCTAGCTAATGGTTTATAGATTTTATAGTACCATATTAAGTGCCTTCTTCTCAATTATATCTAGATGTATTTTTCACCTGTTTTCCTTGTGATTACCATAAGGTTAAAATATAACATCCTGGGATCAAACCAGCAAGAGGGCGGTAGAGTGAGGAGCTCCTAGACTCAGCTCCTGCTACAGAGCAGTTAGCAAACATTCAGAGCTATCTGGAGCTAGCTGAAGCACCTGCCTGGGGGCTTCAGGAGACCAGAAAAGCATCCTGCAATGTACTATAAGGAATGGAAGGAAACTGCCCATCTGCAGAGAAGATTCATAAATAGAGCACTCCACGCCACAGAGGCTGGTGCCCATCCTCTACTGGAGGTATAAACCACCTTGGGAGCTGTTCCATGGCTGGAAAGAAAAGATCTATGTCCCCAAAACAGGGGAGGAAGAGATGGTTGGGCATCAACTTCAGCTACTGATGCATAAATTCAGCTGGCTAAAGTATAATCTTGGGAACAGCTAAAGTTTGAGCCTGTCCAAGTCAGAAAGAGGGTAGTAGCCACCATCTTAACTCCACTCCTGGTATGAGGGGAAGCAGGGCAGACAGAAAATCGCAGTGCTGGTGGGGACCAACTTCTTTCCATCCAGATCATTTTGCAGCTCTAGCCTAGGCACCAGTGCCACCTCCAGCAGGAAGGAAGCTGTGGGGACCAGCACCAGCCTCTCTGCAAAATTAGCAGCCAGGTAGTGGAGGCCAGTGATTATCCTACTCTAGCAGCATGAGGCACCCCAGGAGCTATTCTGTGGCTGGAATTGGAAGTTCCATTTCCCAAATACAGGGGAGGAGGAGATAGTTGGCTGCTGATTTTAGCTACTTATTGGTAAATTCAGCTGGCTGAGATATGGGAACATCTGGGTTGTGAATCAGCCCAAGTTGGAAAGAGGCTGGTAGCTGCCATTTTGACTCCACTCCCAGACTGAGGGGAAGCCCAGCTGGCTGAAAATCACAGTGATATTAGGAACTAGTTTATTTCACCCAGATCGGCCTGCAGCCCTAGACTAGGCTTCAGCCCCACCTCTAGCAGGGAGGAGGTTGGCAGGCCCTGCACCAGCCTATCCAGATAACTGCAGGTGACTTTGGCTGGCACAGACTGAAAATTGGAAGACTACCAGGGCAACTGTGGTCATCTTGGACCCACACTGCATAGATTGCTGTGCACACCTGCAGCTCCATCCCTGCCCCAGGCAGGGGAAGGGTGAAGCTTCAGTCTAGGCCTGCATGCCTTGGATTATTCCACACAGCTGTGACTTTGTCCTTACCCCTGGCAAAGGAGAAAGTTGAGAGAAGATTCATTGGTCCCTGGCACAATGAGGGCAGCTTGAACCTCCACAGCTGATAGTACCAATTAAAACCTTGGTCCCTACTGCACAACCAGCAAGGGAGAAAGAACAGGAAGCCCCAAACTGAAGAGAAAACTGCACCCAGAATAACTACTGTAGTAATCCAGATGCCAAAACCCCAACAAAAAATTACAATCCACACCAAGAAACAGGAAGCTATGGCCCAGTGAAAGGAACAAGATAAACCTCCAAATGACATAAAGGAGTTGAGACAACTAATCATAGATTTTCAAGCAAACCTCCTTAATACATGAAATGAGATAGCTAAAGAGATTAAGGATATTAAGAAGACACTGGATGAGCACAAAGAAGAGTTTGAAATCATACATAGAAAAATAGCAGACCTTATGGGAAAGAAAGGTGCAATAAATGAAATTTAAAAAACATTGGAATCATGTAATAGCAGATTTGAGGAGGCAGAGGAAAGGATTGGTGAGCTTGAAGAAATGACCTCAGAAAGTGAACATACCAAAGAACAGATGAAGAAAAGAATGGAAAAAATTGAACAAGGTCTCAAGGAACTAAATGACAGCAATGGCATGCCGAAATACATGACATGAGTGTCCCAGAAGGAGAAGAGAAGGGAAAAGGGACAGAAAGAATATATGAAGAAATAATGGTAGAAAATTTCCCAACCCTATGAAGGACATAGATATCCATGTCCAAGAAGCACAACATACACACAAAAAAATCCAAATAGACCAACTCCGAGACACATACTAAACAGAATGTCAAAAGCAAAAGACAAAGAGAGACTTCTGAGAACAGCAAGAGAAAAGCAATGCATAACATTTAAAGGATAACCAATAAGATTAAGTTCACATTTAACCATGGAGGCAAGAAGACAGTAGTATGATATATTTAAGATACTACAAGGGAAAAACTTCCAGCCAAGACTTTTTTATCCAGCAAGACTGTCTTTCAAAACTGAGGGAAAGATTAGAATATTCACAGATAAACAGAAACTGAGAGAAATTTAAGCAAGAGATGAGATTTTTCAGGAAATACTAAAGGGTATGCTAGGGCCTGGAAAAAAATAGACAGACAAGAGAGGTCTGGAAGACAGTCTAGAAATAAAGATTATATCAATAAAAGTAACTAAGAGTGTCAAAAGAGTGGTGGAAATAAAATATGACAGATAAAACTCAAATAAAGGGGAATAAACTTAACCAATGACGTAAAGCACTTGTATTCAGAAAACTGCAACGTGGTGTTAAAAGAAATTTAAAAAGGCTTAAATAACTAGAAGAACATCCATGCTCACGAATTGGAAGACTAAATATCATTAAGATGTCAATTCTACTCAAATTGATATATAGATTCAAAAAAAATTGAAAATTGATAAAAAAATTGAAAAGAAAATCATGAAATTTATTTGGAAAGATAAGGTTCCAGAAAAGCCAGAAACATCATGAAAATGAAAAGCATACCCTCATCTCAAGACTTTAAATCATATTACCTAGCTATTGTGGTAAAAACAGCATGGTCCTGACATAAAGACAAACACAAAGAGCAATGGAACCAAATTGATGGTTCATAAACAGACCTTCACATGTATGGCCAAGTGATTTTTGACTAGCATGCCAAACTCACACAGCTTGGGCTGAACAGTCTATTCAACAAGTGGTGCTGAAAGAATTGGATAGCCATAGCCAAAAGAAGAAAAGAGGACCCCTATCTCACACCTTATCCAAAATTAACTCAAAATGGATCAAAAACCTAAAAATAAAAGCAAGAATCATAAAATTTCTAGAAGAAATTTTAGGAAAATATCTTTAAGACTTGGTGGAAGGTGGTAGATTCTTAAAGGAGATAAGAGGAAGACTAAGATGGACTAATGATGTTTAATGTATGTAGAAGTTTTAATTAGCTTTACTGTAAAATTGTGGAAATGTATAGAGTGAATGGTAATATGTAGTGAGTAACAGCTAGTTTATAAATGGGGATGTGGCTGAAAATGGTATTCTAGGTATGTAAGTGCCAATTGACAGAATGTTAGAGAATTATCTAGGAACTGAATAGCACAGTAAACAAAGAGGTGAATGAGAATTGTGGTTCATGGCACAGATGCAAGATTGTCCTTTGTGAGCTAGAGCAAATGTACATCACTGCTGCAGGGTGATGGGAACGTGGAGAAGCATGGGAAAAATACAGCTGGAGTGACCTATGGACTGTAGTTAGCAGTAATAATATAATACTCTTCCATCTATGCAAGAGATGTATTTTGTTGATAATGAGGCAGTATGAAAAAATGTGTGCCAAATGTGCACTATGATCATGATAACAATCAAATGATACTATCTTCTCTGTATCAAATGTTCCACCACAGTGTGGTGTGTTGATGGAGGGGTGTTGTTTGGGATTTCTGCACATGTGCATGATTGTTTTATAAGTTTGCAACTTCTTTCATAAAAAAAATTTAAAAATATTAATAGGGTGGATTGGGGGAAAACACACAAAATGTAAGATGAGGACTATGATTAGTAGTAAGATCTTGACAATATTCTTTCCCAATTTGTAACAAAGGTCTCACAACAATGCAAGGTATTGATGGAAAGTTGATGTATGGGACCCCTGTATGATATTACATATGTTTGCTTTGTAAGTTCACAACTTTTGCTGTACACTTATTGCTTATGTTTGTTGACATATAAATTATATAAAGATAATAACAATGGGGATTGTTGGGGGAAAATACTTTGGTTAATAGTTACATTTTGACAATGATTTTTAATCATTAGTTATAAAGGTTTAACAACAATGCAAGTTATTGGTGTTAGGGTGAGTTATGATAGTCCTGTATGATATTATATATGTTAGTTTTAGAAGTTCACAACTATTATTATACACTTATTGTTTATGTATATTTATGTATGAGTGATATACTTCAATAAATTAATTTAAAACATACATTGAAACATGCAAAAAATTTAACATCCTAAATATCTAACAATTGTATTTGGTTTGATACCAACTTAATATCAATAGAATGTGCATATACTTTTCCTATATACTTCTGTCCCCTCCATCATTTCTGTACTCGTTACCACTTATATCTTCATACATTGTGGGATGCCCAAAAATATAGAATCATCATTAAATTTTTTTAACATGGTCTATTGATTTTTTAAAGATTTTTTAATCATCTTTTTTCAAAGACAGAGTAACACAAAACGTTACATTAAAAAATATAAGAGGTTCCCATATACCCCATTCCTTACACTCCCCACTCCTCCCATGTCGGTAACTTCCTTCATTAGTGTGGAACATTCATCACATTTGATGAGTACGTTTTGGAGCATTTCTACACAGCATGGATTATAGTTTATGTTGTAGTTTACACTCTCCCAGTCCTTTCAGTTGCTTATGGCAGGATATATTATGCCCTGCGTCTGTCCCTGATATATCATTCAGGACAACTCCAAGTCCCAAAAATGCCCCCATTTCACACCCCTTTTTCCCTCTCCCTGCCTTTAGCAGCTCTTGTGGCTGTCTCTACATCAATAATATAATTTCTTCCATTGCTAGAGTCACAATAATTCTACAGTAGGAATACCAGTGAGTCCATTCTAATCCATATTTTATTCCTCCATCCTGAGGATGCCAGGATGGTGATGTCCACTCCACTTCTAAATTGAGAGGGGGCTTAGATTCCACATGGCTGATGGATGGAATTCTCCAGCTTGCAGCTGTAGATTCTCTCAGTTCCCTGGTGTGGTAGTTGGCCATCCTCACCTCCCTATTAGCTGACCTGGGTAAGTCCAATGAACTTGAGAGTAGGTATTGTAACTCTGCTGAGGCTCAGGGCACAGCTAGCACATAGATGGTTCAGAGATTTAAGTCTTCTGAGCACACACCAACCCCAGTGCCAAACACAGGTTCAGTAAAAGTGACAGAAGAAGCATGCATAAAGAGGTCACATCTGAGTCAAACTCCATCATACTCAGGAAAGCAATTACCAAAGTAGGGCCCACTCACAAGGCACTGAACTCCAGAGCCATCTGTCATGACCGTAGGACCCAGGTGTCTCTGTAGCCCTCAGGAGCACCAGTACCTGTGGTTGTATCTACTTTGGCTGTCTCTGAGACCCTGCTGAGATGTGCATAAGTGCGACCCCTTTAATGACCTCCCGACTCATTTTGAAGTCTCTTAGCCATATAAACTCACTTATCTTTACCATTTCCCCTTTTAATTTAAGGTCTTTTCTAGTTGCATCACCAGTTGGTGCTTGGTAGTAATCCCTTGGAATCAGGGAGGCTCATCCTCTGGAGTCATGTCCCATGCTGGGGGGAATGTAATGCATTTACATGCTGAGTTTGGCTTACAGAGTGGCCACATTTGAACAACACAGAGGCTCTCAGGAGGTAACTCTTAGGCACCCTGCACCTCTGGGTCTAGATGAAAATTCAAGCACACTGGCTCATAAGCATAGTCATCAGTATCAAGGGCCCATCATTGGGTCATCCTTTTTCACTGGTCTTTGCCCTTGCAATTGGGGGATTGTTGCTGTTCCATTGGGGAGTGCAACAAAGTTTCCTGGAATGGGAACTCAATACTCCCTCAGTTGTGGTGTGAAATTCTACCCCTTATGTCAATCCCCAACTAACATACAAACATATCTATATACCCCCTACCCATGCTTCCCCCATCAATGATACCCCACATCAGAGCTCCTCCTCTGCCATAATTGAACTCTGCTGTGATCCAAAACTTCTTAAAAAATGAAATCTAATATATTGCCACTTAAATTTATAGGAAAATAAATAGTAATGATAGGTTTAAAGATTAGAAATAGAATACATAATAATTTAGAAAAACTAAAATAAAGAATAAATTGGTGTATTAAAAAAATGAAAAATATCAAAATTTTTTTTGACGTTTTGCCTTTCATCACTGTAATAGATGTTACCCTGAATGTACAGTGGCAAGGCAATCTCTTCCATTTCTTCCTCGATGTCTACATCCTTTAAAAAAAAAAAAATATATATATATATATATGCCTTCTGAAATATTTGAGGTCACAGTAAATTCACATATAGAATATAGGGAACTCCCATATACCCAACATCAAACCTTTTCCCCCTTCCCCAGCAATGATTGTTTTACATGTGGACTTTACATTTGCTGCAACTGATGTACAGAATTTAAAACATAGCTACCAATCATGGTTCCATTATTGCTTACATTATGGTTTATATTTTAGTCTGTACTCTTTTCTAAATTTTTGGTTACATTACAGTTATCATTATGGTTTACATTTTAGACTATGTATTTTTTATAAATTTTCATGAAATTAAATATGGCTTATATCCATCATTGCATGAACTTGTGGAACACTTCCAATGTCTCTCAGTTACCACCACTTCCATACCTTCTCTTCCTGTCTCCCCTTCCCCTCAGGGCCCACAGTGGCAACCAAGCTTCACTGCTTGAAGGTCATGAGTCATAGATACTTACAACAATGCTGAGGCCTTGACACTCTAGTCTGTCTTCCCCTACTGGGAGCCACCCATGCTCTCTTTTACATCTTTAATTAAATTTATTCCTAGGTATTTGTTTTTTTAATTTATTATTGTAAATGGTACTTTTTATTGATTTCCTCCTCGGATTGCTCATTATTGGTGTACAGAAATGCTACTGATTTTTGCACATTGATCTTATAACCTGTGACTTTACTGAACTCACTTATAAGTTCTAGAAGCTTTGTATATAGAAGCTTTCTATATACAGGATAATGTCATCTGGAAATAGTGAAATTTTGATATCTTGCTTTCTGATTTGGAATCTTTTTTATATCTGTTTTTTGCCTCATGCTTGAGTGAGTACTTCTAACACAATATTAAATAGGAGTGGTGATAGTGGTCATCCTTCTCACCTTCCTGATCTTAGAGGGAAGGATTTTAGGAATTCACCACTGTAAATGATCTTAGCTGTGGGTTTTTCACATATACCCTTGATCACATTCAGAAAGTTTCCTTCTAGTCTAGTCTAGCAGTGTTTTTATCAGGAAAGGATGCTGTATTTTGTCAAATACTTTTTCTGCATCTATATATATGATCGTGTGATTTTTTTTGTTTCAGTCTGTTTATGTGGTGTATTACATTGATTGATTTTCTTATGTTGAACCAGCCTGCATACCACAGATGAAACCCACTTGGTCATGGTGTATAATTAATTTGATGTGGGAAGCGGACTTGTCCCAGTGTTTAGGGCATCCACCTACCACATGGGAGGTCTGCGGTTCAAACCCTGGGCCTCCTTGATCCATGTGGAGCTCGCCCATGCACAGTGCTGATGTGCGCAAAGAGTGCCCTGCCACACAGGGGTGTCCCCTGCATAGAGGAGCCCCACACACAAGGAGTGCAACCCGCAAGGAGTACAACCCATAAGGAGAGCAGCTCAGTGCAAAAGAAAGTTCAGCCTGCCCAGGAATGGTGCCGCACAAACGGATAGCTGACACAACAAGATGATGCAACAAAAAGAAGATGCAACAACAGAAGCAAAGAGGAACACACAGCAAATAGACACAGAGAACAGACAACTGAGGCAGGGGGAGGGGAGAGAAATAAATAAATAAATAAATCCTTTTAAAAAACTTGATGTGTTGTTGAATACGGTTAGCAAGGTATTTTGTTGAGGATTTTAGCATCTAGATTCATTACAGAGGTTGGTCTGTAATTTTCCTTTCTTGTGTTGCCTTTGGCTTTGGTGTTTGGGTAATGCTGGCATCATAGAATGAGTTGGCAATGTTCCTTCTATTTCAATTGTTTTGGAAGAGTTTGAGCAAGACTGGTGTTACAGAATGTTTGGTAGAGTTCACCCGTGAATCTGAATCTGTCTGGCCCAGGGCTCTTCTTTGTCAGGGGGGTTTTAATGACTGCTTCTATCCCTTTACTTGTGATTGTTTTGCTGAGAACCAGATTAGATACCAAGATAGGGAAGTTAAAGAACACACTCTTAGAAAAAAATGGGTCAAAGAGGAAATCTCAAAAGAAATCAGCAACTACCTTGAAACTAATGAAAATGACAACACAACATATCAAAACTTAAGGAATACAGCCAAAGCTGTTCAGAGAGGGAAATTCATAGCCATAAATTCATACACCATAAAAGAATAAAGAGCAAAAATTGAAGACCTAATGGCAAACTTGGAGGAATGAGTAAAAAAACAAGAAACTAACCCCAAAGGAAGAAGAAAGAAAGAAAGAACAAAGAAGGAAATAACAAAAATTAGAGCAGAATTAAATGATTTTATCTTGATGGTTTTGTTAAATTGATTAGCTTCTCCATCTATCCTCAGGTTTGATTTTGGTGCTGGGATTTTTTTTGTGTGTTAAGTTTTCTCTTTGATCCTCTGTTCTTATTCTATTTCCTTGTTGTTTGTCTAAGTGCCCTTGAAGGAAAAAAGATTAGGCACAGGGAAAGCAAAAGTGGTAAGAAAATAAGAAGTACCATAGTAACATTGATAGTAAATGTTAGCAGAAGAACCATATACAACCTAGGAGAATGAATATTAAACTCATGTGAGCAGTGTAGAGTTATAGGAATAAAAAAGTGGAATACCTACAACGTAATGGGAAGCTGAATATTAAGAAAAATATAGTATGAGTTAAAAGGCCAGTGTGATGAAGAGAGAGGAAAGAGAAAAGAAGAAGCAATAACAGAAAGAGTTAATAAAAGATACAAAAGAGAATAGAAGAGTTAGAAATAAAAAGCCGGAAAAATTGGGGTTGAACAAGAGATTGGAATGTTATAGCAGCAACAGAAGGTGGAAGATAGAAAGATGTATGAAGCAAAAGAGATAGCATTGTTTCCCCATATCAGTACACATAGAAAAGAGGAACTCGAGGAGGAGGAAGCACTGCAATCAAGAAACAATCCAGCAGCACCTAATAGGAAAAAAGAAGGAAAAAAGGTGGAGAGATAAAGAGGGAGAAAAGACAAGAAAACAACAACAAAAATAATCAGACAAGCCCTCAAGCAAAGAATTAACCAAACATTAAGAAAAACTACTTTCCTCCTACACCTCTGTGGGACTTGTCAGGCTGCTCTTGTTCACCGATAAATAACCCTGCAGCTTTCTCACTGCAGATCTCGAAGTAGGTTTTTATAGTAAACCAGGTCAAAATTTGTGACAAAAGTAATCTCTTTTTTTTGTTGGGAGGGGGGGCAGAAATAAGAGACCCAGTGGAAGCTAATACAGGGATAATGTCTATGTTTTCTCTGTCTCAAAGTATCAGCCAAATGTTTACTATCCCATTGGGCCACTACTCTAAGCAAAACCAGGAACTGAACCAGAGACCTTGCACATTCAAGGCCAAAACTCCTCCACTGAGCCAACCCCTCCTTCCAGGCTGACCTGCTCCTCAAAATGAGTCCTCTTCCTGGGGCAGGATTTTCTCTTTGTAATTTGAACAAACTGAATAGGAACGTGTCCTTCCTCTTTTCTCCATTCCTCACTTCCCTATCTCCCAGGACAGCAGGAAGCCCATTTGAGAGCGCCCTTCCAAGACTCAAATGGGACCCTGGTGAACCAACTCACCACAGAGAATAATGACTCTCAGTCTCTTTGAGAGAGAGCACCCACACCTTGCCAGGAACCCTAAATATGCTCTTGGAGGCCTACCAAACATTTCCTACTGTCGTCCTCCCTCAGGTGGGTTGCACAAGAGTGTTAATGGCCTGATTTCACCTTCTCCCAGACCAATTTCCCCAATATCATGGCATTTAGTTTTATCAGCCTGCCTCAGCAGATTCTCCTCTCACCTATTCCTAGTTTCTTCTCAAGTCAGCTGGCATGCTCCTCAAAGTTCATAAAGTGGGGTCCAGATAATTGAACCTGCACTCGTTGGACCCCTCTGCACCATTCATCAGAACCCTCCCATTTTCAGAGTTTGTCCGAGACTGGTAGGGTTTGGGGAATGCTGGGGTTCAGGTTTTGGGAAACACCGGGTTCAGGGAACATGGGTTTGAGGAGCATGGGGTTCTGGGAATGCTGCCACATGACCAGCAGGATTTAGGGAGTTCCATGGCTAGCTGCCTTAAGGGAGGGGCTTAGCCTTCCCACAGCTCCACAAGCTCCAGAAACCCATGGTTTTACCTTAAGCAATCACACTTCTTATCACGTTCTCTCCAGATCGATGTCCAGAAGCCTCCTGTTTTGTGGGTTCCCAAAACAGCTCACTCAGGCAGGATTTTGTGCCCACTCATCCTTTTTTTGGAGGAGAGATGATGTGGGTACAATTACTGTGATGCCATTTTACCCTGCCTCTATCATTACTTTCTATGCCTTTGCATTTTACCATCTGTAGGAGATAAGAAGTGTAGTTATGTACTTAACAATACAATACAATACAATAATACTGGCGTTTATAATTATACAAATGGTTATCTTTACCACAGATTTTTTTATGCCGCTTTAAGCCATCTAGTGTACTTTCATTTCAGACTGAAGAACTCCCTTTAGCTTTGCTTATAGGGCAGGTCTAGTAGTGATGTACTCCCTCAGTTTTCGTTTAATCTTTCCCTCATTTTTAAAATAGAGTCCTGCAAGATATAAAATTATTGCCTGGCAGTTGTTTTATTTCAGTATTTTATGTATTTCAACCTGCTACCTTCTTGCTTTCATGGTTTCTCATGAGAAACTGGCACTCAATTTTATTGACATTCTTTTTATGTAACACACTGCCTTTCTTTGCAGATTTCAGAACTCTTTCCTTGTCTTTTGCATTTTACAGTGTAATCAATATATGAAGGAGTATATTTTTCTTCATGTCTATCCTGCTTGGTATTCTCTTAGCTTCTTAGATATGCATATTCATGGTTTTTGCTAAGTTTGGGACATTCTCTCTCATTATTTCTTCTCCTTTCTTACTTTCTTCCTTCTGGGACTCCCATAATAGAGATTTTGGTGTGCTTGATGGTATCCAATAGGTGACTTAGACTATTTTTCCTTTTAATATGTCTTTCTTCTTTCTGCTCCTCAGCCTGACTAAAATGTCTTGTCTTCAAGTTCACTGATTCTTTTTTTGCCAGCTCCAGCCTACTATTGAAACCCTCCTGGGAATTTTTCATTTCAGTTATTGTGGTCTTCATATCCATTAGGTCCTTGTGATTCCTTTTTAAAATTTCTATCTCTTTCCTTAGACTTTAATATCATTCATTCATAGTTTTCCAGATATCCTATAGTTCTTTTTCTGTACTTTCCTTCATTTCCTTCCATTTTAATATCATTTTTGTAGGCTTTGTTTAGTATATACACATTCTTGTCTTCTTTGTTGGTGTTTTCTGTACTTTTATGTTCTTCTTGTGGATGGGTCATCATTTCCTTTTTCTTTGTCTTGTGCTCTTTTGTTGCACACTATTCATTTTAATATGTAAAAATGTTAACTCTATGATTAACTCCCTGGGATGTCTATTTCCTGGTTGCATAACCAACTGGTGATAAGACAGATTTTCTTGGACTTCAGTCATACTATCTGGAACATCTGCTCAAAGCAAAATCCCTGTACAGTGTTTTCCTTGTCTTTCTTGGACTTTATCTTGTCCTGAGCTTTTACTCGTTAGTTGTTTTGGCGTTCTCCTGTTTACAGGAGTTTAGTTTTCCACTCTGTTTCACAGGGAACAAAACTTCCTCTCTTGGAAGATCTTTGTCCCAGCCTGTCCACTGATATAATTTTTATACTCCTTCTGTTCTCTCAAGCTGATTTTGCCTGGAAGGAAAATTCTGGGAGGGCACAACAGAGATTTTTCACAGGTCAGTCTTTCTCAGCCACAACAGGGCTAGGTTCCCATGAAGGGAACATAGATCAACTCCAACGTACCCTGTGGATGGGTTCAGGAAGGGCATCAAGAGCTTCCCCAATGGCTTCTCAAAGCTGAGATTTTCTGACCTGCCCAGCAAATGCAGCCTTTCAGCTCATTGTCCCCCGCAGCTCTGAGGAAGCACAACATCTTTAGGTCTCCATAGCTACTGCCTCTGTATAGGGCTTGTTGCAACAATGGCTGTTGCCATTGTTATCACTTTTGAGCTATTGTAAAGAAAACTGTTATGAACATTCCTGTATGAGCATGTATGTGGTTGTTCATTACTTCTGAGTATAAGATTAGGAGAAGAATTGCTGGGTCACATGGAAACTCTATGTTAAACATTTTTGAGGTACACCCAAACTACTTCCTAAAGCAGTGGCACCATTTTATAACTCCACAAGTACTTTAAGAGTATTCCCAATTCTCCAGATCCTCACCAACAGGTGTTACTATCAGTATATTTTACTTTACCGTCGTAGTGGGTATGAACTGATATTTTATTTTGGTTTCAATATGCATTTGCCTAATAAACTGAGGTGTGTTTATTGACCATCTGTATATATTCTTTAGAAAAAAGGCCTATTTTATCTATTTTTTACTTTATAATTTGTGCTTTTTGTGCCATATCTTAGAAACCATTGTCCAATCGAAGGTCATGAAGATTTAATCCTATGTTTTCTTCTAAGTGTTTTATAGTTTTAACCCATACATGTAGGTATATGATCCATTTTGAGTTCATTTTGTATGTGATATCAGGCAAGGATCCAACTTTATTCTTTGCATATGGATATTCAGTTGTTCCAGTACTGTTTATTGAAAAGAAAATTTTTTCTTTTAAATTGTCTTAAACTTTCTAGAAAAGCAATTGTTTAAATGCAAGGTTTTATTTCTTGACTGTCAATTCAATTATATTTTTCTATATATCTACACTTATACCATACCATTCAGTATTGATTAATGGAGCTTTGTAGTAAATTTTGAAGCTGGGAATTGTGAGTCCTCCAACTTTGTTCTTTTTTATCCAAGATTGACTTTACTACTCTGAGTCCCTTGAATTTCCATGTAATTCTGAGGATCAAGTTGTCAAATTCAGTGAAAATCCATGTTGATGTTTTGACAGAGATTCTCTTACTTCAGTTCAATTTATCAAGTATTGGTACCTTAGTACTAATCTTTTAATCCATAAACATAGGCTATCATTACACTTACTTTGACATCATTTTGTTCCTTTAACAGTTTTTTAATTTTCAGTGTATAAGTCTTGCACTTTAAAAATATATTCCTATATCCCATTTGTTTGATGTTATTATATGTGGAATTGTACTCTTAATTTTACTTTCAGATTACCATTGCTAATATATAGAAACACAAATGATTATTTTTATTGCTCTTGTATCCTCCAAACTTTCCATTAGTTTTAATAGTTATTTTTAATGGATTCCTTATGATTTTCTATGTACAAGATCCTGTTATTTGTCACTAGAGATAGTTTCACTTCTTTTTTAATCTGGATGTCCTTTCTTTATCTTTCTTGTCTACTTGCCTTGATAGAATCTCCAGTACAATGTTGAATGGAAATGATAAGTGTGAACATCCTTGTTTTGTTCCTGATCTTGGGAAACATCTAGTCCTTCAAAATTAAGTATGAGAAGAAATAAAATAAATTTTTAAAATTAAGTATGATGTTAGCTGTTAGTTTTGTATAGATTCCTTTTATTTGATTAAGAAGACAGTTTCTTCTATTCTTAGTTTATTTGTTATTTGTATAATAAAAGATCATTGAATTTATTCAAATACCTTTTCTCCATCATTGAGATAATCTTGTGTATTTTATTATTTATTAATATGTTGTATAGCATTCATTGATTTTCAGATGTCAAACAAACTATGCATTCCTTTGTTACAATGTTGTCTTGGTTTGCCACAGGGATGCTGATGCAAAATACCAGAAATGGTTCGGCGTTTATAATGGGAATTTCATTTAGAGTAAAAGTTTACAGTTCTGAGGCCATGAAATGTCCAAATCAAGGCAGCAGAGATGCCTTCTCACCAAAGTTGGCAAATGGTGATCCTGGAGTCCTGCCACATGGCAAAAAAAAATTGCTGCCAATCTCTGCTGAAGGCCAATGCCTTTGCCTCCAGTATCTGCCATCTCTTGGAGCTTAGCTGTGGACAACCAAACATAAGGCTTGTCTCTTTCTGAGCTTCCTCTTTCTGTCTCTGCTGCTTTGCTTTCTTCCTGAGTTCAGCTGTGGGCTATCACACATATGGCTTGTCTCTTCAGTCTTGAGCTGCTCCATAGGCTCAGCCTCTTGGGGACTTCATGCTCCATCCTTAGCTGCTAGTGATCCTTGAGTCTCCTCTCACAAGGCAGAACCAAAAATGGCGTAGATTCCTTTTCCTGTGTCTTTCTCTCTGTGTCTCCATTTATATAAGACCCAACAAGAAGGCAGAATCAAACTGAGTCATGCCTCACCAACATTGTCCAATCAAAAGTTCTCACACCCACAGGAATGGATTAGTTAAAAAAACAATATTTTTCTCTTTGGGATTCATAAAAGAACTTCAAACTCACACAGTATATGATTCTAGACCTTTTATATTTGAGATTTGATTTATTATCTAGTATATGGTCTATACTGGAGAATGGTCTGTGTATACCTGAGAAATTTTATCATGCCATTCTTGGAATGTTCTATAGATATGTTAGTTATAATTTGTTTATATTTCTCTTCAAGTCTTTTTTTCTTTTGTTGATCTTCTGCCTAGTTGTTTCCATTATTGAAAGTTGGGTACTGAAGTCTCCAATTACTATTACTGAATTGTGTATTTCTTACTTACATTCCATCAGTTTTTGCTCCAAGTATTTTGGGCTCTGTTGTTAGGTACATATGATTACAATTTTTATGTATTCCTAATGAATTTACCCTTTTATTGTAAAATGTATCTCTTTGTAGTGACAATTTTATTGGAAAGTCTACTCTGTATGATATTAATATAGTTTCTACAGCTTTCTTTCACTTACTGTTTGCATGGTATATCTTCTTCCACATTTTTACTTTCAATTTATTTGAATGTAAACTGGATCTCATGTAGAGAGTATATAATTAGATCATGTTTTATTTTTAATGAATTGTGTCATCTCTACCCTTTCATTGGAGTGTTTGATCCCTTTATAGTTAATATAATTACAAATGAGATACCCCTGTCATTTTGCAATTTCTTTTAGATATGTCTTATGCAATTTTTATTCCTTTATTCCTACATTACCGCCTTCTTTTGAGTTACATAGATATTTTATTGTGTAACATTTTGTTCCGTTATGGTTTCTCTTATATTTTGAGTTATATTCATTGCTTACTGGGAATGATAATTAGCATCTAAACAAAAAATATCTAATTGGTATTAATACCAACAATTTCAATAGTGTACCAAAACGTTTATCCAATATAGCTGGTTCTCTCCCCTCTTTTTGCTGTTATTGTCATCACAGTTACATTTTTATATGTTATAAGCCAAACATGATTTTTTGCTTTATGCAATTGTCTTAAAAATGATAAAAGAATGAAGAGATGTAGAAATATACATTTATGCCATCTGTTTTAGTTTGCCTAAAAGCTACCAATACAAAGTACCAGAAATGGGTTGACTTTGTAAAGGGGATTTATTTGGGGTAAACGCTTACAGTTCTGAGGCCATGAAATGTCAAAATTTAGGCACCATCTTGCTAAAGACAGCTACTGTTAATTCTGATGTCCAGCCATGTGGCAACGCAATATGGCCACAGATCTCTGCTGAGGTCCCTGCCTTCCCTTCCAGAATCTATCATCTCGTTGAGGTCAGCTTTGGGCAACCAGGCATAGGGCTTGTCTCTTCCTGTGCCAACTCTCTCAGTCTCAGATACTCTGCTTTCTTCCTGAGTTCAGCTATAAGCTACCAGGCATATAGCTCATCTATCCCTGGGCCTCAGCAATTTGAGCCTCTTGAAGGCTTCTCTCCTTGCTGCTCAGCTGTGGGTGGAACTGGAGTCCTTTCTCTTACATTGCAGGATCAAATATTGTGGTTCCTCTTTTCTGTGTCTATGGTTTTATCAAATCCAGAAGAGGGTAGAAATTCAACCTGAGTCACACCTCACTGACGTAGTCCAATTGAAAGGGTCTCATACCCACAGGAATGGATTAGTTTACAAACATAATCTTTCTCTTTAGGATTCATAAAACAATTTCAAACTGCTACACCATCTTTTATATTTACCTATCTAGTTATCTTTACTGGTGCTCTTTATTCCTTCATGTGAATGCAAGTTACCATCTAAAGTCTTATTGGGGATTGAATCATGTCCCCACAAAAAGCATGCTCTTATAAGAATGTCCTTCTATAAACTTGAACAAATGTATATCACTATTGCAAGCTGGTAAGAATGTGAAGAAGCATGGGAAAAATACAATTAATCTAACCTGTGGACTATAATTTACAGCAACAATATAATGTTCTTACATCAATGCTAAAGATGTACTGTGTTAATATTAGGTGGGATATGGAAAAAATATACCAATTGTATGCTGTAGACTATAGTTCGTGGTCATAGTCTAGTGATGTTATCTCATAATCTGTAGCAAATGTTCCACAACAATGTAGTGTATTGGTGCAGAGGTGTTGTGTGGGAATTCCACACATTGTGTGATTGTTTTGTAAGTCCACAACTTCTCTAATAAAAATATGTATAAATTTAAAAAGCATGTGCAGATCCCAACCACTGGTCCTGTGGGAATGAACCTATTTGTAAACATACATATTATTAGTTAAAGTGTGCCCAAATTGAATGAGTGTGGGCCTTAATCAAATATGGCTGAAGTCCTTATATGCAAAGGAAATTGTACACAAAAGGAGAAGCTATAGGGAGCAGCCAAAAATTGGAAGTTAACAGAAATCAGAAAGAAAAAAGGGTAAAGATGCTGCTATGTGCATTGCCATGTGACAGAAAAGGCAAGGAACAGCTTTTGGCCAGCCGGAAGATATTGACTACAGCAGGAAACGAGTCATCTAGTCTCTAAAACCAGGAGCCAATAAATCCCTGTTGTTAAGCCAACACTTGTTTTGTTTGGCATTTGGTATTTGTTTTGGTAGCCAGGAAACTAGGACGGATTTTGGTATGAAAAAGTGGGGTTCTGCTATTACAAATACCTAAAAATGTGGAAATGGTTTTTGAATTAGGTAATGGGTAGAGGCTGAAAGAATTATGGGACACTTGATGGGGAAACGGACTTTGGCCCAGTGGTTAGGGCGTCCGTCTACCACATGGGAGGTCCGCGGTTCAAGCCCCGGGCCTCCTTGACCCGTGTGGAGCTGGCCCATGCGCAGTGCTGATGCGCGCAAGGAGTGCCATGCCAGGCAGGGGTGTCCCCCGCGTAGGGGAGCCCCACGCGCAAGGAGTGCACCCATAAGGAGAGCCGCCCAGCGCGAAGGAGGGAGCAGCCTGCCGAGGAATGGCGCTGCCCACACTTCCCGGCCGCTGACGACAACAGAAGCGGACAAAGAAACAAGACGCAGCAAAAAGACACAGAAAACAGACAACCGGGGGAGGGGAGGGGAATTAAATAAATAAAAATAAATCTAAAAAAAAAAAAAAAAGAATTATGGGACACTTGAAAGGCAATCTTTGTTATAAAGTGGCAAAGAATTTGGCAAACTTGTGTTGTGATGTCAGATTGAAAGTGGGACTCATAATTAATGAGCTTGGATATTTAGCTGAGATTTCCAAGCTATGTATAGAAGGTTTGGCCTGGTTTCTTCTTGCAGCTTATAGTAAAATGTGAAGGGAAAAGGGATACATCTGCAAAGACCCTATTTCCAAATAAGACCACATTGTAAATTTCCAGGATGACACTTTTCAACTCAATACAGAATATTAATGCTCTTAGAAACTTTGACTGGCCCATTACCGAGACTGTGCTAGTTTGAGCAAAACTCTCAGGCAGACAGTAACAAGTATTTGCAGTAGGTAGCCTTCTACATGCTGAGCTGAAGGCCAAGGATAGAAAGGGGCCCAAATCAAAGGTGAGTTCAGAACACAATCTTCCATTTCCCACCCTGAATAATCCAGACAGCCATGAACAGAAATCTTGGAAAGGCATCTCTTATTCTGCACAGATGTTCAGCATGCCGATCAGATTTCCCTATGGCAATTAACACATGCAATGAAGATGGAGGCCAGGTACAAACTTATACAGAATGTACTGGCCTTTCTGCATTGTATGACAGGCACATGCCCAGTTAGGGAATATGCTGCTTGATTAATTTCCCACTGATATCTCATGGGTTTGCTGGGAATTCCCAGTGCGTGGCATTTCCTGAGCTGAATGTTTGATTCACAGTAGGTTATTGTTCTATATCATGGTCCACTGCTTGAAACAATCTGCCAACAGCCTGAAGGATAGTTTTTTCCCTCACTGAGTCCCTCAGATGAGAAACTTTACCAAAATTATCATTATTGTCCTTGTAAGTTTATTTTCTGTCAGGGTTAGAAACTTGGGGGAAATACATTCTAACTTTTTCCCAAAAAATGAATCTCAGTGGTGATATTGACAAGTTCAGTTCTTACAAAGCACTGTATTCTTATTGCTGCAAATATGGGTCATTTGAACTATTTGTAAATTTATTTTCTCTATAGTTTGAAGAATTCTTTTTGAAATTCACATACATTTTTAAAAGTTCACTAATATTTCAGGTACAAAAAACCTGAATTTTATTTCAGCATTGCTCGTCAATGGAAAACTGTTAATTATTTTGCAACAGGAGCACTAGCATTCCTTTATCACTTATGAATCTTAGGAAAGGCTAAATTCTAGTTGTGATCTTGTTGATTTATGCTTATTTTGAAAATTTTGATTTGTTGCTCTCAAAATGACCTATGGAAATGAATCACGTTGAATTATTTGCCACTGTTCACTTCCTGCAAGTTTTTCTTATGAATAAAGATATTTTCTTACATAATTACACTACAAATGTCAACTTCAGATAAGAAAACTAAGACACAAAAAGATCAAATAAATTGTTTAAGGTCATAAAGTGTTCTCATCTGTAAAAAGAGTACAATAATGGAATTTACTTCATAAGTTTGTTAGAAACTTAGACGAGTTAATATTTATGAAGCAGCTAAAGATCCATATATTTGCTTTTTAAAATATGTCTCACTAGATGACTTATTTGCTCTCCATTCATGTTAGACACAAAAAGTTGCTACCATTTCTTCCACAAAGAGGTCATGTAGGCAAAGGGTATTTATTTGATATAAGGCATATACTTTATGTTATCATTAGAAGCCCCCTCAGTAACAGTCTTCAAGGAGTTGGATACTGTGTTAAATTAAATCGTGACTACTGCCTTTCTCCCAGTAGCCAGTTTCGTGATACAGAGTTTTCTAGATTCTAATTCACGTTCATATTTTTTAAATGCAGGAAAGTTCTTTAAAGGAAGGAGCTCTAGAGGATGACTTTGGGCTAGCCTTATTTAGTCATCGGCTGACTTTGGAACATCAGGAATTCTCTCTTCTCTCAATATCTGTAGATCTTGAAGAGTTCTTCAAGTTTCCTATAATATGGACTAAGTTCTCAAAGATCCCTTATATTGCTAATATTCTACACTTTTGTACCCGTAAGGTATTTTTGTTGCTATTGTTTCTCACATGGCTTATTTTGGATCCAGTATATAAGCTTCCCCTTTTTACTCAGCCCTAATTTACAACTCAAAGGGTATGATAATGCCCAGCTCAGGATGAGCAGTTCTAGTCTCTTAGTCAATTTGTACCCAGGTGCTCAGTCTTTACTGGGGTCTAGTAGCATGCTAGGAGCTGCTTTTGTTGTTGTTGTTTGAGAATTATACTTATATATTGTAGAGCATAACCTATTTTCAGAACTCTAGGAGTCTGCTTTGCAAATCTTTTGAGGCTTGCCAGAGACCCCACCGACTATGCTGCTTCACCCAAGATACTCCAGCAACATGAGATCAGTTAAGTCATGTGTTCCCTAGTGTCAGAGCAACTCATACCTCACCCTAAACTTGAAGAGCCCTCTGTTGAACTGGAACTCACTCAAAACTGGCAAACTTATGAGTCATCAGATATATGGATAGCAGCAGTGTCACCAAGTGCAGTATATACACTGAACCAAGAGATAACATATGGTCCTGTGTTCTTTTTTTTTAAAGATTTATTTTATTTATTCCTCTCCCCTCCCTCCTCCCATTGTCTGCTCTTTGTGCCCATTCTCTGTGTGCTCTTCTGTGTCTGCTTGTATTCTTGTCATGTGGGACTGGAAAACTGTATCTCTTTTTTGTTGCATCATCTTCCTGTGTCAGCTCTCTGTGTGTGTGGTGCCACTCCTGGGTGGGTTGTGCTTTTCTCATGTGGGGCGGCTCTCCTTGCGGGGTGCACTCCTTGTGCATGGGGCTCCCTTGTGTGGGGACATCCCTGTGTGGCACAGCACCCCTTGTGCACGGCAGCACTGTGTGTGGGCCAGCTCACCACACGGGTCAGGAGACCTGGGACTCGAACCCTGGACCCTCCATATGGTAGATAGACACTCTATCAGTTGAGCCGGAAGTGTGATGGGCCCATTTCTTCATCGTTTTCTCTGACCCACTTGTGGAATCTTTGGCTATGCCAGATTAGAGGACCTGATTCCCAGAGAGGGGATAACTGACACAAGCATGGAACTGGCAGACTCAGCTACCACCTGGCCATTTTGGTCTCCTTATAGCAGTAGGAAAGCAGGCAAAATTTACTGAAATGGGTGAGAGATATAGTTAAATTACTATGAAGAAAAAATACACTACTGCACAATGGGGGTAGGAAGGAACATTTATGACTCCCAGGGATTTGATTGAGGGTCAATTCCAAAAGATGAGTATAAATGGGCAATTTTAACAACTCCAGCTCAACTAGGACAGGGACTACTAAAGGCTTAGATTTTGGGCTGAAGTTTGGTTCACCCTACTGGGAAAGTAGCCCAGATGCATCTAAGTGCTTACGGAGGAGGATGATGGAGATCTAAAATGCTAGTGAAGGAGAAGATGAAGATTTATTACAGCCTCAGGACCAGGTACAACAAAAATCATAAAGCCTTCATGACTTTTTAGGAGATTACAACTGGTAAGAATCGGATTTGCATCTCTACTTTCAGGGTGCTCTTAGATTGGAGTGGTGCAATCAGATGACCTGATTTATGAACTTACCCCAAATTCTTTGGGCCCTATATTTTCCCTAACCCACACCTACACTCCCTAAAGACTTGCCCTCCTGGCTAATGAAGAGACTTACCCACCACTGCCATGGCTATATCTAATATTGCCAGTTTTCTTGATCTCCCCAGGATGACAACTGGGCTTCCCCACGGTCTCAGGATATGAGCCACCCCAATTCAGATGCTGTGTTTCTATGACCAGTGAAAGGTATTGCTACTACCACCCCTTCTGGGCTTAGATAATGTCTAGTATTGTGGATGGGGGTGGGGGTGGTATCTGGCATTCCTAGTGTTTTCTGAGGATATGCAATAACACAACCTACAGAGTTAGGGAGTTAATGTCTGTGCAGCAAGCTTGGACCAGTGAGAGCCAATAAATAAGGTTTTGTTTGATAACTCACAGTGTTTTTCTTCTTTCCACTCACTGTTCAGAGATGCAATGGCTCCACATAGCCTCCCAGGGGAGAGCCCAGTGTTTGATGAAACAGCTATGCTTTCTTGTGACACTGAGACCAGCTTGGAAATACACTGTTATATTTCTTTTCCTTTCTTTTATGTATGTGTTTTCTTTTCTGCCACACACACACACACACACACACACACACACACCCCTACCTCCTGTGTCCCTGGGATTCCACACTCCTCCCACCTCACTCTCAATGAGACATTAGCATTTGAGCTTCTAAGAAACTTGGGCTGAGTCAGATAGAGGCATTTAATGATTTGCATATCCATGCAGTGGATTGTCTATAAGAAAGAAATCCTGGAAGAAGAGGAAAGCATTGTCATGAACAAGAAGAGTAGGTCAACTGTAAGGAAAATCAGAGAGAGAAATGAGGTAATGTGAGATGCATTAAACATCAGGAGAAGGAAACAGAAATGTGAGTAGCCTGAAGGAGGAAATTTACTCAAGAGATTTAAGCATTAAGCATCCCTTGAAATTTCTTTCAGGGGCAAGGAAGGGTGATGAATGTGGAATATGAAATGAAGAGTGTTGTTGTTGACAGAAAGAGAACAAATGTGAACTCCCAGAACAGAGCAGGCTGTCAAGAATCTGTCTTCCTACTTTCCTTTGCAGCTTTTTTTCTGAAGTGCATGCAGATTTTATATCAAGACCAACAGTATTATAAGTAGAGGTAAAGCAAAAGCATGGTGTGTGACCTTGGCTATTTACTGGTAAAGAGAAGTAAATAATATAATGGAAGCCAAAGAATATTTTAAAATATCGTTCAAACGTCTTATGGTTCTGGCTTCTTTAAGGGTTTCCTTACAAGTCTGTTAGGATCCTGGTTTAGGGGCAGCAATAGTTAGATTACTTTCCAAGAAATTTTTTGGGCCTATTTAAGTTTAAAAGTTCTGTTAGGCCGTAGTGCAAATATAAATGTCTTTCTCTTCTATATCGATGGTACTCAAACTTTAGTGAGCATCAAACTATGAGTTTATTAAAACATAGATTGCAAGCCCCACATCCAGAGTTTCTTATTTAATAGTTCTCAGGTGAAACCAAGAACTTGACATTCTAGTAACTTTTCAGAAGGTACTGATATTGCTGATCTGGCTACCAAATGTGGGAGCAGTGATATTATATATGTGTTTAAGACATGATTTTAAGGTCTGTAATTGCAAGGAACAAATAAGGACTGTTGTTGATTATCCACAGGAGACTGTCAGAAGAAAAAATTTGAAGTTTAGAATTAAGACTGTCCTAAAGAGATTTATATTACAGTGCTAAAAAATTACTTGCCATTTCGTCTCTTTGAATATTGGAAAATATATTTTAAAAGGTGTTTCACAAGCACCTAGTAGTGGCACAATTATTCTGTGTGTAAAAGGGAACATCCTTAGAAATTTTTCTGCTACACAGGCAAAAGGTAAACCTTTCTGGGGAACTCTGTGTGGACTAGCTGAGCTTTCTTTTGATTTCCTTCTGTTATGTGGAGGGGAACAAACACTGGAAGATGTATGTCTCTCTTTTTTATATTTTCTCCAGAGAAATCCGATGCCCTCAAGCATTTCTCTGAATATATGCTGTTAAAAAAAACAAAAAGACATTGAACAATTGCTATTTGGAATTATCAAGTCAAAGCAACAGCAACTATGCCATAGGGTAGTACTTGTTTTAAAATATAGTCTTTGTAGGTCATAACAGGCTACATAGGTTATAATCTCCATGTTCCAAGGGGAATTATATATTTAAAAAAGACTAGATCAGTGGCTGTACAGTACAGCTTTTAAAAAGCCCTAACCACGGCCTCACTCCAGTTCATTTATGTCAGCCTGGAGCTGTGAATCATGTATCAGTGTTTTTAAAGCTTCCCAGATGATTTCTATTTGCAGTCAAAGTTGAGGATCAGTAGTCTAAAAAGGAGAGAGGTCATTCTTCCCACAGAAGTGATTATACATTCTGTATCTAGCATCACCAAAGTGCCATTTTGCATGTAGTAAGGCAGCTTTTGAATTTTCTAAAAAAATTTTTTGTAAATTAGAACAGTTTCATTACATTCATTGGGACACCTGAAAAATTCTGAAAATGCATATTAATTTCTTAATGGCATTTTTGACCAAAAAAAAAAATAGAAAAAAAATTGCACATTTAACCATTCATTCAAAACTATAGAATAAAGAAAGTGAAATATTGGTCTTTCCATTTCAAAAACTGGTACCCAAGATTTGTTTGAGATTTTGGGATTTAGAAATAGTGAAGTTCTGTATCTCAGACTTTAAAAAATTCCTAGGACCTGAGAGATGGGAAGTAATGGAAGAAAAGTGTTGAGAAAGGAGAGATCAGTGGTAATTTGGAGGAGCAGGGAGGCCCTGAAAAGGCTATCCAGTTAGGACCAAGTAACAGTGCAACAAGTGGTCACAATAGTTGGACATCTTTTTTTTTTTCCTTTATTACATTTTTATTATCTTTTTTAAAAAAATACCTAGGTCACACAAAATGTTAAATTAGAAAATATAAGAGATTCCCATATACCCCAAGCCCCCCATTCCTCCCACATCAACAACCTCTTTCATCAGTTGGCACATTCATTACATTTGATGAATATGTTTTGGAGCACTGCTATGCAGCATGGATTAGAGTTTACATTGCAGTTTACACTCTCCACCAGTCCATGCAGTGGGTTATGGTAGGATATATAATGTCCTGCATCTGTCCCTGTGATATCGTTCAGGACAACTCCAAGTCCTGAAAATGCCCCCATATCACACATCTTCTTCCCTCTCCCTACCCTCAGCAACTCCTGTGGCCACTGTCTCCACATCAATGATACAGTTTCTTCCATTGCTAGAGTCACAGTAGTTCTATAGTAGAATACCAGTAAGTCCACTCTAATCCATATTTTATTCCTCCATCCTGAGGACCCTGTGATGGCAATGCCAACTCCACCTCTAACTTGAGAGGGACCTACATCCCACTTGGCTGATGGATGGACTTCTCCTGCTTACAGATGTAGACTCCCTCAGTTCCCTGGTGTGGTGGTTGACCATCGCCACCTCCCTGTTAACTGACATGGGTATGTCCAACAAACCTGAGAGTAGGTGCTGCAACTCTGCTGAGGCTCAAGGCCCAGCCAGCACATAATCAGGTGGACATCTTTTAACTGAACATGAGCCCTGTTGGTGTTGAATCATGAGACCCACTGTCCAACCTCTATTTTCAGAGTGCCTTGCATTGGGTCTGACCAAACATCTGAGAAGGACTCCCTTTCAACAACAGCCATCACTTCACCCAAGGACCGCAAGCAAAAGTGAAGCAAATTCAGCATCATAAACATTTGTAGTATCCAAATTCCTTCCTGTGGAAAATCCCTGTTGAAACCTCTCAAAAAGCTGCAGAGAAAGAAAACAAGTCTCTATACATGACTGATCAGTTGTGGTGATGGAGAGATAGCCCAGCACCTATACTTGAAACAAGCTATGCTGAATGAGCATCTCCTAAAACCAGGAAATGTAGATGCATGACCTTTCTAGTTTATTCTATGCTTTCCAAAGAAGAGCTGAAGTAAATCTTTGGTTAACTGGTAAATGGGAGAGTTCCTAAATGAGAGGATACAAGTTCAAGAATCTTAATTTAATCCAAAAGTTATACACACACATGCACAAAATGGAGGATGGATAAAGGAGGACCAAGATGGAGGATCCAGGATGGGGATATGCTTGGGCCATTGTGGCTGCTGAGGCTTCATCGAGAGAACTTTGGAGCTTCAGGGTTGATTATGCAGCTAGCTTCTGGAAAGGGATATTGTGTCAGAAATAAAGTTGTTTAAGAGTATAAAGGATACAATTTCCTTGGTGTCATTTTAGGCAGTGTTGTGCTCTCCCCTCTTTTATTTTTTAATAGCAAAATCTGATTTCCAAAAAGGACATTTTTCTAGTGTGGATGCGGTAGATTTCTCTGGGAAGTCAGGACCTTTGGGTTGCCATGGCAACAGAAAGCAGCTGCTCACAAGCTCATTCAAGGCATGATGATCCCATCTCTCTAGTTTTAATTAGAAACAAATCTGGGAACTTATGAGGAGGCTGTCTCCAGTGTTCCTAGTCCAATTTAGACAATAGCCTGACTTTTTATTTTCTCTTTTTCATTTTAAAAGTTAGCGACCCACATTACAAAAATTTTAGAAAAGAAAAACAAGAAATTTATAGCCACCCAACCCGACACAACCTTACTGTCATCCATTCTGATGTTTATATCTCTAAGAACAATTCTGACTCTGCCATCCACTAGCCATTTGACATTGGAACTATTTCTTAACCTTAACCTTAGCTTTCTTAATCTCAACTGTCGATGATGCTAATAATTATTATTCCATATGGTTTTGTTCTTGGTTTTCATTATGTTGTGCTTTTAGTAATTATGTAAACGGAATTATGCAGAGTCTAAGGCCTAGGGGCTTCCTAGGATGGTTTGCGTCTCCCCTCTTATCCCCTTCTTTTTTCTCATGTTGTACCTTGCCTGCTATCTCAACGATACCACCATCCCTGGTGAGCAGTCTCAGAGATACATTAACATTTTTAATTATCTAAAAACAACACTTGACCAACAAGAAGGCAGTACTGATATATGGAAGCTGAAACTGTCCCCATGACCTTGCCTTTCCCAAAAGCCAATCCTCTGAAAGCACTTTGTCTCTCTGAATTGTTAGTTTTGAAGACATATGGTGCCTCTATGATTCAGTCAACACATCACCTGAAGCTCACAGGCAAGTCTTGTCTACCTGCAGTGGCCTCAGAATCACCATTCCCAGTACTTATTTAGAAACAAAATTGTCTCATGTCCTCTTCACTCTGTTCAACCTCCTCAAGGTTCTGGAACCTAGCATCCAACTCTTTCTCTTTTAGCTGTGGAACTTCAAAGCTTGGTTTCCTCATCTATAAAATACAGATAATAATACAAGTAAGTTCCTAATTTTTCTTAGGATTAAATGAGAGAGTACATGAAAATACTCAGCACAGTTGGTGGCAAATACTGACTGTACACAGGAAAAGGTAGGACAAAAATGTCAGTTGTCTTCTCTCACTGTTTATCTATATTCCCCCTATTTTCTCTCACAGACTATTTGGCCCATTTCTATATTTCCAAGTTTTTCTTTATAGAAAGTCCCTCATTTCCTGCTGAGTCCTTGGACTGTTCTCCGTTCCCCAGTTTCTGCATTATTTCCTGTATTACACCATCAATACCACCATATAAACCTGCACAAAACTGATGTGAGTGAATTTTGCCTTCTCTTCCACTAAAAATATAGCTAAACTCCTTGTATGTTGCTACACACTGATCCTCGCACTGGGTATCTTTGAGGAAGAGATGTCCCCCTATTTCTGAAGCCAAATTCCAGTAGGTGCTTCCAGTCCTCAGAGCTCACATCTTCCTGTTCTCAACCCTGCCCTTTATGGTCTTGAACTCAGGACTTAATCCAAAATAACACACTTAAAACTGAAGCCATTTGTCAGCAAACAGTTATCAGGCCCCTGCTATTTGCAGGGACTTCTACCTTCTCTACATACCATATTTTCATTCTCTACGGCCTTCTAGAAAATAGTACTTTATATAAAGGGTATGTGTTGAACAATGAAGGAAGACAGGTAAAAGAAATAATTCAGATTGGGTAGGAGGCTTGGTAAACTTTTTTAATGACTTTTTAGATATTACTCTATTGCACAACACATTTGATATCCCCTGATGCCAGGTATCTTTTGGAGCTTAAATATATGATGACTATAATGAATGACAGTCAGAGAAAGAAAACAAAAGGATCATTTCTAAAGTCAAAGAGGACCATGCCACCCTGAAGCAAGCCGGAGATCCAAAGCATTCACATGACTTTTCTTAAACCTGTGCCAAGACTACCAAAATGAATTTTTGCCAGTGGAGTTATTAATCCTGTTTGAGACATTAGCGGGAGAAAGCATGCTGTTTCCGTATTTGAAATGTCTCCACTGCATAGTAATGGTGGCATATCCTGTTGCCCTTTGGGGTTCTAAAAGCTCCCATACATTAAAGTGTCTTGCTGAGCTTCCATCCTCATAGCAGAGTTGATGAACCAGGAGCTTTTCTCATAAAAGGGAACACCACTTAAATGGAGTGCTCATTCCGTAAGCTCCATTGTTAACAGCATAAAAACACTCTGGGTAAATAAAAATAATGCACACTTTCTGCTAATAGGTACTCAAGAGCCACCTATTTTTAAATTAGTGTTCTTTTCAACTTGTGTGGAATGTTCTCCTGAGACCAATAGAATTGTTCCAACCTTCAGAGTTTTTCCTTGCCAGTTAACTCTATAATTTTCTGTATACTTGTTTCATAGGGCTATGAATCTGATGATGTACAGGAATTTGTGTGTGAGTGCAAACATCAGACTCGATTTCCCTTAAAGCTAATGAAGTACCTCTTAGGTTCCTGAATTTCCCCACCTAGATACCCACCTTCACTGTGGTGTACTATAATGCAGTCATTTTAAAATAGTGCCTTGGCCCTCACTCCCAGAGGACAACAGTGGATTTTGTTCCCGTGCTCTCCAACAAGGACCACCAAGATTAGCCTGTGGACATGGAAGCTTCTAAAATATTGAATTTATTTTCATGTGATCAATATCTTGTGTTCATGGTTTCTTCAGAGACAGCTGAAGCCAGAGAAAGTCAATCAAAGTCTACCCATTAATCAATTGCCCAGAAGATCCCTTCATCTCCCTTGCCAATGCCCAGTTAGAAGGGAAGGATATGGAGGCCTTGCCCTTTTAAACTTGCTGAAAGTTCTCATTAAGCATATTCTCTGTGTAATGTCAAACACTGCTGGATTTCAGAGATGAATTAGGGAAATACTTGCCTTAAGCAGTAACTAATCTACCCTAATACCCAAAAGAGGAGTCTCTTTCTCAGCTCTGATTTTAATATCTCATATCTTCATCTTTAGAGTCAGACAGCATGTTTATCTACCATTGATTTGTTTCATGACTGGAAACACAAGTTAGGCTCTTTAAACCTCAGTTTTCCCATGTGGAAATGACAGCTGAGAATCATAATCCTTCCCAGAGACCCAGGGATGAGTATAAGAAGCAAAGTATGCAGCGAACTCGGCCAGAGGTTGTTCTACAATAAGATCCCCACAAATGATGATGGTTTACATTATAGTAACTGAAGGTGTAAAAGCGATTTCCAAACCTTTCTAAATTTAGATCGTTTTTTTGGCTCCCATGTTGTTTTAAGGCAAGTAAAGGAGGAGGGAAAACAGCATGGAAATCTGCAGATGCAAACCTGGACCCTACATCAAGTTCCTTGGTGATTAGCCATGAAGACATTGGAAATTCAAAACACATTTTAGAACTTTAGTACCTTCCTCTGTGTAACCAGGCCAACCAATCCTACATTACACTGCTGTTGGAACACACAGGATAATTAATGTAGAGCTATTTTGTAAACTGCATGCATAGAACACCATGTAAAGCATTATTGGGATTTTGGGGTTTAGCTTTTGTTAAATGAAAAATCAATACTCTCTTTGAAATATCCCTGAAGAGGATTGAAAACCCATTGTACCTTATTTTTAAGCCCATGACTTTATTTTGTCTAGAAGAGGTTTTACAAATGTTTAGCTTCTGAATATGAAGGGATCACATACCAATTCAAAGCAAAACTGCCAAAGGTGCAGAGCAGGCAGCTGACTGACACATGTCCACGACACGGAGAGGGGGGTTGCTTAGAGACAAGAAGGAAACGGTCTCACTTTTTAATTCACCACTATGGACTTCAACTTGGAGTGTTTTAAGTTATTCTTAAATATCCAAAAGACAGAGTTACAAGAAATGGTGTATCGTTTATTTTAAAAATCTGTCTTTGTTATATTTCTCCAAGTCCCACAACAATAGAAAACATTGTCATAACTGTCCTCTTACAGAAATGAAAGCATACTAAATGAAAAAGACATTTTTAAGAGCTTCAAAGGAAGTCATTTTTATAATTATCTTGTTTAAATCGGTTTGCCATGATTTTTTTATTTGAGGAATAAGAGCTGGTAATGTTGTCAACTAATTTTGAGACTATTTTGATATCACATTTTTAACACTTACAATTTTTAAAATGTACGCTCAGCACTAGGTCTGGTGACTGATGATGCTAAAAATAAGATAACTCAGAGGCCCTTCACATGCATGAGTTCCTTGAGCCTGGGATTTCTTTTTGAAGTGGAATGAGAAGGCAGGAGGGAAAAGCAAGCTTCACACCATGGTTTCACTGCATGGTTGTTACAACTCTGCTTTCTGCACCTCAGGCCTTTTCCTCCCTCATCTCATCCCACAGGAAGGGCCATAGAGCATGTGCATGCTCCATCATGGCTGAGAGAACTGCTGGGCCAGGGGCCAGGACCACCTGTGGTCTTTCCTGGGCACAAAATCTTTTCTGGCTCTCAGCTCCTGAGTCTCAGGTCCTGGCCTTCCCTGTGGGCTTCTACTCCCTCCTCTCCTTTTTCTTATTTCAGTACGAGGATCAACTGACTAGTGCCTTCTTAGCTGAGCTGCCTCTGGCCCATCTATGCAGGTTCCTCAGGCACAGAACGGAAACGATAACACTTGTCTTTTTTTTTTCCACCCCCCCTCTCCCCCCCCAACAACACTCGTTCCCATCATCATGACACATCCATTGGATTTGGTAAGTACATCTTTGGGCACCTCTGCACCTCAGACAATGGTTCACATCATGGCCCATACTCTCCTCCATTCCATCCAGTGGGCCCTGTGAGGATTTACAATGTCCGGTGATTACCTCTGAAGCACCATCCAGGGCAGCTCCATGTCCCAAAGACGCCTTCACCACTCATCTCTTCCTGCCTTTCCCCATACCCATCGTCCACCATGTCCACTTTTCCCAATCCAATGCCACCTCTTCTATGTGGACATTGGATTGGTTGTGTCCATTGCACCTCTATGTCAAGAGGAGGCTCAGATTCCACATGGATGCTGGATGCAATCCTCCCATTTTCAGTTGTAATCACTCTAGGCTCCATGGTGTGGTGGTTGTCCTTCTTCAACTCCATCTTAGCTGAGTGTGGTAAGTCCAATAGATCAGATTGTAGGTGCTGGAGTCTGTTGAGGCTCAGGACCTGGCTATCACATTGTCAGTCCAGAGATTCAAATCCCCTAAATATATCTTAAACCCCAACACTAACTGCACCTCCAGCACATTAGCATGAAAGTCTTATGAAGGGAGATCCCATTTGAGTCCAGATTCATCACACATAAACACCATTTCCAAAGAGGGGCCATCTGCCCTGGTAGTTAACCCCATCGGCCATGACCATAACTCCCATGGGTCTCTTTAGCCCTCAAAGGAACCAATATCTGGGGGTTGTATCTGCTTTATCTGTCTCTCTGACTCTGCTCAGTTGTGCATGAGGGCAATCCTTCTGCCAGCCTCCAGACTCTTTTTTAGAAACTCGTAGCCATATAAACTCATTTCTCCTTTCCATTTCCCCCTTACTTTAGGTCAAACAGCATTTTAAAGTCATGGTATTTTATGTAGACATGGATATTCTGCTGATCCGCATTGAACCTTCCATATAAGGTCATTTTCCAGTTGCATCATCAGTTGGTAGTTGATAGTGGTCCCTCGTTGCCAGGGAGGCTCATCCCTGGGTGTCATGTCCCATGCTGGGGGGAAGGCATTGCATTTACATGCTGAGTTTGGCTTCGAGACTGGCCACATTTGAGTAACATGAAGGCTGACAGGAGGAAATTCCCAGGCACAATGTTGCTCTAGGCCTTGTTCTTATTTTAGGTTTATCAGCTCACAAGCATAGTCATTAGCATCAGGGGCTCACTGTTGAACCCTCACTCCCTCCCGGTCCCCGCCACTGTACCTGGGAGACTGTCGCTGCTCCCCTAGGGACCACGACAGAGCACCACTGGCCAGGAACCCAGTACCCCCCCTGCTGTGGTTTTTAATTGTTGCCACTATGAGTATATCCAAACATTACCATGCACCCTGGACATATGTTCTGTACAGCTCCCTGTCAGCCATATATCACCTGTCATTGGTATCCCATACCAGTATCCCTCCATTGCCATTGTTGAAACACTCTGTGATCCAGAACTCCCCGAAATTTGAAGCCCAATATAATGTCATGGTCCCTTACTAGGGAATGGCATATAGCGATGGGTTTAAAGGATAGATAAAGAACTTGGATAAAGTTAGATAAAGAGCTTAGATAAAGAATGTTGACTTGAAAAAATTCCACATCCTATCTTTTTCTTTCTTTTTTTTTTTTTTTTTTTTTTCCCCCCCTAATTATTCAGCTTTTCTTCACAGGAGTCCTAGACCACAGCAATGTATATATATAATATACAGCACTCCCACACATCCACCAGAAAACCTTTTCCCTTCCACAGGATAACACTTGTCTTAAAGGAGCTTTGGCAAGATTAAATGAGGTGATGCTTAGCACTGTGCTTGGTATATAAACTCAAGAAATTACAGCTATCACAACACAGATTATCTACTCATAGAGCTACCAGGACCACTAAACCAGCGATTAAAATGCAAAATATGGGAAGCGGACTTGGCCCAGTGGTTAAGGCATCCGTCTACCACATGGGAGGTCTGCGGTTCAAACCCCAGGCCTCCTTGACTCGTGTGGAGCTGGCCCATGTGCAGTGCTGATGCGCACAAGGAGTGCCCTGCCACGCAGGGGTGTCCCCCGCATAGAGGAGCCCCACACTCAAGGAGTGCAACCCATAAGGAGAGCAGCTCAGTGCAAAAAAAAGTGCAGCCTGCCCAGGAATGGTGCCACACACATGGAGAGCTGATGCAGCAAGATGACACAACAAAAAGAAACACAGATTCCTGTGCTGCTGACAACAACAGAAGCGGACAAAGAAGACGCAGCAAATAGACACAGAGAACAGACAACAGGGGCGTGGCGGGGGGGGTAGGGGAGAGAAATAAATAAAAATAAATCTTAAAAAAAAGGCAAAATATCTTCTTTCTGAAACTCACTTACGTTGCACTCTTTCTTTCCAGTCAGCAAAAATAGCATGTGCTTCTTACCATTAATGCCTTTCACTTCCCTGCATGTGACAACTATGAAAAATGCTGAGAACTTTGGATTTTTATACTGAAAAAAGCTATCTGATATTGTTGATTTTTTTTGTTGTTGTTCGTTTGTTTGGATTTTTTACATATATACTTCTCCTGGTGTACTTGATTGTGGGCCTCATTGCATTGTATGTTCAAGCTCTCTTCCTATCCCAATCAATTAATTTAGGTTATCTTGGTATCTTAACCCCAACCCCAAATTCTCCTTTTCCTCTCATATGAACCTTTATTCAGTGAGAGGTAGAATACCCATAACCAATTTTCTGTCATTATCTGATATGAAACTTTTTTGAAAAATGAGTTTGCCATTACATAAATCTGTGCAACAGGCTAATTTACATGTGGTTAAGATAAATCACCTCAACTACCAGTGAAATATAAATTATTAATAAATTGTTATTAAGCCTGATATCTCAGTTGAAAATAACAAAAATCTCCTCTCTCTTTTTCATCTCTTCAAACTTTTTCCAAATATGACATTTTAAAATTTGAACATTTTATTCAACTAAGGCATGCATGCAGAAACATACATAGATCATATAAATACATACTGCAAAAACTTCACAATCTGAACACAAACATGCCTCCTCCCCTCCTTAGCTCCAGCACTCCTTCTCCTTCTCCCCTTTCTCTTACTACTCCTTCTCCTCTTCAGTCTCAGTCAGAATCTGCGAATGTTTCCTCTGACAACTGGGAACATCCAAAGGCAGTGCAATAGTGTCTTGAAGATGTAGTTTTGAGATAAAAGGCAGGTCTTTGTCTCCACCAAGCTTTGGTTCAGAACCTCACTTTCTAACTGGAATAATTGCGGGCTTTATTATATATGTAGGAGTAGAACACATGCTAACAATAACACAAGGGCCAGAAGGGGAGTAATGGAAGTACACTAAAACCAGTTTCTCATGCTAGACATGAATTTGTGGAAGAGGTACAGTATAAGAACTTGAGCAATGAAATAAGTGGAAAATATTCCCCCTTCCCCAGGGTGTTTCTCATTTAAATCTTGAAACTGTGTCCAGCTAGAATAATTACTCTGGGACAATCAGGTTTTCTTGAAAATTTGAAGGAACAGATTCTGGGTAAGCGTCAGATAAATGACTAACTAAGAGTTAAAGATATTGTTATATATCCTTTTCCCTTTTTTTCCAGATCTTTATACTCATCTTGCCTCATGATTTCACTAGTTAGAACAACTATCACTGTCCATCATATTAGAAAAAGTGAAAATTGTAGCAAGTTCTTCTGTGAGTCTCAGGAATGTAATTGTCTGTCTGATATCAGGATACATCTAACATGCATATTTAATCAGAGATATTCTTCTCTAGCAACCTATAGAAAAAAACCTCATCAACTGGTTGAATTTTGCTTAATCTTGTTCTGTTAAATTTCTGGTGCTCGATTTTAAACTAAAAACACAAGAAGATTATTATTTGTGCATTGATAATGAATCCAAGGTTGTGAGTAGGTTTTACAGAATAGGCAAGAGATCATATAGGTCACCACTAAGATAGGATGCAGCTAAAACTGCACATGCATTAGAGCTGGCTTGAACATCTGCTGAGTTAAATAACAAAGAAAAATACACTCAAAGAAATAAAGGAAGACTGTCTTTAATATTGTGTCAGTAGAGGTTTAGCAATAAAATAATAAGGATTATTTTCAAATCATCTTCATGTAGTTTTTATGATAGGTGACATTCCCATATATTTCAAACCCAATTAATCTAAAATGCAAAGAATGATATTGGCACCTTTAAGAAAATATGAATTCTATATATTGAAAAATCTTCATTTTATCCTTTCAGTGAAACTTTTTTTGAAAGATACTCAGATTTTGGACTGAGTTTCAGGCACTTGAAATGATGGAAAATGACTGTCTGGCTACTCAAGTCTTTTCTTATCAACTTGATAGACAGTGAGAAAAATTCCTGCACTTGGGTAGATTAAGAATAGATTATTACAATAATTTCTTCCAGAGACAGTCCTTTTAAAAAGCCACTTTCTGAATCTTTTAGATCTTATCTAACTTTCTTTGTGATACTAAAAATAAAAGTACATTAAAATAAAGAAAAAAATCATATTTAAAAATAATTCAAAGGGAAAACTAGTTTTCACTATGTAAAATATTAGGTCCTGGTTTGTGTTGTTATACAGTTTTTACCTTCTCCAAAGCCATTTAAATATCATTTAGATCCTTATTATGACTGCCCAACCATCCACCATCATCAAGAGGAGCTTCCCCAAGTCATCTAGTGAATGATAACTACAAAATATACTCTTGGGTGCTACTTGTCAGCAAGGTTTCTTCAATGTAGAAAAAATTCCATCTTTAGAAAGAGGAAATAATGAGGCTTGCTCACAGAGAAAATCAAGAGCAAATACTGAAGAGGGATCCTGTAGTTGTTCACGAACTTGTATTCCAGTTGTTTCTGAAAACTTACATGCTTTAGGGCACTTTCCAGGGCCAGAGACGCAAAGAAGAAAGGGAAGACTATGCATTTAGGATGTTAGTATCTTGGGAGGGATGGAATTTTACCTAAAATTATGGAACTCTTAGGTGGTTTTATGAAAAAATATTAGCAGGACTGACATAAACCTAAGTTCTTCCTCATCAAAAAAAATTAAAAATACAAAACTGCATGAGATTTTTCACATTCAGTCTATGTATAGAATACTCCAAATATAAATATAAAATACTACAAAAAGAGTATTGCTGACAACCTGCATTTACAAAAATGTTTCTCTTGTAGATATATTTTCTTATCAGCATTAATTTGTCAATGGAAAACATGAAAATATATTATATATGCACGTAGATGTTTGCGTATCCACATATCCACACACACATATGTATATATAACACATGCATGTGATCATCATGCAGAAATTACTATTTTAGAATGATAGCTAGTTATTCAAAGAAGCTAAGGTTTCTGTAGAATGAAGGTGAAATAGTTGGGAAGCAGGTTTGTAAGATCTGCAGGTATTGAGTTGCAAGACAGAAAAAAAAGCAGTCTTCACATTTGAGAGCTGTTGTTTACAGCTTAGGGAGTTTTCCAAACCATAAACTCATTTGACTCCTTTGACATTATATGAAGGCTGTCTCACTTACAGTTGCTATGTAACAAACCTCTCTAATTGTAGTGGGGTAAAACTTCTGTTTTATTATGTGCAATGATTCTGTGGGTTTGAAATCTGGGGGGAAAAAAGCACTGCAGGGAATATTTGTTTCTTCTCCACAATGTCTGAGGGCACAACTCAGCTGTGAAACTCGAAGATTGAGATGAATTGATGGCATTGGACTAGAATTGTGCGAAGCTCATTTATCTGGAGCAGGAGGACTCAAAGACTAGGACTGCCAACAGAAGGAACATCGATACAGGGCCTCCCTCATGACGTGGTTTCTTACAGCATGGCAGCCTCACGGGTAATTGGATTCCTTACATGGCGACCCAAGAATCCAAGAGCAAGTATTCCAGTGAAGAAAGTGGAAGCAGCATTACCTTTTATGACCTAGGATTGAAAATCAAGCAACATCACTTCCACCTCCCTCTTTTGGTTACACATCAGTCAAACACATCCAGATTAAATGGCAGGAGAATTGGACTTCACATATTGAGGATGGAACAGCAATGTTCTAGAAAGGCATGTGGGATGAGAAATATGGTTGCAGTCATTTTTGGAAAATACAATATGCCACAGAAGCTAAAATCCAAAGAGTTTGAATGACTTGCTGAAGTCGAACAATAATTTATAAAGCCAGCATGAGTTTTTTGACTGAAAGGCAGGTGGGTTTTTAATTTCTTAACCTAAAAATCATCGTTCAACATCAGCAGCAAATCAAGTGAGGTGAAATTCTTATCACAGCCAAGAAAAGGAGGTATGGACTTCAATATAGTAATAATAACTTAAATCTTCAAAATTTAAAACCTTATCTTTGATCCCTATTTTTCCCTTGGGGACCCAACTGCCCCCTTGCTATTTGAATTCTTATATCTGATTGTTCTAAGATATATTCAACTTTCATGCAAAATATTAATCTAATGCAGTTTTAGAGCACATTTTGCATTGTCAAACTCATAAAGTGAGATTTGTATTGTACAATTTAGTGATATCTGCTGGGACCACTTCACAGCAGACCTAAGTTTTCCCTGAAGGCTTTTATCACTGTCGAGTCAAGTTTTGTCTGGTGTGCTGCTCATTTCTCAGCATGCCAGATGCTGGAGGTTCTCCTCTGCAGCAACTGAGTGCTGTCTGTGAAGACCTATGTCTTCAGAGAGGCTGAAACAAGAGCTCTCTGCCATGATGGTTCTTGAGATCCTGAGGGATAAATGAGCCTCCATCTGCGGTGCACTTCAAGAAAGGCAGCATGGATTTTCCAGCTCAGTATCTGAAGGCAGACAGTTTTTTGTTCTTAGAGCAGCAGCTGGCTTTAAGGAATCAACAGGGGCATGCTGTTTCCCAGATATACGGATGAATTGGTTAGCGTGCCCTGACACCTGAGGAATGGAAGGACTCAGTGGCAAATGCCATGCACTCAAGGGCAAATACCATGGTGCTGAGTGATAGGAGCAGATGTTTCACGTCTTGCTTATAGTTGGAGTTCATTAAATTGGATGTCAAAGAACCCAGTTTCAGGTTATGTCAGCTTTAGTAAACTGAAAAACCAAGGTTTACTACCATCATCAGCTATTGACTCCAAATGGCTCTCTTTATGTACCTTCATATGAATTCTTACAAAAATCCCTTTGCCCCATATTTAGAATTGCTGGCCACATCCTTTGCCATAGACAGAGATGTTCTTTTCAGACAGGCCTTATTTTTATCATCCTGAATAAATACAGCAGAGATACTGCTATTCAACTTACACTGAAGTGCAATATCTTCCAGGATAAAAACATACATGTACAAAGGACTTTACCTTTTACAAAATTCAGATGTATCAATATGCTGTGGAGAAATCACATATTTGGGAATCAGTCTGCACTTTGTAGCTATCTGACCTTGGCAAATTCCTCAGTCTCACTGAATTTTAGTTCTTCCTCTCTAAATTATCAGTTTTAAAATGCATAACATAAATTTGCTATACATTTTTAATCAGGAAAATATATGAAAAGCATATCACATGGTCTCAAAAATTACATGTGTAACGTTCACTTAGGAATTTTGTTAAAAAAGGAGATTCTTGTTCCCACCCCCAGAGTGTATGCATTTAATAAGTTTCCTGGACAATTAAAATCTTAGAATAATCTTATAAGTAGGGTTTGTCACTCAATGGAGATAGAAATGAATGATGATCATATCTTTTAAAAGTACAGAAAAAACAGACAAGAGCCAATAACCTTCCAGTAGATTGAAGAAGCTAACAAAAGAGTAGTTATATGGCTGTGGTTGAATGTGATCACCAATAGACTCCCTTGCATACCTTTTCTTTTTTTTTTTAGCAAATTCTTTTGTCTTCTGTTTAAAGATACATAGATCACACAAAATGTTACATTAAAAAATATAAGAGGTTCCCATATACCCCTCTCCCCACACCCCTACTCCTCCCACATCAACAACCTCTTTCATCAACGTGGCACATTCATTGCTTTTGGTGAATGCATTTTGGAGCACTGCTACACTGCATGGATTATACTTTACATTGTAGTTTCCGCTCTCTCCCAGTCCAATCTAAAATCTTTCCCTCTAAGATTAGGAACAAGACAAGGATGCCCACTATCACTCCTCCTGCCTTTTCTTCATAATCAGTAGAGATGCTTAGAGCAAAATGCAAAATTTACAAATTGTGCATTTCTAGTAGATCCTATCCTGACCCTTTATTGGAGAACCCTAAGTATTTATGGTGAACCACATAAAATCTTCCATATTTGACTGATTTTGGCTTACACAAATGACAATCATGTGGTTAAATCTTATACTATTTCTTTTGTTTTCAAAAAAATTTTAAGGTAGTTGCAACTCTATTGTCTTCAGTGTTCCTCAACACACTGTTTTTAAAGCAGAATAAAATGGGATAAGCTAGAGATGCTAGAACCACATCTGGAAAGCAATGAATTAGAATCTTTTATGGGCCTATGAGTGTGGGGTATATGGATCATTGAATAACATAGTATGCCTTTAAAGGAAAATTCCAAAATTCCACTTCAACAATCATCTATTGCGTTGAATCATTTGGTAATAAAATAGAGTTTAAACGTATGCATTTTAACAGTTAGAAAGCTGACAACATTGAATTACAAACAGCCTAACCAACCAAATGGCAGTTTTTAAATTAGAGAGTGGCTAAAATTAGACATGGATTTCCTTCTAATTCTGTAAGGTATAATTCTTATCCATCCTTTTCCCTTATTCACTCCTTTTCTCACACTCAAGTGGGCTTCTTAAGATAGTTTTTTTACCCTTTTTTTCCACCTCTAAAGGTGTGAGAGGACAATCTCCTCTTTCATAGGTGCAATCTCAGCCACTTAAAATTTTTAAATACATTTAAAAAAAATTTTAAAGATACTTTAGATTACATAAATGTTACATAAGAAATGTAGGGGTTTCCCATATACCCCACTCCCTACTCCTCCCACACTTTACCATACTAATGAACATCTTCATTAGTGTGGTATATTTGTTACAAGTGATGAACATGTATTGAAGCATTGCCACTTACCATGGATTATAGTTTATATTGTATTTTACACTTTGTCCTGCACAATTTTGTAAGTTTTGACAAATTATATAATGGCTTGCATCCATCATTGCAGCGTCATGCAGGAAATTCCAATGTCCTGAAAATGCCCCTGTATTACACCTATTCTTCCTTCTGCCTCCCGTCAGAACCTCTGGTAGCCACTGCCTTTATATTAGTGATACAAGTTTTTCCATTGCTCGAATAATAACGTCTACTCTAGTCAATTTTTCATTCCCCAATCTTGAACAATTTGGTGTTGCCCAGTCTATTTCTAATTAAGAGGGGACTTAGATCCCATGGAGCAGATGGATGGAACTGTTTTGCTTGAGTTGCAGACATTTTCTGTTCCTTAGGATGGTTGCTGTCCATCATCATCTCATTGTTATTTGTCCTGGGTGAATCCAGTGAACTGGAATGTAGGTGTTGCTGCTCTGCTGAGATTCAGGGCCCAATGGACCATGGCCAAACCAAAAAATTAAGTATCTTGGATATACACCATCAAGTATAGTATTAACTTTAGATTCAAATAGAAAAGACAGAAGAGCCATGTGTAAGGAAACTACAAAAGAATCCAATTCTGTCACACTGAGGAGCATAAATTCCAAAGTAAGGCCCACTGGCAGGGTGCCAAACTCCTGAGCTGTCTCCCTTGTCTATAGTGTCTGGATGTCTCTAGAACACTCAGGAGCCCTGTTATTTGAGGCAATATTTTCTGTGGCAGTCAATGAGATGCTGCTGAGACATGCAGAAGCATAACCTCTGGAATGGCTCCTGACTCACTTTGAAATCTCCTAGCCACAAAAACTCATTTGTATTTACCCTTTCCCCTTCTTGGTCAAAGCCTTTTTCTGGATGCATTGCTAGTTGGCGAAATGCCAGGGAGAATCATCCCCAGGAATTATGTTTCACACCAGGGGGAATATAGTGTGTTTATATGCTGCATTTGACTTAGAGAGAGTCCACATTTGAGCAACAAGGAGGCCCCCGGAGGTAACCCTTAGGCAACATATAATACTAGATTAAGTTTCAGTTTCAAAATACAAGGTTCATAAATACAATCATCAATATCAAGGGCCCATTGCAATGGTCTGTACTCCTTCACGAGGCACTGCCCTGTACTCAGGGGATTCTTGCTGTTCCTTTAGAGAATGTAGCAGAGTTCCCCAGGATGGACATTTGATAGTCTTCCAGTTATTGTGTGGAACCTCAAATATATTAAGTGACACCATATGGACTCAGGTAAATGTAACCTCCTTCTAAGCACTAAGGGTCCCCTGGCAACTTATTGTGGTTTCTTTGCTGACAGAATTTTGAAAATCCTCATCCCTGGGTGTCAGGTGCTGGTGAATGTTAAGGTTTCTTATGGTCATGACATCAATGTCCTTCATGTGTCCCACTCCCCTCCTCATTCATGGACAGACCTTTGTCAGCCACCACCAGGGCTTGTGTCTGTAGTTGCCATCCACTCCCTGAATTGGTCAAAATGTCCAGCTCTCTCCCTTCCCCAACTAGTTCAGCAACTGTGGGTTGAGCTCAGGTCCAATACTTTTATTTCTGGCTTATAATGGTGAGAGGAGACTTGACTTATGGGGGATAAAAAAGGATAGCATAAAATGGCAGATTCAGTTAGAACTTAAATATTCATGGATATTCACAAAGTGCAAAGTGAGGGATAAGTAACTAATAGAAACATATATTTTCTTTACCTATATTTTGTTAATTAATTTTTATTACTACCTCGTGAGTTCACTGTGATCATACTGGTTTTACAGATGAAAAATTGGGGGCTTAAATTGCTAAATAAAAAGGGCATAAGAAAGCTTTTGTTGGTGATAGATATGTTCATTATCTGTACTGTGATAATGGTTTCATGGGTATATACAAGTGTCAAAACCTATCAAACTATATCTGAACATTTTAAACACCCATAGTTTATTTGATGTCAACTACCCCTCATTAAGGATATAAGAAATGAACCAAAAGAAATGTTAAGTAACTTGCCCAAGATAGCACAGACAGAAAACAATGCTCCTGTCTGAAACTTATGTTTCACCTACCAAGTCATGCAACAGAGTACCAACTACTGCAGGAAGAAGTCATAGCTTAGCTGTAATGAAAGGAGATGGAAATAAAAGGAAGAAAAACGAACATTTTGATTTTCCTTCCTTAGAATATTAATGCCTCCTCCTCCTGATGTATAAATGAAGACAAGGAGAAAGTGAAATCCAAACGGAGTTATTTTGATTGCAAATAGCCCAGGTTAATTTGTTCTCTTGTTGGTTTCTAGGCATAGGGATTGTAAGGGCAATAAATAAATATAAACTGAAATGAGTTAATGCTCCCTGTTGAGCATAAGGGAAGAGAAGTCTTCTTCCTTCTCATTTCTTAGTATTTACTTTAAAAAACCTATAATTTTAAGTTTTCTTTGGCCTATGAAATGTAATCAAGTGAGAAATCGTCCCTATTTCCCAGGTTTCTGGGAAGAGATAAGCATTTTCCAGGGGCTTGCTGGCTCCAAATTGTAAACCTACTAACAGAATAGCTTGAGAATATATATGCAATGGGTTATAGTCAGTTAGCCACATAAAAAGAGTGAAATTTCTTTCTGTCTTTGTAAACCTCTTTGCAGATTGTCTGTGATGTATCACATTTGGGTTGTTGCTTATTCAATAATAAAATTGTTTTTCCTTCTCCTCTACTTTTATGAAGAGCTATCCTGGTTTGGGAGAAGATTTTGTTTTTAATTTCTCCAACAAAATGCTGGTAGTTTTGGCAGTTTCACCCCCAGATGAGATATTTTCCCAAGGAGAATATTCTGTGCCATAGCCACAGACCACACTCATATTTAGGGGGCAATTGTTGGTCCAAAGGAGATTAAGATGACTATTGGCCTTAGAAGAATACAGAAACAGCAAACTCAAAGCAGCTAGGCTGAAACCTCTGTTAAAGTTCAGAATGTGAATGTCTTGTTTACAGTTCTTCCCAATAGCACAAGTGGCACATAGATTCTCAATAAGTATTTTCTGGAATAAATGATTGAAGGAATAACTAATTCTAAAACTTAAATCCAAAGGTCTTTTCTACCATGAAATTTATATCAAAAAGTTAGGACACTATAAATATGGTATAATATTTATTTTGGAAAAAGGTAGAGATAAATATCTAAATGATTTCAATTACTTATGTTTTCCCTGTGAGCTAAGAGCATGTGAATTTACATTATAAAAAACTTTTCTCTGCAACTACATTTTGCAGTAAGTTCCTGACTTTTATCAGGGCCAGATTTATCTGTATTAACAGAGAACATAACATCACATTAGTTTCTGTTTACTAAGCTCATTTTCCCACAAAGCTCAGTTCATTATAACATGTCTAAGAAAATACTTACTTCCATTTATGTAAAATTCATAATTAGTTAGGTTTCTCCATTTAGTGAGAGGTAAAGTCTTAGACACTCTAGTTACATTACATATTCTAGGGCAAGAGTCAAATAAATTATGCAATATGAAAAATAGTTTCAGAATTCTAAGAAAATTTTATGTTCTACTATACCACTTAAAAATGGTTGGCTTAAATAAAAAGAAAAAGGAATACTGAAATCCTTAATGGTGAAGGAGACTTAGAGGAACTAAAATGCAATTGGCCCAAGTTCATTCCTTGCCAGTTCTGTGGGTCAAACTGTGTTTGTTTGATAAATAATATGAATTCATTGGATTTGGAGCTCTGAGGCTGTTAACTTTCAAAACCACTTTCTTAGTGGACAAATTTAATAAGTATAAAAGCACAATGAGGCATGAAGTAGTTTTGTTGCATTATGCGGCAAAATGATTTATTCCTTTAAACTCCTAAAAATGAACAAATACATTTCAGAAGCATAGGAACATGTAGGCTAAGATTAATTCAGCATGACAAATAAAGTTAGAAAAGCATATTGGGAATGTATGCCTGTTTAGATGACTTGGGTGTGAAGCTTATGGTGTTACGAGGGAATGGGGGGATACTATACAGAAGGCAGCATAAATGGAGCAGAAATCAAAGAGGAAAGAGATCAGAATTAAAATGCTACAATGTGATAGCCAGGTCCTGAGCCTCAACAGACTCCAGCACCTACAATCTGACTTATTGGGCTCACCACACTCAGCTAAGATGGAGTTGAAGAAGGACAACCGCCACACCATGGAGCCTAGAGTGATTACAACGGAAAGTGGGAGGATTGCATCCAGCATCCATGTGGAATCTGAGCCTCCTCTTGACATAGAGGTGCAATGGACACAACCAATCCAATGTCCACATAGAAAAGGTGGCATTGGATTGAGAAAAGTGGACATGGGGGCTGATGGGTATGGGGAAAGGCAGGAAGAGATGAGAGGTGGAGGCGTCTTTGGGACATGGAGCTGCCCTGGATGGTGCTTCAGGGGCAATCACCGGACATTGTAAATCCTCACAGGGCCCACTGGATGGAATGGGGGAGAGTGTGGGCCATGGTGTGGACCGTTGACCATGGGGTGCGGGGGTGCCCAGAGATGTACTTGCCAAATGCAATGGATGTGTCATGATGATGGGAGGGAGTGTTGCTGGGGGGGGGGGAGAGGTGGGGTGGGGGTGGTAGGGTTCAATGGGACCTCATATATATATTTTTTTAATGTAATATTATTACAAAGTCAATAAAAAAAAACCTAAATGGAAAAAAAACAAAAAAAAATGCTACTACAAATGCCATGAAAATGGGTGAGGGATCTGGGATACAGGTAGCACAGCTTTGCACTGGGGGAAAAAATAAACTTTTCTTATATTTTAACGGTAAAGAATTCTTTCCTATGATTGTGAAAAAACAACATTTTCTTTCCTGTGCATGACTGGAGATTATGCCATTCCATGAATCCTTGCCTGATATGTTTTTAAATGTACTTAAGGTACAGTTTGAGGTTTTGATCATATAAAAAGGCTAATTGTATTGTAAAAAATCCATAAAGTTGCTTCTCTAGTTCCTTTGAAGAAAAGCTCCATCTCTTTTCTTTATCTGTTCTCTTTGTTGAATAATAAGAATATCAAGTTTCTTCTTTTATTTCCTTTGCTATCTTCCAGTAATGGGATTCTTTCCCACTAATGCTCTCTCATCTGATATTAATGGTGTGTAACAGCATCTTGATTCTCTCTCTCTCACTGTCTTTGCATACAAAGAGTGTTGTGACTACCGATATGTGTCTAATAATCCATTCAAGAATTTTGGAATGTGGGAGAATTTGTCTTTTTGTCCTTCTGCCTGACTTCCCTGTACTACTTCCTCCACCCCTCTCCAAACAGGGAGAAATAAGGCAAAGATAAACCACTTGTGCAATTCTGAAGGGAAACAAATGTGCATAGTAGAATGCAGTTTTAGTTCTTGTGTAGACCACATTTGTACATATGAATTCCATCGAAATGAGAAGCATGGAAGAAAAAAATAGCAAGGATAGCCCACTTCATAAAGTTAGAAATGATCTGTGCTATAATATCATATAGCATCCGGGATATGTGGGTCACCAGTAGGTCGATGGAGGATTTGCAATAATAAGCAGGGGATTTATGCTGCATATGCTGCTGATTAGAGAATAAACTGGAAAAGAAGGAATTACAGCTGACAGTGACAAGTTGACCACCACAAGTCTGAATGTGCCAAGGCACAGACAGCATGCCAAGGCAACTTCTCTCCAGGACGTGGTGGAGACTTGGGGGATTTGTCCCAACTCAAGCCTTTAGGGCATGTCTTGAAGCTCAATCTTAGCTCCAAACAAGTTGCCACAGTTTCTTCTTCTGTTCTGGAAGTATTAATAGCTCCAGTGCATTAACACACATTCACAGTAGATACTGGGTTGACATTAAGCCTGCATTCTAGCCTTCTGCTGGACAGCAAATTTTATATCTCACACATTCACTTAAATTGGCAGATCCAACAAACCACTGAGTTAGAGGCTTGCCTGCGAAATTCACCAGGGAGCCTTCTGGTTTTGGCCCTTCATCTTTCAGCATCAGAGCAAATCATGCCTGTCTAGACTGAAAAGCACCACATAAAACTGCTTACAAGACTGTGTCTGCCACGGCAGAAAGAATAATGAGTGAATTCCTGAGTTATGGGGAAAGGAGCCCTGTTCAGGGTATCAAAATATGTAAAGGTAAGGATTTGTGTCCTACTCCAGGGAGAACTGTCACAGTTACATCAGATCAGCTTCTGTTCTAGCATCCTTACTTTACCTTACTGTCTTGAGAATGAGTGCTTTTCTGAAAGCTAGCATCCTCTCTTTTGCTCTCACCCCATATTTGTCACAGCATTTAAATATGGGCAGTTTTAATCATTTGTTTGGTTAGCACACTGTTTAGGAACTCACAGCCTCATTCATGTTTAAAAGTCTAACATGGGTCTCTTTAAAATTCTAAATCATCTTTCTTTGGCTTTCACTTCCTAACGAGAATTAAGCTTGCTAAAAAGGAGAATCACATGAAGTATGAAAAAATTAATTATAAGATATTTGTGTGGAATAGAAGAATGTGTATATGTCTTATAAGGTAAGCTATGTAAGCTATGTATACATGTAAGGTATCTGTTTCAAGATGTATTTAAGATACAAATGCATAAAATGTATGTCTCATATATATATGTGATATGCATTTAATACATATGTGTGCATATGCATACACGTTCATATATATGAAAACACTATGTGAAAGTTATTTTGGTAGGTGTCCTGGATAAAAATAAAACACAAAGTGTAGCATTTTGATATAGTTATGAATTCCAAAAGTAGATATTGGATTATGTTTGGAAACTGGTCTGTACCTGGACATGATTAAATTATGATTAGGGCTTTGATTGGGCATATCAGATAAAAGGCATGGCAAAGGACAGAGTTGATGGATTTTGATGGTGAAGTTTTGATTTGGAGTTTGATGCTGGAGTCTTGAGCTGGAGCCCCAGGAAGTAAGCACACAGAGGAAAGAGAAGCAAGCCCTGGGAAGAGAGGACCTGAGCCAGGAGAAGAAAAGAGAGGAATAGAGATAGCTCCTTGGACATGGCAGAAACCCTGGGGAGAGAGACAGAGCTGTTCTCCTGATAGTCTATAGCTGACCTCGTGGAGAGAGGCAAAGCCTCAAAGTCTACAGCCGATCTTGTGCGAAAACAGAGGACATAAGCATGGAAAGAAGCAAGCCCTGGAAAAGAGGAACCCTGATCCTGGAGAGAAGCAAGACCTGGGAAGAGAGGAACCCAGGAAGCCTGAACTCTGGCAGATGTCAGCAGCCATCTTGCTCCAACACAATGAAATAGACTTTGGTGAGGGGAGTAACTTGTGCTTTATGCCTTGGCAATGTAAGCTCCTACCCCAAATAAATAACTTTTATAAAAGCCAACAGACTTTTGGTATTTTGCATAAGCACCCCTTTGGCTGACTACTAATACACAGAGTAAAGATTACGCTTTCTCAGAAGAGATTAAAATTCATCCTGGAATGTACATGAACACTTAAATTGAGAATTATGTGACAGGGTGGTATGAATGATGATAGTAATTCCTATTACTATAATACACATTTTTCTTCTTTATAAAGTGCTTTTGCCTACTTTTATAGTTATGGACATATTGGTAACAGATTACCCCTTTCTCAGAGAAATGTAATGATGGTGAATATCTTGTGGAAAATGAAATGAAAACAAAAAAATCCAAACAAAATAAAGGCATGCCCCTTTTGAAATGGTACAAAATATCTTCAGTGAGTCTATCTTTTGAGTAAACACTGGCTCTCTGCTCATTACGTTGAGGTCCTACCTACTAGGGCAAATTTCAATCTTTATTTTAAAATGTCAGAGCATACAACAAGGGGCTCTTACATCCTTGCGAGGTGATTTAGTGCATAGATTCCCATAAACTCTTACAACAAGGCAGCAAGGGTTGGGGGAGAGAAGAAATATTCCTCAATGTCATATATATATTTCGGGAAATGCCGACTATCAAAAGGAATGGAACCATGGGCTTAAAAGAAAGAGTCAGCAATGAGAGACCAGGTCATCAAGAGTGTTCTTATTACTTGATTTGCTCTGGGGTCATGCCTCCAGCTTTGCAGATTCAAGAGAGATTTGTTCTTTAATTGGGATCCTGATGTGTGGCACACTGATGCAAGGAAGCATAAATGGAGCCACAAGATAATTTCTTGCAAACCTCCATACAACGCAAAGAATCATCCTTCAGAAATGTATTTTCTGCCCCCTACTCCCATACTATGGGGATAGGAACAAGGTTGGGGGTGTACCTTCTGTGCTTATTCTGCACATTTTAAGAAAGTCCCAGCTCCCAACTCTACTTTTCAGTTATGGTGTATCTAGTACATTTCTCCAGATTTTAGCCTTTCCACATTTCAAGTTAAACAAGAAAAGTTTCACTTGCATCCTGCTTTATATGTATTTTAACAACACATTGACACCTGATGGGATATAATAGAACAAGTGCATCTGTGCTTGAAAATTATACATTTAAGCTGCTCACACTGGTTCAACTGACCAGGGTAGTGTGACTTTAACTGTAAGATAACTGCAGGCGGTGGCCATGGCTAATTCATATGTGACATTCTCTTAAGGACAAGGATATAAATGGGACATAAGATCCTTGAACACAGAGTTATTTCACAGATGTCAGGCTGGTGACTAAATATTTCATTTTTAACATCAAATTGATTTATGCTATCCTTCAGGATTTGAGTTTCAGATTTAATCCTACTGCTTTAGGAAACTCTAAACTTGGTTCAGTGACTTCAATATGTACATATGGGGAAACGGACTTTGGCCCAGTGGTTAGGGCGTCCGTCTACCATATGGGAGGTCCGCGGTTCAAACCCCGGGCCTCCTTGACCTGTGTGGAGCTGGCCATGTGCGGCGCTGATGCGCGCAAGGAGTGCCGTGCCACGCAAGGGTGTCCCCCGCGTGGGGCAGCCCCACGCGCAAGGAGTGCACCCCGTAAGGAGAGCCGCCCAGCGTGAAAAGAAAGTGCAGCCTGCCCAGGAATGGCGCCGCCCACACTTCCCGTGCCGCTGACGACAACAGAAGCGGACAAAGAAACAAGACGCAGCAAATAGACACAGAGAACAGACAACCAGGAGCGGGGGGGAAATTAAATAAATAAATAAATCTTTAAAAAAATATATATATATGTACATATGTATGTGTGCACATGTTAGGGATGGGGGAGTTGTTGATTTCTAACTCCTGTAGAGAGAAGTGGCCAAGCGCATTGAGGAAAGACAATATAGTTAGGACTGTTTATATTTCTGTCCATCTTCTTGAGGTGCACTGACTCTGGAGGATCTTGCCTAAGGCTCTACCTATTCTCTCTCTTGGAGAAGCTTGTCCTTAATCAGGAGACTTCTATCCTGTGCCCAGCACCAGTTATGGAATTAAGCAGTGCTTAGCATTTTCCTGCTTTCCACTTCTGAAGGTCTCTAGAATGGATGCATAGATGGGTCGCATCCATAGATCTAGCTCCATCCCTGCCTGGCTGGGCTATTGCATTCACAGGTGCCGTGATGGCCAGGTTCCTTCAGGGCAGGTCTGCTATACACATCCAGGATTTGGTAAGTGAGAGAGAGTCTGGGTACCCATCCTGACCCTCAGTGTGTGGTCTTCCTTTACACTCCCCTCTAGATGCTCACCTTGCCATGTTCAGAGGACTGGACACAGGCCCAAGTTTCCTTTCTGAGATTTATTCTTGTATCCCTGAAGCATATCATAGGATTCAATAACAACTTCAGACTGAAAGCCTGATACATTATTTTCTCCTGCCATTCCTTCTTCCAGGTATTCTTCTTGTACCTAACCCTGATAGTTCTGATGCACATAGACAAATGCCACATACCAGACTTCCAGTTGTGACATCCAACTGGAACATGTCACCATTCTGGTCTACTATTAAGACTACTCTGGTTTCTTCCCCTTTCCCAGTTTGCTATTATGATATTCTGACCTGTCCATGCAGACCATGATCTAGACTAATAAACATTTTGGACGAATGTTTGAAATATTAAAAATATCTAATAAATAAATTAATACAGAGCTACTCCTGAACACATTCCTTGCTCCATTTTCCCTATTTAAAAAAATTTCATACCTTGTCATTTCTCCTCTGAGCAATTGCAATAGTTTACTGATTAGTTAATAACATATTGTTGCTTTTCCACTTAAAACTTTTCACTTCCACCCATCATTCATGGACCCAGTACCCACAGTATAGGGAACAACCCCTAGAGCATTACTTTCATTGACCTTCAATGTAGGACTTCCATCTGAGTTTCATCTCCTGACATTATTTCTTATTCACTAAATTATTCATCCATAATGGGGTAGTCCCTTTCCTGTCTCTATGTCTTTTCACCTGTAGTTCCCTATGCTTTTCTCATTTCAATAGTGGTTGAAATTATACTCAATGTCAATTTTAAGCTGCTTTGTGATTTCTTTCTTGCTGATGTCAGACCATTGTTTCCTTTTCTGTGGCTCCAGGGTAATTTCTTCATATTGTGATTATATCATTGATCTTATCATGATATCTTTGGATGGGAAGCATTGTGCTTTCCTTACTGGATATGAGCTTCTTTAAGACAGGTCCTGTGTCTTCTTCATCTTTGTACTCTAGATCATAAACAATTCCTGGCATACTGTAACATCTTATTAAATATTAATGGAATAAATAAAGACTCAGTTAAAAACAACCTCAAAGTCAAAGATGCATCACAATTTGGAGATTTTTCAGGAACATATCTGTGGCCGTCATTTATCACTAATGGAGTGAAAATTGATATTAAATTACTGGAATGAAATTTGGCATTTGTATCAACAGCTGTGGAATATAATTGTTCTTTCAGCCATAAATTCTACTTTTAGAAAGCAGTCTTGAAAAAGAAATCATAGATGCAAAAATAAACAGACCTTTTTTTCACTTTCAAGTGATGAATACCAGCTCAAAATAAATTAAAAAAAAGAGGAAATGTAGTTGTTTCTAACACTTGAAAGAATATTGGCGAAGGTCACAAAATTGAAGGAATCTCAAGTCAGAAAAAAATGGAATCATAAATAAAAAATATATTGAAGGTAGAACTAGCAAGATAGCAGAGGAGAAGGCACTCCTAGACTGAATTCCTGCTACAGGGCAGTTAGTGAACACCCAGAGCTCCCTGGAACTAGCTGAAGCACCTCTTTGGGGGCTCCGGGAGAACAGAAGAGCAGCCTGCAACATCCTTGAAGGAATGGAAGGAGGAGACTGCCCATCTGCAGAGAAAACTCGTAAGTAGAGAGCTTCATGCCCCTGAGGCCGGTACCCATCCACAACTGGAGGCACAAGCCACCCAGGGAACTGTTCCATGGCTGGAACTGAAAGCTCCACTTCCCCAAAACAGAGGAGGAAGAGACAGTTGGGCACCAATTGCAGCTACTGATGAGTAAATTCAGTGGGCTAAAGTATAATCCTGAGAACAGCTAAAGTTTGAGCCTGTCCAAGTCAGAAAGAGGTCGGGAGCAGTCATCTTAACTCTGTACCTGGCACAAGGGAAAGTAGGGTGGACTGAAAATCCCAGTGCTGGTGGGGACTGGCTTCTTTCCACCCAGATCAAATTGCAGCTCTAACCTAGGCCCTGGTGCCACCTCCAGCAGGGAGGAAGCTGCAGGGATCTGCACCAGCCTCTCTGGGAAATTACCGGCCAAGCCATAAAGGCCGGTGATTATCCTACTCTGGCAGCACGAGCCACCCCAGGAGTTATTCTGAGGCTGGAATTGGAAGCTCCATTTCCCAGAAACAGGGGAGGAAGAGACAGTTGGCTGCCGATTTCAGCTACTAATTGGTAGACTTGGCTGTCTAAGATATAACCCCTGGAACAGCTGGGGTGTGAACCAGCCCAAGTCAGAAAGAGGTCAGTAGCCACCATTTTGAATCCATCCCAAGCCTGGGGGGATTCTGGGCTGACTGAAACTCTCAGAGTAGGCAGGAGCCAGTTTCTTTCATGCAGATCAGCCTGCAGACCTAGCATAGGTTTCAGCTGCACCTCTGGCAGGGAGGAGACTGAGGAGCCCTGCATCAATCTATCCAGGTAACTGCAGGTAACTTTGGCTGGCATAGACTGAAAATCAGAAGTCTACCAGGGCAACTGTGGTCATCTTGAACCTGCACTGCATAAATTGCTACCCACACCTGTAGCTCCATCCCCACCCCAGGCATGGGAGAAAGGGATGTGAAGCTTCAAAAGTCTCTCTGGGCAACTACAGTCTAGGACTGCCCAACTTGGATTATTCCACAGAGCTGAGACTCTGTACTTATCCCTGGCAGAAGAGAAAGTTGGAAGAAGCTTCATTGGTCCCTGGCACAATGAGGGCAGCTTGAGCTACCACAGCTTACAGCACCAACTACATGCTTGGCTTCTACTGCACAACCAGCAAGGGAGAAAGGATAGGAAGCCCTAAACTAAAGAGAAAAACTGCATCCAGAATAAATATGCTAGTAAGCCAGATGCCAAGACTCCAACAAAAAATTACAATCCACACCAAGAAACAGGAAGCTATGACCCAGTTAAAGGAACAAGATAAACCTCCAGATGACATAAAGGAGTTGAGACAACTAATTATATATGTTCAAACAAATCTCCTTAATAAATTAAATGAGATGGCTAAAGAGATTAAGGATATTAAGAAGATATTAGATGAGCACAAAGAATTTAAAAGCATACATAGAAAAATATCAGATGCTATGGAAATGAACGGTGCAATAAATGAAATTCAAAAAACATTGGAGTCATATAATAGTAGATTTGAGGAGGCAGAAGAAAGGATTGGTGAGCTTGAAGAAATGGTCTCTGAAAGTGAACATAGAAAAGAAGAGATGAAGAAAAGGAAGGAAAAAATTGAACAAGGTCTCAGGGAACTAAGTGACAGCAAAAGGCATGCAAACATACATGTCATGGGTGTCCCAGGAGGAGAAGAGAAGGGAAAAGGGGCAGAAGGAATATTTAAAGAAATAATAGTAGAAAACTTCCCAACCCTGACATAGACATCCCTGTCGAAGAAGCATAATGTACTCCCATCTGAAAAAATCCAAATAGACCAACTCCAAGACACATACTCATCAGAATGTCAAATGCCAAAGACAAAGAGAGAATTCTGAGAGCAGCAAGAAAAAAGCAATGCATAACATATAAGGATATCCAATAAGATTAATTGCTGATTTCTCACTTGAAACCATGGAGGCAAAAAGACAGTGGTCTGATATATTTAAGATACTACAAGATAAAAACTTACAGCCAAGAACCTTATATCCAGCAAGACTGTCTTTCAAATATGAGGGCAACATTAGAATATTCACAGATAAACAGAAACTGAGAGAATTTCTAAGCAAGTGACCAGATTTTCAAGAAATACTAAAGGGTGTGCTAGAGCCTGGAAAGAAACAACAGGAGAGAGGGGCCTGGAAGAGAGTATAGAAATGAAGATTATATCCATAAGAGTAACTAAAAGCATCAAAAGAGTGGTGAAAATAAAATATGACAGATAAACCTCATGTAGAGGGGAGTAAACTTAACCAATGATCTAAAGCACTTGTATTCAGAAAACTGCAACTCAATGTTAAAACAAATCAAAAAAGCCCTAAATAATTGGAAGAACATTCCTTGATCATGGATTAGAAGACTAAATATCATTAAGATGTCAATTCTACTCAAATTGATATATTTAAATTTAATGCAATCCCAATAAAAATTCCACCAGCAGTAAAGAAAAAATTGGAAACATGATCATTACATTTATTTGGAAGGGTAAGGAGTCCTGAATAGCCAGAAACATCATAAAAAGGAAAAGTGAATCCTCATCTCCAGACTTTAAATCGTAATACCTACTTATAGTGGTAAAAACAGCATGGTACTGGCATAAAGACAGACACAATAGACCAATAGAACCAAACTTATGGTTTAGAAACAGACCCTCACAGGTATGGTCAAGTGATTTTTGACTAGCCTGTCAAACTCACGAAGCTCAGGCAGAACAATCCATTGAACAAATGGTGCTGAAATAATTGAATATCCATAGCTGAAAGAAGGAAAGAGAATCCCTATCTCACACTTCATCCAAAAATTACTCAAAATGGATCAAAAATTAAAAAGCAAGAACCATAAAACTTTTAGAAGAAATTATTGGAAATTATCTCAAGACCTGGTGGTAGGTTAAGAGGACTGAGTGAACTACTGAGGTTTAATGTATGTAGTTTTTTTTTAAATTTTCAAGTTGTTATTTTATTTTATTTTTTGCCTTTTTTTGTCTTTTTTTTTAATGTTACATTAAAAAAATATACCCCATATACCACTCACTCCCCTCACCCCACTCCTCCCATAACAACAACCTCCTCCATCATCATGGGACGTTTATTGCACTTGGTTAATACATCTCTGAGCACTGCTGCACCACATGGTCAGTGGTCCATGTTATAGTTTACACTCTCCCCCAGTCCACCCAGTGGGCCATGGGAGGACATACAGTGTCCGGTAACTGTCCCAGCAGTACCACCCAAGACAACTCCAAATCCTGAAAATGCCCCACATCACATCTCTTCTCCTCACTCCCTACCCTCAGCAGCTACCATGGCTACTTTTCTTCACATCAATGCCACATTTTCTTCGATTGCTAATCACAATAGTTCGTGAATAGAATATCAGTAAGTCCACTGTAATCCATACTCTATTCCTCCATCCTGTGGACCCTGGAATGGTTGTGTCGACTTCACATCTATATCAAGAGGGGGCTTAGATTCCACATGGATGATGTATGCAATTCTCCTGCTTGCAGTTGTAGGCACTCTTGGCTCCCTGGTGTGGTGGTTGACCTTCTTCACCTCCATGTTAGCTGAGTGGGGTAAGTCCAATAAACCAGAGTGTAGGAGTTGCAAGTCTGTTGAGGCTCAGGGCCTGGCTATCACATGGACAGTAGAAGTTTTAATTAGGTTTACTGTAAAAGTGTGGAAATGTATAGAGTGGACTGTAACACACAGTGAGTAACAGCTAGTTGATAAATGGGGATGAGGCTGAAAATGGTAGTCTAGTTGTGTAAATGCCAATTGACAGAATGCTAGAGAATAATCTAGGAAGTGGATAGTACAGTAAATCAAGAGATGGATGGGAATTGTGTTTGATGGTACAGATGGCAAGAGTGTTCTTTGTTAGCCAGCGCAAATATATATCACTACTGCGGGGTGTTGGGAATGTGGAGAAGCATGGGAAAAATACTGCTGAAGTGACCTATGGACTGAGGTTAGTAGTAATAATATAATATTCTTACATCTATGTGAAAGATGTACTGTGTTGATACTGAGGCATTATGGAAAATGTGAGCCAAATGTACACTATGGGCATGGTAACAATCAGATGATATTATTTTATCCATAGCAAATGACACACCACATTGTGTGTGTGTTGAGAGTGGTGTTGTTTGGAAATTCTGCACATGTGCACGATTGTTTTATAAGTTTACAACTTCTGACATAAAAAATATATTCAAAAATAATAATAGGGTGGGTTTGGGGAAAACATACCAAATGTAAGATAAGGACTATGATTATTAGTAAATTGTTTACAATATTCTTTCATAATTTCTAACAAACGTCTCATGACAATGCAAGGTGTTGGTGGCGGGTTGATGTATGGGACCCCTGTATGATGTTATGCATGTTTGCTTTGTAAGTTCACAACTTTTACTGTACACTTAATTGTTTATGTATGTTCATATATAAATGATATAAAGATAATAATAAGATTGGTTGGGCGAAAAATGCTTTGTTTAGTAGTAATATTTTGACAATGCTTTTTAATCATTAGTTATAAAGATTTAACAACAATGCAAATTATTGGTGGTAGGGTGGGTTATGAGAGTCCTGTATGATGTTATATATGTTTGTTTTGTAAGTTCACAACTATTATTATCCACTTATTTTTATGTATGTTTATTTATGAGTGATATACTTCAATAAATAAAATATATATAGATGTGTATATATATATATTCAAAACTATAAGTAATATCAGTATTTTAAAATACTTGATAAATATCTGGAAATAAGCATGTTGACTTGTCTTAGGGCAATCAGGGGAATGTTTGTAGTCTTGGTAAAGAAGCTATATTAAACCACAATAATATTTGCTCCACTACCATTCTTCCTTGTAGTGCCAAAGTAGTACTTAAAGATTGGAATTATAGAAGCAATAAATTTGTGTTTCTCGTTAGAATCTATTACAGGAGTATGGGGGTTTTGTTGCCAGAGGTTCTTCTGGAATTGATCTTGAAGCTAAGCCACACAAAACATAACATTCTTCTAGTAACATGTTCAAAAGCAAATTTAAATTATCTATGTTTATTGACAGTGCAAGTTACAGCAAATTTGAAAATTCAATTATATTGCATAGCCAGTGACAGTGAAGCCCTAGATCAAATTGCCAAAAAAAAAAAAAAAAGAACTATATGAAACAACATTTTAAAGAGCAGGCCCTCTAATACCAGTCTTTTATATTCTCCATTGTGAGAGGTAATTTTGAAACCCATGGGATGACAGTATAAGGTGAAAACTGAGAGAACAGGTAAAAGAAATCAATTTACTCTTCTGGCAAACCCAAGAGAAAGCTAAACGTGTTCTTAACAGATCCCCCGACTATAAAACACTGATTATCTCTCTGGCAACCACGTGAAATTCAAATTGCTTGACATTGGCATCTCCATGCAATATAGTGACTTTGGGAAGGAAGATAGTGTCAATTTTCGCAAGTATCTGGTTGAAAGTTTTTTGAAGCTGTGAAAATAAATTGTAGTCATAAACATATCTTATTTCACCAGACGCTTGGCAGAAATCCCAGCTATAAGTGAGCAAATGAAGGCTATAAAGATGGGAGGGCATTTCCTGGGAAGGAATGCCGATGTATATATGCTGAAACTAAAGGAATTTTCTTTTAATAGAAGTGTTTTTGTGTTAAAATGAATATTAAAATAATTTTAATGGTTTGCCAAATATCTTTTTACTTAGGTTACTTGTAAGTGTAAGAAAAAATATACCAAAAAAGGCAAATGAACACTGTATCTTAAACATCTACTTTTCACTTCTACTATTTAGAAAATCGAAGGCATAGTGGGATGCAGGCTGAGTTATTTACTACCTCAACTCAGTGAACAGTTGCAATTCCTCTGTTATAGTTTGGGCAATAAAGATCTCGCATAAGATCAAATGAAGTACTTTCTAGGGAATATGGGTCGGTTTTAATGCTCAACTGTTTTGGTTTGATCTCTATTGCAGAATCCATATCCCCTTAAAAGTACAGCTGCCAACAGTCAATGTCTTGCTTTTAAAATCAATCATTCCTTGTTCTGGCTTTACTGATCTTTGACTGTAAGTTGCATTGTAAACACAATGAGCCTCTACATCTGACCCTTAAACTTGGAAAACATGTCCAGGAGAGAAAAGAAACAAAAGAAATAAGCAAAAACCAAAAAAATTAAATTGAATTAAAGCATCACGCATTACCTGCCTTTCTAGCCTTGCATGCCCTCTTCAATTTTGATAGAAAATGACATGTTCCAGTTCCTAATCTCTGAACTCTGGTGCCATTTTCAATCATACTTTATCTATCTTTAATAATTAGGTTCTCCAATTTGTTTTCCAATTCTCAGGGATCACTGTCCCTCATTAACTGATGTTCAATGCTTTCAAGATCATTGTTTCATATATTTTGACCAATTTTTAAAAATTATTTCATATAGGAGAATGAATCTATTCCCTGTTAATATAATTTACTGGAAGCAGAAATCTGCTGCTATTTTTCAATATTATACTCTTCCCCTCTCTTCTCATCGAAAGTCATACTACCAGTTCTCTTTCATGTGGTCTGGGGATCAACACTCCTTTCTGAAGCCCTCAATTAAGTCTGAACTCAATCCTCCTACATAAGTGAAAACAGCACCCTACCCACCAACTCATCCACCATTTGTATCTCAATGTACCAAGCTGCCTTTAACAATATGGTCCCAATCATCAATTCTAGCCTTTCTTTTTTTTTAAGATTTATTTTTATTTCTCTCCCCTCCCCTCCTCTAGTTGTCTGCTCTCTGTGTCCATTTGCTGTGTGTTCCTCTGTGACCGCTTCTATCCTTATCAGCGGCACCGGGAATCTGTGTTTCTTTTTGTTGCATCATCTTGTTGTGTCAGCTCTTTGTGTGTGCAGTGCCATTCTTGGGCAGGCTGCACTTTCTTTTGCGCTGGGCGGCTCTCCTTACAGGGTGCACTCCTTGCGCATGGGGCTCCCCTATGCGGGGACATCCCTGCATGGCAGGGCACTCCTTGTGCGCATCAGCATTGCGCATGGGCCAGCTGCAAATGGGTCAAGGAGGTCCAGGGTTTGAACCGCAGACCTCCCATGTAGTAGGTAGATGCCCTATCCATGGGGCCAAGTCCACTTCCCAATTCTAGCCTTTCTGAGTTAAAACAGTTACTGTGAAAACAGTGACCCTGGAAGACAGGCACTGGGGCAACTACACTACCTAGAATTTTAGATTCAGAAAAATTGTACTTCAAAAGCAAAGGAGAAATAAAGACTTTCTTATACAAATAAAAGATGAGGGAAATAATAAAAAGCAGAACTTTTTCCAAGAAATATTAAAAGAAGTTTGTCAGGCAAAAGCAATATTTTATATATTAGAAATGGAAAGGAAGAATATTGGAGAAGGAATAAATGAAGGTCAAATGAAATTGTTTATTTTTATTAATCTTAATATATCTAAAAGATAAGTGTTTCTTAAAGCAATAATACTAACAATGTTTGGGTGATTATAGTATATGGACAAGTGAAATTAATGTCAGCAATGTCACACAGGATGAGAGGGAGGAATTTGGAATACTGTTTTAAGGTACTTGCACTACACATGAAGAAGCATAGTGTTACTTAAAGGTGGACATAGATTACTTAAAACAATAGTATATTGTAAATGCCAGTGTAACCACTAATTTTTTAAAATAAAGAAGTATAATTGATATGCTATGAGAGGACATAAAATGGAAAATTACAGACTGATTAATAAAATCAGGCAGATAATGAATAAGGAAATATGCAAACAATAGAAAACAGTTACACAAATAGTAGATATTTCTCCAGTGATAGATAGGTAGGTAGATAATCACATTAACATCAATGGTATAAATACACTAACTAAATGTCAGAGATTGTCAGAGTGGATTAAAAATAAAAACAAGAAAACAATTTCAAATAGAAATGTTAAGTATAAAATAAAGAGATGAAGAAAGATATACCATGCTAACACAAATCAAAGGGAAGGTGCACTAGCTATGATAACTTCATACAAAGCAGGTTTCTGAACAAGAAAAATTATCAATGAGAAAGAGGTGCATTACATAATGTTAAAATGACCAATTCTTCAAGAATACAGAAAAATTTTAAACATGTATACACCTGGCAAAGGACTGTTGAGATTTATGGGACAAAAACTGATAGAAATGGAAAGGGAAAAAGACAAATCCATAGTTATACAGAGAATTTGTCACTTCACTTTTGGTAATTGATAGGTCACACAGGTAGAATATCATTAAGGATAAAGATGATTTGAAAAGCATCTCAATCGTCATGATCTAAATAATATTTATAGAATACTCCATTGAAAAACAGCAGATTTTATATTCTTCTTGAGCTTACATGGAATATTCACCAAGATAAACCATATTCTACATCATAAAACATACCTAACTAATTTCAAAGATTATAAATCATTCCCAGTATGCTTATAAGCTATAATGGAATTAAACTAGAAATCAAAAGCAGAATGGTAGCTTGAAAATCATTAAACATTTGGAAAATAATCAACACAATTCTTAATAAACCATGGGTCACAAAAATCATAAGAGAAAATTAAAAATATTTTGAGCTAAGTGAAAACGAATATGCAGCTTATCAAAAGTTGTTGGGATTTGGAAAACCAATGCTTAGAGGAACATTTATAACGTTAATTTCATATATGCAAATAGAAATTCAATAACTTAATCTTTCACCTTAGGAAACTAGATAAAATGAACCTAAAGCAAGGAGAAAAAATCATAAAATTTAGAGCAGAGATTATTCAAAGTAGTAGCAGCAACATAATAAAGAAAATCAACAAAATCAAGAGCTGGTTCTTTTAAAATATCAATAAAATAAATAAAACTCTGGTCAGACTAACCAAGAAAAAAAAGGCTAGGAAATTACCAATATCTGAAGTGAAAGGGATGATCCCTACGAATCCCTTTCCATTAACTAGATGCTAATTAAAACCATAATGCTATACCAGTACACACATATTAGAAGGGCTGAATCCAAAATGCTGGCAATACCAATTGCTGGTGTTGATTCAGAATAAAAGTAACTCTCATTCATTACTCATGGGAATGTGAAATGGCACAGCAAACTTGGAAGACTGTTTGGTAGTTTCATACAAAGGTCAAGATACTATTCCCAACCAATATGATCCAGCAATGGCATTCTTCAATATTTACCCAAACAATGTGAAAATATATTTGCAAAATGAGCTCCATGCAAATGTTGATAGCAGCTTATTAACAATCATGATAAACTATAAGCAACCAAGATGTAATTCAACAGATGGATAGATAAACAAACTGTGGTACATCCATACTATGAAATATAATTCAGAGATAAAAAGGAATGCGCTATCAAGACATAAAAATATGTCATGGATAAAAAAGTGACATCATCAATATCATGACATAAGACGTTCCCTCGAAAAATATTCCCTCAGAACCAACTAATACAATACAAATTCCACTTGCTTAGAATTCTAGAGGATGAGAGAGACTGGAAAAGGAGCTGAATCAAAGAAAAAGATAAAATAATTTCCAGTATCATGTAGGAAATTCCCATCACAGGCTGACCAGTCTGAGTGCCTCCCTCTCACTTGATCCTGTACATCCTGGGAGTCACACAGAGGCAGTCACATGGAGACAGGTCACACCCAGGTCTCTCCAGCCATGGATGTAATTACAGAGTCACTAACAACAGCAAGTTAGAACCCTATGCATATCCAGGAATGGGGACCCAAGGTGGCAGAGACACAGTGTACAAAAAAACAAACTGCTAAGTCATACTGCATACAAAATGGGCCCCTGGGAGGGGTAAGAGAGACAACAGCAGAGCTTTTAGCAAGAAATTCACACACTCAATCCAGTGTCTATAGGTTGGACTACTTAAACACAAAATGGAATTTTATGGAGTGAGCTACCTTTCTGGATTAACCACATTAGGATTACTGGGGCAGAATACTCTAATGGGGAAGAAATAAGAGGCAGAAAAGTCACACAGAAGAAAGGGGGAGGTTAAACTGAACTGCCGTAAGACAGGATGTGTCCCCAAACTGAAAAGTGTAAGAAAGAGGGGCAAATTATAGGAGTTGGGGAGAATATTCTGCATACACAAACAAGAACAGAACAGACCAAGATACCTGGAAAGGGAAGAGAGAAAAGTAAGCTTTCATTGCGGGGGAAACAATTGCAAAAAAATTCAGTCTTAAAAATTGTGCTGCATATCTAGTGCAAGAATCAGATGAAGGAGAGTGGGGGCAAAGTTTAACTGAGAGCTTATCCAAAACCTCTAGAATAAGTTGGATGAAGCATCAAAGAGCTGCCTTAAAACCAAGCCAATCATAAATAAAACCCTGGACAAGTGGGAGAAACTGACCTTCAGAACGATCTTATTAAGATATTCAGATGCCCAGACATCATCAAAACGTTACAAGTCATCATAAGAACCGGGAAGGTATGGCTTTGTCAAGAGAGCAAATTAAATATTCAGAGGAGAAAACAGAATTTGGAACAACTAATCAAAGAAGCTCAAATAAATATCTTAAATCAATTCAAGGAAATGAAGGAGCATGGATATAGAATTAAAAGATATTAAGAAGAAAATGTGGGAAGCAGGTGTACCTCAGTGGTTAAGTGCCTGCTTCCCATGTACAAGGTCCTGGGTTCAATCCCCAGTACCTCCAAAAAAAAAAAAAAAAAGAAGGAGAAGAAAATGTGTGAGCATAAAGAAGAATTTGAAAGTATAAAATGAAACATAACAGAAATTATGGGGATGAAAGGCACAACAGGTAGACATTAAAAAAATAGGTAGACTTAGAAATACACTAGAGAAAGACAATAGCAGATTTGAACAGGCAGAAGAAAGAACCAGTGAGCCAGAAGATGGGACAATTGAAATTACACAGTAAGAAAAGCAGATAGTAAAAAGAATAGAAAAAAAATTGAACAGTGTCTAAGAGATTTGAGTGACAGTATGAATTACACAAACATACATGTCATGGGTGTCCCAAAAGAAGAGAAGTGTAAAGGGGCAGAAAGAATATTTGAGGAAGTAGTGGCTGAAATTTTCCCAACTCTTAAGAAAGTCATACATATCTAAGGAGGGCAAGATACTTCAAACAGAATATATCCTAATAAGTCTAGTCCTAGTCATATACTAATCAGAATGCCAAATGCCAAAGATAAAGAGAGAATCCTGAAAGAAGTAAGAGAATAGTGATTCATCACATACAAGGAATCCTCAATAAGACTAAGTGCTGATTTTACATCAGGAACCATGGAGGCAACAAGGCAGTGGTATGTTATGTTTAACTTATGGAAAGAATAAAACACTAGAAAAAAATTTTATTCGGCAAAACTGTCCTTCAAAAATGAGGGAAAGTTTAAAATATTCACAGATAATCGGAAACTGAGAAAGTACTCAACAAAGGACCTGCCCTACAAGAATTATTAAAGGGAGTTCTGCAGGTTGTAAAGGAAAAAAAAAGAAGAGAGTAGCTTGGAGTAGCATGAAGAAATTAAGAGAGTCAGTGACGGTAACCAAAAGAATAAATGCAAAACCCAATAGTACTTTATCTTCAATATACAATTCTACTTTTTAATTCTTGTAAGAGTCAGAATACAAAGGAACAAGTTAAAGACGTATTCCCTGCTAATACACATGCAAAATATAAAACGGTAAAGTGGAACAAAAACAACCCAAAAGTGGAAACAGAGGGATATGGGAGCAGAGAATGTCATGCTATTGAAGCTAAGTTGGTATTCTTTGTAATTTGTAGGTTATAGATGTAGGATGTGTAATATAAACCCAAGGGTAACCACAAAGACATCATTTTAAAAATATACAGGAACAAAAATGAGGAAGGAATTAGTCAGATACATTAACTATAAAAAAGGGGATTTGAACCAGCAGAAGAAAGAAACACTGAACAGGATAGAACAATAGAAATTACACAGTAAGATTTGCTGCCATTCAAATCTCTGAGACATTGTTCAGTTTGTTCTATTCTTTATCTGTTCTTCTTACTGTGTAATCAAAGGAAAATTGAAATTATACTGACAGATATGTCAACTAAAAAAGATCAACTATACAAAAAAGGAGGTTGCAATGCAGGAAAAAAGACCAAAAAAAGGACAAAATGGCTAAAGTAAGTACTGACTTTATAGTCACGTAATAACACTGAATGTTAATGCATTAAACTACCCCCCTCCAAAAAAAAAAAAAAAAAAACGACAGAGTGGCAAAATGGATAAGTTTCGAAAAATATATTCCATGCAAATAGGAACCAAAAAAGAGCTGGTGTAGCTATAATAATATTGGACAAAATATACTTTAAGTGAAAAGCTGTTAAAAGAGACAAAGAAAGACACTGCATGTTAATAAAAGGGACACTCCACCAGGAAAAAGAACAATTATAAATGTTAATGCAACTAACCATAGTGCTGCAAAATACATGAGGCAAACACTGACAAAACTGAAGAGAGAAATAAAATAATACAATGCAATAATACAATGATAGCTGGAGATCTCAATACACCACTCTCATCAACAGATAGAACAACACAGAAAATCAATAAGGAAACAGAGAACTTGAATAATATGATAAATGAACTAGACCTAACAAATTAAAACAGGACATGAGAACTCAAAACTGCAGGACATACATTCATCTCAAGAGCATATGGATCATTCTCCTGGACAGAGCACATGTTTGTTCAAAAAACAAGTCTCAATAAAATTTAAATGATTGAAATTATACAAAGAATATTCTCTGACCAAAATGGAATGATGCTGGAAAATAACAGGTAGAAAACTGGAAAATCCACAAAAAAAATGGAAGTTGAATAAAATACTAAAACAATCAGTGGGTCCAAGAAGAAACTGCAAGGGAAATCAGTAAATACCTTGAGAAGAATGAAAATGAGGACAAAACCTATCAAAACTTATGGGATGTAGTGAATGAAGTTCTGAGAGGGAAATTTTTAGCAATAAATGCCTACATTAAAAAAGAAGACAGAACTAAAATCATAGACCTAACTATGACCTGAGGGACTCAAAAAAAGAAAGCAAATTAATCTCAAAGCAAGAAGGAAAGAAGTAACAAAAATAACAGAAATAAAGAAATTGAGAAGAAAAAGAAAAAAAAAATAGAACACAGGGCCAAAACCAAAAGTTGGTTTTAAAAAAGATCAATAAACTTGACAAATCCTTAACTAGACTGACAAATAGAGAAGACCCAAATAAATAAAATCAGAAATGAGAGGGAGGAATTACTATTGACCCCGTGTAATAAAAATGATAATAAGAGGAAACTATGAACAACTTTATGCCAATAAATTAGAAAAACTAAATGTAATGGGAAAATTCCTATGCTTTACTGAAGTAATATAATCAAAGGTCTCACCTCCAATAGGTTCACAGTCACAGGAATGGATTAATTCAAAAACATAATTTTCTGGGGTGCACTAAAGTCTAAAATTAACACAAGGAGGGATCACTACTTAACTCATTCTATGAGGCCAACATCACCCTAATACCAAAGCCAGATTAGACAACCACAAGAAAAGGAGAGTATAGACCAATTTTTCTTATGAATATAGATTCAAAAATCCTTAACAAAATACTTGCAAAATGAGTCTAATAATACATTGATAATTAATATTACATGATCAAGTGGGTTTTATCCAAGGTGTACAAGAGTGAGTCAACTCAAGAAAAATCAATTTATGTAATATACTGCATTGACAAAAGGAAGGGAAAAAATTCATGATCATCTCAGTTAACACACAACAGGGATTTGAGAATATCCAGCATCTTTTCTTGATAAAAATACTTAAAAATAGTAATAGAAGGAAGCTTCCTCAAAATGATAAAGGGCATATATGAAAATCACACAGTTTTTATCATGTCAAAGGTGAAACACTGAAAGCTTTCCTTCTAAGACCTGGAAAAGACAAGGATGCCCACTGTCACCACTGTTATTCAATATTGTACAGCAACTTGTAGCCAGAGCAGTTAGACAAGAAAAAGACATGCAAAGTGTAAAGTAATAATAAAATATTCACTATTTATAGATGAATGATCCTATGTATAGAAAGCCGTGAATAATTTACAACAAAGTTATTAGCACTAATAAGCTAGTTCAGCAATGTCACAGGGTCCAAGATCAATAGGTCAGTAATGTTTCTGTACACTAGCCATGAGAAATCTGAAGTGGAAATTAAGAAAAAATTCCTTTTACAATAGCAACTAAATGAATCAAATATCTAGGAATAAATTTTAAAAAGCATCTAAAGGATTGTACACAGAAAACCACACAGTATTGCTTAATAAATGAAATCAAAGGAGACCTAAAGAGATGGTCGGACATTCCATGTTTATGGATTGAAAGACAAAATATCATCTAAATGCCAATTCCATGCAAAATGATTTAAAGATTCAACACAATGCTAATCAAAATTCCAAAAGCTTTCTTTAAAGAAATAGAAAAGCAAATTTATTTAGGGGTAAGGAGCCCTCAATAGCCAAAAACATCTTGAATAAAAAGAAACTGGAGGACTCACACTTCCTAACTTTAAAACTTACTGTAAAGCTACAGTGGTCAAACAGCATATTACTGACACAAGGGTAGATACATTCACCAATGGAGTTGAATTGAGTTCAGAAATAGACCCTCACATCTATGGCCAATGGATTTTTTTAAACAAATCAATTTTACTGATACATATTAATGAAGCATAAATCCATGCAAACGTACAATCACATATACTGAATTATACTATATTTGGTATAATCACATAGTTGTGCCTTCATCACTTCAATCATTTTACAGCATTTTCATTATTCCAATAATAATAGCAATTAATAAAAAACAGCAAACGAAAAATTCATCACCTCTCAATCTCTTTATGCTTCTCCTGCCATACAAAACTGCTATTGTGTTTCTGTCTCTCTAATTTATTTGTATTTTTATTTTGCAAAAACAATATTATATATGCAATATCACCCATATTCGTAATTTACATGAGGTTTCACTATGTTATACAGTCCCATGTTACAATTTTTATTTTTCCTTCTAGTAATATATATGACCTTAGACTTACCTTTCCAACCACTGTCATACCCATATAATAGCTCTGATAATACACACTATCTGATAATTGCACACTATCATGTGCTTTCACCATTTCTATACATTTCCAAAGATTTACAATCTTTTAATTGGTTCTGCACAGATTAACCCTCAGCTTTCCATTCTTTACTCTCATTCTAATTTCATATTGTGCTATTATGAACTAAATATATTGTGTAAACTCATGGAATTAATAATAGAGTACAATATATTTAGTTCATAATAGTGCAATCATACAGTACTTGTCCTTTTGTGCCTGGCTTGCTTCACTCACCATAATGTCCTGTAGGTTCTTCCATGTTGTCATATGCTTCTTGACTTTATTTTTTCTTACCACTGCATAATATTCCATCATGTGCATACATGATTTGTTTATACAATTTGTTTATATATTTATCAGTTGATGGACGTCTGGATTGTTTCCAACTTTTGACAATCATGAATAATGCCAATATGGACATCATTGTGCAGATGTTTGTTCATGTCACTGCTCTCAGTTCTTCTGGGTATATACCTAGAAATGGTATTATAGGTCACATGTCAAGTCTATATTCAACTTCCTTCAGAACTGCCAAAATCGTTGTCTTTGAATAATTGGTAGAATTCACCTCTGAATGGGGTACCATTGTATATTCTCACCAACAGTGAATAAGCATTCCTATCTCTTCACATCCTCTCCAACCCCTACAGTTTTCTAACTTTTTAATAGTGGCCATTCTAATAGGTATGAAATGATATCCCATTTTAGTTTTTATTTGCATTTCCCTAATCACTAGCGATGTTGATCGTTTTTTCATGTGTCTTTTGCTATTTGTATTTCTTCTTTGGAACAATGTCTATTCAAGTCTTTTGCCTATATTTTAATCAGGTAGTTTTGTCTTTTTATTGTTGAGTCATATGCCCTTTTTATAGATATTAAACCCTTATTGGATATGTGATTTCCAAATATTTTCTTCCATTGAGTTGGCTGCCTTTTCATTCTTTTGACAAAGTCCTTTGAGGTGCAAAAGTGTTTAATTTTGAGTCAGTCCCATTTGTCTATTTTTTCTTTTGTTGTTCATCTTTGGGTGTAAGTTTTAAGAAACCATTGCCTACTACAAAATCTAGAAGATGTTTTCCTATATTTTTTTCTAGGAGTTTTATGTTTGTCACTTTTATATTTAAGTCTTTGATCCTTGAGTTAATTTTTGTATAAGCTGTGAGATAAAGAGTCCTGTTTATTTATTTTAGATATGACTATCCAGTTCTCCCAAGCACCACTTATTGAATAAGCAATTCTGGCCCAGATGGGAGGACTTTACTGCCTTGTCAAAAATCAGTTGACTATAGATGGGATGGTCTATTTCTGAGTTCTCGATTCGATTGGTCAATGTGTCTGTCTTTATATCAGTACCATGCTGTTTTGTTTTGTTTTTACCCCTGTAGCTAAGTAATATACTTAAAAGTCAGGAAGTAAGAGTCCTCCAACTTTTTTTTTCTGTTTGAAAATATGTTGACTATTTGGGTCCTTCTCCCTTCCAAACCAATTTGATAATTGGCTTTCCCATTTCTGGAAAAAGAAAAAGGCTATTGAAATTTTTATTGGGATTGCATTGACTTGGTAAATCAGCTTGGGTAGCATTGACATCTCAACAATGTTTAGTCTTCCAATCCATGAACACGGAATGTCCTTCCATTTATTTAAGTCTTTGGTTTCTTTTAGAAATGATTTGTAGTTTTATGATAACAAGTCTTTTCTGTCCTTGGTTAAGTTTATTCTTAAATATTTGATTCTTTCATTTGCTATTTTCTGATTTCCTCTTCAGATTGCACATCAATAGTGTATAGAAATGCTACTGATTTTTGCATATTAATCTTGTATCCTACCACTTTACTGAACTCAACTATTAGTTCTAGCAGATTTGTTTGAGGATTTTTCAGGATTCTTTAACTATAGGATCATATCACCAGCGAATACTGAAAGTTTTACTTCTTCCTTTCCTATTTTGGTATCTTTTATTTCTTTATCTAGCCTAATTTCTCAAGCTAGAACTTCTAGCACAATATTGAATAACAGTGATGATCAGCATCCTTGTCTTTTTCCTGATCTCAGTGGGAAAGCTTTCAGTTTTTCACCATTGAGTACAATACTAGCTGTAGGGTTTTCATACATGCACTTTACCATATTGAGAAAGCTTCCTTTTATTCATATCTTCTGGAGTGCTTTTATCAAAAGACGGTGCTTTATTTTGTGAAATGCCTTTTCTGCATCAGTTAGAGGATCATGTGATTTTTCTTCTTCAATTTATCAATGTCGTTAATTACATTAACTTATTTTCTTATGTTGAACCACCCTTGCATATCCCAGATAAAACCCATTTTATTGTGGTGTATAATTCTTTTAATGTGCTTTTGCATTCAGTTTGCAATTATTTGGTTGAGGATTTTTGAATCCATAGTCATTAGGGGTATTGATCTGTAATTTTCTTTTTTCATAGTATCTTTATCTGACTTTGGTATTCTCGTGATCTTAGCTTCATAGAATGAATTTGGTAACATTCTTTCCTGTTCAATTTTTTGGAAGAGCTTGAGCAAGATTGGTATTAGATTGTATTTGAATGATTGATAGAATTCAACTGTGAAGCCATCTCGTTCTGAACTTTTCATCTTTGGGAGGTTTTTGATGATTGTTTCAATCCCTTAACTTGTGATTGATTTGTTGAGATCTTCTACTTCTTTTAGGGTTAGTGTAGGTGGTTCATGTATTTCTAGGAATTTGTCCATCTCCTCTACATTGTCTTTTTTTTTTTGCATTAAGTTTTTCATAGTATACTCTTATGAGGTCTTTAATTTCTGTGGAGTCAGTGACAATGACCCACCTCTCTGTTTGATTTTATTTATTTAGGTCTTTTCCCTTTTTTCTTTGTCAGTCTAGTTAAGGGTTTGTCTTTTTTGTTGATCTTCTCAAAGAACCAACTCTTTTTTGTTGTTGTTATTATTGTTCTCAATTTCATTTATTTCTGCCCTGATCTGTAGTATTTCTTTCCTTCATGTTGGTTTGAGGTTATTTTGCTGTTCCTCCAGGTGTGCAGTGTGATCTTCAATTTTAGTTCTTTCTTCTTTTTAATGTAAGCATTGAGGTGTATAAATTTCCCTCTTGGCACTGCTTTTGAGGTGTCCCATTGGATTTCATAGGTTATGTTTTCATTTTCATTCGTCTCAAGATATTTCCTGAATCCACTTCAATACTTCTTTGACCTAATGATTATTTAAGAGTGTGTTGTTTAATCTCTTATATTTATTAATTTTCCCTTTTCCTATCCATTATTGATTTCCAGCTAAGAACGGGACCATAGACAGTCTCAACATTGCACTGGGGAGGGCAGGGCAAGGGACCAGCAAAGGTGCTGTGAGCTTCTCCCACCATTTTTTCACTCTCTCTTTATTTTTTTTTTTTAATGTTACATTCAAAAAATATAAGAGGTCTTCACATACCCCCCACCACCCTCACCCCATTCCTCCCAAATCAACAACCTGTTTCATCTCATGGGACATTCATTGCATTTGATAAATACGTTTTGGAGCACAGCTGTACCACATAAATAATGGTTTACTTTGTAGTTTACACTCTCCCCCAGTCCACCCAGTGGGCCATGGCAGGACATACATTGTCCAGCATCTGTCCTTGCAGTACCACCCAAGACAACTCCAAGTCCTGAAAATGCCCCCACATCATATCTCTTCTTCCCTCTCCCTACTCTCAGCAGTTACCATGGCCACTTTCTCCACATCAATACTACAATTTCTTCCATCACTAATCACAGTAGTTCCATAGTAGAATATCAGTAAGTCCACTCTAACCCATGCTCTCTTCCTCCATCCTGTGGACCCTGGGATGGTTATGTCCACTCCACCTCTATATCGAGATGGGGCTTAGATTCCCCATGGATGATGGATGCAATTCTCCTGATGGCAGTTGAAGGCACCCTTGAATCCCTGGTGTGGTGGTTGACCTTCTTCACCTCCCTGTTCCCTGGCCAAGGTTAGTCCAATAAACCAGAGTGTAGGAGTTGCAAGTCTGTTGAGGCTCAGGACCTGGCAGTCACATGGACAGTCCAGAGATTCAAGTCTTCTGAGTATACACCAACCCAAGTGCCAACCATAGGTCCAGTAAAAGTGACAGAAGAGGCATGTGTAGAAATGTCACACCTGAGTTTAAAGCTGTGTTTTCTTGATTTGACAATTGCCCAGACACTGCAACCCTTTAGCTATTTTCTGGAGTTCCGAGGAAGACCATTCTGCCAATTTTTGCTAGTTGATGGAACATCTTACATCACCATCTTTGTTAATCAAAAAGTACCTTTTCCTGCTTTTTTGAACAAGGGATCCCACAAATTATGTACTTGACTATTTCTCTAGTCTTTGGCATAGACTCTTCCTTCTGCCTAGGATACCCACTTCCTATCTTTCCCCCTTCCCTTTCCTCTAGTCTCTCATGTTCATTCTTCAAATCTTAGCTTAGATGTCACTTCCTCTGGGAGTCTTTTCCCAAAATTTGGATTAAGTACTGCCATGAACTCTTATAGACTCTCTCCTTTCCCAATCCAATCACCTTTATTTAATTGGCTATTGGTAGAGACCTTGTTTTGTGCATTATACTATCTTCAATTTCTAGCACAGTGTTGGGCATCACATGTTCAATATCTATGTTTAACAATGATTGAACAGACAAATAATCCTGTTCAGACATATTTGGGCTGATTTCTGAAAGGCAGCAAGGAGATGATAAGAGATAAAATGAGAGAAAATGTGTGAAGACCTAGAGGAGGCCTGATGTAGCCAGTGTGTCCCAAGTGGCAGCCAACTGTTTTGTGTGACTGGAATGTAGGGCACAAGTCAGTGTGCAAGGTGATGCTCTGTGCATGGAATTAATGATATTGGACTCTATCTTGTAAGTAAGTAATATGGAGCCAGTGAGAGGAGTTAAGAAGTAAAATGATGACAATTAGAGAGGTCTCTCTGAGACTAAGGCAGGAAAGCCTGGTTAAAACAGTCAGTCATTCTGGCAAGAAAGCTGAAGTCAGTGGAGGATTCTGATGAAGAAATGGATTAAGGTGACCCTTAGATAGAATTTAGTGCACTTAGTGACCAATGGAATACGGAGTATGAGGGAAAAATGACTGTATGTGTTCTAACTTAGGTGTCTAGATGGGTGGTGATGCTGTGAATCAGTTTCGACAGAGACAGTGGGAAAGAAACAGTCTGATGTCAGAGACGTTAGGGGATAATGAGGTCTTTGATGTATGTGTGTTGACTTGGAAGTGCCTACAGGTCATGCAGGTGGTGAGATGGTTCAGTCACAATTGGATGTACATGGCAGCAGGGACTCTGTGATGCTGTTCCTCAAGTAGACCATGGGCCAAATGGACTTGGGACCTGCATACTTGGTACTCTTGCTGCCTTTTGTGACACTGCCTTTATGGGGAAATATGCAAGTTTAAAAAGTCAACAGACTTCAGCTCCTACACTCTGATTTATTGGACTTACCCCACTCAGCTAACATGGAGTTGAAGAAGGTCAACCACCACACCATGGAGCCTAGAGTGCCTACAACTGAAAGCAGGAGGATTGCATCCAGTATCCATGTGGAATCTAAGCCCCCACTTGACATAGATGTGCAGTGGACACAACCAATCCAATGTCCACAGAGAAAATGTGGCATTGGTGTGGGAAGGGTGGCCATGGTGGCTGCTGGGTTCGGGGAATGGGAGGAAGAGATGAGATGGGGAGGCATTTTTGGGACTTGGAGTTGTCCTGGGTGGTGCTTCACGGACAACTACGGGACATTGTAGATCCCCCCAGGGCCCACTGGATGGAAAGTGGGAGAGTGTGGGCTATGATGTGGACCATTGACTATGGGGTGCAGCGATGCTCAGAGATGTACTTACCAAATGCAATGGATGTGTCATGATGACGGGAGAGAGTGTTGCTGTGGGGGGAGTGGGGGAGTGGGGGGGGTGGGGGCAGTGGGGTTGAATGGGACCTCATGTTTTTTAATGTAATATTTTTTTAAAAAATGAATTAAACAAAAAAATTTTAAAAAAAGTCAACTTAGAAGTGGAATTTGGGGACATAATGTATTTATAAATTGGAGTCAGCCCATGTTTGGATTTCTAATTAAATATTAGGATTGTCATGTAGAGCAGTGTAAACAAGCACTCAGAATAATAATAATGATAATAATAATAATAATGTAGTGACAGGTCAGCAAAAGTGAGATTTAGAAACTATCCTTCAACCTCATCCTCAGCTTCCTTCCTCTCTCTCTGGATTTAAGCAATAGCATGTTTGGTTCAATTTTTCCCTATTGATGTAAATCCTCATGAGCAAATAAAAATGTTCCCACATGTTGTTTGCAGTGGAATTTTCCCAATGCTCTGAAACATTTGATCAATATGTTGATCCAGGTGACCTCTAAAGTCACAGACTTATCTTCCAATATATCATCTCCATTGCCACAACCAACCACCACCACCACCCTGTGCACACTCATGTTGTTTGCTTTGGCCTCACAAGTCCAGATACAATTCTTTTAATGTGCCAAGTTACATCACTCCTCCAAGTCTTTCCCATGCTGTTAGACCTGTCAAAAATCCCTTTCTTCCTGTGTCTGTATGCTGATTTTTCCGGCTGACCTTTATTCATCTTTAAGAACCAGTTCACTTGATGTTCCCACTTACTAACAAGCATCTTCTTTTTTTTTTTAAAGATTTATTTATTATTATTTATTTATTTTTCTCCCCTCCCCCCCAGTGTCTGCTCTCTGTGTCCATTTGCTGTGTATTCTTTGTCCACTTACATTCTTTTTTTGTCTTTATTTTTTTAATATTACATTAAAAAAATGAGGTTCCCATATACCCCCCGCCCCCTTCACCCCATTCCTCCCCCCATAGCAACAATCTCCTCCATCATCATGAGACTTTCATTGCATTTGGTGAACACATCTCTGAGCACCGCTGCACCTCATGGTCAATGGTCCACATCATAGCCCACACTCTCCAACGTTCCACCCAGTGGGTCATGGGAGGACATACAATGTCTGATAACTGTCCCTGCAGCATCACCCAGGACAACTCCAAGTCATGAAAATGCCTCCACATCTCATCTCTTCCTCCCATTCCCCACCCCCAGCAGCCACCATGTCCACTTTCTCCACACCAATGCCACATTTTCTTCGATTACTAATCTAAGTCCACTCTAATCCATATTCTATTCCTCCATCCTGTGGACCTTGGAATGGTTGTGTCCACTCCACATCTATATCAAGATGAGGCTTAGATTCCACATGGATGCTGGATGCAATCCTCCTGCCTTCAGTTTTAGGCACTCTTGATTCCCTGGTGTGGTGGTTGACCTTCAACTCCATGTTAGCTGCATGGGGTAAGTCCAATAATCCAGAGTGTAGGAGCTGAAGTCTGTTGAGGCTCAGAGCCTCTTGTCAGCAGCACTGGGAATCTGTATCTCTTTTTGTTGTGTCATCTTGTTGCATCAGCTCTCCATGTGTGCAGCATCACTCCTGGGCAGGCTGCACTTTTTTCACGTGGGACAGCTCTCCTTGAGGGGTGCACTCCTTGCACCTGGGGCTCCCCTACACGCGGGACACCCCTGCATGGCACAGCACTCCTTGCATGCATCAGCACTGCATGTGGGCCAGTTCACCACATGGGTCAGGAGGCCCTAGGTTTGAATCCTGGACCTCCTATGTGGTAGGCGGATGCTCTATCAGTTGAGCCAAATCCACTTCCCCTAAAAAGCATCTTCTAATTCCTCAGACAAAGACAAGTGATCCTCTGTTTTGGTCTCATCACATGACATTGCAGTGATTGACTGCCTTCCACCTCTTCTCTTCCCTATGCTTCAAAGGCAGGACTGCTCAGTTCCTGGTGCTTACTATGTACTAAATGAGTGGCTGGTCTGAGTGATGCTGAAGAATGAGACGCTGTGACTGAAGGTTAAGGGAGGTCTTCAATGTGCTCTTGGAATAAAGGAACAGAAAGTGCCACTAGATGAAAAAGTCAACAGAGAACTAATAAATTTGCTAGGGATAATCTACTAAATGTATAAACACATTTCATGAAAAAGGGGCTTGATTACCCAAGTGAAAGCATAATTCCCAGAACTGATTTGCCCAGATACAATTTTATTCCTCAGGAATAGCTTATCAAATTTCTTTGTGGGAAAAGGAAGGGGCAGCCTTATCTGCTGGCCATATTTCTTGGTAGGTATTTGCAGGGATGTTCTTATGACTTATTATCCATCATTTGCTTCTTATGAGCAAGCAATTCACTTCCTATCCAGGCACCAACAGCCTGGTAAGAGGCAGCTAAAGATAGATTCACATCTACAAAGACTGACAAAGAAATGGGCTCTATTTCCCAGCAATGACCCATGGACATTTGCCACCCTCAGGGGCTGCTGTACATGGTCGGTTGTGATCAGTAAGCTGAGCACTGAAGTCTCCACTTTTATAGCTTCATTGCTGTCACAGATGATTCATCCTTTCATCACCACCTGTAGCAAATCAATGGCAAAGTAATAGAAGCTCCCCATCAGAGCCACATGTGATTACCAGGGAGAATTACAGTATTCATTGGCTGTAGGAAATTGTACTTAGGAGAGAACTGAAAATCGTGGAGCATTTCCAGATTTAGCCTGTATGTCATTACTCTCTCCCACACATACTCCTTGAGCATGGTTTGAGACACCCAAGTGAATCTATCACACCCAAATCATTCCTTTATGATCCGATTCAAACACCTGTCATGGGCAGATTGCTTGTCTTGGAGAAGAGCACAAGTATGAGGTTTGCTTTTTAGTGCTCAGAATTATTATGCAAATACTTCAGTGTATTGTACTGCTCACCATTTCTGGATGTTGTTGTTTAGTGAAATAAACAAAAATGTTATTTCTGGGATTATTTTTCCACCAAGATTTCTTCCTCATTTTACTACATTTTTCAGTGATATGTATTTTTTAATGCTTTAGAGTTAATGGATAATATATTTTTGGAAAGAGACCTGTAAGTCTTCACATTTCACTTTAGCACCAAACTGAAGTTACATAAGAAGAGGAATATATGTAAGCAATCATATGAAGGGAAATTAGAATAAATATTACATGCAACATTCTATAAAATGGGAGAAAAATACCTCATGTTGTGGGGATGGGGGTATGGTTTTCTCCTTCTTGTGGTAAAATTGACCAAAATCCATACCTAGATGGAAAATATCACCAGCAATATTCAGTTGCATACTGGAAAGAAGATGAGAAAGAGAAAACTGCAGGATCCAACAGTAATTTTAAACCAAAGACTTAAAGGTGAATATATTTTTAAGGAAAAATGAACATGTTCAGACAGAAAGCTAGATATTTAGCTCCAAACAAAGCAATTATAAACTTCTCTCTTTGCAATGGATCAAGATCTGGATTAAAAGTAATTTTGAAAAATGCCCTACCTACATTAGAATCCATCCATACCTTTCTGTGTTGCTCAATTAAGTATAGGCCTGGGGGAACGCCTCCAAATCTATTATATTTTGATTTCTTAAAATATTTAGCACTAACATTCAAACCATAAACCACAGCTGAGTCTTCTGCACATGAAATAAGGAAAGCAGCATTTCCTTCAGAGATGAAAGAAGTAAAGGGGCTGCTCTCATCATCTGGGTGGAATCCACATATTCCCAAATATCCCAGCCTCAGAAGAACTGTGTGTGGTTGCTCAGAGTATGTTCTGCCTAACAGAATGAACCTGCCAGCCTTTTCAAGCCTGGAAATAACTAAACATCTTCCCAGGAGAACTTTGGTTGCAGTTTAAACATCTGAGGGTTCTCAATATTTGTCTTGTGGCTATTCCCACGTGAGATGTGTGCAGTGGTGAAACCCTGCTATTGCCTTCCCAGCCCACTGGCTTCCCACTCCTAACAGGTTCAGAGAATTTCTCTGAAGGAGTGTAAATTCCCCTCGAGCCCAGGCCCTAAGCAGGCTTCCAAAAGAGTCATCAATAAAAGGTCAGCATGGGAATGGCCAAAGATGTCTGAAGTCCCCAGACCCCACCCTATTGCTTTGTCTCCCAGATCCCATCTATTGCCTTGTCTAAGGGAACTTGGTAAAGACTGGATAGGGCCACACAATTCTACAACACAAACAATATATTTTCAGAAAATTCTTAGACTTTTGAGGAGGAGGGGGTTTTAACTTAGATTTGATTTGATAGTGATAGGGGCACCATTCAAAGTGGAAAGAATTTTCATTAGTATCTGCATGGAACCTTCGTTCTGCCCACTGAAGTAATGGTGGTTGCCCATTAGAAAAACCTTGATTAAAATGCATTAACAAGCCCAAGTTGAGTTTGGCCAATAGGGAACCTCTGTGCAAGGCCAGGGATAATTATCCTACCCCCAGGATAACAACAGGCTAGACATCACCAAACCCAGCACAAAACTGAGCTGGTTCCATTCACTCACTCACTCACTCACTCCTTACAGCTCATTCAACGTTCCCATAGTATACAATTATTTGGAGAGTTTTATCTCTTCCAAGACTCAAGACAACTTTGCTGTATTCTCTAATTGCAAGTCATAGCAACGATTTTGTCACAACCCATCTCCTCAAGGGCACGAGTTTGTGCAGCCAGGAGACCAAAGAACACAACTGATAGAAAATCAGGCATAAGCTTTATTGGGACTTATGAACAGGAGAGATTCTTTGATGGCAGCTAGTCAAAGAGTGAATGAAGATAGTGCTACACAAAGAGATAAGAAAATTAGGGGTGATACATGAGGGGTTTTCGAAAAAGGACATTCCATAAGGTATAAGAACAGAGTTCCTGCTAGGCTCATGTGAAGCATACACATGAGGCGTGATGATGTTTTCAGCTCGCAGGAAAGACATTTACCAAGGATGTTTACTGCTCTGGGAAGATTATAGTTCATAATAAGATTTATACATTCTCTCCCCTCTGGGGAGGGTTGTTAGCCTTTAACTTATGTCTAGGTCATGCAGGAGGCTTTGTGCTAAGAACTTGAGGTGGGGGGCCTGGGTCCCCACAGATTTCTAAGGCGGATTATGTCAGCAAACTCTCTTCAACTACCTACTTTGTATTATTCATGTTGTTTCTCTCCACTAACTGGCTGTCTTTTTTTGTGTCTGGTTGCCACTTCAACACTTGCTACAAGATGGAGGAGAAGGCCTAGCAGCATTGGCCACATATATTCATTAGATATAACTTTTTGTTCTAAACACCTCCTCTAAAGTTTCAATACTTAGAAAATATGCATGTCATTTCTCATGTGAAAGATCAATAACATTTATGTAGTCTAAAGCTTCTTTTAAAAAAACCAAAATACTAGTAGATAAGTCTGGTCCAGGATTTTAAAAAATCAACACTACTTTGCCATTTCTTGTTTCCAATTTACCACTATCTTGATCATCATTTGCCAAGGAATTAACAAATGTATAAGATGGTGGCCTCAAATCACCCTCCCTGCCTGCCATCTCTCCTCTTCCAATCCTTTAAAATACAGTGCATCAAGTGAAAACCATGTTAATGGTAAGAAATATATATATACATATATATATAAGTTCCTTTGAGCACAAATTTTTAATAAATCAAGTACATGTAAGCAAGTAAATTTAAATGGAAAGATAAATAGAAGATAAGTAGAAGGAATAAAGATAAACAGTAGAGCAAAATTTGAGTAGAACTTCAGATATGCATATTCAATATTGTTGAGCAGAGTCAGAGTCAGGGCTCATTAATTCTGAGATTTTCCTCAGAATATGCAGGAGATAAAATCAAGTTGGTCATAGTGCTTCCTATTCCCTCAGCAGAGTTACCATTTCCTTTCATTTAAAAAAGAAAAGGAATAAACACTTTGTACTGGTCTTCAGAAAATTTCCTTTATGTACTGAATGCCATTTAATTTGCCCTCATAATCCCCTGTGAAATATTATTTTAATATTGCTCATTTTAATATTAGTGGATTTGACTAAGGCTAGGTAATTTGTTTGCAGGTTTCAGAGGCTGGGCTGTCAAAGCTCCAAGGGCATTCATGTCTTCTGCTTCCCCCAATTGTCACTTGACAATACCAAAAAAATTATAATTGTGGATATGTCAACATGATGCTACATGATACCAGAATAACAGATTGATTCAGCTGGGAAAGAAACATCTGCACATTTACAACATTGTATACTCAAAAAGGTATAAATTGGCAGAGTTTTCATAGTTTCATTTTGGTTTTGGTGTTCTGAGGATACAGATGAAATGTGACAAAGTCCAAAGTTTCTAATTACAATTGAGAATAGCTAGTCTTGAAGAACTTTGGACATTTCATGCACACACACATGCAAAAATCCTATTTCCTGTCCCTCATTTGTATCCATTTTATGGTCATCACAACCACGAATTCCCTATGACTGAGACACATCAGGGTGTGAAGTGTCAATAATTTATTTAGATCAGTATTTGAGAGCAATGTATGGAGAATAATGAGGAGCTTCATTGGATGTCATGGTAACAACTTGCCTCTCTTTGATTTTACGCAAACTTAAACTAGAGGCAGTGTATGTGATAATGTGAAGACACTTGACTTGGAAGATAAATGGTCCTTGTCCCAGCTCTGTTATTACCTTAATGGAGGAACTTGGGAAAGTCATATACCTCCATTGAACATCAGTTCCCTCTATTTCATAAGTAGCAAGAGAGGGGGAAATAAAAGGAAGAAAAGAAAGAAGGAAAGTAAGTGGAAGGAAGGAAAGAGATGAGAGAGGTGGAGGGATGGCAAGAAAATGGAAGGGAAGGAAATAAAGAATGAAGGGAGGAAGGAAGAAAACAATAAATAAGACAAGGAAGGGGCAAAATTTTGGTAATATAAATGTTAGTACATATGCCCACAGCATCCATATCTCATGTTCAGCCTCACTCTACACTTCCACTTAAAAAGAGGCATGTTCAGTATATTTATTCATTCAGCAGACATGTAATAAATGCCTACCATTGCCAAAGGTTATGCTTTTGCTGGGGTTACTTGATGCTTCCACTCAAAATTTTCAGAGTGTAGTTTGAATAACAGTTTAAAAAATAAGACAATCATAATATCTTTATTTCGATGAACAAACCCAGTATTGGAAACACCAGCCTCTGCCTCAAGGAGGAAGATATTTTCTTAAATAAGGAAGTTTTATGTTTTGTTTCCTTTCAGTACTCTTCAGGTGATACTTCCTGCATGTTTTTCTGACTTCATTATGTTTAGGCTTCTCTGGATCTGGAGCAAAGAGCAAATCAAATCAGGAGGTAGGCTGTTCTTGACTAAAATAGGATTTCCTTAGTCTCTTGCCAAGACCACCTTTAATTTTACAGCTTAGTTTTCCAGTTCTTTCCTTGGCTTTCTCTCTTTTATTAGTACCTTCCCTCCTTCCCAGGGTTTCCCCCCCATTAGATGTCAATTCAAGGGTAAAGAGGCTTCCCTAATATCCTGACAGGAGGATTTTTCCTAATGGTTTTCACCTGCCTTGTCTGTGCCTCACCACACAGGCTTTTGGTCACATGTCTCAGTATTCCTGGGGATTCAGACAAGGAGCCAAGAATTGATGGTTTGGGCCGATACCAAGGTTTCCTCTGCTGCCAGACCTGGTGTGATACATCTGTCCCCTGTTTTACCTGCAAAGTAATTAAACTGTAAACAAACCCCCGGGGATGCCAGAGCTTTTAAGGGCCAAACTTTTTTGCCATCTGTGTTTCCTGCAAACTATCCAGAAGCAGACTGTGCTTGGCAGGCCTTCTCTGTTCTCCAAACAGGCATTTATCAATGAGCAAATTCAGTGATTTCAAACTCTCCACTGTGCAAACATCACCGCTCATTTTGCAGGTTTGGAAGACAGTTCACATTTCCAAGAGCAGGCTCAGAAACAATTGGGGAAATGCTTTTCAGGCCATGCAGCCAAATCTCTCTACAGGCGAGTATGGCTCACTTCTTATTCACTGTCAAGCTCGATGGCAATGTCAGGACCAGGACAGACTGTTTGCAGCCTCCACAGGAAGAACAGCTTTACTATCAGAGGCCAACTCTTGAGTAAATAAGCCCTATGACCATGACCTAAACCAATTTGGTTATGCACATTGCGTAAGGTCTTTGAGGTAAACACACAAAAGCAGCCTAAAGATTTGAGGCAAGGGTTGAATACAGACCCACAGCAACAATTCCAGGTTTAAAAAAAAAAGGCAAATTTCAGACCATTTATTAAATACTCATGATCAAGTGGCCATAAAACACTTCATGCAAGTTGGGGGTGGCAACTGATGATTTTATTTATAACAATCCTAAATGATCCAGGTACCAAAGTGTTAATACCATTCCCTCAAGCTGTGCAGACATCAGAGCTAAAGCCTCCTTTTGCTGCCTCCCATGGGCTCTTTGAGAGCGTGGAGAAACCAAAAATCTAAGGGAAAAATGCCCAAGGAAGATAATATTTGAGGCAGAGCAGATGTGCATTACACATGCTCTTCAGCTTTGCTTTATAAAGATATGAATTATTTGAGGAGATTATTTTAAACAGAGAGGCATGGAACCAATCCCAGACCTGCTGAGTCTGTGTGCTCCTATGGGAGAGTGATCCGTATTTTCCAGAAGCTCTGTGGTTGATTCTAAGGTACAGCTATGTTTGTGAGTCATCGATGTTTAGTTAGCCAGAAGCCACTTTCTATGTCTCCCTTCCAAGTTCTAGAGCTTCCAGCAATAGAACAATACTATGCTTTTCTATATTGAGAGTTAATATTAATTAGTAATGTGAACTCAGGTAAGACATATCAGAGCTTCAATTTTCTCACAGGAAGGGACTTTATCTGCACGGAACTTTCAGGGACACCAGGAAGCGCTAGATATTAAAAATCTGCACTGTTCTCAGACAGCCATTCTGGGTCACAAGCAACTTGGGAAATGAAACAAATTGGGACCATCACAGGGTTTCTTTACACTATACCTTCTCTGTGGCTTTCTCCTATGAGGTTGCAGATTTTGTCATGTCACACTCTTGGAGTTCCAGATGAGAATTGGGGAATAAATCACTTACGTGACCTTATTTCAGGATAAATTGGGGATTATTTGACTTGGCCTAGTGGCTCACCCTTCTCCAGAAACTACATCAATGGCTCTCTCTTCCACTGAACTATTTTCCTAGGGGTTAGACAGACCAGCTCTTTCATCACCATGGGGTTTTTTTTTCAAACAATATGTGTTGAAAGCAGAGCTTTTTTCTTTCTTTATTTCTCTTAAGTAGCCCACTTCTTATAGTCAGAAACTTTATATTTCAAGAAAATCATGGTAGAGTTTTAAAATTCTTTGAAAATTGTTTTAGTTTTCTACAGCTGCTGAAGGCAATATCCCAGAAATAGGTTAGTTTTTACAATAGGGACTTACTAGCTTACAAGCTTACATTGTGAGGCTATGAAAATGTCCAATCAAGGTCTCATCAGGTAATGTTTCTCCCTAAAGAACAGATGCTGGCAATCCTGGATTCCTCTGTCATGGCAAGGCACATGGAAGCATCTACTATCTCCCTTCTCTTTCTGGTTTCACTGTTTTCAGCATCTGGCTTCCCTGGATATCTCTCTCTCCATATTCATCTCATCTATAAAGGACTCCTGTAATAGGATTAAGACCCACCCTGTACCAAGTCTTACCCAAAGCTGTTGAGAAATACTAAAGTAACAACATATGTAAATAGGCTTTATAAAATGCTTAAGTATAACATGGCTTTAAACTGCTATTATTTAAGTAGATATAGGGAAGAAAAATGAAAATGAAACATTTTGGGTGAATTGAAGTTGAAGCCATGTTTATGTATGTGGAAGTCATTATGGTTTGATGGAAATAGTAAGATTTTTTGAATCATATAATTAATTGGAGTAATTTTTCTACTCCACTGTATACTAGCTCCAAAATCTGCAAATTGCTTAACATTTTTTAGCCTGTTTCCTTATCTATAATGTGGAAATAATAATGCCTTGTTGATACCTCACTTGTGAAGATCCAATAGGACACTATGTCTATAGAGCCTGGGACAGGATAAGTGCAAAATCAATGTTAATCTGTACAATGCAAATTCAGTAATAAGAATGATGAGAATAGAATTATGATGTCGAGAGAAAATGGTCTATTCAGATAGGACTCTTATCTGGAAGTGAGAAGGAACTGATAAGACCAAATTTCAAAATAGTACGTCCCTCTGGTCTTTGCAGGAATTTGGTTATTCAGCTTGATCTGAAGTTTATTTGCTCTCTGCCCTCTGACTCTTGCTGATTTGACAGGAAACATTCCTACACAAGGATTCAACTCTTCTATAGGGGAGGCCAAGTATAGCAGTGTGCCTTTCCTATTTCCCCAATGATCTGGCTGAAAATCTTTCAGTCATTCCCGCAGTGGCAGCACAGCAGAGGAGATGCCTATGGCCTGGAATGACTAGGGGAGGGAGGAACAGGAACACCCTCAGTTTATTTTTTTTTCATGAAGCAATATTTGGTCAAAAATTTTTAAATAAAAGAAATCAGTCTCTATCACTAGTGGTCAAAGCTTAATGCTTTCACTAATTCATCATTCATTTGCTGAAGACAACACAGAAATCATGTCTTCTCTATTATAATGGTTAGTCTGTGGTTGCTCTTTAGTTACAGTGTATACATGCCACAATTAAACCCTGGTTATTTCCAATAATGAGGATAAAAGGAAATAGCAAGTTCACCAAGTGATATTCTCTTTACCTTTCTATTCCCAAGGCTAAACGATTACTAAACTGACAGCTTCTGTCTTGATCACATTAGCTATGATTCTTGCACTCAAAGGGAAAATCGACACCATTAGAGAATGTGGCAGAGCTCCCCAGGGTGGGAATTTGATACTCTTCAGTTATTGTGTGAATCTCCACCCACTGTGACAATGCCCCATAAACTCTTTAACACAGTTATAGGCCTTATATGTATGCCCCAGGTGAACTTCCTCCCATGTATCCCCCATCACTGACATCCCACACCAATGATCCTCCCGTCATAGTTGTAACACTTCTCTAATCCAAAACTTCTTTAAAAATGAAACCAACAAATGTAACCAAGTATAATTAATAAGAAAGTGAAATAATAATGATCGTTTTAAAAATAAGACATAAAATACATAAAATTTAAAATAAACAATTTGGAATAATAAAAAAATGAATACTTTTTAAAAAATTTTAATTATGTCTTTCATCACTGTAAGATCTGTTGTCTTGTATATACAGTGACATTTTCTTCCATTTATTCTCCCAAAGTCTTTCATTTTTCATTTTGTCTTCAAAGAAGTTTTAGGTTACATAAAAGTCATGTACAGAATATAAGGGATTCCCATATAACCCACATCCTCCCCCTTTTCTCCTTTCCCCTATTAATAACATTTTATATGTGGATGGTACATTTGTTGCAATTGATGTACAAATATAGAAACATAGCTACTAACCATCATTAGTGATTTACATTATGGTTTACATTTTGGACTGTACACTTTTATAAATTTTAGTGAAATTTAACATGGCCTGTATCCGTCATTGCAAGATCCTGTAGACTATTGGTTTTCTGACTCCCAGCCTTGTGTTTTTCTCTCTGCTCTATTGTGAATACCCCTGTATGATTCTATTTACCTTAACTATCATCATAAAATTAGAGCTGAAATTCCCTCAAAGATCAATTTTACTTTCATTCTTCCAAGGGGTAGAACTCTTGTGTTCTGCACAGAATTAAGCTAACTTCTAAGGACATTCATATATTTTAACTTAGAGTATTATTCAAATGTCATTCCAAAATTATCATCTTTCCCTTTAAATAAACAGATGTGAGTTTTACTCTGAAATGAAGTATTATTATGTCTTGGTACAAATTTAACCAATATTATAGTAAAATTCAATAAAATAGCATATAATCTACCGAAATGATACAGAGAATTCATCTGTAATATACCCATTTAAAAATACCCTTAAAGAGCAATGTCATTAAAGGATGCTTATAAATTGTTTCAAATTCCAAGGATTCATGTAATCCAAATGAGTCATTATAAGGTAGTTTTTTTCTGGGATTTTTGAGGTAAAAAATAGGTATAGATATATCCCTACAAGAAGATGACAAGGAAGAAGGAAGAAGAGGAGGAGGAAGAGGAGGAGGAGGAGGAGAAGAGAAGCAGCAGCTGCTTCCACCACAACCAGCTATTCAAAGATCTAGTTTCATCAGTTATGTACAATTTGTTAGTCAACTCACAAAACTACCAGTTACAATTTAGCTTATAAAATCAGATATTCATGAAATCCCACAAGTATCCCCAAATTATAAGAGAGTTGTTTTTGGCTTACTTCAGATATATGATGTTGCCACATGCTTCAACCACTATTTCCCAAGTCCATCTTCCCTTTGAAGCGCTGAGCAATGAATGAACTTTCTGAAACTGGGCCTCAGTCTGTACCATCATTCTGTCTTAGGTTACCTTCCCCTACATCTCACAGAAAGGGCTTCGGAGGTAGAATGTCTAGATTCCAAGATACGCTCTGGCAAATGCTCGCTGAGCAACTTCTCTTTAATCCATGATTTCCTTATGTGTAAGATGTGAATTAGAATACCTGTCTCATAAGTTTTAGGGAAGGTTGAATAAGAAAATACTTGTAAAATACCTAAGCACAGTATATACAATACAATGTGGAACTGAAGGCAACTCAGACCATAGTGGCATCAACAGCACAATGTGAACAACATTATAAGAGCCAACAGTTTTGACTTGTCCTTTCAGGTTAAGGATGTCATCTTTTGAACATGGTCTCAACATGAAATTTTGTACATCTTTTAAGTCCATCAGAAAACAGCTGGAGTTAGAATCTGGCTATAAAGATGCATATTTTAAAATAAGATTTCACAAAATATTTGCTAAATCAACTGATTTTTTGTTGTCGACTGGATAAACCACATTTTCCCTTCATTCCTTTTCTATATGTAATACCTTCCTTCCCTATCTTGACTATCTGGCAAATTCTTCTTCACCATCCTGAGCAAGACCAAATGTTGCCTCTTGTAGGAAGACTCTTCAATTCCTGGAGGCAGCACCAATCACCTCCTTTCTTATAGTCCTATAGTATGGTTCACATAACTCCATTAGAGCATGTACAAGCTGCATTAGAGTTAGTTGCTTGTGTATGTGCTTCTCACTGCTCAGAATTCTATCAAAGAGTGATCCATCCAAGCGGATTCTTGGTGGGTGTCAAGGCATGAGGGAGTGCTAAAACATCATTAGAGTAAATAGGAAATGCATGTGCAAGTGATGGGCTATATATCAATATAGACCGCCCCCAAGAGGAAAGGAAAAATAAAGGAAGGAGGAGAGACTGTGGAGAAAGGAAGAAGGAGAAAGAACACTGTCAGTTTTTAATTCCTCCAACCGGTGTCATTCCTTTGTGATTTTCTAGTGTAGCTCCGTGTCATTTCACCAACCTTGAAAATGTTCAGCTTGTAGGTAACTGATGTGAACATCTTTAACCACAGAAATTCTGATATCAAGTAACAAAATTCAAATTCTTTTTTCTGGGAATGACTGAATTTATTTTATAATATTTAAAATCTTTTAAGGTGTTTTTTTAAAATCTTAATTTGGTGAATTTTTCCCCAACCCACACTATTATTATTTTTTTTAATATCACTCACATGTGAACATACATAAACAATAAGTGTATAGTAAAAGTTGTGAACTTACAAAGCAAATAAGCATAGCATCATACAGGAGTCCCATATATCAACCCACCATCAACATTTTGCAATGTTGTGAAATATTTGTTGCAAACTATGAAAGAATATCATCAAAATATTACTACTAACTATATTTCATATCTAACATTTGATATATTTTCCCCTAACCCACCCTATTGTTATTAACATTTTTAAAATATGTTTTTATTACAGAAGTTGTGAACTTACAAAACAATCATGCTCATGTTCAGAACTCCCACAAAGCACTGTTCCATTAACACACCATACCGTGGTGGAAGATTTGTTACAGATTGTGGGATAACATCATCAGACTATTACCACTAACCATGGTCCATAGCATACATTTGGCACACTTTTTCCATACTCCATTATCAGCACAGTACATCTTTGGAATAGATGCATGTATATTACAGTATTGCTGTTAAGTATAGTCCATAGTCACATTAATTGTATTTTTCCCATGCGTCTTTTCTTCACAATCCCAACCCCCTGAAATAGTGATGTACAACTGCTCTAGCTCACAAAGACACTCTTGCTTCTGTACCATCAACCACAATTGTCATCCACCACTGGGTTTACTGTGCTATTCAGTCCCTAAATTACTCTCTAGCTTTTTATCAATTGATATTTACATCCCTAGACTACTTTTCCAGCCACATTCCCATTTATAAACCAGCTGTTACTCATTATAATGTGTTAACCATCAACTCTATACATTTCCACAATTTCACAGTAAAGTTAATTAAAATTTCTTCATGTATTAAGTATCAGTAGTATATCTCAGCCTTCTTCTTATCTCCTTAAAGAATCCACCACCTACCACCAGGTCTTCAAGATATTTTCCTATATTTTCTTCCAGAAGTTTCATGGTTCTTAATTTTATATTTAAGTATTTGATCCATTTCGAGTTATTTTTTGTATAAGGTGTGAGATAGGAGTCTCTTTCTTTTGGCTATGGATATTCAGTTCTCCCAGAACCATTGGTTGAATGGACTATTCTGCTCAAGCTGAGTGGATTTACCAGGCTTGTCAAAAATCACTTGACCTTAGATATTAGGGTCTGTTTCTGAACCATCAGTTCGGTTCCATTGGTGTATATGTGTGTCTTTATGCAAGTATCATGATGTTTTTACCAATGTACTTTAGGTAATATGATTTAAAGTCCGGAAGTGAGTGTCCTCCAACTTCACTTTTCCTTTTAAGATGTTTCTGGCTATTTGGAACCCCTTACTCTTTCAAACAAATTTCAAAATTGTGTTTTTCCTTTGTTTAAAAAAATGCTGGGGGAAGTTTTATAGGATTGCATTGAATCTGTATATCAGTTTGGGTAAAACTGACATCTTAATGTTATTTAGTCTTCCAATCCATGAGTATGGGATGTTCTTCCAATTATTGAGGCCTTTAAACATTTCTTTTAACAATGCATTGTAGTTTTCTGGATACAAGTGTTTACATCCTTGGATAAGTTTACTCCTAAATATATGATTCTCCTAATTGCTACTGAGAATAAAACTTTTTCCTGACTTCCTCCTCAGATTGTGCATTACTAGTGTTTTTTAAAGTCTATTTCTCAAGAGATACAATTCCCTCTGTTTGAGAACATCAGTCCTCCCCAGGATGTGGGTATTCCTTCACTCTCAGTGATGAAAGGCAAAATGTCAAAAACAAAGCGTTTTCATTTTTTCATTTCTTTGATACCCCAATTTATTTTTCCTTTATTTAATTTTTCTAAATTTCTATGTACTCTATATCTAACCTTTAAACCCATCACTATATTCCATTTTTCTATTAAGGGAACCTGGCAATATATTGGGTTTCCTTTTTGAATAAGTTTTGGACTACAGAGAGGTTCAACTATGGTGGGGGAGGAGTACTTGTGTGGGGTGTCATTGGTGGGCTGCACACGGTTGGGAGGGAGTTCTCCAGGGCATGTATACAGGATACATAGAAAGGTTTGGATACTTTCATAGTGGTTTCAGTTGGAAACGACAGATGAGAGAATGCTGAATTCCTGACCAGGGGAGCTCTATCACATTCCCAATGGAACAACAACAATCCCCCAAGTGCAACGGCAAAGACCAATAAAGATGGATGGTCCAATAATGAGCCCTTGATACTGATGGTTCTGATTATGAGCCTGTGTGCCTGAAATACGGATGAGGACTATAGTTGTGGGGTGCCTAAGAGTTACCTCCTGAGAGCTTCCATGTTACTCGAACGTGGCCACTCTCTAAGCCAAACTCAGCATATCTATGCATTGTCTTTCCCCCAGTGTGGAACATGACTCCCGGGATGAGTCTCTCTGGCATAGAGGGATTACTACAAAACACCAGCTGATGATGTAACTACAAAAAGATCATGAACAAAGAGGTCAACTCAAACCGGCAGAATATCTCAGCCTACATGTAATATCAGGTGTTAAAAACTGCTTTTTGACTTTGGATAAAAATGGAGAAATGGAAAGGACAAGTGAGTTTATATGGCTAAGAGTCTCCAAAAGAGTCAGGAGGTCATCAGGGGGTGATGCTTATGTACACCTCAGCAGAGTACCAGAGACAGCCAAGGAAGATGGAAACCCAGGTGATGGTTCTCCTGAGGGCTGCAGTGACCCACAGGTTCTATGGTCAAGGCAGATGGCTCTGGAGTTCAGGGCCATGTCATTTGGCCTTACTTTGGAGTTTGTGTTCCTGAGTGTGTTGGAGTTGGACTCAGATATAAACTTTCTACACATGCCTCTTCTGTCACTTTTACCAGACCTGTGGTTGGCATTTGGATTTTTGTATACTCAGGAGACCTGAATCTCTGAACTGTCCATGTGATGGTCAGGCCCTGGGCCTCAGCAGACTTGCAGCTCCTACTCTCTGGTTTATTGGACTTACCCCGGCCAGCTGATAGGGAGGTGAAGAGGGTCAACCACCACACCAGGGAGCCAAGAGTGCCTACAGCTGCAAGCAGAAGAATTGCATCCATCATCCATACGGAATCTAAACCCCCTCTTGATGTAGAGGGGGACTGACATAGCCATTCCAGGTCCACAAGATGGAAGAATAGAGTGTGGATTAGAGTGGACTTACTGGTGTTCTGCTGGGGAACTATTATGTTTAGTAAGGGAAGAAATTGAAGTAGTGATGTGGAGAGGGTTGCCGCAGTGGCTGCTGATGAGTCGGGAGAGGGAAGAAGAGGTATGGTGTGGGGGCTTTTTCAGGATTTGGAGTTGTCCTAGGTGGTGCTGCAAGGATGGATGCTGGACATTCTGTGTCCTGTCTTGGCCCACTGGGTGGACTGGGGGAGAGTGTGGGCTACAATGTGGACCACTGTCCACGTGCTGCAGCGGTTCTCCACAATGTATTCGCCAGGTGCAGTGGATGTGCCACAATGATGGAAGAGTTGTTGATGTGGGAGGGGTGGCGTGGGTGGGGTGGGGGGTATATGGGGACCTTACATTTTTTAAATGTAACATTTAAAAGAAAATGAAGAAGAGAAAAATAAAGTCTATTTCATTTGATATAAGTATAACTTCTCTGGCTTTTTTTTTTTTTTTGGTTACTGCATACATGGTATACCTTTTTCTAGCCTTTCACTTTCAGTCTGTTGTTATCCTTGTGTCTAAGGTGAGTCTCTTGCAGATAGCATATAGATGGCTCATATTTTCTTATCCATTCCTCCAGTTTGTGCTTTTGATTGGGGAGATTAATCCATTAGCATTCTATGTTGTTACTCTAAAAGCAGTTTTTTAAAAATTTTTTTCTCTCTTCATTTTTTAAAAATGTTACAATAAAAAATATGAGGTCCCCATATACCCCCCACCCCCCTCACCCCACTCCTCCCACATTAACAACCTCTTTCATCATCATGGCACATTTATTGCATTTGGTGAATACATTTTGGAGCACTGTTGCACCACAGATAATGGTTTACATTGTAGTTTACACTCTCCCCCATTCCACCCAGTGGGCCATGGCAGGACATAAAACCAGCATCTGTCCTTGCAGTACCATCCAGGACAACTCCAAGTCCTGAAAATGACTCTAAATTATATCTCTTCTTTCGTCTCCCTACCATCAGCAGCTACTGTGGCCACTTTCTCCACATCAATGTTACAATTTCTTCCTTTACTAATCACAATAGTTCCATCTTAGAGTATCAGTAAGTCCACCCTAATCCTCTATTCCTCCATCCTGTGGACCCTGGAATGGTTATGTCTGCTCCACCTCTATATTGAGAGGGGGCTTAGATTCTACATAGATGATGGATGCAAGAGTTGTAGGCACTTTTGCCTCCCTGGTGTGGTAGTTGTTGACCTTCTTCACCTCCCTGTTCACTGGCCAGGGTAAGTCCAATAAACCAAAAGGTATGAGTTGCAAGTCTGCTGAGGCTCAGGGCCTGGCTTTCACATGGGCAGTCCAGAGATTCAGGTCTCCTGAGTATACACCAACCCCAGTGTCAACCACAGGTTAAAGGCAGTTCTTATTTTACCCATTTTGATATTTGGTTTTTATCTGTCATATTTTATTTTCATTGCTCTTTTGACATTTTACTACTTTTACTGATATAATCTTCATTTCTAGACTCTCTTCCAAGCCTCTTTCTCCTGTTTTTCTTTTCAGACTGTAGCACACCCTTTAGTATGTCCTGCAAGGCCAGACTTTCTGGTAAAAAACTCTCTCTGTTTTTGTTTATCTGTGAATATTCTAGGCTCACCCTTATTATTAAAACACAATCTTGTTGGATATAAGATCCTTGGCTGGAAGTTTTTTTCTTGCAATATCTTAAATATACCATACCTTTGTCTCCTTGCCTCTGTGGTTTCTGATGAGAAATTGGCCCTTAATCTTATTGGGTATTCCTTATATATTATGCATTGCTTTTCTCTTGCTGGTCTCAGAATTCTCATTGTCTTCTGCATTTGACCTTCTGTTTAATATGTGTCCAGGAGCTGATCTATTCAGGCTTATTCAGATGAGAGTCCATGGTGCTTCTTGGACATGGATATCTACATCCTTCAGTAGGGTTGGGAAATTTTCTAACATTATTTCTTTTTATTTTTTTATTTTTATTGACTTTGTAATAATATTACATCAAAAATATATATGTGAGGTCCCATTCAACCCCACTCCCCCACCCCCCCTCTCCCCCCCAAAACACTCGTTCCCATCATCATGACACATCCATTGGATTTGGTAAGTACATCTTTGGGCACCTCTGCACCTCATAGTCAATGGTCCACATCATGGCCCATACTCTCCTCCATTCCATCCAGTGGGCCCTGTGAGGATTTACAATGTCCAGTGATTGCCTCTGAAGCACCATCCAGGGCAGCTCCATGTCCCAAAGACACCTCCACCTCTCATCTCTTCCTGCCTTTCCCCATACCCATCGTCCATCATGTCCACTTTTCTCAATCCAATACCACCTCTTCTATGTGGACATTGGATTGGTTGTGTCCATTGCACCTCTATGTCAAGAGGAGGCTCAAATTCCACATGGATGCTGGATGCAATCCTCCCATTTTCAGTTGTAATCACTCTAGGCTCCATGGTGTGGTGATTGTCCTTCTTCAACTCCATCTTAGCTGAGTGTGGTAAGTCCAATAAATCAGATTGTAGGTGCTGGAGTCTGTTAACATTATTTCTTAAAATATTCTTTCTTCCCCTTTACTCTTCTTTTCTCCTTCTGGGACATCCAAGACAGGTATGTTTGCATGTCTCTTGATGTCATTTTGTTCCCTGAGACCTTGTTCAATTTTTCTTCCATTCTTTTCTTCATCTCTTCTTTTGTATTTCTGCTTCCGGAGGCCATGTCTTCAAGCTCACCAATCCTTTTATTGCCTCCTCAAATCTGCTTTTATGTGCCTCCATTACATATTTAATTTCATTTATTCTCCTTTCATTTCTGTCAGATCTGCTATTTTTCTATGTATGCTCTCAAATTCTTCTTCATGCTCATCCAATGTCTTCTTAATATCCTTAATCTCTTTAGCCATGTCACTGAATTTATTAAGGATATTTATTTGAACATCTGTGATTAGTTGTCTCAACTCCTTTGGAGGCTTATCTTTTTCCTTTAACTGGGCCGTATCTTCCTATTTCTTGGTGTGGATTGTAGTTTTTTGTTGGTGTCTTGGCATCTGTCTTACTAGATATATTTATTCTGGGTGCAGTTTTTCTCTTTAGGGATTTCTTGCCCCTTCTCCCTTGCTGATTGTACTGATTGTAGAGTAGGAGTCAAATTGTAGTTGATGCTGTAAGCTGTGGAGGCTCAAGCTGCCCACATTGCCCCAGAGACCAGTGAAGCTTCTCTCACCTTTATCCTTTGCCAGGGGTAGGGACAGAACTGCATCCTTGTATAATAATCCAAGTCATGCAGACCTAGACTGCAGTTGCACAGAGAGACTAATGAAGGCACACCTTTTCTCCCCTGCCTGGGAGGGTTGGAGTTGCAGGTATGGACAGCAATGTATGTTGTGTGGTTCCAAAATTACCACAGTACCCCAGTATACTTCTGACTATGCAGTCTGTGCCATGCAAATGTACCTGCAGTTACCTGTACAGGCTGGTGCAGGTCTCACCAGCTTCCTTCCTGCCAGCCAGAGGTGGGGCTGAAGCCCAGGCTAGGTCTGCAGTCACATCTGGGTGGAAAGAAGCCAGTCCCTACAAGCACTGTGATTTTCAACCAGCCCTCCTTCCCTTTTTGCCAGGTTTGGTGTCAAAATGGCATCTACTGGTTACTTTCTGATTTGGACAGGTTCACACTTTAGCTGTTCTTGGAGTTATGCTTTAGCCCGCTGAATTTCCTAATCAGTAGCTGAGGTCCATGGCCAACCCTTTCTTTCTCCCTTGTTTTTGGGAAATGGAATTTCTAATTCCAATTGCAGAATAGCTCCTTAGGTGGCTTGTGCCACCAGTGGAGGATGGGCACCAACCTGCACAACATGCGGTGCTCTACTCATGATTCTTTTCTGCAGATGGGCAGTCTCCTTCTTCCATTCTTTCAAGGATTTGCAGGATGCTCTTCTGGTCTCCTGAAGCTCCCAAAAAGGTGCTTTAGGTAGCTCTGGGGGATTACTAACTGCCCTATAGCACAAGCTGACTCTAGGAGCTCCTTACTGTGCTGCCATCTTTGTTTGTCACTAAAATCTTTTAACGTGTTTTTAAAGGGTCTAGTTCCAAGAAATGGGAACTGAAGCCAGAGAATAAAATAAAAGTGGAGAACTGGAGCTCAGAAAGCCTATGGAAAATTCAAAAATAAATTGCCAAATTTGGAAATCCAGAAAAAAATGCTGTAAGCGTATTTTGATCATGACTTTGCAATGATATCCATGTAAGATAATTTTATCCTTTGCAAAAATAATGCTATCTAGTTGTAAGTGATAGGAGTGAAAGCTAATTCAAAATAAATAAAAAATATTATGCATGTGATAATTAAAGTCTCATTTTAAATATAGAGATATTAGAATAAAAGCTTTTAACCAAAAAATCAGCTTTACACATTTCCAATGCAATGACAGCTAATATATGAAGTCTGCAAGGTGCTAAATTGTCTCAATCCTGCTCTGCTTTATTCCAGAATGGAACACACCTTATTCCTTTTTATCCTCAGGACCTTGAAAAAGGAAATGTTCAAGAGGTATTTTGGAGTGGATGAATTACTGTTGTCTTAGATTTTCTCATCTCAAAGACTAAGCCTGGGCTCACTACTCCATTGCCATTACTATTTTTCACAACATAATGCATAATGGATTTATATTTAATATGACACTTCTTACCAAAGGATGTTAGTTGATTAATTAATATACAGATTTTTTTACATTAAATCTTTTCTTCTTTTCAATGTTCAGTATAAATATATTTTACATTAAATCTTTTCTCCATTTCAATGTTTAATCTAAAGTTATTTTGTACATTAAATCATTTTATCCTTTGCCATATTAGAAACATGGAATACATTTTTCTAATTTTTCCCCAAATAAATAAAGGTTTCTATTTTTTACCAAATTTAATATCTAAGTACACTATTAGCTTGGGATTAAAATATGGAGAAGAGGACAAGATAACATCTGAGTGAGCGCACCTCACAATCTCTCCTGCAAAGAAGCTGCTGAGTAGGGTTGGAGTCATGCCAGAGCAGGCTGTTTTGGGGGCTTGTAGGGCAAGAGGTGTCTGGATGTCAATTTGGTGAGACAGTGACAGAATAGGTTCTTGCAAGAGGTAGAATTTTGGGTCTCTTACATGGAGGTCACAAGTTGTGGGCAGGACCCTTCCCCCTAGGGCTGGCAGCTGTGGTGATCCCTGAAAACTGTTGGTTGTGCTGCAGAGTTCCAAAACCCTGTGTTTACCAGATATGTGTTTCCCAGGTCCATATCCCCTAAACTCCTGTAGCCCATGCTCCACAGACTCACATACCTTGAGTCCGCAATATCTTGGACTTCCCATTCCCAAATCCAGCAGGTCCTGAGGTCTGTCTGAGGTCAATAATTACTTTAACCCTCCACTTTTTTTTTTTTTGAGCATGGAGGAGCATACCAGCTGGCTTGGGGAGAGCATGGGAAGAAAGGAGAGGCAAATCTGCTGAGAAAGCCTAATTTACCTAAATGCCCTGTGATAGGAAACTTGGTCTGACAGAAGGTGGAGTCAAAAAATCAATTAGCCCTCCCCTAGCACACCTAAGGGAGATGGACTGCAGGACATGCTTTCAGGCTTCCAATAGCATATTTGGGTTTCTGGTGAGATGTAGGTGCTCTCTCCCTGGAAATAAAGAGTCATTGTCTTCTGTGTTGAGTTGGTTCACCAAGGACCCCTCATGCAGAGTTCCTGCTGCCCTGGGAGAGAGGGAAGTGAGGAAGGGAGAAAAAGGGAATGTCAGATCCCTAAACAATTTATTTAACTGCAAAAAGGATTCTTAGCTTGATTTTTTTTTGTTATTGCTGCATTGTCTCCTGATTTTTCTTCCTCTTTATCCCCCAAGTCCCTTTTTCTTTCCTTAGTTTTTTCTCTTTTTCTTGCATGCTTCCCCCATTTTTTGTCCCCCCCCCCCTTTTTTCTCTTTTTCTCCTTTCTCTTCTTTTTTATTTTATTTGTTTGTATACTAGATGCTACAGGGAGCACTTCACATTTGCTATGTTTCCTCATGCTCCTTTTCCTTTTGTGTGTGTGTGTTGATTTTGGCCACCAACACTATCCCCTTTCCTTTACATCATTCTATCCTCCATCATCTATTGTTTCTCTTACATTCCACCTCCCTTTGTTTGGCCCCCAAATTTTCTGACTTTTTATTTATAATACCTTTGTTCTGTTTTCTGTCATTTATTCACTCTTTATATTATTGTCTGTCTTTTCTCTTTTCCTCTTTCATGAAAACACTGGCCTTTTAATTCATACTATATTCCTCCCCATATTCATTTGAATGTCTCATTATAGGTACTCTACTTGTTATAACTCTACACAACTCACATGAGTCTAATATCCATTCTCCTAGATCTCACATGGTTCCTCTGTTAACATTTATTATCAATACTACTTTATACATTTTCCTTTCTTACTCATTTTGCTTTCCCTGGCTCTAATATTTTCCTTCAAAGTGAACCTAGCCAGCAACAAGAAAATAGAATAAGAAGAACAAAATGACAAAGAGAACACATAACATGTATGCAAAAACAACAGCTAATTAAAACCCAAGAATAGACAAAGAAGCTAAGGAACTGATTAAACCCATCAAGATAAAATAATGACCAGACTGCAACAAAAAACTACAAACCAAACCAATAATCAGGAAAACATGGCCCAATCCAATGAACAAACTAAAAACGAGGAAGAGGAGCAGAATATCAAACAAGTAATTAAAGCTTTTGAAGCATATATTAGCAAGCAATTTAATGAAGTAAAGGAAGAGATTAAGAATATGAAGAAAACACTTAGAGAGAATACAGAAGAAATTGCAATCATACACAAAAAGATAACAGATATGATGATGAGGAACAGCACAACTCAAGAAATAAAAAATACACTCTCAGCAAATAACAGCATATTAGAAGGGGCAGTGGAGAGAATTAGTGATGTGGAAGACAGTACATCTGAAATCAAATAGATAGTAGAACTGATCAAAAAAAATATAGAAAAAATCCAGCTGGGACTTAGGGACCTGAATGACAATGCAAAATGCACAAACTTGCATAATAGGCATCCCACTAGGAGAAGAGAAGGGAAAGGGGACAGAAGGGGTGTTGGAGAAAATAATGGGTGAAAACTTCCCAAATCTACTGAGGGAGATGGATGTACATGTCCAGGAAGCAAAATGCACCCAAAACAGCATAAATCCCAACAGGCCTACCTCAAGACATATACTTGTGAAATTATCCAATGATCAAGACAAAGAGAAAATTCTAAAAGCAGCAAGAGAAAAGAGAATCATCACATACAAAGGAGGCTCCATAAGATTAAGTGCTGATTTCTCATCTGAAACCATGGAGGCAGAAGGCAGTGGTATGTATAGTCAAGGTACTAAAAGAAAAAAATTTCCAACAAAGACTACTCTATCCAGCTAAGCTAGCATTCACAAATGATGGAGAGTTCAAAATATTCACAGATAAACAGAAACTAGGAGAGTATGCCAACAAGAACCCTGTCCTTCAAGAAATACTAAAGGAGTTCTGCAGGAAAAAAGAAAAAAAAAACAGGAGAGGCAGAGATGGAGAGAGTGTAAGAGCAACTAAAAAGACAAAAAGAGGAGGAAAAAAACAAACGAAATATGACAAACACAAGTCCAAAGAAATATGGCTAACATAAATAATTCCTTGAAAGTAGTAACACTGAATGTCAATGGATTAAGCTCACCTGTCAAAAGCTGCAGACTGGAAGATTGGATAAGGAAATATGGCCCATCTATATGCTGTCTACAAGAAACACATCTTAGGCCCAGGGATTCAAGGAGGTTGAAATTGAATGGCTGGAAACAATTTTACAAGCAAACAATAACCAAAAAAGGGCAGGAGTAGCTATATTAATATCAGACAAAATAGACTTTAAATTCAAAACAATTGTGAGAGACAAAAATGGACACTACATATTAACGAAAGGGATAATCTTTCAAGAAGAACAAACAATCATAAACATTTATGCTCCTAACAAGGACGCCTCCAAATATGTGAGGCAAACACTGGAAAAACTAAGTAAAGAAATAGATGCCTCTACAATTATAGTGGGGGATTTTAATACACCACTATCAACTTTGACAGAACATCTCAAAAGAAAATCAATAAAGAAACAAAAACTTTGAACTATATATTAGAGATATATTAGATCTACTAGACATATACAGAACATTACACCCAAATACAGGAGGATGCACATTTTTCTCAAGTACGTATGGATCATTCTCCAAGATAGACCATATGCTAGCCCACAAAGTAAGTCTCAGTGAATTCAGAAAGATCAAAATCATACAAAATAGTTTTTCTGACCAAAGTGGAGTGAAGCTGGAAATCTGCAAGGGCCAGAGGCCCAGATTTCACACCAAGATATGGAAATTAAACAGCACACTCTTAGAAAAACAGTGGGTCAAGGAGGAAATCTCAAAAGAAATTAATGACTACCTTGAAACTAATGAAAATGATAATGCAACATACCAAAACATATGGGATGCATCAAAAGCAATACCGAGAGGGAAATTTATAGCCATGATTTCATACATCAAAAAAGAAGAAAGAGCTAAAGTTGAAGAACTAACTGCACACTTGGAGGAATTAGTGAAAAAACCACAACGTAACCCCACAGGAAGAAGAAAGAAAGAAAAAACAAAGATAAGAGCAGAACTAAATGAAATACAAAATAAGAAAGCACTTGAAAAGATAAACAAAACCAAGAGCTGGTTCTTTGAGAAGTCAATAAAATTGACAAACCCTTAGCTAGAATAACCAAGAAAAAAAGAGAGAAGATGCAAATACACAAAATAAGAAATGAGAAAGGAGATATCACCACTGACCCCACAGAAATAAAGACTATCATAAAAGGATACTTTGAAAAAATATATTTCAACAAAAATGACAATTCAGGGGAAATGGACAAATTCCTAGAAACATATAAATAGCCTATATTGATGAAAGAAAAAATTGACGATCTCAACAAACCAATCACAAGTAAAGAGATAGAATCAGTCATTAAAAACCTCCCAACGAAAAAGAGCCCAGGGCCAGATGGCTTCACAGGTGAATTCTACAAAACATTCCAGAAAGAACTATCGCCAATCTTGCTGTAACTCTTCCAAAAAATCAAAACAAAAGGAACATTGCCTAATTCATTCTATGATGCCAATATTACCCTAGAACCACTGACCAATGGAACTGAACTGAGAGTTCTGATATAGATCCTCATATATACAGTCATATAATATTCCATAAAGCCACCAAACCCTCTCAACTGGGAGAGAATGGCCTCCTCAACAAATGGTGCCTGGAGAACTGGATATCCATATATAAAAGAATGAAAGAGGATTACCAACTGACACCTTATACAAAAATCAACTCAAGATGGATCAAAGACCTAAATATAAGAGCCAAGACTATAAAGACTTTGGTAAGCAACATAAGGAACCATCTACAGGACCTTGTAATAGGAAACGGCTTCATGAACTTCACACCAAAAACATGAGCAGCAAAAGAACAAATAGATAAATAGGACTGCCTCAAAATTAAGGCCTTCTGCACCTCAAAGGAGTCTGTCAAGAAAGTGAAAAGAGAGCCTACACAATGGGAGAAAATATTTGGTAATCATACATCTGAAGGAGACTTATAACCTGCATATATAAAGAACTCCTATATCTCAAAAATAAAAAGACAAACAACCCATTTAAAAAATGGGAAAAAGATTTAAACAGACACTTCTCCAAAGAAGAAATACAAATGGCTATAAAGCACAGAAAAAATGCTCCAAATCTCTAGCTATTAGGGAAATGCAAATCAAAACTACAATGAGATACCATCTTACTCCCATAAGATTGGCAGCTATGAAAAAAACAGAAGACTACAAATGTTGGAGCGGTTGTGGAGGAATGGGAACACTCGTCCACTGCTGGTGAGAATGCAAAAGGATCCAGCCATTCTGGAGGACAGTTTGGCGGTTTCTCAAAAAACTAGCAATAGATTTGCATATAACCCAGCAGTTCCACTGCTGGGTATATACCCAGTAGAACTGAAAACAAGGGCACAAACAAATATATGCACACCAATGTTCATAGCAGCATTGTTCACTATTGCCAAAAGTTGGAATCAACCCAAATGCCCATCAACAGATGAATGGATAAATAAAATGTGGTATATACATACAATGGAAAGTACTCAGCTCTAAGAATGAATACACTACAAACACATGTGATAACATGGGTGAATCTTGAGAAACTTATGTTGAGTGAAGCAACCCAGGCATTGAAGGACAAATGCAATTTGACCTCTCTGATATGAAACAAGCAAACTGAGCTGTCTCAGAGAGCTAGAGACTGGAACATAGGCTTAAAGGAATTTGGGGAGGAGATGAATGTTGCAAGCTGACACCTACCTGGGTGAAATCTATGATAAACTGGAGGTAAGTATTTGTACAGGGAAGGGATAAAATGGGGGCATAGGGATACCTTTGGGTGGGGCTTTGCAGTCTTGAGGGGAGCTAGGGATGGGAGGATGGGTAATATGGCCCAAGAAATTGGAGGGGGGTGGGGGAACATATGAACATAGGAGATTATCAGGTATGTGGTTGAGAGTATAATGCTGAGAAAACGTTTTCAAAAATATAATAAGGAAGGTTACCTGTTTAATATGCTTAAAGGGGAGAACCTGACACAGGACAGGATTCTAAGGAGTGTGCGAGTGCTCATTTTGTTATAGTGGGATATATCATTGGATGGAGACCCATACAATGAGAGTGAAGGTATACCCACATCCTGGGGAGGACTGATGTTCTCAAATAGAGGGAATTGTATCTCTCAAGAGAAATTGTGGCTCCCAATGCATTAGAGCAGTCAAGCATATCAAGCCCTCAACATTGTTACAAGTATCTCTGAACATGGCCCTTCAGACAATGAAGATTGATTGTCACTGTGGGCCCTGAGGGAATGGGGAAAGAGGTATTGAATAGATGGAATCAGTGTAACTATGGGGCAATGGAAGCGTTCCACAAGATTATGCAAGGATGGATATAGGACATGTTAAATTACACCAAAAATGTATAGGGGCCTATAGTCTAAAATGTAAATCATTATGTAAAACATAAGATAACTAAAAAATTACAAAATTGTATAGTCTAAAATATAAACCATAATGTAAACCCAAGTGTAACCTTGTTTGAAAGCTATTTTGTCAATATCTGTATATCATTTGCAGTGAATATAGTATGAACATATAAAAAGATTATTGCTGGGGAAGGGATAAACTGTCTTATGTTGGATATGTGGGAGTACATATATTGTATATATGAATTACTGTGATCTGAAACTTTTGTGAAGACAAGCTTAATAATTAAAAAAATAAAAGAAAAAGAAAGGACATAGACACTGAGGAAGAGATGGAAGAAGTTGATTTGTCAATGTGCATACAGAGCAACACTTATTGCAGTGATGGAAGGCAAAACATCAAAAACAAAGCTTTTCGGTTTTTAATTTTTTGATACCCCAATTTATTTTTACTTTAATTTTTCTAAATTAGTATGTATTCTATATCTAACCTTTAAACCCATCGCTATATTCCATTTTACTATTAATGGAACCTGGCAATATATTACACTTCATTTTCGAAGAAGTTTTGGATTTCAGAGAGGTTCAGCAATGGCAGGGGAGGAATACTGGTGTGGGATGTTATTCATACGGGGGCACATGGTTGGGAGGGAGTTCTCCAGGGCATATATACAGGGTACATAAAAATGTTTGCATATTTTCATAGTGGTTACAGTTAAAAATGACAACTGAGGGAGTGCTAAGTTCCTAACCAGGGGCTCTCTATCACATTCCCTAATGGAACAGCAACAATCCCTCAAGTGCAACGGTAAAGACCAAAAAAGAAGGATGGTCCAACAATGAGCCCTTGATACTTATGACTATGCTTGTGAGCCTGTGTGCCTGAAATAAGACCTAGACCTAGAGCTTCAGGGTGCCTAAGAGTTACCCCCTGAGAGCCTCGATGTTGTTCAAATGTGGCAATTCTCTAAGCCAAACTCAGCATGTAAATGCATTGCCTTCCTCGTAGCATGGGACATGATTCCCAGGGATGAGCCTCCCTGGTGCCGAGGGATTACTACCAAGTACTAGCTGATGGTGTAACTAGAAAATGACCTTGAATAAAAAGGTCAACACAGACCAGCAGAATATCTCAGCCTACATGTAATATCAGGAGTTAAAAATGCTTTTTGACCTCGAATAAAAGAGGGAAATGGAAAGGACAATTGAGTTTATATGGCTATGAGTCTCCAAAAAAGAGTCAGGAGGTCATCAGAGGGGTCGCCATTACACACACCTCAGCAGAGTCCCAGAGACAGATAAAGTAGATACAACCGCAGGTATTGGTTCTTCTGAGGGCAAAAGAGACCTACAGGTTCTATGGTCGTGGCAGATGGAGTTCAGTGCCCTGTCAGTTGGGCCTATTTTGGAGTTTGTGTTCCTGACTGTGATGGAGTTGGACTCACATGTGATCTCTGTTCACAAGCCTCTCCTGTCACTTTTACCAGACCTGTGTTGGTGCTTGGGTTTAATGTATACTCAGGGGACCTGAATCTCTGGACTGTCCATGTGATAGCCAGCCCCTGAGCCTCAACAGACTTGCAACTCTTTCACTCTGGTTTATTGGACTTACCCCACTCAGCTAACAGGGAGGTGAAGAAGGTCAACTACCACACTAGGGAGCCAAGAGTGCCTTCAACTGCAAACAGGAGAATTGCATCCATCATCCAAGTGGAATCTAAGTCCCGTCTCGATATAGATGTGGAGTGGACATAACCATTCCAGGATCCACAGAATGGAGGATTAGAGTATGGATTAGAGTGGACTTACTGATATTCTATTCATGAACTATTGTGATTAGTAATGGAAGTAAATGTACCATTGAGATGGAGAAAGTGGCCATGGTAGCTGCTGAGGGTGGGGAGTGGGAAGAAGAGATGTGATGTGGGGGAATCTTCAGGACTTGGAGTTTTCCTGGGTGGTACTGCAGGAACAGTTACTGGACATTGTATGTCCTCCCATGACCCACTGGGTGAACTGGAGGAGAGTGTAAACTACAATGTGGACCACTGACCATGTGGTGCTGCAGTGCTCAGAGATGTATTCACCAAGTGCAATGAATGTCCCATCATGATGGAGGAGGTTGTTGTTATGGGATGAGTGGGGTGAGGGGGTTAGAGGGTATATGGGGAACTCATATTTTTTTAATGTAACATTAAAAATAAGACTGAAAAAATAGTTGTCACTCTCAAAAAAAAAAGAAAGCTAAAAACTGTAACATTGGACTGTATAAGATAGCAAAACCTTATGTAAACACAAATATGGGTGATATTGCATATTTAAGACTGTCTTTACAAAATATAAATACAAATATATAGAAAGAAGGAAAAAATAATAGTAGATGTGTATGACAGGAGAAGCATAGAAAGATTGAGATATGATGAGTTTTGTTAGTTGTTTATTATTATTGCTGAAATTATGAAAATGCTTTAAGAATGAAATGATGAATGCACAAAATACCATATGTGATTGCACTAAATACCATTGATTGTACACTTTGGATAGATTTATGCTTTCCTGATATGTATAAATAAAATTGATTTGTTAAAAAAAATAAATAAAATATGGAGAAAACACTCTTCAACAATTCAGGAGGCAGTAATTATAAATGAACGATGGCGATTTCCTAGGATTCTGAGCAAGAGCTTCCTTCTTACCATTTTGTGAGCTTTGGGACTTATGAACATATGGAATATTATTTATGCAAATTTCAGTCTTATTATTTCTTTCACCCCCTTTACAACCAGCAAATACAAATTATAGTCTACTTTTCCCAGTGTTTTCTTTGATGTGAAGAAAACATTTTTTCCCCATTTAACATGGGTCTTTGTTCCTATTTACAGGGAATCATCTAGGAATATGAAATTACCTCATTTATTGTTTGTTTCTTGGGAGCTTTCAGACACTAAATCCCAATTTTAACCTCAACAGCATAAAATTTTCAGTTTGAGGTTGGTTTAGGCGGCCTCCAGAGGTCACATCTGCCTATTTCTCTTTTAGGTGTATACCTTCAAGCAAGCACAAATGCCCGTAATGGTGAGAACTACACCTAAGACAGCGACAGCATTTCCAGCTTATACTGCTTCAAGAACAGGCAGCACCAAAAGCAGCGAAAAAATGAAGACTATTAACAATTATGATGAAACTGAGGTCATGATGCTAGGATCTGAGGTGGGTAGCTCTTAAGGCTAAATATTACAAAGAAACAGGTTGTACATACGTAATTTTTTCTGACTTGAAATACTCCCTTCCTGGAACTGCAGATTCTGAGGCTGGAAGTTCCACGTGACACCACCTTCCAGGAAGTAGCCATTACAGAAATCTCATTGTCATTACTATTATCAACTTCAAATTAGTTAGATATAATCTTCTGTAGAGAAATGATTGTGGTCACTGATAGAATGGAATTTGAAGGACATTAGGAAAGCAGTTCCCCTCAAAAATAATTCCCTGACTCTAAACTAGCCAGTTTAGGAGGTAAGATTTCTTTTAAAATTGCTATGCATAAGTCTTGGAATACATTTATGTCTAAGAGGCTGGTAGCCTGTATATTTTGTTCTGTATTCCGTTGGAGAAAAGTTCAATATTCCATAGATTCAAGGGAGCATGTCATTGGTACAGGATAAATGTTATTATGATAGCAGAAAAAAAAGCAACAAAGAAGAAAAATATATAAATTTCACAATTTATATATTGAGGGCAAGTAGATTACTTCATGAAGCTGCGAGTCTTAATTTGTACAAAAGAGATAGATGTATTTTCAAAGTAATCCTGTCATCAATCTTCCCTCATCAAGTTGGTCCTTTCTGTTTCCATTGTCACATAGACCAATTTTGCTTTTCCATTTAGGAGTCTGGGAAGAGTCTCCATTTTCTCTTTGCCCTGCAATGACTTCTGTGAAAACTCTCACATTTTCTGGTGTTATGCTATATTCTAGAGTTACTGAGATGAGAATCATGCAGCGTTTTTGTCAGTCTTCCCTCTGCGGTATGTGTATTTCTATGAAAAACTAATATAGAGGGTTTAGAAGGCAACCTGTTAACTATTTGATTACTGTTGTTATACATTTTTTATTGTATTACCTCAATCTTTAATGCCAATATTGACTTCAATATTGAACTATTCTGCCTTATTTTCTGCAAACAAACTTCCAGGTGTTTGCTTTGTTGCTAATAATTCTTGACATTAATGCTGATATTCACATTGTTGGTGATACCTGCAAGAATTACTTTCAACAATGGGTAACAAAGCCAATATCCACTAGAAAGAAATTGGTATCTAGTGGAGTATAAAGGGAATTGTTTTTTCTCAGAGGGCAATCACTAATGTCACCACTTTCCAATATAGTAAAAAGTACTGTGCATTGTCAGTTTATGTAGTGGTGGTAACCTATTTAATCACATCAAATTTCAGTATTGGAATTTGGCTTAAGATTACAAGTTGTTAACTGCATGGTAGCATTTTAACACAGAGACATGGCTATGAGGATTCTCTCAAAGCGAGGATGTCTAAACAAATTGTTCTTACTTCTCAGGTGCTGGTTGTGATGTCAGAAATCTTAAGAGCAAAGAGCATTCCACATGAAGCCCTTGCTCCCTCTTATACACACATACAACTTAGCTGAAGGTTTGCAGGAGATGCTTTGCACCTAAACTAAAGGCTAAAGTGAAAACCCAAGCACTAACATATAGAAGGAATGATAGAAGAGTCAAGGAACCACTTCTGCCTCCATTACTGCTTTTGTTGGATGTCATTGCTGATATTATACGGTTATTGATGTAGCCAAAGCATGGCTATGGGACTAAGGTAGTATTTTATCTCTGTCTTTCCTATGAAATTGAACAAGTCTTGTAACCTCTTAGGACCTCAAATCTATCACCTGTAAAATATGAAAAAAAATCTCTGCCTCATATTTACATAACTATTGTGAAGAGGAATTGAAATGATTGCACAAAAACATTTGAAAGTGGTAAAGTGTTGTACAAACATAGTTTTTTTTATCACCCATTCATTCATTCCTCCACCCATTCAATTTTTACTGAGCACTTACTATGTGCCTTTGGACCTTTGGTTTTGTCTAACAACCTGTCCTCCCTCCCTGCCATGCCCCCACCTGCCATCCCCCATCCCTATATCCTGATTATCTCAGACTCTTTCTTTAAGACTCTGGTTAAATAGCACTTTTTATTATTAGGTTGGTGCAAAAAGAATTGCGGTTTCAGACTGTGAATTTTAAATCATTATAACCAGGTTCAAACACGTTTTTATTAAACAAAATAGGATCCATTACAATCAACACATTTTTGCCAATGAGAAATAAGTTTGTTTATTCCTGTAGCTTAAAAAGCCATGCTTCAGGAATCGATGAACTCTTGAAAAGCATTTTCTGCATCCTGCTGGTTGTGGAAACATTTTCCCTGATGCTTGAAGAAGTCATAGTCAGTTCACGAGAGGTCAGGTGATTGCAAAACCAAATGCAAAACTTCACAGCCCAATTCATTCAACTTTTGAAGAGTTGGTTGTGCTATGCGCTTTCAGGTGTTGTCATGGAGAAGAATTGGGCCCCTTCTGTTGACCAATGCTGGTTTCAGGCATTGCAGGTTTTGGTGCATCTCATCGATTTGTTGAGCACACTTCTCAGATGTAATGGTTTCACTGGGATTCAGAAAGCTGTAGTGGATCAGACCAGCAGCAGACCACCAAACAATGACCATGACCTTTTTTTGGTGCAAGTTTGGCTTTGAGAAGTGTTTTGGAGCTTCTTTTCAGTCCAACCACTGAGCTATTCATCACCAGTTGTTATATAAAAAAATCCACTTTTCATCACATGTCACAATTGATCAAGAAATGCTTCGTTGTTGCATGGAATAAGAGAAGATGACACTTCAAAACGATTTTTTTGATTTTCAGTCTGCTCATGAGGCACCCACTTTATTGAGCTTTTTCAGTTTTCCAATTTGCTTCAAATGTTGAATGACCATAGAATGGTCGACGCTGAATTCTCCGGCAACTTCTCATGTAGTTTAGGAGGATCAGCTTCGATGATTGCTCTCAATTGGTCGTTGTCAACTTCTGATGGCTGGCCACTATGCTCCTTATCTTTAAAGCTCTTGTCTCCTTTGCAAAACTTCCTGAGCCACCACTGCACTGTACATTCATTAACAGTTCCTAGGCCAAATGCATTGTTGATGTTGTAAGCTGTCTCCACTGCTTTATGACCCATTTTGAACTCAAATAAGAAAATTGCTCAAATTTGCTTTTTGTCTAACATCATTTCCATAGTCTAAAATAAATATAAAATAAACAGCAAATAATGTCATTAGCAAAAAACATAAAGCAAGAAATGCACATTAAAATGATGTATAACATAACCACATTTATTTAAGAATGTATTCCAATATCAAACAAATTTAAACACTACAAAACCACAATTACTTTGCGCGGACCTAAAAGATGCTTTCCCTATCCAATGCATGCTCCTCTTTGCAGCCAGGTGATCATTCCCTCTTTAGTGCAAGCACTCTAACAAACGCAAGCTTGGGATTTTACTCATCACATTATGTCATAATTTTGGGAGGCATCTCTTGTATTTGTAAGATCTTTGCTCTCAAGGACCACTAAGTGTTTATTTTGGTATTTCAAATGCTGAGCAGAGGGTCCTGAGAGCCTCAGAACAGGAAGTACACCCCATGGTAGTGTACATTTCCTTTATGCTGGTCTATGTTTATATGAAAAGGGGATATTGATATTTCAGTTTGGGTGGGAATAGATTTTATAATCACTCTGGAGAACACAAATCTTCTGCCTGTGAAAAAGAGAAAAAGAATGCCACTTTTCTTTCTTATTTATGGAAAATTTGCATACTTTTCTCTTTCAGTTCTGCCTTACACAGTATTAATTATTAGTTATATACCACAAGAATTCACATAAAATTCCTGGCAAAGTTATAAATAAGTTCTGATCAGTGTTTGTATATAGCTGGTTATCAAAATGAATTTAAGAGATCAACTTGTGAGTGGCTCAGTTAATTGGATCAATTATTTGGTGTTCATAACTGATAGATGAGCTTAATTTATTAGCTTTTTCTTACAGAAAAATTTCCCAGTTTGGGCAAGAATCTGAAAAGGTTTTAAAAAACGGGGAGGGACATTAATTATAAGCATTTTCATACCACTTTTAACATTGAAGTAGCAAAGGTCCATCATGAAGCAGTTTCGAATCTAGCTGGCTTTTTTCTGTTGGGTTAATAAAGCTTTGGGATTTTACACATTTGTTTAAGCATTATTTTTTTCATTTTGCAGTATCATGTGATTTATTACGCACATGAAAAAGTAGAATGAACTCACACATATTCATAGGTTTTGTGAAGACTCCTTGAGTTTTTCACCAATTTACATATTTTCATTCTTTTTGTAAGATAGGTAATATATTTACATTGCTTACATTTAAAAAGTTTATAATGAAAGTTTTCTCCTGCCTTTCCCTGCCACATTATCTTCAGTCACCAAATGCATTAAATGTCATCTGTTTCTTCCAGAGTTGTACCCATATTAGGTATATCCACACATCCATATGCTACCCCTTTTTTATGCCTCTTTTCTTTTACACTCAGAGATGTCTTAGAGGTTGTCTTATATCAGTACATGATAATGTTCTTTGTTATTTTCAATATTATTTTCCTCTATGGATGACCTGTAATTATACAGAGTCAGTCTCCAACTCATGGACATTTAAATTCTTTCCCAGATTGCTATTACAAACTATGTTGCAAGAATAATCTTTTATATGTATTATTTCATAGGCATCCATACAAGTATATCTTGATACATTCCTAAATGTGGAATAATTGGTTCCAAGGATCTGTGCATTTACAATTGCCAAATTTACACTCTCTCCAGTAATTATGAAAGTGCCACACTGTCTCCACACACTTATCACAAACACATTCACTGATTTATTCTTTTTTTAAAAAAAGCCTTTTCATTATAATAACATATAAAAAACTAAAAACTTCCCCTTCTTATTTCTTGCAAGTATAACAAATATATCCCATTTGATTTTTACTTCCATTTCAAAAGTATGCATAGCTAATTGGCACTGATGTGAAACCTTCCTTTTTTAATTTGTGCTTGAATAATATGCCTATTATAAATGGCTCATTTACATATAGTTCATTCATAATTCCAACACAACTGATTGAAAAGTGAAAACAAAATTCAGTAAAACAATCTTTAAAAAATAAAAGAAGTCATCTGAGAAGCTGTTCTGATAGATACTTTTCCTCACCAAATCAATTGACTGAATTAAAGATCATTTCAGTTACCCCATTAAAATAGCTCGAATATTTTTATAGAATCCAAAACATCTGCTTGAAATGTTACTATCTCTTACTTAAAAAAAAATCATTTACTTCATAAGATTGCTTTTACTTCCACAAATATCTATAAATGCTTTTTACTATACAGTAAATATATAGAAAAAGATTTTTTGTTTATTTCACTTTCTGCCAGAAGCAACCTAAATGTGAATCCTGTACATTGGTAAACTTTGAAAATTATTTGAATCATTTTGAAAATTACGTGAATCATTAATTAAATCATTAGGAGTCAGGTGATGATGTCATTAGAGATAATAGTGGAAACTCATATGGGCAGAGTCAGTACCAGCCTCAGCATACTAAGCCTACTATTCCTGTGATGTGATCTTAGCTGCACCCAGCTAGCTCCTGCCTAATCTCTGAGCCTGATTCTCTGCCCTTCCTGCTGAGTGTATGCTATTGTTCTAAAACCTCATTTTCCTGCCTAAGTTGGACAAAGTTGTCTTTTGCTTTTTCCAAACAAAAATCTTGACTGGAATCAATAAAGTAAATAGACATTTATTTAATTAACTGAATTATAATTGAGTTAAACAAATGGTAAATGGGTTTATAAGCAGATATTGACTATCAAAATGTTACAAATAAAAGGCCTTAGAGATGAGAGAATATAGATTAAAACTTGGATGTTCATGATTAGACCTTGTACTTCATACAGAAAGGGAAGTGCTTCAAAATTTGTCATTGTATCACTTCAACAGGTCTACTCATTTGATAAGAAAAGCCACCAGGTACTAATGTCCATGGAACATTTTAAGTGGAAGCCAAGCTTCAATCTTTAACTCTGAAATGAAATTTTAAAACATAACTCTGAGTAATTCAGAAAATATCTGAAGGAGGATTTCTAGAGTTTTCAGATCTTTCTATGCTTTTACATTACAGTTGTTTCTGCTTCCAAGTAACTTTAAGTGCTTTCTATCTATTCAAGGATCCCCAAGATCAAAGAGCTAAATGGGAAGAAAAAGAAAGTTTTAGTGGTCATTTAGGTACTTGAGAATGGATATCATCCCTTAAGGTATACCTATGAAGAAAACATGTCCTTTTTCATAATTTGCACTTAAATATATTCAGCTTGTTTTTTTTTCTTCCAACCTGAGAATCTAAAACAGGTCTAAAAATCATCGTCATCACATCTCTATACCTAACAATTATCTGGGTTTTTCTCCTCCATAACTTGAAGCCTAGGAACATTAAAATGAAATACCAAATTCCCTGTGGAATGTATTTATTATTCATCATATTTCAGGGGAACCCATATAGTGTATGTCTGCGTTTTTCATCCATTTTCCTGTCCCATTGTCCTTAGCACATGTTTCAGGCAGAAAGATGGGGGGGGGGAGGATGCCAAAAGCTTTCTTCCCAAACCAGTTTTTTTTTTTTTTGAAGGACTTCTATGTGTATCTCATTGATAAGAAGAACTTCTTACCTGGCCACCTTGGCTGCAAGAGAGGCAATGCCAGTGACTAATTTAGCTCCCCAGTCTTTTCAGTAGAGAAAGCTGAGATAAAAGGGGTTTTAAATAGCTTTTGGGTGGTCAATCCATAATACCTGCCACCGTGTCTTTACCTGTCAGAACAATTTCAAAGCAAGTTGAGTGAATTGAAAGCAACTTATCAAATGACCAAATCAAATGGTTGTTTTGGCACAAGGGACAATAATTTGAGAAAGCCAGTGCCTTTAGGAAAATTCCACAGTAGGAAAACATTTTGAATGAGCTATGTGTTGTTGGCCAGAAAAAGTATGATTTTGCAGCCCTTTTGAGGCAGAAATGTGAGAAAACACTCTGGCCCAGAGCCAAATCTCTTCAAGACTTTGTATCAAGGCAATTTGTACCATAAGAAGTATTTATTTTTGTTTCTTAACTAACTAAGGATATTTACCAAGTTTCGTAATGCCAGTCTTTTCATAAAAATGAAAAAGATAGTTTTTGTGATATCTGGAAGTCATTTAACACTCTCTGTCCTAGGCAATTAGAATGTGATTTTGTAAAAAGAATTAACATTTTCAGATATGGGTAGCTAGAGTAAATAGTATTCATTAGTTTAGATATGAAATAAAAATGAATTCAAAGAGGACCCATAATTTACTTTGTTCCATTTTTTATATATGTATGTATTTTACATTCTGTTCTTTTTTCTTCTCCTTCAATTCTTCCAGTTGATTGTGCTGTGATATAACACGCTGAGCTTGTCTCCCTCATTCTGTTATATTGTATCACCAAGCAGGAGGCCTACATTGCCGGATTGTACTTCCCTTTGGATGTGTCAAACCTGTGGCTTTTATTTCTTCTTCCCTAGTCATGACAGCAAGAGCAAACGGGCCTACATGTCCAAGGCACACATATGTATTCTCCCACACACACCCTGATACATACGTGAAACTGAAAGATAGTGAGTTATTACAAATGCATTTAATGCAGCGTTTTCGCAAATAGTTCTAGCAGATTTTATGCATTCCAATTTTTCTTTTTATTTTTTTTATGAGAAAAATATAGATTTTATATTTTGCTGTGTTCCTGAAAGTTTTTTTTTTTATGCTTTATTTTTTTTTTATTTTTTATTTATTTTTTTGTTTTTTTTAATTGACTTTGTAATAATATTACATTAAAAATATATATGTGAGGTCCCATTCAACCCCACCCCCCCACCCCACCTCTCACCCCCCCCCCAACAACACTCATTCCCATCATCATGACACATCCATTGGATTTGGTAAGTACATCTTTGGGCACCTCTGCACCTCATAGTCAATGGTCCACATCATGGCCCATACTCTCCTCCATTCAATCCAGTGGGCCCTGTGAGGATTTACAATGTCCGGTGATTGCCTCTGAAGCACCATCCAGGGCAGCTCCATGTCCCAAAGACGCCTCCACCTCTCATCTCTTCCTGCCTTTCCCCATACCCATCAGCCCCCATGTCCACTTTTCCCAATCCAATGCCACCTCTTCTATGTGGACATTGGATTGGTTGTGTCCATTGCACCTCTATGTCAAGAGGAGGCTCAGATTCCACATGGATGCTGGATGCAATCCTCCCATTTTCAGTTGTAATCACTCTAGGCTCCACGGTGTGGTGGTTGTCCTTCTTCAACTCCATCTTAGCTGAGTGTGGTAAGTCCAATAAATCAGATTGTAGGTGCTGGAGTCTGTTGAGGCTCAGGACCTGGCTATCACATTGTCAGTCCAGAGATGCAAATCCCCTAAATATATCTTAAACCCCAACATTAACTGCACCTCCAGCACATTAGCGTGAAAGTCTTATGAAGGAAGATCCCATCTGAGTCCAGATTCATCACACATAAACACCATTTCCAAAGAGGGGCCATCTGACCTGGTAGTTAACCCCATCGGCCATGACCATAACTCCCATGGGTCTCTTTAGCCCTCAAAGGAATCAATATCTGGGGGTTGCATCTGCTTTATCTGTCTCTCTGACTCTGCTCAGTTGTGCATGAGGGCAATCCTTCTGCCAGCCTCCAAACTCTTTTTTAGAAACTCGTAGCCATATAAACTCATTTCTCCTTTCCATTTCCCCCTTACTTTAGGTCAAACAGCATTTTAAAGTCATGTTATTTTATGTAGACAGGGATATTCTGCTGATCCGCATTGAACCTTCCATATAAGGTCATTTTCCAGTTGCATCATCAGTTGGTAGTTGATAGTGGTCCCTCGGTGCCAGGGAGGCTCATCCCCGGGTGTCATGTCCCACGCTGGGGGGAAGGCATTGCATTTACATGCTGAGTTTGGCTTCGAGACTGGCCACATTTGAGTAACATGAAGGCTGACAGGAGGAAATTCCCAGGCACAATGTTGCTCTAGGCCTAGTTCTTATTTTAGGCTTATCAGCTCACAAGCATAGTCATTAGCATCAGGGGCTCACTGTTGAACCCTCACTCCCTCCCGGTCCCCGCCGCTGCACCTGGGAGACTGTCGCTGCTCCCCTAGGGACCACGACAGAGCACCACTGGCCAGGAACCCAGTACCCCCCCTGCTGTGGTTTTTAATTGTTGCCACTATGAGTATATCCAAACATTACCATGCACCCTGGACATATGTTCTGTACAGCTCCCTGTCAGCCATATATCACCTGTCATTGGCATCCCATACCAGTATCCCTCCATTGCCATTGTTGAAGAAACACTCTGTGATCCAGAACTCCCCGAAATTTGAAGCCCAATATAATGTCATGGTCCCTTACTAGGGAATGGCATATAGCAATGGGTTTAAAGGTTAGATAAAGAACTTGGATAAAGTTAGATAAAGAACTTAGATAAAGAATGTTGACTTGAAAAAATTCTACATCCTATCTTTTTCTTTTTTTTTTTTTTCCCCTAATTATTCAGCTTCTCTTCACAGGAGTCCTAGACCACAGCAATGCATATATATAATATACAGCACTCCCATACATCCACCACAAAACCTTTTTCCTTCCACAGCGATACTCTTACACCCTATTCACATCATATTTACTTAACGTGATGTACAGAGTCTGAGACATTAGCTTTCTAACAAGGTGACATCTGTGCTTACATTATGGTGCATTCTTTAGGATACACAGTTCTTTACATTCTTAGTTATCCTATGTCTTACATTATGGTTTACATTATCAGTCTGTCATCTCCTATATGTTATGGTGTAATATTACATGTTTTATATCCATCCTTGTGTACTCTCAAGAAACTCCTCTCTTACCCCCCATTTACCTTGGTTCCACACATTTAACGTCCATTTTCCCTTCCACCTTGGTGCCCACAGTGACAGCCAACCTCCGTTTCCTGAGGAGCCACTTCCAGAGATAGATGGAATAGTGTTCAGGGCCTAACTTGCTCAACTGCCCCAATGCCCTGGGAGCCACCCTTTCTCTCGAGGGATACAGTTCCCTCTATTTGATGGCATTAGTCCTCCCCAGGATGTGGGTCCACCCCCACTCTCACTACTTGGGTTTCTACCCCATGGTGTCACCCACTCTGGCAGAATGAGCATTTAGACATTCCCCAGGAGCCCTTCCTGCATCAGACCCTCCCCTCCGAGCATTCTAAACAGGTAACCCTCGTTATTATATTTTGATATGATTTTCTCGGCATTTTACTCTCCACCAACACCTGACCCTCTCCTGTGTTCGTATGCTACCCCTCCCTCCCCCCACTTTTGGGCAATGTTACCTATCCGTCCCTCCCCAGCCACCCTCAAACCCGCAAAGCCCCAACAAAAGGCAACCCCTTTCCCCCCTTTTATCTCTTCTTTGTGTTCATACTTACCACCATCTCGTCTTAAATTCCACCCCTGCAGACATCGGCTCATATCCTTCCTCCACCCTCCGATTTCCTGTAAGCCTATCGTTCAGTCTCTTGCTATCTAGGGCAGGTTGTTTATTTCATATCATTGAGGTCATGTAGTATTTGTCCTTCAATGTCTGGGTTGCTTCACTCAACATAAGGTTCTCAAGATTCATCCATGTTATCACATGTGTTTGTAGTGTGTTTGTTCTTACAGCCGAGTAGTATTCCATTGTGTGTATATACCACATTTTATTGATCCACTCATCTGTTGATGGGCATTTGGGTTGATTCCAACTTTTGGCAATAGTGAACAATGCTGCTATGAACATTGGTGTACATATATCGGTTTGTGTCCTTGTTTTCAGTTCTGCTGGGTATATACCCAGCAGTGGTATTGCTGGGTCATATGGCAAATCTATGGCTAGTTTTTTGAGAAACCGCCATACTGTCCTCCAGAATGGTTGGATCCTTCTGCATTCCCACCAGCAGTGGATGAGTGTTCCCCTTCCTTCACATCCTCTCCAGCACTTGTATTCTTCTGTTTTTTTCATAGCTGCCAATCTTATGGGTGTAAGATGGTATCTCATTGTAGTTTTGATTTGCATTTCCCTGATAGCTAGAGATTTGGAACATTTTTTCATGTGCTTTTTTGCCATTTGTATTTCTTCTTCGGAGAAGTGTCTGTTTAAGTCTTTTTCCCATTTTTTAAATGGGTTGTTTATCTTTTTATTTTCAAGATATAGAAGTTCTTTATATATGCAAGTTATAAGTTTCTTATCAGATATATGATTGCCAAATATTTTCTCCCACTGTGTGGGCTCCCTTTTTAGTTTCTTGACAAACTCCTTTGAGGTGCAGAAGGCTTGAATTTTGAGGAAGTCCCATTTATCTATTAGTTCTTTTGCTGCTCGTGCTTTTGGTGAGATATTCATAAATCCATTTCCTATTACAAGGTCCTGTAGATGTTTCCCTACACTGCTTTCTAAGGTTTTTATGGTCTTGGTTCTTATATTTAGGTCTTGGATCCATCTTGAGTTGATCTTTGTATAAGGTGTGAGATGGTAATCCTCTTTCATTCTTCTACATATGGCTATCCAGTTCTCCAGACACCATTTGTTGAATAGGCCACTCTCTCCCAGTTGAGAGGGTTTGGTGGCTTTATCGAATATTATGTGGCTGTATATGTGAGGTTCTATATCAGAGCTTTCAATTCGATTCCATTGGTCTATGTGTCTCTCCTTATGCCAATACCATGCTGTTTTCACCACCGTAGCTTTGTAGTATGTTTTGAAGTCAGGTAGTGTGATTCCTCCAATTTCGTTTTTCTTTTTCAGTATGTCTTTGGCTATCCGGGGTCTCTTTCCTTTCCAAATAAATTTCATAGTTAGTTTTTCTAGTTCCTTAAAGAAGGCTGCGTTGATTTTTATTGGGATTGCATTGAATGTGTAGATCAGTTTTGGTAGGATAGACATCTTAATAATGTTCAGTCTTCCTATCCATGAACAAGGAATAGTCTTCCATTTATTCAGGTCTTCTTTGATTTCCTTGAACAATCTTGTATAGTTCTCGGTGTATAAGTTCTTTACCTCTTTAGTTAAATTTATTCCTAAGTATTTGATTTTTTTATTTACTATTGTGAATGGTATTTGTTTCTTGATTTCCTCCTGATCTTGCTCCTTATTGGTGTACAGAAATGCTACTGATTTTTGCGCATTGATCTTATAACCTGCGACTTTACTAAACTCATTTATGAGTTCTAGAAGCTTCGTTGTAGATCTCTCAGGGTTTTCTATGTATAGGATCATGTCATCTGCAAATAATGAAATTTTGACTTCTTCCTTTCCAATTTGAATGCCTTTTATTTCTGGTTCTTGCCTCAGTGCTCGAGCAAGTACTTCTAAGACAATGTTAAATAGGAGCAGAGACAGTGGGCATCCTTGTCTTGTTCCTGAGTTTAGAGGGAAGGAGTCTAGGATTTCTCCATTGTAAACAATATTGGCTTTAGGTTTTTCATATATACTCTTTATCATGTTCAAAAAATTTCCTTGTATTCCAATCTTTTGGAGTGTTTTTATCAAGAAAGGGTGCTGTATTTTGTCAAATGCTTTTTCTGCATCAATAGATATAATCATGTGATTTTTTTCCTTCAATCTGTTTATATGGTGTATTACGTTGATTGATTTTCTTATGTTGAACCATCCTTGCATACCTGGGATGAATCCCACTTGGTCGTGGTGTATAATACGTTTAATGTGTTGTTGAATACGATTAGCAAGTATTTTGTTGAGTATTTTTGCGTCTAGGTTCATTAGAGAAATTGGTCTGTAATTTTCCTTTCTTGTGATGTCTTTGTTTGGCTTTGGTACTAGGGTAATGTTGGCATCATAGAAGGAGTTGGGTAATGTTCTTTCTGTTTCGATATTTTGGAATAGTTTCAGCTGGACTGGTGTCAGTTCTTTCCGGAATGTTTTGTAGAATTCACCTGTGAAGCCATCTGGCCCTGGGCTCTTCTTAGTTGGGAGATTTTTAATAACTGATTCTATCTCTCTGCTTGTGATTGGTTTGTTAAGATCATCAATTTCTTCTTTTGTCAATATGGGCTGCTTATGTGTTTCTAGGAATTTGTCCTTTTCCTCTAGATTGTCATTTTTGTTGGAATATAGTTTTTCAAAATATCCTCTTATGATAGTCTTTATTTTTGTGGGGTCAGTGGTGATATCGCCTTTCTCATTTCTTATTTTGTGTATTTGCATCTTCTCTCTTTTTTTCTTTGTTAGTGTTGCTAAAGGTTTGTCAATTTTGTTAATCTTCTCAAAAAACCAGCTCTTGGTCTTGTTTATCTGTTCAAGTGCTTTCTTATTTTCTATTTCATTTAGTTCTGCTCTTATCTTTGTTATTTCCTTCCTTCTTCTTCCTGTTGGGTTACTTTGTTGTTGTTTTTCTAATTCCTTCAAATGTGCAGTTAGTTCTTCAATTTTTGCTCTTTCTTCTTTTTTGATATATGAATTTATGGCTATAAACTTCCCTCTCAGTACTGCTTTTGCTGCATCCCATAAATTTTGGTATGTTGTGTTATCATTATCATTTGTTTCAAGGTAGTCATCGATTTCTTTTGAGATTTCCTCTTTGACCCACTCTTTTTCTAAGAGTGTGCTGTTTAATTTCCAAATCGTGGTGTGAAATCTGGGCTTCTGTCCCTTGCAAATCTCCAGCTTGACTCCACTGTGGTCAGAGATAATGTTTTGTATGATTTCAATCTTTCTGAATTCGTTCAGCCTTTCTTTGTGGCCTAGCATATGATCTGTCTTGGAGAATGATCCATGTGCGCTTGAGAAAAATGTATATCCTGCTGTGTTTGGGTGTAGCGATCTATATATATCTATTAGATCCAGCTCCTCTAATATACTATTCAGATGTTTTGTTTCTTTGGTGATTCTCTTTTGAGATGTTCTGTCCAGAGTTGATAGTGGTGTATTAAAATTCCCCACTATAATTGTAGATGTATCTATTCTTTCACTTAGTTTTTCCAGCGTTTGCCTGACGTATTTAGAGGCACCCTTGTTAGGGGCATAGATATTTATGATTGTTCGATCTTCTTGACAGATTTTCCCTTTCACTAAAATGTAGTATCCTTCTTTGTCTCTCACAATTGTTTCACATTTAAAGTCTATTTTGTCTGATATTAATATAGCTACTCCTGCCTTTTTTTGGTTATTGTTAGCTTGTATGATTGTTTTCCAGCCATTCACTTTCAATCTCCATGCGTCTCTGGGTCTAAGATGTGTCTCTTGTAGACAGCATATGGATGGGTCATATTTCCTTATCCAATGTCCCAGTCTGAATCTTTTGATAGGTGAGTTTAATCCATTGACATTCAGTGTTATTACTATCAAGGAATTATTTGTGTTAGCCATATTTTGATTGGATTTGTGTTTGTCATATTTTGTTTGTATATATTTTTTTTGTCTTTTTTGTTGTTGTTGTTGGTCTTATACTCTCCTCCAACTCTGCCTTTCCTGTTTTTTCCTTTCTTCCTGCAGAACTCCCTTTAGAATTTCTTGAAGGGGAGGTTTCTTGTTGGTATATTCTTTCAGTTTCTGTTTGTCTGTGAATATTTTGAACTCTCCATCATGTTCGAATGCTAGTTTAGCTGGATAGAGTATTCTTGGTTGGAAATTTTTTTCCTTTAGTACCTTGACTATATCATACCACTGCCTTCTTGCCTCCATGGTTTCAGAAGAGAAATCAGCACTTAATCTAATTGAGCTTCCCTTGTATGTGATGGTTTTCTTTTCTCTTGCTGCTTTTAGGATTTTCTCTTTGTCTTGAGCATTGGATAATTTGACAAGTATATGTCTTGGGGTGGGCCTGTTGGGGTTTATGACTAGTGGAGTGCGCTGTGCTTCTTGGATATGTACATCTGTCTCTTTCAGTAGATTTGGGAAGTTTTCAGCCATTATTTCCTGCAACACTCCTTCTGACCCCTTTCCCTCCTCTTCACCTTCTGGAATGCCTATAATACGTATATTTGAGCGTTTTGCATTGTCATTCAGGTCCCTAAATCCTAATTGGATTTTTTCTATCTTCTTATTGACCCCTTCTACTATCTGTTTGATTTCTGATGTACTGTCTTCCACATCACTAATTCTCTGCTCTGTCTCTTCTAGTCTGCTGATATTTGCTGCAAGTGTATTTTTGATTTCTTGAACTGTGGTGTTCATTCCCATCATATCTGTTATGTTTTTGCGTATGTCTGCAATTTCCCCTCCAAGTGATGTCTTCATGTTGTTAACCTCTTTCATTACTTCGTCAAATTTGTCGGTGATAAATGTTCTGAGATCTTTCATTGCTTGTGCCAAGTTTTGCTCCCCTTCGTGATTTTTGGTTTGTTGATTGGATTCAGCCATGTTTTCCTGATTACTGGTTTGGTTTGTAGATTTTTGTTGCTTTCTGGTCATCTCTTTATTTTGACGGATTTAATCAGTTCCTTAGCTTCTTTGTCTGCTCTTGGAGGTTAATTAGCTGTTATTTTTGCATAGGTGTTATATCTTCTCTTTGTCACTTTTTTCTTCTTATTCTAGTTACTTGTTGTTGGTTAGGTTCACTTTAAAGGAAAGTATTAGTGTTGGGGAAAGGCAATTGTGTAAGCAAGGGAATAGTATAAAGTAGTATTGGTGATATATGTTAACAAAGCAAGAATATGAGATCTGGGAGGATGGAGGTTAGATTCATGTAAATTGTGTAGAATTATAGCAGTAGGTAGAGTACCTATTATGAGGTAGATGATTGAATATAGGAGGAATATGGTATGAGCTAAAAAGCTATTGATTTCGTGAGAGAGGGAAAGAGAAAAGAAAGGTAATAGTTTCAAGAGTGGATAACAGACAGAAAACAAAACATAGGTATTAGAAATTAAGACTTAGACCCTTGTGGATCGAAGAAAGGGAGGTGGGAGGTGGAATTTAGGAGAGCCAGTAGATGGTGGCGGATATCAAGATGTAGGGGAAAGAGGATAGTGTAGGTAGCCTAAATCAGTTCACACAGAAATGAGGCAGTGAAGGATGAGAAAACCCAGCGAATGTGAGGTGTTTCCTGCCGCACCTATTGTATAATTGAGTTAAAATAAATTAAGTAGAATATGAGGGACAAGAGGGAGAGAGACAACAGAATAAAAAGGGAAAAGAAAAAAGAAAAAAAAAAGGGGGGGGGTGGAAGGGACGAGAGGAAGAAAGGAAAAGAGTGTGTCCACGGGTGGGGAACAGGTAGGGGAAAGAAAAAAAAATAAAAAAAAAAACAGATATACACGAACCAGAATTAAAACACCCACTATACAGCACCTACCACAAAAAAAAAAAAAAAAAAAAAAAAACCCTTAAATAACTGAGTAAAAAAAGACTTTGGGGGATACGCTGTGAGAGAAGACTAAGGGATAATGCGGTGTTAGCAATCAGGAAATTGAAAAAAGTAAAGAATAAGTCAAAATGAAAATAAAAACAAAACAAAATGAAACGATAAAGAAAAAACGCCAACGTTGAAGGCTAGGGCATTTAAGGACCTCAGATGAACCTCAGTGCGTGATGGATTCAGGGATGGAAAGTCTGAGATATTGAGGACTCAAGAGGTGTGAGTCTCTGTAGTGTGGGCCACCAGAATTTAGGGAATTCAGACCTGGCAGCCTCCAATCTCGTCAACAGGAAGCCTGGGAGCCCCGCAGTGTAACACAGCCCTCAGGGATCCCCACAGCTGGGTGCCAACCCTTGGAGAACCTGCCGCCGCGCCCAGCCGTCTCTTCCCGGGACAGACCACAAAGGCAAGTTTACTCAGCGACCATCTTGTCTCCACCTCTCCAATTTTTCTTTTTAAAACCAAACCATGTATAATAAATAGAGGAGAGGGAAGAACTCTTCCTTACAATAGAATTCCAATTAATAAATGGAGAAGTAATGATGGAAACAACAAAATCTCCATTAGGCAGACACCAGAGGATCGTGATTGGATGCTAAATATATTAGAGTAAATATGATGAGAAGTAGGGTATTTGCTTAGTCTCAAAGTATCTCTCCACAGGATACATATTAATAAAAAGGAAAACGTAGCAACTTAACAGTAGAGAATCCTGACAGACGCCACCTCAACCAACTGATCATAGTTAACACTGCCAGAAATGAGATGTATGTTTTTCCTGCGATAGCTGGAAAATGTGCTTACTAAAATTTCTTCACTTAAGCAGCTCTGAAAATTCTAAAACTAATTGAACTGGTTTTCTATTAATTTAATTTTAGAAGATTAACTCTTTGCACTTAGTTCTCTGAAGGACATTAACCAGACTTCTCAGTTTTGCCTACAGGAATAATGTAATGTCTCAATGCAAACCTAGACAGAATGGTGTCAGGAACACCTTATGACCCAGTAAATCTGTAACTTTTCTCAGAGACAAAAAAATTAATATCCTTGAGTGGTTGGTAGAGAAAGGAGCCACGAAGATCTTGCTAAACTGTGGTTAATTAGCCATTGAACCCTGGGACAAGTTTGATGTGCTTGAAAAAATGCAGGACTGAGAAACGGCACGTACTCCCTCCTCCCAAGACCCATGGCATCACTTGTTTTTCTTCTCCCCTATGCCTCTCCTGTGCCTATAAAAACCCTAGTTCCCATTCTTACATTGAACCGGTGTGAGGAAGATTCCTCCAGTTCCTTGTTTGTGCTCACACAATAAAAGACCTTCTCACTGAGAGACATGTTTCTCCTTTGTGGCTCCAGACTACGAGGGTTCTTCTATTGGAAACAGCTGTGCTTATGGTAACACCTGCTCCTCTTCCTGATGTGATGCCCTGAAAAAGGCCCAGCATTATCTCTGACATCCCAATGGTCTCTGCAGCCTTCTCTCATTTTCTGGGTTCCTTCCATCTCCTTCTGACAAGATGACCTACAAGCTCCTACTTCAACCTTATAAGTGTAGTTAATCTGAACGCCATTTCTTCAGGAAATTTTTGGATGCATCCTATGTCCAGAAGGCTGCTTTAGTAATGAGGGATATACAGAAGAATACAGCACATTGTTGGGCCTCCACAAGTTCTGAGCTTGGCTAGGGTCACATAAATATGAACAATTAAATATAAGACAAATGCAATAAGGTTCTATAATATAGTTAGAGTCAGCATGAGCTGGGCCTGAATAAACTGGCCCTGGCTGGTCTGTTTAGAATCCTGAACGTCTTACATTCCCAGGAAACCAGGCACTCTCACATAAGAACAATTAAACCACTAGGTCACGTGTTCAAAAGATATGGAACAGAACATTCTGTTTGTGCCTGCCCAGAGCCCTGCTGAACTTTCACTCTGATATGATGCCAAATGTTCTCTCCTTCACATTTTCCTTGTATTAATATTATTTTCCTCCTCAAATGGTCACTCTATGATCTCTCTCTTTCCTTCTCAAGCACAATTTCTATTCTTTACCTTTTAACATGACCACAAAAATTTCCCATAATTTCATGGATATAGTGATATCTATAGCATCATAATTTCAGATCATTTAGCCTTGATAATTATAATTTTGTAATCTTTGTTATTGTTAATCACTAAAAAATTATATATTCATTTATATGTGTATATGTCATATATATACTAATTTCTTTTCCTATAGGTCAATGAAAATTAAATTACCATCTGTGCTTGGGACTGACTGAAATATTTTCTTGACTGAAGGCCAAAGCTTCAACAGGAAGGCTCCTTGAAGTACCTTCTAATCATACAACTTCTTCCTCTTGAATGCATTTTGGCAAAGGCATTAACTTTCCCTCACATAATGGCAGTGAATATTGGCATTAGGTATCAATTAGTAGACTGCTTCTCTTCTTATTGTGTAGTACTTATATTGTACAGATAGTATTAAAACAACAAGAATGAAAAAAAAATCATTTGGATATCTAGAAAGTGAGTTAGAGGATAGGATACTGTTTTCCCCAGGGGCTGTGGGGGGATACCTGGGAGACTGAGAGTTAAACTTTAGCAGTGAATATAGTAAACACAGAAAGTCATTACTTTGCCCTCAAGGCATTTTCAGGACTTGGAGATGTCCTAACTGATATTGCAGGGACAGATGTTGGACGTTATATATCCTGCCATAACCCACTAAATGGACTGGGGGAGAGTGTGAACTACAATGTAAACTATAATCCATGTGGTGCAGCAGTGCTCCAAAATGTATTCACCAAATGCAATGAATGTGCCACATGATGAAAAAGGCTGTTGATGGGGAAGGAGTGGGGGGGGGGGGTAGGAGGGAATCTCTTATATTTTTAACGTAACATTTTTTGGGATCTATGTACGTTATAAAAAAGACAATTTAATAAAAATAAATTTTAAAAAATTATGAGAAAAATACCATTGACTAAAATTAAATTCTTCATTTTTTTTCTGGAAGGATTAGGGTCTGTGTCCTGGTCAAACATTTCTCCTGTTATACCCAAAAATTTAAAATGAATTACAATGAGTATTTGTATGGCACTTTACCTTGTACAAATGGCTTTCTCTCACACCATCTCCTGCATTTTTCACAAAGATTCTGTGAGATAGGTATGTGAAATATCCTCACTTGATAGGTGAAAAAGTTGTCTTGACCAGGGCTGATTGTCCAAGTTAACCTGATCTAGACAACCAAATTCTCAATACCACATCTTCTGCTCCAACTACCAGTGCTCTTCTTACAATACCACATAAATCTTCAGAAAGTTGCTGGGATAAAAAACTGCTCAGAGTTATTATCTGATACGTTTTTTATATAGACTCTGCTTAATTCTTTGACTCACAAGCAGCCCAGAAGTAAATGATCGGCATTTTCTAATATAACCTAAGAAAATACAGCCTTGAAGATGGTCCACTGGAATAACACCAAGAATTAATTAGGGGGATGTCTTGTCAAACCCAAGGCCTGGTCTCTAACCTGAGGATTCCAGGGACTGTTGCCACCTCTTTTTTTCTCCATTTTCCTCTCATCTTCCTGCTCTGTACCAATTTTGGATGGCATTGCCATGCTGGAGAACCAAGGAGGGGGCTGACAAGTATGTTATTTTTCCCCCAACTTACCTCGTTACTTTACCAAAATTTTAATTTATATTTTGAGCATGTCTTGCAGAATGGTTCTTAGGTATATTCCTTTTCTGATATTCCCCAGGAAAGACAGGCTATGATTCAGAAAGTTCAATAGATTCTTTTCATGAAGCAATTATATTTTCAAGGAATTACTAAAATGTGCCGCCTCCTGAGAGATAGCAGAGAACAATACAACACAGTGGCAAAAGGAACCATACAGATATCCTTTCAGAGACTTTCACCCATCAGTAAATATATTTCTCAAATCTGTTTGACATTGCTTAGTTTTCAATACAATATTTCCATTGCTGCTTCTTTTGAGGGAGGCATTAATGTTAGATTATTTATTTTAAATCAGTGGGCTGATGTGAAGTGGAGGCTTATTCATACATTGGCCTTCCCATGACCACTCACAATCTCACCTTCCTACTGATTCATGCTGAAGGCTCCTGGAGCTTTCCTGAACTCATCACTACTTGCACCGAACTTTCAACAAACTATTTACAAACTACCCACAAGAAGCCACTAAATCAAGCAGAATGAATAAGTGTGGAAAGTATCTGAAGATTGTGTGTCCACAATATTTCATTTTGGAATGAGACAATCCATCTCTCTTCTTCTAACCTGACTCTTCTCCCTATCATTCCCAGAGGCTGCATGTAAACTAAGTAGAGCTAAATTATATTAGCAGATTTTTCAAAAGCCATTACAAATTTCTGTAGGATTTCCCCCTCTTAGACCTTGGTTAGTAAATTATACATCCTGCCTGTATCTGTTGAATATCATTAAAGAGTGTAGATATTTAAACACTTCTGGGTGAAAAATTACTTACAGAAGCTGAGACACAGTGCAAGAATAAGATTGTTTATTTTTTTTGATAGGTACATGTAAATGAACTTAATAGTCCAGAAACAGGAAGACGTAAGTGGCACTGGTTTTCCTAGGACCAGGTTTTTCAGGTTGCTTAATTAATTAATATTAAAATTTCTTTCTTTCTTTCTTTCTTTCTTTCTTTCTTTCTTTCTTTCTTTCTTTCTTTCTTTCTTTCTTTCTTTCTTTCTTTCTTTCTTTCTTTCTTTCTTTCTTTCTTTCTTTCTTTCTTTCTTTCTTTCTTTCTTTCTTTCTTTCTTTCTTTCTTTCTTTCTTTCTTTCTTTCTTTCTTTCTTTCTTTCTTTCTTTCTTTCTTTCTTTCTTTCTTTCTTTTCATTCACCAGGGACTCTACAGAATTCCAGTTTGGTCAGTTTATAAGGTGATGAATACTCCAGTAGCTACAATATCCAATGAAGTCACTTCTTTTTTTCTATCTTTCCTATCACTAAATGTGGTGTTGTAAGAATTGATCATTTGATAATTGTTTATTAATTTTGTCTTTAGTTTATAGAGAGTACCTACCTCTTCAAAATTATATTAAATAATGTTTCATTTCAATTATCTCTCATTTTAATGTATAAAATACAGGAAAAACATTTTCATATCATTGCTCTTACATTTATGTAACATTTAAAAATTTGTAAAACATATACCTAATTTATTTTCTTGCCATATGAGTGCATATGTTCTTTGGAATAACTATTATCTTCTGAAATAAAACTATATTTTATAAATGCCTGTATAAATATTTTACCACAAAGGTTACTATGAGTTCTTGACCCTACCTTGGGGCTATAGTACAGCATTGTACAAACTTTGTTCTAAGACATGTCTATGTAGTGAGGCATGACTCAGATTGAATCTCTGCCCCCTTGCTGAGACTGATATAAATGGATACACAGAGAAACACAGACACAGAAAAAGGAAGCTGTCATATTTGATCCTGCCATGTAAGAGAGGGGACTAGAGCAGGGGTTATTAACAAGGGATCTGTGAGCTTGAATTGAAATTCAAAACAAAAACATTATTCTTTTGGCGACGTGTTGGTATGGGTATATTTATTAAATAAGATACAATATAGTGTGGACTTAGTAAGGGGTCCATGGTTTTCACATGCCTGCAAAGGGGTCCATGGAACAAAAAAGGTTAAGAAACCTTGGGCTAGAGGATTGCTTAAGCTCAAAGTCCCAAAAGGCTGGGACCAAAGAACAGCTCAGGAGAGATGAGCTCTACTATATGCCTAGTTGCCCTCAGCTGAACTCAAACCTCAGAAGAGATTGGTGGTCATCTTACTTCAACATGTGACAACTGACTTTGGTGAGAAAGCACCTCTTATGTTGCCTCAATGTGGACTTTTTACTGCCTTGGAATGGTAAGATTTTACCTCATATAAATCCCCTTTATAAAAACTAACCCCTTTCTGGTATTTTGCATCAGCAGCCCTTTGGCAAACTAAAAAGGCATCCCGGACAAAAAGCCTAGTGTTTTATTCTACTACATTATTTGTATCTGCTTCATTTCCCTATATTGGAACAACCATTTCTTAATCTCTAAGTGTTGATTTGCCTCAGAGTTCAGGTCTCAGATCTGTTCTTTTATCTATCTAACTTTACTCTCTAAGTAATCTCATCCCTATGTCCCTAACTTTAAATACTCACCTATGTCTGAGGATCCCCAAATGTGCATATCTCCCCTCTCTACTGATATACAATTACCTCTATCTTGAGATTTATTAGTTGTCTCAAATTTCCATGTCCAGAAATTGAACTCCTTATTTCTTCCCTATACAAATCTAATCCATTCTCTATCTTAGTATGTCTAATTTACTAATCATGTCCAACCAGCAATTTGAACTAGTGTTTGATGAACCTCAAAATTCAGGTAGGCAAAAAAATTGTACCTATTTATTACTTTTTAAATGTTCAGCCTTTATGTTGAGTTCCAATACAACATGAAGGCAGAAAACTTAATTCAGTCAACACCATAATAGTATTTTCTTAGGCAACCCAAGTTTAAACTCATACAATTGAGTTTTTTTGCATATTTCTTATTTCCTGTTAAAGTGACAAATATGTTTGAGGGTTCCTGTAGAAAACTGGAATTTTAGGAAACTCCTAAAACTAGGTTCTTTGTGTTGACATCCTCTGTGAGGAAACTTGACTCACCTTCGGTCACAGGCTGCTCTCTTATGTACACTGACACCTGACACCCAGACCTGCCATGGTCTCTAGGCTCTGGAAGTCCATTCACTCACTCTGACTGCCTCTTCTCAATCATGAGAACTTTTACAGACTACCATCTTCTCTCAGCCCTTCTCCATCTCTTTAATGGGAGATAGTGTAAAGTAAGCGCAACTTGCAGATACTATTCCATGAGAAAGATTATGGATGGCCAGTCCAGATCTTTTTTACTAGGACAGTCTTTTTAAAAATCACATTGTCCCTTTCTATATGACCTTAGCTGGAGAAGCGAAAAGAAGAAAACTCAGGTGCCCCACTAAGTGAACCACACTATCTTACACTGCTACACCCTTCTCTAGCTCTTACCTGGGCTGAATAAACTTGACCTTGTCACAAGGTTAGTAAAATCTGTAATTTCATCAATTCAATTTATTTTCAAATAGGATTAGTATATGTTTCAAGCATATACAATTATAAGCAATATACTGCCCTTTACCTAGGTTAGAAATAATACAGATGGAATCAAAGCCATCTGTATCAGTTTGGATAAGCTAGCAACAAACAACCCCAATATCTCAGTTGCTCAATGTAGCAAAAGTTTATTTCTCATTCACACCACACGTTCTACATGGATTGACAGAAATGTTTCAGTGTGGTCTCTGGGGGACCCAGGCTAATGGAGGCTTCATCTCTACACATGGGCTTTCACATCATATGTGCGAAAGTCAATTTTTTTTCTTCATTTCCAACCTCATATTATTTTTCCTTTCTGCACTTCCCAGAATGGCCAATACAATATTAAATAGTGACAATGATAGTGGACATGGTTTTCTGCTCCTCACCTAAAAGGAAATGCTTTTAATTAGTCATAATTAAGTATGAGTTTGTTGTGGCTAATGTTTTTGGTAACTTTTCTTCCTCTTTTTTTAAACTGCTGTTTAAGATAAAATGTATTCCTTGATTCTTTCAGAGATTTTTATATACAGAACTAAATTAATTGTGTCAAAACAATTTGAATAGTTGCTTCTGCATTCTGCTGTATGTTGCCTGTCCTCTTAGTCAACAAGAATGGAATGCCGCAACTTCTTAATCTAGTTTAAATGGAGTAGAGCTGTAGGTTTTAAATAAAAATAATTGGTGGGATTGACAGAAAAATCAGTTGTACTAAGATATTATCTCACAACTTGACATTTATGGGATTACATTTTTAATATACACTATTACATTGCTAATGTTCATCAACGCCATTACATGTAGCTGTTGTTCAATCATTAATATATCACTATCCATTCTACTTTTCGTGGTTGTTATTTAAGTTATATATGTTGTTAGATATATAAGAACTGCTATGACCATACCTGTACATGTCTTGTGGTGTAGTGGTGGCAGTAGGGTGTGCATGTGTAGGTAAGAGTGTCTTTTCAGTAAATGACTAGCAGGGAAATTGTTGGGGTCATACTTTATGTGAATGTTCATCTCTACAAGATATTGCCAACTGTTTTCTAAAGTGCTTGTACTAATCTGTACTTCCTCCAGCAATGTTTAAGTTATAATATCATAGAACCTGTGGGTCTCTGTAGCCCTCAGGAGAACCAGTACCTGGGGTTGTATCTACTTTGGCTGTCTCTGGGACCCTGCTGAGACGTACATAAGGGCGACCCTCTGATAACCTCCCAACGCTTTTTTGGAGACTCGTAGCCATATAAACTCATTTGTCCTTTACATTTCCCCCTTTCATTCAAGGTCAAAAAGCATTTTTAACTCCTGATATTACATGTAGGCTGAGATATTCTGCTGGTCTGAATTGACCCTTTTATTCAAGGTCTTTTTCTAGTTACATCATCAGCTGTTGCTTGGTAGTGAGGGAGGTGGGGGGTATATGGGTACCTCTTATATTTTTTGAATGTAACATTTTTTAAAAATAGAGAGAAAGAAAGATATATCAATCCAGATCTCCTCCACCACTTGGTATTATCAGATTTATTGCTTTCACCAATAAAATGGGTGCAAAATGGCATCTCATCCTCACACTGATTTACATTTCCCTTATCACTAATGAGGTTGAATTCCTTTTCACTAGTTTTCCCCAATGCATGTTTCCTCTTCTGTGATCCCTGTCCATATCTTCATATTTTTACTGAATTATTTGTCTTTTTCTCATATAAGAAAAACTTGGATTGGAAAAGTCAAAGGCACTTCAAAATAAGAGGACAGCTACTAAGATCAAGTAGAGACACCTTAATGTCAAAGAATAAATAGCCTCCACAGCTCGAGTAGCTGATAGCCAATTGGTGATAAGCTCTATTGTGGTTTAAGGAATAATTCCAAACTCCTTTAGAGTTACATTTTTTAAAAAGAATTTCTTATTACCTTATTGAGGACAAAAGGTGGTAGTAGAGTCACTTTGCTAGTAAGGTAGAGAGAAAGGGCTAGGACTAGGAAAAATTGGGGGGTAGGCTACATGTTAGATGTTCCCTGTTTCCATTTCTTGTTTTCTCATTCCTTTCATCTCTCCAGTGTCCACATGGCTACTCCTACCTTCCAAGGACCTGTACTGTGATCCTCCATCCAGGTCTTCTCTCCTTGGGCCCTGGCTCAGAGTCCAATAATTCTATTCTTCATTTCCTTTGCTATTCGTCCCTTCTCCATAACCCATTAGAACCCCTACCTACTCCAGTGGCGATAATAAGAATGGATATTTCTTAAGTGATACCTCTGTGCTAAACACTGTTCTAAATGCTTTAATCATATTTACTCATTTTATTCCCAAAACAGCTCTATAATATTCAGATTAGCTGTTATCACAAATCATTGCCTCTATTATCAAAAGAGAAAAATTAGACTCAGAAATGTTGCACAATTAGTGAGTTGCAGACTCAGGATTCAATAAAACCACACAATCTTAATTATAATCTTAAAGGAATATTAAGGATCTATCTCATGAATAACATAACCACTCTACTAAACCAGGAAACACACCGAAATTTACACTTCAAGTTACTTCTTAATACAAAAGAAATGTTTAAAATTTATTATTTATGTCAATGTTACAAGTTACTCAAAAAACACCAGATAATGCCTACAATAACAATAAATCTGCTTAAGTTATGCTCCCTTCCCCCATTTTGTTCATTCCTCATTCTTGAGGGGTTTGGGATGAGGTCTGCTCTGACTGCTTTAGGCTGAGAAGGGAAATAGACAGGGGGCAGAGGAATGGAATTGTTTTGCTTGCAATGGAGGATACTCCTTCCTTTTGGGTTGGGGATGGTCCATCCACATAGTTTTGTTAGTTGTCCAGGGCAGGCCCGAAGAACTGAGAGTAGGAGTTGATCACATATCTCCTAGGTTTCAGGGTTCAACCAGCACACGAACAATCCAAAGATTTTAAGTTTATGAGAAATATACTTAACAGGTAAATTGAAAATTATATATTCAGATAAAAGGTAGAAGAATCATGATTAGGGGATTTATGAATGAAATTAACTATGTTCTATTGGAGAAAGGGATTTTCATATATTCCCAGATAGGGCCCACATAGGGTTTTGATTTTATGAGGCCAAGTGGTTTGCCTATGGTGTATGGAAGTCTCTAGGGCCCTCAGGAACACCTTTTTTAAAAAAATTGATTTATTGAAATACACCATTTATACATAAACATACATAAACAATAAGCGTATGATAATAGTGGTGATCTTACAAAACAAACATATATAACATCATATAGGAATCTCATAACTCATCCTGCCACCAATAACTTACATTGTTGTTGAATCTTTTTAACTAATGGTGAAAGAGCATTGTCAAAATATTACTACTAACCAAAGTATTTTCCCCCAACAAACTCTATTATTATTATCTTTATACCATTTATATATGAACATACATAAACAATTATTTGTTTAGCAAAAGTTTTGAACTTACAAAGCAAACATGCATATCATACAGGGGTCCCAGACATCAATCCTTCACCAAAACCTTGTGTTGTCATGGGAATTTTGCTATAAATTATGAAAGAATATTGTCAAAATCTTACTACTAATCATGGTCCTTATCTTACATTTAGTGTATTTCCCCCCAACCAACCTTGTTATTATTTTTTAAATATATTTTTTATGACAGAATTTGTAAACTTATAAAATAATCATGCAAATGTGCAGAATTCCCAAACAACACCCCTCCATCAACACACCACACTTTGGTGGAACATTTGATACAGATAAGATAACATGTGATTGTTACCATGTCCATAGTGTACATTTGGCTCACATATTCCGTACTGTCTCATTATCAACACAGTACATCTTTTGCATAAATGTGAGAATATTATATTATTACTGTTAACCACAGTCCATAAGTCATTCCAGCTGTATCTTTCCCATGCTTCTCCACATTCCCATCACCCTGCAGTAGTGATGTACATTTGCTGTAGCTCACAAAGGACACTCTTGCATCTGTACCATCAACCATAATTCTCACATCCACCTCTTGGATTATTGTGCTATTTAGTTCCTAGATTATTATCTAGCATTCTGTCAATTAGCATTTACATACCTAGACTACCATTTTCAGCCACGTCCCTATTTATAAACTAGCTGTTACTCACTATTTGCTACTATCCACTCCACACATTTCCACACTTTTACATTAAAGCTAATTAAAACTTCTACATACATTAAACATCAGTAGTCCATCTCAGTCCTCCTCTTATTTCCTTCAAGTCTTCACCACCTACTACCAGGTTCTGAAGATATTTTCTTAAAATTTCTTGTAATAGTTTCATAGTTCTTTCTTTTCTTTTTGGTTTTTGATCCATTTTGAGTTAATTTTTGGATAAGATGTCAGATAGGGGTCCTCTTTCCTTCCTTTGGCTATAGATATCCTATTTCTCCAGCACCATTTGTTGACTGGACTGTTCTACCCAAGCTGTGTGGGTTTGACAGGCTATTCAAAAATCACTTGACCATACATGTGAGGGTCTGCTTCTGAACCATCAACTTGGTTCCATTGATCTATGTGTCTGTTTTTATGCCAGTACCAAGCTGTTTTAGCCACTATAGCTAGGTAGAATAATTTAAAGTCCTGAGATGAGGGTTCGCTTTTCTTTTTTATGATGTTTCTGGCTATTCACCCCTTACTCTTCCAAATAAATCTGATGGTCATGTTTTCAATTTTTTTTAATGCTGGTGGAATTTTTACTGGGATTGCACTGAATCTGTATATCAATTTGAGTAGAATTGACATCTTAATGATATTTAGTCTTCCAATCAATGAACATGGAATGTTCTTCCAGTTATTTAGGTCTTTTTAAATTTCTTTTTTAAAATTAAAAAAAAAAAATTTAATGTTACATTCAAAAAATAGGAGGACCCCATATACCCCCACCCCCCTCACCCCACTCCTCCCATAACAACAACCTCCTCCATCATCATGGGACATTCATTGCACTTGGTGAATACATCTCTGAGCACTGCTGCACCACATGGTCAATGGTCCACATTATAGTTTACACTCTCCCCCAGTCCACCCAGTGGGCCATGGGAGGACATAAAATGTCCAGTAACTGTTCCTGCAGTACCACCCAGGACAACTCCAAGTCCTGAAAATGCCCCCACATCACATCTCTTCTTCCCACTCCCTATCCTCAGCAGCTACTATGGCCACTTTCTTCACATCAATGCTACATTTACTTCCATTACTAATCACAATAGTTCAAGAATAGAATATCAGTAAGTCCACTCTAATCCATATTCTATCCTTCCATTCTGTGGGCCCTGGAAAGGTTATGCCCACTCCAACTCTATATCAAAAGGGTGCTTAGATTTCACTTGGATGATGGATGCAATTCTCCTGCTTTCAGTTGTAGGCACTCTTGGCTCCCTGGTGTGGTGGTTGACCTTCTTCACCTCCCTGTTAGCTGGCCAGGGTAAGTCCAAAAAACCAGAGGGTAGGAGTTGCAAGTCTGTTGAGGCTTAGGGCCTGGCTGTCACATGGACAGTCCAGAGATTCAGATCCCCTGAGTATACACTAAACCCCAGTGCCAACCACAGGTCCCCTAAAAGTAACAGAAAAGGCTTGTGAAAAAAGATCACATCTGAGTCCAACTCCATCACAATCAGGAACACAAACTCCAAAGTAGGGCCAACTAATGTGGCACTGAACTCCAGAGCCATCTGCCATGGCCATAGAACCTGTAGACCTAGATCTGCAGGGTTCCTAAGAGTTACCTCCTGAGAGCCTCCATGTTGCTCAAATGTGGCCAGTCTCAAAGCTAAACTCAGCATGTAAATGCATTGCCTTTCCCCCAGCGTGGGACATGACTCCCAGGGATAAGCCTCCCTGGCACCAAGGGATTACTACCAAACACCAGGTAATGACATAACCAGAAAATGACCTTGAATAAAAGGGTCAACTCAGACCAGCAGAATAGCTCAGCCTACATGTAACATCAGGAGGGAAAAATGCTTTGTGACCTTGAATGAAAGGGGGAAATGGAAAAGACAAATGAGTTTACATGGCTCTAAGTCTCCAAAAAAGAGCCAAGATGTCCTTAAATACACCTCAGAAGATCCCAGACACAGTTAAAGTAGATACAACCCCAGGTATAGGTTCTATAATTTCTTTTAACATGGAGTTGTAGTTTTATGAATACAAGTGCTTTACATTGTTGGTTAAGTTTATTTCTATTTGAATTTTATCTGTCATGTTTTATTTTCACCACTCTTTTGACACATTTGGTTACTTTTATTGATATAATCTTCATTTCTAGACTCCCTTCAAATCCTCTCTCTCCTGTCTTTTCTTTTCAGGCTCTAGCACACCATTTCGTATTTCCTGAAAAGATGGTCTCAGAAATTCTCTGTTTCTGTTTATCTGCGAATATTCTAATCTTGTCCTCATTTTTTGAAAGTCAGTCTTGCTGGATAAGATTCTTTGCTGGAAGTTTTTCTCTTGTAGTATCTTATATATATCAGACCACTATCTTCTTGCCTCCATGGTTTCTGGTGAGAAATCAGTACTTAATCTTATTGTGGGTCCATTATATGTTATGCATTGCTTTTCTCTTACTGTTCTCAGAATTCTCTCTTTGCTTTTGGCATTTGACATTCTGATGAGTATGTGTCTCAGACTGGATCTATTTAGATTTTTTCATATGGAAGTTTGTTGTGCTTCTTGGACATGGATATATGTATCTTTCAATAGGGCTGGGAAATTTTATATCATTATTTCTTCAAATATTCCTTCTGCCCCTTTTCCCTTCTATTCTTCTTCTGGGACACCCATGACATGTTTTGCTGTTATTTCCATTCTTTTCTTCATCTGTTCTTTTGTATATTCACTTTCAGAGGCCATTTCTTCAAGGTCACCAATCCTTTCTTCTGCTTCCTCAATTCTGCTATTATATGATTCCAGTGTTTTTTTAATTTCATTTATTACACCTTTCTTTCTCATAAGATCTGCTATTTTCCTACGTATGCTTTCAAATTCTTCTTTGTGCTCAACCAGTGTCTTCTTAATATCCTAATCTCTTTAGTCATCTCATTGAGTTTATTAAGGAGGTTTGTTTGAACATCTATGATTGGTTGTCTCAACTCCTTTATGTCACCTGGAGGCTTATCTTGTTCCTTTCACTGGGCCATAGCTTCCTGATTCTTGATGTGGATTGTAATTTTTTGTTGGTGTCTTCTCATCCGGATTACTAGAGTATTTATTCTGTGTGCAGTTTTTCTCTTTAGTTTAGGGCTTCCTGCTCTTTTTTCCTTACTGGTTGGGTAGTAGGAGCCAAGATTGTAACTGGTCCTATAAGCCGTGGAGGCTCAAGCTGCCCTCATTGTGCCAGTGACCAATGAAGCTTCTCTCAACTTTCTCCTTTGCCAGGGTTATGGACAGAGTCACAGCTGTGTGGAATAATCCAAGTCATGCAGGCCTAGACTGTAGTTGCCCAGAGAGACTGAAGAAGTTTCAAGCCCCTTTCTCCCTTGCCTGGGACAGGTCTGGAACTGCAGGTGTGGGCAGCAATCTATGCAGTGTGGGTCCAAGATGACTGCAGTAGACCCAGTAAACTTCTGATTTTCAGTCTGTAACAGCCAAAGCTACCTGCAGTTTCCTGGATAGGCTGATGCCAGGCCTGCCAACCTCCTCCCTGCCAGAGGCAGGGCTGAAGCATAGTCTAGGGCTATAGGCTGATGTGGGTGAAAGAAAATAGTTCCTACCATCACTGTGTTTTTGGTCAGCCCTGCTTCCCCTCAGACTGGGGGTAGAGTCAAAATGCCAGCCACAGGCCACTTTCTGACTTGTGCAGATTCATACCACAGCTGTTCCCAGGGTCCTATCTTAGCCAGCTAAGTCTACAAATCAGTACCTGAAATCAGCAGCCAACTGTCTCCTCCTCCCCTGTTTTTGGGAAATGGAGCTTCCAATTCCAGCCATAGAATAGCTCCTGTGTCAACTCATGCTGCCATGGTTGGGTAATCACCAGCCTCTGCAGCTTGGCTGGTAATTTTCTGGAGAGGATGGCACAGGTTCACCCAGCTTCTTCCCTGCTGGAGGTGGTACTGGGGCTTAGGTTAAAGCTGAAATCTGAGCTGGATGGACAGAAGCTGGTTCCCACCAGCACTGGGATTTTCAATCTGCCCCACTTACCCTCATGCCAGGCGTGGAGTTAAGATGGCAGCTCCCAGCCTCTTTCTGCTTTGGACAAGCTCAAGCTTTAGCTGTTCTCAGGATTATACATTAGCTTACTGAATTTACTCATCATTAGCTGAAGTTGGTGTCCAACAGTCTCTTCCTCCCCCATTTTTGGGAAGCAGAGCTTCTTATTCCAGTCATGGAACAGCTCCCGAGACAGCTTGTGCCTCCAGTGGAGGATGGGCCCCCGCCTATGGGGCAAGGAGCACTCTACTTACAAGTCTTCTCTGCAGATGGGCAGTCTCCTCCTTCCATTGCCTCAAGGATGTTGCAGGATGGTCTTCTGGCTCCTGGAATTCCCAAACAGGTGCTTCAGCTAGCTCCAGATAGCTCTGGGTATTTACTAAATGCCCTGTAGCAGGAACTGACTCTAGGAGCTCCTTACTCCACTGCCATTTTGCTGGTTCATCCCTCAGGAGCACTTTTGTTTGAGGCTTTGTTTACTGGTGCAGTTGATGAAGGCTGGCTGAGATCTGCGTAAGTGTAACCTCCAGAATGACCTCCCAACTCACTTTGAAATATCTTAGCCATAAAAAACTCTATTTTATTTAATATTTCCCCTTTTGGACAAGGTCTTTCTTCAAATGAATTGCTGATTCATGCATCCTAATAACCCCTTGATGTCAGGGAGGTTTATCCCTGGGAATCATGTCCCATGTCAGGAGGTAGCAGAGTTTGGCTTAGAGATAGGCCACCTTTGAATAAGGAGGTAATTCTTAGGCATTAATTAAATTTAGGCTTAATTTCATTATTACCAAATTAAGGTTTGTACATGGAAGCCTTAAGATTGAGGGCTTGGTTTATTGGTCTCTTTTCTTTTATTAGGCAAGGGTTATATAATCTAGAGTTTTTTTATTGCCACCTTATTTGAGAAAGTAGCAGGACTTTGCCAGGAGGAAAATTTAATAATTTTTTAGCTACCATGTGGGTCTCTATATATCCAGAAAACATACCTATGGCAACCTGGATATCTTTATCTCCCATAGAAATATCTAGCTATATAACTTTCAAGATGCTCAAAAACCCTGCCTGTCAGGGCACCTGACTTTGTTCTCTCTTAACCTTCTTACCAAGTTAACTGACAGATAGAACTTAAATTATGCCTTGATTCCTATGTATGTGCCTTGATTCCTATGTAAATTTCTTCTCATATACTTTCAGAGAAGCCTCAGAGTAAACTGGTATCACTGACAAGATGATTCAGTTGTATCTGTGGCATATAGCATTTTTCAAAGAATAAAATATGCACTGTGCCCATATCCCCCCATTTTTTCTTAGATAAGTTGTGAGTATACACAGAAGTCATGCATAACATACAAGATTCCAATACATCATGCTACCAACAACACCTTGCGTTTTGTGGAACATTTGTTACAAACAATGAAAGAACATCGTCAAACTATTACTGCTAACTATAATCCATAGTTTCTAACTGGTGTGTTTTTTCCCACACACCACCCTTTTATTAATACCATGCATAACTATTGTATATTGTATAGTTCATGTGGGAACATTCTCATATTTGTGCTGTTAACCACAATCCATCATTCACACATGGTTCACTATGTTATACAGTATGATTCTGTTTAAAAAGAAATATCAAGCTCAGGTACTGGTTCTCCTGAAGGCTACAGAGATCCACAGGTTCTATGGTCATGGCAGATGGCTCTGGAGTTCAGTGCCATGTCAGTTGACCCTACTTTGGAGTTTGTGTTCCTGAGTGTGATGGAGTTGGACTCAGATGTGCCCTTTCTACACATGCCTTTTCTGTTACTTTTAGGGGACCTGTGGTTGATGCTGGGGTTGTGTATACTCAGGAGACCTGAATCTCTGGACTGCCCATGTGACAGCCAGGCCCTGAGCCTCAACAAACTTGCAACTCCTACCCTCTGGTTTATTGGGCTTACCCTGGCCAGCTAACAGGGAGGTGAAGAAGGTCAACCACCACAGGAATTTATGGCTCTGTTGATCTGCATTAGCAGAGTTACCACTTCTAACCAGTAGCTGCAACTGGGGTTACTAAATAGTTTTGCTTGCAGTAGTCCACTAGTACAATCTATGTGTTTGCTTTTTACAAGGGCCAGATTGGTGAGTTAAATGGGGATGTGTTAGGGACCAGCAATCCCACATTCTTTTTTTAAAAGAAACTTTATATTACATAAATGTTACATAAAAAATATAGGGGATTTCCATTTACCCTCCCCTCCTTCCCCCTCCAACACTTTCCCCCATTAAAGGCATCTTTCATTAGTGTGGTACATTTGTTACAATTGATGAACATATATTGAAACATTGTTATTAACCATAGTCTATAGTTTACATTACACTTTGCACTGCACAATATTATAGGTTTTGACAAATGTGTAATGACTTTTATCCATTATTGCAGTGTCATGCAGAACAATACAATGTCCCAAAATTGCCCCTTGTTACACCTATTCTTGCCTCTCCTTCCTCTCAGAAACTGTTGACCACTGCTTTTAAATCAACGTTACAAGTTCTTCCCTTGCTAGAATAATAATAAGTCTATTTTAGTACATAAGTGCAATAGCCCTTTATGTTTGTTCATTCCTCAATCTTGAGGATATGGGGATGGTGATGCCCACTCTGTTTCTGATAGAGAGGGAACTTAGATTCCATGGACCAAGCCCACATTCTTTAGGTGCTGCTTCCCTTGGGATGTGAGATATTTTTTTTAATTACTACTTTGGCAGAGCATGGAGATAATTTCAAGGTTCCTCTTGGCCTTACCCACTAAGATAGCTCTTCCTCTACAGGTTAAGAAACCAATGTGGAGATCTGCCAAATACCAAGGATATCTTTTCTAATTACATAGTTCATTCTACATACCTACTTGATTCAGGGCCAGGGTGCCATTTATTACCTGGTCTCCATATGTCATAAAAATAACAAGGAGCCCATGTTGATGCTTTGAGTTTCTGGGTTCCAACCTCAACTTGGAAATTCTGTCCAAAAATCCCTGAAAAGGTTATATCTTTATTTTTGCCTAGGGAACAGTTATTTGAGTAAATGTCTATAGGTCTCATTGGGAAAGCCCTGGAGAAATCATTATTGTGTCCACTTCTATTTTTTGCAGGGTATTTCTTCCTAAGGGCCCTGCTTTTCCTTCAGTCCCAGGGTTATATGCGTGAAAGCTGGATTAGGTCTGGAAACTGACCAAGGGATAATGACTCATACTTGTTGACATCTCTCAGTCTCCTGATAATCTATATTTAATTCATTTTGATTGTACAGAATGAACAGAACCCTTGTCAATGGCCTTTCTATTTGGCTCCTGTAGATTCTGTGCTTTAACAACTATATTCAGGCGGCGGACTTGGCCCAGTGGTTAGGGCATCCGTCTACCATATAGGAGGTCCGCGGTTCAAACCCTGGGCCTCCTTGACCCGTGTGGAGCTGGCCCATGTGCAGTGCTGATCCACGCAAGGAGTGCCATGCCACGCAGGTGTGTCCCCTCGTAGGGAAGCCCCACGTGCAAAGAGTGCACCCCATAAGGAGAGCCACCCAGCGCGAAAGAAAGTGCAGCCTGCCCAGGAATGGCGCCGCACACACGGAGAGTTGACACAACAGGATGACGCAATGAAAAGAAACACAGATTCCCGTGCCGCTGACGACAACAGAAGCAGACAAAGAAGACGCAGCACATAGACACAGAGAACAGACAACCGGGGTGGGAGGGAGGGGAGAGAAATAAATAAATAAATAAATCTTTAAAAAAAAAACTATATTCATAATTCTCTGAATGTCAGGCTCCCCTGGTTGCCACTCTTTCTTTGCTGCTTAATGCAATAATTGTGACTGTTAAACACTGTTGCCTCTCAATTGTTTTGAGTTCATATCATCCTCATTGCTACCATGAGCCAAATTTTCTAATAACATCTCTTAGCATCAGCCCTAATTTACAGAGAACAACCACTGATGTTTTAAGTGGTGTGGTTGCTCCTATCACCAACACATTACTCACCATTTAGTATAAGGTATATCCTCCAGGCCCTACCGTGAAGTATAGTCTTCAGTTGAGTATTTTGATATTGCTTAGCATATCCACTCTAGCATGTTCAATTTTATAAAGAGTTTTAACCCCTTATTTCACTGTCTATAGCATTAAATCTGGCATTTCTATCTCAGCTATAAAAGCTATCTTTTTCACCACACTTCAGTGTGGCTGCTTGCACACAACTTGGGGTCCTTGACAAGGTGTTAAATCCTGAAGCCCAGAGGAATTGCATCCATCATCCATATGGAATCTAAGCCCCTTCTTGATCTAGAGGTGAAGGAGACATCGCCATCCCAGGGTCCACAGAATGGAGGAATAAAATATGGACTAGAGTGAACTTACTGACAGTCTACTATAAAAATATTGTGACAAGTAATAGAAGGTATTTTAGCATCGAGGTGGAGAAAGTGGCCACAGTAGCTGCTGAGGGCAGGGAGCGGTAGAAGAGATATGATGTAAGGGCATTTTTGGGATTTTGAGTTGTCCTTAACGGTTTTGCAGGGTCAGATGCTGAACTTTATATATCCTGCCATAACCCACTGAATGTACTGGGGGAGAGTGTAAACTACAAGGTAAAATATTATCCATGTGGTGCAGCAGTGCCCCAAAATGTGTTCTCCGAGTGTGATGAGTGTGCCGCAATGATGAGGGAGGTTGTTGGTGTGGGAGGAGTGGGGTGAGGGGTGCGAGGCATACAGGAAACTCTTATAGTTTTTTAGTGTAAATTTTTTTTTGTGATGTATACATCTTCAAAAAATACAATTTACAAAAATAATGTGGTGAGGGGTGGGGAGTGGGTTATATGGGAACCTCTTATGTTTTTTGTTTATTTATTTATTTATTTATTTATTTTTAAAGATTTATTTTTATTTATTTAATTCCCCTCCCCTCCCCCAGTTGTCTGTTTTTTGCGTCTTGTTTCTTTGTCTGCTTCTGTCCGCTTCTGTTGTCGTCAGCGGCACGGGAAGTGTGGGCGGCGCCATTCCTGGGCAGGCTGCTCCCTCCTTCGCGCTGGGCGGCTCTCCCTATGGGTGCACTCCTTGCGCGTGGGGCTCCCCTACGCGGGGGACACCCCTGTGTAGCACGGCACTCCTTGCGCGCATCAGCACTGCGCATGGGCCAGCTCCACAGGGTCAAGGAGGCCCAGGGTTTGAACAGCGGACCTCCCATATGGTAGACGGACGCCCTAACCACTGGGCCAAAGTCCATTTCCCTTATTATGTTTTTTAATGTAACTTTCCTTATGATCTATTAACTAATTAAAAAAAAATTTTGAAATCTAAAAAAAAATCCTGAATCCTAGGAGAGTGCTTACAAATAAATGAACTTTACATTTTCTAACTTTGTGCTCTGTCCACACTTGATTCAGCATGCTCAAACAGCCAACTTACATAGTTTTATGGCTCCTGATAGTACATGATGACTGGGTTCTTCATCTCTTTTAGAATAGAGTCTCTTTTGACTTTTATCAAATCTGGTATGCCTCTGAATGAGGTATATTGTAATGTAAACCAGGTTATGGCTTAGTATCCAGGGACAAAAATAAGGGCATATCCTATGGGAGTTGTATTAGCCAGCCAAAGGGGTGTTGATGCAAAATACCACAAATCTGTTGGCTCTTGTAAAAGGTATTTATTTGAGGTAGAAGCTTACAGTTACCAGGCCATAAAGCATAAGTTACTTCCCACACCAAAGTCTTTTGCCACGTGTTGGAGCAAGATGGCTGCTGACATCTGCCAGAGGTCAGGCTTCCTGGGTTGCTCTCTTCCAGGTCTTGCTTCTCTCTGGGCTCAGTGTTCCTCTCTTCCAAGGGCTTGCTTCTCTTTCCTCTGTGTGCTTACTTCCCAGGGCTCCAGCTTAAGACTTCAGCATCGAACTCCAACATCAAAAACTCCAACATTAAAAACCCCCAACTCTGTCCTTTCCCATGCCATTTATATGCGAGTCCCCACCCACCAAAGGTGGAGCTCAATGCCCTAATGAAGTGGCCCAATTAAAGCCTAATCATAATTTAATCACACCCAGGTACAGATCAGATTACAAACATAATCAAATATCTATTTTTTGAATTCATAACTATATCAAACTGGTACAGTGTATGTTATCCTGTGGTGGGGAACATTCTGCATCATCTTCAAACAAGGGTGTAGTACTAGACAATAATAGATAGAAGTCAGCCACTTCTGCAAGCTCAGAAGAGTCAGGGGGATTTGGGGATTCAAGAAATTTGTGGTGATGTCGTTAGTTGAAAGTTTCTATATTCTAATATTTTACATAGGATTTTTGTGTTTACATAGGATTCTGTGTTCGTGAGCAAGACTGGCCAATACTTTTTGCTATTTTAGGGTCTTTTTTAGGTTTTGCCACTATGAGTCATACTGCACTAGTAAGATTAATTGGAAAAGTGTCCTCTCTTTTGTATTGCAATCCTGTTAAATTTCCCCTTAAATGTTTGGGAGAATTCATGGGTAACACTATCTTGGGCTAGAGGATATTTTGGTTGAGGTGTGGGGTGGTGGGAAGAGATTTAAAATTACAAATTCAATTTTTTAAAGGTTTAGGATTATTTGGAGCTTTTATTTCTTCTTGTATCATTTTTGGTAATTTGTGTTTCTTTATGATTTTTTTCCTCCTTAATCTTAATTTCAAATTTATTGCTATATAGCAATTCATGATATTTTCTTTGTGTTTTTTAAATACATTTTTTATTGTAAAAGTTGTGAACTTACAAAACAATCATGCACATGTGTAGAATTTCAATACAACAATCCTTCACCAACACAACACACCATTATGGAACATTTGTTACAGATTATGAGATAATATCATTAAACTATTATCATTAAGTATGGTCCATAGTGTACATTTGGCATATTTTTCCATATCCTCCTATTATTAATGTAGTACTTCTTTGACATTGATTCAAGAATATTACAGTAATTCTATTATAGTCCACAGATAACGTTAATAGTATTTTTTCATGCTTCTCCACATTCCCACCACCCTGCAATAGTGATGTACATCCATTCTAGTTCACAAAGGCACATTCTTGCATTTGTACTATTGACCACAACTTTCATCCATCTGTGTCCACGGTTATTCAGTCCTTAGATTACTCTCTAGCTTTCTTTCAATTGAAATATATATCTCTAGACTACCCTTTTCAACCCCAATCTCATTAATAAACCAGCTACTACTCATTATAATGTGTTACCATCAATGCTATCCATTTCCACAGTTATACAGTCAAGTTAATTAAAACTCCTCATACATTAAGCATCAGTACTCCTTCACAGCCCACCTCATACCTCCTGATAACCTATACTCTAGGTTTTAGCTCCATGCATTTATTCTCTGTATTTGGTTCATATTAGTGAAACCAAGGAATAATTGTCCTTTTGTGTTAGGCTTATTTCACTTAGCATAATGTCTTCAAGATTCATCCATGTTAGGTGTCCCAATTTAATTTCTTCTTATCGCAGCATAATATTCCATCTTATGTGTATACCACATTTTGTTTATCCATTCATTGTTTGATGGACACTTGGGTTGTTTCCATCTTTTGGCAATTGAGAATAATGCTGCAATGAACATCCATGTGAAAGTGTCTGTTCATATCACCATTTTCGGTTCTTCTGGCTATATTCCTAATAGAGAAATTGCTGAATCATACAGAAGTTCTATATTTTGCTTCCTGAGTAAGCAACGAATGGTCTTCCATGGATACTTTACCATTTTATAATCCCACCAACAATGAAGGAGTGTTCTTATTTCTCCACATCCTCTCCAGCACTTATTGTTTTCTGGGGCTTTTTTTTGTGGGTTTTTTTTTTATAATGGCCATTCTTTTCTGTGTGAGATGATATCTCATTGTTGTTTTGTTTTGTATTTCCCTAATAGGTAGTGATATTGAACATTTTTTCATGTGCCTTTTGGCTATTAGTGTTTCCTTTGTGGTGAAATTTCTATTTAAGTTTTTGCCCATTTTTAAATTGGATTGCTTGCCCTTTTATTGTTGAGTTGCATAATCTCTTTATATAGAATGGAAATAAATCCCTTATTGGATATGTGGTTTCTGAATATTTTCTCCCATTGAATGCGCTGCCTTTTCATTTTCTTGATGATGCCCTTTGAATCACAAAAGTGTTTAAGTCTGAGGAGATCCCATTTATCCATATTTTCTTTCATTGTTAATAATTTCAGTGTAAAGTTTAAGAATCCACCACTTACCACCAGGTCTTTTCTTCCAGGAGCTTTTTGGTTGTTCCTTTTTATATTTAGATCTTTGATCCATTTTGACTTAATTTTTGTGTAAAATGTGAGATAAGGGTCCCCTTTGTTTCTCTTGCTATGGATATCCAGTTCTCTCAGCACCATTTGTTCAATAGACTATTCTGTCCCAGCTGGGTGGGTTTGACAGGCTTATCAAAAATCACTTGACCATAAATGTGAGGGTTTGTTTCTGAACCATTCTTTTGGTTCCATTGGTCTATGTGTTTATCTTTATGACAGTACAGTGCTGTTTTTATCATGGTAACTAGGTAATATGATTTAAAGTCTGGAAGTAAGAGTCTTTCAACTTTGATTTTCCTTTTTAAGGTGTTTCTGGCTATTCTAGAGCCCTTACCCTTCCAAATAATTTTATGATTGTGTTTTCCATTTGTTTAAAAAATGCTGGTGGAATTTTATCAGGATTGCATTGAATCTGTATATCAATTTTCATAATATTGACATTGTAGTGATATTTAGTGTTCCAATCCATGAGCATGAAATGTTCTTCCAATTATTTACGTCTTTTAAAAATTTCTTTAGCAGTGCATTCTAATTTTCTGAATACAATTGCTTTACATCCTTGGTTAAATGTTTTGTAAATGGATTTTTATTCTTACTTCCTCCTCAGATTGCTCATTACTAGTGTATAGAAACACCCCTGATTTCTGTGCATTGATCTTGTATCCTGACACTCTACTAAAATTGCTTATTAGCTCTAGCAGCTTTGTTGTTTATTTTTGGGAACTTTCTAGGTATAGGTCATATCATCTGTGATTGCAAATACTTCTTCCTTTCTGATTTGGATACCTTTCATTTCTTTTATTTGCCTGATTGCTCTAGCTAGAACTTCTATATTGAATAATGGAGACAGTGTGCATTCTTGCCTTGGTCCTAATCTCAACAGAAAATCTTTCAGTCTATCACCGTTGAGTACAATGTTAGCTGTGGTTTTTTTCATATATGGCCTTTATCATGTTGAGAAAGTTTCATTCAATTTCCATCTTTTCTAGTATTTTTATCAAGAGAGGATACTGTATTTTGTCAAATGCCTTTTCTGCATCAATTGATAGGATCATGTGCTTTTTTTTTTCTTTGATTTATTAATGTGATGCATTACGCTGATTGATTTTCTTGTGTTGAATGACACTTGCATGCCTGTTATAAAACCCACTTAATCATGATGAATAATTATATTCTTGTGTTGTTAGATTTGATTAGCAAGTATTATATTGAGGATTTTTTGCATCAGTACTCATTACGGAAATGAGTCTGTAATTTGTTATTTCATTCTTCTACTTGTTTTGGGAATAGTTTGCTGTTCTTTCCGAGTCTTTCCAGCTGTGTAGTTACATCACTGATTTAAATTCTTTCTTCTCTTTTAATGTAAGCATTGAGGAGTATAAATTTCCCTATCAGCCCTGCCTTCACTGTACCCCATAGGTTCTCATGTGTTGTGTTCCCATTTTCATTCATCTTGAGATATTTATTGATTTCTCTCACAATTTCTTCTTTGACTCACTGATAATTTGAGTGTATCTCCATATATTTGTGAATTTTCCTTTTTACAGCCTCTTGTTGATTTCCACCTTTATTCCATTATGATCAGAGAACATGCTTTATATAAGTTCAATCTTGTTGAATTTTTTGAGATCTACTTTGTGACACAACATATGGTCTATCCTGGAGAAAGATCCATGAGCACTTGAGAATACTGTATGTTCTGCTGTTTGGGGGTGTAGAGTTCTGTATATGTCAATTAGATTTAGTACATTCAATCTCTCTGTTTCATTATTGATCCTCTGCCTAGATGTTCTATCCAATGCTGAGAGTGGTGTTTTGAAGTCTTCAACTATTATTGCAGAGATATCTTTTTCTCCCTTCTTCAGTTTTGCCAGAGTTTGCCTCATGTTATTTGGGGCATTCTGGTTAGGTGCATATACATTCTTCCTGGTGAATTGCCCCTTTTATTGACATATGATGTCCTTCCTTGTCTCTACTAACAGATTTGCTTTTGAAGTCTATATCATCTGATATAAGTATCGCTACTCCAGCTCTTTTTTGGTTACTGTATGCATGGAAAATCTTTTTTCCAGCCTTTCACTTTCAATCTTTTGATATCCTTGGGTCTAAGGTGAATCTCTTGTAGATAGCAAATAGATAGCTCATATATTCTTATCCATTCTGCCAGTCCCTGTCTTTTGATTGGGGAGTTTAATCCATTAGCATTCAATGTTTTTACTGTAAAGGCAGTTCTTATTTCACTCATTTTGACCTTTGGGTTTTATTTGCCATATTTTATTTTCACCAATCTTTTGAGAGTTTTAGTTACTTTTACTGATATAATTTGCATTTCTAGACTCTCTTCCAAGTCTCTCTCTTGTCTTTTCTTCCTGTTAAACTCTATTTAGTATTACCTGTAAAGCCTGTCTCTTGGTTACAAACTCAGTTGCAGTTTATCTATAAATATTTTAAATTCGTTCTCATTTTTGAAAGAAAATCTTGCCAGATATAAGGTTCTTGGCTGGCAGTTTTTCCCTTGCAATATCTTAAATATATCATACCACTGCTTTCTTGCCTCCATGGTTTTGGCACTTAATCTTATTGGGTATTCCTTTTATGTTATGCATCACTTTTCTCTTGTTGCCCTCAGAATTCTGTCTTCGTCTTTGGCATTTGTCTCTCTATTTAATAGGTGTCTCAGAGTTGGTCTATTTTGATTTATTCCTATGGAGGCTGAAGAAGTACTGTCCCTTCTGCCTTTTAGGGGTTGGGGATGGAAGGATAAGTACCCACCAGTTCAGTCCATGTAGGCTGAAAGTGCCTGCCATTGCCTGGAGAGGCTAAGAAAACACCAATCCCCTTCTATCTATTTGGATGAGGGGGTGGATCCATAGGCACCCAACAGTTCAGTTCCTGTAGGCCTAAAAGGCCTGTTGTTTCCCAGAAAGACTGAGGAAACACCAGTCCCCTCTTATCCTATTGGATCCAAAAGGCCCAACCATTCAGTCCTTGCAGGCCGAAAGTGTCTGCCATTGCCCAAAATAGCTGAAGAAACACAGCTCCCCTTCTATCTTACTGGGGATGGGGATTGAGCTACCAGTGTCTCACAATTCAGTCTGTGTGGACCAAAAGCACCTGCAGTTACCCAGAGATGCTGGGGAAACACCACTCCCCTATTGTTCTATCAGGGACGGAGGTGGATCCACAGGAGCCCAACAGTTCAATCCCTGCCAGTAGAAAGTGACTATTGTTGCCCTAAGAGGCTGAGGAAACATCAGCCTTCTCCTATTCAATAGAGGTAGATGGGTGGGGATGGAATTGAAGTTGCTCAACAAGCCAGTTTGTGTGGGCCAAAAGTGCCTGTAGTTTCCCAGAGACACCAAAGAAATACAGATCCTCCCCTATCCTATTGGGATGCAGGGAAGGAGCCCCAAATGTCTGACTATTCAATCTTTGCTGGCCGAACATGCCTGCAGTTGCCCAGAGAGGCTGGCACAGGTCCCTCCAGCGCCCTCCCTTCCAGAGGTGGGGCTGATACCTAGGCTACAGCTGCAATCAATATGGGTGGAAAGAAGCCAGTCCCTACAGTCACTGATTTTCATTCAGTCCTGCTTCCTTTCAAGCTGGAGGCAAAGTTAAAATGGTGGCTACCAGCTTCTTTCCAACTTGCACAGGTTCAAACTTTAGCTATTCTTAGAATTTGACTTTAGTGAATTTAATTTACTAATCAGTAGCTTAGCTTAAGTTCCTTCCTGACCATCTCTTCCTCCCCTGTTTTTGAGAAATGGAGCTTCCAGCTTCAGCCCCAGAATAGCCCCCAAGGCAGCTTGTACTGCCAGTGGAGTATGGGCACCAGCCGCTACAGCATAGAGTGCTCCACTTATGAATGTTCCCCTCAGATGAGCAGTTCTCCTCCTTCCATTCTTTCAAGGATATTATAGGATGCTTTTCCGGCCTCCTGGGGCCCCCAAGCAGGTGCTTTAGATAGCTCTGAGTAATTACTAACTGCCCTGTAGGACAAGCTGACTCTTGGAATGGCTTACTCAGCCACCATCTTGCCCTCACATCTCCTTTGTGTTTTTAATGTCGGTAAGGTTTATTTGTTTTTCATTGGTGCATGGTTCCTTTTTCTTTTTTAATTATTTTTTATTAAAGCAGTTGTAGTTTTACAGAAAAAAAATGCAAATAGTGCATAATTACAATATACTTCCCTCACACACACACTTTCCTCATACTTCTAAAAATATTTTCCCATGTACCACTGTGTTCTTAACACTTTGTAGTAGAAAAATATTCCTGTATGTGTGTGTCTTCATCTACTGCCAAAATCACTGTTATACATTCCCTATATTATCTTCCAGCTATCCTCCAAACTAACATTAACTTCCCTAGACTACCCATTTCAGCCACAATCTTATCCATAAATTAGCAGTGTTTGTTACACTCATTTGTTTGTTACACAAATTAGCAGTGTTTGTTACCATCAACTCATTTGCAATTTTTGCAATTGGCCTTATTAAACATTCTACATACATCCAGCATCAGCCTCCCCTTGTCATGTCCCTGTTTATTTCTGATGTTGGTGATTTTATTTTATTATGACCAAATATGCTTGGAATTTATTAATTTTTATCACACTTTCTAATAGACAAAATTTTGTTTTTATTTGCTCTAGTGTATGCATTTCTCTTTATTTAGAATCTAACTCTATAGTAATTCTTAAATAGTGTGTTTCCCTTCTCTTCCTATACCTATTAAATAAAATCTTTAAGATAGTGTACTCTCAAGTTTGTCATACGTATTTATGAGAAATATATATATATATATGAACAATAGTAGAGTGGTCAGCATCTATCATAAATCCAGAAAATTCTCAGTGTAGACTCTATCTGAATTTCTTAATAGTTATATGAAAATGGAAGATTAATATATTCAACCTCAGTTTCCTCATCTGCAAAATGGAAATACAACATCTTCCTCTTGGGATTGTTGAAAGAATCAAGCGAGCAGACATATTTAAATCTATGTCCTTTCTAGGTTCTTTGTAAATATTGGTTGAATTCCATATTTTTTTCTTTCTTTTGTAAATGTAGAAATTGTAGTGCAGTGGCTAATAACTTCAACAAGTCAATCTTTCTTGTAAGCTGGTAATTCAATGAAACTGGACTTCAACTTTCTTAAGTCCTTTTTGAGCTAACATTTTCCAACTGGAAAATAATTATGAAAGAAAAAAGCAATTGGTCATTTTCAGTTTTTGCTCTAAATTTAACATATAAAGATGACCCCTCAACCTTTAAATATTTATTATGTGCTCATATCCTTTTTCCAAACACCATTATTGTTCCCATTGAATTGCCTTTTATATTGCAATGACCTTTTAATCCATTTTCTCTTTGGTTGCAATGACCCATACCATTAAGCAAAACTCAGCTGTCTTGCAAAAAATACATAAACACCAAACTCTGATTTATAAGTGCCACACAAATTAAGTTGCAAACCTTTTCAACAAAATTACATTTGCATTTTCTACCACAGTGTGCTGTTTCCTTGGCTGTTAGGCAATTTTTTGTAGGAAGGAAACATGTTGGCCCTGAAAAAATATTAGATGTTTGCTGAAGGATTCAGCAGTTAGTGTTAGGGATTCTATAAATGTTTCATTCAATTTTAACACAATATTTACATATATTTAAATGGTAATGAAAACAAAACTTCATTCAAAAGTGTTCTAATTAAAAATTGTAACACATTAGATCCTAAGATTAGTATCTTGTGCTGGCATATTAACCAATTTTGGGTGCAAACCTTAGACACTCCCATTTCTTTTAAATGTATATCGATTATGATTTTTATACACTGTCACTTGTTTTCAATAACAAGGAAGGAAGGAAAGAAGGAAGGAAGGAAGAAAGGAAGGAAGGGAGGGAGGAAAGGAGGGAGGGAGGGAGGGAAGGAGGCCAGAGAAAAGGAAGACATCATGATTATATATAATGGGGCACAAGTTAGTTACTTAAAGAAAAATAGATAAGCACTAACCAGAGGAAGTGCTATGGAAACATCACTTATATCTACTACACATAAGTGACAGAAACAATTACGTGTGGCCATCAGCATGGCCAATTTAGAAAACTAACAATCACTTTAGTTGTCAGTGAACCAGGACATAAAGAACTGTTGGGACAAAATAATTCCTTTTGAGAGGTAGGGAAAAGGACAACTTTGCCTTGGCTCCCTCACAGGACCTAATTTTTTATTTATCATGAATGAAGCTGAATGAAACGTATCTACAAAAATATTTAGCTTCTGATGCAACATTTATGGTCTTTTTTTTTTTTAAGATTTATTTATTTACTTACTTCTCTCCCCTCCCCCCCCCTGCCCACCCCAGTTGTCCGTTCTGTGTCTATTTGCTGTGTGTTCTTTGTCCGCTTCTGTTGTTGTCAGCGTCATGTGTTTCTTTTTGTTGCGTCATCATGTTGTGTCAGCTCTCCTTGTGTGTGGCACCATTCCTGGGCAGGCTGAACTTTTCTTTCGCGCTAGGCAGCTTTCCTTCCTGGGTGCACTCCTTGCACTTGGGACTTCCCTGCGTGGGGACACCCCTGCATGGCACGGCACTCCTTATGTGCATCAGCACTGCACGTGGGCCAGCTCCACATGGGTCAAGGAGGCCCGGGCTTTGAACCGCAGACCTCCCATGTGGTAGACGGACGCCCTAACCACTGGGTCAAGTCTGCTTTCCCTATGGTCTTAAATAAGACCATAAAATAGATATTTTAATTAATGTTAGAGAAGAAAATAGTGTTCCACTCTCTAAGGAAATATCTCATCACCAAAGACATACCTTGCATCACCTATTAGAGATAATCAGGCAATATACAGGAAAGATCTTAAGGATCAGAATCTAATAGACCTGAAGTATCCTATATTGTATGTGAGTTTATTACCACTGCTTTTGCTTTGTATCATCATCTTCTTTACATATTCACTATCTATAGGAAAATTTAAAGTATCAGAAGTTAATCTAGAATCACGTTTATGAAAAATTCTCAATACATCAGTTATTGTGTTTAGTAACAGAGGAAAGGCATACTTTCACATGATTTTTAGTTGCTCTCAAAATAATTTAATTCAACCCATTCAAGTGAGCAGACACAGGTCCTGGGAGATTAAATGATTTGACCAAGGTCATCGAAAACCTTATGTCAGAACTAGGAGAATCCACCTCTTGTCTCACACTTTAATGTATCTGGTGCATTCGTTTCTTATTTAAAATGTTTCAAGTCCCTTTCTCTCTCTCTCTCTCTCTCTCTCTCTCACACACACACACACACACACACACATACACAAATATCCACAAATCAGAAACAAAGGAACTAGGAAAATCAAGACATATCCAGGGAAGCGGACTTGGCCTAGTGGTTAGGGTATCCGTCTACCACATGGGAGGTCCGCGGTTCAAACCCCTGGCCTCCTTGACCCGTGTGGAGCTGGCCCATGCGCAGTGCTGATGCGCTCAAGGAGTGCCCTGCCACGCAGGGGTGTCCCCTGCCTAGGGGAGCCCCACGCGCAAGGAGTGCACCTGCCCGGTAAGGAGAGCTGCCCAGTGCGAAAGAAAGTGCAGCCTGCCCAGGAATGGCACCGCCCATGCCCAGGAATGGCACCGCCCACACGGAGAGCTGATGCAGCGAGATTACGCAACAAAAAGAAACACAGATTTCCATGCTGCTGACAACAACATAAGCGGACAAAGAAGAACACGCAGCATATAGACACAGAGAATAGACAACTGGTGTGGGGTGGGGGGAGGGGAGAAAAATAAATAAATAAATCTTTTAAAAAAAAGACATATCCATATACGTGGAATCATTTATTTAAAATAATACAATTATAATCATTGCTGAGTGTGTGTAGGAGCATGCATACACTGAGCTCATGTACACATAAAAGGAGACAGCAATAATGAGAGATGGCATTAGATCATAAAATGTAATCTTTCCAAAACTTTATGGTTAGCCTTAAGAACGGACAGATGAGGACGAATGTGTCAACATAGCAACATAGTGCACCTTACTCTCATCAGAAATTCTAACGAAATCTCATGATAACATCATGGACAATGCAGAAAAGATGCTGGAAGACAGAACAGCAAAGACAGGTAACTTAAAGAATTATAAAGCAGCCGGATCCCCAAGTCAGGGGACCTAGCTCAGTCTGGAGGACTGAGATATGTTCACTCTGCTGCGTTAACTGATACCAAAGATCTTTGAAGTAGTTTAATGCATACACACGTTAGCTTACAGTATAGTTTCAAGAGAAACACACTGGGAAGATATTTGGAGGGGCCACAGTGGTGTCAAGAACTGTCAAGGGTCTGACTTTTACCCTGCTAACAAGCTGACAAAGGCCTTTATTACTCACAGCAAGGTAGGCTGCATGAACTTCATGTTTGCATCAGTTCTCCAAGTTCATGGGATTCTGTATGAGGAGGTGACAGAGGCAGTAGGATAATAAGTCCAGAGCCTCCTCCAAATAGCCAAGAGATCTGCCCCAACACCATCCAGAGCCAGGTCTGCCTTGGTAAGACTACCAACAAATTCAAAGTTAGAAGGAAATTTTCATTGAAAACTGGTATAATTATTTTTAGGATAGTTTATAAAGAAATACACCAACCATTTCCTGACTTGTTATTCAAGGGTTAGAAATCTTAACTATTTGCCTTCTGCCTAAGAGGCGATAAACACATTTAAGATCCTTCCCTACTTAACTGAGAATTCACATGTTAAAAAAAAAGCCAAGTGATCCCTGTGGTTTTAGTTCCTAAACACACTGTGCTTGTCATTATAAAGTCTTAACAAGCTAAAAAATATTTTATTTTATCTCACTTTATCTTGTAACAGAGTATAATGCCAAGGAAAGATTTAGCTAAAAGCCTTCTGCCAGTTTTTCTTTGCCAGTATTCTCAGCCATGGGGTGTTCAAAATTTTCTTCATAACAAGAGGGCAGACACGGCAGAGATACTGCTTCATTTTCAAGTCAAAAGTGAAACTCTGAATAAAGAGATACTTCTGCACCATTTGGCTTCAATCTTTCATTTACATTAGACATTTTAGACACAATCTAGGTAATTCCTGATTTAAGCAATTTCTGGAAGATTTTATTTTAAATGGCAAGCAGGGCATTTCAAGATTTTTTTCCTTTACCAATGCTTCCACTGAGTTCATATTTGTATATGCGGTCTTCAAAATGACAACGACCTACTTACAAAAGATGGATGTTCTTCATAATGAGTCAATTAATCTTGCTTATAATCTGTTTTACACTTAAAAATGGAATATACATCACAGTTACCAAAGAGCGATCAGAGCTAAGCATTCAGCTTCCAGTTATGAACACTCTGGATTCATGTGAATTCTTTGAAGCCTATTTCCCAACTCATTTCAAATTATTCATCTTTGCAAACAAGTCTTCACCCTTGCCCATGCTTCATATTAGCACTGTGTTGGAGAAGACAGAAATGGATAAGTACAGGTAGAATTATGTTGTCAGTTTTTTTCAGTGATAAATATTAAGGAATAGATTACTAGACACACAGATTTCCTGTGTTTCTGAGCAACTCCCTTGACTGTTCCTTGCCCCTACCTACCAGAATAAGCAAAGCTACCAAAAGATTTCAGCCACAGGATTCAGATTCACCAATGTTTTGTTGCTAGTCTTGGGTGTAAATACATTATGCACTTTGGCATACTGCTTTCTGTGTGAAAAAGTTAGGGAAGACCTTATCCAAGGGCACAGAATCCTTTAAAGTAGTGGTTAGTGGACTCCTCAATGTCATCTACTTTTACTGAATTGTCAACCAAGTTTCCAAAAGGCATAATAGTAAAATAAATGAAAATTAAGTTCCAATTTCAAATGGAATTACAACGAACCTGTTTAGAAATCTCATGTGATAAACTGTGCTTTCTTTTTAACTTTCACTTTGTTTCTTCTATTCTGTTTTTTGTTTTGTTTTGTTTTAACATATGGTAACTTTAATAGTTGAAGTAGATTCAAGTGGAATAAGGACTTTTTTTTTGCTTAGCTGAAATCAGTGCCAATGATGAAGATTATGTGTTCTTTCTGTGCCAATCAACAAGTTTACAATTCATAATATCTTCCCTGTGTTACATCTTGTCTGAAGATTCACTTGGGGGAAGCAGATGTCGCTCAAGTGGTAGAGCTTCTGCCTACCATATGGAAGGACCCAGATTTAATCTCTGGGGCCTCCTGGTGAAAAAGAAGAAGAGAAAGTGTGTACATGTGGCGAGCCAGTGCCCACTTGAGTACCCGCGTGGTGAGCCAGCGCCCGTACAAGTGAGTCATGCATCAGGATGACACCTCAAAAGAGACTACAAGAGGAGAATCAAGGTGAAGCGCAGCAGAAACCAGGAACTGAGGTGGCACAATTGACAGGGCACTCCAGGATCAAATCCTATTGATCCTATAGGAGAGAAAATGAGAAGACAACACAGACAGCAAAAACAGCAGGGTGGAAGGAGGGGAAGGGGCAAAAATAAATAAATAAATCTTCTTTAAAAAAGATTTTTGTGGCACCATTTCAGTTAAAAGGGAGGAAACAAGGACTACCAGGCCTTGTACATATTTATCCAAACAAATGCTTGCATAAAATCCCTTAGGGGGAGTTTTTCTAATGTTGAAGGGGCTAGTGTCTTGTCTAAGACCATATAGTCATTCAGCAGAAGAACCTAGATTTTCTCCTGGGTCTACTTTTTCTTTCTACTGCCCCCATTTGCCAAATTGTCTTTGTTCATATCATCTTATCTGAGCTGCCTCTTCCCTCACTTTACTCAGCCTTAGTTTCTGCTCAGAAAAGCCACTGTGAGAGCTTTTCATAGAGGATATTTTCAGGACACATTCCTTTTGCATTTCCTCTCTTTAAACTTAATTGACATATTTTAATCTGTCTTTAATCCTAAATCTTCCCTAAAGTTTATCTTGGATGTTTAATTTCAGACTTCAGTGTGTCCTACTGATAAAAATTAAAAGAGATAGTTATTGGATTTTATTAAAATGTCAAAAAAATCATAGTAAATGCATTTGTTTTAAATAGTGCACCTCTAATACTAAAATGCTACAGTAATGGTGCAGCAACCAGCCTGATGTCAGCAGCTGAAACAACAACAAAAATATTAAAAGGTGTAATCTTATTCAAATGCAGCTCTCATCTCCATTCATCTGCCTACCATGCACTACTCTGTGATTGTCTGTCAAGTGGGAAGAGCAGAAGATGCATTAAATAGAATCAATAGGCATTACAGAGTGTTCTGCAAAGGAACTGCCACTTAGTTCATGGTGGAAAATCGACTTCCAGAGGAGGATTGCAAGATGTGGTCTTAAATTAGATCCAAACATCTTTTAAGCCTTCAGAATAATATTACCTGGACTAGTATTGAGCAAATATTTTTTGACCACCTACTGGGGAGATGCCCTAGTTGGGAACTGGGTTGACAAGATAAGTCACCACCCTTGAAGATCTAATAACCTAGTGCAGTACTGGCCAAGGTACTAGTTGTAAACACTGGCAAGCCTTGTGATGAAACCTTGTTCCCTGAAGATTAGGGCTCACACAGCTGAGGTTTAAAGATGTACACAGTGGGAAAAAATGGAGAAGCAAAAGGAGCAAGTCCATGTTAGAAAAAAAATCACTAAATTGGAGGAAAAATAAGAGTGACTATTGTGTTACTCCTGAATAGTTTTACCTATGGGTAGCATGGGTCTGAGTTCCTGATCTTTGCCTTAATTTTAAAGTTCTGTGTCATCTAAATTTGCTAATAATACAAGAACCACCCATGGCCCTAACCCAGCCTCACTGATCAGAATCTGTGTGAAATGGGATGCTGCATTATTAAGAGGTGCCCTGGGTAATTTTATTAGAATTGCTGCTTGCAACTCTACTATTTGAGTTTCATCCTTGTTGTAGGTTGAATTGTGTCCCCAAAAAAGATAGGTTCAAGTACTGGCCCTATTACCTGTGAATGTGAACTTATTTGGAAAAAGGTCTTTGCAGATGTAATTAGTTAAGATGAGGATGATGGGAACGAGTGTTGTTGGGGGTGGGAGAGGGGGGGTGGGGGGATGGGGTTGAATGGGACCTCACATATATATTTTTAATGTAATATTATTACAAAGTCATTAAGAAATAAAAAAATTAAAAAAAAAATGAGGTCATACTGGCTTAAGGCAGGACCTAATCCAGTATGAGTGGTGTACTTAGAAGCACAGGGAAATTTGGACACAGAGACACAGAAAGAAGAAAATGCCATATGAAGAGAGAGGCACAGATTGTAGTAATGCCAAATAATGCCTAGGATTGCCTACAACTACTCAAATCAAGGAGAGAAGCATGAAACAGACTCTTCCCTAGAGACTTCAGAGGCAGCATGCCTTGCTTTCGGTCTCTAGCATCCAGAATTGTGAAAGAATAAATTCACTGATTTAAGCCATGCAGCTTGTGGTAATTGGTTATAGCAGCCCTAGGAAACTAAGACGATCCCTTGGGTTGAGCAAAGGGTCTCAAACTTTAGCTTGCACAAAAGCACCTGAATCTCCACTATTTGAGCTACATCCCTTTAGTTTAACAAGATCCTTTTAAAATTAGGAGGACTCATGCAAAGAAAGGTAAGATTCCTGGGTCCCACCCTTCAAGAGTTTAATTTGAGTGGGCCTGCTGCAGGGCTCATTGATCTTTCTTTTGACACACATGCTGAGAGATCGTGGTGAAGGTGGTCTCTGAAGGTTGATTTAAGATTTAGTCCTAGTGAAAATAAATGAAATCCACATATTTCTTCTTGTGCTTTGGTGTGAAAGGGGGATTTGAGAATTGTCTTTAATTCCAGAGTGTAAATCACTGCCATGTAAGCTCTGTGAGGACAGGGATGCTTTTTCTATTATGTACAGTGATGTATGCCCCACACCTAGAAGAAGGGCCTTTGCACAGTAGATGCCCCAAAACTATTGGTTGACTTAATGAATGAACTCAAGGTGTTAGGCCATCATGTCTCCTACCCTTGCTTTCCACCCATCTCACCTCAAGTGGTATATGTAGGCAGAAGGAATTCTCAAATGGAGAGTGGGGTGGCGGTGTTAGGAGTAGAGGGAAAAACTCTGAAACTCACTGGAACTTCAGGATGGAGAAGAAAGGGTTAATAATGACAGGTCCTGAGGGACAGGGTCCCCTTCAACTCTGCTGGCTTCACAGGGCCTTCGAGGGCTGACCTAGTCTTGGGTACCCATCACTAATTGTCCAGGAGGCTGTTGGTTGATATTGTTAAAGCCACAGCTTGAGAATCCTGGGGGGGCAGGGGTGAGGTGAGGTGCTGAGGAGGAAATAGACACAAAGTGAGATTGTCGTTTTCTCTTCCCCTTCCTCCCTTATTCTCTGAGCGTCTCCTGTGCTTATGGTGACATGTTATTGCATTTGATGTGCCAACAGATGAAAGGATGAGGCCCTGGTATCACAGGGGTTGGGTTGACAATACCACCTAGGATCTTTTCAGCTTTGTATGGGGCTCTGTGTCCCTTCTTTCTGCCTGAGTGTTCACTTGGTCCTGTGTTCAGAGAAGAGAGATCCTGAGCTTTTAGCGACCTCACTAGCGGAGGCAAAATGCCAGCCTTGGTATGTAGCTCTTTTGCTTTCTTCCAAAGGCTTCTGCCAGCAAGGAAGGCTTCCTGGGGCTAGAATTGTCCCTTGCAGAGACACTTCCCGTCCCTGCCTGAGCCGCTGGGTGTGAGGATTGTTATGGGCACACTAAACGGCTTCCTCCCAGCTGTTCCTGGATCTGGTCTGTTGTCCTTGAGAGCCATATATTTTCAGGGGCTGGGGTAGAAAGTTTTTAGGAACTGGATTTGGGGTCTAGGAAGTGGAGTCCATAGCAGGGTGTGCTGTAATAGCAGGAAATACCACCTCCCACACAATTACCAAGTACTATGTGAGGGAAGAGAAAGAAATAAAGTGCAATGTATGTGATGTATATAATGAATCATGTTCATGTAGCTCTCTTCTGATGCTTTCTGAATAGTGCTGAGAAAGTTTGGATGGGTGTTTTTCCTTACTGATTTTCCATCACAGGGTCTAGGGCTGCTATTTTGAATATGTAGAGTGCCAGAGAGGGTTTTCTTCTGTAGACAATGAGATCCGCACTGTTCTGAGGCCCTACAGGGCATAAAATGTCCTTTGTCAAAGCTCAGTACAGCATTTCTTTTATACGTATGAACAAGAGTTTTAGAGAATCTAGCTTTGTGAGTGACACGAGGAATGGAGATAGCTCTAGTTTGTGAACAGGGCTTTGTCCTTCATCGTTTCATTTCATTTTTGATAGTTAACCTGAAACAGCCACTTACTTTAAAACAATTATGCTATTTGTGGAGCATGTGGTAGTTAACCAAGCATCTTAACAGGTGTTTTTTCATTTTGCACTTCGCAGTGAACTTGAGAAACTGATTTATTGTTCTGCTTTTTATAGTATGAAAGTGAGACTCAGAGATGTTAAATAAACTACCCAAGACAACACTGCCAGTGAGTTGCAGAGCAGACACTAAATACAGATATTATTCCAAATCCCTCTCTCTAAGCAGCCTAAGACTTTCATAATGAAAGGGAAATAAAATCCCAAATATGAGCAGGAAGTTCGTACAGAAAATGCTGGAATCTTGTTCACACTGACATTTGAATGCCTAGATAAATTAGGCAGTTACTCAGGTTGTTTGATTTAATACGATAGTTCTCAAAATGTGGTCTCTGAACCAGAAGCATCGGTATCACCTGGGAACTTGTTAGAAATTCAGAATCTCAAGCTCCACCCCAAAACTACTGAATCTGAAACTGGGGAGAGGGCCCAGCATCTGCATTTTAACCAGTCCTATAGATGATTCTGATACATGCTATTATTTGGGAACCTTTAATTTAAAGGATACAGTTTCACAATGTCCCTCCCTCATCCCCTTCCCCCCAAGTGAGACCTTTAATTAGAAACCTTTCCTGATACATAATAAGCACTGTCCTGTAACAGTGCATCAGAAATACATTCTCTTGAACAGGTAATGAGAAACATGCATAAATGTAATAAGAGGTTGGATGGGTGAGGGCAAAGGAAAAAATGTTTGGGTTGAGAACACGGAGTTTTTCTGAGAAGCTGTTGGGAGCCTCAGGTCTGGGGGCATCAAAATTGAGAAAAGAAAGAAAGGAAAGGAAATATTACACAGAGGGCTGAATTCTAAATTCCCACTTCCTAACTGTGTCTGAGAATAGTTCCATCGCAATCAGTTACTTTTCCTGAAATGCCATTCTCTTTCTTAATTGATAATTCCAGTCCACTGGACCAATCAATCAATAATTCTAATCTGCTAAATTTAAAAAGCAAAGCAAAAGTAGTGAGGGAGTCACTGGAAATCATCTCTGTCAAGAAAGAAGACATCCCTACTTTAATTCTGAAAGGAATATGGCTAAGGGGAAGTAGGAGGTGCTCATCTGAGGCAGCCTATTGCATGTGCCTGCACGGGCTCCTAAGAAGACAGCAAATGTAGCACTCAGAGAGACACTGTGGGTCTGGAAGAACTAATAAGGGGATGCAAATAAATGCCCAAAAGTTGGTTGCTCCCAATCAACCCAACATGCTCAGAGTGAACCATCTTCAAGGATGGTTTCCAGTCCTCCAGCTTGTTTTCATCAGTATAATTTAGTGACAACAACCAAAAACTTTACTGGGTGGAAATCATATAAATCACTTTTTTCCCATTAAAAAATTAAAATGGAAATACTGTGATGCTACACAGTAGTGAAGGCCCTTTTGCTGTTCATTTTGGCCAGGGTTGGAATCTAGCTGTCAGGGAACTTCTCACTACTTCAGAAAGCAGCCCCACTGCTGAACCTTAGCCTCAAGAAAGTTGTGTCCCTTGATAGATCTTTGTTGTCTCTACTACTGAATGGGCAACACTTACATGAGTAAATTACATCTGATGATATAGACTTTTTATTGTATATGCCTAAGAGAAAACTCAAAAGCCCTTGCTATAATAAATATACTGATTTCTTGCAGATATTTTACTTAGAGGATAACTTCACTGAAGTCAAATAATCTTAGTTTCAGAACCAGCCTTCATTCTTCTCTAGAGCAGGAACTCCTAAATCATGATGTTGCCTTTTGGTGTCACCTATTGATGGCAAGTGCAACAAAAAATTGTCAATTGGGTTCCTCCTTCTCCTTCATTTTCCATTTCTCTGTGCCCTCCTTCTTTTACTCTTCATTTTCTAGGTCTTCTAATGATTTCTTACAGATATCAGGTCATGGATCATTTGTTCTCCTCCTGATCTGAGATTTAGCTAACACATTTTTAGAAATGGAAAGGAAGAGAAATAGTCATATTACACTATTGGAATAATGGGAAGTGATCTGTTTTTCCTCTTACCAAAAATAAATTTGTTTTAGGCTTAAATGGAATGATTCCCTCCTTTAATCCTAAATAATCCCTTTATTGAGCATCTCTTTATGATATATGTCAGGCACCAAGAATGAAGTAGTAATGGGGATGGATAAGGTCCCTCATCTCCTGGAGCTTATTTTATAGTGAAAAGAGACAGAAAATAAACAAATAAGCAGAATAACAATCAAGATAATTTTGGAGAGTGATGCATGCTGAAAAGAAAGCCAAGAGGACAATGTGAAAATGAATGCCTACTTGGAGATAGGGAGGGTAATCTAGATTGGTTGGCAAGAAAAGCCTTCTTGAGATGGTGACATTTGAGCAGAAACCTTAATGGAGTTATGGAATGGGCCCTATGAAAATCAGGGGGCAAAGAGTCTCTATCAGAGGGAGTAGGAAGGACAAATGCCCTAAGGTAGGAAAACTCTGTTGTGTGGTTGAAGTGTGCAAGAAATGAAGACGGGGGACAAGTCAGAATCACATAAGACTAACAGGACATTTAGATATTTTTCTGAGTGTGAGTGGAAGCATGATCTGATTCATGTGTTAAAAAGATCACACCAGATGCTGTGCAGAGTGGCAAGAATGGAAACTGGGAGGCGAATTGAGAGGCTGTTACATTAATTCGGGCAAGGGTTTATGGTGACTTAGAGTAAGGTCTTGTAGCAGAAATGGAAAGAGTTGGTTAATTGATGGCATCATACTGGTTAGGGAAGATTCAATTTCAAAAATATCGAGTTATTAAATGGCACAGTAAGGGTAATGGGAAAGGTGTCTATAGTATCTGCTAGAATAGAAGATAAAACTTTCAAGACAGCAGAGACAGAAGTTTTAGATTATTTCGTGTTATGGGGACATTTATAAAAACCAAATTGTCAAACGATTTATCAATCACTTATTTTTTAAATGATTTGAGTATCATTTGTTGAAAAATAAATAGATTTAAATAAACAGAGAAACTTCTGCTCCTTTGAGTCTCACACCTGTCATCTACGGCATTCTCTGCTGCTCCTGTCATCTGGTGTCTTGGTCATCACACTCCATTGCCAAGACTTCACCTGGCTACTGTGTTTCTTTTCCATGCCAACCCCTTCCACCATTCCTGATGAAGCAAACATCCTTACAAACAACTATTCTGTCGTTTCAGCTTCCTACTTCCTTCACAGAGCAGGGCAGGCAGAGACTGACTCTGTCCCCCAAGGGTTCACTAGGGACCAGAATGCTTAAACACATGGAGGGTTTGGTTATTTGTTTTATTTTGTTTTGTTTCTCCTGATTGATTTATATTGAGAATGAGTTCTTTCTATGAGATTCCAGAAAACCAGCTGTCGGTTTAGGTCAGTGTTTTAGTCAGCCAAAGGGGTGCTGATGCAAAATACCAGAAAACGGTTGGTTTTTATAAAGGGTATTTATTTGGGGTAGGAGCTTACAGATACCAGGCCAAAAAAGCATAAGTAACTTCTCTCACCAAAGTTTATTTTCACATATTAGAGCAAGATGGCTGCTGATGTCTGTGAGGGTTCAAGCTTTCTTGGTTCCTCTGGGCTCAGCTCCTCTGTTTACTCCAGAAGGTCAGCTATAAACTATGAGGCTCTCTAGGCTTTGCCTCTCTCCACAGGTCTCTCCACTCCAGAAGGTCAGCTGTAGACTATCAGGAGAATGACTCTATCTCTCTCCCTGGGGCTCCAGCATTAAACTCCAACATCAAAACTCCAACATCAAAAACCCTCAACTCTGTCCTTTGCCATGCCTTTTATCTGTGAGTCCCCACCCCTTGGTGGCCCTAATGACATGGCCCAATCAAAGCCTAATCATAACTTAATCACACCCAGGAACAGACCAGATTACAAACTAATACAATATCTATTTTTGGTATTCATAACCATGTCAAACTGCTCAGTCATATTTTCATGGATTGAATTACGTCCCCCACAAAGACATGTTCCAGTACTATCCCCTGGTCCTGTGGATGTGCACTCATTTGTAAATGGGATCTTCAAAGTTCCTATTAAGATGAGGCCACACTGAAACAGAGTTGTCCTTAATCCATCATGACTTAAGTCCTTATAAACAAAGGAAATTTGGACACAGTAGTAGAAATGAGGAGGAGACAGAGCGAGACAGATCACAATGTGGTGAAGGCAAAGACTGAGTTATAGATTGCTGGCAAGCCACTACTAGAATTCTACAGACTTCTGAGAATGCATGGCCTACCCATACCTTGATTTTGAACTTCCAGTCCCCAAAACTATGTGACAATAAATTTCTGTTATTTAAGTTCACCAGTCTGTGGTACTCTTTATAGCAGCCTTGGCAAACTAAAGTATATATTGTTTCTGTGGTCTTATATGTAAATTGATCATACAGTGACTCACCCAATACAGGGTCTGGATGCTGACTTACATATTCTATCCAGGTTTTCCTGTTCTATTCCAGTCAGGATCTACTTCATCATTTCTTCATAGAAAGTGGCAAGGAATTGTTTATAATTGGTTTCAATATAGACCATGTCACTAAAATGGTTCATGATTTGAGTTTTACAGCATGATATTTCAAAGGCTGATATTAAAATGCCTCCTTGAACATAAGTTAGCACAGCAGTGTTGAGGCAACAGAATGGGGAAGGAAGTGAATTTAGAGCTCTCTGGTAGGAAGGTGTTGTACAATCTAGTCAAAGTAACTTTGTGCCCAGTGTTGGCTACTTATTAAGCATTTGTTAGGTTCCAGGCATAGTTTTCATATTTTTAGTCCTTAGTTGAGTTAGGTATTCTTATTTTGTCTATTTATCAATGGATAAAACTAAGGTAGAGAGCTTGTTTGAAATGGTGGTGCTGAGACTCAAATCTAAGTCCATCTGAGTCCAAACTCAAGGTCTTAACCAGTCTACTATATTTCTGTATTTGAAGCTACTCCCACTCCACAGGTTCTATCCTTAATCACCAAACACTCAAGATGCTTAAAAAAAGAATCAATATCTGACCCATCTTTGTATTTCTCACATTGCCTAGCTTTCATGACTTGCATATAGTAGGTGTTCAATATTTGATTTTCAAATGAACAAATAAATAACATTTTATAAGATAGAATCTGCATCAGGTCCTGATACTTGACAGAACCTTATACATAAAATGTAAAAAAGTATATCAAAAGCAAAAACAAATCTCTTTCCTTCTCTCTCTATGCTGATTTGATAGATATATTGAATAGGGAAATAGTTATTCAGTGAAGAGTAAGAGTATGTTTGGGTTTGTGGTGGAGGCTACGACAGACTGAATGGCTCCAATACCACACCCCTCCTGCATCCATCCACTAGCAATGGCCTCACCATAGGCAGAGCACACTTCCCTTGCTCTTGATGGTAGATGGTTATGTCTTCTGCTATGGAAGACAGTTTGGCAGTTCTTCAGGAAGCTAAATATAGAATTACCATATGACCCAGCAATCCCACTGCTAGGTATATACTCAGAAGAATTGAAAGCAGGTACTTGAACAGTTACTTACACGCTGATGTTCATAGCGGCATTATTCACAATTGCCAAAAGGTGGAAGCTACCCAAGTGTCCATGAACCAATAAACCAACACAATGTGGTATATACATACAATGGATGTTGTCATACAACTCAGTCATAAAAAGAATGAAATTCTGATGTCTGCAAAAACATGGAAGAACCTTGAGGACATTATGCTGAGTGAAAGAAGCCAGACACAAAAGGAAAAATATTGGATTCTATTCTAATTCTAACTCTATAAGTTTGCTTATTATAAGTAAGTCTTATCAGTGAGATCATACAATATTTGTCTTTGTCTGGTTTCCAAATATTTTCACCCACTGAGTCGGCTCTCTTTTCACTTTTGTGAGAATGTCTTTTGTGCATGAAAATTTTAGTTTTGAGGAGGTCCCTTTTATCTATTTTTTCTTTCATTGCTTTTGCTTGGGGTGTAAAGTCTAAGAAACCATTGCCTAACACAAGATCCTAAAGATGCTTCCCTACTTTTTCTTCTAAGAGCTTTATAGTCTTAGTTCTTATATATAGGTCTTTGCTCCATTTTGAGTGAATTTTGTATATGGTGTGTGAGATAGTGGTCCTCTTCCATTCTTTTACATATAGATATCCAATTCTCCCAGCACCATTCACTGAAGAGAATTTTCTTTCCCAATTGAATGTACTTGACAGCCTTGTCAAAAATCAATTGGCAGGGATCAGATGTGGCTCAAGCAGTTGAGTACCCGCTTCCCATGTGGGAGATCCCAGGTTTGGCTCACAGTGCTGCATAAAGAAGACAAAAAATAATGAGCAGACAGCAAATGAAAACAATGAGCAGACAACAAGCAAAAAAACACAAGTAAGACAACAAGCAAACAATGAGCAGACAATGAGCAAAAAACAAATTAGTAGGGAGCAGAAGTGGGTCAAGCAGTTGCGCACCCACCTCCAAAATGAGAAGTCCCAGGTTTGGTTCCCACTGACTCCTAAGAAAAGCAGGCAATTAACAGACAGTGAGCAAAAACCATGAGCAAAAAAGAAAAGAAAAGAAAAAAAAAACAACAATGAGCAGAAAACAAGCAAAAACAAGCCAAAAATACAAAAACGAGCAGACAACAAGCACAAACAATGAGCAAAAATGAGCAAAAACAATGAGCAAACAGATGAGGGAGCCATCTTGGGGGGTGGGGGGAATCAATTGGCCATAGATGTGAGGGTCTATTTCTGAACTCTCAGTTTGATTCCATTGGTCAATACATCTATCCTTGTGCCAATACCATGTTGCTTTGTCCACTGTCGATCCTTCGAAGTCATTCCTCCTTTTGAAAAATGTGTTTGGCTGTTTGGGGCCCCTTATCCTTCCAAATATATTTGATAATTGGCTTTTCCATTTCTGCAAAGTAGGTTGTTGGAAATTTTATTGGGATTGTATTCAATCTTTAAATAATTTTGATTAGAAGTGACATTTTCATGATATTTAGGCTTCCTATCCATGAACACAGACTGTCATTCCATTTATTCAGGTCTTTGATTTCTTTTTGACATGTCTTGTAGTTTTCTTTGTATAAGTCCTTTTCATCTGTGGTTAAATTTATTCCTATTTTTTGATTCTTTTAACTGCTATTACAAATGGATTTTTATTGAAATCCTCCTCAGACTGCTCATTACTAGTGTATAGAAACATTACCAATTTTTGAGTGTTGATCGTGCACCCTACTACTTTGCTGAATTTCTTTATTAGCTCTAGTAGCTATGTTGCAAATTTGTAAGAACTTTCTCCACATAGGATCATGCCATCTGCAAATACTGAAAATTTTACTTCTTCCTTTCCAACTTGGATGTCTTTTATTTCATTTTCTTGCCTAATGGTTCTGCCTAGAAACTGCAGTACAATGTTGAATAACAGAAGTGACAGTGAGCGTCTTTGTCTTGTTCCAGATCATAGAAAGAAAGCTTTCAGTCTTTCATCACTTAGTATGAAGTTAGCTGCAGGATTTTCATGTGTCCTTTATCTTGTTGAGGACATTTCTGTCTCTTATTTTTCTAAGTGTTTTTTTTTTTTAAATCAGGAAAGGGTACTGGATTTTACTAAATGCCTTTTCTTTCTTTTTTTTTTAATAGTACAATTTTTTTAATTGACTTTGTAATAATATTACATTAAAAATATATATATATATGAGGTCCTGTTCAACCCCACCACCCCCACCCCACCTCTCCCCCCCCAGCAACACTCATTCCCATCATCATGACACATCCATTGCATTTGGTAAGTACATCTTTGGGCACCTCTGCACCTCATGGTCAATGGTCCACATCATGGCCCATACTCTCCCCCATTCCATCCAGTGGGCCCTGTGAGGATTTACAATGTCCAGTGATTGCCCCTGAAGCACCATCCAGGGCAGCTCCATGTCCCAAAGACGCCTCCACCTCTTACCTCTTCCTGCCTTTCCCCATACCCATCAGCCACCATGTCCACTTTTCCCAATCCAATGCCACCTTTTCTATGTGGACATTGGATTGGTTGTGTCCATTGCACCTCTATGTCAAGAGGAGGCTCAGATTCCACATGGATGCTGGATGCAATCCTCCCACTTTCCGTTGTAATCACTCTAGGCTCCATGGTGTGGTGGTTGTCCTTCTTCAACTCCATCTTAGCTGAGTGTGGTGAGCCCAATAAGTCAGATTGTAGGTGCTGGAGTCTGTTGAGGCTCAGGACCTGGCTATCACATTGTCAGTCCAGAGATTCAAATCCCCTAAATATATCTTAAACCCCAACACTAACTGCAACTCCAGCACATTAGCATGAAAGTCTTATGAAGAGAAATCCCATCTGAGTCCAGATTCATCACACATAAACACCAGTTCCAAAGAGGGGCCATCTGACCTGGTAGTTAACCCCATCTGCCATGACCATAACTCCCATGGGTCTCTTTAGCCCTCAAAGGAACCAATACCTGGAGGTTGTATCTGCTTTATCTGTCTCTCAGACTCTGCTCAGTTGTGCATAAGGGCAATCCTTCTGACAGCCTCCAGACTCTTTTTTAGAGACTTGTAGCCATATAAACTCACTAAATGCCTTTTCTGCATCAATGGAGATTATGCAGGATTTGTCCCTTTGTTTTGTTAATGTGGGTATTACATTAATTGATTTTCTTATGTTGAGCTACCCTTGTACAATTGGGATAAAACTCACATAGTCATTGTCTATAATGTGCTGTTGGATTCAATTTGCAACTAATTTTTGAGGATTTTTGCATCTATATTCATAAGAGAAATTGTTCTGAAAATTATTTTCTTGTAGTATCTTTATCTGGCATTGGTATTAGGGTGAGCCTGGCCTGATAGTATGAGTTGGGTACGTAAGAGTTTGAGCAAGATTGGTATTGTTTCTTCATGAAATGATTGGAAGAACTCCACTGTGAACCCATGTGGTCCTGGGTTTTTCTTTGTTGGGAGGTTTTGAATGGCTGATTCAGTTTCTTTATTTCTAATTTGTCTGTTGAAATATTCCATTTCTTCCATAGTCAGTGTATGTTATTTGTGTGTTTCTAGGAATTTTTCCTTTTCATCTAGCTTTTCAAATTTATTGGCATCAATATGTTAATAGCATCCTCTTATGATCCTTTTTTCCCCTGTGCAGTCAGTAGTAATATTCCTCCTCCTATATCTGATTTTATTTATTTGCATCTTATTTTTTCTTAGTCTAAGTAAGGTTTTCTTAATATTATTGATCTTTTCAAAGAATCAACTTTTCATTTGTTAATTCACTCTATTTTTGTTTTTGTTTTTTTAATTCTCAATTTCACTTATTTCTGTTCTAATCATTGTTATTTCTTCCCTTATGCTTGATTTGGGAATATTTTTTTTCTGTTCCTTTTCTAGTTTCTCCAGGTGTGCCAGTTAGGTCTTTAATTTTAGCTCTTTCTTCTTTTAATATAAATGTTTAGGGCTAGAGGTTTATTTCTCAGCCCTGACTTCACTGCATTGCATTAGGTTTTTTAAATTTTATTTTAAAAGAAATTTTAGACTGGAGAAAAGTTACTTTAAAAACATAGGAGATTCCCATATACCCCACCCCTACCACTTTTTACATTTCCCCTCTTAATAATATCTTACATTAGTGTGGTACATTTGTTACAATTGATGAACAAATATTGAAGCATTGCTACTAACCATGGTCTATAGTTTACATTATGGGTTATACTTTGCAACATATAATTTTATATGTTTTGACAAAATGTATAATGGCCTGTAATATCATTGCAATACCATGCAGAACAATCCCAATGTCCTAAAAAATGCCCTCTGTTCCAGCTATAATTGTGTATTAGTCTGTCAAAGGGGTGCCAATGCAAAGCACCAGAAATCTGTTGGCTTTTATAAAGGTTATTTATTTGGTGTAGATGCATACATTTACAAGGCCTTAAAAAGTCCAACTCAAGGTTGCTTTCTCACCATAGTCAGTTGCCACATGTTGAAGCAACATGGTCACAGATCTCTACCTGGTCTCTCCTTTCCCTCTGGGCTTCCCGTTCTCTCTCTCTCCTGGTTAAGGCTCATCTCTCAGGGCTTTCTAGAACAGTCTCATCTATCTTCCCAAGGTCAGCTGTAAGCTCTCAGTCAAATGGTCCATCTCTCCCTGGGGCTGCAGGATCAAAAATGACAAAGTTCTCTCCTCTTCCACATGTCTTCTATAGTGAGTGTCCATTTATATAGGTCCACCAAAGGGGCAGGGACTCAACCTGAGACACACCCTACTGATGTGGTTGAATCAAAAGCCCTAAATTGATTTTATCAAGTAAGTGTAAATCCTTTGAATTTAATGCAATCACAGGGTTGCACACATGGAGAAACAGATTAGTTTCAAACAAAATCTTTCTATTTTGGGGATTCATAAGTAATCTCAAACTGCCACATCTTCCCTGTTCCTCCCCTCAGAACTCTTAGTAAGTGCTATCTTTAGATCAATGTTACAAGTTTTTCCTTTACTACAATAATAATAAGTCTACTTGGATCTATGGTTGCATCACACCCCCCTCCCCCATGTTTGTTCGTTCCTCAGTCTTGAGGATTTTGGGATGGTGATGCCAGCTCTTCTTCAGATTGAGATGGGGCTTAAATCTTATGGGGCAGATGGAGGGAATTGTTTTCCTTGCAGTTGGAGATACTCTTTGCTTTTGAGGATGGGAGTTTTCCACCATCATCATTTTGTTAGTTGTCCTGGGTAACTCTGATGAACTGGAAAATAAGTGTTGGCTTCTGTTGGAAACTGAGGCACAGTGGCCTCTCAAGGAGAGACGTGCAGTCTCCATTCTGGTGCTGTTGCCATGACTACGCTTGCAACCTAAGGAATGCAGTGATTGGGAGTTCCCCAGCAAATGGGCTGAAGCTGTTAAAGGCTGAAAGAAAAGATGAGCTCATACCTTTTGTAATGTATAGAACACTTAGACTTTGTACCTTGAGATAAGGTTTTTTCCTAAAATTCCTTAGACTATAGGTAATGCTGATAGTTAATACCTGTTGCTCCTTAATGTCATGTGCGCTGTTAATGCTAATGTTTATGCTTAATGGCAGGTAGGCTGCTGTGGACCTGCTTGTAGAGGCGTACACTGTGGTACATAAAGAGCCCCTTGTAATCAATAAAGTTGTCTGATGAGTCTCTACTCGCAGATCCCCTGATCCCAGCTCTCTCATTCTTTTTCTCTTGCTCTTTCTTTTCATCTGTTTCATTCTCCCTTCTCTCTTTGTCTTTCATTCCTGATACCCTTTGGGTCCATGGACTCCGACAGGCTTCAACTCTGCTGAGATTCAGGGCTCAACAGGCATGAACAGAACTAAGATTTAAGTCTCTGGGATATATCTTTATGAGTATAGTGCTAATTATAGGTTCAAATAAAAGAAGTAGAAGAAATCATGTGTAGGGAAATTACAAATAATTCTAGCACTGTTACAGTGGGGAAATAGTTGTCATATGTTCCAAGGTAAGGCCCACCAATGGGGATACACTCCACTCCAAAGTTTTCTTTTCCTTTTCCTTAAGCTGTGGTGTCTTTATTATTGGATTTGTAGGGAATTTTTTAAAATTTATTTTTATTGAAATATATCAGTTATACATAAACATAAACAATGTGTATAGTAAAAATTGTGAACTTACAAAGCAAACATACATAATATCATACAGGGTTCTCATACCTCACCCTACCACCAATAGCTTGCATTGTTATGAAACATTTTTAACTAATGATTAAAGAGCATCCTCTAAATATTACTACTAAACAAAGTATCTTACATTTGGTGTATTTTTACCCAAAACCACCCTATTATTTTTTATATCATTCATACATGAATGTACATAAAAAGTAAGTGTATAGTAAAATTTGTGAACTTACAAATCAGACATGCATGGCATCATACAGGGGTCCCATACACCAACCTGCCACCAACACCTTGCATTGCTATGAGACATTTGTTGCAAACTATGAAAGAATATTATCAAAATCTTACTAATAATTATATTTCTTATCTTATATTTGGTGGATTTTTCTCACAGTCCACACTATTTTTAAAAAATATATTTTAATTACAGAAGTTGTGAACTTACAAAACAGTCATACACATGTGTAGAATTCCCATACAACACCCCTTCATCAGCACACCACACTCTGGTGGAACATTTGTTACAGATCATGATATAATATCATGAGACTATTACCAACAACCATGGTCCTTAGTGTACATTTGGCACATTTTTTCCATACACCACCATTATCAACACAGTACATCTTTGGCAGAGATGCATGAATATTACAGTATTGCTGTTAACAACAGTTCATAGTTCATTCCAGTTGTATATATCCCATGCTTCTCCATATTTCCACCACCCTGTAATAGTGACGTACATCTGCTCTAGCTCACAAGGACACTCTTGCATCAGTACCGTCAACCACAATTCTCATCCACCTCTGGGTTTATTGTTATTCAGTCCCTAGATTATTCTCTAACTTTCTTTCAATTGACATTTACATCCCTAGACTACCCTTTCCAGTCACATTCCCACTTATAAACTAGCTGTTACTCACTATGATGTGTTACCATAAACTTTATATAATTTCAACTTTTACAGTAAATTAATTAAAACTTCTACATATATTAAGCATCAGTAGTTCTTCTCACCCCTTCACTTATCTCCTTTAAGAATCCACCACCTACCACCAGGTCTTGAATATGTTATCCTACATTTTCTTCTAGAATCTTTATGGTTCTTGATTTTATATTTAGGTCTTTGATCCATTTTGAGTTAGTTTTTTTATAGATGTGAAATAGGGGTCCTCTTTCCTTCTTTTGGCTATGGCTATCCAGTCTCCCAGCACCATTGATTGAATGGTGTTCAATCAATGGTGCTGTTCTGCCCAAGCTGGGTGGGTTTGACAGGCTTGTCAAGAATCACTTGACCAGAGTTATGAGGGTTTGTTTCTGAACCTTCAATGGGGTTCCATTGCTCTCTGTCTATCATTATGAAAGTACCATGCTGTTTTTTACCACTCTACCTAGGTAATATGATTTATGAATAAAATCCGGAAGTGAGAGTCCTCCAACTCTGCTCTTCCATTTTAAGATGTTTCTGACTATTCGGCACCCCATACCCTTCCAAATCTATTTGATAATAGTGTTTTCCATTTGTTTAAAAAATTCTGGTGGAATTTTTATTGGGATTGCTTTGAAACTATATATCACTTTAGCCATGACAGACATCTTTTTTTTTTTACTTTTAATCAGTTGAATTTTTTTTCCTTCCCTTCCCATTCCCCCTCCCCTACCCTGCTGTTTTTGCTGTCTGTGTCCATTTGCTGTGTGATCTTCTGTATATATTCCTCTTTTTGTCTTCCTTTCTCATCTTTCTCCTCTAGGATTCACCGGGATTCAATCCTGGGCTCCACTGATGTTGAGAGAGGTTCTCTGTCGATTGAGCCACCTCAGTTCCTGGTCTCTGCTGTGCTTCACCTTGACTCTCTCCTTCATCTTTCTTTTGTTGCATCATCTTCTTGCTGCATGACTCACTTGCATGGGCACTGGCTCACCACATAGGCACTTGGCTCATCACACGGGCACTCAGTGTGCCATGCGGGCCCACATGTGGGACACTCAGCTCACCATGCAGGCACTTGACTCAACATGTGGGCACTTGGATCATCATGCAGGCACTCAGCTCACCACACAGGCACTCAGCTCACCATGTAGGCACTCGGCTCACCGTGTGGGTGTTCGACACCGTACAAGCACCCAGCAGGCACTCAATTTGCTGTGCAGGCATTTGGATCACCATGTGGGCACTGGCTCACCATGCAGGCACACTTTCTCTTCTTCTTTTTCACCAGGAGGTCCCAGGGATTGAATCTGGGTCCTCCCATATGGTAGGCAGAGGCCCTATCACTTGAACCACATTCGTTTCCCTAATTGACATTTTAATGATACTTAGTCTTACAATCCATGAGCATGGAATGTTCTTCCAATTATTTAGGTCTTTTAAAATTTCCTTTAACAATGCAGTGTTCTTTTCTGAATGCAAGTGCTTTATATCATTGGTTAAATTTATTCCTAAATAGTCCATTCTTTTTGTCACTACTGTTAATGGAATTTTTCCCCTCACTTCTTCCTCAGATTATGCATTATTAGTGCCTTTTAAAGTCTATTTCATCTGATATAAGTATAGCTACCCCAGCTTGTTTTTTGGTTACTGCATGCATGGAATATCTTTTACCAGTGTTTCACTTTCAATCTTTTGGTATCCTTGAGTCTAAGGTGAGTCTCCTTTCAGACAGCATAGAGGTGGCTCATGTTTCTTACCCATTCTGCCAGTCTGTGTCTTTTGATTGGGGAGTTTAATCCATTAAAATTCAATGTTGCACCCATTATGAACTTTGAGTTTTTTCTGCCATATTTTATTTTCACCACTCTTTGGACACTTTTAGTTACTTTTATTGATATAATCTTTATTTCCACACTGTCTCCAAGACTTTCTCTCCTGTTTTTTCTCTTCAGACTGTAGCACACCCTTTAATATTTCCTGCACGGCCAGTCTCTTTGTTTTAAACTCTCTCAGTTTCTGTTTATCTGTGAATATTCTAAACTCACCCTCATTTTTAAAACTCAGTCTTGCCAGATGTTAGATTCTTGGCCGGAAGTTTTTCTCTTGTGGTATCTTAAATATTGCATTTAATCTTATTGGGTATCCCTTATATGTTATGCATTGTTTTTCTCTTGCTGCTCACAGAATTCTCTCTTTGTCTTTGGCATTTGACATTCTGATTAGTATGAGTCTTGGAGTTGGTCTATTTGGATATATTCAGATGGGAGTATGCTGTGCTTCTTGGACGTGGATATCCATGTCCTTCAATAGGGTTGAGAAATTTTCTACCATTATATCTTCAAATATTCCTTCTACCTCTTTTCCCTTTGCTTCTCCTTCTGGGACAATTATGACATGTGTGTTTGCATTTCTCTTGCTGTCATTTAGTTATCAGAGAACTTGTTCAATTTTTTCCATTCTTTTCTTCATCCATTCTTCTGTATGTTTGCTTTTGGAAGCCATGTCTTTAAGCTTTCCAATCCTTTCTTCTGCCTCCTCAAACCTGCTTTATATGCCTCCAGAGTATTTTTTATTTCATTTGTTGCTCCTTTCATTCCCATAAAATCTTCTATTTTTCTATGTATGCTTTCAAATGTTTTGTGCTCATCCAATGTCTTCTTAATATCATCAACCTCTTTAGCCATCTCATTGAATTTCTTAAGGATATTTGTTTGAACATCTATGATTAGATGTCTCAACTTCTTTAGGTAATCTGGAGGCTTATCTTGTTCCTTTAACTGGGCCATATCTTCCAGTTTTTTTGGTATGGATTGTAGTTTTTTTGTTGGTGTCTTGGCAACCAGCTTACCAGATGTATTTATTCTAGGTGCAGTTTCTCTCCTTAGTTTAGGGCTTTCTTGCCTTTTCTTCCTTGCTGGTTGTGCAGTTGGAGCCAAGGCTGAGGTTGGAGCTATAAGCTATGTAGGCTTAAGCAGCACACATTGCCCCAGGGACCGATGAAGCTTCTCCCACCTTTATCCTTTGCCAGGGGTAGGAAAAAAGCCACAGCCTTGTGTAAGAATCCAAGTCATGTAGGTCAATACCATTTGTAGCTTCCCAGAGAGACTGATGAAGCTTCAAGCCCCTTCCTCACCTGCCTGGGGTGGAGGTGGAGCTGTAGATGTGGGCCTCAATCAATGCAGTGCAGTTCCAAAATGACCACAGTTGCTCTGGTAGACTTCTGACTATTCAGGTTGTGCCAGCTGAATGTACCTGCAGTTACTCAGAGAGGCTGGTGCAGGGCCTGACAGCTTCCTCCCTGACAGAGGTGGGACTGAAACCTAGGCTAGGGCTGCAGCCAGATCTGGGTGGAAGGAAGCTGGTTCCTACAGTCACTGTGATTTTCGGTCAGCCTGGCTTCCCCTCATGCTGGAGGCGGAGTCAAAATGGCAGCTACCAGCCTCTTTCTGACTTGGAGAGTTTCAACCGGTAGCTGTTCTAAGGTTATACTTTAGACAGCAAAATTTACTAATCTGTAGCTGAAGTTGGTGACCAATCCTGTCTTCCTCCCCTGTTTTTGGGAAATGGAGGTTCCAACTCCAGCCACAGAATAGCTTCTGAGGTGATTTGTACTACCAGAGTAGGATGAGCACTGGCCTCTGTGGTGTGGCCTGTAGTTTCCTGGTGCATCTGGTGCAGGTTCTCCCAGCTTCCCCCCTGCCAGTGGTGGAGCTGGGGCTAAGGTTAGAGCTGCAATATGATCTGGATAGAAAGAAGCTGGTCTCTTCTTTCACTGTGATTTTCAGTCTGCCTCACTTCCCTTCATGCCCAGAGTTAAAATGGCAGCTACTGGCCTCTTTCCAACTTGGACAGGTTCAAACCTCAGTTGTCCCCAGGATTATATTTTCCAGTTAAATCTACCTATCAGTAGCTGAAGTTTGTGCCCAACCATCTCCTTCTCCCTTGGTCTTGGGAAATGGAACCTCCAATTCCAGCCATGGAATATCTTCCAAGGCGACTTGTGCCACCAGTGGAGTATGGGCACTGGCCTCTGTGGTATGGAGGAGTCTACTCATGAATCTTCTCTGCAGATGGGCAGTGTCCTTCTTCCATAATTTCAAGGATGTTGCAGGATAATCTTCTGGTCTCCTGGAGTCTGCAAACAGGTACTGTAGATAGCTCTGGGTGATTATTAACTGCCCTGTAGCATGAGCTGACTCTTGGAGCTCCTTACTCTGCCGCCATCTTGCCGGTTGTTTTGTATTTGTTTTTATATAGTTTTTTTTTTGTTGTTTTGTTCTTATTTTCTATAACTTGACTCAGGAGAGAATTGAGACAAAATTTCAGTTCACTGATTCCATACTTGCGTGATTTTGGTTTCTGAGACCTAAACCTGAAAGTCAAGTTGAGGAGCATGCCACCTGAGTCAAAGTAGACTCTTCAGGAGTTGGGTATTTGGTTAAAGAATTCACTTAGTGAAATTATAAAAGAATCTGGATCTTCTCCTGCTTTGAATTTCAGATTTCCCCACATTAGGAAGTAGTTCAGATGCAACTTCCAATTCATTTTTGAAAAATTAAGTATGTGAAATTTTACACTCCAGAGCATGCAGTACTCCTGGAGCTTTTCTTATAGCTCTCCCTATTCCTAATTTTGTTTCTTAGGCAACGAAACATATTTAGATTCATATGATCATTTCTAGTTACTTATTATTTTCTTCTGAATTGCATGTTGGGAGGCATAATTTTTTAATCAGTCCCAAACAGGTAGCAGATAGAAAGAAGGAGGGAGAGGAGAGTGCTAAAATCTGTTTAGGATTTAGTTCTCTTGAGTGAGGAAGCATATATTATTTTGTTCACTGCAGCCTAGAACCCTGCACTTAGGTTAATACAAACTTTGGGTGTCATCTGACTTGTTCTATTTCAGAGAATATGCTTCCTCTTTGGTGATGTAGTTAATAAATATTGCTCCTTGAACTAATTTCTGTGTCTTCCCTGATCTTGCCTTACAATGCTGTTTCCAAGCAGATTGAGAGCACTGCCCCAGATATAAGAGAAGGTAGAGGGCATCAACTCAAAAGAGTTGGACTTCATGAGGACATTATCTAGGATTCCATCTTCAGAAGAGAAGTAGAGGAAGGGAGGGACTGAGACATTGAAATAATTTAATCCAAATGAGACATGGAGCATTTCTTAAAATGACAATATAAACTATTTAAATCTGACACATTTAAACCAAATTATACACACATATACACAGAGTAAGGGTAAAAATAAATAGAAAAAAAAAAGAAAAACAAATATTCCCATGTAAAGAAAGAGAGACTACCATCCCTTCCCTCTTCCTAGAGCATTCATTCTTTGCAATCTCTAGCAGATTGCCTGCAAATCACATTCTGGCTTAATGTTTATTCAATTAAGAACTTGTTTTTCTTTCTCTTTTAACTTTGCAGAAAATGTTGCTCGGTTGGGAGATTTTGTTTTTATTTTTTTTTCCTCATCAACACACACATACACATTACTATATATAGTACACTATAAAATAAATGTGTGTGCATAAGTGCAATGTTCCCCCACCTAAGAAGCAGGTAGTGGCTTGCACATATGCAGGTTACAAAAAAGTAAACAATAAAGATGTTTCATGTCTCTGCAGATTAAACTGAGTCTGTGAAATTCTCAATCTGGATGACTTCTTATTCTATAATTGCCTTCAAGTGTCTTTAGTTTTAAGCCTCCCAAATGAAATCTCACAGAAAGTTTTACTTTCCAGCAAAGTCAAATGTACACTTTAAGTACTTAGTAATTTCTAAATTATTTACTAATTAAGATTAATTCTTTTCATTTTTTGATGGGGGGTGAGCTGAATTTCAACAGTAGTTTACTGTCACAGGGATTCAAACATGATAGACATGCCTCCATGCTGTCCTTTCCATATGATGAATAATGGAAGCCTTTGGAGGGAAGGAAAATTCCCTGTTCTGCGTGACTCTGCTATTGAAAGAGCATCGTCTAGAGGTAAATGATATTCCCTAAGAACACAAGGAAGTAGGAAACTACTCAAAGGAGATAAAACACTCACGCTCAATAATCAGAGAGCCTAGATATCAGACACAGTGGGCTTTCTGGAGTCCTGAGGGTGAGCAACCACCCTGTGTTTTCATCCTCTGTGAGGAAAGCTGCACAGTGGTATCCGGCAACACAGAGAAAGCATTTACACTGGCTGCAGGCCCCTGAATGAATTAGGCTCTAGAGCTTGGCTACCTTTGCATAAAATGCCTTTTAAGGAAATACACACAAGAAATGTAATCACTCTCCTCTTCCCTCACATGAATATCAGCTGGGGAATAGAGTTGAGCAAGAACATGACAGCTGTAATGTGTACTGTTTATTAAACATGCAATCAATCATCAGGATTTTTCATAGAGAAAATCCAAGAATATGTTGGGAAAATTTCATTACTTGAAATTAATCTTGATGTATCTTTCCAAGAGATTTGAAAGCAGCAATTGCATTTTATTATGGCAGGAAAATGTATGATTTATATGCATGAACTTCAAGTTGACTGAGCTCTAGAAGCATGCTTCTTACTTCTTGTAGGAAGTTGAAGATCCTTTGACAGGATTTTTCAAAGAGAATGGATCTTACACCTGGATTCTATACAGGAGCTGGTAACTAGAAGTCTTGAGTACTTAGACATTTCACTGTTAGATTCTAATTTGTTGCACTATATGTCACTTTAAGGCAGGCATACTGAATAGGAAAAACTAATAATCCTGTTAAGTGTGAAGACTCCACTACCCAATAAGGATAGCCTCCAGCGAGTTAAGCATGGCTATATTATCAAGGACAGCATCATTAAGTGAAGAGGGAGATGATGAGGCATCTAGAGCAAAAGCCCTGATCAGAGACAAGCTGCTGAATTTGATGTCCTCAGTAGTCTACATCAAGGGGAACTTATGGAGTAATGAACTACACTGCATTAAACAAATCAGGAAGCTTTCATCAATCTTGGAAAACAATTTTACATGATTACTGTCAATGAAAGCAATGCCTGGACCAAAAGTGTGCTACTGGAAAAACTGTCAAAACAGTAGATTGCAATGAAATTCCTATAATTTTTTAGTCTGTCTCTGTGGCAAAAGGTAGTTTATTTGAGGAGACAGTGTACATATCATGCTGAGAGTTTTGCCAAATAAAAAACACAAATTCTCTATTTGACAAACAAATCATTTCAACATAGAGTTGCTTCTTTTAGAAACCATTCCTGAATTAATTTTCAAAAGAAAAATATCCTAAGAAAGAGTAAAGATGACTCCATGTCTTTATAGACTTTAAGGTGTCAGAAAGCTGAACAGACTATAGGAATCCATGTAATCCTGGCATTTTTTAAGTTGAGGACAATGAAATAAAATTTGAATAGTCTGATCAATGCAAGAATTACTTTGGTGGCAGTCAGGAGCAAAGGCTGAGAACAGCAAGCATTTATTGAGTATCTACTACGTGCTGGGCACTCTTCAATATGCTTAACATGTATTAACTTCTGTGGATGACAGCAACCTCATGAAGCAGGTATTAGCACCATCCCCACGGTACGAATAAGGAAACTGAAACACACAGAGAGTAAGGAATTTGCCCAATGCCACAAAACTAGTGGGTGGCAAAGCCAGAATACAAACCTAGACAATTTGGCTCCAGATTTTATGCTCTGCAAATATTACACTATACTACCAACTCAATTTTTAAATCTATTTTTTTTTCACTTTTTGAGGGCTTTGGGAATTAATTTTTTAATCAGCTTTATTGCAATATAGGCTACATACACTGAAATTCACTAATTTTAAATGTGTGATTTGATGCATTTTTACAAGCATATACAGTTGTGTAACCACTATAATGAAGACATTTAAAAAATTCTTCATCCCAGAAAACTCCCTTGTGCCCCATCACAGTCTATCACTTAGCCTCACCCCTGGCCACTGGCAAAAACTGATCTGTTGTCACTAGAAAATGTTTTTCCTAGAATTTCATATAAATGGGATCATAACATAAATCATTATAGAGGAGTGCATAGTACTTTTGAGATGCATCCTTGTTATCATGTGTGTCAGTAGTCCCGCCCTTTTTTTGTAGCTTAATAGTGTATCATTGCATGGATAAATCACAATTTCTCTACCCTTTTACCAGTTGTTGGACATTTGAATTGTTACCATTTTTTCCCCTTTATTAGAGAAACTGTGGGTTTACAGAACAATCATGCATAAAATACAGGAGTCCCATATACCAACCTATTATTAACACCTTGCATTGTTGTGAAACATTTGTTACAATTGATGAAAGTACTTTTTTACAGTTGTATTGTTAACTATAGTCCATGATTTAACTTAGGGTTTGTGCAGAGTTGTTCAATGGATTTTTTAAAGTTTGTGTTCTGTGACCATGTATAAAACTGAACATGTCCCCTTTTAATCACATTCAAATATATATTTCTGTGCTGTTAATTACATTCACAATGTTGTGCTACCATTACCACCACCCATTGCCTAAATTTTCCCATCATGCCAAAGAGGAACTCGTACATTTTAACCTAAACTTCCCAATCATATCCATACCCCATCCTCTGGTAACCTATACTTTAGATTCTGACTATGAGTTTGCTTCTAATTGTTTCATATCAATGAGATCAGACAATATTTGTCTTTTCTGTGTCTAGCTTACTTCACTCAACATGATGCCTTCAACGTTTATCCTTGTTGTTGCACGTACCAGGACTGCAATCTTTTATTTATTTTTCCCATTTCTTTTATTTATGTCTTTGTTTAATTATCTTTTATTTAAAGATACATAGATCACCAAAAAATGTTACATTAAAAAATATTAAAGATTCTCATGTACCCCACACACCACCCCCACTTCTCACACATTATTTATTTTTAATTGTTATTTATTTTTATTGATTTTTAAAATTTTCTAAATATACATAGATAATAAAAATATTACATTAAAAATATAAGAGGATCCCATATAACCCCACTCCCCACCCCACCCCACTCCTCCCACATCACCAAATTCTTTCATCAGTGTGGCACACTTACTGCATTTGATGAATAGATTATAGAGCACTGCTACACAGCATGGATTATAGTTTATATTGTAGTTTGCACTCTCCCCCAGTTTATTCAGTGGATTATGGCAGGATATACAATGTCCTGCACCTGTCCCTGCGATATCATTCAGGACAACTCCAAGTCCTGAAAATGCCCTCATATCACACTTCTTCTTCCCTCTCCCTGCCCTCAGCAATTCCCATAGCCACTGTCTCTACATCAATGATATAGTTTCTTCCATTGCTAGGTCACAATAATTCTATAGTAGAATACCAGTAAGTCCACTCTAATCCATATTTTATTCCTCCATCCTGAGGGCCCTGGGTAGTGATGCCAACACCACCTCTGACTTGACAGGAACCTAGATCCCACATGGCTGATGGATGGACTTCTCCTGCTTGCAGTAGTAGACTCTCTCTGTTCCCTAATGTGGTGGTTGACCATCCCCACCTCCCTGTCAGCTGACATGGGCATGGTCAATAAACTGGAGAGTAGGTAATGCAACTCAACTGAGGCTTGGGGCCTAGTCAGCACACAGTCAGTCCAGACATTTAAGTCTTCTGAGCATACACCAACCCCAACACCAACCACAAGCTCAGTAAAAGTGACGAAAGAGGCATCTGTAGAGAGGTCACATCTGAGTCCAACTCTATTACAAATTCCAAAGTAGGACCCATTGGCAAGGCACGGAACTCCAGAGCCATCTGTCATGACTGAAGGACCTGGGTGTCTTCATAGCCCTCAGGAGCAACAATACCTGGGGTTGTAACTACTTCAGCTGTCTCTGAGATCCTCCTGAGAGGTGCATAAGCACAACCCCTCTGATGAACTCCTGATTCACATTGAAGTCTCTTAGCCATATAAACTCATTTGTCTTTACCATTTCCCCCTTTTATTCAAGGTCTTTTTCTAGTTGCATTGCCATCTGGTGCTTGGTAGAAATACCTTGATGCCAGGGAGGCTCATCCCCAGGAGTCATGTCCCATGCTGGGGGGAAGGTAATGCATTTACATTCTGAGTTTGGCTTAGAAAGTGGCCACATTGGAGCAACATGGAGGCTCTCAGGAGGTAACTCTTAGGTACCCTGCAGCTCTAGACCTAATTGAAATTTTCAGCACACAGGCTCTTAAACATAATCATCAGTATCAAGGACCCATCATTGTACCATCCTTCTTCACTGGTCTTTGTCTTTGCACTTGGGAGATTGTTGCTGCTCCATTAGGGAGTGCAACAGAGTTCCCCAGAATGGGAACTCATCACTCCCTCAGTTGTCATGTGTAACTCTACCCATTATGTCAATACCAAATGAACATCTGAACATATCTATATACCCTATATGCATACCCTGGAGAACTCCCTCCCACCCATGCATACCCCATGAATGACACCCCTATCAATGCTCCTCCCCTGCCATAGTTGAACCCCTCTGTGAGCCAAAATTTCTTGAAAAATGAAGTCTAATATATTGCCTAATTCATTTAATAGGAAAATAAAATAGCAACGATAGGTTTAAAGATTATAAATAAAACACATAATAATTTAGAAAAATTAAATAAGTAAAAAATAAATTTTGGCATTAAAAAATGAAAAATATCATAAATTTTTTTGATGTTTTCGCATTCATCACTATAATAGGTATTGCCCTGTATGTACAGTGGCAAAGCAATCTCTTCCATTTCTTCCTCACTGTCTACATTCTTTTTTTTAATGTTTTCAAAAAAGTTTTAGATCACAGTAAAGTCACATATACAATATAGGGGGCTCCCATATATCCGACATCAAACCCTTTTCCACCTTCCCCAGCAATGATCTTTTTTACATGTGGATATTACATTTGCTGCAACTGATGTACAGATATTGAAATAGAGTTACCAACCATGGTTCCATTATGGTTTGCATTATGGTTTACATTTTAGACTATACTCCTTTATAAAATTTTGGTATAGTTTAATATGGCCTGTATCCATCATTTCTGGATCATGTAGAACACCTTCATTGCCCCCACTCCAGTTATCCCCTCTTCCAGCTATTCTATTCCTCTCACTCCCTCCCCTCATGTCCCACAGTGACAACTATGCTTCACTGCTTGAAGGACATGATTGCTAGATACTTGCAAAAATGCTGAGGGCTTGACACACTAGTCTGTCCTCCCTGATTGGGAGCCACCTGCCCATGCTCTTGAGAGACACCTCTGTTTGATAATATCAGACCTCTCCAGGATGGGGGCATAACACATTCTCTCTCATTCTATGGGTCTCCTCCCACTGACATAACACACTATGACATGATGAGTACTCACACACTCTCTAGAAGTCTGCCCCCCATGTGCACTGTATTAGTCAGCCAAAGGGGTACTGATGCAAAATACCAGAAATTGGTTGGTTTTTATAAAGTGTGTTTATTTGGGGTAGGAGCTTACAGATACCAAGCCACAAAGCATAAGTGACTTCCCTCACCAAAGTCTATTTGGAGCAAGATGACTGCCGATGCCTACGACGGTTCAGGCTTCCTGGGCTCCTATATTCCTGGGGCTTGCTTTACTCTGACTTCAAAATTCCTTCCTTCCTGGGGCTGGCTTCTCTTTCCTCTGGGTGCTGACTTCCCGGGTCTTCAGTATCAAACTCTAACATCAGAAATATCCAACTCAGTTCTTCACCATGCCTTTTATCTGTGAGTCCCTACCCCTTGGTGGGGATGGGGACTCAATGCCCTAATCATAACTCAGTTGTTCCCAGGTACAGATCAGATTACAAGCATAATCCAATATTTCTTTTTGGAATTCATCAATTATATCAAACTGCTACATGCATCCTGTGCCAAATGCCCCCCATCAAACACCTTAAATCAGTAACCCTTTCTTATTATATTTTCTAAGGAGTTTTCTTAACATTATGGTTTCAACCACATACCCAACAATCTCCTGTGTTCACCTCTTCCCCCCCAATCCTCCTCCCAATGTTATGTATGAACCATATTTTGTTTTGGATTGTTGCCAATTTTCAGTTGTTATAGATAAAGCTGCTATGAATATTTGTGTAAAAATTTTGCATGGTCATATATTTTATTTCTCTTGGGTAAATAACTGAGAGTGGGATGCTGAATCATTTGGTAAGCATATGCTTAACTTTTTAAGACAATGACAAACTGTTTTCCAAAATGTCTGTGCCAGTTTTTATACACAGCAGCAATGCAAGAAAGTTACCATGCTCCCCATTTACACCAACAGTTGGTATTTTAATTTTCAGCCATTCTGGTGAATATGTAATGGTATCTCTCTGCGGTTTTAATTTGCACGGTTAATGGATAATGACATTGAGCATCTTCTCATCTATGTATTGGTATTTTGTATGTTTTCTTTTTTGGCCTTTTCAAATATTTTGCCCACTTTTTAATCAGACTGTTCGTTTCTTTATTATTGAGTTGTTCTGGAAGCAAGTCAATTTCAGGAAAACTATCTGCAGTAAGTTTTCAATAGATATCCTTTATCAGTTTAAAGAAGTTCCTTTCTACCCTTACTTTACTGAGAAACTTTATCAGAGTGGGTATAAGATTTGTTAGATTTTTTTCTGCATCTATATTTGATGTTTCATTTATACTCTGTTAGGATGGTTAAATACTGCGATTTATTTTCAAATGCTAAACTAACATTGTATTCACGATATAAACTCTACATGGACATGATGTATTATTTTTGTATCTTCATGGATTAGCTGGGTTTCTGCATTAAAGTTCATGAGGCAAATTGGTTTTTAGTTTTCTTGTCTTTTAGCATCTTTGTCTGGTTTTGGTATAAGGGGAATTTTGTTCTCTTAAAATGAGTTTAGAAGTGTCTGCTCCTCTTCTATTTTCTATAATTTGTATAGAATTTGGCATTGCTTTTTCATTAAATGATTTGTGGAATTCACCAGTGAAACCATTAATAGTTTAGCTATTAATTCAATGCTTTAATACATAATGTTTTATTCAGACTATCTATTTCATTTTGAATAAGCTTTGGTAGAGGTATAGTTCAAGGAATTAGTCCATTTCATCTAAGTTTACAAATTTCATAACATGAAGTTGTTTATTATATTCTTTTGTTTTCCTTTTAAAGGCTGTATGATCTATAATGATAGCCACTCCTTCTTTCCCAGAAATTCATTCTCTGTCTCTCTCATTTAATGATTTAGGTTTATCTCTTTTTTAAATACATTTTTAAATTTATTTTTAAAAGATACATAGATCACACAAAATGTTACCTTAAAATATATATAGGAGGTTCCCATATACCCCATTCCTCATACCCCCCCACATTTCCCACATCAGCAACTTCTTTCCTTAGTGTGGTACATTCATTGCAATTGATGAATACATTTTGGAGCACTGCTACACAGCATGGGTTATAGTTTACATTGTAGTTTACACTCTCTCCCAGTCCATTCAGTGGGTTATGGTAGGATATAAAATGTCCTGCATCTGTCCCTGCAATATCAAAGGTTTGTCTTGAGACATCAGTTTATAGATCTTTTCAAACATCATCTCTTGTTTGCATTTTCTTTTCTATCTTATGTCAATTTTCTATTTCATTTTTATAAGTTCTTATTTTTTCCTTCCTTCCTTCTCTTTATTTTGGTTTCAAATTTCTCTTCTTTTTCTAGTTTCCTAAGGTGGAAACTTAGATCATTGATTTGAGACCTTTCTCTTTTTGTGTCTAATAAAAGCATTTAATACACAATTTCTCTCTAAGCACAGTTTGCTCTTCATCCCACAGATTTCAATAAGCGGTAGATTCACTTTTATTTCCAAATACTGTGTGATTTCCATTGTGATTTATTCTTTGATGATGTGGGTTACTGAGAAATTTAATGTTTATTTAGTCATATATTAAAAAAAAAAAGTGAATGACTCACCAGAAATTAGAATGAGGGTAGAGGATGGAAAACTGAGGATTAATATGTACAGAATTGGTAAAAAGGTTGTTTGTAAATCTATGGAAATGAATAGAAATAGTTAAAGCACATCATAGTGTTTGTAACTAAAAGAGTTATTGTATGTATATGACAGTGGTTTAAAGGGAAAATCTAAGGCCGTGCATATTACTAGAAGAAAAGCTAAAAACTGTAACATGGGACTGTACGAGATAATGGAACCACACATAAAACAGAAATATGGGTGCTATTGAATATGTAAGCGGTTTTTTACAAAATATAAATACAAATTTACTAATGAGAACAAAAAGTACCAGCTATGTACAGCAGGGGAAACAGAGAGAGATTAATGGGTGATGAATTTTGTTTGTTGTTTATTACCATTGGAATTATGAAAGTGCTCTAAAAATGATTGAAGTGATAAATGAACAACTATGTGATTACTTTGAATGAGGAATACCACTGATTATAAAAAAAAATCTCTGTAGTACTCATTTCTAGGGTAAATCTGTTGTGGTAAGTGACCGTAAGTTTTTATGATTTCGGTCCTTCTAAATTCATTAAAATTTGTTTTATTGTATAATGTAGTCTAACTTTGTGAATGTTCTCTGTGCACTTGGAAACAATGCATAATCTGCTGTGGTTGGGTAGAGTGTCCTTTGCTGACAATTAGGGCATGTTCTAGACAGCATTGTTTAAATATTATATTTCCTGCATTTTAATCTATCTGTTCTATCAATTACTCAGAAAGGGGTGTTGATGTCTTCCACCTGTGTAATGGATTTTTAAATTTGCCCCAAAATTTCTAATTGCTTTTGCTTCATGTATATAATATAGTCTCTCCAACCTCCTTTTCATTAATATTTTTCATACTTCAACTTTCAGCTTATCTGTATTTATTTTTAAAGAGTTTTCTTGTAGACAACCTATAATTAGGTCATGCTGTTTTATCTCATCTTTATTTAGTGTCTAGCTTATTTATATACAACGTAATTATTGATATGATTTAGTTTAAACTGGTATATGGGAATCCTGTATTTTATGCATGATTGTTCTGTAAACCCACAACTTCTCTAATAAAAAAATGGAAAAATCCCTACCATCTTGCCATTTATTTCTAATTTTGTTACTTTATTTCCTCTTTTCCTGCTTTAGTTTGGTTTTATAGAATTATTTATATGATTTAATTTTATGTCTAATATTAGCTTATTAACTATAAGTTATTTTCTTTTTATTGCTTTTTCTGGAATTCAAAATAAATATTCTTCACTTATTACAGTCTACCTTTAAATAATATTATACAATTTCACATGTAATATTACAATACTGTACTTCTTTTACTTTCCTACATTCTTTGTGCTATTCTTGTTATATATTTTATTTGCATATGTGGTATAAACTCTGCAATATAGTTTCATAATGTCTGTTATAATCATTCAATTATCTTCTAAATAGGTTAAAATGAGAAAAAATACATTTATCATATATGTCATTTTGGCACTCTCTTTTACTTCGTACGGATCCAAATTACTCCCAGTTATTTTTTTCCTTTTACCTGAAGAACTTACTTTAATAATTCTCATAGTTCAGGTCTGGTGCTGATTAATTCTCTCAGCTTTGGATTTTCTAAATAAATCCTTACTTCATGTGCTTTGTTGAATTATATTTTTACTACATAAAGAATTCTGTATTGACTTTTTTTTCCTCCAGTACTTAAAGATTTTCCTCTTGCCCTCTGGGTTATAAGCAAAGTTTCTGATGGTGAGAAGTATGCTGGCATTCTTGTCTCTGTTCTTTTGTAGATATTGTGCCTTTCTCCTCTGCTTTAAGATGTTTTTCTTTATCACTAGTTCAGCCACGTGATTGTAATGCTTGCCTGTGTGCGTTAGGTTTATTCTGCTTGAGCTTTACTGACTTTCTTGGAAATGTGGCTATATTGTTTTCACTACATTTGGAAAGTTTATGGTTGTTATTTATTCAAATATTTTCCCCCTTTTCAGGAATACCAATTTCTGAGTGATTGGTTCTCTATTATTTATTTTTCAGTCTTTTTTCTCTCTGTATTCCATTTTGGATTGTTTCTGCTGCTTTGTATTTAAGTTCACAGATTTTTTTTTCTCCAGTGTCTAAAATGCAGTTAATCCCAGACTTTCCTTTTTCCTTTTTCAAAGATTGTTCTTTCATGGCCAAAAAGTTCTTTTTTGTATCATATAAATCTTCCATTTCTCTCCTCATTAATTTAGGTTTTCTTCTATATTCTTGAGCATATGGTCCATATTTATTACAGCTATTTTAAGGTTCTTGTTGGTCAATTCCAACATTTCAATCATTCCTAGGTATATTCCCATTAAATGATTATTTCTTCTGCTTATGGACCATATTTTCCTGCTTCTTTCTTTGCAACATTTTATTTGATGCCAGACTTTGTTCACTTTCCTTTGTTGTATGCTGAATATTGTTGTAGTTCTTCAAAGAATATGAAAATTAGTTCTGGCATCTAGAAATGATTCATCAGCTTTATTCTTTCAAGCCCTGATGTTAAGCTTTGTTAGGGCAAGTCCAGAACAATATTTATTTTAGGGCTAATTTAGTACCATGGTTTAGGTGATAATCTTCTGAACACTACCTGATGCTCCATGTATTATGAGGTCTCTCTACTCTAGCTGCTGGTAATGCAAAATATTTCTAGCTGTGGTAAACTGAATCATGTACCCCACAAAGGTATGTTCAAGTCTTAATCCCCAATCCTGTGGGTATGAACTCATTTTTAAATGGTATCTTCAAAGATTCTATTAGGATGAGGCCAAAGTGAAACAGGGTGAGTCTTAAAACAATATGACTGGAGTCCTTACAAGCAAAAGAAATTTGGACACGGAAGTAGAGGCCATAGGAGGAGGGCAAAGGAGACAGATAACCCTGTGACCAAGGCAGATTACTTGCCGGAAAACTACCACCAGAATGGTAGAGAATTTGGAGAAAGCATGGCCTGTCAATACATAAATTTTGGACATCCAGCCTTCGAAATTGTGAGACAATAAATTTCTGTTGGTTAAATCAACCTGTATGTGATATTTGTCATAGCAGCCCTGGCAAACTAAGACACTAACTCTGGGAATTTTTTGGCTTACTGCTTTCTAGTCATTCTTTCGTCATCTTTATGAAGATTCTCCCCAGGAATGCGCTGATCAATGTTTAGCAAATGATTCAAGGGGAACTCTGCAAATTTCAGAACACTTTCTCTGCTCTGCTCCCTTTCCTTTTGTAGTCTGCCATCTCAGCCCCTCTGAACTCAGATCTCTGTCTCTTTCCTACTTCAAACTACCTGGAAACTGCCTACAGGCTAGCTGAAGCAATCAAAGAGCTCAAATCATTCATTCACTTCTCTCATGGACCACAATCTTGCATTGCCCAATGACCAATGTCTGAAAACAGTTGTTTCACATGTTTTGTTTAGTTTCCTACTTGCTTGTCATGGAAAGGTAACTTCCTTAGTAGTTAATCTTTCTAACAGGTAATTTTAGTGATAATGTTCTGTATGTTGTGTCCTAATCTAGGTTTATTTAAAACAATTACTTGTTATGTGACCTTGGACAAATTGCTGAACTTTAATAAGCCATTTCTGGGACTAACCATGTGAATAGTATGGAAGTTCATACATTTTACACCATATAGAATTTTTATGAATGTATAAAGATCCTAATAAGATGTTGAGTCTAAATTCTAAATTATCAATAAGTTAATAAATATATCTAATCTTTAGTTCCTCATTTTTGAAGTAGGTATAAAAATAATACCTACTTTATAGAACTGTTGGAAAAATTACATATGATAATGTATATAGAGAGCTTAGCTCAGTGTCTGGCATATTTGTAGTGCTCAATAAATGGTAACTTAAGTCTGTATTAGTGTAATTTTAATGGAATGTAAGTACAATAAAATGGTATTATAATTTTAGAAGGGACATTATGTCTCATTTTTTATCTAAATTATTTTTGTTGTATGATACTTGGGAATGATGAGGTTTATTTTTTTTATTTCTATAAAGATTTCATTTCAACCAAGACTTCCTGAACATTGCTTATATATAAAGCACTGTATTGAGCACACAGGATAAGAAATTATTGATATGACACAGTCCATGCCATCAAAGACCTCATAATCTAATGGTCAATTCTATTTGTGTTTATGTGTGTGTGTGTGTGGTACCCAGGCCAGGGGCTGAACCTGGGACCTTGTATGTAGGAAGCCAGTACTCAACTACTGAGCCCCACATTGACTTCCCTGAGTTGGTTTTAGTATTTGTTTTGCTTGTTGCTTGTTTTTGTTTTTTCAGGAGGCACCAGGAACTGAATCCAGGACCTCCCATGTGGGAGGCGGGCACTCCACTGCTTGAGCCACATCCACTCCCAGTCAATTCTCTCACTTTTTAAATTCTTTTTTAAATATATATATATATATATATATATATATATATATATTTTAATACTTAGATTACGTAAATGTTACATAAAAAATAAAGGGGATTCCCATATGGCCCACTCCCTATACCTCCCAAATTTTCCCACATTACCAACAGTCTTCATTAGTGGGGTACATTTGAACAATTGATGAACATATTTTGGAGCATTGCCACTTCTGACCCTTCTGCCCTAAGGAATTGAAGCCCCCTCTCACTTAGAAATGGAGTGGGCCTCACAATCCCAGAATCTTCAAGATTGGGGAATGAACTATGAACTACAGTAGACTTTTTGGTAGGTATTCTACTACATATGGCCTATGCATGGGACTCTCTTGCTTGCAGTTGTAGACTCTCTCAGTTCCTTGGGATGGCTGTTGCCCATCATCATCTCCTTGTTAGTTGTCCTGAGTGAGTCCAATGAACTGGAGAGTAGGTGTTGCAACTCCATGGAGATTCAGGGCCCAGCTGGTACATGGACAGCCCAGAGATATAAGTCTCTTGGACATACACCTATCAACTCTAGAACCAAATATACGTTCAAATACAAGGGTCAGAAGAGCCATGTGTAGGGAAACTACAACTGAGTCCAACACCCTTGGTGCCAGGGAGACTCATCCCCAGGAGTTATGTCCCACACTGCAGGGAAGGTAATGCATTTATATGCTGAGTTTGGCTTAGAGAGAGGCCACATTTGAACAACAAGGGGTCTCTCAGGAGGTAACTATTAGGCACCTTATAATATTAGGTTAAGTTTCAATTGGAAAGCAAATGCTCATAAGTTCACCAATATCAAGGGTCCATCAATAGGTCATCCTCCTTCCTTCAATAGTCATTGCCCCTGTACTTGGGGAATTCTTGCTCTTCCATTACAGAATGTGGCAGAGCTCCCTATGATGGGAATTCAATATACTTTCGGTTATTGTGTGAATCTTCACCTACTGTGACAATGCCCTATGAAGACTTGAACACATTTTTATACCTTATATGTAGGCCGCAGGTGAACCTTCTCCCATGTATCCCCCATCACTGACCCCATACCAATTATCCTCCCCATCATAGTTGTAACCCTTCTGTGATCCAAACCTCTTCAAAAATGAAGCCAACAAAATAACCAAATACAATTAATAAGAAAATGAAATATTAATGATAGTTTTTAAAATAAGAAATAAAGTACAAAAAATAAAAATATAAAAATTTAGAATAACAAAAATAATGAAAAAAATATAAATTTTTTCACGTTATGTCTTTCATCACTGTAAGATCTGTTGTCCTTTATGTACAGTGATATTTTCTTCCATTTCTTCCCCAGTATCTTAATTTTTTCATTTTGTCTTCAAAGAAGTTTTAGGTTACAGAAAAGTCATGTACAGAATATAGGGGATTCCCACATACCCAACATCCTCCCCTTTTTCCCTTTCCCTTATTAATAACATTTTATATGTGGCTTATAAATAAGATTTTCCAGGAAAATGAAAATGTACAAAGGCCAGACTGTCTATGACAAAAGAACTCTGACCCACAACCTCTGCAGCAACCAGCCCAGGATATCAAACAACAACTTCTACAACAATTTGTCCATAATGGTCAGAACTTGGTCAATGATTGCCAGCTAACCCATTTTTTGTTTTGCTTCTAATTCAGGGACAACTAGAGAAAGCTAAATATGTTCTATAAACAAATTACATAAGCTGCCCTGCTAATAGATAGTTCTCCTCCAGCCCCACATGACAAAAATCTCTAATCAGACCATACCTGAAGCCTTCCCTCTTTTTTCACAATAAAGCTTTTCCACTCTCCTGCCTGCCTTTGAATCTCTGCCAAATGCAAGTGATAATGTTGCTGAGCAGAGGCTCGTTGCCCAATGTGCACATAAAATGATGTGTTGACACCAAGATCTTGAGAAAAGAGTTTTTATTGCAATGCAGCCAAGTAAGGAGACAGGAGAAAAAACTCAAATCTATCTTCCCAAGTCTAAAGAGCTTAAGGTTTTATGGGATTAAACAAAGGTAGGTAGATATAGTCACATTCACAGATATTGATTGGTTATGTTTCAGTTATGGTGAATAAGGAATGTGTAAGCCCAGGCCTGTGATGCCCTTGAAAGCTGACACAAAGCCATCTGGGGTAAGCACAAAGTGGCTGTAAATGAGGGCAAGCATTTGGTTATGTTACATCAGTGTTGTAAATTTCTCAGTTAACATAATGAAAGAATGGAGATGGCTAAATAAAATGTCTGTATTTGAGGGGCAAGGAAGACATCTAGTTGCAGCAAAGTTACAAATCCCTCAGTTAACATCAATTACAATAATCAGCAAATTCCTTGTAGTCAGGGATTACAATATCTTTCCTGCCTAAAGTTGCAATGAACGCTGACTCCCTTGCTATAGCAAACTCTGAATAAATACCTTTTGTTTGTTCTCATTTGTGTGGTTTTCATTTCTACAACATAGTTTTGCCAATAGGCTTTAGTATTGATTTGGAATTTTCCAAAGGATTCCTTATAAAAGCATGTGTTTAGATAAAGGCTAAAACCCATGTTCTCTCTGAAGCCGTTCCTGTTATTTCATAGTGAAGTGATGACATCTTTGTTTCAACTTGTAAAAAGTGGGTTCTTACAGCACTTGCCGTTCTATAATAGAATGCAAACTCCTTAAGGAGAGGACATGTTATTTATATCTTTGTAATTCTGATGTCCTTAATAATGTTTTAAAGCTCTTAGGTGCACAAAACTGGACGTTTGGGGACATAAAATTCTGACTATGACACCTATACAGTTTGACCATGCTACCTAATGTTTCTAAATTCTAATGCACAATCCGATGTCAAATTGGGAGTAAGGCGACCAACTGTCCCGATTGTCTGGGCCTTTCTTGGTTTTAGCAAGGAAAGTCCAATGACTTGTGAAACCCATCATGCCTGGATAATATGGGACAGTTGGTCACCTAAATTGGGAGAAATAAATAAAATAATGTGAGTAGCACATTTTCTAGCATAGTATACATGTCAAATAAAGGTTGGTTCCTTCTGTTCCCTCTCAGTAAATATTATGAGCTGGCAATTTTAGAATTAATTTAGTATCTTCACCAGTAAGTAGGTAGTAACATTTCTTTCCTTCAGCCATCAGCCTTATTTTCTGTTCCCTCCTTAAAAAGGAACCCAAATACAGTTCCCTTCTCTTTTGTCTTGCTGTACTTGGGGCATGCATTTAGTTGCATCCAAGATTTACAAAAGGGCATTATGACCATTTATGCTTAGAAAGGAATCTCCCAAGAGTTTGGTAATTATTACATAATGAAGATAAATATTTAAGAACCTCTGCTATTCATTTGCATAGCACCTTTAAGGTATGACAGCATTTATTTAATACAATGGATAACAGGTTTGGTAATCACTACAAAATTTCCAGGTTAAATCACTCTTTTCTAAGATTTATACTTATACTTAGAGCAACTTTTAAAACACTGCAATAAAAATCACTGGGCACTTAGACCTTCCATCAGCCATATGGTAATGAATGTTTAGACAATCCAGGTGCCCATATAGGTGAGGGAAAAGAGGTCATAAGGAAGGGTGGTAAAAAGCAAGACTGAATTCCTGTGTGAGCAACCAGACGTTTAGTATCTTGAAACTGGGTTGTTGGACTTTTTCCAGAAGCCCTCATCTTTGCTCTGGTGTCAAGGAAGCTTCTGTTTGGGATTACTAATAGAGACTAAATGTTACATTTCTCTACCTGCTTATGTTTAAGAAATCTGCTCACAGATTGTAGATCTCAGTTGGTGTTGCTCTATTTAGATGTTGTTCTTTGCAGTGTATCTTCTTTCTCAAGAAGAGATAGTCTTGTTAGAGAATGGATGAAAGGTTTATTTTAAAAAGAGTTTTCCTTAACTTGAATCAACTAAAGAGAAACTGGTTTGCAAGAAATTCCACACTGCAAGCCTGTGTCTGCAAGGCAGCTGGCGCAGGTTGAAGACCCCACTGGATGGCGAGAGTCCATATGCAAACCTGCCCTTTGGCAGTTACTTGGGCCTGTGCTGCTTTTGAAGAGCCAGATGGGCCCAGTCTGGGTATAGGATATAAGACTAGCTCAAATTAGAAGTAATGACATTTGCATTTAAATAGCCCCAAAGAGAAAAAAATCACAACGGTGAATTTAGAACCTAATTATGAGTGTGCATATTTGAAAATTTTGACAAGAATAAACTCTGAACAGCACAGATAAGTAGAAACTCTAGATCTCTCTATGGTGGGGGTTTTTAAATTTTCAATTAATAATAAGTCATAGTTCCTTGATATTTGCAATACAATGAGATCTTTTTCCAAATGTATCTTTGATATAAATGATAATAGCACATGTATTTTGGGTTATAAATATTTTACAAGCACCTTACTAGATATTACTACGCATTATTTCATTTAATCCTACAAAAAGCAACAACAGGATGATGAAAATTAAAAGTACAGAAAACACCAAGTATTTGTGGGGATGTAGAGCAGCCAAGACTCTCATCAACTGCCAATGGAAGTGTAAGTTGGTGTATCTTCTTTGGACAACTGCTTGGCAGTATCTACTAAAATGGAACATAAGCGTATCCTACGACCCAGCTATTCCACTTCTAGGTATATACTGAGTAGAAAGGGTACATTTCTAGAGACTAAAGGACATGTGCACAAATATTCATAGAAGTATTATTTTTTAAAAATTTCTCTCCCCGTCCCCAACCCCGCCCCAGTTGTCTGTTCTCTGTGTCCATTTGCTGTGTGCTCTTCTGTGTATGCTTCTATCCTTGTCAGTGGCACTGGGAATCTGTGTCTCTCTTTTTGTTGTTGTTGCATCATCTTGCTGTATCAGCTCTCCATGTGTACAGCGCCATTCCTGGGCAGGCTGGACTTTCTTTCACGATGGGTGCCTCTCCTTATGGGGTGCACTCCTTGCGTGTGGGGTTCCCCTACGCAGGGGACACCCCTGAGTGGCATGGCACTCCTTGAGCGCATCATCACTGTGCGTGGGCCAGCTCCACATGGGTCAAGGAGGCCCTGGGTTTGAACTGTGGACTTTCCATATGGTAGGTGGATGCTCTATCCATTGAGCAAAGTCTGCTTCCCAAGAGTATTATTCCTTTTTTTTTTCATTATTTTTTCCCTTCTTTCTTTTTTTTTTAATGTTACATTTAAAAAATATGAGGTCCCCGTATACCCCCCCACCCCCCTCACCCCACTCTTCCCACATTAACAACCTCTTTCATCATCGTAGGACATTCATTGCATTTGGTGAATACATTTTGGAGCACTGCTGCACCACATGGATAATGGTTTACATTGTAGTTTACACTCTCTCCCAGTTCACCCAGTGGACCATGGCAGGACATACAGTGTCCAGCATCTGTCCCTGCAGTACCACCCAGGACAACTCCAAGTCCTGAAAATGCTCCCACATCATATCTCTTCTTCCCTCTCCCTACCCTCATCAACTACCATGCCCACTTTCTCCACATCAATGCTACAATTTCTTCCAGTACTAATCACAATGGTTCCTGAGTAGAATATCAGTAAGTCCACTCTAATCCATACTCTATTCCTCTAGCCTGCGGACCCCGGGATGGTTATGTCCACTCCCCCTTTATATCAAGAGGGGGCTTAGATTCCACATGGATGATGGATGCATGGAGTATTATTCTTTATTTTTTCCAAATTCTACTCAATTTATTCATTTTTTAAAAAATATTACATTCAAAAAATATGAGGTCCCCATTCACCCCCACTGCCCCCACCCCACCACTCCCCCCAAGGAGTATTATTCTTAATAGCACAAAACTTGAAGCAACTTAACCACTCATCAATAGTCAAAGACAAAACCAGAAGATCACCTTGATTTCATTTCTTAAATTGCTTACTTTGAATTATGGACATTCAGTACCCGAATTAAGCATCATAAGGAACAATAAGTTCTTTAAATAAAAATTTATTCCTAAGAAGTCAATTTTTCTGAAAGGATAAGACTGCCTTTAGATCCTATTAGTGGATAGATGGAAAAAGTAGGTAATGTAATCTCGTCATTTGGAAGATAGAATAAACAGGACCAAAATGATTTGGTCTTATTTATATGCTCGATTAAAACCAGTTGATTAGCTTTATGCCAATTTCATTACTAAATGTGCTAAAAAGCCAAAATAAATATTTGACACTCAGAAATGTACTTCTGATTTGTTATGTTTAGGCTGGTATTTTTAGATTTTTTTTTTTGAAAGAAAAACATGACATCATTGATAATCCAAAGCAAAAAGAAAATATAGGATATCAATTATTAAAATCTATTTTAAGGCTTGATTTGTCTAATCTGATCACCTCAGACATTAAAGTGGTTTGATAACTACTAGATATAAGGCACTTATGGTGTTCAATAAAGCAAGAACTACCTTTAGAATATGACTAATTAATGGAATACTGCAATAGATTTGCATATACTTTGAGGGAGTATTTTATAAATGACTGATTTCCAGATAACCAAGGAAAAACTAGGACTGGTACAGTCTTGGCACAATATTTTAGGTGTTGGCACCTTAAAGCACAACCATGTTCTCTCAAAAACTGTGCTTTGGAAAAACTGTCAGAGATGGAATTCTTTGCTGGATGGATCCTGTTCTAAGTCAATATATATCTATGCTCATGAGCTCAAATAAGGGGCTAGAGACCCAGAGCAAACTCATCCAGGACTAGCCATGAGGGGTGTATGAATGATGTACACTTCAGTTAGCCTCACTCTGCTACTTAATTAATATGTTTAAAATTAAAACATCTATTTAATGTCAATTTATCAGATTCAGCACGTTGATTGACTCACTCATTTGTTTTAGGGAGACTCAGAATCAGTCCTGGCAATTTAAGACATTTTGAATCTTCATTTAGACAGTCAAAATGCTATTGGCTATTTGCTTCCTGTGTAATTTTGGGCAAGTCACTTAATCCAGGTGAAAAGGCAGATGGTAATTTTATACTCATTTTGATGATGTAATTAAATGTAATGGCTAAAATATCCTTAACATATAGAGTAGGTCTCTAATTCATATGAGCTTTTATTTGTTAGAATAAAGCCTAATAGGGAATCGATAACCATTTCTGACCATTAAAATATCCCCCATCATTATTTCATGAAACATATCTTTTGCTTATATGAAACAAAAATAATTGGTAAAGAGAAATCCATGAAAATAGAGGTAAAAAGTTGCTTTCATTGAATATGTAATCCCATTTAATAATATATTTGACCCCATGTTGGTGGACATCTATGTTGTAGTTCTCAGAATGCTATAATGTTGGAGATTTTACATCCATTTACATTAATTGATTCACTCCAGAAGAGCTATTCTTTTAAATAAGAACTTGACATTCAAATATTCTACTGGCCATAATGACTATAATGTAATAAACCCTCTGAATCCTACTTACCACATAAAAATGCATCCCGTCACTAATGGCAGCAGAATAATAGAATGTGATTATAAAATAACAGCAACTGCTATATGTGCTTTCCTCTTATACAGGGATTTAATGAAATGCTAGCAATATTTATTGAAAAAAGCTAATCATTAAGCTATGATTACAATGCAATATCATTGGTAGTTTCCTGATGATGAATACTAAAATTATATAGTATTTTCAGTCTTGGTGTATAATGATGGTGTGTATTTCCAATAAACTCTCATAATTGAGAGTAGAAAAAAGGATATTTTGGTTTTATAAGCAACATGGGCAAAATAATACATAACTTTGTCTTTACATTGTATAAGTAAGAGCCTGGAGCGATCATATTCTAGTAAATTAAAATAAATACATTGACTTCCCAGAAGAAATTGCAGAACCAAGGTTTGTCATTTATTTCTTTATACTTTCAGTAAACCCTCTTTGTCTGACTGATCTCATTCCCAGATGAATAAAAATAAAACTATATATGCTGCTCCAAATTGTTCTCTTACTGAATGAACTTTTAAAATAATTCTCTTTCTATGCGAAGGGAATATTTTTTTTCTTCTCGTTTATTTCAAGAGAGGGCTTTGTAGCCTCTATTATCTTGATTTTTATAGTAATTCCGGGGTTGGTGAGCCCTGGGAGTTCTTGTTTCTAGTGCGTGTTTGTGCGTGTGTGTGCGTGTGTGCGTGTGTGCGTTGGAGGGTGGGGATGGGGTGGTTAGGAGAGTCTGGGCAAGAAAGAGGCTCTACTGTTTGTTGAAAATCTCCATGAGTCAGGTGGAAATTTCACTCTCTGAGTAATAATTTTGGCTTGCTGCTGTGTGTGGTGAAGTCAGCCTTGGTTTCATTCACAAGAAAATAAACACCATCACGATTCTCTCCAAATAGGCCTCAAAGTTCTTCACTCTTTGTGCCAGAAGGCCATTATATTTTGGTTGGAAATTTTAATGTCACATATTTTCTGATGGAACACACATACAAACACACATATGCACATAAGCCCAGAAGAAAATTCCAATGTTTAAGTGATCCTAAGAGGAAGCCTTAGTAAGTTAATGACTGTAAATGAGGATAAACTGTTTTCTCTCTTCTCTGACCCAACCCAATGGTATTGAGTTTCTTAAAAGCAGGCATCACTAGGCTCCTTGACTGCCCACATTAGCACCTGGGGTCCTCACTACTCCTCTAATGATAGGTTCACAGAAGGATTGCTAATAATCACAGGAGAAGCAAAATGTCCATACAAATATTTAGCAGGGCTAAACTCAAAGGACTATGAAGACCACATTGGGAGAGTTATGAGAACAACTGGAACTTCAGCTATGATGTGCTAGACCTGAGTAGCATCTTTAAAAACTAAAAAGAGTTCATTGAACCTTGAAACACACGTCCTTCCTTTGTATCAGACTCTTACTTCAGTTTCCTTATAGAGAAAGGGAGATAATTGCCACAAATTTGAATGATAGAGCATATTTAACTCAGGAGATAATACTTTTTTTAAAAAAACAATAGATGTGCCAGTTGAAGAGGTATGTGCAAGTAAGATGCACAGAGAAGGCATTTTGTTGGAATTTGGGGGTATGATGTTACACAGTGGAGTTTTGCTTTTCTGCTTTCCATGGATTTGAGCACTATCAATTTAAATGGATGTAGAATTAGACACAGAAGTAAAATAAAAATACAGACGCTGAATTTTATGGGATGGGGAAAGAATAAGTGGGCTATATGAATTGAAAATTACAATCAGCACAATGCTTCTGATAGTTATAAATAGCCAATCTTGCATGAAACTGTAATGGATGTAGAATTTGACAACTTTTGACACAGACAAGAAACTACAGAATCAGAGCAATGAAAGAAGAAAATCCAGAGCAAATTCAGGAAGGAAACACCACCTTTGTCTACCTCATACTCCAGAAAAAAAGGGATTAACGATTTGCAGTCCAGCCACAATGAAGTTAGACTTGCATTAATTTGAAATTTTCTACGAATCTATAAATGCTTGAATTGATTATGAATCAATAGTATATAGAGTCTTCCTTGGGTTTGTTTTGTGTGCATGTGCATGTGGGGATAGCACAATAAATGTTTGTTGACTGCCACATTTTTGCTTGTTGCTTAAGTAACCATAAGATTCAGAGGATATAAAATTCAACTAGTAATCACAATACTCAGTGTTTACAATAAAATTAGAAAAATAAAATATAGCCGAGAAGAAACTCAACTATTAAAAATATAAAAAGACTTAACTTCCCAAACTTTAAACACAGCTAATTTAATGCATTACATGGCCACTGTCAGAATCCAACACAACCAATTAAATTCTCTAGTTAATCTGTAACCTTCTTGTTCCTAGAAAGTGATATACTTTTTGTCTGTTTAGTTTTGTTTTCTTTTTCCAAATTGTGGTCATGAGACTTTATGAGGCAAGTCACTAACTTTTTTTTCATGACTTCATTAAAACAATTGAAGAGTATTTTAGTCACCTATCAGAAGTGGAAAGAATTTTGATAATAGGATTTTGGGAGGCTGTTTCTCTCACTTTTGAATTTGGAACTTACATAATCATATGAAGATTGGAATTTTTAAACTTTATTTTTAGAAAAGTTTTAGATTTGCATTTACAAAAAAATATCAAAATTATAGAATTTTAATTTATTATAAAAATAATTTGAAAATAATTCAAAACATACAGAAAGTGATAGAATGAAAAGTGAAAATCTCTCTCTAATTTTCCCTTCCTCACTTTCCAGAATTAAGCTCAATTATTATATTCTTAAATATCTGTATAAGAGATTGGCTAGCTGCTCACTAAACCCACTCTTTCTTTTTCCTGGACAAAAAGCTAAACTACATTTCCCAGCCTTCTTTAGCGTTAGACGCGGCTATGTGACTGAGTTTTGTCCAATGGAATGTGATCCTATGATACATGTTCAGACCATGCCCTCAAAAACTTTGTTTGTGTTCTTCCCTTCCAGTTTGATATAGGTTAAGGTGGTGAAGGTGGTTGAGGCATGTGTTGAAGGAACCTAAGGTTTTGAATCACTGCTTAGATGATTTACGCTGGCTGAACAGAAATACACGTTTTGACTTCTACATAAACAACAAATTAACTTCCATCTTCCATTGCCTTAAGCCTCTGAGATTTGGGGAGACATCTGTTACAACAGCCAGCATTATCTACTTTTATAGAATTTCTATAATTATGAAATTATAGAAATGTTCTAAATTTACATAAGCATATGCACTTATGTCTTATTATGTTACTGTTTTAGTTTGCCAAAGGACTGCTGATGCAAAGTACCAGAAATAGGTTGCATTTTATAATGGGAAATTTATTTGGATAAAAGCTTACAGTTCCGAGGCCATGAAACGTGCAAAACTGAAGCACGATCAGAGGTGCTTTCTCACCAAAGTCAGCTACTGTTGATCCTAGCGTCCTGCCACGTGGTGAAGCAAGATAGCTGCCTATCTCTGCCTTCCCCTCCAGAATCTGTGGAGGGGAAGCTCAGCTGTGAGCACTCAGGCTTAGGGCTTGTCTCTTTCTGGGCTTCTCTTTCAGTCTTGGCTGCTCCACTTTCTTCCCAAGTTCAGCTGTAAGCTATCAGACACATGGCTCACCTCTCCCTGGGTTCCTTGAGCCTCTCTGGGATTCTGTTTTCCTTCAGTCCTCTCTCTCTCACACATACATGACAGGATCAATAAAATATGGTAGCTCCCTTTTCCTCTGGGAAGAAATAACCCAATTTAAGAATGGGCAAATGAATAAACATTTCCCCAAAGAAGATTTATAAATGGCCAAAAAGCACACAAAAAATGTGCAACATCATTAGTAATTAGGAAAATGCAAATCCAAACATTTGCAATGAGATATCACTTCACACACACTAGGATGACTGTAATCCAAAAGTAGGAAAAAAATTGTTGATAAGAAAATGTGGAGAAATTGGAATCCTCATATATGCTGGTGGGAATGTAAAATGGTTTAGCTGCTGTGGAAACCAACTTGGCAGCTCCTCAAAATTTAAACATATAATTACCATATGACCCAGCAATCTCACTCCTGGGTATATACTGGAAAGAACTGAAAACAGTTGTTTAAACAAAAACTTGTACACACATGTTCTTAGCAGCACTACTTACAGTAGTCAAAAGGTGAAACAGCGCAAATGTCCATCAAAAGATGAATGGATAAAAAAAATTGTGGTATATGCATATAATAGAATAGTAGTCATAGAGAAGAATGAAGCACTAATATGGGCTACAACATAGATGAAAATATTTTGATAAGTGTAGGAAGCCAGATACAATACACCATATATTTTAGACTCAATTTATATGAAATAGCCAGAATAGTTGAATTCATAGACAGGAAGCAGATTAGTGGTTTACAAGGGCTGAGGAGAGAGGGGAATGGGGAGTAGCTGCTTAAATGCATACGCGGTTTCCTTTTTGGGTGATGAAAATATTCTGAAACTAGATAGTGCTAATGGTTGAGCAACATTGGGGATTTGTCACTGAAGTGTACACTTGAAAATAGTTAAAATGACAAATCTTATGTGCATTTTATCACAATAAAAAAAGAGATAGATCCTTATGTAATGATATAGAAAGTGATTCATGTTATATTAGGTTTAAAATGCAAGTTGCAAAAATGGGTATGTAACTGTGACACTTTGAATTTTCTGAATCCCGGAAAAGGAATATGTTTTTGAACTAAATCATTCCTGTCGGTGTGAGATCCTTTTGGTATTATTTCCACCCTTTTACTGGATCTGATTTAAACAGAGACACAGAGAAACTCACAGCAACTTGCATTTTATTAAACACCCATCTGAATCCACATTCCACTAGCTAATATAGCTATATGTCACCATGCTAAATCCTGTGGGAAGCAGTAATAACAGATTGTACATAAAAATAAAATATTTAAATATGAGGATAAAAAGCTGGGACTCAATTCTGGAAATCAGTGGCCAACTATTTAAAGTTTTTGATCAGGGGAGTGAAATGGTCAATGCTGTAATTTCAGCACATTTACTTGACAGTGTTGTGGAGAAAGGAAAGTCTAAAGTCAACATTATCACTTGGAGCACAAGTGTGATAGTATATGTTTGAGGCTTCGAAGTTCTGACCCAGGGTTCTAATGACAATGATGGAAAAGAGGAGATGATGCATGATGCGAAGTTAGAATTTCCAAGATTTGACATTAATTAGATGTTGGTAGAGATGTGTGTGACAAATTACCCAAAACTTAGTGGGTTAAAACAACAATAAATATTCTTTTTTTTTTTTCATAGTTCCGAAGAATCGGATATTCAGGAGCATTTCACTGGGCAGTCCTGACATGCTATCTCATGAGACTGCAGGCAGATTTATCTGACAACTTGGCTGGGACTAGACAATCCACTTCTAAGGCTCTCACATGGCTGGAAGTTGTGCAGACTGTAGGTGGAAGGCTTCAGCTCCTCTCACAAAGGCTTCTCCATAAGCTTGATTGTTTGTCCTCACATCATGGTGACTGGATTCCCCTAGAGTAGGTGATTGAAGATTTTGTGGCAGAAACTGCAATGTCTTTTATAACCTGTTTTCAGAAATATCACACTGTCCCTTCTGTAATATCCTATTGGTCACATTCGTAAGCCCTAATTCAGTATGGAAGAGGCATATATATGGGGATGGATACCATAAAGAGAGGATCATTGGGGCCATCCTGGTGCCTAGCTACCAAAGTGTGGTTTTCTTTGAGGGCAGGAACCCTCAAATTTATATCACCAGATCATAGAACAGTGCATGACTGGTCTGATAAATAAAGAATGACTTTGTGGGTTTGAACTTGTATAATCAGGAAAGTTGTAGCTCTGAATTTTATAGAAATAGAGATGGAGAAGTTTGTTTGAGAGGGAAGATTATAAGTTTGATTTCTTTCTACATATATACTTTAAGGAATAAATACATTGAATAATGCATGTATTTGATTTTAAACCCACAAATCTCAAAAACCAATTGAAAGAGACAAGGTTCAACAAATACTATTCAGTCCCTTCCGATTACATGAATTGCATTCCAATTACATGAATTGTAGAAGAAATGCCGTGAACCACTGTATGATTTTAAATGGAACTTAATGCATTTCAGCAGATGCTATAATATTTATATAACTTGAACAATTTTCAGGGGAGCTTCAAATATATGTGGGACTTATTATTTTAAAAAGGGAAAAATAGAGATGATTTCACTTACTGAGCTAGATAAAAACTGGCAAATTCCAAAAGAAAGCGTAATAGACTTGCAGTTTATGTAGATGCATTTTTCTTTTCTATAAGCCCGAATTCCTAACATCTTATGCCATTTTATAATGGTAATGGGTAACATGACTGCATATATCTACTGTAATCACAAATTGACAGATCCATTTAATAACACATAGCCTCACAGCTCTTTCTTACCCAGCATTAGCCCCAGTGGGTGCTATTCTGATACTCTTGATTTGAAGCTTCATTATTCCTTTCATTACTTATTAGAAATGCAAATAATACTCAGACAGAGACTTTTAAATGCAAGTCTAAGGGTGCAGGTGAGGGAGAATCTAATAGTTTGCTCATTTTGTTGAAAAGCACCATGTGTTTTGTTGTAGCAGGTGTGTAATCTGTTCATTGGTAAATTGTTTTTGATAGCTGCAAGATAGTTTGCCTTAAACGTCTGACCATTGACAATAAACTATAAAACCTGTTTTAGGGACTAATTTCTCAACAGTCTTCATTCTAGATTAAATAATATAAATGATTCATTATACTGTATTGTCAATTTGTATGTGAATGGGGTTTCCTTTATCCATATTAAAACTTACATGCATTAATTTTGTCTACTTTTTTCCTTTTTCTGTAATTTGAGAAGAAAAATATTACATTTCTTGGAAGATCCTTTTTAGCATAGAATTGATATCATTTATCTCTTCCAAATAGTAGAGCAACATTGTATGCTACTTGCTCAATCTGTCGCAGGCTTCCATGGAGGAAATTTCAGGTGACACTGATGAACTTGCCAGGTGCAGGGGCACTGACCAGGCATACAGCCAACTGATGAATTATCTAGAAAATGATCAACATAGGGGCTATTCTCTCTGAGAAGAAGAGATACAAACACCGGGGTTAGCATTAAACGTATTATTTTGTTTGTATTGGAATTCTTCATTTTCACTGCATTTAAATGTTTAATTTAAAGTGTGCTTTTTTTAGAAGAAGAAGAACATTTTTAACATCGTCCTTGCTGGTACCATAAAATTGAGAAAGAGGGGCTGCTATAAGCATACAATTGTTATTAGAGATAAGAAATAATCTCAGGTGTATATGGATTTGCAGGAGATAATTGGGATCTTCCAATAGTAATTGTGAAAAAATTCTGGAGACTGAGAAGGAAATGTTTTGGATGATATTCAATTGCAATATGCTTCTCAAGCAGTTAAGTTCCACTGAGGATTACAGCTGTGCTTTCTAATCACAATTAACATCTCTCAAAAATGACCAACTAGTGAATTTAGTCACTTGGTTTGTTTAATAAAATATACATGTGGCTCAGAGAGGGAAATGTGAGCCACAAGCTGGGGAAAGTGATCTAGGGGAGTTTTTTTTTTTTTTAAGATTTATTTTACTTATTTCTCCTCGCCCCACCCCATGTCATCATTTGCCTTTGATATGTCTGTTCTTATGTGCTCATCTTCCTTTTTTTTTAGGAGGCACCGGGAACAAAACTGGGGACCTCCTATGTGGAAGGGTGGCACCTAATTGCTTGAGCCACATCCATTCCTAGCTGTGTTGTTTTTTCATTATGTCTTTCCTCCTTGTGTCTCTTATTGCATCATCTTGTTGCATCAGCTCACTGTGTCAGCCTATCGTACCAGCTCATCTTCTTTAGGAGGTACCAGAAGCCAAAACTGGAATCTCCAGGAAAGTTTTTACATGTAGTTTATTGTGGCTAGCATTATGAATATTTTAATAAAAATGAAATCAAATTTAAAATTAGTTTAACTGATGAATTGTGCTTATTTTATCTTGTAAGAAATCTTTCGCCAACTTAAAATATCAAATATATTTCCATTGTTTGCTTTGAAATTTTTTTAATTCATATTTTAATTGACCTGAAACTATATTATGGCTACAGAATAAGGCATACAATTTTATTTGAATTTTTTCATTTAGATAGTTAATTTCATACAGATGAGTAACTCATTATGCATGGACTTGTAATGCTATCCATTTCATATATACAGATTCCATTTATTCATGTGTATCTTTCTGTGTTTTCTATTCTTTGCCATCTGCATTCCTATCCCTTTGCTAAAACCTCTTTTTCATAATCACAACACATTTTGGTGGTATGCTGTGATAACTGGAAGGCCAAGTCTCCGCCATTGCTCTTCTTTCCCCAAATTGTCTTAATTATGCTTGATAACTGTTTTTCCAAATCATTTAAGTCTCTTAAATTTCATGGAAAAAGAAAACTACTGGGATTTTATTGGAATTGACTTAAAATTATAGAATAATTGAGGGATAGCTAACGTCTTCACAATTATAGTTTCTTTCTATTCTAGGATATGATATATAATTCAATTTATTAACTTCTATTATTAACTTAAAAGATGGTTGGTAATTTTAACCATAAAGTTCTGCACATGGTACTTGAGTTATTTATAGCTTTTATATTTTTCTGATATCAGGAGCTGGATTTTTCCTTCAGTCTTCTCAGTAATAAAACGTTTACTTTTGATTTCTCTCATTTGATTCTTTTGCCTATGCTCAACTAGTTTCTAACTTGGGGAGGGCAAGGGAATAGGAATGCTTTATCTGCCACATAAAGAGGCCAGTATCTCGTTGGTGGAAAGCTTTGAAACTTTGAGCTGATATTTTTGGAAAAAAAGATTCATGCTTATGGCACAGTCTGGCCAGGAAGCATCACATGTCAATGCTTTAGTAAGTCATGTGGGTTCTTGACCTTGGTATATTGCAGAAGTTTATATTGCAGTGGGTTTTTAACTGGCACAGGCAGGATAGGCCACAGTTAGCACAGAAGATAGAAACCCTTGGCTGCCCTTACATACATGCTTAGCTTTTAACCAGGAATCTGATACAAGGTTTAGATGACCCAAAACAAAGCCATTTAGTCCTAGATAAGGTTTATATCAAAACACGATGAGCATTCCAAGTGATGGAGCTCCCCAAGCATGAGTGCACAGGGGAAAAGGAAGAAAAATTAAAGGAGGGAGAGAGAAAAAAAATGGTTGCTGTTTTCATAGTCAGTTATATAGTCTGAAATTCTTAAACTTACAATAGCATAAAAAAATCACAGGGGATACAGAACAATAGCATATGCATTTTGTGCCAGACCTAAATAAGTAATGTCAGTTCAGAAGCCCTAAATTTAGTACTTCTTGATGTCATTGAGAACTAAATTCATGGATATGGGAAAAAACATAGATAGATAAATCACTTCATTTAAGTGGCTTTTCCATGTACTCAAATCTAAGATGTCAGTTACCACATTATCTCAGTTTGGACTTACATTTGTTAATTACATAAACTTGTACCAAGGCTTTAGTATCCATAAATCCAGACAGTTTCCACCTAGAGAAGGAGGATGGATTTTATTAATGAATGAGCATAAAGAAAGGAGCCCTTATAATAAGGGCAATGTGCTATCTTTTGTTGTTGAAGCAGAGAAACAACTAATTGAAATTATTGCAATATCATAGCTCTAGATAATAAAAATTCCCAGGCTGAATCACTGTGTCTAGGAAAAGCAAGTTCATTCAGGAAGTCAAAGAAGAACCAGAGGGATTTGAATTTATGTTTCAGATTTACTATCTCAATAAGAGGAGTGTGTGAATGAAAGACTGATCAAACTAATAAAAATATATTAACTTGAAAGAAATGTTGAAACCTTAGGAATCAGAGTAAGCAGATGTAAGAAATAAAGGGGAATGCATCTATTTCCAATTAGTCTTCATTGGGGAAGTCCAGAAACTGCACCTTACTCAAAAATAGAGATATCCTAAATACACATCTTAGTTAAACAACACACAAGCATGTGTCAAAAATCAATGGTTGACCAAGAAGAAGATTGTGGGAAGATGGTGAATCAGGGAGTTCCAGGACCCAGTCCTTCTAAAAGAACAACTATTAAACATGCAGGAGGGGAGTGGATGTGCCCCAAGCACTGGGTGCTCACCTCCCACACGGGAGGTTCCCAGTTCAGTTTCAGCAAGACTTGATGAAAATAGCAATATCAATTCATGTAATATACCACATTAACAGAATGAAAGGAAAGAAAACCATATGCTCCTCTCAATTGATGCAGAAAAAGCATTGACAAAATCCAGCATGCTGTCTTAATAAAATACACTTAGAACACTAGGAATAGAAGGACACTCCCATTTTCTTTATGTATTTATATATTTTCTTTACAAGTCATATGTAAAGGGATTATATAAAAAGCCCACCACTGTCATCTTACTTAATGGTAAAAGACTGAAACCTTTCCCTCTACGATCAGGAAAAAGACAAGGATATCCATTGTCACCATTGTTATTCAACATTATATTGGAAGTTCTTGATAACTAGACAAGAAAAATAAATAAAAGGCATCCACATTGTAAAGTAAGAAGTAAGACTTTCCCTATCTGCAGATTATATGATACTATATGCAGAAAATCCTGGAAAATCCACATGATATGTGAGACAACATGGATAAACCTTGAAGACATCATTTTGAGTGAAATAAGCCAGACACAAAAGGACACATATTATATGATTCCTCTGATTTGAAACAATTAGAAGAAGCAAATTCATAGAGTCAGAATCTAAAATACAGGTTACCAGGGTCAGTGTGGGGGTAAGGAATGGGAAATTAAGGTTTAAAACGTACAGGGTTCCTCTTTGGAATGATGGAAAGGGTTTGATAATAGATGGTAGCATAACATTGTAACTGCAGTTAACACCACTGAAGTATATATCTGAATGTGATTGAAAGGGTAAATGTCAGGTTGTATGTATAATAACGGAATAAAATATTTTCTTAAAAATCCATGGGACTTCAATACCTAAACCTTGAACTCCAAATTAAACCATGGACCACAGCTAATAGTACAATTACTAAAATGTGCTTTCATCAATTGTGCTTTTCATCAATTGTAATAAATGTTACACAACAACGCAAGGTGTTAAAGGTGGGGTGGTGTATGGGAATCTTATATTTTATGTATGATTGTTCAGTAAACTCACAAATTCTCTAATACAGTAGAAAAAATACTTGGCTAAAATCAAATTACTGTTAGAGAATAAACTTCTGGGATAAAAGGATATACTTTAAGTTTTATTTTTAAATTTAATTATCATTTATTTTTAAAATGTTAGCAGTCATATTTATTAAGTTTGATGTTATAGTGCTGAGCAAATAATCCTCTTCACAGTGAACTTCTAGACTGCTTCTGCAATTACTCTACCGCACATTTGCTATAAAAGATACTCACTTTCAACCAGCATCCTTGGAGAAACTATTTATTTTGGGGTGCCACATTTTTTTCTCTTACTTCCTTCTTTTTTCTCTCTTTTATTCTTTATTAAAGCTGGATAAAAATGACTTATCATGAATAATTTGGTGTTTACCTAATTTTGGAATTTCCCTAGGGAAACGTTGAAGTGGCAAGGTGGACACTGTGCTTTTAATTAATCCTCACAATATATAAAGAATTACCAAATAGAACCTTTCTTGAAAGACTAATGGACTAAATGAAATTAAATACCTAAAATTTAATGCAGTTATTAAATACTATTTCTTTTAAATGTAAGTATATCAATCAAAATAACAGTAATCTTTATTATATTTGCTGATGTGGTTATTTAAATGTGTATAAATATTTGGCAACTCAAAAAGAATAGGATGTTTATCTGAAAGTTATCAGGCTAAAGCATCTTTGATATTCTTGTTAACTGGAAATCTGTTGATTTTTAAATATTTGAAAATTCCTAATTATTGCTTTTATATAGAAAACTAATGCATAATTCATAATTGTAGCAGTTTGATATAATTGATGAATTCCAAAAAGAAATACTGGATTATGCTTGTAATCTGATCTGTACTTGGGCATGGCGAAGAACAGAGTTGAGGATTTCTGTTGTTGGAGTTTTGATGTTGGAGTTTGATGCTGGAGACTTAAGCTGGAGACCCAGGAAATAAGCTCACAGAGGAAAGAGAAGCCAGCCCCAGGAAGAAAGGAAACTTGAACCCAGAGAAAAGCAAACCCAGGAATGTAGGAACCTAGGAAGCCTGAACCCTTGCAGACATCAGCAGACATCTTTCTCCAAATAGACTTTGGGGAGGGAAGGAACTTATGCTTTATGGCCTGGTATCTGGAAGCTCCTACTCCAAATAAATACCTTTATAAAAATCAACTGATTTCTGGTATTTTTCATCAGCATCTCTTTAGCTGACTACTACAATAATCATACATTTTGCAGCAATTTATTCTTATAATTAATAAATATACATTTATACTTTGATAGAATTTCAAAATATAAAAGAAGATTGTTTATTTCAAATTTTATTTGGAATGGGCCTACATGTTTTAAAATGAATATTCATATGTTAAAAGTAAATCTGAATTATAAGCCTATTCATATAACTGATTGTTACACTGATTGGAATGATGGTAATCTATGCAATCACATATTGTATTGATTGAATACAATTCAGGAATGCCAAAAACATCATTGAATTGGACATTTGGCTCTTTAGGTTTCCAAATCTGGGATACAAACTGAAAGTAATTGAGAGTTTTTAACCAAATTCTGAGTTCTAAGTGTATTTTTGTGTATTCTATGTAAGAAATATCATCTTAAAGATACAGATGGATTGTACATAATATAGAAAGTTTGATAAACCTTTACAATATTATTCTTTTACAACATGTTATTTTGATTAAAATTATGTTTATAAATGGTTACTGCTCTTTCCAGGACTCCTCCGAATACAAAACTATTTCTAAATTGTCCCATTAATGGGCACTTCTATACAGGTGGGTTGTTTCCCCTTTTATATCCTTATCAATGCTGGTTTGAACATCCTGCTCAGGTCTCCTTGGATATTTGTGCAAATATCTCTGAGGTATATCTCTAAGATTATAATTGCTGGTTTGTAGAATTTATGCTTTTTCACTTGTCATATAATACCAAAATATTTCCAAAATATCCATATCAACTTCCACTTTGTGGTAAAAACCAGTCATTTTCTTCCAGTATCCATTTTCTAGTCTAACTTACAGCTAGATTTCTAAGTTCTGGGCAATGAGATGTAAGAAGAAGGGGTACATCCATCTTCAAGGAAATGCAGACATAGTGGCTGGATGTAGAGGTATCTTGCAACATGAAGGAAGAGCCATGCATTGAAGATAGTGGAACAAGATAGAAGGAGCCCATGTTCCTGACAATAATGGAGATCCATTCTGGCCATGGACTTCTAATGTTTATGTGAGAGAAATAAATCTCTATGCAGTTAAGCCATTGATATTTTAAGTTTGCTATCACCCAGCAGAATCTAACAATAGTTAACCCATGTTCTAAACAACAGTTTTTAAATATTCGAATTGGTCTTCATCCTTGGCAAAAATTGATATTGAAATTTTTTTCACTATCTTTTGACAATTTTCTGAGTGTAAATGGTATTTCTTTGTAGCTTTATCATTTCTCTTATTACTAATGAAATAAAATAGTTCTTCATATGCTTTTTAGTAATTTATGTTTGCAGCTATTATAACATCAGTGCTTTCTATATGCTATTTACCAATTAAATCATTTGTATTTTTATTTATGGTTTTAAAAATATATTTTAGATATTAATATATTTGGCTATAAATGTTGCTATTTTCTAACCTGGTTTGTGAAATATCTTGGGATTTTTATAGCATCCATTAATAAAAATAAATTTTAAGATAGAGTATAGTTTTCAGTCTTTTCCATTAAGTTTTATGATTTTTATGCCTGTGTGACAGTTCACAGTTCCTTTATGAATCACAAAAAGAGAAAGATCATGTTTTTGAAGTAATCCATTCCTGTGGATGTGAGACTTTTGATTGGACTACATCAGAGAGGCATGATTCACTTTGAGTATCTGCCCTCTTGCTGGTTCTGATATAAACAGAGTCACAGAGAGAAACAGACACAGAGAAAAAGAAAACCATTATATTGATCCTTCCATTGGGAGACAGAACTGCAGGAAAACAGAGAGGCCTCGAGAGGCTGATAGAGGTCCTAGTGTCTGGAACCAGCAGAGCACAAAGGCATAGAAAGAAGTCCTTGAGGGGCTGGGCCCACGGAGCAGCTCAAGAGGAGACAAGCCATATGCCTGATAATTCACAGTTGAACTTTGGAAGAAAGCAGAGCAGCCAAGACTGAGAGAGGAGCCCTGGTAAGAGACAAGCCTGGTTGCCCACAGCTGAGCTCTGGGAGACAGTAGATTCTGGAGGGGAAGGAAGAGACCTCAGCAGAGATTGGTGGCCATCTTTCTTCACCATGTGGCATGACCCTGAGAAAGTATCTCTGCTAGTGCCTTGATTTGGACATTACACAGCCTCGGAACTATAAGCTTTTACCCTAAATAAATCTGCATTATAAAAGCCAACCCATTTCTGGTACTTCGCATTAGCAGCCCTGTGGCAAACTAAGACACCTTATATATCACCTGACTATCATAATATCATAAAACTATTATTCAATTTTATATTCTAAAAGTGTTGATCCTTTGCTTTTTATGAAAATATTTATTAAACCTGAAATTTACTTTTTGTGTGTATGATGTTAGAAAGGGACCAAGTTTCATTTTTGTTTCATATGAATTCCAGTTATCCCAAAGCACTGTGTTAGTCATTTGTCTCCCCACTGATACATGGTGAAATCTTTGTCATATATAACCTCATCTATATATAACCTGTACTTTTGTGGGCCAGATGTCTATATGACACTAAACTTGTAATCATTACAGCTCTAGATTAAGTCTTGATTTCAGGTAGATTAAGCATCCCAATTTCATCACATGCTGTTTCTCTTTGATCCAACTCTTTTCTAACAATCCATCCTAAGGATATGTACTTGCAAATATAAACAGTATGTGAAAAAAATTCACATGTAATTTTGTTATAAGTATTGTACCCTTTTGGAGCAATATGAGGGAGTGACTGCTTACCCATTGTTTGCCTTTCCATTGAAAATAACTGAGAATTTCCTAGTCTCCACAAGCAAAACAAAATAAAACTGTGACATCATCATTAGTTTTATTCTTGTTCAATGAGGGACACAAGACAATAGAAAATAGTAGAATAAAAATAATTTTGTATTACTTCAATTTAATATGACAGTTTGTGTCTTACTGTGTGACAGTTTGAAGTTCTTTTATGAATCTCCAAAAAAGAAAGAATATGTTTTTGATATAATCCATTCCTGTTGGTGTGAGACTCTTTTGATTGGACTACTTCAGTGTATATCAGTAAAATAAGAATTAATTAACTGAAAAGTATTTATCCTTTCAGGAAATTATTTATATCACTGTGTTTAGGTTCTACTTATCAGAGATTATCATTATTGAGTCCCAAACCCTCTGAAGATTAACTATTGGATTTTGAAAACCTGTTTTTGCAATCATTTTGCTTAGTAAAATTATCCTGAAACTTTTTAAACCCAGAATGATAAAGAATGTCTGATTTAAATTAATTTCTATAGCATTTAAGTATGAGCTTAAGAATAATTTTCAAGTCTTTCAGTTAGTAGCAATATTATCAGTAAAACTAGGTATTAGTGGGAAGCAGATATGGCTCAAGCGATTGGGCTCCTGTCTACCATGTGGGAGGTTCAGAGTTTGATTCCTGGGGCCTCCTGGTGAAAGCAAGCTGGCGCACATGACGAGCTAGCCCAAGCAGAGAGCTGGCCCGTGCAGAGTGCTGGCCCACACAGCAAGCTGGCCTGAGTGGAGAGCTGGTGCAGCAAGATGATGAAATAAAAAAAGACACAGAGGACAGAATATAAGAAATGCAGCAGACCAGGGAGCTAAGGTGGCACAAGAGTTTGAGCACCTCTCTCCTGCTCCAGAACGTCCCAGGATCAGTTCCCAGTGCAGCCTAAAGAGAAGACAAGCAGACACAGAAGAACACACAACAAATGGACACACAGAGCAGACAACAGGGGGTGGGGGAGAAGTAAATGAATCTTTATAAAACAACTAGGTATTAGAGACTTTCCAAAAATAACATTAAGTTAAAAAGAAAGTAACAGAATAGTATTTTATGTATACTAATTGCTAACAAGCCAAATGTAGTACTCACACAAATAATTGAAAAAATGAATGATGCAAGTTCAATATGTTGGTTTCTCTTACCAGGAGAAAGTCATAACAATAAGATTAGTGGCTATAATAACTAAGGTACAACAAAAGCCAGAATGTAAGATTTATCTTTTTTTCAAAAACTCTAAGTAATGGTTAAGCATTGTCTTACTTTAACATTTTGAAATGATTGATGTAATTCATCACTTTTACAAAATAAAGAAGAAAACTAACATCATCTTCTCAATATATCAAAGAATTTGACAACATTTAGTAATAGAAGGGAAGTTTCTCAATCTGTAAAGTATGTTTATGTAAGCTATCAGTTAATATCATGTTTAATTTTGAAAGAATAAATACTTCCTTTTATAGTGGGACTGAAGAAAGGATGTCCACTCTTACCACTTTACTTGATAGTGTTTTAAAGCAATAAATAGAATAAAAGGCATAAAATTGGAAAGGAAGTTGCAATTCTACCTTTATTCACAGACAGTGTTTTGTATACAGAGAATACTAAGGAATCTGGAATCAGTGAGTAAGTATAGAAAGGTGAGAGGATACAAAGCCAATATCCAAAATTTAATTTTATTTCTACATAATAGCTAGAACGTATTAAAAATAAAACTTGCAAAAATATTATTTACATAGCACCAAAAATGATGAAAGACATAGGAATAAATTTAACAAAAAAATACAAGACTTCAGCACTGAAAGCTATAAAGCTATAAAGTATAAATGAAGAGATGCAGATACAGACTGGAACACTTGATATTGCTATGAAGCCCATTCTTACCAAAAGTACCTAGAGAATAAAAAAAATAAAACATAAGAAAACTTTTTTGGGGGGAGGGGTACTAAATGACAAGCTGATTTTATAACTTATATGAAAATGTAAAAGAAATAAACTAGCCAAAACAATCTCAAATGAGAAGAACAACTACAGAAAGGTTACATTACCTGATTTCACAACTTACCACAATGCTAGATGTGATGGTTAATTTTATGTGTCAACTTAGTTCAATTACAATGTCTAGTTGTCTGGTCAAACAGTGGCCTTGATGTTGCCGTGAAGGTATTTTGTAGATGTAATTACAAATTAGGGGAATTACTCTCTGTTATAAGAATGGGCCTCATCCAATCAGTTTAAGGACTTAAGAGAAAGAACTGTGGTTTCCAAAAGAAGAAATTCTGCTTCAAGACTATGCCATCTAATCCTCTCTGCATATCTAGACTTGTGGCATCTCTTGCGGATTTCAGACTTAAGACTGCGAAATTACTCACACTTGAGTATCTAACCTGATGACCTACCTTGCAAATTTATGGACTTGCCAGTCCACAGTCACATGAACCAATTTCTTAACATTAATCTCTCAATATATGTATATGGTATGTATATGAATATATGCATATATATATATGTATATTTCCCTGGACAACCCTAATATACTAGAGTAATTAAGACAGTGTAATGCTGACATAAGGACAGATATGAATATCAATGGAACATAATTGAGACTCCAGAAATAAATTCTAATATTTATGGTCAATTTATTTTTGAAAAAGTGCCAAGACAATTCATTAGGGAAAGGATAATCTTTCCAAATCTTTAGAACAATTGGATATCCATATGGAAAGAAACTTATAGATTCTCTAGAAGATACATACAAGATTATCCATAACAGCTTTATTTATAATAGATGAAACCTATAAAAAATACAATTATTATAAATATTATAAATATTTAATGTGTGTGCTCAATTTACTACAGAAAAGGAATTTTAAAAAATGAAATAATATTCAAAAAATGTGGAAAAATCTCAAAAACATGTTGAATGAAAGAAGCCAGACTCAAAAGAGAATAATTTTATGCTTCCATCCCCATGAAGAACTAGAACGGAAAAATCTAAGGGATGGCGGTAAATCAAAACATAATTGCTTCTGTGTGGATTTGGAAATTGTCTGGAATGATAGAAATGCTCTTTATAGTAATTGGGGTGGTTGTTAAATTGGTATTTGTAATTTCCAAAACTCACTGAACTGGGTACTTTAAGTATGTCCAATTCATTGTATGCAAATCATAATCTTGATTTAAATAAAAATAATATTACATATACAAAATTGTTTATTGTAGAAGAAAGAAGTGAATTTTGGATAATGTCAGAGATGAGGCCATAATTTAGACTTATCCAGTTGAATGCTGTCCTTTGATACATTGGCTTTTTAGTAAAAACTCAAGAATGTAGCACTAATATTCATTATAACTGCCCATGTAAGATTCTGTTCCTGGTATTCTATATTCTACTCTGCTGTACTAATTCTATTCTATTCTATTCTATTCTATTCTATTCTATTCTATTCTATTCTATTCTATTCTATTCTATTCTATTCTATTCTATTCTATTCTATTCTAATCCCTTCCTATCCCACCAATCCCATTTTAAAATTTTGTTTAGGACAGATAAATTTATTTCACATCTCATTGTAAGTCTCTACTTAAAGTGTGAAAAGTATTGTACTAAACTACTAGTGATACACCATTTCTGATCTGGGTCTACCAGTTTATTCCTTGTGAGTTACCTTGAATTTTTTCTTTGCAAGTGATAGTGATATCAATTCTGTGAGCTCTACATAGACTTCCAATAAATTCCCTTTTGATCTCAGATAACCCAACTCAATTTCTGCTTGTAACTCAGAACTCTAGCTGGCTCATGAGTTTAAGCAAAGTAATGCTTTAAACTATAATCCACGTGCTGCAGCAGTGCTCCAGAATGTATTCACCAAATGCAATGAATGTGCCACACTGATGAAAGAGGTTGTTGATGTGGGAGGAGTGGGGTTGAGGGAGGATGGGGGGTATATGGGAACCTCTTATATTTTTTTTAATGTAACATTTAAAACAAAAGAACTATATTAATTTTGGGGAAAGAAAGAAAGGCAATGTCACTTCAATGAAATTTTTCCCCAAAACAAAAATCTAATAAGGATATCAGTTTAAATACAGTTGGTGGCATGCAACTTTGATGGGGTCAGTCTGGTTCAAGCTGTGTAATGTAAGATGTAAAACATACATTTGTTAAGCCACAACCACTTGCAATTATTACTACAATTATAAAAAAGCAAAATCCTTATTGAAGAAAGCTTTGGAAATAGATTACCGTGGAAAGCATTTAGATAATGTGTTTACTGTTTTGCCTCAAATATGGATACTTGTTCTCAAAGAAAAATCTCCTTCTGACAATGTGAAACAGGCAAGGGTGATATTATTCACAGCTATATGGTAGGCGAGAGAGAGAACTCCCTTGAAACGAAGGAAAACAAGATTTTTAAGGTTTTCCTTTGTGGCAATTTGGCCACCTGGAATCAGTAAGGCTGGCCCGGAGGGAGGAAGAAAGAGGTAACTACCTAGTTAGGACCCTCTCAGGCACCTGGATAGTGTAAGGCCAGGGTGAAAGGGAGATCAGAGCCCTGAAGTCAGGGAGAAGCTTGTTTAAAGTTTTGTCAGGTCAAAGGAAAATAAGGCAGTCTTGGTCATTGTAAACTGCTAACATCTACTTCTTATTTCATGTCAACTTTATTCATTTTGTGTGTAATATATCAGTCATGTAAGTGTATATGTATGTACACATAAATCTGATTGTTTAATAATAATAATGAAAATCATGCCTATTATCATTTACTATTATTTATGTACAAACACAAAGACAAAAATATTATAACAAATCCTTACGATAAGCTGGTCGTTCTCGTCTCCAGTTCATACTTGACGCAACAGTGCATCAGAGATGTTAGAATCTCATAGATACTAAGTGTCGAAGCCAGGGTACATGTCAGATTGCCAAGGCTGCTATAACAAATACCACATACTAATTTACTTAAACAATAGGAATATATTGTCTCACATTTTTGAAGCTAAAATTCCAAAATAAAATTGTTGGTAGGGCCATATGTTTTCTGAAGCCTCTTGAATTTTTGTGGTGGCTTGCTTGCATACTCAAGTCTTTACCTCCATCACATGGCGATTTGTCTCCTACAACTTCTACAATTGTGTACAAATGTCCTTTGCTTAAAAGGACTCCAGACTTACTGTAAAAAGGCCCGCCTTAATTCAGTTTGGCTTCATATTAACAGGATCTTCAAAAATCCTATTTACAAATGAGTTCACATTCACTGGACCAGGGATTAAGACTTGAACATGTCTTTGTGGGGAACATGATTCAATCCATAACAGTTTGTACTGAGGTATATTTACTTTCAAAGTCTGCAGTTTTTCTATCACTTCATACTGCTTCTCTAGCAGTAGGAATAGGAGTGTTGAAGATCAACTAATCATAACAAATAAGTTGATATATCTAACTCAATATTGGGAACTGCTTCCAAAATTCCTTTTGCATTATACATCATTTTTCATCATAACAAATGTAAAAAATCCCTGGTTTCCTGTATGTCAACTCTCACTATCCAAGCCTTTCTATCTTCAGCCCCTTCTCTTTCAAAGTGAAAGCTGTCTTGCTCCACAACTGCTCAGTTTTGTGCATGGCTCAGAATCTCATCTAGCTCCAATTTTATTCATACACAGATTTGCAATGCTAAGAATTAAACCTCTGAGAGTTTCTGCCAAGTCCACAGCTGCTCCTTTGCACAATTGGCTGCCTCACAGGAGGTGAAAATGGATGCTGAATAAATGTAACAGAAGCCATGTTATAATTTGCCCTGCGGTGAATATATAATAAAAAAGGAAAGGAAAGGAAGAAGAGGATTGGAGTGGATTAACTATTATGGGCAGATTTACCATGAAGCTACCAAGCACGATCTTCAGGGCCCTTCACTCCGACAGATCCCTTCCAAAGTTCTAATTATTATGATAAATTTGAATCTTTTTTTCTTAAAGAGCTTCCCACTCTGAAATACATAAGCATCATGTTTCACTAAAATATAGATATTCTCCCAAGAAATTTAGAGGAGATACTGGTATTGTGAGCTCAAATACAAGATCAAAATCAAGAAAAAGAGAGAGAATGGAAAAGGAGTTAATACACATTAGAAGAGGAGCAATAAAGGGTAAAATAGCACGGATAATTAAAAAAGGAAGGTGGGGGGGCAATCTTGGAAACCATTGAGAGAAGCCCAATAAAGATGGGGTTAGAGATTAAAGAATTATTTTCCTCTTCCTTTCACTTGGGAACATTCTTTGGTAATGAGATTTCCACATAAATCACCCATACAATTGACCTCAAAAATATTTAAAGTTTCAGTTTTATAAGGAAGATTGTGCAAATCCTTAAATAGCAGTTACTTACCATTCTATAATTCTTGGAAACATACTCAGAAACTAAATCTCAGTTTGTACATCCTAGAAACAACATAGTTAAATAACAAAATAGAATAGGTCCCGTAATGAAAAAGTAGTCTTCATCAAAGTGATCCAGAGCCTTCTCATCTCCACTGAAGAGTGTTGACTCATCTCAGTTTCAAAATGCATTGTTTGTTTTCTTTACTTCTTTTTTCCCTAAAATTGGAATAACTGAAAATAAACAATGACTCCCTTTTGCCTAAACATAATCTGTTTTGCTCTGATCTGTGATAATATTTTGGCTTTGTGTTACTTTTCTATGATCTTTATTTCCATGCACAGTTTCTCTCTGTGCAATTGCTGTATCTTTTCCATAGTTTTTTCAACTCTTCAGGCCTTTGAAAAGTCAGCAAGTAGAAATGCATGAATCTTATAATTAATGATAACCATTATAATTGTTATTAATAATGATCCATTAATAATTAATTCTCAAAATTAATAATTTTAATGATAATTAAAAGGAATTACCAATAATTTCTTAATAATTAAGAAGTATTATATTTAAAAAATTTTAATCATTAATAACTAATTTACAAATAAAAACTCTTGATAGCAAAGCAATGGGATTTTCTGGTTTTCTTAATTTTTAAAAATTTGCATAGGTTTCAAGATTCTTGGGTATTGAAATAAAGGGTCATGTTTCAAAACAGAGGAGAGAGAGATTAAACTGGAGAGATGGTCATAAATTCAGAAGTGACTTAGAAGAGAAAAGAAAATGAGTTACAATATCCCTCATTCTCTTGATGAAATTTATAGGGTTTGAAAAAGTAGAGAGAATTTATGAGCATTACAGAGCAAAAATTAGTTTCACTCAGAAAATTGCAGAACATGATTAGAACACTGACTAGAATGACTGGAAGTTCTGTGAGCTGTCTTCCTTGGATGGGGGTGGGGGAATGTATGGGAGAGCAGTGGAAGATATACATGGTGACCAGGAGGGCTGACTCTGGTAGAAAATGACTGGATAGTCATCAAACTCCCTCCCTCCCTTGGGCATTCTGCTAAACTACATTCTAAGTCTCTTTGCATCTATGTAGGGTCATGTGACTAGTTCTTGCCAATGGAAAACAGTTGGAAGTGGTGTGCTACTTCTAGACTGAGTCATTTAAAAGTGAATGTGACTTGTATTCACTCTCTATGACCATCCCTCCAACTGACTGGATGATGTGATGGCAACCTTGAAACCCTGAGTTGAAGATGCAAATAACACAGCATGGAGGAGCCTGGAGACCTCCATCAGCATTGTTGGAGAGCCACCTGGCCAGGCTCTGCAGGAATGAGGATTAGACCATTATTGTGTTACTGACCAGACTGTGCCCCTATGAAGATAATTTTGCACCCACAACACATTGTGTTCTTTCCTGGCTTGTTCTCTTTCTCCCTACAAATGAAAAACTATTTGGAAACTATAGCAGAGGCATGTGCCCACTCATATATATACTGGATAATAAATGGGTCTTCTCTTGCTGACAAGACGGTCCTGCTTCAATAAATTAGCCACTTCGGTAAAAGAAACACTTGAAGTGAATGGGTACTTGCTTGGTCCACCTTATATGTTTATTAATCCTAGGAAATGAGTATCAGATACTGTAGAGGGAAGGAGAATGAAAAAGAAAACCAAAGTGTCACTCTAGTGGGTGTCCTTTCAAGGAAGCTTAAGTCCAAGGACAGATTTACCTGATAACTCTTGCCCCCTCCATTAACGTTTCAACCCAGTGCAATCTGGCTTCCTGGTAGAGTACATTAATAATTCTGCTCTCACTACTGTCATCAGTGATTCTTAATTGGAGGATCCTAATAGCACTTTTCATTCTTTCTTAAATTTCTTTTCTCTGCTGTATTTGATTGCAGCTCATGAAAATTCCTTTCTACTTCAAGCGCTCCTGTCTTTTGATCCTTGCATTTTTTTTTGCTCACATCTCAGATCTTCCTTTCTTTAGATCAGTAAAACAGTAATTTTTTCTCCTCTAACCACTCAATAGTCAGTTTACTCATTGTCCTTTCTTAGTTTCCTTCTCTGTTTAGATCCAAGCCCACATTTTAAATTTCCACCTATAAGTCTATAACTCCCAATATATCCCTCTTGTCAACACCCCTGTCTTTATTCCCAAAGCCTAATACTGACTGCTTCAATTAAATACACATATTTCACTTCCATCAGTTCCAGATATACCTCAAAATCTACCGTGTTCTAAGCTTCATCTATTGTATTATTATTCCAAATCTGTTCTGATCTTTACAATCCAAACCTAAAGGTATAAACTTGAATCAGAATCAGTTGTTTACTGATATATCTATCTTACTACCATAATATATCTATTTGTTTCTTCCTCTCTGGACTCACTCGTCTGCCCACCCCACCCCACATTAAGCACTTTCATCTCTAGGTGGAACTATTGCAAAGGTATCTTTACTGATATTTCTTTCTTCAGGTTTTTTTTTTTTTGCCCTTTCCTCCCCATATATTTATTTATTTTTTATTTATTTATTTTATTGACTTTGTAATAATATTACATTAAAAATATATATATATATGAGGTCCCATTCAACCCCACCACCCCACCCCACCTCTCCCCGCCCCCAGCAACACTCATTCCCATCATCATGACTCATCCATTGCATTTGGTAAGTACATCTTTGGGCACCTCTGCACCTCATGGTCAATGGTCCACATCATGGCCCATACTCTCCCCCATTCCATCCAGTGGGCCCTGTGAGGATTTACAATGTCCGGTGATTGCCCCTGAAGCACCATCCAGGGCAGCTCCATGTCCCAAAGATGCCTCCACCTCTCATCTCTTCCTGCCTTTCCCCATACCCATCAGCCACCATGTCCACTTTTCCCAATCCAATGCCATCTCTTCTATGTGGACACTGGATTGGTTGTGTCCATTGCACCTCTATGTCAAGAGGAGGCTCAGATTCCACATGGATGCTGGATGCAATCCTCCCACTTTTCGTTGTAATCACTCTAGGCTCCATGGTGTGGTGGTTGTCCTTCTTCAACTCCATCTTAGCTGAGTGTGGTGAGTCCAATGAATCAGATTGTAGGTGCTGGAGTCTGTAGAGGCTCAGGACCTGGCTATCACATTGTCAGTCCAGAGATTCAAATCCCCTAAATATATCTTAAACCCCAACACTAACTGCACCTCCAGCACATTAACATGAAAGTCTTATGAAGAGAGATCCCATCTGAGTCCAGATTCATCACACATAAACACCATTTCCAAAGAGGGGCCATCTGACCTGGTAGTTAACCCCATCGGCCATGACCATAACTCCCATGGGTCTCTTTAGCCCTCAAAGGAACCAATACCTGGGGGTTGTATCTGCTTTATCTGTCTCTCTGACTCTGCTCAGTTGTGCATGAGGGCAATCCTTCTGCCAGCCTCCAGACTCTTTTTTAGAGACTTGTAGCCATATAAACTCATTTCTCCTTTCCATTTCCCCCTTACATTAGGTCAAACAGCATTTTAAAGTCATGTTATTTTATGTAGACAGGGATATTCTGCTGATCCGCGTTGAACCTTCCGTATAAGGTCATTTTCCAGTTGCATCATCAGTTGGTAGTTGATAGTGGTCCCTCAGTGCCAGGGAGGCTCATCCCTGGGTGTCATGTCCCACGCTGGGGGGAAGGCATTGCATTTACATGCTGAGTTTGGCTTCGAGACTGGCCACATCTGAGTAACATGAAGGCTGACAGGAGGAAATTCCCAGGCACAATGCTGCTCTAGGCCTTGTTCTTATTTTAGGCTTATCAGCTCACAAGCATAGTCATTAGCGTCAGGGGCTCACTGTTGAACCCTCACTCCCTCCTGGTCCCTGCCACTGCACCTGGGAGACTGTAACTGCTCCCCTAGGGACCACGACAGAGCACCACTGGCCAGGAACCCAGTAACCCCCCTGCTGTGGTTTTTAATTGTTGCCACTATGAGTATATCCAAACATTACCATGCACCCTGGACATATGTTCTGTACAGCTCCCTGTCAGCCATATATCACCTGTCAATGGTATCCTATACCAGTATCCCTCCATTGCCATTGTTGAACCACTCTGTGATCCAGAACTCCCTGAAATTTGAAGCCCAATATAATGTCAGGGTCCCTTACTAGGAAATGGCATATAGCGATGAGTTTAAAGGTTAAATAAAGAATACATGTTGGCTTGGAAAAAATTCTACATCCTATCTTTTTCTTTTTTTTTCCCCCTAATTATTGAGCTTCTCTTCACAGGAGCCCTAGACCACAGCAATGCATATATATAATTTAAAGCACTCCCATACATCCACCACAAAACCTTTTCCCTTCCACAGCAATACCCTTACACCCTATTCACATCATATTAACTTAACGTGATGTACAGAGTCTGAGACAATAGCTTTCTAACAAGGTGACATCTGTGCTTACATTGTGGTGCATACTTTAGGATACACAGTTTTTTACATTCTTAGTTATCCTATGTTTTACATTATGGTTTACATTATCTGTCTGTCACCTCCTATTTGTTATGGTGTAATATTACATGTTTTATATTCATCCTTGTGTACTCTCATGAAACTCCTCTCTTACCCCCCATTTACCTTGGTTCCACACATTTAACGTCCATTTTCCCTCCCACCTTGGTGCCCACAGTGACAGCCAACCTCCGTTTCCTGAGGAGCCACTTCCAGAGATAGATGGAATAGTGTTCAGGGCCTAACTTGCTCAACTGCCCCAATGCCCTGGGAGCCACCCTTTCTCTCGAGGGATACAGTTCCCTCTATTTGATGGCATTAGTCCTCCCCAGGATGTGGGTCCACCCCCACTCTCACTACTTGGGTTTCTACCCGATGTTGTCACCCACTCTGGCAGAATGAGCATTTAGACATTCCCCAGGAGCCTGTCCTGCATCAGACCCTCCCCTCCGAGCGTTCTAAACAGGTAACCCTCTTTATTATATTTTGATATGATTTTCTCGGCATTTTACTCTCCACCGACACCTGACCCTCTCCTATGTTCATATGCTACCCCTCCCTTCCCCCACTTTTGGGCAATGTTACCCATCCGCCCCTCCCCAGCCACCCTCAAACCCGCAAAGCCCCAACCAAAGGCAACCCCTTGCCCCCCTTTTATCTCTTCTTTGTGTTCATACTTACCACCATCTTGTCTTAAATTCCACCCCTGCAGACATTGGCTCACATCCTTCCTCCACCCTCCGATTTCCTGTAAGCCTATCGTTCAGTCTCTTGCTATCTTGGGCAGCTTGGTTATTTCATATCATTGAGGTCATGTAGTATTTGTCCTTCAATGTCTGGGTTGCTTCACTCAACATAAGGTTCTCAAGATTCATCCATGTTATCACATGTGTTTGTAGTGTGTTTGTTCTTACAGCTGAGTAGTATTCCATTGTGTGTATATACCACATTTTATTGATCCACTCATCTGTTGATGGGCATTTGGGTTGATTCCAACTTTTGGCGATAGTGAACAATGCTGCCATGAACATTGGTGTACATATATCGGTTTGTGTCCTTGTTTTCAGTTCTGCTGGGTATATACCCAGCAGTGGTATTGCTGGGTCATATGGCAAATCTATGGCTAGTTTTTTGAGAAACCGCCATACTGTCCTCCAGAATGGTTGGATCCTTCTGCATTCCCACCAGCAGTGGATGAGTGTTCCCCTTTCTTCACATCCTCTCCAGCACTTGTATTCTTCTGTTTTTTTCATAGCTGTCTTATGGGTGTGAGATGGTATCTCATTGTGGTTTTGATTTGCATTTCCCTGATAGCTAGAGATTTGGAACATTTTTTCATGTGCTTTTTTGCCATTTGTATTTCTTCTTCAGAGAAGTGTATTTAAGTCTTTTTCCCATTTTTTAAATGGGTTGTTTATATTTTTATTTTCAAGATATAGGAGTTCTTTATATATGCAAGTTATAAGTTTCTTATCAGATATATGGTTGCCAAATATTTTCTCCCACTGTGTGGGCTCCCTTTTTACTTTATTGACAAACTCCTTTGAGGTGCAGAAGGCTTTAATTTTGAGGAAGTCCCATTTATCTATTAGTTCTTTTGCTGCTCGTGCTTTTGGTGAGATATTCATAAATCCATTTCCTATTACAAGGTCCTGTAGATGTTTCCCTACACTGCTTTCTAAGGTTTTTATGGTCTTGGCTCTTATATTTAGGTCTTTGATCCATTTTGAGTTGATCTTTGTATAAGGTGTGAGATGGTAATCCTCTTTCATTCTTCTACATATGGCTATCCAGTTCTCCAGACACCATTTGTTGAATAGGCCACTCTCTCCCAGTTGAGAGGGTTTGGTGGCTTTATCGAATATTATGTGGCTGTATATGTGAGGATCTATATCAGAGCTTTCAATTCTATTCCATTGGTCTATGTGTCTCTCCTTATGCCAATACCATGCTGTTTTCACCACTGTAGCTTTGTAGTATGTTTTGAAGTCAGGTAGTGTGATTCCTCCAATTTCGTTTTTCTTTTTCAGTATGTCTTTGGCTATTCGGGGTCTCTTTCCTTTCCAAATAAATTTCATAGTTAGTTTTTCTAGTTCCTTAAAGAAGGCTGTGTTGATTTTTATTGGGATTGCATTGAATGTGTAGATCAGTTTTGGTAGGATAGACATCTTAATAATGTTCAGTCTTCCTATCCATGAACAAGGAATAGTCTTCCATTTATTTAGGTCTTCTTTTATTTCCTTGAACAATCTTGTATAGTTCTCAGTGTATAAGTTCTTTATCTCTTTAGTTAAATTTATTCCTAAGTATTTGATTTTTTTATTTACTATTGTGAATGGTATTTGTTTCTTGATTTCCTTCTGATCTTGCTCATTATTGGTGTACAGAAATGCTACTGATTTTTGCGCATTGATCTTATAACCTGTGACTTTACTAAACTCATTTATGAGTTCTAGAATCTTTGTTGTAGATCTCTCAGGGTTTTCTATGTATAGGATCATGTCATCTGCAAATAATGAAATTTTGACTTCTTCCTTTCCAATTTGAATGCCTTTTATTTCTGGTTCTTGCCTCAGTGCTCGAGCAAGTACTTCTAAGACAATGTTAAATAGGAGCGGAGACAGTGGGCATCCTTGCCTTGTTCCTGAGTTTAGAGGGAAGGAGTCTAGGATTTCTCCATTGTAAACAATATTGGCTTTAGGTTTTTCATATATACTCTTTATCATGTTCAAAAAATTTCCTTGTATTCCAATCTTTTGGAGTGTTTTTATCAAGAAAGGGTGCTGTATTTTGTCAAATGCTTTTTCTGCGTCAATAGATATAATCATGTGATTTTTTTCCTTCAATCTGTTTATATGGTGTATTACGTTGATTGATTTTCTTATGTTGAACCATCCTTGCATACCTGGGATGAATCCCACTTGGTCGTGGTGTATAATACGTTTAATGTGTTGTTGAATACGATTAGCAAGTATTTTGTTAAGTATTTTTGCGTCTAGGTTCATTAGAGAAATTGGTCTGTAATTTTCCTTTCTTGTGATGTCTTTGTTTGGCTTTGGTACTAGGGTAATGTTGGCATCATAGAAGGAGTTGGGTAATGTTCTTTCTGTTTCGATGTTTTGGAATAGTTTCAGCAGGATTGGTGTCAGTTCTTTCCAGAATGTTTTGTAGAATTCACCTGTGAAGCCATCTGGCCCTGGGCTCTTCTTAGTTGGGAGATTTTTAATAACTGATTCTATCTCTCTGCTTGTGATTGGTTTGTTAAGATCATCAATTTCTTCTTTTGTCAATATGGGCTGCTTATGTGTTTCTAGGAAGTTGTCCGTTTCCTCTAGATTGTCATTTTTGTTGGAATATAGTTTTTCAAAATATCCTCTTATGATAGTCTTTATTTCTGTGGGGTCAGTGGTGATATTGCCTTTCTCATTTCTTATTTTGTGTATTTGCATCTTCTCTCTTTTTTTCTTTGTTAGTCTCGCTAAAGGTTTGTCAATTTTGTTGATCTTTTCAAAAAACCAGCTCTTGGTCTTGTTTATCTTTTCAAGTGCTTTCTTATTTTCTCTTTCATTTAGTTCTTCTCTTATCTTTGTTATTTCCTTCCTTCTTCTTCCTGTTGGGCTACTTTGTTGTTGGTTTTCTAATTCCTTCAAATGTGCAGTTAGCTCTTCAATTTTTGCTCTTTCTTCTTTTTTGATATATGAATTTATGGCTATAAATTTCCCTCTCAGTACTGCTTTTGCTGCATCCCATAAGTTTTGGTATGTTGTGTTATCATTATCATTTGATTCAAGGTAGTCATTGATTTCTTTTGAGATTTCCTCTTTGACGCACTGTTTTTCTAAGAGTGTGCTGTTTAATTTCCAAATCGTGGTGTGAAATCTGGGCTTCTGTCCCTTGCAAATTTCCAGCTTGACTCCACTGTGGTCAGAGATATTGTTTTGTATGATTTCAATCTTTCTGATTTCATTAAGCCTTTCTTTGTGGCCTAGCATATGATCTATCTTGGAGAATGATCCATGTGCGCTTGAGAAAAATGTATATACTGCTGTGTTTGGGTGTAGTTATCTATATATGTCTATTAGATCCAGCTCCTCTAATATACTGTTCAGATGTTTTGTTTCTTTGGTGATTCTCTTTTGAGATGTTCTGTCCAGAGTTGATAGTGGTGTATTAAAATCCCCCACTATAATTGTAGATGTATCTATTGTTTCACTTAGTTTTTCTAGCATTTGCCTCACGTATTTAGAGGCACCCTTGTTAGGGGCATAAATATTTATGATTGTTCAATCTTCTTGACAGATTTTCCCTTTCACTAAAATGTAGTATCCTTCTTTGTCTCTCACAATTGTTTCACATTTAAAGTCTATTTTGTCTGATATTAATATAGCTACTCCTGCCTTTTTTTGGTTATTGCTAGCTTGTATGATTGTTTTCCAGCCATTCACTTTCAATCTCCATGCGTCTCTGGGTCTAAGATGTGTCTCTTGTAGACAGCATACAGATGGGTCATATTTCCTTATCCAATGTCCCAGTCTGAATCTTTTGATAGGTGAGTTTAATCCGTTGACATTCAGTGTTATTACTTTCAAGGAATTATTTGTGTTAGCCATATTTTGATTGGATTTGTGTTTGTCATATTTTGTTTGTATTTTTTGTTTTGTCTTTTTTGTTGTTGTTGTTGCTCTTATACTCTCCTCCAACTCTGCCTTTCCTGTTTTTTCCTTTCTTCCTGCAGAACTCCCTTTAGAATTTCTTGAAGGGGAGGTTTCTTGTTGGTATTTTTCTTTAGGTTTTAGCAAACACAAATCCATTTTCTACCATGCAGAAGACAGACAATTCTCACATGCAGATGTGATCATGTAAGGAAACTCTATAAAACAATAGAATTCCCTGAATCTTGTAGATTAGTGAGTCTCAGATTTTTTCAGCATGAAACACGTGCATAAATGACATATACCATTATTCATACCCCAAAATTAATGAACAACCCCAAAATAATTTGACTAAAGACAATATAATTGTAGTGTGTTTTATTTTTAGTAAATGTTGCTTTTCCCCTTATAAAAATTATAACTAAAATTAAAAATAAAGGGGAAGTAAGTAAAATCTCAACTTTGAAGTTCTATTAAAGAACTTTCAGTTATTAAAGTACTTTCAGTTATTAAAGTACTTTGTTCTGACAATGACACTGATAAAGAAAGATGAATCAAAATTTTGTGCAACCCTTTACTAGTAGCTTTTTGCCCCATTCAAGGAAAGCATCAAAAGCTAAAGGAGCCCTAGGAAAGATATGTAAGAATAAACTTGAATCCATTCTAAAATATAGCAAGAGGAAATAATTCAAAAGGTTGGTGTTTGCATTGTATATTTTATCACAAATTACTAACGACACTTCAGGAAACAAGGGTGGTGATGGAGAAATACTGATGACAGGTCAACAGGCCCTCTCTCCTTTCTGTTCCATGCTCTGACAGCACCAGTGGATACAGCTTCCACTTAGCATTTAAACTCATTGTGGATATATCTCTCTCCTGTTACCTTAAATATCCCAAATTCCTTCCAGAACAGAAAGTATATACTGACTCTTCTTTCTGATTTCTAGTAAATTGCTTAGAACATGAAAACACCTAAAAATGTTTGCTCAATAAATGAATGAATAGATGTTTCTGGTATTTATTCATTGATATTTTGGCTAATCTTTTCATTTTCGTTTTTATTTCTTCATGAAAATATCAGATATATTGATAGTGGCAGAGTCTGGACAGGTAGCTATAGCTTTTGTCAGGGACAGCTTTAAATTGGTGAAGCACTGCAAGGCATCAGAAAGTATTCATTTGAAAATATACATTATTGTGTATAGATGCACATAACAGAAAAGACCATGGGGTTAAGCTGATTTTTTTCTCTATTTTCCCTCATTTCATGAGTAAGTTCCATTTCATCAAAGGCCCTTCAGTAAGACAAATTAGCCAAGGCCACCTCACATTTGACAAAGTATTGCTGGATAAGGTAAAGATAGTTAGGGCCCTATTGACCTGGCACCACTGAGACCCTGAACACATCTTCTGTCAGGTAGGCTAGTACATTAACTTGTCTTAATATATGCCAGTTTATTTTGCCTTCACCTGTTTTAGAAATGGTAATTTTCTAAATAGCAAATAACTTACCCAATATCCTCATACACTTCCAAGATTTGGGGGCATGGAAATATCAGCAATTCATAATACCTTATTCTATTTTTATCCCTAATAGTAATCTGCTCATCCATAAATTTTTGTTGGGAATTAATTAGTCTTTCCTCCAAGCTAGGAGATATGAAGGAGAAATCAGGGCACCATAATGATTCAACATTCCTACATAGCTTGGGCAAAACATTTCAGGAATTCTCCTAGACTGGAAAAGAAATACAATCAGGAAAGAAAACAAGTAATGAAAGGAAAATAGAGTTAAATCAGTGTGATATAATTATTCTTTTCTACTAGATGATTTTTCCTGCTCATTATTTCAAGTCCAATGGTTCAAAGGCTATTAATTTTATGCTTGCTCAGCTCTCCTATTCCTGATGAAGGGAGGTTGCTTAGTATTGATGATGATTGTAGTGATTCTGTCTCTAGAAGTGTCTCCTTGGGAGAAATGACATGAAACAATAGGAAGACTTATCTAGGACAGAAGGAGCAAATAAAAATGATGTATTTTAGCACAAAACAGGAAATTAGGGGAAGGTTGTATGATAAAGTTCTCTCAGAATGTGAAAGCTTGAAGGATTTTAATTGAGTTCCAGTCCTTTGTTTCTCCATCTGAGGAAACTGAGGCTCAAAAGTGTTAAAGGGTTGCTGAAGGCACCAGAAATTTCCAGATTTAGGATATTTACATCACTCTAAATTTCCAGATTTAGGATATTTTCATCTACTCTGTGGGTAGAAAAATAATCCCAGAGTAATTTCCTTGTAGAATTCTGACAATTCTACAACTGTGAAAAAATTTCTTGCTTAAAATATTTATCTCTGTGCTCACTCAGATGTTCTTCCATTTTTTTTCTCTCAATGATCAATTTTGAGTAATGACACTCAACAGAGCTATCATTCTAAAGGATAACTTTTGCTAAAGACATCAGCATATTACAAAATGTTCTCACTGCTTCCCTTTATTTTGATTTTCTAGACAAGAAAAATCCATTTGAAACAAAGCAAGGAGGTATGGTTGTTTTGTGTGTGTGTGTGTGTGTGAGAGAGAGAGAGAGAGAGAGAGAGAGAGAGAGAGAGAGGAGAGAGAGAGAGAGTTTGGCTCTCAAGATAATGCCATTAATCTACTTCAAATATAAGAGGCTTACTGCTGAAAAACAAAATCTGTGTCAGGGTTACACCTCTGGCTTCTGTGCTAATACTCTACTGAGGGACACCAAACTGGACAGGGAAGAAATCCCCACTGTGCATGGCCTCCCTATCTATATCTGGCTAGTTTGGTGGGGATGGAGTCACATATGTGTCCAATAATCTAGTTCACTCTGGCCAAAGTGGTTGCATTTGTCTGTAGAGGCTGAGGGAGTACTTTCTCTTCTGCCCTGCCGGGGGTGGGGGTGGATCACAGGAGTGCCCAACACTCAAGTTTAAGCAGGCCAAAAGCACCTGCTGGTGCCTGGAGATGTTGAGGAAATACTGCTCCTCCTCCTGTCCTATTGGGGGCAGAGCTGTATCCACAGGTTTGTCCACCAATCTAGTCCATATGGGTTGAAAGTGGCTGCAGTTGTCCAGAGAAGCTGAGGGAGCACTATCCCTCCTTCCCTGTCAAAGGCAAGGATGGAGTCAGAGGTATATCCAACATTCTGGTTCCTACAAGCTGAAAGTGCCTACAGTTGCCCAGAAAGGCTGCATAAACCCTGCTCCCCTCCTGTCCTACAGGGCAACAGTAGAGTCACAGATGTGTCTAATTTGTGTGGGCCAAAAGCAGCTGCAGTTGCCTGGGGAAGCTGAGGTACCACTGTTCCTTCTCCCCTGTCAGGGACAGGATGGATCCACAGGAATGCCCAACACTCAAGACCAAACAGGCCAAAAGCACCTGCAATTGCCTAGAAAGGCTGACACAGGTCCCCCCAGCTTCCTCCCTGCTGGAGATGGGGCTGGGGTTTAAGCTAGGGCTACAATCGATCTGGGTGGAAAGAAGCTAGTCCCTTCCTTCATTGTGATTTTCAATGAAACCAGCTTCCCTTTATGCTGGGGACAGAGTTTAAATAGTGGCCACAGTCCTCTTTTCTGACTTGGACAGGTTTAAACTTGGGCTGTTCTTAGGATTTTACTTTAGCCAGCTGAATTTGCTAATCAGTAGCCGAAATCGTGCCCGACTGTCTCTTCTTCCCCCATTTTTGGGAAATTTAGTTTTCAACTACATCCCAAGAATAGCACCTAAGGGGGCTTGTACTGCCAGTGGCAGATGGACACCAGCCTCTACAGCATGGAGTGCTCCACTCATGAATCTTCACCACAGATGGGCAGTCTCCTCCTTCCATTCTTTCAAGGATATTTCAGGATGCTCTTCTGATCTCCTGGGCCCCCCTAACATGTGCTTTAGATAGCTCTAGGTGTTTACAGCCCTTTAGCAAGAGCTGACTCTTGGAACTCCTTACTCTGTCACCATCTTGTCCCTTCCTCCTGGTATAATATTTATGTGATTTTGTTTAGGTATATTAAAAGTCTAAAAGTAAATACAGCATAATTTATTAGTAGTTCTTAGCTTTTGCATTTTGACTAGAGATCAATTTGAGAATCTAATGGAACACAATTGAAGTAGATTTTTTGGGGGGTTGTCCAGTATCCAAACACCCTTCACTGACTGTTGGTGGGAGCCAGGACCTGCTTTCTGCGGTGAAGGGATTCTTAACTAACTTTGTCATCCCTTTATTTACATCATTGAACAATTGTTATAATGGAATCAACAATTGAAAATTACTAGAGCACAAACCATCTTTGATTTCTATTTCTGACAAATAGATTATCTAAAGTTTAGGTAATGGTATTGTATATACAGAATAGCATATGCACCATATAATTGCAATGGTTATGAAGTGAAGCAAAGAAAAGAGCTAAGAATTATTCATTAAAATTATGTCTTTGAGGTTTTAGATTCTTTCAGAATTAAAAGAGACAATATTAGTTGAAGACATTTTGTCTTCATAAACTCATATCTGATTTTGGTGAATAATTAATGACTTGGGCTTTTTTTAGAAGGTGTAAACTTTTAGGTCACCTTCAAATATTCAGTTAAAACTTTCAATTTTATATTGCAACTTATAGTTTCAAAATTTCCCAGCACCCCAGGAGAAAATTGCAATGGCATGACTAAATTTGTAAAATATTCATGAAACTTTGATTGAAAATATATGAAAATATGAAATGAAATATGGAAATATTTATGAAACCATGAAAAATTGAACTTTTATTCTTTAAAACTGAATCTTGGCTCATCTTAAAGATAGGTAAACATATTAGCCAGCCAAAGGGGTGCTGATGCAAAATATCAGAAATTGGTTGCTTTTTATAAAGGGTATTTATTTGGGGTAGGTGCTTCCAGATACCAGGCCATAAAGCATAAGTTATTTCCCTCACCAAAGTCTATTTTCATGTGTTGGAGCAAGATGGCTGTCAATGACTATGAGGGTTCAGGCTTCCTGAGTTCCTCCCTTTCAGGGTTTTGCTTCTTTCTGGGCTCAGGGTTCCTTTCTTCGTAGGACTTGCTTCTCTTTCCCCTGTGTGTTTACTTCCTGGGACTCTAGCTTAAGATTTCAGCACCAAACTCCAACATTAAGATCCCTCAACTCTGTCCTTTGCCATGCCTTTTATATGTGAGTCCCCGCCCACCAAGGGATGGGGACTTAATGCCCTAATGACGTGGCCCGGTCAAAGCCCCAATCATAACTCAATCATGCCCAGGTACAGACCTGATTACAAACATAATCCAACATCTATTTTTGGAATTCATAACCATGTCAAAATGCTACAGTAACTGTCAGTACAGAAGTTCACTTTTTAAAATAACTAAGCAAAATATATTTGACTACCAAAAGGATTCAGTCTGGGAGTAACCATCTCACAGAGAAAGCACTTCAGTATCTAAACAGTATTGAAAGAAAAGAAAAAAAAACTCTAAAAGACAGAAGCTTATTCTTTTACTTTGGATCATCATTTCCCCTTATTTTTCTAGCCCAATATTTTTTTCAAAATGGTGCATTTGACAATTATATATTCATTTTATTTTCCATTAATTTTTTTCATTTAAAAATTATTGAAGTTTATCCATCATGCATAAACATACATAAACAATAAGTGTATAGTAATAGTTGTGAACTTACAAAACAAACATGCATAACATCATAACCATACAGGGGTCTCAAACCTCTTCCCACCACAAATACCTTTCATTGTTGTGAAAATTTTTAACAAATGATGAAAGGGCATCACCAAAATATTAATACTAACTGAAGTATCTTACATTTGGTGTATTTTCCCTCCAACCCACCTTATTAGTATTAGTATTATTATATAATTCACACATGAACATACATAAACCTTAAGTGTATAGTAAAAGTTGTGAAGTTATAAACATACATAACATCATACAGGGGTCCCATATATCAATTCACCACCAATACCTTGCATTGTTGTGAGACATTTACAAATTATGAAAGAATATAGTCAAAATCTTGCTACTAACTATGCTCCTTAACTTACATTTCACTTATTTTTCCTAAAAACTAACTCTATTATTATTTTTAAATAAAGTTTTATTACAGAAGTTGAGAACTTACGAAATAATCACGTTCATGTGCAGAATTCCCATACAACACCCATCCATCAACACACCACACTGGAGGAAGATTTGTTACAGATTGTGAGATAATATCATCAGAGTATTACCACTATCCATGTTCCACACAGTACCCTTGGAACACTTTTTCCTTACTACCTCTATCAACACAGTACATCTTTGTCATAGATGCATGAATATTACACTCTTGCTGTTAACCACAGTCTGTATGTAACTCTAGTTGTATTTTTCCCATACTTCTCCACATTGCCATCACTCTGCAATAGTGGTGTACATCTGCTCTAACTTACAGGGCACACTCTTGTACCTGTACCATCCACCACAATCCTCATCCATCTCTAGGTTTACTATGTTATTCAGTTCCTATATTATTCTCTAGCTTTCTTTCTATTGATATTTACATCCCTGGACCATGCTTTCCAGCCACATTCCCTTTTATAAACCAGCAATTTCTCACTATAATGTGTTACCATCAACTCTAGACATATTCACACATTTACAGTAAAGTTGATTAAAATTTCTTCATACATTAAGTATGAGTAGTCCATCTCAGCCTTCCTCATATCTCCTTTAAGAATCCACCACCCCAGTCTCGAAGCAAAACTCAGCATGTAGATGCAGTGCATTGCCCCCAGCGTGGAACATGACACCCAGGGATGAGCCTCCCTGGCACCGAGGGATCACTACCAAATACCAGCTGAAGATGCAACTAGAAAATGACCTTGAATTAAAGGTTCAACGTGGATCAGCAGAATATCCCTGTCTACAAATAATAACATGACTTTAAAATGCTGTTTGACCTAATGTAAGGGGAAAATGGAAAGGAGAAATGAGTTTATATGGCTATGAGTCTCTAAAAAAGAGTCTGGAGGTTGTCAGAAGGATTGCCCTTATGCACACCAGAGCAGAGTCTCAGAGACAGATAAAGTAGATACAATCCCAGGTATTGGTTCTTTTGAGGGCTTAAGAGACCCACAGGTTCTATGGTCATGGCAGATGGGGTTCACTGCCATGTCAGTTGGCCCTTCTTTGGAGCTGGTGTTTCTGCGTGATGGAACTGGACTCAGATGGGATCTCTTTTCACAAGACTTTCATGCTACTTTACTGGAATTGTAGTTGGTTTTGGGGTTTAAGTTATATTTAGGGGATTTGAATCTCTGGACTGACAATATGATAGCCACGCCCTGAACCTCAACAGACTTCAACTCCTACATTCTGATTTATTGGACTTACCCCACTCAGCTAACATGGAGTTGAAGAATGTCAACCACCACACCATGGAGCCTAGAGTGCCTACAACTGAACAGGAGGATTGCATCCAGTATCCATGTGGAATCTAAGCCCCCTCTTGACATAGATGTGCAATAGACACAACCAATCCAATGTCCACAGAGAAAATGTGGCATTGGTGCGGGAAGGGTGGCCATGGTGGCTGCTGGGTGTGGGGAATGGGAGGAAGAGATGAGATGTGGTGGCGTTTTCGGGACTTGGAGTTGTCCTGGGTGGTGCTTCACAGACAATTACGAGACATTGTAGATCCCCCCAGGTCCCACTGGATGGAACGTGGGAGAGTGTGGGCTATGATGTGGACCATTAACTATGAGGTGCAGCAATGCCCAGACATGTATGACAGACATGGCAATGGATGTGTCATGATGATGGGAGAGAGTGTTGCTGTGGGGGGAGTGGGGGGTGGGGGCGGTGGGGTTGAATGGGACTTCATATTTTTTGAATGTAATATTTTTTAAAAAATGAATTAAAAAAAAAAAAAAGATCCACCTACCAACAGGTATTGAAGATATTTTCCTACATTTTCTTCTAGACCTTCATGGTTCTTGCTTTTATATTTAGGACTTTGATCCATTTTGAGTTAATTTTTGTATAAGGTGTGTGATAGAGGTCCTCTTTCTATTTTTCTTTTTTATTCTTGGTTATGAATATCCAGTTTTCTTAGCATCATTTGTTGAATGGACTGTTCTGCCCAAGATGGGTAGTTTTGACAGGTTTGTCAAAAATCACTTGACCATAGATGTGAGAGTCTGATTCTCAGTTATCAATTCGGTTCCATTGATCTATGTGTCTGTCTTTATACAAGTACCATGCTGTTTTTACCATTGTAGCTAAGTAATATGATTTAAAATCAGGAAGTGAGAGTCCTCCAACTTTGATTTTCCTTTTTAAGATATTTCTGGCTATTCGGGACCCATTACCCTTCCAAATAAATTGGAAAATTGTGGTTCCCTTTTGTTTAAAAAATGCTGGTGGAATTTTTATCAGGATTTCATTGAATCTATATATCAGTTTGGGTAGAATTGACATCTTAATGATATTTGGTCTTCCAATCCATGAGCATGGAATGTTCTTCTAATTATTTAGGACTTATTTAAATTTCTCTTAACAATGTATTGTAGTTTTCTGAATACAAATACTTTATATCCTTCATTAGGTTTATTCCTAAATATTTGATTGTCTTAGTAGCTATTGTAAATAGAAATTTTTCCTGACTTTCTCCTCAGATTGTGCATTACTAGTATCTTTTAAGGTCTATTTCATCTGATATAAGTATAGTTAAACTGACTTTTTTTTTTTTTTGGTTACAGTTTGCATGGAATATCTTTTTCCAGCATTTCACTTTCAATCTATTGGTATCATCCTGTCTAAGGTGAGTCTCTTACAGACAGCATAGAGATGGCTCATATTTTCTCATCCACACTGCCAGTCTGTGTCTTTTGATTGAGGAGTTAATACCATTTAATGCTATTTATATAAAGGCAGTTCTTTCTTTATCCATTCTGACATTTAGGTTTTATTTGTCATATTTTATTTTCAACACTCTTTTGAGTTTTTGTTACTTTTCCTGTTATAATCTTGATTTCTAGATTCTCTTCTAAGCCTTTGTTTCCTTCTTTTCTTTTCAGGCTGTAGCACACCCTTTAGTATTTCCTGTAGGGCCAGTCCCTTTGTTATAAACTCTCTGTTTCTGTTTATCTGTGAATATTCTAAACTCACTCTCATTTTTGAAAGGCAGTCTTTCCAGTTATAAGAATCTTCACTGGATTTTTTTCTCTTGCAGTATCTTAAATATATTATACCACTGTCTTCTTGCCGCCATGGTTGCCGGTGAGAAATTGGCACTTAATCTTGTTGGGTATTCCTTATATATTATGCATTGCTTTTCTCTTGCTTCTCTCAGAATTCTCTCATTGTCCTTGTCATTTGACAGTCTGATTAGTAGGAGTCTCAGAGTTGATTTATTTGGATATATTCAGATGGGAGTACGTTGTGCTTCTTGGACATAGATATCCAAGTCCTTCAATAGGGTTGGGAAATTTTGTACCATTATTTCTTCAGATATTCCGTCTGACCCTTTTTTCCTCCTTTTCTCCTTCTAGGTTACCCATGACATGTATGTTTTTATGTCTCTTGCTGTCATTCATTTCCCTGAGACCTTGTTCAATTTTTTCCATTCTTTTCTTCATCTGTTCTTTTGTATGTTTGCTTTCAGAGGCCACATCTTCAAGATCACCAGTCCTTTCTTCTGCCTCCTCAAATCTGCTGTTATATGATTCCAGTGTATTTTTAATTTCATTTATTTTGCCTTTCATTCCCATAAGATCTACTATTTTTATATGTATGCTTTCAAATTCTACTTTATGCTCATCCAATATCTTCTTAATATCCTTAATCTCTTTACCATTGCATTGAATTTATTAAGGGGATTAGTATGAACATCTATGATTAGTTTTCTCAACTCCATTATGTCATCTGGAGGCTTACATTTAACTGGGCCATATCTTCCTGTTTCTTGGTACAGATTGTAGTTTTTTTGTTGGTGTCCTGGAATCTGTCTTACTAGATGTATTTATTCTAGGTGCTGTTTCTCTCTTTAGTGAAGGAATTTCTTGCTCTTTATCTCTTGCTGGTAGTGTAGTAGGAGCAAGGATGTAGTTGGTGCTGTAAGGTGTGGAGGATCAAGCTTCCTGCATTGCCCCAGAGACTGTTGAAGCTTCCTCCACTTTTCTTCTTTTCCAGGAGTAGGGACAGAGCTACAGTCATGTGTAATAATCCATGTCATGCAGGCCTAGACAGTAGTTGCCTTGAGAGACTAAAGAAGGCAAGCCCTTCCTCCCTTGCCTGGGGTGGGGATGGAGCTACAGATGTGGGCAGCAATCTATGCTGTGTGTCCAAAATTATTGCTGTTAACCAGGTGGACTTCCAACTACTCAGTCTGTGCCAACCAAATGTACATGCAGTTACCTGGAGAGGCTGGTGTGTGTCCTTCCAGCTTCCTCCCTGCCAGAGGTGGGGTTGAAGCCTGTGCTAGGGCTGCAATTTGATCTGGGTGGAAAGAAGCCTGTCCCTACCATGACTGTGATCTTCAATCATCCTGGCTTCCCCTCATGTCAGGGGCAGTGTCAAAAGGCAGCTATCCACCTCTTTCAGATTTGGACAGGTTCAAACTTAAGCTGTTCTTGGGGTTATAATTTAGCCAGCCGAATTTACTAATTAGTAGCTGAAGTCAGTGGCCAACTGTCTCTTCCTTCCCTGTTTTGGGAAATGGAGCTTCAACTCCAGCCACAGAATAGTTCCTGAGGTAGGATGATCACCAGTCTCCATAGCAGGCCCTGTAGTTTCCTGGAGAGGCTGGTGCAGGGTCCCCCAGCTTCTTCCCTGCTGGATGTGGTACTGGGGCTTAGGCTAGAGCAGCAATCCAATCCAGATGGAACGAAGTTGGTTCCTACCAGCACTATGAATTTCAATCAGCCCCACTTCCCCTCATGCCAGGGGCAGAGTTAAAATGGCTGCTCCCCGCCTCTTTCTGAATTGGACACGTTCAGACTTTAGCTGTTCTTAGGATTATACTTTAGCCAGCTGAATTTACTAATCGGTAGCTGAAGTTGGTGCCCAACTGTCTCTTCCTTCCCCATTTTTGGGAAATGGAGCTTCCAACTCCAGCCACAGAATAGCTCCCAATGGGCTTGTGCCATCAGTGGAGGATAGGCACCAACCTCCATGACATGGAGTGCTCTACTCAGGAATCTTCTCTGCAGATGAACAGTGTCCTCCTTCCTTTCTTTCAAGGATGTTGCAGAATGCTCTTCTGGTCTCCCGGAGTGCCCAAACAGGTGCTTTTGATAGCTCTGAGTTATTACTAACTTCTCTGTAGCACAAGCTGACTCTAGGATTTCCTTCCTCTGCTGCCATCTTGCTGGTTGTCTCTATTATCCATTTATTTTAAAAAATATTTTATATCTATAATGGGACAAACATCCTGATGAAAATAGAAATACACAAATGAACACTTCCTGGTCCATGTGTATGAGGAGTTCACATGCTAAGGGAAAAGTAAACTATGTTGTTGTAGAATTTGAGAGAGGTTCAATTATTTGCGTATAGAGAGGCCAGGACTCAGGAATGATTTTGAGAAGGAAAAATGGTTTATTGACGGCCGGCCGGACTCGGGAGCTTTTTGTTTCAATCCTGAACCCTGAACAAGACTTTTAAGTTCCTTTTATACAGAGAGGAAAGGTTAAATGGTCCCTTTGTTTCAGTTCTCAATAGGCTTGAATTAGCATATATATCTTCTACATCCTAGGTAAGCTTTTAGCATGGACTTCAGGCATTCTAGATAAGTTTTTAGCATATTTGGTTTGCATTTCCTCTGAATATTTAAAGTTTATAGACCTTGCATTGTTAAACTGTTTCCTGGGACTGGAGTCCTTGCCATGGTCACCAAGGGCAGTACTGCAGCCTCTTACCTTTTTACACCCACAAGTCAGACAGGTTAGGTTACCTCTGAAGAGACAAAGAGCCTCCCACCCATAGCCCACATCATTTCCCTCTTTTGCCAAAGTTTAACTTGCTAAGCTTTGGCATAATTATTGTTGGAGCTATGAGGTGGATGGCTGTTTGTTGTTTTGACTGATTATTTATCAATCTTCAGTGTAGCATTCAGGACTGTTTTTACAAGTTTAGAAGTTTTATTCTGGACAGCAGAATCCTGGGGCGAGGGCCCACTGTAGTTATATTGGGGCCACCGGTGCTCACGTGGATTTCCAGTTAGGTTCCAGATTCATCTATTAATTTTATTTTACCTTTAAATAGTTTACACTTTTAATCTAAAATGGGTGTTGAAGGGAGATGATCTCTTTTTTGTAACTGCTTTCTGCTGGCCATGGGTTGTAGTTATTGCCTAACAAGGTGTAAAACTTTTATTTTATTTTAACTGGAGGAAGATGGATCTGGCATTTTGTACGAAGTTGGATGAAGTTTTTATGTGGTTAATAAGATGTTCACTTTGAAAGAAACAAACTTAAATAAAATTTGGAATACTCGTTTTTAAAAAGGACATTGAATTATAGAGGTAGACAAGGTTAGGTGCTTATAAAGATGGCACTCTTTTTTAAAAAACTGGTGGGAAGAGTATATATATATATATATATACTTTTTCTGTGTTATTTATTTTTAGAGAGAAATCGCAATAAATACTTATTTTTGTTTGAAGACACATTTTAATTTGTTTAATGATTGGCACTCATGTACTCTGTTAGATGCTCCTGGTGAACTGGCATTCTTTGGGCAATTGGTTTTATTCAGGATTAGTACACTAAGTTGGAAATTTTTTTAGTTTTTAGCTGTGGGAGTGATCAGAATTACAGAATAAAGGTTTTTTACATTTTGGTTTTAATTGTACAATTTTTAGTAATTTTAACTTGTTCAATAGGTGACACATTATTAGCAAGCAAGCCTCATTTTTGTTACACAGTAGAGTACAGTAGAATATAGCAAGTTGACTGAGCCTGGCCGAGACTGCTACTTTATTTTATAGACATGTTTATTAACTGTTTAGAAAATGAATTTACTAGGAATTTAACATGTTTAATATACTTCTGCACTTGATTTAAAATAGAAAAGATAACGTTAAAATTATTAGGCATATATTTAGTACAGGCTAAGAGTACAGCATTTAATATTAATTAATGTATTATTACTTAAGGCAAAGGATTTAGAGTTGCAATTAATAGTTTTTTTAAGTTTCAGGTTTGTAATACTTTATATGTTATCTCTCCATGAGAGCAGGCCATAATGTTAATTGTGTTTAAGTTTTATTTATAGTATCCTGGTACCATGGCTCTATTTAGCATGTTTTTCATAAAGTGAGCAAGTCGCAACATCTTTGATTTTAGAGAGATTTTTTAGTATTCTACTAGCCTGGTGCATAGTGCTCTCTGGCACTATGGAACAGTGCTAGTTTGGAGGCAATATCTATTGTGCACTTAGTTATACCGAGTCATCATTGGCTGCTGCAGGAGCTTGAAACTGCAATGTAGTTTTCATTGACTTCAGGAGCAGAACTAGAGGCTGACATAGCAATTATTTTTGAGGGGTAGTGACCAGTTTAGCTAATAACTCATATGGAGAGGCCACTTGTAATGTATTTAAGGCCTGGTTTGAATGCACAAAAGAGTTTGATAATGTTAAATTTTATTCTTTGTTTTTATATATATTTTAAACCATTTAATGTAACATATCATATAATAAATGATTGTTTACTTATACAATTTTACTATGAAGATAACAGTAGGTACTTTACTTTAGTAATAGAGGGAAAAATTATTTTTCATTGTTAAAATGAAAACAGAAGATTTCCAATAGAATCAAGATAACTTTTTATTATTATTTACTTAAATATGCACCTTGCGGTGGCCTTCAGACAGGTTTTATTATTACGAAGTTATTTTTTGCAACCAATACTAATCTAAGCTTTTAGTTAACTATGACTTTTAGAATTAGAATTATTTAAACATTTTTAGTTTGGAAGATGTTTTATAAACTTTTTATAATTGACTATAACTACATTGACGAGTTACTTTATGTTTAAATAAACTTATTAAATTAAGATTATTAATTAAAGAAATGTATTCTATTTATTTAAGAGAGTATATTTATAATTTTTTAGCTTAATTTTACTAATGTGAACTTACAATTTTTATTATTTTAAAGATTTCGTACATATAATGTTAATTTAGTTTATAAATTAACTATGGGAGATTACATTCAAGTTAAATAAAATTGAAACTATTATAGTTTATGCAAGGAATGTTTTTTTTAATAGGAAGCTAAAATTTTTTTAAGTTATGAAAATGAATAATTTAAAAGCATATTGATTACTAGGTTTTAAAACACATTATACAATTATTTAATTTGTTTAATTATAATCTAGGAAAGATTTTTCTATAGTTTTTATGGATTTTTTTATTTATTGAAATTTGTTAATAGAACTATTAATTATTTTATTTTGTTGGAAAGAAATTTTCTGGAAGAAAATAAGGCATATTAGATTGTGGAGAAGAAAAGAATTTATTTTCAATTTTGCAAGAAGGGGCGCAGAGTTAGATATGGCTGGTGCCTTGAATAAAGAAAAATGACATAATTTATACTTTTAAGCCTAGCACGCAAGCTCTTTTTTTGTTTTTTTATAGATTGGATACTTTAGAAGTTACAGCTTATTTGAGAAGATTTAATTTTTTTGCGCAAAAGTTTGTGATTTAACTGCTTTTTTATTGTATTTTAATTATTTTAGTTTTTACTTGCTTTTCTTTGTTAAATAAGGAATAGAATTTAGTGCTGAAATGGCACCGACTTAGTTTTTTTGGGGGGCATTTTTTTATTGCCTATAGGATTGGCTTAAGCTGGTTTCTTTTGCTGCTGTTCAACTCGGGAGTGGAAGACTGAAGCAGCAGGCCACTGGTTATACTAATTAATATTTTTTTTTAATGTGAAAACTAATTTAATTTTTTTTTTTTTTTACATTTTATGGCTGACAAGAGGTTTAAACTGGGAAATTACAGGGCAAATTGATTTTTAATTTTCTAGCTTAGTAGATAGGTTTAATTTGCCACACTCAGTTTTGTTTTTAAAGCTTTTGCAAAGAGGAGGCCTTTTTTCAATTGTTTTTATAATTAGATTTTTATGTGACTTTTTCATTTTGCTTAGTTTAATTTGGGTTTTAAGAATATTTATTTACATATATAACTGCATATTTAATTTTTAATAATTTGAAGAGTTTTTTAAAGAATTTTTATTTGTTAATTTGATATTATTATTTTGATGTATGAAGATATATACTAAGCAAATGGGCAGACACAAAGAGTTAGATATAGAAATATAATTTATTGATGTTATTTATAATTTGCATTATTTTATATACTGTTTAGCTTAATTTGGGGTTTAGAAATATATATTATTTATATAATTGCATATTTAACTTTAACAATTTGAGCAAATAGGCAGACATGAATCATTTGACACAAAAATATAACTTTAGTTATTTTAAATTTTTAATTTTTACAAAACAGGTGTGATTGCAAAACATTTTAAAGATTTTTGAAATTTTTTTAAATTTGTACTATGACTACTGCAGTTTTATATAAGAATTTTTTATATTAATGGGTTGTAATCAAAATGTTTTTAATGCTTTAGCACTATTTTTTGTTTTAGAACTTTATACTTTATTTTGAATTTAGTAGAATTTTGGATAATCAATAAGATTAATTTTATGTATATTTACTGAGGCTATTTGAAGCCTCAGGGAGACAGACTGGTTTCTCTCATAAATTGCTGCTTTTAGGAACACTGACTGTTAAGGCGGGAGACTTTTTTTATTTTTCAGTTTTTGGAGATAATAAAATTCTAGTGGTTGTTTAATTTTATTTCATTAGGTAGCAATTTATTTAGTTTATACTTGAATTCATGAGAGAAAGGGTTATTAATATTAGGACAGGAGACAGGGATGTTCTAGCTTTTTTCTGGCTTGTAGGGGCAGAAGCTATTATGAAATAATCATAGGCAAAGGTAAGGGGTGAGGTTAGGCTTGAAGTAACTATAAACAAAGGGAAGGTTAGTTTAGAATTTACACTTAAATAATAGTTTTAGGCTAAATTCACTCAGCTATAATTTCAGTTATTATTTTTTTATTGTTTTATAATAATGTGAACAACCAGATTACAATAGCTTGATAAGTGCAATTGAAGTTTTCTGTGGCAAACTCTGTGACTATCTATCCAAAAGGTATCTCTCTTCATCTCTTCTTCAGAGACAGTGGCATTCTGATATTTTAAAAGGCAGACTATGTTTAGGAAATTATGAGAAGTTTCTGTATATAATGCTTAAAGATAAGTCAAAGGGGTAGGTGGAGACAGTGCAGTATGTTTCAAGCTTAGGAGGTTAGACCATCCTTTAGACAACAAGGAGAACTGGTAAAATGGAAAGTTATATGATGGAATTGATCTTTATTTTATGTTGGCAACTGTTGTGGCAGATTAAGGATGGATTTGAGCAGGAAGAGTTTGATTTCAGAGAGAACATTGTTCTGTCAGTTTCTTGCACATTCTGAGAAGGGTCTGATACCGATTCCTCACAGAACCTCGATGGATACTGTGGAACACCTCTTGCGTTCATCCTTCAGGACTGAGATACTCATTCCAGGGCTGCCAGGACTGCTGGTAACTGAAAACTCACATTGGATTCCCTCCCCAGAAATCTCCTTCAGGCAAAGGGACTTTTGAAAACAAAACAAGGTTAGGCCCGTTTCCCAAAGGCAATCCACACCTAATGTCTTGTAACTGTAGGGGTACAAAGGTGCAGCAGTGCTCAGAGATGTATTCACCAAATGCAATGAATGTCTCATGATGATGGAGGAGGTTGTTGTTATGGGTGGAGGAGTGGGGTAAGGGGGTGGGGATAAATGGGGACCTCATATTTTTTGAATGTAACATTAAAAAAATAAAGAAAGAAAAAAAATTGGCAAAAAACAAACAAAAAAACCCACAAAGGCCTGGCCCCCTCCATCAATTTGAGATACCTTGAGGGGCAATGCCAGCTTTAGATCCCCACAAGAATGTCAGAGTCAAACTTTCCTCCCTGTTTCAGATCCTGCTCCCCTCACTCCTTTACAGATGGTATTCCTGAGAACATTCTGTAAATGCAAAACCCACCTCAGAGTCAGTTTCCCAGAGAACCAAACCAAGATAGTTTATGCCATGAGTGACCTGAGGAAGAACATTTGAAGATGGGATTCCATGCCAGGTCACCTGCTGCCCAGCTGATAAGGAAGACCACTTCACCAGTGGTAAGCAAAATACTGATAGCCCCTGGTCAGCTGTAGCATTGTGACTTAAAATTTCACCAGTGGCAAAATGGGATGAAATAATGGTGGAAAGAAATACACTGGCAGAGATAATATCTCAGATTTTGAGAGGGTCTGCAGAACTGAAAAATATAAGCATTATGGAATTGGTTGGTTGTTGACTAGTGCATGGGTGAAAAACAATAAAATTCTGAGGATAAGCATTCACTAATTTTGGGTGAAGGGTGAGAACATACATATTCTCATTCCTATAGTTGAAGGGCAGGTAAAACCAAGAATCAGACCAGGACTTATCTCAAAGAGTAGCAGAGCTCAAGAAAAGATTGATTTCTCAATGACAGCAAATCTTCTATACCAGGACCCAGTTGGAAAGGAATGGGACTCTGAGACTTCGGATAGGAACAATGTAGGTTGATGTACTTGGAAATTTTATGTCTTCCTTCTTCTGGATCCTTTTAGCCTGCCCAACTGGTTCCTCCCTGCAAAGGCTTGGAACCAATACAGAGGTTTGTGTTTTACTTGCACTTGTTAAGGTAGTAAAGAAACTATGCTCCAATATACCGCAGGACTTAGAAAACATTTGCCAGCAATAACTGGAAGATTACTGTGGATGTAGAGCAGACATACTATACAAGTCTGGAAAATGCACCAGCAGGTTGTACTCTGCTAGAAAACCCAGAGGGTACTCCATTTACCAAAGAGATGAGACTTATGCTGGTATGCGGGGATGTCACACAACCATGCATCCATAACTGGTTAGCATGTGCTGGTTCTGTCAGTCCCACCAAGTCATAAGACTGAGTGGTCCAGCAGCAGTCCATTTTAAATGGAGGTGTTATAGCCAGGATTGGGCTTGAGCAGAGCCTGAAGGCACAAGTAAACCACACAACAAGATGTCCCATCCTCTGCTGTTTTACCAGTGTATCTCCCACACTTCATACTGAAGGCCACACAGGAGATGGCCTTTACAGCTAGGGTCAGAGGGAAATCAAGAAGTGTATAGTTCCTAGATGGGTTTGCTCAGTATGGAAAGCAAGCCCCAGATCGATTATTGCAGCACTACAGCACCACTCAATCATAACCTTAATAGAGTTGTTTAAGAGAAAGTCTCCAAATAAGCAGTTTTTCAAAAGGTTCATTGAGTCATCTGTTTTGTATGGAAAGAGAAGTGGCCTGAGGTCAGAATATAACATCTTACGAGTTACTATGATGTACTTATTATCATACTACTTATTCATCACTATGAATGGTTTGTTGGGTTGGTCCTGCACCACTGATTGGAAAAGTGGTGACAAAGTCTGGGGAAGAGGCATGTGGATGTACCTGTGGGAGTTGGCATGAAGGGTAAAGACTTTTGTATTGTAAATCAATGCCCACCAGAGATTATACAATGTGGAAGCGACACTAAACATCCAGGTACTCAAAATAATTTAGCTAGGTAGCAGTAGCCACCCTCTGACTTCAGCTACCTTGATCTGATCCAATGAGGATACAGCCAGGCTGGAGGGATAGAGAATATGCATGACCCAAGAGTATGGGCTCCCACTCTAGGCTGAATTAGCTACTGCTGTTAAATGTCCTGCCTGCCAGCAACAAAGATCAACAATGTACCCCCGAAACAGCTCCATTCTTTAAGAAGACCAACCAATCATATGGTGGCTGATTAAATTGGACCCTTCCCTCCTTGGAAGGGGCAGCAATTCAGTGATCAGATTCAACACATATTCCAGTTATGGATTTTATTTCCTAACTAAACAGCATCAGACAGGACCACTATTCAAGGGAATATATTTGGACACAGGATCTCATATAGCCACACATTGTACCAAGGGACCCACTTTACAATAAGGAGGTGAGGCAGTGGACCAACGACCATGAGTTCCCCTAGTTTTATTTCATACTGCATCAATGCATAGTTGTTGATCTGAAGGAATGATGAAATAAGCCTATAAAGTTGCAGCTTGAAGAGGATGCCCTATAAAGTTGATGTGCCATCCTTCAGGACACCATACAGAATCCAAATCAATGACCTTTATGTGAAGCTGTGCCCCCAATAATTATAATGCTCAGGTCCAGGAACCATAAAGTGCAAATAGGAATATTCCTTCTTACCACCACTTCCAAGGACCCACTTGGGGTATCTGAGCTTCCCTTCCCAATAAAATTTTGTTCTTCAGATATAGATATACTAGATCCCACAAGGGAATATGTCAGAGGACACAGCAAGAGTCTTATTAAACTTTAAACTATAACATTTCAGCCTGCTAGTGCCAGAAGAGTAGAAGGCAAGGAAAGGAGTCACCATACTGGCAGGGGAAGTTGACCCTGATCATCATGTAGATGTATAGCTATTGATACACAAAGGAAGTAAGGAAGAACACATTTTGTGCCAAGATTATCCACTGAATGTTTCTTAGTGTTCTGAAACTCAATTCAGATGGTGAATGGACAAGTGTAGCAGCCATACCCTGTGGAATATATTGAATGTCACATAGTAAATTTCAGGGAGCTCTTAGGCCTTTTATAATGTTGATGTATTTACTAATGTACAGAATTAGTCATTGTTCTCTGTTTGCTCAAATATGTGATTATATCAGCAAACTGAGTGTGTATCCATCAATCAGGGGACAGCTCACATTAACCATGTGCATCAATCAGGCCCAGCATGAAACAGATGCCACACTTGAATGAGGTGATTGGAGTAATTTTTTTGAAGTGAAAATTTGCAAAAATGTGAGCTGGGTTAAGAGAATCCAGCAAGAGATAGTAGAACATCCCTGGATTGGATTCAAATGGAAGACATTACTGCAGTTATGCTGAAAGAGACAAATGGAGGCAGTGGTTATCAGAAACTGAACAGACCTATGGATGAAAATGAGAACTCCATGACCAGGAACTTTGGGCTTAGAAAGCTAAAGGCAGGGAAGCAGATTTGGCCCAATGGATAGGGCGTCCGCCTACCACATGGGAGGTCTGCAGTTCAAACCCCGGGCCTCCTTGACCCGTGTGGAGCTGGCCCATGCACAGTGCTGATGCGCGCAAGGAGTGCCCTGCCACGCAGGGGTTTCCCTGCATAGGGGAACCCCACGTGCAAGGAGTGCGCCCCATAGGGAGAGCTGCCCAACGCCAAAGAAAGTGCAGCCTTCCCAGGAATGGCGACACACACACAGAAAGCTGACACAACAAGATGACACAACAAAAAGAAACACAGATTCCCGGTGCTGCTGATAAGGATAGAAGTGGTCAGAGAAGAACACACAGCAAATGGACACAGAGAGCAGACAACTGGGAGGGGGGGGAGGTGAGAGAAATAAATACATCTTTAAAAAAAAAAAAAAAGAAAGCTAAAGGCATCCACTGTCAACCTGGAGCATAGTAGGAAGAACATTGGAGAAATATATTCTCCCCCTCTCCTTCCTCCTCCTTCATTTTAATAACCACATTATTGATATATAGTTCACATGCCTTGAAGTTCACCCTTTGAAAATATACAATTCAGTGGTTTTTAGTACAGTGACAGAAATTTTAGAAAATTTTCATCACTACCAAAAGAAGTCCCTCCCCATTTCCCCCTCCCTCCAGACTCTGGAAAATATTAATCTACTTTCTGCCTCAATGGGTTTGCCTATTACAGACATTTCATATAAATGGAATTCATACAGTATGTGGTCTTTTTTGACTGGCTTCATTTACATAGAATAGTGTTTTCAAGATTCACACATATTATAGCATGTAGCAGTACTTCATTCCATTTTATTGCAAAAAAAATATACAATTGCATAGATATATCACAGTCTATTTATCCATTCATTAGCTGATGCACATTTGGGTTATTTCCATTTTTGGCTATTAGGAATAATCCTGCTATGAGCATTCATGTACTTGTTTGTAGGTGTTATGTCTGTGCTTACATTTCTTTTGAGTTTATACCCTGGAGTGAAATTTCCAGGTCATATGGTAACTCTGTTTAACATTTTGAGGAAATGCCAAACTTTTCCAAAGTGGCTGTCATATTTGGCAACCCCATCCACATGAATAAGATTTCTAATATCTCCACAACCTTGCCAAACTTGTTACTATCTTTTTCACTGTAGTCATCCTAAGTAGGTTGGAAATGGTGTTTCCTTGTGGTTTTCATTTGCATTTTCTTCATGACTAATAATTTTGAGCATCATTTCATGTGCTTATTGGACATTTGTATATCTCTTTTGAAAAAATGTCTATTCAAGTCCTCTGATCATTTTTTTCCATATAGTAAACTTTATTTTTTAAAAGAAGTTTTAGATTACAGAAAAATTACATAGAAAGTATAGGGGATTCCCATATACCCCACTGCCCACATTTTCTCCTATTAGTAACATCTTACATAAGTGTGATATGTTTGTTACAACTGGTGAACAAATATTGAAGCATTACTACTAACCAAGGTCTATAGATAGCATTATGGTTTACACTTTGCACTGTACAGTTTTATAGGTTTTTAGGAAAGATATAATGACCCACATCTGTCATTGCAATAGCATGCAGAACAATTTTAATGACATCAAAAAGTCCTATGTTTCTATTATGCTTCCCTCCCCCTCCCCTCAGAAACTCTGATAACCACTCTTTTTACTGTTACAACAATAATAAACCTTCAGCTTCTTCTGTGATTAATAAAGTCTACTTTGGCCTCTGACCATTTTTAAATGGATTATTTTTCTTTTTATTAAGTTGCAAAAGTCCTTTATATATTCTGGACACAAGTCCAGTATTAGATATATTATTTGTAAAAAGTTTCTTTCATAACCTGGTTGTTGTTGTTTTCATTTTCTTGATGGTGCCCTTTCAAGCATAAAAGGTTTTAATTTTAATGAAGTATATTTATGTATTTTCTTTTATTGCTTATGGTTACAGTGTCATAAACTAGAAGGCATTAACTAACCCAAGGTATGATTATATATAGGTCTGATTTTTTAAAAGCTTTTTATAGTTATAGCTCTCAAATTTAGGCCTATGTTACATTTTGAGGTAATTTTTGTGTATCATGTGAAATAGGAGTCCAACTTCATTGTTTTCCATGAGGATAGGCCATTGTCCCAGCATAATTTGTTGAAAAGACTATTCTTTCTCCATTGAATTGTCTTGGTATGCTTGTAGAAAATCATTTGACCATAAACAAATTCTATTCCATTGAGCTATATGTCTATTCTTATGCCAGTATCAAACAGTCTCAATTACTCTTAGTTTTGTAGTAAGTTTTGTAATTGGGAAGGGTGAGTCCTCCAAATATGTTATTCTTTTTCAAGATTGCCTTGGTTACTCTGGGCCTCTTGTATTGCCATATCACCTCATCAATTTCTGCAATTAAAGATCCAGATGAAATTTTAAAGAGAATTTCCTGAATCTGTAGACCAATAGGGAAAAATTGCCATCTTCACAATATTAAGTCTTCAAATCAATGAACATGGGCTGTCCTCACATTTATTTAGATCTTTAATTTATTTCAACTATATTTTATAGTTTCCAGGACATTACTCTTGCAGTTCTTGTGTTAATTTTGTTCCTAAGATTTTTTTTGATCCAATTGTAAATTGAATTATTTTTGTAATTTCATTTTTTGATTTTTCCATACATATACTGCTCATGTATAGAAATGAAATTGACTTTTGTATATTGGTTTTTTAAATACTTGCATCTTGCTGAAATGATTTCTTAGTTCTAATGGTGTTTATATATATATATAAAATACAGTGTTATTTGTAAGCAGAGATAGTTTTACTTCTTACTTTCCTCTTTGGCTGCTTATTATTTCATTTTCTTGTGTAATTGTCAAGACTTGAACATCCAGAAAAATGTTGAGTAAGTGGTGAGACTAGGAATTTTTTTATTAGCCCTCATCTTATGGGGAAAGCATTCAGTCTTTCACCATCAAGTCTGAAGTTTACTGTGGATTTTTTGTGGAAGTTCTTTGACAGATTTAGAAAGTTCTCTCTATTGCTAGTTTGCTGATTGTCTTAATAATGAAAAGATATTGGACCATGTTAAATGATTACCTGTGTCTACTGAGATTATCATTTGGTTTTGCATATATTCTACTAATATGTTGTTTTATATTGATAGTACTTTTGGTGGTAAATCAACTTTTCATTCCAGGGTTAATTCCCACTTTGTCATGGTGTATAATCCTTCTTATATGTGGCTGGATTCAAGTGTTAGTATTTTTCTGAAGCTTTTTGAATTCATGTTCATAAAAGACATTAACCTGTAATTACATTTATTGGAAATCTTCACTTCTTGATACTGCTCCAAGCAACTATCTCCTGTCCTTTCCTTTCAACCTGAAGAATGCCCTCTAGCATTTCTTGTGATGCTCGTGTTTTGGTGGCAAACTCTCTCAGTTTTTGCTTATCTGTGAATATCTTAAACTCTCCCTCATTTTTGAAGGACAGTTTTGCCAGATATAGAATTTGTGGCTGGCAGGGTTTCTCTCGGTATCTTAAATATGTCATATCACTGCCTTCTTCTTTCAATTTCTGATGAGAAATTGACACTTAGTTTTATGAGGTTCCTTTATATGTAACAAATTCCTTTTCTCTTGCTGCTGTCAGAATTCTCTCTTTATTGTTGGTGTTTGACATATTGATTAGTATGCCTCTTGAAACAGGTTTATTAGGGTTTATCCTGTTTGGAGTACACTGCACTGTTTTGTCATGTATATTTATGTCTTTGATAAGAGTTAAGATTTTGCCCATTATTTCCTCAAATATTCTTTCTGCTCCCTTTTCTTTGTCTTCTCCTTCTGACTTCCATAATGTATATATTGGTATGCATAATGTTGTCCCTCAGGTCCCTTAGGCTCTGCTCACTCTTTCATTCTTTTTTCCATCTGTTCTTGAAAAAATTGTATGATTTCCGTTGTCCTATCTTCTATTTCAGTGATTTTTCTGCTGCCTGTTCACATCTGTAATTGTATAATTCTAGTGTATTTGTAATCTCCCTTATTGTGTTTTTCATCCCCATATGTCCTGTTATGTTTCTTCATAAACTTTTTTCTTTCTTTTTATTCTTCATACATTGTCTTCCTAATATCCTTTAGCTTTATATTTAGTTTATTTCTATTTTTCTTTATCTTCTGGAATTGATTTATATTTGATTGAACAAATTATTCCAATATCTGTTTCCTTTGAAGTTTTAATATATTTTATTGAATGAGTCATTTCTTATTGTTTCTTTTATGGCTTTTGATCTTTTGCTGATATCTGGGCATTTTATTATTTTGATGTACTAACTTTGTAAGTCAGTGTCTCCCTCTTGCTCAGGTTTTTATTGTAAATTTGCAGTGTGTTCAGGTGCTTCTCCCATGCTTGGTTCAGCTTAATCTGATCCTTTAAAGCTTCCCATGTGGAACAGTTTAGATCTTCTCACATTTTTCTGCATCTGTTTCTTGTGCTGGGCAACAATTTTTAAGATTACACTTTTATGTGTGACATTTTCCCTCCAGGAGAGGATTTTCTTTCCTCTGTTACTCCTGGCTGTTCGTTTTTATTTTATGCAAATTTTGCTCCCCTGTGGCTGTGGTTTGTTCAACTAGTCTCTCATACTCAGGGCCACCTTTTCACTGCAGCTTTTAGTCCTGGGCCTACCCTGCCTTACAGTGGTTCAGTTTTCTCCTTTTCCGTGCAGCTTTCTGCCTCGAGTAACTTCCACATAAGGAGATCCCACCTCACAGAGCCAGATGAGGTAAGTGTTCAGAAATGCTGGATTTTTTACTTAGGTGCACCAGCAATTAGGGACCGGGCTGGGAGTCTGCACAGCTTATCAATTGTCCTACCTTTGGCCACTCTTATTTCCTTGGTACTGGTTGGTGTGTGTGTGCTTACTGACCACTAAATCCCTGTCTTGGGTCCATGTGGCCCTGGGTTCCCATGCCTGAATGTGCATGTGAACCTAAATTGCTGTAGTGGGTCTGTGTCCATAGCAATAGGTACCTGGGCCAGAGCACTGCCACTCTGTGACTCTTAAGCTATGTGGAAGAGAGTCAGGGGAAGGGTTCTGGATTGGCACACCCAATTCACATATCTCCTACCCTTTTTTTTGGAGTCTGTTTTCTTTGATTTAACATTTGTGGAATCTTTCTCTAGTCTCTATCATCCTCTAGAGTTCAAAATGAGGGAACTCTGCCTTTTGATTTAGCTGTCTCTAAGGGAAGGCTTTCTCACGGATGTCTTACACTGCCATCTTGACACCATCTCCAGGTGGATATATCTATTGGGGGTTACTATTTAATGCACTACAATTATGACATAACTGAAATAAAAATTTCTGCACAATGAATTCACTGTGGCCTAGTTTAAGTGGTAAGTGATGTATTAAAGGATATTGGGTAGCTCAAATTGTCTTGTGAGGCATAGAGAGAATATATAAAGGCTAGCACTCTGAACCAAGAAACACAATTGTTTTAATTAGGTAAGTTTTGCTGCAGCTATGACAGTGACTGCAAACCAGCAATACAAATTAGGAACTTCACTTCATAGTCACCACTACTCTTTCCAGCACCAATGCCATTTCTGTGAAAGCAAGTCATCTTTTCATTCACTGAAACCTAGATGCTTCTTCTGCCAACAAAGCCAGAAAGAATGTCAGTTCCAAAGTTGTCCTGTTTCCACACACTGTTCAATTTTGGATTAAATCTTAGTTGATAGCGTCAAGGCTTGTCTTTAGCTAAAAAGGGATTTGAAATACAACATTCTGATTTTTATGAATGTGGGATACAAAAGCTCACAATGTAGGAATTTCTCCAAATACAGAAAAAAAACTATTACTAATTAAAAACAACCAGGAACCATGAATTTTATATATGCTATTATATATGGAGGTAACTAACTATATAGAGAAGATAAAATTGAAAACTAAACCTGAAACAGGGAAACTAGCATTAAACAAAATGATTCAAACATCAAAACCTTGCAAAGCATCAGACATAAGAGATAAACTTTTTAAAACTGCTCACAATGTGGATTTAAAATAAGAAAATTTCTTGTGAGTACATCAAAGGAAGAGACTGACAATAAATCCCTTACTGTAGCCAACAGAGTCTAGAGACTACTCCACTCTTGCCCTCCAGGACAAAACAATAAAAGCTTTTTCTCACGGCTGCTGAACCCAGTCCCTTTTGTCATATGCTGACATAGCAACACATCTAATTGCTCCTTTCCTTCATCTTTGTGCCACTTTCTCAAAATTTAGAATCTTTGAACAGAAAGTATTCTTGTCCTGGTTGGTTTCCGTGGGCCAGGAAAGGGTGCTTTGCCCAATTTGGTTTTTTTAGTGGGAATAGGCCCTGTGTTCCATGAAGATTCTCATTAGAGAGGGTTCCTCCAAACTAGAGAGGGAAGTGAGCACTGGGATGTAAAAAAAAAAAGTGTTCATTACAATGTGAATAATTTTTGAGTCTTTTGGAGTCCAGTGAACAAAGGCTACTGAAGATGCAATTAGCCAGGGAAGGGTTTCATGGAGAAAAAATGAACTGAGGTGCACTGGTTCCGTACTAAATGCTAGGGTCAATGAAGTGGGGCAAAGTAGGCAGTGAGGCAAACCGAGGTAGGGGGAGAGGCAAACCTGGGCAGTCTTCCATGTATCAGAAGACTCAGTTGCTGAGAATCAAGAAGGAAAAATGACCCACTACAATTTCCTGAGATGCTTTAACCCTCCTGTTTCTACTACCCTAAGAGGTTGTATTCCTCAAAGTCTTCAGGGTTTGTTCATCTGCAACCTGGACATCAAACCCTTAGCATTGAAGAGCTATACGGGACTCTGGTAGACTCAACAAGGATTCTTATTTTACAGACAACAGATCGAAGCCCAGAGAAGGAGAGTTCACTTACACAAGACTGGTTGGTCAGCAGCAGTGTCAGAATCAGAACATAGCAACTTGGATCCAAGGCTGGGCTCAGCCCACAACATTGGTTAGGCCTGTTACATTCTCACTACACTGATGACCACTGATTTGTTCAGGTCTCACTTGGACTGCTGCTTTGACTTCCTAAATTGTCTATCCCCTTTAGGTAACTCCAGCTCTACACAGATGTCAGATTTATCTTTCAAAATGGAAGAGCTGACCATGCATGCCTTAATCTGCAGTGATTTCCCAAATGAATGGAATTCAGATTCTTCTGCCTGACTTCCAAGTCTCTTGCTGCATTTTGGGTCTCACTATGGTGCCACTGCCTAACTTGTACTCTGAGAGTGAAGTTGTTGCCTAGCTTCCTGCATATGTAGTTGCACTTGCTTATTCTGTGCCTAGAATTTTCCTCTTCCCTTTCTTTCCTAGTGAATTCCTGCATAATTTGAAAATGAATTCAAATATAATTTCCCCAATGAAGATGTTCCTGAGTATCTCAGGAAAGTGCTGGCATAGTCTTTGCTGTCATCCCGTAGCATATTTTTTTTTAAGATTTATTTTTTATTTATTTCTCTCCCTTCCCCTGCCCTCCCCCCAAGTTGTCTGCTCTCTGTGTCCATTCGCTGTGTGTTATTCTGTGTCTGCTTGTATTCTTGTCAGCAGCACCCAGAGTCTACAATCTGTGTCTCTTTTTGTTGTGTCATCTTGCTGCATCAGCTCTCCGTGTGTGCGGCACCATTCCTGGGCAGGCTGCACTTTTCTCGGGCTGGGCAGCTCCCCTTATGGGGTGCACTCCTTGTGCATCGGACTGCCCTATGTGGGGGACACCCCTGCATGGCAAGGCACTCCTTGCATGCATCAGCACTGCGCATGGGCCAGCTTATCACACGGGTCAGGAGGCCCTGGGTTTGAACTTTGGACCTCCCATGTGGTAGGGGGACACACTATCTGTTGGGCCAAATCCACTTCCCCCCACAGCATATTGTGGAAAGTTGAATTATGTACCCCAACAACATATGTTCTCAATCTTAGTCTTTATTCCCTTGGGTGTGAATCCACTGTAAATAGGACCTCTTGAAGTTATTATTTTTCATTAAGATATCGTCCAATGGAATGATGTTGGGTCTTTTTTATTTTTATTTTATTTTTTTATTAAGTATTTATTTTTATTATTTTTCTCCCCCCCCCCCCCCCCAGTTGTCTGTTCTCTGTTTGGCATGGAAATCTGTTTCTTTTTGTTGCATCATCTTGCTGTGTCAGCTCTCTGTGTGTGCGATGCCATTCCTGGGCAGGCTGCACTTTCTTTCGCACTGGGCGGCTCTCCTTATGGGGCTCACTCCTTGCACGTGGGGCTCGCCTAAGCGGGGAACACCCCTGCATGGCAGGGCACTCCTTGCCCCCATCAGCACTGCGCATGGGCCAGCTCCACACGGGTCAAGGAGGTCCAGGATTTGAACTGCGGACCTCCCATGTGTAGGCAGACGCCCTATCCATTGGGCCAAGTCCACTTCCCGATGTTGGATCTTAATCCATGTAATTGGAGACTTTATAAAGGGCAGAGACTAGAAGTCAGAAGTCAGAAGAAGGCCAAGAAAGAAACCAGAAGTCAGTGGAAACCAGAGACTCCACGCAAGGTAAGAGAGATTGTCATGAGACAGGAGGCAGAGATACAAGCCAAGGAAACCCAAGCCAGCATCAGAATTTTATAGATTTGGAGTAATAAAAAATGTCCCTTCTGATGCCTTACTTTTGAACTTCTATCATGTGAAAATGTGAGTCAATAAATTCCTAAAATTAAGCCAACCCATTGTGTCATTTTTTTTACACAGCAATCTGCAAAACTAAGATACATCCCCAAACACACAGTCATTACAATCCCATTTGAATGTATTTGATGCAATAGTTCTCTCCCTTTCCATATTGGAAACTTCATGAGGGCACATATTATATCCTCACACCCTGGAGGTGGCTGGAAAGTGTAAGGAATTCAATCAATAATTTTGAATAAGGAATTGAATTAGTCCATCTAGTATAGCTTCCAAGAACTTATATGGTCACATCGAACATGCACTTGAGAAATCCCTTATAAATTTTAGACTAAATTTTTCTTGCATTCAGTTAAAATCCTTTACTCTTTGGAGTTCTGAGTCAATGGTAAAATCTTTGTCTTTTTATAACTGAAAGAGTAAATGTTTTTGCCAAGAGTTCCTCTTATAACTTTGTCATCATTTTCATTTTCAGTTTGAGAATAAACTCCATCTTATACATTTTTATTAAAACATAATTCCCCAAACTTAACAGATATAGTAATCTATTAAGACTAAGTAATGCCTTGAGAAGTAGGCCTAAAATAAAACCTGTACTCCTTAAAACTAATCAATGTAAGGATTTGGGATTTTTATAAATTCTAGAGATATAAGACACTGAGTAATTAATTTAAACTTTTCAGTGTGGTAATGTATATAAAACTCAAAATATTCCATTTTAGCCATTTTCAAGTATATAATTAAGTAGTATTGATTATACTCACAATATCATGTTACTATCACCTGTATCCTTTGGCTGACTTTTTCATTACCTCAAACAGAAACTCTGTGCCCATTAAGCAATAACTCTTTCTTCTCCTCCCTGCCCCTCAGCCCCTAGTAACATATATCCACTATTTGTCTCAATGCAATTTGCTTCTTCTAAGTATGCTATGTAAGTGAGATCATATAATATATGTCTTTTCATGTCTGGCTTAATTCATGCAACATGATGTCTTCGAGATTCATCCATGTTGCAGCATGAACTGATTAAATTTTAACTCCATCAGTGTTTTATGTGCTGAATCATGTTTTATATGACTGTTCAAGAGAATTGCCAATAAGAACTATGCTTTTCCATCTTAACCCTCCCTTTCTTTATTGCTTAACACTGACTTGAAGAAGTGAAAAGCAACAGGTAAAGAAAAAGTAGAGCAAACAGGAGTGGGAAGTTATTCTGTCAAAGTGAACAACTGATATGCTTCAGTGGCAGAGTTTTTCAGATTTCAGAGGTGTATATAGATCTGGGAAATACAGACTTTACAGAAGCATCCAGATGCTTCAAGTGTATAACTGAACTTTTATTTTTACTCCAGTAATACATAGGATATGTCACTCCATCAGAATTTGGAAATATAAAATGACTAAGATCAGTTACACCATGAAATAACACAACACCAAGAAAATCACACTGTCAGTTTTGTGAGAGCTGTTAAAGGACAGCTGTGCTTCCCACTGCCTTTCCATGAATGCAAATCAATAGAAAATGGCATTTCAACATTGCGCTCAATTGACTATTAAATATCAAATGCTAGTAGTAAATGGGCCACATTGATTGTTTCTTCTGACTTCATTGGCATCCTACTAATGGAGCCTGCCTCTTGACTTTATTGTGTATGCTAGTGTGCACATGGGAAGAATTCATGATATCAGAGCTCCTGGCTGAGTGAGAGCAGTTTTTGGATAAAGAGTGTCTTCGGGTAGCAGGAAGGACCTTGAGGTCATTACCCACATTAAAACATCTGACTTAGGACAGTATCACACCCACTCACAAATTTATATCTTCTCAAAGCGATTTTGCAGTTTTGGAGGTCTGCATGATGTCAGACCTATGTCCATTATAGGAACATAAACTGAAGGAGCAAGTGGATAACTGAGCCTGGGACTCTTAGGAAGAGGGATCCCGAACTACCCAATAGGAAGAGGGCTCCTGAGTCAACCAATAGGATAATAGAGTTTTCAACCAATAGAACCCATTGCTTTAATAGTCAGCCAATCAGCACTTCTCATAGTCAGCCAATCAGCATCTCCCAGTTAGGATACCCTGTTTACATAATAAACTAATATGTTTTTCAAACCCTAACCAATGTGCTTGTGCCAAATCAGTGATTGACCAATCAGAACATTACAACTGGAGCTCCACCCCCTGGGGCAGTCACACAGCTAGACTATACCTAGAGGGGCTCCAAAGCCCTGAGTGTGCATTCCATCCTTTCCGGGCCAGAGAAAGGTTGAGGTGCAATGCCAAGTCGAGCCGCAAATGCCGAGCCAAGCTGCGAATGCTGAGCTGAGCAGCTGAGCTGAGCTGCAATGATGAACATTGAGCAGCAACTGAAGCTGCAGCTATGAGCCATGCACTTCCACTAGCGCTCAGGCCAGGCTTGTGCCTTGGCCTAGGTTGACCTGTAACACTGAAGGCATTTCCACCGGTGCCTCAGTCAAGCTTGCACCTCAGCTAGGTTTGTGCAGCAACACCAGGGGGGCATTTTCATCATCGCCCTGACCAGGTTCCAGTTCAATACTGAGCTGATTAAATAAAGTTTGGTTGTACTTAGATTGCGGTTTTTCATTCTGAATGTCCATCTGAACCAGAGAATAAAAGTGGTGACAACATTTGGTGCCAAAACCCAGGAATCTACACAATCAAGACCAGCACAACTGATTTCTTGACTGAGAACACTGCAGGACCCCAGGAGTCAGTCCACTCCTTGTCCCCACATTCTAGGGCCACTTCCCTTCTTCTGGTTTGGAAGTGGAGGTTTGGCTGGTAGAGAGTGTGCACGTCTCCGTTGTGCTTTCCACTGGCTTCTGAAGTCATTGGGCTCCTAGCTCATTGGGAATGTGTATTTGGCTCCAGGTTGGGATGCCACCCAGCAACCTCTACTTGGCCTCCTAAGTTGTTGGCCTCCAAGGTCATTGTCAGGATCAGACAAGAAGAATCCAACCCCCAAGATTCCCTTCTTGGTTGTATTTCCATGCACTGCAGAGACTTTGGCTTTTCTGACTTGACGCAAATGAATGATATTCATTTGTCACAATACAAACTAGAATTTGAAGAACAATGGCTGGTTAATGAGAATTTGAACTATAACACCATCTTACAGCTCAATCTTTTTCGCAAAAGAGAGGAGAAGTGGACAGAGGTCCCCTACATCCTACCTTCTATGCTGCTTTCCCAGGACCCCAAGAAGAGAGAGAAATGCAGGGTTCTTCTAAGTAAGATATTGATGGACCCACCCAGAGAGAAACAAGTTCCTTCCCCAGGAATGCTGGATGACCCAGCCCTCGAACCTACCCCAACTGACCTCCTCCTTATTTACCACCAGTCTCGGCAACCTCCCTCCCCAAACCTTCGCTCTTGCCACAACACACACAAAGGGGAACTCCTTACACACCCAAGGAGGGAAACACTGGGAGTAAGAGGGGGAAGAAGGGGCCTGCACCTAGCTCTACACCCTGTACCATTCTTTCCTTTAAGGGAAGTAGCCACAGCAGGCAGAGATAGGGTACACGTATGTGTCCCTTTCTGCATGACCGATCTAAATCAAACAAAGGAGAGGCTGGGGAGGTATTCAGAGGATTCAGAAAAGATTTTAGAGGGGTTTTAAATGACTATACAACAGTTTAATCTGACCTGGGGAGATGTGGACATTATTTTTTCCAACTGCACCACTGTCAATAAGAAAACCGCATTTAGGACTTAGCCCAACGATGGGGCAGCGAACAGGCAGTCATAGGTGCCACCCTTCCTTCCGGTGCCACTGCAGTTCCTCTCACAGACCCCGAGTGGGGCTATGATTATGAATGGCACTGCCTACACCAGAATCACTTCCTCAAGTGCATAGTAGTTGGAATTGAGCAGGGGATAAAAAGGCAAGTGAACTATGAAAAAACAGAGAGGTCACCCAGAAGCCAGAAGAAAATCCAGCCATCTTCCACAGCAGGCTAGTGAACTAAATGAGAAAATACACAAACCTGGATCTGAGTTGCTGGAAGGGGTCACATTGCTTAATATGCATTTCATCAACCAGCCTGCCCCAGGTATCAGGCGGAAGCTGCAGAAATAAGATATGGATCCTCAAACTCCAGCTCATGGACATCACCTTCAGGGCCTTTAACAACCATGATCTTGCCGTGGCAGAGGAGAAGGAAAAAGGATTGGGCAAAGGCCAAGGAACAAGCCCGCCTTTTTGCAGAGCAAGCCAACTTAATCGCTGCTGCAATTGGTCCAAACCACAGTTGCCAAGAAGGCGGTCCATGTTTCAGCCGTGGAAAGATGGGCCACTAGGCAAAATCTTATCCATGTGCCGGGGCATGACCCACGATTCATGCATCCCCCCCAGACCATGTCCTACATGTGGAAAGGTGGGGTACTAGAAGAGAGAGTGCCCCTCCACTGCAGTACCCAGAATGGTGGTAACTTTTGGGGGAAAAGGGACTGCTAGCCAGGATTTGGAATGACGGGACATAGGGTTCTACCGCCATACTCAACTTATCATCACTCCACAGGAAACTTGGTTTAGCCTCACCATAGACAAAAAAACTATTCAATTTTTCCATTTATTCCATCCTAACAGAACATCAGGGGAGAACCCAGAAATCCCCTCATCTAGTCATAGGCATTGAAAGACAGGAGCAAGATTGCCAAGAAACACTTCTTCTGCCATGCATGATAGGAGATATGGCCTTTTTCCACTCAATCCTGATACTCCCAGAATGCCTCACTCCTCTTCTCAGACATGAGATTTTATCTTGCATTGGGGCAAAAATTTCATGGACTATGCCAGTCCAGCTTATGCTGGCTACCAAAAGCAATGCACGCCAACCACCTCATATCCCGCCACAAGTCTGGAATTGTATATTTCCCTTGACTTGGGACACCTGGGAGAGAGGAGACTGCCACACCCATTAAAATCACCCTGAAAGACCCTACCCAGTTTCCACAGGTTTGGCAATGTCCCTATCAGAGGATGGGAGGCAGGATGTCAGCCCACTGATAAGGAACTTCTTGATTCACAGACTCCTAGTCTCTTGCCGTTCACCCTGTAATACCCCCATTCTACCAGTCAAAAACCCTAATGGGGAATACTGTCTTGTCCAGGATCTACAGGCAATCAATGAGGCAGTAATCCCAATACACCCAGTTGTGCCAAACCCTTACACTATTCTGGCCCAAATCCCAACAGACACCCCTCACTTCTTGATTCTTGACCTAAAAGATGCCTTCTTTTACATCACTTTGGGCCCCAGTTCCCACTTTTTCTTTGCCTTCAAGGGGGCCTTCCCGAGGAACCCATTTCAACTCAGCTGATGTGAATCCTTCAAGGATTCCGGGACAGCCCCCACCTCTTTGGGGCAGCGTTATGAAATGACTTAGGGAACTAACCCTAAACAAAAGCATTTTCATGCAGTATGTGGATGACCTGTTGATTTGCAGTCTGTCTAACTCAGACTCTAGCTGATATTCAGTGCACCTTGTCTTTCCTAGGAGAAAGGGGAAACCAAATATTCCCCCAAAAGACCCAAGTCTGTCAACAGCACGTCCAATATCTGGGACACATTCTGACCCCAGGTAACTGAGCCCTGTCCCCCAGTTGAAAGGAGGGAAGCTTGGCAATTCCCATGCCAAAAACCAAGAGGCAAGTAAGACAATTTCTGGGAGTTGTGGGATACTGCAGAATTTATATCCCCAATTTTGGCCCTACTGCTAAACCATTATATGAAGCAACTTAGGGACCGGACAGTGACCCACTGACATGGAAGGAGGAATAAGAAGCCACCTTTAAAAGACTAAAGACTTTGCTAGGATCGGCACCAGCTCTAGCCTTGCCAGACCTCTGTAAGCCCTTCTTTCTTTCTTTACATGGATCAGAGGCATGGGTTTGCACTTGGGGCCCTTGTCCAGAAACTTGGTCCTGACCCAAGACCTGTTGTCTATTTCTCCAAGCAGTTGGACCTAGTTGCAAAAGGCTGGTCTTCCTGTTTAAGAGCAATAGCAGCAACTGCCACTTTGGGGACTGAAGCCTCCAAATTGACTCTGGGGAAACCACTAGAAGCCCTTACCCCACACCATGTCCACAGCATCTTGGACTCCACCAGCCACCATTGGATGTCCCCCGAGAAACTCACTAAATATCACATCCAGCTTTTGGACACTCCAGGTCTCACCCTCAGACCTTGCTCTTCCATAAACCCCACTACTTTCCTCTCTATAAAGAATGGGGAGCATATCCATAAATGCTCAGAGACTTAGGAAACCCTAACACTGTCAATCCTATCTGACCTTTCTGACCTCCTCCTCCCTGATGCACAAGCCCTCTGCACTGATGGCTCCAGCTTCATCAACACCAAGGGCAAGAAAGTGGCAGGATATGCAGTGGTCTCTTTATCCTCCATCTTGGAAGCAAATCCTCTCTCAGTCCATGGCACAAAAGGCAGAAATCTTCAATTTAACTAAGTCTTTGGAGCTTTCGAAGGACCAATGGGTCAACATATACACTGACTCCAAATATGTCTTTCACATAGCCCATGCACATGGGGCCATCTGGAAGGAAAGGGGACTTTTAACCCCCAAAAACTCTGCAGTGAAGCACCATCAAGAGATTTTAAGCCTTCTCAAGGCCCTAGCCCTATCCTCAGCGGTTTCCGTCATCCGCTGCCCAGGACACCAACGCCAGAGCACCCCACAGGTGAAGGGTAACATAAGGGCAAATAGGGCAGCTTGGGCAGCAGCTCTCAAAGTCCTGCACTCCTGTGCTTCCTCCTCTCCAGCCATCTTCTCCATTTCTCCAATTTCCCCAGCCTACAGTGAGGCGGAGCTAACCCAGGCAAAATTGGAGAGCTATGAAGCCTGCAAGGGATGGCTATTATCCCCTACCAGTTACCAATTAGTCCGTGCCTCGATGCTACAGAAGCTTATCTGGGGAATCCACCAAAGCACGCACCTGGGAAGGGATGCCTTATTTGACCTAATGCACCCCATCTTAACTGGCAAACTCTTCTGTTACACCATAGAATGGGTGACCTCAGCCTGCCACATTTACACCAGAAACAACAGCAGCCCTCCATACCCGCCCATCCTACTCACCACCACACAGAGGTGTAGGCAGATGCCTAGAGAAAACTGGCAAATGGACTTTACCCACATGCCCAGATTATGGGGTTTCTCCCTACTCCTAGTCCTGGTGGATACCTTTACGGAGAGAGGCTTTTCCCTGTGCTCTGAGAAGGCTGCCTAAGTGGCAAACTGGCTACTAATGGAAATTATCCCAAGCTTTGGACTCCCCAGATCATGTCAAAGTGACAATGGACCAGGATTTATAGCATTCACCACCCAACATGTCGCTAAAGTTTTAGGAATAAAATTCTCACTGCATAGATTGGCACCTGCAATCTTCAGGTAAAGTTGAGGATACGAACAAAAGTATTAAAACCTCACTATCAAAGTTACGTCAAGAACCAAAGATAAACTGGATAAAGGCTCTTCCTCTCTGCCTTCTTCTCGTCAGGACCTGTCCAAGAAAAGATATTCACATGAGCCCCTTTAATCTCCTCTATGGATGGTCCTTCCTATCTACTGACCCCCTCTTTGACTCAGAGATTACTAACCACTCTCACTTTGCCTCACAGGTCTTCTCCATGCAGCAGTCGATTCAGGACTCTGTGAATTCTTCCCATCCCACCCCCAGGACAGGAGGCAGCTAAAGAATACCAAACAGGCGGTCTTGTTTACCTGAAATCCTTCAAAAATGGGGTGAAAGACACCCTTGAACCAGTTTGGAAGTGCCCTCACATGGTCACTCTTAGTACTCCAAAACTGGACTCCCTCCTCTCCTGGGTTCACATCACCCATGTCAAACCCTTTATTGCTACAGGCCCTGCTGCAGAGGTTCCAGAGGCCCGTACCTATCCCTGTGAGCCCATCGAGGATCTCAAGTTCCTGTTCTGGAAAAAGTATGCTTGTTGAAGACCCCTGACCTTCTCCTCACCAGACCTTTCTGTGAAATATTCTTTGTGTCCCTATTGTGTATCTTATTCTTCAGGTGCAATCATGCTTTGCCTATCTTGTTCTTACCTATTTAGGCTGGGGTTGGATTTTGGAGTCACTGTACATTCTTACTTATTCTCCCCAGTGGCTGAAGAGGCCATTATCTTCCACAACCTATCTTTCTGCTGACTCTGTATGGGCCAGGAGCAAAACCTCATTCCCTCCCACTCACCCTCATCTTTGTGGGTCACCCAAATAATGGAGGTAACAGGGTTCCTACTGGTTAAAAGGAGGGGGAAGTACTTGCCACAGGAAAGAGAATTGACTACTTTAAGCCAGAAACCTCCTCCTTTCTGGGGCTGGAGAAAGACTGGCAAACCATATGCTCCTCCCAACCTGCAGACACACAGAGCTAGAGAAAGCCAACATCTGATACAGCACGGAAAACTTCTTATTTACTGACCCCTTATACACCAAACTAAACACCTTTGAGACCATATTTCCCATTTGCTTCCCCTATAATGGGACACGTCCCCAGGTAGGCTCCTTAAACATCTGCATACACACTATCCAGATCTCTAAGCAACCACCTAGGCCCGGAGCAGGGGATGGCTCAGGAACCCATCAAGTGGCTCTAGCCACTGCCAAATGGGATAACTCAACCCTACAGGATAATACCAACACCAACTGAGCATTTTGCCAGGGCAGGCCTGGTAGCCAACATTTGAATAAATACCACCTCATCAACACCACTTATACCCAGAATTCTTGCCACAAGATCCATGTTAAAAACAACTCTAGCCTGGGACCACATCAGAGGTTACCTTTGGCCTGACATGGAGAATAATACCTTTGTTACCAAACCTAGCATGGGATTCCTCCTTTCCCAGTCTGAAATTCAGATAAATATATCTGCCGCCATTAGCAGTAAGACTGGTGGTAATAGGGGTAGGGTAGAACTTGAGCCAACTGTTTCTTCTTGTCTTTCCCTATTAATTCTGGGCTTTTCTTATTTGTGGTGGGTCAACTTACTGCACCCTCCCTCCATCGTGGTTAGGCACTTGTGTTCCCAGCCTCCTCCTCCCTGTGATGAAGATCATGAATGACACTATCCCAGTCCAGCTTCCAATCTGGGTTGTGAAGGCCATGAGAGAAAAACGAGCCTCACTTCTTGTCCCTCTGATAGTGATAGGAGGAATGCTTGCTGCGATAGGCACGGAACATCAGGATTAGACATTGCCTCTGATACTCTCAGTCAGAATCCAACTTATCAATTACTGCTTAATTCAGGGGCTAGAGGAGCTGGAGGCTCAACACCAATATCTGGCCCTCGTGGTCCTCCAGAACAGAAGGGCCCTAAATGCCCTCTTGACAGCACAGGGAGGTACCTGTGCATCCCTGGGAGAGGAATGCTGTTTTTATGTTAACAGGTCAGTAAAAATCCAAAACAATCCAAGAAGCTAAGCAAGATGCTGAAAAGTGGAAGTAGGAAGAAAAATCTAATGCTTTTCTATAGCGATGGATCCTACGTCCTTTTCCCACTTGTAACTCCTCTAATAATCATCCTGCTCCTTCTACTTTTTGCCATACCCCCCCTCAATGTTCTCACCAAACTCAAATCTTCTTGATTGAGGTCCTTAAATCTCAGCTTCTACTCCAGCCTGCCCTGGGGAAATGGGTCAGGCAGCCAGACCCTTTGCTCAACCCCTTGCTCCAAAACCCCTCCCTTTTAACTACTTCCCCATACAGCAGGAAGTAGCCAGACTCAGAAACTGTGCCCTGTCTCCCATAAGAAAAAAAAAGGAGGAAATGAAGGAGCAAGCAGGTAACTGAGCCTGAGACTCCTGGTTCGAGGGATCATGAACCAACCAATAGGAAGAAGGAAACTGAGTCAACCAATGTAAGAGAGTTTTCAGCCAATAGAACCCATTGCTTTAATTAATAGTCAGCCAATCAGTATCTCTCAGTTAGTATACCCTGTTTACATAATATGCTAATCTGGTTTTCAAACCCTAACCAATGTGCTTGCTTAGAACCAGTGAGTGACCAATCAGAACATTGCAACTGGAGCTCCACCCCCTGGGGCAGTCACCCAGCTAGACTATATGGAGAGGGGCTCCAAAGCCCTGAGTGTGCATTCCATATTCACCTCGGCAAGAGGAACATCAAGCTGCAATGCCGAGTCAACCTGTGAATGCCAAGCAGAACTGAAAATGCCAAGTCAAGTAGCCAACTCTGACACTGACCTGAGAACACCAAGCTGAGCTGCAACTACAAACATCTATCAGTAAGTCAAACTGCAATGCCAAGCTGTGCACTTTCACTGGCACCCAGGACAGGCTTGTGCCTTGGCCCAGGTTTGAGCTGTAATGCTAAATGTGCTTCTGCTAGGACATTGGCCAGGCTTGTTCCTTAGGCCAGGTTGAGCTGTAACACTGAAGGTGCTTCCATTGGTGCCTCAGCCAAGCCTGTGCCTTGGCTAGGCTTGTGCAGCAACACAAAGGGCCATTTCCATCATTGCCCTGACCAGGTTCCAGTTCAATATTGAGCTGATTAAATAAAGTTTGATTGTACTTAGGTCGCATTTCTTCATTCTGGTGTCCATCCGAACCAGAAAATAAAAGTGGTGACAACATAAACTGCTGCAATAAAAGGATCTTGAGGAAATAGCCTACTACAAGGTTTTCCCAGTTGCAAATTATGTAAAGCACAAATTCTCAAACTTGGCTACACACTGAAATCACCTGGGGAGTTTAAAAAATATAGCTGACTAAACCCAAACCCTAAAGGTTCTGATGTCATTGGTGAGGTTGTGGTCTTCACCTTACAATTTGTAAAGGCTCTCCAAGTGATCTACTGTTCAGCAACATTGAGCATCGCTGGTGTAAAGAATATGTACTGGAGTTCAAGTTTAGAGAAGACATTCTTCCATTGAGTTATTAACTGGATGTGATTATGTTTGAGTATGACCTGGCTTGCTCACACTCACATTCCTGTGCTTGTTACGCTTGCCCAGCTTCTAGAACTAACATTGAACAGTGGGTGGAGAGGTGTGGAATGTGTAATGGCATAAACAGAAATTCTATTTGGTGCCTTGTCATTTTCCTGGCTTAGTCATGAGTTCCTCTTTTGAGCAACCACCCCAGTTCATCCTGCCCTGAAGCATAACCGCAACTAGCAAGACATGTATTTCCATATGGTTTGGATGATAAATAAACATCCTCAACTTTTCCACAGTGTCCTTGCCAACTTCTATGATAGGTCTTTGCCACTTCTGCCCTCTAACACATCATAATTTACTAGCAAGGCTTGTATCTTCATATCTCTTGGATGATAAGAACTGCCCTCAGCTTCTCCAAATGGCCCTTGCCACTTCTACTTTTCAAATTGTGTCCTGTAAAACTGCCAATTTCTAGTATCCATGGGGAAATTTTTCCAGTCCAGACCCACATGTTCTTTTCTTCCCTCCACTCTATTAACCTTTGCAGAAGCCTAAGTTAGGTAAGCCCCAGGCCCCTCCAATGCCCTCACACTCTCTTCTTCCCTTCCAGGCCCTTTGATCTAACAAAGCTGTTCTTTGATGCATTCTCAGCTAAATGACGATCTGTGTTTGCAACTTATTACCTGAAGGACTTCCACAAAACATCCAATTCAGAGTGCACTAATGAGTTTATGAAGTTGCTGATCACTTAGAGTGTATTTCTCTGTGTGTTACTTGCTGCTATATTTCTGGAAACCTATAATGAGCATAGAACATCTCAGAACAAGTTGGCAACAAATAGTCATCTCTTTAGACTATTCATTGTTCACTAAACTGAAATTGTCAGGTTAAACAATAAGTAAACTCAGTATTTAAATTAAGGGTTTGGTTTCACATCCACTAAAATGGTTACTATTTTTTAAAATGGAATATAACAAGTGTTGGCAAGGATGTTGAGACATAGGAATCTTCATACATTTTTTGTGGGAATGCAAAATGGTGCAGCTGCTATAGAAAACAATTTAGTGAATCCTCAGAAAGTTATGTAGAGAATTATCTTATGACCTGCAAACCCCACTTCTTAGTATATACACAAAAGAGTTGACAGCAGTGACTTGAACAGGTATTTACACACTGAGGTTCATAGTGGCATTATTCAAAATTGTCTAAAGGTGGAAGCAACCCAAGTATTCCATCAATGAAAGAATGAATAAACAAAATGTTTTATATCTATACAATGGAATATTATTCAGCCATAAAAAGAAATGAAATCCTGATGCATGCTACAACATAGATGAACCTTAAAGACATCATTTGAATGTAATAAACCATATACAAAAGGACAAATATTATACAAAACTCTATTTCATATCTGTGAGATATGAAATAATTAAGAATATGCAAATTCATAAAATCAGAACTTTGAATACAGGTTACCAGATGCAGAGGTGGGAGCAGAAAATTTGGAGTTAATGCTTTATTTGTACAGTTTCTCCTTGGGGTATTGGAAAAATTTTGGTAATAGGTATGGTGATGATAGCACAACATTGTGAATGTAATTATACCACTGAGTTGTATACCTGAAAGTGGTTAAAATGGGAAATTTTAGCTTTTATATATATATATGTTACTAGAAAAACAAATTTTAAAACTATACAGTTATACAATACAAATAGTAAACCCTAATGTAAACTATGGATTGTAGTTAATAATATAATTATAATAATATTCTTTCACTAATTTTATCAAAGGTTTCACAGTAATGCAAAGTGTTAATAATAAGTAAAGCAGTGTGTGAAGAAAGGTTCTATGGGAACTCTATTTTATGCATGATTTTTCTGTAAACCTACAATTCCTTTAATTAAAAAAAGTATTATTTAAAAACCCTGGCGGTGGACTTAGCCCAGTGGTTAGGGCGTCCGTCTACCACATGGGAGGTCCGGGGTTCAAACCCCGGGCCTCCTTGACCCGTGTGGAGCTGGCCCATGCACAGTGCTGATGTGCACAAGGAGTGCTGTGCCACGCAGGGGTGTCCCCTGCATAGGGGAGCCCCACGTGCAAGGAGTGCACCCCTTAAGGAGAGCCGCCCAGTGCGAAAGAAAGTGCAGCCTGCCCAGGAATGGCACCACACACACAGAGAGATGACACAAGATGACGCAACCAAAAGAAACACAGATTCCCGTGCTGCTGACAACAACAGAAGCGGACAAAGAAGATTCAGCAAATAGAGAACAGACAACCGGGGTGGGGGTGGGGAGAGAAATAAATAAATAAATAAATCTTTAAAAAAATAAAAAAATAAAAATCCTACCCAAGGGAGTGAGAGGGATAAATGGGTGTGGTATGGGGGCATTTTCTGAACTTGGGAGTTGTCTTGTGTGACATAGCAGTGACAGATGCAGGCCATTATATATCTTGTCATGACTTATAAGGATGTGTGGGAGAGAGTGTAAACTACAATGTAAACTATAATCCACACTTAGTGGCAATGCTACAAAATGTGTTCGTTAATTGTAACAAACTTAACACACTAATGAAGGATGTCGTTGGTGTAGGAAGGTGTGGAAGGGGTGGGGAGCAGGGCATATGGGAATCCCTTATATTTTTTTATGTAACATTTATGTAATCTAAGTATCTTTTTAAAAAATTTAAAAGCACATGTATATATATATGTATATATATATTTTAAACTACCCTAGAAGCAGTGGGTTTTAAAAACTCAAAATATTGGGGCGTAGTGTAAATTGCAGCAGATAAGATCAGGCAAGGAACTGGAAGTTGGTATACTTCTAATGAACTTCTGAATGAGCATCCTGCTCACTTTGAAGTCAGAGTCATATTTTCCCTCTACCAACAACAAAATGTGTGTAATCATAATTCACATTTATAAAGAAAAAAGTAAAATGCATCATCACTGTGTTGTTCCAAAAGGCAGAAAAGGTATTTGATCAGATGATGGATTCTCTTCTGTCATGAAAAGCTTTCTTGTAAAGAAAAAAAAGACATCTCACTATGTTTCTAATAGTAAAATGGCCGATCTCATTTCCTGCCCAATGAATTATTTACATATTCCTCTGAAGGACATTTATTTTCAATCTACTCTTAGGCAATGCTCAAAAAGATGGTGTGCCCATTTATAAGAGATTCTCTCATGAATTCAATATATCCTCTGCCTTTGCTCTGACAATGTTGGTGTGCTCCACCTTACTGATGAACGAAGACATGTTAGGAAGAGTGTGCTCTTCTGTGATCACAGAGCAATGAGAAGTAAAGTTTTTGCAAAAATCTCATTATTTTGAGCAATGGAAATAGGTGAAGTAGATAATTCAGGACCAAGGAAGGAAAAGCTGCTGTAACTCCAAGGTGTGACAGTTTGAAATTATTTTGTGAATCCCCAAAAGAGAAGATTATGTTGTAAACTAACCTATTCCTCCGGGTGTGATACCCTTTGATTGTATTAGATTCACTGAGATGTCTTTGATTAAATTACCTGTTAAGATTAGGGTTTTGATTCAACCATGTCGGTAAGGCGTGGCTCAGGTTGAATCCTCACCCTCTTGGTGGACTGATGTAAATGGAGACTCACTCAAGAAGGCACACAGGAAGAGGGAGAGCTCTATCATTTCTGATCCTGGGGCACTGGAGAGAGAGAAGCCATTTGCCTGATAGCCTACAGAGGAGAGACCAGGCAGAGATCAGCGACCATCTTGCTTCAAAACGTGGCAAGTGAATTTGGTGAAAGAGCAACCTTGAGTTGGACTTTTTAGGGCCTTGTAACTGTAAGCTTCTACCCCAAATAAATACCCTTTATAAAAGCCAACAGATTTCTGGTACTTTGCATCAGCACCCCTTTGGCTGACTAATGCACAAGGTGTTGTCCATCCCCTTACCCAGCATACCTTGGGGTCCTGTTTTCATTTCCCACCTCTCCCCCCACCCCAATCCTTGTTTCTCCTTCCTAATCTAGCATTTCCAGGCACACTAGCACTCCCTGACCTAGGGAATATTCATGGAAATTTGGAAGAGGTGGCAGCCTTTAAAATGAAGATGGTGCTTTTGATGTTTTTAGAATTTTTTAAGGGACAAATGGGTTGTTATTTTTAGGCTTCATCGTGCCTAGACCACAAGGAACTCGTTCTTATCATAGAGGAGCAGGTTTTCCCCTCCAGAGCTCCCTGTTCTTTCTCCACAGGCTGTGCAGGGGAAAGACTATCTTGAAAGCCCTACTGGCTCCTCCAATCCTCTGCCCCTCATTAGAGGTACACAGGGAGCCTGACAGTAACAGGAGCAGCAACCCGAAGTCTAGCCCAACAAGGGTAAATGCAAGTAAAACAGAGACTAGTGGACTCTCCCATTGTGCAAAATGTATTGTTTCTTATTTAATGCAGTTGACTGAGTTAGTTTCCACATTAACTCCTGGAGAGATTGTTTATGATTACTTTCTTGATTTTAGAGCAACATACCAGTTACATTTGTCACTGACTTTGGTTTTGAAATAAAATGCACTTCTGTGTGGAGTAAAGATACAATACCGGAAGTAACAGAAAAACATGGCAACAGCACGAATACTTAGCTGGATATACACATTGCAAAAATGAGTTCTAGTTCATTATAATCTGCAAAAACTAAGACCCATTTCTTTAGAGGTAAAGTTGGACACATTCTAATGTGCCTAAGAATGCCAGCTATCTATTGAAGTTTTCATTTTAAAGTTGAATATTTCATTTTCAAAAAGGATCTTAAAGTTGTTAACCCTATGGCTTTATATCACAAATATTATCTGAATTATAATAGCCCAATTTCCAAAATTAGGACTATAAAATTTTGCATTTTATTATCAATAGTAAGTTGAATAATTTTCAAAAAAGCTATTATTTCGAGTAATATTATTCATATAGAAAATGCATTTATATACAGTTAAAAGTTATAAAAGTAGAATATAGTGCAAACCCCATCTAAGTTTAAAAAAATAGAAAACTGCAGCACATCAGCAGCCCCTTGTGACCTCATTACATAATATATCACCTTTCCTCTCCACTAGAGTTAACCACTGACCCTTGACTGTTCTCCTCAATTTTCTTTCTGGTTTTACACATATGTATTAATACTTTAACAATATATTGGTTAATATATCTTGAACCTTGTATAAACAGACTAGAGCTGGATGTGTTCTTTTGTGTCTTGCTTCTTTCTCTTAAAATTACATTTGTTACACACCAATGCAAGATGTTAAGAATAGGGTGGTATATGGGAATCCTGTATTTTTTTGCATGATTCCTCTGAAAGCCCACAACTTCTCTAATAAATAAAAAATATATAGTTTTGAAAGTTTTCCATGTTGTTCCATTTATTTTTCTTTCCCTTTTATTGTTACATAATATTTTGTTATATGAGCATACCATAGTTTAATTATCCATTGTACTGTTGGAAACATGGGGGTCATTTATGTTTCTACTATTACAAGCAATGTTTCAAGGAACATTCTTGTACAAATTTCCTGGTGCACAAAATATGAGTTTAAATACAGTATATACCTAAAGATAAATTTCTGTATTATTGCTCCTATCCATTTTCACCTTTACTAAATAATGCCAAAGTGCTTTCCAAAGAGATTGTAACAATTTCTATTCTCAACATCAGAATATGAAAAATTCTACTACTCCACATCCTTGCCAAAACTTACTCAATATTTGCCAATCTGGTGGATACACACACACACACACACACACACACACACACACACACACATATATATCTTTTGGGTTTAAACTTGTTCCTGATTCTAAAAAAAAGAAGTTGAATATCCTTTCAGACATATACTGATCATTTGGATTTATTCTTTTGTGAATACACCTTAAGTCCTGGGCCCTTTTTTCTATTGTGTTTTCTATACTGCTAATAATTAATTTGTAGAAATTTTTCATGTAATCTGGACTTGAGTTCTTTGTCAGTTATATCTTCCCCTTGGTGACTTGTGTTTTAACATCTTTTACCTTGTTTTCTGATTAATAAAAATATTTCTTTGCCTTTTAATGTAGTTTAATTTAGTATTTTTTCTTTCTGCTTAGTAATAGATAAATAGAACCTCCTCATTTAAAAAATTTGTACATTGAAAGATTTTATCATGAAAGTAATACCGACACAACGGGAGCTAATATTTGGAAACCACATATGTGATAAGGGTTTAATACCCAGAATATATAAAGGAACCTTCAACTCAGCAACAAAATGACAAACAACACAACTTTAAAATGGGCAGCTTTCCTGAGAGGGGTAGAGTATGGGGCAGATTTACTTCTGGTGCTTCCTAACCTAAGGTTGCAAGATTTAGCAAACAAAATTATAAGGCACCTAGTTAAATTTGTATTATTTCTAATTGCCTAAGTGCATGTACGTTGAGATAAGAGAAAAGTAGTTCATGGGACATGCTTATACTAAAAATTACTTGTTGTTTATCTGAAATAAATTATAAGTTTCTAAATTATATAACTCTAATTATATTTCCCTGATTATTCACTTCTTTTAACGATCCTTTGTTTTGAAGAATTAGCTTACTAAATTATTTGCAGTTGAAGCCTGCATTCCATTAACAGTGTAACAAAGGTTCTCTACTGATCAGTTACAACTTATTTCATTCTTTTAACCACTGATGATTCATTATGAGAATATATGCCTAACATTAGCATTGTGAGCCAGTATACTGAACATATACTAGCATAAATTTAACAACTCTAAGAATTTCTCCTCATATTTGATTTGTTGAAACACATACTACTATCTTTCAAGGCATAATTAGCTTTTCCATTATTCAAGATTATGCTGTGTCTCTTGATGAACAAATTTTTTTGATGTTATCCACTGACGAAGAGAACACTACCATCATTTTTCCCCTTCTTCTTTAACACTACATATGATGATTCCACTTGTTCCTATGCTGAAAGAGTATTTGGATTAGATATTAATTCTATTTAAAGAATAAAAATCTTCATGAGATGAAACCTGTTTCAAAATATAGTTATGACAAGTGCTATAATAATTATCCATTTCAAATCAATTCTTTTCCCACTCATAAGTAATGCTGTCCCTTTTAAGAAAAGCCTTGGCACTTAAAGGGATTAATATTTCATCAATTATTTCTTTAACAGGTTCAATAAATTCCTCTATGCAATAGAGTGCTCTTCTTTCAATTTGCATAACCTCCTGCAAAAGAGATATTGAAAACTATGAACAAGAAATAGTACGCTACATTAAAAAATAGTTTGAAAAATCAACAAGAATTTGGGGGCCTTTTCTTCAGAATTAAAGTATAATTTGAATGCTTAAAATAAGCTGCAGAGTTTTTCTATTGCTTTATTTTAAAAAAGCAAACACGTTTTTGAATGAGAGAGAATCGAAGAATACAGATTACCAACAAAATCACAAAAATCCTTTCATTGCTCAGTTTAAACAGTATAAATGCTGAAATAGGGGAACAATTTCATGGCAATTGCTTCAATGTCAACAGAAATGACATAAATGCTTTTTGAGCTTAATTATGCAGAATATGGGAAGTAACAGTCTATACCTTCCATAAACTCATTCATGCTTTGCTTCAGCTTTGAATAAACATTGGTTGCACCTTTATGCAAATATCCACCAAAATTTGTGTTTGTACTATCTTTACCAAAAGCACTACATTTTTTCTAATTTACTCTTAAAGCAAGAGAGCCTTTTAAAAAATTCTGCTCTTATTTCTGAAGTCTCATCTGGAAGGGAATTTACTCACAATAGCCTTCTTAAAATAAAATTTTATTGAAGTGTGGCATATATACATGCAAATACATAAACAGTAAGTGTAGAGTAAAAGTTGTGAACTTATAAAACAAACATGCATATCATCATACAAGGCTCCCATATATCAACCCCACCACCAACACCTTGTATTGTTGTGAAACATTCTCACAACAATCTTTTTAAAAAACTTTTAAATTGAAGTTTATCATTTATACATGAACACCCATAAACAATAAGTGTATAGTATAACTTGTGATAAAAACATACAGGGCTCTTATGCATTACTGCACCACCAACACCTTGCATTGCTGTGAAACGTTTCTTACAAATTATTAAAGAGCATTGTCAAAACATTATGATATATACTAATTATAGCTATTATCTTACATTTGGTGTATTTTCCCCCAAACAACTTGGTTAATGATACCTTGTATTAGTATTATATACTTGTTATAGCTCATATTTGTTCTGTTAACCACAGTCCATCTTCCAACACAGGATTCATTGTATTATACAATCCCATGCTTTGTACAATCCATTTAAAGTGTACACTCAGTGGTTCACATATTTAGAACAGAATTGGCCATTATCACCTCAGTCATTTTAGAGTTTTCATTACTCCAAAAGGAAAAATCCCATACACCTTTATACTCCCTATTGTTTGTGCCTTAGAATTGTTATAGTATCTTTTTTGCCATTGCTGCAAAAGTATTACATTACTGTTAACTATAATCCATAAGGTACATTACTTTTAATTTTCCCATGTACCATCACTGCATAATACTCTGTAAAGGAGGAGCTTTCTTAAACTTATACTATTAACTACAGTCTTCAGCCACCATGAAAATCACTCTATTATACAGTCCCTTCATTATTCTGTAGCTTCTTTTTAATTGAAATATTATATGCACAAATTATCCCTTTCAGCCACAATCACATGTCTACATCAGCAGTGTTAGTTATACTCACTATAATGTATTACCATCAACTCTATTCATTTCCACACATTTACAATAAACGTTATTAAAAATTGTACATACATTAAGCATCAGCTCCCATTTTCAACCCATATTCAATTTCCTAATAACCTGTATTCCAGAGTTTCCCTTCATGAGTTTACTCATCATTTCTTATTCATTGTTCATAATAGTAATACCATTACAATATTTATCCTTTTGTGTTTGACTTATTTCACTCAACATAATGTCTCCAAGGTTAATCCATGTTGTCATATGCATCCCGATTTCATTTCTTCTTACAGCTGAATAGTATTCCATTGTATGTATATACCACATTTTGTTTATCTAGGCATCGGTTGATGGACACTTGGGATGTTTCCATTTTTTAGCAATCGTGAATAATGCTGCTATGAACATAGGTGTGCAAATGTCGGTACACATCCTTGCTTTCAGTCCTTCTAAATATATTCATAGTAAAGGGATTGCCAGATCAAATAGCAACTATATATTTAGTTTCTTGAGGAACTACTGAACTGTCTCCCACAGAGATTGCACCATTCTATATTCCCAACAACAGTGAAGGAGTGTTCCTATTTCTTCACATCCTCTCCAGCATTTATAGTTTTGTTTTTGTAATAAAGGCCATTCTATGAGGTATGAAGTAATATCTCAGTGTAGTTTTGATCTGCATTTCCCTAATAGCTAATAATGTTCAACACTTTTTCATGTACTTTTTGGCCATTTGTATCCTTTTTGGAGAAACGTCTATTCAATTTTTGACCCAATTTTTAATTGGGTTCCTTGTCATTTTTTTAAACAAATCAATTTTATTGATATGTATTAATAAGCACACAATTCATCTAAAGTGTACAATCAGAGGGAGGGGGCAAGATGGCGGCTGAGTGAACATCCCTGTTAGGGTCTTCTGCAGGGAATCGGCTGGGCGGCGTTGGAGATTCTTTGGGACCGGATTGTTTCGGGATTTTTGCTGGTCCGGAGGTGTCTGGACATCGATTTGGAGGGAAGGTAACAGAGAGGATCCGTCTGTGAAATATACACGGAGATCCCAGCTACCTGTAGAGGATTCCCTCCTTGGGTAGGCGGAGACGAGGCATCTAGCCCCGCTCGGTGGGGCTGAGCCAGGCCGGGCCGCAGCGGCGGACGCCGGAGCCGGGCCGGGCTGCGCCGGCGGCGAGTGGGGCCAGGCAGGGCCGAGCCGGGCGGAGCCGGGCCGCAGAGGAGTGTGGAGCCGGGCGGGGCCAGTTCAGGCTGCGGCGTCGGTCGCCGGAGCCGGGCCTGGGCCACTGTAGCGAGCGGAGCCGGGCGTAGCCGGGCCGGGCTGCGGCGGCGTACGGAGCCGGGCGGGGCCGGTCCAGGACGCGGCGGCGAGAGGCGGACGCCGGAGCCGGGCCGGGCCGCTGTAGCGAGCGTAGCCGGGCGTAGCCGGGCCGGGCCGCGGCGGCGTACGGAGCCGGGCAGAGCCGGTCCAGGCCTCCGCGGTGGGCAGCGGCGGGCGGAGCCGGTCCTGCGGAGGGGTTTCTGTTCTTTGTTGTTTTTTTTTTTTAATTTATTTTATTTAATTAATTTTTTTTTTTTTTTGGAGCATCTGCAGTACTGGGGAGTTCGTGGGCCCTGGGCGGCCTATTGGGGGTTTGTGGGAAGGGAGGTGCTTGCAGACCCATTTGGGCAGACAGACGGGGGGTTTTAGGAAAAAGCGGGGGGGAGTTGTTGTTTTAGATAGTGTTGCAATTGTGACACGTGTATACCTGTATCTCTCTTCCCCCTATCCGTTCCCCACCATTTGCCCATCCTCTTTTTCTTTCTTCCTTTCTTCTTGTCTTTCTTTTTTTCTTTATTATAATTAGTTTTTTTTTTCGGTTTTCTCTTTCCCTCTTGTCCCTCATCTTCCACTTATTTTATTTTAATTCAAGTATACAATAGGTACTACAGGGAACACCTCACATTTGCTGGGTTTTCCCATCCTCCACTGCCTCATTTCTGTGTGAACTGATTTAGGCTACCTACACTATCCCCCTTCCCCTGCATCTTGATATCCACTATCATCTACAGTCTCTCCTATATTCCACCCCCCACCTCCCGTTCTTTGATCCACAAAGTGTCTAACTCTTAATTTCTAATACCTTTGTTCTGTATTCTGTCTGTTATCCACTCTTGAAACTCCTACCTTTCTTTTCTTTTTCCCTCTCTCATGAAAACAATAGCTTTGTAGTTCATACCATATTCCTCCCATATTCAGTCATCTACTTCATAAAAGGTACTCTACCTACAGCTATAACTCTATACGATCTACATGAATCTAACCTCCATCCTCCCAGATCTCATATTCTTGCTTTGTTAACATACATCACCAATACTACTTTACACTTTTCCCTTGCTTACACAATTGCTTTTCCCCAACACTAATACTTTCCTCTAAAGTGAACTTAACCAACAACAAGTAACTAGAATAAGAAGAAAAAAGTGACAAAGAGAAGATATAGCACCTATGCAAAAATAACAACTAATTAACCTCCAAGAGCAGACAAAGAAGCTAAGGAACTGATTAAATTCGTCAAAATAAAGAGATGACCAGAAAGCAACAAAAATCTACAAACCAAACCAATACTCAGGAAAACATGGCTGAATCCAATCAACAAACCAATAATCACGAAGGGGAACAAAACTTGGCACAAGCAATGAAAGATCTCAGAACATTTATCACCGACAAATTTGATGCAGTAATGAAAGAGGTTAACAACATGAAGACATCACTTGGAGGGGAAATTGCAGACATACGCAAAAACATAACAGATATGATGGGAATGAACACCACAGTTCAAGAAATCAAAAATACACTTGCAGCAAATACAGCAGACTAGAAGAGACAGAGCAGAGAATTAGTGATGTGGAAGACAGTACATCAGAAATCAAACAGATAGTAGAAGGGGTCAATAAGAAGATAGAAAAAATCCAGTTAGGATTTAGGGACCTGAATGACAATGCAAAACGCTCAAACATACGTATTATAGGCATTCCAGAAGGTGAAGAGAAGGGAAAGGGGTCAGAAGGAGTGTTGCAGGAAATAATGGCTGAAAACTTCCCAAATCTACTGAAAGAGACAGATGTACATATCCAAGAAGCACAGCGCACTCCACAAGTCATAAACCCCAACAGGCCCACCCCAAGACATATACTTGACAAATTATCCAATGCTCAAGACAAAGAGAAAATCCTAAAAGCAGCAAGAGAAAAGAAAACCATCACATACAAGGGAAGCTCAATTAGATTAAGTGCTGATTTCTCTTCTGAAACCATGGAGGCAAGAAGACAGTGGTATGATATAGTCAAGGTACTAAAGGGAAAAAATTTCCAACCAAGAATACTCTATCCAGCTAAACTAGCATTCAAACATGATGGAGAGTTCAAAATATTCACAGACAAACAGAAACTGAAAGAGTATACCAACAAGAAACCTCCCCTTCAAGAAATTCTAAAGGGAGTTCTGCAGGAAGAAAGGAAAAAACAGGAAAGGCAAAGTTGGAGGAGAGTATAAGACCAACAACAACAACAAAAAAGACAAAAAAAATATACAAACAAAATATGACAAACACAAATCCAATCAAAATATGGCTAACACAAATAATTCCTTGATAGTAAGAACACTGAATGTCAACGGATTAAACTCACCTATCAAAAGATTCAGACTGGGACATTGGATAAGGAAATATGACCCATTCATATGCTATCTACAAGAGACACATCTTAGACCCAGAGACGCATGGAGATTGAACGTGAATGGCTGGAAAACAATCATACAAGCTAACAATAACCAAAAAAAGGCAGGAGTAGCTATATTAATATCAGACAAAATAGACTTTAAATGTGAAACAATTGTGAGAGACAAAGAAGGATACTACATTTTAGTCAAAGGGAAAATTTGTCAAGAAGATCGAACAATCATAAATATCTATGCCCCTAACAAGGGTGCCTCTAAATACGTCAGGCAAACGCTGGAAAAACTAAGTGAAAGAATAGATACATCTACAAATATAGTGGGGGATTTTAATACACCACTATCAACTCTGGACAGAACATCTCAAAAGAGAATCACCAAAGAAACAAAACATCTGAATAGTATATTAGAGGAGCTCGATCTAATAGACATATATAGATCGCTACACCCAAACACAGCAGGATATACATTTTTCTCAAGCGCACATGGATCATTCTCCAAGATAGATCATATGCTAGGCCACAAAGAAAGGCTGAACGAATTCAGAAAGATTGAAATCATACAAAACATTATCTCTGACCACAGTGGAGTCAAGCTGGAGATTTGCAAGGGACAAAAGCCCAGATTTCACACCACGATTTGGAAATTAAACAGCACACTCTTAGAAAAATAGTGGGTCAAAGAGGAAATCTCAAAAGAAATCAATGACTACCTTGAATCAAATGATAATGATAACACAACATACCAAAATTTATGGGATGCAGCAAAAGCAGTACTGAGAGGGAAGTTTATAGCCATAAATTCACATATCAAAAAAGAAGAAAGAGCAAAAATTGAAGAACTAACTGCACATTTGAAGGAATTAGAAAAACAACAACAAAGTAACCCAACAGGAAGAAGAAGGAAGGAAATAACAAAGATAAGAGCAGAACTAAATGAAATAGAAAATAAGAAAGCACTTGAACAGATAAACAAGACCAAGAGCTGGTTTTTTGAGAAGATTAACAAAATTGACAAACCTTTAGCAACACTAACAAAGAAAAAAAGAGAGAAGATGCAAATACACAAAATAAGAAATGAGAAAGGCGATATCACCACTGACCCCACAGAAATAAAGACTATCATAAGAGGATATTTTGAAAAACTATATTCCAACAAAAATGACAATCTAGAGGAAACGGACAACTTCCTAGAAACACATAAGCAGCCCATATTGACAAAAGAAGAAATTGATGATCTTAACAAACCAATCACAAGCAGAGAGATAGAATCAGTTATTAAAAATCTCCCAACTAAGAAGAGCCCAGGGCCAGATGGCTTCACAGGTGAATTCTACAAAACATTCCGGAAAGAACTGACACCAATCCTGCTGAAACTATTCCAAAACATCGAAACAGAAAGAACATTACCCAACTCCTTCTATGATGCCAACATTACCCTAGTACCAAAGCCAAACAAAGACATCACAAGAAAGGAAAATTACAGACCAATTTCTCTAATGAACCTAGACGCAAAAATACTTAACAAAATACTTGCTAATCGTATTCAACAACACATTAAACGTATTATACACCACGACCAAGTGGGATTCATCCCAGGTATGCAAGGATGGTTCAACATAAGAAAATCAATCAACGTAATACACCATATAAACAGATTGAAGGAAAAAAATCACATGATTATATCTATTGATGCAGAAAAAGCATTTGACAAAATACAGCACCCTTTCTTGATAAAAACACTCCAAAAGATTGGAATACAAGGAAATTTTTTGAACATGATAAAGAGTATATATGAAAAACCTAAAGCCAATAATGTTTACAATGGAGAAATCCTAGACTCCTTCCCTCTAAACTCAGGAACAAGACAAGGATGCCCACTGTCTCCGCTCCTATTTAACATTGTCTTAGAAGTACTTGCTCGAGCACTGAGGCAAGAACCAGAAATAAATGGCATTCAAATTGGAAAGGAAGAAGTCAAAATTTCATTATTTGCAGATGACTTGATCCTATACATAGAAAACTCTGAGAGATCTACAACGAAGATTCTAGAACTCATAAATGAGTTTAGTAAAGTCACAGGTTATAAGATCAATGCGCAAAAATCAGTAGCATTTCTGTACACCTATAATGAGCAAGATCAGGAGGAAATCAAGAAACAAATACCATTCACAATAGTAAATAAAAAAATCAAATACTTAGGAATAAATTTAACTAAAGAGGTAAAGAACTTATACACCGAGAACTATACAAGATTGTTCAAGGAAATCAAAGAAGACCTAAATAAATGGAAGACTATTCCTTGTTCATGGATAGGAAGACTGAACATTATTAAGATGTCTATCCTACCAAAACTGATCTACCCATTTAATGCAATCCCAATAAAAATCAACGCAGCCTTCTTTAAGAAACTAGAAAAACTAACTATGAAATTTATTTGGAAAGGAAAGAGACCCCGGATAGCCAAAGACATACTGAAAAAGAAAAACGAAATTGGAGGAATCACACTACCTGACTTCAAAACATACTATAAAGCTACGGTGGTGAAAACAGCATGGTATTGGCATAAGGAGAGACACATAGACCAATGGAATCGAATTGAAAACTCTGATGTAGAACCTCACATATACAACCACATAATATTTGATAAAGCCACCAAACCCTCTCAACTGGGAGAGAGTGGCCTATTCAACAAATGGTGTCTGGAGAACTGGATAGCCATATGTAGAAGAATGAGAGAGGATTACCATCTCACACCTTATACAAAGATCAACTCAAGATTGATCAAAGACCTAAATATAAGAGCCAAGACCATAAAAAGCTTAGAAAGCAGTATAGGGAAACATCTACAGGACCTTGTAATAGGAAATGGATTTATGAATATCTCACCAAAAGCACGAGCAGCAAAAGAACTAATAGATAAATGGGACTTCCTCAAAATTAAAGCCTTCTGCACCTCAAAGGAGTTTGTCAAGAAAGTAAAAAGGGAGCCCACACAGTGGGAGAAAATATTTGGCAATCATATATCTGATAAGAAACTTATAACTTGCATATATAAAGAACTCCTATATCTTGAAAATAAAAAGATAAACAACCCATTTAAAAAATGGGAAAAAGACTTAAACAGACACTTCTCCGAAGAAGAAATACAAATGGCAAGAAAGCACATGAAAAAATGTTCCAAATCTCTAGCTATCAGGGAAATGCAAATCAAAACTACAATGAGATACCATCTTACACCCATAAGATTGGCAGCTATGAAAAAAACAGAAGAATACAAGTGCTGGAGAGGATGTGAAGGAAGGGGAACACTCATCCACTGCTGGTGGGAATGCAGAAGGATCCAACCATTCTGGAGGACAGTATGGCGGTTTCTCAAAAAACTAGCCATAGATTTGCCATATGACCCAGCAATACCACTGCTGGGTATATACCCAGCAGAACTGAAAACAAGGACACAAACCGATATATGTACACCAATGTTCATAGCAGCATTGTTCACTATTGCCAAAAGTTGGAATCAACCCAAATGCCCATCAACAGATGAGTGGATCAATAAAATGTGGTATATACACACAATGGAATACTACTCGGCTGTAAGAACAAACACACTACAAACACATGTGATAACATGGATGAATCTTGAGAACCTTATGTTGAGTGAAGCAACCCAGACATTGAAGGACAAATACTACATGACCTCAATGATATGAAATAAACAAGCTGCCCTAGATAGCAAGAGACTGAACGATAGGCTTACAGGAAATCGGAGGGTGGAGGAAGGACATGAGCCAATGTCTGCAGGGGTGGAATTTAAGACGAGATGGTGGTAAGTATGAACACAAAGAAGAGATAAAAGGGGGGCAAGGGGTTGCCTTTGCTTGGGGCTTTGCGGGTTTGAGGGTGGCTGGGGAGGGACGGATGGGTAACGTTGCCCAAAAGTGGGGGGAGGGAGGGGTAGCATACGAACCAGGAGAGGGTCAGGTGTTGGTGGAGAGTAAAATGCCGAGAAAATCATATCAAAATATAATAAAGAGGGTTACCTGTTTAGAATGCTCGGAGGGGAGGGTCTGATGCAGGACGGGCTCCTGGGGAATGTCTAAATGCTCATTCTGCCAGAGTGGGTGACACCATGGGGTAGAAACCCAAGTAGTGAGAGTGGGGGTGGACCCACATCCTGGGGAGAACTAATGCCATCCAATAGAGGGAACTGTATCCCTCGAGAGAAAGGGTGGCTCCCAGGGCATTGGGGCAGTTGAGCAAGTTAGGCCCTGAACACTATTCCATCTATCTCTGGAAGTGGCTCCTCAGGAAACGGAGGTTGGCTATCACTGAGGGCACCAAGGTGGAAGGGAAAATGGACGTTAAATGTGTGGAACCAAAGTAAATGGGGGGTAAGAGAGGAGTTTCTTGAGAGTACACAAGGATGGATATAAAACATGTAATATTACACCATAACATATAGGAGATGACAGACTGATAATGTAAACCATAATGTAAAACATAGGATAACTAAAAATGTAAAGAACTGTGTATCCTAAAGTATGCACCATAATGTAAGCACAGATGTCACCTTGTTAGAAAGCTAATGTCTCAGACTCTGTACATCACTTTAAGTAAATATGATATGAATAGGGCGTAAGAGTATCACTGTGGAAGGGAAAAGGTTTTCTGGTGGATGTGTGGGAGTGCTGTATATTATATATATACATTGCTGTGGTCTAGGACTCCTGTGAAGAAAAGCTGAATAATTAGGGGGGGGGGGGGAAAAAAAAAAAAAAAGAAAAAAATAGGATGTGGAATTTTTTCAAGTCAACATTCTTTATCTAAGTTCTTTATCTAACTTTATCCAAGTTCTTTATCTATCGTTTAAACTCATCGCTATATGCCATTCCCTAGTAAGGGACCATGACATTATATTGGGCTTAAAATTTTGGGGAGTTCTGGATCACAGAGTGTTTCAACAATGGCAATGGAGGGATACTGGTATGGGATACCAATGACAGGTGATATATGACTGACAGGAAGCTGTACAGAACATATGTCCAGGGTGCATGGTAATGTTTGGATATACTCATAGTGGCAACAATTAAAAACCACAGTAGGGGGGGTACTGGGTTCCTGGCCAGTGGTGCTCTGTCGTGGTCCCTAGGGGAGCAGCGACAGTCTCCCAGGTACAGTGGTGGGGACCGGGAGGGAGTGAGGGTTCAACAGTGAGCCCCAGATGCTAATGACTATGCTTGTGAGCTGATAAACCCAAAATAAGAACAAGGCCTAGAGCAACTTTGTGCCTGGGAATTTCCTTCTGTCAGCCTTCATGTTACTCAAATGTGGCCAGTCTCGAAGCCAAACTCAGCATGTAAATGCAATGCCTTCCCCCCAGCGTGGGACATGACACCCGGAGATGAGCCTCCCTGGCAACGAGGGACCACTATCAACTACCAACTGATGATGCAACTGGAAAATGACCTTATACGGAAGGTTCAATGCGGATCAGCAGAATATCCATGTCTACATAAAATACCATGACTTTAAAATGCTGTTTGACCTAAAGTAAGGGGGAAATGGAAAGGAGAAATGAGTTTATATGGCTACGAGTTTCTAAAAAAGAGTCTGGAGGCTGGCAGAAGGTTTGCCCTCATGCACAACTGAGCAGAGTCAGAGAGACAGATAAAGCAGATACAACCCCCAGATATTGGTTCCTTTGAGGGCTAAAGAGACCCATGGGAGTTATGGTCATGGCCGATGGGGTTAACTACCAGGGCAGATGGCCCCTCTTTGGAAATGGTGTTTATGTGTGATGAATCTGGACTCAGATGGGATCTCCCTTCATAAGACTTTCATGCTAATGTGCTGGAGGTGCAGTTAATGTTGGGGTTTAAGATATATTTAGGGGATTTGAATCTCTGGACTGACAATGTGATAGCCAGATCCTGAGCCTCAACAGACTCCAGCACCTACAATCTGATTTATTGGACTTACCACACTCAGCTAAGATGGAGTTGAAGAAGGACAACCACCACACCATGGAGCCTAGAGTGATTACAACTGAAAATGGAAGGATTGCATCCAGCATCCAGGTGGAATCTGAGCCTCCTCTTGACATAGAGGTGCAATGGACACAACCAATCCAATGTCCACATAGAAGAGGTGGCATTGGATTGGGAAAAGTGGACATAATGGACAAAGGGTATGGGGAAAGGCAGGAAGAGATGAGAGGTGGAGGCGTCTTCGGGACATGGAGCTGCCCTGGATGGTGCTTCAGAGATTTGGAGATTACAAACACAGCTGCTCTGAACATTCCTGTGTGGGACTTTGTGTGGACTCCAGTTTTCATATCACCCACATATATAGCTAAAAGGACAATTGTTGGATTGTATGGAAAATCATCATCTACATGGAAACAGAAAACCAAACTTACGTTTTACAATTTATCGTCCTGGGGCTCTCAGAAGATACAGAGGTGCAGTCCCTCCTCTTTGGGCTGTTCCTCTCCATGTACCTGGTCACCATCTTTGGGAACCTGCTTATCATCCTGGCCATCATTTCTGACTCCCACCTCCACACACCCATGTACTTCTTCCTCTCCAATCTGTCTTTTACAGATATCTGTTTCACCTCCACCACAGTACCTAAGATGCTGCTGAACATCCAGACAGAGAGCAAAGCCATAACTTATGAAAACTGTCTCAGCCAGATGTATTTTTCCACACTTTTTGGAGTACTAGATAACTTCTTCTTAGCTGTGATGGCCTATGATCGTTTTGTGGCCATCTGTCACCCCCTGCACTACATGGTCATCATGAACCCCGAGGTCTGTGGCCTCCTGTTGCTGGCATCCTGGTTGTTGAGTGTTTTGGTCTCCCTTTTGCATGACTTAATGGCTTTGCGATTGTCTTTTTGTACAAAGTTGGACATTCCCCACTTTTTCTGTGAACTTAATCAGGTAATCAGACGTGCTTGTTCTGATACATTCCTCAATAACCTAGTGATGTATTTTACATCTGGACTTGTAGGTGTTATACCACTCACTGGGATCCTTTTCTCTTACTATAAGATTATATCCTCCATTTTGAGAATTTCAACAGCTGGAGGTAAATGTAAAAAATATATATATATATATAATAAAGAGGGTTACCTGTTTAGAATGCTCGGAGGGGAAGGTCTGATGCAGGACGGGCTCCTGGGGAATGTCTAAATGCTCATTCTGCCAGAGTGGGTGACACCATGGGGTAGAAACCCAAGTAGTGAGAGTGGGGGTGGACCCACATCCTGGGGAGGACTAATGCCATCCAATAGAGGGAACTGTATCCCTCAAGAGAAAGGGTGGCTCCCAGGGCATTGGGGCAGTTGAGCAAGTTAGGCCCTGAACACTATTCCATCTATCTCTGGAAGTGGCTCCTCAGGAAATGGAGGTTGGCTGTCACTGTGGGCACCAAGGTGGAAGGGAAAATGGACGTTAAATGTGTGGAACCAAAGTAAATGGGGGGTAAGAGAGGAGTTTCTTGAGAGTACACAAGGATGGATATAAAACATGTAATATTACACCATAACATATAGGAGATGACAGACTGATAATGTAAACCATAATGTAAAACATAGGATAACTAAAAATGTAAAGAACTGTGTATCCTAAAGTATGCACCATAATGTAAGCACAGATGTCACCTGGTTAGAAAGCTAATGTCTCAGACTCTGTACATCACTTTAAGTAAATATGATATGAATAGGGCGTAAGAGTATCACTGTGGAAGGGAAAAGGTTTTCTGGTGGATGTGTGGGAGTGCTGTATATTATATATATACATTGCTGTGGTCTAGGACTCCTGTGAAGAAAAGCTGAATAATTAGGGGGGGAAAAAAAAAAAAAAAAAGAAAAAGATAGGATGTGGAATTTTTTCAAGTCAACATTCTTTATCTAATTTCTTTATCTAACTTTATCCAAGTTCTTTATCTATCCTTTAAACCCATCGCTATATGCCATTCCCTAGCAAGGGACCATGACGTTATATTGGGCTTCAAATTTCGGGGAGTTCTGGATCACAGAGTGTTTCAACAATGGCAATGGAGGGATACTGGTATGGGATACCAATGACAGGTGATATATGGCTGACAGGGAGCTGTACAGAACATATGTCCAGGGTGCATGGTAATGTTTGGATATACTCATAGTGGCAACAATTAAAAACCACAGCAGGGGGGGTACTGGGTTCCTGGCCAGTGGTGCTGTGTCGTGGTCCATAGGGGAGCAGCGACAGTCTCCCAGGTACAGTGGCGGGGACCGGGAGGGAGTGAGGGTTCAACAGTGAGCCCCTGATGCTAATGACTATGCTTGTGAGCTGATAAACCTAAAATAAGAACAAGGCCTAGAGCAACATTGTGCCTGGGAATTTCCTCCTGTCAGCCTTCATGTTACTCAAATGTGGCCAGTCTCGAAGCCAAACTCAGCATGTAAATGCAATGCCTTCCCCCCAGTGTGGGACATGACACCCGGAGATGAGCCTCCCTGGCAACGAGGGACCACTATCAACTACCAACTGGTGATGCAACTGGAAAATGACCTTATACGGAAGGTTCAATGCGGATCAGCAGAATATCCATGTCTACATAAAATACCATGACTTTAAAATGCTGTTTGACCTAAAGTAAGGGGGAAATGGAAAGGAGAAATGAGTTTATATGGCTACGAGTTTCTAAAAAAGAGTCTGGAGGCTGGCAGAAGGATTGCCCTCATGCACAACTGAGCAGAGTCAGAGAGACAGATAAAGCAGATATAACCCCCAGATATTGGTTCCTTTGAAGGCTAAAGAGACCCATGGGAGTTATGGTCATGGCCGATGGGGTTAACTACCAGGGCAGATGGTCCCTCTTTGGAAATGGTGTTTATGTGTGATGAATCTGGACTCAGATGGGATCTCCCTTCATAAGACTTTCATGCTAATGTGCTGGAGGTGCAGTTAATGTTGGGGTTTAAGATATATTTAGGGGATTTGAATCTCTGGACTGACAATGTGATAGCCAGATCCTGAGCCTCAACAGACTCCAGCACCTACAATCTGATTTATTGGACTTACCACACTCAGCTAAGATGGAGTTGAAGAAGGACAACCACCACACCATGGAGCCTAGAGTGATTACAACTGAAAATGGGAGGATTGCATCCAGCATCCATGTGGAATCTGAGCCTCCTCTTGACATAGAGGTGCAATGGACACAACCAATCCAATGTCCACATAGAAGAGGTGGCATTGGATTGGGAAAAGTGGACATGGTGGACGATGGGTATGGGGAAAGGCAGGAAGAGATGAGAGGTGGAGGCGTCTTTGGGACATGGAGCTGCCCTGGATGGTGCTTCAGAGGTAATCACTGGACATTGTAAATCCTCACAGGGCCCATTGGATGGAATGGAGGAGAGTATGGGCCATGATGTGAACCATTGTCTATGAGGTGCAGAGGTGCCCAAAGATGTACTTACCAAATCCAATGGATGTGTCATGATGATGGGAACGAGTGTTGTTGGGGGGGGGGGGAGAGGGGGGGTGGGGGGGTGGGGTTGAATGGGACCTCACATATATATTTTTAATGTAATATTATTACAAAGTCAATTAAAAAAATAAAATAAAATAAAGTGTACAATCAATGTTATTTGCTAAAAGCACATAGTTGCGATTGCCTTTTTATCATTGGGTTGTATAATCTCTTTTTATAAAATGTTTTTCAAACACTCATCAGATATGTGATTTCCAAATATTTTCTCTCATTGACTGGGCTGCCTTTTTACTTTCTTGACAACGTCCTTTGAATCACAAAAGTGTTTAAGTTTAAGGAGATCCCATTTATCTATTTCTTTTTCTTCATTGCATGTGCTTTGGGTGTAAGGTTTAAGAAACCACCACATATAACAAGATCGTGAAGTTTTCCTACATTTTCTTCTAGGTGTTTTATGGTTGTAGCTTTTATATTTAGGTGCTTGATCAATTTTGAGTGAATTTTTGTGTAAGGTATATCACAATAGCCTTTTAAGAAAGTATTTTCCATGAGAAAACTCTTGCACATGCAAAGGGAAAGTGTTTTTAATGTTGAAACCACTTGCCTTTATCACTATACTGTATAATGGTAAGGCATCTAAATCTTTGGTAATCTCTATAATACAAAATTGCAGCAGATTTCACCCCAGCACTTCAAGCTTTGCTTGCAATTTTGGAATCAGAAAACACTACTGGTTGGAGTACAATCAAAAAGCCATTTGAGCTGAAAGACTGATGATTATACATAGTGTGGAAGGCCATTTAACTTCCACTGTGATTATTTTATCTTCTTGAGTTGCATTTCTCTTAGTTAAAAATATGTTATATTATCACTGCCTTTTTTTCTCTTAATTTATTTATTTATATTTTTATGTTGGACCTGTACTTTTTTAAAAAATTGTTTTTGTCTTTATTTTTTTTAATGTTACAAAAAAAACATGAGGTACCCATATACCCCCCACCCCCCTCTATCACTGCCTTTGATACTACTTGTGGAATTCACACACTGTTCATGCACAGCTGTTAGTATATGATGGTTTATATCTGAATTTCCACCATTTTCTGTATTGAATGAACAATTGTATTCTGCACAAAGAGCTTCAAAAAAATTTTTTTTTGCTGATAAATGTCCACTGTTCAGAAAATTCTTCTCAACATTTACACTTGAGTTTTGGCATTTTGGCTTCCAATATACACGAAAAATAGATGATAGCAATCACTTGCAAGAATTGAAAAGATTTAATTTAATGATCTCACAGCCACACTCACAGGTTCGAAAAAATCTGTAAACAGAGGTTGAACGGTTGAAAGAGTTGTGAATCTGGGAACTAACAACAAGTCGAATTCGACAGCGGTGAAAAAAAAAAAAAAAGGTGAATTTCCTGTTTGCCTGAAGGGAGAGCTGCACCTGTAAGGCACGGTCTTCCAGAACAAAGCTGGAGTAGAACTTACAGAAGGTTTTGGGTAGCTTGAGGGTGCAAAGATTGGCGGATGTTAAAAAAAGGCGAGTGTTTCGGGCTTGAAGTATTTTCAGCTGTATTCCGGGCTCCCTAGAGTAAAGCAGCTGTGAACCCTAAGCGTTTCAGAATCAAGACTACTGGAGTGAGGCTCTTGTTGATTGGCTGTGGTCTAGAAACGTGAGGCTGTTACTGATTGGTTGACTTCTGGAACTGGGGGTTTCTCTTGGATGGCCTAGATTTCAAAAGTCTGGGGATGTCATTGATTTGCTAATTTTCAGAAGCTTAGTTACTGGAGTGAGTCTGGCATGGATCGGCTTATGACACTGATCAGAAATTATATCTAATTAACGGTGATTACTTGTTCCCTACTTGGAGCTCTGGTCAAAAGGACAGGTTTTTCCTTTCTTGACTCCTTTCTTTCATTCTTCGAACCTACTTTTGATCTCTCAGTCAAACCCGCAGGCAAGATCAGATCGCTATTTGTGGGGGTATGATTTTCAGCTAGTGCTCATTGCATAACTGATTTAACTGCCAATTACTTTGGTGGAAAATTAGCTCTACCTGATGAATTTCTGAAGCATTTACAAATCGTAAGGGAGTGCATGTAGCTCAGTGGTTGAGCAGCTGCTTCCCATGTAGGAGGTCCCGGGCTCAATCCCTGGTACCTCCTAAAAAATAAAATAAAACCTTAATACAGGACACCTAGGGCACCCTGACCAAGTCAATAGAGCATGCAGGACAAAATAATTATATACCATACATGCGCCTGGCAACCTGAGGTAAAGTCCAAGTCTGAGGAAGGGCCTGCTAGCACCAAGCTTTCCCGGCTGTGCTCAGGGAAACCCTAGAGGTCTGTGGGTGTCAGGGCACAGTGGCTCAAGGAGAAGAAGGGGTGCTGAGTGGGCAAGAGTCTGGGCTTGCAATCCCCACATCACCAAACTGCCTGGACTTCCTCATGTTCATGAATTGGATTTCTGGAGAAGATTTAAGTTAGTTTAAGAGATCCCAGGTCTCCGGTTCATTGGACTTACTCATCAGGTCAGCTAACAGGGAGGTGAGGATGGTCAACCACCACATCAGGGAGCCAAGAATGCCTGCAACTGCAAGCAGGAGCATTCCATCCATCAGCCATGCAGAATCTAAGCCCTGCTCTCAATTTAGAGGTGGAGTGGACATCACCATCCCAGGGTCCTCAGGATGGAGGAATAAAATATGGATTAGAGTGGACTTATTGGTATTCTACTATAGAACTATTGCGACTCTAACAATGGAAGAAATTGTATCATTGATGTGGAGACAGTGGCCATGGGAGATGATGAAGGCAGGAAGAGGGAAAAAGAGATGTGATATTAGGGCATTTTTGGGACTTGGAGTTGTCCTCAATGCTATTGCAGGGACAGATGTAGGACATTATATCTCCTACCATAACCTATTGAAAGGACTGGGGGAGAGTGTAAACTACAACATAAACTATAATCTATGCTGTGTAGCAGTGCTCCCAAATGTATTCATCAAATGCAACGAATGTACCACACTAATGAAAGAAGCTGTCAATGTGGGAGGAGTGGGGGTGTGGGGAGTGGGATATATTGGAGCCTCTTATATTTTTTAATGTAACATTTTGTGCCATCCATGTATCTTTTAAAAAAAGATAAGAAAAGATATATTTTTTTAAAAAGTTAGGCTAAGAGTGAAAAAAAAAGAGGTCCTGGGTTTAAAATTTTGACACCCAATGGCCACCAGTTAGATATAGATTGCATCATGGAGCTCTGACTTCTAGGGATCTGGGCCTAAGATTCCTTCCAATTCTTGCCCCATATGGCATGAGAAACTTAATTTATGGCAGAGCTGCCAGCTGCTAAGGATATACACAGTAGTTAGAGCACATAAATTTCTGGGAATTGGTGGGTATAAGTTCAACCTTGGAAAAGGATGTCAAAAGTAGAGTCCTAAAATGGACAGGAGTAGCATATGTGAGATTGAAAAATAAGAATATGTAACTGTACTTAATACAAGCCACAAATACACAAATATAGTATTTTAGTTTCTTAGCTACCAAAACAAATATAATGCAATGAGTTGACTTAAACAATGGGAGTTTATTGGCTCGTGATTTTGAGGCTAGAAGTTCAAATCAAGGCATCATCAAGGCAATGCTTTCTCTTAGAAGACTGGTGTTCTGGGGCTGGCTTCTGGTGATCTATGGTCCTTGGGTTTTCTGTTATAGAGCAAGGCAAGGCACATGGTGATCTCTCGTGGCTTCTTTCTCTTCTGGGTTCCATTGGCGTTAGCTACTGGCTGCTTCCTCTGGCTTTCTCTTTCTGTAGCCTTCCCTATGAAGCCTATATTAGTGAAATTAAGACCTATCCTGATTCAGTTGGGCTACAACCTAACTGAAGTAACCTCTCAAAAAATTCTATTTACAAGGATTACACCCACAGGAATGGATTAGGTTTAAGAACATGCTTTTCTGGAGTACATAGCTCCAAGCCACCCCACATAGGCAAGGCACAAATATATTCTTAGAAAAGAAAGTCTTAAGAAAACACAAGAAAACTCTCTGGTGGATTACTGGGTGAGCACATTTTCCCTTTAAATTCTTCCCTGGATTTACTAAGCTTTGTATAATCTTGGTTCCCAGCTCTGTTTACATGAGAGGGTCTACAGCATTAAACACACTTGATTTACCTCATCCTATCTATGGTCTTGTGTGACCTCTAACAATGCACTCAGAACTAATCTCTAGCCCAGGGCCATCTCCTGATTCCCAGACCCACATTTTCTACTACCCACAGTACATCTGGCACTTAAATCACTTAAGGTAACACTGACTGAAAAATCATACCTCCACAAATAACAATCTGATCTCTCCCACAGATTTGGGTGAGAGAAGATCAAAAATAGGTACTAGGGAGCAGGTGTAGCTCAGTGGTTGAGCACCTGCTTCCTATATATACGAAGTCCCAGGTTCATTCCTAGGTATATGGGGGTCTCTTATATTTTTTGAATGTAACATTTTAAAAAAAGTAAAGAGAGGAAAAAGAAAAAAGAATGAAAGAAAGGAAATACTCAAGAAAGGAACAGCCTGTCTTTGACTAAATTCCCATAGTAACTATGCTTCTGGAAGTTTGCAAATCTACCTGAAAAACTGACTAAGTCTCACCATCAACATGGCCCACACTGACCTCAAACACCATACCCTTCCAGATCTATACCCTAATTCAAATCCCTGCTCATTCTCTTCCTTTATCTTCAATCTCAACTGAGAAGAACAGCTTCTACCTAGTCATCCATCTTTTTTTTTATAGACTTCTCCCCACTCTTTCTCTCTAACTTTGTAAAACTCTCAAATCTCTGTCCTACTCACCATTCTCACACCCACAGTTTGGATTAAGTGTTTTATTATCTCCTTTTGTTTTGCTTACTTAGTGTTTTCCCTCATCTTATCAACCAGAGGAGGTAGAATCAGTCGGATACATTACATATATTTGATCACAAGAAATAAAATGACATGATTGTAAGGGCTGGCTAAGCAAGTCTAAAGTTCATCAGGTGGCAGTCAAGACAGGTAAATTACAGGTAAGCTGAAATTCTCAGGCACAGGCCAGTCAGGAAAGGAAGATCAATAGCAGAACAGAGTGCCGTTGGCACAAGCCAATGCTGCTGTTCACAAGAAAAAAATCTCTCTTTTGGGGAAACCTCAAGGCACACTTTTTTTCATCGAAGATCTTCTTTTGAGATAATTATAGATTCACTTGCATTTGCAACAAATAATACAGAGAGTTCCCATATACCCTTTCCTCAGTTCCTCTGTATAGCAACATCTGGTAAACCTATAGTACAGTATCATAACCAGGATATTGACATTGATACAGTCGATATACAGAACTTTTGCATCACAACGAGGGACCCTCATGTTGCCTTTTACTAGTAATTATCACCTTACTCCCAGTCCACCCTCCCTTAATGCTTGACAACCATTAATCTATCCTCTACTTCTAAATTTTTACCACATGAAGAATGTTACATAAACAGAATCATATAATGTGTAACCTTTTAGGGTTGGCTTTCTTCACTGAGCATTATTTTGTACAGATTCATCCAGGTTGCAACCTGTAGCAATAGGTCATTCTCATTTATTGCTTAGTGGTATGTCATGTTATGGACGCACAGAGTTTGTTTAACCATTCATCCATTGAGGGACATGAGAGTTGTTTCCAATTTTTAGCTACTATGGATAAAGCTGCTATAAAATTTTTGTATAAGTTTTTGCATGAATATACATTTTCATGTCTCTGGGTGAAATGCCTATGAGTGCAATTGCTACGTTGTGTGGTGGTTGCATAGTTAGTTTTATAGGAAAATGCAATACTGTTTTCTAGAGTACCTGTACCACTTTACATCCCCACCAGCTATGTATGAGTGATCCACTTTTACTGCACCCTTGCCAGCATTTGCTTTTTTCACTTTTTTAAATTTTAGCCATTCTAATAGGTTTGTAGTGCTATCTTTTGATTTAATTTGCATTTTTTCCTGATGGCTAATGATGTTGAACACCCTTTCATGTGCTTATTTGCCTTTTATATATCCTCTTCCATGAAATATCTGTTCATGTCTTTTGCCCATTTTCTAATTCGATTTTTTTATTCTGTTGAGTTTTCAGAGTTTTTGTGTATTCTAGATATTTGTCCTTGGTCAGATATTTTATTTGAAAATATTTTTTCACAATCTGTGCCTTGTCTTTTCATCTTCTTAACATAGTATTTCATAAAGCAAAAGTTTATAATTTTTCTGAGGTCTAGTTTATTAATTTTCCCTTTTATAGGTCATACTTTTGATGTCAAGCCTAAGAATTCTTCTGTTTTTTTTCTAAAAGTTCTATAGTTCATAATATTCAGTTAATTTTTAGGTGAGGTATGAGAGTTAAGAAGATATTCATTTTATTGTCTGTGAATATCCAGTTCCTCAAGTACCATTTGTTTTGTCCATTAAATTTCTTTGCATTTCTATCAAAACTAAATTGGGCAGGGGAAGCAGACTTGGTCCAGTGGTTAGGGCATCCGTCTACCACATGGGAGGTCCGCAGTTCAAACTCCGGGCCTCCTTGACCCGAGTGGAGTCAGCCCATGCGCAGTGCTGATGCGCGCAAGGAGTGCCCTGCCACGCAGGGGGTCCCGTGCGTAGGGAAGCCCCACTCACAAGGAGTGCGCCCCGTAAGAAGAGCCGCCCAGCGCGAAAGAAAGTGCAGCCTGCCCAGGAATGGCGCTGTGCACACACAGAGAGCTGACACAACAAGATGACACAACAAAAAGAAACACAGATTCCCATGCTGCTGACAACAACAGAAGCAGACAAAGAAGAAGATGCAGCAAATAGACACAGAGAACAGACAACCGGGGCGGGAGGGGGGAAGGGGAGAGAAATTAAGTAATTAATTAATTTGGGCCTATTTGTGTGGTTCTATTTATAGGTTCTGTATTCTGTTCCATTGTATATATGACTTTCTCTCCATCAATACCACAAAATCGACATAATTGAAGCTGTATAATAAGTCTTGAAATCTGGTAGACTGATCCTACCCATTTTATTCTTCTTTCCTAAAATATTGTTTAATTATTCTAGTTTCTTTAACTTTCCCTATATTTTTTAGAGAAATATTGCCTGTATCTTAAAATAAAACTACTTGCTTAGGTTTTTATAGGAGTTGCATTAAACCTGTATATAATTTGGGAGATAATTGACATCTTTACTATATTGACTCTTCCAATTCTTCAATACTGAATGATTTTTCATTTATTTAAATCTTCTTTGATTTCTTTCATTAGAGGTTTTTAGACCTGTATATATTTTTTTCTGTTTACATCTAAGCATTTCATTTTTGTATGATTGTAAATAGTATTGCATTTTTCATATTGGTGGCCACATTCATTGTTAGCATATAGTATATAATAGAATTTTGTATATTTATCTTTTATTCTGTGACCTTGCTGAACTCCATTATGAGTTCAGGTTTTAATATTTGTATTAAATACTGGAATTTCTGCATAGACAATCATGTCATCTGCAAAGAATGCCAGTTTTATTTCTTCCTTCCTGATCTGTATGCCTATCATTTATTTTTCTTATCTTTTTAAATTGACTAGGACATCTAGCACTATGTTGAATAAGAGTGGTGAGAGCAGTCATCCTTGTCTTGTACTCAGTCTTAAAGGGAAAATAGTAAATCTTTCACCATTAAGTGTAACAGTAGCTCCAGAGTTTTTATAGATATTCTTTATCAAGTTGAGGAAATTTCTTTCTATTCTTATTTTCCTGACAATTTTTATAATGAATATGTGTTGAATTTCGTCAAATGTCTTTCCTACATCAACATATATGGTTTTGTGATTTTATTCATTAACATGTTAATATGATGAAATACAATAGATTTAAAATATTGAATTAGCCTTGCATCCATGTAGCCTTTTTTGTATGGCCTTTCAACCATATGAATCATCTACCCAGGCTATCAAGGATATTCTCCTTTCCTTAAAGCCAATTGATTAGGAACTTTAATGACATCTGTAAAATATTTTCACAGCAACACCTAAATTAGTGTTTTATTGAATAATTGGGGATAATTGCCTAGCTAAATTAATTTTCTGTTTAGCCTAATTAGAAATCAAGGAAATATAAATTAAAATAATAATGACAATATTTTAACCAGAAAATATTAAGCCAGAAATTGTTAAAGATTGACAAAATAAAACATCTGTGAAAGTATAGAGTATTCACATACAATAATTTATGAGACTATAAATTGAAATGGCATTTTGGAAATGAAATTTCCCATGTATTTACAAAAATGTAAAATAATTATACCTTTCCCCCTTTAACCCATTTTCCACTCCACTATGTCTTTCTTCAACAAAATGGGCATAAGAATTCATGTTCAAGATGTCAATTTTATTTCAATTTATCATAGCAAAGAGTAGGGAAAAAAACTGTGTCCATCAGTAGGAGAATGGATTAATTAATTATAGCACAAAAATGTTACACTACTAAGTAGTAGTTACAAAAACAAGGAAGAAATATTTGTCTTACGTCCTATTAAGGAAAGACACTGCATTTTTTTTTTAATTGGCAAAGGCAACTGGTAGAACAATATGTAAATCACTACCCTAGGGTATTAGCCAAAAGGGTACTGATGCAAAACACCAGAAATCAGTTGGTTTTTATAAAGGGTATTTATTTGGGGTAGAAGCTTACAGTTACCAGGCCATAAAGTGTTGGTTACTTTCCTCACCAAAGTCTATTGCCAGACATGGTTGCCAATGTCTATGAGGGTTCAGGCTTCCTGGGTTCCTCTCTTCCCAGAGCCTGTTTATCTCTGGTCTCAGCTGCCCTGCTTTCTCCACATGGCCAACTGTAGACTATCAGGTGACTGGCTCTGTCTTTCTCCCCAGGGCTCGATTCTCTCCAGGTTCAGCTGCTCCACTCCTCTGTGTGCTTGCTTTCCAGGCTCCAGGATCAAAACTACAACCTCCCTTCTCTGCGGTGAAGTTTTTCTGTGAGTCCCCGCCCACCAAGGGGGCAGGGGATGCAATGTCCTACTGAAGTGGCACAATCAAAGCCTTAATCATTATTTAATCAAGCAAAAGCAAAACCTCTGAATCCAATACACTCTAATAAGGAAAAGAGTAGTTTACAAATATAATCCATTATTTTTTAATATATATATATTAAAACATTTATATATGAAAGTGTCTAGAATCAACTTTAATATAATATACCTAAGATTTTCAGTTGTGGTTACCACTAAAAGGGGAATGAATTTGGGGGGAGATTTACAATGATTGGAAATGTAGTTCTGTGTTGTTGGAATTTTTTGCAACAGGACTGTATGCACTATTTCTATTGTAATTAAAATACTTAAATAAGCCTAATGACAAAAATAGTAGCTGCATGTTAGTGAGATAAAGTAGCTGTTAGCTTATGAAACGGACAAAATCTGTAAAGTTTGTTTTGTACATAAAATTTGATGTGCATTGGCAGGAGCTCTCTGCTGTTAGTTGATCTATAGATGAAGGCTGCTTCCATCTTGAAGTTCCACCATTTCAACATGCAGTCTCCACGTTTACTGCTGAATGGAAAAGAAAGTATGGAAGTGCTACGCTGGTTCTCAAATGTCTTAGCCTGGAACTGACCAACAATGCTGCTGACTGTATTTTAGTGGCAAGGGCTAGCACAGTATCTGGTGCAAATTTAGTTAGAAAGGATTGTACTAGGTAATGTGCTATTTGAGCACAGAAAGGGAAAGATGACAAGAGGAGGATGAGCACTGGCAGTCTCTTCCATAAACTGTTATAGTGTAGATGCTCAATAAAGAGCAACTACCATAATTTGTTATTACAAAAATCATCTTCCTTAGAGGAGTTCTTAAAAATGTAAATTTGTCGTGAAATTCACGAAGTTTTTCGGGTGTTTTGTGGTGGGTGTTTTCAAACACAAAATTACATCTAATTTTCAAAAGTACCAAGAATAGAGGGTCTACCCCATTTCACTCAATAACATTTTTATACACTGACCTTTGCAATAACCCCTATAACCAAAGCAGGAGGAATTTAATTCTTCCTTTCGATACATGGTCAAAATCTTGACTTTTGAGTCCATGTGACATGTCATCTGACTGAAAATGGTTGAACACCTGTATAGATAATATTAGGCACACCGAAATCCAGGGTATTTCTTAGAAAAGTACATAGACAAGAGACAGTGGAAGGACGGTGATTTCTTTTTCTGTTCAAATCAAAGCTTGCATGTCTGACAAGGACATCCCTAGAGGGATTCCGGGGTTTTTAGGAATTCAACCTCTGGAGATGTGTGCTTACATAATGATTTCAATGGTCTTTTCTCATCGACCACTTAGGAAGAAGTCTTTGATTTTGACCTAGGAGGTATACTTACTCCTAGGTATATGTGTTCAGTTTTCGAATGACACCCTATTAAAAATCCTTCTGCAAATCCTTCTAAATTCAGAGTTACATCCCCCAAATATGATAGATTCTGTGCCAATTGTATTCCACCAACTATCCCATTTGGAAAACGCTTTGAGAGAATGGTGAAGGTGCTGTTGAGGATCACCATGTATCTAAACCTCAAAACACAAGTGAATTTTTACATTAAAGGGGCTGTTGTTAATAGAGGGATCCCATGGAGGGGAACAAACAGGGGATGTCTGCAGGAGGTGGGATGCCCTGTTTCAGAGACAGGGCTTGTAACTCTGGGCTGTGTGTTCCATTGTGAGCAGAATGCAGCCTTCAGAAGGGGACACAGTGAAGAGATGTTCAGCAGATCAGTATTCAGAGAACAAGATCTGGACAAAAATGCCACTCTATGAGTAGAGACAGCTCTCAAGGAACGGGGGCTGGGGACAGCAGGATTCTAAGTAAATAAAGCCCACAGACAGTCCCCCAAATTGTACTTGATTCTCACTTTCACATTTCTTCTTTAAGCCTGCATATAGTACTTTGACCATAAAGCCCTTCGTTTATTGTCTGCAAGACATTATGGAATAGTGAGAAGAAAGATGAATTAAGTAGCAGAAAGTCAGTCTCAGCCTGGGAAGAGTAGAACATGGTGCTCTCTAGACAAATTCAGACCAAGGGACTAGTTCAAACTCTGTCATTTATTGGCTGAGTGAACTTGGGCACATTATCAAATTCTTTAGGACTTGGCCTCTTAATCTGCGAGGTTGGTTTGATAAACCCTGTCCTATATTATTGATGGAATATTAAGTAATATATATATATAAAGTACTTAACATTGACTGACATGCAGTAGGTTTTTAATGAATGGAACTTATTGCTATTATTAGTTTTCACCCAACACTCTACCACTCTCTCCCCTGGAATTTTTTTATCCAGGAGACCTGGCACATAAAATCATTTTAAAATATTGCTTAGCAAGCAAAACTAAAAAACCTTCCCCTTTGGAAGATATATTACCGAATTTGGGTGTGGAAAAGTCTTTTCCAGCTGAATGAAGCTCAAAGCTCCTAAAATTTGTAAGACCAACTCTTTCCCTTCCTCCAAGCTTCTCCTCCATCAAAACCATTCCTTTTTTCATCTATTCTTACACACACACACCAGTAATCTAGCCCTTATTGTTTAGAAAAAATATACCCAAAATAAATTATAAAAATGAATTTAGAATGGAGTGGGCTCTGGTTCTGCCAGAGCAAGGTAAACAGTGCCAGACCAGGTGCTGCTGACACCTCATTGCCATAACACACATATTTCACACCAACTCCTTCAAGATGATGTCCTTTAAAAATTGGGGAACTAAGTTCACTTGCACTGGAACAAGATGCAGGTAAACTTCCATTCCTGTGCCAGGAGCAGATTTATTTCTAGTTTAACAACAACTCCAAAGAAATGCTAAGTGAAGTTTTCGATTCCAGGCTAATGTTTACAACTCTGAGATATACCAGAATGTCTTGTCCCTGCTCACCACTCCCCCAGTCTCATTTCATTTACCACCAACTTAACTTAAAATTACTTGCCACAGAAGGCCTTGCAGTTTCCCAAAGTTCCAACCTGCGTTGTCTCAGAATATATACACTTGACTGCTCTCGCATGGCTCTCACCCGTTTACCCCTTTTACTTGTCCTTATGGTCTTAGATGATACCCACTGTCATTCTTATATGACTGCTGCTCCTGGACTCTGACATTCCATGGAGAGGGGCTGGATCTTGTTCATCCTAAGGTCCCCAGTATTAGGGCAGTGCCTTCCAAAGAGTAGATGATCAATTAATGTTTGGGAAATCAATGAACCAGTGATCATGAAATCTAATTGATTAGTATTTAAAACATCCTACATTTTTAAATAAGCCAAGCAAATCCAGGTATATATATTTTAGTTTTACAGAAAAGGCTAAAAGAGATAAGAGAAACCAAGAATGGATCATCTTTTATATTTTTCTCTTTATTTATTGATAACATATATTGTATTGGTGAGTTCTACATTTCCAAGGAAATGCCAATCTCGATGCCATTTCACTTTTTTCCAGATCACAAAGATGATGGAGGGTTTCCCGATTTGTTTTACGAAATAACAGAAGCGTATTCTTGAACATGAAAAACTGATGTCACTCATTAGATATTTATACTAATTAAACATTCTATTAAAAGAAACAAGTATGAGGAACACATGCAAAAAAAGATGAATCTTCAAGGCACCTGTATCAAATAAGAATACACAGAAGTTACATACTGTTTTCCCTATAAGCCCACACCAGCCCCCTACCCCACTATTTAGAATATCAAGAGCCCTCTTCACAGAAAAGTGAAAAATTTCTCTCAGACTTCACTAAGGTTGGGAAAAGCTAGTGAACCTGGCAGTGGAACTTGCAGTAGCCAGGGTGGTAGTGCCAGCTTTGTCTGCAATTCTTGCTTGGCCTCTTTCTTGCTCATCTTTCAAAGCCTCTTCATACTGTGACAAGAAGCATCTGGGGCTCGTCCCATGGATCTTGGCCAAAAACTCCAGCAACTTCATCTTGTTGGCTTCAGCCTGGGCTCTTGGGCCCCACAGGAATTCATAGCGTGGAGGATCACTGTTAGGCACCTGCCGGTACTCCAGGTACTTCTCCTTCACAAAATCTCCGGTGATGATCTTCCTGGGCTCCCCAAAGAGGAAGTGCTTCCTCCCAGAGTATATATTCATCATATTCATCACTTCCCAGACTTCTTCCTCAGTGGCACAGTTGCCCTTCATGAAGATCACACCCAGGATAAGTATCAGGAGGCCAGTCTTGGGCATGCCATCATCACCACTCAGTCTTCCATCATAGGTGAGGTCCAGTTTGTTGACAAGGAGATAGCAGTGGCTCTTAGGGTCGACCTCCTTCACATCAATGCCAAAGAGCAGCTCCATGCAGTCAGTGGTTCTCCTGAGGATCTCAGGGAAGTAGTCTTTGTACTTTTTGATGACACTCTTCAGCATGTCTGCCTTTGTGATGGGCTCATTCAGTTGATACTTGAGCAGCAGGAAATTGACCAGCAAATCCACTCTCTCCTTCAGAGGATCTCTGGACATATTCTCAATGCCTTGTGGGAACTCTGCAGTGCTTCGACCGTCGTCCTCTTCTTGGCTGCTAGAGCCCTCATTTGACTGAATAGAGGAGATGGCTCTGAAGATAGAGGAAGAGTGACAGGCACTCTCGTGACCCTGGAGATTCTTGGGTGCTCCAGGAGCAGAAGTATCCTCCAGGGTGCAAGGGACCAGAGACAAGGAGGAGAAAGAAGATATGTAATCTGCAGTCTCAGGAACCTGTGCAAACTCCAGGCCCTGAGTCTCATAGTAGACCTGAAGGCATTGCTCACTGGTGCAGTTTAGACTCTCCTGTTCCTGAGACATGATGACTCTTGTGGTCTGCAACTGGCAGTAGTGAGTGTAGGAGAGCAGGCAAAGGGGTCTCACAGCCTAAGGGAAAAAGGGAGGATGTGAGTGGCTTCAGCTGGTAAACAACTGTGGCAGCCCTCATGAAATACACCTCAACAGACCACCTCCAATGCTCTTCTCCTAGGGGCATGAATCTAGGACTATGCATGTCTCCTGTCTTCCTGGAATCCCTGCTCCTTTAACAACCTGAAGGGAGAAGTGGAAATGTTCCTTAAGATACAGTCAGCCATCCCAAGCTGAGAAATCTTTAGGATGACAATAGGAAAGTCAGGGTTGAGGTCTGTGGGGCCCCTTCTGTATCCCCTCCTTCCTCACTGAGGGTCTTCACTTTGACACCTGGTATTGACTGGGACACCTTCTCTTCAGAACTAGCTCTAACCTCCTCAGACCAAGGCAGTCACTTCCGTGATACCCCTGAGCAGGAATCCTAACAAATCTATCCAGGACTTCCCAGGTAGATTGTTTGGGACCCCCATTGGGCTGTGGTGGGTGGTCCCTTAGGATAATCACTTTACCCCAGAAGGGAATCTATTGACCTTTGTCGGGCCCCCCTGCACACCAGGCCTGACCTCCCTACATCACCCAGGTAGAAGTTAGGGGGCATCTCCCTCAGACAGCTCTCCCTGGCTTCCCAGACCTGACAACAGGTGAGGGCCTCTATGGTTCCCGTCCATTCTGTGAAGAGTGGTCCCATTATTCCTCACTTAGGTTTGGTCTTTACCTGGATACCCACAGGCCTGAGAACGTCCCCTCTGCTGACCTGTGGCCATGCCTCTCATTCCACTTCGTGAACTCTATTCTGAGGAAGTAGTCTCCCCCATCTGATTCCAGGGCATCATAGAACAGACATCATAGGAGGAACTCTATTCTGTGGGGTTCCCTCTTTCAGGGTGAGTAATCTCAGGTCTCACTTAGGGCCCTAACCAGAACTATTGACAGGCCCTGGGCACAGCTCTTTGTTGAGCTGGGGACTCCGTCTTAGACCAAAGCCCCTATCTCCCGGAGGCAACCTCTGAAGAATAAATAAAAGGGGCGCCTCAGACTGAAAGCTATTCCAGGCCCTCCCATGGCTGATAGCAGAGGCGGGGTTTTGTTGAGGCTCCTCCCTTCTGAGATCGGTAGGCCCCTTAGCCTCCAGAATACTGACCTGGCCTCCTGGTAGTGCCCGGGACTTCACTCCTCCCTCTGCTAATCCAAGGCAGCGCCCCTCAGACCGAGGCCTCAGCTCCCTCCCAGAATTCCTGAGCGGAAGTGAGGGGCATCACTTCCGGCCTTTTGTTCATGGGGTTTCCCAGCATTCATCGCAGGAGTGCGAGTCTGTGGAACACGCTATGTTCTCGCTCAGGGTTACACCTGGGCACCTTCAGGACCCAGGAATCCTCCCTAGCTGACTTTAAGCCATACTCTTCAAACCAAGGTCCTCACTGTGGGAAAATCCCCAGGGGAAGGTCAGCGCGGGACCACTGGCCACACCTGCCCCTAGCTTCCCAGGACTGAGAGCAAACGTGGGGTTCTATGCCTTCTTCCCTTCTTGGGTGAGTATTTTCCTCAGTCCTCACTCAGAATCCGAGTCATGGCTCCATCTTTTTTTATTAAATGCTTCCTGAACGACGCTGCTTTGCTGCTAATCTCTGCATTTGCCCCCTACAACCCTACAACAATATGTATGAGAGATTTTTTATGATTCCCAGGCTAAATGCTGCGTGGAGAAGCTGCCCCAAATGCGTGTGTCCAGGACAACTCCTGAGCTGTCAGAGAAAAAGCAAACCTTCTCATTGCATCTCTTCACCAGCCAGACAAACTCTTGTGAAGATCTGAAAGATTTACTTTTCTACAGGGAGGAGCCTTGTGTAAACACATGTTTACATTATCTTGTCTGTATCCTAGGAAACATTCTATCACTTCCTGTTGTGATGCAGTCATGAGTTCTTACTTGCTCTTACATGATTTGTGTTCACTCAGTAACTAATTGAAATATTACAGCAAGAAAGAGACTTAGAAATTGTCATTTTATGGTTGAGGAGCCAGAAGCACAGGACAGTGGCGATTTACCCAAGATCATACAGGCGGTGTGTGCCAGAGGAAGGATTAGAACCCAAATCTCTGAGAATTAGCCCAGGAGGACCCTTCACAGTGGATACTTGTTTCCGTTGGTGCACTCTCAATGACTGAGGGCATCTGCCTCAATAGTAGAGTGTTTTGCAAATAATTTGGTACTCATCAGAATTGAAAATACTGAAGTAATGCTCTAATGACTATTTTCTCATCCTAAAAATTCAAAATATAACACAATTCTCTGTTGACTTCTCTACTATCCCCTTTCTCATCCCCAACACGACCTTATTATGAATTTATTCTCTATAGATATAAATGTGCATTTGACTTACATAAGTGCAATGATACAATATGCATTGTTTCCTTTCCTCCTCCAGTTAATCATGCATTGAAGCTTTTCCATGCCAATCTTCAGAGTGACTCTAAAGTCTGAAAACCCAGGTAGTGGTATTTTATTATTATTTCATAGATTGAATAGATCTTTAAGGGTATTTTATATATTTGTCTACATTTCCATACTTTGTAAAAGCTCTCTATATAGATTTACTATTTTTTAATTTTTAATAATAAAATTAATGGCTAACTCTAAAATTAAAACTCTCACAGATATTTGCCTTTAAATATCATCGTGAGTACTAAGAGAGTTGAGATATATAATTAGCTTGCTAGGCAATGATCATGAGAATTAATAAACCATTCTTTCCACAGATCATGAGAAGTATGAGAAACAAATAAATAAAAAGGTTTAGTACTGCTGTACTATAACTTTGTCTTTATAGCCTTACATCTGCATTTCTAGTTCTTGATCTGCAGGCTTATCTCACAAAGCCCTGTTGATCACATTGATGAAATACCAAGGCAGAATCCTACTTACATCTCTTCATTTCATCTCTTATATTAACTCTTATGTACTACAGTATTAACAAAATATTTTTGTTCTTCTGTTTCATACATGTTTGCTGTTTGAAGAGAGAGATTATTGATAGACTGTGTACAATTAATGCCATCCAGGATTTTAATGCTTCCTTCTTAATTTTATCCAGTCTTTGAGTCTACACCGTGCCTCATTTGAAAACAAAGGTACTTGAAAATGGAAGAAATTCTGAATTACATTGTTTAATGTGGGGTATTTCAGTACTACATTAAACACAATCCTGTACAAAAAAAAGTATTTAATACTGGAGGTGTTCGTGCAAGTCAAGTGTGGAAGGTTTTTCTATGGAAGTGTTAATTGTCGTGACCATTGAGGGAGGTGGATTTGGGGTAAAACACCATCTACATTGGCAAGTGAGAGAATGAGATAGTGAAACCATCTGGACCTGGTGCTTTGAGTTTTCAATTGTTATTAGTTGTTGCTTCAATTTCTTTACTAGATACAGACCTCTTCATATTATCTGTTTTGCTTTGTGTGAGTTTTAGGAGATTGCATCTTTCAAGGAATTAGTCCATTTCATCTTAAGTTATCAAATTTGTGAGTACTGAGTTGTTCATAATATACATTATCACCCTTTTAGTGTTTATGTGATCCATAGTAATGGTGCTTCTTTTGTTTTGATCTCAGTAATTTGTGTCTTTTTCACTTTTTTTCTTTGTTAGCCTAGCTAGAGGTTTATCAGTTTTATTGGTCATTTCAAAGAATAAGCATTGGTTTTGTTGATTTTCTCTATTGTTTTCCTGTTTTCAATTCAGATTTTTGTTTTAATTTTCATTTCTTTTCTTCTACTTAGCATGGATTTAAATTGCTCTTCTTATTCTAGGTTCCTAAGGTGGAAGCTTAAATGATTTATTTTAGATCTTTCTTCTTTTCTAATATATGAATTAATGTTATAAATTGTTCTCTAAGCACTGCTTTTGTTGTATCTCACAAATTTTGATAAGTTGTATGTTCATTTCTATTTAGTACAAAATATTTTTTTAACTTTCTCTTGAGATTTCTTCTTTGACCTCTGTCTTAATTAAAAGTATGTTGTTTACACTCCTGGGTGTTTTTGCCAGAGAAATAAAAGCTTATGTTCACACAAAAGCTTGTATGTAAATATTCATATCAACTTTATTTTTATGTGTGAAAAAACTAGAATCAGCTCAGATGTCCATAACAGGTAAATTGTTTAAAATGCCATGGACAGCTACTCAACAATAGAAAGGAACAATCTATTGATACATGCAAAAACTTGGATAACTTTCCAGGGAATTATGCTGAACAATCTCTTAAAAAACATCAATTTCCAAATGGTACATATTATACTCTTCCATTTAATTTTTGAAATGAAAAAAAGGGAAATTGAGGACAGATTTGTGGCTTCCAGGGGTTAGAGGAGAAGGTGGTGAGGAGAAAACACGTGGTTCTAAAATGGCAACAGGAGGGATCTTTGTGGTGATGGAACTTTTCAGTATCTTGAGTGTGGTGGTGGATACACAAACTTTTGCAGGTGATATAATTGCATAGAATTAATTCATATACACAAAAGTACAAGTAAAGCTTGAGAAATATGAGTACGACTAGTGCATTATAACAATATTAATATCCTGGTTGCATTATTATAGCAGAGTTTTTTTCATAATATTACTATTGGGGAAAACAGGGCAAAGTGTATGAGGTTCCTTTGTATTAGTTCTTAAAATTGCATGTGAATCTTCAAGCATCTTAATTTAAAAATATGACTGGGATGTAAAATGAGAAAATACATTTACTTCAGCATATTCCATTGAAACAATCTTTGTATTCAGTAACCTCCAAGGATTTGTTCATCTCAAAATGTCCAATAAACTTTTTTTTCCCCAACAGATTTCTACATCCAGCTGTGATGTTTCATGGAATGAGACCTCCCTACTGATAAAAGTAAATTCTACCTTTACTTTCTTTATTCCAGTCAAGGACAAATGTTTGTTGAATATCCATTTTGAGCAAGTTACTTGATTTCCTCACTCTTTGGTTCCCCATTTCTGAAGCAAGGTATTGGAGTAAATAATGTCTGCATTAGTCAGCCAAAGGTGTGCTGATGCAAAGTACCAGACATCTGTTGGTTTTTATAAAGAGTATTTATTTCGGATAAAAACTTACAGTTACAAGGACCTAAAGAGTCCAACTCAAGGTACAAAAAGAGGTACATCTCACCCAAGTCAGTTGCCACATGTTGAAGTAAGATGGTGGGCCTGGTTTCTCCTTCCTTTTTCCTCTTAAAGCTCCATGGGCCCAGCTTCTGATCTCAGCTGTGGGCTGACATACAGTTTCTTTCTTTCCAGGCTTCCTCAGCTCAGCTACTCTGTTCTCTTCAGCTGCAAGCTATCAGTCAAATGACTCATCTTTCTTCCTGGGGCTGCAGGATCAAAATTGTCTCTTCTGCTGTGTCTATGGAGCTCTCTTTCCCATGTACCTTCTTCTGTGTGTCTTCTTGAGTGAGTGTCCATTTATATCAGCCCACTAAGAGGGTGGAGACTCAATGCTGAGCTACACCCTCCTGATTTGTTTGAATCAAATCCCCAATCTTGATTTAGTCAAGTAAACAAAAAAAATCTTTAAATTTAATACAATCAAAGTGTGTACAATTTAATACAATCAAAGGCCCAGAGGAATAGACCAGTTTACAAACATAATATCTTTTCTGGAATTCATAAATAATATCAGAGTGCTATAATGTCTAAGATACTTTCAACTTTATTGTTACTTTTACAATTTTCCTATAGGCTTAAGATTTTTCTAAAACTGAAGAGATATATAAGAATAGGTATTATAACACAGAAGAGAGATAATGAACTTTGTAGAAAAAAACATCAGATTCAAACCTTAGTTCTTCTGCTATTTGCTCTGGGACTTTGGTGCCCTACAGTTTCCTTATCTGGCAAATGTGTTTGATATACCTATCCTCACAGAATTGTCTTGAGAATTAAGTAAAAATACATGGCAAAGTATCTAACACATAGTAGCTCAATAAACAGTAGTGACTGATCTTTTCTGCCTTTGTTCACATTGCTCACCCTCCACTTACTGAGAGGGTACCTGTGCAAAAAAGAAGTATATACCAGTACAATGCTCTATGAAATGAGCAGTTTATACATAATGGAATTGTGTCAAATATTTTTTGGAACAACAGAATTCAAATGAGGCTTATCTCCTCCAGTCCCACTTAGTTCTAAACCCTAACCCTAATTCCTTCTCGACTGCTGCCTTGATTTGACTTTTATTTTTTTTTACTTCTTGATTAACCCTTTGTATAACAAATAATCAAGTGAAGTCTGAATCCATTCCCTTAATACCACTATGATCAAAAATATAGAGAGCAAAGGTAAAAGCTGAGGATAAGATGATTAATTTCAATTCTGATTTGAGAGGTAGATCACCTGCTGATATGAGAGGCCCTTGAGCCTGAACATCCCTAGAAAGACAACTTCTTCAGTTTCATCTTAGTTTAAAGATTAATAACTGTTGTCTCAGGCAGCCACTGGGCCCTGATGCTTTATTAAAAATCAGGGGAAAAAGTATGAAATCACAAATCCTTTGTTAGAATCTTTTTATGGGTATTAGAGAAAATGTTAAGGACTTTCAGATGCTTAAAATAAAAGGTATTGCAAATAATTATGAAAGTCTTGAGTTATCCATAACATCCTAAGTTTATGTAAGTCAAATTATTTTATGTAGTTGGTTTTGCATGACTTTGTAGGGCCTCAGCAAGTCCTTTAATGATGACATTTTAGAACAAGAGGTAATCTAGTCCAATACTTTTATTTTAAAGTTGAGGAAACCAAGTCCCATAAAACTTGATTGAAGTTAATTCAGCAGTTAAGAACAATGTGGCACAATTTCCTACAGGTATGATTCTGGCAAAATACATAATCTTTCTATGCTCTGAAGAACTTATCTGTAAAATAGAGCTACAATACTTAAGTACCCCACCTTTTGGTAAGCTTGACAGAAAGAATGAATGTATAAAATATTTAACAACATATCTGGCACATATTAAAATCTCATTAATGGTAGCTGTTATTATTAGCCTGGGGTCATGCAACTGATTTTAGGATGGGGTATAGAATCTATAATTATAATGAATTATTATCTGAAAAAAATGAATCAGACCCTCCTACTTCATATATTACTTAAGGAGAAGAAAATTTTACATTATGTTTATTCTTATCTTTAATGTAGGTTGCAGGGGTAGCAATGCAGAATATTTTTTTCTCTATTTTTTTTAAATGTTACATTCAAAAAATATAAGTGGTCCCCATATACCCCCCACCTCCCTCACCCCACTCCTCCCAATTCAACAAACTCTTTCATCATCATGGCACATTCATTGCATTTGGTGAATACATTTTGGAGCACGGCTGCACCACTTGGATAATGGTTTACATTGTAGTTTACACTCTCCCCCATTCCACCCAGTGGGCCATGGCAGGACATACAGTGTCCAGCATCTGTCCCTGCAGTACTACCCAGGACAACTCCAAGTCCTGAAAATGCCCCCACATCATATCTCTTCTGCCCTCTCCCTACCCTCAGCAGCTACTGTGGCCACTTTTTCCACATCAATCCTACAATTTCTTCCATTACTAATCATAATAGTTCCATAGTACAATATCAGTAAGTCCACTCTAGTCCATACTCTATTAGGTCAACTGCCACACCAGGGAACCAAAAGTGCCTACAACTGCAAGCAGGATAATTGCATCCATCATCCATGTGGAATGCAGAATTTTTAAATCTTCATTATCCTCAAAGGAGGCCCAAATTCCTTGTGTTAAAAGTTTTGTTACAGTGGCATTTAGAAAAATGCTTCAGTAGATGTCAACTGGTTATTTAGAAAAACAAGCAAAATTTGTTTTCCTGTCAATTCGTATAAATTATTTTACATCTGGAAAAAAAATCCATATGTACTTAGTGATTTTAATCCAAGCAAATATGCTCAATAAATTATGATGGAAAAAAAAAAAGAGAATTCCAATATGCATATTTTTGGTATTTGAAAAGGCCTTATTATGTTATTTTGTTCTTAAATAAAATTTTGAGTTTTATACACAGGGGAATCTTTGCCTAATAAATAATACCTTGCATAATTAGGAGAAGTAATTTATTTAGGAATAATTTAACAGTTTCTGTTTCTTATAAGTCATCTGCCAGTTCCTATTTCAAAATACAAAATGAATACTTACATTCTATAATTCCTTCTAAATTTAAGTCCATTCTTTTCTTTTCCATCCAGTATCTTTGAACCTATACTGTATATTTATTTCATAGTCTGTTTATTTCATGCCATTGTGTATTTTGTTCCACTCTATATTCCTTCCTATTTAATTGGATTTTCTTTTAATTTCTTTAGTATTTTATTTCATTCTACATTCTATTCCATTTCTTTTCACATATAACATTATGTTGTTTGTTTTATGCCATTGGCCATTAGATATTTATTTCCATTATCCTTTATGTTCCATATTTCCATTATATTCTCAACCTCTGTCCCACTCAATTTCCTCCATTATATTCATTTCCCCTGTAATTCATTCTCCATTTCATCCCATTCTGCAGTCCATTTCAAATCTATGTTCTACTCCATATTATTTAACATTCCAAGTACATTTCCCTTCTATTTTGTGTTGTGTTTTATTACAGTGGCTCATCCATTCCACCAAACATCTCATTCCATTCTATCAAATTGGCTAGAACAGAGAGTGACTTTCAGGAAGACAGCATCCCAGTATTTTATCAATGAATTACAAATGTGCATGGCTTTTTTCGAATAAGCTCCACTTCTAGGAATTTGTTCATAACAAAGACACTTTTAAGATATGAACAAGTTTAGCAAGAAAGCTGGGTCTCAAAGTGGTATATTAGAGGGTGAAAAGTTAAAAACAAGTAAAATGTTCGTCAATGTAGGAATGTTTGGAAATGTATGTTTCTTCCATAAAAATAATATTTTACAGTTTCAAAAATGTCCTTGCAAAAATATATTTGTTGACATTGAAAGCATGTAAACTAGACCCAAAAAGCAGGTTACAAAATGATATAGTATGCATAAATAATTCCATTTTCTTAAAACCAAATGAAAAACTGTGAAAGGGCTATGAATCTCCATTCTACGAATACTTAATTAAACATTTCCATTCTACCAACATATAATTAAATGTGGGAATTCAGGTCCTAGTTTTCTTATGCTTCCCTTCCTTGTTTTTTGTGTTTTTTTGTACTGAACATGCAACCGTTTTGTAATAATGAGTATAAAAGAGTGACATATTAAACTCCAAGTCTGTGCATCACAGTGTATTCAAATTAACAGAAAATAGACATCTGTGGCCAAGCATGGAGACCAGGTCAAATAAATTAAGGTATATTCACCAATGGATTACTATGCAGCCCACGCAAATGTTGGTCTATATAAGGCGACTACCACCCTTCATCATAGGCAAGCCAAGCTTGTGCCTCCAAGCAGGCAGGTGGAAGCTTCTTGCAGGACAATATCTAAATTCCCCTCTGGGCCTTGGGACCTGCAGAAGGAAGCAGTGTGGAAAATCCCAAGCACAGACAGTGTGGGCCCCGTCACATTTCTCCCCTTCAGGCTCAGTCCAAAACTACAACCCACGGCACCGCCTTGCGCAGTCATCCAGATGCCCGCGGGAGTTCAGGGACCGCCCCCTCTGGGTCCTGACTGGATTCCAGAAGGGAGGCCTGGCCAGGGCATAGCTCGTCCTGATAGCGTGATGGAACTGTCCACTGCTGGTCGAGACTGAGCCTCCAGAATGGTGCCAACACGCTGATTCTATAGGCAGCCCCTCCCCATCCCCTGTCCTTACGCACACACTCGCACACACTTTTAGGGGTCCTGTTTGAGGATGGGGGGACTGACGTTATTGACAGGAAAGGGCAGAGCCAGCGCCCAGGTAGCACACACCCTCGAACTGGGCACCAGGTGGACCTGAGCTGCGCCACTCCGAGGAAACGAGGAGGCTCACGTGATAGCCACGAGCCAATCAGACGCGAGATTCACCAGGGCCCGCCCACCCCCTCGGCCCTCGTTTGCACTGCGCTTCTCTGTCTGAGCTGGCCCCATGGCCGCGCAGCCTTCCTGGGAGGAGCAGCAGCAGCAGCAGCAGTGCGGGGTGCCCCGAGGGCCTCAGAAGAGGGGCGCCCGTGACACCAGCGGGGCCGGCGCCCCAGACCCTGTCGCCCACGTGTCCCCAGGCTCCAGCCGCCCGTCGCCATCAGGCTCCCTGCCCAGCAGCACGGACGGGGCCAACTCCGCAGCCTCCGTTTCCAGCATTGCCGAGGGCCGGCGGCTGCCGTCCGGGAGCTGCGCACAGGCCGAAAGCCCTTCTGACCTCCGAGGCTCCCGGGCTTCCCGCGCAGACCTTTCGAGTGCGACGGCCGAGACGGGCACCGCTCACCGCACCTGCACCTCTTCGTCAGATCTGTCTCTCCGCAGTAGTCCGTCGCGCCCAGGCCCAGTGCTCCGCAGCCTCCCATCCTGGTCAGGCCCTGCCCTTCGCACCCTGCCACCCAGTCGGGCCCTGCCTTTCGCGCAGCTTGGCCACCCTGCCGGGTCAGGCTATGCACATCCGCCCATCCCGGCCGGGCCCAGTCCTCGACTACCTGACCACCCCACCAGGTAAGTCTCTCCGCATCCTGGCCGCTAGGTCGAGCTCTGCTCTCCGCAGCCATGTCCGTGTACCATATCTTATCCTCCGGAGCAGCTCCAGACAGAGAAGGTTGGCCCTGCTCAGCTGCCCTTCTTCACCTGGGCGGGCCAGCCTGAGTCTTCTTCCCGTGGGTTTGCCTTTTGCAGGCTTGTCTTACGGAGTCCCTCCAACTCTCTCAATGCTAAGGCTCTATGCTTTGCTTCCCAGGATGATGTTGCCAACTACACCAGTGCTTCCTCCTCCTCCTCTCCTGGCACATTGCCCTTTCTTTTCTCTGGGCAATATAGTGAGACCTCCTTCTCGCCTAGGTCTGCTGATCTGAGCTCCCCCTCCTCTCCTGGGTTTTCTACCCTGAGCTCCTCTTCCTCCTGCCATGGGCATTTGGGGCTGAGCTGTATTGCCAGGCCTAGGTCTTCCAGAGTTAGGCATGCCTTGCTGCCTGAGCTTAGTGCCCTGAGCCCTGCCTCTTCAGGAGAGCAGGCCTAGATATGGAGTTCACTGCCCCCAACACCTCCTGTGCTGTAACGTGAAGGAATCCACATACGTCCAGTGAGCAGAATGGGTTGCCTGCTCTGTGCCTATCTAGGAGGTCTCCCCAAGCTCTGCTAGCACTAACCAACATCATGGGCAGTTTTCAAGCTGCCTCTCCCCACCACTCTACAACCCAGTACTTACCTGGTGGTGTCTTTGTTCTAGACTCCCTTCTCCCTCCAAAGAGCTTCCTTTCCTTTGCCCCTGACATGAGCTTTCTTTTCCACGTTTTCCAAGTTGCCTCTTGTACAATGAATTGTTTAATAAGTAAAATGTTTGTTTCATTTCATTAAAATCGACTTTAATTTTTAGAGCAGTTGTTGTAGGTTGAAAGAAAAATCGTGGGGAAAGTACAGAGTTTTCATATAACTACCCCCCCCACACACACACACATACTCCTATTATTGACATATTGTTTTACCTTGGTATGTTTGTTTCAAATGATGAACCAATTCATTATTTTATTTACTTATGTATTTTCAATGTTACATTCAAAAAATATAAGAGGTCCCCATATACCCCCACCCCCCTCACCCCACTCCTCCCACATCAACAACCTCTTTCACCATCATGGGACATTCATTGCATTTGGTAAATACATTTTGGAGCACTGCTGTACCACATGGATAGTGGTTTACATTGTAGTTTACGCTTTCCTCCAGTCCACCCAGTGGGCCATGGCAGGACATACAGTGTCCAGCATCTGTCCCTGCAGTACCACCCAGGACAACTCCAAGTCCTGAAAATGCCCCCACATCATATCTCTTCTTCCCTCTCCCTACCCTCAGCAGCTATTGTGGCCACTTTTTCCCCATCAATGTTACAAGTGATTCCATTACTAGTCACAATAGTTCCATAGTACAATGTCAGTAATTCCACTCTAATCCATACTCTATTCCTCCATCCTATGAACCCTGGGATGGTTAAGCCCCCTTTTGATATAGAGGTGGAGTGGACATAACCAATTTATTATTATTAACTAATATTATATTACATTATTATTAACTAAAGTTTATAAATGCCAGCTCAAGCTTTTGCACAATTCTTTGATGTGATGACAAATGCATAATGTCACATATCCACCATTGTTTTCTCATACAGAATAGTTTCACTTGCCTAAAAATGTTGTGTGCTCCACCTCGCCATCCCTCTTCCAGGCCTCCTCAAACCTGCAAGGACTCATCTTTTTAGTTGTCTATAGTTTTGTCTTTTCTAGAATGCCATTTAGTTGGAATCAATTATTTCACATAGCAATGTGCATTTAAGTTTTCTCCATGTCTTTTTGTAAGTTGATTACTCATTTCTTCATTTACTGAATAAAATTCCATTGTAAGGATGTACCACAGTCTGTTTATCCATTCACCTATTTGAGGACATCTTGTTTGCCTCCAGTTTTTGACAGTTATGACTAAAGCTGCTGTAAACTTCTCTGCAGGCTTTGGGTAGATGTATGTTTTCAACTTGGTTGAGAAAATACCCAGATGGGAATAGGGAGGACTGAGAAGAAGACAGAATCAGGAAGGAGGGAACAGGAAGGAGTCAGGAAACTGGGGGCTCAATTTCTAGAGAATGAAAATTTTATGTTTTAGGAATAGGGTCTTCTGATATGTCGGGGGAGAATAGCTGGAGGATGAATCAAGATTAATTGGCATGGGGAAATGGTAAGATATTAAGTTTAACATGTTAATGGCTAATCTTATTTAAAAATAATTGTGACTGTGACCAGGTAAGTTAGTTTGAGTGTGTGTGTAAATGTGTATGTAGACATATTTGGAGAGAACTGGATGGGCATACACCATACTGTGTACAGGTTATGTATTTGGTTGTTGGAAATACCAGTTATATGGTCTTATCATTTTATTCTCTTTTCCACCTGAACTATGACTACTTCTGTGATGAGACTCATTTAGATTCTTTACAAAGATGTAACTTGTGGAAACATGGTAGGAGACCATGCTAAAGTGAAGGGAAAAAAATATAAACAAAACCATTAATAACTCTCTCTACTTCCTTTCCCATATTTCTCCTCTCTTCTCCGTGGGTTTTCTGGTATGTGGCCAATACTGACAAGAGTCCTAGCCAAGAAAGGTTTTAGGCCTTGATCTCCTTATCCAGCCCTCCTCAGGCAACATTTCACACCACAGAGCTAGGAGTCCACAGGGACAAGGCATGGACCCCCATCCCCCCGCAAGCCCAACACACTGCCACTTTTGTAGCAAATGTTTCAAATATCCTAATTCTCCAAACATACTTCCAGGGCCTATGAGACCCTGTTTTCATCCAAATTAGGGGAGGACTGGAAGGCAGCATATTAGTTGAAGGAGCAACAAGTTTAGAAGAGAAAGTGGCATCAGGTACAGTATAGGAGGCTGAAGCCAGCTTGATGGGAAGACCTGCAGCAATTGTACAATGAAGCATGCAGCCAGCCTAGGTGAGGACCAGCAAGAATTGTATGAGATCATATGGGGCACTCATCAGGAGGTGCATGCGCAGAGGGCTCAAGAAGCTTAGGGATGACACATAAGGAGACACAGGTGTAGGGAGCATGTGATCTAAAGGAAGCAATGGGAGAAAGTGCAAGCCTAGAGGAACATCCGGGACTCCTTAAAGAACCAACAGCATGTGCAGGAGGTACATGGGAAGAGGTAGCATTCAGTCTGAAGTATGATTTATGGAAGGTACACGGGTGTGGGAAGCAGCCAGGAAGCACCTGACAAGTATACATTAGTGAAGAATGCAGCCAGGTTATGGGAGGAATCAAAAGGATCTGCAAACATGGAGGGTAAACCCAGAGAAATCTGCCAAAAAGTCATGCTGGACACAGAATCCAACCAAAGAGCAGAATCTTCAGGAAGTTCATGGGTGGAAGGAAAATGTAGCCTGGGGAAGGACCTGGGAGGAAGTGCATGGCTGGAGAGAACATTCATCCCAGGAGAGGACTTGGCAGGAGTTGCATGGATAGAGTGAACAACGAGTATATGGTTGGACCTGGCAGTAGGTGGTAGTGGCATCCAGTCTAGTAAAAGACCCAGTAGGAAGTGCATGAGTCAAGGTTGCAACCAACTTTTTGGACGACTGGGCAGGAAGTACATAGGTCAATGGAACATCTAGCCCAGGGGAGGAAATTAAAGGAAGTGCATGGGTGGAGTGTTCAGCCAGCCTAAGGAAGAAACTTGAGTGAACGCCAAGGGTGGAGGAAGCGTTCTTCCTTGAGAAGTATTCAGTAGAAAGTGTATGGGTGGAAGGAGCAGTCAATCTTGAGGAAAAGTCAGTAGGATGTGCATGGATCCAGGATTTCTCCTGAGGTTGGACACAGAGATGCATGGATGCAGCCATCTAGGGAGGTATCTGGCAGAAAGTGCAGCCAGGCTAGGGGAGAACGCAGCAGGAGCAGCATGGATGCCTCATCCAGCCTAAGGAAAAACTAAGCAAGAGGTGCTTGGGTTGAGGGAGTACCAGCAGAGGGGACATCGATGCAAAAATGCATGAGTCAAGAAAGCATCCTGACTAGAGTATGTCATAGCAGAATTTCAGGGATTTAGAGATCTCCCAAACTAGGGGTGGGATAGGAAGAGATACATAAATGGTCAAGGGCGCATCCATTAAAAAAGTGTAAAAAAAAAGGGGGGGGGGTGCATCCTGCCTACTGTAGAATCTGGCAGAAAGTGTATGAGTGGGGGAGTCACTCAGCTGAGAGGAGGGCATAATGTGTATGGTTGAGGGTGCAGCTAGCGTGGGGGAAGACACAGCAGATGTTACAAGGTGTAGAGTAGAACCAGCCTAGGTACCAGTGCATTAGGAAATGCATAGAAGTAGAGAGAATCGAGCCTGGAAAAGGAGTAGCAGAAGGTGCATGAGAAGAGGAGGAGGAGCATTCCCCTTAGGGAAGGACTCACTAGAAAGTGCATTTGTGGAGGACTATGCCAGGGAGGGCATGGCAAGTGGGTCTGAGTTGGGGAGTGCACCCAATCTCAGAAAGGGAGTAGCAGGACACTGTGGAAATATATTGCCTCCAGGCTAGAGGAGAAGTAAGAAGGAGGGGCATCAGTGTAGAAAGCAAACATCCTAAGGGAGGGCCTGTCAGGAAGTGGAGGGTACAGCCAATCTAGGGGAGGAATAGGCTGGAAGTGCCTGGTTCAACATCCTGACTAGGAGAGGTCTGAGCAGGAGGTGCATGGTTAGAGGACACAGCAGACATAGATTAGGACTTGGCAATTAGTGCATAGGCAAATGGTATAATCAACTGTGGGTCAGACCTCTTAGGCGATGCATGGGTGAAGATTGCAGCCAGCCCTTGGTGGGGCTCAGCAGGAAATGCTTGGAGGATTGCGTTCTCTGAGTTCAGAGTGCAGACAGGCTTGAAGAGAAGAAGTGCAGGGGATAAGGGTGCTTTCAGCCTAGAGCAGGACACTTAGGGAAGTACAAGGATGGAGTATGCATCTATCCTAAGGGAGGTAGGGCAAGGAGGGCAAATGTGGAGGCAGCAGCCAGCCCAAGGGAGTGCATGACATAAATTGCATGAGTGTAGGGTGCAGTCAGCCTAGTAAGAATCCACTAAGAAACGCATGGGTGGGCAGAATCCTGTGCAAGGCAGGATTCAGCAGGAAGTGCATGGAATGAGGGACAGCCAGACTTGGTAGTTAGGAGGCACATAAGTGAAGGTGAATGGTTATAGCAAGGCTTCCTATTGATCCAAATGATAATGCAATATGTAAATAAGCAAAAGTCCTTAAAATCAAAGCCAGGGTTATTTGTTGTTTCTTTTATTTTAAGGAGAATAAACAGGGGCGTGATAGAGTCAGAAAAAAAATGTACAATGTCGTTCTAGTGAGATACAGAATCTCTCCTATTTGGTCAAATTACTGTATAAGGTCAAGAGCGAACCTTGACAATCTCTTTATAAGGGCAGAACAATACTCCAAGGAAACTGTTGTCTTTACAGAGAGGAAGCCACATTTAGGTTTGCATAACTTTGATATTTGATTCTAAAGGAACCACTAGCTCTATTTGAAAATCTTATGTATAAATCCACCAAAACTGAGCTACTTTGGCAAAATTTTAACACATATTTGAATTCCTTTTCAGATTTTCTACTCTCAGTATTTTAACAGCTATACACCTTATTATTGTGGAAATACAAGTTGTCAGTATAATGGTTCAATTTTGTATTTCATAATATTAAACAATATCTAGAAGTAATGGTACCTTATGTGATCAGTAAACCTGTTTCAGGTTTTGAAAAACAGATGCAGGTAGGATAAAACATAGTCTTGTATGATACTTAGCACTGATAAATCAAGAAGATTAAACTAGTCTTGGTTGTCAAATATGTACGTTAATTATATGAATTTGAATTTGAAAAGTGTTTCTGAGGCATTCATTGCCCCACTGAGTGGGCGGCGGCTGAGCATCCTGCAGCTGTGTCCCCAGTCCCTTGAAACTAGGCTGTCGGCACCCGCCCCAATAGCCTCTTGGGGCCCCAAGCTGAGGTAACTATGCTAGCAATATGTAGAGACCTATTGCTCAGAAAAAGATTCCTATCAAGATATTACTGCTTATTTACAATGCACCTGGTCACCCAAGAGCTCTGGTGAAGACGTACAACAAGGTGAATGTTCCTTTCATGCCTGCTATACAGCATCCATTTGCAGCCCAAGGATTGAGAAGGAAAAAAGGCACCCTAGTTATGGGGTGCCACAAAGGGCATCCATGCATAGTGCTGTGGCCAAGAGCAAGGTGGCAGTGGCGCTGCTGCAGGGCTCCAGGGCCCTGGTTTGTGGCTGTGAAAGCAGCGGCTGCAGCCACTGTAAAAGAGAAGACAGAGCAGAGGTCGCCTAGAAGGGGCTGTTTTTAAAGAGAATGCAAAACAGAAGTTATATTCCCCTTGAGAAGAAGAAGCTGGAAAGAGCAAAACTTAGGGAGAAGAGCAAAGTGCTGCTTTCTTTGGAAATGGTCTCAATGCCTAGTTGACCTCACCATGTCTCCCATTTTTGGAGTTCTGATGAGTTCTCTATGCAATAGATGTGAGCAGACCTCATTTACATACACTTTTTTTTGGTGAAGAGAACAGAATTTGAAGGCCACTGCTAACTAAGGACTCGAGATAAGAAAGACAGAAGGTACCTGTTGAATTCTGAGTTCTCTATCCTCCTCATCATCTTCAAGATTGATGAGTAAGTCCTTCAGATCTGAGCTCTTCCCTCTTTTTGCGTTTGAGCGCTCCAATCTCATTAGCTCTCAGTCCAAAGTTCAGTGTGTTAACCTTATTGATGAGAACATTCATATTTTAACCCTGAGTCTCTAGTCTTATAGTGCAGTCCATACTTTCATTTTTGCTACTACTGGTCTCTTTGACCTGTGCACAAGTTAAGAAACAAAATAATAAAGATGGTATCCTCAAACACTTAGAAGTTTGATGTCTGATTTTCTAGAACTCATGCATATTACATGTTCAAAAAGTATGAAGCTGGAATCAGTGCCTATCAAACAAATTGGCAATATCTAACCAATTTAACCTACAATTTTAATGTTCATTATGGAAAACATTCCATGTAGACAAAATTACTCATCTCAAAAGCGTACTCCCAGACCCAAAGAGTCGAATGCAATGCCTGTTTCAGTTGGTGCTCAGAGTATATTAAGAAATTGCAGTATTTTAAAATCGTTTCACTAAAGGATTCTTTGCAAAACAGAAATAAAGTAAAAGATCATGAAATGTCTGTTTTTGTATGTTTTTATGTCTGATTAATGGCTTAAATTTTTAAATTGAAAATATAAGCTAATTGTGTCTGTATGTTTGATGAATAATATTTTCCACCACTGCATGGTATTACCAAAATAACATGTAAAACTCCCGCAAAGAGTACTATTCAAATTGGCTTATAGATAAATGAGTACTTACATATAAATTAACATTCCTACCAATCCAGAAATTAAGGAAACCAAATGACTAATATTTCCATTGGAAAATGTGTATTCATGAAACTAAATCCAAATGTTTTGAAGATAATTTAGAGTAAGATAAAACTTTGGCAAACAGGGCTTATTTAATATTATTTGGCAAATAATAATGGACATGGCTTTGGAATTATCAACTTTAATTATGTTGTATTTAAATTATCATTTTAAGTATAACTTATACATATATGTATAAATGTATGTATACATATATTTATATATATACAATATAAAGTATATAATTTCATTCTACTTGGATGCATTCTTCTCAAATTTTCAGGATTACTGATCAAATAATCTATCATTATATCTACTAGATCTTTAAACTGATGAGCAATATGACATTATATTTGAAGAATAAATGTGTTTTGAAGGATGTTAGCTTGAAGACAGTTTCCAAGTTCTTTTTGATCACTTACATATGTAAGGTATGATAGATGTGTTTTGTGAAGGGAAAAGAAATTAATTTTGTCTTAAAGTAAAATAACTGGTTGTTGCAGAATGAGAAACAGGAATAGGTAGGACAATCATGAATTGATATAGAAACTTGTAGAAGGTTTACAGAAAAGGAATTTTATTTGTCAGGGTCCAGGTTGGCTACGATTTGATAAGTTTATAACATTTTTAAGTTTTCCTATCAAACAATATCTTTGTAAAATAGTAGAATTTGGTTTTCTTTCTATTAAAATGAAAGTTTTCTTGGATTAATGGTGTACTCTTAACAAGAAGTTATAAAAGGATTTCCTTAACTGAGTAACTTTCTTAGAAGGCAGACATTGTATATTTTATCAGAATAATCTCCTGTGCTTTATATTGACCTTATCATCCTTTACTGTTTTCGAGAACAATTCTTCTCAGTTTTGAAACAATTATATATATTTTTAAATCACGCAAAAAATGGTTCTGAACGCAGCAAATACACACAGAGCAGACAACTGGGGCGGGGGTGGGGAGAGGAGAGAAATTAAATAAATAAATCTTAATAAAATGGTTCTGAGTTGGTTTCTGGGAGAATGTGTGTTTTTTTATATAGTACCTTTAATGGATCAGAAATACAATTTTCTTATTTTCATAAATTTTATGAATATTTAATTTATATAAGCAATTATTTATCTATATATGTCAATCAGAACCAAGCTACTTTAAATTAAGAGGCTTTATAATCTAATATATGACTACCATCAGGAAGCAGGAAAACATTACAATCACAATCAGAGGTGAAGACTTTTGTGAATTACAGGCACTTAGACATACAGGCACAGAAAAAGAGTTCATAGTTTTAATTCTACAGCTACAGCTATGGATTAAGAGTAAACAAACAAAACAACTCCCTGGCCCAGATCAAGGAGCTCTTCTCCTTCTAGAAGACATTGAATTCTTCACTGATTTCAGTTTTTTGGGTGTTTTTTTGTTTTCATTTTTGTTTTCAATTTATTTTTTATTTAAAAATTATAATTGAAATGGTAGGTTTACAGAACAATCGTGCATAAAATGCAGGATTCCCATGTACCATCCTGTTATTAACACCTTGCATAGATGTGGTACCTTTTATACAATTGATGGAAGTACATTTTCATAATTATATTGTAAACTATAGTTAAATTAGGGCTTGCTGTTAGTGTAATGCAATTTCATGGATTAAAAAAATTTTTTTTCTTCTATTATCATATGTACAACCTAACTTTTTCACTTTTAACCAAATTCAGATTTACATATTTCAGTGCTGTTAATTACATTCACAATATTGTGCTACTATCATCACCATCCAATTTCAGTTTTTAAATATACAAACTGAAAGGCCAACAAACCAAATTACCTATTGTTTCTCATCCAAAAAGACCAGATCTCTATAAGTCATTAATCCATTAGTGACATCTCAAAATAGTCTGACCATAAAAAAAAAATTCCTACCACATAATAAAGCAACTCCCTTCTTATGTATATATGCAAGATAACTAAAAACATATGGTCACTTAAAAGCTTGTACACAAATCCTTATAGTGGCATTATTTATAATGGCCAAAAAGTGGCGCTATTCCAATCGTCCATCAACTGGTGAATGGGTAAATAAAATGTGGTATATCCATAGAAGGAAATTGAGAGTCTTATGCTAAGTAAAAGAAGCTAGATATAAAAGGCCACATATTGCTTGGTTCCATTTATATAAAATGTCCAGAATAGGCAAATAGGTGGAGACAGAAAGGAGATTAATGTTTACCAAGAACTGGGGAGTGGGAGAGAGAATGGGGAATGGCAGCTTAATGAATATGAGGTTTCTTTTTGGGGTGATGAAAAAATACTTGAATTTGATCGTGATATGTTGGCAAAACATTGTGAATATTCTAAAACACTGACTTGTGCATCTTAAATGGCTAAGATGATGAATTTTATGTTATATGGATTTGATCTTCATAAAACTAAAAACAAAAAAGAAATTCCCGGCTATTTCTGTCAACAATGGGGAACAACTTACTGATTACAAATGAAACAAACCAAACCAAACCAAACCAAGCAAAAATGCTAAATTAGTGGAGAGAAAAACTAAAATTAGAGAAATAGAGTCAGCAAAGTTCTACTGCTTTGAATTCACCTAGGGGGAGCCAAGAGAAAAATGTTTAGGCTTTAAACGTGCATATGGTACACTTCTCTGCCATTGAAGCTTGCCTGACACTGACAGAGGAATGCATTGGGCATTACAGTGTGATTTCTAAAGTGGTTGAAGTTAATTCTCAAAAAATGGTGAAATCGTGACACTCATACACATAAGAAATTAATACGTTAAAAGCCTTTATTTGTCTATTTAGGGAATTGGCAGATAATATAACCAGTTCAAAAAGGACTTGAAGAACAGACACAGGAATATTGATTGTGAATCTTAAAATGGCATGTAAAATGAAGGAAAACTGGTTTTACTAGCATGGGAGGGGATACAATTGAACCTTTACTGGACAAGATATCATGCACATCTCTTAGTGACCTAACTCACCAAGAATATAAAGGAGCTCATAACGATTTAGAGCTAGAATCAGATGACCTAGGGTGGTGTCCTCTATTCAAGGCAAAGTTTCATTGAAATACATATTTGTTTCCACAGTGTTAAAGTAAAGTAGAAAGTTAGAGTTCCCTCAAAGAGAGGTTCTGGTCATTAGGGTGACCAGGGTCCCCCATGAGCATTTCAAGACCCAGGCCTGATCAGGGCCAAGTAGACACCAATGACATCACCAATTCTGTATGTCACAAAGGCTGCTCCCTGACCAATGAGGAGCTGGCGCATGGGATAAAGTGGGCAAGGCTGAGCACTTTATGGTTAAAGGTCCAGGCCAGCTGAACTATCAAGGTGGGCCAATCGGAGACGAACCCAGCAAACACCATGAATGGGGACACAAACTGCGAGAGACCCAATGGGCGAGGGAAGCCATCTTCCTCTGGCTCCACAAGAGCAGAGCTACAACTTCCAGGGAGCCACACACACCGCCAATGCCCAGTGCCGGAACCCAACCACAACAGTTCTCCTCACTGCCATTCTCAGGTACCTGAAAGCCAACATCCTGGAGCTGCTGGGCAACGAGGCCTGCAGACAACCAGAGGAGGCAAGTCACCCGAGATTATGTGGACAACAACCTGCAGCTCAGAAGGCTCTTTGGGAATGAAATCTCAGGTAGATGAGATGTCCCTACCCAGGAAGGACTGATTCCTGGTACCCAGTGCCTGGGGGAGTCTACACCACCTCATCCAGTGTCCAGACTGCTCACAGTCAAAGGCGTTCCTTGCTTCCATCAACGAATGCTATTAAAGTGTCTAAATCCATGGAAATGCTTCTGATTCCTCTCAGTGTCTGTCATTTGGAGTCGGAGATGAGTATCTGTGAGACATCCAAGGGGAGATGTCTCAAGGGGAGATAACCTATAGGTAGTTGGACAAATCAGTGGTGGTGGTCAGCATGGGGTATTCAAAGCAGGGATTTCAGAGAGAAGAACTTTCTAATGGTGATTTTGAGTGGTTCTAGTGGGAATAGCTGGCTGAGGTGGCAGGGTACAGAACCCTTCCTCATTGTTTCTGAGGACATTAAGGCTTTGCAAGGATGTTGACTGGGGGCTTCCTTGGCATGCTGATGTCCCCAGAATGATGGTAGTAATTGGGGTGGGGCTGAAGGCCATGAAGAGGTGTTGAAGGCTTTATTCAAACTAGGAATTGTTTATGGGATAGCATTGGGGGTGGAAGTGGAGATGGTTGACAAGAATTTCAGTGAGGCAAGGGCTTTACCTGATGATTGAGTAATGATGGGGGGAACAGTAAAGAACTATGCAAAGAAGAATCATCATGTCGATTTTATCTATACCCTGCCTTATTCCAAAAATGAACAGACAGGGATTATTGCCTAGTGCCTGATTCTTCTTGTGGGATATCTTTCTGTCCTCTGTGGTGGACACTGGTAAAATAAATAGGACTATTGTATTAGAGCTACTCTGTGACCTAAGACATGCATTTCAAACAGTTTTTTATGGATTTTAAATATTTCTGGACTTAATTATAAATGTATTTCATTGTAAGCACAATTACCAATTGTAGCAGTGTGATATTATTGATCAATTCCAAAAAAGAAATATTGGGTTATGTTTGCAAACTGATCTTTTCCTCCAGGCATATTAGATTTTATTGGACTCAGAGGTTTACTTGATTAAGTAATCAGGTAAACCTCTTGTACAAGTAGGGCGTTCAGTCCCCACCCCTTGGTGAGTGGGGACTCGCAGATAAAAGGTATGGTAAAAGACAGTGTTGTGGGTTTTTGATGTTGGAGTTTGATGCTGATGCCTTAAGCTGGAGCCCCACGAAGTAAGCACACAGAGGAAAAAGAAGCAAACCCCAGGAAGGGAGGAGCCCAGGAAGCCTGAACCCTCACAGACGTCGGCAGTCATCTTGCTCCAACACGTGAAAATAGAGTTTGGTGAGGGAAGTAACTTATGCTTATGGTCTTGTATCTGTAAGCTCCTACCCCCAAATAAATACCCTCTATAAAAACCAACCAATTTCTGGTATTTTCATCAGCACCCCTTTGGCTGACTAATACATCAATCTCATTCTCAGATGAAACATCTACTCTGTCTAATGATCATATGTTTGATAGATCAACATGGTGATCAGTGACTGAATACATGTTTAGAGAGATCTAACTATATTCCAGGTAAATTCTGTCCCACAAGATAGACTCAAAAGAACATTTCATGTAAATACTCTCATGCACTGTGTTAAGTTAGAAGTAAACATCACATCAAGTGTTGTAGAAAACTAAACCTTCCCCTGTGGGTGTCAATGTTTGAGCTTTCCTCCTGTTCACTGTGTGCCTGGAGGTCACCTCTCTGCCTCTGACCACTTCATAAAGGGCTGGTCAGAGTCTGCCCAGTGGCTTGAACAATGGGACCAGATGGCCTGGGTTCAAGAGCCCAGTTAACCATACAATGGCATGTCATCTTGGTATTCATTTATTCCCTCAGAGCAGCAGTTTCCTCACATGTAAAATGGGTAATAAGTGTTCTTCCATCTCCCAAGGTCATGTGGCCAGTGAGTAGTACAGTAGAGAAAGATTGGCTCAGATTTCCTCACCTGTTGTCAAGGCTTTTTTCTATACCTTAAGCAAAGGGCCTGCTGATAGAATGTATTTAATGTTCTTGTCTGGGAAAAAGAATGTAAACTACTCAATACACAGGTCTTAAGGGTCTCATGGATTTATAGGAGAGCACTCTCATCAATTCTCATTAATTTCCCTTCTATTTTATTTTATTTGGGGGAAGGCTAGATAGGTTAAGAGTAAAGGTTTGATTTCATAGTGCAGGTCTTAAGACTTTGGAAGCTCAGGTCTTATTCCACTGCATATTGCATCATGCTCTCAACTGAGGAAGAGCCAGTATGATGTGCATGGGTCCAGAAATCTCTCCTGGGGTTGGACACAGAGATGCATGGATGCAGCCATCTAGGGAGGTATCTGGCAGAAAGTGCAGCCAGGCTAGGGGAGAACGCAGCAGGAGCAGCATGGATGCCTCATCCAGCCTAAGGAAAAACTAAGCAAGAGGTGCTTGGGTTGAGGGAGTAGCCAGCAGAGGGGACATCGTTGCAAAAATGCATGAGTCAAGAAAGCATCCTGAGTAGAGTATGTCATAGCAGAATTTCAGGGATTTAGAGATCTCCCAAACTAGGGGTGGGATAGGAAGAGATACATAAATGGTCAAGGGCGCATCCATTAAAAAATTGTAAAAAAAAAGGGGGGGGGGTGTGCATCCTGCCTACTGTAGAATCTGGCAGAAAGTGTATGAGTGGGAGAGTCATTCAACTGAGAGGAGGGCATAATGTGTATGGTTGACGGTGCAGCTAGCATGGGGGAAGACACAGCAGATGTTACAAGGTGTAGAGTAGAACCAGCCTAGGTACCAGTGCATTAGGAAATGCATAGCAGTAGAGAGAATCGAGCCTGGAAAAGGAGTAGCAGAAGGTGTATGAGAAGAGGAGGAGGAGCATTCCCCTTAGGGAAGGATTCACTAGAAAGTGCATTTGTGGAGGACTGTGCCAGGGAGGGCATGGCAAGTGGGTCTGAGTTGGGGAGTGCACCCAATCTCAGAAAGGGAGTGGCAGGACACTGTGGAAATATATTGCCTCCAGGCTAGAGGAGAAGTAAGAAGGAGGGGTATCAGTGTAGAAAGCAAACATCCTAAGGGAGGGCCTGTCAGGAAGTGGAGGGTACAGCCAATCTAGGGGAGGAATAGGCTGGAAGTGCCTGGTTCAACATCCTGACTAGGAGAGGTCTGAGCAGGAGGTGCATGGTTAGAGGACACAGCAGACATAGATTAGGACTCGGCAATTAGTGCATAGGCAAATGGTATAATCAGCTGTGGGTCAGACCTCTTAGGCAATGCATGGGTGAAGATTGCAGCCAGCCCTGGATGGGGCTCAGCAGGAAATACATGGAGGATTGCGTTCTCTGAGTTCAGAGTGCAGACAGGCTTGAAGAGAAGAAGTGCAGGGGATAAGGGTGCTTTCAGCCTAGAGCAGGACACTTAGAGAAGTACAAGGATGGAGTATGCATCTATCCTAAGGGAGGTAGGGCAAGGAGAGCAAATGTGGAGGCAACAGCCAGCCCAAGGGAGTGCATGACATAAATTGCATGAGTGTAGGGTGCAGTCAGCCTAGTAAGAATCCACTAAGAAACGCATGGCTGGGGAGAATCCTGTGCAAGGCAGGATTCAGCAGGAAGTGCATGGAATGAGGGACAGCCAGACTTCGTAGTTAGGAGTAGGCACATAAGTGAAGGTGAATGGTATTAGCAAGGCTTCCTATTGATCCAAATGACAATGCAATATGTAAATATGCAAAAGCCCTTAAAACCAAAGCCAGGGTTATTTGTTGTTTCTTTTATTTTAAGGAGAATAAACAGGGGCGTGATAGTGTCAGAAAAAAAATGTACAATGTCATTCTAGTGAGATACAGAATCTCTCCTATTTGGTCAAATTACTGTATAAGGTCAAGAGCGAACCTTGACAATCTCTTTATAAGGGCAGAACAATACTCCAAGGAAACTGTTGTCTTTACAGAGAGGAAGCCACATTTAGGTTTGCATAACTTTGATATTTGATTCTAAAGGAACCACTAGCTCTATTTGAAAATCTTATGAGTAAATCCACCAAAACTGAGTTACTTTAGGCAAAATTTTAACACATATTTGAATTCCTTTTCAGATTTTCTACTCTCAGTATTTTAACAGCTATACACCTTATTATTGTGGAAATACAAGTTGTCAGTATAATGGTTCAATTTTGTATTTCATAATATTAAACAATATCTAGAAGTAATGGTACCTTATGTGGTCAGTAAACCTGTTTCAAGCTTTGAAAAACAGATGCGGGTAGGATAAAACATAGTCTTGTATGATACTTAGCACTGATAAATCAAGAAGATTAAACTAGTCTTGGTTGTCAAATATGTACATTAATTATATGAATTTGAATTTGAAAAGTGTTTCTGAGGCATTCATTGCCCCACTGAGTGGGCGGCGGCTGAGCATCCTGCAGCTGTGTCCCCAGTCCCTTGAAACTAGGCTGTCGGCACCCGCCCCAATAGCCTCTTGGGGCCCCAAGCTGAGGTAACTATGCTAGCAATATGTTGAGACCTATTGCTCAGAAAAAGATTCCTATCAAGATATTACTGCTTATTTACAATGCACCTGGTCACCCAAGAGCTCTGGTGAAGATGTACAACAAGGTGAATGTTCCTTTCATGCCTGCTATACAGCATCCATTTGCAGCCCAAGGATTGAGAAGGAAAAAAGGCACCCTAGTTATGGGGTGCCACAAAGGGCATCCATGCATAGTGCTGTGGCCAAGAGCAAGGTGGCAGTGGCGCTGCTGCAGGGATCCAGGGCCCTGGTGTGTGTCTGTGAAAGCAGCGGCTGCAGCCACTGTAAAAGAGGAGACAGAGCAGCGGTGGCCTAGAAGGGGCTGTTTTCAAAAAGAATGCAAAACAGAAGTTATATTCCCCTTGAGAAGAAGAAGCTGGAAAGAGCAAAACTTAGGGAGAAGAGCAAAGTGCTGCTTTCTTTGGAAATGGTCTCACTGCCTAGTTGACCTCACCATGTCTCCCATTTTTGGAGTTCTGATGAGTTCTCTATGCAATAGATGTGAGCAGACCTCATTTACATACACTTTTTTTGGTGAAGAGAACAGAATTTGAAGGCCACTGCTAAGGACTCTGGAGATAAGAAAGACAGAAGGTACCTGTTGAATTCTTTGAGTTCTCTATCCTCCTCATCATCTTCAAAATTGATGAGTAAGTACTTCAGATCTGAGCTTCCCTCTTTTTGCGTTTGAGCGCTCCAATCTCATTAGCTCTCAGTCCAAAGTTCAGTGTGTTAACCTTATTGATGAGAACATTCATATTTTAACCCTGAGTCTCTAGCCTTATAGTGCAGTCCATACTTTCATTTTTGCTACTACTGGTCTCTTTGACCTGTGCGCAAGTTAAGAAGCAAAATAATAAAGATGGGATCCTCAAACACTTAAAAGTTTGATGTTTGATTTTCTAGAACTCATGCATATTACATGTTCAAAACGTATGGAGCTGGAATCAGTGCCTATCAAACAAATTGGCAATATCTAACCAATTTAACCTACAATTTTAATGTTCATTATGGAAAACATTCCATGTAGACAAAATTATTCATCTCAAAAGCGTACTCCCAGGTAGGATCTCCCAGACCCAAACAGTCGAATGCAATGCCTGTTTCAGTTGGTGCTCAGGGTATATTAAGAAATTGCAGTATTTTAAAATCGTTTTACTAAAGGATTCTTTGCAAAACAGAAATAAAGTAAAAGATCATGAAATATCTGTTTTTGTATGTTTTTATGTCTGATTAATGGCTTAAATTTTTAAATTGAAAATATAAGCTAATTGTGTCTGTATGTTTGATGAATAATATTTTCCACCACTGCATGGTATTACCAAATTAACTTGTAAAACTCCCTCAAAGAGTACTATTCAAATTGGCTTATAGATAAATAAGCACTTACATATAAATTAACATTCCTACCAATCCAGAAATTAAGGAAACCAAATGACTAATATTTCCATTGGAAAATGTGTATTCATGAAACTAAATCCAAATGTTTTGAAGATAATTTAGAGTAAGATAAAACTTTGGCAAACAGGGCTTATTTAATATTATTTGTCAAATAATAATGGACATGTCTTTGGAACTATCAATGTTAATTCTGTTGTATTTAAATTATCATTTTAAGTATAATATAATTTAAGTATAACTTAAATTTTAAGTATAATATAATTTAAGTATAACTTATACATATACGTATAAATATATGTATACATATATTGTATATATATATACAATATAAACTATATAATTTCATTCTACTTGAATGCATTCTTCCCAACTCCTCAGGATTACTGATCCAATAGTCTATCATTATATCTACTAGATCTTTAAACTGATGAGCAATGTGAACTTATATTTAAAGAATAAATGTGTTTTGAAGGATGTTAGCTTGAAGACAGTTTCCAAATTCTTTTTGATCACTTAAATATGTAAGTTATGTAAGATGTGTTTTGTGAAGGGAAAAGAAATTAATTTTGTCTTAAAGTAAAATAACTGGTTGTTGCAGAATGAGAAACAGGAATAGGTAGGACAATCATGAATTGATATAGAAACTTGTAGAAGGTTTATAGAAAAGGAATTTTATTTGTCAGGGTCCAGGTTGGCTACGATTTGATAAGTTTATAACATTTTTAAGTTTTCCTATCAAACAATATCTTTGTAAAATAGTAGAATTTGGTTTTCTTTCTATTAAAATGAAAGTTTTCTTGGATTAATGGCATACACTTAACAAGAAGTTATAAAAGGATTTCCTTAACTAAGTAACTTTCTTAGAAGGCAGATATTGTATATTTTATCAGAATAATCTCCTGTGCTTTATATTGACCTTATCATCCTTTACTGTTTTCGAGAACAATTCTTCTCACTTTTGAAACAATTATATATATTTTTAAATCATGCAAAAAATGGTTCTGAACGCAGCAAATAGACACAGAGAGCAGACAACTGGGGCGGGGGCGGGGAGAGGAGAGAAATAAAATTAATAAATAAATCTTAATAAAATGGTTCTGAGTTGGTTTCTGGGAGAATGTGTATTTTTTATATAGTACCTTTAAAGGAGCAGAAACAATTTCTTATTTTCACAAATTTTATGAATATTTATATAAGCAATTATTTATCTATATATGTCAATCAGAACCAAGCTACTTTAAATTAAGAGGCTTTATAATCTAATATATGACTAACATCAGGAAGCAGGAAAACATTACACTCACAATCAGAGGTGAAGACTTTTGTGAATTACAGGCACTTAGACATACAGGCACAGAAAAAGAGTTCATAGTTTTAATTCTACAGCTACAGCTATGGATTAAGAGTAAACAAACAAAACAACTCCCTGGCCCAGATCAAGGAGCTCTTCTCCTTCTAGAAAACATTGAATTCTTCACTGATTTCAGGTTTTTTTTTGTTTTTTTTTGTTTTCATTTTTATTTTCAATTTATTTTTTATTTAAAAATTATAATTGAAATGGTGGGTTTACAGAACAATCGTGCATAAAATGCAGGATTCCCATATACCATCCTGTTATTAACATCTTGCATAGATATGGTACCTTTTATACAATTGCTGAAAGTACATTTTCATAATTGTATTGTAAACTATAGTTAAACTTAGGGCTTGCTCTTAGTGTAATGCAATTTCATGGATTAAAAAAATTTTTTTTCTTCTATTACCATATGTACAACCTAACTTTTTCAGTTTTAACCACATTCAGATATACGTATTTCAGTGCTGTTAATTACATTCACAATATTATGCTACTATCATCACCATCCGATTTCAGTTTTTAAATATACAAACTGAAAGGCCAACAAACCAAATTACCTATTGTTTCTCATCCAAAAAGACGAGCTCTCTATAAGCCATTAATTCATTAGTGACATCTCAAAATAGTCTGACCATAAAAACAAAATTCCTACCACATAATAAAGCAACTCCCTTCTTATGTATATATGCAAGATAACTAAAAACATATGGTCACTTAAAAGCTTGTACACAAATCCTTATAGTGGCATTATTTATAATGGCCAAAAAGTGGTGCTATTCCAATCGTCCATCAACTGGTGAATGGGTAAATAAAATGTGGTAGATCCATAGAAGGAAATTGAGAGTCTTATGCTAAGTAAAAGAAACTAGATATAAAAGGCCACATATTGCTTGGTTCCATTTATATAAAATGTCCAGAATAGGCAAATAGGTGGAGACAGAAAGGAGATTAATGTTTACCAAGAACTGGGGAGTGGGAGAGAGAATGGGGAATGGCAGCTTAATGAATATGAGGTTTCTTTTTGGGGTGATGAAAAAATACTTGAATTTGATCGTGATATGTTGGCAAAACATTGTGAATATTCTAAAACACTGACTTGTGCATCTTAAATGGCTAAGATGATGAATTTTATGTTATATGGATTTGATCTTCATAAAACTAAAAACAAAAAAGAAATTCCCGGCTATTTCTGTCAACAATGGGGAACAACTTACTGATTACAAATGAAACAAACCAAACCAAACCAAACCAAGCAAAAATGCTAAATTAGTGGAGAGAAAAACTAAAATTAGAGAAATAGAGTCAGCAAAGTTCTACTGCTTTGAATTCACCTAGGGGGAGCCAAGAGAAAAATGTTTAGGCTTTAAACGTGCATATGGTACACTTCTCTGCCATTGAAGCTTGCCTGACACTGACAGAGGAATGCATTGGGCTTTACAGTGTGATTTCTAAAGTGGTTGAAGTTAATTCTCAAAAAATGGTGAAATCGTGACACTCATACACATAAGAAATTAATACGTTAAAAGCCTTTATTTGTCTATTTAGGGAATTGGCAGATAATATAACCAGTTCAAAAAGGACTTGAAGAACAGACACAGGAATATTGATTGTGAATCTTAAAATGGCATGTAAAATGAAGGAAAACTGGTTTTACTAGCATGGGAGGGGATACAATTGAACCTTTACTGGACAAGATATCATGCACATCTCTTAGTGACCTAACTCACCAAGAATATAAAGGAGCTCATAACGATTTAGAGCTAGAATCAGATGACCTAGGGTGGTGTCCTCTATTCAAGGCAAAGTTTCATTGAAATACATATTTGTTTCCACAGTGTTAAAGTAAAGTAGAAAGTTAGAGTTCCCTCAAAGAGAGGTTCTGGTCATTAGGGTGACCAGGGTCCCCCATGAGCATTTCAAGACCCAGGCCTGATCAGGGCCAAGTAGACACCAATGACATCACCAATTCTGTATGTCACAAAGGCTGCTCCCTGACCAATGAGGAGCTGGCGCATGGGATAAAGTGGGCAAGGCTGAGCACTTTATGGTTAAAGGTCCAGGCCAGCTGAACTATCAAGGTGGGCCAATCGGAGACGAACCCAGCAAACACCATGAATGGGGACACAAACTGCGAGAGACCCAATGGGCGAGGGAAGCCATCTTCCTCTGGCTCCACAAGAGCAGAGCTACAACTTCCAGGGAGCCACACACACCGCCAATGCCCAGTGCCGGAACCCAACCACAACAGTTCTCCTCACTGCCATTCTCAGGTACCTGAAAGCCAACATCCTGGAGCTGCTGGGCAACGAGGCCTGCAGACAACCAGAGGAGGCAAGTCACCCGAGATTATGTGGACAACAACCTGCAGCTCAGAAGGCTCTTTGGGAATGAAATCTCAGGTAGATGAGATGTCCCTACCCAGGAAGGACTGATTCCTGGTACCCAGTGCCTGGGGGAGTCTACACCACCTCATCCAGTGTCCAGACTGCTCACAGTCAAAGGCGTTCCTTGCTTCCATCAACGAATGCTATTAAAGTGTCTAAATCCATGGAAATGCTTCTGATTCCTCTCAGTGTCTGTCATTTGGAGTCGGAGATGAGTATCTGTGAGACATCCAAGGGGAGATGTCTCAAGGGGAGATAACCTATAGGTAGTTGGACAAATCAGTGGTGGTGGTCAGCATGGGGTATTCAAAGCAGGGATTTCAGAGAGAAGAACTTTCTAATGGTGATTTTGAGTGGTTCTAGTGGGAATAGCTGGCTGAGGTGGCAGGGTACAGAACCCTTCCTCATTGTTTCTGAGGACATTAAGGCTTTGCAAGGATGTTGACTGGGGGCTTCCTTGGCATGCTGATGTCCCCAGAATGATGGTAGTAATTGGGGTGGGGCTGAAGGCCATGAAGAGGTGTTGAAGGCTTTATTCAAACTAGGAATTGTTTATGGGATAGCATTGGGGGTGGAAGTGGAGATGGTTGACAAGAATTTCAGTGAGGCAAGGGCTTTACCTGATGATTGAGTAATGATGGGGGGAATAGTAAAGAACTATGCAAAGAAGAATCATCATGTCGATTTTATCTATACCCTGCCTTATTCCAAAAATGAACAGACAGGGATTATTGCCTAGTGCCTGATTCTTCTTGTGGGATATCTTTCTGTCCTCTGTGGTGGACACTGGTAAAATAAATAGGGCTATTGTATTAGAGCTACTCTGTGACCTAAGACATGCATTTCAAACAGTTTTTTATGGATTTTAAATATTTCTGGACTTAATTATAAATGTATTTCATTGTAAGCACAATTACCAATTGTAGCAGTGTGATATTATTGATCAATTCCAAAAAAGAAATATTGGGTTATGTTTGCAAACTGATCTTTTCCTCCAGGCATATTAGATTTTATTGGACTCAGAGGTTTACTTGATTAAGTAATCAGGTAAACCTCTTGTACAAGTAGGGCGTTCAGTCCCCACCCCTTGGTGAGTGGGGACTCGCAGATAAAAGGTATGGTAAAAGACAGTGTTGTGGGTTTTTGATGTTGGAGTTCGATGCTGATGCCTTAAGCTGGAGCCCCACGAAGTAAGCACACAGAGGAAAAAGAAGCAAACCCCAGGAAGGGAGGAGCCCAGGAAGCCTGAACCCTCACAGACGTCGGCAGTCATCTTGCTCCAACATGTGAAAATAGAGTTTGGTGAGGGAAGTAACTTATGCTTATGGTCTTGTATCTGTAAGCTCCTACCCCCAAATAAATACCCTCTATAAAAACCAACCAATTTCTGGTATTTTCATCAGCACCCCTTTGGCTGACTAATACATCAATCTCATTCTCAGATGAAACATCTACTCTGTCTAATGATCATATGTTTGATAGATCAACATGGTGATCAGTGACTGAATACATGTTTAGAGAGATCTAACTATATTCTAGGTAAATTCTGTCCCACAAGATAGACTCAAAAGAACATTTCATGTAAATACTCTCATGCACTGTGTTAAGTTAGAAGTAAACATCACATCAAGTGTTGTAGAAAACTAAACCTTCCCCTGTGGGTGTCAATGTTTGAGCTTTCCTCCTGTTCACTGTGTGCCTGGAGGTCACCTCTCTGCCTCTGACCACTTCATAAAGGGCTGGTCAGAGTCTGCCCAGTGGCTTGAACAATGGGACCAGATGGCCTGGGTTCAAGAGCCCAGTTAACCATACAATGGCATGTCATCTTGGTATTCATTTATTCCCTCAGAGCAGCAGTTTCCTCACATGTAAAATGGGTAATAAGTATTCTTCCATCTCCCAAGGTCATGTGGCCAGTGAGTAGTACAGTAGAGAAAGATTGGCTCAGATTTCCTCACCTGTTGTCAAGGCTTTTTTCTATACCTTAAGCAAAGGGCCTGCTGATAGAATGTATTTAATGTTCTTGTCTGGGAAAAAGAATGTAAACTACTCAATACACAGGTCTTAAGGGTCTCATGGATTTATAGGAGAGCACTCTCATCAATTCTCATTAATTTCCCTTCTATTTTATTTTATTTGGGGGAAGGCTAGATAGGTTAAGAGTAAAGGTTTGATTTCATAGTGCAGGTCTTAAGACTTTGGAAGCTCAGGTCTTATTCCACTGCATATTGCATCATGCTCTCAACTGAGGAAGAGCCAGTATGATGTGCATGGGTCCAGAAATCTCTCCTGGGGTTGGACACAGAGATGCATGGATGCAGCCATCTAGGGAGGTATCTGGCAGAAAGTGCAGCCAGGCTAGGGGAGAACGCAGCAGGAGCAGCATGGATGCCTCATCCAGCCTAAGGAAAAACTAAGCAAGAGGTGCTTGGGTTGAGGGAGTACCAGCAGAGGGGACATCGATGCAAAAATGCATGAGTCAAGAAAGCATCCTGAGTAGAGTATGTCATAGCAGAATTTCAGGGATTTAGAGATCTCCCAAACTAGGGGTGGGATAGGAAGAGATACATAAATGGTCAAGGGCGCATCCATTTAAAAAGTGTAAAAAAAAAGGGGGGGGGGGTGTGCATCCTGCCTACTGTAGAATCTGGCAGAAAGTGTATGAGTGGGAGAGTCATTCAACTGAGAGGAGGGCATAATGTGTATGGTTGACGGTGCAGCTAGCATGGGGGAAGACACAGCAGATGTTACAAGGGGTAGAGTAGAACCAGCCTAGGTACCAGTGCATTAGGAAATGCATAGCAGTAGAGAGAATCGAGCCTGGAAAAGGAGTAGCAGAAGGTGCATGAGAAGAGGAGGAGGAGCATTCCCCTTAGGGAAGGACTCACTAGAAAGTGCATTTGTGGAGGACTGTGCCAGGGAGGGCATGGCAAGTGGGTCTGAGTTGGGTAGTGCACCCAATCTCAGAAAGGGAGTAGCAGGACACTGTGGAAATATATTGCCTCCAGGCTAGAGGAGAAGTAAGAAGGAGGGGCATCAGTGTAGAAAGCAAACATCCTAAGGGAGGGCCTGTCAGGAAGTGGAGGGTACAGCCAATCTAGGGGAGGAATAGGCTGGAAGTGCCTGGTTCAACATCCTGACTAGGAGAGGTCTGAGCAGGAGGTGCATGGTTAGAGGACACAGCAGACATAGATTAGGACTCGGCAATTAGTGCATAGGCAAATGGTATAATCAACTGTGGGTCAGACCTCTTAGGCGATGCATGGGTGAAGATTGCAGCCAGCCCTGGATGGGGCTCAGCAGGAAATGCTTGGAGGATTGCGTTCTCTGAGTTCAGAGTGCAGACAGGCTTGAAGAGAAGAAGTGCAGGGGATAAGGGTGCTTTCAGCCTAGAGCAGGACACTTAGGGAAGTACAAGGATGGAGTATGCATCTATCCTAAGGGAGGTAGGGCAAGGAGGGCAAATGTGGAGGCAGCAGCCAGCCCAAGGGAGTGCATGACATAAATTGCATGAGTGTAGGGTGCAGTCAGCCTAGTAAGAATCCACTAAGAAACGCATGGGTGGGCAGAATCCTGTGCAAGGCAGGATTCAGCAGGAAGTGCATGGAATGAGGGACAGCCAGACTTGGTAGTTAGGAGGCACATAAGTGAAGGTGAATGGTTATAGCAAGGCTTCCTATTGATCCAAATGATAATGCAATATGTAAATAAGCAAAAGTCCTTAAAACCAAAGCCAGGGTTATTTGTTGTTTCTTTTATTTTAAGGAGAATAAACAGGGGCGTGATAGAGTCAGAAAAAAAATGTACAATGTCGTTCTAGTGAGATACAGAATCTCTCCTATTTGGTCAAATTACTGTATAAGGTCAAGAGCGAACCTTGACAATCTCTTTATAAGGTCAGAACAATACTCCAAGGAAACTGTTGTCTTTACAGAGAGGAAGCCACATTTAGGTTTGCATAACTTTGATATTTGATTCTAAAGGAACCACTAGCTCTATTTGAAAATCTTATGTATAAATCCACCAAAACTGAGCTACTTTGGCAAAATTTTAACACATATTTGAATTCCTTTTCAGATTTTCTACTCTCAGTATTTTAACAGCTATACACCTTATTATTGTGGAAATACAAGTTGTCAGTATAATGGTTCAATTTTGTATTTCATAATATTAAACAATATCTAGAAGTAATGGTACCTTATGTGGTCAGTAAACCTGTTTCAAGTTTTGAAAAACAGATGCAGGTAGGATAAAACATAGTCTTGTATGATACTTAGCACTGATAAATCAAGAAGATTAAACTAGTCTTGGTTGTCAAATATGTACATTAATTATATGAATTTGAATTTGAAAAGTGTTTCTGAGGCATTCATTGCCCCACTGAGTGGGCGGCGGCTGAGCATCCTGCAGCTGTGTCCCCAGTCCCTTGAAACTAGGCTGTCGGCACCCGCCCCAATAGCCTCTTGGGGCCCCAAGCTGAGGTAACTATGCTAGCAATATGTAGAGACCTATTGCTCAGAAAAAGATTCCTATCAAGATATTACTGCTTATTTACAATGCACCTGGTCACCCAAGAGCTCTGGTGAAGATGTACAACAAGGTGAATGTTCCTTTCATGCCTGCTATACAGCATCCATTTGCAGCCCAAGGATTGAGAAGGAAAAAAGGCACCCTAGTTATGGGGTGCCACAAAGGGCATCCATGCATAGTGCTGTGGCCAAGAGCAAGGTGGCAGTGGCGCTGCTGCAGGGCTCCAGGGCCCTGGTTTGTGGCTGTGAAAGCAGCGGCTGCAGCCACTGTAAAAGAGAAGACAGAGCAGAGGTCGCCTAGAAGGGGCTGTTTTTAAAGAGAATGCAAAACAAAAGTTATATTCCCCTTGAGAAGAAGAAGCTGGAAAGAGCAAAACTTAGGGAGAAGAGCAAAGTGCTGCTTTCTTTGGAAATGGTCTCACTGCCTAGTTGACCTCACCATGTCTCCCATTTTTGGAGTTCTGATGAGTTCTCTATGCAATAGATGTGAGCAGACCTCATTTACATACACTTTTTTTTTGGTGAAGAGAACAGAATTTGAAGGCCACTGCTAACTAAGGACTCGAGATAAAGACAGAAGGTACCTGTTGAATTCTGAGTTCTCTATCCTCCTCATCATCTTCAAGATTGATGAGTAAGTCCTTCAGATCTGAGCTCTTCCCTCTTTTTGCGTTTGAGCGCTCCAATCTCATTAGCTCTCAGTCCAAAGTTCAGTGTGTTAACCTTATTGATGAGAACATTCATATTTTAACCCTGAGTCTCTAGTCTTATAGTGCAGTCCATACTTTCATTTTTGCTACTACTGGTCTCTTTGACCTGTGCACAAGTTAAGAAACAAAATAATAAAGATGGTATCCTCAAACACTTAAAAGTTTGATGTCTGATTTTCTAGAACTCATGCATATTACATGTTCAAAAAGTATGAAGCTGGAATCAGTGCCTTTCAAACAAATTGGCAATATCTAACCAATTTAACCTACAATTTTAATGTTCATTATGGAAAACATTCCATGTAGACAAAATTACTCATCTCAAAAGCGTACTCCCAGACCCAAAGAGTCGAATGCAATGCCTGTTTCAGTTGGTGCTCAGAGTATATTAAGAAATTGCAGTATTTTAAAATCGTTTCACTAAAGGATTCTTTGCAAAACAGAAATAAAGTAAAAGATCATGAAATGTCTGTTTTTGTATGTTTTTATGTCTGATTAATGGCTTAAATTTTTAAATTGAAAATATAAGCTAATTGTGTCTGTATGTTTGATGAATAATATTTTCCACCACTGCATGGTATTACCAAAATAACATGTAAAACTCCCGCAAAGAGTACTATTCAAATTGGCTTATAGATAAATGAGTACTTACATATAAATTAACATTCCTACCAATCCAGAAATTAAGGAAACCAAATGACTAATATTTCCATTGGAAAATGTGTATTCATGAAACTAAATCCAAATGTTTTGAAGATAATTTAGAGTAAGATAAAACTTTGGCAAACAGGGCTTATTTAATATTATTTGGCAAATAATAATGGACATGGCTTTGGAATTATCAACTTTAATTATGTTGTATTTAAATTATCATTTTAAGTATAACTTATACATATATGTATAAATGTATGTATACATATATTTATATATATACAATATAAAGTATATAATTTCATTCTACTTGGATGCATTCTTCTCAAATTTTCAGGATTACTGATCAAATAATCTATCATTATATCTACTAGATCTTTAAACTGATGAGCAATATGACATTATATTTGAAGAATAAATGTGTTTTGAAGGATGTTAGCTTGAAGACAGTTTCCAAGTTCTTTTTGATCACTTACATATGTAAGGTATGATAGCTGTGTTTTGTGAAAGGAAAAGAAATTAATTTTGTCTTAAAGTAAAATAACTGGTTGTTGCAGAATGAGAAACAGGAATAGGTAGGACAATCATGAATTGATATAGAAACTTGTAGAAGGTTTACAGAAAAGGAATTTTATTTGTCAGGGTCCAGGTTGGCTACGATTTGATAAGTTTATAACATTTTTAAGTTTTCCTATCAAACAATATCTTTGTAAAATAGTAGAATTTGGTTTTCTTTCTATTAAAATGAAAGTTTTCTTGGATTAATGGTGTACTCTTAACAAGAAGTTATAAAAGGATTTCCTTAACTGAGTAACTTTCTTAGAAGGCAGACATTGTATATTTTATCAGAATAATCTCCTGTGCTTTATATTGACCTTATCATCCTTTACTGTTTTCGAGAACAATTCTTCTCAGTTTTGAAACAATTATATATATTTTTAAATCACGCAAAAAATGGTTCTGAACGCAGCAAATACACACAGAGAGCAGACAACTGGGGCGGGGGTGGGGAGAGGAGAGAAATTAAATAAATAAATCTTAATAAAATGGTTCTGAGTTGGTTTCTGGGAGAATGTGTGTTTTTTTATATAGTACCTTTAATGGATCAGAAATACAATTTTCTTATTTTCATAAATTTTATGAATATTTAATTTATATAAGCAATTATTTATCTATATATGTCAATCAGAACCAAGCTACTTTAAATTAAGAGGCTTTATAATCTAATATATGACTACCATCAGGAAGCAGGAAAACATTACAATCACAATCAGAGGTGAAGACTTTTGTGAATTACAGGCACTTAGACATACAGGCACAGAAAAAGAGTTCATAGTTTTAATTCTACAGCTACAGCTATGGATTAAGAGTAAACAAACAAAACAACTCCCTGGCCCAGATCAAGGAGCTCTTCTCCTTCTAGAAGACATTGAATTCTTCACTGATTTCAGTTTTTTGGGTGTTTTTTTGTTTTCATTTTTGTTTTCAATTTATTTTTTATTTAAAAATTATAATTGAAATGGTGGGTTTACAGAACAATCATGCATAAAATGCAGGATTCCCATGTACCATCCTGTTATTAACACCTTGCATAGATGTGGTACCTTTTATACAATTGATGGAAGTACATTTTCATAATTATATTGTAAACTATAGTTAAATTAGGGCTTGCTGTTAGTGTAATGCAATTTCATGGATTAAAAAAATTTTTTTTCTTCTATTATCATATGTACAACCTAACTTTTTCACTTTTAACCAAATTCAGATTTACATATTTCAGTGCTGTTAATTACATTCACAATATTGTGCTACTATCATCACCATCCAATTTCAGTTTTTAAATATACAAACTGAAAGGCCAACAAACCAAATTACCTATTGTTTCTCATCCAAAAAGACCAGATCTCTATAAGCCATTAATCCATTAGTGACATCTCAAAATAGTCTGACCATAAAAAAAAAATTCCTACCACATAATAAAGCAACTCCCTTCTTATGTATATATGCAAGATAACTAAAAACATATGGTCACTTAAAAGCTTGTACACAAATCCTTATAGTGGCATTATTTATAATGGCCAAAAAGTGGCGCTATTCCAATCGTCCATCAACTGGTGAATGGGTAAATAAAATGTGGTATATCCATAGAAGGAAATTGAGAGTCTTATGCTAAGTAAAAGAAGCTAGATATAAAAGGCCACTTATTGCTTGGTTCCATTTATATAAAATGTCCAGAATAGGCAAATAGGTGGAGACAGAAAGGAGATTAATGTTTACCAAGAACTGGGGAGTGGGAGAGAGAATGGGGAATGGCAGCTTAATGAATATGAGGTTTCTTTTTGGGGTGATGAAAAAATACTTGAATTTGATCGTGATATGTTGGCAAAACATTGTGAATATTCTAAAACACTGACTTGTACATCTTAAATGGCTAAGATGATGAATTTTATGTTATATGGATTTGATCTTCATAAAACTAAAAACAAAAAGGAAATTCCCGGCTATTTCTGTCAACAATGGGGAACAACTTACTGATTACAAATGAAACAAACCAAACCAAACCAAACCAAGCAAAAATGCTAAATTAGTGGAGAGAAAAACTAAAATTAGAGAAATAGAGTCAGCAAAGTTCTACTGCTTTGAATTCACCTAGGGGGAGCCAAGAGAAAAATGTTTAGGCTTTACACGTGCATATGGTACACTTCTCTGCCATTGAAGCTTGCCTGACACTGACAGAGGAATGCATTGGGCATTACAGTGTGATTTCTAAAGTGGTTGAAGTTAATTCTCAAAAAATGGTGAAATCGTGACACTCATACACATAAGAAATTAATACGTTAAAAGCCTTTATTTGTCTATTTAGGGAATTGGCAGATAATATAACCAGTTCAAAAAGGACTTGAAGAACAGACACAGGAATATTGATTGTGAATCTTAAAATGGCATGTAAAATGAAGGAAAACTGGTTTTACTAGCATGGGAGGGGATACAATTGAACCTTTACTGGACAAGATATCGTGCACATCTCTTAGTGACCTAACTCACCAAGAATATAAAGGAGCTCATAACGATTTAGAGCTAGAATCAGATGACCTAGGGTGGTGTCCTCTATTCAAGGCAAAGTTTCATTGAAATACATATTTGTTTCCACAGTGTTAAAGTAAAGTAGAAAGTTAGAGTTCCCTCAAAGAGAGGTTCTGGTCATTAGGGTGACCAGGGTCCCCCATGAGCATTTCAAGACCCAGGCCTGATCAGGGCCAAGTAGACACCAATGACATCACCAATTCTGTATGTCACAAAGGCTGCTCCCTGACCAATGAGGAGCTGGCGCATGGGATAAAGTGGGCAAGGCTGAGCACTTTATGGTTAAAGGTCCAGGCCAGCTGAACTATCAAGGTGGGCCAATCGGAGACGAACCCAGCAAACACCATGAATGGGGACACAAACTGCGAGAGACCCAATGGGCGAGGGAAGCCATCTTCCTCTGGCTCCACAAGAGCAGAGCTACAACTTCCAGGGAGCCACACACACCGCCAATGCCCAGTGCCGGAACCCAACCACAACAGTTCTCCTCACTGCCATTCTCAGGTACCTGAAAGCCAACATCCTGGAGCTGCTGGGCAACGAGGCCTGCAGACAACCAGAGGAGGCAAGTCACCCGAGATTATGTGGACAACAACCTGCAGCTCAGAAGGCTCTTTGGGAATGAAATCTCAGGTAGATGAGATGTCCCTACCCAGGAAGGACTGATTCCTGGTACCCAGTGCCTGGGGGAGTCTACACCACCTCATCCAGTGTCCAGACTGCTCACAGTCAAAGGCGTTCCTTGCTTCCATCAACGAATGCTATTAAAGTGTCTAAATCCATGGAAATGCTTCTGATTCCTCTCAGTGTCTGTCATTTGGAGTCGGAGATGAGTATCTGTGAGACATCCAAGGGGAGATGTCTCAAGGGGAGATAACCTATAGGTAGTTGGACAAATCAGTGGTGGTGGTCAGCATGGGGTATTCAAAGCAGGGATTTCAGAGAGAAGAACTTTCTAATGGTGATTTTGAGTGGTTCTAGTGGGAATAGCTGGCTGAGGTGGCAGGGTACAGAACCCTTCCTCATTGTTTCTGAGGACATTAAGGCTTTGCAAGGATGTTGACTGGGGGCTTCCTTGGCATGCTGATGTCCCCAGAATGATGGTAGTAATTGGGGTGGGGCTGAAGGCCATGAAGAGGTGTTGAAGGCTTTATTCAAACTAGGAATTGTTTATGGGATAGCATTGGGGGTGGAAGTGGAGATGGTTGACAAGAATTTCAGTGAGGCAAGGGCTTTACCTGATGATTGAGTAATGATGGGGGGAACAGTAAAGAACTATGCAAAGAAGAATCATCATGTCGATTTTATCTATACCCTGCCTTATTCCAAAAATGAACAGACAGGGATTATTGCCTAGTGCCTGATTCTTCTTGTGGGATATCTTTCTGTCCTCTGTGGTGGACACTGGTAAAATAAATAGGACTATTGTATTAGAGCTACTCTGTGACCTAAGACATGCATTTCAAACAGTTTTTTATGGATTTTAAATATTTCTGGACTTAATTATAAATGTATTTCATTGTAAGCACAATTACCAATTGTAGCAGTGTGATATTATTGATCAATTCCAAAAAAGAAATATTGGGTTATGTTTGCAAACTGATCTTTTCCTCCAGGCATATTAGATTTTATTGGACTCAGAGGTTTACTTGATTAAGTAATCAGGTAAACCTCTTGTACAAGTAGGGCGTTCAGTCCCCACCCCTTGGTGAGTGGGGACTCGCAGATAAAAGGTATGGTAAAAGACAGTGTTGTGGGTTTTTGATGTTGGAGTTTGATGCTGATGCCTTAAGCTGGAGCCCCACGAAGTAAGCACACAGAGGAAAAAGAAGCAAACCCCAGGAAGGGAGGAGCCCAGGAAGCCTGAACCCTCACAGACGTCGGCAGTCATCTTGCTCCAACACGTGAAAATAGAGTTTGGTGAGGGAAGTAACTTATGCTTATGGTCTTGTATCTGTAAGCTCCTACCCCCAAATAAATACCCTCTATAAAAACCAACCAATTTCTGGTATTTTCATCAGCACCCCTTTGGCTGACTAATACATCAATCTCATTCTCAGATGAAACATCTACTCTGTCTAATGATCATATGTTTGATAGATCAACATGGTGATCAGTGACTGAATACATGTTTAGAGAGATCTAACTATATTCTAGGTAAATTCTGTCCCACAAGATAGACTCAAAAGAACATTTCATGTAAATACTCTCATGCACTGTGTTAAGTTAGAAGTAGACATCACATCAAGTGTTGTAGAAAACTAAACCTTCCCCTGTGGGTGTCAATGTTTGAGCTTTCCTCCTGTTCACTGTGTGCCTGGAGGTCACCTCTCTGCCTCTGACCACTTCATAAAGGGCTGGTCAGAGTCTGCCCAGTGGCTTGAACAATGGGACCAGATGGCCTGGGTTCAAGAGCCCAGTTAACCATACAATGGCATGTCATCTTGGTATTCATTTATTCCCTCAGAGCAGCAGTTTCCTCACATATAAAATTGGGTAATAAGTGTTCTTCCATCTCCCAGGGTCATGTGGCCAGTGAGTAGTACAGTAGAGAAGGACTGGCTCAAATTTCCTTACCTGTTGTCAAGGCTTTTTTCTATGCCTTAGGCAAAGGGCCTGCAGATAGAATGTATTTAATGTTCTTGTCTGGGAAAAAGAATGTGAACTACTCAATACAAAGGTCTTAAGGGTGTCATGGATTTATAGGAGAGCACTCTCATCAATTCTCATTAATTTCTCTTCTATTTTATTTTATTTCGGTGAAAGCTAGATAGATTAAGAGTAAAAGTTTGATTTCATAGTGCAGGTCTTAAGACTTTGGAAGCTCAGGTCTTATTCCACTGCATATTCCATCATGCTCTCAACTAAGGCATTCTGGAAATTCTCACTGTATCCTACAATATAGGCATGGCCTACAGGCTATAATGTGCTGCCTTCAAAACCCTAACCCAAGAGTCTGCTCATTGAAGCACCTGAGGTATTGTCCTTTTCCTCAGGGCTCTGAGACACTCCTTGTTCGTGGTGGAAGACAAGAACTCTGGCCTTGTCACTGATTGCAAGGCCTTCCATGAAGGAGCAGAGAAAAAAATAAAAATATTTGGAGTTGTCAGAGATTTTAAATGACTGTGGGTAACTGAGCACTATTAATTTTCACCAGTGAAAAGTCTGAAGGAAGTGCATTTTGAGAATAATGTACCTTAATAGGAAATGTGGTTATTTTCATGACATTCAATAAAGATAAAGTGAATCCAAAATGACTATAAGCATAATGATTTAGCCTATTTGTAAAATCTGGAATAGGTCCAAAAATCTATATTTTAATAAAGTTATATAGGTAAGTTTGATGTGGAATTTCAGTTATAAAACATTGACCTAGAAGATGCTAGATTCAAATTATAAAAGTAAGGCTGCAAAGAAACATTTTAAAAATAACTGAAAATATGACTGATAACACTAAAGTTTTTTTTGCTTCAATCATCAGGGAAAGCACCACAAGTTCTTTGATAAATAGAAAGATAACATAAACTGCGAGGCACAGACAAATCTCTAAGAACTTTCTATAAGGCATAGAATTTTCTGTAATATTTATATTAACAATACTTTTCTTATTCCAGATTTACCAAGAGAAGGCTGAGCACCACTTCTGATTTCACAATTATGCAATCATCAATAGTTACATAAAAAATCTATTATTTTTAGCATATCCCTTCCCATATGGCGAAAAAACAAATCTTTGTGACTTTCCAGAGGATCTCAGAAATGTCAAAGAGAATTTTAGAAAAGGTGAAATTTTTATTTTTAATTCAATTTTTCATTGACTTGATTTTGGGAAGGAAAAATCCAAATTTCCCTGGAGATTTGTGTACTTCAGATGGTGTGGACTCAACTTTAGATGCATGGGTGGAGGAAATAATGAACACAGGGGTGTAATCAATGGAAGATACATGGATAGATGGTGCAGCAAGCCTAAGGGGGTTCTCAGTAGTTAGTGCATGTTTGAAGGGATTGCTCAGACTAGGAGAGAGTACTGCAAGGAATGCATGAGCAGAAAGATCCTATAGCCTAGGAGAAAACAGCAGGAGATGCATGGGAGGAAGGAAGGTCAAGACTCTAAGAGAACTTGATGAGAAGTGCATGGGTCAAGTGAGTTCCAGCCTAGGGAAGGGCATCAGAAGAAGTGCATAGGTGAGAAAGCATCCAGCTTAGTGGATGACTCAGCAAATGGTGCATTGGTAGAGGAGCAACCAACGAAAGGGAGAATTTTGCATTTGGTGCATAGGTGGAGGCTACAGTGAGCCTAGAAGATGAATTGGCAGGAGTAGAAGTATCGTTTGGCCTAAGGGAAGAGTTGGGAGAAGGTGTTGTGATAGATGATGCAGCCAGCCTCTGGGAGGAAAGGGCCTGAAGCACATAGATGGAATGCAGTGAGCTTAGGTGAGAAATTTTGTAGTGGTTGCATGGGTTTCTGGAGCATCAGCCTAAGGGGAGTGCTATGCAAGGAGTGCATGTTTGGAGGAAAAATCCAGGCCAGGCAAAGTTTTGGCTGGGAAAACCGGTGGAAAGTATAGTAAGCTTAATTGGGTCTCTGGCAGGAAGACCATGGGTGCAGGAACATCCATCCTAGGTGAGGACTCATCGGGAAATTTAATAGCAGAGGGCACAGCTAAGGTAGCCTAAGGTGTACACAGCTGTAGGCTACAGACGTCCTAGGGAATAATTAGAAAATTGTGTATGTATGTGTTGTGCAGCCATCAGAGGGTTTGATAGAGTAGGAAGTCCCTGGGAAGAGGGAGTAATCAACCTAAGGGGTATTTAGCAGCAGTTGCATTTGGTGAAGGGAACATCCAATCTATGGTAACACCCAGAAATCTGTGCAATGGGGGAGGAACCATCTAACCCAGGGGAGGATCTCCAGGCCACGTATGGATGGAAAGACAGCAGCATAGTTCAGTACCTGACGGCAGCACTAGGGAAGTGTTTAGCTAGCCTAGGGGGAAGACTCTGTAAGAAGTGCATGAGAAGTGGATACAGATAGCTTTGGGGAAGACGTGATAGGAACTGCAAGGGAAAGGGAGCATTCAGCCCATGGGAGGACTCAGCAGGAGGTACCTCAGTGAAGGAAACAGCCACTGTAAGGGAGGACCCTGTAAGAAGTACATGAATGGAGGGGGAGTACTCAGCAGGAGGTGTAAAGGTAAAGGCTAGAGCCAAGGTCTGGCAACAAGTGCATGGTTGGTTAAAACATTCAACCTAAGGAAGACTACACAGGAGGTTCATTGGTGGCAGTGGCAGGTACATCTAGCCTAGGCTGGGATGTATCTGGAAGTGTATGAATGGAGTGTGAAGCTGGCCAAGGTAAATTCCAGCAAGAAGTGCATGTAATACACACATTAATAGAATGAAGGGTAAGATTAAACACCTGATCATCTCAATTGATGCATTAACAGTCTTTAACAAATCTAACATCCTTTCGTGATAAAACCCTCAGTACACTAAGAATCGTAAGGAACTTCCTAAACATTATACAGGGCATTTATGAACAACTCACAGCTAATGTCATAATAGTAGAAGAATGAAAGCTATCACCTTAGATCAGGAACAAGACAAGGATGCCCACCTTTAATACTTATGCTCAACATTATATTGGAAGTTCTACCCAGAGAAATCAGGCAATAAAAGGAAATAAAAGGATTTCAAATAGGAATGGACAAATAAAATTATCTCCATTTACAGATCACAGGATCTTATCTATAGAAAATCATTAAAACATTCACAAAAAATCTACTGGAGCTTATAAAACAACCCCAGCAAAACTGCAAACTGAAAGATCAACATGTAAAAAATCAGTGGTATTTCTAAACAGTAGTAATGAACAAACCACAGAGGCAATCAAGAAAAAAATCCAGTAACAATAATAACTAAAAAAATAAAATATCTAAGAATAAACTTAAGATGTAAAGGAATCGTACATGGGAAACTAAAAAAAAACATTGCTGAAAGAAATTAATGAAGACTTAATAAATTGAAGGACATTCAGTGTTCATGGATAGAAGACTAAATATTGTCCAGATGTTAATTCCACTCAGAATGACTTATAGATTCAATGCAATTCCAATCAAAATCCCATCAGCTTTATACGCAGAAAAGGAAAAGATAATCACCAAAGTCGGGACATTGGAATTGTTCTGCATGACATTGCAATGACAGATACAGGCCATTATACATTTTGTCAAAACCTAAAAAAGAAAAAAAATGAAAAGCCTCTTGTCAGATTTATTAAGGGAAAAGGCCAGACGGCATAAATTCTCAATATTGAGAATGAAAGAGGCAACATATACCGCTATAGATTATACAGACATTTTAAAGATAATAGGAATATTATAAACAATTTTACATGAAGTTCTAGCATGAGGGGCCTTTTTGGGGTGATGAAAATATTCTATATCAAGAGTGGCATAGTTGCAAGAGTGCAAATATATGCCAAAACTCATAGATTATTACAGCTAAACTAGATAAAATTTACTGTATAGTACATATACCTCAATAAAGATGATTTTAGAAAATAAAAAATAATAATTCGTAAGGAAAGATAAGGGACGTCGAATAGCCAAAACCATTCTTAAAAAGGAGAACAAAATTGGAGGACTCACACCTGATTTGATTATTAATGGAAGAAATTGTAGCATTGATATGGAGAAAGTAGGGAGGGTATGAGGGTAGGGAGAGGGAAGAAGAGTTATGATGTGGGGCATTTTCAGGACTTGGAGTTGTCTTGGGTGGTACTGCAGGGACAGATGCTGGACATTGTATGTCCTGCCATGGCCCACTGGGTGGACTGGGGGAAAGTGTAAACTACAATGTAAACCACTATCCATGTGGTGCAGCAGTACTCCAAAATGTATTCACCAAATGCAATGAATGTCCCATTATGATGAAAGAGGTTGTTGATGTGAGAGGAGTGGAATGAGGGGGATGGAGGGTATATGGGGACCTCATATTTTTTTAATGTAACATTAAAAGAATAAAGATAGAAAAATAAAATAAAATGCATTACAAAGCTACCGAAATAAAAACTGCCACGAGGATGGACACATAGACCAATGGAATTGAATTGAGAGTTCAGAAATAAACACTCACACCTATGACCGACTGTTTTTAAAATATATATATTTCTATTAAATTGTAGGTTCATAGAAAAATCAGGCAGATAATAGAGTTTTCATATACCCTCCTGCATGTGCACATAATTAACATTTTATGTTAATGTGGTATCTTTGCTGCATTTGATGTAAGAATATTATTATAATTGTACTATTAGCTATAGTTCATAGTTTACATTAGGATTTACTATGTTGTACAATCTGATGTTTGTTTTTTACTTTTATTCTATTAACAGATATGTATCCTAAAATCTCCCCTTTAACCACATTCAAAATATATAATTTAGTGATGTTAATTACATTAATTACATGTGCAATGCTGTGCTACCATCACCATAAACTATTACCAAAATTTTCCGTTACCCCAAACAGAAATTTTGTACCAATTAAAAATTAACTCTCCATTCTTTACTCCTATCCTGACTCCTGGTAATCTGTATTCTACTTTCTGACTCTAAGAATTTGTTTATTCTAATTATTTCATATCAGCGAGGTCATACAATATCTATCCTTAACCAAAATTATAAACTTTTTTTTACATCACAGTCTTTCTCAAGAAAGTAAAAAAGACAACCTACAAAATGGGAGAAAATATTTGGAAACGATATATCTGATAAGAGTATAATAACCAGAATATATAAAGACATTCTACAACTAAAAAAAAAAAAAGGCAAACCCATTTAAAAATTGGAAAAAGTCTTGAATAGACATTTCTCCAAAGAAGATAGCAAAATGGAAAATAAACACATGAAAAAATGCTCGTCACTAACCATGAGGGAAATACACATAAAACCACAATGAGTTACCATTTCATATCCACTAGAATAACTATTGTTTAAAAAAGAAAGAAAATAATAAGTGCCAGAGAGCATGTGGAGAAATAGGAACCGTTATACATTTTTGGTGGGAATGTAAAATGGTACAGCAGCTGTGGAAAGCAGTTTGGCAATTTCTCAGAAAGTTTAAATTACAATCTGACCCAGCAATTCCACTTCCTTGAAAGCAGGGACTTAAATAGATAATTGCACACTGATGTTCATAGAAGCATTATTCACAATTTCCAAAAGGTGGGAGCAACTTTGGTGTCCAATAAGAGATGAATGGATAAACAAAATATTGTAAAGACATGCAGTGGAATATTATTTGACCATAAAAAGGAATGAAGTCCTGAACCTTGAAAACATCACATTGAGTGAAATAAGCCAGATTCAAAGACAGATATTTTCTAATCTCTCACATATATTTATAAGCAGAATATGCAAATTTAGAAACCAGAATACAGATGACCAGGGGCTGGGTAGTGTTGGGAAATGGGGAGTTAACTTTTAATTGGGACAGAATGTCTGTTTGGGATAATGGAAAAATTTTGGCAACGTATGATGGTGATGGAGCCACAAATTTGTAAATGTAATTAATATACTGACTTGTATATTCCAACATGGATAAAATGGGAAATTTTAGGTTGTATATAATTTATGAGGAAAAAAATCATAGAATTGTGTAACACAAAGTGTGAACCTTAATATAAACTATGGGCTATAGTCAATCATATAATTAGAATAATTCCTTCACCAATTGTAACAATGTTATCACACGAATGTAAAAAGTCAATAAAAGTGAAAATTTTGGAATGTGAGAGGGGGTTATATGGGAACTCTGTACTGTCTGCATGTTTTTTTCTGTAACCTAATACTGTGTGTGCTAACAACGGGGGATGCATGGATATAAGCACCTTAAAAAATCAATTGTATTTCTTTATGTTAGCAGTGAACAATCCGAAAAGGAAATTAAGAAAAAAATCCCATACTCAGGGGTCTTGCATCTCTGGACTGCCCATGTGCCAGCTGGGCCCTGAACCTCAGCAGAGTTGCGACTCCTACTCTCTAGTTCATTGGACTTTTCCACGTCAGCTAACAAGGAGGTGAAGATGGTCAAACACCACACCAGGGAATCAAGAGTGCAAGCAGAGGAATTGCATCCATCTTCCATGTGGAATCTAAGCCCCCTCTTGATCTAGATGTGGAGTGGACATCACTATCCCAGGGTCCACAGAATGGAGGAATAAAATTAAAATGTGAAATAGTGTGGACTTACTGATATTCTACTATAAAGCTATTGTGACTAGTAATAGAATAAATTGTAGCATTGAGGTGGATAAAGTGGCCACAGTAGTTGCTGAGGGCAGGGAGAGGGAAGAAGAGATGTGATGTGGGGGCACTTTTGGGACTTTGAGTTGTCGTAAATGATATTGCAGGATCAGATGCTGGACTTTATATATCCTGCCATAACCTACTGAATGTACTGGGGGAGAGTATGAACTACAGGGTAAACTATCATCTATGTGGTGCAGCAGTGCTCCAAAATGTGTTCACCAAGTGAGATGAGTGTGCCACAATGTTGGAGGAGGTTGTTGGTTTAGAAGGAGTGGGGTAGGGAAGTGAGGGTTATACGGGAACCTCTTATATTTTTTAATGTAACATTTTTTTAATGATCTATATATCTTCAAAAAAATACAGTTTACAAAAATGATGGGGGGGTGGGTGGGAAGTGGGGTATATGGGAACCTTTTATGTTTCTTATAATTTTTAATGGTTTTTAATGTAACGTTCTTTGTGATCTATTAACTTTAATAAAAAAGTGTAAAAAATAAAATAGCATGAAAGAGAATAAAACACTTAGGGAGCAATTTAACTAAGGAAGTGCAAGTTTTATAAAGAAAAGTATAAAACACTATTGAGAGAAATTAAAGGATACCTAAAAAATGACATGGATTGGAAGATGTAATGTTGTAAAGATGGTTATAATCCCCAAAGCAATTTAAAGATTCAATACTGTCTCTATGAAATCCCCAATGACCTTTGTTTCTTCAGAAATTGAAAAACTAATCCTAACATTCATATAGAATTGGTAGGGATACTGAATAGCCAAAATTATCTTGAAAAGGAACAAAGTTGGAGGACTTACACTTCCTGATTTCATAACTTACCAAAAAATACAGTAATCACAACAGCATGGTGTTGGTATAAGGATAGATATATAGGTCAATGAAATAGAATTGTGAGTCCAGAAATAAATCCATACATATATGGCTAATTGATTTTCAACAAGGGTGCCAAAATCATTCAATAGGGAAGAAGCAGTCTCTTAAACAATAGGTCCTGAGAGAAATGGATATGCACTGTGCTAGTTTGAATTTTTTGTGGACCCCAGAAAACAATGTTCTTAAGCCAACCCATTCCTGTGAATATTAACCTGTCATGTGTGGGACGTTTTGATCAGATTCATTTAAGGGCCTTTAATTAGATTGCAGAACCCATGGTGGGTCTTAATCCTCTTACTGGAGTTCTTTATAAACAGAGGACTACAAGCAGATAAAACAGAGAAAATGCAGCTGAGACAAAGAAACCCTGAAAGGCTAGAAGAGACGAGGCCTAGAGGAGAGGGAAGAGATGAGACTTATGCCTGATTGCTCACAGCTGAGCTCAGAGAGAAAGTAAGCCTGAGGTAGAAGTCTGGAGTAAAGACCCATACTGGAAGAGCCACCACTGTGTCTTGTCACATGGAAGGAATACAGGATGGCCTACAGTTGACCTTCAGTGAGAGAGCCTATCAGATGAGTCCTTGATTCAGACATTTTCACAGGCTCAAAACTGTAAGCTCTAAACTGAATAAGTTCTCATTATAAAAGCCAACCCATTTCTGGTATATTGCATTGGCAGCCTTTAGTAAATTACTTTTTGCACACTCAACAACAAAACAACATTCAAGAACAAAAAGGCAGCTCAATCAAAAAATGGGCAAAGTACTTGAATAGACATTTCTCTAAGAAGATATACAAATGGTTGAAAAGCATGTGAGAAGATACTCAACCAGATAAGTTATTAGGGAAATATGGATTAAAACCACAAAGAGATGCTACTTCACATGCACTAGGTTGACCGTAATAAAAAATGGGAAAATAACAAATATTGGCCAGGATATGTAGAAATTGGAACCCTCATACATTGCTCATGGATGTTAAATAATGCATCTACTATGGAGAACAGTTTGGTTATTAATCATTTCATTATGTAGTTACCATATGACAAACAATGTCATTCTTAGGTTACATAACCCAAAGAATTGAAAACAGGTGTTCAAACAAAAACTTGTACCTGAAAGTTCATAGCCATACTATTCACAAGAGCAGAAAAACACAAAACAATTCATATATCCATCACGTGATTAATGGATAAAAAATTATGGTATATCCATACAAAGGAATATTATTCAGCCATAAAATGAAATGAAGCCTGATACATAGTAAAACATGGATGAATCTTGAAAACATTATGCTAGATAAAAAAAGGCAGATACAAAAGGCCACATATTGCATGATTTCACTTATATGAAATATCATTATAGCCAAATCCAGAGAAACAAAAGGTAGATTTGTGAATGTGTGGGGTTTGGAGGAGAGGAAAATGGGGAATATTGCTTAATAGGATTTCATTTTAGGGTGATAGGAATATTCTGGAACTACATAGAGATGATCATTGCACAATATTGTGAATGTACGAAATGCCACTTCAAAAATTTTTAGATAGTGAATTTTATTTTATGTGGATTTTGCCACAATAAAAACATGCATGGAGGCAAAATGTAGCCAGTATAGGGAGGGCCCTCAGTAGATGCAAAGTTGGGTAAGTTGCAGTCAGCTTAATGAAAGATATGGCATGTAGTGAATGTGTGGAAGCACCATCTAGCCAAGAGGAGGACTTATAAAACTTGCATATAGCCCAGAGGTTAAAACAGCAGCAAGTATGTGGGTGGAAGGCACAAAGAGCAGAGGGGAGGACCTAAAAGTGATGCCTTAGAAAGGGAGTACCCAGCCTCGTGAGTGGCCTGATAGGAGCCAGAGTAGTTTTAGGTGCACTCATCCTTGGGTGAAGTTTCTGCAGGAAGTCATTGAGAGGAACGTGCCACTAACTTACACAGACACTCCTCAGTAGGTGTATGTGTGGAGGGTGAACCAGCAAAAGACAGGACCAGGCCGGTTATCCAAAAGTGGAAAGAGTGTCATACCTCTTAGAAGACAAAGCAGGAGGAGCATCTGGCCTAGGTGAGAATTTTCCAGAAGGTACATTGATATAGGGTGGAACAAACCTATGAGAGGACATCCAGGAGAACTGATGGATGGAGGAAAAATCATGCTTAAGGAAGGACTAAGCAGTTAATACTTGGGTGAAGAGAACAACCATCCCAGGGGACAACAGTGAAGCAAGTGAATTGGTGATGAGCGCATACGCCTAGCATAGAATTAAGTAGGAAACATGTGGTTGGAGGGTGCAGGGAGATAAGAGAGGATATATAATGAGGTGCGTAAAAGGAACATAAGAGGAGGGTGCCGCTAGCCTATGGGAGAATGTAGCACGAAATGCATGCGTGTAAGGATTATCCACTTCAGGAAATGGGATTCATGAGGAAATGCATAAGTTGAAGACCCAGGTAGCCTTGTGGAGTACAGGACAGGATGTGTGTGGTTGGATGGTACAGCCAGCTTGGGGAGAACTTAGTGGGAGGATAAAGCATCTAACCCAAAAGAAGACTTCACAGTAAGTGTGTGGGTGTTGGAAGCATCCAACTTCAGAGAGGACTCAAGAGGTTCATAAGTGGAGGGAGCATCTAGGCTAGTGGAGGACCTGGCAGGAGGTACATGGTAAGCAGTGTTATCCAGTATAAGGAAAAAAATAGAAGTATATAGCAAGAAGTACATGATTTGATGATGCAGCCTTAAAGGACCCATTGTGAGGTAGAAAGTTAAGAGGAGGCAGGTTGTGTATAGGTGAAGGAAGAATTCTTGCTAGGAAAGGACAAAGAAGCAGCACGTGGTGGGAGCATCCAGTCTAGGGAGAACTAACCAGGAAGTTTATGAGCTGAGTATACAACCAGCATAGGAGAGTACCAGGCAAGAACTGCATAAAAGGAGGGTTAAGCCAGGTTAATGGGGCAATGGGCAGTACATGTATACATGAAGGGTTCAGCCAACCTAAGGGAGAATTAGGCCAGAAGTTCTTATGTTCAGGGAGCATGCAGTCTAAGGGAAGATATGGCAGATAGTGCAAGTATGGAGGTAGCATCCAGCTTTGTGAAGATATGACATGAAGTGCATCAGAGTAGGGAGTGTCCAACCTCAGGGAAGATTTAGCAGGAGGTGAATTGGTGGAGCATGTAGCCAATCTTTGTAGTGTGACAGTTTGAAGCTGATTGGATCCCAGAAAATCATGTCTTTAGGGCTAATTCTTTCCTGTGCCTGTAAACCTATTATAGATGTGACCTTTGATTAAATTTAGTTAAGGGACCTTACTTTTGATTATATCAATCCAATTAAGGGCCTTTGATTAGATTGTGGGACCCAGGGTGGGTCTTAATTGGCTTACTGGAGTCCTTTAAAAAAGGAGACGTAAAAAGCTGCAGACATTCAGAAAGAAGGCTTCAGAGACAGAGAGAGAGGTTCCAGAGACTGGAGGCTGGAATCAGTGGAGCACAGAGGCACAGAAATTGGCCCCTGAGGGGCTGAGAGAGAGAAGACCCATCAAAATCAAGAAAGTGAAAACAACACAGCCCAGAGGAGAAGGCAGGGACTGGCAGAGCCACTATTGTGTCCTGTCATGTGGCAGGAGTTCAGGATCACCAGCAGCTGATTTTCAGAGAGGGAGATTTGCCTGCTGCCTTGATTTGGCCATTTTCCCAACCTCGGAACTGTAAGCTTTTAACTTAATAAATTCCCATTATAAAAGTCAACACATTTCTGGTATATTACTCCCAGCTGCTTTTATAAGACTAAAACATGGAGAAAATTGCAGGAAATGGCGCAGACTTCAGCTGGCTTATGGGGAAATCTGACAGATAGAACATGAGTAGCAGGGACATCCATCGTAGAGGAGACATGACAAGAAGTGTTTGGTTGAAGGGACCCTCCAGCCTAGGGGAGGGCATGGCAGGAGGTGCATGGGGGAGTGTGCAGCCAAGAGTATGAGGGGCATGGCACGAAGTATATAAATAGGAGAGTATGAAAAGTCAAGTGTAGTATATGGCAGGAGTTTGATGGTTTACTGAGCATTTATCCTGGGGGAAGACTACATAAGAGGTATAAAAGTAGGGTCAGCATTAAGACTACGGGAGGTCATAGCAGTAGGTGCATAGATGGTGGGTATATTTAGAAATTTGAGGCCTCGGCAGAAGTTGCATGGAAGGAACAAACAGTCTACAGAGAAAGAATTTGGTGGAAGTTGTGTGAATCAAGGGAACGCTCAGGCTAGGGTTTAACTCAAGAGATGTTGCATTAATGGAAGGCAAAGTCAACCTATTGGAGGACATGGAATAGGTTGCAGAAGGTGCATGCAGGTTTGGCAAAAAAAAATTGGCATAAATTGCATGAATGCAGAATGAAGAAACTCTAGTTAAGAATTGTGCAGGAAGTATATAGGTGTAGGGAGCATTGTTTTAGTTGGGTAATGGCTGCCAATGCAATATACCATGGTTTTTACAATGGGGATTTATTAACTTACATGCTTACTGTTCTGAGACTGAGAAAAATGTCCAGCTCAAGGCATCAGGAGAAGCTCTTTCCCAAAGGTTGGTTGTGGAGATCCTGGATTTCTGCCACATGACATGGCACAATATTGGCTCTGCCAGTCTCTGCCTTCTCCTCCAGGCCACCTTGCCTTCAGCTTCTGTCTGCTCTATGGGCCTTATCTCTTAGCCTCTCAGCATATTTTTTTGGTACATTTATGCTCTGCTGATTCCATTCTCTGGCCTCCAGGACAATCTCTTTCAGCCTCTCAGGATTTCTCTGACTCTGCAGCTCTTTTCTATGCCTGCAACTTTTTATTCCTCCATTTATAAAGGACTCCAGTAAGAGGATTAACACACACCTTGGATTCCACAATCTAATCAAAGCCCCTTAATCAAAGTAATTTAATCGAAGTTTCTGCCTACAATAGTTTTACACACACAAGAATGGATTAGACTTAAGAACAAGATTTTCTGGAGTCCACAAAGGCCTCAAACTTCCACAAGCATCCTGACTAGATTACTCAGTGGAAGGTGCATTATTTTAGGGTTCATATAGTTTAGGGAAGAGAATGGTAGGAGGTGTATAAATCAAGGGTGTAGTCATCCTAGGGGAGGCATAGTAAGAATACATGGGTAAATGATGAAGTCAGCTTAGGTGAAGATGTAGGGAAAAGTCCATGCATGGAGGGAGTATCAGCCTAGTGGTGTGTCCAGCAGATGGTGCATGTGTGAAGATTACCTCCAGCCAAAATGAGAATCCTGCAGTAAATACATGGGTGGAGGGATCATCAGCCTAGAGGAAAATTTAACTGGATGTGAAAGGGTGGAGAGTGCAGACACCCTACAGCAGGATATGGCATGTAGATGGCACAGCCAAACTAAGTTGGAGTTAGTGAGGAAGGGCATGGATTGAGGGTGCAGCTAACATACAGAAGGCCTGGGCACTAAGCACAGTTATAGAGGAATCGTGCAGTCTAAGGGTGGGCATTTCAAGATCTCCATGTGTAGAGGAAGTATCCTACCTAGCGGAAAACTCAGAAGGTGGTGCATCAATGGAGGAAGCAGCTAGTCTAAGGAAATTCTTGGCAGGTGGAGAAAACATCTAGCCTTGAAGGGAACATTTTAAGAAGTGCATGCATGGAGTAAACATCCAGCCTAGGGAAAGAATCTGCAAGAATTGCATGAGTATATAAAGAACTTTTACAGTGCAACCAGAAACAGACAAAAATCACAACTGAAAAAATGCATAAAGGACTTGAATAGACATTTCCCCAAAGAAAGTATACAAATGGCCAATAAGCATATGACCTGGCACACAATCTCATTGGCCATTAGAAGTATGCAAATCAAAACCACAATGAAATATCACTTTACACATACAAGTATAGCTTTAATTAAAAAAAAAGAAAGGAACAAGTGTTAGACAAGATGTGGGGAAATTGGAACCCTAGCGTACTGGTGGAAATGTAATATGGTGCAGCCACTGTAGAAAGCATTGTGGCTTCCACAAAAGGTTAAATATAGAATTATCATATGACCTTGCAATTCCACTTCTAGGTATCTACCCAAAAGAAGTGAAAACAGAGTCTCAAGCAGATATTTGTACATCAGTGATTATAGCAGCATTATTCACAGCAGCCAAAAGATGAAAACAACCCATGTCCATCAACAAATGCATAGATAAATAAAATGTGATACACACAAAAGGATATTAATCAGACACAAGAAAGAATGAAGTTATTACACATGCTGTGATATGAAAGAACCTTGAAAACATAATTCTCAGTGAAATGAGTAAGACACATAAACACAAACATTGTATGATATGTTGTATACAAGATGACTAGACAGAGCAAATTCATAGACATAGAAAACAGATTAGACGTTACCGAGGGATTAAGGAGGGCAGAAAGCGGAATGTTTGTTCAGAAAAAAAAGATGGATTTTATGTACTCTGAATTATATCTCAATTAAAATTTAATGTTTTTTAAAAAGTGCATGGGGAGGGGACAGTCAGCAAGATGGCAGCAGAGTTAAGGAGTGCCTAGAGTCAGCTCCTGCTACAGGGCAGTTAGTAATCACCCAGAACTATTTAAAGCACATGCTTGGGGGCTCCAGGACACCAGAAGAGCATCCTGCAGCATCCTTGAAAGAATGGAAGCAGGAGACTGCGCATCTGCAGAGAAGACTCATAAGAAGAGCACTCCACACTGTGGAGGTCGGTACCCATTGACCACTGGAGGCACAAGCTACCTCAGGAGCTTTTCGGCAGATGGAATTGGAAGCTCCACTTCCCCAAATGGGGAAGGAAGAGGCAGTTGGGCACCAACTTCATCTACTGATGAGTAAATTTGGCAGGCTAAAGTATAATCCAAAGAACAGCTAAAGTTTGAACTTGTCCAAGTCAGCAAGAGGCTGGTAGCCACCATCTTTTTTTTTTTTTTTTTTTAACCAATCAATTTTATTGATATCTATTAATAAAGCATAAGCCCACCCAAAGTGCACAATCAGTGGTATTTGGTATAATCACATAGTTGTGCATTCATCACTTCAATCATTATTAGAGGATTTTCATTATTCCAGTAACAATAATAATATACAATAAACAAACAAAACACACCACCTCTCAATGTGTCCCTGCCATACATAGCTGCTATTCTATTTCTCTCTAGTATATTTGTATTTATAACCTGTAAACATTTATAACCTGTAAAAATGCAGTATCACTCATATTTGTGTTTTAATGAGGTTTCACTATGTAAACAGTCCCATGTTACATTTTTTAGCTTTCCTTCTAGTAATAATACATGACATTATACTTCGCCTTTAAGACACTGTCATACCCATATAATTGCTCTGCTGGTTATAAACACTATGATGTGCTTTCAACATTTCTTTCGTTTCCAAAGATTTACAAACAACTTTTTTTTTTTTACCAATTCTGCACAGATTAATCCTCAGCTTTCCATTCTCTGCCCTCATTCTATTTTCTGGTGACCTATATTCTAATTAACTACATGAACTTACACAATATATTTAGTTCATAATAGCACAATCATATGTATTGTCCGTTTCTGTCTGGCTTGCTTCACTCAACACAATGTCCTCCAGGTTCATCCATGTGGTCATATGCTTCACGACTTCATTTCTTCTTAAAGCTGTATAATATTCCATCATGTGTATATACCACAATTTGTTTCTCCACTCATCAGTTGATGGGGCACCTGGTTTGTTTCCAGCTTTTGGCAATCCTGAATAATACCACTATGAATATCGATGTGCAGACGTCTACTCATGTCACTGCTCTCAGTTCTTCTGGGTATATACCTTCATGAGGTACAGTTTACAGGTTGTGTACAGGAGCAGCAGCATGCCTGCCTGCCTGCCTCCAGGAAGGGTAAGCTGATGATGGCTTCCTCTTGTTTCTTTTCCTGTTCAGTACTGGTGCTCGCTTGTCTTTGAAAGCTGTAACCTTCATCCAGGGCCCTAAGCCTCACAGAGGAGGATCTCAAGGTCGCTGAGGACACAGACTGTCGTTTCCATGGAGTCCACGCCACGTCGTGGAGGAAGCCCCAGCCCACCCCACAAAACGCCTTCCCAGACGCAGGACGTGCCTGGCGCCCTAACCCTAACGCACGTCCATTCTGCAGGCCAGGGAGTGAGCCGAACCACCAAGGTCCGGGGTTCTCCCCCCAGAAGCCCTGAGTCTCGGTAGCCACCATCTTAACTGCCTCTGGCATGAGGGGTAGCAGGGGGGATTGAAAATCACAGTGCTGGTAGGGACCAGCTGTGGGCAGCTGCGGGCCTCCGGGAGGGTCAACGCGGATGGCCGGGCGAGCTCTCCGGACGGGGGCTGCCCCACGGTCAAAGGAGAGGAAGGGGGTCGGCACGAAGCCGTTGGGCCCTCGCTCTCTCCGCTCAGGCACGGGGGACGCGCGGTGCAAGCAAAAACACCACGGAGACGAGGTCTGGGCACAAGTCTGCTTTATTGTAGAAGGGGACATGGTTTTATAGGGTCTAGGGATACATAAAGGGACTTGATTGGTGCCGGCGGGTGCTGTTGCTTGCGTAGACGGTTACTGGACAGTAGGCGGTCACTGGACAGTAGGCGGTTACTGGACAGTAGGCGGTTACTGGACAGTAAGCTGGCTAAGGGGTTAGGAGCAAGGGAGGGGAAGGGGAAAGTGTGGGCTGTCTAGATAACGGCTAGGCGGAAGACGGAGAAGGAGAGAAGGAGGGGCAGCGCCGGCTGCCAATACTGGGCGGGAAGGAGACGGGGACAATTGCTCCCTTTTGTTTAAAAGTATGTGCTTCGGGGGAGGTGAACTGGTGGCAGCAGGGGCAGTATGGGACGGGGTACTGGGGTAAGACGAGGGGAGGAGGGAGACCACGAGGACCGCCTGGCAGCAAGAAGCAGAGGGCCCTCTCAGCTGCTCTCAGCTGCAGAGGACACAGCGTCTGGCCAGGACGCATGTGCCTGCTGCTGGGGTCGGCGCACGCCGGCGCCTGGCGCGCGCCGAGCTCTGCCAGCAAAACGGGGTCGTGATGTTCCTGAACCCCTTGCCCGATTGGGGGAGAAGGAGGGAGATGAGTGAGGAAAGGGAGACAGGAGGTTACAGGCATGTAGTTCGGTGTTTGCGGCAGGGGCGGGAGGAGTGCGGCGGGTGGCTTGGTGGTGGCTCTTTAGTGGCGAGGCGTTGATAATGAACCTGCACAAAGGAGCTGAATACTGCATTGGCTTGGTCTTTGGCGAGGCAGACTATTTTTTGACGGCCCAGGGTCTTACAGTGAGGGCTAAGATGATGATGATGAGTGGGCCTAAAAATGGAAGGAGGTATGGGAGGAGGGTATGGAGAACACTGGAAAAATAGTTCGCATTTTCTCGCTCTTTGCGGCGCTTATCCAATCCCTCCTGGACCTTTCTCAGGTTGTCCTTGACTAAGCCGGTGGAGTTGGCGTATACGCAGCACTCCTCTCCAAGGGCGGCACAGAGACCCCCTTCCTTAAGGAGGAGGAGGTCGAGGCCGCGGCGGTTCTGGAGGACTACCTCAGAGAGAGAATTGAGAGAATTTTTTAGATGTTTTACAGCATTTTGAAGGTAGGTGATATCTTCGTCGACGGCCTGTCTGAGAGAGGAGAGGGAAGAGGACTGTGTGGCGAGGGTGGCGATCCCTGTGCCTGCCCCTGCAAGACCTAGAGGGTAGCGACTGTCAGGACTGCGGTGACAGGCTCTCTCCTTTGTAAGTGGAGGGAGGTTTGTCTGCTCAGCACGCGGCGGAAAAATTCGTGGTCAGAATGGTAAACGACTCGAGGAGCGAGAAGGATGAGCAGGCAAGTCTCATGGGTATCGTTGAGGGTGGCGACATTGAGGCAGGGGGTTAGCCCGGTGGAGGTGCAAAGCCATTGGGAGGTGTTAAGGGGGATTAAGAACTTGGCGGAAGCGCTGGGAGAGGAGTAGCTAGAGCAAGCACTAAGGGAGGGGTGGGAACCTTGACGAGAATGAACACAGCGTCCTGTGGAGGAAACAGATTGAAGGGTTAGGGGGACGGAGGAAGTGTTCCAGTTGCACTCGGCTGGGGCTACTGAAGTGGATTCGTCGAACGTGAAGTTAATGGCGACAGGCTCATAGATAGGAAGGGAGGGGGAGAGGCAGAGCCAACAGTTCTTGGTGAGGTTGGGTTGAGAAGTATTTAGAGATAAGTAGGATGCATAGATTAACGCGAGAAGGGGACTGGAATACTTGGTAGGGGGGGCCATAGCTGGGGAGTGATGGACGAGGGGGGGGGTGCCGCTGGAAGGGGGGGAGGCGGGGGGGATTGAGGACTTTATTGGGGCCAACGGCGAGGGGTGGGGATTCAGGCGTGGGCAGTAGTTTTCTGATGATGAGGAAGGCTTCCTCTTGCCAGCGCTGGAGGGTCCAATTGGAGCGTTGATGGGGCGAGTTGACAACGGCCGGGGAGATGAAGGGAAGCATGACGATGAGAGCAATGGGAAGAACGGAACTACCCGCGTTGCGGCGAATCATCTGTGGAGACAAAAGAGAGAGAGAAAACTACAAAGGAAACAGCGATGGGAAGGAGACAAGTTAGGTAGGCAACTCGTTAGGAGGATCATTGGTGTCAGCGTTAGCGGAAGCCTCGGCGGTGTGGGGCTTGATGAGACGTCCTGGGACCCAGATGGGCTGCGGCTCTGATTCAGGGAAAACGCAGGCGAATCCCCGTCCTTGGGCTAAGAGAGGGGCAGGTCCATGCCATTGGGTGGTCTGCAGATCACGCCAGAGGACAAGCGGTGCAGGGGTGGGCCGGAAGGTAGGCCCCCAGTGCATGTGGACCGGTGAAAAGCCTTGGGCATTGAAGGTCATCAGGTTGTGTCGGATTAGGGCCTCTGTGACGACGTCGCGAGGGGTGCGACGCGGCTGGTCGGCAGATGTCTTGAGAATGAGGGTTTTGAGAGACTGGTGAGCACGCTCTACTAGGCCTCGTCCCTGCGGATTGTAGGGAATGCCGAAGTGATGGGTGATGTCGTAGAGTTTGAGGAATTCAGCAAAGGAGGCGCTCCGGTAGGCAGGTCCGTTGTCTGTCTTGATGTCCCATGGAACGCCCATGAAAAGAATAGATTCTCTGAGCGCTTCGATGGCGTGCTTGGCCGTTTCTCCAGTGAGCGCGGTTGCGTAGCAGAGATGAGAGAAGGTGTCGATGGCCACGTGGAGGTATTTCCATCCGCCAAACTGGGGGACGTGAGTGACGTCCAGTTGCCATCTGGAATTGGGGCGGAGCCCACGAGGGTTAACTCCCTGCGGTTGGAGCGGCCCTAAGGGCAGCAATGGAGCGCACGTTCGGCATGACCGCACAAGGTGTTTGCAGGTATGGATTGGGAGGTCTGGAAAGAGTTTGTGGAGGCCAGCTGCTGAGAAGTGAAATCTGGCATGCAGCAGCTTGGCCTGATTGATGAGGTCTCCGACTGCGACGGTGGTCTCGGCTGGAAGCAGGTGAACGGCCTGATCAGCAAGGTGGTTGCCGTGGGCCAGGGGCCTGGGAAGGCCGGAATGGCTGCGGATGTGAGCGATGAACCAAGGCTGTCGGCGGTTCTCTATGAGCTCTTGAAGGTCCAGGAGAACGACGTTAATGCTTTCACTCGCTGAGTTGTCGGGCGGAAAAAACGCAGAAAAGGCGATGACTTGGCAGACTTGTAGGCAGTAGAGGCTGTCTGTAAAGATGTTCAGTGGACAGTGGGGATGGGTTTGGAGTGCTAAGATGACAGCACGCAGTTCGGCCACTTGCACAGAGGATTGATGGAGGCGCACGTGTGAACGTGGCTGGTGCTCGGTGCTCGCCGGGTGCGAAGACAACGGCGGCAAACTTAGTCTTGGAGGCGTCTGTGAAGATGATGGTGGTGTCTGGAAGAGGCTTGCTGGACGGAAAAGGGAAATGGCCGGGGGCGGCGATTTCTAGCAGGGGAAGGCCCTGCAGTAACTGATGCTGTGGAAAGTGGTTATCGAAGTTGCCATGACAAAGCTCCATAAGAGTTTGCATATCAACGGAGCTGCGTAGCAGGGTGGTGACTTGCCCGGTGGTGAAGGGCCACACAATGGTGTCAGGTGGGCACCCATAATGATGGGTGGCTTGTGTGACTAGGGCGGTGGCGAGCTGAATGAGTAGGGTGGTTTGAGGTCCAATCTTTCGGAGCTTGCTCTTTGCCATATGGACCCAGAGGAGCGGTCCGTCTTGCCAAAGAAGGCCAGTAGGTGTTCCCCGAGTGGGTAAGACTAGGCCTAACAACGGTTTCCCAGGCTCATGTCGCTGGAGTTGGCACTGTTCGATGGCTCTATTTACCCGGGCCAGGGCATTTTTGGCCTCGTTGGTGAGGCGAATCCTCTTTCCGGGTGCGGATGATGGCGGAGCGTTGGAGCAGAGTAGCCGGTACAGGGGCTGGAGTTGCTCTGTGGTAAGCGGCCGCGCTGGGCGCAACCAATTGATCTGTCTGCAGAGTTGTTGTAATTCGAGGAGCGTAAGCAGGTCAGGAATTCTGATGTGTGGCGTTTGGGGCGCAACGGTGGAAGTGATGGAGAACCCTAGGAACTGGTAGGGTGGATGAACTGTTAGCTTCTGTGTATTGACTTTGAGGTCTAAGTCTTGAAGGTAGCGCAGCAGTTGCTCCAGGACTGCGTGCAGGCCTGACTCTGAGGGATGGGCCACGAGCAAGTTGTCCATATAGTGGATGATGTTAGCGTACTTCACGAGTGGCTGGATGGCTTCGCGTACATACATCTGGCAAATGGCAGGGCTGTTTTGCATGCCCTGAGGCAGAACGCGCCAGTGGTATCGCAGTGCCGGTTCCCGATGGTTGGTCTGAGGAACCGTGAAGGCGAATTTTGGTCGGTCGTCCAGGTGTAACGGGATGGAGAAAAAGCAGTCTTTAATATCTATCACTGCAACAAACCAATGCCGGGGCACCGCGGTAGGGTGGGGGAGGCCGGGCTGCGGCGATCCCATAGGCTTGATGTGTTTGTTGATTTCTCTTAAGTCTTGAAGTAGACGGGACTTCCCGTTCTTCTTTTGAATGAAGAAAATTGGCGAGTTGTATGGGCTGGTGGAGGGCTCGATGTGGCCCGCGTGAAGCTGCTCATCAACAAGCCCCTTAAGAATGTCCAGTTTAGGGATCGGGAAAGGCCATTGCTCCACCCAAATGGGCTCCTCTGTATCCCATTGCAGAGGAACGGGTGCTGGAGGTTGAACACGGGCAATGGCCGAAACTATTGGGGGGGCAGCTGCGGTGGCGTGGCAGTGAGAATGGCTCCTGACTGATGCAGGTATCACGGCCCCAAAGAACTTGCGAGATTTCCTTCAGAATGAGGGGGCGGAAGGTTCCCTGTCGACCTTCTGCGTCTCTCCAGACGACGTCCTGGGCAACTTGCTGGGAGGGCGCTTGGCCGGTGGCTCCCACCACTAGGGGGCCATCGGTCAGAGGGAGGTGCCCGGCCTGGTCGAGTGGGATGCAGGAAATTTCTGCTCCTGTGTCGAGTAGCCCTGTGAGCCAGCGGCCGGAGACTTGGATAGAGAGAAGAGGCCTGGTGGAGGGTGCAATGGGAATAGACCAGAGTACTTTCATGGGCGGGGGCGCTGAGTTGTTGCGGCCTCTTTGTTGTGGGGCTGAGGCCTGCCCCCATGGCCGTTTAAAGGCTTGCGGCTGGAGTTAGGGACGCGGCAGTCGCGGGCCCAGTGGTATCCTTTTCCGCACCGCGGGCACGGAGTGGAAGGAGGCCGTGGTGGATGGCCTATGTTGGGCACGTCCGGCGGCGGCCGTGGCTTGTTGGGGCAGTCTCGAGTGAAGTGGCCGAGTTCGCCACAGCGGAAGCATTCGTTGGAGGCCGAGACGGCAGCGAGGACAGCCTGGGCCACGGCGGACGCCTGGGCGTTGACTCCGGAGCAGGCGAGGACCCAGTCGTGGAGGGACTTGTCTCTCAGCGGCCTGATGATCGCCTTGCAAGTTGGGTTTGCGCCCTCCTGAACAATGTCCTTGATGAAGGAGGTCTGGGCCTGCGTGCCGACGACCTTGCGCTCGGCCGCAGCCTGGACACGCGCCATTAAATCGGAGAACGGTTCCTCTGGTTTCTGGAAAAGTCTGGTGAGTGGCTCAGGTGCAGAGGTGGCGCAGTTGCAGAAGGCACGGAGGGCACACTGCCTTAGCTGGATGTAGAAGCCTTGAGGGAGGGCGATGTAGCTCTGTGGCATGGCGTAGCGCCCCAGTCCAAGGAACGCGTTGGCAGGATATCGGGTGCCGTCGTGGGCGTTTTCGGCGATTTGTTTTTCGTTCTCGGCAGCGAAATGTGCGCGCCAGTCAATAAACTGCCCCGAGGGAAGTATGCCTCTCGCGAGGGATATCCAGTCGTAGGGGAGACAGCGGGCAAAGGTCATACGTTTAAGGAGGTCTTGAGCATGGGGGCTGGCGAGACCATCCTTTCGGATAGCGCTGTGGAGGGTTTGCACTTCTTTTGGGGAGAAGGGAACCCATATTTGGGGGTTTGCTCGAGAACGATTGGGATTTAGCAGATACATATCAGCGATTGGAGCAGTGGGGGGCTCGAAGAGAAGATTATTAGAGCGCGGGAGGGGGTGTCTATTCGGCGGCACATAAGACGGCGGGCGCTCGTACGCATCATCTAGGTCGTCATCAGAAGATGGCGGATGAAGCGCTTCCGGTCCCGGGTAAGGGCAAGATGATGCCGGTTCTGGGTAGGGGCAAGATGGCGCCGAGGCAGGAAGGGGAGGGTACAACAGCAGATAGTCCTTCCGTGAAGAAGCAGGAAGGGGCGGGGAGTGCGGCTTTTTCCTCTTTTGGGAGGAAGAAGGAGGGAGCGCGCCCTCTTGGATGGGCTTTTCTTTGTTTCGTGAGGAAGAAGGCGGAAGTGCGCCATCCTGGTCGGAGTCAGAATCAGCGGCGCAAGGGGGGTCAAGCTCAAGCGCGGCCTCCAACTGAGCCGAGAGCGATTCGGCATCGGAGTTGTTACCGGGAGTGCTGTCTTGGCGGCTGCGCCCTTCCCCTGACTTATCCACGGTATCTCACGGGAAGGCCTTGGCCTCGGGAGCGGGCACGCCTTGCAAACAAGCGCGAATGGCTACAAGAGCAGGGAGGAGGCCGGGGGGAAAGACCCGGCCCTCATGTTCCATGGCTGAGGCTACTCGTTCGATTAGCCGGGCATAAGTCTGAGGATTCCAGAGCGGGCAGGTGATGAGCCAGGGATTGAACGGGAGAAGTAAGTCCCAGTAGCGCTGAAGCTGGCGGACGGAAACTCTAACCTGGTTAGTTTCTAGGAGGGCAGCCAGGGCCCGAACCTGTGGGACCTGACGGGAGGAGAGTGAAGCACCCATTTTGGTTTGAATGGGAGACGCTGAAGAGTCCCTACCTTGAGCGAAGGGTGGGGGGTAGGCGTCAGAGTGGGCCCCACCCACGTTGGGCGCCAAATGTGGGCAGCTGCGGGCCTCCGGGAGGGTCAACGCGGATGGCTGGGTGAGCTCTCCGGACGGGGGCTGCCCCACGGTCAAAGGAGAGGAGGGGGGTCGGCACGAAGCCGTTGGGCCCTCGCTCTCTCCACTCAGGCACGGGGGACGCGCGGTGCAAGCAAAAACACCACGGAGATGAGGTCTGGGCACAAGTCTGCTTTATTGTAGAAGGGGACATGGTTTTATAGGGTCTAGGGATACGTAAAGGGACTTGATTGGTGCCGGCGGGTGCTGTTGCTTGCGTAGACGGTTACTGGACAGTAGGCGGTCACTGGACAGTAGGCGGTTACTGGACAGTAGGCGGTTACTGGACAGTAAGCTGGCTAAGGGGTTAGGAGCAAGGGAGGGGAAGGGGAAAGTGTAGGCTGTCTAGATAATGGCTAGGCGGAAGACGGAGAAGGAGAGAAGGAGGGGCAGCGCCGGCTGCCAATACTGGGCGGGAAGGAGACGGGGACACCAGCTTCTTTCCATCTAGATCAGATTGCAGCTCTAGCATAAGCCCCAGCCTCACCTATGGCAGGGAGGAAGCTGGGGGACCTGTACCACCCTTCTGGGAAATTACAGGCCATACCACCTAGGCTGGTGATCATCCTACTCTAGCAGTGCAAGCCACCCCAGAAGTTATTCTGTGGCTAGAATTGGAAGCTTTATTTCACAGAAACAGGAAAAAAAAAGAGGCAGTAAGCTGCCGATTTCAGCTACTGATTAGTAAATTTGGCTCACTAAAGTATAACCCTAAGAACAGGTAAAGTTTGAACCTGTCCAAGTTGGAAAGAGGCCAGTAGTCACCATTTTAACTCCACCCCCAGCATGAGGGGAAGCCGGGCTGACTGAAAATCACAGTGATGGTAGAGACTGGTTTCTTTCAATCAGATCAGCCTACAGCCCTAGCCTAGGCTTCAGCTCCACCTCTAGAAGGGAGGAAGCTGGTGGGCTCTGCACCAGCCTCTCTGGGTAGCTGCAGGTACATTCAGTGGCCCTAACCCTGGCAAAGGAGAAAATTTGGAGAAACATCGTGGGTCCCTGGGGCAATGAGAGCAGCTTGAGCTTCAACAGCTTATCGCACCAACTACATCCTTGGTTCCTACTGCACAACCAGTAAGGGAGAAAGGGCAGGAAGCCCTAAAGAGAGAAACTGTACCCAGAATAAATAATTCAGATGCAAAGACACCAACAAAAAATTACAATCCATACCAAGAAGATATGGCCCCATTAAAGAACCAAGATAAGCCTCCAGATGACATAAAGGAGTTGAGAGAACTAATGTTCAAACTAACCTCTTTAATAAATTCAATGGCATGGCTAAAGAGATTAAGGATATTAAGAAGACATTGGATGAGCACAAAGAAGAATTAGAAAACATACATAGAAAAATAGCAGATCTGATGAGAATGAAAGGCACAATAAATGAAATTAAAAATACACTGGAATAATATAATAGCAGATTTGAGGAGGCAGAAGAAAGGACTGGTGACCTTGAAAAAGTGACCTCTGAAAATGAGCATACAAAAGAACAGATGAAGAAAAGAATGGAAAAAAATTGAACAAAGTCTCAGGAAACTAAATGACAGCAAGAGACATGGAAACATACATGTCATGAGTGTCACAGAGGAGAAGATCAGGGAAAAAGGTTAGAGGGAATATTTGAAGAAATAATTGTACAAAATTTCCCAACCTTATTGAGGGATGTAGATATCCATGTCCAAGAAGCACAACGTACTCCCATCTGAATAAGTCTGAATAGACCAACTCTGAGACACATACTAATAAAAATGCCAAATACCAAAGACAAAGAGAATTCTGAGAACAGCAAGAGAATAACAATTCATAACATATAAGGGATACTCTATAAGATTAAGTGCCAATTTCTCATCAGTAACCATAGAAGCAAGAAGAGAGTGGTATGGCATATTTAAGATACTGCAAGAGAAAAACTTCCAACCAAGAAACTTATATCCAGCAAGATTATCTTTCAAAAATGAGGACAAGTTTAGAATAATCACAGATAAACAGAAACTGAGAAAGTTTTTAACGAAGAGACTGGTTTTTCAGGAAATACTAACAGGTGTGCTACAGTCTGTAAAGAAAATACAGAAGAGAGAGAGGCCTGGAAGAGAATCTAGAAATGAGAATTAGATCAATATAAGTAACTAAAAGTGTCAAAAGAGTGGTGAAAATAAAATATGATGGATAAAACCCAAATATTCAGGAATAAACTTAATCAACCACATAAAGCATTTGTATTCAGAAAACTATACCTCATTGTTAAAAGGAATTTAAAAAGACCTAAACAATTGGAAGAACATTCCTTGTTCATGGATTGGAAGCCTAAATATCATTCAGATGTCAATTCTATCAGATTCGATGCAATCCTGATAAAAATTCCACCAGCATTTTTTATATAAATAGAAACTATTATTATCAAATTTATTTGAAAGGGTAAGGGGTCCTAAATAGCCAGAAACTTCTTAAAAAGGAAAAAGCAAAGTTGGAGAACTCTCATGTCAGGATTTTAAATCATATTACCTAGCTACAGTGGTAATAACAACAAGGTACTGGCATAAAGACAGACACATAGACCAACGGAACTGAATTAATGGTTCAGAAACAGACGCTCACATTTATGGTCAAGAGATTTTTGACAAGCCTGTCAAACCCGCCCAGCTTAGGAGAACAGTATATTCAAGAAATGGTGCTGGAAGAAGTGGATATCCTAGCCAAAAGAAGGAAATAAGACCCTTATCTCGCATGTTATATAAAAATCGACTCAAAACAGACCAAAACCTAAATATAAAAGCAAGAAAACCATAAAGCTTCTAGAAGAAATTGTAGGAAAGTATCTTCAAGACCTGGTGGTAGGTGGTGGACTCTTACAGATGATAAGACGACTGAGAAGGACCACTGATGTATAATGTATGTAGAAGTTTTAATTAACTTTACTGTAAAAGTGTGGAAATGTTTAGAGTTTATGGTATCACATTATAGTGAGTAACAGCTGACTGATACATGTGAATGTGGCTGAAAATGGTAGTCTAGGGATGTAAATGCCAATTGACAGAAAGCTAGAGAATAATCTAGAGACTGAATAACACAGTAAACCCAGAGGTGGATGAGAATCGTGGATGATCATACAGATACAAGTGTCCTTTGTGAGCTAGTGCAGGTGTACATCACTATTGTACGGTGGTGAGAATGTACAGAAGCATAGGGAAATACAATTAGAGTGACCTATGAACTGTGGTTAACAGTAATAATATAATATTCATGCATCCATGCCAAAGATGTACTGTGTTGATAATACCGGAGTATGGAAAGTGTGCCAAATGTATGTTCTGGACCCGGGAATAATCCAATATTATCTCATAATCTGTAATAAATGCTCCACCACAGTGTGGTGTGTTGATAGAGGAGCATTGTTTGGGAATTCTGAATATGTGCATGATTATTTTGTAAGTTTACAATTTCTGTCATAAATATATATTTAGAAAATAGTAATAGGGTGGGTTGGGAGAAGATACACCAAATGTAAGATAAGGACTATAGCTGGTAGTAAGATTTTGACAATATTCTTTCATAATTTGTAACAAATATCTCACAATGCAAGGTGTTGGTGGTGGATTGATGTTTGGGCCCCCTGTATGATGTTATGCATGTTTCCTTTGTAAGTTCACAACTTTTATTATACACTTATTGTTTATGTATGTTCATGTATAAATGATATAAAAATAATAATAGGGTGGGTTGGGAGAAAACATTTTGGTTAGTAGTAATATTTTGAGGATGCTCTTTAATCATTTAGTTAAAAATGTTTCACAACAATGCAAGATTTTGGTGGTAGGGTGAGATATAAGAGCCCTCTATGATACTATGTATGTTCGTTTTGTAAGTTCACAACTATTACTAAACACTTATTGTTTATGTATGTTTATATATCAATGGTATACTTCAATAATTTTTTTTAATGCATGGGTAGGGGTTTCACTAACTTAAGGTAGAACTTGGCAGGAAGTGCATGGGAGAAGAAAGAATCCAAAAGCAGGACATGGCAGAAGTTTTCTGGAAGAAGGGCACAGTCACACTGGTATGAACATAGTTGCAAGAACATGGGACGAGGGGACATTCTGTTAAAAGTGGGCTCAGAACTATGTTCATACAAAGAGGGAACATCCAATCTAAGGTAGAACCTGGCAGGCAGTGGGTGGAGATTAGAGTTATCTTGGTGAATGGCTGGGAGGAATTTTAAAACTGAGGAGTGCATGTAGACTAGGAGAATACCTAAAAGGAGGTGGATTGGTAAATGGAGCATCCAGCCTATGGGAGGACTCAGATGAAGCAACAGAGATGGATTGATTATCCAGCCTGCAAGAAGATCCACAAAGATTTGCAAGAAAGAGGCAGCATCCGCCTAGGTGAGAACTTGGCATGCGTTTATTGGTGGACAGTACATGGTTATACAAGGAGATTGCTGGACAGTGCAGACAACCTTAGATTTGTCAAGAAATGTTTAAAATCCAAGTTAAGAAATTAGGAAGGGGAACTATTTAGGAGAACTATTGCAATAGGAAGACATTCAATGCCTCAGCAAGGAACATCTCAGAGAATGAGCTGGCAAGAAAAGCTTTTGTATGCAGAGAGAGAGACTATTGGATAGGTGGCTGTGGAAAGAAGAAAGAGGATGCTAAAAACCACTATGGGGGTCTTGAAACTTAAACTGGTAACTGGTTACAAACAGTACCAAATGTAAGAACAGGACAGTTGAGACAGGACATTTTGCTTGTCTTTAAGCACACAAGGCAGGGGCCAAAGACTGAGTTGGAGCTAAAAAATTAGTGTGGGAAGTTCACATACAGTTTATGGCCTAGTTGTCTTATTCATGCTGAAATAAAATTATGACAAGCACAGACTATGATCAGCATCTTTGGGAAGAACCTGGAGGGAGGTGTTCACGTGTAAGGTGAAAGCAGCCTAGCAGAGGACTAGACAAACTGAATGAGAATAGATAGCTACCAGCATGGAGAGACCTAGGAGAATGTGAATGAGTGGATGTTAGAACCACCCTAGGGGTGAATTGGCAGGAAGTTACTGGATGTAGGGAGCATCCAACCTAGGGGAGAAATAAGGAAGAGTACATTATGGAGGGTGCCACTAGCATATAGGAGGACTTTGCAGACTGTGTAAGGGTGGAGGAAACATCCAGTCTAAAGTAGAAGGCAGAAAGAGGTGCATTAATCTAAGCTAAGAGAGGTCAGATAGGAATTTCATAAATGGAGGGTACTTTTAGTCAACAGGATGACTGGACATGGTAAGCTTGCATGGAAGGATCATTTAGCCTGGGAGTGAATATTTAAAGAGGTAAACTCGCCATGAGGTGAATGAGTGCAGTGTGCTGAAAGCCTAAGTCAGGCTGTGATAATAAGAACATGAGTGGATGACATGTCCAGCCTAGGGGAGGACATGGCAGGAGGGTACATTCAGCTCTGGCAATGATGTGGCACATGATGCATGAGAGCAAGGTGCAGCCAGGCTTGGGAAGGGACTTGTAAGAGGGACTTGGACAAAGTGAAACCAGCTTAATGGATCACTCCCTAGGAACTGCATAGGTATAGGGAGTTTCCTGTCAAGGGGAAGATTAGGAGTTGCATGACTGGAAGGTACAGCATCTTAAGGGAAACTCCAGGGGGAAGTGCATGGATGGAAGGTGCAGCCAGCCTAGCATAGGAAAGAAAAAATGCGTGTGGTTAAACAAAGCATCAGGTGGTGGTCCCCTACCACACATCATATACAAAAACTAATTCAAAATGGGTCAAAGACTTAAACATAAGCACTAAAGTGATAAAACTCTAAGAAGAAAACATGGGGGTAAATCTTGTTGTCAGCAGCACGGGAATCTGTGTTTCTTTTTTGTTGTTTTTGCGTCATCTTGCTGTGTCAACTCTCTGTGTGTGAGGCGCCATTCCTGGGCAGGTGGCACATTCTTTCACGCTGGGTGGCTCTCCTTACGGGGTGCACTCCTTGTGCGTGGGGCTCCCCTACGTGGGGGACACCCCTGCATGGCATGGCACTCCTTGCACGCATCAGCACTGCACATGGGCCAGCTCCACACGGATCAAGCAGGCCTGAGGTTTTAACTGTGGACCTCCCATGTGGTAGACAGACGCCCTATCCACTGGGCCAAGTCCGCTTCCCGGGGGGGTAAATCTTCATGATCTTGAATTGGACCATAGATTCTTAGATATGACATCAAAAGCACTGGTGACAAAAAAAAAATAGGTATGTTGAACTTCAAAACGAATTTGAAACTTTGGGCAACAAATGACATTATCAAGAAAGTGAAAAGACAACATACACAATGGGAGGAAGTATTTTCAAATCACAATCTGATAAGGATCTAGTATCTAGAATATATTAAAAATATTTTATACTTCAACAACAAATAGATAAACAGCTCAATTTAAAAATGGGAGAAGGACCTGAATAGACATTTCTACAGAGAAAATAAACAAATGGCCAACAAGCCCTTGAAAAGATGCTTAGTACCATTTAAAATTGGGGAAATGTAAACCCATACCACAGTGAGATACCACTTCACACAGACTAGGAAGGCTTTAATAAAAAAAAATGTTAGAGCAGAGCAACACTTACATTCCATATTGCTAATAGGAATGTAAAATGGTGCAGCTGCTGTAAAAAATGTTTGACAGTTATTTAATAAGTTAAACATAGAATTGACACATGATCCAGCAAGTCAACTCTGAGATATTTACCTCCCAAAATGAAAAACAGGTATTCAAAAAAATACTTGTACACAAAAGTTAATAGCAGCATTTTACTTAATAGCCAAAAAGTAGAAACAAACCAAATATCCATCAACTAATGAATGGATAAACAAATTTTCATATATCTATGCAACAGGATATTAATCCAACTACAAATATAAATGAAGAAGTACTGATGCATACTACAATATGGATGAACCTCAAAAACATTACACTAAGTTAAAGAAGTCAGATGCAAAGGTTCCACATTGTAAGATTTCGATTATGAAATATCCAGAATAGGCAAATCTATAGAAATAGAAAGCACATTAGTGATTTCCAGGATCTGGGGAGAGGGGAGAATGTAGAGTGCCTGCTTAATGGATATGGGTTCTCTTTTGGGGGTATTTAGACTATGCTGAAATAAAATAGAGGTGATGATTGAAAAAGATTGTGAATGTCCTAAATGCCACTGAACTGTACATCTTAAATGATAAGCTTTATTGTTAATGTGCTTTTCACCTCAATGAAAAAAGAAAAAAGTGAAGCAGAACAAAGAAAAGACAAGTAAAAAGGGAAGGAAAAGCAAAAACCAAAGTTTACTTAAGGGTAGATGGCCTCAGATTAGGCAGATAAAACTCAGCTCTCTCACAAAAACAATGGTGAAGGAGCCAAAAACTGCCCGAGGGAACTGCTTTGGGGGTCAGTAGACCAGGACAGTGCTTCACAACTCCCAGGAGAGTGAAGGACAGAGAGATCAAGAAGCTGAAAGAACAAACTGTGAGTTACTAAACCTCCTAGACCCTGGAAATGGCTCCCCTCCTCCACCCTGGTGATATTTAGCAGGGGTAAAAGCCCTGGTTCATTGCAGCTGACTGAAGGGAGCAGACATCTTTCCCTGTCAGTTTTACAAGGGAAAAGAGAGGGGGAGTAGAGGGGCTTTTCTTCAGCAAATTTGGTCAGTGAAGCCCACTTTGAATTTCAGCTCTGGCCAGACAAAAATGAAGGAACACCAGGAGAGATATATTACCATGGACGGTATGTCGAAGATCGCCATCTACTGGCCTGTCTTGAAACTACATGGAGAAAAATTACTTTTAGAGTTCTCTTTACCCCACCTGTGGGAGAAAGTCTGTGTCCCATTAGTGAGTCCCTGGCATCATTTTGATAACTTAAGCTGGGCAGTCTTAAACACTTAGGATAAGCTGAACCAAATATCAAAGAAGAGCTGTGAAAAAATAACAGCATAAGCATGAGAGAAAAATTGGCCATCAGAGTAAATTCAGCAACATATCAGATGCCTAGACATCAGCAAAAAATTACAAGCCATAATAGGAAATAGGAAGATATGGCCCAGTCAAAGGAACAAACCAAATATCCTGAAGAGATTCAGGATTTAAGACAATTAATCAATGATAATCACACAAATCTCCTAAATCAACATGAAGAATTCAAAGAAAACATGACTAAAGAGATAAAGGATATTAAGAAGACACTGGGTGAACATAATCTGCAAAGGAAAGTAACAGACCTTATGGGAGTGCAAGACACGATGGATGAGATTAAAAACATATTAGAGGCACATAAGCACAGATATGAATTGCTTGAAGAACAGAATTAGTGATTTTGAAGACAGAATATCTGAACTGGAAAAGACAGGAGCAAAGAAAGAGAAGAGAATGGAAAAATGGAACAGGGTCTCAGGGAATTGAATGACAATGTGAACCGCAAAAACAGCCATTATTGGTGTCCCAAAAGGAGAAGAAAATGGAAAAAGGGTGTAAAGAATATTTGAGGAAAATAATGACTGAAAATTTCCCTACTTTTATGAAAGACATAAATGTCAATATCCAAGAAAGACAATGCACCCAACACAATAAATCCGAAAAGACCTGCACTGAGACAACTACTATTCAGAATGATAACTATTAGAGATAAAGAGAAGATTTTAAAAGCAGCAAGAGAAAAGTGAAGCATTATGTAAAAGGGAAACTCGATAAAATTAAGTGTTGCTCTCTCATCAGAAACCATGGAGAAGAGAAGAAAGTGTTTTGATGTATTTAGGGCATTGAAAGAGAAAAACTGCCAGCCAAGAATTCTGTATGCAGCAAAGCTGTCCTTCAAAATAGAAGGTGAGCTCAAAGTCTCCACAGACAAAGAAAAACTGATAGAATATGTTACCAAAAGACCAGAATTACAAGAGATATAAAGAGAGTGCTGCAACCTGAAAGAAAAAAACAAGGGTGACAGACCTGGAGAAGAGCACAGAAATTAAGATTATTAGAAAGAGTAAATTAAAGGGTAAAAAGATAGATGATAATATGATATGACAACGTTCAGCCAAAGGTCAAACTGGATGAAGTAAGTAATGGCTTTACAGTTATAACATTGTATGTTAATAGCTTGAATTCCCCAATCAAAGGACACAGACTGATACAATGGATTAATTCTGATAGCATGATGCTCTTTGATTAATTTAAATTCAAAGACTCTATGTTTACTTGATTATTTTAAGATTATGGCTTTGATTCGACCATGTCATTAGGGGGTGCAGGGTTGAGCCCTCGCCCCCTTGGTGGACTATATAAATGGATGCTCAATCAAGAACAGAGAAGTAGATACACAGAGAAGCAGACACACAGGAAAAGAGAGAACCTCCATAGACACAGAAGAGAATCCTGCGGCTCAATGAAGAGAGTTGAACCATTCACTGAATAGTTTGCAGCTAACCTTGTGAAGAGAACAGAGCAGCTGAGCCTAGAAACAAATGAGCCCAAGGAAGAGAGACGAGCCCTATGCTAGTCTAAAACTGACATTGGAAGAAGTTGAACCCACAGAGCCTTAAGAAGGAAGAGGAAGTCTGAACCCTCACAGATGTTAACCATTATCTAGCATCACCATGTGGCAACAGACATTAGGTAAGGAAGTACCTTTTATGGTACCTTGAGTTGTACTCTCTAGGGCTTTGTAACTGTAAACTTTTGCCCTAAATAAATACCTTTATAAAAGCCAACAGATTTCTGTTACTTTGCATCAGCACCCCTTTGACTGACTAATACACCGCCTTATCTAAGGAGCTACAGTAGTGCTTGGATGTAGGCAGCACCCAGTCTGGAGGAGTACCTGACAGCAGCTGCACTAGTAGAAGGGGCAACCAGTCTAGTGGAAGACCTGCAAGGAAATGCAAAAGTGGAAACATGAAACCATCCTATAGGAGGATCAATCAGGAAGTTCATGTGTGATGGGTACAGCCAGTCTAGTGAGGAAGTGCATGTGTGGAGAGCGCATCAAGCCAGAAGGAAGACTGGACAGGAGTATGCATGGAGGGAAGAGAGGGAATATGCAGCCTAAGCAAGAACCTGGCAGGAAGAGCAGTCATGAAGGAAACATCCAGACATTTTGAAGACTAGAGCAGGAGGGTCATCCAAGGAGGGAGCATCCACTTTAGGGTTTTAATCAACAGGAGCTGCAAAGCAGGAGGGAGCATTATGACTAGGGGACAACCACACTGAGTGTACATTGGTGAAGGAACATTCATCCTATGGGAGGATCACCATAGGTCAGAGAGGAGTTCCCCACATCATTAATACAGCGGCATGATTGGCCAGGAGATGTGACCAGGCAAAGAGTAAGATCAACATAGCCACAGTACAATGGTGTTACTGGACGAGACAAAGAGGAGCATCCTCAAATCATCAGAGCAGTAATGTAACTGAAAAGGGTAATTGAACTGCTCAAGGAAGAGCAGTGCTGTATCATCATCATGGCTGAATATGCAAAAACAGGAAATATGAGTGAGGCAAAGAGGTGGAAGCCCTCACTATCAGTATAGTTGGCACCTGGACAGAGTGTTGATCAACCAAACAGGAAGAGACTTGCATCATCAGTCAGTGTTGTAACTGGACATGGTATCTGATCTGTGCAAAACACAGTATCCTTGCACCACCAATGCAGTGGTGTGACTACCATAACTATAGAAGTTTACTCGGCAGGAGTGGTGAATGAGTCAAAGAAAAGCATCCCTACACTATAATCACTTTAAGTGGAAAGGTGAAATGAATGGTACAAAGACCAGACAGGCATCATCAGTGCAGTGGTGAAAGTTGGTAGAAGAGGTGAAAGAGGCAAACCAGAGGGTCCTCTCACCATGAGTACCATGGTGGAACTGGACACGTCATGTGAATGGGCCATGAAGAGGAGCAATTAAGCATCAGTACAGTGGTTACCAGGGAAGGGGTAGAAACTGCAGCAGACAGGAGGAGGCCTGCCCCATGGGTGCATTTGGGTAACTGAACAGTGGGAGAAGAGGTCACAGAGGAGCATCCTCACACCCTCAGAGCAGTCTGGCAATTGGAAAGGGGAAATAAACAGCATAGGGAAGAGCAGCCCCACATCATCAGCATGAACAGAGAGGGGATGACATGGAGCAAAGACAAAGAACCTCTTACATTCAGTCCAGTGAAGAAACTGCACAGGGCATGCAAACGGGACCAGGGTGTCAGCCCATTGCCATCTGAGTGATGGTGTTACTGGACAGTGTACTGGGCAGTTACTGGACAGGGCATAAAGGAGTTCCCTCATACCATCAGTGCAGTGGTATAACTGCGCAGGTGATGCAAACCAGGCAAATAACAGGAATCTCAAAGCACCAGGCATGGGTGTACCTGGGGACAGGAAGTCGAAACAACAATGAAGAGCTATCTCAAAGTACTCGTGTAGTGTTCTACCCAGAAAGAAATATGAACTGCCCACATAGGGGCAGCCTCACATCATCCATGCAGTTATGTGAGTGGAGATGTGGGAATGTGACAAGGACAAAGAGGAGGAAACCACACCATCAGCATACTTCTATAACTGGGGGTGAAGTGGGAAGCGGGCAAAGAGAACCATCTCTTATGTCAGCACTGCAAGGATGTCCATGGAAAGTGGGTGAGAGCAGGCCCAGGAGGAGCCTCTCCACACTGCCAATGCAGGTGTGCAAGCAGACAGGAACTGCAAATGGGCGAAGGGGAAATCCTCTGCATCACCATTTCAGTGGTGCAAGGGGACAGGGGATTCACACAACACAAAGAGGACTATCCTCACACCACCAAGGCAGGGCTGTCATTGAGCAGTATATTCCAGTGGGGAAAAGAGCAGGAGCCCTGCCCTGTCGCTGGGTGGTGTGATGGGACAGCAGTGTGTATGCAGCATGTAGGGAAGATTCCCATGCCAACAGTGAAGTGGTATGACTGGACTGGAGGAGTGGATGGGCAAAGAGGAGGAGTCCTGTTCCATCCTTGCAGAGGTAAATCCGGGCAGGGATGTGAACGAGACAATCAGAGTATCCTAATACCACCAGAGCAGTGATTTTGGAGGACAGCGTATATGACTAGGGCAAAAAGGATGAATCCCTCACCATAAATACAGTGGTATAACTGGAGAGGGGAGGTGAACTCAGCAAAGAGAGGGAGCACCAAACAAACAGCAGTGAGATAACTGGTCAGGGGGGTGTAAAGCGGGCAAATGTAGAGAGCCCCAAATCTTTCATGCAGTAGTGCAACTGTGAAGAATATTTTATGGATGCAAAGAAGAAGATCCCTGCACCATCAGCACAATGGTTGTACTGGACAAGTGATGTAAACAGGGCAAAGAGAACACCATCAGAGCAGTAATTGGAGCTATGTATGCCATATGGTGGTGTGTGCCATCAGTGACATGTATATTATGTATGTCATAGCATGGTGTGTGCCATCAGTGTCTTGTATGTGATGTGTGTCATAGTATGATGTGTCCATCAGTGCAGCATATAGGATGCATGTCATAGTATGATGTGTGCTATCAGTGATGTGCATGTGATACATGTCATAGAATGGTGTGTGCCACCAGTACTGTAAAAGTAATGTATGTCATTGTATGTTGTGTGCCTTCAGTACAATGTGTGTGTTCTATGCCATATTGTGGTGTATGCCATCAGCACAGTGTGTGTGGATGGGGCAATTATGGGGACTCCTTCTACATCACTGCCCTGTGATAACTGGGAAGAACCTACTGTGGTAGATTGAATTATTTAACCAAAAAAGAAAGGTTCTTAACCTTAATTAGCACTCTTGTGGGTGTGAAACCACTTGTAAATAGGACCCTTTTGAAGATGTGATTTTTAGTTAAGTTGCTGCTGAAATGAAGCAGGGTAGGTCTTAATCCATATTACTGGAGTTCTTCATGAGCAGAATTTTGGATAAGGACAGACAGAGAAGGTCAGAGAGAAGCAGGAAGTCAGTGGAAACTGGAAGAGAAGACAAAAGTTAAGGACATCACAATGTGAAAGGGGACAGAGATGCAAGCCAAGAAGCCTCAAGCATTGTGGCCAGCCAGGACCAGAATAGTACCAAGCTATGGAGAAAGCATGGCATTGCCAATGCCTTGATTTTGGACTTCTAGCCTAGAAAGCATGAGCTGATAAATGTTTGTTCCTCTTTAAAAAAATAATTTAAAAAATATATGATTAACATGGGGACAAGTAGCAAGATGGTGGCAGACTGAGTTCTTAGAATCAGCTCCTGCTACAGGGCAGGTAGTAAACACCCAGAGCAATCTGGAACTAGCTGAAGTACCTCTTTTTGGGGCTCCAGGAGACGAGAAGAGCATCCTGCAACATACTTGAAGGAATGGAATGAGGAGACTACCCATCTGCAGAGAAGATTTGTAAGTAGAGTGCTCCACGCCACAGAGACCATGCCCATGCTCCACCGGAGGCACAAGCCACCTAGAAAGCTGTTCCATGACTGGAATTGAAAGCTCCACTTCCCAAAAATGGGGGAGGAAGAGATTTTTGGGCACCACCTTCAGCTACTAATGAGTAAATTCAATGGGCTAAAGTATAATCCTGAGAACAGCTGAAGTTTGAACCTGTCCAAGTCAGAAAGAGGCTGATAGCTGCCACCTTAAGTACATGTCTGGCACAAGGGGAAGTGGGGTGGATTGAAAATCCCAGTGCTGGTAGGGGCTGGTTTCTTTCCACCCACATCAGAGTGCAGCTCCTGCCTAAGTCCCAGCCCTACCTCCAGCAGGGAACAAACTGGAGAGACCTGCACCAGCCTCTCTGAGAAATTACCAGCCATGTCATGGAGGACAGTGATTATCCTATTTTGGCAGCACAAACCACCCCAGGAGCTATTCTGTAGTGGGAATTGGAAGCTCCATTTCCAAAAAACAGGGGAGGAAGAGACAGTTGGCCACTTACCTCAACTACTGGTTAGTAAATTCAGCTAGCTAAAATATAACCCTAAAAACAGCTAAAGTTTTAAGTTGTATAAGTTGGAAAGAGGCTGGTAGCCACCATTTTTACTCCACCCCCAGCATGAGGAGAGGCTGGGCTCACCAAAAATCACAGTGATGGTAGGAACCTGTTTCTTTCACCCAGAACAGCCTGCAGCTCTAGACTAGGCTTCAGCCCCACCTCTGGCAGGGAGGAGGCTGGTGGACCCTGCACCAGCTTATCCAGGAAACAGCAGATACCTTTGGCTGGCACAGACTGAGTAATCAGAAATCTACCAGGGCAACTGTGGTCATCTTGGACCCGCACTGCATAGATTGCTGCCCACATCTGCCGCTCCATCCATGCCACAGGAAGGGGAGAAAGGGGCATGAAGCTTCATCAGTCTCTCTGGGCAACTACACTCTAGTAATGCATGACTTGGATTATTCCACACAGTTGTGACTCTGTCCCTGTGTCTGGCATAGGAGAAAGTTGGGAGAAGCTTCATCGGTCCCTGGGCCAATGAGGGCAACTTGTGCCTCCACAGCTTATAGCACCAACTACATCCTTGGCTCCTACTGCACAACCAGCAAGAGAGAAAGAGCAGGAAGCCCTAAACTAAAGAGGAAAACTGCACCCAGAATAAATACTCTAGTAAGCCAGATGCCAAGACACCAACAAAAATTGTAATCCACACCAAGAAACAGGAAGCTATGGCCCAGTTAATGGAACAAGATAAGCCTCCAGATGACATAAGGAAGTTGAGATGACTAGTCATAGATATTCAAACAAATATCCTTTATAAATTCAGTGAGATGGCTAAAGAGATTAAGGATATTAAGAGGATATTGGATGAGCACAAAGGAGAATTTGAAAGCATATATACAAAAATAGTAGATCTCATGGGAATGAAAGGCACAATAAATGAAATTTTAAAAACATTGGAATCATATAATAGCAGATTTGAGGATGCAGAAGAAAGGATTGGTGAGCTTGAAGACATGGCCTCTGAAGTGAACATACAAAAGAAAATATGAAGAAAATAATGGAAAAAAGTGAACAACGTCTCAGGAAACTAAGTAACAACAAAAGATGTGCAAACATATGTGTGATGGGTGTCCCCGAAGTAGAAGAGAATGGAAAAGGGAAGGAAGAATATTTGAAGAAATAATGCTACAAAATTTCCCAACCATATTGAAGGAAATAAATATACATGCCCAAGAAACACAATATATTCCCATCTGAAAAAACCCAAATAGACTAACTCTAAGACACATACTAATCAGAATGTCAAATGCCAAAGACAAAGAGAGAATACTGAGAACAGCAAGAGAAAAGCAATGCATAACTTATAAGGGATACCCAATAATATTAAATGCTGATTTCTCACCAGAGATCATGAATGCAAGAAGACAGTGGAATGATATATTTAAGATACAAGAGAAAACCTTCCAGCCAAGAACGTGAACCTGGCAGTGGAACTTGCAGTAGCCAGGGTGGTAGTGCCAGCTTTGTCTGCAATTCTTGCTTGGCCTCTTTCTTGCTCATCTTTCAAAGCCTCTTCATACTGTGACAAGAAGCATCTGGGGCTCATCCCATGGATCTTGGCCAAAAACTCCAGCAACTTCATCTTGTTGGCTTCAGCCTGGGCTCTTGGGCCCCACAGGAATTCATAACATGGAGGATCACTGTTAGGCACTTGCCGGTACTCCAGGTACTTTTCCTTCACAAAATTTCCGGTAATGATCTTCCTGGGCTCCCCAAAGAGGAAGTGCTTCCTCCCAGAGTATATATTCATCATATTCATCATATTCATCACTTCCCAGACTTCCTCATCAGTGGCACAGTTGCCCTTCATGAAGATCACACCCAGGATAAGTATCAGGAGGCCAGTCTTGGGCATGCCATCATCACCACTCAGCCTTCCATCATAGGTGAGGTCCAGTTTGTTGACAAGGAGATAGCAGTGGCTCTTAGGGTCGACCTCCTTCACATCAATGCCAAAGAGCAGCTCCATGCAGTCAGTGGTTCTCCTGAGGATCTCAGGGAAGTGGTCTTTGTACTTTTTGATGACACTCGTCAGCATGTCTGCCTTTGTGATGGGCTCATTCAGTTGATACTTGAGCAGCAGGAGATTGGCCAATAAATCCACCTTCTATTGCAGAGGATCCCTGGACACATTCTCAGTGCCTGGTGGGAACTCTGTGGTGCTTAGACTATCCTCTTCTTATTGGCTGCTGGAGCCCTCATCTGACTGATTAGAGGAGATGGCTCTGATGATAGAGGAAGAGTGATAGGCACTCTCAGGACCCTGATGATTCTTTGGTTCCCCAGGAACAGAAGCATCCTCCAGGGTGCAGGAGATCAAAGACAAGGAACAAAGAGAGGAGACCTCCTCTGCAGTGTCAAGAACCTGTGTAAACTCTAGTCCCTGGGTCTCATAGTGGGCCTGAAGGCATTGCTCATGGGTGCAGAGTGGACTCTCCTGATTCTGAGACATGATGACTCTTATGGGTGGCACCTGTCAGGAGTGTGGACAGGAAAGCAGGCAAAGGGGACTCAGCCTAAGGGAGAAAAGGAGGATATGAGTGGCTTCAGCTGGTGAACTCAACTGTGGCAGCCCTGATCAAAGACACCACCAGAGGCCACCTTGATTACTCTTCTCCTGGAGGCAGAGATCTAGGACTATGCATGTCTCCTGTCTTCCTGGAATCCCTGTCCCTATAAAAACCTGAAGAAAGAAATGGAAATGTTCCCCAAGGTATATTCAGCCATCCTAGGCTGAGATATCTTTGGGCTGACAGTAGGGGAGGCAGGGTTGAGGTCTGTGGGACCCCTTCTGTTTCATGTAGGCTATCCCCTCCTTCCTCACTGATGGTCATCACTTCAACACCTGGCATTGACTGGGACACCCTTTTCTTCTGAACTAGCTCTATCCCCCTCAGACCAGGTCTCACCTCCCTACATCACCCAGGTGCAGGTTATGGGCACATCCATCTGACAGCTGTTCCAGGGCCTCCCAGGGTTGATAGCAGGTGAAGGCTTCTATGGATACCCCTCCACTCTGTGCAGAGTGGTCCCATTATTCTTCATTCAGGGTTGGTCCTCACCTGGACACGTACAAGCCTGGGAATCCTCCCTCTGTTGACCTGTTGCCATGCCTCCCATACCATGTCCTCGCCTCTTTTCTGAGGAAGTAGTCACCCCTATCTGATTCGGAGACATCAGAGGGTACTCATCATGGGAAGGACTCTATTCTGTGGGGCCCCTTCTTTCGGGTGGTGAGTAATCCCCTCAGACCTCACCTAGGGTCCTAATCAGAAACTCTTGGCAGGTCTGGGACTCCTCTGTTGAAATAAGGACACCCCTTAGACCAAGGCCCTCAGCTCCCTGAGACTCCCTCGGAGGAGGAAATGACCAGGGCCCTCAGATTGAGAGTTATTCCAGGCCCTCCCAGGGCTGACAGCAGGGGAGGGGTTTTGTGGAGGTGCCTCCCTTCTAGGATCGGTGGGCCCCTTAGTTTCCAGAGTACTGACCTGGCCTCCTGGCAGTGCCTGGGACTTGGCTCCTCCCTCTGCTAATATGAAGCCTTGCCGCTCAGACCGAGGCCTCAGTACCCTGAGAATTCCTGAGCAGAAGTCAGGGGCACCACTTCCGGACATTGGTGCCTGAGGCCGCGGAACCTTGATAGCAGGGGCACAACTCTGTGGAGCAGAATGTGTCCTCGCTCTGGGTTGCACCTGGGCACCTGTAGGGCCCGGGAATCCTCTTTTGTGATGGAAAGCCATACTCTTCAGACCAAGGTCCTCACTGTGGGAAAATCCCCAGGGGAAAGTCAGTGCGAGAAAACTGGCCACCCCTGCCCCAAGCCTCCTGGGGCTGAGAGCAGAGGTTGGGTTCTACGTGGCCCCCTCTCTTCTGGGGTGAGTGAGCCCCTCAGTCCTCACTCAGGCACCATCCTTTTTCATTAAATGCTTCCTGAAACGATGCCACTCTGCTGCTAATCTCAGCATTTGCCCCACTACAACCTTCATAAAGATTGATTTCGGGTCTCAGGCTAGATCCTGGGTGGAGAAGCAGACCCACAATGCATGTATCAAGGACAACTCCTGAGCTGTCAGAGAAAAAGCAAACCTCATTTTGTCTCTTCAGCCGCAAGACAAACACTTGGGAAGCTCTGCTCTAAAAGATTTACATTCTATCAGGAAGAGTCTTGTGTAGACACATTGTCCATATACTATACATTCTATCACTTCCTATTATGATGAAGCCAAGCGTTCTTCCTTACTCTTACCTAACTTGTGCTTGCTCAGTAAATAATTGAAGTATTACAGCAAGAGAGAACCTTAGAAATTGTCATTTTATGGATGAGGAGCCAGAAGCACCAGAAGGTGGTGATTTGCCCAAGATCACACAGGATGTGTGTGCCAGAGGAAGGATTAGGCCGAAAATCTGTGAGAATTAGCCCAGAACCCTTCACACTACTCCATTTGTTCCCTTTGGAGCACTCTCAATGACTGGATGCATCAATCTCAACGGTAGAGTGTTTTGCAAATGATTTAGTACTCATCAGAATTAAAAATACTGAAGTAATACCCTATGAATATTTTCTCATGGTAAAAATTTCAAACATAACTGAATTTTCTCTCCTTTGATCCCCTTCCTCATCCCCACAACATGACCTTCTTATGAATTTATTCTGCATGGTTATAAATGTGAATTTGTCTCTTACATAAATGTAAAATGATAAAATTCATATTGTTTTGCAATTTGCTTTTTCCTCTCCAGTTAATAATGTATCTTGAAGCATCTAAAGTCAGAAAACACTGATAACATTATTGTATTATTATTTTGCAATTTGAATATACCCTTAAAGGCATTTTTATATTTGTCTACGTATCCAGACATTATGGGCACTCTCTATGTGGATTTACCTTTATTTTTTCCTTATTCAAAAAAGAAAATAGATGGCTAACTTTATAATTCAAACCCTCATAGATATTTGCCTTCAAATATCATCATGACTGGTTAGAGGACTGAGATGTTTAATTAGTGTGCTAGGTAATGTTCATGAGAATTAATAAGCTGTTTTTTCTGCAGGTCATGAGAAATATGAGAAACAAATTAATAGATTTAGTACTGACATATTATAATGTTCTTTCTTTATAGCCTTACTTCTGTATTTCCCATTCTTGAGCTGCCAGGTCATCCCAGAAAGCCCTGTTGATCACTTTGATTCAATACTAAGGCAGAGTCCTGCTTATATGTCTTCATTTCATCTCTTATATCAATGTACTAATATTATTAACAAAATACATTTTTCCTCTATTTCCCACAGGTTTGTGGTTTGTAGACAGAGATTATTCATCAAGTATTACAATTAATGCCATCTAGAATGTCAGTGCTTCCTTCTTAATTTTATCCAATATTGACGTCTACTCCATGTCTCATTTTAAAGCAAAAGTACTTGAAAATGGAATAAATTCTGAATTAAATTGTTTAATATGGGGTATTTCAATAGCACATTAAACACATTTGATAATGGTGATGATATACATTAATATGGAATTCTTCATGGAATATTTGTCTATTCTCTGCCATTTATTCATTTATTCAACCATTTATTTATATCATTGTGGACTCAGGTGTATTTATCATTCAGTTGGCTCCTGTGTCCTTTGACATACCCCCATCAACATGGGTTCTTTTTTCAGCGGTTCCTTACTTTCTGGTAGTACAAGATACTCCAGGTTCATCTTGTCTTACCCTGCCCCAGTCCTGGAATCAGCCATTTATCTAAACAGCCCTGGTTCCATTTTTGGAGACATATTAGAAACTAAGAATTGAATGATTGGCATTCTCATTGCTACTGGGCAGTCATTGATTCTAGGGCTCTCAACTGACAGAGCAATGAAATATATGTGTATATGGGTTAGTGTATACACAAATACAATATTTGCATTTCTACAAATATTTCTATTTTTATCTATATTAATATAAATATGAGATCATAGTTATGTCTCCAACTCTAATTTGATATCATAGAGATCAGTCTAGACGTCCCCTTACTTGTCTGTAACCTCTCTCCAACAGTGAGAAATCTGGCTGCCACTTTATGTCATGCATTTATGTAATTGTTCATTGCCAGTATACATGTATAGTGCTTTCAGAATTGCTAACCTGTACTCCTGTGGGAAACACCTTTATGAGTGATAGAAGAGTACTTATATCTTTACAGTTTCTTGTGCCCTTAGTCTTACAATCTCCACTCATTTCTAAACTTATTTAGATCAATATCTCTTTTCCACCCCCCTTCAGTGAGATTGTTTCACACATTTGTAATAAAGTATTTTGTCACAGTCTGCATTGCATTATGGTATCATTCAGCCTTCAATTTTTAAACAAGTTTTATACATTAAGGTTCTCTGCTTTTGCTGTAAAGTTCATGGGTTTTAACAAAAGCAGAGTATCATGTATCCACCTTTACAATATTATACACAACATATTCCCTGAACTAAAATATCCTGTGTTTCACTTATTTAACCCTCTACCCTCCCCAAACTGCTGAAAAACATTAACCTGTTTACCAACACTAGAGTTATGCCTTTTTTAGAATGTCATTTAAAATTGGAAACATCCTGAATGGACCCTTTTCACACTGGTTTCTTTCACTTAGCAATACACATTTAAGTTTTATTCAAGTTTTGTGTATGACTTGATAGCTCACTACTTTTTATCACTGAGTAGTATTCCATTGCACAGATGTACCAAAGTTTGTATATCCATACATACATTAAACGAGATCTTCGTTGCTTGCAGTTCTGGGTGATTTTATATATACATATATTTTAAATATTCACATGCAGATTTTGGGGTAGATTTACTTTTCAAATTATTCGAGTAAATATCTAAGCATGCAATTGCTGGACTGTATTTTAATTGAAGGTTTAGCTTTGTAGCTCTGTAATAAACTGTTTTCCAACAGTGGCTGTACCATTTTGCATGTCCACTAGAAATGAATGAGCGCTCTGTTGCTTTGCATCTACACCAACCATTGGTATTGTTAGTGTTTCGGATTTTAGCTATTTTAATGTGTGTGTAGTGGCATTGATTGTTGTTTTAATTTCCATTTCCCTAGTGACAAATGATGTTCAGTATCTTTTCATATGATTATTAGCCAGCAGTATAACTTCTTTGTTAAGTAAGTTTTTTTCACATCCTTTGTCCATTTTTTATTAGGTTGTTTGTTTTCTTATTATTGTGTCTTAAGTATATATTTTCATAAAATTCCTTTCTCATATATGCAATTTGTAAATATTTCCTCCCAGCCTATGGCTTGTATTTTCATTTTCTTAACAGTATCCTTCACAGACCAAATAATGTATTTTAATAAAGTCCAACCTATCTTTTTTTCTTCCACGGATTGTGCTTTTGGTGTTGTATCTAAAAACTGATCGCTAAACCCAAGGTCACGTAGATTTTTTTCTTAGGTTTTCTTCTAGTAGATTTAATAGTTTTGCATTTTATATTTAGGTCTATCATCCATTTTGAATTAACTTTTGTGTAAGGTATAACGTCTGTGTCTAGGTTCATACTTTTGCACATGAACCCCAATTGTTTGAGCACCATTTGTTGAAAATACTATCCTTTTTCCATTGCCTTTGCACCTTGTGTAAAAAAAAATCAATTGGCTTTATTTGTGTTTGTCCAATTCTGGGCTACCTATTTTGTTCCATTGATCTATGATTCTATTCTTTTGCCAGTATCATTATTTTTTGTTAGTTGTAGATTTTTAAGTGAGCCCTGAAATAGGGTAGTGAGAGACCTCTAACTTTGTATTGTGTATTCACACAATATTGTGTATTGTGTATTTGTGTGTGTATTCAGTATCGTGTTAGCTATTCTAGTTCCCTTGTCTTTCCATACAAATTTTGGAATCAGTTTGTCAATATCTACAAAATAGCTTGGTGGGATTTTAATTAGGATTGCACTGAATCTGTAGATCAAGTTGGGAAAAATTGACGTCTCAACAATATTGAGCTTTCCAATCAATGAACGTGGAATAGTATTAATTCATTTAGATCTTCTTTAATTTCTTTCTTCAGAGTTTTGTAGCTTTCAACATATTTATCTTCTACACATTTTCTAAGATTTATAACTAAATACTTCATTTTTGCTGGTGCTATTTTAAATGGTATTGTGTTTTTGTCTGTTTCCTTTCAAAAATCCAATTTCCTATTGCTGGTGTATAGAAAAACAATTGACTTTTTCATATTGACCTTGAATCCTCCAACCTCGCTATACATGCTTATTTTCTGGACTTTTTGCATATTCTTTGGCGTTTTCTAAATAGAGAATAATGGTATTTGTAAATGAAGATCATTTATTTCTTCCTTTCCTGTCTGTACAACTTTTATTTCTTTTTCTTGTCTTACTACACTAGCTAGAACATCCAGTATGATGTTGAAAGGAATGGTGAGAGGCCATCCTTGCCCTATCCCTGTTATTGGTGGTGGGTATGTGTTCAGTCTCTTATCAGGTATGATGTTAGCTATAGGCTTTTCATACATACCCTTTATTTGATTAAGGAAGTTTCCATCTCTTCAATTTTTAGTCTTTTTTAAAATCATGAATAGGTCTTAAATTTTGTTGAATTATTTTTCTGAATCTATTGATATGATCATATGTTTCTCTTATTGAGTCTGTTATAATGGCAATTTACTTAATTGCCTTAAGAATGGTGAACAAGTCTTCCATTGTTGGATTGTAGCCCCCTGGACCTGAAGTATTATCCTTTTTTATATTCATGGATTCAACTAGCTAATTTTTGTTAAGGAATTTTTATCTATATTCATGAGCGTTATGGGTATGTAGTTTTCACTTCCTATAATGTCTTCTTTTATAACAAATCAATTTTATTGATACATATTAATAAAACATACAATCCATCCAAAGTGCACAATCAATGCTATTTGGTATAATCACATAGTTGTGCATTCATCACTTCAATCATTATTAGAGCATTTTCAATATTTCAATAATGATAAAAAGCAAAAAACAAACAAAAATTCATCTCCTCTTAATCTCTCTGTGCCTACCTTACTGTATATAGCAGCTATTTCTGACTATTCTCGCTTGCTTATTTATTCATTTAAAAGCTGTTTTATTGAGATATATTCACATACCATACAATCTAGCATTCATGACCACAAAAATATTAGAACAATATAAATTTTCCAAAATGAAAAACCTGGCACCACTTATCAGTCACTGCTCAATCCCTCTATCCTTCCCCACCCTACATAGCCACTAATCTAATTTCATCTTTATAAATTAATTTATGTTTACATTTTATATAAGCGGTATCATATAACATCTAGTGCTTTGTGTCTGGTTTCTTTCACTTAGCATAATTTTTTGTCTGATATTTTCATCTTGTAACATTAACATACATATGCTCAGTTTCAAAGAAAAACAGTCTAATATATGCAATATTATCCATATTCATATTTCACATGAGGTTTTACTATGCTATACAGTCCCATGTTACACTTTTTAGCTTTCCTCTAATTTTTATTTTTAAAAGAAACTTAGATTACATAAATGTTATACAAAAAATATAAGGAATTCCTATATGCCCTGCTCCCTAACCCTCTCATATTTCCCCACTTCAACAACATCCTTCATTAGTGTGGTACATTTGGCACAATTGATGAACACATCTTGGAGCATTGTCACTAAGCAGTCATTATAGTTTACATTGTATTTTATATTTTCTTCCGCACATGTTTGCAAGTTATGACAAGATATACAATGGCCTGTATCTGTCATTTCAATGTCGTTCAGGAAAATCCCCAAGACACAAAATTACTTCCAAATTACACCTGTTTTTCCCTCTTCCTCCTCTCAGAACCTCCAGTGGTTACTGCCTCCACATAAATGATTAAAGTTATTCCATTTCTAGGATCACAAAAAGTCTACTGTAGAACAGCTGTAAGTCTACTCTACTCCATCGTTCATCCCCCAATCCTGAGTAATCTGTGATGGTGATGCCCACTCCACCTCTAATTGAAAGAAGACTGCTATCTCATGGGACAAATGGATGGCACTCTCTTGCTTGCAGTTGTAGACTCTCTTGGTTCCGTGGGATGGTCATTGTCCATCATCATCTCCTTGTTAGTTGTCCTGGGTGAGTCCAATGAACTGGAGAGTAGGTGTTGCAAATCCCTTGAGATTCAGAGCCCAGCTGGTGATAGACAGCCCAAAGATTATAGTCTCTTGAATGTACACCTATCAACCCCAGTACTAATTATAGGTTTAAGTAGAAGAGGCAGAAGAGCCATGTTTAGGGAAACCACAACAGAGTCCAACTCTGTCACACTAGGGTCCATAAATTCCAAAGAAGGGCCCACTGGCAAGGCATCAAACTTCTGAGTTATGTGCCCTGATTATAGTGTCTGGATATATTCTTTTGGTTATTGTGTGACTCTCCACCCACCATGACAATGCCCCATAAACAACTGAACACATTTTATATGCCTTATATGTATGCCTGGGAGTCATGTCCCATGCTGGGTTTGACTTAGAGAAAGGCCACATTTGAGCAACAAGGAGGATCTCAGGAGGTAACTCCTAATACTAGGCTCAATTTCAATTTCAAGAGTAAAGATTCATAAATACCATCATCAATATTAAGGGACCATCAAGGGACCATCCTACTTCACTAGTCATTGCTCTTGAACTTGGGATTCTTGCTGTTCCATTAAAGAATGTGGCAGAGCTCCCCAGGATGGGAATTTGATAGTCTTTTGGTTATTGTGTGAATCTCCACCCACCATGACAATACCCCATAAACAAGTGAACACATTTTATATGCCTTATATGTATGCCCAGGTGACCCTCCTCCCATGTCTCCCCTATCATTGACAACCCCAAAAATAATCCTTCCCTGTCATAGTGGTAATTGTTCTGTGATCCAATGTCTTCAAAAATGAAGCCAACAAAATAGCCAAATATAATTAATAAGAAAATGGAATAATAATGATAGTTTTAAAAGTAAGAAATAAAATACAAAAAATTTAAAAATATAAAAATTAAGTTTTGGAATAATAAAAATAACAAAAAAATACAAATTTTTTAACATTGTGTTTCATAACTGTAAAATCTGTTGTCTTGTATGTACAGTAACATTTTCTTCCATTTATTCCCCCAGTGTCTTACTTTTTTCATTTTGTCTTCAAAGAAGTTTTAGGTTACTAAAAAGTCATGTACAGAATATAGGTGATTCCCATTTACCCAACATCCTCCCCCTTTTCCCCTCTCAATAACATTTTTATAGTATTTTATTAATTTATTTATCCCCCCCCCCAGTTGTCTGCTCTCTATGGCCATTCACTGTGTGTTCTTCTGTGACCGCTTCTATTCTTATCAGTGACACTGGGAATCTGCATTTCTTTTTGTTGTGTCATCTTGTTGTGTCAGCTCTCCATGTGTGTGGCGCCATTCTTGGGCAGGCTGCACTTTCCTTCGCACTGGGCAGCTCTCCTTACGGGGTGCACTCCTTGTGCATGGGGCTCCCCTATGAGGGGGACACCCCTGCGTGGCAGGGCACTCCTGGCGCACATCAGCACTGTGCATGGGCCAGCTCCACAGGGGTCAAGGGGGCCTGGGGTTTGAACTGCGGACCTCCCAGGTAGTAGACGGACACTCTATCCATTGGGCCAAGTCTGCTTCCCTTAATAACATTTTATATGTGGATGGTACATTTGTTACAATTGATGTACAAATATTGAAACATCACTACTAAACATGGTCAGTTGTTTACATTATGGTTTACATTTTGGACTGTACACTTTTATAAATTTTTATTAAATTTAACATGGTCTGTATCTGTCCTTGCACTTACATTGCCCCAAAATGCCCCATGTTCCCTCTATTTTATTCCTCCCTCTCTCTCCCATCAGGACCCCTGGCAACCTCCAGGCTTCACTCCTTGAAGAACAAGATGCGTAGGTACTGGCAACAATATTGAGGCCCTGACATACTGTTCTGTCTTCCCTTTTTAAGCACTGCCTATGCTCTGGTGGGACTCCAGCCTCTCTATTTAAAAATATAGCAGGACTCCCCAGGATGGAAGTTCAACACCTTCCTTCTCATTATGTGGATCTCCACCCACTGATACAACCCATTAAGAGAAAATGAACACACATTCTCACACTCCCTAGAAGCCTGCCCCAGGTGCGTGCACCCTGTCCTGAATGCCATATCTAACATCCTAAACAGGTAACCCTCCCCTGCCATGTTGCCAAAAGAACATTCCCAACATTGTAGTTTTAACCACATACCCACCAATCCCCAATGTTCACCTGTTCCCTCCCCCAAACTTCCCCCCAGATCCAAGGACAGTCCAACTCACCCTCCCCAACCTACCCACCTCACAATTCAGCACTGCCCAATCCAAAAGTATCACTGCATCACTGTCATGCCCTTCCACTACATGACTACACACTTTCACCTTTTAGATTTTGCACATTTGGGCATTGGTTCACAACCTACTCCCTTTCAAACACTTGTAAACATATCTCCCAAACTCTAGTTCAGTGAGTCTGCTCAATTTACTTAATTCATATCAGTAAGATCATGTAATATTTGTCCTTCAGTGCCTGACTTACTTCATTCAATGTAAGGTCTTCAAGATTCATCCATGTTATGCTGTGTGTTAATACTTCATTTTTTCTTACAGCTGAATAATATTTCTCTGTATGGATATATCACAATTTGTTTATCCTTTCATCTGTTGATGGGCATTTGGGTTGATTCTAACTTTTGGCAATAGTGAATGATGCTGCTATGAACATTGGTTACATATATCTGTTCATGTCCTTGCTTTCAATTCTTCTGGGTATATACCCAGCAGTGGGATTGCTGTATCATATGGCAGTTCTATAGTAAGCTTTCTGAGGAACTGCCAAACTGTCCTCCACAATGGCTGCATCATTCTACATTCCCACCAGGAGTGGATAAGGGTACCCATTCCTCTACATCCCCTCCAACATTTGTAGTCCTCTATTTTGTAAATAGCTGCCAGTCTAATGGGAGTAAGATGATATCTCATTGTAGGTTTAACTTTCATTTCCCTAATAACAAGTGATGTTGAGCATCTTTTCATGTGCTTTTTAGCCATTTATATTTCTTCTTTGGAGAAGTGTCTATTCAAATCACTTGCCCATTTTTAAAATGAGTTGTTTGTCTTTTTTATTTTAGAATTGTAGGATTTCTTTATATGCGCAGGATATTAGGCCACTATCAGATAAATGGCTACCAAATATTTTCTCCCATTGAGTATGGTGCCTTTTCACATTCTTGACAAACTACTTTGAGGTGCAAAATTTTTAAATTTTGAGGAGGTTCCATTTGTCTGTTTTTCCTTTCATTTCTCGTGCTTTTGTTGTCAAGTTCATGAAACCATTTCCTAATACAAAATCCTGCGTATGCTTCCCTACATTATCCTCCAAGATCTTTATCATCTTGGCTCTTATATTTAAATATTTGATCCATCTTGAGTTAATTTTTGTATAAGGTATAAGATGGTGTCCTTCTCTCATTCTTCTGGATATGTTATCCAGGTCTCCAATCACCATTTTTTGAAGAGGCATTTCTCACCCAGTTGAATGGACTTGGTGGCCTTGTTAAATATCACTTGACTGTGTATGTGAGGATCTATATTAGAACTTTCAATTCAGTTCCATTGGTCAGTATATCTATCCTTATGCCAATACCATGCAGTTTGACCATTGTAGCTTTGTAGTATGTTTTAAAGTTAGGTATTGTGATTCCTCCAATTTCATTTTTTTTCAATATGTCTTTGGCTATTCAAGGTCTCTTTCTCTTCCAAATAAATTTCATAGTTAGCTTTCCCAATTCAGTAAAAAATGCTGTGGTGAATTTTATTGGGATTATGTTAAATCTGTGGTTCAGTTTGATAGACATCTTAATGATGTTTAGTCTTCCTATCCATGAACAGGGGACATTCTTCCATTTATTTATGTCTTCTTTGATTTCCTTTACCAGTGTTTTGCAGTTTTCTGCATATAAGTCATTTACATCTTCAGTTAAATTTATTCTAGGTATTTGATTCTTTTAGTTGCTATTGTAAATAGCATTTTTTTCTTGATTTCCTCCTCAGATTGCTCATTATTGGTGTACAAAAATGCTACTATTTTTGCAAATTGATCTTATAACCTGCCACTTTACTGAAATCATTTATAAGCTCCAGAAGCTTTGTTGTAGATTTCTCAGGGATTTCTATATATGGGATCATGTCATCTGCAAACACTGAAATTTTTACTTCTTCCTTTCCAATTTGGATACCTTTTATATGCTTTTCTTGCCTAAGTGCTCCAGCAATACTTCTAATACAATGTTAATAACAGCGGAGAATGTGAGAATCCTTGTCTTTTTCCAGATCTTAGAGGGAAAAGGACTTCACCATTGAACGTGATATTAGCTATGGGTTTTTCGTATATGCCATTTATGATGAGGAGGAGGTTCCTTCTATTCCTACCTTTGCAGTGTTTTTATCAGGAAAGGGTGCTATATTTTGTCGAATTATTTTTCTGCATCTATAGAGACGATCATGTGATTTTTTTCTTTCTATATGCTTATACGATATATTACATTGATTGATTTTCTTATGTTGAAACATCCTTGCACACCCAGAATGAAACTCACTTGGACATGGTGTATAATTTTTTGATGTATTGTTGAATATGACTAGGAAGTATTTTCTTGAGGATTTTAACATCTAGGTTAATTAGAGAGATTGGTCTATAGTTTTCCTTTCTAGTGTAGTGGTATCTTTGGCTTTGGTATCAGGGTGATGTTGGCATCATAGAATGTGTTAGGCAAAGTTCCCTTCACTTCTATATTTTGAAAGAGTTTGAACAGGATCAGTGTTAGTTCTTTCCAGAATGTTTGATAGAATTCACCTGTGAAGCCATCTGGTCCTGGGCTCTTCTTAGTTGGGAGGTTTTTGATGACTAATTCTATCTCATTACTTGTGATTGTTCTGTTGAGTTCACCAATTTCTTCTTTTTTCACTGTAGGCTGCTTGTGTGTTTCTAGGAATTTATCCATTTCCTCTAAATTATCCATCTTGTTGGCATAAAATTTTTCAAAAATCCTCTTATGATACTCTTTGTTTCTGTGGAGTCAGCATGATATCCCCTTCCTCAATTCTTATATTCTGTATTAATCTTCTCTGTTTTTTCCTTGTTAGTCTAGGTAAGGGTTTGTCAATTTTATTAATCTTCTCAAAAAAGCAGCTTGGGTTTTTATTTTTTCTAGTCCTTTCTTATTTTCACTTTCATATAGCTCTGGTCTAATCTTTGCTATTTCCTTCTTTCTACTTCCTTTGGGGCTAGTTTGTTGCTCTTTTTCTAATTCCTCCAGGTGTGCAGTTAGGCCTTTGATTTTAACTATTTTTTTTAACATAGGCATTATGGCTATGGATTTCTCTCTCAGTACAGCTTTTGCTGCACCCCTTAGATTTTGATATTTTGTGTTGGCATTTTCATTTTTTTAAATGCAGTTACTGATTTCTTTTGTGATTTCCTCCTTGACCCACTGTTTGTCCAACAGTATGTTGTTGAACTTCTTTATCTTTGTGTCTACTGGTTCTCTGCACCTTACCTATTTCCAGCTTTATTCCATTGTGGTCTGTGAAATTACTTTGTATAACTTCAATTTTTCTGAATTCATTGAGAGTTGTTCTGTGTCCTAGCATGTGGTCTATCCTGGGGAATGCTTCATGTGCATTCAAGAAGAATGTATATCCCACTGTATTTGGGTGTAATGTTCTGTATATTTCTATTAGGTCCAAATCTTCTAATTATTTATTCAAATCTTTGATTCTTTATTGATTCTCTGTTAGAATGTTCTGTTTACTTATGATATTGGTGTATTAATGCCCCCCACTATAAATGTAGAGGCATCTATTCTTCCACTTCATTTTTCCAATGTTTGCCTCATGTATTTTGAGGTGCCCTGGTGTCATGCATAAATGATTATGATTGCTCTTTCTTCTTGATGGATTACCCCTTTTATTAAAAATAGTGTCCTTCTTTGTCTCTTACAATACATTTGCAATTAAAGTATATTTTGTCTGATATTAGTATAGCTACTCCTGCCATTTTTTGATTATTGTTTGCATGTAAAATTGTTTTCCAACCATTTACTTTCAGCCTCCTTCAATCCCTGGGTCTAAGGTGGGTTTCTTGTAGACAGGTCATATTTATTTATCCATTCTATCAATTTTTGTCAAATGGTGACTTTAATCCATTAAGATTCAATTTTATTACTATCAAGGAATTACATTAGTCCTATTTTCTTTAGGTTTATGTATACCATATGTTGGTTTTATTTCTCTTTTCATCTTTTTAGTTGTTCTGACACACTCCTCCAACTCTGTCCCTCCTGGTTTTTTTTTCTTTTTGACCTGCAGAACTCCCTTTAGTATTTCTTGAAGGGCAACTGTCTTATTGACATACTCCCTTAATTTATGTTTATCTATGAATATTGTGAACTCTCCCTCATTTTTGAATGCCAACTTTGCTGGATAGAACATTTTTGACTGAAAGTTTTCTTTTCTTTTAACACCTTAACTATGTCATACCACTGCTTTCTTGCTTCCAGGGTTTCAGATGAGAAATTTGCACTTAATCTTATCGAGCTCCCATTGTATGTGATGTATCTTTTTCCTCTTGCTGCTTTCAGTATTCTCTCTTTGTCTTGAGCATTGAACAATTTGACAAGTATATGTCCTGAAGTAGGCCTGTTAGGATTTATACTCTTTGGGGTGCTCTGTACTTCGTAGACATATAGGTCCATGTTCTTCAATAGGGTTGGGAAGTTTCAGTCATTATTTCCTCCAACACATTTTCTGTCCCACTTCCCTTCTCTTCTCCCTCTGGGATGCCTATAATGCATTTTGTGTTGTCATTCAAATCCCTGAGTCCCTACTGGATTTTTTCTATCTTTTTATCTATCTGTTCTACTATCCATTTGATTTCTCCTGTACTGACTTCCACATTGCTGAGTCTTTCCTCTGCATGTTCAAATCTGCTTTTATGTGCTTCCAGAGTATTTTTTTATTTCTTTTTTTACATCATTCATCACCATCATATCCGTTATCTTTTTATATATATTTACAATTTCTTTTGTGCATTTTCCCAGTGTTCTTAATGCCCTTAATCTGTTCCTTCATTTCATTAAGAAAGCAGTGATATTTGTTTGGGCATATCTGATTAGTTCTTGCATGTTCTGCATCTCCTCCTGTTTTTTATTTGGTTAATTGGACTGGGCCATGTCTTCCGGTTTCTTAGTATGGGTTTTAATTCTTTGTTCGTGTCTAGGCATTGGTTTATCTTGATGGTTTTGTTCAGTTGATTAGCTTCTCTTTCTAATTTAGGGTTTTCTTTTTTTGTTTTGTTTTGTTTGTGTGTGTGTGGTAAGTTTTCATTTTGACACTTCATTCCTCTTATTCTATTTCCTTTCTGTTGCCTGTGTTCCCTTGAAAAAAAATAAGACCAGAAAAAAGGAAGTAGGTAATAAGGGGAAAGGATAATAGTAATAATAATAACAGTAAAATATAGAAGAGGAACAGTATAAGAAAATGAACAATTAACTCAAGTAATCAGTGCAGAGGAATAAGAATAAAAAAGTGGAGTACAAACAATTAGATGAGGAAACAAATTGGGAAAAATATATAGTATGAATTAAAAGGCAAGAATGATGAGAAGAGAGGAAAAAATAAAAGACAAATAGAAAAAAATAAAAGAAGAAAGGAAACAGAGGAAAAAGAGAGAGAGAAATAAAGACAAGAAAGACTGAAGACCAAACAAAAAGAGTTAGAATGTAAGAACAACTACAGAAAGTAGAAGATAGAAAGATGAAGGAAAGAAAAATAATAGCATACGTAGACAAAATTAGGAAACAACAAAAAAAGTGAAACAAAGGAAGGGGAAACACAAGAAAAAAGAAACAAGACAGCAGCATGGTTTTTCCTAGGATTCTTTATCTCTTTGTCCAGTTCCCTCCAGATCAATGCCCTGAAGCCTCCTGCTTTGTGGATTCCCAAAACAGCTCACTTGGTTAGGATTTTGCCCCTTCTCAGCCTTTTTTTCTTGAGAGAGCTGGAGAGTGCACACCTAAACCAATTCCATCTTGTCAGATCTCCTCATTTTCTTCTTTTTTAAATGAAGCTTCAGGCCTCAGACTGCTTGAGCCAACAGTGATTAATTAAGCTGTAAACTAAGGTCAGGCTGAATAAATGGTTTTTCAAGTCTGTTCAGACCCTAAGTTCTCTCCTTTCAGCAGGCAATGTACTTTTTAATTAAGAATTTAAATTTCACATCCTATCCACCCCTTTCACTTTTGATCTAAATATATCTGACCTTGGTGGTATAAAGGAATGGATTCAGACTGTGCTTGACTATTTGTTATGCAAAGGGTTAATCAGGAAATCAAAAGAACAAAAGTCAAATCAAGAAAGTCAGGAAGGAATCCAGGTCAGGCTTTAGAATTAAGCAGGGCTGGAGCAGATACGCCTCATTTGAATTCCCTTGTTACAAAAAATATTTAAGGTGACTCCATTATGTATAAACTGTTCATTTCATACAGCATTTTCTAACACTGTATTGGTATATATAGTTTTTGCACAGGTACCCTCTCACTAATTGAAGGGTAAGCAACATTAACAAAGGCAAAAAGGATTAGTCACTACTGTTTATTGAGTTACCATGTGCTAGATAGTCTGCTATTTATTCTAATTTAATTCTCCAGAAAATTCTGTGAGGACAGGAATATTGTACATATTTGCATGGTGAGGAAATTGTTGCTCACCAAAGTCACAGAACAAATAGCAGAACTGAGGTTTGACTCTCGTCTTTTTTTTTTTTTTCCTCAAAGTCCATTAACTTTCTGCTGTGTCAAGATTTTTATTCTTATATATAATTTTTTGGGGGTGTTTTAATGATCCTAAGTCTATAGGAAAATTGTAAAAGTAACATTAAATTTGAAAGTATCTTTGACATTATTTACTTCAATAACTTCCTTCACAATTGGGGAAAATGAGGAATGAGAAAGTCAAGTGACTTGCTGAACAAGTAAGCACTTGTTCCATGACTGAAACAAAGAAAGTGAAGATAGAATTTACCATATCTGCAGTGAGATTTGATTCGATGAAACATCACAATTAGAAAGAAACCTGTTGGGGAAAACAATATATTGGACATTTTTAGATGAAGAAACCTTTGGAGGTTACTGAATTTAAAGCATATGTGGCTCAAACAGTTGGGTGCCCATCTACCACATGGGAGGTCCCAGGTTTGGTTCCCAGTACCTCCTGAAGAAGAAGAGCAAGACAGTGAGCTGATGTGACAGACTGGCTTGGTGAGCTGATGCAACACGATGATGCAATGAGAAGATGCAATGAAGAGACACAACAAAGAAACACAATTAGAGACACAACAAATAGGGTGTGAGATGGCTCAAGTGAAGGGGCACCTCCCTCCCACATGGGAGGTCCCAGGTTCAGTTCTCAATGCCTCCTAAAAAGATGAGCACACAACGAACAGACACAAAGAGCAGACAGTGAGTACAAACAATGGGAGGTATAAGAAATAAATATTAAAAAAATAAAATAAATCTTTTACATAAAGATTGTTTCAGTGGAAAATGCTGAAGTAAACAATATTTCCCACTTTATATCCCATTCATATTTTTAAATTGAGAAAATTGTCAATTCACGTGCAAAATTTCTGTTTTTGTTTTTGTTTTTGGGTCTCTGAGATTTTGTCCCTTAATGTCTTTCCAATTATGGCCTTTTTTTAAATTTCGGAGAATTTGGAGGTTTATAGAAAAACCATGCATAAAATACAGAGTTCGCATATGCCACCATATCATTAACACCTTGCATTAGTATAGTAAATTGGTTACAATTGATGCAACTACGTTTTTGTGATTGTACTACTAATTATACTCCATGGTTTTCATTAGGGTTCACTGTGTTATACAGTCGTATGCTTTTGTATTTGTTGTTGTTTTTAAATTTTTATTCTAGTAAAATATATACAACCTAAAATTTCCACTTTTAGCCACATTCAAATATATACTTCAGTGCTGTTAATTACATGCACAATGTCATGCTACCATCACCACCAGGTATTACCCAAACTTTCCATCAATACACATAGAAACCTATAAAATTTAATCTTTAATTTCCCCATTCCCTATCCCCACTCTGGCCCCTGGTAACCTACATTCCAGTTTCTGACTGTCTCAGTTTGATTATTCTAATTATTTCATATTAGTGATATCATATAATATTTATGCTTTTGTTTCTGGCTTATTTCAATCAACATATTATCTTCAAGGTTCATCCATGTTTTGCATATAAAAGCATTCCTTTCCTTTTGTGCAACTGAATACTATTCCATTGTATGTATATACCACACTTTGTTTATCCATTCACCAGTTGGCCATAAATATGAGAGTTGATTTCTGAACTTCTAATTCAATTCCATTGGTCTCTCTCTATATAAATCTGTCCTTGTGCCACTACTATACTGTTTTAATTACTGTGGTTTTGTAATAAGTTTTAAAATCAGTAAGTATGAGACCTCCAGCTTTGTTCTTCTTTTTGAAGATGGTTTTGGATATTCAGGACCTCTCACCCTTTCATATAAATTTGAAGATTGGGTTTTCCTTTTATGCAAGAAGGCTGTTAGAATTTGGATTGGGATTACTCAGAATCTGGAAATCACTTTGGGTAGTATCGACATCAAATCAATATTTAGTCTTCCAATACTTCCATATATTAAGTCTTCTTTGATTTTTTTTAACAAGGTCCTTTAAAACCTTGGTTATATTTAATCCTAGATATTTGATTCTTACATTTGCTATTTTAAGTAGATTTTCAAAAATTTCTTCTTCAGGTTGTTCATTACTAGTGTATAAAAACACTACTGATTTTTGGTGTTCAGCTCGTACTCCGCCACTCTGCTGAATTTGTGTACTACTTCTCTTAACTCTGTTGTGGATTTTTCAGGATTTTCTGTATTTAAGATAATGTTATCTGCAAATAGGGAAAGTTTCATTTCTTCCTTTCCAATTTGTATGTCTTTTTTCCTTACCTAATTGCTCTAGGTAGACGTTAGAGTAAAATGTTGAATAACTGTGGTTACAGTGGGTATACTTGTCTTTTTCCTAATCTGAGAGAGAAAGCTTTTGGTCTTTATCACTGAATTGATGTTAGTGGTGAGTTTTGTATATATGCCCTTTATTGTGTTGAGGAAATTTCCTTCTCTTCCTATTTTTCTAAGTGTTTTTATCAAGAAGTAGTGCTAGATTTGTCAGTAGTGTAGATTTGCCTTTTCTTCATCAATTGAGATGATCTTGTGTGTTTCTTTCTTTTGTTCAGTTAATAGGGTTAATTACATTAATTGATTTTCTTATATTGAACCATCCTTGCAGCCAGGATAAATCCCACTTGATCATGATATATAATTCATTTATTATGATGTTGGATTCACTTTGCAAATATTTTCTTGAGAATTTTTGCATCTAAATTCATTGGAGATATTGGTCTCTAATAATCTGTCCTTGTAGCATCTTTATCTGGCTTTGATATTGGGGTGATGTTGGCCTCATAGAATGAATTAGGGAATGTTCCCTCCTATTCAATTTTTTGGAAGAGTTTGAGAACAATTTGTGTTAATTCTTCTGGGAATGTTTGGTTAAATTCACCTGTGAAGCCATCTGGTCCTGGGTTTTTCTTTTTTGGGAAGTTTCTGATTACTGATTCAATCTCTTTAATCATTATTGCTTTGCTGAGATCGTCTGTTTCTTGTCAAGTCTGTGTAGATAGCTTATTTCTAGAAAATTGTTTATTTCATCTAAGTTATCTAATTTACTGGTTTACTGTTGTTCACATTATCCTTTTATAACCATTTTTATTTCTGTGGGGTTATGAGAGCAAGGACCCCCATTTCATTTCTGATTTTAGTTATTTGTGTCCTCTCTCTTTTTATCTTTGTCTGTCTCTCTAAATGTTTGTCAATTTTATTGATCTTTTTAAGAACTAACTTTTGCTGTTGTTAATTCTCTCTATTGTTTCTTTGTTCTTCATTTCACATAGCTCCATCATATTCTTTTATTTTTCCTTGTTTCTGCTTAGTCTGAGTTTACATTGCTCCTCTTTATTCTTACATCCTCCAGTTGTAAGGTTAGGTCTCTGGTTTGAGTTCTTTCTTTTTCTTAATGTAGGCATCTATAGTTATAATGTTCCCTCTAAGCACTGCCTATGTTGCATCCATAAGTTTTTTTTAACACTTTTTAAAATAAGGTTAATAGATCACAAAGAATGTTACATTAAAAAACATATGAAGTTCCCATATAACCCACTACCTACACCCCCACTCCTATCACTTTTGTAAATTGTATTTTTTAAAGATATATACATCTCAAAACATGTTACATTAAAAAACATAAGAGGTTCCCGTATACCCCTCACTTCCGCACCCGACTCCTCCCACACCAACAACCTCCCCCATCATTGTGGGACACTCATCGCTCTCAGTGAACATATTTTGGAGAAATGCTGCACCACATGGATAATAGTTTACCCTATAGTTCACACTTTCCCCCAGTCCATTCAGTGGGTTATGGCAGGATATATAAAGTCCAGCATCTGACCCTGCAATATCACTTAGGACAACTCAAAGTCCCAAAACTGCCCCCAAATCACATCTCTTCTTCCCTCTCTCTGCCCTCAGCAACTACTGTGGTCATTTTCTCCACCTCAGTGCTACAATTTATTCCATTGCTAGTCACAATATTTTTATAGTACAATATCAGTAAGTCAATTCTAATCCACATTTTTTTCCTCCATTCTGTGGACCCTCGGATGGTGATGTTCACTGCACCTCTAGATCAAGAGGGGGCTTAGAATCCACATGGATGATGGATGCAATTTTTCTGCTTGCAGTTGTAGGCACACTTGATTCCCTTGTGTGGTGGTTGACCTTCTTCACTTCCATGTTAGCTGGCCGGGGTAAGTCCAATAAACCAGAGGGTAGGAGTTGCAAGTCTGCTGAGGCTCAGGACCTGGCTGTCACATGGGCAGTCCAGAGATTCAAGTCCTCTGAGTATATACCATCCTTAGGGTCAATGACAGGTTCAGTACAAGTAACAGAAGAGGCATGTGTAGAAAGGTCCCATCTGAATCTAGCTCCATCACACTCAGGAGCACAAATTCCAAGATAGGGCCTTCTGATATGGCACAGAACTCCAAATCCATCTGCCATGACTATATACCCTGTGGGTCTCCATAGCCTTCAGGAGAACCAGTATCTGGGGTTGAATCTACTTTGGCTTTTTCTGGGGTCCTGCTGAGGCAGACAGAAGCATGACCCCTCTGATGACCTCCTGGCTTTTTTTGAAGACTTTTAGCCATATAAACTCATTTGTCATTGCCATTTCCCCCTTTTATTCAAGGTCAAAAAGCAGTTTTTAGCACTTGATCCAATATGTAGGCTGAGACATTCTGCTGGTCTGAGTTGGCTTTTTATTCAAGGTCTCTTTCTAGTTGCATCGCCAGCTAGTGATTGGTAGTAATCCCTTGGCACCAGGGAGGTTCATCCCCAGGACTCATGGTCCATGCTGGGGGGAAAGTAATGCACTTACATGCTGAGTTTGGCTTAGAGACTGGCCACATGTGATAAACATGGAGGCTCTCAGGAGGTAACTCTTAGGCACCCTGCAGCTCTAGGCCTAGTCCATATTTCAGGCACACAGGCTCTTAAGCATAGTCATCAGTATCAAGGGCTCATTATTGGACCATCCTTCCTTGTTGGTCTTTACCATTGCACTTGGGGGATTATTGCTGTTCCATTGGAGAATGTGACAGAGCTGCCCTGGGTAGGAACTCAGCACTCCCCCAGCTGAGTTTTGTAACTGTACCTACTATGAAAATACCCAACATATATCAGAACATTTTTATGTCCCTGTATATACATGCCCTGGAGAACTCCCTCCCACCTATGGACCCCCCATCAATTACACCCCACACCAGAGTTCCTCCGCTAACATAGTTGAACCTCACTGGGGTCCAAAACTTCTTCAACAATGAAGCCTCATATAATGCCAAATTCATTTAATAGGAAATTGAAATATAGTGATGGGTTTAAAGTTTGGAAATAGAATACATATTAATTTAAAAATACTAAAAGAAAGTAAAAATAAATTGATACATTAAAAAAATGAAAAATATTATAAAGCTTTGTTTTTAACATTTTGCTTTTCATCACTGTAATAGGTGTTTCCTGTATGTAAGGTGGGAAGGCACATTCTTTGATTCCTTCCTCAGGTTTTACATTTTTTCTTTTCCTTTCTTTTCTTTTCTTTCAAATTTTTAATTCTGTCTTCAAAGAAGTTTGAGATCACAGAAATTCACACACACAATATAGGGGACTCACATATAGCCAACATCAAACCATTTTTCCCTTTCCCCAGCAATGATCTTTTTACATGTTCATGTTCTATTTGCTGCAGCTGATGCACAGATTTTGAAACAGAGCTATCAAACTCGGTTCCATTTTGGTTTACATTATGGTTTATATTTTAGACTGTACACATTTTTAAATTTTTAGATTCCTTATGTTTTACATTATGGTTTACATTTTAGCTTATAGACTTTTATACAATTTTGAAGTAAGTTAACATGTCCTATATCCATCATTACATGATCTCGTGGAACACTTCCATTGCCCCCCAGTTGCCCTGCTTCCATCTATTCTATACCTCTGTCCCCCTCCCCTCAGGGCCACAGTGACAATTAATCTTCACTACTTGAGGGACCAGATTTACAGATACTTGCAACGATGCTGAGGCCTTGACATACTAGACTGCCCTAACTGATTGGGAGACCATGATTCTTTTAAGAGACACAATTCCCTCTTTCTGAGAACATCAGGTCTCGCCAGGATGTGGTACACCTTGACACTCATTGTATGGGTCTCCACACAATGATATAACACAGTATGCCAAAATGAGCACTCACACTCTCCTAGAGGCCAGCCCCTGTGCCAGATGCCCCGCCTTAAGTGCCTTAAACATGTAATCCTTCCTTATTATATATATTTTTTCTCTTTATTTTTTTAAATTTTACATTCAAAAAATACAAGAAATCCCTATACACCCCCCAACTCCTTCACCCCACTCCGCCCAAAGAGCTTTCTCAACATTATAGTTTCAACCATATACCTGACAGTCTCCCATATTCAACTGTTCCCCCCATTCCTCCCCCCAATTTCTGGGGCCACCTGACTCATTCTCCAAACTCTCGGCCCTCTCAAGCCTGGAAAATCCCACCCAAAGTTATCCATATGCCCCCATCTTATCCCCTTCCTGTGCAAACACTTACCTCCAGCTTATCATAGACTTCACCCATGTAGGCGTCAGCTCACAACCTTCTTCTCCTCCCCCCCAAATTTCTTTAAGCCTATCTTCCATTCTCTAGCTGAGACATAAACATTTATGATCCTAACAAGGGCACGTCCAAATACATGAGGCAAACACTGGAAAACCTAAGTGAAGGAAAAGACGTCTCTACAGTTATAATGGGGGAATTTAATATACCACTATCACCATTGGACAGACCATCTCAAAAGAGCATCAGTAAAGAAACAAAGACTTTGAACAATATATTAGAGGATCTGGACCTAATAGACATATACAGACCTTTACACCCAAATACAGCAGGATATACATTCTTCTCAAGTGCACATTGGATCATTCTCCAAGATAGACCACATGCTAGGCCACAAAGAATGTCTCAATGAATTCAGAAAGATTATTATACAAAATAATTTTTCTGACCACAGTGGAATAAAGCTGGAAATCTGCAAGGGCCAGAGACCCAGATTTGGCACCAAGATATGGAAGTTAAACAACACACTCTTAGAAAAACAGTGGGTCAAGGAAGAATCTCAAAATAAATCAATAACTACCTTAAAACTAATGAAAATGATAACACAATATATCAAAACTTATGGGATGCAGCAAAAGCTGTACTGAGAGGAAAATTCATAGCCATAAATTCATGCATCAAAAAAGAAGAGAGCTAAAATTGAAGAACTAACTGCACACTTGGAGGAATCAGTAAAAAAAACTACAGACTAACCCCAAGGGAAGACTAACCCCTAAGAAAGAAAGAACAAAGGTCAGAGCAGAAATAAATGAAATAGAAAATAAGAAAGTCCTTGAAAAAATAAACAAAACAAAGAGCTGGTTGTTTGAGAAGACCAATAAAACTGACAAACTCTTAGTTAGACTAACAAAGAAGAGAGAAAGTGCAAATACACCAGATAAGAAATGAGAAAGGGGATATCAACACTAACCCCACAGAAAACAAATCTATCTTAAGGGGATATTTGAAAAACTATATTTCAACAAGAATGACAATTTAGAGGAAATGGACAAATTCCTAGAAACACGTAAGCAACCTACATTCATGAAAGAAGAAATTGACAATCTCAACAAACCAATCTTAAGAGATAGAATCACTCATTAAAAACCTCTCAAGTGAGAAGAGCCCTGGGCCAAATGGCTTCAGAGGTGAATTCTACCAAACATTCTGGAAAGAACTAACACCAATTCTGCTTAAAATCTTCCAAAAAATCAAAACAGAAGGAACATTGCATAGCTCATTCTGGGATGCCAACATTACCCTAATACCAAAGCTAAACAAAGAAACCACAAGAAAGGAAAATTAGAGGCCAATCTCTCCAGTGAACCTAGATGTACAAATCCTCAACAAAATACTTGCTAATAGTATTCAACAACACACTAAATGAATTATATACCATGACCAAGTGGGTTTCATTCCTGCTATGCAAGGACGGTTCAACATAAGAAAATCAATTAATGTAATACACTACATAAACAGATTGAAGGAAAAAAATCACATGATCATATCTATAGTTGCAGAAAAAGCATTTGACAAAATACAGCACACTTTCTTGGTAAAAACACTGCAAAAGATAGGAATGCAAGGAAACTTGCTGAACATGATATAGGGTATATATGAAAAACCCACAGTTAACATCATTTACAATAGTGAAACCCTAAAATCTTTCCCTCTAAGATCAGGAACAAGACAGGGATGCCCAGTATCACCCCTTCTATTTAACACTGTGTTAGAAGTACTTGCTCGAGCACTGAGGCAAGAACCAGATATAAAAGGGATCCAAATAGGAAAGGAAGAAGTCAAATTTTCACTATTTGCAGATGACATGATCCTATATATAGAAAGCCCTGAAAAGTCTACAACAAAGCTTCTAGACTTAGACATCAGTTCAGTAAAGCTGCAGGTTATAAGATCAATGCACAAAACTCAGCAGCATTTCTTTACACCCATAATGAGCAATCTGAGGAGAAAATCAAGAAAATAATATCAATTGCAATGAATATACCACACTAATGAAAGAAACCGTTAATGTGTGGAAAGGTGGAGGTGTGGGGAGTGAGCATATGGGAAACCCTTATATATCTTTATGTAACATTTTATGTAATCTAAGTATCTTTAAAAAAAAAGGCAAGGGCAGAAGTTAAATCATTCCTTCTTTCTCTCTCTGCCTGAACCAATCTGCAAGTATACCTGGGATCTATAATCTGTTATTTTCTTCCATTTCTATTCTCTTCTCTCATTTCATTAACAAACTATTGGCCTAACTAAAAAAAAAGTGACCAGAAAAATCAAATACCTAGGAATACATTTAATTACAGATGTAAAAGACTTATACAAAGAAAACTACACAGCAGTGTTCAAGGAAATCTAAGAAGACCTAAATACATGGAAGAATATTCCCGGTTCATGGATAGGAATATTAAATATTATTAAGATGTCTATCTTACCAAACCAATGTACAGATTCAATGCAATCCCAATAAAAATCCACACAGCATTTTTCAATAAACTAGAAAAACTAACTATGACATTTATTTGGAAAGGAAAGAGGCCCTGAATAGCCAAAGACATATTGAAAAAGAAAAATGTAATTGGAGGAATCACACACTACCTGACTTCAAAACATACTACAAAGCTACAGTAGTGAAAATGGTATGGTATTGGTACAAGGATAGACACAGTGACCAATGGAACCAAATTGAGAGTTCTGATATGGATCTTCACCTGTACATTCATCTGATATTACACAAGGTCACCAAGCCCAGTAAACTAGGAGAGAATGGCTTCTTCAACAAATGGTGCCTGTAGAATTGGATATCCTTATGCAAAAGAACAAAAGAGGATTACCGTCTCACACCTTACACAAAAATCAACTCAAGATGGATCAAAGACCTAAATATAAGAGCCAGGACCATAAAGACACTGGAAAACAATGTACAGGAGCATCTACATGACCTTGTAACAGGAAATGGCTTCATGAAATTCATACCCAAAGCACAAGCAACAAAAGAACAAATAGATAAATGGGACTTCCTCAAAATTAAGCCTTTTGCCCCTCAAAGGAGTTTGTCAAGAAAATGAAAAGAGCGCCTACCAAATGGGAGAAAATATTTGGTAGTCATATATCTGATAAGAGACTAATATCCTGCATATATAAAGAACTGCTATACCTCAAAAACAGAAAGACAACCCATTTAAATAAAGGGCAAGAGATTTGAACAGACTCTTCTCAAAAGAAGAAATACAAATGGCTAAATTGCACATGAAAAAAAAATGCTCAAAATCACTAGCTATTAGGGAAATGCAAATCAAACTACAATGAGGTACCATCTTACTCCCGTAAGACTGGCAACTTTCAAAAAAAAACCCAGAAGACCACAAGTGTTGGAGAGGATGTGGAGGAGTGGGAACACACATCCTCTGCAGGTGGGACTGCAGAAGGATGCCGCCATTCTGGAGGACAGTTTGGCAGATTCTCAGAAAACTAGCTATATCTTTGCCATATGACCCAGCAATTCCACTGCTGGGTATATACCCAGAAGAAATGAAAACAAAGACCAAACCAATATATGCACATCAATGCTCATAGCAGCATTATTCACTATTGCCAAGAGTTGGAATCAACCCAAATGCCCATCAAGAGATGAATGAAAAATAAAATGTTGTATATACATACAATGGACTATTGCTCAGCTATAAGAAGGAATACAGTACAAAAACATGGGATAACATGGATGAATCTTGAGGACCTTATGTTGAGTGAAGCAAGCCAGGCATTGAAGGACAAATACTACATGACCTCTCTGATATGAAGACTTCAAACCAAGCTGTCTCAGAGAACTAGAGACTGGATGATAGGCTTCAAGGAAGTTGGGGGGTGGGGAGGAACGTGGCGGGCTGACAACTACATGGGTGAAATCTCTGATAAGCTGGAGGTAAGTATTTGTATAGGGAAGGGCTAAGATGGGGGCATAGGGATATATTTGGGGGGGGCATTGCAGGCTTAAGAGGGGCTAGGGTTGGGAGGATGGGTCAGCTGGCCCAAGGAATTGGGGGAAGGGCTAGGGGAACACTTGAACATGGGAGATTGTCTGGTATGTGGTTGAAACTATAATGTTGAGAAAATTTTTAGAAAATTTAAAGAGGGATTACCTGTTTAAGTTGCTTAAGGGGGGAATCTGGCACAAAGGCAGGCTTCTAGGGAGTGTGTGAGTGCTCATTTTGTCATAGTGTGTTATATCACTGGGTGGAGACCCATACAATGAGTGTCAAGGTGTACCCACATCCTGGGGAGAACTGATGCTCTCAAACAGAGGCATTGTGTCTCTCAAGAGAATTGGTGACTCCCAGTGGGTTAGGGCAGTCTAGTATGTCAAGCCCTCACCATTGCTGCAAGTATCTGTGAATCTTTAAATATATCACTACTATTTCATTTTCCTATTTATTGAATTTGGCAATACATTAAGCTCAATTTTTGAAGGAGGTTTGGACAACAGAGAGGTTCAACTATGGCAAGGGAGGAATGCTGGTGTGGGGTGCTATTGATGGGGGACACATTGTTGAGAGGGAGTTCTCCAGGGCATGTATATAGGGTAATATAAGTGTTTGAATATATGTTGGGTATTTTCATAGTATTTACAGTTACAAATGACAACTGAGGGAATGCAGAGTTCCTAACTAGGGAAGCTCTGTCACATTCCCCAATGGAATAGCAACAATCCCCCAAGTGCAATGGCAAAGACCAATGAAGAAGGATATTCCAATGATGAGCCCTTGATACTGATGACTATGCTTATGAGCCTGTGTGCCTGAAATATGAACTAGGCCTAGAGCTGTAGGGTGCCTAGGATTTACCTCCTGAGAACCTCCATGTTGCTCAAATGTGGCCAATCTCTAAGCCAAACTCAGCATGTAAAGGCTGGTTCCAAGGGATTACTCCCAATCACCAACTGATGATACAACTGGAAAGAGACCTTGAATAAAAAGTCAACTCAGACCAGCAGAATATCTCAGCCTACAAGTAGTATCATGTCTTAAAAACTGCTTTCTGACCTTGAATAAAAGGGGGAAATGGCAAAGACAAATGAGTTTATATGGCTAAGAGGCTTCAAAAAAATCAGGAGGTCATCAGATGGGTTGCTCTTACACACGCCTCAGCAGGATCCCAGAGACAGACAAAGTAAATACAACCCCAGGTCTGGTGCTCCTGAGGGCTACAGAGACACACATATTCTATGGTATTGGCAGATGTCTCTGGAGTTCATTACCATGTCAGTCAGCCCTACTTTGGAATTTGTGTTCCTGAGTGTGATGGAGTTGGACTCAGATGTGACCTTTCTACACATGACTCTTCTGTCACTTTTACTGAACCTGTTGTTGGTGCTAGGGTTGGTGTGTACTCAGGAGACTTGAAACTCTAGACTTTCCATGTGCCAGCTAGGTGCTGAGCCTCAGCAGAATTGCAACTGCTACTCTCTGGTTCATTGGACTTACCCAGGTCAGCTAACAGGGAAGTGAAGATGCTCAACCACCACACCAGGGAATTGAGAGTGCCTACAACTGCAAGCAGGAGAATTGCATCCATCATCCTTGTGGGATTTAAGTCCCCTCTCAATCTAGAGGTGAGTGAACATCAATATCCCAGGGTCCACAGGATGGAGGAATAAAATATGGATTAGAGTAGACTTACTGATATTCTACTATAGAATTATTGTGACTAGTAATGGAAGAAATTGTAGCATTGATGTGGAGAAATTGTCCATGACAGTTGCTAAGGGCAGGGAATGGGAAGAAGAGATGTGATGTGGGGCCATTTTCAGTACTTGGAGTTGTCCTAAATAACACTGCAGGGACAGATGCTGGACATTATATATCCTGCCATAACCCCGTGAATGTACTGGGGAGTGTGTAAACTACAACGTAAACTATTGCCGATGTGGTGCAGCAGTGTTCCAAAATGTATTCACCAAATGCAATGAATGTGCCACAATGATGAAAAGGGTTGTTGATGAGGGAAGAGTGGTGTGGGGGTGTGTGTGGTATATGAGAACCTCTCATATTTTTTAATGTAACATTTTTAAAATCTATGTATCTTCAAAAAATACAATTAAAAAATGGTGGGGGTGGGCGGTGGGGTATATGGGAACCTCTTAATGTTTTTTAATGTAATGTTTTGCATGATCTATTAACTTTAAAAAAGATAATTAAAAAATTAAATTAAATTAAAGCAAATAAACAAACCAAAAAACACACAACATAGTTGGGTCATGCTTTTCTCTCCATTTAGCCAGTCTCTGCCTATTAACTAGAGAATTAAATCCATTTAAATTTAAAGTAAATACTAGTAAGGCAGGACTGTCTTTGGCCATTTTGCTATTTTGTCATTTTAAGCCTTATACCATTTTTTAAAAACAAATCTATTTTATTGATATATATTAATAAAATATATAATTCATCCAAAGTGTACAATCAATAGTATTTGTTATAGTCACATAGTTGTGTGTTCAACACTTCAGTCTTTATTAGAGTATTTTCATTATTTCAATACTAATCATAATAAAGAAAAAACAGACAAATAAATAAACAAGAAAATTCCTCAACTCTCATTCTCTCTCTCTTTCCCCTGCTGTACATAGCTGTTGTTTCTGGCAAATTTTGCACAATTATTTATCTGTTTATTAAGCAGTTTTATTGAGATATATTCACATACCATACGATCTATACAAAGTGTATAATCAATGGCTTTTACTATAACAGTATATAACATGGTCTCAAAAATTTTAGAACCATTTCATTACTCCAAAAAGAAAGACTCCACAAAACTTAACGTTTCTTCCGCAGAACTACATAACCACTAATCTAATTTCATTTTTATAAAAACATGACCTATATTTACATTTTATATAAATGGAATCATACAGTATGTAGGACCCTGTATCTGATCTTCTTCACTCTGCTTATACTATTTTTTATTAGAGAAGTTGTATTTTACAGAATATTCATGCATAAAATATAGGATTCCCATATACCACCCTATTATTAATACCTTGCATTGGTCTTATACATTTCTGACCCTCAATTACTCTGTTAATGCCTACTCTCATATTTACTGGAATTTTTATACTGTATGATTTTTAAGTCCTTTTTTATATCTTTTTGAGTATGTTTTTTTGTGTATTTCTTTTGTGGTTAACATGGCATTAAAGTTTAAAATACTCTAACAATATATTTGATTTTATATAAACTTTACTTCAGTAGCATTTGAATTCACTGTTCCTATAACCCTTCTTCCCCTATGTTTATTTTTGTACTTGTTACAAATTATATCTTTGTACACGATATGTCTAACACTATAGGCTTATCAATACATTTTAGCCATTTGCATTTTAGTACCTGTAAGAATAAGATGTGCATTTGCATACCAAAAAATACAAACTATTGGCACTTACAATGAGCTGTATGGTTATCGTAAGTCCTTCTTTTTTTATGCTGCTTTGAGCTACTGTCTAATTTCCTTTCCTTTTAGTTTCCTTCACATTGTTTGTAAGGTAGGTCTGGTGCTAATGAACTCCATCGTTTTTTGCTTATCTGGGAATGCCTTAATCCCTCTCTCATTTTTTGAAAGAAAGTCTTGCTGGATATAAAATTCTTGGTTGGCAATTGTTTTCTTTTCATATTTTAAATATTTCCTACCATTGCTTTCATGCTTCCATGTTTTCTGATGAGAAACTGGTACTTAGATCTTATTGTGATTCCCTTGCACATAACGTGTTATTTTCTCCTTACAGCTTTCAGAACTTTCTCCTTGTCCTTGATAGTCAACAGTTTGATTATTTTGTGCCTGGCTATCATTCTCTTTGAGCTTATCCTGTTTGGGGATTGTTGAACTTCTTGAATATGTATATCTATGTCTTTCATTTAATATGAGATGGTATCTGGCATTATTTCTTTGAATATTCCTTCTTCCCCTTTCTCTCCTCTCTCTGGGAATCCCACTATTCATATATCAGTATGCTTGATGGTGTCTCATCTGTTCATTCTTTTATATTCTTGTTTCTTTCTGCTCCTCAGTATGAATCATTTCAATGTTCTCTCTTTGAGATCCCTGAGTTTTGCTTCTGCCACTTCCAATCTGATGTTGAAACTCTCAAAGGAATTTTTCATTTCATTTATTGTGTCCTTCAACAACAATATTTCTATTTGGCTCCTATTGAGAATCTCAAAGTGATTCCCATAATTTTCATTCTTGTTTTCCTCATATCCTTTGTTCTTTATCCATGTTTTCCTTTTCTCCTTGAGTATACTGAGGATCATTTCTTTAAAGTCTTTGGTAAGTCCAAAGTTTGGTCTTCTTCACTGATGGTTTCTGGACATTTGTCTTGTTCCTTTGGATGGGACATCATTTCCTCTTGCTTTGTTTGTCTTGTTATCTTTTGTTGTACACTGGACATTTTAATATTTTAGTGTTAACTCTAGGGTTTAGTCCCTGAGCTGTCTGTTCTTCAAGTATGTATTCAGCTAATGATATGACACAGTGTTTCTTCAAATCCAGGAGTTAATTAAAGCAAACAAACCAAAGCGAAAGCACCTTTCATAGTCTTTGCAAATTGGCGCTGCTTTGGCTGAAGGTCACCTTCAGAGCGGAGCTCTCCTATTAAGAAAATCAGAATGAGACAAATATGACATGAAATTACTCTCTGCCTTATCTTAGCCTATTTGGATCCCTGGAGCCTGCTTCTTTCTCTGGGCTTGTGTTTGCTAGTGGACTTAGGAATCCCCCATTTAGAGTTTACCAGAGTTCAAGTGAAAACCCCTCTACTTCCTTTGAAATAAACTTTCACCCCCTCCTAGGTGCTTCCTTGTGTGACTTAATATAGGTAGTTCTTTGCTCAAGACCACTTTGACTTGTTTCTCACACTGTCACCAGCTACCTACCAGCCATTTCTCTCCCCTCAGGACAAATTCTGGGAGGATGAACTTTAAATAAGTTCCTTGGTTCAGTTCCTCCAAATTCTACCTGGTAAATAATTAGCACTGACATACATGGCACCACGATACATGCACAGGGGCCACACTGCTCACTCAGGAACAGGGCCAGTAACATACAATGGTTGCACAAGCTGCCATCACACACACCCCCGCCCCCACTGTGGAGGTAGGTAGTGAGATGCTAACAAGGGTACCAGGAGCTTCTTATATGGATTTCGATGCTGCATTTTCTAGATTTGGCACTTGCAGTTGATACAGTTCTTTAACTGTTCTCTATAGTTTTGAGGAATTTCACAGCTCTTAAGATTCTTCTGCCCCTTTGCCTGAGGACAGTTGGAATGATGGCTGCACATAGCTGGCCTTCAGTGATCTGAAGTAGGTGATGTTGTAGTTTGAGTCTTTTGTGGACCCAGGAAAATTATAATCTGTGAACATATTGTGAATCTTTGATTATATTAGATTCAGTTCAGAGTCATTTGATTAGATTACTACAGTAAGGCGTAGGTGGGGGTGGGATTTAATCCTCTTTCTGGAGTCCCTTATAAACTGGGTGGTTATATAGTGGGAAAAGGCCACAGACAGAGAAAATCTTCTTGGAGCTGAGAGAGGAAGCTCTGGAAGCCAGAAGCTGAAATCAACAGAACCTAGGAGAAAGAAAGCCACAGGAGCAGAACAAAACCCAGAGGCATCCAGAAGATGAGAATATGGAGCCTGGAGGAAAAGAGAGAGACCAGCAAACACAGCCATTTTGCCTTGCCATGTGCCTGATCCTGCAGCTCCAGGAGAGAGCATCTTCTGATGCAGCCTTGATTTGGACTTTTTTCTTGGCCTAAAAAACGTGAACTTTTAAACTAATAATTCCCCCTTGTAAAAGCCAACCCATTTCTGGTAGATTGCCTTGGTAGCTTTTAGCAAACAAAAACAGTAATCAAAAGTAGTGATCAGCAGTCAGACAACAACCCACCGGGATTTGGAGGGCTATGTCTTTAGCTTTCACCCTGGCACCAGTAAGGTGTGCCAGGAGACTGAGCTGCAGTCCCCACTGCTGCTCATAGGAGGTTGGAGAATGGGGAAATCATAGCCTCTGCAAGAAGAGTGGAACTCACTGCTATTTTCCACTTTATCAGTTTTTTCCTCCCACTCCTCCCTGGATGCTTCACAGTATTCCCCTAGACTCCAGAGTTTTAAGTTAGTTGATTCAGACAGTTCCTGCCAGTTCAATAGTTATTTTGGGGATGGGACTGATTCATGGGGCTTCCTACTCCACCATTTTCCCACATTTGCATGTAGTTTTATGAATTAATACCAAGAATTCTCTTGTACATTTTGCCCATTTTCCCCCAATAGTAATATTTTAAGAAAAATTACAGTATAATAACACAACCAGGATATAAACATTGATATAATCTACTAATCCTTTTCAGATTTCCTCAGTATTAATTGTACTTTAGTATATGTGAATTAAATTCTCTATTTTATCACCTACATAAATTTCTGTATCCAGCACCACACAGAATTTACTGAAAAGTTCCATCACCACAAGGATCACTCCTGTTGACATTTTATAACCACAATTCTACTCCTCTCCATCTTCCTCTCTAAGCCCTGGAAACCACAAATCTGTCCTCAATTTCCTTTTTTTCCATTTCAAAAATGTTAAATAAATGGAAGTGTACAATACTTAACATTTGGAAATTGACCTTTTTATTGTTCAGTATAATTTCCTGGGAATTCATCCAAGTTATTGCATGTATCAACAGATTGCTTCTTTTTATTGTTAAGTAGTTTTCTATGGAAAGTTTAACCACTTACCTGTTAAGGACATCTGGGCTGACTCCAGTTTTTGACTATTGCAATTGAAGCTGTTCTGAGCATTTGTGTACAGGCTTTTGTGTAAACATAAGCTTTTATTTTCTTGGGGGGGAATGCTCAAGTGTATAAACAACATAATTCTAAATAAGACATAGAACAAAGAAGAAATCTCAAGAGAAATTAAAAACAATATTTGCACTAAATGGAAACAAACATACAACTTATCAAAATATGTGAGATACAGCCAAATCAGTGCCTATAGGGAAATTTATAGCATTGAAATCATATATCAGAAAAGGTGAAAGATCCAAAATCAATCATCTAAGATTCCACCTTAGGAACTAGAAAAAAAAGAGCAATTTAAATCCAAAGTAAGCAGAAACAAATAAATGAAGATTAAAGCAAAAATCTATGAAACTGAGGTGCAATGCCCACACGGGGTCATGAATAGGACTGTGAACCCACTGCTGGACCATGAGGAGCATTGCCTGTGGCTCAGACGGAGCTTCAAGCTTCCCCACCACGGTCCCGCATTTCATGTCTTTCTCATCGCTCTCCACAGTCGCTCGTCAGACCGTCCCTGGCAGCCAAAATGGTGAAGCACATGGAGAGCAGGGACGATTTTCAGGCAGCCGTGAACAGTGGTGGTGATAAACTTGTAGTAGTTGCTTTCTCAGCCACATGGTGTGGGCCTTGTAAAATGATCAAGCCTTTCTTTCCTTCCCTCTCTGTAAAGTATAGTGCAGTGGTGTTCCTTGAAGTAGATGTGGATGACTGTCAGGATGTTGCTGCAGACTGTGAAGCCAAATGCATGCCAACATTTCAGTTTTAAAAAAAGGAACAAAAGATGGGTGAATTTTCTGGCGCTTATAAGGAAAACCTTGAAGCCACCATTAATGAATTAAGCTAATCATGTTTCCTGAACATATAACCAGCTATCAGCTGTTTAAAACTTAGCTCGTAGTTTTTTTATTTACAAAAAAGATCACATATGAAGACTATATACCCAACTGCCATCTGATTATAAATGACAATAAAATATTAATTCTACCCTTTAAAAAAAAAAAAGAAGCAACTGCTTGCCTCCTTCCACTTCATTCACAAGGATAGTAAGTCAGAATCTATAGACACTTCCTGGGAAGGAGAGCTTCAGGTTGGTAAAGGAGATGAAGTCTTATGCTGCCACATGTCCGTGGATCAACACCAGTAATGATTGTGTTCAAGGGGAACAAACGACCTTATCAGAAAGACTGTGCTTATTATTAATCATGACACTGGTGAATACAGGCTAGAAAAACTCGTTGCAGCATTCAGGTCAATAAAACAAGAGCTGAGGTGAGCAGTAAAATGCAGATCCGAATGCAACAGCAGTCCACTCATCCCGCACAGCCATTTCAGCCATCACTGTCTCTACCACCTATGCCATTCAGAGCTCAGCAAAGCCGCCAGTTGGACCCAAAACTTCTCCCTTGAAAGATACCCATTCACCTGAACCTCAGCTGGATGACATCAAAAGAGAGCTGAAGGCCAATGTGGACATTATCGAGTATATGAACAGCAGCAGTGGGAGCAGCTCCTCAGAATCCGAGAGTTCCTTTGGCAGCTATAACAACAGCTCCAGCAGCAGAAGTGACGGCGAGGCCCTGACCCCTGACCTCTCCTCTGCAGCCTTCACACCACTAGGCCCCCTACACCAACGAAACCAGCTGACCACAAGGAAGCAACCAGCTTATGAACACCCTCAGAAATGACTTGAAGTTGAGTGAGTCTGGCAGTGCCAGTGATGACTAGAGCTGGATCTTTCTAAATCTATGCACTTCTCAGTGCATAAATATGCTGCAAGACTGGGCTTCTTTAGCATCTGCAAGAGAAAAATGTGGATCAGGGAGGGTAGTAGGAGTTTGAGTCTCTGGAGCTCTCAGATATTCAAATCTAACTTAGAGGTGATGGGTGATTTTCTCATGTGTGTGTGTTTTTTTTAACAATCTCATATTTTAAAGTTTAAGCAGATCTATAGCAGACCTAACAGAATTACAGTCTTCTCTGGTTAACATTGTTAATGAAAACAGACAAATGTGCACTCGTCTAGGTTTCTCAAAGACCATGTCTTCACCAAGTTATTGATTTAGTTTTAAACTTCAATTTGACCAAGTGGTCTGTACAAGTGAAATGAAACCATCTTTGAGGGGTAGAAGAGGAAGGAAAACCTCAAACTACAGCATAGAAGAATGTTAAAACCACTTTAAATTGTTGATACAAAGCAGTAAGAAAGTTTTGTTTGACCCAGCCTGACAAGCCTGTATAGAACTGAGCTTCAAGGCAGAATCCTCAAGTGCCAGCTGGGTGGGTCCCTAGCCACTTACTAGTTCAACCTCCTCACACACAGGCAAAGTGAAGCACACAGCTGGTTTGTGGCAGGCCTCTTGTCTCCAGTTCAGGCTGCACCCACTGCACTCTTCTTTGAATCTTGTTTCTTATACAGGGGACTTTAAATATACCTTGGAGTTTTTACTGCATTCCAAATACAAAAGTGTTTGGTGCTTCCAGTTCAAATTCAGATCCAGACAGTCCCTGAAGTGATGAGGTTGGGAAGGCAGATTAAACTAGCAACCTCTCTGCTGACACATGTGACTCGATTATGTTGGGGATTTTAGTTCCATGTAGATCTATTCTAAGTGTTCTTCTTTCATGGGCTTTCAGGGTGGGTGGTGGGGGAGTGGAAAAGTTGTAACGAAAAAACCTCTATCAATAAGTGAACCAGAGGTTTTGGGAGGCAAGATGGTGGCTGAGTGAGCTTTCCTGGTAATGTCTCTGCAGGGGGCGGCTAGGCAGCGTTGAAGGCTCTTTGGGACCACGCTGTTTCGGGGATTTTTGCCGGTTGGAAGGTGTCTGGACGTCAATTCGGTGGGAAGGTAACAGAGAGGATACATCTATAATATATAAACGGAGGTCCCAGCTGGGCGCGGGAAGTTCCCTCCTTGGGTGGGCGGAGCTGCGGTAGCGGGCGCTCCTGCAGCTCCAGAGCCGCGGCGGCCAGGGTTTTTGTTTTTTTTTTCCTTTTTCTGGAGGCTTTGCGGTGCTGAGAAATTTGCGGATACTGGGCTGGCTGGTGAGGGGTTGTTGGGACAAGACTCCTTTGCAGATCGATTTGGGGAGACAGATGGTGTTTTGTTGTGAAGTGGGGGACGTTTTGGGCGCCGGACAGGGGGGGTAGCGCTTCCGCCTGGAGTCCCATCCCCACAGGTCCGGCTGCCGATCTGCAATGGAATTGGATTTTGGGCAATAAGGGGACACAATTGGGAGACTGTTGTAGGGTACAGTGAGGGAGGAGGACACGTCTGGAAGCCGATTGGGGAATATTTTGCGAAGTTTGGGATTTCGGATCTTAGAGTCTGTTTTCGGCGTTTCCAGCTGAAGCCCACCCCACCCAGCGGGGCTCGGGATCTGGGTCATTGAACTGGCTGTGGTGTAGAGGCGCCCTCAAGTGGCCGTTTTGTGGGAGCACAGGGAGGGAGCTGTCCAAAGACTGAAACCCTGAGGAGTAGGTGAATTGCAGGGATCAGACATTCAAGATAGAGTTCGCGGACCTGGCTTCCCCCATGGGGCTGGCACCCAGCTACGGGGATCCCTGAGGGCTGTGTTGCACTGCGGGGCTCCTAAGCTTTCTGTGGACCAGATTTGAGGTTGCCAGGTCTGGGTCCCCTGGACTCTGGCGGTCCACACCCCAGACTCACACCTCTTGAGTCTTCAGTGTCTCAGACTTTCCACCCCTGAATCCATCACGCCCTGGGGTCTACCTGGGGTCCTTGAGTGCCCTGGACCTTAACGTTTGCATTTTATCTTTATTGGTTCATATTGTTTTGTTTTTATTTTCACTTTATCTTATTTTTTTACTCTTTTTGACGCCCTGATTGCTAATATTGCATTATCCCCTAGTCTTTTCTCCTTGCGTGTCCCCCAAAGTCCTTTTTTTTAATACAGTTATTTAGGGGTTTTTTGGTTGTTGTTTTAGATAGTGTTGCAATTGTGACACGTGTATACCTGTATCTCTCCTCCCCCTATCGGTTCCCCACCATTTGCCCATCCTCTTTTTCTTTCTTCCTTTCTTCTTGTCTTTCTTTTTTTCTTTATTATAATTACTTTTTTTTTTTTTCGGTTTTCTCTTTCCCTCTTGTCCCTCATCTTCCACTTATTTTATTTTAATTCAAGTATACAATAGGTGCTACAGGGAACACCTCACATCTGCTGGGTTTTCCCATCCTCCACTGCCTCATTTCTGTGTGAACTGATTTAGGCTACCTACACTATCCCCCTTCCCCTGCATCTTGATATCCACTATCATCTACTGTCTCTCCTATATTCCACCCCCCACCTCCCGTTCTTTGATCCACAAAGTGTCTGACTCTTAATTTCTAATACCTTTGGTCTGTTTTCTGTCTGTTATCCACTCTTGAAACTATTACCTTTCTTTTCTTTTTCCCTCTCTCATGAAAACAATAGCTTTGTAGTTCATACCATATTCCTCCCATATTCAGTCATCTACTTCATAAAAGGTACTCTACCTACAGCTATAACTCTATACAATCTACATGAATCTAACCTCCATCCTCCCAGATCTCATATTCTTGCTTTGTTAACATACATCACCAATACTACTTTACACTTTTCCCTTGCTTACACAATTGCCTTTCCCCAACACTAATACTTTCCTCTAAAGTGAACTTAACCAACAACAAGTAACTAGAATAAGAAGAAAAAAGTGACAAAGAGAAGATATAACACCTATGCAAAAATAACAACTAATTAACCTCCAAGAGCAGACAAAGAAGCTAAGGAACTGATTAAATTCGTCAAAATAAAGAGATGACCAGAAAGCAACAAAAATCTACAAACCAAACCAATAAGCAGGAAAACATGGCTGAATCCAATCAACAAACCAATAATCACGAAGGGGAGCAAAACTTGGCACAAGCAATGAAAGATCTCAGAACATTTATCACCGACAAATTTGATGCAGTAATGAAAGAGGTTAACAACATGAAGACATCATTGGAGGGGAAATTGCAGACATACGCAAAAACATAACAGATATGATGGGAATGAACACCACAGGTCAAGAAATCAAAAATACACTTGCAGCAAATATCAGCAGACTAGAAGAGACAGAGCAGAGAATTAGTGATGTGGAAGACAGTACATCAGAAATCAAACAGATAGTAGAAGGGGTCAATAAGAAGATAGAAAAAATCCAATTAGGATTTAGGGACCTGAATGACAATGCAAAACGCTCAAACATATATTATAGGCATTCCAGAAGGTGAAGAGAAGGGAAAGGGGTCAGAAGGAGTGTTGCAGGAAATAATGGCTGAAAACTTCCCAAATCTACTGAAAGAGACAGATGTACATATCCAAGAAGCACAGCGCACTCCACAAGTCATAAACCCCAACAGGCCCACCCCAAGACATATACTTGTCAAATTACCCAATGCTCAAGACAAAGAGAAAATCCTAAAAGCAGCAAGAGAAAAGAAAACCATCACATACAAGGGAAGCTCAATTAGATTAAGTGCTGATTTCTCTTCTGAAACCATGGAGGCAAGAAGACAGTGGTACGATATAGTCAAGGTACTAAAGGAAAAAAATTTCCAACCAAGAATACTCTATCCAGCTAAACTAGCATTCAAACATGATGGAGAGTTCAAAATATTCGCAGACAAACAGAAACTGAAAGAGTATACCAACAAGACACCTCCCCTTCAAGAAATTCTAAAGGGAGTTCTGCAGGAAGAAAGGAAAAAACAGGAAAGGCAAAGTTGGAGGAGAGTATAAGACCAACAACAACAACAAAAAAGACAAAAAAAAATATACAAACAAAATATGACAAACACAAATCCAATCAAAATATGGCTAACACAAATAATTCCTTGATAATAATAACACTGAATGTCAACGGATTAAACTCACCTATCAAAAGATTCAGACTGGGACATTGGATAAGGAAATATGACCCATCCATATGCTGTCTACAAGAGACACATCTTAGACCCAGAGACGCATGGAGATTGAAAGTGAATGGCTGGAAAACAATCATACAAGCTAACAATAACCAAAAAAAGGCAGGAGTAGCTATATTAATATCAGACAAAATAGACTTTAAATGTGAAACAATTGTGAGAGACAAAGAAGGATACTACATTTTAGTGAAAGGGAAAATCTGTCAAGAAGATCGAACAATCATAAATATCTATGCCCCTAACAAGGGTGCCTCTAAATACGTCAGGCAAACGCTGGAAAAACTAAGTGAAAGAATAGATACATCTACAATTATAGTGGGGGATTTTAATACACCACTATCAACTCTGGACAGAACATCTCAAAAGAGAATCACCAAAGAAACAAAACATCTGAATAGTATATTAGAGGAGCTGGATCTAATAGACATATATAGATCGCTACACCCAAACACAGCAGGATATACATTTTTCTCAAGCGCACATGGATCATTCTCCAAGATAGATCATATGCTAGGCCACAAAGAAAGGCTGAACGAATTCAGAAAGATTGAAATCATACAAAACATTATCTCTGACCACAGTGGAGTCAAGGTGGAGATTTGCAAGGGACAGAAGCCCAGATTTCACACCACGATTTGGAAATTAAACAGCACACTCTTAGAAAAACAGTGGGTCAAAGAGGAAATCTCAAAAGAAATCAATGACTACCTTGAAACAAATGATAATGATAACACAACATACCAAAATTTATGGGATGCAGCAAAAGCAGTACTGAGAGGGAAGTTTATAGCCATAAATTCATATATCAAAAAAGAAGAAAGAGCAAAAATCGAAGAACTAACTGCACATTTGAAGGAATTAGAAAAACAACAACAAAGTAACCCAACAGGAAGAAGAAGGAAGGAAATAACAAAGATAAGAGCAGAACTAAATGAAATAGAAAATAAGAAAGCACTTGAACAGATAAACAAGACCAAGAGCTGGTTTTTTGAGAAGATTAACAAAATTGACAAACCTTTAGCAACACTAACAAAGAAAAAAAGAGAGAAGATGCAAATACACAAAATAAGAAATGAGAAAGGCGATATCACCACTGACCCCACAGAAATAAAGACTATCATAAGAGGATATTTTGAAAAACTATATTCCAACAAAAATGACAATCTAGAGGAAATGGACAAATTCCTAGAAACACATAAGCAGCCCATATTGACAAAAGAAGAAATAGATGATCTTAACAAACCAATCACAAGCAGAGAGATAGAATCAGTTATTAAAAATCTCCCAACTAAGAAAAGCCCAGGGCCAGATGGCTTCACAGCTGAATTCTACAAAACATTCCGGAAAGAACTGACACCAATCCTGCTGAAACTATTCCAAAACATCGAAACAGAAAGAACATTACCCAACTCCTTCTATGATGCCAACATTACCCTAGTACCAAAGCCAAACAAAGACACCACAAGAAAGGAAAATTACAGACCAATTTCTCTAATGAACCTAGACGCAAAAATACTTAACAAAATACTTGCTAATCGTATTCAACAACACATTAAACGTATTATACACCACGACCAAGTGGGATTCATCCCAGGTATGCAAGGATGGTTCAACATAAGAAAATCAATCAACGTAATACACCATATAAACAGATTGAAGGAAAAAAATCACATGATTATATCTATTGATGCAGAAAAAGCATTTGACAAAATACAGCACCCTTTCTTGATAAAAACACTCCAAAAGATTGGAATACAAGGGAATTTTTTGAACATGATAAAGAGTATATATGAAAAACCTAAAGCCAATATTGTTTACAATGGAGAAATCCTAGACTCCTTCCCTCTAAACTCAGGAACAAGACAAGGATGCCCACTGTCTCCGCTCCTATTTAACATTGTCTTAGAAGTACTTGCTCGAGCACTGAGGCAAGAACCAGAAATAAAAGGCATTCAAATTGGAAAGGAAGAAGTCAAAATTTCATTATTTGCAGATGACATGATCCTATACATAGAAAACCCTGAGAGATCTACAACAAAGATTCTAAAACTCATAAATGAGTTTAGTAAAGTCGCAGGTTATAAGATCAATGCGCAAAAATCAGTAGCATTTCTGTACACCAATAATGAGCAAGATCAGGAGGAAATCAAGAAACAAATACCATTCACAATAGTAAATTAAAAAATCAAATACTTAGGCATAAATTTAACTAAAGAGGTAAAGAATTTATACAACGAGAACTATACAAGATTGTTCAAGGAAATCAAAGAAGACCTAAATAAATGGAAGACTATTCCTTGTTCATGGATAGGAAGACTGAACATTATTAAGATGTCTATCCTACCAAAACTGATCTACACATTTAATGCAATCCCAATAAAAATCAACGCAGCCTTCTTTAAGGAACTAGAAAAACTTACTATGAAATTTATTTGGAAAGGAAAGAGACCCCGAATAGCCAAAGACATACTGAAAAAGAAAAACGAAATTGGAGGAATCACACTACCTGACTTCAAAACATACTATAAAGCTACAGTGGTGAAAACAGCATGGTATTGGCATAAGGAGAGACACATAGACCAATGGAATCGAATTGAAAGCTCTGATATAGAACCTCACATATACAGCCACATAATATTCGATAAAGCCACCAAACCCTCTCAACTGGGAGAGAGTGGCCTATTCAACAAATGGTGTCTGGAGAACTGGATAGCCATATGTAGAAGAATGAAAGAGGATTACCATCTCACACCTTATACAAAGATCAACTCAAGATGGATCAAAGACCTAAATATAAGAGCCAAGACCATAAAAACCTTAGAAAGCAGTGTAGGGAAACATCTACAGGACCTTGTAATAGGAAATGGATTTATGAATATCTCACCAAAAGCACGAGCAGCAAAAGAACTAATAGATAAATGGGACTTCCTCAAAATTAAAGCCTTCTGCACCTCAAAGGAGTTTGTCAAGAAAGTAAAAAGGGAGCCCACACAGTGGGAGAAAATATTTGGCAATCATATATCTGATAAGAAACTAATAACTTGCATATATAAAGAACTCCTATATCTTGAAAATAAAAAGATAAACAACCCATTTAAAAAATGGGAAAAAGACTTAAACAGACACTTCTCCAAAGAAGAAATACAAATGGCAAGAAAGCACATGAAAAAATGTTCCAAATCTCTAGCTATCAGGGAAATGCAAATCAAAACTACAATGAGATACCATCTTACACCCATAAGATTGGCAGCTATGAAAAAAAACAGAAGAATACAAGTGCTGGAGAGGATGTGAAGGAAGGGGAACACTCATCCACTGCTGGTGGGAATGCAGAAGGATCCAACCATTCTGGAGGACAGTATGGCGGTTTCTCAAAAAACTAGCCATAGATTTGCCATATGACCCAGCAATACCACTGCTGGGTATATACCCAGCAGAACTGAAAACAAGGACACAAACCGATATATGTACACCAATGTTCATAGCAGCATTGTTCACTATTGCCAAAAGTTGGAATCAACCCAAATGCCCATCAACAGATGAGTGGATCAATAAAATGTGGTATATACACACAATGGAATACTACTCGGCTGTAAGAACAAACACACTACAAACACATGTGATAACATGGATGAATCTTGAGAACCTTATGTTGAGTGAAGCAACCCAGACATTGAAGGACAAATACTACATGACCTCAATGATATGAAATAAACAAGCTGCCCTAGATAGCAAGAGACTTAACGATAGGCTTACAGGAAATCGGAGGGTGGAGGAAGGATATGAGCCGATGTCTGCAGGGGTGGAATTTAAGACGAGATGGTGGTAAGTATGAACACAAAGAAGAGATAAAAGGGGGGCAAGGGGTTGCCTTTGGTTGGGGCTTTGCGGGTTTGAGGGTGGCTGGGGAGGGACGGATGGGTAACATTGCCCAAAAGTGGGGGGAGGGAGGGGTAGCATACGAGCACAGGAGAGGGTCAGGTGTTGGTGGAGAGTAAAATGCCGAGAAAATCATATCAAAATATAATAAAGAGGGTTACCTGTTTAGAATGCTCGGAGGGGAGGGTCTGATGCAGGACGGGCTCCTGGGGAATGTCTAAATGCTCATTCTGCCAGAGTGGGTGACACCATGGGGTAGAAACCCAAGTAGTGAGAGTGGGGGTGGACCCACATCCTGGGGAGGACTAATGCCATCAAATAGAGGGAACTGTATCCCTCGAGAGAAAGGGTGGCTCCCAGGGCATTGGGGCAGTTGAGCAAGATAGGCCCTGAACACTATTCCATCTATCTCTGGAAGTGGCTCCTCAGGAAACGGAGGTTGGCTGTCACTGTGGGCACCAAGGTGGAACGGAAAATGGACGTTAAATGTGTGGAACCAAAGTAAATGGGGGGTAAGAGAGGAGTTTCTTGAGAGTACACAAGGATGGATATAAAACATGTAATATTACACCATAACATATAGGAGATGACAGACCGATAATGTAAACCATAATGTAAAACATAGGATAACTAAAAATGTAAAGAACTGTGTATCCTAAAGTATGCACCATAATGTAAGCATAGATGTCACCTTGTTAGAAAGCTAATGTCTCAGACTCTGTACATCACTTTAAGTAAATATGATATGAATAGGGCATAAGAGTATCACTGTGGAAGGGAAAAGGTTTTCTGGTGGATGTGTGGGAGTGCTGTATATTATATATATGCATTGCTGTGGTCTAGGACTCCTGTGAAGAAAAGCTGAATAATTAGGAGGGAAAAAAAAAAAAAAAGATAGGATGTAGAATTTTTTCAAGTCAACATTCTTTATCTAAGTTCTTTATCTAACTTTATCCAAGTTCTTTATCTATCCTTTAAACCCATCGCTATATGCCATTCCCTAGTAAGGGACCATGACATTATATTGGGCTTCAAATTTCGGGGAGTTCTGGATCACAGAGTGTTTCAACAATGGCAATGGAGGGATACTGGTATGGGATACCAATGACAGGTGATATATGGCTGACAGGGAGCTGTACAGAACATATGTCCAGGGTGCATGGTAATGTTTGGATATACTCATAGTGGCAACAATTAAAAACCACAGCAGGGGGGGTACTGGGTTCCTGGCCAGTGGTGCTCTGTCGTGGTCCGTAGGGGAGCAGCGACAGTCTCCCAGGTACAGCGGCGGGGACCGGGAGGGAGTAAGGGTTCAACAGTGAGCCCCTGATGCTAATGACTATGCTTGTGAGCTGATAAACCTAAAATAAGAACAAGGCCTAGAGCAACATTGTGCCTGGGAATTTCCTCCTGTCAGCCTTCATGTTACTCAAATGTGGCCAGTCTCGAAGCCAAACTCAGCATGTAAATGCAATGCCTTCCCCCCAGCGTGGGACATGACACCCGGGGATGAGCCTCCCTGGCAACGAGGGACCACTATCAACTACCAACTGATGATGCAACTGGAAAATGACCTTATACGGAAGGTTCAATGCGGATCAGCAGAATATCCATGTCTACATAAAATAACATGACTTTAAAATGCTGTTTGACAGATAAAGCAGATACAACCCCCAGATATTGGTTCCTTTGAGGGCTAAAGAGACCCATGGGAGTTATGGTCATGGCCGATGGGGTTAACTACCAGGGCAGATGGCCCCTCTTTGGAAATGGTGTTTATGTGTGATGAATCTGGACTCAGATGGGATCTCCCTTCTTAAGACTTTCATGCTAATGTGCTGGAGTTGCAGTTAATGTTGGGGTTTAAGATATATTTAGGGGATTTGAATCTCTGGACTGACAATGTGATAGCCAGGTCCTGAGCCTCAACAGACTCCAGCACCTACAATCTGATCTATTGGACTTACCACACTCAGCTAAGATGGAGTTGAAGAAGGACAACCACCACACCATGGAGCCTAGAGTGATTACAACTGAAAATGGGAGGATTGCATCCAGCATCCATGTGGAATCTGAGCCTCCTCTTGACATAGAGGTGCAATGGACACAACCAATCCAATGTCCACATAGAAGAGGTGGCATTGGATTGGGAAAAGTGGACATGGTGGACGATGGGTATGGGGAAAGGCAGGAAGAGATGAGAGGTGGAGGCGTCTTTAGGACATGGAGCTGCCCTGGATGGTGCTTCAGAGGTAATCACTGGACATTGTAAATCCTCACAGGGCCCACTGGATGGAATGGAGGAGAGTATGGGCCATGATGTGGACCATTGTCTATGATGTGCAGAGGTGCCCAAAGATGTACTTACCAAATCCAATGGATGTGTCATGATGATGGGAACGAGTGTTGTTGGTGGGGGGGAGAGGGGAGGTGGGGGGTGGGGTTGAATGGGACCTCACATATATATTTTTAATGTAATATTATTACAAAATCAATTAAAAAAAAATAAGTGAACCAGCAGGTAAGTTTCCAAAAACGAGAATCTAGATAGGAGTACTGCAGTATGAAATAAGCACATTATCTGATGAGGTGTTTCAGTTCATGCTTTTGTACCACTGATTGTACATGACTTCCAGATTGACCTTTGGTTTTATATACAACCAGAAGAATGTCACAAGATTACAAGATTGCCTTCTGCATGTGCAGTTTCCAAATGAATCTGTTGTTTCAGGAAACTGATCACTAGTAAATGTTCCATACTGTGTGAGTGTGTGATAACTCATCCCATAATTAGTACAGAGTAGCCCAATTGTGTAGCTTGGATGACTGTGCCCTGAGAAATTTCCATCATCTTTGGTTCAATGGGTATCATGATGTTAAAATAAAAGGGATGGCCTGTTCAGCCATGAGTCTTAAAAAAAAAACGAAAACAATTTTCCCCACAGGTGCCCCTCTCACATGGCCCTTCCCTGCTCAATTAATGGAGGGAAACATTCTAGACACAGAAAAGAAATAGATAATACATGCTGAGGGCTTTGGATAGAATTGGGCCATAGAGAGTTAACTCTGTTTCATCCACATAGGGACCCTGGTGTGCTGGGTATGTGGGCAGGATGTGGGGACCTGTTGTTCATAAGCACACCCATGGCATTCTACCCAAACATAGGTGATAGGTACACCCCAATGCCCTGTGTTGGATGCTTAGCCCATCAAGAGGTTTCAGTGTATTTAATGGCATGAAGGAATTTTTATATATTGAATTAATAATTGATTTACAACTCCTTGGTGATGACAATAGCTTAGGGAAGGTAAACGTTATGATTGGGAGACTTGAACTGCTACTGAATATGGGAATTGTTTCACTGCTCTTAACTTGCTTAAGCAGGACAGGTTCCAGGAACTTGAACTAAAAATATCCATTTAAGCTTCTCTTTCTTTTTTTCTTTTTTCTTCAAAAGTCTTGATTTATTTAAATGAAACTTTGGATTTTGGCATGTCAGTTCAAGATTTTTTTTTTATAGGAAGTGCCTGTGTGTGGCTCTGGGTTTGGGGAGTCCAGCTCTCTGAGCTTCAGACCCTCTCCTTTTTCAGCCATCCTACTTGACTGCACAGTTAATCCTACATGGCTTCAGTTTTGGTCTCTGCATGAATCCTGTAGTGGTTCTCTTTTCCTTTACGCCTCCCTAACACCAGATTTACCCACCAGAAAAAGGAATCTTTTCTTCCTGGAAATCTATAATTTAGCCTCACAGACTACTTCTCATAAGTACCCTTGTGCCCACCAAATGGAACCTTTTGTACTCGCAGCCTCTGTGCCTTCTTTCTGTCTGCTTCCTCAGCCTATAAGGCCCTGCTCTTGTCCCCTTCCAAACTCTAATCCTGAGGCTACATAGGCGCAATCTTCAGGAGCTCTTCCTCTGTTCCTTTCAATCCATACGGAGTGTCCTGTGTATGTACTGACCTTCCTCTTACTTGAACTCTGGTTGGTGTGAACCTCTTAAAGCTGGGACTATCGTTCTCACCTCTGTTCCCTCAGGTGTCCATAGGAATAGATATTCAGATGCTTGGTGTCTGGTAGGGGAAGAGACAGACACTAACCAGTTGAGTCCAGGAGTTAGGCACAGACAGAGAAAACATTCCAGGAACTTAGAGATGGATGAAAACTATCTGTGCTGATAGTCACGATTTTGAAATCTAACTGAATTGTTAAAATTGCTGTTTATTTGCAATATGCAATGCCTACCATACTGCGGGGTTTAAGGTGCAGTGTGAAGATTTAAGTCCAAAGTGTCCAAGGCCATGGCAAGCCACAGTAAAGGTGTGATTTGGGGAAATGAAAAACAAATAAATTAGGGATTTATAATGAGGCCACTCATTCACCCATTATTTTATGGTAACAGAATCTTTTTCCCTGTGTGGCATTAATGTGCATGTGCTTTGGTGGCAGGAAAACTTGAAAATTCCAAAGTTCTTACTTTTCTGTTTGAGAGGCTGGTTCAGTAGGATGTCTTTAAATGTGTGATGTATTTGTTATATTATTTTGAAAGAGATAGTCTGTTATATGGATCTACATTAGGTACAGCCAAATTGATTGTTTCCATTTGGTGAAGAAGGTGGGATTTTTGCAACTCAGTCCTTAGTCAGTAGGCTGGAAGACAAGACCAATGGAAGCATTATGAAATATGCCTTTATTTGTTTCTCCTGTTATTTCTGCCTTGGAATTGTTGTTTTGTTCCTTAATGATTTTTAAAATCGTAAGCCTGAAAGTTTACTTTGCTTAACTATGAAGTAGACATGTGTGTTTACATATTGTGAAATATTTGCTAGGCAAAGTTTATTTTGCTGTGTTTTTTCCTTTAAAAATATCACTCTATTTAAATGAAAAATGAAGGTCAGAAATACAAAAGAGTGAATGGAATGGAAAACAGGAAGACAATAGAGAAAATCGACATAACCAAATGCTTCTTCTTTGAAATGATCAATAAAACTGATAAACCTCTAGCTAGGCTAACCAAGAAAAAAAAGAGAGAAGACACAAATGACTAACATCACAAATGAAAGAGGGACGACCATTACTAATAGATCATATAAACATTAAAAGGATAATAAAGAAATATTATTAACAACTCTGTGCTCACCAATGTGATCTTAGATGGACTGGATTAATTCCTTGAAAGACACAAAGTACCAAACTCACACAAAGTGAAACAGATAATCTGAAGAGGCCTTAAACTACTGGAGAAATTGAATGAACAAATAATAACCTTCCAAAACAGAAAGCATCAGGCCCACACGGTTTCACCGTTTCATTCTCTCAACTGCCATTGCAGGTGGTGTTTTACTCCAAACCTACCCCACCCCAGGATCACAACAATTACTACTTAATAGAAAAACCTTTCACACTTGACTTGCATTAACAGCTCCAGTATGAAAGGCTGTTTATCTGGTTTTTTTTCTTTTTCTTTTTTGGCAGAATTTACATTCCTTCTAGTGTAATCCTAACATTTTGTATGAAACAGAGAATTCCTCCATGATGGGCAAGCCTTTCCCTCACACCAGTTCTAAGCTAGATTAAACTCTAATTCAGTCTGCAGATATCCAGGTCTAATTTGAGGATTTTGGATGTGTTCTTCTCCCATGAAACCTTCAACCTCTCTTGGCAGCTGTTTTGCCCTTACTTTACTTCATAATGCTTCTCTTACTAATTCATTGAATTTCTCTTCAATCACTATGTGTTCACATACAGGCAGTGAATGGTTTTAAAATTTTTTTTAGTGAAAATGACATAATTTGGTTATGCCAGTTGCTCTATCTTTACAGAAAAGGAATTTGTATTTGCTCTATCTTGACAGAAAAAGGATTGGTATACTAAACGAAAGTTATCAAAACTGTCTTTTTAAAAGTAAACAAAAGCTTTCCTGGAAGCCTTTAACTTTGCTATAAGAAACTCAGTTCATTCAGATTAAGTTAACTCTTCTTTTGTGCCTAAGGAGTGCAAGTAGGGCTTTCCTTCTTTTCACCATGCAAACCCCTCAGAGATCAAGAGTTGAATCTGCAGAGGTTAGGAATAAAAAATAAGTCAGTAGGAGCCTTGAGAAATTTAGAGAGAATAAGTTATCTCACTTGCCTGGCTGAAGGATACGGGTGATATTAATTTGGGAAGCAGGGCCTTTTCAATGTTTTCATCTTTCCAGTCTTTAAAGTAGACTGCGCTTGCCAAAGAGAACCTTGAGCTCTGATGTAGAATTTTGAACCATTTTTTTTGTTTTCGTTTGGCTGCTGAAGAAACGTTTTTGCCTTCAGGTTTCCTGAGTGCGAGTCCTGGTTTTAACTTTTCATACTGCCACACTCTAATCTAGAGAAACAGCCATACCTAGAGAGATACAGCAGCCAAGATCTGCTTCCCTGGAGAAAAGGAGGATGGAGCTATAAACTGGTAAGAATGCCTCAAGGTTAATTTTGACGAATTGTTGGAGGCTGAGGTGGACTAGAATGATGGTGAGAAATTCATGGGTGCAAAGGCTTAGGGGAGCCCTTAAACAATCATGGACTTTCCCTCTATGAACCAACCCCACTAAGCTCTCAGGGCGAGAGCCAAGAAAGCTCCTCTTCTGGCTCTGTCAGAGAATGAGGAAAATAACCATTGTTAAACACTCCCAGAGCCTTCTCCAGAATAAAAGTCTATTCTCCAGAGTAAAGGAATAACAAAAGCATAATTCTGAAATATTATTCTAGCTGAGTGAAGGAAGTTCCTTCCCACTCCACCCTCCTCCAGCCTACCTGACTCACCTAAGGGGAAGGGAACACAGTCAACACAGGGCTGGCAAATGGATAGGGAATGCTGTAGTCAAGGAAAGGAGTAGGAGACAAGGGGAAAAGCAAATGATATATCACTGGAACATGGAAAGAAACATTTGTAAACGTCACTGCACCAAGACACAGACCCACAAAAAACTGAAAGTTAATAAAAAGACTATGGAATGTTCCACAACCTACCACCAAACCAGCAAGTCTCCAATATAAAAACAATGGTTTAGAGCTAAAAAGCCACAAGACAGACTACCTCTGATGAGCAATACATAGCCTAAAGCTAAGAGAAGAAATAAAGTAAGAACATTAAAAGAATTTGAAGCTTCTGCAGCCATAATTACAACAAACATTAATCACTGCCGCCTCCTGCTAGATTAGCATAAATCCTCAGACTAAAGGTCTATGGACTCCAGTTCCTCTTATGGGGTACAAGATGAATCTTCGAACAAAAAATATTGCAAAATATGCCAAAAATCAAGAAAAAACACAATACAAAGAGCAAAGCAGTCATTAGAACCGTACTCAGATAAGACATGGATGATGGAATTATCAGAAAATATATACAATATATTTAATATAACTATATGTTAAAGGGTCTAATGGAATAAGTAAACATACAAGAACTTATAAAGTAAGTAGAGAGATAGAAACTCTAAGAAAGCATAAAAAAGAAAATGGAGAAGTCAAAACCATAGAAACAGATATGCAGAATGCTTTTTTCTTGATCACTAGTAGACTCAACATGAAGAAAGAAAGAATAGGTAAACATGAAGAGAAGTCAACAGGAACTTTGGAAAGTGAAATACAAACAGAGTAAAGAATGAAGAAAAAATCCAGAACATCAATGTACTATGAGACAATATCAAAAGGAGTAACTTGCATGTAATTGGAATACCAGAAGAAGAAAGAAGAAAAGGAACAAAAGAAATATTCAATATAAAAATGGCTGAGAACTTTCCAAACTTAACGACAAATAGCAAATTACAGCTCCTAGAATCTTAGAGAATCCTAAAAGATAAATACCAAAACAGCCATACCTATGCATATCATATTCAAACTCTACATAAAAAAAAGATTAAGAGAAAACCTTGAAGGTAGACAAAGGGGAAAGAAATACCTTAATTATAGAGAAACAAGGATAAAAATTACAGTGAACTTCTTGTCAGAAACCACATAAGCCAGAAGAGAGGGGAGTGAAATCTTAAAAGCTTTGAAAGAAAAAGCAAACACATACCAACTCAGAATTCTAGATGCAGTGAAATTACCTTTGAAAAGTGAAGAAGAAATAAAGACTTTCTCAGAAAGACAAAAACTGTGAGATTCATTCCCAGTACTCCTGCCCTACAAGAAAAGTTAAAGGAAGAGCTTCAGGTGGAGAAAATTAATTTAAGTCAGAAATTTTGATTTTCATTAAGAAAAAATTTCAGAGAAGGAATAAATGAATATAAAATAAAATATTTTATTTTTCTTATTTTTAATTAACCTAAAAAATAACTGCTTGTTTAAAATAGCAATGTTTTGGATGATTATAGCCTATTGATAACTGAAATGGATGACAGTAAAGTCACCAAGGAAGGGAGGGAAGAATGAAGAATGTTCTGATATAAAATATCTGAGCTATGTGTGAAGCAGTATACTATTATTTAAAGATGGACTTAGATTAGCTTAAAATGTATATTGTAATGTCTAAGGCAACCACTAAAATTAAAGCCAGAGTAGGAAGAAAATGAGAAGGAAAAGAAGAAAAAAGAGTAAATTCAACAAATAGAAATTTGAGGCCACCATTACCCTAATATCAAAAGCAGTTAAAGATATTACAAAAGAAGGTAACAGATTACAAAAATGCAGAACTCTCTCTTCTCCCAGAAACAAAGCCAGAGGACAGGTAGAAATGGCCTGGGAATCAAAGGCCTAGGGTGTAGGATACCAGGAGAAGGCTGGACACTGTCCAGAAGAGAGAAGGGCACAGGAAAAGAACCTTGACATTAAGGCCCTGAGAAGTTTCAATTCTCTGGCCTTGGGCCTGAGGCTGTGGGCAAAGGGGGCTACAGGGATCCACCTCCCCTGGAAAGAGGAGAGAGAGAGATACAGCCTAAGTCTGATTCAGCCTTTGATCCACAAATTTGGTCTGCTGTGTCCCAGGAGACCTTTCAGGCTGGGTGATACTGTGCCATTACCCTGGGATCTGGCACAGGACTAAAGAGTTCCAACCCTATCGATCTCCCTCTCTACTGACTGGGACTGATTGTTGAGGATATAGAGGGTAAAGGAATTATTTCCTACCCAGGACAAAGGGGGGGTGCTTCCAGCAAAGGGTAGAGAATGGTCTCTGGGAAAGTTTAATTTGCAAGACTCTTAGTCTCCAAGCAGGATCCTCCATCATACTACTTACTGATCCCGTCCTTGTTGCAGCAAGCACACTCCCACCAGGCTTTGAACTGAGAAGCTTGCAATGCATTTCAGGGAATTAAAAGTAAATAAGTAAGAGAGGCTTATTCTGGCCTTTACAGCCTCCCTCCCCAAGGCCCTTGGAAGTGGGTTTGCAGCCCATTATTAGGCCCAGGGCCCAGATTTCAGCCACTAAGAGGAATAATGCTAAAGACCCAGAACAGGTTGAACCAAGAATCAAAGAATGGCAATAACACAGACCCCCACAACTAAATCCCTACAAAAGAGAGAGAAATTGAGCAACAGAGTAAATGCACCATCATATTCAGATGCCTAGACATTAGCAAAAAATTATAAGCCATACTAAGTAAATGGAAGAAATGGCTCAAGAAAAAGAATATATCAAAGCCCCAGAAGAGACACCAGATTTGGGACAACTAATCAATGAGATTCATATAAATTTTCAAAGACAAATTAATGAATTGAAAGAAAACATGGCTAAAGAGATAAAGGACATCAAGAAGACACTGAGCAAGCACAAAAAATAATTGAAAATCTGAATAGAAAAATAACAGAGCTAATGGGAATGACAGACATGATATGTGAAATCTAAAACACTTTAGAGGCATATAACAGCAGACTCAAAATGATAGAAGAAGAATCAGTAATATCATAGAACAGCTGAAATTGGAGAGAGAAAAGAATGGAAAAAATTAAGCAGGAGCTCAACGAGTTGATGAACAGCACAAAACTCAACAAGATATACATCATTGGAGTTACAGAATGAGAAGAGAAGGGAAAAGGAGCAGAAAGAGTATTTGAGGAAATAACAGCCAAAAATTTCCCAACTCTCATGAAAGAAATGAACTTACATGTCCAAGAAGCTCAGCGTTCTCCAAACAGAATAAATCTGAATAGACCAACTCCAAGATACATACTACTCAGAATGTCAAACACCAAAGATAATGAGAAAATTCTGAGAGCAGCAAGGTAGAAACAAACTATCACATCCAAGGGATGCCCAGTAAGAATTAGTGAGGATTTCTCATCAGAAACCATGGAGGCAAGAAGACAATGGTATGATACATTTAGGATACTGAAAGAGAAAAACTGTCAGCCGAGAATTCTTTATCCAGCAAAATTGTCCTTCAAATATGAAGGTGAATATAAAATATTCACAAACAAACAGAAACTAAGAGAGTTCATATAAAAGAATCCATCTTTGCAGGAAATATTAAAGGAAGAGTTAGAGTTGAAAGAAAGACAGGAGAGAGACTTGGAGGAGACTATCGAAAAAGGATTACCAGAAGGATAACCAAAAGAGTAAAAAGACAGATGAAAATAAGATGTGACATATAAAAACCAAAGAATAAAATGGTAGAAGTAAATAATGCATTTGCAATAATATCATTGAATGTGAATGGGTTAAACTCCCAATCAAAAGATATGGCTGACAGAATTGATAAAAAATAAAAGCATGAGCCATCCATATGCTGCCTAAAAGAGACTCACTGAGACCCAAGGATAAAAACTGGCTGAAAGAGAAAGGTTGGGAAATGATACCCCATGCAAAACAGTAACCAAAAAAGAGCAGGGGTAGCTATACTAATATTGAACAGAACAGACTTTAAATGCAAAAATGTGATAGATACAGAAGACCATTAAATAGTAATAAAAGGGACAACCCAACAAGAAGAAATAAGCCATAAATATCTATGCACCTAACCAGGGTGCCAAATACATGAGACAAACTCTGGCAAAACTGAATAGACATCTCTACAATAATCATTGGAGAATTCAACACACCACTCACATCATTAGATAAAACAACTAGACAGAAGATCAGCAAAGCAAAAGAGAACTTGAAAATATAATAAATGAGCTGGATCTAACAAACATATACAGAATGTTGCATCCCAAATCAGTGGTTTATACATTTTTCTCAAGTGCTCACGGATCTTTCTCCAGGATGGACCACATGTTGGGTCACAAAGCAGTCTCAATAAATATAAAAGGATTGAAATTATATAAAGTGCTTGCTCAGATCATAATGGAATGAAACTGGAAATCAATAATAGATGGGAAAGGGGAAAATTTGCAAATATGTGCAGCCTGAACAACACTTATAAACAGTGTGTCAAAGAAGAAATTTTAAGTGAAATTAGTAAATATATTGAGATAAATGAAAATAAGAACACAACTTGTCAAAATTTATGGGATACAGTGAAGGTAGTTCTGAGAGGGAAATTTATACCCATAAATGGAGAAGAAGTGGGCGGTGGACTTGGCCCAGTGGTTAGGGCGTCCATCTAGCACATGGGAGGTCCGTGGTTCAAACCCCAGGCCTCCTTGACCCGTGTGGAGCTGGCCCACGTGCAGTGCTGATGTGCGCAAGGAGTGCCCTGCCACGCAGGGGTGTCCCCCGCATAGGGAAGCCCCACGCGCAAGGAGTGCACCCCATAATTAGAGCCGCCCAGCACGAAAGAAAGTGCAGCCTGCCCCGGAATGGCGCCACACACACGGAGAGCTGACACAACAAGATGACGCAACAGAAAGAAACACAGATTCCCGTGCCACTGACAACAGAAGCAGACAAAGAACACACGCAGCAAATAGACACAGAGAAGAGACAACTGGGGTTGGGGGGAGAAGGGCAGAGGAATAAATAAATAAATAAATAAATCTTTAAAAAAAGAAGAAGAAGAAACAGCTAAAATCAAAGATCTAACTGAACAACTGTAGAAACTGGGGGGAAAAAATCCCAGCAAATAATTCCCAAAGCAAGCAGAAGGAAAGAAATAATAAAGATTAGGGAAGAACTAAATGAAACTGAGAACCAAAAAAATACAGAAAATCAAAAGCTGGTTCTTTGAGAAGATCAATAAAATTGACAAACTCTTAGCAAGACTAAGAAAAAAAGAGAGAAAATACAAATAAATAAAATCAGAAATGAAAGGGAGGTAGATACAATTGACCTCACAGAAATAAAAAGGATCATAAGAGGATATTATGAATAACTTTATGCCAACAAACTAGACAATGCAGATGAAATGGACAAATTCCTAGAAACACACAAACAACCTACAATGATGCTACAAGAAATGCAAGAACTTAACAAACCAATCACATTTAAAGAGAGTGAATCAGTCATCAAAAATCTCCCAAAAGAGGGGGCTTAGATAGAGGTGGAGTGGATATAACCATCCCAGGGTCCACAGAATGGAGGAATAAAATATGGATTAGAGTGGACTTACTGATATTCTACTATAAAACTATTGTAACTAGTAATAGAAGAAACTGTAGCACTGATGTGTAGAAACTGGCCACAGTAGTTGCTGAGGGCAGGAAGAGGGAAGAAGAGATGTGATGTGGGGCCATTTTTGGGATTTGGAGTTGTCCTACATGATATTGCAGGGTCAGGGTCAGATCCTGGACATTATATATCCTGCCATAACTCACTGAATGTACTGGGGGAGAGTGTGAACTACACGGTAAACTATTACCCATGTGGTGCAGCAGTGCTCCAAAATGTGTTCGCTGAGTGCGATGAGTGCCACAATGATGAGGGAGTTTGTTGGTGTAGGAGGAGTGGGGTGGGGGGTGGGGGTATACAAGAACCTATTATGATTTTTTTTGCTGTATATATCTTCAAAATAATACAATTTACAAAATTAATGGGGGTGGGGGGTGGGGGGTGTTATATGGGAACTTCTTACATTTTTTAATGTAATATTCTGTGTGATCTATTATTTTAATTTTGAAAATGTGTTAAAATAAAATAAAATATAACCATGATGGAAAATGAAAAAATAATGATCAAAAAATAAAAATCTAAATATGTATAGAAAAAAATCTCTCAAAAGAAAAGCCTGGACCAGATGGTTTCACAGGTGAATTCTACCAAGCATTTCAAGAATTAACACCCATCCTGCTTAAACTCTTCCAACAAATTGAAGCGGAGGAAAACCACTGAATACATTTTATGAAGCCAACATCACCCTAATACCAAAGTCACCTGAAGATACTAGAAGAAAAGAAAATTAGAGACCAAACTTTGTAATGAACATAGATGCATACATTCTCAACAAAATACTTGCAAATAGAATCCAACACAGTATATCAAAGAATTGTACACCACAACCAAATGGGATTTATTCCTGGTATGCAAGAGTGGTTCAACATAAGAAAATCAATTAATGGAATACACCACGTTAACAAATTGAAGGGAAAATAAAAACACATGAACATGTTGATTGATGCAGAAAAAGCATTTGACAAAATCCAATATCCTTTTTTGATAAAAACAAGTTGAATTTTTTTGCTTTTGTTTGTCTGGGTTTTTTTGTGTATTATTATTGAAATAATGAAAATGCTCCAATAATGATTGAAGTGATGAATGCACAACTATGTGATTATACCAAATACCATTGATTGTACTCTTAGGATGAATTGTACGCTTCTTTAGTATGTATCAATAAAATTGACTGGTTAAAAAAAACATGTTGAAAGATAGGAATAGAAGGAAAATTCTTCAATATGATAAAGGGCATATATGAAAAACCCAGAGCAAAAATTGTACTCAATGGGGAAAGACTGAAATCTTTCTTTCTAAGTTTGAGAAAAGACGAAGATGCCCACTCTCACCACTATCATTCAACATTGTGCTAGAAGTTATAGCTAGAGAAATCAGACAAGAAAAAAATATATATATCCAAATAGGAAAAGAAGTAAAACTTTCACTATTCGCAGGTGATATAATTCTATATGTAGAAAATTCTGATGTCTATGACAGTATACCAAAGGCATGAGCCATGAAAGAAAACATGGATAAATGGGACCTCCTCAAACTTAAACAATTTTGTGATGCAAAAGACTGCTAAGAAGGTGAAAAGGCAGCCCATTCAATGGGGGAAAATATTTGGCAATCACATATCCAATAAAGGTTTAATACTCATGATATAGAAAGAAATGTTACAACTCAACAATAAAAAGACAAATGACACAACTGAAAAATGGGCAAAACACTTGAACAGACATTTGTCCAAAGAAGAAATAGAAATGGCAAAAAAACACATGAAAAAATGTTCAACATCACTTGCGCTTGTGGAAATGCAAATCAAAGCTACAATGAGATATCACCTCACACATATTAGAATGGCCGCTGTTAAAAAGACAGAACTACAAGTGTTGGAGAGGATGTGGAGATATAGAAACACTTATTCACTGTTGGTGGGAATGTAGAATGGTACAGCCACTGAGGAGGACTGCTTGGCAGTTCCTAAAGAATTTGAATATAGATTTGCCCTGTTACCTGGCAATATCACTACTGGATTTATCCCCAGAAGAACTGAGAGCATGACATGAACAGACATCTGCACACCGATGTTCATAGCAGTGTTATTCATGATTGCCAAAAGATGGAAATAACCCAAACGTCCATCAATGAATAAACAAATTGTGGTGTATACACACGATGGAATATTATACAGCAGTAAGAAAAAATGAAATCGTGAAGCATGTGACAACATGAATGAACCTGGAGGACATTATGGTGAGAGCAGCAAGCCAGACACAAAAGGTCAATTACAGTATGATTGTGTTATTATGAACTAAGTCTATTGTGTAATCTCCAGGAGTTAATAACTTGAATATGTGTCATCAGAAAATGGAATTAGGTTAAAGAATGGAAATCAAAGGTATAACTTGAGCAGAACTGGTAAAATGGATATGCATTAATCTAGGAAAATGAATAGAAAATGCGAAAGCATAACATAATTTTTGTAACTAGCAGTGCTATTATATGGGTATGATAGTGGCTGAAAGACAAAGTCTAAGTTCATGTAAATTACTAAAAAGAAAGCTAAAGGAACTGTGGGAGCATGGCTGTCAGGTTAGGCAGATAAGGTTCAGCTCTCACTAAAACAACAGAGAAAGAGCCAAGGGCTGCCTCGGGAATCTGCTCTGGGGTACAGCAGACCAGGACACTGCTGCACAAACTCCAGGAGAGTGAGAGAGAGACAAAGAAGCCAAAATGACAAAGAGTGAGTTATTAAACCTCCCAGCAACCAGGAAGGGCTCCCCTCCCCCACCCCTGAGATATTAAGTGAGAGTAAAACTCCTGGCGAATTCCATCTAACTCAGAGGAGAGCAGATGTCTTCCTCCCTGCCAGCTGCTTTGGATATATAGAGAGCAGGAAGGTGCTCTGAGTCATCTAGGAGGGTACTGGAAAGATAAAGAACCAAAGGAAACCCATGAGTTGCTTGCCCCAGTGGCTGGAAGTGGCACATATACCCTGCCCTTAGGGCAAATAGCATAGGTGGAGCTGCTGGCCCCCTACTCTGAATGGAGTGTGAGGCTGAATCCCTGGGAGGGAAAGGGGTCTGGGAGGGTGCAGACTGGTTTCTTTGCAGAGAGCTTGGCCAGCTGAGACCTCTTTGAATAGCAGAAGGGACACTGATTCAACAGGGAGAGGGGAGCATGATCTCAGGCAGGTTTTTAAGGCCAGCTGCCTGGCTAAAGAGAGGAATTAAATCAGAGAGGAAGCAGGGGCAGACAGGTGCCTAATCAGCAGGACATTGGCAAATGGAAAGGAAACTAACCTGCCTGAGGGAAAGAGGCCTGCCTTCTGAAAGGCTAAATAACCCAAGGAGGCACTTTAGCTCAGTGGAAGAATTCCTGCCTTACATATGCAAGGTCCGTGGTGATCCACTGGGTTATCTGGCATCCAGCTGAAACTTTATGACAGGGAACATATAGACATTCTTTTTGTACTGGCTTTCCTTGGATCTCTCACTTTTTTTTTTTTAAGTTTCCTTCTGTAAATTTTCCTTATTTTATTCACTAAAACTCGGTTCAAAACCTGCAGAGGGCAGGCTGCAAGATGATTGGTTGATGAACACCAGCAGCCTGAAAAGATCCTTAGGGGTCTAAGAGGGAAGGCTGTTTTTCCATGTTTATTTTTGGTTTTTGTTCTTTTTTCCCCCCTTTTAAAAATTAGTTGCTGCTGTCTTGATTCTTGTTTGTTGTGTTTCCCCTTCCCTTTTAACCCTGTTTGGTTCTGCTTTTTCCTTTTTTTGTCTACCGATATTTTCTACCTATGCTGTTTTTTTTTCTCCTTCATTTTTCAATCTTCTGTTTTCTGTTGTTGTTCTTTCATTACACCTCTTTTTGTTTGGCCTTCAATTCTGGTTTTTCTTTCTCCTTTCTTCTCTGATTTCTTTCTTTTGTTACTTTTTCTTTCTTTTCTTTTTTCTTTTACTCTCTTCCATCATTCTAGCATTTTAATTCATTCTATATATTTTTCTCCATTCTGCTTATTGTTTCATTGTTTCTATTTCACTTTTATATTTTTATTTCACTGTACTTCTTACTCATGTTAATTATTCATTTTCTTACGTCTTGTATGGTTCCTCTTCTACTTTTCACTGTTATTATTACTATTATTCTTTTTTCCTTCTTATCTCTTTCCTTTTCTCTGGTCCTAATATATTTCTCAAGGGAACACAGACAACAGGAACAAAATAGAATAAGAAGAATGAAGTCTCAAAGTGAAAACTTAACCACACATACACAAACAACAACAAAATAATACCCTAGATAGAGAGAGAAGCTAGCCAACTGAGCAAACCCATCAAGAGAAACCAATGCCTAGACACCAACAAAAATTACAAGCCATACTAAGGAACAGGCAGACAGAGACCTGTCCAACAACAAACTAATAACCAGAAGATGCAGAACATGAAACAACTTATCAGAGATGTTCAAACAAATATCATGGATCAACTTAGTGAATTGAAGGAAGAGATAAAGGATATTAAGGAGACACTGGGAGAACATCCTGAAGAAATTGTAAATATATGTAAAAAGATAAGTTATGAGGATGATGAATGGCACAATTCAAGAAATCAAAAATACACTAGAAGCACATAACAGCAGATTTGAAGAGCAGAGGAAATAATCAGTAGTGTGGAACACAGTACATCTGGAATTAGACAGGTAGTAGAACTGTTATATAAAAAAATACAAAAAATCCAGCCAGGAATTAGGGATTTGAATGACAACAGGAAATGTACAAACATATGTATAATGGGCATCCCAGAGGTAGAAGAGAAGGGAAAGGGGACAGAAAGTGTGTTAGAGGAAATAATGGCTGAAAACTTCCCAACCCTATTGAGGGACATGGACACACATGTCCAGGAAGTACAGCAGACTCCAAACAGCAAAAATCCTAAGAGGCCTTCTCGAAGACATATACTTGCCAAATTGTTCAATGCTCAAAACAAAGAGAGAATACTGGAAGCAGCAAGAGGAAAAAGACCCATCGCATAAAAAGGAAGCTTGGTAAAATTAAGTGCTGATTTCTCATCTGAAACCCTGGAGGCAAGAGAGCAGTGGTATGACATAGTTAAGGTGCTAAAAGAAAAAAACTTCAGCCAAAAAATTTCTTTCCAGCAAAGCTGGTATTCAAAAATTAAGGAGAGTTCAAAATATTCACAGATAAACAGAAATTAAGGGAGTATGTCAATAAGAAAGCTACCCTTCAAGAAATAATAAAGGGAGTTCTGCAGCTCAAAAGGAAGAAAACAGGAGAGAGAGAGTTGGAGGATAGTATAAGAACAACTAAAAAGATAAAAAGAGCTATAAAAACACATGGCATGCATAAACCTAAGGAAAATATGGCTAATGTAAGTAATTCCTTGACAGTAATATTTTAAATCTTAATGGATTATAGTCACCAGTCAGGAAACGCAGATTGACAGAATGGATAAGCAAATATGACCTGTCTATATGCTGTCTACAAGAAACCCACCTTAGAACCAGGGATGCAATGAGGCTGAAAGTGAATGGTTGGCAAACAATTCTAAAGCAAACAATAATTTAAAAATGGCAGGAGTAGCAATACTAATATCAGACAAAATAGACTTTAAATGCAAAACTATTCAAAGAGACAAAAATGGACACAGTGTATTAATAAAAGGGACAATCTTTCAAGAGAAAGAACAATCATAAACATTTATGCACCTAACCAGGTTGCCCCCAAATACATGAGGCAAACACTGGAAAAACTAAGTAGAGAAATAACCCCAAAGGAAGTAGAAAGAAGGAAATAAAAAAGACTAGAGCAGAATTAGGTGAAACTGAAAATAACAAAGCACTGACTAAAATGAAACAAAGAGCTGGTTCTTTGAGGAGATCAATAAAGTGACAAAGCCTTAGCTAGAATAACAGGGAAAAAAAGAGAGTAGAAGCAAATATATAAAATAAGAAACAAGGAAGAAGATATCACCACTGACCCCACAGAAATAAAGAATATCATAAGAAGATACTTTGAAAAATTATATGCCAACAAGATGGATAATTTAGAGGAAATGAAAAAATTCCTAGAAACACACAAGCAGCCTACAGTAACAAAAGAAGAATTTGATGAACTCAATAGAAAAATCACAAGTAATGAGATAGAATTAGTCATTCAAAACTTCCCCATTAAGATGAGCCCAGGATCAGATGGCTTCACAGGGGAATTCTACCAAACATTCTGGAAAGAACTAACACCAATCCTGCTTCTTAAACTCTTCCAAAAAAAAAAGAGGCAGAGGAAACATTGCCTAACTTATTCTATGATGCCAACTTTACCCTAATACCAAAGCCAAACAAAGATGACAGAAGGAAGGTATATTATATTCCATTCTCTCTAATGAACCTAGATGCTAAAATCCTCAACAAAATACTTGCTATTCAAATTCCACAATACATCAAGCAAATTATACACCATGACCAAGTGGGTTTCAGCTCTGGTATGCAAAGATGGTTCAACACAAGAAAATCAATCAAATGTAATACACCACATAAATAGATCGAAAGAAAACAATCAAATAATCATCTCCATAGATGCAGGAAAATCATTCAACAAAATAGAACACACTTTCCTGATAAAAACACTACAAAAGTTAGGAACAGAAGGAAACTTGTTCAACAAGATAAATTGTATATATGAAAAACCTACAGCTAACATCATATTTAATGGAAAAAAACTCAAAGTTTTCCCTCTAAGATGGGGAACAAGACAAGGATGCTCATTTTCATCATGCCTTTTTAACATTGTGTTAGAAGTACTTGCTCCAGCACTTAGAGAAGAAAAAGATATAAAAGGTATCCAAACTGGAAAGGAAGAAGTAAAAATTTAACTTTTTGCAGACGACATGATCCTATACATAGAAAGCCCTGAGAAATCTACAAAAAGACTTCTAGAGCTTTTAAATGAGTTCAGTAGAGTGGCAGGTTATGAGATCAATTTGAAAAAATCAATAGCATTTCTGTACACCAAGAATAAGTACTCTGAGTAGGAAATCAAGAAAAAAAATCCCATTTACAATAGCAACTAAAAGAATAAAATACCTAAGAATAAATTTAATAAGAGATGTAAATGAATTATATGCAGAAAACTACACAACATTGTTAACTGAAATTAACGAAGGCTTAAATAAATGAAAGAATATTCCCTGTTCATGGACAGGAATACTAAACATCATTAAGATGTCTATCCTACCCAAACTCATCTGCAGATTTCACACAATCCCAATGAAAATCACAACAGCATTTTTTACTGAATTGGAAAACCTAACTATGAAATTTATCTGGAATGGAGAGAGGCCACAAATAGCCAAAGACATTTTGAAAAAGAAAAATGAAATCACGGGAATCACATTACCTAACTTTAAAACAAACTACAAAGTTACAGGGGTCAAAACTGCATGGAATTTACACAAGGATAGACATACTGACCAATGGAACTGAATTGAGAGTTCTGGTATAGATCCTTGCATATAAAATCTACTGATATTTGACAAGGCCACCAAGCCCATTCAACTGGGAGAGAATGGCCTCTTCAACAAATGGTGCTTGGCGAACTTGATATCCATATACAAAAGAATGAGAGAGGAACACCATCTCACACCTTATACAAAAATTAACTCAAGGTGGATCAAAGATATATATATGTAAGAGCCAAAACCATAAAGACCTTGGAAGATAATGTATGGAAGGATCTATAGGATTTTATAATAGGAAATGGTTTCATGAACTTCACACCCAAAGCACAAGCAGCAAAAGTAAAAATAGATAAATGGGACCTCCTCAAAATTAAAAGCTTTTGCACTTCAAAGGAGTTTGTCAAGAATGTGAAAAGGCAGCCAACTCCATGGGAGAAAATATTTGGTAACCATATATCTGATAGGGGCCTAATATCCAGCATATATAAAGAAATCCTACAGCTCAAAAATAAAAAGACAAACAACCCATTTAAAAAAATGGGAAGTGACTTGCATAGACACTTCTCCAAAGAAGAAAAATAGCTAAACACGAAAAGATGTCCAGCACCACTAGCTATTAGAGAAATGTAAATGAAACTACAATGAGAACTCTTCCAACCATTAGACTGGTGGCTATTAAAGAATCAAAGGACTACAAGTGTTGGAGAGATTGTGGAGTAATGGGAACCCTCATCCACTCATGGTGGGAATGTAGAATGGTTCAACCTTTGTGGAAACAGTATGCTGATGCCTCAGAAAACTAACTGCAGAACTGCCATATGATCCAGCAATTCCACTGCTGGGTATATACCCAGAAGAATTGAAAGCAGGGACATGAAGAGATATGTGCACACCAATGTTCAGAGCAGCATTATTCACTATTGCCAAAACTTGGAATCAACCCAGATGTCCTTCAACAGATGAATGGATAAACAAATTGTGGTACATACATACAATGGAATTTTACTCAGCTGTAAGAAGGAATACAGCATTCACACATGGGATAACATGGATGAATCTTGAGGACCTTAAATTGAGTAAAGCAAAAAAAAGTGCTGAATGACATTTATTACATGACCTCACTGATATGAATTAAGCAAATTGAGCAGACTCACAGAGCTAGAGTCTGAAAGTTACGTTTATAGGAAATAGAAAGGGAGAAGCAGGTTTTGAGTCAATGCCCATAGGGGCAAAATCTACGATAAGGTGGAAGTGTATAATTATGCAGTGGAGGGACAGGACATGGGTGCAGGTATACTATTGGGTTAGGCAGCACAGATATGTTAGGGGGGTAGGGTGTGGGGGGGTGGCTAGGACTGTCCATGGAACTGGGGGGAGGGTTGGGGTAGGAAGCAGGTGAACACATGTTTGAAACTACAATGTTGGGAATGCTCTTTTGGCTATAGATCAAGGTAGAGTTACCCGTTTAGGGCATTGGATGTGGGCAGCATTCTGGACAGGGCACAGGATTCTACAGATTGTGTGAGTGTTAATCTTGCCATACTGTATTATATCAGTGGGTGGAGACACACATAATGAGAAGGAAGATGTTGGACTCCCATCCTGAGGAGGGCTGCTATGTTCTTAAATAGAGGGTTGGGAGTCTCTCGAGAGCATGGGCAGTGCTCAATAGGGGAGGACAGACCAGTGTGTTAATCCCTCACTGTTGTTGCATCTAACTATGAATCTGTTCCTACAAAGAGTGAAGACTGTTGGTTCATGTGGCTCCAGAGGGGAGGGGGAGGGAAGATTAGAATAAATGGAACAGAATGTAAACCACTGACCGTGGCTGGTAGCTTTGTTTCAATATTGTAAATCTGTTGTAATAAATGTACCATCCACATATATAATGTTATTAATAGGGGAAGGGGAAAAAGGGGAAGGATATTGGATATATGGGAATCCCCTATATTCTCTATGTGACATTGCTGCGACCTAAAATGTCTTTGAAGACAAAATGAAAAAAGTAATACATTTTTGGAATAAATGGAATAAAATGTCACTGTACATACAGGACAACAGATCTTACAATGATAAAAGGCAAAATGCCAAAAAATTATTTATTTTTTTCATTATTTTTATCCCCAATTTTATATTTAATTTTTTTATTTTTGTATTTTATTTTCTATTTTTAAACTATCATTATTATTTAATTTTCTTATTAATTGTATTTAGCTATTTATTGGTTTATTTTTGAAGAAGTTTTGGATCACAGATGGGTTACAAATTGTGGCAGGGGAGGACCATTTTTGTGGGGTGTCAGTGATGGGATACATGAGGTTCACCTGGGCATACATATAATGCATATAAATGTGTTGAAATGTTCATGGGGCATTGTCACAGTGGGTGGAGAGTCACGCAATAACCAAAACAATATTGAATTCCCATCCTGAGAACTCTGCCACATTCTCTGTTGGAACAGCAAGAATCCCCAAAGTACAGAGGTAATGGCTAGTGAAGGAGATGGTCCATTGATGGGCCCTTGATATTGATGACTATGCTTATAAACCTTTACTCCTGAAATTGAAACTCAACGTTGTATTATAGGGTGCCTAAACATTACCTCCTGAGAGCCTCCTTGTTCCTCAAATGGAAGAACTCAGAATATAAATGCAATAACTTCCAAACTCAGCATATAAATGCAATAATTTCCCCCCAGGCGTGGGACATGAAACCCAAGGATGAGGTTCTAAGCACCAACTAGCAATTCAACTGGAAAAAGACCTTGACCAAAAGGGGTAAAAGGTAAAGACAAATGAGTTTATATGGCAAAGAGATTTCACAGTGAGTTGGGAGTTCATTCCAGAGGTTATGCTTATGCACGTCTCAGCAGGATCTCATTGGCTGCCAAATTAGACACTACCCCAAATAGTAGGGCTCCTGAGGGCTCTGGAGACATTCAGGCACTATGGTCACTCCAGACAGCTCATGAGTTTAGTGCCTTGCCAGTGGGTGCTACTTTAGGGTCTCCCCAGTGTAATAGAATTGGACTCATTTGTCCCTTCTCTTTGAACCTATAGTTGGTGCTAGAGTTGGTAGGTGTACATCCAAGAGACTTGAATCGCTGGACCATCCATGTGCCAGCTGGGCTCTAAGCCTCAGCAGAGTTGCAATGCCTAGTCTCCAATTCATTGGACTCACCCAGGACAACTAACAAGGAGGTAATGATGGACAACCACCATACTAAGGAACTGAGAGCGTCTACAACTGCAAGCAAGAAAGCCCATCCATTGGCCATATGGGACTGAAGCCTCCTCTCAATTAGAGGTGCAGTGGGCATCACCATCCCAGCATCCTCAGGATTTTTCACGAATGTACAATGGATTAAAGTGGTCTTACTGGTATTCTACTACGGACTTATTGTGATTCTAGCAATAGGAGAACTTACATAATTGATGTGGAGGCATTGACCACTGGAGGTTATGAGGTCAGGAAGAGGGAAAACAGGTATAGTACACAGGCATTTTCAGGACTTGGGAATTGTCTTGAATGACATTGCAATGACAGATATAGACCATTATATATCTTGCCATAACCTACAGAATTGTGTGGGAGTGTAAACTACAATGTAAACTATAATCCATGCTGAGTGGCAATGCTCCAAAATGTGTTCATCAATATCAATGAATGTACCACACTAATGAGGGATGTTGTTAATGGGGGGGTAAATGTGGGCAGTGTGGGAATCAAGGCATATGGAATCCCCTATATTTTTTAGGTAACATTTTGTAATCTATCTTTTTTAAATTAAAAATTATAAATGAAAGTAACAAATGAGTTTAGCAAAGTCAAAAATAGAAGGAAAAAAGCATGAAACTGTAAATCCTTTATCAGAATCTTTAAAGGGAATTAAAGAAATTGTTAATCAAGGACTTTGAGATGCTTTGAATGAAAGGCATTGCATGACAGTTCTACTCTGATGAAAGTGAGTGTCATTGAATGTACAGTTTGGATGGATTATACATGGCGGGGGACTATATAACACAGTGAACCCCATGGGGAATGATGGAGTGTGGTTAACAGTACACATATGAGGACATTCTCTCATGAACTATAACAAATATATAGTACTAATACACAGTGTTAATGAGAGGATGGTTTGTGGGAGAAATACACCAAGTATAAGCTATAGATTATAGAGAGAAGCAATATTATGATGGTGTTCTTTCAACCTTTGTAACAAATGTGTCAAAACAATGTAAGCTGTTGGTGGTGGGGCAGTGTGTGGGAAGCCTGTAAGGGAGGGATGCATGATTGGTAACTCACAACTTCTCAGATAAAAAAGAAATTTAAAAAACACAGAAAAGGTATTGCAAATAATGATGAAAGTCTGTTTTATCTATAACATCCCAGTTTCATGTAAGTAAAAATATTTTATGTAGTTTGATTTGCATGACTTTGTAGGGCCTCTGAAAATTATTGAACGACAATTTAGAATAAAAAAGCAATCTCGTTCAATAGTTTTATTTTAAAATTGAGGAAACCGAGACCCATAAAAGTTAACTGAACTGAAGGTTAGCACATAATTCAGTAGACGAGAGCAAGGTTCTGCTGCACCATTCCCTACAGGTGTGACTTTGGCAAGTCACATAACCTTTCTAAGCTCTGAGATAGTTATCTGTAAAATGGGGTTTAGGCAGTAAGTGCACTAAGTTTTGAGAAGCTTAACAGGAAAAATAGATATGTAAAATAGTTAACAAAATGTCTGACATATATTAAAAACTCATTAATGGTAGCTATTTTTACCAACCTAAGGTCATGCAACAGGTTTTAGTGGGAGAATGGGGAATAAAAACTGTTATGATAATAAATAATTATATGAAACAAATGAATGAGTCCCCTACTTCATTTATTACTAAAGGAAAAAAATTGGATGTTTATTATTATCTTCTATTGTAGGTCGTAGAATTTTTAAATTTGCATTTTTCTCAAAAGCGGCCCAAAGTCCTGTGTTAAAAGTCTTGTTACAGTGGCATTCAGAGAAATATGTCAGTAGATACATCAACTGGTTATTTAGAAAAACAAACAAAATTTGTTTTCCTATCAATTCATAGAAATTATATTATCTCTGGAAAAATTCCATACGTACTTAGTGATTTTAATCCAAGTAAACATGCACAATAAAAAATGAAAAAAAAAGAGACTTCAAATATGTATATTCTTAGCATTTGAATGGTCCTTATTATGGGATTTTGTTCTTAGGCATTTTGAGTTTTATATATAGGGGAGTCTTTGCCCAATAAAATAATACCCTGCATAATTAGGAAGAGTAATTTACATATGAAGAATTGAAGAGTATATGCTTCTTATAAGTTATTTGCCAGTTCTTCAGCTGTTTCAAAACCCAAAATGAATACTTGTATTCTGTAATTCCTTCTAAATTTCATTCCATTCTTTTCTATTCCATCCAGTATTTTTTAATCTATAGTGCAAATTTCATAGTCCATTTATTTCATGCCATTGAGTGTTTTGTTCCACTCTATATTCCTTCCTATTTAATTGGATTTTCTTCTAATTTCTTTAATATTTTATTTTGCTCTGCATCCTCTTCCATTTCTTCACTCATATAACTTAATATTGTTTTACTCCATAGGCCATTAGATATTTCCCTATTATATTCTCTTCAATTTCCATCCTACTCATTCCATCCTATTCAATTTCCACATTTCATTCAATTCCCCTGTAATCCAGATTCCATGTCATCCCATTCTGCATTCCATTTGAAATTCAGTTTCCACTCCATATCATTTAACGTTCCAAATACCATTCCATTCTAGTTTGTGTTGTGTTTCAATCCAGTGCCTTATCCAACCACTAAACATCATATTCCATTCTGTCAATATTGCTGGAATAGTGACTTTCCAGAAGACAGCTCACCAATATTTTTGCTGACAAATTAACAAACGTGCATGACCTATTTCCAACAAGATCCACTTCTAAGAATTTATTCAAAACAGGGACACACTGAATATATGAATGAATTTAACAAGAAAGATGTGTCTCACAGTGATGTATTAGAGGGTGAAAAGTTGTAAAGGAGGTACAAAGTGGTCAATATACTAATGCTTAGAATAGTAAAGCTTCCTCTGAGTTTATATGGCTATGAGTCTCTAAAACAGAGTCAGGATTTCATCAGAGGGGTCATGCTTACACACAGCTCAGCAGGGTCCCAGAGACAGCCAAAGTAGCTACAAACCCATGGACTGGTTCTCCTGAGGGCTACAGGGACCCACAAGTATGATCATGTCAGTTGGCCCTACTTTGTAATTTTGTGTTCCTATGATAGAGTTGGACTCAGATGTGACCTTTCTACACATGGCTCTTCTGTCACTTTTACTGGACCTGTGGTTGGCGGTGGGGTTAGTGTATACTCAGGAGACCTGAATTTCTGGACTGTCAATGTGACAGCCAGGCCCTGAGCCTCAGCAGACTTGCAACTCCTACCCTCTGGTTTATTGGACTTACCCCAGCCAGCTAACAGGGAGGTGAAGAAGGTCAACCACCACACCAGGGAGTCAAGAGTGCCTTCAACTGCCATCAGAAGAATTGCATCCATCATCCATGGGGAATCTAAGCCCCCTCCTGATATAGAGGTGGAGTGGACATAAACATCCCAGGGTCCACAGGATGGAGGAATAGAGTATCAATTAGAGTGGACTTACTGATATTCTACTATGGAACTATTGTGATTAATAATGGAAGAAATTGTAATGCTGATGTGGAGAAAGTGGCCACGGTAGCTACTGAGGGTAGGGAGAGGAAGAAGAGATATGATGTGGGGGCATTTTCAGGACTTGGAGTCATCCTGGGTGGTACTGCAGGACAGATGCTAGTCATTGTATGTCCTGCCATGACCCACTGGGTGGACTGAGGGGGAGCATAAACTACAATGTAAACCACTATCCATGTGGTGCTGCAGTGCTCCGAAATGTATTCATCGAATGCAATGAATGTCCCACAATAATGAAAGAGGTTGTTTATGTGGGAGGAGTGGGGTGAGGATTATATGGGGACCGCTTATATTTTTTTAATGTAACATTTTTAAAAAATGAAGAGAGAGAAAAAAGAATATTTTGTAGTTTCAAAATGACCTTGCTTAGAATAAACACATGAAAAATATTCAACATCACCAGCGATTAGATAAATGCGAATCAAAACTACAATGAGATACCATTTCACACCTATTAGAATGGCTGCTATTAAAAAGTCAGAAAACTAGAAATATTGGAAAGGATGTGGATAAGAAATGCTTATTCACTGTTGGTGGGAATGTAGAGTGCTACAGCTACTGTGGAGGACTGTTTGGCAGTTCCCAACGAAGTTGAATGTAGACATTCCATGTGACCCAGAAACCGTTATTAGGTATATACCCAGCAGAACTGAGAGCACCGACATCAACACATCTGCATGCCGATGTTCATAGCAGTATTATTCACAAGTGCCAAAAGTTGGGAACAACCCAGGTGTCCATCAACTGATGAAAGGATAAACAAATCGTGGTATATACACATGATGGGATATTATGCAGTGGTATGAAGAAATGAAATCGTGAAGCATATGACAACATGGATGAACCTGGAGGACATTATGTTGAGTGAAGCAAGCCAGACACAAAAGTAAAAATACTGTATGACTGTACTATTATGAACTATTATAAATGTATATATTTATATTTTTATATATATTGTATAAACTTGTTGAGTTAATAATTAGAATATAGGTCACCAGAAAATAGGAGGGTAGAGAATGGGAAAATAAGGGCTAATCTGTGAAGAATTGGTAGAAAGGCTGTTTGTAAGTTTTGGAAATGAATAAAAATTGTTACAGCATATCGTGGTGTTTGTAACTAGCAGTACTATCACATGGCTGTGACAGTGGTTGAAAGCAAAAGTCTAAGGTCATGTATATTACTGGAAGGAAAGCTAAAAACTGTATCTATAAGATAGTAAAACCTCATGTAAAACACGAATATGGGTGATATTGCATATATGACAGTTTTTATGAAATATAAATGCAAATATACTAGAGAGAAGGAAAAAGAATGGCAGCTACTTATACTAGGGGAAGCACAGAGAGATTGAGAGGTGATGAGTTTTGATTGTTTCCTTGTAATGAGTAAATATGTGATTATACCAAATAACATTGATTGTACACTTTGGATGGATTTATGCTGTAATAATATGTTTGAATACAACTGATTTAAGAAAAAAATGACCTTGCAGAAATGTATTTCTTGACATGGAAAGCATGTTATATGGACCCAAAAAGCAAGTTACAAAATTATATTGTACACATAAATAATTCCATTTTCATAAAACCAAACCAAATGAAAAAATATGAAAGGGCTATGAATCTCCATTCTACGAATACTTAATTAAACATTTCCATTCTACCAACATATAATTAAATGTGGGAATTCAGGTCCTAGTTTTCTTATGCTTCCCTTCCTTGTTTTTTGTGTTTTTTTGTACTGAACATGCAACCGTTTTGTAATAATGAGTATAAAAGAATGACATATTAAACTCCAAGTCTGTGCATCACAGTGTATTCAAATTAACAGAAAATAGACATCTGTGGCCAAGCATGGAGACCAGGTCAAATAAATTAAGGTATATTCACCAATGGATTACTATGCAGCCCACGCAAATGTTGGTCTATATAAGGCGACTACCACCCTTCATCATAGGCAAGCCAAGCTTGTGCCTCCAAGCAGGCAGGTGGAAGCTTCTTGCAGGACAATATCTAAATTCCCCTCTGGGCCTTGGGACCTGCAGAAGGAAGCAGTGTGGAAAATCCCAAGCACAGACAGTGTGGGCCCCGTCACATTTCTCCCCTTCAGGCTCAGTCCAAAACTACAACCCACGGCACCGCCTTGCGCAGTCATCCAGATGCCCGCGGGAGTTCAGGGACCGCCCCCTCTGGGTCCTGACTGGATTCCAGAAGGGAGGCCTGGCCAGGGCATAGCTCGTCCTGATAGCGTGATGGAACTGTCCACTGCTGGTCGAGACTGAGCCTCCAGAATGGTGCCAACACGCTGATTCTATAGGCAGCCCCTCCCCATCCCCTGTCCTTACGCACACACTCGCACACACTTTTAGGGGTCCTGTTTGAGGATGGGGGGACTGACGTTATTGACAGGACCAGGGCGAAGCCAGCGCCCAGGTGGCACACACCCTCGAGCTGGGCACCAGGTGGACCTGCGCTGCGCCACTCCGAGGAAACGAGGAGGCTCACGTGATAGCCACGAGCCAATCAGACGCGAGATTCACCAGGGCCCGCCCACCCCCTCGGCCCTCGTTTGCACTGCGCTTCTCTGTCTGAGCTGGCCCCATGGCCGCGCAGCCTTCCTGGGAGGAGCAGCAGCAGCAGCAGCAGTGCGGGGTGCCCCGAGGGCCTCAGAAGAGGGGCGCCCGTGACACCAGCGGGGCCGGCGCCCCAGACCCTGTCATCCACGTGTCCCCAGGCTCCAGCCGCCCGTCGCCATCAGGCTCCCTGCCCAGCAGCACGGACGGGGCCAACTCCGCAGCCTCCGTTTCCAGCATTGCCGAGGGCCGGCGGCTGCCGTCCGGGAGCTGCGCACAGGCCGAAAGCCCTTCTGACCTCCGAGGCTCCCGGGCTTCCCGCGCAGACCTTTCGAGTGCGACGGCCGAGACGGGCCAGGGTATCCGGGCCCGGATGGAGCGCAGCGAGGCGAGCACCGGGCGGCCTGTGATGGCAAGAGGCCGGGCTAGGGGGCGAGCCACCCAGACCGAGGGCCTAGCCAAACGCCGCGTCAAGAGGCAACGAAGCGAAGAGCCTGCCCAGGCGCGCCAGCCCCGGAAGCCTTGGCTGGCTCCTGGACCTCCCAGGCCCCGGCTGCCTCCGCCTTCGCCGCCGTCTTCGCCGCCATCTTCGCCAAGGCCTCCGCCCAGCAGCAGCCGTTCTCAGGCCTCTGCCGGGAGTCGCGCTCCTGGGCTAGGCCCGGCCCTCCGAAGCCGCGCCCACCCGCCGGGCCCGGCTCTCCGAAGCCACGCGATCCGGCCAGGCCCGGCCCTGCGCAGCCGCCCGGCCCTCCCGGGCCCCGCTCGCCGCAGCCGCCCGGCCCGCCCGGGCCCCCGCTCGCCGCAGCTGCACCTCCCTGCCAGATCGGTCTCTCCGTAGCCGTCCATCCTGCCCAGGCCCAGCTCTTCGAAGCCGCGCCACCAGGCCACGCCCAGCTCTCCACCGCCGCGCATCCCGCCCATCCCGCCGGGGTCCCGCTCTCCGCAGCCTCACTTCCGCGCCAGACCGGTCTCTCCGCGGCCAGCCAACCCGCCCAGGCCCGGCCCTGCGCAGCCGCCCATCCCGCTCAGGTCCAGCCCTCCGCAGCCTCACCACCCAGTCGGGCCCTGCCTTTCTCAGCCTGGCCACCCCGCCGGGTCAGTCTCTTCGCAGCTTGGCCACCCGGCCAAGCCCGGCTCTGGGAATCCTGGCCACCCGTTCGGGCCCTGTCCTGCGTAGCCATGCCCATACACCAGGTCCTGTGCTCCGCAGCCACACCAGACAGGGAAGATCGGCCCTGCTCAGCTGCCCTTCTCCCCCTGGGCGGCCTGGCCTGAGTCCTTTTTCTCCCCCTGGGCGGCCTGGCCCGAGTCCTTTTTCTCCCCCTGGGTTTGCCTTACGCAGGCTTGTCTTCCGGAGCCCCTCAAACACTCCGGATCCTGAGGTTTTGTGCTTTGCCTCCCAGCCTGTTGATGCCAGTTTCACAAGTGCCTCCTCATCCTCCTCATCTCCTGACACATTGTCCTTTCTTTTCTCTGGGCAACGTAGTGAGACCTCCTCCTTACCTAGGTTAACTGACCTGAGCTCCCCCTCCTCTCCTGGGTTTTCTACCCTGAGCTCCTCTTCCTCCTCCCATGGGCATTTTGACCTGGGCTGCACCTCCACACCTAAGTCTGCAAGAGTTAGGCGTGCCTTGCTGCCTGAGTTTAATGCCCTGAGCCCTGACTCTCCAGGAGAGCAGGCCCAAATATGGAACATGCTCTGCCCAACAACCCCTGTGCTCTGACCCCGAGGAATCCACATACATCCATTGGGCAGAATGGGCTGCCTGCTCTGTGCTTACCTAGGAGGATTCCAGAAGCTCTGCTAACACTAACCAAAATCACACTCTCTGTCCGCCACTTTATAACCCATTACTTACCTGGTGTTGCTTCTTGATTCTAGACCCCCTTCTCCCTCCAAAGGGCTTCCTTTCCTATGACCCTGACCTGAGCTTTCTCTTTTCCACATTTTCCAAGTTCCAAGTTGCCTTTTTTTTTTTTGCAAGCAAAAGAGCATTTAATAGGGAGCTTATGTGGTGATAGATCCAAGCCTGGTTGAGACCTAAATCTTCAGGGTGGTGGTGGGCAAGAGAGTGTGCTGTTTCTGAGGCTCGATCTGCTTGCTGGCTTGCTCTCTCTCCAAGTTGACTCTTATACAATGAATTGTTTAATAAATAAAATTAAAATGTTGGCTACATTTCTTTAAATTGACTATTTTTTAGAGCAAGTTTAGGTTGACAGAAAATTTGTGGGGAAAGTAGTTTCCGTATACCCCTTCTCCCATGCACAAACACACTCTTTTATTGACATACCGTTTTACTGTGGTGTGTTTGTTACAAATGATGAACCAATAATGATAACTAAAATCCATAAAATAGAGATCACTGTGTTTGCAATACAGGAGGGCAAGCCCAAGGATGTTGACCAAATGTTTAAATATACCAAAGAAACTGCATGGAAGGCCAACAGGAGTAGATATGACCCGATGGCAGCCAGTCAGGAGGTACCACACCACCCCTTGGGGGGTAGGAATTTATAAAAGTATTACAATTACAGTGGGGGGAGGGGTGGGAGGGGACCGCGGGGTCGGGGGGAAATGGACAGAGTGCCTGGAACAGCTACAGAAGTGCCACAGAAATATGCTTGTGCATGTGACTCTCAGCATTCTCACCACATCCTAGCCCTTATCTTCAAGGTCTGGTATGCTGGCAAGTTCAGCCTGTTCCTTCCCTCAGTTCTAATCAACTGGAAGAAGGAGGAAAGGGAATGGACATTTACATGAACCCTTTGCTCCACCCCAATGCCCTTTCCACTGTCCATTCTACACGTAGATTGTCCATATCACTTGAGCAGTTAGGGCATTGGAACTTTGCATCTATATTTCATGACAATATAAAAGAACATAATAGTAACATATACAACATTGAACATTAATGCGTAACAGTGAAATTATATAACTCGGGGGAGGGTAACTATCCCCTATTACAGACTTCCTCTTGTTTTATACAGACAGAGGTAATTATGATTTAGGGTAAAAGACGGCAGCTGGATTTTGGTCTTTAAAGAAAAGTCTTTGTTTCATACTTGTTGATGGGTTGTGTTTTACCATGTCAGCAAGGTGTTTCACAACGTCCAATTTGCAGGAATGACAGTTCAAGGAAGGCCGGTAGAACCCGAGGATGGCAAGTTTGTGTGAACCCAACATTGGGTCCAGTTGTGGGCATGAGTTAGAGCTGAAGCCCACTGTAGGAAGGTATTGGCTAGGATGCTATGGGCGAAAAGAAAGATTTTTATGGGGAACAATAAGGGGCAGATTATGCTAGTTTACAGTACATAAGTAACACTTTCATTAGTATATAAAGTACCAGGTAGGGGGGTTTTATGAGGAAATACATTTTTTCCCCTTCTAAATTCTCTGAGATTTCTTTAGTGACGTTAAAAACTAGTCTAGACATAAAAAGAGTCCACATAGACACACATAGAGCCACAGAAGGAATTGGAGACCTTGGATTATTAATAAAGTTTTTTTACTGGCATTTTTGTAAGCTGTGGTCAATTATGTTTTGGGTCACTCCAATTTCCAATAGGCTTAAGATTCTCAACCAGTGAGGCTGCATAAGCCAGCACCATAGCCAACTGCCCTTATTTTCCCCAGTTTGTATGGTTTGAGGCACAGGCAACAACAGATTCTTGGTATTTGCCCTTTTGGACTGCAGGGTGGCTGGCCCTTTAACTCGTAATCTCACTGCCTGTTTTGGTCCTGCTATTAGCATTTTAACTGGAGCAGGGGCCACAGATGAATTAAAAGGGTTAAGGCTGGATAATCCCTCTTAGTTCTTTGTTGTAAAGATCACTTATCACCTTTTGTTATTTTAAAAGGCTACTCATCCTTTCCATAAGAAGTCCAAACAATATTCTGGTCCATAGCCCAAGACTACATGAGGTGACTGGTAAATAGAATTTTTTGGTCACTATCAATTTGACCTGGCACCCTATATAGGGCACTTACATTTTCTGGGCAGTGAGTAGTAGCCAGCTGATTGCAAGAGTCCCATGGCAGTGTCGGTGGGCAGTGAAAGCATGGTTAGCCCCTTTCAAGAACAGGAGGAGGTCTATGTAATCAATCATCATTGTGCAACTAGAGTTTGGCACTGCCAATATGTCCCATCTGGTGAGGTAATTGTCACGGTCATTGCAGTGAGTCTGATGGACCTCATGTGTGATGTCCACAAGCTGCTTGCTGGTGAGTGACAGGCAGCTGGAACTTCTGGACTAAGCGCTAGAGTCTGGTAGCCACACTGTCCATTTTTTTCTGTGGAGCCACACTGCCGCTTCTCAGGTCTCAGTGGTACGGCTCTGGATCTTCACAAAGGCATTCATCTCAACCTTCCAGAGAGGGTTTTTAGAGAAGTGGATGGGACGTGATACAGTTACGTATTGATGCTGGCAGGTGTCCCACAGATCTCCTCCACCATGGAGGGTGGCCCACAACAGTTCATTGTTCTTGTCTTGTGTCTAGTATTTGTTACCAACCCCTGGATAGGAATGGCAGTTTTCAGAGTTACCAGACACTACTGGGTTAAGCCTGTTCCTTCTAACAGGTCATGGTATACTGTACATAGTTGCCCCTTTTTAATAGACTATAACTTAATTTGACCCCCTTCCACAATTGTGACCAAAACCTAAGGGGTATTTGTTTAGAATGTTGCCTTTGCCACAAACCCCACCCAAAGCCAATATTGGTAGTGGCCATGTTTTCAATTCACAGGGCAAGTTAGAGTCCACCAGCCTTATTGTTTGAGCCTGTGCTATTGCCCTTTTGATTCCTTAAAAGCAACCTGCTGGGGGTCCTCCCATTCCCATGCATGATCTTTTCTGATTAACACATGCAATGGTTTTAATATCTCAGCTAAATGAGGGATGAAGGATCTCCACTTCCCCAACAACCCCAGAAAGGCCATTAATTGTTTTGGAGTTTGTGGTGTGGGAAAACATGGTACTTTATCAATTATAGCAGAGGACATAGTTTTTGTCTTACCTGACCAAACAACACTTAAAAATTTGATAATTGTCCCAATTGATTGCCTATCCTAGGCTTTCAAGATAACATACCATTGCCTATGATGCTTCTTTTAATTTTGAAAGAGAATTACTGGTTAACATAATACTATCAATACAATGAAATAGGGTTACAGCCACAAGTTTTTGCCATGCAGCCAGATCCTTTGCCACCAGGCCAGGCCGAACAGTTGGGCAATACATATAGCCTTGGGGAAGCACTGTAAAAGTCCATTGTTGGTTTTTCAACATGAAGGTGAATGCAAGATGGCTTCACTTGCCTAAGGAGATACTAAAGAAAGCAGTTAGCCAAGATCTAAAACAAAGTGATAGTGACATAAGTAAACTAGCAATATTTGGGAATGCTGCATACAGTAGTGGTGTTATTCTAATTTAAGATAATCTACTGTTATGTGCCACCCCTGGCAGCCCTCAATGACTACTCTCTTTATGTAGCCATAGAGCTACTTGTTCAGCAGAGGTGGCACAAACCAGATAATAGAAGCCAAAACATCCACTTCTCAATTCCCAGGCTGAGAGGTTGTTTCTGTGACATATTAATATGGCCTGTGCATAAATTCAAACTTATTCTATATCCAAGTATGCCTAGTTTCCAGAAAGCCAATTAAGTGATATAGGCTCTACAGGCTTTGAATATTCAGGGAGGATGCAGACTAAATGTGTTAATTCAAGCTTACCTGGAATGTGGGGGATATGTATCAATTCAAGACCTATCTGGTACTCAGATAAAACACTTAAAACTCTAAGAAACTAACAAAGAAAGTCCTTTTGCATAAAAGCATTGTTTGATTCCCCACTCCTACATCCTCTGTATAAAAGCAACCCAAAAATCCCACCCGGGCCTCGGTTTTTATTAAGACAGAAGTGTGCCGAGCCCAGCCAGCTATTACTAAATCTTCCTTCTCAGATTCTCGCATCCTGGCCTTCAATACCGTGTTCACCTGACTTCTCTCTGCCACAATAATATAATATCTTCACAATAATTAAAACTATGATTAACAACATGATACTTTCATTTACTGTTATGCAGAAAACATTGTTAAATTTCTAGGAATTTTATATGATCTTTATATGAACATTTTCTTATGCAACTTATAACATATTAAATGAATTTAACTATTTTAGTACTTCGTTTTTTTCAAAATGAAATAACAATTTTTTTGCAACACCTTGAAATAAAAAGATACTTTTCAGGATCTGACTTTGAGAAAGCATAATGGTAAAAGTTGTCGGTTGTTCGGTTTGAAAATTATGTTCTTTTAAAAGTGAGAAGAGTCTTTTTAAACCACCAAGGACATGATAAGGTTAAAGTACAAGAAGTTATTTTGATAAAACAAACTTTTTCCTTTGTATACTGATTTTAAGGAAAAAAACTCCTTATAAACTTCTATTAAAATAGACTGACTTAAGAAACTGTGTCACATTAACAGAGAAAGAACAAAATGTTAGTTTTGCATCATTATACTATTTGATATGAAGGCTTTTAAAACTTTATAGGTAGATCCATTAAATCTCACTCAACTTTAACCACAAATCTTCCTTTTCCATAAACCTTCTGCATGTTCTGTATCCATTCAGCTTTTGTCCCACATTTTCCTCTTTTTTAATAGTCATTTTATCTTAGGACAAAATTACTGTCCTTTCCCTTAATAATAAAAGTGCATTCTATATACCTTTCATACATAAGTTACGAAAGTGATTTTGAAAACTGTCTCCAAGCAAACTTCTTACAACATACAATTATCATTAACACTAAAAAAAACTTGACAGAATAATGATTCAATTTGATTATATGCAAACATAACTTTTCTTTATTTCAAATACCTAGTAGCATTCAACACAAGAAAGTTTTTTGGAGGCAAGTTGGCAGGGGATTCTTGTTGCTATCAGAACTATGCTATGATTTAATGGCAGGCTTACAAAGCTGATACCGTTTTTTCTATTTTTTTTTCCTTTTTCTCTTCTATATTTATCTGGTTCAGTAGTTACTAAGCTTTAACAGCACTAATTTTATCAATGTGATTATCCAGGCCCATTTAGAATTAAGTTGGGAACAAAATAGAGAACATTAATGTTCTTTTCCAGCTGAACAAGTCCCATGAGCACATATGGGACATCCCCCAATTCTCAAATGGGGCCCCATTCATCCACAAGCCAAGCCAGCTCATACCACATAGAGGAACAGGGCCACCCTGGACTCCCCCTACAGAATTCGAGATTTCCCCCACAGAATTCCCTGTAGTGGACATGTTATGTTGTCTGTGGCACTGCTACTGTTAGAAGTCTCTGGAATATTATTCCAACTATGCCACTTTTAACACAGGAAGTCCACATGCCTTTAATACTTACAAGACCCGATGGCAGCTGGTTGGGAGATACCGTGCCACTCATCGGAGGGTAGGGGTTTATAAAGGCATTATAGCAGAGAGGGAAAGGGACAGTGCCTGGAACAGCTACAGAAGTGCTACAAAAATATGCTTGTACATGCGATTCTCAAAACATTCTCACCACATCCTTGCTCTTATCTTCAAGTACCAGGATGCTGTAGTTCAGCCTGATCCTTCCCTCAGGTCTAATTAACAGGAAGGAGGAAGAGGGAGAATAGGCATTTACATTAGCCATTCAGTATTGCACAGTTCTATGGGTTTTGGCAAATGCATAATATCACATATCCACCATTGCTGTCACGTTTAGAATAATTTCACTTCCTTAAAAATATCCCGTACTCCACCTAGTCATCTCTCTTGAAAGCCCTCTCAAGCCCCACAACCATTCATCCACAGGTTTTTGTATGGACATATGTTTTCAACTCAGTTGGTTAAATACCCAGATGGGAATAGGAAAGACTGAGAAGAAGACAGAATAATGAAGGAGGGAACAGTAGGAATCAGGAGCCTGAGAGCAGATCTCAATTTCTAGAGGAGGAAAGATGTTACATTTTGCATATAAGGTCTTCTGAGATGTCTGGGAGAATGGTAGCTAGAGATGAGTCATTGTTAATGATTGACATGGGAAAATGGTAAACAAGTGAAATAAATATTAGTGAATAATCTCATTTTAGGAAATGATTGTGACTGTGTTTGTAAACAGATATGAGAGTTTGTGTGTGTGTGTGTGAATGTGTTTGTAGACATATTTGGAGAGAAATTGTGGCAGTTTGGTATTGTTTATGAATTCCAAAAATAGATATTGGTTTGTGTTTGTAAATTGGTCTGTTCCTCTGGGCGTATTAGATTGTGTTAGATTCAGAGGTTTCACTTTTACTTGTTTAGATAAAATTAGGGCTTTTATTTGACCATGTCATTAAGGTGACTTGGTTTGAGCTCTGCCCAGCCCCCCCCCCCCCTTGTGGGCTATATGAAAGGATGTTCAATCAAAGACAGGGACATAAATACACAGAGAAAGAGAACACAGAAAGTTAAGTTTTGGATGCTGGAGCCCTGGGGAAAGACCTGAGATGTTCACCTGATAGTCTGCAGCTGAAGAGACCAGAGCCCTGAACAGCCAAGAAAGCACAGAAAGAAACAAGCTGTGGGGAGAGAGAAGAGCCTTATGCTAGCTGACAGCTGAAATTGGAAGAGGTTGGGACCACGGAGCCTTAGGAGGAAAAGGAAGGCTGAACCCTTACAGAGACTGGCAGTCATGTTGCTCCAACACGTGGCAAAAGACTTTGGTGAGGGAAGTAACTTACTCTTTATGGCCTCACGACTGTAAGCTTCTACTCCAAATAAATATCCTTTACAAAAGCCAACAGATTTCTGGTATTTTGCATTAGCACCCCTTTGCCTGACTAATACAGAACTAGATGGACATACACCATGCCATATTATAAGATATATATCTGGTGGTTGGAAAAACTGGTAATATGGTCTTTTCCTCTGTGTTCTTTGTTTTCTACCTGGACCATGACTACTTCTGTGATGAGACTCACTTAGCTTCTTTTCAAAAATGTAAGTTGTGGAAACCTGGTATGAAACCACGCTAAAGTGAATGGAGTGAAAAAATATGAACAAAACCAGTAAAAGGTACTCCCTCTACCTCCTTTCTCATATTTCTCCCCTCTTCTCCTTCACTTTTTCTGGTATACGGCCAATACAGACATTAGACCTGGCCGTAAAAGGTTCTAATCCTGGCTCCATATTTTAGAAGGCTCTGCTTAGGCTTAGGCCCAGGCCCTCCTCACACAGCATTTCATGCCATAGTCTTAGGAGTCCACAGCATCAAGGCATGGGGAAGGATTGCTTAAAGGGTAAGGGGCTTCTTTCTGGATTGATGAAAATATTTTGAAACTAGATTCAGGTGGTGGTTGCACAGCATTGTGAATGAACTTATTGTCACCAAATTGTCCTTTTAAAAATGGTATATTTTACGTTATGAGAATTAACTCAGTAATTTAAATAAGTTTCAGTAGGAGAATGACTCAGGGAAGAGCATCCCAAGAAGAGAAGCCATACAAGCCAAGGCCCTGAGGAGAGAATAACTTGGTATGTTCCAGAAAGAAGTATGGCTATAGCAGACTGAAGTAGGGGGAAGTAGGATGGGACAAGGTTGAGATGTGGGAGGGATTTCTTTTGGGGGGTGATGAAAATGTTCTTGAACTGGATAGCGGTGTGGTTGAACAAATATTGTTAATGTAATAATTCTACTTAGTTGTACTCTTTAAAATGTTTAAAATGGTGAATGTTATATATATATATTTAAAACAATTCATGCAGAACACATTTTCATTGTGAAATATAGTAGCATTCAAAAAACACTAGAAATTTTAAGTATCCTCCCCAGCTTGTGGACAGTATTTTACTGTGAACTGTATGAATACATAGTTTCCATGAGCATATCTAACATCTCACTTGGAAATGAGTATTTTCCATCCAAGTTATCATATAAACATTTGCCAGTATTCAAAACAGTTAAGAAGTCTTCTTTTAAACTTGCTCTTGTGCTTGCATTCCCTCATTACACTTTCCTGAATGATGAAATACCATCAAAATGTTGGGGGAGAGAGACTTTTATATTTGGAAATAAAATTTGATATTTTGAGTTATACCTGGTGAAAAAGTGACTGAAGGCCCAAAATTACAGTTTGTTGTTCTTGTTTTTATCTTTTTTTTTTCTTTGCCTAAGAGTATGGCCACAAACTGATCAGAAAGACTCTGCAAGCAGTCCTAAAAGCAGAGATACAAGAAGCAAGATTAAATGAAAAATCATTAAATCATTATTGAAATAGTTGTATAATTTCTTAATATGAATATTTGAATGACCACTCATTAGTATTCATGAAATTGACTATATGTTGACATTATTTTGTTGAACCACATGTAAGCACTTAACTAATTTGACACCTCCTATTGCTTACATTTTCAAATTTAACACTGCCAATGAGAAGACACATATGTGGATGATGGATGGATGGGTGGATGGATGGATAGACGGATGGATGGTTGGATGGATAGACCATTTTATGTGTTTCCTTGGGAGTGGTGACTTTAAAGAATCACTAGTGGATAAACAAATTGCTGTGGGATGAATATGTGTAGAGTGAGTGCATTTTGATCAAATAGCACCAGGAAACCTTTTTCCTGATGCTTTCTTGACCTTCATTTGCCATCTGTAAAAAATGTTTTAAGTGTTCCCAATGTGGGCCCCTCTGTACCTCTTTTCTCTACTTGTTCCTTTTCCATAGTCAACTTTCTTATTGGATTATAACCAATAAGTATCCAAAACACAGTAGTATCCAAAACACACGTGTGAAATATATGTATGTCTGGAATGTTGTTTGGGGGGTGGTATCTATATGAACTGGGGAAGAGCAGTCAATTAAGCAGCTGCCATTCTCTGCTTTCTTCATGTCTTCAGATGCATGTTCTGGCGTTTGCCCGGTTTCCTTTTTCACATTGGCATTCACAAGTGTACACGTTTTCTCCAGATATCACAACTTTTCCTAACTACCTCTTCTGTATCACCGTTAACCAGAGTGAATGGATACTGCAAGAATCCTTCCTGTTTATGATACCATTTCTGTTTGGGGAAAACATATTTAGAGTAAAATACTTGGCAGGATGTTAATGAACCCTGGACAAAAGCCTTAGTATCTAGTGACAAACATGGGTCAAGCTTTTGGTGGTTTTTAAAATATTCAATCTGATCTCAAAGATAAATGTCCAATTTTACACTATTTTATTTGCCTTGGATATGTGAACAAAGACCTCTTTTAAGTACAGGTATTATATCACTCCTCCTATGAGTAACACTGAAACCATACAAATTTATATATTAAAATATCAAAAATTTGGAGGAAATCTATAAGCCTTCTGGAATATATCTCCTCTCCTGTCATCCCCCAACACACACACTGAGGTTCACAGGAAGATTTATCATGAAGTTAATGAAGCCTTAGCCTCAGGGACACTTGCTTAGCTGGACCCTTCCAAGGCCTTAGGAGGGGCCCTAGTAACTGTTCCATGGTCACATGTATGTGTGAGTGTTGCTAAGAGCAAGCTTTTTTAACCACAATGAGTGAAAAGCTGTGTCTACTCTGATTTCCTCTTTTTTTAATTAGAGAAGTTGTAGCTTTACAGAAAAACCATGCATAAAACAGTTTCCATATACCATCCTATTATTAACACCTCACAGTAGTGTTGATAAGATTATATAGAAAAAGCCAACATCCCCATGCTCTACTTCTTTTTGAACTCCCTCTCTACATCTTTCCTAATTTGAAATCCCCACCAAGGCTGCTAACCCACATAATCAATCAAGCCCCTAGTTCATTATGTTTGACCCAATGAACTAGGGCCCTAATCCTGCCCCTATAAGATAGACAATCCCTCACCCAATCAATAGGAGTCAAGCTAACTTCCTTTTCATGAAATAAAAATCATTTGCTACCCAAAAGCTACTTCCCTTTCTGAGGGATAGAATGTAAACTACAATGTAAACTATAAATCTGTGCTTAGTAGCAATGCTCCAAAATGTGTTAATAAGTTGTAATGAATGTATCTCACTAATGAAGGCTATTCATGTGGGAGGGAGAGGGAGTGGGGCATATAAGAATTCCCTACATTTTTTATGCAACATTTATGTAATCTAAGTATCTTTTTTAAAAAATTAAAAAGTATATTTTAAAAATGTGATCTGGCTTCCTTTGCTACAACAAAACTTTGGTGTCCCGAAAAAAATGCTGTAGTTTGCAAATTCAGCTCCAATTAGTCTTTCAACAGTGTGGTACCTTTACTATAATTCATGAAAGAGCATTTTTATAATTGTGCTATTAACTATAGACCATTGTTTACATTAGGGTTCACTGTTTTTCTTGTACAGTCCTATGTTTTTTGTCTTTTTAAATTTTTATTTAGTAACATATAAACACCTAAAATTTCCCCTTTAACCACATTCAGATATATAATTCAATGGTATTAATTATATTCACAATGTTGCACTAACATTACTACCACCCATTACCAAAAGTTTTCCACCAACTCAAATAGAAACTGTATAATTGAAGCATTAACTCCCCATTCCCAACCTCCACCCTGGCTCCTGGTAATGTATGTTCTAGTTTCTGACTTTATAAATTTGCTTATTCTAATTATTTCATATCAGTGATATCATATAGTATTTGTCCTTTTGCTTCTGGTTATTTCACTCAACATGTCTTCTTCAAGGTTAATCCATGAAGTTCTGATATATGTGACTTCCTCTTCATATTGGATGATATTGGAAAGATCACAGACATTTTTAGAATGAGATGTAAAATTTTAACTCACTCCTCACGAGAAGCTCTGGAATAGATACAATCACAATTCACTCTCATTTGCAGGTCACATCTGATTTAGCAGAAAATGTCATCCAGCAAAGTCTCCCATGATGACTATATCACGACTTTCTGCCACTATCCAGCTATGTCCTCTCTCACTATTTCCATTGAAGAGCCAAATGTGTTTCCTCTACCTAAAAACATGTGAAAGTGCCTTTTGTTACACTGCTAGACAGGCAACTTTAATACTCTTGCATCTATTTAGTAAATAATTCTTGAATATTTATATGCCTAGCACCAATATAAATCCTACCCTGTGCTCATCCCAAAGGGACTTATGGTCAAGTGACCATAGGTTGTCAAGAAAAGATGCTCTACTGTGAATTATTTCTTGTTAGCTGGAAGCAGTCAAATGTTTTCATAAGAAATAAATATACTAAAAGCTATTCTGATTCTAAAAGCATCCTAGTTTTGCAAATTCCCTAAATTCATGCAATTCCTACCCCATTATAGGTCATATTTCCAACTGGCTTTCCTTTCTAAATATAAAGAGGGAATTCTAATTGAACTTGGGAAATAAATACGAATGAGAGTGAAATGTTGTCGTTTTCCTTTGAATTGAGATATTTGGAGAGGAGGAAGTACGCCCAGCCATTTGACAAATAGCTATTGAGGGACGAAACGGGGTCCCTGTTAAGGGACGAGCGGGGTCCCTGTTGTGGGACGAGTGGGGTCCCGTTGTGGGACGAGCGGGGTCCCTGTTAAGGGACGAGTGGGGTCCCATTGTGGGACGACAGGGGTCCCTGGCGTGGGGAAGAAAGCCTCGTACGGCCACTGAGGCTTCCCTTGGGGGCTCCGAAGGCGTGGAGGGTGCACGACCCAGGAAGAAGTCGCGGAGACAGGCTGATGGCACAAGTCTAGTCTATTGCGGAGGGGGATGCAGATTTATAGGATTGGGGAGTGGTGTGGCGGGTTCTGATTGGCTAGGGCAAATGCTGTTTCCATATAAGGCAATGTTCTGGCATTGGGCTAGTGATTGGCCAGTAGAGTATGTGCTAACTCTTGATAGGCTGACACTGTTACTAAGCTGATAGGTGGTTGTAAGCTGTTGCTGGGCAAACAGCATACTAAGAGATTAGGTTTAAGGGAGGGGGGAGGGGAAGTGAGAGCTGGGCTAGGCGGGAGATAGGAAGGGGGAGGGCGGTGCCGGCTAGCCGTTAGCAGCAAAGGCCTAGTCAGGCGTGGTCACCTTGTCTAGGCCCAGTGGGCAGAGGCGGTGTCACCTCTTGCCGCACTGTTTGCCACTGAGGCAAGCCGGGTGCCCCTCCTCCCACAGCTATGAAAAGGGAGCAAAGTCTCTACAGTGTGTTGATTACGTTGGTCACATTCAGAACACAAATTCCATACCTCTTACTTCCCAGTAATTTCCTACCTTATGCAGCTTTGGGGATTCTAAGCACCGATCAGTGCTGGAGAGAGGACTCACCACTCAGGCCAGTAGAACAGTTCAAATAGCCATCAGGTGTGAGTAGCATGTGGGCACATCTACCTTGTGCTAACAGGCTGAGGAAGACCTCCAAGGGCCAAGAGCACCTGTACACCACCTTTCTAATAAGACCATCCGCTTCATGCAGACTCACATGGCAAAGGAAAGGCATACGGTCATGCTGGGTTCCTACTAATCAGTATTTTGAAAAAAGAACAAAATGATGGTAAAGGGCTTTGTTGCTTATTTATTCAAGATGTGTGTGTTAATATTTGGAATAAAATAATCAGGCCCTTTGAGAAGAAACAACTACAATAAGTTATGCATTAAACAAAAGCTACTTCCAAAATAGTGTTGTAGTGAAGGTATAGCCATCTCTCTCCAGGAAATAGAACAATCTTTAGGCATTAGGTTTACATTTTTAAAAAATGTATTTAAATAAGTTAATATAGAGTAGGTCAAAGCTGAACTGGTCTGAGAAAAACCTACACAGCCTAAACTGCTGCTGACCTGCCCAAATATCCAGTTGCTCACAGCCTGGAACTCCAGCTCACCTGTGACTTTATATATCTATGTTTAAATTAAACTTCCTCTCCCCAACCCCCCAAAAAACATAAATCCAAAGTTGTCACAATAAATATTCAGCAGCAATGACATTGGAACTTGTTCTTTTCTATTTGAAAAGTGCTTACTTTCTCATATGTGGGCTGTTTGGGGAAAGGTATTTTAAACTAGAGCAGTTTAAAATAGCCTTGCTTCATACATTCCATTAAAGCTGAATTACACAGGCCTCTAATCATTTGATGGCTAAGCTCTGTATGAGGAAATTGCCAGTATCAAAAGAAGAGTGACAGGAACACTTCTATAATGTGTTTTAGGAGAACTGTGGTTTTGTAGGAAGACTTCCTCTGACAAAGGGTAAATGGCATAAAATTGGTGTAAATACACTACATATACATTGACAAAGGACCGTAAATGGAAAATTATAGCTTTGGCACTTAACTGTATCCAAAAGGAACCACCAGTCTTTTCAGAAGGAATTATTTAATGTGGCAGTTTCTAAGACTATAATTTCCTTCCTGTGTTTGCTAATTTAATCTAAGATCTTCTGGAAAATAAACTAAAGGGAATTTTCAAGAGAATGTCCTTCCTTTATATATATATATATTTTTAAAGGTTTATTTTATTTATGACTCTCCCCTTCCCCCCACCCCCACCAGTTGTCTACTCTCTGTATTCATTCACTGTGTGTTCCTCTGTGTCCGCTTGTATTCTTGTCAGCGGCACTGGGAAATTGTGTCTTTTTTGCTGCATCATCTTGCTGCGTCAGCTCTCTGTGTGTGCGACGCCACTCCTGGGCAGACTGTACTTTTTTCGCGCTGGGTGGATCTCCTTATGGGGTGCACTCCTCGTGCGTGGGGCTCCCCTATGTGGGGGACACCCCTGTGTGGAATGGCACTCCTTGCACACATCAGCACTTCACATGGGCCAGCTCACCACATGGGTCAGGAGGCCCTGGGTTTGAACCCTGGACCTCCCATGTGGTAGGCAGATGCTCTATCAGGTGAGCCAAATCCGCTTCCCCATCCTTCCTTAAATTCTCTGTAAAATCAAAAGAAAGAGCATGCATTTCTCTGTCCTCTCTGAATGATATTTGCTTTGGCTCTTTTGTACCTTTAATAAACCGCTGGGTGCATTTGCCATCTATGTGTAGGCCTGAGTTTGTGCAGTTCACACTTCAGAAGTGGTTTCTTTACTTCCAGGCATACTTAGAAGATTAAGGAGCTGACTGGAAATTATGCCGCTGATTACAGATTGATGGACCAATAAACTAAGATTTCCATAGATTCACATGACAAAGAGCATTGACTGGAACATAATTCAATCAGTTATGCTTTTTTTCTCTGAAATTAAACTATTTTTTGACATATTGAATACATATTATTAATCTCCCTTGGACTACCTCATGGCCTTTCATTAATCTTCCATCTTCCATTAATCTACCCATCTTCCAGCAAATCTTTTCACAGTGAAAATTTTGAAATGCATACTGTGTCATGTTATCCCATTGCCTAAATCCGTTCATTATTTACATTACAATAAAGGCCCATATCTCACCATGGACTAATAAATCCAGAGATTTTGACCCCACCCACCTCGTCAGCCTCAACTGACACCATATTTTCCTTCACTGTTTTTGTTTCAGCCTCTCTTTTTTTCTTTCAGTTTTTCCAAGGTCACTCACTCCTCTCACTGAAGGGCATTTTTTGTATTGTTCTCTCTACCTGAAAAAGAGGTAACATATCCTCTGCTGTTGATGCATTTAACAGTCATTTAGTCCTGTGGGGCTCGAGTCATTTGGGACTCCTTCAAAAAGCCTTACCAGACACCTTCTCTAAAATGAGTAATTTATATTTATTTGTACGATTATCTAATACGTATTCATCTTCCCCATCATATTCAAAACTTCAGTTTTGAGGTAATGAGGACCACATCTATTTCTGTTTACCATTTCATTAGCAGAGCTTAACATAGTGTTAGCACCAAAAATAAACCTCAATTAATGTCTTTGGAAATCATGAATATGTATAAAAAATTTTTAAAACCTAGTATAAATTTTAAAATTCCTAACTATACTTAAAGCTGGTATTAATTACTCTTAGTTTACCATAATCTTATTATGCTGTATAAATCTTATTTTTTTAAAAAAAATCACTGCTCGTACAAAAAAATGCCTATTTTTTCCAGTAGGATTCATTTCTTCTGAGGCTTGAAATAAAAAGTATTTGTCTACTTGGAATTTATCAGAAAGCAGCACATTATAGTTCCTTGTACTTCTAATGCTCAAAGTACTCTAGCTTAATTAAGAGTGCCTTCCCTTCACCCCCCCAAAAAACAACAAACTTTCGTACACCATGATTTCTTTTCTCTCACCAACCCAGTTTTTCAGACAGAAAAATTATTGTTACTTCTCATGGCTAATCAAAGGCAGAAAACTAGGCAGCATTCTCCAGTTAAACTGTTACACATCCAGACCATCGATTACTACTCAGTAGTAAAAAGGAATGAACTATTGACACACACTAAATGTGGTGTGGGATTGATTCAGCAACTTGAATGGATCTCAAAAACTTGATTGAACTTGGAAGTGGATTTTTCCCCAGTTTCCAAACCAGAACCCAGTATAGCCAACACTTAGTTTCAGCCTTAAGATATTCTGAGCAGTAAGCCAGCCATGCCATACTGGATTTAGGACCTACAGAATTCTGAGTTAATAAATAAGTGTTATATTAAGCTGCTGAATTTGTGATAACATGTTACACAGAAATAGAAAAATAATATGATGGGCAATAAAACTGCAGGCCCTTTGGCAGGCAAGAGACATTATGTCTATCTTCCAAGGATGTCACTTTGCAAACATCCTTGAAATGATATTCCTAAACTAAAGCAGTCAGTGCCTCTGACTGCAAGATATATAGAAACCTCAGAGACCCATGGAGAATTGTCTCCCAACAGAAATATCCACATTTTCCATTTCTCCTGGATGGTAATAGTAATAATCACCTACATTTATGTTGTGTTTGCTATGTGCTAGGATTGTTATTAACACTTTTACCTGTATTAACTCATTGGATCATCCCCACAACCCTAAGAGGTAGGCACTGGTATTATCCTCCCCATTTCACAGATTAGTACACTGTGATGGAGAGGTGACGTATCTTGGCCAAGATCACACAGCTAATGAGTAGCAGAGATGAGATTTGTACCTAGGTAACATGACTATAATCGTATTGCCTGACCCACGCTGCTGTACTACCTCTAGAGGTTATTATTTCAATATGCTATTACATAATATGCTGGTATTTCAAATTATTATCTCATGTAATATACAAAATGACAGGCCCTTACTACTTAAAGAAAGTTCTTCCTCAAAGTGTCTCCCCCACCAAGCTAATGAAGCTGTGAATAATTCATCCACTGTACAACCAGTCAGGGAGGCCTTAAGAACAGTACATGTAGAGAATGTGAGGAGAAGTCAGCAGCCACACCACAATGGATGTGAGGTTTTGGTTTGGGTCTTGTATCATTCAAAACCTCTTTTGAGTTGTGCTTAATGATATTGGAGGGTCAGATGCTGTACTTTATATATCCTGCCATAATCCACTGAATGTACTGGAGGAGAGTGCGAACTACAGGGTCAACTATTATCTGTGTAGTGCAGCAGTGCCCCAAAATGTGTTCACCAAGTGCAATGAGGGTGCCACAATGATGAGGGAGGTTGTTGGTGTGGGAGGAGTGGGGTGGGAGTTGGGGAGTATACAGGAAACTCTTATATTTTTTAGTGTAACATTTTTTTTGTGATGTATATATCTTCAAAAAATTTTACAAAAATGATGTGGTAGGGGGTGGGGAGAGGGTTATATGGGAACCTCTTATGTTTTTCGTTTTTTTATGATTTTTAATGTAACATTCCTTGTGATCTAGTAACTTTAATTTTTAAAAAAAGGAAAAAAAAAAACCTCTCTGTTTAAACTTTGACACAGCCCTAGTGTCTTTTTCTCTTTCAGCTTCTCAAACCTGCCTGAATATTTAGTACTGTCTTTATATTGAGTATTCACCTGTCATATATTTTTGTTTTAATTGATCCTTGTTCTTTGAATCTAGAAAATTTGACTAACATATAATCCCTGATTTTCCATTTCTTCCACAAGGATTTGTGAGAGGTTTCATAAATGTCTTACTGAGGCTCCTACACCATCTCTTTGTGCTCTTCCCTTCACCCACCAGTGTAGTAAAGGATAAGCCCTGTCAAAAGAATGAAATGAGGTGAGTTTGACTTGAATGTTATTAATTCATAATGTTGCTTGGTGACTATCACCCCACGTCTAAGTTCTCATTAAAGCCCTTGACAGGGATTAGTTTACTTTTTAAAAAAGCATTAGCTTCTTCATTTGTCTGCTTTAGAAAGAAAGAAGGCTTTGTAGTCAGATGCCCCTCTGTTTAAAACACAATGCCGGGCAAGAGAAAATGAGGCTATCAATGTCCAACTTGCAGTGATTTTGTAAGGATTAGAAGCCATGCATGTAGTGCTTTCCCAAAGACTTGGCACTTAGTCAGTACTCTATTATTATGAAATGGTAGGAGGAATGGGAGAAAAAGATGAAGGGGAAGCATATAGATTAAAGGAGCATGAAAGGCATTTCAATCATTATAATATACCAGTATTATTTAGATCTTGATTAAACAAAATGTTAAAAGAAAAAAAGATGATGTATGAGGCCATTGTAATTTTGAACACCAACTGGGTATTTGATGACATAAACAAATAACTTATTTTAGGCGCAAAAATAGTTTTGTGGTTTTTTAAAGTATATCTTTTAGATGTGTAAACTGAAGCATTTACCTAAGGGAACAGAAGTAGATGGGATATAGACAGGGCAGGATTTGACATGGGTGATGGTTCTTAAGATTGGGGGATAGATATTTGAATGTGTATTATGCTAGTCTGTCTACATTTGTGCATGTTCAAAATTCTTCATAATAAACAAGTAAAATAAATAAGTAGTTCCCAAAACTAGAAAGACAGAGAGTGATAGATCATAACCTAAGGCCTTAACCTACCATGGGAAGCCAGAATTCCCTGTGAAGGGGATTTGAAGATGGCACAAAGGAATATAGGGTTTATGAAAGAGAAGTAGTGGAGGCCGAAGAAGACCTTCATTTGTGCCACAGATTTTGCTGAAACCAAACTTTTACAGCACACAATAATTATTATGAATATCACACAATATAAAAAAATTAGTTGTATTTAATGTCAGTTTCACAGATCTCATTTTGAATTCTGACTCTTCATTAACACCTTCAATTCTTCACTTTAGCTTATATCCATAATCAACTCCTAGGTTTGTTTGTGGCTTTGCTTGATCTTGATTGCTTACTAAAATAGTATATTGTTCCTGCTTTTGAACAACCTCTGCATCATTCGATGATTAATTTATGCTTTTATAATATACTTGTGGATATAAAATCACTTTTATATTCCCTCAGGACCCACATTGTAGAATGCAGTATAAGCCCTTTGCCTACCTTTTGTTGTTATTATTTCAATCATGTACATTTTAACTCCCTTCAGAAGAAAAAAATCATTAAAATTATTTTGGGGTTTACATAATATGACAGAATTGACCAAAAACACAGCTGAGGCTATTATTTTAGTTACAGAAAGTCCCAGTTGTCAAACAATCAGATAGATGGCAACATAAATGGTCTTAATTGCTTGTTAAGATGAAAGCAATAACTAGCAAGATGACACCTTGATTCAGATCAGTCATTTTAATAACTGAGTCAGGCTCTGCAGTGATTCAGATTTGAGGAATTAACTGCTACTTTGCTGAAAAGAAGTAAGTCATCTACTGAGGAGTATACCTTTACTTTTGACTTATATCAGAAATCACAGTATGCAGGAATTGGGACAATTACTATTAATATTATTACATAACAGCTGTACAAAATATTGGTGCTTCAAAGCTTAATTTGCCTTCACAATCATAATATCAAATATTATTATCCTTATGTTACATTGAGAAATTGTTTCTCAAAGTAATGCAGTTTTTCCTTTGATTTTTGTTTTTTCTGTTTGTTTGTTTGAGGTACCAGGGCTGGGGATTGAACCCAGGACCTCGTGTTTGGGAAGGCGGTACTCAACCTCTGAGCCACATCGGTTCCCTGTGGTTTTTATTATTATTATTATTATTATTATTATTATTATTATTTGTAATGCAGTTTAAAAGACTTACCTAAAGGCTTATATATATTTTTTTACAATTCTTAACCAAAGACATTTACTTTATTTCTTTAAGAGAGCATATCTACAATTTTTCTTCTTTAGCTTAATTTCTTTTTTTAAATTTTATTTTATTTATTCATTTTTTTAAAAAATATTACATTCAAAAAATATAAGGTCCCCATTCACCCCCACCGCCCCCACCCCACCACTCCCCTCACAGTAACACTCTCCCCCATCATCATGACACATCCACTGCATCTGGGACGTACATCTCTGGGCATCGCTGCACCCCATGGCCAGTGATCCACACCATAGCCCACACTCTCCCACGTTCCATCCAGTGGGCCATGGGAGGACATACAATGTCCGGTAATTGTCCCTGCAGCACCACCCAGGACAACTCCAAGTCCCGAAAATGCCTCCACATCTCATCTCTTCCTCCCATTCCCCGCATCCAGCAGCCACCATGGCCACTTTTTCCACACCAATGCCACATTTTCTCAATTATTAACCACAATAGTTCATGAATAGAATATCATTAAGTCCACTCTAGTTCTTACTGTATTCCTCCTTCCTGTGGACCTTGGCTTGGTTGTGTCCATTCCACATCTATGTCAAGAGGGGGCTTAGATTCCACATGGATACTGGATGCACTCCTCCTGCTTTCTGTTGTAGGCACTCCAGGCTCCATGGTATGGTGGTTGACCTTCTTCAACTCCATGTTAGCTGAGTGGGGTAAGTCCAATAAATCAGAGTGTAGGAGCTGAAGTTAAAGGCTTATATTTGATGGCAGCTGGAATTCCAACTTAAGGCAAGGTCTGAATCCAGTGGTTTATCCACGGCTCCCCAGGAGTCATCCACAGACATCAAACTGTAACTTTTTCAAAGCTATATTATTCCTAAAATTAACTCTGAATAAATTCATTTGTGTTTTGAATCTAGATCACAGTTTTGTAATTATCACTGGGAAAAATGATCAGTTTTCTGGTGTCATAAATTAGTGGAGATTTATAGCAGACGTACAATGGCATTGTCTATTTCAATGGAAGCTCCCAAATTACATTTTATGACTACTTTTGAACCAAATGAAAAAGAGTTTGAGCAAGCCTTTCTGTCAAAGAATTTTACCTTATCAGATGGAGACCTCATTGTTCTCTAATGCATCAAGAAACCGTAGATGTTCTTGACAGAGAGATTCTAGCTGTCAGCTGTCCTGATAACAGGACATGAGTTTTTTGGTTGTAATTTTCCATAGGTGCTCTCATAGTTTCTTAATGATTTACCCAGAGTCCTTCATTTCACTACTTCTTGATTGATCTCTTCATACAAAATCAGTTTCACGGGATTATAATCACTATTTTGGTTATTTTCACCTTGAGTTACTCCTAATATATTCTGCTACATATTTCAAGTATTCCAGATCCTTTACTTATGTTCCTTTCATGTGTTTCCTTGACTATAACTTTTCCAGAGGAGGAAACATTTATTTCCCTAAAAATGTATATGAAGCTACTGAAAAACCTATGATGGTGACACTATCTCCCTGAGGCGGGAAAAGGATTTGAGGGGAGATGCTTCAAAGGCAGAGGCAGTGCCTTTGGAGCCAGACAACATAGTCCCCTGCCCTAGCCTTTCTGATGGGGCTTCCAGTGGCATGACTAGCACCCCATTTCTCCCATACTTTGGGTGCTCATGACCCCAGGATTCCCTTCCCAGTGGCCTTGAGTCCACTTCCAGGACTGCATTGGTTCCTTGCTGGGCCCAAGATACTGAGTACAGACCTTCCTCAGGTGTGTGCATCTCTAGGCCAAGTGGTAGCTGAGGATCAGATGTAAGTGGAAGGTGCTAATAAAACTTGAAACTGTATTTGGGGGTGTCCATATGTGCAAAAATCCTCTCCCTGTGTGGGAGGGAACAAGGGGTGGAGAAGAGAAAGGGAGAAGCCCAAAAGGGTCCAGGGGCATGCTTTCCTGTGCCATGACCATTTGAGCCAGAACTCCAAGGAATCTGAGACTTCAAAATTTAAGCCTGTCCTTCCAGATTATTAAGAAGGTATCTTGTGACAGTTGAAGTTTATTTAACAGTGTCTCAGCATTATTTATAACTTTGAAATACATAGATTGTGCATGTGCCTTTCTGAGCCTTGTGTTCCAAGCCCACAGGAGTTAATAGGAGTTATAGGTGCGTTGAGCAAAGGCAGTAGTCCCAGACAGGGAATCTGCACTTGCTTTACAAGAATATGACAATAACATGTGGATTATGGTGCCATAATATCAGAAGAATATGTCATTATGATTACCAGAGCCTTGATGGTTTCCCCTTAAATTTAAATAGCTTCCCAACTTTCCTCTGTAGATACCATACAAATGAGATAGCACATCGGGAAGCCCTCATTCAAACAAATGAACCAAGTACAGAGAGTTCAAATGCTCAGTTTTCCTGAAATGGGCATTCAGGGCCACCCAATCTAAAGTCATTCATTCATTCAACAAATACAAAACTCATGTTCTATGTTACATTATAAATGTAATGCCTTTGCTAGGATTTATTAGGGATAAAATGATGAATAAGTGTTATTTTCTTGTCTAATAATGAAGATTCAATAAGCATGCTAATGGCTATAATATAGGGTAACAGTCTGTCCATGAAAAGTGGAGACATGATTCTATGGAGGTTCTCAGGAAGGCAAACTGTTGTGGGAACTGCATGCAATGCCCAATTGTACCAGCCACGCTAGAGTCCTCAGAAATTTCCATAGCCTGCTCTTTCTGTCTACAATGTTCTTACCCCATTCCTTTTTCTAACTAACTTCTACTTAATTTTTGAAACTCAACCTAGGTATTACCACTCCTCCCAAGGTGAATTTCCCAACACTTTTTTCTTTAGGCGGGTTAGGTGCACAACCCCCAAGCTCCAAGAGTACCACGTTCTCACTCTTTGCCGTGGTCTAAGAGTCTGCACATCTGTCTACTCAACAGAATTGAGATCCTTTAGAGCACAAATACATCTTCTATTTCTGTATGCCCTCTGCTACCCACAACATCTGTAACATGTTAGGATCAACATAAAGGCTTGCTGGACATACGAGGGCTGTATCGTAGAATACATAAAGTTGGGACATGAAGATGAATAGAATTTCAGCATGTAGCAAAAGGGTGAAACTGCTTGAGGAGAGGAAATATTGTGAGTTGAACACAGATGAGATGTCAATATAGGGAAAAAGCAAATAGTACAGTTGAATTCTTTTTAGAGGTTTTCTGTAGTGGTGATTTGCAATGTTATGCACATTGTGAAGGCTTTTGACTATCAGGCCAAGAAATTTCCACCATATTTTTTAAGCAATAGAGTGTCAGTGACTGTTTTTGACCAGTAAAGCTTAAAGAATGGCACTCTACCCTAAGAATTTTAACATCAAGTTTTGGTTGAAGGTTCATAGTAGGAGAGAATAGAGGCACCAGAAGAACTAAGCAACTCTTCATTCAACATCCATTTATGGAGAACTTATTAGTTAACAGGCCTTCCCTAGGAGGTGGGGACTATGGGGGACATAAATGATGGCTCTGTCTTTCAAATCTCACAGTCCAGCATGGAAGACTGATATTTGAAGAAAGAACTACAATATCATGTGGTGCGTATCCTTGGAAAAGATGTTCCAAGGGCAATGCAAGCACAGAAAAGGGATCCATTAAATGTCATCCATAAAGACTTAAACTTGAGAGAAGTGAGAGTAGGAATGGAGAAGGATGACTGTTCCTGGAAGATGCTGTAGAAGTTCAATGATGAAAGAGGTTTGGTGTGTGTATAAGGGAGCAGAAGTATTCAATGTTGGCTATATTTAGAGTCTTGCATTTACCTGGATGGAAGAAAGTTCTACTGATCAAGTCAGGGAATGCAAAAGGAAGGTATATAGAACTAATTAAATTTTTATTCATTTATATTGAGGCTGTTGTTTCCTTCGAACCCCACGCAGAAATAACAGTGCAAACTCATTGAGCAGATTATATCTCATGAATCCCCCAATTTATTTTCTTCGATTATACCATTATGCAGCACAAGGGATCACTAAAGTTAAACTAGTAGACAGACAGCCTCTCTGTCACTTTTGGGGCACTGAGAGTAAAAATTTAGATACAGAAAAAGTGACAACCATTGAGAAGATAATGTATAAACAAATATTAACACGGGATCAGAAAACACTTTAGATCATGCATTTGTAATTAAGTGTCTATGCACTTCTGAGAGTGAATCCACTTTGAGATTTTGAGCTAAGATGGCCCTTGCCTACAAAAGCTGTGCACCTAGCTGCACTTGGTTTATAGGAAACTATTGGAACAAGGACCCTGATATTTCCTCAAAGAAATCAACTTTTTACTCCTGATAAGTATATTTCATATTTAAGGAAAAATTTCAGATGTGAAAAGCTATAGAGTAGGAGTACTTCTGTTTTAAAAATAGGCAAGTACACATTTCTACTCATAAAAGCAAGTATCAAGCAGAATCTTTGAGGTCCTGTGCATCTAGTCCTTACCCCTATTTCCAGATGCAAACAAGCAAGTCTGTCAGTCAATGTCAATTTTGTCAGAAAATTTGGGGCCTGGAATGAGCCTTATAACTACATTTTCATAAACTATCAAGAAGTCATCAGAGAAATAATGCTTTAGGAGTCATCATGGAGACTTGAAGCCTATTTGATGCCCAAGCCAGTGACTAAGAGAGGGAAGATTAGATTCTTTCCATATCTCTTTATGGACTGAACAAATCAATATGTGTGTGATTACAAAACCTACTATAGTTTACAGAGAAAAGAACAAGCAATAAAATTAGCAGGAATCAAGCCAGTAAATCCATAGGCTCAAATGGGTTTCAATTACAACCACCTTTCTTAGCTTTAATGTTAGTTTCATTGATATGCCTCTTGCACAAGGAAGATGATTAAATTGGCCAGGATAATCTAGCTTGTGCTCCAAAAAGAAACAATCTCAAAATCTCAGTGGCTTAAAACAATAATGGTTCATTTTTACCATGGGTTCTGCTGAAAAACAAAAGATGTTTCAATCTGGAGTCAAATCAAAAGAGCACCTGAATTTTAGGAGGTATTTAGCATAAAAGAAGCCAGTAGAAATGGTAGGTATGGAAATAAGGACATGATTTTGGAGGAGGGGGTGATTTCGCTATGCACATCCCAGAATCTCTCCCATTCCTCTCACAGACTCTCCTTTATTAATGCTTGTACTTAGCATGCAAAAGATCTGAAGGTTAGGGCCAAAGAGAGTACTGATAACACTGCATTCTGGTTTATTTTTCTATTAGATTTTCTTTTCTACTAATGGTTTCAACATATGAAAGTAAAGTGTCCAGTTTAAATCACAGGAAGGTCTATATTATTTCAAAAGATATATTTATATTAATTAAATAGAATTTTATATTAAAATTGCAGTGGTTTGCTAAAAGGCAAGCATAAATAGGAGTTTAACTATGAATTTATTTAGGGTCCCTGCTCTGGTTTTATTGATTTTATACATTTTCCAACTGCATTAAATTTTAGAAAAGACCTAACATTTCTTGGGAAAAAGTTATATGATTTTAAGTAGTAAATCGATGGTATGAGAAATCACTTCTAATGTAGGTTTAGAAGATGAAGGAAAATATAATTAAGTCAAAAGATCCTCAGTAGCTAATGTGTTGTTTTTGAGAACTCATGTAGCCTAATATTACCCAAACCCATCTGGTTACTTCTACTGGAATTGCATAGCTTATTGAAGGAATGAACCCCTGCTGTAGCTGCAACAGCCGAGATTACAGAAAGTCCTAAGGGGAGTCAAGAACAGCTTCTGATACGCCATTACAGTTTTCAAATGCTTTTAGCTGAGCCTCCTATCATTATCATTTTAGGTTCAGTTCATTGATAGACGTGCAAGATTTCCTGAAAGTAGGAAACATTTTTATTAAATTTCCCTTAGTTTCATTAATAAAAGATTTTGATGTTCTTTCCAGTCAGTATGTTCCCAGGGATCTGAAAAATCCTGCAGCTGTGATTCTGTGAGGACATACTTGATTTTTTCCGTGATATACTTCTGATTGCATTAATTCCTGGTGATTAAAATTGTAACATTGATTTAGTTCTGAGTAAAACAAGTTGCATTTTTTTTTCAGTGAGGAAACAGAAGGAAGCAAAGAGCAATCATTTCTAGTTGTTAGGATCCTCTCTCTTGCTCCAGTGCCATCTCCTTCTGAGGATTCCCTGAACTCCCTCCTCCCCCTCCCCCCAGTTAGTTGGTGGCTCCTCCCACAGCACTATTTACTATTAGCCCTGAGACTTCCTTGCCCTAGAAGAAAGGGGCCACCTTATCCACACAGTACACATTCAGGGCAAGGACTGCAACAGCTCATTTACACATACCTAGGCCTACACATTTCATGAAGAAGAAGTGAATTAATTAACTGGAAGGACAGCCCACTATCTTCAGCCTCTTCAGACTCAAGCTCTTTCCTTGCTCCATTTATAAGAAGCAAGGAAAAGTGTTCTATTTCCTTAGTGGCTGAGCTTCTTGAGAGTCATCCTCTGCAGAATTTGAGGAATACCCATGTCCTAGTCTCCTTGCAGCTCTAAAAGTCTACAACCCTAAAATCAGACAATTCTGATGTACTCCTTACTGCCCTCCTACTGCACCTGCTATGAGGAGAATGCAGAGCAACCTGTCTTTCCCTGGACATGTGTTTTCCACCTGACCTTCCTTGACAAAGTAATTCTGACATCATGTCCTGCACTCAAATGCACTGGCACACAAATTGTCAAGTGTTCAACTACAGTCTTTTCAAAACGATCAAAACAAACAGCAGAGAATTGTGGGAAGATGGTGATGGACTAACAGGCAGAGCTCAATGCACTCACAAAAACAACAAGGAAAGAACCAAAAGCTGTCTGAGGGACCTGCTTTGGAGGTCAGCAGACCAGGACAGTACTACATAACTCGCAGGAAGGTGAGGGACAGAGAGACAAAGAAACTGAAACAAAAAACATGAGTTGCCAAGCTCCCATCACTGAAGGGAAGGGCTCCCCTCCCCCATCCCCAAGATATTGAGCTGGGGTAAAACCCCTGCCTCACTGCAACTGACTGAGAGAGGGGAACAGACATCTTCCTCTTTGTCAGTTGTTTCAAGGAAAAAGGGAGGGGGAGAAAGGGGGCTTTTCTTCAGTGAATTCAGCCAGCAGCGACTGCTTTGAATGCCCAATCTGTAGCTTGAACACAGGAACACAGGAAAGCCCAGACTGAAACATTTCCAAGGAAAGGTGCGCTGATGAGCGCCATCTGTTGGCCAGTCTGGAAATTGCATGGGCAAAAACTGTTAATGTGACTCTATCCTACCCCTGGAAGAAAATCTGCACCCCATTATTGAGTCCCTGGCCCACATTTGATAATTTAAGCCAGGCAATTTTAAAGTTGTAGAATAAGTTGAACCAAATATCAAAGAAGAGATGTGAAAAACAACAAAAGGCAAGAGAGAGAAATTGGCCTTCAGAGCAAATTCACCAGTTCAATGCATAGACATCAGCAAAAAATTACAAGCCATACTAGGAAACAGGAAGAGATGGCCCAGTCAAAGGAACTAATCAAATATCCTGAAGAGATACAGGATTTAAGAGTATTAATCAGTGATAATCACACAACTCTCCTAAATCACTTCAAAGAATTTAAAGAAAATATGACTAAAGAAATAAAGGAGATTAAGCAGACACTAGGTGACTATAAAGAACAATTAAAAAGCCTGCTAAGAAAAGTAACAGACCTTATGGGAATAAAAGACACAATGAATGAGATTAAAAATACATTAGCAGCACATAAGAGCAGGTTTGAATTACTTGAAGACAGAATTCATGATTTCAAAGACAGACCTCTGAACTGGAAAAGACAGGAGAGCAGAAAGAGAAGAGAATGGAAAAAATGGAACAGAGACTCAAGGAATTGAATGACAATGCAAAACATACAAACATTCATGTTATCAGTGTCCTAGAAGGAAAAAAGAATGGAAAAGGGGCAGAAAGAATATTTGAGGAAACAATGAATGAAAAGTTCCCAATTCTTAAGAAGGACACAAATCTAAATATCCAAGAAGGACAATGCACCCCAAACAGAATAAACATGAATAGACCTACCCTGAGACAACTACTATTCAAAATGACAAAAATCAGAGATAAAGAGAGAATTCTGAAAGCAGCAAGAGAAAAGCAAACCTCCATATACAAAGGAAAATCAATAAGACTAAATACTGACCTCTCACCAGAAACCAGGGAGGTGAGAAGAAAGGGGTATGATTATTTAAGGTAGTGAAAGAGAAAAACTGCCAGCCAAAAATTCTGTATCTGGTAAATTGTCCTTCAAAAGTGAGGGTGAGTTCAAAGTCTTCACAGACAAATAAAAACTGGTGGAATATGTTACCAAATGACCAGAATTACAAGAGATACTTAAAGGAGACTGCAACCTGAAAGGATAAAACTTGGACAGGATATTTTGAGGAAAGCTGAGATATAAAGATTATTATAAAGTATAAACTAAAAGGTAAGAAGGCAGACAATAAAACAATATGACAACAGAGAGCCAAAAGAAAAATGGATGAAGCAATGCCCTTACAATAATAACAATGAATGTTAAAGAATTGAAATCCCCAATCATGTCTCTACAATAATAGTTGGAGACTTCAGTAGACTCAATAATAGTTGGAGAGTTCTCCAGGGAATGCGTAGATATGTTTGGATGTTCATTGGATATTGACATAGGGGATAGAATTTCACACAACAATTGAGGGAGTACTGAATTCCCATTCTGGGAAACTCTGCCACACCCGCTAATGGAGCAACAGCAATCCCCCAAGTACAAGGGTAAAGATCAGTGAAGAAGGAAGGTCAATGGTGGGCCATTGATAACTGGTGACTATGCTTCTCAACCTGTGTGCTTGAAATTTCAACTATACCTAGAGTTGCAGGATGCCTAAGAATTACCTCCTGAGAGCCTGCATATTGCTGAAATGTGGCCATTATCTCTCTAAGCCAAACTCAGCAAGTAAATGCATTGACTTCCCCCCAGCATGGGACATAACTCCTGGGAATGAGCCTCCCTCACACCAAGGTATTACTACCAAGTACCAACTGGTGATGCAACTAGAAAAAGACCTTGAATAAAAGAGGGTAATGGTAAAGACAAATGAGTTTATATGGCTAAGAGATTTCAAAATGAGTTGGGAGGTCATCAGAGGGGTCGTGCTTAGCACATCTCAGCAGGACCTCAAAGACAAAGTAGATACACCAGGTAGTGGTGTTTCTGAGGGTCATGGAGACACCCAGGCCCTACAGTCATGACAGATGGTTCTGGAGTTCAGTGCCTTGCCAGTGGGACCTACTCTGGAATTTGTGCTTCTGAGTGTGATGGAGTGGGACTCAGATGTGACCTCTCAAGTGATTTTTGATAAGGCTGCTAAACTCTCCCAGCTGGGCCTTAACAGTCTATTCAACAAATGGTGCTGGAGAACTGGATATCCACATCCAAAAGAAAGAAGAACCATCTCTTACACCTTATACAAAAATTAATTCAAAGAATTCAAAGTGGATCAGGACCTAAATATTAAAACAACAAACATACAATTCCAAAAGAAAATGTAGGAAAACATCTTCAAGATTTTGTGGTAGGCAGTAGTTCCTTAAAACTTCCATGTGTAGCACAAGCAACAAAAGAAAAAATAGATAAAAGGGACCTCCTGAAAATTAAACACTTACACACCTTTTGTGAAATGGGTAAAAAGGCAGCTGACTCAATGGGAGAAAATATTTGGCAATCACATATCTGATAAGGGTTTAATGTCCATGATATACAAAGAGATCATACAACTCAATAATAAAAAGACAAATTACACAATGAAAAATGAGCAATAGACTTGAAAAGACAATTGTCCAAAGAAGAAATACAAATGGCAAAGAAAAAAGTGAAAAAATGCTCAACATCACTAGCAATTAGGGAAATGCAAATCAAAACTACAAGGAGATATCATTTCATACCTATTAGACTGGCTGTTATTAAAAAGTCAGAAAACTATAAATTTTGGAGAGGATGTGAAGAGATAGGAATGCTTATTCACTGTTGGCGGGAATGTTGAATGGTACAACTATTATGGAAGACTGTTTGGCAGTTCCAAAGGAAGTTGAATATAGACTTGCCATGTGACCCAGCAATACAATTACTAGGTATATACCAAGAAGAACTGAGAGGAGAGACACAAACAGACATCTGCACACTGATGTTCACAGCAGCATTATCCATGGTTGCCAAAAGATGGAAACAACCCAGGTGTCCATCAACTGATAAATGGATAAACAAATGTGGTGTACACAGACAATGGAATATTATGCAATGGTAAGAAGAAATGAAGTAATCAAGTCGTGAGGCATATGAAGATCGATGAACCTGGAGGCTATTATGAGTGAAGTAAGCCAGACACGAAAGGGCAAATACTGTATGACTGTGCTATTATGAACTAAATATATTGTGTAAACTCATGGGGTAAATAATTAGAATATAGGTCACCAGAAAATAGAAGAAGGGTAGAGAATGGAAAGCTAAGATTTAATCTGTGCAGAATTGGAAAAAGGGTTGTTTGTAAATCTTTAGAAATGAATAGAAGTGGTTAAAGCATATCATCGTGTTTGTAACTAGCAATATTATTGTACAGGTATGACGGTGGTTGAAAGGGAAAGTCTAAGGTTATGTATATTACTAGAAGGAAAGCTAAAACTGTAGCACAGGACTGTATATAATAGTAAAACTTCATGCAAAACATAAATATGGGTGATATTGTACATATAAGACTGTTTTTACAAAATATAAATACAAATATACTAAAGAGAAGGAAAAAGAATTGTAGCTATGTATGGCAAAGGAAGCAAACAAAGATTGAGAGGTGATGAGTTTTGTCTGTTTGTTTGTTTGTTGTTTACTATTATTATGATTGGAATAATGAAAGTGCTTTAAAATTAAAGTTTTAATTTTTATTTAATTCTAATTAATTTAATTTTAAAAATTAAAACTAGAACAATTTATTTAATAAAATGTGCTTGGACACCTCTCTTATTTCAATAACAGTTTATACTTTGCACTGTTTTGAAATGTCAAGCTTGTGACCAAGACTGGAAGTAGAACTACTGAAAGCAAGTACATGGCCTATTATTAAGAATCAAACTTTCCTAATGGAATATGAATGTAATCATCTTGTCATAGGACATTGCCTCAGTGGGAAAATAACAATACAATAAACAACAAAATAATAAACTCCCATCCTGGGGGTCCCTGCTCCATTCTCAAATAAAGTAGAAAGAATCTCTTGAGTACATAGGAAGTGCCTAATAAAAGAAAGCAGACCAATATGCCAAGCCCTCAATATTAATGCATGTAACTGTGAACCTTATTCTTGTAAAATTGAAACTTAGCCTAATAATAACTATTGCCTAAGAGTTACATTTTGAAAATCGCCTTGTTACTCAAATGTTTACTCTCTCTAAGCAAAACTCAGCACATAGAGTTACTATCTTCCCCCCAGCATGGGACATGACTCCTGGGGATGAGCCTCCCTGGCACCAACCAACACTGGAAAAAGACCTTGACCAAAAGAGGGAAACATCAAATGTAAAAGATTTTTCACAGCTAAGAGATTTCAAAATGAGTTGGGAGGTCATTCCAGGGGTTACACTTATGCATGTCTCAGGCACATCTCACTAACTGCCACTGTGAACAAAGCCTCAAACAGGAATACTCCTGAAGGCCCCATAAGATCTAACCTCCCTCTCAATCTGAGGCAGAGGAGGCATCAGCATCCCTAAATCCTCAAGGTTGAGGAATGAACAAACATAAGGGGGAAAGACAACCATGGACAAAGTAAACTTACTAATACTGTAAAATGGAAGAACATGTAACACTGTTATTAAGATAGTGTTTACCGAAGGTTCTGAGGAGCAGGCGAGGGAACAATAGGTGGAATGTAGGGCATTTTTAGGGCATTGGAATTAAATGTAAACCACAATGTAAACTATAGATCTTGGTTAGTAGCCATGTTTCAATATTTATTCAACAATTATTACAAATGTACCACACAATTGTAAGATGTTATTAATCAGGGAAGATGTGGGGGGAAGGTGGAAAATGGGAATCCCTTACATTTTTCATGCAACTTTTCTGTAATCTAAAGCCTCTTTAAAAATAAACTAAACTTTATTATATTAAAAAAAGATAATCAGACATGGTTTATATTACTCACGAGAACAAATTACCCTCTTCTTTTTATAAACATAATGTAGCTCATATAATTTTTTCATCCTTAACAATCTGTCATTCAACAAACAATTGTTGAGGAACTACCCATGACTTGATTTTGAGGTGCTATGCTCAGTTCAGAGACTCCTATATGAATAAGGCACAGTTCTTTTCACAATGACAATGAAAATTAGTTATCAAAGCACTGATTCTTGTATGACACCAAATGCACAAGCAACAATACAAACAACAGATAAATTCGACCTCATCAAAATTAAAAATTTCTGTGAATCAAAGGACATTAATAAGTCACTCAAAAAACTGACAGAATGGGAGAAAATAATTGCAAACCATATATCAGATAAGGGTTTAATATCTACAATATATAATGAGTAAACAGCCCAATTAAAAACTGGGCAAAAGACTTGAATAGACATTTCTCCAAAGAAAATAGATAAATGGCCAATAAGCATATGAAAAGATTCTCATTAGCCATTAGGGAAATGCAATTCAAAACCACCATGAGAGACCACTTCACTCCTATAAGGATAGTTCTTATTTCTGAAAAATAGAAAATAAAAAGTGCTGGTGAGGATGCCAAAAAATTGTAACTCTAGTGCATTGTTGGTGGGAATGTAAAGTATTGCCATCATTGTGGAAAGAAAGCAGCATGGTGGTTCCTGAAAAAGTTCAATATAGAATTATGATGTGACTTGGAAATTCCACTTCTAGGTATATATCCAAAGAAAGTGAAAAGAAGATTTCAAAGAGATACCTGTGCAACCAATGTTTATAACAGCATTATTCACAGTAGTCCAAAAGTGGAAACAACTCAAGTGTCCATCAACAAATGAAGGGATAAATAAAATATGGTACATTCATATAATAGAAAATTATTCAACCATAAGAAAGAATGAAGTTCTGAGACATTTTGTAACATGGAAGAACCTTGAAAGCATTATGGTCAGTGATATAAGCAAGACACATAAGGAAAAATATTGCATGATGACATGTAAAAAAGATATCTAGAAGTAACAAATTCAGAGACAGAAAGTAAATGAAAGGTTACCACGGGATGCAGGGGAAGGGACATATATATTTGGTGGATATAGATTGCTTGTAAATAAAATTCATTTTAAAAAAGAAGCACTGATTCTTGCAGCCTGAATTTTCAGTATTTAAATCACTCATTGACTCATGAAAAATGGTCACTAGTGTGCCAGTGAAGGCACCAGGTAAACTGGGGGACTTATCATCATTTTTTCATCCATCCATAGGAATATCATCTCCACCACCACAGGGTCTTGTTCCTGGCTATATCTCCTGTGCCTACAGCAGGACCTGGCACAGAGATATCATAATAAGTGTCTGTTGGAAGAAAGAATAAATTCACTTAGTAAACACTCAATTCACCTTGCATTAAAGTCTTGTGACAGGGTCTATGACAGAAAGAATGAGTTCACTTAATAAACACTCAATTCACATTGCATTAAAGTCTTGTGACAGGATCTATAACAGTCTGTAAAATGATACATGTGATCCTTGCATTCTAGCAACTGTAGACATGAGGTCAAGAATGCAACCTCTTGAGTGATATCCCTTGGGTTCAAATTGTAAGCCCCAAACTCACTTGCTATGTGATCTTGGATGCATTTCATAACATCTCTGACCTTCGGTTTGTACATTTGTCACATGAAAATGAATATCCGTATATCTCTCAGGACTGTGTGAAGGTTCAATTATCCAATGTATGGGCAACACTTAGCGTAATTCCTGTGCATGTTGAACAAATGCCCTTATTTGATAATCTTTTCATCAGTCAACTCATCTGAATTAACTCATGCCTCTAAAACCATGTGGCAGATGAAAATTTCAAATGTTCTATCTAGAACATAGAAAAGTGCCTGCAGCACCTTATATTACAACTGAATTCACTGTAACAACAAAGAAATGTCAGGAAATTTGATTTCCAGTAGTTGCAGCTTGGCAGCAGTTCCCTCTTCATATTGCTTTGCTTTCCTGGCACATGTCGTACAATCAGACAGTCAGCAAAAAGTTATTCCCCTTTCTTCAGAAACGTGGATAGAAGCAAAGATTCAGGAATCTGTGAGAGGTTGAAAGGAAAGAAGAAAATTGTGTTCATGACGCCCCTGACTAGAGAATAAAAACAAACAAAAGGAACAGCCCTGCAGGGAGCGCCTCATGACAATGCTACAGGTGTTTTCATTTTGTCAGCATTCCTTGGGGAGTTTTATCTCCCTCAGACCTCAGTTGTCAAGGAAAACTGAGAGGAAAACGATGTACCTGTGAACCAGGAAAAGATACTTTATTCCTTGTTGCCCGTAAGAAGAGATTTAAATAAACCTTTCTAGTGGAACTGTGTTTTCCTCTTTTCTCTTTTAGAAATAAAAAAAAAATTAACAAGTTTTAAAATTGATGTATATGCTATAATAACTCTATTCTACTTTATATAAACATATTTGGCTACATCTTTAGGTGTTTATAAAAGTAAACAGACAGCAGGAATGAAAGGACTGAACTGGCAAAAGACAGCACAACATCAGACGTGTAGATTTGCAGTTTCAGGAGAAACTGCATGACCTGCTGTCAGAATGTTGCCATTATAAAACTGACAACCTATTGCAACTGCCCAGACTTATTAGACCCTCTTTCTCCCAATCATTGATTCTGCTTAGGGGAGAAATTCCACATGCTTCAATGCAACGGCAACATTAGGGAGATAAATTTCAGTCATTTACAGAAAGGACAAATAGCTGCTCTATTTTCTTCTTGCTTTCCTTTTTCAGAAACGGATTTTGTGCCAACATTAGAGATCAATTCTGATGATATGTGGAGATTAAAATTCACAGCACGTGCTTTTAAGAGTGAAGCCAATGTCACATTAAAGTTCATGTTGTGGAGTTGAGATTCCACTTACCTAAATGACCCATTCATACTTTTAAACATTTCCTGAACTCCCATACTATGTAAGTGACAGATAATATTTTAATAGATGGAGAAAGGTGTATTTCCATAATTCTGCATGTGAAGAGTGTATTTGAACTTGCATGTCTTCCACCTTCTTTCCTCCAAGCTTGGAACTTACTTCTCCCACACACCTCAATTCATTGTGCTTTTGAATAGTCATAGCCTGGCTACCCTGAGGTTTATCTATTATAGCAGACTAGGATATGATTCATACAAAAATATGAAAAGGAGAAAGCTTGCTTTTGCCATTATACAATCTTTCTTTCCCAAATCTCTCTCTGCACATTAGTCCCATACCCACTTCTCATCGTACCTTGAAAATTGGATCATGCTATCCCTCTAGATTGTATATTTCCTTTACCCCCATCCCACATTGATCCCATCCAAAACATTCTTTCTTAAGTGGAAATTTCATAATCTCTCTCCCCCAATTTTGTCTCTTTTCTTCATTTGTCCTCTCTCAGACTATTGTATGCAATGATTTTGAAAAAGTACCAATGGTTAATCACCCATTAATTCGTTTGTCCTGGAGTCACAATGAGTCATCTCAAAAGATGAAGTTGCAGAATGGACACAAACAATCCAATGTCCACAGAGAAAAGGTGACATTGGAGTGGGAAAAGTGGACATGGTGGCTAATGGATATGGGGAATGGCAGGAAGAGACGATATGTGGAGGTGTCTTAGGGACTTGGAGCTGCCCTGGATGGTGCTTCAGGGGCAATCACCAGACATTATAAATCCTCACAGGGCCCACTGGATGGAATGGGGGAGAGTATGGGCCATGATGTGGACCATTGACCATGAGGTGCAGAGGTGCCCAGAGATGTACTTACCAAATGCAATGGATGTGTCATGATGATGGGAATGAGTGTTGCTGGGCGGGGGAGTGGTGGGGTGGGGGTGGTGGGGTTGAAGGGGTCCTCATATATTTTTTTGTAATGTAATATTTTTACAAAATCAATTTAAAAAAATTTTAAAAAAAAGAAAAAAAAAAAGATGAAGTTGCAGAATCTCAGACAATGGATCTCTCTGTTTAAATGGCAGAATTCCTGGTCTGGAAAGACAGGAGTCACAATCATATCTCTAGAACTTTCAAGCTGTCTGTGGTGTCAAACCTCACCAAGGTCAACTGTATTTGAAGAGTACTTTATGGAATACAGTCACCCACAACTCATGTACCCAAAAAGACACAGTGTTTTACAGTATATGTTATCTTATGACAAAAACCCTGTGATTGAAGGATAATGGGTTTTATAATCTTATAGGCCTAGTTTCAAGTCAGCAATTTGAGTCTCTTTCTATTTTATCTTTCCTTAAAGCCAAAGGAAAGGACAAAGATGCATCAAATTGGAGTATTAGTAGGATTAGAAATCAAATAAACAAAAGAATCAATATTTTCAAGTGTCAGTTTTCTTACCAACTAATCTATGAATTCAATAAAATTCAAAAAAAATCCCAACAGGTTAATTTGTGGAACTGTAAAATTGATTCAGTAATTAAGATGGAAAGTAGAGGACTCTAAAAGAGTCAAGACAATTCTAAAGAAGAACATGGAGGCAGAAATTGTATCACATAGTAAAATATTTACTGAGATGTCCTAGTAATAAAAACAGGTGCTACTGGCAAAATGATAGATACCAATGAAATGCAATAAAGCATTTAGAAGGTCCCAAGTACATATGGGAACTTGGTGTGCATTGGATGTGATATTACAAGTAAAGAGATATAGAATTAATTGCTCAACAAATGGTATGGGACAATTGTCTTCCTATATGGAAAAAATAAAATCAGATATCTAACTCACTTCATACACAAAGGTAAACTTAAGTCTAAATGAACTAAATGTAAAAATGTGAAAACTATTAGAAAAAACATAAGTTGAGGTATCTTAAATAGAAAACAAAATAGTCACAATGCATTAAACATAGGTTGATACATTTAACTACATTAACTATTTTTAGATTCTGCATGGATGATGGATGCAATTCTCCTGCTTGCAGTTGTAGGCGCTCTTGGTTCCATGATGGGGTGGTTGACCTTCTTCACCTCCCTCTTAGCTTGCTGGAGTAAATGCATTAAACCAGAGGGTAGGAGTTGGAGGTCTTTTGAGGCTCAGGGCCTGACTATCATATGGACAATCCAGAGATTCAGGTCTCTGAGTATACACCAAACTCCAGCGCCAACCACAGGTCCCGTAAAAGTAACAGGAGAGGCTTGTGAACAAAGATCACATCTGAGACCAACTCCATCACACTCAGGAACACAAACTCCAAAGTAGGGCCCACTGACATAGCACTGAACTCCATCTGCCACGACCATAGAACCTGTGGGTCTCTGTAGCCCTCAGAAGAACCAATACCTGGGCTTGTATCTACTTTGGCTGTCTCTGGGACCCTGCTGAGGCATGTGTAAGAGCGGCCCCTCTGATGACCTCCCGACTCTTTTTTGGAAACTCAAAACCATGTAAACTAATTTCTCCTGTCCGTTTCCCCCTTTTATTCAAGGTCAAAAAGCATTTTTGACACCTGATATTACATGTAGGCTGAGATATTCTGCTGGTCTGAGTTGACCCTTTTATTCAAGGTCGTTTTCTAGTTACATCATCCCCTGGTACTTAGTAGTAATCCCTTGGCGCCAGGGAGAGTCCTCTCAATATAGAGGTGGAATGGGCATAACCGTCCCAGGGTCCACAGGATGGAGAAATAGAGTATGGATTAGAGTGGACTTACTGATATTCTATTCTGGAACTATTGTGATTAGTAATGGAAGAAAATGTAGCATTATTCTGGAGAAAGTGGCCATGGTAGCAGCTGAGGGTAGGGAGAGGGAAGAAGAGATATGATGTGGGTTCATTTTCAGGACTTGGAGTTGTCCAGGGTGGTACTGCAGGGACAGATGCTGGACAGTGTGTGTCCTGCCATGGCCCACAGGGTAGACTGGGAGAGAGTGTAAACTACAATATAAACCATTATCCATGTGGTGAAGCAGTGCTCCAAAATGTATTCACCAAATGCAATGAATGTGCCATGATGATGAAAGAGGTTATTGATGTGGGAGAAGTGGGGTGAGTGGGGTGGGGGCTATATGGGGGCCTCATATTTTTTTAATGTAACATTTAAAAAAATTTAAAAAGACAAAAAATAATAAAACATAAAAAAATTTTAATTTAAGGATATAAAATCACAGCTCCATAAGGCAACTATTGACAATTAAAACTATTACAAGAATTTGAAAAGAGAAACATATCATCGTATCTTTCTGGGTACCTTTTTATGAAAATCAGTTATTATATTATTAATAAAGCATTTTCATTATTTCAATAATAACAATAAAGAAAATCAGACAAACAAACAAGAAAATTCCACACTTCTCAATCTCTGTTTCCCCTGCTGTACATAGCTGTTATTTCTGGCTATTCTTGCACAATTATTTATTTATTTATTTATTAAGCCTTTTTTTATAGATATATTCACATACCATATGATCTATCCAAAGTGTATAATCAATGGCTTTTTCAAAACTGTTAAAAAATCCTTTATTGTAAAATTGTAAAATAAATAGAAAAATAGATTGAAAGAAATTACAAATTTTAAGAGAGTGCAAGTCCAGGTTAGATTTAATATAGTCAATTATAAAAAATAGATACATAGCAACAAATATTTATGAATGTAAATAATTATTCAAATATAACAGAAATTAATTATAACATAATTCTAATTTTTATATTATAGCTCTAACTATTGGACATAATAATCTCTAAGAATGAAGTAAATTATTGGTTTTGTTATTTAATTTCGATTTAGACCATAATTCTTTCTAGATAATCAAATTGCTAATTGAGAATTCTTCACATCTTATTGGAATGAATTACAGCAGATAACAATTTGCCGACTCATAATTTTATGGGGCAGAAAACTCAAAATCTTGTTCAACGGTAGTCATGCTAAGTCATTGTTGATCCCAATAGATTATTTTAATTAAAGATTATGAATAAGAAAAGTCCTCCTCAATTAAAAGCAAGTGTTTATTTTGTATCACAGGAAAAAATTTTCCAGTTGCCCTGAGTAGTTATTGTTCATATACTATAATACTTTTATTTTACTTTTATCTTGTCTACTCCAGTTCTTTTTTGGTTACTATTTGCATGGAATACCTTTTTCAAACCTTTCACTTTTTAACTTGGTTGTGTCCTTGCATCTGAGGTGGGTCTCTTGTAGACAATATGTAGATGGCTCATATTTTTTTTATCCATTCTATCAGTCTATGTCTTTTGATTGGGGAGTTTAATCCATTAACATTCAATGTTATTACTGTAAAGGCATTACTTACTTTTTCCATTTTGTCCTTCGGCATTCTGTTGTCATATCTTTCTATTGTCTCTCCCCTTACCCTTTAGTTTATCCTTCCTAATAATCTTTATTTCTAAACTCTTCTACAAATCTCTCACCCTTGTTGTTGTTGTTTTTTTCCTTTCAGTTTATACACTTCTTTTACTATCTTGCAAATCTCGTCTTGTGGTAACATATTCTATCAGTCTTAGTTTGTCTGTGAAGACTTTGAACTCACTCTTGTTTTTGAAGGATAACTTTGCTGGATACGGAATTCTCAGCTGGCAGTTTTTCTCTTTTAGTACCTTCAAATACACCATACCAATTTCTTCTCTCCTTGATGGTTTCTGATGAGAGATCAGCACTTAATCTTATTGAGTTTCCCTTGTATGTGATGCTTTGCTTTTCTCTTGCTGCTTTCAGATTCTCTCTCTATCTCTGAGAGTTGTCATTTTGAATAGTATGTGTCTCAGGGTAGGTCTATTCAGATTTATCCTGTTATGAGTACATTGTCCTTCTTGGATATTGATATTTATGTCTTTCATAAAAGTTGGGAAGTTTTTGGTCATTATTTCCTCAACTATTCTTTTTGCCCCTTTTCCATTCTCTTCTCCTTCTGGGACACCAGTAATGCAAATATTTGTGTGTTTTGCATTGTCATTCAATTCCCTGAGACTCTGTTCCATTCTTTCCATTCTTTTCTCTTTCTTTTGTCTTTTCCAGTTCATATGTTCTGTCTTTGAAATCACTAATTCTATGTTCAAGCAATTCAAATCTGCTCTTATGTGCCTCTAATGTATTTTTAATGTCATCCATCATGTCTTTCATTCCCATCAGGTCTGTTACTTTTCTTTGTAGTCTTTCAAATTGTTCTTTATGCTCTCCCAGTGTCTTCATAATATCCTTTTTTCCTTTAGTCATATTTTCTTTAAATTCTTTGAAGTGACTTAGAAGAGTTGTGTGATTATCACTGATTAATTGTACTAAATCCTGTATCTCTTCAGGATATTTGGTTTGTTCTTTTAGCTGGGCCATCTCTTCCTGTTTCCTAGTATGGCAGAGAGCATGAACAGTTTTAGTCCATGCTCTTTCCAGAGCAGCCAGCAGATGGCTGTAGTCAGTGCACCTTTTGACCAAGTTGTTTCAGTCTGGGCTTTCCTGTTTTCCTGTGTTGAATCTCCAGAATGGAGACACAAAGTGAACTCTGCTGGTCAATTCACTTAAGAAAAACACCCTGACCTTCTCTCCCTTTTCTCTTGAAACAGCTGACAAGGAGGAAGATAACTCTTTTCCTCTCAGTCAACAAAAGTGACCCAGGTGTTTTACCCAGCTTAATATATTGGGGGTGGGGGAGGGGGACTCTCCCTAGCAGCCACCGTGGGCTGGGTAAGTCATGTTTGTTATTTTGGCTTCTTTGTTATTTTGTCCCTCACCCGCCTGGGAGTTGCATAGCTCTGTCCTGGTCTGCTGACCCCCAAAGAAGGTCCCTTGAACAGCTTTTGGCTCTTTCTCCGTTGTTTTTGTGAGAACATTGAGTTCTGCCTGTTAGTCCATTGCCATCTTCCCACAATCTTCTCTGGGCACCTTTTTATAAAATAGTTTTATTGAAATATACGTACATACAGACACATTTCTTTAAGTCATTTTAGCCTATTAAGTATGTTTAAAGTTTAGAAATAACATTAATCCAGATTGACAATTTAGTAGAAAATCCCATACCTTTTCCCTGTATTTTCCTTGAATCCTTTAACCACTGAAACATTTTCTTTAAAATATCTCTGTCAAAGGACACACAAATGCATTATTTTCTATGAGTACCTAAAAAAAAATACATCTCAGCATAACTCTTTAAAATAATATACAGCCTTTTCCAATATTGAAAATTGTATGCTGTCCTGACAGTCAAAACAGGTTTCAGTGCCCTGATTCTCAGTCTTTGGCTCAATAAACAGATATTGAGAGATTGATATAAGAATCAAGATCTGAAAAATTAGAAAGTCATGTGTTTTCCAATGTGGATGTGTTTCCTTTTTATTAGAACATTTTCTCTTGAGTTTGGCAAAAATGGAATAAAGCAAAAGCTTCCTCTGGATTCTTTGTAGATGAAAATTCTATAATTAAAATTAAAAACTTTAGGATATCAAATATTGGAAATTTTATATTTATCTTTACTGGAAACACAATTCCCATTCACCACTACTCTGTGTAACATCTGTCTTCCTAGTGGCATGACTTCTATCAATAGACACAAACCTTGCTTGGTCAAAAAATAAACATTCATTTTAACATGAAATGTACTATCAGGAATATTATGCTCCTTAAACATGTAGCAGAACTGTCCTTCCTTAGATAAATCAGGAATACTTTATGGGTCCTCAATTTCTTTTGTTTCAAACAGTGAGGAAAATCAATGTTGATATGCATAACCTATCTTAGGGCAATAAATAGCAAACATTTTAAATATATATATGTATATATTTTTATATATTCATTTAAAGAAGTGATGTGTCTTGTAAGTTTGTTTTTTTTTTTGTAAATCAAACCATAACATTCCCTAATCCACCATAGCAGCAAGGAAGCAGAAGTCTTAGTTCTCATTTCTTAGCTGTATCTGCTTTATAGATTTTTTTAGGAGATACCAGGGATTGAACCCAGGACCTTACACAGGGGAAGCAGGTGCTCAACCAATTGAGCTACGTCTGTTCTCCTGCTTTATGGATTATTAAGCAAAATATTTTGGTACAAGTTACCAACAAATTTAATTAGCTTTTGCTTTTTCAGTCATTCTCTATGTGCAGTTCCAAAAGTCAAAGAGATGTCTTTGAACAGCAGTTGCTTCTGCTCCTCAGAGTCATCCTCGTTATAGAGAGCTGTTCTTTGACCTTGGTTTCTAGTACTCATGTGGAGTTCAGAGCCTTTAAATTCCTCAAATTCTTCTACCTCATCCATAAAATCATCTTTCTTTTTTCAGTTACTACTCCTTAGCATTTCAAAACTTTTAGGAGCCACGAAATCTTAGTCTAGTTTTTGTGTCTTCATCTTTCTTTGGGGTTTTCTGCCTCCAAAATGCTTTTTCTTTATAAATCTTCCTTTGCAATATTAGTTTAAGAAAGAAAATTATGTGTCAAAGAAAGAACTACTTCATCTTTGACAGGATGCACATTATTTTGCTCTGAATTTTCTGGATTTGTAAACTGTAGCTTTTTCCCCTTCCTGCCCCTTTTCTTTGACATAATTTCATGACTATTGCTATTAACTTCTACCTTAAGTTTTCTTTCCGGTCCCCTATTTACAACTTTTGATGGCTGCCTTCCATGGTCATTTACTTGGATGCTTCCTGGTACAAGAGCATTGTTCTTACACTTTGCTTGCTCAATGACAGTTGATGACTATGGAAGTGTGGATGCCTTTGGGATTAACAAATGACTTCATTTTACCTTTGACTGGCTTTTCCTTTTCCATGTTTTCTTTTGCAGAATTTATTTTTCTTAATTCCCTGACTAAAATTGTATTGACCTGGTCATGAAAGAGTATTCAAGTTTTGGAATGTTTCATATAATTCTACAGTAACATTTTTCCTTGCATTGCAGATATATTAGCTTTCGAAATAAAGGTATTTCCTGCCATAGAAGTAGATGGCTGCTCAGTCACAACTGGATATACAACCATTCGGTTGCTTCTGGAACCACAGGATTGGATTCTGTTTTGCCACTTATCTGAGCAGCATTGTACCTCAGTGGTATTGATAAGGTAGAGGTAGAGAATGGAGAGGTAGAGATATCTGACTTCAGCTGGGGTTTTAAGATCTTTTATTTCCTTCCAGGGCTTGATGCAACACTCTTCTGTTTCTTTTTTTATCCTTTTTGTTATTGGATTTTTATTAAAACGAAGAGCAGATTTATAATCTGATAAAACTGAACTAATATGTTCTTCAAAGAAAGAAGATAAGCTTTTTACTAATGCCACAAATCCTTTACCTTTTGCTTGATGCATATGTTTTGGAATTACTAATAGTTAAAGTCTGACATCTTTACGTTACTCCATTGGTGACTCATAATTTCCAGCTTCTAAAGTTTCTCTAAGGGTAGCAAAATCCTTTGGCGTATCAATGATGTCTCTGTAGTCTGGCTAATCAAGATCTACAGGTTGTCAGACAGGCTCAGAATATTCATATTGGAGTAGATTTAAGAATTCCTGACATCGCTTCTTCCACGTTTGGATAAAACTGAGTTCTAGTACATAATTTTCTTCTAAACTGGTGGTCTTTTCTTTTTTGGGTGAAAATCCTTGGGACATCAGCATCTTTCTCTTTTTTCTCAGAGTTAGGCAAGACTTTCTTCATTGAATTGTAGAGGGGAATTATGTTATGGCATATCTGATCTTTTATAAAATGTAGAAGAAAATCAGTGACAAATTTAGCAGATTTCACAATAGGGCTTCTGGGCTCATTAAATGTTCATGTACTATGCTCTTTATCTGTAACTCCCCACATTAGGGAAGAAACCCACTTATAAAACCTATTTTCCAGTCTTTGCTTAATTGTACTCAGGTAGGTTGAATATGTCAATACAGTGCAATACAAAGGATTATTTAAATTACCCTCTTTAGAAAATATTTTTTAATGTCTTTTTGTTTCATATTATGTTCACTCCAATTCTTTTATGGTTGCCATTGCATGATATATCTTTTCTAGTCCTTTTTTTTTAATGTGTTAATATCTTTTTCTAAAAATTTTATTGTTGTAACATATAATAATGCAAAATATATCATTTTAACCAATCCAGTATCATTAATCACATTTACAATGTTATGTTATCATCACCACCATTTCTACCAAAACTTCTCATCATCCCAAGCAGAAGTTCTGTACCCATTAAGCAATAACTTCACATTTCTCCCTCTCCTTGACTCCTGGTAACCTCCAATATACTATCTTGTCTTTCTGATACTTTTTCTGAATATTCTATATAAGTGGAATCATACAATATTTGTTCTTTCGTGTCTGGTTTATTTTACTTAGCATAATGCTTTCAAGATTTATCCATGTTGTAGCATATATCATCATAGCTTCATTGTTTTTTTTAAATAAATACAAAACTAGACTTTAATAGAAATGAGAAACAAAAAAGTATGAAACTTACATAGGCTAAATAAAAATGGCAGAAGAAAGTTCTGTATTATTAATAGGTACTTTAACAAATAAATTTTATTGATACATATTTAAAAAGCATAAATCAATCCAAAGTTGACAACCAACAGTATTCAGTATAATCACATAGATGTGCATTTATCACTTCAATCATTTTAGAGCATTTTCATTATTCCAGTAATAATAATACTCAAAAAAAAAAACCCAAACAAACAAAACTCATCACCTCTCAATTTCTTCATTTCTTTTTATGGCTAAGTAATATTCCTTGTCTGGATATATCACATTTTGTTTATCCATTCATCTGCTGATGGACACTTGTGTTGCTTCCACATTTAGATACTGTAAATAATGTTGCCATGAACAACAGTGGACAAATATCTGCTCAAGTCACTGCTGTATTTGTATCTTTTCATCTAAAGCACATCTCCTGTAGACAGAATATAGTTGGAATTTTTCTTCATTTGGTCTGACAATCTTTGCCTTTGGATTGTTTAATATTTGTATTTGTTGTTATTATTGGTATAATTGGATTTAGCTCTGCTGTTTTGCTTTTTCTTTTCTATATGTACCATGTTTTTTTTATTCCTCTGTTCTTTCTTTATTGCCTTCTTTTCCATTCAGTAAATATCTTCTAATGCAATATTTTAAATATCTTATTGATTTCTAACTATATTTTATTTATTTTCTTAATATTCCCCTAGGCTTACCATATACATTTCAACTTGTCAGAAATTAATTCAGATATATACTGAATTCCAGTGATACATAGAACTTTTATTCTTATATAGCTCTATTCTCTTTCCCCACCACTTTTACTATTACTGCTATATATATTACAACTATTTATGTTATAAACCTAACAATGCATTGCTTTAGTTATTGTGTTTAATACGTTTGTGTCTTGTTTAGAACTTGAGAAGAAAAGAGAGCAAGAACATATTTAGTTTGTTATATTAGCATTCCTAAATAACCTGTCTAGTTGTCTTCATTTTTTCCTATGTATTCAATCACCATCTACTACCATTTGATTATTCCAATACACATTTCCCCCCATCCACTCCTTTGTTGTACAATGTTGAGGAAATGCTTGATATTGCAAGCCCAACAATTTATATGTGTATGTATTGCTTTATGCATTTGCTTTTCAAATCTCTTAAGAGAAAAGAAGAAGAAATATGAATTTTTAAGCAGATCTATGGAGCTATTTGTTCTTATAGCCTGCTTCTTTCACTGAGCAAAACCTCTATAATGTTGCACCAGGGCTTGCTTTGCAAAGAATGGCTAATTCTCCCAGAGTAACCTCCCTGTTCTATGAACATGTCTTTGGGTGAGGATGGTAACCTCTGATCTTCTTGTCTTGTTCCTCCTGGAATAGAACTTCCACCCTACAAGTCCGCTGGGGCAAGGATGATCAGGGCCCAGTATTCTCATCCTACAGCACCTGGAAAAGAGATTCTATCCTATGAATAAAGGCTGATTTGGGGAAAAGAAACCTGTCCTCTCAACTATCCTTGCTGGAATAAAGCTTCTGCAGTATGGGACTGGAGTAATAATAGATGCTGGTGGCCTGTACCTGAAACTTTAGCCCTAGACTAGGAATTAGATGGACAGTGGCTCCTATCCTCTCAGCTGTGCATGACCACAGAAGGTTATGAGAAGATCGTAGCTCAAATGCTACAGATTCCCAGTGTTCTTATGGAGAATTAGCAGAATGTCTTGAATAATGTTTCTCCATTTGCTGTGATTCTTTAGGACAATTTTTGGAGACTATAAATAGTTGTTTTACTTAAAATAATGTTCATCAGATATTTGGTTGTTTTGTTGGTGAGAGGGTCAACCACTCACTTCACATTTTTATTCTGGGTGCCCACCCTCCTGTTGGGTACTTATTGAAACCATAAAAAACGATTTTCACTAGATTGTTAAGAAATGAGCCTGTAGACTAACATAGGGCGTCATATCATAGTTGTAATGATGTGGGCTATGGGTGGGAGGCTGTTCATCTCTTTGTAGATAACCTAAGCCTGTCTGTATACTGACTTGTGAGTGTGGGACAGTAAGAGGCTGCAGTCCTGCCCTTGGTGACCATGGCAACGACTCCAGTCCCAGGAAGCAGTTTAGCAATGCAAACTCTATGAACTTTAAATATTCAGGAAAAATGCAAACCAAATGTGCTAAAAGCTTATCTAGAATGTATAAAGTCCATGCTAAAAGCTTGCCTAGGGTGTGGAAGATATATGCTAATTCAAGCCTATTGAGCACTGAAACAAAATACTATTTGGCCCTTCCTCTCTGTATAAAAGGAACTAAAAATTCTTGTTCAGGGCTCGGGTTTGAAACAGGAAACTCCTGAATCTGGCCGGCCATCAATAAATCATTTTTCCTTCTCAACATCATTCCTGAGTCCTGGCTTTTCTATATGCAAATAGTTGAACCTCTCTCGACTTCTACAATAGTAATAAAGACAAGCAAAAACACTTTATACATTTTTAAATGTTTAAGTATAAAAAACTATTTCAGGAAACAAAGAAAAATAGGAATATTGGTTACCTTTGATGTATGAGTGTTTTTCAAGGAAAAGAGATGGTAGACAATTAATTTGTAATATATACATCTTTGCTGTTTTAATTATCATAATAATATTTATTACAGTTGAAATTTAAAAATAGTCAGTTCTCATTATTTGCACTAGTTATTTTCTATAAAGACCCCATTAACACTGAATTAGTGAACACTCAACGATTGCACCTGGAAAGATACAAGCTTAAGTTTGTTTGGTGACTTTTCTTTTAAAGGTTGTATTCTTTGTCATGGGTGATCTCTGAAGTATCTCTTCCTTGAGCTTATAGTCATCAAATAGTTTGAGAGATATCTCTTTAAATTACTAGAACAAGGGGAGCAGATGTTGCTCAAACAGTTGAGCTCCCACCTCCAACATGGTAGGTCCTGGTTTGGTTCCTGGTGCCTCCTAAAGAAGACAAACAAACAACAAGCAGACTGAGCAAAAACAACAAGTAAAAACAACAAGCAGGCAATGAGTAAAAACAATTAACAAGACAATGAGCAAAACAACCAGCAGATGACAAGCAAAAACAAAAAAGAGCAGGAAGCAGATGTGTCTCAAGCAATTTAGCATCCACCTCTCACATAGGAGATACTGGGTTTGGATCCTAAAGAAAAAACAAATAGATAACAAGCAGACAAAATGAGCAAAAACAACGACCAAAGACAATGAGCACAAACAATGTGCAAATAGAAGAGGGAGCTATCTCAGGGGGCAAAAATTCCTGGAACCAAATATAAGAAAAGAAAGGAGAGGGGAGTCGACAAAAGGGAAAGCAGTATTCCCCAGATTGGTTCTGTGTTGAGGCTGTCCTTCCATGTTTAGCCAGACCAGTTACAATTCTTAATTTCACTTCCTGCTTGCACTGAGCCTAAGGATTGGATGGAGATGAAAGCTTAGGTTCTTCTCAGGTCTTTTCTGAGGTTGCATTCTGCCCTGGGCATGTGTATGTGTTTCTAGATTTATATGTGGGAGATTTTCAAAGCTCCTTATTTCCTGAAGTATTCGCTGTGTCTTTTTCTCCCAGGCATGTGTCTAATTATTCTCCCCAACTATAATCGTTTGTCCCAGGTGGCACAGCTTGTTCATTTACCTTTCAGTGTTTTCATTGAGAAGTTAGCAACTTTTCTACCCTGAGAGAGTTCTGAGTTAGGGGAAAGAAAGGCCAGTGGCTTGCATCAGTCCTTTAGTGTGCCTCAGACTGATAAAAACATACAAACACAATTCTTTGGGAAAGAGGGCCACTCTGTTCCCTCTGAAACCAGATAACCACAATAGGAATGTGAGCTGTGACTTTCAAGACCACGATTACACTGTGTGGGAGTGAAGCAAGACTAAGTTAAAACATCACAGAGTTCTTCCACGGTGTTTAAGTTACCTTTTTCTTAATTCAGTGTTCACTTAATTGTTGTAATCTTTTTACTATTTTCCAGAATTCCAACAGTTTTTGTTTGCTTTAACAATGTTTCTTGGGGGAGGGTCCCTTGGCACTCCCTACTCTACCACTTTTGCTGATGCCCTCCATACTTCCAGCTGACACTGAAGCAGAGCCATCCAGCTTACACTAGCCTAGATCAGTCAAACACCAATTCTGGGATAGGCAAGGAATTATAGCATTTTATATTCATATTCTTTGTTATTTTCTAACATGTAATGAAGACACCTATATGTTAAGCTGAAAAATGTATACTGAAATATACTGAATTGAAATTTTTCAATCTGAGATGCTTCTCAAACTGAAGATATAATTTGTAAATTATGCTAAGTGATGGAAAGTTGGAGAGTATAATTGAACCTTATAAAACTGCAAATGATGTAGCAAAGAGTGTCCCCTTCATCAAGTAAGATGTTTTCTCCATAATATTCTGCCAAAATAGGCGTGAGTATAATTGGAAAGAATTGTTAGTCCCTTTTTTTGCTAAAGTACCCATAATCATGAGACACAAAAGTATTGCATTTCAGTTATTCAAGCACAATGTTCCAAGAATTAGAAAAGAAAAATGACCTTCCTAATGTAGCTTATTCAGAATGTCTATTGTTTAGTCCCAATACTTTTGGCTAATTAGGCGATTTTGTTACCTCCAGTGAATTTGCCTCTTGAAGATAAGAATTGTATGTGATCATTCAGGAAAAATAAGAAATAGAAGCAAATACTCTTCTTAACTAGATCTTCTAAGTGAAACTTCCTCTCAACACTAGTGCACCATATGTAGTTATGTATAAGCTCTTTTCTCTTAGGATTTCTGAACTCAATTTTGCATCTGCCATTGCTAAATACACACTTTATCAAAGCAAGGGTGGTTTCCACTCCATATTATGTGAAAGTAACTACTTAGGGAGTCTAAACAATGTTTTTCATTTCAAGAAACCATAAACTATTATCCCGTTCTGTTCATGGATGATATTGTAAATATAGTGTCAATATAGGATAATTTCTAGACAGTGGCCTAGGCTTGCCAGGAGAAATTTTAGAGCTCAAGTAATAATGTACCCATCAAGAAATGTTAATTTAATGCCTTCAGAGCCCAGGATTGTAGGGGAGTTTTAAAAGAAAAGGATATTGGTCCTTTCTGGTAACTTGACCTCTTCCTTTCTATTGTTGAGGGAACATTGCTCAAAGTTATAGAATTAGTTGGTGAGTTTTGGGAACTCAAGTTCCTTCCTCCTGGTCATTAGTTCCTTTTTTTTTTAAATAAAATTATATTGAAGTATATCATTCGTACATGAACAAAAATAAGCAATAAATATATAGTAAAATTTGCGAATTTATAAAACAAACATGCATATCATCATACAAGGCTCCCATATATCTCTGCACCACCAATACCTTGTATTGTTGTGAAACATGTGCTACAAACTATGAAAGAGCATTGTCAAAACACCACTATTAACCACAGCCCATATCTTACATTTGGTACAATTTTCCCCCAACCCACTCAATCATTAACATCTTATATCAGTATTCTATATGAGTTATTGAACATAAGAGAACATTCTCACATTTGTCCTGTCAACCACAGTCCATCATCCACCACTGCATTCACTGTGTAATACAGTCCCACACTTTGTACAATCCATTTGAAGGGTATACTCAATGGCTCAAATTTTCATCATAGAGTCGAGCTGTTATCACCTCAGTCAATTTTAGAACCATCAACTCCTTTCTTTCCATTAATTAAGCCAACATGACAGCTGTTCTGCATCATTATGTAAAATCCTGAGGACATGGAGATAAACAGGATATAATCCTCACACTTGACAAACTCATGGCCTAATGGAGTTAACAGATATGCAAATATTTAACTATAGCACAGTCAGAGGGTGACCTAACACAATTAAACAGCAAAGCTCCAATTTTTTTTCCCTGAGAAGTTTGTCTGTTTTAAAAGAATTGAACATTTAATTTTCCCCCAACAATAATCAAAGCAAAGCATTTTATCATTATGACATTTGTTATATCAAACAATTCCAGGAATGTAAGAAAGTCTGACTTGGAAATATTATATCAAAAAAGGCTGAATCAACAAGTACATTATATTTTTAAGTTTTTTTTTCTTTTAAGTATACATTGACATCTACCGACTTATCTGATAGCAACACTGCTGGTTTTGTTTTTTTTTTTTCCTTCCAGAGGGAATGCAGAATGGCAGTATTATCTTTGGAACCAATTAAGAAGATAACAAATGGCAGCGGACCTGGCACAGTGGTTAGGGCGTCGGTCTACCACATGGGAGGTCCGCGGTTCAAACCCCGGGGCCTCCTTGTCCGGTGTGGAGCTGGCCCATGCACAGTGCTGATGCACGCAAGGAGTGCCCTGCCAGGCAGGGGTGTCCCCCGCGTAGGGGAGCCCCATGCCCAAGGAGTGCACCCTGTAAGGAGAGCCGCCCAGCGGGCAAGAAAGTGCAGCCTGCCCAGGAATGGTGCCGCACACACGGGTAGCTGACACAAAAAGATGACGCAGCAAAAAGAAACACAGATTCCCGTTCCACTGACAACAGAAGCAGACAAAGAAGAACACACAGCAAATAGACACAGAGAACAGACAACCGGGGTGGAGTGGGGGAAGGGGAGATAAATAAATAAATAAATAAATAAATAAATAAATAAATAAATAAATCTTTTAAAAAAAGAAGATAACAAATAAAAGAATAACTTCTACATATATTTTTCAAGGGCAATAAATAGGTAAGTATATAATTATAGAAAAATATGCTTCAGGTTTTCTTGTTTGTTTTTGTCACTACTACTGATGTGGGCTATGGGTGGGAGGCTGTTCGTCCCTTTGTGTCCTGACTTGTGAGTGTGGGACAGTGAAAGGCTGCAGTACTGCCCTTGGTGACCATGGCAACGACTCCAGTCCCGGGAGGCCATTTAGCAATGCAAACTCTATATACATACCAGTCAGTCCAGGGAAACTCTGGTGGTGGTGGTGGTGATGCCGAAGCTTAAGGAAACTTGGACTTGGCCTCGAATGGGAAATACAATATAGCCTGTGCATAAATTCAAAATCATCTTAATTCTGTATCCAAGTGTGCCTAGTCTCTAGAAATACACTTAAGTGATAGGGGTTTGAATGTTCAGAAAGGATGTAAGACTGAATGTGTATTCAACATTGCATTCAGACAGAATGTAGGCAAGATGCTAATTCAAGCTCACCTGAAATGTGGGCAATATGTTAATTCAAAACCTACCTGGTACTCAGGCAAACACTTAACTAACAAAGAAAGTAGTTTTCTTTGAAAGAAAGCACCATGTGACTCCCCACCCTGTATAAAGGGAACTTGAAAATCTGGTTCCAGGCTCAGGTTTGAAACAGAAAGGTCCCCAGTCCAGCCCGCCTTCAATAAATCATTTTTCCTTCTCAAAATCATTCCTGAGTCCTGGCCTTTCTGTATGCAAATAATTGAACCTCTCTCAACTTCTACAACACTATCTGTTCTGGGAAAAACAAACCCAAGGTTTGAGTTTCCTCCTTCAACCATCAGTGATATTAAAAAATAACTTGGGTTAAATAACATGATGACACAAGAATTAGCATGAGAATACTTTTAATTGGTCAAAGACAACTTTTTTGAGAGGGCACTAAAAAAAGCATAACACCAAAGTCAGAGCAAAATAAGAATCCAGGGCATTAAAAAGGAGTTTGCAGCAGGAAATTTTCAGAGCCCTGACACAACAGGGAAAACAAAACTTTCTTAAGTTCCACATTTTCAAGACTCCACATGGTAACAAATGGGTATAAATAGCAAGACCTGGATGAGTCCAGTTTTTAATATTATATACATTAAAGTTCTAAATTTCAGCCTATACAAGATACTGAGAATTATTGCTGGCTGTATTTTATTGTCGATAGAAGTTAACCAGTGTAAAGAGTATGACCGATTTCCTTAAACATGGGACTGTTACAAAGAAATCTTCTGGAAGAAAATAAGGCTTACCCGATTGTGGAGAAGGCAAGAATTTATTCTCAATCTTGCAAAAAGGGGCGCACAACCTGAAAACATGGCTGGCGCACCGAACAAAGAAAAATGACACAATTTATACCCCGAAGCCTAGCACGCAAGCCCTTCCTCTGTTTCTCCATAGAGTGGATATTTCAGAAGTTATAGCCTATTAGAGAAGATCTAACTTTCCTGCCCAAAAGTTTGTGATTAACTGCTTCCCTCATCACCTTCCAACCATTTTAGTTTTTACCTGCTCCCCTTTGCCAAATAAGGAATGGAATTTAGTGCTGAATTGGCATTGACTTAGCTCTTTCTTGGGCATCTTTTTTACTGCCTTATAGGACTGGCTTAAGCTGGTTTCTTTTGTTGCTGTTTAACGCGCGAGTGGGAGACTGAGGCAGTAGCCTGCCAGGTTACATTAATCAATATTTTCTTCCTTTATGTGAAAACTAAACTGATCTTCGTTTCTTACAATTGCCCCTCTTTCTTTTAAATTCCTTTTAGTTTTCACATTTCCATTCTTCGAATTTTTAAAATGCTATCTCACACTCTTCATCATAAGAATCTCCTTCTTTAAGGGGGTACAGATTGTTTTGCCTATACTGTGTGGGTATTTGTTTGGTTAGGGCAGGTTCAACGAGCCTTTGAACTAGCCCCCGGGCACATGGAATGATACAGCATCTGACTGTGATAAGCACCCCAGCTGAGATAATGAGGGAAGTTAAAATGGACAGTGCAACCCCTTTCCATTTTCCAAACTAATTTTCAAGCTATCCTGTGAGTGAATTATTAATGCCAGAATTCTCTGCTAATTCCTCAGATAGGGCTGTTAGGCCTTGTAAAGCTTTAGTGATAGTTCCATCAGGGGCAGTGTTTTTGGGGATGAATGACAGCGACTACTTCCAATAATAACACAGACTCCCCCTTTCTCAGCTACCATCATACCTAAGGCCATTCTATTTTTCCATGCTATTCTGCTAGTAGCATTTAATTGTTCTGCAATTCCCTTAACTGCATTCCTGGTATAATTAATAAATCTCTGTTGATTATGATAGATATAATTAATCCAGTTTACATTTTTATTAATGGTGACCCACCAGAACAAGAATGACTCAAACCCAGCTGCTACCTGATTTCTAGCCTTAAACTCATCTGGGACTCCTCAGGAAACTCTTACATTGTCTAAATAGATCCGCCCATCAGAAGAACCAAGTAAACTTCTTTTCTCTCTCCCTCCCTGGGATGATATTCTCACTTCTTTTTCAAATGCCAAGGTGAATGGGATAGCCAATTGGACCAGAGCCCAGGTTCTTCTCAGGCAGTACTGGTCAGAGAACACCGTTTCCACAGTACCACCACAGGTCTGCTCGAGGTCTGACTAAACTGGAGAAATTGTTAGTACGATCACTGCTTACATTCCACACTTGTGTACACGAGGCTCTGGAATCTAAGGTTCTGGAATCCTTTCCCCTGTCTAGAGAGACAAACAGAGTGATTTCTTGGGCCCAGATGGGAGGTAGGTATGGCTTTGATGTTGCGGTTTTTGACCGGTGGGAAGAGAAAGGACAACATACTACAATTTTCACTAGGAGTAGCATTTTGAAAGAGGAGTATTATGCACTTAAACTCCTTTTCATGCTTTTTCATACCAAGCAGAAAGGGTACAATATGAGCTGTGGGCCGGCCTGTTGCACAAGCATAACAGTTGCTTTTGTTTAGACTCTGGACTGTATATTTGATCCATTCTACCCAGGCATTTGTGTCCCCATATCCTGTCTCTATTTCTATGGTTTGCTTTAAATCTTCTGCCTTAAGTATCTTAACTGCTTTGGGATCATTTTGAATTGGGGAACTGGCTTTTGGTGGTTTTTCCTGTGGTATTTCTGAAGGGTTAGCTGAAGAGGGCGTTGTCGATGTCATATGTACAGGGGGAGGAAGGACTCGGATACGGATATGGAACCTCCCCAGAGGATTTTTACCTGTAACATCTGCTCCCATTCCTTAGACTCTATTGACCACTTGGTTCCTGCCACTGCTCCTAGTTTCTAATTTGTCTGCTTTCTTAATAGTTATTACTACTGGATTGCACTGAAGACTTTTGCAGTCTGGTGGGGTATTACCTTTATAAAAGGTTATCTTACCCTTTAATGGCCTTGAACTTGGTGAGATCCATCTCATATTCATGGTCTATCCTTATACTGGGTAGTCCACCATACATCATCCCAGGAGGGGCAAGGAGGGGCTCAACTGTAACCATTCCCCACTGGCTCTGGGCATAGGTATTTGTTTTCCCCACTCAGCCATCGCTGGTGCTCTAAATTCCCACAGGCTATTACTCAGCAAGCATCAAACTGCACTGTCTGGGACTCCAGACCTTCAGTCACATTTATAACTAATTTGATAGGGCTAGTTGCTTCTCAGTTTGAAACATCATGGCTTGTAAGATTATTTTCACCTGTAACTTAACATCTGAATATCTCTTTTGGTATTCTGATAGGACTAGGGCCATTGTTGACAAGGACAATACACAGCTCAATCCCCTTCCCCACTCCAGTCACTTTTTTTTAAGTATAATCTTTAAGGGACCTAGGGCTGAAATTATTTGCCAAGACTCAGACAAAGTTGTTGAGTACTTATCATCTGGTCCAGGTACTGGTCCTTTTACTTGAGTGTAATGAGTCCAGCCTTTTCCTGCCATTCAGACTGCTGTTTCAGTTGTCAGCAAGACTTGATAAGGTCCTTCCCAGGTCGGTTGGAGTTTGGACTCTTTCCAGGACTTGATTAGGACCCAGCTGCCAGGTTGGTGTCCGTGGACTGCAAATTCAAGAGGTGGAGTCTGAGCCAGCAAACCCTAATGTCTGAGGGATGACAAAGTAGAAGACAAGGCCAGTATATAATTTTGAAGAAAGAGATCCTTCGGCTCAAAGGAGGGGAGTTCTCAGACTTCCCAGGGAAGGGCAGACCAAAAAGTGTTTCATAAGGAGAAATTCCCAGTTCCCTCCTAAGGGCAGTTCAGATTTTTAACAGAGCTAAAGGTAAACATTTAACCCATGGTAATTTGGTTTCTAAGAGCAACTTAGAGGGATGTTTTTTTAAGGTTTTGTTAATTCTTTCCACTTTCCCTGAGGATGGTGGGTGCCAGAGTGTATGGAAGTTCCATGTGACACCTAGACCCTGCATAATACCAATTACCTGTTGATATGGAGTATAGATCATATCATACTGTAGAGGTATATTTTATTAATATATACACTTAATTTTACTATGCAGTAACCTATGTAATTATAGGTAGTTTCTTGGAATAATATAGAATGAAACCATTTATACTTGAGTAATATGTGGATAGAAAACAAAAAATACAGATATTTGTAAATATATTTATACATAAATACAGATATGGATATGGTTAGACATAAAGAGAACAGTTTACTACAAGTTGGTAAGGTTCTCACAGCCCTCAAAATGAATCATAAAAGCCCTTACAGGTGAAGAAAATAAGTCAATATTTAGGAATATACTCAAACATTTGTTTCTTGAATTATAACTAGTTTTGAAATAAATTAACTCAATTGATGTTAATGAAATATTAAACATTTAATCATATGTAGATCAAAAAATTTAACTGCTGTTGGAATAAAGTTACATAGCTAAATTTCTCTGTCTCACATGGACATTTGGTACACATAAATACTAGACTTGTGTTAATTTATTCTGTTGAAGAAACAGTTGATTTCAGGAACATAAAAACATTTATAAAAGAGTAAAATAAAGATACTATTGCTTACTTTACTGGGATATTATGAGGATTAAATGGGACTCTATATGTAAAGTCTCTGGCACAGGCTGGTTGTTCATAGTTAGCTCCCTTCATTAGTTTCAGGCCTTCCCTGCCCCAATAACAGATAACAAATAACCCCCTCCCCCGTGTGGCATTTTCCCACAGGTTAAACAAAGGAACTCCGCAGAGACAGGAATAAAGGGAGCTAGAGATCTTCACCATCTGCATATCAGAAGGAGATGGAGATCTTTACTACCTCTACCTGCATATCAGAGGGATAGGGAGACAGAAACCTTCACTGTTTTCAAAACCTTTAAAACTTTACAGATCAAAAGAAACTTTTGCTCCTGCAGCATTCCAAGAAGCCATAGACTCCTTTGACCCTCTCCCACTACCTCACTCGGACCCTCAACCCCCCTCCCACTGACTACCATTTCCCCACCTAGGAAAGTTCTGTATAAATTCAAGTCCCTTCCTTCCAGGAGTGGGCTGAAGTCTCTCTTCAGACCCCTACCATGCTGATGGGGGGACTGAAGTCTGTTCTTCAGACCCCCTCCATTGGGAGAGCGTCTCAATAAATAAATTCTTTGCTTATGGTCAATCAGTCTCTGTGTCCCAGTAAGAGCCATATTTTCCCCAACAATTAGCCTAAATGAAACTTTTATTTTAAAGGATGGGACTATCCTAATGATTAAGTAACCATTGGCTGGAATAAGCACAATTGCAGTTCTAAAAAGTAAGTTATTGGTTGGGGGAAGAAGGAAAAATTAAGCAGAGCCACAGTTTAATATAAAAAGGACTTGTTCTTTAGACATACCACAATTGTTTGTCCATAGTAGTTAATTTCTAAACTGGATTATGATACTCCTTTAGATGGTAAAATATTCTAGTCACAATCTAAAATAATAACATATGTACATATATTTTTAGATATGTATCTATCTATACCTTTAGTCCTATGCAATTTGTTGATATTGTAAATGGTGTCTTTCATTTCCTTGCATGAACTAATATGTTACTGTTGATATTTACAAATGGAATTGATTATTATAAGTTTGTTCTCCATCCTGTGACCATAATATTCATTATTATCTATTCTAATGATGTTCTGCCAGCTCTCTAAATGTGTTACATCATTTTGGTCCCCTCCTTTCCAGCTATTATTTCACTTTCTTGCCTTAAGGTATTGCCTAGAAATTCCAAGATGATGTTGATAATAGCAGTGAGAACAGGCATTCTTGAATTGTACCTTAACAGCAAACCTGTTAATTCACTATTGAAATAATCTTTATCATATTAATGATGTATTTTTCCATCCAAGATTCTTATACTTTTATGTTGAATGTTTTTTTTTTTTTGGATTTTGTCTAATGTATCTATAATTAATTTACATGTTCATAGGTTTGTGTGTTGTTGTGGTTTTTTTTTTTTACCTCTTGTGGTATTAAATTAATAATTTTCATAGTGCTACACTACTTTTCAAAAAATGGAGTAAAACCTACCTAGTCATTTTTTATTATGGTTAATAAAATCAGTTTCCTCTAAGTAAGGCTCAGGTAACAAACCACCCCACATATTGATGGGATACACAACAAAAGTATTTTGTTTGATTGCATTCTCTCTCCCCCATCCCCCACCATTTATATGTTGGCCACATTTCTGTGGCTCCACTCCAATATCTTCACCATTTTGGGATCCAAGTTGAGAGAATACCTCTTAACTATATCTCTTAGTGAGGGAAAAGAGCAAAAGAACTAGGGAAATCCAGACTTAGCTCTATAATTTTCACGTTCACTCACATTTCATCAATCAAACGAGTTGCATGACCAAGCCTGATATTAAAGAGTTGAGGAATATTTCTCCCACAGGGAGGCTCTATATATGGTGTGTGATAATGGGAAGGGAAGTATGAAGTAAATAACTGTGAACAATAACCCAGTCTACCAAAATAATAATAAACATAATTGAGATTGATTGGCATTTTGGTTTTATTTCTCTTAGGTTTTATGCTTCTTTTTGTCAAGTCTTCTAGCCTCATAAAATGATTTGGAAAACTTTCCTAATTTTTTCTCTTCTTAGAAGTTCATATACAAGATAGAGAGATATAAAGAAAAATGGTGGGATAGATGTGGGATGATGGGACAGGTGAATGGAAGAAAGAATAAAAAGAATGAAAGATCCAATGTCCACAGAGAAAATGTGGCATTGGTGTGGGAAGGGTGGCCATGGTGGCTGCTGGGTGCAGGGAATGGGAGGAAGAGATGAGACGGGCAGGCGTTTTCGGGACGTGGAGTTATCCTGGGTGGTGCTTCACGGACAACTACGGGACATTGTAGATCCCCCCAGGGTCCACTGTATGGAACGTGGGAGAGTGTGGGCTATGATGTGGACCATTGACTATGGGGTGCAGCGATGCCCAGAGATGTACTTACCAGGTGCAATGGATGTGTCATGATGATGGGAGAGAGTGTTGCTGTGGGGGGAGTGGGGGGAGGGTGCGGTGGGGTTGAATGGGACCTCATATTTTTTGAATGTAATATTTTTTTAAATGAATTAAAAAAATAAAATAAAAAAAGAATGAAAGATGGGCAGAAAGAGAAAGAAAACGTAGTTATTGAAAAGATTGAAATATTCAAAGAGTTTACCCATTTCTGTGGGCCGTGGTTTAATTATTTTGTTAATATTTTCATGGATATTTGTCTAATTAGGTTTTCTGTTTATTCTTGGGTCAAATGAAGAAGTATATATATATTTTTTTCCAAATTCTACTCAATTTATTCATTTTTTAAAAAAATATTACATTAAAAAAATATGAGGTCCCCATTCACCCCCACCGCCCCCACCCCTCCACTCCCCCCACAAGAACACTCTCCCCCATCATCATGACACATCCATTGCATCTGGTGAGTACATCTCTGGGCATCGCTGCACCCCGTGGCCTGTGGTCCACACCATAGCCCACACTCTCCCACGTTCCATCCAGTGGGCCATGGGAGGACATACACTGTCTGGCAATTGTCCCTGCAGCACCACCCAGGACAACTCCAAGTCCCGAAAATGCCTCCAAATCACATCTCTTCCTCCCATTCCCCGCATTCAACAGCCACCATGGCCACTTTTTCCACACCAATGCCACATTTTCTCGATTATTAACCACAATAGTTCATGAATAGGATATCATTAAGTCCACTCTAATCCTTACTGTATTCCTCCTTCCTGTGGACCTTGACTTGGTTGTGTCCATTCCACATCTATGTCAAGAGGGGGCTTAGATTCCACATGGATACTGGATGCAATCCTCCTGCTTTCAGTTGTAGGCACTCTAGGCTCCATGGTATGGTGGTTGACATTCTTCAACTCCATGTTAGCTGAGTGGGGTAAGTCCAATAAATCAGAGTGTAGGAGGTGAAGTCTGTTGAGGCTCAGGGCCTGGCTATCATATTGTCAGTCCAGAGATTCAAATCCCCTAGATATATCTTAAACCCCAGCACCAACTATAATTCCAGTAAAGTAGCATGAAAGGTCCTTGTGAAAAGAGATCCCATCTGAGTCCAGCTCCATCACGCAGAAACACCAGTCCAAAGAAGGGCCAACTGACATGGCAGTGAACCCCATCTGCCATGACCATTGAACCTGTGGGTCTCTTTAGCCCTCAAAAGGACCAATACCTGGGGTTGTATCTACTTTATCTGTCTCTGAGACTCTGCTCAGGTGTGCATAAGGGCAATCCTTCTGACAACCTCCAGACTCTTTTTTAGAGACTCATAGCCATATAAACTCATTTGTCCTTTCCATTTCCCCCTTACTTTAGGTCAAACAGCATTTTTAACTCCTGCTATTATATGTAGACAGGGATATTCTGCTGGTCTGTGTTGAACCTTTAATTCAAGGTCGTTTTCTAGTTACGTCATCAGCTGGTACTTGGCAGTGATCCCTCCGCTCCAGGGAGGCTCATCCCCGGGTGTCATGTCTTACGCTGGAGGGAATGCATTGCATTTACATGCTGAGTTTGGCTTCGAGACGGGCCACATTTGAGTAACATGAAGGCTGTCAGGAGGGAACTCTTAGGCACAGTGCTGCTCTAGGCCTTGTTCTTATTTCAGGTGTATAGGCTCACAAGCATAGTCATTAGTATCAGGGGCTCACTTTTGGACCCTCATTCCTTCCTGGTCCTTACCATTGCATCTGGGGGACTGCCGCTGCTCCCCTAGGGACCACGACAGAGTCCCCCCGGCCAGTAACCCAGTACCCCCCAGCTGTTGTTTTTAATTGTTTCCACTATGAGTATATCCAAACATTTCCATGCACCCTGGACACATGCCCTGTATAACTCCCTGTCAACCATATATCGCCTGTCAATAACATCCCATACCAGTATTCCTCCACTGCCATTGTTGAACCACTCTGTGATCCAAAACTTCCTGAAAAGTGAAGCCCAATAGATTGTCAGGTTCCCTTAATAATAAATTGGAATATAGTGATGAGTTTAAAGGTTAGATATAGAATACATATTGATTTGGAAAAACTCTACATCCTATCTTTTTCTTTTCTTTTTTCCTAATTATTGAGCTTCTCTTCACAGGAGCCTTAGATCACAGTAATTCATCTATACAATATACAGCACTCCCACATATCCACTATAAAACCTTTTCCCTTCCACAGCGATAATCTTTTAACTTATTCATATCATATTTACTGAAACTGATGTACAGATATTGAGACAATAGCTTTCAAATAAGGTAACATTTGTGTTTACATTGTGGTTCATACTTTAGGCTATACAGTTTTCTAAATTTTTTAGTTATCCTATGTTTTACATTATGGTTTACATTATTAGTCTGTCGCCCCCTATATGTTTTTGGTGTAATATTACATGTTTTATATCCACCCTTGTGTACTCTTGTGAAACACTTCTTTTGCCCTCACATTTACTTTGGTTCCATCTATTCAATATCTATTTCCCCCTCCCATTGGGACCCACAGTGACAGTCAATCTTCATTTCTTGAGGAGCCATGTTCAGCGATACTTGCAACAGTGTTGAGGGCTTGACTTGCTCAACTGCCCTAATGCCCTGGGTGCCACCCTTTCTCTTGAGAGATACAGTTTCCTCTATTTGATGTCATTTGTCCTCCCCAGGATGTGGGTCTACCTTCACTGTCATTATATGGGTCTCTATCCAATGGTATAACCCACTCTGGCAAAATGAGCATTCAGATATTCCCTAGGAGTCTGTCCTGCATCAGATTATCCCCTTTGAGTATCTTAAACAGGTAACTTTCCTAATTATATTTTGAAAAGGTTTTCTCAGCATTTTACTTTCAACCAACACCTGACAATCTCCTATGTTCATATGTTGCCCCTCCCTCCCCCCAATTTCTTGGTCAATATTATCCATCCGCCCATCCCTAGCCCCCCTCAAACTGGCAAAGCCCCACTCAAAGGTAACTCTATGCCCCCATTTTATTTCTTCCTTGTGCACATACTTACCACCAGCTTATCATAGATTTCACCCATGTAGATGTCAGCTTACATCCTTCCTCTACCCCCAATTTCCGGTAAGCCTATCTTCCAGTCTCTAGCTCTCTGAGGCAGCTTGCTTATTTCATATTATTGAGGTCATGTAGTATTTGTCCTTCAATGCCTGGGTTGCTTCAGTCGACATAAGGTTCTCAAGATTCATCCATGTTATCATGTGTGTTTGTAGTGTATTTGTTCTTAAAGCCGAGTAGTATTCCATTGTATGTATACACCACATTTTATTGATCCACTCATCTGTTGATGGGCGTTTGGTTCGATTCCAACTGTTGGCGATAGTGAACAATGCTGCTATGAACATTGGTGTGCATATATCGGTTTGTGTCCTTGTTTTCAGTTCTGATGGGTATATACCCAGCAGTGGTATTGCTGGGTCATATGGCAAATCTATGGTTAGTTATTTGAGAAACTGCCAAAGTGTCTTCCAGAATGATTGGATCCTTCTGCATTCCCACCATCAGTGGATGAGTGTTCCCATTTCTTCACATCCTCTCCAGCATTTGTATTCTTCTGTTTGTTTTTTTTTTTCGTAGCTGCCAATCTTATGGGAGTAAGATGGTATCTCATTGTAGTTTTGATTTGCATTTCCCTGATAGCTAAAGATTTGGAGCATTTTTTCATGTGCTTTTTAGCCATTTGTATTTCTTCTTTGGAGAAGTGTCTGTTTAAATTTTTTTCCCATTTTTTAAATGGGTTGTTTATCTTTTTATTTTCAAGATATATGAGCTCTTTATATATGCAAGTAATAAGTCTCTTATCGGATATATGGTTGCCAAATATTTTCTCCCATTGTGTAGGTTCCCTTTTTACTTTCTTGACAAACTCCTTTGAGGTGCAGAAGGCTGTAATTTTGAGGAAGTCCCATTTATCTATTTGTTCTTTTGCTGCTCATGCTTTTGGTGTGATGTTCATGAAGCCATTTCCTATTACAAGGTCTTGTAGATGTTTCCCTACACTGCTTTCCAAGGTCTTTATAGTCTTGGCTCTTATATTTAGGTCTTTGATCCATCTTGAGTTGATCTTTGTATAAGGTGTGAGATGGTAATCCTCTTTCATTCTTCTACATATGGATATCCAATTCTCCCAGCACCATTTGTTGAATAGGCCATTCTTTCCCAATTGAGAGAACTTGGTGGCTTTATCAAATATTATATGGCTATATATAAGAGGTTCTATATCAGAACTTTCAATTCGATTCCATTGGTCTGTGTGTCTCTCCTTATGCCAATACCATGCCATTTTCACTACTGTAGATTTGTATTATGTTTTGAAGTCAGGTAGTGTGATTCCTGCAATTTCATTTTTCTTTTTCAATATGTCGTTGGCTATTCGGGGCCTCTTTCCTTTCCAAATAAATTTCATAGTTAGTTTTTCTAGTTCCTTAAAGAAGGCTGTGTTGATTTTTATTGGGATTGCATTGAATGTGTATGTCAGTTTTGGTAGGATAGACATCTTAATAATATTTAGTCTTCCTATCCATGAAGAGGGAATATTCTTCCATTTATTTAGGTCTTCTTTGATTTCCTTGAACAGTCTTGTATAGTTCTCAGTGTATAAGTTTTTTACATCTTTAGTTAAATTTATTCCTAAATATTTTATTTTTTAATTTACTATTGTGAATGGTATTTGTTTCTTGATTTCCTCCTGATCTTGCTCATTATTGGTGTACAGAAATGCTACTGATTTTTGTGCATTGATCTTATAACCTGCAACTTACTAAACTCATTTATGAGTTCTAGAAGCTTTCTTGTAGACTACTCAGGGTTTTCTATGTATAGGATTATGTCATCTGCAAATAATGAAATTTTGACTTCTTCCTTTCCAATTGGAATGTCTTTTATATCTGGTTCTTGCCTCAGTGCTTGAGCAAGTACTTCTAAGACAATGTTAAATAGAAGGGGAGACAGTGGGCATCCTTGTCTTGTTCCTGACTTTAAGGGGAAGGATTTTAGGATTTCTCCATTGTAAACAATGTTGGCTGTAGATTTTTCATATATACTCTTTATCATGTTCAAAAAATTTCCTTGTATTCCAATCTTTTGGAGTGTTTTTATCAAGAAAGGGTGCTGTATTTTGTCAAATGCTTTTTCTGCATCTATAGATATAATCATGTGATTTTTTTCCTTCAATCTGTTTATATGGTGTATTACATTGATTGATTTTCTTATGTTGAACCATCCTTGCATACCTGGAATGAATCCCACTTGGTCGTGGTGTATAATTCATTTAATGTGTTGTTGAATATGATTAGCAAGTATTTTGTTAAGTATATTTGCGTCTAGGTTCATTAGAGAAATTGGTCTGTAATTTTCCTTTCTTGTGGTGTCTTTGTTTGGCTTTGGTACTAGGGTAATGTTGGCATCCTAGAAGGAGTTCGGCAATGTTCCTTCTGTTTTGATTTTTTGGAAGAGTTTCAGCAGGATTGGTGTTACTTCTTTCCAGAATGTTTTGTAGAATTCACCTGTGAAGCCATCTGGCCCTGGGCTCTTCTTAGTTGGGAGGTTTTTAATGACTGAATCTATCTCTTTACTTGTGATTGGTTTGTTGAGATCATCAATTTCTTCTTTTGTCAATATAGGCTAATTATGTGTTTCTAGGTATTTGTCCATTTCCTCTGAATTGTCATTTTTGTTGGAATATCATTTTTCGAAGTATCCTCTTATGATAGTATTTATTTTTGTGGGGTCAGTGGTAATATCTCCTTTCTCATTTCTTATTTTGCGTATTTGCATCTTCTCTCTTTTTTTCTTTGTTAGTCTCACTAAAGGTTTGTCAATTTTATTGATCTTCTCAGAAAACCAGCTCTTGGTCTTGTTTATCTTTTTAAGTGCTTTCTTATTTTCTATTTCATTTAGATCTGCTCTTATCTTTGTTATTTCCTTCCTTCTTCTTCTTGTTGGATTACTTTGTTGTTGTTTTTTTTCTAATTCCTCCAAATGTTCAGTTAGTTCTTTAATTTTTGTTCTTTCTTCTTTTTTGATGTATGAATTTATGGCTATAAATTTCCCTCTCAGTACTACTTTTGCTGCATCCCATAAATTTTGGTATGTTGTGTTATCATATCATTTGTTTCAATGTAGTCATAGATTTCTTTTGAGATTTCCTCTTTGACCCACTGTTTTTCTAAGAGTGTGCTGTTTAATTTCCATATCTTGGTGTGAAATCTGGGCCTCTGGCCCTTGCAGATTTCCAGCTTCACTCTACTGTGGTCAGAGATATTATTTTGTATGATTTCGATCTTTCTGATTTCATTAAGCCTTTCTTTGTGGCCTAGCATATGGTCTATCTTGGAGAATAATTCATGTGCACTTGAGAAAAATGTATATCCTGCTGTGTTTGCGTGTAATTATCTGTATATGTCTATTAGATCCAGCTCCTCTAATATACTGTTCAAATATTTCATTTCTTTAGTGATTCTCTTTTGAGATGGTCTGTCCAGAGTTGATAGTGGTGTAATAAAATCCCCCACTATAATTGTAGATGCATCTATTCTTTCACTTAGTTTTTCCAGCGTTTGCCTCATGTATTTAGAGGCGCCCTTGTAAGGAGCATAAATATTTATGATTGTTCATTCTTCTTGACAGATTGTCCCTTTCACTAATATGTAGTATCCTTCTTTGTCTCTCACAATTGTTTCACATTAAAGTCTATTTTGTCTGATATTAATATAGCTACTCCTGCCTTTGTTTGGTTATTGTTTGCTTGTAAGATTGTTTTCCAACCATTCACTTTCAGCTTCCATGAGTCTCTGGGTCTAAGATGTGTCTCTTGTAGACAGCATATAGATGGGTCATATTTCCTTATCCAATGTCCCAGTCTGAATCTTTTGATAGGTGAGTTTAATCCGTTGAGGTTCAGTGTTATTACTTTCAAGGAATTATTTATGTTAGCCATATTTTGATTGGACTGGTTTGTCATATTTTGTTTTTTTGTTTTTTTCTTCTCTCTTTGTCTTTTTTGTTGCTCTTACACTCTCCTCCAACTCTGCCTGTCCTGCTTTTTCCTTTCTTCCTGCAGAACTCCCTTTAGAATTTCTTGAAGGGGAGGTTTCTTGTTGGCATACTCTTTCAGTTTCTGTTTATCTGTGAATATTTTGAACTCTCCATCATTTTTGAATGCTAGTTTAGCTGGATAGAGTATTCTTGGTTGGAAATTTTTTTCTTTTAGTACCTTGACTATATCATACCACTGCCTTCTTCCCTCCATGGTTTCAGATGAGAAATCAGCACTTAATCTTATGGAGCTTCCCTTGTATGTGATAGTTTTCTTTTCTCTTGCTGCTTTTAGAATTTGTCTTGAGCATTGGATAATTTGACAAGTATATGTCTTGGGGTGGGCCTGTTGGGGTTTATGATATTTGGGGTACGTTGTGCTTCTTGGATATGTACATCTGTCTCTTTCAGTAGATTTGGGAAGTGTTCAGCCATTATTTCCTGCAACACTCCTTCTGACCCCTTTCCCTTCTCTTCTCCTTCTGGGATGCCTATAATATGTATGTTTGTGTGTTTTGCATTGTTATTCAGGTCCCTAAGTCTTAGCTGGATTTTTTCTATCTTTTTATCAATCAATTCTACTATCTGTTTGATTTCTGATGTACTGTCTTCCATATCACTAATTCTCTGCTCTCCCTCTTCTAATCTGCTGTTATTTGCTGCTAGTGTATTTTTGATTTCTTGAACTGTGGTGTTCATTCCCATCATATCTGTTATCTTTTTGCGTATGTCTGCAATTCCCCTCCAAGTGTTGTCTTCATGTTGTTAACCTCTTCCTTTACTTCATCAAATTTGTCGGTGACAAATGTTCTGAGATCTTTCATTGCTTGTGTGAAGTTCTGCTCCCCTTCTTGATTTTTAGTTTGTTGATTGGATTCAGCCATGTTTTCCTGATTACTGGTTTTGTTTGTAGATTTTTGTTGCTGTCTGGTCATCATTTTATCTTGACAGGTTTAATCAGTTCCTTAGCTTCTTTGTCTAGTCTTGGAGAGTAATTAGCTGTTGTTTTTGCGTGTTATATATTCACTTTGTCACTTTTTTCTTCTTATTATAATTTCTTATTGCTGGCTGATTTCACTTTGAAGGAAAGTATTAGGGCCAGGGAAAGGCAATTGTGTAAACAAGGAAAATGTGTAAATTAGTATTGGTAATAAATGTTAACAGAGCAACAATATGAGATCTGGGAGGATGGATATTAGATTTGTGTAAGTTGTGTAGAGTTATAGCAGTAGGTAGAGTAACTATAATGAGGTACTTGACTGAATATGGGAGGAATATGGTATGAATTAAAAAGCTAGTGTTTTCATGAGAGAGGGAAAGAGAAAAGAAAGGCAATAGTTTCAAGCGTGGATAAAAGACAGAAAAGAAAACAAAGGTATTAGAAATTAAGAGTTAGACACTTTGGGGATCAAAGAAAGGGAGGTTGAATATAGGAGAGACAGTAGATGATGGAGGATATCAAGATGTAGGGGAAAGGGGACAGTGTAGGTAGCCAAAAGCAATTCACACAAAAATGAGGGAACAGTGGATGAGGAAACCCAGCAAATGTGAGGTGTTCCCTGCAGCACCTATTGTATAATTAAGATAAAATAAAATAAGAAGAAAATGAGGGACCAGAGAGAGGAAAAAAAAAACTTTGGGGGATACGATGGGAGAAAAGACTAGGAGATAATGCAATGTTATCAATCAGGACAATAAAAAATAAAAAATAAAATAAAAATAAAACAAAACAAAACAAAAAACAAAAAAATTGCAAATGTTGAGGGCTAGGACATTTAAGGGCCTCAGATGGACCTCAGGGCGTGATGGATTCAGGGATGGAAAGTCTGTGATATTGCAGACTCAAGAGGTGTGAGTCTCAGGGGTGTGGGCCACCAGGGTTTAGGGGACTTAGACCTGGCAACCTCAAATCTGGTTAACAGGGAGCCTGGGAGCACCGCAGTGCAGCACAGCCTTCAGGGATCCCTGCAGCTGAGTGCCAGCCCTATGGGGGAGGTCAGATCTGCAAACTCTGACCTATGTGTCAGAACCCCACAATTCACCCTCTCACTAGGGTCTCTTCTGTGGCTGTATCACCAATTCGACTTCAGGACACCTCCCACCCTGTAAGCCCCTGAAGCGGCCACCTGGGGGTGCCTCTACACTGTAGCCAATTTAATGATGCTGCAGATCAGTTGGCAGGCCCAGGGGGAGGGGCTCCAGCCGGAAACGCCAATATCAGAGTCCAAAATCGAAATTCCCACACTTCGCAAAATATTCCCCTAATCGGCTTCCAGACGTCTCCCACCCTGCCAGTCCCTGAAACAGCCTCCTGGTGTCATCTCTTTATTGCGAGCAATTTAAGGCCACTGCAGATCGGCAGCTGGCCTTGGGGGCGGAGCTCTAGCCAGAAGCGCTATTATTTGTGTCCACAATCAAAAATTCCCCGCCTCGCAATAAAATTCCCATTTGTCTCCCCAAATTGGTCTGCGAAGGCCTCCTGCCCTGTTAGCCTCCCAATAGCCCGCTCAGGGCTTATGAATTCCCCAGTACCACAGAGCCTCCAGGAATCGCCCCCGCAGCACCGGTGCCGAGGCTCCGCCCACCCCAGGAGGGAGCAACCCACACGCAGCCCCCACCTCCGTGTAATAGAACCTGAATTTTATCTTATACATGAATTTTCTCTGTTACCTTCCCACCAAATTGATGTCCAGACACCTCCTGCCCTGCAAAATCCTGAAACAGCCTAGTCCCGAAGAATTTCCAATGCTGCCCAGCCGCTTCTTTGCAGGGGAGATTGTCAGGTGCACTCACTCAGCCACCATCTTGCCCCGCCTCCCCAGAAGTATATATTTTATTGGAGAATAGCACATTTCATCAGATTTTCAAATATATGAGTCTGTGAAATTATCTGATTAATCAAATTAATTTTAAATTTCCTTATTGGTGTACATGTTCCTGTTACTTTTCTAAATTAGTCTACTTTTATTTTACAGTTTTGTCTTAATTATATTTGCTGGAAAAGTTCTCTCTTTTATTGTTGTTTTTCCCCTAAAGACATATTTTTGTTTTCCCTTAAATATATATTAGCCTCTTAAATAATCCATTATTATCTCTTCTGATCTTTATTAATTCACTCATTCTTTTATTTTATTTTGTTTCACTGTCCTTAAATCAAATACTTACCAATTTCTTGTCTTTAATTGTTAAATTATAAAACCATTTGAGGCTATGGATTTGACTTTGACTGGCTCTATGGTATATTCTCTACATTTTGACATATATTGCTCTCATTTTTTCAAAATAACTTTCATTTGCAGTTTTTGTTAACCTTGGACACATATACTATTTGGAAAAAATTTTCAATCTATTGGTATTTCCATTTGACACTGTATTAGTCAGCCAAAGGGGTGTTGATGCAAAGTATCAGACCTCTGTTGGCTTTTATAAAGGGCATTTATTTGGGGTAGATGTTTACAGTTAACAGACCCCAAAGAGTCCAACTCAAGGTACCATAAGAAGTACTTTCTCACCCAAAGTTTGTTGCCACATGTTGATGCAAGATGGCAGGCAATTTCTGTGAGGGTTCAGCCTTTCTCTTTCCTCTTATGGCTTCATAGTCCCAGCTTCTTCCAATCTCAGCAGTAGGCTGGCATAAGGCTCATCACTCTTCCCAGGACTCATTTCTTTTCAGGCTCAGCTGTTCTCTTCTCTCCAGAAGGTCAGCCGTAGCCTTTCAGACTTATCTCTCTTGGGGCTGTGTCTGTGATGCACTCTCTTCTGGGGCTATGTCTATGGAGCACTCTTCCTGCGTATCTGCATCTGTGTTCTCCTTCTCCATGTATTTTCTTCCCTGTCCTTGACTGGTCATCAGTTTATATAGCCCACAGATGTAGGCTAGCTTTAGGTGGAGACTCAAACCAAGTCACCCTAATGACATGGTCAAATAAAAGCCCTAATGTTGATTTAATGAAGTGAATATGAAACCTCTGATTCTAACACAATCTAATATGCCCAGAAGATAGACCAGTTTACAAATACAATCCAATATCTATTTTTGGAATTCATAAATACCAAACTGCCATACACTCTGCATTAGCTTATTCAATATACATTACAGATCCCTTCTACACAGATAAGAGAATGTGCAAAACTACGTTTCCCAGAATATACACTGACAGAATACTGAGAAAGTTTTCATCTATCTTAAAATGGAATTCAACACAGGGAAATTTCCTTTTATACACATTTTATTCTGAATGTGGTATCTGGTACTGCTGCTGTCATGATGGAGCAATATGCTGAAGACAGCAGAGAAGAAATATGGACCTTTGGTAATGTCACTGAGTCACTGAATTAATAAACCTTAAAATCATCTAATCTCCAGAGTATATGTGCACGTATGTATGTATGTTACATATATATATGTGCATGAGTGTGTATGAGTGTTTGTTTATATATATATATGTATATACACATTTACTATTACTTAACACCAAAATTATTTCACATGGTATAGAACATTTCCTATGCCATTGGCATTAGTCACAGGGAATAATTTATGAAGCAGATTTTGGCTATAAGAATAACATAACCTTTATCTGCCAAAATAAAATGTGTCTAGGAAAATGTGAGAAAAAGAACAATAAAAAGCTTATTCTCTAATGCATATTATAAGATATTATAGTGCTATAAAGAATATAGTGTAATAATAGAAGTATATATATGGGAATTTACTATATCATAAATATTTCATATTAAATAAGTGGAGAAAAGATGTATTAACAAATAGATGGGTTGGGACAACAGGCTTCGTCTTTATACACTCTTTATACATGCAAAAAAAAATTCCAGAAAAATTAAACATTTATATAAAAATAATGAAGTAAGGCAAGCGACAAAAAATATGGATGGTTTCCTAAAATTCTTATCTAGGATTTTGGGTGCTTTTTCTGAGCATTGCATACTTCAGAAGCCATTAAGGAAAATGTAAAGTTGGTTTAATGTTGGAAAATGATCATTAAAATTCCCAAATTAACAGAAAAAGGAAAAAATGCATATGGTAATCTTAATAAATGCAGAAAAAGACACTTGATAAAATTCAATATCCAACCAGGATAAAAAAGACTTTACAAACTAAAAACAAAACTTCCTTAGTCAAATAAGTAGTAACTACAAGAAACATACAGCAAACTTCACACAAAATGGTGAAATGTTGAAAGTTTGAGATCAGCATAAAGACTGGGATGTTCACTCTTAACACTTCAATTCAACATTGTATTAGAGGTCTTAACAGTAAGATGAAAAAAAATAAACAAATGTTATAAGTATTAGAAGGAAGAAATAAAATATCACTATTTGTTAATGATATGATTATTTATATAGAAAATTCAAACTAAGCTATAGAATTAAAGTTATAATTATTAAATGAATTTAGCAAGGTGGATGAATGCAAAGTCACCATATATATTTTTTGTCTTTATTTTTTTAATGTTACATAAAAAAATGAGGTCCCCATATACCCCCCACCCCCCTCACCCCACTCCTCCCATAACAACAACCTCCTCCATCATCATGGGACATTCATTGTGCTTGTTGAATACATCTCTGAGCACTGCTGCATCACATGGTCAAAGGCCCACATTATAGTTTACACTCTCCCCCAGTCCACCTAGTGGGCCATGGGAGGACATACAATGTCTGGTAAGTGTCCCTGCAGTACCACCCAGGACAGCTCCAAGTCCTGAAAATGCCCCCACATCACATCTCTTTTTCCCACTCCCTACCCTCAGCAGCTATCATGACCACTTTTTCCAAATCAATGCTACATTTTCTTCGATTACTAATCACAATAGTTCATGAATAGAATATCAGTAAATTCACTCTAATCCATACTCTATTCCTCCATCCTGTGGACCCTGGAATGGTTGTGTCCACTCCACATCTATATCAAGAGGGGGCTTAGATTCCACATGGATGATGGATGCAATTCTCCTGCTTTCAGTTGTAGGCACTCTTGGCTCTCTGGTGTGGTGGTTGAAAGTTACTATATATTAATTACATTCTATAAAAGCAATAAACATTTAGGAAATAAAATTAGAATAAAAATATTATTTGTAATAGTATAAAAAGTATAACATATGTAGGTATAAATTTAACAAAACATAGTCTTGAGAAACTATAAAATATTATACATAGAAATTGCAATCTAAATAAATGAGGGATATACCCTGTTCATGGATTGGGAAACTCAATATTGACTGATGTTAATTTTCTCAAAGCTAACATCATAGTCATTAGTGAAAGACTGAAATCTCTCCCTTAAGATCAGGAACAAACAAGGATGCAAGCTTTTTTTTTTTTTTTTTTTTTTTTTTTAAATTAATTTTTTTATTGACTTTGTAATAATGTTACATTAAAAATATATATGTGAGGTCCCATTCATCCCCACCCCCCCCACCCCCCCTCTCCCCCCCCAACAACACTCGTTTCCATCATCATGACACATCCATTGGATTTGGTAAGTACATCTTTGGGCACCTCTGCACCTTATAGACAATGGTCCACATCATGGCCCCCACTCTCCTCCATTCCATCTAGTGGGCCCTATGAGGATTTACAATGTCCGGTGATTACCTCTGAGGCACCATCCAGGGCAGCTCCATGTCCCAAAGACACCTCCATCTCTCATCTCCTCCTGCCCTTCCCCATACCCATCGTCCACCATGTCCACTTTTCCCAATTCCATGCCACCTCTTCTATGTGGACATTGGATTGGTTGTGTCCATTGCACCTCTATGTCAAGAGGAGGCTCAGATTCCACATGGATGCTGGATGCAGTCCTCCCATTTTCAGTTGTAATCACTCTAGGCTCCACGGTGTGGTGATTGTCCTTCTTCAACTCCATCTTAGCTGAGTGTGGTAAGTCCAATAAATCAGATTGTAGGTGCTGGAGTCTGTTGAGGCTCAGGACCTGGCTATCACATTGTCGGTCCAGAGATTCAAATCCCCTAAATATATCTTAAACCCCAACGTTAACTGCACCTCCGGCACATTAGCATGAAAGACTTATGAAGGGAGATCCCATCTGAGTCCAGATTCATCACACATACACACCATTTCCAAAGAGGGGCCATCTGCCCTGATAGTTAACCCCATCGGCCATGACCATAACTCTCATGGGTCTCTTTAGCCTTCAAAGGAACCATTATCTGGGGGTTGTATCTGCTTTATCTGTCTCTCTGACTCTGCTCAGTTGTGCATGAGGGCAATCCTTCTGCCAGCCTCCAGACTCTTTTTTAGAAACTCGTAGCCATAAAAACTCATTTCTCCTTTCCTTTTCCCCCTTACTTTAGGTCAAACAGCATTTTAAAGTCATGGTATTTTATGTAGACATGGATATTCTGCTGATCCGCATTGAACCTTCCGTATAAGGTCCTTTTCCAGTTGCATCATCAGTTGGTATTTGATAGTGGTCCCTCGTTGCCAGGGAGGCTCATCCCCGGGTGTCATGTCCCACGCTGGAGGGAAGGCATTGCATTTACATGCTGAGTTTGGCTTCGAGACTGGCCACATTTGAGTAACATGAAGGCTGACAGGAGGAAATTCCCAGGCACAATGTTGCTCTAGGCCTTGTTCTTATTTTAGGTTTATCAGCTCACAAGCATAGTCATTAGCATCAGGGGCTCACCGTTGAACCCTCACTCCCTCCCGGTCCCCGCCGCTGTACCTGGGAGACTGTCGCTGCTCCCCTAGGGACCACGACAGAGCACCACTGGCCAGGAACCCAGTACCCCCCCTGCTGTGGTTTCCAATTGTTGCCACCATGAGTATATCCAATCATTACCATGCACCCTGGACATATGTTCTGTATAGCTCCCTGTCAGCCATATATCACCTGTCATTGGTATCCCATACCAGTATTCCTCCATTGCCATTGTTGAAACACTCTGTGATCCAGAACTCCCCGAAATTTGAGGCCCAATATAATGTCATGGTCCCTTACTAGGGAATGGCATATAGCGATGGGTTTAAAGGATAGATAAAGAACTTGGATAAAGTTAAATAAAGAACTTAGATAAAGAATGTTGACTTGAAAAAATTTCCACATCCTATCCTTTTTTTTTTTTTTTTCCCCCCCTAATTATTCAGCATTTCTTCATAGGAGTCCTAGACCACAGCAATGCATATATACAATATACAGCACTCCCATACATCCATCACAAAACCTTTTCCCTTCCACAGCGATACTCTTACACCCTATTCACATCATATTTACTTAAAGTGATGTACAGAGTCTGAGACATTAGCTTTCTAACAAGGTAATATCTGTGCTTACATTATGGTGCATACTTTAGGATACACAGTTCTTTACATTTTTAGTTATCCTATGTTTTACATTATGGTTTACATTATCAGTCTATCATCTCCTATATGTTATGGTGTAATATTACATGTTTTATATCCATCCTTGTGTACTCTCAAGAAACTCCTCTCTTGCCCCCCATTTACTATGGTTCCACACATTTAGCGTCCATTTTCCCTTCCACCTTGGTGCCCACAGTGACAGCCAACCTCCGTTTCCTGAGGAGCCACTTCCAGAGATAGATGGAATAGTGTTCAGGGCCTAACCTGCTCAACTGCCCCAATGCCCTGGGGGCCACCCTTTCTCTCGAGGGATAGAGTTCCCTCTATTTGGTGGCATCAGTCCTCCCCAGGATGTGGGTCCACCCCCACTCTCACTACTTGGGATTCTACCCCATGGTGTCACCCACTCTGGCAGAATGAGCATTTAGACATTCCCCAGGAGCCCGTCCTGCTTCAGACCCTCCCCTCCGAGCATTCTAAACAGGTAACCCTCTTTATTATATTTTGTTATGATTTTCTCGGCATTTTACTCTCCACCACCTCCTGTCCCTCTCCTGTGTTCGTATGCTACCCCTCCCTCCCCCCACTTTTGGGCACCGTTACCCAACCGTCCCTCCCCAGCCACCCTCAAACCCGTAAAGCCCCAACAAAAGGTAACCCCTTGCCCCTATTTTATCTCTTCTTTGTGTTCATACTTACCACCCTCTCGTCTTAAATTGCACCCCTGCAGACATCGGCTCATATCCTTCCTCCACCCTCCGATTTCCTGTAAGCCTATCGTTCAGTCTCTTGCTATCTAGGGCAGCTTGGTTATTTCATATCATTGAGGTCATGTAGTATTTGTCCTTCAATGTCTGGGTTGCTTCACTCAACATAAGGTTCTCAAGATTCATCCATGTTATCACATGTGTTTGTAGTGTGTTTGTTCTTACAGCCGAGTAGTATTCCATTGTGTGTATATACCACATTTTATTGATCCACTCATCTGTTGATGGGCATTTGGGTTGATTCCAACTTTTGGCAATAGTGAACAATGCTGCTATGAACATTGGTGTACATATATCGGTTTGTGTCCTTGTTTTCAGTTCTGCTGGGTATATACCCAGTAGTGGTATTGCTGGGTCATATGGCAAATCTATGGCTAGTTTTTTGAGAAACCGCCATACTGTCCTCCAGAATGGTTGGATCCTTCTGCATTCCCACCAGCAGTGGAAGAGTGTTCCCCTTCCTTCACATCCTCTCCAGCACTTGTATTCTTCTGTTTTTTTCATAGCTGCCAATCTTATGGGTGTAAGATGGTATCTCATTGTAGTTTTGATTTGCATTTCCCTGATAGCTAGAGATTTGGAACATTTTTTCATGTGCTTTCTTGCCATTTGTATTTCTTCTTTGGAGAAGTGTCTGTTTAAGTCTTTTTCCCATTTTTTAAATGGGTTGTTTATCTTTTTATTTTCAAGATATAGGAGTTCTTTATATATGCAAGTTATAAGTTTCTTATCAGATATATGATTGCCAAATATTTTCTCCCACTGTGTGGGCTCCCTTTTTACTTTCTTGACAAACTCCTTTGAGGTGCAGAAGGCTTTAATTTTGAGGAAGTCCCATTTATCTATTAGTTCTTTTGCTGCTCGTGCTTTTGGTGAGATATTCATAAATCCATTTCCTATTACTAGGTCCTGTAGATGTTTCCCTACACTGCTTTCTAAGGTTTTTATGGTCTTGGCTCTTATATTTAGGTCTTTTATCCATCTTGAGTTGATCTTTGTATAAGGTGTGAGATGGTAATCCTCTTTCATTCTTCTACATATGGCTATCCAGTTCTCCAGACACCATTTGTTGAATAGGCCACTCTCTCCCAATTGAGAGGGTTTGGTGGGTTTATCGAATATTATGTGGCTGTATATGTGAGGTTCTATATCAGAGGTTTCAATTCGATTCCATTGGTCTATGTGTCTCTCTTTATGCCAATACCATGCTGTTTTCACCACCGTAGCTTTATAGTATGTTTTGAAGTCAGGTAGTGTGATTCCTCCAATTTCGTTTTTCTTTTTCAGTATGTCTTTGGCTATTCGGGGTCTCTTTCCTTTCCAAATAAATTTCATAGTTAGTTTTTCTAGTTCCTTAAAGAATGCTGCGTTGATTTTTATTGGGATTGCATTGAATGTGTAGATCAGTTTTGGTAGGATAGACATCTTAATAATGTTCAGTCTTCCTATCCATGAACAAGGAATAGTCTTCCATTTATTTAGGTCTTCTTTGATTTCCTTGAACAATCTTGTATAATTCTCGTTGTATAAGTTCTTTACCTCTTTAGTTAAATTTATTCCTAAGTATTTGATTTTTTTATTTACTATTGTGAATGGTATTTGTTTCTTGATTTCCTCCTGATCTTGCTCATTATTGGTGTACAGAAATGCTACTGATTTTTGCGCATTGATCTTATAACCTGCGACTTTACTAAACTCATTTATGAGTTCTAGAATCTTCGTTGTAGATCTCTCAGGGTTTTCTATGTATAGGATCATGTCATCTGCAAATAATGAAATTTTGACTTCTTCCTTTCCAATTTGAATGCCTTTTATTTCTGGTTCTTGCCTCAGTGCTCGTGCAAGTACTTCTAAGACAATGTTAAATAGGAGCGGAGACAGTGGGCATCCTTGTCTTGTTCCTGAGTTTAGAGGGAAGGAGTCTAGGATTTCTCCATTGTAAACAATATTGGCTTTAGGTTTTTCATATATACTCTTTATGATGTTCAAAAAATTCCCTTGTATTCCAATCTTTTGGAGTGTTTTTATGAAGAAAGGGTGCTGTATTTTGTCAAATGCTTTTTCTGCATCAATAGATATAATCATGTGATTTTTTTCCTTCAATCTGTTTATATGGTGTATTACGTTGATTGATTTTCTTATGTTGAACCATCCTTGCATACCTGGGATGAATCCCACTTGGTCGTGGTGTATAATACGTTTAATGTGTTGTTGAATACGATTAGCAAGTATTTTGTTGAGTATTTTTGCGTCTAGGTTCATTAGAGAAATTGGTCTGTAATTTTCCTTTCTTGTGATGTCTTTGTTTGGCTTTGGTACTAGGGTAATGTTGGCATCATAGAAGGAGTTGGGTAATGTTCTTTCCGTTTCGATGTTTTGGAATAGTTTCAGCAGGATTGGTGTCAGTTCTTTCTGGAATGTTTTGTAGAATTCACCTGTGAAACCATCTGGCCCTGGGCTCTTCTTAGTTGGGAGATTTTTGATAACTGATTCTATCTCTCTGCTTGTGATTGGTTTGTTAAGATCATCAATTTCTTCTTTCGTCAATATGGGCTGCTTATGTGTTTCTAGGAATTTGTCCATTTCCTCTAGATTGTCATTTTTGTTGGAATATAGTTTTTCAAAATATCCTCTTATGATAGTCTTTATTTCTGTGGGGTCAGTGGTGATATCGCCTTTCTCATTTCTTATTTTGTGTATTTGCATCTTCTCTCTTTTTTTCTTTGTTAGTGTTGCTAAAGGTTTGTCAATTTTGTTAATCTTCTCAAAAAACCAGCTCTTGGTTTTGTTTATCTGTTCAAGTGCTTTCTTATTTTCTATTTCATTTAGTTCTGCTCTTATCTTTGTTATTTCCTTCCTTCTTCTTCCTGTTGGGTTACTTTGTTGTTGTTTTTCTAGTTCCTTCAAATGTGCAGTTAGTTCTTCAATTTTTGCTCTTTCTTCTTTTTTGATATATGAATTTATGGCTATAAACTTCCCTCTCAGTACTACTTTTGCTGCATCCCATAAATTTTGGTATGTTGTGTTGTCATTATCATTTGTTTCAAGGTAGTCATTGATTTCTTTTGAGAATTCCTCTTTGACCCACTGTTTTTCTAAGAGTGTGCTGTTTAATTTCCAAATCGTGGGGTGAAATCTGGGCTTCTGTCCCTTGCAAATCTCCAGCTTGACTCCACTGTGGTCAGAGATAATGTTTTGTATGATTTCAATCTTTCTGAATTCGTTCAGCCTTTCTTTGTGGCCTAGCATATGATCTATCTTGGAGAATGATCCATGTGCGCTTGAGAAAAATGTATATCCTGCTGTGTTTGGGTGTAGCGATCTATATATGTCTATTAGATCGAGCTCCTCTAATATACTATTCAGATGTTTTGTTTCTTTGGTGATTCTCTTTTGAGATGTTCTGTCCAGATTTGATAGTGGTGTATTGAAATCCCCCACTATAATTGTAGATGTATCTATACTTTCACTTAGTTTTTCCAGCGTTTGCCTGACGTATTTAGAGGCACCCTTGTTAGGGGCATAGATATTTATGATTGTTCGATCTTCTTGACAGATTTTCTCTTTCACTAAAATGTAGTATCCTTCTTTGTCTCTCACAATTGTTTCACATTTAAAGTCTATTTTGTCTGATATTAATATAGCTACTCCTGCCTTTTTTTGGTTATTGTTAGCTTGTATGATTGTTTTCCAGCCATTCACTTTCAGTCTCCATGCGTCTCTGGGTCTAAGATGTGTCTCTTGTAGACAGCATATGGATGGGTCATATTTCCTTATCCAATGTCCCAGTCTGAATCTTTTGATAGGTGAGTTTAATCCGTTGACATTCAGTGTTATTACTATCAAGGAATTATTTGTGTTAGCCATATTTTGATTGGATTTGTGTTTGTCATATTTTGTTTGTATATATTTTTTTGTCTTTTTTGTTGTTGTTGTTGGTCTTATACTCTCCTCCAACTTTGCCTTTCCTGTTTTTTCCTTTCTTCCTGCAGAACTCCCTTTAGAATTTCTTGAAGGGGAGGTTTCTTGTTGGTATACTCTTTCAGTTTCTGTTTGTCTGTGAATATTTTGAACTCTCCATCATGTTTGAATGCTAGTTTAGCTGGATAGAGTATTCTTGGTTGGAAGTTCTTTTCCTTTAGTACCTTGACTATATCATACCACTGTCTTCTTGCCTCCATGGTTTCAGAAGAGAAATCAGCACTTAATCTAATTGAGCTTCCCTTGTATGTGATGGTTTTCTTTTCTCTTGCTGCTTTTAGGATTTTCTCTTTGTCTTGAGCCTTGGATAATTTGATAAGTATATGTCTTGGGGTGGGCCTGTTGGGGTTTATGACTTGTGGAGTGCGCTGTGCTTCTTGGATATGGACATCTGTCTCTTTCAGTAGATTTGGGAAGTTTTCAGCCATTATTTCCTGCAACACTCCTTCTGACCCCTTTCCCTTCTCTTCACCTTCTGGAATGCCTATAATACGTATGTTTGAGCGTTTTGCATTGTCATTCAGGTCCCTAAATCCTAATTGGATTTTTTCTATCTTCTTATTGACCCCTTCTACTATCTGTTTGATTTCTGATGTACTGTCTTCCACATCACTAATTCTCTGCTCTGTCTCTTCTAGCCTGCTGATATTTGCTGCAAGTGTATTTTTGATTTCTTGAACTGTGGTGTTCATTCCCATCATATCTGTTATGTTTTTGCGTATGTCTGCAATTTCCCCTCCAAGTGATGTCTTCATGTTGTTAACCTCTTTCATTACTGCATCAAATTTGTCGGTGATAAATGTTCTGAGTTCTTTTATTGCTTGTGCCAAGTTTTGCTCCCCTTCGTGATTATTGGTTTGTTGATTGGATTCAGTCATGTTTTCCTGATTATTGGTTTGGTTTGTAGATTTTTGTTGCTTTCTGGTCATCTCTTTATTTTGTCGAATTTAATCAGTTCCTTAGCTTCTTTGTCTACTTTTGGAGGTTAATTAGTTGTTATTTTTGCATAGGTGTTATATCTTCTCTTTGTCACTTTTTTCTTCTTATTCAAGTTACTTGTTGTTGGTTAAGTTCACTTTAGAAGAAAGTATTAGTGTTGGGGAAAGGCAATTGTGTCAGCAAGGGAAAAGTGTAAAGTAGTATTAGTAATGTATGTTAACAAAGCAAGAATATGAGATCTGGGAGGATGGAGGTTAGATTCATGTAGATTGTATAGAGTTATAGCTGTAGGTAGAGTACCTTTTATGAAGTAGATGACTGAATATAGGCAGAATATGGTATGAACTACAAAGCTATTGTTTTCATGGGAGAGGGAAAAAGAAAAGAAAGGTAATAGTTTCAAGAGTGGATAACAGACAGAAAACAGGACAAAGGTATTAGAAATTAAGAGTTAGACAGTTTGTGGATCAAAGAATGGGAGGTGGGGGGTGGAATATAGGAGAGACAGTAGATGATAGTGGATATGAAGATGCAGGGGAAGGGGGATAGTGTAGGTAGCCTAAATCAGTTCACACAGAAATGAGGTAGTGGAGGATGGGAAAACCCAGTAAATATGAGGTGTTCCCTGTAGCACCTATTGTGTACTTGAATTAAAATAAAATAAGTGGAAAATGAGGGACAAGAGGGAAAGAGAAAACCGGAAAAAAAAAACACTAATTATAATAAAGAAAAAAAAGAAAGACAAGAAGAAAGAAAGAAAGAAAAAGAGGATAGGCACACGGTGGGGAACATATAGGGCGAAGAGAGATTCAGGTATACACGTGTCACAATTACAACACTATCTAAAACAACAAGCAAAGAAACCCCTAAATAACTGTATATATATATATAAAAAAAAGGACTTTGGGGGGCACGCTAGGAGAAAAGACTAGAGGATAATGCAATATTAGCAATCAGGGCATCAAAAAGAGTAGAAAATAAGATAAAGTGAAAATAAAAACAAAACAATATGAACCAATAAAGATAAAACGCCAACGTTAAGGTCCAGAGCACTCAAGGACCCCAGGTAGACCCCAGGGCGTGATGGATTCGGGGGTGGAAAGTCTGAGACACTGAAGACTCAAGAGGTGTGAGTCTGGGGTGTGGACCGCCAGAGTCCAGGGGACCAGACCTGGCAACCTCAAATCTGGTCCACAGAAAGCTTAGGAGCCCCGCAGTGCAACACAGCCCTCAGGGATCCCCGTAGCTGGGTGCCAGCCCCGTGGGGGAAGCCAGATCGGCGAATTCTATATTGAATGTCTGATCTCTGAAATTCACCTAACTCCTCAGGGTATCAGCCTTTGGACAGCTCCCTCCCTGTGCTCACACGCAACGGCCACTTGAGGGCGCCTCTACACCACGGCCAGTTCAATGACCCAGATCCCAAGCCCCGCCGGGTGGGGTGGGCTTCAGCTGGAAACGCCAAAAACAGACTCTAAGATCCTAAATCCCAAACTTCGCAAAATATTCCCCAATCTGCTTCCAGACGTGTCCTCCTCCCTCACTGCACCCTACAACAGTCTCCCAATTGTGTCCCCTTATTGTCCAAAATCCAATTCCGTTGCAGATCGGCAGCCGGACCTGTGGGGATGGGGCTCCAGGCGGAAGCCCCCCTGTCCGGAGGCTAAAACGTCCCCCGCTTCACAGGGAAACACCGTCTGTCTCCGCAAATCAATCTGCAAAGGAGTCTTGTCCCAACAATCCCTCACCAGCCAGCCCAGTATCCGCGAATTTTTCAGCACCACAAAGCCTCTAGAATGAGGAAAAAAAAAACAAAAACCCTGGCTGCCGCGGCTCCGGAGCTCCCGGAGCGCCCGCTACCGCGGCTCCGCCCACCCAAGGAGGGAACTTCCCGCGCCCAGCTGGGACCTCCGTTTATATATTATAGACGTATCCTCTCTGTTACCTTCCCACCGAATTGACGTCCAGACACCTTCCAACCAGCAAAAATCCCCGAAACAGCGCGGTCCCAAAGAGCCTTCAACGCTGCCCAGCCGCCCCCTGCAGAGACACTACCAGGCAAGCTCACGCTGCCACCATCTTGCCGGAAAAAACAGGATGCAAGCTTTTACCATGGTTATTCAACATTGTACTAGAAGTTCTAGTCAGAGCAATTAGGCAAGAAAATAAATAAAAGGCATCCAAATAAAAAAGGAAGAAGTAAAATTATCTCTGTTCACAAATGGCATGATCTTATATAGAGAAAATATTAAAGAATCCACTGGAAAAGTATTAGAAGTAATCAACTAATTCAGCAAAGTTGCAGGATACAAGATTGACTTGCAAAAATAAGTTTGATTCCATTTATATAAAATGTAAATATAAAACAATTTATTTAAAGTCATATATCTGTACACTAGCAATGAATAAAGCAAAAAATAAGTTAAAAAGACAATTCTATTTTATGATAGCATTAAAATGATTAAAAAATAGTTAAGATAAATTTAACCAACAAGTGCAAGTTTATACACTGAAAACTACAAAACATTGCTGAAAGTAATTAGTGAAAACATAGTTATTGGAAAGGTATCTTGTGTTCATGGATTGGATGGTGTTTTGGTTTCCCAAAGGGCTGCCAATGCAAAGTACCAGAAATGTGTTGGCTTTTATAAAGGGGATTTATTTGGGATAAAAGCCTACAGGTCCATGACTGTGAAAAGTTCAAATCAAGGCACTATAAGAGGTGCTTTCTCACCAGGGTCAGCTACTGTTGATACCTGTTGTCTGGCCACATGGCAAAGTAAGATGGCTGCTGATCTCTCCTGAAGTCTCAGCTTTCTACTCTGGGCTCACCATCTCTCAGAGCCCAGTCCCAGAGCTCAGCTGTGAACAGCCAGGTATAGGGCTTGTTTCTTTCCAGGCCTTTTCTATCAATCTTGAATGCTCTGCTTTCTTCCTAGTTCAGTTGCAAACTGTTAGGCATATGGTTCATCTCTCCCTGGGCCTCAGCAACTTGAGCCTCTTAGGGGCTTCTCTCTTTGCAGCTCAGCTGTGGGCAAAACTGGAGTCATTTCTTTCACATTGCAGAATCAAGTATCATGGCTCCATTTTCCTGTGTCTCCATTTTTATCAGGCCCAGCAAGAGGGTGGAGACTCAACCTGAGTCACGCCTTACTGCATAGTCCAATTGGAATGATCTCACACCCACAGGAATGGATTAGTTCATAAACATAATCTTTCTCTTTTTGGGATTCATAAAATAATTTCAAATTGCCACAGAAGGTTTAATATTGATAAGGTGATGATATTACCTAAAGCAATATACAGATTTAATACAATCCCTATCAGCATACCAATAGCCTCTTTTGGAGAAATGGAAAAGCTGATGATAAAATTCTTAAGGAATTGCAAGAGACCTGAATAGCCAAAATACTCTTGAAAAAGAAGAGTAATGTTGGAAGACTCACATTTCTTACTGGAACACATACTATGGTAATCATAACAGCATGGTACTGGAAAATCATAGACAAATACATCAGTGAAATGGATAGGAAAGACCAGAAACAAAACCCATACAAGAGTGTCAAAATCATTCAGTAGGGGAAAGAATAGTCTCATCAACAGGTGGTGCTGGGACAACTGATAAAATAATTATGTTGGATCCTTACAACACAGCATATACAAAAAAAAGCAAAATGGATGGACAACTTGGACATAAAAGCTAATCCTATAAAACTCTTTTAAGAAAACATAGGACAGAATATTCATGACCTTGAATTTAGCAATAGCTTCTTAGATGTGACACAAAAAGCAAAAACAACAAAGAAACAATAGAAATATTAGATTTAATCAAAATAAAAATATTTGTGTATCAAAGGACATTGTCACAAAAGGGAAAGAACAACTGAAAGAATGGCAAAATTGTTTGCTAATCATATATCTCATAAGAGACTTGTATTTAGAATTTATAAAGAATTCTCAAACTCAACAACAAAGACAACCCAATTAAAAACTGGGCAAAGAACCTGAATAGACATTTCTCCAGAGAAGATATACAAATGTCCAACAAACACATCAGATGATGCTCAAGGTCATTAATTATTAGGTAAAAGAGAATCAAAACCACAATGAAGTGGAATGGCAGGAATTCCCCAAATACAGGGGTGGTGGCTGGTGGGGAGGATGGCCCATTGACAGGTCCTTAATGTTGATTACTGTGCTTGTCAACCTTTACTTTTGAAATTGAGGCTTGGCCTGGTGTTGTGGGGTGCCTGGGTGTAGCCTCCTGAGAGCCTCCTTGTTACTCGGGTGTGGGCTTTTTCTAGGTCGAACTCATCATATGAAGGCAATACCTTCCCCCCAGCCATGGGACACGGCTCCCTGGGATGGCCTCCCTGGCACCAAGGGATTGCTACCAAACACCGACTAACAATGTAACTGGAGAGGACCTTGGCCAAGGGGAATAAAGGGTAAAGACAGGTGAGTTTGTATGGCTAGGAGACTTTGGGGTGAGTTGGGAGATCATTCCAAAGGTTGCACTTGTGCATGTTGCAGCACGATCTCATTGACTTCCAAATTGGACACTACCCCAAATGGTGGGGCTCCTGAGGGCTCTGAAGGCACCCAGGCACTATGGTCAGGGTGCATAGCTCATGAGTTTGTGGTTTGTGGTTTGTGCTCCCAGTGTGACAGAATTGGACTTGGTTGTGGTTTCCCTGCACATAGCTCTTCTGTCCCTTCTGTTTGAGCCTATGGTTAGTACTGAAGTTGGTAGGTGTACATCCAGGAGACTTGAATCTCTGAACTGTCCATGTGCCAGCTGGACCCTGAGCCTCAGCAGATTTGCAGTGCCTACTCTCCAGGACTCACCCAGGATGGATAACAGGGAGGTGATGATGGAAAACTGCCATACCAGGGAACTGAGAGGGTCTGAAACTGTGGGCTGGACAGTCCCATCCATCAGCCATATGGGACTGAAGCCTCCTCTCAGTTGGAGGTGGAGTGGGCATTGCTGTCACAGGATTGGTGAGTGGGCTATGGACTAAAGTAGACTTGCTGGTGTTCTATTATAGACTTATTGTGATTCTAGTGATGGAGGAACTTGAATCATTGATGTGGGGGCAGTGGCTACTGAAGGTTCTGAGGTCAGGGAGAGGAAAAACAGGTGTGGTACAGGGCCATTTTTGGGACTTAGGTGTTGTCCTAGGTGGCATTGCAATGATGGATACAGGCCATTGTATATCTTGCCATGGCCTGCAGAATTGTGTGGGAAAGAGTATCAACTACAAAGTAAATTATGATCCGTGCTTAGTGATAATGCTCCAAAATGTGTCCATCAATTGCAATTAATGTGCCACACTAAAGAAGGATGTTGTTAATGTGGGTAAAGGTGGGCAGTGTGGGGACCAGGGCATATGGAAATCTCCTATATTTTTTATGTGATACCTATTTAATCTAAATATATTTATTTAAATTTTTAAAAAACAAGGCACTACCTTTCCCCTTGTGTGGGACATGACTCCTGGGGATCATGAACCTCCCTAGCACCGATGGATTATTAACAAGTGTCAACTAGCAATGCACCTAGAAAAAGACCTTGACCATAAGGGGGAAATGGTAAGTACAAATGAGCTTTTATGACTAAGAAATTTCAAAGTGAGTCAGGAGGTCATTCCAGAGGTTATGTTTCTGCACACTTCAGCAGGATCTAATTGTTTGCCACAGTAAATAGTGCCTCAAGTAGTGGGACTGTTGTGGGCTCTAGAGACATCCAGACACTATGGGCAGGGAAGAAAGCTCGAGAGTTTGGGGCCCTGCCAGCAGGCCTTACCTTGGAATGGATGCTCCCCAGTGTGAGAGTTGGACTCATTTGTGATTTCCTTCTGCCCCTTCTATTTGAACCTACAGTTAGTACTATACTTGATAAGTGTATGCCCAAGAGTCTTAATTCTTTGGTCTGTCCATCTGCCAGTTGGGCCCTGAATCTCAGCAGAGTCATTGGACTCACCCAGGACAACTAACAAGGTGATGATGATGGACTATGCCCATCCCAAGAAATAGAGTCTGCAACTACAATGGACTAAAGTGGACTTACTATTATTCTACTGTAGACTTGTTATTCTAGCAATGGAAGAACTTGTAGCATTGATGTGAAGGCGGTGGTCACTGAAACCTCTGACAGGAGGGAGAGTAAAGGGAGGGTGGGGTGAAGAGGCATTTTTTGTGAAAATGGAATGTCCTGCATGCATTGCAGTGGCATGTGCAAGCCATTGTGTATTTTGTCATAACTTGCAAGGTTGCATGGGACAGATTGTAGACTATAGTGTAGACTGCAATCCATGGTTGGTGGCAGTGCTTCAGTAGGTATTCATAGATTGGGGCACATGTGCCACACTGATAGGGGATCTTGTTAGTGTGGGAGAATGTGGGAGTGGGAGGGGGTGGAGCATGTGGAAATCCCTTATATTTTTTTCTGTAACATTTATGTAAATCTAAAGTTTCTTTAAAATATATATATTTTAAAAAATAAATTACCAGAAAAAAAAAAACCACAATGAGATACCACTTCACATTTGCTAGGCTAGCTATAATAAAAATTTTTAAAAGAAAGATAAAGAAAATAAATGTTGGTGTTGTGAGGAACCCTGCCACCTTGTTTGTAAGAATGTAAAATGGTGCAGCCACTGTGGAAAAGTTTGACTGTTCTCTGTAAGTTAAACATAGAATTACCATAGGGCCCAGCAATTCCATTCCAAGTGTTCAAAGAAAAACTTGCAAAACGTTTATAGCAGCACTATTCACAATAGCTAGAAGGTGGAAACAACCCTAATGTCCATGAACTGGTGAATGGATAAGCAAAATATGGTATAGTCAAGCAATGGAATATTATTCAGTCTTAAAAACTGATACACAGAACAAAGTAAATGACCATTGAAAACATTATTCTAAGTAAAAAAGGCTATGCACAATACATTGTATGATTCATTCAGTTTATATGAAATATATAGAATAGGCAAAACCGTAAAGACTGGAAGCAAATTAGTGATTACCAGGCTGGGAAGGGGGAAAAGGGAGGTGACTGCTTAATGGGTAAGACGTTTCCTTTTGAAGCTATGAAAATGCTCTGGAACTAGATAGCTGTGATGTTTGCACAGCATTGTGAGAGTACTTAATTGAATTGTACATTTTAAAATGGTTATGGGTCCACTAAGCAGAGAATCTAGAGTCAATGTTGTAGCTCGAGAAGTTAGAAAAGGCTCTAAAAGTTTGTGTGACTGACTGAAATATGGACCAAATGATGACTGGCATTGCCTGAGGTTGAAATGTCAGAACTGCCCTGGTATACTACAGATGAGGGGATCCAGAGGTTTAGAGAGATTGGAATACTAGGATGGATGTATCATGCAAGGACTGATCACCCACCCCAGGAGTATCCAGAGGACACACCTTTCACTAGGACTGTGAGGAATAAATTTGTGAGACTACCTCCATCTTCCTTGAAGAGCTCGGTGGTTGATTTTCTCTGTAGGTCAGATATTACTGTGGGAAATGCTGTCTTCAAACAGGGACCCTTAAATGCAACGGGAGTGATCAGATCCAGAAGGTTGGCAGAAGCCAAGTGACAGCACTTAGTTGCTAAAGATGAGATGGGTGTGACTACCCCAGTGAACAGCAGACTCAAAGCAGTAATTAAAATAGTCTGAGTTGCAGAGACATATGGCATTGGCTAATATTAGTAGATCATGGGGTAGCTGGAAGTAAAATAGATGGGCAGTTTATTAAATTCTTACTTGATCTGCATAAGTAGAAGAGTTTAAGGTTGAGTAAACGAAAGTCTAACTTGAATCACAGAAACAGAGAGTCACGGCCCCTTAATCAATTCCTAGACTTGAGATACTTTACAGACCCAGAACCTCTTGAATGAGGGGAAGTCCAAGTCCCTCTGGGGAAGGAACTTTCACACTGCCAAAAATTAATCTTCTTCCCAACCTTCCCCAAAGAGACTTACAGCCCTTTACCAGGGTAACTGTGCATTGGGGGAAAGAAATGATCACACATTTCGAAAATTATTAGACACTGACTGAGAAATGACATTAATTCCTAGAGACCCAAAACATCACTGTGGTCCACCAGTTAGAATGGGGGCTTATAGAGGTCAGGTAATCAATGGAAGTTTAGTTCAGGTCTATCTCACAGTGGGTCCAATGTATTCCTGGGCACATTAAGTGGTTATTTCCCCTGTTCCAGAATGCATAATTTTTATAGACATACTGAGCAAGTGGCAGAATCCCCGTGTTGGTTCTCTGACTTGTGGAGTGAGGGCTATTACGGTAGGAAAAAAATAGAGTGGTTTGGGGGGAGAAATACACCAAATGTGAGATAAGCACTATAGTTATTGTTAATATTTTGACGATGCTCTTGCCTTGTTTATAACAAATAGATCACAACAATTCAAGGTGTTGGTGGAGTCATGAGGTATGGGACCCCTGTATGGTGTTATGTCTGCTTATTTTGTAACTTCACAAATTTTACTATTCACTTCATATTTATGTATATTCATGTATGAATGATATCCTTCAATAAAAAAAAATACACTAATAGGAAAAAAATGCAATACCAGATTGCTGGAGGAATTGCAGAGATCAGTGCCACCATCAAGGACTTGGAGGGTGCAGGGGTGGTGATGCCCACCATCCCCTTTCAAATCTCCTATTTGGCCTATGCAGTAAAAAGATGGATCTTAGAGGATGATAGTGGATTATTGAAAACTTAACCAGGTGGTGACTCCAATTGCATCTGCTGTTCCAGATTTGGTATCATTGCTTGAGCAAATCAATATGTCTTCTGGTACCTGAAATGCAGCTATTGATCTGGCAAATGCTTTTTTCTCAATTTCCATTAGTAAAGACCACCAGAAACAGTTTGCCTTTAGCTGGCAAGGCCAACAGTATACCTTCACTGTTCTGCCTCAGGGGTATATCAACACTCCAGCTCTATGTCATAATATTATCCACAGGGACCTCGATCATCTCTCCCTCCCACAAGACATCACACTGGTCGATTATATTGATGATATCATGTTGATTGGACTTAGTGAGCAACTACTCTAGCCTTATTTGCATGTCAGAAGATGGGAGATAAACCCAGCAAACATATAACTTCTAGGTATCTGGTCGTGTGAGGCATGTTAAGATACCCCTTCTAAAGTGAAAGATAAGTTGTTGCATCTGGCCTCTCCTACAACCAAAAAAAGAGGAACAATGCCTAATTGGCCTCTTTGGATTTTTGAGACAACATATTCCTTATTTGGGTGTGCTACTTTGGCTCATTGGCCAAGTGACCAGAAAAGCTGCTAGTTTTCAGTGGGGATGAGAGGCTCTGCAACAGGTCCAGGCTGTTATGCAAGCTGCTCTGCCACTCAGGCCATATGATCCAGCAGAGCCAATGGTGCTGGAAGTGTCAGTGGCAAATAGAGACGCCATCTGGAGAATTTGGCAGGCCGCTATAGGAGAATCACAACACAGACCCTTAGGATTTGGGGGGGAAACCCAGCCATCTTCTGCAGATAACTTCTCTCCTTTTGAGAAATAGCTTTGGTCTGCTACTTGGCCTTAGTAGAGACTGAACACTTAACCAAGGGCCAACACGTTTCCAAGAGACCTGAGTTGCTTATCATGAGCTGGGTGTTATCTGACCCTACAAACTACAAAGTTGGGCATGCACAGCAGCACTCCATCATCAAATGGAAATGGTTTGAATAAGATAGGGCTCAAGCAGGTCCTAAAGGAACAAATAAGTCACATGAAGAATTGTCTCAAATGCCCATGGTCACCATTTCTGCCACATTACCTTCTTGTTTCCAGCCTACAGCTATGGCCTCTTGAGGAGGTCCTTATAATCAGTTGACTGAGGAAGAGAAAATTAAGGCCTGGTTTAGAAATGGTTCTGCATGATACACAGGTTCCACCCAAAAGTGGACAGCTGCAACACTGCAGCTCCTTTCTGGGATGTCTCTGAAGGACAGTGATAAAAAAAAATCATCCCAGTGGGCAGAACCTCAAGCAGTGCACCTTGTTGTTCATTTTGTTTGGAGGGAGAAGTGGCCAAAGGTGCCTTTGTATACTGATTCATGGGCTGTCACCAATGGTTTGGCTGAATGGTCAGGGACTTGGAAGGAATATGATTAGAAAGTTGGTGACAAAGAGGTCTTGGAAAGAAGCATGTGAATAGACCTTTCAGAAAAAAAAAGACCTTTCAGAATGGGCAAAAAAACCATGAAGATATTTGCATCCCATATGAGTGTTCACTGGAGGTTCACTTCAGCAGAGGAAGATTTTAATAATCAGGTAAATAAGATGGCCCATTCATGGGTGAATTTGGATGGTTTGACTATCATCTTGTAGTACCCTTGTTCAGTTTTGATATCAAAGTTATATTGGCTTTGTAGCAGAACATTGAAAATTTTCCTTATATTCTGAAAGAGTTAATATAATATTGGTATAATTTCATTTGTTCCTTGAATATTTGGAAGAATTCACTGGTAATGCCAACTAAGCTTGGAATTTACTATGAGAGTAGTTTTGAAATACAGACTCAAATTCTTTATTACATAGATATAGAACTATTCTGACTTTCCATTTATTCTTATTGTTTTATTAACCAATGTTGTATTAGTCAGCCAAAAGTGGTGTTGATGCAAAGTACCAGAAATCTGTTGGCCTTTATAAAGGGTATTTATTTGGGGTAGAAGGTTATAGTCACGAGGCCCTTAAGAGTCCAACTTAAGTTACCATAAGAGGGACTTTCTCATCCAAAGTCATTTGCCACATGTTGAAACGAGATGGTGGGTGATGTCTGCGAGGTTGCGTGGTCCCAGGTTCTGATCTCAGCTGTAGGCTGGCATAAGGCCCATCTCACTCCCTGGAACTCATTTCTTTCTGAGTTCAGCTGCTCTGTTCTCTTCACAAGGTCAGCTGTAGACTATCAGGTTCATCTCTCTTCCCAGGGCTGCAGAATCTTGTGTGTATCTTCTCTGTGCATCTACTTCCATGTGTGAGTCTTTTTTATCATCCCAATGGGCTGGGACTCAGTGCTGAGTGGCACTCTCATGAAGTGGTTGAATCAAAGCCCTAATCTTAACATAATATAATCAGACATTTCAGCTGAATCTAATACAGTCAAAGGGCATCACGCCCGGAGAAACAGATGAGTTTACAAACATAATCAATATCTCCTTTGGAATTTGTAAATAATATCAAACTGCTACAGATGTCTTTGAGGAATTTTTATTATTTAAATTATCAAATTATTGCCATGCCATTGTTTATAATGTCTTCCTGAAATCTTTTGAGATCTATAATCTGTGGTAATACTCACTTTTTAATTTCTGATATTAATTATTTTTGCTTACTCTCTTTTTCCCTTGCTCTTTGGGGTTAATCAATTTTGTTATATTTTTAAAGAACCAACTTTTGGTTTGGTTGATTTATTGTATATTTGTTTTCTATTTATTGGACTTCTCTATGTATCATTATTATTTTTTATTATACTACCCTTGGATACTGCTTTAAATTTTGATTACTTCTTTTTTTTCAAGATTTTTTATTTATTTCTCTCTCCATTCTGCCCCCCAGTTGTCTGCTCTCTGTGTCCATTCACTGTGATCATCTGTGTCTGCTTGCATTCTTGTCAGTGGCACTGGGAATCTGTGTCTCCTTTTGTTGCATCATCTTTCTGTGTCAGCTCTCCATGTGTTCAGTGCAACTCCTGGGCAGGCTCTGCTTTTGTTGTGCAGGGCTGTTGGAAAGTGAGGCATAGTGGTCTCGCAAAGAGAGACATTCTGTTTCCATGGCTATGCTTTTAACATAGGAATGCAGCAATTAAGCCTTTCAGGTCAACAGGACAAAGCTGTCCGGGGCAGGGAGAAATATGAGCAAACACACTTTGCAGTTTGAAAAGAATACTAAATCTTTGTACTCTGAAATAAGTTCTTTAATTTATGAGTATTGTTAATGTTTAGTTACACTGCTTGTTATCTCGATAGCTTGAGTATGTATAATGCCACATGCAGAAAATAAAGTGGTCTGAGGAGTCTCTACTCGCAGACCCCTTAATCCCAGCTCACTCATTCTTTCTCTTTGTTTCCTTCTCTCTTTTCTCTTTCTTTCATTCCCAATACCCTTTGGGTCCAAATCCCCAACATCTGGCACCCAACGTGGGGCCCAAAGAAGTGAATCTTCCAAGTCAGTATCAGGAACCACGGGAAAGACCTCATTGAGGGTCATGTGTGATGTCCAAAGTAGCATGACTCAAGTCTTCTTTTAAATAAGTAACATTTCTGTGAAGTCATCAGGGTAATGGGTAATTGAACTGGATGTGTGGAAGAACATTTGCAAGTGTTAAAAACCTTGCTGAAAGCTAGTGGGGTGCCTGTAAAAGGTTGTGAGTTAAAATAATTATTTGCTTTAATACAAAAAGCATTGTGGTTGGTTTCAGCCTCAGGGGCATAATGTCTTAAATTCAAAACAGTGGAAATGTGTAAAGAAAGCTTTATGAAGAGCATATCAGAAAGGGGAATCCATTCCTTTATCTGCATAGGCTTTGTGCCAGCAAATTGCTGCCACCTTAGATCCTTTACAATCAGAGAAAGATGAGGAAGAAGAAATTGCTATATTTTCAAAACCCATAGACAAACAGAAAATGGAGGGCCATTTGAAAGAACTATATTCTGACCTAAAAGACAGAGGAGAATCTCCTGGCTTTATGCCTAATCCTAGTACTAATCCTTTTATAGATAAGAAGACAACTGTCTGCTCTAATGAAATATTCAATCTCCATATAGCTCATCCAGGCGCTTATCCTAGCTTATATCCAGTCCAACCTACTGTGCCTGATAAGCCACCACTTATGGCTGCCCCGACCTCAGCACCTGGAATCTTTTCAGATATGGCAGATGCTTTACCCTATGTTAAAAAGATAATTGATTCCAACCCCACTCCTCAAACACCCTTGATGTGCTCTTTATTGCAAGGATCTCGACAAGGGGATCTGGAGGCCATGCAATTCTTATCAGCTTTTCTGGTTACATCACGACCAACTCCATCAGATGCTAATAGTCCTCAGGTAGGTGCTGAGTTCCATCATGAACTAATACCTTTTAAACTATTGAAAGATTTAAAACAGGCTTGTGTGCAATATGGGGTTAATTCTCCATGTATGTTTGGCTTAGTTAAGGGCATGGCTCAGGTAGATAGATTAATTCCTTAGGACTGGGAAATGTTAGCCCATACTGTTCTTAGCCCTGCCAAATTTCTGCAATTTAAAACTTGGTGGACTGATGAGGCTAATAGGACTGCCCGGCAAAATGCTAATCAAGACCCTCTGGTGCTTATATCGGCAGAACAACTATTGAGAATAGGGGCTTGGGCAGGAGTTGGCAGACAAATGCAGTATGATGATGTAGCAATAGTTCAAGTTAGAATGCCCTGCTTAGCAGCTTGGAGAAAAATTTCAGCCCCTGGGAAACCTATACAATCCTTTGCTAAAGTTATACAAGGAGTAAATGAACCATATGTAGAGTTTGTAGCTAGGCTATTGGATATTATTCAAAAAACTACAGAAATTCTGAATGCTAGAGACTTGATTTTATTACTCTTGCATTCGATCAAGCAAATAGTGAATGCAAAAAAGCTATTAGACCTGTTAAGGCAGTATAGTCAATACAAGACTATATTAAAGCTTGCCAGGACATAGGTTCCACCACCCATCAGATGGCAATGTTAGCTGTGGCAATAAGGGGTAATCAAAGACCCCAGACTAAAACAGGAAATTGTTTTAAATGTGGGAAATCTAGTAATTTTCAAAATGATTGCAGAGCAAATTTCACTCAGCCACAAAATAATGGGGGAGGAAAAACCCCTTCTAAACTGTGCCCTATATGTCAAAAGGGCTTTCATTGGGCTAATGAATGTAAGTCTAGATTTCATAAAAATGGCTCTCCCATCTCACCTTTGGGAAACTGCTTTGCAGGACTAGCTCAAGGCCCTCAGACAAACAATATGAGCCTCCAAGAAAGATACCCAGTCAGCAATGGCCAGCAGCATGCATCCCAGTTTCTGAATTAAGGGCAGCTACTTGAGGGAGTGCTACTGTTGATTTACCTTCTACAGAAACTAAACTTATCACTCCTGCTATGGGTATGCAAACTATACTTATGGGAGTAAAAGGTCCATTACCTCCTGAAACTGTTGGCTTAATTGTAGGTAGGAGTAGTTTAACTATGAAAGGACTGCTAGTGATGTGCGCTCTGGGTGGGAGGCTCTTTGTCTCTTTGGAGATAACCTTAACCTAAGCTGTCTGTCCTGACTTGAGGGTGTGGGATGGTGAGAGGCTGCAGCTCTGCTCTTGGTAACCATGACAATGACTCCAGTCCCAGGAAACAGTTTATCAATGCAAACTCTATAAACTTTAAATATTCAGGGGAAATGCAAACCAAATGTGCTAAAAGCTTATCTAGAATGTATGAAGTCCATGTTAAAAGCTTACCTAGGATATGGAAGATATATGCTAATTCAAGCCTATTGAGAACTGAAACAGAAGAACCATTTGGCCTTTCCTCTCTGCATAAAAGGAAATAAAAACTCTTGTTCAGGGCTCGGGTTTGAAACAGAAAGCTCCCGAGTCTGGCCAGACGTCATTAAATCATTTTTCCTTCTCAAAATCATTCCTGAGTCCTGGCCTTTCTATATGCAAATAATTGAACCTCTCTCAACTTCTACAACACTAGTACAAATTGACATTATAGATAGTGATTATAAGGAAGAAATTAAGGTTATGGTGCAAGCTGTTAGTCAAGTACAAGTTACTTTGGGGCAACGTATAGCTCAATTATTACTCCTGCCTTATCACAAACCTTGCACTCTTCCTTTTGATAGAAATGGGAGATTTGGGTCTACAGGGAATGAAATTTATTGGCAAACTTTTGTAGGCGATGATCAGCCTGAAGTTACTGTTACTATTAATGGAAAAGTGTTTTTGGGATTAATAGACACAAGAGCTGATGTGTCCATCATTGCTAAACGATACTGGCCTCAATCATGGACATTACAAAAAGTCCCAACAGTCTTTACTGGCATTGGCACTATGACAGATATTTATTAGAGTACCTCTATTTTTGATGTATTAGGACCTGATGGGCAAAAACCTACGCTACAACCTTATGTGGCTGATGTTGGACTTAATTTATGGGGCTGTGATTTACTTAGTCAGTGGGGAGCTTTTGTTCACATGCCTACATTATCAGAGCAGGCAAAAGCTTTATTTATGGATATGCAGTATAACCCTAACATACGTCAACAAGGGGATCGTAGAGGGCTTGGTTCAGTTACACTGAGACAGGATTCAGATATACAAAATTTAACATAGGGGCCATTGCAATAAAGGGCATTACTATTCCCATAACCTGGCTTACAGAAGCACCAGTGTGGGTTGATCAATGGCCCCTGCCTGTGGAAAAACTCAATGCCCTTCATAGTTTAGTAAAAAAAAACCAAAAACAAAACAATTATCTCAGAAACATATTAAGCCCTCAAATAGTCCTTGGAATTCTCCAGTGTTTGTAATAAAAAAGAAATCTGGAAAATAGCGAATGCTAACTGATCTAAGAGGTGTTAATAAGGTTATGATCCCTATGGGGGCACTGTAACCAGGGGTTCCACAACCTCTATGATTCCTAAGAATTGGTCTTTGATTATTATAGATTTGAAAGATTGTTTCTTACTATTCCTTTGCATCCTTCTGATAAATAGAAATGTGCTTTTTCTGTTCCAGCTATAAATAATCAATCCCCTATGCAGAGATATCAGTGGTGTGTGTTGCCTCAGGGCATGACAAACAGTCCTACCATGTGTCAATTATTCGTTCATCAACCTCTACAGGTGCTAAGAAAAAAGTTTCCAAAGGCCATGATTATTCATTACATGGATGATACATTATTTGCACATTCTTCAGACGACAAGTTACAGCAATTGTTCACTATGCTGAAAAGGTGTTTCCTGAGTATGGGTTATAGATTGCCCCTGAGAAAGTTCAGCAGAACACTCCCTATTGTTATCTAGGTATGCAATTGGCAAATGGACGCATATGCCCACAGAAAATGCAATTGAAATGTGATAAATTAAAAACTTTAAATGACTTTCAAAAAGTTCTGGGGGATATTAATTGGATTCATCCTACTCTAGGCATGCCTAACTACACGTTGCAGCACCTCTTTCAAACTTTAGAGGGAAATCTTGCCCTCTTGAGTCCGAGAAAATTATCCTCAGAGGCAGAAAAAGAATTAAATCTCATTGAAGAACGAATTTCACAGGGACAATTGACTCAAATAGATCCTGACCAAACCATAGACTTTGTGATTTTTTTCTACCCCGCAATCTCCTATGGCCCTGTTCTGGCAAGATGGCATATTAGAATGGGTATTTATCCCCAATAATAAACAAAAAAGATTGCAAACATATTTACAAAAACTTATTTCTATTATTGCTAAAGGTCGATTACGGCTCATGCAACTTAAAGGGACTGATCCTGGTTGAATAATACGTAGTCTGTCTAATGATGAAATTAAACATCTTTATGCTACAAATACACAATGGCAAATTGCTATTAGCAATTTTCAGGGAATTACTGATAACCATTACTCCACTTATAAGTTATTAACATTCTTACGGAGAACAACTTGGATTTTACCAAAAGTAGTTAAGTAATTTCCAATTGAAAACGCACTTAGCATTTTCATAGACGGTAGTAACAATGGTAAAGTGGCTTATGTCACTTTTTTTACAGAAAAGGTTTGTCTAACACCTCATACTTCTGCACAACGTACAGAATTATCAGCTGTTCTCATGGTCCTACAAACTTTTAAAGAGCCTCTCAATATTATTTCTGATTCTGAATATGTTTGCTTAACCGTTGCTCAAATTGAAACTGCCAATATCTCTGTAACTGATGAGCTTTCTCAAATGTTCCTACAATTGCAGGCACTCATTCATCAATGAGCAAATTCTCTGTACATTACCCATATTGGATAACATTCTGCTTTACCTGGCCCCTTGTCTACACATAATGCACAAGCTGATATTCCGGTAGGGTCTATACAGAATGCTGCCAAATATCATATTCTAACTCATAACAATACTAAGGGATTGTGACATAAATTTCCATCTTTAACAAAATTACAAGCACAAGATATTATAAAACATTATTCTACCTGTGGCCCTCTTATATCAGCATCATTTGAAAAAAGGCACTAATCCCGAGGGCTGGCTCCAAATCAAATCTGGCAGATGGATGTCACACATGTTCCAACTTTTGGTAAATTGCAATATGTTCATGTTTGTATTGATACTTATTCTCACTTTCTCTGGGCTACAGCGCACAGTGGGGAAAAATTTTGTCACATTCGTTCACATTTGTGGTCTGCCTTTGCAGTTATAGGATGCCCTGCAGAAATCAAAACTGATAATAGTCCAGCTTATTCTGGCAAACAGTTTGCAACATTTTGCTCTAAATATTCCATTGCTCATGTCACAGGAATTCCTTATAATCCTACAGGTCAAGCCATAATTAAATGGTCACATCATACCCTTAAGCATATGTTATTAAAACAAAAAAAGGGAGATGATGACATTATAGTACCAAAGGACCAATTGGCAAAAGCTTTATTCACTTTAAATTTCCTTAATGTAAATGATTCAATAACGCCTGCTGAATGGCATTATGCATTGAATAAGAATAAAGAAAAGGTATTGTGTGACTCAGCTGAATATCAGCCAATATACTGGAAAAATGTACTAACACTTGGCAAAAGGGAAAGGTTAAAGTATGGGGGCAAGGATATGCTCTTGTCATTACAGAAGACGGGGAACAAATTTGCCAGCTCGATGGATCAAACCACAGATAGAGGAGAAGAAAGAGAATTTTGATGATAATTTCTCCTCTCCTGATCATATTAATGGTAACTCTGGGTCATGCAGGTGAAAAGCATACTTATTGGGCATATATTCCTAACCCACCTCTAGTATGTGCTCTAACATGGAGAGACCCATCATTTCCTATATTTTTGAATAAAACACATGTGTTTCCTGGGCCTATAGATGACAGACTGCCGTCGGGCTGGAGGGCTTAGCCTCGCTCAGGCCCAAGAGTCAGGGGGGGCTCGCTCCTGCCGAACCGCCGGCGGGGGGTACTCCCGAAGGGAGCACCGGTTCTCCAGGTGTGGGGGACGCGCGGTTGGGGAAAAAACCACGGAGACCGCTTGAGCGCAAGAACAGGTCTGCTTTATTATGGAAGTGCACTAGGTTATATAGGGTTGAGAGGGAGGAGTAAGATGGAGGGAGGGCTAGCTACGGGGCAGTAGTGGACAGGCTGAAGCTGATGGACAGCCCCGAGGTAAGCAGTTACCGGGGAAGAGGGCAGATTGTACGTTGGCAATATGGGCGGGACTGGCGGGAAAGATAGCGCCAGCTGGAAAGGGGAGGAGGGGTGGCGAGAGGCAGCAACAATTGCTCTCTTTTTGTTTTTAAAAGGGAAACAATGAGGAAGGGGAGGGAGATGGGTCGGGGGAAGGCGAAGGGTGAGGGGGCGAGACCGGCTGGCTATGGGCGGACAACATAGCATCTGGCCAGGACGCATGTGTCAGCCCTCAGGGTCGGTGCGCGCCGGCGCTAGGTGCACACCGAGCCTTACCAGCAAAACGGTCTCGCGATGCCCCTGAATCCTCCCAGAGGGGGGGGAATGACAGGAGGCGGCTAGAGGCGTGAGGTACGAAGTAGGTCTCGCGGGCGGAAAGGGCGAGGAGGGCGGCGGGGGGGACTCAGTGGTGGTGAGACGTTGGTAATGGACTTGTACGAAGGAGCTGAACACTGCGTTGGCTTGATCTTTGGCAAGGCGGACCATCTTTTTGATGGCCCAGGGGCCCACGGTGAGGGCTAAGATGACGATGATGAGTGGGCCTAGGAATGGAAGGAGGTAAGGGAGGAGGGTATGAAAAACACTGGAAAAATAGTTCGCATTTTCTTGCTCTTTGCGGCGTCTATCTAGTCCCTCTTGGACTTTTTTTAGATTGTCCTCGACAAGGCCGGTGGAGTTGGCGTATATGCAGCATTCTTCTCCAAGGGCGGCACATAGACCTCCTTCTTTAAGGAGGAGGAGGTCGAGGCCGCGGCGGTTTTGGAGAACTACTTCGGAGAGAGAGTTAAGAGAGTCTTTTAGGTACTTTACAGCATTACGAAGATAGGTGATGTCCTCGTCAATGGCCTGCCTGAGAGATGAGAGGGCAGAGGACTGTGTGGAGAGGGCGGCGATCCCTGTGCCTGCTCCTGCGATACCCAAAAGGGAAGAAACTGTTAGGACTGCAGTGATTGGCTCCCTCTTTTGTAATTGGAGAGAGGTTTGTCTGCGCAACAAACGGCGGAAGAAATCGGTGTCAGAGTGGTAAAGGACTCGAGGGGCGAGAAGGATAAGCAGACAAGTTTCATTGGTAGCATTGAGGGTGGCGACATTGAGGCAGGGGGTTAATCCGGTGGAGGTACAAAGCCACTGGGAGGTGTTATGGGGGATTAAGAATTTGGCAGAAGCGCTAGGAGAGGAGTAGTTAGCGCAGGCATGCATAAGGGGATGGGAGCCTTGGCGGGGACGAACGCAGCGCCCTGTGGAGGAAACAGATTGGAAGGTTAGGGGAACAGAGGAAGTGTTCCAGTTGCATCCAGTAGGAGAATTTTCGGAGGCTTCGCTGAAGGTGAGGTTTGTGGCGACAGGTTCGTATAGAGGAAGAGAGGGGGAGAGACAAAGCCAGCAGCTCCGGCTGAGATTGGGGTGAGATGAGTTCAGAGAGGTGTATGAGGCTTTGATTAGGCTGATGAGAGGACTGGGAAGCTGACCAGGGGGTAAGTGAGGCTTGGGGTTGTGGGAGCTGAGAGAGGCAGTGGCGAGGGGGGTGCCGGGCGAAGGAGCGGGCAAGGTGGGGCGAGGTGGAGAAGGAGGCTGTGCCTTTGGAGGATTGAGAACTCGATTTGGGCCGATAGGGGTGGAGCGTGAGGGGATTGGCTCCTTTTTTATAGAGATAATGCCGCCATAATCATGACCTACTGCATACAAGTGGGTTCCCCACGTGCAGCCCTGTAACCAGAGGTCGGAGTTGGGGTCTTTAACTGTGAGTGTGATGGTGTTCCATCGAGTAGCATTACGCTGGAGAATAAGGTATGGGTCTCTGTTAGGGGCGCCGGACCATCCGTGAGCGATGGTTTCGCACCCCCAAGAAGGACAGTAGTAATGCGTTGGGTCATGACATCCTCTGGCGGAGGATGGGCACATGTAGAAACCTGTGGCAGAGAGGCTGTTTGGCCCCAAATTGTAAGACGGGATGTTTATGCGTCCAGTGAGATTGAGGACATCAGTTGTGAAAGAGGGGGCGGAGGCGGTCACGTTGGAGGCGAGGAGCTGGTTGCCGCCCTGGCAGCTCTCGCAGGTCAAGAGGGTGAGGGTCCAATTGAAGGGCTGATGATTTGGGTTGGCAGCGGCTGGGAGAGTGAAGGAAGCCAGGACGAAGGAGACAGTCACGAGGTTGCATAGAGGCATCATTTGACGGTGCGGCATCTGTTGGACGGCTTCTCAGGCAGCGGGGGTGATGGTGATGTTACGAGTAACCGCAGTTGGTGGGCTATCCTTGGTCTGCAAGAGCTCGAAGAGGGGCTGCATTTGCGCTGTTGTGATGGGGAGCGCTGATCGAAGCCAATTGATTTGCCCGCAAAGCCGTTGGAGCTCAGTGAGTGTCATTTTGTGGGAGACGTGAATTTTGGGGCTTGCAGGTTGAATGGACTGGTGAAAATGAAAGCCTAAGAATTGAAAAGGAGGTTGGAGGTTTATTTTGTCAGACTGCACAGTAAGCCCGAGGCTGGAGAGGTTTGTTATTGTTGCCGAGAGCAGATCATTGAGGAGCGCATGGGAGCTCGCTGCCAAAAGGAGGTCGTCCATGTAGTGGAGGATGTATGTGTGCTCCGGATTGAACTTGGAGCGCAGCGGCTCAACGGCATGGTTGACATACAATTGGCATATAGTAGGGCTGTTGCGCATGCCTTGAGGTAATACTTTCCACTGAAATCGCTGTGCTGCACCCTGGTTGTTGATGCGTGGAACTGTGAATGCGAACCTCGGACAGTCTCGGGGATGAAGAGGGATAGAGAAAAAGCAGTCTTTGATGTCGATGGTTGCTGCATGAAAATGTTGGGGGACTGCGGTGGGATGCGGGCATCCTGGCTGAGGTGATCCCATTGGCTTAATATGCTTGTTGATCTCACGGAGGTCATGGAGAAGGCGGAACTTGCCGGTGTTTTTCTTGTTAATGACAAAGATTGGCGAATTATAGGGACTAGTGGACGGCTCAATATGTCCTGCTTGTAGCTGCTCTTCGACGAGGGCAGAGAGAGCTTGTAGCTTGTGAGCTGGCAAGGGCCACTGCTTGACCCAGATGGGCTCTTCTGTGTCCCATTCCAGAGGGATAGGGTCAGGTTTTGTGACGAGAGCAGTGGCCCCTATAAGGGGGGGGGGCAGCGTAGCTGAGAAGGCTTCTGTGGTGATTCAGGCTTTTAGCTGGCTGAGGACATCTCTTCCCCATAAGATGGTCTGGACTGAAGAGAGGACGAGTGGGCGAATTTGGCCTTCATGGCCTTCTCTGTCGCTCCAATGCAGAGGCTGGGATGTTTTCCAGGAGGTAGCGGCTCCTGTGGCGCGGATGACTTGAGGGCCAGTCTCGAGGGGCCAGTGATTAAATGAAGCGACTTCAAAAGGAACGCAGGAGATCTCAGCGCCAGAGTCTAGGAGTCCATCGAGCCATTGCCCACCGATCTTGAGCTCTAATGAGGGTTTCCAGTGACGCGAGATAGGCATTGTCCACATTACGGCTTGGGAATTTTTCTGAGGGCCTCTTGAGGGTGGGGTTGAGGCCTGCCCCGCTGGGAGTTTAAAGGCTGCTGGAAACTTTGGGCGGCACGGCAGTCGCGGGCCCAGTGATATCCTTTCCCACAATGCGGACATGGCGTAGAAGGGCCCCTTGGTCGTCGCGACGGCGGGTCGGAGCGAGGTGCCGGGCCTGGCTGAGAGCACTCGCGGACAAAATGGCCGGGCTGGCTGCATCGAAAGCAGACGGAAGTGGAGGTAGATGAAACAGCCATGGCAGATGCAAAGGCAGCAGTGAGCGTTTTGACTTGCGGGTCAACGTCACGGCAGGCAAGGACCCACTCATGCAGAGCCTTGTCACGTATAGGGAGGACTACAGTCCGGAATGGCACAAGGCATCCGTCTATGATAAGCTCTTTGGCCAGCGCGAACTGGGCATCCTCGCTGGAGATCTTTCATTGGCAAGCTTCCAGAACACGGGCGACGAATGCTGGGAAGGTTTCATTGGGGTCTTGAAGCAATTGCGCAAGCTTGGTGGGCTGCTTGGTGGAAACTAGAGAGAACGATCGCTGGACGAGGACTTTTACCCGGTGCCAAAACCCTGGGTCGATTTCGAGATAAGAGCGAGGGTCTGCATAATTGTTGGTCCCCGTGTATGCGTCGGATGGATCCAGGACACCGGCTTGGGCATTCTCTATTACCTGCCGGTCAACAGCCGCCTGGTAGTGAGCGCGCCATTCAATAAATTGTCCTGGCGTGAGGACGGCATGGGCTAGGGAAATCCAGTCATATGGGAGAACGAGCTGGGTTCCTAGCTCCTCGAGGAGCTGTTGCGCATAAGAGCTGCTGATTCCATCCTCCTTCACAGCTTTGCGGAGGGTTTTAACTTCATCCGCTGTAAAGGGCAGCCAGGTTTGCGGCCGTTGCAGCGTGGGCTGCGGATTCAGCGGATACAGCTGGGGGGTTTGAGAAGGCGTGGCACCGGGGACAGCGGCTTGGGCAGGTGAAGGGCTATTGCCATACGGCGGCGGCAAGGGATAAGCGGAACACAGGTGAGAAAATGGCGGTCTAACAGCTTCCAGACGACAACAAAATGGCGGCGGGACCCTTTCGGGTGCCAGCCAAGATGGCGAAGCAGCCACATCCGGTTGTGAACAAAATGGCGCGGGGGACACTTCCAGTTTAGCGGAAGATGGCAACCATACAGTTTCCGGGGCGGAGCCGGATGCTGACCAGACAGGAAGAGGCGGGTAGAGGCGGGAAGAGGGCATCAGTGAAGAAGAAGCCGGATGTGCGCCATCCTGGGCAGAGGTGGAGGAAGAAGGTGGATGTTCGCCATCTTGGGGAGCGGCAGGAGCGGTCTCTGTGTGCCGCGGGGAGCTGGGACGGGGGGGCTCACGCTCGAGGGCGGCCGCAAGTTGGTCAGACAGAGAGTCAGTGTCGGCGGACTCATCGGAATCACAGTCTAGAGGCCGCTTGGGAGAAGCCTCACAAATAGTCTCGGATGGGGCGCCAAGGAGACAGGCGCGAATGGCAACGAGAACAGGTAAGAGGCCCGTTGGGAAAGAGCGTTTCTCATGCTCCATTGCGGAGGTGACTCGATCTATGAGTCGAGAGTATGTATCTGGGCTCCAGAGTTGGCAGGTGGCGAGCCATGGATTAAAAGGGAGCAAAAGGTCCCAGTATTTTTGGAGTTGCCGCAGGGAAACGCGGACTCCGTTGGTGTCAAGCAGGGCAGCGAGGGCCCTAACTTGTGGCGCCTGACGCGATGATAGAGAGGCGCCCATGTAAAAATAGAGGCGGGACGACGGCGAGGGGTCCCTACCTGGAGAAGAGGATGAGCTGTCCGATTCACAGCAGCAGCAGCAGAGAGGGGCCGGGGGAGGAGCAGCCCCACGTTCGGGCGCCAAATGCCGTCGGGCTGGAGGGCTTAGCCTCGCTCAGGCCCAAGAGTCAGGGGGGGGCTCGCTCCTGCCGAACCGCCGGCAGGGGGGTACTCCCGAAGGGAGCACCGGTTCTCCAGGTGTGGGGGACGCGCGGTTGGGGAAAAAACCACGGAGACCGCTTGAGCGCAAGAACAGGTCTGCTTTATTATGGAAGTGCACTAGGTTATATAGGGTTGAGAGGGAGGAGTAAGATGGAGGGAGGGCTAGCTACGGGGCAGTAGTGGACAGGCTGAAGCTGATGGACAGCCCCGAGGTAAGCAGTTACCGGGGAAGAGGGCAGATTGTACGTTGGCAATATGGGCGGGACTGGCGGGAAAGATAGCGACGGCTGGAAAGGGGAGGAGGGGTGGCGAGAGGCAGCAACAACAGACTACCCTGAAACCCTGATGAAGAAGGGAAGGAAATATATAATCTTACCCTTCCTTTTGCTCATAGACCATTATGTATTGGAAAAAGTCCCCCTTGCATGCAAACAAAAAATCATGAAAAGTAATGGTACCAAATTATTAATAACTTTGTTTCCCTCATATAATTCTTTTGTAACTAAAAATCAAAATTATAATTGTCCACCCTGAGAACCTGAAGAGAAGAAGGATAGCAGGAATGCCATATAGGATGAGAATCTGTTGTTTTTAATGATTCCTATGGAATAGTGTGGGAAAATGCTCTATGGAGACCCCCAAAGAATATAATGGCATATTTATATGGTATGAACTTAACAACAAGGGTCAATGAGTTAGTAACATGCAATACCCTTTTTCAGAATCTCTATTCTTGGGTGAACAAGTGGTACATACTAACAATTTTACTATTTGGAAATGTAAAGGAAAATGGTTACCAACCTCTTGGATTAATGACACCTATAATCTTAATATACATAAAAACTTGTGGAAAGTATTTCTTGGAATTGCCCCTACTTATGAATGGATTGGTAATTACAGTCAAACGGGTCAATATCTACAATTAAATCAAACCTATCAGTTGAAAGCATGTGTCAGGGATCCTTTAGTGTTCATTACTGGAAAAAGAACTATAAAAGATAATGCCTTGTTTTATAAAAATGGTGCCTTGTATACATGTCTGTCAGAAAATGTGTTGCAGGATGGAGACACCATCATAATGATCAGAAGATGACGAGGTATATGGATTCCCATCCAAATGAACCGAATATGGCAGTCATCACCCAAAAGTCAGTTATTGCGTCACATGGCAAAAGAAATCCTGAAATGGACCAAAACATTTGTTGGACTCCCAATAATTAGTATAATGAGACTAACTGGAATCATCACAGCTGCTGCAACTGCTGCTGTAGCTTTGCATGAGACTGTTCAGACTCAACAATACGTGCATGATTGGCATAAAAATGCTAGTGATTTGTGGCATAGCCAAAAGCACATTGATGAACAGTTAAATAACTGGGTTAATGATTTAAAATTGGCTGTTTTGCATATTGGAGATCAATTGTATAATTTAAACTTAAGGGGATTGAAATGTGATTGGAATGAAAGCAACTTTTGTATTACTCCTCTTGCCTATAATTCATCCTATATAGAATGGGAAAAAATTAAAAATCATTTGCTAAGCCATAAAAGTAATATCTCCCTAGAAATAATTGAATTACAAAGGAAAACATTAGAAATATCTCAAAATCAAATTCATGTAGCCAATGATAAAGATATTTTTTCAGACATGATTTCACATATTACAAAGTTTAATCCAGTTAATTGGTGGAAATCTCAGCATTTCCTGTCAGCTTTAGGAATAGGGCTAATCATATTTATTCTGTTGCTCATGATTTTCACCTGTGCTGGACAGTGCTTTGGAAGAAAATTGCAAAGCATAGCATCTGTAGGACATGCAAATAATCTGGTGCTAGCAAAAGTGCTTGCAATAACTTCCCCTAGTCGAAGAGCTTGGCCAGTAGTTAATGATGGGTAAGACTCTTGAAAGGAGGGCAACCCAAAACAGGCACAGTCACCTCAACTAAAACAAAAAGGGGGAAATGTTGGAAAGTGAGGCATAGTGGTCTTGCAACGTGCTGTTTCCATGGCTATGCTTTTAACATAGGAATGCAGCAATTAGGACTTTCAGGTCAACAGGACAAAGATGTCCAGGGCAGGGAGAAATATGAGCAAACACACTTTGCAGTTTGAAAAGAATACTAAATCTTTGTACTATGAAATAAGTTCTTTAATTTACGAGTATTGTTAATGTTTAGTTACACTGCTTGCTATCTTGATAGCTTGAATATATATAATGCCACATGTAGAAAATAAAGTGGTCTGAGGCGTCTCTACTCACAGACCCCCTAATCTCAGCTCACTTGTTCTTTCTCTTTGTTTCCTTCTCCCTTTTCTTTCATTCCCGATACCCTTCAGGTCCAAATCTCCAACACAGGGCAGCTCTCCTTGAGGGGCACACTCCTTGCACGTGGAGTCCCCTATGTGGGGGACACCCCTGTGTGGCATGGCACTCCTTGTGTGCATCAGCGTGTGCATGGGCCATCTCACCACATGGGTCAGGAGGCCCTGGGTTTGAACCCTGGACCTCCCATATGGTAGGCAGATGCTCTATCAGGTGAGCCAAATCTGCTTCCCTTGATTACTTCTTTAACCCATGGTTTATTTATAACTATTTAGCTTAATATTAAGTGTGAAGGGATTTTTCTTACTAATTTTTAGTTTAGTTATACTTTCTGTAAAGAATATAATTGCCTTTGAAATGTTTTGAAATCTGTTTCATGGTTCATAATATGATTAATATTGGTAGTTTCCAAGTACACTTGAGAAGAGCATATATTGTAGTTTAGGGGTGTAATATTCTCTCTATGTTAGTTCAAGTGCATTAATGGTTTATTCAATCCCAGTCAAAATCCAAGCAAGGTCTGTTAGTTTGTTATTCATGGAAAGCTGATTCTAACCTGGGAGAATCAGAAAAAAGTCAGGTCCATCTCAATGATTTTCATTTCTCTCAGGACCTTGACCTCACAAGTTCTGGCTCCTTTTATTGCTTTCTGATGTGTTTAAACAGCTGTTCTTTGTACTTCATTCAGCTTTTATAGCCGTTCTCACTGGAAGGATTGTTCTGATGTAAGTTACTATGTCAATTGTGAAAATGAAACTCCCCAACCACCATCTTTTCCCTGATGGTATTAGTATTCCTAACTGAACAAGCTACTTTCCTAAAGACATCACAAAAGAAATTGATTTCTACATTAGAAAAAGAAATCCTTTCTTTTTTCATGTTTCCTGAATTTATTATGTATTTAGTTAGTATGTTTCTAGAAAACAGAATGGGTAATAAGACAATGTAAATAACAGCTCTTTCAAAGGTATAGGAACATTCACATGTGGTGAGTGTTAGAATTTTCCTCAAATCATCATGTTTCACAAGGGCTTACCTAACTATAGGTAGAGAAAATCTTTTCTCTTGGGAAATATGTTGCTGAGGTCTGAGCAAATGCTATGTAAGGCCAACAGAACATAGGAACCACACATACCTATACTAATAGATTTTCTGCCATGAGCCAACATGATCAATGTATGTTGTAGATGTGTGTGGTGATTGTGAATGTGTATGTGTTTGCATGACCATGCCTGTGTGACATGACTGTGGATATACACATTTATGTGTTCAGAGTTTGTTTAATGCTCGGTATATTCAGTAATTGGTAAGCAACTGAAAAAGTTAAGTGTATCAGTGTGTTGTAGAATTTGATACTAGGTTCAATTATTTGCATATAGAAAGGCCAGGACTCAGGAATGATTTTGAGAAGGAAAAATGGTTTATTGATGGCCAGCCTGACTCGGGAGCTTTCTGTTGCAAACCCGAGCCCCGAACAAGATTTTTGAGTCCCTTTTAAACGGAGAGGAAAGGCCAAATGGTCCTTTTGTTTCAGTTCTCAATAGGCTAGAATTAGCATATATCTTCCACATCCCAGGTAAGCTTTTAGCATGGACTTCATACATTCTACATAAGCTTTTAGCACATTTGGTTTGCATTTTCCCAGAATATTTAAAGTTTAAAGAATTTACATTGATAAACTGTTTCCTGGGACTGGAGTCGTTGCCATGGTTACCAAGGGCATGGCTGCAGCCTCTCACCATCCCACACCCTCAAGTCAGGACAGACAGCTTAGGTTAAGGTTATCTCCGAAGAGACAAAAGAGCCTCCCACCCATAGCCCATATCAAGTGGATAGGTACCTGGGATGCTAGGCCTATGTGCACATGTGTGTGTACCTGGTCTTGGCCAATATGTGTCTATAGGCTGCTGTGGCCAAGGGTAGGATTTCAAGGATCTGGGGAGGAGGTGAGGGCTCACTCAATAGATCTCTGCACTGGGTATGCTTTGGCATCTTTATGCCCAACACACTGTAACTTTTCACCTAATCCCTTAAGTTCATAACCTCAGTATATGAGACCATTCCAATTTCTGCAGGATAAGAAACCCCCACCTCAGGCCTGCCAAACTCCCAAACTCTTGCTGTCTTCCAGCCGCCATAATTTGGACCCCCATCTTTGTGTTCGCAGCTCTTGTTTGACTTTCTAATCCAAACAGAAAGGCTTCCTAGGCCACAATGTTTGTGCCTCCTGACCACAGATGTGGCCTCTTCTCAGACTTCTGCTACATCCATGAATTGTATCAGGCTGACCTCCACTAGGGCATGCTAATATGGCCATTGATTTCAGCAGACTCACTGCATATTTCCTCCATATTCACCTCTTCATATCATTGTAGTCCCTAGATGCCTTTCTAACATTACAGACCCAAAAGAACCTACAGCTGAGTCTACATGTGGTATAATAGGAAGAATAATTCACAAATGTCATTAGGAAAGAGTTCACAATGCTGTGTTAATTCCCAATTTCCAGGACCAAGAAAACACGTCTATATTCTAATCTTAACTGCAATAATTGATCATTTTAGTTGCACTCTATGAGAATAGGAAAGTTTGGGGGTGATTTTACTTATTTGGTACAGCAATTGCTTGTACTTTGCTTCAAAACTTAACTCTGATATTTCAGAGATTTTCTCTGATATTTCAGAGAAAAAAAATCTAAAGAAGTTTCAAATATACTCATAATAAAAATTATAATCTCTAGACTTTTAATGAAAAAAAAACCATCATTGTAATTTTCTAGAAGTGGGAGAACCCTTGGAAACAATTTAATATAAGAGATTCTGAAATCGGAGAAATTTTATATGGAATGAGTGTAGTGACCACAAGGAGATACTGTGGATTCACTGAATACAAGTGAGACTAAAAAAAAATTTTATGTCCTGTTTAGAGACTATTAGTATATGAGTATCCTAAGTGAATGCTGATAGCAGTATTTCTAATTCCAATAAGACTCAGGAAATGTACCTTACAGAATCATTATGGAGGAAATGGAGAAACATGGGCTAAAAATAATGAGGTAGATGCGCAGGTGGTTGGACCGCCATATCCAAAAAGCATTAGCTAATGAATCAGATTTAACCTGGGCCAGATTTCCTGGCAAGTAGCTATGATCCTAAGGACTTGACAGCCTGTGGGGGAGTGTTGTTGCTCCTAACTTTCCCTCTGGTTCCATCTAGTGGCTCATTTCACACTGATCAGTGACCATAGCATTTATCTTGCTATATATTTATGTTGAACATCAGTTATTTAACAGAACTGTGACTATATATATATATATATAATATTGGTGTGGGGCTGCTTAGCCAAAACCTGGCCCACCTTAAATTACTGATGATTAGAACAAGTCTATTTTCAGGACCTGGATTATACCCCAAGTCTGTAAGTATAAGCTAAAGGAGTCTCAATAAGAGATTCAAAGAGTAGGAAATTACTTTACATTAAATACCACGCAGCTCACATGAAATAACTTTTTTTTTGCTTTCTTCTCTGAGGCATAGCTTTTCCTGTATCATCCACTTGTTGTGATGCCCCTCATATCACTGGGCCCTTTTCTTCTTTTATTGTCTTCTAGTTGACTTCTCTCATTGTATAGTAACACTAGAGAAAATATTAGCCTCACGTTGCATTCATTTTGTGTTTTGTGGATTACAAACATGTCTTTATATGTAATTTCATTTTATGGACAGAGTTGTTAGGAATATCTCCTGGCAGATGAAGAAACTGAAGCTGAGGGATGTTAAGAAGACAAGAAGTAAATTAGAGGTTACCAGGGGATAAAGGGAAAGGGGAAAGGGGGGTTGTTGATTGGTGGGTACAGAATGTTAGGAAATTTTGGAAATTTTTGAGTAAAATTAATTTTTTAAAAGATTTATTTATTTATTTATTTCCCCCCACCCCCACCCTGGTTGTCTGTTCTCTGTGTCTCTTTGCTGCATCTTCTTCTTTGTCCGCTTCTGTTGTTGTCAGTGGCACAGGAATCTGTGTTTCTTTTTTTGTTGCATCATCTTGTAGTGTCAGCTCTCAGTGCGTGCAGTGCCATTCCTAGGCAGGCTGCACTTTCTTTCGCGCTGGGCCGCTCTCCTTATGGGGCGCACTCCTTGTACATGGGGCTTCCCTACACGGGGGACACCCCTGTGTGGCAGGGCACTCCTTGCGTGCATCAGCACTGCACGTGGGCCAGCTCCACACGGGTCAAGGAGGCCCGGGGTTTGAACTGTGGACCTCCCATGTGGTAGACGGACGCCTTAACCACTGGGCCAAGTCCGCTTCCCTAAAATTAATTTTAGAGAGAAGACTGAGCAAGCTGTCACCACTGGCACATCATGAAGCCCAAGCTCCAACCAGTCTTTTGAAGAGTCATTCAGTTTCCCTCCTCCTTCATTGTACTGCTGAGCAGAAAACTCACTGTTCCCAATAATCTAAAGTCAGGGGGCATTCTAAATGCTTTCACCTTCTCCTGTAGTCATGATCCCAACATCACTCTTGAGTATCTCAGTTGTGAAGATAACATGGCCCATGCCCTGAGAGTTACCAGGACAAATTCCTCAGGGCACAGACTCTCCGGGACTTAATTTGAACCAGAATATATTTTGTCTTTTAACTAGAAACCACAGCAAAAATGATTGAATCCCCAACAATTTGTACTGGATAGAAGGTGACCACATGAAGTGCTTGCTGTATTTTTACTTGGCACAACCCTTTTCTTTCCTGCTAGCCCCATCCCTGGCATGGAATATCAGGAAAGAGAAAAGTTTCCAACACTCCTCCAATACCCAGTCTTTGCCAGTCTTTATCATCATCATCCTCATCATCATCACAAATGACATTTACTGAACAATAACCATGACCACTGACTGTGCTAAGTACTATACACTCACTATTTCAGTTAGTCCTTTCCAATGCTGACTGTGGATAAACTAAAATAGAGGGAGGCTAAGAAACTGAGTCATAGAGTCATAGTAAATAGTAAATTATTGAACTGGGATTTGAAACCAGATTGGTCTCATGCACCTAGCACAATACCTCACACACGTACCCAACAACGGTAATACAGGGTCCCTTGCCCCATATGTCGTCTCCAGCTCTGACTATAGAATGCATTCCTGCTTTAGATGAAATATTGTACCAGATGACCTTGCCCTACACAAACCCATGAAGTGGCAAAGTTTCAGTAAATGTTTGAAGAGTGAGACCCTACAATTTCAGCAATGAAAAACATTTGTTCCACAGCTACAGCTGAGAGAGCCTGGATTCTATTTTGAAAGAAACTTTACATTACACAATAAATCTACTGGAAACATCCCCTGATAATGTTTGCCAACATGACTCAGTACGCTTTAGCAGAGAATTACCAATCCTTTGTCATGATGAAAAGGAAATTGGAAGGAGGTCAAGTGTTATCATTCCCCTGTATATAGAACCAATGCTCTAGGCTTTGGATGATTTTCTATAATTTCATTTTTCCACACCATCGTTTTTTGAGGTTTGGATTGTTTGCTAGCTGTGTGGCTTGTAATTGAAGGGACATAAAAGAAAGATCCTTTGAAAAAGAGCTTGTCATTTTGTTAAGTATTGGAGATTGAATACTTTCTTTAGAGAATAATCCCTTTATGATAGATAATGTCCAATAGAAATATGTAAGATTTCTCTAATGGAGCATGAACATTTGCACATAGGTAAGTACAATTAGGAAAATCCTTAACATGTAACAAAAAATGGTTCCCATAATCTTAAATATTTTACATTTTGGCACCCAAGGTATTTATGAGGCTGCAGTGAAGGCATAATTTGATGAATACTGAAGTCTTTAGTTTTCCTCAAGGTCATAGATAAAAAATTCAGTTGGCTATTTTTATGTTAGGTCAAAATGCAAAATACCTTAGGCCTCTCTCTAGTTTTGTTTTTCTCTAATTTTTTTTTTTTAAAATTTGTGCTTGCTGTCTGCTCTTTGAGTCCATTCCCTGGACGGTCTTCTGTGTCTCCTTGTCTTTTCTTCTCATCTTCTCCTTGCTCTGATCCCAGGACCTTCCAACATGGGAGACAGGCACTCAATCACTTGAGCCACCTCAACTCCCTGGTTTGTTTTGTCTCTCATTGTCTTTCTTCTGTGTCTCTTTTTTGTTGCGTCATCTTGTTGTGCCAATTTTCCATGCAGGCCACCTCTCCAAGCAGGCCAACTCACCTTCACCAGAAGGCCCTGGAAATTGAACCTGGGATCTCCTATATAGGAGACGGGAGCCTAATCACTTGAGCCACATCTGCTTCCCATCTAATGTTTTATTTTTCAACAACAAAAAATTGCTGATGCCTTTGCAATAAGTTTTATTTCTACTGTTAGATATTTTATGTGTCTATTCAAATGCAGTTATAATCCCAAAAAACAAAATAAGTCATATATCATGTCAAAAATAGCCATTACTTTTCTTGAAATGTTACTAAAATAATTCTCAAGTAAGTATTTATTAGTTCTTTTGAATCTTGAATAAGTGGAGTAAATCTCACTAACTAAGTCTCAGGGCATATAATAATTACTTGATAAGCAAATTAGTGGCTGGAAGATGGATGAAATTGACATTTCCACCTGGAGACACAGTTCTCTAACCACAATTGTCATTTTCTACTGTGTTGATGGAAGCAATTTAGTTTACTTATGTTTAGATAGATATCTGATGTCATGCAAATACTCCATTAAATGCTCAATGGCTTGCTTCCAAAATCATCTATCAGGAAAATTAGGAAAACTATACCTTTCAGTTTATTCCTTACATACAGAATCAAGTTGTTATTCTCTCTTCACTTTGACAAACTAGTCAATGAAATTTACTAGCCATTTCTTTCTACACTCTTGCCAAGTCAGGCAGGAGCATTTCCCCCTATTTATCAATGAAAACACTTATTACTAAATAGGGATTTTATTATGTATGAACCTGCCCCAATCAGTGACCAACCTTTTATTTAAAACTTCAAGTCATGGTCCACTTTTTCTTCTGGGGGAAGCTAAGCCTGCTCAATTTCAGCTCCAGGTGATAAGATTGACACTCTACCTCAAGTCAATAATCCAACACAATTTGTCTGTAAGGTGATACAGATGACTGAATATCTCTGTGCAAAGGATATAGAGATCAGAACATTGTTTCTCCTTTGGCACACAACCTATCAAGGTCTTCAGAGACATTGACAACCTTGTGTTCATCAGATGCTTAAAGTGAGTTGCAAGTCATAGTACAGAAGATACAGAAGAGTCTTGGGCTCAAATTCATATAGCTTTTATGTTGTTTACAACTTCCTGAAAAGACTGTTGACCTGTTGACATCGTTTTCTTCCTTACCTTCTAGTAAAGGTCAGGCTCGCAGCAGGCACTTAGTATAGACTTGCTGACTTGTTTCATTGTCTTGACCATTGGGAAGCATAATGGCATACAACTAGAAGCTATTCGTAGTCCTTCCTGCTAAATATGCTAGACTGGCTTACCTTCATAGATGAAATAGAGAATGAAGATAAATATATGTGTGTGTATGAGAGAGAGAGAAGCGTTCCTACACATCTTTCAGGAGCATATATTGTTACCAGATTCAAGGCTGCATGAAAAGCAAGGCTAAAAAGCTTATATCCATTCCACTTACTAATTAAATTCTCCTCATCTTGGGGTAGGCTAAACTTGTGTAATCGAGAAATTAGCATTTCATAATAATAATATAAAGTCTGAATGCAAAATATAGGAATGAATATAAATTTAGTTTTCTTATCATTATAGTAATTTGGAGTTCTCTACCTCAAACATCATTTGTTCCAACCCCTTTATTTTATGAATGAGAAAACTGAGGCTCACAGAGGAGAAATATCTTCCCTAAAGCCAAACAGCCAATAAGGAGCAAGGATTCTTGACTTCTAGTTCAGTGATCCTTGAATCTCATTAGGCTGCCTGGCATGCTGTTGGGCCATTTCCCATTTCCGAACTCATGTTGCACACTAATGAACACACAAAACCATCATGGATGGGAAAAATCTTTTTCTGCACCTCAATGGATATGTAGATAATTTCCCCAAGCCCTGGAATTTAGCAAGATACTTCTAACTCACTGTTAATTTTAATCATTTGTAGTTTTAGTCACTGCAGTTTTACAATAACATTAAGGCTGTAGTTAATCATTTGCTTAATGATTTGCCAATTCAATTTTTATACTTCTCTATGGGTGGTTGGTAGTTCTCTTTTAATTGCATCCATATTAGAATGAGCTGCCTGACACAGAGTTTTAAAATGCAGGCCTATGACTTTGCCTGAGAATCATCCAGGACAATTTACCCTTATGTAGAACCAGAATAGTTGCATTTGTATGACAGTACTATATAGGCAAAGTTTAAGATAATTTTCATAAAAATATCAATAGCAAAGCTGCATTGGAAAGTCTCTGGCATTGTATCTGGTAATAATATTTGCTCAAAACAAATAATGGTATTATTTTAATAATAATACCACTAATTTATTATTCTAATCCTTGTTTCCTATTCCATGTCCTTCTCATAGCTGGTTTCTGTTGCCATTTTTGTATCTATCACCAACTAATTATTGGTGAACATCAGCACAATAAAATAACAAAAACGCATTATCCACCATCAAAAATAGATGTGAAAAAACTACTCATAAATGTTCATAGTCAAGAGTGATAGCTATAGCTGGATGTTTGTTCCCATAATAGGATACTCACATTCTCATAATGTTATCAACTGCCAAAACCTTTCCCCCTATGCCACATTCCTTCTAAAACACTATTTCCTTGGTTTCATGGCTTTTTCATTCAGTAAATGAGAATTCTTTTCTAATGAGGGGTAGTTTTATTCTTTGAATCACAGGTAAATATAGAGATGAATACTTTTAAAATACATTTTAAGGATAAATAAGGTGCTCGGTTCAAGATCAGAGAAATAATATATACTTTGGGTCACAATTTAATACCTGTATTGTGCATTTTCTGAAAAATAATTGCTTATTATTTTAGTAGTACTATTGGAGGAGTGAAAATATGTACACGTATGTCTTATTACTCAACCAACGCAGAAAAACATGAATTATAAACTCCTCTACATTGAGAAAACAAAAGAAACACACTTTTGGTAATAGAAATAAAACTCTCCTCAACAGTTTGCTAGTGGCCTACTATCCTAATTCTAGTGTCAGGAAATGATTCAACAAAGCTTATCTGGTTTATATTCCATATTACTATTACAGCAGCCTAAGAGTTTCTTAGTAGCTAAATTATACTTGATTCATAATGATCTTGTAGGCAACTAAAATTCAAGGGTTTTTGTTGATTGGCTAATTGGTTAGTTTGGTTTGATTTTGTGCACATGAATTTTCAGGTAATTCTTATCATGCAATTACTTTTGAAATACAAATGCATCATCCCTGCTAAAATTTATCATCCAATCTATTAGCTCTAGTAATCTGCATATAAGAAACTCATGCATGCCCTTTTTCTTTTATCAGTTCTCTCTCTCCCTCTCTCCCTATCCCCCTTACACACACATACACATGTACACATACACTCCCACTCTCACACACCTAAGAGGACATTGCCCAATGAAGAGGCTTTTGACTTGTCACTATTAGAGAGAGGTCTCCTTATTGGTTGCTATTTATTTTATCTATTAATCAGTATTCCTTGGAAATAGTTGTTCAACAGAAAATGTATTTTTTATCCATGCTATATATATATTTTTAAATTTTCTTGAATGGTTTTGGAAAAGGCTTAACTGCACTTGTAAATCCTCACAGGGCCCACTTGATGGAATAGAGGAGAGTATGGGCCATGATGTGAACCAATGTATATGAGGTGCAGAGGTGCCCAAAGATGTACTTACCAAATCCAATGGATGTGTCATGATGATGGGAACGAGTGTTGTTGGGGGGGGGGGGAGAGGGGGGGTGGGGGGGTGGGGTTGAATGGGACCTCACATATATATTTTTAATGTAATATTATTACAAAGTCAATAAAAAATAAAAAAATTAAAAAAAAAATAAAATAAAATCTATAATGAAAAAAAAAAATCCTCAAAATCTGTGGCAGCTTTTCCCTCACCTACTTATTTTGGACTGTTGTGAAAAGAGGAAATGAGATCGGTTTGATGGTGCAACATATTCTTCATAAAGCCTAAAGGTTCCTGGTGACAGCTGTTGCTCTTTCCCATTCTTTGTTTACAAACCATGAACATGTAAAGCCATTTCAGAGATGTTTCGCACACAGAAGCCAAGGTTCCTTATCTTCGGAGTTCAAGATTTAATCTTACTCCTTTTGAGATCTGATGTTCTGACACTTCTGTCCTTCTCCATGACTTTTCAGACATAACTAAGATAGTTCTACCATTGCTTCTGTAAGGCCTTTCAATACTCTAAAATGAAACTTACCTTGACTAGAAGCTTAAAAACTCATTTTAATTCATTCTAAGGGTCTAGCAGAGTCTTTATTGTACCTTCGTCCTTATTGATACTTTACCATACAAAGGAATCACCTGGGATCTTGATAAAATTCAGATTTTGGTTACATGGGTCTAGACTGATATTTTTCACTTCTGACAAGCAGCCTGTACTGCTCATCCATGGACTATGAGCTGTGTAGCAAGGATCAGAGCAATGGTTCTCAAACTTGACTGCTCATTGGAATCACCTGGAAAGCTTTAAAATCAAATGATGTCTGGGTCACATCCCCAGATAGTGTGATTTAATTGGTCTGAGCCTCACCTCAAACACAAAAAATCAGAACCTACCTTCAAACAAGGTTTCCCAGGGGACCATTATGCACATTAAAGTAGACTCACTACTGCAGGAGGCTTTTCTCCTTTGGCAGTTACTCTGTGCCAGATACAATCAGATACACTGAGGAAATGTGTAATATAGCCTTGCAAATAATTCCAAAATAAAACCACAACCCAGAATCAGCTTTGAATCTATCAAGGAAGTATCTAAGTAACTAAAATAAAGAGTTATTATTAGCAATTAATATATAATTATTATTATTTTGGCTAATTTATTCATTTTTTTCTTTCTTTTAGTGATTAGCTGTGTGGGCATGCTCCAGAGCTTTAGTGCTCTAACTCAGTGGTTGTCAATGGGAGGCTTATCCACACAGGGGAAATTTAAAATTTTGGGTGTCACAGCTGGGTTTGGGGTTCAAGCGGCATCTAGAGAAGGCCAGGAGTACTGCTAGCAGTGATACAACCTACAATGCACAGGACAGCTCCTCTTCGACTAAGAATTATCCAGCCCCAGATGTGAACAGTGACACCAAGGTTGAAAAATCATACTCTACAACACATCAGTTTGCAATCATATATATATATATATATATATATATATATATATATATATACACACACACACACACACACACACTCACACACACGCACATATGTATACATATATGTATATGTTAAAGATTTTTTGAAGAGGCAAAATCTCATTTGCAAAAGTGGAATAAGGTGGTTAGTGATTCCCTCTGAAAAATCATTCCATCATGAGAAGCTAAACCATCAGGATAATAGAAGAGCAGAGTTGGTAAGAATACACATGTATACCTGAATGTAAAGTTCATTTTCTTAGTGCACATGCCTAACATGCTGATCAGCAATGTAAAAGCAGTCCATTAGCAGTTCATTGTCTACTTTTTTAGTTGTCATTAGTTTTAAGAGTCCAAACCCAGGAATCATTTAATAAGCACCCTGTGACCATGGAATTGTGTTAGGTATTCAAAGAGGTTAATCTCTGTATTAGTATCTCAGCTGCTAAAACAAATACATACAATGGGTTGGCTTAAGCAATGGGAATTTATTGGCTCACAGTTTTGAGGCTAAGAGAAGTCCAAAACTGAGGCATCAGCAAAGTGATGTTTTCTTTCCGAAGACTGTGGCATTCTGGGGCTGGCTGCTAGGATCCTGGGGTCCTTGGCTTTTTGGTCACATGACAATACACAAGGCAGCATCTTCTCCTTTGTCTTCCAGGTTCTGTTGACTTGCAGCTTCTGTCTCCGACTCATGGCTTTCTCTCCTTATGTCTGAATTTCATTTTGCTTATAAAGGATTCCAGTAATTCAGATTAAAAACTAGCCTGATGCAGCTGACCACACCTTAACTGAAGTTACATTTAAGATATCCTATTTACAAAGGATTCGCAACCAGCAGAATGCAGACCAAGAACTTGTCCAAACAGACGTACACAATTAAATCCATCACAAGCGCCAGCATTAACCACTTGCTCATTTACAATTTGTAAGAAGCCAGTAGTGAAGCCTGGGGAGAAGTTCCTCCTGGTTGTCCTCTTGAAAGAGACGAAAAGCAGGCATATGATAATATGTTACACTACAACTTTAATTTTTAGATTGAGTTAACGAATGATATTTTAGCTTTATCTATTTTTTTAAATTTATTTATTTTTTATTGACTTTGTAATAATATTACGTTAAAAATATATATATGAGGTCCCATTCAACCCCACCCCCCCCCCCAGCAACACTCATTCCCATCATCATGACACATCCATTGCATTTGGTAAGAGATGAGAGGTGAAGGCATCTTTAGCTTTATCTATTTAATCTCACTCTTGTAATTTGTAGCATGTAGCTGTGTATCGTTACTTATTAAAACTGTATTTAGTCACAAAGCAAATTCCTGTTTTTCCACTCCTTAGTAAATTCCTGTTTTTTGCTCCCTAACAAGCTCCTGTTTTTCTTCTCCCCTTTATCTAAAACCTAATAAAACATACACTGATGGAGAAATGTCAGACCAAGGACACTCTAAGGAGCGGCCTTGAGCTTATCCCTCCTCCCCTCCTCCAATGTGCACTTTGTAGACCCTAGTTCTCAGGTGGACTCAGTCAATGGCATCCCTGTCCCCACCTCTCTAATTCTAATAAAAACCCTTGCCTCCTTTGTTCTGGAAGGCAGATTTGAGATTTTATCTGTCTCCTAACCTCTGCCTCTTTCCTTTGTGTGATCGAAAACTTGGTGTGGATTCCAATTCTGTGTGCTGCGTAAAAGAACCCAGGAAACTCACGTGGGTCCCCTTCCTTCTCTGTTGTCATTTCATACAATCTTGTTTAAACTGTTGGAGTTACTGAAGCTCTGCTGAGGAAAGGCCATGTAGCAGTGTGGGTGAGGAGACCATCAGGCAGCCTTGGATTGACAGGACTCCTTTGCTTAGAAGTCGGCTCTACATCATGCACAATACACAATGACGGAGATTTTGGGAATGTAAAAGCTGGGAAAATGTAGAGGCTGGCATCAGGGGAACCAGCAGGCTCATGGTATTGGTCTCTATATTCTCTGCTTGCTCTCTATCCCTTCCAAGTCTTCCAAGTTCAGAACACCCCTTCCAGGGAATATGCCAGGTTGACCTTTGGGGTGCTGGAGGAAAATATTATACTTTCTAGTAACAAGATTTTACCTAAAAGTGGAAAGAAATGAAGTTTTCTAGTGATATATATGTGTGTATGTGTGTAATATAAGCCTATGTGTGTGTGTGTATGTATATATATATATACATTTACCCATTCATACTTGCTTTGTCTGCTAGATGTTCGAGAGTCACATTGTGCCCTGAGGAAGGCCTGAGTTCCGTCCCCAATAGTGACTTTAGCAGTTCCTTTGCTTTCAACATACTGTAATATGTTGCGGATTATATGTAATTTTTGCCATCATAAATGGTAGAGTATTTACAATATTTTATATTGGAATGAAGTATAAACATACCTTTTCTTCTCCACTGAGGTTCACTGCTAAACTGGTTTGATCCCGACAAAGCACTCAGAAAATGTAGCTGTAATGAGAGATTTCATGCTTTTCTTTCCACAAGATGATTGGTGTTAATTTGTTGGCCTTCTTAGAGATGACCAGTAACTGCCAGTATTGTGCTACTTAGCATGCATTTAAAGACACACACTCACATTCAATCTGTCACTTTAATACTGTTTTTTTACAAAGAATGAGAAAGTAGTTGATGAAAATAATTTCTGCTCTTTAGACAGTTTTTATGAAAAGACTTGCTTTTCCCCCATTTCTAAGTGGTTTTGTCTAAGTGGAAAAGAATATGTGGCACCTGTAAAACTGTATCTGGTCATTTTGAAACCAGGCCTGAATTTTCTAACTTACTTAAAAGTCTACCAAAGGAAGAGTTTCAATGGAATTTCACTATCTTTGATAAAAATCATTAAAAATTGGCAGACTTTGATAAGTTTGCAAAAACAATTGATTATTCTTCTTTCAAAAAAGATTGAAATTTACTTGCTGAATTTCAATGCAGTGTTCACAGGGGTTCTTTATCTTGTTTGTTCCATGGACCCCTTAGCCAGTCAGCTGAAAACCACAGGCGCCTTACAAAGTCCACACTACACCGTGTATTATTTAACAAATATATCACACCCTCACCAACACGTTCCCACAAGAATAATGTTTTTTTTTTAATTTAAATTCAAGCTCATGGACCCCTTGTTAAGAACCCCTGGTTTAGCAGATGGGATTGAAAAATGAGTGTCCTTATTAACTAAGTGCAACCAATGGCACTCTTCTTCTATAAGGATCAATCTTAACTTTTCAGCTGCCATAGCTATGAAAACCAAAAATCAAAATGGACTGAACATAGAACGATGATCTTGAATAAAGTTCTATTAATACAATATCAAAAAAAAAAAGAAAAAAATACAATATAAATGGCTAAAAAATATATTCAATTCATGTTGCTCATAAAAAGATTTTACACTGTTAATACATAAAATAAAAATATTTTAAAATATTGTTTATTTAACTTTAAGCTGTAGTATTTACATATCTTTGTATATATATTATTATATTCATAATATATTTGTAGTATATGTATATAATTTATGTGAATAAACATAAGTGAAGGAGACTGATTAATGTAAGTCATCAAAACACAACCTTATTTTTGTCTCCTACTATCCCTCAAGATGAATTCCATTACAGAAATATTTCCTCTGCCACCAAGTAAAAATTCTAGCAGGTGGGCTATATGACTTCTCTGATTATTCATATGTAATGGAAAGTCCTATGACCATATTAATTTGCAATAGTCAGTCTCGAATTGGTATTTAGGAAAGACTCCATCCACTTTATGAATCATTAATCTGAACTTCATTCAAACCACAAAAGAACAGCAGTATAGCTCACTTGCTTTGGGGGAGGGTATTATGGTCAGCTTCTTTTCTTCTAAGTCTCATTTGCCCTACTCATTAGCTGCTGCTTCTGGCCTTGCCAATGTCTTAGAGAGCAGAAGGAAGGGGATGGAGAAGTTCTTACTTGTACCGTAGAAGATGGTTTGCTCTCTCTGGGCCTGGAAGAAGTTTATATCTGACTACATCTTTCATGGGCACTTTTATGGGTTCTTTAGTACCTCTTCTGCTGGATACCTCTTCCTGCCCTTCTGTGATGGACATGAGGTATTCTAGTCCTCCAGCTTCTGCTCTGCTCTCGTTTGCTAAAGGCTGATGGGAGCAATATACTAGAAATGTGTTGGGTTTTATCATGGGAATTTATTAGGTTAAAAGCTTACAGTTTTGAGGCTGTGAAAGTGTCCAAATCAAGACATCATTAGAGATGCTGTCTCACCAAACTGCAACTGTGGGCAATATGGCATATGATGGTGGTGTCAGAAAATGCACAGCTGTGGGCAGTCAGGCATATGGCTCATCCCTTCCTTCTCTGTGCCTCGTCTCTTTCAGCTTCTGGCTAAAGTGGTTTCCTCTCAACTTCGTGTTCCATTGATTCCAGTTTCTGAGCTCTTTCTCTGCATCTTTGGCCTGTGCATGAGGCTCTTTATTCCTCCATTTATAAAGGACTCCAGTAAGAGGATTAACACCCACCCTGACTATGACTTACTGGAGTAATCTAATTAAATGGCTCTTAACTGATCTATGCTCAAAGGTTCACAATAGGCTCAATTTAAGAACATAATTTTCTGGAGTCCACAAAGAAGACCCATACCAACATATGCTCCATTCTCTGACCCTAATTTTCCTGGGTGTTAACTCTAATAAGATTCTCCCTGTTGGAGTATGAGACCTGAAACAAACACTTTCCTGGATCTGTTACAAAATATAAGGACTGAACATACTTCACTGTTACTATGTTAAATAATACTGATAATCAATAGTGAAAACAAGCAAAAACAATGTACCTACTTGCTCCACAAAGTACTTTCTACTGGAAGATAACACTGTGAACCAGCTAAAGTAGCTGACTTTCAAGACTAACAGTTTGCTCATTGAAGCTTACTTTAAGAACTTTGTCTCACTCTGCCCCCACCTCCCACAAATCCAAAGGTTTTCTATCAGAAACTCTTCCCAATCCTCAACAGTACCTCACCTCAACACAGTCCATCATCACATCACCAAAACCAAGCTCTGTATTTCTATACATATTGCTCCTGATGTTCTCTGTTCTGAGATACTACAATTTTCTCAAGTTATCCCTCCCTGCAGTGAGTCTGTCAGACTTAATTATACTTCATCAATAGATGAATTTTGTTCATAAATTAACAGATTTCTGGTGGTGTCTGGAATCAACTTTAGGCAGTCCCCTTAAATGTTCAGGTGGCTGTCTTGAGCAATAGTCAAGATGACTCCAGATCACTGTCTCTTGTTTTTTTATTCATTGGATATATGCACACATCCTTTCCCTTCAACAAAATCTGGATTATCCCAATATAGTCATTTCTTTGTTTTCCCACCAAAGAACTTGCCATGCAGTCTTAACCGTCTTTGTGATTTCCTAGTCAGTAGTGAATGTCCTGTCCACTGTCCCTCACAAATTTCAAAGAACATATATCAGAGCCTTAGTGTTTCCACTAAAACTCTTCTCTTTAGGATTGAGGTAGGGCTCCTTCACCCCCACTTATCTACCTTGGGATTAGTGGAAGGCAATCAGTGAGACCGTAGCACAGCGACAGCTTCCTCCAAAGAAATCTCCTCACAAATCACTCAAAATCCGCTGGACTCAAATATCTCCAAGTATTGAAGTGTTTCAATACTTGAAAAATTATCAAACTCTTTGTTTTCTTTTGAAACTATGGAATTTGGTCTGGTAACCTCAATTTAGATAATCACATCTACTGTATCCCTTATCAAAACTTCCAATGTGATTGTTGGATTTAAATATTCAGCTTTATTAATTTTACCTTAAATGCACAGGAGAAGTGTTATAGAGCAAAGACAAATTTCTTAATAATAATTTCAGGCCCCTTGCCCCACTTTTCCCCAGGCAATGGGATGACTATCAGGCGAAATATCCTCCACAAGTAGTCAGACACCCCATAAAGACTGGAGGAGGAAAAAATGAATTTTCTCTGCTTATAAAAAAGGCAGCCTTCTCCTCCTGAAAGCATATCCTTGGAAACTTAATGGGCCATGTCTTGGATTTTAGGACATAAAGATGTCTCCATGTTCTCAGGCCTCATTCCTCCTTGAGATGTAAATATTAATACCTACAGAGATAGCTCCACCAGTCTTTCTGGTACCTTGGAAACTTAACCTAGGGGCCTTGTTTGCTCTGTAACCATTTATTATATTTTCAGGTCAAAGCAATTAATTAGACAAATAGCTACTGATTTAATTTTCGTGGTATGTAAAGAGCAAAATATTTCTGGAGAAATAAAAGCAAGCATTCCCTATCTAGATATTGTATACATTTCCCTGTCTCAAGAGGCAAGGACTTTTTGCAAGAGATGAGAAATTCAGGGAAATTTATTTCCCCACAGAGACATTCTGCTGCATTCATATTTTGGGAATACATGTATGCAATGTTTATTTTATTGAGAAGCAAGTGCTGTTAAAAATAATTTTTTGGATGAATGATCTAGCCCAGTGATTCTAACACTTAAAGTACAATAGAGAATCACCTTGGGAATCTTGTTAAAATGCAGATAAGCAGATCCTGATTCAGTTATTCTTTTGTGAGGCCTCAGATTTTGCATTCCTAACAGGATCCCAGGAGATGCCGACTTTGCCAATACTCAGACCACACTTGGAAGAGCATGTCTCCCGTCAGCCCCTCTGTCTCAAGGGTTGTATCAGTACTGTGATTTTTCTGAGCTGAAAAGTTGAAAACAGAACAGCAAACAGAATGTAATCACTCATCTCTGTGTTGTCCAAGAAAGGTGAGGAGGAGAAGAATCTAGGTCAAGTGTTGAGCAGAATATGACAGCTGGTAAAACTAAAAGGTGATGTTGGGGAATGGACAGGAGGATTTCAAAAGGAGCCTGGTTGCAAATAGGAGATCCAGTGGGCCAGAGATAAGAATGGGTCAGAAGAGCAAGAGAGAATAAAGGAAGGAAGAATAGGGACAAAATCAATATAATCTGGGCTTTCTGGCCCATGTTTCATTGGGTGGACAAAATCCAAATGCAGGCTTTGTTGTGTTCCTGAGCTACGTGAGAGCTTCAGAATTTTTCCTGATGGACATTGAAAGAATTTAGGGAAGTAGGTAACGGTCTGAATATTGGGAAGACATGAATTCAGTCTGGGTACAACATACCAATTCTTTTCTTTTCTGCTTGTTTCCATAGTTATTGTCGCTATAACATATTTGGGAATTTTTTTTTGGAGGATGTCCTAATGGAGGGTAATAATATTGCAGGATTTGGTAAAAATAGAATTGTGAAAAATCCAGCCTACACACAAAAATATTTCTAGTTATCTTGTAAGTTTGCTGGAGTTAGAAAATTTTCCAGTGTTTGCCCTATCAAAGACTACTCACCATGTTTGGTTGTTGTTTAGTTAACACAGAATTTTTTTGGTGTGGGAGTTGGTCCTGAGCAGTATTATTTGAAAGAGCAAAGGTGATACTGGGTAAGCATGAAGCATCCATGAGCAGGAGTTTCCATTGCCAGACTTTGCCATCCAGAAAGGAACCAACCGTGCTTTGTCAAGGTCTCATCCACGCTGTTTCCCAAGAAACAGTAAAAGTAAGCCTCACACCTACATGCCATCTGCTCTGACTATAAAGAAATACATTGAGACACACTATTTAAGTGAGGTGTTTTGTGGACACCACACACATCAGCAGCTAATGAATCAATTTTTCTAGTTCAAAGACATAACCAAAAATAGAAAAATAAAACAAATGCAAAAGTAGTATATTTTAAGTCTACTCACCAAACTAGAGAAAAATATTTTCACTTCTCAACTTTAATTTTTTTTTTTACAATGGTTCTATTTATAAGAGGCTGCAAGTTATTTAAAAGGTAGCTTACCTCTTGAAAGGTGAGAAGTGAATTTAACACCAGCTAAGCAACATATGTGGTCGCCATAAAATGAAAACTTGTACAAAATATATGCAATATTATTTTAGTTTGCTAGGCTGACAAAATGCAATATACCACAAATGGTTTGGCTTTTACAATAGGGATTTATTTGCTTGCAAGCTTACTGTTCTGAGACCAGGAAATAGTCCCAATCGAGGTATCAACAAGGCAAGACCTTCTTCCTGAAGACTGGCTGCTGGCCATCCTAGACTCCTCTATCACATGGCAAGACACATGGCATCTGCTGGGCTCTCTCTTCTCTTCTGGGTTTCATTGCTTCAGCTTCTGGATTCCTCTGGCTTTCTCTCTCTTCCTCTGAATTTCATTCTCTTTTAAAGGACTCCAGTAAGAGAATTAATACCCACCCTAGGCCAAGCCTTACTGAAGTTACTTAATCAAAAGGCCCTTAACTGAAGTAATCTCATCAAATGGTCCCACTTAAAATAGGTTCACACCCACAGCAATGGACCAGCTTTAAGCACATGATTTTCTGAGGTAAATACAGTCTTATAACTACCATATATATATCAACTCAGGACTACTTTGTAAAATTTATGTTCTGGTTTACTTAAAAAAATTCCAGTCGTTATATTTATGTGCTGGTAACATCTTCCTTATATTTCTGTTTCTTCTTTTGGGAACAATATTGTGAGTGATTTCGTGATAGTAAAAAAAGTAAATGCAGATGAAACATGAAGATTCTTTAAATGAATCTTAAGCCTTTTTAAAATAGTTGTCATTTGCATTTGCCTCCTACATGAGCAACAAAAATTTCATTTAATCTAAATCATTTTCACTTTCCTTGTAAATTTCTCTAACCTGCGGAAACTTTCAGAGCATTTCCCTTTAAGATTTTTAGAACCTTTGTTTCAGACCCTAGGTGGGAAGGATGGGTTTGGCATTTTCTTATACAGTGGTTTTAACATTCTTCTAGATAAGAACAGGCAAAGGTTTGAGAGGAGAAAGTAAATGTTAAAATTATTAATAGAATGATTACCCACACTGAAGTAATTAAAACCTTGAATTTCCTTTTTTGTTGTTTTTTCATTTCTGATTCTGGGCTTTTTTCTCCTTATACCTGTACCCATTTCTCCTGATGATCCATTCTTGTCACAACACACCCTCTTTTATTGATTAGCTGAATAAATTATTAAAGATTTCATACTTCTTGGCAAATTTTCTAGAGCCTTCGAGCATGCTGATTTGAGAAAAACCCTGGAAGGGACACTTTTGTGATGTGTATTTCAAACCCTTTTAACCAAGACAAAAATCATGTTCCCAACTGTGACAGTTTGAATTTTGTGAACCTCAGAAAAGATTATGTTTTCTAACTCATACCTGTGGGTGTGGGGCCCTTTGATTGCATTAAATTCAGTTAAGGGAAGTTTAATTAGATCACTTGATTAGATTGCTTTAGGGCTTTTGATTGGACTATTTCAGTGAGGCATGACCCAGTCTGCATCTCCACTCTCTTGTGTCTTATATAAACTGAGAACACACTGAGAGAAGGATGAGACACACAGAAAAGGGAACTTTGACCTGGTCATACGAGAGAGAGGAATCCAGGTTCACCTACAGCTGCAGAAAGACAGAGAAGCCCCAAGAGGCTCAAGTTGATGAGGCCCAAGGAGAGATAGCTGATTGCCCACAACTGAGCTCTAGGAGAAAGAAGAAAGAGACCAGAAGACCTGCCATCTTACCTCACCAAGTGGCAGGACTCCAGAATCTGTTAGCAGCTGACCTTTGGTGAGAAATCATATCTGTTGATGCCTGGATTTGGGCATGTTCTAAGCCTTGGACCTGTAAGATTTCACCACAGATAAATCCCCTTTATAAAAGCCAACCCATTTCTGGTATTTTGTCTTCGGCAGCCCTTAGCAAACTAAGACACCAATTGTTTTAGTGTCATGGCGGCTGAAACAATTTCTATACAATTTTTTTTTTAACCAAACAAAAACCCATCCATTGGGTTGGTTTAGTACCAGGAATTTATTGGCTCCTGGTTTCAGAGGCTAGAAGGCTTGCTTCCTCCCAGGGTTGGTACCTTCTGGCAGGCCAGCAATCTTTGGGTTTCCTGGCTTCTGTCATATGTCAATGAACATAAGGGAGTCTTATCCTTTCTCTTCCAATTCTGTTGACCTGGATTCTGACTTCTCCTTGTGACTTCTTTTTCTGGGTCCAATTTCCTTTGCTTATAAGGACTTCAGCCATATTGGATAAAGGCCCACCCTCATTCAGTGTGGGCACAACTTAGCTAATAACATCTTTTTTAAAAATACATTTTTATTTATTTTAAAAAGATACATAGATTACACAAAACCTTACCTTAAAAATATAGGACATTCCCATATGCCCCACTCCCCACATGCTCCACTTTTCCCACATCAACAACCTCTTTCATCAGTCTGGCACATTCATTGCCTTTGAATACACTGCTACACAGCATGGGTTATAGTTTACGTTGTAGTTTACACTCTCTCCCAGCCCATTCAGTGAGTTAAGGAAGGATATATAATGCCCTGCATCAGTCCCTGCAATATCATTCAGGGCAACTCCAAGTCCCACAAATGCCCCACATCACACCTCTTTTTCCCCTCTCCCTGCCTTCAGCAACACCAGTGACCACTGTCTCTAATAACATCTTCAAGTTCCTGTTGAGAAAGTGATTTCCTGCTCAACTCCAAAACTGGTAATTGAAATGAGTTGACATAGTATGATATTTGAAAATAAAAGATCCACAAAAAACAAGGCTTATACTGGTGTGCTTCTATTTAAGCCCACAAGGAGACAAGGACCAAGGAGACAAGGGCTATAACATCCACAACATTCTCAATTTGTTCTCTGCCAAACAGCTGCTAGCATTTTAAAAAATCTCACTCACTGGGATGATTTTCGTCATAATTTGTCCTGAGAAGTCATGGACAAATTGCTTAATTTTAGCACATCTTTATGTATTTTAAAGGTTTGCCATGAACTTCATTCTCATAACTTAATTTAGTGCAATAGAGTTTATATTTTGTTTACAGCATTACCTATTTATAGCATAGATAGATAGGTAGATAGATGAGATGGATAGATGGACAGATAGATAATAAAGCAAGGCAGCATACTTAGATGAGCTATGAACAATACTGACTTAAGATCTGTATTTCTTTTGAGCATTGTTCTGACAGGATATTATTTTCCTGTGAACTGAAGCTTTCTATCACTACTGGGGTTACACCAGGATGTTTTTTAAATAGTTTCTGGCCCTGTAAATTCTTGCCCATTCATAAGTACTTTATGGAGAAAGCTTGTTAAATTCTTCCTTAACACTTTTCTGTACTCTTTGAAGACCAAGTGTTCCTAGTCTTTCTCACTATGTCTATGAACCACTAAGAATAATCTACCTTTCTGCATCCTAAGCTCACTCAAACTCCCTGACTCAGGGTAAATAGATTTTCACTTTATAGTTTGGTTAGTGAGAGGAAGTATACCCTTTTCTTTTTGAATACTTTAAGAGTAACTTCAACAACACAAACCCGCAATGTTTTGAAAAACTTTATCTCAGGCACTAAGCAATATTTATGGTGATACCAAATTCATTTGCCAAGGAAAGGTGATTTTCTGATTGCTTCTAAGAGAAATAGCAAATGTTAGCATAGTCATGAGAAATAATAATATGTTAACATTTTGGTCTAAAATGCTAAACAAAATTCACCATGAGATGTTTAAACGTGTGTGTAGGTTTAATTTTTGGTTTTTAAACAGAAGATGGTTGGGTCAAGATATGTGGGAGCAGAGGAGGACAGAGAAACACTTCATTATTCATTACAGTTCAATGGAAAAAATTACTAAGAGTTGGGCTATAGCCAGCAGAATTTGCAACAGTTCTTTGTTGGATGGGGACTCATATTTGTGGAACCATATTGTGAATCACAGAATGAAATTTCAACATCAAAGAAGATCGCCATTTAACAGATATTTGTAGTTAAGTAGTACCCTTTTTACAAGGAACTTACTTATTTTCATTGATGAATATATAACTTAGCTATTTAAATACTCACAGCTTTTGTTTTCATTACAGCTACATCAGCTGGGCAGGAGAGCCAGTTTGAGTCTCCAAGGTTGGTTGCTAACTTATGATGACTGACCATCAATAAGATAGTTTTAATTTCTTGTTCCTTAACAATATCTAAACATTGAAGGGGGTGGATCCATTCTATAATTAAAGATTCCCAAACTCTCTCATATAATTTCTCAACATCAAACATGTTTCAAGACAAATATCTTAATAGTTGACTCAACAATTACTCCTAGATCTGTAAAAAATAATATGCATCCCTTTTTATACTTAAGAGAACCAAATATCCAAAAATATTCAGCCACTTGAGTAAGTATAATATCAATAGCAAGTTTAGATGAGAAAATGGAAGACTGAAATTTGAGTCATTGATTTTTGAGTGCTAACTTGGAGACTTTGGAGAATAGAGAATTCAAATTTATTTTACCAGCAAAATCAATCCTCTCCAAAAATATGATCTGAAAGAAATAAAAGGAATTGAATCCTTGTGATAGTACATAACAGTAAACAATAAACATGACAAAATCCAAATCGTATATTAACAAGAAAGTCAAAAAGGAGACGGGCTAGCTTTAATGATGGGAAGATGTTCATAGATGGTGACAAGAATTGAATTCTGTACAAGGTAAACAACATGGGAACAGAAATGGATTCAGTAAGAACAATGTAACATCAGAAAATGGTGAGTATCTGAATCTAACTCAACCACAGGGCTCTTGCTCCAGAGAAGCAGGAAGAAATCCTTATTTGGATAATCTTAACAGTTAGCTGAAAGTATATGGACACATTTTATGTGTATTTACTGTTGTTGTTTTTTTAGCAAACAATGGACAATTTCATTAAAGTATTTCAGGAAGATAAATCTGAAAGTATAAAAATGAGTTGGAAATAGGAGACTCCAGAAATGAAAAAGAAAAATATTGGAATAGGTTCTGCATGAAGTGATGAGGTTTGGGCTTGGATGGTGACACTGATCATAGAAAGGACAACATTGTGAGAGATTATGAGAAGAGAAAATCATTAGGACTTAATGAACTGGTCTATAGGGAAGAAATATCAAAAGTCATAAAAACAGAGTTTCAGACTATAGTTACTTTGGAGATCAAAGTACTGTAATTTTAAGAGAAAAACAGAAACTCCAGAGAAGAATTTTGTTGGTTTTATATGACATATTGACTTTAGTTAGGGTAATTCTTGAAGTGTCTATGAGGCAACAAAATGGAAATTCCACTAGTAATTGTCTTTCATTAAAAATCCTACCTGTGGTTGGCGCTGGGGTTGGTGTATACGCAGGAGACCAGAATCTCTGGATTGTCAGTGTGACAGCCAGGCCCTGAGCCTCAGCAGATTTGCAACTCTTACCATCTGGTTTATTGGACTTACCCTGGCCAGCTAAAAGGGAGGTGAAGAAGGTCAACCACTACACCAGGGAGCCAAGAGTGCCTACAACTGAAAGCAGGAAATTGCATCCATCATCCATGTAGAATCTAAGTCCCCTCTTGAAATAGAGGTGAGTGGACATAATCATCCCAGGGTCCACAGGCTGGAGGAATAGAGTATCGATTAGAGTGGACTTACTGATATTCTACTATGGAACTATTGTGATTAGTAAGGGAAGAAATTGTAGCATTGATGTGGAGAAAGTGGCCATGGTAGCTGCTGAGGGTAGGGAGAGGGAAGAAGAGATATGATGTGGGGGCATTTTTGGGACTTGGTGTTGTCCTAAATGATATTGCAGGGACAGATGCTGGACATCATATATCCTGCCATGGCCCACTGTGTGGACTGGGGAAGAGTGTAAACTACAACATAAACCACTATCCATGTGGCGCAGTAGTGCTCCAAACTGTATTCACCAAATGCAATGAATGTGTCACAATGATGAAAGAGGTTGTTGATGTGGAAGGAGTGGGGTGAGGGAGGTGGGGGGTATATGGGGACCTCATATTTTTTGAATGTAACATTTAAAAAAGTAAAGAAGGAAAAGAATTTTTAAATGTGAAAAAAAATTCTTAACACAGGGAAGCACATGTAGCTCAAGCAGTTGAGCGCTTGCTTCATACATAGGAAGTCCCAGGTTTGATCCCTGGTACTTTCTGAAAACAAAACAAACCAACAGAATAAACAACTTGGGGGAGCCGATGTAGCTCAGTTATTTTTTTTTTCTTTCTTTTTTTTTATTGACTTTGTAATAATATTACATTAAAAATATATATGTGAGGTCCCATTCAACCCCACCCCCCCACTCCACCTCTCCCCCGCCCCCCAGCAACACTCATTCCCATCATCATGACACATCCATTGGATTTGGTAAGTACATCTTTGGGCCCTCTGCACCTCATAGTAAATGGTCCACATCATGGCCCATACTCTCCTCCATTCCATCCAGTGGGCCCTGTGAGGATTTACAATGTCTGGTGATTGCCTCTGAAGCACCATCCAGGGCAGCTCCATGTCCCAAAGACGCCTCCACATCTCATCTCTTCCTGCCTTTCCCCATACCCATCAGCCACCATGTCCACTTTTCCCAATCCAATGCCACCTCTTCTATGTGGACATTGGATTGGTTGTGTCCATTGCACCTCTATGTCAAGAGGAGGCTCAGATTCCACATGGATGCTGGATGCAATCCTCCCACTTTCAGTTGTAATCACTCTAGGCTCCATGGTGTGGTGGTTGTCCTTCTTCAACTCCATCTTAGCTGAGTGTGGTGAGTCCAATAAATCAGATTGTAGGTGCTGGAGTCTGTTGAGGCTCAGGACCTGGCTATCACATTGTCAGTCCAGAGATTCAAATCCCCTAAATATATCTTAAACCCCAACATTAACTGCACCTCCAGCACATTAGCATGAAAGTCTTATGAAGGAAGATCCCATCTGAGTCCAGATTCATCACACATAAACACCATTTCCAAAGAGGGGCCATCTGACCTGGTAGTTAACCCCATCAGCCATGACCATAACTCCCATGGGTCTCTTTAGCCCTCAAAGGAACCAATATCTGGGGGTTGCATCTGCTTTATCTGTCTCTCTGACTCTGCTCAGTTGTGCATGAGAGCAATCCTTCTGCCAGCCTCCAGACTCTTTTTTAGAAACTCGTAGCCATATAAACTCATTTCTCCTTTCCATTTCCCCCTTACTTTAGGTCAAACAGCATTTTAAAGTCATGTTATTTTATGTAGACAGGGATATTCTGCTGATCCTCATTGAACCTTCCATTTAAGGTCATTTTCCAGTTGCATCATCAGTTGGTAGTTGATAGTCGTCCCTCGGTGCCAGGGAGGCTCATCCCCGGGTGTCATGTCCCACGCTGTGGGGAAGGCATTGCATTTACATGCTGAGTTTGGCTTCGAGACTGGCCACATTTGAGTAACATGAAGGCTGACAGGAGGAAATTCCCAGGCACAATGTTGCTCTAGGCCTTGTTCTTATTTTAGGCTTATCAGCTCACAAGCATAGTCATTAGCATCAGGGGCTCACTGTTGAACCCTCACTCCCTCCCGGTCCCCGCCGCTGTACCTGGGAGACTGTCGCTGCTCCCCTAGGGACCACGACAGAGCACCACTGGCCAGGAACCCAGTACCCCCCCTGCTGTGGTTTTTAATTGTTGCCACTATGAGTATATCCAAACATTACCATGCACCCTGGACATATGTTCTGTACAGCTCCCTGTCAGCCATATATCACCTGTCAGCCAAGTATCCCTCCATTGTCATTGTTGAAACACTCTGTGATCCAGAACTCCCTGAAATTTAAAGCCCAATATAATGTCATGGTCCCTTACTAGGGAATGGCATATAGCAATGGGTTTAAAGGTTAGATAAAGAACTTGGATAAAGTTAGATAAAGAACTTAGATAAAGAATGTTGACTTGAAAAAATTCTACATCCTATCTTTTTCTTTTTTTTTTTTTCCCCCTAATTATTCAGCTTCTCTTCACAGGAGTCCTAGACCACAGCAATGGATATATATAATATACAGCACTCCCATACATCCACCACAAAACCTTTTTCCTTCCACAGCGATACTCTTACACCCTATTCACATCATATTTACTTAACGTGATGTACAGAGTCTGAGACATTAGCTTTCTAACAAGGTGACATCTGTGCTTACATTATGGTGCATACTTTAGGATACACAGTTCTTTACATTCTTAGTTATCCTATGTTTTACATTATGGTTTACATTATCAGTCTGTCATCTCCTATATGTTATGGTGTAATATTACATGTTTTATATCCATCCTCGTGTACTCTCACGAAACTCCTCTCTTACCCCCCATTTACCTTGGTTCCACACATTTAACGTCCATTTTCCCTTCCACCTTGGTGCCCACAGTGACAGCCAACCTCCGTTTCCTGAGGAGCCACTTCCAGATATAGATGGAATAGTCTTCAGGGCCTAATTTGCTCAACTGCCCCAATGCCCTGGGAGCCACCCTTTCTCTCGAGGGATACAGTTCCCTCTATTTGATGGCATTAGTCTTCCCCAGGATGTGGGTCCACCCCCACTCTCACTACTTGGGTTTCTACCCCATGGTGTCACCCACTCTGGAAGAATGAGCATTTAGACATTCCCCAGGAGCCCGTCCTGCATCAGACCCTCCCCTCCGAGTACTCTAAACAGGTAACCCTCTTTATTATATTTTGATATGATTTTCTCGGCATTTTACTCTCCACCAACACCTGACCCTCTCCTGTGTTCGTATGCTACCCCTCCCTCCCCCCACTTTTGGGCAATGTTACCCATCCGTCCCTCCCCAGCCACCCTCAAACCCGCAAAGCCCCAACCAAAGGCAACCCCTTGCCCCCCTTTTATCTCTTCTTTGTGTTCATACTTACCACCATCTCGTCTTAAATTCCACCCCTGCAGACATCGGCTCATATCCTTCCTCCACCCTCCGATTTCCTGTAAGCCTATATCGTTCAGTCTCTTGCTATCTAGGGCAGCTTGTTTATTTCATATCATTGAGGTCATGTAGTATTTGTCCTTCAATGTCTGGGTTGCTTCACTCAACATAAGGTTCTCAAGATTCATCCATGTTATCACATGTGTTTGTAGTGTGTTTGTTCTTACAGCCGAGTAGTATTCCATTGTGTGTATATACCACATTTTATTGATCCACTCATCTGTTGATGGGCATTTGGGTTGATTCCAACTTTTGGCAATAGTGAACAATGCTGCTATGAACATTGGTGTACATATATCGGTTTGTGTCCTTGTTTTCAGTTCTGCTGGGTATATACCCAGCAGTGGTATTGCTGGGTCATATGGCAAATCTATGGCTAGTTTTTTGAGAAACCGCCATACTGTCCTCCAGAATGGTTGGATCCTTCTGCATTCCCACCAGCAGTGGATGAGTGTTCCCCTTCCTTCACATCCTCTCCAGCACTTGTATTCTTCTGTTTTTTTTCATAGCTGCCAATCTTATGGGTGTAAGATGGTATCTCATTGTAGTTTTGATTTGCATTTCCCTGATAGCTAGAGATTTGGAACATTTTTTCATGTGCTTTCTTGCCATTTGTATTTCTTCTTCGGAGAAGTGTCTGTTTAAGTCTTTTTCCCATTTTTTAAATGGGTTGTTTATCTTTTTATTTTCAAGATATAGGAGTTCTTTATATATGCAAGTTATAAGTTTCTTATCAGATATATGATTGCCAAATATTTTCTCCCACTCTGTGGGCTCCCTTTTTACTTCCTTGACAAACTCCTTTGAGGTGCAGAAGGCTTTAATTTTGAGGAAGTCCCATTTATCTATTAGTTCTTTTGCTGCTCGTGCTTTTGGTGAGATATTCATAAATCCATTTCCTATTACAAGGTCCTGTAGATGTTTCCCTACACTGCTTTCTAAGGTTTTTATGGTCTTGGCTCTTATATTTAGGTCTTTGATCCATCTTGAGTTGATCTTTGTATAAGGTGTGAGATGGTAATCCTCTTTCATTCTTCTACATATGGCTATCCAGTTCTCCAGACACCATTTGTTGAATAGGCCACTCTCTCCCAGTTGAGAGGGTTTGGTGGCTTTATCGAATATTATGTGGCTGTATATGTGAGGTTCTATATCAGAGCTTTCAATTCGATTCCATTGGTCTATGTGTCTCTCCTTATGCCAATACCATGCTGTTTTCACCACTGTAGCTTTATAGTATGTTTTGAAGTCAGGTAGTGTGATTCCTCCAATTTCGTTTTTCTTTTTCAGTATGTCTTTGGCTATTCGGGGTCTCTTTCCTTTCCAAATAAATTTCATAGTTAGTTTTTCTAGTTCCTTAAAGAAGGCTGCATTGATTTTTATTGGGATTGCATTGAATGTGTAGATCAGTTTTGGTAGGATAGACATCTTAATAATGTTCAGTCTTACTATCCATGAACAAGGAATAGTCTTCCATTTATTCAGGTCTTCTTTGATTTCCTTGAACAATCTTGTATAGTTCTCGGTGTATAAGTTCTTTACCTCTTTAGTTAAATTTATTCCTAAGTATTTGATTTTTTTATTTACTATTGTGAATGGTATTTGTTTCTTGATTTCCTCCTGATCTTGCTCCTTATTGGTGTACAGAAATGCTACTGATTTTTGCGCATTGATCTTATAACCTGCGACTTTACTAAACTCATTTATGAGTTCTAGAATCTTCGTTGTAGATCTCTCAGGGTTTTCTATGTATAGGATCATGTCATCTGCAAATAATGAAATTTTGACTTCTTCCTTTCCAATTTGAATGCCTTTTATTTCTGGTTCTTGCCTCAGTGCTCGAGCAAGTACTTCTAAGACAATGTTAAATAGGAGTGGAGACAGTGGGCATCCTTGTCTTGTTCCTGAGTTTAGAGGGAAGGAGTCTAGGATTTCTCCATTGTAAACAATATTGGCTTTAGGTTTTTCATATATACTCTTTATCATGTTCAAAAAATTCCCTTGTATTCCAATCTTTTGGAGTGTTTTTATCAAGAAAGGGTGCTGTATTTTGTCAAATGCTTTTTCTGCATCAATAGATATAATCATGTGATTTTTTTCCTTCAATCTGTTTATATGGTGTATTACGTTGATTGATTTTCTTATGTTGAACCATCCTTGCATACCTGGGATGAATCCCACTTGGTCGTGGTGTATAATACGTTTAATGTGTTGTTGAATACGATTAGCAAGTATTTTGTTAAGTATTTTTGCGTCTAGGTTCATTAGAGAAATTGGTCTGTAATTTTCCTTTCTTGTGATGTCTTTGTTTGGCTTTGGTACTAGGGTAATGTTGGCATCATAGAAGGAGTTGGGTAATGTTCTTTCTGTTTCAATTTTTTGGAATAGTTTCAGCAGGATTGGTGTCAGTTCTTTCCGGAATGTTTTGTAGAATTCACCTGTGAAGCCATCTGGCCCTGGGCTCTTCTTAGTTGGGAGATTTTTAATAACTGATTCTATCTCTCTGCTTGTGATTGGTTTGTTAAGATCATCAATTTCTTCTTTCGTCAATATGGGCTGCTTATGTGTTTCTAGGAATTTGTCCATTTCCTCTAGATTGTCATTTTTGTTGGAATATAGTTTTTCAAAATATCCTCTTATGATAGTCTTTATTTCTGTGGGGTCAGTGGTGATATCGCCTTTCTCATTTCTTATTTTGTGTATTTGCATCTTCTCTCTTTTTTTCTTTGTTAGTCTTGCTAAAGGTTTGTCAATTTTGTTGATCTTCTCAAAAAACCAGCTCTTGGTCTTGTTTATCTGTTCAAGTGCTTTCTTATTTTCTATTTCATTTAGTTCTGCTCTTATCTTTGTTATTTCCTTCCTTCTTCTTCCTGTTGGGTTACTTTGTTGTTGTTTTTCTAATTCCTTCAAATGTGCAGTTAGTTCTTCAATTTTTGCTCTTTCTTCTTTTTTGATATATGAATTTATGGCTACAAACTTCCCTCTCAGTACTGCTTTTGCTGCATCCCATAAATTTTGGTATGTTGTGTTATCATTATCATTTGTTTCAAGGTAGTCATTGATTTCTTTTGAGATTTCCTCTTTGACCCACTGCTTTTCTAAGAGTGTGCTGTTTAATTTCCAAATCGTGGTGTGAAATCTGGGCTTCTGTCCCTTGCAAATCTCCAGCTTGACTCCACTGTGGTCAGAGATAATGTTTTGTATGATTTCAATCTTTCTGAATTCGTTCAGCCTTTCTTTGTGGCCTAGCATATGACCTATCTTGGAGAATGATCCATGTGCGCTTGAGAAAAATGTATATCCTGCTGTGTTTGGGTGTAGCGATCTATATATGTCTATTAGATCGAGCTCCTCTAATATACTATTCAGATGTTTTGTTTCTTTGGTGATTCTCTTTTGAGATGTTCTGTCCAGAGTTGATAGTGGTGTATTAAAATCCCCCACTATAAGTGTAGATGTATCTATTCTTTCACTTAGTTTTTCCAGCGTTTGCCTGACGTATTTAGAGGCACCCTTGTTAGGGGCATAGATATTTATGATTGTTCGATCTTCTTGACAGATTTTCCCTTTCACTAAAATGTAGTATCCTTCTTTGTCTCTCACAATTGTTTCACATTTAAAGTCTATTTTGTCTGATATTAATATAGCTACTCCTGCCTTTTTTTGGTTATTGTTAGCTTGTATGATTGTTTTCCAGCCATTCACTTTCAATCTCCATGCGTCTCTGGGTCTAAGATGTGTCTCTTGTAGACAGCATATGGATGGGTCATATTTTCTTATCCAATGTCCCAGTCTGAATCTTTTGATAGGTGAGTTTAATCCGTTGACATTCAGTGTTATTACTATCAAGGAATTATTTGTGTTAGCCATATTTTGATTGGATTTGTGTTTGTCATATTTTGTTTGTATATACTTTTTGTCTTTTTTGTTGTTGTTGTTGGTCTTATACTCTCCTCCAACTCTGCCTTTCCTGTTTTTTCCTTTCTTCCTGCAGAACTCCCTTTAAAATTTCTTGAAGGGGAGGTTTCTTGTTGGTATACTCTTTCAGTTTCTGTTTGTCTGCGAATATTTTTAACTCTCCATCATGTTTGAATGCTAGTTTAGCTGGATAGAGTATTCTTGGTTGGAAATTTTTTTCCTTTAGTACCTTGACTATATCATACCACTGCCTTCTTGCCTCCATGGTTTCAGAAGAGAAATCAGCACTTAATCTAATTGAGCTTCCCTTGTATGTGATGGTTTTCTTTTCTCTTGCTGCTTTTAGGATTTTCTCTTTGTCTTGAGGATTGGATAATTTGACAAATATATGTCTTGGGGTGGGCCTGTTGGGGTTTATGACTTGTGGAGTGCGCTGTGCTTCTTGGATATGCACATCTGTCTCTTTCAGTAGATTTGGGAAGTTTTCAGCCATTATTTCCTGCAACACTCCTTCTGACCCCTTTCCCTTCTCTTCACCTTCTGGAATGCCTATAATACGTATGTTTGAGCGTTTTGCATTGTCATTCAGGTCCCTAAATCCTAACTGGATTTTTTCTATCTTCTTATTGACCCCTTCTACTATCTGTTTGATTTCTGATGTAATGTCTTCCACATCACTAATTCTCTGCTCTGTCTCTTCTAGTCTGCTGATATTTGCTGCAAGTGTATTTTTGATTTCTTGAACTGTGGTGTTCATTCCCATCATATCTGTTATGTTTTTGCGTATGTCTGCAATTTCCCCTCCAAGTGATGTCTTCATGTTGTTAACCTCTTTCATTACTTCGTCAAATTTGTCGGTGATAAATGTTCTGAGATCTTTCATTGCTTGTGCCAAGTTTTGCTCCCCTTCATGATTATTGGTTTGTTGATTGGATTCAGCCATGTTTTCCTGATTACTGGTTTGGTTTGTAGATTTTTGTTGCTTTCTGGTCATCTCTTTATTTTGACGGATTTAATCAGTTCCTTAGCTTCTTTGTCTGCTCTTGGAGGTTAATTAGCTGTTATTTTTGCATAGGTGTTATATCTTCTCTTTGTCACTTTTTTCTTCTTATTCTAGTTACTTGTTGTTGGTTAAGTTCACTTTAAAGGAAAGTATTAGTGTTGGGGAAAGGCAATTGTGTAAGCAAGGGAAAAGTGTAAAGTAGTATTGGTGATATATGTTAACAAAGCAAGAATATGAGATCTGGGAGGATGGAGGTTAGATTCATGTAAATTTTGTAGAGTTATAGCAGTAGGTAGAGTACCTATTTTGAGGTAGATGATTGAATATGGGAGGAATATGGTATGAGCTAAAAAGCTATTGATTTCGTGAGAGAGGGAAAGAGAAAAGAAAGGTAATAGTTTCAAGAGTGGATAACAGACAGAAAACAAAACATAGGTATTAGAAATTAAGACTTAGACCCTTTGTGGATCGAAGAAAGGGAGGTGGGAGGTGGAATATAGGAGAGCCAGTAGATGGTGGCGGATATCAAGATGTAGGGGAAAGAGGATAGTGTAGGTAGCCTAAATCAGTTCACACAGAAATGAGGCAGTGAAGGATGAGAAAACCCAGCGAATGTGCAGTGTTTCCTGCCGCACCTATTGTATAATTGAGTTAAAATAAACTAAGTAGATTATGAGGGACAAGAGGGAGAGAGACAAAAGAATAAAAAGGGGAAAAAAAAGAAAAAAAAAAGGGGGGGGAGGAAGGGACGAGAGGAAGAAAGGAAAAGAGTGTGGCCAGGGGTGGGGAACAGGTAGGGGAAAGAAAAAATAAAAATAAAAAAAAAACAGATATACATGAACCAGAATTAAAACACCCACTACACAGCACCTACCACAAAAAAAAAAAAAAAAAAACAACCCTTAAATAACTGAGTAAAAAAAGACTTTGGGGGATACGCTGTGAGAGAAGACTAGGGGATAATGCGGTGTTAGCAATCAGGAAATTGAAAAAAGTAAAGAATAAGTCAAAATGAAAATAAAAACAAAACAAAATGAAACGATAAAGAAAAAACGCCAACGTTGAAGGCTAGGGCATTTAAGGACCTCAGATGGACCTCAGTGCGTGATGGATTCAGGGATGGAAAGTCTGAGATATTGAGGACTCAAGAGGTGTGAGTCTCTGTAGTGTGGGCCACCAGAATTTAGGGAATTCAGACCTGGCGTAGCTCAGTTATTGAGCTCCAGCTTCCCACATACAAAGTTTCGGGTTCAGTCCCAGGCCCTGATACCTCAAATGAAAACAAAAACAAAAACAAAAAAACATCTTAACACAAAAAGATAAATGTGAATATTAAATCTAAGTGATAAAAATGCAGATGCTATTTCTCTGTAATTTTCAGATTTCATTTTCCAAATTTAAAAAAATGAAGGCAATGAGTATATAAAGAAATGAGAGTTCAAGGAAGAATAGGATAGCTAATTTTTAGTTTAGGGAAAGATAAGAATATATGTGGATAAGGGGAAATAGACATTTAGTACATGAAAATTAAAAACTGAAAGATGGTGGGAAGAAAGAAAATGACAAATTAAATGATGTCATAGAGGTAGTTCGATTTGAAGCAAAAAATGAGACTCTGCTCTAGGATGAGGGGAAGGAAGAATGGGAATCCACTGAGGCATCTTAGAGGCAATAAGGAAGGGAGTTGATTAGAGAATAGATTTTCAATTACAAGGACTTAATCATTCAGCTAGTTTGGAAATGGATTCATCTATTAAGAATAAAGGATATTGTGATTAAATTATACTCTTAAGGGGTGTTGACGCGTTCAAAATAACTTCCATGATCATTATAACAGGAATTCACCAGGAAACGTATTTTTTTTTTCATGGTGGAGTAGTAGTAAAGGAGCACTTGGTGTTAGAAAGACATTAATTTGTAGTGGATTTTCAAACCACATGCTCATAATTTTCTTCCAAAAAATTCTTAACAACAAAAGCTTGGGATAATTCGCATGGTAGACCTAGTAGTCCTAAGCATGAAAATTTCTATGTGAGAAAGAAAATAAAAGCCCTAAGAGCTGACAACTGGTGGTTGGTTTAGTTACTACCAGATAGGCCCTAGTGTTTCTTGATGGGCATAATGTCACAGAATATCAATATTGGACAATGGTTCTCTGTGACTGAAAAAAAACAAGACAAAGACATGATCACTCCATATTCATGCCTCAACAGAAATGTAAACAGCAGCAACAAAAACAGAGGCCCTGTGATACCAGAAAATGACCACACATTCCCCCTCTCTCTGCTAACTATGCCTCTTAGAAAAATTTGCTCCTGCTTTCTGACAGCATGCACTCTTGTATAGACGTTCACTTTCTTTGAGCTTCCCTGAAACCATTTAAGATAAGCCTATATCCTTGAAGAATCCCCCCCAACTCCTTCTTGTCAGAGTCCCACTCTTCCTTACGGCTTAGTCTCTGTGCTGCAACAATAAGCTTAATTTTTTTTTTTACTTTGTTCACTCCTGTTTACTGGAGCCCATTGACCTAGAGCACAAAAGTTTGTTCTTTCGTTAATAATGCAGCTAATCATAGGGCTTGAGCTAGAAAGGCACACGTTCAATCTGACAGGAGGAGATGGACCGAAAGAAGGGAGGCCAAGAAAGGTAACACTCACAGCAATGGTGGAGAACCGGTTTGATATGAGAGGTACAGTGGACTGGTAACTTAAAGAGAAGACAGACTTCCTTAAGTTGATGACAATTTGAACTGAGCACTTAATATTTATAGACACAAACACAGCTTCTTGCACTCAGTGGACTGTATTACTTTGATTAAGGACAATTTTTTTAAAAGATGCATCTTAGAGCAAGTTCTTTCATCTCATGATGAGTAGATAACTGCAACTCAGCTCAGACTCATGGAGTATGATTTTAAAAAAACACCAGTATGCTTCAATTTCCCTCTCTTTCTCCAGTGACCTGGTAGGGAAAAAAGGGGGGAACCCCTACACAAAGTGGAGAGATTAAGGAAACCCTTTCTCTCCTCTTCTATCAGGGTAAAGTCACCCACAATAAAATGTAATTCATTTATTTTGTCATCCAGAGACCATCCTCCCCCACCAACTTTTCAATGGAGAGAAAGTACCAGTAAATATTCAATGTAGTTTAAACTTATTCTGATCCAATAATATCAAGGAGCATCTATCAGAAATGCAGATTATCTGATTTGGAATAAAATATTTAATCTCTCAGATAGCCTCTCTTTCTTTCTGCTTCTCCCCCTAAGGTGGCATCAGGGTTTATGGAGAGAGGGGTTTTTAAGGATCTCCCTGGCATGGAAGAGTCCAAGGTCCTGAGATGTGATGCTCTCTAGTCTCTGTGACAATGATCCCTGTAAAAATGGGTATGGTTAACGCTGTAGGCAGTCATGACTGAAGTCTGTGAATATTTCAGTTAGTGATCTGGTCCCTTTTAATTTGGTCAGTACTATTGGACCTATACTCGGACTCCAGGGCCTTCAAGTTACTGATTGTTAACTGATCCCTCCCCATCACATCTGCTGGCTTGACCATGATCCCCTTGTCAGACCAGCCAGATCTCAACCCAACACCATATGGGAAAATGTAAGATAAATTCCAGAGTTTCCCTCTGTCAGATCCTGCTATATGTCCAAGTTCCTAGACTACCAAGACATCAGAAAACTACTCACATGAGGAGGAACAGGAAGATAATGAGGATGAGACTGACAAATCCTTTGGTAAAATGACCCCAGGCACATTTGTAAATAGACTTGCCTTGCCTTCGAAAGTCAAGATGACAACTAAAACTATGGCCAGGAAAGTGCCCCCCAAGTGGGTTTATTTGAAAACAGCTGCAAACAGAGATCAAAGCATTTGTCAGTGATGACATGAAAAACTTCAAGCACCAAAGTGTGAGGGACCTTCTGATTCAAGCAAGAAGAAATGGTAAACCAGGACACTAACATCGTAAATGTGAGCAAAGTTGACTTCTCAGAGGGACCTTCAGAGGGTCTAAATGGGAGGCCACAGGAATGGATCTGCAATAAAATCACTGACATTGTAGGCCATGTAGAACCACTTCTGCTATATTCTGATGGTTTCCCTCCAGAAAACTACAAACAGAATGCTACAGATGCCATGAAACTTTACCGGAGTCCTCAAACATTCCTTGAGGATGAAAGAAGAAAACCTGTTTCAACTCAGTCTGGTAAGGTCTCATCCCATCTTCACTATGCTTCAAAGGCCATTGGCCTTAAACCCTCCCCTGCTTCCCTATATTCCATGGCTATCTTTGCAACATGGGAATTCAGAGCAGAAGGAGAAGATGGTATTGGGTCTAAAGTTACGATGTTGAAGAGTTTTCCATTAAACTAGTGTTAAGAATATAGATGATTTGGAGAGAGACAGAGAAAGAGAGAAACAGAGAGAGAGAGAGACTGTTTCCTCAATTTGTATCTTAAAGAGGGCAGATTCCTCTGAGCTGCTGACTCACCTACCTCCTGCCTGAGCAACACGCAAATAGTTATTTAGGGCAGAGGATTAATGGTGTCTTTGGGATTACTCTCATAACCTGTGTTTCCCAAACCAAAAGGCATTTGTTTTTTTTCTTTTCCTTGAGAAGCTCTTTGAAACTAAGAGAGGCAGCTTGGGCCCCTGTGGGAACTGGGGGTGTACATGAAATTTATAACACCAGTGTGTTAGCTGGCTCCTTCTCCTTGAAGGGGCCCTGCCAAGTGTCCCGAGCCTGCTCCAAAGGGAGGCCAGGGACAAATTGCTGTACCATCCGCATGTCCTTGATGAACCTTAATTTTTCCACCCTCTGGTCAGAAATAAAATGAATAACCCTGTGGCCTGGGAGGTTAATTCATCTGCCTCCCACTCAGGATCTCAAGCACTTCAAGCACAGAAGTGTGAGGGACTCTCTGATTCAATGAAGGGCTCCAGGCCATCGACCCAAAAAATGGTAAACCAGGACACCCAAACTAGTTAATAATGTGCATCCAACAGGAACCTGGTAAAGAAAAGGAACATAGGGAGAAAAAAGGAAAACACCAAAAAGTCACTTCGACATATCTCAGAAAGACCTTGTTTTCATTCATACCACCTTGTTCTCTTCCATCATAGACAAAGGTTCTGAGTAAAATGTCACCTTTGCTTTCTTTCTTTTTTTTTTTAAAAAAAGGGAACTCCTTCTTATACCATGCAGCCACAAGTGGGGAAATTGATGACTGCTTTCTTCTCTCCCTCTCTTCCCCTCTTCCTTCCAGTCATGTCCTAGCCAGAAAATGAGCAGTATTTGCTTATACTTCCCCTATGCTCTATTTCCCATTGAGATGTAAGGTTAAGCACCTAAATTCCTATGTGGGTGGGGTAAAAAATAACTATAAACTGGCTTCATTAAGTCAGAACTTCATACCCTAAGATTTGGGAAATCCTTTTTAAAGACAATACCAGACTTGCAAGGTTACCACCTTGAGGCTTAATCCAATTTAGAATAGGTTTCCTATAACCGGTTATAATCACCCCTCAGGCCGATGGATGCCTAGGGAAAAACCAGACCAATTATAGTTTACAGCGGAAGCCAAAAAATGAGAGTAACTATTACTTCAGGGAGAAGTGACTGATAAATCATGATGATGGTGTTGACTTAGGAGAGGAAAACAGCAACCAGGGAGAGCACTAGGGTTTCTGAAATTGTTCATCTTGATATGCTATATTGGGGCTGAATGTCTGGGGTAGAGTTTGAGCCCTCTGATTCTTTTATGTTGCTAGAGGAATAATTTGACTGATAACCATAAGAAAGACAGCATCATGCAAAGATTTCTCATCCCAGAACATTTGCTGTCTTTTAGGGTCAAAGAGCATAGTAGATGGTGATAATGTGTATTTTATACGTATATTTTGGATTTATTAACAATTTGTAGCCTAGCCTATGGTCATCTCAATGACTAATTCTATTTTTCCAATCTACAGTCTGATTCAAGTGCTGTATAAGTTTCTGTTGTAATCATTTTAGAACTATAAGGAAAATGCTAGTCTTAAGATGTGAGTATTTTCCTAATTAGAGCAGAGAACTGAAGATTTTAATAAGCCTACTTAAAATGCTCTAGGGTCTGTAATAAAAATGCTAACATTAAACGAAATTTACTATTAAACATATTTATGCAATAAATATCCCCTAATGTTGTACAAATACTAAATCTTACTAGAAAACTTGTTTATATTCCATAATATTAAAATCTCATTTTTCCCCTTCCATAAATTATTTCAAAGGCAATTTTCACCAGCATGTGACTGTAAAGTGCTAGTATTTTTAATTCTCTGTAAATACATTTCAGACTTTAGCACAATAGGAAGTTCATTGTGGAAATTGTGTACAGCTCTGCTAAGCAAAGGATTTTTTTGAGTTATCTTTCAAACTGGACATATTAATTTAAATAAAGTAAATTAAACCCCATATTGTAAGATGTCAATATGATTTAATAACTTCTAATTTAAAGGTTTAAAATCACTCTTGTTTCAAATAAAACATTAACATGTAAGTTAACATATAAGACCTTCATCTATTATCAATTGACGGATTAAGTTACATTCATTTGGAAATGACTTATTGACATGAATGTTCCATAAAGTAGAATTGATTTAGCAAATGCACCCCATTTCCATTAAACATATTTATATGCACACACACAAACAACCTACAAAATTGTCATTATATCTTATCACAGATATCATTTAATAAAATGCTATAAATATCATTTACATAATTCTCACTACTTCTCTAACTGTAGAAATATTTTGAGTCTTGCCTTTACCAACGGCAAGATTATATTACAGAATACTTTTAAGGTTTCAAATTTCAAAAAGCAAGGGGTTCTGTTGCAGGCAGTAATTTCTCAGATGCATGGTCAAAAAGTAGTTTAAAAAGCCAGTCTGTTGACTCTCCTACAGTGGCACCCAAATCTTTTGATCCTTGGAACCATACCATTAATAATTTTTTTTTAGTCATACCCTCCACAACCAGACAGATTACCAATTGAGTAGAGTTTGAAATCAACTAATTCGCTAAGCAAAGAAATACATGATCTTCAGTGCATATCCTGTGCTTTGTGCATTAGTTAAGAGTAGCACCTCAAGGATTAAATGTAACTGTAAAGGAGAGTGGGTGTAGCTCAGTGGTTGAGCAGCTGCTTTCCGTATATAAAGTCCCTGGTTCAATCCCTGGTACCTCCTTAAAAAAAAAAAAAAGAATTGAATAATTACAAACTTCTAGAAACCTAAATTTATCTGCTCTGCAGATCCAGAGGAGCATTTAGCACTACCAAAGCCCTACCATAAGCAATAAGGAGTAAAAGTTCTTATTAACTTGGACTTAAATTCTTACTAATCTATACTTTGTCACCTTAAGGACAAAGAAAATTGATACAAAATCCGGAAATACTGTTTTAGGACAAATTTTTTTCTTAGGACATAATTTGCACAAAAAAAGCACAATGACCAGAGAAGTGGGGTTTCAGTCCATCATGTCGCATGCTGTGCGGTAATGTCATTGTGAAGAACATAGACTCAGAAGAAGGCATTCCACTGCAGGTAGTAGGAAGCATAGCAAGCAAAAGGCAGCCATCCAAAACTGAGGCTAAGAAGTCTCAATATCAGAGGGAAGATGAGTGTGTGGTTTTAAAAGATATCTGAAAATTCTTTGACACTCTTTCCATCAAGAAGTGAAGTCTGGTTTCCCCACCCTTTTGTCTATGAGCTGACCTTAATGACCAACGTCTTATAAAGAGAATGCAGCTTAACATGAGTGTGCAACTTCTTTTTTTTTTTAAGATTTTATTTTATTTCTTTCTTTCGCCCCGCCCTGTTGTCTGTTCTCTGTATCTATTTGCTGCGTGTTCTTTTGTCCGCTATTATTGTTGTCAGCAGCACGGGAATCTGTGTCTCTTTTTGTTGAGTCATCTTGTCGTGTCAGCTCTCCGTGTGTGCGGCGCCATTTCTGGGCAGGCTGCACTTTCTTTCGCGCTGGGCGGCTCTCCTTACGGGGAACACTCCTTGCCCGTGGGACTCCCCTACACAGGGGACACCCCTGCGTGGCAGGGCACTCCTTGTGCTCATCAGCACTGCACATGGACCAGCTCCAAACGCGTCAAGGAGGCCCGGGCTTTGAACCGTGGACCTCCCATGTGGTAGACGGACGCCCTATCCACTGGGCCAAGTACTCTACCCAAGTGTGTGCAACTTCTGAGACTAGATTAGAAAAGGCAATAAAGCTTCCAACTGGTTCTCTCTTGGGACATTTTCCTTTGGAACAAAGCTACTATATAGTGTAAGGAACTCCAAGCCATATGGAGAGGTCATTTACAGGTATTTTTGTTGTTAGCACCTGCTAAAGTCCCAACTAACAGTCAAAATCAACCACCAGACGTGTGAGGGAGGAAAGGTTGAAAATGGTTCTAGACCCAGTCATCATCTGACTGCAACCACATGAACTCCTCTAAGCAAAAACCACCAAGCTCAGTCAATATTTAAAACTGTAAATAGATAATAACAAAACATGTTTTTTCTTGTTTTACCCCAATAACTACGGAGTCTTTTTTAACAAATGGTACTGGGGCAACTGGACATCCACAGATCAAAAAAAAAAAAGGAAAAAAAAAGAACTTCTACCAAAATCTCACATCTTATGCAAAAATTAACTCAAAATGGATCATGGACTCAAATGTAATATATAAAACAATAAAACTTAGAAAAACACATAGGAGAAAATATTTGGAAACAAAGAGTTCTTAGACTTGTCAATATAAACATGATTCATAAAAGGAAAAATTGATAAATTGGACTTCATCTAAATTAAAAAGTTACTCTGTGAAAGAACCATGCTAAAGGATGAAAATAGATGTTACAGCATGGGAGGATATATTTTCAAACCACATACCCAAAAAAGGGACTAGTATCTAGAATATATAAAAACTTTTGAAAAACAATGTTAATAAAGCAATCCAATTTGAAAATGGGCAAAAAACATGGAGAAACAATTCACTGAAGAGGATATACAGATTATAAAAAAAAAACAACAAGAAAAGATGATCAGCAGCATTAGTCATTAAAGAAATGCAATTTAAAATGCAATAAGATATAATTACACACCTATCAAAATGGTTAAATAAAAAGAGTGACAATATCCAATGCAGGAGAAGATGCAGAGAAACTGGATTACTCATGCATCATTTGTGGGAATATAAAATGGCACAGCCATTCTGGAAAAGAATTTCTAGTTTCTTTTGAAGTTGAACATGCAACTACCATACCATCCAGCAATTGTACTCTTGAGCATTCATCCCGGAGAAGTGAAACTTATGTTCACATACAGACCAGTATGCATATACTCATGGCATGATAATCATAATAATCAGAAACTGAAAACAACATAGATGGCTTTCTGTGGGTGAATGATTAAACAAACTGTTACATCCATTCCATGAAATAGTACTCGGCAATAAAAAAGAATGAACTATTGCTACATGCAAAATCCTGGATGAATCTCCACCAAATTATGCAGAGGGAAGAAAAGCAATCCCAAAAGTTTATAAACGATATCATTCTATTTCTATAACATCCTTGAAATGACAAAATTATAGAAATGTAAAATGGATTAGTGGTTGCCAGGGGTTAAGGTGGAAGTGGAGTCAGGAAGGATGTGGAGGGATCTTTGTGGGTGATAGAAATGTTGTGTATATTGACTTTTAACAATTTCAATGTCCTAGTTGAGACAATGTATTATAGGTTTGCAAGTTATTACCACTGTGGGAAACTATGTTAAGGGTACACAGGATCTCTCTGTATTATTTCTTACAATTGCATGTAAATCCTGAATCAGGGCATTCTCATTAACTTGAGTGACGATCACCAACCTAAAGAGGCATCTGAGCGGTGGCTTGTTGTCCACTGCCATCTCCACATGTTCTGGAGTGATGTGCCTTCTGCACTTGTTATATCTCTTTTCCCACCAACTCCAAGATATTGGCCGTCAAGTAGAAAATTAGCATTCCCTCAACTGAGGGCTCAGTCATTATGGTAACCAGGTTCCTATCATGGATATTTCTATGCCCACACCTAATCAGGGCTGAATGGACACCAAAGTGTATGTGTCACAAACTGCTGCTCCCTGACCAATGAGGGGTTGGTGCAAGGGGCTACTTTGGATGAGACTGAGAGGCCCCAAATGAAATAGGCTGATGGGAGCAAAATTTACTAAACCCATATCTGGCAAAAAAGATACTTCAGATGTCCTAAAGACATAGGAAGCAGACTCACCTTGGCTCCTCACTAGCTGAGCTACAGTTCCCCTGAGCTGCATGGTCTGCCTTTTTCAGGAGAACCATATACCTAGTGCCTGATTTCATCCATACTCATTTTCCTCCCTGCCATTCCTGAGTACTTGATATTCTTAAAAAAAAAAAAAGTGGGCTTCAATGGAAACTTCTCATTGTATAAAGACATATCTCTAGGTTCTCTGATTCTAGATTTGCATGAATTTGAGCTCCTTTACATCCTTTGTATGTTGAGGTCACTGATAGATATGCACAAGGTCTTGTCATGTAAAGTTTCAAATGTCTGCCCTCTCTTACTATAATAAAATCAGTTTTTCCATCTATTTAGAGATTTATTTTGATACTGACATTCAATAGACATTCTTGTGTCTATTCTTTGTATTTTCTTTTGAACCTCTTATAACATCTTCTCACTTCCTCATGAGTTAAAAAGAATCTTTTAACACACATTCTTTTCATATCTGTATGAGTGTCATGATTTTACCCTATTTTGAAAATTATCTATTCACCATTTTGGAGAAAACACCAATATACCCAATTGATTCACCTACCAGTGCCCCACCAACTTGGGTGACAGTGAAGTATACCACATGCATGGTTAGAGCCCAGGTATGTCTTTTTCTTGGCTCTCCTAGTTTAATCTAAAGGACCAAGGGAACTCTTTTTTTTTTATCTGAAAATTTGTGAGTTTACAGAGAAATCATGCAGAAAATAGAATTTCCATATACCACCCTATTATTAATACCTTTCATTAGTGCGGTACATTTGTTACAATTGATGAAAGACTTTTATTATAATTCCACTATTAACTATACTCCATGTTTATATTAGGGTTCACTGTCTTGTACAATCTTATGGGTTTTTTATTTTTTATTCTTGTAACATACATACAATTTAAAAGTTCCCCTCTTTTAACCACATTTGTTGTGAATGTATTAACAACACTGAATTATACAATAGAACTCTTTTGATTCTCTGATTTTCTCATTTTAATTTTCCAGTCTACTTATTTAGTGTTTGCTTTTTGGGGGGTACATTAAGAGATCATTCCACATTTTTGGCAGCATTTGTTGGAAATTTGTTTTTATGGTATGATCATATAGCGATCTCTTTAGATAGATTAGTGGTTTCTGGAAATCTAGTCTCTGTTGGGTGAGAAACACTGGAAAATCTAGTTTGTCAGCCTTTTGTTGGTCTATTTTCGAGCTTAAGTCAGTAAAGAATTCCACCCTCTGGGAGGAGAACAGCTATTTCATATTGGAAAGGCAGTTTTTCTGTTTCTCTTTGCTCTTGACCCATGGCTCAAATTGTTGATTTGAAGCTATAAGCTCTATTTCTCTATGCCTGTGTGTCTCTGTGTCTGTAATTCAGAAATGCCTTCACCTTTGATTGTATGAGTATGTAATGTTGTCCTCCTGCCATATGGTAGTAATATATTAGATTATAAACTTCTATATTAAAGGAGTTATGTTCTGGTTAGCATATCTAAATAAGTAATTGCTGATATGAATGAAATAGTCTTAAATTCCCTGAAAATAAGGGAATTGAACTACTGACGCTTTAGATACATTAGATTTAAAAAGGTATTCTTTCAGAAGACAACTCAGAACCATTTTAAGAATTTAAAGTTATATAATTTGGGTAAGTATTCATCAAATGTAAATACATGTTCCCAACTGCCCATCCCAGAAAACTGGGAACCATTCTTAACATCTCCCTCTGCCTCACCTCCATATCTAATCATTAAGTCATACCACTTCCAGATCCTTAATATGGCTCCAATAACCCACCCCTAAAATTCCAGCCCAAACCATTATCATCTCTCACCTTGACAAATGTAGAGTCCACTTACTGGCCTTTCTGTACCTTTTCTCACTCCCCTGAAATCCACTTTCCAGAGTAATCAGTTCCAAAGTTAAATCTGATCCCAACACTTTGTTGTTTAAGATTCATTATTGGCTTCCCATTGCCTCTGGGATGAGTTTTATATCTTGAGATGTTCTTTCCTGTTTTTCCTTCACCAGGCTCCTCCACCTCATCTAACAAGTTTCACTTTTAACTTAAGTTTCCCTGGAATCTTGGTCTCATCTCCCAAACTCAAATTTCCCCAACACAACCTACATAGGCTCCTTAACTTTCACTTTACAGGATTTACCTGAAACCAAATAAGTATATAACTCATTATCTGTTTTGTGTGTGATTATGCCATTCCAAGAGGATAGAGGCCTGTCTGTCTTATTCACTTATGTGTCTTCAAGCACAATACACAGTCTGGAACAAAGAACAGACTCAACACTCACTGAATCTATCAACACATGAACTTAAACAAATCTAGCCCCAAATCCTGGCTCCTTTGGTGAATCATGAGCACAGTTTTCCTCTTTAGTAGGATGGAGACAATATTAATGACCTCACAAGGGTGCTGTGAAAATTGCGTGCCCATAAAGAGTTAAGCAAAGAGCATGGGCTCATGAAACACTTGTTAGTTTTGTCAACCAGCATTACTACCTAGAGTGGCAGAGAGAAGGACACTGTGAGATCCAAGCTGGTCAAATAGCTGGCTGCAGGAGTCTTCACAGAGCAGAGTAAACTTGGTGTGCTCATCTGAGTCTCTGCCCAACACATCCTCCAGGGCGAGAGTCTTGATCAAGCCTCCCCTGGGAGCTGACTAGACAAGAGGAGTCTCAGGGCAGCAAAACTCACCGAGACTGAAGCTCACAGACATAGTGCCCATTACTCACTGACAATGAGAAATAAAACTCTCCAGTGGTATATGATTCAATTTATACGAAACATACACAATAAGCTAATCCATAGAGATGGAAAGTATATTAGTGGCTGTCATAGGCTGACGGAAGGGGGAATGAGGAATGAGAGCTAATAGGTAGAGGGTTTCTTTATAGCATAGTAGAAATGCTCTAAAATTGGATAGTGGCAACATTTGCACAATTCTGTGACTATATTAAAGAAATAGTGAATAATAAATTTTACAAGGTTGAATTTTGTGGCATGTGAATTATACTTGTATTGGTCAGCATTCTCTAGGGAAACAGAATCAACAAGAGATATCTGTCAATAGTATGTGATTTTATAAGAGTCTCTCATACAGCCGTGGGGATGCACAAGCCCAGGTTCCACAGGCAGGCTGCAACCAGTGGTGCCAATCAAAGTCCAATGAAGGTTCTTGACGAGTTCTGGGAGGCCATGGCTATCCAAAGACGAGCTGGGAAATTCTCTCTCAATGCTGGAATCACTTCCCCTTTTAAGGCATTCAACTGACTGGCTTAAACATCACTGATTGCTGATGGCAATCTCCCTAATTGATGTAATTGTAATCAGCAATCTACAATTTACCACTGCAGTAAAGTCAATGGTGACTATAGTCCATAAATGCCCTTGTATTACAGCTAGCCCAGTGCTTGCTTGACCAAACAATTGGGCACAATTACCTGGCCAAGTTGACACAATACTCTAACCATCAAATATCACAAAAAAGCTATGTGAGATCTGTTGACAACAGGCTTACCCACTGTCACAAGCCATGCCAAAATTTAAGCTGTTTGGTTTACATGTGCTACAACCATAATGATTTTTAATTAAAATGAATATAAATTACCATTAAAAATGAAAAAATTAAATAATAAAATAAATTGTTGAGTCTCCTTAAATCAATCTAAGATGCAATGCCAATCTATTAAAATAATATTTTATTCAGTTTGATAGGATTCTAAAATTTATAATCCTAACCCAAAATAAATGTTTTAAAATGAAAAAAATGAGTGAATATTCCCATACTAGGTATAAAAAATATTGTAAAATTATGTTATTAAAACCATGTGCTACTAGTAAATTTATATAAATTATACAATGAAATGGAGTAGAAAATGCAGAAACAAAGTTATGTATATATGGAATTTAGCAAACAATTAAGATAATATTTGACATTAGTTGACAAAGGAAGGACTCATTTAATAAATGGTGTTGGAACAATTTGCCTATCCACTTGGAAAGGGAATTTTATACACCTAATTAACCCCATTTACAAAATTACATTTTAGGTGGATTCTAGACCTAAATAAACAATTATTATGATTAGAAGAAAATAAGGAAGAATATTTATACTAACCCTAGATTGTATTCTTAAGCAACAGTCCAAGCTCAAAGGGTATAAGAAATAAAAAAGATACATTTGACTATATAAAAATGAACTATTTCTATATGAAAAAAGAAAATTCTTATTTCCTTCAAGTGACCAACCAATTTCTTTTATCCCCTTCTTACTTAATTTTCCTCCTTAGTTATTATTGCTGCATGAAATATAAATATTTTCCTTGATTATTGACCTTGTTCCTGTACCACAATGGCAGTTCCAAAAGGAGCTGTTTTGCTCTGTTTTATTCACTGCTTTATTCTGTTTTATTCACTGCTGTATCTTCAGGGACAAGAATGGTGCCTTGCACATAGTAGATGTTCAATATATATTTATGTGAATAACAAACATCCTCAGACTATAGCAGCAACTACTCAAAATTCACTTTAAGAAAATTATAATGTTATATTTAAAGGAATTTGTTTGCATTATAATTCAAAAAAAGTTTCCTGGGACAGAAATCAGAAAATGGTTGCTTCTGGGGAGTGGAATTAACTGAAAAGTAGCAGGACTTTAGCAAATAAAAATATAGGATGCCCAGTTAAATTTTAATTTCAAATAAACAACATATAATTTTTAGTATAATTATTTCTCAGGCAATATTCAGGACATACTTATACTGAAAGATTATTTGCTGTTTATATGAATTTCAAATTTAACTAGGCATCCTACATTTTATCTGGCAAACCTAGGCAGAAGGGAACTTTCAGGGGTGAGAGGAATGTTCTCTATCTTGTTTGCATTAGTAGTTTCAAAGATGTATATAACTGTCAAAACAAATTGAAATGAACATTTCAGAAATGTGCATTTTATTAATGCAAAATTATGCTTCAATTAAAAAATCAGGGGTATAAAAATAATTACTCCATTTGCTTCCTGTGGCAGCCCTCTTGTGTGTTCATTTTTATCTTAATCAACAGACTCTGGTTTCTGCTCCAATCTGTGGATTTACAAGGAATTTATTGTACATATGTTTTGGAAAGAAGAGTTATCTGCAGATTGAGTTTGAGTTGAAAAAGAATACCTTGTTTCACAAAACCATTGATTCTATGACACTTCATGTGTAACACTACTAAGAATTTAATCCAGCTGCAGAAACCCAGGGGTTCAATGCATGCTGCTATGAGAAACAGATCAGTATAAACAAAATCTATCTGAATATGTTATTCTAGACTATTTATATTTGAGTCCTGACGAATATATATTTCCTGTACATGTTCTACAGCTGGCTTTTGAATCACGATTTCTTCATTGACCCACATTAACAGCCAATATGACTAATCCTTACAAAATGAAACTCCATGACTTCATGGATACACTAATTTTACTTTGTAGCCTAGCTTGACTATGTTTTTGAAAGCAAGTATAAGAGGGTTGATTTATTTTCATGTGACTTCAAAATTAGTAAAACTGGCTTTCATTTTTAATATATTGTTATGTTGGTGAGAGAAACATAATTATGTTGTTATTTAGAACAGCTTTGGCAAGGATAGAAACAATGTTCCATCTTTATCAGTTATTTGTAATACAGGTATTTTACATAAAAGGAATGAATAAAATACTCGAACAGTTCATTTAAACACTCTGGAAAGGCCAAAGGTTAAAAGTTTATTAGTTTATTCTCCCCTAAATGATGTAACATAGTGTGCAGACTGCTTGAGTTTGAGGTCTATTAAGTGGCTCTACCTCTTAATAGTTTAATAATTTATGGCAAACTACATCATCTCTGTGTGTGTCTCCCAAATTCCTAAATTTTGCAATGGAATAATCAGAGGGCAAATCTTTTTAAATTAAATTGTTATGAGGATTAAACAGGTTAACATATGAGAGGAGTTTATGAAATCACAAGGTATATTACAGGCACTCAATAAACAATAGCTATTTGTGTTATATCAATCAGTTAGTGTTCAACCAGAGAAGTGGAACCAGCATTTATATATATTTATTACAAGGAATTGGCTTATGCATTATGGGGCCAGTGAAGCAAGTTTGAAATTTGTTGAGCACACAGTCAGGAAGGGAAGATCATAAGCAGGCTGGGATTCCAGGAGCAAGGGCTGAAGCTTATTGTCCCAGGCAGTCAGGAAAGGAAAATCACAAGCAAGCTGGAGTCCCATGAGTATGAGCTGTTTGGAGTCTCTGAGCTCAGGGAAAACCTGGACCTTCTTTTATATGACCCAATTAATTAGGTAATGTGCACCCGGGATAACTTCACCTTTAATTAACTTAAAGTCAACTGATTAAGAACTTTTATCACATGTACAAGACCCTTTCACTGCAGCACCCAGATTAGTGATTGATTAACTAAGGACTGTAGTCCAGCCTAGTCAAGTCAAGTTGACACATCAAAAAGTCATCGTATCAGCATGCAATAAAAAAATGCAGAACCAGTAGGAGATGTATATATATATATATATACACACACATATACACATACACACACACACAAGGGATTGACCTTTTGCAATTGTGGGAACTGTAAGGCTGTTGTCCTCAAGAATTATGCTGAAACTTCATTTCCAGGGCAGGCAGGTAGTTGGGAAGAAGAGATGGATATAAAGTGTAGGAGAGCAAGAAGGAGCTGGAACCCACAAGTATGAGCAGCAGTCCAGGAAGATGGACTGAAGCATGTGTCATTTCTTATTCCTCCCTACTTTCATGATAAATGTGTCCTGTAGAAGACTAGAAGACAGGACCCTTTGTCACAGAACTAAACACCTACACATCTGAACCAGGAGTTAGGAAAACGGAAGGAGGATCCAGAGGAAGGTGGAGCAGTTGCAGATCTAGACACTGCCTCACACAAAAGTGAGTCAGAAAATAAATGACAATGTACATAAGCTACAAATACTGCCGCTGCTTCACCTTCACCCTCCAAATCTTACACAAATATCTCTCTTGCACTGGAAACTGGATGAATGACTAGAAATGTACAGGAAATGGAGTTCTTGGGAATATAGTAAAGTCTCACCAAGTTGATGCATTGCAAAGCTACTACAGTCGGTCCTTGTCCTTGACAACTTAACACCCATATACATCTCCTCAAACCATATTTAATATAGAAATACAAACAATAACAAAATCATGCTTTGACCTAACATAAAACAAATATCCCACATACAATTGAAAATATGCTAATCCTTTCCCCAGAATAGGATACAATATCTTTTTTTGTTTGTTTGAAATGATGATCCTTCTTCTTCTACTGATTCATTCTCCCCCATTGATATCCTGACCCAACCCAGGAATGTTGTCATATTGGGGGCACACTGTTGATCTCTGCCACTTGTAGATTAGGTACTTGGAGGTGGCTATAGTTGGGTCAGCTTTGGTGAGTAGAACTCCATGTTGCTAAATCCAAGTATAATCTCTATCACAGCCGTTATGGCCACTTTGTTCATGAGCACATTGGGCAATGACAAGAGTGGCTAGGGAAGAGGCTGACTGAAGTCCATAAAACAGGTCATCTTATTTACCTTTTATTCAAGTTTTTCTCTGCTGAGGGCACTCTTTGGTGGGGATTCAAATGGGACACAAATATTTTCATACTCTGTTCCTATTTGTAGAGGTACATCTACATACCTCTTCCCCGGACATCCTTGCGAACAGTTTTCCAACCATGTTCCTTCCAAATTCCTTATCAACCAGCCAACCCATCAGCATAGTGCATGAGTAAGTGTGGATCTTCTGGTCATCTCTCCTTCCAGGAAAAATTAACAACCAGGCACAATGCTTTAGGTTCTCCTCTCTGGGAGGATTTCCATTCACCACAGCCCTTCAGGGATATCCCATATGTCTTCTGCACAAGCCAAATAGGAGAAATGGATGGGGATATGGTTACAATTTACTACCCTTGCATCTCACAAGACCTTGATTGTGGAAGTCATCTCTACAATCCCTCCAGGAATGTGGTATTGCTTTCTATTTACTATTTGTGTCATTTGAGGCAGTTATATTGGCTTTTTTTTGGCCCTTCCTATTACAATATTCCTCATTCCATGGTTCAGGGATCCAAAGTGGGGATTTTGTCAGTTGCTAACTATGTCTGTTCCATTCATGCATGTTAGAAATATAGAAATGACTATAGGGTAGGTTTAGGAATTTTTACAATCACTTCAATAGTTGTTTCTTCAAATGCCATTCCACTTTTATTTGAACAAGAAAATAAGCTTCCAGGGAATTGGAAAATAGGCAGCAGATGATATTTTATAAAGTAAAATAACTATGAACACTCACCCTAGAATATGCCATGACTCTCCCAGACACAGCAAAGTCGAGGTAATAGGCTCATACACTTTTATTTTCTGCTTAGTGATTCCTGTTACATAATTTTGAAATGGTTTCTTATAAACATGTGTTCCATATCCTTCATCTTCTATGTTTTTGTAAATAGATATTTCTATCATTTCTAAAAATCTTTTGTATACATGTTATAAGACAATAATTCTAAATCCTAAAGCAGTCCTTTGTTTTCTCATTAAGGAACAGTTCTTCAGGGTACAAATTTGTTTATATTTTATGTCCTTTTGAAGGATAATTAAGTTATTCCTAAAAGAAGTTCAGATATAATATGTGGCAAATGAAAAATGTTCTTCCTATAACATGAATAATGTTATTTACCCAAATCTCAAAAAAAAAATGTAGAACATGACTTGTAAACTGAACTGAGTTATTTGTCATATATATGCTATAAAATTTTAAGTGAAAATTATTCTAAGAATGAATAATAAATATAGTCAAAACAGATCTTGGAATGAATAAATACAGTCAACTTCCAGCTTCCAGCCAAGTTGGAGTAAGAGGAATCAGATTTACCCTCTCCCCTAAAAAAGAACCAAAAACTAAAAAGAAAAGGAAAGAAAATTTCAGGACATGATAAATAAGGCAGTGAAGGGTCAGAACAAAGTCCTGAAAGAAAGGATTAAAAATATATGTTCTTGGTGTTTAAAAAAAAAAAAGTTCTATGATTACCCCAATTTATTCCTTTGAGAAAGTTTCCAGGTAATGGCATAGAGAGAGGAAAAATAGGCATAGTCTAGGAGAATCTCTGCATTGTGAAAATGGACCTGAGAGTCCTGGGAGACTAAATTCACACAACAGAGATGAGAGAGCTGTACAGAAAGAGAACCACAGAACTGCAGAGTGTCCCCTCTCAAGTATTCAGTGGAAAATTGGTCAGCACATGTATGTAAGGAAACTACCCAAGGCCAGGGAAAGAATGGCCTAAAATGTTTGGAGGTTAACAGTTCTGCGCACTTACATAGAGACAGAAATAGTGACTTTCCCACTAACCAGACTGGGAAACCTCAAATTTCATGGGACATTGGGTAGAATGAACAGAGGAATCATGCCTCAGTAGTGAGGATATTTAGCCCTAGATTGAGCACTGTTCCAGTCTCACCTAACAAATCTGAAAAGGATAATCCAAAGGATCAAACTGGTTCCATGTAAATTGACTGTGTACAAGAAAAATAATCAAGAATTTTTATAGGAATAAAAAAATATCCAGCAACCAACAAGGAAAAATCACAATATTTTATACTCAAAAAAAAAATTTCCAGGAGGGCCAAGAAGCATGAAAATATGACCCACATTGAGGAGTTCAATCAATAAATGAAAACCAACTCAGGGGATGTGGGCCCTCCTGGCCACCCGCTGTATGGGGCTCCATCTTTCCACAGGAGCTGTGGCCATGCTGCATCATGTCCCCCAGCTGGCAGGGGTTGGGGTCGGAGCAACAGGCCCTCAGGTGGAAGGCTGGATGGTGCAAGCCAGAGAGATGGAGGTAGAGAAGGAGGGGGGAGCTTCTGCTGCCCTGGTATGCACAACATTCCTGCATGCTTGACTCAGAGATCAAGTGGGTTGCGAGGATTCTGAAGCTGACCTGAACCAAGTGGCAGGTGGCCAAAGGGAAGGTGCTGGTCCACACACTGGGCAGGTGGCCTGTCATAGTCGCGGTGGTGGTGCCCACCACAACTCCCAACAGCAAGCTCATCTTCAGCAGAAGAAACTTGGAACAGGTGACAGAGAGTATCAGAGGCTCACTAGAAATCAGGTTTGTCTTTCGGAATGGGGAGAAAATGGCCCCACTGACAAAGAAAGAACTTGAAATTGCTTGGGGCATGGAGGTTTTTGACTGGCTCACAATTGTTCTTCACATTTTCCACTGCAATGCCAGAACTAAGGAGTCAAGACTGCAGATTGCATTGGCCAAAATATTCCCCCTGATCAGGTCAATCTGAAAGACAGTGTGCCTCAACTAGATGGAGGAGGAGGGGGCTCTCCCTATATCATGGGGTCAGAGAATCTTTCATGCAAGTACAGCAATGTCTCCTGAGAGCTTCCATTTTGCTCAAATGTGGCCACTCTCTAAGCCAAACTCAGCATGTAAATGCATTACCTTCCTCCCAGTGTGGGACATAGTAAAGACAAATGAGTTTATATGGCTAAGAGACTTCAAAATGAGTCAGGAGGTCATCAGAGGGTTCGTGCTTATGCACATCTCAACAGGATCCCAGAGAGAGACAAACTAGATACAACCACATGTACTGGTGCTCCTGAAGTCTATGGAGACACCCAGATCCTAGGGTCATGACAGATGGCTCTAGAGTTCAGTGCCTTGTCAGTGGGCCCTATTTTGGAATTTGTGCTCCTAGGTGTGATGGAGTTGGACTCAGATGTGACCTTTCTCTGCATGCCACTTCTGTCACTTTTACTAAATCTGTTGTTGGCACTGGGGTTGGTTTATGCTCAGGATACTTGAAACTTTGGACTATCCTTGTGCCCACTGGGCCCTGAAACTTAGCAGAGTTGCAACATCTACTCTCCAGTTCATTGGACTTACCCAGGTCAGCTAACAGGGATGTGCAGATGATCAAGCACTACACCAGGGAACCAAGAAAGTCTACAGCTGCAAGCAGGAAAATTCCATCTATCAGCCACGTGGTATCTAAGCCTCCTCTCGATTTAGAGGTGGAGTGGACATTGCCATCCCAGGGTCCTCAGGTTAGAGTAATAAAATATGGATTAGAGTGGGCTTACTGGTATTCTACTATAGAATTATTGTGACTCTAGCAATGGGAGAACTTATATCATTGATGTGGAGACTGTGGCCACAGGAGTTGCTGAGGGCAGGTAGAGGGAAAAATATTGTCCTCAATGATATTGCAGGGACAGATGCAGGACATTATATATCCTGCCATAACCCACTGAATGGACTGGGAGAAAGTGTAAACTACAGCAGAAACTATAATCCATGCCATACAACAATACCCTAAAATGTACTCATCAAATGCAGTGCATATACCATACAAATGAAAGAAGTTGTCAATGTGGGAGGAGTGGGTGGTGTGGGGAGTGGAGTATATGGGAAACTCATATATTTTAATGTAATATTTTGTGTGATCTATGTATATATTTTTTAAAAGATAATAAAAATAAATGAAAAAGAAAGAAAATGGAGACAACTGGCAAGACAGCAGCAGAGTAAGACCCTCCTACAGTCAGCTTGTGCTTCAGGGCAGTTAGTAATCACCTGGAGCTATCAAAAGCACCTGTTTGGGGGCTCCAGAAGACCAGAAGAGCATCCTGCAACATCCTTGAAAAAATGGAAGGAGGAGACTGCCAATCTGCAGAGAAGATTTGTAAGTACAGCACTCTACACCCCAGAGGCCAGTGCCCATCCTACACTGGAGGCACAAGCAACCTTGAGAGCTATTCCAAGGCTGGAACTGGAAGCTCCATTTCCCAAAAATGGGGGAGGAAGAGATGGTTGGGCACCAACTTCAGCTACTAATTAGTAAACTCAGAGGACTTATGTATAACCCTAAGAACAGCAAAAATTTGAACTTGTCCAAGTCAAAAATAGGCCAGTAGCCACCATCTTAACTCTGCCTGGTACAAGGGGAAGCAGGGCAGACTGAAAATCCAAGCACTGGTAGGGACCAGCTTCTTTCCATCCAGATTGCAGCTATAGCACAAGCCCCAGCCCCATCTCCAGCAGGGAGAAGTTTCACCAGCCTATCCAGGTAACTGTGGGTACATTTGATTGGCACAGACTGACTAATCAGTAGTCTACTGGGGCAACTGCAATCATCTTGGACCCACACTGCATAGATTGTTGCCCACACCTGCAGCTCCATCACCACCCCAGGCAGAGGAGAAAGGGGTGTGAAGCTTCACCAGTCTCTCTGGGTAACTACAGTCTAGGCTTGCACAACTTGGATTATTCCACACAGCTATGGGTCTGCCCCTACCTGTTTAAAAGGAGAAAGTTGGGAGAAGCTTCATTGGCCCATAGGGCAATGAGGGCAGCTTAAGTTTCCACAGCTTACAGCACCAACTAAATCCTTAGCTGCAGCAAGGGAGAAAGGGCAGGAAGTCCTAAACTAAAGAGAAAAACTTCACCCAGAATGAATACTATAGTAAGCCAGATGCCAAGACACCAACAAAATTTACAATCCACACCAAGAAACAAGAAGATTTGGCCCAGTTAAAGGAACAAGATAAGTCTCCAAATGACATAAAGGAGTTGAGACAACTAATTCTAGATGTTCAAACAATTCTCCTTAATAAAGTCAATGAGATGGCCAAAGAGATTAAGGATATTAAGAAGATATTGGATGAGCACAAAAAAGAATTTGAAATCATATATACAAAAATAGGAGATATTAAGGGAATGAAAGTTGCAATAAATGAAATTTTGAAAACACTGGTATCATATAATAGCAGATTTGAGAAAGCAGAAGAAAGGATTGGTGAGCTTGAAGAAATGGCCTCAGAAGGCAAACATACAAAAGAACGGTTGAAGAAAAAAATGAAAAAAAATGAACAAGGTCTCAGGGAACTAAATGATGGCAAGAGATATGCAAATATATGTGTCATGGTCATCCAAGAAGGAGAAGAGAAGGGTAAAGGTGCAGAAGGAAAATTTGGAGAAATAATGGTAGAAAATTTCCTAATTCTATTGAAGGACATACATATCCATGTCCAAGAAGCACAACGTACTCCCATCCAAAAAATCCAAATAGACCAACTCCAAGACATATTCTAATCAGAATGTCAAATGCCAAAGACAAAGAGAGAATTCTGAGAGCAGCAAGAGAAAAGCAATGAATAACATATAAGGGAGACCCAATAACATTAACTGCATGTTTCTCACGAGAAACCACGGAGGCAAAAGGACAGTGGTATAATGTATTTAATGTACTGCAAGAGAAACACTTCCAGTCAAGAATCTTATATCCAGAAAGAATGTCTTTCAAAAATGAGGCTGAGTTTAGAATATTCACAGATAAACAGAAACTGAGAGAGATTGTAACCAAGAGATTGCTTTGCAGGAAATACTAAACAGTGTGCTATAGCCTGAAAAGAAAAGACGGGAGATAGAGGTCTGAAAGAGAGTCTAGAAATGAAGATTATACCAATAAAAGTGTCAAAAGAGTGGTGAAAATGAAATATGACAGATAAAACCGAAATATTCAGGAATAAACTTAATGATGCAAAACACTTGTATTCAGAAAACTATACCTCATTGTTAAAAGAAATTTTAAAAAAACTAAATATTTGGAAGAATATTCCATGCTCATGGATTGGAAAACTAAATATCATTAAGATGCCAATTCTACTCAAATTGATATAATGATTCAATGCAATCCTGATAAAAATTCCACCAGTATGTTTTAAATAAATGGAAAATATGATTATCAAATTTATTTGAAAGGGTACAAAGTCCTGAATAACCAGAAACATCTTAAAAAGGAAAAGCAAAGTTGGAGGACTCTCATTTCTGTACTTTAAATCATATTACCTAGCTACAGTGGTAAAAACAACATGATAATGGCATAAAGACAGACACATAGACCAATGGAACCAAATTGATGGTTCAGAAACAGACTCTCACATGTATGGTCAAGTGATTTTTGACTAGCCTGTCAAACCCACCCAGCTCAGGCAAAACAGTTCATTCAACAAATGATGATGAGGGAACTGGATATCCATAGCCAAAAGAAAGAAAGCGATCCCCTATTTCACACTTGATACAAAAGTTAACTCAAAATTAATAAAAAACCTAAATATAAAAGCAAGAACCATAAAGCTTCTAGAATAAAATGTAGGAAAATATCTTCAAGCCCTGGTGGTAGGTTGTAGATTCTTAAAGAAGATAAGAGGAGGACTGAGATGTTTAATATATGTAGAGGTTTTAACTAGCTAAAAGTGCAGAAATGGACAGAGTTGATGATGACACATTAGAGTTAGTAACAGCTGGTTTTTAAATGGGGATGTGACTCAAAAGGGTAGTCTAGGAATGTAAATGCCAATTGAAAGAAAGTTAGAGAATAGTTTAGGGATTGAAAAGCACAGTCAACCCAGCGATGGATGAAAATTGTGGTTGATGGTACAGAAGCAAGAGTGTCCTTTGTGAGATAGAGCAAATGTACATCACTATTGCAGGGTGGTTGGAATGTGGAGATGTATGGGAAAAATACAACTGGAGTAACCTATGAACTATGGTTAACAGTAATAATGTAATATTCTTGCATCTATGCCAAAGATGTACTGTGTTGATAATGGGGAAGTATGGAAAATGTGTGCCAAATGTATGCTATGGGCCTGGTAATAACTGGATGATATTATCTCATAATCTGTAACAAATGTTCCACCATGGTGAGTTGTGTTGATAGAGGGGTGTTGTTTGGGAACTCTGCCTATGTGCATGATTGTTTTGTCAAGTTTACAACTTCAGTCAAAAAATATTTTTAAAAGATAATAGTAGGGTGGACTGGTGGTACAGCTAAAGGCAGAAATAGAAGACTCTCAGTGTGGGCAGAGATGACCAAAGCCTTGGGTTCTAGGGGGCTGTAGCCTGGCACTAAGTCCTCCTTTTCGTGATCTTCCAGGATGGGGTCAGCAGTGGGTCAGGCAGATGCAAACTGTGCAGAGGAGACACAATGCTGGCCTTTGGTCTCGGGTTTTGCTGATGTCCTTCACATGGTGGATCAGATCTGCGCATGCCACATCTTTGAGGATGGCTGAGAAGGACCCGATCACACTGAGCAGTGACTGGGTGAGGGAGCCAGACCTTCATGAAAGAAGGATCGAGTTTCTCTTGTGCAAGGGTTTCACAGATGACACAAACTGCCATGCTTTGCTTTTCTCCATGGTAGCATTGGAGAAATAATTAAAATAACATGGTATGCCAGCCGGAGAACTCTCCACAAAGGTAGACGCAAAAGAGAAGTTTTACTACTGAGCAAGCATCAAGCCAGGCTACAGCACATCACAAGCATTGCACACAGTGAACAAAAGCTCACCCTTTTACACAGCCAAGCATATTAAACCAGTGCATTCAAGTTGTCTTTTTTAAAAACTTACATGTTTAGACAAGCAGGAAGTTGCATCTTGGAGAAAAACTTCCACAGAAACAGATAGAAGTCAGTCCTCCTTGTGGTTCCCATTTTACAGACACCCTCTAGGGCTTCAGAAAGGGCTTTCCTGGGATGCAAAATTACCTAGAGTCTTTCAGCTTCTAAAAAGATTTACATGCACCACAGAAAGACAGGGAGAGCACTTGCAATTTCAAGTTTTCTAAGGGAAACAGTAATGAGGTATGTGTGTGGGAAGGGGTAGTTCTCTTTCCCTTTTGGCACCAGGAAAAATTTTTACTAATAGAATTTTGGGTATTTTTTTTTAGATTTGTATCTACCCTTACAGTAGTTAGTGTTTTTGAGTTGTCCCAGAATTTCATCATTCAGTGATAACTGATTAAAAATAATAAAACCTCTAACCCTCTCCTACTGAGCATTAAAATGGTGAGTGTGAACTTTCCAAAAGGCTGGGAGAAGGCAATCGTATTTTATTCAGGGTGCAGTTTTTCTCTTAGTTTATGGTTGTGCAGAGGGAGCCAAGGACATAATTGGTGCTATAAGCTGTAGAGGCTCAAGCTGTCCTCATTGCTCCAGGCACCAATGAAGCTTCTCCGAACTTTCTTCTTTGCTAGGGGTAGGGACAGTGTCGCAGTTGTGTGGATTTCAGAAGGCAGAAGAAAGGATTGGTGAGCTTGAAGAAATGGCCTCTGAAAGTGAACATACAAAAGAACAGATAAAACTCAAACAGTGAGGAATAAACTTAACCAGTGATGTAAAGCACTTACATTCAGAAAACTGCAACTCAATGTTAAAAGAAATTAAAAAAAGGGCTAAATAACTGGAAGAATATTCCATGCTCATGTATTGGAAGACTAAATATCATTAAGATGTCAATTCTACTTAGATTGATATACATATTCAATGCAATCCTGATAAAAATTCCACCAGCATTAAAAATAATAATAATAAAATCACCATCATCAAATTTATTTGGAAAGGTGAGAGGTCCTGAATAGACAGAAACATCATAAAAAGGAAAAGCAAACCCTCATCTCCAGACTTTAAATCATATTACCTAGCTATAGTGGTAAAAACAGTATAGTACTGGCATAAAGACAGATGCACAGACCAATGGAACCAAATTGATGGTTCAGAAACAGACCTCACATGTATGGTCAAGTGATTTTATTTTTTAAATTTTATTGAAGCATATCATTCATACATGAACATGCATAAACAATAAGTGTATAGTAAAGCTTGTGAAGTTACAAAATAAACACATATAGCATCACACAGGGGATTCATACATCACCCCTCCACCAACTCTTTGCATTGTTGTGAAACATTTTTTACAAACTATGCAAGAGCATCGTTAAAATATTACTACCAACTATAGTCCTTATCTTACATTTGGTGTATTTTTCCCCCAACCCATATTATTTTTTAAAAATACATTTTTGTTACAGATATTGTGAATTTGCAAAACAATCATACAAATGCATAGATTTCCTGTACAACTTCACACCCTGGTGGAACATTTGTTACAGATTATGAGACAATATCATCAGACTTTTACGACCAATCTTGGTCCATATCATACATCTGGCCCACTTTTCCCATACACCTCCATTATCAACACAGTACCACTTTGGCATTGATGCATGAATATTATAGTATTGCTATTAACAACAGTCTATAGGTCACACCAACTATAGTTTTCCCATGCTTCTCCATATTCCCATCACCCTGGAATAGTGATGTGCATCTTCTCTAGCTCACAGAAGGACTCTCTTGCATTTGTACCCTTAACCACAATTCTCAACTGCCTCTGGGTTCACTGTATTATTCAGTCCCTAGATTATTCTTTAGCTTTCTTTCTATTGACATTTACTTTCCCAGACTACCTTTTTCAGCCACAATCCCATTTATAAACCAACTGCTACTCACTATAATGTGTTACTATCAACTCTATTCACTCCACACTTTTATAGTCAAGTTAATTAAAACTTCTACATATATTAAGCATCCACAGTTCTTCTCAACACTGCTCTTATCTTCTAATAACCTATACTCTAGGTTTTAATTCCATGTGTTTATTATTTGCATTTAGTTCATATTAATGAGACCATGCAATATATGTCTTTTTGTGTCTGACTTACTTCACTTAATAGAATGTCTTCAAGACTCATCCATATTATCACATATGTACCAAATTCATTTTTTCTACTACAGCATAGTATTCCATCATATGTATATACCACATTTGTTTATCCATTCATTGGTGGATGGATGCTTGGGTTGTTTCCATCTTTTGGCAATTGTGAAAAATGCTGCTATTAACATTGGTGTGCAGATGCTTGTTCATGCCATAGTTTTTAGTTCTTCTGGATATATTCCTAGTAGTGTAATTGCTGGATCGTATGCCAGTTCTATATTTAGCTTCTTGAGGAACTGCTAGATTGTCTTCCACAGAGGCTGCACCATTTTATACTCCCACCAGCAGGGAAGGAGTGTTCCTATTTCTCCACATCCTCTCCAGCACTTATTGTTGTCTGTTATTTCAATAATGGCCATTCTATGTGGTATTAGATGATATCTCATTGTTGTTTTAATTTGTATTTCCCTAATAGTTAGTGATAGGGAGCATTTTTTCATGTGCTTTTGGCCATTTGTATTTCCTCTTTGGAGAAATGTCTATTTAAATCTTTTGCCCATTTTTTAATTGGATTGCTTGCCCTTTAATTGTTGAGTTGTATGATCTCTTTATATAGAATGAAAATCAAACCCTTATTTGATAAGTTGTTTCCAAATATTTTCTCCAATTGACTGGGCTGCATTTTCACCTTCTTGATGAAGTCCTTTGACTCATAGAAATGTTTAAGTCTGAGGAGGTCCCATTTATCCTTGTTGTCTTTCCTTGCTCATGCCTTTGGTGTAAGATTTAAGAATCAACCACCTACCACCAGTTCTTGAAGATGTATCCCTACATTTTCTTCAGGAGCTTTATTGTACTTCATTTTATATTTAGGACTTTGATCCATTTTGAGTTAATTTTTGTATAATATGTGAGATAGGGGTCTTCTTCTTTCTTCTGGCTATGGAAATCCAGTTCTCCCAACACAATTTGTTGAGTAAACTCTTTTGCCCCAACTGGGAAGGCATGACAGACTTGTTAAGAATCACTTGACTTTAGATGCGAGGTTTCTGAACCATGAATTCGGTTCCATTGGCCTATGCGTCTATTTTTATGCCAATATCATGCTGTTGTTACCATTGTAGCTAGGTAAAGTCTGGAAGTGAGACTCCTCCAACTTCACTTTTCCTCTTTAAGATATTTCTGGCTATCCAGGGCCTCTTACCCTTCCAGATAAATTTGATAATTGTGTTTTTCATTTGTTTAAAAAATGCTGGTAGAAAAGTAAAAACAAGTAAAAAGTACAAAATAAATAAATAAAAGGAAAAAATGCTGGTGGAATTTTTATTGGGATTGCATTGAATCTGTATATCAATTTGGGTAGAATTGACATCTTAAGTATATTTAGTCTTCCAATCCATGAACATGGAATGTTCTTCCAATTATTTATGTCTTTTTAAAATTTCTTTTAGCAATGCATTATAGTTTTCTGAATACAAGTGCTTTGCATCCTTGGTTAGGTTTATTCCTAAATACTTGATTCTTTTAGTTGCTATTGTAAATGGAATTTTTTTCCTAACTTCCTCCTCAGATTGTGCATAATTAGTTTACAGAAACACCACTGATTTTTGTGTATTGATCTTGTATCCTGGCACTCTACTGAAATCATTTATTAGCTCTAGCAGCTTTGTTGTAGTTTCTTGGGGACTTTCTAGATATACAATCACATCATCTGTGAATAGTGAAAGTTTTAATTCTTCCTTTCCAATTTGGATGCCTTTTATTTCTTTTTCTTGCCTGATTGCTCTAGCTAGAACCTCTGGCACTATACTGAACAACAGTGGTGACAGTGGGCATCCTTGACTTGTCCCTGATCACAACAGGAAAGTTTTTAGTCTTTCATCATTGAGTACACTATTAGCTGTGGGTTTTTCATATACAGCCATTATCATGTTGAGAAAGTTTCCTTCAATTCCTATTTTTGTAATATTTTTATCAAGAAAGGAAGCTGTGTTTTTTCAAATGCCTTTTCTGTATCAATTGATAAGATCATGTGATTTTTCTTCTTTGATTTATTAATGTGGTGTATTATGCTGATTGATTTTCTTGCATTGAACCAGTCTTGCATGCTTGGTATAAAACCCAATTGATCATGATCTACAATTCTTTTAATGTGTTGTTGGGATTTGATTAGCAAGTATTTTATTGAGGATTTTTGCATCTGTATTCATTAGAGAAATGGGTCTGTAATTTTCTTTTTTTTTTTTTTTGTAATATCTTTATCTGGCTTTGGTATTAGGGTGATATTGACTTCATAGAATGAGTTTGGGAGCATTCCTTCTTGTTCAATTTTTTGGGAGAGCTTGAGTAAGATTGGTATTAAATCTTTGAATGCTTGGTAGAACTTGCTTGTGACATCATCTGGCCCTGGGCTTTTCACTTTGGAGAGCTGTTTGATGACTGTTTCAAACTTTTTAATTGTGATTGGTTTGTTGAGGCCTTCTATTTTTTCTAGTGTCAGTGTAGGTTGTTTGTACATTCCTAGGAATTTTTCCATTTCATCTACATTGCCTAGTTTTTTAGCATAAAGTCATTCATAATATCCTCTTATGATCTCCCCTATTTCTGTGGGGTCAGTAGTAAGGTTCCCCTTTTCATTTTTTATTTCATTTATTTGCATCTTCTCTCTTTTTTTCTTAGTCAGTCTAATTAAGGGTTTGTCAATTTTGATAATCTTCTCAAAGTACCAACTTCTGGTTTTGTTAATTTTCTCTATCGTTTATTTGTTCTCAATTTCATTTATTTCTGCTCTGATCTTTGTTATTTCATTCCTATACTTGCTTTGGGATTAGCTTGCTGTTCTTTTTCTAGTTCATCCAGCTGTGTAGTTAGGTCATTGATTTTAGCTCTTCTTTTTTAATGTAAGCATTGAGGGCTATAAATTTTCCTCTCAATACTGCCTTTGCAGCATTATATAGATACTGATATATTATAGTCTCATTGTCATTCATCTCAAGATATTTCTTGATTTCTCTTGAAATTTCTTCTTTGACCCACTGATTACTTAAGAGTATGTTGTTTAATCTCTATATATACGTGAATTTTCCTTTTATTTGCGGCTTGTTGATTTTCAATTTTATTCCATTATGATCAGAGAAAGTGCATCGTTAATTTTGATTTTGTGGAATTTATTGAGATCTTCTTTGTGATACAACATGTGGTCTGTCCTGGAGAAAGATCCATGAGAATTTGAAAAGAATGTATACCCTGCTGTTTTGGGGTGCAATGTTCTCTGTATGTCTATTAAGTTTAGTCCATTTATCATATTATTCAAGCTCTCTGTTTCTTTATTGATCTTCTACCCAGATGGTCTATCCAATGCTGAGATTGGTGTATTGAAAATTCCAACTATTACTGTAGAGATGTCTATTTCTCCCTTCAGTTTTGCCAATGTTTGCCTCATGTATCTTGGGCATCCTGGTTAGATGCATATATATTTATGACTGTTATTTCTTCCTGGTGAATCATCCCTTTTATTAATATGAAATTCCTTCCTTGTCTCTAATAACAGTTTTACTTTTAAAGTCTATATCATCAGATATAAGTATAGCTACTCCAGCTTTTTTTGGCTACTGTATGCATGGAATATCTTTTTCCAATGTTTCACTTTCAATTTATTGGTATCCTTGGGTCTAAGGTAAGTCTCTTGCAGACAACATATAGATGGTTTATATTTTCTTACCCATTCTGCCAGTCTGTGCCTTTGGATTGGGGAGTTTAATCCATTATCATTCAATGTTATTACTGTAAAGGCAGTTCTTATTTCATCCATTTTGATCTTTGCACTTCATCTGTCATTTTATATTTGACACTTTTAGTTACTGTTACTGAAACAGTTGTCATTTCTAGACTCTCTTCCAGGCCTCTCTCCTGTCTTTTCTTTTCAGGCTGTAACACTCCCTTTAGTATTTCCTGCAAAGCTGGTCTTTTTGTTATACACTCTCTCAGTTTCTGTTTATCTGTGAATATTCTAATCTCACTATGAATTTTAAAAGATAATCGTGCTGGGTATAAAATTATTGGCTGACAGTTTTTCTCCTGCATTATCTTAAATATATCATATCACTGCTTTCTTGCCTCCATGGTTTCTGATGAAAATCCAGCACTTAATCTTATTGGGTATCCCTTATATGTTATGCATTGCATTTCTCTTGCTCTTCTCAGAATTCTCTCCTTTTCTCTAGCATTTGACATTCTTATTAGTATGTGTCTAAGAGTTGGCCTATTTGAATTTATTTGAATGGGAGTATGCTGTGCTCCTTGGACATGGATATCTATGTCCTTCAATAGTGTTGGGAAATTTTCTACCATTATTTCTTCAAATATTCCTTCTGCCCCTTTCCCTTCTCTTCTCCTTCTGGGACACCCATGACATGTATATTTGCATGTCTCTTGCTGTCATTTAATTCCCTGAGACCCTGTTCAATTTTTTCCATTCTTTTCATTATCTCTTCTTTTGTTGGTTCATTTCTGGAGGCCATGTCTTCAAGCTCGTTGATCCTTTCTTCTGCTTCTCAAACTTGCTGTTATATGCCTCCAGTGTATTTTTTATTTAATTTATTGCACCTTTAATCTCCACAAGTTCTGCTATTTTTCTATGTATGCTTTCAAATTCTTCTTTGTGCTCATCCAATGTCTTCTTAATATCTTTACTCTCTTTGAATTTATTAAGGAGATTTGTTTGAACATCTAAGATTAGTTGTCTCAACTCCTTTATGTCAACTGCAGGCTTATCTTTTTCCTTTAATTGGGCCATCTCTTCCTGTTTCTTGGTATGGATTGTAAATTTTTGTTGGTGTTTCCACTCTGGCTTGCTAGACGTATTTATTCTGGGTGCAGTTTCTCCCTTTAGTGTAGGGAATTCTTATCTTTTCTCCATTGCTGGTTGTGTAGTAGGAGCCAAGGATGTAGTTGGTGCTGTAAACTATGGAGGATGAAGCTGCCCACATTGCCCCAGGAAGTGATGAAGCTTCTCCCAACTTTCTCCTCTGTCAAGGGTAGGGACAGATCTGCAGTCATGTATAATAATCCAAGTTGGGCACAACAAGACCGTCTGTAGTCACCCAGTGACACTGATGAAGCTTCACATCCCTTCCCCTCCTGCCTTAGGCAAGGATGGAGCTATAGTTTTGGTCAACAATCTATGCTGTGTGGGTCCAAAATGACCACAGTTGCTCAGGTAAACTGATGTAGCACCAGACCCTCTCCCTGCTAGGAGTGGGAATGAACCCTCTGGAATGCCCAACAATCTAATCTCTGTGGGCCAAATATGCTTGTAGTTGCCCTGAGAGGCTAATGGAGTACTGTCCCTTCTGACCTTTAGGGGATGGGAACAGAACCACAAATGCTTAACAGTTCAGTCCTGTAGGCTGAAAATACCCACCATTGCCCAGAGAGGCTGAGGAAGCACCAGTCCCCCTCCTATCCTATTGGGGGTGGAGGTGGATTCATAGGCATCCATTAGTCCCATCCATGCAGGCTGAAGATCTGCCATTACCCAAAAAGGCTGTGGAAAGACTAGCACCTTTCTTTTCTATTGAGGGGTGAGGGTGGGTCCACAAGAACCCACCAGACCAGGCTGTGTGGGCCAAAAGCACCTGCAGTTATCCAGAGAGACTGGGCAAAAACAATCTGTCTCTTGTTCTATTGAGGATGGAGGTGGCTCCACAGGTGCCCAATGGTCGGGCTTGTGCAGCCCAAAACTGTCTGAAGTTGCTCTGAGAGGTTGAGGCAACACAAGCCCCCTTCTATCCTGTGGGGGGACAGAGGTGGAGTAGGGCTCATAGGCACTCAACAAACCTGTTTGTGTAGACTGAAAACTCCTGCCATTGCCTGGAGAGGCCAAGGATACCCAGCTCCTCCCTTATTCTCTTGGGGTGCAAGGATGCAGCCCCAGGTGTCCAACTCTTCAGCCTGTGCCAGCAGAAAGCACTTGCAGTTGCCTTGAGAGCCTGCTGCAGGTCCCACTATCTACCTCTCTGTTGGAGGTGGGGCTGGAGCCTAGACTAGGGCTGCAGTCCGATGCTGGTGGAAAGAAGCCAGTCCCTAACTTCACTGGATTTCAGTCAGCCAGGCTGCCCTTCATGCTGGAGGATGGAGTCAAAATGGCTGCTACCAGACTTTCCTGCTTGAACAGGCTCAGAATCTAGCTGTCTCTAGGATTAAACGTTAGCCAGCCAAATCCATGAATCAGTAGCTGAGGTCAGTGGACATCTGTCACTTCCTCCACCATTTATGGGAAATGGAGCTTCCAACTCCAGCCAGGAATAGCTTGAGGTGGCTTGCACCCCCCTAGAGTAGGATAGGCACCAGCCTCTGCGGGTTTGCTCCTGGCTTCCCAGAGAGGTAGTGCAGGTGCCCCTAGCTTCCTCCCTGCAGAGGTGGGACTGGGGTTTAGGCTAGACCTGCAATCCAACCTGGGTGGAAAGAAGCCAGTCCTTACAAACACTATGATTTTCAGTCAGCACCGCCTCCCCTTGTGCCTGGCGTGGAGTAAAAATGGCAGCCACCGGCTTCCCTCTGACCTGGACAGACTCAAAGTTTAGTTGTTCCTAGAATTCTACTTCAACCTGCTGAATCCACTTATCAGTAGCTGGAGTCCGTACCACACCATGTTTTCCTCCTGTTTTTATTGGGGGAAATGGAACTTCCAACTCCAACCATGGAATAACTCCCATAGCGGCTTGCACACCATGGGCACCAACCTCTGTGGTGCGGATTGCTCTACTCACGATTCCCCTGGCAGATGGGTAGTCTCCTCCTTCCACACTCTCAAGGATGTTGCAGGATACTCCTCTGCTGTCCTGGGTCCTCCAAACAGGTGCTTTAGGTAGCTCTTGGTGACCACCAACTGCCCTGTTTCACTAGCTGACTCCAGGAGCTCCTTCCATCAATCTTGTCAAGTGATTTTTGACTAGCCTGTCAAACCCACACAGCTTGGGCAGAACAGTCCATTCAACAAATGGTGCTGAAAGAACTGGATATCTATACCCAAAAGAAGGAAAGAGGACCCTTATCTCACACTTTATCCAAAAATTAACTCAAAAAGGATAAAAAATCTAAAAACAAAAGCAAGAACCATAAAACTTCTAGAAGAAATTGTAGGAAAATATCTTCAAGACTGGTATTGGGTGGTGGATTATTAAAGGAGATAAGAGAAGAACTGAGATGGACTAGTGATGTTTAATGTATGTAGAAGTTTTAATTAGCTTTACTGTATAAGTGTGGAAATGTATAGAGTGGATGGTAACACATAGTGAGTAAACAGCTAGTTTATAAATGGGGATGTGGCTGAAAATGGTAGTCTAGGTATGTAAATACCAATTGACAGAATGCTAGAGAATAATCTAGGAACTGAATAGCACAGTAAACCAAGAGGCAGATGAGAATTGTGGTTGATGGTACAGATGCAAGAGTGTCCTTTATGAGCTAGAGCAAATGTACATCACTACAGCAGGGTGTTGGGAATGTGGAGAAGCATGGGAAAAATATAGCTGGAGAGATCTATGGACTCTGTTTAGTAGTAATAATATAATATTCTTGCATCTATGCAAAAGATATACTGCGTTGATACTGAGGCAGTATGGAAAATGTGAGCCAAATGTACACTATGGACATGGTAACAATCACATGATATTATTTTATCTGTAGCAAATGGCACACCACATCGTGGTGTGTTGATGGCGTGGTGTTGTTTGGGAATTCTGTACATGTGCATGATTGTTTTATAAGTTTACAACTTCTGTCATAAAAATATATATATTTAAAAGATAATAATAGAATGGGTTGGGGAAAAACACACCAAATGTAAAATAAGGACTATGATTAGTATTAAGATTTTGACAATATTCTTTCATAATTTTTAACAAACCTCTCACGGCAATGCAAGGTGTTGGTGGAGGGTTGATATATGGGACCCCTGTATGATGTTATGCATGTTTGCTTTGTAAGTTCACAATTCTATTATACACTTAATTGTCTACATATGTTCTTATAGAAATGATATAAAGATAATAATAGGGTTGGTTGGGGGAAAAATACTTTGGTTAGTAGTTATATTTTGACAGTGCTCTTTAATCATTAGTTAAAAAGGTTTAACAACAATGCAAGTTATTGGTGGTAGGGTGAGTTATGACAGTCCTGTATGATGTTACATGTTTGTTTTGTAAGTTTACAACTATTATTATATACTTATTATTTATGTATGTTTATTATGTTTGAGTGATATACTTCAATATATTAATTTTTAAAATTTGACATCTTAAAACTAGCTACCAAAGGAAACATGTAAAAAGAAATGAGGTGTAGAAGGGAACAATTATAGTAACAATAATAAAACAAAAGCAATCACTGAGGGCTAATTGCTTTACAGTTAATCCTCATAACGTGTTTATTATTAATCCTCATGTGTTTATTATTATTAGGAAGAGAAGGAGGAATAGTCCCATTTTAAAAAATAAGGAAACCGAAACACAGGGAGATTATAAACTTACCCAAGTTCACTAAGCTGTGGGTCTTTCAGCAATATTTTTTAAATTACCTAATATTGTACTCAGCTTTATTAAACATTATTTAATTATGCAATTCCACATGCCTTTTCTCATTAATCTAGATGGCAAATTTATGATCTATGTTGGAAGATCAAAAAAATAACCTTTACATAGTTTATATGACTTGCCCAAGTTCACAGAGAACACAAGAGAAGAAACATAATCCTTTTTGGAGCAAAATATAAGACCATGAAATGAAGAAAAGTAAATGGAAAGAGTAGCTCATTTTAACTAAGGATAGCCCAGTGAAGAACAAGTGATATCCAACAAACATACTTAGTGAGCCAAAGACAACATCACCATGGGACTCATGTTTCATTTTCACTAAAAATGTGTGCCTATCACAATGCCTTCCACATAGCACATCCTTGAAGCATATATACTAAATTTAATTCAGTTGACTCTCAGATTGCAATTAACTCACTAGTTGACTGTTTCCATATATCATTTAGCTTCCATCATAGAATTTATAAAGAAGAAACTAAGTACGTGATAGGTTATATAGGAACTCCCTCTCCCTAGAGTCACAGCAAACCTTAGGGATATTTATTCATAATTTATGAACTACAGATAAAGTTTTATAATTAGAGAGCTCCTGGAAAATTTGTTCCCCAATCCAGATCATATAGTGGCCCTTTAAGTCTCCTAAATCAGCCCCCAATTAGCCGTCTTTCTGAATTATACCAAAGCTTCTAGAGGTTCACTGATATTTCCTCTCTGGTCTCTGACTCGTCTGCATTCCACAAGAAGATATGAAATTAGTGATGCTGGTAATATGAGGGGCTCAAATATGAGAGGTAGAAAAGTTCCAAAGCTGTCAGGCAAAATTCCTTTTCACTAGTGTTTGCTCTTTCTTATCAGGGAAATTGAAGCCAATAACCAATAAAGGCAGGAAAATAGACAGAGAAAATGTACCTTTGTAGCATTTTCAAATTTTAAAAAAAAGAATAAATGCTGGAGCAGAAGCAATGCATAAAATCCCTCTAATAGTTCTTTTCAGCCCTACTTTATTGTGTGGAATCTTTTACTTCAGTGTTATTTTAGCAACACGCAGTGGGGAATGACCTACTTGTTCCTTGTGGAGCTCTAGCCCCTTTTGTTCCAATTTGTCTTTTGGGCTTTCCCCAGTTCTGAGTAGGTACCCAATCTGCTTGGTCATGAGAATCCCTTTTAACTTTCCAATTTCCTTTATCCTGGCTCACACGCCGTGTCTGTCTTTTGAGGAATGACTCCAGCTCGTGGAGGCCCAGCTCTCTCTCCAGGAAGCAGCTGCTCATTGCCATCTAATAGGCATGAGTAGGTTTCTTTGATCCCTAAGCCTCCTGTTGGTAACCTCAACAGCTGAAGCATGGCATCTTAGATTACAAACCAGAATCTTCAGCCCCAGTGCATCCTCACTGGACCAGTGCACAGAGGCTGACAGCACCAACTCAAGCATCCAAGAAAGAAATAACAAGAAGCAAGAAAATAACAAAGGAGCCCAGCAGGAAGCTGTTGTCACTGATGTGACCAAATGTATATCATTGTTGTTTTTCTAAATGGATTTAGGGATTTTAAAATGTCACTGCAAAATTTTCTAGATGTTATACAGAGAGAAGAATTAATCTAGAGCTTGCCAGGAGTGTGGGGTCCCTTCAGTAGAAGTGGCCGACTGTGGGGTCCCCCACCCCGTCCAGATAGCAAGGGTGCCAGTGAGGCGGCTGTGGCCTGTGATTGCCGAGGAAGGCAGTGGTGCTGCACCAGAGGAAGTGGACCCATCTCTAGCACATTTTACCCTCGTCCCTTCTCCCTCAGATAGTCGTATTATGTGTTAAGTCTGAAAGTTTAACAGCTCTGCAGAATGTAGGGTAAGAGGTGGTGAGTCATATTTTTGTCATACTTCAAAAAGTAAGAGTTCAAGCACACTGCAGCTCCCTTTGCATTGTTATTCTTTCGATTTCGATGAACCCCTTAACTAGCTCCTTTGTAGGGAGATTATATCCATTCATAAATGTAAATTCTAGATTTTCAAATTCAGCTCCAAAATTCTAAATGCCAGTTCTGGCTTTCTATTTACATGGGAAATTTACAACTTTATAGCAGATAACTTGAAATACAGGCTTAGCTAAGGATGGGTGAAAAAATATTTGAGTGGTGTCATAGAGACTCTCAGTATTTCTGCTTATTTTTCACATTTTATTTTTTCTCCACATTTTTTTCCCTAAGGAATAAAATCATGGAAGGTTTGCCATTGTGGAAAAGCATGACACTGTTGCCATATGTGGAATGCTTAAAAGTAATGTCGCATCTGGAAAGATATGGTTGAAACATGCATACTGGAGAGAGGGTGGGGGTAGGAGAAGTTCGTGCAAGGAGGGATGATGGAAGGAGCCTGAAGCTAAGGCTCCTCCATGGTTTTGCTCTCATTAAAGAGCAGATATAGGAAGCCAGACTCTGGTGTAGGATCCCCTACATTAATGCTATCAGATATTCTTTAGAAGTAGATATAATTCAAGAGGTGAAATATCATTGCCAGCCCTGCATCTTTCGTCCCTATCTCTAACTAAATTCCACAAAGCGTCCACTCTACCTAAAACCTTGGCTGGCTGAAATGACAGATTGAAGCAAAGAAAAAACTCTTGCAGGAATCAGCTATGCAATCATTGCTAACAGTTTTATCAGAAATAAGGGAATAAGAGCACAGGGCACTTTCTGTCATCAAATCCATGTTAGGCGGGAAAATATGCAAAATTCTTCACTTATGAGCCAAACACATTTCCTGAGGTGCACGTATGTTTACTAATATTGGGATTTTAAAAATGAAACCAATCTGGCTTCTTTTTTACTTTGTATGAGCTGAAAATGAACAAAGGAAGAAAAATAAGAATGACTGGAAGTTATTGAAAAATTCGTGGCTGCTGTGGGGAGTATACTATGCTTTGCATTTGTTATTTCCCAGAAATTCATAATTTTGCAATGAAACTCTCATTCCTGCCCTCATCCCCACAGTTCTGTGTTCCTGTGAGATGATACCACAGTCTGGCAAGACCAAATCTCTCTTCGACTAACTGCTGTTCTATTTGACTATTTGGAAATCGCTGTTGCTACAGTGAGCTCAGTAAGAATCCAGGGCGTTGACTTTTCAGCCTGTGTGCTTTCACATGGGCTATCTCTTCGGCAGTCAATTTCAGTTAATGCAGTAAGAATGAACTGTATAATCCAAACAGAGGGAGATAAAGTCACAGCTGGGCTTTATCTCAGCAGCAGGCGTCTTGCCCTCAGCACCCCCATACTGTCTGGCTGATCATTCCCTAAATTGCCTGAATGTCGGGAAACTTCTGTCACCAGATATCACCGTGAGTTGGAATGAAAGTCTCTCTGTGACCTTAGAGATATTTACGGAGTAAGTCTCTGCATAGCCCTAGAAGGCTCCTTCCCTGAACTTAGTCTTGCTCAGAGTTTCTCTTGATGACATGTTTCTATTTATTTTCTTCTCTTAGGAAATTGTGGTGGTTTCCCACTCTACTGTGAAAACACAGGTGCATTGTGGTTTTATTTGCTCCCATCAGTCAGGTATGCATGCAGCATTGTGGTACACCAGTGGGTTATGCTGTTTGTTCTGAAAATATTCTGTTAATTGGGCTTCTTGGGCCTGACTTAGGACTTCAGCTTGGCAGGGTTGCATTGGGAACATGGGTGAAAATCTGGGACCCGGCATGACAGTTAGCGTCTTCAGTTCTACTTCTTGCCAAGTTATTTACCATCATTACTTGTCGCTATACTTTTATTCATGAACTTTGACTCACCTGGAACCATAATCTTCAGTCATTTGTATATAACTCCCTTCCTGAACTTTTTCTCTTAACCAAATCTCCTGCAAACTCCAAGGTACAGTTCAAGGTTGACTTTTTATTTCCTTGTATGGTTTAATGACTAAGACTATTTTAGATCCTAGGAAGCATTCTCTCTGTGAACTCTATACCACATTGTTTACCACTTTATTATTGAATATTTTATTATCTGCTAAATGTTTCATGTATACAATATAAACCTGAGTCATAAGAGCTCAAAACCAAATTTTGTAACAGTGAATATTTCCTTAAAACTAATAAATGAAAATGCACAAAATGCCAAGCCTCAACTAACTGGCCAAATATTCTCAGAAAATATTGTTTTGAAAAATTATGCTACAATGAAAAAGATATTAACACTTACAATTGGAGGTGACCTGAATAGGAATTTTATCATTTTTTCAATTCTAATCTTGAACCTTTGGAAATGCAACCATATACGTCAGCCCATTAAGTCTTTACAGTCACATTCTTTAAATGAAAGTTTTGTAAAAGCAAAGATAGCAATTCTCCAGTACTGCAATCCCAGGAGATGAAAATGTCCATGGATTGAAATTGGACAAAATCTGATTTTAAATGTATTTTTCACATTGTCCAAAACAATAACAGGCAGAGCACTTATTAAGTACTTATTGGACTAGACACAGTGCCAAGTTGGGAATAGTATCAATCATTTTCTGGTAGGTAGCAGATCCTACTACAAAATAGGGCATTGACATAGTTTAGTGAAGGCAATATATGGACAGAGTTCAAGGACATCAGAAAGGAATGATGAAGGGCCCTGTGTAAGAACAATAGAGCACAAATGACAGGAAGGCCTGGAGACACAAGGAGATCCAGCCACTAGAACCCTCAGGAGAGCCTATAGCTATTGATGAAGGCCACCCAATAGGAGCTGAAGTCCTTGAGAGAGGGAAGGAGCCACTGTCAAATCATGGCACAGGAGGGTGGAGACCAGGAGAATAAATGTCCTGCTCTCTTGCTATCTCTCTCTGCCTGCACCCAACCAGAAGGCAGAAAGCAAGGAGCCCCAAGGGATGTTGCCCATGGAGGTCAGTCTCCTGGGGCATGGAGTGTGGCAGAGAAGGAAGGAGAATGAATCTAGAGGAGCAAAGGTGGAATATCCAGCAGAGTGGCACAAGGAAAATGAGGCTGTCTCTGCCCACCCTTCCCCAACTCCACCCCCAAATCGAGCATGGAAATATATGGCCTCTTGGAGAAAGAGCAAGCAGCTCAATTGGGATTTGCTTCAGAGATGCATAAGGGACAATATAGTCTCCATCACTATTATGTGATAATCATCTCTTGCCTTACCTTATTTTCCTAAAAGAAAGATAAATCATTTTTTAACAACATCTGTTGTCTTCTCTCTTGCTTTCTTGGATTGGGCTGGAGTTTTGTTGTTTGGGAAAGGGCTTACTAACTGGTTTCCAAATTGTTTTTCAAAACCTCTATACAATGGAATGGTCTACAGTAATATGCACTCCCAAAGTTACTGCTATTAAAATTAAAAGGTGTCTTTTCACTCCCTCAAGCTTTCTAGCCCATTTTCAAAAGACTCTCTTATGTCTGTTGTTATCAACATTAAACTTTTCTAAAAGGTATTGTGTGCCTCTTCAGAGTATCTGTTAATTGTGCCTCACAGGATGATTAAATGAATTATTCACATTTACTATCAGGTGGAATGAAGAGTAAAGGGGTTTTCTTCGGACTAGAGATGGTCCAAAGACATAAAGGTCTTTGTCATGCCCCCAACAAATGTACGTGTATCTACACCCTCCAATAGGATGACTGGCTCATGAGTGAACCCGGGATGGGTTTCAACCCAGAGAAGCTCTAGATCTTTGAGTAGCTTCAGATATGACTGCTTTTTTTCAAAGAACTTTAAGACTGAGATTACCTTGGATTTGAAAACCAATTATCTCTTTATGAGGTGAAAACAGAATTTTAGGCCCTACTTTCCTGAGTCTTGGTCAAAATTGGGAGTCAGTCTCCAAGGACTATAGAGGAATGAAGTGTTTGGTCACTGGGACAATCTCTGAACTCATTTGAGAGAGAACTGGGAAGAAGAATACATTCCTACCATAAATGGATAAATGGGTATTTTACTGCTGTCTCCTCCTTCATTTTGCCATTACCAGCCCAAAATGTCCTCAGGGGTTTTAGTACTAATCAACAAAATATCCAGCTTAAAACCATTGTTTTAAATCCAAGATCTGAATGCTCTTAGAAACTCATTTCCATTTTAAGACTCATTTCTATGTTATATAATCTCGTTTAGCGAGAAAGAGAGGAGCAAGCATGTACACAAGATGTGATTAACAAAAATAAAAACATTAATGTTCATTGAAATTCTAAATCCTCCTGATGATCCAGAAAAGCCAGGTGCTAGGCCTTTTCCCTATGATTTCCTAAGTCTCTTGGGAGCCTTTGCACATGTAGATGTCTTTAAATATTAACATTATATAATGTCTCTTCAAACCTTGGTTCTAACGTTGCTGTGTTTGGGGCTTCGAGATATTTAGAATACCCTGGGAACAGAGACTGGCAATCATCTGACTATTGGTGGTTATCCCCGGGTGGAAAGGGAAAGAGAAAGGGTGGCCTCCCTGCAGGTGTCTGTGTGAGAAGCATGTGACCTGTACGAGTCACAGCACAGGAGCCTGTCAGCAGCCTCCACTTAGTAGTGAAGGTAACGCAGGCACAGGGCTGGGAGACCCTATTCTAAAAGACACACACATTTGTCAGGGAGGTTTGTGTCTGCTTTCAAGGCATATTGCCTGTGTTGTCTTTAGAGACTATGTTCTGAGAGCTCTAAAGTGATTAAAAGAAACAGAAAGCAGGCTAGGTCAATTCTTTGAAGAAATAATATCCCCAAGATCTAGCTTTCATTGCACATTTGCTCACTGATTGCATCGATTATTGTATTTAGTCTTCAATACAATTCAAGAAGCATTATTATTGCCCTCTTCCAACAAATATGGAACATGAGGTACAGAGAGTTTAAATGCCTTTTCCCATAAGGTACCTGTATTAGCGGGGCAGAAAATCTAAAGATTACTAGATGGGGGAGCCGCAAGATGGCGTCAGTTTAAGTGTGCACTCACCATCTCTCTCGCAAAAAAATAGCTAAGTGGGGACCAGATCCTGCCCAAGTGAGCTGTTTTGGGAACCCACAGAGCAGGAGGCATCAGGGCATCGATCTGGAGAGAGGTGGACTAAGAGATAAACTGCTCAAGGTAAAACTGTGAGTTTCTCACCATTGAGGCTGGAAACTGCAGGATGGCTAAACCCTACCCTCAAGGCAAAAAGCCTCAGAGAGGCCCAAATCCTACCAGCCACCCAGCAGGAGAAAGTGTTCTCCAAGTGTGGGAGGGTTCTGGCAAAGAGCGGAGAGGAGATTCCTTTCTGTGGGTTTGGTTGCCTGGACCCCCTTTGAGCTTTGAGGAGCATAACAGCCGGCTCAAAGTGGCACCAGGAAAAGGGGAAAGGCAAATCTGCTGAGGCAGCCTGATTTACCTAGCCATCCTGGGATAAAGAAACTTGGCCTGGCAGAGGACAGAGTAAGGCAATTGCCTAGTCCCACGCTTAAAACTACCAAAATTTCAATTCCCTTAAGAGAGGTAGGCAGTAAGAAGTGCTTAATAAGATCCCAAGAGCCTATTTAGGGTGCCCTGGGAGGAGGGGGTGGTCTGGAAGAGGGCTGAGAGTCATCTTTTTCTGCAGAAAATTAAGTCACCAGGGTCCCATTTGAATTTCAAAAGGGAACTCAACCAGACTGGGAGAGGTGAGGTTGACTCCACTCACACAGGTTTTTGTATCCTGTTGCTCTGGGAGAGAAAGCAATAAGAATAGGAAGGGAGCAAGGACAGACTCTGAATCAGCAAGAGCCAAACCTGCCTGAGGGAAAGTGACTAGACAGCATTCTGAAGAGCTAACTGATTCAAAGAGAAAGTTCAGTTCAGTGGAGGAGTTTCTGCCTTGAATATATAAGGCCCCTAGTTTGACTCCTGGATCCTCTTAGAGTAGTGATCTACCAGGGTATCAATCATTCAGCTGATAATTTAGGACAGGGAAAATATAGACACTATTTATGTATTAACTTCTCTTGAATCTCTTATTTTTCTTTAGAAAAAAAGGTTATTTTTGTTTTAAAATTTAACTTATATTACTCACTAAAACCCACTTCAAAACTTGCAGAGGGAAAGCTGCAGGGCAATTGATTAATGAGCACTGGCAGCCTTAGAAGCACCACAGGGACCTAAGTGGGAAAGTTGTTCCTCCTTAGTTTTGGTTTTTTTTTTTTTTTTTTACTGCTTGTCTTTGCATTTGTTTGTATTGTTGTCTTGTTTTTCTTTCCTCTTTCTCCACCCCCCCTTTTTTTCAATTAGTTGCTGCTGTCTTCATTCTTTTTTCTTTTTTCTTTTTTTATTAAAGTTAATAGATCACAAAGAACGTTACATTAAAAAAACATAAGAGTTGCCCATATAACCCATTCCCCAACCCCCACCCCCATCATTTTTGTAAATTGTATTTTTTTGAAGATATATACATCTCAAAAAAATGTTACATTAAAAAAAACAAAGGGAGGATGGTCCAATAATGAGCCCTTGATACTGATGACTATGCTTAAGAGCCTGTGCACCTGAAATATGGACTAGGCCTAGAGCAGCAGGGTACCTAAGAATTACCTCCTGAGAGGCTCCATTTTGCTCAAATGTGCCCACTCTCTAAGCCAAACTCAGCAAGTAAATGCATTACCTTCCCCCCAGCGTGGGTCATGACTCCTGGGGATGAGCCTCCCTAGTGCCGAGCTATTACTACGAAACACTAACTGGTGATGCAACTAGAAAGAGACCTTGAATAAAAGGGTCAACTCAGACCAGCAGAATATCTCAGCCTATATATTGGATCAAGTTAAAAACTGCTTTTTGACCTTGAATAAAAGAGGGAAATGGCAAAGAAAAATGAGTTTATATGGCTAAGAGTCTTCCAAAAAGAGTCAGGAGGTCATCAGAGGGGTCATGCTTATGCACACATCAGCAGGACCCCAGAGAGAGCCAAAGTAGATACAACCCTAGGTGTTGGTTCTCCCGAAGGCTATGGAGATCCACAGGGTATATGATCATGACAGATGGATTTGGAGTTCTGTGCCGTCAGAGGGCCCTACTTTGAAATTTGTGCTCCTGAGTGTGATGGAGCTGGACTCAGATGTGACCTTCCTACACATGCCTCTTGTCACTTTTACTGAACCTTTGGTTTGTGCTAGGGATGGTGCATACTCAAAGGACTTGAATCTCTGGACTGCCCATGTGCCAGCTGGACCCTGAGCCTCAGCAGAGCTGCGACTCCTGCTCTCTGGTTCATTGGACTTACCCAGGTCAGCTAACAGGGAGGTGAAGATAGTCAAACACCATACCAGGGAAACAAGAATGCCAACAACTGCAAGCAGAGGAATTGCATCCATCATCCATGTGGGATCTAAACTCCCTCTTGATCTAGAGGTGGAAAGGACATCACCATCCCAGGGTCCACAGAATGGAGGAATAAAATATGGATTAGAGTGGACTTACTGATATTCTACTATAAAACTATTGTGACTAATAATAGAAGCAATTATAGTATTGAGGAGGAGAAAGTGACCACAGTAGTTGCTGAGGGCAGGGAGAGGAAAGAAGAGATGTGATGTGGGGGCATTTTGGGAATTTTAAGTTGTCCTAAATGATATTGCAGGGTCAGATTATGGACTTTATATATCCTGCCTTTACCTACTGAATATACTGTGGCAGAGTGTGAACTACAGGATAAACTAATATCTACGTGGTGCAGCAGTGCTCCAGAATGTGTTCCCTGAGTGCGATGAGTGTACCATAGTGATAGAGGAGATTGTTGGTGTGGAAGGAGTGGGATGGGGTGGGGGTATATGGGAAACTCTTATATTTTTTAATGTAGTGTATATATCTTCAAAAAAATACAATTTACAAAAATGATTGGGTGGGGGGTGGGGAGCAGGATATACGGGACCTCTTATGTTTTTTGTTTTTTTTTTTGTTTTTAATGTAACATTCTTTGTGATCTATTAACTTTTTTAAAAAAATTTATTATTTATTTCTCTCCCCTTTCCCCTCACCCCGGTTGTCTGTTCTCTGTGTCTATTTGCTGCGCCTTCTTTGTCCACTTCTGTTGTTAGCAGCACGGGAATCTGTGTTTCTTTTTGCTGCATCATCTTGTTGTGTCAGCTCTCTGTGTGGGCGGCGCCATTCCTGGGCAGGCTGTACTTTCTTTGGCGCTGGGCGGCTCTCCTCATGGGGTGCACTCCTTGCACGTGGGACTCCCCTATGCGGGGGACACCCCTGCGTGGCACGGCACTCCTTGCATGCATCAGCACTGTACATGGGCCAGCTCCACACGGGTCAAGGAGGCCCAGGGTTTGAACCGCAGACCTCCCATGTGGTAGACGGATGCCCTAACCACTGGGCCAAGTCCGCTGCCCTGTGATCTATTAATTTTAATTTTAAAAGTTTAAAAAAAAAAAAGGAGATTAAAGGAGGACTGAAAAAAAAAAGAAAAAAAAAAACAGGGATAACCAGCAAGATGGCAGCAGAGTAAGGAGCTCCTAGAGTCAGCTCCTGCTACTGAGAAGTTAGTAAAAACCCAGAGCTCTCTGGAGCTGGCTGAAGCACCTGTTTGGGGGCTCCAGGAGACCAGAAGAGCATCCTGCAATGTCCTTGAAAGAGTGCAAGGAGGAGGCTGCCCATCTGCAGGGAAGACTCGTAAGTAGAGCTCTCCACACCCCGGAGGCCAGTGCCCATCCTCCACTGGAGGCACAAGCCGCCTCGGGAGCTATTCCGCGGCTGGAATTGAAAGCCCAAAACGGGGGACGAAGAGACAGTTGGGCACCAATTTCAGCTATGATGAGGAAATTCAGTGGGCTAAAGTATAATCCCAAGAGCAGCTAAAGTTTGAGCCTGTCCAAGTCAGAAAGAGGCCAGGAGCCACCATCTTAACTTCACGCCTGGCATGAGGGGAAGCGGGACGGACTGAGAATCCCAGTGCTGGTGGGGACTGGCTTCTTTTTATCCAGATCATATTGCAGGTATAGCCTAGGCCCCAGTGCCACCTCCAGCAGAGAGGAAGCTGCAGGGACCTGTGCCAGCCTCTCCTGGAAATTACTAGCCAAGCCAGGGAGGCCGGTGATTATCCTAATCTGACAGCATGAACCGACACAGGAGCTATTCTGTGGCTGGAAATGGAAGCTCCATTTCCCAAAAAACAGGGAGGAGGAGACGGTTGACCGCCGATTTCGGCTACTGATTTGTATATTTGGCTGGCTGAGATATAACCCTGGGAACAGCTGGGGTGTGAACCAGCCCAAGTCAGAAAGAGGCCAGTAGCCACCATTTTGGCCCCATCCCCAATCTGAGAGGAAGTCAGACTGACTGAAACTCTCAGTGTCTGCAGAAACCAGTTTCTTTCATGTAGATCAGCCTGCAGCCCTAGCCTAGGTTTCAGCCCCACCTCTGACAGGGAGGAGGCTAAGGAGCCCTGCACCAGCCTATACACATAACTACAGATAACTTTGGCTGCCATAGACTGAAAATCAAAAGTCTACCAGGGCAACTGTGGTCATCTTGGACCTGCACTGCATAGATTGCTGCCCATACCTGCAGCTCCATCCCTGCCCCAGGCAGGGGGAAAGGGATGTGAAGCTTCATCAGTCTCTCTGGGAAACTACAGTCTAGGTCTGCACTTGGGTTATCCCACACAGCTGTGCTCTGTCCCTACCCTGACAAGGGAGAAAGTTGGGACAAGATTCATTGGTCCATTGCTCAATGAGGGCAGTTTGAGCCTCCACAGCTTACAGCACGAACTATATGCTTAGCTCCTACTGCACAACCAGCAAGGGAGAAAGGATAAGAAGCCCTAAACTAAAAAGAAAACCTGCACCCCCCAAAAAATACTCTAGTAAGCCAGATGCGAAGACACAAACAAAAAATTACTATCCACACCAAGAAAAGGGGAGGTATGGCCCAGTTAAAGGAACAAGATGAGCCTCCAAATGACATAAAGGAGACAACTAATCATAGATGTTCAAACAAATCTCCTTAATAAATTCAATGAAATGACTAAAGAGATTAAGGATATTAAGGAGACATTGAATGAGCACAAAGAAGAACTTGAAAGCATACATAGAAAATAGTAGATCTTATGGGAATGAAAGGTGCAAAAAATGAAATTTAAAAAACATTGGAATCATATAATAGCAGATTTGAGGAGGCAGAAAAAAGACTTGGTGAGCTTAAAGAAATGGTCTCAGAAGGTGAACATACAAAAGAACAGATGAAGAAAAGAATGGAAAAAATTGAACAAGGTCTCAGGAAACTAAATTACAGCAAAAGGTGGGCAAACATATGTGTCATGGGTGTCCCAGAAGGAGAAGAGAAGGGAAAAGGAGCAGAAGGAATATCTGAAGAAATAATGGTAGAAAATTTCCCAACCCTACTGAAGGACATAGATATCCATGTCCAAGAAGAACAATGTACTCTCCTCAGAAAAAATATGAATAGACCAAATCCAAGACACGTACTCATCAGAATGTCAAATGTCAAAGATAAAGAGAGAATTCTGAGAGCAGCAAGAGAAAAGCAATGCATAACATATAAGGGATATCCAATAAGATTAAGTGCTGATTTCTTACCAGAAACCATAGAGGCAAGAAGACAGTGGTCTGATATATTTAAGGTAATACAAGAGAAAAACTTACAGCTAAGAATCTTATATACAACAAGACTGTCTTTCAAAAATGACTGTGAGATTAGAATATTCACAGACAAACAGAAACTGAGAGAAGTTCTAAGAAAGAGAGCAGATTTTCAGGAAATACTAAAGGGTGTCCTAGAGCCTGAATGAAAAGACAGGAGAGAGGGGCCTGGAAGAGAGTCCAGAAATGAAGATTGTATCAGTAAAAGTAACTGAAAGTGCCAAAAGAGTGGTGAAAATAAAATATGACAGATAAAACTCAAATAGTCAGGAATAAACTTAACCAATGATGTAAAGCACTTGTATTCAGAAAATTGCAACTCAGTGTTAAAACAAATTTTAAAAAGGCCAAAATAACTGGAAGAATATACCATGCTCATGGATTGGAAGACTAAATATTAAGATGCCAGTTCTACACAGATTGATATACAGATTTAATGCAATTCTGATAAAAAATTCCACCAACAATAAAGAAAAATTTGAAAATGCAATCATTAAATTATTTGGAAGGATAAGGAGTCCTGAATTGCTAGAAACATCATAAAAAGGAAATGTGAACCCTCATGTCCAGACTTTAAATCATAATGCCTACCTCTACTGGTGGAGACAGCATGGTACTGGCCTAAGGACAGTCACAATAGATCAATGGAACCAAATTGATGGTTCAGAAGCAAACCCTCGCAGGTATGGTCAAGTGATTTTTCACTAGTCTGTCAAACTCACACAGCTCGGGAAGAACAATCCATTCAATACATGGTGCTGAAAGAATTGGATATCCATAGCTGAAAGAAGGAAAGAGGACACCTATCTAAACCCTTATCCAAAAAATTAACTCGAAATGGATCAAAAAACTAAAAATAAAAACAAGAACTGTAAAAATTCTAGAAGAAATTATTGGAAAATGTCTTCAAGACCTGGTGGTAAGTGGTGGATTCTTAAAGGAGATAAGAGGAGAACTGAGTAGACTACTGATTTCTAATGTATGTAGAAGTTTTGATTAGCTTTACTGTAAAAATGTGGAAATGTATAGAGTGGATGGTAACACACAGTGAGTAACAGCTAGTGTATAAATAGGGATGTGACTGAAAATGGTAGTCTAGTTATGTAAATGCCAATTGACAGAATGCTAGAGAATAATCTACAAACAGAATAGCACAGTGAACCAAGAGGCAGATGAGAATTGTGGTTGATGGTACAGATGCAAGAGTGTCCTTTGTGAGCTACAGCAAATGTACATCACTACAGCAGGGTGTTGGGAATGTGGAGAAGCATGGGAAAAATATAGCTGGAGAGATCTATGGACTATGTTTAGTAATAATATAATATTCTTGCATCTATGCAAAAGATGTACTGCTTTGATACTGAGGCAGTATGGAAAATGTGAGCCAAATGTACACTATTGACATGGTAACAATCACATGATATTATTTTATCTGTAGCAAATGGCACACCACATCGTGGTGTGTTGATGGAGTGGTGTTGTTTGGGAATTCTGTACATGTGCATGATTGTTTTATAAGTTTACAACTTCTGTCATAAAAAATATATTTCGAAAATAATGAAAGGGTGGGTTGGGGGAAAACACACCAAATATAAGATAAGAACTGTGATTAGTAGTATGATTTTGGCAATATTCTTTCATAATTTGTAACAAACATGTCATGACAATGCAAAGTGTTGGTGGAGGGTTAATGTATGGGACCCCTGTATGATATTATGCTTATTTGCTTTGTAAGTTCACAACTTTTACTATACACTTAATTGTTTATGTATGTTAATATATAAATGATATAAAGATAATAATAATAGAATTGGTTGGTGGAAAAACACTTTGTTTAGTAGTAATATTTTAACCATGCTCTTTAACCATAAGTTAAAAAGGTTTAACAACAATGCAAGTTATTGGTGGTAGGGTGAGTTATGAGAGTCCTGTATGATGTTTTATATGTTTGTTTTGTAAGTTCACAACTATTATTATACACTTATTGTTTATGTATGTTTATGTATGAGTGACATACTTCAATAAACTTTTTTTAAAAATTAAAAAAAAAACAAGCATGAAGTTCCTGTATACTCCCCACCTCCCCACCCCACTCCTCTCACACCAACAACCTCCCCCATCATTGTGACACACTCATCACACTCAGTGAAAAGCACTGCCACACCACATGGATAGTAGTTTACCCTGTAGTTCACACTCTCCCCCAGTACATTCAGTAGGTTATGGCAGGATATATAGAGTCCAGCATCTGACCCTGCAATATCATTTAGGAAAACTCAAAGTCCCCAAAATGCCCCCACATCACATCTTTTCTTCCCTCTCCCTGCCCTCAGCAACTACTGTGGCTGATTTTTCCACCTCAATGCTACAATTTCTTCTATTACTAGTTGCAATAGTTTTATAGTAGAATATTGGTAAGTCCGCTCTAATCCATATTTTATTCCTCCATTCTGTGGACCCTGGGATGGTGACGTCCACTCCACCTCTAGATCAAGAGGTGGCTTAGATTTGACATGGATGTTGGATGCAGATCCTCTGCTTGCAGCCTTCATTCTTCTTTGCTGTGTTTCCTCCCCGCTAATTTCCCCTTTTCTATGTATACTGATTTTGTCTACCAATGCTACCTCTTTTCCTTCCTTCATCTTTCTATCTTCTCCTCCCTGTGGTTGTTCTTACATTCCACCTCTCTTTGTTTAGTCTTCAATTATCCTGGTTTATATTTCTATCTCATCTACTGTTTTCTTTCTTTTATCAACTTTTTTGTCCTTTCTTTTCTCTTTCCCTCTCATCTCATCATTCTGGCCTTTTAGTTCATTATATATTTTTTCTCTATTCAGTTTCCCATTTCATTTTAGGTATACCACTTTTTTATTCCTATTACTCTACATTGCTTTACATGATTTAAAGATTCATTTTCCTCAGCCTTATAAGGTTCCTCTTCTAACTTTTACCATTATTATTACTATTATCTTTTTTTCTCTTCTTACCTCTTTTGAGTTCTTTAGCCATAATCTTTATCCTTCAAGGCAACATAGAAAATAGAACAAAAAGAACAAAGTTTCAAAGAGAAAACTTAACACACCCAGGCAAAAAGAGCAGCTAAATAAACTTCTAGAATAGAGAGAGAAGCTAATTAACTGAATAAACCCATCAAGAATAAAAAGATGACCAGAGAGCAACAAAAAATTACAAACCATGCCAAGAAACATGAAGACATGGCCCAATCCAAAGAACAAAATAAAAACAAGGAAGAGATGCAGAATATCAAACAACTAATCAAATCTGTCCAAACAAATATCATGGACCAACTTAATGAAATGAAGGAAGAGATGAAGGATATTAAGAAGACACTGCGAGAACATAGTGAAGAAATTGTAAATATACATAAAAAGATAAAGGATATGATGATGATGAATGGCAAAATCCAAGAAATCAAAAAGACACTAGAAGCATATAACAGCAGATTAGAACAGGCAGAGGAAAGAATTAGTGATGTGAAAGACAGTACATATGAAATCAAACAGATAGCAGAACAGATAGATAAACATATAGAAAAAAATCCAGCAGGGATTTAGGGATTTGAACAATACAAAATGCATAAACATATGCATTATAGGCATCCCAGAAGGAGAAGAGAAGGGAAAGGGGGCAGGAGTGTTGGAGGAAATAATAACTGAAAACTTCCCAACCCCATTGAGGGAGATGGATGTACATGTACAGGAAGCATAGTGCACCCCAAACAAAACAAGTCCCAACATCCTTACTCCAAGACATATACTTGTCAAATTCTCCAATTCTCAAGACAAAGAGAAAATAGTGATGGCAGCAAGAGAAAAGATACCATCACAAACAAGGAAAACTCAATAAAAAAAGTGCTGATTTTTCATTTGAAACCATAGAGGCAAGAAGGCAGTGGTATGAAACAGTTAAAGTATTAAAAGAAAAAAAAAACCTTTCAGCTAAGAATTCTCTATCCAGCAAAGCTGGCATTCAAATATGATGGACAGTACAAAATATTCACAAACAGAAATTAAGAGAGTATGCCATTAAGAAACTGCCCTTCAAGAAATACTAAAGGGAATAGTGCAAGTTGGAAGGAAAAAACAGGAGAGAGAGAATTGGAGGAGAGTGTAAGAACAAATACAAAGACAAAAAGGGAAATAAAAACAACAAATGACATACATAAACCAAAAGAAAATATGGCTAACTTAAGAAATTCCTTGAGACTAATAACACTGAATGTTAATGGATTAAACTTACCAGTCAAGAAACACAGATTGGAGGAAAGAATAAGAAAATATGATCTATCTATATGCTGTCTACAAGAAACGCACCGTAGGAGAAAGTGGCCATGGTGGCTGCTGGGGGTAGGGAGTGGGAGGAAGAGATGAGATGTGGGGGTGTTTTCGGGACTTGGAGCTGTCCTGGGTGGTGCTCCAGGGACAGTTACCAGACATTGTATGTCCTCCCATGGCCCACTGGGTGGGATGAGGGAGAGTGTGGGCTAAGATGTGGACCACTGACCATGAGGTGCAGCGGTGCTCAGAATATATTCACCAAATGCAATGAATGTCTCATGATGATAGAGGAGATTGTTATTATGGGGGGAGTGGGGTGAGGGGGGTGGGGGGTATATGGGGACCTCATATTTTTTAATGTAATATTAAAAAAATAAATAAAGACAAAAAAAAGAGAAACACACCATAGACCAACAGGTTTCAAGAAGACTGAATGTGAACGGCTGGAAAACAATCTTACAAGCAAACGATAACCAAAAAGTCTGAAGTAGCTACACAAATATCAGACAAAATTGACTTTAAAAGCAAAACTATTGTAAAAGACACTGTATATTAGTAAAAGGGGTAATCTTTCAAGAAGAAAGAAAAATCATAAACTTTTATGCACCTAACCAGGGCACCTCAAAATACAGAGGTAAACACTGGAAAAACTAAGTGGAGAAATAGATTCCTCTACACTTACAGTAGGGGGCTTTAATACACTATTATTACCATTAGACAGAACATCTCAAGAGAGAATCAATAAAGAAACAAAGACTTGAATAATACATTAGAGGATCTGGACCTAATAGACATATACAGAGCTCTACACCCCAATACAGCAGGATATACATTCTACTTGAGTGCACATGGACTGTTCTCCAAGAAAGACTACATGTTAGACCACAGAAAAATTCTCAGTGAACCTCAAAAGATTGAAATTATAAAAAATAATTTCTCTGACCACAATGGGATGAAGTTGGAAATCAGTAAGGGCCAGAGAACCAGATTAGGCACAATGATATGGAAGTTAAACAACACATTTGTAGACAAGCAGTGGGTCTAGGAGGAAATCTCAAAAGAAATCAGTAACTACCTTGAAATGAATGAAAATGACAACTCAAAATATAAAACCCTATAGGATGCAGCAAAAGCTGTACTGAGAAGGAAATTCATAGTCATAAATGCATATATCAAAAAAGAAGAAAGAGCTGAAATTGAAGACCTAACCACACACCTGAAGGAATTAGAAAAAGAACAACAAACTAACTCCAAAGGAAGTAGAAAGAAGGAAATAACAAAGATTAGAGCAGAACTACATGAAATAGAAAATAAGAAATCACTAGAAAAAATAAACCAAAAGCTGGTTCTTCAAGAAGATCAATAAAACTGACAAACCCTTAGCTAGACTAACAAAAAAAAAAGAGAGAGAAGATGCAAATACACAAAATAAGAAATGTGGAAGGGGATGTCACCACTGACCCCACAGAAATAGGGTATCATAAGGGGATACTTTGAAAAATTATATGCCAACAAGAAGGACAATTTAGACGAAATGGACAAATTCTAGAAACACACAAGCAGCCTACATTGACGAAAGAAGAAACTGATGAACACAACAGACCAATTACAAGTAAACAGATAGAATTAGTCATCAAAAAAAAAAAAAACAAAACTATCTAGGAAAAGCCCAGGACCATATGATTTCACAGGTAAATTCTATCAAACATTCCGGAACGAACTAACACCAATCCTGTTTAAAATCTTCCAAAAAATAAAAGTAGAAGGAATATTGCCTAACTCATTCTATGATGCCAGCCTTACCTAATACCAAAGCCAAACACAGATGCCACAAGAAAGGAAAATAACAGACCAGTCTCTCTAATGAAACTAGATACTAAAATCCTCAACAAAATACTTGCTGATCATATTCAACAACAATTCAAGTAAATTATACACCATGACAGAGTGAGTTTCATTCCTGGTATGCAATGATGGTTCAACATAAGAAAATCAATCAATGTAATACACCATATAAACATATCAAAAGAAAAATATCACATGATTGTCTCTATAGATGCAGAAAAAGCACTTGACAAAAGACAGCATTGTTTTGTCATTAAAAAAAAACACTGCAAAAGATAGGAATAGAAGGAAACTTTCTGAACATGATAAAAGGTATAAATGAAAATCCCACAGCTAATATCATATACAATGCTGAAATCCTGAAAGCTTTCCTTCTAAGATCAGGAACAAGACAAGGATACCCAATATCACCTCTAGTATTTAACATTGTGTTAGAAGTACTTGCTTGAGCACTGAGGCAAGAAAAATATATAAAAGGCATCCAAACTGGAAAGGAGGAAGTAAAAAATTCACTATTTGCAGATGACAAGATCCTATACTTAAAAACACTGAGAAATCTACAATAAAGCTTCTAGAACTTATAAATGAGTTCAATAAAGTCACAGGTTATAAGATCAATGTGCAAACATCAGTATCATTTCTGTACACCAATAATGAGCAATCTGAGGAGGAAATCAAGAAAAAAATACCACTTACAATAGTAAATAAAAGAATCAAATACGTATTTATAAATTTAACTAAAGATGTAAATGAATTATACACAGGAAACTACACAACGCTGTTAAAGGAAATCAAAGAAGACTTAAATAAATGGAAGTACATTCCCTGTTAATGGATAGGAAAAGTAAATATCATTAAGATGTCTATACTACTCAAACTAATCTAAAGATTCAATGCAATCCCAATAAATATCAGCATAGTATTTTTTACTGAACTGGAAAACTAACTATGAAATTTATTTGGAAGGGCAACAGGCACTGAATAGCCAAAGACATATTTGGAAAGAAAAATCAAATTGGAGAACTCATACTACCTGGCTTTAAAACATACTACAAAGCCACTGTGATCAAAAGTGCATGGTATTGGCACAAGGATAAACATACTGACCAATGGAACTGAACTGAGAGTTCTAATATAGAGCCTCACATATACAGTCATCTGATATTCAACAAGGCCACCAAGCCCACTCAACTGAGAGTGAATGGCCTCTTCAACAAATGGTGCTTGGAGAACTGGATATCTATATCCAAGAGAATGAGAGAGGAACACCAACTCACACCTTATACAAAAATCAACTCAAGATGGATCAAAGATCTAAATATAAGAGCCAAGACCATACAGACCTTGGAAGATAATACAGGGAAGCATCTACAGGACCTTATAACAGGAAATGGATTCATGAACTTCACACCCACAGTACCAGCAGTGAAAGAAAAAATAGATAAATGGAACCTCCTCAAAATTAAAACCTTTTGCACTTCAAAAGAGTTTTTCAAGAAAGTGAAAAGACAGCCTACACAATGGAAGAAAATATTTGGTAACCATATATCTGATAGGAGCCTAATATCCAGCATATATAAAGAAATCGAATATCTCGAAAATAAAAAGACAACACATTTTAAAAATGGTCAAGTGATTTGAACAGACACTTCTCCAAGGAAGAAATACAAATGGCTAAAAAGCACATGAAAAGATGCTCAACATCACTAGCTATTAGGGAAATGCAAATCAAAACTACAATGAGATACCATCTTATACCCATTAGACTGGTGTTTATTAAAAAAACAGAGGACTGCAAGTGTTTGAGAGGATGTGGAGGAATGGGATCCCTCATACACTGCTTGGGGGAATGTAGAATGATGCAGCCATTGTGGAGGACAGTTTGGCCATTCCTCAAAAAACGAACTATATATCTGCCATATGACCCAGCAATTCCACTGCTGGGTATATACCCAGAAGAACTGAAAGCAAGAACATGAACAACTATATGCACACCAATATTCATTGTGGCATTATTCACTATTGCCAAAAGTTGAAATCAACCCAAAGATCCATCAACAGTTGAATGGATAAACAAATGTGGCATATACATACAATGGAATATTACTCAGCTGTAAGAAGGAATACAGTATGAACACACAGGGTAACATGGGTGAATCTTAAGGACTGAAGCAAGGCAGGCATTGAAGGACAAATATTACATGACCTCTCTGATATGAATTAAGCAAATCAAGCTGACTCAGAGAGCTAGAGTATGGAAGATAGGTTTATAGGAAACAGAAAGGTAGAAGAAGTTCTACTTGTGAGACAACACCCACAGGGGCGAAATCTAAGATAAGCTGGAAGTGAGTAGTTGTGCAGTGAAGGGATATGATAGGGATGTAGGGATACTACTCAGTTGGGAAGTGCAAGCTTGACAAAGGACTAGGGTGGGGAGGATGGGTTGGACGATTCATGGAACTGGGGGAATAGTTGGTGGAGGGAGCAGGTGAACACTGGGGATTGGTGGGTACACGGTTGAAACTAGAATATTGAGAAAACTTGACAATATGACAAAGTAGGGCTACTGGTTTAGGGTGTTGGAGGGGTGTGTATTTGGGGGCAGTTTTCTAAAGAATGTGCCAGTAATCGTTTTGTCATATTGTGTTGTATCAGTGAGGGGAGACCCACATAATGAGTGGGAAAGAGTTGAACTCCCACACTAGGGATGCCCAATATGTTCTCATACAGAGTGGAAGGTGTCTCTCTAGAGCATGGATGGTTCCAAATAGGGGAAGATAGACTAGTGTGCCAAGCCCTCAGTGTTGTTGCAAGTATCTATGAATCTTGTCCTTCAAGGAATGAAACCTGGTTGTCACTGTTGGCCCCAAGGGAAGGGGGAGGGAGGAATAGAATAGATGGAAGAGGGGTAATTAGGGGACTCTGGAAGTGTTCTGCATGATCTTGCAATGATGGATACAGGTCATGTTAAATTTCATTTTGGTTTGGAGACAGTGTCCACTGGAGTTGCTGAAGGCAAGGAAAGAGAAAAAGAGGTATAATATGGGGACATTTTTGGAACTTGGAGTTGTCCTGAATGATATTGCAGGGACAGATGCAGGACATTATATATCCTGCCATAACCCACTGAATGGACTGGGAAAGAGTGTGAACTACAATGCAAACTATAATCCATGCTGTGTGGCAGTGCTCCATGTACATATTCATCAAATGCAAAGAATATACCACACTAATGAAAGAAGTTGTTGATGTGGGAAAAGTGGGGGGTGTGGGGAGTGGGGCATATGGGAATTTCCTATATTTTTTACTGTAACATTTTGTGTGATCTATGTATCTTTTAAAAATAAAAAATATATTTGCAAATTTTTCATCAAAAATTTGTAAAAGTGTATGGTCTAAAATGTAAACCATAATGTAAACTACTGACCATGATTAGTAGCTATGTTTCAAAATTTGTACATCAGTTGTAACAAATGTACCATGCACATGTAAAAAGGTTATTAATAGAGAAGGGGGGAAAGGAAGAGGTTGTTGGGTATATGGAAGTCCACTACATTCTGTATGTAATTTACTGTGACCTAAAACTTCTTTGAAGACAAAATGTAAACAAGTAGGACACTGGGGAAGAAATGGAAGAAAATGCCACTGTACATACAGGATAATAGTTATCACACTGATGAAAGGCAAAATGTCAAAAAAAATTTTATATTTTTCTTTTTTTAATACCCAAATTTTTTTTTACTTTATTTTAGTTTTAGTTTTTCTAAATTATTATGTATTTTATTTCTTATATTTAATCCTATCATTACTATCTCATTTTCTTATTAATTGAATTTGGTAATATTCTTGGCTTCATTTTGAAGAAGTTTTTTTTATCACAGAAGGGTTACATCTATGGCAGGGGAGGATCATTGGTGTGCAGTGTTAGTGATAAGGATACATGGGAGGAAGTGTACCTGGGCATACATATAAGGTATATAAATATGTTCAACTGTTCATGGGACATTGCCACAGTAGGTAGAGTTTCACACAACAACCGAAAGAATATTGAATTCCCATTCTGGGGAGCTCTGCCACTTTCTCTAATGGAATGGCGGCAGTCTAATGGAATGCCCCTGCATGTCCCCCAAATGCAGGGGCAATGACTAGTGAGGAAGGACGGTTCACCGATGGGCCCTTGATACTGATGACTGTGCTTATAAGCCTTTTGCTCTCGAAATTGAAACTTAGCCTAGGGTTGTAGGGTGCCTAAGAGTTGCCTCCTGAAAGCCTCCATGTTGCTCAAATGTGGCCACTCACTAAGCCAAATTCAGCATGTAAATGCATTGCCTTCCCCCCAGCGTGGGACATGACTCATGGGATGAGTCTCCCTGGCACCAAGGGATTACTACCAAGCACTGACTGGTGATGCAACTGGAAAAAGACCATGAATAAAAGAGGGGAAATGTAAAGACATGAGTTTATATGGGTAAGAGACTTCAAAGTCAGTTGGGACGTCATCAGAGAGGTAATGCTTATTCATGTCTCAGCAGGATCTCATAGATAACCAAAGCAGATACTACCTCATATAGTGGTGCTCCTGAGGGGTCCAGAAACACCCAGGTCCTTTGGTCATGGCAGATACCTCCGGAGTTTGGTGCCTTGCCAGTGGGCCCTGCTTTGGAATTTGTGCTCCCTCCTGTGACAGAGTTGGACTCAGATATGACTTCTCTACACATGCCTCTCTGTCCCTTTTATTTGAACCTATAGTTGGTGCTGGAGTTGGTAGGTGTATGTTCAAGAGACTTGAATATCTGGGCTGTCCATGTGCCAGCTGGACCCTGAGCCTCAACAGAGTTGCAACACCTACTCTCCAGTTCATTGGACTCACCCAGGACAACTAACAAGGAGGTGAGGATGGACAACCACCACACCAAGGAGCTGAGAGAATCTACAGCTTCAAGCAAGTGAGTTCCATCCATCAGCCATATGGGATTGAAGCCCCCTCTCAGTTAGAGGTGGAGTGGGCATCACCATCCCAGAGTCCTCAGGATTGGGGAATAAAATATGGACTACAGTGGACTCACTGGTATTCTACTATAGACTTATTGTGATTCTAGCAATGGAAGAAATTATATTATTGATGTCGAGACAGTAACAACTGCAGGTGTTGAAGTCAGGGAGAGGGAAAAAGGTGTAATATGGGGGCATTTTCGGGACTTGAAATTGTCCTGAATGACACTGCAAAGGCAGATACAAGTCATTATATAGTCTGCCATAACCTACAGAATGGAGTGAGAGAGAGTGTAAACTACAATATAAACTATAATCCATGCTGAGTGGCAATGCTCCAAAATGTGTTCATCAATTGCAATGAACTTACTACACTAATGAAGGAAGTTGTTAATGTGGGGTAAAGTGGGAGGTGTGGAGAGGGGGGCATATGGGAATTCCTTATATTTTTTTTTATGTAGCATTTTATGTAATCTAAGTATCTTTTAAAATAAATAAAACGTATATTTTTAAAAAAATAAAGATTATTAACATATGTTACACTGGCCGTCAGTGCTATCATTCATTGAACATCACTTGTTATCAGACCATGATGTGATTCATGTAGTTTACATGACTCATTTTGAGGAATGGATGCTAAAGGGGTTATATATATGGCAGTATCAGTTAACAATTCTGATACTTCTCTATATGTAAACTATAACTGGACAATTAAGTTAATGGATGGCAGATTAACACTGTACTTTCTGCTGTTGAAATAATTCCTTATAATGGTACATCTGTAATGATTGCAACTAAAATTGTTGAGAAATACGTATGACATTTACATCAATATCAGATGAATCCATTATTATTGGTGTTATTTTGCTGAATATCATATTGCTTCTGAAGGCTGATACTAAATTTAATATTATGTTTAATTGATGCTGAGTTAAAGTGGAAATCTCATGAGATTTAATATGATAGTCACATGTATAAATATGTAAATATTGATTAGTGCCTTGGCAGTGAATATGAATAGTAGAACCTTTTAATGATAAAACATTAAAAAATGAGTAAGAAGTCTTTACAGTACACTGATAATTATTACAAATCCATGATAAGATCAATAACTGTGGCATAAATCAAACTGACACACAATTTAATAATCCAAAATTAATTGCTTCTTTATTACAACAATAAAAATAACAAAAATAAAATGATAAAGGATAGTTAAGGCATATTGAGTACCTACTTTATGTCAAGTCTTGTTGGAAACATTTCACATGACTAACTCATTTATAAGGAATAAATCTAGGGCTAATTTACAAATAATGAAAAATCTATAGTCATGCTCCCATGCAACAACAAAAAAATGACACTCACCTATTTATGAGCAGATATTTCACATTTATAACTGGAAATAAAGATTCATCATTAGAATAAAGGGGAAGATAAAGGAGAATGAAAATATCCTGTTTCTGCTGACTCAGACAGTTAGATAAACTTTCATCTTCATTCCAAGTAATTATGTTTTATTTCAAGAAATGCCAGGGCTGACAATTTTATTCTTCTTAGTATGCTAAGAAAACAATCTTTATAAATTTAGTGAGGCAGAGTCTACATTTAAATGCACATTTTTATTTGTGCAATTTCGTAACCTCTTACATATAATTAATGTGCCATAGCTCTGCTAATAGGTAGTTCAGAAAGAGAGGTGTTTGTAATGGGGACACCAGAAGCAGAATATCATCTCACCATTCACTATCAAAACTTCAGCCATCACTAGATATGGCTGCAATGTAACTCACCAAACTCTGATAAAGCATTCAGCTCTGTTATTACTTCCATCTTTTTATGTAATACTTGGAAAATCATGATTTCCCTTCTAGTTCAAACATAGTACTGGATTAGTATCCAAATTCATGTCTTTTTATAGGAATTTGGAAGTTTGTAAATAATCATGCCTGTCAGTTGAGACATCTAAGACTTGCATCTAAGACTGTGTAACCTGGAAGGCCCTACAGTGGTTCGGAGTTTTGTACCCCCAGAAAAACATGTTCTTAATCTTCATCCATTGTCGTGGGTATGAACCCATTTTAAAAAGGACCTTGTGATGAGATTATATCAATTAAGAGGTGGTCCAACTGAATCAGGATGGATCTTTTTTTTTTCCTTAGGATGGATCTTAATCCTTTCACTGAAGGCTTAATAAAGAAAGCCACAGAGAGAAAGAAGTCATGGGGAACAGCCCATGTATTGCCATGTGATGGAAAAGCCAAAGAACCGCAAAGATTATTGGCCAGCCAGAAGATATCAACCCCTGGAGGAAGCAAGTCTTCCAGCCTCTGAAACTGTGAACCAATGAATTCCTGTTGTTAAGTCAATCCATTGTATCGTATTTGTTTTAGCAGCTAGGAAATGAAAGGAAGCCCTGAATCCACTTGAAGTATTTACGGCTCAATTTTTGCCCAAATTACTTACTTAGTTGCTTAATCTGTGAGCTTTAATTGTGCAGATGAAATGGTAGTGATTTTATAATTCATCTGAGTTAAGTGTATCACAACTAGAGTTAAGTAAAGGACTTGCCCCGTCTTGATTTAGAGGTGGAGTAGACATAGCCATCCCAAGGTCCACAGGATGGAGGAATATAATATGGATTGGAGTGGACTTGCTGGGTGTTCTACTATAGAACTGTTGTGACTCTAGCAATGGAAGGAATTGTATCATTGATGTGGAGACTGTGGCCATGGGAGTTGCTGAGGGCAGGGAGAGGAAAGAAGAGTTATGATATGGGGGCATTTTCGGGACTTAGAGTTGTCCTGAATGATATTGCAGGGACAGATGCAGGACATTATATATCCTGCCATAACCAACAAGATGGACTTGGGGAGAGTGTGAACTACAATGTAAACTATGATCCATGTGGTGTGGCAGTGCTCCAGGGTATATTCACTAAATGCAATGAATGTGCCTTACTGATGAAAATGGATGTTGATGTGGGAGGAGTGTGGGGGTGGGGGGGGAGAGTGGGGTATATGGGAACCTCATATTTTTTAATGGAACGTTTTGTGTGATCTATTTATCTTTTTAAAAAAGACAATAATATAAATAAATAAATAAATAAATAAATAAATAAAAGGGGGAAAAAAGGGCTTGTAACATGAGCTTACTAAAAATGGATAAAGTGGTATTTTAGCAACCCTAACAATGTGGTTCCCGTTGGGAAATGAATCTCAATGAATCTTTGCATGCTCCTGCAGGATCTGGACTTTCTGAGCAAAGCACACTGGCAAACTAATTTTGTAATAAATAGGCCTTGGAACCTAGAATTAGTATTTCTCTAAATAGAAAAGTCTCATGAGGGATTTAGACATAGAATCATGTCTTTGCCCTACAGAGAGACATTTGATTATTATGGCGTAATAAACCAAATGGGGAAAGAGTCCTCATTTTCTTTTCTTGATATTCCCAGGTTAGAACTTCCATAATACAAAACTGGGGAAGGGGGGCTTGGGTAATGGACAGGGTCATGGCTCAAATGCCACAGTTTCTCACTGTTCCTACCAAGATTTAGTAGATTTTCTTTAATAAATGTTTTTCCTATGCCACTTGCTTTTAGGACAATTTCCAGATACTTTAAAAGATCTTTTTTTTTTCATTTTTTAATAATTTTCACCGGTTAAATTGTTATTTTGCTGGGAAGAGTTCCTTACTCCATCATTCCAGAAGTCCCATCTACAGTAACTATGTCTTATTTGATGTCGTACTCATAGTTCCTAGCCCAGGATCTTCCTGGTTGACATTCAGTATCTTTCTCTTTGCTGATGCTAAATAACTGAAGGAGTAATGCTCCCAGGAGGTCAGTTGGCAAGCTCTTCATTCTTGTCCTGTAGTTACTTCTTCTTCCTCTGCCTTGATCCTGTTGGGAAGAAGGACTCGTGCCTTTACTCTCCCCCAAGTGGTAAGAGCACTGTTTCTTCCTAGTCTGGATTGGGCAGGGGCTATACATGTTCCTTTATGCAACATTGTACTTCAAGGGTCTGGGACCCTGACTTTCATCTGAAAAGGGCTTTGATTATCTAGCATGCCACCCCAGAGTTTGTAAAGAAGGTGAGAAGATTCACCATTATTGTGGCAGTGGACCATACATCGAGTGAGCAAAAACTTTTACTACAAAACAAGCTAAAGCAAATTATTTTCTCCATTAGAACTCTAAGATTTTTGGAAGAAAGCAACTGGTGTCCCTGAAATCTTATTTATTCTCGGCTACATCTCCGAGAATCTTCTTGCCATTCTTTATGTCATTGCTCTGGGTCACCTCCCTCAGGACACACATAGGGTAAGATCAGAGAAGTGGTTTCTCATCAGGACAGTGGAACTCTTTCCCTCCTCTGAAAAGAGAAGTGGTTTCTCATCAGGACAGTGGAACTCTTTCCCTCCTCTGAACCCGACATTATTTCTTGAAAGCAGCTAAGATGGTGGCAGATATGCTTTGCAATCAAGCATAGCCAAATGTTTCATGACTTATATTCTGAGAGTTATCATGGCAATATACCAACTTCTAAATGGAAGTGTCCTCTTAAATATCCAAGCTATGATTCTAATATGGCACAGTTCCACAGCTCCCACAATAGAGCTCTCTATTTTCACCCCCCAAATCACTGCCAATCATGGCAAGTGACTGTCTGGTTTAACTCCTGGTTCTGAGGAAACACCTTTGTTTTCTCTCATGATAAACGGTTATCATTTCTTACTTCATATCATCTAAAATTACCTTTTTCTATTTCCCTTTGTATCCAGGATATTAGCTGAGTTCTATTTTACTATGAGCCAATGTGTTTCATTTTATATCTGTTATCTTTTTACTCCACTAAAGGGTGTCTTAAAGGGCTCTTAGGACATATGCCCTTGGGAAAAATAGATGCACTCATTCTTTGAAACAAAAATTCCCTTAGGTCTATTTAAAGAGAAGAAACAGGTGGAAACCTTACTGATTTCACAAAATTATAAATTATGTAAATGTCCATTTAGGGAAACTGACTCGGGAGTACATTTTCTCCTGGAAGCCTATTGATGCTGAAGTTAACTAGTGGTGTCATGGGCCTTGCAACATCACTGCCAGGGAGTACGCATTTAAACTCAGTAGAGAAAATAACGGGGCTGAGATGGAGTGGGATGGTAGCTGCAAAGTGTTGATTTAGTTGTCTCTCATAGGGATCATAAATACCATCATTTTGTTATTTTTCACTTTGTTGACCTGAAAATTGCTATTTTTGATATCAATGTCAAAGAGCAATATCAAAAGAAGCAGCTGTTTTTGTGCTCATATATTCTGCTTCATAAGCAAGCCTGACCTTTATTACTTCCTACCTGAGATGGAAATAATATTTATAGTGAGTAATTTGGCCATTAAATTATTAAACATGTGAAAAAGTTTCAGAAAACTTATTTTAATTCTGGTCTGCTACCAACATGCTGTGAAAGAGTTCCAATGTCTGAATACCTCAAGGCTTTCAAATACAGAATGAGAACATCAGAGATTATTTTGTCTGTCCCTCAAGCATTCTGATTATAAATAAAATGTGATATAAATACATAAATAGGGATGTATTAAGAAAATTGTATTTTTAAGAAGGAGGTTTAATATAATGCAAGCAGTGAAAATATGAAAAATAAACAATTGCTTTAAAAACAAAATAAAACACAATTATAAAGTCTATGTTTTTCACTTATGCTGCAATGTAGATAAAATAGCCATTTCATTAACAAAAAAGAATATGTTTTCATGTCAAATTTTATATAATTGCAACATCCACACACATTGTTATTTAAGGAATTTTCTTTTGTACCATCTACATACACATTGTTATTTAAGGAGATAGATAAATAATAGATGTTTTAAAAGTAAGTGTTTTGGCAGGTACTAGAAATTTCCTAGGAAATGTAAATAACATCAGAGGATCTAATATAGAAGCTGATAATAAATCAATAATGTAAAAATAAAAGTCCCAGCCTGATTCGATTTGCCCTCATTGAAATAGGATCTTCAAAGATCTTATTCACAAATGAGTCTTTGCCCTGATTTACCTTAACATATCCAAAAATACTATTTACTAAGGGTTCAAACCTACAAGAATGCAGATTAATATTTGAACATGTCTTTTGTAGGATCTGTTATTCAACCCCCAACACTCCACCTTCTGCTATAAATCAAGATAGTGGCTGTCTTAGCACCACTGAAGGAATTCAAATTGCAGATGTTATACAACTCTAATAATGTCATAAAATGGCCTGGGTACTTGTTGGTGTAATAATATTTTGAATCGTTATGTAATTGTACTCAGTACCAAATATGAGACCTGTTTTCCTGGAAGAGCAATTAAAAATGCAATTAAAAGTTACTCCTACCTGCCTTCCTCTTAAGGCTGTCAGTGTAAATTCTTCAGGGTCATCATCTGCCCACAGAGCTGTACATCATGAAAAATCATTCATGCAAACTGTATTCCAAATGGTTTTAAATATTAAAAGTTCTATTTTACAATTTCTTCTCTCAGTGATCACTGTGGCACACCTCCTTCATCTTGACAAAACTCATAAAGTTTTTTTCAGTCTTCAAAGAGCCTAAATTTGTGGATTGTGGCAGGAGGATGGGGAAAAGGGGAGAGGAGATTATGAAAAAGAAACAGGAGTGCAATCAGCATCAGCAGTATGTCAGGATGATATTTGGGAAGAATTAAACAAATTTCCCATCTTTCTCAATAGTTCTTTCTATCCTTTTTTTTTTTTTTACTTTTTTTTTCACTTTATTTTTTTTATTGACTTTGTAATAATATTACATTAAAATATATATATATGAGGTCCCATTGAACCCTACCACCCCCACCCCACCTCTCCCCCCCCCCCCCAGCAACACTTCCTCCCATCATCATGACACATCCATTGCATTTGGCAAGTACATCTCTGGGCACCCCCGCACCCCATGGTCAACGGTCCACACCATGGCCCACACTCTCCCCCATTCCATCCAGTGGGCCCTGTGAGGATTTACAATGTCCGGTGATTGCCCCTGAAGCACCATCCAGGGCAGCTCCATGTCCCAAAGACGCCTCCACCTCTCATCTCTTCCTGCCTTTCCCCATACCCATCCTTTTGATGTTGGAGAAGCCCTGGAAGGTCACCTTAGGGTAGGAGGGTTCTTAACACAGTTGCTGAGAAAGAATTCAAAGACTAGTCATAGAGTAGCAGGGGAAGTTACTGTAAAGTGGAAGTACACACTCAAGACTGGAGTGAGGGCGTCCTCATACAAGTCACATGATTTGTGCCTGCTGTGGCTAGGGGGCTGCTTTATTAAGGCTGGGCTCCACTTCTTCTTTCACCTCCATGTAAATGAGGACTTGTAAGTCCCAACATTCATTGGTATGTCTTATGCAAAAGAGGGATTGAAAACTACATCTTCTTACTTGCTACATATTCCTGCTGCCCAGAGTGGAAACTGTCCAGGAGAGGGATCATTGAAGCATGTGGTGGTCAGGTGATGGGTGGGTCTTTTGTTATCTGGTATCTTCCATCACTAGGCCTTGGGTGGATGATTGTGGTTAGGTATTCTCTGATGGTAATTTTTCCATTGGTCCTACTCCTTTGCCAAGTTATCTCCCTTTTCCTACCTCTTTCTCTACCTCACTTTGACTATCACTTATTTAGTAAGATAACTATTGTGCATGACTCAGCAGAAATGTACAGACGTGGACATAAAAAATTCAAATTTTGTCTTTTGAATCTCAAATATCTAGGCTCAGAGGAATAAGAGTAATTGGTTTTCAGAGATAATATATTTAGAAGTTATGATGAGTAGAAAAATTTTAATAGCCTTCCCCTTCCCTTTCTACAACTCCTGAATGAAAAAAAAAAGATTTTCTGATATGGGGGAGACAAATTATAGAGGAATTGTGAAGAATAAGAAAGGTCTATGAGAGATTATAATGTAGGAAGAAAGGACTCAACCTGCAATGAACAATGAACAGGAACAGAGACTAGTAGAATAATTTACATTAAAGGAAGGAAAAGAAGTACCATGTCTTATCATTTCAACATTGTCTTAAAAAAGGAGGGTGGGTGTAAAAGTTGGAAAGTATGAAATAAAGCATTCGTTATTTGTAGATAATATGATTATTTATGCAAACAATCCAAGATAATCAACTAACAAGTCATTAGAACTATAGAAAGAGCTCAGCAGTGAGTATATATTCATCCTGACAGCTATCCATAGAGTGATACTATTTTACTGTAACTGTATTTAGTACACCAGATGTAGGAATGGAGAGGGAAGCATGATGAATTGGTTACAGGGTTGGTTTGTCAGTTGGCTATTGTGAAAAAAACAAGAATGTAAGGCTATCTTAGGGAACTTGTTGGAAAATAGTTTCAATAATCAGAAAAGGTAGCCAAGTGGGTAAAGATAGAAAATGAGTAAGACGATAGTGTGGAAGCAAATGCATTTTAAAAACACAGTATGTTAGGTCTCTATAGGGTTGAAAATAATTTTAGTGCGACTGATTCTACTAGGGGATAGACCTTTGTGTTGAAATTATGGAATATTTGAATTTAATAAGTATAGCAGTGCTGGGCAACAACAAATCTTGACAGAAATATGATTATGTATAAACAAAACATAGTAGCTCTGAAAGTAATGGAATTTGATGAGGACAAGAAGTTACAGAATAGGATGTCTGGCATATCAAGCACATAAGCACAGAACTCAGCCAAGCTTATGAGCAGGAGGCCTGAAGCATCAGAGAATGAGACTCCAGGATTATGGCATTGGTCAGTTATAGTAAGAAGGAATTTAGCATTGTTTAGGCAGATGGCATGATTGTCAAAGGAAAGAATTTTTTTGACTTGCATAAAGTTATGGTCTGGAAGTAGACTGGCCATATAATTTATTTTCCCAAATAAGACACTTTTGAAAGCAAAAGTGGTGGGAAAATGGCATTGGATTAAGAAGGCAGAGCTCAGTTCTTTCATAAAAACAACAGGCAAAGAGTCAAAAGCTCTCTGAGGGACCTGCTTTGGGGGTTAACAGACCATGACAGTGCTGTGCAACTCCCAGGAGGGTGAGGGACAGAGAGATGAAGAATCCAAAGAAAAAATGTAAATTACCAAACACTGTGGTGGCCTAGAAGGGCTCCCCTCCCCCATCTCCAAACTATTAAGTTGGGGTAAAAGCCCTGGCACACTGCAAGTGACTGAGAGGGGAAAAGACATCTTCATCTCTGTCAACTGTTAAAAGGGAAAAGGGGGGCATGACAGGGGGCTTTTCTTCTGTGAAAGTGGAGCCCACTTTGAATCTTGGATCTGGCCAGACCAAAACAAAGGAAAACAGAAATTTCCTCACCATGGAAAGGTGCAGCCATTTGCTGGCCAGTCTGGAAATTGCATGGACAAAAGTTGCTTTTGGAACTCTATTCTCTAACTCCTGGGAGAAAATCTGTACCCCAGGAGTAAGTCCATGGCACAATTTTCATAACTTAAGCTGGGCAATTTTAAAGATATAAGATAAATTGAACCAAATATCAAAGAAGAGCCATGAAAAAAAAATAATAGGCAAGAGAGATAAATTGACCATGAGAGTAAATTGACCAACATATTCAGATGCCTAGCCATCAGGAAAAAATTACAAGCCATACTAGGAAACAAGAGAGATGGCCCAGGCAAAGGAACAAACTAAATATTCTGAAGAGATACATGATTTAAGGCAATTAATCAATGACAATCACACAACTCTCCTAAATCAATTTAAAGAATTGAAAGAAAATATGACTAAAGAGATAAAAGATATTGAGAAGGCACTGGGTGACCATAAACAACAATTCAAAAGCCTGCTAAGAAAAGTAACAGACCTTATGGGAATAAAAGCCACAAAGGATGAGATTAAAAATATCTTAGGCACCTAAGGGAGATTTGAATTGCTCAAAGATAGAATTAGTGATTTCAAAGACAGAACACCTGAACTGGAAAAGACAGGAAAGCAGAAAGAGAAGAGAATGAAAATAATGGAACAGGATCTCAGGGAATTGAATGATGATGTGAAATGCACAAACATAAGCATTATCAGTGTTCCAGAAGGAGAAGAGAATGGAAAAGGGGCAGAAAAAAATATTTGAGGAAATAATGACTGAAAACTTCCCAACCCTTATGAAAGACATAAATATTAATATCCAAAAAGGACAACACACCCCAAACAGAATAAATCCTAATACACCTACGCTGTAGCAGTTTAATATTGTTTATGAATTCCAGAATAGGTATTGGATTATGTTTGTGAACTGGTCTGTTCTTCTGGGCATATTAGAAAGGATTTGATTCAGAGATTTCACTTTTACTTGATTAAATAATGATTAAAGCTTTGATTGGGCCATGTCAGTTGCACTTTGAGCCCCTGCTCCCTTGGTGGACGAGGACTCACAGAGAAAACAACATGACAAAGGAGATGGTTAGAGTTTTGATCCTGGAGCCCAGGAAGTAAGCACACAGAGAAGCAGATATGTGAGAAAAGAGAGAAGTCTCCATTACAGGGCAGAGGCTCAGGAGGAGAGATAAACCATTTGTCTGACAATTTACAGCTGGCCTTGTGGAGAGAGCAGAGCAGCTGAGCCCAGAGAGAAATGAGCCCTGGGAGAGAGACAAGAATTTCCTCAGCCTATGGCTGATAGGGAGAAGCTAGGACCCTAGAACCTTGGGAGGAGAAGACTGAACCCTTGCAGACATCATGTTCCATCTTGCTCCAACACATGGCAACAGACTTTGGTGAGGGAAGAAACTTACACTATAAGGTCTGGTAATTGTAAGTTTCTACCCCAAATAAATACCCTTCAGAAAACCCAGCAGTTTTATGGTACTTTGACTGACTAATATATACCCGAGATACCTACTATTCAGAAAGAAAAATATCAAAGACAGAGAAAGGATTCTGAAAGCATCAAGACAAAAGCAATGCATCACATACAAGAGAGCCTTGGTAAGATTAAGTGCAGACCTCTCATCAGAAACCATGGAGGAGAGAAGAAAGTGGTGTGACATAGTTAACATAAGAAAGAGAAAACCTGCCAGCCAAGAATTCTGTATCTGACAAAGCTGTCTTTCAAAAATGAGGGTGAGTTCAAAGTCTTCACAAACAAATAAAAACTGATAGAATAAGTTCCCAAAAGAATATAATTACAAGAGATATTAAAGAATATTGCAACCTGAAAGGAAAAAATAAGGGTGAGAAACTTGGAGAAGGGTGTAGAAATGAAGATTATTAGGAAGGGTAAATTAAAGGGTAAAAAGACAGACAATAGTATGATATGACAACAGAAAGTCAAAGGAAAAAATGGGTGAAGTAATTAATGCCTTTACAGTAATAACATTGAATGTTCATGACTTGAACGCTCTAATCAAAAAACATGAACAGACAGAATGGATAAAAAGTATATGAGCCATCTTTATGTTGTCTATAGGATGTAAGGACAGCCAGGTTAAAAGTGAAATGTTGGAAAAATACTTTCCATGAAAATAGTAACCAAAAAAGAGGGCTGGAATAGCAATACTAACATAGAACAAAATAGATTTTAAATGCAAAATTGTTAAAAGAGATGAAGAAGGTCATTATATATTAATAAAAGGGGCAATTCAGCAAGAAGAAATAAGTAAATATTTATGCACCTAACCTCAGTGTCTCTAGATACATGAAACACACACTGGCAAAGGTGAAGGAAGAAATAGATGTCTTTACAATAATATACAAAAATCAGGAAAGCAGACTTGGCCCAGTGTTTAGGGCATCCATCTACCACACGGGAGGTCCGCGGTTCAAACCCCGGGCCTCCTTGACCCATGTGGAGCTGGCCCACATGCAGTGCTGATGCACGCAAGGAGTGCTGTGCCATGCAGGGGTGTCCCCTGTGTAGGGGAGCCCCATGCACAAGGAGTGCACCCTGTAAGGAGAGCCACCCAGCGTGAAAATAAGTTCAGCCTGCCCAGGAATGGTGCCGCACACACGGAGAGCTGACACAAGATGACACAACAAAAAGAAATACAGATTCCCATGCCACTGACAACAACAGAAGTGAACAAAGAAAAACACGCAGGAAATAGACACAGAGAACAGACAACTGGGGGAGAGGTGGGGGAGAGAGAAATAAATAAATAAATAAATAAATAAATCTTTTTAAAAATCAATAGCATTTCTATACATTACTGATTTGTAATCTGAGGAGGAAATCAGAAAAAAATCTATTTATAATATTGATTAAAACCATCAAATATTTAGAAATAAACTTAACCAAAGACATAAAGTACCTGTATTCATAAAAATACAAAACATTGCTAAAAGAAACCAAAGAAGACTTAAATAAATGGAAGGACATTCAGTGTTCATGGATTGGAAGACTAAATATCATTAAGATATTAATTCTACCCAAACTTATTTACAGATCCAATGCAATCCCAATAAAAACCCCGAGTCTTTTTTGCAGAATTCAAATATACAATAATCAAATTTATTTGGAAAGGTAAGTAGTCCTGGATAACCAAAAATGTCTTTAACAAGAAGAATGTAGTTGGAGAACTCTCACTTCCTGACTTTAAAGCATATTACTTAGCTACAGTGGTAAAAAAAAAAAAAAAAAAAAAAAAAAAAGGTGAGAAGGAAGCTGACCCAAAGGGAGAAAATATTTGGCAATTACATGCCTGATAGGGGGTTAATATCCATAATATACAAAGAGATCATACAATTTTTTAAAAAAGATGAACTATCCCACTAAAAACGGGCAAAAGACTTGAAAAGACAATTACCCAAAGAAGAAATCCAAATGGCAGGTAAACACCTGACAAAATGTTCAACATCACTAGGGATTAGGGAAATGCAAATCAAAACTACAATGAGATATCATTTCACACGTATTAGACAGGCTGCTCTCAAAAAATCGGAAAACTCTAAATGTTGGAGAGGATATGGAGAGATAAGAATGCTTATTCACTGTTGGTCGGAATGTAGAATGCTACAGCCACTGTGGAGGACTGTTTGGCAGTTCCTAAGGAAGTTGAATATAGACCTGCCATTGGACCCAGTAATACCATTGCTAGGTATATACCTAGGAGAATTGACAGCAATGACATGAATAGACATCTGCACACTGATGCTCATAATTACATTATTCATGATAGCCAAAAGTTGGAAACAATCCACATGTCTATAACCTAATGAATGAATAAACAAATTGTGGTGTATACACACAACTGAATATTATGCAACAGTAAAAAGAAATGGAGTTGTGACACATATGACAACATGGATGAACCTGGAGTACATTATGTTGAGTGAAACAAGCCAGACACAAAAGAACAAGTACTGTATAATTATGCTATTAGGAACGAAATGTACTATGTAAACTCATAGAATGAATAATTAGAATATAGGTCACCAGAAAATGGAATGTGGATACAGAATGGAAAGCTGATGATTCATCTGTGCAGAATTGGTTAAAATGTTCTTTGTAAATCTTTGGAAATAAATGGAAATGGTGAAAGAACATCATGCTGTTTGTGACTAGCAGAGCTATTATATGGGTATGACAATGGTTGAAAGAGAAAGCCTAAGGAAATTTATATTGCTAGAAGGAAAGCTAAAAATGTAACATAGGACTGTATAACATATTGAAACCTCATGTAAAATACAAATTAGGTGATATTGCATATATAATACAGTTTTTACAAAATAAAAATACAAATACACTAGAGAGAAAGAAACAGGATAGCAGCTACGTACTGCAGGGGAAGCATAGAGAGATTGAGAGGTGATGAGTTTTGTTTGTATATTCAGTTGTTTTTTTGTTTTTTTGGCATTATTATTACTTGACTAAGGAAAATGTTATAAAAAATGATTGAAGTGACGAATGCATAATTATGTGATTATACTGAATACCATTGACTGTATACTTTGGATGGATTTATGCTTTATTAATATGTACCAATAAAATTGATTTGTTTAAAAAAAAAGAAAAGGCAGTACCATGAATAATTACACAAGACAACAGGCATAAACCAAGATTGTCCCAGGAAAATAGTACACATGCCCCTGTTAGCAGCCTCTGGTAAAGACTGCTGATTTCGGAGGAATCCATTATCTTGAGATAGAAGTACTATCACTGCTAGTCTACATAATACTTGTGTGCAAATGAAAAAAAAAATGCATCTCTTCCTCTTGGTGGATGTAATCCAATACCAAGCTGTATGGATTTGGTGGCTTTGCACAGTAAATGACTTCACAAACATATGCAGAAGCCCTAACAGAGCTTGGTTTTAATGAAATTAAAGCAAAGAAACTTCTCTATAAAGAAATTTAGATTTCTAGGAAGAGGACTTGAATGTGAATTACTGACAAATAAAAGCAGATTCAGAAAGTGTGATTGAAATACCTGTATCTGACCATAAATTTTCAAACGGAAGAATTATAGGAAGGTGGTGGAGTAGGAAGCTCCAGGATTAAGTCTGTTCACCAGAACAACTATTAAACAGGTTGGAACTGTCTGAAACAACTATTTTGAAACCCTGGAGACAAGTAGAACACTGTATAGCATCCAGAGAAGTGCAGGAGGAAGAGGATGGTAAATTATGGTAAAGGCTAGTAAATTGGTCTCTCCCCAAGATGGTTACTGGTACCCATCCCCCACTCTCATGGCAGGCTGCCTGGGACTCTAGCCCCTGACTAGCTCTCTGGTAACAGAATGGGATACAAATATCCTCTTCCCCAAGGGATGTGGGCATGGAAGATCATGGATCTTGGCTTTTGATTAGCAATTACTGATCACTAGGGGCCAGCTCTGAGGGTAGCCATTGTTCCAGCCCAGCCAAAACAAAGGCAGCTGAGAAGACTGAAACACCCTATGCTTCCTCAGGGCCATTAAGGAGAGGTCAAGGGCTGCATTTGCTATACAGGTCAAGAAAGGGCACCTTTGGGCAGCTGTGAAAATAACTTCCTGATCCCCTCCTCAGGGAAGTTTGGAGCTGGTCTGTGCCCCCTTCATGGGTCCCTGGACTTGTTCCAGCTAGGAAATAATGACTTGGGATACTTCTCACCAGCATGTCTACCCTCTCGGAATTTAAACTCCATGGGAAAGCAGCTCGAGATTACAATGAAAGCAGTGTAAGAAAATATAGAGGCAGATTGCCTGAGGCAAAAGTTAACTGCTTTAAAAAAGGGAAGTAGAACAAGGTCTCTCTTCCAGGAACTAGAGGGAGTTATAAATAGGAGAGCACCAAAGTGCTAACAACAAGCCCAGGATGAGGCACAGGCCCAGAAAAGACAGGGATAATTCCTCATTTTGCATTTGCCTTGGGCAGACTTCCCTGATAGGACACCTGACATTCAAGAAAATCTGTTCTATATCAGCAGTGAGTTATAAAATCAAGAAAGAGACATCTCAAGGAATAAATCTCAGAGATAACATTTAAAATATTAAAAGGTACAGTGTGCAACAAAAGAGTACAAGACAAAGAAACAGGAAATGATGGCCCATCCAAAAGAAGAGCATAAAAATCCAGAAAACACCAAAGAAGACCAGACTTTGGACATACCAAACTAGGTTTTTAAAAAATTATCTTCAAAGTGCTCAATGAGATGAAGGAAAATACAGAGAAAGACCTAAAGGATATAAGAAAAACAATGAATGAGCAATTCAAGAGTTTGAATAAAGAGAAAAATTTTAAAAAGGAACCAAACAGAACTACTGGAGTTGAAGAGCACAATAACTGAAAGGAAAAAATGCCCAGGAAGTTTTCAAAAGCAGATTGAAGCTGGTAGAAGAAAGAATCAGCAAACTCAAAGATAAGACAATTAAAATGAGTCAGGCTCAGGAGCATAAAAAAGCAAAAATAGCCTAAGAGACCACTGGGACACCATCAAGCATATCAGTATATGCATTATGAGAATACAGAAGGCAAAGAACAAAAGGGGCAGAAGGAATTTTCCAAGAAATAATGACAGAGAACTTCCCAAAATTAACAAAACACATGACTATACACATACAAGAAGATCAGAGAATACCAAAAGGGATAAACATGAAACAAACAAACCAACACCCCAGTGTTGGTCAAACTGTTAAATTCAAAGGATAAGGTGAGAGTTCTGAAAGCTGCAAGAGAAAAACAACTTGTTATATACAAGGGAATTCCAACTAGATTGAGTACCTATTTCTCATCAGAAACCATGGAGGCAAGAAGACAATGGGATGAAATACTTAAAGTGCTGAAAAGAAAATCAACTATCAACCAAAAATTTTATATCCAGTGAAACTTTCTTTCAAAAATGAGGGAGAGATTGAGATATTCTCAGATAAACAAAAGCTGAGGGTGTACATCAATACTAGATCTGCCCTACAAGCAAAGCTTAAGGGACTTCAGACTGAATGGGAAGGACACTAGATGTAAAGAAATAAAAGACCTGGGAAGCAGATGTGGCTCAAGAAATTGGGCTCCCATCTTCCATGTGGGAGATCCAGGGTTTGATGTCCATGGCCTCCTGGTGAAGGCATGCTGTCTCTTGTGATAAGCTGGCCCACGCAGAGTGCTGACCTGTGTGGAGTGCTGGCCTGTGCGGAGTACTGCTCTGTGCAGGAGTGCTGCCCCATGTAGGAGTGCTGACCTGCATAGGAGTGCTGCCCTGCTCAGGAGTGCTGGCCCACACGGAGAGCTGGCATGGCAAGGTGACTCAACAAAAAGAGACACAGTGGAGAAAGAATAAGAGATGTAGCAGATCAGGGAGCTGAGGTGGCACAAGAGAATGATCACGTCTCTCCCACTCCAGAAGGCCCCAGGATCAGTTCCTGGAGGTTCCTAATGAGAATACAAGCAAACACAGAAGAACACACAGCAAATGGACACAGAGAGCCGACAATAGAGGGAAGGGGGAGAGATAAATAAACAAATCTTTTCAAAAAAGAAATAAAGACCAGGGGTAATGGTAACCATTTGGGTGACTATAAATGCCAGTACTATTACTGTGGTATTTTCTAGTATGTAACTCTACTTCTTACTTCCTATAGGTGCTAAAATGCAAATGCATAATAAGTAATGACAAATCTATGGTTTCAGCATACAATGTACAAAGATAAAATTGGTAACAAGTACAAAAAAACAGGGGACGGAGTGGTATAGGATAAGTGTATGTGTATGCTATTGAAGTCAAGTTGACGTCTAACTAAATATGACTGTTATGTATTTAGGATGTTAAAAATTTCTCCCCTTGATTAGCACAAGGAAAATATAAGAAAAATATATCCAGATAGAAATGAGAATCCACTCAACATGGTACAACATGAAAAATCAAACAAATATAAAAGTAGACATTAACAGAAGAACTGAGGGACAGAAAGTTACAAGACTTACAAGGACTAAATAATAAATTGCAGAAGAAAGTACTACATTGTCAGTAGGGACTTTAAATGTAAATGGATTAAATGCCCCAATCAAAGCCAGAGATTAACAGAATGGATTTTAAAAATCATAACCCAACTATACGCTGTCTATAAGAGATTCAAGTTAAATTCAAAGACCCAAGTAGGTTGAAAGTAAAGGGAAGGAAAAAACTATACCCTGCAAGTAATAATCAAAAAGAGAGCTGGAGAAGCTATACCAATATCAGATAAAATAGAATTTAGATCGAAACAGTTATGAGGAACAAAGATGGTCATTATAAACTGATAAAGGGTCAATTCAACAGGAAGACCTTCCAATTATAAAGCAAATACTGATAGTTTTGAAGGGAGGGCTTGACAGTTGTACATTAATAGTAGGAGACTTCAATATACCACATTCAATAATGAATAGAGTATCTAGACAGAAACTCAATAAGGAAATACAAGACTTGATTGGTATTCTAAACCAACCAGACATAACAGACGTATGTAAAAGAGTTTACACAATAAGAAAATATACAATCTTCTTGAGTGCACATGGATCAATCTCCAGGACAGACCATATCTCATAACATAAGTCTTAATAAATTAAAAAATATTGAAAACATGCAATTTATCTTCTCCAACAACAATAGAATGAGGCTGGAAATCAATAACAGAGGGAGAAATGGACACTTCACACATATATGGAAATTAAACAATGAATGTGTTAAAGAGGAAATAATGGAAAACAGGAAATAACTTGGGGCAAATTAAAATGAAAACATAACATTCCCAAGCTTATGGGATGCAGCAAGGGCATTGCTGAAAGCGAAATTCATAGCTCTAAATGCTTACATTTTAAAAAGAAGAATGACTTCAATTCAGAGACCTAACCTCAAAACTGCAAGAACTAGAAAATGAAGAGCAAACTAAACTAAAAAGCAAGCAGAAGGAATTACATAAAGATTAGAGTGGAGATAAATGAAATAGAGAACAGAAAAACAATGAAGAGATTCAACAAACCAATAACTAGTAAAGGTACTGAATCCCTAATAAAAAGCCATCCAGCAAAGAAATCCCATGACCATATGGCTTCACAGAGGAATTTTACCAAACATTTCAAGAAAAATCAATACCAATTCTGCTGAAACTCTTCCAAAAAATTGGAGAGGGAATACACCCTAATTCATTCTATGAAGCCAGCATCAACTTCATACAAAAGCCAGATAAAGATACCACAAGAAAGGAAAATTACAAATCAATACCTCTTATGAATGTAGGTGTAAAAATCCTCACCATAATACTTGAAAATTGAGTCCAACAGCACATTGAAAGAATTATACACCATTATCAATTGGAATTTAACCCAGGTAGGCAAGCGTGGTTTAACTTAAAATCAAATAATGTAAAATCAATTCACAGAAAGAAGGGGGAAAAGCACATGATCATTTCAATTGATGAAGAAAAGGCATTTGAGAAAATCCAGCACCTTTTCCTGATAAAAATACTGACTTAGAAAACTATGCATAGAAAGCAACTTCCTCAACATGATACAGGGCATATATGAAAAGCCCACACCTGACATCATACTTTATGGTAAAAGACTAAAATATTTCCTTCTAATGAATAAGACAAGTATGCACATTCTCACCACTGTTATTCAATATTGTGCTGGAAGTTCTAGCCAGATCAATTAGGCAAAAATAAGTAAATAAATAGGCATCCAAATTGGAAAGAAAGAAGTAAACTTTCCTTATTTCCAGATGACATATTCCTATATACAGAAAACCCTGGAAAAAAAAAAAAAACGCAACAAACCTCCAAGAGCTCATAAATGAACTCAGCAAGATCAACACCCAAAAATCATTAGTGTTTCTATATACAAATAATAAACAAATTGGAAGAAAAAATCAAGAAAAAATCCCGTTTACAATAACTACTAAAAGAGTCAAATATCTCAGGATAAATTTAACCAAGAATGGAAAGGACTATACATGGAAACCTTCAAAACTTTGCTGAAAGAAGATCTGAATAAATAGAAGGACATTCCATTTTTATAGAATGGAAGACTATAGTTAAATTGTCAGTTCTATCCAAAGTGATTTACAGATTCAATACAATCCCAATCGAAATCCCAAAAACTTTCTTTTCAGAAATGGAAAAGCCAATCCTCAAATTTATATGGAAGAGTAAAGGGCCATGAATAGCCAAAGCCATTTCAAAAAAGAAGAATGAAGTTGGAGGACTTAAACTTCCTGATCATTAAACTTATTACAAAATCACAGTAATTAGGGAAACAGATGTGTCTCAACCAATTGGGCTCCCGTCTACCATATAGGAGGTCCAGGGTTCGATGCCCAGGACCTCTTGGTGAGCTCAAGCTGGCCCATGCAGCAAGCTGGCCCATGTGGAGTGCCAGCCCACACTGGAATGCAGTCCCATGCAAGAGTGCCCCCCTGTGCAGGAATGCCACCCAGGCGGGAAAGCCACCTCACACAGGAGTGCCAGCCAGCGCTGAGAGCTGGTGCAGCAAGATAACACAAGCGACACAGAGGAGAGAAAATAAGAAGACAGAGCAGAACAGGGAGTTGAGGTGGTGCAAGAGAGTAATTGTCTTTCTCCCACTCCAGAAGGTGCCAGGATTGGTTCCTGGAGCCACCTAATGAGAATAAAAGCAGACACAGAAGAACACACAATGAATGAACACAGAGAGCAGACAACTGGGGGAACAGACTGGGGGGGGAGGGAAAAATAAATAAAATAAATCCTTTAAAAAATCATAGTAATCAAAACAGCATGGTACTGACACAAGAACAGACATATAGACCAATAGAATCACATTAAGAGCTCAGAAATCAATTCTCACATTTATGGTCAAATGATTTCTGAAGAAGATGACAAAGACCACTCAATTAGGAAAGAATAATCTTTTCAACAAAAGCCACTGGTAAAACTAGATCTGCATTTGCAAAAAAATGAAAGTGAACCCCACCCTCACATCTTATGCAAAAATCAACTCATAATTGATCAAATACCTAAACATAAGAGCTAAAACTATCAAAATCCTAGAAGAAAATGTAGGGAAGCATCATCAGGACCTTATGTTAGGCAATGGCTTCTTAGACATTACACCCAAATCACAAGTAACAAAAGAAAATAGAGATAAACGGGACCTCATCAAAATAAAAACTTTTGTGCCTCAAAGGACTTTACCATGATAGTAAAACTACAACTTACACAATAGAAGAGAATATTGGTAAACCACATATCAGATAATGATTTAATATTCAGAATATATGAAGAAACTCTTTATCTTAACAACAAAAAAGACAACCCAATTTAAAAATGGGCAAAAGACTTGAATAGATGTCTATCCAAAGAAGATATACAAATGGCCAAAAAGCACATGAAAAGATGCTCAACATCATTAGCCATTGGGGAGATGCAAATCAAAATGATTGCAATGACTGTACCACACTGATGAAAGAGGTTATTAATGTGGGGAAGGGTGGGAGGTGTGGGGAGTGGAGCATATGGGAAAATTTTATGTATTTTTTGTAGCATTTTGTGTAATCTAAGTATCTTAAAAAATTAAAAAAATATTTTTAAAAATGGAAGGCTAAGAGCAAAACAAAAAAACAAAAAAAAATCACAATGAGATACCATTTCACACCCTCTAGAAGGGCTACTATTTAAAAACAAAAAAGGGAAGTGGATATGGCTCAGGCTATTCGGCCTTCACCTCCCATGTCTTCCATGTGGGAGATCTTGGCTCAATTCCCAGTGCCTCCTGGAGAAAGGCGAGCAATGAGCAGACAGACAAGAGAACCATCTAGTGGAGGGGTGGAGGATAAAGTAAAATAAATATTTTTTTAAGAATCATAAATGTTGGAGAGGATGTGGAGAAACAGAAGCACCTATTCCTTGCTGGTGGGAGTGTAAAATGGTGCGGCTGGAAGACAGTTTGTTGGTTCCTTAGAAAGTATGGAATTACCATATAACCTGTATATCCCACTTCTAGGTATGTATCAAAAGAATTGAAAGCAAGGACTTGAACAGATATTTGCACGCTGATGTGGCACTATTCCCAAATGCTAAAAGATGGAAGCAACCTAATTGTCCATTAATGGATGAATGGATAAACAAAATGTGGTGTATTCATATGATGGAATATTATTTTTATTCCATGAAAAGGAATGAAGTTCTGATATATACAATAACATGGATGAACCTTAAAGACATCATGTTGAGTGAAATAAGCCTGACACAAAGGATGAATATTGTATGAGCTCACTGATAAGAAATAATTAGAGTAAGCAAATTCTTAGGGTCAGAATCTAGAATATAGGTTACCAGGGGACAGGGTGGCGATAGGGAATAGAGAGTTAAAGCTTAAAATATACAAAGTTCCTTTTTGGAATAATGGAAATGTTTTGGTAATGGATGGTGGTAATGGTAACACAACATTGTGAACGTAATTAACAGCACTGAAATACATGAATGTGGATAAAATGGAAAATGTTAGGTTTTATATATATGGGAATAGAATACTTTTTAAAAATTCCATGGAACTGCCCTACACAAACAGTGAACCCCATGTTAAACCAAGGATATAGATAATAGTACAATTATGAAAATGTGTTTTCATCAATTGTAACAAATCTACCACACCAATGCAAGGTGGGGTATATGAGAATCCTGTATGTTATGCATGATTGTTCTATAAACTCACAACCTCTCTAATAAAAAGGAAAAAAAATCCAAATGCAACTTTGGCATGAAGTTCGGATAAGGTGAAATGAAGACATTATCACTGGACAACAGTACTTCTAATCCCACACTTTTTCAGTGTTTCTGCTAGCTTTTTCATTCTCCCTTAGCTCAGCTGCCCTATATGTGCCATGTAGGGATCTGACCTTGCTATAATCTAGAGCAACTTCCTGATAGAACGTAAACACATATAAGGTATTCTTTGTAACAAGAAACTTTAATGTGCAAATGATAGAAGTATGTTTTACTAATGCTACCCTTGACTCTTTGGTCTTTTGTAAATCACTTCCTGTATGAAAATTGTAGTAAAAAATATAGTCCCTGAGTCTAAGACATTTGAATACAAGATACCCTTAAATTTGAAGTGTTGATTTTTCCTTAAAGTTTACGGATTATTGTAAAAACTTTCTATCTATAAGCAAGGACCTAGAAATCTTAACAGATATTGAAATCTGAATTTTCTTTAGATTTTCTATTTAAATTTAAATCTATTAAATAATTATGAACCATAATAACTTTATGCCAAATAAGTGCAGGTAATATGAATATATTAAATTATAGGCATACAAATAAACTAAGAAAGTTAAATTTAAATCAAGGACATCTTTCATTGTTTTCATTTAAATAACCCTCCCAAAGGGTCTGTTTAAAATTTCTGAGAAAGAACTAAGTTCCTTAATGGAATAAATAGTTCTAATGAAAATAATGTCTTCATATCTCTTACTCAACGGAACATAGTTTAGTTAAAGGATGATAAGAAGTGATAAAATTATATTTAGTGAAAAACAAAGCCAGCATGTTGGGGATGCTATTTTAAGAATAATATATAACCTTTATTATCATTTCATACATCATTATAACAATAAATAGACATGGTTTTGAGGTGATAACAGCATTCTATCCATTCCAGAATGTATAAATTGTATCATGTAGTTCCTTGATTTAATGTACACATAAATAAACCAGAGATCAAAGCAAACTATTTTTCATATGGACATGAAAAGGAAGAAGAAAAAAATAACTACAAATACTTTGCTCTATCCTGCAACAAAGATTGCACTACATTGAAAACATCTCTATTAAATTTTAAACCTGTTTGATTGGTGCTTTATTTTTTAGTATTGTTTCCCTTGGAAATGCACCCAGTATGCCCACATATAATCCAATTTATTTCTTGTATGCAGAAACACTTAACATAGAATAAAGACAGTCTTCTAATCTCATGACATTTGGAAAACAGCATGTGGAAAAGAAACTACAATACAGATTTGGCAGTAAAATTTAAATGACAGAATTGGATTCTCTCATCTGTTCTTCTTCATCTTCAGAGCGACCTAAACTAAGATGGTGGTAAAGAAGGTAAAATGAGCCAACCATAAATAAAACCAACCATTTCAGAAACATTTTATTTTTAAATGTGTCAATGATCCATTTATCTACATATTATTCAAGCATTTTATATAAATTGTAAATTTTGAAAGTTTACCTTTGTGGCATGTTACTGACAGTGAGTTCAATCTCTTTTAACTTAGGAAAATCAAGTCTACTCAACGTGGCCTAACTTTGCATTTTGAAAGCTAGCAAGCCATTGCAAAGCAATCAAATCCTACCTCTATGATAATGGAGTTAGAAACCTCCAATGCAACAGTGGTAATAATAAGATTTTGAAAGCAATTTTAACACACAAAGTTAAGCAATGACCTGTAGAATTGGTTTTACTTTACTGAGGATGTATTAATGTGCCATTTATTTGGATTTCAGAATTAATAGATTTGTTTTACTATTAAAATAAAATCAGTGAAGTCAACTTGAGTTTTGAATTACTAAATTATTTCCTGCCTACATCTTTTTAAAGTATATTTATAATTAGATACTTGGGAACTACTTTAATGTGTAGGGTTAATTTTCTGAAACTCCAAGCAGTATAGCATCTATTGGCAAAATGTATTATTTTAAATCATTATTATACAAAAATGCTTCTTATGACACATCATGTGTGTAAGTTCCACTGTCTAAGCTGACATTAAAACATCATTTAGCCTTCTGGTAATAAGAACAGAGATTGATTATGTATTTTCTGCAATACAGGGAAAATAAGAAATAATTTCTATATTTACACATATTAACTTGTAAAGAGTAAAAAAATAAAAACTAAACAAAGCACATTGTCAGTAGTTGCTGCCATCTAGTGCTGAGAACATGGCACAGGCTGGGGAAAATGCTAACAAAGGCAGAGGAATTAAGAGCCACCCGGTGATGATTTCAGTGCTTTAAACAGTCATTTCCATTAGGATGGTGAATTGTGTTAAGTACTAGGAGGTTTTCTTAAATTGTGGCCCTTAGACACCATTTCTATGAACAAGAAAAGACACATGTAAAGGGAAAAGTCAGCCTGGGCTGCCTAGATGAGGTCAGACCATATGGAAAGGCAGAAAGAGAACAGGTTGGAGAGAGTGAGAGAGGAATAGAGCCTATTTGAGCAGACCCTTTAGGAGGTACCAGGGATTGAATCCAAGACCTTGTACATGGGAAGCAGGTGCTCATTCACTGACCTTCACCGGCTCCCCTTAGAACTTAGAACACTGGATCCAATCAAGGATTAACCCACCAGATGAGAACTTTGCATATATTCTTTAGTAAAGAAGAAATAAGAAGGCAGGGAACCTAGAATGTTTCATAAAGACTAATAGTGATTTACTAATGAGGAAGTTGCCCATTCATTTGTAATAACATTTATAAATTCCTCCTATGATTGATCCAATTATTACCTCTATTTCCCTTGTTATTCTTATTCAATGATTGCTTATAGGTCTACCCTTTGGATGTATACAGGTAAAGTCAAAGCAATAGTTTTTCACATATTTCCTAGTATTGCAAGATTCACCCTTTTATTACTACTCCCTCCCCAAACACCTACACACAGAGGCAGCAAAGGAAACATATGAATGCATGAGGAACACTGATTTTAGGAAACTGCCATCTTTTAAAGGTGCCTGCTGGCAACCTGCCCAATATTAACCTGCAGGGAAGCATTGCCTTTAATATCCTGAACAGCAAACAAATTTTCCCTCTGCCCGCTGCCCCAGAGGCAAACACTATTTCTGTTTTCCAAACTTTTTGCTGTGCAAACAACCTTTAAAAAAAAACAGTCCAAAATGAAAATTTATTTAAAATATATAAGATGTGGGAGACCCATAAATATTTATCTCCCAAATACATTCCTGGGATGAATTCTACTTGGTCATACCTCTGTAATAATGGGAATATGCTGCTGGGTTTGATTTGCTAGTCATTTTTATTTAGAGAAGTTGTAGGTTTACAGAAAAATCATGCAGAAAATACAGGGTTCTATATACCCCAACATCACACACACAGTTTTCCCTATTTCATTTTCTGAGTTCCTTTTCTTTGTTGGGAAGGTTTTGGTTACTGATTCTATGTTTTTACTTGCTGTTGGTCTGTGGAGGTCTTTGATTTCTTCTTAAACCAGTGAAAGTAGTTTGTGTATTTCCAGGCATTTGTTCATTTCATCCTAGTTATTTAATTTGTCAGCATACAGTTGTACATAGAAATCCTTTTATACTCCTTTTTATTTCCGGGGGGTTGGTAGGAATGTCCCCCCCCATTCATTTCTGATTTTAGTATTTTGAGTCCTCTCTCTTTTATTCATTGTCATTCTAGCTAAATGTTAATTGATTTTATCAAATTTTTAAACAACCAACTTTTGGTTTCATTATATTTTTTTAATTCTCTATATCATTTATATCAGCTCTTATCTCTGTTATTTCAGTCCTACTGCTCATTTTGGGTTTAGTTTATTTTTCTTTTTCTACATCCTTCAGTTGTGGGTTTAGGTCTCTGATTTGATATCTTTCTTTTTCATTGTAAGCCTTTAGAGATATAAATTTCTTTATCAGCACTACATTTTGCTGCATCCAATAAGTTTTGGTATGTTTTGCTTTCATTTTCATTTGTCACAAGGTATTCCTAATTTCCCTTGTCATTTTCTCTTTAACCCATTGTTTAAGAGTACATTACTTAATTTCTACATATTTGCAAAGTTTCTGTTTCTCCCTCTGATATAGATTTGTAGCTTCATTCTATTGTGATCAGAGAATATACATTGTATAGTTAAAATATTTTTAATTTACTGAGACTTGTTTCAGGACCTAACATATGGTCTTTCCTGGAGAATGATCCCTGAGCACTTGAGAAGAATGCATATTCTGTGTTGTTGGGTGAAGTGTTCTATATATATGTTAGGTCTAGTTGGTTTAGAGTATAATTCAAATCTTATATTTCCTTATTGATCTTATGTCTAGATATTTTATCCATTATTGAAAGTGATGTGTTAAAGTCTACTATACATGAAAAGCCACTATTTCCTCCTTCAAATCTGTCAATATTTGCTTCATATATATTGCCTCTCTGGGGAAACGGATGTGCCTCAAGTGATAAGGCCTCCACCTACTATATGGGAGAACCCAGGTTCAATCCTGGGGTGTCCTGGTGAAAAAGAAGAAGAGAAAGCATTCCTGTAGGGTGAGTCAGTGCCCATGTGGTGAGCCAAGTGCCCACATGAGTGCCTACATGGTGGGCCAGTGCCCACACAGTGAGCCAGTGCCCATGTGGTGAGCCGAGTGCCCGTGTGAGTGCCTGCATGATAAGCCAGTGCATGCACAGCAAACCAAGTGCCCATGTGATGAGCCAGTGCCCACACAAGTGAGTCACACAGCAAGATGATGATGCAACAGAAGAGAGACAAAAGGGAGAGCCAAGGTGAAGCACAGCAGAGACCAGGAACTGAGGTGGCACAATTGACAGAGAATCTCTCTCCACATCAGAGATCTCCAGGATCCAATCCCGGTGAATCCTAGAGGAGAAAGACAAGAAGAGAAGACAAAAAGAGAAATAAATACAAAATATCACACAGAGAATGGAAACAGACAGCAAAAACAGCAGAGTGGGGGATGGAGAGGAGGAAAAAAAAGATCATATTGGCTCTCTGCTGTTAGCATATATATATACATATATATTTATTTTTAAAATGGTTATGTCTTCTTGGTAAATTGACCCCTTTATCAATATATAGTGAACTTCTTTTTTCCTCATAGCAGGTTTTGATTTAAGTTTATTTTCTGATATTAGTACAACTATCCTCGTTCTCTTTTGATTACTGTTTGCATGGTATATTTTTTTCCATCCTTTCACTTTCAACCTACTTGTGTCTTTGAATTTAGGGTGATTCTCTTGACAACAGGATATAGTTGGGTCATGCTTTATTATTCATTCTGTCATTCTCTGCCTTTACATTCACATTTTAAGTCAATACTGATAATGTAAGACTTCCTTCTGCCACTGTAAGTCTTATACATTTTTGGCCCTCAGTTCTTCTGTTAATGTTTATTTTCATATTTATTTGATTTTTTTTATTGTACTATATTGAAGCCTTTCTCATTTCTATCTGGATACATTTTTCCTGTATTTTCCTTGTGGTTACCATGAGGTTAAAATTTACTATCTTAACTCTTTAACAATCATAATTGATTTTATACCAACTTGACTTCAATAGCATACACGTGTACTGTTCTCATACATCTCAGTCCCCACCTTTTTGTACTTGTTATTAATTATATTTGTACATTTAATATTCAGAACAATGGATTTGTCATTACTTTTTATGCATTTGCATTTTAGGACTTGTAGGAAGTAAGAAGTGGAGTTACATAGCAAAAAAATACAATACAATCGTACTGGCATTTATATTTACCCAAATGGTTATCTTTTACTAGAGGTCTTTATTTCTCTATGCCACTTTGAACCACTATTTAGTATCCTTTCTTTTCAGTCTTATGAGCTCTCATTAGCATTGCTTTTAGGATAGGTCTACTGGTGATGGATTTCCTCATCTTTCATTTATCTGGAAATCTCATAATGTCTGCCTCATTCTTGAAAGAAAGTCTCACCTCATATATAATTCTTGGTTGGCAACTCTTTTATTGTTTTCTCTCAGTACTCTGAGTATTTAAACCTACTGCTTTCTTGACTCCATGATTTTTTTTTATTCATTTTTTTAAAAAATATTACATTAAAAAAATATGAGGTCCCCATTCACCCCCACCGCCCCCACCCCACCACTCCCCCCATTGTAACACTCTCCCCCATCATCATGACACATCCATTACATTTGGTGAGTACATCTCTGGGCATCGCTGCACCCCATGGCCTGTGGTCCACACCATAGCCCACACTCTCCCACGTTCCATCCAGTGGGCCATGGGAGGACATACAATGTCTGGCAATTGTCCCTGCAGCACCACCCAGGACAACTCCAAGTCCCGAAAATGCCTCCACATCTCATCTCCTCCTCCCATTCCCCGTACCCATCAGCCATCATGACCACTTTTTCTACACCAATGCCACATTTTCTCGATTATTAACCACAATAGTTCATGAATAGAATATCATTAAGTCCACTCTAATCTTTACTGTATTCCTCCTTCCTGTGGACCTTGGCTTGGTTGTGTCCATTCCACATCTATGTCAAGAGGGGGCTTAGATTCCACATAGATACTGGATGCAATCCTCCTGCTTTCAGTTGTAGGCACTCTAGGCTCCCTGGTGTGGTGGTTGACATTCTTCAACTCCATGTTAGCTGAGTGGGGTAAGTCCAATAAATCAGAGTGTAGGAGCTGAAGTCTGTTGAGGCTCAGGGCCTGGCTATCATATTGTCAGTCCAGAGATTCAGATCCCCTAGATATATCTTAAACCCCAGCACCAACTACAATTGCCTCCATGATTTTTGAAGAGAAATTGGCATTTAATCTAATTGAGACTTCCTTGTATACAACACATTGCTTTTCTCTTGCAGCTTTCAGGACTCTTTCCTTGTCCTTTGCATTCGACAGTTTGATCAGAATGTGATGGTGTATATTTTTCTTCAAGTTTATCCTGTTTGGTATACTCTTAACTTCTTGGATGTGCATATTTACGTCTTTTGCTGAGTTTGGGAAGTTTTCTGTAACTATTTCCCTGAATATTTCCCTCCCCCCTTTCTTCTTTTGGGTCTCCCATAATACATATTTTGGTGTGCTTGATGGTGTTCCAGAGTTCTCTTAGGGTACTTTTGCTTTTTATAAATTCCTTTTACTTTCTACTCCTCAGCCTGACTCATTTCAATTGACTTGTCTTAGAGTTCACTGATTCTTCTGGTTCCTTCCCCTCCTGGGAATTTTTCATTTCAGTTACTGTGTTCTTCAACTCCAGTAGTTCTCTGTGGTTCCTTTTTAAAATTTCTGTCTCTTTACTGAGATTCTCATATTGTTCATTCATTGTTTCCTTGACATCATTTAGTTCTTTCTCTGTATTTTCCTTCATCTCCTTAAGATCATTATTGAAAATCATGTTTTTTTAAAAATCTCTGTCCTGTATGTCCACAATCTTGTCTTCTTCATTGATGTTTTCTGGATTTTTATCATCTTCCTTTAGATGGGGAATCATTTCCTATTTCTTTGTTTGTCTGTAATCTTTTGTTGCACATAGTACATTTTAATATTTTTAAACACTAACTCTGTGATTTATTCTTTAAAATGTCTGTTTCTTGAGTTTCTAAACAGATGGTGGTATGACAGAGATTTCTTGAGTATCATGAACTAAGAAAACCAAATAAACTTTAGCAAAACACAACTTCCACCATCTTTTCAAATTAGCTTTGCATTGGCTGGGTGTTCTCCATCAAAGTTCAGCCCTCCTATCAGGAAGGTCAGTCCACAATTAATGCAAAGTACAAGGCCCTCCCTATCATTTTTGGACCTGTGTCTTGTCCTGGCTTATATTTGGTGGTGACTTAGGAGTTCCCTTGTTTTCACCAAGAAAACAGAACACCCCCTCTACTTCCCAGGAAACAGACCTTCTTCCTCTCCCAGGTGTTCCACTGCCAGACTTAAAGAAGGTAAGCCTTGTGCCAGGCCATTCAAATCAATTGTTTCTTATGCAGCTTTCAATGTCTCAAGATGCTTTTTCCTGGTAGGGTAAATTCTGGGAGGAAGGGCACAGCAGAGAGGAATTTCCCCAATCAGTCTTTCTGAGCCAGAACAGGGCCAGAAACCCACAGAGGGAGCACAGTGTGTGCCAAATTGCCATGTGGATAGGTTGAGAGAGGGGCCAGGAAGGGTACCAGGAGCTTCTTCCATAGTTCCCCAAAGCTGTGCTTTTTTGACACGACTCTGGCCCACCAAATACAGCCCTTCAACTGTCCTCCATAGCTCTGAGGGTGCATATCATCTTTAAGTCTCTTCCAATGCTTTTGTCTAGGGCAGGTTGGAACAATGGCCACCTTTAAAGCAGGGCCTCTAGTAACCCAAAGTAGCTAATCAAATAATCAAAAGCAGTGATCAGCAAATGGCTTGTGCCCAGATCTTGGGGAAGTGGATTTTTATGTCTTCTTGCACCAGCAAGCTACACCAGGGCCAAATCCCACTGTTGCCTGCCATGAGAGTGGGGGATGAGCTATGGTAACCACTGTGTGGAGAGAGCAATTTACTGGTATTTGCCATAAAATGCATTTGTGGTCATCTGTGGATACTGTACAGTTTTATATTGACTCTGGAATTTTTAAATAGTTGATTCAGACAGTACCTGCCTGTTTAATAGTTGTTCCGGTGAAGGCATTGATTCCTGGAACTTCCTATTCTATCTTTCCACAATCATCTTCCCATTTCCCTTTATTGTGCATAACACCTCCAAGAACACTATTATTCTACAATGCTAATCCTTACTCAATGTCCTCAGACATCAACCTGAGCAATTCTCTCTGACAGAGGGCAGTAGTTCAGCCATCAATAGGCAAGAGTATAAAACTGATAAACAGAAATCCCTCAGCCCTTAGCCAGGAAAACAGTAAATAACTTCAACAAACAGGTAATTAACTGGCTGTCCAACAAGTATTCTGTGCTTCCCAAGCAGGGATTTAAGTCCAAATATACACCAGTGTGTCCCCAACAGATGAAAAGCAGAGATGGAAGTGAGAACCAAGATAAAACTCAAACTTCAACCAGGAGCTTAATACACAGTAATCACTGCAATCTATTCAGGTCAAACACTAATACTTCTCTGCCCTTGGAAGTCTGCTCAGGTCCAATTAACAAATGCTCACACTTATTTAAAAAGAAAAGTCTTAATGCAGGGGTGGGAGGACAGTACAGGAAGAAAAGTCAAATGAACACTCTTATGGCCAGTATTCCATGTTTCGTTTTGTAGGACATTGGGTGTGAAATTTTTCTTCTTGCTCCTGAGAATTGTATTTCAACTATAAAGCTTTCAAAAATCTGGTGTACATAATTTAAAATCTTTAAAATTTATGTTATAAAATATATTACTTTCTCCTAATAAGTTAGCACTCTGTAGTAACAAATTATCAGAATGAGCCCTATATTAAAAAGATAAATCAGAATTTAATAGTAAGATAGAAGGTGTTTTCAAATCACAGAGCCAAAGTTCTAACTAACGGGAACATTTATAAATGTGACAATGTTTTACAGCAGGACTGCTGGTCAGGGTGTATAAATCCAGCAGGAGAGTTTGCATCTATCATCTGGGACTTTTGGTCCATTGTTTATAAATCAAGAAGTTAATGAAGACTCAGGGATCTGTAAATCCAGATGCTAAGTGAAAAATTTGTTGCTTTTGATTTATAAATAAGTAACCTTAAAAATTATATATATAATGAAACAGAAAAAGAAATTGCATTTAAAACCAAATGAAGATTAGCATTTATAAATCACAGTAGTAAATGAAAAGACTATGTTTATACCACTAACTCATACCAATTTAATTATAAAACCACATTTCATAAGTCTGTGACAGGGCTATTCAGAATAGAATGCCATTCCAGTGAAAGTATTAGCTCATTCTTATTGCTATAGCAAACATTTTTTAAAATGCAGTATTAACATGACAATATTTTCTGCTCAACCTAAAAAAGATAAAAAGACTGATTATCAGGCAGATGTAACCTGAAAAGACTCCATTTAGTTCTATACGTGAAGTTCAAAGATATTCCTTTTCCATTCTGCTCCACCAAACAAAATGCCCCCAGGAAAGGACAATTCTGGTGTGTTTCTTTGCTTCATAATTTCTCCTTGCAGTGGAGTCCAAGGCAACCACATGCCATTTCAGGGGCAGATTGCTCAGGCACCACGAGGTCTTTTTACAGAAGCCACAGGCTGTGACTGAAGTAGATGAGTTCAGGGGGGCCTCACACCTGTTTGATTATCCCCAAACATCTCCTGAGAGGAGAGGGAAGATTCCCATCAAAAAGAATACAAGTGTAGCAGAATCGAGGTAAATTAAAAACCAAAAGGGCAAAGAAATCCCAACAGGTGACTGACTCAGAGACAAAGTCAAAATGGCACCCCGCCTTTCCTGGCTGTTTCAGAAAGATGCCATCACTGGGCTCTCTGTGAATGACGTCAGTGGGGAAGAGTTGGGCCCAGATGGAGTGCCGGGGAGACCCATCCTGACGGAGCTGCTGTGTCCTGATCTCTGCATCCCACTCAACCCTTGAGAGCCGAGGGTCTTATTCTCCTGGCTACCCTGAGGCAAAGCAAAACACCCTGCCGGCCCCTTCCAACCGCAACCCTCCTGCCTTGGGTCCTCTTCTGTCCACCTCTATTCGCTGGTGTCTCACTGTTTTCCTTTCCCAGCTATTAAAACAAATACCACATAATGGCTGGGCTTCACCACAGGAATTTATTGGTTCATGGCTTCCGGGGCTAGAAGGCTTGCTTCCACATGGGGTCAGTATGTTCTGGTTGCCCAACAATCTTTGTGGTTCCTTGGCTTTTCTGTCAAATGGCAGTGCACTTGGTGATGTCTTCTTTCTCCTGCAGGGTTCATTGACTTCTGCCTTCTTGCTTCTCCCATGGCTTACTTCCCTGTGCCCAACTTCCGTGGCTTATAAGGACTTCGGTCACAGTGGATTTAGATTTAGTAACATCTTCAAAGTTCCTGTTTGCAAATGGGTTCACTCACGGGACCAAGAGTTGAAGCCTGAACATGCCTTTTGTTGTGGGCACAATGATTCAATCCCCATCATTCACTAATCAATATGCTTATTGTTGCTTCAGTCTCAACAGATAGATGCTGTGATCATCTGTGGCCACAAATCTGTGACGCATGATCTGTGGCCACATGTGGCTAACACCTCCACAGGTTAATAGGGACCTCTGGGTGCCGATCCTTACAGGAGTTAATAATGCAGGACTTTATCCAGGTGGCAGAGGGGGTTGTAGGGTGAGGGTGGGTTTGAAGGGAGTAGGGGGTGAAGGTATTTGGGGGCAGGGGAGTCTGTCCCAGGATCACCCTTTTGATACCTCCTAGGCCACTGCTTACTAGTCTGATTTGAGTATGACTAAATCATACCCTCGCAGCCACCACAGCAGGGAGCGATCGCTGTGGACATGAGCAGAAATTTCCTCTTTCCCTCCTCTGTTGCATTGAGTAGTTTGTCAGGGGCATGAACACCCTGGACTTCCCCCACAAACCTCCTAAAGGGAATCCAAAACCATAGGCCCAACCTCCTGTGAGTGAGGAACAGAAATAGGACACCTGAGGCATCTCCTTCCAACGCCGTGTTCCACAATGTCCTGCATGACATGCCCCATGTTTTCCTTCCCTTCACAGGGACCTTGCAGTGCAGCCATCCTAAATCCATGTTTATGGTTGATTCACTTGTATTGATTCCCTGCCTTTCCTTCTGGCAGCCAAGCTGCTCTTCACAGCATAATATTCTTTGGGGAAACCAAAAAGTCAATTGTGTGCTCAACTACAGATAGAACCACTTGTCCTATCATACCATGCAAGTTCCTGGGAGGGCTTGTACATAGGACCCACCTGATATTCTTTGTTAATTTTTTTTTAATATAGGCTTAAAGGTACATACATTTCAATGTTTGATGGAAATGTATTTGGTTAGAGTGTTAAAAAGCAAATTCATTTCTAAAAATTAATTGAATAATAAAAGAGCATAGATCTGAAAACCTGGAATTTGTAGGTGACATTCTTTCTTCACTCAATACTTACTCTCCAGTTTATTTAACATCAGGTGTAAAGTTAGATATGATATGGCATTTCAGACTCATGATACCTTTCTGCATTCTTCTCAGAACTTTGGGAGATCAGGGCATATCAATAGAAACTATTTGGATAGTAACAAAACAAACTCAGGGTGATTGATCCCATCAGTTAGGTATAGAAAATCCTCCATCGAACTTCTGAAACAGCTGCACCAGTTCCTAGGACATTAAATAAAACTTTTGAGGTTGCTTAACATGGCATTTTGCTTCCTAAGCATTTGCTGATGCTTTGTCTATTCTTTGGAAGCAATAAAGGATCTACTAGTAGTATGTTGTCAGCAAGCAGAGGCTCACACTCTGTGTGTGTGTCTCTCTCTTTGTGTCTTTCTGTTTCTGTCTCTGTCTCTTCCTCTCTCTGTTTCTCTGACTCTAACACACACTCCCCAGCAGATGGAAATATGTTCATTCTTAAAATATTAAAAACAGGACATACTATATCTCATATTTTCATTTGTGATTTAAATAAAATAATGTCAGTTATAAAGTTCCTAACACTTAAATGTTTTTGCCTATAATAAGTTCATCAACATTAAATGCATGTTACCGAAGGCATAATTTTTCTATCACCTATTTAAAGAGGATCAACAAAAGCTACATTACTGATAACATTTATTCTCTCCACAAAATATTGTCCTGGTTTCTAAACCAGAGTTTGTGAGTTTCAGTTAGTCACCAAATAAAGAGTAATGTTTTTCAACTTTCCTAGAGAAACTGGCTGATTTGCTAAATGGCCTATTCCATCAGTGGTTGCCAGAAAGAATTTCTATATAGAGGTGGGAATAAAAACTGCTTAAATGCATAGACTAACAAACAAGTAAATGGCAGCTAGATTCTGTCACTTTCCAAAAAGAACAACCACATCATGATTTGGGATCTATGAGGTAATGTTCCATCTGCCCTGTACACACAGTCAGCACTTCCCTACATTTCTCTGTGCCTGGGAGACTGAGCCTTATTGCCTGCATCCCCTGGACTCCTCTACCTTCTCACTTCCATTGGATTTGGCCAATGGAAATTGCCAGAAGGAGCTTGGAGGGTAGAATAATAAAATTTATTCCTCCCACCCCTTCCCACTTTGGGCAGTTCTGGCAGTGGCTGCACCCCTCTACAGCAAAGCTGTCAATCCTAACCAGCTACCCAAATGCCTTTCCCCTTCAGTTGTGTTAAGGGCTTCCTTTTGTTGCAGGTCCCAACATGTCTCAATTTTCCCCATGGGCTCTCTTAACCTTGTCCACACCTCTACAAATTGCTCTTCCTTGAAGTATTTCTGTATAACCTTCAGTCAAGTGATCCATCTCCTTCCTGTCAGTACCCTGATGGATTCAGAGTCTGAAGATATTTTATTTAAAAAATAACCCTAAGAGCTTCAGCTTAGAAACCACCTAATGGATCATCTTGTCAACTACCCTCCCCATTTTCTAACACATATAATGAGTCCAAAGTTGCACTACTATTTGAGGGCTAAATTGTAAGCCTCTGGACTCCTGAACACAACCCCTCCCACCTTACATAATCTCAGTTAGTTAGTGGGAGGGTAGTAGAAGACTCCTGGTTCTATCACTTAGAAACTTTTTGAGAGGAAGCGAAAATCATATAAAACACTTTTAAACCAAAATTTCGCTCACATATCACAAAGAAAATACTATATTCTGGGTCTCAGGAACCATCAGGAACAATATACTGGAACCAGGACTGATAAAGTCTTCAGGAGTATCCATCTCCCTTCTCAGTACCTTTTCACATCAGCTTCATTACCTCTTGCAGATTGCATCCTCTGCTTCTCAGTTGGATGGTGGAAAAATGGCTGCATCACAGCCCCTGAGCATACATGACTCAGACCCAGCCACACAAAGAATTTAGCTCAGTCCCAATCCAGCTGCCTAGGACACAGCATCTGACTGGCCTAGACCTGTCTAGGTATCCAAGGGGTTCAATCTAGAGGCTGGGGGTGGGGAATGAAGTCATGGAAAATCAACAGGGCTGACCGGAATCACCCTGGCCTGTGATCCTGTGGATTCAAGGGTGGGGTTGATTCCTTGTAATCAAGAAAATAAATGTAAGGTGGAGAGAAATGCTAAAATTATCTACTGAGAGGTTTTAGACTTTGGCCCTTGACTGCTTGATTTTCAGCTCTTATCTATGGTCTTGCATAACTTTTTCAACCTCCCAAAATCTCAGTTTCTTTTTCTGGTAAATGACAATCTTCACAGAGTTAAGATTAATTTACCTGAGATTTTAAAACTTCAAAAATTTTTTTAAAATTAATTCTCTACTATACTTGTTCTAATGCCTTACCACTATGCTTTGATTTTCTACCCTGTTTTAATGGGTAATTAAACTACATTTGTATTTTTACCCTATCAACAAATTTTACTTTAAGGAGTTTTGCTTATAATGAAGAAAACTTGTTTCATTTTTTTAATCGTTCTATAGAGAAATATTGAAAATGTGTTGTTTGACAAAGATTTTCAAAATCTTGGGTTGAAGTGTCTAAAGTAAAAGTATTATAATTTGTCTAAAATATAGAAACAAAGGCAAAATGCTAAATTTCTAAAGCTTAGATGCCATTAAAGTTTCTGAATTATCTCACTGGGAATTTCAGAAAGGACCACAGTATCAAACTTAAATATATTCTACTCTTGTCCAAATGACACACTTATTTCATGTAACAACCTGGCTCTTCAAGCTAATGAATAAACTAGTTTCATCTGGAAGAATGAAATGTGTATGTATTCTTCCCTCTGAGCAGAGAAATTAAAACTCTTTAGGGGCAAAGAGCACTGTTGAACTTACACTTTTATCCTTCTGTTGCCAAAGATAAATATTTCTTTCCTAAACTAAACCATAACTGGAGAACTAATACTTGTTACATAAGAGGATATAATTTAAAAGGCCAAACAGAAAGTTCCCTACTTCAATTGAATTTTGTTTGTCTTGTTTTCTAAAAAGACACTACTTTTGATGTGGGTGGCATACCACACACAGAGAAATAAGGAATCATTGGCTCCTGATAATGATATGTAATAAGCATTCTCCTATATTCACATAGATAAATGTGTATTCTCAAAGACCCAAAGTTTCATGTAGAAATGAGAAAAACAGTGGGTGGAGCCACGGCACCGGTGCTGCAGCGGCAATCTCTGGAGGCTCTGCAGTACTGGAGGATTCATAAGCCCTGAGCGGGCTATTGGGGGGCTAACAGGACAGGAGGCCTTTGCAGACCGATTCGGGGAGACAAACGGGAGTTTTATTGCGAAGCGGGGAATTTCTGATTGCGGACACAAATAATAGCGCTTCCGCCTAAAGCCGCACCCCTCCAAGCCCAGCTGCCAATCTGCAGCGGACTTAAATTGCTAGCAATAAAGAGATGTCACCAGGAGGCTGTTACAGGGTCTGGCAGGGTGGGAGACATCTGGAAGCTGATTAGGGGAATATTTTGCGAAGCGTGGGAATTTCGGTTTTGGACTCTGTTATCAGCATTTCTGGCTGGAGCCCCACCCCCGGGCCTGGCTAATGATCTGCGTCATTAAATTGGCTGCAGTGTAGAGGCGCCCCCAGGTGGCCCTTCCAGGGGATCACAGGGTGGGAGGTGTCCTGAAGTCGAATTGGTGATACATCCACAGAATAGACCCCAGTGAGTGAGTAAATTGCGGGGTTCAGACACATAGGATACAGTTTGCGGATGTGACCTCTCCCATAGGGCTGGCACCCAGCTGCGGGGATCCCTGAAGGCTGTGTTGCACTGCGGTGCTCCCAGGCTCCCTGTTAACTGGATTTGAGGTTGCCAGGTCTGAGTCCCCTAAACCCTGGTGGCCCACACCCCAGAAACTCACACCTCTTGAGGCTTCTATATCTCAGACTTTCCATCCCTGAATCCATCACGCCCTGAGGTCCATCTGAGGTCCGTGAGTGTCCTAGCCCTCAACGTTTCCATTTTTTCTTTTTTCTTTTGTTTTGTTTTTTTATTTTATTTTTTATTTATTTATTTATTTTAATGTCCTGATTGCAAATATTGCATCATCTCCTAGTCTTTTCTCCCAGCATATCCCCCAAAGTCTTTTTTTTTTTCAGTTATTTAGGGTGATATTTTTGCTGATATTGTGGTTGTTCTATATCTTTTTTTTCTTTTCCCTACTTGTTCCCCTCCCTTTACCCACCCCCTTTTCCTTCTTCCTTTCTTCTCTTTTTTTTTCCTCTCTCTTGTCCCTCATTTTCTTCTTATTTTATTTTATCTTAATTATACAATAGGTGCTGCAGGGAACACCTCACATTTGCTGGGTTTCCTCATCCTCTGCTGCCTCATTTCTGTGTAAATTGATTTTGGCTACCTACACTATTCCCTTTCCCCTACATCTTGATATCCCCCATCATCTACTGCCTCTCCTATATTCCACCTCCCTTTCTTTGATCCCCAAAGTGTCTAACTCTTAATTTCTAATGCCTTTGTTTTGTTTTCTATCTTTTATCCACTCTTGAAACTATTGCCTTTCTTTTCTCTTTCCCTCTCTCACAAAAACAATAGCTTTTTAATTCATACCATATTCTTCCCATATTCAGTCGACTACCTCATTATAGGTACTCTACCTACTGCTATAACTCTACACAACTTACATGAATCTAATATCCATCCTCCCAGATCTCATATTGTTGCTCTGTTGACATTTATCACCAATACTACTTTACACTTTTTCCTTGCTTACACAATTGCCTTTCCCTGGCCCTAATACTTTCCTTTAAAATGAACTCAACCAGCAATAAGAAATTAGAATAAGAAGAACAAAGTGACAAAGAGAAGATATAACACTTATGCAAAAACAAGAGCTAATTAATGCCCAAGACTAGACAAAGAAGCTAAGGAACTGATTAAACCCGTCAAGATAAAATGATGACCAGACAGCAACAAAAATCTACAACCAAACCAATAATCAGGAAAACATGGCTGAATCCAATGAACAAACTAAAAATCAGGAAGGGGAGCAGAACTTCACACAAGTAATGAAAGATCTCAGAACATTTATCACCGACAAATTTAATGAAGTAAAGGAAGAGGTTAACAACATGAAGACAACAATTGGAGGGGAAATTGCAGACATACGCAAAAAGATAACAGATGTGACGGGAATGAACACCACAGTTCAAGAAATCAAAAATACACTTGCAGCAAATATCAGCAGACTAGAAGAGGCAGAGCAGAGAATTAGTGATGTGGAAGACAGTACACTGGAAATCAAACAGATAGTAGAATTGGTCGATAAAAAGATAGAAAAAATCCAGCTAGGACTTAGGGACCTGAATGACAATGCAAAATGCGCAAACATATGTACTATAGGCATCCCAGAGGAGAAGAGAAGGGAAAGGGGTCAGAAGGAGTGTTGCAGGAAATAATGGCTGAACACTTCCCAAATCTACTGAAAGAGACAGATGTACATATCCAAGAAGTACAGCACACCCCAATCATCATAAACCCCAACAGGCCCACCCCAAGACATATACTTGTCAAATTATCCAATGCTGAAGACAAAGAGAAAATTCTAAAAGCAGCAAGAGAAAAGAAAGCCATCACATACAAGGGAAGCTCCATAAGATTAAGTGCTGATTTCTCATCTGAAACCATGGAGGCAAGAAGGCAGTGGTATGATATAGTCAAGGTACTAAAAGAAAAAAATTTCCAACCAAGAATACTCTATCCAGCTAAACTAGCATTCAAAAATGATGGAGAATTCAAAATATTCACAGATAAACAGAAACTGAAAGAGTATGCCAACAAGAAACCTCCCCTTCAAGAAATTCTAAAGGTAGTTCTGCAGGAAGAAAGGAAAAAACAGGACAGGCAGAGTTGGAGGAGAGTGTAAGAGCAACAAAAAAGACAAAGAGAGAAGAAAAAAACAAAAAACAAAATATGACAAACACAAGTCCAATCAAAATATGGCTAACATAAATAATTCCTTGAAAGTAATAACACTGAACGTCAATGGATTAAACTCACCTATCAAAAGATTCAGACTGGGACATTGGATAAGGAAATATGACCCATCTATATGCTGTCTACAAGAGACACATCTTAGACCCAGAGACTCATGGAGGCTGAAAGTGAATGGTTGGAAAACAATCTTACAAGCAAACAATAACCAAACAAAGGCAGGAGTAGCTATATTAATATCAGACAAAATAGACTTTAATGTGAAACAATTGTGAGAGACAAAGAAGGATACTACATATTACTGAAAGAGACAATCTGTCAAGAAGAATGAACAATCATAAATATTTATGCTCCTAACAAGGGCGCCTCTAAATACGTGAGGCAAATGCTGGAAAAACTAAGTGAAACAATAGATGCATCTACAATTATAGTGGGGAATTTTAATACACCACTATCAACTCTGGACAGAACATCTCAAAAGAGAATCACTAAAGAAACAAAACATTTGAACAGTATATTAGAGGAGCTGGATCTAATAGACATATACAGATAATTACACCCAAACACAGCAGGATATACATTTTTCTCAAGTGCACATGGATCATTCTCCAAGATAGACCATATGCTAGGCCACAAAGAAAGGCTTGATGAATTCAGAAAGATCGAAATCTTACAAAATAATATCTCTGACCACAGTGGAGTGAAGCTGGAAATTTGCAAGGACCAGAGGCCCAGATTTCACACCATGATTTGGAAATTAAACAGCACACTCTTAGAAAAACAGTGGGTCAAAGAGGAAATCTCAAAAGAAATCAATGACTACCTTGAAACAAATGATAATGATAACACAACATACCAAAACTTATGGGATGCAGCAAAAGCAGTACTGAGAGGGAAATTTGTAGCCATAAATTAATATATCAAAAAAGAAGAAAGAGCAAAAATTGAAGAATTAACTGCACATTTGAAGGAATTAGAAAAACAACAACAAAGTGACCCAACAGGAAGAAGAAGGAAGGAAATAACAAAGATAAGAGCAGAACTAAATGAAATCGAAAATAAGAAAGCACTTGAAAAGATAAACAAGACCAAGAGCTGGTTTTTTGAGAAGATCAACAAAATTGACAAACCTTTAGTGAGACTAACAAAGAAAAAAAGAGAGAAGATACAAATACACAAAATAAGAAATGAGAAAGGAGATATCACCATAGACCCCACAGAAATAAAGACTATCATAAGAGGATACTTTGAAAAACTATATTCCAACAAAAATGACAATTCAGAGGAAACGGACAAATTCCTAGAAACACATAAGCAGCCTATATTGACGAAAGAAGAAATTGATGATCTCAGCAAACCAAACACAAGTAAAGAGATAGAATCAGTCATTAAAAACCTCCAAACTAAGAAGAGCCGAGGGCCAGATGGCTTCACAGGTGAATTCTACAAAACATTCCAGAAAGAACTAACACCAATCCTGCTGAAACTATTCCAAAAAATTGAAACAGAAGGAACATTGCCTAACTGCTTCTATGATGCCAACATTACCCTAGTACTAAAGCCAAACAAAGACACCACAAGAAAGGAAAATTACAGACCAATTTCTCTAATGAACCTAGACACAAAAATACTTAATAAAATAATTGCTAATCATATTCAACAACACATTAAATGAATTATACACCACGACCAAGTGGGATTCATTCCAGGTATGCAAGGATGGTTCAACATAAGAAAATCAATCAGTGTAATACACCATATAAACAGATTGAAGGAAAAAAATCACATGATTGTATCTATAGATGCAGAAAAAGCATTTGACGAAATACAGCACCCTTTCTTGATAAAAACACTCCAAAAGATCAGAATACAAGGACATTTTTTGAACATGATAAAGAGTATATATGAAAAACCTACAGCCAACATTGTTTACAATGGAGAAATCCTAAAATCCTTCCCTCTAAAATCAGGAACAAGACAAGGATGCCCACTGTCTCCCCTTCTATTTAAAATTGTCTTAGAAGTACTTGCTCGAGCACTGAGGCAAGAACTAGATATAAAATGCATTCAAATTGGAAAGGAAGAAGTCAAAATTTCATTATTTGCAGATGACATGGTCCTATACATAGAAAACCCTGAGAGATCTACAACAAAGCTTCTAGAACTGATAAATGAGTTTAATAAAGTCGCAGGTTATAAGATCAATGCGCAAAAATCAGTAGCATTTCTGTACACCAATAATGAGCAAGCTCAGGAGGAAATAAGAAACAAATACCATTTACAATAGTAAATTAAAAAAATCAAATATTTAGGAATAAATTTAACTAACAATGTAAAAAACTTATACACTAAGAACTATACAAGGATGTTCAAGGAAATCAAATAAGACTTAAATAAATGGAAGAATATACCCTGTTCATGGATAGGAAGACTAAATATTATTAAGATGTCTATCCTACCAAAACTGATCTACACATATAAATATAAGAACCAAGACCATAAAGACCTTGGAAAGCAGTGTAGGGAAACATCTACAGGACCTTGTAATAGGAAATGGCTTCATGAATATCACACCAAAAGCATGAGCAGCAAAAGAACAAATAGATAAATGGGACTTCCTCAAAATTAAAGCCTTCTGCACCTGAAAGGAGTTTTTCAAGAAAGTAAAAAGGGAGCCCACACAATGGGAGAAAATATTTGGCAACCATATATCTGATAAGAGACTTATAACTTGCATATATAAAGAACTCCTATATCTTGAAAATAAAAAGATGAACAACCCATTTAAAAAATGGGAAAAAGATTTAAACAGACACTTCTCCAAAGAAGAAATACAAATGGCTAAAAAGCACATGAAAAAATGCTCCAAATCTCTAGCTATCAGGGAAATGCAAATCAAAACTACAATGAGTTGCCATCTTACTCCCATAAGATTGGCAGCTATGAAAAAAACAGAAGAATACAAATGCTGGAGAGGATGTGATGAAAGGGGAACACTCATCCACTGCTGGTGGGAATGCAGAAGGATCCAACCATTCTTGAGGACAGTTTAGCAGTTTCTCAAAAAACTAACCATAGATTTGCCATATGACCCAGCAATACCACTGCTGGGTATATACCCAGTGGAACTGAAAACAAGGACACAAACCGATATATGTACACCAATGTTCATAGCAGCATTGTTCACTATCGCCAAAAGTTGGAATCAACCCAAATGCCCATCAACAGATGAGTGGATCAATAAAATGTGGTATATACATACAATGGAATACTACTCGGCTTTAAGAACAAATACACTACAAACACACGTAATAACACGGATGAATCTTGAGAACCTTATGTTGAGTGAAGCAACCCAGGCATCAAAGGACAAATACTACATGACCTCAGTGATATGAAATAAGCAAGCTGCCTCAGAGAGCTAGAGACTGGAAGATAGGCTTACAGGAAATAGGGGGGTGGAGGAAGGATGTGAGACGTCTGCAGGGGTGGAATCTATGATGAGCTGGCGGTAAGTATGAGCACAAAGAAGAGATAAAATGGGGGCAAGGGGTTGCCTTTGGGTGGGGCTTTGCGGGTTTGAGGGGGGCTGGGGCTGGGCAGATGGGCAATATTGCCCAAAAAATTGGGGGGAGAGAGGGGCAACATACGAACATAGGAGAGTGTCAGGTGTTGGTTGAGAGTAAAATGCTGAAAAAATCGTATCAAAATATAATAAGGAGCTGATAAACCCAAAATAATAACAAGGCCTAGAGCAACTTTGTGCCTGGGAATTTCCTTCTGTCAGCCTTCATGTTACTCAAATGTGGCCAGTCTCGAAGCCAAACTCAGCATGTAAATGCAATGCCTTCCCCCCAGCGTGGGACATGACACCCGGGGATGAGCCTCCCTGGCAACGAGGGACCACTATCAACTACCAACTGATGATGCAACTGGAAAATGACCTTATACGGAAGGTTCAATGCGGATCAGCAGAATATCCATGTCTACATAAAATACCATGACTTTAAAATGCTGTTTGACCTAAAGTAAGGGGGAAATGGAAAGGAGAAATGAGTTTATATGGCTACGAGTTTCTAAAAAAGAGTCTGGAGGCTGGCAGAAGGTTTGCCCTCATGCACAACTGAGCAGAGTCAGAGAGACAGATAAAGCAGATACAACCCCCAGATATTGGTTCCTTTGAGGGCTAAAGAGACCCATGGGAGTTATGGTCATGGCCGATGGGGTTAACTACCAGGGCAGATGGCCCCTCTTTGGAAATGGAGTTTATGTGTGATGAATCTGGACTCAGATGGGATCTCCCTTCATAAGACTTTCATGCTAATGTGCTGGAGGTGCAGTTAATGTTGGGGTTTAAGATATATTTAGGGGATTTGAATCTCTGGACTGACAATGTGATAGCCAGATCCTGAGCCTCAACAGACTCCAGCACCTACAATCTGATTTATTGGACTTACCACACTCAGCTAAGATGGAGGTGAAGGACAACCACCACACCATGGAGCCTAGAGTGATTACAACTGATAATGGGAGGATTGCATCCAGCATCCAGGTGGAATCTGAGCCTCCTCTTGACATAAAGGTGCAATGGACACAACCAATCCAGTGTCCACATAGAAGAGGTGGCATTGGATTGGGAAAAGTGGACATAATGGACAAAGGGTATGGGGAAAGGCAGGAAGAGATGAGAGGTGGAGGCGTCTTCGGGACATGGAGCTGCCCTGGATGGTGCTTCAGAGGTAATCACCGGACATTGTAAATCCTCACAGGGCCTACATGATGGAATAGAGGAGAGTATGGGCCATGATGTGAACCAATGTATATGAGGTGCAGAGGTGCCCAAAGATGTACTTACCAAATCCAATGGATGTGTCATGATGATGGGAACGAGTGTTGTTGGGGGGGGGGGGGAGAGGGGGGGTGGGGGGGTGGGGTTGAATGGGACCTCACATATATATTTTTAATGTAATATTATTACAAAGTCAATAAAAAATAAAAAAATTTAAAAAAAAAAATATATAATAAGGAGGGTCACCTGTTTAGGATGCTCGGAGGGGATGGTCTGATGCGGGACGGACTCCTGGGGAAAGCCTGAATGCTCATTTTGCCAGGGTGGGTTGTACCATTGGGTAGAGACCCAAGTAGTAAGAGTGGGGGTGGACCCACATCCTGGGGAGGACCAATGCCATCAAATAGAGGGAACTGTATCTCTCGAGAGGAAGGATGGCTCCCAGGGCATTAGAGCAGTTGAGCAAGTCAGGCACTGAACACTGTTGCAAGTATCTCTGGACATGGCTCCTTGGGAAATGGAGATTGGCTGTCACTGTGGGCCCCAAGGGGAGGGGAAAATGGATGTTGAATGGACGGAACCAAGGTAAATGTGGGGGCAAGAGAGGAGTTTTGCGAGAGTACACAAGGATGGATATAAAACATGTAATATTACACCAAAAACATATAGGGGACGGCAGACTAATACTGTAAACCATAATGTAAAACATAGGATAACTAAAAAATTTAGAAAACTGTATATCCTAAAGTATGGACCACAATGTAAGCACAGATGTTACCTAGTTTGAAAGCTATTGTCTCGGAGTCTGTACATCAGTTTCAGTAAATATGATATGAATAAGTTAAAAGATTATCGCTGTGGAAGGGAAAAGGTTTTATGGTGGATGTGTGGGAGTACTGTATATTGTATATATGAATTACTGTGCTCTAAGGCTCTTGTGAAAAGAAGCTCGATAATTAGGAAAAAAGAAAAGAAAAAGATGGGATGTAGAATTTTTCCAAATCAATATGTATTCTATATCTAACCTTTAAACTCATCGCTATATTCCATTTTACTATTAAGGGAACCTGACATTATATTGGGCTTAACTTTTCAGGAAGTTTTGGATCACATAGTGGTTCAACAATGGCAGCGGAGGAATACTGGTATGGGATTTTATTGACAGGCGATATATGGTTGACAGGGAGTTATACAGGGCATGTGTCCAGAGTGCATGGAAATGTTTGGATATACTCATAGTGGAAGCAATTAAAAACAACAGCTGGGGGTGTACTGGGTTACTGGCCGGAGGGACTCTGTCGTGGTCCCTATGGGAACAGCAGCAGACCCCAGGTGCAACGGTAAGGTCCAGGAAGGAATGAGGGTCCAACAGTGAGCCCCTGATACTAATGACTATGCTTGTGAGCCTATACACCTGAAATAAGAACAAGGCCTAGAGCAGCACTGTGCCTAAGAGTTCCCTCCTGACAGCCTCCGTGTTACTCAAATGTGGTCAGTCTTGGAGCCAAACTCAGCATGTAAATGCAATGCCTTCCCCCCAGCGTGGACGTGACACCCAGGGATGAGCCTCCCTGGCACCGAGGGATCGCTACCAAGTACCAGCTGATGATGCAACTAGAAAATGACCTTGAATTAAAGCTTCAACACGGACCAGCAGAATATCCCTGTCTACATATAATAACAGGAGTTAAAAATGCTGTTTGACCTAAAGTAAGGGGGAAATGGAAAGGACAAATGAGTTTATATAGCTATGAGTCTCTAAAAAAGAGTCTGGAGGTTGTCAGAAGGATTGCCCTTATGCACACCAGAGCAGAGTCTCAGAGACAGATAAAGTAGATACAGCCCCAGGTATTGGTCCTTTTGAGGGCTAAAGAGACCCACAGGTTCTATGGTCATGGCAGATGGGGTTCACTGCTATGTCAGTTGGCCCTTCTTTGGAGCTGGTGTTTCTGCGTGATGGAGCTGGACTCAGATGGGATCTCTTTTCACAAGCCTTTCATGCTACTTTACTGGAATTGTAGTTGGTACTGGGGCTTAAGATATATCTAGGGGATTTGAATCTCTGGACTGACAATATGATAGCCAGGCCCTGAGCCTCAACAGACTATAGCTCCTACACTCTGATTTATTGGACTTACTCCACTAAGCTAACATGGAGTTGAAGAATGTCAACCACCACACCATGGAGCCTAGAGTGCCTACAACTGAAAGCAGGAGGATTGCATCCAATATCCATGTGGAAACTAAACCTCCCCTTGTCATATATGTGGAATGGACACAACCAAGCCAAGGTCCACAGGAAGAAGGATTACAGTAAGGATTAGAGTGAACTTAATGATATTCTATTCATGAACTATTGTGGTTAATAATCGAGAAAATGTGGCATTGGTGTGGAAAAAGTGGCCATGGTGGCTGCTGGGTGCGGGGAATGGGAGGAAGAGAAGGATGTGGAGGCATTCTCGGGACTTGGAGTTGTCCTGGGTGGTGCCCCAGGGACAATTGCCGGATGTTGTATGTCCTCCCATGGCCCACTGGATGGAGCGTGGGAAAGTGTGGGCTATGGTGTGGAACACGGGACATGGGGTGCAGCGATGCCCAGAGATGTACTCACCAGACGCAGAGGATGTGACATGATGATGGGGGAGAGTGTTATTGTGGGGGGAGTGGTGGGGTGGGGGCGGTGGGGGCGAATGGGGACCTCATATTTTTTTAATGTAATACCTTTTTAAAAAATGAATCAATTGAGTAGAATTTGGAAAAAAACCTAACAAACAAAAAAAAGAAATGAGAAAAACAAAAACCAGTACTGAAGGCCCAGTTTGCCAAATACAAGAGGAATATCACAGAAACACAGCAGCAAACCTTTCTTGATCATTTGCTTATTTAGGGTACTGTCAACAATACTCAGATTTAACTCTCTTTGCCTCATCAGAATGTTTGGTGGGCCAGTGTCCTTATGGTTGATCTATTTTTACTGAACAACTTGCAGCAGTGCTGCTAATCAAGAGATAAAAGAAGCTTCCTTTGATGATAAAAACTGCTTTCCAGTGACTGATTGTTAATCAATCTCCTGGAAGGGAAATAAGGAATAAAAGATGGAATTTAATTCAATAACACTCCTACATAATGAAGAATAGTAACTAATACATAAAGCACAGAAAAGTGATTCTTGAGAAAATGTTGCAAGGCAAATAAGTTTGAGAAGTACTTCATATCTTACCTTTAACTTAGAAATTGCTGTTGCATTTTGAGGTACCAAAGGTTATGAGAAGCTGAGAATCTGGCTTTACTCTGTTGGACCCTGAATTTCCCAAGTGTATTTGATCATAGATTCTTTTTTTCATCAAACACCACATAGCATTTTCAGAAACATATGTGTTCTGAGGATTTCAGGTAGGAAATGCTAATGTAGGGAATGACAAGCCCCTGAAGGAGAGGCTTAATCAGAGATAGGTTTAGGAATAAGTATCTTGCAGAAGCACGCAAAATAAATTGGAGAGGAAAGGGGGCTAGAGGCAGAAGACGCAATCTGAGCAGGAACAGTGCTAGTGAGGAGAAAGATATTAGTAGTAAAGAAATTACTAAGGAAGAACTCAGAAGGCTTGGAGAAATTGCTAGATACCTCTCTCTTATTTACAAAAGAATAAGGATTACAATATAAAGAGATCTTTTCACATGTCAAATTTCTATGGTCAAATTTTGGATTAGTGTTCACTATAGCACTGTGGTGGCTTGAAGCAGTATGTACCCCAGAAAAAAAAATGTTCTTAAATTTAATCCATTCCTGTGGGTGTGAACCCATTGTAAGTAGGACTTTTTGATGAAGTTACTTCACTTAAGGCGTTGCCCACCTCAATCTGGATGGGTCTTAATTCTATTACTGTAGTTCTATATAAGAGAATGAAAATCAGACAAGTGAGAGAAAGCCACAGGCAGAGGCATGAAGTGAGCCTGGAAACAACAGACAGACCAGGAGATGCCACCAAGTGCCTTGCCATGTGACAGAGGAACCAAGGATTGCCAGCAGCCAGCCCCAGAACACCAGTCTTTGGGGAGAAAGCATCGCATTGATGAAGCCTTGATTTGGACTTTTTCCCAGCCTCAAACTGAGCAAATAAATTCCCAGCATTTAACCCAATCCATTTCATGATGTTTGTTTGACCAGCCTAGGAAACTAAAATCGATTTTGGTATCAGGAGAGTGGGGCGGCTGCTATTGAAAATACCAAAAATGTGGAAATGGCTTTGGAATTGGGTAATGGGTAGAGACTGGAATAATTATAAGCTGCTTAATAGAAAATGCCTAGGATGATCTGAAGTGACTGTTGGTAGAAATATGGGTGCTAAATGTCCTTGCCATGAAGCCTTAGATGGAAATGATGAATTTGTTATTGGAAACTGGAGGAAAGGTGATCCTTATTTTAAAGTGGCAGAGAACTTGGTGAAATTGAGTTCTGAAGTCAGATGAGAGTGATGAACTTGAATATATAGCTGAAGATATTTCCAAGCTATGTGTAGAAAGTGCATCCTGCTTTCTGCTTGCTACATATAGTAAAATGTGAGAGGAAAGGCATAAACTGAGAACTCATCTCCTGGGCATAAAGAAACCAGATATTTGTAAAACTCTGCACTTCAGGAAAGTGAGTCCCCAAAGAATAGTGTTCCATGTGAGTGTTTAACTGAAACTGGCACCAGTCAGTACGTTCCATGCAAGTCAGGAATGGAGGTACAGTTATCCAGGAAGGATTTGTGGGAAAGTCCTACTGTCTAATAGTGTGAAGCCCTGTGAAGCACATGCAAGGATAACAAGTTTTTGGCACAATTTGTATGAATGGAACCACTGCCAGCCTGGACTAAAAGGGACAGATTTTCTTATGTCAAATTTTGGATTCGTATTCCTTATAGCACTATATGAGTTTCCCTTTTATTTGTTTGTTTTCACAGGATGCATATAAAATATATTTTTCTATTTTACTTGAATGCAGTATTTCTGACTATGCATACAAGGATTTAGTCAATGTTTTGATCCATTAAAAAAGCAGATGAGGGGCATGAAGAAGATTTACAACAAAAACATATTCTGGAAGTTGATTAAGTCAAATTTCTAACCAATGTCTAATGAGATATCAACCTCTAAAGAATCCCTCAGTAATTCCCTACTTCTCCACCATCCCCAAAAGTCAGCTCGGACTGCTTGGCTCCTTACTTCCAGGAGAGGCCAGTTGAAAAAGTTTCTCCCCATCTCAGTTTCTGGAGGTGTTTGTAACATTCCATGGATCTTCAATGGCAGAATTGTGATGAAATTTCCACCAAGAAGCCAAAAAGGGTGGGGGGTCCTAAATATGGTTGGAAATTTCCAGTTTTCCAATGATATATGGCATTCATTTCTAAGCCATGCTTTGTATCAGTAAATTATTATGAATATGTTTATCCAAAAACATTTGTCATAAACTCCCTCCTACTACACATTAGGTAGAACCTGTCTAAAATTAGTAACAGAATATTCTAGGCTTCAATGATAGGTAATTTTCTGGAACTGTTTTGTTCCCACTGTACCTAACAATTCTATTCCAAGGTACTTACTCTGCATTAAATGCTATAGATTTGCTCTATTCCTGCATGAGGGCAAAACTAAGATGTTTTTTTCTCTCCCCTTCTCCCCCCTCCACTTGTCTGCTCTCTGTGTCTATTCGCTGTGTGTTCTGTGTCCGCTTGCATTCTTGTCAGCAGCACCGGGAATTTGTGTCTCTTTTTTGTTGTTATTATTGTTGCATCATCTTGCTGCATCAGAACCCTGTGTATGTGGTGCCACTCCTTGGCAGGCTGCACCCCTTTTGCGCGGGATGGCTCTCCTTACAGGGCACACTCCTTGCACGTGGGACTCTCCTATGTGGGAGACACCCTTGCATGGCATGGCACTCTTTGCATACATCAGCACTGTGCGCAGGCCAGCTCATCTCACAGGTCAGGAGGCCCTGGGTTTGAACCCTGGACCTCCCATGTGGTAGGCAGATGCTCTATCAGTAGAGCCAAATCCGCTTCCCTAGCTACATTTTAAATTGAAGTAACATGTAAAATTGATTTATGAAATTTGATTAATGAGAACACAGGCTTTTAACATTGAGTCTTTATGAAGATTACTTTTAGTTTTTAAAAGTTTTAAGCCGGTTTTAAATAATATTCTATCAACCTGTTATAAAGCATTTATAAATGACACTGTATAGAATTATTTACATGCATCTTGAACATGATAAAATATTTCTTATACTAAATTATTATGAAAAAGGCAGTGCTATTAATCATGCATTAAATGTTAATATCATATTTATCAATGTTTCCTGTAAAGTGACATGAAAAATATTGATACTGAAAAACTTGAATGAAATAAAAATTTCATTTTTTCCACTCTTGACTCCAGATTGAAACAGATTTTTACCTTTTAAAATTTCTTGTTATTGAAATTAACATAGAAATGTAAATAAGAACATGTTTGCATTTTATAAAACTTCCAATGTAAAGAAAAGCTCAGTGATAATTTAAATAAGATTTAAAAAATTGGATTGTACACTATAATTTAAGGCACTCCCTGTACTCCTAAACCAAGAAAGTGTCTCCAAATATTGACATTTCTATTTAGTATATTTATGCCATCTTTTCTCGATGGTCCCTTGAACTGGAAATATTCAAATTAACAGGCTGTCTTAGTTTCCCTGTTGTTAAGACAATTATCATACAATGGGTTTAAACAATGGGAATTTGTTGGATGATTATTTTAGGGCAAGGCAAAATCCAAAATTGCAGTTTCAGCAAGGTGATACTTTCTCCCTGAAGACTGTGGTGTTCTGGGGTTGGCTGCCAGCAATCTTTGGGTTCTTGACTTTTCTGTCTCATAGCAATGCAAAGGATAGCACTGTCTCCTTTCTCTTCTGGGTTCCTTTGACTTCCAACTTATATTCTTCCATGTGACTTTCTTTTCTTAATTCCTCCAGTAATAAGATTAAGATACCACCTCATTCAGCTGGGCTAAACTTTAATGGAAATAGCAACAAAAGATCCTATTTACAATGGGTTCACACCCGCCAGAATGGATTAAGATTGAGAATTTATATTTTTTCTGAAGTACGTAATTCAAATAACCACACAGGGATGAAATAATCATATCAAGTAGTTATATCAAACAGTATATCAAATTATATCAAATAATAGCACCAAAATAATTTGGTTTATTTACACACAGAATCACTAGCTGACATTCTTTAGGTTGTATGGAAAGCTGCAAAGTTGGAAAGGGGCTACAAAAGTGGCTCTCCTTAGTAGATGGTGATAGAGTGATTTTACAAAATCCCAGTTCTGTTAGTCTACTAGTTCCAGTATATCAGTACAGGTGCTAAACATTCACAGATTTGTAAAAGTTTAAAATTTGGAAACCACCAAGTGTTCATAAAGAGATGGAGCTCTATTTCACACATTGATTGAGGAAGTATAAATTGGAAAGCAGTATGATATTGTCCAATAGGATTAAACTAAAGTATAGATTATATGGGCAGGAATCCTGTATGCATGATTGCTCTGTAAACTTCTCTAATAAAGAAAAAAATTGAAAAAAATAAAGAGAGAGAGCATGCCTAAATACATACTCTTGAAAAATATTTGCACGTATGCCATGAACAATGCATACAAGAATGTTCTTAGCAGCATTGCTAAAATGGAATCAAGTCAATGGTCTTCCATGGGAAAATAGACAAATATTCATTCATGATGTGAATATACACTGGAATAGTATACAATAGAAAAAATGAAAGTGTAGCAGTGGCATAACCAACATGGATGAAGTTTGAAAAAGCGGTCACAGAAAAAGATATGCTATTCATTTATATCACTAAATGTGATAAAATTAACAAACTTGTGGTGTATTAGTTAGTGTTCTCTAGGGAAACAGAACCGACAGGAGATAGCTGTAAATAGATATGAGATTTTATAACCCTCACACAACTATGGGAGTGCACACGTCCAAATTCTGTAGAGCAGGCTGTAAACCAGGAACCGTGATGAAAGTTTTCGAAGAATTCCCCCAGAGAAACTAGCTGTCTGAAGTAGAGATGAAAATAGTCTCTTCTGACTGCTGAAATCATAATTTCTCCTATTAAAGCCTTCAACTGATTGGATGAGACATCTCTCACTGCTGAATACAATCTCTGCAGTGGATTGTAGATGTAATCAGTCATTGATGCAATCAATTCACTGATGATTTAAATCCATAATATGTACTCACAGAAACAATCAGGCCAGTGCTCGTTTGATAAAACAACTGGGTACCATTACCTGGCCAAGGTGGCACATGAGCCAAACTATCATATGAGGTAAATATATAAAGAAAAAGCAAAAGAAAGAGTAATATAAATTGGTGGGTCATGAGTATATTTAGCCTGTAGAGAGGGAGGAGAGATCAGTGAGGAGCATACAGGGGCCTCCTGGGGTGTTGATAATATCATATTCTAAATTTGCTGTGGGTACACAGTGGCTTATTTAATTATTAATTGTTAAACTGATATAGCACCCTTCATAAGCATGCCGTATTTCATAATAAAAAATGTAAATGTGAAGTGAAATGATTTTAGGTTTGACAGTTTGCTCAGAGGCTCAAGGGAAGCTGTCAGATGTGGACTTGCTTTTCTAGAATGGAGGAACTCATTTACAATATTTATGGTGGTTTGGCTACAATACCCTCTAAGGGCCCACGTGCATACACCTGGCAATACCCATCCCACCCAGCCCCAGACATTTTTCAAAAAGTGGAACACTGTGCTAATCCCAATGGAAAGTGCAACACAGGTCTTCGGCTGGAACTACCTACCACTGTACAGGTCCTGGGAGAACCTGTTAAAGCTCCCTTCTAGACAACTGCAAGACCTTGGACTCCTTGCAAAGATGATGGCGGCAACCCCTTCTTCTCAGAGAATTTTCCTTGGTTTCCTCTCCCTTCTCATTGTGAACCTCTTACTGTAAGGATGATTATTTCCAATAGACAGGCCCATCCTATTCCGTGCTACAAAGGACAAGCATGTCTTTCAGTGAGAAGGTGATTGACTGCGAGTGCACAATCGAGGAAATGGGGGAATCTTCAGAAAACCAGTTCAAAGTGAGAATGGGAACTAGGGTTTTTAAAGGCAAAGGAGAGGGTAGGGGAAGAAGAAAAACAACAACAACAACAAAAACAAGTGATGCCAGAGGTCTTGGAGGAGGCTATGTGCAATTTCTCAGTCCTGTGTTGTCTCAAGCACATCCAACTTGTCCTTGATATCAGCAACTAATAAACCTCTGTTTAGATATAGTTATACAGGTGCAATGCTTTCATGGCTCTTTTCTCAGACAAAAAAAAATTGTTTTGAATTTTTAATCAAGGATATCAAACTTTTTGTCTGTAAGAAAATTTACAGATTTACACCATTCTGCCTGGCTTTGCTTTGAGATGCCATCTTATTCCTGTAAGCAAAACTGAGAAGGTGTGGTTAATATCCTTCAGGAAACGAAGTGCAAAGAGTAAACTTCTAAAATTAGATTACTAGGAAACTAGCTTAATTAGTTTCAGAATTTTTTAAAGCTGATGAAGTAAGGACATTTCAATAAGCACATTTTCCAGCTATCAAAACTTCTAGATACCATCTAATTTTCTAACTTCCTCTCGCTGTCATATACCTGGATTTTACCTCTTGTCTGTTTCCTTAGGTGGAAAAATCTCCTTGGATTTTCTCAGGACGCAACTTCTTACACTTTTGCCTTTATCTGCACTCACGGTGCTGCCCATGAACAAGTAATACTTTGACCCAATGCCGGAACCTGCCCTGCTTTTTCAAGAGGGAGGAAGGGGCGTAAATACCTGCTTTAGATTAGCTCTTGGAAATGCAAATATTGGTCCAACTGCAGTACCAGAACTACAAACTTAATGTTAAACTATAAGGAAATGTGGAGGATCTAAGTGAAAGGCACATGGAAGCTTGTTGTACTATTCTGTAACTTCTTGAATTATTTCTAAATAAAAAGAAAAAATCAATAAGGGATATTTCTAGTTAGGTACCTATAAATGGAATTATGGGGTGAACCAAAAGCAAGAAAATAACCTGAAATTAAATGCAGACATGATAAATTTCCTTTTTATACAAATCATAATTGTTCTAAATCATTAAGGCTACTTCTACTTACAAACATTTACAAACAAAGGGATACTAATTACACTTATTTCTTGTCTTAGAAAAATAACTAGATCATTTAAAATTCAATATCATTTCCTTATGTCAGATTTAATTGATACAACACTTTTCAATAGCTTGGGATGTAAATGAGATTACATCTCTTTAATTTTTTGTATTAATTGTTCAGAACCTCAGGTGTTCTTATTAGCAGCACATGCACTCTTCTTTTAGGCTTATAGCATGCATGCATTAGCCAAGAAAAGGAGAATTTTTAATTGTCCAAAGAGATCAGTTCTTCTCCCAAAAGCTACCCACACAGAGAACTGGAAAGTCTGATTATAGCACCATTGCATTGTTACCATATGATACCACAAGTAGATGCTGGTTGTCTAGAGTCTTATAGTTGCTTGTCCAACACTGAGTTCAGGCTTTTGGTGCTTTGGATTCTTTCTGGCACATATGGGTACCCTAGACCAAGATGTGTGTGTGTGTGTGTGTGTGTGTGTGTGTGTGTGTGGTGTCACATTAACAGTCTCAGCCTTTTTCTTCTAAGTAAAATGGGACATCCTCAAAGTTGGGACATCTATTTACCAATTTTGTGATGTAGGTAAAACATATTTCTTTTGAGAAGTTTCCACAGATGGAAGCTCCCTGATGTCTTTCATGGATATATGATAATCCATTTTTTTAAGTAAAAAGAGAGCTAAAATACTTGGGAGTCAACCTGGATTTAGACTCTGTTTAGATTTTTAAAAATATATTTTTACTGGGAAGCGGACTTGGCCCAGTGGTTAGGGCGTCCGTCTACCATATGGGAGGTCCATGATTCAAACCCCAGGCCTCCTTGACCCATGTGCAGCTGGCCCATGCACAGTGCTGATGCGTGCAAGGAGTGCCCTGCCATGCAGGGGTGTCCCTGCATAGGGGAACACCACATGCAAGGAGTGCACCCCGTAAGGAGAGCCGCCCAGTGCAAAACAAAGTTCAGCCTGCCCAGGAATGGCGCCGCACACACAGAGACCTGACATAACAAGATGATGCAACAAAAAGAAACAGATTCCTGTGCCACTGACAACAACAGAAGCGGACAAAGAAGAACACACAGCAAATGGACACAGAGAACAGACAACTAGGGCGGCGGGGCGGGGGGGAAGGGGAGAGAAATAAAAAATTAAATTAAATTAAAAAATAAAAAAATAAAAAATCAGCTCTCTTTAAAAACATATATATATATTTACCATTGCTTCTACAACAATTTGATAATTTAAAAGACATATTTTAGTACTCACCCTTTTAGAATCACACCAATGCATTCAATTTAGTCTTCACATAAGCTACTCAATTTTATATTGTTTTTATTGGTTTTAAAATATTTGTTAAATTATGCAAGAACTAGAACATGTACACATTCCATAAACAGGTATGTTAACATATACAAATGGTTCTTGGTAAACATTCATGTCTCCTATAAAGCAGCCTTTTGACTATGAGTCTTGGCCATGCCCTGAAAATGTCAACTGGCTTTATGGAGACAAGGAAAGCATTAATTTGGTGAGTTGGTTAAATAGAAATAGGTTTGTTAAGTGATTTATTGAAATGACATACAAAGTGCTATTGTTAACCAGATTTTAACTAGGTTCTTGACTATGCTGCAGAAATGAATTTCAAAAGCACGTCAAGTGAATTAGGCCAGTAATTTATTCAGGTAGAGAGGGACAAGAAATTGGAGAAAGTAACAGATCAGGGGTCCCAGTTAGAAAGAAAGGGGCTGAAAGGGGATAAAGAGGGCTGATTTACAGACTACAATTCTCCATTATAGGTTATAAGTCCCCAGGTTTACTTGTGTGGCCACATGGCAGAGGAAAAACGGCGAGAGCAGTGCACAGAGGGCAAGACGGGGGTCCACAGGTGAGAGAGCAAGAGTGCTCCTTAAGGAGTGCTTAAGTGCTTTTTGAACTGCTAATTATTCCACCCCTTTGCTAATGGAAGGGGAGGAGTTTCAGCTGTTTGCTGTTTTGATTGATTACTCCACCCATCAATTCCCCATGAGGGCCCAATGATAAAGTCCTTGGGGAATATCTGGGACTTCTCCTGCTTCTCCTGCGGGGCTTCTCCTTGCTTCCAGGGGAAGTCTTTGTTCTGGATGGCAGGATCTTGTGGAGTGGGGGTCTTCCAGCAGCCATCTTTTTTTTTTTTTTTTTTTTTTAATTTTTTTATTTTTTATTGACTTTGTAATAATATTACATTAAAAATTCCAGCAGCCATCTTGAGGGCTATTGATGTCCATGTAGACCCTCTGCCAGATTCCAGATCCATCTATTGATTCCCTATCTTACTAGCCTGCTTCATTATGGTACAAAAGAAATCTCAACTAGGAGGCACAGGTGGCCTGACATTTATTATCTCTCACTTAATCTTCCAGGACTTCAGTTATCTCCCTTATACAGTGGTGATAAACTGTTTCCACTGAATGAGTGTTATAGAGTAGGAAATCTCTTCCGAATTCCTTTGTGGGGTGGTAGAGTAAAGGGGGGTGTATAATTATAGTGCATTTAAAGAGTTAAGCATGTATTATACAATTCAATGCTATCTCTAGACTACACATGTCCACAGTCCCTATTTTAATCAGTGGAAATTAAAGGTTAGTTATGTAGGAAAGCGGACTTGGCCCAGTGGTTAGGGTGTCCGTCTACCACATGGGAGGTCCACGGTTCAAACTCCAGGCCTCCTTGACCCGTGTGCAGCTGGCCCATGCACAGTGCTGATGCGTGCAAGGAGTGCCCTGGGGGGTCCCCTTGTAAGGGAGCCCCACGCGCAAGGAGTGCGCCCTGTAAGGAGAGCCGCCCAGCACAAAAGAAAGTGCAGCCTGCCCAGGAATGGGCCGCACACACAGAGACCTGACACAACAAGATGACGCAACAGAAAGAAACACAGATTCCTGTGCTGCTGACAATAACAGAAGCAGACTGCGGCGGCTTGCTCGGTCGGTAGAGGTGGGGTCTGGCTGCGGACGAGGGGTCGGTCCAGCTCTGGACGAGGGGTCGGTCCCACTTGGGACGAGGGGTCGGTCCCACTTGGGACGAGGGGTCGGTCCGGCAGCAGATGAGGGATCGGTCTCACAAGGGGTTGCGCAGTTCGGCTGACGCTGTCGCCCGGCGAAGCCGGCGACGAAGGGGTCGCCCGGCGAAGCAGGCGACGAACTGGGGACAAGGGAGGCCAGGCCCTTGTCGGGGGCTCTCATTACTGGAGGGCCCACTGCAGAAGAACTACCTCGGAGACAAGGTAAACACGCAAGTCCACTTTATTGAGAGAGAGGCAACAGTTTTATAGGGGCTGGGAAAGGCTGATTGGTCGAAGCCACGCCCTGTTCTGATTGGTTGCCGGCGAAAGGTCAGTGGGCGGTACCGGACGGGGGAGGGGTGGTGGTTAGGGATTGGCTGTCGCTGTTGCTGGGGGAAGGGGCAGGGTTTAGGGATTGGTGGCTGCTGTTGCTGGGGTGGAGGGCAGACTTGAGTTTCCCGCCCACGCCTGGCTGTTGCTGCTGTCGGGGGAGGGGAAAAGGGCAGACTGGATTTTTCTGCCCTGCGCCTGCGCAGGGAGAAGGAAGAAGAAGGGTGCCGCCCCACAAGGCATCGGGTGGCGCCATCTGGGAGGAGGGGCGGCCGCGGAGGCATGGCTGCCGAGAAGGGGAGACCCGAGGGCACTCTGCGCCCATGCCGAGCTCCCTTCAGGGGTGGCGGTGAGTCCGACCAGCCACCCTATTATGGGGGCAGCGGCTTGGCCTGCCGCGGCTGCTCCCCCGCCAGGCCAGCAAACCACACTTCAGCCCGAGGTGTGACCGCAGCAGACAAAGAAGAACATGCAGGGAATAGACACAGAGAACAAACAACCGAGGCAGGGGGAGGGGAGAGAAATAAATAAATCTTTAAAAATAAATAAATAAATAAATAAAGTTTAGTAATGTGAAACAAGGGGATTTTTACAAGTTGGTACTGGCCAAGAATAATGACATTTTTTTCAACTGACTGTAACAAAAATAATTAAAGAAAGCAAAACTCCTACATGTCCGATGTCTGTCTTCACTCATCCCTGATTAAACAGTTTTATACATTTTTGTTTGTTTTATTATTCCCACCATGCTTTACAAAAACTTAGTTTGGTGTGTGTTTTGTACCTGCTTAGTCTGAAAGACTAAGGCTCACAGTGGAGTAAAATGTGCTTAGGTATGCTGGAGGGGAAATGTGAATGGAGGTCAGTCCTGAGCTGAAGCCTACTAGCAGAAATAAAGCCAAAAGCAATCAGCAGTGCTTGTCAACACTTTTTGGGAACAATGTAACAATCTTGATGTCCTATCAGTTTCAGATATCCTAAGACTGAAATACCCTCATTACTACTTAACTAATTGTGTGGCCTTAGGTATGTGATTTAACTTTGTGCAACTTGATTTTCTCATTTGAAAGTTAGGTCTGGCACCCGCCTTTTAGTGTGGTTGTATCAATTTAATAATAAAGGAGTATGCATACAATGCTACTTCTTGTTATATACGCAAAATAATTGAAAACAGGGACTTAAACAGGTATTTGTACACAACTATCATAGCAGCCAAAAGGTGGAAACAATCCTAGAGTCCATCAACTGATGAATAGATAAATAAAATGTGTTATGCACATACAATGGATATATATTCCAAATGTAAAAAGAAATGATGTCCTGATACATGCACAACATGGATGAACCTTGAAAACATTATGTTGAATGAAATTAGCCAGACACGAAAAGACAGATATTGCATGATCTTGATTACATGAAATATCTAGAATAAGCAATTTCATTGAGCCAGATAGTAGATTATAGGTTACCAGGGGCCCAGGAGTGTGGGGTGAGGAAGGGGAATTATTGCTTAATGGGTTCAGAGTTTCTGTTTGATGTGGTAAAATAGCTGAGGGAATAGATGTTGATGATAATAGCATAATACTATGAATGTAATTAATTCCACTGAATTGTACACTCAAAAGTGGCTAAAAGGGGAAATTTTAGGTGCTATGAATGTTACTACAATAAAAAGTTCTCTAAAATAAAAAAGAGAGCATTATAAAATACCTAGAAAATGCCACCAGATGGTACATTCAATAAATCATAGCTAATAATAATATTAATAAAATGATGTGCTGTGAAATCTGATTTGAAACTATTTATAGCCCTCACACTCACTTTAAGTCATTAATACACATGTGTAACAACATTTCAGTCTCTGAGAGTCCTTGACTGTCATCTGATTGTTTTTCACACAGCCTTCTCTCATTCTCAACCTCCTGGCCAAACTGACAGCCCATTGTAACACAGTTTTATAATGGACATCCCCCCACCTCGATTTCAAATGAGGCACCAAATACAATAGATATCAGGATGCCAGTGCGAGGGTTAAACAGATGCCCTCTTCCAATTGATGGATTTACAAAGAATACAAAGTAAAATCAATCCCATATCTCTTGAACGCTTCAGCCTGGTTAAAAACATAGAATCAGAAGGAAAGCAACACTCCATAAAGAAAGGTTCAGCTTTACATTAGACCTGGATGAGACCTGAGTTACAAAGAAAAGTTAATGCTAAATCAAGTTTGGAGTTTTGATTTAACGTATTTCAGCTAAACAATCTAATCGGTGAATTTAGGTTGTAAAGTGACCATGGAACTTTATTACCTGAAAGTAAACAGGAACCTGTGTGCTCTGCAAGAGCTTTCCACAAGGAGTGGATATTACCTCACACTAAAAATGTATACATAGATCTCACGAAAGAGGAAAAAAATTAAGTTACCTTTTGAATCATGCTTTTTCAAACAAAGTGGTTACCCATTGATAGTGGAATCATTTCGAATTCTTCACTCTGTAGCATTCACATATATTGGCTGTTCCATAACAGGTTTTGCATTTCTTCTTAAATAATACTTTTCCAAAATTTCTTTCTTATGGAGTCATTGTCAAATCAATTATTCAGGGTTTGTTCAACTCAACCAAATACTAAACTAACGTCTACTTCTGACCTGTTTCCATTTGAAGCATCACTAATGATTACAACCAAAACCGTGTCCTTCATAAACATAATCTACTTCTATCTTGCACTTGTTCTCATGCTTTCCAGAAGTGATGGTGAGGAGGCACAAAACACCTTACTAAGACAAAATATTGCAACCTTAGCTGCTTAGCATGAAATTTGGGCTGGTTGGAAAAATATTTGGAAGAGAGAAAGCCAAATGGAGTGGTGACAAAAACCATTTAAATGTGTTACTTCACATATTAGTCAGCCAAAGGGGTGCTGATGCAAAGTACCAGAACTCTGATGGCTTTTTAAAAGGGTATTTATTTGGGGTAGAATCTTACAGTCAGAAGGCCCTAAAGAGTCCAACTCAAGGTTGGACCACTCAACATAAGTGGTACTTTCTCACCCAAAGTCATTTGCCACATGTTGAAGCAAGATGGTGGGTGATGTCTGCGGGGCTTCAGTCTTCCTTCTTCCTCTTAAGGTTCCATGGTCCCAGCTTCTTCCAATCTCAGCTGTAGGCTCGCAGAAGACTCATCTCTCTCCCTGGGGCTTGTTTCTTTCTGGGCTTCACTGCTCTGGTCTCTTCACAAGGTCAGCTGTAGACTATCAAGCTTATCTCTCTTCCCAGGGCCTCTGCCGTGTCTAATGAGCTGTCTCTCTTCCTCTGTGTTGTTCTTCTCTGTATGTCTACTTCCATGTGAGAGCCTGTTTTATTGGCCCACCAAGGGGGGTGGGACTCAACCCTGAGTTACACTCCAATGATGTGGTTGAATCAAAGCCATAATCTTAACATAATTTAATCAGACATCTCAGATGAATCTAATACAATCAAAGGGTTATCACGTCCAGAGGAAGACCAGTTTGCAAACATAATCTCTCATTTTGGAAATCATAATCTCAAACAGCCGTACTTCAATAGCAAAGAAATTTGACAGAGAACAAAGTAATTTCAGAGGAAGCATTTTGCACTACAGATTCTGCAGTTTTATGTCCTTGATTTTGCAGGGCACTCCTGATTTTTGCCGAGTTGTTCCTTTGGAACACTTAGCTAGTCAGACCTTGTGTCATAATTTTGGGTTTGATAAAACATGCTAGTCGTCATGGATCTGATTTGGTAAAGGCAAAACCAGCACTATATTCAGTAAAATAAAGGGAGGAGTATTATCCTAAAACATGCAGTTAGTTTTCAGTTTGGTGAAATTGCTCAAATCCAGGTAAAATTTTACTATTCTTCAGGGAAACAAGGTTCTACCTTGTTCCTGGGGAGAGACAAGGATATTCATGTGGATAGAATATCATACAAGCAATGCAGTATGGACTATGCATTTTGGTGTGTGTGTATGGGTGTGTGTATTTTCAGAAAATTCTATTCACTACTTCATTATTCCAAAAGAAGTAGATCACATGAGAGACTAAATGTGATAAAAACAGGGAAGAAACAATAAAAAGTAAGATTTTAAATATGGGGAAAAGTAAATTGTGTATACTTTATTTAGAAATGCCTTTTTTTTAATGATTATTTTATTTTTTTTCCCTTTTTTTTTAATTGACTTTGTAATAATATTACATCAAAAATATATATGTGAGGTCCCATTCAACCCCGCTCCCCCACCACCCCTCTCCCCCCCCAACAACACTCGTTCCCATCATCATGACACATCCATTGGATTTGGTAAGTACATCTTTGGGCACCTCTGCACCTCATAGTCAATGGTCCACATCATGGCCCATACTCTCCTCCATTCCATCCAGTGGGCCCTGTGAGGATTTACAATGTCCGGTGATTGCCTCTGAAGCACCATCCAGGGCAGCGCCATGTCCCAAAGACACCTCCACCTCTCATCTCTTCCTGCCTTTCCCCATACCCATCGTCCACCATGTCCACTTTTCTCAATCCAATACCACCTCTTCTATGTGGACATTGGATTGGTTGTGTCCATTGCACCTCTATGTCAAGAGGAGGCTCAAATTCCACATGGATGCTGGATGCAATCCTCCCATTTTCAGTTGTAATCACTCTAGGCTCCATGGTGTGGTGATTGTCCTTCTTCAACTCCATCTTAGCTGAGTGTGGTAAGTCCAATAAATCAGATTGTAGGTGCTGGAGTCTGTTGAGGTTCAGGTCCTGGCTATCACATTGTCAGTCCAGAGATGCAAATCCCCTAAATATATCTTAAATCCCAACGTTAACTGCACCTCCAGCACATTAGCATGAAAGTCTTATGAAGGGAGATCCCATCTGAGTCCAGATTCATCACACATAAACACCATTTCCAAAGAGGGGCCATCTGCCCTGGTAGTTAACCCCATCGGCCATGACCATAACTCTCATGGGTCTCTTTAGCCTTCAAAGGAACCAATATCTGGGGGTTGTATCTGCTTTATCTGTCTCTCTGACTCTGCTCAGTTGTGCATGAGGGCAATCCTTCTGCCAGCCTCCAGACTCTTTTTTAGAAACTCGTAGCCATATAAAGTCATTTCTCCTTTCCATTTCCCCCTAACTTTAGGTCAAACAGCATTTTAAAGTCATGTTATTTTATGTAGACATGGATATTCTGCTGATCCGCATTGAACCTTCCGTATAAGGTCCTTTTCCAGTTGCATCATCAGTTGGTATTTGATAGTGGTCCCTCGTTGCCAGGGAGGCTCATCCCCGGGTGTCATGTCCCACGCTGGAGGGAAGGCATTGCATTTACATGCTGAGTTTGGCTTCGAGACTGGCCACATTTGAGTAACATGAAGGCTGACAGGAGGAAATTCCCAGGCACAATGTTGCTCTAGGCCTTGTTCTTATTTTAGGTTTATCAGCTCACAAGCATAGTCATTAGCATCAGGGGCTCACTGTTGAACCCTCACTCCCTCCAGGTCCCCGCCGCTGTACCTGGGAGACTGTCGCTGCTCCCCTAGGGACCGCGGCAGAGCACCACTGGCCAGGAACCCAGTACCCCCCCTGCTGTGGTTTTTAATTGTTGCCATTATGAGTATATCCAATCATTACCATGCCCCCTGGACATATGTTCTGTACAGCTCCCTGTCAGCCATATATCACCTGTCATTGGTATCCCATACCAGTATCCCTCCATTGCCATTGTTGAAACACTCTGTGGTCCAGAACTCCCCGAAATTTGAAGCCCAATATAATGTCATGGTCCCTTACTAGGGAATGGTATATAGCGATGGGTTTAAAGGATGGATAAAGAACTTGGATAAAGTTAGATAAAGAACTTAGATAAAGAATGTTGACTTGAAAAAATTCCACATCCTATCCTTTTTTGTTTCCCCCCCCCCCCCTAATTATTCAGCATTTCTTCACAGGAGTCCTAGACCACAGCAATGCATATATATAATATACAGCACTCCCATACATCCACCACAAAACCTTTTTCCTTCCACAGCGATACTCTTACACCCTTTTCACATCATATTTACTTAAGGTGATGTACAGAGTCTGAGATATTAGCTTTCTAACAAGGTAATATCTGTGCTTACATTATGGTGCATACTTTAGGATACACAGTTCTTTACATTTTTAGTTATCCTATGTTTTACATTATGGTTTACATTATCAGTCTGTCATCTCCTATATGTTATGGTGTAATATTACATGTTTTATATCCATCCTTGTGTACTCTCAAAAAACTCCTCTCTTGCCCCCCTTTTACTTTGGTTCCACACATTTAACGTCCATTTTCCCTTCCACCTTGGTGCCCACAGTGACAGCCAACCTTCGTTTCCTGAGGAGCCACTTCCAGAAATAGATGGAATAGTGTTCAGGGCCTAACTTGCTCAACTGCCCCAATGCCCTGGGAGCCACCCTTTCTCTCAAGGGATACAGTTCCCTCTATTTGGTGGCATTAGTCCTCCCCAGGATGTGGGTCCACCCCCACTCTCACTACTTGGGATTTTACCCCATGGTGTCACCCACTCTGGCAGAATGAGCATTTAGGCATTCCCCAGGAGCCCGTCCTGTATCAGACCCTCCCCTCCGAGCATTCTAAACAGGTAACCCTCTTTATTATATTTTGATATGATTTTCTCTGCATTTTACTCTCCACCACCTCCTGACCCTCTCCTGTGTTCGTATGCTCCCCCTCCCTCCCCCCACTTTTGGGCAACGTTACCCAACCATCCCTCCCCAGCCACCCTCAAACCCGTAAAGCCCCAACCAAAGGCAACCCCTTGCCCCCATTTTATCTCTTCTTTGTGTTCATACTTACCACCATCTCGTCTTAAATTCCCCCCCTGCAGACATCGGCTCATATCCTTCCTCCACCCTCCGATTTCCTGTAAGCCTATCGTTCAGTCTCTTGCTATCTAGGGCAGCTTGTTTATTTCATATCATTGAGGTCATGTAGTATTTGTCCTTCAATGTCTGGGTTGCTTCACTCAACATAAGGTTCTCAAGATTCATCCATGTTATCACATGTGTTTGTAGTGTGTTTGTTCTTACAGCCGAGTAGTATTCCATTGTGTGTATATACCACATTTTATTGATCCACTCATCTGTTGATGGGCATTTGGGTTGATTCCAACTTTTGGCAATAGTGAACAATGCTGCTATGAACATTGGTGTACATATATCGGTTTGTGTCCTTGTTTTCAGTTCTGCTGGGTATATACCCAGCAGTGGTATTGCTGGGTCATATGGCAAATCTATGGCTAGTTTTTTGAGAAACCGCCATACTGTCCTCCAGAATGGTTGGATCCTTCCGCATTCCCACCAGCAGTGGATGAGTGTTCCCCTTCCTTCACATCCTCTCCAGCACTTGTATTCTTCTGTTTTTTTCATAGCTGCCAATCTTATGGGTGTAAGATGGTATCTCATTGTAGTTTTGATTTGCATTTCCCTGATAGCTAGAGATTTGGAACATTTTTTCATGTGCTTTCTTGCCATTTGTATTTCTTCTTCGGAGAAGTGTCTGTTTAAGTCTTTTTCCCATTTTTTAAATGGGTTGTTTATCTTTTTATTTTCAAGATATAGGAGTTATTTATATATGCAAGTTATGAGTTTCTTATCAAATATATGGTTGCCAAATATTTTCTCCCACTGTGTGGGCTCCCTTTTTACTTTCTTGACAAACTCCTTTGAGGTGCAGAAGGCTTTAATTTTGAGGAAGTCCCATTTATCTATTAGTTCTTTTGCTGCTCGTGCTTTTGGTGAGATATTCATAAATCCATTTCCTATTACAAGGTCCTGTAGATGTTTCCCTACACTGCATTCTAAGGTTTTAATGGTCTTGGCTCTTATATTTAGGTCTTTGATCCATCTTGAGTTGATCTTTGTATAAGGTGTGAGATGGTAATCTTCTTTCATTCTTCTACATATGGCTATCCAGTTCTCCAGACACCATTTGTTGAATAGGCCACTCTCTCCCAATTGAGAGGGTTTGGTGGCTTTATCGAATATTATGTGGCTGTATATGTGAGGTTCTATATCACAGCTTTCAATTCGATTCCATTGGTCTATGTGTCTCTCCTTATGCCAATACCATGCTGTTTTCACCACCGTAGCTTTATAGTATGTTTTGAAGTCAGGTAGTGTGATTCCTCCAATTTCGTTTTCTTTTTCAGTATGTCTTTGGCTATTCGGGGTCTCTTTCCTTTCCAAATAAATTTCATAGTTAGTTTTTCTAGTTCCTTAAAGAAGGCTGTGTTGATTTTTATTGGGATTGCATTGAATGTGTAGATCAGTTTTGGTAGGATAGACATCTTAATAATGTTCAGTCTTCCTATCCATGAACAAGGAATAGTCTTCCATTTATTTAGGTCTTCTTTGATTTCCTTGAACAATCTTGTATAATTCTCGTTGTATAAGTTCTTTACCTCTTTAGTTAAATTTATTCCTAAGTATTTGATTTTTTTATTTACTATTGTGAATGGTATTTGTTTCTTGATTTCCTCCTGATCTTGCTCATTATTGGTGTACAGAAATGCTACTGATTTTTGCGCATTGATCTTATATCCTGCAACTTTACTAAACTCATTTATGAGTTCTAGAATCTTCGTAGAAATGCCTTTTGATTTCTATTTTCATCTATCTCTTTTTCTCTCTCTTTCCCTGTCTTTCACTTAGAGTTTGAGTCTTTGCAACGAACATTGGAAAAAAGAAAACAAAAAACACCATGAATTTAAAATGATGTAAAAAAATGCAAAATTAAGAAGCATGGAAAAACTAAAAGTATTTTACAGCAAGTCTATCAATAATTAAAACCACATACAAAATTTTTAATGACTGCTATTTTAGCTTTGCTTTAATAGGTTAACTAGAATGCCTTAATGCATTAAAGAACAACTTTAATCTATTTATTTCCTCATATTATTTTACCCTGCACTCAGAAACTGAGCAACAAATGAAACCCAGCCTTCATTTTTCTGTGTGAGCATTTTATGTCTCTTAAAAGAAAACCTGCTTCTATATATTTTAAAAAGTAAAAAGTATTCTAAGAGAGTCATGGGCATCAGCAATGGACATCAATTTTACATATCCCCCTCCAAGACACACAAAGTATTAAAACATAAGACTGAAAGAGTGTCTAGAGATTGAAATGAAAGAGATAGTCAATTGGTAAAAAGACTCAAAACATAAAGAAAAAATTGAAAGAGGTACTGAAGAGAAGAATATATTGGGGAAATATACCTGTTTGAAAGTTTATGATTCTGCTTTTTTTTCCTGCTTTATCAAAATTTATTATATCTTTTCAGGAAATAACAAAAAGTTTATCAGAAATCACACCTCCGTTTGGTTCACTTCAAGGCTATAGTCAAAACATAGAAACAGAGAACCATAGAACAGAATCACCTAATTCTATGGTTGCTGCAAGGGCTACCACCCTGTCTTTCAGCTTTAATTGCAAATTAGTAACTTTTATTTCCCTTCTATTTTTACTCCTGACTGACCAATTATTCATATACATTGAGCTTTTACAATTTATATTTAATGTAAAATTTACTTGTCTTCCACTTTAATTTTCTCTCCATCATCCTGAAAATCCTGGATCCACTCTTTCTGTACATCATGCCACCTGGGTCAGTTTTCCCAAATGCCATCTCTAGCTTTGCTTTTGTTTGCGCAGGCAGCATCACTCCAACTTTGCACACTGGCACAGCCAGTTTTTGTTTGTTAATGGAGAAAACTAAATATGGATTTCCAAAACCTGCTAGCTGGGTTGGCTAAAGATAAGGAATTTTAAAGGAGCCCACAGAGCAAATGTCAAAGCGCCCAGGGTCTGAAAGGACAATAATGCACTTTCATGCTCTAGCTCTACCTAGAGATATCATTTCCTTGTCTGTGACTCCTGTTTGATGGTCTTTATCGGTGGGGAATTAGCAGCCCTTTTGTTCGTTGTACCATGATATTCTTTCAGATAAATCAGATAATTAAACCTCAGCCTCTTATGTTTAAGTCCCTAGGAGTTTATTTATTTTTTGTGAAGCCACACAAATGTCACAAAGTAAATTCCCAAGAAGCCAGTGTTTACTCTTCATATTTCTCTGCATCTAAAAATGTGATTTTTAGGTGCTCTTGGAGAGGCACTCTCATTTGTCTTCATTAATTGATTAACACATCATCAGTATCACTTCACTGAGAATCATTGCACTCAGAAGTAGGAGGAAACAAAAGAAGACGGGTTACAGGTATTGAGTCAAGATATAATGATGCCAGCTAAAACAAAGCAACTGACCAGTGTCAATGGGATCAAAGTCAGTGATAACTAGAACCTCCAGAGAAGAGGACATGAAAGAAAAGCCACTCTCTTGGTTACCAGGTGACATGTTAAAGAGCAAGGAACAAATTGATGATTTTAAAAATTATTTTTTCAGCTGCTTTGATACAGCTACTTGTGGTAGAGACTGAGCCCTGAGAGGTCTGAAAAGATGATGCAGATCAGGACTTCTCAAACTCGAACTTGTACATGAATCACTCTGGATCCTGTTAAACTACAGGTTCTGATTCAGTAGGTCTGGGCTGAGGGCAGGAATCTGCATTTCTATATATAGCAAACTCCCAGATACTATTAGCATCCATGGACCACACTTGAAGTTCCAAGGGTTTAGAGCACGAGGGATGGAATCCAGTGGCTGAGGAGAATGGGGAGAAGAGGGAGGGTTGGGGCTGACAGAGAAAGAAGGCTGAGATATGGGTTCTGCTGAAGGAAGAAGATGTGGATGGCCTTACCCTTCGTAGTGTAGCACCCCTTGCTCCTGACTCCTCAAGTAGCCAGAAAGTTTCATGAACTCAAAACTATGCAGTGCTATTTAATTTGTCATTACTTGGAAGTTGGTGACAGGGCTGACATTTATACCTACATTGGCTAGGGATGGAATCAAAAGCATTCGAATGACACATGAAAGCAGCAAGAATTTGGGAAAGTACTCCGTCTTCTGAGGAATCATGAAATTAGAGGTTTGGGCAAAGTTTCCCTAAATCTCCTGGAGGCCCTAGTAAGTAGATTCCAGAGTGAGTATTTTAACTTTGGCCTAGCTGAATCAAAGCCAATTTCACTTCTTGTGGAAGCGATTCCACTTTTGTTTATCAAAGACTAGATAAGCCTGAAAGGGGAGGGAAAAAAGTGAAACATATAAGCTAAGGAAATGTTTTTTAAAAAGTGATTCAGGAAAGACAAGGGAATGAGATAACACACTGATCTTCATATTGTTCTGGTATTTTTCTACCTACATTTGCTTGGTCCTGAATGAGGTGATATTTTTAATTTTGAGAGACAGCTGACCTATCATGCAGTACTACTCACTCACCTTACAGACTAATTTTCAAAGGTGAAATCAAGAGTTGAGAGCTACACTGAAAAAAATTCCCAAGAGGGTCTTTTATCCACTAGCCTCAGTCCCCTAGCACTGCTGACATTTAAGATCACATTTTGGAAACTAGAGAGAAATAGCTCAGCAGCATTCTTCAGTAGGATGTGTGAGCATAAATTGCTCCAGGTACCCTTTCTATTTAGTCCTTTTTTAACTCCTGCCATTCATTCAACTAACTTTCAAACAACCCTTTAATTGAGATGTATCAATTTGGGTCCCATTTTTTTCCTGTTGGGCCCATGAGTCCTTCAGGCCAGAGGAGAGAGATCTACACTTTTTTTTTTAAAGATTTATTCATTTTTATTTTTTATTTCTCTCCCCTTCCCCCACCCCCAGTTGTCTGCTCCCTGTGTCCATTCACTGTGTGTTCTTCTCTGACCACTTCTATCCTTATCAGCAGCACCAGGAATCTGTGTTTCTTTTTGTTGCGTCATCTTGGTGTGTCAGCTCTCCGTGTGTGCAGTGCCATTCTTGGGCAGGCTACACTTTCTTTCGCGCTGGGCAGCTCTCCTAATGGCGTGCACTCCTTGCGTGTGGGGCTACCCTATGTGGGGGACACCCCTGCCTGGCACGGCACTCCTTGCACGCATCAGCACTGTGCATGGGTCAGCTCCACACAGGTCAAGGAGGCCCAGGGTTTGAACCGTGGACCTCCCATGTGGTAGGCAGATGCCCTATCCATTGGGCCAAGTCCACTTCCCATACACTTTCTAATGAATGAAAACTTCCTCATTCTACAGACAAAGTCCCTGTCAGAAGAACACTGGGGATGGGCTCCCAGATTCATCAGTTATGAACCAGTCTATATCAAAAAACATAAACATATGGCTGGGAATACAACAGTGCAAATCATCATGGATCAGCCAGTTTTTAAGATGGGAAACTGACACTATTGTCCTCTAATATGAGAAGGGGACTAAGAAGGCATACTGCAGACTTTTCTCATCTAGTCACAAGCAGCTTCACTCAACTGTCCTTGGTTAAAAAGACTGTATGAAAACCATTCCTATGAAAACTCATAAGTGAGCAAAAATGGTTTTAGACTAAAACCTAAAGTCATGGATGAAGCTTAGCTATCAAGCTCCAAGGCAGGCAATAGGGCAGATGAATGATTCTCCAGGATATTCCTGAAATTCTCTCCATCTCTACTCTACCTTCCCTTGTCCTGTGCCCACGTCAATACTGAAGCCATGGTTCAACGCATATCCCCGTTAAGTTCCAGCCAGCATAAGCTAACCTGCTCATCCAACCAAAACTATTCAATTAACCAGGTTCTGGTAGTTTGAAGGTTGATGTACCCCAAGAAAAACATGTTCTTAAATTTAATCTATCATTGTAGGTGTGAATACATTGTAAGTAGAACCTTTGGATGAGGTTAATTCAATTAAGGCATAGCCCAGGATGTATCTTAATCCTGTTACTGGAGTCCTTTATAAGAGAATGAAATTCAGACAAAGAGAAAAAGCAACAGAAAGTAAGAAGCTGAAATTAACAAAACCTGGAAGAGAAGGGAGAGACCAGGAGATGCTGCCATGTGCCTTGCCATGTGACAGAGGAACCAAGGATTGCCAGCAGCCACAGTTTTAGAGAGAGAGCATCACCTTGATGGTACATTGATTGGAAATTTTTCCCAGCCCCAACTGTAAGTGAGTAAATTCCCATTGTTTAAGCCAAGTCAGATCATGGTAAATACCTAGGAAACTAAAACATATGTTGCTACTGAGAATGGGGTGCTGCTGTTGCAAATACTGAAAATGTGAAAAGAGCTTTGGAATTGGGCAATGGGTAGAGGCTGGAATAATTGTGAAGTGTTTGGAAGAAAAGGCCTAGATTTCTTTGAAGAGACTGTTGGTATAATTATGGATGCTAAAGTTTCTTCCAATGAGGTCTTAGATGGAAATGCTGAATGTATTATTGGAAACTGGAGGAAAGGTGATCCTTATTTTATAGTGGCAGAGAACTTGGTGCAATTGAGATCTGATAACAGATGGAAGGCAGAACTTAAGAGTGGTGAACTTGGATATTTAGCTGAGATTTCCAAGCTAAATGTGGAAAGCACAGCCTGGTTTATTCTTGCTGCTTATAGTAAAATGTGAGGAAAAAGGAATAAGCCGAGAACTGAACTCCTGGTCACAAAGAAACCAGAAAGTGATGGTTTGGAAAATTCTGAACTCCCAGAAAGTGAGTCCCCAGAGAATAGTACTCCTTACAAGGGTTTAACTGAACATGGAACCAGTCAGTAATTTCCATGCAAGTCAGGATTGGAGGTTTAACTATCCAGGAAGGATCTGTGGAAAATCCTACTATCTGATAATGTGGGCCCCCATGAAGTACATACAAGGACAAGATTTTTGCACAATTTGCATGAATGGAACCACTGCCAGCCTGGACTAAAAGGGAGAGAAGGGACAAACTGAAGTAAAAATTACTTCAGGGGCAGAACTATGGAAGCTGAGGTTTGGATCAAAGACATCTTCTCAGGCCAAGAGAGCGGGCCCACCTATGTGTTTGGAAAGAGTCTTTCCCAGTGCTTGGAGATGGTGGGCCTTCTGCCCTCTTGTTCAGGAAGAGTGCTGCTACCCAGTGCTCTGAGAGGGTGGATCCTGTGCCCCAACATTTGTGGAGAGCTTGCCACTATCTTAATGATTAGAGGGTGAAGCCTTCACCCCAGTGTTTGGGGAGAGCATGGCCATTGTGCAATCACTTAGAAAGGGTCGACTGCCACTTCACCAAGCTGAGGACAAAATATAATTCCACAGATGACTCTCAGACCTTGATATCTAATGGGGTATGCCCTACCAGGTTTCAGAATTGTTTGGGAACCATGACCCTGTTTTCCCTCCAATTCTCCCTACATATATGGAAATATTTATCCTAATCTTGTCCTTCTATTGTATATTGGAAACAGATAGCTTGTTCTCTAGATTTCACAGATCCACAGACAGAGGGGAATTCTGCCCCAGGATGGACCACACCCATAACCAATTCTGATAAGACTTTGTACTTAGCATTGTTTCTGAAATGACTTAATACTTTTAGGATATTGTGATGGAATAACTGTATTTTGTCTGTAGAAAGGACATGTATTTTGGGGGTCCAGAGGGTGGAGTGTGGTGGTTTGAAGCTGTATGTACCCTAGAAAAAGTTGTTCTTAAATTTAATCCATCCCTATTGGTGTGATCCCATTGTAAGTGGGACTTTTTAATGAGATTACTTCAGTTAAGGTGTGTCCCACCTCAATCAGGATGAATCTTAATGTTATTATTGGAGTCGTTTATGAGAGAATGAAATTCAGACTCAGAGAAAAAGTCGTGGAAGTACAAAATTAAAATCAATGAAACCTGGAAGAGAAAGGAGAGATCAGGAGATGCAGCCACGTGGCGTGCCCTGCTGACATAGAAACAAGGACTGCCTGCAGCCACAGTCTTCAGGTAGAAAGTGTTGCCTTGATGACGCCTCGATTTGGACTCCTTCCCAGCTTCAAACCGTGAGTGACTAAATTCCCATTGTTTAAGCAGAACCCGTTCATGATATTTGCTTAAGCAGCCTAGGAAAAATAAAACACAGGGTTGCCATTTCTGAGGCTTTTGGTGTTTTTTTCAATTTAATCTTTAAGCATGGGGCACTACATGAGAGATATAGAAATGATGTATCATGCTGATGTTGTCCAGTGACAAATGAATATTCCAAAGATATTTCGATAGGCATGCACTTGCTTCATGGTAACCAAAATTGTCAACTTGTAGTTGAAGAAAAAAAGAAACAAAATGATTACAAATGCAGTCATGAGGTGCTTGAAGTCCATACACCCGGTCATTTCTTCACATGACTATGAATGACCATAAATACAATATAAATATGGAAGAAGATATGGGCATATAGGTAATTATTGTTAAGGAAATGGCCACTTGAAAAAGATGGGAAAGATATTTAGAATTAGTTCTATTGGGTTTATTCCCAGAATTTTTTTTTTTTGCCTTTTCCTAACTCCTGGACATCTGACTCACACTTCTTTATTACAATAAACATATTTATTCTGAAACTAATCATCCTTCCCCTCTAATGTCTTCTAGTGTATTCACATCAGTAATTTATTTCCTTTTTGAGGGGTAAGAGAATGATTGTGGTCATAGGTTCTACTGTATTATGTAACAATTAACTTGAAATCAAAACATTGACATAAAATGTAAATAGTAAATGTACTATTTTGGGCAAATCTATGTGATTCAATAAAATAGTACATTTTAATTCAGAAAAGACATTAGAAAATGATGGAATTGAGTTTTTCAATGCAGAATTTTTACTGTTTTTTGCAAATGTTCCTTTAAAAACAGAAACAGCAATTATTAGTCAGTTATTTGTGAGAACTCTAAGCAACAAGATATCTTAGTAATGCAACACAGAATGCACCATGACCAGGAAATCCCTGGGACCGCATGAATTATGATTGTACATACATAGCAGGCAGGCCTCATTATACCATGGTTTCATTAACATCAGAGTCCTTCTGAAATAGGCCTCAAGAATGGAAATATAGTAAAGAGGGGCACCTCTGACCTTTCCAAAGTACTCTTCATTGGTTCTCATTTCTAAAGTATTTTGTGGAAATAATTGTCTGTTACACTGGAAAAACAGTTGATAGGTATTTCTAATCTTTTAATGACTACTTCATATTTTATCCTTCCAGGCAATTTTGTTTCCCTCTCTATTTCTTCTTCTTAGAGAACAGACAGGTTTAACCACACCACTGGACTTGGCTGCTGCTTTCAGCTTACAATAGGTTGGCTCGAAGGGAAGGCAATGCAGAAATAAAAGTAGAGACCCAAGAGGGGAGACAAACCTGGGACCAGGGGACTCACAGCTTCTGGAACTGATCGTTTTTCCCATCGCATTTATTGGGGAACTACCAAGCAGCTGTTTGCTATCTGAACTGCAATATCATTTACAATAACAGGGAACAACTGCAACATCTACGATAGAACAGGTGTAACATTTACAATAACAAACAGGTAAGTCAGTTTCCCCACAACACTTGGCCCCAATGACGGAACTCCAAAGCACAGAAAGACCTTCATGGATCAGTGAGGAGACGCCTGAGGAAAAGGGCACAGCCAAGTGGCCCCATGCCTGATGAACAGAGCCTTCCCTATAGGGATGGTAATCTTGGTTTAGGAAAACTGGACAGCACCTCCACACTCACTACCTAAGAAGAGGCATAGGATTGATAGTGACCAGTGGCTGCTGTGACAGTGACAAGATTGTTGACTGGAACAACAAACAAAACTTGCTGGGCTCATTGCCTTAAACAACTAATTTCTGTTCGATTAAGTCCCCTATTGCTGATCCCAAACAACTGAATCTTAGTAGCTGAACACTTCAACTGCTAAGCAAACATAAAAATGGGTCTCTTGAGGGCAGCCTGAACTGACAGTATGGTATTAGCTCCTTCTTGTTCTCTTAAGACATGTTGAAAGTCTGGAAAGAGTCCCTCCCCATCTCTTCCACACCTTCTGTCTCCAGGGTGACCTTTTCCTACTTCTTGTTGGACTTCCCAATTCCTTCAATCTGACCTCACTTCTCACTTTGCTGCCCCTATGTTCTGACCTCACTGTTTCACGCTAGGGGCTGATTAATCTCTTGCTTTATTTCTGGGTCTCAGGACTGATCCCAGCCTGCCTTTCTCTGGCTATACAACTCACACAGAGTCATACCTCAGAGTTATGTGACTGCAATTTTCATGGAGTTCCTATGCCATGGGATAGTGTTAGGACCACTAGTTGATGGCCTTTGTTTCCCTGAGGTCCCATGATGGGGTGACCATGGGGACATGGTGCCCCAGTGTAGACTTAAGGGAAAGAGGGGTACCTCTGACCTCTGTGTGATGCTGTTGTGAAAGACCAACAAAGCCATCACTTCTGAAACATCTCAAGTCAATTTTCTTGGACGAGGGACGCTAATTTCCTTCAGAGTTCAAAGTAAGCCAATTTTTTTCTCAGATGCATGTCTAATCCAGTCCTTGTTTCTACCATACTTACATCTATATCTTAGTTGCCACCTCCCATCTCACTTTCAGTGAGGTATCTAGATGGCAACACTATACAAAAAAGTGCTAAAAACAATTCATTTACATACCTTTCTCATCTGGATTATATTATCTTTTAAAGAAATACTCTTATAGATCCAAGTTTTTTCAGTCATAATTTATTTTCTCTCCTTTGACCTTTAAGTTTAGGTCTAATACTCAGGTATACATTGTTTAAGCATGTCTCATTTTTTTTTTCTCATTTTGCCTCCCACTCCTCTCTCCTGAAATATTGGAAAACAAATCCAAGGTAATTTGACTACATTGAAGTTAAAAATTTAGCTAAAATCAGACTATAATGTGAAGGGAGAACCTAGAGAACATGGGGTCATTTTCTCACCAATCCCTTAAAAATAATAAGAGTGAAAGAGATTTATAGAGCACCTACTATGTGCCAGCAACTGAGGATAAAATACAGAACAAAGCAAACCAAATAGTCTGCCATCATGGGACTTAAGTAGGATTACTTAAGGGACTTAAGCAAAATATGTAGTCTGGCAAATGCTAGGAAGAAAAATAAAGCAGGGAAAGGGTTTTACCACTTTATCAATGTGGCCAGATCCCACTTGAAGGGTAGGTTGATTGTAGGGTGATTGTAGAGTGATTGCAAGGTGGGAGAAGCCTAGTGTCCAACCCAGGAGGGGTGTTTCTCCAAGGGATCTTGAATTACATGAGCTGGGAATGAGGACTAGAATTATCTATGGGAGGAGTTAGCTCAGGAAAGAACAGCTGAACTAGGAGCCCTGTGGCTGGGAGGTGGGGCTGAGACAGATGGATTGGTCTATCAAAGTGAGTCAGAACCAAAGTCAAGAAGGGTTTTCATTCCATGTTCCTTAATTGTTGGAATCCAATGCTCTGCTCTTTCCATCTTTAGGGTAAATGCAAGTCTCCCACCCCTCATATGAAACTTTGGGAGCCAACTGTATTGAGGAATTCAGAAGGGTAGTCTGGTGCATAGGTGGTGAGTGACGCAACACCCATCAGATCTGGGACTGCATATTTATTCACACCAAGTGGGAGACATCAGAATCATAAATAGCCTACATCATATTGAATTAGGTTTTGCCCCCAAAAGAGTTTGCTACAAACTTACAAAAAGAAAAAAACATACTTTAGTTTTCAGAACTTTATGAATTTTCGAATTGAAGGTTGATGATGATTGATCTGTATTAGGTTGTGAAAATTATAGAAATGATTAACAAAGCGAGTATTTTAGGAAAAGTTGTGGGGTTTTTTTTTGTTCTTTAAAAATGGTTTATTTTGTTAGTTTTGGAGAGGGCATGAAGACAATTTTGTAGGAAGTACAAAGAAAGAGGGAGGAGATTGAACCAGCAGTTGAAAACAAGCCAGAAAAATTAAAGTGAAGCAAGCTGGGTGGGAGGGAATGGCGTTGATGCCACATGAAAAGACTGAATTGGAGGGAACAAAAATAAAGAAAAACATTGACTGACTGGAAATGGATCTTATTAAAGGGAAGATAATGGACCCAGGAGGTGGGGGTGGGGGTGGGGGTGGAAAGACTTCTTTATAACTTTGAGAGCACAGTCAAGAAATTTTCTTAAAGATTATATTTGAATGTACATTCTAAAACTATGCACATATAGCCAGAAAAATATCGCAAGCACTAGTCACCTGTTTTTGGTTTTTTTTAATCCTGATTTTTAATTTTCCAGTGTTCAATTAGGAACTGATTTGATTTCAAGAGAAGCACTTAGGAGTCTCTTTAGTGTGGAGCTGAGAAGCCTTTTGGAAGTTAGGGGATTAGGAGCTCCGAGTGCTCTAGGCATTATTTAGTAAGGGTTCTGTGTCATTGTCAAGATAGTGATTGAGGGGTTGGGGAAGTTGCTAGCTCGAATTTCCAGATGTAAGAAAGTCAAGGGTCTTTATTTCACTTTGCATTGGTCTTATTCTCAAGTCATTGAACACTAACTGGATCATATCTTACACTTTAAATGTTGCTTCAGTCAAAATGTGGTTAACCTTATTCAAAGGTGTTAGAAGGGTAGGAACTGTTATCAACAAAACTATATGAAATCCTGCAGTCTTGAGGATGGTGCTTCATGGAAAAAAGGAGGGCACTTCTTCCATTCTTCAGCTTTTAACTACTGTTTTGGATTTCACCAAATTTTCTAGTTGGTGAAAGATCTAGGAACATTTCCCCCCAACTGATCTGCTCAATAAACTTCTTTCATAGGAAAGATGGAAAATAATCAAAGAGATAAAGGAGACTGCTAGGCGCCAATCACTTGCTAATCAGTTACAGATCTTCAGTTTCAAGGGGTGTAAACTGTTTTCCCGGTGAGAAACAACTCCGAGTACTACACAGTCTCAAGACCAGGGACAGTGTCGTATTGTGAAGGATCTTTAGCCCGAGGCCCACAGTATGTGCTCAATAAATATTTGTAGCTTGATTAGTTTTCTATTCAGGAAAGATGTGTCACTTTCGCTACGCGGGTTCTGGGCTAGTTCCTGCGAGGACGAGGACAGCTGAACGGCCAGTGAGGACTCAGGTGCTACTTGATAGGACGCAAAGCCTAATGAATACTGGCTTTAGGAAACAAGCAACCAGAGCAGCGGAGATGCAACAAGACTTACTTTACCTTTTCCTAGAGCTCTCACTTCCATTTTAGTGCCTGCGTTCCAGAGCAAACGCCACTCACTGGAGGCACAAAAGTGTTGAACCCAGAGACTAGAAGCAGCAGCAGGCTTGGGGGTGTGGCGGGGAGTGGGGAAGCAAAGCAATAGGAAACACCCGGGATTGGGAGCGCGTCCTGGGTCAGAGCCTGGGTCTCTCCTGGGTTTGAAAAGAAAGAAAGAAATGTCTTTAGTCACTTTTCTCCTCCTTCCTCCAATCCCTTAGGATGAGAAATTGCTGGGGGAGGGGGTGAGCGGTTGTTGCAACACAGAGAGAGGAGACTCCTTCTAGCCCCAACAACAGGAGAAGAAACCTACCAGGAATCAGCATCTCACCCCTTCTAGAAAGTGACCCCCTTTTCCTCATTCCCGGACTTCGGACTCCCTAAGAGGAGGAAACCCATGTGACTGGACCTGAGGGCGAAAGAGGCCACCCGCATTGAGCGCGGCCTGAGGCAGAGCCCCGGGCCGGGCACCTTCAAGGAATTGTCCCAAGCAGCCGCTCCGGGTCAGCATGCTCGCGCAGGGGTCTGCGTCTGCGCGCTGGGCCCTGGGTGTCTGGGGGAACCAAGGGCGTGGGATAAACGCTCTCCGGGCACGAGGGGCGCTGGGAGAATCTGGGTCCCTGCTCCGGGCGCACCGGACACTGGGGAGCACCGAGCGCATCGGCCCCGCGCCCGCCGGGCACTGGAGGTCGGGGAGAACCCGGGGCACCGGCTCAGCGGGTGCCGGGCCGAGCGGGCGCATGCCCCTGGCGTCGGATGCCTGGGTTTGACGCGGCCTGGGCGCGGACCTCCGAGTCCTCTCAGCTCGGCGCCGCCTCCCGCAGCCTGGGAAGGGCCCGGGGCGGGGCGAGCCAGGTCGTCCCCGGGCGGAGCCAGCACTGACAGAGCGAGGCGCTGGGCCGGTGGCAAAGGTCCGCGGCGACTTCGGCTTCGCTGCGGCGGCAAACAACCTCACGTCCCTCCCCCCCACCTCCAGGTGCCCCTGCCGACCCAACCGGCATGGCTTCGGCGGGCAGCGGCATGGAGGAGGTGCGCGTGTCGGTGCTGACCCCGCTGAAGCTCGTCGGGCTGGTGTGCATCTTCCTGGCTCTGTGCCTGGACCTGGGGGCCGTGCTGAGCCCGGCCTGGGTCACGGCCGACCACCAGTACTACCTGTCCCTGTGGGAGTCCTGCCGGAAACCCGCCAGCTTGGACATCTGGCACTGCGAGTCCACACTCAGCAGCGGTGAGGGCCCGGCGCGCCGCGACCCCCGTCTCCCGCCCCCGACTGCCCAGGACGGCCACCGCCCCCTCCTCCTTCTGCATTCCCCACCCCTGGCCATCCCACCCCCCCTCGGCCCTTCGAGGGTCCTCGGGGCTCCAGCTGCCTCCCTGACAGGCACCCCGCTGTCCCCTCTCCAATCTCGTCTCCAAACCTAAAGCGACATCCCACGCCCTCCCTCCTCCCCTGGCCATTCCTCCCGCTCTGGAGTAACACGTATGCTATTTTGGGGAATTGTTATAATTTAGGGCGAGAGCCATGTGGCTGTGTTAAAAATGCAACGCCTTCCACATTCCCATTTAAAAAGAAAAACGCCCTAACTCCACCAGGATGCCGCGCGTTCTCTGCTCAGCCTCCCCCTTCTCTCTCTTCTCTCCAGGAGGGATTTGCCTGAGTTTACCTCTCAGTGCCCACGGTTTCTGCCTGTTCTACTTCACCTCATTTAGGTTTTCCCCAGTGACTTTCGGTTTGAATTTCATTTCCTTGGGTTTTTGAGAGATATGGAGAGTTGGGAGAGAGACAAACTTCATTTTCTTTTTGGGTGGCATGGTTGTTGGTTGTCAGTTGCCCTTCTCCCCCTCCTTCCCTACCTCTGCTCTCAGCCAGCACTTTCTTCTGCACGAGCTACTCCCAGATGTCTGGAAAGTTGTGACTTAATCAACTAGCACTAAAAGTTGCAAATGGACACCCTCTGGGGGAGCTCCCATGACAGAATTAATGCCTGGATTGGATATTAGAGTGGAAACAAAAATTTTTTAAAGGACATTATTAGAATGACTGTTGAGTTTTGAACAGGGATAATATTAGATAAGATTGTATCCATGTTAAATGTCCTGATTTTGATCATTTATTGTGGTTAAATGAAGTATTTAGGGGTAGAGACATATATATAGAGAGAGAGAGAGGGAAAGAATGATAAAGCAAATGTGGCAAAGTTCATTGGTAAATCTGGGTAAACGATATTTTTGTATTTTTTTTTTCCTATTCTGGCAACTTTTTTATATGATGGAATTATTTCCATATTTTAAGAGAATATTGTTCACTGGCATAAACTACTTTTAGCACAATAAATTTCAAACAAATACTTGCCTTTTTCTTTCAGATAAGGATGGTAAAGTAGGATAAAATGTCATTAACTTTGTGAAAACTAGAATAGAATATCTAATTATATATTCCTTGAAAACACAATATTAGGCAGAACCAAATTTTGTTTACATTTTAAATATATGGGCCAGATTGTACTCTAAACATGCCATAGTATTCAGCATAAGTAGTGAAGGTTCTAAATAACATTTAGATCACATTTACAAATGGCAGTTCTCTTTAGAGTATATAATAGCTTAGATTGTTCTAGGCATATGGCTACTTTAAGAAAAAAGAATTTATGTTAATACACATACTAACCCACATACACAAATTCATGTGAACCAGCATTAGAGGGAGATTTAAGAAGTAGTATTAAAATTTTAAACATGATTACAGCTATGTAAAAAAGACACAAAAGCTAATGTTATAGATGAATATTTAATTACATGGAAAATATATATCATAGGTTTTTAAGAACTGCATGTAACAAAACACTATTTATACTGCAATCCTATTTCTCTAACTAAAAATTATCTGTGCATTACAACAAACCAGAAAGATATATACCAAAATTATAAAACTGAAGGTCCTAAAAATTCAAGGAATTTTATTTTCTTCCTGTTTTACTTCATTTTTTTCAATTTCTCTACAATCAACATGAATTAATTTTATAAGAAGAAAAAACAGTAAAATGTTTAAAAATAAATTCAGCAAGAACTCAGCAGATGCGTAAGAAAAAGGGCTGGAAATAAATTGAAAAGCCAACTGTGGTTTGTGCTTGCATGATGAGATTATGGATGATGTTTTCTTTTCCCTAGGTATTTTAATAAGATTTTAAAACAATGAAGCTCACAACTTACCGATTTATAAACTGATCTTGCCTTTGCTGTGCACACTGGAATCTAGAGTCATGCCTCCCTGACTGTCTTTCTTGAGCTCCTTCCCCTTACCCAGGGGCCGTCCCCTACCTGACAAGGAATCAGAAAACCTCTTTCTTTAAACCTCTTCTACACTCACTGCCCCTGAGACGGATTTGATATTCTTCTGTCACATCCAGCATCAACTGTTTAGCATCTAGTGTATTTTCATGGTGTAACACTCCCTTCTGGTGCACAGGGATGGATCTGCAGGTAATAGCTACCTCTGGTCATGTAATTGCCAGCTGTCTGGCAGTTGTATAGCTCTTACACCACTGCCTCGTGCGTTCCCATACCTGCTCTCCTAGTCTAGAGTAAAGGAAGGTGAAGAGGACTATTCTCCAGTAGTGGGCAGGAAAGTCTGAATTTGTCTTTTCTCTTGTAAGAGAAGTAAAGCTTTTTTAAACAGTGTCAGCATCCATGAGTTTCCTCTACACTCTCTCTGATTAGACAGAGGAAGGCAATGCCATCTATAACTTTCCAGAACAGAGCCTTGTGTGAAATAAATGCTTCTTCCTTGCTATCTTCAAGATGATACATCTCAGCTCAGTAGAGTCCTATGGAAACAGGCCTTTAAAGGCAGACCAACACACAAGGAAGTGAACCGAGCATCCTACCCACATAGCATTAGTCAGATGCTCTCTCAGAGTCCATCAGTAAGGTCACTTTTAATTGTTAGCAACATACACAGGAATGCAGGCTTCAGATATACATCTAAAAGGTAGGCAAATCCGTAAGAATTAAAATTTGGAGGCCAAAACATGTACAGTTTTTTCATTATTTTCAAAAGCTTCCCTTGTGTCTTTGAAAGTGCTTAAATCTTTGCACTCATGTGTAATGGTGCCCATTCTTATTTCTTACACATACACACACACACTGTTAGCATTTAGTGTTTTTTATATTTTAAATGGACTTTTCTTCTGTGAGGAAAACATAAGTTTTAAAAAATATAATAGAAAGCACATGTGAAAAGTAAATATTCAAGATAAAAACTGCTAGATGCTCTTTAGAAAACATAGCCAACATCCTAAACTTTATGTAAGTCAGTCATGAAGTAACCCCTCAGTTCCGCATCATATGAATGTGCCCTTTCAGTAGCAATTGCCCTGGGCAGGAACAGTGACATAATTAAGTATGTTATATTCAGATTTTAGCGCATTGCTGCTAGCCATGGATGTTTAAATATAGTAACGGATAGTACTAATTATGCTAAATAATATCAATGAATACTCCAAGGCATTCTGCTGTTAAACAGAAATCAAATCAAAATCCACTCTCAAGACTCTCATTCTTTGTTCCCCTAACTAAAAACAAACAAAATTCCACTTGAGCTAATCATATAAACCCAGAAAATCCTAACTTGTATGAAAAGAGGCCACAAAACAACATTGAGACATTGACGTAGATTGGCTATAATTCCTTCCAAAGAAGAAATAATGATTTTGTTCTAAGTGTGTATGTATGTGTGTATCTATAGTGGCACTTTAATATATCTAGCTCAATTTCACTGTCCTTCAGTAAAAGAAAATTATTCTGCATGATTTATAGAGACTGTGTTGCTCAATTCTATTTCTCAACTCGGCTATATTATGATGTCCGGATTTTTTTTTTTATCAGGTTTTGGCTTGGTTGTTACTGTGGAGGTATTTCCTAGATGGGATTAGTGTGTATGATCTGTTGACCTTAGGTAAAGGAGATTACCCTCCATAATAGGGGCACACTTCATCCAATCAGTTTGAATTCTTAATAGCAAGAACTAAGGTTTCCAGAGGTCAAGGAATTTTGCTTCAAGACTACACCCTCCACTCTATCCTCAGTTTCTAGCCTAAGGAATTCACACTCAAGAATTTAACATCATTTACCAAAATTTCCAGTATCTAGCTAGTCCTATCCAAATTCATAGGACTAGCTATATCCTGTTGCTTCTGTTCTCTGGAGAGCACTGACTGACAGATATTTCATATAAACCCTTTAAATGTACATCTAAGATACCCAGTGCAATAAATAAGACAATAGTAACATGTACGCTTGTGGGGATTTTTTTGAATTAATATATACACAAATATGTTCTAAGCTATACTTCATTCACATTTTTCTGAAAGCATCTCGCTTGTTTGGAGACAAATATAATGCCACCAAAATTTAATCTCTCTTCATGTAAGGAAATTAGAAAATTTCTTAATCTCATAAACTTCTGAGAAGGGGAAAGGTACACTACAGACATTTCAAGATCAACAGGAACCAGTTAGTGATACTTTCACAATGATAACAAGAACCTGTAATGAATGTTTCCATCCTTTTGTACTTCATAAGGGTAACCATCTACAAAACAGACTTTTAGCATGGCTGAGTGAGGGGTCATCGAATTTTCTCCCCAAAAATGCAATGATAAACCTGGTCAAAATTTTCACAACAATTTCATGACTCTGGAATTTCACAAAAGAAATACAACAAATTGAGAAGTGCTTATTCAAGAAAAACAGGAGATATATATGACAACATGGTAGGGCAGGCTATCAGGATAAACAGCCTGGATGATGGAGAGTATTGATTTGATTTTGAGTGCAGAAAAATCTGTGCTCAGGAGTATTGTTGAAAAAAATAGCTATCTCAGTACCAAATAATTTGGGAAGATCAGCAACACAGCTAGCCTGGGATTGCAATACTGGTTGGGGTGATCTACAGACAGAACAATCAGCCAGAAATTTAACAGAGAGATCTGAAAACAAGACAGCTGTGATGGACCTTAATAAGCTCCCACTTATCCCAGGTGTTCTGGAAGGCTGTGTGCCTGTGCAAGGCTGTGTGTATTCTGGAAAGGCCAGAGAGAAATGCTAGCTAGCTGCCTGTCCCTGACTGAAAGTCCCTGACTGCACACTGAAAGTAAAAGCCAAAGCAAACTTGTAAACTGCCTGAACTTTGAATTGAATGCATTCTCCAAAACATGCATGCAGATGTATTAGCAAAGGCTGAAAGCCTTATGGGTTCAGGATGTCTAAGGACAAAATCTAACCAATCAAAGGCTTATCACTAAGTTATGCTGACAAATTGGTGGACTCGAGCTAGCCAGGCTTAAAAATAAAAATAGGAAAAAGAAAATGAGCAGAGTCACCAATGTCCACATACTACAAGGAAGACAGAAACTATAGAAGTAATCCAGAGAGAATCCAGAGCTGCTACAATACAGTACCTAAACTAACCACTTAATAAAAACTGTTATAAGACATGCAAAGAAACAGGAAAGGGTAATCCATGCACAAGAAATAAAGCAGTAGATAGAAACTGTCCCGAGGGAGACCATATATTAGATTTAGAAGACAAAGATGTCAAAGTAACCTTATAAATATGTTCAAAAAAACTAAAGGAAACATTTTTGAAAGATTGAAAGAAAAGTATCATGAAAATGAGTTTTCAAATAAAAATAGCTATAATGATATACAAAATACAATGAAAATCCTAATATATAAAATACATGAAATCGTAGGGTATAAAAGCACAATACCTGAAATGAAAAACTTCACTGGAGAGGCTTAACAGCACATTTGAGCAGGCAGAAAGCGAATCCATGAATTTGAAGGTAGATCACTAGAGATTATACAGTCATAAAAACAAACATAAAAGGAATGTAAAGTGAATGGAGAGTCAGAGAGCAGTGGGACACATCAAGCATATCAACATATGAATAATTTGAGTCCCAAAATTAGAGGAAGGAGAGAAAGGGGCAGAAAAATAGTTGAAGAAATAATGGCTGAAATTGACCCAAATATGATGGAAAACTTTTGCCATTTGTCAAGCTATCTACACCTAAACACATCAGACTTAAATTGCAAATTGCAAAGACAAAGACAAGAAGGAAATATTGAAAAGAGCAAGAGAAATGATTCAAAATATAGAAGGGGACAAGAATAAAATAGTTGCTGATTTCTCTTTTTTTTTTTATTGTACAACTAAAATTTTTATTAGGAGGAAATAAAAGCCCTTAAAATACATATTTGCCTGATGAATAGTGTAGAAATACTGACGAACCATAAATGTATATTTTCCTGCTGATTCAGTTAACATTCTTTTTTTTTTTAATTGATTTTGTAAAAATATTACATTAAAAAAAATATGAGGTCCCATTCAACCCCACCACCCCCACCGCACCACTCCCCCCCCTGCTGACTTCTCAATAGAAACAATGGAGGAAAGACGGCAGTAGAATGGTATATTCAACTTACTGAAAGAAAAAAAAGACTGTCAGCCAAGAAAACTATATAAAGCAAAACTATCATTTAAAAATGAAGGTTGGATGGGGTAGAAACCCAAGTAGTGAGAGTGGGGGTGGACCCACATCCTGGGGAGGACTAATGCCATCAAACAGAGGGAACTGTATCCCTCGAGAGAAAGGGTGGCTCCCAGGGCATTGGGGTAGTTGAGCAAGTTAGGACCTGAACACTATTCCATCTATCTCTGGAAGTGGCTCCTCGGGAAACGGAGGTTGGCTGTCACTGTGGGCACCAAGGTGGAAGGGAAAATGGACGTTAAATGTGTGTAACCAAGATAAATGGGTAAGAGAGGAGTTTCGTGAGAGTACACAAGGATGGATATAAAACATGTAATATTACACCATAACATATAGGAGATGACAGACTGATAATGTAAACCATAATGTAAAACATAGGATAACTAAGAATGTAAAAAACTGTGTATCCTAAAGTATGCACCACAATGTAAGCACAGATGTCACCTTGTTTGAAAGCTATTGTCTCAGACTCTGTACATCACGTTAAGTAAATATGATGTGAATAGGGTGTAAGAGTATCACTGTGGAAGGGAAAAGGTTTTGTGGTGGATGTATGGGAGTGCTGTATACTATATATATGCATTGCTGTGGTCTAGGGCTCCTGTGAAGAGAAGCTCAATAATTAGGGGGAAAAAAAAAAAGATAGGATGTAGAATTTTTTCCAAGTCAACACGTATTCTTTATCTAACCTTTAAACCCATCGCTATATGCCATTCCCTAGTAAGGGACCATGACATTATATTGGGCTTCAAATTTCAGGGAGTTCTGGATCACAGAGTGGTTCAACAATGGCAATGGAGGAATACTGGTATGGGATACCATTGACAGGGGATATATGGCTGACAGGGAGCTGTACAGAACATATGTCCAGGGTGCATGGTAATGTTTGGATATACTCATAGTGGCAACAATTAAAAACCACAGCAGGGGGGGTACTGGGTTCCTGGTCAGTGGTGCTCTGTCATGGTCCCTAGGGGAGCAGCGACAGTCTCCCAGGTGCAGAGGCGGGGACCGGGAGGGAGTGAGGGTTCAACAGTAAGCCCCTGACGCTAATGACTATGCTTGTGAGCTGATAAGCCTAAAATAAGAACAAGGCCTAGAGCAGCATTGTGCCTGGGAATTTCCTCCTGTCAGCCTTCATGTTACTCAAATGTGGCCAGTCTCGAAGCCAAACTCAGCATGTAAATGCAATGCCTTCCCCCCAGCTTGGGACATGACACCTGGGGATGAGCCTCCCTGGCAACGAGGGACCACTATCAACTACCAACTGATGATGCAACTGGAAAATGACCTTATACGGAAGGTTCAACGCAGATCAGCAGAATATCCCTGTCTACATAAAATAACATGCCTTTAAAATGCTGTTTGACCTACTGTAAGGGGGAAATGGAAAGGAGAAATGAGTTTATATGGCTACGAGTCTCTAAAAAAGTGTCTGGAGGCTGGCAGAAGGATTGCCCTTATGCACAACTGAGCAGAGTCTGAGAGACAGATAAAGCAGATACAACCCCCAGGTATTGGTTCCTTTGAGGGCTAGAGAGACCCATGGGAGTTATGGTCATGGCCGATGGGGTTAACTACCAGGTCAGATGGCCCCTCTTTGGAACTTGTGTTTATGTGTGATGAATCTGGACTCAGATGGGATCTCTCTTCATAAGACTTTCATGCTAATGTGCTGGAGTTGCAGTTAGTGTTGGGGTTTAAGATATATTTAGGGGATTTGAATCTCTGGACTGACAATGTGATAGCCAGGTCCTGAGCCTCAACAGACTCCAGCACCTACAATCTGATTTATTGGACTCACCACACTCAGCTAAGATGGAGTTGAAGAAGGACAACCACCACACCATGGAGCCTAGAGTGATTACAACTGAAAGTGGGAGGATTGCATCCAGCACCCATGTGGAATCTGAGCCTCCTCTTGACATAGAGGTGCAATGGACACAACCAATCCAATGTCCACATAGAAAAGGTGGCATTGGATTGGGAAAAGTGGACATGATGGCTGATGGGTATGGGGAAAGGCAGGAAGAGATGAGAGGTGGAGGCGTCTTTGGGACATGGAACTGCCTTGGATGGTGCTTCAGGGGCAATCACCGGACATTGTAAATCCTCACAGGGCCCACTGGATGGAATGGGGGAGAGTATGGGCCATGATGTGGACCATTGACCATGAGGTGCAGAGGTGCCCAAAGATGTACTTGCCAAATGCAATGGATGTGTCATGATGGAGTGTTGCTGGGGGGGGGAAGGAGTGTTGCTGGGGGGGGGGAGAGGTGGGGTGGGGGTGGTGGGGTTGAATGGGACCTCATATATATATTTTTTTAATGTAATATTATTACAAAGTCAATTAAAAAAATTAAAAAAAAAAGAAAACAATGTAAGGAAGCATCTTTGGGACTTTGTGCTGGGCAATGATTTCTTAGACTTTACACCAAAAGCATGATCATGAAAAGAAAAATAGATAAATGTATGCCATCAAAATTAAAAACTGCTGTTTCTCAAAGGACTTTACCATGAAAGTAACAAGATAACTTACAGAATGGGAAAAAATACTTCATAATCACATATCTGATAAGGGTTTAATATCCAGAATATATTAAAAAATTCTATACCTCAACAACAAAAAGACAATGCAATCAGAAAATGGACAAAAGACTTGAATACACATTTTTTCCAAAGGTGTACAAATGGCCAAAAAGCACATGAAAAGATGTTCAACATCATTAGCCATTAGGGAAATGCAAAGCAAAACCACAATGAGATCTAAACTCTTTGCACCCTCTATAATTGCTACTATTTTTTAAAATGTAAAATAATGTTGGCAAGGATGCAGGGAAATTGGGACTCTAGTGCATTGTTGGTGGGAATGTAAAATGGTACAGTAATTGTGGAAAACAATTTGGTGGTTCCTCATAATATTAAGTATAAAAATGCCATATGACCCAGCAATCTCACTTCTAGGTATATATTCCAAAGAAGTAAAAACAGAGACTCAAATAGATATTTGCACATTGTTGTTCATAGGATCATTATTCACAGTTGCCAAAAGGTGGAAGCAACTCAAATGTCCAACTGATGAATAAATAAACAAAATGTGGTAAATACATATGTATTAGTCAGTCAAAAGGGTGCTGATGCAAAATACCAGAAGTCTATTGGCTTTTCTAAAGTATATTTATTTGGGGTAGAAGCTTACAGTCACAAGGCCATAGAAGAGTAAGTTACTTTCCTCACCAAAGTCTGTTGCCATGTGTTGGAGCAAGATAGCCGCCAGTCTCTGTGAGTGTTCAGCCTTCCTTTCCCTTCCAAGGCTCCATAGTCCCAACTTCTTTCAAACTCAGCTGTAGGCTGGAGGCTCATCTCCCAAGCTCATTTCTTCCAGGGCTCAGCTGCAGCTGTAGGCTGTCAAGCTCATCTTTCTTCACAAGACCTCTGCAGTCTAATGAACTATCTCTCTTCCTTTGTGTGTTTACTTCCCAGGGCTACAGCATCAAAACTAAAAGTCCCTCCTCTGCACTGCCATTTTTCTGTGAGTCCCCACCCACCAAGGACCACCAAGGGGACCGGCACTCAACATCCTACTGACATGGCTTAATCAAAGCCCTAATCATCATTTATTCAAGTAAAAGTGAAACCTCTGAATTTAATACAATCTAATATGCCCAGAGGAACAGACCAGCTTACAAACACAATCCAATGTCTGTTTTTGGAATTCATAAACAATACCAAACTGCTACAACATACAATGGACTATTATTCAGCCATAAAAGGGAATGAAGTTAGATATATGATACTACATGGATGAAGGATAAATCTTGAATATATAATTTTGAGTGAAATAAGTCAGAATCAAAAGGACAAATATTTTGTGAACTCACTGATAAGAAATAATTAGAAGAAGCAAATTCTTAGAGCCAGAAAGTAGAATACAGGTTACCAGGGTACAGTTGGGGCTGGGGAATGAAAGTTAATGTTTAATTGGTATAGAGTTTCTGTTTGGGGGGATGGATTCATTTTGGTAATGGATGGTGGTAATGGTGGCACAACATTGAGAATGTAGTTAACACCACCTAATTGTATATCTGGAAATGTTTATCAAACAGGAAATTTTAGGTTATATATATGTTACCATGATAAAACTTTTAAAAAATCTTATAGAACTACACAACACAAAAATTGAACCCTAATGTTATTTATGGACTATAGTTAAAAGTATAATTATTAAAATACTGTTTTATTAATTGTATCAAAGTGCACTAATGCAAAATATTAATAGCAAAAAGTGTGAGCAGGACTTATATGGGAATTCTACTTTCTGCATGAATTTTCTGTAAACTGACAACTGCTCTCATAATAATTAAAAAAGTAAATAGATTAAATAAACACTCCAACCAGAAGATATAGGTTGCCACAATGGATAAAAATGAAGATCCTGCTATATGCTGTCTATAATAGATATGCATATTCATGAAATGAAATCTGACCAAAGTGAAGGAAGAAATAGACACTAGACAATAAACCAATAATAAAATCCGAGTTACAGTAGTAGAGAGAATGATTAGGAAGAAGATCAACAAAGAAATACAAGTCTTGAATAACAGTAAAACAATTAGAGCTAACAAAAATCTATGCAACTCTGCACCCAACAACAGAATACGTTTCTTCACAAGTGCACATGGAATATTCTCCATGTAGAGAATTCTTTTGGTTAAACCACAATGAATTTAAAAGGACTGAAGTCATACACTGAATGGTTTTTGACCAAAATGGAATTAAATTAGAAATCCATAACAGAAGGAAATTTGGGAAATTTGCAAACAAACATTGGGTCAAAAAGAAATCACATGGGAAATTTAAAATTAGTTTGAATTGAATGATACAAAACACAACATCCAAAAGATTATTGGATGCAGCAAAAACAGTGGCTAGAGAAAAATTTATAGTGGTAAATACTTACATTAAAAACAAAGATATTGAGTAAACAAACTAACATTCTAACTTAAGAAACTAGAAATGCCTTCCTCACAAGACCCCTGGAAGTGTAACTAGTTTTTATTTTTCTTGTTTTTTTTCTCCTTTACCCCTTTTTTCTTCTTTGCCTATAAAAACCCTAACTCCCATTCTCAATTTGAACCAGTTTGAGGAAGATTCTCCCAGTTCCTTGTTTGTGCACTCTCAATAAATCACCTTCTCACTGAAGAAAAAAAAAGAAGGGAAGAAACTAGCAATAGAAGATCAAGCCCTACCCAAATTAATAGAAGTAATGAAATAAAGATTAGGACAGAAATAAGTGGCATCAAAAAACAAACAAACAAAAAGAAATAAGTGGCATCACTGTGGATTCTACTAAACATTTAAAGTAGAACTCACACTGATTCTTCATACACCCTTTCAAAAAATAGAATTAGAGTGAATATTTTCCAACTTATTCTATGAGGCCAGTATTTTCCTGAGAGGAAAAGCAGAGAAAGACATCATAAGAAAAGAAAATTACAGATCAATAACCCTTAATAATGTCAACACAAAATCTGGATTTGGCTTATAGGCCATAGTTTGCCAATCTATGTTATAAAACAAACCAATTTGTGATAAAACAACAGATGAACCTTGAAGACATTATGTTGAGTGAAATAAACCTTACACAAAAGGGCAAATATTATACTCCCTCACTGATCTTAAAACAACTGGAATAAGAAAACTCATAGAGTCAGGATCTAGAATATAGGTTACCAGAGGATGGGGTGGGGATAGGGAATGGTAAGTTACAGTTTAAAATGTACAGGGTTCCCATTTAGAATGATGGAACTATTTCAGTAATGGATAGTAGTGATGGTAGCACAAAATTGTGAATGCAGTTAACAGCACTGAAATATATATATGAAGGTGATTAAAGGGGGATATGTTAGATTGTATATATGGTAAGAAAATAATTTTTTAAAAAAAATCCATGGAACTACACTACAGAAACCCTAAGTTAAACCACAGACTTTGGTTAATAGTACAATTATAAAAATATGCTATCATCAATTGTAACAAATGTTCCACAACAATGCAAGTTGTTGTTGGTAGAGTGGTATATGGGAATCCTGTATTTTATGCATGATTGGACTGTAAACTCACAACTTCTCTAATAGAGAAAAAACAACAGCAGAAATGGGTAAAGGTTTACATTTATGTGTGTGTGCATTTGTGTGTGTGTGTGCGTATAGCATCAATAATCGTTGATTCAATAATTGTTGTTGAGGTTACAGTAAGGTTTTACTATGCTTGGACCAGTACTTTCGTGAGGATGTAACTGAGTGTGTTGTTTAAATCCGGGCATCAGTATTATTTTCCAGCTCCCCAGGTGATTCCAATGTATGACCATGTTTGAGAACCCAGGTGGTGAACTAGTTCTTCTTAAATTGAATGTGCATATTGATCACCTGGAGTTTTGTTAAATTGTACCTTGTGATTCAGTAGCCTTGGGGTGGTCCTTAAAATTGTGTCTTTCTAACGCACTCTCAGGTGAAGCTGATGCTGGTGGTCCACGGCCTGCACTTTGAGTTGCAAGGTATTAGCACTGGTTTTCAATGCTGGGGATGCCTAGGTAAAGCCCCAGAGAGTATGGTGTAATTGGTCTTGGATGTAGCCCAGACACTGGATGTAGGAAGAATAAGCAAAAAGTCTTCTGGGGAACAATTTTAAAGGGAAGCTGATTGAGAAAGAATGCAAGAGATTTTTCTGGAAATTCATCACGGTAAATCTCACCTCCAGAATTGGGCCTGTGTTTGGGCAGCAAAAAGAGCAAACTACTTTCCTGAGTTCAGAAAGGGCCTGAAGCAAAGCAGCTACCAAGTATGTTGCCTTTTCAATATGGAGCATGCAAGTTTGGCTAAAATGCAAAAGAGACCCCCACTGGCAAAATATGGAAGTAAAATATTTTCCCCAAAGCATAAACAAAACAAAGGGATTGAGAAGTGAGTGAGTGATTATGGTGATGGTGATGATAACTGATAACTAACACATAAAGTAATTACTATGTTCCAGACAATGTTCTAAGTGATTTACATGCATTAATTCATTTAATCTCAGCAACCCAATGGGGTTGATGCTTTTATTATTCCTATTTTATATGTGGGGAAACTGGAGAACAGAGAAGTTAAATAACTTGCCCAGGTTCACCCAAGATAGTAAGTGTCTAAGCTGGGATTTGAACCCACGCAGTCTGTGCTCTTAACTACTGCAACAAATTGCCTCTCCTACACAGGAAAGTAAGAAGGATCCTCAGTGAATTTACAGTTTTAAGCACTCACAAATAGATACTCATACTTGGAGAACAGTGAACTGACCAATATTTATATAGAGAGGTAAGATCTGAGATCAAGTCAGAGAGAAGTCCTCAGAAGCAGGAACAGTAATAAAGACAGTGAAAAGACCAAGTTTGACTAAGAAGAGTAAAAGAGCAATAGCATTTCCTGGAAAGTGAATTCAAAGGGCCATTATCCTCACTGTTAAGAAACTCTTAAAGTACAGCCATGGGGAAATGTGGAAGGTAATTACTGCTTAGCTAAACTCTTTCATAGTTTACTAAATGGTTCAAAGTAATCTGCTAGCTTTAAAAAGACTCAAGCTACCCATATGTCTGAATATAGAATACAAAATTTGTAAACTTTAAACTTTTATCTTTGTCACTCACACATTGGTCAGAAGAAAAAATATTTTCAGGATTTTTTCCCAGATAGGCACAAGAGACTTTACACGGGGGCACTCTCAAATAGAGAGTGGACTGTGGGAGAAGGCAGAAATTTGAAATGAGAATAGGGAAAAAAATCACGGAAAAGCAGGTCTATTATTTCCTTAGGGAAACTTCTCACTACTGAGAAATAGTTCCTTTCTACCTATTTCCATGAAGACAAGATAAATATCTAACTCTACTCCACATGCTGAAAGAATTAACCGGAGACCCCACTGAGGCCAGGAATGGGCCAATTGGGGTTGGACTTGGAGCAGACTCTGGGGACCTCTGAGTCTGGAATGAGGTAATGGTCAATGAGGGGCCAGCAGCTCTCTGGGTGGTCAAACCCCTCAATCCAACCTCCAAAAGTTAGCTGCCCTGAGCTGGGGCTAGGTGTCCCGTATTCTCTCCCTACACTCTCTTTCTGGGTGAGTTTATCCAGGCACATGACTTCAATACCATCTAAATGCATTTGAGTCCCAAATTCCAACCCAAACATCTACCCCCTTGAGCTCAAAATTCATTTTCCCATCTGCCTATATGACATTTACACTTGAAAGTATAAATGATTTAAACTGACGTGTCTTGCCATCCTTCCTCCTCAGGTGTCACCCCTGCAAATGTCCCCAGGTGAATAAATTTACACTGTCATCCACCCAGGTGCTCAAGTCCAAACCCTACAACCTAGATTATTTTCCTCTTCTCTAATCTCTTACCTCTCGTTCAAGAGCACATCTCTTTATTTCCTCCACCACCGTTGTCTCACCTGGACCCTGCAGTGTCTCTTAAATGGTGGCCCTGCTTCCAATCCTACATCCTACATTCTTCAAAGCAGCCAGTCACTTCACCTTTACAGCCTTTCTATTGCATTTGGAATAAAATTCAAACTACTTTACCAAGGTTTTGAAAGGCCTATATCTCCCCTTTACTTTGTACAATACTCCCTCAACTCGTTATGACCAAGTCACAGGAATCTCTTTTCTGATACCCTAATACATGAAATGCTTTCCCTTAGCCATTATGTACTGACTTTCGCTTATCCTTTGGCTCTCAATCAAGTATCAACATGCAGATTTGTCCCTGATAACCTTATTCAAAGTATCAATAATGTCTGCTCCACCAGTGGTTTTCTATCACATTAACTTGAAGAGTTCCTCTATAACATTAATTCCAATCAAAATCAATCTTTTTATTCTTTTTTAAAATTCTAAATTCCTTGGGGACAAGGGCCTTTGTCTGATCATGGAATACGTTCAGTAATGAGCATAGCACATGATATGTAATCGATACTCAATAAATATTTGTTGAATGAATGAATAAACACAGGAACGAATGAAAATAGGGCATCTATATTCACTGACCCCAATGTTATATAATTACAAACAAAAAATGGTAGACAAAAACTATACTTTTACATTTAAAAAAACCTTGTTCTAAATAATTCTAGCTAAAAGGGAAATAAAAATGAAATTCTAAGCTATTTAGAAAGTAAAAGCAATAAAAGCATTATATATAAAAAGGAACAAGATGGTATGCAGTGGCAATTCATTGTTTAAAATCTGAATCAGGAAGGGATAGAATCCTGGACAGATTGCTAAGCAAGGAAAATTAAAAATACCTATTGTTAAAAATAGAGCAAACATGAAGATAATTTTTTTAAAGATTTATTCTATTTATTTTTCTCCCCATCCACTAGAAGGTTCTCTCATCTGTCTGGTTGCCTTCTCCAGGAGGCACCAGGAACTGAATTCAGGACCACGTAAGAGGGTAATGCCTAACAGCCTGAGCTACATCCACACCTCACTGGCTACAGCGTCTGCTCGCATGTGGCATTTGCTTATTGAGGTGGGGCAGCATCTAAGCTGTTGTGATGAGAAGCGGTGTCTGCTCTTCTTTTAGGAGGCACCCCAGGACCGAACTCAGGACCTCCCATGTGGTAGGCTGGCAGTCAAGAGGTTGAGCCACATCCACCTCCTGGAGACAATTTTAAAGGTGAATTTTACTAATTCTGGAACAAAAATCTCTATGTTATGAAAATTGTTCCAGGCCATATAAAATGTAGAAAGCTTCCCAATTCATTTTACAAGGCTAAAATAATCCTGATACCCAAACATGGCAAAGATAATACACACAAAAGTTAAAGGAAATCTACATGCTAATGTATGAACATAAATACAAATTTCCTAAATTAAAGTATTGTCAAAATAAACCCATGGTTATCAAATAGGGTTCATTCCAGGAATAAAAATAAAATTCTACCTTTGGAAAGTTGTTAATATAGTTCATAATAGTAATAGATTAAAGAGAAAAAACTATATAATAGTATATTGTTTGAGTTTGTTTTTTCAATATTTCCTTTTTTTAAGAGACAAGTTGTGCATTCACAGAACAATTATGCATGAAATACGATATTCCCATATAATACCCTATTACTAACAACTTACATTGATGTGGTACATTTGTTACAATTGTTGGAAGTACATTTTTATAATTGTACTGTTAACTATAGTCAATGGTTAAACTTAGGGTTCACTGTCTATATTGTGTAGTTCCAAGGAATTTTTTAAAAGATGTTCACTCTAATAACATATACACAATCTAAAATGTCCTTCTTTTAACCACACTCAAATATGTACTTCAGTACTGTTAACTACATTCATAGTGTTGTGTTACCATCACCACCATCCACTAACATAACTTTTCCATCACTCCAAATAGAAACTCTATAACTTTTCAGCTTTAACTTCCCATTCTCTACCCCTCCCTGGCCCCTGGTAACCTATATTCTAGTTTCTGACTCTATAAATTTGCTTATTCTAATTATTTTGCATCAGTGATATCACATAATATTTGTCCTTTTGCGTTAGGCTTATTTCACTCAACATAATGTCTTCAGTGTTCACCCATATTTTTGTATGAATCAGAATTTCACTCCTTTTTAATGCTGAATAATATTCCATTGTATGTATATACCACATTTGTTTATCCACTCATTGGTTGATGGGCACTTGGGTTGCTTCCACCTTTTGGCAATTGTGAATGACTCTGAAATGAACAGCAGTGTGTAAATATCTGTTTGAGTCCCTCCTTTCAATTATTTTGGGTATATACCTAGAAGTGATAATGCTGTATCGTATGGTAATTTTATACTTAACTTTCTGAGGAACTGCTTAACTGTCTTCCACAGTGGCTGCACCATTTTACATTTCCACAGCAATTTTTAAAAAATATTCTTTAACCAATATCTCCCTCCTTCCCTCATGTCCCTTGTTTTCTTTTTGTCTTCTATTGTATGGATATTGGGTATCTTGGAAGGCCATTCGATGACTTAATTATTTCTCTCATATATTTTATCTGTTTCTTTTTGCTTTATATTCATTTTTTGCATTAAATATCATAAATTAGAACTTTAGTCATTAACTTATATTTTTCAATCCTTCTATTGAGGAATATTTTTGTACCAAATATGATAGAAATGTTAACAATGAAAGAAACCATAATTGGAGGATGTGTGCCAGCCCTACTGACCATGGTATGTGGAAGCCACAGGCTTGTCACTGTCCCCAGTCTGAGCTTGTCAAAGAGGTACTCTACCAAGATTGCTTGGATGGGGGAGGAGGGCGGAATTATTGCTACCCAGAATCAGCAAAGTCAACATTTGCAGATATAAATTAAAACATTTCAAGTAAATTTAAAGAACCTTTTTACTTTAATCTCTGAGCAATCTCACACCACTTCTACTCAGAGGCAAATACTATCAAATCCCAGGCCATGTTTTTATACTTTTACCATGCACTTACCCGCACAGATACTGAGGGCCCAGACCACCCACCCCTCTCACTTACCCACTTCGTCTATAACAGAAAAAATAAATAGGTGTGTTCCAGGGTCCCCTGGAATACCTATTCCATCCTTTCTTGGAGAACCTTAGCTGCATAAGGTTGTGGCATTGATGGGTGGGAACCAAGGTTTAAATCTGCAGATACCAGTTTTAAATCTGCATGGGGGCTTGCCCCATTCTTAAAAGCTGAGTGTTTTGCACACACGAATCATCTGGAGAACTTTATTTATTTATTTATTTTGGTACCAAATCACTTTATTGGAAGAAATGGTACAGTGGAAAGAGAAAAGTCAGGTGCAGGCTCTGTCAAGGCGCGCTGAATGGGGCGCGTTGGTGACCACGGGGAGTCGCGCCCCTGGTTGAGGGAAGCCGGCCTGAGGCTCAGTTCTCCTTGGCGCGGGGGCCCAGGGTGAGCTGGTGGAAGAGGTACTCCGCCACGCCGTCTTCCCGGGCCCGCAGCTGCGCAGGTTGGTCACGAAGTCGCGCAGCTCCTTGACGGCCTTGACCTGCCGGCTCAGGTAGTGATGCTCCAGGAAGGCGCTCAGGTGGGCGTCGTGCTGGTCGGTGGGCAGCTGGTGCGGCTCCAGGAGGGCCTGGCGGACGCTCTTCTGCAGGTGGAGGGCGCACTGCACGGCCTTGAGGCCGCCCTCCCAGTCGTGGCGCTCGGGCTGGCTGAGGGCGCGGAGCGGGAGGCGGCCCCCGCGCTGGGCCTGCAGCCTCCGCAGCCTCCGGGCGCGCACCCGCTGCTCGTGCGCCTGGCGCAGCAAGCAGCAGGCGAAGCGGCTCAGGGCCACGTCGTGGCGGTCGAGGTGGCCGGCCATGGCCAGGCAGACGTGGGCGGCGCGGAGCAGCCGGCGGTGGAGGGCCGCCTCGCAGGCTGCCGGGTCTGCAGCGCAGCGGGCAGCGGCGGCGCTGGCGGCGGCGGCCTCGGAGCAGCTCCAGGGCGCCGGGCGGGGGGCGGCCGGCCCAGGGCGCTCCGGGCCGGGCGGGGCCAGAGGAGAAGGGGGTCCCGGGCTCCGATGGCGGGGGATCAGGGAGGGATCCGTTACCCGGAGGGCGGGGCTCGGAGCGGCGGCCTGGGGCGCGAGCCCCGCGTTCCACCTGGGCCTGGTGAAGCTGGAGACCCCACACTCTGAGCAGAACTTCTCTGGCCTTTCACGGTTTTAAGATGCTTTGGCAAAGAAGGGAAAATGACTGAATGCTTTTTGCAAGCATGAAATATGTGAGTTGAAAATAAGAGAAACTCACCATTGTGGCATCATATTATAAAGTGTTATGGAAACAAAGTTTATATATATATATATATATATATATATATGGCCTTGGCATCCTGTAAAAGTTTCCAAGACGCAAGGCAGATCGCGAAGATACACACAAGAGTATCTACACCCATTAGCCATCCTAATGACACTTCTGGTACCTTTCTCACTCAGTTCCTGGTCCTTTTAACTACAGTTACCTCCACCTTTCTCCTTCTATTCATGATCAAGGTCACACTTCTCCGACTGCACAGCACGACCTCAAAATCTCTTACAGTGAATCTTTTCGCCATCTTTCACTCTTTCTGAACGTGTTCTCCAGTCCCTTGAATCTCTCTCCCTTCTTAACCTCTCAACACAATCCCCTAGAAGCACCTTCTTTCTGTCCTCTCTGAACCTCAAAAAAGACAAATTTAGTGATCTCTTCACTGACGACCTAGATTTGCTCACTCCCTTCACCTAGCTTTCCAGTTTCCTTTTTCTGGGTAAATACTGCCTTCTGTTTTCCCTGACAGTAAACAGCAGATTAAGGCGTATTATTAGAGAAAGCACTGTTACCCATGAAAATGTATTCATCCTCTCCAACCTCATTCTGATTTCAGTGCAATACAGCAAGTCATTTAAAGTTTAAAAAAAAAAATTTTATTGTAGAAGTTGAAGATACACTGAAAGATCATGCAGAAAATGCAGAGTTCCCATATACTACCCTATTATTAACACTTTCAGTTAGCGTGATACATTTGCCACAATTGGCGAAAGAATATTTTTAGAATTGTACTATTAACTATGGTCCATGGTTTATTCTAGGATATATTGTTTGTGTTGTACTGTCCTATATATATGTGTGTATTTAAATCAATTTTATTGATACATATCATAAAGTATAGATCAATCCAAAGTGTACAATCAATGGTATTTGGTACAGTCACAGAGGTGTGCATTCATCACTCCAATCAATGTTAGAGCATTTTCATTACTCCAATAATAATAATAAACAAAAAAACAGACAAAAAAAACTCTACCCCTTAATAATCACCTCTAAATCTCTCTCTCTTTCCCCTGCTGAACATAGCTGCTATTCTGTTTCAGTCTCTCCAATTTATTTGTATTTATATTTTGTGTAGAAGGAATCAAACCATATGTAGTACATTTTGTCTAGTTTCTTTCACTTAGTGTATTTCCTTTTTTTTAAAATTACCCTTAATGGGAGATTGTTAATATATTACTATAAACTATGATCTATAGTTTGCTTTAGTTGTATTTTTACCTGATGTTAACATCTTGTATCATTAACGTACATTTGTTCTGTTTCAAAGGAAGTCTTATTTATGCAATATTACCCTTAGTCATATTTTACATGAGGTTTCACTATGCTTTACAGTACCATATTACATTTTTAAGCTTTTCTTCTAGTAAAATACATGACCTTAGACTTTCCCTTTCAACCACTATAATAACCATATATTAGCACTGCTAGTTACAAACACTATGATGTACTTTCACCATTTCTATTTATTTCCAAAGATTTAGAAAAATCTTAGAAATTTGTCCATTTCATCTTGGTAATCTAATTTGTTGGCATACAGTCGTTCATGGTATCCTATTATAGTCCTTTTCATTTCTGTGTGGTCACTAGTAATGTCTCCCTTTTTATCTCTGATTTTATTTATTTGTCTTCTTTTTAAATAAGGCAATAGAACTATACATATCATGGAGAATGATCCATGTGCACTAGAGAAGAATGTGTATTCTGATGCTGTTGAGTAAAGTGTTCTATATATGACTGTTAGGTCTAGTTGGTTTAAAGTATCATTCAAGTTTTCCATTCCCTTAGTGATTGTCTGTCTAGATGTTACATCCATTATTGAAAGTCTTCTACTATTAATGTAGAGCCATCTATTTCTCCCTTTAAATCTATCAATATTTGCTTAATATATTTTGGGGCTCTGATTTTAGGTACATATATATTTATAATTATTATGTCTTATTGAACACTTTATCAGGATATAGTGACCTTTCATCCCTCATAAAGATCTATTTTATATGAAATTATTATAGCATTTCCAGCTTTCCTTGGACTACTACTTGCATGGTATACTTTTTCCATCCTTGAATCTTCAACCTACCTATTTTTTTTTTCAGTATATAGTATGTCATGTTTTTAGATCCATCCTGCCAATGTCTGCCTTTTTACTGAAGAGTTCAATCCATTTACTTTTTATTTATTTATTTATTTTATTTTATTTGTTTCTAATTTCTCTCTCCTTCCCCCCTGTGGTCTGCTCTCTGTGTCCATTCACTGTGGGTTCTTCTGTGTCCACTTGCATTCTTGTTAGTGGCATTGGGAATCTCTGTTTGTTGCATCATCTTGCTGCATCAGCTCTCCATGTGTGTGGCACCACTCCTGGGCAGGCTGAGCTTTTTTCATGGGGGGTAGCTCTCCTTGTGGGAATGGACTCCTTGCATGTGAGGCTCCCCTATGCAGGGGACACCTCTGCATGGCTCAGCACTCCTTACGCACATCAGCACTGCACGTGGGGCAGCTCACCACATGGGTCAGGAGCCCCTGGGTTTGAACCCTGTACCTCCCATAAGGTAGGCAGATGCTCTATTGGTTGAGCCATATCCGCTTCCCAATCCATTTACTTTTAAATTAAATTGACTACTGATAATACAGGACTTTCTTCTGCCATATTGTTATCTTTTCTTTCTAAGTCTTATACCTTTTTTTTTTTTACCTTTTGACCCTCAATTCTTCCATTCCTACTTTTATATTTATTTGTTTGTTCTGTATTGTACTATTTTGAGACCCTTCTCATTTCTTTCTGAATATATATATATTTCTGATATTTTCCTCATGGTTACCATAGTGTTACAATTTAACCTCTTAAATATGTAACAATCATATTTTATTTGATACCAGCTTAACCCCAATAGCATACACATCACTGTTCCTCTAACCCTCCATCCCACCACAATTTTGTACTTGTTACAGTTATATATTTCTAACATTGTTTGTCCAAAACCATATCTTTGTCATTACTTTTCATGTATGTGCATTTTAGAACATGTAAGAAGTAAAAAGTGGTTGTACATACCCAAAAATACAGTACAATAGTGCTGCCATTTATAATTATATAAATGGTTACCTTTACCAGAGGTTTTTCTTTCTTTCTTTTTTAGGTTTTTATTTCTTTATGCTGCTTGTCTAGTGTCCTTTCTTTTCAGTGTGAAGAACTCCCTTTAGCATTGCAGGTCTAGTGGTGATGAATTCCTTCATCTTTTGTTTTTCTTTGAATGCCTTACTGTCTCCCTCATTTTTGAAAGTCTTGCAAGATATAAAATTATTGGTTGGCAATTGTTTTTTATCAGCACTTTTAATGTTTTGTACCACTACCACTACCTTCTTACCTCCATGGTTTCTGATGTTCTACTTAATATGTGCAAGTTTAATAGGTATTACTTGAAAAAAAATCTGTTCTAAGTTCAAGTGAGTTTGGGAAGCCCTATGTTTGATAGCTATTAGACATATTTCTTGGGTGCATGACTGCAAATAGCATTGAATAAATTCATGAGCATTGAGACTCTAAGAAGCAGTTTTATATGGAGCATTTCCCAGATTTATTTTACTAGAAATACTTATAAATTAAGAAACATATCGAGGCATAGGGCAGTCTAAGAAATACAACAATGCTTCAGAATATACTGCACTAGAAATATAGTTTGTACTTGCTCATAACGGAGTTGTGTAAAATTAATTCTTAATGTGAGTCTAGAGTTATGGGGAAGATGGTGGAGTAGGCAGCTGAAGGGCACACTCTTCCTACAAAACAGCTAGGGACAGGCAGAGACTGCCTCAATCAATGATTCTGGGGCTCCAGAGGCCAAGGAAGCACTGTACAGCATCCAGGAAAGAGAGGGACAGGGAGACTGAGAAGCTGCAGTAAAACTGCATGTGATTCACTTCCACAACAGTGGCTTGCACCTATCCTGCACCCTCAAGGCTTATTTCAAGTATGCTCCATGGCTGGTGGCTACTGTTGGAAAAGGGTGTGAAGGCATTTCTCCCTGGGAATGGGGGAGATTGTGGTTGAGTGCTGAGAGTGGTGTCTGATCAGCGAGGTTGGACTGCTGGGTTCTGGCTCTGAATTGCACTTCTAGCCTGGCCAGAACAGGGTTAACCATGGCCATTATTTCAACACCACCTGGTGGAGGTTGAAAAAAAATGCAATCCCTTCTTAGTGCTGCAGGGAAAGGTTTGCCAAAGAGCACCATCTGGTGGGTAGGCCAGGAAAGTGCAGTTTAGTGGGGAAAAAAACCCTTATGGGGGAAGCGGACTTGGCCCAGTGGTTAGGACGTCCATCTACCACATGGGAGGTCCGCGGTTCAAACCCTGGGTCTTGCAGAAAAAAGGAACAGCAAATAGAAGACAGGACATTAAAATTTTACAGACAGAAGAATGGATAGAGAAAAGAATGGAAAAAATTGAGCAAGATCTCAGGTATGTGAATGACAGAATGAAATGCACAAACATAAGTGTCATGGATGTACCAGAAGGTGAAAAGAAGGGAAAGGGGTCAGAAAGACTACTTGAGGAAATAATGACTGAAAATTTCCCAACTCTTATCTGAGATATAAATATACATGTCCAGGAAGTGCAGCATACTACAAACATAGTATGCAAATAAAATTACTCCAGGATAAATACTAATCAGAGTATCAAATGCCAAAAAGAGAGAATTCTGAAGCAGAAGAGAAAGCAATTCATCACATACAAGGGATGCGCAATAAGACTAAGAGCTGATTTATCATCAGAACACATGGAGGCCAGAAGGCAGTGGTATAATATATTTAAGATACTGAAAGAGAAAAACAGCAACACTTGAATTCTTTATATGGAAAACTGTCCATCAAAAAACTGAGGGAGAGTTTGAAATATTCACAGATAAACCAAAACTGAGATTGTTTGATAACAAGAGACCTACCCTAAAAGAAATACTAAAGGGAGTGCTTCAGACTAACAGGAAAAGACAGGAAAGAGAGGCTAGGGAGTGAGGAAATAAAGATTTTCAGGTAACTAAAAGTGTGAAAAGAGAGACAAAAACGAGATATGATGTATAAAAGTCAAATGATAAAATGGATGAAGTACTGACTTTACTTTTATAACACTGAATGTTAATGGATTGAACTCCCAAATCAAGACATATATTGGCACCGTGGATTAAAAAAATGATCCATCTATATACTGTCTATAAGAGTCTCACCTTAGACACAAGGATACAAATAGGTTGAAAGTGAAAGACCAGGAAAACATATCCAGCAAACAAAAGAAGAGCTGGGGTAGCTATATTAACATTGGACAAAAAGTACTTCAAATGCAAAATAAATTGATAAAAGGGACAATCCACCAAGAAGAAATAACAAACATAAATATTCATGCACCTACCCAGGGTACCCCAAAACATAGGAGGCAAACACAGCAAAACTGAAGGGACTAATAGACATCTCTACAATAATAGTTGGAGACTTCAATACACTACTCTCATTGATAGATAGAACATCTAGACAGAGGATCAATAAGGAAAGAGAGAACTTGAATAATATGACAAATGAACTAGACCCAACAGACATATACAGAACATTGCACACCAAAACAGCAGGATTCACATTTTTAAGTACTCATGGATCATTCTCCAGAATAGACCTCATGTTACATGACAAAATATGTCTCAATAAATTTTAAAAGATTGAAATTATATAAAGCACTTTCTCTGATTATAATGGAATGAAGCTGTAAAACCATAAGAGGCAGAGAACTGGAAAATTCACAAATACATGTAAGCTAAACAACACACTCTTAAACAATAGGTGGGTCAAAGAAGAAATTTCAAGAGAAGTCAGTAAATATCTAGAGATAAATGAAAGCAAGAACACCACATATCAAAACTTAAGGGAAACAATGAAGGCAGTGCTAAGAAGGAAATTTATAGCCCTAAATGCCTACATTAAAAAAGAAGAAAGAGCTAAAATCAAAGAACAAACTGCAAAGCTGGAACAACTAGAAAAATAACAGCAAATTAACACCAAATCAAACAGAAGGAAAGAAATAACAAACATTGGGGCAGAAATCAATGAAATTTAGAAGAAAAAAAATAATATTGAGAATCAGCAGAACCAAAAGTTGGTTCTTTGAGAAGATTAATATAACTGACAAATCCTTAGCTATACTGAAAAATAAAAAAGAGAGAAGATGCAAATAAAATCAGAAATGACAGGGGATACATAACTACTGACCCCAGAGAAATAAAAAAAAAAAACTCATGAGGATACTATGAACAACTGTGTGCCAACAAATTAGACAACTTAGATGAAATGGGCGATTTCCTAGAAACACATGAACAACCTAAACTGACTCTAGAAGAAAAAGAAGACCTCAACAAATCAATCACAAGTAAAGAGATGGAATCAGTCACTAGTAATCTCCCAACAAAGAGAAGTCTAGGACCAGATGGCTTCACAGGTGAAATGCACCAAACATTCTAGGAAGAATTAATACCAAATCCTGATCAAACTCTTCCAAAAGTTGGAAGAGGAGGTAATGCTACCTAACTCATTCTATGAGGCCAACATCATGCTAATACCAAAGTCAGGTAAAGATATTACAATAAAAGAGAATTACACACCAATATCTCCAATCAATATAGATGCAAAAATCCTCAACAAAATACCTGCAAAATCAAATCCAAATCAACTTAAAAGAATTATACACCATGGTCAAGCAAGATTTATCCCAAATTTGCAAGGGTGAGTCAACACAAGAAAATCAATTAATGTAATACACCACATCATCAAATTGAAGGGCAAAACACTCCCTGATCAAGTGGATTGATGCCAAAAAGTCATTTGACAAATTCTAGCATCCTTTCTTGATAAAAACACTTTGAAAGATAGAAATAAAAAGAAACTTCCTCAACATGATAGAGAGCATATATGAAAAACACACATAATATTGTACTCAGTTGTGAAAGCTTTCCCTCTAAGACCAGGAACAAGACAAAGATGCCCACTGTCACAACTGTTAATCAACATTGTGCTAGAAGTTTTAGCTAGAGCAAAAGGAAAGAAAAAATATAGAAGGAATACAAATCAGAAGGGAAGAAATAGAACATTCACTATTTGCATATGACATGATCCTATATTTGGAAAGTCAAAAAAAATTGACAACAAATATACTAGAGCTGATAAACAAGTTCAGAAGTGTGGTGAGATATAAGATCAACATGCAAAAATCAGTAATGTTTCTATACTCTAATAATGAGCAACCTGAGGAGGAAATGAAAAAAAAACATTTTTATAATGGGAACTAAAAAGAATCAAATATCTACAAATAAATTTAACTAAGGATGTAAAGGCCTGTACACAGAAAACTACAAAACACTGCCAAAATAAATCAAAGAAGACCTAAATAAATGGAAGGACATTCCATGCTCATGTATTGTTAAAATGTCAGTTCTACCCAATTGATTGACAGATTCAATGCAATCTCAATCAAAATTCCAACAGCCTACTTTGCAGAAATGGAAAAAACAATTATCAAATTTATGTGGAAGGGTAAAGAGCCCAGAAAAGCCAAAAACTTCTTGAAAAAGAATGAAGTTGGAGGACTCACACTTCCTGACTTTAAGCATATAAACAAACTACAGTGGTCAAACTACATGGTACTGGCCTAAAGATAGACCTATTGATCAATGGAATTGAATTGAAAATTTAGATATAAACCCTAATATCTATGGTCAATTGATTTTTTTGGTTACTATATATTTTTATGAATTTTTAAAAGATACATAGATCACATAAAATGTTACAGTAAAAAATATAGGAGGTTCCCATATGCCCCACTCCACACTCCCCCCACTTTTCCCACATCAATAACTTCTTTCATTAGTGTGGTACATTCTTTGCATTTGATGAATACATTTTGGTGCACTGCTACACAGCATGGATTATAGTTTGCATTGTAGTTTACACCCTCTCCCAGTCGATTCAGTGGGTTATGGCAGGATACATAATGTCCTGCATCTGTCCCTGCAGTATCACTCAGGACAAATCCAAGCCCCCAAAATGCCCCCACATCACACCCCCTTTTACTTCTCCCCTGCCTTCAGCAAGTCCTGTGGCCACTGTCTCCACATCAGTGATACAATTTCTTCCATTGTTAGAGTCACAATAATTCTATAGTAGAATATCAGTAAATCCATTCTAATCTATATTTTACTCCTCCATCCTGAGGACCTTGGCATGGCGATGCCCACTCCACCTCTCAAGTGAGAAGGGATTTCAATCACACATGGCTGGTGGATGGACTCTTGTGCCGCAGCTATACACTCTCTCAGTTTCTTGGTGTGGTGGTTTTCTTTCCTCACCTCCCTGTCAGCTGACCTGGGTAAGTCCAACGAACTAGAGAGTAGGTGCTGCAACACCGCTGAGGCTCAGGGCCCAGCTGGCATACAGACAGCCTAGAGATTCAATTATCCTGGGCATACACCAACCCCAACATATGGTCAACTGATTTTTGACAAGGCTGCCAAGTCCACTCAACTGGGACATAATAGTCTTGTCAACAACTGATGCTGAAAAAACTGGATAGCCATATCCAAAAGAGTGAAAGGGGACCCCTTTCTCACATCTTATGCAAAAATTAACTATAAATGCTTCAAAGACCTAAATAGAAGATCCAGGACCATAAAGCTCCTAGAAGAAAACGTAGGGAAGGATCTTCAAGACCTTGTGGTAGGCACTGGTTTCTTAGATTTTATCCCCAAAGCACAAGCAATGAAAGAAAAAAAATAGATAAATGGGACCTCCTTAAAACTGAATACTTTTGTGTTTCAAAGGAACTTGTCCAGAAGGTGAAAATGCAGCCTACTCAATGGGAGAAAATATTTGGAAACCACAGATCCAAAAAAGGGTTTAATATCCAGAATATGTAAAGAAATTCTGCAACTCAACAATAAAGAAGACCAAAAAAAAAAAAAACTATTAAAATGGGCAAAAGACTTGAATACTTATTTTTTTCCAATGCATTTTTTTATTAGTGCAGTTGTAGGTTTGTAGAAAAATCATTCAGAAAGTACAGAGTTCCCATATAACCCCTCTCTCTCAAAATTTTCCCTGTTATTAACTCCTTACATTAGAGTGGTATCTTTGTTACAATTGATTAAACAATATTATTATGATTTAAAATATTAACTATAATCCATAGTTTACCTTAGGGTTCACTCTTTGTGTTAAGTTCTATGATTTTGTTTTGTTTTTATTTAGTAACATATACAACCTAAAACTTCCAATTTTAACACTTTCAAATACACAGTTCAGTGGTGTTAATTATATTCCCAATGTTGTGCTATCATCACTACTATCCACTACCAAAACTTTTCCATCACCCCACACAGAAACTCCATACAAATAAAACATTAACTCCCTATTCTCCCTAGCCCTGGTCTCTGGTTATCTGTATTCTAGATTCTGATTCTACAAATTTGCATATTCTAATTATTTCATATAAATGAGATGATACTTACATTGTCCTTTTGTATCTGGTATATTTGACTTAACAAGATTTGTTCAAGGTTCATCCATGCTGTTGCATGTATCAGAACTTCATTCCTTTTTACAACTGAATCATAATCTATTGTATGTATATAACACATTTCATTTATTCATTCCTCAGTTGATGGATACTTGGGTGGCTTCCAACTTTTAGCAATTATGAATAATTCCTCTATGAACATTGGTGTGCAAATATCTGTTCAAATTCCTTCTTTGAATTGTTTTACATATACACTTATAGGTGGGATTGCCAGGTCATATGGGAATTCATGCTTAAATTTCTGAAGAAATGCCAAACTGTCTTTCACTGTGACTGAACCATTTTATATTCCCATCAACAATGTGAAAATGTTCCTCTTTCTCCAAATACTCTACAATACTTGTTCTTTTCATTTGAAAAGCAATTTATTGAAGTATATCATTCATACATGAACATACATAAACAATAAGTATATAGTAAAAGTTGTGAACTTACAAAGCAAACATGCATAACATCACACAGGGCTGCCATATATCATACACACAAACACATTGCATTGTTGTAAAGCATTTGTAACCATTTTTGAAAGAGCATCTTTGAAGTATAATCTGTGTCTTACGTTTGGTGTATTTTCCCCCCAACCCTCCCTACTATTCTTTTGGTTCATAAACCATATAATTTATCTAAAGTGTACAATCAATGACATTTGGTATAATCATCTAGTTGCACATTCATCACTGCAATCAATACTAGAGCATTTTCATTATTCAAAAAGAAAAAAAGAAAACAAAAAACAAAACACTACTATACCCGTATGTTAGCAATACTAATTACAAATCCTATGATGTGGTTCACCATTTCTATTCATTTACAAAATTATTACCAATTCTGCACAGATTAAAACTCAGCTTTTCCATTCTCTGGTGATTTATATTCTAGCTGTTAACTCTAACGAGTTTGCTCATTATATTTAGTTAATAATAGCAGCATAATACAATATTTATCCTTTTGTGCCTGGCTTGCTTTGCTCAACATAATGTCCTCCAGGTTCATCCATGTTTTCATATGCTTCATGACTTCATTTATTCTTAACAGCTGCATAATATTCCATAATGTGTATATACCACAGTTTGTTTATCCATTCATCAGTTCAGGTCTTCTTTGATTTCTTTTAGCAGTATTTTGTTGTTTTCTGAACACAGATCCTTTACATTCTTGGTTAAATTAATTCCTAGATATTTGAGTATTTTTGTTGCCATTGGAAATGGAATTTTTTTTCTTGATTTACCCCTCAGCTTCCTCATTACTAGTATATAGAAATGCTACTGATTTTTGCATGTTGAGCTTGTATCCTGCCACATTGATGAACTCATTTATTAGTTCAAATAGCTTTGTTGTAAACATTTCAGAATTTTCTAGGGAAGCAGATATGGCTCAAGCAATTTGAGCTCCCACCTACCACATGGGAGGTTGTGGGTTCAGTTCCCAGTGCCTCCTAAAGAAGATGAGCAAGACAGCGAGCTGACATAATGGGCTGGCATGGTGAGCTGATCCAACGTGATGGTGCAACAAAGAGACAGAAGGAAGAAAACACAATGAAACACACAACAAAGCAGGGAGCAGAGGTGGCTCAAGTGATTAGGTGCCTCCTTCCCACATGAGAGGTCCCAGGTTCGGTTCTGATGCCTCCAAAAAGAAGATGAGCACACAACAAATAGCCACGGCAAGCTCAAACAAGGAAGCAGGGAGAAAAAAATGAATGAATAAATAAATAAATAAATCTTTTTTAAAAAGAATTTTCTAAATATAAGATCATGTCATCTGTGAGTAGTGAGAATTTTACTTTCTCTTCCAATTTGAATGCTCTAGCAGTTTGATATGGTTATGCACTCCAAAACAGATATTGGATAATGTTTATAATCTGGGCATGATTAAGTTATGATTAGGGCTTTGATTGGGCCACATCATTACGGCATTGAGTCCCTACCCCTTGGTGTGTAGGAACTTACAGATAAAAGGCATGGCAAAGGACAGAGTTGGGGGTTTTTGATGTTGGAGTTTTGATGTTAGAGTTTGATGCTGAAGCCTTAAGCTACATCCCCAGGAAGTAAGCTCACGGAGGAGAGAGAAGCAAGCCCCAGGAAGGGAGGAACACAGGAACCCTGAACCCTCACAGATATTGGCAGCCATCTTGCTCCAACACGTGAAAATACTTTGGTGAGGGAAGTAACTTATGCTTTATGGCCTGGTATCTGTGAGCTCCTAACCCAAATAAATACCCTTTATAAAAACCAACCGACTTCTGGTATTTTGTATCAGAACCCCTGTGGCTGAATAATACAGATGCTTTTTATTTCTTTTTATGCCTAATTGCTCTAGCTAGAACTTCTTTCACAAAGTTGAATAACAGTGGTTACAGTGAGCATCATTGTCTTGTACCTGATCTTAAAGGGAAAGCTTTCAAATGCTCCTCATTGGGTATAGTATTGGCTGTGAGATTTTGTATATGTCCATTATTATGTTAAGGAATTTCCTTCTATACCTATCTTTCAAAGTGTTTTTATCAAACAAAGATACTGGATTTCCTCAAATATCTTTTATACATCAATTGAGATGATCATGTGTTTTTTCCCTTTGATTTGTTAATGTGGTCTATAACGTTAATTAGTTTTCTTATGTTTTTTTTTAAAGATTTATTTATTTATTTCTCTTCCCCCCCCCCACCCGGGGGTCTGTTCTCTGTGTCCATTTGCTGCGCCTTCTTTGTCTGCCTCTGTTGCAGTCAGCAGCATGGGAATCCGTGTCTCTCTCTGCTGAGTTACCTGTTGCGTCATCTCTTCTCTCAGCACCATTCCTGGGCAGGCTGCACTTTCCTTTGTGCTGGGCGGCTCTCCCCACGGGGCGCATCCCCCGCACGTGGGGCTCCCCCACGCGGGGGACACCCCCACGTGGCAGGGCACCCCCTGCATGCATCAGCACCGTGCATGGACCAACACGGGTCAAGGAGGCCCAGGGTCAGAACCACGGACCTCCCATGTGGCAGACAGATGCCCCAACCACTGGGCCAAGTCCTCCACCCTAGTTTTCTTATGTTGAACCACCCTTGCATACCATGAATAAAACTCACTTGACCATAATGTATAACTTTTTATATGCTGTTGGATTGGATTTGCAAATATTTTATTGAGAATTTTTGCATCTATATTCATTAAAGAGGTCTGTAATATTATTTTCTTGTAGTATCTTTATCTGCCTTTGGTATTAGTGTGAAGTTGGCTTCATAAAATGTGTTGGGTAGTTTTCCCTCCCTTTCAATTTTTTGGAAGGGTGTATACAGGATTGGTATTAATTCTTCTTGAAATGTTTGATAGAATTGATCTGTGAAGCTGTCTAGTCCTGGATTTTTCTTTGTTGGGTGATTTTTAATGACTTATTCAACTTCTTTGCTTTTGATTGGTGTGTTGAGTTCCCCATATTTCTTGTCCAGTCAATGTATATTGTTTATACGTTTCTAGGAATTTGTCCATTACATCTAGGTTGCCTAATTTGTTGGCACACAAGGTCTCATAATATCGTCTTATGATCCTTTTTGTTTCTGTGAGGTCAGTTGTAATGTCTCCCCTTTCACTCCTGGTCTTATTTATTTTCATCTTCTCTCTCTCTTTTTTTTGTTAGTCTTGCTAAGGATTTGTTGATTTTATTTTCTCAAAGAACCACCTTTTAGTTTTCTTGAATTTGACTTTTTTTTTTTGGTTCTCCATTTCATTTATTTCTGCTCTAATCTTTGTTATTTCTTTCTTTCTGCTTGCTTTGGAATTGGTTTGCTGTTCATTTTCTAGTTTCTCCAGTTGTTCAGCTAGATCTTAGATTTTAGATCTTTCTTCTTTTTTAATATAGGCACTTAGGGCTATAAATTTCCTTGTCAGCACTACCTTCACTATATTCCATAAGTTTTGATAAGTTGTCTTCTTGTTTCCATCCATTTCAATACATTTATTAATTTCACTTATGATTTTGTCTTTGACCCACTGATTGTTTAGGAGTGTGTCTTTTTTTAAAATTTAATTTAATTTTTTAATTATCTTTTTTTAAAGTTAATGGACCACACAAAACGTTACATTAAAAAACATGAGGTTCCCATATACCTCACTTCCCACCCACTACACCTGTCATTTTTAAAATTGTATTCTTTCAAAGATACATAGATCACAAAAAATGCTACATTAAAAAATATAAGAGGATTCCACATGTCACACACACACTCCCAAGCTACTCCTCCCACATCAACAACCTCCTCCATGGCGGCGGACTTGGCACAGTGGTTAGGGCATCCGTCTACCACATGGGAGGTCTGTGGTTCAAACCCCAGGCCTCCTTGACCCATGTGGAGCTGGCCCACATGCAGTGCTGATATGCACAAGGAGTGCCCTGCCATGCAGGGATGTCCTCTGTGTAGGGGAGCCCCACGTGCAAGGAGTGCACCCCGTAAGGAAAGCCATCCAGCACAAAAGAAAGTGCAGCCTGCCCAGGAATGGTGCCGCACACATGGGAGAGCTGACGCAGCAAGATGATGCAACAAAATGAAACACAGATTCCCGTGCCACTGACAACAACAGAAGCGAACAAAGACAATGCAGCAAATAGACACAGAGAACAGACAACCAGGATGGGAGAGGGAAGGGAAGAGAAATAAATGAATAAATAAATCTTTTGGAAAAAAAAACAACCTTCTCCATCACCATGGCACATTCACTGCACCCAGTGAACACATCCCAGATCACCACTGCACCACAAGGATAATAGTTTACATTGTAGTCTCCACTCTTTCCTAGCACATTCAGTGAGTTGTAGCAAGATATACAATGTCCTGTACCTGTTCCCGCAATATCATTCAAGACAACTCCAAGTCCTGAAAATGCCCCCACTTCACATCCCCTCCTTCCTCTCCCTGACCCCAGCAACCACAGTGGCCACTGTCTCCACATCAATGCTACAATTTCTTTCATTACTAGTTACACTATTTCTATAGTAGAATATCAGTAAGTCCACTCTAATCCATATTTTATTCCTCCATCCTGTGGACCCTGGGCTGGTCATGTCCACTCCACCACTATATCAAGAGGGGGCTTAGATCCTATATGGATGATGGATGCAATTCTCCTGCTTGCAGTTGTAGACACTCTTGGTTCACTGGTGTGGTGATTGATGATCTTAACCTCCCTGTTAGCTGACCTGGGTAAGTCCAATGAACCAAAAGGTAGGAAATGCAACTTTTCTGAGGTGCAGGGCCCAGTTGGCACATGGACTGTTCAGACTTTCAAGTCTCCTGAGTATACACCAAACCTAGCGCCAAACACAGGTTCAATAAAAATGACAGAAGGGACATGAGTAGAAAGGTCACATCGGAGTCCAACTCCATCACACTCAGGAACACAAACTCCAAAGTAGGGCCCACTGACATGGTATTGAACTCCAGAGCCATCTGCCAATATCATAGAAGCTGTGTGTCTCTGTAGCCCTCAGGAGCACCAGTAGCTGGGGTTGTATCTACTTTGGCTGTCTCTGTGATCCTGCTGAGGCATGCATAAGTGCAACCTTTCTGATGACCTCCCAACTCTTTTTTGAAGTTTCTTAGCCATATAAACACATTTTTCTTTGTCATTTCCCCCTTTTATTCAAGGTCAAAAAGTTTTTAACACATGATCCTACATGTAGGCTGAGATATTCTGCTGGTCTGAGTTGACCCTTTTATTCAAGGCCTCTTTCTAGTTGCATCACCAGTTAGTGATTGGTAGTAATCCCTCAGCACCAGGGAGGCTCATCCCCAGGAGTCATGTCCCATGCTGGAGGAAAGGTAATGCATTTACATGCTGAGTTTGGCTTAGAGAGTGGCCATATTTGAGTAACATGAAGGCTCTCAAAAGGTAAATCTTAGGCACCCTGCAGCTCTAGGCCTAGTTTTATTTCAGGCACACAGGCTTAGAAGCATAGTCATCAGTATCAAGGGCTCACCATTGGACCATTCTTCTTCATTGGTCTTTGTTGTTGCACTTGGGGTATTGTTGCTATTCCATTGCAGAATGTGACAGAGCTCTCCCGGTTAGGAACTCAGCACTCCCTCATTTGAAGTTTGTTACTGTAACTACTATGAAAATACCCAAGATATCTGAACATTTTTATGTACCCTATATACATGCCCTGGAGAACTCCCTTCCACCCATGTGCCCCCCATCAATAACACCCCACACCCACATTCCTCTCCTGCCATTGTTGAACTTCTCTGTTGTCCAAAACTTCTTCAAAAATGAAGTCTAACACATTGCCAAATTCAGTTAATAGGAAAATGAAATAATAGTGATAGGTTTAAACATTAGAAATAGAATACATACTATCTTAGAAAAACTAAAATCAAGTAAAAATAAACTGGGGTATTAAAAAAGGAAAAATACTATAAAACTTTGTTTTTGACATTTTGCCTTTCATCACTGTAATAGGTGTTGCCCTGTATGTACAGTGCAAGGCAATTTCTTTCATTTCTTCCTCAGTGTCTACATCCTTTTTTTCTAATTTTTAATTTTGTCTTCCAAAAAGTTTTAGATCACAGTAATTCACATATACAATATAGGGGACTCCCATATATCCAACATGAAACTCTTTTCCCCCTTCCCCAGCAATGATCTTTTTGCATGTTCATGTTATTTTTGCTTCAGCTGATATACAGATATTGAAACATAGCTATCAAACATGGTTCCACTTTGATTTACATTATGGTTTATATTTTAGACTGTACAATTTTCTAAATTTTTAGTTACCTTATATTTTACTTCATGGTTCTTTAGCTTCCACACATTTGAAAATTTTCTTCTTTCCCATCTATTTATTAATTTCCACTTTCATTCCATTATGATCTGAGAAGTTGCTTTGTATACTTTCAGTCTTTTTTGGTCTTTATTTAATTTTTAATGTTACATTAAAAAAATATGAGGTCCCCATATACCCCCAACCCCCTTATTTACTGAGACTGGCCTTGTGACCTAACATATGATCCATCCTGGAGAAAGATCAATGAGCCCTTGAGAAGAATGCATAACCCACTGATTTAGGATGCAAGGTACTCTATATGTCTGTCTGGTCTAACTCATTTTATCATATTGTTCAATTTCTCTGTTTCTTTTTTTATCTTCTGTCTAGTTCTATTGATCTGAATGTCATGCTGAAGTATCCAAGTATTATTGTAGAGATGTCTATTTCTCCTTTCAGTTGCCGGAGTTTGCCTCATGTATTTTGGGGCACCCTGGTGAGGTGTATGATACTTATCACTGTTACTCTTTCCTGGTGGATTTTCCCTTTTATTAATATATAATGGCCTTCTGCAACTCATCACTTTTTTGCATTTAAATTCTGTTTTGTCTGACACCAATATAGCTACCCCTTCTCTCATTTGGTTACTACTTGCATGTAATATTTTTTTCCAGCCTTTCATATTCAGTCTGTTTACATCCTGGGTTAGTCTCCTGCAGATAGCATATGGATAGCTCATGTGTTCTTCTCTATCTATTCTGTCAGCGTATGTCTTTTGACTGGGAAGTTTAATCCATTAACCTGTAATGTTGGGAAATGGACTTTGCCCAGTGGTTAGGGCATCCATCTACCACATGGGAGGTCCGCGGTTCAAACCCTGGTCCTCCTGGACCCGTGTGGAGCTGGCCCATGCACAGTGCTGATGTGCGCAAGGAGTGCTGCGCCATGCAGGGGTGTCCCCGTGTAGGGGAGCCCCATGTGCAAGGAGTGCACCCTGTAAGGAGAGCTGCCCAGTGCGAAAGAAAGTGCAGCCTGCCTAAGAATGGTGCCACCCACACTGAGAGCTGACACAACAAGGTGACGCAACAAAAAGAGACACAGTTTCCCGTGCTGCTAACAACAACAGAAGCGGACAAAGAAACAAGATGCAGCAAATAGACACAGAGAACAGACAACCGGGGTGGGAGGGAGGGGAGAGAAATAAATAAATAAATAAATCTTTTAAAAAAGCATTCGATGTTATTATTGTAAATGCATTACTTACTTCAACCATTTTATCCTTTGTTTTTCATATGTCAAACCTCATTTTTGTCCATCTTTTTGCCCATTTGGTTATCCTTTCTGATAGTCTTCACTTCTACACTTTCTTCCAAGCCTTTCTCTCTTGTCTTTTCATTTCTTGCTGCAGAACTCCTTTAGTGTTTCCTGCAGAGCTGGATTCTTGATTACAATCTCTGTTAGTTTCTGTTTATCTTTGAATATTTTAAATTCACTGCCATATTTGAAGGACAGTTTTGCTGGATAAAGAATTCTTGGCTGGCAGTTTTTCTCTTTCAGTACCATAATTATATTATACCATTACCTTCTTGCCTTCATGGTTTCTGAAGTGAAATCTGTATTAAGTCTTATTGGATGTCCCTTGTATGTGATATTTCACTTTTCCCTTGTTGCTTTCAGAATTTTCTCTTTATATTTGGCAGTTGACATTCTGCCTATTATGTGTCTTGGGGTCTGTCTATTCGGATTTATTTTTATTTGAGTACGCTATGTTTCCAGGACATGGACATACATGTCTTTCAATGAGAGTTGGGAAATTTTCAACCATTATTTCCTCAAACACTCTTTCTGCCCCATTTCCCTTCATGTCTCCTTCTGGAATCCCCCTTAAAAAACATCTGTGTTGGTGCACTTCATGTTATTGTTCAACTTTCTGAGCCACTGCTCAATATTTTCCCATTTTTTCTCTCTGTTCTTCTTTCTCTTCAGTTTCAGTTGTTCTTTCCGTTGCATTGCTGATTCTTTCTTCCATGATTTCAAATCTGCTAGTGTTTGCCTCTACTGTATGCTTTTAAAAGATTTGTTTTAAGTATTTGTTTCTCCCAACCCTCTCATTGTTTGTACTTGGTGTCTGCTCTCTGTGTTTGTCCATTGGGTGCTCTCTGTGTCTGCCCATCTTCTCTTTTTAAGAGGCACCAGGAACCAAACCCAGATGGGAGGGAGGCACACAATCACTTGAGCCACATCCATTCCCTGCTTGTGTTTCTCATTGTGTTTCCTCATTGTGTCTCTTTGTTGCATCAGCTTGCCATGCCGGCTTGTTGCTTCAGCTTGTTGTCTTGCTTGTCATCTTTAGGAGGCAAAGGGAACCAAACCCAGGATCTCCCATGTTGTAGATAGACACCCATCTTCTTGAGCCACATCTGTTTCCCCTCTATTGTATTTTTAATCTCACTTATTTTGTCTTTCATTCCCATAAGCTTTGTTATTTTACTATCCAATATTTCACAGTTTTCTTTGTGCTCACTCAGTGTCTTCTTAATGTCTTTTAGTCTTTAGCCATGCTGTTCTTCAACTCCATGATTTGATTTAGGAGATCTATAGGAACCTCTTTGATTAGCTGTTTCAAGTCCAGTGTCTCATCTGGAGCTTCAGTTTGTTCATTTGCCCAGTTGTCTCTTCCTTTATCTTTGTATGGCTTCTAATTTTTTGCTGATGTCTACACATCTGATTCTGATGCAGAGTGTACTCTCATGTTCAGTTTCTCTCTCTTGCCTAGGAATTTAAATTTTTTAAAGGATTTTTATTGTATTTTTTGAAGATACATAGATCACAAAAAATGTTACATTAAAAATTGTAAAGGTTCCCACACCCCACTCACCCCCACTTCTCCCACATCAGCAAACTCTTTCATCACTGTGGCACATTCATTACATTCGGTGAATATATTTTGGAGCACTGCTGCATTGCATGGATTATAGTTTACATTGTACTATACACTCTCCCCCAGTACATTCAGTGGGTTATGGCAGAATTTACTTTTAATTAGCTGTGTGCTACCACTGTTCTTTGACTCTTTGTTCAACTTGTTCTACATATTTGGATTTCCCCTGTTTAATTGCTCAAACCAGTGCTAACAACCCAGTATTGTGGTGCAGACCAGTTTCCAAGGGCCTTGGAGAGGTAGTAAAGGCACCTGCTTGCCTCTTTTATTTATTTATGATTATTTTTCCTTTTTCATGCACTTTTCTGGTCTGCCAAGCTGATGGTGCTCTTTGGCAGACCTCTCAGCTCAGACACCAGATGCTAGGGGGGGAATGCATTCAGAGTAACTCCTCAGGTGCATGACTGGTGCAGAAGTAATGTCTTCAGGGCTGACCAAGGCTCACAAACTTTCTCAGAGGCTGTTCTCCACCCTTGGCCAGTCACACCCTCCCTCGTTCTGTCTCTTGAGCAATGAGCCCTGTGCATTAAGGAGGGTGTTTGGGCAGGCAAATTATATTTAGCTCCCTTCTAGCTCTCAGGGCAAACAATGTCCTGGCCCTAGCCAGCCTGGAAGTGTGCTACCCCTCCAATGAAGCAGACCAAATTTGCTAGCCAAAATCTGAATTTTCTGTAGGCTGTGTCCCTTCCTCTCCTCTTTCTTGGTTATTTCTTATCTTCCATCTTTCTGGAAGTCCCATCTAGTTCATCTTGAATGAAAAATGTTTAGTTTGTATATTTCAAGGAATCTATCTATTGCATCTATGTTATCAAAATTATTTCCAGAATGTTTCCATACTACTTCCATATTATCTTCAAACTATCTGTGGACTCTGTAGTGATGTCACCTCTGCCATTGCTGATTTTGGTCATTTGTGTCTTCTCTCTTATTTTCCTTATCAGAGCTAGAGGTTAAAACATTGTGTTTGTACTCTTAAAGAACCAGTTTTTAGTTTCACTTATTTTTCTCTCTTTTCTGTTTTTAATTTTATTGATATTTTCTTCTAACCTTGTATTGTTTTTTCAGTTACTAGCGAAGTTGTGGGTTTACAGAACAATCACGCATAAAATACAGGAATCCCATACACCACCCCACTAAAAACAACTTACATTGTTGTGGAACATTTGTTAGCACATTTTTATAATTGCACTATTAATTAAAGTCCATGATTTAACTTAAGCTTCACACTTTTTGTACTGTAGTTACATGGATTTTTTAAAAAAATTATTCTCTTGCCATATATATAATCTAACATTTCCCCATTTACTCATATTCAAATATATATTTCAGTACTCTTAATTACATTCACAATGTTGCACTACAATTACCACCATCCATTACCAAAACATTTCCATCATCTCAAATAGTAATCCTGTACATTTTAAGCCTTAACTTCCAATTGTTTATACCCACATTGTTCTATGGAAACCTATATTCTAGATTCTGACTCTATGAATTTGCTAAATCTAATTGTTTCAAGTTAGTGACATCATACAATATTTGTCCTTTTGTGTCTGACTTATTTCACTCAACATGATGTCTTCAAGGTTCATTCATGTTGTCACATGTATCAGTACTTCATTCCTTTTTATGGTTGAATAATATTCCATTTTATGTACTCACCACATTTTATTTATCCATTTATCAGTTGATGGACACTTGGGTTGGTTCCATCTGTTGGAAATTGTGAATAATGGTGCTATGAACATTGATACGGAAATATCTGTTCAGGCTTCTGCTTTCAATTTTTTTGTGTATATATTTAGTAGTGGGATTACAGGGTCATAGGGTAATTCCATACATAGCTTTCTGAGGAACTATTAAACTGTGTTCCTTTGTGGCTTTGCTCCAGCAATGAATGAGTGTTTCTATTTCTCCACATCCTCTCCAACATGTATTATTTACCATTTTCCATTTTCCATTTTCTTAGTAGCAGCCATTTTAATGGGTGTGAAATGGTATGTAAAATAGTAACCAAATAAAGCTGTGTCAGCTATGTGAATATCAGATGAAATAGATTTTTAAGATAAAAATAGTTATAAGAAAAAAGGACACAGTATATTGAGTAAAGGGTCAATTCATAAAGATATAATAATAATTGTCCGTGAAACACCACCCAGGACAACTCGACGTCCCGAAACCGGCTCCACATCTCATCTCTTCCTCCCATTCCCCAAACCCAGCAGCCACCATGGCTACCCTTCCCACACCTTCTTACCAGGTGCAATGGATGTGTCACGATGATGGGAGCAAGTGTTGCTGTGGGGGGAGTGGGGGGTGGGGGCGGTGGGGTTAAATGGGACCTCATATTTTTTTGAATGTAATTTTTAAAAATAAATAATTAAAAAAAATAAAAATAAAAAAATTTTAAAAAAAGATATAATAATAATAAACATATACACCTGTGTTCCCCAAAAGATATGTTCATTTCCTAACCCCCTAGCCTGTGAATGTGTACTTAATGGGAAATGGGATTTTTGAAGATGTTATTAGTTAGTATGAGGTCAAACTGAATTAGGGTGGGCATCAATCCAATATGACCAGTGTCTTTCTTTCTTTCTTTCTTTCTTTCTTTCTTTCTTTCTTTCTTTCTTTCTTTCTTTCTTTCTTTCTTTATTTCTCTCCCCTTCCCCCCCCCACCCCAGTTGTCTGTTCTCTGTGTCTATTTGCTGTGTCTTCTTTGTCCGCTTCTGTTGTTGTCAGCAGCATGGGAATCTGTTTCTTTTCCTTTTTTTTTTTTTTTTTTTTTGCATCATCTTGTGTCAGTTCTCCATGTGTGCCCATTTCTGGGCAGGCTGCACTTTCTTTTGCACTGGGCGGCTCTCCTTATGGGGCACACTCCTTGCGAGTGGGGCTCCCCTACGCGGGGGACACCCCTGTGTGGTATGGCACTCCTTGAGCGTGTCAGCACTGCGCCCAGCTCCGCACGGGTCAAGGAGGCCCGGGGTTTGAACCGCGGACCTCCCATGTGGCAGACGGACGCCCTAACCACTGGGCCAAGTTCACCGCCCCAGTGTCTTTATACTAAGAGAAAATTGGATGCAGCCAGAAAGACAGAGCAGAAAAACTATGGGACAATGATAGCAGAGAATGCCAAGGATTGAAGGAAGCATGGCCCTGTTTACATCTTGATTTCAGATTCTGGTCTCCAGAACTGTGAGACAATACATTTCTGTTGTTTTTGCCACTGAGTTCGTGGTATTTGTTACAGTAGACATAACAAACTAAGACAACATATATCAACAGAGCCCTAAAACATATGAAACAAACATTATCAGAACTGAAAGTAGAAACAGAAATAACTTGAGACTTCAATACTGTGGTGGTTTGAAGTTCTACCCCAGAAAACATGTTCTTAGGTCTGATCCATAATCCAGTTTTGTGAGTGTGAACCCACTGTAGGTAGGAACTTTTGATGCAGATACTTCAGTTAAAAAGGTATGGCCCACCTCTATCAGGATGGGTCTTAATCCTATTACGGAGTGCTTTGTAAGTGGAGTTAAATTCAGACAGAGAGAAAGCCATGGAAGCAAGAAACTGAAATTCAATGGAACCCAGAAGAGAAGGGAGAGACCAGGAGACGTCACCATGTGTCTTGCGATGTGACAAGATAAGGACCAAATATTGCCAGCAGCTAGCCCCAGAACAGCAGTCTTTGGGGAGAGAAAACATTGCCTTGATACCTTGATTTGGACTTTCTTTTAACCTTAAAACCATACTAATAAACTCCCATTGTTTAACCTGACCAATTTCATGGTATTTGTTTGAGCAGCCTAGGAAATAAAAACAAATACTTTACTTTCAATAATGGATATAATATCTTGACAGAAGATCAATAAAGAAATAGAGGGCAGGAACAACTGTATAAGCCAACAAGACCTAACAGATATATATAGCACATTCCACCATTTTCTCAAGTACACATGGAACATTATCTAGGATAGATCATATGTTAGGTCACAAAACAAGTCTCAGTGCATTTTTAAAAGATTGAATTCATACAATGTATCTTCTCCAACTATAAAAAAAATGAAATCAATAGGAAAAGAAAAACTGGAAAGTTCATAAACATAAGAAAATTAAACAACACATTTAAACAGCCAATGTATCAAAGGAAAATCTCAGGGAAATTAGAAAATACTTTGAAGTGAATGGAAATGAAAACATAAAATACCAAAAACTTATGGGATGCAAAAAGGCAATGCTCAGAGAGAAATTTATTGCTAAAAATGTCTAAATTTAAAAAGAAGAACGATCTCAAATAGTAACTTCCGTCTTGAGGAAGTAGAAAAGAAGAACAAATGAATTGAAACCTAGCAGAAAAAAGGAAATAATAAAGATTAGAGTAGGGAAAATGAAACAGAGAATATAAAATCAATAGAGAGAATGAATTAAACCAAAAGTTGGTTCTAGGAAAAGATCAACAAATTTGAAAAAAAAAATTGAATAGACTGACAAAGGAAAAAAGGGAGGATGAAAACAACTAAAATAAAAAATGAAATTGGAGGCATTACTACCAATCATTCAGAAATAAAATTAGTTATAAGAGAATACTTTGAACAATTATATGTTAACAGATGAGATAATCTAGGTGAAATAGACAAATACTTGGAAACATGCACATTACCAAAACTGCCTCTAGAAGAAATAGAATATCTGAACAGATCTATAACAGGTAAAATGATTAAACCAGTAAGAAAAAATACTCCCAAAGTATAAAAGTCTATGCCCAGATGGTATCACTGATAAATTCTACTAAATATGTAAAGAAAAAGTGACGCCAGTCCTATTTAAACCTTTCCAATAAATTTAAGAGGATGAAAAACTTATTCTCTGAGGCCAGCATTGCCCTGATACCAAAGGCTGACAAAGACATCACAAGAAAAGAAAATTAGAGAACAATATCCCTTATTGTATGTAGATGCAAACATCCTCAACAAAATGATACCATACTGAATCCAATAGCATAATAAATGAATTATACACCAAGTTGGATATAACCCAGGAATGGAAGGGTGGTCCAACATATAAAGTCAATCAAAGTAATTATCAACAGAATGAATGAGAAAAAGTCATGATTCTCTTAATTGACAGAGAAAACAGCATTTAACAAAATCCAGAAGGTGTTCAAGATAAAAATCATTTGGAAAACTAGGAATATAAAGGAACTCCCTCAATATGATAAAATGAAATTTTTATAAAACCCACAGCTAACATCATATTCAATAGTGAAAGACTTGAAAGCTTTCCCCCAAATCATTAATAAGACAAGGATGCCCACTTTTTCACTGGAATTCAATATTTTACTGGATGTTCTAGCTTAAGTAATTGCACAAGATAAAAAATAAAAGCCATCTAAATTCAAAGCTAATTAAGAAATTTATTTGGAAGGGCAAGGGACCCTGAATAACCAGACATTTCAAAAAAGAAAAATGGAATTAGAGGAATCACACTACCTGACTTTAAATGATGTGGACCATTGACCATGAGGTGCAGCAATGCCCAGAGATGTACTCACCAAATGCAATGGATGTGTCATGATGATGGGGGAGAGTGTTGCTGTGGGGGGAGTGGTGGGGTGGGGGCGGTGGGGGTGAATGGGGACCTCATATTTTTTGAATGTAATATTTTTTAAAAATGAATTTAAAAAAAGAACTAGTAAAAAAACATACTAAAAAGCTACAGTGGTCAAAACTGCATGGTATTGCCACAAGGATAGACATACTGACCAATGGAACAGAATTGAGAGTTCTGATATAGATCCTCGCATATATGGTCAAATGATATTCGACAAGGCCACCAAGCCACTCAACTAGGACAGAATGGCCTCTTCAACAAATGGTGCTTGGAGAACTGGATATCTATATCCAAAAGAATGAGAGTAGAGCACTATCTCACACTCTGTACAAAAATTAACTCAAGTTGGATCAAAGTTCTAAACATAAGAAGCATGACCGAAAAGCTCCTAGAAGATAAAGTAGGGAAACATCTATGAGATCTTGTAGTAGAAAATGGTTTCATAAACTTTATACCTAAAATACAAGCAATAAAATAAAAAAAATAGATAAATGGGACCACCTCAAAATCAGAAAACATTTGTGCTTCATAGGAGTTTGTCAGGAAAGTGAAAAGGGGAGAAAATATTTGGCCTACTCCATGGGAGAAAATATTTGGTAACCATCTAACTGATAAGGGCCTAATATCCAGCATATATAAAGAAATCCTACATCTCAAAAAACAAAAGGACAAACAACTCATTTTAAAAATGGGCAAGAGATTTGAATAGACGCTTTTCCAAAGAAGAAAATACAAGTGGCTAAAAAACACACAAAAAGATGTTCATCATCACTAGCTATTAGGGAAATGCAAATCAAAACTAAAATGAGATATCATCTTACACCCATTAGATTGGTGGCTATTTAAAAAAAAACAGAGGACTACAAGTATTGGAGAGGATTTGGAAGTAAGGGAACACTTATCCACTGCTGGTGGAAATGTAGAATAGTGCAGCAACTGTGGAAGACAGTTTGGTCGTTCCTCAGGAAGCTAATAATAGAACTGCCATATAAGCCAGCAATCCCACTGCTGGAATATACTCAGAAGAATTGAAAGCAGGGACACGAATAGATATATGCACACCAATGTTCTTAGTGGCATTATTCATTATTGCCAAAAGATGGAAGCAACCCAAATGTCCATCAACAGATGAATGGATAAGCAAACAATGGAATATTACTTAGCTAAAAGAAGGAATGCAGTATTAACACATGGGATAACATGGATGAATCCTGAACACCTTATGTTGAGTGAAGTAAGCTAGTCATTGAAGGACAAATATTATATGAACTCACTGATATGGCTTAAGCAAATTGAGCAGACTCACAGAGCTAGAGTCTGGAAGATAGGTTAACAGGAGACAGAAAGAGAGTAAAGGGTGGTGAGCTGATGTCCATATGGCAGGGGTTCTTTACCAGGGGTCCATGGAAAGAATTCAGGGGGTCCATGAGATTGAATTGAAAAAAATCAACTTATTATCTTTATTTTCCCTGACCTCTACCTTAAACCTAGCATTTCCTTCACTTATGACTGTCTGCAATAAATGAATTACAGTAGTATTCATTTCACCTGACTGGCAAAGGGGTCTGTGGAACAAAGAAGGTTAAGAACCCCTGACATATGGGCAAAATCTGTGATAACATGGAGATGTGTTTGGACAGTGGATGAGCATGAGTGATGCAGTGATGTGATTGGATTTGGTGGTGCTGGTCTGTGAGAGGGAGTAGGGTGGGGAAGTTGGGTTGGACTATCCATGGAACTGGGGGGAGGGGATGGAGGAAGGAGCAGGTGAACTCTGGGGATTTGCAGGTCTGTGGTTAAAACTACAATGGCGGGAATATTCTTTTGGCAAGTACGGCAGGGAAGAGTTACTGGTATAAGGTGTTATGTGTGGGAGGATAGGCGGTACAGGGTACACCTGGGGCATTCCTCTATGGAATATGTAAGAGTTCATCTTTTCATAGCATGTTATCTCAGTGGGTGGAGACCCACACAATAAACAAGAAAGTATTAAACTCCCATCCTGGGAAGTCCTGCTATGTTCTCAGTTAGAGGGACAAGAATCTCTCGAGAAGATAGGCAGTGCTTAATAAAAGAAAACAGACGTCAATATGTCAAGCCCTCAATATTATTGCAAGTAGCTATGAATCTTATTCTTCAAATTGAAACTTAGTGGTTATCATATGTTCCAAGGGGAAGGGGAGGGAAGAATAGAATAAATGTAATATAGGGCATTTTTAGGGCAGGGGAATTGTTCTGCATGATCTTGCAATAATGGATTTTATTATTTATTAATAAGGCCATTTTAAATTTCATCATAACTTATAAAGTGTATGGTGCAAAATGTAAACCATAATGTAAACCATTAACCATGGTTAGTAGAACTGATTCATTATTTATACATCAACTGTAACAAATATACCATCCACCTGTAAAATGTTATTAATAGGGAAGAGTGGAAAAGGGGGAAGGCATTGGGTATATGGGAATCCCTTATATTTTTATGTGGCTTTTCTGTAACCTAAAGCTTCTTTGAAGATAAAATGAAAAAGAAAAAGGACACTGGGGCAACATATAGAAGAAATTGTCACTGTACATACAAGATAACAGATCTTACACTGATGAAAGACACAATGTAAAAAATTTCTCTTTTATTTCTATTTTAAAAATTTTGTATATTTTATTTGTTATTTATTATTATTTAATTTTCTTAGTTTTATTTGTTTTTTTTTTGGCTTTGTTTTGGGGGAGATTTTGTATCACAAAAGGATCATAAATGTGGCAGGGGAGGATCACTGTTGCAGGGTGTCAATGATGGGCAGATATTTAGGGAGGGGTATACCTGGGGCAAGCCTCTATGACATATGAATATGTTCAAGTGGTCATGAGGCATTGTCTTGGTGGGTGGGGACTCACATAATAACTGAAAGAATATTGAATTCCCATCCTGGGGAGTCCTGCTACATTCTCTAATAGAGCAGCAAGAATTCCCCAAGTACATGGGCAGAACCTAGTTACCTAGTGAAGAAAGACTGACCTTTACTATCAGGTCCATGATATTGATGGTGTACTTGTGAACCTTTTCTTGTGAAACTGAAACTTAGCTAAGTATTATACATTGCCTAAGAGCTACGTCCTGAAAGCCTCCTTGTCTCAAATGTGGCCTCTCTCTAATCCAAACTCAGCACATAAATGCACTATCCTCCCCACCCCGGCCATGGGAAATGACTCTGGGGGATAAGCCTCCCTGGCACCAAGGGACTATTACCAAGTGCTGACTAGTGATGCATCTGGAAAAAGACCTTGACCAAAAGGGGGAAATATTAAATACAAATGAGTTTTTTATGGCTAAGAGATTTTAAAGTGAGTCGGGAGGTCATTCCAGAGGTTATGCTTATGCATGTCTCAGCAGGATCTCATTGACTGCCACAGTAAACAATGCCTCAAACAGCAGGATTCTTGAGGACTCTGGAGACATCTAGACACTATAGGAAAGACAGACAATCTCAGGAATTCGAAACCCTGTCAGTGCGTCTTACTTTGATATATATGCTCCCTAATGTAACAGTTAAACTCATTTATAATTTTTTACCCCTTTTATTTGACCTATAACTTGTACTATACTCCGTAAATATATATCCCAGAGACTTAACTCTTCAGTCTGTTCATATGCCAGTTGAGCCCTGAATTTCAGCAGAGTAGCAACACTTACTCTCCAGTTCATTGGACTTGCCCAGGACAACTAACAAAAGGATGATGATAGATAACCCCCATCCCCCAAATCAGAGGGTATCTACAACTGCAAGCAAGACAATGTCATCCACATGCCCTATGGCATCTAAGCACCCTCTCAGAAACAGATGGGCATCACCATCCTAAAATCTTCAACATTGAGGAATGAACAAACATAAGGAGGGGATGCAACTATAGACTAAAGTAGGCATTGTTATTCAAGCAATGGATGACTTTATATAATTGATATAAAGGTGGTGACCACAAGAAGTTCTGAGGGGAGGGAAAGAGAAGAATGGGTGTAATATGGGGCATTTTGGGACATTGGAATTGTCCTGTATGACATTGCAATGATGGATATAGGCTCTTATACATTTTGTCAAAACCTATAAAATTGTGCAGGACAAAGTGTAAACTATAATGTAAACTTTAATCCATAGTTAGAAGCAATGCTTCATTATGTGTTAATCAATTGTAGCAAAGGTACCACACTAGTGAAAGTTGTTGTTAATGTGGGAAAGTATGGTAGGAGGTGGGGGTGGGGTATATGGGAATCCCCTATATTTTTATGTATCATTTATGTAATCTAAAGCTTTAAAAATAAAAAAATTTAAAAAATTAAAAAGACATTTTCATGAAATTGAAAAGACAAGCTACGTGCACAGTGGCAAAAATATTTGCAAAGCATATTATCTGATAAGGGTGTAGTATCCTGACCATATAAAGTACTCCTACAACTCAACAAGATGTTTTAACATTTAAATTATACAGTTTCTATTTGAGTAATGGAAAAGTTATGGTAATGTATGGTGGTGATGGTAGCACATATTGTGAAAGTAATTAGCACTAAATTAATATATATTTGAATGTGGCTCAAAGGGTAAATTCTAGGTTGCTACAAAAAAAATTTTAAGGATAAAACATAAAACTGTATGACACAAGCAGTGAGTCTTAATGCAATCCACAGGTTATAGTTAATATTTCAATTATAATAATATTCTTTCATAAATTGGAGCAAATGTAACAACACTATTGCAAGGTATTGCTATTGGGGGGAGGTATATGGGATCTCTGTTTTCTTTATGGCTTTCCCATAAACCTATAGTTCTCTAATTAAAAAAAAAAAAAAGAAAAAGCGGGCAAAGGATTTGAATAGACAGTTCTCCAAAAAAGATATATAAATGGTCATGTGAAAAGATGTTCAACATCAATGGTTATTAAGGAAATGCAAATGAAAACCACAATGAGATACCACTTCACACTCACTAGGAGGATTTTACTCAAAAAAATAAAATAAAATAAATAACCAGTGCTGGTGAGGATGTATACAAATAGAAATTTTCTTACATTGCTGGTGAGAATGTAAAATAGTGCAGTTCATGAGACAAAAGCCTCTGTGGAAAACAATTTAGTGGTTCCCCAAAAAGTTAAACAAAATTACCATATGAAACCAGCAATTCCACTCCTAGAAAAAGGAAATGAAAGCTTATGTTCACAAAGAAACTTGTACACAAATGTGTATTGCAGAAGTATTCACTACAGAGAAAGGTGGAAACAATCCAAATGTCCATCAGTGGATGAATGGATAAGCAAAATGTGGTATTTCCATATAATGAAATGCTATTCAGCCACAAAGAGGAACAAAGTACTGACAACATGCTACAACTTGGATAATACCTGGAAACATGCTAAGTGAAAGAAGGCAGGCACAAAATGTATAATTACGGGTTATCAGGCCCTGGGAAGGAGGAGGTGGGGAGGGGAATCAGGAGTGATTGCACAATGGTTATAGTGTATTTTTATTGTGTGATGAAAAGCTTTGAAACTAGAGAAAGCTGCTGGTTAGACAACATATTGAATACACTAAATACCAATGAATTGTTCACTGAATACCACTGAATTGTATAATTTTTAATTAGAGAAGTTTTAAGTTTATATTAAAAAATCATACAAAAATACAGAGTTCCAATATATCCCAATACTAATATATGCATTAGTGTGGGACATTTGTTACAATTGATGAAAGAACATGATTACAATTGCACTATTATCTATAGTCCATGGTTTACATTAGGGTTCCTTGTTTGCGTTGTATAGTCCTATGGTTTAAAAAAAAAATTTAGTAACATATGAATAGTACATTTTAAAATGGTTAAATACATGTAAATTTCCCATCCCAAAGGAGAAGAGATATCCAGCCACCCACCATTCTCCAAGTGGTCGGTTTCAACCACTCTCCACTGCTTCAGTTGCCACTTGCAATTGCTGATATTTTTCTCACACCTAGCAACTTCATTTGTTTGTGTTGTTTAAAGCAGTCCCTGGGATAGAAGCGGTCACAGAAGAACACACAGCGAATGGACAGAAAGCAGACAACTGGGGGGGGGGGGGGGGGGCCGGGAGAAATTTTTTAAAAATCTTAAAAAAAAAATAAAGCAGTCCCTGTACACACTTGAATTTCTAGGTAAAAAGTGATGAACAAAACAGACATGACGCCCTTGGCTCCATGTGCTGGAAGAGAGTGTGATGAATATTTGCCTAGGGAAGTCTTTATCCAGAGAAGCCTGTAGAAGCTTGCTAGATTGTAGAAAGAGTTACCTACAACCTCGCTACTCCAAGTGTGGTCCACGGACCACAGCACCACCTAGGCGCTAGATCGAAATGCAGTAATTGCCTCTCCCTGGGCCGTCCTTGTCGCGAAACAATTTCTTGAAGCTCGACAGTTTGTGAGGGATGGAGTTGGGCCAGCCAGCCTTACCGTGCATTGGAAGATGCTGGCAAAGAACAGCCAGACGTGAGTTTGAGTTTGGACGCACCCTGGATGGCCGTGACAATGAGGATCGAATACGAGAAGAGCAGCCGCACCACCTTCACGAGGCCTTCCCGCCTGGCCATGGACAGCTAGCCCAGCAGAGTGGGCAAGGCCGGCCCTAAGGAGGAAGGTGTGGGTGGCAGCCGCGTGACGTGGTCCGCCAACCAGACGGGGGCGCTGGCGGCCCGTGGGACGCCGCAGGATGTGGCGGCCGCGGCGTCGGCTCGGTGCCCTTGGAGCCGCGGGTTGGAATTGGCGGCGTTTAGCAGGGCAGTAGGATCACGTTAGCAAGAAGGGGCCGCCCGAATTTGTCGCCGCAGTAGAGAGCTGCGTCTGCGGCGTGGACGAGAACGGCTTGGCCGCAGTGAGGAGCGAGCTAAGCTGGAGGAGGTGAGCGGGCAGTCTCGCCACTAGGGCAAGAGCAATTCTTTGGGGACCAACCCTGTGGCCCCCCGCCTCGTCAAACTGATTGCGGCTGCTCCTCCCTTGTCTAAGACCGGAGCCTGGCGCTCACTAAGCCCCCCTGCCACGCACCACCTGGCCCCGGCAAGTCTTTTTTTTTTTTAATCCAGTACATAGCATTGACTTTTTTTCTCTTACAGCCACATAAATATTTGTCTAAAAAATACATTTCCGTATCAACCAACTTCTTTATGGGAGCAATAAGCTGGTATGATTAAAAACATAAAATGTTTTGTTTGTTAACAAGCATGGAGAAGCCGATAGGCTTTTCTGTTGGTTTTGTCAAAGAAAAAATTGCACAGCACAAACAGGCATGGATAACTTTATTCAGGGGTTGCTAAAACGGGAGGAGAGAACCGAATAAGTCTGAAAGCAACTCCTGAAACAGGCCAGCAAGCTTTTTAAGGGCAGTGGGTGGGTGGGTGAAAAAGCACTGTAAGATGGTAGGGGGGTTGATAACTAGGACGGGTGTGTGATTTACTGAAGTTGCAATTAGTTGGAAATGTTTTCTTTTGCCTTAATTAGGCCATCTGGACTCCAAAGGTGAAGAGAAAGGACAAGGAAGATGAGGAACTACCTAGGTAGGGGCCTCTCCAGGCACTTGCCATAGCCTAAGGGCTGGGTGTGAGGGTGGTCAGAGGCCTGGGAGAAACCTGTATAAACTTTACTTAACCTCCTGTATAAACTTTACTCAACCTAAAGGGAAGTCAAGGCCCCTTTGATCAGTTTGTTTTTTTCGTTTTTGCTACTTCAGTATGTTGACCTGCCCTTATCAGACAATGCTGCTCGTGTGTGCCAAAGAATCTAAAGGTAGGAAGGATATGTGATGCAAAAAGAAGGCAGAAAGGAGGCAACCAAGAGAAGGTATGAATATGAATTTATCACAGTGCCTTGGTGTATTAACTTGTACCTTCATTTGACTGTCAGTAGATTAACATAGAATTCAGTTTAAGATTTCATACCTGAAGTGTCTGGCACTCTCAAACAAGTTAAAGATACAAAAGATTTCTGAGATCAGCCTGTACGCTTCCATAGGAAATTGCTTTTGTCTTCCTTTTTTAGGCAAACATATTATTAAAATGATAGATGATATTGAACTGTTTCCTTACCTCTTTGGGGCTTTTCTCATATGTAAAATAAAGTGGTTGAAGCATATTTTCTGATTTGAGAGATCAAAATTTACAACAGGAGGATTATTTCCCAAATAGGTGGGCTTACTTTCAACTTGGAGATAAGGAGATAAGAAAAGGAAATTAAGTGAATGTGGGAAGAGGAATATTAAAGTATCATCTTAATGATAAAACCAAAGAGCTTTAACCTCTCATTAAGAAAAGAATGGAGTTCTTTTACCTTGGAGGTAAGAAAGTTTTTCTGGAGCTTGGAACAATGCATTTGAAAAATAATTTACTCCTGTGTATTAACAAGTTCTTAGTTTCCAGGAAAGGTTGCAGCTGCCTCCCCAAATATACTCCTTTTGCCCCTAATTTTCTCCAAGATTAGTCCTTATAAATGGCTCTAAAAATGAGTTGTTCAGTCTTCTTTAATCAGTAATCATAATGTATTTAAATTTTGTGGTTTTAAAAAAATCTAAACACTAACTGAATGAGGGGATAATTTATTGGCATTTCAATTATTACCATCCCACCTTCATGACTTCATGACAAGTTCAAATGTCTTACTGAAGCAGCACTTTCTGTTTGTGGAAAGGTTACCTTGCTCCTTACTTCCCACTAAGAATGTATTTACTCTTTTATGTTAGGAGCAGGCTGCATTTTTACACCTAGTCAATACCAACAATAATATGGGTTGGTGAACAGTTTGATGGACTTGGCAGCAAAAGCATTATAGAACCTTTAATAATATCTCTTAATAGTTATCAACTATTGTTAAACTGACAATGTAATTCCATCTTTCATTTGCCCATGTAAATAGACCAATCAAATTTAACTGGAAATTTGGGCAAGAAATACTGAACTATCACCAATAGGGTAATAAAGCACATCTTTATCATATCAAAATGTCTTAAAAAGGAGGAATGAAGGTCTAATGAATTGTTAAAAACTAATAAATGCTTCTAGTTCTTAATGTACTCCAAATTTCCTTATCCTCAAAGCAAAATGGGGGGGGGGACCAAAACTTTATGTTTTATTTTCCAGAGATGATGAACATTTGTTAATCCAGCTTTAGTGCCAAAGTTTGAATGAGGACTACCTCTGAGCCAGCCTTGAAATCCTGCCCAGATCTTGATTTCCTTAGAGAATAAGGGAAGAGGGAAGCTACAGAGGCTCCTAGAAGAGCTTGAGGAAGAAAACAGGTGAGTTTTCTTTCTAGCTTTGTCATTGGTATTCAGAGGGTAAATACTTGCACACATAGAAAAGTGCCAGGAATCTTCACTTCAAATAATTTTATGTCCCATTGCTTTCAAAAACAACCTCTTTAGATCATTTGCATATTCCCTTTTTTGGTTATCTAAAGAAGAAAATGAATGCAATAGTATATTGAGAATTCGTAATTTAGGTGTGAAAAGAATCAGTGCTGATGATGGTATTGGATTTGTTGCATGTGTTGCAGGTACTTTGGTTTTCTTTGTTTTTTATTTTTATTTTTTATTGCACGTTGGTTTTATCCATGAGAAAAGAGTTTATGAAACACTGTAGGTCATTATGATGATGTGATTTGCACCTGTGTTTGGCCACTCATATTTCTCAAAGCATCTTTAAAAATAGGTTCATTGGCTCAGTCATATCTGGGAACAAATTATTCCATCTTATTTTTCATCATCAAATACAGAATGCATTACTTATGCTCCACATTACAGCAGATTAGTGCAAATTCCAGCTGTCAACCATCACCTGTAAAAGATGTTTAGGTAAAAATTACAGAAATTGAGTAGAGGTAAAAAGGCTAAAGAAAATTCACAATTGCTGCAGTTGACAAGATAATACCAGGATAATGAAAATCATTGAACTTTTACTTTTGTATTACATTTATTATATCACAGGTCCCTTGGTTAAGAAATCTTTTGCACATTATCATTTCTAACTCACAGTGCATCTTCTTCAGGCAAATGTTACCAGGCAAATCCTTAAAGGAGCAGTTGCTCAAATTTGTGGGACTTGGGGACTTTCATCTCTTTGCTTTAGCCTACAGTACTAAGACCGCTGATCTAGGCAGCAGGGAATGTCTGAAACCACGGCCTCAGGGAGTATGATAGCTTCTTACCTGGTCATCTTCCCTTTCTCTTTCTCACCCCTCCAATAACTCCTACACACTGACCCTAGTTGTCCATCTTTCCACAACCAAGATCCATCATGCCTTTCTTCCTTCATTGGATTACTGCATCTAGGTTTAAAAATTCCAGCTTCTCAATGGGCATTTGGAACCTCCCACAATTTTCTCCCAGCTTCCTTTTTCAATTTCATCTTCTTCATTACTCCCTGTATTTTGTGGCCATGCTGTTGTAAATAGTGTTTCTGAGTACATCCTGCTCTTACCCACTTTCTGGGCCAAACTCAAGCTTGCTCCTCAGCAGCCCTGCCAACCCTTATCCTTATCCCTCCACTGCCATCCCTGCCAATCCCCATTGCCCTACTCAAAATACCTTGCCCCACAGAACCCACCTAGATCCCTGCAGTTAGCAGGAATCTATTTTTTCCCTATATTCCGAGAATACTTTTAACCTTTCTCAGAGAACTCCTTGACAGTTGGCCTTTTTAAAATCAGTTATTACCAGTTCCCCTCCCCTTACTGAGTGGGGAGGGCCTTTGGGACAAGGACTGTGTCTTAATCATCTTCATGCCCCCTATACTACCTAACACAGTGTGAATGTTTAGTGGGTACTCAGTAAATGTTTGGTGAAAATCTAAGGTAAGAATATGCAAGGATAACACCTGAGTACTGTATGAAAGGTAGTAGTGAACATTTTGTTGCTTTTAATTATAGCTTTATCTCTGGCCTTATAAGACTGTTGGGAAATGAAGACCATAGGAGGTAAAATATTTCTTTCCACTTTGTTGAAGGTCACCATAAGCATCCATTTATGTTTAATTTTTATAGGGGTCGAAGTAAAAAATCACTGAAATTCACAATGTAGATAGAATTTTATTTCACCCAGGAATAAAAATAATTTGTAGTACTGTATATGATTGCTGAAAGGTCAGTTTTCCTACATTGTGCCATAAATTTTTTATCTCATTATTTAAGAGTTCTGACTTGTTGTTAGCACACACTCCTGCCATGCAATGGCAAACATGACAGAGTTAGTAAAGAAGACTGAAAACTTTCATTTACAAATCATTTTATCATTTTTAGAGCACTGTAATGTTTTTTGTCGTTTAATTTTTTATTAGAGAAGTTTTAGGTTTACAGAAAAATTATGCCCCCCAAACACACAGTTTTCTCCATTATTAATATTAATACTTTGTATTAGTGTTACAATGGATGAAACAGTATTATTATAACTATTCTATTAACCATCATCCATAATTTATATTAGGGTTCACTTTTTGTGTTGAACAGGCCTGTTTTCTTTAAACTTTTGTTTAGTACTCTACCAGATATATAACCTAAAATTTTCCCTTTTGACTACATTCAAATATATAATTCAGTGCTGTTACTTGCATTCACAACATTGTGCTACCATCACCACTATCTGTTACCAAACTTTTCCATCACCCCAAACAGGAAACTTTTACCAATTAAATTTTAACTGCACATTCCGTACCCCACCATGCCCCCTGGTAAACTGTATTTTAGTTTCCGACTCTTTTAATTTGCTTATTCTAATTATTTCATATCAGTGCAATATTTGTTCTATTACATCTGGTTTATTTCACTCAAATTATATCTTCAGGGTTCATCCTTATTGTCTCATATATCAAAACTTCATTCTTATTTATGGCTAAATAATATTCTGTTGTATGTTATAGTGGTTTGAAGCTGTATGTACCCCCCAGAAAATATGTTCTTAAATTTAATCCTGTGGGTGTGAAACCATTGTAAGTAGGACCTTTTATAGAGCTTACTTCAGTTAAGGTGTATACCACCTCAGTCAGAACAGATCTTCATCCTATTACTGAGTCCTTTGTAAGAGAATGAAATTCAGATACAGAGAGAAATCCACAGAAGCAAAAAGTTTAAATCAATGAAATGCAGACGAGAAGGGAGAGAGCAGCAGGTACTGCCATGTGCCTTGCCATGTGACAGAGGAGCTGAGGATTGCTCCAGCTTGTCTTTGGGAAGAAAGAATCACCTCGATGATGCCTTAATTTGGACCTTTTCCCAGCCTCAAAACCATTAGTGAATAAATTCCCACTGTTTATCCTGACCCATTTCACGATATTTGCTTGGGGCAGGCTAGGAAACTAAAACATATGTATATACCACATTTTGTTTATCCATTCATCTGTTGATAGGCAGTTGGGTTGCTTCCATCTTTTGGTAACTGAATGGTGCTGCTGTGAAAACATCAGTGTAAAAATATCTGTTTGACTCCCTGCTTTCAATTCTCTTGGGTCTATACCTAGAAGTGAGATTGCTGAGTCATGTGTTAATTCTATACTTAACATTCTGAGGAACTACCAAACTGTTTTCCACAGCTGCTGCACAATTGTACCTTCCCACCTACAATGGATGAGTGTTCCTGTTTCTCTACATCCTCTCCAACACCTGTAACTTCCATTTTTTTAAATAGTAGCCATTCTAATGGGTGTAAAATGGTATTTCATTGTGTTTTTTCCCTTTGTCCTATTAATGTGTTGTATTACATTAATTGACTTTCTTATGTTGAACCATCCTTATATACTTGGAATGGATTTTCCTTTGATCAGGGTATATAGTGTTTTTTGTTTTGTTTTGTTTTTTAAAGATTTACTTATTTATTTCTCCCCATCCCCTTTGTTGTTTGCACTTGCTGTGTCTGCTTGTCTTCCTTGTTTCTTTTTAGGAGGCACCAGGAGCCAAACTTGGGACCTCCAATGCGGGAGGGAGGTGCCTAATTGCTTGAGCCACCTCCGCTCCCTGCTTTGTTGTGTCTCTCATTGTCTTTCCTCCCTACAGCTTTTGTTCTTTCACCTTGTCAGGTCAGCTCACAACGCCCGTCCATTGTGTCAGGTTGTTGTCTTCTTTAGGAAGCACTGGGAAGCTCTGCTCCCCACTTTGTTGTGTCTCTCATTATGGTCCCTCTTCTTGTGTCTCTTCTTGTGTCAGCTTGCCGTATCTGCCCATTGGGGCAGCCTGCTGTCTTCTTTAGGAGGCACTGGGATCTAAACCAGCAACTTCCCATGTGGTTGGCAGGAGCCTGGTCGCTTAAGCCACATCCATTTCCCATGTATTGTTCTTTTAATGTGCTTTTGGATTTGGTTTACTAGTATTTTGTTGATGAATTTTACATTTATATTCATAGGAAATATTGATTTATAATTTTTTTCTTGTGGTATGCTTATTAGGGTGATGTCGGCCTCATAGAATAATAGGATTTGTTCCCTCCTCTTCAATTTTTTTGAAAGATTTACACAGTGTTGTTAATTCTTGGAATGTTTGGTAAAATTCACCTGTGAAGCCATCTGGTCCTAGGTTTTTTCGTTGTTCTTGAGAGGTGTTTGATTACTGATTTAATCTCTTGTTGTTCTGTTAAACTGTGTTTCTTCTTGAGTCACTGTAGGTTGTTTGTGTGTTTCTAGGAATTTATCTGTTTCATCTGTATTATCTAATTTTTTGGCACACAGTTCATAGTATTTCTTATAATCCTTTTTTTCTGAGGTCAGTAGTAATGTACCCCTTTTTCATTTCTGATTTTAGTTATTTGCATCCTCTCTCCCTTTTTCTTTGTCATTCTAGCTAAAGGTTTATTGATTTTATTGAATTTTTCAGAGAACCTATTTTTGGGTTTGTTAATTCTGTCTTATTTTTTATGCTCCATTTCATTTATTTCTGCTGTAATCTGTGTATTTATTTCCTTCTGCTCACTTTGGGTTTAGTTTGCTCCTTCTTTCTAGGTCCTCCAGCTTTGAAGTTAGGTCTCTGATTTGAGATCTTTCTTCTTTTTAGTATTTAGTATTTAGTGCTGTACAATTTCTGTCTTAGCACTGCTTTTCCTGCACTCTATAAGTTTTGATATGTAGTGTCTTCATTTTCATTTGCCTAAATTTCCTTGTAATTTCTTCTTTGACCCCTGGCTTGTTTAATTTTGTATTGTTTATTTTCCACATATTTGTGGTTTTACCAGTTCTCACTATATATTTGATTTCTAGTTTCCTTCCAGTATGTTCAGAGAACATATATTTTATGATTTCCATATTTTTAATTTATTGAAATTTGTTTTGTGACCTAGCATATGATCATGGAGAATTACCCATGTGCAATAGTGAAGGCTGCGTACTCTGCTGCTGTTGTGTGAAGTGTTCTGTATGTGTCTCTTAGGTCTAGGTGGTTTATGGCAGGGGTTCTTAACCAGGTATCCGTTAGCTTGAAAGAAAATTCAAAAAAACATCCTTGTGGGGACATGTTGGTATGGGTGTGATATATTTACTAAATAATAGTATAGCATGGACTTAGTAAGGATTCAGTGGTTTTCACATGACTGGCAGAGGGGTCCGTGGAACATAAAAGATCAAGAATCCTGGGCGGCGGACTTGGCTCAGTGGTTAGGGCATCCGTCTGCAGTTCAAACCCCAGGCCTCCTTGACCCATGTGGAGCTGGACCACGCGCAGTGCTGACGTGCACAAGGAGTGCCATGCCACATAGAGGTGTCTCTGCGTAGGGGAGCCCCATGTGCAAGGAGTGCACCCCATAAGGTGAGTCGCCCAGCGTGAAAAAAAGTGCAGCCTGCCCAGGAATGGTGCCACACACACGGAGAGCTGACACAACAAGATGACGCAACAAAAAAAGAAACACAGATTCCCATGCTGCTGACAACAAAAGTGGACAAAGAAGACACAGCAAATAGACACAGAGAACAGACAGCCGGGGTGGGGGGGGAAGGGGAGAGAAATAAATAAATAAATCTTTAAAAAAAAAGAATCCTTTGTTTATAGTATTGTTCAAGTGTTCTATTTCCTTATTGTTCATCTGTCTATATGTTCTGTCCATTATTTAAATTGGTGTATTGAAGTTATCTCCTATTAATGAAGAACCATCTGTTTCTCCTATTAATTACAAACCATATGCGTACTTCATATATTTTGGGGTTTGTGGAGGTTTTGAACTTTGTGCCCCAGAAAATCTTGTTAAAGTTAATCTATTCCTGTGGGTATGAACTCTTGTAAATAGAGCCTTTTGATGAGGTTACTTTGGTTAGGGTGTGGCCCAGCTAAATCAGAATGGGTCTTAATCCTATTTCTCCTATAGGGAAGGTCACAGAGAGAGAGAAAGCCAGAAGGGACAGCCAGTAGCTGAAAATCAATGGAACCTGGAAGAGAAGGGAAAGGATGGGAGAGGCTGCCATGTGCATTGCCATGTGACACAGTTGCTAAGGACCAAGGATCACTGGCACTCAGCCCTAGAATGCCATAGTCTTCTGGGAGAAAGCATTGTCTTGATGATACCTTGATTTGGGGCTTCTTCCTGCCTCAAATCTGCAAGCCAATAAATTCCCATTGGTTAAGCCAACTCATTGCCTGGGTACATGGGATCATATATTTAAAGTCTTTGTCTAGTATGTACAAAGTTTGGTCTTTGTTGGTGATTTCTAGATCCTGTTCCTTTGGATGGGCCATCATTTCCTGTTTGTCCTGTAATCTTTTGTTGTACACTGTACATTTTAATATTTTCATGTGTTAACTGGGATTTAGTGCCTGATCTGTTCCTTATGTTTGTTTCCAGTTTGTGATATGATATAGATATCCTTGAATGTCAAGAGCTAACAGACAAACAAACCAACAGAAAAAACACCTTTCACATCCTTTGAAAAATGACTGCATTGGTTTACGCTCTCCTTCAGGGTTTAGCCCTTCTATCAAGATTAGCTCAAGGTGAATGTGAAGTACAGGGTCCTCTCCATCTTTCCTGAGGGTATTTCTTGTCTTGGGCTTGGGCTTGCTTGTGGCCTTAGGAATTCTCTTGTTTACAGTAATCAAATGCCCCCTCTCTTCCCTATTAAATACACTTTCTCCTCCTCTAGGGCGCTCTTTTGTATTACTTAAACCAGGTAATCCTTTGCCCCAGGCTACTTTGACAAAGTGCTTCTGCCTATAGGGCAGGTTCTGGGAAGGTGAGCCAGGAAAGAGTTTCCTGGTTGAGTATTTCAGACGGTCATATAAAAGATTGGCACCAATATACAGCCACCCCAGTATATGCATAGTGGTTACTCTGCTCTTTCCAGAACAGAGCCAGAGGCCTACAATGGGAGCACAGGCTCAATCCACACCTTATTGGTAAGGAATTGGAAAGGGGTCAGCAAGGACTCCATGAACTTCTCTTATCTTTTTCTTAACACTGTATTTTCTTGATTTGGCACTTGCCAGTTACTACAATACTTTAACTCTTTTCTAGAGTTCCAAGGAAGATGACTCTCCCAGTTTTTGCTAGTTCAACGAATCTGTGGGGGAAGAACACCCTAGAGTGTCTTACACTACTGACGTGGTTGATTGTCTCAGTCATTTAATAGTTCTTAATGCTCTGAAAGGAACAGCTTTTCTCTTTTCTGTAGATAGTGAATCTCAGGTTCGGAGAGCTTAAAATGTATTGCCCCAGATCTCACAATCAGCAAGTGGCAGAACTACGTTCACATCCAGATTTTCTGACTCAGAACAGTAACTCTGTCTTGGACCATGGAATGAAAAAGAGTCATTCTGTGGAAACATCATTAGCTATCCTTTCTCAAACCCTCCCAAAATCTTCCATATTTCTTGGAATGTATCTAATCTTGAGAAAGTTGTTACAATGAGCAGATTTCCCCATTTAAATCAAATTGTATACTTGTGTTTCAGTGATATCCACTTTATCCTGAAAGATTCCATTACTATTCTCCAAGAATTGGATGGTTTGTTCTCTGAAAGAAAGAAGAAAACATTACACCAGTGTTGCTTAGAGTTCCAAATGAGGGATCTGGAGTTGATTTAAATCTTTCTCTAAGTCATCTTGACCTTCAAGAAAAGTTCAGCATGTATTTTCTTAGTTATCCTTGCCTTTTGTTATACTTTTCCCTCCTTCTAAAGACCAAAGAAATGTTTCAAAGGAGCCCCTTTCCTGTAAACAGCCTGACTAGAGTCATGTATTTGCCTTCATGGCCATTGTATTCACTGTTGCTTAATGAGCCTTTACTTTACCCTTTTCTGTCCTTTTCCTGGGGATTATTTAAAAGTATTTCAGCAGGAAGCAGATGTAGCTAAAGCAATTGGGCTTCCATCTCCCTGCTTGCTTTTCAAAGTGCTTACATTCTCAAGTTTCCTTAATAAATATTAGTGCATTTCTTTATCATAAATTTAGTACCTTCAAAGCTTATTTTTAAAATCCCAGGTACATCACTCAGGTAGCTTTGTGGAGCATGACATTGAAAAGAACAGTAGTGAAAGAAGGAAGGCAAATTAGAAGGTAGCATTGAGGTCCAGGAAAGAGATGATTATGGCCTAAAGTAAGGTAATGAAAATAGGGAAGATGGGTTAGGTTTGAGTGATATTTCAGGAGAGGGGTAAAGCTATTTCATTTGATGATTGGATGCATGTGGGAAGGAAAAGAATGATTCCCATGTCTGATCAGGTACACGGTGAAGTGATGGTTGTTTCCATCTATCAAGAGGTTCATTCTTTTTTTTTCCTTGATGTTTTTAAACTTCACTTTTAAAGAAGTTTTTGACTAAAAAGTTACAGTGAAAATATAAGGTACTCTCATATACCCCTCTCTCCCCATCTTACATTTTCCCCTACTAATAGCATCTTATACATCTTATATTACCCCTGTTTGAGACTTTGTTTACTGCAGCAGTTAGTGAGATCCTTCTGAAACGTGCATAGACATAATCTCTGGAATGACTTCCCAACTCACTTTGAAATCCCTTAGCCATGAAAACTCTTTTGTATTTAATATTTCTCCCCTTTTGGTCAAGGTCTTTTTCCAAATGCATCACTAGTTCATTCTTGGTAATAATCCCTCAATGCCAGGGAGGCTTATCCCTGGGAGTCATGTCCCATGCTGGAGGGAAGGTTGTGAGTTTCTATGCTGAGTTTGGCTTAGAGAGAGACCATATTTGAGTAACAACATTTTCAGGAGGTAACTATTAGGTAATAGATATTATTAGACTAAGTTTCAGTTTTACAAGAATAACATAAGTACAATCATCACTATCAGATTAACAGGAGGATAACAGAGTGAATGCTAAAAAAAAGTTCAGTGGACATCATTAGAAATTAGTAGAGACCCATTTCCACAGATGTTTTACACAATTTTTTAAAAAGTTGACATGAGAGAAAGAGTTTTATATGAGAAATTTAACACAACCAGGCCTTCCTTCATCTCACTTAGCATCATGGGCCACAAAACAACAGGCTTTAGAACCTTTTTTAGATCAAAGGAAACAGTTTATCCACATAAATGAGACAGACAAAACCTTTTATGGCAAAGAGGAGGAGAAGCTAAAGGAAATGTACACTGCATTTAAAAGTCTGTTCCAAGAGTTGGGTCGACCACCTTAGCTCTACTCAGGCAGGGATGACTGGTACTTGGGGTGGAGAGTCACTATTATTTAGAGACTAAGTTTCTAACTAACAAGCCCACTAACTTGTCATCAAAACAAGTAGTCCACAGATACATCCAACTGTTTTGTTTCTTAGAATAATGAAAATTTGTTCTTTTCAAGGCAATGATTTTATAGCATTAGAGAGGAAGTGCAGTAGGTCAGACCAAGTAGAAATTCCAAAAATAAATTAGTCATCATGTTCCATGCCACAGCACTTCTTTCTTTCAGCAAATGACAGCTGGCCGGGCCCAGCTGACCAAGAGGGAAGCCAGAGGAAGCCACGCATCCAGGTGAGCAGGATGGCCCTCTGTGCAGAGCAGACCACGGATGCTGCAGGCAGGTCCTCGACGTCTGCTTGCAGCCCTCCTACAGGTCTGATCCCGGGCCCTCTTTCAGTAAGCTTTTACGGCAGGCCAAAGCGGGCCGGGCGGTTCTTGTCTGGACCAGCTGCCCTGATCTCTGCAGAGCTTGCCCTGCGCCTGGGGTCAGCTGGCAGCTCGGTAAGGTATGGAGGGTGCGGGATGGACTCAGTCACATGTCTCGCAATTGGCTTGGTGTCAGTTCGGGTAGAGGGGACGACTTTTGTCACATGAGTGTCTCTCGTCACCCAGCGGCCTGGCTCGGGCTTGTTCTTGTGGTGGTCTCAGAGCTCCAAGGGCAGCAAGATGAGGCCCAGTGTGCACGGGCTTCCAAGTCTCTGCTTGGGTCATACTAGGTCATGGAGGCCCCCAGAATCGGGGTGGAGGAATAAAGGCCACCTCTGAGTGGGAGCATCTGCAGTGCCACACTGAACCGGGGCATGCGTTCAGGGATGGGAAGAATTTGTGGCTGATGTTTTTCCCTCAGGTTTGTTATTCATTTTATTTTCTCTTTAAGAACATTTTTTAAACAAATCAGTTTTATTGATACATATTAATAAAGCATACAGTTCATCCAAAGTGTACAATCATTGGTATTTGGTATAATCACAGAGTTATGCATTCATCACTTCAATCATTATTAGAGCATTTTCATTATTTCAATAATAATAAAAAACAGATGATGTGGCTGGAGAACGACCTTGAATAAAAGGGTCAACTCAGACCAGCAGAATATCTCAGCCTACATGTAATATCAGGAGTTAAAAATGCTTTTTGACCTTGAATAAAAGGGGGAAATGGAAAGGACAAATGAGTTTATATGGCTATGAGTCTCCAAAAAAGAGGCGGAAGGTCATCAGAGGAGTCGCCCTTACGCACACCTCAACAGAGTCCCAGAGACAGATAAAGTAGATACAACTCCAGGTATTGGTTCTTCTGAGGGCTACAGAGACTCACAGGTTCTATGGTCGTGGCAGATGGAGTTCAGTGCCATGTCAGTTGGCCCTACTTTGGAGTTTGTGTTCCTGAGTGTGCTGGAGTTGGACTCACATGTGATCTTTGTTCACAAGCCTCTCCTGTCACTTTCACCAGACCTGTGGTTTGTGCTGGGGTTTGGTGTATACTCAGGGGGCCTGAATCTCTGGACTGTCCATGTGATAGCCAGGCCCTGAGCCTCAACAGACTAGCAAATCCTATCCTCTGGTTTATTGGACTTACCCCAGCCAGCTAACGGGGAGGTGAAGAAGGTCCACACCAGGGAGCCAAGAATGCCTACAACTGCAAACAGGAGAACTGCATCCATCATCCAAGTGGAATTTAAGCACCCTTTTGATACAGAGGTGGAGTGGACATAGCCATCCCACCGTCCACATAATGGAAGAGTGGAGTATGGATTAGAGTAGACTTGCTGATGCTCTATTCTGGAATTGTTGTGATTAGTAATGGAAGTAAATGTGGCGCTGAGGTGGAGAAAGTGGCCATAATGGCTTCTGGGGGTGGGGAGTAGGAAGAAGAGATGTGATGTGGGGGCATTTTCAGGACTTGGAGTTGTCCTGGGTGGTATTGTGGGGACAGTTACTGGACATTGTGTGTCCTCCCATGGCCCACTGGGTGGACTGGGGGAGAGTGTAAACTATAATGTGGAATATTGACCAGGTGGTACAGCAGTGCTCAGAGATGTGTTCACCAAGTGCAGTGAGTGTCCCATGATGTTGGAGGAGGTTGTTGTTGTGGGAGGAGTGGGGTGGGGGGGGTAATATGGGGACCTCATATTTTTTTAATGTAACATTAAAAAATAAAGACAAAAAAAAGGAAAAAAAACTCAGACAAATAAACAAGAAGGTAACTGCTGACAAACAAGTGGCTGACAAAAGAAGGCAGTACCGACTGCCTCTTATTCAGCCCTTTTACCATGGTGGCCCCTCCTGGGGTCACTGTGCCACCTCGAACGCAGTCGGAGCAAGCACTGAAAAGGGCAGATAAAGAAGATGTGGGAATATGATTGCATTACTATGAACCAAATATATTGTGTAATATATTGTGTGATTCAAAAAAAGGGTGTATGTATCCAGTACATTTAATTGAGAAATAGAAAAAAAAATGTGGGAGTGGGAAAGGCCCCATGTCTTACTGTTTGGAGACAGAACGGGGGAGGGCTCATTTCCTGAGGAGTGGACTTGGGTGGGTGAGAAGGAAACACGTAAGGGCAGGCTGGAGAGGGCAGACCTGGGAGGGCTCTTCTCTGGCCTCTGCTCCCTGAAACATACCCTTCAAAACTGCAGTTAGGCACCCTTGGTGATAATCCAGTTTCAGTCCAATAGAGAGGACTTATTAGAATGGACAAGCATACCATACTGATCAAGGCACATCTCTTCCCCACTTTGTAAGACCCTCCTATGTAATATGGAATTTTAATGTCAACCAGTCATTGTAACCTCCTAATTTGGAAATCCCCTAAATTCCTTTATAAGCAGCTGTAACCAAACTTTCAGTTTGAGAACAGCCTGCTTGTAAACAGTCTCTTTCTCAGTAAACCCTTTATTGTTTTGATTTATATGTGGCAAATCTTTTTCTTTTGACACCAGGCACAGGTTCTTGGGTGTGCCAGCATCACTTCAGTGTCACACTTTCTGGAAAAGTGGGCAGAGGGTTTTGACAATTAGATGACTGCACACCAGAACTTTATTATTTTAAAAGAATACAAAAAATAAAAAATAATAGGTTTTAATATTTTATTTGGAGTTAGTTTCAAACGCAGAAAAATTGCAAGAATATAAATAGTATGTAGAACATTGGTATTCCTTTTATCTGAAATCACCTATTATTAACATTTTGCCCCAAAATGAGTTCTTTATCATTTGGATTCTGTCTTTCTATCTATCTACTGAACCATTTGATAGTAAAGTACATACATCATGGCTCTACACCCTAAATTCTTCAGGATATATTTTCTAAATATGAGGATACTCTCAAAGAGAGTTCCTTTGACATTCAGAGAACAAGCCCTGAAGAGGGCCCCTCTGCCTAGCTGGGGAAACTCCAGACTGGCATGCCACAGTGTTTGGCTAGTAAAGCCCCCTCCCATCTGCTGTCCCATCTTCTTGGAGGCCTCAGCAGCCCCCTCTTTTCCCTTCTGGAAGTGCAGCACAGAGGGGGAGAGAGGAGTGAGCAGTAGGAAGAAAGGGAGAGAGCGGTGCACAGCCTCAAGAGAGGGGAGGAAGAGGTGAGGTATTACTACTACTATGAAAGTAAATTATTGAAGGGGAAAAGAATACTTAAAGTTGTTTTTCTTTTTTCAAATAGGGAAGGGAGGAAGGAAAGCATCATGATGAAAAGGAAAGCTTGAGACTTGGAAGATGTGGAGGGACACCCCAAAAACACATTCTTCACTTTTTTTTTAACAGTATAAAGAGTATTTTTATTATGTGTAGTATATTACAAGTTAATAAATTTTTATTTACAGAATTCAACATATGATCATTCCACTATTTAATTATCAAAGTCAACTTAGTTCCTCTGAAGCTTCAGACAAGATTTATCTTCAAGACAGATCTTTTAAAAAGAATCCAGGGAGCCAGTGTAGCTAAAGTGGTTGAGCACCAACATACAACATACAAGGTTTCAATCCCCGGCCCTGGTACCTGAAAAAAAAAAAGAATCCACAGCTGTTTTTCAGTCAGCCCTACACAATAAGCGTATAAAATTTATTTCCAGAAATGAGTTCTGGAGCCAGCTTCCTTCTGTTAGCTCTCCCTACATAATACATGGCGAATAACAACCCAGAAGGATTATTATTTGGATTATCCAGGTAAAGCATATTTGCAAGCAGCCTAGGCCTATACTGTCCAATAGCCATTACCAGATTTCAAAGATATATAGCATGAAAAAAATGTAAAATGTCAGTGATTACAGATTATATTAGAAAATAACATGTAATTTGCATTACAAGCTATGAATTGAAATAAAGTGAGAATGTTCCTTATAGGCTGAATGCTAGAAATGTAGCAAAAAGAAAGCCTAGTAGGAAGATTTTTTGTGGTCAACTCTACAGCAAATCAGAAACTGCATTCTAAAAGCCTTGGTAATGACCATCTCCACTTCTAAAATTTTCTTCAGACAGACTTTCAGGGAAGTCTTGGGAAGCCTTAAAAACCAGAGACATCTTGTTGGGACACATTGAAACCATATCTCTTTTCTCCTAAAATATTCTAGAATCATTTTCCTCATATTGAATCAATTAGACACATGATGTAAGAAATAGCAGGGTCCAGCTCTGAGCTTCCTGTCTGCAGCTTGCTGGCTGCTAGTGTCCAAGAAGGACCCTCCCAGCTCCAGGCTGTGCCTGGCTCCATGGTGACTTAAGTGAGAAGAGAGGAGTGAGGGGGAGGGCAGTTCATGCTAAGTGTCTTCACAAATTTAGGGGCTCCTAGAGAATACCAGACAAAAGGCTTCTTTATCAAAACCAAGATTTACCTGGATAAAAAACTTTATTTGGTTCAGAACAAATGGTGGATGCAACATTTGAGCCCAAGTTTGAGTCCCTTGTTTCTGAGAAGTGGATGATGTTCTAAAGATAAGGCTTTCAGACCCTAGTAAAAGGTGAAAAAAATAGATGGAAAACAAGATCTGTTTGGCGCAGACTCTCTTGAGCAGTGTAAGAATGAAAATCAAATGGAAATAGGAATGAACAATGATATTTGTAAACTCTAAAGAAGTATACCCATTTACATTACTTTTAGAAACAACCAGTGATCATGTGACCTCTATAAGAGGTTCTTGAGCAAAGTTTGCAACTTCTTGAAGCTTCAATTCCCTCATGGAAATAATGGTCCATCCACATGCATTTATTACCAAGACTGCATGATACAACATACGTGCCTAGCACAGCAATGACATTTATAAGTAGAGCTATTATTATTCACTAGAAGATACAATCCCATCTTCAGTTTTATGACAAACCAAGAAAATCTTTCCCTAAATTAAAATTCACAGTTTGTAAAGGTCTTTCAAGTACAGGTTAATGCCATTTAAATCAAGGCAACTCCTGAAATTCCACATAAAATCCTCAAGTAGGTGGAAGGAGAGTGGGGGAGGATGCATTTGAATGGCTACTTGATGTGATGATACTAGAGGAGAGGTGGAAGTGGTGTTTGGAGGGTTCAAGAATTGGACTTTAAAGTTCTTCCAGGCCTAAACTCCCGTGGCATATAATTCTACGATCTGCTTTATTACCTAAAATTTCATGGGCGGAGGTAAAGAGCAGAAGAGACCAGAGACTCATCCCAGCACAAAACCATAGTTAACCCCATGCCACACCCAGGAAGGGCACACTTTTTGTTCCTAACACATGGTTAGCCCCATGCCACACCCAGGGTGGGCACACCATTCATTCCTCCTCAGAGAGAGGCACTCGCTCCCTCCTGGCTGACACAGCAATGCTGAGCAATAATTTCCTGCCTCTGTCCATGTCCTCTAGTTAGTCCCCTCCCATACTGACTGGTTTGCCCATGTGACTTGTATTGGTTAATGAGACAAGAGCAAATGTGACATAAGCAGGCTCTTGAAAAGGGTTTGTATGTTGGGGCTTGCCCTCTCTAGGTGCTTTTGGGAACCCTGCAATCATCAAGATTGAATGAGCGCAGGCTAACCTGCTGGATGATGAGAGACACCTGGCCGGGTCATATCCTTTCCCAACTGGCATAGAGCCAAGAGCCAGACATATGAGGCCACCAGGGACCAACCAGAGAAAGGGAAGTTTATAAGGCAAGATCTGAAGGATGATAGAATTTAGTCTGTTCGTTTCTCTGGGTCCACCAGTACCCAGTATCAAACCAGTAATTGCCACTTAAGGGGGGTATACTGGTGTCAGGCAAGCAACTGAAACCCACCTCAAGAGACTAATAGATATCAAATGATATCTAGCAAAACCTCCTTGGTAGACATTCATTGATTGAGTGGTCAGCTGGCACAAAACAATGCTTGCAACATTCCTGCGGTAAACTATACTCAGGATTTGAATCTGTAGTAAAATGAAATTTAAAACCCAAATATAAAAATGGTTCAAAATTAATTTAAAATCAAAATCCTATTTTACTCTTTAACATTAATTTATAAAAAATCTAGGAATAATTAAAATGTATTCATGAATGAATCCGAACAGTTCTTTTTATCACAAACAATGAGCATGCAAATGTCTAAGACTGGAGCACCCTTACAAATTAGGGCCAGAAGCAAACCTCAATGATGAATTCAGTCATTAAGGTAGTCTCAAGGTTAACTCTTAAAAATCTTAAGTTAGAACTTAAAATGAAGGACTCCTATATTTGGCAATGTTGTAACACATTTCTTTATGTCTCAAGAGACTTAGTTACTACTACACATTTGAATAATTCTAAATAGCAGTGCATGATTCACTTACTTTGATACTGTATTTGTAAAGTGAAAAAGGGATGAGAAACCAGACCACTGAAGCCTTTTAACATCATTAACTCTTGACCCTTTTAGTAAAAATTGCATGTGGGCCTGAAGTATACAAGGGATACACAATAAGAAAAACATCCTCATCTCACTCCGCTTAATTGTCACACAACATAACACATGCTTCTTAACCTTTACTTCATAAAATCACCACTTTACACTCTTTCACTCCATTTTAAATTCCTGCTGCTAATTCTCTTGTTGGGATTTGCTATATTAATCACTATATAGGTTTATCTACTCAGAGAAGAGATTGTGATCAATTTTGGAAATTCATTCAATAGATTTCTGCTATATTTATTTCCTCTCCCCATTATTTATTTAGTTAAGCCATGAAGCCTCTGAAAGATATGTTTTCTATATCTTTTCTAGCTTCTTCAGCATTTAATATGGTGATATGTATTCAGTAGGGACTTAATAAATGCTTGTTGTACTGTCATATTTAATCCTTAGTCTTGGGATGTGTCTGCATCCCTCCTTTTCCCTAACTTCTTTTCTCTTAGTAAATTTTGGGGGAAGAATGTGACCAATATACGCTCAGAATCTGTGAGGGAGTTTTGAATCGGGGTGCTTTGGTTTTTATGTATTTTGTCTTCTTTTTAACTGGCTGTATTTCCATGACTATAGATACTTCCCTAGAGACCCAAGCAAGATACTTTCTTCTTGGCATTTCATGCTCTTCTCTTTGAGTCTCCATTCCTTCCTATGCACAAGAACCAGTACTGACTCACCTGTGTGGCCTTCTCTGGGTCGATTTTGCAAGTGGAAAGGAATTTATTGCTTCAGTGATTTGGATAAATACAATCAGGTGGTTTCACTACACATTCAAAACTGTGACCAAGTAATCACTGAAAAAGGTCAGAGAGGAGGGAGGCAAAACTAGAAATGATGGAATGCGCTTACATTTTTAATTTCCCTGGTAGATTCACTTTATGAATTTTCAAATTTTGTCTAAGACCTCCTCTTTCACTGAGGATTATTTGGATGTGTGGTGTTTCATTTCCAAGTGTTTGGAGATCTTGTTAACTTTCTTTCATTGATTTCTAATTTAATTCCATTATGATAAGATATTTTAATTCATAATATTGTATTTATGATCCTCCCAAGATATGGTTTTCTTGGTGAATGTTCCTTCTGTGCTTGAAAAGAATGTGTTTTCGGCAGTCATTGGATAATGTCGATTAGATCCTGTTGATGGTGTTGTGAAGTTCCTTTATATCCTTGCTGATTTCTTTCTAGTGGTCTGTCAATAACGGAAAGAGGGGTGTTGAAGTCCTCAACTATAACTGTGATTTCTCTATTTCTCTTTCAGTTTTGTCAGCTTTTTGTTTTTTGGGTATACATTTTGCATCTCTGTTGTTTGGTTCATACTTATTTAGGATTGCTCTCTTCTTGTTGGATTGATCCTTTTATCATTATGCAATGTCCTGGTGATTTTCTTTGCTTTGAAGTCTATTTTATCTGATATTAGTATAGGCAAGCCTTCTTTCTTTTAATTAGTGTTTGCATGGTTTATCATTTTCCATTCTTTTATTTTTTTAATTAATACATTTTTTATTTTTTAAAGAAGCTTTAGGTGACTTAAATGTTACATCAAAATGTAGGGGATTCCATATACCCTACCCACTCCCCCTCCCACATTTTTCCACATTAACAACATCTTTCATCAGTGTGGTATATTCGTTACAATTGGTAAACATATTGAAGCATTGCTACTAACCATCAACTATAGTTTACATTATAGTTTACACTTTGCACTACACATTTTTATAGATTTTGATAAAATGTATAATGGCCTGTATCCATCACTACAGTGTTATGCAGAACAATTCCAATGTCCATTTTTGTATTTTTAACCTACCTATGTCATTATATTTTAAGTGAATTTCTTATAGAAAACATATAGTTGGGTTTAGGGGAAGTTTTATTTTCCTTTACTCTGCTCACATTTCCTGGCCATAATCTCTTCCTCTCCTATTTTTCTAATTTGCTATGTATTTTTGGTTTAGCAGTTATGACACTTTGTTTTATGTATGTATTTAAATGTGATTATGAGGACAGACTTTCCCATCTTTGAATCCCCACATAGAAAACAGGCAAATTTTGGTGACTTGAATTCATTATAGCACTGCTTTTAAATGAACTGTGGTTCTATTTCCTTTTTAAATGGTAACCTCAAGTTTAAATTTCCTGGAAGAAATCAGAGATTTTACATTATAAATAATTTCATCCTTAGATTACTCAAGAAAGTTATATATATATGTTTGGTTGCTATATGCAAAAAACTTTAGTTCTGTCAAAGGGAAATCTTATATCAGAGGCTCATACTCTGGAGATCTGAAACCTGGATCTAATTTTAAAAAACATGAAAACTTCTTGGATGAATTAATGTAAGTTATTAGATGATGAATAACTGTAGGAAGAGGGGAGTGAGAAGACACAAGTGAGAACCACTTGCATTGCAGATCTGTGTTCATCCTCTGCAACAGATCCAATATTATTCTTCCCTTCTTTTTTTTTTATTAAAAGATTTATTTATTTTATTTTATCCCCCCCCTCCCCCGGTTGTCTGTTCTCTGTGTCTATTTGCTGCGTCTTGTTTCTTTGTCCGCTTCTGTTGTCGTCAGCCGCACGGGAAGTGTGGGCGGCGCCATTCCTGGGCAGGCTGCATTTTTCTTTCGCGCTGGGCGGCTCTCCTTACGGGTGCACTCCTTGCGAGTGGGGCTCCCCTACGCGGGGGACACCCCTGCGTGGCACGGTACTCCTTGCGCACATCAGCACTGCGCATGGGCCAGCTCCACACGGGCCTCCTCGACCCGCGGCTTGAACCGCGGACCTCCCATGTGGTAGACGGACGCCCTAACCACTGGGCCAAGTCCGTTTCCCTCTTCCCTTCTTTATAAACAGTTGTGTTGTAGGATTGCCCCTCATGTATTGTTAATAGCAAAATATAAATAACAATGGCAACTGTACTATCTTTGATTAAAGTAGGGATTTCTGGTATCTCATAAAATAATAGCCTCACTGACCAAAATTAATAATTTTCTTGAAAATGTTTTAACAACATATATACTGTTGTTACATCAGTAAATAGGTTGCTCTTAGTTCAAGGGTTACAAACTTAAATACCCATGAGTCAAGGAAATAAATGTATTAAGTGAGTCAAAGGTTACTAAGGAGTGGTGAAGACTGTGGCAAAGTAGTCAATACATGTTCCATCTTAAGGCATTCAGGGAAGTGGCTATGGCTCAAGTGATAGGGCCTCCACCTACCATATGGGAGGACCCGCATTCAATCCCTGGGGCCTCCTGGTGAAAAAGAAAAGAAAGCATGCCTATGCAATGAGCCAGTGCCCATGTGGTGAGCCGAGTGCCTGTACAGTGAGCCACGTGCCCATGCAGTGAGCCGAGGCCCGTGTGTGTGCCTGCACAGCAAGCCAAGTGCCCATGTGGTGAGGTCCATTGCCCATGCAAGTGCCCATGTGGCGAGCCAGGTGCCCATGTGGTGAACCCAGTGCATGAGCAAGTGCCTGTATGGCAAGCTGAGTGCCCGCATGGTGAGCCGAGTGTCCGTGTTGTGAGCCGAGTGCCCGCATGAGGGTCCACGTGGCGAGCCAGTGCCCACACATGTGAGTCATGCAGCAAGATGATAACACAACAAAAGAGAGACGAAGGGGAGAGTCAAGGTGAAGCACAGCAAAGACCAGGAGCTGAGGTGGCACAATTGACAGGGAACCTCTCTCAACATCAGAGGTCCCTAGAATCGAATCCCAGTGAATCCAAGAGAAGAAAGATGAGAAGACAAAAAGAGAAATAGATTTAGAAGATCACATAACGAATGGACACAGACAGCAAAAATAAAACCAAAAACAACAGCAGGAAGGGGCAAAGGGAGGGGTAAGTGGAGGAGATGGGGAGGGGAACAGAAGGGGGAGGGGGAGGGGAAATAAATAAATAAATATTTTTAAAAAAAGGTATTCAAATTAAAGCATTTTAAAGCACTGTGAAGACCAAACAAAACATGTCTCTGGGCCATGCCACCTTTTGTGGCACCACTGATTTTATTAATTGGCCATTTCAGTGGGAAAGAAAATCACTCCTTCTTTGTCATGTTCAGGCAGCCTTTACCTCACATTTAATTTTCATATTTTGGATTCAAGTGGAATCTCTACATATTCAATCATCAAATGGAGAAATGGAAGCTTAAAATCCATAGGAATAGGAAAAAAAAAATTAGGGTTCCAAAGGGCCTAAATCAATTGCTATTTTCACTTTAAAACTTATTCTGTATGTGACCATGTATTATCTTTCTTCCAGTTTAAGGATGACACCACTAAATCAATATGCATTTTAATCTAGATCGGGGGTTGGCAAACCTTGTCTATAAGGGGCCAGATAGTGAATCATTTGGGCTTTGCAGACCATATGGTCTCTGTCACAACTACTCAGTTCTCTTGTCAAAGTGCAAAAGCAGGCACAGACAATATGGAAACAAATGGGTGTGGCTGTGTTCCAATAAAAACCTTATTTATGGACACTAAAATGTGTGGCTATGGACTTTGTGATAATAATTTCAAAGTAAAACACAGGATATTAAAATTTTAAATACATAAATATAATTAATATTTAATAGTTACCAAAATCTTTGAGGTTTAGCCAAATTTGATAAATCCCACTGAATGTTTTCAAATTGATTTGAAGAATAGGCAATATTATGCCTCAAGGAGAACTGGTGATATACAAAGGGTGGGCAGTGGGAGTGTCTGCTACTGTGGGAATGCATGTCACTTCCACTGTGTTGCTGTGCATGGTCATAATAAAAGTAGACTGATTTTAGTCAGTCTTACTATTTTTAAATTGTCTACAGTCCATGAATCCTATTACTGCCTGTACTCATTGACCTTACACCATGGGACAGACAGTTCCCACTCTCCCACCCTTGGAATGCCACTGGGGCCAGCCTACATGATGTTTGTCTCCATGGTGTAATTTCAGGGGTACAGGGAAGCCTTATCCAAGTATATCCTAAGATACCTGAAATTCTACCACTAATAATAGAAATACTAATACTGATAATAATTCGTAGCGGTACTATTTGTTGATTGCCTACTGTGCTCCAGAATCTGTAAGTTGAATGCTTTATTTATATGGTAGAATGAGGAAATGATGGGTCAGAGAGATATGTATTCACACACATAACCATGTTGTGTAATAATTAATTACTATAGTTTGATTGTTAAACAAGATCACCCTTTCTAACCCCTAAAAATATTTAACAGTGTTTGAATATTAAAAGTGAACTATTAGCATGTGGTTTAAGATAGTTCTGGTCAAATAGAAAAATTTCAGCATCAAACAGGTAAAGGGCCTTATAAAATATATTTCCTTGTTTCCAATATAAGGTAACACAGATGTTTTATCTTATTCTGAAGTCTTTTTATATAATTTTTAAAAAATTTGTATAATTATTATCGTAATTGTTCACAGTATATAACATTCTCTCATGTAAATACCACATAATGATGTACCAACAGCAATGGATATATGTATACTCACAAAAATCTTTTGTGTCCCCTTCTAACATCATTGAGGGAATACCCAGGTGCTATCACAGCTTACAGGGCATGAATGAGGTGGCACATGGGGAAAAAGTAACAGAAGCAGCGATAAAAATAAGGGATGCACAATTTAAAAATGGGCAAACGACTTAAATAGCTATTTCTCCAAAGAGATTATACAAATGGCTAAAAAGCACATGAAAGGGTGCTCAACATCATTAGCCATCAGGGAACTGCAGCAAGTATGGCAAAATATTAATATTAAATACATCTAGCTAGGGGCTAGATAGGTGGTTTTTATATTATTCTCAACATTTCTCCATGTATTTGAAACAGTGCATAAAATAAAAAAAGAATCTCCATTTTCTCTGCTCAGGGGATGTGTTGATTATGGACCCTGCTATGGGGTACTGTGAATGTCAAGTGGAGTCTATTATATCAGGAGTTCCCAAAAGTACTTGATCTTGGGGCCCTTATTTTCAAAAAGCGTCTTGAGGGATCAGGGCTCTCAGAACACTTTGGGAAGCAGTGGTCTAAAAGATGATATACTCCATCATCAAACACTCAATGTCATTATTAGCCACCATCCCCAAGTGAAGACACAGACTTAAGGTTCTAAAGGGTTGACCATAGTAGTCGTGCTTGATAGTTAAAGTTAGGCGATTTAGTTCTTTAGGTAGTTCAAAGTTGGTAGGTATTTTGGGGTCCCCAATACCTCCCCCACTTTCAGAAATTCACTAGAAGGACTGACAAAAAGGACTCATGGGACTCAGCATATAGTTGTACTCAGGGCTAAGGCTTATTATAGCAATGCAGTAAGGATACATGGCTGAATCATAAGGGACAATGAAGTCTGGAGGGATCCATGTGCAGGCTCTTTATTGCTCTCCCTCCCATGAGCACAGCACACTCTTCCCTCAGCAATGAAAATGTAACCATATGTGTGCAATGTTTCCGCCCAAGAAAGCCCTTTGAGACTCAGACTTTATGACTTTTATTGGGGGCTGGTCCTAATAGGCACCCTCTGCCTGCCACGTACCAAAATTCCAGAGGCCCAAAAGGGAAGCAGGTGTTCAGCACAAACCACATTGTTTGTACAGCTTAGGCATAGTAAACACTCTTATCAGTTAGGAAATGTGGGAAACACTCTTGAAATCCAAGTTCCTAGATGCCAGCCAAGGGCCAAGCTTGCCAACAGGCCTTTCTAAACCTAACAGTCTCAGGCTTGCTATGTTAACTCTTTCCTACTCAGGAGAGTTGGCTGAAACTCCAGATAATGGAATCAGAAGTGTTAAGGATCTTGATGGGCTAAAATAATGAGGTAAGACCAACAAGGAGAAGCCTATTAAAGGAAAAATGAGAGCCTTGCATTCTAGTTCAAAAGATCAATTACTAGTACTAGATAGAGGAGACCTAGCTTGATGGCAATTATTATGAAAAATACGCAGGGGAATTGCTGTTCAGTATAAATTAACAGCGTTAACTGAGCCACTGGAAAAATTAATGGAATCTTATTTTAAATTGATGCAAGTGTCATGTCCAGATCAATGGAGGTAGCACTCCAATAGTATTCTGAAATGATTGAACATCATTTGTACAAATATATGTATTTTTATGCCTTTATTTTAATACAGAGATAAAGAAAGAAGAGACTTGTAGTGGGCAGTGTGGGTCACTTGGCTGACACTGGCATGTGAGCAGTCTTACCATGTTTGAAATGAGGTTTTAAAAGGTTTTATATGAATCATGGTTATTCTCCTTTGCTCCATTTGGCAGAATTGGGACCAATGGTGGCAGCTTGCACCATTACAGATGCAGAGTCAATACAGAAAGCAATTAGAGTGAACTTACTGGTATTCTACTGTAGACTTATTGTGACTCTAGCAATGGAAGAAAGTATACCATTGTTGTGGAGACAGTGGCCACTGGAGTTGCTGAAAGCAGGGAGAGGGGAAAAGAGGTGTAATATGGGGCATTTTCGGGACTTGGAGTTGTGCTGAATGATACTGCAGGGTCATATGCAGGACATTATATACCCTGCCATAACCCATGGAATGGACTGGGAGAGAGTGTAAACTACAATGTAAACTATAATTTATGCTGTGTATCAGTGCTCCAAAATGTATTAATCAAGTACAATGAATGTACCACACTAATGAAGGAAGTTCATGATATGGGAAAACTGGGGGGGTATGGGGAGTGGGGCATATGGGAATTTCCTCTATTTTTTAAGGTAGAATTTTGTGTGATCTATGTATCTTTTAAAAATAAATAAAAAATATATTTTAAAAAAGCAATTAGAAATTCCCAACTTTGGAATTAGCTGACTTGGTCAGGAATGCATTCCCCAATACTGGAAGTATTCACACAGCTGGATAAACATCTATCACTACACTGGATGAGACATTTTAGAAGATCTGTAGAGTCCCTTTCTATTATAAAATCCTTTACCTTATGGTTTTATTCATTTAGATATTTTCCATTGTACCTATGGCTTAGACTGCTGAATTTTAAAAATAAATAAAAAATATATTTTAAAAAAGCAATTAGAAATTCCCAACTTTGGAATTAGCTGACTTGGTCAGGAATGCATTCCCCAATACTGGAAGTATTCACACAGCTGGATAAACATCTACCACTACACTGGATGAGACATTTTAGAAGATCTGTAGAGTCCCTTTCTATTATAAAATCCCTTACCTTATGGTTTTATTCATTTAGATATTTTCCATTGTACCTATGGCTTAGACTGCTGAATGAATAGACAAAGTAAAGCAAGAGTGATCTTTGCCTAGTGTCTTTGACTTGTATTCTGAGTGTTGCATTAGGACCGATGGCAATACTCACAAGCACCACGTGCTTATTCCCTAATATTTCCTCATAAAGAAGGGTCTTAAATTTAGAGCCAAGACCTTTTTCCTTGGCCATGTTCACACTTGAATTTTCCAACTCTAGAATTAATCCTTTAGGATTATATGGTAAACGTCAAGACACTATCAGTGAGGGACCCTGCTCAATCTTAGATGTGATTCCAGGGGATGCCAGAAAGTTCCTTAGTCCCAGCTGACTAGACCTTCTCAGATTATACCATTAAAAATCCATTCCTCTGCATCTTGGAAATACGTTGACTTTCAGAAATCCCCTAATAAAAACAAATATCCCTGGTGGAAGTAATGCTTTAGTTGGTATAACCAAAATCAGAGGTCTCTAAATATTTGGTCATGTACATTTCAGTAAAAAAAAAAAATGAGCATGTTATATATACATTTTGTATATATACATTTATTTACATATTTCTTGAACTCCCTTGACTCATTCTCATTCATACTTCCTTAAACAAAGTACAGCCTTGTCTCATCTAGCTTTCTGCCTACTCTGCAACAACTATTCCCTGCTATTGTATTTGACTAGAACAAAACCCACAACCATGCTAATGGGTTTCTCTTTAAATTTATACTGCAGGTGTCAAGTGGTCCCTTAATAGAGCTGGGAAATCGGACTATTCTCTCCTAATCTAGTCACTTTCCCTAAAGTGCAGCTCAAACTTTAGCATGCTATAAATCACCCTAGGATCTTGTTAAGTGCAGCTTCTGATCCTGCCATGGAGCCTGGGCATCTGAAATTCTAACCAGCTTCCCGGTGAGGCTGACACTGCTGGACTTGAGTAGCAAGCTCCTCGATGACTACTTTATACTTTAACATCTCTATTCAAACTTCTAACACCTCCTCTCCCATCCCCACTCCCAGCCAGTGATATGCATTCTACTGCACTGAGAAAGCTGCAACAATCAGAAAACTGCTCAGACTAGAGACTCTTTTACTCACCTCCCAACATCTGGATCCGTTTACACTGCGTTCCTACTTGTTATATAAATGAATCATCTGCATCCCCATTTGTTATAGATTGAATTGTGTTCACCCCTAAGGACATGTTCAAGTCCTATATCCCCCGAGTCCCGTGAATGTGAACTTATCTGTAAATAGGACCTTTGCAGATGTTATTAGTTAAGAGGAGGCCAAACTGCATTAGTGTAGATCCTAATCCAGTATAACTAGTGTCTTATAAAGATTGGAAATTTGTACACAGACAGAATAAGACATGGCCATGTGATGGTATAGAGACTTAAGTTAAACCATGGATTGCCGTAAGCCACTACCAGAACCCTACAGGCTTCAGAGAGAGCACAGCCCTGGCAATATCTTTTTTTTTTTTAAGATTTTATTTATTTATTTCTCTCCTCACCCCCCACCCCCAGCACTTGCTGTTTTCTTCCTGTGTTTATTCGCTGTGTGTTCTTCTGTGTCTGCTTGTCTTCTCTTTAGGCAGCACCAGGAACCGATCCTGGGACATTCCAGAGTGGGAGAAAGGTGCTTAATCTCTTGCAACACCTCAGCTCCCTGGTCTGCAGTGGTCTCTTATTGTCCCTCTTCTGCATCTTTTTTTGTTGCACCATCTTGCTGTGCCAGCTCTTGTTTGGGTCAGCTCACCGTACAGGCCAGCTTACCTTCACCAGGAGACCCCAGGAATTGAACCTTGTGTAGTAGATAGGAGCCCAATCATTTGAGCCACATCCGCTTCCTAACTGGTAATACCTTGATTTTGGACTTCTTGCCTTCAGAAATATGAAACAATAAATTTCTGTTGTTTATGTCAACAAGTCTGTCATACTTTTAAAAAACTTTTATTTTCAAATACTTTCAAACTTATAAGATAGTTACAAAAGCATACAAATCCCATACAGAGAACTCCAATATATTGCTACCCCCTTCCCCAGATCCTCAAATGTTAACATTTTGTCACATTTGCTGTGTCTTCTATCCATCCATCCATCCATATTCTGAACACTTGAGGGTAGGTTATATACGTCAAGCTCCTTGAACACTTATTACTGCCATGTACATTTCCTAAGAACAAGGTTATTCACTTACGTAACCTCTTAAGTGCAGTTACCAAGTTCAAGAAATTTAACATTGATAATAAGCTTATAGTCTCTATTCCAGTGTTTTTCATATGTCCCAATAATGTCCCTTTGAGCTTTCTCTCTTCCCTTGTTAGATCCCATCCAGATCATGTACACATTTAATTGTCATTGTCTCTTTAGGTGCTCGCTCTTTTTTTTTTTTAACTGTGGAAACATATATACAACACAAACTTTCCCATCTCAACTACTCTCAAGCATACCATTCAGTGAGATTAATCACATTCACAATATTGTGGTACCTTCACCACTTCCATTACTAAAACTTTGCCATCTCCCCAAAAAGAAACTTTACTCCTATTATACATTAACTACCCATTCCCCCTGCCTCCTGCCCCTGGCAACCTCTACTCTATTTCTGTTTCTATGAGCTTGCATATTCCCTGATATTTCCTATGTAGTTACTATAAGGCTTAAATATAATATGCTATGTCTATAATAATCTCATTTGTTTGGCACCAACTTAGCTGCAATAACATACACAAACTATGTTTCTATACCCATCTGTCCCCCCACTTTTATGTAGCTCTTTTCACAAATTACGTGCTTATAAATTATGAATTCAAAACCATAGATTTATTGCATGTTATGCATTTGCCTTTGAGAAGGAAGTAGAAAGTGAAGTTACAAACTAAAATATAATAGTAATGTCACTTATATTTACCCATGTTATTACCATCATGGAGATACTTATTTCTTCATGTGGCTTCAATCTGTTGTTTACTGTCCTTTCCTTTCAACCTGCAAAACACTCTTTACCATCTCCATTTGCCCGTCTGGTGGTGGCAAACTCCCTCAGCTTTGTTTTATCTGGGAATGTCTTTTTTTTTAAGATTCATTTTTATTTCTCTCCCCTTCCCTGCCCCAGTTGTCTGTTCTCTGTGTCCATTTGCTGCGTGTTCTTCTTTGTCCGCTTCTGTCGTTGTCAGCAGCACGGGAATCTGTGTTTCTTTTTGTTGCATCATCTTGCTGTGTCAGCTCTCCGTGTGTGCGGTGCCATTCTTGGGCAGGCTGCGCTTTCTTTTGCGCTGGGCGGCTCTCCTTATGGGGTGCACTCCTTGTGCATGGGGTTCCCCTACACGGGGGGCACGCCTGTGTGGCAGGGCACTCCTTGCGTGCATCAGCACTGTGCATGGGCCAGCTCCACACAGGTCAAGGAGGCCTGGGGTTTGAACCGTGGACCTCCCATGTGGTAGACGGACGCCCTATCCACTGGGCCAAGTCCACTTTCTATCTGGGAATGTCTTAATCATGTCACTACTATTCTCAAAACCCTCGAAGGCTCCCCACTGTACTTGCCAGAGTCCTTACCAGATCCTACCAAGGTGCTATATGAGCTGCTGCTCCCAAAATCCAGCAATTACATCTTTGACCCAGAGGGATTTTTTCTTTAGAGTGGTCAGGGTGTATCGGAAATATAGCTATGGGAATATTGAGTCAGGGGATACATTTAGTTTGGGTGTCTGAGATATAGTCATAGTTCACAGTTCTGCACAGCGTTAAAGTTACTTCTAATTTTCTTAGTGTAAGCAGTGGCTTCCAAGAGTACTCCTCTTGCCCACTGGCTGATTTGTCTGGAGTTTCAACATGAAGATGCAAAGCCTGATGATGTCTGGTAATATAAACATGTGTTATGGCTCCCAGACCCTAGAAGTATGTGGGTAGTGTGGGAGACGCAATCACTGAAATGTTTGGCACTAAAAGCTAGCATGTGGAAAAATCTTCCAATCAGCAGACATGTAAAATTGTAAGTAGTGTGGTTCGCTCACATCAATACTTATCAAGAGAGAAGTTCTCTCTTATCAGGAGCATATTCAAAAGTGCAGTGTATCCAATTTTAAAACACCATAATTCAGGGTCTTTGGTGTTTATGGTATTTGTCAGGTTTGTAAAATTTGTAATTTGTTATGATTTCTTTTCTCATTCTATGCAAATGTTGAATGTTATGCCTATTTGCATCCCTGTAAATTTGAATGCTTTTTCTTAAGGAGGAACCCAAAAATTATTTAAGCTTCAGGCCCTAAAAATCTGGCTCCACCCTTACTCTGACATCAACTTCTATCCAGTCTTCCCCTGCACACTCCTGTGCCTGCCTCCCACATACAAGTCCTTAGCATCAGCTATGCAGGCCTCCTTGCTCTTCCTTAGACAATCCTGGCATGCCCCTGCCTCTGCACTGAGTCATTCCCTCTGTCTGGAGCCCTTTTCCTCCAGACATCACATGGCTTGCTTTCTCCCCTTTTTAAAAACTTTCCTCATATTTCACTGTCTCCATCAGACCAGCCCTGTTCATTCCTTTTAAAACTGTAGCTCATTTTGTACACACTCTTGAACCTTTCTCTCTTTAGCATTTTCACCTTTTGAGCATAATCAAGGCTACAAGTTTACTGAATGACCACTGGAGCGGGAAGATCTCAAACCCAGGAAGTTGGAGTGAGGCTCTCAAGATGGCCAGAGGGTTAAAGTGGATTATAAAGGCAATTAGGGGATTCCCAAGTGGGGATTTTCAATTTTTCAATAACTGGTTGATACTTAAGTTCTTCATTACATTGGAGGGTCTTACAAAGCAGGAACAGATATTCGTTGGTTAGTATAGCATGCTTGTCCATTTTTTTAAAAGATTTATTTATTTCTCTCCCCTCCACCCCCACCCCCACACCACCCCCACCCAGGTTGTCTATTCTCTGTGTCTATTTGCTGCGTCTTGTTTCTTTGTCCACTTCTGTTGTTGTCAGCAGCACTGGGAATCTGTTTCTTTTTGTTGCATCATCTTGTGTCAGCTCTCCATGTGTGTGGCACCCTTCCTGGACAGGCTGCACTTTCTTTCACACTGGATGGCTCTCCTTACGGGGCGCACTCCTTGCGCGTGGGGCTCCCCTACACGGGGACACCCCTGCATGGCACGGCACTCCTGCGTACATCAGCAGTACACATGGTCAAGCTCCACACAGGTCAAGGAGGCCCGGAGTTTGAACCGTGGACCTCCCATGTGGTAGACAGACGCCCTAACCACCGGGCCAAGTCCACTTCCCTGCTTCTCCATTTAAATAGGCTATCTCTACCTGACCAAGACCAGCTAGTCATAAAATGTTGCAAAAATTGCAATTTTGTTGACACTGTTCCACTCTACAAATTCTCTCCCTTGGCCTGTTTTTATCTTTAGAAAAGTCCTGCCATGTCTTAGAAAGGGGGCTGCTCCTGGCAACACCCAATGCAGGTGGTTGTTTTATTTTTATTTAACAATTGTTATATTAGATAGATGGATAGATAGATTGCTAAATGCTATTAATAACTAAGCTATTATGTTTAATGTTTCTTGCCTGTCCTTGCACACTACAATACACTCAAAAATATTTGTTGAGCGAATAAAACTCTCTTTATATAGTAATCTGTGAATTATGTACACATGTAAATATGTGTATATAAAATACTCCCTTTTGGGAAGCAGACTTGGCCCAGTGGATAGGGCGTCCGTCTACCACATGGGAGGTCCGTGGTTCAAACCCCAGGCCTCCTTGACCCGTGTGGAGCTGGCCCACGCACAGTGCTGATGCGTGCAGGGAGTGCCGTGCCACTCAGGGGGTGCCTCATGTAGGGGAGCCCCATGCGCAAGGAGTGCGCCCCGTAAGGAGAGCCACCCAGCACAAAAGAAAGTGCAGCCTGCCCAGGAATGGCGCTGCACACACGGAGAGCTGACACAACAAGATGACGCAACAAAATGAAACAGATTCCCGTGCTGCTGACAACAACAGAAGCGGACAAAGAGAACATGCAGCAAATGGACACAGAGAACAGACAACTAGGATGGGGGTACAGGGGAAAGAAATAAATAAAAAAATAAATCTTAAAAAAAAAATGCTCCCTTTTAAACAAAAGTGAAAACAATTTCTTCTGTAGCTGAAAGGGAACACCTCACCAGGAATGTGAATGTATGAAGGAAACGTGAATCTTCATTTGATAAGCAATAAGGAAATATTGTAGTGTTCAGTTGTAGATTCCTACTATGAAAAATGGCAGAAGAATTTTCATAGTTGAGTGATATTATGACAAAAGGCTACCTTTCAAATGAAATACCTCATTAACATGGTACTCTGATTAGGAAACCAGAGTATACTATCTTGGCCATTAGTTAGAACAATGAGGAAAATGAGTATAGCAGAAAATGTTAAATGCTTTGAGTATAGGATACAAACCAAACATCTGAAATAGTTGTTTATTAACTTCTTTCTTGTCTGGTATTTTTCAGGGTAATTTTTCCCTGCCTAAGAAGTGAAGATAATTTTTCTACATCTATATAATACCATATCATCAAAGGCTACATTTCTATCACAATGCAGGAGGGGATGGCAACAGGATCCTCACAGATGTTAATTTGGCTTATGTCTCAGATCTTCAGGAAAAATCTTCCTCCTTGTCTTCAAAAAAGTAAGATATAATTAATATCTATATAGTCTCTTGTGTTTTCATACAGCTGCTTCAAAGCAAATTCTGTCACTGTGCAAAGAGCTGAAGAAGAAGTCGTGTTTCTCATTTTGCTGAAACAGAAGGAAAGATTCAGGCATAATGCTTACTGCTTGGCTTAGCAAGTAAACTGGGGGCACTTACATACTTTCCATAGTTCTGTGGAAATTTGAATTTCAAGAACAAGTATCCCCTATGAGGATCAATTGCTGGTAAAAATTGTTGATGTCTAGTTGGTGAACATTTTTGCTCTCTGTTCATAATATAAATTCCTATTTTCAGATTCAGTTCTTGTCTCATCTTGACCCTTGGCAATTGTCAGCAAGCAGAAACTGCCTATTCACAGCAGGTCAGACTGGCAAGAGGGGACCTCCGATGGGTACCAGGCACAACTGATAGCTTGTGGGGCAGAGGGAGAGGGCTGCAGGTGCCAGGGCCTATGAGATTGCTCCATAATTTTCTTCCTTTGTTCAGCCAAGTGAACAAGACGCTAGTCTTGCTGCTTCCACTTTAGTCCCCAGTCTGCTCTCAACACAGCAGCCAGAGGGATCCTGTTGAAAACTGAATCAGATCATGTCACTCCACTGCATCACCTCTACCTTTAAGTTCTCATGTCACTCAGAGTAAAGGTAAAGTCTTTACAGTGGCCTGCAAAACCCTTCTTGACCTGAACCCGTTTTACCTTTCCAACCTTCTCTCCTATTACTCTTGACCTCTCTAACTCTACTCTGACCACAGTTGGTCTCCTTGTTGGTCCTAGAACACACTAGGTCCACGTCCCCCTCAGGTGCTTTGCATCTGCTGCCCCTCTGCCTGGAACTCTCTTCCCCCAGATTTCTATATGGTGCCCTCCCTCATCCTCTGTAAGTCTCTGCTCATAGGTCACCTTCTCACTGAGGCTTACCCTGACCACCACATTTTCATTTGTACCTTCCCCACACACATACTCACTTATAGTATCCCTTCTCAGCTTTATTTTTCTCCATAGCCCTTTATCACATCTAACATTCCATATTATTTTTCTTGATTATTTTTCTTTATCATCTGTCTTCTCTATTAGAATGTAAGCTCCAACAGAGCTTTGGTTTTTGTGGTGTGTGTACTGCTCATTGCTCTAACCCAAACAACTGGATTAGCACTTAGAATACAGCCAGGGCAGCCATCCATGCTGGTTTGCCCAGGACAATCCCAGTTATGCCTGTTATCCTGGCATGATTATTAACAATACCCCAAAGTGTTCACTTTCTGAAGTGTTGGATGATAACATGTATGATCACCCTACACAGAAGAGGTGCTTAGTAAATATTTGTCCCATGACAGGCTGCTCCCTCAGGGCTAGAGGCTTCTCCAGCTGTGGTGCAGGCAAACAGTACTGGGAGAAGAGCAGAACACCTGTTGATAAGAAGCAGTCAAGACTCAGAAATGGTGGCAGAGAAGACCAGTTGGCATTTGGAAGGGTAGTCTTTGGACCATGATCCATCATCCTCTGAGATTCAGGAGCAGAGTTCCAATTCCCAACCAACGAAGAGTACAGTGGGGTCACTGCACAGAGGACTTGGGGACTAGAAGGTTGACTGGGGCAGAAATGCATAATAGCATCCAAAGCAGAAATCCAGCCTTGTGAATTGGAGCTGAAGAGGGCAGCAGCCAGATAAGCACGTGTTCATCTTAAAAATAAGTTAACAAAAGGGCCCTTAATGATTTATTGTCTTAAAGACACACTTGGAACTTTTTACATATATGCAAAATCATTATTTTCTTAATAAAGACTGAAGCTCCTCTTCTATTTACCTTGTTAACTATGACTCTGTCTTCAAAATATATATTTGAATATCCTTTAAATGTATATTTCATATTGATTTCTGCTACTCTTTGTTTTTTTTTAGATTTTTATTTATTTCTCTCCCACCTTGTTGTTTGCACTCTGTCTGCTCTCTGTGTCCATTCGTAGTATGCTCCTCTTCTTTTTAGGAGGCACCAGGAACCAAACCCAGGACCTGTCACGTGGGAGGGGTGCACCCAATTGCTTGAACCACCTCCACTCCCTGCTTGTGTCTCTCATTGTGTTTCCTTCTTGTGTCTCTTTGTTGCATCATCTTGTTGCATCAGCTGACTGCACCAGGCCATTGTGTCAACTCGCTGTCTTGCTTGTCTTCTTTAGGAGGTACCAGGAACCAAGCTGGTACCTCCCATGTGGTAGGCAGGTGCCCAGCTGTCTGAACCACATCTGCTTCCCTGTGTTTCTTTTCTATTGCTGGCATAACAAGTTACCACAAACTTAGTGATTTTAAAAAACATAAATGTATTATCTCACAGTTCTGTAGGTCAAAAGTCTGGGTTGGCTCAACTAGTTTGTCTGCTCTGGGTCCCACCAGGCCAAAATCAAGATAAGGCCTGGGTGTATTCTCAGAGAATTCATTTCTTTCATATTCCTTCTACCTCTCTCCCCACCACTTGTTGTTAGCCAAATTCATTGATGTAAAAAAAATTTTTTCACATTTTTATTAGAAAAGTTGTCAGTTTATTGAAAAATCATGCATAAACTACAGAGTTCCCATCTATTACCCTATTATTAATATCTTACATTAGCATGGTTCATTTGTTGCTCTATAAAGGATCAGAAAGTGTTTTAGGCTTTGCAGATCATATGAGCTCTATTACAACTACTCAATTCTGTCATTGTACTGCTAAAGTAGCCATAAACAATAAATAAATGAGTGAGTTAAAAAAAAAAGAAAGATAAGGCCGGGGCTGTTATTACAGGCTTCAAAGTCAGCAGCAGTATGTCTAGTCACTCTCATGCTTTGAATCTCTCCGACCTCCCCTTCTACTGCATCTCTGAAGGACTTTTCTGCTTCCTTCTTCTGCTTTTCAGGGCTCATTTAATATACTGGACTCACATAGATAATTCTAGGACAATACCCCTAATTTAAGGCTAACTGCTTAGTAATTTGAATTACATCTACAGTATCTAAATTGTTGTTTTATTGAATAACCAGTAAATGGGAATCTTGGTGGGAGAGGTCACCTTTAGAATTCTGCCCACTATACTCCCCCTGTTTTAAACCTGAATTGCCTTCCAAATGTTTATTTTCAGTCACTTAATATTTCTTTACTTGTGAGTATGGGGCCCTCCCTGCCTTGCAGTTCCCAAAATTATGCCTGTAAAAGTGGTAAAAGGGGTAGGCAGAATCTTGGGTTGTAACTAAGGAATAAAAGAACCAACAAAACTAACATGGCGAAAACTGAGGTATAAGAGTCTCCAGCTTCTGGCTGGCATTCATTCCCTTTATTCCTTCCCACAAGCAGAAGGTTTAGTAAATAGCAAAATCATATTACAAAAATAAATGTCCAAGGTTCTTATTTACAAGATAGGATACAGGGATAGGAGGACATGCACAGAGCTCAGGAACCTCCAGCACAAGAGCATAATTGTCAAAATGGTGTGCCCAGGAAATGACTGTTTGGGCGGTGGTATTCGCAAAACCAAGACTCACAAGGTGCAAATTGCAACAGAGTGAGTATGGGTGAGGATGCTAAAAGTGGTTTTCTCTTTTTAAAGTGATTTTCCTTTCTAAAGAAGGCTTCTTTCTGGATAATGAAGAGAAAGGAAACACTAACTTAATCTATGGTGGGGCACCTGTCTCTTAGACTACCATATTGCACAGTAAACTAAATGAGACAACTATCTTGACCCTGAGGGGTAAAGGTATAATGTAAAAATACCAGAGATGCCGAGTTGCCTTTTATATATACTGTGTTGGTGATTTTCCAAAGAGATCTGGGCACAGAAATCTTTCATTCTAGATGTCTATAAACAAGACTTAATTACCTAACAGCAAATTTGACAATTTTCTGTAGAACAAGGGTTTCTCATTGCCCAGAATTTCTGGGGACATTTTTTAACTATATCAATCTAAGATTATATTTAGTGCCCTGTGTCAGGATTATTTTTAAATATTCCCAAAAGATACTGATCAATGTCATCATTTCTCTACCCCTATTGAAAGCCACTGAGGACAGCATGTTAACTTCAACATTTCATCCAAATTTCCATCCTGAGTTGAATATATTACTAAATCATTCAACTGAGGCCCTTCAGATCTGTCAATGTTTCACTTGTGACCCAGGGTGTGGAGGACAGGTCATGTGAGTAAGAAATGTGGAGGGCACTATGGAGGACAGTGTTACCAATTTGGCTGCTAAATGGATAGTGTCAAATAAAATCAAGCAACAGTGAGCCCTGTCTTTCTCTACAGTGAGCGTCCCCTTTGGCTGACCTTGGATGCAAGGCTGGCAAGCTGCCCAGCCCATCAGAGAGTGAAATAATTTATTGTAAGTGAATGCAGGAGTAAGAGGGAATGGAAAGGGTCAAGGACAAGGTTGAACTCGTATATCTGCTTGCCTCTGAAAAGAGGGGAAAGAACCATGTTTAGAAGAATTGAGACTTCGTCCTTTTTATCCTTCCTTCTTAAATTAAGATTGAATCCTTTTTTACAGAGGTAGTATTTTTGATTGATCTGGAAGCTCTAAGACCAAAGTAAATGACTTTTCTTGATGTCTTTATATTCAAAATTTGGCATACCCAAATAGCAACTCCTGAAACCTATTCTAAGAGCTGCTTTCACCAGAGCTCTGCCATTTCCAAACTTTGCAAGTCTTGTAGCCTCTCTGTGCCTCATCTGTAAAATGTAAATATAATAGTACTTATCTCATAGGAATAGTTTAAGGATTAAATGAACTCATAAATGTCAAGCACTTAAAATTGGGCCCGGCACAGGACAAATGTAAATTACTGTTGTTTTGTTGTGGTTGTTTTCCTTGCCCTTGGTCCTCCACCTCTCACTTTCCATCCCTCACCATACACAGACCGCAAGCCCCTTGAGCTTAACTAAGGGAGAAGGCAAAAGCTATCAACTGGATATAAAATAAACATTGAGATTCCCCAAAATGCCACATCCCTCCCGCCAAGCACAGTACCTCCAGCCTTCTCCCACTGACCATGGGTTTACTAACAAAATGTTGGGAAGGTGAAAGGATATCAAAGAGTTACCTTTAACAGTCTGGAAATGTGCCCTTTAGCCTTTAGAAATTAGGAAAGTGGAAACTAGCAAAAACAAAATTTAAATCATGTCAACATAATGCACAGACAATATCAGTCAGGATGGGCCAAGTCCTGTTCAGTAAGAAACTCAACATTGTAAAGTCATACAACAACAAGAGCTTATTTCTTGTTCACCTGGCCAGTCTGTCATGGAGAGGCTAAGGCCCTAGTCCACAGCTTCTTTCTCTGGCTGACTTAACGTTTATGAAGCAGCCAGCATCTGGAAATTTGCTGTACGGTCTCCACGGGCACAGAGAAAGGGAGATGGGACGAATCATGCACTGACTCATAAAGCTATAACTCAGAAGGGAGCCACTTTCACTCATACTCCTTTGGCTAAAACATGTCAGAAATCTCTACTTAACTTGAAGAGGGTATGGAGAAGGGCACTGCTACTGGATGTGCTCCAAGAGCACTGGAATATTTGTGAACCCTCCTAATGACTACAAACAGATAGATTGATAATGCTTCTGAAATAAAAGGCAAACTTTTTAAGTACTTTAAAATGTGGTGAAGGAAGCATCCCAACCTGTTGAGAAATTTAATGAACAACAGTGTGAGAGGACCACTCTCATGTATTTTGCTAATGTGAAAGGAACTCTAAATTGGTTTTCAGGCCCTGGGTTACAAAATGGTTCCCAATGAAGGATGCATACAAGATGGACACTCTGTGTGCTGACACAATCAGACTTCAGGCATGCGCAGCTTGGAGAAAGAAACTTAAAGCCTAGAAGAGAAATAGGACTGAGAAAAAGTAATCTAAGCTCTAACCAATCAGTAGCAAACAAGTTTTCTATTGCCTCCATGTTCTAATTAGCCTCTAGTTCCAACAGAACTCACCTGACAACCGCAATCCTTTTTTTAAATTATAAATTCCCAGTGCCCCCAAAGGTTTTGGAACACTTGCTTTTCTTTGGTGTTGCCAATTTGGGAATTGTTATACTGCTAATAAAAACACAAAACCTCTCCTTTCTTTCTATTTGTAGTAGCAGTGTTGTAGACACTAGATTGGTCCAGTCTTTCTGGAATGCAGTTTGGCAGTAGCTATAAACTACCCAGAGGGAGGTCTAGATTTACAATTTCTTAATTGGTCTTTCTTCATTTTTGCAAGTGGCTCTCACTGTTCTGTGCTTGTTATATGCTATTGGGGATGTTCTTTATATCAATGGTAAGTATATGAAAATAGCTGTAAGGTGTCAATAATGCCATACTCACAAATATATATATATCCTTAAAAAGCCATGCTCCACTCTCTCTGATAATCACACTATGGAAAATTGATTATTATTACAATGAGACAATGTACAATCCTTAAATATTAAGTTTGCATTTGTTGTAGCAGGGGGTTCACCAACAGGTATGTGATTAGACTGAAAAATATTTTATTAAAAATTCCCAGAGGAGCATTTTCTTGTCACAATGTTCTTATTGATTCAATAGGAATAAGTTTCATGAACTAAATCACTCAAGGAATTTTTTTTAGAGCTACATTCAGATTGTTTCTTTTGGATGAATGTTTTCAATGGCCTGTGTGGTTTTTGCTATCCAACTTTTTAAAAATAAAATTTTATTGAAGTATATCATTCATACGTGAACATACATAAAAATAATTATATAGTAAAAGTTGTGAATTTACATAACATTCATATCATCATACAGGGTTCCCATACATCTCCCTACTACCAACACCCTACATTTGAAACATTTGGCACAAATTATGAAAACACATTGCCAAAACATCACAACCAACTATACCCCCCATCCTACATAGGATGCATTCCCCCCCAACCCATCCTATTATTAATGCCCTTTATTAGTAGTATATATTTGTTATCATTTATGAGAGAGCGTTCTCATATTTGTCCTGTTAACCACAGTCCATCATCCACCACTGGATTCCCTGTGTTATACAGTCCCATGCTTTGTACAATCCACTCAAAGTGTACACTTAGTAGTTCTCATTTTCATCACAGAGTTGTGCTGTCATCACCTCAGTCAATTTCAGAACGTTTTCATTACTCCATGAAAGAAAACTCCTATATCCCTTATACCCCCCTACTGTTGTCCCTTAGAATTAAAATACTATCATCTTGCCATTGCTTCAAAATATTACAATATTACTGTTAACTGTCATCCATAAGTTACATTAGTTGTGATTTCCCGTGTATCACCATATTCTTAGCACTTTGTAAAAGAAGAACCTTCTTATATTTATACTATTAACCATGATCTTCGACCACTACTGAAATGACTGTTATACATTCCTTCGATTATTCCCTAGTTTCTTTTCAATTGACATTTATGCCCACAAACTACCCCTTTCAGCCACAGTCATATTTATAAATCAGCAGTGTTAGTAATACTCACTATAGTGTGTACTATCACCTCTTTCCATTTCCCCACTCTTACAATTGACCTTACTAATAATGCTACATACATTAAGCATCAGCTCCCATTTTCAACCCACATTCTATTTCCTAGTAACCTATACTCTAGAGTTTACCTCTGTGAGTTTACTAATCATACTTTGGTCATATTCGTGAGACCATATGATATTTGTCCTTTTGTGTCTGACATATTTCATTCTACATATCATCCTCTAGGCTAATCCATATTGTCATATGCATCCCAATTTAATATCTTCTTACAGCTGAATAGTACTCCATTGTATGTATATACTCCATTTTGTTTAGCCATTCATCAGTTGATGGACACTTGGGCTGGTTCGATAGTTTAGCAATTTTGAATAATGCTGCTGTGAGTACTGATATGCAAATGTCGGTTTATGTCCTTGCTTTCAGTTGTTCTGAATATATTCCTAGTAATGGGATTGCTGGATCATACGGCAGTTCTATACTCAGCTTCTTGAGGTACTGCCAAACTGTCTTCCAAAAGGGGCTGGACCATTCTACATTCCCGTCAACAGTGAAGGAATGTTCCTGTTCCTCCATACCCTCTCTAGCAATAGTAGTTTTCTGTTGTAAGCCCCCTCTTGATATAGATGTGGAGTGGACACAACCATTCTAAGGTCCACAGGATGGAGGAATAGAGTATGAATTAAAGTGGACTTACTGATATTCTATTCATGAACTATTGTGATTAATAATCGAAGAAAATGTGGCATTGGTGTGGAGAAAGTGGCCATGGTGGCTGCTGGGGGTAGGGAGTGGGAAGAAGAGATGTCATGTGGGGGCATTTTTGAGGGTTGGAGTTGTCCTGAGTGATGCTGCAGGGACAGTTACCGGACAGTGTATGTCCTCCCATGGCCCACTGGGTGGACTGTGGGAGAGTGTGGGCTATGATGTGGACCATTGACCATGAGGTGCAAAATGCAGTGAATGTTTCATGATGATTGAGGAGGTTGTTGTTATGGGGGGAGGAATGAGGTGAGGGGGGTGGGGGTCATATGGGGACCTCATATTTTTTAATGTAACTTTAAAAAAATAAAGACAAAAAAAACAATGTTCATTCTATGAGGTGTGAGATAATATCTCAATGTAGTTTTGATTTGCATTTTCCTAATAGCCAGTGATGTTGAGCTTTTTTTTTTCATATGCTTTTTGGCCGTTTGTATTTCCTCTTTGGAGAAACGTCTATTCAAGGCTTTTGCCCATTTTTTAACTGGGTTGCTTGTCTTTTTAGTGTTGACTTGTATGATCTCTTTTTTTTTTTTTTTTTTTTTTTTTTTTTTAATTTTTTTATTTTTTATTGACTTTGTAATAATATTACATTAAAAATATATATGTGAGGTCCCATTCAACCCCACCCCCCCACCCCCCCTCTCCCCCCCCCCCAACAACACTCGTTCCCATCATCATGACACATCCATTGGATTTGGTAAGTACATCTTTGGGCACCTCTGCACCTCATATACATTGGTTCACATCATGGCCCATACTCTCCTCTATTCCATCATGTAGGCCCTGTGAGGATTTACAATGTCCGGTGATTACCTCTGAAGCACCATCCAGGGTAGCTCCATGTCCCGAAGATGCCTCCACCTCTCATCTCTTCCTGCCTTTCCCCATACCCTTTGTCCATTATGTCCACTTTTCCCAATCCAATGCCACCTCTTCTATGTGGACACTGGATTGGTTGTGTCCATTGCACCTTTATGTCAAGAGGAGGCTCAGATTCCACCTGGATGCTGGATGCAATCCTCCCATTTTCAGTTGTAATCACTCTAGGCTCCATGGTGTGGTGGTTGTCCTTCTTCACCTCCATCTTAGCTGAGTGTGGTAAGTCCAATAAATCAGATTGTAGGTGCTGGAGTCTGTTGAGGCTCAGGATCTGGCTATCACATTGTCAGTCCAGAGATTCAAATCCCCTAAATATATCTTAAACCCCAACATTAACTGCACCTCCAGCACATTAGCATGAAAGTCTTATGAAGGGAGATCCCATCTGAGTCCAGATTCATCACACATAAACACCATTTCCAAAGAGGGGCCATCTGCCCTGGTAGTTAACCCCATCAGCCATGACCATAACTCCCATGGGTCTCTTTAGCCCTCAAAGGAACCAATATCTGGGGGTTGTATCTGCTTTATCTGTCTCTCTGACTCTGCTCAGTTGTGCATGAGGGCAAACCTTCTGCCAGCCTCCAGACTCTTTTTTAGAAACTCGTAGCCATATAAACTCATTTCTCCTTTCCATTTCCCCCTTACTTTAGGTCAAACAGCATTTTAAAGTCATGGTATTTTATGTAGACATGGATATTCTGCTGATCCGCATTGAACCTTCCGTATAAGGTCATTTTCCAGTTGCATCATCAGTTGGTAGTTGATAGTGGTCCCTCGTTGCCAGGGAGGCTCATCCCCGGGTGTCATGTCCCACGCTGGGGGGAAGGCATTGCATTTACATGCTGAGTTTGGCTTCGAGACTGGCCACATTTGAGTAACATGAAGGCTGACAGAAGGAAATTCCCAGGCACAAAGTTGCTCTAGGCCTTGTTATTATTTTGGGTTTATCAGCTCACAAGCATAGTCATTAGTATCAGGGGCTCACTGTTGAACCCTCACTCCCTCCCGGTCCCCACCACTGTACCTGGGAGACTGTCGCTGCTCCCCTAGGGACCACGACAGAGCACCACTGGCCGGGAACTCAGTACCCCCCCTACTGTGGTTTTTAATTGTTGCCACTATGAGTATATCCAAACATTACCATGCACCCTGGACATATGTTCTGTACAGCTCCCTGTCAGTCATATATCATCTGTCATTGGTATCCCATACCAGTATCCCTCCATTGCCATTGTTGAAACACTCTGTGATCCAGAACTCCCCGAAATTTGAAGCCCAATATAATGTCATGGTCCCTTACTAGGGAATGGCATATAGCGATGAGTTTAAAGGATAGATAAAGAACTTGGATAAAGTTAGATAAAGAACTTAGATAAAGAATGTTGACTTGAAAAAATTCCACATCCTATTTTTTTCTTTTTTTTTTCCCCCCCCCCCCCCCTAATTATTCAGCTTTTCTTCACAGGAGTCCTAGACCACAGCAATGTATATATATAATATACAGCACTCCCACACATCCACCAGAAAACCTTTTCCCTTCCACAGTGATACTCTTACGCCCTATTCATATCATATTTACTTAAAGTGATGTACAGAGTCTGAGACATTAGCTTTCTAACAAGGTGACATCTGTATTTACATTATGGTGCATACTTTAGGATACACAGTTCTTTACATTTTTAGTTATCCTATGTTTTACATTATGGTTTACATTATCAGTCTGTCATCTCCTATATGTTATGGTGTAATATTACATGTTTTATATCCATCCTTGTGTACTCTCAAGAAACTCCTCTCTTACCCCCCATTTACTTTGGTTCCACACATTTAACGTCCATTTTCCCTTCCACCTTAGTGCCCTCAGTGATAGCCAACCTCCGTTTCCTGAGGAGCCACTTCCAGAGATAGATGGAATAGTGTTCAGGGCCTAACTTGCTCAACTGCCCCAATGCCCTGGGAGCCACCCTTTCTCTCGAGGGATACAGTTCCCTCTATTGGATGGCATTAGTCCTCCCCAGGATGTGGGTCCACCCCCACTCTCACTACTTGGGTTTCTACCCCATGGTGTCACCCACTCTGGCAGAATGAGCATTTAGACATTCCCCAGGAGCCCGTCCTGCATCAGACCCTCCCCTCCGAGCATTCTAAACAGGTAACCCTCTTTATTATATTTTGATATGATTTTCTCGGCATTTTACTCTCCACCAACACCTGACCCTCTCCTGGTTCGTATGCTACCCCTCCCTCCCCCCACTTTTGGGCAACGTTACCCACCCGTCCCTCCCCAGCCACCCTCAAACCCGCAAAGCCCCAAGCAAAGGCAACCCCTTGCCCCCCTTTTATCTCTTCTTTGTGTTCATACTTACCACCATCTCGTCTTAAATTCCACCCCTGCAGACATCGGCTCATATCCTTCCTCCACCCTCTGATTTCCTGCAAGCCTATCGTTCAGTCTCTTGCTATCTAGGGCAGCTTGTTTATTTCATATCATTGAGGTCATGTAGTATTTGTCCTTCAATGTCTGGGTTGCTTCACTCAACATAAGGTTCTCAAGATTCATCCATGTTATCACATGTGTTTGTAGTGTGTTTGTTCTTACAGCCGAGTAGTATTCCATTGTGTGTATATACCACATTTTATTGATCCACTCGTCTGTTGATGGGCATTTGGGTTGATTCCAACTTTTGGCAATAGTGAACAATGCTGCTATGAACATTGGTGTACATATATTGGTTTGTGTTCTTGTTTTCAGTTCTGCTGGGTATATTCCCAGCAGTGGTATTGCTGGGTCATATGGCAAATCTATGGCTAGTTTTTTGAGAAACCGCCATACTGTTCTCCAGAATGGTTGGATCCTTCTGCATTCCCACCAGCAGTGGATGAGTGTTCCCCTTCCTTCACATCCTCTCCAGCACTTGTATTCTTCTGTTTTTTTCATAGCTGCCAATCTTATGGGTGTAAGATGGTATCTCATTGTGGTTTTGATTTGCATTTCCCTGATAGCTAGAGATTTGGAACATTTTTTCATGTGCTTTCTTGCCATTTGTATTTCTTCTTCGGAGAAGTGTCTGTTTAAGTCTTTTTCCCATTTTTTAAATGGATTGTTTATCTTTTTATTTTCAAGATGTAGGAGTTCTTTATATATGCAAGTTATAAGTTTCTTATCAGATATCTGATTGCCAAATATTTTCTCCCACTGTGTGGGCTCCCTTTTTACTTTCTTGACAAACTCCTTTGAGGTGCAGAAGGCTTTAATTTTGAGGAAGTCCCATTTATCTATTAGTTCTTTTGCTGCTCGTGCTTTTGGTGAGATATTCATAAATCCATTACCTATTACAAGGTCCTGTAGATGTTTCCCTACACTGCTTTCTAAGGTTTTTATGGTCTTGGCTTTTATATTTAGGTCTTTGATCCATCTTGAGTTGATCTTTGTATAAGGTGTGAGATGGTAATCCTCTTTCATTCTTCTACATATGGCTATCCAGTTCTCCAGACACCATTTGTTGAATAGGCCACTCTCTCCCAGTTGAGAGGGTTTGGTGGCTTTATCGAATATTATGTGGTTGTATATGTGAGGTTCTATATCAGAGCTTTCAATTCGATTCCATTGGTCTATATGTCTCTCCTTATGCCAATACCATGCTGTTTTCACCACCGTAGCTTTATAGTATGTTTTGAAGTCAGGTAGTGTGATTCCTCCAATTTCGTTTTTCTTTTTCAGTATGTCTTTGGCTATTCGGGGTCTCTTTCCTTTCCAAATAAATTTCATAGTTAGTTTTTCTAGTTCCTTAAAGAAGGCTGCATTGATTTTTATTGGGATTGCATTGAATATGTAGATCAATTTTGGTAGGATAGACATCTTAATAATGTTCAGTCTTCCTATCCATGAACAAGGAATAGTCTTCCATTTATTTAGGTCTTCTTTGATTTCCTTGAACAATCTTGTATAGTTCTCAGTGTATAAGTTCTTTACCTCTTTAGTTAAATTTATTCCTAAGTATTTGATTTTTTTATTTACTATTGTGAATGGTATTTGTTTCTTGATTTCCTCCTGATCTTGCTCATTATTGGTGTACAGAAATGCTACTGATTTTTGCGCATTGATCTTATTACCTGCGACTTTACTAAACTCATTTATGAGTTCTAGAATCTTCGTTGTAGATCTCTCAGGGTTTTCTATGTATAGGATCATGTCATCTGCAAATAATGAAATTTTGACTTCTTCCTTTCCAATTTGAATGCCTTTTATTTCTGGTTCTTGCCTCAGTGCTCGAGCAAGTACTTCTAAGACAATGTTAAATAGGAGCGGCGACAGTGGGCATCCTTGTCTTGTTCCTGAGTTTAGAGGGAAGGAGTCTAGGATTTCTCCATTGTAAACAATATTGGCTTTAGGTTTTTCATATATACTCTTTATCATGTTCAAAAAATTTCCTTGTATTCCAATCATTTGGAGTGTTTTTATCAAGAAAGGGTGCTGTATTTTGTCAAATGCTTTTTCTGCATCAATAGATATAATCATGTGATTTTTTTCCTTCAATCTGTTTATATGGTGTATTACGTTGATTGATTTTCTTATGTTGAACCATCCTTGCATACCTGGGATGAATCCCACTTGGTCGTGGTGTATAATTCGTTTAATGTGTTGTTGAATACGATTAGCAAGTATTTTGTTAAGTATTTTTGCGTCTAGGTTCATTAGAGAAATTGGTCTGTAATTTTCCTTTCTTGTGATGTCTTTGTTTGGCTTTGGTACTAGGGTAATGTTGGCATCATAGAAGGAGTTGGGTAATGTTCTTTCTGTTTCGATGGTTTGGAATAGTTTCAGCAGGATTGGTGTCAGTTCTTTCCGGAATGTTTTATAGAATTCACCTGTGAAGCCATCTGGCCCTGGGCTCTTCTTAGTTGGGAGATTTTTAATAACTGATTCTATCTCTCTGCTTGTGATTGGTTTGTTAAGATCATCAATTTCTTCTTTTGTCAATATGGGCTGTTTATGTGTTTCTAGGAATTTGTCCATTTCCTCTAGATTGTCATTTTTGTTGGAATATAGTTTTTCAAAATATCCTCTTATGATAGTCTTTATTTCTGTGGGGTCAGTGGTGATATCGCCTTTCTCATTTCTTATTTTGTGTATTTGCATCTTCTCTCTTTTTTTCTTTGTTAGTGTTGCTAAAGGTTTGTCAATTTTGTTAATCTTCTCAAAAAACCAGCTCTTGGTCTTGTTTATCTGTTCAAGTGCTTTCTTATTTTCTATTTCATTTAGTTCTGCTCTTCTCTTTGTTATTTCCTTCCTTCTTCTTCCTGTTGGGTTACTTTGTTGTTGTTTTTCTAATTCCTTCAAATGTGCAGTTAGTTCTTCAATTTTTGCTCTTTCTTCTTTTTTGATATATGAATTTATGGCTATAAACTTCCCTCTCAGTACTGCTTTTGCTGCATCCCATAAATTTTGGTATGTTGTGTTATCATTATCATTTGTTTCAAGGTAGTCATTGATTTCTTTTGAGATTTCCTCTTTGACCCACTGTTTTTCTAAGAGTGTGTTGTTTAATTTCCAAATCGTGGTGTGAAATCTGGGCTTCTTTCCCTTGCAAATCTCCAGCTTGACTCCACTGTGGTCAGAGATAATGTTTTGTATGATTTCAATCTTTCTGAATTCGTTCAGCCTTTCTTTGTGGCCTAGCATATGATCTATCTTGGAGAATGATCCATGTGCGCTTGAGAAAAATGTATATCCTGCTGTGTTTGGGTGTAGCGATCTATATATGTCTATTAGATCGAGCTCCTCTAATATACTATTCAGATGTTTTGTGTCTTTGGTGATTCTCTTTTGAGATGTTCTGTCCAGAATTGATAGTGGTGTATTAAAATCCCCCACTATAATTGTAGATGTATCTATTCTTTCACTTAGTTTTTCCAGCGTTTGCCTGACGTATTTAGAGGCACCCTTGTTAGGGGCATAGATATTTATGATTGTTCGATCTTCTTGACAGATTTTCCCTTTGACTAAAATGTAGTATCCTTCTTTGTCTCTCACAATTGTTTCACATTTAAAGTCTATTTTGTCTGATATTAATATAGCTACTCCTGCCTTTTTTTGGTTATTGTTAGCTTGTATGATTGTTTTCCAGCCTTTCACTTTCAATCTCCATGCGTCTCTGGGTCTAAGATGTGTCTCTTGTAGACAGCATATGGATGGGTCATATTTCCTTATCCAGTGTCCCAGTCTGAATCTTTTGATAGGTGAGTTTAATCCATTGACATTCAGTGTTATTACTATCAAGGAATTATTTGTGTTAGCCATATTTTGATTGGATTTGTGTTTGTCATATTTTGTTTGTATATTTTTTTTTTGTCTTTTTTGTTGTTGTTGTTGGTCTTATACTCTCCTCCAACTTTGCCTTTCCTGTTTTTTCCTTTCTTCCTGCAGAACTCCCTTTAGAATTTCTTGAAGGGGAGGTTTCTTGTTGGTATACTCTTTCAGTTTCTGTTTGTCTGCGAATATTTTGAACTCTCCATCATGTTTGAATGCTAGTTTAGCTGGATAGAGTATTCTTGGTTGGAAATTTTTTTCCTTTAGTACCTTGACTATATCATACCACTGTCTTCTTGCCTCCATGGTTTCAGAAGAGAAATCAGCACTTAATCTAATTGAGCTTCCCTTGTATGTGATGGTTTTCTTTTCTCTTGCTGCTTTTAGGATCTTCTCTTTGTCTTGAGCATTGGATAATTTGACAAGTATATGTCTTGGGGTGGGCCTGTTGGGGTTTATGACTTGTGGAGTGCGCTGTGCTTCTTGGATATGTACATCTGTCTCTTTCAGTAGATTTGGGAAGTTTTCAGTCATTATTTCCTGCAACACTCTTTCTGACCCCTTTCCCTTCTCTTCACCTTCTGGAATGCCTATAATACGTATGTTTGAGCGTTTTGCATTGTCATTCAGGTCCCTAAATCCTAATTGGATTTTTTCTATCTTCTTATTGACCCCTTCTACTATCTGTTTGATTTCTGATGTACTGTCTTCCACATCACTAATTCTCTGCTCTGTCTCTTCTAGTCTGCTGATATTTGCTGCAAGTGTATTTTTGATTTCTTGAACTGTGGTGTTCATTCCCATCATATCTGTTATGTTTTTGCGCATGTCTGCAATTTCCCCTCCAAGTGATGTCTTCATGTTGTTAACCTCTTTCATTACTGCATCAAATTTGTCGGTGATAAATGTTCTGAGATCTTTCATTGCTTGTGCCAAGTTTTGCTCCCCTTCGTGATTATTGGTTTGTTGATTGGATTCAGCCATGTTTTCCTGATTATTGGTTTGGTTCGTAGATTTTTGTTGCTTTCTGGTCATCTCTTTATTTTGACGAATTTAATCAGTTCCTTAGCTTCTTTGTCTGCTCTTGGAGGTTAATTAGTTGTTATTTTTGCACAGGTGTTATATCTTCTCTTTGTCACTTTTTTCTTCTTATTCTAGTTATTTGTTGTTGGTTAAGTTCACTTTAGAGGAAAGTATTAGTGTTGGGGAAAGGCAATTGTGTAAGCAAGGGAAAAGTGTAAAGTTGTATTGGTGATGTATGTTAATAAAGCAGGAATATGAGATCTGGAAGGATGGAGGTTAGATTCATGTAGATTGTATAGAGTTATAGCTGTAGGTAGAGTACCTTTTATGAAGTTGATGACTGAATTTGGGAGGAATATGGTATGAACTACACAGCTATTGTTTTCATGAGAGAGGGAAAAAGAAAAGAAAGGTAATAGTTTCAAGAGTGGATAATAGACAGAAAACAGAACAAAGGTATTAGAAATTAAGAGTTAGACACTTTGTGGATCAAAGAACGGGAGGTGGGGGGTGGAATATAGGAGAGACAGTAGATGATAGTGGATATCAAGATGCAGGGGAAGGGGGATAGTGTAGGTAGCCTAAATCAGTTCACACAGAAATGAGGCAGTGGAGGATGGGAAAACCCAGCAAATGTGAGGTGTTCCCTGTAGCACCTATTGTATACTTGAATTAAAGTAAAAATAAGTGGAAGATGAGGGACAAGAGGGAAAGAGAAAACCGAAAAAAAAACAAACAAACAAAAAAAAAACAAACTAATTATAATAGAGAAAAAAGAAAGGCAAGAAGAAAGGAAGAAAGAAAAAGAGGATGGGCAAACGGTGGGGAACGGATAGGGAGAAGAGAGATACAGCTACACACGTGTCACAATTGCAACACTATCTAAAACAACAACTTCCCCCCGCTTTGCCCTAAAACGCCCCCGTCTGTCTGCCCAAATGGGTCTGCAAGCACCTCCCTTCCCACAAACCCCCAATAGGCCGCCCAGGGCCCACGAACTCCCCAGTACTGCAGATGCTCAAAAAAAAAAAAAAAAAAAAAAAAAAATTTAAGTAAAATTAAAAAAAACAAACAAACAAACAAACAAACAAAAAAAAAACAAAAAAAAAAACAGAAACCCCTCCGCAGGCCCGGCTCCGCCCGCCGCGGAGGCTTGGACCGGCTCTGCCCGGCTCCTCACGCCGCCTTGGCCTGGCCTGGCTCCGCCCAGCTCCGCTCGCTACAGCGGCCCAGCCGGCTCCGGCATCCACCTCCCGCCACCGCGGCCTGGACCGGCCCTGCCCGGCTCCGTACCCGCCGCGGCCTGACCCGGGCCCGCCCGGCTCCAAGCGCTACCGCGGCCCGCAGCCGGGGCCTGAACCGGCCCCGCCCGGCTCCAAGCGCTACCGCGGCCCGCAGCCGGGGCCTGCACCGGCCCCGCCCGGCTCCAAGCGCTACCGCGGCCCGCAGCCGGGGCCTGCACCGGCCCCGCCCGGCTCCAAGCGCTACCTCGGCCCGCAGCCGGGGCCTGCACCGGCCCCGCCCGGCTCCAAGCGCTACCGCGGCCCGCAGCCGGGGCCTGCACCGGCCCCGCCCGGCTCCAAGCGCTACCGCGGCCCGCAGCCGGGGCCTGCACCGGCCCCGCCCGGCTCCAAGCGCTACCTCGGCCCGCAGCCGGGGCCTGCACCGGCCCCGCCCGGCTCCAAGCGCTACCGCGGCCCGCAGCCGGGGCCTGCACCGGCCCCGCCCGGCTCCAAGCGCTACCGCGGCCCGCAGCCGGGGCCTGCACCGGCCCCGCCCGGCTCCAAGCGCTACCGCGGCCCGCAGCCGGGGCCTGCACCGGCCCCGCCCGGCTCCAAGCGCTACCGCGGCCCGCAGCCGGGGCCTGCACCGGCCCCGCCCGGCTCCAAGCGCTACCGCGGCCCGCAGCCGGGGCCTGCACCGGCCCCGCCCGGCTCCAAACGCTACCGCGGCCCGCAGCCGGGGCCTGCACCGGCCCCGCCCGGCTCCAAACGCTACCGCGGCCCGGCCGGCCTGGCTCAGCCCCACCGAGCGGGGCTAGATGCCTCGTCTCCGCCTACCCAAGAAGGGAATCCTCTGCAGGTAGCTGGGATCTCCGTGTATATTTCACAGACGAATCCTCTCTGTTACCTTCCCTCCAAATCGATGTCCAGACACCTCCGGACCAGCAAAAATCCCGAAACAATCCAGTCCCAAAGAGTCTCCAACGCCGCCCAGCCGATTCCCTGCAGAAGACTCTAACAGGGATGTTCACTCAGCCGCCATCTTGCCCCCTCCCCCTGATCTCTTTATATAACATAGAAACCAAACCAAGTATTATTTATATTTAAGCAGTTTTATTGAGATATATCCACATACCATATTGATCTATCCAAGGTATATAATCAGTGACTTTTAGTATGATCACAAAATTGTGCATTTATCACCACAAAAAAATTTTTTAGAGTAATTTCATTACTCCAAAAAGAAAACCTCCAGACACCTAGCAGCTCTTCTCAATCCCTCTATCCTTTCCTGGCCCTACATAACCACTAATCTAATTTCATCTTTATAAATTGATTTATATTTGCATTTTGTATACATGGAATCATACAATATGAGTACTTTTCATCTGGTTTCCTTCACGTAGCATACTGGTATTTTTTTTGTCTGATATTAACATACATTTGCTCAGTTTCAAAGTAAAACAGTCTTATATATGCAATTTTACCCATACTCATATTTCACATGTGGTTTTACTATGCTGTACAGTCCTATGTTGCATTTTTTAGCTTTCCTTTTAGAAATATACATGACCTTAGACTTTCCCTTTAAAGCACTGTCATACTCATATAATAGTATAATAGCACTACTAGTTACAAACATTATGTTGTGCTTTCATCTTTTCTATTCATTTCCAAAGATTAACACCCATCTTTTTTACCAATTCTGCACAAGTTAACCCTCAGCTTTCCATTCTTTAACCTAATGGTATTTTCTGGTGACCCATATTCAATTTATTAACTCCATGAGATTACACAATACATGTAGTTCATAGTAGCACAATCATAGTGTTTGTCCTTTTGTGTCTGGCTTGCTTCATTCAACATAATGTCATCCAGGTTCATCCATGTTGTCATATAATTTACAACTTCATTTCTTCTTACAGATGCATAATACTCTGTTGTGTGTATACACCAGATTGTTTATCTATTCGTTGGTTGATGGATACCTGGGTTGTTTCCATCTTTTGGAAATTGTGAATAACAGCATTATGAACATTGGTGTGCAGATGTCTGATCTTGTCACTGCTCTCAGTTCTGAGTAAATATACCCAGTAGTGGTATTGCCAGGTCATGTGGCAAATCTGTATTCAATTTATTTAGGAACTGTCAAACAGTCTTCCATAGAGGCTGTACTACTCTACATTCCCACCAACAGTGCAAAAGTGTTCCTATCTCTCTACATCCTCTCCAACGTTTGTAGTTCTCTGTCTTTTTAATAGTGCCCATTCTAATAGGTGTGAAATGATATCTTATTGTAGCTTTGAATTTGAATTTCCCTAATCACTAGTGATGTTGGACATTTCTTTCATGGTTTTTTTTTTTGCCATTTGTATTTCTTCTTTAGACAAATGTCTGTTCTTTTGCCCTTTCTAAAATTGGTTGTTCATCTTTTTATTGTTCATTTGTAGCATCTCTTTATATATCATGGATATTAAACTCTTATCGGATATGTGATTTCCAAATATTTTCTCACATTGGGTTGGCTGCCTTTTCACCCTTTTGACAAAGTTTTTTGAGGTGCAAAAGTGTTTAATTTTGAGGAGGTCCCATTTATCTACTTTTCCTTTTGCTGCTTATGCTTCGGGGGTAAAGTCAAAGAAGCCACAACCTACAACAAGGTGTTTGAGATGTTTTCCTACATTTTCTTCTAGTGGTTTTATGGTCCTGGCTTTTATATTTAGGTCTTTGATCCATTTTGAGTTGATTCTTTTATAGGGGTGACATAGGGACCCTCTTTCATTCTTTTGGTTATGAATATCCATTTCTCCCAGCACCATTTGTTGAAGAGACTGTCTTGTCCATCAACATGGCTTTGGTAAGTTTATTGAAAACCAGTTGGCTATAGAGGTGAGGGTTTATTACTGGACTCTCAAGTCCATTCCACTGATCAATGTTTCTATCTTTATGCCAATACCATGTTGTTTTTTCTCTTTCGTAATTGAGATTTTACTGGTTATTTTGGAGATCAGCACAGACATTATGAACAATTTGTACACGATTCTTAATATACATACAAAAAACCTATTAATAAAAAGCCATTAGTTGTTTTCCTAAAGTTATTCCAGTGACTTTCCAGCTTAAAATTTGGAGGCAAGTTTTCCTTAAGAGGATATCAAGTACCAATATCTTCAAATGCTGATAAGCTCTTACATCTTTAAGTCCCACTAATTCACAATTTAATACCATAAACACTACATACTCACATTTCCAATCTTTTACAGCACATAACAAGGTTAATAGAAAAACTGGACAACCATGACCAAGGATGTTACAGAGTTCTGACAGGGAGAGTCAAGATCAGGGGTACTGCAGGGACAGATGCTGGACATTGTATGTCCTGCCATGGCCCACTGGGTGGACTGGGGGAGAGTGTAAACTACAATGTAAACCATTATCCATGTGGTATAGCAGTGCTACAAAATGTATTCTCCAAATGTAATGAATGTCCCACGATGATGAAAGAGGTTGTTGATGTGGGAAGAGTGGGGTGAGGGGGGTGGGGGATATATGGGGACCTCATATTTTTTTAATGTAACATTTAAAAGAAAATAAAGTAAATCTGGGAAAAAAAGACACACATCTACTAAAAAACATGGGAATAGAAGTAATTTAAAATGTTCAACACATATTAAATGGATGACTGTGATTTCAAATCACCACTAGTATGTGTTGTGTTATAGGGTATAAAAACTGCCAGCCCCACCCAATGGAACGTTAAGTTGACATCCAAGACAGGTGAAGCCTCCCATAATTGAATATCCCACTATTTTCTGGTTGTACCAAAAAAATAAACCAGCAAATGATGTTCCCTCTTATAAAAAAAGCATTTGCACTTAAAAAATAGGATGAGGTAGGATTCCAATCTCCTTCTTAAAAATGTTTCTTCTGGAGCTACTAAAACACTAGCATTTACAAAATAGCTGATAAAAATATTCGTCTGGATTGTACAAGAAGGGAGAAACAGGGACCATTGATAACGCATGGTATACAATATTAACCAGACTTGGTTTCTTCCTCTCCTGCTTTATCAGAGGCTAGACTCTCTTCATTTTTAGTTTCTCCATTTCCTGCAGGTAAAACTTCTTTAGTTTCTTGGTTAGCAACTTCAGCTTGTTTTCCATTTGCTCCCCTTTACCCTTTTGGTTGCACTTTTTTGTCTGAAGGTATATCCTCTACAGCTGCTTTTTTGGCTTTGCTTCCACTTTTGCAGGAGCAGGTTAGAGGATAGCCTCCCACCTCCTGTGGGGCTCCTCCTTCCCCTCCTCTTCACCTAGCTGACCTTCCTCTTGGGCATCTTGGTGGTGCTGTGGGTCGCTGCACATCAAGAGCCTTCGTGAAGCTGGACTGCTGGCCACTGCCACTCCTCCCACCACCAAGTTGCTGGAACCAGTGGGGGGGGGGGCGTTGTTGGGAGAACCCACCATGCTGGTTTTTAAAAAATTATTATTATTAATTTTTGTTATCTTTTTTTAAAGATACATAGATCACACAAAATGTTACTTAAAAAATATAAGAGTTTCCCATATACCCCACTCCCCACTCCCCCCACTTCTCCCACATGGACAACTTCTTTCATTAGTGTGGTACATTGCATTTGAGTGTACATTTTAGAGTATTGCTACAGGGCATGGATTATAGTTTATATTGTAATTTACACTTATTTTAACCACTGTAGCTTTGTAATATGTTTCAAGGTCAAGCAGTGAAATTCCTCCCATGTTGCTCTTCTTTTTTAGAATGCTTTTGACTATTTGGGTAGCACTTTCCCTTCCTAATGAATTAGGTAATTGCCTTTTCTAATTCTGTAAAGTAAACTGTTGGGATTTGATTGGTATTGCATTGAATCTATAAATCAATTGGGTTAAGATTGATATCTTCATAATATTTATTCTTCCAATTCATGAACAATGAATGTTTTTCCATTTGTTTAGGTCTTTTAAAATTTCTTTTAGAATTGTTTTGTAGTTTTCTGCATATAGGTCCTGTACTTCTTTGGCTAAATTAATTCCTAGGTATTTGAGTCTTTTTATTGCTGTTGGAAATGGAACTTTTCCCCTGATTTCCTCCTCAGATTGTTCAATAATAGTGTATAGAAAGATTATTGACTTTGGTGTGTTGATCTTGTCTCCTGCCACTTTGCTGAACTCATTAGCTCAAGTAGCTTTGTTGTAGACATTTCAGAATTTTCTAAATATAGGATCATGTCATCCACAAATAGTGAAAGTTTTACATCATATTTTCCTATATGGGTACCTTTTTTTTCTTATTTAATTGCTCTAGCTAGAACTTCTAGCACAATGTTGAATAACAGTGGTGACAGTGGGCATCCTTGTCTGGTCCCCGATCATAGAGGGAAATCTTTTAACTTTTCGCCTTGAGTACAATGTTGGCTCTGGTTTTTCATCTATGCCTTTGTTATATTGAAGAATTATCCTTTTATTCCTATCTTTTGAAGTGTTTGTTTTTTTTTTCAAGAAAGTATGCTGGATTTTGTTGAATGTATTTTCTGCATTGATCAAGATTGTCAAGTGTTTTTTTTTCCTTCAATTTATTAAAATGGTATATTATGTCCATTGATTTTCTTATGTTGAACCAGCTTTGCATACCAGGAATAAATTGCACTTGGTCATGGTGTATAAGTCTTTTGATATGCTGTTGGATTCAATTTGCAAGTATTTTCTTGAAAATTTTTGCATCTATGTTCATTAGAGAGATTGGTCTGTAACTTTCTTATACTGTCTTTATCTGGCTTTGGTTTTAAGGTGATTTGGCTCCATAAAATATATTGGGTAATTGCGACGGTTTGCTCAGTCGGTAGAGGTGGGGTCTGGCTGCGGACGAGGGGTCGGTCCTACTTGGGACGAGCGGTCCGTCCGGCAGCAGACGAGGGGTCGGTCTCACAGGGGTTGCGTGGTTCGGCTGACGGGGTCGCCCGGCGAAGCCAGTGATGAAGGGGTCGCCCAGAGAAGCAGGCGACCAACTGGGGACAAGGGAGGCCAGGCCCTTGTCGGGGGCTCTCAGGACTGGAGGGCGCACGGCAGAAGAACTACCACGGAGATGAGGTAAACACGCAGGTCCACTTTATTGAGGGAGAGGCAACAGTTTTATAGGGGCTGGGGAAGGCTGATTGGTCGAAGCCACGCCCTGTTCTGATTGGTTGCCGGAGAAAGGTCAGTGGGAGGTACTGGACGGGGGAGGGGTGGTGATTAGGGATTGGCTGTTGCTGTTGCTGGGGGAAGTGGCAGGGTTTAGGGATTGGTGGCTGCTGTTGCTGGGGTAGAGGGCAGACTTGAGTTTCCCGCCCACGCCTGGCTGTTGCTGCTGTCGGGGGGAGGGAAAAGGGCAGACTGGAATTTTTCCGCCCTGCGCCTGCTCAGGGAGAAAGAAGAAGAAGGGTGCCGCCCCACAGGCATCGTGTGGCGCCATCCGGGAGGAGGGGCGGCCGCGGAAGCATGGCTGCCGAGAAGGGGAGACCCGAGGGCACTCTGCGCCCATGCCGAGCTTCCTTCAGGGGTGGCGGTGGGCCCGACCAACCACCCTATTATGGGGGCAGCGGTTTGGAATAGGCCTACCGCGGCCGCCGCCCCTCGCCAGGCCAGCAAACCACACTTCAGCCCGAGGGGTGACCGCAGGTAATTTTCCTTCCTCTTCAATTTTTTGGAAGAGTTTAAATAGGATTGGTGTTTATTTTTCTCAAAATGCTTGATTGAATTCACCTATGAAGTGATGTGGTCCTGGACTTTTCTTTGTTGGGAGATTTTTGATGACTGATTCAATCTCTTTAAATGTGATTGGTTTGTTAAGTTCTTATATTTTTTGCAGCATCAGTGTAAGTTGTTTGTGCATTTCTAGGAATTTGTCCATTTCCTCTAGGTTGTCTAATTTGTTGGTATACAGTTTCTCATAACCTTATAAAATGAATCATAATTCTTATCATCCTTTTTATTTCTGTGGGGTCAGTAGTAATGCCCCCCTTTTCGTTTATGAATATGTTTATTTGTATCTTCTCTCTTTTTGTCTTTGTTAGTCTAGCTAAGGTTTTGTCAATTTTATTCATCTTCTCAAAGAACCAGCTTTTGGTTTTGTTGATTTTCTCTATTTCTTTTGTTCTCAATTTCATTTATTTCTTCTCTAATCTTTATTATTGGTTTTCTTCTGCTTGCTTTGGGAATGGTTTGCTGTTCTTTTTCTAGTTTCTCCTGTTGTTCAATTAAATCTTTGATTTTAGCTTTCTTCTTTTTAAATATAGGCATTTGGGACTATAAATTTCCCTCTCAGCACTGCCTTCATTGTATCCCATAAGTTTTGATAAACTGTGTTCCTGATTTCATTCATCTCAATATATTTACTAATTTCACTGGCAATTTCTTATTTGACCCACTGATTATTTAGGAGTGTGTTGTTCTGCCTCCACGCATTTGCAAATTTACCTCTTTCCTGTCTAATATTGATTTCTGGTTTCATTCCATTATGATCTGAGAGGGTGATTTGTATAATTTCAGTCATTTTATATTTACTGAGATCTGCCTTGTGATCTAACATGCAATCTATGCTGGAAAAAGATCCATGAGCACTTGAGAAGAATGTATAACCCACTGAGTTTGGGTGCAGCATTCTGTATATGTCTGTTAGGTCTAGGTTGTTTATCATATTGTTCAATTTCTCTGTTTCCTTGTTCATCTTCTGCCTAGTTATTCTATCTAATGATGTGAGTGATGTGTTGACATCTCCAACTATTCTTGTAGAGATGTCTATTTCTCCATTCAGTTTTGCCAGAGTTTGCCTTGAGCCTAAGGTGAGTCTCTTGTACATAGAATATAGATGGCTCATGTTTTTTAATCCATTCTGTCAGCCTATATCTTTTGATTGGGGAATTTAATCCAGTCACATTCAAAGATATTACTATAAATGTTTTCTTTACGTCCAACATTTTTGTATTTGGTTGTCATATATCATATCTTGTTTTTTCTGTCTTTTTTCTCTTTTAACAATCCTTTCTGTTATTCTTGTCTTCTGTACTCTCCTCCAAGCCTCTCTCTCCTGTCTTACTTTCAGGCTATAAGGCTCCCTTTAATATTTCCTGCAAAGGTGGAGTCTTTTTTATGAAATCTCTTAGTTTCTGTTTGTTTGTGAATATTTTAAATTACCTTCATATTTGGAGGATAATTTTGCTGGATAAAGAATTGTCAGTTGGAAATTTTTCTCTTTCAGTATCTTAATTGTATCATACCACTGTCTTCTTGCCTCTGTGGTTACTGATGAGAAATCTGCACTAAGTCTTACTGGGCATCCCTTTTATGTGATTGTTTGCTTTTCCATGCTGCTTTCAGAACTTTCTCTATATCTGTGATGTTTGACATTCTGAGTAGTATGTGTCTTGGAATAGGTGTCTTTGCATTTATTATGATTGGGGTACACTGTGTTTCTTGGATATGTAAGTTCCTTTCTTTCATGAGAGTAGGGAAACTTTTCAGCCATTATTTCTTCAAATATTCTTTCTGCCCCTTTTCCCTTCTCCTTCTGGAACTCCCATGACACCTATATTGTTGTGATTATGTTGTTATTCAACTCCCTGTTATTCTCTCTCAGTTCTTTTCTTTCTTCAGTTTCATCTGTTCTGTGTTTTGTGGGACTTATTCTTTCTTCCATAATTTTGAGTCTGCTGTTGTATGCCTCTAATGTGTGTGTGTGTGTGTGTGTTTTAAGGTACCAGGACTGGGTAGTGAACCTGAGACCTTGTAAGTGGGAAGCTGGCACTCAGCCACTCAGCCACATCATCTCCCCTGAGTTGTTTTTTTCATTTGTTTTCTTATTGTTTGTTTTTGTTTTCAGGAGGCATCAAGAACCAACCCTGGGGCCTCCCATGTAAGAAGTAGGCACTAAACTGCTTGAGCCACATCTGCTCCCCTCTAATGTGTTTTCCTAAAAATATTTTTATTGTCATTTTTTAAAAACATACATAGATCACTTAAAATGTTACATTAAAAAAATATGTGGTCCCATATACCCCACTCCCTACCCCCACACACACTCCTCCCACATCAACAACCTCTTTCATCAGTGTGGCACATTCATTACATTTGATGAATACATTTTGGAGCACTGCTACACAGCATGGATTATAGTTTACATTGTTAGTTACACTCTTCCCCAATCCATTCAGTGGGTTATGGCAGGATATATAATGTCCTGCATCTGTCCCTGCAGTGTCATTCAGGACAACTCCAAGTCCAAGAAATGCCTCCATATTACACCTCTTCTTCCCTCTCTCTGCCCTCAGCAACTCCCATGGCCAATGGCTCCATATCAGTGACATAATTTCTTCCATTACTAGAGTCACAATAATTCTATAGTAGAATACCAATCAGTCAACCCTAATCCATATTTTATTCCTCCATCCTTAGGACCTTGGGATGGTGATATCCACCTCACCTCTAAATTGAGAGGGGGCTTAGATCCCACATGGCTGATGGATAGGATTCTCCTGCCTGCAGTTGTATACTCTCTCAGTTCCCTGGTGTGGTGGTTGACCACCCTTACCTCCCTGTTAGCTGTCCTGGGTAAGTCCAATGAACTGGATTGTAGGTGTTGCAACTCTCCTGAGGCTTTGGGCCCAGCTAGTACATGGACAGTACTGAGATTCAAGTCTCCTGAGCATATACCAACCCCAGCACCAACCACAGGATCAGTAAAAGTGACAGAAGAGGTCATATCTGAGTCCAATTCCTTCATACTAAGGAGCACAAATTCCAAAGTAGGGCCCACTGGTAAGGCACTGAACTCCAGAGCCATCTGCCATGACTATTACCTGGGTGTCTCCATAGCCCTCAGGAACACCTCTACCTGGGGTTGTATCTACTTTGGCTGTCTCTGGGATCCTACTGAGATGTGCATAAGTGCAACCCCGCTGATGACCCCCTGACTCATTTTGAAGTCTCTTAGTCATATAGACTATTTTTCTTTACCATTTCTCCCTTTTATTCTAGGTCTTTTTCTAGTTGCATCACCAACTGGTGCTTGGTAGTAATCCCTTGGCGCCAGGGAGGTTCATTCCCGGGAGTCAGGACCCACGCTGCGGGGATGATAATGCATTTACACGCTAAGTTTAGCTTAGAGAGTGGGCACATTTGAACAATATAGAGGCTCTCAGGAGGTAACTCTTAGGCACCCTGCAGCTCTAGGCCTTGCTGAAATTTTATTGTTTCTTTCACTCCCATCAGCTCTGTTACTTTTCTTTTCAAGTTTTCCAATTCTTCTGTGTGCTCACTCAGTATCCTCTTGATGTCCTTTGTCTTTTAGTCATATTATCTTTCAACTCATTAATTTGATTTTGGAAATTCATGTGAATCCCTTTGATTAGTTGTCTCAAATTCTGAGTCTCACCTAGGGCTTTGATATATTCCTTTGCTTATGCCATTTCTTCTATTTACTTAGTATGGCTCATAATTTTTTGCTGATGTCTAGGCATCTAATTAGGATAGGGAGTTTATACAGATGCTCAATTTTTCTCTTTCATAAGGTTTTAGTGGCAGGAGGCTGTGTGTTATTGCTGTTATTTGATTCTTGGTTCAACCTGTTCTGAGTCTTTAGGATTGTTCCTGTTAACCTCTCAAATTTTGGCCCTGGAACCAGAAATGGGTTGTGGACCCACTTCCAAGAGCCTTGAAGAGGGAGACTGTAAAGGCTGGAAAAGCCTCTTTTATTTACTTTTTTTTTTTTTTAGCATTCATTTTTTATTGTATTTTTTTTAAGATACATAGATCACAAAAAAATGTTACATTAAAAAATATGAAAGGTTCCCACATACCCCACACCCCCCACACACACACTCTTCCCACATCAACAACTGTTTCATCATTGTGGCACATTCATTGCATTTCGTGAATACATTTTGGAGCACTGCCACACTGCAAGAACTATAGTTTATATTGTAGTTTACACTCTCCCCCAGTACATTCAGTGGGTTAGGCCAGGATATATAATGTTCAGCATCTTATTTACTTTTTAAAAAAATGAATTTATCGAAGTTTATCAATCATACATAAACATACATAAATAATAAGTGTATAATAATAGTTGTAAACTTACAAAACAAGTAAGGACTCTCAGAACTCACTCTACCACTAATAACTTGCATTGTTGTTAAACTTTTTAACTAATAATTAAAGAGCACTGTCAAAATATTACTACTCACCAATGTATTTTTCCCTTAACCAACCCTATTATTATCATTATATCATTTTTATATGAATATACATAAACAAGTAAAAGTTGTGAACTTACAAAGCAGACATGCATAACATCATACAGGGGTCCCATACATCAACCCTCTACCAACATCTTGCATTGTCATGAGAAGTTTGTTACAAATTATGAAAGAATATTGTCAAAATCTTACTACTAATAATTGTCCTTATCATACATTTGTTGTGTTTTCCCCCCAACCCATCCTATTATTATTTTTTAAATATATTTTTTATGACAAAAGTTGTAAACTTATAAAACAATCATGCAAATATGCAGAATTCCCAAACAACACCTCTCCATCAACACACCACATCGTGGTGGAACATTTGCTACAGATAAGATAATATCATCTGATTGTTACCATATCCATAGTATACATTTGGCTCACATTTTCCATACTGCCTCATTACCAACATAGTAAATCTTTTGCATAGATGCAAGAATATTATATTATTACTACTAACCACAGTCCATAGGTCACTCCAACTGTATTATTCCCATGCTTCTCCACATTCCCAGCACCCTGCAGTAGTGATATACATTAGCTCTAGCTCACAAAGGACACACTTGCATCTATATCATCAACCACAATTCTCATCTACCTTTTTTACTGTGCTATTCAGTTCCTAGATTATTCTCTAGCATTCTGTTGATTGGCATTTACATACCTAGACTATCATTTTCAGTAACATCCCCATTTATACACTAGCTGTTACTCACTGGGTGTTACCATCCACTCTTTCCATTTCCACACTTTTACAGTAAAGCTAATTAGAACTTCTACATACATTAAACATCAGTAGTCCACTTAGTCCTCCTCTTATCTGCTTTAAGAATCCACCACCTACCATCAGGTCTTGAAGATATTTTCCTACAACTTCTTCTAGAAGTTTAATGGTTCTTGCTTTTATTTTTAGGTTTTTGATCCATTTTGAGTTAGTTTTTGGATAAGGTGTGAGATAGGGGTTCTCTTTCCTTCTTTCAGTTATGGATATCCAATTCTTTCAGCACCATTTGTTGAATGGATTGTTCTGCCTGAGCTGTGTGAGTTTGACAGGTTAGTCAAAAATCACTTGACCGTACATGTGTGGGTCTGTTTCTGAACCATCAATTTGGTTCCATTGGTCTATTTTTTCTGTCTTTAGGCCAGTACCATGTTGTTTTTACCACTAAAGCTAGATAATAAGATTTAAAGTCTGGAGATGAGGGTTTACTTTTCCTTTATATGATATTTCTGACTATTCGGGACCCTTTACCCTTCCAAATAAGTTTGATCATCGTGTTTTCAATTTTTTCTTTAATGCTGGTGAAATTTTTATCTGGATTGCATTGCATCTATATATCAATTTGAGTAGAATTGACATCTTAATGATATTTAGTCTTCCAATCCATGAGCACAGAATGTTCTTCCAGTTATTTTTGCTTTTTTAAATTCTTTTAACATTGAGTTGCTGTTTTCTGAATATAAGTGCTTTACATTGTTGGTTAAGTTTATTCCTGACTATTTGAGTTTTATCTGTCATATTTTATTTTCACCATTTTTGACAATTTTAGTTACTTTTATTGATATAATCTTCATTTCTAGACTCTCTTCCAGACCTCTCTCTAGGTCTTTTCTTTTCAGGCTCTAGCACACCCTTTAGTATTTCCTCAAAATCTGGTCTCTTGCTTAGAAAGTCTCTCAGTTTCTGTTTATCTGTGAATATTCTAATCTTGCCCTCATTTTTGAAAGATAACCTTGTTGGATATAAGATTCTTGGCTGTAAGTTTTTCTCTTGTAATATCTTAAATATATCAGACCACTGTCTTCTTGCTTCCATGGTTTCTGGTAAGAAAACAGCACTTAATCTTATTGGATATCCCTTATATATTATGCATTGTTTTTCTCTTGCTGTTCTCAGAATTCTCTCTTTGACTCTGGCATTTGACATTTTAATGAGTGTGTGTCTCGAAGGTGGTCTATTCAGATTTTTTCTGATGGGAGTACGTTATGCTTCTTGGACATGGATATCTATGTCCTTCAGCAGGGTTGGGAAATTTTCTACCATTATTTCTTCAAATATTCCTTCTGCCCCTTTTCCCTTTTCTTCTCCTTCTGGGACACCCATGACACATATGTTTGCACACCTTTTGCTGTCATTTATTTCCCTGAGACCTCGTACAATTTTTTCCATTCTTTTCTTCATCTGTTCTTTTGTATGTTCACTTTCAGGAGCCATTTCTTCAAGTTCACCAGTCCTTTTTCTGCCTTCTCAAATCTGCCATTATATGATTCCAATGTTGTTTTAATTTCATATATTGCACCTTTCATTCCCATAAGATCTGCTTTTTTCTATGTATGCTTTCAAATTCTTCTTTGTGCTCATCCAGTGTCTTCTTAATATCCTTAATCTCTTTAGCTATGTCACTGGATTTATTAAGGAGACTTGTTTGAACATATGTGATTAGCTGTCTCAACTCCTTTATGTCATCTGGAGGCTTATCTTGTTCCTTTTACTGGGCCATAGCTTCCTGTTTCTTGGTGTGGATTGTAACTTTTTATTGGTATCTTGGCATCTGGCTTACTAGAGTATTTATTCTGGGTACAGTTTTTCTCTTTAGTTTAGGGCTTCTTGCCCTTTCTCCCTTGCTAGTTGTGCAGTAGCAGCCAAGCATGTAGTTGGTGCTGTAATCTCTGGAGGCTTAACCTGCCCTCATAGCACCTGCAAACAGTGAAGCTTCTTCCAACTTTCTCCTTTGCCAGGGGTAGGCACAGAGTCACAGCTGTGTGGAATAATCCAAGTAGTGCAGGCCTAGACTGTAGTTGCCCAGAGAGACTGATGAAGGTTCATGTCCCTTTCTCCCCTGCCTGGGTCAGGGATGTAGCTGCAGGTGTGGGCAGCAATCTATGCTGTACGCATCCAAGATGACTGCAGTTGCCTTGGTAGACTTCTGATTTTCAATCTGTGGCAGCCAAAGCTAACTGCAGTTAACTAGATAGGCTGGTGCAGGGCCCGCTAGCCTCCTCCCTGCCAGAGGCAGGGCTGAAGCCTAGGCTAGGGCTGCACGCCAATCTGGGTGAAAGAAACTGGTTCCTACCATCACTGTGATTTTTGGTCAGCCTGGCTTCTCCTCAGGCTGGGGGCAAAGTCAAAATGGTGGCCACTGACCTCTTTCTGACTTGGACTGATTCACTCCCCAACTGTTTCCAGGGTTTTATCTTAGCCAGCCAAGTCTACCAATCAGTAGCTAAAATCAGCGGCCAACTCTCTCTCCCCTGTTTTTGAGAAATGGAACTTCCAACTCTAGCCACAGAATAGCTCCGGGGGCAATTCTGCTGCCAAAGTAGGATGATCACCAGCCTCCACGCTTGGCCATTAATGTCCCGGAGAGGCTGGCACAGGTTCCCCCAGCTTCCTCCCTGCCGAAGGTGGGGTTGGGGCTTATGCCAGAGCTGCAATCTAATCTGGACAGAAGGAAGCCAGTCCCCACCAGCACTGTGATTTTCAGTCCACCCCACTTCCCCTTGTGCCAGATGCACAGTTATGATGGCAGCTCCCTGGCCTTTTACTGACTTGGACAGGCTCAAACTCTAGCTGTTCTGAGGATTATACTTTAGCCTGCTGAATGTACTCATCAGCAGCTGAAATTGGTGCCCAATCATCGCTTCCTCCCCCTTTTCAGGAAGTGGAACTTTCAATTCCAGCCACGGAACAACTCCTGAGGTGGCTTGTGCCTCCAGTGGAGATGGGCAGTCTCCTCCTTCCATTCCTTTAAAGATGTGTCAGGATGCTCTTCTGGCCTCCTGGAGCCCCCAAACAGGTGCTTCAGCTGGCTCCAGATAGCTCTGGTTGTTTACTAACTGCCCTATAGCAGGAGCTGACTCTAGGAGCTCCTTTCTGCCGCCATCTTGCTGGTTCTCTGTCTTATTTACTTTTAATTTCCTCATGTGCACCTCTCAGTACAAAGCCTGGTCAGAGTGTGTTTGCTGCAACACAGACTGGATTGATATGATAGAGAATCCTGCCTTGAGGCCAAGAGCCTCGTAATTCAAACTTTCTCAGAGGTAGTTCTCCAACCTTTGCTGGCAGTCCCTTCTCTTTTCTCAGGTACGAAATAATTCTACTCCCCTCTGTATCCTCAACAACCAGTCCCAGTCAGTATAGAGGGAGACTGAGAGGGTCAGATCTCTTTAGTCCCATGCTGGGTCCCAAGGCAAACAATGGCATTGTCCTACCTGGCCTGGAAGGGCTCGCGGGACACAGCAGACCAAATTTGTGGGTCAAAAGTTGAGTCAGCCTGAGGATGTCCCTCTGTCTTCCCTTTCTTGGGGAGGTGGATCCCTGGTCCCCTTTTTTTCTGTAGCCACCTGAGAATTCATGAGTGTATATAGGGTGGGGGAGGATGCCAGCAGTTGCAGCTGCCGCTTATAACTCACATTTTCATAGCCGCGTTTCTCTTCCTTTGCCCCTCTCGTTTCTGGGTGGTGTCCAGCCTTCCGCAGGTGTCCTAAACCCTAGAAGATTATTTTTCAGGCCGTTTCTGTCTGTCCTGTTTTTCTGGAACAAAAGATAGTCCTATGTCTTTCTAGTCCACCATCTTCCCAGAAGTCTTGTCTTCTTGATCTCAGCAGGAAAGCTTTCAGTCTTTCACCACTGAGTACAGTGGTGGCTGTACACTTTCCATATATACACTTACCATGTTCAGAAAACTTCCTTCTATTCCTATCTTTTGAAATGTTTTTATCAAGAAAAGGTGCTGTATTTTGTCAGATGTCTTTTTTGCATCAATCAAGATGATCATGTGATATTTCTTCTTTAATTTATTAATGTGGTTTATTACACTAATTCATTTTCTTGTGCTAAAAAACTCTTGCATATCTTGTTATCCAACTTTTACTCATGGTAATATTATAAGAAATCATGACAATATTTACTTGAATGAAAGTGATCTATGGCGGCGGACTTGGCCCAGTGGTTAGGGCATCCGTCTACCACATGGGAGGTCCGCGGTTCAAACCCCGGGCCTCCTTGACCCGTATGGAGCTGGCCCATGCACAGTGCTGATGCGTGCAAAGAGTGTCGTGCCACGCAGGGGTGTCCCCCGCATAGGGGAGCCCCACGCACAAGGAGTGCACCCCATAAGGAGAGCCACCCAGCGCGAAAGAAAGTGCAGCCTCCCTAAGAATGGCACCGCACACACGGAGAGCTGACACAACAAGATGACGCAACAAAAAGAGACACAGATTCCTGTGCCACTGACAACAACAGAAGAGGACAAAGAAGAAGATGTAGCAAATAGACACAGAGAACAGACAACTGGTGGGGCGGGGGGGAAGGGGAGAGAAAAAAAATCTTTGAAAATAAAAGAAAGTGACCTGTATGTCCTAAATGTAGTACTTTAGACATTGCTATTTTTGTAACAAAACTTTCTGGCATTCTCTTTAGAAACCCAGAATTAGGCTTACAAGAACATGTTTTTTACTCATTTTTAATTGAAATCCATCATTGGTATAACACCACATAAGACTGTTTCCTATAAAGTTGTGTCGAGATTAAACCGTAAAATATATACGTATATTTATAGAAGTGCCCATTTCCCTAGGTAATAATATTTTAAACATAATTTTTTTTTCATTTGAACGTAAATCCTCTGACCTACCCTGGATCTAAGAGTAGGCCAGGTAATATCCCTGTCTAGGAGATGTCTAGGAAAGGATGGGTGGGTGTGAGGAGGGGATAGATGCTGCAAGTTTAATACTTATTTAAAATAGTATTTATCCAGAGTGAATTATCTCTAACACCTCTGTCCTTCCCTTCCCCCAACCCCTATTCATCTAAGTAATTCTAAGCCTGGAGATGAGTGGGTGAAAGGAAGCACAGAGTGGCATTGTGTTTCATTTGAAGGATTATATGGGGACTTTATCTTCTTTTCTTTTCTCTTCCTCAATATGCTATGTCATAAACTTATCATTTCATTTCTAGCAGTGCCATTCACATGGTTATCTTATTGTAACGTTTCCCTGGGTCCTGATAGACTGTTTTACATTGAAGTGGGGAGGGGATGAGAGAATGAGGAGGTGGGGAGTGCATTCTGGAACCTGTATCTGATTACACACTTTAATTTCAGAAGGATGATACTTTGTCAAAGCTTTAAATTGCCTTTCCCCCATGAGTAAACATTCTAGTATGCTTGATTACATATTGATTTAGTTATTGAACTGTTTCATGCTATTAATTTAAAATGTTACGTATTGAAATATTCGGGGTCAATAAATAATATCAGTGCTACTTTCTTCATTATTTGCTTAACTAGATTTTATATGTGGTTTTGACAAACTGTATGTGGTAGAGAGTATTCCTGTGGAAAGGTAAATGCTTGGTTCTTCTGCCTCTTCTTTTGCCCACCAAATATAGGCTGCTCCTTCAGCCTGGGTCCTACTAAATAAAAAAAAAATGGAGCAGAGCCACAGTATTTCCACAATGATCATGTAATGCAAACAAATAATAACATACCTTTGTTGTACAGGACTGAGATTTGAAGATTGTTTGTTATTGCAGTATGTCCTAGCCAATTCTGACTCATAGACATTATAAACCTTTTTTGTTAATGGAATTATATTTTAATTCATTTAGTAAGTTTGCTTTGTGAAATATCCAATGACAAATTTACTAAAGCAATGTATAGTCTACCTAATTTATACTTTGGATGAGTGCAATTTCATATATCAGGTATGGTTAAAATGCAGTGTTCCTATTCCAAAATACCCTGTAATAGGGAAACGGACTTTGGCCCAGTGGTTAGGGCGTCCGTCTACCACATGGGAGGCCCGCGGTTCAAACCCCGGGCCTCCTTGACCCGTGTGGAGCTGGCCCATTCGCAGTGCTGATGCACGCAAGGAGTGCCGTGCCACGCAAGGGTGTCCCCCGCGTGGGGGAGCTCCACGCACAAGGAGTGCGCCCGTGAGGAGAGCCGCCCAGCGTGAAAGAAAGTGCAGCCTGCCCAGGAATGGCACCGCCCACACTTCCCATGCCGCTGAAGACAACAGAAGCGGACAAAGAAACAAGACGCAGCAAATAGACACCAAGAACAGACAACCAGGGGAGGGGGGGAAATTAAATAAATAAATAAATCTTAAAAAAAAAATCTTTAAAAAAAAACAAAAACCCTGTAATAGCCAATATTCGGGTCCAGTTTTAACTCTGAATTAATCATGGTCATAGAAAAAATATTAATAATCATTAAAACAACTATATCTACCATTTACTAAACAGTAACTCTGCTATGTGCTTTTGTATTTAACTTAATCCCGTCAATGCTCAGAGGAGGGATTATTATTTTACCACATTGTTCATATTTGGAGAAAGTTAAGGGACATAGGGTCACACAGTAAGTGGCAGAAAGGATACTCAAATTCTGGTTTCCCTGGTATCAGAACCAGTGCTCTTAAATCCCACTCTGTGCTCTGTCTCTGACCAAGCCCCACAGAGCAAAATAGGAAGATTTTTATTATTCAGCTGAACTTATCCACATGGAATCCCTAAATAAATAATAAAACAAAATATGTTAGCTTATGGCCAAAGTACATCTCAATGAAAAAAAGAGTAAGTATAACTTGCCCCAAAGGGTCATTTATCATCTACCCATTAGTAAAATGAGTTCAAAACAGTGATATCTGTATTTAAAGTATGTAAGTAGTAATTATCAGACTTTTGTAAGTTAAAAGAATGAAAAACAGTTGTGCTTAAAGATAAGTAGCTGAGTTCTCAATGCTAAAGGAGAAATAACTATAAAAAAGAATTGAGTTAAATTGATATGCATGTCAAAGTCTTTACTGAATGTAGAGATGAGCAGCAAAAAATGTGCAATAGCTCCAAATCACCTCTTAAAGGGTGAACCTCCAGGCATGCCAAGACATTTAGAGTAGCCAAAATTTCATATCAATCTCAATAAGATTAGAGTGGAATTACATTTTAACTCAGATTAATTACAACATCCTGTTAATTGAATACCTTGACAGGCTGGTTAATGAGATTGTTGACAGAGGAATGTAAGATCAATTGCTTTTGATTGTGGCTTTCTAGTTTACTTTCCCTTCATAAAGAAAAGCTGATAAATTACATTGGAAAATCTATATTTGTAACCAGAAAATAAATTGTTACCCTAATAACTGTTGAGGTAGGTAGCCTACAGTAAAAAGGGATATTTATTTTTAGATAAATTGCTGGTATTCACAAATTTTCTATTTGCAAAGGCTACTTTGGTTAGCCACTGTACAGAAAACGTAGCAGGCCTGAACTGCTATTCTTAGAAAGGCCTGCTTGTGAAGTTGCCCTTTGACTGGCAGGTGGGAACTTGGATTTCAGGCATCTTCCCACCATTCCCTAACTGATAAGAATGGCCCACTGGGCCTAAACTGTTTGCGAAAACAAGGTGGTTTTTTCTGAACACCTGCTTTCCTTCTGTGAGTCTGGAATTTTGTGGTGGTAGAGGGTACCCACTGACTAGCCCCCTTGGGTACTGAGTCACTAATGGGCTTCCCTTGGCAGAAATATCACATACGTTGCTACATTGTCCTTGCTGGGGGATGTGTGTGCTCTGTATAATCACTCATAGGATGAAGAGGACATAAGGAAAACTGCACTTCAATTCTTCCAGACTCTGCTACTGTCTTTTTCCCTTATGATCCAAGCTGTGTATCCTTACTACAGCACTGTAATTAATCTTAGCCTCATGTACAATTTCCTGCTGATTCCCGGGTGTCCTTCCAGTGATCTCTGCCATTTTCCATAGCAATTTTCCTTCCACAGTTTTTAAGAAAAAAAATTCAGTACTGAGTTAATGTGTTTCATCAGAAAGTTGTGGAAAGACTTGGCATTTGACCCCATGATGAGATAAATAAAACTCCAAATATATTTACAATCTGTGATTTCAACAGATCGGCTTGCAACAAACATTTTACACAGAAAGAAACCCTGGAAGGGAATCAGGAAGGCAGTGAATGCACACAGCAAAAACAATAGTCCACTTTTAAAGAAAAATAAGCAGAAGTGTCATTGTTCCTTTATCCTTGGAACACAATTATTCTTTGTTCTGAGAATTGTGAGAAAAAAATCTAAGAAACCCTGTACAGATCTCCTGTGGACTTCCAAAAATATTAGCAAAGGGAGGAAATGGACAGGGATAGAGAGGGATTATGTTATTAATGAAAGTCATCTTTTAAAATTGCCATAGTCTCACAATAAAATTGTCTTCACTATAACAGTTGGTGCTCTGTCTGCTCTTTCTTTTTTTTAAGCTACTGGAGAACTATTGAATATTTGTGAACCAAGGAAGGAAATATATTCATACCATATGCTTTGAAATTGGACTGAAAACAAAAGTGGAAAAAACAAAGCAGAATCTCCATAGAAAGCATCACATTAAAAGAGAAGATGCCTACTATGGCATTGAATGAAAATACAAATTTCCAAATAAATGTGTCATGAAAAGCTACTGTGATATACGTAAAACATTGGAAAACAATAAACTTATGTATATCTTCTATGCATCACTGTAATTTTTGTCATCCTTTAAAGCAACCTGATTATTTTAAATGTGTAAAATGAAGTGCTATAACTATATCTAACACATTTCACATAGTTTCATAGTTATTCTGGAAAATAAGTAGTAATTCAAGAAAGAGATTTAATCTGAATGATATTGAGAGTATGACTCCAAACTCTTTTCCTTCCCTCTGAGATTCCTTTGACATTTATGTATGTTTAGCATCTGCCCTCCTGTCTTTCCTCTTTTCACTCCTATTACTTTATGTTAACCTTACTTTTTTTCCTACAAAGTGGAAATGAGTGTCTTGCATAATTTCTGCTACAGGGAAAGAGAGTCAAAGAGTTAGACACTGGCTTTAAATAGGCCTGAAAATGGCATGCCACTCTGTGTCCCATTGGCCAGAACTCAGTCAAATGGTCCCAATCCATCTGCAAGGGAGAATGTTATTTTTCTGTGTGTCCAGGAAAAGGAAATGGTCTGGTGAACACAGAGCATTGTGTACGTGCCACATTCTCCTTTTAACCAAGGCTGACAGAAAAAAAAGACCTAATTTTACTCTACATTTCTCTTTATGATACCTGAGGCATATTACTTCCTTTATACAGTTGCTGCTTCTTGCATAATATGACCAAGAGTATTGATAGGACCAAAACTATCGCAGGAAAAAATATTTATAGAGTAGATGTATAAAGTATGGAGCAAAGGAATCCACTTACAATGGAGAGTAATGTCTTTGTACTCCATCTTTGGAGTTCCTAGCATTTTGAAAGATGTCATTTCTGCTTCTTGTTCTCAGTAGTTTCTTTTGCAACCTGCTTGACTAAACAGCAGCAATATAGAATGAGTGGTGGTTGTACAATAAGTTATAATACATAGTATCTGTGCTTTTTGTATGCAAAAAGTAAAAAGTCATCTATAACTTATTTGGAGGACCTGCTAGTGAGGGTTGGTACAGCTGAAACTGCTGTCATATTGATTGCCCTCTGTCCCCAGGGAAGTTGGAGGCCTGAGCTTTGAGCTTTCTCCTTTGGGGCTTTCTGTTGCAGCATGTGGGAGAGGCCTACATGTACTCCATTCAGGAACCCCAAAGCATTCAAAGGTTCTCCACTTATTACTAATTCTTCCTTAAAAAGTATTTCCTGTATTAGATTTTGGGCTTACTATGTATTCCTTATTTTCTTGTTATAGTTGGGTTCTAACATTTTTTTCACTTAGAATATTTTAGCTGATCTTTCCTAGAGTTTTATTTGGTGGATTTCTGTGTTTTATTGTAGCTATCTGATTTTAAACTCTTCGATTTTACTAAGTAAAGGTTTAACATACTTAGTTTTATTTATTTTAACTTCTTTCATCAATATGTATACAGGGGAAGAGAAGAGAGGAATTGAAAGAAACAGGAATGTAGAGAAACGTCTGTACTAAACAATCTTTTTTTGCAGAAATAGGCAAAAACTATTTTCTGAAAAAAAAACAGCATTTCTTCTATAATAGATAATGCTTAGAAAAAATATTTAATTTTAAATATAGTACATTAGTCTTTTCTACTCTAGAAAATTATACAATATAATGTATATTTTTAAAATCTTAAAAAGTAGGTGGTAAAGCAGAAATCACTCAGGTCCATCATTCCATCACTCTTTACAATTTAGAAAACTTTTGCACTGAAAACTTAAAGATATTTGTAAATGTGATAGAGAGCAAATCCATTACAAAAATCATGAATAGCTAGTTAGCTGAGACAGCTTGAAGAAATGGAGAGAGTGGGAGATTTGAGACATTGAAATTAGAAGAGCATAAAGCAACTAAATGAATGAAAAGGAGAAAAATATAAAGGTCTCGTTTTTGTTTTTAATTTAAAGGGAAGGAAAGGAATTGGTGAACTCTAAGAAACATCCCTAAATGCTAGTTCCTCTATAGAAGAGAATAGAGATAGCTCGTCAGCCTCTATATGGCAAAGAATGATGTCAACCCAAAAGCTAATAACATTAAGCACAAGAGCCCTGTGAGACTTCAGAGTAGCCAAAGTGTGTTAAGAGTTTTCTTCCTGACTGAAATAAATGGTATGAGGTAAAACTAATTAATCTAATTTTATGGCCCAAATTGGGGAAAGAGTAATTTGGTAATTTCCTCACTGTATGCAAGAACAATAAATTATTATGCTTGTATTTATTTTGATTGTATCTTTTTATATGTAAGACTAGTATCTTTTTTTTTTTCAAATATGTACTGCTCTTCCATTTAGTATTAAACAGAAAAGAATGCATATTCAGATTCAATTTTATTTCTTATTCAGAATTGAATTGGCAATGACTGGAAATCTGAAGAATTTGTATAGAATCATTAGGTAATTTAAAGAGAAGCAAAACTGAGAGAAAGAAGTGAGGAAGGCAGGGAGAAAATAAGAGAAATGTAGGGAAAGAGGGGAAGAAAGTGGTAAGGAAAGATTTTTCCTTGTTTTAAGTAGATTTTGTTTTTAAAAGAAATGAGATACATATGCTGCAAGTTTGCAAATTAAATCTGAAAAATCTCCATCACAAAACCTTAAGATGCTTTCAGAAGAGTGATTACTTTTTAATTTCTCACATTTAGGCATTCTGGTCCACCCTTTTTGTAACATCAACCTTATTATGTTTTCAGTTTATGTTTTTTAGTTTAGTTTCTAATCAACTATATAGAAAAGGAGGTTGTTTTCAGTTTATGTTTTTTAGTTTAGTTTCTAATCAAGCCAAGTATGGTAGGCTGAATAATGGCCCCAAAGACATCCAGGTATGCAAATATGATTAAGTTGAGGATCTTGATTAGCAATATGAATCTTGCTGTGTAATCTTAGGCAAGTTTGTTAACCTCAAATGTAAAGTGGGGATAATAATAGTTCCTGCCTCAAGAAAAATATTGAGAAGATTTACAGTGCCTAACACAGAGTAAATGTTCAATAATTATTATTATTACTATTGTTGCCGCTATTTATGTGGTTTACTGAAGAACAGCTACCTGAAGCCCTACTCAAAAAACAGGCCTGGGCCTTATGTCAAAAGAAATGAATAAATGTAAATTTTATTTTATTTTTTTACATCATTTTTTTTTGGATTTTCCATTTCTGCTAAATAACAAACCAATTCCAATTCCAATTGCTACTAGTGGGGGATTCTCCTATAAATTGGTTTAAATTTCTGTAAATCATTAGTTAAAAGCATAAATCCTCTGAAAATTCAAAGGTCTTATGACATATAAGGATCACTCTACCCAACCGTTTCTTCTCGTGTTTTTTAAATATTTTTTTAAGATTAAGAGTCTAAAAAAATAAAGCAGTCTGCCTGTGGGCTATGACATGTTGTACCAGCCTGGCTCTGCTCTTTTGCCTCTATGCCCTACTAATCTTATATGCTAAGGGCTAAGGTCCTTTCAAGCTGAAACTGATTTCCATAGAAGTTTTAGGACAGGGGTTCTTAACAAGGGGTCCATGAGATCGAATTGAAATTCCAAAAAGCATTATTCTTGTGGGGGTATGTTGGTGTGAGTATGATATATTTATTAAATAATACACAGTATAGTATGGATAACTTAGTAAGGGGTCTGTAGTTTTGACCTGACTGGCAAAGGGGTACGTGGAACCAAAAAGCTTAAGAACCCATTTCAGAGGATTCCCTTTGCATCTTCATTCAAGCAATCCAATGTTGTTGCATCTTTGTTGTTATTATCATTACCCTACAGATTCACGTTAAAGTAGTTGGCATTAAAACTATCCTGAGACCTATACTATTGTACTGTCCTGAGTCACCCAGAGGAGACTATCTTCTACAAATGAGGGAAATTAATCATGACAAAATAAACATCATTTTCTTTTTGTTTTCCAGGATCATAATACCTACTTATGGTTAGTAAATAAAGGGCTGAAGTGAAGAGAGTGGTGGAAGCCCAGGATGCTCCCAATAGAATAATTTCAAAGTTTTAGCAATTAGAATTTATTTGGGTTTTTCTCAGATGATTTATGTGGGAAATTTCTAATTATTTGGTAACAAAATGTTCCCCTATTTTCAGATAGGATTGGAGAAAATACTCCAAAGTTTACAGCTGTTGATTAAAAGGAAAGACTAATAGGATGAAACAAATATCATCTACTATTATTTATTAAGGTGGGACACTCTTAGGCTTCTTTTCAAGGATTAAAAGAGATGTGGCCCCTTTTTCTAGTTCTTCCAGGTGTGCTCAGTTAGGTCTTTGATTTTAGCTCTTTTTTAGTGTAAGCATTTAGGACTATAAATTTCCCTCTCAGCACTGGCTTCACTGCATCCCGTAAGTTTTGATATGTTATGTTCTTGGTTCCATTCGTGTTAAGATATGTTCTTGGTTCCATTCGTGATTTCCTCTTTGATCCATTGATTAAGAGTGTGTTGTTCAAATTACATATATTTGTGGATTTTACAATTCTCTGCCTGTTATTGATTTCTAGCTTCCTTCCATTGTGGTCAGAGAAGATGTTTTGTATAATTTCAACCTTTACAAATTTATTGAGACTTGTTATGTGACTTAACGTGTGTTTTATTCTGGAGAATGAGCCATGTGCATTTGAGAAGAATGTGTATCCTGCTATTCAGTATATGTCTATTAGGTCTAGTTCATTTATCATATTATTCAAGTTTCCTTATTGATCTTCTGTCTGGATATTCTGTCTATTGATGAAAGTGATGTATTGAAGTCTCCAACTATTATTGTAGAGGTGTCTATTTCTCCCTTGAGTTTTGGCAGTGTTTGTCTCATGTATTTGGGGGCACCATGGTTAGATGCATAAATATTTATGATTGTTCTTTCTTCTTGGTAGATTGACCCTTTTATTATTAATATATAGATCCCTTCTTTGTCTCTTGTAACAGCTTTTGACTTAAAATCTTTTTTTTTTCAGATATTTTTATACCTACCCCAACTCTTTTTTGGTTACTATTTGCATGGAATATCTATTCCCATCCTTTCACTTACAAGCTATTTGTGCCTTTGGGTCTAAGGTGAGTCTCTTGTAAACAACATGTAGTTGGATTGTGCTTTTTTATCCATTCTTCCAGTCTGTGTGTTTTGATTGGGGTTTTAATCCATCAGTATTCAGTGTTATCACTGTAAAGGCAGTACTTACATCAACCATTTTGCCCTTTGTTTTTTATACATCATATCTTTTTTGTCCCACTTTTCCTTTACTGCAACATCCTTTTCTGTATAGTTGATCTTTTGTGATGTATCTACCTGATGCCTTTCTCATTTTTGTGTCTGTATGCTTTTAAAATACTTTCTTTTTGGTTACCCTGGGGTTTATATTACATAACCTACATCTATGAGCTACTAATTTGAAAATATCCCAGTTTAGCTTCAGTAGCATACATGCTCTCTGCTCCCATATCCCTCTGTTTCCCCTCTTTATATTGTTTTTGTCCCATATTACATCTTCATATTTCCACATCAATTATCAGGAAATATGACTATTTCCTATCAATTGTATTCTAACCTTGGTAGAAATCAAAGAGTAGAGTTATATATTGAGGATATGTACTATTGAGTTTCATGTTTGCCTGTTTAGTTACCTTTACTGAATATCTTCACTTCTTCACGCTGTTCCAAGCCACTCTCTCCTGTCTTTTCCTTTCAACATGAAGAACTCCTTTTAGCAATTTTTGAAGGGCATACCTTTTGGTGATTAAACTATCTCAGTACAACATAAATAGTGAACCCTATTGTAAATGATGGATAGTTAGTAGGAAAATTATTAAAATGTTCCTTCATGAATTATAACAAATGTACCACACTAATATAATTTAATATTAGTGTGGTATATGGGAACTCTGTATTTTATTCATGATTATTTTCTGCATACCTGCAATGACCCTACTAAAAAAAGAAGAAAGAGATTTGGTCCCTCTTCTCCCCAGCATCAATAGATTTAGGAACATCAACTTAGATGGTTATAAAACTAAAGATATATTGAGCTGAAGATAGAATGGCCAACATTCAGACTCAGTAGAGAGCAAGTGAAGAATTATTAATGCCTCCTTTATTTGTTTTTCTGTGCTGAAGTCTGGTTGATTGACTAAGGGAATTCAGGATGCAATTAAATGTCTTAGATTAAGAATCATATCTCTTAGAAGTAAAAAGGATATTCATGGTTTACAGGCAAGTACACCAAATAAAGGTGTCAGAAGGCCTACACTGAAACCATGTATTAAAGTGAGACTGGTGAAGATGTTTATCCTCTCAGAGATGAGTTCGAGCAGAGATTTACTTGGTTCTAATCTAAGTTCTGGCCCTTACCATATGTGACCTTGGGCACAGTGCTTAACCTTTCCTCACTTTGTATTCACTATTTGCAAAATAGGTTTTAATAGGTCTTATAGAGACAAGTGATGATTACATGGAATAACATGTAAATAACATTGTGCCATGCCTGGCATACAAATGCTCAACAAATATTAGCTGTAATTTATTTATTAATTTGTTAGGGAAGATGCTAGAGAGATTGGAAGGAAAAAGTGTGTGAAAGTTGGTGGCATTAGTTAATTGCATGGGAGCTATTTTTTAAAATTATTTACAATTTTTAAGCCTCTAGAGAAATGTTGTCACCCTAAGGAAAAGCCCTTGGTGACCTCACCCTACTCAATCAAATCTCTCCATCCTCCCCACTTTACTTTCACAGGTGCCAAATCATATGCACAGATCTTATTCTTTTATATGAAGATACAGGTTCTGTGAATACCTGTTGTGTATTATCCATTCTAATTGTAAATTAAATAATTAGCCTTGGGAATAAAAGAATATACAGGGACATAATTTATGTTTATAGTAATTATTTTAGTTTTCACTCCAGTATTAATGATATTTGCGGGCAGCAGCGGGCCTCCGGGAGGGTCGGCGCGGCCGGCCGGGCGGGCTCTCCGGACGGGGGCTGCCTCGCGGTCGAAGGAGAGGAGGGGGGTTCAGCACGAAGCCGCTGGGCCCCCGCTCTCTCTGCCCAGGCACAGGGGACGCGCGGTGCAAGCAAGAACACCACAGAGACAAGGTCTAGGCACAAGTCTACTTTATTGTTGAAGGGGACATGGTTTTATAGGGTCTAGGGATACGTAAAGGGACTTGATTGGTGCCGGCGGGTGCTGTTGCTTGCGTTGGCGGTTACTGGACAGTAAGCTGGCTAAGAGGTTAGGAGCAAGGAAGGGGAAGGGGAAAGTGTGGGCTGTCTAGATAACGGCTAGGCGGAAGACGGAGAGGGGGAGAAGGAGGGGCAGCGCCGGCTGCCAATACTGGGCGGGAAGGAGACGGGGGGACAGATATTAACATTTATTACCTTCTCCCAACAATTGAGAACTGGTTAGCCATCAAGAAGATAATCCAGATTCTGTGAGGTTAGGGCTTAGAGAGTATGCCAGGAATTAGGCCCTGAGGCAAGATTACAAAAGGTTTAGGGGGGGATGATGAGGAAGAAACACCTGTGAAAGGTAAACAGTGGAGGAAGCAGGATTGGGCAGAGAAAGCCTTGAGTCAAAAATGCTGATTTGACACCTGTGAATGTTAGGTGGGGAAGAAGCAGAATTTTTGGGGGGAAACCTCAAGCCTTGATGCAGATATGATAAAGTATCAGTCAGCCCCAGGGGGAGGGGAGGTCCAGAGCAAAGATTGCTCCTTAAAGAAGTCCTGCATTGGGCAAAATGGCCAGGCACTAGTACCCTCACCATGCTCAATCACTGGTGTGGGCTGTGCAGGAAGTGTGCTTGGTCTCTGCTCAAAAGCTGAATCACATACTGAAGGTGATGTAGTTGGAAGCTACCAGCGATATCTACTTCTTATAGCTGAACAACATTATTTTTCCTGAAGGAAGGTCTGAGTGGCACAACTTAATGGTTGCCAAAGAGAGTTTTCCATAATATACATATGCTTAATATATTTCATTAGAATAAGAGTTTGTCTTCTTTTCTCATACCTTACATAACTTCAGTGTTTGTAATTTAAAGCTTTTCTATCCTGTATATATTTTACCAAGTTCTTGAGATACTCATTTTTCATAACAAATTATAATAAAGTACTTTAAATGATTTATTAAAATAAAGTTGATTTCATTTATTTTTAGAGGAAACTAAATAAAATATTTAATGCTGCATCCCAAAATATGAGGATAAAGTTGGCATTTAAAATGCTGAGACGGCGGCGGACTTGGCCCAGTGGTTAGGGCATCCGTCTACCACATGGGAGGTCCGCGGTTCAAACCCCGGGCTTCCTTGACCCGTGTGGAGCTGGCCCATGTGCAGTGCTGATGCACGCAAGGAGTGCCCTGCCACGCAGGGGTGTCCCCAGCGTAGGGGAGCCCCACGGGCAAGGAGTGTGCCCCGCAAGGAGAGCCACCCAGCGCGAAAAAAAATGCAGCCTGCCTAAGAATGGTGCCGCCCACGTGGAGAAATGACACAACAAGGTGATGCAGCAAAAAGAAACACAGATTCCCGTGCCGCTGACAACAACAGAAGCGGACAAAGAAGATGCAGCAAATAGACACAGAGAACAGACAACCAGGGTGGGGGGGAAGGGGAGAGAAATAAATCTTTAAATAAAATAAAATAAAATAAAATGAGAAACTTAACCACAAAATCTCATTCATTTTGCATTGAATTAAAATTCATAATTTTGAAATCATATTTTCATCATTGCCAAGCACATGCTAAATGCAAACACAACATTCTCTATTAAAATTCAGGTTCTTTGGGGGCAGGGGCTCTATCTGTATTGCCAAGTATATTCCAGGAGGTTCTACACTGCCCAGTTGTAATGAATGAATAATCACCTCACTTTTCTAGAATATATTGAAGGATTATTTAAAATATATCCTTTATATCATTGAAAGATAGAAAACATTTGCTGAAAATGCAACATCTTATATTCATATCTTTATTCTTTGCAGAATTCAGGAAGACAATAAAGTATGCTTTTGGATTACTCTGTAATAGAATGGAAGTTTTAATTAAAACAAGCCATGGGCACTAGAAATTTAAAGCCACACTCTGATCATTCATCATAACAGCAAACCAGAGGATATTCTCCCACATATATTATTATAGATATATGGACATATAGAATGAGGTTTATGGATATACTGAAATTTCAAATTCACTTTTTAACTTTATTTTTAGAGAAGTTTTAGATTCACATTTACAGAAAAATTATACTGAAGGTATAGGGAATTCCCATAAAACCACCTACCCAACCCACACACATTACCCCTATTATTGACAGATTAGTGTGGTACATTTCTTACAGTTGATGAAGCACTATTGAACCATTGCTACTAAGCAAAGTCTGTAGTTTACATTAAGTTTTACACTTTGTGCTGTACAGTTCCATAGGCCTTGCCAAATGTGTAATGTCATACATCTGTCATTGCAGTATTATACAGAAGAATCTCACTACCCCAAATATGCCCTGTTCCACCTATTCATTCCCCCTTTCCCTTCTGAACCCTTGGCAACCACTATCTTATAAATACCTCATAAATATCAATGTTACAAGTTCTTCCACCAACACAAAGATAACGTCCACGGTAACAATTAATCTACTTTGGTCTGTGCCACCCCAGCACACACACATGATTGTTCATTCCCTAATCCTGAGGGACCCTGGATGATGTCTGTTCTGATAGCCCCAGGCTGAGAGGGGAAGCAGATAGAAGGAATTATCTTGTTCACAGCTGCAAATACTTCACATTTTGAGGGATGGGACCTATCCATCATCATCATTTTGTTGGTTGTCCAGGGCAACCCTGAAGAACTAGACAATAGGAGTTGTCCACTACTCTCCTGGCATTCAGGGCTCAACCAGCATTTGAACAGTCCAAAGATTTAAGTCTCTGGGAAATATATGTAACAGGTACCTTGAAAATTATTGGTTCAAATAAAAGGAGTAGAAGAGTCATGGTTAGGGGATTATAAGTGAGTATAACTATGTTATATTGGGGAGATAGATTATCATATATTACCAGCTAGGGCCTGCCAAAAGGGTGTTGATTTCATGATGCTGTGCCTTGCCTCTGTTGCCCAAGAGACCTCAAGAGCACTCTTGTTTGAGGCTCTGTTTACTGTGTCAGTGGCTGCACTGTCCATGAAAAATTCCCTCAATGCCCACACCCTCCAAGTGCCAGCACAGATTGCCACCTTTCTTCAGCTCAGGGGCAGACCTGTTCTTTCCGCACACATGAGTAGGCCTGCTCTCTTGGCCCAAGGAGATATCTTTGGTCCAAACCTCCACTTCCATGGTTCTGCCCTTGAAGTCAGTTGTCCTTCAATCTGTCCTTTTCTGTCCCTTTCAGGCATTGCTTTTGTTCATACAAATTTTGTAAAAAAATCTATTGACTTCTCATGTAGTTCCAGGGCATCCAAACCATTAGACAGAACCTTCTATAGATCCTTCCTCTATAACTGCATTTCTGACCTGACTTGCACTGAAATGACTGTCTGGATCTATATTCAGTCTCACCCTATTTAAAAAAGGGTTTTTCAGTTAAATCCTCACATGGAACCCTTTTCTCTGGGGAGCCACTTCCTGAGGTATCCTTGATAGAGTTGCTCCTGGCTATAGTCTCAGAGCATACTAGACAGGCTCAGAATTTTCCAAATTTTCTGGTTTCTTTGAGCTTAACAGTTTAGCCCTCAGCTTATTTATCCCTTTTTTCTTGCATTTTACTATAAGCTGTGAGGAGAAACCAGGTTGCACCATCTACATTTAGCTTGGAAGTTCCCTCAGCTAAATATCCAAGTTCATTGCTAACAATTTTGTCTTCCATCCAACATCAGAACACAATTTCACCAAGTTCTCTGCCACTATATAACAAAGATCTTCTTTCTTCCAATTTCCAAAAACAGCTTAACTGAAGAAACATCTTGAAGAGATCCTATTTTCAGTGGGTCCACACCCACCAGAATGTGAACCAAGATCAAGAACATGCCCAAACTGAGGGTCCACAATGCAATCTACCATAGAGGATTACTCAATTTTTCCTCATTTCAAATTTTTAAATTTCTATGAAGAGTAAAACAACCAGTCCTTTGTCAGATATTATGTTTTTCAAATTTTTCTCTCAGCCTGGGGATTGCCTATTAATTTTTTTTAAGATTTAATTTTTTAAAATATATTTCTCTCCCCTTCCCCCCCACCCCCCCATTATCTGCTCTCTGTGTCCATTTGCTGTATGTTCTTCTTTGTCCGCTTCTGTTGTTGTCAGTGGCAGGGGAATCTATGTTTCTTTTTGTTGCATCATCTTGTGTGTCAGCTCTCCGTGTGTGTGGCACCATTCCTGGGTAGGCTGAACTTTCTTTCGCGCTGGGCGGCTCTCCTTACGGGGCGCACTCCTTGTGCATGGGGCTCCCCTACATGGGGACACCCCTGCGTGGCATGACACTCCTTGCGTGCATCAGCACTGCGCGTGGGCCAACTCCACACGGGTCAAGGAGGCCTGGGGTTTGAACTGTGGACCTCCCATGTGGTAGACAGACGCCCTATCCACTGGGCCAAGTCCACTTCCCTTAATTTTTAAATTATGTCTTTTCATGAATGTAAGTTTTAAGTTTTGATGAAGTCTAATTTATTATTATTTTTCTTTTATGGTTATTGCTTTTTTGTTCTAAGACTTTTGCCTATCCCCAAGTCACGGAGACATTCTTCTATGTCTTCCTGTAAAATATTTAGAGTTTTACCATTTTCTCTTTTGCCTATGTTCCATCTCAAATTAATTTCTGTTTATGGTGTGAAGTAGGAGTCAAGGTTCATGTCTTTGAATTTGGATGCCCAGTTGTCCCAGCACTATTAGTGGAAAAGGCTTTCCTGCCCCCAATGGGTTGCCTTGCCTTCTTTGTCAAAAGTTAAATGACCATAAAAGTGTGGGAGGGGCATTTCTGGGCTGGCTGTTCATTTTATTAATATACTTGTTTATCTTTATGCCACACTGTCTTGAATAATATGGTCTTATCATAGGTTTTTTATTTTTTAAAGCAGTTTTATTGAGAAATATTCACATACCATACAATCTATCCAATGTGTACCATCAATGACTTTTAGTATAATTACAGTGTTGTGCATTCATCACCACAAAAAATTATAGAACAATTTCTTACTCCAAAAAGAAAAACTCTACACCCCTTAGCAGTCATTTCCTCTAACCTTACCCAGCCCTACATAACCACTAATCTAATTCCATCTTTATAAATTGATGTATATTAACATTATATATAAATTGAATAAAGAGGTCAACTCAGACCGGCAGAATATCTAAGCCTACATGTAATATCAGGTGTTAAAAAACTGCTTTTTGACTTTGGATAAAAGGGGGAAATGGAAAGGACAAGTGAGTTTATATGGTTATGAGTCTCCAAAAAAGAGTCAGAGGTCATCAGAGGGGTGATGCTTATGCACACCTCAGCAGGGTACCAGAGACAGCCAAGGTAGATGGAAACCCAGGTGCTGGTTCTCCTGAGGGCTGCAGAGACCCACAGGTTCTATGGTCATGGCAGATGGCTCTGGAGTTCAGGGCCATGTCAGTTGGCCCTATTTGGAGTTTGTGTTCCTGAGTATGATGGAATTGGACTCAGATACGACCTTTCTACAAATGCCTCTTCTGTTATTTTTACCAGACCTGTGGTTGGCGTTTGGGTTGGTGTATTCTCAGGAGACCTGAATCTTTTAACTGTCCATGTGATGGCCAGGTCCTGGGCCTCAGCAGACTTGCAGCTCCTACCCTCTGGTTTGTTGGACTTACCTTGGCCAGCTGACAGGGAGGTGAAGAGGGTCAACCACCACACCAGGGAGCCAAGAATGCCTACAGCTGCAAGCAGGAGAATTGTATCCATCATCCATGTGGAATCTAAACCCCCTCTTGATGTAGAGGGGGGCTGGACATAGCCATCCCAGGTCCACAAGATGGAGGAATAGAGTATGGATTAGAGTGGACTTACTGGTGTTCTGCTGGGGAACTATTGTGATTAGTAAGGGAAGAAATTGTAGTAATAATGTCTTCTGGCTGCTGATGGTAGGGAGATGGAAGAAGAGATATGGTGTGGGGGCATTTTCATCCCCCCAGGGCCCACTGGATGGAACGTGAGAGAGTCTGGGCTATGATGTGGACCATTGACTATGGGGTGCAGTGATGCTCAGAGATGAACTTACCAGGTGCAATGGATGTATCACGATGATGGGAGAGAGTGTTGCTGTGGGGGGAGTGGGGGGCGGGGGCGGTGGGGTTGAATGGGACCTCATATATATATTTTTAATGTAATTAAAAAAAAATAATAATAATAAATAAATATTAAAAAAAAAAAAAAAGATTTGGAGTTGCCCTAGGTGGTGCTGCAGGGACGGATGCTGGACGTTGTGTGTCCTGTCATGGCCCACTGGGTGGACTGGGGGAGAGTGTGGGCTACAGTGTGGACCACTGTCCACGGGGTGCAGAGGTACTCCAGAATGTATTCACCAGGTGCAGTGGGTATGCCACTATGATGGAAGAGGTTGTTGATGTGGGAGAAGTGGGGTAGGTGGGGTAGGTGGGGTGGAGGGTATATGGGGACCTCATATTTTTTGAATGTAACATTTAAAAGAAAATAAGAAAAAAAATGTGATTACACCAAAAAAATAATAAAATAATTTTAAAGTCTTTAAAGTAAATAAATAAATAAATAAATTGACAATTTGTAGTACTTTGTGTCTGGTTATAATGGGTCTTAAAGTCAGTTATTGTAAGTTCTCTAAGTTTGTTCTACTTTTTCAAAATTGAATTAGGTAATCTAGATTCTTCCTTTGTATTTTCATATATAATTATTTTCCTGCATGTTTTTTAAATCAGTTTGCCTATTTTTTTTTTAAGCCTGCTGGGATTATAATTAGGAGTGTGCTGACTCAAAAAATTGATGATGGGAGAAATTACATCTTAACAATAGTGAATCTTTCCAACCATGAACATGGTATATTTTCCATGTACTTAGGTCTTCTTTAATTTTTCTCAGCAGTATCTTGTAGTTTATAATAAAGATGTCTTGTGTGTCTTTGTTAAACTTATTTCTAATCATTTTATGGTTTCTGATGTTGTAAATCAAATTTTTAAAATTTTCTTTTCTAATTGCTAATATATAAAACAAAATTGATTTTTACATTATTTAATTTAAAAATATATGGAGGTTTTCTAGAGAGTATGCTGGTACTTATTTTTAAATTTAATTTTATTGTAGTCAGAGAACATACCCAGTATTATTTCAATCTTTTAAAATTTCTTGACCCTGGTTTTATGGCCCATCCCATGCCCTATCTTGGTACATGTATGTTTGCCAAGATCTTTTTGACAAGATATAAAAAAGACAAAAATTCAAACCCTGTTTTCCTCAGTTTACTTACCACTGGAGAGTTAATATGTAAACATGTGGAACAAAATGGTAAAATCAGAAGAGGTTAACATTAAATTATCAGTAGAAATTAAACACGTAAATGATGAAAATTCCTAAGGAGAAGGGTTTTCCAGAGTAGGGGCTCAAAGAAGGTATGCATCCCTCTAAACCTCTTGATATGCATGCTTAAACCAATTTTTGAAATAGGTGTTGGCCATTAACTATTGGACTGAAAGCTGGGAAACTGATAAATTAAATGACCAGCGACATAAGCAATTTAAAAAAGAATTGGTGGGGACTGGGTGTAGCTCAGTGGTTTGAGTGCCTGCTTTCCATGTACAAGATCCTGGGTTCAATCCCTGGTACATCCTAAAAAAAATAAAATAAATAATTAAAAAAAAAAAAGAATTGGCAAGTCACAAGCAGAACACAAGAAATCTCTTTCTTCCTACCGTTGGTTCCTTTTTTTTGCCCACAATCATGTTCTTCTAACCTAGTATGTGTAAAGCTTTGTGATTAATGTTAGAGCTATGTTGTCTTTACTCTCAAAGAGCTCTCTCAGTCCAGAGGAAGATTCAGGCATAAAAACATTAAGACAAAAGGCTGAAGAAGAAGGAAGATACAAGTACTCGAATAGCAAGGGTGGTAGGAAGAATTAATTTACACTGCTTGGAGGGGCACCAGGAAAACCTTGCGTTGTTAGTAGGTGTCTTTTATCTATGAATAAGTTGGAGTCTGCCAGGCAGAGAGAATAAAAAAGTCCTAGCACTATGTAAGAAAAAGGTAGGTACAGAGAGTAACTTAGGGTGTATATGATGAGGTAGGGGGATGAGTTTGCCAAGGTGTGCCAGAGCCAGATAATTAGAGGACTTGTTTGTGCTTAAGGAGTTTGCATTTTATGTTTAAGGGGATAATAATCATGAAATGTTTTTTAAGCAATAGAGCAGCTTGATTGTACTTGTGTTTATAAAGATATCTGGCAAAATTGGGAAGGGTGGATTGGATTTAGGAGAAACTAAAGACAGGGAAAGTAGTTGGGAGACCATGTTATAGGTCAGGTGATTAATGATGAATCTGAAGTGAGGCAAGAAAAAGGAATATGTGAGACATGGAGGTGGTAGAATGAATAGGTAACTGAGGATACAAACGAAAAGGTCATAGGCAATGTTGCCATTTCTAATGTGGGTTGTTTAGTACATGCTGGTGTCATTAACTCGGAAAGAAAATGCAGGAGAAAGACAGATTCTGGAGGAAAAATGAGTTTCATTTCTTATACATTGAGAGGGAATATATAGATCTTAACTATAATTATGTATAATAGCTGTGATAGATGATAGATATAGATATATAGTAACTATAGATATGAAGATCAGGAGAGAGATTTGATTTGCAATCATAAATATTGGCTTGACATCAGTCAAACAGAAAACATGACTGGTGTGTCTTGGGGATACTAGAATATTGGATAATGATTAGACTAAAATGATCTGTGAGGCCCCTTCCAGCCCTTTGAGTATTTATTAAGATGAAGGAAGGAGGAATGGAAGAATATGGGAATACTGGGAGCTGGTGGAGTATACTGAAGGCCTGGAATACCAAGCTCTGACAGTTTGATCCTGAAAGCTACCTTATTTCTTAAACAAAAAGCATATTGTAAAAAAGTAACTGGAGAAAAATTAAATCCCCGTGGAAGTTCTCTGACTTGTTCAGCTTGGTTAAGAAGCTCAACCCTGATCTAAAGAACTCTGTGAGGGGTGTGTGTGTGTGTGTGTGTGTGTGTGTGTGTGTGTGCATTTAGAGAAGAATGGACTCCAGGACAATGAAATAATATCTGTGGGATCAGGTAACAGTATTTTTTTTACAAGTGCCCCAATTTGAAAACCATTGAGTGAGGCTCTGGTGTTTTTATGAAAATAATGACTGTGGTAGGCAGAGTAATGTTCTCCCTACCCCCCAAATGTCTGTGTCCTAAATCTCATAATCTAAGAAAATATTATGTTACATGGCAAAGGGGAATTAAGGTTGTAGATGGAATTAAGGTTACCAATCATCTAGTCTTAAAATAGGGAGATTATTCTAGATTAACTAGCTAGGCCTATCATAAGGAAGGATTGCCAGTGTGTCAGTGATGCCATTGCTAGATTTTCAAATATGGAAGGGGGCCATGAGTCAAGGAATGAGGGCAGCCTCTAGAAGCTGAAAAGGTATGTAAACAGATTCTCCCTTAGATCCTCCAGAAAGGAACTCAGCCCTCTACATACCTTGATTTTAGTCTAGTGGGACCCATTTAGGAATTCGGAATTGTAAGAGGTCAGAAATTTCTGTTGTTTTAAGCCAGTATTTGTGGTAGGTTGTTGTTATAGCATCCATAGACAAACCAATACAAGTCATTGTTAAGAAGACCTGTTAGTAATTGATTATTTGATATTGTAAGAGGAAGAAGTCAAAAATAATTCCTGGACTGTATTCCTTAAACACAGATATTCTTAGGTGAACATCTTTTATTTTTCTGTCCAGCACCTTTCCCTTCTTTAGGAAACAGCATCTCCCTTGCCTCCTTATTTTCCTTCAGAAATTTTCTCTTCATTTTCTCCAATGATATGGCTTTAAAAATTGGGGGTACCATTCTTATATAACAAATGTACTTTCTCTCCAGGAATGAGTATACTACTCAATCTCACCCAATCTGACTTTTTATTTGGTGTTTTATAATTGGAACTGAGGAGAAAGAGACTTCTGCATGGCATGCTTCTGTCTAGTAGTGTAACTTGGTAAGTCTTAAACAATCTGTCGGAGGTCATTATTCCAAGTCTGAAGAGCATGCCTTTCTTTGTTTCCATATAATAAATACCATTTTTAAAGAGGTTTTAGATCACATGAAGTTACATCGGAAGTATACAGGATTCCCATATAGCCCACCTCCTTCCCCTCCCACATTTTCCCCTATTAATAACATCTTACAATAGTGTGGTATATTTGTTACAATTGATGAAAAAATATTGAAGCATTGCTACTAATCAAGGTCTATAGTTTACCTTATGGTTTACACTTTGCACTGTACAGTTTTATAGGTTTTGACAAAATGTATAATGGCCTGTGTCCGTCATTGCAATATCATGCAGAACAATTCCAAGGTCCCCAAAAATGCCCCATGTTCCACCTATATTCCCTCTCCCTCCCCTCAGAACCTCTAGTAATCTCAATCTTTATATCAATGTTACAAGTTCAGCCATTACTACAGCAATAATAAGTTTACTTTGGTCCATGGTTGCATTTCCCCCACCCCCATGTGTGTTCATTCCTTAACCTTGAGGATTTCGGAATGGCAATGCCTGCTCTGCTTCAGATTGAGAGGGGGCTTAGATCTTATGGGGAAGATGGAAGGAAATATTTTACTTGTAGTTGTAGATACTCTCTGTTTTTTGGGGATGGGGCTTGCCCATCTTCATCATTTTGTTCTTTGTCATGGGAGAGTCCAGTGAACCACAGCATGCCTTTCTGAAGCTTTGAGAGAATAACTGTCAGAGAAAGGTAGGGTTGAGAACATTTGCTGTAATTTAAGGCATTCCAGTTGCTGGTTCCATTCATCCCTAAGGCCAATCATATACCTGCTCTTTCTCAGCCAGGGTTACACAAAAACTTTCTCTTTTTTTCTGAGCTATGTCAGTTTTAATTTTTGTCACTTCAACTAAAATATTCTGACAAATTCAGACACGAAAGAAGAAAATACAGTAATCAAATGAAAAACTAAAGCATACATGCATCTATTGAGGATGCAAAAATTACCTTTACTAAGTAAGCTAGTGTCGTTTTTTTTAAAGCTCTATATGGGAAATATTTTACCAGGAAATGAATAGGATGAGGCCCTGCGTCCAGGCACTTACAGATGTGTTCATCCTACAACGTGTGTATCTATGTTCACCAACATACCCTTTGACAATATATCCTCCCTACTATCTCCCTATTCTTACCTGACAAAAGCAAAATAAAAATGAGTTCAAGAAAGAGTCAGGTTTGAAACATACAGAAATGGAAGAACCACAAAGGTTCATTGAAAGAATTTGAGGATCTTTAGATCTCCAAAGGCAATCACTAGGCTCTCCCACAAAATGCTTCCCTTACAGTCAAAATACTTGGCTGGAAGGACTTTGGAGTGACCCTCTGGCAGGACTTTTATTCTCTGGCAGGACTTTTATTCTCAAGAAACCAAATGTTTCTCCAGTCCATGATAACTATAGTAAAATGAAGAAAGAGGAAGTAGTTTGGATGAATCACTTCTGATCCATTGCCCAATTTTCTCTGGATTCACTCAGGTGTGTTGTTTTACTGGATGATCTGAAGGCATGTGGGATACCACAGCTGACTAGATTCTAAATAGGAAAGCATAGAATTTAAAAGTAAGCAAGGAATAATAAGTCGGGCTTAAAATGCCAAATGCCAGAAAACATCCAAACATTAGGGAAAAGTCTATCTAACAACTCAGGCCAATATTGTTTCTCAGAAGGAGTTTTAGAAGGCTCAAATTCTAAGTTGACTACCTAAAAAAATAGTCAAAGAGGGCCATCTTAGTTGATAATCCTAGTTTTTCTTCCTAAGATGTTTGGGTAGGTTTGTTCGAAATTCTTTTTAAGGATAGCAGATTGTTGGCACTAAAAATTGTCCAGAATCATAGGCAAGAGAGTTTGTCCTCAAAGAAAGAGCAATTTCCCGAGTGTAACAGAGGGCAATAGTTGGATAGTCACCAACCACGATCTGGGCTTAAACACAGCTAGGAGGCATGTTGGCTAGGTTGCCTTGGCTAGGCTGTCTGTGGGTGAGAAACATCCATGCTCCTCACCTCGGGAAGGATGAGGACTGCGCGCTAGGAGGAGAAATGACGGGGAAGGAATAATGTGTGGGGAGACGGGCACAAAAGGAGGGAAAAGCTGGAGGGGAAACCGCGTGACTTGACGAAGAGACGTGGCGGGCCGCTTGGCCTAGCACCAAGTCGGGCTTTCCCGAGAGTGAGTAAGCGGGTGCACCCAGTGGCCTCGACAGCGTCTCTGCCAGTCTTAAAACCAGACCCCTGAAGTGAAGCTCTCCCACGGATTACACAGAGCGCTCGGACTTCCTGGAGGCGGCGGAGGGTCCGCCCCTCGAATTCTCACTCCACCTGGCCCCGCCCCTCGCTTCCCACCCCGTCTGTCCCCGCCTCTTTTCTCCTAACCCCGCCCCGGCCCTGCCCCTGCCGCTTCCCGCCGCCCTTCGCCTCCAGTTCAGGCTCTAGTTTTGCTCGGTGGCCGTGGGAGCGCGCAAGCGCGGCGGGCGACTCGCGGATCTCAGAGTAGCGGAGCGTGGCGCGCGGTGAGTGAGGCAGCCGCGCGGGGAGCCAAGCCTGGGAGCACAGTCGGGGCGAGCGCTCTGGGAGGGAGCAGCCTGCGTGGGGGAGAGTGGCTGGGAAGCCTTCGATCTCGGGAGGAGAAGCCAGAGGTGACGGCGCTGGCTGAGAGGGTCCGGCCTGGGAGCAGTGTGCGTGGTGGCGGGATTGGGTGAGGGAGTGTAGGAGGAGAAAAATGGAAGGAAGGGGTTCCGGAGACTGACTGTCCGCACTCGGGCTCGGCAGAATCGAGAGGCTCGCCAAGGGCGCTGGAGGGTGTCCCAGCCTCAAGTTCGTTATTCTGGTTTGGCGCCCCCGAGCGCTGTCCCTGACCCCCTCCTCTTCCCCCCGGCGCTGTCTCTTGGGGTGCAGAGTTGCTGGGAACGTTCCCCGTAGCGGGGCAGAGGATTTGGGGGCGATGGGCTGTCGCTCCGGGCTCCTGCCACGGAAGGCGTGGCGTACGTGTCACTTTCCTTCACCCCGCCCCCGGGAATGTGTCCGTCTTCTGGTTCATTGTGCTCTCGGACTTTTTAACAAAGGCTGTGACTGTTTTCTAGGCAGTTGCGAGTGACAGCGGCCGTGGGGGCGGGACGGTGGAGGGGACTGTGCGAGGTCGCGGTGCGGCCCTGGGGGACCGGGGAGGAAGGGGGTTGGCGTGGGGGGTTGGGGAGAGGAAGGAGGGAACAACCTTCCTGCCTCAGTCTTTCCCCCTCTTCCTGGTCTGCTGATTTTGGTAGGAAGAGCCCCGAGAGGGATCTGACTGGGAATTAGTGTGTGTGGTCGGACTCTGGCTGCAGAGATTGGTTTTGTAATTGTGCTGTTGATGTGTTTTTTACCGTCCCTTCAAGAGAAAAGCTAAACTAATGGAATGTGAGAAGAAATAATTTAATGAAAGGGTGAGGTGGAGTGTCAAAATTGAGAGCTAAACCACTGTTTTGTGATAGTCATACTAAACAGCCAAATTTGGAAGGACGTAAAGGTGCACAAGTCAGAGTTAGTGAAAAGTTGATTAGGGTGCTGTTGATGGTTTCATTCACGAGTAGATTATTTGGTATGGGGATGGGGAGAGACCTGCCAGGATCTTGGGCAGGCTCACTTTAGAACTCTTAAGTAATACTAGGATTACAAAACACTAGGGCAAATACTGTAATATTGGATAAAGTTTCATAGACTTTCATTTTCAAGTTTAGGATATTTGATGAAAAATAGTATATGGGTTCCCAAGAATAGACGTTGATATTTTTACTCATTTGTTTTAACTTAATATAACAAAACAAGACAAACTTCCTCCTCCTCCACCCCTTTCCCTTGATTGTGAATCCTGTTTTATAAACATTTACTTTTAGATCTGAAGTGTGTTTGAAGATAATTTTTCATGAAGCAGGCAGGATTACTTCTTGAATTATTATAATTTTATTCTGTCTTTTCTTTATTTTCCTGCTATTTTAAGTTATATGCCACTAACATTACCAAGTTGGGTAGGAGGGATGGGGGATATATGGGCAGGCTCTTCCCTTTTCCAGTAGCTGATGAATGACTAGTCATCCTTCAAAATTCAGCCCAATTCACTTCTTGGAAAACTTTGTCAGTTCCCTCAGAATGAATTAATCACCCCCTTTTCTGTTAAATCGAAACCACTAGTCTTATTACTCTCTCGCTACTAGAAGCTCTGCCTTCGGCATTACCTCTGTACCTAAGGCTGCCTGGCATGGGGCAAGTGCCTAATAAATGTACTTACTGTATTCCCAGGTAATAAACGTGCTTAGATGTTAACAAATGCTCTTAGAAAGATAGTAATCCATATTGTGTAAAGTTCACAGAATAAAGAAAATTTCACAATGCTGAAATTGTATTTAATATTTGCACATCATCATCCTGGAATATGGAAGGGATGAGAAGTATGGAAATATGTTCTCATGCATTAGCCCATAGTTTATTATTCTAAAAGAGGTACAGAAGCTCTGCAGAAATGGGAAAAAATAGAGTTCAGGAAAAGGCCAAGGTTTAAAAAAGGCCTGAGACTGAAACTAGTGAAAAGTCAACCATTTGTAAATAGACACAGAGTGCTGCCAGAATTTAGGAAGTCCTACAGATGCATCAAGCTGATCAGATGGTATCCTTTGAAGGCTAATGTAATTAAGGAACGCTGTGACAATCGATTGTATTGTACTCCTTCTAAATCTTAGAGTGTTTTGATACTTTGGCTAATGGACCACTTCATGTTACTGTGCCCCTGGTAGGTTTGGTCTGGCCATTTATGCCAGTCTGCCTTTTAGCGCTTTTTTTTTTTTTGAAACTCCAGCAGCATTACTGGTCATCCAGTCACTTCTGGCTTATAAGAGGAATTATCAGCTTCCTCCTGCTTCTTACTGGATCCATTCAGTCATCACTCCCCACTCCCTTACCAGTTTTCTCCTGAATGGGTTTACCTATTGGAGAGGATACCATGAGCAAATGATCAGTCATTGTATAAATGAATAGTTGTTATTTTAGTTAAAACAAATCAGGTTTGGCTGTTTGGTTAATCTAGGTTTCTTTGCCTGCAAAGCAGAGGCCCTATCCTGGTCATTAGTAACCTCCATTTTTCTCCCCTCACTTAACTTCCTCCCTCCCAGCGTTCTCCCTTCCTCCCTCCCAGCATTCTTTCAGTTACTTTAGCCTTACCATTCCTCACGCCCCCCTCTTCAAAATATTCCTGAGGTTGTGTTAATTTCAACCCTTATTACCTTGCCTGAATCATTTCTGTAACCACTTAACTATTTCCCCGTCCTTAGGTCTCTCCTCTCTTGGCCATCTGCTTTATCTTCCTGAAGAACTGATCATTTGGTCATGTTATTTTTATACTTCAAAACCTTCAATGGCTCCCCACTGCTTACAAAGTAAAATCCAAATAACTTAGCCAGGCATTCAAAGCCTTCTGCATTTGGTCTCCACTTATATTGATATCTTTCATCTCCCTCTGTATCACCACAAACTATAGCCATACCTGATTTCTAATCCTCTTTGAAAGTACGCAGGCTTTATTCCAACTACCTAGATAGACCATCTCCATATCAGATTACCTAGATAGACCATCTCCATATCAGATTGTCAGTCTCTATTTGAAATTCTCTTACTTCTAACAGCCTTTCCTAAACCATCAATTTGGAATTAGCTAGTGTTTTTTTTTCCATAGGCCTATGGTTTTTAAAAAATATATTTTTAGTGTATACATAGTCTATATTTTTATTAGTTATATGTACCATTGCTTTTCCCTTATTAGATTGTGAATTCTTTGAGGACAAGAGCTGGTTTAATATTTTCACGTATTCTACAGATACTTTGCTATGCCTTTCCTTTGCAGCCAGTAAATGCTTATGATATTGAATTACATTTTCATCCATTTAGGGGATGTTAATTTTTAGGAAGGAACTTACTTCTTCCTTCATTTTGACAGATGAGGAATTGAGGCCCAGATGAGTTAAGTGAACTTTTGGTCATAACTGTTGAATATTTGCCCCCTAAAACTAGATTCTGTAATTCTCTTAATTTCATAATTATAAACACTAATGATTAGTTAAATATGGATAAAATTATATTGGAACGTCCTAGGTAATATGAACAGATCTTCATTTGGCCTGGAGCAGGGATGTAAGATCATCATGTAGACGCCAACTAAGTTTTCCTAAATGTAAAAACCCTTTTTATTTCCATGTCACCTTTTTATAACATTAACCAGTGTTTCTTCCAAACTTCAACTTACTGTCTAGTTTTTATGAATAAAACTTAGGACTCAGAAAGGATGAGTAGAGTCCATAAAACATTTTTATTTTTAAATTCTACATCCTCTGTTATCTATAGACCCATCCACGGAAAAAAATTACAAACCAAACTACTGTGATTATACCTTCCTTTTTAAAACGCTTCTCACCTAGACTTCCTCCCATTTCTGTTTTTTTTCTCTAACTCTTTGACAGTTAACTTCAGTTAACCTTCACTGAATTCCCTTCCTAGTATTTTATCTAAGACTTTCTTTCCTTCTCACTTTATGTAGGAGACAGAATAATATCAAGGTCAAGGGCATGGACTTTGGAGGCAAGATGTTAATTTTTTTCTGTGAGCACCAGTTTCTTTATCTATAAGAATCATCATTATAATACCTACCTGATAAGTGAGATAAGGTATAACATCTTATCATAGTGTCTAGCACATACTAATTGCTGTTACATGTAGCTATTATTTGCTATTTCTTATAAGCTACCATCATTTCAAAAGAAATTAACTTCAAAATGTGGATGTATGGCCACTTCCTGCCTTGTTTCAGCTCTAGTCCTGTATCTCCAAATTCCTTCCATATATCTGCAACAGGACAGTTAGCATAGTGGTTCTCAAACTTCAGGGTGCACAGTAATCACAAGAATTTGCAGATTTATGGACTTTGCACCCAGAATTTATGATTCAGTAGGTCTGGGATGGGACCCAAGAATTTCCATTTCTAACAAGTTCCCATGTGATTGTGATGGTGCTGGCCCACAGATCACATGGAGTGGCACTGATCTAGATGGCATTCAAGAAAGTTTTGTAGAGGGCAAAAGATCATAAAGTTGTAGAAGTTAAGAGAGGAGAGAGTTTAAACAAAGCAGTATCAGATATTGTGTAAAGATTGGGGAAGGTAGGATTAAGAGAAGACTGTTGGATTTGGTTGGGGTTTTTTTTAGTGTATGTCAGGTGCTGAGGGTGATTTAATTATACTCCTTAGTTGGTGGCACATTATCATTATTAAGACCAGAAGGGCATCAGAGTCTCCCAGGGAGCTATTTTCTCCAAAGTAGTTATGATGCCCCCACCCTCCAATATAAATCCATCAAATTAGAATTTCAGGGCTTGGAACCTGGGCATGAAAATATTCCAGGAGATCTTAATGTGTATCCTGGTTAAGAACCACTTCTTTGAGCAGTGGTGGTCAGAAAGCGGAGGCAGTGAACATAACTACTTTTGTCAGTAAATTTGTTGGCGAAGGGAGAGGGGAAGAAAAAGATGGGAGTTTATAGATTTCAGGGGATCAAGAAACTTGGAGTGTGTGACAGAGGTGAAAAACTGCTGTGGAAGGGGAGTGATTGAAGGTCTAATGCTAAAAGGATATAATTGATGGAACACAGAGTACTGGAACATGAGAGTAGGAATGAATAGAATCAGGGCAATAGAACAGAGGAGAAAAGAATGAGTGAAGGGAAAGAAATCCAAAGGTAGAGAGGGAGAAAGTTGATGAAACTTTTAAGGGAGATTTGTACACTACTACTTTTCTGTGGAACTTTAGTAGTCTGTGAACCCTAGGTAGAATAGATTTTTGAGGTTTAATAATGCTGGCAAAGAAACTAGTAATTTTAGCTATTCCACTACCTCTAAGGGTTGTACATGATTGTATTTTTCAAAAACTTTTGTTGGGTAGAAGAAACTTTTGAAATTGTCTAGACATGCTTTGCTGTAATGTTATTGCCCTATATCATCCCATAAGACTGTCGTAAGTTTTTTACAATTTTATTTTTGTTTTAATTTTTTTTGAAAAGATACTTAGATTTCATATATGTTACATAACAAATATAGGGGATTCCCATATGCCCCACTCCCAATTCTTCCCACACTTTCCCACATTAACAACATTCATTAGTGTGGTGCACTTGTTACAATTGATGAACACATATCGGAGCATGGCCACTAAGTGTAGATTATAGGTGACATTATAGTTTACACTCTCTCCCACACAATTTTGTAAGTTATGACAAGATATATAATGGACTGTATCTGTCAATGCATTGTCATTCAGGACAATTCCAGTATCCCAAAAAATGCTCCCATATTACACCTATTTTTCCCTCTCCCTCCTCTCAGAACCTCCAGAGGCCACTGCTTCCACATCAATGATAAAATTTCTTCCATTGCTAGAATAACAGTATGTCTGTAGAATAATACCAGTAACTCAAGTCCATCACTCATTCCCCAATCCTGAGGATTCTGGGTTAGTGATGCCCAATCTGCCACTGATTGAGAGGGGCTTAGATCCCATGGGGATCTTGCTTGCAGTTGTAGACTGTGTTTCTTGGGATGGTTGTTGTCCATCATCATCTCCTTGTTAGTTGTCCTGGGTGAGTCCAATGAACTGGAGAGTATGTGTTGCAACTCTGTTGAGATTCAGGGTCTGACTGGCACATGGAAAGCCCAAAGATTTAAGTCTCTTGGGCATACACCTATCAACTCTAGTACTAACTATAGGTTCAAATAGAAGGGGCAGAAGAGCCATGTGTAGGGAAACCATGACTGAGTCCATCTCTGTCACACTGGAGAGCATAAATTCCAAAGTAGGGCCTACTGGCAGAGCACCAAACTCCTGAGCTAGCTGACAGCCCTGCCTATAGTGTCTGGATGTCTCTGGAGCCCACAGTAACCCCTCTATTTGAGGCAATATTTACTGTGGCAGTCAGTGCGATCCTACTGAGACATACAAAAGCATAATCCCAGGGATGACCTCCTGACTCACTTTGAAGTCTCTTAGCCATATAAACTCATTTGTCTTTACTCTTTCCTCCTTTTTGGTCAAGGACTTTTTCCAGTTACGTTGCTAGTTGGTGCTTGGTAGTAATCCCTTGGTGCCAGGGAGGTTCATCCCCAGGAGTCATGTCCCACACTGGGGTAAGGTAATGCATTTATATGCTGAGTTTGACTTAGAGGCCACATTAGATCAACATGGAGGCTTTCAAGAGGTAACTCTTAGCAACTTATAATAGTAGGCTAGGTTTCAATTTCAAAAGAAATGGTTCATAAGTACAGTCATGAACATCATTGGTCCATCCTCCTTCACTAGTCACTGCCCCTGTATTCGGGGCATTCTTGCTGTCCCATTAGAGAATGTGGCAGAACTCCCCAGGATGGGAATTGGATATTTTTTCAGTTATTGTGTGGATCTCCACCCACCATGACAGTGCCCCATGAAGACTTGAACTCATTCATATGCCTTATATGTATGCTCCAGGTGAACCTCCTCCATGCATCCTCCGTGCAAGTGTATTTTGGTACATATACTTTTATAATTTTTGATGAAATTTAACATGGCCTGTATCCACCATTACAAGAGAGATTCTACTTTTCTCTCCTGGAGCAAAAGTCCTTTAGCACTCTAGTTATTGCATCAGTATAGCAAATTGAAGATCATATTTGAATAAAATATTAGCAATATCCTGGAAAACTTCTCACAAATTGCTTTTTAAGTTGCCAGCAAGATTTTTCCAACTTTATTCTGTACAGGCTATTTTGTGGTAAGACAAAGTTAAAAAGGACACATTGGTATATAAATATGTGTGCTCACTTAAATATGTATGTATGTGAGTAATGGACAAGATAAAACGCTTTCTTTTAGGACTTTTGACAAAAACCTCTAGCTACCCTTACATTAATGATTTTCTTTCCTAGTTAGGGCTCAGAAGACAATCACTTGGTATTGCGACACTTTTCCACAGTGACAAAATGGTTCAATTGTCCTGAAAACCTTGGGACCATAGAAATAATATTGTCAGTGCAATTTGACTTTTAGAGTATCCTAAGCAAACCACTTTGTACTGTATCTGTCAAACTTAATTTATTGAACACACCTTTGGTGTGTTAGGAATATGTATGTTAGTTTTACCCTTGTAAAATAGATATGTAGTGCCATTTTCAAGAAATGGCATGGAGCCTAATGAAGTGAGAATCATATAAAGTGCCACTGGGCTGAGATAATCAGAGTTTTAAAAAATGCTCAATAGTTGCTTTACTTTCTCTACTATTGGGTGGTAATAATTGGTATTGTTATTTTCAAGTTCATTCAAATACAGATGATGAATTTTAGGTAGCACTCCTTATCTACTTGAAAGGCTTGAAATTAAATGGGGCAGAATCTAAGTAAGAATTCGAACTGCTTAGGCACATTTCCAAGTGTCTCAGATTTAGAACTTCGAGTTTCTTTAGGAAAGTGTATTATATATTAAATCTCCAACTTGGAGTAGGTGCCATGTGTTTTTCTTCTTCCCTTCTTTCAAAACTGTGTCATAGAAGTTACGTGTTGTTTTCTGGAGTCCCACATAACCCAACTCCTCTTTTTTCAGTGACAGAACCTTATTATGCAAAACAAAATATGCTCTGTGTATCTGCTCCAATCTATGTCTAGTATGCCTGCTCTTTGTGGTTTGGTTTCTAATATTATTCATTCCAATTTTGTAAAAAAAATCTTCTGAGTAACTTGCCACAGTAATCCTCTCTGACATGTTTACTTCAGGGAGAAAGCAAGCAAAGTTAGAAACATATGCCTAGTCTTAAAATTTGCTATCAATGCAAAAAAAGTTAATGGAATATATTCCATGTTTCTTTTCCTGTATTAGTATTACCCATGGGGCCAGAATAATGATTTTGGCAAGGATGTATCTACTTCCCTATGTAATTTTATCCTGTCTCAGTATCTCACTTATCTTTACCCAGGATTTATCAAAACAATATTACATATAAAAGTTTAAAAATTCTTTCTTTAGGTTCATAAGTAGTTTGAAAGTGCAAATGTTTTTGTTGCATTAATATGAATTTTGTTGTGAAAATAAACGTATTCTTTGAATTTTAAAGTTACTTTAAATTAAAATGCAAATGATAGGTGCTAATATTTTTTAGTAGTATTTTCTCTGTATTTCTCTAAATTATGAATGGTCACCCTATTTATAGAATTGACCTTTGCAAAGTTTTGAATAGTCCATTCCCACTGCTATCTTCCTAATTCAGGGTGGATTACTTCTTTCCTAATGCTATAGTCATAGCCTTTTGACTGATCTCCCCAGTCATTTATTGCCAATTCTTAACCCAAATCTGCCCATCCACATAGGCTGAAAGCCTCCAGTCTGCAAGTACCACCTGCACAGTGCTCCTGGAAGTGCAATAGAAGCCCCACCCACCCCTAGAGACAGAACTGTCTACTCTCTCAAAGGTTGTGTGTGACTAAACTTTCTGAGTTGGCTTCTAGTTTTTCTGTTTGAGATCTTGCATTTCAGTTCTTAACTGAACTAGGGCTAATTTTTGCCAGAATCTTAACCCCATTAAGCCAGGACTCAGACCACCTATGTTGTCTTTTTTTATGGTCTCTGCAAACCAAGAATCGGATGATGAATACCCCTAGACTCTAGGGCTCTACTCTACTTCAGCTGGGCTGACGAGAAAGAAGATACTGGGGCCCTCAGCAGACCACGAGGAGACCAAGGACAAATCCTATGTACAATAGGATTTTGTTTATTCCTCTGGTGCCCAAACCCAGCCTTGTCCTTCCTAGGAATATAGTGAAAGTTCATTATTCAGAAGATTGCCCAAACTATTTTTTCTTCTCAGCCCTCAAGCAACTTCTGGCCACATGGATTAACTTCCATAACGATAACAACAATAACAATAATCTGTCTGTTATGACAAATGTGTTACTTTCATTATTTTTGTTGCCCTGTAAGATATATAGCATTTATCCCCACTTTATGGTGAAGACACCACAGTTAAGAGAATTAAAGTTCTCTGTGTCACTTCGGGACATATATGGCAGAGCTGGAATTCCAGTGTAGGGCTCTCGGATGCTAAAGTGTGGAATTGTTGTTTTCAGAAGGTCCCATTGCATGACGCCAGATCCCATTCTCAGTTCCACACAGTAAAGAGACAATAAAACTCTTTGAAGAAAAGAAATTGTATATTAAGTAATTACTATGAATGCATTCCAAGAATCAAGCATTATGGTCAGCATGCACTAAGTGCTTAATGAATGTTGAATGAATTAATGAGAGGATGCTATGAAAGTGGAGTTAGAATGGGTAATGGTAATCTCCGTGTGCTTTATTAACAGTGGTGGGCATATGGTAGGAATTCAATCAATATTTGTTAAATTGATGAGATTATCCACTGTGATGAATATAAGTATTTGAATCCTAGATCCAGTCTTCTGTTGAAGAAAAAGATGGGTTTTAGTAGATGCTTTTCTCTTTGACACCATATGATAAAATCTACTTTCAAAATAAGGCTATCATTTACCTGTTTCATCTTACTTGACCTCTCACTCATTGGATCCCTAAAACTCCTTTCTTGGCTTCTGCCCTTTCCCTGGATAATGTCATCATTTCCCATGGCTTCAGCTTCTTTTGGTACAGTGAAAATTCTGTTATATCCCGTCAGAATTTTCCCTTGATGGGTAATGTACACGATTGCCTACTTCAAACTAAAATGTCTAAAACAGAACTTCTCCCCCTGCCCAATACCCCACATAAATATCTGCCTCTCCTTTGTTTCCCCATACCATTAAATAGGAAAGAAGCTCTGTGTTCAGGATGGTGACCTCTGGGTAAGAAACAGCGTGGGTATAAGCAGGAATATAACAGTAAAGCCACTCCTTTGGAGAAATCACAATCTTAGTCCTAGAGTTAAGACTCATAAATTAAGTAGCCAACAGTAATCTGCGTCACTCCCTCCAAAGGAGTTTCTGCCTCACGGTGCTTTTTCATGCTAGTTGAGCTTCCACTCCTTCTTGTTGATAATATACGGGGACAGCAAGAGAGGGAGCCCTCTTTCTTGTTATCGCCTTTGCGTGAGCATAATGTGTGATTATATTCTGATTATCATTTATATAGGTCTTATTCCAACCTTTTATCTAAAATCTAAGTCTTGGAATTAAAATCATCTTACTTTTCAGTGAAAATTTAAGTGACTATAATAATCATATGACTTAAAGTACTCTCAGAGAGTTTATGCTATATTTTAGGTATAGCTTATCTTAGTGTCTATCTATAGCCCTCTTAATTTAGTGAAGGCAATTATATTCTCTTGAATTTTCATTGCAGCTTCACACCCAAAGAACTCTCTCAAGGTTTTCGTGGATTTCCCCCCATTGTCTCTTTCTTTTCCAGCTGGGTAATAGACCATAAGTTGTTTTGTGAGTTCTTTTTCTTCTTCTGGTCTTCATATAGGGCCTCCCCAGTGGCACTGTGTGCCTAACTCTTACCTACATCTCTGGATCTATCTGAGGTTTCTCTTTCTTGTGTTGTTGTCACTGGACTTCCCATGATGGTGTTACATTTTTTTTTTCTGTTACATCACCACAATAGCATGCAGGTTTGCTTCTCTTTTTTCCTTGACACACACTGGGCAGGATTTCTTTGTCTAAAACAGTATATGAATTGTCTCGACACAGCCTTCATTTAGATTTTGTCTCTGTATAATGTTGGCAAAGAAATCTTAAGTGTTTCTTTATACTTAGTCATGTTAAATAGAACTTTATATAAGGAGTGTTGCATTCTTTTTATTCCAACAATGCTTACCGTAGCTGCTTCTGTAGTTTTGATGGAAGCCATAGATTCGAATACAGTGGCCAACAGTTAATGTATTTCTAGCCTACATTTGGTAGAGATAGGTCTTAGTTGCTATATGGTTATTCATTATCGTCTGCCCATGGCTGTTTTTAAAGAAATGTGATTCCAGCGTGTTATGTTGGAGGTTCCCAGCCAGCCACCCAGGACTAAGATAGATTGTCTCAGAAAGCTCTGACTTTTGCTCATTCTCCTACTTTAGGTTTCTAGACTGAAGGTGTTAGCACTGTCTGGTGTAGATGCTTCTGACTATAATGCACTCGTTTTAGAACCATAGCCTTTGTTATAACCTTACTCTGTCTGGCCAGAAGCAGCAGGATTAATTCCATGGAGAATTATAAGACCCTGAGAGTATCTTTGGCACCGAGGTGTGTGGTTAAGGAAGTCAGATTTGGTGCTGCTGCTTCCTTCATTGTGTACTACACACACCTCCTACAAATAGGCCCCCTCCTTCAAGAGCTAACCTGCTTTTGGAATGTTTAATTCCATTTGCCTTTGCAAGTAAGTGACAGAGGATATTCTGTTTAAAACATCATACTTGCCATACTCCACCATCACTTTCTTTTAAATAGTTGAGGGACCAACTAAAACACTAAGTGTCAACTCTTAAAAAATCTTGGAACTGAGTATCATTCTAATATTCCTGGTTCACAGAGAACCAGATAAGTCCAGCATATTGTAGAAAAACAGCTTCACTGCTCAGCATCCTGACAATCTGACACATCTTCATACAGGCAATGCTTGACTCTAATCTCACCCAAGTCTCCCTTTGATTCTTCCTTGAGCAAGGGGAGATATGCAATCTGTTGAGTTGCTGTGGAGGCAGTTTGTCATCCCTATCTTTTAGGAAATTGCCATAAAGCCACTCTTGCCCATCTTCTAGTTTTAGTCCAGTATAGGAATTTCTATCTTGAGCCTTGTGGGGTGCAATTGCAGGCTTCCATGTAAGTCTATACAACTACTTGAGTTTAGTTTAGAGGCAGCATGACCCATCACTTAGGCTGTCATCTGGTTCGGTATCATCCTGTGGTTCTTAGGACTCAGGGATCTGACACCATGCTGATCTTGCTTTTGCTGTCTATGTAAGTAATAAACTGTCTGGATCCATTTGGGCTTGTTTCTGTACAAGCTGAATCTGTGGAAGTGTATGGCAAGCCAGCCTAGCAGCTGCACTGGTAATACTTGTGGCCCTGTTAGCTACCATGCTGCTGCTTTGAGAATGCTTGACTGTGTGATACAGTGGGGCTCCTACTGACCAAACACCCAGCTGCTTTATGTACCAAGGGATACTCCTTGAGCCTTATACTTGTTGCTGGGCAGAGTGGGGCCTCCAAGGTGGCAGGTGTACAGAGGCCAGGAATTACTATTGAAATTACCCTGGATTGCTTTTCTTATATTGCCAGGCCAAGGAGAATACCAAGACCTGCTCATTAGAAAGTCTTAGTTACACACTTGAAAGGACCATACCAATTCCAAAGTAACATCTCTCCCCCTCTCTCTCTCTTCTTCTTTCTCTCCCTCTCTCCCTTACACACACACACACACACACACACACACGAGTATGGTAGGAACTGAACAGTGAGTGGGCCTACCCAGAATGATGCACTTTAAATACATAGTTGCCTCCTGCACATAGATCCTACAATCTCTTCAGCTGATGGTGTTTTCGGTTCCAAAGAAATCAAATGTTTCACTGTATAAACTTCTACCAAACTTTCCTATTTTGAAATTAGATCCATGAAAAAAAAAATAGAAGACAACATGGAAGATAATTTCCATTTATATGTTTTAGAAAAGTTTTCTAGAATACTTCTTGGTTTTGTATTATGTTCTTTTCTAAGGTTATGAATTCCCTCCAAGCACTATTTTATCTACATTTCACATATTTTTATATGTTGTGTTTGAATTGTTATTTAGCTCAAATTATCTAATTTGATTTGCAATTTATTCTTTGATCCAATAATTATTTAGAGTTGTAGTGTTACTTTCCAAATATTTAGGGTTCTCCGGGTGTTCATATTCGTGTATATGAGGAGAGGTCACAGCAGGTCTGGTTGTCAACAACTTCATGTGTCCAAGGGAACCTGGAACTGTGATTCACTCTTGGTCAACCCCTGGAAATGTGTTCTTCCAAAGGTTCTTTACGTTAATGGCTGATATTTTTTTGAGCACCTGGAGCAAGGGACAGTGCTTTAACTGCTTGTCAGAATTGTTTTGTATAAAATCAAGATCAGTGATAGGAGAGTGGATGTAGCTCAAGTGGTTGAGCATCTGTTTCCCATGTTTGAGGTCCCAGGTTCAATCTCTGGTACCCCCACCGCCCCCAAAAAAGAAAAAAGATCAATGATGTGTTTCTTTGTTGGAGTCCTGAGTTTCAGTTACTATGCTAGTTGCACAGTTGGATATACCTATATAACCAGCCCCCCATAAAAGCCATGAACCCTGAGATTCAAATGATCTTCCCTGGACAGATATATTCTACACAGGTCTCTGTCCTGTATTTTGCTCCTAAAGAGGAAACATATTTAGAAGTCTGTATCTGACCCCTTTTGACTCTACCCAATGCATATCTTTTTTCCTAATGCTTTTACTCTGTACCCTTTGATGTAATAAATCTTAGCCATGAGTATAAGTAACCTGCTGAGTCCTTCTGGCTCATCACCAAACTTGGGGGTGGTTCTGAGTTCCCCAAAACAGTATTCTAACTTAATTACATTGTGGTCAGAGAATATACTCTGTATGATTTCAGTTTTTAAAATTTATTAAGGCTTATTTTATGGCTTAGAATATTGTCTCTTTTAGTAGTTGTACCATGTGCACTTGAAAAGAATGTGTATTCTGCCATTATTGGGCATATTTTTCTGTAAATACTAATTAAGTCAGTGACTGAAAATGTTGTTCAGGTCTTCTGTGCCTTTGCTGATTTTTTTTCTTTTTTAATCAGTTTCCTGATATAATGGTCATTAAATTTTCCAAGTATGTTTGTGGCATTGTCTATTTCTTCCTTCAGTTCTGTCAATTCTTCTTTCATGTATTATAATGGCCACTTAAAAATCCTTGTCTTTTAGTTCCAACATCTTGTTCATCTTGGGGTGGGCTAGATTGATACCATGTTTCTTTTTCTTTATTCTTTTTATTGGGGTACTTTTGGATTATATCTTAGATATTATGCATGTTAAATTGGAGATTCTGCATTATGTTACTTTTCTCAGGTAAGTATTGTTTCCTTTGTTTTAGCAGCTACTTTTCTTGGCTGGCCTTGAAAAGCTAACTTTGTTGTTTTAGTGCAGTAGCTCTTGTCTCTGTTCAGATTTCTTTGGTTTTGGATGAGTTGCTAAGAATCTGGTCTGTGCACAATCATGGTCAGGGTTTAGTCAGAGATGACGGTAGAGTTTAAGGATCTACTCTTTGGCTCTTTCTCTTCAATGCTCATGATAGTTTCCCGGATTCTTTTTTTTTTTCCCCTTTTCGAGCAAGAGATTGAACCCGGGACCTTGTATGTGGGAAGCCAGAGCTCAACCACTGAGCCACATTGACGTCCCTAAATTGGTTCTCTCATCTGTTTGCTTGTTGTTTGTTTGTTTGTTTGTTTTGTTTTTAGAAGACACCAGACCGAACCCAGGGCCTCCCATGTGGGAAGCAGGAGCTCAGCCACTAGAGCCATATCCATTCTTTCCTGGATTCTTTTTATCTGGTTCTCCAGGTCTGAATCACTGGATTTTTCATGTGCCCACTTATGCTGTGAGCCCTTGGGCTGCACCTAGCCCTAGATTAAAAGTTACAACTTCCATCCTTCTCCATGTGAGTGCACACTCACCACCAGAGTCTGTCTGCTTCTCTTTCTTCACTTACCATTACCTTTAGGGTGGCAGATCCAATCTCAGTTCAAAATTTGACCCTTTGCTTTGCATCTATTCCACATAGGCATGGTCCAGGGTACAGTCAGAGATGTGAGTAGACAGTTTGAGGATTCCCTCTCTGACTGTCTTCCATGATTCCCCTGCCCCATTCAGCATTTCCCTAACTTGACTTTTCTGGTTACCCAGGCCAAAAAAGATGAGGGTTTTTCCATGTGTTCTCCCTCCTCCCAAGCTGCTGTGCACAACAAATGCTGTACTTAGCCTCAGATTAAAACCATGGTGTTGAAGACTTACTTGTAGAGCTTCCTGTCTCCATTCCTCCTAGCCATTGTGGGTTCCCGTCAGAGTTTATATATGTCTGTTCACTCTCCAGGACTTTAAGTTTGTTTCTCTTTCTACTATTTCCAGGTTTTGTGGTTGTTTTCTGTATAAGGAAGAGAGAAGGGGAAGGAAAGGGGGGTCCTATAGGTTCTTAGTTCATCATACCCAGAAACAGAAACAATTTTAAGTTTTGAGGACTATTTCCTTGAGGGTAAAAAAAAAAAAAAAAGAGTCCGTTTTACTGAATAACTTTTTAGAGAAAACAAGTACCATGAATTGCTTCAGTGAATGTTGGTAATTGATAAAAGTAGAATCTTGTAATGTCCTAGTTTCTTGTTCTTCATAGAAAGGGGAGTAAGAGAGGGAGACATTTTGGAGACAAGCAGAATCGTTTGGAGGCTGTGAGTAACTTCTGTGAGCCCACCTCTGTAAGTTGTGTTGAAAATATAATAATTTTTGACAGAACCTGGAGGTTTGCTTTTTTTTTTTTCCTTAAACTATTTCTAGCTATTTTGAGCCAAATGCTAGATTCTACTTTGCTTAGTGTAATGCCTCTCATAAAGTTAGAGGTCCAGTAAAAGTTGGTTGAATCTATTAATTATTTGAGGTTAGTAAAAAATAATAGCCATTAATAAATTAGCTAAGTATAAAATGTTTTATCCCAAAAATAAGATGATTAGTTTAAAAATATTTGTGTTTTTTCTTATACTCATGTAGATAAACAGCCCATAAATTTCAAGCCATTTAAAATAACATATTAATCTGTCCGTTTTCCCCTTTGTTATATATAGTGCTGTACACATGAATTGTTTGTGAGCAATCCCTGTAATGGTTATTTTCTACTTCTGTCTAACTTATTTGTTGAAGAACTGTAGGGAATAGAGGGCTAGGTAATTAAATACAGTTCATTTTGTGGTTTACACTCTCACCTGACAGCCAAAATAAGTGAGATTATTAACATGAACACCTTAAAATGTGTATAGAAATTAGCAGGTTTATAGAACCTATCAAGGATTTAAAGTTTGTCTAATATTAGGTTGAAGTGGGTATGGCTACACATGTGCAAAGTATACCGAATACCATTTGTAGCTCTTTATATGTAATTTTTGACTCATTACCCTCTTGTGACTTTGCATGTAAGATATTTTGTGGAGTTTTGATATCATTATGGTGAATTTCAGGCTGTGCTCTGGTGCTTTACATTCTTGAAAGGGAATAAGATCAAAGTAGCCACATTGTTCTATCATTAAAATTAGAGATGTGGCCATTGGCTTGGTCAGTGTAATTATTGTAAAGGAGATGGACTATGGAACTGTTTCCTGAGATTAATCTAAGTCTTCAGTACCCTATCTCAGAAACTCCTTTCCATTTTCTGCCCTAGGTCTCCATTTACTCAGTATGATAGGCAGACGGAGGAACTCTGAGAAGGCTTGGGACTTCTGGGTTCATTGAGGGGCTGTGGTAGCTATCTTGCTGTTGGCTGTAGCTACAGATTTCCTTTGTCCAGCGTCTTTCTTCTGGAGGTAACATGGTTTGAAATCCAGTGCCCCCAAGTTGCTTTGAGGCTTTAATTGCATGAGTCAGCACTGAAAATGTGAAAAACAATTTTAAACAGAATAACAAGGTATTAAAGATGAAGAATGTTTTTTAAAAAATTCATGCATATTGCCAGGAGGATTAAATATTTTTTCCATATAATTCTGAAGGACTCTTTACAATTTAAGGGATTTTTTATTCTTCTGATGTCCCAGTTGCGTTCCTGTTGATTCTGTACCAGATCACAGTAATTATTACCCTTTGTCTTACACTCATATCTCGAAGGTAGACGAATGCTTCAATTGATTGGGAGGTAAAGAGCTATATTTTCAAGGGACTTTCCTCTGTGTGGTAAGGAGGACAGGGAGAAAGTCTGTTTGAGAATAAGTGGCACCTGATATTATAACCTTATAATGCTTGCATGAAGTTAGTGAAATGCTTGGCCAGAGAATTTTCTTTTCAAATTAGTAACTAAATTGGTATGTGGGAGGAGTGCCTTCTTTAAGATTGCCTAAAGATTGAAGCTAAAGCTGCAGCTAGACATTTCAGAAGCAGTTTTGAATGAGGTGAATAGATGGTGAGGTAATTTTCTAAAGTACTTGGATCCCGATTGTCTCCTGAGACTTTGAAGCTGTGAGTTACAAAATAGACTGATTTGATCTCCTGGGATCATTGCCAGGTTCGTAATTGCACTGAGGTTTTTAATGATCACAAAGACAACATGCTGTCCTTCTCTTTATTCTAGGAGTGAAATGATTCCTAGATGATAAAAAACAAGAGTAGATTTTAGTTGGGGGGACTTGGAAAAGCATTCTTCTTATAGGCCAGAAACAGCAGTATATCTTGGGACATGGGCATGCAGCCAGTGAGTTGTGACTACTAGTTTTATTGAGATAGTCTTGAAAATGTCCATTAGACTGTAAGCAACATGAGGGCAGGTTTTATGTCTATTTTGAAAATCGTTGCATCCTGCCACAATGTTTGGCTGTGGTTAAGTCCTTATATTATGTTGGAAGAATGGAAAGCATATTGCAGTGTCCTGGGTTTCCTTACTTTTTTTTTTAGCATGGAGAATAGAAGTAGCAATATTGGCTAGAAAGCAGGCTAGGGTGTTCTTTCCCTTTGCTCCAGCAAATCTTCATTTATCAAGACTCTCAAGTGTTGCCTTGTCTGAAGCCTTCTTTGCTTCCTGGGTGCAATTGACTTGACCTTATTGTATATTTTGCTTCTTTTATAGCATTCACATCAAGTTGATTGCATTTTAACTATGTCTTTGATTCTCTGTACCACAATGTAAATATCAGTTATTATTCTTATGTCTATCCCTGGTATAGCAGCAAGAGTGTGTTTAGCTGCAAGTAGCCAGAGATGCAGCTATAGATGCTTAGGTAAGAGTATAATTATTTCACTTTATATGTTCGGAGACAGTTCAGTGCAGGTGTCTTCAAGGACCCATATCTTTCTGTCTTTACAGTACACCGTGCTTAGCATATTATTGTCATCCTCACGATTTCACAATGACTATACTCCACACCTCATGTCTATATTCCCTGCAGGAAGAAAGAGGGCAAATGGAGTTTGCCAGAAGTATGTCCTCTTGAAAAAAACACTTTCTTCTATGTCTCATTCACTGGACCTGGGTCACATGGCCACCTTTAGTTTCAAGGGAGTCTGAGAAGCCCTTATACCAGACAGAGGCAGGGGGCAAAGGCATGATGAGTGGTCTTTGTATATATGGTCTGCAATGTAATGTTTATAGTTGGGGTCTCCCTCAAAAATGTCCTGGCATATGTCCTATTATGCCACACATTGAATGTATTGTAACAGTAGACTCACCATATTAAACCTCAAGGACAAAATCTGTTTCTTGCTATTTCTTCAAATCCTTGTGTCTATTTTAAAAGTGTGGTCTGACTCATGGCTTCACATTAAACTTACTTTGGCCATTTTCAAGTTGAAGGATATCGACAGAGGTAGAAATAAAGTACAAGAGAATGGAAACCATTTAACTCTGTAAGTGATGGATTCCATACATGATCTATTTGCATCCTATGATTCTTTGATTTCTAGATGTCTTTTAGCATTCAATTCCTTCTTCCCTTCTGAGAATTGAATTTGATAGAAGGAGGGGCTGCAGCACTTGATGGGTCCCCTTGTTTGTAGTGTGAGTATAATTTCTGTGTCAAATGTCAGAATCTCTGGGTATCAATGAGACAACCTCTTCTTGAGGTTAGTTAGAACTGAGGGCAGCTTGGGAACACTTAGGAATCTCTAACCCCTGCTGCTGCTCCCTGTACTTATTCCTGATTGCCTCCTTAGTGCCCTCCTCCTGTTGATTCCTGAGTTTTGTCCCTCAGTCTTTTCTCTAGAGAGCTGTGAATTTTAATGTCTCTTTTCAATATCCAAATAGAGCACGTCTGCTTTCAGCTATAAATTCCCTTGCCTTTACTTAACACAGTAACAGGAAAATCCTACAGTGATATCTATTAGACAGCACCCTTTCCTCAGAGACCCAGCCTTCCTCCACAGGCTTTCTACTCAGTTGTTGAAGGAAAGGAAGAGGCTTTGCTGAAGGCCTCTGTATTTTTAATTGTTTCTAGAATATCTATGTCTAGTTCAATGGTAGGGATTTTTTTCCCTTGAAGATCATGTGTGTAAGGAGGAAGAGATTAAATGAAGGCCACACATGTAAAGATTCCTTTTAGAGGGTAGTTCTTTTGGGTAGAAGTTTTATTTTTTTTGAGAAAACCTTCTACTTACATGCTTTTAAAATTAAGAGCAGAGAGTGCATTCATCCATGAACAGCTAGCACAAGATGATAATCAAAAGCTATAAATTCAAAAAGAAGAAATACAGTTAGGTCATAAATACCTTATATAGTCAGCCTTTAAACTAAAGGAAAGAGATACTATTTTTTACTTACTGAATTGACACAGTTGAAAAGTGAAGTACTAATAGTCATTGCTGAAAAGTGTGGAGAAAAGAATATCTTAGAAAAGTATTTTTTTAATTATAAAAGATTAAGCATACGAAGAGTAGAGGCTAATATAAAAACGAACAAACAACAAATAAACTTCTGTGTCCACCATTTTACTTCAGATCTTTTTCTTTTGAGACGTAGTCACTCCCTGCCCCCGATCTGGTTCTCTTCATTCTCCCTCCTTCCTTCACTGCTAGTACCCTCACTGCCAACCTGAGGCAACTGCTCTTTGTAAACAGGTGCTTTTACTGGTGGTGAAAGTAAAATTGGTGCAGATTTTCTGTAGATCAAGTTGGTCATATGTATCAATTACTTAAGGAATTCTAACAAAATAATAAAGATGTGTCTTAAAAATATAGGTATGTACAAGTATGTTTAATAAATACCTAAATGAATACCAATAGAAGGCTGGTTAAATAAATGACAAATATTCATATAACGGACTCCAAAGCAGTCATTAAAATTTACACATTAAATTTTTTTTGTAATTTTTAAGTTAACTGAAATATGTCACTCATACATAAACAATAAATGTACAATAGTTGTGTACTTACAGTCCAAACATATATAACATCAAACAAACATATATAACGTCTCACCCTACCACCAATAACTTGCATTGTTTTTAAACTTTTTAAACTAATGGTTAAAGAGCATTGTCAAACTAAACAAAGTAATTTTCCGCTAACCAATTCGATTGTTATTTTTGTATCATTTATATATGAACATACATAAACAATTAATATGCATTAAATTTTATACTTATTAAATTGATGTATACTTAAGTTGTCTGCCTTAAGTATACATCAGTTTTGTGAACAGAAAATATTCTCCATACATGTCTTGCAAGAATCTGTACCAAGTCAAATATTAATACATGTCATTTCGTTTTGAGTTACAGTTAAAGTAGAAAAAGAACGGTAAAGAAGACAATGGAAAATTAGAAGATTGAGCGAGTTAGAAAATTGGTGAGCAAACAAGAGGGAGTAATATTTGACAAATGAGTACTACTCAGAGAGGAGAGAGAGAAAAGAGAAAGATTGATTGTTCTGCTAGGCTGGTAAAGATGAGTATCTAAGGAGGTGGGAGAGTAAATTGTCAATAATAGCTTTAGGATTCAAATAAGCTAGGGAGGAGAGGACATCAGATACTTACATTAAGGGGTTAACAACAGCTTGAAAGTTGGAAAGTATATAATATTTGTAGAGGGCTGGTTTGACTTAATTGGTAGAGTTCTTATTGGAGTGGAAGAACAAATAAAAGCAGTCAGAACTCAGAGAGCCTAGAATGTCAACCTTGATTTAGGACTTCTGATTCAGACTCACAAGCAGTTGTATTCATTGCTTTATATTTTTTATTTTATTATTATCTTTTTAAAAGAAGATACACAAATCACACAAAATGTTACATTAAAAAATATAAGAGGTCCCCGTATACCCCACTCCCCACACCACCCACTCTTCCCACATCCACAACTTCTTTCATTAGTGTGGTACATTCATTGCATTTGATGAATACATTATGGAGCACTGCTACACAACGTGGATTATAGTTTCCGTTGTAGTTTACAATATCTTCCAGTCCGTTCAGTGGGCAATGGAAGAAATTATATCACTGATGTGGAGACAATGGCCATGGGAGTTGCTGAAGGCAGGAAGAGGGAAAAAGTGGTGTGATATGGGGGGCATTTTCAGGTCTTGGAGCTGTCTTGAATGATATTCATTGCTTTTAATTTTAGATTTCAAAAATGGCCATTTTAGTGTTAGAAAAGACTGTCAGTCATAGGAAATTAAGCTGAGAGCTTAAACTTTTTGAGAGTCTGGGTTCTGTATTATAATGGGGAAAGTATTGGAGTAAGAATGAGATCTGGGATGTGGTACAGGTTCTACTAAGTAGTGGCTCTGTGACAAAATCAAGCCTTGGTTTCCTCATCTGTAAAATAGGTATGATATTTTTCACCTTATTGTACTCTCTTTAGAGTTCCTAAAGTCCAGATCAAGTAAAATGATATAAATATTCTTCTTTATGTAGAGTTGGGGGGAGCAAAAAAATTTCATCAGGCACAACCAACTCCCTCTAAATCTTCTACTCCCTCACCTCAACTCTGATGAAAAGGTTTGGAAATAGGGGAGAAAATGATTTCCAGAAAAAGTTGAACCCACCTGAAACTGGAGTACTGAAGTGCTAATAGCCCAGAAAGTTGTTTCCCCCACCCAGTATCAGAACCTTTAGCACATTGTCCCTAATTGGACTCCAGTATAAAGTTTGGGGGCTCTTTTAAGTCATTCCTATATCATTACAAGCATCCTCTTTTGTTTTGGCCAATTGATCCCAGGGCAACTGATTTGGTAAACCTCTGTGGCAAGCTTTTCACAGCATGCTTCCAGTGAGCAGTAATTCTAAGGGACCTGAGACTACTCCTAAGTGAATTATAGTCCCTTTTTCTTTTTACCGTGGCTTTTGGGAATAGGAACAGCTCTTGATTATTTAGAATGGAATGGTAGCCTGAACTCTGTTGGCCTATGGGGTTGCTTATCTGCATTTCTTTCAGGGCTGCTGTTCCTTGTTGGACAAGAGCCAGCAGAGTGAGTCAGATATTTTAGATTTTGTTTATAGAGTGGCCATTAGGACATTGTCTGGATCACCCAGATGCAATGAGTTTCCTTTGGCATAGTCATTCCACTGGGCTTGGTGTGGTTTCAATTGTGGCTAGGCAGTTTTAGGAAGCCACATTTGAGTGGGCCAGTATCTAAATATACTGTACAAATCAAACTAAAAGTACATTGTCTGTTTTTGTGCTGTTTTGTCACTGGCCTATTGATAAGAAAGACATTATATGAAATTGTGCTATAAAATGCATTATTTTATTTGATATATGGATGTCGAAGACGTTCAGTATGTTTCAGTGTTCTTCTTTCAAGGACAGATGAGATAATTTTTAATCTCAAAATCATCCATAATGAGGTTCCTGGGCATTTTGTTTGTTTTTATCTTAGGAATAGTATGGCTTACATAACTAAATGTGTTTCTATCTTGGCATGGCCACTAAGAGGTTTATCTTCTTTCTTAATGAAGATACAGAACCTTTCAGCAAGCTTTTGTATAAAAATCCAAATCCTATCTTTTGCTTATCTCTCCTATTCTTACTTTTTTCCCTTTGCCACATTTTCCTCAAATGCATTTTCATTTTTAATTTTATCTTATCCTTTCTTGTTATCTGATTTTATATGTCATCTTCAATTCTCTCCATAAATAGGGTTTGAGAAAGAAAATGAATTTGATATTGAAATATTAAGTGTAATGTGTTGAAGTAGTGTGTTTTGTGTCTTTTGCTTTAATATCATGATTTGGTGATAAGCTAGGGTACCAAATTAGGTGATATACAAAATTATATAAAAATTGATATTCTAGATAAAATAGTATGAGAGGCAAAGCAACAACTATTCATATGCATGAAATAATGCTTCCAATGTATACCTGAAGATGTGAATAACTGATAATTCCCTCTTTAATTTTCCCAGTATTATGTTCTTGCTTGTCTCTAAGGATAACTGCTTCTCCAGGTGTCAAAATCCTGGTTCTCACATTAATCTGTGCCAAATAAATAATCAGAAATGAAAATAACAATTTATGTTAAAAAATACTGACTGCTACAATATTTATAACAGCAGAAAATGAAACAGTTTTTAATGGTTGCTAATATTTTATTGTATGAATGTTGACACAGTTTATTTCCAAGTGGTAGGAATTTATGGACTGGTTAAATTATCATACATGAGTATAATGCAGCCATGAAGAATCATGTTTATGTAATGCTTAATTTCATGGGAAGATTATTATAATGTATGGGTGAAAAATATAGGACACAAAAATGGAATATCATATGAACCCAACTTGTTAAAATACATCTATTTTTTTAAATCAGTAGACATTTACATGTCAGGAGTAATGATGAATATGAGGATATAACATCAAACAAAATATACATGATCCCTGCCAGCATTAAACAGAGTAGGACATCATTATGAAATTAAATCTCCCTTTGGGGATTGGGGATTTCTAGTCAAATGTGATAAAGCTCATTTTCTAGTTTGTGAACTCTCCGAGATCTTGGCTTCATTTACCTTCTGCCTTTTGTCTGAGAATTCATAACTCTCCAGTTCAATTAAATTGAGCAGTGGAGTTTAAAAACAAGAGCAACAAACAAATCAAGCTTAGTGTTCTTCATCATCTTAGATTTTCTTTACCCATGTGTGTTAGTATTGCCCAACAGCATCAGTGTAATGCTTGGCTGCTCTTAGGAATCCATTCTTATAACTTTGTCTGGGCTGCTTCTGCAGAAGTTTGCAAAGAAAAAAGGCATTTCTGCTTGGGCCCTTTTATTTTATCTTACAAACACATGCTTATATAGAATGTAACTCTTAGAGTTGTGTAGTGCTATCAACTTAATTTTGCTCTTGAGACAAATTTCCTGTAAGTTTTTAAATCATATTGGACTTGTACTCTGAAATAGTTTTTATGAAAGAAGATGATGGTTCTTCAAAATATACATTTTTTAGAATTGAGGTTAGTGTTTTAATTGTCTAAGGTCATTTTATTTTGGTTCTTCCGATAGCACTAATGTAATATCCTTGAACATATTCATTAGTGTGCTTTCTTTGTTATACAGTTTTGCAACAATAGTATTAAATGTCACAGAAATAATTCCTTCTGAAGCTTCAGAGTCATGCCAGGTTTGGTCCATGTACTCTTTGCAGTGGTGTCTCAATGCCATTTTTGTGACATGTATCTATAATAGCACAATAGGAGAATTAAAAACATGGAAACTCATTTATTTATGGTTGAATTGTCAGTATTGTTCTTGAAGTTATTTAGTATATCTCATCTCACTTATTTTAAAAAAGGAACACTTGAACTTCATATAGGCTCACACTTAAATCTCCAATGTGTTAAATTTGGTGCTAAGATGCTTTCTTTCCTATGGTATGCCTAAGATCATACAATAGAAGCCACGTTGTTTATTCTTTTACTTTTTTACTCATGCATGGTATCCATTATGTATTGATCTTGTCTAGCAGAATTAACTTTTTTTAACTGATTGTTCTGCTGTCTGAGGAGTCTTATTAAAAATTTAATCAGTAAGCTAAAAATAAGGAGCTTGTACCATAGCACATTCTGGTAACTCGTAAAAGAAAAAAGAAAAAGAAAGTAAAGCTTAATTTAGCCTTGAGGTTAAAGGAAGATTAGTATATATTTTTTGGCCACTTGAGGATGTGTATATGTATAAGTATATATATATAACCATTTTTCTTCTCTTGAAAAGTATGATGTAATGGTATTACACTTACAGGTGAGACTTTTCCATTTACAGAATTTTTACTGTTTAGCCTACTAATACTGAATTGCCTTGCATTATATAGTACTATATAATAGGAATAAAGCTCATCTGTGAATACTCTTTTCCTCAGAAAAGACATCTGGACAGTGACTAAGTCTAGCACATGTTTCTTGAGCTACCACCTGTGTGTACTGCATTTCCTACTCACCAGAAAGTAGCAGACCCCATTTGTATGCATCAATTTCATAATGCTCTCTCCCCTTTTGCGGTTCCTGCTGCTTTATTCCTTTTCTTGTTTCTCTTCTTCAAACATTTCTAGATTAAATTATTCCTGCTAATGTTCTATCACTTTTTCTCTTTGATGACTCTGTTCTCCTGCTCAAAGGCACTTGTTTTTATGATACCATAAAGAATCTACTAGTTTAGAAAATTATCATGGCCTTTTGATGATCTTAAAAGTAATATATGATTAAATGGACAAAATATTTGAAGGTACTTCCCAAAAGACATCCAAATGGGCAGTAAGCATACAAAAATGTGTTCATCACTCCTCAGGAAAATTCATGGTGCAGCATCACTACTCACCCACCAAAATAGCTAAGATGAAAACCACAATACCAAGCATCAAAAGAATGTGGAGCAACTGGAACTCTGATACACTGACATTGGGAATGTAAATTGGTATAGCCACTTTAGAAAACTGTTTCACAATAATTACTAGAATTGAATATAGGTTTATCTATAATCCAGTAATTCCATGTCTAGGTATGTATCCAACAGAAATGAGTACATAGGTTCATCAAGCCTATGTCAACTATACATCAATAAAAATTACATATAAAAAGGATGAGATAGATCTATTAGTGAGCCTGTCACCTATGTTTGTAATAGCCCTAAACTGGAAAACATTCATATGTCCATGAACTTTAGAACAAATAAATTAATTGGGATATGTATCTAAAAGGGAGTCAGTAGTGAGAATGAGCAAACTATAACTACATGTAAGAATATGGATGAATCCCACAAACATGAGTGGTGAATGAACCTAAATACAAAAACGTATACACTGATTCCATTTATGTGAAGTTCAAAAGCATGCAAAGCATATCTATGATGTAAGAAATCAGGCTAGTGGTTGCCCTTGATGGGCAGTAGTGCCTGGATGGGGACACAGGGGAGGCTTCCAGGGTTCCAATAAAGTTCTTTTTGAACTCTGGATCTGGGTGCTTACTTTGTGAAAATTCAACAAGGTATATACTCATGATTTGTGCCTTTTCTGTATGCATGCTGTACTGGAGAAAAATTTACATTAAAGTGTAATATATACCGTATTATTTATTTACTGCTCTATGACAAATTATCCCAAAACTTAGCAGCTTAAAACAACAAACATTTATTTTCTCATAGTTTCTAAGGGTCACACAGGTTCTGAGGGTCAATAATCCAGGGATGGCTTAACTGGGTAGTTCTGGCTCAGAGTCTCTCATCTGAACTCTCATCTGCACTCATCTGAAGATTTGAATGGGCTGGAGAAGCTGCTTCCAGGATGACTCATTCACATAGCTGTTGACAGAACTCCTCAGTTCTCCCTGTGGTCTTCCCTATGTTCCCTGGTGTCCTCCAGAGTGAACAGTCTGCTAGAGAACAAAGTGGGATACCTCAGTGCCTTTTATGGCCTAGCCTCAGAATGACATATCATCATTTCTGTCATACAGACTATCCTTGATTCAGTGTGGGAGGGTAATACATGAGAACATGAATATGAGGAGGTTGGAGATCATTGGGGGTCATATTGGAGCCTGGTTACCACACTTGCTCCTTGTAGAAATATTTCAGGATTTTGAAAGGGTTTAAATTAGGAAGTGAAAGCTCCTTATATTCCCTCAAGTAAACACACGCACACAGAGCTAACATTTCCCATATACAGTAGATTTATATATATATGTGCTAATATGTATTTAACAAATTATATCCTGCATATGGTTTTATAATTTTTTTCTTATCTCAATACATTGGGTAATCTTTGTTTTGGCAATTAGCTCATTAATAGATCTATCTCATCCTTTTTATACATAATTTTATTGATGTAAAATTGACATATAAACTGCACATGTCTAAAGTATATAACTGGATGAATTTTTATATATATACTTACGAAATTATCAAGATAATGAGCAGGCTATCAATCCCCAAATGTTTCCTCATGTTTCCTTGTAATCCCTCCTCTCATTTTCTTTAAATTCTATAATTCTAATATCTAATCTTTATTTCTTTTTAAAAAGATTTATTTTATTTATTTCTCCCTCCCTCCTTGTTGTTTCCACTTGCTTTGTCTGTTCATCTTCTTTGTTTCTTTAGGAGGAACCAGGAACTAAACCTGGGACTTCCAATGTGGGAGGGAGGCACCTAATCACTTAAACCACCTCCATTCTCCTCTTACTTTTAATGGCTAAAAGTTTTACTTACATATTTAAAGTATCTTTAAAATTCATGTTTATATTGTTCACAGATAACTGAAGCTCATTTTTGTTTACATTGTAGAACTCTCACCCCATTTGGAGGAAGAAAATTCCCATCTTTTAATCAAGAATGTGCTATTGTATAGGTATAGCATCATCATCAAGCCAGATTGCCATTGTTGGAATCTTAACTCTGCCACTTACAAACTCTGTGACCCTGCATCAATTGCTTAACCATTCTGCATCAACTTCCTTACTTGTAAAATGGGAATAATGATAGTGTTATACTTAAGTCACAAGATTGCAAAGATTAAAGGATTAATATACATAATGATCTGATAATACACTATGTTATTGTTTGCTGCTCTTGGTATTCTCATGGGTTGTTGTGCTAAAATCCTCTTCTCATCCTCTTCTGATATTTAAGCTATGAGTTGAAAGGGTTCTGCATTCAAATATCTTACCAGTACTTAACTCTTCCTGTAATTTCCCTACATCTCAATTACTACCTGTCAGGCTGCTTGCTTAAGGTGTGGAGAGAAATATGTATTTAATGGGAGGCTGTTGTAGTATTGGGGAGTTGGGCTTTAGGCACATTTCATATGCTGAGAAATACCTAAAATAGAATACTCTAAACAAATCTCAAGACTTTGTAAGCCAAGACTTCAAAATGCTAATTGCATTTCTACATTAGAAGTAGTTAGTGATCACATTGATAGTAGTGAGATTGCACAAGTGCAATAGCTGGTCCTTGAGTACATATTAAATGTGTATCCTATGAAAGATCCAAAGACTTGAGATATTTCCTGTCCTCAGGAAGCTTGCTGTCAACTTGAAATATGATGAGGGTGTGTAGTGGTAAGAATGGAAAGACTTGGATCAGGTGTCATAGATACAGCAAAGGAAGAGTCAGGAGACCTTCCTGATTGGGTACATCAGATTGAGCCAAGCATACTGTTGCTGTTTTAAAACTACATAAGGGGTTATGTTTTGCTATTGTCCTGGCTCAGGGGAATTTCGGGCCTTTTCTATGCAGCTGCCAGCCATCCCCATCCTCACCCTAATTCCAAGTATAGGACTTTCCCTCCACTGCCATTACTATCACTACTATCATCCCACCCTTCCTCCCACGGAGTGTCCAGGGCCGTGTTCTTCTTTGGAGCTTTTGGTCCAGGGAAGTTGCAAGGAGGACTGTCTACTCGGAGAAAACTGTATGGAGATTGAAGACAGTCTCAAGCATGATGTGCATCATTCCAGCAGGGAGGTCATCAGCAAGGGAATGACTGCTGTCCAAGGGACGCTCACTATTGACCACCACCCTTGTGGAGGTCAAGTGGTCTATTGATGCTAAACTGACTCCTATCAGGCTCTTGGACATTCAAGCAATGCTTCTTACTAAGAACAGCACATTGTTTTGAATCTATTGGTTCCTGCAGGTCTGGCCCTTTATTTCTTAGCTCAAGGAAGTATTTCTAGTCTGGGAATTGGGTGGGACTGGAGGGAGAACCCCTATTCTCACTATTTTATTAAATTGTTTTTTTCTCTGCCAGGAGACATCTCCTTTTTCCCAAGGACCTTGGAAGCCAAAGTTAGGAAGACTTTTTTTTTTTCTTACCCAAGGTTATCTTTCATTTGAGTCAAAGAGCAAAGAATGGCTTAGCTACTTGGGGAGGGGGGGTAGATAAGGAGTAAAGAAAAGAGGAAAAGCAGTGAACTCTTGGGAGAAACACAACCTTAGTTAATATGTTAAAATGTTAACCTGCAACACTTTGGTTGAATGAGACAAGGAAGTTAATATTATTATGGAAGTTAAGAAGGGAAGCTAGTTTACCTGTGTGGTGGAGAAGATATTTGGATTTAGAGCCATGGTGTTTAAGGTGGTGGCAAGATATCCAACTATAGGCGTGTTGAGACAAGGAATTGTGAAATTCAGGGGAAATGTTGAAGTTAGATATACAAAAACATGGGTTTACTGGTATAGACATGATAATTGAAATGTCACTGTGGATGAAATAAACTATTTCTGCTAGACGATTACATTTGACTTCATCTAGTGATTTATAGGGCATATAGACTACTTGATATAGTTTGTGATGACTTCTTACTCACTGAGATACTTCTATAATTTTAGCATGATTTATTTAGATGGGTATACCATTACCTTTAATATTTTATTGTACACTTGAAATATGTCCTACTGTCATATAAAATTAGTATTTCTAACTTAAAAGTTAGAAATTTTATAACTGTATTGACACTGAATCTTAGTGTTTCAATAATACTTATGCAGGACTTTCTTGTATTTCTTTTATCTTGTTGCTTTATGAAAGTTAAGTAAGTCATTTCATGTCTACACCAGACATAGGCAAATAATGGCCCACTGCCTGTTTTTGTATAACCCACAAACTAAGAAAGGTTTTTACATTTTTAAATGGTTGAAAATAATTTTAGATATTTATGACACATGGAAATTATATGAAATTCAAATTCCAGTGTCAGTAAATAAAGTTTTATTGGAGCACAGCCACACATATTGTTTTGCATTTTGTTTGTAGCTGTTTTCGGGATACACTGGCTGAGTTGAGTAGTTGCAACAGAGCCCATATGGCCTACAAAGCCTAAAATAATGACTCTCTCGCCTTTTACAGAAAAAGTTTGCTGATCTTTGGTATATACCAACAGTGTGTAACTGTTAAACTGGTAAAAATAAATAAATAAATATTATTTAAAAAGCAGTGCTTGTCTTACATAGATTACCATTATTATGTAAATCAAGTAACTCCTATCCCTCTATCCTGCCTCACTTTTTTTCCTCCTTGGTACGTGCCACTATTTAACATGATATATATTTTACTTGCCTATTTGGTTAATTCTTTCATCCCCTCTAGATTGCAAACTGCATGAGGACAGGGATTTTTGTCTGTTTTGTTTACTGCTGTATCACCAGCACCCAGGCATGTAGTAGACACAGGGTGTATTTGAATAGACACAAATACTCACTAATTTGGTGAGTTATCCTCACCAAATCTGAGGATAACTGAAAAACAGACTGAAAAAATGTATCATATCCTCATCTGCATATCTTGCTTAGCTTTGCTCTCCAGATTCTGATAAGTAAGTATGGCTAGAAGTCAGCAATATCTGGCAGCACTTTTGGTGCTTCCTAATTTATAACTCTTGGGAAGAACACTGTGTATATGTATGCATGTATGTATGTATATATGGATGTATATATTAAGCCTTTATGATAATTGTGTTTGTAAATATATACATATTGATACATGCCTAGTTACATGAATGGCACATAGTAAGTGCCTAAAGCTTGGGATAATAGAAGAATTGAGCAAACTCTTAGGGAATGGGTTATTTTATGAATGCAGGAGTATTTAATAGCTTCCCATTGCATTTAAAATAAAATCCAAACTCTTTACCAACCAGTAAATACTTGTATGATATGACCATTTATCTCTGTTTCCAACTGTATCTCTTATTTGCCATGCAGAAGCCATATTGAACTTCTTTAAGTTCTTCTAATACCTTAAGTTTGTTTACTTTTTAAAAATAAGACTTCCCCCTAGACTTTAGGGCAGGGATCACATTTGTCTTAACTCACTATTCAATCCCCAGTACTTAGAAAAATTACTGAAATGTTGTAAGCAGTAAGTAAATATTTGTTGAGTGACTTTATGAATGAAAGAGCACTGGACTTAATGTCAGAAACCATAGGTTAAAACCCTGCAATGTCTTCTGAATCTTGATCTGGGTGCCAGTTACACAGCCATGTTTGTGGAAAGTTATCAAGCTATATATAGTTACAATGTGAACACTTTTGATATTATGTTGATAAGTTAAACGATTCTGGGATGCTCCTTACTTACTAACTATATGAACAAGAGTAATAGATTTCTCTGAAATTTAGTTTTATCACTTATCAATAGGTATTATAGTACCTACCTCATAGGGTTATTAGGAGGACTTTTGATAAGATGACATATGTGAAACTGCCTTATTATTATATACAACAAATACCAGTTGAATCTTTATTATTTGAAGGACATGGAACTGGAGAAATTGAGGAAATGGTCTCAGGGGGTTTAGTAGAGTAAACCTATCTTGACAGAAGAGTCCTTAGGCAGTGAAAAAGAGCTGTGGCTTTAAAAGAGAGGATGAAGAAGGAATGGGCTGCAAAGAGGGGCTGCGACAGGGCCCTTAGACCCTCTTGCCCTTAAAAATTAGAAGTACCTTGGGATCTGGGCGGGAGCAGGAGACTGAGAATGGCAAAGCCCTTAATGGGTGATTAGAGGTCAAAGTGAGGGTATGTTTGAAAAGTAGAGGTGGACAGCAAAGTGACTGACTTACCTTACCCGTGATGAGAGCCATGTGGCTGAAAAACAAAACCAACAGAAAAGTGCTGCTGTACAAATTAAAATGTAGCATGCAGTGTTTGGTAACTAATAAGCACTAAATATAATTGGATCTCAGAGGATTACTGGAAGAAGAATAACTACCAGGATTAAGAGTCTGTCTGCAGGCTATGAATGTCACAGGAAGGCTAGGATATGAGGGGGGAATGCAGGTAGGACATTAAAAAGCTATTAGAGAATTGGGGGGTACATACTCCAAACTTAAGTAGTAAATGCAGCTAAAGCTACTACCCTGAAATCAAGTTTTAATTTAAAAATGTATTTCATAAAATGTGCATTAATACTACCCTCTCTCTTAAAATTAATAGTAATAGTTACACTTAATGTATTGAACCAGATTGACCAACTACAAAATAAATCACCAGAACCAGAATGATCCAAGATATTTTGGGGAAAACCAAATCTGTGTTATCATTCTCATAGGTCCTATTTACTGTGCATTTACTGTTACCAGGAACTGCTCTAATTGTTCTCATTTCATTCTCCCAAAAGCCTATGAGATTAGGGCTACCATTAATAGCCCCATTCTGGATGAGGAAGCTGAGGTTTAAAGAGGTTAAATAACTTGCTCACCGTCTGATAGCAGTAATTGGCAGGGCAGGCCCCAGGTCTAGGTATATGTGGTGGCAAGAATTCCTGATGATGGAACTCTTTGTTGGGATGTATATAACTGGCCATTATTTAAGAGGCCATTGTCCTGAAAATATGCTTAGTGCCAGCATGACGTCCATATATATATATAAGAAATGCTTACAGAGAATAAGTCCTGAGAGAACTGTCGACTGATGAATCTCATTTGAATGTATTAGAAGATAGCATAATCTAAAACATTGTGTTACTGATTTATAAACTCCAACAAAGCAGGGAATTAATTTCTTTAAAGCATGGTTTCTCACTGTCATTACTGACATTTTGGGCCAGATAATTCTTTGTGGTGGGGAGCTGGCTGTTCTGTGCACTGTAGGATGTTTAGCAGTATCCCTGGCCTCTACACAGTATGCTAATAGTTCCCTCCCAAGTTGTGACAAAAATGTCTCTAGACATTGGCAAATTTCCCATGGAGACAAATTTGTCATTGTTTCCCACCCCACCTGCTGAGATCAGCTCAGAGATAGGTTGGCTCGAAGGGAAGGCAACACAGAACTTTATGAAATAAAGGACAGAGAGAAAAACACAAGAGAGGAAATAAAGATGGGATCAGGGGACTCACAGCTTCTGGAACTGATAGCCTCGACCCTAGTTTCCACATCCTGTTTATTGGAAACTACCGAGCAGCTGTTTGCTATCAGAACTGCAACATCCATCTGCAATAACAGGGAACAACTGCAACATCTACAATAAGGAACAGGCTATACAAAGTTCAAATACAATTTAAACTATTTTTCCCACATTTCCCCCTTTTTGTTTTTGCACATACGGGGTCACATCCAATTCACAGGCTAAGTCAGTATCCACCTTCTCCCTCTTTTTTTTTTATTTTTTAAAGCAGCCTACTGGAGGTCCTCATACTCCCATTGAGGACCTTTCCTAATTAACACATCTTAGTGAGGGATAAAAGATTTTTAGTATTCCAACAATATTACAAATTCTATTAATATGAGAAAACATTTTACTTTATCAATTGCAGCAGAGAGTGTAGTTTTGTCTTACCCAACCAAACAACATTTAATAATTTGATAGAGTAGCAGGGACCTTACAGCTTGTCCCAACTGTTTGCCTATTCCAGGCCCTTAAAATACCATTGTCTCTGATGTTTCTTAGTAGGGTTACTGCCACAGGTTTCTTCTCTGCAGCCAGATTCATTGCCATCAAGCCAGGGCAGAAAGCCTTGAGGAAGAGCTGCAAAAGTCCATTGTTAACATTGGAATTGTTCTGCATGATGTTCCAATGACGGGTACAAGCCATTACACATTTCGTCAAGACCTATAAAATTGTGTGGGGCAAAGTGTAAACCATAATGTAAGCTATAGACCATGCTTAGCAGCAATGCTTCAATATATGTTCACCAATTGTAACAAACGTGCCGACACTAATGAAACGTGTTGTTAATGGGTAAAAGTGTGGGAGGGGAAGATGGTGGAGTACATGGCAATCCCCTATATTTTTTATGTAACATTTATGTGATCTAAAGCTCCTTTAAAAATAAAGAAAAAATGCTTTAAAGAAAAGTCCATTGTTGGTTGACCTTTTCACACAGTTTTTGCACTTTTTTTATTTATTCAGGCTTGTTTTACTTGTACAAAACACATTATCTCACTGAATGCTACCACAATACTTTTACAACTTGCTATATGCATACTAGTTCTGTCCTGCATATTTCCATTTCTGACTTTATAAAACTAACCATTTTATTTTAGGACAAAATACATCTTATTAAATTTCAGTTAGCATTCCCACAAACTTTTTACCTTTTTCAATATTCACTTAACTTTTATATCTTTCATTTTATCCTATGAAGAAAAGTAAACATTTCACTTTAAGCAAGAACTATTTTTTATGAAGAAACTATAGTGATTCTATTAATCAAGATTTACAACTATAGAGATCTCATTAACGTTTTAAACGTAGGTAAAAATAAAAGCGCTTATTTAACTTTTTGGCCATTTGAATAGAGCTCTTTCAGAAACTTTTATTTATCAAGTTATATCACCATCCAGAGGTATCAAAATATACACTGATAATTCTTTCTTTTTCTTTTTTCCATCCTTTCTCTTTTTTCCTTTTTCTTTATATCTGTCTTTCCTTTTTTCCTTTTTCTCTCTCTTCCTTTTTCTTTTTTCCTTCATTTTTCTTTTTCCTTCCTTTCTTCCTTTCTCTTTCTTTCCCTTTCTTTTCCCCCTTTCTCTCTTTTTCTTTTTTCCTTCCTTTTTATATCTTTTTCCTTCCTTTTTCTTCCTATTTCTCTTTCTTCCTTTTTCTCTACCTCTTTCTTTCCCTTTGTTTTTTCCTCCCTTTCTCTCTTTCTCTGTCTTTTTTCCTCCCTTTCTCTTTTTTTTCTTTTATGAACACACACACTGAAACAATTACAATACACACACTGACATTGAACAAACACAAAAGCAGTTCCAAATCTGTTAATCTAGAATTTCTTCATTGCTTCCTTTTATAATTCAACATTTCTTTTCCAGTTTTCCTCCTCTGAATTTTTTTAAAAATCTCTTTCTGTTCCCAAGCCATACTTACTTTATGATGCCATGCTTGAACAAGTTCTGTACTTTATATACTTTGATGTAAAGCCATTCTAGTCTTCAGAATGAGACCCAGCATGTATCTCTCCATCTGTACGACCAGAGGTTCTGGGTTCCACAGGAACTTTCGTTGTCTCTTGGTGTTCATGATATGGCTTTATCTGACAAGCTGGTACCCACACAGGACGTTCTACGTCTCCTGGGGAAATACAAGCAAACCCTCAAGGACTTCGAAGGCTTTCCAAACCACTCAGGGCTCTGTACTGTTACACCACCTTTAGTTTCCCTTGAGGCGATCCTTCTTTCCTTTGGGTTCCTGTTCTGGTGCCAGTTGCTGTGAGCCTTCTTCCCTTCATGTCCCACGTTATGCGCCAGTTGCTGAGATCATCTCAGCGATAGGTTGGCTCGAAGGGAAGGCGACACCGAGCTTTACAAAATAAATGGACAGAGAGAAGGACACAAGAGAGGAAATAAAGATGGGACCAGGAGGCTCACAGCTTCTGGAACTGACAGCCTCAACCCTAGTTTCCACATCATATTTATTGGAAACTACCAAGCAGCTGTTTGCTATCAGAACTGCGACATCATCTACAATAATAGGGAACAACAGCAACATCTACAATAAGGAACAACTGCAACATCTACAATAAGGAACAGGTCATATGAAGTTCAAATACAATTTAAACTCTTTTTCCGACACCACTCCCTGTTAAGAGCCACTTCCCTAAAGCATGGAACAGTGCCTGGTAAGTAAAAGACAGTCATCAAGTATTTTTGGACTGAATGAAGAAAGAAATTAACAGTGTTTCACAAAGTATACTGCTTATAATATGCAAACTAACTAGATGGAACCATGGAAAAAGTTTTAAAGTTTAATAGTTATCTATTTTAATAGAAAAAATGCATAACACATCAACTTATGATTTCACATACTATTTTATAGTACAAAGCTAAAGTGGATACTTAAATTTTAAAAAGAGAGAGACACTACCAGTTTGATATTATTGATGAGCTCCAAAAAGAAATATTGGATTATGTTTGTAAGCTGGTCTTTTCCTCTGGGCATATTAGAGAATATTGGTTTCAGAGGTTTTACTTTTACTTGATTAAATAATGTTTAAAGCTTTGATTGGGCCATGTCATTAGGATTCTGCATCCCCACCCCGTTGTTGGGCAGGGACTCGCAGAGAAGCCGCACTGCAGAGAAGGGAGGTTGGAGTCTTAAACTGGAGCCCCGGGAAGTAAGCACACAGAGGAGCTTGGTTGTGAGGAAAGAGAGAAGACCCTGGGAAGAGAAACAGGCCATTCACCTAAGAGTCTACAGCTGACCTTGTGGAGATAACAGAGCAGCTGAGCCCAGAGAGAGGCAAGCCCTGGGAAGAGAGGAAGAGAGGAACGCAGGAAGCCTGAACCCTTACAGACCTCAGCAGCCATCTTACCCCAACAATGGCAACAGACTTTGGTGAGGGAAGTAATTTATGCTTGATGGCCTGGTAACTGTAAGCTTCTTCCCCAAATAAATACTCTTTATAAAAGTCAACAGATTACTGGTATTTTGCATCAGCATCGCTTTAGCTAATACAGAAACTTAACTGAAAAACATTTGGTGTAAACAATAAATCAATAAATAGATTTACCAAAAACCATACAATTGATTAAGGTGGCATTTGAATGGCTGGAGTTGCATGCACTGATCTATAGTAATGGAAACTTAGGCAAACATGATGTGTGCTGAACATACTTGGTAAGAAAGCTTCTCCTAAGTCTGGTTTGTGTAGGGCAAACCTTCAGTAGGAATGAATTGGTGCCCTGTATGAACTAATTAGACACTGGTGTAGAAGACAGATTGCTTGCCCTCTTAGACAGTCTGATAGATATTGTAAGGCATGCTCACCTGCATGAGGTAGTGCCTAAGTGCCATATTATATGGGAGTTCAAAGGAAAAAGAGATTACTTCCTGTTCAGGTAAGGAGGAAAGACTTCACTATTGATATTGAAGGATGAATGGAATTTTTGTGGGTATAGGTAATGCAGAGGAAAAGAGCAAAGACAGAGTTGGACCAGTTCAAAGCATCTTTAAGGGAGGAGGAGGTACCAGTTTTGCTGGAATATGGTATAACTATTAAGGAAGATGGGACCTGATTGTAGGGAGTATTTAATGACAGGCTGTGTAAATCCATGAAATAGTGATTTTATTTAGATTTCCTAACATCTGGCTAAAACCTGCCTTTTTGTTGTTTTTAGCTGTGTTGGCATTACTTTAAAAACATTTTTTTTTGTTTCTTTAAGGAGGTACCAGGGATTGAACATGGGACCTTATACACGGGAAGCAGGCACTCCACCACTGAGCTACACCCACTCCCTTTACTTTAGAAGTAATGTTTAATTTGGGATATGGACCTAGCTGAGAAATAGAAAAGAGAATGAATATTGAAAAGTATGCCTTAGAGAATTATAAAAACTGAAACACACAAAAAGAAGAGAGTAGAGTAGTAGGGGATCAGAGTGGAAATGGTTGGCTAAACCCTGGTGACAGGGAAAGAAGCAGGGAGGCAACCTGGCATTGGGGAAGTTTGGGAGGTGTTGATGATATAGGCAGTAGATCCTGAGCTCCACACTGCTGTAAGGAAATGGTCTTCTTTAAAACAAGATTTCTTTGTAGGTTACTACTAGAAAACTAGGTGAGTTGACTGATAGATAGTATTGCTTTTTTTCTTCGTTTCATCATACCCTAGATGACATCTGCCCCTGATGCCTGATATGTCCACCATGCTGACCTCTGAAGAGACAATTCCCCTTTGAAACTCCTGGCCTAAGCCTGGCAGCCCTTTCTTTTGTGGTTTCCCCCTAACACAACTGAGATAGGCTTGACTATTTCCCAGAAGACTTTATTAAATATTAAAGAATAAACAAAAAATAAAATACAAGAAGTCCTGCCAGACCTACCTAGCATCTCTGATATCACTGTCCCACATCAACCCACTCTCACCCCTCAAATGTCTTTTCCTCACTGATGCCAGAGATATGGTATTAAAGTCCAGATTTAGCCATATCACTTCTCTCCTCTTAAGTGGCTTCTCATTTGTACAGGGATTGCATCTTAATGCATTATCTTCCTTATGGTTTTTCGTGGAGTGAGAAAGGTTTTGTTATTCTGTTTGCCTAATGGTTATTTTATTTATCTGATTTGGAAGGATTACAGTTAAAACTCAGATAATACTTGGGAAGGGTGAAGGACCCTCCTGTGAATATGTGTAAGGGTTCCTTCCAGCTTTTTCCTAAAGCCTCCCAGTATAGCATCATCTAAAGGGTCAGGAATCACTGGATTTCAGACTCTGCTTCCTATGACATTGGTTTCTGATGAGGTATATAGCCAAGCTGCCTCAAGGGGAAATCCTAATGGGTGGGATTCCAGCCCTCCATCTAAATTCAGCCTAAAGTTTTCTGCCCTAATCCGTTTTATAGATTGGTGTGCTGCATAAAGTTTTTTGAGGAATGTCTGCTGCTTTATAAGGGGAGGTGGGAGTGGTTGATGAGAAATTATTAGGTAATTTCTTAAGTTCCTTTCTGCTCCAAAATTCTCTGAGAATCCAGTCCTCTGACTTCTTTCTTGATTCACTTTATGTTAATTTTGTTCTATACAATTAATACCCTGTAATAATATAATAGAATTCCAGAGTTGTGAGAAGCTCTAAGCAGTTATCTTGTCCACAATTTCCCAAACTGAGCTCTAAAGAATAGTAGGCCTGAGAAGTGTTACTTACCAAAAAAAAAAAAAAAAAAGAGAGAGAGAGAGAGAGACTCTGGTCAAATTAACTTGAGAGACTGCATACTTTTGTCACATTGTTCATTAGCATTTTAAAGAATCTGAAAAGTTTTCTAATAAAGAAACGGTTTAAGCTTAAAACAGCATTTCCTAAACTTATTTGATCAAAAAACCCTTTTTTGGATAACGTACCTCTCACCATCCTGTGGAAGGCACTTTGGGGAACATTCATGTAATTCAGCCTTCTCCTTTTGCAAGGAATTTGGGATAGAAAACGACACATTCAGAATCACACAGCTAGTTATCGGGGCTCTCTGTCTGATACCTACTCCAACTGGCCTGTTTATTTCATGTTTAACTTCAAGTAGGTTATAAATTCCTTAATGGACTAAAAGATTATGTTTTATATTTCTACCTGTCAGGTTCTTAGCTCAATGTTGGGAATGTGGCAAATGACGGAAAAATGTATGGTAGCTCTGGTTGAACCATACATTTGAACCCAGCAGAAAAATAAGGGTTGATACGAATCAGCTTGTGTGTGCATATATGCTTTTCATATTTTAAAAACAGAATTGCTGCTCTCCTCTGCCTACCATTTCTCCTGAATTTGCAGTATATGTTTTTTTTGTTTGTTTGTTTCTCCAAAGTTTCTGCTGCCAGGGGTTCATGCTCATTGATTCTTACTGTTTATTGAGGATAACTCTGTGGGCTGTTTTGCCTCAGGGATAATTTGATTAGGGGAACTGCTTTTTGACACTATTCAGGAAAAGGTTATGCAATAAAGGGTATTGGATTTGTCACAGAATGATGTTGCAAGGAAAGCCAGAGACAGGCAAGCTAATAGCTTGTTGAAATTGTGGCACATTCTGTCCATCATTTTTTTGTTGTTGTTGATATGCTGCCTTCCTAAGAGATCAGATTGTAGCCAATTTGATGGTTTTTATTTGGCAGGGGCAGAAACTAGTGCCAGGAAAAGAAAGTCATAGCAAGTTCGATATATACATCCATCTTCCCAGAATAACTATGTTTCTGTCTTCTAAGGTTATGTGTTTTTGATGGAGAAAACATTTATGTAAGAGGACAAGATTGAAATGCACTAAAATGAAATGCCCACCTTAACCACATCAGCTTTAATGGAGCTTATCTGAAGCCTAGCCTTTGTGAATCTGACAGTGTGTATATGCTGTGTTTTGTACAGGGAATCATCATCCGGGGACCTACCAGAGACCACGAGAAAAATGGGGAGGGGTAAGTTTCTCTTTGCTTTTAAATAATTTACTCTGTCTCCATGTTAATCTCTTAAAATGTTAATCTCTTTAAATTTAAATTTAAATGTTAATCTCTTTAAATTTTGTGCTGTAAGCACCTTACTTGCCATACCCTAGTCCAGGCTCTGGGAGGCAGCCCAAATGGCCCAAGAAGATATATTGGAAATATCTTCCTGAGGCTTTTTGTTGTTATTGTTATCTACCAATAATATAAAAATTTGTTGGTATGCATATACAATGGAATGTTATAAGGAGTGAAAAACAGTACAAACTAAAACTACATTAGCAATGGAGATCAATGTCCGACTCCAAACAGGATGGTGAATTAACCAAAGGAAATTATAAAAGAATGCATTAGGTTTAGTGGCCAAATATATTAAGATGGAGGTGACATCAGTGAAAATGGCAGAGCAGAGTGTTCCCATGTCTATCCCTCCACAAAATAGCAAAATATGAGCAAAAACTGTCAAAATCAACTTTAGCAGAACTCTGAAAAATAGTCTTTTGTCAGTTTTGCAAAAGTTGGGCCATTATTTCTTTTTTTTATTAAGGAGTTTTATTGAGATATATTCACATACCATATAATCTATCCAAAGTGTACAGTCAATGACTTTTAGTCTAATCACAGTGTTGTGCATTTATCACCACAAAAAGTTTTAGAACAATTTCATTACTCCAAAAAGAAAAATGCCTCACCTCTTAGTAGTCACCTTTCAATTCCTCTATCCTTCCCTAGTCCTAAATAACCACTAATCTAATTCCATCTATATAAATTGATTTATATTTATATTTTATGTAAATGGAATCTTACAATATGTACTTTGTGTCTGGTTTCTTTCACTTAGCATAATGTTTGGGGGGTGGTTGCCTGATTAGCATACATTTGTCCAGTTTCAAAGGAAAACAGTCTTATATGCAATATTACCCATATTCATGTTTCACATGAAGTTTTATTATGCTATGTAGTCCTATGTTACATTTTTTAGCCTTCCTTCAGTAATATACCTGATCTTAGAGTTTTCCCTTTAAACCACTGTCATATCTATATAAAAGCACTGCTAATTATGAACACCATATTGTACCTTCACTTTTTAAATTCATTTCCAAAGATTAACAAACAACATTTTTATCAATTCTGCACAGGTTAACCCTCAGCTTTCCATTCTCTAAATTCACTCTATTTTCTGCTGACCCATATTCTAGTTATAAACTCCATGAGTTTATGCAATGTATTTAGTTCATAATAGCACAATTGTACAGAATTTGTCCTTTTGTGTCTGGCTTGCTCCACTCAACATAATATCTTCCAGGTTCATCCATGTTGTCACATGCTTCACGATTTCCTTTCTTTTTACAGCTGCATAATATTCCATCACGTGAATACACCATATTTTGTTTATCCGTTCATCAGTTGATGAACCCCTGGGTTCTTTCCATCTTCTGCCAATCGTGAATAACACCAGTATGAACATTGTCTCTTCCTGTGACTTCTCTCCATTCTGGGTATATACCCAGTAGTGGTATTGCCAGGTCATGTGGCAAATCTATATTCAACTTCTTTAGGAACTGCCAAACAGTCCTCCACAGTGGCTGTACCATTCTGCATTCCCACCAACAGTAAATAAGTGTTCCTATCTCTCCACATCCTCTCCAGCACTTGTAGTTCTCTGTCTTTTTAATAGTGCCCATTCTAATAGGTGTGAAATGATATCTCATTGTAGCTTTGATTTGCATTTCCCTGATTGCTAGCGATGTTGAACATTTTTTTCATGGTTTTTTTTTTTTGCCATTTGTATTTCTTCCTTGTACAAGTGTCTATTCAAGTCTTTTGCCCATTTTTTAATTGGGTCATTTGTATTTTTATTGTTGAGTTGTAGCATCTCTTTATATATCATGGATATTAAATCCTTATAGGATATATAATTTCCAAGTATTTTCTCCCATTGGGTCAGCTTATATTTCACCCTATTCACAAAGTCCTTCGAGTTGCAAAAGTGTTTAAATTTGAGGAGGTCCCATTTAATTATTTTTTCTTTTGTTGCTTGTGCTTTAGGTGTAAAGATCCAAGAAACTACTACCTACCACAAGATTTAAAGATGTTTCCTTTCATTTTCCTCTAGTGGTTTTATGGTCCTGGCTTTTATATTTAGGTCTTCAATCCATTTTGAGTTGATTCCTGTATAGGCAGTGAGATAGGGGTTCTCTTTAATTTTTTTTGGCTATGGGTACCCAATTCTCCCAGCACAATTTGTTGAAGAGACTGTTTTGTCCCAGTAACATGGACTTGATAGTTTTGTCAAAAACCAGTTGGCTGGAAAGGTAATGGTTTATTTCTGGATTCTTAATTCTATTTCACTGATCAATGTGTCTAATTTTATGCCATTATCATGCTGTTTTGCCCACTGTAACTTTGTAGTGTTTCAAGGTCAAGCAGTGAAAGTCCTCCCACAACACTCTTCTTTTTTAGAATGCTTTTGGCTATTCGGAGCCACTATCTCTTCCAAATAAATTTGGTAATGGCCTTTTCTATTTCTGTAAAGTAAGCTGTTGGAGTTTTGATTGGTATTGCATTGAATCTATAAATCAGTTTGGGTAGGATTGCCATCTTCATGATATTTAGTCTTCCAATCCATGAGTAAGGAATATTTTTCCATTTGTTTAGGTCTTCTTTGATTTCTTTTAGCATTGTTTTGTAGTTTTCTGCATATAGGTCGTATACTCCATTGATCAAATTGATTCCTAGGTATTTGAGTCTTTTTGTTGCTATTGTAAATGGAATTATTTTCCTGATTTCCTCCTCACATACTTCAATAACAGTTTATAGAAACATTAATGACTTTAGCCTGTTGGTCTTGTATCCTGCCACTTTGCTGAACTCAATTAGCTCAAATAGCTTTGTTGTAGACACTTCAGAATTTTCTAAATATAAGATCAAATCATCCACAAGTAGTGAGTTTTACTTCCTCTTTTCTTATTTGAATGGCTCTTTTTTCCTTATCTAATTTCTCTAGCTAGAACTTCTAGCACAGTTTTGAATAACAGTGGTGACAGTGGGCATCCTTGTCATGATTTTAGAGTATGATGTTGGCTGTAGATATTTCATATATGCCCTTTATCATATTGTGGGATTTTCCTTCTCCTATCTTTCAAAGAGTTTTTTTTTTTATCAAGAGAGGATGCTGGATTTTGTCGAATGACTTTTTTACATCAATTGAGATGATCATGTAGTTTTCTTCCTTCAATTTGTTAATGTGCTGTATTGCGTTAATTGATTTTCTTATGTTGAACCACCTTTGCATACCAGGAGTAAATCTCACTTGGTCATTGTGAATAATTCTTTTGATATGCTTTTGGATTCTGTTTGCAAGTATTTTATTAAGAAGTTTTGCATCTATGTTCATTAGAGAGATTGGTCCGTAATTTTCCTTTCTTAGAGTGTCTTTATCTGGCTGTGGTATTAGGGTGATGTTGGCTTCATAAGATGTATTGGAAAGTTTCCCCTCCTCTTCTTGGAAGAGTTTAAACAGGATTGGTGTTAGTTCTTCTCAAAATGCTTGATAAAATTCACCTGTGGAACAATTTGGTTCAGACTTTTCTTTGTTAGGAGATTTTTGATGACTGATTCAATTTCTTTTAATGTAATTGGTTTGTTAAGTTCTTCTATTTCTTATAGAGTCCGTGTAGGTTGTTTGTGTGTTTCTAGGAATTTGTCCATTTCATCTAGATTGTCTAGTTTGTTGGCATACAATTTCTCATAATACCATTTTACGATCCTTTTTATTTCTGTGGGGTCAGTTGTAATCCCCACGCCTTTCTTTTCTGATTTTATTTTATTTTTTAAGATTTTATTTATTTATTTAATTCCCCCTCCCCCCACCCCCGGTTGTCTGTTCTCTGTGTCTATTTGTTGCCTCTTGTTTCTTTGTCTGCTTCTGTTGTCATCACCAGCACGGGAAGTGTGGGCGGCGCCATTCCTGGGCAGGCTGCACTTTCTTTCGAGCTGGGCGGCTCTCCTTACGGGTGCACTCCTTGCACGTGGGGCTCCCCTACGCGGGGGACACCCCTGCGTGGCAGGGCACTCCTTGTGCGCATCAGCACTGCACATGGACCAGTTCCACACAGGTCAAGGAGGCCCGGGGTTTGAACTGCGGACCTCCCATGTGGTAGACGGTCGCCCTAACCACTGGGCCAAGTCCGTTTCCCATCTTTTCTGATTTTATTCATTTGCATCTTCTTTTTTCTCTGTTCATCTAAGGGTTTGTCAAACTTTTGATTTTGTTGATGTTCTCTATTGGGTTTTGTTGTTCTCAATTTTATTTATTTCTGCTCTAATCTTTATTACATCCTTCTTTCTGCTTGCTTTGGGAGTGGTTTGCTGTTCTTTTTCTAGTTTCTCCAGTTGTTCAGTAAGATCTTTGATTTTGGCTCGTCTTTTTTAATATTGGCACCTCAGGCTATAAATTTCCCTCTCAGCCTTCTCTGTATCCCGTAGATAGTGATAAGTTATGTTGTAATTTTCATTCATTGCATATATTTACTAATTTCACTTATAATTTCTTCTTTGTCCCACTGATTATATAGGAGTGTGTTGTTTAGCCTCCACATATTTGCAAAATTTCCCCTTTCCCGTTTCTTATTAATTTCCAGTTTCATTCCATTTTGATCTGAAAAGGTGCTTTTTATATTTATTGAGATTTGCCTAGTGACCTAACATAGGGGCTAACCCATTACCATGGCCTTATGAAGAAATGAGCTGCACTGGGACAGTGTAACATGTTCCTTCTTATTTCTTCTCTCCCTTTTCAGTCTGATCATCAGCAAAGGGATCACTAGGGTGCTTATTTTAAAAGATGTCTCAGCAAGTACTTGTTCAAATATTCAGGCAATTAATAGAGTTCCTGCTAAAGAACAGGTTATGGTAATGTAATTTGCAAAGATGGGCATGTTTCCCACCTGAAAATGAGATAAGGGAAGTGCTTCAAAGAACACTGCTTTTACAAACATGAAGCATCTGATAGCAGCATTTTGACTGGGTTGACCATTTAAAAAGCATCCTTAACATCCTGAATTTCAAAGAGACTCTTTCCTTTATTCTCCAAGCTTTGCTTAGTTTGCCTGAGTATACTTGTTAATTGCTGACACTGTTAGTGAAATAAAAAAGATACTAATGTGTGGCTCATTTTTCTCTTTTCTGGCACTGTACAATGAAGTTTTCACTGGATTTGGCAAAGCCTCTTGCAAACATAGCTCAGTGTCTAATACAAAGGGACAGCAGAGGGAAATACTGCAAATACATGGTGCTAGCCTCATTAAATGAATTAAGGAGCCAAGAAAACAAAGAACATGGCTGGTAAACTATAGTGTAGGTAAAAAACAAAAATTGAATTACAATTGGGGTGAATTTATTTTAGTGTTCTTTTTACTAGATGAAGAAATTATTTGTAAATATATTTGAAGGACCATCTCCTAATTTATTTGGTATTAAAGATGATAATTTTTTTAAATGGGGGATGATGAGAACAGATTTGTGTATTTGATTTCTTAAGAGACTACCATGAGTGGTCTCTTAATATATATGAATAGTTAACTAAGGATTAGTATTTAGGACTCCTAGGAATATATAACTTTTATATTAACAAATATCCGTAGAGCACTTCATAACTCAGACAATCCCCCTCCATTATCTTAAATTGAGTTGTAAGGTTAACCGTACGGTATAAAAAGGGGTTATTCTCCTCAATTTATATATTAGAAAATTGAAACTTGTGAGAGGAAGTCTTATCTGTTGTTCGAAATCTGTAATGGAGATTTAAAATTCAAAACTAGGTCTTAGGTCATATTCAGTTTTTCTTTTTCTCCAGCAAACCATGTTTTGAATATCTCAGTCATCATAAGTATTATATAAAGTTAATTAAAAGTTTAGGAGTTACCTATTGCTGTGAAAGTATGGAAGAAATTATTTTCTAAGATCTATGATGGTATTTATATATTTTTCCACAGTAAGGGGGAAAGTACAGGTGGGCAGAAACAGCTTGGCATCCATCACCATTTATGGTAACACATGGTGTCAGCAGAGTCCCAAGTACCAAAATCTTATCAATAGCAGCAGTCTGTGGCTGCAGTAACTCAAAAGGTAGCAGCACTGATTGGCAGCCTCTGTAGTATATAACAGGACAAATCCAATTCAGAAGCTTGCTTGTACAATACACAGGGGAAAGTACCTAACGTAAGGGTCCTAAGATACTGTTTACTTGACTTATGTGAAAGTCATTCTTCTTGATGGGTTTTTATCTTTTTGTGTTTTCTTAATACAAATAATATACTACATTATAGAACACCAGAATAGTAAGAGATGACAGGTGAGGGGAGGGTGCTGTTATGAAAAAGAACAGCATATATAAGTAAAATGAAGTATAAAATTCCAGTAGAGAATTAATATTTTCACAAAAAACAGAATATGATGATTTTTAAAATGTGTATATATAGGCTCACAAACTATGTGCCTAGTACTCGAGTGCTTAGTTTTAATCATCTACAGATAGAAATAAAAGCTTTGTTCTACCTTTTCATTCTACCTGAGTAACTGCTTATATTCCTGACAAAATGGCAAATGCTAAGTTTTATCTTTATCCATAAAGCAATTTCTTGGGAGTTTTCTTGCTAAAAATTTCTGGGATTATTGGTTTTGATAAAATGTTTTCTGAGTAGTATTTGATCTTTTAAACATCTGTTTTCCATTTGCGTTTTTTTTTTTAACACACTTCTATTACTGCATCTTCTAAGTACTATCACAGCAATTCATGGCATTTATTACTGAAATATGCAGTGATTATTGGCTAATTTCAGTGTCTTTAGCTTAAGAATTGATCTTCTGGAAGAAATTCATCATGCTGTCTTGATAGCAAACCACAAGATGGTTCTAGCCATCCTTTACAAGAAAGAAATCATAGTTATGAGTTTTCAAAAGGATTCAGTTTGTTTGTTATATAGAAAATAATATATCTGGAAAAGCTGAATGATAACAATTATTTATTTTTTATTTTTTATATTTTTAAAGAAGCTTTAGATTACAAAAATGTTACATAAAAACTGTAGGGGATTCCCATATGCCCCACTCCCTCCCCCTCCCACACTTTCCCACATTAACACCCTTCATTACTATGGTACATTTGTTAGAATTGAAGAACACATATTGATGCACTGCTACTAACTGTTTATATTATACTTTACACTCTGTCCTGCACAATTTTGTAGGTTATGACAAAATATATAAGGCCTGTATCTGTAATTGCAATGTCATGCAGGACAATTCTAATGTCCAAAAATGTCCCCATATTTTTGGGATTTGGAATTGTCCTGAATGATAATGCAGGGACAGATGCAGGACATTATATACCCTGCCAGAACCCATGGAATGGACTGGGAGGGGGTATAAACTACAATATAAACTATAATCCACGCAGTGTAGCATTCATTGCATTTGATGAATACAAAATGTAGTCATCCAATGAAATGAATGTGCCACATTGATGGAAGAGGTTGTTGATATGGGAGGAGTGGGGGCGGGTGGGGAGTGGGATATATGGGAACCTCTTATATTTTTTAATGTAACATTTTATGTGATCTGTGTATCTTTAAAAAAAGACAACAAAAAATATATATATTTAAAAATGCCCCCATATTACACCTATTCTTCCCTCTCCCTCCCCTCAGAACCTCTGGTAGCAACTGCCTTTATACCAATGATAAGAGTACTTCCATTGCTAGAATAATCATGTCTATAATCGAATAATAATAAGTCTGCTTTAGTCCATTGTTCATTCCCCAATCTTCAGCATTTAGAGATGGTAATGCCCACTCTGTTTCCAATTGAGAGGGCTTAGATCATGAGGCAGATGGATGGAACTATTTTGCTTGCGGTTGCAGACACTGTTCTTTGGGATGGGCATTGTCCATCGTCTCCTTGTTAGGTGTACTGCAGAGTCCAATGAACTGGAGAGTAGGTGTTGCAAATCTGCTGAAAATCAGGGCTCAACTGGCACATGGGGGATAAGTAAAATAAAAATATGATAACAACTTAATTTTTTTTCTTTTTCTCAACTTCTAAGTATTTAGTCTTTGAATAAAGCTTTTACCTAGCTTAGAAGAAAATTTTAGGTCTATAAAATCTTAATCTGAAAAATCAATTTCTATCTTCATTTTCCCTATTTACTGCTCTGATAGTTCTATAGAGAAACAGTAGCAATGTTGCCAATTATACTTCTTATTTTTTTTATTAAATCATGGCAACATAATTCCTTTCGGTCCCTGGATATATTTCACTTATTTAACCCAAGGTACCCAAACATGTCCCCCCACATGTCAAGACTTGGTGGAAGGAAAGATAGTTTACAGCTACCACAGTACATCTCTGAGCTCCTTGATTTGCTGCTGAACTGCTGCTCATTTGAGGCCAATTCGAACATTAACACTGAGCATACAGCTCCATATTTTCAAACAGGGAATGAACCTTCAAGTTGACAAGGCTTGTAAAGTGACTATCATAATGTAGTGCCTAATTGTATTTGGGGCCTCCATTGTTTAGTTCAAGTGAAGGCACACATTTAAAGATAATTATTTCATTTACTGGGCTATGTTAGATTTGAGAGTTTCTTTATTATGGTGGCAAATCCATGCCACTGTAATTTAGGTGATGCCAGAAATTTATTGTAAACCCTTATCATCGTAATTTTATAACAGTAATGTAAATCTGCTTGGGGCTGACAACTGCCATTATTTTTTCTTGGCAAAACTTTCCCTCCAGAAAAAATGGACTACCTATTTAAAAGCCAGGTTATGTTTTAAACTCACTGTAGTACTTGATGGTTTTTGTCTTTGATGCATTTGCTCTGCGTGAGTTTTGTACGGTTTCTTAACATTGGCACTATTTACACGGTATTTTTATTGAGGTAAAATTCAGATAACAGAATTGATCATTTTATTTTTTAACTTTTTTATTTCTTTCCCCTCCCCCCCCAGTTGTCTGTTCTCTGTGCCCATTTACTGTGTATTCTTCTGTGTCTGCTTGTGTTCTTGTCAGCAGCACCAGGAATCTGTCTCTTTTTTGTTGCGTCATCTTGCTGCATCAAGATGCTCTCCATTTGTGCAGCACCACTCCTGGGCAGGCCGCATTTTTTTTGCATGGGGTGGCTCTCCTTATGGGGTGCACTCTTTGCACGTGGGACTCCCCTACGCCAGGGATACCCCTGCATGGCATGGCACTCCTTGCATGCATCAGCACTGCGCATGGGCCAGCTCACCACATGGGTCAGGAGGCCCTGGGTTTGAACCCTGGAACTCCCATGTGGTAGGCGGATGCTCTGTCAGTTGAGCCAAATCCACTTCCCAGAATTCATAATTTTAATGTGTACAATTCAGTATCTGCTCTTTGTGTCCATTAGCTGTGTATTCTTCTGTGTCTGCTTGTATTCTCTTTAGGTGACTCCAGGGAACGATTCTGGGACCTTCTCGAGTGGGAGAGGGGTGATCATTCTCTTGTGCCACCTCAGCTCTCTGATCTGCTGTGTCTCTTATTATCTCTCCTCTGTGTCTCTTTTTGTCGTGTCATCTTGCTGTGCCAGCTCTCCTTTTCATTTTTTTTAAAGATACTTAAAATTACATAAATGTTACATAAAAATATAGTGGATTCTCACATTCCCCACTCAGTACCACTCCCACATTTTCCCACGTTGATAACATCCTTCATTAGTGTGTGCAAGAAAGAAATCTTCTGGAAGAAAATAAGTCTCACCTAATTGTGGAGAACAAAAGAATTTATTCTCAATCTTGCAAGAAGGGGCTCACACCCAGAAAACATGGCTGGTGTGCTGAACAAAGAAAAATGACCCAATATATACCCTTGAGCCTAGCACGCAAGCCCTTCCTCTGTTTCTCCATAGATTGGATACCTCAGAGGTTACAGCCTACCTGAGAAGGTCTAACTTTCCCGTGCAAAAGTTTTTGATTAATCACTTCCCTCATCACATTCTAACCATTTTAGTTTTTACCTGCTCCCTTTTCCCAAATAAGGAATGGAATGTAGTGCTGAATTGGTATTGACTTAGCTCTTTCTTGTGCATCTTTTTTCCTGGCTATAGGACTGGCTTAAGCTGGTTTCCTTTGTTCCTGCTTAACCCGGGAGTGGGGGACTGAGGCAGTAGGCTGCCAGGTTACATTAATTAATATTTTCTTCCTTTATGTGAAAACTAAACTGATCTCCATTCCTTACAATCGCACTTCTTTCTTTTAAACTATTTTTAGTTTTCACATTTCCAATCTTCAACTTTTCTAAGAGCTCTCTCACACTCTTCATCATAGGGATCTCCTTCTTTAAGGGGGTACAGATTGTTTTTCCTATACTGTATGGGCATTTGTTTGGTTAGGGTGGTTTCAAAGAGTCTTTGAACTAGCCCTCGGGCACATGGAATGATATAATATTCAACTGTGGTAAGCACCCCAGCTGAGACAATGAGGGAAGTTAAGATGGACAGTGCAACCCCTTTCCATTTTCCAAACCAATTTCCAAGCCATCCTGTGAATGAATTACTAATGCCAGAATTCTCTGCTAATTTATCAGATAGGGCTGTTAGGTCTTATAAAGGTTTAGTGATAGTTCCATCAGGGGCAGTGTTATTAGGAATGAATGTGCAGTGACTACTTCCAATCGTAACACAGACTCCTCCTTTCTCAGCTAGCATCATACCTAAGGCCATTCTGTTTTCCCATGCCATTCTGCTAGGAGCATCTAATTGTTCTGCAATTCCCTTAACTGCATTCCTGGTGTAATTAATAAATTTCTGTTGATTATAATAAATGTAATTAATCCAATCTACATTTTTATTAATGGTGACCCACCAGAACAAGAATGACTCAAACCCAGCTGCTCCCTGATTTCTAGCCTTAAATTCATCTGGGACTCCTCAGGGAACTCCTATATAGTCTAGATAGATCCACTTGTCAAAAGAACCAAGTAGACTTCTCTCTCTCCCTGGGATGTTATTTTCACTTCTTTTTCAAATGCTAAGGTGAATGGGATAGCCAGTTGGACCACAGCACAGGTTCCACCCCACCTCTCAGGCAGTATTGGCTGGAGAACACCCTTTCCACAGTACCACCACAGTTCTGCTCGAGGTGTGACCAAACTGGAGAAATTGTCAGTATGATCACTGCTTACATTCCACACACATGTACACGAGACCATAGTTCCAAGGTCCTGGAATCCTCTCTCCTGTCTAGAGAGACAAGCAGAGTGATTTCTTAGGTCCAGACGTGAGGCAGATATGGCCTTGATGTTTCCGTTTTTGACTGGTGGGAAGAGAGAGGGCAACATACTCCAATTTTCACTGGGAGTAGCATTCTGGAAGAGGAGTATAATGCACTTAAACTCCCTTTCATGCATTTCCATACCTAGTGGAAAGGGTACAATATGAGCTGTGGGGTGGCCTGTTGCACAAGTGTAACAGTTGCTTTTGTTCAGACTCTGGACTGTATATTTGACCCATTCTACCCAGGCATTTGTGTCCCCATATCCTGTCTCTTTTTCTATGGTTTGCTTTAAATCTTCTGCCTTAAGTATCCTGACTGCTTTGGGATCATTTTGAATTGAGGAGCTGACTTTGGTGGTTTTTCCTGTGGTATTTCTGAAGGGTTAGCTGGAGAGGGTGTTGTGGTTGTCATATGTACAGGGGGAGGAAGGACTTGGATACAGAACCTCCCCAGAGGATCTTTACCTGAACCATCTGCTCCCATTCCATATCCTCTATTGACTACTTGGTCCCTGGTGCTGCTTCCAGTTTTTAATTTGTCTGCCTTCTTAATAGTTATTACTAATGGATTGCGCTGAAGACTTTTGCAGTCTGGTGGGGTATTACCTTTATAAAAGGTTATCTTACCATTTAATGGCCTTGAACTTGGTGAAACCCATCCCATATTCATGGTCCATCCCTTATACTGAGTAGTCCACCGTACATCATCCCAGGAGGGGCAAGCGGGGGCTCGACTGTAACCATTCCCCCTGGCTCTGGGCATAGGTATTTATTTTCCCCACTCAGCCATCGCTGGTGCTCTAAATTCCCACAGCCTATTACTTGGCAGGCATCAAACTGCACCATCTGGGACTCTAGACCTTCAGTCACATTTATCACTAATTTATGGGGCTAGTTGCTTCTCGGGTTTGAAACATCATGGCTAGTAAGATTATTTTCACTTGTAACTTAAGGTCTGAATTCCTCCTTTGGTATTCTGATAAGACTAGGGCCATTGTTGACTAGGATGATATACAGCTCAACTCTCCCCCCGCCCCTCCATTATTGTTTTTTTCAGTGTGTTCTTTAAGGGAATCTGGGGCTGAAATTATTTTCCAAGACTCACATGAAGTTGTTGGGTACTTATCGTCCGGTTCAGGTACTGGTCCTTTTACTCAAGTGTAGTGAGCCCAGCTTTTTTTCTGCCATTTGGACTGCTGTCTCAGTGGTCAGCAAGACTGGATAAGGTCCTTCCCAGGTCAGTTGGAATTTGGACTCTTTCCACAACTTGATTAGGCCCCAGCTGCCAGGTGGTGTTGGTGGACTGCCAATCAAGAGGCGGAGTCTGAGCCAGCAAACCCCAATGTCTAAGGGATGACAAAGTAGAAGACAGGGCCAGTATATAATTTTGAAGAAAGAGATCCTTACACTCAAAGGAGGGGAGTTCTTCAGGCTTCCCAGGGAAGGGCAGACCAAAAAGCGTTTCATAAGGAGAAATTCCCAGTTCCCTCCTAGGGGCAATTCAGATTCTTAACAGAGCTATAGGGAAACATTTAACCCATGGTAATTTGGTTTCTAAGACCAACTTACAAAGATGTTTTTTTAAGGTTTGGGTTCATTCTTTCCACCTTCCCTAAGGATGGTGGGTGCCAGAGTATATGGAAGTTCCATGTGACACCTAGACCCTGCATAATATTTGGTAATATTCTGAATGTAAAGTGACTACCATTGTCTGAATCTATATTTTCTACTAATCCATATCGGGGAATGATTTGTTCAAGGATAATTTTTGGAGTCCCTGATGCTGTAGCTGAAGCATGAGGGTACGCTTCTACCCTCCCTGTCAGGTGATCCACAATAACCAGAACATACTTTAATCGACCTACAGGGGCATTTCAGTATAATCAACCTGAATGCTCTGGAATGGTCTGAGGCTGGGCTCCCTCCCCCTGGCACTTGCTTTCTTAAAACTTTCTTATTAACTCTCTGACAGTTATTCACTGTTCACTTATTTATTTGGCTATAGTATAAAGGCCCATACACCCAAAATGCTTGAGGACCAGGTCACACATGGCCTGTACTCCCCAGTGATTCCCTTGGTGCAAAACCGCTAGTACTTCCCTCATTATTTGCTTATTCTACATCTGCCAGCCATCTGGGAGGTGCCACTTCCCTTGGCTTTCTAAGGTTGCCCCCAGTTGTTCTAGTTCTTTTACTTACTTTTCAGAGAATACAGGGATTCCAATTTCTTTGGGGATGGAGGGTATCAGGACCATCAGTTCCAAAGGGTAACAGAGGGAAGGCCTTTTTGGCCTTCTTATCACCCAATCCGTTGCCTTTTGCTTCAAAAATATGACATTTCTGATGCCAATTTGTATGTACCACGGATAATTCTCTTGGTTAGAGCAGACTGGCTAAAACTTGTTTCACCAGTTCCACATGGAATAATTCCTTCCCTCTGCTATTGATCAGTCCCCTTTCTTCCCAAATTTTTCCAAAGATGTGGACCATGCCAAAGGCATATTTAGAATCTGTGTAGACTGTACCATCTTTTTCCTCTAACAATTTAAGGACTTGATTTAATGCATACAGCTCACAAGTTTGAGCTGACCACTCATTGGGCAGTCGGCCAGCTTCTTTCACCTCACAAGGTAGCCCATCAACAACAGCATAGCCATTGTGCCATTTTCCTTCCAGGACCCTAGAAGACCCATCTATAAACAAATTCTCCCCCAAAATGTAAGTGAAGGTCCCCTAGGTCAGGCTGGACTTGGGTTTGGTATTCAATTAAGTCTAAACAGTCATGTTTAGTAGTTTCCACCTGGTTGGGACCTTTTCAAAGGAAAGAAGCTGGGTTCAGACTATGATCAGTTGTCAGTATTAAATCCTCTTTTTCTATTAGAATTGCCTCTTATTTCAGAATTTGGGAATCTGTTAACCATCTTCCTGCTTTTTGAGAGAAAATAGTACTGACCTGATGAGGGGTCCTAATAACTAAGGTCCCTGTCACCCAGGGGATGGCCAGGGTGTGTTCAGGCCGTGGCAGCAACTGCTCTCTTAGTAAAAGAGAGCAGTTGCTGGCCATCCCCTGGGTGACAGGGTTCAGGATTCTGGAAAGCAAAGCCACAGGCTTCCTTTGGCCTCCCCAGATCAGCCTTAGGACTCTGAAGACTGTCCCCTTATCTATTGTAACAAACAGATGGAAAGGTTTTTTGAGGGAGGGGAGGGCTAGAACAGGGGCTTTCACCAATGCCCGTCTGAGCCCCTCTAAGGCCTTTACTTCCCCCTTCTTCCACTCTGATTTTTCAGGCTCTTCCTCCAACAGTTTTTGGTATAACCCTTTGCTTTGGGATGCATAAGAATCTACCCATAATCTACAATATCCCACCAATCTCAAAAATCTTCTTAGTTCTTTTTTTGTCTGGAGAAGTGGTAATTCAGTAATGGCCTGAATTCTTTCTGGATTTATCTTCCTCCTTTCTTTTTTTTTTTTAAAGATTTATTTATTTATTTATTTCTCTCCCCTTCCCCGCCCCCCCAACCCGGTTGTCTTATCTTCCTCCTTTCCTCACTAATGAGATGACCCAGTTATTTGACTTCATTTTCTACAAATTATAGCTTACTTTTTGACACTCTTAGCCCTTGATCTCCCAGGAAATTCAATAAGCTCTTTGTAATTTGGACCCCTATCTGCCTTTCTTCACCTGATAATAGCATATCATCTAATAGTGTAAAAGGGAAATTTCAGATGGGTGTGCAGATTTCTCCAATATTTTTTCCAGTTCCTGCCCAAAGAGGTTGGGGGATTCTGTGAAGCCTTGGGGTAAAACCGTCCACCTATATTGCTGTTTCTTCTGATAAAGGAATCCTCCCACTCAAAGGCAAACAAGTCTCTACTCTCTGGAATAAGGGGATAGACCCAAAAGCCATCCTTTAGATCTATTACACTAAATCATTTATGATGGCAGGGGATCTTACTAAGAAGAGTGTATGGATTTGGGTGTCAAACCTGAACGATTTGATTAATGGCCCTTAGATCCGGTACCGTCCTCCAGCTACCATCAGATTTCTGAACGGGCAAGATAGGAGAATTGAAGGGGGCATGCAGGGCTCCAAGAGCCCATTTCGAAGGAGGCCTTCGATGATGGGTTGAAATCCCTACCTCCCCTTAAGGTAAATGGGATATGGTCTTCAACAAATAATTTCCCATTTCTTTTTCTATTTGATTTTAATAGGGGGCACCTGCAAATTCCCTCTACCCACACTTCCTCTCTGATACCTTTTTCATCTTCAGTGAGCATGGCTAAGACTACTTCTATCTGCTCATCCTTTACTTCCAAATCCAAACCCATGAATACTATTAAGTCCCTTCCCAACAAATTAGTCCCGGCTTCTGGGATGTACAACAAAGGGCTTACAATTTGATTGTCCGCCCAACAAATATTAGTGGGAGAAAGAATGGGGACCTCAAATCCTTCTCCTTTTACCCCTGAGACTATAAGGGAACTACCAGAGTTTGGTTCCTCTGGGAAGAGCTGTGCCAGTGTCCACTAGAAATGCAATTTCTTCCTGATATGGGTCCACCCTTAGATTTACTAAAGGCTCTGGGTGGGCTTTAGAAGTAAAGAGCCTCAGACCCCCCTAATCCTCAAAATTCTTGAGGGGAATTACCTGACTCTCTTTCTTTAAACTTGGGCATTCCCTTTTGAAATGACCAGGCCTCCCACAGTGATAGCACCCTGCACAGCCCTGCATTCTCCTTGCCCCCTTATCTAAATAAGCCCATTTTGCATCTTTATCTCGCCTCTACCTGTTTGCTCCCTGACTTGTTGACTTGTTTCCAGTCTTTTCTTAACCATTTGATCAATTGTGCTTATAACCTTTGCTTATTGCCTCTGATTTTCCTCCCCTCTCCTTACAAACACTTCCTGAGATTCTCTCAATAACTCTTCCAATGACTTATCCATCCATCTTTCTATTTTCTGAATCTTTTCTGAATGTCAGGCCAAGACCACTTCACATAGCTGACTTTTATCATTCCCTGAGCCACTGGGTCATCAGGGCCCATCCCTGAATATTTCCTCACTTGGTCCTTCAGTCATTGCAGGTAAGCAGAGGGAGTTTGAGCCTTCTCCTGGGCCACTTCAAAGGCCTTGGATATTCAAGTTTTGAGATTTGGGTATGGCCAATTTGATCCCCTGTATAATGACGTCTCTGAGATCTTTCATTTGTGCTCTGTCCCCCAGGTCATTATTATCTCAATTAGGGTCTGTGTTTGGGAACTTCTGTTCTACTGCCATTACCCCTTGTCCAGATGGATGCTGCCTTTCCCACTCCTTCATAGCTGCCCTCCGCACCATTCCTCTTTCTTCTCCCATAAAAAATATTCAGTATGGACATAAGTTCGGGTCAGGTATATAAACTAGGACCTAGGAATTGATCTACTTGTTCAGCCAACCCCACTGGATCTTCCATTAGTGGTTTCATCTCCTTTTTGAAGTTCCTTACTTCTGTACTTGTCAGTGGGGCATTTACATAGCCAATCTCTCCGGCCCCATTGATACTTTTCTCAGTAGACACAAAGGGTCAATGGAGTTTTGCTCTTTCACTCTCTTCCCCTCAGATGCTCTGGGGAATGGAAAATTTTGTATATCTTTTTTACACTGTTCCAATGCTTTCCTCGGCTGTTGGTGCGTTGTAACCGGTGGGACTGTTGGCCCTGCTGGATTCTCTGGTTCCCCGGGGTTTACAATGGTTTCCATTGGACCCTCCAAGTCTCATGGCCCTTCTCCTGGGAGGGAGGGGGAACATAAGGAGGAGGGAGATCAGACAGGCGGTCCCAGAGTTTAGTTTTTGCAGCCTTAGTTTCTGCAAGCTTAGTCTCGGGGTCTAGATTTTAGCTTTCGTAGGTTAGAGAAAGGCCCCCTTTCCCTGTAACCAGTGCAGGGCATAGTCAGACTCATCTTTGGAGAAGGGTGTTTTCCCATTAATATACAGTACAAGGTAGGCACAAAGCCAATCTTCATCTGCCCCATATTTTGGCCAGAATGCGTCAAGTGGTAAAATACTTTCCTTGGTCCAGATACAACAGTAGTGTTTCATCGTTTCCCCAGTCTGATCACTATCTGTCCAATGTCTTAACATCCTCCCTAATGAACTGTCTGGAGGAATATATCCAGGGGATCCTACAGATACCCCCTTCCCGTTTTTCTCAGTCGACTGACTGCCTCTCTTTCCCATTCTGAATCTTGTCTGTGTCTCTTTCTCTTGAATCTTTCGCTTCGTCCATCACTGGCCCTTTCCCTCATGGAAGAAGGGAAACCTAAATTGGGACTCTGCACTTACTTTGTGCCGTATGTCACACTTCTCATACATGTACAATTAAGCTCAGACTCATCAGAATTCCTGTCCACCAAGGTCATACTTAATAGCCTTTGTTCTTACCTTCGTCCATGCATGGAATCACCTGGTCAACAAGAGGCAGATTTTCCCTTCCCTTTTACTTGTCCACAACCAGCAGATCTAAGCATCTGTTCTCGGGTCTCCTGGATGCCAGAGGCGAAAGCCCCACCCCCAAATCCAAGATCACTTAAAACAGCAAGGCACACCTCCCCCCCCCATCAGCCACCCCAGGGGTCCACTCTCTGAAGCTTCAGAATCTCGGACGAGTCCCCAAAGCTGTAAGAAAGAAATCTTCTAGAAGAAAATAAGGCTTACTTGATTGTGGATAAGAAAATAATTTATTCTCAATCTTGCAAGAAGGGGCGCACAACCAGAATATGTGGCTGTCGCACCAAACAAAGAAAAATGACACAATTTATACCCTTGAGCCTAGCACACAAACCCTTCCTCTGTTTCTCCATAGATTGAGTACTTCAAAGGTTACAGCCTATCTGAGAAGGTCTAACTTTCCCACACAAAAGTTTTTGATTGATCACTTCCCCTATCACATTCTAACCATTTTAGTTTTTACCTGCTCCCTTTTCCCAAATAAGGAATGGAATGTAGTGCTGAATTGGTATTGACTTAGCTCTTTCTTGTGCATCTTTTTTCCTGGCTATAGGACTGGCTTAAGCTGGTTTCCTTTGTTCCTGCTTAACCCGGGAGTGGGGGACTGAGGCAGTATGCTGCCAGGTTATATTAATTAATATTTTCTTCCTTTATGTGAAAACTAAACTAATCTCCATTTTTTACAGTGTGGTACATTTGTTATAATTGACAAACACATTTTAGAGCATTGCCCCTAAATGTGAATTATACTTTATGCTGTAGTTTACACTCTCTCCTGCACACTTTTGTAAATTATGACGAGGTATACAATTGCCTGATCTGTCTTTGCAATGTTGTTCAGGACAGTGCCCAAGTCCTGAAAATGACCCCATATTACACCTGTTTTTCTCTCTCCCTCCCTCTAGAAGCTTCAGTGGCCACTGCCTCCAATCAATGACAAAAGTTCTTCCATTGCTAGAATCACAATAAGTCTATAGTAGAATAACAGTAAGTCTACTCTAGAATCTTTTGTACCCCACTGATCATGTAGCTGACATTAGGCTGTGTTTTCAAGTAAATCAGGTACGCACCATCTGTCTAAACATTTTCAATAAAGACTGAACATAAGCTGGTACAGAGTGGCTCCAAAAGAGTTTCAGACCTTAAGCAGCACTTTATAAAAGCTAGAAGGTTTCATCCCAAACTTCACCTAGGGGACCCAACTTCCTGGCATCCCTGCCATTATGCATGGGATTCACTGCAAGTTAACCCTATCCTTATTCCTTTATTCTGTATTTTCTAAATACATTTTCATTATCAGTTTGGTAAAGCTCTTATTTTTCCTTTCATAGAATAACTGCCACCATCATAATGGCAACTACTGCTACTATTTATTGTGCATCTATTCTCTGCCACGCCCAGATACATGAAGCACTTTATGTACATTATCTCATTTATGAGACAGTTCATGAGAGTTGTGCTCTTGGTTCTTTTTTTTTTTCCCTTGTTTTTATTTTTTTATTTTTATTTTTTGTCTTTATTTATTTTTTAATGTTACATTAAAAAAAATGAGGTCCCCATATATCCCCCACCCCCTTGGTTCATTTTTATAGACAGAAATGAAGCTTTAGGTGTATGTTCTCCTCACATAGCTGTTTGCTTTGACCACACTTTTTCTTCCTTTTTAAATGTGTAGCTGATGTGCTCTACTAAACAAGCTTGGGATACCAATGAGATCACATTTACTACTCAGAGTAAAGAACCAAAAGCACCCTGTAATGCAATAATGTCTTTCTTTCTCCCATGACCAACCTGTTTGTGGCCATTAGAGATTATTTTATGAGTCTCCAAAAGAGAAAGATTATGTTTGTAAACTAATCTATTCCTGTGGGTGTAATAGCCTTTGATTGCATTTAATTCAGCTGAGGGGCCTTTGATTAGATTACCTGTTAAGATTGCTGTAGGGCTTTTTATTGGACTACATCAGTGAGGTGGAACTCAAGTTGAGACCCCGCTCCCTTGCTGGGTCTGATATGAATGTAAACACAGAGAAACACTCAGACACAGGAAGAGAGAGAGAACTGCCATTTTTTGATCCTGCCAGGTGACAGAAAGGAAAAGCTCAAACAGCTGAGGCCCCAGGGAAAGAGGAGCAATTTGCCTAATAGCTTACAGCTGAACTTGGGAAGAAACCTGGACAGCCAAGACTGATTTAGGAGGCCTGGAAAGAGAAAAGCCCTATGCCAGCTTACAGGTGAAACTGGGAAGAAAGCAGAACAGTTGAGCCTGAGAGAGGAAGCCTGGAGGGAAGGCAGAGACCAGGCAGAGTTCACCCACCATCTTGTTTCAACAGGTTACAGCTGACTCTGGTGAGAAAGCACCTCTTATGGTGCCTTGAGTTGGACTTTTCATGGCCATGGAACTGTAAGATTTTACCCCAAATAAATGCCCTTTACAAAAGCCAACAAATTTTTGGCACTTTGCATCAGCAGCCTATTGGCAGACTAAGACACCATTCTCATGGAATTCCAAGATCCCCTGGGTTGCACATTAGGTATAGAGGAGTCAGCCCTGGTTATTCTTGCAAGGTAGAAATGATAATGGGATGCTAGATTCATTTGTGGAAAGGTCTTATTCTTTACTGCCCTTGATGTTTTTGCTAATGTTGCAGGTTTATATAGTCTTACATAAAAAGCAGGGCACCCAAACCTTCCTTTCCATTCCTATTGCCACCATTCTAATGTACATTCTCGTTATTTCTTAATGGTGGTCAGTTTTAAGTAATCTTTTACCTGGCCTCTCTACTGCCATTTTCTTCTCATCCTACTCCCAAATCTTTTGTATATGCACATTTTTCTAGGTTATTCTCCCCAAAGTATTGCTCTCAAACATTGAATGACTACCAAATAGTTCAAATATCTTAGCCTAACATTAATTCCCTCCATAATATGGCCATCAGCCCCTGTTTCTTGCTTCATTTTATACTCTTCCTATCTTGAAATTAGCCCTCTGGCCCTGTCAACCTGTTCACTGTTCCTCATTTATACCCATGCTTTATTCAATGCTGAGCCCTCACTCACTGTTTACTCTTCCTAGGATGTCTTTCCTTGCTATCTTTGCCTGTCCCGGTTCGCCAATCCTTAAAAGACCAGCTCAAACACATGTTTCAGGGGTCCTTCTCCAGCTCCCCACTCCTAAACACACAAATACACACAGTAGAAATGCTTGCGCTCTGACCTCAAAGAGCACACACCATTTTTAGTCTTGCATTATAGCTCTTTTTGTGTATCATTTATATTTTTTTACCTCTTACACTGAAGAACATAGCAGGCGGAGGTCATCTGCTACTCATATTTGTGACTTGTCACAATCTCATTGTACAGTCGTTGTTCAATAAATTTCTGCTAAGGAAAGGAACTATGTTCACTTAAAAGAAAAAAAAAAATAAGCATTTGTAACTTTAAACAGTCACTCCTTCAATGAAATCAGACCCAACATGAGAGAACTGATCAGATGATTGAGTAGAAATTTTTCTTAGTGGGTTGTTAATTTTCAGGTCTTATCATCTGATTTGTTTTAGCAAATTTATGGACATGATTTCACATGGCTAAAGAGTTATAGCCTTAAAATATAAATTTTAGTAATCTGCAATGCATTAAAAAGTAATACATTTATTGTCAACTAAATATTTTGATTTAAGGGAGTAATTCAGAAAGTTACTTGCAAGCCCTCTTACTGCTTTCACTATTTTAATTGTTTTCCTTTGATGAAAAAGCATGGGCGAAAGCTTTTTATTTTTATATTATGAGAAAGTATTTACGTTTTAAAAATAAATATACTTGTTTTTGGGCCTATGTGTGTGTATTGTTCTTTAAAGTAACACTAGGCTTGAAATATTTTCTTTAGTAAGTGTTTCCTAAATGAATTTGAATAAAGAAGGCTCAGTTTTTTCCTTTAATTCCTTTAATGAGTAAACTGCATGTTTTAAATAACAGCGTTGTGTTCTCAAGGTATATTATTTGCATTCTGTATATGTGTCACATCATGTAATCTCTGACAGCTGTGGATTAACTCGCACTTTGAGGGGAAGGCAAGCAGAGGGAAGTCATCACCTTTAGTTTCAAACATCATTGATTTACTCTTAGAAGTCTTAACTCAAGCCCTTGCACCTTGGAAATTGCCCAGTGTTTTGGGAAGAAATAGTTTGATCTTATCCTATAGATCTAAGCTGCCACTGTCCCCAATTTTGTTTTGTTTTGTTTCTACTTTGAAAAAAACTCTAATTCTGGTATCATCATGCAGGGTTCATGATTTCCAAATTATGTTGATGAGGATTGGCAAATTCTCTGCCACTACTTTCTGTTCTCTAATATATGGCAGCCAAAACTAATCTATAACAGTGTATTTCCTTCTCATCAGATTTTCACTCCAGGAGGTATATTCTAATTAACTAGATTTGGCACATGAGATAAAATCTACTTGCCAGTTGAGTCCTTGTAGTGTTCTCAGTATTGTATTACCTTGCCTCCCAGTACAAGAAATACACAGAAGGTGTTTGTGAAATGCTCCTAGTAATTTGATTAGGTTGGGATTAGAGGAGCTGTGTCTGCTACATTACCTTATACTTGTTTATCCTTCTGAATAAGCCTGTTTTCTTGTTATAAGAGTTAGCTGCTTTCCTTGACCCTCCTTTTCCATTTAGATAACATGTGAAGAAAATAGTACTCTCTCAGGAGTATTTATCTTTTTTCTCTTAAAAGCTCAAAATGCATTAATGTTGATTGTTTGGTTTATCTTCAGGAAATCTGTCCCAAAAGTCACGCATAACGTAGACTGCATTAACATATGTATTGTGTTTTTAAAAACAAGGAAATTAATAGTCCTTGATTTTGCACTATCATAACACACATAGAATATTGCATTCAGTTTAAGACACTATCTTTTATGAAAGAGAGATGGTGCACAGACTCAGTTCCATTTTATATGACAAATAAGTGAAAAAAATTAGACATGCTTATCTTAGGAAAGAGAAGACTTGGGAAAGACAGCCTTATTGACTTCATGTATTAGTTGGCCCGTTACATGGGCGAGGGTATAAATAAGACCAATGGCTAGGAATTTGGTAATTCAGTGAAATAGCCCTTGAAAAAAGGTTTTGTGGTCAAATAAATATGACAAATGATTGTGCCATTTTCCTTTTCTGGAGATTTACAAATATGTATCTGCTGAGACCAGCTCAGCAATAGGTTTGCACAAAGGGAAGGTGATGCAGAACTTAAGAAATAAAGGGACAGAAAGAAAGACACGAGAGAAAATAAAGATGGGACCAGGGGACTCACAGCTTCTGGAACTGAGAGCCTCGACCCAGTTTCCACATTGTATTTATTAGAAATTACAAAGCAGTAGTTATCTATGTTTACTTTTAAGACTGCTTGTTATAAAGCTGCAAGACTTGCAAAACTAGGGAACAGGCCATACAAAGTTCAAATGCCTCCTCATGCAAACAATTTCCGTGCTGACCAGACAGCGTTCCATCTAGTCAAGGCCGGTGTTCCTAAGCTCACACTTTTTATCTGTGTTGTGGAAACGTTTCAACTTCAAGCCAGGTTACCACGTTCAAATTCAAGCTATTTTCCCAAATATACCAAATTTATTTATTATATATTCATATTTTATATGTTAAATATATAATATATAATAAAGTTATGCCTGAAGAGAGCTCTATAAATTTGTTAACCCCAACATTCCAAGAACACCTTCTACAAAATTAATATTCTAGGGAACTCGCATTAGAATAGTGGGTCTCAAAATGTGGTAACAGGGCCACCAAAATCACCATTACCTGAAAATTTATTAGAAATACAGTTTCTTGGCCCCTCTACCCCAGACCTATGGAGTCAGAATCTCTGGGGATGGGGGCAGTGGGGTAGGGCCCAGCAATCTGTGCAATTGGTAGTAAGTCCTCTAGGTCATTTTGATGCTCCTAAGCTGTGAGAAGCACTGCTAGCAAATACTATCTCAGCAGTACCCCTTTAGTTTTCTTCATTACACTACAATTTGTGTTGTAAAGGTTTCTTCAAATGATATTCTGTTACTCTACTATTGATTTATAGATGGTTTATTCTTATGATTTACAGAAGGAAGGGAATTCTTATTCAAGGCTCTGTATGGTTTTTATCCTAGTGTAGGCACCATCCAGTTGATATTAATTTAGATATTTAAAGGATCCTAGGTAATACATCCATATATTCTATTAAGTGAAATGCACATTTCCATAATGGGGTAACACTTAAATTCATTTTTTAAAAAAATGAGCACTTGCTGTTTTCCATTTATTTCAGAATGTTCTTTAGAAAATGAAGCCTTTTTTTAAAAAAAAATTCTTTAGAAAATGTAAACTTAATTTTTTAGCATCTTGAAAGATCTGTATTGTGCCTGCTCCCATGTTACAAATTTATAAGATTAAGAAATTTTCTAATCTCTTACATTAGCAGAGATTAAATTCTGGTGACCTAAAATTTCTCTTTCCAAACAAGCAAGATGCTTTCATAAAAATGTAATCAAAGTATGGCTTAAAATGTATTCGTATATACAAAAAAAAAAGAATTCCACACAAGTATACATATAACAATAGTTTATTGGATATTATAGGTATGCATTTTGAATGTTTATATGAAAAGCCCCTGTAAATCAGGGAGAAGAATCTTCTTTATCAAAGAATAGTGAAATAAAGTTGGATGTTTTAAAGTGTCACAGTATATTTAACTTAAATTCATTGAGAACAAAATTACTAATGTTTCCTTGGAATGAAGTGTGGCCAAATTTATGTTAACTTCTCATTATTGTTTTGTCATCTTTTTTTTCATGGAAAAAAGGGTACACTGAGTTTATATTATTAGGTCATTTGAAGTTTTATTCCTTTTCAGTTAGGGGGACAAACAATGTTAGTTTTTTAATAGATTTTAATTGGTTGCTACTGTCTGACAGCAGAATGCCTCGGAATTTCCAGTTATAGTAATGAATATAAGTAGTGCCGTCATTACTATATTTAAACAACCGTGGTTGCCAACAATGTGCTAAAGTCTGAATATAGCATAGTTAATTATGTCACTGTCCCTGACCAGGGCAACTGCTACTGAAAGGACATACTCGCATGATGAGAAGATAGCAGATAGAGCTGTTACTTTATTGCTGAGTCTCCTAAAGAGGTTTAGGACATTAGCTACGTTTTCTAAAGAGCATCTAGGAGTTTTAAACTTGAATATTATATTCTCTTCGAGTTTTTAAAATTACATTCTTTTGTTTATTCTTATATCTCTTTTTAGTTTTCCTTACGGGAAAAAAAGCCAATTCAGTGTTAAAACGCTACAGAAGAGCCAATGTATTTTTTGAAGAAATAAGACAGGGCAACATTGAGCGTGAGTGCAAAGAAGAAGTCTGCACATTCGAAGAAGCAAGAGAAGCTTTTGAAAATACTGAAAAAACTGTAAGTGTATTGGCCAAAAAATTTTAATTCTCACAGATTTACCTACCTATTTGAAGCCTGCATTCCTGTGTGTGTTGCTACCAAAAGTGACCTTAGTGATGGACTCTGAGAGAGCATCCGACTAATGCTATGTGGGTAGGATGCTCGGTTCCCTTCCTTGTGTGTTGGTCTGTCTTTAAAGGCCCAATTTCCATAGGACTCTGCTGAGCTGAGATGTATCATCTTGAAGATAGCAAGGAGGAAGCATTTATTTCACACAAGGCTCTGTTCTGGAAGTTATAGATGACATCGCCTTCCTCTGTCTAATCAGAGAGAGTGTAGAGGAAACTCATGGATGCTGACACTGTTTAAAAATGCTTTACTTCTCTTACAAGAGAAAAGACAAATCCAGACTTTCCTGCACACCCCTGGAGATTTTCCTCTTCACCTTCCTTTACTCTAGACTAGGAGAGCAGGTATGGGAACGCACGAGGCAGTGGTGTAAGAGCTATACAACTGCCAGACAGCTGGCAATTACATGACCAGAGGTAACTTACCTGCAGATCCATCCCTGTGCACCAGAAGGGAGTGTTACACCATGAAAATACACTAGATGCTAAACAGTTGGTGCTGGATGTGACAGAGGAATATCAAATCCGTCTCAGGGGCAATGAGTGTAGAAGAGGTTTAAAGAAAGAGGTTTTCTGATTCCTTGTCAGGTAGGGGACGGCCCCTGGGTAAGGGGAAGGAGCTCAAGAAAGACAGTCAGGGAGGCATGACTCTAGATTCCAGTGTGCACAGCAAAGGCAAGATCAGTTTATAAATCGGTAAGTTGTGAGCTTCATTGTTTTAAAATCTTATTAACTGCACCAGGGAACCGAGAGTGCCTACAACTGCAAGCAGAAGGATTGCATCCATCATCCATGTGGGATCTAAGCCCTCTCTCGATATAGAGGTGGAGTGGACATCAACGTCCCAGGGCCCACAGGATGGAGGAATAAAATATGGATTAGAGTAGACTTACTAATATTCTGCTATAGAACGATTTTGACTAGTAATGGAAGAAATTGTAGCATTAATGTGGAGAAAGTGGCCACAGTAGTTGCTGAGGGCAGGGAGAGGGAAGAAGAGATGTGATGTGGGGGCATTTTCGGGACTTGGAATTGTCCTAAATGATATTGCAGGGACAGATGCTGGACATAATATATCCTGTCATAACTCGCTGAATGGACTAGGGGAGAGTGTAAACTACAATGTAAACTATTATCCATGAGGTGCAGCAGTGCTCCAAAATGTCTTCACCAAATGCAATGAATATGCCTCAATAATGAAAGAGGTTGTTGATGTGGGAGGAGTGGGGTGGGGGGATGTGGGGTATATGGGAACCTCTTATATTTTTTTTCAAAGATTTATTTATATTTCATTTATTTCTCTCCCCTCCCCCCCCCCCCCCGCCTCCAGCTTTGTGCTCTGTCTGTCCCTTCACTGTGTGTTCTTCTGTGACCACTTCTATCCTTATCGGAGGCACCGGGAATCTGTGTTTCTTTTTGTCGCGTCATCTTGTTGTGTCAGCTCTCCGTGTGTGTGGCGCCATTCTTGGGCAGGCTACACTTTCTTTTGCCCTGGGTGGCCCTCCTTAGGGAGCGCACTCCTCGCGCATGGGGCTCCCCTACACGGGGGTCACCCCTGCGTGGCATGGCACTCCTTGGGCACATCAGCACTGCGCATGGGCCAGCTCCACATGGGTCAAGGAGGCCCAGGGTTTGAACCGTGACCTCCCATGTGGTAGGCAGATGCCCTATCCATTGGGCCAAGTCCACTTCCCTCTTATATTTTTTAATGTAACATTTTTTGTGATCTATGTATCTTCAAAAAAATACAATTAAAAAAATGATGGTGGTGATATGGGAAGTGGGGTATGTGGGAACCTCTTATGTTTTTTAAAGTAATGTTTGGTGTGATCTATTTACTTTTAAAAAAGATCATTAAAAAATTAAATTAAATTTTTAAAAATTTTATTAAACTACCTAGGGGAAAACATTGGGAAAAGAAAACATCCATAATCCCATCATGCAAGCACAAACCACTGTTGGCTTTTCAGTTTTTGTTTCTTTCCAGCGCTTTTTCTTATGCATCTGCTTAGTTCTTATTGGTTTTATTTTAAACATTTTACTGTTTTTTCTTCTTATAAAATTAATTCATGTTCATTGTAGAGAAATTGAAAAATGAAGTAAAACAGGAAGAAAATAAAATCCTTAGAATTTTTAGCATTTTATAATTTGGGTATATATATTATTCTGGTTGATTTTAATGCAGAGGTAATTTTTTAAATAAGAGAAATAGAATTGTAGTATAAATAGTGTTTTGTTACATGCAGTTTTTACTAAATTAATATGCATATTTTCCATGTAGTTAAATATTCTTCTATAACATTAGTTTTTGTGTCTTTTTTACATAGCTGTAATCATGTTTAAAATTTTAATCCTCCCTCTTATGTTTCCCTGTATGGCTGCTTCATATGATTTTGTGAAGGTATATTAAAATAATTACCTTTGTCTTACAGTATCCATATTCTTAGACCAATTATGAGCTATTATAGAATAGAATAAAGTTCCATTTGTAAATGTGACCTAAATGTCATTTAGAATCTTCACTGCTTATACCAGATGCCAGGAAATATTGAGAGTAAAATCTGGGTTATGTACTTAAAGACATAAAGAAAATCTGGTTCTTCATACTGTGTTTTTTCAAGGAATATTAATTGTAGATATTCTACTATGGTTTTCACAAAGCTAATGATTTTTCACCCTACTTTACCATTCTCTAAACTTTAAAGGAAAGACAAGTACTTGTTTGAAATATAATGTGTTAAAAGTAATTTATATAAGTAAACGGTATTCTTAATTTAAAAAATTATTTTGTAAGTAATTTCAAACTTAAGGAAACGTTTGCAAGAACAGTATAGAGGACTTCTGTGTAACCTTGACTTAGACTGACCATTTATTAACTTTTTGCAATATTTGCTTTATCATTTTCTTTATATATATATATATATAATATATATATAAACATGTTAATTTTTCCAGACCCAGTTAGAATAAGTTGCATACATTATACTCTTCTACCCTTAAATACATCATCATTTATTTTTTCAGAACAATTCTCTCACATAACCACTATACAGTATTCAAAATTAGGGAATTTAACATTGGCAAGTATCTAATCTACAGTCCCTATTCAAATTTTGCCGGGTAAAATTTGTACCGTTTTTTTTTTTTTTTAAGATTTATTTATTTATTTATTTCTCTCCCCTTCCCCCCCCCCCACCCGCCCCAGTTGTCTGTTCTCTGTGTCTATTTGCTGTGTGTTCTTTGTCCGCTTCTGTTGTTTTCAGCAGCACAGGAATCTATGTTTCTTTTTTTGTTATTATTGCGTCATGTTGTTGTGTCAGCTCTCCGTGTGTGCGGCGCCATTCCTGGGCAGGCTGCACTTTCTTTCGCGCTGGGTGGCTCTCCTTACGGTGCGCACTCCTTGCGTGTGGGGCTCCCCTGCGCGGGGCCACCCCTGTGTGGCAGGGCACTCCTTGCACGCATCAGCACTGCGCGTGGGCCAGCTCCACACAGGTCAAGGAGGCTTGAACCGCGGACCTCCCATGTGGTAGACGGAGTCCCTAACCACTGGGCCAAGTCTGCTTCCCTGTGCCGTTTTTTATAATCATTTTTTTTTCAATTTGAGATCCATTCCATGATCACACATGGCATTTAATTTTTATATCTTTTAGTCTCCTTTAATATAGAACATTTTCTCAGATTGTCTTTGTCTTGTGTCACATTGATATTTTTGGAGAGTATAACACTTGTTTTGTAAAATACCCCTCCAATTTTGGGTTGTCTAATGTTTTCTCATGATAAATACAAGTTATGTATTTTGGGGCAGGAATATAACATGTGCTATATGTCCTCAGGGCATCACATCTAAAGCACACGTGTCTTGCCCCATTACTGATGATATTAAATTTAATCACTTTATTATAAGGTGTTGTCTAGATATCTCCACTGTGAAATTATTGTTTCTCTTATAGTTTATAAGTACTTTAGTGGGGAGATACTTTGAGACTATGTAAATATTCTGTTCTTCACCAAACTACTAGTATTAGCATCTGCTATTATTGATTCTTGAATGAATTATATTATAGTTCCTAAATGGTGAATTTCTAATTCCATTATTCAATCTACATTTATTAGTTAGCATTCCACTGGAGGGAAGAGCATCCCTTAATTATTTATTTATGTTTAGTATGGGACCAGGAATTATTTGATTCAGTGGGTTGTAATCCGTGACTGCCAATGTTTTGATCAAATTGTCCTAAATTTGGCTAGCACAAGAAACTGAGAGAGTTTGTAACTGTATCTATAATACGACAGATAAAATCCAAAAGCTATAATGGGTGAAGTAATAACTACCTTTACAGTAATAACATTGAATGTTAATGGATTAAATGCCCCAATCAAAAGATACAGACTGGCAGAATGAATAAGAAAATATGAGCCATCTATATGCTGTCTACAAGAGACTCACCCTAGACCCAAGGGTCAAAATAGATTGAAAGTCAAAGGCTGGAAAAAGATATTCCATGTATAAGGTAACCAAAAAGAAAAAGTTGGGAGAGCTATGTTTATATTGGAGTAAACAAACTTTAAAAGCAAGGCTGTTGTTAGAGAAAAGGAGGGACATTATTTGTTAATAAAAGAGGCAATCTACCCAGAAGAAATAACAATCATATATGTATATGTACCTAACTGCTCCAAATTATATGAGGCAAACAGTGGCAAAACTTAAAGGAGAAATAGATGTCTCTACAATAATAGTTGGAGAATTCAATATACCATTCTCATCATTGGATAGGACATCTGGGCATAGGATCAATAAAGAAACATATTGAATAATATGATAAATGAACTAAACCTAATAAAAATATACAGAATTTTGTACCCTTAAACAGCAGGATACACATTCTTCTCAATTACTTATGGATCTATCTCCTGGATAGACCACATGTTAGGGTCACAAAGCAGATCTCAGTAAATTCAACAAAATTGAAATTTCACAAAGCACTTTCTCTGACCATAATGGAATGAAGCTGGAAATCAACAACAGGCAGAAGAAGGGAAAATTCTCGAATATGTGGAGATTAAACAATATCCTCATAAATAATCAGTATGGCAAAGAAGAAATTACAAGTGAAATCAGTAAATATCTCAAGACAAATGAAAACAAGAACACAACATATCAAAACCTATGGGTTGCAGCGAAGGCAGTGCCGAAAAGGAAACTTACAGCCCTTGAGGCTTAGATTAAAAAAGAAGAGCTAAAATCAATGACCTAACTACACAGTTGGAGGAACTAGAAAAAGAAAAGAAAACTATGCCCAAAGCAAGCAGAAGGAACAAATAACAACTATCAGAGCAACAATAATTTAAATTGAGAAAAAAAAATAGAATCAAACAAACCAAAAGTTGGTTCTTTGAGAAGAGCAATAAAATTCACAAATCCTTAGCTTACAAAGAAAAAAGAAAGGAGATATAAATAAATCAGAAATGAAATTGGGGACATTACTACTAAACCCACAGAAATAAAAAAGATCATAAGAGGATACTATGAATAACTACACACCAACAAACTAGACAATGTAGATAAAATGGACAAATTCCTAGGAACATATGAACAACCTACACTCACCCTAGAAATACTAGAAGACCTTAACAAACCCAATCACAAATAATGAGATTGAAACAGACATAAAAACCTCCCCAAATGGAAAACCCCTAGACCAGATGGCTTCACAGGTAAAGTCTACCAAGCATTCAAAGATTCATTACCAATCTTAAACTCTTCAAAAAAAATTGAACGAAAGAAAATGCTACCAAACTCATCCTTTGAAGTCATCAGCACTCTCCAAAGCCAGGTAAAAATATTATGAAAAAAATTACAGACCCATTTCCCTAACAAATATAGATGCAAGAATCCTCAACAAAATACTTGCTAATCAAATCCACCAACACAGTAAAAGAATTATTCGTCATGACCAATTGGGTTTTATCCCAGGCTTGCAAGGGTGGTTTGACACAAGAAATTCAGTGTAATATATCACATTAATAGATAAAAAGAGATAATAGATAAGATGATCACATGATCATCTCAACTGATGCCGGAAAGGCATTTGACAAAATCTACCATCCTTTCTTGATAAAAACATTTTGAAAGATAAGAATTGAAGGAAACTGTTTTCAGTGTGGTAAAGTGCATGTTATGAAGAACACACAGCTAACATTATGCTCAATGGTAAAGACTGAAAGCCTTTCTGCTGAGATCAGAAATAAGAGATGAATGCCCACTGTCGCCACTGTTGTTCAGTATCGTGCTTGAGGTTCTAGCTAGAGCAATCAGGCAAGAAAAAGAAATAAAAGGCATTGAAAGGAAGAAGTAAAACTTTTGCTATTCACAGATGATATGATCGTATACCTAGAAAGTCCTGAATAATCTACAACAAAGCTGCTAGAGTTAATAAATAAGTTCAGCAAGTGGTAGGATACAAGATTAATACTCAAAAATCAGTATGCTTCTATACACAGTAATGAGCATTCTGAGGAGGAAGTCAGGAAAAAATTCCATTTACAATGGTGACCAAAATAATCAAATATTTAGGAATAAACTTAACCAAGGACGTAAAGGAGCTGTATTCAGTAAACTACAATGCATTGCTAAGAGAAATGAAATACCTAAATAAATGGAAGGACACTTCAGGTTCAAAGATTGGAAGACTGAATATCATTAAGAGGTCAATTCTACATAAATTGATTTACAGATTCAATGTAATACCAATAAAAAGTCTAACAGCCTTTGAAAAAAAAAGAAATGGAAAAGCTAGTTATCAAATTTATTTGGAAGGGTAAGGGGCCCCAAATAGAAATATATTGAAAAGGAAGAACAAAGTTGAAGAACTCTCACTTCTGGACTTTAAATAATATTACCTAGTTACAGTGGTAAAAACAATATGGTGTTGACATAAAGATAGACATATAGACCAATGGAACCAAATTGATTGTTCACAAATAGACCCTCACATCTATGGTCAATTGATTTTTGACAAGGCTGTCAAGCCCACCTAGCTGGGACAAAACAGTCTATTCAACAAATGGTGCTGGGAGAATTGGATATCCATATCCAAAAGAAAGAAGAAGGATGCTGTCTCACACCTTATACAAAAATAACTCAAAATGGATAAAGGACCTAAATATAAAAGCTAGAACCATAGGATTTCTAGAACAAAATGTAGGGAAACATCTTCAATACCTGGTGGTAGGTGGTAGTTTCTTACACATTATACCCAAAGCACACCCAGTGAAATAAAAAATGGATAAATGAAGCTTCCTCAAACTTAAACACTTCTGTGCTTCAAAGGACTTTTTCAAGAAGGTGAAAAGAGAGCCTATTCATTGGGAGAAAATATTTGGAAACCACATATCCAATAAGGGTTTGATTTCCATGCTATATAAAAAGAACATACAACTCAATAATAATCAAAGCACAAGCTATCCCATTAAAAATGAGCAAAAGTCTTCAATAGACTTTTTTACATTTTTTCTTAACAAATCAATTTAATTGATACATATTAATAAAACATAAATCCATCCAAAGTGTACCATCAATGATATATTGTGTGATCATGTATTTATGCATTCATCACTTCAGTCATACCTAGAGCACTTTCGTTATTCCAATATTAATAATAAGAAACAAAAAAGAAACAACCAAAACTCAAAACCTCTCAATTTCTCTATACTTCTCCTGCCATACATTGCTGCTATTCTTTTTCCTTTTCTCTAGTATATTAAATAGGCATTTTTCAAAAGAGGAAATACAAATGGCCAAAAAGCACATGAAAAAATGTTCACTATCACTAGGTATTAGGGAAATGCAAATCCAAACTACATTGAGATTTCATCTCACACCTCTTAGAATTGCCATTCTTAAAACAACAGAAAACTAACAATCCAAACTACATGGAGATATCCTCTCACACCTCACAGAATGGCCATTCTTAAAACAACAGAAAACTAACATTGCTGGAGACAATGTGGAGAAATAGGAACACTCCTTCACTGCTGGTGGGAATGAAGAGTGGTACAGCCTCTGTGGAAGAGGGTTTAGCGATTCCTCAGGAAGTTAAATATAAAACAGCCATATGACCTGGCAGTCCCTCTACTAGGAATATATCCAGAAGAACTGAAAACAGGGACATGAACAGATATTTGCTCACCTTTGAACATAACAGCATTATTCACAGTTGCCAAAAGATGGAAACAACACAAGTGTCCATCAACCCATGAGTGGATATACAAAATGTGGTATTTACATATGATGGAATACTATGCTGCTGTAAGAAGAAATGAAATTGGGACACATATGACCACACAGATGAACCTTGAGGATACTATGCTGAGTGAAATAAGTTAGACACTCAAGGATAAATATTGTATGGTCTCACTAATATGAACTAAATATAAAGAATAAACACATTGGGAAGTGGATGTGGCTCAAGTGATAAGGCCTCCACCTACCATATGGGAGGACCTGGGTTCAATTCCTGGGGCCTCCAGTGAAAAAGAAGAGAAAGCATGCTTGCGTTGCAAGCCAGTGCCTGTGTGGTGATCAGAGTGCCTATAGAGTGAGCTGAGTGCCCACGTGGTGAGCCAAGTGCCCATGTAGCAAGCCAAGTGCCCATGTGGGTGCCCATGTGGCAAGCCAAGTGCCTGCATGGTGAGCCAAGTGCCCACATGAGTGCTCATGCAAGTGCCCGCATGGCGAGCTGAGTGCCAATGTGGGTGCCTGTGTGGTGAGTCAAGTGCCCGCGTGGGTGCCCATGTGGTGAGCCAGTGCCCAAGTGGTGAGCCAGTGCCTGCGTGGCAAGTCTAGTTCCTACACAGTGAGCCAGTGCCCACACAAGTGAGTCACACAGCAAGATGACACAACAGAAGAGAGATAAAGGGGAGAGACAAGGTAAATCCTAGAGGAGAAAGATGAGAAGACAAAGACAAAATAAAATAAACAGATACAGAAGATCACACAGCGAATGGACACAAGACAGCAAAAAAACAACAACACAGCAGGATGGGGGAGGGGAAAAGAATAAACACATTGAGTTAAAATCTAGAGTATAGGTTACTAAGAGATAGGATGATGGCTAAGAAGGGGTACTGATGCTTAATGTGTGTAGAATTTTTAATAGGCTTGACTATATAAGTGTGGAAATGGATAGAGTTAATGGTAACACATTAAAGTGAGCATAACTAACACAGCTGGTTTATAAATGGAATTGTGGCTGAAAGGGGTAGTCTAGGGACTGTATAATATAGTGAACCCAATGGTGGGTGAGGATTGTGGTTAATAGTACAAATACAAGTATTTTCTTCTGTGAACTGGAACAAATGTATATCACTATTACGAGGTGGTAAGAATATGGTGATTTTGGGAAAATACAATTAATGTAACTTATGGACTATAGTTAGTAGCAATTATATACTTGCATCATTGCCAAAGAAGGTACTATATCAATGCTAAGGGTCAATGATAGAGGGGTCTGGGATTTTTGAAACTTTTACTGAGGTAGTGACTGCACAACTCTGTGATGAAAGTGAGAACCACCGAGTATACACTTTGGATGGATTGTCCAAGGCATGGGACTGTATAACACAGTGAACCATGTGGTGGATGATGGACTCTGGTTAACAGTAGAAACATGAGAGTGTTCTCTCATGAGCTGTAACAAATGTGCAATACTAATACATGGTGTGGCACTTTGAGATTATTTATGAATCCCAAAAAGAGGAAGATTATGTTTGTAAACTAATCTCTTCCTCTGGGTGTGATACCCTTTGATTGTATTAAACTCAAATGTTTTAAGTTTGCTTGATAAAATCAACTTAGGGCTTTTATTTGACCATGTCATTAGGGCGTGACTCAGGTTGAGTACCTGCCCCCTTGGTGGGCTAATATAAACAGGTACTCACTCAAAAAGACACTGAAGAGGAGAGAGTTTGGTCATTTCAGTCCTGACTTGTGACAGCAAGGAAAAGGCTCAAAGTAGCTGAGAGACCAGGCAAGATATCAGCAATCATCTTGCTTCAACATGTGCCCTCTGACTTTGGTGAGAATGCAACCTTAAGTTGGACTCCTTAGGGCCTTGTACCTGTATACTTTTACCCCAAGTAAATACCCTTTACAAAAACCAACAGATTTCTGGTACTCTGCCTCAGCTCGCCTTTGGCAGACTAATAGACATGGTTTTAATAATAGGGGTATATGGAAAAATATACCAAATGTAAGCTATAGACCATAGTTAGTAGTAATAATTTGATGATTTTCTTTCTTAATCTGCAGCAAATATTCAACAACAATGCAAGGTGTTGGTGGAGGGGTGATGTATGGGAATTCTGCACATTTTACATTATTTCGTAAGTTCACAATTTCTCTAATAAAAAATATAAATATAAATATACTAGAGAGAAGGGAAAAGAATAGCAGCTATGTATAGCAGGGTAAGCATAGAGAGATTGAGAGGTGGTGAGTTTTGGTTGTTTGGTTTTTGTTTTTTATTATTATTATTGGAATAATGAAAGTGCTCTAAGAATGATTGAAGTGATGAATGCACAAATATTGATTACACCAAATACCATTGATGGTACACTTTGGATGGATTTATGCTTTATTAATATATATCAATAAAATTTATTTGTTTAGGAAACAAACCCAGAACCGATTAAAAAAGGTATGAATATCAAAATCTGTTACCAAGCAAGTAAAAATGAGATATCTTCAAACCTTATATTTGATTATTTTATTAGTGGATAGTATGCAGAATGATGTGTGTATGTGTTATAAAACACATACATACACATATTCTTACAACTTAACAGGGAAAAACAAATAACCCAATTAAAAATGAAAAAGGACTTAAATAGTCCTTTCTCCAAATGTATTCAAATGGCCAACAAGCAAATGAAAATATATTCAACATCCTTAAATATTAGGGAAAGAAAAAACCAAACACCAATGAGGTACCTCTGCTCATTTACTAGGATGGTTATAATCAATTTTTCTAAATATAAGGATTGGGAAGACTGGAAAATTGGAATACTCATAAATAACTGGTGGTAATGCAAAATGATTCTGCCACAGTTCAAAATATTTTGGCAGTTCCTAAAATGTTAAAGGTAGAATTTGCATGCAATTCCTGAAAAATAACGTACTGGCAAGGATATTCAGAAATAGTCAACATTGGATATAAATCCACCTGTTCCCTAAACTTCCGTCCTGTGTTTATATATCAGCTTTCAAACAAAACCTCCTTTTTTCCACAGCTCTGTAACTTCTTTTCTCTATACAATCAACAAATCTCACTCTTGTTTTGGCCCCTTAGCAAAAAGGGTAGCAAATCCAACTCACCCACAACCTTCAGTATGTAATTTTTAAATAAATGTAAACTAGAATGTAACCTTAAAAAAACTTGGAGAAAAATAAAATAAAACACAGAAAAAGTAAGTCATTAGGAATATGCACATCTTTAGGACAGCATGTTCAATACCATGAAATCAAGAGTTTGTATTATTGTATTCTCCATTTGGCAAATTGGAGCAGTGCTTACATTAGTGTACCAATTATATTCATTATAAGAAAACTAGAATTATATATTTCATAGTAGAAAAATTTAATTCCCAAATGAAAACACTAATAATTCATTTATTTACAAATATTTTCTGAATGACTACTAAGCACTATTACTGAGTACACATATTTGGTGGTATTTCCATGAAGCATATATTTACAGCAGGAAAGCAGGCTCATTTCACATCTGCACTAGTTCCTGAATGATGAGTTAGTGTTGGCCAGTTGGATAGAGCTGATGAAAGGACTGGATAGTAGGGGACATTCCAGGTGGAGAACATCTCACGAATGAATGTATTCTAGTATGAAATAGCATGTGTTTTTTCAGGACCAGAGAGAGTTATAGGCAATGAGATTGTAAAAGTAGCTAAGGGCAGGCTCATGAGTAATCTAAAATCTCATTTTAAGGAGTTTAGAAATTAACCTGTGAATGATGATGAATTTTATGTGATCAGATTGACATTTAAAAAATAATCACCCTGGGGGCAGATGTGGCTGAAGTGGTTGAGTGCCCTCTTCCCATATGGGAGGTCCTGGGTTCGATTTCCAGTGCGCCCTAAAAACCCAGCCCAATACCTTAAAAAAAATCACCCAGAAGGAGTGTGGAGAACCTGTTGTTCAAGCAGAGAATAACCATAAGCTGTTCGTAAAATCTGACCCTCCAAGAAACTCATTACTTGTTGCTTCTGGATAGTGAAGATGTTACTGAATTATGAAAATATTTCTCGCCCTCTTGGTCAGATGGTCTTTTCACTTTCCTGACATTCACATCTTGATTACCCATTGACTTGAGACTAATGTTAATGATAATGGAGATATGAGACATGACAATAAGGAAGTCCATTCCTTTCAAAAAAATCAGTGGGCTGAGGTATCGCAATTGACAGGAGGAACCTCTCTCCCCATCAGAGGTCTCCAGGATGGAATCCTGGTGAATCCTAGAGGAGAGAAAATGAGAAGACAACACAGACACCAAAAACAGGAGGGTGGAAGGAGGGGAAGGGAGGGAATAAATAAATAAATAAATAAATAAATAAATAAATAAATACATACATACATACATACATACATACATACATACATACATACATACATACATCTTTTTTAAAAAATCAATTGGCCATAGATGTCAGGGGCAATTTCCACTATAGCTGAGAGTGAGAGGCTGAGAGAAACCCTGAGGAGCTGAGAGAGAGTCTGGAAGCTGGAATAAGTGGAACACAGAGGACGGAAAGAGGACTCTGAACAGGCTAGGCCCACCAAGCAGCTCTAAGCTGAAGAGAGGAGCCATGCCATGTGCTTGATTGCCCACAGCTGAGTTCCAAGCTAAAGGGCCTGGAGGAGAAGTCAGAGACCCAGATGGAGAGCCATCATTTTGCCTAACCATGTGGCAGGAGCCCAGCATCTGACCAGCAGCCAGCCTTTCATGAGAAAGCATCTCTGATGCCTTGATTTGAACATTCTGGCAGCCTTGGAACTGTAAGCTTTTACCCTCATAAATCCCCATTATAAAAACCAACACATTTCTAGTATTTTGCATTGGAAGCCTTACCAACCTAAAACACTCCTGTTCAGTTTTTTTGGAAGAGTTTGAGCAGAATTGGTATTAATTCTTGGAATGTTCAGTAGAATTCACTTGTGCAGCCATCTTGTTCTGAACTTTTCTGTGTTGGGAGGTTTTTGATGATGTTTCAATCTTTTCACTTGTAATTCGTCTATTGAGATCTTCTGTTTCTAGAGTCAGTGCATGTTATTGGTGTATTTCTAGGAATTTGTCCATTTCATCTAGGTTGTCTCATTTGTTGGCATACAGCTGTTTATAGTATCCTCTTATCATTCTTATTTCTGTGGGTTCAGTAGGTACCCCCCTCTCATTTCTGATTTTATTTGTGTCTTCTATTTTTTCATTGTCAATCTAGCTATGGGTTTGTCAATTTGTTAATTTCAAAGAACCAAATTTTGGTTTTATTAATGTGCTTTTTTAAAAATTCTCAATTTCATTTAATTCTGCTCTAATTTTCTTTCCTTCTGTTTGCTTTGGGTTTTTTGCTGTTCTTGTTCTAGTTCCTTGAGGTATGCAGTTAGGTCTTGATTTTAGCTTGCTTTTTTAAAAAAAATGTAACCATTTAGGGTTATAAAGTTCCCTCTCTGCACTGTCTTCATTGCACCCCATAAGTTTTGATATGGTGTGTTCTCATTTTCCTTTGTCTCAAGATATTTACTGATTTCCCTTTTAATTTCTTCTTTGATCTACTGTTTAAGAGTGAGTTATTTAACTTTGATACATTTGTGGCTTTTCCAGGTCTCTGCCTGTTATTGATTTCTAGCTTCATTCCATTAGAGTCAGAGAAGATGCTTTGTATAATTTCAACCTTTTAAAATTTATTGAGACTTTGTTATGTGACCCAGCATGTGTTCTGTCCTGGAGAATGACCCATGTGCACTTGAGTAGAATGTGTATCCTGCTGTTTTGGGGTAGAATGTTATATATATATGTCTGTTAGTTCTAGTTCATTTATCATATTATTCAAGTTTCCTTAGTCATCTTCTGTCTAGATGTTCTATTTATTGATGAAAGTGTATTGAAGTCTCCAACTATTATTGTAGTGGTGTCTATTTCTCCTTTCAGTTTTGCCATTGTTTACCTCATGTATTTTGGGACACTGTGGTTAGGTGCTTAAATATTTATGATTGTTCTTTCTTCTTGGTGGATTTACCCTTTTATTAATATATAGTGCCCTTCTTTGTCTCTTGTAACAGCTTTTGACTTAAAATCTTTTTTGTTGTCGTTGTTCAATATTTGTATAGCTACCCCAGGTCTTTTTGGTTACTCTTTGCATGGAATATCTATTCCCATCCTTTCACTTTCAGCTTATTTGTGCCTTTGGGTCTAAGGTGAGTCTCTTATAAACAACATATAGTTGGATTGCGCTTTTTTATCCATTTTGCCACTCTGTGTCTTTTGATTGGGGAAACCAAATGTAAATAGTCCATTTACATTCAGTCTTATTACTATAAAGTCAGTACTTCAGTCATTTTGCCCTTTGTTTTTTATATATCTTGTATCATTTTTTGTCTCTCTTTTCCTTTATTGCAACCTCCTTTTCTGTATAGTTGAACTTTTGTGTTGTATCTAACTGATCCCTTTCTCAATTTTGTTTCTGTATATTTCTAAAAGACTTTCTTTGTTGTTAACTTGGGGTTTTCATCACATAACCTACATCTATAAGCTATTAATGTGAAAAGATACCAACTTAGCTTCAATTGCACATGTGTTCTCTGTTCCCGTATCCCTCTGTTCCCCCTCTTTATGCTGTTTTTGTCCCACATTACCTCTTTATATTTTGTGTGTCCATTATCATATGGCATGCCTTTTCCTTTTTCAATTGTTCTCTGATTTTTATAGGAATTGAAGAGCTGAGTTGTATATTGAGGATATAGTACTTTTGAGTTTTGCATTTACCTTTTTAGTTACCTTTACTGAAGATACTCATGTCTTCACACTACATGCCACTCTCTCCTATATTTACATTTCAACTTACAGAACTCCCTTTAGTAATTTTGTGGGACAGGTCGTTTGTTGAGGAATTCTGTCAGTTTCTGTTTATCTGTGAATATTTTTAAGCTCCTCCTCTTTTATATATATATATGTTTTTTAATTTTTTGTATTCCCCCTTGTGTCTTGCTTGCTGTCTTTTCTCTGTGTCCATTCTCTGTGCATTATTCAGTGTGTCTGTATTTATTTTTTTATTCCCCCCTTGCAGCTTGCTTCTTGTTGTCTGCTCTCTATGTCCATTCGCTGCACATTCTTCTGTGTTGTTGTTGTTGTTTTTTTTGCTTGTCTCCCTTTTTGCTGTGTCACCTTGCTGAGTCGGCTCTCTGCAGCGCTTCTGGGCCAGTGGCTCTCTGTGGCATACAGGTGAGCCTGCCTTCACAAGGATGCCCTGGAACATGAACCCAGGGCCTCCCATATGGTAGACACTCACCCTCATTTTTGAAGGACAATTTTGCCATATAAAGGATTTTTGGCTTGCAACTTTTCTCTTTCCATATTTTCAATATATCATACCACTGCCATCTTGCTTCCATGGTTTCTAATGAGCAATCAGTGCTTAGTTTTATTGAGAATTCCTTGCGTGTGATGAAACACTGCTCTTGCCACTTTCAGAATTCTCTGTTTTTGGCATTTGATGTTAAGACTAGTTTGTGTCTCAGAGTAGACCTATTAGGGTTTATTCTGTTTGAAGTATGTTGCACTTCTTGGACATGTATGTTTATGTCTTTCATAAGAGTTGGGAAATTTTCAGCCATTATTTCCTCAAATATTCTTTCTGCCCGCTTTCCTTTCTCTTCTCCTTCTGGGACACCCATGATGCATATGTTTGTGCAATTCATGCTGTCTCTCAAATTACTGTGACACTGCTTAATTTTTCTATTTTCTCTGTTCTGTAATATTTTATCTTGTCTTCTAGTTCACTGATTCTTTCTTCTGCCTGTTCAATCTGCTGTTGTCTGCCTGTAGGTTTTTTAAATCTCCATTATTGTGCCTTTCATCCCCAGAGTTTCTAATACTTTTCTTTTTAAATTTTTTAATTCCTTATGCTCACATATTGTCTTTTTAAATATTCTTTAGCTCTAAATCCATGTTTTCTTTCATCTCCTTGAATTGACTTAGTTGATTTTTTTAAAATTTTGATTATTTGTTCCAAATTCTGTGTCTCCTCTGAAGTTTTTTTTTTTTTTAGCTTTTATATCTCACAGTATTTAATTTATTTTATTTTATTTTATTTTATTTTATTTTATTTTTTTTATTGACTTTGTAATAATATTACATTAAAAATATATATGTGAGGTCCCATTCAACCCCATCCCCCCACCCCCCCCTCTCCCCCCCCAACAACACTCGTTCCCATCATCATGACACATCCATTGGATTTGGTAAGTACATCTTTGGGCACCTCTGCACCTCATATACATTGGTTCACATCATATCCTCTGAAGTTTTAATGTTTTCCTTCGTCTGAGCCATATCTTACTGTTTCTTAACATGGCTTGTAATTTTTTGCTGATGTTTGGCATCTGATTATTTTGATGTATTAACTCTGAAGGTGAGTTTCTCCCTCTTGTCTAGGATTTTATTGTTGATTGGCTTTGTGTTAAGGCTCTTCTTTGATGTTTGGACTAACTTATTCTAGATCTTTAGAGTAGCCCATGTTTAATGGTTCAGATTTTCTCAGCTCTTTTTCATCTGTTTCTTGCTCTGGATATGTGGTGCAATTTTTAAGATTGCACTTTTTGTGCAATTGTTTCATCTCTAGGAGAAAGCCTCCTTTCCTCTATTCCTTCTCCAGAAATCTTGTTCTGTTTTGTTTTTTTGTGTGCATGCAGAATTTTCTCCCCAGCTCCTATGATTTGTTTTAATTCTCTCCCTCACTCAATGCCCATTTTCCTGTTCTGGGACCTATCCTGTCTTACAGCATCTCAATTTCCCCCATTTTCCTCTGTGAGGCTTTTCTTCTTCCAGTTTCAACCTCATTAGGGTGTCCCATTCCAGGGACCCAAGTGGGGTCAATACAGAAAGGTGTGTCAATTCAGAAATGTCCATTTTGTGTTTAGGTGATCCACTGAACAAAGATTGGATTGAGTTTACACATCTCTTGCTATCACTTCTGCCTGGGTCTCTTTCCCTCTGCCCCACCCCAGGGGTGGGCCTTTTTGTATGTGGCACTCTTCAGCCCCTTATGTTACACCTTTGGTCTCTGAGGACTTTGGTCCCTCTGCCTGAAGATCTACCTCACTGCTGTGAGTGTCACTATAGTCTGCATCCACGGTAAGAGGTATACCCAGGCTGTGCTGCCTCTGTGTAGTTTCACTTGAGACCAAGTGAAGGGGAGGGATCTGAACCAGCAAGTCTGTAAGGGAAATCTCCTACCAGATCTTGAAGATCATTTTTCTTTTCTTCACTTCAGGGTTTGTGGAGTCTTTCCCCAGTCTCTGTCATCCTCCAGAGTTGTAATCATCTGGGATTTGTCCTTTTATTTGTTGAATTTGAGGGGATACTTTTCCAGGAGATGTCTTATGTCACCATTGATAATGTCACTCTCTATATATAATTTTTGTGGGTACTTTTTTACTCTTTGACCCAGCAAGATGTTCTAGGCTCATCTTGTACTTTCCCCTCTCCAGCCTTGGAATTGGCTGCTTCTCTGAGGAGTCTTAGTTACTTTCAATTATGAATAAGGTTTAGAAACCAAGATCTAGGAGTTAGGGTGTGCTTATTGGTAATGGGGTGCCATTGCTTCTGGCCTTTTCATCAACAGAGTTAGAAAAGTATTTACAACCCCCTACATACATATATATAGTATATTGCATATAAATATCTGTATATACATATATGCATATGTGAAATCATAAGTTCATCTTTATAATCTCCAGCTGCAATCCAGCCTTTCAGAGTTCTTTCTTGCCTTCACCATTCTATATTTGTATTTATCTTCCACAGTGAGAACCCTTGCCCCCAACAACAGCAACATATTAACTGATTTGCTCAGTCCTACAGTAGATACACGGTGGTTTCAAAGTTGTAATACCCTTTCCAGTACAGGGAAGGAGAAAATTTTTATATATTTTTTTGAATTCATGCATTCATATATCCATACATCCATCCTGGAAATCACTCCATATGCATGCACAGAAATTATCCCAATTTCTTTTGAAGATTTTCAAATAGTACTTCTTCGTAAGAATGTGCCATAGTTTATTCAACTGGTCTTCTGTATTTGGATGTTATGTAATTTTTGAATATTTTTGCAATTATAGATAATCCTGCAGTAAATAACCTTGTGCTTTATGAATTTTTGCATTCTTGGAGATTTATCTTCGGAGTAAATTCTTAGAAGTGTGATTGCTGTTCAAAGGGTTAATGCATCCGTAGATTTGTTAGTTATTGCCGGACTACTCTTCATAAGGGTTGTACCATTTTGCATTTCTACCAGATTATGAGAGTGCCATTTCCTCACAGTCTCACCCCGTAGTGTATATTGAAGGTTTCACATTTTTGCCAATATGTACGTTAGTGAGACATGGTATCTCAGTGTACTTTCCATTTGCATTTCTCTTATTAGTAAAATCGCAGTTTGCTGTTTTTTAAGGGCCATTTTATACCTGTCTTGTGAACTTAGTTTTGTGCCTTTTTTCTGTCAAAGTTATGTTCTTTTTTTCTCAATTAAAAAATTATTTATATATTAGAGAAATTAGTCTTTATCCATGATATATATTTCAGATATTTTTTCCCAACTGCCATTTGTATTTTGACTTTGCTTAATGGGATTTCCCATGAAATTTTTTTTTTCATTTTCATTGCAGTCCTAAATTTAATGAATCTTTCACTGAATCTGGGTTTGAATCATAGTAGAAATCCTTTCCCTATACTCAGTTATAGAAGAATTCACACAGTTTCTTCTAATATGTTTGAGGTTTTTATATTTAGATTTCTTTTTTTATTGATTTATTGGCTGTTTATTGGTATTGCTCAGAAGTTGACATTTGCCTCAAGTGGTCTTTTTTCCCTCACGTTGTTCTTAAGTTAATGGTGTTTTTTTAAATCAATTTTATTGAAACATTTATAAACCATACAATCCATCTACAGTGCACAATCACTGGCTTTTGGTGTAATCACAGATTTGTGCATTCATCACTACAATCAGTATTAGAGCATTTTCATTACTCCAAAAAGAAACACCCCTACCCTTAGTAGTCACCTCTCAATTCCTCTATCCTTCCTCTGCCATACACAATTGCTAATCTATTTCAGTCTCTAAATTTATTTCTATTTACATTTTATATAGATAGTTTAACAATATGTAGTCATTTATGTCTGGTTTCTTTTACTTAGCATATTTCTTTTTTTACCGTTGATGGAAGAATATTGATATATTACCATTCCCTATGTCATAGATTGCTTTGGTTGTATTTTTGCCCAAATATCACCCTATTACTGAACATTAGCATACCTTTGTTCTGTTTCAGAGAAAAACATTCTTAGATATGTATTATTAACCATATTCATTTTCAACAAGGTGGTTTGCTATGCTATGCAGGTCCCATGTTTCATCTTTTAGCTTACTTTCTAGTGATAAACGTGACCTTCTACTTCTATATTAGTGCTGCTAATTATAAACACTGTGATGTGCTTTCATCATTTCTGTGCATTTCCAAACATTTACAAACAACCTTTTTATCAATTTTGCACAAATTGCTTTCCATTCTGTATATTCATTCCATCATCTGGTGACAGATATATTAGAAATTTTTAACTCCATGAATTTGCTCATTATATTTAGTTCATTTTAGCAAAATCATACACTATTTGTACTTTTGTGTCTGGCTTGCTTCACTAAACATAATATCCTCAAGGTTCATCCATGTTCTCATATGCCTCACAACTCCATTTGTTCTTACAGCTGAGTAATATTCCATTGTGGGTGTGTGGGTGTGTATACACACTGCATTTTGTGTATCTCTTCATCTGTTGACTGACACCTGGGTTGTTTCCATCTTTTGGCAATTGTGAATAATGCCACTATGAACATCCGTGTGCACAGTTATTCACCAGTGTGCATTTAGATTTCTGATCCATTTGGTGTTTATTTTGGGGTATAGGGTAAGTTATGGGCCTTACTTTTCCACAAGTTACCCTTTATCATACACGTAATTTCTTAGTTATAGAGGATTTGTAGAATATTTTAATATAGAGTACAGCTATTTTCTCCTTACAACTCTACTTTTTCAGTGCTTTCCAAGCTATTTTTGCATACTTATTTTTCCATATAAACCATACTATTAACTTGTCTAGCTCCAGCATACAAAAAAAGTTTGTCAGTATTTTTGCTGGCATTTCATTCACCCTGTAAATTAACTTAGGGATAATTGACATCTTTAAGGTGTGGAGTCACCCTCTCCAAAAAGGGATTTCTTTCTATTTTTTTAAAGTGAATTTTTCTGTCTTTCAGAAATAGTTTTCATGGTATATGTGGTACAAATTTCTTAGGTTGCTTCCTAATATGTATTGCTTTTGTTGCAATAAATATGAACTCATGTTCTCTCCCATCATTTCCTCTGTTTATTGTTTGTATATGTGAAAGCTATTGATTTTTTAAGCCTTTTTGAGTTATAATTGACATACAATTAACTGCACATATTTAAAGTGTTTAATTTGGTAAATTCTGACATATGTATACATCTGTAAAACCATCCCTACAATCAAGATTGTAAACATAGCCATCATCCCCCAAAGTTTCCTCATGCCCCATTGTAATCCCTCCCTTCTTCCCCTACTTAAATTTAGCCCCCACCAGAAACAATTGATTTGATCCTGTCATTAAAGAAAAGTTAATATTTTCTACTGTTTCCTATAAATAGAATCCTACTGTATATATATATTCTTTAGTCTGTCTTCTTTCACTCTGCATAATTATGTTGAGGTATATCCAAGTTGTTGCATGTATTAGTAGTTCATTCATTTTTATTGCTGAATATTGTATCATTATATGCATGTGCCACAGTTTCTTCATTCACCTTAGATGGACATTTGGATTGTTTCCAGTTCTGGGCTAATACAAATAAATTTTCTGTTAAAATTTTGTGTACAGGTTTTTATATGGACATAAGTTTTAATCTCTCTGGGGTAAATGAGTACAATTGCTGGATTGTAATGGTAAGTATATGTGTGTATATATATATATATTTTTTTTTTAACTGCAAAACTGATTTCCAGAGTGGCTGTACCATTTTATGTCATCATCTGTAACATATGAGTAATCCAGTTTTTCCACCTTCCTGCCAGCATTTGGTATTGTCACTGTTTTATTTTAGCCATTCTGATAGGTGTATAGTACTATCTTATGGTGGTTCTAATTCGCATTTCCTTAATGGCTAATGATGTCAAACATTTTTTCATTTGCTTACGAGCCCTCTATATATCCTCTTGTATCTCCTTGTGTCTTTTGTTTATTTATTAGTTGGATTATTTTATTTTACAGTAGAATTTGAAGGTTTTAAAAAATATATTCTAGGTATGAGTCTATTGTCAGAAATGTGGTTTGTAGGTTTTTTATTTGTATGTGTTAATTAGATGTCTGACTGTATTATTGATCTTTTTCCTTGCTGGAGTTCTTTTACCATTGTCTCTAAAGGTGAACAATGTTTTAATGCTCACATCTCTGGCTCTGACTCTCTTTTCTTGGCTATAGAGACAAGATGCTGCATTTCAGCAATCTTCAATGCAAATAGAAGAAATTCCTTTAGCTATGAGAGGATTACTTGAGCAGTCTCTTTGCACTCTCCTGCAATACCTTTCCTCTCTATAGAATCATTCTCATTGGCCTACACACATCTTAGGGGAAAAAAGAATTCTTAACCTCACATGCCCCTCCAGCAACCACATGACTTGAAATTTTGCTATGCTCTGTCTATATTTACTTCTCTAGTGATCTTTCCTAGTCTCATGACTTGAAATGCTAATGACTCCCAAATTTATATCTCCGTCCTGAATGGCATCCTCTTGCCCCTTCACTAAATTATTTTCTTCCTAGCACTAATCACCATCTGATATCTCTTTGTTGTGTTTTTTAAATTGTTGCTTTTCCCAGAACTATTAGCTATAGGATGTCAGCATTTCTTTTCTGTTTTGTTCACAGCTATGATTCCTAGGTTATAAAATAGGCTTGAGACATAATAGGGGATAAATAAATATTTGATGAAGGAAGGAAGGAAGGAATAAATGGATTGGCATACTATGAAGTACATTTGTTGCATAGGAAGAAGTGATTTAAAACCTTTTCACAGGTTGACTGATAAGTGTGGATTTTTAAATGCTTTTTAATGTATTGGTTTTCTTTCTGTTCCCATCTTTATCGTTTTAAAACCTGTAATACAGGTTTGCTTATTCCATTAAAAACATACCATTTGCAATCAGGTGCACACCAGGGCTTTTGGTCTAATAATTGGAATGAAATTTTCATTCTCATCCTTGATCTATTTTAGAACCAGTCTTTCAGAATAGTGTCTGTTAATGGTAAGGATCTAGCATTGAACAATATAGTTTCATCTTTGAAGTTCATGATTCATTTAATCCTGGCAGTGAAGGAAATGATTAGCTTTTGGATTTGCTTTCTACTCTTAGGCTACTTATTAACTATCTTTATCACTCAGAACAGGTTATTCATAAACATTTTTCTTCATTGTCAGACTATGTGAATTTAGAAGTCTACTTTCAGTAGAATATTTTTGTGGTTCTTTACCTAATTTTCAACCCAAGTCTAATTACAACATACAAAAGAAGAAAATGTATTGTACTACTTCACACTTCTCATTTTCACCATGTAGAAATTTGGTCATATTTATTCAGGAATTACTTGCTGAGTGCCTACTGTAACAGACACACACCATACACCAATGTATAAGCTGCCACTCCCTGATTGCATTTTAGATCTGGTAGAGATAGCAGAGGTACAGAGAAATGCTCACATAACAGTAATGTTATCGGAATGCCATGGTAAGATACTGTTTTGTGAATCACATTGATCTGATTTGGTGTCTCAGCTCTGCCACCTACTGACTATTGCTTTCTCCAAACATTTCATTTTAATAGGCCTTAATTTCTGTATATTTTAAATGGGGGAAGTTGTACCTATCTCATTAGGTTTGGGGCTGTCCATTTAGCCTGACAGAGAAAGCCTTCAACAAATATTTTATTCTATTTTTTTTAGATACTAAATTATTGCCATTTTATTTAGGAATCAATTTGATCACTACCATTTTTTTTTCTCTTTCCCTCTCTATGGGTCCATGAGTGTTCTCTGCATTTTAGAATTTGCAATCTTGAGATAACATGAAGAAAATAGTAATTTTTAAAAACTATTTTGTGTAAAACCTCATTGAACTATATATGCATTTTACTATGTATAAATTAAACCTCAATAAAGTTGACTTTTTAAAATAAACTATTTTGGAACATTTCTTCATGAATAATTACTAGTTTGTTTATGTTTGCTTTCCAAAATGGTTCTCTTCAAACTTTACAGTTCATAAGAATCGTCCTGGGTGCTTACCAGAACTGCATAATCATATCCAGCACCCAAATCTTGGTTTCTAATATCATTCTACATTAAAAAACAACAGCAACTAGGACTCTTAGGAGAAAGGACTGACTCTAGGGCTTAGGCATGTTGTAGTACCAGAAAATAAGGAAGTGTTGGAAAAAAAACACCCAAAACAATTGGAGCATGTGAAAGGGACATAGCATTTAACCTGAAGAAGCTCTCAATGGCCAAAGATGGAACAATTTGAACAACAAAACAATATAGTATATTGGGAAGTGGATTTGGCTCAACAGATAGAGGGTCTGCCCACCACGTGGGAGGTCCAGGGTTCAAACCCAGGGCCTCCTGACCCATATGGTGAGCTGGCCCACGCACAGTGCTGATGCACGCAAGGAGTGCATACCACACAGGGGTGTGTCCCCCGCATAGGGGAGCCCCACACGCAAGGAGTGCATCCCATAAGGAGAGCTGTCCCATGCAAAAAAAGGTGCAGCCTGCCCAGGAGAGGTGCCGCACACATGGAGAGCTGATGCAGCAAGATGATGCAAAAAAAAAGAGACACGGATTCCTGGTGCAGCTGACAAGAATACAAACAGACACAGAAGAACACACAGTGAATGGACACAGAGAGCAGACACGGGGGGGGGGGGGGGGTTAAATAAAAAAATTCTTTTAAAAATCTTTATATATGTAGTATAGGATTATAACCCAAAGTATGAAATAAGTGAGTCCATAATGTGATAAATGACAGAATAAGTAAATAGGTGAGAAGAAAAAGATCTACCATACAAAATTCCAAATTATGTATGTAAATACAATCCCCCATCCAGGAGGTAGAATTTCATTCCCTCCCCCAAAAGGAAACTACCACACCCTGTCTAATTGACAGATCTTGCTTCCCATTCAGAGAAGCCTATTGGTGGAAAAAACGGCAAAACTGCAGATTAAATCCTCCTAATTACCTACACTAACCAAAGGACTCCTTTATTCCCAAGTATGAGTGAAGAAGGGTATGTTAGATATATGAGGAAAAGAAATGAGAAGATCACGATGAACACTAATTATGGAAAAGAAGCCCAGTACAGATGCAACCCAGGAAACAGAAGGAAACTTGACTAAACGAATCCAAATTCATATTCACAGATTTTTAAAGAAGAAAACAAGCTTATGAATCAAGTAGGCTGCTATTAAAAATCAATTACAGGATGGAAGCAAATTCTTGGAAATTAGACATATTTTTGTCAAAGGTAAAACCCCAAAGAGGCCAGAGAAGTTCTGCTCAGAGAGCGGGGTCTCCAGCTTCACCAGGCCCGGGGGGAACGCGGGGCTCGCGCCCCAGACCCCGCTCCGAGCCCCGCTCTCCGGGTCAGGGATCCCTCCCCCGCCATGGGAGCCCGGGACCCCCTTCTCCTCTGGCCCCGCCTGGCCCGGAGCGCCCTGGGCCGGCCGCCCCGCGCCCGGCGCCCTGGAGCTGCTCCGAGGCCGCCGCCGCCAGCGCCGCCGCTGCCCGCTGCGCTGCAGACCCGGCAGCCTGCGAGGCGGCCCTCCACCGCCGGCTGCTCCGCGCCGCCCACGTCTGCCTGGCCATGGCCGGCCACCTCGACCGCCACGACGTGGCCCTGAGCCGCTTCGCCTGCTGCTTGCTGCGCCAGGCGCACGAGCAGCGGGTGCGCGCCCGGAGGCTGCGGAGGCTGCAGGCCCAGCGCGGGGGCCGCCTCCCGCTCCGCGCCCTCAGCCAGCCCGAGCGCCACGACTGGGAGGGCGGCCTCAAGGCCGTGCAGTGCGCCCTCCACCTGCAGAAGAGCGTCCGCCAGGCCCTCCTGGAGCCGCACCAGCTGCCCACCGACCAGCACGACGCCCACCTGAGCGCCTTCCTGGAGCATCACTACCTGAGCCGGCAGGTCAAGGCCGTCAAGGAGCTGCGCGACTTCGTGACCAACCTGCGCAGCTGCGGGCCCGGGAAGACGGCGTGGCGGAGTACCTCTTCCACCAGCTCACCCTGGGCCCCCGCGCCAAGGAGAACTGAGCCTCAGGCCGGCTTCCCTCAACCAGGGGCGCGACTCCCCGTGGTCACCAACGCGCCCCATTCAGCGCGCCTTGACAGAGCCTGCACCTGACTTTTCTCTTTCCACTGTACCATTTCTTCCAATAAAGTGATTTGGTACCAAAATAAATAAATAAATAAAGTTCTCCAGATGATTCGTGTGTGCAAAACACTCAGCTTTTAAGAATGGGGCAAGCCCCCATGTAGATTTAAACCTGCAGTCTCTCCACCCATCCATGCCCCAAACTTATGCAGCCGAGGTTCTCCAAGGTTTAAACCTGGAGGTTTAAGCTTCCAGGGGACCCTGGAACACAGTTAACCTTTCCCTTATAAACAGTGTGGGTAGAAGGGTGGTCCTTTGGAAAAAGGATAAAAACATGGCCTGGAATTCATGGTAGTGGTTGCCTTTGGGAGGAAGTGAAGGAAATGGATTAACATAAAGGGGGCCGGTCTGACTTTTATCTGAAAATTTTCCGTTTATTTATATATGCAAATGTGAACATTTGTTGATTCTGGGTAGCAAGATGGGGACCTGAAAAACCTGCCCCTCAGAGCACCTCTCTGACAAGCTCACCCTCAAGGACAATGACAAGGAGAAATTGGCCTTCGGCTGATTTACCCACAGCCACAGGCTGACTTCCAGTGATCAGCAGAGCAGGGCATGTCACAAAACCACCATTTAAGTTTTCTTTCATTTGCATTGTCTCTTCCAGTAAAGTAATTTGAATCCATAAAAAGAAAAAAAAATCTCAGTAGAAGGGATAAAAAATATAATGTAATGACTGAAGTTCAAATTAGCGATTTTGAATATCAAATAGAATAAATCTCCTTGAATATAAAGCCAGTAACTGGCAGCACAGAAGGCCCTACGGTGGGGCTGAGTGGAAGCAGGGAGGCGGGTTAGAAGGACTTGCAGGGGTACAGGGGAGAGTTGATGGTGAATTGAACCATGGTGGTGGCTGAGGAAATGAGACATAGACAACTTCCAGATGGATTCTGTACAATTCAGCACGATTTGATCGTGGACTGGAGGTGATCAATGAAAGCTGGGGAAAATAATATAGGTTCTGAGGTTCGGACGTGAACACCTGGATTAACAGTGGTGTTCTTTATCAACCTGGGGCATTTGCAGGGGGTACTCCTAGTGTGGGGTGTTGGAAAAGGCATGTGGTGTAAAATCTAAGATGTTCAAGCAGAAATGTCATGCAGCTAGCTGGGAAAAGGAATCTGGAACTGAGGAGGGCAGTCTGGGTTAGAAATATACACTGGGTGGACATGAGCAGAGAAATGGTATTGAAGTCCTGTGACTGGTTAAACTCACCCAGAAAGAGAGTGTAGGGAGAGAATATGGCACACCCAGCCCTCAGCCCAGGGCAGCTAAAGGGGTTGAGGGGTTTGACCACCCAGAATGCTGCTGGTCCCTCACTGACCATTACCTCATTCCAGACTGAGTAAAACGTTGTCCTAAAGTAATAATAGACCTGCTTCTATGATTTTCTTTATTTTCCTGTCCTCCCTTTATATCTCCCTCTTTCTCTGTCCCATATGTATTTGACCAGATTATAGCTGCACTCAAGTAAATGTTAAAGTTTCCCATTTCTTGGGAAAAATACTCAAAACATCTTGTTACCTCTGACCCAAATATGGTTAACAAAGATAAGTCAAAATTTACAGGCTTTGCATGCTATATTCAGTAACAAATGGATAGCTTGAGTCCTTTAAAGCTCGCAGATTGCTTTGAACCACTTAGTAAATTATTTTTTAAAAATTGCTAAGCAATTTTAAAAATTGCTAAGCAGTAATTACTATCCACATTTCCTCTTGGCTGCACTTTAACATTTTTTTAACAATAGGAATTAGGCCCATTGAGTTAAGTTTTCTAGAAAATACTTTTTCCTCTTTACTTTTCTTAAAGTTGGTTTCTTACTGCATTTTTTTTCTCTGCATGTGCTTGAGGACCTTTCCCCTTTCCAACTCTTTCTCAGATCTTACCTGTTTTAGATATATTTGTCAATTCACTGCTCTCTTCTAGATATGAGAAAGCACAGGGTTAGCATCTATTATTTGGGGGGCTCAAACTGTAAATTCACTTAAGATCCTCCTCTTGTTACTGAGAGGCAGTTTGGTGCATTGTTTAAGAGCACAGTTTGCTTGTGTTCAAATCTCAGTTTAACCATTTACTATCTTGGGTGAACTTGGGCAAGTTAACTTCTCTGTGCCTCAGTCTCTTCTCATGTGAAATAGGGATAAAATTTTCAAGCCCATTAAGTGGTTGAGAAGATTAAATGAGGTTAATATACACAAATCACTTAGAAGAATGCCTGGCACATAGTAAGTAGCTTATGTGTTAACCATCAGGTTTCATCGTCATCATTCACTCAATCCTAAATCCCTTTGCTTGGTTTATGCCTTGGGAAAAAGATTTACTGCTCTGTCTTTTCCACTGGGGGTCTCTCTTGCATTTTAGGCACCGTGTCACCTTGCATATTGAGAAGTGAAAATCCTTGGCAGGTGCTTTGGTTGACATGCACTGCCTGCACTCAGGAGGGTAGATTGCTATTTTAGCTGCTGCATACTTGGGTGCAAAACAGAAGGTGAGTTTTACCATGACAACTTCCTGTGGTAATCCTTGCCATTCTCTCTTTTTTTTTTCTTTTTAAAAATGTATTTATTTATTATTTTAAAGAAACTTTAGATTACTTAAATGTTACATCAAAAATATAGGGGATTCCCATATACCCCAATCCGTCCTCTCCCATACTTTCTTTCCCACACTGACAACATCCTTCATTAGTGTGGTCCATTTGTTACAATTGATGAACACATTTTGAAGCATTGCTACTATAGTAGCATTACACTATAGTTTACACTTTGCTCCTCACAATTTTATAGGTTTTTAAAAATTACACTTATTCTATGTTATTTTTTAAAGATACTTTAGATTACATAAATGTTACATAAAAAATACAGGGGATTCCCATATGGCCCATTCCCTACCCCTCCCACACTTTCCCACATTAACACCTTACATTAGTGTGGTATATTTGTTACAATTGATGAACACATACTGAAGCATTGCCACTAAGCACGGATTATATTTTAAATTTATTTACTTTGAAATTTGTCCCCTAGAACATTTTTTGTTTATCCTTCTTAAGTCCAGTTTTCCTGAATCTAATCTTTCCATTCTAAACTATCCCCCATTCCTGAAAGATGGAAAAGAACAAAAGGGTAAAGGTCTAATTCAGATCCCACTGTTATCTGTTAGGACCTGAAAAAGCTACTGATAATATAACATCATAAAGTTATAGAAAACTACACACTTTCTCCACACAAATTCTTTGCTGCAGATTACAATCACCTTTAGAGCTTTAAAACTCCTGGTGTCCAGGTACATCCCAAATCAATTACATCAGATTCTATGCATCCCCAGCATTGAAAACATTTTCCTGATGTCCTTTACTTCTTTGTCTATGTTTTCTTTAGATCTGTGAGCATATTTTGGACCAGATTTTAAACCTTTGGTATGTCTTAGTTCTATTCTTCCTTGTTGGTGTTGTCTAAGGCTTTATCCTGCTCCTTTGCATGGGCCATTGTATCCTGTTTCTTTGTATGTTTTGTGGTCTTTTATTGCACCCTAAACATTTTTATATTTTAATGTATTCTCTGGAATTTAGACACGAAGTTTTCTGTTCCTTAAGCTTGTACCATAAAACTTATATTCAGCTAGTTTTATGACAGAGATTTTCTTGAATTCCAGGAGCTAACAAAATAAAAAAAGATGAAAATGTCTTTTCCTGTCTTTGTATATTGGCCTATGCAAGTCCTCTTCTTCTAAGTTTCGCTGTCCTAACAATGAATTTAGAGAACAGCCCATGTCAAAAATGTGTGTTCTCCTCTGGTTTTCTCTGCATACACATCTTATCCTAGACATGTGTGTGACCCTAGGAATTTCTCCAGTTTACAAGGATCTGAATGTCACCTTTCCCCTAGGAAATAGTGTTTCCTCATGGTTTCAGGTACTGCACTGGATATCCCAGAGCTGGGAATTCTTTGCCCTAGGCAGCTGTGAGTTGACTGTTCTCCTGCAATATACTATAGGAGAGCTCTCTTAGCCACCTATAGCTGCAGGGCAAGTTCTGGGACGGAGAGCCTTAGACAGGTGTCCTGGTTCTGTCTTTCAGGTTGTCACAAGACAGATTGGCAAAAGGATACATGTGACATGAGGAGATGGGGAAGTGGCTAGTCAGGGTGTCAAGAGAATTTTCTACTGTTTCAAGTAGCCTTTTTGTTGACTCAATGCTTTCCTTATTATTGTAAATCTTTGACTATTTTCTGGAGCTTTGAGAAAGATGGTTTGCCGTTCTTTCTTGTTGCTTAAAGTTTCTGGGGGTGAAGGGAGGGAAACAGAGCCCTGGAGCATCTGAGTCCACTATCATGATAATGTCATCCCTTGACATGGCAGTTTTTAATCTCACTCAAAATTAAATCCATGGTTTTTCCCCCATTTAAAAATAACCAGTATTTGTCAAATGCAGGCTATATGTGACATATCGTTTCAAGTGCTTTCCAGATATTGGCTGTGCTGTTGTCATAACAACTCTTTAAGGTATTGCTCCTCCCTATTTTACATGTGAGAAAATGGGCTCAGAGTGGTGTCCTTTTCTGAAACTGCACAACTAGTAAGTGAGAGAGCCAGAATCATCTCACTTCAGAGGGAATAAAGTCTTTGTACCATTTCTGCTCTATTATCTTCCCAGTTCTTTGGGCAATGTGATCCATATTATATAGATATTACATAGGCAGTTTCATTTAAGAAGCACCCAGTTTTGTAAAAATAAAATGAGTCAGTTAGGTTTAGGGGTGGTGTTTGCATGTCCCTTCCAGACATTCAGCTCCAGTGTCCATGCTCTCCCTGTTGCACCCAACCCTGTATAACTTTTATTTCACTAGTATTATAGAAGTACTTAATTATGCACATAGAAGTTTACATCACTGTAAGCATTATTGTCAACCATTAATTTTCATTCCCTCAAAAAGCACTGCCCTACCATGTTTGAAATCCTTTGCTCATTCTAAATATTTCCTGGCTGCTTTCTGTAAGATGAAGAACCACATAAATAGCTTAATAGACATAAATTAGCTTTGTTTGAATGACAATTATAATATTAGTCTTGATTTCAGGTTAAGTATCTGATTTGCTGATCTCAAGTGGAAAAAATGTCTTTACCAAAGAAATAGGCCTGTCAGTACCTGTTTATTCAGATAATCGTTACTATATTTGAAAATATATAATCTGTAAAATAAGCCAGTTTGCTTTTGACTGCATATTTTAAATGTTGGAAAGATTGAATTTTCTAGGAAAATGTCCAAAGCTGTTCAGAATGTCTTATATGTCAAGGCAGATTGCTTTTTGGTTTGCTCCTGTACAAGGCCTCTTGGGTTCAAATCCTAGCTCTAACATTTTCATGTTAAAAGACCTTGGGCATATTATTTCTTAACTTCTTTTACCTTCATTTCCTTTACTCTTTTTTTATTGTGGTAAAATATATATAGCAAAATTACCATTTTAACCCTTTTTAAATGTACAATTCAGCGGCATTAATTACGTCCACAGTGTTTTACAACCATCACCACTATTTTATGTCCAACATTTTGTATCACTCCAAATAGAAACTCTGTTCCCATTAAGCAATAATTCCCCATTTGCCCCTCTTCCAGCTCTGGTAACCTCTCATCTACTTTCAGTTCTATGAATTTGCTTATACTTGATATTTCATGTAAGTAGAATCATACAATATTTGTCCTTTTGTGTCTACCTTCTTTCATTTAATGTTTTCAAGGGTCATCCATGTTGTAGCATATATCAGAACTCCATCCCTTCTTATGGTTGAATAATATTCCATTGTACGATGATAGCCAGGACCTGAGCCTCAACAGACTTCAACTCCTACACTCTGATTTATTGGACTTACCCCACTCAGCTAACATGGAGTTGAAGAATGTCAACCACCACACCATGGAGCCTAGAGTGCCTACAACTGAAAGCAGGAGGATTGCATCCAGTATCCATGTGGAATCTAAGCCCCCTCTTGACATAGAGGTGCAATGGACACAACCAATCCAAGGTCCACAGAGAAAATGTGGCATTGGTATGGGAAAAGTGGCCATGGTGGCTGATGGGTACGGGGAATGGGAGGAAGAGATGAGATGTGGAGGCGTTTTTGGGACTTGGAGTTGTCCTGGGTGGTGCTTCAGGGATAATTACTGGACATTGTAAATCCTCCCAGGGCCCACTGGATGGAACATGGGAGAGTATGGGCTGTGATGTGGACCATTGACCATGAGGTGCAGCGATGCCCAGAGATATACTTACCAAATGCAATGGATATGTCATGATGATGGGAGTGAGTGTTGCTGGAGGGGGAATGGTGGGGTGGGGGCGGTGGGGTTGAATGGGACCTCATATTTTTTGAATGTAATATTTTTACAAAATGAATAAAATTTTAAAAAAAGAAAAAAATATTCCAGTGTATGTATATTCCACATTTGGTATATCCATTCACCTGTAGATGGACACTTGAGTTATTTCCACCATTTGGCTATTGTGAATAATACTGCTATGAACAAAAATCTGAGTCCCTGTTTTCAATTCTTTGGATATATACCTAGGAGTGGAATTGCCGGGTCATATAGTAATTCTATGTTTAATTTTTTGAGGAACTACCAAACAGTTTTCCATGGTGGCTAGACCATTTTATATTTCCACCAGCAACATATAAGGGCTCCAATTTCTCCATATCCTCACCAAACCTTCTTAACTTCTATGTTTCTTATTATACCCATCCAAGGAGGTGTGATGTGGTATCTCATTGTGGTTTTGATTTTTATTTCCATAAATGACTAATACATTGAGCAATTTTCATGTGCTTATTGGCCTTACGTATGTCTTCTTTGGAGAAATGTATATAGAAGACCTTTTGTTTTGTTTTGTAATAGTTGTCTTTATTTGTAATAATTTAGTGTGCTGATCAAAGTCTTGTTTTAATTTTTTTAAGTAAATTTTATTTCAGCTTCAAAAAATAAAAAAAAAACAAAAAGCAGCTTAACAAATTGTGGAAGCATTACTCTAAAAAATTCTATCCAGGCACATTTATCTCATTGAATCCTAAAAACAAAGTCATTTGTTTCTTCAGTGTTCAGAAAGTTACATAAATGAGCACAGATTGGTTAAATGACATGAGCAAGGCCTCCTTGTTAATGAAGAAAATGAAAAGAAATGCTTAATCATATTCATATCTCATAATACTAAATCCATATTCCTTTTTTAAAAATTTTAGCATTGTTATAGTACTTTCTCTGCCTTTACTACAAAAATATAGTCTATAAGTTGCATTAGTTGTATTTTTCCCATGTGTCACCATATTCTTAACACCTTGTTGTAAAAGGACATTCTTGTATGTATATTATTAACCACAGTCATCATCTACCACCAAAATCACTACGTTATACTATATAGAAGTCCTTTATCCACTTTTTAATTTATTTTAAAGAAACTTTAGATTACATAAATGTTGCACAAAAAATATAGGGGATTCCCATATGCCCCATACCCTCCCCCTCTAAGATTATGTGGCTATTCTTTGTCCCTTGAAATTCTGTATGAATTTTAGGATGGGATTTTCCATTTCTGCAAAAAAGTACCATTGTAATTGTTACAGGAATTGTATTAAAACTGTATATCACTTTGATGGGATAGTAAATCTTCCAATCCATCAACACGGTATGTTTTTCTATTTATTTAGTTCTTCTTTCATTTCTTTCAGCAGTGTTTTATAGTTTTCAGTGAACAAGTTTTGTGCCTTCTTGGTTAAATTTATTCCTAAGTATTTTATTCTTTTTTATGCTATTTAAATGGAATTGCTTTCTTAATTACTGTTTTGGATTGTTCATTGCTAGTATGTAGAAATACAACTAATTTTTGCATGTTGCTTTTGTATCCTGCAACATTGCTGAATTTATAAATGTTGCTCTAACATTTATTTTTAGATTCTTTTTCGGTTTTCTATATAGAAGTCATGTCCTCTGTGAATAGAGATCATTTTATTTCTTTATTTCCAATTTGATGCCATTTCTTTCTTTTTCTTGCATCATTGCTCTGGTCTGGCTAGAACTTCCAGTACTAAAAGTGGCAAAAGCAGCCTCCTTGTCTTGTTCCTTAAGGGAAAAGCTTTTAAGTCTTTCACAATTGAGCATGATGTTAACTGTCAGTTTTGCATATATGGCCTTTGTCACACTGAGGAAGCTCCCTTCTATTCCCATTTTATTGCATGGGTTTTTATCATGTAAAGTATTGAATTGAGATGGTCACTCTTTTCCCTTCATTTTGTAAACGTGATGAGTAATACATTAGTAAATATACAATCAATAATTACATTGATTTTCATTTGTTGAAACAGCCTTGCATTCCTGGAATACATCCTACTTGATCATGGTGTAAAACCCTTTTAATATGCTTCTGGATTCTGTTTGCTACAGTTTTGTAGAGGATTCTTTCATCTATCTTCATAAAGGATATAGGTATTAGTTTTCTTTTTTTTTTAAGTGACTTTGTCTGACTTCAGTATAAGTGTAATGCTGACCTCATAGAATGAGTTAGGAAATATTTTATCCTTGTCAATTTGGTGGAATTCACCAGGGAAGCAAACTGGTTCTAGGCTTTTCTTTCTTAGGAAGTTTTTGATTGCTGATTTCAATCTCCTTACTTGTTGTAGGTCTCTTCGTATTTTATAGTTCTTCTTGAGTCAGTTCTTCTGAATATATTCCTAGTAGAGTGATTGCCAGATCATACGGCAGTTCTATATTTAGCTTCCTGAGAAACTATCAAACTGTCTTCCACAGAGGCTGCACCATTCTACATTACTACTGGTAGTGACAAGGAGTTCCTATTTCTCCACGTGCTGTCCTACACTTGTATTATTGTATTAGGTGTGAAATGATATCTCATTTTAATTTTGATTTGCATTTCCCTAATAGCTAATGATGTTGAACATCTTCTCATGTGCTTTTTAGCCATTTTTATTTCCTCTTTGGAAAAATGTCTCTTTAAGTCTTTTGCCTGTTTTTTTTTTTAATTGGGTTGCTTATCACCTTATCATTGAGTTGTATGTTCTCTTTATATATCCTGGAAATCAATCCTTATCAGATATGCGGTTTCCAAATATTTTCTCCCATTGACTAGGCTGCCTTTTCACCTTCTTGACAAAGTCATTGGAAGCCAAAAAAGTATTTCATTTTGAAGAAGACCCATTTATCTATTTTTTCTTTTAATACTTGTGCATTGTGTATAAAGTTTAAGAAATTACCTCCTACCACAAGATCTTAAAGATGTTTCCCTACATTTTCTTCTAGTTTTATGGATCTAGATTTTATATTTAGGTCTTTGATCCATTTTGAATTAATTTTTATATGTGTGAGATAGGTGTCCTCCTTCTTTCTTTTGGATATGGATATCCAGTTCTCCCAGCACCATTTGCTGAATAGACTGTTCTGCTCTAGCTGAGTAAGGATTTGACAGTATTGTCAAAATCACATGATCATAGGAAAGCAGATGTGGCTTAACTGATAAGGCCTCTGCCTACCATATGGGAGGACCTGGGTTCAATCCCTGGGGACTCCTGGTGAAAAAGAAGAAGAGAAAGCATGCCTATGTAGCAAGCCAGTGCCCGTGCGGCGAGCTGAGTACCCACATGGTGAGACGAGTGCCCACGCGACTGCCTGCATGGTGAGCCAAGGGCCCACATGAGTGTCCATGTGGTGAGCCAGTACCTCCGCAGCGAGCTGACTGCCCACACGAGTGACTGCATAGCAAGCCAAGTGCCCATGTGAGTGCGCACATGGTGAACCAGTGCCCACATGGCGAGCCAGTGCCTGCATGGTGAGCCAAGTGCCCATGCAGCAAGCTGAGTGCCCATGCGATGAGTCAGTGCCCATGCAAGTGAGTCATGCAGCAAGATGATGATGGAACAAAAGAGAGACGAAGGGGAGAGTCAAGGTGAAGCACAGCAGAGACCAGGAACTGAGGTGGTGCAATTGACAGAGAACCTCTTTCCACATCAGAGGTCCCCAGGATCAAATCCCAGTGAATCCTAGAGGAGAAGAGAAGACAAAAAGATAAATAGATACAGAAGATCACACAGTGAATAGACACAGACAGCATACACAGCCGAGCAGGGTGGGGCCAGGTGTGGGGCGGGGGAAGAAAAAAAATCACATAAACATAGATGTGAAGGTCCGTTTTTGGATAATCATTTCAGTTTCATTGGTCTATATGTCTATCCTTTTGCCAGTCCCATGCTGTTTTTTTGTGTTGTTTTTATCCACTGTAGCTTTGTAAATATGCTTTAAAGTCAGGTAGTATGAGTCCTTCCACTTCATTCTTCCTCAAGATGTTTTTGGCTATTTGGGGCCAATATTGCCGGATATAAGATTCTTGGCTGGCAGTTTTTCTCTTTCATTATCTTAAATATATCATACCACTACCTTCTCATCTCCATGGTTTCTGATAAGAAATCAGTACTTAGTCTTATTGGGCATCCCTTGTTTGTGATGAATCGCTTTTCTCTTGCTGCTTTCAGAATTCTTTATCTTTGGCATTTGACATTATGATTAGTATGTGTCTCAGAGTAGGTGTATTTGATTTATTTGGATTGTAGTATGTTACATTTCTTGGACATATATATCTGTTTTTCAAAACATTTGGGAAATTTTCTACCATTTTTTTCTTCAAATATTCTTTCTGCCCCTATTCCCTTCTCTTCTCCTTCTGGGACACCCATGATACATATGTTTGTATACCTCCTGCTGTCATTTAGTTCCCTGTGACCCTTCTCAATTTTTTCCATTCTTTTCTCTATCTATTAGATTTTGGAAGCCCTGTCTTCTGGCTCACTTATCCTTTCTTCTGCCTTTTCATACCTGCTGTGGTATGCCTCTACTGTATTTTTTTAGGAGATTCAGGGGATTGAACCTAGGATCTGGTACATGTAAATCACAGCTCAACCATTGAGCTACACCTGCTACACCCACTGTATTTTTTATTTTATTTATTGTGCCTTTCATTCCCATAAGATCTGTCATTTTTCTTTCCATCTTTCAAATTCCTCTTTGTGTTCACCCAGCATCTTCTTAATATCCTTAATCTCTTTAGCCATCTCACTGAATTTATTAAGATTTGTTTGGACAACTGTGATTAGTTGTCTCACATCCTGTATCTCGTCTGGATGTTTAATTTGTTCCTTTGACTAGGCCACATCTTCCTGTTTCTTAGTATTGCTTGCAATTTTTTGCTAGTGTCTTGGCATCTGATTTTCTTCATGGTGTAATTCTGGGCTCAGTTTTTCTCTGTAGCCTATAGCTTTCTTATTGTTGACTTTTTGTTAAATCTTCTCTTTTGACACTTGGTTAAACTTACTTTGAACCTTTATAATATCTCGTGATTAACAAATCAGATTTTTTAAGCTCTTATTCATCTGATTGATCCTTACCCTGAATTTATGGTACAGGTTTGAGATTGCACTGTTTGTGCACTTATTTTATCCCCAGGAGAAAGCTTCTTTTCCCCTGTTCCTCTTCTGGGATTGTTACTATGTTCTGTTTGTGTTTATATTTGCCTGTGTATATTTTTAATACGCCTTTCATTTTCTCTAGTTGCTATTACCTGGAGGGCTAATTTTGGTAGGAGCACCCCCCTGGAGACTACCTTCCCAGATCAGATTTCCCAGCCAGAATGGGCCCAGGAACCCACAAAGGGGGTGCAGATAGATTGCACCATGGGATGGAGACCCTACAGGCCTCTAAACTTCTCTTTGACGACTCCCCTAATTTTCCCTTTACTGATGTTTCCAGCAGATAGTGCTCTTCATCCAGGTATTCCCCCACAGTCCTAAGGTGGTGTTGCACCTTTAATTCTCAGCTGACTTAGCCCCTGTTGGGGGCATGTTTGAGACCAAGGCTGCCAGCCTTCCCAGGATGAAATTTGCACAACTCAATAGACCCTAGGATTTGAGTACTCTAATCAACTGCTGGAACCTGTGCTGGGCCCTCTGAGGTGGGCTGGCTGAATCTGCCTTCACTGCCCCTAGAGAATGTTCAAACTGTGCCCAACTTCCTCTCCTGCCAGGCACAGGGGCCCAATTCATGGCTGCCAGCAGCAATCCAACCTGAGCATGCTGAACCTGATTCCACCAGTCCCAGGAATCTAGTCTATTCTTCAATCAACCCAGCTTCCACTCCTGCTGTGGATGCATTTAAAACAAAGGCTGCTCGTTTCTTTCTGGCTTTGGCAGGTTTAAACTTTAGCTGTGCTCAAAATTGGAATCCAGCTAGCTGAATTTGCTAATCAATAGTCTTAGTTGATTACAGGCCCCTTCCCACCCTTGCTTTTGGGAAAGGGAGCTTCTATTTCCAGTGAGGGAGTGGCTCCCGAGGCAGCACCAGCCTCTGCAATGTGGAAGGATCTACTTATAGATTTTCACAGATTGTCAGTTTTTTCCTTCCACTCTTCCTTGGATGGTGTACAGTGTTGTTCTAGTCTCTGGAGCTCCCCCAAACAGTTGATTTAGACAGATGCTGACTGATTACTAGCTGCCCTGTGTAAGGAGCTGACTCTTAGAGCTCCCTACTCTGCCACCAACCATATATTACTTTTTCTTGTATTTTTTTATTCCCCACCCCCTGCAGTTTTTTGTGTGCTATCTGCTCTCTGTATCCATTCACTGTGCATTCTTTTGTGTCGGTATTTATTTTTATTTATTCCCCCCACCCCCACCCCACAGCTAGTTTGCTGTCTACTCTCTGTGTCCATTCACTGCACGATCTTCTGCGTTTTTGCTTGGCTCTCTTTTTGTTGCGTCACCTTGCTGAGTCTGCTCTCCATGGCGCCGGTGGGCCAGCGCCTCTCTGCGACATGCGGGTGAGCCTGCCTTCACAAGGAGGCCCCAGGAGGCGAATCCAGGGCCTCCCATATGGTAGACAGGAGCCCAACTTATTGAGTCACAGCCACTTCCCCATATACTACTTTTTTTTTTCATATATTACTTTTTAAATCAGAAAATATTAGAGTTGGCAATCCTAAACATGACAGTTAATCATATGTAAGTTTAAAGGCACATTTATTGTTTTTATTTAAAAGCTACATTTTAGGAGCACATTTGTTTTTTAAAAAACTTCATACATCTGTATTTCATGAATTTTCACCTGTGATTAAAGTTTTAATATTAAGTATTAATGAAACAAATGAGTCAAATGAGTTGTGAGATTTTTTAGTTTTTTTTTGGTATTGTAAAATGAATGCTGTACTTGGAATATTCTTTTGCAAAATTTGACATATTTTCATTTTATTTTTAGGGACAATTCATTGTGAATATGTATATAGCATTTAGTAAATAACTATTTATTATAACATATCCACATTAAGGTTAGACTAATGGAAGGTTGGAGTAATAATGTACTTTGAGATCATTTAGATCAGGGGTGGAAAATTGTGATGGTGTTGGGCCGTTGTTATGTCCACAGAGTACTTGAAAGAACTGTAAGGCTAGGTAAGTAAAATAAAAAACAATCAGCTTTAGTACCCCAGATCTTGCATTTAACTAATTTCATGGAATTATATAAATGTTTTTCCGCATTGGAACATTTGCGTTTGCAACCCCTGCTCTAGTCCAATATGCTCTATTTATCCATTTGCATAATGACAAACCTCCCTTGGATTTGGATTCCAATTACTGCCTCGCTTGATGCCAGATACTTCAAATATCATAAATGAATTGCAGTGCATGCAAATAAATATGATCAAAAGAAAAGCACTCATTAAGTTTAAGCATTGAAAATTGAGGTCAATTGACTGTGAGGTGCAGCAGTGCTCAGAGATGTATGCACCAAATGCAATGAATATCTCATGATGATTGAGGAGGTTGTTGTTATGGGCAGAGGAGTGGGGTGAGGGGGGTGGGGGGTATATGGGGACCTCATATTTTTTGAATGTAACATTAAAAAAATAAATGAAGACAAAAAAAAAGAAAAAAATTGAGTTAGAATGAATTGGGATTGAGGCTGGTCTTTGTACCAGAGTATAAAATAGATTATTATCTGTCATTTTCAAGCAGAGACTTGATTGTGGTATACAAAAATTAATTTTAATCACTACTGTTTACTCAGTGTTTATTTACCAAGCACTTAAAATGCTTTATATGCATGTATATCTCATTTAATGCTCAGGCAGCCTATAAAGTAGGTTATTATTCTAATTTACAGGTGAGGAAACTAAGGCTTAGAGAATACTTTGCTCAGTTCCCATGGCTATAATTGAATCAGGGCTGTTTTTTTTTTACTTTTACATCTTTTCCCCTGTATCATAAAACATTTGAACCACTAGACCACATTTCATTTTTGATTTGGTTTGGAAATATCCTAACGCAATTTCATCACTAGCCAAGGTCTTTACTAGAAGCAAAACATAATCTCAGCATTCTGTATACTATGCAACATCTGTGTACTGATAGAGAGGATGTTGGGGAGGAAAATCTAATGGAAGGGGACACCACACAGAACCATTAGAAAACAAGATATTAACCTGTTTAATGTTTGAGTACTAAAACCTACAATAGCCAAAATAGCACGTGCTGTTAATTATGATGGGGATTTGGTGATGAGAATCTCACAAGTGGATATTGAGAATAATTTTTTTACTTGTATTTTTAAAGGAAAATTATTTCATATAATCAGGAAAGAGGAAATCCTCGTTTTTATTTTTCCCTCTGAAATGCGGTAGCTTTAAATGTGAGTAAGTCTTGAAAAGATTGATGGGTTCTAACTGCCCTTTTTGGGAGGATCCAGATTGGGTACCATAATTGATTTGTAATTTCTTGTCATGGAAATTATAGGATGTAAGTCGTTTCAACCAGCACATTTGGTTTTGGTCTTTTGTTCATTATGTTCACTGAACCCAGACATTTTTTCATCTGAATTTTCCATCTTTTAATCATACTGATTTTGATTTGTTTTGTCTTATATTTTCAGAAAGAGTTTTGGAGCACCTACACAAAAGCACACCAGGGAGAGAGTAGCAGAGGAAGTGATTGGTTTCAATTTTACCTTACCTTTCCACTGATCTTTGGTCTCTTCATTATCCTCCTTGTCATTTTCCTAATCTGGAGATGCTTCCTGAGAAACAAAACTCGTAGACAGACGGTGACTGAGGGCCACATTCCCTTCCCCCAGCACCTGAATATTATCACTCCACCTCCGCCACCAGATGAAGTGTTTGATAGCAGTGGGTTGTCTCCAGGCTTTCTGGAATATGTGGTTGGGCGCTCAGATTCTGTCTCCACACGCCTGTCCAACTGCGACCCCCCACCGACCTATGAGGAGGCTACTGGCCAGGTGAACCTGAGGAGTGAAACGGACCCTCATTTAGACCCACCTCCAGAGTATGAAGACATCATCAACTCCAACTCAGCCAGTGCCATTGCTATGGTGCCTATGGTCACCACCATCAAATGAAGCTGCAAACTTCTTTTTACTCTAATCGTTTTTAAAATACTAATGAAAGGATTTTCTAGCACTTTACCACTACATAAATGTACATTGTCTTATTTTATTGGACTTTACAACATGCCACTTCACACTTTGATTTTATTTCCTTTAATTTTGTTTCCTACTATAAAATCATTTTTGCTAGTGAATATATGTAAAAAAGAAAAACATAATAGCGGAGGTATTCATGTGCTGCGAGGAGGTATACATACAATTATATTTATGTATACATATATACATGTGTGCATATCAACACAGTATATAGACTAACTTCTATTTCAATCACATGTGAAGAGAGCATTACTCACTGGAATTGGAGGAAAAGGCACCAACAATTTGTGTAATAGCCAGCAACATGCTGTTGAATTTTGCAAGTAAGATAAACTTAGCATGTTTTCTAACTTTTACTGGTTTTTGTTAATCTCCTGTTTTCTCCATCTACCTTCTAAAGTAAAATAATGCATGTAGTAAGTCTTGATTTTAGAAACATCGCAGAAAGGAGAGAATGGAAACACTAAATGACTTGCTTACAATATATAGCAAGAAAATCTTTGGTCATTAATGGTATTTAGCAAGTTTTATAGTAGGGATTTTTTTTTGGTTGGCCACCCTTCCCACCCACAGAAAATTATACCATATTTGCTTAGCATCTCTGAATATCATGTTTTAGGTGATTTGAATTAACATCTTGGGTAGAGAGCATTTGCTGGCAGCAGAATAGATTTTAAAGTGTGTCTGTATGTATATATATACACACACATATGTATGTGGGTGTGTATAATGAAATACATACTCATTACTCCTTTGCTTACATGTGGCCATATTATTTTCTTCTAGCTGTGTCATTGCCTTTTACTCTGCTGTCCTCTCACCTACCACAGATTCTTCAACCACATATGAGTTGAGTTAAAATGAAAATTTTGAAATTATTTTCTAAGGGTTTTTATATATGTTGCATTCTGTGCCTCAAGATTATTAGGAAGCAATATTCAATTCAGTTAAGAACTGTGATTTTTATATTGCTCTCCAATTAGTGGAGGAAGATTGCAAAATCAGGTTATAGCCCCTCTCATAATTGTTGGCATTTCATTTTGTATTTTCATCAGATTTTCTTTCTAACTGCAGGAATTTTATTTTTGTCTTGGAGTGGAGAGAACAGGTTGTGGTTAAATTGCCTACACGAACTGGCTCCAAAAAGGAAAAGTTAAGACAGTTTTTCCTAAGAGGTTTCATTTTTTTAAAAAAGAGGTTTCATTTTGTATGCACTGATGGAAAATTCATTAGATCTGTTCAAGGAAATGTCTGTGCCACTCTCAGGGGTTGGAGAAAATGTAGGTGAGCAGAAGGAATGCAAATTTCAGCGGGTCCTTCCCTGCTGGCTGCATCTCCATTCCCACCAAACCCCCCAATCCTGCCTGGAAACAAAGGAACAAGAGGAATGTTGGAGGGCTCCTGAACTTGGAACCAGATGGCCTGAATCCTAATCCTGCTCTGCCACATCCTTGCCATGTTACCTTGGGCAGGATCCATGTCCCTGTGCCTCTTAATTCCTCACCTCTAAAATGGGGATGATATCATCTGTCCTGTCCTCCAGGGGCTTTAAAAGGATAAAATGAGATGGTGCGTGTCAAAGTACTTGGTAAAATGTGAAGTGCTAAGTGTGAGGTGGTGTGTTGTTAAAATTATGCTTCAGGGAGAGTTTTCTCCCTCCGTTTCTCTGACGTTTATGAGAGCTTTCACACAGTCAGAAATAAAGCAGCGGCTCCATAAATGGCTAACATGTTCAATTGAATGTGCGGGCTTTTGGTTAAACCCCTGCCATCATCTACCCTATACCTTAAGAACCTTAAAGAAGAGAGCTGGCTCAGCACAAACAGTCTTAGCTAAATGTTGGAAAGGAAACTAAAGCGTGTACATTTAATTAATGGGTTTCATACCATTTATAGTCTACAAATGAGTATATCTTGACCACGATCTCGGCAGAAATGAAAATATTGTTTTGAACTTGACCACGAATACATGGCAAACTTTGGCTTCTTAGTTAAAGCTGAAGGTAGGGTGGGAGTGATCCAGTGATTTGTGTATGTATGTGTAGATCTTTTTTCTTGGGGGGGAGAGAGGTTCTATTAATTGTTTTTTTTTTCTTTAATAAAAATTAAGGTTCCTCCTGTATGGACTTTTATTTTTTTATTTTAATTTTTTGGTTATGGTAGGCCTTATATTAGACTAGCAGTTTTCCAGGTATGGCCCTTGGATTCATCCTTCCAAGATTCTGTGAGATCAAAACTATTTTCATAATAATATGAATACATTATTTGCCTTTTTCATTCTTATTCTCTCAAAAAGAGTTTTAAAAATGTAAAACAATGCCACTCTCTCCACAAATCCTTTTTCTGTTTTTGAAAATATATCTATTTTTCATAAAAATGTTATTTATGTTTGCATGTAATGGGTTTATTTTTAAATGAATTAACATGTTTAAAATTTGTTTTGTTTCCTAATAAAGCAAATATTCATAGATATAAACCACGAAAACAAAGGCTCTTTTGAGTCTGAATCCCCAGTAAATGATATGACTGTAAAGTAGTCCAGAGGTCATAAAGTTTTAGAACCTGGGATTAGACAAAGCAGCAGGATCTTCTACTAGTAAGTATCTATTCCTGGAAGTTTGTTATATTTTCAGCTCCTTGCCTTGGATTTAATTATGCCTCTAAGAGATACCTGAATTACAGTATAACAATGAATGTTGATCCTTAAAACAAATGCCAACTGCTTAAACTGACCAATGACAACAGTTTTTTTATACTGTTGGTCAAACAAAACACTATACAATATTATGGTGTATAACTGGCATCAGTGACAGATCTCATGGTAGCTTTTACATGGTCATGACAGGCTAAACAAAATACTACTTTCTTCAAGAAACATTCATTTAGGTTTATTTCTTTTGAGTTTATTTTTTTTAATCTTCAGCAACCTTATCTGGTTTTTATAAACTCAGACTCATCACATTTATTATAATTAAGGGGCTTGTTTAGAACAATATACATTTTTTATGTTTTTGTCTTTCTTACATGATTGATATTACATTCACCTTTGACCGTTTTTAATAAAGGTTTATTTTTGCAGAATATATTTAGTACTTTTCTTAAGCAGTAACTAAATTGAATCAATTGGTTTGCACTAAACAAAAGAATGGGCTCTATGGTCTTCCAGCAGAATCGTTTATAAGCCTCTACATGCAGTGGTTGTGTCTGGAATTCTAGAAAGGGCATTTTCTGCCTTCCTGCTCTGAATGTCACAATGAGTTATATCTCTTTAAAGTAAACAAAGTGATTTTTTTCCCTCTTAACCAGTACAAATAGAAGTGCTGTGTTTGTTTCATTATCAATGATGACTTCAAGATTGATGATCTGATAACAATGGACGTAGTTTTAACTTGGTTCTGTGTAAATAGCATGTATTTTATTATAATATTTCACATTTTTAAACACTTGGTTTACATTAAATTATGGTATTTAACTATTTTTATGTTTATAATAGATAAGGTTTTTCTTATGTTTCTGTGTTTTGGAATGCTAAATAAAGCTATTTTTAAACCCAAGAAGAGTTCTTCTGCCATGTGTTAATTATATTATGGTTAGACTCTTATTAACTGTAGTTTTATTTCCAAGGTAAAATTATTTATTCCGTTTTCTTATGAATTTAAGGAATATCCCTCAGTAAGGGAATTAGAAATCATCTGGTAAAATCTTCAGGGTATTCTCAATGTGAGTAAGAGCTTGCTGGACCATTTTTAAATGGAACTGGTATGGTACAAAATGGAAGCACTCTCTCCAAAGGCTGAGGTTGAGCCCCCTGCTGTAATGTAGTTTCTCAGGTTCTGGTATTGACTGCAGATCCCAAGAGTTGGTTATTTTTGTTACTTAATAGAATAGCAGCTTGTATTTGACATTTGAGAAGATGAGAAGAGATAGCAGAAAATGAAAACGTGATCATAGGCATCTTCCTCAAAGACTAAAAGCTGAAGCATCATGTCATAAACCATATGACTTGATCTCTATGGTATAAAATGTTCAAATTACTTACTTTATAGTCAAGTAAAGTCTAAGTGTTCATTTTATAAACAGATTTGTAAAATATAATAAAAAACACTTTAAAAATACATCTCAGTTTCTAAAAATTATATAACTTAGAGCTCGATGAATCCATCCATAAAATCCAACACCTAGATCATGACATTGCCAGCACCCAGAAGACTGACTACCTCATATGCTTTCCTTAAAAGTAACACTTTTCTAACATCTGTAATCATAGATCAGTTTTTAAAAGCTGATATGTGGCTATGATCACATAGACTTTCTTTTAAAAAAAAAAGTTCCTAAGGATATTTTATGTGATACATGTGGCATGTCCTTCCTGTTGAAGGATTGATCTTGCCCCTACCTCCTCTTCAGATACCCATTTATGTAACACCCTGGAAGCATGCCAAGCTTTGGCTGATGTAATGTTGAGCACAGACCACCATGAGCACGTCTTGCTTCAAGAAAAAGAGCACATACTAAGATGTTTTCCCAATACTTGCATTCAAGCCCCAGGCACTTAGCCACCCTTGTTCCTCAACCACATTTAATCTGTAGAGCGGTTTCCAAAGACACAGACGTACTTGAGTGAACTTCTTGCCATCTTGCTGTCAGTCACAAGGTAGCTACAGCTCTCTGTCCATAAATTCCCCTACTAAATGCTTTTGTACTGATAACCCTAGTGTTTAGTGCCACTTTCTTTGGAATTTCAACTGGAACAACCTAACCTTTTCCAGCAAAGCCTTGAAAAGAGAAGCTATTGGGAAGGCCAAAGATATAGGCACTAAACACCAGAGTTATCAGCTTTTAAAAGCTGATTCTGTATAAATAGCATGTATTTAGTTATATTTCACCTTTTTAAACAGTTGGTTTTCATTAAATTATGCTATTTAACTTTTTATATTTATAATAAGGTTTTTCTTATGTTTTATTTAATCCTTTTTTAATTCTCTCTCCTAAATACACCAAATACATAAAAGTAGGGGTTTTTCATAGGCTATGAATTGACCAAAATATGAATAGCTTTCTATCTGCTCTCCTTGATGCTTGTTTTTGTTTGTTTTGTTTTGTTTTTGCTGTAATCTTACTGCCTGTCCTTTCCTTAAACATTGTATCATGACATTTTATTCTCAGTAATTACATTTACTTTACTTCTATGTTTTTTAAAACTTCCAAGGACCTATATAATCTGGCACTACCAGCTTATCTAACCTTATTTTCTACTATAGTTCAGTTGATTTTTACAAAATACCTACCATGTGTGAGACTCTGAAAGGATTAGAAAGTAATTATGTCTATGTCCCTTGCTTCTGGGAACATACAGAGCTCTTATACCTCACCCTACCACTAATACCTTGCATTGTTGTGAAACATTTTTAACTAATGATGAAACAACATCCTCAAAATATATTATTATATCATTTATACATGAACTTACATACGTGTATAGTAAAAGTTGTGAACTTTCAAAGCAAATATGTATAACTTCATACAGGAGTCCCATACATCAACCCACCACCAACACCTTGCATTGTTTGTAGACATTTGTTACAAATTATGAAAGCCTGTTGTCAAAATCGTGCTACTAACTATAGTCCATATCTTATTTTGGTGTATTTTCACCCTACCTACCCTATTGTTATTTTTTAAAATATGTTTTTATTACAGAAGTTGTGAACTTAGAAAACAATCATGCACATGTGTAGAATTCCCATACAACACCCCTTCATCAACACACATCATGGTGCAAGATTTGTTACAGATTATGAGATAATATCATCAGACTATTAACACCAACCATGGTCCATAGCTTACATTTGGCACACTTTTTCCATCCTCCCCCTTATCAACACAGTACATCTTTGACATAGATGCGTGAATATTACAGTACTGCTGTTAACCACACACTCCAGTTGTATTTTTCCCATGCTTCACATTCCCTACAAGAGTGATATACATCTGCTCTAGCTCAAAAAGGGCACTCTTGCATCTGTACCATCAACCACAATTCTCATCCATCTCTGGGCTTATTGTTATTCAGTCCCTAGATTATTCTCTAACTTTCTTTCAGTTGACATTTACATTCCTAGACTACCCTTTCCAGCCACTTTCCCATTTAAAACCAGCTGTTACTATAATGTATTACCATCAACTCTATACATTTCCACACTTTTATAGTAAAGTTAATTAAAACTTTTACATACTTTGAGCATCAGTAGTCACATCTCAGTCCTCATCTGCTTTAAGAATCCACCACCTACCACCAGGCCTTGAAGATGTTTTCCTACATTTTCTTCTAGAAACTTTATGGTTCTTGCTTTCATATCTCGTTTTTGATCCATTTGAATTACTTTTTGTATAAGGTGGCTATGGATATCCAGTTCTCCAGCACTGTTTGTTGAATGGACTGTTCTGCCTAAGCTGTGTGGGTTTGACAGGTTTTTCAAAAATCATTTGACCACAGATATGAGGGTCTGTTTCTGAGCCATCAATTCAGTTCTATTGATCTAGTGTCTGTCTTTATGCCAGTACCATGCTGTTTCTACCACTGTAGTTAGGTAATATGATTTAAAGTCCCGAGGTGAAAGTCCTCCAACTTTGCTTTTCCTTTTTAAGATGTTTCTGGCTATTTAGGACCCTTCCAAATAAATTTGACAATTCTATTTTCCATTTATTTTTAAAATGCTGGTGGAATTTTTATCAGGATTACATTGAATCTGTATATCAATGTGGGTAGAATTGACATCTTAATGATATTTAGTCTTAACAATCTGTGAGCATGGAATGTTCTTCCATTTAGGTCTTTTTAAATTTTCTTTTAATAATGCATTATAGTTTTCTGAATACATGTGCTTTACACCCTTGGTTAAGTTTATTCCTAATTATTCGATTATTTTAGTTATTGTTGTAAGTGAAATTTTTTTCCCTGACTTCCTCCTCAAATTGCACATTACTGGTGTCTTTTAAAGTCTTATTTCATCTGATATAAGTACATCTACTATGGATTTTGTGTGTGTGTATGTGGTTGCTGCGTGCATGGAATATCTTTTTTTTAGCCTTTCACTTTCCATCTATTAGTATAGCTGGGTCTAAAGTGAGTCTCTTGCAGACAGCATATAGGTGACTCATATTTTCTTATCTATTCTGCCAGTCTGTGTCTTTTGATTGGGGAGTTTAGTCCACTAACATTCAATGTTATTACTTTAAAGGCAGTTTTTATTTCACCCATTTCGACATCTGAGTTTTATCTGTCATATTTTATTTTCACTGCACTTTTGAGACTTTTAGTTACTTTTACTGATATAATCTTCATTTCTAGACTCTTCCAAGCCTCTCCCTCCTGCCTTTTCTTTTCAGATTGTAGCACACCCTTTAATGTTTCCTGAAAAGTCAATCTCTTGGTTATAAACTCTCAGATTCTGTTTATCTGTGAATATTCTAAACACACCCTCATTTTTGAAAGACAGCCTTGCCAGATATAAGATTCTTGGCTGGAAGTTTTTCTCTTGCAGTGTCTTAAATATATAACACCACTGTCTTCTTCCCTCTGTGGTTTCAGATGAGAAATTGGCACTTAATCTTATTGGGTATCCCTTATATGTTATGCATTGCTTTTCTCCTGCTGCTTTCAGAATTCTCTCTTTGTCTTTGGCATTTGATATTCTGATTAGTATGTTTCTCAGAGTTGGCCTATTCAGATTTATTCGGATGAGAGTACATTGTGCTTCTTGGACACAGATATCTATGTCCTTAAATAAGATTGGGAAATTTTCTACCATTATTTCTTCAGGTATTCCTTCTGTCCTTTTTCCCTTCTCTTCTCCTTTGGGGACACCCATGACACGTATGTTTGCACATCTTTTGGTGTCATTTAGTTCCCTGAGACCTTGGTCAGTTTTTTCCATTCATTTTTTCATCTCTTCTTTTGTATGTTCATTTTTGTAGGCCATTTCTTCAAGCTCACCAATCCTTTCTTCTGCCTACTCAAATCTGCTATTATATGATTCCAGTATATTTTAAATTTCATTTATTGCATCTTTTATTCTTGTAAGATCTGGTATTTTTCTATGTATGATTTCAAATTCTTATTTGTGCTCATCCAATATCTTCTTAATATCCTTATTCTTTTTATACATCTCATTAAATTTATTAAGGAGATTTGTTTCAACATCTGTGATGAGTTGTCTCCATTCCTTTATGTCATCTGGAGACTTACCTTATTCCTTTAACTGGGCAAGATCTTCCTGTTTCTTGGTGTGGATTGTAATTTGTTTTTGGTTTCTAGGCATCTGGCTTACTAGATGTATTTATTCTGGGTGCAAGTTTCTCTTTAGGACTTTCTTGCCTTTCTCCTTTGCTGGTTGTGTAGTAGATGCTGAGGATGTAACCGGTGCTGGAAGCTGTAGAGTCTCAAGCTGCCTGCTTTGCCCCAGGGACCAATGAAGCTTATTCTAACCTTTTTCCTTTACCAGAGGTAAGGATAAAACCACAGCCATGTGTAAAAATCCAAGTTGTGCAGGTCTAGACTATAGTTATCCAGAGAGAATGATGAAGCTTCATGCTCCTTCCTCTCCTGCCTGGGATGGGGATGGAGCTGCAGGTGTGGGCAGCAATCTATGCAGTGCAAGTCCAAGATGACCACAGTTGCCCTGGTAGACTTCTGATTTTCAGTTGGTGCCAGCCAAAGGTACCTGCAGGTACCCACGGGCTGGTGCAGGACCCCCCAGCTTCCTGCCAGAGATGGAGCTAAAGCCTAGGCGAGGGCTGCAGTCCCATCTAGGTGAAAAGCTGGTCCCTATGGTCACTGTGATTTTTAGTCAGCCTTGTTTCTGACTTGGACAGGTTCAAACTTTACCTGTTATTATGCTTATACTTTAACCAGCTGAATTTACTAATTAGTAGCTGCAGTCAGTGGCTAAGTGTCTATTCCTCCCCTGTTTTTGGGAAATGACGCTTCCAATTCCAGCCACAGAATAGCTCCTGGGGCAGCTTGAGGGGCCAGAGTAGAATGATCACCGGCTTCCACGGTGGGCCTGTAACTTCCCTGCAGAGGCTGGTGCAGGTCCCCACAGCTTCCTCCCTGCTGGAGGTGACACTGGGACCTAGTCTAAAGCTGCAATCTGACCTGGATGGGAAGAAGCTAGTCCCCACCATTACTGGGATTCTCACTCCGCCCCGCTTCCCCTCATGCCAGGAGTGGAGTTAAGATGGTGGCTCCCGGCCTCTTTCTGACCTGGACAGGCTCAAACCTTAGCTGTTCTCAGGATCATACTGTAGCTCGCTGAATGTACTCATCAGTCGCTGAAGTTGGTGCCTAACTGTCTCTTCCCCATTTTGAGGAAGTGGAGCTTTCTATTCCAGCCACGGAACAGCTCCCAAGGCGACTTGTACCTCCAGTGGAGGATGGGCACCAGCCTCCTTGGCATGGAGCACTCTACTTACGAGTCTTCTCTACAGATGGGCAGTCTCCTTCTTCCAGTCCTTCAAGGATGTGGCAGGATGCTCTTCTGGTCTCCTGGATCCCCCAAACAGGTGCTTTAGATAGCTTTGGGTGATTACTAACTGCCCTGTAGCAATGCGCTGACTCTAGTAGCGCCTTACTCTGTCACCATCTTGCTGGTTGTCCCCCACTCTACTTTTTTTTTTTTTTTTTAATTTTTTAATTTTTTATTGACTTTGTAATAATATTACATTAAAAATATATATGTGAGGTCCCATTCAACCCCACCCCCCCACCCCCCCTCTCCCCCCCCCCAACAACACTCGTTCCCATCATCATGACACATCCATTGGATTTGGTAAGTACATCTTTGGGCACCTCTGCACCTCATATACATTGGTTCACATCATGGCCCATACTCTCCTCTATTCCATCATGTAGGCCCTGTGAGGATTTACAATGTCCGGTGATTACCTCTGAAGCACCATCCAGGGCAGCTCCATGTCCCGAAGACGCCTCCACCTCTCATCTCTTCCTGCCTTTCCCCATACCCTTTGTCCATTATGTCCACTTTTCCCAATCCAATGCCACCTCTTCTATGTGGACACTGGATTGGTTGTGTCCATTGCACCTTTATGTCAAGAGGAGGCTCAGATTCCACCTGGATGCTGGATGCAATCCTCCCATTTTCAGTTGTAATCACTCTAGGCTCCATGGTGTGGTGGTTGTCCTTCTTCACCTCCATCTTAGCTGAGTGTGGTAAGTCCAATAAATCAGATTGTAGGTGCTGGAGTCTGTTGAGGCTCAGGATCTGGCTATCACATTGTCAGTCCAGAGATTCAAATCCCCTAAATATATCTTAAACCCCAACATTAACTGCACCTCCAGCACATTAGCATGAAAGTCTTATGAAGGGAGATCCCATCTGAGTCCAGATTCATCACACATAAACACCATTTCCAAAGAGGGGCCATCTGCCCTGGTAGTTAACCCCATCGGCCATGACCATAACTCCCATGGGTCTCTTTAGCCCTCAAAGGAACCAATATCTGGGGGTTGTATCTGCTTTATCTGTCTCTCTGACTCTGCTCAGTTGTGCATGAGGGCAAACCTTCTGCCAGCCTCCAGACTCTTTTTTAGAAACTCGTAGCCATATAAACTCATTTCTCCTTTCCATTTCCCCCTTACTTTAGGTCAAACAGCATTTTAAAGTCATGGTATTTTATGTAGACATGGATATTCTGCTGATCCGCATTGAACCTTCCGTATAAGGTCATTTTCCAGTTGCATCATCAGTTGGTAGTTGATAGTGGTCCCTCGTTGCCAGGGAGGCTCATCCCCGGGTGTCATGTCCCACGCTGGGGGGAAGGCATTGCATTTACATGCTGAGTTTGGCTTCGAGACTGGCCACATTTGAGTAACATGAAGGCTGACAGAAGGAAATTCCCAGGCACAAAGTTGCTCTAGGCCTTGTTATTATTTTGGGTTTATCAGCTCACAAGCATAGTCATTAGTATCAGGGGCTCACTGTTGAACCCTCACTCCCTCCCGGTCCCCACCACTGTACCTGGGAGACTGTCGCTGCTCCCCTAGGGACCACGACAGAGCACCACTGGCCAGGAACCCAGTACCCCCCCTACTGTGGTTTTTAATTGTTGCCACTATGAGTATATCCAAACATTACCATGCACCCTGGACATATGTTCTGTACAGCTCCCTGTCAGTCATATATCACCTGTCATTGGTATCCCATACCAGTATCCCTCCATTGCCATTGTTGAAACACTCTGTGATCCAGAACTCCCCGAAATTTGAAGCCCAATATAATGTCATGGTCCCTTACTAGGGAATGGCATATAGCGATGAGTTTAAAGGATAGATAAAGAACTTGGATAAAGTTAGATAAAGAACTTAGATAAAGAATGTTGACTTGAAAAAATTCCACATCCTATTTTTTTCCTTTCCCCCCCCCCCCCCCCTAATTATTCAGCTTTTCTTCACAGGAGTCCTAGACCACAGCAATGTATATATATAATATACAGCACTCCCACACATCCACCAGAAAACCTTTTCCCTTCCACAGTGATACTCTTACGCCCTATTCATATCATATTTACTTAAAGTGATGTACAGAGTCTGAGACATTAGCTTTCTAACAAGGTGACATCTGTGTTTACATTATGGTGCATACTTTAGGATACACAGTTCTTTACATTTTTAGTTATCCTATGTTTTACATTATGGTTTACATTATCAGTCTGTCATCTCCTATATGTTATGGTGTAATATTACATGTTTTATATCCATCCTTGTGTACTCTCAAGAAACTCCTCTCTTACCCCCCATTTACTTTGGTTCCACACATTTAACGTCCATTTTCCCTTCCACCTTGGTGCCCTCAGTGATAGCCAACCTCCGTTTCCTGAGGAGCCACTTCCAGAGATAGATGGAATAGTGTTCAGGGCCTAACTTGCTCAACTGCCCCAATGCCCTGGGAGCCACCCTTTCTCTCGAGGGATACAGTTCCCTCTATTGGATGGCATTAGTCCTCCCCAGGATCCCCACTCTACTTTTTGATACATTTTAAATGCCCAGTGGTTTTACATTTGCGGGAAAAGATGGTATTAATATATTCTTTAAAATATTTAAATAAACAGAGTGATGTCAGCAAAAATGACATTTGGAGTAGAAAACTCCAAAAGCCTATCCCTTCACAAAAGTAGTAAATAAATTGGTAAAACTTGCCAGAATAAACTTTAGCCGAACTCTGGAAACTAAACAAAAGTTTTCAGCAACTTAGCCTCAGGAAGAGAGATTTGTGGTGTTTTAACTTACCCTGATCTCATCCCCCATTATGCAGCTTGGTGGTAGCTTCAAAGACATCAGCCCACATTCCCAGTATATGCTCCCAGTAACAGAGGAAGCAGAATAGGCATTATTCTTATATAACTGGGGTTGTTTGTTTTACCCCATAAGTTGCCGGTTGGGGTAAACAACAGACAAACCAAAATTCTTGGGAGGAAATGCTGAGGAATGAGATGCTTTAGGGAATAAAAGCTTTGTAAAGATATGGGAAGGCTCTAAATTCTTACTCCCTCTGATCTCAGGCTTAGGGTGGACAGGAAATGCAAGCTAAGTCAGAATGGTAAATTGCCTGGGTGAGAGTTGAAGGCATCCCCAACACACACATATGGAGCCCATCTGCAAAGACTGAGTTTTTAATTGTTGATATTGTTCATTTGTACACCAATGTTCATAGCAACATTATTCACAATTGCTAAAATGTGGAAACAACTCAGGGGTTCATCAACAGATGAATGGATAAACAAAATGTGTTATAAGCATATGATGGAATATTATCCAGCTGTATGAAAAATGAAGTTGCAATGCATATGACAACATAGATGAATCTTGAGGACATTATGTTTAAACAAGCCAGATACAAAAGAACAAATAATGTACAATCTCACCAATATGAACTAAATATAATGAACAAAGTCATGGAGTTAATAGCTAGAAGATTGATCACTAGAAGATAAAAGGAGGATAAAGAATGGGGAGCAGAGGCTTAATTTGTGCAGAATTTGTAATAAGGTTAATTGTAAATGCTTAGAATTGGGTAGAGGTGATGATAGCCCATTACAAGGAATGTAATTAGCAGTGCAAATATGGGGATATGATTGTGGTTGAAAGGGAAAGTTTAGGGTTGTATATATTACTAGAAGAAAAGCTAAAGGACGGGAAGCAGATTTGGCTCAACAGATAGAATGTCCGCCTACCACATGGGAGGTCCAGGGTTCAAACCTAGGGCCTCCTGACCCATGTGGTGAGCTGGCCCACGTACAGTGCTGATGCGCTCAAGGAGTACCCTGCCATGCAGGAGTGTCCCCCGCATAGGGGAGCCATGTGCAAGGAGCACGCCCCATAAGGAGAGCCACCCTGCATGAAGAAAGCGCAGCCTGCCCAGGTGTGGCACCGCACACACGGAGAGCTGACTCAGCAAGATGATGCAACAAAAAAAGAGACACAGATTCCCAGTGCTGCTGACAAGAATCCAAGCAGACACAGAAGAGCACACAGCGAATGGACACAGAGAGCAGACAATGGGGTGAAGAGAGAAATAAATAAAAAATTTTAAAAAGCTAAAGGATGAAGCATAGGACTGTATATCATAGTTAACCCTGGTGCAGACGATGACTATGGTTATAGTACAAAGATAAGAATGTTCTTACATGAATCAGAATAAACATATGTTGGTATTACAAGATGTTAATAATAGGGTGATATCTGAGCTAAAATGCATCTAAAACAATCTATGGACTGTAGTGAATAGTAATATATTAATATTTTCATCAATTATAAAAAGAGAATTATCCTAAGTGACAGTAACAAGACACAAAATGCTGTGTATTATTTGATTCCATTTATATAAATTATAAATATAAATAAATTTATAGAGATGGAATCAGATTAGTGGATATGTATGGCAGGGGATGGATAGAGGGATTGAGAGGTAACTACTAAGGGGTGTTTTTTTTTCTTTTTAGAGTAATGAAAATGCTCTAATATTGATTGTGGTGATGAATGCACAACTCTGATTGTGTGGCATTTGGATATAGCTGAATAAAATTGCTATAAAAAAACCCCACAACATGCCAGTATTTACGGGACACAGCAAAGGCATGCTCAGAGGGAAATTTGTATCTCTAAATCCCTGCATTAGAAAAGAAGAAACATCACAAATCAATAACCAAATTTCACACCTATAGAAACCAGAGTAAGATCAAAGTAAACCCAAAGTTAGTAGAAGGAAAGAAAGAGTAAAGATTAAATTCAAGATAAATGAAATTGAGAATAGAAAAATAACAGTCAACAAAACCAAAAGTTGTTTTTTGAAAAGATTAATAAAATTGACAAAGCCTTTAGCCAGCCTTACAAAGAAATAGAGTGAATACACACACAAAAAAACACTAAAATCAGGAATGAAAATGGGGACAGTACTACTCAACTAACAGATATAAAAAGAATTATAAGAAGATACTATGCAAAACTATGCCAACAAATTAGAAATCCTGGATGAAATGAACAAATTCCTTGAAACATACAAATGACCTAATCTGACATAAGGAGAGATAGAAAATGTCAGCAGACCTATAACAAGAGGGATAATCAGTAATTAAAAACCTCCCAGGAAAGGGACCCTGGCTCAATCAGTTGGGCTCCCGTCTCCCATATGGGAGGCCCTGGATTCTCGTCCTGGGACCTCCTTGTGCAGGCAGGCTCGCCCACATGCCACAGAGTGCCGCAAGGACCGCGGAAAGCCAACTCAGCAAGGTGACGCACCAAAAAAAGGGAGACAAGCAAAAAACACACAGAAGAGTGTGCAGGGAATAGACACAGAGAGCAGACAACAAGCAAGCCACAAGGTGGTAGTGGGGGGGGGATAAATAAAAAAACAAACAAACAAACTTCTCAACAAAGAAAAGTCCAAGACTGGATGGTTTCACTTCTAATTCTACCAAACATTTTTAAAAGATTTAATACTAATCTGTCTCAAGTAATTCAAAAATAGAAGAGGAGGGATTACTTCCTACCTCAGTCTATGAGGCCAGCATTACCCTGATACCAAAGACAGACAAAGATAGCACAAGAAAAAAAATCACAAATATCCCTTATGAATACAAATGTAAAAATCCACAACAAAATACTGTCAAAACAAATCCAACAGTATTTTGGAAGGATGATTTAACACGAGAAAATCAATATAGTACACCACATTAATAGAAAGAAAAAAAACACATTTGATCATCTCAACTGATGCAGAAAAGACAGCTGACAAAATCCGTTATCCTTTCATGTAAAAACACACAGCAAACTTTGAAGAGAATGGAACTTTTTCAACATGATGAAAAGCATTTATGAAAAACCCACTGCAAATATACTCAATGGTGAAAGATTGATCAATGGTGAAAGATTGAAAGCTTTCCCTGAGATCAAGAACAAAACATGGATGCCTATTTTCACTGTTATTCAACATTGTATTGGTAATTTTAGCCAGACCAATCAGGCAAGTGAAATAAATAATGGGTTCTGCTTTTTATGGCTGATTAATATTCCATTATATGTATATACCACATTTTATCTATCCATTCAACTGTTCTTGTGTACTAGGGTTACTTCCACCTTTTAGCTATTGTGAATAGTCTTGCTGTGAACATTGGTGTACAAATAGACCCAGATTCCTCCTATCTTGCTATTCCTCTTAAAGAGGGTTGCCCCTATATACATGGTCCAAGATGGCCCATCACAACCACAACTGGATTCCATGCAGCGAATAGAAGAAAGAGTATGAAACCTGTTATTTCTGTTCATACCCCATTGGCTAGAACTTATCTGGGCCACCTTGCTCCAAGGGATAATGGGATACAAGGAATTCAGGTCTTTGTTTTGAGTGGTCATGTGCCCAGCTAAATATTGGGATGTTTATGAAGTAGAGAGAAGGGGTCAGAAAAAATATTTGGGACAATGAGCAACTTTTACCATAGTGGGGTAGCATCTGGGGTTTCTTCTATGGCTACACTTATTAGGTTTCCAAATGGTAATTATTGCTTTCAACGATATAGCCTTTGGATTTGCAAGATCTGCTCTTAGGATATTATTTATTAATCAATCAACTAATGAAGATAGTAGGATAACTATCAAATGAAAAGTGGTGCCCTATATACATACAACCAGTCATCCCATTGGTGTAGATTGAGAAAATGTATAGGCAGCCCTCACGATGGTCACTGAGATATACATTGAGCTTTACTAAATTCACAATCTTCAAATGTTTTTTTTTTAATGAGGCAAGTAAAAGGGTTTGTTTTTGGGAGTACATCAGAAGAGTGATATAGATCCTAAACTCTCTAATCCTATTCATCAGAAGAGACTTGGTAGCCCATTGAGGAAGAGTTTTGTTCAGTCTCACCCCATGGCCTTTCCTGGTTTTTAGTCTACTGAAACACATTCCCAAATAGAAACTGAGCAAGGTGAGCCTGTTACATGCCATTGGTAGGTTGAAACATGGTCTTGCCAAAGAGTGGTCTCAACAAAGTTGGAGGGCATTGGCTGTGCTGGTATAGAATCATCATACTCTGGTCTGCCCCTTTGCTGGGGCTTGGAGGCCATCTGTTCTGCTCCACACACCCAAGTTTGTTGGGGCTGCCCCAGTTAGGCTGGCTGGGTCCCCAGGAGGGGTGCAGAATTAGAGTAAGTCTGTCTGCCCATTTTAGCAGAAAGCTGGAAAGGCAGGAGCGGCTTGCCCCTTTCCAGTGAATCCACACCTTTTATTCATAAGTCACATTCCTATTTGATTGTTGTGCACCCGACTGCCTGGAAGTGGGGGAAGTGAAGGGGATGAAAAGCAGAATCAAAATAAATGCAGTAAAGTTCCCTCCCTAGGGTGTCAAAGCCAAAATAAGTTTGCATTCTGCCCAGGTTCTTAGAGGGTATTGTGGTAACTTTAAGTAAGGGAATGTGTTCTGTGAAGGTAAAATTTGTCTTAAAATTATAAATAATTATAAAAAGTTTAATGAAGCATTGTTTAAATTAAGGCATTTAAATGGCTAATTCCAAAAAGTCTTTATTAAACAAAACCTGAATTGATAATACTACTAATAAAAGATAATTTTATAACAGGAAAACTTGTTGGTGGCCAGCCTCCCCTGCCAACTTGCTTCTAAAAAGACTGTTTCTGGTATTATATGCTACTAAGTATTTAAAGTAAAGAAAAGTTCATTATTTTAACAACCTTGTTCAGTGTTAATGGCAATTATATGTTGTAAGAAGTTTGCCTGGTAACTTAGTATGTGGGATATATGGAATGTGTTTTTATTGTTAAGGAAACAGGAGATGATTTTGTCCTAAGATAAAATGATTGATTATTGGAAAGAGTAGAGTGTGGGACAAAACCTAAATGAATACTGAAAGTGTAGAAGGTTCATGGAAAAGAAATTTTTATGATTTAAGTGGAGTAAGATTTAATGGGTCTGTCTATAAAGTTTTAAAAGGTTTAGTATCAAATAGTATACTAATGCAAAGATAAAAATTTTGTTCTTTCTCAAAGTCTCTCAAGTCATTAGTCTCTTTTAGTAAATGTTTCCTGATTAATCAATATACAAAGAAAATCTGTTTTATCAAAATAGATTCTTGTGCTTTAACCTCATCATTTCCTCAGTGTTTGGAAAAGAAAGGGTCTTATCGCTTTTAAAAGAACACTATGTTCTAGAAATCAAATCCTGAAAAGTAGTTTTTTATTTCAAACTAATTGCAAGAGATTTGTTCTTTTACCTTAAAAGAAAAATTAAAGTAATAGTTGAGTTCATTTAATATGTTATAAGTCGAATGAAAGGTGTTTAAAAGTGTTATAAAATTAACAGGTTTAAAAAAAATTAATAAAAACTGTAACTAAGAGTTAAGATCATTTATAAATGCATTTATATTATAAAACAGCAGAAAGATAATAACTGAAATTATAGCTGGGTGAATTTAGCCTGAAACTATTATTTAAGTGTAAATTCTAAACTAACCTTACCTTTGTTTATGTTACTTCAAGTCTAGCCTCACCCCTTGCCTTTGCCTATGGTAATTTCATAACAGCTCCTGTCCTACTGGTATTAGTAACGCTTGGATTTAAACGACCACTGGAGTTTTATTATATCCAAAAAACTGGAGGAAATAAAAAGGGAGGGGGGGGGAGAAGTCTCCTACCTTGATGGTCAGTGTTCCTAAGAGTGGCAATTCATGAGAGAAACCAGTCTGTCTCCCTGAGGCTTCAAATAGCCTCAGTAAATATACATAGAATTAATCTTGTTGCTTATCCAAAATTCTGCTAAATATATAAAGTTCTGAAACAAAAAATAATGCTAAAGCATTGAGAACATTTCGGTTACAATCCATTAATTAAGAAGGAAAATTCTTGTATAAAACTGCATCATCATAGTGTAAAACTGCACAGTCATAGTGCAAATTAAAAAAAGTTTCAGGAGTTTTTGAAATGTTTTGCAGTCACACTTATTTGTAAAAAATAGAAGTTTTAAGTACTAAAGTTATGTTTTTGTGTCAAACTATTCATGTCTGCCTATTTGCTCAAATTGTTAAAGTTAAATATGCAGTTATATAAGTAATATATATTTCTGGACCCCAAATTAAGCTAAACAGTATATAAAATAATGCAAATTATAAGTAACATCAATGAGTTGTGTTTCTGTGTCTAAATCTATTTGTGTCTACCGTTTGCTCAGTGCATGTCTTCACAGATCAGGATGATAGTATCAAATTAACAAGTGAGAATTCTTTAAAAAATTCTATTCGAATTGTTAAAAATTAAATATACAGTTATATATGTGAATAAATATTCTTGGAGCCCAAATTAGACTAAGCAGGATGAAAAAGTCATATAAAAATCTGATTATAAAACTATTGGGAAAAGGCCTCCTCTTTGCAAGAGCTTTGAAGGCAAACTAGGTGTGGCAGATTAAACCTATCTACTAGGCTAAGGAAATAAGAATCAGGTTGCCCTGTAATTTCCCAGTTCAAACCTTTTGTCAGCCATAAAATATAAAAAACAAAAATTAGTTTAGTTTTCACATAAAAGAAGAAAATATTGATTAATGTAACCTGGCAGCCTACTGCCTCAGTCTCCCACTCCCAGGTTAAACAGCAACAAAGGAAACCAGTTTAAGTCAGTCCTACAGGCAATAAAAGATGCCCAAGAAAGAGCAATGTCAATACCAATTCAGCACTAAATTCCATTCCTTATTTGACAAAGGGGAGCAAGTAAAAACTAAAATGGTTAGAATGTAATGGAGGAAGCGGTTAAATCACAATTAAATCACAAATTTTGCACAGGAAAGTTAGATCTTCTCAGATAGGCTGTAACTTCTGAAGTATCCAATCTATAGAAAAACAAGAAAAGCTCATGTGCTAGGCTTAGGGGTATAAACTGTGTCATTTTCCTTTGGTCAGGGCACAAGCCATGTTTTCTGGTTGTGCGTCCCTTCTTGCAAGATTGAAAATAAATTCTTTTTTTTCTCCACAATCGGGTGAGCCTTATTTTCTTCTAGACGAAGATTTCTTTCCAACAAAAATAAAGATAATTAGTGGCACTGTTGACAAATTTCAGTAAGTAAAGTCCATAAAAACTATGGAGAGATCTTTCCTGGATTATGATTAAACAAATTAAGTAATTGTGTAATGTGTTTTGAAACCTGGTAATCAATGTGCTTTTAAAAAATTATTCATTTTCATAACTTAAACAGGAAAAGTTTTAGCTTCCTGTAAAGATAAAAAGAGAACATTCCTTGCATAAACTATAATGGTTTCAATTTTATTTAGCCTAAGTGTAATCTCCCATAGTTAATTTATAAACTAAATTAACATTATACGTATAAAATCTTTAAAGTAATAGAAATTGTAAGTTCACATTGGTGAAATTAGGCTAAAGAAAAAGATTGTAGATATGCTCTCTTAAAGAAATAAAGTAAATTTCTTTAGTTAGTAATTATAATTTACTGTTTATTTAAATGTAAAGTAACTAGTCAATGTGGTTGTAGTCAGTTATAAAAAGTTTGTAAAACATCTTCCAAACTGAAAACATTTAAATAATTCTAGTTCTAGAAGTCATTGTTAACTAAAAGCTTGGATTGGTATTGGTTGCAAAAAATAACTTGGTGGTAATAAAACCTGTCTGAAGGTCACTGCAAGGTACATATTTAAGTAAATGGTAATAAAAAGTTATCTTGATTCTATTGGGAATCTTCTGTTTTCATTTTAACAATGAAAAATTATTTTTTCCCTTTATTACTAAAGTAAAGTACCTACTGTTATCTTCATGGTAAAATTGTGTAAGTAAACAAGTCATTTAATATATGATGTGTTGCATTAAATTGTTTAAAATATATATAAACTTTAACATTGTCAAACTCTTTTGTGCATTCACACCAGGCCTTGAATACATTGCAGGTTGCCTCTCCATGTGAGTTATTGGCTAGGCTGGTCTCTGACCTCTCAATTAAAAATATTTGCTATATCAGCCTCTGGTTCTGCTCCTGAAGTCAATGGAAACTACGTTGCAGTTTCAAGCTCCTGTAGCAGCCAATGATGACTCCGTACAGCCAAGTGTACAATGGATATCGTCTCCAGACTGGCACTGTTCCATAGTGCCAGAGAGCACTATGCACCAGGCTAGTAGAATACTGGAAAATCTCTCTAAGATCAACAATGCTGCGACTTGCTCACTGCATGAAGAACATGCTAAGTGGAGCCATGATACCAGGATACTGTAAGTAAAACTTAAACACAATTGGCATTATGGCCAGCTCTCATGGAGAAATAATGTAAAGTATTACAAACTTGAAACTTAAAACTAATAATTGCAACTCTGAATCCTTATGCATTAAGTAATACATTAGTTAATATTAAGTGCTGTACTTTTATCCTGTACTAAATATATGCCTAATAATTATAATGTTATCTTTTCTATTTTGAATCAAGTTCAAAAGTATATTATACATGTCAGATTCCTAATAAATTCATTTTCTAAACAGTTAATAAACATGTCTATAGAATAAGGTGGCAATCTCAGCCAGGCTCAGTGAACTTACTATTCTACTGTCCTCTACTGTGTAGCAAAAATGAAGCTTGCTTGCTAATAATGAGTCACCTATTGAACAAGTCAAAATTACCAGAAATTGTACAATTAAAACCAAAATATTTTTAAAAAAAACCTTTATTCTGTAGTTCTGATCACTCCCACAGCTAAAACTAAGAAATGAAACCAATTGCCCAAAGGGTGCCAGTTCACCAGGAGCATCTGACAGAGCACATGAGTGCCAGTCATTAAACAGCTTGAAATGTGTCTTCAAACAAAGCTAATTATCTATTGCAATTTCTCTCTAAAAATAAATAAGTAGAAAATATATATATATACTGTTCCCACCAGCTTTTAAAAATGGGTGCCATCTTTATAGGCACCTAACCTTGTCTACCTCTGTAATCCAATGTCCTCTTTTAAAAACAGGTATTCCAAATTTTTAATTAAGTTTGTTTCTTTCAGAATGAACATCTTATTAACCATATGAAAACTTCATCCAACTTCATACAGAATGCCAGCTCCATCTTCCTCCAGTTAAAATAAAATAAGAGTTTTACACCTTGTTATGCAATGACTATAGCCCATGGCCAGCAGGAAGCAGTTACAGAAAAGAGATCATCTCCCTTCAGCACCCCTTTCAGATTAAAGGTGTAAACTCTTTAAGGGTAAAACAAAATTTTTAAATAGATGGATCTGGAGCCTGACTGGAAATCCACGTGAGTGCCGGTGGGCCCAGGATGACTGCAGGGGGGCCCCCACCCCAGGATTCTGCTGTCCAGAATAAAAACTTCTAAACTTCTAAAAACAAAGTCCTAGATGCTACACTAAAGATTGATAAATATTCAATCAAAACAACAAACAGCCATCCACCTCAAAGCTCCAACAATAATTATGCCAAAGCTTAGCAAGTTAAACTTTGGCAAAGGGGGGAAATTATGTGGGCTATTGGTGGGAGGCTCTTTGTCTCTTAAGAGATAACCTAAACTATCTGTGACTTGTGGGTGTGGGATGATAAGAGGCTGCAGTCCTGCCCTTGGTGACCATGGCAACAGGAAACAGTTTAACAATGCAAGGTCTATAAATTTTAAGTATTCAGGGGAAATGCAAACAAAATATGCTAAAAGCTTATCTAGAATGCCTGAAGTCCATGCTAAAAGCTTACCTAAGATGTGGAAGATACATGTGCTAATTCAAGCCTATTGAGAACTGAAACAAAAGGACCATTTAAACTTTACCCTCTGTAGAAAAGAAACTCGAAATTCTTGTTCGGGGCTCGGGTTTGCAACAGGAAGCTCCCAAGTCCAGCCGGCCATCAATAAACATTTTTCCTTCTCAAAATCAAAGAAACAAAAAGAAATATAGAATCATCATAGTTGGCTCCTGCTTGTGTCTACACCCCTTTTTTCAATCACAATGCTTATAGCTGGGAGAGGCCTCAAAAATTTATCTGTCCCAGTGTCTTATTTATACTCTATCTTAATGGAGAGGTGACTGAGATTTCCAGGGGTATGGTTAAGAGTCAGACCTGACATTGAATCCAGTTTCCATATCATCTTGGCAAGTAATTTATATCCTAGAATTTCAGTTTACTTATCTGTAGCAGTTTGATATAGTTATGAACTCCAAAAATAGATATTGGATTAAGTTTGTAATCTGGTCTGTACCTGGGCATGATTAAGTCATGATTAGGGCTTTGACTGGGCCACATCATTAAGGTGTTGAGACCTCACCCCTTGATGGGTGGGGACTCACAGATAAAAGGCATGGCAAAGGACAGAGTTGGGGGCATTTCGATGTCGGAGTTTTGATTAGAGTTTCATGCTGGAGTCTTGAGCTGGAGCCCCAGGAAGAGAGGACCTGAGCCAGGAGAAGAACACGGAGGAACAGAGCTAGCTTCTTAGATGTGGCAGAAACCCCAGGGAGAGAGACAGAGCTGTTTGCCTTATAGTCTACAGCTGACCTTGTGGAGAGAGGCAAAGTCTAGAAAGCCTCATAGTCTGGGCTTCAGGTTCAGAAGTCTCTGCCCAGAGCCATTTCCTCTTTGTACATGGGAGTTGAAACCATTTTCCCTTTCCCACTGCCACCTCAAAAAGCTTGCTGCTTTTCTTTCCAAGTCCATTTTTGTTTCTCTTTTTTCTTTTTGCTCTTTTCCAAAGGTGGAGAATTGCTCAGTGAATTACGTGCTAAGAGCCTAGCATGCTGTACCATGTAGGAAACGCAAACAGATATCGTGCTCACTTTATTTAGAACTCACAGTTTAGTAGGGAAGTCTAAAGGGTAATACTTGTTGTACCATCTACTCAGCGCCCCCACTACCTTTGGAAGTATAACTCCCCTTTTCTTGGGAATTGCTCCACATGAACACATTCTCCAATTATGTGGTTACAACAGACACCCCCATGGTTTTACATGATCAGCCTCCTTGATCATATTTGAATGTCTTGGGAGTGAGCCAGTCATAGTGACTGCACCTTAGCCCACTGTTTTTGGCTTAGGTTTGTCACCTAAGGGGCCAGCCTAATTTTATTGCACAGCATTGGTAGAGAAAGAAAAACATTTCTTGCTCCTAATGTATCCATGAGGGTTTTTCATTCCACTCACCAGGAAGAAAAAAGGTAAAGGACTTATTTATATTATCAGTGAATTTAGCAAAAGGAACTGAACATAGTGATTCAGCTGCATCAAAACATTTCTTTTTTGGGATCTACATTTCCATTAAGAAGAGCCCTGTGAGTACTGCTTGTGGTTATCAAGCGCTTCCTTTGATGGGACAATTAGATTAGTCAAGGCAGGGTAACTATTGCAAAAAAAAAATCCCAAATTTTATTGGCTTAGAGTAATTTATATTTTATTCATGTCTAGGTTATAATTTATTCATGTACAGGTTGTTGGTGGTGTGTGGGCATATTCTCTACATGTCATTTAAAAACGCTGCTCCTTCCATAATGTGAATATATCATATTCTAGGATCTCATCCTCTTCTGCATATAGCATATGGATTGCACAGGAGGTTTGTTATAAATTAGGCACTTCTTTCCAATTTCCATTAGCCAGAACTCATTACATGGCCCCATCTAATCACATGGGAAGCTGGAAAATATAGTCTAGATATGTGCCAAGAGAAAAAGGAAATAGGGTTCTTCTGTTATAATAAGTTTGTCTAATTCAGGATATTGCAGAGTATTAGCAAGTCCAGTCAGCTACAGATCTAAAGCCTATTTTTCAGTTTATTAACCTGCCTAAATCATTAAGGTGACAATTTTGATTTCTATGTTTCTGATTCCTGTGTCTATTAATTGGTTTCAAATTCATAGGGGAAGAGATGAGTTGTTTTTTTTTGAGTACCCCAAAACACCAACAGACAGGAATTTTCAAAGTAGATTTGGGAAAAGAAAATCTCTTGTGATGAAGATGTGGGACTCAGGAAATATTGGAAACCATGTTGCCTACCATGTGTAAGAACTTTATTTGCATAGCAAACTATCCTACCAGGCAAGGAGAAGCAGAGACAAATATTGCAATAGGGATATGTTTCTGTTGATGTTCTCCTCAGCTCTAGTGATTCCACAAGACTTACATGAAATACTCCAGTGTCCTTCCAACAACTTCACCATTCTACTTAAGCCAATTTTAGTTAGATGACTTGCAACCAAAGGATTTATGGCTAAGGAAGAAGACCAGAATGTTAAAAATAACTGAGGCTGACAATATCATGTGTTGATAAGGATGAGGAGCAACTGAATGCTTATGTTGCTTGTTGGAGTGTAAATTAGAACAACTGCTTGGAAAACTGATAACATCTGCTCAGACATTATCAGTGCTAAGACCTATGACCAATCAATTATAATTCTAACTATATACTCAACAGAAATAAACGCTTTATTTAGTCTAAATATACAATTTCTATAATATATAGAAAGTTTTAGTTTTCTGGGCTGATCAAGCAAATACCATGCAAAGGGATGGTTAAAACAATGGGAATGTAATGGCTCACGTTTGAGGCCAGGAAAAAGTCCAAATCAAGGCATCATTAAGGTGATGCTTTCTCTCTAAAGACTTTGGTATTCTGGGGTTTGCTGCTGGCTATCCTTGTCCCTTGGCTCCCCTGTCACATGGCAATGCACATGGCGGCTTCTCCTGGCCTCTCCCTTCTCTTCCGGATTCTGATGATGTTCAGCTTCTGGCTGCTCCCTCTGTGGCTTTCTCTTCTGTGTCTGAATTTCACTCTGCTTATAAAGGACACCAGTAACAGGACTGAGACCCATCCTGACGAGGTGTGCCACACTTTAACTGAAGTAACCTCATCAAAATGTCCTACTTACAATGGGTTCACACTCACAGGAATGGATTAAGAACATGCTTTTCTTGGGTACATACAGTTCCAAATCGCCAAAACAGAGACTACAGAATAAAAGACCTTTCCATTCTAAGGAAATCTGTATCTCTTAAAAACTAGCACTTTGAGAGAAAGTGTCATATATTACTTTTTGATTGCTGATGTAAAAAATTACCACAAACTTAGTAGCTTTAAGCAACACAAATTTATTTTCTTACAGTTCCATAGGTCAGAAGTCCAGTACAAGTCTTCCTGGTCTAAACTCAGCAAGGCTGTGTTCTTTTTAGAGACTCCAAGGGAGAATTCATTTCTTTGTCTTTTCCAACTTCTTCAGGCCACCTATATTCCTTTGCTTATGGCCCTTTTTCTGAATCTTCAAAGCCATAAATGTTGCATCTCTTTTATTATTATTCCATAGTCACAACTTCCTCTGGCCACAGCCTGGAAAGGTTCTCCATTTTTAAGGACCCATTTGATTAGATTTGACTCACATGGATAATCCTGGATAATCCCTCCATCCCAAGGTCCTTAAATCACATCTGCCAAGTCCCTTTTGACATGTAAGGTAACATATTTACTGTTTCCAGGCATAGGAATGTGTACATCTCTGAGGGACCAATATTTGGCTTAAGATGTGCCCCTTTATAAAAGAAACTAATTTCACACACCCTGTAAAGCACTAAAGCCAAATAGCTTGGAGCTAGGAGGTAGTCTACCTTTATATGTCTAAATCACGGTCATGGTGTTCCATGATTACTGGTTTTCACAGTAACTGAATCTCAGAAACCACTTAAAGGGCAAACATTTCCTCATTTGAAAAGCTTTCTTGAAGTACTTAATGAAGTGAACTGGAACATGAAAGCTGGCTTTGCCAGGCACCAATGTGCAGTTTCATAAGATAAAATTAATGAGCCCAGGAGTTTATTCAGGTTTACAAAAGAACATTTCTGTTTTTCTATGGTACCCATATTACTTGGATTATTTTTTAATAGGAAAACAACAGCAAGATAACTGTCACTTTAAATAATATTTTGTACTTGAGATGTTTGCTCAAGTGCCAAAGTGCAACAGCTTTATATAGTCCTGGTCTGGTTTGTTATACTGGAATAAGAACTCAACATCCTTCTGACAAGTAAATCATAGTCATTGCTTAAAACACAGACTACTGAACCTGAACATTTCTATTGTTCCAGCACTTGGGAGGCAAGGAGAGGGGTTAAGCATTTGAGCTGTGAAGTAATTCAGGCCTGGGTTATATCCTGCTCTTGACAGTGAGCAAATTACTGAACTACACTTCACTTTCTTCATTTGTGTAGTAAGAATAGTAAAAGTCCTTACCTCTTTAGATTGATGTATTAAATGCATTAGTGGATGTAGAGTGACTGATCTAGAGAGTAGTACACAATAAGCACACAATAAATTTGGCTATTATTAATATTATTACTTCAATGTTCCAGATATAACACTTTGCTTTAGCTGTCTACTGTTGAGTAACTCTTCATTTGTTATAACTATAGAAGTTTATTTGTGTGCTACCCCATGTTACTTTGGCGAAGCCACTTGCCTCAACACTAAACTTTGGCCTAGTTAAAAAAGCAGCTTTCCAGTCCTGGGGCATAAACTCCCCAGAGCCCAAACCTGCATCTGTGACCACCACCGATACCACCCATATACCTCACCCAGAGCCCACAGCTGGTCCCAAATGATAAGTTAACCATACCCACTGCCCTCAGACCCCCAGTCTCTTTCCATTTACATACATGTGTGCTTTAAACTAACCAATCCTTGACTCTGGCGGAAACCTGCTAACCTCCACCCTTCATCCACAATAAAGGCACAAGCCCACAGGTCCCTTTTGCTCTGCCTATGTGCTCCTCACCTGCTGGTTGAGCCAAGTGAGCTGTGAACGCCTTATGGCACCCCTCTCTCTGGGACCTGTGAGTAACAAACTATCTTTTCTTGTGCATGATGGCCTCAGCCCCCCACTATGTTGCACCTGGCCCCCACTCAGACCCAAATTTAAAACCCAACTTAACAATATGGAACATCATTTTATCCAAATTCCTGATAGTCAAGCCAACATACATTTGTACACAATATATAGTTTATGAAATCTTTTCGCCAACAGTAAAATAATTTAGAGTGTAAATTACTTTAGAAGTCATCTTATCATTGGCTCTCCAACATGAATGCACATAGTAATCACTTGGAAATCTAAAAATATTAATGTCTGGGATCCATCCCTAGAGACTGTAATATAATTGAAATAGAGTATAGGTTTGGGATTTTTCAATGATCTCTATGTGATTTTAATGTGTAGTAATTTTTGAGAACCAAGTGTGGTCCATGGACCAGCAGCTTCAGCATCAGCTGGGAGCCTGTTAGAAACGCAGAATCTCAGGCCCTACCTCAGACCTCTTGAATTAGCATCTGAATTTTAACAAGATCCCCATTGAATTCTTATGCACATTAATGTTTAAAGGCAATGAAATAATCGGACTGTGGAAGAAAAGGTTATCACCTTTCCATTGGCCACCCTTTTTAATGATAGAGCAGCAGGAGCTGGAGTCCAGGTTTTCTGACCCCAGACCAGGCTGCTTTCTATATTATCTCATTTGATCTAATTAAATAACCACAAGTGTCCTACAAAGTCAATAAGACACACGTACCATGAGCCCCATTTTATAGATAGTAAATTATGGTTCAGAGAGTTTGTTTGTCCTAGCTCATGTAGCTCAGTTAGATCATAGCTCTAGCTCAAATCCAGTCTGTATCCCCAGCAAATATTAAATCAGGGAGTTTTTTAGTACATACAAAACTTTCATATTGCCAGAATTAATTTTCTATATGTACTAGTGCTGTGATCCACCCTCTCAATGTATGAATTATTATAAAATGATTTAACACTTAGCGATCACCTATACAAATGTTTATCAGTAGTTCAATATTAGCATAATTCCAATGTGTCAATGAAAAAAAAGTACCCACTAAGATAGGGAAAACTTTACCACAACATTTAAATTAAGCAATTTAATTTAAAAAGTATAATTATAAAATTTAAGGTGTGTTTAAATTTTCGTTGGTATCTGGGACCTGAAAGGAGAAAGTTGTCAAATTCTGACTCTGTCATTTGCTAGTTATGTGATCTTGTTCAAGGTAATTCATTTTTCTAAGCCTCTATTTTGTCATCTATAAAATGTGGATAATAGGAATAACTACATCATAGGATTTTAGGAAAATTAAATTAGAGTGTGTGTTATAAACTGATTAGAAAAGTACTCAATACATCTTAGCTATTGTTTAATGACAGAGCTTCTGAGAGTTTGTGAAACACGTATGTATTACCTCACATGATCTTCAAAACAACTCTGCAAGCTTTAGTAGTTTTCATTTGACAAACAAAGAAACAGGGTTTAAAAAAGCCTTTGCAAATGGTGGCTAGGACTTGAATGTATGTCTCCCAATTACAAATATTATGGATTATATATTTGTCATATGGTTATTAATTTATTCAAACACTCTCATTGAAATATACAGACTTGAAATATTTATTTTTAAATATGGCAAAATTTAGAGTCTTAGTAACAAAGTCTTAACATATTCTACCAATTTTGATTTCATGTTCAAAGACTTAAGAAACCATTGCAACGGTGGAAAATGGCAGAGTAGGAAGCTCCAGGAATCAATCCTTCCACCAGAACAACTATTAAACAGGCAGTAAGTGTCAGAATCAACTGTTTTGAAACTTCAGAGCCTAGAAGAACACTGTGCAGCCTCCAGGTAAGAGTGGAAGGAAGACGTTGGTAAATTGCATTAAATACCTATGAGTTCCACCCTCCTTACAGTGGCTACTGTCACCCATCCCCCAGCCTCATGGCAGGCATCAGTGAAATACTCAATCCCACTTGCTGGTGCCAGGGTAGGATATAAGGATCTAGTTCCCCAAGATCTGAGGTGTACAGTCTTATCACTGGTCACTGCTTTTTTTTTTAAGGAAGTACCAGGGATTGAACCCGGGACCTCATACATGGGAAGCAGGCACGCAAACACTGAACTACATCTACTCCCCAGATTACTGCTTTTGATTGGCTATTTCAGATTGCTGGAGGCCTGGCTTTGAAGGCAGACATTGTTCCAATCCATCTCAAACAAAAGCAGCAGAGGAGATTTAAAAGCAGTTCTCTTCCTCAAAACTATGGAAAACGTTATAGGGCTGCATCTACTGGGCTAGTGCTAAATCAAGAAAACATAACTTCAAAGAACCATAGGAGAAAATCCTGGCATCCTTATTGGTGCCTCCCTCACCCTCTCCCCAGGGCAGTGTGAAGTCAGCAGTGCTCCCTTTGTGGGGACACCCTCCTTCCAGCTGGGAAAAGACTGACTGGGAAACTGCTCTCCTGCTTGCCCCACTTCCCAGAATTAGTCATCCATGCAAAAGCAGTTTGAGATAGGGAAAGCTAGGTAAGAAACAATTGAGTCAGATGGCCTGGGGCAAAGTTTTACCTGCTTTAATTCCTATGATAGAGACCTGGGAGAGGTAGAATGTCTGTTTCATAGGGAGTAGAGAGGGCATTCAAATTCCTGCAAACAGAAGAACTGCAAAGGCCATTAACAAGCACAAGCCTAGGACAAGACATAAGCCCAGAAAAGACAGGAAGGATCCTGCACTTTGCCTTTGCACTGGGCATACCTTCTTGATAGTAGGGCTAAACTCTGAAGGAGAACACAAGACAAAGAAAAGCCAATTTGGAAGGACTGTGAAAGGTGTTTTATGTTTTGGTTAGTTTGGTTTTGTTACATCCTGACACTCAAGAAAATCTGTCATCTCACTAACTGGATACAAACTCAAAAAACAGCTCGGCACTAAATCCAGAGTTAACATTTTAAAATACTAAAAAGCATAGTATGCAAAAAATATGACAAGATAAACAAACAGGAAATAATGGCTCATCCAAAGGAAGAGGATAAAAATCCAGAATATGTCAATGAAGAACAGACTGTGCTATATTGGACAAAGACTTTTTTTTAAAATGATCTTCAATATGTCCAAGGAGATGAAGGAAAATACACAGAAAGAACTAAAGGACATCAAGAAAGCAATAAATTAAAATATGAGGATCTCAATAAAGAGACAGAAATTTTAAAGAGGAACCAAATAGAATTACTGGAGTTGGAGGGCACAATATCTGAAATGAAAAATTTCCAGGAGGGTGTTAACAGCAGACTGGAGCTGGTAGAAGAAAGAATCAGTGAATTTGAAGGAAATACAATTGAAATGAATCTGACTGAATCAGAAAGAAAAAAATAAGAGAAAGGAAACATAGCCAAATGAACCTATGGGATACCACCAAGCATATTAATAGATGCAATATGGGAGTCCTAGAGAGAAAAGAGGAGTGAAAGGAGCAAAAGGAATATTCAAAGAAATAATGACAGAAAGCCTCCCAAACCAGGCAAAAAATGTGAATGTGCATATCCAAGAAGCCCAGTGAACATCAAACAGGATAAACTTAAAGAGAAATATGCCAAGGCACATGGTGCTCAACCTGTCAAATGAAAAGGACAAGGAGACAGTTCTGAAAGCTGCAAGAGAAAGGCAAAGGAGTTATGTACAAGGGAGTCCCAATTGGCTTAAGTGTTGAATTATCATTAGAAATCATGGAGGTAAGGAGGTAATGGGTTGAAATACTTAAAGTGTTGAGAGAAAACAATTATTAAACAATACTTTTATACCTGGTGAGACTTTCTTTCAAAAATGAGGGAGAGATTAAGACATTCCCAGATAATAAAAAACTGAGGGAGTTCATTACCACTAGACCTGTCCTACAAACAATGCTAAAGGGAGTTCTTCTGACTGAAAGGAAAGGATATCAGACTGTGATAAAAAGTGGCATAAAGAAAAAATGAATCTGGTAAAGGTAACCATTTGTGTACTTATAAATATCAGTACTACTGTATTCTATTCTTTGGTATGTAACTTCACATCTTTCTTACAGGTGCTAAAATGCAAATGCATAAATGTAATGCTAAACCTCCAATTTTGGATATACAACATACAAAGATATAATTAGTAACAAGTACTAAAAAATGCTGAGAGACAGAGTAGTATAGGAAAAGTATATATGTATGCTACTGAAGTCAAACCAATAAGGTTGTTACATATTTAGAATGTTAAATTGTAACTCCATCATAACCACAAGAAAAATATAGGAAAAATTTGTCCAGATAGAAATGAGAAGGCAGTCAATAGGATATAACAAAAAAAAACCCTCAAATACATATAAAAGTTGGCATTAATGGAAGAATTGAGGGTCAAAATGGCATAAGACCTACAAAGACTAAATATCAAAATGGCAGAAGAAAGTCCTGCATTACCAGTTGTTACTATAAATGTAAATGGATTAAACTCTCCAGTCAAAAGGCAAATATTGGCAGAATGGATTTAGAAACTACAACCTAACTATCAGCTGTTTAAAAGAGAAACATGTTAAGTTCAAAGACATTTGCAGGTTGAATGTGAAAGGATGGAAAAAATACACCATGCAAGTAGTAACCAAAAGAGAGCAGAGGTAGCTAAATCAGATAACAGATAAAGTAGACTTTAAGTAAAAAACTGTTACAGGGAAAAATAAAGTCATTACATACTGCTAAAGAGGTCAATTAAACAAAAACATGTAACAATTATAAATATATATGTACCTAAAAGCATAGCGCCAAAACATATGATACAAATATTGACAGATTTGACAGGAGAAAGAGGAAGTTCTACATGCATTTTAAGAGACTTTAATATACCATTATCAACAAGGATAGAACATCCAGAAAGAAGATAAATAAAGAAATAGAAGATTTGAACAATACTTCAAACCAACTAGCATACATATATAAAACACTTTGTCCAACAGCAGCAGAATACACATTCTTCTCCAGTGCACATGGATCATTCTTTAGGATAGTTTATATGTTCAGTCACAAAACAAGTCTCAATAAATTAAAAAATATTGAAATCATACAACACATCTCCTTGACTACAAGGTAATGAAATTAGAAATTAATAACAGAGGAAGAAATGGAAAATTCACAAATATGTTGATATCAAACATCATACTCAAACAATCAATGAGGTGAATGAAAATATAAACATAATGTACTAAAACTTATGGAATGAAGCAAAGATAGTACTGAGAGGGAAATTTGTAGCTCTAAATGCTTATATTAGCAAAGAAGTTAGGTCTCAAATCAGAAACCTAACCTCAAAAATGGAGGATCTAGAAAAGAAGAGAAAACTAAACCTGAAGTGGGCATAAGGAAGGAAATAACAAAGATTGGACTTGAGATAAATGAAAAGATAATTAAAAATAGAGAAAATCAGGGAAGGGCAAGATGCCAGCAGAGTAAGGAGCTCCAAGAGTCAGCTCGTGCTTCAGGGCAGTTAGTAATCACCCAGAACTATCTAAAGCATCCGTTTGTGGGGTGCTTCTACAATGAAGATTCATGAGTAGAGCACTCCATGCCATGGAAACTAGTGCCTATCCTCCACTGGCAGTGCAAGGCACCTGGGAAGCTATTCCATGGCTGGAGTTGGAAGCCCCATTTCCTAAAAACAGTGGAGGAAAAGACGGTTTGCCACCAACCTCAGCTACTGATTAGTAAATTTGGCTGGCTATGTATAATTCTATGAAGAAGCCAGTGTGGATCAGTGGTTGAGCACCAGCTTCCCACATACAAGGTTCTGGGTTCAATCCCTGGCCCCAGTATCTAAAAAGAAAAAGAAAAAGAACAGCTAAAAGTTTAAACCTGTCCAAGTCAGAAAGAGGCTGGTAGCTGCCATTTAACTCCACCCCTGTCAGGAGGGGAAACAGGGTTGATTGAAAATAGTAACTGTAGGGACCAGCTTCTTTCCACCCAGATTGGATTGCAGCCCCAGCCTAAACCCCAGCCCCATCTCTGGCAGGGAGGAATTTGAGGGGGCCTGCACCAACCTCTCCAAGCAACTGCAAGCACTTTTGGAAGCACAGATTGGATACTAAGACAACTGTAGTTCCATCCCCACATCCCTATAGAATAGGAGGGGAGCTGTGTTTCCTCAGCCTCTCAGGGCAACTGCAGGTGCTTTTGGCCCATACAGTCTGGTTTGTTAAATGCCTGGGACTCCACCCCTGACTCCCCATAAGATAAGAGGGGACTGGTGTTCCTTCAGCCTCTCTGGGCAACTGCAGGTGCTTTCAATCCACACAGACTGGATATTTGGACATCTGTAGCTCCATCTCTGCCCCCATTAGGATATGAGGGAGTAGTATTTCCTCAGCCTCTGCACAACTGAAGGTGCTTTTGGCATGCATGGACTAGTTTTTGGGCAACTGTGGTTCCATTCTCACCCCTTAAAGGTCAGAAGGGACAGTATTCCCTCAGCCTTTTGGCAACTGCAGGCACTTTTGGCCCACAAGGATTAGATTGATTGGCACTCTGGATGGTCCACCCCCACCCCTGCCAGGGGAGGACAGGGCTGGAGGTACCTGGTCAAATGCAGGCAGTCTTGACTTGGACAGCTTAGTTTGCTGCCTGAACCTGAAACTCCATCCCCACTCAGGTAGGGGAGGAAGGGGACCAGACTAATGAACAAACTAAAAAAGGAGAAGGAGATGTAGAACATGGAATAACTAATCAAGGATGGCTGAACAAATATCATGGATCACCTTTAAAAAGTGAAGGAAGAGATAAAGGATGTTAAGAAGACACTGGGGGAACATACAGAAGAAATCATAAACATACATACAATGATCACAGATCTGATGATGATGAAAGGCAAAATGCAAGAAATTAAAAATACACTAGAAGCACATAACAGCAAATTTGAACAGGCCAAGCAAAATTAATGATGTTGAAGACAGAACATCTGAAATTGCACAAATAGTAGAACAGATAGGTAAAAAGATAGAAAAATTTCAGCAGGGACTCAGGGAATTGAATGACAACATGAAACAAACATATGCATTATAGACATCCCAGAGGGAGAAGAGAAGGGAAAGAGGGCAGGAGTGTTGGAGGAAATAATGGCTGAAAATTCCCCAACTCTTATGAAGGACATTGATGTACATATCCAGAAAGCACAGCCCACTCCAAATAGTTTAAATCCTAATAGGCCTACCCTGAGACACATACTTATCAGACTGTCAAACAGTCAAGACAAAGAGAGAATTCTGAAAGCAGCAAGAGAAAAGAGATCCTTTATATATAAGGGAAGCTCAATAAGATTAAGCTCTGATATCTCATCTAAAACCATGGAGGTGAGAAGGCAATGGTATGATATAGTTAAGGAGCTAAAAGAAAAAAACTGCCATTCAAGAATTCTGTATCCAGCAAAACTGGCATTCAAAAATGAAGGAGAGTTCAAAATATTCACAAACAGAAAGTAAGAGAGTTTGTCAATACGAGTTCCACCCTTCAAGAAATATGAAAGGGAGTCCGGCAGGTTGAAAGGAACAAAACATGAGAGAGAGGGTTGGAGGAGAGTGTAGAAAGGAAGATTATTAGAATAACTAAAAGGACAAAAAGAGAAATAAAAATAAAAATAAAATATGACATATATAAGCCTAAAGAAAAAAATAACTATGTAAGTATTGCCTTGAGAGTAATTGAATGTCAAAAGTTAAAGTTAAACTTTCCAATCAAAAGACACAGCTTGGCAGAATGGATAAGGAAATATGAACCATCTATTTCTTGTCTACAAGAAACTCACCTTAGACCCAGGGACAGAAGGAGATTGCAAGTGAAAGGTTGGAAAATGATTTTACTTGCAAACAATAACCAAAAAAGTATGGGAGTAGCTGTACTAATATTGGACAAAATAGACTTTAAATGAAATACTATTGTAAGAAACATTGGAGGACACTATGTATTAATAAAAAGAGTACTCTATCAAGAAGAAAGAACAATCATAAATATTTAGACACCTAACCAGGGTGCCCCAACATACATGAGGCAAACAATGGAAAAACTAAGGGGAGAAATATGTGTCCCTACAATTGTAGTGGGGGTCTTTATTACACCATTAGACAGGACATCTTGACAGAGGGTTAATAAAGAGAGACCTTGAATAATACATTAGAGGATCTAGACCTAATAGACATATATAGAACATTACACCCAAATACAGTAGGCTATATATTCTTTTTGAGTGCACATGGATCATTCTCGAGGCTAGACCACATGGTAGGCCACAAAATATCTCTCAAGGAACTCAGAAAGATTGAAATTATACAAATAAATTTTTCTGACCACAATGGAATGAAGCTGGAAATCAGTAAGCAGCAGAAAATCATATTAGGCAGAAAGATATGGAAGTTAAACAACACATTCTTAGACAATCAGTGGGTCAAGGAGGAAATTGCAAAAGAAATAAGTAACTACCTTGAATCTAACGAAAATGAGAACACAACATATCAAAACCTATGGGATGCAGCAAAAGCAGTGCTGAGAGAGAAATTTATAGCCATAAATGCTTATATTAGAAGAAAGAGTTAAAATCAAGACCTAACTGCACACCTGGAGGAACTAGAAAAAGAACAAACTAATCCCAAAGCAAGAAGAAAGAAAGAAATAAAAAAGATTAGAGCATAACTAAATGAAATTTAGAATAAAAAATACTAGAAAAATTGAGCACAACCAAAACCTGGTTCTTTGAGTAGATTAATAAAATTACCAAACCTTTATCTAGACTAACAAATAAAAAAAGAGAGAAGATGCAAATAAATAAAATTTTAAAATGAGAGAGAGGATATCACCACTGATCCCATAGAAATAAAGAGTATCATAAGAGGGAGCCAAGAGTGCCTACAACTGCAAGCAGGAGAATTGCATCCATCATCCATGTGGAATCTAAGCCCTCTCTCAATATAGAGGTAGAGTGGACCTAACCATCCCAGGGTCCACGGGATGGAGGAATAGATTATGGGTTAAAGTGGACTTACTGAAATTCTATTCTGGAACAATTGTGATTAGTAATGGAAGAAAATGTAGCATTGATGTGGAGAAAGTGGCCATGGTAGTTGCTGAGGGTAGGGAGAGGGAAGAAGAGATATGATGGGGGGGGGGGATTTTCAGGACTTGGAGTTGTCCTGGGTGGTACTGCAGGGACAGTTGCTGGACATTGTATGTCCTGTGATGGCCCACTGGGGGGACTGGGGGACAGTGTAAACTACAGTGTAAACCATTATCCATGTGGTGCAGCAGTGCTCCAAAATGTATTCACCAAATGCAATGAATGTGCCATGATGATGAAAGAAGTTTTTGATGTGGGAGGAGTGGGGTAAGGGATTGGGGGCTCTATGGGGACCTCATATTATTTTAAAGTAACATAAAAAAGACAAAAAAAGGTTAAAAAAGGAAAAAATGTATGCCAACAAGATGGATAACTTAGATAAAATGGACAAATTATTAGAAACACACAAGAAACCTACAATGGTGCAAGATGAAATAGAAGAAGTCAACAGACCAATCACAAGAAGCGAGGTTGATTTAGTCATCAGACACCTCCCAACCGAGAAAAGCCCAGGCTTCAAGTGTGAATTCTACCAATCATTCTGGAGAGAACACCAATCCTGCTTAAACTCTTAAAAAAATAGAAGTGGAGGGAAGATTACCTAATTCATTCTATGATGCCAACATTACTCTAATACCAAAGCCACATAAAGACATCACAAGAAAAGACTACTATAGATGAATCTCTCTAATGAACTTAGATGCTAAAAACCTCAACAAAATACTTGCTAATTGTATTCAACAACACATCAAATGGATTATATTCCATTGAAGTAGGTTAATAAGATAGGGAATTAATAAATGGATCTATAACCTGACAGAGTCCACATGTACATCAGAAATTCCTAAGATAGCTGCTGGAGGAACCCCACCTCAAGGATTCTGCTACCCAGAACAAAAACTCCTTCCTGAGAACAAGGAAAAGCCTGGATGTTCCCAAGAAACTTTATCATTGTGTCCTCACTAAGGGATTGATGGATGGGGTAATCAATTAAAATAGCAAACAGCTCGAACCCCTTTCCCTGCCATTAGCAAAGGGTTGGAATAATTAACAGTTAAAAGCCAGGCACAAACCAGAGTGTGGGTTTTTTGCCCTGTTCTCCTGCCTCTGGACCTATTCCCTGCCTTCTGTGCGCTGCTGTCACCATTTTTCCTCTGCCATGTAGCCACACAAGTAACCCTGGGGATTTATAATCTATAATGGGGAATTGTAGCTTGTTAATCAGCCCTCTTCATCCCTTTACAACCCCTTCCTCACTACCTGGGACCCCTGCTCTATTATTTTCTCCCAATTCTCTTCCCTCCCTACCTGAATAAATTACTGGCCTAACTCACCTGGTGTGCTTTTGAAATTCATTTCTGCAGCATAGCCAAGAACCTAGATAGAATAGCATGGTAGCACCATGATCAAGTGAATTTTATCCCTGGTATCTAAGGATGGTTCAACAAGAAAACCAATCAATGTAATACACAACATTAGCAGATCAAAAGAAAAAAATCACAGGATCATCTCTATTGATACAAAAAAAGCATTTGACAAGATATAGCATCCTTTCTTAATAAAAATACTTCAAAAGATAGAAATAGAAGGAAACTTCCTTAAAAGGATAAAGGGTATATATGAAAAACACACATCTAATATCATACTCAATGGTGAAATGCTAAAATCTTTCCCTCTAAGACCTGTTTTTAACAAGACAAGGATGCCCACTGTCGCCACTCTTATTTAACATTGTATTAGAAGTGCTTGCTCAAGCACTTAGGCAAGAAAAATAAATAAAAGGCATCCAAATTGGAAAGGAAGAAGTAAAAATTTCACTATTTGCAGATGATATGATCCTATATGTAGAAAACCCCGAAATATCTACAACAAAGCTTCTAGAGCTGATAAATAAGTTCAATAAAGTGGCAGGGTATAAAATCAACATACAAAAATCAGCATTTCTGTGCACTAATAATGAGCAATCTGAGAAGGAAATCAAGAAAAAAATCAGTTTACAATAGCAACTAAAAGAATGAAATATCTAGGAATAAATTTAACTAAAGATGTAAAGGACTTGTACATGGGCAACTGCATAACATGTTAAAGGAAATCAAAGAAGACCTAAATAAATGGAAGAATATTCTGTGTTCATGGGTTGGAAGACTAAACATCATTAAATGTCTGTCCTACCCAAATTGATGTACAGATTTAATGCAATCCCAATAAAAATTACAACAGCGTTTTTAATTGAACTGGGAAAGTCAATTATGAAATTTATTTGGAGGGGCAAGGGGCCTTGAGTAGCTAAAACATATTGAAAAAGAAAAATAAAATTGGAGGAATCATGCTACCTGACTATAAAGCATACTACAAAACTATAGTGGTCAAAACTGCACGGTATTGACACAAGGATAGACATATTGACCAATGAAACCAATTGAGAGTTCTGATATAGATCCATGCATATATACTCAACTGATATTCAACAAGGCCACCAAGCCCACTCAACTGGGAGAATAGCCTCTTCAACAAATAGTGCTGGGAGAACTGGAGATCCATATCTAAAAGAATGAGAGGATCACCACCTCATGCCCTATAGAAAAATTAACTAAAAATGGTTCAAAGACATAAATTTAAGAGCCAAGACCATAAAGCCCATAGAAGATAATTAGGGAAGCATCTATGAGATCTTGAATTATAAAATGTTTTATAAACTTTACCCCCAAAGTGTGAGTAATGAGGAAAAATATAGATAAATGGGACTTCCTCAAAATTAAAACTTTTGTGCTTCAAAGGAGTTTGTCATGAAAGTGAAAAGGCAGTTTACTCAATGGGAGAAAATATTTGGGAATCACTTATCCAGTACTAATATCCAGCATATATAAAGAAATCCTACATCTCATAAATAAAAAGACAAATAACTCAATTTAAAAATGGGCAAGAGATTTTAATAGACACTTTCCTAAAGAGGAAATACAAATGGCTAAAAAGCACATGAACAGATGCTCAACATCATTAGCTATTAGGGAAATGCAAATCAAAAGTACAATAAGATATCATCTTACATCTGTTAGACTGGTGGCTATTTAAAAAGACAGAAAATGGTCTTGTTGTTGGAGAGGATATGGAGGAAAGGGAACTCTTTCACACAACAAAACTGTGTTGCATTGGAGAGGATGTGAAGGAAAGGAAACTCTCATTCACTGGTGGTGGGAATGTAGCATGGTGCAGCCATTGCGGAGGACAGTTTGGTGGTTCCTCAGGAAGCTAACTATAAAATTGCCATATAATCCAGCAATCCCACTACTAGGTATATACCCAAAGAATTAAAAGCAGGAATACAAACCAATATAGGTACACCAATGTTCATAGTGGCATTATTCACCATGGCCAAAGTTGGAAGCAACCCAAGTGTTCATCAACAGATGAATGAATAAGCAAAATGTAATATAAACATACAATGGAATATCACTCAGGTGTAAGAACAACTGAAGTATTGAAACAATGCAACAACATGAATGAATCTTGAAGATTTTATGTTGAATGAAAAGCTAGTCACTAATGGACAAATACTGCATGATGACCTCAATGATATGACCTAAACACATTGAGCAGACTCACAGAGATAGAGTCTGGAAGACAGGTTACCAGGAAAAAGAAAGATACTAGGTACTGATGAGCTGATGCTCAATCTGGGAAGAACCTATGATAAGGTGGAAGGGGGCGGTAGGGGAGTGGATGTGGGTAATTGTGGTGCAAGGATGTGAGTGGGGTCAACGGTGCTGGAATGTGAGGGTGAGCAGGATGGGGGTTGGACTATACATGGAACTGGGGAGAGGGCTGGAAGAGGGAACAGATGAACTCTGGGGATTTGTAAGTCTGGTTGAAACTATCTCTGTGGGAATGTTCTTTTGGCAAATATGGCAGGAGAGGGTCACTGGTGCAGGGTGTCAGTGGTGGGGGAATGTGTGGAAAAATGTGCACATAGGGCATGCTTCTATGGAATATGAATGTGCTCATCATGTCATGGGGTGTTATCTAAGTGGGTAGATACCCACACAATAAAAAAGAAAAAATTAAACTCCCATTCTGTGGAGTCCTGCTACATTCTCAAATAGAGAGGCAATAATCTCTCAAGTACACAGGCAACACCTAATAGAAAACAGATCAGTATGTCGAGCCCTCAATAATAATGTATGTAATTATGAACCTTATTCTTGAAAATTTGAAACTTAGTGGTTATCATAGGTTCCAAGGGGAGAGTGAGGGAAGAATAGGTGGGACATAGGTTGTTTTAGGGCATTAGAGTTGTTCTGAATATTTTGAAATAAGGGGTACATGCCATTATACATTTTGTCAAAACCTATAAAATTGTATGGTGCAAAGTGTAAACCACAAGATAAATCATTGGCCATGGTGAGTAGCAATGCTTCATTATTTGTTCATCAATTGTAACAAATGTACCATACTCATGTAAGATGTTATTAATAGGGGAAAATGTGAAAGGGAAAGGGGATGGGGTATATGGGAATCCCCTATATTTTCTATGTGACTTTTCTGTAACTGAAAGCATCCTTGAAAATAAAGTGAAAAAAATAAGATATTAGGGGAACATACAAAATAAATGGTAAACATACAGAAAAGATTACAGATCTTATGGTCATGAAAGCCACAATGCAAGAAATTTTTTGGCTTTCTTTTTTGAGAAGCTTTAGATTACAGAAACATTACAGCTATGGCAGAGGAGGATCACTGGTGCAGTGTGTGAGTGGTGCAGATATGTTGGGAAAGATGCAGCTGAGGCATACCTCTTGGGAATATGAATGTGGTCATGTGGTTATGGGGTGTTATCTCAGTGGGTGGAGACCCATAAAATAAACAAGAAAATATTAAATTCCCATCCTGGGGAGTCCTGCAACATTCTCTAATAGAGTGGCAAGAATCTCAGGCATACACAGGCAGAGCCTAGTGAAAAAGGACAGACCAATACACAAGACCCTTGATATTAATGCTTATACTTACGAACCTTATTTTTGTAAAATTGAAACTTAGTCTAGTAATACATATTGCCTAAGAGTTACCTCCTGAAAACCTCCTTGTTACTCAAACATGGCCTCTCTCTAAGCCAAACTCAGTGTTTAAACTCACTGCTTTCTCCAAAGTATGTGACATGACTCCAGAGGATGGACCTCCCTGGCACACACAGGGATTATTACCAAGCACCAACTAGTGATGCATTTGGAAAAAGACCTTAACAAAAAGGGAGATATAGGGCAACCAGCAAGATGGTGGCAGAGTAAGTCACTCCTAGAGTCACCTGCTGCTATAGGGCAGTTAGTAAACAACCAGAGCTATCTGGAGCCAGCTGAAGCATCTGTTTGCAGGTTCTGGGAGATCAGAAGAACATCCTGCAAAATCCTTGAAGGAATGGAAGAAGGAGACTACCCATCTGCAGAGAAGATTTGTAAGTAGAACACTCCATGCCACGGAGGCCTGTGCCCATCCTCCATTGGAGGCACAAGCCACCCTGGAAGCTATTCCATGCTAGAATTGGAAGCTCTACTTCCCAAAAAATGGAGGAGGAAGAGATGGCTGGATACCAACTTCAATTATTGATGAGTAAATTCAGTGGGCCAAAATATAATCCTGAGAACAGCTGAAGTTTGAACCTGTCCAAGCCAGAAAGAGGCCGGGAGCTGCCATCTTAATTCCACACCTGGCATGAGGGGAAGTGGAGCAGACTGAAAATCACAGTGCTGTTGGGACCGGCTTCTTTCCATCCAGGTCAGATTGCAGCTCTAGCCTAAATCCCAGCCCCACCTCTGGCAGGGAGGAAGCTGAGGAACCTGTGTCAGCCTCTCCAGGAAATTACCAGCCAAGCCGTTGAGGCCAGTGTTTACCCTACTTTTGTAGTGCAAGCTACTCCAGGAGCTATTCAATGGCTGGAATTTGAAGCTCCATTTCCCAAAAACAGGGGAGGAGCAGATGGTTGACCACCGAATTCTGCTACTGATTGGTGGATTCAGCTGGCTAGAGTATAACCCTAACAACAGCTGAAGTTTGAACATGTCCAGGTTGGAAAGAGGTTGGTGGCTGCCATTTTGACTCTGCCCCCAGCATGATGGGAAGCCAGGCTGACCGAAAATCACACTGATGGGAGGAACCAGTTTCATTCACCAAGATTAGCCTACCGCCCCAGCCTAGGCATTAGTCCCACTTCTGGCAAGAAGGAGGCTGGCGGACCCTGCACCATCCTATCCAGGTAACTGCAGGTACGTTTGGATGGCACAGATGGAATAATCAGAAGTCTATCAGGGCAACCACGGTCATCTTGGACATGCACAGCATAGACTGCTGCCCACACCTGCAGCTCCATCCCTGCCCCAGGCAAGGAAGAAAGAGACATGAAGCTTCATCAGTCTCTCTGGGCAACTAGAGTCTAGGACTACATGACTTGGATTATTCCACACAGCTGTGACTCTGTCCCTACCCCTGGCAAAGAAGAAAGTCAGGAGAAGCTTCATCTGTCCCTGGGGTAATGAGGGCAGCCTCAGTCTCCATAGCTTATAGAGCCAACTACATCCTTGGATCCTATTGCTCAACCAGCAAGGGAGGAATGGCAGGAAGCCCTAAACTAAAGGGAAAAGCTGCACCCAGAATAAATACTCTAGTAAGCCAAGTACCAAGCCACCAAGAAAAAATTACATATAATCGCTCTTGCAAAGAAGCAGCTGAGTAGGGTAAGAGTCCTGCTGGACCGGGCTGTTTCAGGTGCTTGCAGGGCAGGAGGTGTCTGGATGTCAATTTGGTGAGGCCGTGACAGAAGAGATTCTTGCAAGAGGTAGAATTTTGGGTCTCTTACATGGAGGTCAGAAGTTGTGGGTTGGACCATTCCCCCTAGGGCTGGCAGCCCAGCTGCGGCAATTCCTGAAAACTTTGTTGTGCTGAGGTGTTCCCAAACCCTGAGTGGGCTGTTTTGGGGACTTGCAGGGCAGGAGGTGTCTGGATGTCAATTTGGTGAGACAGTGACAGAAGAGATTCTTGTAAGAGGTGGAATTTTGGGTCTCTTACATGGAGGCCAGAAGTTGTAGGCAGAACCCCACCCCCTAGGGCTGGCGGCCCAGCTGCAGTGATCCCTGAAAACTTTGTTGTGGTGCAGTATTCCCAAACCCTGTGTTAACCAGATGCATGGTTCCCAGGTCTATATCCCCTAAACCCTGGTGGCCCACGCTCCAGAGACTCACACACCTTGAGTCTGCAATATCACAGACTTCCCATTCCCAAATCCACTGCACCCTGAGGTCCATCTGAGGTCCTTGATTACCCTAGCCCTCTGCAGTTTTTGGTTGTTGTTGCTTTTCTTTCTCCTTGAGCTTGGAGGAGTACACCAGCTGACTTGGGGAGAGTCTGGAAAGAAAGGAGAGGTGAATCTGCTGAGGAAGCCCAATTTACCTAAACATCCTGGGATAGGAAACTTGGTCTGGGAGAAGGTGGAGTCAGAAATCAATTAGACCTCCCCTAGCACACCTAAGGGGGAGGGACTATAGGAGGTGCTATCCAAGCTTCCAATAGCATATTTGGGGTTTCTGGTGAGGTGTAGGTGCTCTCACGCTGGAAATAAAGAGTCATAGTCTTCTGTGTTGAGTTAGTTCAACAAGGACCCACTTCTATCTCTGACCGTACCTCTCAGGCAGCTTTCCTGCTGCCCTGGGAGAGAGAGAAGTGAGGGAGGGAGAAAGGGGGAAGGTCAGATCCCTAAGCATTTTATTTAATTGCAAAGAGGATTCCTAGCTTGAAACGTTCTTTTTTCTTTTCTTTTCTTTGTTGTTCTGGTTGCTAATATTGCATTGTCTCCTGGTCTTTTCTCCCGTTTTATCCCCCAAGGTCCTTTTTCATTTATTTAGTTTTTTTCCCTTTTTCTTTTTCTTGCTTATTCCCCCTCCCCTTTTCTTTGCTCCCCATTTTTCTCTTCTCTTTTTTCTCTCTCTTTTTATTCTTTTTTATTTTATTTTCTTTATATAATAGGTGCTGCAGGAAATGCTTTACATTCGCTGCGTTTCCTCATCCTCCATTTCCTCTTTTCTGTGTGTATTGATTGGCCACCTACACTATGACCTTTTCCCTACATCTTTCTATCCTCCATCATCTACTGTTTCTCTTACATTCCATCTCCCTTTCTTTGGCCCCCAAATTATCTGACATTTTATTTCTAATACCTTTATTCTGTTTTCTGTCTTTTATCCACTCTTGATATTATTGTCTTCCTTTTCTCTTTCCCTCTCTCATGAAAACACTGGCCTTTTAATTCATACTATATTCCTCCCCATATTCAGTTGACTGTCTCATTATAGGTATTCTACTTACTGCTATAACTCTACACAACTTATATGAGTCTAATATCCATTCTCCTAGATCTCACACTGTTAACATTTATTAACAATACTACCTTATACATTTTCTTTTCTTACTCATTTTGTGTTCCCTGGCCCTAATATTTTCCTTCAAAGTGAATTTAGCCAGCAACAAAAAAAAATAGAGTAAGAAGAACAAAGTGACAAAGAGAGGACATAACACTTACACACAAACAACAACTAATTAATCCCCAAGACTAGACAAAGAAGCTAAGGAACTGATTAAACCTGTCAAGATAAAATGATGACCATACAGCAACAAAAAACTACAAACCAAACCAATAATCAGGAAAACATGGCTGAATCCAATGAACAAACTGAAAACCAGAAAGAGGAGCAGAACATCTCCTCACAGGGCCCACTGGATGGAATGGGGGAGAGTATGGGCCATGATGTGGACCATTGACCATGAGGTGCAGAGGTGCCCAGAGATGTACTTACCAAATGCCATGGATGTGTCATGATGATGGGAATGAGTGTTGCTGGGGGGGGAGTGGTGGGGTGGGGGTGGTGGGGTTGAATGGGTCCTCATATATATATTTTTTAATGTAATATTTTTACAAAATCAATTTTTAAAAAAAGATCTCAAAACGTACATTAGAGACCAACTTAATGAAGTAAAGGAAGAGATTAACAATATGAAGAAAACACTTGGAGAGAATACAGAAGAGATTGCAGACATAAACAAAGATATAACAGATATGATGGTGATGGATGAACACCACAGTTCAAGAAATAAAAAATACACTCTCAGCAAATAGCAGCAGATTAGAAGAGGCAGAGGAGAGAATTAGTGTCATGGAAGACAGTACATCTGAAATAAAACAGATAGTAGAATTGATCAATAAAAAGATTTAAAAAATACAGCTGGGACTTAGGGACCTACATGACAATGCAAAACACACAAACATACATATTATAGGCATCCCAGAAGGAGAAGAGAAGGGAAAGGGGACAGAAGGGGTGTTGGAGGAAATAATGGCTAAAAACTTCACAAATCTACTAAGGGAGATGGATGTACATGTCCAGGAAGTACAACATACCCCAAACACCATAAATCCCAACAGGCCTACCCCAAGACATATATGTGTCAAATTATCCAATGCTCAAGACAAAGAGAAAATTCTAAAAGCAGCAAGAGAAAAGAAAACCATCACATACAAGGAAGGCTCCATAAGATAAGTGTTAATTTCTCTTCTGAAAGCATGGAGGCAAGAAGGCAGTGGTATGATATAGTCAAGGTACTAAAAGAAATATATTTCCAACCAAGAATACTCTACCCAGCTAAGCTAGCATTAAAAAATGATGGAGAGTTCAAAATATTCACAGATAAACAGAAATTAAAAGAGTATGCCAACAAGAACCCTGCCCTTCAAGAAATACTAAAGGGAGTTCTGCAGGAAGAAAGAAAAAAACAGGAGTGGCAGAGACGGAGGAGACTGTAAGAGCAACAAAAAAAAAAAAAGAGAAGGAAACAAACAAACAAAATATGACAACCACAAGTCCAAACAAAATATGGCTAACATAAATAATTCCTTGATATGGTCATGGCCGATGGGGTTAACTACCAGGGCAGATGGCCCCTCTTTGGAAATGGTGTTTATGTGTGATGAATCTGGACTCAGATGGGATCTCCCTTCATAAGACTTTCATGCTAATGTGCTGGAGGTGCAGTTAATGTTGGGGTTTAAGATATATTTAGGGGATTTGAATCTCTGGACTGACAATGTGATAGCCAGATCCTGAGCCTCAACAGACTCCAGCACCTACAATCTGATTTATTGGACTTACCACACTCAGCTAAGATGGAGGTGAAGAAGGACAACCACCACACCATGGAGCCTAGAGTGATTACAACTGAAAATGGGAGGATTGCATCCAGCATCCAGGTGGAATCTGAGCCTCCTCTTGACATAAAGGTGCAATGGACACAACCAATCCAGTGTCCACATAGAAGAGGTGGCATTGGATTGGGAAAAGTGGACATAATGGACAAAGGGTATGGGGAAAGGCAGGAAGAGATGAGAGGTGGAGGCGTCTTAGGGACATGGAGCTGCCCTGGATGGTGCTTCAGAGGTAATCACCGGACATAGTAAATCCTCACAGGGCCTACATGATGGAATAGAGGAGAGTATGGGCCATGATGTGAACCAATGTATATGAGGTGCAGAGGTGCCCAAAGATGTACTTACCAAATCCAATGGATGTGTCATGATGATGGGAACGAGTGTTGTTGGGGGGGGGGGGGAGAGGGGGGGTGGGGGGGGTGGGGTTGAATGGGACCTCACATATATATTTTTAATGTAATATTATTACAAAGTCAATAAAAAATAAAAAAATTAAAAAAAAAAAATAATAATTCCTTGAAAGTAATAACACTGAATGTCAATGGATTAAACTCACCTGTCAAAAGATTCAGACTGGAAGACTGAATAAGGAAATATGACCCATCTATATGCTGTCTAAAGGAAACACATCTTAGACCCAGAGATTCAAGGAGGTTGAAAGTGAATGGCTGGAAAACAATCTTATAAGCAAACAATAACAAAAAAAAAAAGGCAGGAGTAGCTATATTGATATCACACAAAAGAGTTTTAAATGCAAAACAATTGTGAGAGACAAAGATGGAAACTACATATTAGTGAAAGGGACAATCTTTCAAGAAGAATGTACAATCATAAATATTTATGCTCCTAACAAGGGCACCTCCAAATACGTGAGGCGAACACTGGAAAAATTAAGTGAAGGAATAGATGCCTCTACAATTATAGTGGGAGACTTTAATACATCACTGTCAACTTTGGACAGAACATCTCAAAAGGGAATCAATAAAGAAACAAAAACTTTAAACAGCATATTAGAGGATTTGGACCTAATAGACATATCCAGATCATTAAACCTGAATACAGTAGGATCTACATTTTTCTCAAGTGCACATGGATCATTCTCCAAGATAGACCATATGCTAGTCCACAAAGAAAGGCTTAATTAATTTAGAAAGATAGAAATCATACAAAATAATATCTCTGACCACAGTGGAGTGAAGCTGGAAATCTGCAAGGGCCAGAGGCCCAGATTTCACACCAATATATGGAAATTAAACAGCATACTCTTAGAAAAACAGTGGGTCAAAGAGGAAATCTCAAACGAAATTAATAACTACCTTGAAACTAATGAAAATGATAACACAACATACCAAAACTTACAAGATGCAGCAAAAGCAGTACTGAGAGGGAAATTTATACCCATAAATTCATACATCAAAAAAGAAGAAAGAGCTAAAATTGAAGAACTAACTGCACATTTGGAGGAATTAGTAAATAAACAACGAAGTAACCCCACAGGAAGAAGGAAGAAAGAAGTAACAAAAATAAGAGCAGAACTAAATGAAATAGAAAATAAGAAAGCACTTGAAAAGATAAACAAAACCAAGAGCTGGTTCTTTGAGATGATCAATAAAATTGACAAACCCTTAGCTAGACTAACAAAGAAAAAAAGAGAAAAGATGCAAATAAACAAAATAAGAAATGAGAAAGGAGATATCATCATGACCCCACAGAAATAAAGACTATCATAAGAGGATACTTTGAAAAACTATATTCCAACAAAAATGGCAATTTAGAGGAAATGGACAAATTCCTAGAAACACATAAGCAGCCTATTTTGAAGAAGAAATTGACGATCTCAACAAACCAATCACAATAAAAAGATAGAATCAGTCATTAAAAACCTCCCAAATAAGAAGAGCCCCGGGCCAGACAGCTTCACAGGTGAATTCTCCAAAACATTCCGGAAAGAACTAACTCCAATCTTGCTGAAACTCTTCCAAAAAATCAAAACAGAAGGAACATTACCTAACTCATTCTATGATGCCAACATTACCCTAGTACTAAAGCCAAACAAAGACTCCACAAGAAGGGAAAATTACAGACCAATTGCTCTAAAAGAACCTAGACGCAAAAATCCTCAGCAAAATACTTGCTAAACGTATTCAACAACACATTAAACAAATTATACACCACGACCAAGTGGGATTCATTCTGGGTATGCAAGGATGGTTCAACATAAGAAAATCAATCAATGTAATACACCATATAAACAGATTGAAGGAAAAAAATCACATGATTGTATCTATAGATGCAGAAAAAGCATTTGACAAAATACAGCACCCTTTCTTGATAAAAAACACTGCAAAAGATTGGAATACAAGAAAATTTTCTGAACATGATTAAGAGTATATATGAAAAACCCACAGCCAACATCGTTTACAATGGTGAAATCCTAAAATCTTTCCCTCTAAGATCAGGAACAAGACAAAGATGCCCACTATCACCCCTCCTATTTAACATTGTCTTAGAAGTACTTGCTTGAGCACTGAGGCAAGAACCAGATATAAAAGGCATTCAAATTGGAAAGGAAGAAGTCAAAATTTCATTATTTGCAGAAGACATGATCCTATACATAGAAAACACTGAGAGGTCTACAACAAAGCTTCTGAAACTCATAAATGAGTTTAGTAAAGTCGTAGGTCATAAGATCAATGCGCAAAAATCAGTAGCATTTCTGTACACCAATAATGAGCAAGCTCAGGAGGAAATCAAGAAACAAACACCATTTACAATAGTAAATTAAAAAATCAAATATTTAGGAATAAATTAACTAAAGATGTAAAAAACTTATACACAGAGAACTACACAATGCTGTTCAAAGAAATCAAAGAAGACCTAAATAAATGGAAGAATATTCCCTGTTCATGGATAGGAAGACTAAAGATTATTAAGACGTCTATCCGACCAAAACTGATCTACACATTCAATGCAATCCCAATAAAAATCAACACAGCATTCTTTAAGGAACTAAAAAAACTAGCTATGAAACTTACTTGGAAAGGAAAGAGGCCTCGAATAGCCAAAGACATATTGAAAAAGAAAAACGAAATTGCAGGAATCACACTATCTGACTTCAACTACAAAGCTATAGTAGTGAAAACAGCATGGTATTGGCACAAGGAGAGACACACAGACCAATGGAACTGAATTGAGAGTTCTGATATAGATCCTCATATATGTAGTCATATAATATTCGATAAAGCCACCAAACCCTCTCAACTGGGAGAGAATGGCCTATTCAACAAATGATTCCTGGAGAACTGGATATCCATAAGTAAAAGAATGAAAAAGGATTACAACTCACACCTTATACAAAAATCCACTCAAGATGTATCAAAGACCTAAATATAAGAGCCAAGATCATAAAGACTTTGCAAAGCAGTATAGGGAAGTATCTACAGGACTTTGTAAGAGGAAATGGCTTCATGAACTTCACACCAAAAGCATGAGCAGCAAAAGAACAAATAGATAAATGGGACTTCCTCAAAATTAAAGCCTTCTGCACCTCAAAGGAGTTTGTCAAGAAAGTGAAAAGAGAGCCTACACAATGGGACAAAATATTTGGTAACTATATAACTGATAGGAGACTTATAGCCTGCATATATAAAGAGCTCCTATATCTTGAAAATAAAAAATGGGAAAAAGATTTAAACAGACACTTCTCCAAAGAAGAAATACAAATGGCTAAAAGCAGATGAAAAAATACTCCAAATCTCTAGCTATCAGGAAAATGCAAATCAAAACTACAATGAGATACCATCTTACTCCCATAAGATTGGCAGCTATGAAAAAAACAGAAGATTACAAGTGCTGGAGAGGATGTAGAGGAATGGGAACACTCATCCACTGCTGGTGGGAATGCAGAAGGATCTAGCCATTCTGGAGGACAGTTTGGCGGTTTCTCAAAAAACAAGCTATAGATTTGCCATATGACCCAGCAATTCCACTGCTGGGTATATACCCAGTAGAACTGAAGACACAAACCGATATATGCACACCAATGTTCATAGCAGCATTGTCCACTATTGCCAAAAGTTGGAGTCAACCCAAATGCCCATCAACAGATGAATGGATAAATAAAATGTGGTATATACATACAATGGAATACTACTCAGCTTTAAGAACAAATACACTACAAACACATGTGATAACATGGCTGAATCTTGAGAACCTTATATTGAGTGAAGCAACCCACGCATTGAAGGACAAATACTATATGATCTCAATGATATAAAATAAGAAAACCAAGCTGCCTCAGTGAGCTAGAGACTGGATGATAGGCTTAAAGGAAATTTGGGGGGGGGGGTAGAGGAAGGATGTAAGCTGACACCTACATGGGTGAAAAGTATGATAAACTGGAGGTAAGTATTTGTACAAGGAAGGGATAAAATGGGGGAATAGGGTTAACTTTGGGTGAGGCTTTGCATGCTTGAGGGTGGCTAGGGATGGGAGGATGGGTAATATTGCCCAAGAAATTGGGGGGGAGGCTGGGGGAACATACAAACTTAGGAGATTGTCAGGTATTTGGTTGAGAGTATAATGCTGAGAAAACTTTTTCAAAAATATAATAATGAAGGTTACCTATTTAGGATGCTTAAAGGGGATAATCTGATGCAGGACAGGCTCCTAGGGAGTGTGTAAGTGCTCATTTTGCTATAGTGGTTTATATCATTGGATACAGACCCATATAATGAGTGTGAAGGTATACCCACATCCTGGGGTGGACTGATGTTCTCAAATAGAGGGAATTGTATCTCTTGAGAGAAATGGTGGCTCCCAATGCATTAGGGCAGTTGAGCAATCAAGCCCTCAACACTGTTGCAAGTATCTCTGAACATGGCCCTTCAAGCAATGAAGATTGCCTGCCCCTTTGGGCCCTAAGGAGAGGGGGAAAGAGGTATTGAATACATGGAATCAATGAAACTGTGTGGGCAATAGAAGTGTTCCACAAGATTACGCAAGGATGGATATAAGACATGTTAAATTACACCAAAAATATATAGGGCCTGAAAGGCTAAAATGTAAATCATAATGTAAAACATAAGATAACTAAAAATTTAGAAAATTGTATAGTCTAAAATATAAACTACAATATAAACCCAAATGTTACCTGGTTTGAAAGCTATTGTCTCAATATCTGTACATCAGTTTCAGTAAATATAGTATGAATATGTAAAAAGATTATAGCTGTGGAAGGGAAAAGGGTTTTATGTTGGATATGTGGGAGTACTGTATATTGTATATATGAATTACTGTGATCTAAAACTTTTGTGAAGATAAGCTTAATAATTAGGAAAAAAGAAAGGAAAAAGAAAGGACACAGACACTGAGGAAAAGATAGAAGAAAATGCCTTGCCAATTTGCATGCAGGGCAACATTTATTGCAGTGATGGAAGGCAAAACGTCAAAAACAAAGCTTTTGCATTTTTTAATTTTTTGATACCCCAATTTATTTTTACCTTAGCTTTTCTAAATTAATATGTATTCTATATCTCACCTTTAAACTCATCACTATATTCCATTTTACTATTAATGGAAACTGGCAATATATTTGGGCTTCATTTTTGAAGAAGTTTTGGATCACAGAGAGGTTCAACAATGGCAGGGGAGGAATACTGGTGTGGGATGTTATTGACAGTGGGCACATGGTTGGCAGGGAGTTCTCCAGGGCATATATCCAGGGTACATAAAAATGTTTGGATATTTTCATAGTGGTTACAATTAAAAACAACAACTGAGGGAGCGCTGAGTTCCTAGCCAGGGTAGCACTATTGCAGTCCCTAAAGGAACAGCAACAATCCCCCAAGTGCAATGGCAAAGACCAAAAAAGAAGGAAGATCCAACAATGAGCCCTTGATACTAATGACTATGCTTGTAAGCCTGTGCACCTGAAATAAGAACAAGGCCTAGAGCTGCAGGGTGCCTAAGAGTTACCTCCTGAGAGCCTCCATGTTGCTCAAATGTGGCCAGTCTCAAAGCCAGACTCAGCATGTAAATGTGTTGCCTTCCCCCCAGCATGGGACATAACTCCCAGGGATGAGCCTCCCTGGTGCTGAGGGATTACTACCAAGTTCCAGCTGATAATGTAACTAGAAAATGACCTTGAATAAAAGGGTCAACTCGGACCAGCAGAATATCTCAGTGTACATATAATACCAGGGGTTAAAAATGCTTTTTGACCTGAATAAAAGGGGGAAATGGAAAGGACAAATGAGTTTATATGGCTATGAGTCTCCAAAAAGAGCCAGGAGGTTATAAGAGGGGTTGCCCTTATGCACACCTCAGCAGAGTCCCAGAGACAGATAAAGTAGATACAACCCCAGGTATTGGTTCTTCTGAGGGCTACAGAGACCCACAGGTTCTATGGTCATGCCAGATGGAGTTCAGTGCCATGTCTGTTGGCCCTACTTTGGAGTTTGTGTTCCTGTGTGATGGAGCTGGACTCAGATGTGATCTTTGTCCACAAGCCTCTCCTGTTACTTTTACTGGATCTGTAGTTGGTGCTGGGGTTTAGTGTATACCCAGGGGACCTGAATCTCTAGACTGACCATGTGATAGCCAGGCCCTGAGCCTCAAGAGACTTGCAACTCCTACACTCTGGTTAATTGGACTTACCCCACTCAGCTAACATGGAGGTGAAGAAGGTCAGCCACCACATCAGGGAGCCAAGAGTGCCTACAACTGAAAGCTGGAGGATTGCATCCAGCACCCATGTGGAATCTAAGCCCCCTCTTGATATAGATGTGGAGTGGACACAACTATTCTAAGGTCCACAGGATGGGGGAATAGGGTATGGATTACAGTGGACTTACTTATATTCTATTCATGAACTATTGTGATTAGTAATCGAAGAAAATGTGGCATTGGTGTGGAGAAAGTGGCCATGGTGGCTGCTGGGGGTAGGGAGTGGGAGGAAGAGATGTAATGTGGGGGCATTTTCGGGGGTTGGAGTTGTCCTGGGTGGTGCTGGAGGGACAGTTACTGGACATTGTATGTCCTCCTATGACCCACTGTGTGGACTGTGGGAGAGTGTGGGCTATGGTGTGGACCATTGACCATGAGGTGCAGCGGTGCTCAGAGATGTATTCACCAAGTTCAATGAATGTCTCATGATGATGGAGGAGGTTGTTGTTATGGGGGGAGGAGTAGGGTGAGGGTGGTGGGGGGTATATGGGGACCTCATATTTTTTTAATGTTACATTAAAAAAATAAAGACAAAATAAAATAAAATAAACTTAAAAAATTACAATCCACACCAAGAAACAGGAAGATCCGACCCAATTAAGGGAACAAGATAAGCCTCCAGATGACATAAAGGAGTGCAGACAAACAATCATAGATGTCCAAACAAATCTCCTTAATAAATTAAGAGAGATGGCTGAAGAGGTTAAGGACATTAAGAAGACACCAGATGAGCACAAAGAAGAATTTGAAAGCATACATAGAAAAATAGCAGATCTTGTGGGAATGAAAGGTGCAATAAATGAAATTTTAAAAACATTCTAATCATATAACAGCAGATTTGAGGAAGCAGAAGAAAGGATTGGTGAGCTTGAAGAAATGGCCTCTGAAAGTGAACATAGAAAAGAACAGATGAAGAAAAGAATGGAAAAAATTGAACGAGGTTTCAGGGAACTAAATGACAGCAAAAGATATGCAAACATATGTGTCACAGGTGCCCCAGAAGGAGAAGAGAAGAAAAAAGGGGCAGAAGGAATATTTGAAGAAATAATGGTAGAAAATTTCCCAACCCTATGTCTAATTGGACAGTGATATCCATGTCAAGAAGCACTGTGTACTCCCATCCAAAAAAACCCAAATAGACCAACTCTGAGACACATACTAATCAGAATGTCAAATGCCAAAGACAAAGAGAATTCTGAGAACAGCAAGAGAAACACAATGCATAACATATAAAGAATAGACAATAAGATTAAGCGCTGATTTCTCATGAGAAACCATCAATGCAAGAAGACAGTGGTATGATATATTTAAGATACTACAAGAGAAAATCTTCCAGCCAAGAATTTTATATCCATCGAGATTGTCATTCGAAAATGAGGACGAGTTTAGAATATTCACAAATAAACAGAAACTGAGAGAATTTGTAAGCAAGAGACCAGATTTTCAGGAACTTCTAAAGGGTGTGCTAGAGCCTGAAAATAAAAGAAAGGAGTGAAAGGCCTAGAAGAGAGTCTAGAAATGAAGATTACATCAATAAAAGTAACTAAAAGTGCCAAAAGAGTGGTGAAAATAAAATATGACGCATAAAACTCAAATAGTCAGTAATAAATTTAATCAACAACATAAAGCACTTGTATTCAGAAAACCGCAACTCAGTGTTAAAAAGAAATCAAGAAAGGCCTGAATAACTGGAAGAACATTCCATGCTCATGGATTGGAAGACTAAATATCATTAAGATGTCAATTCTACTCAAATTGATATACAGATTCAATGCAATCCTGATAAAACTTCCACCAAAATTTTAAAAAAATGGAAGATTAAGGGGTCCTGAATGACCCAGAAACATCATAAAAAGGAAAGGCAAATCCTCATCTCCAGACTTTAAATCATATTACCTAATTATAGTGGTAAAAATAGCATGGTACTGGCGTAAAGACAGACACATAGACCAATGGAACCAAATGGATGGTTCAGAAACAGACCCTCACATGTATGGTCAACTGATTTTTGACTAGCCTGTCAAACCCACACAGTTCAGGCAGAACCGTCCATTCAACAAATGGTGCCAAAATAATTGGATATCCATAGCCAAAAGAAGGAAAGAGGACCCCTATCTCACACCTTATCCAAAAATTAACTCAAAATGGATCAAAAACATAAAAATAAAAACAAGAATCGTAAAACTTCAGAATAACTGTAGGAAAATATCTTCAAGCCCTGGTGGTAGGTGGTAATTCTTAAAGGAGATAAGAGAAGGACTGAGTAGACTACTGATGTTTAATATATGTAGAAGCTTTAATTAGCTTCACTGTAAAAGTGTGGAAATGTATAGAGTGGATGGTAACACATACTGAGTAACAGCTAGTTTATAAATGGGGATGTGGCTAAAAACTGTAGTCTAGGTATATAAATGCCAGTTAACAAAATGCTAGAGAATATTCTAGGAAAAGAATAGCACAGTAAATCAAGAGGTGGAATGGCGCCGCCCACACTTCCCATGCCGCTGACGACAACAGAAGCGGACAAAGAAACAAGACGCAGCAAATAGACACCAAGAACAGACAACCAGGGGAGGGGGGGAATTAAATAAATAAATAAATAAATCTTTAAAAAAAAAAAAAAAAAAAGAGGTGGATGAGAACTGTCGTTGATGGTACAGATGCAAGAGTTTCCTTTGTTAGCTAGAGCAAATGTACAATACTATTGCAGGGTGTTAGGAATGTGGAGAAGCATGGGCAAGATACAACTGGAGCGACCTATGGACTGTGGTTAGCAGTAATAATATAATATTCTTGCATCTATGCCAAAGATGTATTGTGCTAATAACAGGGCATTACGGAAAATGTATGCCAAATGTACCCTATGGACATGGTAACAATCAGATGATATTATATTATTTGTAACAAATATTCCCCACAGTGTGGTATGTTCATAAAAGGGTGTTGTTTGGGAATTCTGTACATGCACATGATTGTTTTATAAATTTACAATTTCTGTTATAAAAATATATGTAAAAAATAATAATAGGGTGGGTTGGGGTAAATATACACCAAATATAAGAAAAGGACTATAAATAGTAGTAAGATTTTGACAATATTCTTTCATAATTAGTAACAAACATCTCATGACAATGCAAGGTGTTGGTGGAGGGTTGAAGTATAGGACTCCTGTATGATATTATGCATATTTGCTTTGTAAGTTCACAACTTTTACTATACACTTATTGTTTACATATGTTCATATATAAATGATATAAAGACAATAATAATAATAGGTGGGTTAGGGTTAAATACTTTGGTTACTAATATTTTGACAATGCTCTTTAATCATTAGTTAAAAAGGTTTAACAACAATGCCAAGTATTAGTGATAGGGTAAGGTGCAAGAGTTCTGTATCTCATTATATATGTTTGTTTTGTAAGTTCATAACTATTAATGTACATTTATTGCTTATGTATGTTTATGTATGAATGATATTCTTCAATAAATTAAAAAATATATATAAAAATCAAAAAAAAGGAGAAATATTAAATACAAAAGAGTTTTCAGGCTGATAGATTTCAAAGTGAGTCAGGAGGTCATTCCAGAAGTTACACTTATGCACGTTTCAGGAGGATTTCACTTACTGCCACAGCAAACATTGCCTCAAGCAGGAGTGTTCCTGAGGGCTCTAGAGACATCTAGACACTATTGGTAGGGCAGACAATCACAGGAAATCAGCACCCTGTCTGTGGGCCTTACCTTAGAATATATGTTAACCTATCTCTCCAATGTAACAGAGTTAGACTCATCTATAATTTCCCTACACATGGTTTTTCTGCCCCTTTTATCTGAACCTGTAAATCAGCACTATAGCCATTAAATTTATGTCCCAGAGACTAAAATCTTCAGTCTGGTCATATGCTCATTGAGCCCCGAATTTCAGCAGAGTTGCAGCTAAAACCTACTCTCCTGTTCATTCACTTGCCTAGGACAACTAATAAAATGATGATGGACAGCCCCATCCCAAAGAACAGAATGCATTTACAACTGCAAGCAAAACAATTCCTTCCAACTGCCCCATGATATCTAATCCCCCTCTCAATCTGAAGCAGTGCAGTCATCACCACCCCAAAATCCTCAAGATTGAGGAATGAACAAACAAAAGGGAGGACTGCAAATATGGACCAAAGTAGACTTATTATTTTAGTAACAGAAGCACTTGTAACATTAAGATAAGGATAGGGGAGAAGCAGAGGTGGCTCAGGCAATTGGGCTCCCATCTACCATATGGGAGGTCTAGGGCTCTATTTCCAGGGCCTCCTGGTAAAGGCAAGTGGGTCTGAGTAGAGAGCTGGCACAGCAAGATGATGCAACAAAAAGAAACACAGAGGAGAGATAATAAGACATGCAGCAGACCAGGGAGCTGAGGTGGTGCAAGAGATTGAGCACCTCTCTCCCACTCTGGAAGGTCCCAGGATCGGTTCCCAGTGCTGCCCAAAGAGAAGACAAGCAGACACAGAAGAATGCATTGCTAATGGACACAAAGAGCAGACAAAGGGAGTGGGGGTGGGGTGGGCTGTGGGAATAAATAAATAAAGAAATACGTGTTTAAAAAAATAAAGATAGTGGTTACCAAAGGTTCTGAGGGGAGAGAGAGGGAATAATAGGTAGAACATAGGACATTGTTAAGGCATTGGAATTGTTCTGTAGGATACTGCAATGATGGATACAAGCCGCTATACATTTTATTAAAACCTATACAATTGTACTGGGCAAAGTGTAAACCATAATGTAAATTATAAACCGTGGTCAGAAGCAATGCTTCGATATTTGTTCATCAAAAGTAACAAATGTACCACACTAATGTAAGATGTTATTAGAAGAATATGTGAGAGGGGGAGGGGTGGGGTATGTGGGAATCCCCTATATTTTCAATGTAACCTTTCTATAATCTAAAACTTCCTTAAAAACAAATTTTTAGGAAAAGAAGAAAGAAGGTCAAAGTCAGAGGAAAAACCTGTGGTTTGTAATATTACTACGATGGAATATTATTCAGGTATAAAAAGTTCTGATACATGTGGCAACATGAATGAATCTCAAAGTTATCACAAAATAAGCCAGATACAAAAGGACAAATGCTACATGATTTCACTGATACGAAATATTGAGAATAAACAATTTTATAGAGTCAGAAACTAGAGTATTGTTTACCAGGGGCTGGAGTGGGGGTAGGGAATGGGGAGTTAATGCTTAAATTGCAGTTTCTATTTGGGATGATGGAAAATTTTTGGTCATGGATGGTGGTGATGGTAGCATAACATTGCGAATGTAATTACCAGCACCTGAAATATATATTTGAATGTGGTTAAAAGTTGAAATTTTAGCTTGTATTTATGTTGCTAGAATAAAAAATTTTTAAAAATACATAGGACTGCACAATACAGTGGACCCTAGAATAAACCATGGACTGTAGTTAATTATACCATTATAAAAATGTTCTTTCATCAATTGTAACAAATGTACCACAGGAATGCAAGGTATTAATAATAGGGTGATATCTGGGAACTGTATTTTATGCATGCTTTTTCTGTAAACCTACAGCTTCTCTATTTTAAAAAAGGAACCATGGGTAAAGGAAAACATACATTGAAGTATACATACCTACATACTTACATAAATCTCAAGTTCTGTGTTAAAGCACTGATATTCCATAATAGGTAATGTCAGTATCTAAAGAAGAATTAAATACCTTTGGTAGAAAGTGCGGCTATTATGTAATAAGTGACTAATAATCATTATTCATAACGAGCAATTACTATATTCTGGCTGGTATCGCTCTAGACAGGTAGAACCCCCTTAAATAAACTGTGAATGAAACTCTTGTATTTTGGGAGTTGTCTTAAACAGTTTACTGCAGTAAAGCTGTATAACAAATGATTCCCAAATTTCATTCATGGGTCCACGGAATGACTTTTGTAGGCTCACCTGTTATCTGCTTGGCTTGGCTCTGGGTTGTGTTTGGTTAGATTAGATTCAGGCTTGCTCTACATGGCTCCACATTCTGCAAACAGCTGCCATTCAAGGTATATTCTTCAAATGGTGATGCCAGAAGCACAAGAGCCCTAGACAAACCATTTGAGCACATTTAAAGCTCATTCTGTTTAAATTTGGCAAGACTAGTGAATTTTCACATCGTATGGACCAAAGCGAATGATGTATACCAGCCAAAGATCAGTGGAAAAGGAAGCATTTACCACTCACAATGAAGTCATGACAAGGACAGGAACAGAAGAAAGTACTGTGAGCAAATAATGCAATGTATCACAGGATACACAGAGTACAACAGAGTTCCTGGAGGGACAGGAAAAAGATGAATGTTAAGAGGCCAGTTTCACTCTATCTTGAGTCTCTCAAAAATGTGCTAGACCTAGAATAAATTATGGCTCAGTTGACTGCAATGACTAAAATCAAGATAAATTGGATTTCTTCCAATGCCAGAGAAATGCCATGCTTACTTTAGCAATCAGGAGATTCCAGATAAATGGCCCAGCCATAGACCTCAATGCTGACCCACTGACCTCTCTGTGGCATCCATCCTCAGTAAGAGTGAACTTCCTGCACAGTGACTTTTTTCTGGGTTTTCAAATTCTTAGCTTTTTCCCAGATCACAAAACAATTCCTGACTTGCAACAGATACCACAGCTTCTAATGTTTTGTTGTTTTTCCTGTTAGTCCTCACTTGGAGTTCATTAACACTTCTGCTGTGCTAGTACTCATATAAATTTGTCCCCTCGAACCCAGTGAAAAGTGCCCCATGAGCCATATTTGCCTCTCCAGTGCTCCTAACACTATGGGCATGAGCCACATGTGGAACTTAGCCCTTAAAATGGGGCTAGCTCAAAGTAAAATGTGCTGTAAGTAAAAATATATTTTAATTTCTTCAAATGCCAGAGAAATATCAGGCTTATTATAGGTATAAAGAAGGATCCCTATCCTACCTGCAAGCTTCCTGCTATGCATCCGAGAGGAGGAAGACTACTGCCTAATTGGCACATCCTGCCTCCCATTCAGAGGAAGCCTATAGGCAAAAAGTCATCAAAACGGCAGATTAAATCCTGCTAATTACCTGTACTACCAAAGGTCTCCTTTATTAGCAAATATGAATGGGCAAACATTTGCCAGGTATTTGAGGAAAATGAAAGAAAAGATCATGATTAACAAACAGCACTACTCATGGGGGAGGGGGGTATCAAAACAGATATAATGCAGGAAACAGAAGAGAACTTTACCAATAAACTCAAACGCAGATTCTCAGAAATTTAAAGATAACGGGCCTATTAAAAAGAGCAGGCTGCTGTTTTAAAAGAGCAGAAAATGGGAAAAAATTCTTGGAAATTAGACATATTTATGTCAAAGGTAAAACCACAAAGAGGCCAGAGAAGTTCTGCTCAGAGTGCGGGGTCTCCAGCTTCACCAGGCCCAGGTGGAACACGAGGCTCGCGCCCCAGGCCCCGCTCCCAGCCCCGCTCCGAGCCCCGCCCTCCGGGTAACGGATCCCTCCCCGATCCCCCGCCATCGGAGCCCGGGACCCCCTTCTCCTCTGGCCCCGCCCGGCCCGGAGCGCCCTGGGCCGGCCGCCCCGCGCCCGGCGCCCTGGAGCTGCTCCGAGGCCGCCGCCGCCAGCGCCGCCGCTGCCCGCTGCGCTGCAGACCCGGCAGCCTGCGAGGCGGCCCTCCACCGCCGGCTGCTCCGCGCCGCCCACGTCTGCCTGGCCATGGCCGGCCACCTCGACCGCCACGACGTGGCCCTGAGCCGCTTCGCCTGCTGCTTGCTGCGCCAGGCGCACGAGCAGCGGGTGCGCGCCCGGAGGCTGCGGAGGCTGCAGGCCCAGCGCGGGGGCCGCCTCCCGCTCCGCGCCCTCAGCCAGCCCGAGCGCCACGACTGGGAGGGCGGCCTCCAGGCCGTGCAGTGCGCCCTCCACCTGCAGAAGAGCGTCCGCCAGGCCCTCCTGGAGCCGCACCAGCTGCCCACCGACCAGCACGACGCCCACCTGAGCGCCTTCCTGGAGCATCACTACCTGAGCCGGCAGGTCAAGGCCGTCAAGGAGCTGCGCGACTTCGTGACCAACCTGCGCAGCTGCGGGCCCGGGAAGACGGCGTGGCGGAGTACCTCTTCCACCAGCTCACCCTGGGCCCCCGCGCCAAGGAGAACTGAGCCTCAGGCCGGCTTCCCTCAACCAGGGGCGCGACTCCCCGTGGTCACCAACGCGCCCCATTCAGCGCGCCTTGACAGAGCCTGCACCTGACTTTTCTCTTTCCACTGTACCATTTCTTCCAATAAAGTGATTTGGTACCAAAATAAATAAATAAAGGTCTCCAGGTGATTCGTGTGTGCAAAACACTCAGCTTTTAAGAATGGGGCAAATCCCCATGCAGATTTAAACCTGCAGTCTCTCCACCCATCCATGCCCCAAACTTATGCAGCCGAGGTTCTCCAAGGTTTAAACCTGGAGGTTTAAGCTTCCAGGGGACCCTGGAACACAGTTAACCTTTCCCTTATAAACAGTGTGGGTAGAAGGATGGTCATTTGGAAAAAGGATAAAAACATGGCCTAGAATTCATGGTAGTGATTGCCTTTGGGAGGAAGTGAAGGAAATGGATTAACATAAAGGGGGCCGGTCTGACTTTTATCTGAAAATTTTCCGTTTATTTATATATGCAAATGTTAACATTTGTTGATTCTGGGTAGCAAGATGGGGACCTGAAAAACCTGCCCCTCAGAGCACCTCTCTGACAAGCTCACCCTCAGGGAAAATGACAAGGAGAAATTGGCCTTCGGCTGATTTACCCACAGCCACAGGCTGACTTCCAGTGATCAGCAGAGCAGGGCATGTCACAAAACCACCATTTAAGTTTTCTTTCATTTGCATTGTCTCTTCCAGTAAAGTAATTTGAATCCATAAATAGAAAAAAAAATCTCAGTAGAAGGGATGAAAAATATAATGTAATGACTGAAGTTCAAATTAGTGATTTTGAATATCAAATAGAATAAATCTCCCTGAATGTAAAGCCGGTAACTCTGGCAGCACTCAAGAACATAAGGTGGGGCTGAGTGGAAGCAGGGAGGCAGGTTAGGAGGCCTTGCAGGGGGACAGGCGAGCGCTGATGGTGGCTCAAACCATGGTGGTGGCTGAGGAAATAGAGGCGCAGAAACCTTCCAGATGGATTCTGGACAAGTCGACAGGATTTGATCAGGGCTTGGAGGTGAGGAATGGAAGCTGGGAAAGTAATTTAAGTTCTGGAGTTTGGGCTTGAGCACTTGGATTAAGGGTGGTGTTCTTTACTAACCTGGGGCATTTGCAGAGGGTATTCCTAGTGTGTGTGGGGGGGGGGTGGGAAAGGCAAGTTGTGTAAAATCTGAGATACCATTACCACACACATTGCTATTTCCAATAGAAGGGCCTGTCTGGTCCAGTGCCACAAAGAAACATGTCTCTCAGCAAGAAGGTGATTTATTGCAAGTGCATAAGAAACTGGGGGAATCTTCCCCAAACCAGTCAAAATGAGAATGGAATCTATATTTTTTAGAGGCAAAGAAAAGGGGGTACAGGCAATTTCTCAGTCCTGTGTTGTTTCAAGTACATCAAACTTGTCCTTGTTCTCAGTGGCTAATTAACCACAGTTTAGAAAGGTCTTCATAGCTCCTTTCTCAGGCAAGTACTCAAGGATATCAAGCTTTTTGTCTCTGAGAAGTTACGGATTTCCTGGGTCATTAGATACTCCTGACACTTTGTCTGGTTTTGCTTTGGGACTTTATCTTACTCCTGTAAGCAAAACTGAGAAGGTCTAGTTTATATCCTTCAGGGAAATAAGTGCAAAAGAGTAAACTTCTTAAAATTAGATTAATAGAAAACCAGTTCAATTAGTGTATTCGAATTTTCAGAGCTGCTTAAGTGAAGAAATTTAGGAAGCACATTTTCCAGCTATCAATGCGTATTAGACGTACAAGTGGAAATGCCATGCAGCTAGCTGGAAAAAGGAATCTGGAACTAGGGAGGGCAGTCTGGGTTGGAAATAAAAACACAGGGGAGACATCAGCAGTGGCCTTCAGTGTCTGTTCCAAGTGTGTGCCAAATCAGCCTGGTTCTGGGCTTAGGGGGCCCTCTGGTTTATCGTCTCTGGATACGGAGAACTGGCTATTTATCTTGTTTTCACGGATATGGATAGAAAGTACTTATTTCCAAATTTAAAAAAATGTTTTCCTACACAAATAATAGACTTGTTTTTGTACGATTTTTGTTGTTGTTTTACCCCTTTCAAAACTCAGCCTTGTCTCAGTCCACTCTATTTGACCAGATGAAATCTGTACCAGATAAATCCTAGGGTTGTCAATGTCTGGGGAAAAAAAAATACTCAAAACATTTTGTTCCTTCTGACCCACATTGGTTTATGAAGATGAATGTCAACATTTACGGACTTTTATATATATATAGTCTTTTTTTAAAAAGATACATAGATCACAAAAAAATGTTACATTAAAAAGTATAGGGGGAAGCGGACTTGGCCCAGTGGTTGGGGTGTCCATCTACCACATGGGAGGTCCGCAGTTCAAACCCGGGCCTCCTTGACCGGGGTAGAGCTGGCCCATGCGCAGTGCTGATGCACGCGGGGAGTGCCGAGGCGCCCAGGGGTGTCCCCCGTGTGGGGGAGCCCCACGCGCAGGGAGTGCGCCCATAGGGGGTGCCGCCCAGCGCGAGGGAGGGTGCAGCCTGCCCACACTTCCCATGCTGCTGACCACAACAGAAGCGGACAAAGAAACAAGACGCAGCAAATGAACACAGAGAACAGACAATCGGGGGAGGGGGGGAATTAAATAAATAAATAAATCTTTAAAAAAAAAGTGTAAGGGGAAGCGGACTTGGCTCAGTGGTTAGGGCATCTGTCTGCCACATGGGAGGTCCACAGTTCAAGCCCCGGGCCGCCTTGACCCATGTGGAGCTGGCCCATGCGCAGTGCTGATGCCCTCAAGGAGTGCCGTGCCATGCAGGGGTGTCCCCTGCGTAGGGGAGCCCCACGCGCAAGGAGTGCGCCCCATAAGGAAAGCCGCCCAGTGCGAAAGAAAGTTCAGCCTGCCCAGGAATGGCGCCACACACAGAGAGCTGACACAACAAGATGATGCAACAAAAAGAAAACACAGATTCCCGTGCCGCTGACAACAACAGAAGCGGACAAAGAAGACGACGCAGCAAATAGACACAGAGAACAGACAACTGGGGTGGGGGCGGGGGGGGAGAAATAAAATAAAAAAAATAAATCTTTAAAAAAAGTATAAGAGGTTCCCATATACCCCACACCCCACCCCATCCCTCTATTCCCACATCAACCATCTCTTTCATCATTGTGTTACATTCATTGCATTTGGTGAATACATTTTGGAGCACTACTGCACCACATGGATTATAGTTTAATTTTTTATACTAAACTCAAAGAGACCTGGAAAGTTTTCCTTTAATGTAGATTGCTTTGAAACATTTAGTAAAATATTTAAAAATTTAGCTAAGCAGTAATTACCTCTACATTTCCTCATGACTCCACTTTAACACTTTCTTAAAAACCACGATTATGGCCCTTTGAGTTGTTTTCCAGAATTTGCTATTGCCCTTTTAATTTTCTTATTCAAAGTTGGTTTATTAACTTTTTCTTTCTCTGCCTGCTTTTAAGCACCTCTCTCCTCTATGACTTTGTCTGAGATCCTACCTATTTATATATAGTGAGCAACATATGAGAAAGCTCAGGGTAAGCATTTATTTGGGGGTTTAAAACTATAAATTCACTGAGGAGCCTTCTTTCTTTCTTGTTACTGAGAGGTAGTTTGGTGCATTGGTTAAGAGCACAATTCCCAGTCTAGTCATTTACTATCTTGGGGGAGCTTTAGCAAGTTATTCAACTTCCTTATGTCTCAACTTCTTTTCATGTAAAATAAGAATAATAAAATTGGCAACCCCATTGCTTTGCTAAGAAGAGTAAATGAGTTAATCTATGCAAATCACTTAGAAGAATACCTGGCACATTGTAAGTAGGTTTTGCATTAGTCGTCAGTTATCATCAGCATCAGCAGCATCATCATCATCCACTTCTAAGGTCCTTTGTATTGTTCATGCTTTTGTGAAAAGATTTAATGTCCATACTTTGCCACTGGGGGTCCCTCTTCCATTTCAGCCAACCATGTCATGCTGCATATTGAGAAGGCAATATCCTTGATATGCGCTTTGGTTGTCAGATGCTGCCAGTCAGGAGGGAGATTGTTGTTTTCACTGCCCCAACTTAGGTCCAAGATAGGAGGCAAGTTTTACTGTGACAATTTTCTGTGATAATCCTGGCCATTCTCTCAAACAGTTTTACTTTGAAATTGCCCCCTACAATACTTTTTACTTGTTCTTCCCAAACCCAGGTTGCCTGAGTCCTTTCCATCATGAACTACCTCCTACTTTTCAGAGATGAAAAAGAGCAAATGAATAAAGCACTAACCCTGATCCCTACCATCATCTGGTTGTTTGGACCTGAAAAGGAGAAGAATGGATAAGTTGGGGATGGGCAAAAGGGACCATATTAGCACTACAAAGAATGTAAAAGAACACCACACACTTTCACACAAAGAATCTCAGGCTGTGCTGCACATTCAAATCACCTGCAGTGCTTTAAACAATCCTGGTGGCAGAGCAGATGTATCTCAGTGGTTGAGTGTCTGCTCCCCATGATCAAGGTCCAGGGTTCAATCCCCAGTACCTTCTGAAAAAAATTCTCAGTGTCCAGGCCACATCCATCACCAGTTACTTCAGACTCTCTGAGGACAGGACTTAGGCATCTCCAGCACTGAAAGCCAGCACTAGCACCTTGCTAGTCAAAATGTTTGTTCTGTGCCATGGTTGGTGGTTATAGTCTGATGACATTATCTCAGTCTGTAACAAATGTTCCACCAGGGTGTGTTGTGTTGACGAAAGGGGTTGTATGGGAATTCTACACATGTGCATGATTGTTTTGTAAGTTCATAACATCTATAATAAAAATATATTAAAAAAATAATAGGATGGATTGAGGGGAAAATACACCAAATGTAAGATATGGACTATAGTTATTAGTAAGATTTTGACGATGTTCTTGTGTAGTTTGTAACAAATGTTTCACAGCAACGCAAGGTGTTGGTAGAGGGGTAATGTATGGGACTCTTATACGATGTTACACATGTCTATTTTGTAAGTTCACAACTTTTACTATATACCTATTGTTTATGTATGTTCATGTGTAAATGATACACTTCAATAAAAAATATATTTAAAAAAATGTTTGGTCTGTGGACCAGCAGCATCAGCATCACCTGAGAACTTGTTTGAAAGGCAATGTCTCAAGCCCAACCCCTGACCGACTGAATCAGAATCTTTCATAAGACCCCAAGGTGATCAATATGTACACAGAAGTTTGAGAAGCACAGCAAGAGCACCCTAGCTCTCAAACATGGCTGTACCTCGGAATCACCTGGGGAGCTGGAAAATAATACCGATGCCTGGATTTAAACAACTCACTCAGTCATATCCTAATGTAAGTACTATACCAACAACTAAAAACTCACTAACTTCAACAACAATTATTGAAAAGGCAAATATCTAAATGCAGTTGGAAACCTCTCATTTCCATTGGACACACATGCCATAGACTTTTACCCATTCTGATTTATCACAAAGTAGTTTGATTAATACCAAAGGCTGGCAAACTATGTTCTGTGTGCCAAATCTGCCCACCATCTGTTTTTGTGAATAAAGATTTATTGCAACACCGTCAGGAACATTTCACTATATATGGTCTACTGATGCTTCCAGACTAAAATGGCAGTTAGTAGTTGAGACAGAAATTGTACGGCCTGTAAAGGCTAAAATATTATCTAGTCCTTTAGAAAAAATGTCAGCCTCTGTTTATTGTAACTTGCCACAAGTCTCAAATTCATCTAAAGCCAACTAATATTTTTAACTTTTCAACTATCTTTATTTACCAAATGTGCTCATTGAAGTTTAATCATCGATTTTCATACAACTACCACCATTTGGCAGAAAAGTAATTGCTTGAATTAATTTAACTTAAGATGTTAATGATTTAATAAATTATTTCCAGTTGGTTACTGAATCAATAGCCATTTCACCCCTTCTTCTTTGCTAAGAAAACAATGATTTGGGGTTCTGACAATGTTCCTAGCCCATAGGGCTAAATTATAATAAGTCAATCAGGCCAATCTTATTTCCCTTTCCAAACACTTGCCTTCCTCGTCTGTTCTGCTGTGAGGGGTAACCACATGATGCAGTTCTGACCTAAGATGGAAACTGAAATCTGGTGGACCTTTGGATACTCTTTTGCTTCACTAATAAAAAAGACAAAGCTCGGAAACAGATATGGCTCAAGCAGTTGGGCACCCACTACCACATGGGAGGTCCTGGGTTCAAGTTCTGATGCCTCCTAAAGAAGACAAGCAAGACAGTGAGCTGACGTGACAGGCTGACGTGGCGAGCTGACACAACAAACCGATGCAACAAGATGACACAACAAGGAAACACAATGAGAGACACAAGTGGGGAGCGGAGGTGACCCAAGCCATTGGGTGCCACCCTCCCATGTGGGAGTTTCCGGGTTTGGTTCCCATTGCCTACTAGGAAAAAAAAGATGAGCACATAAAGAACAGACACAGAGAGCAGACAGCAAGCACAAACAATGGCGGGGGTGGGGGAGAAATAAATAAAATAAACCTTAAAAAAATAAAATAAACAATAAAAGTTTTTAAAAAAGACAAAGCTTTGTGTAAAGAAAGCCCATCGCCCCATTCTTGTCATCTTTGATAAGAGAATTCTCTGGCGACAGAATAACTTTGGAAGTGGATTTATCTATAAATGACAGAATAGATATTGATTATTCCTTTGGTCACGTGTGGCAATAATTATTTCTTCTAGCTGGTTCATTGACTTTTACTTTGCTGTCTATTTCTTACCTAGTACAGTCTCTTCACCTGAGTTGAGGTAAAATGAAAAATGTTTAATTATTTCTTAAGGGTTTTTATATATGCTGAAATCTGCCTCAAGATTATTAGGAGGCAATTTTTTATTCAATTAAGAACTGTGATTTTTATATTGCTCTCCAATTAGTGGAGGAAGATTGCAAAATCAACTTATATCCCCTCTCATGATTGCTGCCATTTCGTTTTGTGTTTTCATCAGATTTTCTTTCTAACTGCAGGAATTTTATTTTTGTCTTGGAATGGAGAGAACAGGTTGTGGTTAAATTGCCTACACGAACTGGCTCCAAAAAGGAAAAGTTAAGACAGTTTTTCCTAAGAGGTTTCATTTTTTTTAAAAGGAGGTTTCATTTTGTATGCACTGATGGAAAATTCATTAGATCTGTTCAAGGAAATGTCTGTGCCACTCCCAGGGGTTGGAGAAAACGGTAGGTGAGCAGAAGGAATGCAAATTTCAGCGGGTCCTTCCCTGCTGGCTGCATCTCCATTCCCACCAAACCCCCCAATCCTGCCTGGAAACAAAGGAACAAGAGGAATGTTGGAGGGCTCCTGAACTTGGAGCCAGATGGCCTGAATCCTAATCCTGCTCTGCCACATCCTTGCCATGTTACCTTGGGCAGGATCCATGTCCCTGTGCCTCTTAATTCCTCACCTCTAAAATGGGGATGATATCATCTGTCCTGTCCTTCTCCAGGGGCTTTAAAAGGATAAAATGAGATGGTGCGTGTCAAAGTACTTGGTAAAATGTGAAGTGCTAAGTGTGAGGTGGTGTGTTGTTACAATTATGCTTCAGGGAGAGTTTTCTCCCTCCGTTTCTCTGACGTTTATGAGAGCTTTCACACAGTCAGAAATAAAGCAGCGGCTCCATAAATGGCTAACATGTTCAATTGAATGTGCGGGCTTTTGGTTAAACCCCTGCCATCATCTACCCTATACCTTAAGAACCTTAAAGAAGAGAGCTGGCTCAGCACAAACAGTCTTAGCTAAATGTTGGAAAGGAAACTAAAGCGTGTGCATTTAATTAATGGGTTTCATACCATTTATAGTCTACAAATGAGTATATCTTGACCACGATCTCGGCAGAAATGAAAATATTGTTTTGAACTTGGCCACGAGTACATGGCAAACTTTGGCTTTTTTCTGAAATCTGAAGTTGAGAGTTTTTGATCCAGTGATTTGTGTGTGTGTGGATTTTTTGGTTCATTATTAAAGGAAAATAAAGGCTCCTTTTATATGGACTTTTTGTTAAAATCAGGGCTTAGATTAGACCAGCAGTTTTCAAAATGTAACCCATGGGCATCTGGTGGTACCTGACTTTCTGTCAGGATATTTGTGAGATCAACCCTATTTTCATGAGAAGAAGACATGATTTGCCTGTTTCCCTCTAATTTTCTCGAGTTTCAATTTCTTAACATTCATTATAATTGAGGGGCTTGTTAGTTTGGAACAATATATATTTTTAATGCTTTTTACCTTTCTCATCCGATTGTTATTACATTCACCTTTGACTTTTTTTGTTTTGAGGTACCAGGGCCAGGGATTGAACCTGGACCCTGTATGTGGGAAGCCAGCACTTAACACTGAGCCATCAGCTTCCCTGAGTTGATTTTTTCATTTTGCTTTTTGTTTGTTTTTGTTTTTTTCAGAGGCACTGGGAACCAAACCTGGTACCTCCCATGTGGGAGGCGGGGAGCCACATCCACTCCCCCTGTTTTTAATGAAGGTTCATTTTTTGCAGCATTTGTTTAGTATATTTAAGCCCCAACTTAATTGAATCAACTGGTTTGCCTTTAAATGAAAGAATAGGCCCTGTGGTGTGTCTTCCAGCGGAATTGTTTACAAGCCTGTACATGCACTGGTTGTGTCTGGAATCCTAGAGAGGGCACTTTCTGTCTCTGTGCTCTGAATGTGACAGTGAGTTTATTCGTTTAAAGCCAATAATTTTTTTTCTTTTTTTCCCATTGACTGGTACAAATAGGAGTGCTGTATTTGCTTCTTTGTCAGTGACTTCAAGATTGATGATCTGATAACTGTGGAGATAGCTTTGACTTGGTTCTCTGTAAATAGCACATATTTTATAATATTTCATATTTTTAAATTTTGGTTTACACTAAATTAGGATATTTCACATTTTGATGTTCCTAGTATGTAATTTGGAAAACTAGATATTGTGATTTTTAAGCCCAAGAAATTTCTTCTGCCTTGTGTTCATCATATTATAGCTTAGTGATAAACATAATTGTGTTTTTATTAATTGTAATTCTTTTTGCAAGGTAAATTCATTGTAGTTCTTTTTGCAAGGTAAATTTATTGTCTCTTTTGTCTTATGAATTTATGGAATATCCCTCAGTAAAGAAATCAGAAATTATCTGGTTAAAACCCCAGCATGTTCTCAGCATAAGAAAGAGCTTTTGAGGCAGTGGACTTGGCCCAGTGGTTAGGGTGTCCGTCTACCACATGGGAGGTCCACGGTTCAAACCCCGGGCCTCCTTGACCCGGGGTATGGAGCTGGCCCATGTGCAGTGCTGATGCGCCCAAGGAGTGCCCTGCCACACAAGGGTGTCCCCCTGCATAGGGGAGCCCCACGCGCAAGGAGTGCGCCCCGTAAGGAGAGCCACCCAGCGTGAAAGAAAGTGCGGCCTGCCCAGGAATGGTGCCTCCCACACGGAGAGCTGACACAACAAGATGACGCAACAAAAAGAATAAAAAGAAACACAGATTCCCGTGCTGCTGACAACAACAGAAGCGGACAAAGAAGACGCAGCAAACAGACACAGAGAACAGACAACGGGGTTGGGGGGTGGGGGAAGGGTAGAGAAATAAAATAAATAAACCTTTAAAAAAAAAAAAGAAAGCTTTCTGGAATACTTTTCTGTAAATCTAGTATGGTACATAATGGAAATACTTACTCCAAAGGAATATATTGAGCTCTCTGCTGTACTGTAGTCTCATGTCCTAGGATTGACTATAGATACCAAGGAGATGAGTTTTTTTCTTTCTGCTTAGCATAGGAACAGCTTGCATTTGACATTTGAGAAGATGAGAAAGGATAGTACAAGATGAAAACATGTGACCATAGGCCATCTTACTCAGTGTAGCTACGTCAAAGAGTAATAGCTGTACATAATGTCATAAACCAAGCAAAGTAAATATGATGTTCACTGTAGCAGTTTGATATTGTTTATGAATTCCAAAAATAGATATTGGATTATGTTTGTAAACTGATTTGTTCCTCTGAGCATATTAGATTATTTTGGATTCAGAGTTTTACTTTTACTTGATTAAATAATGATTGAGGCTTTGATTGGGCCACGTTAGTAGGATGTTGAGTCCCTGTTCCCTTGATAAATGGGGACTCACAGAGAAATCACAGCATGGAGAAGGGAGTTTGGAGTTTTGATCCTGGAGCCTGGAAAGGAAACACATAAAGAAGCATATATGTGCTTGGACACAGCAGAGGCCCTGGGAAGAGAGATGAGCTGTTTGCCTGATACCCTACAGTTGGCCTTGTGGAGAGAACAGAGTAGAGAGCCTAAAGAGAAATGAGTCCCAGGAAGAGAGGAACCCAGGAAGCCTGAACCCTGGCAGACATTGGCTGCCATCTTGCTCCAACATGTGACAACAGACTTTGGTGAGGGAAATAACATACACTTTATGGCCTGATAACAAAAAGCTTCTACTCCAAATAAGTACCCTTTACAAAAGCCAGCAGATTTCTGGTATTTTGTATCCGCACCCCTTTGGCTAACTAATATAAATACTACGGTATAAAAAGTTCATATTATTTATTTTATATTCAAGGAAGAATATTAAATATAAATTTTAAGTCTACATATTTTATAAGCATAAGTCCCTGGAGTGTTGTCAAAAAATTATTAAGAGTCACTCAAAACATATCTCAATTAAATATATATATATTTAATTATATATAATATATATATATAAAACAGCTTGATGAATACATCCATGAAACTCAGCACCTAGATCAAGACATTTCCAATACCCCAGAAGGCTCCCACCTATCCTCTCTTTATTTTTTTATTTTTTATTTTTTTAATTAAAATTATTTATTTTTACGAATTACATTAAAAAAACACGAGGTCCCAATCAACCCCACCGCCCCCACCCCCCACTCCCCCCACAGCAACACTCTCTCCCATCATCGTGAGACATCCATTGCACCCAGTAAGTACATCTCTGAACATCACTGCACCCCGTAGTCAATGGCCCACATCATAGTCCACACTCTCCCCCGTTCCATCCAGTGGGCCCTGGGGGGGGTCTACAATGTCCTGTAATTGTCCGTGAAGCACCACCCAGGACAACTCCACGTCCCGAAAACGCCTCCACATCTCATCTCTTCCTCCCATTCCCCAAACCCAGCAGCCACCATGGCTACCCTTCCCACACCCATTCCACATTTTCTCTGTGGACATTGGATTGGTTGTGTCCATTGCACATCTATGTCAAGTGGGGGCTTAGATTCCACATGGATACTGGATGCACTCCTCCTGCTTTCAGTTGTAGACACTCTAGGCTCCATGGTGTGGTGGTTGACCTTCTTCAACTCCATGTTAGCTGAGTGGGGTCAGTCCAATAAATCAAAGTGTAGGAGCTGAAGTCTGTTGAGGCTCTGGGCCTGGGTGTCTTATTATCAGTCCAGAGATTCAAATCCCCTAAATATATCTTAAACCCCAGCACCAACTACAATTCCAATAAAGTAGCATGCAAGTCTTGTGGGAAGAGATCCCCTCCGAGTTCAATTCCATCATGTAGAAACACCAGCTCCAAAGAAGGGCCATCTGCCATGGCAGTGAACCCCATCTGCCATGACCATAGAACCCGTGGGTCTCTTTATCCCTCAGAAGAACCAATACCTGGGGTTGTATCTACTTTATCTGTCTCTTAGACTCTGCTCAGTTGTGCATAAGGGCATTCCTTCTGACAACCTCCAGACTCTTTTTTAGAGACTCATAGCCTTATAATCTCATTTCTCCTTTCCATTTCCCCCTTATATTAGGTCAAACAGCATTTTGAAGTCATGTTATTATATGTAGACAGGGATATTCTGCTGATCCGTATTGAACCTTTAATTCAAGGTCATTTTCTAGTTGCATCTTCAGCTGGTATGTGGTAGTGATCCCTCGGTGCCAGGGAGGCTCATCCCCGGGTGTCATGTCCCACGTTGGGGGGAATGCACTGCAACTACATGCTGAGTTTGGCTGTGAGAGTGGCCACATTTGAGTAACATGAAGGCTGTCAGGAGGAAACTCCCAGGCACAGTGCTACTCTAGGCCTTGTTCTTATTGCAGATGTATAGGCTCAAAAGCATAGCCATTAGTATCAGGAACCCACTGTTGGGCCCTCCTTCCTTCCTGGTTCTTGCCGTTGCCCCTGGCGGACTGCCGCTGCTCCCCAGGGTCCATGACCATGACCCCCCGGCCAGGCGCCCAGTACCCGCCCCAGCTGTTGTTTTTAATTGTTTCCACTATGAGTATATCTAGATATTACTATATACCCTGGGCATATGCCCTGTATAACTCCCTGTCAGCCATATATATCCTGTCAATAACATCCTATATCAGTATTCCTCTGCTGCCATTGTTGAACCACTCTATGATTCAAAACTTCCTGTAAAGTGAATCCCAACATAATGTCAGCTTCACAAGAGTCTTAGATCACCGAAATTCATATATACAATATACAGTACTTCCCCAGATCCACCATAAAACCTTTTCCCTTCCATAGCGATAATCTTTTAGCTTATTCATATCATATTTCCTGATACTGATGTACAGATTCTGGGACAATAGCTTTCAAACAAGGTGACATCTGTGCTTACTATGTGGTCCATACTTTAGATTGTACAGTTTTCTAAATTTTTTAGTTATCCTATGTTTTGCCTTATGGTTTACATTATTAGTCTGTCGTCCCCTATATGTTTCTGGTGTAATATTACATGTTTTATATTCATCCTCGTGTACTCTCACAGAACTCCTTTCTTGCCCCCATATTCACCTTGGTTCCTTCCATTCCACATCCACTTTCCCCCTCCCCTTGAGGCCCACAACGCCAGCCAATCTCTATTTCCCAAGAAGCCCTATTCAGAGATCCTTGCAGCAGTATTCAGGGCCTGACTTTCTCAACTGCCCTAATGCCCTGGGAGCCATCCTTTCTCTCGAGAGATACAGTTCTCTCTATTTGATGGCATTAGTCCTCCCCAGGGTGTGGGTCCACTCCAACTCTCACTTCTTGGGTCTCTTCCCAATGGTACAACCCACCTTGGCAAAATGAGCCTTCAGCTATTTCCCCGGAGTCCGTCCCGCATCAGACCATACCCCCTGAGCATCCTAACCAGGTGTCCCTCCTACTTATACTTTGATACAATTTTCTCAACTTTTTGTTCTCAACGGACACCTGACACTCTCCCATGTTTGTATGTTGCCCCTCCCTCCCCCGAATTTTTGGACAATATTACCCCTCTTCCCATCCCCAGCCCCCCTCAAACCCACAAAGCCCCACCCGAAGGCAACCCCTTGCCCCCATTTTGTCCCTTCTTTTTGCTCATACTTACCACCAGCTCATCACAGATTCCACCCCTGCAGACGTTAACTCACATCCTTCCTCCACCCCCCGCTTTCCTGTAAGCCTCTTTTCCAGACTCTAGCTCTTTGAGGCAGTTTGCTTATTTCATATCATTGAGGTCATGTAGTATTTGTCCTTCAATGCCTGGGTTGCTTCACTCAACATAAGATTCTCTAGATTCATCCATGTTATCACGTGTGATTGTAGTGTATTTGTTCTTACAGCCAAGTAGTATTCCATTGTGTGTATATACCACATTTTATTGATCCACTCGTCTGTTGATGGGCATTTGGATTGATTCCAACTTATCCTCTCTTTAAAGGTAACTCTATTTTAACATCTGTCATCATAGATCACTTTTTAAAAGTTTATATTTGGCAATTATGTCTCAGAAAATCTCAGAGTAGGGAACTCCTAAAATCGTTCCTCCACTAAAGCAACAATTAAGGGGCAAACACTGGAATAATTCTCTGGCATGGTCTTCAAGATTATTATGTGCTGACATTAGAAGCCTGTATCCAAGAGCCAACTCTTTGATGTAATTGAGGCACTTTTCCTCCGGGCTCTGAAAAACTCCTTGTTTGCTAAAGACAAGTTCTCTGGCTTTTAGCTGATTGCAGAGCCTTCTGGGACACATCAGAGTTAACTCAAAAAACTATCTGATACTCATAGCGGCAACAATTAAAAACCACAGCAGGGGGAGTACTGGGTTTCTGGCCAGTGGTGCTCTGTCGTGGTCCCCAGGGGAACAGCGACAGTCTCCCAGGTACAGCGGAGGGGACCGGGAGGAAATGAGGGTTCAACAGTGAGCCCCTGATGCTAATGACTATGTTTGTGAGCTGATAAACCTAAAATAAGAACAAGGCATAGAGCAACATTGTGCCTGGGAATTTCCTCCTGTCAGCCTTCATGTTACTCAAATGTGGCCAGTCTCGAAGCCAAACTCAGCATGTAAATGCAATGCCTTCCCTCCAGCGTGGGACATGACACCCGGGGATGAGCCTCCCTGGCAACGAGGGACCACTATCAAATACCAACTGATGATGCAACTGGAAAAGGACCTTATATGGAAGATTCAATGCGGATCAGCAGAATATCCATGTCTACATAAAATAACATGTCTTTAAAATGCTGTTTGACCTAAAGTAAGGGGGAAATGGAAAGGAGAAATGAGTTTATATGGCTACGAGTTTCTAAAAAAGAGTCTGGAGGCTGGCAGAAGGATTGCCCTCATGCACAACTGAGCAGAGTCAGAGAGACAGATAAAGCAGATACAACCCCCAGATATTGGCTCCTATGAAGGCTAAAGAGACCCATGAGAGTTATGGTCATGGCCGATGGGGTTGACTAACAGGGCAGATGGCCCCTCTTTGGAAACGGTGTTTATGTGTGATGAATCTGGACTCAGATGGGATCTCCCTTCATAAGGCTTTCATGCTAATGTGATAGAGGTGCAGTTAACGTTGGGGTTTAAGATAGATTTGGGGGATTTGAATCTCTGGACCGACAATGTGATAACCAGGTCCTGAGCCTCAACAGACTCCAGCACCTACAATCTGATTTATTGGACTTATCACACTCAGCTAAGATGGAGTTGAAGAAGGACAATCACCACACCATGGAGCCTAGAGTGATTACAACCGAAAATGGGAGGATTGCATCCAGCATCCATGTGGAATCTGAGCCTCCTCTTGACATAGAGGTGCAATGGACACTACCAATCCAATGTCCACAAAGAAGAGGTGGCATTGGATTGGGAAAAGTGGACATGGTGGAAGATGGGTGTGGGGAAAGGCAGGAAGAGATGAGAGGTGGAGGCGTCTTGGGTCATGGAGCTGCCCTGGATGGTGCCTCAGAGGTAATCACCGGACATTGTAAATCCTCACAGGGTCCACTGGATGGAATGGAGGCGAGTATGGACCATGATGTGGACCATTGTCTATGAGGTGCAGAGGTGCCCAAAGATGTACTTACCAAATCCGATGGATATGTCATGATGATGGGAACGAGTGTTGTTGGGGGGGGAGAGGGAGGGGGGGTGGGGATGAATGGGACCTCACATATATATTTTTAATGTAATATTATTACAAAGTCAATAATAAAATAAAAAAAAAAACAACAAAACTAAATAGGGGGAAGTGGACTTCGCCCAATGGATAGGGCATCTGCCTACCACATGGGAGGTCCGCGATTCAAACCCCGGACCTCCTTGACCCGTGTGGAGCTGGCCCACGCGCAGTGCTGATGCACGCAAGGAGTGTCGTGCCATGCTGGGGTGTCCCCCACATAGGGGAACCCCACACGCAAGGAGTGCGCCCCGTAAGGAGAGCCACCAAATGCGAAAGGAAGTGCAGCCTGCCCAGGAATGGTGTCGCACACACAGAGAGCTGACACAGCAAGATGACGCAACAAAAAGAAACAGATTCCCAGTGCCGCTGATAAGGATACAAGCAGTCACAGAAGAACACAGTGAATGAACACAGAGAGCAGACAATTGGGGGTGGAGGGGGAAGAGAAGAGAAAGAAATAAAAAATAAATCTTAAAAAAAAAAAAAAAAAAACTATCTGAAGTCAGCAGAGAATTTAGCTGTGGATAATATATTACTGATAATTTTCACCAGTACAAAGTCTGATGAGAGTGCCTAACAGGAATAATTCACATGAAGAAGAGGAGGTTTGGTTATTATTGTGACATGCAAAACAACATAATAAAGCCAATACAAAGAAAGTGTTTTGGACAAAATATCTATAAACAATGAATACACATTTGTATTTAATATAGCACCATAGTTAAGTTTGACATGCATCCTCAATTGAAAAGCACGGGTCTAGATGATGCCAGATTCAAATTTAAAATAGGAGGTTGGACCAAACAGAACAAACAGTATAACTGAGATTATAACTAGTGACCCTATAGTGTTTTTGCTGATTATCATCAGGGAAAGCCCCACCAGGACTCTGATCAATAGAAAGACATCATGGACAGTGACAGTGAGGGCACTGGCAAGTTTCTAGGCACTTCCCATACATCACAGAATTTCTGAAATATTTACAATTATAACATTTCCTCTATTCAAATGTAACCGGGTGGGGGGGGCATGCTGAGCAATTCTTTTGACTTGAAAGTTCTCCCCAGAAACTCATCAATATTAACACAACAAATAAAGTTAGTTTTGTCTTACACCTCTTTTTCCATAAGGTCAAAGAACACATCTTTTTTACTTTCTAAAAGGCCCTCTGGGAAATCTTAAAGACAGCTTTAGGTGCAAAGGATACTGTAAAATTTTTATTTTATTATATTTCATTCCATTTTTCATTGAGGATTCAATTTTGGGAAGGCAAAAATCAAAAGTTGCCAAGAGATATGAACACAAAAGAAGATCCTCTGTGTCTATAGCATGGCTGTCTTACTAAAGTGACAAAACAATATTTAAATAAACATACAAACATCCTTATAGTAGAAAACTTGGGGTTTTTTGTTGTTTCTTTTATTTTAAAGATAATAATCGAGGCCATGTTGAAGTCCGAACAAAGCATTATTCTGGCAAGATACAGAATTTGCTCTTTGGGCAATTTACATAGAAGGTGATGTGGTAGGCCCCCAAAGATATTCAGGGCCTAACCTCCAAAGCCTGTGAATGTTACTTTGTGCAGCAAAAGGTTTTTGCAATGTGATTAAATTAAGGACCTTGAGAAGTGGAGGTTATCCTGGATGACCTGGTTGGCCCTAAGTGTAATTCTAAGCGTCCATATAACAGAAAGGCAGGGGAGATATTTGAGTAGAGAGGAAGACAATGTGACAACTGTGGCTCCACTGCTGACTCTGAAGATATTGGAAGGGGACAGGAGCCAAGGAATGCCAAGAATGGAGCTGGAGAAGCTGGAAAAGGCAGGAAGATTCTCCCCTAGAGCGTATGAATAGAGTGCGGCCTAGTAGCCACTCTGACTTTGGCCCAGTGAAACAGATTTCAGACTTCTGAACTCCAAGAGAATAAATGTGGTTTTTTTCCAGTTTTCTTTTTGTGTGTGTTGTTTTAGGCCATCAAGTTTGTGGTGACTTTTTACAGCAGACGTAGGAAACTAATGCCAGTGAAGAGTAAAGTTTTTCAAACTTATTAAGAGGAGATAAATACTCCATGGCCGCTGTCATTTTACCAAAGAAGAAACCAAACTCCAGGTTTATATCACTATATTTCATTCTACTGGACCTACAAGCTCTTTCTGAAAATCTTAGAAATAAACCCATAAAAACTGAGCAAGATTTGGCAAAATTTTAATACAAATGTATGTTTCTTTCCAGATTTTCTTTCTGTGAAACTTTTACATCTTTCTACGTTTACTGAGTGTTGTCCTTCACCATCCTCTTTCCCATTTTGGAACAAGTCTTTTTACTTCAGGACAGAAACATTCTATCTTTTGTTCTTCATCACTAAAATATATGTTCAGTTATCTAGAGACTCTATTTTATAGAGTTTCATTCACATATATTTCTTACAACCTTAAGCATAGTCCCTTGTATTTCACAGAGAAAGCAAGGGGGTAGATAATGTGAACTTCCTGTCCCTTTATCAGACTAACCAAACTCATGAATACACCTAACCCAGCTTTATTCAGCCATAGCACATCTCTTGGGCAACGTCTAATCATTTAGAAATAAACATACATATTGAGAGACCCAAAGATATAGCCTCTTTGTAGCACGTACTAATAAAGAGCAAAAGTATATAAACTAAGAATGTGTAGTAATCAATGTTTGAGTGTTCTGTCTTACTTAGAAATGATTTTAAAAAATGATCCGGCATCCAAAGAATGTCCATTTGTTAAGTGAATGTTATATTAATCCAAGGTTTATATTATCTATAGATTTGAAAAATATTCTTCAAAGTGACATATTATAAAACCTTATTTCTGTAGAAATACAAGTTTGCAAGAATGATTCAATTTGGTTAAAAATAAATTTGTTACTCATAATCTTAAGCATTAAGTAAAAATATTTCTAGCATATTTGATGACTAGATCTATATAAATTTAGGAAAAACATATCTATGTAGCATAAAATAGCATGCTTGTATGTACTTAATATTGATAAAGCAAAGACTTAATTGTTTTCATTCAACCCCAAAGATTAAACTAGCCTTTTTTGGTCAAATATTGACATAAATTATATTAATTTTAATTCTTAAAATGTTTGTGGGTGGTTTTCTGGGAGAATATACATACATACACACACACACATATATACACATTTCAAGTTTAAAATATCAGTAGTACAATGTCCTTATTTTCAGGGAATTTAAGAATATTCAAATTGTATAAGCAATTGTTTACTTAGATATGCCAATCACAAAAGAGCTCATTTAATTTAAGATTCATTATAATCTAACATATTATTACCATTCAGAGGTAGACATTATGCACTAAAATAATCAGAGGTGAAGACATTTCTGAATTACACACATGTAGACATGCAGGCAGAGAGAAACAGAGTTTAAAGCCTCAGTTCTACGAACATGGGTCAAGATTAAATACAGAGACATTAAAACTCTACAGTGCAGTTATCCAAGAGCTGTTCTCCCAGACTGCATGAAATTTTTAATTGATCTGAGCTAAGAATAAAAAATAGACAGGTAAACAATTCTGACAAGCCAGATTCTCTGTTTTTCACCCAACAGAGACTAGATTTCTATAAAGCATGACTCAATTTAGAGATATCTCCAAATGTTCAGACCATGAAACCAAAATCTCAACCACTGCTGCCAAAAACAGGAAAAACTTACTGGCTGTCGATGAAACAAAACAAAACAGAAATACAAATTTATTGGAGAGGGAAATTAAAATTAGTAAAACAAAGAATCAGCGAAGTTCTGTTGATGCTTTGGATTCATGTAAGGAAAGCCAAGAAAGGACACACCTGGTCTTCAACTGTATGGAAGGGACACTTCTGAAATGTTTGCCTGGCTCTGTTAGGTGAATCAATTGGGCATCCCATTGTGATTTCTAAAATGGTTAAAAGTTCTTTTGCAATGTACAATCATAACATTCATACAGATATGAAATAAACATGTATTAAAAGATTTTATTTAACTCATGAGAGAATGAGCAGATTATACCTGGTCCAAAAGAGAATCCTAAGAACAGACACAGGAATATTGATCACAAATGCCAAAATGATGCGAAAATGGAGGGAAAACTGGTTTTATTACAGCATGAGAGTGCAGGAAATCAAAGCTCTTCTGGACAGGATATTGTACACAACTATCAGTGACCTACAACTTATAAAAGATGTAAAGGAGCTCAAAGAGAATCAGTCTAGAATTAGATAACCTGGAGTGGTGTCCTCTAGTAAAGGGAATGTTTTCCGTTGAAATACATGTTTGTTTATACAATGTTAAAGTAGAAAGTTAGATGGGAAGTGGATGTGTGTCAAGCAATTGGGCTCCCATCTACCATATGGGAGGTCCAGATTTTGATTCCTGGGGCCTCCTGGTGAAGGCAAGCTGGCCCATGCAGTGAGCTGGCCCAAGCAGAGAGCTGGCCCATGCAGAGTGCTGGTCTGTGTGGAGAGCTTGTGCAGCAAGATGATGCAACAAAAAGAGACACAGAGGAGAGACAAGAGACACAGTAGACCAGGGAGCTGAGGTGGCACAAGAGATTGAGCACCTCTCTCCCACTCCAGAAGGTCCCAGGATCAGTTCCCGGTACTGCCTAAAGAGAAGATAAGCATGCACAGAAGAAAATACAGCGAAATTACATAGAGAGCAGACAATGAGGGGTGGGAGGAGGGGGGAGAAATAAGTAAATAAATAAATCTTTTTTTTTTTTTTTAAAAAAAGAAAGTTAGAGTTCTTTCAAAGAGAAAGTCCAGTCATTAGGGTGACCGGGTTCCCAACACAGACATTACGGACACCAGTGACTTCACAAAGGCATTGTAATATCTGCTCCATGACCAATGAGAGGCTGAGGTACAGGGACAAAGGAGACAGGACTGAGAAGACAGGCTCAGCCAGATAATCAAGCATGGCTGTTCAGAATAAAACCTATGAAACCCAATGTTTTGGAAAAGGAACAGTCAGAGTTCCTATTGACATAGGATGCTAACTCTTGCCACGTAGCCATTTTTGATTCTTTTGTGCTCTCTTGACCACTAGGGCATTGGAATCCCTGAGTCTGGCTCCAACTGCACAAGCCCAGGCTAGGGGAGTTCCTGAAGGGCAGCCTCCCTGGCATTGGAGGTCCTGGGGCACTATGCCCTGTTGCCATCTCTTTCCATCTTGCAGCCTGAGACCATGTACTCCCTGGGTCAAGTTTTTCTGGACAGAGAGCACCTGTGTTTCTCTGCTATAGGTAAAGGAGAGAAGGCAGATGTGAGGTGCAATTGCCCAGGTCAGTACTTTTAAGGGACACAGGACTGCAGGGTCAGAGGGGCCAGAGGGGCAGTGGCTATGTCAGGGGAACAAGACCCAGAGAAAGAGGTGCAGGATGGGTCAGGCAAAACCAGCAGGCCAGGTATCTCTGGAGAAAGTCCCTACCTGCCATGGGTACTCTGAAGAGAAAGTAAAGGTGGGGCTCACTCTGGCAGGGTACAGGCAGGGCATGCAGAGGACACAACATATGAGGATAGGGACTCCACAGAGGAAGGGGGTGTGGTCTGCCAAGAAAGGGTGGAGCCTGAGGAAGGTGAGAGAGGACTCCCACAAGGGGATTTGGGAAGAATAGGGGACCAGATGTGAGCTAGTTAGTGGCTGTGTGAGGTGAAGACACTGAGGTTATCCACATGGCCAACCCCCACAGCCCCATGGATTGATATACACTGAAAACACAGAAACAAGAAAATAAACAAAATCCAAGAGGGAACATCAGGAGGTAACAGCATGCAGGAAGTTTCAAGGAGGAGGAGAGAAACCTGAGAAATGGGGAGGCAAGGGAGAGAGGAAAAGAGATATTATTATCCCCAAGGGGTACCCCAGAACCTGGCCAACTGCACTCCTTAGGCACAGGTGAGCATATAGCTGGCACTGGCTGCAGAAGCCCAGCTAAGACAAGAGACGACAAACAAGAGCTAGGCAGAAGGCAGAGGCCTGAGACCAACAGATGGGGCAGCTTTACCAGAGCTTTGCCCTGGGCTCTGCCTCATGCAATATGCTCTCCAGCCCTGGCTCCAGCTGGCACTCAAAGCTTCAGGTTCATGGCTATCAGCTGGGCTTGCCACACTCCTGCAGTGGGAGCTGGGCCTGGGGCTCAGCTGGAGGAGTCCCTGGACCCTATCCTTGGGTGCTAGCATGACCAAACTGGAAAGCCCAAATGCAGGCTGGGTGTGCCTCTCACAGTCCCCCAGTTCAGAGCAGCCAGAGGCCAGACTTTTGAGCAATCCTGGCCTAGCCAAAAAACAGGACAGTCTTCATCCCATGCAGATGCCATGGCATACCACATCGGAAGTTTGCCCACAGCCAGATGTGCCAACACTGCCTGGGCCAGTGTGATCGTTATGCTAATATATCAACTCAGCCAGGTAATGGTGCCCAGTTGTTTGTCCAAGCAAGCACTGGGCTAACTGGAATACAAGGACATTTCATGGACTTCAGTCATCAGTGAGTTGATTGCATAATGGCTGCTTACATCTACAATCAACCAAGGAGATTAGCAATCAGCAATGAGTGATGTCTTATACAATCAGCTGAAGATCTTAAAAGGGGAAGTGATTTCAGTATTCAGAGAGAGAATTCCCAGCTCTACTTTAGACAGCCAGTTTCTCCTGGGAACTCATCAAGGACCCTTAACAGTGTCCCTGGTTTGTAGCCTGCCCTAAGGAATTTGGACTTTTGCATCCCCATGGTCACATGAGAGAATTTTATAAAATCTCGTACTATTTACAGATGTCTCCTATTCTCTTTCCCTAGAGAACCCTGACTAATACAGCCAGCTTGCTGCAACCCTTCTGCCTGTGCTTCCTCCCTCCTGTTTGGGTAGGGGTGGTGGGCTGGGCCCATGGGCCCCTGCCTCTCAGGCTGGCTAGGTAGCCAGCTATCCTTCTGGTTTCTGACAACTATGCCCCTGTGGTCCTGGGGCAGTGGGATCACCAGCTCACCCCTCTCACCCCCCACAAAGTGGGCCCCTGCAGATGGGTAAAGTAGCCACACATAGATACACATCAGATGCATACCCCTGCTCCATCCCAGCAGGCGCCACAGAGATCAGATAGGAAATCTGAACCCCAGATGCTCCTAGTCCCACCCTACATTTTGCCCTTTATCCTGCCTATTGTCAGGTCCTGGGAATGCCATGTTTCCATTAGTAGATCCATGCGTGTGTGTGTGTGCATTCATATGTGCATGTGGTATGTTTTTGTAGACAGGCTTCTTGATTTCAGTGCATACCTGGTCCTAAGCCTGAGGAATCATCTCCCACATAGTCCTCCACATGCCCCCATCATCCCTCAGCACTCCCAGAGAGGGCAAAGAGAAACCATTTGGCAGTGACCCCACCTCCATACCCTGCCTATGGGAACCTCATCACCCTTCTGCTCCCCAAGCTTAATTACCCATTATGGAGAAAAAATTAAAAGACTAAGGCCTTCAGGTACTCCAGAGTTGGCCCCACCTAGGCCTTGATCCAAGAAGACATGCCCTGGGCCTCCTGGGAAGGTAGGGTGCCTACTGCTTCACCTAGGCCCAGCATAGACTCCAGTGACTGGCTCTGCCCAGTACCTGGAAGAGGACCCTGTCCACAGGACAGGGTTCAGTGATAGCCCCTGTGGTGGCGAACTATGTACTCCAGAAAAATGTGTTTTTAACGGAATCCATTCTTGTGGGTGTAAACTCTTATAAAATAGGACCTTTTGATGAGATGACTTCAGTTGAGGTGTGGCCCATCTCAATCAGGATGGGATTTAGTCCTATTACTGAGAGCCTTTTAGGAAAGGTCATACACAGAGAGAAAGCCAGAGGCAACAACCAGAAGCTGAACATCAACAGAACCCAGAAGACAAAGGAGAAGTCAAGAGAGGCCTCCACATGCACTGCCATGTTACAGAAAAGCCTGGGACCAAGTATCACCAGCAGCCAACCCCAGAACACCACAGTCTTCTGGGAGAAAGCATCACCTTGATTTTGGACTTCTCCTAGCTGCAAGATTGTGAGCCAATAAATTCCCATTGTTTAAGCCAACACTTTGCATTTGCTTTAGCAATGAGGAGACTAAAACAACCTATCAATAAGTTTCTTGCTGGGAGGTGGGATATGGGGGTGGCCCTGGGCCTAGACTTCCATGGGGAGGTAGTGCTCACTATCTGAGTATCCATCGTTGCCCATCTCTCATATGTCCACAGACCGTGGGGCAGAGGGTTAGGCTAGACGAGCCCTTGGCCTGACACATGGATACCAACAATCTGGCCCCCAGCTATTCTGGAGTTTGCCAAGTCACAAGAGGGGGCCAGAAAGAGCTTTTTCTCATGAACTGACCAGGTACTGTGGAGGTATGGGGGCTCAGTGGGGTAAACAGAAGCACCTGAGAGTTGGACTGGCTATTGGGTATGTTGGCTGGAGGCCCCTATTCCAGATTTCACGTGACCAACTTCTGGAACATCTTCTGGGCCTGTTGGGTCATCCAGGATGCACTACTCTTCTTGATGGCACTTTCTTAGCCATTCTGCATATGGGAGAAAGATCAGGATGGTGGTGGGCACTCCAGAGGCCTTCCCCACCCTAGAGATTAGCATCCTACCATGTCCCCCTAGGATCAGAGCAACACCCATAGTCTTTCTCCTTGGGTCCAGCCAGGTGGAGGGGAGGGTGTTCTAGCCAGGCCCATCTTCCTGATCAGAGATGGGGGGCTCCATTCATTGGAACATGACTGATGTCCAGTTCAGAGGGTCGAGGGAGGCAGGAGCAGCTTATGTGCACACAGGTAGGTGGGCAGTGGGGACAAGGCTCTGCTATATGGTAGAGAATACTAGAGGCCTGGCCTCTGCTCAAGTATGCAGCGGAGTTGAACTGTGGGGAATTCTGTCTCCAGGGAAAAAGGCTGCATGAAGGATACTCAGTCCACCATCCAGGACCAAAATCCCTGAAATCAGTTTTGATACAACATACACACACCTGATGGTCTGATCCATCAAGTACAGTTGATTCTTTTTTACAAATGTATACAGAATTTGACCACTTCTCACCTCTCCATAGCATCCACCCCCTCACAATTCTCATCATCTCCCACCTGGACCAGTGCATTGGCCACCACACTGGATTTTAGCAGTGCACCCTCGCCACTACCCTCATGATCTGTCCTCCCTACAGCAGCCAGAGTAAGACTGTGAACACCTGAGTCAGATTATGTCCGTACTCTGCTTAGAATGTTCCATGGCTTCCACCTTACTTGGCGCAAAAGCCAAAGTCCTCCCAGCAGCCCACAAGGCCCTGAATGATCTGCCCCATCACCTCCCTGCCCTCACTTCCCCTCACCTCTTTCCCTTGCTCATTTGGTTCCACCACACTGACCTCCTTGCCATTCCCCAAACTTACCAGATGTAGTCACACCTGAGGGCCTCTGCCCTTGCTGTATCCTTTGCTTGGAACACTCTTTTCACAGATATCTACTTGGCTCAGTCCATCACCTCTTCCTTCAAGTCTTTGCTCAACTGTCACCTCCTCAGGGAGGCTTCCCTTATCCACCCCATTGAAAATGTCATACCTGGCATTTCTTATATCCCTCATTCTGCTCTATTTTTTCCATAGCACTTACTATGGTATATAATTTAGTCTTTTGTCTTGTTTATTGTTGGTGTTTTCCCCACTGGAATGTCTGCTCCAGAAAGGAAGAGATTTTGGTTTGTTTTGCTCATAGCTGCATCCCCAGGGCTGATAACACTGCCTGGCACATAATAGGTGTTGGTTTGAAGGATGAATTAATCCTGAATGTCTCCTTGGCATAACCTTACTTTTCAGTGTCCTGTCTTAGGGGTTGGCCACACAACTCCTATTCTGGTTAGTTCCCATGGTGATAAGGACACCACTACCTCCCAGCTTGATCTCCTGAAAGTAACAAACAACGGAGAGAAATGCCTATCAAGGGTCCAGAGAGTCTGAGTCAGTTGTATTTGCTTCTCACACTTGGCCTGCAGTTTCTTGGTCTTGCTCTCCCAGTAGTATTTCATGATCATCATGGCTGTATAGATCTTTGCCAACGATCAAATCTGTGACTGTGGGTATAGAGTAAACTTACTGTGAGAGAATAACCTCTGGCTGAGCCTGTGTCTGTGCAGAACCATGTTTCCCAGGCCCCAGAACCCTATGTACACCAGACTACATTCCTGCATCCTTCCTAGGCCTTCTCTTTTCCTCTTGTTCCACCCTGGCAGGCCAGAGCCCAGGAGGCAAGATGAAGCCAGGTTTGGCTCTTCTAATTGTGAGGTGTGATCTGCAGGTCCAGTGTCTTCTGAGAGATATTGGGCCAAATGGCCATCATCTCCTTTGTAGCTCACTGTCCATCAGCTGTTTGTTGTCTCTGCCTGCAATGTGTGCTCTGAGAGGCACTGACGACCTGCCAGCCTGCCAAATTTCCTTCCACAGTTTCAGCTGACCACTGGGCCACTTACAAAGCAAGCAGTGCCCACTGACCCAGGACTCTGGAGAGCAGGGATATGACTTCTCTGGTCAACTCAGGATCTCAAGTGCCCAATGGATCTGTACCAGAGGAGGACTTTGGGAGGGTCAGTAGAATACCCATGTGGACTCAGACAGCCAAGGTCAAAATCCTGGACCCCAATTAACAATTTGGTGATTCAAACCTCTCTGTGCTTCAATTTTCTCTTCTGTAAAAAGAGGATGATAGCAATAGTAACTGCCTCACCAGGTCATTGATGATCAAAATTGTTAATGTGTATGTAGCCTTAGGATTATAAAAGAATATGATGAAAAATTATACAATAAATTAGATAGCCAAGATAAAACAGATAAATTCCTAGAAACATGCAAACTACCAAAACTGACTTGAAAGGAAATAGAAAATCTGAACAGACTATAACAAGTAGAGATTGAATCAGTAATCAAAAAACCTCCCAACAAAGAGAAGTTGGCTTCAATGGTAAATTCCACCAAACATTTAAAGAACTAACATCAATATTTCTCAAACTCTTCCAAAATTTAGAATCAGGGGAAACATGTCCTAATTCATTTTATGAGGCCAGCATAACCTTTTTATCCATCTATACAAATAATCCCAAGAAAAGAAAACTACAGACCAATAATCCTTATGAATATAAATGCATAAATCCGAAGCAAAATACAGGCAAAATGAACCAACATCACAATGAAAGAATTATATATCATGACCAAGTGAGTTTTATCCTTAGAATGCAAAGGTGGTTCAACGTAAGAAAATTAATCAATATATTATAATACACAACACTAATGGTACAAAGGAAAACACAACACAATGATCGTCTCAATAGATACAGAAAAAGTATTTGACAAAGTCCGTAACACTCAGCAAACTAGGAATAGAAGGGATTCTTAACATGATAAACCTACAGTTAACATCATATTCAATGGTGAAACACTAAAAGCATTCCCGCTAAGATTAAGACATGACAAGGATGCTGTATTAGTATGCCAAATGGGTGCTGATGCAAAGTACCAAAAATCTGTTGGCTTTTATAAAGGGTATGAAGCAGGTTAATAAGATAGGGAATTAATAGATGGATCTGGAACCTGGCAAGAGAGTCCATGTGGACACCAGAAACCCCCAACTGAAAAGCAAACCGCAAGGCTTGTGTGCTCTCTCACCCTGCTCTCCTGCCTCTGAACCTGTTCCCTCCCTTCTTTGTGCCACTTTCGCCGTTTTTCCTCTGCCATATGGCCACACAAGTAACCCTGCGGATTTATAATCTATAATGGGAAATTGTAGCTTGTAAATTAGCCCTCGTCATCCCTTTTCATCCCCTTCCTCACCACCTGGGACCCCTGCTCTGTTATTTTCTCCCATTTCTCTTCCCTCCCTACCTGAATAAATTACTGACCTAACTCACCTGGCATGCTTTTGAAATTCATTTCTGCAGCATAGCCAAGATCCTAGATAGAATCCAGTAACAGATTTGGCGAGCCAGTCCAGGAGTTTTTCGGTGAGTGAAACTATAGCCTACAGCCTGCTTAATGCCTTCCTTTGGTTCTCTATTTTAAACGGGTCGAGAACCAGTCCCTGCAGATTGTAATCCTGGGAGGGAAGGGGCTGGGGCTCCGGAATTCTTTGCATCTGTACTGCCTCCCCCCACATTAGATCTAACCCCAGTCAGGAGGGCTGCTGCACAGAACTGAAATTCACAGCGCTGCTGCTGTTTCAAGCTGTTTCAGTGGTGGGAGGCTCTGCCCTTGGGGCCTGCGACCGCTGCCTTCTCCCGCCCTCTCTAGAGGGAACAGGGAACGCAGTGGTGATGGAGGGCCAAGAGTTTACCCTGCCCACCAGGGCTAGGCCTCTGCAAGCAGCTGACCACACCCAATTACCTGGGGGATGAGTAGGAAAGCAGGGCAGAGCCAAAATTGATACAGTGGGAGATCCCGTTCCTCAGGGCGGCCACGTGACCAGAATACCCTTTGAAATTTCTAACGTTTACATTTATACTGAACCTCTCTTTAAGAGTTTATGCTTTGGTCTGTTTTAAAAACTGTGAAAATAAAGTTCTCGTGGGAAATGCCTTTGTGTTTAGCAAGGAAGTCTTGCCTCAGGACCCCAGAGTCTGTTAACTTTATACTGTTAACCTCTAATCACTTAATGACCTTTTAATAACTGGTTTAACTGGAAAACTATCAGACAGTAAAGTCAGAACTAAGGCTGCATTTAATAGTTCTGGAAGGATAGGAGGAAGAAACGCAATTCAGCTTAGCAGCTTCAGGCTGAAAATCAATTTGGCCTGTCTCCCAAGTCCCGGCTGCCGGGGAATGCCTGAAGGCAGGGGCAATCTGATTTCCTGGGGTGGTGGGAATCAAAGAGCATCCAAATGTTTCCTGAGATTTAACTCAGGAACGTCTGTTTGGATCAGTCTCAGATGCTGGAAAGCAGGGGTGCTGAGAACCAGAGCAAGAAACTGAATGGCCCCGATTCCTTGGGCCTATCCATTCAGAGAGCAGCCAAATATCTCCTGGGACAAACGTTTCAGGTGCTTTGATTTGGGGCCACTGCTCAGGCCTCCCAGTTGACTTGGGCTCATTTATCTCATACCTGGAATCAGATACCCCTGAAAGTAAATATTCTCAAGACGCTGAGACAGGGCTTCAGCTCCAAATTGTGTGGAGCAGTGAATTCAGTCAGACTAGTCTCTGGGACACCAGAATAGTCGACTAAAGGATGTGAACTTTCTGCACATGCCTCTTCTGTCACTTTTAATGAACCTGTGGTTGGTGCTGGGGTTGGTGTATACTCAGGAGATTTGATTCTCTGGACTGTCCATGTGCTAGCTGGGCCCTGAGCCTCAGCAGACTTGTAACTCCTACTCTCCAGTTCATTGTACTTACCCAGGTCAGCTAACAAGGAGGTGAAGATGGTCAACCACCACACCAGGGAACCGAGAATGCCTACAACTGCAAGCAGGAGAATTGCATCCATCATCCATGTGGAATCTAAGCCCCCTCTCAATATAGAGGTGGAGTAGACATCACCATCCCAGGGTCCCCAGGATGGAGGAATAAAATATGGATTAGAGTGGACTTACTGATATTCTACTATAAAACTTTTGTGACTACTAATAGAAGAAATTATATCATTGATGGGGAGAAAGTGGCCACAGTAGTTGCTGAGGGCAAGGAGTGGGAAGAAGAGATATGATGAGGCATTTTTGGGACTTTGGAGTTGTCCGAAATGATATTGCAGGGTCAGATGCTGGACATTATATATCCTGCCATAACCCACCAAATGTACTGGGGGAGACTGTGAACCACAGAGTAAATTATTATCTACATGGTACAAAAATAAATAAATTAATAAGTGTGCTTCTTCATTCTTCCTAGAATAATGGGCGCAGTCTCTAGCCTACCAGCAAACTCCTTGTAGAAGTCTCTTAGGAATCAGGAAATTCTGCCTCCTGCTGGTCCATATAGCCACAGTACAGCCAAGAGCAGCCTCTGCATAGAACCCTGAACTCCAGTTAAACCAGTGTAGAAAAGAGAACAAATAAACCTTGAGTCCCAGAAACTTCATATCATGTCTTCTTAAAGAAATGAGAAAATAAACCTCAAACCTCTCAGTTTAAACTCAGTTGTGCCTATAAAAAGTGTGAATAGTGAGCAAAACAACAGAAACTTCATGTGCCATCAATTAAGGTCAAAGAGTTCCTTGAAAGGTTAAAGGTATAACCTTCTCTGTTTTAAACTGTGCATAACCTTGTGTTTACTTGTGCCTAGGAAATCAGATTTGGGGTTCACCTGTTACAAATTGGATAACAGTAGAAGGTCGAACTCTTGTGCATTCAAACCAGACCTCGAATACATTACAGGTTGCCTCTCCATATGAGTTATTGGCTAGGCTGGTCACTGACCCCTCAAACAATAAGGGTTTCTACATCACATCTCTGGTTTTGCTCCTGAAGTCAAAGGAAACTACGCTGCGGTTTCAAACTCATGCAGCAGCCAATGATAACTCAGTACAGCCAAATGTACAATGGATATTGCCTCCAGACTGGCACTGTTCCATAGTGCCAGAAAGCACTATGCACCAGGACAGTGGAGTACTGGAAACTACCTTCTTAGCTTCTCTCTAGGATCAACGATGCTGCGGCTTGCTCACTGTGTGAAGAACATACCAAGTGGAGCCATAATCACCGGAGTACTGTAAATAGAACTTAAATACAAATTGGCATTATGGCTTGCTCCCATGGAGAGATAACATGTAAGGTGTTGCAAACCTGAAACTTAAATCTATCACCTATATCCTATTCTGGATGATTATATGTCTAATGATTATGGTGATATTTCAATTAGATCATATGCAGAAGGACATTGAACATGTTAAAAGTCCTGGTAAACTTCGTTTTCTAAGTAATTAATGAACGTGCTTAGCCCAGGTCTCCCTCATAGCCCTTTTAAAGTTAAAGGAGTTCCAGCTTGGTGCACTAACCCTGAATGAATCCAGCTGCCCAAGAAAGTGCCAGCTCACCAAAAGCACCTGATGAGATGTATGCATGACAGTCATTGGATGGGCTGAAATACCTCTTCAAAAAACAAATCTAAGTAGTGTCGGTGTCAAAGTCCGCTATTCCTTTGAACTCTAGCCCAAATGCCTATTGCTAGGGGAAGGGCAAACCGGACATTGCTTCAAGAAACCTTGTCTGTTTCCATCTCCTGTACCTTAACTAAAAATGGCAATACTTCTTCCCATTCTACTGAACAAAGAATACTCTTTCCCACCAACATCAGGAAAATGCAACCTTTATAAACACCTGGCCTTTTCTACTCCTTTGGTCCATTGTCCTCTTAGTGGGACCGTGTATGCTCAAAATTCTAATTAAATTTATTTCTTCCAGAATCAACATCTTGTTAGCCGTATGGGGACTTCATCCAACTTCTTACAAGATGCCAGATCATTCTTCCAGTTGAGATAGAGTAGCAAGGGAATTCTGCACCTTGTTAGGCAGGGCCTGCAAGCCCCTAACCAGCAGGAAGTAGTTACAGAAGAACGATCATCTTCCTTCAGCACCCCTTGAAGAGCAAAGGTGTAGAACTCTCTGAGGAAGGAATGAAGCAGGCTAATAAGATAGGGAATTAATAGATGGATCTGGAACCTGGCAAGAGAGTCTGCTGGAGGAACCCCACCCCCAGGATTCTGCTACCTAGAACAAAGACTTCTTCCTGGGAACAAGGAAAAGTCCCGAATGTTCTCTAGGAACTTTATCATTGGATCCTTACTAAGGAATTGATGAGTGGGGTAATCAATCAAAACAGCCAACAGCTGTAACCCCTCCCCTTTCATTAGCAAAGAGGAGGAATAATTACCAATTTAAAAGCAAACCACAAGGCTTGAGTGCTCTCTCACCTGCTCTCCTGCCTCTGGACCTGTTCCCTCCCTTCTTTGTGCCACTTTTGCCATTTTTCCTCTGCCATGTGGCCACACAAGTTAACCCTGTGGATTTATAATCTATAATGGGAAATTGTAGCTTGTAAATTAGCCCTCTTCATCCCTTTTCATCCCCTTTCTCACTACCTGGGACCCCTGCTCTGTTATTTTCTCCCATTTCTCTTCTCTCCTTATCTGAATAAATTACTAGCCTAACTCACATGACTTGCTTTTGAAATTCATATCTGCAGCATAGTAAAAAACCTAGATAGAATACAGTAACAGGTATTTGGAGTAAAAGCTTACAGTCCCAAGACCATGAGTCCAACTCAAGGTACCATAAGAGGTACTTTCTCACCAAAGTCAGCTGCCATGTGTTGAGGCAAAATAGCTACTGATCTCAGGGTGGTTCAGCCTTCCCCTCTGGGCTTCCTCTTCCTCTTAAGGCTCCATGAGTCCAGCTTCTTCCTGATCTCAGCTGCAGGCAGGCATAGGGCTTATCTCTCAGGGCTTCTTATATCAGTCTTGGCTCTCTTCCCAACGTCAGCTGTAAGCTGTCAGGCAAATGGTCCATCTCTCCCCAGGGCTTCAGCTGTTTGAGCCATCTCCTTTCTGTCACATGGCAGGATAAAAATGACAAAGTTTTCTGCTCTTTGTGTCTTCTTGACTGAGTGTCTGTTTATATCAGAATCAGCAAGGGAATGGGGACTCAATCTGAGTTAGGCCCTCTGGCATCGTCAAATAAAAAAGCCTAATCTTAACAAGTAATCTAATCAAAGACATCTCAGCTGCATTTAATGCAATCAAAGTGTATCACACCCAGAGGAATGGTATTCAACATTGTACCAGAAGCTCCACCAAGAGCAATTAGGCAAGAAAAATAAATAAAAGGCATCAGAATTGGAAATGTAAGTGACCAATAAGCATATAAAAAGATGTTCAACATCATTAGTCAAATCACAACCTCAATGAAACATACCATTTCACACCCATAAAATGACTATAAGAAAAGGAAAAAAAGTAAATGTGGTGAGGATGTGGAAAAACTGGAATATTCATACATTGCTGTTGGGAGTTATAAATGGTACAAATTATGTTTCTATAATTTGTTAAGGTGTATTTTTCTGTTTTATTGTTTTGAAGTTGAAATAAAGTTATAAAAAACAGTAGACATTTATTGTCTCATAGTTCTGGAGGCTAGAAATCCAAAATTAGGGTGTCAGTAGGGCCATGCTCCATCTTAAACATGTAGGGTTTCCTCTTCTGTCTTCTAGTTCCTGGTGGTTTGCCAGCAATCCATGATGCTCTCTGTCTCAACTGTCAAATGTGTTCTCCCATCTATCAGTGTCACTGTGTCCAATTCTCCTCGCCTTATAAGGATACTAGTCATATCAGAGTAAGAGCCCACCTTATTTGAGTATGAACTCATTTTCAATTGCCTAATTCCATCTGTAATGATCCTATTTCCAAATAAGGTCACATTCTGAGTCCCATTAAGACTTTGACATCTTTTGAGGGGACACAATTCAACCCATAACAGCAAGTGTTCAAACAAAAATTCATACATGAATGTTCACTATACTTGTATTCACAATAGCCAAAAGGTGGAAGCAACCTAATGGTCTATCCACTGATGAATGGATAAACAAAATATGGTCTAACCACATACTTTCATTTGCTAAAACCTCCTGGGAGAAATATAAGAGAAATGGATTGACTTTTATAATGGGACTTTATTAGGTTAAAAGCTTACAGTTCTGAGGTTATGAAAATATCCAAATCAAGGCATTCTCAGAGATCCTGTCTCACCAAAGGGTAGCTGCTGGCGATCCTGAACTCCTGCCTCTGGAAAGACACAATGGCAGTTCTGCCGGTCTGAGTCTCTGCCTTCTCCAGGCTTTCTCCCCAAGCTCAGCTGTGGGTGATTAGCATATGACTCTTCTCTCCCCTTTCCTCCAGTCCTTTCTCTCAGCCTCTCGTGGGCCTCTTTCTGTGCCTCTGTGTTCAGTCTCCATCCTCCGGGACCTCTCTCTTTTGGCCTTCAGGGTTTCTCGGTCACAGCCACTTTTTCCTGTGTGTTTTTCCCCAGAAAGAGGACCAAGACCCATCCTGTATCAAGCCTCACTGAAAAAATCCAGCCAAATGCCCCCAACCTAATCTATGCCAATCAAAGTGTCCCATCACCACAGGAATGGACTAGCTTCAAGAATATGATCTTTTCTGGGATCTACAAAAAGCTTCAAACTGTCATACCACACAATGGAATATTTTTCAGCTATAAAAAGGAATGGAGTTCTGATACATGCTACAAAACAGGTGAACCTTGAAAACATTATGCTAAGTGGAAGAAGCCAGATAAGAAAGGCCATATATTGTATGATTCCATTTTTTAAAAGATTTATTTTTATTTATTTATCCCCCCTTGTTGTTTGTGGTCGCTGTCTCCTCTCTGTGTCCATTTGCTGTGTTTCTGTGTCTGCCTGTCTTCTCTTTAGGAGGCACAGGGAACTGAACCTGGGACCTCCCATGTGGAAGAGAGGTGCTCAATCACCTGAGCCACATAATCTCCCTGATTTGTTATGTCTCTCATTGTCTTTTCTCTTTGTGTCTCTTTTTTTGTGTCATCTTGTTACGTCATCTCACTGCACCTGTCTGCTGCACCAGCTTGCCTTCTTCAGGAGGTACTGGGAACCAAACCTAGGACCTCCCATGTGGTAGGTGGAAGCACAATTGCTTGAGCCACATCTGCTTCCCTTGTATGATTCCATTTTTATGAAACATCTAGAGTAGGCAAATGCCAGAGATAGCAAACAGATTTGTGGTTGCTGAGGGCAAGGAAGGTGAAAATGGCTAGCAACTGCTTAATAGGTACAGATATCCTTTCGGAGTGCTGAAAGTTTATAAAATTGACTGTGGTTATGGTTGCACATATTTCTGACTATACTAAAAGCCATTGAATTGTACACTTTAAAATGGTAAGTTTTATGTTATGTTTATTTTCCAACAGCAACAAAGGGTGGGGGAATTGCTACCTGACTGTGACCTTTTAAACTTGTCCATTTTTCTTACTCTAACTTCTTAGGATGGTTCAGAAAAATGCAATCTAAAAGTTCAAAAGCTTCTAGTCCAACTCTTGGCCTTCTTTGACATTTTCTACTTGCTCTCTCTGTGCCTTTTCTATGTACATGAAGCTCTTTTTAAAATGATTTTTATTGATACATATTAATGAAGCATACAATCCATCCAAAGTGTATAATCAATGGTATCTGGAATAAGCACATAGTTGTGCATTCATCACTTCAATCATTATTAGAGCACTTTCATTATTCCAATAATAATAATAAACAAAAAACAAATAAAAAGAGCTCTACACCTTGATAATTACCTGAGTCTCTCTATACTTTCCCTGTCATACATAGCTGTTTTATGTCTTTCTAATTTATTTGTGCTTACATTTTATATAGATAGAGTCAAACAATATGTAGTACCTTTTGTCTAGTTTCTTATATATGCATCTCTTCGAAGGCGAGAATTTTTTTTATTAGGTAAATATACCAAATACCTAAAAGTAAGGACTTCTTCTTTGGCTATGAATTGACTAAAATATCAGTAGCTTTCTATGTGGTCTCCTTGAGGCTTGTTATTCTACTGTAATTCTTATCACCTATCCTTTCCTTAAACATTGTCATGCTTTGTCCTCAGTAATTATATTTCCTTTATCTACTTGTATCATTTGTTTTTAAACTTCCCAAACCCTCTATAATCTGGCCTCACAGGTTTATCTAATCCTATTGCCTCCATTGCTCAGTTAATAAATATTTACAAAATGCCTACCATGTGGGAGACACTAAGGGAAATACAAAATTATTGTATTCCATAGTCTGTGTCCCCAGGGATTTTACAATCTAATCTTGGGATTAGATTGGGATAACCTTCTAATCTAATTTAGTGTCTAAGCCTTATTCCGTTCTAGTCCACAGAGATTCATCTTGCTCAAAATTCCACCATATTTACAATCAGCCATATTTACCATGCTGTCCTGTATATGATGCTGTACTGTGGTTTTTATAAGATTTAGCAGTGGAAACTTACTTTCAAATACTATTTAATGGACTCCTAATATATTAATCAGGTGAGAATGCTGTGTTTGGTTACAGAGGTGTGGCAATTGGAATACCACTCTATTATAGTTTGCCAAAGGGCTCCCAATGCAAAGTACCAGAAATGGGATGGCTTTTATAAAGGGGATTTATTTGGGGTAAAAACTTACAGTTCCAAGGCTGTGATAAGTCAAAAGCAAGGCACCATCAGAGATGTTTTCTCACCAAAGTCAGCTACTGTTGATCTTGGCATGTTGCCACGTGGTGAAGCAAGAAAGCCACTGACCTTTGTTGAGGTCTCTCCTTTCCCTCTGGGATCACTGTCTCCTCTTGAGCTGCTCTGTGTGCCCAGCCTCTCAGGGGCTTCACACTTAAGCAGTCCTCTCTCACACATTGCAGGGTCATATATGCCAAATCCCTTTTCCCTCGGTCTGTCTGTATCTCTGTGTCTCCGTTTATATCAGACCCAGCAAGAGGGCAGATACTCAACATGAATCATGCCCCACTGACGTAATCCAGTCAAATAGGTCTCACACCTACAGGAGTGGATTAGTTTAAAACATAATATTTCTCTTTTTGGGATTCATAAAATAATTTCAAACTGCCACACACACAACCTCTGTGACCCTCTTTTCCAACCCCCCTTCCTCCAGGGTAATCCAATAACTCCTGCACACCCTAGAAATTGGTGAACATAATGGGAAAATCACTACAATATATCTACTTTAGATTTCCAATTTTATGTTTCCTCATCATTCCATCCCAAAGCAGTCTATAGAATCTCCTTCTCTAACAGACTGCTTCACCGTCAAAAGACTCTTTATAGTACAGTTCTGAAGTTGCAAGTCTACTACGCTGACTTACACACACACACATAATGTTCAAAGACAGAAAAATGGATATTAATGGATCTGATTCTTTGTTTTTATCATTTCCATGTTTCTTGCTACATTTTCAGTACTCACTGTTTTGCACTTGTGGCATATGATGGTGTTAATATATTTACAAAATACCTTAAATGAGTATAAATATATAGCAAAGATCTTAATGGCCTAGACTACAATAACCAATAGATATCAGTGTGGACAAACTGAAGAGCTTTTCCTCTGGTCTATAGCTTTTTATATATCTCAAATGAAACTTGAAATCATAAGTAGAAGTTTCTGTATAACTTTTTTTCTCTCTTCAAGCATTTGTCACTACACGTGAAAGAGCAAATTAGTTAAGTATAGATCTTCAAAATTCATTTTTAGAAATATACCTCTTCAAGGGACTAAACCTCTATTTTCTCTATCAGTTCTTACTAGTTCTGTATAACATTAGTTGGTGTACATATATTTAAGTTCAAGAATGTTATGTTCTAATTATTTATGCCCAAGTTAAAATATCTTTCCCCAAAAGGGTTATCCAGACTTATTTCTTTTGAAGAAGTGATAGGTCTTGGCATATAGTGAGAACTCAAGAAGGGTGACTTCAAAAATAATTCCTTTCCCTGATATTTGGATATCATATGTTCCTAAGTCATATTCTGCAGTATCTATTGAGTCTTTTTTTAATTTCCTGATTTAGTATTATTGTTATATATTTTCCTTGTCCTTGCTATAAAACAAGTTTCTTTTAGGCTTTACCTTTTGTAAGATTTACATATGAAGAGGCAGGGTTAAATTTTCCATAAATAAGCTCTTTTATGCTTGCTGCTGATCTCTTCTTTTAAATTTATTTTTACTTTTAAAGATTTAGATCATATAAAAGTTACATAGAAAATATAGGGGATTCCCATACACCCCACCCCTTCCTGCATTAACAACTTCTTTCATTAGTGTGGTACATTTGTTACAATTGATGAACATATATTGAGGTATTGCTACTAATCATTGTCTATAGTTTACATTATATTTTACACTTTGCATCACACAACTTTATAGGTTTTGACAAAATGTTTAATGACCTGTATCCATCATTGCAATGTCATGCAGGACAATTCCAATGTCCCAGAAATGCCCCATGTTACACCTCTTCTCTTAGAACCTCTGGTGACCACAGTCTTTATATCAGTGTTACAAGTTCTTCCATTCCTGGAATAATAATAAGTCTAGTTTAGTCCATAGTTGCTTCCCCCTTTTGTTTGTTCATTCCTCAATCTTGAGGATTTGTGGATGGTGAGTCCCATTCTGCTTCCGATTGAGGGGGCGGGGGGCTTGCTACTGATCTTGAGCAGCGTTTTCTTTCCTTGTCAAAGTTCATTGTTTGTTTATAAGCACTGTTCATTTAAAAACTGAAGTTTTCATGTCTGTTCTGAATTCAGGTGCTCAGACTTACAGAAAAAAGAATTTGATTTTGCATCATATAAGTATTTCTGCAACTATATTCAAATTGTTAGCCAAAACAAGTAATACTAAGAATACTAGAAATTATCTAGCTAGTACACAAGCCCTGGACAATTCTCTGTGCTCATATTTTGTGCGACATATTTAATGTTCTCTTAAGTAAGAGAATGAAGCTCTGTCAAATCTAAGAATTTTCGGGAATTTTCTTTCCTATTCTATTTTTATTCCTTCTATTCCTTCAAAATTTCACATTTTTCCTACCATAATTTTAATATAAAAGTGTATACACCCAACAGAGAGAGCACATGTCTGAATTTTCACATCTGAAAAAAATGTATTTTAAGAAATGTGGTCAGCTAGTAACTTGTATATAACAAACTAATAATGTGTATGTATAAGTTTTTGAGAAAAGGGGGTTAATACTCACTACCTCTAGGAAGCGCAAACAACTTCACATTGGCCTAGAGCCAATATGTATATATATAGCATATGTGCAGCAATTATTTAAGCACTTGGGAGAGACATGGTAAGTAAAACTATACATAGTTTAGTTATCCATTTCAAACACGCCTTTCCTTAAATTTGGGTCAATGAATTTCAAAGCAGGATTATCTTGGCCATGGCAGAAATATCTTGTGTTATATATGTTCAATTGCCAATAACATTTATAAACAAAGAATGAACTGAGCTTTCCCTAGATGAGTCACTGTGATGGCAAACAGTGAATTTTCCTTCAAGTAATGTTGGCAGACAGGTTGTCAGATTTGAATTCATCAGAAACTTTATATATACTGTCATTTAAAATCAACCAATTTAGAGAAAAAAATATCTATCAATGTACAAGAGGACGAGCTAGCAGATTCATAAAATTGATTCTGACTTATAGTTGCATTCAATTCTTTATTCATGTAGATTCACTCTCATCTGACGGTATGGGTGCCACTGAGCTATAAAGATGCTTGGAATTGCTCACTTTCTATTTAAGCAGAAGTGACTGTTTAAGATTCAACCGGTTTAATAAGATGAATTTCAAAATGAGCTTAAAGGCACCTTAGTTGATTTCAAATCTCAAAAAGTGCTTTTTATCATTATTGCTTCTTTTCTCTGGGAGATCTGCTATTTTGAATAGTGTATTTATGGACCCACATGCCATTCTCTACACGAAAGAGCACTTCCTTCTAATGTCCAACTCTTATAAGTTCTTTAACTGTGGAAGGACCACGGAGACCAGAGTTCCAAAACTTACAGCCAGAGAGGAATAATCTGCACAAGTAACTGGGGAGGCTATCTTTATTGAGCATTCACACTGAGTACCAGGCACTATTACCAGCAAGGAGCTCACTGTCTAGCAAAGCAAAGACTTTCATTTAACAAAGATTTATTGGGCACCTACCAGGTGCAGAGTACTGGAATTCAGTGGTGAACATGACAGATATAGTCCTTGCTTTCAATGAGCTTGCAGTCTAACATGAAATACAAGTAAGGAAAACAAGTAAGATACTCTGATAGAAAATAATAAGGGGTGCCTATTTGATCCTGGGTAGTTAGGGAAGACCTCTAATAAGGGAATGACATTTAAACCAAGGGTCGGAAAATGGGGTACATCAGTTTTGGTTGTGCAACAAACCACCTCAAGACTTAATAAAGTGTTGATAATTCATGATTCTGTGGACCAGCATTTTGGGCGGGGCTTAGCTAAGTAGAACTTTTAGCTTGGACTAGGCTCATCTGGTCTTGGATGAGGCTCCCTCAGGTATCTGTGGTCAGTTGCACGATAGGCTGGGAGCTGAATGACTATTAGCTTGCTACGTCACTTCAGTTCTCCATGTGGTCTCCCATCCTCCAGAAGGCTATTCCAGACTTCTTCCCATGGCAGCAGGGTTCATTGAGCAGAAAGAGGGCAAGCCCAATGCACAAGCACTTTTCAAGGCTCTGGTTATGATACATTTGCTAATATCCCTTCGGCCACAGCAAAGCACATGCCAACCCATATCGACAAGTGGAAAAATAAACACCATATCTTGTGGGAACATTTGCAATGTCACATTATAAGAGCATGGGTGCAGAGGCAGGAAGAATTTGACCACTTTTTTGACAGTTTACCACAGGAGAACATAGGAAGTAATGTTGGAAAAGACTGAAGAGGTAGGGGAGTCAGGAAAAAAGATGGGGCTGGAGATTTATTGTTACTATCTAACACTGGGTTGTCCATGGAAGGATAAAGGAGAGGCTTTTGGTTACCTTAGGATCCAATCATATCCAATTAAATCTAAAACATTATTGGGCTTCAGAATTCATCAGGAACTTGAGGAGCAAGCTTAGAAATAGGCAAACAATTGATCTTCCTAAAGAAAATTAGTAGTAGAGACAGCATTCATATTAAATTATTTGCAAAGAAAAAAGATTAAATATTGGGCTTCAAATACAATAGAATACAATACAGCTTAAATTTATAAGGATATGGAAGGACATGTAGAATTCAGTTTGCAAATATTTCTGTGCCTACTAGAAATCAACATTTATTGAGCACCTGTTAAATGGGAGCCTCTGCTAGGCCTGGAGTGTGAGTGGAGGAAGATGTATTTTAGTAGTTAACAGCACAGGCATTGTGGTGAGACTGTCCTTGACTTGACTCCTAGCTATGGGTATAACCTTGACCAAGTTACTTAATCTCATTCAAGTTAACATATAAAATGCAAATAATATCACATCTTGGAGTTTGGGGGAAACAACATAAGAAAAAATGCAGAATACTGCCTGGTAGAATAAGACACACTCAAATAAATGGTGATGTTTGTTCCTCATTTATTCTCCTTCCAAAGACTTTATAATCTACTTGGACATGCAAAGCCTTTAGTAGAAAGAAATTTAAGGGTTGAAAGCAGCTAAAGATTGCAAGAGAAGAGATGGTGTAGTGTAGACTAGTGTATTGATTACAAATTTTGTGAGAGTTCAGAGGAAGGATAAACTCAGGCCTGGGTGTCCTGGAAAGGTTTCCCAAAGGTGGAATATTCTGTAGGTAGGTAGTATTCTTTTGTACCTCATGGACTTCTCTTTATCCATTTCTGCCATATCTAAAGTTATAAAGGTATCTAGCATGGGGACTCTCAGCCAAAGAGATCACATGCATTAATTATTACTCTGGAAACTTTCTCATGCTTTAATCCACTACCAAATGATGTCAGTTCTTGAAGTTTTCATTTATTGGGCAAGCATATGACCATGTTTTCCTTATGGCTCCAGTTATGTTATGGCAGGTCAACTGGGATGGTAGGGGAGGACAAATGGGCCTGCGAAATTAAGTATAAAACCCACCAGAAGTTAGCAAACTGCTGTGGCATGCCTTTTCATAGTACAGTAGTGTGGGCTAGTACATTCACTAGTTCATGAACCTGGAGTGTCTGGAGGCCCTCAGATTGGTGCTAATTGTAAATGTCCATTAATCATGAAATTGGGGTGACTGGAAAGATAAGGCTATGATGAGAGACTGAAGGGAAGAGAGAATAGAATTTCTCTCCCTCCCCCGTAAATGGGATTAATAGTGGTTCTTTAATGTTTATGTGGCTCATTTAACTGAAATCTCACAGGGCCAGGAAAGAAGGGTAACTGCTCTAATAAATTACGGCCCACAACAAATAGCAAGAGAAAAGAATCCTCAGGGTAAGCCATGGCATAATGCCCTCAGATTGATAAACAGCTGTAGAGGCATCAACAGTGATCATTCTAACTTTACCTGACACAGATGTCCAGTAAATAAAAGTAAGTATACACTGATGAAAGAGGTTGTTGATGTAGGAGGAGTGGGGCGGGTTGGGGAGTGGGGTATATGGGAACCTGATGTTTTTAATGTAACATTTTATGTGATCTATGTATCTTTAAAAAAAAGACAATAAAAATATTTTTTTAAAAAGTGAGTATGTGGTTAAAAGGGGAAATTTTAGGTCATATATATGTTATTGGAAAAACAGAATAAAAATTACCAAAAAAAAATCCATTGAACTGCACAGCACAAATAGTGAACCCCAAGTTAAACCATGGACTTCACACTTAATAGTACAATTATAAAAATGTATTTTCGTAAATTGTAACAAATGTCCCAAACCAATGCAAGGTGTTAACAGGGTGCAATTAGGGAGCCCAGTATTTTATGCATAATTTTTCTGTAATCCTACAACCTTACTAAAAATACATCAAGAAATAGAATAAACGAGATAAATCAGATAGATTTAGATACGCTCTGAGAGTTATTAATTCAACAAACATTTTTTGAGCACCGACTCGACATTGGGTCTTTTCCTGGGCTACTGGCAACTACAGCTGAACAAGACACAGTCCCTGACTTGGAAGAGCTCACCAGTTAGTGAGGGAGATGAAGAAAACAGTGGGACAATGTAGTCACAGCTATGAGGGCAGCACATACAAGTATAAGAGATGGAATAGGAATTTCCCGGAACTGGCAAACAAGGATGCAGAACTGGGGACCCAACGGCAACAAGTACCTCACATTCTAAAGAGTCTAGGTGCACAACTGCAGAGAGCGCCCCACCCCCCACCTCGGGGCTCCTCAGGAGGTGGCCTCCCCTTATAGTGGAAACAGCATGGGCAAAAGTGTGATGGAAAATGAGAACAATTCCTGAGAAATTTTAGAATGGCTGAACAGTAGGGGAGGGGTAGGGAATGGTGTGTATTAGTTAGGGTTCTTGACACTTACACAACAGAACCCTCTCTACGTTGTTTTAGCAGAAAACTAATTTATTAAAAGAGATGGGGTGGCTCATAGATTCCTTGAGATGGCCAGAGGATCAGGCCCCAACAGAGGATCATTTGGAGGCTATACAGCCAGCAACTCAACTGCTTACAGACAACATACCCCCATGAGATCTCTGGCACTACGGCTCAGGGTTCCACTGTCAAACAAGACCACTCAGGACAGAAAACAGATTTGGCACCTCCCTCCTTCATAATGGTGCCCTCTTTCCAAACAGCCTTGCTTAGAGGCATCTTATTGATAGAACCTCAAGCGTGTTGCCATGTTGCAAGGGTAGCTGGGAGAGTGAGTTCTAGTTTCTTTCTTGAGGCTGTGGGAAATTTCTAAAATATAGAAATAGTGTTATTATTAAAACATTGATCAGAAGAGTAAAAAAAAAACAAAGATAAAAAAAACAAAAAAAACATTGAGCAGTCATAGAAGACAGACAGGCATTCTAGAAGGTGGTTTTTGTTGTTTTACAATTTTTTAAATTTCCAGTGGTGACTGTGACTATCACCGATGAAGACAGATAATTTAAGCTCAAAATATCTCTACTAAATACATTCCTATTCAGTTCATCTCACCTAGTAAGGGCTTTTACTTACTGATCAACTGTCACTAATGATCGTTTTACATTAGATGGAAAGGAAATTATTCTGAGTCCAATCATATTTTCACCTAAATTAAAAAGGAAGGTGAATTTAAATGTGGTAATACATTCATACCACAGAAATATATATACATGTAAATGCATTCCTGCCAATTACTGCCTTGGATGGAACCTTTAGCAAACCAAGGAAAAGCTAAGGAAAAGCAACCAGGAGGAAGGGCTGATGCTGTTTTATTCTAAGGTCTTTTGCATCTTGCCAATGAATGTAGCAAGTGCTGAGGGTTCCTCTAATTTAGGCTGTCCTCACATTCTTGAGTGTTTGCAATAGCCACATAGAAAGGTCTGGTAATCTGCTGTATTGATGAGTTTGATTTGCTTTGAGGGAAGGTGCATTTTACTGCTGGTATTTGCTACCTAAATATTAGAGAAGAAGAGTGGAAGACTAAACAGAGCCTCTGTTCTAAAAACCACGCAGAATGCGTTTCTAGACTGATGCTGGGGGGCCAGTAACTTGTTTGGTTGTTTGTATGTTTTGACTTTTTGTTGAAGTATAACATACCTACAAAAAAGGGCACATATCCTATTTGTACCTCTCGCTAAATTTTCATGAACTATACATAACCGTGGAAACAGCACTCAGGTCGAGAGAAACCACCTACCAGTGGGGCAGTTTCATAGGCATGTGAAATGTAGTCACAATGGGCCCCACACACAGAAGGTCGTGACACTTAGTTTAATGCTCTGCTGTAGCCGCCTTGAAGTCCTTAGTAATTTTAGAACAAGGGGTCCTGCATTTTCCTTTCTTTTTTCTTTTTTTTTCAGGAGCTACTGAGGATTGAACCCATGACCTTGTACATGGGAAGCAGGCACCCAACCATGGAGTTATACCTCCTCCCTGACCCTGTATTTTGATGCATGTAGTTGTAGATTGTTTATTCTCATTGCTATATCATATTACATTGTGTGAGACCACAGTTTATTTATCCATTCTACTGCAGATGGACATTTGGATAGTTTCCAGTCTGGGGATATTTCAAACAGTGCTGCTGTTATTGTACATGTTTTAGGGAGTTGGCAGTTTAAAATAAGAAAAAAAATTAATGCTAGCTGTAGCATCTAAAAATATTTTTACATGTGGTCTTATAATGCTAATTTTGGTTAAAGTATTCACATTTGAATTACACTAATAAGGATTTGCTTAAAATATTGAGATATGTGGCATACTTTGAATACAGTTCAAGATATAATGGACAGTCTAATAAAATTTTGGTGCATTTGAACCATGGTAGAAAAGAAAATTGGCGGTTTTCTCCTGACTTATTTATTCTCTTACTGTGTCTTTTTTTAAAAAGATTTATTTATTTCCCCTTCCCCCCCAAACCCTCTCTGTGTCCATTTGCTACGTGTTATTCTTTATCCGCTTCTGTTGTTGTCAGTGGCACCAGGAATCTCTGTTTCCTTTTGTTGCATCATCTTGTGTGTCAGCTCTTGGTATGTGCAGCACCATTCCTGGGCAGGCTACACTTTCTTTCCCGCTGGGCAGCTCTCCTTATGGGACGCATTCCTTGCGATGGGGCTCCCCTACACAGGGACACCCCTGTGTGGCACCGCATCAGCACTGCACGTGGGCCAGCTCCACATGGGTCAAGGAGGCCTGGGGTTTGAACCACGGACCTCCCATGTGGTAGATGGATGCCCTATCCACTGGGCCAAGTCCGCTTCCCTTACTGTGTCTTTTGATGAACATATGTATACACTGCTGTCGGCTCCATACCTAGAACTGGAATTGCTGGGTCATAGTGCATGCATACATTCATGTTTACTAGAGACTGCCGAACAATACTGCAGAATGAATACACAAAAGTACTGTCCCTGCAGCAGCCAAGGAGATCCACCTCATTAGTAGGCCTTGTTTTAAATCTTATGCTATGGTGACATCTGCTGGTGATTAATGCAACCCTCTTACACCAAAGCAGTGAAATGAAAAAAAAAACAGTCCTTCCTAAAATGTGAAGATTTTACCTCCTCCACCTTCAATTCCATTTCATTCATTCATTTTCAGGTCTTATGTCATACATCTCAGAGGAAGAAAGACTCAAGTGAAGAAAGGAAAAATATTAAAGATGCAAAGAACTTCCTTCTTCAAGGCAACAGCTATAGGCATCAAGACCCATGGTAAGGATGAGAGGAAATAAATTTATAATTATTTTTAGGTAATCTGCACTTCAAATTTTAGCCTCAAATATTTTCCAGGCCAACATATACTCAAGTTCTCGTGGGATTTCATTTTGTCTACTACATATTTAGAGCAATTCTACTATGTGTTAAGCTTAGACAAGTTGCTGAGGACTCAACAATGAGTAATACAAATACAGCCTGTACCCTCTGGGAGCTTACAATTTAGCAGGCAGACAATGACATAAGTTACTGTACTAAAGCATGACCACTATTAAAATATTTCCCTATGTTATTGGTTAAAAGTGTAAATGCTGAAGTTTGGATTTTGACTCCACTACTCAGTAGCTTAATAATCTGGAGCAATTGTAAACTATTTTATGCCTCAATTTCTTAAAACTGGAGATCATCACAGAACAGGCCTCATAATGGTTTTAAGAGTATAAATACTGTTAGCATTATTCACTGACACAGAGCTGCCTTATAAGGTTGTTGCCATTCTTCTTATTTTGGGGAAGCACAAGGTAAGCAAATTTAGAAGGGAAAAAAGGTCCAATGATTTGAATATCTGACTTTGATGGGTTTTAACAATGGGGTGTAGGGTAAATTTTTTGACAAAGTATTGTATATGGCAACTCAAGAGTTTTAAGTGTCAATGAAGGAGTGGAATTCTGGGCCTCTTTCTTAGTTCAATTCCTATTTCAATAATTCACTGCTTCATAAAAAGAACCCCAAAACTTAATGGCTTAAAACAATAATTTGTTCTTGTCCCCCGTGAGTCTGTGGGTTGACTGTGCTTGACCACATGGTTTTCACTTGGGGTCTCTCATGAGTTCTCAGTCAGATCCTGGCTGTAGTTGCAGTCATCTGAAGACTCTACTGAGATGGATCTCTAAGATGGCTTACTCACACAGCTCCTGTGAAGTAAACTTGGGCTGTTGACCAGAACATCTACAAGTGGCTTCTCCATGTGACCTGTGCTTCTCACATCATGGCAATTGGGTCCTCAGAGATGGGTTTCCGCAAAGTGAGTATTGCAAGAGGCCCAGGTAGAAGCTACAAAGCTTTGTAATACTTAGCCTCACATGTTAGGCACTTCCACCCAATCCTTTGGTCACACATGGCCAGCCTACCACACAGCAGGCATACCAAGAGGTGAGGATCAGTGAGGGCCATCATGGAGATCACCACTAATTCACAAGCTGTAGTTGAAGTCAGGGTTACTGGCAGTAACCCTGACTCTTTCTACTAGGTAATCATTCCTCAGAGTCTCAGTTTTCTTATTTGTAAATTGAGGGGTCTATACTAGGTGACCACTAATGTCCCCTTAGGTTCTACAATCCCCCATCTCTTTCATTGAGTGCCCTTATTTTTTAAAAAATTAATTTATTGAAGTATATCACTTATACATAAACAATAAGTGTATAATAATAGTTGTGAGATTACAAAACAAACATATATAACGCTATACAGGACTCTCATAACTCATGCTACCACCAATAACTTGCATTGTTGTTAAACCTTTTTAACTAATGATTAAAGAATATTGTCAAAATATTACTAGTAACCAAAGTATTTTCCCCCAACCAACCCTATTATTATTATCTTTATATCATTTACATATGAACATACATAAACAATGTAAAAGTTGTGAACTTACAAAGCAAACATGCATAACATCACACAGGGGTCCCACACATCAACCTTCCATCAACACCTTGCATTGTCGTGAGATGTTTGTTACAAATTATGAAAGAATATTGTCAAAATGTTACTACTAATCATAATATTTATCTTAATTTCATGTGTTTTTCCACCAATCTACCCTATTATTTTTATTTTTTTTAAGATTTATTTCTCTCCCCTTCCCCCACTACCCCAGTTGTCTGTTCTCTGTGTCTATTTGCTGCGTCTTCTTTATCCGCTTCTGTTGTTGTCAGTGACATGGGAATCTGTGTTTCTTTTTTTTTTTTTTTTGGAGAGGATGCAGAGAAATAGGAATGTTTATTCACTGTTTTTTTTTTTTTATTGACTTTGTAATAATATTACATTAAAAATATATATGTGAGGTCCCATTCAACCCCACCCCCCCACCCCCCCTCTCCCCCCCCCAACAACACTCGTTCCCATCATCATGACCCATCCATTGGATTTGGTAAGTACATCTTTGCTGTGTTTCTTTTTGTTGTGTCATCTTGTTCTGTCATCTTGTTGTGTCAGTTCTCCGTGTGTGCAGCATCATTCCTGCAGGCTGCACTTTATTTCGCACTGGGCAGCTCTCCTTACCGGGTGCACTCCTTGAGCATGGGGCTCCCCTATGTGGGGACACCCCTGCGTGGCACGGCACTCCTTGCATGCATCAGCACTGCGCATGGGCCAACTCCACACGGGTCAAGGAGGCCTGGGGTTTGAACTGCAGACCTCCTATGTGGTAGACGGACGCACTAACCACTGGGCCAAGTCTACCGCCAATGCTATTATTTTTAAAATATATTTTTATGACAGAAATTGTAACTTATAAAATAATCATGCACATGTGCAGAATTCCCAATCAACACCCCTCCATCAACACACCACACTGTGGTGGAACATTTGCTACAGATGAGATAATAACATATGATTGTTACCATGTCCACAGTGTACATTTGGCTCACATTTTCCATACTGCCTCATTATCAACACAGTACATCTTTGGCATAGATGCAAGAAAGCTATATTATTACTGCTAACCACAGTCCATAGGTCTCTCCAGCTGTGTTTTTTCCATGTTTCTCCACATACCCAATACCCTGCAGTAGTGGTGTACATTTGCTCTAGCTCACAAAGGACACTCTTGCATCTGTACCATTGACCACAATTCTCATCCTCCTCTTGGTTTACTGTGCTATTCAGTTCCTAGATTACTCTCTAGCATTCTGCCAATTGGCATTTACATACCTAGACTACCATTTTTAGCCACATCCCCATTTATAAACTACCTATTACTCACTATGTTTTACCATCCACCATACATTTCCACACTTTTACAGTGAAGCTAATTAAAACTTCTACATACATTAAACATCAGTACTCCATCTCAGTCCTCCTCTTATCTCCTTTAAGAATCACTACCTACCCCCAGGGTTTGAAGATACTTTCCTACAATTTCTTCTGGAAGTTTTATGGTTCTTGTTTTTATTTTTATGTTTTTGATCCATTTTGAGTTAATTTTTGGATAAGGTGTGAGATAGGGGTCCTCTTTCCTTCTTTTGGCTATGGACATCCAATTCTTTCGGCACCAATTGTCCAATGGACTGTTCGGCCCAAGCTGTGTGGTTTTGACAAGCTAGTCAAAAATCATTTGACCATACATGTGAGGGTCTGTTTCTGAACCATAAATCTGGTTCCATTTGTCTATGTGTTGGTCTTTAGGCCAGTACCATGCTCTTTTTACCACTATAGTTAGGTAATATGATTTAAAGTCTGGAGATGAGGGTTTACTTTTCCTTTTTATGATGTGTCTGGCTATTCAGGAATTCTTACCATTCTTTTTTTTTTTTTAATGCTGGTAGAATTTTAATTGGGATTGCACTGAGTCTGTATATCAATTTGAGCAGAATTGACATCTTAATGATATTCAGTCTTCTTATCCATGAGCATGGAATGTTCTTCCAGTTACTTAGGTGTTTTTTTTATTTCTTTTAACATCGGGTTGCAGTTTTCTGAATGCAAGTGCTTTACATTGTTGGTTAAGTTTATTCCTGTCTATTTGAGTTTTATCTGTCATATTTTATTTTCACCACTCTTTTGAAACTTTTAGTTACTTTTATTGATATAATGTTCATTTCTAGACTCTCTTCCAGGCCTCTCTCTCCTGTCTTTTATTTTCAGGCTCTAGCACACCCTTTTAGTATTTCCTGAAAATCTGGTCTCTTGCTGAGAAATTCTCTGTTTCTGTTTATCTGTGAATATTCTAATCTTGTGGGCATTTTTGAAAGACAGTCTTGCCAGATATAAGATTCTCGGCTGGAAGTTTTACTCTTGTAAAACCTCAAATATATCAGACCTCTGTATTCTTGCCTCCATGGTTTCTGGTGAGAAATTAGCACTTAATCTTACTGGGTATCCCTTATATGTTATGTATTGCTTTTCTCTTGCTGTTCTCAGAATTCTCTCTTTGTCTTTGGCATTTGACATTCTGATGAACATATGTCTTGGAGTTAGTCTATTCAGATTTTTTTCAGATGGGAGTTCATTGTGCTTCTAGGACATGGATATCTATGTCCTTCAGAAGGGTTGGGAAATTTTCTACCATTATTTCTTCAAATATTCCTTCTTCCCCTTTTACCTTCTCTTCTACTTCTGGGACACCCAAAACACGTATGTTTGCACACCTTTTTATGTCATTTAGTTCCCTGAAAACTTTTTCCTCAATTTTTCCCATTCTTTTCTTCATCTCTTCTTCTGTATGTTCACTTTTAGAGGCCATTTCTTCAAGCTCACCAATCCTTTCTTCTGCTTCCTCAGATCTGCTACTATATTATTCCAATTTTTTAAAATTTCATTTACTGCACCTTTCATTCCCATAAGACCTGCTATTTTTCTATGTATGCTTTCAAATTCTTCTTTCTGCTCATCCAGTGTCTTCTTAATATCCTTAATCTCCTTAGCCATCTCACTGAATTTATTAAGGAGATTTGTTTGAATATCTATGATTAGTTCTCTCAACTCCTTTATGTCATCTGGAGGCTTATCTTGTTCCTTTAAGTGGGCCATAGCTTCCTGTTTCTTGGTGTGGATTGTGATTTTTTGTTGGTGTCTTGGCATCTGGCTTACTAGTTTATTTATTCTGGGTGCAGTTTTTCTATTTAGTTTAGGGTTTCTTGCCTTTTCTCCCTTGCCGGTTGTGTAGTAGGAGCCAAGGATGCACTTGGTACTGTAAGCTCTGGAGGCTCAACCTGCCCTCATTGTGCCATGGACCAATAAGCCTTCTTTCAACTTTCTCCTCTGTCAGGGATAGGGACAGAGTCACAGCTGTGTGGAATAATCCAAGTTGTGTAGACCTAAACTGTAGTTGCCCAGAAACTGATGAGGTTTCACGCCCCTTTCTCCACTGCCTGGGGCAGGGATGGAGCTGCAGGTGTAAGCAGCACTCTAAACAGTGCAGGTCCAAGATGACTGCAGTTGCCCTGGTAAACTTCTGGTTTTCTGCCTGTGCCAGCCAACGTTACCTGCAGTTACCTGAATAGGGTGGTGCAAGGCCCACGAGCCTCCCCCTTCCCAGTGGCCGGGCTGAAGCCTAAGCTAGGGCTGCAGTCCAAACTGGGTAAAAGAAACTGGTTCCTACTGTCACTGTGATTTTAGGTCTGGGTTCCCCTCAGGCTGCAGTGGAGTCAAAATGGTGGCCACCGTCCTCTTTCCGACTTGGGCAGAATCACACCCCAGCTGTTTCCAGGGTTATATCTCAGCCAGCCGAGCCTACCAATCAATAGCCGAAATCAGCAGCCAACTGTCTCCTCCTCCCCTGTTCTTGGGAAATGGAGCTTCCAATTCCAGCCACAGAACAGCTCCTGGGGAGGCTTATGCTGCCAGAGTAGGATAATCACTGGCCTCCACGGCTTGGCCGGTAATTTCCTGGAGAGGTGGGCACAGGTCCCTGCAGCTTCCTCCCTGCTGGAGGTGGCGCTGAAGCCTAGGCTAGAGCTGCAATCTGACCTGGATGGAAAGAATCTGGTCCCCACCAGCACTGTGATTTTCAGTCTGCCCCATTTCCCCTCATGCCAGGTATGGGTTAAGATGGCAGCTACTGGCCTTTCTCTGACTTGGACAGGCTCAAACTTTAGCTGTTCTCCGGATTATACTTTAGCCCACTGAATTTACTCATCAGTAGTTGAAGTTGGTGCCCAACCTTTCTCTTCCCCCACCTTTCTTGGGAAATGGAGCTTTCAATTCCGGCCGTGGAACAGCTCCCGAGGTGGCTTGTGCCTTCACTAGAAGATGGGCACTGGCCTCCAGGTCACGGAGTCCTCTACTTACGAGTCTTCTCTGCAGATGGGCAGTCTCCTCTTTCCATTCTTTCAAGGATGCTGCAGGATCTCTTCTGGTCTCCTGGAGCCCCCAAACAGGTGCTTCAGCTAGCTCCAGAGAGCTCTGGGTGTTTATTAACTGCCCTGTGGCAGAAACTAACTCTAGGAGCTCCTTACTCAGCCGCCATCTTGCTGGTTGTCCTCTGTCCTTATATTTTGATACCCTTTTGATTTTAGTCCATTTAACAATATTTGCTATGTAACAAGTATATTAGTATATTTATCAAATGCTATTTATAAAGGCCTACTAAACTTTGTAGAAGCAATTCACTATCAGGATCAAATATATTCCTAATCAAACACTTCAAACCATTTAATTTTCATGTGCAGCCTTGTTGTCTTATTATGCTACAGTAAAAAATTGTGTTAAATAAATGCTAGTTGTGTTTTGTGTATTTTTTCCATAAAGGAAGCGAAATTATCAGGGGATCCTTAAAGCATTTATAATCAGAATTCATTCTAAACTCTATACTATCTATACATGTCTATACTATCAATTCCCAGAATTTTAGGTGAGGTACAACTTTAAGGTTTTGCTCTTTATATTTTAAATTTAAACTAACAAAATCAACACTTAAAACAGGACTAGGAATACTGTAAAGGACTGTATAGAACATAGCAGTAAGCAGCTGTCTGGCAAGAAAATGCCAATTTCTCAATGAGTAATACTTGCACAATTTATCAGTGACATCATTAAGTGGAAGTGGGATACTTCTGAAACATTCACTTATTGGTTTCATTCTGCCAGCTCAGATTCTCTCTTCTTGTCCCAAAATCTGACTCTTCATAGGAGGCAACCTGTGATCTTCTGTAATCAAAGAGCATCAGCTTCTTTTAGTTTTATGAACAAGGGACTACTGATTTTCCTTCTCAAAATGGTTTTTGCTTTATTCATGATACAGCCTCAGAGCTAGAAATGATGAAAAGTTAGGTTATTTGCCAAATGCTTCTCTTAGGCCAGGCAGGCACCATTATCAACACCTTCTTATTTTCACTGTGAAGTGCATCACACTCTACAATCTCTACACAAAGACTTTGTTTACTTCTCAGAATCTCAATATTCTGCCTCACATATATTGGACTATTCTAGACTCTGTCATGAAACACTTTAAGGTTATCCCTATCTCCTTGGGAGATAGGAAATTATCTGTAAATTTTGCTGTTACTGCTTGCAAAGAAAGCCTATGCTACAGCTTTTTAAGTTCAAACCAAACTAATTAAATTTAGTAAATGGGTGAAATTTTTGCAGGACTGTTCACCAATAAATCAGAATTACTAATAAAGTATAATTTGGAATGCCTACAAAGGTTATCTACCTACTCCTAAACTGATATGTGAAGCAAAGAGAAAATGTAAGTCTTCCAATGTTTTAGACATTTTGTTACAAGATAAAAGCCTCCTTTTGTCTCCCAAACCATTTACATAAAATAACTACCTTTCATGCATAAATTAATAGGTAAATAAAAGAACAACACATTCCATGGGCTTCCCTACCAATGTTCACACACACACAAATTAACACCACTAAACTATACTTTCAAATCCTTTCCCCCACTTACAAGCTCACTTTAAAAATTAAACTCAATTTTAGACACATTCAGCAATCCTTGATGATAATTGAGATGTTCGTTTGCCTGACACAGATTCATTATCCATGCAGTAAATTGGCTTATTACAATTTGGTGTATAATTTTATTTCCTAAGACACTACGCAACAATATCCATCTTGCAAGAATTTCCCTTATTTGTCAATGTCTGAGCCCTTTACTCTGAGAGATGGTGTCCAGAAAGGGGACCAAGTTTAATTATACTCTATGGGTCATTTTTGACTGAGCGAGATATGGGTAAATAGACTCTTCCAAGCCTTCCAATCCCTGCCAACACCAGGTCTGTCAGAACTTTGCCTGTCCCTTTTTCTGTAGAATATCACCAGAGAAGATGGCAGACTGAAGTGATACGTTAAATGTCCCAAGGGACTATGTGAGGAGCTTTAATAAAGGTGTGGCAAAAAACTAGAATTGCTAAGACAAAAGCAGATTTTGAGATTAATTTCTCAGCTAAAGTTATCAAATTATTCCTCTGGTTTGATAGTCTTAATTATTTAAATAAGAAGAGTGGTTCCTTAAGAAGTTAGGTCTAGATCTACCATGTGACCGGGCAATACCACTACTAGGTATATATCCAGAAGAATTGAAAGCAGGGACACGAAGTCATCTGCCCACCAATGTTCATAGCGACATTATTCATAATTGCTCAAAGATGGAAACAACCCAGGTGTCCATCAACTGGCAAATGGATAAAAAACTGTGGTATATATACAAAATGGAATATTATTCAGTTGTAAGAAGAAATGAAGTCATGAAGCATATGACAACGTGGGTGAAACTGGAAGACATTACATTCAATGAAGCAAGCTAGGCACAAAAGGACAAACAGTTTAGAACTTTGCAATTATGAACGTAATATAATAAGCAAACTCATGGAGTTAATGGCTAGAATATAAGCCACCAGAGAAAAGGATGTGGTTAGAGAATGGAGACCTAACGTTTAATCTGTGCAGAATTCGTAAAAGTTGCTTGTAAATGTTTGGAAATGATTAGAAATTGAGAAAGCACATCATAGGATTTGTAATTAGTAGTGCTAACATATGGGTATGATAGTGTTTTGGTTTTTGTTGTGGTTTTTTTTTGAGTAATAAAATGCCCTGATATTGAATGAAGTGATGAATGCACAACTCAGTGATTATAACAAATGCCATTGATTGTACACTTTAGATAAACTGTATGGTTTATGAACCAAAAAGAGGGTGGGTTGGGGGGAAATACACCAAATGTAAGATACAGACTATAGTTAGTAGTAATACTTTAACAATGCTCTTTTATAATTTGTTACAAAAAATTAAAATTGAAAAAACATCATTTATTACAAATGTTTCACAACAATGCAAGGTGGTGGTGGTAGGGTGATATATGGGAGCCCTGTATGTTGTTATGTTTGTTTTGTAAGCTCACAACTTTTACTATATACTTATTGCTTATGTATAAATTGTTTTTAAAATTAAAATAATGAGAGAAGTGTAGAGCTTGTTTTATTCCATCAGCACCTCTCATTAAAATAACATTTATATCAGCATTGTTCACAAATGCAAGATACAATATTCAAGGTGGCCTATTAGAGTAAAAAAACTTTCCATTTAAATACAAAACAACATTAGGCTGGGAACTACCCAAATGTTCAACAGCGCAATGAATGAATGAACTGATCCCTTAACACAATAGAATACTATATATCAACAAGAAAGAAAAACTACAACTGTGCACTGCAGTTAGGATTAATCTCACTAGCATAACGTTGAGCAAAAGAAGCCAGACCCAAAAGAATACTACTGTGTGATTCCATTTATGTAAGGTTCAAAGATAGATAAAGGTAATCTCTTGTTTTTGAAGTGAGTACAGGACTTATTGTTGAGTGGTAGTGACTGCAAGGAGGCACCAGTGTCTTCTGTGGTGTTAGTCGTATTCTGTTTCTTGATCCAGGTTGTCGGTTTCATGAATGTGTTCACAAAGTGAACACATTTATATGACATTTCTCTGTGTATGTCATATTTCAACTGAAACTTTGGTAAAATAATAATGTTATAATAAGCCCTGAGCTTATGTGTGGGCTAATGGTAAATGGCAATGTTGTGCCAGAACAAGAGAAAAGTCTAATATTTTTTTAAAGCATAAAGTCTACTTCTCAGTAGCAGTCATTGAGACTGATTCAGCATTTAGAAAATAATACACACATGTTCATTCATCTCAACAAAGCACAACAGATGGAACACTTGACTATCAACTAACTCCAGAGACGATATCATCCTTCAGAGTAAAGGTTGGATGACTTATCTAACCCACAATCAAATTGACAGATATAGCTTCATTCTGATAATTTCTCTCAGGCTATTTAGAGTAAACCAAGCCATCTGCAGTGTGTAAAAACCTTAAAAGAGTTTTATGATCAAGGAAATTTATATGCAAGGCTATAAACTTGCAAAAAGCAACTATAAAATGATATTTACACGTGGCAGTAAAACTCGAGGATTTAATGTCTAATATTTCATAGTGTTTGAAAAAAAATCATCTCCTAATTTTGTTCAAAGCTCTATTCTTAGTGAGAGAATATTATTATCAATAAATAAGGAGCATTTTAAAGGTCAAAGTCACTTTTTTACTCACTTCCTGTATTTAAGTAGTCTCATTTTCACAGAGAAGATAGAAGCAAGAGAACTGTGCATTAGACTCCAAGGCCTGAGTTCTACTGCCATTCTCTAGCTGAGAGAATCTGGCAAATTAATCTCTGTGGGACTTTGTTTTATCACTAGTAAACCTAGAGCACTTGGTTAGGACATGCTATTTCTCTCTCATAGAGATGTCTGGGCATGTGCACACCAGGGTAGTATCGTGACTCCAAGATAACAGGATCCCAGGATCCTCCACACATCTTGCCATTCTCCTCTCTTCATGGTCCAAGGTAGGCCAACAGCACCATCTTTGCATTCAACCCTGCAATTAGGAAGAAAGGAAAGAGGAAGAAACTTGTTATTTCTGCTCACATCTCACTGACCAGTACTTACTTACCTGAGCCACTTTGCTCAAATAGTATTGGGATGCAAGGGATACAGGTCTTTGCTTTGAGTGGCCATGTGCCTGGCTAAATATTGGGATGTTTATGAAGTAGAGAGAGAGGATAGAAAACATATTTGGGACAATTAGCAAACTACTACAGTGAGATAACCTTTGGGGTCTCTTGTAGGGCTACACTTCTTAGGTTTCCAAATGGTAAGTTTTGCTTTCTATTATAAAGACTTGGATTGTTAAGGTCTGCTCTTAGGAGTGCATTTATTAACCAGCCAGATAATTAAGATATCCTACTATCACATGAAAAGTGATGTCTTATGTGCATACAACCAGGCATCCCCATTGATGTAGATTGAGAAAATGTGTAGGTTAGCCCTCACAATGTATATCTGGTCACTGTGATATACATCAAGCCTTATTAAATTGCCAGTCTTCAAATGTTTTTGCCATACAAAATAGGAACTCCCTATTATTCAGGCTTAGTATGTTTATAGGCGGCGGACTTGGCCCAGTGGTTAGAGCATCTGCCTACCACATTCCTGTGCTGCTGACAGCAGAAGTGGACAGAGAGGAGGCGCAGCGAATGGACACAGAGAACAGACAACCGGGGTCGGGGGGGGGGGGAAGGGGAAAGAAATGAATAAATAAATAAATCTTAAAAATATATATATGTTTATATACTTCATATACAAAGAATGTTAAATACTTATAGAGAATTCATAAATAGCATTGTTCTTTAATATTTAAGACAGGCTATTATATGACCATTTTAAGAAAATAAACAACAGAGTTCATTACAGTATTTCTTCAAAATCCCACAAATCTTAAGAAGCACTCCATTATATATCTTGTGTTCTTGGGCCAGGAATATGAATTTCCTTTAAGAAACAGTCTTCCTGGGATATACTTATGACTGGACAAGTTTTATAAGTGACCTTAATATTTTCAAAGATCTACAAGTTCTTGTTTTTTCTTTAACACAACAAACATAAAAGAAACTTGGAAAAGCACTTTAGTACCTACATGTTTGCTGGTATGTAATCCTGCAGTTGTGTTTTTCCAATCGGGGGTGGGGGGAAGTATAGCTCTTGATCTTTTGCGGACCAAAGTATGTACCTCTTTGGAGCTATATCTCATGTTACCACAAATTTACACAAAATATTGCCTCACCAACAATCACTCAACCAGAAGTCTCACAATCTTTCTCACAGCAAAGTTTTCACCTTTGTAAGCAATTGTTTTGCCTTTGCAGTAACAAATCCATAATTTTAAACAGCATACTTAATGGTAGTGTGGTAATATTTTTATTTTAAAAAGAGTCCTCAGTTTTCAACATACATGCTAAAATATTTATGGATGAAAATTATGTCTTGGGTTTTATTCAAAATAATATAGGAGGGGGGAGGGAAGAGAGGGTACCATGAGTCGATAATTATTGGAGATGAGACCTGGAAATGGGGATTTATTAGACTATTCTTTCTACTATTGCTCACATCTGAAATTTTCCCTAATTAAGAGAAAAATCATCACTCTCAAAAAGTACATCCTGTCAAACACAGCAGCTTCTGTCACATAAACATATTTTCATTGCAAAAATATTGCAAAAAGCAATAGTTTTAGTTGTATATTTATTGTTAAGTTTAGTATTAAGGACTATTTTAAGGTCAATTAGACTTGCCAATAATAATAACTAAAATAAACTGAGAATAAAATTGAGTTAATTTTCTCTCACACGCATAGGTCTCATAAAAAAACGAGTTGCTAAAATTTTTTTCTGTTTTTAAAGAAGATACCAGCACTTTCCCTGGCAAATATTTCCGATTTTTAAATATCATGATTGTTGGATAACTTAACCTTGAGAAATTCTTTTTCACTCTTGACAAAATCAATAATACCTAAATCTTTTCTTTCACATAGAACTGCTACCATTGAGGTGTAATGAAAATAGTTGTGGTGGTTTGAAACTGCATGTACCCTAGAAAATTATGTTCTTAAAGCTAATCTATTCCCATAGGTTATAAACCTATTGTAAGTAGGACCATTTTATGAGGTTACATCAGTTAATGAGTCTCCCAGGATGGGTCTTAATTCTCTTAAGATTTTTTTTTCTTTAAGATTAAAAAAAGTATTTCTCTCCCCTTCCCCGCCCTCCCCTCCATTGTCTGCTCTCTATGTCCCTTCGCTGTGTGTTCTTCTATGTCTGCTTGTATTCTTGTCAGCGGCACCAGGAATCTGTGTCTCTTTTTGTTGCGTCATCTTGCTGCGTCAGCTTTCTGTGTGTGCAGCGCCACTCCTGGGCAGGCTGCACTTTTTTCACATGGGGCAGCTCTCCTTACAGGGTGCACTCCTTGCATGTGGGGCTCCCCTCCGTGGAGGACGGCCCTGCATGGCATGGCACTCCTTGCATGCATCAGCACTGCACATGGGCCAGCTCACCACATGGGTCAGGAGGCCCTGGGTTTGAACCCCGGACCCCCCCATGTGGTAGGTGAACACTCTATCAGTTGAGCCAAATCTGCTTCCCAAGATTTCTTAATAGATTATTAGTAGAATGAAATTCAGACAAAGAGAGAGAAAGCCATGGAAGCAACAAGGTGAAAGCAAGGAAACCAGGAAGAGAAAGGAGAGACCATTTGACAGAAGAGTCCAGGATTGCTGGCAACAGGTGTTTGGGCTAATGATGCCTTGATTTGGACATTTTTCTCAGCCTAAAAACTGTAAACTTGTATGTTAATATATTCCCATTGTTAAAAATAATTCATTTCATGGTATCAGCTTTGAGCAGCTTAGAAAACTAAAACAATAGGAGAATGTGTAGTTTTGCTTCTATGTACAGGAAACATTATGTTTTTCTAGAATTATGATGGACAATATGAACATAATTTTTAAAAAAGATTTGTTTATTTATTTATTTCTCTCCCCCAACCCCGGTTGTCTGTTCTCTCTGTCTATTTGCTGCGTCTTCTTCTTTGTCCACTTCTGTTGTTGTCAGCGGCATGGGAATCTCTGTTTCTTTTTATTCTTTTTGTTGCGTCATCTTGTTGTGTCAGCTCTCCGTGTGTGCGGCGACATTCCTGGGCAGGTTGCACTTTCTTTTGTGCTGTGCGGCTCTCCTTACGGGGCGCATTCCTTGTGCATGGGGCTCCCCTACGTGGGGACACCCCTGTGTGGCACGGCACTCCTTGCGCGCATCAGCACTGCACATGGGCCAGCTCCACACGGGTCAAGGAGGCCTGGTGTTTGAACTGTGGACCTCGCATGTGGTAGGCGGACACCCTAAACACTGGGCCAAGTCCGCTTCCCTGAACATGATTTAAATTTAACTTTCCAGGTTAGTTGTATTCATAACAATTGCCTTTGGCAATTAAGACCTCAAAAGCAGATTTGAGATCCCAGTTAGGGAAACTTAGCTTTCCAAGTTATTTACTTAACCAACCTATATGTTATGCAGGCCCTGCCTGTTCTACAAAGCAACAACATTACCCAGTATGAGTGACTGAAAGATTTACAACTGAATTTACAAGTAAAGAAATATGATTTGACACTTACATCCTAACATGGAGGAATCTAGAAAATAGGTTTTGTTTCTAAACTGCAAACATAATTAAAAGACTCAACTGATAAACTGTGAACCACTGCTCCAGACCCCTAAACAGCTTTTCCTCTCCACCAGGGTAAACAACACTCTGCTCCCTCAAATACCACCCTGTCCTTCCTTTTGCCTCCCCACAAAGATGCACTCCTGTGGCAGTTCGATGTGCCAGCCTCAGACCAGAAGTTTTAATTCTATTGCAGAGCTTTATGGTGCTGATTGAAGGGAATGGGGACAGTTGACACCAAGCGCTTGGTATACTAACCAATAATGTGACTTATTTCTAGCCTGTAGGCCCGCAGACTTAGGATATAGCTACTTTCAAACATGCCCTTAATTATTTCATCCTTTACACACTGTTTATAGCCTTTCATTGCCATTTCCAAATCATATTTATTTTTACACACATTCACCAGGACACACCATATAGCATGAAGACCAAACAATGTGTAAACAGTGGTCTGGGTAGCTTTAATGGCACCAGTTTTATATTTTCCCTTCTTTGAAAATTTAGAAAATCTCCTCCCCAAGTAAAATTCTCCAGGCCCTCAATCATACACATAGCTATTACTGGAGATGTTTACAGCCCTGCTCATGTCTTCCCTGAAGTGCATGACCAACACTGAACAAGTAAGTCTAAAGGGAAAAAAATCAGTGTGGATGTCTGCTGGATGCCATGACATTTTGAGACAGAGATTGCCTTGTCCAGATGGATACCAAGTCCAAGACATAAGATTTCTTTCTTTTGCTGGTTGATTTATCTGACAATTCATTCATTTTTTTCATCAAAGAAATTTTATTGAGTTGTCACTGCATGTCATACCCTGTTCTGGGTGCTGGTAAAACAACGATGAACATTGCCATTAAAACTTTTATATATACTAGTCAGGGTTCTCTAGGGAAACAGAATCAACAAGGGATATCTGTCAATAGTATGCAATTCTATAAGAGAGTCTCACGCAGCCTTGGGGATGCACAAGTCCAGGTTCCGTAGGCTGCAACCAGGGGCTCCGATCAAAGACAATGAAGGTTCTTGATGAGTTCTGGAAGATGCTGTCTGTCCAAAGAGGAGCTGGGAAATTCTCTCTTTATGCTGGAATCACTTCCCCTTTTAAGGCATTCAACTGATTGGATAAAGCATCACTCATTGCTGATGGCAATCTCCCGAATTAACGTAATTGTAATCAGCTATCTAAGATTTACCCCTGCAGTAAAGTCAGTGGTGACTAAAGTCCATAAATGCCCTTGTACTACAGTTAGCCCAGTGCTTGCTTGACCAAACAACTGGGTACAATTACCTGGTTGAGTTGACACATTAGCCTAATCATCACACTAGATATATGACTTCCCCTTTCCAAAAGAAATTTAATTAGCTAACACTCAAATAACACTCATGTTATTATAGGGATTCTAAAATAAAGATTCAAGCCAAAATCATGAAGAAGAAGAGGAGGAGGAAGGTTTACTAAGCATTAGTAGCAGAGAGGTATTCTTAAAGGCAAGTTGTTAGTTTGAGGCCAATAATGATCACCAAATAGTTTATCTTCCTTGGGCTCATGTTCTCAAAATTTTTGTACATAAGGACTACTTTTGAAGGTAAAAATAAAATTCATAGACCCCATTCCCCCAAATACACAATAGCTTAGAAGTATTTCTAATATCTAATTTCAAATATTCATAATAATTAAATATTACTAGGAATAAGCATGACTTTCTCTCAGATAGGTTTCTCTCAAAGCAGACCCTTGAGAGAAGGATTTGAATGCAAATAGTTTGTTTAGGGGGTGATCCCAGGAAACACCAATAGTGGCACGGGAAAGTGAGGGAAGCTAATCAAAAGTAAATTAATGAACAAATTACTACTGTGGACAACTGGGGCTCAATCATACTGGTAGCCCTCAGAGAAACTGTGAAGAACATACTTCAGAATTGTCCCTTTAGAGCAAACACAGCTGGAGTATTTACACATGAACTCTTGCTTTTTGTTGGCTGAGGGTTCAACTCTTCAGAACTTCTATTCCACTATATATAGGCTGAGATCACTTCTTTAGCCAAAGAAAGCCCTCAACCATCATGTAATATAGGAACAATCTGCAGGAAACCTCAGGATAAGCAAATGGGGCGTGGGCATCTGCCTGCAACAAATTGTTAAATGCATTTTTATTTTCTTAACTAAAACAGCATCTACATACTTATGAAAATAGTCGTCCATCTTTGAGCCATTATTCAGCCTTCTAACAATGCTCAGTGACCATATGGATTTGCAGGCCCCTTGCAATAACTGTGAAACTGCCCTCTGCCCCACACATTCTCTCTACCAAAGCCCATAGCCCAAAGGCTGAGACAATGTCCCAAGTTAATTTAAGAGCTAAATGTTTCAAAAGAGTCAAAACATTTTTCTTGTTAAAATCATATTGTACGCCCTTATTCACCTCAACCATTTTGTGAACAATTCCTGCCTTACAGGATATAAAATAAGATGTGGCACCATCCAGAGGGAATTGTCTGTAAATAGTAGCAGCCTCAACCACCAGACTTTTGTGGGTGACTGTCCTTGCGTGGCTTTACTTCCCTACTCATCCTTGAGTGAAATTGATTTATATGATCAGCAGTCCACAGGAGAGTCACAGTCTCCTACCACATTTGACAGAGGGATCAATTTGAAATTCTCTTAGACTGTAAAGTGCAACTGAGTTATTCGATTTTTGAACCACAAGGGCTCAGTCAGACAATAATTCTAAGAACAACATTAAGGATCTTCTATGTTCCCCATTGGTCAGTGTGCTGGTTTCTGCAAGAATTGAGACCAAGTCTGTTGATGGCCACTAAATGCTGAATGTGGACCCAGAAAATTGTCTGCTACATGATCCCCATCCCTCACCTCCAAACCTCAAAATGGGAGTAGGAATTGGGAACCATATTGGAGAAGAGTCAATTTAGTGAAGCTAGAGAGGTACATATACCTATTAACAATTATTTGTAACTTATTAAGTACACCAAAGAGTTGAGAGAGGGAGAAGGGAAGAAGATATTGTGGAGATCTCACAAAATTACAGTCTACTTGCAAATAATATACACAAACACCCATGGCTATTAGGAGTACTGACAAAGGAACAAATATTTGGGAGAAGGGGTTTAAATAATCTTCTAGAAAATTTGTTTTATTCTGTTAAGGAAAGGTGATCCAAATCTCAGCTCTATCCATAGGATGAAATATTGATCTTCCTATGAGGAAGGAGGAAGGACAGAAGACCACTTCCTTACAAGGAAATGTCACCTATAAAGAAGACACACAGCATGGCAATCAAGAACAATACAACAGGGTGGTATTTTTGCCAGCACATAGGAGGAGAGATACAGACCCTAAACACCCCATCCCATACATCAGAAAAGGCTTGGTAACCTGCTGAGGAAGAATTTTGCTCAGTCTCACCCCATGGCGTTTCCTGGTTTTTAGTCTACTGAAGCACATTCCCAAGTAGAAACTGAGCAAGGTGAGCCAGTTATGTGCCATTGGTAGGTTGAAACATGGCCTTGCCAAAGAACGGTCTCAACAAAGTTGGGGGGCATCAGCTGTGCTGGATTAGAATCATCAGTTTGTTGTTGCTTGTGCCTATACCTCTTTGTTCTCACATTACTTAAGAGCTTGGAGATGCCTCTAAAAATTACATGATCCAGTGTTCTATTTATACCCCATTTTAATGGAGAGATCACTGAAGTTTCCAGGGATATAGTTGAGAGTCAGACATGACTTTGAATCCAGTTTCCATATCATCTTGGCCAAGTAATTTGTATCCTGGAACCTCAATTTCCTCACCTGTAAAATGGAAAAAGCAATTCCTACTACAAAGAATTCTGAGGATTAGTATGAAGGCAGGAAATCATCTAGCCTGGTAAGGATTCACAAAATCACTCAATTATCCTTTGCTTTCCAAGCCCACTTTCCCCATTCCTACTTTTAAGGAACCATATCTTGGATAATCCAGGGTAATCTCCCCATCTCAAATTTCTTCATTTAATCATGTCTAAAAAATCAAGTTCCGCGTATTTGTACATTACATCTTTGGGTGGCATTATACCACTTACCACATGGCACTTTATAAACAAAACTAACTTCACACACCCTGTAAAGAATGAAGCTGAATAACTTGCAGCTAGGAGGTAATTTTCCTTTACATGTTATAATACATGTTTTTCTAGAATCTTGCTGGTTTTTACATTAACTGAGTCTTAGAAACCACATAAACATAAAATATTCCTCTTTGGAAATTTTTATTGAAGAAATTACTAAAGTGAACTGGAACATGAAAATTGACTTTGCCAGGCACCAATTTGCAATAGTTAATAGCCATTATCTCTTCACAACTGAGAGAACCTGAAATTTAGCTGGCATCATTCTAGGCAGAAGAGCCACATGAGTTAAAAACAAAACAAAAAAAATCTTACATATATCCTGTGCTTTGGAATTTGTCATAAAAAATTTACTGCAATAAAGCTGTGTAACAAACAACCCCTAAATCTTACTTACGAAACTACAGAATTACTTTTGCAGGGCTCAGCTGGAATCCACTAGGCTTGGCTCTTGCTTGACTTTGGCTGGGTTAGATTCAGACCTGTTCTACATGTCTATACATTCTGCAACCAGCTGCCCTGCAAGTCATGTTCTTCAAATGATGGGTGCTAGAAGCACGAGAACCCAAGACAAACCATGCAAGCATATTTAAAGCATTTGGCAAATCTTATGTCTTCTTATGTGCTATTGACCAAAGCAAATTATGTAGACCACCCAAAATCAGTGGAACAGAGAAATATTTAACACCCTAAATTAAGTCATGGCTAAGACAGGGAGGGAATAAAGAGTAGTAAACAAATAATACAATTTACAATAAAGATATAGAGTACAACAGATTTCCTGGAGTAGAAGGAAAGAGATGAAAGGTAAGAACTCAGTATCATTCCATCTTGGGTCTTCCAACAGGTGGTAGGCCCAGAATAACTTACTCCTTAGAAGACTGCAATGACTGAGAACATCATCATGAAATCATTCACACTGGTAATTATGCAATAAATGCAGATGACAATTCAGACGTTAAAAGCCAATTACTGCTTTGTTCATGCCACAAAATCTAATTTGAATGATTCAAGTGACTTTCAAAGAAGCATTTGGAAACATGAATGTTGTTAGGCCTCTGTTTGGAAGGGAGGTCTTGGCCAGTAAAGCTATCCTTAATATTCCTGACAAGTCTGACTGGAGGCAGTGTCAGATCAGCAAGGAAAAGGAAGAGACACTAACTAGCTGCTTCCGGAAAGATTTTGAGCCCTTTGACCTTACTGTGGATGACTAACCAAAGAAGAGATACCATCTGAAATTCACAGTAGCAGAAGCCTGTTTTAAAGAAACTGCCTTTTTTAAAGAAACTACAGATCCCATGGGAACTTTTTCCCAGCCTCTTTTTCAAGCATTCCCATGGAACCTACCTGCAACAAGAGGCCTAGGATTGAATATATTTTTGAAAAAGTCACATTCATGAAAATCCATTATTAAAAGCATGTCAGTTTTCTAGTTCCAAATATATCCTGTGTTTAACAACATTTTCAAAAACATTTAAACCATCAAATAAAATCCAAAAGCTTTAAAAAAAAAAAGTTACCAAAAGGTTAAGCAAATCATACTTAAGGCAGGAAAACCTATACACTTAGAAAGGTTGTGCCCTGTAGGTCAAATTCAACCCATTTTAAGGACAAAGTAGATACATACTTCTTTATATATAGTATATGGACTTTATCTTAATTGTTTATAGTCCAAGAATTCATTACTTAAGGGTTTCAGTGAATATTTGTTGATGGATTTAAATTAACCAGTTTCTTTTTCCCCTATGGAGCTTAAAACACCCCATTTTTAATTTTGTTCTCTATTTTTTTAAATGCTACATTAAAAAAATATAAGAGGTCCCCGTATACTCCCCACCCCCCTCACCCCACTCCTCCCACATCAATAACCTCTTTCATCATCATGGGACATTCATTGCATTTGGTGACTACATTTTGGAGCACTGTTGCACCACGTGGATAATGGTTTACATTATAGTTTACACTTTCCCCTAGTCCACCCAGTAGGCCATGGCAGCACATACAATGTCCAGCATCTGTCCCTGCAGTACCACCCAGGACAACTCTAAGTCCTGAAAATGCCCCCACATCATATTTCTTCTTCCTTCTCCCTACCCTCAGCAGCTATTATGGCCACTTTCTCCACATCAATGCTAATTTCTTCCATTACTAATCACAATAGTTCCATAGTAGAATACCAGTAAGTCCACTCTAATCCATGCTCTATTCCTGCATCCTGTGGACCCTGGGATGTTTATGTCCACTCCACCTCTATATCAAGAGGGGGCTTAGATTCCACATGGATAATGGATGCAATTCCTCTGCTTGCAGTTGTAGGCTCTCTTGGCTCCCTGGTGTGGTGGTTGGCCTTCTTCACCTCCCTGTTCATTGGCTGGGGTAAGTATAATAAACCAGAGGGTAGGAGTTGCAAGTCTGCTGAGGCTCAGGGTCTGGCTGGCACATGGACAGTCCAGAGATAAGTGCTTTCTTCATCTTACTATACTTCAAGGTAGTAGATAAGAAGCCATCATCAAGATGCAAATGAGTTCTCAATATTGCCTAATTATGAAATTAACAACTCAACTTTTCATTACAGTGAGCTGCATAGCCGCTACTCTGAAGTTCATCTCCATGACACAATCTGCTTCTTTGGCTGACACACTTTTTAAAAAGAAAATAACAGCTTTATTGAGATGTAGTTCACATATCCTAAAATTCATCCTCTTAAAGTGTACAATTCAGTTGTTTTAGCATATTCAGAGAGGTGTGAAATCAGCCCCTGGTCATATCTAAGAAACCAGTTCTTAGTCCAAGATTGCAAAGATTTACTCCTAGATTTTTGTTTTTGTTTTTTCCTAGCAGGATTTTAGTTTTACCTCTTCCATTTAGGTCTATGATCGACTCTCTAATTTCAGAACATTTTTTCATCATTCCAAAATTAAACCACATTCCCATTTGTACTCATTAGCCATCACTCTCCATTCCTCTCTCCCCCAGCCCCTGGTAATCACTAATCTACTTTCTATATATATGTATTTGTGTATTCTGGATATTTCATACAAATGAACCCATACAATATGTGGCCTTTTGTGACAGTCTTCTTTCATTTCAGCATAATATTTTCAAGGTTCATCCGTTTGTATCATGTATCATGACCTCATTTTTTTGTATTGCCAAGTAATATTTCATTGTATGGATATAGCTCATTTTATTGATCCATTAATTGTTAATGGACATTTGGGTTGCTTTCTTCTTTTTGCTATTGTGAATAATGCTGCTATAAATATTGGTGTATAAGTATCTGTTTGAGCTCCTGCTTTCAATTCTCCGGGTATATACCTAGACGTGGGAATGCAGGGTCATATGGTAACTCCATATTTAACATTTTGAGAATTACCAAATGGTTTTCCAAAGTGGCTGCACCATTTTATAATCCTACCAGCAAGATATGAGTATTCAAATTTCTCCTCATCCTCACTAGCACATTACTCTCTTTTTATATTATAGCCATCCTACTGTATGTGAAACGTATCCCATGGTTTTGATTTGCGTTTTCCTGATGACTAAAGATTTTGAACATATTTTCATGTGTTTATTGGCCATTTTACATCTTCTTAAGAGAAATATCTATTGAAAGCCCCTGTCCATTTTTAAACTGGGTTATTTTCTTTTTTGTTCTTGAGTTGTATTCTTCATATACTCTTATTACAAGTCCCTTATCAGCTATTTGATTTGCAAACATTTTCTGCCATTTCATGGGTTCTCTTTTCTCTTTTTTTGATGATGTCCTTGGAAGTACAAAAGTTTTTTAATTTTGATGAAGTTCAATTTATTTATTATTTCTTTTCTCACTTGAGATTTTGGTGCCAAATATAAGAAACCAGTGCCAAGTCCAAGGTCATGAAGATTTACTCCTACGTTATCTTCTAAAAGCTTTATAGTTTTAACTCTTCCATTTAGACTGATGATCCATTTTGAGTTAATTTTTGTATGTGGTGTGAGGAAGAGGTCTAATTCGTTTTTTGTGTGTGGTTATTCAGTTGTCCCACCATCATTTGTGGAAAAGACTATTATTTCTCTATTGAATGTTCTTGACACCTTTGTAAAAGATCAATTGACCATAAGTAAATATGTTCATTTCTGGAACCTCAATTCTATTCCATTGATCTATATTTCTACCCTTATGCAAGTACCACACACTCTTGATTAATGTTGCTTTGTAGTAAATTTTGAAATTGTAAAGTGGAGATCATTCAACTTTCTCCTTTTCCAAGAGTGTTTTCCTTTTTTGAGTTCCTTGAATTTCCATATGTATTTTAGTACCAGCTTGTCAATAGTTGCAAAAATCAAGCTGGGATTTTGATAGCAATGCACTGAATCTCTATCAGTTTGGCACATGATGGTTTGGAACTGTATTTACCCCAGAAAAGCATGTTCTTAAAACTAATCTATGGGAAGCAGATTTGGCTCAATGAATAGAGCGTCCACCTACCACATGGGAGATCCAGGGTTCAAACCCAGGGCTTCCTGACCCATGTGATGAGCTGGCCCACACACAGCACTGATGCATGCAAGGAGTGCCCTGCCATGTAGGGGCGTCCCCCACATACGGGAGCCCCACACGCAAGGAGTGCACCCCATAAGGAAAGCCACCCAACATGAAAAAAGTGCAACCTGCCCAGAAGTGGCACCGCACATGCAGAGAGCTGATGCAGCAAGATGGCTCAACAAAAAGAGACACAGATACCCAGTGCCACTGACAAGAATACAAGCGGACGCAGAAGAACACACAGCAAATGGACACAGAGAGCAGACAACTGGGGGCGGGGGTGGACAGGGAAGGGGAGAGAATTAAAAAATAAGAATTAAAAAAAAACTAATCTAATAAAAAAATAACAGAAAAGAGTAAAGAAAACAAAAATAAAACTAAGCCATTCCTGTGGGTGTGGACCCAATGTAAGTAAGACATTTTGATGAGGCTACTTTAGTTAAGCTGTGATTCACCTCATTTAGGGTGGAACTTAATTCTATTACTGCAATCCTTTATAAGAGAATGACATTCAGACTAAGAGTGAAAAAAGCCATGGAAGCAAGAAACTGAAATCAATGAAACCCAGAAAAGAAGGGAGAGACCAGCAGATGCTGCCCTATGTCTTGCCATGTGACAGAAGAGCCAAAGATTGTTGGCAGCTGGTCTTTGGGAAGAAAACATCACCTGATGATGCATTGAATTGGACATATTTTGGCCTTAAAACTATGAACAAGTAAATTCACATTGTCTAACCCAATCCATTTCATGGTATTTGCTTTGAGCCACCTAGGAAACTAAAGCAGGGAATATTGTCATTTTAACAATATAAGTTTGCTGGTCTATGAACATGGAATGTCTTCTTGTTTATTTAGGGCTTTCAGCAGTTTTAAAATGTTTTCAGTATGTAAATCTTTCACTTCCTTGGTTAAATTTATTGCTCATTATTTACATTTTTCATGCTACTGTAAATGAAATTGTTGTCTTAATTTCATTTTCAGATTGTTCATTGCTAGCGTGTAAAAATATAATTGATTTTTGTATATTGATCTTGTGTCCTGAAGCCTTGCTGAACTTATTTGTTCTTGTAGCATTTTGTTGTTTGGAATCCTTAGCTTTTTCTATATATGAGACCATGTAATCTGCAAATAGATTTAGTTTATCTCCTTCTTTCCAATTTGGATAACTTTTACTTCTTGGTCTTCCTAATTGCCCTGTCTAGAACCTCCAGTATAATGATGAATAGAAGTGCAGAGAATGGGCACCTTGCTTTGTTCCTGATCTTAGGGGAAAAGCTTTTAGACTTTCACCTTTAAGTAAGATGTTAGTTGCAGGCTTTTCATAAATGCCCTTTGTCAGGTTGAGGGAGGTCCCTTCTATTCCTAGTTTACTAACTAAAATGAAATAGTGGTGGCTTTTGTTTAATTCTTTTTCTGCATCTATTAAAATGATAATATTTTTTGTACTTTTCCCTATTAATATGGTATATTACACTGATTGATTTTCATGTATTAAGTCAGCCATGAGTTACTGAAATAAACACTACTTTTTCATGATGTATAATACTTTTTATATGTTGCTGGATGTGGTTTGCTAATATTTTGTTGAAGGTATTACATCTATATTCACAAGCAGCATTGACCTATAGTTTTTATTTTTTTGCGAGTCTTTGTCTGGGGTTGGCGCTGTGCCATTTAAAATCTTCCACTTTATCTAGGTTGTTCTGTTCTGCTAAATGTATATTATTTTTCATATTTTTCAATATCATTCCCTTTCTGGATCTCTACATACTAAGATGAATGGGAGGGAGGGAAGAAGGGAGAGAGACAGGGAGAAACTAAGATGGAAAGAGAGTGAAACTGAAGGAAAGAAAAGGTAACACATTGTCTCAGCTATGCAAGGCATATATATGAAAGATCTCTAAGTCATTTAAACTTAAATTTTGTGGCCTTATGAACAGGTCTTATAACAATTTACCTGTATTCTCTGGAGCTCTCTGGATTCCATACATTCGAAAGAGATCAGGGTGGCTGTAGCCTTGTCTCTCTCTTTCTCTCTCTCTCACCCTGCCCCCCCCCACACACACAGACAGTTACCAAAACCAGTGATAGTCACCACAATCACCACAACTCCTCTCTTAAATTCACAGTCTATGCAGAATTTGGTCAAAGGAGAAATTAATATTCCACCTCTAGCGAACAGTATGTTTATTTTTTTTCCAATTTGTAGTAAAAATATGTAGATCTTCAGCAGTAAAAGGACAAGGGCAGGGCCTAGTAAAATCATGCTGATAGTTCTCCTCACACAGTGACTATTTTGACACAGATCAAACCAAATTAAAAGACACATTAAAGAACAGCCAGAAAGGAGAAACTATGTTTCAAGAATAGGCATATCCTTCTGTTCAGTGGTTGTGAATTTAATTTGGCTCTCATTGTTTAGTCACCTGGCTGCAGCCATGCAGTGATAAACCTCTCAAAAGACCAGTCCTTGGGTAGTTGCCTCAATTTGCTTTGGCCTAGAGCATACCAGGGACCCTCATTTGGTCCCTTATCTTTAGCTGGTGTCCTTCGTCATAATAAAGTGGTAAGAGAATTCCCACATAGACTTCTATTCCAAATGACTGGCCTAGTCACAGACTTTAAAGGTGTCCCACTGACTTCTCCCTAGAGTCAGTCCCCAATAAAATGAGCTTCCTGCATCCCCAACTTATTCAGGATTTTCAATTCTTTAGTTTTGTACCTAGTCATAAATACTTGCTATAGACTTATACTCCCTTCTGCTGGTTTTCGGTTTATTTTGCTTTTCTTTGTCTAGTTCCTTAAGGTGGAATGTTAGATTTTTAAAAAAATTTTGAACTATCTTCTTTTCTAATATAAACATTTAGTGCTATAAATGTCCATCTAAGCACTGCTTTATCTGTATGCTCCACATGTTGATATGTTGTGTTTCTGTTTTCATTCAGTTCCAAATAGTTTCTAACTCCCTGTAGTCTCAGACCAATGGATTGCTTAAGAGTGTTATTAGTTTCCAAATATTTAAAGATATTTTTGGATATCTTTCTCTTAATTATTTCTAATTTAATTCCATTGTGATCACAAAATATATTTTACATGATTCGAATCCTTTTAAATTTATTGAGTCTTATTTTATACCCCAGAATTTGGTCTATCCTGGTAAATGTTACAGGTACACTTGAAAAGAATGTGTAAAGGATATGTTCCTGAAGTTTCTTTTCTTCTGTTTGTTTTTTTCTTAACTTGAGTATTATATCTTCCTCTCCTTTCTCTTTCTCTTCTTGATTATAATGAGTAATATCCCCTCTGGTTGCCTGAAGAGAAGGTGTGGCTTCTGAACCATGTGAATGTATTACCTATTGAGAAGATAAGTATTTGAATTTTTAGAAGGAAAAAAAAAGATAATTGAATCATAACGGTAGACTAAACACAAAAATTACCTACACATACACACACAAAAGAAGGGGTGCCTTTAGTAGACCAGAAATTGTGAGAAAATCTTGGAAAATACAAAAAACAAAGGCTAGCAGATTGGAGAATTCAGAGATTTTTTTAAAAGCCTGCAATAGAAAACTAAGCACATTCAGAGAAACTTCAAGCACAGAGTCAACAAAATCCAAGCACTGGAGAGGATCCAGCCAGTCAACTGTAAATTTAAAGAGCTACTCTGAGAACAGTGGATCTATTATTTGTCCTTGCCCTCCTCTGAACTTTCACCACTCCTGCTTACATTGGACAGAAAACTCCAGTGACACTGAACTCCCGGTTAAACCACTAAAACCACATTCCAAAAACAGTGAATTACCTCAGCAGGAAAGGATCCAAAATTAGCAGGATTTAGAACAACTGCAGATCTGAACAGCAGACTGGAGAGGGAATCCAAAAAGAAGCACACAACTGACTAGAAGGTAAATACACTAAAACCTTCCCAAGCCCGAGAAATGTCATGCTTATTTTAGCAATGAGGAGTCCCTATCCTACCTATAAGCTCCCTGCCATGTATCCCAAAGGGAGAGGAACACTGTCTAATTGACACATCCTGCCTCCCATTCAGAGAAATCTATTGGTGAAAAGGACATCACAAGTGCAGATTAAATCCTAATTACCTATACTAACCAAATGAGTCCTTCATTCCCAAATATGAATGGACAATGGTTTGCCAGTTTTGGAGGAAAATGAAAGATCAAAACAGCTCTAACTATGAAAAAGAAACCTCAAACAGATGTAATCTCGTAAACAGAAGACAACTTTACCAAACAAATTCAAACTCGTATTCTCAGATAGTTAAAGAAGAAAATGGGCTTATAAAATAAGAGCAGAATGCTATAAAAAGAAGCAAAGAATAGGGGGAAAATTCTTGGAAATTAGACATATTTATGTCAAAAGTAAAACCCCAAAGAGGCCAGAGAAGTTCTGCTCAGAGTGCGGGGTCTCCAGCTTCACCAGGCCCAGGTGGAACGCGGGGCTCGCGCCCCAGGCCGCCGCTCCGAGCCCCGCCCTCCGGGTAACGGATCCCTCCCTGATCCCCCGCCATCGGAGCCCCGGACCCCCTTCTCCTCTGCCCCCGCCCGGCCCGGAGCGCCCTGGGCCGGCCGCCCCGCGCCCGGCGCCCTGGAGCTGCTCCGAGGCCGCCGCCGCCAGCGCCGCCGCTGCCCGCTGCGCTGCAGACCCGGCAGCCTGCGAGGCGGCCCTCCACCGCCGGCTGCTCCGCGCCGCCCACGTCTGCCTGGCCATGGCCGGCCACCTCGACCGCCACGACGTGGCCCTGAGCCGCTTCGCCTGCTGCTTGCTGCGCCAGGCGCACGAGCAGCGGGTGCGCGCCCGGAGGCTGCGGAGGCTGCAGGCCCAGCGCGGGGGCCGCCTCCCGCTCCGCGCCCTCAGCCAGCCCGAGCGCCACGACTGGGGGGGCGGCCTCCAGGCCGTGCAGTGCGCCCTCCACCTGCAGAAGAGCGTCCGCCAGGCCCTCCTGGAGCCGCACCAGCTGCCCACCGACCAGCACGGCGCCCACCTGAGCGCCTTCCTGGAGCATCACTACCTGAGCGGGCAGGTCAAGGCCGTCAAGGAGCTGCGCGACTTCGTGACCAACCTGCGCAGCTGCGGGCCCGGGAAGACGGCGTGGCGGAGTACCTCTTCCACCAGCTCACCCTGGGCCCCCGCGCCAAGGAGAACTGAGCCTCAGGCCGGCTTCCCTCAACCAGGGGCGCGACTCCCCGTGGTCACCAACGCGCCCCATTCAGCGCGCCTTGACAGAGCCTGCACCTGACTTTTCTCTTTCCACTGTACCATTTCTTCCAATAAAGTGATTTGGTACCAAAATAAATAAATAAAGGTCTCCAGGTGATTCGTGTGTGCAAAACACTCAGCTTTTAAGAATGGGGCAAGCCCCCATGTAGATTTAAACCTGCAGTCTCTCCACCCATCCATGCCCCAAACTTATGCAGCCGAGGTTCTCCAAGGTTTAAACCTGGAGGTTTAAACTTCCAGGGGACCCTGGAACACAGTTAACCTTTCCCTTATAAACAGTGTGGGTAGAAGGGTGGTCCTTTGGAAAAAGGATAAAAACATGGCCTGGAATTCATGGTAGTGGTTGCCTTTGGGAGGAAGTGAAGGAAATGGATTAACATAAAGGGGGCCGGTCTGACTTTTATCTGAAAATTTTCCGTTTATTTATATATGCAAATGTGAACATTTGTTGATTCTGGGTAGCAAGATGGGGACCTGAAAAACCTGCCCCTCAGAGCACCTCTCTGACAAGCTCACCCTCAGGGAAAATGACAAGGAGAAATTGGCCTTCGGCTGATTTACCCACAGCCACAGGCTGACTTCCAGTGATCAGCAGAGCAGGGCATGTCACAAAACCACCATTTAAGTTTTCTTTCATTTGCATTGTCTCTTCCAGTAAAGTAATTTGAATCCATAAAAAGAAAAAAAAATCTCAGTAGAAGGGATAAAAAATATAATGTAATGACTGAAGTTCAAATTAGCGATTTTGAATATCAAATAGAATAAATCTCCCTGAATGTAAAGCCAGCACAGAAGGCCCTACGGTGGGGCTGAGTGGAAGCAGGGAGGCGGGTTAGAAGGACTTGCAGGGGTACAGGGGAGAGTTGATGGTGAATTGAACCATGGTGGTGGCTGAGGAAATGAGACATAGACAACTTCCAGATGGATTCTGGACAAGTCGACAGGATTTAGTCATGGACTGGAGGTGAGAAATGGAAGCTGGGAAAATAATCTAGGTTCTGGGGTTTGGGCTTGAGCACCTGGGTTAAGGGTGGTGTTGTTTATTAACCTGGGGCGTTTGCAGGGAATATACCTGGGGTAGGGGGTTGAGGAAGTCATGTTGTATAAAATCTGAGATGCCTATTAGACATCCATGCGAAAGTGTTATATGGTTAGCTGGAAAAGGAATCTGGAAATTGGGAGGGCATTCTGGGCTGGAAATGTACACTGGGTAGACATGAGCAGAGAGATGGTATTGGAGTCCTGTGACTGGATAAACTCACTCAGAAAGAGAGTGTAGGGAGAGAATATGGCACACTCAGCCCTCAGTCCAGGACAGCTAACGTTTGGAGGTTGGTTTAAGGGGTTTGACTACCCAGAATGCTGCTGGTCCCTCACTGATCATTACCTTATTCCAGACTGAGTGACCCCCAGAGTCTGCTCCAAGTCCAGCCCCTATCAGCCTATTCCTGGCCTCCGCGGGGTCTCTGGTTTCTCCTTTGAGCATATGAGAAGAGTTAGTTATTTATCTTGTCTTCATGGTTATGGATGGAAAGGAATTATTTACCTGTAGATCGTTTTCCTACGGGAAAAAATAGATCTGCTTTTCTATGATTTTCTTTTTTTCTGTGTCCCTTTCAAAACTCTTTCTCCTATAGTCCACACGGTATTTGACCATATGAATTCTCCTCCTATACAAACCCTAAAGTTGCCGATGTTTGGGGAAAAACACTCAAAACATTTTGTTTCTTCTGTCCCATATGTGGTTTACAAAGATAAGAGCTAAATATTTACATATTTTATATACTGTAATCAAATATATATGGGTAATTTGTATCTTTTAAATCTAGCAGATTGAAGTATTTATTAAAATGTAGAAGACTTTAGCTAAGAAGTGATTGTCTTCCACATATCTACACCACTTTAACTCTTTATCAATTAACATTATGGCTCTTTGAGTTCAGTTTCCTAGAAAATGATTTTGCCCCTTTACTTTTCATACCCAAATTTAGTTTCCTAAATATTTTTCTTTCTATCCCTGTTTTTGAGGACCACTCAACTAATTTTTCCTCATATCTTATCTATTTTATATAAATTTTTCAAATCACTGTTCTCTAGATGTGAGAAAGCAAAGGGCAAGCATCTGTGAGTGTTTAAAGCTATAAATTTACTGAGGATTCTTCTTACTTTCATGTTTAGAAAGGGTTATTTAGTGTAGTGATTAAGAGCACAGACTGCCTTGGTTCAAATCCCAACTTAACTTAGCCACTTATTCTCTTCCAAGTTCTTCCATGAACTTGGGCAAGTTTATAACTTCTCTGTGCCTTACTTTTCTCAAATGTAAAATTAGCGATAAAAGCATCAGCATCATTGGATTGCTGAGATTAAATGAATTAATATAAGCAAATCACTTAGAGCAGTCCATGGTACATAGTAAATAATTTATTTGCAATCCATCATCTATCATCATCATCATCATTAACTAATTTCTAAGTCTTTGTGTTTATACTTTGGGGAAAAGATTGCACTTCTCTCTATTGCCACTAAGGGTCTCTCTTGTGTTTTGGCCAACTTTGTCATCCTCCATATTTAGAAGGCCTTATCTTTTTTTTCCCTTTTTAAAAAAATTTTTTAATTTATTTTTTTTAATGTTACATTAAAAAAATATGAGGTCCCCATATAGCCCCCACCCTACTCACCCCACTTCTCCCACATCAACAACCTCTTTCATCATCGTGGGACATTCATTGCATTTGGTGAATACATTATGGAGCACTGCTGCACCACATGGATAGTGGTTTACATTTTAGTTTACACCCACACCCAGTCCACCCAGTGGGCCATGGCAGGACCTACTATGTCCAGCAACTGTCCCTGCAGTACCACCCCAGGACACCTCCAAGACCTGAAAATGCCCCCACATCATAGCTCTTCTTCCCTCTCCCTACCCTCAGCAGCTACACTGGCCACTTTCTCCACATTAATGCTACATTTTCTTCCATTACTAATCACAATAGTTCCAGAATAGAATACCAGTAAGTCCACTCTAATCCAGGCTCTATTCCTCCATCCTGTGGACCCTGGGATGGTGATGTCCACTCCACCTCTATATCACCTGGGATGGTGATGTCCACTCCACCTCTATATCTATAAGGGGACTTAGATTCCACATGGATGAAGGCCTTATTTTTTGATAGCTGCTTTAGTTTTCAGGTGCTGTCTAGACTCAGGAGGGAGATTGCTTTCTTTGCTCCAAACTCAGGTCCAAGACTGGAGGTGAGATTTACTGTGAAAAACTCCCAAACAATCCCTTCCATTCTTTCTCAGCCAGGTTTCCTAAGAAATTGCTCCTTAGAACACTTTTTGTTTATTCTTCCTAAGTCCAGATTGCCTGAGCCTCCACTTTCCAGCCTGTATACAGATAATATAAGACCTAAAACTGCTAGAACACCACACACTTTCGCAGAGGTTCTCAAGCTTTGCTGCACATTAAAATCACCTGCAGATTGAATGGGTACATAGTTTCTAGTTAGGGTGATGGACAAGTTTTGGTAATAGATGGTGGTAATGGTAGCACAACATTAAGAATGTAATTAAAACCACTGAATTATATATTTCAACATGGTTAAAGGGGAAATTTTAGGTTTTATACATGTTCACTAGAATAAAATTTTTTTAAAAATCCATAGGATGAAAAATCTGCTCTCTCTGCCTAGAGGAACCTGCACCAAATCTTCCCAAGAACCTAGAAGAATCCAACACTTCCCCACCTTCATTTGGTGAACCATTGCCGGGAGACTGGCCAGTGCTGCTCCATGACCGCTGCCGGAGACCGGTGAGTTTTAAAAGGCCTGTCTGAACCCTCTTTTGGTTCTGCCTTTTTAAAGGGGTTCCTGCATAGGCTCCCACAGGACATAAACTTGGTCTGTCCAGACTTCCAGCTCCTTCTTCAGAAGTGGTAGACGCAAGCGAGTCCCCATGCCATGTAGATCCAAGGAAGTTCTGGGTGGTGGGTAAAACTGCCCCTGAGATCTGACTGGTCATATGGCGCAAGTCGAGCAGGAGTCCGCTGGAAGCTTACCAGGCCCTCTCTGAATTCAGAATGACTTTCGCCCATCATATCCTTTCCTCCAACCACTGGTTTACTCCTTTTCATTATAAAAGTGCCTTTGATCTTCCAAGTACTGCTGTGCTCATTTTAGGTCTGTGAGAGCCTTAGAAACTGAAAATGCATTTGTTAACAAGGCCTAAGCCCTTCCCTCGGGGTGCCCTGAGGCCTTACTCCTTCACCCTGGAGAGGTCTGGAGATTGGGGAGGGGGGCAGTCCCTGAGGGTGTTTGGCAGCAAGTCACAGGTCAATTAGTCTCTAGTCTCTAGTTTTTTATGGGCTTTTATTGTCAGTTTCACTGAGGAACTGGGCCCCTGGGAGTGGCTATGATGTGAGTTCACTTATAGCCAGCTCCTTTCTTTTGCAAAGCAGACAAAAGAAAAGTCCCTAGCCAGCCCCTTTCCTAGGTTCTGCCAGGCTTGGGTGTTGGGTCTGGGAACTGGACCCAGGTGCACCCAAGACCTCTAAGGCTCTGGGGATGCTCAGAGACAAAGTTCCTGATCCTTGGAACATTGCGCAGTGAGCAGGGCTTCCTGACTTCCAGGATGCTGGCTTGGTGAGCCATCTGTTCAGTCAGATCTAGTGGTGGGACACCCCCAGACTGATGAGCGCATTTGATCTTCCCTTAGGATAATGACAGGCTCTTAAATTGAGACAACCTGTCTAGTTTAATATTTTCCTGCCACACCATGGGGTTGTAGTATTGTTACCGGGCTTTGTTTAGGTTCTTGGCTATGCTGCAGAAATAAATTTTAAGAGCACACAGGGTGAGTTAGGCCAGTAATTTCTTCAGGTAGGGAGGGAAGAGAAATGGGAGAAAATGAGAAAATAACAAATCAGGGGTCCCAGGTAGAGAGGAAGGGGCTGAAACGTGATAAAGAGGGCTGATTTACAGGCTACAATTTCCCATTATAGGTTATCAATGCCCAAGTTTACTTGCATGGCCACATGGGAGAGGAAAAATGGCGAGAGCAGTGCGCAGCAGGCAGAAATGGGTCCACAGGTGAGAGAGCACAGAAGAGAGCGACCTCAGGCCTGGCTCTGCTTTTTAAACTGCTAACTATCCCACATCTTGGTTAATGGCAGGGGAGGAGTTCCAGCTGTTTACTGCTTTCGTTGCTTATTTTCCCCCATCAGTCTCCCAGGAGGGCCCAATGATAAAGTCCTTAGGGAATATCTGGGCTTCTCCTGGCTTCTGGAGGAAGTCTTCTTCTGAGTGGCAGAATCTTGGGGAGGGTCTTCCAGCAGCCATCTTGGGGTTTATTGATGTCCACGTGGACTCTGCCAGGTTCCAGATCCATCTATTGATTCCCTATCTTACTAGCTTGCTTCAGCAGGGCTGAGAGTAGGCTCTATATGGGGTCATTGATGTCCACGTGGCCTTCTTGTTGATTCCCTATCTTACTAGCCTGCTTCAATACCTTGGTATTCAACTGCTTTGAAATTCATTGAATTTTGTAGTTGACACATTTTAACGTGAAAATTTTGTCCCAGTTGTTTAGTACTCAACATGCAAGCTAGAACTTGTTGGTGTCAGTTGCCTCTACTCACTACCCTTTCCAGCTAAAACAAAGGCTCACATGTTAGTCATGAGGTAGCTCTTGCCCTGTGCACATCCGATTGCTGTCTTATCTTAGCTTCTTTGGTCATTCTGTGTACTTTTGCATTTTTTTCTCATCTTGGGCTCTATGAAAATGAGCAGTGACAGCATTGAGCAGAAAAAGAAAATTACTTCACACCAACACTGAGAAAAAAAAAAAAAGAAATAATAGGTAAATATGAGAACAGTACTTGCACTGCTGATCTTGCTTGAGAATACAGTATGCCTACAACAATGGGTCTAAGAATAAAGAAGCAATAAAAAAGGCTGATGTTGTAAAAGGAGTTAAAGCAGTAACAAAGCAGTGTTCCCAAACACTCAAGGAAGTTGAAAAGCTGTTATTAATTTGGGTAAACCAGAGGCAGTTAATTTTCAGGATTTGGAGTTGTCCTGGGTGGTGCTGCAGGGATGGATGCTGGACGTTGTGTGTCCTGTCATGGCCCACTGGGTGGACTGGGGGAGAGTGTGGACTACAATGTGGACCACTGTCCATGTGGTGCAGCGGTTTTCCAGAATGTATTCACCAGGTGCAGTATTTGTGCCACGATGATGGAAGAAGTTGTTGATGTGGGAGGGGTGGGGTGGGGGGGTGGGGGGTATATGGGGACCTCATATTTTTTTAATGTAACATTTAAAAGAAAATAAAGAAGAAAAAAAGGGAAAAAAAGAGGCGGTTAGTGGGCAACAGTATATCAGAAATCATTATATGTGAAAAAGTGAAAGTGTTGCATGCTGATCTTTCAAAAAACAAACCTGAACCAAGTGATGAGTGATGAAGTTTTTTTAAAAAAATTTTTAAATTTTTAAATTTTATTTTATTATCTTTTTAAAAAGATACATAGATCACACAAAATGATACATTAAAAAATATAAGAGGGTCCCATATACACCCATCCTCCACCCCACACCCCACTCCTCCCACATCAACAACCTTTTTAATCAGTGTGGCACATTCATTGCATTTGATGAATACATTTTGGAGCACTGCTACACAGCATGGATTATAGTTTACATTGTAGTTTACACTCTCTTCCAGTCCAAGAGTGGCCACGGCTGGTTTAATAATTTTAGAAAGAGGACCAGTATCCATATGTCATGAGTCATGGCAAGGCAGCCAGTGCTAATAAAACGACTGCTGATGAATTCATCAGTGAATTTCAAGACTACATAGAGGCTGAGGGTTTTAGTCCCCCACCACGTTTTTAACTGTGACGAAATGGGAGATTTTTGGAAAAAATGTCAGGTAGAACCTACATCACAAAAGTGGAGAAGGCATTGCCAGACCACACACCAATGAAGGACCCCCACACTCCATTGTTGTGCAGGAATGCTAGTGGGGACTTAAAACTCAAGCCTGTACTAGTCTATCATAGTGGAAACCTGCAAGTTTTTAAGATGCATAATGTCATAAAAAGCAAACTCCGTGTTATGTGGACGGCAAACAGCAACGCTTGGGTCAAGAGGCAATTTTTCACTGAGTGGGTAAATGAGTTGTTTGGTCCATCAGTGAGAAAATATTTTCTGGAGAAAGATTTGCCTCTGAAATCCCTCCTACTTTTAGACAATGTGCCTGCCCACCCTCTAGGCTTGAATTATTACTTTCTGGAGGAGTTCAGCTTCATCACTGTAAGATTCCTGCCCCACAACACTACTTCCATGGACCAGCAGGCCACTTCAAACTTCCAAAAGTTGTACACCTAGGCGCTTTTCTAGAGGTGCTTTGAGATCACTTCTGACACCCAGTTGACCCACACAGTATTCTGAAGGAGAATTTCAATATCCTGCACTGCCTTAACCTGTTGATAAGGTCTGGAATAAAGTCTCTTGCAGGACTTCAGAGAGACTTTGAAGGGTTTGAGGCTGACCCCAAGCCTGCAGGTACACAGAGTACAGTTGTGCAGGATATTGTATCTTCTGGCCAATCCATGGATCTAGAGGTTGATGCTGCTGCTGTTGAGGAGTTAGTGGAGGAGCATTATGAAGAGCCCAGCACTGAGGAGCTGCAGGAAGTACAGAAGGAGCAGCAAGAGGTGGCTAAAGAGATTTCTCCAGGTGAGGAGGAGATAAGGGAAGATGTTCCCAGTTCCTTGATAAAAAAAAAGTGTGCAAAATGGGCAGAAGTTCAAAACTTTGTGGAGAAGGACTGTTTTATTTAGCCAAAGGGATGCTGATGCAAAATAACAGAAATTGGTTGGTTTTTATAAAGGGTATTTATTTGGGGTAGCAGCTAAAGATACCAGGCCATAAAGCATAAGTTACTTTGCCTCCCTCCACAAGGTCAGCTGTAGACTGTCAGGCAAATGGCTCTGTCTCTTTCCCTGAGGCTCCAGCTTAAGACTTCAGCATCAAACTCCAAAATCAGAACTCCAACATTAAGAGCCCTCAACTCTGTCCTTTGTCATGCCTTTTATCTGTGAATTCCCACCCACCAAGGGGCAGGGACCCAATGCCCTAATGTCATGGCCCAATCAAAGCCCTAATCATAACTTTTTTTTTTGAGTTGTTATAGTTCCATGTTGGCATGACAACAATGTTTTTTTTCTTTTTCATATATATGTATTTTTTTCCAAAGTGTTTTTACTAATATGAAGGCAATTTTTTTTAAGTTAAAAAGTAATGGTAAGCAGAGCCAGTGTAGCTCAGTAGTTGAGTGGCTGCTTCACATGTATATGGCCCTGGGTTCAATCCCTGGTACCTCCGGGGCATCCCTCAGTGCGGGGACCCGCAAACAGAACCGGGGTCCTGGCCGGGAAGGGGTGATCAAGCAGGACCCCAGTTGCAAACCACCACCCACGGGGTCCATGACACCGCTCTGCCTGCCACCTGCGCTCCTCAGGGGGAGCTGCCTGCCTAATCATAACTTAATCACACCAGATACAGACCAGATTACAAATATAATCCAATATTTATTTTTGGAATTCATAGCCATATCAAACAGCTACAGGTACCATCCGGACAGAGCTCTGACAAGCAGAAACGTGAATGTATTGAATGACCAATAATTTCACACTTTTGAGGAATTCTGAAAAGAAGACAGAAACAGACCTTACTGGATCAGTTTTGTTTGTTTTTTTAAAGATTTATTTTTTATTTATTTCTCTCCCCTTCCCCCCACCCAGTTGTCTGCTCTCTGTGTCCATTCGCTGTGTGTTCTTCTGTGATCGCTTCTATCCTTATCAGCGGCACCGGGAATCTGTGTTTCTTTTAAGATTTATTATTTATTTATTTCTCTCCCCTTCCCTCCCCCCCTCCCCCAGTTGTTTGTTCTCTGTGTCTATTTGCTGCATGTTCTTCTTTGTCCGCTTCTGTTGTTGTCAGCGGCATGGGAATTGGTGTCTCTTTTTGTTGCATCATCTCATTGTGTCAGCTCTCCGTGTGTGCAGCACCAATTCTTGGGTAGGCTGCACTTTCTTTCGTGCTGGGCGGCTCTCTTTACGGGGCACACTCCTTGCAGGTGGGGCTCCCCTACACGGGGGACACCCCTGCGTGGCACGGCACTCCTTGCGCGCATCAGCAGTGTGCGTGGGCCAGCTCCACACAGGTCAAGGGGGCCCAGGGTTTGAACTGCGGACCTCCCATGTGGTAGGCGGACGCCCTAACCACTGGGCCAAGTCTGCTTCCCTGGATCAGTTTTTAGTGACGGTAACAAAGACTGTGTCAGAGCCTGTGGTTCAGGTTGAGAAAAGGCAGAAAAGAGAAAGAATACCCCTTAAGTGCAAGTGCCCAGTGTCCTGTTGGAAGGGAAGTCTCCTTCCAAGCAACACTCCATGTAACCTCTCCTCCTCACCACTCTCCTTCCTCTATCCCATTAGGGCATGGACTCGTCTCAGTATGGGTAAAGTGAAGTTTTTAAAAAATTTAATCTAAGTATTTATTAATTTTTAGGTTTATTTCTCATGTAATAACATACAACCCTATCTTTTACATAATTTCCTTAAAATGTACATTGTATTTGGTTTGGGAAGGCATTAAATTTATTTACATTATTCCTTATGGGAAAAATTTATTTGGTACTCATTGTTTTTGGTACTCATTGTGCTTCCCAGAAACAATTAATGATAAGTACAGAGGTACCACTGTATTAGGAAAAGGAAAAATATTTTCCTGAGATCTTTGACTTACCCAGCCCCTAGGGCCTTCTCTTTGCAAGAGCTATGAGGAGGGGTTAGGTGTGGCAAATTAAAACTATCTTCTAGGCTGGGGAATTAAGAATCAGTTTGCCCTGTAATTCCCCAATTTAAACCTTTTATCAGCCTTAAAATAAGGGTGGTTAATAATTCTATTACCAAATTTCAGTAAGTAAAGGAAAAGTTCTTGAAAGCTATGGAAAGATCTTTTCTAAATTATGATTAAAACAAACTAAACAATTGTTAATTTACTCCAAAACCTAGCAGCCATTATGCTTTTAAGATTATTCATAATTTTAGAATTTTATTAAAGAAAAAAGGTTTAACCTCCTGTAAAGGAAAGAAAAATAACATTCCTTGCATAAACTATAATGGTTTCAATTTTATTTAGCTTGTGTGTAATCTCCCTAGGTTTATAGAATATGCATTAAATAAATCAGCATTATATGTATTAAATCTTTAAGAAGATGAAAGTTGTTAAGTTTATGTTTAATGAAGTTAAATTAAAGATAGATAAAGTAAACTTCATTTGTTGGTAATTGTAACTTAATAAGCTTTTTAAAATGTAAGGTAACTAGAATATATTGGTTATGGTTAATTATAAGAAGTTTGTAAAGCATCTTCTAAACTGAAGCATTTAAATGGCTAATTCCAGGAAACCATTTAGAAACCTAATTGATATTAAAACCAATTAGAAACCTAAATTGATATTAATAACAAACAGTAAGTTCATAACAGGGAAACCTGTCAGAAGCCACCTCAATCTACATATTAAGGTGGTGGTAAGGAAAGATAATCTTGATTCTATTGGGAATCTTCAGTTTTCATAAAATAATGGAGAAAGTAGTTTTTCCCATCCAAACACTCCTGCATACTCCATGGTACTTTGGTATCACAGTTATCAAGGAGCACACAACACACAGCATTGTTTGTAGCAACACTTTTAGTCACATAGAGAAGAGGCAGAATTGAGTCAGCCTCAGTAGAGGGTGTCGGTTCTCCAGGCAAGGGATTCCTTACTGGCAACTGACACAGGGCAAGGAACTGCACACATCCATCACATGCTGTAGTAGGAAGATCCCAGTCCCTCCCCACTGGAAACTGCTATAGTAGTGGGTTTGGTCAGTTGTAAAGAAATTCATTGTGTAACCAGAACAGAGGAGGATCATCCTAATGGAAGAAGAATCTGGGCTGAGCATGGGCTCACTGCCCAGCTTCCAAAAAGTGACTGTTCCAGGCCAAGGGCTCTGATTGGGCAAACCAGAGGAAGGGCAGCAGGTCACATAATGGCTGATTCCCCAACTATTACCCTATATTTTCTTTTAAGAGTTTTGCTGTTTTGGCACTGATATTTAGTTGTTTTATCTATTTTGCTTTAATTTTTGTATATGATATGAGGTAAGGTCCGTATTCATTCTCTTCCATGTGGAAATCCACTTGTCTCAGCAAGACTTGTTGAAAAGATTATTCTTCACCCACTGAATGATCTTGGCACATTTGTTAAAATCAATCTAAGCCCCCTCTCAATATAGAGGTGGAGTGGACATAACCATCCCAGGGTCCACAGGATGGAGGAATAGAGTATTGATTAGAGTGGACTTACTGATATTCTGCTATGGAACTATTGTGATTAGTAATGGAAGAAATTGTAGCAATTATGTGGAGAAAGTGGCCACGGTAGCTGCTGAGGGTAGGGAGAGGGAAGAAGAGACATGATGTGGGTGCATTTTCAGGACTTAGAGTTGTCCTGGGTGGTACTGCAGGGACAGAAGCTGGACATTGTATGTCCTGCCATGGCCCATTGGGTGGACTGGGGAAGATTGTAAACTATAATGTAAACCATTATCCATGTGGTGCAGCAGTGCTCCAAAATGTATTCACCAAATGCAATGAATGTCCCACGATGATGAAAGAGGTTGTTGATGTGGGAGGAGTGGGGTGAAGGGGGATGGGGGTATGTGGGGACGTCTTATTTTTTTAAATGTAACATTAAAAAAATAAATAAAGAGAGGGGGAAAAAAGAAATCCACCTAGAAAGTGTGACTGTTAAGAAATTTCCCTGACCGCCCCCCCCCAAAAGAAGACATTGAGCAAGTGCAAAGAAGTTGAAATCCTGAACAGAAAAGTAACAGAGCTCATGGGAATGAAATATACAATAGTGAGATAAAAACCCATTTGAGGCATAAAAAAGCAGACACAAAATGATGAAAGAAAGAATAAGTGATACTGAAGACAGAACAGCTAAAATCAAAGAGAGAAAACAACAGAGAAAAGAAGGGAAAAATTGAGCAGGGGCTCAGAGAGTTGAATGACAGCACAAAACACAACATATGTCTCATGGGAGTTCCAGAAGGAAAAGAGAAGGGAAAAGGGTCAGAAACAGTATTTGAGGAAATAATAGCTGAAAATTTCCCAACTCTTATGAAATAAATGAATTTACATGCCCAAGAAGCACACCAGACCCTAATCAGAATAAATCTGAGTAGATCGACTCCAAGACACATACTACTCAGAAAGCCAAGTCAGAGATAAAGAGAAAATTCTCAGAGCAGCAAGGGAGGAGCAAACTATCATGTACAAGGGATGTGAAGAAAGATATAGTGCAGATTTCTCTTCAGAAACCATTGAGGTGAGAAGACAGTGGTATGATACAATTAAGAACCTGGAAGAGAAAAACTGCCAACCAAGAATTCTTTATCCAGCAAAATTGTCCTTCAAATATGAAGGTGAGTATAAAGTACTCACAAACAAACAGAAACTAAGAGAGTTTGCAAAAAAATAAACCTTTGCAGGAAATATTAAAGGAAGCCTCAGGCTCTGAAAGAAATAGACAAGAGAGACAGGCTTAGAGGAGAGTATAGAAGAAAGAATAGCAAAAAGGATAACCAAAAGAGTAAAAAGAAAAAAAGATATGATATATGAAAACCAAAGAATAAAATGGAGGAAGTAAATAGTGCGTTTACAGTAATATCATTGAATGTAAATGGCTTAAACTCCCCAATCAAAAAATGCAGGCTGAACAGAATAGACTAAAAAAAAAAAAAAAAAAAAAAATCAGCCATCCATATGCTGCTTACAAGAACCTCACTTTAGACCCAGGAATACAACTTGGCTGAAACACTGGAAAGAGATACTCCATGTGAATAGTAACCAGAAAAGAGCAGGGGTAGCTCTACTAATATCAGACAAATGCAAAAAATTTATAAGATATACAGAAGGCCATTATATAGTAATAAAAGGGACAGTCCACTAGGAAGATAGAACAGTTATAAATATCTATGCACCTAACCAGGGTGCCCCAAAATACATGAGACAAACTCTGGGAAAACTGAAAGGAGAAATAGACATCTCTACAAAAATTTTTGGAGAATTCAATACCTCATTCACATCTTTAGATAGAAAAACTAGACAGAAGATCAACAAGGAAACAGAGAACTTGAACAATATGATAAACAAGTTAGACCTAACAAACATATACAGAATACTGCATCCAAACTCAACAGGTTATACATCCTTCTCAAGAGCCCATGGATCTTTCTCCAGGATAGATCACATGTTAGGGTACAATGCAGCTCTCAATAAATATAAAAAGATTGAAATTATACAAAACACCTTCTCAGATCATGATGGAATGAAACTGGAAATCAATAATACACAGGAAAAAACTAAATTCACAAATGTGTGGAGGCTGAACAACACAATCCTAAATAATCAGTGGGTCAAAGAAGTTTCCTATATTAAAAAAGGAAAGAAGAGCTAAACTCAAAGGTTTAACTGAATGGCTAGAGAAACTAGAAAAAGATCAACAAACCAATCCCAAGCAAGCAAAAGGAAAGCAATAAAGATTAGAGCAGAAATAAATGAAATTGAGAACAAAAAAAACAATAGAGAAAATCAACAAAACCAAAAGTTGGTCCTTTGAGAAGATCAATAAAATTGACAAACCCGTAAGTAGATTTACAAAGAAAAAAAGCGAGAAGATGCAAATAAATACAATAAAAAATGAAAGGGGGGAGTTAAAACTGACCCCACAGAGGGAAGCGGAGGTGGCTCAAGTGATTGGGTTCCCATCTACCATACAGGAGGCCCTGGGTTTGATTTCCAGGGCCTCCTTGTGAAGGCAAGCTGGCCCACACCCACGGAGAGCTGACAGCCCACAGCAAGATGATGCAACAAAGGGAGACAAGCAGACACAGAAGAACACACAGTGAATGGACTCAGAGAACAGACAGCGAGCAAATGACAAGGGGGGAATAAACAAATAAATCTGAAAACAATTTTTTTTTTACATTTAAAAAATACAATTGGCTCTCAGGAAGAGAGAACCTTAAAAACAAAACAAAAAACAAAAAAAAAACTGACCCCACAGAAATAAAAAGAATCATAAGAGGATATTATTAGCAACTGTATGCCAACAAACTGGACAACGTAGACGAAATGGACAAATTCCTAGAAATGCACAACCAACCTAAACTGACACTAAATGAAATACAAGAACTTAACAAAGCAATCACGTTTAAGGAGATTGAATCCAACATCAAAAATCTCCCAGTGAAGAAAAGTCCAGGACCAGATGACTTCACAGGTGAATTCTACCAAGCATTTCTAAAAGAATTAACACCACTCTCTTTGAACTCTTCCAAAAAATTGAAGAGAAGTGAAAAATAACCAACACATTTTATGAATCCAACATCACCCTAATACCAAAGCCAGATACAGATACTATAAGAAAAGAAAATTACAGAATGATCTCTCTAATGAACAGATGCAAAAATTCTTAACAAAATCCTTGCAAATCAAATGCAACAGCATATCAAAAAACTTACACATTATGTGCAAGTGGGATTTATTCCTGGTATGCAAGCCTGGTTCAACATAAGAAAATCAATCAATGTAATACACCACATTAACAAATTGAAGGGAAAAAAACACATGGTAATCTCAATCAATGCAGAAAAGACATTTGACAAAATCCAGCATCTTCTTTTGATAAAAAGACTTCAAAAGATAGGAATAGAAGGAAAATTCCTAAATATGATAAAAGGCATATAAGAAAAGTCCAAAGCCAACATCATACTCATTGGGGAAAGTTTGAAAGCTTTCCCTCTAAGACCATGAACAAGTCAAGGATACCCACTGTCACCACTGTTATTCAACATTGTACTAGAAGTTCTAGCTAGGGCAATTAGACAAGGAAAAAAAAAACACAGGCATCCAAATAGGAAAAGAGGAAGTCAAACTCTCACATTTGTGGATGACATGATCCTGTACTTAGAAAATCCTGAAGTATCCAGGACAAAGCTACTTGAGCTAATAAATGAGTTCAGCAAAGTGGCAGGCTACAAGATAAACACATGAAAATCAGTAATGTTTTTGCACACTACTACTGAACAATATGAGGAGGAAATCAGGGGAAAATTCCATTTTCAGTAGCAACAAAAAGCCTTAAGTACCTAGGAATTAATTTAACCAAAGAAATACAGGACCTATATGCAGAAAATTGCAAAACAATTCTAAAACAAATTTAAAAAGACCTAAACAAATGGAAAGACATTCCATGTTCATGGATTGGAAGAAGAAATATTGTGAAGATGTCATTATTACCCAAACTGACTTATAGATTCAATGCAATACCAATCAAAATCCTAACAGCTTACTTTACAGAATTAGAAAAGGCAATTTCCAAATTCATTTGGAAGGGAAAGTGAATCTGAATAGCCAAAATCATTTTAAAAAAGAAGAGCAATGTGGGAGGAATTTCACTGCCTGACCTTGAAACAAATTACAAAGCTACAGTAGTCAAAACAGCATGGTGCTGGCATAAAGATAGACACATCAATCAGTGGAATAGAATTGAGAACCCAGAAATAAAGCCTCACCTATACAGTCAACTGGTTTTTGACAAACCTACCAAGTTAATATTAACAGGTTCAAACAATCTTTTCAACAAATGGTGCTGGGAAAACAGGCTATCTATAACCAAAGAATGAAAGAGTTCCCCTATCTCACTCCCTATACAAGAAGCAACTCAAAATGGATCAAAGACCTAAATATAAAAGCCAGGACAATAAAACTACCTAAAGAAAATGTAGGGAAACATCTTAAAGACCTTGTAGTAGGTGGTGGTTTCTTGGACCTTAGACCCAAAGCACATGCAACAAATGAAAAATAGATGGGAACTTTTCATAAGTAAACACTTTTGCACCTCACAAGACTTTGTCAAAAGGGTGAAAAAAAAAGACAGCCACCTCAATGGAAGAAAATATTTGGAATCACATATCTGATAAGGGTTTACTATCCAGGATATATAAAGAGATGTTATAACTCAACAATAGAAAGATAAATGACCAAATTAAAAAATGGTTAAAAGACTTGAATAGACATTTGTCCAAAGAAGAAACACAAATGGCAAAAAAAAAAAACACCACATGGAGAAAAGCTCAACATCACTAATGATTAGGGAAATGCAAATCAAAACCACAATGTGATATCATTTCACACCTATCAGAATGGCAACTATTAAAAAGACAGAGAACTACAAGTGTTGGAGAGGATTTGGAGAGTTAGTAACACTTACTCACTGTTGGTGGGAATGCAGAATAGTACAGACACTGTGGAGGACTTTTTGGCAGTTCCTAAAGAAGTTGAATATAGAGTTGTCACGTGACCCTGCAATACCACTACTGGGTATATACTAAGAAGAGCAGTGACACAAATAGACACCTGCATGCTCGTGTTTATAGCAACATTATTCACAATTGAAAAAAGCTGGAAATGACCCAGGTGTCCATCAACAGATAAACGGATAAGAAAACTGTGGTCTCTTCACACAATGTAATATTATGCAGCTAGTTGTAAGAAGAAATGAAGTCGTAAAGCATATGACAACAAGGACGAACCTGGAGGACATTATGTTGAATGAAGCAAGCCAAACACAAAAGGACAAATAATGTATCTTTGCATTACTATGAACCAAATATATCATGTAACATATTGTATGTTTCAAAACAAAATTCATAGGTATCCAGTACATTTAAGTGAGAAATGTATGTTTTTCTTTTATTGTGTTTTCTCTTTAGTTTTTAATTGCTTATATTTTCAATTATTAAATGTACAAAATAAAGTTTAAAAAAATTGTTCTCAAAATTCTACCCAAAGCAATTAGGCAAGAAAAAGAAATAAAAGACATCCAGATTGAAAAGAAAGAAGTAAAACTTTCCCTACATGCAAAAAACATGATCCTATATATTTTTGTTTATCCTTTCTCTAGCCTGTCTTGGAAAAATCCACAACAAAGCTACTAGAATTAATATATGAATTCAGCAAAGTGGTGAGGTATAAGATCAACACCCCAAAAATCAATATTGTTTCTATATACTAGTAATGAACATTCTGAAGAGATAATCAAGAAAAATTCACTTACAATAGCAAGTAAAAGAATCAACTATTGAGGAATGAATCTAACAAAGGATGTAGACGACTTATGCATGGAAATCTACAAACCATTGATAAAAGAAATAAAAGAAGACCTAAATTAATGGAAGGATATTACATGTTCATAGAGAGGAAGACAAAAAAATTTTAAGATGTTAATTATACACAAAGCGATTTACTGATTCAATACAATTCCAAAAAAATTCCAATAATCTTCTTAGCAGAAATGGAAAAGCCAATTACCAAATTTACATGGAAGGGTAAGAGGGCCTGGATAGTCAAAGACATCTTGAAAAAGAAGAATGAAATTGAAGGATTCACACTTCCTGATCTTAAAACTTATTACAAAGCACCAGTAGTTAATACAGCATGGTATTGGAACAAGGACAGACATATAGACAAAAGGAATCAAATTGAGAGTTCAGAACTAAGCTCTTTTATCTATGGCAAATTAATTTTTGACAAGGGTGTCAAGTCCATTCATTGGGAAAGAATAGCCTCTTCAACAAGTGGTGCTGATATAACTGGATGTGCATATGCAAAAGAATGAATATGGACCCCTTCTTCACACCATATACAAAACTTAGCTCAAAATGAATGAAAGACCTAATTATATAACCGAAACTATAAAACTCATAGAAGAAAACATAGGGAAGCTTCTTCAGGACCTTGTGTTAGGAAAAAGTTTTTTAGACTTTATACCAAAAGCACAAGCAACAAAAGAAAATAATAAATATAAGGGACCGCATCAAAATTAAAACCTTTTGCACATCAAAAGTTTTAAGCCAGGGTTCAGGCTTCCTGGATTCCTCCCTTCCTGGGTTCCTGCCTTCCAGGATCTTGCTTATCTCTGGGTTCAGGGTTCCTCTCTTCCCAGGACTTGCTTCTTCCTGGGCTCAGGGTTCCTCTCTTCCTGGGGCTTGCTTCTCTTTCCTCTGTGAACTTATTTCCTGGGGCTCCAGCTTAAGACTTCAGCATCAAACTCCAACATCAAAACTCCAATATCAAAAACCCTCAACTCTGTCCTTTGCCATGTCTTTTATCTGTGAGTGCCCACCCACAAAAGAGTGGGACTCAATGCCTTAATGACATGGCCCAATCAAAGCCCTAATCGTAACTTAATCATGCCCAGGTACAGATTAATTACAAACATAATCCAATATCTGTTTTTGGAATTCATAACCATATCAAACTGCTACAATTCCTGAAACTAGAAACACATTGCTCATAGAGAATGAAGTCAGCTGATTGATCCTCACTGGGCTCAAGTTCATTTCATTCAAATTTTAATGCCTCTGCTTGGGGTCAAGTGACAGATAAAAGAGAAAATGGGTGGCAGGGAACCAGCATCAGGGTTCACATTCTCTTGTCATGTGTTACTGCATCTTGCTTAAAATCACTGCACAAATACTGCCACTCATTCATAGGGCTGCTGCCTAAGGCCATTGAACTTCTCCTGAGGGCTAGTGGTTGCAAATCTAAAAGTAAAGAGATGATACAGCTCCCCTTCCCTTGACACCAAAGAGCCCCAAGCTCTACAGTTGCCATCTCCCAAGGGTGGGCAACACTCACCACCTGCCCTTGCTCCAGCCTGCCTTGTTATGAAATTGGCAAGTCTTCCAACTTCCTTTTACTTCAAGATTGTTTTGGCTATTCTGTTCTGTTGCAATTCTATATGAATTTTAGGTTCTGCTTTTCCATTTCAGCAAAAATTGTAGTTGGTATTTTGATAGGGATTGCATTGAATCTGTAGATTGCTTTGGGTAGTATCACCATCTTAAAAATATTGTCTTTCAATCCATGAACACAAGATGTCTTAACAATAATTTATGTTTTTTAAAAATTCTTTTAGCAATGTTTTGTAGTTCTCAGTGTACAAGACTTGCCTCCCCTTGGTTTAATTCATTCCTAAGCATCTTGATATTTTTATGTTATTATAAATGGAATTGGTTTATTAATTTCATTTTTGGAATGTTCATAGCTGATGTACAGAAATACAACTGATTTGTGTGTGTTGATCTGTCTCACAACCTGGCTGAATTTATTAGCTCTAGTATGGGTGTGTTTGTGTGTGTTCTGTAGGATTTTCTATATATATATAAAGTCATATCATCTTCAAATTGGGATGATTTTAAGCCTCCCTTTCATATTTTAGTGCCATTTATTTCTTTTTCTTGTCTAACTACTCTGATTAGAATTTCCAGTAAAATGTTGAATAGAAACAGTGACACTGTAGATCCCCCCAGGGCCCACTGGATGGAACGTGAGAGAGTCTGGGCTATGATGTGGACCATTGACTATGGGGTGCAGTGATGCTCAGAGATGAACTTACCAGGTGCAATGGATGTGTCATGATGATGGGAGAGAGTGTTGCTGTGGGGGGAGTGGGGGGCGGGGGCGGTGGGGTTGAATGGGACCTCATATTTTTTTTTAATGTAATTTAAAAAAATAATAAATAAATAATTAAAAAAAAAAAGAAACAGTGAGAACAAATATCCTTGCCTTATTCCTTATCTTAGGGACAAAGCTTTCAGTCTTTCACCATTAAGTATGTTGTTATCTATGAGTTTCATATTCACCCTTTAAGACTGAGGAAGATGCCTTCTATTCCTAGCTTGTTGAGGGTTTTTATCAGGAAAAGGTGTTGGATTTTGTCAAATAATTTTTTTTCTGAATAAATTGAGAAGATAAATGTAGCAGTTTGACATAGTTGTGAATTCCAAAAATAGATATCGGATTATGTTTGTACCCTGGTCTGTCTGAAGTTTCACATTTACTTAATTGAATTATGATTCAGGCTTGATTGGAGCACGTCAGTAGGGTGTTGAGTCCCCACCCCTTGATGGGTACAGACTCATAGATAAAAGACATGGAGAAGGACAGAGTTGGAGTTTTGATGTTGGAGTTAGTTTTGAGCTGGAGCCTGGGAAGTGAACACACAGAAGAACACAGAGGGATAGTGACAGCTCCTTAGACACGGCAGAAGCCCTGGAAAGGGAAACAAAGCTGATTGCCTGAAAGTCTACAGCTGGCCATGTGAAGATAACAGAGCAACTGAGCCTGGAATAAGGCAGGCCCGGGAGAGAGAGGAACCCAGGAAGCCTGGACCCTGGCAGGCGTTGGCAGCCATCTTGCTCCAACACATGGCAAAAAACTTTGGTGAGGGGAGTAACTTACACTTTATGGCCTATAACTGTAAGCTTCTACCCCAAATAAATACCCTTTATAAAAGCCAACCAATTTCTGTTATTTTGCATCAGCACCCCTTTTGGCTGACTAATATAACAAGGAAGTTATATTTTTCCTTAATCCTATAGCTATGGTGTATTACAATGATTTTTATATGTTGAACCACCCTTGCATTCCTTGGAATAATTCCACTTGGTCATGATATATAGTCCGTTAATATACTGATGGATTTGGTTTGCTAATATTCTGTTGATGATTTTTATGTCTATATTCATATAGGTTATTGGTCTATAGTTTTCTTTTCTTGTGATGTCTTCGTGGAATTAGGAAGTGTTCCCTCCTCTGAGAAAGATTGGTGCTAATTCTGCTTTAAATGTTGGTGGAATTCACCAATTAAACCATTTGTTCCTGGGATTTTCTTTGTGGGAAAATGAAAATCAATGATTTTTATCATTGATTTAATCCCTTTACTTGTTAAAAGTGTATTCAAATTTTTTTACATCTTCTTGAGTCAGCTGGGGTAGTTTGCATGCTTCTAGGAATTTGTCCATTTTATGTAGGTTATCTACTTTTTGGCATACAATTATTCATAGTATTTTCTTATAATTGTTTTTATTTCTGTAAGGTTTGTAGTAATGACCCCACTTTCATTCCCAATTTTAGTAATTTGCATCTCTTTTTTTTCCCCTTGGTCAGTCTATGTTTCATTCCTCAACCTTTCTCACCAAAGTTTACAATTTGTCTATTATTTGCTCCAACTGTTAACCCATGTCCCAGACAGCAGCAACTAACGCACTTGCTTTAAAATATTTTGGACAAACTTTCTCCAGAAAGCTGCCTCAGTCTTGAGAGAGTTATCAGGTGAAATAAAAGCAAGACTTTTGAGATGGTCCTTGAATGTGCCACCAGACAGGTCAAAACAAACAACCACATTTCTTTGACAATAAGGTCTCTTTGCTCCTTCCAGTATTGGGAACCTATATGAGGAATGCAGCCATCATAGAGCTGGGGAGCAGTGGAGGGCCCCAGACTAAATTAAAATATCATGAAACTCTCCTATTGTGATTCAGGTGGTTTTATCCTTGTTTTAAGTATTCACTGGTTTCTGTAAAATTTGATTCATATCCAGAGTTCTGATAAAGTTAATTTTGACAGTATCTTCACTGCTTTTGTGGAGAGATGGGATTTTGGAGTTCTCTACTCCGCCATTTTCACTGATGTCACCCCCTCCAACATCTGCTTTTGTAAATATGTTTTATTATAACACAACCATGACCATTACGTTACATATTGTCTGTGACTGCTTTTGCACTAAACAATAGAATTAGTAGTTGCAACACTCTACGGCTTGCAAAGTCTAAAATATTTACTATCTAGTCCTTCATTAAAGATATTTGAATGGTCATAGGGAGGAGGGAGGGTGCAAGGCTGGGGGCTTTAGCAAGCAAACTCGCGGCTGGCCAGGCAGACTGTTGGCCACCTCATGTGTGATACATGGTGGAGATGACATTGGTGTGGGCCTGGAAGCAGATGTCCTGGTTCTACTACCAGTACTTGCTGGTCACAGTTCTCTACATGCTGGAGGCTTGGGAGCAGACTGTGTTCAATTCCATGCTGGTGTCCATTGTGGGAATGACACTGTCCACAGGATACATCTTCATGCCTCAGCACATCATGGCAATATTGCACCACTTTGAACTTGTTCAATGACCAAGATGTGACCGGGATCCAGAGGTTCCTAAGGGAGAAACCACCCTCCAAAGATGGAATGAGACTTCATCAGATGTCATAAGAAGCCCTAATAGATGTCAACATAACCAACTTTGTGAATATAAAGACTAAAATTCACGAGTAGACAAGGAAAATAATCCTGACTCGTGTGTTGTGTACTTTGTTTTTAATTTTAAAAGAGGTTCTTGTATCTTGTCTATTTTAACATTGTAGTCATTTGTACTTTGATATCAGTATTTTCTAAACCTTTGTGACTTTTTCAACATTACCTTGTGAAAGCTTTCGTAATGTAACTTTGAGTACATTTTAATTGCCTTCTATTTTTAAAACCCCGAGTCATTATAACACTCTACTGTTCTTGCTATTGTATGACATACATGTCTGCCTGGATATATTTCCATTCTTGACCAAAGTTTTGTAAGAAACAATGCAAGATTTGGGGTAGGAGATGGAGAGGGAGGATATTCTATTGAGCACTACTTACCAAAGACTTATCTGTGAGTTTGAACTCAGGAGTACAGTTTTAGCTATCTAGGCCCTGCTCTTTTTAAGAGCTTTTGCTTAAAAACATAGTGTTTCTTAACAATTAAAAAAAAAGAACTTGCTAAAATATAAAATAAAGGAACATTTTCACCTTTTAAATATTTAATTCTTATGTAGACATATTTCCAGAAAACTTTGGTGATGATTCTTGTAATCAAAGGTTCTCAACTTTTTAAGCAGCATTATTACATAATGCTTATATGCCATAGAGTTTTTAACAGAAGATAAATCGATTTCCTCTGAGGGCCACTGTTAACAGTGTACTTCCTTCAATTTAGTTTTATGATTTTAATGGGTGCTGAAAATGCATTTGCACATTGGAATAAGAAGGGATGAGATGAATTGTAGTTGAAAACTATAGCAAAATGAAATGTAAACTAGGTTAAAATCCTTTTAATCTTTGCTTTTTACTTTAAGATTTCTATTCTTTAAATGTAAAATGACTGCCTAATTTTTAAAATGTAAAATAATTCATTTCAAAGAGGAAAAATATTTTTAAAAGATATTTGACAAATCCCTGTTTTATAGTAACTTACCACAGACTCTGAATCTACCTAAAGTCACCAAATATTAATATTTTTACCTTTTCACTTGTCTTAATGCATCCATTTGTATTTTCATTTTTCCTTTGATTTTCTTTTACTCTCAAGAATTAATCTATAGTTCAGCTCTTTGTAATCTTTTATAGACATCCATAACACTCATGCCTCCCAGAACCATGATTGTCACCTTCAGGATCAATATCATCATGTACTTCAGCAAGTCAACCTGTCGACTTTCTTTGTGTGTTCAGTTTAGCGCATCCCTAATGTGCATTCACTAATTGAGGGCCATCAGTCATCCTGACGCATTAGGGTAGAAGAATGCCTGACTAGCTTTTTTGACTACTTCTCCCTAATCACATATTCATCACAGAGGCTGTTTAAAGTATATTCATTTTTAAGTTATTGCAATCTATTCCAATTATTTTTCTTGTTATGGAGCATTTAAATTTCATTTATATGCAAAGCTACTGCCTTGCATGAAGAAGAGTAGAGTCTTTCTATTTTAACTATATTTCAAAGCTTATTTTCTGCAATGTTGCTTTTGGTTGAATATGATATTAGTTGTGCCCCATGCAACAAAGAGATTCATTCTTTTTTTTTCTGTTGGTTAATTCTGCATTCATGACTTTTTTCTCACAATGGCCTAATTCTTCTTTGAAGTTAATTTATTGACTACAAGTTAAAAATTTAAAAATATGTTTTAGAAGTACAAATCAAGAAATAAAGCTAAATCAAAACATTATGGGGTGGGGGGGTGGGGTTGAATGGGACCTCACATATATATTTTTAATGTAATATTATTACAAAGTCAATAAAAAAAAAAAACATTATCTGCATGGCACATTCAAGTAATTTTGAATTTTTTAGCCAAAGAGCCATTCGTTCAACAAAAACTTATCAGGTTCTGTGATGAGTTCTGCACTATGGCATTAAGAATAAAAGCTGAACAGGGAATAGTACCTAATTGTAATCTAGTGGAAATGACAGACACATAAAGAGATTTCTCCAATCCATTCTGGTAAGTCCTATAAGATAAGTAAACACAAAGTGCTATGTGGGTTCAGAAGGAAAAAGGGTTTTCATTTTTAACTGGGAGTTAAGAAACATCCATTATGGAGAAGACATTGAGTCTCAAAAGGTGAATTGTGATTCTACAGTTGGACAAGAGAGGAAAGGGTATTTAGGTATGTTCCTTCAAGATGAGCCACTAGAGAGAGAGAGGTTACAAATACAGGAGTGTAAAGGGATATAGTTGATGGAATAAGATCCCAGAGGAGGGGATAGGTAGTGGATTTATTTTACATAAGATTAAGGATAGCTTTGTCTTTTACAGAACTCTACCAAAATATTCTCAGGAAGGTTGTTACTGACTTAATGAATCACTATTGGCCTCTTTTCAGCATTTGCTCTACTTGGTCTCTCTATGACATGTAAACACTGTTGGCTAGTCCCTCCTTCCTTGTCTTCACTCTTCTCTCTTGGTTTGCCTTTTATTTCTTTGTAGAAAATTATATATACTTTCTACCCTCAAGAATTCTGCTCTTTGCCTCTTCAACCCTTGCTCTACATATGTTCCTCCATGAGCTCAGTCACCCCCACGGCCAATCTCTATCTCTCTTTTTATCTATCTATCTATCTATCTATCTATCTATCTATCTATCTATCTATCTATCTACCTACCTACCTATCTATCTATCTCTTTAGCTCTCTGTCTAATAACTCCCAGATGCTTCTCCTGACCATAAGATTTGTATCTATAAGGTATTTCCTTCTGGATGTCCCCAGAAAGCTCAGGCTCAACAGATCCCACACTGAATTCATTGTCTTTTCCTCAGATCCTCCCTGGATTTGCTACACCTTCTGCTAGACACACACATAACATACTTCTGAATCACACTAGTCTTCTGGCTCTTACTCAGTCTGAACAAACTTAATATCCCTTCTCTCCATGTGTTCCTCTCCTACCTGACAGCCCACATCGTCTACAGCTCTGACCTAATAATTTCCATAATCTCTGTACCTGTCAGAGATCCTTTTAGCAAACAACAAGGTTGACTCGTGCTTATCAATGCAGTAAATGAATTTATTTGAAGGGTATCTGATAACACACCAGGAATACTAAAGAACCTGGCTCAGAAAATGGGTAGAATCTTAGGAAGTGGGGCCTTGTTTTCCATCTGTCTTGACATTTAATCCCAAACAGGAATGGATCTCAGATGCTACCCAAAATGATAGACATAAAATTTAGTTTTTATAACCCTCTTTTAGTAGATGCTGTTGGTGCTCTGCTGAGATCCACTTGACAAGCTAGGACACCTAAACTCTCAGCTGCCGTGAGGACTATAGCTGACAGCTTATGACTATGACCTTCTCAGGAGAATTACCTTGGGCTAAATGGGTTGGCCAGGTGATTGAGTGATACAGGGGTACCAAGCCCAGCACTTTGACTTGTCTCAACGGTAAGATTGTGCTCCCAAATCTATCTTAGATCAAGCTAAGACTAGACTTTGGCTTGAGGTTACATTCTTGCTTGGCTCCTTATCCTCCCTATCTTGCTTCCATTACTCTTGTATAAATCTTTCCTGAAAGCACTCATTTGATAAATCCCTGTCTTGGGCTCTGCTTCCAGGAAATCTGACCCAAGACCCACTCTCAAATAGAGTTGATCACTCCCTCTTTTGTGTTACCACAATTCCTACTGCATTCCTTGTTAATGGCACTTATCACTCCGTATAAGAAGTTTTTCTTCATCTGCCTACATACTTTAAAAGACTATGGACTTAATGAGTGAAGGGAATGTTTGCATTTTATTCTCTACTTATGTCCTGCATATATGTAATGGGAACTTAAAAATATGGTAAACTGAACATAATTGAGAATAAATATTGGATCACAATGGATTAAAGAGTCAATAGAAGTGAGAAAGTGCACACAATAAATGTAGTGGTAGGCTATTCTTTCTAATGTCTCAATGTACCTTGGAATGTCATTATTATTATTATTTTTTTAAAGATTTATTTTTATTTATTTAATTCCCGTCCCCTCCCCCGGTTGTCTGTTTTCTGTGTCTTTTTGCTGCGTCTTGTTTCTTTGTCCGCTTCTGTTGTCGTCAGCGGCACGGGAAGTGTGGGCGGCGCCATTCCTGGGCAGGCTGCTCCCTCCTTGGGGCTGGGCGGCTCTCCTTATGGGTGCACTCCTTGCGCGTGGGGCTCCCCTACGCGGGGGACACCCCTGTGTAGCACGGCACTCCTTGCGCGCATCAGCACTGCGCACGGGCCAGCTCCACACGGGTCTTGAGGCCCGGGGCTTGAACCACGGACCTCCCATGTGGTAGACGGACGCCCTAACCACTGGGCCAAAGTCTGTTTCCCGGAATGTCATTATTGGCTTACCTATTTTCTCTCCCTACTAGATGGTAAGTCATAAAGCAAAAACAAGTTTTCAGTAATTAGTATCTTCCCAAAAAAGATTTCTTACAAGACATAAAGTTCATGCAATCTGAGTAATTCCAAAAATGGGTTATAGTATTTCTTTCTTTGCTAGTTTCATTATTATCTACTTAGGAAGGATTCAGGCTTAACCCTTGGTGACTTGGCAATCTATTCCACTTGAGTGTCTGAAAATAAGGACTGCATGGCCAGGGATAAGGATGTCACACACTGTTTCAGCATTTGAAACCTGTAAGTCATTCAAGAAATGCATTATGCAAAAGTATTTCATCTTTGGTAAATGATTCCAGTTTTTAAAATTACCTTTTTGCCTCATGTATAGGAGTCTCTCTGTGTTGGAAATTGGAGGGTCAAAGCATTTCCTGAACATTTACTATATACAGAATACTGTGCTATCAGTTATATTGACAAGAAAGAATAGAAATTGTCTCCATGCTTAAGGAGTTCAATCTAGATAGAATTAAGGCATGGTTTAGGATTACTTAGAGAAGCACATTAACCAATTAGAAATGAATTAATAATTAATAAAAGCCGAGCCTGCAAGAGCCAAGAGAGTACAATGTGATGCATTGATTTGCAAGCATGAGGTCACTAAAGAGAGAAAACTTTTTGGAGAGGTTTTCTTCAAGTGTACTATAAACCTAATTTTAAAAGACACTTTCTCAATATTCCTGAAAATGACCTTCTTCTTGTTTCTATTCTAAAATTCCCAAGCCATGACCTTGAACATGCTATAATAAACACTGTATTTTAGATTAAGAGTCTCGTTGGGCTGCTGCCATTGGTGAGAAGTCATTGGTCCAAGTTCTGGCACTCATACTTGAAAATTCATGGATTTCTTTTTCTCGATTAACCCAAGTGTGGAAAGGCTATACCTCAGGAATCAACAATTTTGTATTTTGTAAAGAATAAATGTCTTAGGCTTTATAGGCCTTAGGGTATTTAGTGCAACTATTCAACACTGCCACTAGAGTGAAAACATATATAAAGGATACATAAATGAATGGCTGTGGCTGAATTCCAATAAAATCTTATTTACAAATAAGATGACTGTCCAGATTTGACCCACAAGCCATAGTTTGTCAAACCCTGTTCTAGAAGATTGACTCATGCCAGCTAAATTTCCAAGACACATTAATTCATCACAGATAGGATTCATAATATCCAAGATGAATTATCCGCACACTACATTCCATCTGACATTAGCCACTAAAGAGTCTAAACTACAAACCAGAAGGTTGCTTAGTAAGCAATGGTTCAGGCAAATCAAATTGTTGTCTTTTTGGTTTATATTCTCACAGAAGTGACCCCAAGAAAAGAGTTTGAGTGCAGATATTTATTTGGCAGATAATATCAGGAAATAGCCTGTAAGGAAGTAAAGATGTGCAATAAGGAAAGGAAAGAAGCCAATAAAAGTTGCATTATCAAGCAAGATCATTAAGGGAAACTAGAGGCTACTTTTCCCAGTAAAATATGTCTCAGAATATGTCCCAATTGAAGAGCAAGGTAGCTGGTGTATTATTCAATAGCTTCATTAGTCATTGGTTGAGGGTGGCTTCTGGGGGCAGACAAGGTTCCAGTGTCCAGAAAAAGCCTTCAGACAAAGAGTTGCAGGTGCTGACAGCTGGAGGTTGGGCAGCATGCATGAAAATGGTAAAGGCCAAGGGGGAATGTTTAAGACACTAGCAGCTTCTGCTGTACTTGTTTTCTCTCAAATGATATTCATAATAAAGTAACATGACCAAATGAGTGAATTTTCAATTATAAGATTTTTCTTTTGATTAAGTAGAAATGGTCCCATAGAAGCCAACCAATCTTCCTCTCCATGATGTTGGAGAGGCACCAAAATATATTTTTAACATCTAACCCCTTTTCTGAAATATTCCTCATCAGTCAAATCTAATTTACATAATCCTAAAATGTAACATGTTAGAAATATCATCATTATAGGTTATTTTCATTGGGTTTTATATATATATATAAAGAGTGTTTATGTTTTTCTTCCCTTGCCCTCCCCTGCCCTACTGTTTTCGCTGTCTGTACATTTGCTGTGTGATCTTTTGTATCTATTTCTCGTTTTTTGTCTTCTCTTTTTGTCTTTCTCCTCTAGGATTCACTGGGATTCGATCCAGGGGACCTCAGATGTGGAGAGAGTTTCCCTGTCCAGTGCTCCTCTTCACTTCCTGGTCTCTGCTATGCTTCATCTTGATTCTCCCCTTCATGTCTCTTTTGTTGTGTCATCATCTTGCTGTGTGACTCACTTGCATGGGCACTTGGCTCATCACATGTTCACTTGCATGGGCACTTGACTCACCATGTGGGCATGCAGTTTGCTGCAGGCACCCACACAGAAACTCGGCTCGCTGCACAGGTTCTTGGCTTGCCACATGGGCACTGGCTCACCATGCAGCCCTGCTTTCTCTTCTACTTTTTCACCAGGCAGCCCCAGGGATTGAACTCGGGTCCTCCCATATGGTAGGTAGAGGCCCTAACACCTGAGCCACATCCACTTCCCTATTGAATTATATTTTGTTTCATAGTTTCCTTTCTTGAGATTTAGGAAGCAATCTAGGATGTGTGGGACTCACTGACCAGAAGTGTACCAACATTTTCTCCACTCTTATTTGGCCTTGGGCTATGATCGTTCAATGTACTGTGTGCACTGTGCTGTCATGTTTATTGTTGGAGGACACCAAAGGCTGGCCTCTGAAAAAGGAGAAAAGGGATTAGCAGTGGAAGAAGAAAGAAGGCAATGAGGCAAGGGAATGCTTACCCAGGAGAAGCAGAAGCAGTGGGAGTGAGCAGTAATCACTGAAGACTATGAGAAAAGGAAGATCTAAAAGCGGTCTTTCTCCTACTCCCAAAATCTAATTTTTTTCTTGTTATTATTAGTAACAATAGTTAAGTGATTGGACCATTTCAGGACACTCACTACATGTGTCCAGTGTTTTGGCCTTTGGCTTCTCTTTATAGCTCCTTACCAGAGACTATTTTCTTTCCTTTGATTTGCCTGCTTGGGCTTATATTTCCATCTACAAGAATTGACTGCTCCTGATCATCTGCAAACTTTTCTGGAAGGACTCAGGGTAAATTACACAATCACAGCTTAAGATACAACTGTCTGTTTTGTTAGAGAAGATACAATTGTCTGTTTTGTTAGGTCACGTGAACCTGTAGGGTTGACTAATGAGGCAGAGTTACTCTGGGAGCAAATATGGAAAACAAGAAGAGGTGTTATTTTCTGGATCCACACCCCAGTATTGGAACACAGCCACATAAAGTAAGGAAATCCACAATGCTGGCAAGATTCAGGGCAAGTTTCCTAAGCTGTTCCATTGACTTTGTGATCTCTAGCTACTCCTTGAAGCCAATCAACAGCAGTATAAGTATAGCAATTGAGAGCATGAGCTTTGGTGTCATGTTGACTTGAGGTAGGAAGAGTCCTATCTTGGCCAATTAACTCTGCTGAACAGTGTATTCATCCAGACATAAATGTCACAAGAGACCAAGGGTTTTATCATACTCCCTGTATTAGTCAGCCAAAGGGTTGCTGATGCAAAATACCAGAAATTGGTTGGTTTTTGTAAAGGGTATTTATTTGGGGTAGGAGCTTACAGATACCAGGCCATAAAACCTAAGTTACTTCCCTCACCAAAGTCTATTTTCATGTGTTGGAGCAAGATGGCTGCCCACGTCTGTGAGGGTTCAGGCTTCCTGGGTTCCTCTCTTCCAGGGTCTTGCTTCTCTCTGGGTTCAGGGTTCCTCTCTTCCCAGGGCTTGCTTCTTCCTGAACCCAGCATTCCTCTCTTCCTGGGGCTTGCTTCTCTTTCCTCTGTGAGCCTATTTCCCGGGGCTCCAGCTTAAGGCTTTAGCATCAAACGCCAACATCAATACTCCAATATCAAAAACCCTCAACTCTATCCTTTGCCATGTCTTTTATCTGTGAGTCCCCACCCACCAAGTGGTGGAGACTCCACTCTACTGATGTGGCCCAATCAAAGTCCTAATCATAATTTAATCACAACTAGGTACAGAACAGTTTAAAAACATAATCCAACATCTATTTTTGGAATTCACAACTATACCAAACCACTACACTCCACCTTCTGAATTCCAAAAAAGACAGTACAATATTAAAAAAAAAACTTAAATCAGTAACAATGCAAGTATTAAATCATATTACAACCAATTTAAAGAAATACAGTTTGTCTTGGGGCAAAATCCCATCTGCTATAGACCTCTGAAACTTACAAAACAATTTATGTGTTTTCAGTACACAACTGGACGGACAAAGGGTAAATATTTTCAGTACAATAAGGAGAAATTGGGAAGGAAACATGAGTTATGGGTCCAGAACTGTTCAGTAAACCTGCAGGGCATCCTCTATTTGATTTCAAAGTCTGAGAGTCATTCTTAAGATGATGGTTTCTACTTTTGGGGCCTTATGGGAAGCCATCCTTTCTACAGACTTGCCCAATGGCCATTTTCTTGGTTCCACCCTCGTCAAGCATCTGGATGTCAACCAAGCTCCAGACCTCACCCTCCAAGAGCATTGGAGTGATTGCCACACCTTACCCAATCTTTGGGTTAGAGTCTTAACTCCCGAGTACAGTGATATGAAGACAACATTCCCTGTAACATTTGGCATACAGGCTCTACCCTCTCAGAGCAAAGGGTTGATCACCTGGCCTTCCCTAACCTTTGGCATACAGTCTCAATGCTCTCTGAGCAATGAGTTGACAACCTGGCCTTCCATAATTCATGGGAGACAGGTCCACCCCTCTCAGACCTGTGGGGTACTGACCTTAACCACCCAGTCCTTGGGGAATGTGCTTCACCCTCTCTGTACCCTGGGGCAGCTGAACTCTTCCAGAACATCAGGCAGGAATATCCACCCTCTTCAATTGCTGGGTCAAAGTCACCCTCTCTGTACACATGGGTGGGGTTCCTCTCTTGGTCCAAGGTGATGTCTTAATTCCAGATCTCAATTTCCATGGTTTTCCTTTTGAAATCATTTCCCCTTCAATCTCTCCTTTCCATGTCCCTTTTTTCCAGGCTGACAGTGGTTTTGTTCATACAGCCCTCTCAAAAAGTTTGTTGGTTTAGCATGCAGGAAGCAGGGGTCCAAGCCATCAGACAGTAAGACTTTCCACAAGTCTTTCCGACATAACTGCATCTTCAATCCTTATTTACAATTCCCGAGTTTAGTTAAATCCTCCAATGGGTCACTTTCATCTGGGAGCTTGATTTCCAGAGGCTTGGAATTTCCAGCATCAGGTTCTGTTTTCTTTTTGCCCACCAGTTCAGTCCTTAGTATATCTCTCTCATGTAGCAATTTGCTATAAGCTGCAAGCAGAAGCCAAGCCACATTCTCTGGGTTTACTTTGGAAATTTCTTTGGCTAAATGCCCAGGCTTGCCATTTTCAAATTCTGTCTTCCAAAAAACACCAGGAGTTAATCTTGCTAAGTTCTCTGCAACTTTAAAACACAGATCACCTTTCCTCCAGTTTCCAATAATAGTTGCATCATTTGCTTCTAGGGCATCATAAAAAGTCTTGAGCAGCCTTATTGCTATCAACAGTTTCTTTAAATCACTGTAGGTCTTTTCTTCCAAGCATCTCACAATTCCTCTGAAAATACCCTGTGATTACTAGGCTAATGTGTCAACTTGGCCAGGTAATTATGCCCAGTTCTTCGTCAAGCAAGCACTGGGTTAACTGTAATACAAGGGCATTTATGGACTTTAGTCACCATTGACTTTAGTGCAGTGGTAAATCATAGATAGCTGATTATAATTACATCAATCCAGGAGATTGCTGTTAGCAATGAGTGACAATTTATCCAATCATCTGAATGCCTTCAAAGGGGAAGTGATTCCAGCACTGAGAGAGAATTTCCCAGCTCATCTTTGTTTAGCTGATGTCTCCCAGAACTCATCAAGAGCCTTCAATGGACTTTCATTGGACCCCCTGGTTGCAGCCTGCCTGTGGAACCTGGACTTGTGCATCCCCTCCATCACATGAGACTCTGATAAAATTGCATACTATTGACAGATATCTCTTGTTGATTCTGTTTCCCTAGAGAACCATGACTAATACATACCCCTTACCCATTTATAAAATTGTTTCAACATTTTGGTAATTGCAAAAGCACAACCCCACTCTCTGGTGCCAAATTTTGTATTAGTCAGCCAAAGGGATGCAGAAGCAAAGTACCAGAAATTGGTTGGTTTTCATAAAAGGTATTTATTTGGGGTAGGAGGTTACAGATACCAGGCCATAGAGCCTAAGTTACTACCCTCACCAGAGTCTATTCTCACATGTTGGAGCAAGATGGCTGTCAACATCTGCGAGGGTTCAGGCTTCCTGGGTTCCTCTGGGCTCAGGTCCTCTGTTTTCTCCACAAGGTCAGTGGTAGACTATCAGGTAAACGGTTCTGTCTCTCTCTCCCTGAGGTGTCTGCTGTGTCTAAGGAGCGGTCTCTAAGGAGCCATCTCCATTCCTCTCTGTTCTTCTCCTGGCTCCAGCTTAAGGCTTCAGCATCAAACTCCAACATCATAAACCCTCCAACTCTGTCCTTTGCTGCCGGCGGGTGGAGAGGAGCCGCTGGAGGCCTCTGCGACTTCTCTCGGTGGCTCCGAGGTATGGAGGGCGCGCGAGATTCAGGAAGAAATCGCGGAGACAGGCTGGTGGCACAAGTCTGGTTTATTGCAGAAGGGGATATGGTTTTATAGGGTTAGGGACTGCGTGGAGAGATTTGATAGGTGTGGGCGGGTACTGCTTTCTGATAGGTGATTGTAAGCGGTTGCTAGGCAGAGGGCTAGCTGAGAGGTTTGGAATAGGGGAGGGGAAAGGGGAAGTGAGAGCCGACCAGATGTTAGGCTAGGTGGGAGATAGTGGGAGGCGACCGTTATTGATATATCTTGCCCGGGTAGGCTGAGGGCGCTTCGCCCGTACCAGGCTGAGGGCATGGTCGCCCGTTCCAGCCACCCTGAACTGCGGCTTCAGGCTGTGCACACACCTGCTGCCGGGTCGGCTTAGTAACGTTGGTTCGCACCCCCACATCTCCCCCTCTGTTTTTAATAGCGGGTCAGAGCTCTCGGTGGGGGGGCTTGGAGGGGAATGTGGCAGGTGTGGGGCTTTCTGGGCTTCCGTGGCTGGCGAGGTTGTTGGCTGCACTGACAGGGTCTCGGCTCGGCAGTGTCGGTTGTGGGGAGTCACTGGTACCGGACCTGCGGGGCTAGACTGGTGACAGAGTTAATCTGGACTTTGACGAGCCGGACAACCTGTTTTATGATCCATGGCCCTAGGGCTAACAGGAGGATAAGGGTGAGGAGCGGGCCCAGGAAGGGGAGAAAGTAAGAAAGGATTCCATTGGGCAGTTGGGGAGTGGCTTGGAGCTAGGGAAGGGAGGGGTAGCCCCACTTCCCCTTCTCAGCTGGGGAAGAAGGCAGAAGCGCGCCATCTTGCAGAGGAGGGGAAGAAGAAGGGGGGAGTGCACCATCTTGCGAAGGGCATTGTGGGGGGGGAGAAGCCGCCGTGGGAGGCACGGCGCCCTGGAGGCAGGCCCGGATGGCGATGAGGGTGGGGATGAGGCCAGGGGGGGAACCGCTTGTGCTCGTGCTCCATAGCATTGGAGACGCGGTCGACGAGGATACGGTAGGTTTTGGGGTCCCAGAGGTGGCAGGTAGTCAGCCACGGGTTAAAAGGGAGTAGGAGGTCCCAGTAGGCCTGCAGCTGCCTCATGGAGACGCGACACTTGTGGGTGTCAAGAAGGCCAGCGAGCGCCCGCACCTGCGGGTCCTGGCGGGAGGAGAGACGGCCACCCATATCTACCAGAAGAGGGTGAGGGCCAACAGGGCGGTGAAGGCGAGACTGAAGAGCAGCAAAACGAGGGCAAGAAGACCCCGTTGAAGGCGAGTCCAGTTAGGAGGGGCGGTGTCTGCAAGGCAGACGGCACAGAATAGCACGATGAACACAAACACAACTAGGATGAAGTAGCGCGGGGCCGACGGGGGTAGGGAGAGCGGTGGGCTGCCAAGCTATGGAGCGAGGCGGCTGAAGTCCTTACCTGCTTCCAGGCGGTGGTGCTTGGCCCCACGCTGGGGCGGGGGAAAGGGCCGGGGGCCCTTACCTTCGGAGTGCCTCTGTGGTGGGGTTGCTCAGCCCCACGTTGGGCGCCAGTTGCCGGCGGGTGGAGAGGAGCCGCTGGAGGCCTCTGCGACTTCTCTCGGTGGCTCCGAGGTATGGAGGGCACGCGAGATTCAGGAAGAAATCGCGGAGACAGGCTGGTGGCACGAGTCTGGTTTATTGCGGAAGGGGATATGGTTTTATAGGGTTAGGGACTGCGTGGAGAGATTTGATAGGTGCGGGCGGGTACTGCTTTCTGATAGGTGATTGTAAGCGGTTGCTAGGCAGAGGGCTAGCTGAGAGGTTTGGAATAGGGGAGGGGAAAGGGGAAGTGAGAGCCGACCAGATGTTAGGCTAGGCGGGAGATAGTGGGAGGCGACCGTTATTGATATATCTTGCCCAGGTAGGCTGAGGGCGCTTCGCCTGTACCAGGCTGAGGGCGTGGCCACCCGTACCAGCCACCCTGAACTGCGGCTTCAGGCTGTGCACACACCTGCTGCCGGGCCGGCTTAGTAACGTTGGTTCACACCCCCACACTTTGCCATATCTTTTATCTGTGAGTCCCCACCCACCAAGGTGTGGAAACTCATCACCCTACTGATGTGGCCCAGTCAAAGTCCTAATCATAATTTAATCACACCCAGGTACAGAACAATTTTAAAACATAATACAATATCTATTTTTGGAATTCATAACTATATCAAACTGCTACACTCCCCAAATCAATCAACCTTAACACTTCTATTTGAAATTTATATTTTTCCAAGTTCTTTCTTAGCCTTCCTGACAAGGGGGTTTTCTCTTCACTCTTCCTCATTACAATTGCTCCATTATCCTAATCCTCCCCATCCCATTCACTTTCTCTTCCATCTTTCTATGCAGTTGAGCTCCCTGTAGCAATATAGCTCAGATACATAAGGGGTTCTCCAGTATACAGGACCCATCTTCCTTAAAAGACAAGTGGGATTATGTTATTGGCTGTAGGGGGTAGGATAATTTATCATGCCTCATGTTTCCATAAAGGACTTTTCCTTAATTTGCATTTTGTTTTTGTATTTTCACTTCATTCCCTGAGAAAGAAATGCATAGGAGCAACACGTCCAGCTTCTACTCCCTTGTCCAGTCTTCCCCATGGGAGAAGGAATAACTTTTCTTATTAGACAGCAGAAAAAGGAACAGAATAAGAATGTGTGGCAGCTATGTAGATGCAGTACTGGAAACTTGCTTCAAAAAGGACTTACCATTCATTCAGTTGCAAGGAGCAGTTAGTTAACAGCCTCCATCTTTTCAAGACCACATTCTTCTCAGGCATCCTCAACCAATGTCTGAGCATAGTATGTTTGCTAAGACCTCACCATTTCTGCCCAATGTGGGACTCCTCTAATAAGTAATCTTTGCTCTGGAGCTCCCCAATGGGTTGACTAAGATTTTGTCAGATCTGCATTGAGATTCCTGTCCAATTCTGCTCTCCCCATTTTCCTTTCATAGGTGTCAGGTCTGCATCATGGTCTGAAGACTTTCCCTGTTGAATTCTGCTTCGTTTATATTTCACAGGTTTTGTCCCTTCACTCTCACCCCAACAAAACTTTGCAGTTTGCTTCCCAGAAGAAGACCCAGTTAACACACAGTGTGGCTCAGCACATTTTCATTCTCTCTCTCTCTCATTCTCCCTCTCTCTCAGTAAATTGTCCAAAAGATTCGTACACTATCAGAAACCCCATGTAGCAGGTTTCCCAGGGAATGATTTCTCTCTGCTAGTAGTAGGCTGCATTCTTATGTGGGTAATTAGGGAGGGAAGTTTTCAGAAGGCACATTATCACTATATGTCTAGTTTCATTTTCAAAAGTCGTCTGAGAGTGACAAGATGTTATTTTTGTCTCTATCTGTTTGATTCCTGTGTCTTATATCTCAATATCCTTATACCTCAGCAGGGAAATATAAAGGGCAGGCTTATTTATCCCCTCAATCCCAACATGAACAGAAAAAGGCTTTCTTACATGTAATTTGAAATACTTGAATGATTTTCCAGAGGCCACTACTTCTGGTATCTTGTGATTAATCCATTTTTTAGTTCATCAAAGGCATGATCTTTAAAAATGATGAAATTTGGCAAAGTGACAGAGTTTGATTAATTAAAAAAAAAAATTACAATATTTACTTCCAGAGATGTACCTATTGCTTCCTTGAGGATCTGTGGATATAAAGATAGAATGCATGGACCATGAGCATGAGACTTTCCAAGAATGTTTGTTTGTGTGTGTGTGCATGTGCATGCATGTGTGAATGCTCAGTGGGGGAGTTTGTTGTTCTTTATAGGTTGTTCAGAAAGAGGCTCTTGCAGACAGGGTTATTTAGGGTGCTAGTCCTCCACAGTCCCTGTCTTTGGAAACTGCCCTGCACACATCTTCTGCTGAAGTGTTGGGCTAGACAGGCAAGTTTGTGCCATGCCATGCCCACCTTCACTCCCTGATTCCAGGCTCAGATTGTCTCAGGTGCTTACCTGCAGCAGTTACCTTTGGGGTTCCGTTTGTGAGCCCTCAGCTTGTCCAGGAGGTCATCTGCAATTTCTGTGGACAGTTCCTTGTTTCCATACTCACCAGAGGTTTCTTATCGCAAGCGCCTGTATTTCTCTGACTATGGAAGTCTGGGAATTTAATGCTCTGGAAATGACACTGAACCAGTGGAGGACAGGGGTTGATTGGTACACCTCCAATTTCCTCACTCTCTTGTAGGGACAGTTATGAAGCACGTCTCACATAGTCTCTCAGAGGTACCTTGGTAGGCTTGAGCACCCCCAGTAGTAACCCACTAACTAACACACCTTTTTTTGAATTTCCTCCTTTTCTGCTTCCTTTCCCCCTCTGTGCTTCTTGGAATCACCTCTCAAATAAACTGCTTACACCCAAACCCTTTTCTCAGGATCTGCTTTTGGGAGAACTCAAACTAAGACCCTAACCTGGTTCAATCACACTTTCTTCAGGAAATTGGAAGAATGAGTGCATTGGTGAGAAACAGAAAATCACAGACATGTGAAGTGCAACTGAGTCCCAGAAATGTTGGAGCATTAGGGTGAAGAGTCAGGAACTCCTACAGTATGTCTTCAAAGAGCCCTTGGGTATGGAATTCCTCTCTAATTCCAATTCTCATGAGACCCAGTCCCAGGTCCATGAGCTTGCCTGCTGCTAGTTTAAATGTGTTTCTCTGCCATGCAAGCTAAATAGACCTGACTCAACCAGAAGGCCAAATGAATTCAAACTTGCTCCCAAATTTTCTCTTCAGATCAGATTATTCTTATTTGCATTGGAGAAACTGAGGCAGCTAGAGGGTTCATCATTAATGACAGTCCTTTTTTAACCCAAACAATCTACGATGTGGAAGAAGCTTTGGTACAAACGGCAGTTCATTAATAACTCACTTTGAAGTTTGGAAGGCATATCTGGAAACATTTCTACAGAGAACAACTTCATTCATTTAATTTTGGATATTAGTTTCTGATCAGGCCCTAAAGAGGGTGGAGAGTCATAGTTGAAGGTCCATATGACTTTACCTTTCTTGGACAGCCCAGTGATCACTGATCAAGTATGAATATTTTTGCAAGGCTAAATTTTTTAAAACATCATTCCAGCTTAGTAATAGGAATGGCAGGTGATGGAGCAGAGGATGGTGTAGGTAGCATGTCAGGTGTCCATCAGTGTGAGATGTCTTCCCTTGAGGAAGCCAACCCTATTTGTTAAGGTCACTTCTACTGAGCTAATTACTTCAGCACAGGAGTGAGTAGAGCAGTTTGGGAAGCAGTGACAACAGCTCCAGGCCATGCTGTTAGAGCCAAAACATAGGAAAGCATGTTCCTTGGGATCAGTATTGTTTATTACATAAGTGAGCTCAAATAAATAAATTCAGGCATGCTGACCAAACATCTCTGCAGCCAATCAATAAAGGGCTCCTGTTATGTAGACCATGGTTTAATACAGCTCATTTGTTTTTAGATTTTGAGATACTGCTCTGTGAGTTCCCATAGAGAACTGAATATCTATACAGCATTAACTTCCTAGGAAAGAGACTCAGTAGGTCCCATTGAGGACTGCTGTATGACCACTGCAGACTGTAGGGTTTTGCAGAAGGAGGTTTGGAGAAACTACATAACCTGAGATCCCAGTTGTGTACCCCTTGTTTGGTGGGGCTGGATCACAAGGGCCAGCACTACAATGAATCATACCTAACTTTAGCTTATGCTAGGACTTTATGTAACATAATTCACTGAGGGATTTTGGGTACTTCCTTCCATACAAACTTTTTTTCTTCATACTATGCTGACTGTCCTGCTGAGAAACCTGGCAGAACCCACTTAACCAAGGGTCAAAGCTCTTATTACAAATAATGGACAAACCAGCATCACATGCCCACTGATGTGATGCTCTGAGAAGGAAACAAAGTTTTTAAGTAATATTTCTGCCGGAAGAATACATAAACCAAATCTAATTATGGGGAAACATCAGACAAACTCAGACTAAGAGACATTCTACATGTCAACTGGCCTATATTCTTCAAGAATATACATATCTTGAAAGAGATGAAAGGCAGAAAACTGTTCCATAATAAAACAGGCTACAGAACCATGACAACTTAATGCACTGCATGAACCTAGATTGGACCTAGGAGGAAAAAAAGAATTGTAAAAAATGACATAGTTGGGACAATTGGCAAAAATTGAATATGGACTGTATATTACATAGTAAATAGCATTATATTGATGTTAAATTTCCTGAATTTTATACATGTATCATGTAAGATAATTTTCTTGTTATATGTTGATGTTAGCTGCAGCCATCTTCAGCATCCTTGTGTGTGTGTGTGTGTTTGTATGTGTATACACACAAACAAATATAACACAAATGTGGCAAATATTGCTATATCAGAATAAAATGTAAAGGTTAGGGAATTATTTATACTATACCTGCAATTCTTCTGTAAGTTTGAAATTGTTTCTAAATAAAATTTTTAAAACAGCCAATTATTATATTATGTTATTAAAATATATAACATATATTTTATATGAGAAAGTTTTTTAAAAATAAACTTCTGCCATAGTAAAGTGGAAAGAGAATGGATCTGGGTGACCCAAAAACTGGCATTCCTAGACTCACCATTAAAGAGCTGAGTGTCACAGGAAAAAGTGACTAAATCACTCTAATACTCAGTTTTTATAAAATAAAAGGGCTGATCTAGCTAATATTTAGGATGACTTCTAGTTTCTGCACTTTGCATAACCTATCTTGGCACATCTTTACTCTAAGCATATTGTTATTAACTCTTGTTTTTAAAGTTCTTTATTGATTAATTTAAATATAGAGGCCTTCTTCCTGAGAGCAAAGCCACAAATCAGCAGCAATGACCCATTTCAATATACATGTCTGGAAAGGAAATTTAATGCAGTTTGGGAAAATATAGAATTGTACTAATAGGAAGTATAATTAATTCAGAGGCATTATTATAGAGTAATTACAGGTTTTTGATACAGGTTCATTTCATCTGAGTCATGAGAATACAACTGAGATACATAGACCATCAGCACATTTGACTCATTTTAATAGGGAAGACACAGTTTATAATTAGAATAAAGAAAGAAATGGACAAAGAATAGCAATGAATAGTTTCATCAGCAGATTATGACATTATCTGCTGGCAATATTAGTCTAACTCTTAGTGACTTAGTGACGCAATGAAAGCTGTCAGCTAGCTGCAAGAGTAATAAATCTGAGCAAAAAATGATTGTGAAATGTTCTTGGCTTAAATCCATAGTAACCATCCTGCTTATCTAAGAGAAATCCACATGGTAAATCGCTTCAGCAGGCATGAGCTTCCAAAAAACTCTACTTCTAAAGAGTAAAGTATTGTTTTCCTCTTAAGACCTACTTTCAGGTACTAAATTAAGTTTTGGATGGCCTAGGCTTTTTTCCTGTGTCTAAAAGGTCCAGCTCACAAATTTGTCATGCCTCCAGTTTAAGCTGGCACTGGTAGTCTTTTCTCAGATGAATTCCAAGACTCGTTCAGCTTGGTTAGTTAATTATAGTCATTATCATGAAAAATACTACCCTTTAGGTCACATTTGTTCCTTTTTTTGAATAAGAGAGTACGGCATGAATATGTAGCCAGGTCATTTTGTATTCAGCAACTAACTGCAGCTCTTACTACTTGGCTGTGACATTGGTAGAGGTCAACTGCAAAGCAATGGGCAGGCAGAAGAGAGTACCTGCATGGAATTACCACATTCATTTTATCTTCAACACAAATGCAATCAACTACATCCCCCCAACTCTGTCACCTTGGAAATATGAGTTGGTTTCTCTGTCCCTAAAAAGTTCTGTCTGTAGAATGGAGATATTTTATTTCTTGAAGGTCAATGTCTAAACTAACTTCTTAGGAGAACAAAGAGTTCCTCATTCGGAAGGAATTGTGAATCTTGAAATGTATAACCTTCCTTTTGCTCTTTCCCAAAATCTCAGTAAATTACAGGAAAAGGTTTTTTGTGTTGTTTTTGTTTTTAAAAAGATAGAAACCTGAAGGTATAAGGGCAATAGAATATGAGATAACAACAAGAAAATTTTGAAGCTGGAAAGAAGTAACTTATCTAAAAAAAAAAGGGAGGGGGTTTAAGAATTTTTGGTAACAGCTAACACTGGAAGTTGGGGTGATAAGTGGTACTGAAAGTAGGATGATTGGGTGAAATTCTATTTATGAAAGATTTAGAACCCAGGTCCCCTACCTCACTATGTGCAGCACTTGACTGTCCTGTCCACACTCCAGAAGCACCTGGAGGTTGGTCTTTGGAGAGGATAAAACAGAGGACTTCTGGACTGAGGAGCACCAGGTACACCTGATATCTGGAGTTCTATTTGAAAATGAGGATTGAGTGAATATTTATGTACTGAATTTGAGGTGCCACTTCTCCCAGTCCTCCTCTTCCATTCAACTCTGATAGCAATGGCACGCAATCTTGTACCCTCCAGGAAAGATATTGGATAATTCCTCCCTGTGGATTTCAAAATCAGAGGTTATCAAAAGGACTAGTCCAGTCACATCACCATGTTACCCACACTCAGTAAAATCTACCCACTCTCATAGTTTCCAGTCAGCCTTTTAACACTTCATTCTTAAGTATGAACAGACTACTAGAGAACAGTCTTCTGAGGAAAGCTTCTAACTTGAGAGACAAAAACCATAAATAGAATACAAAACAAACAAGCAAACCAAAAAGGGTATACTGAGAAACTGACTTTACAAGGAGAAGAAAGCTTCAAAAAGGAGAATTTCATTAATATCCCCAGAGAAAGAGAATACTCCCTCCATGAAATACGAAGGGAATGCTAGCAAGAGAAATATTCAGAGAACCAGTAAATGTTTTTTGGAGATTAAAATTATGATAGATGAATACAAAATTTTGAAGTATAAAATTGAAGAAATCTTCCAAAAAGTAGAGCAAGAAGACAAAGAGATAGCACAGAAAAGAACTGAAAGTTAAAGGATCAATGCTCAACATTCAATTAATAAGAATTACAAAAAACAGAACAAAGAAAACGGACAGGAAGAGATTATTAAAGAACGAATAAGAAATGTCCCATAATTTAAGGGCATGAGTTTTCAGATTAAAGAGCCTATCAAATACTCAGAAAAATGTATACAAATAGACCTACAACAAGGCATATGATCATTAACATTCAGAATGCTAGGGACAAAGAGATGATCTGACCTGTTTCCACAGAGAAGAAATTACTGTTTACATTCAAAAGATCAGAGTCAGAATGACTCTAGTCCTCTCAACAGCAGCCCAGTTGCTAGAAGGCAATACCTTTGAAATTCTAAGGGAAAAAAAATGATTTCCATGCTAGAATTAAATACTTTGACAAAATTATTAAGTGTGAGAGTAAAATGTAAATTTTTTAGTACAAGCGCAGCCTCAAAGCAATTTACTTCCCATGTGACCTTTCCTGGATCTTACAAGAGGATGAGCTTCATCAGAATGGTGGAATAAACCAAATAAAAGGGAGCTAAGGAAGCTAGGGAACAGTGGATCCAACTAAAGAGGTCACAGAAATTCACAGTCCAGCAGCCCAGGATGGTGGCAGCCAGAAACTTCAGAGACATTGAATATTTTAAAATGGAGAGAACACTTGATGTATTAAAAATGTTAAGAGGAGGGAAGGATATGTGGCCCAAGAAGTTGGGTGCCTGCCTACCACATGGAAGGTCCTGGGTTTGGTTCCCAGTGCCTCCCGGAGAAGATGAGTAAGACGGCAAGCTGACATAACAGGCTGGCGCCATGAGGTGGCACAATAGGATGACGCAACGAGATGACACAACAAAGAGACAGCGAGGAAACACAATGAGAGACACAATAAGCAGGGAGCAGAGGTGGCTCAAGTGATTTGGTACCTCCCTTCCACATGGGATGGTCCTGAAATCAGTTCCCAGTGCCTCCTAAAAAGAAGACAAACACACAACGAACAGGCACAGAGAGCAGACAGCCAGTGCAAAGCAATGGGGGGGGGGGGGGGGTGGAGGAAATAAATATAAATCTTTAAAAAAATGTTAAGAGGAAATTTAGACAACTGATGGAGAGTCGAGGGTTGAGTTGAATGGGACCTCACATATATATTTTTAATGTAATATTATTACAAAGTCAATAAAAAATTAAAAAATTAAAAAAAAAATAAGTACATAGAAAATTAAGCAAGCAAACATTGCAATCATTAACTCCAGGTAAAATTTTAAAAAACGTGCAAAAAAAGGAAAAATGATGACAGCATTGCATGTAACTTAGTTGTGCATAGTATTTACAAAGTAAATAAAAACACTTAATTTTGAAGCAACTCCAATTGTGCTATAACTCTAGGGATGACAAAGGAATAAGATGATGGGGTTGATGTGCCTGGCAGGGGCTGGGAGGGTCAAAGTGAGCTAGTGCCTCATCTTCTATAATGGAAAACAACAGATAAGGCTGAAAACTGAACACAGAGAAATATGTTGTTTAAAGATAATTAAACTAATCAGCTAAAAGAATGAAAAATGGTTGCCTTTGAGAGGTGGGAAATGGGAAAACGTTTCAATTCTTTAAACTCCTTGCAAAAATAGCTCTGATATAAATAAAAATTATAAGAAAGAGGGCATCAATAATAATAATAATTAAAACACATCAAGTATATTTAAATCTTCACCAGGGAAACAATTTATTGCTTTGAAAATTGGTAGATAAAGGGAAAGAATCAAGCATTTATCTTGCCTTTCCTATGCACACTGTACCTCAAGGTAGCCAAATGATTAGCATGGGAAATGTTCTATGTTTAGAAATATTCCAGCATTTAATGAAGACGAAGTGATGGCATTAGAATATTACAACTGTTGATCCCTAATGATATAATGGATCTATGCCAGGAGTTCTTATCCTTTTTTGTTCCACAGACCCCTTTGCCAGTCGGGTAAAAACCACGGACCCCTTACTAAATCCACACTATACTGTGCATTATTATTTAATAAATATATCATACCCGCACCAACACATCCCCACAAGAATAGTGTTTTTTGAATTTCAGTTCAAGCTCACAGACCCTTAGTTACGAACGTCTCCTCTAGGCAGTGATCATTAGCGTCTGCTAACTTCACAAACACCAAGACATCCAGACACTATGAGCCTCACACAACCCACCTATAAAGTACTCTTGCAAAAAATTCAAATTGAACAAATTAAGCTTCTAGAGAAATTTGAACAACTAGATATTAACGCAATATTGTTAGTTTTTAAGCATGTTAATTATATTGTAGTTATTTTTATAAGAGTTCTTATATTTTAGTGCAGTGGTTCTCAATCTCAAATGTACATCAGAATTGGCAGAAGGCTCAGGAAAACACAGATTGTTAGGTTCCAACACCAGAACATCAGATTCAGTAGACCTCCGGCAAATCCTGAGGATTTGCATTTTAACATGTTCCCAGGTAATGCTGAAGCTGTTAATATAGGGACCACAAACTGAGGACCAGTATTTAAGAGATACATTCTAAAATATTGGGAGCTTTATGTGGCTCAATGTTTGAGTGCTGGCTTCCCACATATGAGGAGGTCCAGGGTTCAGTCCCTGGCCTTATTACATGAAAAAAAAACAAAAAACAAAAAAAACAATTAAAACAAAAATTGTGCCTTTTTTTTAAAGATACATAGATCACAAAAAACGTTACATTAAGAAATAAAAGGGGTTCCCATATATCCCACACCCCACCTCCCAAAAATTGTGCTTTAAAAAATAATAATATATTTTTAAAATAAATAAAATATGTATAGGTGCAATTATATTTGGGATATGTTTCAAAATATTCTGGGAGGGGAAAGAGGGGAGTGAGTAGGGGGGTAATGCAGTAAAAGATTAACCATGAGTTGGTAATTGTGGAACCTGGAAGATTAAAACAGGAGGTGCACTGTATTTTTATCTATACCTTTGTATGTTGGACATTTTCTATAATAAAAGATTTTTTTAAAGTGTAGAAAGAAGAAAGGTCAGAAGACAATACTAATGAAATAAACTAGATAAAGCAAAATTGCAAGGATTTTCTGTGGGTGTTTTCAGATTTAAAAAAATACTATTAAAATTGATTCATGCTTTAAAACCACCGTTTGTCTGACAAATTATTTGAATGAATAAAAGAGACTCAAGCAAGGTTTCTAGACATATGGGAAAATGCAGAAATAAATTGCATTCTTATATTCTGGCAATAAAGAGTTAGGAAAGGTAATTTCCAAGAATTACCAATAAAAACAAAGTATTTTGGAAGGGGCAAATCTAACAAAAGAAATGCAAAACTTTTATGTAAAAAATTACAAAACTGTAACAAAGGACACTGAAGCAGTAAATTGAGAGACAAATAATACCAATGTATAAGAACCCTCAATATTTTAAAGATATCCACTCCACATATTAGTCAATAAATTTTATGCAACTTCAAGCAGTATCTCAACAGCACTTCATGGAACTTTACAAGCTGATTCTAAAATTAACATGTAAGAACGAAGGATCAAGAATAGCCAGGGTCCAGCGTGAAAAAGAAAGTGCAGCCTGCCCAGGAATGGCGCCGCCCACACTTCCTGTGCCGCTGACGACAACAGAAGCGGACAAAGGAACAAAAGCAGACAAAGAAACAAGACGCAGCAAATAGACACCAAGAACAGACAACCAGGGGAGGGGGGGAAATTAAATAAATAAATAAATCTTTAAAAAAAAAAAAAAAAAAAGAATAGCCAGGGTTATCTTGGAGAAAAATAACTGGATGGTTTGTTTTAACAGATATCAAGACTTATTAGAAAGCCATAATATTTAATGAGCAGGAATATTGGTTCAGATATAGATAAACAGACAAATGGAACTGAGTAGAACGTTCAGAATCAGGCCTAGATGTATATGGAAACTTGGAACATGATAGAGGTGGTATTGCAATTTATTAGGGAAAGGATGAACAATTCAAAAAATGCTGTGGGGCAGTTAATAATATGGAAAAAAATGAGTCTGTAATTCACAAGATATTAAAAAATTCAATTCCAGTGGATTGTGAAATCTAAATGTGTCTTATATAAGAATCCCTTTCCGACCCAAAGTCAAAAATCAATTCTCTTCTAGTTTCCATCTAAAAGTTTTAAAGATTTTTCACATTTAGATTTTTCAGTTAGTTTATTCATTCAACAACCATTTAAGAGCCCATGTGTCCCACGCACTGCTCAGTGTTGTGGGCATGTGGTTGGAAAACTGGGTGGGCACGGATTTTGGCTCACAGGGGTTTGCAGTCTGGTGACAAATTGGGATATGGTTGAGAAGATTCAAATGACTAATACGGTGCATGGTCTAACCTCTGTCAAGCCCTGTGGCCTGGCTGCCTGAGACCTGGCTGACTGGTGGGTATGCTGATGATGGCCTGGGTCGCTGCCTGGTACAGCATTATTTTTAGTGGGAAAATAACTAAAACAGCTCTTATATTTATCAATGTAAAATGGACATTTTTATTATGGTATAGTAAGATCATACAATTTAATACCATACAGCAATGCAAATTAATGAACTGGAGCTACATGTATCAACAGGAATAGATGCCCAAACATCTACATTTTCAAAGTCTCACCACTGATTACGTATATGAAGTATTCAGGGAGTTTTCATGAATTGCTAAAGCCACCAAGTTTTAAAAAGCCATCACTAGAACCTTATCAAACTAAATAATGAGAGTCAGTGTTCAATTATTGCTGGCAGAAAGATGATGACTCCTCCTTCAGACAACTTAGAGCAAAACTGCTTGCACCTTCTCTGCCGAAGGCTATTTCTATCGCTTGGCTTGAGCTATTTTAAGTGTCTGTCAGGTCTTGAGCAATTTCTATATATCTCTTTGGCAGCAAGCCCAACATCCAAATTAGCAACTGGATGTATGAATAACCAAGGAGGATAAGGTATCACTATGTGTACTTTAAGCTAGGCTCCACTTTCCAAAGGGAAGGTAAAACCCAACCTACTAACAATATTTATAGTTACTATTGTCTATAAAATTATAGAATTTTCATATTAAAGTCTCACTATAGGTTTTTGCTTTTAGAAGTCAGAGAGAATGTCAGTATAGTAAAAATGATTTAATTGTTTTTTGTAAGTTCTGCTGTGACATACACTTTGAGGAAACATTTTGCCAAGGAAGGGAAAAGGATATTTTGTTCCATATTGGTTTATGAAAAATAATTAAATAATAGATGACTAGCATGTTCACAGCTTTGTAAACATCAAGACACCATGTAAATGCACAAAAATATTATGAAAGAAAATATAAAAAAGGTTATATTTCTCTAGATGTTGGGATTATGGGATATATTTTAAATGTTTTCTACAATGAGCACACATTGCTTTTCTAAATGGAAAGATATTTATACTAAAATTTCAGGTTCATGATATATGTAAATTTTTAAAGAACACACATTCGACCCTAATTGCTGAGTTATTCATAGAAAGGCTAAATGAGTGACTATTAAATTATGAAACTTTATTGACATGTCTCAATGATTTTTGTTTAAATTTGTTAAGTGGTATATTCCACATCAGAAGTGATAGTCCTTCCTTTTCCAAAATCATCTCTTCAATGAAGTTATTTCTCCTCTCAACTGTGCTTTGTCTTATGTGAGGGCTATCCCTTAATCATTTACCTGAGCATTTATAACTAACTCTAGTGGTTCTCAGTCTTTGCTGCTTACTAGAATCACGTGGGAAGTTTTTTAAAAATTCCAATGCCCAGGCCATGCCCCTGACACCTTAAATCAAGAATTGTGTGGGTGGGATCCAGGCGTCAAGGGTTTGTAAATCTCTGCAGGTGATTCCAATGTGCAGTCAATGCTAAGAGCAAGTGAACTAGAGTCTATTGCTCAAAGTGTGATCTGCGAACCAGAGGCATCACCTAGGAACTTAATAGAATTGCAGATTCTTAAACCGCACTCCAAATGCTAAATCAGAACGTGCATTTTAACAAGAACCCCAGATGATTCACATGCATGTTAAAGGGCGAGAAACACTATTCTAAAGTGTTCAACTGAGTGGTTGAGGTTAATAAAAACAAAGTCATGAGTGTGATCCACGTTCCAACCAGTCGTTTGGCCATGCTTGGGGACATGTAGTCACTAGAATTTGTGTTGTTTAAAGTTTTCTGATTTTAGGGTCATGCATTTGGTAGATACGTGTTTGTAATGACCTTCCAAAGAAAATGGATGTTTCTGTTCCTTGTTAAGAGTTCCTAATTACCTCAGGCAATCATTCCATTAATGTTATTAATTCATCCAACACTATTTATAAATCTCATTACATGAGGCCTTTCATAATCAGATCCCACCTACTTCTCCAGACACTTTCCAACTGGACCACAAATTCTTTCTCACATCTCAGAGTCACATGGCGCAGTGCTGGAAATGGAGAAAGCCCTCAGAAATTGTCAGCTCTTATTATTATTCCTGCCTTTGAATGTGCATTTTCTCCCTTGCTGGAATGTCATTTTCCTCACCTTCCCCATCTGGAAAATGCAAACTTAGCATTCAAATCCTGACGTCTATGTATCCTCACCCTCAGGGTTCAGCTCAGGTATGGGATCCATTCTGTGTGCAGCCTTCTGTGATTGGATTTCACATGCCATGGGGGCTGCAGGCCCTCCTACTCTGTGTACCCCTCCAGGTGACATTGAACTCCTAGAGTTCCTAGGCCTTCCATAGATAAGTATACAATGAACCAACAAATGAAAGAAACAACCATCTACCCTCATGGAGATTTGTGAGGTACATGGCAGAGGTTTTTCTCAGGCAGAAACCACCAGAAAGCCTCTTATTTTGAAAATGATAATGCTATAACATGTATTTTTATGAGGCATTTGTTTTTTAAAGGATATATTTTTTAATGTATTCCTTAATGGCCTAACTATAGTCTCTTACTCCCTCTATATGGCTTCTAAGGAAAAGTTGATATTATGCAAATTGGATTTTATCTGTCCCTTATGCATTCATTCATTCATTCACTCATTCATTCGGCAGTAAATCATTAATAATATCTAATCTAAGGCATGATATGTTTTAAGTGCCCTCAGTAGGGCATAACAATATGAAGTTATCAGGTGTTAGCATGATTAAGAGATAATAGCATCATCATATCATAATGCTTTACAATAGGAGAAAACGCATATTTTGCAAATTAAGCAAAATATCCCACACCTGCCACAAAGATCTCTTTTTATGTTTTTTTGCGTGCCCTTGCCCCAACTCTGGTTGATTTCAACAGCCACACCAACGTCTGCAGCTCCTCTTCAGAAGGAGGGCTTCTCTCACCTATGGGATCTGCTTTGCAATGATTGTGGAGGTGGAAGTATAAACGCACAGCTCCCTTGCCTCAGGTTGGAACAACTCTGAGGTGTAACTCACCCTCCAGAGTTTCCTTCTGGGATAGATTGAGACTTGGCCTAACATAAAACCTTACTTGGCTTTTTCTCTTTTCGTTTCCTGTTTCTCCCACTCGCCTTACTGGTCACCCCTGGGAACACTTGCTTAATAAATCACCTGCACACAAATACTCTTCTCCGGCTCTGCATCTGGAGATCATGACTGAAAGAGCAAGCAGGTAACTGAGCCCAGAACTCCTAGGCAGAGGGATGCTGAACTAACCAATAGGAAGAGGGATCCTAGTCAACCAATAGGATAAAAGAGTTTTCAACAAATAGAATCCATTGCTTTAATTAATAGTCGGCCAATCAGCACCTCTCGTAATCAGCCAATCAGCATCTCCCAGTTAAGATATCCTGTCTACATAATATGCTAATCTGGTTTTCAAACCCTAACCAATGTCTTTGCTCAGAACCAGTGATTGCCTGATCAGAACATCGCAACTGGGGCTCCACCCCTAGGGCGGTCACACAGCTGGACTATATCAAGAGCATCTCTGAAGCTATGAGTGTGCATTCCATCTTCACCCAGGATGGAGAAACACTGAGCTGCATCAAGCTGCTGAGCCCAGTACCAATAGCGAACACCGAGCTGAGCTGCGAATGCCAAGTCAAGCAGCAAACACTGAGTTGAGGTGCAATGCTGATCTGTGCTCTTCCACCACTGCCTCAGCCAGGCTTGTGCCTTTGCCGGAACTTGAGCTGTGACACTGAAGGCATTTCCACTGGGTCCTCAAGCAGGCTTGTGCCTTCGCTAGGCTTATGCAGCAACACCAGGGGGCATATCCATCATCGCCCTGACCAAGTTTGAGTTTAATACTGAGCTTTGATTAAATAAAATTTGACTGTACTGAGGTCATCCGAACCAGAGAATAAAACTGGCGACAACATTTGGTGCCAAAAATCACATCGTTATGTGACCAAGACCAGCGCAGCTGATCCCGCAACTGAGAACACCGCAGGACCCCTGGACAGGCAAGTCCACTCCTTGTCCCCACATCCCAGGACCACCCCCATCCTGTTTTTTTGGAAGCGATGGGTCAGTGAGAAGAGTGTGCACCTCTCTACATTGTGACTTCCACTGGCCTAGGTCATTGGACTCCTAGCTCTTTGGAAAAGCATGTTTGGTTCTGGGCGGGGACACTCGTCTGGAAACCTCTGCTTGGCTGCCTAGGTTGTTGGCCTCCAAGGTAGTTGGCAGGATGGGACAAGAAAACTCTACCCCCTTGGTTCCCCTATCAGTTGCACTTTTGCACACTAGAAAGACTTTGTCTTATCTGACTTGAAACACTTGTGTAACATAGAATGGCCTCAATACAAACTAGAATTTAAGGGCAATGGCCAGATAATGGGACTTTGAATTATAATACCATTTTACAGCTCAATCTTTTTTGCTCCCAAGACCCCAAGAAAGGTACAGGGCCCTCCTAAGCAGAATATCCATGAACACCCTCCCCCAAGGGAAAGGGGCTCCCTCTCATGTTTGTCTGTTTAGTGTCAGTGTATGTTTTAATACCTCCAGGGGATTAAATTGACAAAAATTCTTAAAAGAGCTCCATTCGGATGGTTAAAAATTAAATAAGCACTTATATTGATAAAATATGGAAATCTTTGAAATGTCTAAGTTTTTAAAAAAGATTTATTTTTATTTATTTCTCTCCCCTTCTCCCCCCTGTCCCCGTTGTCTGCTCTCTTGTGTTCATTTGCTGTGTGTTCTTCTGTGTCCACCTGCATTCTCGGCAGCACCAGGAATCTGTCTCTCTTTTTGTCGCATCATGCTGTATCAGCTCTCTGTGAGTGCAGGGACTCTCCTGCGCAGGCTGCACTTTTTTCGCACGGGACGGCTCTCCTTGGAGGGCTCTCTCCTTGTGTGTGGGACACCCCTATATGGGGTCATCCCTGCGTGGCATGGCACTTCTTGTGCGTGGCAGCACTGCGTGTGGGCCAGCTCACCACATGGGTCAGGAGGCATGGGTTCGAACCCTGACCTCCTATATCATAGGCGGACACTCTATCAGTTGAGCCACATTCACTTCCCTGAAATGCCTAAATTGAGATGAATAGTTCATTCTTTTTTTCACAGAACAGAATGAGGGATATGAGACTTGAGTAAATATAGAAAGAAGTAAAAGGTTTGTGGGAGTGCTGACTAAAATTTGATAAGTGTTTTTTTCCTAAGATAAGATAGCTGGTTTTCATAAAATAAGAATGGAAGTATATAGGACAATATGTGGATGCATATGGAAAATTGTAGAACGTATTGCAGAAGGTAGCATCAAGTAAGGGAATGTGTTTTGTGAAGATGGAATTTGTCTTAAGATGAGGCAACTATTGTCTATGTGGTTATGGATAGCTATAAGAAATTTGTAGAAGCAATGATTAAACCGAAATATTTGATTGATTAATTCCAGTAAGTCATTATTAAACAGAAACTGAATTGATATTCTAATAACAGAAAGTAGCTTCATAACAGGAAAAACTGTCTGAAGCCACCTAAATCTGCATATTAAAGTGGTGGTAAAGGGGAAAAAACCTTAACTCCATTTGGAATCTTCAGTTTTCATAAAATAATGGAAAAAGTAGTTTCTCTGTACTGCTAAAGTAAAATACCTGTTAACATTTTCATGGTAAAGGTATAGAAGTAAAAAGCAAAGTACTAAAATGTTAAGTTCATTTGATATGTTACACCTTGCATTGGAAGGGTTTAACATGCTTAATCCAAGTCTCACCCCTAGCTCTTATTCCAAAACCTGTCCCATTCATGTCCTGGGGAGGACTGGCAAACATGCCATCCTGCCAGGGCTAAACATTTTCCCACCAGGAAGGAAACAGCAAAAAAGGTGGCTAGGATCCACTTCACCTTAACCCCTTCAAATACAGTCCGTGGGTAACCTTTCCTCACCCAGAACCTGGAAAGCATTTTCTGATGAAAACCTGCAAAATAAAGCCCATCAACTTTGGGAAGATGCAGCCTTTAAGACACCTGGCTTTTTCTATTTCTGTGGAACCCTATACCCTCAAAATTCTAATGAAGTTTTTTTCCAGAATCAACATTTTGCTAGCCATACAGGGGTTTCATCCAGCTTCATCCAGTGTGCCAGATTTGTCTTCCTCCAACCATGACAGAATAGCAGGAGGGTTTTACACTTTGCCAGGTGGGGCCTACTGCTCCTAACCAGGAGGAAGCAGTTACAGAAGAGTGACTGTTATCTTTCAGCATCGTTAATGAATGAAGGTGTAAACTCTCAGGGGGAGTTGAGGCAGCTAGATTAGGGAAGAAAGAGACAAATCAGCAACCTGGCAGAAAAACCACTGCCATTAAACATGTGGCCATGGTTACCCCACAAGACAGCTACTGCAAAGACCTTGAGAGAAGCCCCATCCAGCAGTTTGTGCACAGTGGAAACTTTCACAAGTTGCTAGCCGGAAGCTCTGTCTTCTGCAAGGTATTCATGGGGAATTTGTTGGTCAGATTCATCTGTGGTATATTTTACCAAGGTAGCTAGAACAGTAAAAAGGGCTTGGATTTTTGTCTAGGATTTGCTGTTGGAATACAGGCTCCAAGCTGTGAGACCAGGTCCTTGCTATAGTTCTTCAAAGACAGAATTTTGTAGCCTGTCTTCAGGCCTTTGGCTGGGAGTGTGGTCTGAGCCACGAAGTTCTGGTCACTAAACACATCTTTCTCATACACTGTGAAGCACAGAAGGGCAACTTAGGTTTACTGATCTGGAAGTGAAAGGTCTTGGCCAGCCACACGAGGTTCTCCATCTACTTTCTTTGGGGCTTGGAGGGTTTTTTTTTTTTTTGCATGTAGATGCAGGAGGCTGTCCAGGCTTTACATATGGATTGCTCTGAAGCAGAAGTGCAGGACCTTGTAGTGAAAGGTACCCATTTTCTGTCTAGTTTAACATGGAGGCAACACAGTCCTCAGTTGTAGCTTGATGAGGAGGAATACTAGAAATGAGGGGAGCCTCATTTCTAGATATCCTCGAATCCTACTAATAAGGTTGGAAAGCAGTCTCTCTGTCCAGATTGCCCAGTTCCAGCTTCATGTGTATTAATATCCAAAAGCAGCATCTCATTCAGCATGACCTGATGAAGTTTTGGTGAGAACTCTGTTGTCAACTCCAAACAAGCAACAGATGGCTGCTTAGCATGGGCAAAATCCTTGGCAGTACTGCAATGCAAACATTTTGCCATAAGAATGTAAACCAAATCTCTTGTTAAATTGTCTTTAATTTTCAGGATGACACCACTATAGAAGTGCGTGCTTCTCACTTATTGGACACTGTCCAGAATTGGCACTCTGATGTCATACCAGTGCCCACTGGGGAGAAAGAGTGCCTAGTTCACATGCACTGGCTTGTCTGCGTTCTGGAGGCTGAGGGCTACGGGTTGGCTGCTGTGGATCCACATGGGAAAGGCATCGCACCTGGAGGAGTCCAGCCACTGGCTCTTGGGGTTGATGCAGGAGAGCTGCAGCCAATTGTACTGGAGGAACTTCTTGCCCTTGGCCTTCTTCACATATTTCTCAGCCTTGGTTTCCAGGAAGGACGGTATGTCCCAATGGTGGGCACATTCTGGGCCAGTCTTCTCTTCTTTGAAGGGAATAGGTTGGCTAATAAGGAATCAATAGATCTGGAACCTGGCAGAAAAAACAGGGGTGTTGTGATCTCCAATTCCATTTCTTGCCTTTTGGGAGCTTTTGTGCCCGATATCAAGTGATCAAAACTTTTCCTTGTTCCAAGCAGTTTCTTGGTATTGGCCTGGAAGGGCTGTTCCATGTCTGGGCTCATGGATTTCCTTGCTTGGGGACTGGTTTGACCTGTGGTTGGAAGGGTGACTACAAGGTACCCTTCAGAACCTTTGGAATAGGACCACAGCTGATTATCTTTGAGTGTCCTATCGCTTGGGTCACCATGGTGAGTGGGATACGTATCCACAGGAATATTTTCCATTGAAATATCAGTAAGAAGCAGAGACTTTTCTATGCTTTAGGCTGCAGTGACTTTGAGCCTCCTCTGACACTGAGTAAGGCTGCTAGATGAGCCATACTCTGGGTATTCACCTGTTAATCAGAGTTAGCAATGTATGCAAAATTCTGACTCTTTTTGCAACAATAGCAGGTGAAGGATGCCAATACGCTTTTAAGCCAGTTCAGAGTTAGTTAGAGTTGAAATTGAATCCAACAAAATGATCCATTTGCTTGCAGTGCCATTCCAAAGAATACTGTATTTCCACAAATACTTTCTCAGGACTTTTGTCATTGAATATCTGAAGACTGTCCAAGATGTGCAGGTTTTGTTCAAGAAGTGCAGTACGTGCTGAGTGCAAGTTGACCTCATCGGGCTGCAGCAAAGCCACAGCTACCCAAGGGGTGTTCTGGTCAGGTTCCTGTGGTACCATACTTTGCTTTTATGAGCATTGATCAGAGGAACAGGCTCCAAAAGACGTATCTTAAACTCATTGCAGTGCAGGGGCACCTGCTGGTTGTCGGCGGGGAGTCGCGCCGCCGGCACGGATGTTGGTTTCGCCGCTGCCTCAGTGGCTGCTGGAAGCCTTCCTCGCACTGCTTTCGTGAGCCGTGGACTGTCGACACACCTCACCAGCTGTGCACCGGGGACTGCTGGCCGGGGCTGCTAGTCAGCGAAGGGGGACCGCGCTACAAACCCACGCAAGCCACTGGCCAGGAGAAGTAGACAGCTTTATTGGCAGAAGCGGGGGAGCCAGGGCGTGCGGCCTTATGCACGATCTGTAAGTGAGTCTGGGGAAGGGGTAGTGGACGGGAGTTATATAGGGTGAACGCGGAAACATTATCTGATTGGCTGGGACAGCAATATGTCTATATATGGTAACTATAGATTTACTAGACAAAATGGCGGAAGGAGATGAAATGGCGGCGCAGCGCATGCGCACTGTCCTCGCCCCGTAACTCAGCGCTTTGAAGACCATACCTGAGTTTACTCAAGGGCATGTGGGGGCTAGAGTTTACTCATAGTCCCGTGTCTTGTAGCGCAAGTCTCATGGCTTAGATGGCTGCACTGTCGGGCCTTCCCTCAGCTAGTAGTGTGTGTTGAGGTCAGAGAAGAATCAAACATGAGGTTGTCTGTTGGAAAGGACTTGGGAGTCCCGACATCTTGCCGGGAATGAATATGGTAGTGCCAGACTTTCCTATTCTGCCAGAAAGAGAGCGTGTAGTTACCCACAAACGTCTCACTCTCACAAATGAGGAAGGAGCTGGCCAGAGTGCCAATCTCAATGCATTACCTGGCGAGCAAGCACTTGGTGAGGTGCCACCCGTCCCATTCTGCCCAAGCTTGACATGGAACCACTTCTTGTTGGAGTGCAGCTCTATGCTGCCACTGGCCTCCTTGGGCTCTTATTTGTCCTCATTGCCCTGGGTGCTGCTGGTCTCCTCAGAGTAAGTAGGTCTTGCTGCTGGTCAGAACAAAGTAGTGGGGGTACCATTTGTGATTCACTGTACCAGCTGTGCATCCTTAGACACGCATGGCTTAATCTCTGAAACAAGTATATGCTACTGGCAGGACCAACCATGTAGAGGATGCCATTCTTTTTTTTTTTTTTTTATTGACTTTGTAATAATATTACATTAAAAATATATATGTGAGGTCCCATTCAACCCCACCCCCCCACCCCCCCTCTCCCCCCCCAACAACACTCGTTCCCATCATCATGACACATCCATTGGATTTGGTAAGTACATCTTTGGGCACCTCTGCACCTCATAGACAATGGTCCACATCATGGCCCATACTCTCCTCCATTCCATCCAGTGGGCCCTGTGAGGATCCACGATGTCTGGTGATCACCCCCGAGGCGCCATCCAGGGCAGCTCCACGTCCCAAATACGCCCCCACCTCTCATCTCTTCCTGCCCTTCCCCATACCCATCGTCCACCATGTCCACTTTTCCCAATCTAATGCCACCTCTTCTATGTGGACATTGGATTGGTTGTGTCCATTGCACCTCTATGTCAAGAGGAGGCTCAGATTCCACATGGATGCTGGCTGCCATCCTCCCATTTTCAGTTGTAATCACTCTAGGCTCCATGGTGTGGTGATTGTCCTTCTTCAACTCCATCTTAGCTGAGTGTGGTAAGTCCAATAAATCAGATTGTAGGTGCTGGAGTCTGTTGAGGCTCAGGACCTGGCTATCACATTATCAGTCCAGAGATTCAAATCCCCTAACTATATCTTAAACCCCAACGTTAACTGCACCTCCAGCAGATTAGTATGAAAGTCTTATGAAGGGAGATCCCATCTGAGTCCAGATTCATCACACATAAACACCATTTCCAGAGAGGGGCCATCTGCCCTGGTAGTAAACCCCATCGGCCATGACCATAACTCTCATGGGTCTCTTTAGCCTTCATAGGAACCAATATCTGGGGGTTGTATCTGCTTTATCTGTCTCTCTGACTCTGCTCAGTTGTGCATGAGGGCAATCCTTCTGCCAGCCTCCAGACTCTTTTTTAGAAACTCGTAGCCATATAAATTCATTTCTCCTTTCCATTTCCCCCTTACTTTAGGTCAAACAGCATTTTAAAGTCATGTTATTTTATGTAGACATGGATATTCTGCTGATCCGCATTGAACCTTCCATATAAGGTCCTTTTCCAGTTGCATCATCTGTTGGTATTTGATAGTGGTCCCTCGTTGCCAGGGAGGCTCATCCCCGGGTGTCATGTCCCACGCTGGAGGGAAGGCATTGCATTTACATGCTTAGTTTGGCTTCGAGACTGGCCACATTTGAGTAACATGAAGGCTGACAGGAGGAAATTCCCAGGCACAATGTTGCTCTAGGCCTTGTTCTTATTTTAGGTTTATCAGCTCACAAGCATAGTCATTAGCATCAGGGGCTCACTGTTGAACCCTCACTCCCTCCCGGTCCCCGCCGCTGTACCTGGGAGACTATCGCTGCTCCCCTAGGGACCACGACAGAGCACCACTGGCCAGGAACCCAGTACCCCCCCTGCTGGGTTTTTAATTGTTGCCACTATGAGTATATCCAATCATTACCATGAGGATGCCATTCTTGATGACATTGATGATGTTGTTCTCAAAGTACATCACCGAGGTGGGGACATCCTCATAAGTGCTGCCCTCAGCCAACATCTTGTGCTTGATGCAAATCTTCCTCTTGGGCTGGTTGGGGAGGGGAGCCTATTGGCGGCTATGTACACAGGCTTGGTGAGAAATGTGTCCCTGAGCACCTTCCTGAAATGCTGGGCCATGTTCCTCTGTTGGACAATGCTGCAGTGGTCCTTGATGGATAGGATGACTGGGCGCTCTAAGACCACAAAGGCATGCTCCTTGATGGCGTGCAGGACATCTGAGAACCTAATATTGGTAAGTGTGTGTCTGTGGTAAATGCCTGGCATTCTGTCCGGGCCATCCCAGCAGTCCAGCTCAGTGCAACAGTGGCCCATCTGCAGGCAGCGAGCATAGGCTTCCAGGGGGGACTCGTTGGAGAACTGGTCCCTGGTCAGAAGGGCTTCTGTGACTGTTTCTGCAGACGTCAAAGTGGAGATCTCTTGTGGAAGCCAGGAGAGAGTGACCTGTCCCAGTGACTGGAGTGGAGGGCAATGACAGCAGCTGACTTTGTTAGTGCCAAACAGCAAGTAAAATTTGGGTGGTAAGAACTCTGTCATACGGTGCCATCCCACGTCGGATGTTATTTTGGAGTGGGAGTTGGAGATGAGCATGTCTTTTCAATGATTTTGCACATCCTTCCAGTGACCGTGCTTGAAACCAATTTCTGGGGGCCGGGCTGCAGCAGTGTCTGCTGTTACCTCAGCGTTTATTGGTCCCAGGCCACCTGTTGCACTAGTTTTGATGAGGCTGTCTAGTACAGCATCAAGTGGGTCTGTGATCTGTCCAGGACTCCCCCACATTTTTGCTTGGATAGATGGGTACCTCTGCTTCTCATTTATGGTCATATATTTCAGACAGAGATGCTCCAACTCAATACTAGATTTGCTGAATCCAGAAATACACTCTTCCAAGGATTCCAGGGCCCTGATGCTGAAATTCTGAAGTTCCCCACTTTTCCTTGTAGGCCATCGAAGTTTTTAAGTTCATGTTCCAGAAAAAGTCTGCTTGATGTTGGAGATCCCTGACCTCCTTGCTGGATCTTTGTGTGAAGTGTTTTGTGTGTTTGTTCCTCTTTTGTATCTTTCTTTAAGTGCAGTTATGTTTTGCCTTTCTTGTTCCTGCCTATTCTTGCTGGGAGTGGCTTTTGGAGCCACTTTACACTCTTACCTATTTTCCCAGTGACTCCCCTTAAATCTCAGCTTCTACTCCAACCTGCCCTGGGGAAACTGGATTATGCTGCCAGACACTTTGTTCTACCCCTTGCTCCGAAGCCCCCTCCCTTTTAACTATGCCCCTGTACAGCAGGAAGTAGCCAGACTCAGAAACTGTGCCCCATCACCCCTAAGAGAAAAAGGGGGGGAATGAAGGAGAAAGCGGGTAACTGAGCCCTGGACTCCTAGGCAGAGGGATCCTGAACTAACCAATAGAAAGAGGGATCCTGAATCAACCAATAGGGTAAGAGAGATTTCAGCTAATAGAATCTATTGCTTTAATTAATAGCTAATCAGCACCTCTCGTAGTCAGCCAATCAGCATCTCCCAGTTAGGATACTCTGTTTACATAATATGCTAATCTGGTTTACAAGCCCTAACCAATACCCTTGCTCAGAACTAGTGTTTGACCAGTCAGAACATCGCAACTGGGCCTCCACCCCCAGGGGCAGTCACATAACTAGACTATATCAAGAGCAGCTGCCCTGCCCAGAAATGGCACCGCACACACGGAGAGGTGACGCTACAAGATGACGCAACAAAAAGAAACACAGATTCCCGTGCCGCTGACAACAGAAGCGGACGAAAAAACAAGATACAACAAATAGACACACAGAACAGACAACTGGGGTGGGGTTGGGGGGGGTGGGGGGTGAGGAGAGAGAAATAAATATATAAATCTTTTTTTTTTTAAAAAAAAGAGCAGCTGCCAAGCTCTGAGTGTGCATTCCATCTTCATGCCTGCTGGACGAACATCGAGCTGCGAACGTGGAGTCAAGTCGCCAAGCTGAGCAGCAACAATGAATGCTGAGCTGTGCTGTGAACACTGAGCCGAGCTACAAACACCAAGCTGGGCTGCGAACACCGAGCCGAGCTACAAATGCCAAGGGGAGCTGCAAATGTCGAGCTGAGCTATGAACACCGAGTTGAGCTGCGAACAGTGAGCTGAGCTACAAATGCCAAGCTGAGCTGTAAATGCCGAACTGAGCTACAAATGCCAAGTCAAGCTATGAACACCGAGTCAAGCTGCAATGCCGAGCCATGTGCTTCCACCACTGTCTCAGCCAGGCTTGTGCTTTGGCCCGGCTTGAGCTGTAATACTAAAGGCTTTTCCACCAGTGCCTCAGCCAGGTTTGTGCCTTGGCTAGGCTTGTGCAGCAACACCAGGGGACGTTTCCATCGTCACCCTGACCAGGTTTGAGTTTAATACTGAGCTATGATTAAATAAAGTTTGATTGTACTGAGGTTGTGTTTCTTTATTCTGAAATCATCCAAACCAGAGAATAAAAGTGGCGACAATGACCCAAGGCATTTGTTTATGCCATATTTCTAAATAAACAAACCTACACATAGTTGTACACAGCTAGCTCTCTTTAGCCCATATTTTATTCTGTTTTCTTTAGTCATTTATATTATTTGTAGATGTGTATTTCCCACTGGGTTAAAAGGTCCTAAAGAGTGAGAACTGTTTTTCCTTCCTTTGCATCCCTATTTTTCCTCCCATACACCACAAAACCCCATAGTTAGAGTAAGTATTCAATAATGTTTGTGATTTTTCAAACCAAATAGAAAGTGCATGCATTCTATAGATACATACATGAATTTTGGTAAAACTCCTTAATTAAGAACAGTCAAATATGATATGCATAAGCCTTATGCTAGTAAAGGATTATTTTTCTGAGCAGGCGAAACTTATTTAAAAGTCTTGCAACTCAAAAATAACCAAGTGATTTTTCTTTAAAGTGAATCCATCATTGAAAGGATTTTAAAGTAAGAAATGGTGAAAATAATTACACCATTAAAGAATTTGTCTTTTGGACTGTTTTATAATTAATGACCACTAAACTTGCTCAATATAATCTGGCACAGATTTTTCAAAACACCGTAATTAGAAATCAAAGTGGATTTGAAAGGTTTCATCAAGTCTCTTTCCTTTGCTTTCCAACCCGATCCTACTCAAGTCCTTTTCATAAATTCTGTTTCTCAAGCATCCATTTAACTCAGCTTCATCTGGGACATTCACAGGTAAAACTCTTAGCAGCAGGCAAATGAGCTTGGAAACCAAGGTACCCTGCAAATGCCCCTTCTCACCATCTCCCTAGCAGTTATAGCCCCTCAAACAAGGAAAGTTGCCCTTACTGGCTCTATTTGCTTAAATGAGTTACCTTCAATACCTTGAAATGTTCTTCCCATCAGGCATTTTGTATGTTGAATTTCAAAAGTCATCTTATCAGAGATGAAGTTGATCGACTTACCTTTAAGCAACTTCCACGCTAATTAGGCTTAGCTAAACGTTCTGAAAACTACAACAACAAACTGTTGCAGAAATTCCAAAAGCCTAAAACATTTTTCATCACTTTTCATATGTAAAGACAAGTTGTTTTTTTATCGGCTTGCCCATGCCTCAGAGTTGCTGCCTCATGCCAGCTCCTTAGAAAAGTCCACAATTGTTTCAAAGTGGCTATTGCTATTTCAATTCTAGAGCTCTTCCTTCACTTTCATGGTGGGCAATTATTGCCTGAATATCAGAACGTATTGCTATAAGAGAATATATCTGCTAGCATTAGGGCACACGAATAGAGGTGTGACTTTCTAAGCCAATGTTAAAATATTGATGGTGTTTCTGTGCCAGAGAGAAGTGATTCTAAAAGTTAGGAATCAGCTAAAATGGAATGACTTGGGAGAGCTTGTTAAAAATGTGAATTTCCAGGATCCACCAATAAAATCCAAATTTTTGGAGATCAGGTCCTCCCTTTTATCAGGCTCCCAAGGTGGTTTGTTTATATATAGCAGTTTGAAACCTGCTGTATTTGATGTTCAATTCACTTTGTTGGCAGGAGAAATGTGGGCTTTCCTTACAGGACCCTCAAATTCCACATGCCTATGTATAGCAGGGCCACTTTAACATGGAGGTTCTAATGGGAGATACTATGCTTTTATAGATCCTACCCACCTGGCCATGACTGACTGACCCAGAAGTTAGCCCATGACTCCACATACCCAGTTGGAGAGCTTCCTCAGAATTTTTAATTTGCAACCCCTGGACAGGAAACTCTATGAAGACCAGGAAACTTGTTTTGTTCTCTGATGTATGTATCTCCAAATAGTGCTGGCTATGTAGTAGGTGCTTATTAAATTGAATTGATGGAGCATGTCTTTGATGGTGAGCATCGTAAACTCTGAGGCTCCAGAGCTATTGGTAGCCATGTTCCCCAGTGTGTAGAAGAAGAGTAGAGACAAAATGAGACTGTCCTCGCAACACTTAAATAAGTCCCTAATTTCACTTGTCTCTGAGGCCAGCTACTCCCTGCCCTTCCCTTGGCTTTATGAGCCAATAAATTACCTTTATCTATTGCCCAAATTTGTTTGATTAGGGTTTCTATTACTTGCAACTGAAAAGCATTCTAAAAACAGCCGGGATTCTATAGTCTCTTACTTGCAAATTATTTTGTTATGTATTAACCTCAATTTAGCCTACAACCAACTTCTGAAAAAGGTAAAAATCTGAGGTGCAAAGAGGTTGAGAAATTGCCTAAGGTCACATGCTATTGTGTGGCAAAACCAGGACTAAAACCTATGTTCATGCTTCCTTCCTGGTGGAAAAGAATACAGATAACATTTATAGAGATTGAGGACCTTGAGTAGTTTTTACTTGGAATGCTATCCAATCAGTTTAGCATTACAGAAAAACTGATTCAGAGATGAGGAAGAGTCTCAGTTATCAGACACTTACAGAAATCTTATACTGCTGAGAGAATTTCTGATAAATTCTTATCTATCCCCTTTGAAAGTTTCATCTGTCTGTGGAGAGTGAGGGCACCAATGGTAACTGCTGCTTTTGACTTAATTCTAACCATAAGGGAGAACTGGGTGGTGATGGTGGTGCCGTAGAAGTGTTAAGAATCTGAAGATAATACCTTATTTTCTTAGATATTGGAGCAGTGGAGAAAAAATTACCAGACTTAGTCAGACTTAGACTCTGGATATGTCTGGGCATGTATTTGGAAAGCAGAAATTTCAAAAGCCTCAGAGGAAAGGCAGGAAAAAACCCTTGTATATGTGTTATAAATGTGGAGGTGAGAAGAAAATTTGTGATGTGTTGCTTGCCCAATATCCCTTACCCTTTGCTTTGGCATCACCCTGATTTTCTTTCGGGAACCACTTCTCTCCTACTCAACATTTTGTTTGGTCCCACGTATGAGCATGTAGCCAAAGCCGGACCAATCAGATTGGTTCTGGGATAACAAGAGTCAAAGTCTTGAGAGAAGCATTCTCTTTCTATTAGGGTTGTTAAGCTGTAGAATATAAGCCTGTCTCTGTTCTCTGCTAGTGATCGTTTTGCCACTACAAGGAAAAAGCCTGTCTGAGAATGAATCTAATCTGAAGGGAGGGAAAGAGAGAGAGAGAACTGTTAACAGCATTATGGGATTACTTGGTTCCAGCTATGCTGGAATCTTTTGGTTGTGAGGCTATAAGTTCCCTTTTAGAGGAATTCAGGTTGGCATGGAGAAGGCACAGAGAGCATTTAGGCTCATTAAGCAAATGTGCAAAAACAAGACAAAATTGCTTTTTGTTATTTTTTGATCAAGAAGATGCAGGACATTATAGGTTGAAGCATAACAGATGACAGAAGGAAAGAAAAACTACTCCACTTCTATCATCTTTCTGTTTTTTTCATTGAGGAAAATTATTTTCAAATTGAAAAGTTTAGAACAAGAAAGATCAGGATAAAATAGTAACCCTGAGCTCTTATGGAGATTGGAGGTTTTATCAGTTAGAAAGAATCTTTGGATGATTTGAACAAAAAAAAGGATTTATTAAAAAGGAAATTGGGTAGCTCATAGAAATTCTGGGAGGGCAGGAAAGATGGGCTCAGGCTAAGGGTCAGGAACATTGGCCTAAATCACCTTAGACACTAGCATAATGAGGACTCTGGCCACTACCACTGTGAAGCTGATGCTGCAGTTTGTGCCACAATTACCACTGGGCATTGCATGCTGCCACCAGGTCCCTGTCTCTGCTGCCCTAGGAATTTTTTCTTGACACAACCATATTCTCCTCTGAAGAAAAAATCTCCACAACAGATTTTTTGCATAGTTGGCTCGACTCAAAGTCCTACTGCACTAATGATTGCCTTTGTTTCGCAGGCTCTAATCATATACTCATACCTTAGCTTCAAGGGAGGTTGGGAAAAATTGAAATGTGGCCTGTTCGGGAGATATAGTAGGAGGTAGACTCTGCCTCCCACTAAAACTCAGAAAATGGGACTTCCACAAGCCAAGGATGGAATTCAGTTAGTGAGGAGCCAAAACGGCTGACTAGATATCCTCCATAGGTGAAACCACATCTCAAGTAATATGTTCAGTTGAGGGGTTGACTCTTAAGAGGACCATTGACAGCTGGAATTCCTGGGAGGACTGGAAGCATCTGGAAACCAGTTCATAGGAACAATTGAGGGAGGTAGTAAATTTTGGTCTGAGGATCATCCATTTCCTTTAGTACTATGAATCCGAAGATGACAATATCATTTTCCCGAGGGATGTTCTCCAATCCAAATCCCATGCCCATCAATCACCCCAACTCTTCTTTATTGGTCTGATGCTAGAATTTTTCTAGGAGACAAGGCTGGGTTAAGTGGAGCCTACTCAACCTAGGCCAGGTTATTTTAACAGCTGGAAATCTCCTTTCACAGCATGGACAATCTCTAGATTCACTTTGATTTCCCTTTCCAGAGAAATCTATTGCAAAAAGACTAGAGGACCACAGCTTATAGCAGAGACTGACATGGGGCCTATAATACCATCCTTTCTCCTTTACTCCTTAGTGATAGAACTCTGGTTTTATGAAAAATTATAACACATCTAAGAGACTCTTTTCAGCCACCCTTGAGTTAAATATGCCCTAATTGTGGTCAATTAGATGGAAGCAGAAATATTTTGTGGGACTTTAAGGAAGGCCGCTTAAAAGGGTTGACTCAGCTTGGAAGAATACCCTTTTGTCCTTCCCCATTTTTTCCCTTGCTGCAAACTTAGACCATAATAACCTTTATGGCTGAAGCTCCAGTAGCCATCATCTTTTTTTTTTTTTTAAATAATTCTCTCCTTTTTTTTAAGATTTTATTTTTATTTATTTCTCTCCCTTTCCCCCCCAGTTGTCTGCTCTCTGTGTCCATTCGCTGTGTGTTCTTCTGTGACCACTTCTATCCTTATCAGCGGCACTGGGAATCTGTGTTTCTTTTTGTTGCATCATCTTGCTGTGTCAGCTCTCTGTGTGTGCAGCGCCATTCTTGGGCAGGCTGCACTTTCTTTTGTGTGGGGCAGCTCTCCTTATGGGGCATACTACTTGCGCATGAGGCTCCCCTATGTGGGAGACACCCCTGTGTTGCACGGCACTACTTGCGTGCTTCAGCACTGTGCATGGGCCAGCTCCACACGGGTCAAGGAGGCCCGGGGTTTGAACCGCAGACCTCCCATGTGGTAGGTGGACGCCCTATCCATTGGTCCAAGTCTACTTCCCAGTAGCCATCTTTAGACATCAGTTGAATTAGAAAAAGCAAGTCGTGTATTAATGATAGTAGAACAGAAGGAAGGAGCCCATGTCCTTTATGACACTGTGCCCTTGTCATACCAGTTACATTTCCATAACCTGAACTCTTTTAACAGGAGAGATAAGCTTCTATTATGCTTAGAATTTTTTTTTGTATTTTTCTTTAACATGCCATCAAATTTAATCCTAGTAGATACAAAAGATATGCCCGCTTCAAATGGTAGCCAATATTAGACTAGGTCATAGAACTTTCCTAATCTAGGACTATGGAAATCAAGATTCAAGATATTTTCCTTCTACCAAATATTTTATGAAAAAAGTAAGTTAAAAAAACAATGAGAATATGGATTAGAGTGGCCTTACTGGTTTTCTACTATAGAATTATTGTGACTCTGGCAATGGAAGAAATTATATCAGTTACGTGGAGACACTGGTCACGAGAGTTGCTGAAAGCAGGGAAAGGTAAAAGAAGGTGTGATATGGGGGCATTTCAGGACTTGGAGTTGTCCTGAATGATATTGCAGGGACAGATGCAGGAAATTATATACCCTGCCATAACCCACTGAATGGACTGGGGGAGAGTGTAAGCTGCAATTTAACTATAATCCACGCTGTGTAGCAGTGCTCCAAAATGTATTCATCAATTGCAGTGAATGTACCACACTAAAGAAAGAAGTTGTTGATGTGGGAAAAGTGGGGGTTGTGGGGAGTTGGGCATTTGGGAACCTCCTATATTTTTTAAAATAACATTTTGTGTGATCTATGTATCTTGTAAAAATAAATAAAAATATTTTTTAAAAAACAAAAAACAATGAGAACATATAAAAAATATGGTTCCTAGCAAAGTAAATCTTCCCCTTTGATTTATTTTTATTTTTTATTTTTTAATTAAAGATTTCTTTATTTTTCCTCTCCCCTGCCCCCACCCTGCTGTGTTTTGCTGTCTGTGTCCATTTACTGTGTGATCTTCTGTGTCTGCATCCATTCACTCCGTGATCTTCTGTATCTATTTCTCTTTTTTTCTTTTTTGTCTTCTCATCTTTCTCCTCTAGTATTCAGAGGGATTCGATCCTGGGGACCTCTTATGTGGAGAGAGGTTCCCTGTCAATTGCGCCATCTCAGTTCCTGGTCTCTGATGTGCTTCACCTTGATTCTCCCCTTCGTCTCTCTTTTGTTGTGTCATCGTCTTGCTGCATGACTCACTTGTGTGGGCACTGGCTCACCTCATGGGCACCGACTCACCATGTGGGGCACTCATGTAGGCACTCAGCTCACTGTGTGGGCACTGGCTCACCAAGCAGCCATGCTTTCTCTTCCTTTTTTTCACCAGGAGGTCCCAGGGATTGAACCAGGGTCCTCCCATATTGTAGGCGGAGGCCTTATCACTTGAGCCACATCCATTTCCCTTATTTTTATTTTTAACCATAGGAAAGCAATGGCTCTTATGCTGTTTTGGTTAATTAGGAAGAACAGAATAGATGTCCAGATGTTAACTCCTTAGCCAGTCTCAAACTCTCCATCTTTCCTTGGTCTCAGTCTGCATTGAGAATCAGAGTCCGCTTGTACCAATTAAATGGTCTCATTTTATTTATATTTAGTCATTTGGTAAATGAAATAAAGCCATTGGAAGAGATAATAGACCTCAGATTTAAAAATAAATATTGAGACGAGATAAATATTTCTGCTTCTCAGTGACATTTATCTGGTAGTGGGAGCCTATTAGACTGTCATGAGGTTTTAGTCCATTGACTTATCTCCAGGCTCCCTTTTTCAGAAAGCCCAATCTTTTGGATGCTTTTTTACTCATCACTTATATGTACTTATCTACTTATCTCCTCTGTGTCCGCTAGTACTCTAAGTTCAAATTCCAATTTCGTATGCCCGATGCAAAACTCAAAATCCAAATGCATAGTGTTCTTGACTAGGCTAATATAAAAAAGAAGGCTAAATGTCACCATCTCAATAATAACCCGTTTTATTGAGTATTGGTGGCCTGGAGATTGATTTAGCTATGTGGGGAATCTAATTACAAATTTCAAGCAAATATATGTGAGCCACCCACCTGCATGCCAAATGGAAAGATATATTAACAGCTTTCTGGAACATCTTAATTGAAAGAGAAAAAGTAATTAGAGACTCAAGATAGTGAGTTTTTGTAAAAATAAATTTGCCTTGCCCAAATTCTAGTCAATAAAAAACCAAGATTTCCTTTCAGTCTTTCCAGAAGCAGCTCAAATAACCAAAAATGCAAAGGCATCTTGTGTTTTCTTTTTTATTTTTTTTTGAAAAGTCATGAGAGTTTAGGAAAGTAAGGGGAAACTGTGGAAAGCTTCCATAGCACTTAAAAGATAGAAAACTACTGAGTCGAGAGTTCTCTCATGTGGTGCCAGCTTATCCTCTCTTTGCAGATCTGCTCACCCACATGGCTTTCTGTCACACATTTTTACTTACCTGCCTACTGTCCTACTGTTACCACTGCAGAATCAGATAGCCTTGAAAAAGATTAATTTTATTTTGTCTCATGCATCAGCAACAATATTTCTCAACTTGAATCTTTATTACTGGCAATCACATAAAAGCTGAAAAACACAGCATGATTTCTCTTTTCACCTTAGAAGTTGAATTTGTCATGCTAAAAAAATCTTTAGGCTTGTAAATGGAACATATTTGATTTAGGAATCATTGAGAAATAATAAGCAAAACAACAACAACCAAGGACTCTTTTCTAAGGAAAATGAACTTGGAAAAATGGAAGATACAAGACGTTACATGGTACATGGGCAAGGGGAATATACTTCTTGAAACAATTACATGCACAGTAATAATGATTTTGAACAAATACTAATATTTTTTATTCAGAACTAGTCATCAAGTTAAACCCATTATAGGCATTGTCCTAACCATTCTGTGAGACAGGTTCCATTATCATTACCAATTTTTCAGGTGAGAGAACTGAGGTGTATGAAGGTTAAATAACTTTCCCAAGATTACACAGCTAGATTTGATAAAACAGGGATTTGAACTCAGGTCCTATTTTAGCACCTCCATTTATTGCAGAAGAGCTTATAGAGATTCTCATAACTCTTTCCTCAAATGTGACCTCTACAGCCTTTCAAACGCTTTTCTTTCCTCCCTTGAAATCTCTCCAGTTTCTTAAGGGGAACTACTTAAAATGATCAAAAACCGTGAATTAGTCCAGACCTCTTTCTTTTGTAAATGACAGATACCTGCTTAAGCAAAAGAGGGAATTACTGGGTCCCATAAGTAAACATTCCTTCAGGTAAGGCCAAATACCTGAGTGTTCTAATAATGTTCTAATTCTAAGGTGTTCTAATAATGTCATTGGGTCACCAGTTTTACTCATATTTGCTTTGCTTTGGGTGACTTTATCCTCAAGCAGGCTTTCATCTTGTAGTCATAAGATAGTCACCAGCAGCTGCAATTACTAAGTCATTCTTTAGTCATTTAATCTTTCCAAATGGTTACAACCAGTGAAGCCTAGGAGTGCTTCTCCTTGAACAGGCTTGGGATATATGTTCACTCTTGAGGACAGGGGAATGGCTTAATCTTCTCCAAAACCACAGGTTCACAAATCTCCTTCAATTAGTCTTAAGTTTGATTGCATCTTCAGGACTTATCTGTTGAAATATTGTTTTATTTTATATGTGTGTGTGTGTGTAATTTATGTATTTATTTCCATGATAAGTCTGAAAACTTACACTCAACAATTTCAGACCTGAATTAGTCATTATCCCTCCCCTTATGCCCCAGAGAATAATACCTGTAACTGTAGACTTGGAAAGCACCTCTATCTGCCGAATTGTCCAGAGCAGAATCTATTATCTTTGACTCTTCTCTCTTATTCTCATATCTCGGTCATCAAACCCTGTCAATCCTACTTTCTTAATATCTCTTGACTCCTCTGAAGTTTCTTCATCCTTCTTGCTACTGCCCCACTTCAAATTTCCCCATTTCTTGTTCATTCTACACACCATTATTGCCCATCGTCCATCCTTCCAATACATCCTCCAATTGCCCACAAAAATGAACTTCTTAAAGCACAGATATAATCCCATTACTCCCCTTTTTACAAGTCTTCAGTGTCTCCATCTTGTATAACTGCTATGGACCTGAGTTTTCTCATTGTTGAAGGAAAGACTTGAATAGATTATCTCTTGGATCTTTCCAGTTCCATGATTCTGTTCATTCTTGCCAACCTAAAGCAGTTAGCTCATTTGGTCATCTGGATATAGATTTTCTGCCTTTTGGATTATGGACTGAGACCCAGGTTCTGTCTGTTTATCACCACTTATTGGATTTTACTCTGAAGGACATGCAAAACATTGACCAAAGTTTTATTTTAACAGGATCATTCTGGCTGCTGTTTTGAGGAGAGGCTATGCGGGGCTGTTAGGTCAGAAGCAGGGAGAAGTTTCCAGGTAGGTGGCTAATCTAATAATGTGGGAAGTGGATGTGGCTCAAGCAGCTGGGTGCCCAACTACCACATGGGAAGTTCCAGGTTCGGTTCCTGGTGCCTCCTAAATAAGACAAGCAAGATAGCAAGACAGCAAGCTGACAGGGAGTCAACAGGCTGGTGTGGCAAGCTGACACAGTGAGTTAATGCATCAAAGGGACACAGCGAGGAAACACAATGAAAAACACAACAAGCAGGGGGTAGAGGTGGCTCAAGTGATTGGGTGCCTCTCTCACCCAGGTTCAGTTCCCAGTGCCTCCTAAAAAGAAGATGAACAGAGAGCAGACAATTAATGCAGACAGGGAAACGGACTTGGCCCCAGTGGTTAGGGTGTCCGTCTACCACATGGGAGGTCTGCGGTTCAAACCCCGGGCCTCCTTGACCCGTGTGGAGCTGGCCCATGCGCAGTGCTGATGCGCGCAAGGAGTGCCCTGCCACGCGGGGGTGTCCCCCGAGTAGGGGAGCCCCAGGCGCAAGGAGTGTGCCCCGTAAGGAGAGCTGCCCAGGGCGAAAGAAAGTGCAGCCTGCCCAGGAATGGCGCCGCCCACACTTCCGTGCCGCTGACGACAACAGAAGCAGACAAAGAAACAAGACGCAGCAAATAGACACAGAGAACAGACAAACGGGGGGGGAGGGGGGAGGAATTAAATAAATAAATAAATCTTTGAAAAAAATTAATGCAAACAAGGGGAGTGGGAGAAATAAATCAATCTTTTTTAAAAAAAATATAATGCATTTCTATAGAGAATATGCTAAAAGGACTGGACATAGTATTGATTTAGTTATCTCACCATTTCCAGGATGTACCCTTTGAGCAAAACTTTGGAATACTTTCTGAAAGCATTTTTAGGATGATTTATCCCATAAAATGCACTAAATCTTAAGCACCAAGGTTTGACAGTTATACAATTACTGATTAAAAGAAATATTTACCATTAAATAGCAGTGACTTGCCTAAAAGAAGCCCTTTGATTTTAATACTTTTTTTTCATGGATCGTTTTTTATAATTTTTGTGTGATTTCCTTAATAAGCCCAACTAAAACTATTTTTCATCCATAATTTTGCATAGTCTGCATAATAAGGAAATACTAAGGAAGAACTAGGAACTGGGCAATTCAACAAGATCACAGAAACCATGTGTTGGGAGCTGCCTGCCAGCAAATGCTGCTGGAAGTTCTGTAAATATCGGGGCAAATCTTACAGATATGGGTAAAATAAGTGGCTTTGGGCAAGTTTTTATGAATGCTTCATATTTCTTGTGGGATCATCAATATTTCTAAATATCCAACTAGAATTTTTGGAACTCAGTTTTCTGGGTGCCTGAACACTTCTCTCACTCTCTCACAAATTCCATAGAAATTTTCCCCCTTATCCAACTGCTTGTTGTCATGTGGAGTGGGCAGAATTGATTAGAGGGAACTTCATCGGCAGTGGATTATTGGAAGTTAACAGGAAATACCAGTTACTACCACTGGATAACAAATTACCCTAAAACTTAAAACAAGCATTTTATTTTGCTCACCATTTTGTAGGTCAGGATCTCTGGAAAGGCTTCCGTGGGTGTTTCTTACTTGAAATCTCTCAGGGAGCTACAGTCTCCTGAAGGCCCTGTTGGGCTGGCTCACTGACATGGCTGCCAGTTGATGATGTTAGCTGGGCTGTTGATACATGCACCTACAAGTGGCCTCTTCATGTGGCCTGGGCTTCCGTACAACATGGCAGTTTCAAGGTAGTCAGATTCTTACAAGGTGGTTCAAGTCTCCAAATATGAGTATCCCAGCATGAAAGGCAGAAGCTCCATGGCCTTTGATGACCCAGCCTAGGAATTCATGCAATGACATTTATATCACATTCTATTGCTTACAAGTGAGTCACAAGCCCACCTAGATTCAAGAGCAGGGACATGGACCCTACCTCCTGACAAGAAAAATGTCAAGGTCACATTGTGGAGGAGCATGTGGAATAGGAGATATTGCTGGAGCCATCTTTGGAAAATGTGATCTTCCATACAGGGTTAGTTAGTAAAAATAGAATGTGTGAAGTCATTGAATTCAAGTGAAGGTGTAGAGGTCACCAGACTTTGTAGAGAAACAGACAAAGTAAGGAGGCAGAAACTGCAGCATGTTTACATTCTTGCACCCACAAAAACAAAGGTATCCCAGAATCTCTTGGGAGTTGAACCAAGTCAGGTTAGCCTTTCAGTAAAGGCTTCATTCTGTGCTCTCCAGGTTACCTTAACAATGTCACCTTACAGTAATTCATTCATTCATTTCACAGACTTTTAGTGAGTGCTTATTACATGTGCTAGAGATTATTATAAGCTCTTGGTATATTACTAGTAAATAAATGTAACAAAAAATACTGCCTTCATGGAGTGTGTATTCTAGTGAAGTAATGATATTAAAATAAATAGCACTGCTCACGAATTCAGAAAACAGCAAGTAGAAGTGGAGCCTCATGTGGTTTAACTAGCTAGCTCCATCCTGGAGGAAGTGCAGGGCTGGAGTTTAGCCAGGTGCTATTGCAACAAAGTGGTGAGGTTTTCGGGAAGGAATTTTAAAGGGAAAGGGTTCATTTTCCTGTGAGCTGAAGAGGGTTTCTGGATACTGCTAACCTCTCACCTCTTCCATTATGAATCATGTGGTTTCGCAGTCATCTTGTAACACTTGTTCTACCTGTTGATAACACTGTCCAAAAGAAAACCCTCAGAGCCTCAATACTTTACCTAGCCCTGTATCTACACCCTTTGTCATGCAACTTCGGAGTTCCATAAAGACAGCTTATATTTCCTCCTGTGATTTGCCAATAGAATAAGGCAGAAATGACAGCATGCTAACTGGGACACAACACCTTAAGAGGTTTTGCATGTTTCCACTTGTGGCATGCTGGGGCTGGGTTGCTGGAGGATGATACATGTAGGCCGGAGCTCAGTCGTTCTAGTGTCCCCAAGCAATAGCTAGCCCACACCCAGGCACATGAACAAGCCTAGCCAAGATCCTAGAGGTATGAGCAATCACTCATTGTTATAGGCTGCTAAGATTTTCTGGTTGCTTGTTGTGCACCATTATTGGGCAACAGAGAAGTAACGCAACTGGGAAAAGGCAGAGCATCTTCTCGTGGAGAGCTGCTTATAGCTCTATTTTGACATTAGCCACCACAGGTCCCTGTCACTGCTGCTGGTGCTACCTCTGGGCTGGGGTGTATGCAAGGATAATTGGAGTAAACATTTACAGAAGTGCCTCTAGTTTCATGTCAAGGACTTGAGGTGTGGAGGAATGAGATGGAATAAAGTGTCATTTCTGCTTGTGAAGGCTTGCATTTGTCCCCTCCTTGTCTAAGGGTTCAAAAATCACTCCAAATGCTTATTATGGTTGAGGGATTATGAAAGAGGCCTTAAGGAGAAGTGAAACATTCCAGTTGGTTCCTTGACGCCCTCTCCTCCTTTATCCCACAAAGCCCCCCTACCTAAAATTGGACTTTTTTTTTTAAATGAAAACTAAACTTGTTTTGGCAGTGTCATGGGAAGACAGTGGCCATACCATTGTCGGCCCTATGTGAATTTGTCCATCCTGGCAATAATCTTGGCAAAATGAGCTCCTTTCCCAGAACGTATCAAGCAAGGTCAGAGGGGTAAGTTATTTAATTTCTCCGTTTCAATTATGGTGACAATCAACACTTTACAGAAAAAAAAGATGCCCCCAAACAAAACTGGCCTTTCAAGTAAATGAAGTAGCTGCTCTCCCCCCAAGTGTCAGTAACTCTTCCATGAGTCACTTATTCTTTTGTGTCTTGCACAGCCCCCATCAAAATGCAAATACCCCTGGGGAAGTTACTTCTTCAGCCTTCACCGGTCAATGCTTTGAGAAAAGATGAATTATTTTAAAACAGCTGAGCACAAGAAATGCAACGAGTTGTGTAATTGTTCTTTTTTTGTCTCTCCCAATGGGCTTGGAAGGTCCAAGAGGACAGAAGGGGAGAAGGAGGAAACTGAAGAGGCAAAAAGGCGTCAAAAAGCCTAATTCAATTCTCTTTGATAAAACCCTGATTTTATCTAGTTAATGACTCCAAGATATTTATCCAGGTCTTACTATGTACACGAGGAGAAAGGTCTAGAACAGGAGGAAGATGAAGTCCCTACTCCCTTGTCTTAATCAGATGTAGTTCTTTGAGTTTTTACTGCTGTATACTGTAAGAGAAACACTACCAAGCAAACACCAAACACCAAGCGAAGTTTCCTTGAGCGGTATTTCACCGTTTGAAGGCATGAAACCCCTCAAACCTCTCAGGCTTTGGCACAGAAACTTTCAGAATGAGAATACCAAAGTGACCAAGGTAAGAATCAAGGTTTGAGGAGGGTGCCCAGTTTAGTCCTGGCACTCTAGCCTAGTCCAGTGGCTTCTCAAACTTCAATGGGCATGCGAAACACCTTGGGATCTTGTTAAATGTGCAGATTTTGATTTATTTGGTCTGGGGCAAGACCTGAGATTCTGCATTTTTAACACGTTTCCAGGTCGTGCTGATGCTACTGACCCAGAGGAACACACTTAAGTATACAAGGGACTTGAGGTTGCCACCTGCATCTCCCAGTGTGTGTGTCCCCAGCCTCAGCGTTCCCACTCGGTGTCCCCGCGTCCCAGGCCTTCTGCCTGGAGGGGAGGAGCCGAGGGCGGAGCGGGAGGAGTGGCCAGGGTCCCGCGTGGGTCCTGCGGGAGATCACCTCGGCCCCTTGGAGAAGCGGCCCAGCCGCAGCGGCGCAGGAGGGGGCGGGTTCGGTGAGGGCGCGGCCTCTGGGAGGGGGCGCGCGACGCGCATTCCCTGCTCTCGCCGGGGCCACTCGAGAGCTTCGCGGCAGCCTGGTGCCCCAGTTGGCGATCCGCTCCGTGCATCTCCCCCGCTCCCGCGCCCGCCTCTTCTTGTCACCTCTCGTCTCACCCTCCTCGCTCCAACCCCTCCTCATCCACCGCCATCCGAGTGCCTCAAGAGCGGGAGGTGGTGCGCGGGGCTGCAGGACGCTTCCTCTAACCCGTGCGGTCCCCAGCTCAGCGTTGCGGGGCACGAGCGGCAGCATGGACACCAAGCGCTGCTTCGCCAACCGCTTCGATGACTACCAAGGCAGCCTGCTGGCGGGCCAGTGTGAAGAGGCAGTGGCGCCCTTGGTCACCGCCACCATCGAGCGCATCCTGCAGGAGCTGCCCCCACTCGGGGGCGGCGCCGAAGCCCGAGGAGTGGCGGCTGGGGGCAGCGGCTGCCAGGGTGGTCTGTACGGTGGTGTGGCCGGGGTGGCCTATATGCTCTACCACGTCTCACAGAGCCCGCTCTTCGCCGCGGCCCGGGAGCACTACCTGCGCTCGGCCAAGCGCCTCATCGACGCGTGCACCCGCGCCGAAGAATGGGGCGAGCCGGACGCCGACACCCGTGCCGCCTTCCTGCTCGGGGGCGCGGGTGTGTACGCCGTGGCCACGCTCGTGTACCACGCCCTGGGCCGGTCAGACTATGTGCAGCCGCTGGGCAAGTTCCGGGCTCTGTCCGCCGTCTGCGCGCCCGTCTCCTTCCTAGAGTGCGGTTCCGACGAGCTGTTCGTGGGCCGCGCTGGCTACCTGTGTGCCGCGCTGGTGCTCAAGCAGAAGCTCGCCCAGGAGGTAAGATGCAGCCCCGGCCGCTGGGGGACGCTCGCCGCCCGCCTGGCCCTGCGCTGCCTGGCCGCCTCTCCCGGGACACCTCGGCTCCGGGAGCATCGCGCCTGGCCGTTTCTCTCCATTTCTCTTTGCTACGCCTTGTCTGGCGCTGTAATTTCTTGTCTTGGAGTCTCTCTCTTGCTTTTGAACGTCTTTTCCCCTCTTTTTTAGTTTCTCATATATTAGGATTCCGCGTCTGTGCGCTTTGTTAGTGCTTTACGCATCTCCCCAGATGCCGCTTTGCCAAATAGCTTTCTGCAGGCTGACAGCTTGGCCCTTTCAAGTGAAATCACACAACCTCAAAAAATGAAAGGATTTCCCTTCCTTTGACCCTGCTGTCAAAATGTCTAAAGCTAAGGCACCCTCTCACGTTAAAGTACTAGAAAAGTAATGCAACTTTGGGAAGCTGATTATGCTACCATTGTTTCCACGCACTGATGTGGAGGTAAGTTGCCTCTGCATCCTCTGGATTTGTAACCAAGAATAACTATTCAGGTGTAGATCTGAAGTGCGTCCTATTTTGCTTACTATTCAGTTCAGCTGATGGTTCTTATTAAATGCATATCTGATGGGGGTGTCCCCTTTTTAATACACAAATGTAGAGAGAAGACAAGCATAAAGAATTGTACCTCATTGTGGTCCACTGTGCATTTTTTCTTTTTAAAATGTGTAGTTATGGTTATCAAAACCACAGCATTCTGGGCAGGGCAGCTTTTCTTGATGAATTCAGTGGCTACGTAAAGTGAAATGGGTTTCACAAATATCTGTTTTTTTTCTCCATTCACTTTGAATACAGCTTTTGGATATTAGAAGAGAAGGTGTTAGTTTCTGTGGAGTAGAAAAAAATCCCCCAGAGGATCATAGTAACTAGCACTGAAAGAGAGGCACTTTCATTCATAACCTCCTGGAGCCAAATAATGTTCTAGGGGAGGAAATGACACATTTAACTGGGCTTTATTTGGGTGAGAGGGGTGTTTGAAGAAAAATCAAAGGCACAGAGTATTTAAAAAGAAGTGTAATTAACTTAACCTCTTCAGAGGTAGACTTGATATTTTCCTGATTTTCAGCAGGTGAGGTTGTGTCAAGTGAGACAAAAAAGATTACTAAAGAATGTACACTGTCCTAGCAGGGCAGCAAAGGTTTGGGTGACAAAGTTGTCTTGAAATAGTTCACTCTGCCTCTGAGTCACTGTTATCTGCTAACAGTTTCCCAAGGGCCCTTCCAGTTGTAGAAAACCATTTAGAAGGCCACAGAGCTATTTACATATCATTTGCATTATATTTGCATCTGCTCCCCAGACCTTGCAGTCTGGCTGTAGGCAATTTTCAAATTCTCTTTTTTTTTTCCCCAATTGTTTCTCTTAAGCTTGCTTCTTTCCTCCCCCTGCCTTGGGGCCTTTTCTCCAGAATGGAAAAGCGAGGAGTAGGAGGAGACCCAGCAGGTCACGAGGAGTCAGAATCACTCGGCCCTAAAACTGGTGACCCAGGACCAGTCTGCAATGCTGACTTATAAAGACATGTTTAAGATCTCCTTTCTGCAGTCCTGCCAAGCCAGATCTGTCTTTATGTACTAATCTAATTGAGATGCTTTGGCCCCTGCTCCCAAAGAGCTCCGAAGATGAAAAACGAACAAACCCAACAACAAAAACCAATTCTTAACCTTAGCATTCAGCCAATCCCAATGGCAGCCACAGCTGCAGCAATCCAAAAAGTTCAGGTTTGAAAAGTGTTGTGCAGGGCCTAAACACACCAGCTGGAAGCTCCTTGAAGGGAAAGTTCAAGTCTTCTGCATTATTTCCACCCCCAAGTCTTAGCCAGCATGTGACTTTGCCCTCTGTAGATGCATGGTATACGTTGATTAAATTGAATTGCAAACTTGAGTCATTTCTCTATAAATAATCTGTCATTCTGCCCTAGGTTTCTTTCCATCCAATGTCATTTATATTCACCTGGCAGTCCCCCCAGATTTTCATTCTAGTCTAGATTCCCTATACTACATGCTACATCTTTTGCTTGTAATAAATAGTTGAATGAATGGGTCATCATATATTAGACTTAGCACAATGTATTCTGAGCTGAATTCTCCCATTCAAGCCGTTCCATCTACCTCTAAGAAATCAATCTTCTTAAAAGCACTTTCATCATGTCATTTTGATGTGGGCTATGGGTGGGAAGCTGTTCATCTCTTTGTAGATATCCTAAGCTGTATGTCCTGACCTGTGGGTGTGGGGCAGGGAGAGCTGCAGGCCTGCCCTTGGTGCCCATGGCAACGACTCCAGTCCCAGAGAAACAGTTTAGCAATGCAAAATCTATAAACTTTAAATAATCAGGGAAAATGCAAACCAAATGTGCTAAAAGCTTATCTAGAATGTATGAAGTCCATGCTGAAAGCTTACCTAGGATGTGGAAGATATATAATTCAAGCCTATTGAGCAATGAAACAAAGAGCCATTTGGTCCTTCCTCTGTATAAAAGGAACTCAGAACTCTTGTTCGTGGCTCGGATTTTGGAATGAGAAGCTCCAAGCCGGCTGGTCATAAATAAATCATTTTTCCTTCCCAAAAATTATTCCTGAGTCCTGGCCTTTCTATACACATATAATTGAACCTCTCAACTTCTACAACAATTTCCCTGCTCAACAACCTGCAATGGCTCCCTATTACCTTCCCTCCAATGGCTTTTCATTTTACTCAGAGTTAAAGCTAGACCGATGAAGTCCTACGTGATCTGGCCGCCCTGTTATAACCTACTCCACTTCTCCTCCTTACTCTGCTTCAGTTGCACTGGCCTTCTTGTTGTTCTAGGCATTCTCCTGTCTTAGGATGTTTGTAGTCACTGTTTGCTCTGCCAGAATGCTCTTCCCTTACATATTTTCATAGTTAGCTCCCTGACTTTATTCAGGTCTTTACCTCCTCAGTAAGGCCTTCCCTGTCTAACCTATTTAAAATTACATCCCTGCCTCCTTGACTTATTCCCCTTTCCTGTTTTATTTTACTTATTTATTTTGTTTATTTCTGTCTCCACCAATTAGAAAGTGAGCTCCATAAAGGAAGAGAGGTGTTTTTGGGTATTTTTTTTTTTTTTGCTTTTTTTTTGTTTTTGCTTCCACTGTTCTATCTCCAGCATCAAAAGAGTGAATGGCACTTATTTAGGTACCCATCTTTTTTTTTTTGGTGTTGTTTCTACTATTGCCTATTCTGTGGTTTGCTTTATCACTCAGTTTTAATTGTGTCCAATTTATCACACTTTTCCTTTAGGGTGGTGGTTTTGGTGTCATGTTTAAGAAATCCTTTCCTACCTTGAAGGTCTCAATAAATATTTGTTGAATAAATGAATGAATGAATTCTAGTTTCTTACATCTTTTTCCTTAGTTCAGGCTTAACTATTAGACCAGTGATTTTTAAACTTTAATGTGCCTAGGGATCACCTAGGGATCTTTTACTAAAATGTAGATTCTGAATCAGCAGGTCTGAGGTGGTGCCCAAGAGTCTTGCTTTTCTAACAAGTTCCCTACTGAAGTTGATGCCTCTGGTCCATGGACCATGCTTTGATTAGCAAGGCAATACAGTGCTGTGTAGGTTTTGGCATTGTACCAGTTCCAACAGGTATGCTATAAGACAGCATTCTAGGAAGCTTGATATATTTATTTATAAAGCTGTAGTCTAGAATGCTGATTACTACATTCTACTATACTTTCATTATAAGGAACCACAAGAGGAATTTCTCTCAGTACTTAGAAACAGGAATGGTTGTGCTCCTGCTGGCAATGGATTGATAGTCTTAAAAGATTTCTCTGAATATATGCAACTGATTGCATTTCCCACTTTGCTTTGGCTACTAGGAAGCTCATGGTCAGAATTGTGGTCCATTTAAGCTAATGTACCTTATCATCTGTATTTTTGCATACCAAAGTTTACCCTTGAATTTATCTCATTTGTTTTTTCTTAGTTTAACCTTTTCTGTATTTTTTTTTCCTTCCACTTGACTTCATTGATTGTATTTATGTTTGTAAATTTCAGGGATTAAAAAAAAATGTGTGCTTATGTAGAGAGAGGTATACGTACACACAAACAGAATCACTCTATCCTGGTGATATGTTTTCCTTTAACCTGGTCTTCTTGGACATACTCAAGAAAATTAATTTTGAGTGTTTGTAAGGCAGATAACCTTGAGGATTGGGGCACTAAATTCCCCCAAAAATGCTCACCATGAGAACTTATTTTAGGACTGTTTTGCTTTCCACAGATTAGTGGAAATGTAGCAGGGAAAACAAAGCTAGAAAATATGGTAGGGGGCTTAAAGAGAGGCCTAGGATCTCAGCTAAAATCACAACTTTGCCACTATGTAACCTTGAGCAAATACTTGAACATCTCTGAGCCTCAACTTCTCTACTTGTAAAATGGATTGACAACTGCATCCTCATTTATTCTTTCCCTTATTCATTCATTTAATAAATATCAGGTTTCTCCGTTGTGCCAGGCACCTTGCTAGATGCCAGGCAGTTAGCTGTGCACAAAATCAATATAATCATGATATGATAAGGGCTGTGAAGGGAATAAACAGGGAGTAACTAGGGGCGGGCAGGGAGGGGAAGGATGCTGCTTGGGATAGGGTGGTGAGGACGGTTTCTCTGTGGAGGTGATGTCTGGTTTCATCACTGATGCATGAGAGAATGAGGTGCCTGTTTTAACAGCAGGCATTCCAGGCAAAGGAGACAGCAAGGGCAAAATCCCCGAGGTAGGAAAGGGCTTGGAGATTTCAAAGAAATGAAAGGAGGCCAACATGGCTACAGTATGATAAGTGAGGGGTAGAGGGGTTCCAGCCCAGGTAATGGAGATGAATAGGGTAAAATTAGATCATGCAGGGCCAGTTTAGTCAAGGTAAGGAGTATGCTTTTGTTTCATGTTTAAACAGGGGAATATCTGTATTTTATTTACGTTTTAAAAATATTATCCTGGGTTTCTGTGTGGATTCAATTGTATTAATAGTAGACACAAGGGGGGACTGGTTATATGGTGTCTTAACCCTTTTTGTGCTAAAGACTTCTTTATCAGTCTAGTAAACCCTACTGGACCTCTTCTTAGAATAATGTTTTTAAATGTATAAAATAAAATACATAGGATTACAAAGGAATCCAATTACATCGAATTCAATTATCAAAATGTTTTTAAAATGCGTGATATAGCTCCATATGTACTTCTTTATTGACATATTAAATGACAAAATTTTGTACTGGGCCTAATTATGATAATTTTGAAATAGTGATGAGGGTAAATGATAGGTTGAGATATATTCATACTGTATTGCAGTTGCCCAAGACATCTGTGATTTTTATAGGTGGTGAAATCACATGTACTGCTAAGATTGTGGTTTGTGGTCTACATTCGTAATGAAAGGAAGTAATAAATTGTTTAAATGAGGTTTGTGAAAATGTACAAGTGAGTTCATTCTCCCAGCCAAGTTCACAGACCCCCTGCATTCTATCCCTAGACACCCCCCCCAAGGGACCCCAGATTAAGAACCCCTGGATTAGGAGATTTGCAGAACTCTGAGCAAGTAATGGTGGTAGGTTGGACCTTGGTGGTGGCAGTGGAGATGGAGAGAAGGAGACAGAGTCAAGTTCTGTTTTGGAGGTAAATCTGTCCTTGGTGATAGACTGGGGCTGAGGAAAAGGGCAGAGTCAAGGATGACTCCAAGGCCTGTAACTTCTACTAGACAGATAGTGATGTTCTTTACAAAGGATGTGGAAGACTTGTGGGGACAGGGGGACTGGTTTGGAAATTTGGACTACTATCCCAAGATAGAGTACCTGGCATGGTGCTTGGCATATAGTAGCTGCTTAATGAAATCAGTGTTAGTCCTTTTTGCTCCTAGTAACAGAAAATCAAAGGTGATTCTGTACATCATATAGAAACTGATACATAATATAAGGTACCTATCTTCCTGCCACAGTTTAAAATTGACTACAAGGTTGTTAATTGGGCCCTCAGCTTATTCTTTACAGCAAATCATTGGCAGCTGTATCAGTGAGGATGCTTGGGCATAAGAGAATGCCCAATAGAAAGTGATTAAGTAATGGGAAGATTCATTACCTCACTTAGTAAGGAGTCTAGAGCTAGGCCATTCGAGGATTGGCTCCGTGACTGAGTACAGTCATCGAGAGCCCAATCCCATCGCAACCTTTTTCTCTGCTATCGTGTGAGCTGTGTCACCCTCCAGGGTTACAAGATGGCTGCTGCCACTCCAAGCATCGTGTTCTCTTACAACCGAAGGAGAAAGGGAGGTTCTAAGGCTTTGGTTTCACTGCATCTCTTTTTATCCTGGAGACTATCTATCCTGAAGACTCACCCTTCTGATGCGCTGCCCATCACTTGGTCATTGGCCGCTTCTCGTTTCAGTGGAGTTTCAGTGGAGGATGGGCAGCCTAGTGTCTTGCATTTCTAACCTCTACCAGTGGCCACAGGTGCTGTCAAGAAAGAAAAGGGGGAAGAGGAATGGCTGTTGGGTGGTTAGCACAATGTCTGCCCTCTTGCATTCCTTGGCAAGTTCTGTTTCATGACCTTCCGTTTCATTGATCTGTTCCCTTTTCCTCCCATCTGTGTTTCTCTTCCCTTTTCCAGGTCACCTCCATGTCCCATGGCACTTATATGGTGTTTTGTTTTTGTTGTCAGCTAACTATGAATCAAATACAAGCCAAAATATTAACTTTTAATTAAAATGTAAGCTAGTAAGGTCTTGGGACTATATTTTATGGGAGTAATTATTTGCATTTTATCCTAGTTTTTCTTTAAAAAAATCTTTAATGTCGTCATACTAACGAGGCAAAATCAAAGGATACAGAAAGATATAAAGTAAAATGAGTCCACTTCTTCACATGTGGTTGTTATCAATGTTTTCTCTTTTTGAGAAATGTTCTGTTACTTAAAATGAAATAGCTGGAAAGTGGCTGTGGCTCAAGCATTTGAGCTCCTGTTTACCATATGGAGGACCTGGTTTTGATCATCATGACCTCCTGGTAAAAAAAGAGAAAGAAAAAAGGCGTTCCAGACCTGCGTGGAGTGGCACAAGGCCCCCGTGAGGCACGGCGAGGCATGCAGGTTCCCACACCCCTGCGCGGCGAAGTGATGCACCAAAAAGACGATGATGCAACCAGAAAGAAAAAAAGAATACCTGTATTTTCATCCATTTACACAAATGAACATATTATACATAGTGTTCTGCCGCTTTCTTGTTTGCTTAATATACCTTGGGCATCTTTGTACATCACTGCATAGAGAGAGGTCTCATTCTTTAAACTGGTTGCATTTTATGAATATACCCTAATTTAACCCTTATAGAAGGTCATTTAGGTGGATTCAGATTGGTTTGTTTTTATTATCACAAACAATGTTATAAAAGACACACATATATGTATAATACACACATATGTATTTATATATATGTAATAAATATGCATGTGTATATCTCTTTATAAGTAGATTTGCCTACTTTTGCAAGCATATATGTAGGATAAATTTTTTAAAGCACAGTTGCTGGGTCAAAGGCTACAGATTATTTTTTCCTTTTGCTAGACACTATCAAATTGCTTTACAAAAGGTTGCATCCATTTCCATTCCTTCCACCAGCTTTTGGGGGTGCCTGTGTTCTCAAATTCTTATCAACACTGGGTTTCTTCAGATGTTTAAACATATGCCAAACTGATGGGTAGAAAATGATGATATTTACACTTTTTTTATTTTTATTTTTTAGTTAGGCCAGTAATTTATTAAGGTAGGGAGGGAAAAGAAGTGGGAGAAAATAACAGATCATAGGTCCCAGGTAGGGAGGAAGGGGCTGAAAAGTGATAACGCAGGCTCATTTACAGACTACAGTTTCCCATTAGAGATTATAAATGCCCAGGTTTTACTTGCATGTCCATCATGGCAGGGGAAAAACTGCAAGAACAGGGTGCCAAAGGCAGGAGCAGGCACACGGACTGGCACCAGGGCAGGCATCAGGACAGGACAAAGGCAAGAGAGCTATTTGCCCTTTGTAAATGAGTCTCCTTATTGTTCCATTCAACACTCATTGAACAAAATGTATGGGCAGATTTCTCTTAGTCTATGGAATTTCCATGTCCCCTGTTTTAAGTGTTGTGTACTGCCTAACTAAATCCTGAAGTTTGGCTTGAAATGATAGGGCTGGGGAGATTGTTTTGTTTTTGTTTTTGTTTTTTGTAGGTCTGGTCCAGTGCCTAACTGCCTGATTATAGACCCACTAGAAAGCAGGGCATTTCTGTGGGCTACAGCTTGGATCCTTTGTTACCCATGACCCAGAACCCTGTAACTGCCACAAGGACATAATAACAGCTAACACTGATCAGTCACTTATTGCCACATACTGTTGCAAACACTTTACACATATTACATCATTTAATACTACTAGCAGCAATGTTATGACATTGGCACCACTACTATCTGCATCATATCTAGTGAAGAAACTGAGGCACAGAGAGGATGAGCAACTTGTTCCAGGTCATACAGCTCATCATTGGCAGAGTGGCCCAGTCTGTGCTTTCGACTAGTGCTTTCACACTTTAACATGTGCACAAATCTCCTGAGGAGCTTGTTAAAAATCAGGCTTTGATTCAGTGAGTCTGGGTGGGGCCCATGATTCTGAAATTCTAACAAGTTCCCAGGTGATGTTAATGCTGCTGATTCACTTACCAGACTTGTGTACAAAGCTCTAAACCACTATTATTCCCAAGTTTATGGGGTTGCTATCAACAAGTTTAACTGATACCCCAAACTTCATAATTTTTATCATTTGTACCTTTTACTGGAAACAGCTACCTCCACAGATGCCAGTTGCAAGTTTATGCTAAAGGAACGATTCACTGCCTGCCATATTGCCTTGCAGATTTAAGGATTCCATTAAGATCTGTTGAATGAATGAATGGATAATTTTAGTTTTTCCTAATAAATGTAATTTTGCACTGTATAAGGAAATCTTTTTACAATTTCCTTGAAGACCCAAATGGATCATATTTCAGGAGTTTTAAAATTATTTCATAATACAACAAGAAACATTTTATTATAAGATTCCCAGATCAGATAGAAAACATGAGCTTGATATTCATGGTACTGCTCCTATTTTAGAATTCATTCAATTAATTTTACCTATGTTGCCTTCTCAACTCTAAATTAATTCAAATTGCAAATACTCAGATACTTTTATTTTTTTTTCCTCTGGCATAAGGATTTAAGAGACCTACTCAAAGTAATCCAGATACTTAGATATAATTTATTTATACCTGTGCCAGTTTGAAAGTGTATTTGTCCCAGAAAATCATGTTCCTAAAGCTAATCCATTCCTGTGGGTATAAGCCTATTATAAGTATGGCCTTTTGATTAGGTTGCTTCAGTTAAGGCATGGCCCAGGGTGGGCCTTAATCCTCTTACTGGAGTCCTTTATAAGTGGAATGAATATATTGAGAGAAAGTAATGGCAACAAGAAGCTGAATGCAGTGAAACCCGAAAGAGAAGGGAGAGACCAGCAGACGCCACCATGTGCCTTGCCATGTGACAGAGGAGTCCAGGATTGCTGGCAACCAGTCTTCAGGGAGAAAGCATTGCCTGATGATGCATTGATTTGGATATTTTCCTCAGCATCAAAAGTGTAAACTTGTAAGCCAATAAATTCCCACTGTTAAAAGCCAATCCAGGGAAGTGGACTTGGCCCAGTGGATAGGGCATCCGTCTACCACATGGGAGGCCCGTGGTTCAAACCGCAGGCCTCCTTGACCCGTGTGGAGCTGGCCCATGTGCAGTGCTGATGTGCATAAGGAGTGCCGTGCAACGCAGGGGTGTCCCTCGCGTAGGGGAGCCCCACACGCAAGGAGTGCACCCCGTAAGGAGAGCCGCCCAGTGCGAAAGAAAGTTCAGCCTGTCCAGGAATGGCGCTGCAAATACGGAGAGCTGACACAACAAGATGACGCAACAAAAAGAAACACAGATTCCCATGTTGCTGACAACAGGAGCGGACAAAGAACATGCAGCAAATGGACACAGAGAGCAGACATAAAGGGATTGAGGGGAAAGGGGAGAGAGAAAAAAAAAAGCCAAACCATCCATTTTATGGAATCTGCTTTCAGCAGCCTAGCAAACTAGGCTATTAATATAACCTACTAAAAACCAAACTCATTTGTACTGTAATTTTTTCAAAAGAATATGATTCATAAATTTCTTGTTTCTGATGAAATAAGCATGATAAAGATTTTTTTAAATGTACTGAATTATTTATTTTTCCAGTAGCTTAAAATCCCAGTGTTCTCTAAGGAGAGTGCTTTAATGACATTTTATTATATTTATTGACCTCTGAATGTGAAAATGATCGATTGTATTAATTTCTTATTAACTTGACTAATTTCATTTCTGCTTGTTAATTTAATGAATGATGTTTATCTTGTGACTGGCTCCTATATAATATACAATGCATTTCTTCCATGTGGCAGTGAGGTATTTTAATATCACCGTGGTGATCTGACAGTCTCTTGGTAAACTGGCTGTCAGTCCATGATGTGTCAAAGTGTTTCTCTTCATGATTCAATTTTATAAACTTGATTTCTGATCTACGTTCATTAATTAAGTACAATGTCTTGGATGTTTGCTTTGTCTCATAAAATGATGTTTTCATGCATTATTTATATACACCTATGTACCACTTATCTTTTCCTAATTATTTTCTTTATGGATTTAGTGACTAGGGAAACCTACCAAGTTAACAGACCCATTATTCTTTGGGTGCTAGCCAGTTGGATAAACTGAATTTTCAAGAAGTCAGTTGATCCATTGTTTCTTTTAGCAAGCTGAACAAAGAAGTGTTTTTTTATAGAGTAGATTTCCCTTTCTAAATAGCTTTCCTCATTCAACAACCCAAACAATAAATGACTTTGACATATTGAATTGTGAGTGTTGCTACCTGGACCATATAAAAGCTGTTTTCCCAGCTGAGTGGGGAAGTCTTACAGACTTCATGGGTGAGAACATCATCTAAATGAGAGGTGGCAAAACAAATATTGGCCATAGCATTATGTGCAGTTAGCTGTTGCTGTGGCCATCTGCTGACTCCATTGCTTAGCATGGAATGGTTCCCCGTGCTCCATGGTCTCTTTTAATCTGGTGTCCATAGTAACCAAAGCATCACCAATCTCAAAGCAAGGACTAGCTGAATCCTACTCAATCAATGACTTATATTCTTAACAACTCTCCTAGGCTGAAGAGATCCAATGCCCAGGCAGAAATGGAAGTAATGTCTACATGCACATTTCAGTAACAATATTTTTTCTATTTTAAATGAGGGAAAAGAATTGCACATTTATTACAAATTAAGACTGTTGAAATAAATTGGACTTTCAATGGAAGTATTAAAATATTGTGGTGAAAAGCAGAGTTTTCAGAGTCAGGTAGCCCTGGGACTAAATCCTGGATCCATCACAGTAGCTAAGTGACCTTGGGCAAATTACTTAGCACCTCTGAGCCTGAATGTCCTTATCTGTAAAATATGATACAAGAAACACCGACCTCATAGGGTTTCTATGAAAATCAACTGAGAATGTGTGTGTAATGTGTTTAGCAGAGGCTCCACTAGGTACAGAGTAAGCACTCTGTATGTCAGCCATTCTTTCATTATTATTTTTTTAAAGCATGTTGTTAGCCAGCCTCCCCTGCCAACTTGTTTCTTTTTTTTTAAATTTCTATCCCCTTCCCTGCCCTCCCCCCCAGTTGTCTGCTCTCTGTGTTCATTCGTTGTGTGTTCTTCTATGTCCGTTTATATTCTTGTCAATGGCACCGGGAATCTGTGTCTCTTTTTGTTGTGTCATCTTGCTGCGTTGGCTCTCTGTGTGTCCAGTGCCACTCCTGGGCAGGCTGCACTTTTTCTGCTCTGGGCGGCTCTCCTTACTGGGCACACTCTTTGTGCATGGGGCTCCCCTATGCGGAGGACACCCCTGCATGGCATGGCACTCCTTGTGTGCATCAGCACTGTGCATAAGCCAGCTCATCACTCGGGTCAGGAGGCCCTGGGTTTGAACCTTGGACCTCCCATGTGGTAGGCAGATGCTGCTATCCATTGAGCCAAATCCGCTTCCCATCTTTTATTATTATTTTGAGTATTATTCTTATTAATGTAAAGTGACAATCTTCAGTGGTTAAATAAGATATATATGCTTTTCAGACATTCAGCCAGTCTGACTAATATTCTCTGGGGTGGTATTAAGAGCTGATCTGTCCCTGATTGCAATGGCGAAGCTGTGAGATCTTTACATAGAGCCCACAGAGGGCATGACGGACATAGCCACTGTTCTGCCCTGTGGGAGATTAAACTGAGCTTCCCAGAGAGGTTATGTTTCAAAGTATATTGACACTGGGCATCGCCCTGGAAACCCAAATCTGAGTGAACTATACTTTGAACACTGCTTCCTCCAGGGAAAGAGCCCTTCTCCCCACCCCCCCCCTTTTTTTTTTTCCAATTGTAGGCTCTTTGTGGTCATAATTAACCAAGGAGTTGGCTTTCCTGTGTCTCTGATTTGTACTACTTGGAGAAAATCACCTGATTGACTTTAAGCAACTTTGAGTTGCTCTGCAGGTGGGTTTAGCAGGTTTGTTTCTTGCACCCTTTCCCTCAGATTCTGAGTGGTAGATTCAGGGAGCTCTTCCTTGCTCTTAAGTTCTCTTTTCTGCTCCTAAAGATAATTTGCTTGCATGGCACTAATTCAGAATTTCAGACATTTGAATTTCAATTCCAGAGAAGTGACAATTTTAAATGAGTTTTCCTCAGCAAATGTTCCAGATCGTGTGCAATTGGTAGTTAGTTTCAGAGAAGCATTAATACCATTAAGCATTTCTTCAAGTGTTTCTTCATCTTTTGGATCAGCAATTATATTTTGGCCTTGCATTAATGCACTTCTTATTTATATTTTAATGTTATGTGGTGTAGACTGACTGTCAGTTTTACACGTTTAAATCCAATTTAGCTCTTTAACACCTACCTATGTTCATTTATAACATAATGCCCTTAATATTTACAACTTTACTGCTCTAATAACAAAGGTATAATTCTGACTTCGCCCTATTCCTAATCAGTGAAATGTCATGTACATTCCTTAGTTCTGCTTAAGATCTTTACTACCACCCTAATTGGGTCTAGGTCTTGGCTTTAGTCTCCATGTAGAGATGGTTCCCAAACTTGCCAGTATCAGAATCCCATGGTGGGGGGTGGGGTGCTTGTTAAAGCACTAATGGCTGGGCTCCACCACCGCCAGAGTTTCTGACTCAGTAGATCTGGAATAGGGCCAGAGAATTTGCATTTGTAATGAATTCCCAGGTGATCCTGATGTTGCAGGTCAGAGCATTATACTTTGAAAACCACTCCCTTAGATGATACCATAGCTGGCTTTGCACAGTGGCAGTGGGATGTAACCAAAGAGGTTACATCACAAATAATCACGAATAATCCAAGGAATGATTATTGCTAACAGACTATACCATAGTGAGATAGGGTTTACAGTGTGACTGGCACTATGATGAGCTTATTTAATCTCCATTTTAAGGTGAGAAAGTTGTGACTTAGAGAGCTTTAGTATCTTGCTTGTCATCATACAGCTGGTGAAGTAATGGAACCCACATCTGTCAGATTATACAGAGCTTCTTAACATTGAGTACTACATATTGCATGATTTCATTTATATAAAATGTAAATATAAATCAATTTATAAAGATGAAAGGAGATTAGTGGTTATGTAGATCTGAGGAAGGAATGCTAAAGGTTGTCTAGTCTTTCTTTTTGGAGTAATGAAATTGTCCTAAAATTTTTAAGATGATGAATGTACAATGTTGTGATTATACTGAAAGCCATTGATTATACATTTCAGATAGAACAGCCAGAATCAGCAGCTAGGTACAGTGGGGGAAGCATAGAGAGATTGAAAGGTGAGGAATTTTCTTGTTTGTCTGTTTTTCATTTATTATTATTGAAATAATGAAAATGCACTAATAATGATTGAAGTGATGAATGCACAACTATGTGATTATAGCAAATACCACTGATCATATGCTTTGTATGAATTATATGTTTATTAATATGTATCAATAAAATTGACTTGTTAAAAAAATTTGATGTCAGATAATTCCTCTGCAGGTTTTTCTCCTAAAATACACACTGTCGAGAGAGTGTGCTTGTACTCCCAAGTTATTTAGAAGAATAGCTTGAACTTGATCCTATCATACTCATGAGGTTTCTGAAAACTCACTTTAAATTAAATTAAAATGACAGTACAGGAAGGTACAGTACATTTGTTTCAAAATTCCAGAAACCTGTGAGTCTCAGCTTCTAGGATCACTGGAAAAGTTCAGGAATTAGAAGTTCCCATTATAATTGTTGGTAGTGGGGGTGTGAGACAGGGCTGAAAATAGAAGAATTAGTTGCAATTTTGATAGAGTGGTTAGACTCCTGGTTCTTTTCCCAAACTCAGGCAGCTAGATAATGGTCTTGGTCCAGGTTTTCCAAAAGCTGACCCTGAGATATGTATTCACATGTAAGTAATTTATTAAGAACATGATCTCTGGAGAAACCAGTAAGGGACTGGGGGAAGCAGTGAAAGGGAGGACCAAGGACAGGTGTATTTTTAGGCAGTCTCTGCCTCTGTCTCATCCTGCAGAGGAGCACTGGAGAGTAAATTATGTCTCAGTTTGTCTCCAGCTGGGGAGAAATGTGTAATTTTCCAAGTACTTCCTGGCTCTGTTGACATCCCATCAAAGTGGCTCTAGTTGCAGGTGAGAGCTTTAGAAGCAAAGCACATGGACACTGCAGGATGGATTTACTGAACCAATAAGAAGCAAAGGAAAGCATTTAGTGGGAATAGTCACCATTTTCCTACATGGGCCCTCTGCTCAGCAAAGCAGAAGCCTCAAGGTCCTATTTCTTGACAGGTTGAATTAGAGAAACTCTTGGCTCTGAGAACGAATGCGCAGTCAAGGGCAGAGATGAAGTACCTCATTGAAAACGGTAGGATTTCATGACAGTTTTACATGCTTATTAGTGAGTCCCTCCCTTCCCTGCCCAGCCTCTTCCTCAACCCAACACCCAGAACACTGACAGCCCCACTCATCCACCAAGCAGACAAAAGGGGAATCTGTGGTAGTCAGGTAGACTCAAGAGAAAAGAACCACAGAGGCTGATATCTGAAGCCCCACCTCCAAATGTAAAAGTGGTATACTGCCTTGTCACGCTACATGAAAGACCACCAATTGGCTAGCACTCTCTAACACCCAGAGTACCTGACGTGCTTTTTAGCGTGACTTAAATAGGAAGTGTCAGTCAAAAGACTTTTGAAGAAAGCATCCGATGTTAAAGGCAGCAGTCATAGCAAAATAAACAAATAGAAAAATGGAACTTGGAGGAAACATAATACTGGGAGCTGAAGAAAATTTCCCAAATGCCCAAATCTATAATTAATATTATCAGAGAGAAATGCAATCACATGCATGAAATAGAAGCAGGATATTATTTGAAGAAACATCCAGAGAACTGAAAAAGAGCTCTTAGGTTGGGGAGCAGGTGTAGCTCAGTGGTTGAGCACCTGTTTAACATGTATGAGGTCCCAGGTTCAATCCCTGGTACCTCTTGTAGCAGTTTGATATTATTGAAGAATTCCTAAAAGAAATATTGGATTATGTTTGTAAACTGATCTTTTCCTCTGGGCATATTAGATTATATTGTATTCATAGGTTTCCTTGATTAAAAAATCAGGTAAAACTCTTGTGCCAGTAGGGCATTGAGTCCCCACCCTTTGGTGGGTGGGGACTCACAGATGAAAGGCATGGCAAAGGACAGAGTTAAGGGTTTTTAATGTCGGACTTTGATGCTGAAGCCTTAAGCTGGAGCCCCAGGAAGGGAGGAACCCAGGAAGCCTGAACCCTAGCACACATTGGCAGCCATCTTGCTCCAATACATGAAAATAGACTTTGGTGAGGGAAGTAACTTATGCTTTATGGCCTGATATCTGTAAGCTCCAATCCCCAAATAAATACCCTTTATAAAAACCAACCAATTTCTGGTATTTTGCATCAGCAACCCTTTGGCTGACTAATACAGAATTTGGTACCAGAAGTGGGGTAGTGCTTTTGCAATTACCAAAATGCTGGAATGGTTTTATAAATGGGTAAGTGGTACTTTTTGGAGGAATTGTGAGATGCTTGGAAGAAGAGACTGTTGATAGCAACATGGATGCTCAAGAGATTTTTTATGATGCCTCAGAAGTAAATGATGAAACTATTATGGGAAAATGGAGAAAAGGCAATCTGTGTTTAAAAATTGCAGAGAATTTAGCAAGATCAACTCCTGGTGTTTTTTAGAAGGCAGAATTCAGAAATGGTGAGCCTGGGCATTTAGCTGAAGAAATTTCCAAAGTAAACCCAGAGAATGAGGCTTGGCTTCTGCTTGCAGTTTATGCCAAAATGCTAGACAAGAGAGATATGCTAAGGACTGAACTGTTGGGCACAAAAAAAACAGGAACTGATTCTGGAAATTCCAAGCGTCTGGAAATCAAGTTCCTGGATGAAAGGGCTCTACTAGAGGACTTAACTAAACTTAGAACTTGTAAATCAGGATTGAAGATGCAGTTATGTCAGAAAGACTTGTGGAAAGTCTTACTGTCTGATGGCTTGGACCCCTGCTTCCTGCATGCTAAATCAACAGACTTTTTGAGAGAGCTGTATGAACAAAACCACTGTAGGCCTGGAATAAAAGAGACATGGAAAGGAGAGACTGAAGGGGAAACGACTTCAAGAGGAAAACCATGGAGGCTGAGATCTGGAATTAAGACATCATCTAGGGCCAAGAAAGAAACCCCACCCTTGTGTACAGAGAGGGTGAATTTGCCCCAGCAGTTGAAGAGTGTGGATGTTCCCACCCAATATTCTGGGAGAGTTGTGCCACCCCAGGGTACAGAGAGGGTAGAACACATTCCTCAAGGGTTAGGGCAGGTAAGGTCAGCACCCCGCAGGTCTGAGAGGGGTGGACCTGTCCAGCATGGATTAGGGAAGGCCAGGTGGTCAACTCGTTGCTCTGAATGGGTTGAGCCTGTTTGCCAAAAGTTAGGGGAAATGTTGTCTTCACGTCACTGTACAAGGGGGGTTAAGACTCTAACCCAAAGATTGGGTAAGGTGTGACAATCACCCAAAACTCTTGGAGGGAGAGGTCTGGAGCTTGGTCAACACCCAGATGCTTGATGAGGGTAAAACCAAGAAAATGACCATTGAGCAAGCCTGTGAAAAGGGTGGGTTCCCATAACGCCCCAAGGAGAAGAGACCATCTTCTTAAGAATGACTCCCAGACTTTGAAATAGAACAAAGGATTCCCTTCAGGTCTACTGAACTGTAGAAAAAACTTAACTCATGTTTCCCTCCCAATTTCTCCTTATTGTAATGAAAATGTTTATCCTTTTTCTGTCCATTTGTGTATTGGAAGCAGATAAATTGTTTTTGTAATTTCAGAGGTCTACATCCAGGTGGGACTTTGCCTGAAGACAAACTGTATTTCTTTAAATTAATTGTGATATGATTTAGTACTTGCATTGTTACTGATTTAAGGTTTTTTAAAAATATTGTAATGTCTTTTTGACCTTCTAAAAATTTCCTAGAAATTAAAAATACTGTACCAGAATTTTAAAAATTCAATCGAATGAATATTAAGCTGAGGAAATGTCTCTGAAAGTTCAACCAAAATAAACCAGAGACTCATAAAAAAAAAGACTAAGATAATTAGAGGAAGTCCAACTTCTCTTTAGTAGTCAGTGCCCCAACAAGAGAGAACAAAGTAAATGAAATGGAACAAATTCTGGGAAAACAAAAAACCTCGAGAATATTTTTCTCAGGTGAAAAACATGAGTTGCCAGATTTAAGGGGACCACTAGCATGTTGGATGGAAAAAGAATAAAGAAGAGATTCTAAAACTTTCTAGGAAATAAAACTGAAGCAAAACAGATTCCATTCAGGGATTAGCAATGGATTTTTCATAGCAACTGAAGAGCTACAAGACAAGGGAGCATGACCGTCAAAATTCACAGAGAAAATTATTTTCAACTAGAATTCTATTGCAGCCAGAGTGTAGAAAATATATCTTTATGTATGCAGGGCATCAAAAATTATTAAAACCCTTTTTTGGTTCATCAAAAAGAGGCAATGAACCAAAAAATAAGAAAATATGGGATAACAGAAACTGGGGCTCCAATGCAGGAGAATCATAGGAAACATCCTGAGTGGTGGTGAAGGGAAGCCTTGAAAGCAGCCAATCAGTGTTGAAGCAGACCTATAGTCAGGATGTTGTCATGGGAAATAAATGGGATTGAAGGATTACTGATACTTCAATATCTCTTCAAGTTAGATATTATGATGATTTGGCTATACCTAAAAGAATCTTAGAGGTCTGTCAGAGGGATTTGGGGATGAATTTGTTATAGGTATGCTGAAAGCCAAATAACCATGGAAAATTAAAGGCAATTATTAATGCTGAGGGGGGCAAAATGTAGAAGGAAAAGCAAATGGTAACCATTGCACATGATATTGTTTACTGAATATTGATTCAGCCAAATAAATATTGTTTTGGCCAAGAATGTGATTTATCTATTTTGGACGGATGATAAAGAACTATGTTTGGAGAGAACATATGAGAACAAAGCCCTCATCTTCCATGTTAGAAGATTAATAGGTCATGTCTAAATTGGAAAAAAATCAAGGAGATATTTAAGGATGTCATTTAGAAATATTAAGATAAGTAGCTAGAAAAACAGAGGTAAAATGTTTTGCCTCAGAGGATTTTTTTAAAAAATATTTATTTATTATTATTATTTTTAATTACATTAAAAAAAATATATGAGGTCCCATTCAACCCTACCGCCCCCGCCCCCCACTCCCCCCACGGCAACACTCTCTCCCATCATCGTGATACATCCATTGCACCTGGTAAGTTCATCTCTGAGCATCACTGCACCCCATAGTCAATGGTCCACATCATAGCCCAGACTCTCTCACGTTCCATCCAGTGGGCCCTGGGGGGATCTACAGTGTCCCGTAATTGTCCGTGAAGCACTATCCAGGACAACTCCACGTCCCGAAAATGCCTCCACATCTCATCTCTTCCTCCCGTTCCCCACACCCAGCAGCCCCCATGGCTACCGTTCCCACACCCATTCCACATTTTCTCTGTGGACATTGGATTGGTTGTGTCCATTGCACACCTATGTCAAGTGAGGGCTTAGATTGCACATGGGTACTGGATGCACTCTTCCCGCTTCTAGTTGTAGACACTCTAGGCTCCATGTTGTGGTGGTTGACCTTCTTCAACTCCATGTTAGCTGAGTGGAGTAAGTCCAATAAGTCAAAGTGTAGGAGCTGAAGTCTGTTGAGGCTCTGGGCCTGGGTGTCATATTATCAGTCCAGAGATTCAAATCCCCTACATATATCTTAAACCCAGCACCAACTACAATTCCAATAAAGTAGCATGCAAGTCTTGTGAAAAGAGATCCCCTCTGAGTCCATTTCCATCACGCAGAAACACCAGCTCCAAAGAAGGGCCATCTGTCATGGCAGTGAACCCCTTCTGCCATGACCATAGAACCCGTGGGTCTCTTTATCCCTCAAAAGAACCAATACCTGGGGTTGTATCTACCTTATCTGTCTCTTAGACTCTGTTCAGTTGTACATAGGGATATTCCTTCTGACAACCTCCAGACTCTTTTTTAGAGACTCACAGCCTTGTAATCTCATTTCTCCTTTCCATTTCCCCCTTACATTAGGTCAAACCGCTTCCCGAAGTCATGTTATTATATGTAGACAGGTATATTCTGCTGTTCCGCATTGAATCTTTAATTCAAGGTCATTTTCTAGTTGCTTCTTCAGCTGGTATGTGGTAGTGATCCCTCGGTGCCAGGGAGGCTCACCCCCGGGTGTCGTGTCCCACGCTGGGGGGAATGCATCACATCTACACGCTGAGTTTGGCTGTGAGAGTGGCCACATTTGAGTAACATGAAGGCTGTCAGGAGGAAACCCCCAGGCACAATGCTACTCTAGGCCTTGTTCTTATTGCAGGTGCATAGGCTCAAAAGTGTAGCCATTAGTATCAAGAGCCCACTGTTGGGCCCTCCTTCCTTCCTGGTTCTTGCCGTTGCACCTGGAGGATTGCCGCTGCTCTCCCAGGGCCCACAACAGTGACCCCCCGGCCAGGGGCCCAGTACCCCCCCAGCTGTTGTTTTTAATTGTTTCCACTATGAATATATATAGACATTACCATATACCCTGGGCATATGCCCTGTATAACTCCCTATCAACCATATATATCCTGTCAATAACATCCCATATCAGTATTCCTCCGCTGCCATTGTTGAACCACTCTGTGATCCAAAACTTCCTGTAAAGTGAATCCCAACATAATGTCAGCTTCAGAAGAGTCTTAGAGCACCAAAATTCATATATACAATATACAGTATTTCCCCAGATCCACCATAAAACCTTTTCCCTTCCACAGCAATAATCTTTTAACTTATTCATATCATATTTCCTGAAACTGATGTACAGATTCCGAAACTATAGTTTTCAAACAAGGTAACATTTGTGCTTACTATGTGGTCCATACTTTAGGTTGTACAGTTTTCTAAATTTTTTAGTTATCCTATGTTTTGTCTTATGGTTTTCATTATTAGTCTGTCGTCCCCTATATGTTTTTGGTGTAATATTAGCTGTTTTATATTCATCCTCGTGTACTCTCACATAACTCCTCTTTTGCCCCCTTATTTACCTTTGTTCCATCCATTGCACGTCCATTTTCCCCTCCCCTTAGGGCCCACAACGCCTGCCAATCTAATGCCCTGGGAGCCGTCCTTTCTCACGAGAGATACAGTTCTCTCTATTCGACGGCATTAGTCTTCCCCAGGATATGGGTCCACCCCACCCAATGGTAGAACCCACCTTGGCAAAATGAGCCTTCAGCTATTCCCTCCGGAGTCCGTCCCGCATCAGACCATACCCCCTGAGCGTCCTAACCAGGTAACCCTCCTACTTATACTTTGATACGTTTTACTCAACATTTAGTTCTCAATGAACTTCTGGCACTCTCCCATGTTTGTATGTTGCCCCTCCCTCCCACCTATTTCTTGGACCATATTACCCCTCTTCCCATCCCCAGCCCCCCTCAAACCCAGAAAACCCCAACCGAAGGTAACCCCTTGCCCCCATTTTGTCCCTTCTTTGTGCTCATACTTACCCCCAGCTCATCACAGATTCCACCCCTACAGACATTAACTCACAGCCTTCCTCCACCCCCCGATTTCCAGTAAGCCACTTTTCCAGACTCTAGCTCTCTGTGCCTCAGAGGATTTGGAAGGTGAATGGGGAGAGGTGAAGCAGTAGCCTATTATTTTAAGGAATTCTTGACTTTTTAAACTACGTAGCTGTATTTTTGCAAAATATGATAAAATAAATATGAACTTTTTTTAACCTAACATTACCTGTTCTTTTTGGCTATGAATTTTCAATATTACATTCTTCACATTTACCCTATTCCTGCCCAACAATTTAAAATGTTCTTGGATAAATTTATAGAATGTGAGCTAATAAAAGAAATCATGCAGCCATTTGTAGATAAATTTTGTCAAGAAAAATTTATCCATCAGAAAGATGGTTTGATATATCCTTTATATTCTTCTAAATCATAATAAAGACTTAATAATGACATTTTATTAGTTTGAATGGTCAAATAACTATGCCAATTTGAATCTTCATATGGTTTAATTTAAATAGAAGTGCCTTCCTTAGTAAAGTATTGAGTAAAATAATTAGGATCAGAACTACATCTATTTGGCTTCTACCCTAGGAAGAGGGAGAGCAGTCCTATTTAAAATAATTAGAAGTGAAAAGGTAGAAAATTAAAGAATGCAATAAAAACTGGTTGAATCATTATGTTAAAGCAGAACAATAAAAAAGGTTTTTAAAATATAATAAACTTTTAAAAGAAGTTTTAGATGACAGAGAAGTTATATCGAAAGTATGAGGGATTCCCATATAGCCCACCACCCCCCCTCTCATATCTTCCCCAATTAATAATATCTTAAAATTGTGTGGTACATTTGTTACAATTGATGAATAAACATTGAAGCACTGCTACTAACCAAGGTCTGTAGTTTACATTGTGGTTTACACTAATTCCAATGCCCTAAAAATGCCCTACGTTCTACCTATAATTCCCTCTCCTCCCCTCCCTTCGAACCTCTAGTAACCACCATCTTCATATCAATGTTATGTGTTCTTCCATTACTACAATATTAATAAGTTTACTTTGTTCATGGTTGCATTCCCCCCTTAGGTTTGGTCGTTCCTCAACCTTGAGAACTTTGGGATGGTGATACCCGCTCTGCTTCAGATTGAAAGGGGGCTTAGATCTAATGCGGCAGATGGAAGGAGCTGCTTTGCATGTAGTTGTGGATACTCTCTGTTCTTTAGAATGGGGTTGTCCATCATCATCATTTTGTTAGTTGTCCCGGGTAAATCTGATGAACTGGAGAGTAGGTGTTGGCTGCAACTCTGCTGTAATTAAGGACTCAACTGGCATATGAACAGACTGAAGATTTAAGTCTCTGAGACATCTATTTGACAGGTATAGTGCTAATTATAGGCTCAAATAAAAGGGATAGAAAAATCCTGTGTAGGGAAATTAAAAATGAGTGTAACTCTGCTACATTGGGGAAATAGGTTGTGATATATTTCAAGATAAGGCCCACTGACAGGGTACTGATTTCAAGAGACTGTATGCCTTGCCTATAGTGTCTGGATGGCTCTAGAGCCCTCAGGAGCACACCTATGTGAGGGTCTCTCTCTTTGAGGAGGAAAAGCAGGCTTAGTTAAAATAATTAAAAGTGAAAAGATAGATGAGTAAAGAATACAATAAAGACTGGTTGAACCATTTTTTGTAAAGCAGAACAAGAAAAACAGTTTTTCATGGATGTGGCTCTGAGATGCCCCAAGATCCTGAGATGCATCCAAGTCATTGCAACCAATAGTAACTAATAATTATATACATTTTTACATATACTGTCCCATTTAATCCTAAAAATATCTCTTCAAATTAGATATATTACTACTTTTATTTTCCAGTATAAAAAATAGAAAACATTGTAGAAAGGTTAAATAATTTTCCCGAGGTTATATGGTTGATAAAGTAGGATAATGGTAACATTTATTGCCCAAACAAGAATACTTTGGAAAGGCACAACCCAGTTGGGAATCTAAGACAACAGAAGTAAACCCAGATTTACCTATGGGTCCCAATCGATAAGGGACTGAGCTTACTCTAATGGACAAGTCCTTCTCCAAAGCCCTGCTCTTTTTATTGCTTTGGAATTTGAATACCATTAGTGCTCAACAAAATTCCCTGTTCTCTAAATATACCAATAAGCATTGGCTGAATGGCAAATAATTGTGTCTATTAGTTGAGAGAACCATCAAGGGTGTGGGCAGAGCTTCTAAATCAGTCCTGGGTATTCAGAACTGAATTATTTGCTCACTCTCACCCCAGACTCAATACAGTAGCTTGAAATCTCAAAGAGGGGAGTTGTCTAGAATGAATTCAGGTACAGTTCCTGAATTGAATATGGTAAGAGACCTGGTAGTGAGATATTGGAGACAAGGATTGATGGGTAAGTGCAAGGATTTCTGAGGAGTCGATGGCAAGTTATGAGATAAGACATTATGCAGAAGGTTTCTGATACCACATTTATTCCCTAAGTTTCTTTTTATAATTAGAGAAGTTGTGGGTTTACAGAAAGATAATGTATAAAATATAGTATTCCCATTTACTACCCTAGTATTACACCTTGCAAAGGTGAAGTACATTTGTTAAAATTGATGAAAACACATTTTTATAATTGTCCTATTAGTTAAAGTCCATGGTTTAAGTTAGGGTGCACTGTTTGTGCAGTGTAGTTCCATGGATTTTTTCAAATTTTTTACCCTAGTAACTTATATGTAACCTAAAATTTTCCCTTTGAACAACATTCAAATATGTAATTCAGTGCTGTTTATTACATTCATAATGCTGTGCTACCATCACCACCACCCATTACTGAAACTTGTCCATCATCTCAAATAGAAACTCTATATTTTAAGCCTTAACTCCCAATTCCCTACCTCCACCCTGTCCCCTGGTAATATGTTCTAGATCCTGATACATTGTGTTTAATTATTCTAATTTTTTCCTACAGTAAGTTCATACAAAATTTGTCCTTTTGTGTCTGGCTTATTTCACTCACTGCCATGTCTTCAAGGTTCATCCATGTTGTTGCATGTATCAGAACTTTATTCCTTTTCATGGCTGAATAACAATCCATTGTGTGTGGATACCCAATTTTGTGTATCCATCCATTGGTTGGTGAACACTTGGGTTGCTTCCATCTTTTGGCAATTATGAATCATGCTGCTATGAACATCTGTGTGTAAATATCTGTTTGAGGCCCTGCTTTCAAATCTTTTGAGAATATACCTTGAAGTGGGTTTGCTGGGTCATATGGTAATTCTATTCTTAATTATAATTTATACAGGTAATTATAACTTTCTGAGGAACTGCCAAACCGTTTTCCACAGTGGCTGCACCATTTTACATTGCTACGAACAATGAAGGAGTGTCCCTATCTCTCCACATCCTCTCTGAAACTGTAATTTTCCATTTTTTAAATAGTAGCCATTCTAGTGGATGTGAAATGTAATGTCATTGTTTTGATTTGCATTACTGTGACTTTGTACTAAATTTTAAGATCAGTAAGTGTAAGTCCTCAAAGTTTGATTTTATTTTTTGAGATAATTTGTGCTCAGGGCCACTTATCATTCCATACAAATTTGATGATTGGCTTTTCCATTTCTGCAACAAAGTTTGTTGAAATTTTGATTGGGATTGCTTTTAATCTATAAATCACTTTGGGTAGAATTGACATCTTAAAAATATTTAGTCTTCCAATACATGAACATGGTCTTTTTTATATCAATTAGCAATGTTTTGTAATTTGCTGTTGTACATTGTCATTTACATTCTTGGTGAGAGTTACTCCCAGATATTTGATTCTTTTACTTTCTATTCTAAATGGGTTATTTTCTTGAGTTCTTCTTCAGATTGTTCATTATTGGTGTATAGAAATACTACTGATTTGGGGGTGTTGATCTTATAACCTGACACTTTACTGAATTCATTCATTCACTCAGAAGCTTTATTGTTAATTGTTCAGAATTTTCTCTTATATAGGGTCATTGCCATCTGCAAATTGGGAATGTTTTACTCCTTCCTTTTAAGTTTGGATACCTTTTATTTCTTTTTCTTGCCTTTTTGCTCTGGCTAGAACTTCCAGTATAATGTTGAATAATGATGGTAGCAGTGGGCATCCTTGTCCTCTTCCTGATCTTAAAGGAAAAACTTTCAGTCTTTCACCATTAAGTAAGATGTTAGCTGCGTGTTTTTTGATATGCCCTTTATCACATTGAGTAAGTTTACTTATATTCCTTATTTTCTTTGTGCTTATTTCAGGAAGGGATTTTGTCAAGTGACTTTTTTGCATCATTTGAGATGATCATGTGGGCTTTTCCTGTTCATTCTGTTAATGTGGTGCATTACATTAATTGGTTTTCTTATGTTGAATTACACTTGATCAATTCCATTGACCATGGTGTAGTATTCTTTTAATGTGTTGTTGGATTCAGTTTGCTAGTATACTGTTGAGGCTTTTTGCATTGATAATCATAAAAAATATTGGCCTGTGATTTTTTTATTTTCTTGTGATACCTTTATCTGGCTTTGGTATGACAGTAAGGTTGGCCTTGTAGAATGAGTTAGCGAGTATTCCCTCTTCTTCAGTTTTTCCCAGGAGACTGACACTATCTCTTTCCAGGGTGTTACGCTGCTAGACTTAAGGCAGGTAAGCCTTAGCTACAGGCCATCTTCTTCAATTGTTTCTCACACTGCGTTGGTTGTCTCAAGCTGCTTTTGACTGCAGGGAAAATTCTGGGAGGGGGCACACAAGAGAGGACTTCCCAACTCAGTCTTTCCCAGTCACAAGGGGATCACTGGAATGGGAATGAGGGAGAGTACAGAAAGGGGACTAGGAGCTTCTTCCTCGGCTCCCCACTTTGACCTGCCCAGAAAATGCTGCCCTTCAGCTGTTCTCTGTAGCTCTGAGAAGGCAAACCATCTTTAGGTCTCTTTCACCACCTTTCTCTGGGGCAGGTTGAAACAATGGTTAGTCTTAGAGCTGGACCCCCAGTGTTCTGAAGTAGCTATCAAAATCCATGATTAGCGATAGGCCTGTGTCTACCCTGGATCTTGGGGAAGTGGATTTTTATTTCCCTTTCTGGCACCAAAAGCTATACCAGGGGCCAGACTCCACTGCTGCCTGCCTTGGGAATGGGGGATAGACACCAGCAACTGCCTGCAGAGAGAATAATTTACTGGTATTTACCGTAATTTACCAGCCTCTTCTCTTCCTCCCACTCTTCCCTGGATGTTGTACTGTGTTCTCCTGGGTTCTGGAGTTTCAAAATAGTTGGTTCAGGCACGTACTGTCTCTTTAATAGTAGTTCTGGTGGAGGGACTGATTCCTGGAGCTTCCTACTCTACTAACTTCCCACAGTCCTGTGACCCTCAATTTATTTTGCTATTTTTCTTTTTTTAAGGATATTTAATTAATTAATTAATTAACTTCTCCCCACCCCCTTGTTGTTTATGTGTGCTGTGTCTGTTCACCTTCTTTGTTCTTTAAGAGGCACTGGGACCTGAGCCCAGGACCTCCGACGTGGGAGGGAGGTGCCTAATTGCTTAAGCCACCTCCATTCCCTGCTTTTTGTTGTCTCTCATTGTGTTTTTCTTCTTGTGTCTCTTGTTGTGTCATCATCTTGTGTCAGATTGCTGCACATGCCCATCACACCAGTTCACTGTCTTCTTTAGGAGGCACTGGGAACCAAACCATGGACCTCCCATGTGGTAGGTGGGAGCCCAGTCACTTGAGTCACATCTGCTTCCTGCTATTTTTCTTAATACCTTTTTTATTCTTTCCCATGTCCTTTCCCTGGCATTCTTGGCTGTTCTTTTGGGTGTACTGTTCTCTACACATATTATGGGTGTTTTCATCCTACATGTTTCCAAGGAAGTCTTTCCTGCAGCATAACTGAAGCAATTCTGAGTTCTTAATCTGTAATACTTTTTAACTACTACAGCACCTTCCTGGCAAACAGAAGAATCTCAATCCATATTAATGGAGTGAATAAATGAATGCAGCTAAACTGCTTTTAATTTCATGCAATCAAAAGACTCCCTTTATTTGAGGCTCAAGTATATACCCTCAAGGAGGGAGAACCCATATTTTAAAATGAGCTTTTTATGGGTGCCTTCCTAAATATGTTTTAGCTATTATGGATCTGACAGATGAGCCACTTTGGATTAGATATTTGTTGGACAGGATGCTGAGTTTGTCATAAATATTGCTGTATTTTCACTCACAATCAGCCTCTTGACAGCCAAAGGATGGTAAAATTTTGCCACTTTTATATTACAAAATGGAAAACATATCCAGCTTGTGACAGGCCAAAACGATCCACTTAGGCATTTCTGTGCTGATAAACAGAACTCTCTGATTTTTATCATTAAAGATACCTTTTAGAAAACTATGATTTTGGACTTGATAGACCTAGACTCTTATGCAATTACTAGAGTTTCTTTTGTTTGCTTTGAAGGGCTTATGACCATTTGTTTTCTGTTTTAGCTGTAAAGAAGAACGAATTTAATGTAGAAAACTGTCACTTTAATGTATATTAAAATATTGTTCCCTGAAGAGTTTTTTTAATTAAGTACCTATGGGTCATATATGTGTCAGAGTAGAAGAGAAAAAGCCAGTTGTCAATAAATATGCTTTTACTATAGCTAAGAAATAAATACCTAATGGGGAAGTGCATGTGGCTCAAGCAGTTGAGCACCTGCCCACCACATGAGAGGTCCCGGGTTTGGTTCCTGGTGCCTCCTAAAGAAGACAAGCAAGACAGCGAGCTGACTCGATGGGCTGGCGCAGTGAGCTGGCGCAACAAGATGACGCAGTGAGGACACACAATGAGAGATACAACATGTAGGGAACAGAGGTGGCTCAAGCTATTGGGCGCCTCCTTCCCACATGGGAGGTCCAGGGTTCCTGGTGCCTCCTAAAAAGGAGACAAGCAGACACAGAGAGAACACAACAGATAGATGCAGAGAGCAGATAGTGAGCACAAACTATGGGGGGGGGGGAATAAAAATAAATCTTTAAAATAAATAAATACCTAATGTGGCAGTTCGAGATTATTTATGAATCCCAAAAAGAGAAAGATTATGTTTGTTAACTAATCTATTCCTCTGACTGTGATACCCTTTGATTGTATTAGATTCACCTGAGATGTCTTTGACTTACCTGTTAAGATTAGGGTTTTGATTTGACCACTTCAGTAAGGCATGCCTCAGGTTGAGTCCCTGTCCACTTGTTGGATGTATATAAATGAACACTCACTGAAGAAGACACATGGGAAGAGAGAGAGTGCCATAGATGCCAGAGAAGAGAACTTTGTTATGTGACAGAAAGGAGAGGGCTCTAACAGCAAAAACCCTTGGGAGAGATGGGCCATTTGCCTGATAGCCTGCAGAGGAGAGACCATTCTGCTTCCAGCAAGAGATCAGAGACCATCTTGCTTCGACATGTGGCAACTGACTTTGGTGAGAGAGCATCCTTGAGCTGGACTCTTTAGGGCCTTGTAACTGTAAGCTTTTACCCCAAATAAATACTCTTTATAAAAGCCAACAGGTTTCTGGTACTTTGCATCAGTATCCCTTTGGAAAACTAATACACTTAATAACGTTGCCCTTCCCATAATAAACATATTCCTAAAGAGAAAATTAAATCAGAAGTTAAAAGAAAAACTGGACCCTCAGAATTTTTGCCACAGCACACTATGACAATATAATATGTCTCTTCATCTTATATAACATAGCTTTTTAAATTAACAAGTAGCACACTGCACAGCTCTTTCTGGTTTATGCCGTTGAATGTTTTCTAACCAGAAGCTAGCCTTCAGTAGCTCTGGCAGTCAGAAAAAATTCCCAGTTCGTCTCTCTGGTGCAGGTGACCTCCAAAAGATTCTAACTAAAGGAGTGGGTCAAATGGCCTTTAACGTTTAATTTTCAAGCTTGAGGCATTTTATGTTTTCCATTAGGCAAGCTGTGTTCTTGTCCTGATGGACCAAATTTGGATCAAAGGCAGAACAATATTGCTTTGATTTCTTTTACTGTCAGTAAGTTTGTTCTAGAGAGTTCAGGTCAAAAGTGGTACTTTCTAAGTACTCCCTTGTTCTGAAATTCTGTTCTCTGGAGTAAGATTTCTGATTTCAGTGTGTCTGTTCTGCCTTCTGAATTTCAATTGCCAGGGAGTTCTGTCTTCGTCCTCTGCAGTTTCTTATTGCAGGGTGTTTAGTGTAGATTTTCTTTTAATTACCCGCTTTGTATAATCTGTGCTTCTTGTATTTGTGGATTCGTGTCTTTCATCAGTCCTGCAAAATTCTCAACCATTATCTCTTCAAAGATTGCCTCTTCATTTTTAACAGCTTTATTTAGATATAATTCATATGCCATGTAATTCACCCATTTAAAGTTTACAATTCACAGGGTTATGCAACCATCACCAAAATAAATTTTTAAAATATTTTTATCACCTCAGTAGCCATTAGTAGTCATTCCCCCTTTCTTCCCAATCCATTCCCCCCTGCTACCCTAGACAACCACTAATCTACTTGCTATTCTAAGGTTTTCAGTAATATTCTATTTTGAAGTTTTGGCTGTTGTGAGTAATGTTGCTGGAACATTCATATTTAGATTTCTGTGTGGACATATGGTTTCATTTTCTTGGATATATTCCTCAGAGTTGAATTGCCAGGTGTGGTGGTTTGAAGCTTTGTGGATCCCCCCCCCCAACATGTTCTTAGGTCTAATTAATTCCTGTATTTGGGAACCCATTGTAAGAATGACCTTTGAATGAGGCTAATTCAATTAAGGTGTGACCCACCTCATTCAGTATGGGTTATGGGTGTTAATCCTATTACTGGAGTCCTTTATATTACCTAAGAGAATGAAATTAAGATGAAGATAGAAAAAGCTACAGAAAGCAAAAAAACTGAAATGAAACCTGGAAGAGAAGGGAGAGATGAAGAGACAAGGTCATGTGCCTTGCCATGCAACAGAGGAAACAAGGATCACCAGCAGCCAGCCTCTGAACACCACGGTCTTCATAGAGAAAGCATAACCTTGATTTGGACATTTTCCCAGCCTCAAAATTGTGAGTGAATAAATTCCCATTGTTTAAGCCCACTCATTGAGTAGCCTAGGAAACTAAAATATCAATCATATGATAACTCTATGTTTAATATTTTGAGGGCTTTCTAGTCTGTTGTCCAAAGTGGCTGCACCATTTTATATTCTGATCAGCAATGTATGAGGATTCCCTTTTCTCTACAGCCTCACTAAAACTTGTTATTATCAGACTTTTTGATTATCACCATCTTAAGTGGGTATGAATTGATATCAAATTGTGGTTTTGATGTGCATTTCCCTGATGACTAGTGATGTTGAGCATTTTTCATGCACTTAATAGCCGTTTGTACATCTTTAGAGAAATGTCTATTCAGTTCCTCACACTTTTTAAAAATGGGTTATTTGTCTTTTTATTATTCAGTTGTAATAGTTCTTTATATGTTCTGGATACAAGTTCTTTATAAGGTATATGATTTGCAAATATTTTCTCCTATTCTGTGAGTTATCTTTTCACTTTCTTGATGGTTCTATGAAGCTCAAAGGTTTTAAATTTGATGAAGTGCAATTCGTCTACTTGTTTTCTTTTGTTGTTTTTCTTCTGGTGCCGTATCTAAGAAGGCTTTGCCTAACTTAAGTTCATGATCTTCTCCATTTCTTACATCAGTGCTTCTCTACATTGTCTGCACATTTGAATCATCTCGGGAGCTTTTGAATTCCTGAAGCCCAGGCCAGAGTCTAAACCAATTAAATCAGAATCTGCTGAGGTTGAACTAAGACATAAATATTTTTAAAGTTCTTCAGGTGATTCCAGTGTTCAACAAGGGTTGAAAATCATTGCTGTTATGTATCCTGGGATTTAAAACAGACATATATCTTTTTATTGTTTCATATTGCTTATCCTCTCACATTTTCTATTTACTTGTTTCTGTGTACTACACTGTAGGTAATTTCTTCAGATCTATCTTCCAGTTCACTTATTCTTTTTGAGCTATGCTTAATTTGTTGTTTAACTCACCCATTGAGGGTTTTTATTTCATTTTTCAAAACAATTTATTGAAGTATATCATTCATACATGAACATACATAAACAATAAGTGTATAGTAAAAGTTATGAAATTACAAAACAAATCATGCATAACATCATACAGGGCTCCCATATATCACATCACCACAAATACATTGCATTGTTCTGCAACATTTGTAATAAATTATGAAAGAGCATCATCAAAGTATTACAACTAACTATAGTCCATTACTTACATTTGGTGTATTTTTTCCTCCACTATTGAGTTTTATAATTATCAATTTTATTTTTCTTTTCTGTAAGTTTCAGATGGTCTTTCTCATGATTTCACACGTTTTGTGATTTTTATTTTCCAAAATATGTAATGCATGTTTTATTTTGTATTCTGTGTATGATAACTTTAATATTAGAAATCCTTGGTGGTTTAATATTCTTGTTTATTTTTTCTGCTGACTGTTACTCATGGTGGCTAGTTTCCTCAAGTCTTTGATCTTTGACCATGAGCTCTTATTTGGCTGATGTTAGTTCGTGGTACCTAAATTGAGGATACTTCCCCAGAGAAGAGATTTGTGTTTGTTCCTCCTGGGAGCCAGGGATACTATCAGCCTAGGACCACTTTAGCCTTCTTCCTGGGCCTCAGCTTGATTCAGGGGATACCACCATTTACCCTTAAAGCTGCCTTACTTATCGCATATCAAATTTTTGTTTTGTTTTGTTTTGTTTTAGGAACTCTTGGGGTTTTCTCTTACTTTCTTTGAGCCTAACTTTGCATTAGTGAATAAGTTTTAAAAGGCTATGCAGTATTTCATCAATTATAAGAGTCTGTCAATTGTAATATGCATTATTTTGTGTACCATTAAGAGGGAGAATAACTGTCAAACGACACAATGGTTTTATCACTTAGAATTTTATATATATTGAAATGTCTAGTTAGACATTTAGACAATGATTTTTATCATATATCACTCCTGTGTATATCTCAAAGAAAAATATAAGCAAAAAAATTGGCTTAGATATATTTTTTAAAGATTTCTTTCTTTCTTTATCTCCCCTTTCCCCCACCCCACCCCAATTGTCTGTTCTCTGTGTCTACTTGCTGCGTCTTCTTCTTTGTCCGCTTCTGTTTTTGTCAGCAGCACAGAAATCTGTGTCTCTTTTTTGTTGTTGTTGTGTCATCTTGTTGTGTCAGCTCTCCATGTGGGCGGCGCCATTCCTGGGCAGGCTGCACTTTCTTTTGTGCTGGGTGGCTCTCCTTACGGGGTGCACTCCTTGCACATGGGGCTCCCCTACGCAGGGGACACCCCTGTGTGGCAGAGCACTCCTTGTGTGCATCAGCACTGCGCATGGCCAGCTCCACACGGTTCAAGGAGGTCCGAGGTTTGAACCGTGGACCTCCCATGTGGTAGATGGACGCCCTAACCACTGGGCCAAGTCCGCTTCCCAGGCTTAGATATTTGTAAAACTTTTTTTTACATTCAGACTTCTACAGTCCTGAATCACTTTCCCCTCAGGATCCCTGATGTCTGGGAATTTCCACACAGTATCAGCCTTTGTGCCATCAAAAGCACGGATGATACAGCATTTCTTAAAAGACCACTCCAGTTTGTCTCTGGCATTTTTTTCAAGTGTCTGACGCTCACTTTGGAGGTTTGGATGCACATGCAGACCATGCAAGCTATATCTTACTGCCTCGCAGTCAAATAATGATTTTGAGATGCATTCCAATTTCAGAGATGTGAGGATGTAAAAACAATGTGCATCTTGGAATTGATAAAATTATAGGAAAATACCCTTCTGAGTATCTAGACAAGTGCCACTCACAGTGTGGCTTGCAGACCAATGCCATTCTGAAAATTTGTTACTGGTCACAAAAATATAAGTACAGAAATTAAGAGCAAGCATTTAGATACCCTTCTAACATCATCCCCGAGTAATTCTTTGCCAATTAAATTTAATGATAAAAGATGGGGGCTTCTATTTTGTATGTCTTTTATTTTGTTTTTCTGATAATTTATCTGTATGTTGTTTTACAAAATTATCAGTCCATGCTGGATTAAAAATAAAAAGAAACGAGAAAGCCTGGTCCTTCACCAGTGACAATTTGAGTAGCATTAATCCTAGTGTTTCTCAAATTTTGGCATCTATCAGAATCACCTGGAGGGCTTGTTAAACCATATGGGACTTGGCCTTTAGTAGCTCTGGGATGGGGAATGAGAATTCGCATTTCTAAGAAGTCCCAAGGTGATGCTGACGCAGCTGGGTCTAAGTGCCACATATTGAGCCTCTGCTTTAGACCACCTTACTCATTGCTGAAGATTTCCATCTTGGTTTTTAGGACAAGAAGTTCTGATGCTCTTTTGGAAAATTCCTGCTTCCAGTGATCATTCTTACTTTTCAGGAAGTTAGGATAACTTCTCTAAACCTCAGTTTGTTTAATCTCCTTTCCTTGGTCCACTGTTCAGAAAGCCATTAACTTTCAGAACTACCCAATCAGTGTAGTCTTCAGGGTATAATTGATTGTGTTTAATTAGATGTTCACACTCTTCTTAGAGGAACAAGATGTGCATTCTACTTTTCAAGTGAAGGGGTGCCATGATTGGGTGTAAATAAGCTCTCACTTCTTCTGAGAATGCTAAGGACAACCTGTTGACAGCTTTCTAGAGTCCAATTTCTCAAGTGGCACAAATACCCAAGCTAACCCTTTCTAGTGGAATAAACCATACAGCCTACCTGACTTCTGAGATAAGTGTACTGCCTTGTTGAGAAGACTAGAGGAAGCTTCTTTATGAAAAATCTGTGTTGAGTGTCCACAGCATGCTTCCCGGCAACAACTATTGTTATCACTGTCATCTTGAAGAATGTGTATTGACCTCGGGGACCTTGACAAATGACGCTTAGGGGAAATTGATATATTTGAAGGAGGCAAATATATTACTCACTGGGGCCAAAGGCAAATACTACAAACCCTTGCAGTATCCACAGGCATCATCTATAGCCCTCTGAATATTAGACAACACCTGCCATGCTCTGAGATAATTAACATCTTCTTATCCCTGGTATTGTGACTTGCTAGGAATGTTATTAGAGCTCTAAACCAGTACTCCCCAAATTTATAATAAGCAACTAAGTGATGTCAGGGTTCCTGGCCTGAGGACAATACTCTGAGTGGCAAGATGCTCTTGAACCACCTGCTTTCGCAAGGTATTCTCCCTTGCAGACTAGCAAGTGGGACACTCGTAACCCTTCACCTAGGAGGCAAGCCTGGCCATTTAAAGAAGTCACTCCTTGCATGGTTTACTTAGTAAACATTCTATTTGCCCTGTGCACTGTGTTTACATTGGAAAGCACTCCTTTTATGTCTGTGTCCTTACAATCTTTTTATCATGGTCAGTAAAATTGTCAAATGTATCTTGGGGAGAGAGCTGTCAGGAAAGGCATACTGAAGGTAATTACATGTCATAATATCAGAGGAAAACCTCCATATCCCAAGGAAAAACATATGACAGATTCTGTTATATGCCAATTAATGCAGTCTTCAGCAGGCCATGGTTTTCAATTATAAACTTCAACTTCTGAACATTGGTCAGTGGTGTGTGAGATGATTTGTGCTTTAATAAATGATAATTTCATTGCCTGATCTGGTCTTGGATGAAACAGCAATGACGAGAGATCATATAATACCTATGTGCAGCCGTCACTGACAGTGATGTCCTAGTAAGCTTCTGTTCCTAAGGAGCAGACAAATTACAGCAAACGACAGGGATTATAAACAATAGAATCTATTTGGGTCTGAGGACGAAGGCTGGATTCCTTTCCTGGCAGAGTGTATCAGTTAACAATGCTTTTAGCTTCAAGTGATAGAGAATCTGATTCACAGAGGCATAAATAGATAGCAGTTGTTATTCTAACATATAAAGAAGTCTGGAATTAGGTGGTTCATAGTATTTGTTCAATGATTTGATGATGTCAGAACCAGTGTCTTTGTACTTCTTTGCCTTTCCTGCCAGCCTGTCACCTCATGGTTGCAGAATGGCCGTGGAAGCTGCACAAGGTATTTCGGAACTTAACAAGGAAGGAAAAGTTGTCAAAGAAATCTCGAGAAGATCTCTCTTTTTATCTTTTAGTACTGTCACCTGCCACACAAAGGAGGCTGAGAAAATTTTCAATCATCTGGGCTACCTTGAAAATATTGGAACTCCAGTAGGAAGAAAAAAAGGAGAAATGGATAGTGGGTAGAAAACCATATGTCACACTAAAAGTAACTAGCAGTAAAATTTTGCTGACTACTAGGACTAAAATTTTTTCTTTTCTTAGCAAAATTCAGTCTTTGTTATGAGGAAATTGGGTGTGTGTGCATGTGTGTTTGTGTGTGAATGTGGGTCGGTATTGAAAATAAGCAGAGGTCAAATAAACTTTCATCATCAAAGTTTCATTTCCTCTGAGTGAGATAACTATATACATGCTTAGTTTTGAAGATATAAATATCTAAATGACACAAATTTCACCTCAATTCAAAAGCAAAGGCAAACAGATATGACATTTCCATACAAAGCGTTTCATAAATTCAGCAACAGAATTTCTAAAATTTTAAGTATAAAACACATTATCCTGCAGAAAGTACAGATATTAAACAACTTATGTTCCCAGCTTAATGAATTCCTAATGATTTGGAAAGGAAACCCTGTGCTAATAGTTATAATTAGGATGCCTCTTGGGTCACTTTAAGATTCAGATCTTGATGAGAAACAATCAGTAAGGTCTTTGCATAAAGAATGAAGCAGCATGGAACCTGAAAAAAGGTATATTCATTTTTAAAATATCCTTTGGACATTTACTCTTTTTTTAATTAGAGAGGTGTGGGTTACAGAAAAATAATACATAAAATACAGGGTTCCCATATACCACCCTACTATTAACACCTTACTTTGGTGTAGTATATTTGTTAAAACTGATGAAAGCACATTTTTATAATTGTGCTATTAACTATAGTCCATGGTTTAACCTAGGGTTTGCTGTTTGTGTTGTGCAGTTTCAGTGATTTTTTTAAAAAAATTATTCTAGAAACATATATCAAACATAAAATTTCCCCTTTGGACCACATTCAATTATATAATTTAGTGCTATTAATTATGTTCACAGTGTTGTGCTATCATCACCACCATACATTATCAAAACGTTTTTCATAATCCTAAGTAGAAACTCTGTACACTATAAGTTCTACCACCACTCTGTCCCCTGGTAACCTATATTCTAGATTCTGACTCTATGAGATTGATTATTCTGATTAATTCATATCAGTGAGATCATATAATAGTTGTCCTTTTGTGTCTGGCTTATTTCAGTCAACATGGTGTATTCTAGATTCAACCTTGTCCCATGTATCAGGAATTCATTTATTTTCATGGCCTGAGTGTATATACCACATTTGTTTATCCATTCATTGGTTGATGGATACTTGGGTTGTTTTCATCTTTTGGCCGTAGTGAATAATGCCGCTGTGAACACTGGTGTGCAAATATTTCTGTTTGAGTCCCTGCTTTAATTCTTTTGGTTATATACCTAGAAGTGGTATAGCTAGGGAGCACATGGTAATTCTATACGTAACTTTCTAAGGAACTGTCAAACTGTCTTGCACAGTGGTTGCACCATTTTACATTCCTACTAGCAATAAAGATTGTTCCTATTTCTCCACATCCTCTCCAAAACTTTTAATTTTCATTTTTTTTAATAGTATCCATTCTAGTAGTTGTGAAATCGTAGCTCATTGTGGTTTTGATTTGCATTTCTCCAAAATTTAATGATGTTGAGCATGTTTTCATGTGCTTTTTTGCCATTTGTATATTGTCTTTGGAGAAATGTCTATTCAAGTCTGTTGCCTGTTTTATTTAAAGATGCATTGCTTGTCTTTTTATTGTTAAATTGTCCTTCTTCATATATTGTAGGATAGTAAGCCCTTATCAGATTTCCAAATATTTTCTCCCATTGTGTAGGTTGTCATTTTATTTTCATGATAAAATCCTGAGACACAAAAATTTTTTCTTTTTTTTTTTTGTCTTGGATGGAAAGTCTAAGATATCATTGCCTAAAACAAGGTCCTTAATATGCTTCCCTTCATTTTCTTCTAAGAGTTTGCTAGTTCTGTCTCTTATATTTAGGTCTTTAATCCATTCTGAGTTGGTTTTTATATATGGTGTGAGGTAGGGGTTTTCCTTCATTCTTTTACATATAGACATCCAGTTTTCCCAGCACCATTTGTTCAAGAGGCTATTCTTTCCTAATTGAGTGGGCCTGACACCCTGGTCAAAAATCAGTTGGCCATAAATGTGAAGGTTGATTTATGAACTCTCTATTTGATGGCATTGGTCTATATGTCTATCCTTTAGTCTGTACAATTCTGTTTTGATTACTTTGGCTTTGAAATAAGTTTTACATTCAAGAAGTGTGAATCCTCCAACTTGGTTCTTTTTCAAGATGGCTTTGGCTATTTGAGGACTCTTAACCTTCTATATAAATCTGATGATTAGCATTTCCATTTCTAAGAAGAAGATTGTTGGAATTTTGATAAGTATTGCATTGGATCTATAGATTGTTTTGGATAGAATTGACATCTTAACAATATTTAGTCTTCTAATCCATCATCATGGAATGCCCTTCCCATTTATTTAAGTCTTCTTTGATTTTTTAAAACAATGTTTTATAGTTTTCTGTGCACAAGTCCTTTACAGGATGTTGATCATTTAAATAATAAATATCTTCCTACTGATGTGACTATAGATTTGCTTTACATTTTTAGGTATGCTTCTGCATCAACTAGAGTTAGCTAGGCCTATATTAGATTTTAGAATTTTACACACCATTGAGACTGGTTATCTGTTTTGCTTTTATTTTTTATTTCATTTAGCCTCAATAAATAATTTAGAAACTGGGAGTTAACCCTTGTTTTGAAATTGAGGAAAAATTCATTTTTGGGGGGGAGGGGATGATGTATTTCTCTTTCTTGAATAAATAAATAGTATATGTGTTCAAAACCAGGCTTTTTGGCTGATTTATAACATTTTGAAGCTGATTTATAACATTTTGAAGGTGAATGCCTCATTTAATACTCTTTCTCTGTGCTTTCTGGCTGTGAATTAGCTCATATATTTTTATCTGTAGCCTAGTCACCAGATGAAAGGGAATGATGATTTCTGTTTTGCAGATTATAATATCTGGAGGAGTAAAAATGAGATAAAAGACAAATTTTAATTTATTTTTTTTTATCTACAGGAAATAGAAGTGTTTCACACACTCTCATAGAAAGTCTACTAGCAGATAGTGATTTTGAAAATATATGATGCAGGCTTATTTTGATTTCTGTTGAGTCAGAAGATTAGTTCTTACTAGAGAATTCCCTTTCTGCTTCCAAATGAAAGTATAAAGTAGCTGGTATCAGTGTATAAAGGATAGATAAGGCAGGGTCCTGGTGGAATTGTGTGGCAGATATACAAGCTAGTATTTCAGAGGAATTTGTGTATCTCAGAGTGACAGAAGTCACAGACCTTGGGAGATGTGTCCATTGCTGCCGAGTACTGTGTTCTTATTTCACATTGTTTCCCCTTCCCTTACTGACATACTTGTAGGTGCTGTTCCTCCATCTGTATTTGCACAGAGCATGGAATCTGCTTCCACCCACAGCACTTGGAAATTGAGTCCTGAGCTCTCCCAATGTTGAAAACTCTTTGAGGGCAGACCCATGACCTCAAACTCCAGAGGGCAAGGAGTGTGTCTCATCTCGTTCACCATTATTCTTGATGCCCCATATATTGGTGAATAAATGAATGAACCCACTGAGATTCTTATTTAAATTCCTCTTTCACTTTAAGATTCACAGACCTCTAAATTAAAAGATCTCATTGGAAAGTCGTGCCTGATTTTCATTATATTATTCAACTTGGGTTGAGAGAGTTTGTGGTATAACTTTGAAATGTACTTGAAATATCTTGACCTTTTATTTTGGAGTACAATGATCAGAGGGAATAAGATATGCAGCAGTAAAGCAAAGAAAAAAAGGTAGGGGTTGGGGAGAAAGAAAAAAGTGTTGAAGTTGATAGGTATGGGCACATTCAGGTTTTAAATTAACTTTACACATTGCTACCTAAGAAACATACAATAAAATGGGAAGCTCTGCTACTCTTTGGAGGTATTTTTTTAGCTCTACAAAATGAGGCTGTACTACTAAAAAGATGCCAGCTTCCCTGCTGGGCAGCCTGCCAACATTTCACTCAGGCACTGAGTTCTTTCTTAGATGCTTTGGCGTCTGTACCCTTCCTGCTGTTCCCTGCTTTGCCAAAGACTCAGCCTCCCTGAGCCATGTGAGAGCCTGCCCTTTTGTTGTACTTGAGTAGAGAATGTTTCCAACATTTCAACTGCACTTTTCCTGGTGAGCTGGAACAAGAGAAAAACAGTGTGACAACTGTGGGTCTCTCGAGCCAAAATGTAAGAGCTGTTTTGATGTTATGCTTCCCATCCTTGAAGTGAGTGGGCATCCCTCCAAGTCCTTCTGGCTTTGAAGTGGTATTCAGATCTGTCTTTGTCCTGAGAGATGCTGTGGGAGATTCTATAACTGTTTTAGCTTTGAAGCTCCTGTCATGAGTTACCTGGAGAACATTGTACCAGAGACACTTAAACTTGGTTACATTTTTCAGTTATCTATGGCTGCATAACAAAATACCTCAAAACCTAGTGGCTTATGTTTTGTTTATCATTATTGCTCAAAAGTCTACAGGTCATCTGGTTGTTTGGTTCATCATGGCCAGGCTCGATTGATCTTGGCTGGGCTTGTCTGTATTTCCACAGTTAGCTAAAAGGTTAGCTGATACTGGCTAATTTGTGATGGTGTCACTAATATGTCTTGCATTTGGTCATTTGTCACCTGGGTTGCTAGGAGTAACTGTGTTCCAAGAGTGGGGATGGAAGCATGAAAGGCCTCTTGAGGCTTAGGTTCATATTTGACATACCATGACTTCCAGTGCATTCTGTTGACCAAAGGAAGTCATATGGCTAGTTACAAAGGGTAGAGAACTAGACTCTACCTCTTGAGGAGAGAAACTACAAGGTAAAATTGCAAGGGTAAGGAAATGGAGAGGGAAAGACTTTGTGGCGGACTTTGCAATCTGTCGCTGCATGTGACATCATAGGCAGCATGACGTAGTGGGTTGTTCATGGATGTATGAATATGTGTTCTCAGGGTTTCAGACCTCTGGGAATTGTGGGAAGATGTGTGTGCAGGAGAAGCATGGGGCAGGTAATGAGGAGTTTTCCACACCCTTGCATATCCTTTGCCTCCAACATCTCTTCACTAGGGCTGTGTAAATAATCACAAAAAGCTCTCTTCACCTCACAAGTGTCATGGACCATTTAGCCCTGCCCCTGCCATAAGGCCAATACTAAGTATTAAATGTTTACAACTGCAAAGTGAGGACACGATAGATGTGGTGCCATTCACTATTGTGCTTTTACTATTTGCTGTTCAATAGCTTTTTGGTTGAAAAGCAAAAAAAAAAAAAAAAGGATGATTATTCAACCCAATTATCAAGCTATTATATTATATATTGAATACAGTTCCTGCCTTATGATTGAAGCACCATGACTTGATACCTGAGATTTCCCCCTCTAACCAATACAATTACACAGCCCACTTAGCAAATGTCCATAGTGTATGTATTTTGTATAGTCACTTCACTCTGACTTCATCTCCGTTATTGTACTCATTTTTATTTCCTGTGGTAGTCATCATGGCTCTAAGGCCCTAGATGACGTGCACGCCCCGTTCCTGGACTCCCCTCTCTGACCTCATCTCCCACCTCTCTCTCCTGTAGTCCCACTGTTCGGGGCACACTGGCCTCCCAGCTATTCCTCAAACACGTGGGCACACTCTCATATTAGGGCCTTTGCCTGAGGTGTTCCCTCAAATTAGAAAACTTCCCGTGAACATCACCTTGGCTAGCAATTTCACCTCCTTCAGGTCATTGTTCAGATGGTACCTTCTCAACAAGGCCTACACTGACCTTCCTATTTAATATGGCACATTGCTCCTCCCCATCCCCCCACAACATCCCAGTTCTCCTTCCCAGCTCTACATCTGCTTTCTTCCTTTAACACTGATCACTTTCTAATATACTAGTTAACTCACTTATAAAATTCACTGCGTATTGTCTGAACTTCCTTTTCCTGTGTGTTGGGGGTTCCCAAGACTATACCGTTTTTGATAATTTGCTAGGAGTACCCAGAATGAAGATGTACTCAGGACGATGATTTATTACAGCAAAGGATGAAAAGCAAGCAAAATCAAATCAACAAAGGGGGAAAAGTGCATGAAGTGAATTCTGGAGTAATCCAGACTCAAGCTTCCAAGGGTCCCCTCTCCCAGTGTAGGATGTGTTTAATTCCTCTAGTAACAAATTGTGACAACCTGTGGAATGTGCCTACCGGATAAATTCATAAGAGATGCAGTTCTCATAGATTTTGTTGGGGGCTGAATTCATAGACATCTTTTGACTATCACATAAAAAAATTCCAGACTACCAGAAGGAAAGAAGGGGTTCAGCATAAACAGTATTGTTTGTACAAAGTACAGGCACAGTGAGCCACTCTTAGTTACAATGGTAGCAGTCCTCTTGAAATTCAAGTACCCAGATCTTAGCCAAACTTGCAAGCAGTGTTATAGACCAGCGATATCGACCAGACTCGGACTCTGAATAAAGTTCCAATTGAGAGGCTTATTTGCCGCGCTGTGACTGCCTCGTCCTATGCAGAGGGGAGAGCAGCCCCGAGTCGCGGGGGGAGTTTGCTTATATAGGCTTTTAGGTTCAGGGCGGGGGGCAATAGCTCAGCAAGCAGGCATGTACAGAAGCAGGTGTTTGTGGTTAATCAAGCGCTGGGAATTCTCTCAGGGGAGATAAGCGGTTGGGGAGTTCTTGTTATTTACAAGGGTCTGGGTCAGGTTGGTCTTTTGGTAGGGGCTGACAACACTTTCTACAGGAGGAGGCCTTGAGATAAGGTTCTACAGTCAAGCAAGCTTGTTACAGAAGCGAGATATAGGCGGTTAGGGGGCTGTGGAATTTTCCTCTCCGGTGGGGGTGGTCACAGGCTCCTACTTCTCCACAGCAGGACTTTCTAATGACAACAGTCTCAGGACTGCTATGTTAACTCTTTTCTAAATACCCTGCACCACAATGCATCCCAGCAGCTAGAACAGTGCCTGGCCTATTGTAGGTGCTCAATAAACACTTGTTGAATGAATGGATGAAACCGTGGCCCTTGAATGGTCTTTGTCTATGGTAGAAATACCACACAAAGGAAGACCAATTTTCTGAGTTATCCCCATGAGGCTTTACCTGAACCAGCAAGCCCATATACTCCCACCCAGACATCTCCCTGTCCACGGGCAGAAACAAGTCCTGATCCGATTCTCTGATTCTTTCATATGTAAGTCTTTTCCCTCAAAGAGCATATAGGACAGGAGCTAGAAAAGCTCTTTTGCCTCAAGAGGCCTTTTGCCCAGGAGCAATATGTCCATATTAACTTAATTATTTGCTTTGTGAGGGTGCAGGTATCTTGATTCTGCTTTTCCTCGTCCTGCTTTTATTTTTCACCATCCCATAGTGCCTAGCACAATGCTAAGTAAATGTTATATTGTCTTTAGACATTTATTGACTGACTTGGACTGAAAACTGGCCTGGGTGGATCATTTGTTTTTACCAGTGTGGCTTGTTGTGACATTTGTGCCAGCTATGTCTTAGTTTCTTCCTTTAAAATGTTAATTGTAAAAGGGAGGAGTGACACATTAAAGGACTTTCCCCCATAGCCATGTGCATTTCCTTCTTTTTCTGTTTCCAGATCTTGAATCATTTTTCTTAGTGACTGTGTACGCTCTTCAGTTTATATTTTATCAGTGACTTTTTAGGCAGAAACCTCATTTTTCACTCCCTGCTCCCTCAGTAATAGAATGATTAAGCTAATTTCAAAACTCTTGTGTCAGGATTTCATCCCATCTGGAAAATCTATCTATTTCACCAGGGGTCCACTTATCATATTCTGAAACTTGACAAATGGATGGAATTAGGTGCTGAGATTCCACAAAATGCACCTGGCCCATATTTTGCATCTCCTTTAAGGCTGGCCTCAGCTCAAAAATTTATCGTAAGGGAAAAATATAGGTTTCCAAATGAATATCAAAGTGCCGTCTTAGAATATAAATCTTATATAACATTTGTCATTAAAATTAAGTTTTAATATAATTGCAAGAAAGTGAAATATCTTTCCTGCCATAGAATATGCTAGGTTGGCATCTTAATAACAATTTTAACTAATGCTGAGTCACTTTTGTATGAGGAGAACATTTTTCTGGATGGAAGGGGAGTTAAGAATCTATTCTTAGGGCAAATGAAAAATTATTGCACATCAAGATTCCCACCCAGACTGATCAGATGAATTAATATTTTGGCCAAGAAATGATAAATTCTGAGAGAGATAAACTGTCAGGGAGCATTCACCAGCAACTTTAACAAATGACTTGGTCTTGACAGAAATGTTTTAAATACAGCTGCTACCTGTTTTAAAGTATGTAATCATTTTGACAAAACTGGGTTAGCTTTTCCTGAAACTTTAAAAAAATCTGACATGAAAAAAAAGAATCATATGCCAAGATACTGCAGTATTGAGCTAGTGCTCTTGAGGGCAGTGACTTGGTTATTTTCTAGAACTGGTAGGGACCTTAACGAATGTCCATGCCACATTCTTCATTTTGTACATGAGAAACCTGAGGTTCAGGGAATTGTGATGACTCAATGAAGGTCACAAAGTAAACTAATGGGAGAGCACAGAAGAGAATTCAGGTCTTTTGACTTTTAGGTCACTGTACCATTCTGGTCAAAATTTATGTTCTAAGGCGATGGTTCTCAACTCCAGTGGGCCTGATAATCCCCTCGAGGGCTTCTTAGCACACAGATGGCCAGCCCTGTGGCAAAGTTTCGGGTTCCATAGGCCTGGGATGAGGCCCTAGAATTTACATTTCTATCAAGTTCCCAGATGATGTTGGTGGTGTTGGTGGACAAGGGATCACATTTTAAAAATCCCTGGTTCAAGGGGTAGAGGGGATAGTCAGAAACCTAGGAATAAATATGGAATTTTTTTTTGCAGGGGTTATGAATTGATAGGAACTAGTCTTGAGTAAATTTGTACTCAGGGAATGGAATGGTCTGTTAGTAATTCTACATTTCCTATTGCACTAGTATTTTTTTACTAGATAAAGTTTCTATTATCAAGTAATTTAGCACAAATGCCTCATTAATTTCTTACTTGACTCAGAATTAAGACCCATTGGTGGCCTGGAGAATGGGTAAAAGGGACTGCAGGAAACCAATGCCAAGGAAAAAGAAATCCCTACAAGGTATTTTAGAATAATTGTTAATTGTAAATATCTCTTCAGAATCCAAATTCTCAGCAGGAAGTCACCAAATTGCCTTTAGTCATCTTCAATTTCACCATCACACAGGGGAAAAAAGAGCCAGAAATGATGAGTGAAAACAAACAAACAAAAATTGGGTAATTGAATTTACAAAGGGATCTGAACAATATAAATACAAATAAATTAGAGAGAGAGAAATACATTACAGTTATGTATGGCAGTGGAAGGATAGAGAGTTTGAGAGGCGGCTACTAAGGGTTAAAGTTTTTTTTTTTGATTTTTGATTTTTAGTGTTTCTATTTCTGGAGTAATGGAAACAGTCTGATATTGATTGAGGTGATGAATACACAACTCTGTGATTATACCAAATGCCACTGATTTTACACTTTGGATGGACTGTATGGTTTATGAATATGTTTCAATGAAATATATTTGAAATAACAACAACAAAAAAAAGAGGATTTGCTTGGGTCAATTAACAAATTTTGTTGCCAGAAATGTGCTTGAAGTTTTCCTTGGTGGTATAGAATAGGAAGATTTCTTGATATTAAGATAAAATCTAAAAACTAAATTCTCACAAGTAGATGCTAAGCACCTCATTTCATTAACGTAAAGTTCATCTTCACTTATTTCTTGTTTTTATCTTTTTGCTGACATTTATTAACTAGTAACGTTAAAATGAATGCTTTGCAATGTTTTGGGACAAAATCCATAGGTAAATCGGTGGTAGGAGCCTTCTTTCTCACTACTCTCCAGTAACCTCTCACGTCTAGAAAGAAACATATCCGCCTGCTCAGAATACTCCTTTCACATTCCTAGAAAGAGAATAATTATTCCTTAATGGCCTGGACACTAAATCAAGGTTTTGGGAAAAGGGGAGAGAAAAAAGAGGGGGAGGGGAAAGAATCCAGAAGAACGTCTCGAGCTCACAATCGCTGCGTGCGCCTGACGTTCCTCGCGATGCAGCCAAAGTCCGTTACCCAGTCGGGTTTGAGCCGGCGCCCTGTGCCCGCCGCCCGGGTGACATGTCGCAAAAACCCCGACTTCGGGGCCGCCCCGGCTCCAAGGCCGAAAGGAAGAAGGACCGGGGCGGCGATCGCGAGAGCCAGGCCCCGAAAGTCGGTGTAGTCGAGGACGATGAGGTCCCGAGCATCTCCCATGGTGCCGTCGGCTGGCAGACGGCCCTGATCTCCCCGCCTGTCCCGGAGCCCAGGACCCAGAAGCAGCTGGACCTGAAAGTGGGCGAACTGGTTCAGTTCTTGCTGATAAAGGACCAGAAGAAGATTCCGATTAAGCGGACCGACATCCTGAAGCACGTCATCGGAGACTACTACAAGGACGTCTTCCCTGACCTCCTCAAACTCGCTGCCGAGCGCCTCCAGTACGTCTTTGGGTACAGGCTGGTGAAACTGGAGCCCAAGCACAACACTTATGTCTTGATCAACACTCTGGAGCCGGTGGAGGGGGATGCCGAGATGAAAGGCTCCCAGGACCAGCCCACCACCGGCCTTCTCATGATCATATTAGGGCTCATCTTTATGAAGGGCAACTGCATCAAGGAGTCCGAACTCTGGCGGTTTCTGCGTCGCTTAGGTGTGTACCCTACTAAGAAGCATTTGGTTTTTGGCGACCCCAAGAAACTCATTACCGGAGAGTTTGTGCGACAGCGTTATCTGAAGTACCAACGGTTACCCCACACTGATCCCGTCGATTATGAACTTGAGTGGGGCCCACGGAGCCACCTGGAAACCAGCAAGATGAAAGCTCTTAAGTTTGTCGCCAAAATTCATAACCAAGACCCCAGGGACTGGCCATCGCAATACCGTGAGGCTTTGGAGGATGAAGAGGTTAGGGCCAGACCCTGGTCCGTTACCCCAGATTTCTTCTGAAATCTGCGGGAGATTCAGAGGGGTTCCTAGGGGAAAAGGCTGGGGCCCAAAAGTAAAATGTTGAAGGGATGGAGATTTCAGTAGCTAAAATGCTTGAAAATTTAGGATATGCTTGCAAAGTTGTATTCTTTTAACATTCTGTTCGGATATTTGGTTCCAAATCCACATTTCTGAAGATTAGAAAAGGATATTAAAAATTGACTTGATTTGTTTTACTGCCTGTATTTTCTGGTATAAAATGTTTGCTAGCTTTGTAAAAACCTAATTGGAAAACTTTGTTCCATGATCTGAAACAGCTATGTAAGAACAAAATCAGTAAATTGCTTTGGTGTCCAGAAAATAAAAGCAAAGCAGCTATCGTCTGCTCTCTTTCTTAACTTCCAGTTTGTGGGGAAAAATAAAAATCTTTATAAATTAAAAATATACTTGCCTGTATTCTTTTTACCTTAAAATAACAATGTTATTTTTATGTATTTTTCTGTGTATATAAGCATTTTGCCTGGCTTTGAGCAATATACATATTGTATTTTCTATGAACAATTTTTTATCTTTTATATATTTATAGTTATTACTCAGCTCTGTTGGTATTCAGTTTTTATCTTTTTCCTTTTTTGCTATTATTGTTATTATAATAAATACTGTATTTTTTAAGAAAAGAAAAAACATGGATTCTGGAGCTTGAGAGAATGTTGGTATGTAAAAGGTTCTGAACAGCTGTGAGGGACAAAGGAATTGGAGAATGGGAGAGGGGTTTGAGAAGTATTATTGTAGCTTATTAACAGATTTCTATTACTGTACTTGAGAGACTTGAGTAAAGAAAGGAGCTGATTTTTTGATTATCTGTAACTGCTGAAGGAAATACTGCTCCAAGATTAGACCACATGAGTCCTTCAATTTATTACATTTATCCAAAGTACCTAAGATTCAATCTCTTCTCTAATAAAGTTTATTTACCAGAAGGAATAAAGAGAACGTATGGAAACTTAAATTTTCCAAGGAAATAGGGTGGATGGGATAAGAGGAGCACTACACATATCTATCAATTAACAAATATGTATAGGTATTTTGAAGCTCTGGCAGACAGTGAGATGGGAAAATTTCCCTACTGTTACAGAAGAGGTAAGGGCATGGAGGTCCAGGAGAGAACCTGAGATTGCAGACTTCATAAAAGGGAAAATTAACTGTGCCTAACAACAACAATAACAAAGGTAAAAACTCTGTCCTCTTTCCATTCTTGGGAAACTGAGTCCATCAGTCAACTACTGCTGCTGATCACCCCTAAACCTAGTAGCTTAAAATAACAACAGTCCTTTGTTTAGCTCAAAAATCTGCAATGTGTGGGGAGCCAGTATAGCTCAATGGTTGAGCACCTGCTTTGCATGAACGAGGTCTCAGGTTCAATCCCTGGTACCTCCTAAAAGAAAAAGCGGCAATGTGAGCTGTCTATAGGGATAAGAGGATTTTGCCCCCTTTCATCCCTATAGACAGTATGCTTAGACATTAGCAAAACTCCAGTCCCACAAACAACCATAGTTTCCCCCTCTTCTTTGAAAGTTTTTTAAACATTTCAATCACAGAGCTGTGAAAAATCAAGAATTAAATAAGAGGTGCAGAAGTTGCAAGTATTGATCAGTGACCTCTCCAGCCTTCAGTAGCCCTCCCCCACACACCAGGCAATTCACCAATTTTAGAACTTCATCTAATAGTAGTAGCCACAACATCTGTGATATATATTCTTTGCCTTATTTTGAGACAAGGATTTGGGAGCAAGTAGTTTATTTGGGAGGTGATCCCAGGAAGTACAGTGAGATGTGGTGAGGAAGTGAGACAGGAAAGGGAAGAAAGGCAATAAAAAGGGTATGTTAATGAGCCGGTTACCTCAGTGGACAGCTGGAGCCCCATCTTGCTGGGAACCTTTTTTCCTTTTTTAAAAAATATTAAATAATACAATGCTATATTGGTTTTTTAAAAATTTATTCCCCCCCCCCGAGTTGTTTGTGCTCACTGTCTGCTCCCTGTGTCCATCATTGTGTGCTCTCTGTGTCTGCTCATCTTCTCTTTAGGAGGCACCAGGAACCAAACCCGAACTTCCCAGTGGGAGAGAGGTGCTCAATCACTTGAGCCACCTCTGCTCCCTGCTTTGCTGTGTCTCTCATTGTGTTTTCTCTTTGTGTCTCCTTGTTGCAACAATTTGCCCCACCAGCACATCATGCCAGCTTGCTATCTTGCTTGTCTTCTCTAGGAGACACTGGGAACTGAACCTGGGACCTACCATGTGGTAGGTGGGCGCCCAAAGGCTTGAACTACATCTGCTTCCCATGGGAACTTTTGGTAGATGGTGTAGAACACACCTCCATGTTTTGCCCTAGGAGAAATTGGAAATAGGAGCACATCTCCACTAATTCCTGTCCCTCACCGGTTGAGAGCATCAACTCTGGCCCTCTCAGCCTACCTCATACCCTGCACAAGCACACTCATGCAGCCAGAACAAGGCTTCAGGCAGAACACCCAATCCTTTGCATTCTCTTTCCTATGATGAACCACACTGCTACTGATTCTGCCCAACGCAGAGAAGCAGAATGCTGATTTTCTTTTTCTTCTCTTCTCACATAGCACCTCTGTTCTTTGTCCATTTCCTCTGCTCCCTGGCTGTGATAGTTTCTTTTTGTTTGTTTGCTTTCCATCCCTTTTCTTCCATTGTTTGAGGTGCCTCTGCTTACTTATCTTACCATGATCTGTGACATATTCCATCCTTCCCATGGGTGTAAGCTTTTAGTCATCCACTCAGTTTGAACAAGAAGGGTAGGTCATGTGATCCTCTTCTGTTATGCAAAGTGTAAGAGTTCCCTGAATGGCAGAGGTCAAGGTAACAGTAGTTTTAGATAGGGTATGTAGGAAGGAGGTAAAGGAAAGGAATATATAAGCCAGTGTTTTCAAAGTGAAGGTCCCAGACCACCAGCATAGGTGGACTGCTTGATGCACATATGTACCAGGAGGCAATAGACTGAGTGGCTTCAGAGTGCAGGATTTGAGCCAGAGTGCCTGGGTTTGAATCTTAGCTCTATTAACTATAATATTTGTGTGACCTATGTCAAGTTGCCTGAGCCTCCTGTGCCTCATTTTCCTTACATCATAGGATTGTTGTGTGGATTAAATGAGGTAGAACATGAAATGCCTTTAGAATGGTGGCCAGCACACAGTAAGCATTCAATGTAAGTTGTATTTTTTTAATTACTCCTACTTCACATCTGAGAGATAGTCATAATTTCCAAGGATGAGGCCTTGAAATCTGCATTTCTCAACCAGCCCCCCTCATGTCATTCACCTTGACACTGTTCCAGACTGAGAGGCAAGGAGATCAGGTGATGTTAAGACAAAATTAATTACCACCGTTGATCAACAGAGTAACACCTCATTTCCCCAGCAACTTTGGGAAATGAGGAGTATCCTGTAAGTTAGTTCTCCAGATGGCTGTGACTTTTCTTTTTTTAATTACCCAATCTTAAAAGTTAAAACTTTATTTATCCATTCTGAACTCAAAACTGTATTACATGCTTACAAACAGCATTCTGGAAATAGTAGTGCTGGAACAATATTTTTGGGGTGACACAGTGTCATCATACAACCAGGAACATAGTAGATATTTACTTGCTATCTCACCTCACTGTGGTAGGTGCTGGGGATACAAAAATGAACAGGGACAAATACCTGCTTTCAAGAGGCTAACTGTCTAGTGGTGGAGAGGCCAGGAAATGGTGATGAAATAGTGAGAGAAGTGATAGAAGAGATGGGTGTTTTGAGCCTTATCACAGGGATGCCGCAGCAGCAATTAAAGTGGAAAGGTATCTCATCCTCATGAAGGACCCTCTGAAGGTTTGGATCTGCTAGTTTATAGCTCCTGTGTCTCCCTTTGCTGCCAATTCACACTCCTTGCTTCTGTCAGTTTGTCTGCCTTCAAATAACATTCCCATCTACATCTAATACTCTGCTTCCAATCTGCGGTGGGCTAGAAACCAGATATCCTGAACTTGCTGCCCTCTCAGAAAGGCCTTCTTTGACTTTGCTGTCTAAAACAACATAGTCCCCTGGCTCCCCAACACAACATACTCACACTCTGTAGCCCTTTACCCTGCTTGATTTTTTTTTGTGGCACTTATACTAACTGATATCATATGCTATATTTTGTTTATGTTTTATGGTCTGCCTTCATTAGAATGTAAGTACCAAAAGAGCAGGGACTCTGTTGGTTTAGTTCACCTCTGTATCCAGCACCTAGAACCAGGCCTGGTTCAAAGTAGGATTTTAATAAATATTTAGTGAATTAGTGATAATAATGGCAAGCACATTTCTTTTTCTTTATTTTTTTTTAATTGATGTATAACTTGCATACAGTAAAATGCACCTATCTTTAGCATTCATCTCAATGAGTAGTTCCCATATGTGTATGCAGACCAGGACATACAGCATTTTCATCACCCACCCAACGGGCTCCCTTGGACCCACTCTCAGTCAGTAACTCCTCCAAAAGGTATCACTCTTCTAACTTCTACCACCATTGATTAGCTTAGCCTATTCTTGGGCTTAATATAAATGGAATTATCTCATATGTGTTCTTCTATGTCAGCCTCCTTTTCTCAACATTATGTCTGTGCAATTCAAGCATGTTGTCATATGCAGCAGTAGTTCATGTTCTAGCATCACTTGTAATATTCATTGAGTGAATATGCTGCAGTCTGCAATGTGTTTTTCCATTCTACTCACATGTGGGTTGTTTCCAGGTTTTGGCTGTTATGGCAATGAGTTTGGAGAAAGATCCTGCAAAGCTCTGTGTGTAAAGGCCATGGATTTTATGGCAACTATTTTGGATGTTTTGCTTCATTACTCATTTATTCAGTCCAACTTTTCTGGAACTCTTCCCCCCTCTTCCTGTTCTTCAGGAGTCTGACTTATGCTTGGACTTGTTTTACTTGTCTGGAAGTGAATCAAATTTTCTAAGCACCTTGTTGGCCTGGTGGGGTAGAGCCACATTCCTGCTGTTTCATTCCAAGACATAGAAACAGAATACTGATTATCTATCCCTTCTGAAAACCTTCTCTTCCTCTTTTGTCCTTGGTTCTTGTTCACTTTCTACTAATTTCCTCCACTGACTGGGGGCACCTTTGGTCCAAGTATGTTTTTAAGCAGTGATTATCAAGTATGGCTGTGCGTTATAATCACTTAGGGACTTAAAAAAATATACCCATGCCTGGGCCCCACTAAAAGCAATTAAAATCAGAGTCTCTGGAGGTCGGAACTCGGTATTGGTATTTTTGTAAAGCTCCCCAGGCAATTCCAGTGGGCAACCAAGTTTGAGAACCATTGCATGACACATCTTATCCTAGGAAATAGTGCAAGTGAGCAACACCAACTCATCCTTTTTCCTCCCATTAGGCAGAAGCAATTTGTTTCCATGTAACTTACAAGGTGGTGTCATTTTGAATGCCATCAGCTTTATAAATCTCATGGAGCAATTTATATTAGAACTGCTTGAAAATCAGGAAGTCAAGGAAAGTGACTTTTTCTTCTACCATATTAGTCGCTCCATAGCGTCTGGAGCAGTATTAGTTCAAGTTTGGCTCATGAATTACAATTTAGATCCATCATTTAAGATCTAAGCTGTGTCAGGGACCCCTTGAATAGTGTGGAATGGGAACTTCTTAAAGACTATTATTTACGATTTTTTCTTTTTTAAATGGACACCAGGTATATACACAATTAGCTCCACCAGGTTGTAAGTATCATGAGGTCAGGATTCATTTCTTAATCCTAAATTTCCAAAACATCCAACAGTATTTTGTTCACGGCAAATAACAGTTACTGAGTGCTTTTTATTTGTCAGATAATATGCTCAGATAATATGCTCAGTCCTCATTCTAACAAGAGGCTGAGCACTTACGTACTATGCCCTATTCTAAGTTCTTTACGTGTATTCACTTATTTAATCCTCTCACCAGCCATATGAGCTTCATTATTCTCATTTTATGAATTAAGAAACTGAGGTATCATACCAAGGCTTACAGATGGTAACTTGTAGAGCTAGAATTCAAGAAGTTTGACCTCAGAGCCTATATCTTTACTATCTACTCCCCTCTTCAAATTTTAATGTGCACGTGAACCCCTTTGTTAAAATGCATATTCTGATATAGTAGGTCAGGGGTGAGGCCTAAAAGTCTACATTTTTCCAACAAGCTTCCAGGTTATACTGATGCTGCACGTTCATGGACTAACCTTTGAGTAACAAGGATATTATACCATGAGAGAGATAGTTTCTATTATTGTATCCATTTTTAGGTGATTTCTCTGAGGCTTCAAGAGGATAGTGATTTGGCAAGTTCCTCAAAGCAAATATACAGTGAAGCTGGAGTTAGAACATACACAATGGGATCTCAAAGCTGATTGCTTTACCACTCTGCTTGGGTAATGGCTTAGTAAATGGCTATTGAATGAATAAGTAAAATGACATTTAGGTCCTAGGTCTAACAGATCATCATTGTATAATCAAAGGTTAGACCGTAATGAGTAGAACCCAAATAATTATATATATATATATATATATATATATCTTTCACTTATACTTTTAAAGTCTTATAAAGGAATCTAACACCCTTTTCTTTACTAGGTTGTCCCACCCTTGCTGTTAGCATGGAACAAAAAGTAAACAGCTCAGCAAGATTTTGTTGGGCATCTTTTTCTTGGTGTCTGTTTATCATTGCCTTTGCTTTAGAAAAAGTAGTACAGACCTGGTATCCTGCCAATATGAATATTTTTGTTAAACTGGCTGAACAGCAATACTGGTAGATACAGAGGAAACTTTCATTCAGAAATATTGCCACTATTTAAGGTCTTGTCTTCAGCAAAGAGATTATTTTCATCTTTTTTTATTGAATTAAAGCAAATTTTTTCATCAGCAGTCTTGATCCATACTCAATGCAGTAATGTGGTGGATGAGATTCAGGATCCCATCCCATACCCCACCTCTCCCATACCCCTCATGGAGTACAGGACCTCTTAAGAACAAAGACTAACAGAGAAAAAGACTAGAATTAAATTTCATGCTCCTTGCCATAATTCAGCTATTACAGGTTTCACTCCCACCACTTTGGATAATGTTTCCAACCAAATAATGCATATATGTGACAATGAGGCTTTGCCTGGAAGAAAATTTATTTATTTATTAGATTATTATTAGAGGCACTTTTTGGTTCAGAGAACTGGAAAGAACAAAGTCTGTAATATAAAATATGTGACTCTATACAACAGAAATCAGAGGTGAAATCTTAATGTTTCTATATTGTTATGGGGTCCAATGTTAAGAAAAAGACTTGTCTCAGAGAAACAGAACCAATAGGATAGGTATGTGGGTAGCAATTTAGTTTTATGAATGGGCTTATATGATTGGGGGAGTGGCAACTTTGAAATCTGTAGGGCAGGCTACTGGATTGGAAACTCTGGCAAAAGGTGATGTTGCCACCTTGGGTCCAAAATCCATAAGGCAAACCGGCAGGCTAAACCTCAGGCAGGATTTTATGTTGTAGTCTTGAGGCAGAATTTTTTTTTAACAAATTTTATTGATACGTATTAATAAGGCATAAGTCCACCCAAAGTGTACAATTGATTGTTTTGGAATAACCACATAGTTGTGCATTCATCACTTTAGTCATTTTTAGAACATTTTCATTATTCCAGTAATAATAATAAACAAAAACCAAACAAACAAAACTCATCAATTCTCAATCTCTTTATGTTTCCCCTTTCATACATAGTGCTGTTCTGTTTCCTTCTCTCTAGTACATTTGTATTTGTATTTTGTAAAACAGTCTTATATATACAGTATCACCCATATTCATATTTCACATGAGGTTTCACTATCTTATTCAGTCCCATGTTACATTTTTTAGCTTTCCTTCTGTTAATATACATGTTCTTAGACTTCCCCTTTCAACCACTGTCATACCGATATGTGCTCACACCATTTCCGTTCATTTCCACAGATTTATAAACAACCTTTTAACCAATTCTGCACAGATTAACCCTCAGCTTCCATTCTCTACCCTTGTTCTATTTGCTAGTGACCTATATTCTAATTATTAACTCCACGAGTTTACACAAAATATTTAGCTCATAATAGCACAATTATACAGTATTCTTCTTTTTGTGTTTGACCTGCGTCACTCAACGTAATGACCTCCAGGTTCATCCATGTTGTCCATGTGCTTCACGATGTCATTTCTTCTTACTGCTACATATTATTCCATCATGTGTATACACCACAATTTGTTTATCCATTCATCAGCTGATGGACACCTGAGTTGTTTCCAACTCTTGGTAACCATGAATAACACTGCTATGAACTTCGGTGTGCAGATGTCTATTCATGTCACTGCTCTCAGTTCTTCTGGATATTTCTGGGTCACATGGCAAGTCTATATTCAAATTCCTGAGGAAATTTGAGGCAGAATTCTTTTTCTCCAGGCAACTTCAGTTCCTTCTCTTAAGGCTTCAACTGACTGGTTGGTGCCTACCCACATTATTGTGGGTTATCTCCTTTACTCAGTCAACTGATTGTAGATGTTAACCACATCTACAAAATACCTTCACAGCACCACCCAGATTAGTGTTCAATTGAATAACTGGGTACTGTAATCCAGTAAAGTTATCATGTAAGATTAACCTAGAAAGGACCTTTGGCTGGATTGTATTAACTAGCATTATTCTGAAGTTGTTATTTCTCCTAAGAAACGTCAATTATTTCCTACTTATTACAGTTGGAAATGAGAAACCAGATCTAGAGATTAGAGGATATATTCACTTCATTCATTCATTCATTTACTCAGTAAAGGTGGTTGAGTCCCACTGTGCTAGGTACTCTGGAAGTACCAAGGAGTATCAGATATGGTCCCTGCTCTCAAGGAGATCACAGACTTAGTGGGGATACAATACAAACAGGAAAGAAGCTAAAAGTAATAGATGGGTGTGTGATAAGGATGACACAATTGGTACAGTATCTTAGAGCAATGTTTCTCAGAGAGTGGTTGTTTGACTAGTGCACCAGCACCTCCTGGAAGCTTGTTCGAAATGCAGATTCTTGAGTCTCACTCCGGACATAGAGTCAGAAGCTCTGGGGATGGGGCCTGGGAATGTGCATTTTAATGAGCTCCTAATGTGTTTTGTGTGCACGTTAAAGTTTTTGAAGCATTGTTTTGAAATAGTACTTCTATAAGAGGAAGAACACTTTAAACTATTGCCCTCAAGAGCTGATAATTCAGGCAGCCGACTTGGCCCAGTGGTTAGGACATCCATCTACCACATGGGAGGTCCGTGGTTCAAACCCCGGGCCTCCTTGACCCGTGTGCAGCTGGCCCATGCACAGTGCTGATGCGCTCAAGGAGTGCTGTGCCACGCAGGGGTGTCCCCCGCATAGGGGAGCCCCACGCGCAAGGAGTGCGCCCCGTAAGGAGAGCCGCCCAGCGCGAAAGAAAGTGCAGCCTGTCCAGGAATGGTACCACACACACGGAGAGCTGACACAAGATGATGCAACAAAAAGAAACACAGATTCCCGGTGCCGCTGACAACAACAGAAGCAGACAAAGAAGAAGATGCAGCGAATAGACATAGAGAATAGACAACCGGGGTGGGGGGGGGGGGTTGGGTAAGGGGAGAGAAATAAATAAATCTTAAAAAAAAAGAGCTGATAATTCAAATGAAATTTGAATATGAAAAACCAAATGTGATATGGAACATTATAACAGCTGTGTCCTTGGGGAAAAACAGAAAAGGGAGTGAGGGTAAGAGAGAAATTTTGCCTGGGGGTAGGTGATGAGATCTGTGAATATTTCCTGGAGGGGATGTTGGAAGATAGGGAGATATATCCCTTAGGAATGCATTCGGCTGTATGTAAGAGAGACATGATTGAGAGTGGCTTAAAGAAGAGGGGTTGCCCTTTCTCACACATAAGGTAGTCTGGAGGTAGGTGGTCTCTAGTGCTGATTCAGGCATTCAAGGATGTCAAGGTTCTGGGTCAATGTCTCTGCAGTCCTCTTTGTTTCCCCTTTATAATCCCAAAATAGCTGCTGTAGCTCTGGGAACCACATCCTCATCCAACTGTATTCTAATGCAAAAAGCAGAGGAGCATGGGGTAAAGAATTCTCCTGCTTTTTTTATCAAGGAGGAAGATCTCTCCTAGAGACCTCATAGTAACCTCCTCTATACCTTACTGATCAAAACTGGGGCATACAAGAGCTGGTCCACATTTCATAAGTTCTAGGAATGTAAGCTTGATATCGGAATAGAATAGGGCTTCTGTGAACAAGTAACAAGTGCATTTAAGTTACAAAGCTTTGGGGGAAATCATAAACACTGTATGCCACAGGAGGATTTTAGTAGGTAGAATGGGGGTAAGGGCATTCCTGGGAGAAGGAAAGGTGTGGAAAAAAAGACTTGGGGGAAGCAGATGTGACTCAACTGATAGAGTGTCCGTCTACCATATAGGAGGTCCAGGTTCAAACCCAGGGCCTCCTGACCCGTGTGGTGAGCTGGCCCACGTGCAGTGCTGCTGCGCACAAGGAGTGCTGCCGTGTCATTCATGGGTGTCGCCCACATAGGGGAACCCCACATGCAAAGAGTGTACCCCACAAGGAGAGATGCCCCACGAGAGAAAAGAAGTGCAGCCTGCCCGGGAGTGGTGTCACACACACGGAGAGCTGATGCAGCAAGATGACCCAGCAAAGAGAGACACAGATTCCCAGTGCCCCGGACAAGAATGCAAGTGGACACAGAAGAACACACAGTGAATGGACAGAGAGAGCAGACAATGGGGGCGGGGGGGGGGGGGGGGCAGGGGAAGGGGAGAGAAATAAATAATATATCTTTAAAAAATAAAAAAGACTTGGAGGGTAAAATATGTTTAGAAAATCATTACAACATGAGTTTCACTGAAGCATAGGAATATTTCAAAGTATTTTTCAGCCTTTTAAAAAAGGCTGTGAGAGCATTTGTTCAGTTGGAATCATATGGAAGCCCAAACACAAAGGCGAGGAAAGTCAGATGTAGGGTTGGAGACCAGGAGCTTGTCTGCTCAGTTCCTGCCCCACCCCCCCAGCTGAAAAGGCTCCTTGAAGGCTAAACTGAAGAACAGTCCTTTAGAAACTGATCCTGCCATGCCAAAGGTTCTTTGGAGCCTTCTTCTTGCAAAAGACCACAGGACATTGGACAAGACCCCTCACTTTACCCAAGCTGGAATTTCACAGGTATGTATGAAAAATATTATGATCTATGCTCGTTTATTTGTTTGTTTTTATGGCATTGCTCTTTGCAATTACCACTGTAGCTCTGTGTCTCTTGATCCTATTCCTGACACAGAATTGCTAAAACAGAAATTGAGGAGAGTATTGTGGAAAAGCAGCCAAAAGAAAGGGAGCTTTAGTCCTGGGGAGAAGTGGTTTGCCTCTTTACCTCCTGCCCCTACCACCCAGGATTCCAAAACCCCATTTCCCTTTCTGTGGGGCCTTCTTCTCTCACTCTTGATTTCAGCGGCCCCAGACCAGCCTTTTAACTCTGACATCAGTGGGATTTGGTGAGGATGCTGGGTTCTTTCAAGGGATGTTTCATCCTCAATGTTCTGATTTGAAAAGATAATTGTGTAGAACAGTGTATGAAAGGAAACACTGGGATACAAGTCTTGTATATGGGATCCTAAGTTTGAATTAAAAAGAGCAGAATTAAAAGACTGAATAATAATTATAATTATTACCAAAAATTACCATTTATATAGCAATTTCATACAGATTCTCATTTGGGAGTATATCACATTCAGCCAGAGATCACTTTTGCTCCTTAATAACCTCCTCGATATGTTTCCTGACAGCATTGTCGGCAGAAAGCCCTTTACTTAGAGATGTAACCAGAATTTTCCTAAATTTAGCAGAATTGATGTAACACTGAGCTTCCCAAGTAAAGGAACATGGAGAGAGAGTAAATGAGACACTGAGGAAATATAAAATAGAATAAAAAATCATAATTCTTATTTTTTTTGTAAGGGCACTGACTCAGGTGAGGTTGTAATTTGGTTGAGCCAATTTATTTTTTGGTCATATGGTCCTAATTTGGCAGCATACTTTGTTATTAAACTTTTAAACTTATTCATTAAATACTCGTTCTTAGTGACAAGATATGCCCTTGATCCAGGAGGTGGAAAGGGAAGGTACACTGCAGGCTGTAATCTCTCCATGTCCTTGAGTTCAACCGTGTTGTCAGATTTTAAGACCATTTCCTCTTACTCAGTGGAAATTCCCTCTTATTCTATTTTCCCTAGAAATGGAAAAGAAAACAGCCTAAAATTCTACCTCTGTGCACTCAAAAGACTCTTATTTGCATCATCAACTCTTCTCCCTTCTTAGTCTCAATCTTTAAATAAGCTCTGCTCATTTCCCTTCTTCAGAGTAATCCTCGCCCTAGTTTCCCTGCACATTCAGGTGCTATAGTGATCTTCTGCTCGGACTTCGGATCTTTAGCACTGAGATATCTCACTACTGTAAGTGTGGTCCATGAACCAGGGACGACAGCATTACTTGGGCTTGTGAGAAATGCAAAAACTCGGGCCCCACCCCACACCTACTAAATCAGAGTTTGGATTTTAACAAGACTCTGGTGATTTGTGTGCACATTAAGGTTTGAGAAGCACTGTTCTTCTAAGAATAAAGCTTTTAAGATTTTGTTCACATTCAAATGCTTATCCTGTTGAAAGACTTGTGGTTCTCAGTTATATAGAGTTTTGTGGAATTTAAGATCATTCATCATTTAGTGTTTTGTTCTCTAATTCCACCTAGCCATACCTCAGTGTGAACTTCTCATCCCCATAAAAGAATGACACTTAGCCTTTGCTCACACTGTCTTCTACCTAGAATGCCTTTCCCTCTTAATTTTCTGCCAAACTGTATCTCTTCTTCCTTCAAGACTTAGCCAAGGAGACTGTGCTGGAGCACAGATTGGAAGGCATAAAGCAGGGAAGCACCCAAGAAAACAGGATACCAAATCCTCAGGAAATAAAGCCTAGTTTCTTCCTCTGTGTCTACAACCTCCTTGTCTGCCTTGTCTGAAATGTTCATTATTATTGACCAATTGGGTGATTCTGGAACACTGCTTTCGTTGGACCCAGTTTCCAGGGTGAAATGTATGGGATTCTCCAGAGAAAGAAGGCCCAAGGCAAGAGAGCGGTGACTCTTGAGGTCTTAGACATGAAAATACAACTACAACCAAAAGGATACACACATAGGTTTGGGTACTGGCTGCTGGGGAACAAAAATCCTGATAAAATAGAAAAGGTGGCAGATGTTCAGACCTGAGATGGATAATCAGTGAATTTGATTTACTCAGGTCCTTTCAGGTCTGGGGAAATGGGCATGAGCTCCAGAGTATGCATGGTCTTTCAAAAGCTGGGGCAAGTTCCAATGAGGTTCCAAAGATCTTTTAATCCAGTGTAGGCTGAATTTGAGGCACCACTCCAGCACAAATTCTTCCCTCCCCTACAGGTCTTATCTGATGCTGGCTCCCTTCCAGAATCAGAAATCCCAGCATTCCTGTGGCTGCCTTAATTCTCCATGTTTTAGGGAACTTGAAAATGGAGACACAACTGTTGGACTGATTAAGAGACCACAGCCAGTGCTGAGCAGCTCAGCTGCTTTCCTCAATACCTTCAGACCAGAGGTAACAGCCCTTGCGGACTGATAAGTGATATGCAGTCTACAGAACAATCATATGGTTTCTTGATGATTGTCTAACATTGAACCCCACATGCCTAACCTACAGAAGTGTCCATGACAAAACTGAGTCCCTTTTCATCACATGGACTCTCCTAGTACCTTCCTAGAATGACCAAAAGGGCTGAGGAAGTAGTGGCTCCTATCTTCTTTTATTCTTTGACCCTTAGCTCACTGCTTCTCAGCACTGTCCCCACAGATGACAACTGTGTTTCTGTCACATCAATAGTTTCTCCATTTCTTTTAAATTAAGATAATTTATATAAGAAAGTTTTAATTCAAGACTTCATTCTTTCCAAATTGGACCAACCTGGATTTGGATATATCGGTAACAAACTCCTTTGTCCATTTCCCTATGTTGTTTTGCTCCTCAGTCAGCCTCTACAGCTCTGATGGGTTGTGCAATATTTGTACAGCCCTGCCGCTCTTGTCCTTACCTTGCGGCAGGCATTGTGTCTTTTATTACTTTTTCAATCTATACACAGAGCTTGACATAGCATTTGTAGAACTCATATATATTATTGCTTGACAAGTAAATTAAAGATATTTGATTGATTCTAAAGGGCATCAGTTCTGCACTCCTTCTCTAACTGCCAAAGGAAATCCTGGCTGAGGATATGTCTTTATGGTGAAAACAAGTGTTGGTGAGTCAATGGCAACCCCTTAAAAATATTTTCACATTCACTGAAACTAAATATTAAAACAGCATTCTAAATAAAGAGGACATCAATAACATTTTATTACCTAAATTAATAATATTTGATTTTTTTTCTTTTTTCTACTCTCCACAGCTCACTTGAGAATTCTCAGTCTTTGCACTTTAATGAAATGATTTGTTTTGCTTTGTTGCAGAAAGTATGCATGTGATAAAAGACATTTGGGGATTGTGCCTGGTGATCTGTCCAGATGTTCAGTCTTTCTGATTTCATGACTCAAAATTGTTAACCTTGATCTCCAAGTGGTCCACTTTAGTGGACCACCATATCCCAGGAATACTTGAGCTGCTGGGATAGAAAAAGGTGCAGATGGTACAGATCTGGCTTAGCCTCTGCCTCCATCCCACTTAAATGGTGGTATCCCCCCTACCTGCCCCTACAGCTTCAGGCCGAGGCACCTACTGTCAGCAACTCTCACACATATCTTTCAGGTGCTCTCTGAAGGTTACAGTCTGAGGCCTAGGCTGACTCTCATCTTCCTTTTTGCTTCCCAAGACGTTCATTGCTGAAGCCTCTGCTCCTCTTCGCCAACTGTTTTACCTCCTAATTATCAGTTCCCTCTTTATTTTAAGAGCCCCTCCCCACTTGATATTTCCTAGAATCACAATTCTTACAGTGGTGAAAAGGTGTCAGAATTATATGTATCTGAGGGGAATTAAAGTTGGCAAGAAGCTTAGATACTCATAGAGTTCCACTGTTTTTTATATCACTGCTTTAACTTGTTTTATAATCCATAACTTCTGGACCTTGTGCAAGTCGCTGCATCACTCCTTTCCTCTGGAATCCACAGTGGTTGCCTGTTATCTCTCTGGCATTTCTCACACAGGGGTTTGATGTTAATAGAGGTGGTGGAAAAATAGGGACTTTCTGTCAAATCACTTTTTTGCAAACTCTAGTCCAGTCTTGGAAATTTATACTACACAGAGAAATCCTACATTAAAAAAATTAACTTTTCCCTAGTATTTAGTCACAAGATGCCCCCCTTTCTCCTTCTACTGATGATCCACTATCAGTTGATAAAACAGAATTTTCTAAGTGCAGAAGTAACACATGAATTGCACACTTCTGTATGACTTTCAAACCTGCTACAAACTGGAATTCACTTCCTTATTCAAACTCAACATTCTCTGTCTCTCTTTCACAGCATGATGTGCTATTTCACTGGCATTCATTTTCTCAGTTTGCTGGTGGTCTACCTCTAGGCCTTTGCTCATGTCATTTTACCCACCTGAATACTCTGACTTTTAGGCTCAGCTCATCTTCCTATTCCCGTGTGAAGTCTTCTCCAGCTTCTCCCTTCTCTGATGGCCTATATGCTTTGTCTTCAGTGCTCCACTGTTCAAGACCTAATTTTGCCCCATAACTCAACTGTACATTCCTATAGGGCAGGGTTATGTCATATCCAACTGAATTATTTCCTCTTAACTCCTTTGAGATAATAGAAATTCACTAAACACCTCTTCATTGATGGATGGGTAATGAGGCAATTCATCTGGCCATAGAAGTGTCACCTTTTGATGGACAGATTTTCTGCATTGAGTTCATTTTCCGTAACCAGGTACATTTCAGGTCTTCCCTGAGAATGCATCTGCTCTGCATTCACCTATAATTCTCCTGGATAAAAGGGGTAATTTGAGGGTCTTGTCCCTTCATGCCCTTTGCAGTAGAAGATGAGCCATGAAGATAATGCAGACATTATTTTTCCTGTGTTCTCAGAGTTATATAATAACCCCACCTCCCTTACTAGCTGAAATACTATCACTAGTTAGGTCTTCAGGCCATTCTTTGTCTACTGAATGAAGTTCTACAGTCCTTGAAAATTCAATCTTCATAGTCTAATCACTAGATCTTTGTTTTAAAAAAAGTATTTTTAAAAGCATTGATTTTCCAGGGTAACAGGAAGGCTATTAGGTTTTGTTTTCCTGTGCATCTTTAGAAATTGTTCAACTATTTGTTTATTATATTACTTATTTTTATTACCTAGATTTTATTTTTAAAAGTAATGCATATACTTGGTAACAATAAAAAAATATCAAGGTGTACAAAAGGGTATATAAAATGAGACATAAGTCTTTCTCTAGGCTTCTAGTCCCTGGTCCTCATTGCCAGAGCCACTAATTTTCCCTGTTTCTTGTAAATTGTCCCAGGGATATTCTAAGCATATTCAGGCATGTGCATGTGTGTGTGTAGAACATGCTATGCATCTTGCTTTCTTTACCACATATATTGGAGAAATTCCCATATCGACATATAAATCGATTATATTCTTTTTATGGTTGCATATATTTTATTGTATGTATGTACCACACTTAATTTAACTAGTACCCTATTAACAGATATTTTGGTCATTTTTCATCTTTTGATGTTGTATATAACACTTAAGCGCACATCCTTTGTATGTGTATTTTAGTACACTCGTGCAAAAATATTGTTTGAATTGCTAAGACATTTTCTGATGGATGTCACCAAATTGCCTTCCAAAAAGGCAGCATATTTACCTTCTCAACAGTGTATGAGTCACTTTTTTCCCACAAGTTGCCTGTGCTGTAAATTGTATTTATTCATTTCTGCCACTTGGCTATATAGAAATTTGTATCTCATCTTACTTTGCATTTCTCTAATTATGAGTGAAGTTGATCATCTTTGTATATGTTTTAAGTCCTTTGTATAACATTATATGCAAATTACTTGTTTATGCACTTTTCCATTTTGTCATCGAATTCTGCTCTTTTCTGGCTGGTTTATAAAATTTGAAATATTAATATCATTTGTTATATACATTTCGTCAATATATTTTTACCCCAGTTCATCATTGACCTTTCAACCTTTCAACCTTGTTTGCCATAAGAAAATTTTAGTTTTGGTGCAGACAAATATGTCATTTCTTTTCATGACTTCTAGATTTTGTCATGCTTAGAAAGGCTTTTACTTCTTCAAGTTTATAAAATCTTGTGCTTTCTTTTATTTTTTCTTCTACAACTTTTATGATTTCAGTTTTGATGTTTAAAAATTTTATCCATCCAAAATTATTTTATTACACTAAATTACTGTAAATATAATAACATTTAAATTGTTGTAAGTTCGTAAGAGCAAAGGCCAAGTCTCTTTTATTAGCCACTATAAGTAGGCCTAGTGTCTGGTACATTTAGTTGGTATCAACTGTGGGTGAAATATAATGAGTAGCATATTTCGGGCATTTTCTTTGCTCTTCTTAACAGCTTTCTTTCGATAGATTCTGTGCCCCAAAGTTTGTGAGGGATAACTGGTTATGCCACACTTTACTGAGCCATCAACAGTTGGGCAGAGGTGGTGGAGGTAAATGGTAATGGTGGTGGTCGAGGATTCAGCCTTGACCCTGGCATCTCTTGCTTCCTCCTCACAATTCCCAGGGTCTGGGGTAACCCCACCAAGTGTAACAGCCCACATTCACTGTCTTCCTTGTACCCAACTGCCTCAGAATGAAGGAAAAGCAACACCATTGTATACCAGTCTGGCTGAGGGCACTGCGGAGAGCTCTTTAGAGAGCCTTTTGACTACTGTAGCTGCCCTGCAATACCATGTGCAAACCTCCCTGGGTGGTTACAAATTGAAGTTCACCTCTATTGTTGTGGGGCAGCTCTTTGTGAGTTCAGGTTGGCTCCATGTGTGTCCTCTTGCTCATTGGAACATCAGTAACCTGGAGCATGTTCTTCCCTTGGCAAGTACAAAAGGATAAGCCAGCCCATGCCACTATATGGAAGAGGGTAGAAAGGGCAAAACTGATCCCCCCATGGTCACATTGAAGGGACCTCAAAGTAGCTTCTACCTACCTATAATGGAATAAAACATAGGGTATTGTTAAAGAGAATTGACTTTGGAACCTGACAACACTGGAATGGCAGACACTGTTGAATGCCTACTCATAAACCATTTCTCTCCCTTTTGTTCGATGGTGGTAAACCCTCGTCCCTACTGTAGAGGTGGAAAATGCCAGACTCTTTGCCAGCCTCCCTTGCAGTTCAAACAGTGCTGGCCAATGAAACATAAGATAGCTCTGCCAAGTACCCCTGGGAAAATTTTTCCTGTTAAACCAAGCCACTTAATTCTCAATACCTTAGTGTTATCTGCAACCTGGAGCTAGATATAATTCACAAAGCTGTGATGTTCATCAGTTTTTGCTTTGTAACCAAGTCCCAACAGTGGCTTTCAAAAACAATTTTTTTTTTTTTCTTTTGCTAATGGGTCTGCTGGTCATCTGGTGTGACTCTCCTTTAGGCTGTGGGTAGGGCTGAGCCCAACTCCATGTGCTTCAGGACAAGACAGACTATGCAAGTGGGTTCAAAGCTTCTGCTTGTCACTATTATTCTTTTGGCCAAAGCATGTCCCATGGCCAAGCCCATCAATAGGACAGGGAAATATGCTCCACCCACAAAGAGAGGCATTGCAAAGTTAAATGGCAAAAGTGTGGCTATATAATGTTATTACAGGAGAGTGAAGACTTGGAACATTAATCTAAACTCTCACACTTCCTAGGTATGTGAACATAAGCAAGTCACTTAATTTCTCAGAACCTTGGTTTCCTCATCTTTAAGATGGCACTGGACCCTCTTCTCTGGGTTCATCTCCTATAGGAGAACTTTAACAAGAGTTAGCCCTCCATTCTCACCATCCAACACTGAATCCTTATTAAATGAATTCCTCCCAGAAAAGAGGTGTGTGATTAATGCTGGCATTCCATGAAGTTGATAAGTGGATGAGAAGTCACCAGGACAGCTTTCTGGAGAAGGAGGCAAACCATTTATTCACTAACGAGTATTGATTGAGCACCTGAAATCATTATCGTAAACTCTTTCTTTCTCCCTCCCTCCTTTGTTCCTTCCTGTTTTGTAAATGATCCTTAATTCACTCCTACCAGATCATAGAAAAAATGTTATTTTAGGGTTGATCTTGACCGTTTCAAATGCTCCCTCTACTGGAGTAAAATGGCATCTTCTTTTCCAAGACCCTACGATCCTTTTCCTTTAATTGAAAGCAAATATAATAAACAATTTGCTGCATTGCTAGACTGGCTTTTAGTATACTGTTTCTGCTGGTGTGTCCTAAATTTACCTGCCAAAGAAAGGTAATACCAACTGGGGCACCTTTTGCCTTTTCAAAACAGAACCTTACAAAAGGCACTGATTTTAAAGAATTTGCCAGAGATGTGAATTGTTAATAATAAGCAGGTTCTTGTTTCCTGTGAGTAATGCTCTTTCTACTTAAATCCTAACCTTCTCAGCTTTAGAACATCTGGGAGTATAATGGGAAGCCTGTGACAGGTCTATTTAGAGGTGCTTGCTAAAAGGAAATTATCCTGAGTCACCAGGTTTGTTATGTTACGCTATGTAGGTAGACGATAATTTTATATGGAAAAATGAGGATTGATGCAAAGCCAATACCTCCCTTTCTGGGGCAACCACCTTTTCTTAGGACATGCATTTCTGCAGGGCTATCAAAACGAGAAGATTGTATATGAACCCTTTTCATTTATTATTATTTATTGCTTAATGTTTTTGGATTTTAACTTTATTTCTGTCTTGCAAGCATGCCATATAAGTTTCCTTTTCCTTTCCCATGCCTCCATATTTTTTGAGTCACTTTTTGGACTTTAATGACGTAGTAGGGTATTCAGTGGGTTCTGAATTTATTGACTGAAGGAGGCTTCTATGTGACGGTATAGAATAGAGAGGAATCTCACAGTAATGCTGACCCCAATTTATGTGAATAGTGATGCTACCTTCATTTCTGCCATGGCCCAAAACAGCATTTTTTTACAATTTTGAAACTCAAGAATGTGGTCTGTGGACCAGCAGCATCAGTATCACCTGGGGACATGGTCGAAATGCAGAATCTCAGGCCCCAGCTCAGACCTACTGAATCAGAGTTTCCATTTTAACAAGTTGCCCAGGAGATTCATACGCACATGAAAGTTTGAGAAGTGGTGGTTGAGAGTAAGGGTTAATGGCATAGTAATGCCAACACCTAAGGTATGTAAGATGGTGCTGGCACCTCTGAGTCAGCCACAGCCAGGAATATCTTACTCCTGCACTCCACTGAGGTCTGTGACTAATAGCCATGAGCCCAGGGTCAGCTCCACCCATTAGCTTTATCACCCTGGGCAATGAACCCACAGCCCTTGTCTTGAAATCTGTGCTTAATATCCTTGTTGACTGGTCCTTGTTGCCTTTGACCTCATGGATTCTGACTTCCTGGACCTACCTGCCAATCCCTCCATGGATTTAGCTGACTTCCACGGTGGATTTAACAGCAGCTGATCTTTGGTCCAAACTCCTATGTTCTGCCTGGATGTAGTCAGGCTAAGTGATGACACACCTATGTTTGAGGCAGTGTTAACAGAGCTCGTGGGAGATCAGCAACTAAAGTCTTAAATTTTTCAGAACTTTTAAAATCTCAGGTGACAGAAATCCAACTTGAATTATCTTAATTTTAAAAGGGGGAGCAGCACCAATTTTGGGTCAAATATCATGTCCCTCCCAATATGATGTTCTGCAAAGACACAACATCACTTCTGGAATATTTCAGCTCCAAATGCATAATATGAATCTAATCATGAAGAAACATCTGAGAAACCCAAATTGAGGAACATCTTATAAATAAATTTCGTGTAATCTTCAAAAATGTCAAAGCCAAGAAAAACACAGAAAAGCTTAGGGTTTGCTCCAGATTAATGGATCTTAAAGAGACAAGATAACTAAGTACAATGTGTGATTCTGGATTGACTTCTGAATTAGAAAAAAAAAAGTTTTAAGGAACATTATTGAGAAAATTTGAATATGGACTGTAGATCAGATTATTGTATTTTATCAATGTTAAATCTCCTGATTTTGATAATTTTACTGTAGTTAGGTAAGAGAATGTCCTTGTTCAAAGGAAGTATACATGGAAGTATTTTTGGATAAAGGACATCATGTCTGCAACTTATCTAAAGTGCCCCACCCCAAAAGAGAGAATATGATAAAGCAAATAGGGCAAACTCTTAACAAAAGATAACTATGGGGATTTTTGTACTATTCTTACATCTCTTTGGAATTATATATAAAAACTACCCAAAGAAAAATAAATAACAAGGGGAGATTTATCAGCAGAACACCGGGAAACCTCAGTGTTAAAGGAAAAGATGTAAGGTTCAGCGCAGCTTGGAGATCTTCAGAATTGGAAGTGAAGGCTTGTTGCCATTAGAACAAACTCTTTTTGATCTTGATAAACTTCTTTGACTGAGAGTAATAGAAATCTGGAACTTTAAAGCATGAAAAGGACTTTTTAAGGTCCTTGGATTCAATGTCTCCATTTTATGGATGAGAAAACTGAGATCCAGGCAGCATAAATGACTTGCCCCAGGACCTACAGATAATTAATGTAGGGTATTGGCTGGCAGACATTTAAGATTCCTTTTCATATTTCTTTATAAACAAGTCCCCAAAGTTAGTTTTTCTTTTTCCTTACACATTGAAATGAGAATATGAGTTGAAGTAAGGAAAAGTTATCATAAATAATAAATATGCAGGTACATGAATATGCATTCTGTGTACAAACAGCTAAACAAGACCTCTCCCCACATGAATAACATGGCCCCCTCCTCCAAGTTTTGCCATTAAATGTGTATGTGATGAGAAATGTTAAACATAGAAAGCACTGGTAATTTTCCTTCAGCACAATCTTGTTTACATAATGGAAATGAGCTAGAAGATTTGAATTTTTCCATTTAGAATATGGGTGGATCCAGTCTGTCCTTTTCCATGGCTTCTTTCTTACCTCATAGAAAGCATTGGCTCTTGGTTGAAAAGTAACACTAATCTAGACTCAATTCCTGGAAAAATCTCTTGTGATTTAGAGAGAAAGTGTGATTGCAGTCCCTTTAGAATGCATAATATCAGGTGGAGGGGACACTTAGATGCCAACTAGTTCCACCCATTACTTTTAAATGTGCGTACTGCCTATAGCCAGTTGTTTAGACATTCTCCCTTCATCTCCTGCACCAGTTTCACAATATAGACTGGATTTAAAATGGAGTATTATATATTAGAATATATTTAAATGATAACCTTTATGATTACTTTCGAAACAGCAGCATATTGAGAGAAAGCCGAGCATCATTTAGGCATGCTTTTCACCATCCTGAATTATCTCTTGGCATAGAAACGGCATTTGTGAAGTAGTTGGAGAGTTATACTGGGAGTGAAGAAATCTGCCTTGACCAATTACTTCTATGACAGCTTTTGAAATAGAATGTAAATCCTAGCCAAAGGACTTTAGGTGGTGGAGTGCAAAATTGAATATATTATGGCTTAGAATGTGGTGAGAAGCAATGAATTAAAATAAGAAATAAGCGTGCTTTTCATCCTCTGCATTTGAACACAGATCATAAATGGCTAATGGAAAATTTTCAGAGAATATGGATTTGTATAGTTGAAGGTAGTGGCAGATATTGTCTGTTGCCTACCAGATATCCATTTTCCACTGTGTCCTTTCTAGCAGAACCCCAGTCTTGTTTGGCATAACAATGTTCTTGGATAATTACTTGATTTTCCAATCTCTCTTTCTGTCAGAGTTGCCATGGCAAACAGTACTGGCTAATGGCATGTCATTGTAAGTGGGCTGGGGATTTCTGGGAATCCTTTTGCTTTTATAATGAAAGAGAGCAGATCTAGCTGGTGCCATCCTTCCCCATTTCTTCCTGCCCTGACTGTAAACATGGTGTCTGGAATTGCAGCAGCCATTTTGTGCCCATGGACCAACATGAGGGAAGGAGGAGAGAAAGGCAGAGATCCTGATTCTAATACCACAAGCCTCTTAACAATATCAGAAGTCAGCCACTTCCTGACTTCTTGTTATATGAGAAAAAATAATCTTTATTTGATTAAGCCACTGGAAATCAGATTTCCTGTTAATTGAAGTTATTATTCCTGATACAAATGTAGTAGGCCCTTCTGGGGGTATCTGCCTAGCTCAAAATGACCACATCTCTCTGAGAAATACTTCCCTGCTCCCCCTCTGGGTAGACCTTTGCAGCTGTGTTGAACTACTTGGCCCTGCCCCCTTCAGCTGGATTTAATGCAATTGGGGTAAATACACCTGACTGAGGCAGAGCCAGTCAGATTCATTCACACTGGAACTTGAAATTGGGTTTGACTGATTCTGGTTAATCCCACAGTGTGGTTAAAATTGAGGAATATGTGAGAACTTGGAAGCTATGTGTATGTTATGGCATGATAGGGTTTGACACCTTCAGCAACTGTGAAGTAAGGAAAACAGGCCTGTAGGAAATGAAAGAGAAATACGATGGCTGTGTTCACCGAGAGAGAACACTGCCTGGGGTCTGCTGGCTTTCTGGGTCCATGTATTAGTCCCTCGTGGGCCTGGCTGCCCTCAGATTCCAGGAGTTGCTCCAGCTTCCTTCCAGAGGGTGGCGCAGCCCTGTGTGGTTGACAAAGTTGTCCTCTGCACAGAAGCACCTGACCAAAAGTGTGAGAAAAGTGATACCCAGCCTCCCAAGTTTTTGTCTTCCATGGACTGCGTCAGTCTAGACATAATTAATGCCTCTATGTACTTCATCTGCCCAGAAGGGCACACCTTTTTTTTTTGTTTCATACAAAAGCATAGGAGAGCCCTTCTTCAGGAGAGCAAATAAAGTTGATATCTGTTACTTGTAACGAAAAGGACCTTGACATTCAGACAAAATGTATTAAAAACGAAGATTGTAAAGCCCTTGATATACTATTCCATAGATATGCTGTTCAATGTCCTGATTTTTTAAAAAATAGAAGTATAATTTATATATTGCAAAATGTACAGATCTTAAGTGTATAACACAATGATTTAATTGCGAATTCATATATCCCCTACCCAGATGAAGATGCAGGACATTTCCACCATCCAGAAAGTTCCTTGTATCCCAATCAGTCTATCCTCTGCCCATGACACACACAAATGGATATCCAGAGGTGACCTCTCTTCTGACATCTATCACTATAGATTGGTTTTGTCTGTTCTTGAACTTCATATATATTAAACCATACAATAAGTACTCTTTTTTTGCTTGACTTCTTTTGCTCAACATGTTCATGAGATCCATTCATGTTATAATGTGTATGAGTAATTCATTCTATTTTTATTACTGGGAAACATTTCCATTGTGTGAATAGACCACAATCTATTCATCCTTTCTCCTGTTGATGGACATTTAAGATGTTTCCAGGTTTTAACTATTATGAATAAGTCTGCTATTGACCTTCTTTATAGAAGTGGACCTAGGCACTTATCTTCCTTAAGCCCTGATGTTCTGTGGTAGAAGTAAAAATTATACATCTGTCACAGTGACTATATATAGTATATATATGTAGATAGGAAAAAATTAATTTTCTTAATCATATGTATGTTCCTAAATTCTTCATTTAGTTATTACTTCATAGTGTAATTAAGTACATATTTAATATACCTACCCCTTTACGTGTTACAGATGTTGCTAACCCTCAGTCTCATAGAGATGCATTATTTTGTTTATTTAAAAAATGATAAACTTGTTAATAGTATTCTGTGTTTCAACTAATGTAACAAATTTATAAAGTGGGTACCTGGCATTAAGCTTATTGATAAGAGTGTAGCTCATGACTAGGAATAAATACAGCAAGGCTATGTGGACCACGTAGGATTAGGCAGAGCTCTGTGTTCCAACCACCCGTACTATTTGCAATACTAAATAGTGCTGGATTTGCAATGCAAAGCCCTATAAAGCAGTGACTGTGTCTTAGCATCAAGAATGGAGCATTTAAAAATAATATTAGTGTCCAATCCTATTTGCATAATGTTTTTATTGGTCTGGAATGGAGCCTCTTTTTAAAACTGCCCATATAATTTTGGGCTATATTGGCTAGCCATTTCTTTGCTATGTCCATTCTTACAGTTTTGGTAATTGCACTCAATTGAATGTTGGAGCAGAGAATGGATTTCATCTACTGCTAAATTTTCCCCAGGCAACATGAGAGAGGCACACAATTCACTTAAGGTGGATGTATTTATATTGACAGACCCATTAAAATAATAAATTTCAGAGAGTGGTTGAATAAGACATATTTAGGGAAATATAAAATAGGGTGCATAATATGAAATTTTTTCAGACTATACCACTAGAATGTAATCTCCATGATGTCAGAGATTTTTCTCTTTTGTTTGCTGATGATCTCCTTTTGACCATGTAAATATTTACAGAATAAACCTTTATTCCAGAGAAGGACCTCAGTTACTGACTTACAGGTTATAAATCCTCCTTCGTTTCGTACTGGTTATATATCCTAGTTGCCTACCCCATCCTCCTTTTCTAAAGATCAGGAGCTGCCCCCAGTGCCTTCACTTGGAAGTAATCATTTGGAACTTGTTGAGGCTCAAATCTAAGGAAGAGCTTTGGGGGAACTTCTTGCCTTCAGCGGAGTGAAGATGTCAATTTACTTTACTTTTCTCTCCTCTTCAACCCTATAGCGCCAGCTTCTTCTGGGGGTCCCTCTTTTTTCCCTTTGCTTGGCAGGTAAAATGAAAAAATGAAATCAGTCACAGCAGCACATGTGTTCCTCAGGACTGCCTGGCCCCTAGTCAAGGAACGGTAGGTAGCAGCCCCCTTCTTCTTGTCTTCATGACTAGGTCACCCCAAATCTCCTCTGTCATTTATATAGAAAGTGAACCTATCTGTATCTTATAATCTAGCTTTCCCAATGATCCCTGGCTAAAACTGTTTCTTAAACAAAAAAAGGAAGAGGTGGCAACCAGAATGATTTTCATCATTTTCCCTTTTAGTACCTGAAAACATAATGTCAACCTAACAAAGCTGCTTTCAACACAATCACACATGGATTACTTCCAATACCTAAATGAATAAGAAGGGAGAAATAGAAAAGTGATATATATTTAAACATCATACAAATCATGAACCAGAAAGGACGTGGAAAGTTACTTCGGTCAGCTACCTCATTTTACAGATGAAGACAGTGAAGCCAGAGAGATTATATCACTTGCTCAGGGCCATGTAATGACAAACCTACAAATTCCCAATTTCCTAACCACAATTACCCACCTCCCCTCCCTACCACCTTAGCTTTCCATTTTTATTTGCAGAGAAGGTGCCGTTCGTGGCCAATCCAGCACTATACTCTCTTAGCTCAAAGTACACCTTTATTTATTAAAATATATTTTAAGGCATCAAAAACAAGATCTAAGAGATTTTAAATAATCTTTGCCACCTCTTCATGTATAACTTATTTTAGAAGGGCCTTCAGAGCATTCATCAAGCCCACCGGCTCATATAAAAGAACATGGCTTATAACCTGCATATACAAAGAACTCCTATATCTCGAAAATAAAAAGACAACCCATTTTAAAAAATGGGAAAAAGATTTAAACAGACACTTCTCCAAAGAAGAAATACAAATGGCTAAAAAACACATGAAAAAATGCTCCAAATCTCTAGCTATTAGGGAAATTCAAATCAAAACTACAATGAGATACCATCTTACTCCCATAAGATTGGCAGCTATCGGGAAACGGACTTGGCCCAGTGGTTAGGGTGTCCGTCTACCACATGGGAGGTCCAAGGTTCAAACCCCGGGGCTCCTTGACCCGTGTGGAGCTGGCCCATGCGCAGTGCTAATGCGCGCAAGGAGTGCCCTGCCACACAGGGGTGTCCCCCACGTAGGGGAGCCGCACGCGCAAGGAGTGTGCCCCATAAGGAGAGCCGCCCAGCGTGAAAGAAAGTGCAGCCTGCCCAGGAATGGCACCGCACACACTTCCCGTGCCGCTGACGACAACAGAAGCGGACAAAAGAAACAAGACGCACCAAATAGACACAGAGAACAGACAACCGGGGGGGGGGGGGGGATTAAATAAAAAAATAAAATCTTTAAAAAAAAAAAAGATTGGCAGCTTTGAAAAAAAAACAGAAGACTACAAATGCTGGAGAGGATGTGGAGGAATGGGAACACTCATCCACTGCTGGTGGGAATGCAGAAGGATCCAGCCATTCTGGAGGACAGTTTGGTGGTTTCTCAAAAAACTAGCTATGGATTTGCCATATGACCCAGCAATTCCACTGCTGGGTATATACCCAGTAGAACTGAAAACAAGGATACAAACTGATATATACACACCAATGCTCATAGCAGCATTGTTCACTATTGCCAAAAGTTGGAATCAACCCAAATGCCCATCAACAGATGAATGGATCAATAAAATGTGGTATATGCATACAATGGAATACTACTCGGCTTTAAGAACAAATACACTACAAACACACGTGATAACATGGATGAATCTTGAGAACCTTATGTTGAGTGATGCAACCCAGGCATTGAAGGACAAATACTACATGAACTCAATGATATGAAATAAGTAAACCAAGTTGTCTCAGAGAGCTAGAGACTGGATGATAGGCTTAATGGAAATTGGGGGGTAGAGGAAGGATGTAAGCTGACACCTACATGGGAGAAATCTATGATAAGCTGGAGGTAAGTATTTGTACAAGGAAGGGATAAAATGGGGGCATAAGGTTACCCTTGGGTGGGGCTTTGTATGCTTGAGGGGGGCTAGGGATGGGAGGAAGGGTAATAGTGGCCAAGAAATTGGGGGGGAGTGGGGGAACATACGATCATAAGAGATTGTCAGGTATTTGGTTGAGAGTATAATGCGGAGAAAACTTTTTCAAAATATAATAAGGAAGGTTACCTGTTTAAGACACGTAAAGGGAATAATCTGATGCAGGACAGGCTTCTTGGGAGTGTGTGAATGCTCATTTTGCCATAGTGGATTATATCATTGGACAGAGACCCATATAATGAGAGTGAAGGTATACCCACATCCTGGGGAGGACTGATGTTCTCAAATAGAGGGAATTGTATCTCTCGAGAGAAATGGTGGCTCCCAGTGCATTAGGGCAGTTGAGCATGCCAAGCCCTCAGCACTGTTGCAAGTATCTCTGAACATGGCCCTTCAAGCAGTGAAGATTGACTGTCACTGTCGGCCCTGAGGTGAGGAAGAAAGAGGTATTGATTAGATGGAATCAATGTAACTGTGTGGGCAATAGAAGTGTTCACAAGATTATGCAAGGATGAATATAAGACATGTTAAATTACACCAAAAATGTTTAGGGGCTGATAGGCTAAAATGTAAATCATCATGTAAAACATAAGATACCTAAAACTTTAGAAAATTGTATAGTCTAGAATATAAACCACTATGTAAACCCAAATGTTACCTTTTTTGAAAGCTATTGTCTCAATATCTGTACATCAGTTTCAGTAAATATAGTATGAACATGTAAAATAAATAAATAAATAAATAAAAGAACATGGCAAAGGAAACCCTTTCAGCCTGTTGTGTTTAAAGTGTGAAAGACTTATTGAGCCTTAAAATGTCACAAATTATTCAGATAGTGTTCTTCTAGGACCATTTTCGTGACTAGCTGTGCAAGGCTCCAGGGTAGATAGTACATAATAAAGTCACTTAAGTTGAGAGGACAGAAGTTCCTGGAAAAGAAGACAATTGCTTCACAGCACTTGCTGGCAAGGTTCCCATGAGCCTCCTCTCTGCCTTTCCAAAGTTACCTTGAGGAGTTGGGGATCCTCCGTCATGGTGGCAGATTAGAGAGAGTCCATTGTCACTGACCTGGAGCAGGATACGTGGATGGTGTAGGAAGGTCACTCAGGACAATAGTAGCAAAGGTAACAGTCTCCTTTCCAGGCTTTGTCCCCGAGCTCTAGGATAGCACTTAACAAGAAAAATCAATCACAGCCTGTGACTGCAGCCAGAACCGGAAACTGTATTTGAATTTGCCCACTCAAGCAGTCAGTTCCACTTTAAAAAGCTCCTTAGCTAGAGATTTCTGTGGAAAAAAAGGCATGGGGAGGGGCAACAGAATTGCTTTACAAACAAATGAATGCTAGTAATGTGGTTATATTAGCACTTTATGGATACCCAGTCAATGGGAGCTTGGTGGTAAGTAACCCAATTTACGTAGACTTAAAAATAGAGTCTATTTTTCCCTCATAACAGAATCTGAAGATAGGTTATTCTGGGTGTGGTACAGATTCTCAATGATGTCCACAAAGATAAGGACCTTTCTATCTTTCTCCTCCATCATTATTTGAATGTTGGCCTTTCAACCACATGCTCATAACCTCAGGATTCAAGATGGCTGCTACAGCTACAGGCTTCATATCTATATTCAAGTCTGCATTCAAGACAGCAAACAAAGGCAAAGGATGCAACAGCCACCTCTGCCCATTTTGTTTCCTTTCAAGGAAACAAAAAGCTTTCCAAGAAACTCCTCCTGTCCCCAGCTGATTTCCCCATTTATCATTAAGAGTTCACATGGCCAACCCTAGCTGCTGGGAAGGCTGAGAACTGAGTATCTGGTAAGGTGCATTAGGATCGTCATGACTGGCTGATACTAATCACAGACTTATCACCTAGGGCTATATACAATTGTCAACCTAATAAAATTGGAGTCCTTTTACAAGAAACAAAGGGAGTGTGGATGTTGAGTAAGGAACTAATATCCTAAGCTATGAATATGTAATCAGAACTGTCCTTTCCAAATAAGAAAATCATTTACTGTGTACCTAGCTATAAGCAATGGTAGGGTTGTATCACACTCATCTCTATATTTCTATATTCTCCAACACCGTGCCATGTACCCAGCAGACGCTTAAAAAATGCCTGTTGAAACATGGTTTGAGAATACTGCAATGACATGCTCATTCAACAGTGGCTTAGAGGAGGGCCTGATGTGAAATGGTCACCTATGCATCCAGCTTTAATAACATGTATTAATTCACTTTGGGGCATCAGGAGACCAAAGACTATTGATATTAAGGTAACCAAGACCGAGTGCTTATAAAGGACTTCCTTATTCTTATAGCTTTCTATTAGGGAGAAAGCACATATGAGAATAAGTATCGAGATAAAATAAAATATCAAGAAGAGAGGACAAGTGAAACATGTGCTAAAATTTCATTGCAAAGGGACTTTTTTTGCTTATCCTATAAGAAATGAAAAACTTGAAATACACCATCACATCCACATCCAAGAATTATAACCCAAATATGTATATATAGATTTATAAGTATTTGAATTTGTAAAACTCAACACTTTAATACATTAAAGTATTGAATCAAAAAATAAAATATTATAGCTGAAAGGCACTTTAAAGACCACCTCATCCAAACTCCTTGTTTTTACGGAGGAGAAGACAAAGGTGTAGAGAGGTTACTTTGATTTGTCTAGTCATATCCCTAGTTACTGACAGAGCCTTATCTAGAAACCAGATACATTCGAGAAGGATTTTGAAAGAATAAAGGAATGTGATTTTCAGGAGGGAGAGTGAGATAGTGAACACTGCAATTGTGGCAATGAGAAAGGAAAAGTAAATACACAGACATGAAGGACCATACATGTAGTTTATGAATTACAAGTTACAACTTAGGGATGCAGGCTGGCATAAGCTGGTACTTGGGTGGAGAGTTGGGTGGGGGGAGATGGGCAACAGCAGGATTATTTTATGAGGGCCATCTTGAGTACGGACCTCCAAGACGTATGGTGCTGAATGGTGGGGGTGGAGCCACTACTGAGCTTCAGATGTCCCTTTCAACAATAGCTTACATGCATTGACCATGTGTTTTATGCAAGTGACTGTGCTAAGTGACTTACATGCAATCCTCACAGCAACCCAGTGAGTTTGGTCTTATTATTGCTACTTTTTACAAATGAGAAAACTAGGGCTTCCAAAGGATAAGTGACTTGCCCAAATTCACACTGGTGTAAAGTAGTGGAGCTAAGTTTGGAACGTGGGTCAATCTGACCCAAAAGCCCATGGTTTTATTACTCTACTATACCTCCTTTTTATGTTCAGGAGCCAGAGTCCTCTCAGGCCTTAGAGAACTGTAGAGTTTGGAGCCCAAAAGGATCTTAGAGCTCACGTCATACAGTGCTACTCAATGAGAGATCCACGGACAAGCAACATCACCATCACCTAAGCGCTTGTTCCAAATGCAAAATCACGGGCCCCACTCAACAGCTACTGAATCTCTGAGGGTGAGGCCCAGGAAGCTGTGTTTTTATAAGCTTGATAGGTGATTTTTAGGCACATTAAAACATAAGAAGCATTGACCTGATGGACAGGTTCTAGTCCAACCGCTTTATGTTAAAGATGAGACACTGTTTGTTAACTTACAGAAACTGAGGTCTGCTTATGGTAGCAAGGTTGAGTTTCAACACTAAATCTCTTGATTCTTAGTCCTGTGTACCATCTGCTGTGTTCTGTGGCTCTCCATTACCCTCCCAAAAATCTGCACTAGTGCCTGTGTTGGAAACTACTGCATGGGGGTCTGTAGACAGCTGGCTTGACCCAGCATGTCTATTCATGTGCATATTGGGTTTCTCCATTCCTCACTCAACTCTGCTTGTTTTCCCTTTGGCTTTTTTCTCCTCCTCCTCCTCCTCCCCTTCCTCTTCATCTTCTTCCTCCTGCTCCTCCTCCTCTTCCTCTTCTTTCTTTTTCATCCTTTGCTTTTGAAAACTATTTTTGCATTCATACAGTATTTCATAGCAGTAATTCTCAATTTTGGCTGCACTTTAGAAACATCTTGGGGGGCGGATTATGTTTTAGTTTTTAGCTGCTAAAACAAATATCCTACAATGTGTTGGCTTAAAGAAGTGATTTATTGGCTCATGGTTTCAGCGGCTAGAAGGCTTGCTTCCTCCCAGGTATCTTTTGGCTAGTCTGCAATCTTTGGGGTTCCTTGGCTTTTCCATCACACAGTAATGCACATGGCAGCATCTTATCCTTTCTCCTCCGGGTTCCATTGACTTCCAGTTTCTGGCTGCTTCCTGAGGATTCTCCTGTGTCCAATTTCCTTTACTTATAAGGACTTCAGGCATATTGGATTAAGGTCCACCCTCATTCAGTTTGAGCCCACCTTAACTAGTAACATCGCCACAAGTCCTATTTACAAGTGGGTTCACACACAAAGGACCAGGGCCTGGTACATGAACATGCCTTTTGTGGGGCACATGATTTAATCCCCAACAGAAGCTTAAAAAAACACTGATGCCTAGGTCCCATGCCCAGAGTCAGATGTAATTGGTTTGGGGTGTTGTCAAGGCATCAGGATTTTTAAAAGCTCCCCAGGTGATTACAGTGTGCATCCAAAAGTTGGAAACTGCTATTTTTTAAGTCTCACCATCACTTGAGAAGATAGGTGAGGAAAGTGCTGTGATTCCCATTTTGTAGATAAGGAAACTCAGGCTCTGAGATATTGTCTTATAGGAAAACAGAATGAAATCATCTAGTGATGCTTGGTGCAGAGAGAGGGTACTTGTAATAAATCTTTAAAGCCCAACAGTCAGTCTGAAAGGATGGGGCAAAACTTGTTTCTTCTTTTCTGGTTTTCAGTGTTTTCTTGTTTCTTGATATGAGAAGGGAAAAAGAAACAATTGAGAAATGGTATTTGGGACCAAATGCTTAGAACTGAAATTCCCTGCTGAAGCCTTTTAGTGATTTGAGGATAATAATCATTTAGCGTAATCTACCTCCCATTCCTTAGAGACAGACATAATAATGGTCAGGGAGTATCAGGAAAACCAGACAGAAGGGTCTTTAATATTCTACGGCAGCACACATGCTCCATTTGGAGACTAATTGAGAAAATATTCACTAAGAGAGCTCCCCCCTGGGGTTTATAACTGTGGACACATTTTTCCTACATGTAACGTATTGGAAAAGAATTTCCCTTTGTTGCTGCTTCTCTTTTCTGAATATTTAAATCATGGTGTCTGTGTTCTTGCCCAGTGCCCCCTCCTGCTTCCTTGAAAGTCTTTGGGAACGTCCTATAGTTTCTTCAGCCTAATTTCTCATCCTCCCAAGAGAAACCCTTTGCTGCAACCATCTCTGTTCCCAAAATCCCTTATTACTCCCAAGTGCAGTCTGTGCATCAGCACCATCAGCACCACATGGGAGCTTGTTAGAACTATCCAATCCCAGCCCCACCCAGACCTACTGAATCAGAATCTGCATTTTAACAAGATCCCCAGGTAATTCATGTGCACATTGTAGTTTGAGAAACATTGTCCTAATACACAGGGCTTTTCCCATCGTCCCATTGCTTAAAATAGCCTTTCTCCCCCCTACTTTGATTTCACTACTTCCTACATGTCCTTCAAAGCTCAGCTCCTATCAGACATCCCTTGTGAAGCTGCCAATATATTCTCCCTTCACCTTGCTCCTGTAGGTCACTACTTTTAGAATTTAAGCAAATGATGAGTGTTTCACTATTTAAATGGTTTGCACATTTACTTAGTTTCATTCTTAACATTCCATGTGCCCCCAAAGTGCCTAGTACAGGTTTGCACATAAGACTCAAGAAGCATGAACTGACTGAATTGTTCAGTTTAGCAAGATCTTTTTCCTGCTTGAAAATTTCCCCTTCGACCTCCTTTGTTTCTTTAAACTCCCCCTTCACCTTCTCTGCTCCCAATGCCCTGCCTTAAAGCAGTGATTATCAACATCTTAAGTCATCTCCACCTGCTTCAGAGATTTCCTGAAAAGCTCTGCTTTCCCCTGTAAACTAGTGGTTTCCAGTTGAACCACAACCGTAAAGAGAAACCAAAAGTAAAAATCTAACCAATTGTGAAAGTTGACTTATACTGAAAAATTTTCCTAAGTTATTTATTTGAAATAATTTGGACTGGGTCTATTTTTTTAAATACATTTACTTTGGGGCAGAGAATGCCTTTTTCCTCCACCCTGGTGCCCACAGGAAACCCATTCGAGACGTGCCATGCTGTCATATTTCTTTAACTAATCCCAGTCCCTGAGGGAGGAGACATCTTTGAGGTTGCCATCTCCCCAAGTTCCAGTCAGGAGGTGGGGAGCACGCATCTTATCTACGGTTGATCCCAAATCTGTCCAGAGATCTATAATGTCTCTCTTAAGACTTAGCACAGAGGGTTGTGAGGAGGGGAACAGGAACTCCACACCAACTTTTGACTTCCTGGTTTCTTTTCCAGATCAACTCTTTCCCACCTTGAACACCTTTTATCTCAGTTAAATTAGCAAAACTTTGTTTAAATCAAACCACCACATTTTATTTTAGGGATAACTTATTTTATTTCAACATAAAAAAAAAGTTTATTTAAAGAACCTAATCCATCCAAAGTACCAGCATATGCATAGGCCTTGGGTGCTACAGATACATAAACACGAATTTGGGTATGTTTTGTAAAGGCTGAATGGGCAGGGAACATCCCCCTCTGCCACCCCACTTGCTTCCCACTTCCCCCCCCCAACCCCAGAAATGCCTCTTCCTCATTTCTCAGGGGTCTCAGAGTATTTCAAATGTGCCAGTGTGAGCAAAGGCATTTGTTTGCCCTGCCATCTTGGAGTTGGTGCGTATACTCATGCATGTGTTCCTGTATGCTAGGAGGGAGAGTGAAGGGATGTTCCAGAAAGATGACAAACCAAAGAAGAACAAGCCCCTTTATCCCTGCATCTCACCTCCTGTCTTCTTTCTGCTGTTTGTTGGGGAGGGGAGAACACTCACTTCCTCAGTGTTTCGTCCCTGCTCTCACACTTTTAATGAGCACTGTTTTCCGTTTTTATATGCTGATCAATAAACCTAAGGGTAGGTCTTGCCTGTTCCCATAGATAACAAAGTGCATGCAAACTGGTCTCTATCCAGCCAAACGAGTCCCAGTTTCTCTTTGTTTTTCACAGTGTTTCTGAGAGATAAGAGGAAACCACCCAGACAGGATGCATGACCAGGGGACGTTTTGAAATATTATTTTATAAACTCATTCCCCCTTCTAAGTTGTGGCTTAGGTATGGAAAGAAAGGGGGACGGAACTACATGTAACAAAGTTGATATTCTCCCCCCTGGGTTAAAAACAGATAGGCAATTAGAACGTTTGACTCATAATAGGTACCCAATGTATGTTTGTTGAATGGCATTTAATGGCTAATGCCCCCCCCCATGACAAGTTCATTTGATGTATTTTTTGTAATATGTGTATATATTCAGTAATTTTTCTTGGATATTGCACACATGAATTCAAAATTTATTTCATTTCTGTACTGGCAAAGAGAACGGTAATGTTTGGCATGCCATTTAATCTGGCACTTATTTAGCTACCAAGCACCCTCTCAGGTTCTGTGCTAGGCACCAAGGATACCAAAAAGATGCAGTGTTACAGTCATTGCCCTCAAAGAACTGACTGAGCAGTCAAGGGACAGACAGAGTGCACCGGGTGGTGGGTGTTAACCAGAAAAATGGTCATGGTGATAAGGAGAATGTGCCAGAAGTACCATCGGGTCTGCCCTGAGGAAGGGCAGGAGGCAGAACACGTTGCAAACCTGAGCAGAATCTTAATAAATTCAAAGATGCTTTGTGGACTTGAGACCATATGAATTTGTATAGTCCAAAAACTGATGGAGGACAGAGTGAATAAAACTGGAAGACTGCAAATGATTGCATTTTAGCCATTATCTATTCAGAGCCATTTTGATGTTAGATGTTATGTTACCTTGGTCCTATTGGACTTTTGTTTCATTCAGGGAATGCAAAACGCTAGAGTGAGTCTTTTGTGCAGCCGCTTATCATAAGAATTGTGGTTTTATAGGCACAGTCTAAATGGCTCAAATGGAAGGACCATTGTCTGGGCCAGACCTGCAACTGTATACCATGAATAATAGCTTTGTTAAGCATGATTGGTTAGGAATGCCATTTGTTCTTTTCTGAGCAATTTCTTGGTCCTGTGACAAGGATTAATGAGAAAACAGCCATAAGATAGTCTTCACATATTATAATGGCTTATAGCAGTAATGGTGTATGTGTTCCACAAAAGAGCAAATTTTCTGAAGACTGTAGATAAGCTTCACAACAAAAGGAGAATCAGTAGCAAAATATATATATGTAGTAGGCTAAGCTTATTTACAGAGTTTATTGTCACATAGGAAAAGGATTCTGGAGGTACGTTGACTTTTTAAGCAAGCAAGCCCAGTGTCTGAGGTTAAAAAAAACCAAAATCCTGCTTTGACTTTTGCTTCTTGATTTCCTTACTCAGGTGCTGACCCCAGGACAGATCAAATCAATTTGCCGGGCGATTCTGGACTCTGGGAAGCAGTATGCCATAAAAAAGAGGAAACCATTTCCCCTGATGTACTCTTATTATGGAACCGAGTACTTGGGTGAGTGAAGGTCTTGACAAAGAATTGTAGGATGAAGGGAGTCTCTAATATTAATGTTGAATACAGATTGATGTGGATTATCACACTTCTTTTAACTAGAAATTCTTGTAAATGTCCTTTAAAATAAATACTGATGATGCAAATCACAATTTACTGTTTCCATAGTCTACCTGACAGAAATGTAGCCATTTTTTAAAAAGATTTATTTATTTCTCCCCTCTCCATTGTTTGTGCTCAGTGTCTGCTCTCTATGTCTGTTCATTGTGTGCTCTCTGTGTCTTCTCATTTTCTTTTTAGGAGAAATCACACCTGGGACCCATGTGAGAGGGAGGCACCTAATCACTGGAGCCATATCTGCCTCCTGCTTGCTGTGTCTCTCATTGTGTCTCCTTGTTGGGTCATCTCACTGCATCATCTTGCCGCGCCAGCCTGTCATGTCAGTTCTCTGTCTTGCTCATCTTCTTTAGGAGGTACTGGGAACCAAACCCGGGGCCTCCTATGTGGTAGGCAGGCGTCCAACTGCTTGAGCCTCATCTGCTTCCCAAAATGCAGCCATTTAAAAAATAGTTTTTGCTAACAGCTAAAATCCTTTTTCTAGATTGTGAGTTCATTGGCCTAATTTTGCTGAAGGATTGTGAACAATTCTCACAGTCATGGCAAGTAGTGCCTCTGCACAGGGAGACAATTCAGCCACTAACATTTTTGAAGTATATGATATTAAAGGATTAATAACAAACTACTGAATTACAATGGCTGAGTTTTAGATATGAGTCACGTAAAGTGTAAATTAGTTACTCCTTTTTTGAATCCTTCATTTACTTCCCATCACTCCTGAGCAAGGCTTACAAGGCCTTTTTTTTTTTTAAGATTTATTTCTCTCCCCCCCCCCCCCAGTTGTCTGCTCTCTGTGTCCATTCGCTGTGTGTTCTTCTGTGACTGCTTCTATCTTTATCAGTGGCACCGGGAATCTGTGTTTCTTTTTTTTGCATCATCTTGTTGTGTCAGTTCTCCGTGTGTGCGGCGCCATTCCTGGGCAGGCTGCACTTTCTTTCGCACTGGGCAGCTCTCCTTACGGGGCACACTCCTTTCGCGTGGGGCTCCCTTACGGGTGGGACACCTCTGCGTGGCAGGGCACTCCTTGTGCACATCAGCACTGCGCATGGGCCAGCTCCACATGGGTCAAGGAGGCCCAGGGTTTGAATCGCGGACCTTCAATGTGGTAGGCAGACGCCCTATCCATTGGGCCAAGTCCGCTTCCCACAAGGCCTTTTGTAATCTGACACCTGCCTCCTCCAGACAAAAGCTTCATCTCTCCCTTCCCTGTTACCATCCAGCAGAGTGTCCTACAAGTGAACTGTTCTCATATCTAAGTACCTTTGTGCATGTTCCTTCTGCATTTCTCCTGCCCTCTTCATGTATCCATAAGGGTTATACCTAGACTTTAAGGCTCTGCTCAAACGTCATCAGCTCTATTGGGAAACTTTCTTTGCTTTTGGAAAGAGGATTTGTTGAACACTTTTATTCCTGTGAAGCAAAATTATGTAGCATCATGTCATGCTCCTCACCCATCTATTGGAGCCCTTATCACATCACAGTGTAATTAGTGGCCTACCTGTCTAATTATCTTAGCAGACTTTGTAGGATTGAGACTTTGTCTCATTTCTCTTTGCAACCCCTGGATCTTTATCACAGAACCCACACAGAATGGCTTCTGGGAAACACACTGGAAAATACTCCTAAAGTCCTTAAACATAATATGTTCCAGATATTATAAACATTCATTCACTCAACAGATAAATATTAAGCACCTACCATGTGCCAAATACTGTTCTAGGTGCTGAAGATAGTGCCTTGAACAAAACAGTCTGTATTTTCATTTTAAAAATTATTGATATGTTCATTACAAAAGTTTTTTTTAAAGTCTCTTTAAGGATGGTTTGGTCAGCAAACATTTTTCTATAAAACACTGGATAATAAATATTTTGGGCTTTGCAGAACATATGGTTTCTGTTGCAAATACTTAACTCTATCATTACAGTACAAAAGCAGCCACAGATGATATATAAATAACTGAGCATGGCTGTGTTCCCATAAAACTTTATTTACAAAAAGAGACCTTGGAGTGAATTTGGGTTGCATGCCAGAGTTTGCCAACCCCTGCTCTAAAGTGTGTTTCCCAGAAGCCATTCTTAGGCAACCAATTATTATATTACTATATGTGCTTTTTTTTTTTAAAAGATTTATTTATTTATTTAATTCCCCCCCCTCCCCCGGTTGTCTGTTCTCTTTGTCTATTTGCTGCGTCTTGTTTCTTTGTCCGCTTCTGTTGTAGTCAGCTGCATGGGAAGTGTGTGCGGCACCATTCCTGGGCAGGCTGCACTTTCTTTCGTGCTGGGCGGCTCTCCTCACGGGGCTCACTCCTTGCGCGTGGGGCTCCCCTACGCGGGGGACACCCCTGCGTGGGCCAACACTCCTTGCGCGCCTCAGCACTGCGCATGGGCCAGCTCCACACGGGTCAAGGAGGCCTGGGGTTTGAACCGGGGACCTCCCATGTGGTAGACGGACGCCCTAACCACTGGGCCAAGTGCTTTTGAGTAATATTGCTATTAATTTTTTATCCCATAATTTTCTTTTCATTGAGTCAACTGGCCCTGCTCTCAATTGCGTGAATTAATTATGCTTTATGTGTCTATCCAGGGGCAGCTCATGGCCTGTCATCCATTCTCCAGATGCTTCTGTCTTACCACGAGCACCTCAAGCCCTCAGATCAGGAGCTGGTATGGCAGAGTGTGGACTTCCTTATGGAACAGGAACAGAACTGCAACTGGCCGCCTGAGCTCGGCGAGACCATTGAGAGAGAGAACGAGCTGGTCCACTGGTGCCACGGCGCCCCAGGTCTCACACTCATGTTGATCTGATAAAACACTGTCTTTCATCTAGCTTAGCCAAAGGGAGATTCCTTTTCTGAGATGTGAAATTACTTCTCATTTTCCATCATTACCACGTGTCTTAGTTTCTTAGGGCTGCCGTAACGAAGAACACAAATCAGCTTAAAATAACAGAAATGTATTGTCTCAGAATTCTGGAGATCTGAAGTCAGAAATCAAGGTGTGGGCAGGGCCATGCCCCCTCTCAAACCTGTAGGGGAAAATGCCTCCTTGCCTCTTCCTAGGTCTTGGTATTTGCTAGCAATCCTTGGTACTTCTTGGCTTGGTGCTACAGCACTTCAGTCTCTGCCTCCATTGACACAATCTGTTCTCCCATGTGTCTCTGACTCTTCTTCTCATAAGGACACCAGTCATATCAACCATCCAGTGTCGTCTCATCTTAACTAATCACGTCTTTGAACATCACATTCATGGGACTGGTGTTAGGACTTGAATACTTTTTTTTTATGCTAACATACAGATGACATAAAATTTCCAATGTCAACCACCTTCAAAAATACAATTCAGGGGTGTTGATGTCATTCACAATGTTCTGCTACCATCACCACCATCCATTACGAAAACTTTTCCATCACCTCAAACAGAAAGTCTGTGCCAATTAAGCATTAACTCCCCATTGCCCATCCCCGCCCCTGTCCCTGGTGATCTGTATTCAAATTTCTGACTCCATGAATTTTCATATTCTAATTATTTCATATAAGTGAGAACATATGAAATTTGTCCTTTTGTGTCTGGTTTCTTTCATTCAACATGTCTCCAAAGTTTATACATGTTGTTGCTAAAAATATCTTTTTCGGGGAATGCAATTCAACCCATAACACTATGTAGGATAAAAAAGTCTGAATGAACTTTTTCAAAGCCAGAAAATCTTGTACTGCCTACGCCCTTCAGAAGCAATTCTATATTTTTAAATATATGATCTACATCTATTTGTATATAAAAGTCAACTGGCACTGTCCAAAAGAAACATAGTATGAGCCACATATTTAATTTAAAACATTCTAGTAGCCCCATTAAGAAAAGTAAAAAGAAGCAGTTATGTTATATACATAATACATTATAATATATACCCCAACATATCCAAAATATTGTCATTTCAACATATAACCAATTTAAAAATTATTGTGATATTTCACATTCTTTTTTTCACACAGAGTCTTTGAAATCCAGTGTATATTAGTACTTACATCCCATCTCAATTCAGACTAGCCAAACATTGTAAGTGTTCAATAGCTACATTGGACAGTGTAGATCTGAAGCCTGGAAACTCAATATGTGGTCCCTGTTCTAGCATGGGAAACCTGTCAGCTAGTTAGAAAACCAGACTCTCAAACCTTACCCTAGACCCATTGTAACAAGATCTCCTGGTGATTTGTAAGCACATTAAAGTTTGAGATGTACTGTTCCATAATTCTTCAAATCTGGATTTCTATTAGAACCTAAAAAAAGTTGAACAAAATAGAAGCCATCTCCAGTGAACTCTGGAATTGAGCCTAGAAACTTGTCGGGCCCCATTTTTCCCTTCTTTTAACCCCATTACATTGCTAATTAGACCTGCTGAGCAGGGGCTATTTGAAAGAAGTTAAATTCAAATAAATCAACCAGCTTTGATTAATTGGTATGGGAAGAGATTTGAAAGACCACATAACACAAAATTGTTGGAATACGAGTGGATTTAATTTTCAAAGCTATGCTTCAATGCCTTGAGTGCAGCTTTAAATTATATATGACTCCTCTTAAGTTTATTACCTGATTTTTATTACCTCTTTTTCCCCTTATCTAATTAATGTGCTTCAATCCAATGATAATTTCATTTGTTCCTCAGTAAAGTTTGAGTGGATGGAGAATATAAGGCTTAGTGTATTGGTCATATTTCCTCTACCTGCCACGTTTACCTAGGGAAGAGCTTTCAAAGGCACCTGTGTGTGCTTGTATCAGTTCCAGGTCACTGTGCATTATGTCCAGGCTAAATCCTGCCAGTTATAATTTGAGCCCATTTATTTCTTCTTGCTTTGACCTTTGTGGAGAAAAACAGCACTTATTTACCATTCTGGAAATAATATCTCTTCATGTTATGCTCAACACTCTTATTCCCTTTAATCATTGTCAATCATGGTCTCTGGATATTCTCCAAGCACCCCAGGAACCTTGAATTTTGGAGATATCCCAAACTAAATATGCACTATTTTAAAAGGACGCAATGTGCTTGTAAAAGCCTTGAAGAGTGGGAAGATAATCAACTAAAATGAATGGCTGGGTCAGTTAACTGATGTGGCTGTCTTGAAGGGCAGTTATTCCATTCTTTTTTGTATGCCTAATACCAGCTGTCTTTGTACATCATGTACCATAAAAGTACAGCACAGGGTTTGTCACTTTGGGGACTTTATCTTCCTTTATCATTCACGTTCACTATCTTCATGAGATTAAACATAGGTTCCAAAGCAAAATCATTTGATACATGTATTCATTGGACTGCCAAAAATAAACCAATTCATAAATGAATAAAGAACTAAATGAGGCCCATCGTTTCTTCTAAATCCCATACCCACCCCAAGGGTATTGGTCTTCCTTATGATAGATGTGCTAAAATCAGCATCAAAAGTGATAATGGGTGTAGCTTAGTGGTTGAGATCCTGCTTCACATGTACGAGGTCCCAGGTTCAGTTCCTGGTACCTCCTAAAAAAATGATTATAACAGCAGGTAAAAGACCATCAGGATCTCTCCGAATCTGACAATAGTAAACTCTCTGCAAAAATTCTAAAATAGGAGATGACCTAGAAAAATAATTTTCATTAGTTTGAGGAAAGTATTTTTCAAGAGTAGATTCATGAACTGTGCAGATGGTTTGGGGCAGAAGATCAATTCTCTGATTAAAAACCTGCTACAGATAATCCACAGGACAGAACTTCATTAATGATACCTTAGCACCAGCCATAATTGTTTCCTATTGACTTTCCTTCAACCCACCTGTGCTGGTGACAGCACTTCATTGATGAAATGTAGAAATAGTTCTGGGATCTCATAATGCTGGGTTCTAATTGTAGCTCCAACACTAGCTAGTTATGTGACCTTGAGAAAACCACTTTGTTTCTTATGTGCCTTTGTCTCTTCATCTATGAAATGAACATGTTGAGATGGGTGGTGGAACTCAATCTTTTTATCACTACAGACTCTTTTTATACATGTCATAATGGATATGTCCTGAAAGCTTTGCCAACAACCATGCTTATAAATACCTAGTGTGGCATATAGCTTCTCTCATTAAATGTAATAAAGTATATAAGGTAGATTCACATGACCCACTCATAGCCTCAATGATTCTGAAATATAGGGCTAAAGTCCTTTGCAAAACTGGTAAAACAAATGCTGTAACTCAAAATCTAGACTGTGTTATCTTACATCTTTACTGTGGTAACACCAGCAGTGCATTTCCTTTACTCTGCAAGAAGCATAGGTGTGTGTGTGTTTTAATCCTTTCACAAGGACTCTTGTGTAGGTGCCTTTGAATAGAGAAATGCAAGGGCTTGTGGAGTGTGGGTGTCAATGGTCGCTTAGTGTTGTAGTACATTGTACAACTCGTGCCTCAGTGAAATTATGGATCCCAGAATGGATCTGTGTGGTAGTTCTCCAGTATGTTTAAACCACAGGTTCTAAGTCTGGCTACCACAAGGCTCTACTAGATCCCATGTTTGGAAAGATTTAGTCTCTCAAACCATATTTATTAAGTAATAATTCATTTCCCCAGTTATATTTGGCAGAAATACATTATTGCTGAATTTCTTATCAGTGCGCAAAAATCATTGTTCCCATGACAAAATGATATGGTTCCCATAGAACAGAAAGAAACCCAACATTCTTTCCTTTTAGATTAAGCAGTCTAATTGTGAATTTCATTAGTTCAAGTTAGGAGCCAATAGGTCAGGAAGTTTTTCAAGGTCTTTTCCATGAACCATTCTGTGACCCAAACATCACAAAGAGGCTCTTTCTCTTCGGAACCACAGGATCAATACGTATTAAGCTGCCCAGGGCTAATGGCCTTATATAGCACTGACACCATCTTATCCTTCTGTTCTCATCTCTCATCCCAACCTCAACCTCCATGCTGGCCTGGGCTGGGGTGAGAAGTGAGGCATTATAAGTATGGTCAACAGACACTTACAGAGTCCTTGCCATGTGCCAAGCACTATGCCAAAGACCAGAGTTGCTGAAATGCACAAGATACAGTTCCTGCCCTTGGGTAGTTTGCAGTATACAAGGGAAGCCAGACATTTAAACTGATAATTTTAATATGATATCTTATTAGTGCTAAGATTTATATAAGGAGTAGTGGGAGCCCAGGGGAAGGATTCCTTGTGCTGCCTCTGGGTTTATGGAGGGCTTCCTGTAGGAGGTGATAACTGAGGTAAGTTAGCCAAGTCAAGAAAGATAGGAAGGTTGTTCCAAGAAGCCAGATGCATGGGCCCACTTGATGAAGGAGGGGGAACTGCAGGCAGTTTGGTTTTGCTGAAGTGAAAAGTTTCAAGCAGGGAGTGGAGGACAAGAGGTGGGAGAAAAGAGTAGAAGCTGGATCACAAAGTGTTTTCTGTGGCATGCTAAGGCATCTAGGTAATTGGGAGCCATTTAGCAGGTTTAAGCACAAGAGTGACATGGTTAAATTACAGTTTTAGAGAGGTCAGTCACTGCTCAGCAGGATGAATTTAAGGTGTGGCAAACCAGAGGACAGGAGGCTCTTGTTGTCTCCCAAGCATGATGATGATAGCTTGAGGGAGGGTAGTGAGAGGAGGACCTTTCCGTGTGCCCTTCTTTACATTGGCCTAGAACACTTTTCTCTCTAACTTCCCCTTTGCTCAGTGTCTAGAAGCAGAGTGTGCTCCTAGCAAGAACCTACAAGGAAGTGAGGGCAGCAGGATAGAGCCATGGGAGAAGCCAAACGTGAGCATCTCACCTGGAGACTAGCTTCAGCCTAATTCCAGGGGAAGCACAAGGAAGCATAGATTATCCCACTAAACTGGTTCCATCTCGTACTCCTGTGTCAGCGATCCCTGGCCAAAATCTGCTAGAAGGGTGCATACACTTGCCTCCAATTTGGCTGAGGGCAAGATTCCCAAGAAAGGAGCAGATGTGAGCGTTTGGCAACCTACTCTCACAGTGACTGGAAGATGGGGCACCCACCGACAAGGCAAAGGGGGTCTGGGTAGGGCACCAGCAGCATCCACTACACCTGGCTTGACTCCTCCTCATCCTTCAGCACTCAGATTAAACAGTGCCCTGCCCTCTCATAAGCCTTTCCAACCACCAAGTGTGGATTATGGGCTCTCAAGGCAGGGATTTTTAAAACTTTATCACATACTATTGTGCCTGACACAGTAGGTGCCCAATATCTCAACATTCATCAAGTCCTGCAAAATGTGTCTTTCAGGAACTGCTTTTCTATGTTTGTGCCAACATAATCATCTCATGGCTGCCCTGTTTCCCCTCTTTAGCTCTCTCCTGACATCACTCTGGAACACTTTGTAACACTAATCACATTGTTAACCATAAGTAAAAGTTTGCAAAATCAGCTTCTTCCATGGAGGCAGAGGGAAGTCAACACAACCTCTTCACAACACAATGTGCATTTCTATGGATAGGAATTATTTACGTTACTCTCAGTTCTCTACAAAGTAATTTCTATTTCTATGGAATTGAGCATAAGCAAAGAAAAAATAAAGGCAGAAATCACCTAGTTGGATGATCTAATCTGGATACCCACCAAATTTCAGTCTTTCGCAATTTTTCCTTATAGGAGAAAGATTCAGGAGGGAGAGTGATCTTAACCTCTTCCCTGAATCTGAGCACCCGGAACTTGGGGAAATCATTTTTATTAATAGCCATTGTTTTTGTTTCTGCCTTTGAAATTTGTGGTACCTTTGTTGCCGAGTTTTGGAGGGAAATTTCTTGGAACAATCAAGTTGGGAAGGTTTTACTTCACAGCTGGAGTTGGGAGTCTTGGCAAGGTGGTTTGGGAGCATTGTTTTCCTTGGAATGACTCCCAGTTTCCTCTTATGAAAAGGCATATGGCTATATGCGTACTTAAACATTACAAATTCTGAATGCCTGTGGGGGAATGGGCAAGCTGTATAAACATTTAACCATTTCAGATAGTCAAATATGCATAATAGTTAGCAGAGTATGCATCATTAATTACTATTTGTAAATTATGAATTTTACCAATCTATGTCCTTCAATTAAAATGTTATTCTTTCTCCAGGGGCCAACCCCATTATAAAATTAAAATAACTTACCCCAAATCTCACAGGGAAAATATAAGCCTCCCTTAAAGAAGATTCTATAGCCTTGCCAATTAAGTCATGGTCCTTAGAAGGGTACCTGTTAGAAATGTGATATCTCAGGCCCCATCTCATACCTACTGGATCAGAATCTCCATTTTAACAATGCCCCAGAGGATTCGTGAGGCTTTTGCAGTTTGAGTAGTTCTACACTACAGTATTAAGTCCTGAAAGTCACCTTTAATGTCTGATGTTTTCACAGGAATTGCCTATCTGTTTGCTAAAGCTTATCTGGTTTCCAAGAAACCACAGTACCTGGACACGTGTATCCGGTGTGGGGAACTCACATGGCAGAAGGGCCTGCTAAAGAAGGGACCAGGGATTTGCCATGGTGTGGCTGGCAGTGCCTATGTCTTCTTGCTTCTATACCGGCTCACGGGAAACTCTAAATACATCTATCGAGCCCAAAGGTCAGCCATTCTTCATATGTATTTTTTTCTCTCAAAATTTTAACCTGGTCAACTTTGTTGACTATGTAAAGCGTTCATGTGGTTTAAAAAGTGCAAAACAGAATACATCAACCTTGCTTCTAGCCATTTAGTTCACTTCCCAGAGGCAATCAGTGTTACCTAGTTTCTTGGTTGTCTTTCCAGAGATATTCTAAGTATATACAAGCAAATAGGGGTATGTCAACTTTTGTCCATCTTTTTTTTCCTGCCATTTTAGAGATCACCCTACATCAGTATATAAAGTATATCTATCAGTATATCAATTATTTTTATTGTTACATAGTCTTCCTTTGTATGAATGAACCATAATTTATTTAACCAGTCCCATACTGATGGATATTTGGGTTATTCCCAATATTTTGTTATTATAAGTAATGCTATGATGAATAGCTTTGAACACATATCATTTTGTACATGGATTGCTATATCAGGAAGATAAATTCCTAGAAGTAGAATTGCTTAGCCAAACGGTATATATATTTGTAATTTTTATGGATAGTGACAAATTGCCCTAGTTTATTCCCTGGAAACCTGATAAAAATGGAACACCAGCTGTGAACAACATTGCTCTTAATAGAAATAACTGCTGATTGGTAAACAAGGTAAACTGGACCTTGAAGGAACTATAAATAACTTGATGGAAAGCATAGGTGGGGCTTCCCTGTATGCAAAATGGCATGAAATTGGTGCTCCCTTTGAGAGGACTTAGAAGCTATGTCCATGGGTTGTTACAAGAGATACTGGTTTCCAATATAACATTTAAGCTTTCTAAGCCATGGGGGGGGGGGCTCTCACATCCACCTGTGTGGTCTTTTCCTTTTGTATCTGAGCTGTTGTTTGTGGGAATTTAAAGAACAGTCCCTAGGGAGCTGAGATGGCTCAAGCGATTGAGCACCTCTCTCCCACATGGGAGGTCCCAGGTTCAGTTCCCAGTGCCTCCTAAAGAGAAAACAAGCAGACAAAGGATACAACAAATGACACAGAGAGCAGACAGCGAGAACAAACAATGGGGGGGGGGCGGGTGGATAAGTAAAATAAATCTTAAAAAAAAAAAGAACAGTCCCTATACTGTTGTGAGGATTTCCACTGAAGGTATACACCCAGGGGTTATCTTATTGGGTATGTGAGCTTGAACAAGTTGTTTAACTTGCTCTATGCCTTGGTCTCCTCATCTGTAAAATGTGAGCAATAGTGCCTACCTTGTTGGGGTGCTGGATAGTTTAAATGAGTTAATATCTGCAAAACACTTAGAACAATGCCTGAGGCATAGTAACTGCAACTTAGGTGTTTACTATTATTATGACTATAAATTTGAGTTATATCATTATAGACCTTTCCAAATGTATAAATATATATTCATACGTGTGTGTGTATATGTGAATTTTAATAGACTCCTACTATACATACTGTATGTAGCTTATAATTTTAAATCAACAGTTTTTAAGAGGCATCCTTCCTTTTCAGTTTGTCTAGATCTATCTCATTGCTTTTAATGGCTGTATAGCGATTCACTATGGATATATCATAACTAATTTAAGCAATCTCTAAATAATGAACATTTGGTATATAGACAATTTTTACTAATGCAAAAAAAAATTGTCCCAAATATCTTATACATACCTGCCTGTGCATTTGCATAAGCACTTTTGTAGGAGAGAGTTTGGAATTGAAATGGTTAGGTTCATAGGTATTTCTTGGTTTCTAACTAGCCTGCTTTTATCTTTTGCCATTTTTTTCTATTGTGTTGCTTAATTGAGGATTATCTTTTTGTTAATATTTGTTGCAAGTATTCTCCTACTTTGCCATTTCTCTTTTAATGTAATTCAGTCTTTTGCCATGTCAAATTTTAAATGTTTTTCTTGCCAAAGTTATCAAACTTCCCTTCAAGATTTTTGGATTTTTTGAATTCTTAAGATGACCTTCCTTCTCCAAAATTACGAAAAGATTATTTACTTTGACTTTTAGTACCTTTATGATTTTATTTTAACATTTAAATATTTGATTCATCTAGAACTTACTTGTGTTAAAGATGTAAGACAGGGATTTAACTTTATGATTTTAATGCAAAGCAAATGTTTCCAATAGCATTTTTTCACCAATTTCTCCAATGATTTGAAATTCCAATTTTACCATAAACTGAATTTATATAAACATATGGATTTGTTTCTGAATTCTCTTCTGTTCTATTTATCTAGTTCTACATTTCATTTATTTCTAATTTTCTTAGCTATTCTCCCATTTATTACTCCAGTTGAATTTTAGGATCAATTCGTCAAATTTTTAAAATCCCATGGAAATTTGATTGGAATTTCACTGAATTTGTAGGTTACATCAGTGAGAATTAACATGTTTAGAACACCTAGTTTTTCCATCCAGGAATGTCATATCCTTTTCATTTGTTTAAGTATTTAAAAATATCATTTGGTAAAGGTTTGATCTTATGAAGAAGATATGGCATGTTTCTTATTAATTTTATTCCTAGGTGTTTTATGTTTCCAGATTTATTTGTGGGAATCCTCCATTATATTTTCAGGTTGTTTATTACTGGTATACATGAAAAATTTTAAAAAGTTATGTTATTTCAGTTTATCAATTCTAAGATGCACTTTTTCATATAAATCTGAAATTGTAGTTTTGATAAAATTAGTTTTGATAAAATTATCATAATAATATGTCTTACTGAGCTCCTTTAATGTTTCCATTGGTTTTTCATTAGATTCCATTGGGTTTTCCAAATAGACACACATATTATCTGCAAATCATTATAATTTTGTTACTTCCTTTTTCATATGTATTCTTTTTTATTTTTCATTTCCTGTTGCATTGGTCAGAATCTCCATAACAAAGTTGGATAATAAGAGGGATAGCAAATATCCTTGCCTTTCCTCTGGTTTTACTAGGATTGATTCTATGTTTCATCATGATCTTTACATTGGCTCCGGATAATGTATATCGTGTCATATCATGAGAATTCTCTGTTCAAGATATGGCTTCTCACATGACTCAAAGTAAAAGCTGAAATCTGTCCTATGAATAAAAGGCCCTACATAAACTACCCTCCCATTACATTTCTGACTTCATCCCCTACTCTTCTTCCTCCTGGTTCTCTCCACCACTGTGACTTCTTTGCTATTCCATTTAGATGCCAGGTACATCCCACATTAAGACCTTTAATATTTTGATTCCTTCGACTTGTAATGTTCAATCTCTACATATATCTCCTAGCTCCTTCACTTAATTCAGATCCTTACTCAAAAGTCATTTTCTCAGAAAGGTCTTCCCAGGCCAATTTCTATAAAATTCCTATGTTAAACATAAAATATCCTTTAAAATATTTGCATATATGCACTGAAAGAAATACTGACATATGTAAGTCCCCTATTTGAAGTTACTTTGTTTAGGAATCTTATTAACTTGTAGAGTCCATAATATGCTTAGCTGAATACCTGACTCATTTTTTCCCAAATTTAGTAAAAGAAAGTCATTTGGGGTCTTATCTAGGCTAATAGAATTTCACCTTTGGGATAAAATTTATCAGGAGTCCTAATGACCTGGAAAACTTTATTTAAAAGGGTTAGAACTACCCATCTATTTTCTGCAGGCCAGTCCTAGTTCACAGAATCTTGGATATAAGGTTAAGGAATCCAGAGCTCTTTCGACAATTATTTCTCACTTATTGGTAGAAGGCTGAAAATGTTCAGGTAATTTCTGAATATTATTTGGGCATTGCATTTAATTGCTTAGAGTACTGAAATTTGCACTTCATTAAAATTCAAAATTTAAAATATGGTATGATCAAAAGAGGGGAGGTTTCCCTAATTTTGGAAGTTCCTGAAACAGTCATGTCAAATAATGTGTACCTCCCTGGAATAAACATTACTTGGAAATCACCTATTACTCTTTTAACATACAGTTGGACTTTATGGCTACAGACAAATATTTGACAGCTTTTTCAGTTTCTTCTATTATTATCCAATTATTCAGGTTTTCTACCTTTTCTTGAATTACTTTTGGTAGAGAATATATTTCTATCAAAGCATCTAATTCATTGGGTTTCCGAAGTTTGACATAAAGCTCTAATAGTGTCATTCTATAATATTTTAAATTTGCTTTATCAGTGGTTGTATGCCCTTTCTAATTCTTAATGCTTTTCTTTCTTGGTAAGGCACACCAACATTTTGTCTACATTGTTCATTTTTTCAAGGCACTTAGTTTTATTTAATTCTTTTTTTTTTTCTCCTTAGCTTCCTAATTTCTTAGTTTATGCCTTTATTTTGATTTTTCACTGTTGCCTTCTTTTATTTTGTTGTTATTTTCTAAAGTTTAAAAAAACAATTTAGAATATCTTTTATCCTTTATTATTATTAATAAAAACTTATGTAACTATGACTTTTCCTCTGAGCTCAGTTTTGGCTACAACTAATAAATTTTTGCCATGTAATACTCATAGAGGGTTTAAGTTTTAAAAAAATTCTGTGATTACCATTCTGATTTCCATTTTGACTAAGAAATTTGTAGAAAAATGAATTGTCAATTTGATTTTTGTACAATTGGGTAGATTTTTGAAAGAATCATTTTCATTTTTTAAGTCAACAGTTTTCATAAATGATATTTGAGTTTGTTATTTGATGTCATGACTATAAAACATTGCTTGTCTTTTCCCATTCATCTTGTCGTCTTTGTTTGCCAAAAGCACAGATTGTATAAAATCCTGCCAATTTTTTTTAGTTTATGCTCTCTGTCCCATACAAATAAATACAAATAGCTCAGAATTAACATGCTCTTAGAAACACAGCATATTTACTTTTTAAAAGGAGCAATTATATACCAGTTTGCTTCTAATCAAGATAAATAAAAGTATGCTTTTTTTCTGCTCTTTTTACTTTTAATTAATAGATGACAGAAGGAATGACATCTTCAAAAAATACCAAACTGTGTTACTTTGCAAATGTTGAAAATAGTTGGATTTGCTTGCAAACATAATTTGTTGTGATGCACACACAATTATATAACAGATCCTCCTATTTTATCAGGAAAAAAAAAGCTTTCTTAAAATACTTATTATGTAATTCCGGAAAGAAAATTATGCTAAAACTTCAACTTAAAAGAAAAGGCAGAAGAAGCAATCCCAGGCCAATAGTACGGGAACACTCATGTTAAAACTGTTCATATTTTCTTCTTCTTAGGTTTGCTGAATTCTTATTCACCGAGGAATTCAAGGCTGGTTCTCGAGTCCTTGAGAGTATATACAGCTTGTATGAAGGTTTCTCCGGGACTGTATGTTTTCTGATCGATCTGCTGCAGCCCAGTCAGGCTGAGTTCCCTCTCTTCAGTGTCTTTGTTTAAAAGGTCCCACCTTCCACTGTGGTCCTGCAGAAGGCCCCTGAGATTTCCTGAGCCTACGCGAGGCAGTTTCCACATAAACCACATTCAATGGTATCACAACCATGAGCCTTAACATTGCCGCCACAAGGAAGGGATCGGGCAGGTGAAGGAAACCTGAGACCAGACTTGAGAAAGAACAGTATGAGAACCTGCAAAACAAAGACACCACAACTCTTTCATAAACCATAGAGATTTAATATTTCAGGGAATAGATGTGAAACCGGAGGTCAGAGGAAAAAGGGAAAGAGAAATTATCTGTTTTTTTTTCTTTCAGTTATGATATAGATAATAAAACTGAAATATGGACTATGGCAATAAAGTGCCAATACCTTTGCAATTGGCTGGGCAGTTTAACCATTTGTTGGTGCCCTTCACTCCCAAATTCAGAAATAAAGACAATCAAAAGCCAAAGTAATCGCCCAGCTGAGTATGCTAAGAGGGATGAAGTGTCAGGTTGCTGAAGGACATAAAAGGAAACTCTTGGCTATCCTAAGCCTTTATTTATTGAAATTCATGCTTTTAATGAATTTACATATGAAGCTCTTATATTTTTTTGCTGTTACCCTGGGTACTTTAAAGAAATCATACCATAACTTAGTTTAAACCCTGAAATTTGAAGTTCTCTTAGGCCTTAGAAACATCTCTTTTCCTGGTTGCTTTTTCTTTCGTAAAGCTCACTTAAAATAGTAAAATTCATATGCTAGGAAATACTGTAGCAAATGTTATTGTCAAGTGTTTTTCTCAATTTGAAGTATGAGCTATGTATTATCTATTGTTAGTAATGTTTACAATGCCTTTATGTATGTAATTCCTATGAAATTATTAGCTGAACTGTAAAATATGCTTTTGGAAAAAAAACAGGCTAACCACTACCAAGGCGTGTCCTTTCAGCATTTAATGGAATATTGTGTCCACTGGGGCAAGCAGACTCAGGCTGAGAAAAAGACCAGTGATTGTCAAAAAAATATTGCTCAGTTTTACACTATTAGATTAAGAGATGAGTGAGCTCCTTTCCAAGACAGAGTCCACTGGAAGCTGGCTACAGTACCCATCAAGTCTAGTTGTCATATCAAACGCAAACCTATGTAGACACATGGCAGTTGTAAAAGTGCTTCAAGGAAAACATTGACTTGCAAAACACTATCAGAGCATCTGTCACTTTAGTACTCAAATCATGAATTTACCCCCTTTCTAGAACTTTGTCACTGGCAATTTTGCTTATCAGAATGAAGAGAGAATTGTGTACTGTATAAAATTTAACTATTAGTTAAATAGCTGTGAAATATTTGCAGAAATATCTATCTAGTTCAGTGATTCCTAACTTGACCTGTAAATGGACTTTTGGAAGAATTATAGAATACTCTGTTGTCTGAAAATTTTGAGGGGTGTGTGTGTGTGTGTATGTACTCATTTATCTGGGAAGAAGGTCTTTAACATTCATCAGATTTTCAAGGAATCAATGACCTAAGAAAGTGAATACCTGCCTTTCTGTATTGTATGACTGTGAACATTTGCATTCATCAGAACAAACTAGGATAAAAATAGTTTTGAAGAAGCGTACACCTCTTTCAGCTTACTGTGCAATTTTCACACCTTCAGACATAGACATATAAAATTGGCCTCAATTTTTTATCTTTTAAAATATTCAGTTTGGGGCAATGCCATGTAAATTGCAGCTTTCAGATGACTCCCAAAATTGGTTCCAGAAGTTCTTTTCATGAATAGTAGAGCATTACCCAGAAAGCCTTAAGGCAAAATATCTCCTCTAAACTAGTCTTTCAAAATGCGAATGATACCTTACTTTTAAAATTCATTTCCTTTGACCCTAGCCTAAAGATAATAACCATACAATATACAAGGCTTTATGGAACACATGCTTTTTCATTGTCTACCAACCTCTTGAGGTGTGTTAGAGAATCCAAAGTCTCACAGCAATTACGGGGCAGAACCAAGATTCGAATCCTGGCTTTCATTTTCCAAGTGTATTTATTCAGTATTCTAGACTAGAAGCTAGGGCTACAACAGTGAACAAAATATCCCTTTTGTATTAGTCAGCCAAAGGGATGCTGATGCAAAATACTAGAAATTTGTTGGTTTTTATAAAGGGTGTTTATTTGGGGTAGGAGCTTAAAAATACCAGGCCATGAAGCATAAGTTACTTCCCTCACCAAAATTTATTTTCACGTGTTGGAGCAAGATTGCTGCTGACATCTATGAGGGTTCAGGCTTCCTGGGTTCCTCCTTTCCAGGGTCTTGCTTCTCTCTGGATTCAGAGTTCCTTTCTTCCTAGGGCTTGCTTCTCTTTCCTCTGTGTGCTTACTTCCCGGGCCACCAGCTTAAGGCTTCAGCATCAAACTCCAACATCAATACTCCAACATTAAGAACTGTCAACTCTGTCCTTTGCCATGCTTTTTATCTGTGAGTCCCCACCATCAAGGGGTGGGGACTCATGCCCTAATGATGAGGCCCAATCAAAGCCCTAATCATAACTCAATCATGCCCAGTAATAGACCAGATTACAAACATAATCCAATATCTATTTCTGGAATTCATAACTATGTCAAACTGCTGTACCTTTCCTCAAAGTTATCCTTTGTTTCTGTTTGCTGACCCTTTCACCCTTGAGACCTATAATCTAATGAACTAGGAAGTGATACTATAGCTCATTATATTACAGTTTCATTTCTAGGAACTGCAGAAAAATTGGACCTCCTTCCTACTTACCTATCCTTTTTTAAGGTCTAGTAGGAGGACTGTGATCTTGCTATGCTGACCATTGTGACAATGCAACCCTTTTGTTTGTCAATTTCAAGCAGAGGCCATGTTCAAGGGTTGCCTGTATGAAATGATACCTCAGTAAATTAGAAATAAGGATAAGCTTGTTTAGCATTTAAAGTTTTGTTGAAAGTTTTCATTTTCCTAAAAGAATATAGAAGTTATAGGTGTAGGGATGTCTTCTTCTTACTTTCCCAAACTGGGGGCAGGGGGTGTGAAAAGCATGGCATTTTCTCTTTGGTAACATTTTTCCCATCACTAGTATAACATTAATATTATTTATGTGGCATGAACGATTATAAATCCTGAAAGATTTAAAGATACATTGAAAATTTCTTTCCACAATGGGGTGACTTAAAGTTTTGGAAACCATTAGAAATCTGTTGTACTTTGTTTCATTAATGCAATTACATACATTCCCCCCCCCCAATCCCCAACTGCAGTGTTATACATCTTTATTTTGTTCAACCCTATTAGGTCATTATCTTTTACTTTTCATTGTTCCATTTGTAACCAGATAACTGAGAAGAACAGAGGTTTGACAACATCTCTTCCTTTTATTACTTCAGGTAATTGATTACACCATTTAAATAATAGTATTCACTTACTGATAACTTGAGAAACATATAGAGTCATTTTCTTGGTCACTAAACTGGGGTACTTCTACTGGCAGTTTGTGTCTTTACCTTTCTTGGACATGCTAAGATTTTAATCAAGGTGGTACTCAAATTGTTTCAATTTCTGCAGAGAGGAAATCTCCATAATGTCAGTGCAACAAACGTAAGTTTGTGTTGTATAGCCATGTTAAGAAAACACACAATTAAAAGGAAAAACATTAGTCCTGTAAAGATATTCATGTTGGAAATCTCAAAATCTTACTCTGCCACTTTCCTGGACTGCAGGAACCCACCTCATAGGGTAGTCTCAAGGATTGAATGATAAAATGTATATAAAAGAGCACAGAGCTCTTTTACATATTACATACATAATATGTATGTCATTTAGACATTGGTATACATTAAGAACTTATAATGTGCATAGAAAATCATACTTAGTTATGACTTCAAATAAGCATTTCAGCCAAATGGAATCTCCATTCGTGGATACAGCATTTGAAGTAAAATGGGTAAAAACCATGTATATGGTTTTTATATTCTAGTACCAATACTGGCTATATAGCATTTGTGCTTTAGAAAGTTCTGTCTGGTTGGCCAGAGCTTATCACACTGGAATAGGCTGGTTTAGGTTGGGAGTTCTTTATAATGCAAATATTTATTTTGCTTGCTGTAGACAAAGGATTACAGTTATCAGTAACCTAAAAAAAGGTGCCAGCAGGCCAAATCTGCACAGATGATGAACTGGGAAATCAAATAGTTTTTGGTTGAATTTGGCCTGCATTTTAATTCAGTCCTCAGAACTATGTAACATATAGTATTAGAAACATACTTTCAATTGCATTTAAGGCCTTACTTCTGGGACCTAGGTTATTTATTCAACACTGCCCCAAATTGATAGCTAAATGCCTAAACCTCAGATCAAGCTAAATGTCTAAGTAAGCCTCGGATCCGCCAAAGCCATGTGATTTTGGCATAAACTTGGCAAGGACAGCAAATGGGAAGGCAGGCAAAGTAGGAAGGCAGATCTGGCTGAAGCTTAGCATGTCAGTGTGTGTTGTAGATGTACACTTAATGCTACCGGAAACAGCCCAGTCTTAACGGATGCATTTTATCGCTTCTCAGAACCTCTAATCTCCAACCACCCTTGATTCAGCAACTTCTTTTACTCCTTGCCCTCTTTAAATAGTACATTCTGATACATTTTCTCTGGTTTCTTAATCATGTGACCTCCTTTTGCCTGGGAGGGCAGATTTTCTCTTATCTCTTCTATCCTAGTGGGTTCAGAGCTGAGAGCTTTAGCCTGAATAGGACTGGAATTCCCTCAGGACAGCAGAGCTGCCAACAAGGTCAGCAGGAGCCCAAGCTCCTTCCTGTTCTATAACCAGAGCACACAGCCAGGATAAGTCACTGTGAGTGCAGCTATACACGAAAATGGAATTTGCGGCTGCATTTATCTTGCTTCCCCTCCATAAAAGAAGCTGGACATTGTATTTTTACTGTTGTAAAAAACAAAACGGATACTATGTTAGATATTTGGGTCTCCATCATTATCAGAAATGTCACACTGGCAGTGTGATTTCTCTCCTTGTTTCTATAACTGAAAGTGCTAATGAATTAAGGCCTGATGGATGCCTTAAGGGTTTTGAAAATTTATTTACTTTTATTTTCTTACAATTTTGAACCTTCTCATTTCTACCCAGTGCCTGCCGCAAATGGTCAAGTCCTTTATCTGCAGAATTTCCTGCATCTTCTTTTACCTTTGTACCTGTTGTTTGCCCTCTGCACTGAACTTGAAAAATTATTTAAACTGAAAAGCAAGTCATCCATAATTTTGTTCTTCGTGGGATTGTTGGTGAATTGAGTAGTATGGATTAAAAAGCAGGTTATCCCTTCTTCTCTTGCTTTTCTCCTCCTGGCACAACATCAAGGAAGAAGATGGAGAGAGAGGAAATGATAAATGAAGTGTGACTGTTGAGAGCTGTGAAAACAGTTTGTAAGGACTTCCTGCTTGTCTCCTTTTAGGTTTTCAAAGTCCCTGTAGGGAACAGTTTGCATATATATATGCATATGTGTGTGCACACACGTGAGAAAGAAAGGCTGGGAGTCAGTCTCATATATGAAATAAAATACAGTATTTTGCTATTAGATATATTTGAGTGAAAGGATATACATAAGAATGAATTGATTCATGAATCAGTCTTAATTGTGTGCTAACTGCTCTTTAATAAATTAGCACATAATTAATGAGGGTGCTAGTAACTTAGAACTCTAGTTGTCCGCCTCAAGCATTTGTTTTCATTAAAAAACTTCTGCCCAGTTAAAGCCATTAGGCACCATCTGTAGAAGATAACAGCTGTGAGTTTCATCAATAGAGCAATGCCGTGCAATAAAAATATGTGAGTGACAAATGTGAGGCACATATGCAATTTTAAAATTTTCTAATAGCCATATTAAAAAAGTAAAAAAGAAAAAAGTGAAATTAATTTTGATAGTACATTTAACCCGACATATCCACAATGTTATCATTTCGACCTGTAAGCAATATAAATATATTGAGATATTTTGCAATTTTCTGTATTGAGTCTTCCGGGGTACATTTTACACTTACAGCACGTCTCAAGTCAGACTAGCCACATTTCAAGTGCACAATAGCCATATAGAGGTTGGCTACTCTAGCATCTCACTCCGGTTATCACAGCCATTTCTAAGGTTTTCCTATAACTTGTAACTTTTTGTTGTTATAAGAGGACTTTGGTGTTTCCCCAAATGCTCAATAGAAGTACAAGGAGCTGACCTCCGTGTGTGTGTGTGTGTGTGTGTGTGTTGGGGGGAGAGTCTGTGATTAAATAAGTTAGAAAAATTCCATTCTTTTACCCCCTTTTGGAGATTCATATGGTACAGGAACATATTATAGACTTTGAGAAAACTCTCCTGGGTAAAACTCTCCTGTTTGAAATTGTTGAGCTCTGATTCTATAAGGTTCAGCTTCCTAATGGTCACTGTTGCCCAGCACCACTATAAAAAACATGATTAATCTGGCATGGCACATTCATTGTATGCTGATAATATTTGTTTTCTCTACAAATATTATATATAATCTCTACAAAGATTTTTTTTAGATTATTTTTTAAAAATTTCTCTCCCCTCCGCCCCCCACCCCCGTTGTCTGCTCTTTGTGTCCATTCACTGTGTGTTCTTCTGTGTCCGCTTGCGTTGTCAGCAGCACCAGGAATCTGTGTCTCTTTTTTGTTGCATCATCTTGCTGCGTCAGCTCTCTGTGTGTGTGGTGCCACCCCTGGGCAGGCTGTGCTTTTTTTTCCACGAGGGGCGGCTCTCCTTGCAGGGTACACTCTTTGTGCATTGGGTTCCCCTATGCGGGGGCACCCCTGCATGGCATGGCACTCCTTGCGCACATCAGCACTGCATGTGGGCCAGCTCACCACATGGGTCAGGAGCCCTGGGTTTGAACCCTGGACCTCCCATATGGTAGGCAGACACTATCAGTTGAGCTAAATAGGCTTCCCACTACAAAGATATTAACACCGCCCTGTAATGAAAGATTCAAGAACAATGGGTCTGTCCCATAGTATTACTCTTTACTAATTGTCTTGACTTCACAAAGATCCTGAATTCATCTTTACTGCACTTTGGAGGACAACAATTCTAGAAATGGCCACAAGTGTCTCTACTTGAGAAAAACTGTTTCCCCCTCATTCTCCACTCTTTTTAGAGTCTGTCTATACTTATCCTTCGTATTCAGAATCACCCAAGAGCCAAGATACATCTTTTTGTTCTAGAGCAACCACCTACTAAATTGCAACTGGCAGATGGCTTTAATGTCTGGAAAATGGACACAGATCTTCAGAAAGTATCCAAACACACACCTTCTCATTCTTTCAGAAATTATGGACACTCTAAAAAGATGGGGGGAAGTAAGAAACATCTGAATACTTATAGATGTAAACTCAGAATATATACAGCTACTTAAGTAGAGTAACACAGTTCCTGCTTACGATTTCTTTATATATTTTGAGTGTGGTGTTACCTTACGTGCATTAATGTGTACTGTTTTGTGATGTATATATAAGGTAGCTGTGACATAGAGATGAGTTTAAAGACTATATAGACTATGCTTAGCTACTGTCAAGCTTTAGCAAATTATCTTTTTGCAACTTGGTTTTAGCAGGGCCTCAGATGCTGCTCCCCAAAATTTTGTTTTAAAATCTGTGTTCAAGTGGCAATTACCAATAAAAGAAATTCCATTGCTGAATTTGGCCCAAGTTGACCATAGTAATTCCTTATATGTATATGTATTCGAATAAGCAGATTGATTTAAGTAATCAGTTTTGTCTGTTTTTCAAGACTTTAGTATTTCAGTAGTATAGATGTCTTATGAAGACTGTAACAGCAGTAGAATAGTATCAGTTTTATATGGCTCTCCAGCAGTAGGAGTAGAACATTCTAAGGACAAAAGTTTGACTTTAGCATCTATCTGATAAGGAAGGGAAGCCTGTTCTCTGAAAAGGCAACAGCTTCCCCACCTTTAAACATCTGGGGGAGCTCTGCTCAGAAAGGAAGTATGAATTGTAATCTCTTGGATTTAAGGGCACTAAATTAGCAAAAGCTTTAAAAATAGATTTTGTAGAATCCAATTATTAGGAGAAACACTTTGCAAAGCCATATATTGGGGAATAGGCAAGCACTGTTAGTTTCAGAATGTGTATTTTCCAAGATAATAGAATTTAGTTCATCACAAAAATTTTTGGCACAACTCACACCAACTGTATCATTGGAGCAAAAAAAGCTCACCTTCCTAGTGATACACTTCACAATCAGTAAATTAGTGCAATTCCTTTATTATTTGGTGGGAGGTTAAAAAGGAATAATCTGCCAGTATAGTATAACTCCTTATTTCTAACTGTGTCTAGGAATGAATAAGTAAAATTAAAGTAGTACTGCTTAATGAATTAGTACTCCTTGCAATATATTAGCCTCAGCACAAATGCAGAATCAAAAATATAAAATTATAAAAAGCGAACAGTACACCAAATAATGGATTAGTTATTCAAAATGCTACTAAAGTCCACTAGCATTAAATCTAATACCAGTTGTCTATCATACATAACTAACATCATGAAAGACTTGCACACAAAATGAGAGGCTTTTTAAAAAATGCCTTTGTTCCCAAAACATGTTCTATGCCTTCTTGTTATTTATTATATTTGTTTAGGGGTACTTTAAGGCGCTTTCAAAGACATCTGTAGCACTTAAAACTAAATTTAGAACAGAACATTCTGTCAGATATTTTACTATAAAACACGATGTTGTACTAGTGTATTTTATAATAAAGCCAAATTCTCAAGTATTCTGGACTGTTACCTATTATATTTAAAAAATCACTTTCTGTAAGACTATTACTATGTACATAATATTTTAAAAATGGATATTTTAGCCCTCACAATGAAGTATAATGCAATACATGACATTAAATTGATCTTTATTCAGAATCCATTTTGATGTTTAACAGGGAAACTAGCAGTCATGAGTTACTGCATATATATTCTCTAGGACAGAATCATAAATGCTAATATGTAAAGACATGCTCATTGGGGCAGGTTAGCTGGTGTGCAGACTGAGAAGGGTAAACTTGCAAATGACCATCAGATTTTCGCTTTTGTTATTGATTATTCCTGGAGAGGAGAAGTATTACAGTCAGTGGATATTGCTTCCCCTTCAATTCACATAGGGGTTGGTGCTCACAGCCCCTGAATGGATAATAACATCTCTTTAGAAGGAAGATTAAGTCAGAAGCTTAGATACGCACCTTGCTGTTTTTAAAACTGCTGTTAAAATGTTCTAAACACTGTGATCTTTCCAGATATGTGGTCTGTGTTAGTTTTGTACTGTAGACAATAATTAGTCATCAACTGGACTTTATAGTGTTTAAAGTGATGTTATTTACTGACTTTCTGCATCTCCCATATTTAAGTACAGCTCACTTATTAATATAACATCTGTGTTAATCCTTTGCCTTAAAATAAAATTTAATGCTAAATATTGAGTGTGCTCTAATTAATAATTCTAAGGTACTAAGCAGCTACTTTTTCCTTTAATGCTTACCACAGTGTCAAATAAAATAACACACAAATGCTCTGTGGAGTGTTGCTGTGGATTCTGTATTTGTGGTGGTGTGTGTATCTTGATCCAGGACATGATGACTTGCTGGGTTCTATAAATAGACACGCATAATCCTTTTAGAGAAAGGTCCTGGTACCTCTCAGCTGTTGGCTAAATCCTCCCATAAACCCTTATAAATAGATTTTCCCATGTCACATAAGAACCAAGAAAAACAGTCCTTTATGTTCTCTCACTCTTCATTGTTTTTTGCCTTGATTCCTACTGAATCTATTCTATCACATTCTATTTGTGTTTACATCATTTTCCTAAGAAAAAGGCCAGAGAGGCCTTAAGATTGAGGAAATCACCCAATTTCATCAGGGAAAGGGATCTTATAATTACTAAAGTATAATCACTTTATGGAACGGTTAGAAGCTGAGTTTCAGAACCATTTAGTGACTTCATCAGGGTAGTAAGGGGCAGGAGCCCATTCTGGGTCCAGAAGATGGTCACCAGTTCAATGGGTGAAAAGAGGTTGTATTATTGTTAGGGCACACACCAGCAAGCCGAGGTCTGCCTGGTGTAGAAATCTGCTTCCTTATTAGGTTGTGGTCTTTGCCGTGTCTGAATTAGTCACAGTTATCAGGGAATACATTTCGTGGGCAGTTTTCTTGGGACGAAAGGTGTTGACTCCAAGAGATTATCTCTGAAGCTCTTTAACCTTTGGAAGCAAAGCCTCGGACCACTATATAAGTGGAAGGGGCATGCTTACATGCACAGCGGTAAGTTAAATCTTTGTGGTGGGTGCACGCTAATATACTATCACTTTGAAAAGCATCTGTGTGGTCTCATTTTTAATGACCGGAAAAGCTGGTCCTTTGAAGAATCAGTCTTTCGCTAGGCTCAGAAAAGGCGTCCAGACACCAGTTCTGGGCCCTCTCTGGTGCAGTTTGACAAAGGGATGTGAAGGGTTTCTAGGCGAGAACGTCTGCCAAGGGACTCTAGGACCCAGAGGCTGCTCGCAGGACAAACAGGGCCCGCAGTATCGTTTTGAGCTCCAGGCGAGACCGGTCGGGGACCCGGGTTCGCGGCCCGCCTGGGGGCCGTCGCCACACCGCCGCGGCGGGCACTCGGGCGCGCGGGCGGCGCACGGTGCGCGAGGGCGTGTCTCTGCGGGGCCGCGCTCCCCGCCCCACCCCAATCCTGCCGGCCGCCTCTGGGCCCAGCTCCAGAGCCCCGGCCCGCCGGCCGGGCCCCCGCGCCCTCGGCGGGCGGCGCAGAGCGCGAGAGCAGGTCGGGGACGGGCATGCAGGGGGCCCCTCAGGCTGTAGCCCCCACTGGTGCGCGCTGCTGACGCGCGGAGATGAAATTCCCGGGCTCGGTGCTGGTGTCCGTGTTTCTGTTCGTGGCCGAGACGACGACGGCGCTGTACCTGAGCAGCACCTACCGCTCGGCCGGGGACCGCATGTGGCAGGCGCTGACTTTGCTTTTCTCCCTGCTGCCCTGCGCGCTCGTGCAGCTCACGCTCCTCTTCGTGCACCGCGATTTCAGCCGCGACCGGCCCCTCGTGCTGCTGCTGCACCTGCTGCAACTCGGGCCACTTTTCAGGTGCGTGCGGCGCGTGCGGACCCCAGAGCCCAGGCCAAGACCCCCTTCCCCGCCCCCAGCCATTTTCTCCCACCTGCCCTTGCGGGGCGTGGGGATGGAGGAACACGGCCTTCCGGTAGGGACTGGTGGCTGGACCAGGGGCTGGGCCCAAGGCCAGTCTGCCCTGCTCCCCAGTCTCACCGTTGCAGCCGCAGGAACGCGGCAGAATCCAGGGAAAATGGTAATAAAGCTGGTGCGTACTGTGTTCCTGGTAGGTTGGACCATGTGAAATTGCCGATCCTCGTTTGATTTTGACCAGCAAAAACGGCAGTTTCATGTAGTTCAAATTCATAAGATACACTCTTTTTCCGTGGTCATTTGGGTTCTGGCAAAATTGGCTTATGTGACCACAGTGTTTTCAAAACCACAGTGACAGCGAAGGAGTAGATGGATTATTTAATTTTATCAAACGCTCATGGTTTTTACTGTGTGCCAGGTGCTGTTTTAAACACTTTACAAATATACAAAAGTTAAAATATTTACAAATATTCAGCTCTCCTATAGAACTCTGTAAATCCCTGCATCAGTTTTTGTTCCTGGTAATTTTTAAAATGAATATTACAGAGTGTGGAAACATATGGGGTTATAGAAATGTCTTCCGGGGCTTATGAACATAGCCATTAAAGCTTGTGCACAATGCGCCATGAATACAAAACTTGTGTCTTAAGACAAATTATTAGCAATATTTCCAGAAATTAATTTTCATTACCACAAAACAAATAGAATTATGCAGTAATGAGTGGATCTTTTTTTTAAGGACCTTGATAAGAGTTTAAGGCGTGTTGTTTTCATATTTTTATGGCTATGGCAAAACAAAAGGTGTATACCTGGATTAAAAATAAATTTATAGTACTAAACTTTAGAGATAGGGGATAGAGGAATTAAAGAGGTAGAAAGGCCAGAGACACACCTCAGCTGCCAGAAAGTTCAGCTAGGCAGGATTCTTTCCTACCAGGAAATATGCGTCCCTTGTCCCCATTCACATAAATACAAAATCAAGTGGCAAGATAGATTTTACAAAACGCTATTATAAAAGTTTTGCACTTAATATTAAAGACATCCATCCCAGCTGGCACTCAGAATATTGACCTGTAATTTACACACAGTTCTGACAAATTTGGTGAATAAGTTACTCCTCTTCCAGAAGCTGCAAAATCCTAGAAAGGAAGGGAAGCAGGTACACTGGCAAGAGTGAGAAGTTACTACTGTGGTCCTGCTGATAGCAAGGGAAGAGGCAGGTTTAAAAAAAAAGGAAAGTGGGAGAGGGGAAGTTAAAATCCTGCAACCATTTAGTGCCTGGAGTCATTTAGTGTCAGGAGAGTTAACCCTCCCTTACTGGGTAGGCCCTGTTTTCTTGGTGGTATTACAGTTGTAAAATAACTGATCTGACCTTGGATAAGATACTTATCACTTGAACCTCACTTTCCTCATCCCTTAAAAAGTAACATCCTAGTTCATGATGTTGAAGTGAGTTGACAGAAAAGGGAACTGACCTTTCCCCAGTGCTTCTTGTGCTAGGTGGTTTGGATGGGTTCGGATCGGTTCATTGAATCCTTGCCATGAGATAGATGTAATTGTCACCATTTTATAGATGAAGAAAATGAAGCCCAGGACCACACTCACATGGCATCTTAGAAATGGAGTTGGGTTAACTATGCACAGTGTAAAAAGGCAGCGAAGAGTACAGTATATTTTATCAATAGTGCCATCTTAAATTAAGAAAAAGTTTGGTCATCTCAGTAAAATTTAAAAATTGAATACAACCTAAATGGTCATCCAAGTAAATGTTAATAATCTATCATTGCTGCCATTATAATGCTTCTAAATACTAGGAGTAACACGAAACAAAACTTAATGTCATTAGCAACCAAGATTTTCAGCCTAGAAAAAAAGATATACAAATAAAAACAAAGAAGTTGAGTAAAATTTCCGTATTAATTTTGAACTGCAAATATCAATATGAACTGATTTATTTTTCTTTCTGAAAATATCATTTTAATTTTTATATAGTTGAATAGGTCTGTTTCTTATTTCATGTAACATCTGGATATCAAGTCTTTTTAAAAAAATAGAGAGGATGTAGGTTTACAGAAAAATCATGTAAAGAATACAGAATTCTCATATACCCCCTGTTGTTGACACTTTGCATTAGTGTGGTACCTTTGTTACAATTAATAAAAGAATGTTAAAATTAAAAAAAAACTTAATGATACAACATTATGTAAAAAAAAAAAAAAGCAGAATGAAAAATATAATCCTGAGCTCAAAGGATACGTATCAGGATGTTAAGTGTTCTTATTTCTGGATGGTGGGTTCATTGATGATTTTAATTATTGCCTGCAAAAATATAGAAAACTATGTAATTTTCTTCTTTGTTATAAAAATTTCCCTATTTTTCTGCTTTTAAAGTACACATATTTTAACTTTATTAAAGAAAGGAAAAGTTTGATGCTTTAAAAAGATAATCGTCTTCTATGTAGGAAGTTTCAACGTTACCAAAAGACGTATTTCCAGCAAGTTCTGAATGGGTCATTGCCTTCTTATGGGAAAAAAAGCCAAAACAAAACAACAAAGCAGCAAACAACCCCTTCCATCAACAAGGACTCTGTCATTCTAAAGCAGCTGATTTATTTCAAGGAGATATTGAACCCATGATCTTACAGCTGAGATATATAAAATATGCTTCTAGGTCTGTTCCATATGAAAAGAAAAGCAATTTGTTGTGTATATTAGCATGACTTACTGTCTTACTGGAAGTACTTTCTATTGACTTTCATTCTATCTTAAATCTAAGATATCAGCTTTACAGACAGGAAAAAATTATTTGTCCCGAGGAAAGAAGAGTCATGGTGTTTCTTCCCCCCTTACTGACTGGACTTAGTAATATTTCTAAATTGTTTTTGGAAAGTTTAGCTCTATTTACCTTTGGGTGGGTATTAACCAAACCCATGCTCTTTTTAGGTGAGATACTGTTTTGTTTTGTTTTTGTTTTGTTTTTTGAGTTCACTTAGGATAATGGCCTGGTTAAACTATAATACATTTCACTGTAATAATTATGGGTTAAATACAACAAATTAGGCCCCAGTCCTCTTTTCCATTAGGGAGACATTGGGAATAAGAATACTTCATTTATACTAGTCTTATATTTGAAGTGGTAGTTGCAGTTTGTATGGATGGTTGCTTATTTTTTTTTTTTTTAATTTTTTTATTTTTTATTGACTTTGTAATAATATTACATTAAAAATATATATGTGAGGTCCCATTCAACCCCACCCCCCCACCCCCCCTCTCCCCCCCCCAACAACACTCGTTCCCATCATCATGACACATCCATTGGATTTGGTAAGTAGGATGGTTGCTTATTAATGATGGGATCCCATTCTTGGGTTTGAAAGGTATAAAAATTAGGTAATGCCTTGAATGAATTTTTTTCCTATTGTAAGGAAAATCTTACAGGGAATGAAAATAGATATTCTGGAAAATCAGAAAAAAAATCCTCTTATCAAGAAAGAATTTTGGAAAATATTTCTGTTTATCATTCTTTTATAATTATGCTAATTTTAATTAATTAGGAGAAGGAATAAATATAAATAAGTTACATGGTCAAGAAATTTCCCCCATTTTTCATTACTGTTATAATAAGGAAAAAATGGTACAATGAAAAATCTGGTTTTATAAAATAAAGGCTAAGAGGTTCCGATAATCTTTACAGAACACTACAAAAGTATTCACCATAGCATTTCTCTATAGTAAACTTTCAAGAGAATTTAAAATAATAATTGCCTTTATTTGAAGAACATTTTTTCCATTTGCAAAGTGCTTTCACATACAGTATTTAATTTCATCTACTGTAAAACCCTGTAAGTTAAGTGTCATTATCTTTTTTTCACAGTTGAGGAATTGAGGCTCAGTGAGATTAAGTGGCTTTTCAAAGGTCACAAGGTGCTTTCTATTTCACCAGTTTGGTTCTTGTGTAGCCTTGCAGAGCATGTCTGTCAGATGAAGATAACAGGACTTATGGGAAATCATAATGAGTATTTCTTTGAAAAACTATTTTTCTTAACCACCTTAGAGACCTTCTGGTACCACAAGTTACTTATGCTGGTGCCAGTACACACAATTTCCACGAAATGCTGTAGCTATATGATGCTTAAAAATGGCATAAAGTGAAGTAGTGGATCAACTTACTGATTATGTACATACATCAGGGGTCAGGAAACTATGCCCGCAAGCCAATTCCACCCTATCACCTTTTTGGTAAATAAAGTTTTATTGGAACATAGCCAGTGTATGTATCGCCTATGGCTGCTTTTGAGCTAAAATGGCAGAGTTGAGTAGTTGCAACACAGACCATGGCTTGTAAAACCTAAAATATTTACCCTCTGGCTCTTTACAGAAAAATCTTGCCAACCCTTGCCAACTCAATTACTGAAAAACTACCTTGAATCATTTTGAGGAAAATGCCTAATTTTTGGCATTATTTAAAAAAACTGCTTAAGCAAAAACCAAAAGCCAAAAATGTTGGGGTTGGGAAGTGAACTTGGCCCAGTGGATAGGGTGTCTGCCTACCACATGGGAGGTCCGCGATTCAAACCCCAGGCCTCCTTGACCCGTGTGGAGCTGGCCCATGCACAGTGCTGATGCACACAAGGAGTGCCGTGCCACACGGGTGTCCCCCGCGTAGGGGAGCCCCATGCGCAAGGAGTGCTCCCAGTAAGGAGAGCTACCCAGCACAAAACAAAGTGCAGCCTGCCCAAGAATGGCGCCCCACACACGGAGACCTGACACAACAAGATGATGCAACAATAAGAAATACAGATTCCCGGTGCCACTGATAAGGATAGAAGCAGTCACAGAAGAACACACAGCAAATGGACAAAGAGAGCAGACAACTGGTGGGGGGGCTGGGAGGGAAAGGGGAGATAAATAATAATAATAAATCTTTAAAAAAAAAGGTTGGGATAATTGGATAAGTCAGAATTCTAAGAATAGTTTATGCTTATCAGTGTTCTTAACCAGTAGTGGTAGGAGGGCTTGGGGCTTTGTTTCACAAATTTATTGAACATCTACTGTGTGTGAAACCCTGTGCTAGGACAAATGTGCTAAATACCTGGGAAAAACAGTGGATTGGGAGGAGAGCACCTGGACTTCAGGGCCATCTCTGCCATTAACTCATTCTGAGACCTTCCTTCATTTCCACATCCAAGGTGGCAATGGCCCCTCTGGCTGATCAACAAGTTTCCTTTCCTCTAAACTTTTCAAGTATTTCTACTTCCAAAAAGTCCCTTGCAGCTGAGACAAGAGGATTTCTTGCTCTTCTGTGAACCCTCATTTGATTCATTCACCTCTTTGCATGAGCTGATGCTTTTTTTTTAATAGATTTTTTTTCTCTCCCCTTCCCTCCCTGCCCCCCGCCTTGGCGCCGTTGTCTGCTTTCTGTATCCATTCCCTGTGTGTTCTTCTTTGTCTGCTTGCATTCTTGTCAGCAGCACCTAGAATCTGTGTCTCATTTTTGTTGCATCATCTTGCTGAGTCAGTTCTCCGTGTGTGCAGCGCCATTTCTGGGCAGTCTGCACTTTTTTCAAGCTGGGCGGCTCTCCTTACAGAGCGCACTCCTTGCACGTGGGGCTCCCCTACGTGGGGGATACCCCTGTGTGGCACGGCACTCCTTGCATGCATCAGCACTGCGCGTGGGCCAGCTCCACACGGGTCAAGGAGCCCGGGCTTTGAACCTTGGACCTTCCATGTGGTAGGTGGACGCCCTATCCATTGGGTCAAATCCGCTTCCCTAATGCTTCTTTTTTATCTTTAAAAACTCTAAACTTGATTTTATTATGCAAGTAAAGGATGCTTATTGTTGAAAAGACCAAACAGCAGAAAACATATAAGCACAAAGAAAAAAGTAAAACCTCTAATTCGACTGTATTAAGAGAACAATTTTTAAAAGATTTATTTTATTTATTTCTCCCACATCCTTCCATTGTCTACTCTCTGTGTCCATTTGCTGTGTGTTCTTCTGTGTCTGCTTGTGTTCTTATTAGGCCACTCTGGGAACTGATCCTGGGACCTTCTGGAATGGGAGAGGCGATCATTCTCTTGCACCACCTCAGCTCCCTAGCCTGCTACATCTCTTATTGTCTGTTCTGTGTGTCTTTGTGTTGCGTCATTTTGCTGTTTCAGCTCTCCATGTGGGCTAGCACTCCTGCACTGGGCAGCACTCCACTCAGGCCAGCATTCCGCTTGGGCCAGCATTCCACATGAGCCAGCTCAGCACACATGCCAGCTTGCCTTTACCAGGAGGCCCTGGATATCAAACCCCGAACCTCCTATATGGTAGATGGGAGCCCAATTGCTTGAACCACGTCTGCTTCCCAGGAGAACAATTCTTAAAAGTTTTATCGCATAACCTTGCTAATATTTTTAAAGTGGTGTGCTGGTAAACTTTCTCTCTGGGGGTGGGGAGGGTAGAGAGAGGGTGCTGATTTTGCAAGTTTGCTGATTTCAGTGATGTAAATACTCTCATCATCAAGCTGCCAGTGGTTTAACAACTGTCTTCAAAATTCTGACTATTTAACTGTTGGTTCTCCTGAGTCAGTATGAGCCAGCTCAAGCACTCCATTATATGTATATATTTATATGAAATTTATCTATATTTGTATATGTAATTTTTACAAAAAATGGAATTATAAATATATATTCTAGTGTAATTTGCTTCTTTCACTTAGCAAATATCGTAAACATCTCTATATATCTGTAAGTTTAGACCTATACCATAAATTTTTAGTACTGCGTCATATTTCATTGATGGATATATAATGGTTTAACCACTTTAAAAAAATTGTTGGACTTTTAGAATTTTTCAGAGTTTTGCTATTGTAAACAATGCTCTGTTGTTTTTATTTTTTTGCAATAGGCTTTCTTTTTAAATGAGTTAATGTATGGGAAGTATTTTATAAACTGAAAGTGGTATACAAATATTGATTTTTCATTATCATCATTCTATTTATGTCTCATTTGCTGATTTAGATTGCAAAGGACCTCAGAAGGAGGCAGGGATATCCAGTTGTTTTTGCATTCCCCACAACACTTAAGAAAGTGTGTCTGCATTCAGCACATATTTGAGAAATAAAGATGATGGTCAGTTTGCTTTGTTTCCTAGTCCTTGTGGATAGCAGCCAACAATGCGAAATGGCTAGGCTTCGTACAGTCTTCAGTCCTAGCTCTGAGTTTTTCCCCAGAGGGAATTCAGTTGGACCAGCTAGGCTTGAACTCATGACCTTAACTTCATTAACATTATATTCGACTGAACAAACTGGCCCAGGCTGCTTTACATATTTTCATATGTAAATTGTTTGCATGACCCCACTTCGCAAAATGTAGTATACAGACCTCTGACCTGCCACTTGCATGTTTACACACACACAGTGCTATAAGCCTTTTTTCTTTCAGAAAGAAATGAACAAAGGTAATGATCACACAGTGTGTCCGTTTTGTCCTTGCCAGGGAAGTTCCTGCATCTCCTCTCTTATATCAAGCTTTACTTTATTATCTCAAATTATAAATGTGTTACCAGTGCCATAGTCGCCTTGAGGTGAGAGTACAAAGTTAACAACTTTCAGTAAAATAGATGAAACCATAAAATCTTCTGGGAACATTATAAAGTTGTTATAAAAATGTATGTTTGGTGATAAATGTCCTTTAACAATTTTTGAGCCTAAGGCTATGGTCATTTTTCATACTACTAGGGAAAACCCAATTCTTCCCAGAATTTTATTATAAAAATTTTCAAACATACAGAAGAAAACTTGAAATAATTATACAGTGAGCCCCTGATAAGAACCTACCACCTTGATTCTGTAATTAACATTTAGTTAATTTGTTTATCACATATCTAACCGTCCCTTTTTCTATCCCTCTGTCCATTTGGGTTTATGTGTGTGTGTGCACATCAAAGTAAATCGCACACATCAGTACTCTTCCTTCAGCATTCATATGATTGCTTAGAGAGGAAAACCAATTTTAAAATCCAGGTATTTTGTCAGTCTAGAGACTGACAAAGGCTCCCTAAGGCTTTGTCCCTAGGGAAAACTCGGCCGTTCATAAATAAGACATACCTGGCAGGTCCAGGTGTGATTGATTTTGCACTGGCCCATGAGGGCTTATGGGAATGGAGAGATAGGTAATGTATAGTGGTCTTCCAGGGGAGTGCTAGATGGCAAGCTGCCCTGTGTTGGAGGATCTTCCCACTATAGATAGCTTCTGCTTTAACTGGGGTGGCTTTGGGGCATCTTTTAGATGTGGAGTATTTAGACGTATTATCACCATCCTTCACTGCAGTGTGGCAAGGTAGGTAATACCTCATTTTGTTATTGTGGGAAAGGACACGAGGGTTAAGTGGCTTGCCTTGGGCTGTGTGGCTAATCAGTTTGAGGAAGGAGAATTGAATATTTTTCTATAATTCCAGAGCCTAAGCCACTTTCTTTTCTCTGCTTGGCTTCCTTGACTCAGTGGCTATCAGTGTCACCTTTCAATTTGGTTTTCACTGGCCTGTTGGATGATCTCAAGAGGATGGCCTACTACAAACTAATCCTTGGAGTGGATGATTTTAGAGGAGTGGCTAAAGTTGAAAATACTCAGGTCAAATCTTTGAAAATTAGCCTAAATGTAAGTGGAATGACTGAGAAAAGACAGAATCCAGTCTGCCTCTGATTGTCATGACTTGTTGATTTTTTCCAGGTGTTTTGAAGTCTTCTGCATCTATTTTCAGTCAAGCCATATTGAAGAACCTTATGTCAGCATCACCAAGAAGCGGCAGATGCCCAAAAATGGCCTCTCAGAGGAGATCGAGAAGGAGGTGGGCCAGGCAGAGGGCAAGCTATTCACCCACCGATCTGCATTCAGCCGGGCATCGGTGATCCAGGCTTTCCTGGGCTCAGCCCCACAGCTGACCCTTCAGCTGTATATAAGCATCTTGCAGCAGGATGTTACTGTCGGAAGATGTATGTATGGTTTTGATTTCTGTCTGGATTTGGGCATCAAAGTGGGAAGCAAAGCATACAGTTCATTCTGTTTCAAGTGAAATTCATTCACACATGCATTCAGTCCTGAGCCTGTGTTCCAATAACTAAACCCAAAACTTAGTGAATTAAAATGATAGCATTTGTTTTCCTTATGAATCTGCAATTTGGGCAGGGCTCAGAAGGAGTAGTTCACCTACGGTCCATTCACCATTAGCCATATGGCTCAAAGGTTGGGGGACCTTAAAGCTCATTTACACACATCTTGTGGTTTATGCTGACTTTTGCTGGGGGCTCGTTTCTTCTACATTTGATCTCTCCAGATGGACTAGTTTCGCCTTGCTCATAGCATGGTGGCTGCTTCCAAGGCAAGTGTCTTAAGAATGAGAGTCTATCAGGCAAAGCTGTATCATCTTTTGTGATCCAGCCTTGAAAGTCATGCATCATCGTTCTGCTGCATTCTATCTGTTGAAGCAACCAAAGTCCTGCCCAGGTTCAAGGGGAGGGAAATAGAATCTGCTTCTTGTTGGGGAGTGGCAAGATTCTGGAGATCGCGTGGGACCAAAAATACTACTGTGGCCACTTTTAGAAAATACAGCTTGTTTTGGATGAAAGGTACTTCTGGACTTCTTTGGATTCTGCCCCTATCGTTCAGTGATATTTCTAAACCAGCCAAAATGATTTTAACACCTTATTTGTGGTGAATGATGGAGTCAAGGCTACTTTCCTGTCTTCTTGAAATTTTAATAGGTAGATTAGTTTTAAAATGAATACAGTTTTCTAACCTCTGGGCTATTCTCACATCATCACATTGAGGGCAGATTTTGATTAGGCCAACTTTCAAAAAAATTTCTACTTACATTGGAAACATGAAAAGTCTTCGAATGCAAAGAGAAATAACTCCTCCTAAATATTAATATTATGGGTAAATGAAAACTAGATGGCTGATAACTCATTTTTGCTGATCTGTACTAAAATTTAAAAGTCTCGGTTGGAAGAATATTTTCAGAAAACACAAAAATTGAAATTTAAAAAAAAATTGCTCTTACTAACTTTATTCCCCTGAATTTTATCCTCTTTCTGTCTATATTTTAGGTTTGGTGGTAAAAGCTCTTAATTTTTGACTGGGTCACAGAGTATTTGCATGTCACTACAGAGTTGAATAATTGCTACAAAGATTATATGGCCCCAAAAGCCTAAAGTATTTACTATCTGTCCTTTACAGGAAAAGTTTGCCAACCTTTATTATAGTTTTTCAGACAGAATTTCTTTCAAGAAAATAAAACCTATCTTGAAAAGTGTAATTGTCACATGGAATATTTTTGAGATGCTCCCCAAGAACTTGGAAAAATATAAGGTCTTTGGAGAGTCAAAGGATAAGTCAATTAGATATGGAAAAAGAGGTGGGTGTGGTCTTCTTAAAAAGACAGGTGGCTGCCATTTATACAGGTTTTGACTAACCCTCTTTATTGCCTTACTGTATCTGAGGAAAGAATCTGTTACCCATCAGGAAAAAGAAAATTATAAATGGAGCATGGACTAAGATGTATAACAGGCAGTTGTTGGTAGTATCCATCATGTGGTTAGGAATGAATTTGGTGTAAGGGACAGAAACCTAGCCAAATGGTTCAACAACCTTGGGTTTATTTTGCTCATCTAACAAGTAATTAGAGGTAAGGAGTAATTGGCATCATTTCATCTACTCATGATGGCAAAGTTGATGCCCTTGAAATTCTATTGGCCTTTCTCTTGGTTGCTACTGTAGCACCAGTCATCATAACTGCACTGAAGGCAGGAAGGGGTGAAGGGGGAAGGACAAGTATCTTTCTCCTTTTATTAGTAAATAAATGCTTTCCCAGAAACCTCCCTAGTAGATTTTGCCTTAGGTCTCACCACATTTGGTCACATGGTCACCTAGCTGCATGGGATGCTTAGAAAACTGCTTATAGGAATGCTTGCCCTTATTGGCTTAGACAGCTATTCTTCAAACTTCCCTGATGATGATTAGAGTCATCTGGGAGTCTGTTAAATACACAGATTACCAGACCTGTTTCTTGGAAATTGTCATTTACCAGGTCTGAGATGGGAGCCCAGAATATATCTTCTTATTTTATTTCTCTTTTGTTTTTTAAACAAGTGTTCCAAGTGATTTCTATCATCAGGAAAATTTAGACGCACTGGCTTAGACTAGTCATGGCCTGTCAGGGGTTGGGCCCTGGCTACCCAGAACACAATCATGTTTTCTTAAAAGGCAATGGGAGGGTGGGTAGGTAGTGTCTGCCACATCATATAATGCAGTCTATATCCATAGAAATATTCATTGTCTTAATAGGAGAAGGACACAGAGTCTATCAGAATCTGATCCTTTTAAACATTCCAGTCCTGTATCTCCTCTCGCTCTGTTTCTGAGATTCTGAATCGGAATTCTGTGCTCTCCAAGCAAACATTGATGAGTTTGGCCTTGGCAGAACTTTCCCTTAGGGAGAGAAAGCCAGACTAGTGGTCCTCTGGAGAGTTTTTTTTTTAAAGATACAATTCACATGCCATAAAATTCATCCTTGTATACAACTCAGTGTTTTTTTTTCTTTGTATATTCACAGAGTTGTGCAGATATCACCACTGTCTAATTTTAGAATATTTTTACCACGCTAAAAAGAAACCCCATGCCCATTAGTAGTCATCCCCCATCTCCACTCCTGCCAGCCTGTGACAACCACTAATCTACTTTCCATCTCTATGGATGAGCATATTTATGTTTCACATAAATGGAATCATTTTATTTTTCATCATCAATGAGTAACAGGCACTGTGTCTGTGAGCTTCATTCTTGAGTGAGTTTTGCCGTCCTGAGACACCTCATGTCTATTCAGCATCCAGTGGAGGCTTGATTAAGTCTCTGGACCCTGAAGGGTGGATTGCGCCAAGACTCAGGTGGGCATGTCAAGGTTACTCTGCTCTGTGAAGGCTCCTACAGCCAGTCATTTAACCAGCTTGAACCTCACAGTGCCCTATTCGCCGCCACTCCAGGTAGTAGTGCTGACTGATGATACTAACAACTTTTTGTGAGCTCTTGTTTTGTGCTCAATTCTTTAGGGACATGGAATTTTCATGGCATTATCTCCATCTTACTAAGAGAAAAACTGTGCTGACAGTCCATCAGAGGAGCTGGGATTTGGGGTTAGATTTGTCTGACTTCATTCATTCATTCAAATAGCACGTCCTTAACAAATAGCTGCATATATATCTTCTTCTGTATGTAGCAGGTACTCAAGCAAGATTCCCCAAGATACAGCCAGGCCTGATTCTCTAGTGATTGTTGGAGGTTTGGGCCTCTGGCTATGCAAGCCACACCCTGCTCAAAATTGTGGAGAGATGGTAGTGTCAGGTAGAGGAAGAAGGCAATTTGCTCTGTCCCCTCTGCCTGGTGACTCACCCTCTCTGTCCACTCTCTACCCATCTGTCAAAGCAGAAGGACCTGGTATGGCCTTTGCTTACCTGGCAGGAGTAGCTTAACAAATGGAGGAAATGGTGTTGAAGTTTTGTTTAAAGCTCTTTGGAATATTTATTTGTATAAATCCAGGAAACCTTTCTTGCCGTATACCTATCAAACCTCATATTTGCAGAATGCTCATTATCACAAAGTTCATCCCACAAATTGCTGATTCATTAGAGAGACCCATGGAGCACTTCTCTCATTAGCCAAGCTCAGCTCTTACTCTTCCGTTTGTTTCTGTAGCAAGCAAACCTCTCCCCAGCAACTGCCCATGGAGATTCACCTTCAGCTGATCACACAACGGCACAAACAGTAACACCCCCATCCCGGAAATGAAGAAGCTTTGTGTCCAGGGTATGGGCTTTCCTATTCCAGTGTCCAACTTTATAGTGAATATCTCTAGGGGGGTAGAACCAGGGAACTAGTGATTACTAAGATTTTGTTGTGTTGGTTAAAGAGCAGTCTGCATGTTAATTGTTTATTTTGGCTTGTGGCTGTGGATTGTAGCACAAAACATAGTCTCTTGGATACTTCTCAGGACAGTATCATAGAGGGCTTGATTCCAAGCCTAAGAAACCATAGCAGGGGGTAAGCCATGTGGGGGTCAGGGATATGTGTGGTCAGGGGTCAGACCTCACGGTCTATACAGTGGCCATGGTAGGGGGTAATCCAGGTGGGGGTTAGCAGTGCTATATGGTTAGGAAGTCAGACTTCATGGTCTACACAGTAGCCAACGGGTAATGGGCATGATGACTCCTGTAAGGAGACAGACTTCCTAGGCTCTCAGGATCCCTGATCTCTGAGATACAGCCAGAGGATGAGCTTTTATGATCAGGTGTTGATAAGCCCTCTGCAAAGTCAATAAGGAGGGGAGAATGAGGCAGAATGAAACTACCATCCCTTAAAGAATTGTGTTTCAGCTGTGCTTGTGGATTATACAAGAAACTTGGGGACCAGGACTGGAAAAACATCCAGTATAAATCCAGGATCTGCCCCAATCCTCCTTCTTAACATCATAGGAATCTGATACTCAGGGGAGGAAGGATGACCGAGAGTGAGAATGGCTGCCCTTGGGAAAGCATCCGGCTACTCCAGTTTAGACCTTTTTGCACATTTTTAAAAGGTGGGAGGGGAGATAGCAAGGAAGCATTCCCTCAAGTTCGGGCACTGCAGCAAGGACACCCCATGTTTCCTGTGAAATCCACAAGCATAGTTGAAGCCCTGTTGGCAATGAGGAAGTTAAAACCAGGGTGAGCAGGACAGATACTGGGGAGGGTGTGGCTGCTAAACCAGGTCTGTGAGCAAAAGGCATCAGGGCAGGTTGGTGTCAGATACAGGTCAACACAGCAGAAAATATCCCATGTGAAAAGAGAACATTCCAGGAGTTGAGCCTTTGAGGAACTTGGAGGGTCAAGTTGACTTTGTGTTGGCATGAATGCAAGGCCTGGGAGCTAGGCTAGCCTTTCACTGAGAGCAGGAGCATTGTGAGCCCCAGGCTCCCCTTATCCCTGTATCTGACAGATCCTTACTCAAGTGTGGCAAACCCAGATTACTGTAAAGGTTTCTAAATGGTAGCCTCAGTTTTCGTACCTGTCGTAGCTGGCCATCAACAAACAGTTTGTGGACCAGTACTAGTCCAGGAACTACAGTGTGAATCCACAGCATAGTGAATTGGCTTTATTTTATTTTATTCTTTTAGGAGTACGGTTCTAAAACTAAGGAAGAGCAGAGGACACGACCTGCATTTGGTGTCATTTTAGTATCTTTTCTGCAGCGTCTTCATGAAAACAGAAAATCGGTCCTTCTTATATTTAAGATTATAGAATAAGACTGGGGAAAATACCTTTTGACTTTCTCAGTTAATACAAATCCAATCCTGTGAAAGGAAACCAATTTGCAAGAGGGTAGCACGTTAGATATTGGTGTTGGGAGATATTGGGGCTCTAATAAGTAGGAAGAAAGGAATTCACCAACTTGCCTGTAATAGAGAGACTTCATGACATGAAGAGGCAAAGTAGTAAAAGGAGAAGTAAGAGCACCAGGTTCTGGTCTCCAAGAAAGTGTAATTAACATGGGGGCACATCAGCTTCCTTGACAGTAAAATAGGGAAGTTGGATTAAATTTATTTCAAAAGTTTGATGGAGGTATAAAATCACCAGACTAGGACCTTTTCCTTATCTCTACTGGAAATGAATAAATGGTATAGAGGAGACAGGGATTTTTTTTCAATAGTCTCCATTTTATAGCCAAGGCCCCTGAGGCCCCGAGGTGGTAGCCATCTCTCCAGGGCCAGTGAGTAGCATAGCAGAGAAGAGGGACTGACTCTCCTCACCTGTCCTCAAGACTTTTTGCTATATCCTGAGAAAAAGGCCTGGAGATAGAAAAAGTGTTTAATGTTTTCCTCTGGGAAAAAGAAGCTGAACTCTTTAATACATAGTCTTATAGACTCTTGGATTTTTAGGAGAGACTCCCCACAGCCCTATCTCAATACTTTCCCTTCAGTCTTATTTGGGGAAGGCCAGATAGGTTAGGAGTAAAGGTCTGATTTCATTGCTCATGTCTTTGAACTTTGGTAACCCAAGTCTTGTTCCATTGCATATTGTGATAGCTGCATCATGAACCCATCTCTTCTCAACTAAGGCATTTTGGAAATTCTCACTGTGTCCACTGGCATGGCCTACATGTAGATTATGTGCTGACATCAGAACCCTCACCCAGGAGTCTACTCTTTGAAGTGTTGTCCTTTTCCTGGGGCCTCTGAGACACCTTGTTTCTGGAAGACAAGAAATCTGGCCTGTAGCTGATTGCAGAGCCTTCTGGGATCTGGAGTTGGCAGAGATTTGAAATGGCTGCGGGAACTTATTACTTAAGATTTTCGTAGGTGAAAAGCCTGGTGGGAGTATATAATGAGAATAATGCAAATGAAGAGGAAACTTGCTTTTTGCTGTGGCTAGCAAATGAGGTAATAAATTCAATCCAAAATAAAAGAGTTTTGGGGAGCAGGTGTATCTCAGTGGAGTACCTGCTTCGCATGTGCAAGGTCCTGGGTTCAATCCCCGGAGCCTCCTAGGGAAAAAAAAAAGAGTTTTGGACAAAATGTCAATAAGTATATAATAATTAAGACTATTTTCAAAGAAGTCTGGAATAGGTCCTAAATATCATATTTTAATAAAGTTCCATAGGTAGGTTTGATGTGCTTCCTAAATTGAATAGCCCTGGCCTAGAAATTGTCAGATTCAAATTTAGTAAGGTTGTGGGTAAACAAAGAAACCCAGAAGTTCTAACTGATAACAGTGTAGTGTTTTTCCTGATTATCATCAGGGAAAGCATCACCAAGACTATGATAAATAGAAAGACATTGTGGGTAGCAAGGGCATTAACAAATCTCTAGGACCCATACAGCATAGAATTTCTGAAAACATTAACAATATTTGCTCTATTCAAATTTAACTTAAGGAATGTTGAATACCTCTTTTGATTTGACAATTTTTCCCATGCAATTCATCAATTCTAATGTAGCAGATAAATCTGACTTTTCCTAGTTACCTCTGTTTCCATAAAAGGAAGGAACACATCTTTTTTATGTTCTAGGAGCCCTCTGAGAAATCTCCAAGACAGTTTTAGATGTAAAAGTTATGTTTTATTTATTTCATTTTTCATATGAGCATTCAATTTTGGGAAGGCAAAAATTAAAAGTTGCCTGGAGAATTGACCATGAGATAAGATAATCAGTGCCAGAATGCATGAATGGTTGTAGGCTGCCTATCTCTATTAACTAAAGTGACAAGATAATATTTAAATAAATATACAGAAGTCCTCAACACATTCAGAAACTTGGAACTTTTGTTTCTTTTATTTTAAAAAGAATAATCAAGGGCATGATGAAGTCAGAAAAAGTCTTTTTCTGGTGAGATGTAGAATCTACTATTTGGGCAGATGACATAGAAGATGATGTGGTAGGCCCCCAAAGATATTCAGGGCCTAACCCCCAGAGCCTGTGAATGTTGTTACTTTGTGTGGCAGGTCTTTGCAATGTGATTAAGTTAAGCATCTTGAAAAGTGGAAGTTATCCTGGATAACCTGGTTGGCCCTAAGTATAATTCCAAGTGTCCTTATAACAGGAAGGCAGGGGGGAAATTTGAGTACAGAAGAAGACAGTGTGACAACTGAATCTCCACTGCTGGCTCTGAAGATGTTGGAAGGGAACAGGAGCCAATGAAAGCCAGGAATGGAGCTGGAGAAGCTGGAAAAGGCAAAAAGCAGATTCTCCCCTAAAGCCTATCGAGTGTGGCCCAGCTACCACCCTGACTTTGGTCCAGTGAAACGAATTTCAGATTTCTGAACTCCAGAACTGTAAGTGAATAAATATGTATTGTTTTAAGCCATAAAGTTTGTGGTGATTTTTTTTATAGTAACCATAGGAAACTAATGCCAGTGAAGAGTAAACTTTACAACCTCTTATTAAGAGCATATGAATACTAGGTTTGTATCACAATGTTTCATGCTACAGCACCCACAAGGTCTTTCTGAAAATCTTATGAATAAATTCCGAAAAATTGAGCCAGATTTGGCAAATACAAATATATGTTCCTTTCCAGATTCTCTTTCTGTGAACCTTCTACATCTTTCTACATTTGCTCAGTATTATCCTTCACTAGCCTCTTTCCCATTCTGGAACAAATCATTTTACTTTAGGACATAAACATTCTATTTTTTTTTGCCTTTAATCACACAAAAAAAGACGTGTAATTATCTAGAGAATCTTTGTAGAGTCTCATTCACATATATTGCTTACAGTTCTTAAGCGTCACTTGTATTTCACTGAGAAAGTGAGGGGGTAGATAATGTGAACTTCCTGTCCCTTTAAAAGACTAAGCAAACTCATGAATAGACTTAACCCAGCTTTCTTCAGCCACAGCACATCTATTAGGCAACTTCTCAATGTGCAGAAATGAACATGCTTGTTGGGAGACCCAAAGATACAGACTCTTTGTAGCATGTATGAATAAAAAACAAAAGTATATAAACTAAGAATGTGTGTAATAATCAATGTTTCAGTGCTCCATCTTTCTTAGAAATGATCGAGGCATGCAAAGGATGTCGGTTAGTTAACTCAATGTTATATTAGTCCAAGGTCTGAGATTATCTATAGATTTGAAAAATGCTCTTCAAGGTGACATAATATAAAACCTTATTACTGTGGAAATACAAGTTCTTCAGAAAAAAGATTCAATTTGGTTAAACATAAATTTATGTTTTTCCTAATCTTAAACATTCAGTAAAAGAAATTCTAGCCCATTTGACCAGTAAACTATATAAGTTTAGGAAAAGCATTCCTAGGTAGCAAAAAAATGTATGCTTGTGTTAACACTGATAAGTCAGAAAAAACATTTGTTTTAACTGACCCAAAATATTAAACTAGTCTCATTTGCCAAATGTTTACACAAGTACGTGAATTTGAATTCTTAAGATGGTTCTGAGTTGGTTTCTGGGAGACTGTATATTTTCTTATGTTCAAGTAATTTTCGAAATTTTTAACTTACGTAAGCAATTATTTGTCTAGATATGTCAATTAGCTCCTTTAATATAAGAGATATTATATTAATACCTTCCAAAGGCAGGCCAACATTACACATCCGTACAATCAGAGATAAAGGCCATTTGATTTACAGTCACATAGATATACAGGCATAGAGAAATAGAGGTTATAGTTTCAATTCTACAATTTCAGCCATGGGTCAAGGGTAAACAGAAATAGAAAAACTCCCCAGTCAGGATCAGAGAGCTGTTTGTCCAAAGGGCATGAAATTCTTTGAGCTAAAAGATAAGCAAACAGCAAGACTGACGACTCTCTGTTGTCTTTTTCAAGCAACAAACTTTGATGTCCCTAAACCATTAATCCTTTTAGAAAGATCTTCAAATGATGAGACCATAACTATAAATTCCTACCATATGACCCAACAGTTCCTTTCCTTAGAATATACCCAAGAATATGAAAATATGTGTTCATGTAAAATTTGTACATGAAATTTCATAACAGCATTATTCATAATAGTTAACTAAATGTCCATTAGCTGATAAATGGATAAAGAAAATTTGGTATATACATAAAGTGGAATGTTATTCAGCCATAAAAAGAAACGAAGTACTTATACATCAGATGAATTTTTTAAACATGCTAAATGAAAAAGCCAGACACGAAAGACCACATTTTGTTTGATTCCATTTATATGTCCAGAGTAGCCAAATCTGTAGAGATAAGTAGATTAGTGGATGCCTTGGACTGGGGATTGGGGGATGGGGAGTGACTGTTTCATGGGTAAGGGGTTTTGTCTTTGGGGTAATGAAAACGATCTAGAATTAGATTGTGGTGATGGTTGCATGCCATTGTTAATATCCTAAAAACACTTTGTATTACACTTTAAAATGATTAAAATGGTGAATTTCTGTTATGTGAATTGTATCTTATTTTTTAAAAAATGTTCAACCATGGCTGCCAACAATGGGAAATGACTTACTGGCTGTTAATGAACCAAAAACAAAAAAACCCCACTAAATTAGTGGAGAGGAGAATTCAAATTAGAAGAATAGAGTCGACAAAGTTGTATTGGTATTTTAGATTGACCTAGGGAAAGCAAGAAAAGACACACCTGGGTTTAACTGGGTATGAAGTATGCTTTTCTATCATTGAAATTTACCTGGCTTGGATTAGTGTAAGCATCTCAATACGACTTCCCAATCAGTTAAATATATTTTTTGTTTATTTTTTATTAGAGAATTTGTAGGTTTACAGAAAAATCTCACACAAAATAGAGTTGGCACATACCCCTGCCCCATTATTAACACCTTGCATTAGTGTGGTACATTTGTTACAGTTGATGAAAGAATATTATTGTAATTGTACTAACTGTAGTTTCATGGTTTACATTAGGGTTCACTGTGTTGTACACTCCTATGTTTTGTTTTGTTTTTAATTTTTATTCTAGTAACGCAAATACTACCTAAAGTTTCACCTTTTAACCACATTCTAATATATAAATCAGCTCTGTTAATTAAATTTGCAATGATGTATTACTGTCACCACTGTCCATTATGAAGACTTTCTATCATCCCATATAGAAACTCTGTACAATTTAAGCATTAACTCCCTGTTCCCTACCCCTCCCTCCAGTCCCTGGTAACCTGTATTCTAGCTTCTGGCTCTATGAATTTGCATATTCTAATTATTTCTTATCTGTAAGAAATACAGTATTTGTCCTTTTACATCTGGCTTATTTCAGTCAACCTGATCTTCAAGGTTCATACACGTTATCTCATATATCAGAACTTCATTCATTTTTACAACCGAATGATATTTCGTTGTGTGTGATAAGCATTTTGTTTATCCATTCATCATTTGATGGGCACTTGGGTTGCTTCGTATTTTGACAATTTTGAATAATGTCACAATGAGCATCAGTGTGAAAATATCTGTGAAGTCCCTGCTTTCAATTCTTTTGGGAATATACCAAGAAGTAGGATTTCTGGGTCATTCTATACTTAACTTTCTGAAGAACTGCCAAAATGTCTTCCACAATGGCTGCACCATTTTACATTTCCTACAACACAATGAATGAGTCTTCTTATTTCACCACATCCTCTCCAACACTTGTTATTTTCTGCTTAAAAAAAAAAATAGTAGCCATACTAGTGGATGTGAAATCATATGTCTTTGTCGTTTTGATTTATACTTCCCTAATAGCTAATGATGTTGAGTGTCTTTTCATGTGCTTTCTGGCCATTTGCATATCTTTTTGCTGAAATGTCTATTCAGGTCTTTTGCCCATTTATTAATTAGGTTGTTTGTCTTAGTGTTGTTGAGTTGTAGGATTTTTAAAAATATGCTCTGGATATTAAACCCTTATTGAATATGTGGTTTCCAAATATTTTCTCCCATTGAGTAGGTTGTCTTTTTACTTTCATAGAAAAGTCCTTTGATGCACAAAAGTTTTTCATTTTTATGAGGTCCCATTTATCTCCTTTTTTCTTTGTTGCTTGTGCTTTGGGTATAAAGTCTGAGAAACCATTGCCTAAAAGATCCTAAAGATGCTTCCCTACCTTTTCTTCTAGGAAATCCAAATCAGTTGGTCTATATATCCTTATGTCAGTATCATGCTGTTTTAACCACTGGAACTTTGTGATAACTTCTTAAAAAATTTAATTTTTAAATTATTTTTTTAAAGTTAATAGATCACAGAAAACATTACATTAAAAAACATAAGAGGTTCCCATACACCTCACTCCCAACCTCCCCACCCCCATCATTTTAAAAAATTAATTTATTAAAATATATCACCCCCACACAAACATACATAAACAATAAGTGCATAGCAATAGTTGCGAACTTACAAAACAAACATATATAATACCATACAAGACCCTCATAACTCACCTACCACCAACACCTTGCATTTTGTTAAACCTTTTTGACTAATGATTAAGGAGCATTGTCATAATATTACTACTAACCAAAGTACTTTCTCCCAACCAACTCTATAATTATCTTTATATCATTTATATATGAACATACATAAACAAGTATGTAGTAAGTTGTGAACTTACAAAGCAAACATGCATAACGTCATACAGAGGTCCCATATATCAACCCTCCACCAACACATTACATTATCATGAGACATTTGTTACAAATTATGAAAGAATATTGTCAAAATCTTACTACTAATTATTGTCTTTATCTTATATTTGGTGTGTTTTTCCCCCCAAACACCTTGTTATTGTTTTTTAAATATATTTTTTAATGACAGAAGTTGTAAACTTATGAAAACAATCATGTGCTTGTGCAGAATTCCCAAACAACACTCCTCTATCAACACACCACACTGGTGGAACATTTGTTACAGATAAGATAATATCATCTGATTGTTACCACATCTGTAGTGTACATTTGGCTCACATTTTCCATACTGCCTCATTATCAGCATAGTACATCTTTCATATAGATTCAAGAATATTATATTATTACTGCTAACCACAATCCATAGGTCACTCTAGTTTTATTTTTCCCATGCGTTCTCAACAGCCTGTAGTAGTGATGTATGCTTTCTCAAGCTCACAAAGAACACTACTGCATCTGTACCATCAGCCACAATTCTCATCTATCTCTTGATTTACTGTGCTATTCAGTTCCTAGATTATTCTCCAGTATTCTGTCAAGTGGCATTTATATCCCTAGACTACCATTTTCAGCCACATCCCCATTTATAAACTAGGTGTTACTATTTGTTACCATCCACTCTATACATTTCCACACTTTTACAGTAAAGCTAATTAAAACTTCTACGTACATTAAAGATCAGTAGTCCATCTCATTCCTCTTATCTCCTTTAAGAATCCACCACTCACCACCATGTCTTGAAGATACTTTCCTACAATTTCTTCTGAAAGTTTTATGGTTTCTTGCTTTTATTTTTAGGTTCTTTATCCATTTTGAGTTAATTTTTGAATAAGGTGTGAGATAGGCGTCCTCTTTCCTTCTTTCAGCTGTGGATATCCAGTTCTTTCAGCACCATTTTGTTAAATGGAATGTTCTGCCTGAGTTGTGTGGGTTTGACAGGCTAGTCAAAAATCACTTGACCATACCTGTGAGGGTCTGTTTCTGAACCATAAATTTGGTTCCATTGGTCTATATGTCTGCCTTTATGACAGTATCATGCTGTTTTTACCACGATAGCTAGGTAATATGATTTAAAGTCTGGAGATGAGAGTTCGCTTTTCCTTTTTATGATGTTTCTGGCCATTCAGGACTCCTTACCCTTCCAAATAAATTTGATAATCTTGTTTTCAATTTTTTTTGAATGCTAGTGGAATTTTTATCTGGATTTCATTGAATCTGTATATCAATTTGAGTAGAATCGACATCTTAATGATAATTTGTCTTCCAGTCCATGAGTACGGAATGCTCTTTCAGTTATTTAGGCCTTTTAAAATTTCTTTTAACATTGAGTTGCAGTTTTCTGAATACAAGTGCTTTACATCATTGGTTAAGTTTATTCCTGACTATTTGAGTTTTATCTGTCATATTTTATTTTCACCACTCTTTTGACACTTTTAGTTACTTTTATTGATATAATCTTCATTTCTAGACTCTCTTCCAGGCCTCTCTCTCCTGTCTTTTCTTTTCAGGCTCTAGCACACCCTTTAGAATTTCCTGAAAATCTGGCCTCTTGCTTAGAAATTCTCTCAGTTTCTGTTTATCTCTGAATGTTCAATCTCGCCCTCATTTTTGAAAGATAGCCTTGCTGGATATAGATACTTGGCTGGAAGTTTTTCTCTTGTAGTACCTTAAATATATCAGACCACTGTCTTCTTGCCTACATGGTTTCTGGTGAGAAATCAGCACTTAATCTTATTGAGAATCCCTTATTTGTTAGGCATTGCTTTTCTCTTGCTGTTCTCAGAATTCCCTCTTTGTATTTGGCATTTGACATTCTGATTAGTATGTGTCTCAGAGTTAGTCTGTTCGGATTTTTTCAGATGGGAGTATGTTGTGCTTCTTTTTTTTTAAAGATTTATTTATTTATTTAATTTCCCCCCCTCCCCCGGTTGTCTGTTCTCTGTGTCTATTTGCTGAGTCTTGTTTCTTTGTCTGCTTCTGCTGTTGTCAGCAGCGCACGGGAAGTGTGGGCGGCGCCATTCCTGGGCAGGCTGCAGTTTCTTTTCGCACTGGGCGGCTCTCCTTACTGGGCGCACTCCTTGCACGTGGGGCTCCCCTACACGGGGCACCCCCTGTGAGGCAGGGCACTTCTTGCGCGCATCAGCACTGCGCATGGGCCAGCTCCACATGGGTCAAGGAGGCCCGGGGTTTGAACCACGGACCTCCCATGTGGTAGACGGACGCCCTAACCACTGGGCCTAGTCCGTTTCCCTGTTGTGCTTCTTTAACACGGTTATCTATGTCCTTCAGTAGGCTTGGGAAATTTTCTACCATTAATTCCTTCAGATATTCCTTCTGCCCCTTTTCCTTTCCTTTCTCCTTCTGGGATGCCCATGACACATATGTTTGCATGCCCTTTGCTGTCATTTAGTTCCCTGAGACCTTGTTCAATTTTTTCCATTCTTTTCATCATCTGTTTTTTTTGTATGTTCACTTTCAGAGGCCATTTCTTCAAGCCCACCAACCCTCTTTCTTCTGCCTACTCAAATCTGTTATTATATGATTCCAATGTTTTTTAAATTTCATTTATTGCACCTTTCATTCCCATAATATCTGCTATTTTTCTATGTAGGCTTTCACATTCTTCTTTGTGCTCATCCAGTGTCTTCTTAATATCCTTAATCTCTTTAGCCATCTCATTGAATTTATTAAGGAGATTTGTTTGAACATCTGTGATTAGTTGTTTCAACTCGTTTATGTCATCTGGAGGCTTATCTTGTTTCTTTAACTGGGCCATATCTTCATGTTTCCTGGTGTGGGTTTCTTGTTGGTGTCTTGGCATCTGGATTACTAGCGCATTTATTCTGGGTGCAGTTTTTCTGTTTAGTTTAGGGCTTCCTGCCCTTTTTCCCTTGTTGGTTGTGCAGTAGGAGCCAAGGATGTAATTGGTGCTATAAGCTGTGGAGGCTCAAGCTGCCCTCCTTGCACCGGGGACCGATGAAGCTTCTCCCAACTTTCTCCTTTGCCAGAGGTAGGGACAGAGTCATAGCTGTGTGGAATAACCCAAGTCATGCAGGCCTAGACTGTAGTTGCCCAGAGAGACTGATAAAGCTTCATGCCCCTTTTCCCCTGCCTGGGGCGGGGATGGAGCTGCAGGTGTGGGCAGCAGTCTATGCAGTGCGGGTCCAAGATGACCACAGTTGCCCAGGTATACTTCCTATTATTCAGTTTGTGTCAGTTAAAGGTACCTGATGTTACCTGGATAGGGTGGTGAAGAGCTTGCCAGTCTCCTCCCTGCCAGAGGTGGGGCTGAAGGCTAGCTTAGGACTGCAGGCCGATCTGGGTGAAAGAAACAGGTTCCTACCATCACTGTGATTTTTGGTCCTGGCTTCCCCTCAGGCTGGGGACAGAGTCAAAATGGTGGCCACCAGCCTCTTTCTGACTTGGACAGATTCATACCCCAGCTGTTCCTAGGGTTATATATTAGGCAGCCAAGTCTACTAATCAGTAGTTAAAATCGGGAGCCAGCCATCTCCTCTTTCCCCTGTTTTTGGGACATGGAGCCTCCAATTCTAGCCACAGAATAGCTCCCGGGGCAGCTTGCACCACCAGAGTAAGATAATTACTGACCTCTGGGAGTTGGCTGGCAATTTCCCGGAGAGGCTGGCGCAGGTCCCTGCAGCTTCCTCCCTGCTTTCAGTGGCACTGGGGCCTAGGCTAGAGCTGCAATCTGATCTGGATGGGAAGAAGCCAGTCCCCACCAGCACTGGGATTTTCAGACCACCCCGCTTCCCCTCTTGCCAGGAGCGGAGTTAAGATGGCGGCTCCGGCCTCTTTCTGATTCGGACAGGCTCAAACTTTAGCTGTTCTCAGGATTATACTTTAGCCCGCTGAATTTACTAATCAATAGCTGGAGTTGATGCCCAACCGTCTCTTCCTCCCCTGTTTTGGGGAAGTGGAGCTTTCAATTGCAGCCATGGGACAGCTCCTGAGGCAGTGATGGGCACCGGCCTCCGGGACGTGGAGCGCTCTCCTTATGAGTCTTCTCTGCAGATGGGCAGTCTCTTCCTTTCATTCCTTCAAGGATGTGGCAGGATGCTCTTCTGGCCTCCTGAAGCCCCCAAACAGGTGCTTCAGCTAGCTCCAGAGAGCTCTGAGTGTTTACTAACTGCCCTGTAGCAGGAGCTGACTCTAGGAGCTCCTTACTGCACTGCCATCTTGCTGGTTCCCCATCATTTTTTTAATTGTATTTTTTTGAAGATACATAGATCACAAAAAATTGTTACATTGAGAAATATGAGGTTCCCATATATCCCAAACCCCCCCACACCCCATTCCTCCCACATCAACAACCTCTTTCATCATTGTGGCACATTCATTGCATTTGGTGAATATGTTTTAGAGCACTGCTGCATCACAGGGATAATAGTTTGCATTGTAGTTTACTCTCCCCCCAGTACATTCAGTGGGTTATGGCAAGATATTTAATATCCGACATCTGTCCCTGCAATATCATTTAGGACAATTCCAAGTCCCGAAAAAGCCCCCACATCACATCTCTTCTTCCCTTTCCCTGCCCTCAGCAACTACTGTGCCACTTTCTCCACATCAATGCTACAATTTCTTCCATTGCTAGTCACAATAGTTCTATAGTAGAATATCAGTAAGACCACTCTAATCCATATTGTATTGTTCCATCCTGTGGACCTTGGGATGGTGATGTCCACTAGTCAGGAAGTGTGAGTCCTTCAACTTCTTTCTTCTTTTTCAAGATGTTTTTGACTCTTTAGGGCCCCTTACCCTTCTGAATAAATTTAATGATTGGCTTTTCCACGTCTGCAAAAAAGACTGTTTGAATTTAGATATGGATTGTGTTGAATCTGTAAATCATTTTGGATAGAACAATATTTAATTTCCCAACCCATGATCATGGAAAGCTCTTCCATTTATTTAGATCTTCTTTGATTTATTTTAGCAAAGTTTTGTAGTTTTACATGTTTAAGTCCTTTATATCCCTGGTAACTTTATTCCTAGATATTTGATTCATTTAATTGCCATTGTAAATAGAATTGTTTTATTGATTTCCTGCTCAGATTACTCATTACTAGGGTATAGAAACACTACTGATTCCGTGTGTTGATCTTGTACCCTGTCACTTTGCTGAACTCGTTTATTAGCTCTGTTGTAGATTTTTCAGGACTTTTTATGTATAGGATCATGTCATCGGCAAATCGTGAAAAATTTACTTCTTCCTTTCCAGTTCGGAAGCATTTTATTTCTTTTTCTTGTCTAATTGCTCTGGCTAGAACTTCCAGGACAATGTTATATATCAGTGTGGATAGGGAGCGAGCTTGTCGTTTTCCAGATCTTAGAGGGAAAGCTATCAGTCTTTCACTATTGAGTATAATGTTAACAGGGGATTTTTCATATACACCCTTTATCATGTTGAGGAATTTTCCTTCTATTCCTGTTTTACTGTATGTTTTTTATCAAGAAAGGATGCTTTGTCAAATTCCTTTTCTGTGCCTATTGAGATGATTTTTTTGTATTTTCCCTTCTTTCTGTTAACATGTTGTATTACCTTAGTTGATTTTCATATGTCCAACCACCCTGACATACCTGGGATAAGTCCCATTTGGTCATGGTGTATAATTCTTTCAACATGCTGTTGGATTCAATTTGCTAGTATTTTGTTGAGAATTTTTGTATTTATTTTCATAAGAAAATAGAAAATTAGTCTGTAATTTTATTTTCTTGTAATATCTTTACCTGTCTTTGGTATTAGGGTGATGTTGGCATCATAAAAGGAGTTAGTGTTCCTTCCTCTTCAATTTTTTGGAAGAGTTTGAACAGTATTGGTATTAATTCTTCTTCAGAGGTATGATAGAATTCTCCTATGAAGTCCATCTGGCCCTGGACTTTTCTTTGTTGGGAGGTTTTTGATGACTGGTTTATTTGTAATTGATCTGTTGAGATCTTCTATTTCTTCTACAGTTCGTGTAAGTTTGTTTGTGTTTTTCTAGAAATTTGTTCATTTCATCTAGGTTGTCTCAATTGTTGATGTATAGTTGTTCATAGTATGCTCTTATGATCCTTTTTATTTCTGTGGTGTCCGTAGCAATGTCCCCCATCTCATTTCTGATTTTATTTATTAGCATCTATACTTTTTTTTCCTTTGTCAGTCTAGGTAAAGGTTTGTCAATTTTATCGATCTTTTTAATGAACTATCTTTTTGGTTTGTTATTGCTTTCTATTTTTTTTTTATTCTCTAGTTCATTTATTGCTACTCTAATCTTTGCTATTTCTTTCCTTCTGCTTGCTTTGTGATTAATTTGCTGTTCTTGTACTAGTTCCTCCAGATTAGGTCTTTGATTTTAGCTTTTCTTCTTTTTTATGTAAGTATGTAGGGTTATAAATTTCCCTTTGAACACTGCCTTTGCTGTATCCCTTAAGTTTTGATATGTTGTTTCCTCATTTTTATTTGTCTCCAAGATATTTACTGATTTCCGGTATGATACCTTCTTTGATCTGTTTACTGTTTAAGAGTATGCTATTTAGCTTTCATATATTTGTAGATTTTCCAGTTCTCTGTCTGTTATTAACTTCCAGCTTCATGCCATTATAGCTGGAGAAGATGCTTTATATAATTTCAGTCTTTTAAAATGTATTGTTTTGTCACACAACCTGAGGTTTATCCTCAATCCATGTGCCCTTGAAATAAATTTTTATCCTGCTGTTCTGGGGTGCAATGTTCTGTATATATATCTATTAGGTCTGGTTTATTTATCATATTCAAGTTCTCTGTTTCCTCGTTGATCTTCTATTTAGATGTTCTGTCTATTGATGAGAGTGGTATATTGAAGTCTCTTTCTCCTTTCAGTTTTGCCAGTGTTTGCCTCATGTATTTTGGGGCACCATAGTTAGGTACATAAATATTTATCATTGTTATTTCTTCTTGGTGGATTGCCCCTTTTATTAATGTATATTGTCCTTGTCTCTTTTATAATAGTTTTCTCTTAAAGTCTATTTTGTTCAATATTCAGCTACCCCAGCCCTCTTTTGGTTACTATTTATGTGAATTATTTTTTTTATCCTTTTACTTTCAACCTATTTGTGTCATTGGGTCTAAAGTGAGTCTTTTTAAAAAACAACATATAGTTGGATTGTGCTTTTTTAACCAGTCTGCCAATCTGTCTTTTGATTGGGGAGTTAAATCCATTAACATTCAGTGTTATAATTTTAAAGGCAGTACTTGAGCCATTTTGTCTAAATCTGCTATTGAATGCCTCTAGTGTATTTTTGATTTCCATTATTGTCCCTTTGATCCCCATAATTTTTGTTATGTTTCTTTTTAAACTCCTAATTCTTTATTTTTTCTTATACATTTTGTATTATTAATATCCTTTAGCTCTATGTCCACAATTAGTTTATTTCTAGCCATATTTTCCTTCATCTCCTTGAATTGACTTAGGAGATTTATTTGAAGTTCTTTGATTAGTTGTTCCAAAGTCTGTGTCTTCTCTTAAGTTTTAATTTGTTCCTTTGACTGAGCAATATTTTCCTGTTCTTTTATATGTCTTATAATTTTTTGCTGATGTCTGAACATATGATCATTTTCATGTGCTAACTCTGAAGGCCAGTTTCTCCCTGTTGCCTAGGGTTTTATTGTTTGTTGCCTATGTGTTAAGGCTCTTCTTTGACACTTGGTCTAACTTAGGTAGCCATTGTGTAATTTTTCAGATTTTCTCAAATCTTCTGCACCTGATTCTTACCTATATATTTGGTACAATTTTTAAGACTACCCTTATATTTATAATTGTTTCACCACCAGGAGAATGCTTTCTTTCCTCTCTTCATTCTCTGGGAACCCTGATATGTTCTGTTTGGTTTTTGTGTAGAATTTTCTCTGCTGCTTCTATGATTTGATTAACTTCTGCCCCTTACTTGTATCCCCTTTTTATGATACTTTTCATACCTGAGTCCTATCCTACCTAATAATAGTTTAATTTCCCCCTTTTTTCTCTAAGACTTTTCTGCTTCTGGTTACTTCCCAATGGGGTATCCTGCCTTAGAGAGCCAGAAACGATCAATCCAGAAGGGTCTGTTTTTCTTTTGTTTAGGTGATCCAGCAATCAGAACCTGGACTGAGTGTGTGCATCTCTTGCCTGCTATTATTCCACAGTCTCTTTTATTTCCAGGGGGTCCTCTTGTATCCATGCAGTCAGCTACTTGTTTTTTTTCCCTGGCTGTCTGTGGATTTGGCTCATTGTGCCTGGATATGCATGGAGTGCTAACCCACTGCTATGAGTGGCTGTATGTTCTGCATCCGTGGCAGTGGGTACCTGAACCCTGCTGCCTCTGTATGACTCTTAAGCTGCATGGGACCAAGTGAGGAGGAGGGGTCCAGACTCCAGGTCATAGATCTACCTTTTTTGGGTGTTTGTATTCTTTTTCTTCAATTCAGCATTTGTGGAGTCCTTCTATACCCTCTTTTGTCCTCTAGAGTTCTAAGCAAGTGAGATTTATCCTTTTATTAGTTGTTTCTGAGTGGGGACTTTTCCAGAGGATGTCATATTGATGACATCACACTGTTGGGAGGTTTTTGATAACTTATTCAATCTTTACTAGTCATTGTTCTGTTAGATTGTATTTCTTCTTGAGTCAGCGTAGGTAGTTTGTGTGTTTCTAGGACTTTGTTTCATCTAGGTTATCTAATTGGTTGGTATACAGTTGTTCATAGTATCTTATAATTCTTTTTATTCTTGTGAGTTTGGTACTACTGTTCCCCCTTTATTTCTAATTATTGTTATTTGTATCCTGTTTTTCTTCTTTTTCCCCATTTTTTATTATATATATTTTTAAAGATACATAGATCACACAGAATGTTACATTAAAAAATATAAGGTGTTCCCATACACCCCACTCCATACCCCCCACTTACTTGTCAGTATTTATAAAGATTGGTCTATTTTATTGGTCTTTTCACAGAACCAATTTTTGTTCAGTTGAGTCTATTGTTTTTCCATTCTCTATTTAATTTCTCTCCACTCTAATCTTTGTTATTTCCTTCCATGATGGTTAAGTTCATATGTCAGCTTGGCCAGGATATGTTGTCCAGTTTTATGGTCAATTAATTACTGGCCTAATTGTTACTGTGAGGATATTTGATTGATTTAAATCATCAGTTATTTCACTGCATCTAGGCTCATTACCCAAATGATTACCTTTGCTCGAGACCTTAATTTCTGTATTCCCTTAGATTTGCTCTCTAGTGTCCTTTCCTTTCAATTTGAAAAATTCCCTTTAGCATTGCTTGTAGGGCAGGTCTAATAGTAATGAACGTCCTCAGCTTTTGTTTATCTGGAAAAGTCTTAATCTCATCCTCATTTTTGAAAGAAAGTTTTGCTGGATATAAAATTCTTGGCTGGCAGTTGTTTTCTTTCAGAGCTCCAAATATTTTGTACCACTGCCTTCATGCCTTTATGATTTCTGATAAGAAATAGGCACTTGATATTATTGATACTCCTCTGTACATAACTCATTGCTTTTCTCTTGCATCTTTCAGAACTCTCTCCTTCTCTTTCACATTGGACAATTTGATTTCTATATGTCTGGGCATGGTTCATGTTTATCCTGTTTGAGGTTCTTTGGAGTTCTCAAATGCGTATATTCATGTCTTCCATTAAATTTGTGAAGTTTTTGCCATTATTTCTTTGAATATTGCTTCTGTCCCTTTCTCTTTTTCTTCTCCTTCCGGGACTTACATAGTTCATATATTGGTATACTTAATGTTTTTCCAGAGGTTGCTTAGGCTCTGTTCACTTTTTAAAACACTTTTTACTTTCTGGACCTCAACCCAAATCATTTTAATTGCCCTGTCTTTGAGATTTCTAGTTCTCTTCTTTGACAACTCCAATCTGCTGTTGAAACCTTCTAGAGAAGTTTTCATTTTAGTTGTTGAGGTCTTCAACTCCAGTATTTCTGTTTAATTCCTACTGAGACTCTCAAAGATTTCAGTATTTTTCATTCATTGTTTTTCTTATGCCTTTAGATCTTTCTCTTTGCTTTCCTTTATCTTCTTAAGCATATTGAAGATCAGTTTTTAAAGTTTTTGTCTGCTGTGTCCACAGTCTGATCTTCATTGATGTTTTCTGAATTTTTATCCTCTTCCTTTGGAAGGGCCATCATTGCCCTTTTTTTTTTTTTTTTTTGGTTCATCTTATAATCTTTTGTTGTATGCTGTATATATTAACATTTTTAAATGTTAACTGTAGGATTTAGGCATGGGTTGTCTGTTCCTTAGGTTTGCATACAACTAGTAATATGACAGATATTCTTGAGTGCCAGTAGCTAACTGAAACAAACCAGAGCAAAAAACACGTTTCAAAGTCTTTTCAAATGGACTCTGTTTGGCTGGTGGTCTCTTTTAGAGTCTAGCCCTCCTATCATGAAGATTACCCAGAAGTGATTGGGAAATGCAGAGTCTTCACTGTCTTATCTGATCCTGCATGGAGCCTTGGTTCTGCTTCTTTTCCTCAGTTTATGCTTGCTTATGGCCTTAGGAATTCCCCAGTTTACAGTTTGAAGGAATTTGAATGCCCTCCTTACTCCCTTTGAAATAGACTTTCACCTCCTCCTGAGTGCTTTTTCATGTGACTTAATGCAGGTAGTCCTTTGCCCCAGACTGCTTTGACTTATTTCTTACACTGCTTTAGTTCTCTTCATGCTCCTTCTCTGCCTTCGTATAAATTCTGGGAGCATAAGCCAAAAGCAAGTTTCCTGGTTCAGTTTTTCAGACTTCCACCTGATAGATTAGCACTGACATACAGGTAGCCTAATATGCACATAGGACTTACTCTGCTTCCTCTGGAACAGGGCCAAGGACTCATAATAGGAACAAAGGGGAGGAAGTAGGGGAGTGGTCACTAAGGGTGCCAGGAGCTTGCCCTATGACTTCTGAAGCTGTATTTTCTTGATCAGCACTGGTCCAGTTACTGCAGCCCTTTAGCTGTTTTGAGGAAGGGTACTGTTTTATAGATGCCTCTGTCACTTTTACCTGAAGGGGGTTGGAATAATCCCAGTGATCTGGAGTTACAAATCCAAAGCAGTAATCTGTTATGAGACAAACACATTCCGAATTTTGGAGGAGTAGGTCCTTATAACACATCCTGGTACCGGCAAGCTGCACCAGGAGCCTAGGCTGCAGTCCCCACTGCTGCCTTCTAGGAAAGTGGAGGATGGAGAATGCTAACTCCTCCAGGGGTGGTAAAATTCACTGGTATTTACTGCAATTTGCCAGCTTCTTTCTCCAGCTCTTCCTTGGATGTTGCACAATGTTTCAGTAGACTCTGGAGTTTCAAAATACTTGATTCAGATGGTTCCTGCTAGCTCAATAGTTGTTTTGATGGAGGGACTGATTCCTGGAGTTTCCTATTCTGCCATCTTCTCACAATCCTCCTAGTTAAATGTATTTTTAAATAGGGTGAAATCAGTGCACTCATGCAGATATGAAATGAACATGTTTAAGGAGTCTGTTTAACTTGGGATGGGCAGATATTTTAACTAGTTCAAAACAATCTAAAGAAGAGATGCATCAATATTGATCAGGAATATTGAAATGAATTTGTAAATAGGTGTAAAACTATTTTAATACAACATGAGAGTAGAGACATTTGAATCTCTACTGGACAGGACAATGCATGTGTATCAGTGACCTACAGCTTAAAACGTGCCGCAAAAGAGCTCACAGGCAGTGCAAAATTTGAACCAGATAACCTAAAATGGTATCCTCTAGACAGAGAAAAATTTTCCATTGATACACATGTTTATTTCTACAGTGTTAAATAAAAAGTGAGAGTTCCCTAATAAAGATGTTCTAGCTATTAAGTGACTAGCTTCTTACCACAAACATTTTTAGGCCCAGGCCTGACAGCACTTTTGAGGTTTGTACAAAAGAACAAATGAAATTTTCCCCATAGATTCTTAACTGGATGGGAGAAGTAGAGGGTTTGTTCAATTGATGGACTTGATAAGAATAAAAAAAAATCTGTCGTAGAAATTCTTCAGCACAGCGGAGGTAGCTTAAGTGGTTGAGCTACCCCTCTCCCACATGGGAGGTCCCAAGTTTTGTTCCCAGTGCCTCCTGAAAAAACAAAAAGCAAAATAAACAAACAAAAACTCAGGTAAGTAATGTTGTGGCTCAGTGGTTGAGTGCTGGTTTCCCACATACAAGGTCCTGGGTTCAATCCCCAGGCCCCAGTACAGAATGGGGTGTATGAATTCATGAATTCATGGTTTTAAAAATGTTTATTGTCTCTTGGATTTATAGCAAACCATTATCTTAATTCACTCCCGTTGTTTCTCTTCTGCTGTATTTGGGCAAGGCCTAGTAGGTTACGATTCATAGTTCTAATTTTATAATACAGTTCTTTGAACTTTGATAACCTTGGTATAGTTTTGTTTGTTCAGGTCACTGCCAAGAGATCTGCTTTGGCCGGACACGTTGACTTGCCTCTAAATAAAACTATTATTTGTTACTTGTTTCCAGGACCAAATAAATGCATTTTCTGAACTAACCTAAAGATGAAAGCATAAATTCACCCATTCTTAGAAACATTGGGGCAGGGGGGTAAAAGGATATCTTTTTTGTGTGTAGTGACTTACATGACATAAACTTCTGCCACAATTATCATCTCAGTTTTTTCCATATTTCTACTCATGTGTACACATGCACACACATACACAAAATACAAGACTTCAAAAAGTATCTGAAAGAAAATACACTACAATGTCAAGTAGTTGTTGTCTCAGGATAGTTACTGGTGATTTTTTGCTCCTCTTCATTTCTCTGTGTTTATCGTGTTGTACAGTGTTAATTTTTAATTTTAATTAATTTGTTAATTTGTTAATTTTTATTGGCATTGAAGGGAGTAGTTAGGCACTGAACTACTGGGGCTAGCTCTAGGTCTTTGTCTTAATCATTTCTCCATGCTGAGTTCTGGCATATATGGGTGCTAAGTGTATGGTCAGGAATGGTGAATAAAAAAAGAGAAAACTAAGTGCTACCACAGAAGGCATTTCTTGAGTTAGGCAGGGCAGTTATAGTAATCTCATTTTTACTGGTAAAGACACCAAGGATGTCACTTAAGCTGTTTCAATTGCAAGTGATAGAAGACCCAACTCAAAGTGGCTTAAAATTGGAAAAATATATTATCTCATGTAGTTAGTTCAGAGGCAGGGTGATTCTATGATTGTCATGGTTGTCTAAATTATTGGTATAATAGTATAATTAAGTGAAGCAGGCTAGTAAGATAGGTAATTAATAGCTGGATCTGGAACCTGGCAGAGAGTCCGCGTGGACATCAGTAACCCCCAAGATGGCTGCTGGAAGACCCTCCCCAAGATTCTGCTATCCAGAACAAAGACTTCTTTTGGAAGCAAGAAAAAAACCCGGATGTTTCCTAGGGAGTTTATCATAGGGTTCTCACTGGGGGGTTGATGGGTGGAGTGATAAATCAGAACGCTGAAGGGCTGGAACCCCTCCCGTGCCATTAGCAAAAGGGTGGAGTAATTAATAGTTTATAAAGCAAACTGCGAGGCCTGAGCACACTCTCACCCTGCTCTCTTGCTGTGGACCCATTCCTACCCTCTGCGCTGCTTTTGCCATTTTTCCTCTGCCACATTGCCATACAAGTAAACCTGGCATTTGTAATCTATAATGGGGAATTGTAGCCTGTAAATCAGCCCTCTTTATCCCTTTTCAGCTCTTTCCTCTCCAACTGGGACCCCTGCTCTGTTATTTTCTCCCATTTCCCTTCCCACCCTACCTGAATAAATTACTGGCCTAGCTCACCTGGCGTGCTCTTGAAATTCATTTCTGCAGCATAGCCAAGAACCTAGACAAAATCCAGTAACATAAGGACCAAGACACTTTCCATTATTTTGTCTGCCTTCTTTGGCTTTTCATTGGAATCTCCCCTTATGCTTACAAAGAGGATTATGTGCCTGTTATATATAGCTGTAACCAGATTTTGCCTAGGTTCTTGACTGTGCTGCAGAAATGAATTTCAAGAGCATGTCGCATTAGTTAGGCCGGTCATTTATTAAGGTAGGGAGGGAAGTGAAATGGGAGAAAACAATACATCATGGGTCCCAGGTAGAGAGGAAAGAGCTGAAAAGTGATCAAATTGGCTGATTTACAGACTATAATTTCCTATTATAGATTATAAATGCCCAGGTTTTACATGCGTGTCCATCATGGCAGGGGAGAAATGGCGAGAGCAGGGCACAGAAGGCAGGAAAACACAGATCAGCACCAGAACAGGCACCTGAACAAGGCGAAGGTAAGAGAGCGGGACAAAGCCTTTGTGCTCGCTTTTTAAACCATTAATTATTCTGCCCTTTGCTAATGACATGGGAAGAGTCCCAGCTCTTTGCTGTTTCAATTGATTACCCCACCCATCAGTACCCCAGGAGGGCCCAATGAGAAAGTCTTTGGGGAATATCTGGGGCTTCTCCTGGCTTCTGGAGGACATCTCATTCCAAATTAGTAGAATCTTGTGAGGGTCTCCCAGTAGCCATCTTGGGATTATAGAATGACACATGAACCTCTTATCAGGTTCCAGCTCTGTCTATTGATTCCCTATCTAGCCTGCTTCATAGCTGCATAATAAACCACCCAAGACATAGTGGCTTGAAATAACAATAGTCATTTCTTTTGCCTCAATTTTCATTTTGTACAGTTTTTGACAGGGTCAACTTATCTCTGCTCCATGTGGCATCAGCTGGGGAAGCTTGGCTTGAGACTAAATAACCCATTTCTAAGATGGCTTATTCTTACATAGCTGACAATTTGGTTATCAGGTTTGGTATGTATTGCTTAACTGGGGCTGAGGGCAGGGGTATTCAGTTCTTCTACACAGGGACCTCTCCTTAGCTGTCTTTGTAGCCTAGAGACCAGGTCTTAAGAGTGAATGTCCCATGAGAGGACATACAGTGTCCGGTAACTGTCCCTGCAGCACTACCCAGGACAACTCCAAGTCCCAAAAACGCCCCCACATCCCATGGCCCACTGGGTGGACTGTGGGAGAATGTGGGCTATGAGGTGGACCATTGACCATGAGGTGCAGTGGTGCTCAGAGATGTATTCACCAAATGCAGTGAATGTCTCATGATGATGGAGGAAGTTGTTATTGGGGGAGGAGTGTGGTGGGGGGGTATATGAGGACCTCATATTTTTTTAATGTAATATTAAAAAAATAAAGACAAAAAAATTTTTTAAAAAAAGAGTGAATGTCCCAGAGATGGGAAGGGAAGTTTTCTGTTTCATAATGTCCTGGCCCAGAAACTGGAAGATTCATTTTGTATTATTCTATTTGGCAAGCAGTCTGAATATAGGATCATATCATCTGCAAATAGGGACAGTTTTACTTCTTCTTTCCAGTTTGGTTGCCTTTTATTTTTTTTCTTGCCTAATTGCTCTGGGAAGAATTTTGAGTACAATGTTGAATAATAGCGGTGGCAGTAGGCATCCTTGTTTTGTTTCTGATCTTTAGCAGGAAAGCTTTCAGTCTTTCACTATTAAGGCAGATGTTAGGGTGGACTTTTCATATATGCCTTTTTATCATGTTGAGGAAATTTCCTTCTATTCCCCATTTTATGAGTGTTTTTTTTTTTTTAATCAGGAAAGGCTGTATTTTTTCATGCCTTTTCTGAATCATTCATGATGATCATGTGGGTTTTTTCCTTCATTGAATTAATGTGGAGTGTTACCTTAATTGATTTTCTTATGTTAAACCAACCTCGTATATCAGGGATAATTCTTGCTTGCGCCTGGTGCATATAATTTTTTTTGTATATTGTTGAATTTGACTTGCTAGTATTTTGTTGAGGATTTTTGCATCTGTATTCATGAGAGATATTCGTCTGTAGTTTTCTTTTCTTGTGATGTCTTTGTCTGGCTTTGAGGGTGATGTTGGCCTGCTAAAATGAGTTTGGGAGTGTTCCCTCTTCATTATTTTTGAGAAGAGTTTGAGTAGAATTGGAGTTAAGTTTCTTTGAATGTTTTATAGAATTGCCCTGTGAAGCCATCTGGTCCTGGGCTTTTCATTGTTGGGAGGTTTTTGATGACCAATTCAACCTCTTTACTCATAATTGATTTGTTTGATCTTCTATTTCTTCTTGAGACAATGTAGGTGGTTTATGTGTTTTTAGTAATTTTTCCATTTCATCTGGGTTATCTGATTTACTGGCATACTGTTATCCATAGTATCCTCTTAAGTACATTTTATTTCAATGCTATCAGTGATAATGTCTCCCTTTTCCTTTCTGATTTTCATTATTTGTATCCTCTCTAGTTTTTTTGTCAGACTAGGTAAAGGTTTGTCAATTTTATTGATCTGGGAAGTGGACTTGGCCCAATGGATAGGGCGTCCGCGTACTTCACGGGAGGTCCAAGGTTCAAACCCTGGGCCTCCTTGACCTGTGTGGAGCTGGCCCATGCACAGTGCTGATGCGCACAAGGAGTGCTGTGCCACACAGGGGTGTCCCCCGTGTAGGGGAGCCCCACGCGCAAGGATTGCGCCCTGTAAGGAGAGCTGCCCAGTGTGAAAGAAAGTGCAGCCTGACCAAGAATGGTGCTGCACACACAGACAGCTGACACAATAAGATGACACAACAAAAAGAAACACAGATTCCCGGTGTTGCTGATAAGGATATAAGTGGTCACAGAAGAACGTGCAGTGAATGGACACAGAGAGCAGACAGCTGGGGGGCAGGGGGAAGGGGAGAGAAATAAAAATAAATAAATAAATCTTTTAAAAAATTTTCATTATCTTTTTTAAAAAAAAACTTTTGGTTTTGTTGATACTCTATAGTTTTTGTTGTTGTTGTTGTAGTTGCTGTTTTCTGTTTCACCTCTCTCCCCCCCTAATCTTTGTTATTTCCTTCCTTCTGCTCACATTGAGTTTACTTTGCTCTTCTTTTTCTAGTTCTTCCAGTTTTGAGATTAGGTCTTTGATTTGAAGTCTTTCTTCTTTTTTAATGCAAGCATTTAGAACTATAAATTTCCCTCTCCAAACTACCTTCACTACATCCCATAAGTTTTGGTATATCCTGTTTTCATTTGCTTCAAGATATTTCCTAATTTAGCTTCTGAGTTCCTCTTTAACTCATTGGTTGTTTAAGAGTATGTTGTTTAATTTCCACATATTTGTGAATTTTCAATTTCTCATTCTGTTACTGATGTCTAGCTTCATTCCACTGTGGTCAGAGAATATATATTCTATGATTTCAATATTTTTTAATTTATTGAGACTTATTTTGTGATCACATGTACACTCAAGAAGAATATGTTTCATGTTTTTGTTCAGTGAAGTGTTCTATATGTCTGTTAAGTCTTGTTAGTTTAGTATATCATTCAAGTCCTGTACTCCCTTACTGATCTTCTGACTAGATGTTCTATCCATTATTGAAAGCATTGTGTTAAAGTCTCCTACTGTTATTTAGAACCATCAGTTTCTCCTTTCAGATATGTCAGTATTTGCTTCATACATTTTTGTACTCTGCTGTATAATACTTATAATTATTACATCTTTCTGTTGAATTGCCCCCTTTGTCAGTATATAATGACCATCTTTGTCCCTCATAATTGTTTTAGACTTAAAGTCTATTTTATCCAATGTTCATATAGCCACCTAGCTCTCCTTTGTTACTACTTGCATGATATATATTTTTTCCATTTTTTCATCCTCAACCTACTTATATTTTTTACTTTAAGGTGAGTCTCTTGTAGACAGCATATAGTTGGGTCATGCTTTTTTATCCATTCTGCTAATCTCGGTGTTTTGACTGGAAAGTTTAATCTATTTACATTTAAATCCACTACTGATAATATGGGACTTTTTTCTGCCATTTGCTATATAGACTTTGTAAGTATTTTATCTTTTCTCCCTTCACTTCTATTAATGCCTGTTTTTATATTTGTTTGCTTTTTTGTGTTCTGTATTGAGTGTCTTCTCATTTCTCTCTGGATGCATTTTTCATCTGTTTTCCTTGTGATTAGCATGGGGTTAAAATTTAATATCCTTAATATATAACAATCATATTTGGATTGATACCAACTTAAATTCACTAGGATGCACATATACTTTTCCTATACCCCCTCATTTTTTGTACACGTTACTGATAATGTTTTTGTATATTGTATGTCCAAAACATAGATTTATCATTACTTTTTATGCATTTCCATTTTAGCACCATAAGAAATAAGAAGTGGAGTTAAATACCAAACAATGCTATACAATAATACTAGAATTTAAAATTACCCAAATAGTTACCTTTGGTGACCTTTACCATATGTCTTTATTTTTTATTGCAGTTCAAACCACTCTCTGGTGTCCTTTCCCTTCATTCTGAGGAACTTTTTTTAGCATTGCTTGTAGGGAAGGTCTAGTGGTGATGAATTCCCTCAGTTTTTGTTTATCTGAGAATGTCTTCATCTCTCCCTTATTTTTGAAAGGGAGTCTTGCCAAATATAAAGTTCTTGACTGGCAGTTTTTTTTTTCTTTCAGCACTTTAAATATTTCAACCTTAATGCCTCTGTGGTTTCTGATGAGAACTCAGCATTCAAACTAATTAGGACTGCCTCATATGTTGGTTTTCTCTTGCAGCTTTCAGAACTCTCTTCTTGTCCCTTGCATTTGATAGTACAATCAATATATGATGATATGTATTTTTCTTCATATTTATCCTGTTTCATGTTCTCTGAGCTTCTTGGATGTGTATCTTCACGTCTTTTGCTAAGTTTTGGACATTCTCTGACATTATTTATTTGGCTATTCTTTCTGCCTCTTTCTCTCTTTCTTTTCCTTCTGGAACTCCCATAGTGCATATATTGGCACACTTGATGGTATCCAAGAGGTATCTTGTCTATTTTCATTTTCAATATTTATTTTTTCTTTCTGCTCCTCAGCTTGACATATTTCAACTGTCTTGTCTTCAATGTCACTGATTCTTCTGCCACCTCCAGTCTTGTCGTGAAACCTCTTGGGTATTTTTCATTTCAGTTATTCAACTGCTTTGTTTCATTTCTTTTTGAAATTTCTGTCTCTTTACTTAGACTCATTGTTTTCCTGATATCCTTGAGTTTTTTTCTATGTATTTTACTTCATCTCCCTGAGCATTTTTTTTTCTTTTTTTTTATTTTTTTATTTTTTATTGACTTTGTAATAATATTACATTAAAAATATATATGTGAGGTCCCATTCAACCCCACCCCCCCACCCCCCCTCTCCCCCCCCCCCCAACAACACTCGTTCCCATCATCATGACACATCCATTGGATTTGGTAAGTACATCTTTGGGCACCTCTGCACCTCATATACATTGGTTCACATCATGGCCCATACTCTCCTCTATTCCATCAAGTGGGCCCTGTGAGGATTTACAATGTCCGGTGATTACCTCTGAAGCACCATCCAGGGCAGCTCCATGTCCCGAAGACGCCTCCACCTCTCATCTCTTCCTGCCTTTCCCCATACCCTTTGTCCATTATGTCCACTTTTCCCAATCCAATGCCACCTCTTCTATGTGGACATTGGATTGGTTGTGTCCATTGCACCTCTATGTCAAGAGGAGGCTCAGATTCCACCTGGATGCTGGATGCAATCCTCCCATTTTCAGTTGTAATCACTCTAGGCTCCATGGTGTGGTGGTTGTCCTTCTTCAACTCCATCTTAGCTGAGTGTGGTAAGTCCAATAAATCAGATTGTTCCCTGAGCATTTTTAAGATCATATTTCTAAAGGCTTTGTTCAATATGTCCACATTCTCATCTTCTTTGTTGGTATCTTCTGTATTTTTACCCTCTTCCTTTGGATGGGCCATCATTTCCTGTTTCTTTGTCTTGTATTCTTTTGTTTCACACTGTATATTTTAATATTTTAAAATGTTAACTCTGGGATTTATTCCCTAAGATGTCAGTTTCTTGGTTTTGTAATCAGCTGTTATCAAAACAGATTTTCTTGAGCTTCAGCCCTCCTATCAGGAAGGTATGCCCAAGGCAAATGATGTGTGCATGGTTTTCCCTGTCTTTGTGGGCTTCTGTCTTATCCTGGTCTTTTGCTTGTTAGTTATTTTGGAATTCCCCTTTAACAGGAGTTTGCTTGTACTTTGTCTCCCAGGAGACATACCTCCCTTACCTGGGTATTTGAAGCCATCAGGCTTTTGTTCCAGACTGTATGCCTCTATTGTCTTTTACTCTCCTTTCATTGTCTCAAGCTAATATTGCTTGGTGGGTACATTCTGGGAGGAGGTGAACACCGGAGAGGACTTTTACAAGTCACTCTTTCCCAGCCAAAACAGGGCCAGGGACTCACAAGGGGGCACAGAGTGACTCCAGAGTACCATGGTTGAGGGTATCAGGATGGGCACCAAGAGCTTCTCCAATGGCTCCCCAAAGCTGAGCTTTCCTGTTCTTCCTAGCAAATGCAGCCCTTTCATTCAGCTAACTGTCCCCTGCAGCCCTGAGGAAGTTGTAGAGTCTTTAAGTCTCTACCACTTCAGTCACTGTCTAGGGAAGTTTGAAACAATGTTGCTGCTATCTTTTTCTGGGGTGGGTTGAAACAGTAACTAAGAGCCAGTACTCAGTGATCCTAATTCACAAATCAAAAGCTATGATCAATGATTGGCTGTGCCCACCCCAGTTCTTGGGGAAGAGGATTTTTATGTCCTTTTCTGTCACCAACAAGCTAGCCAGGAACTGGACTCCATGGTAACCTGACATGAAAGTAGGGGATGGGCGCCTGTAGGTGCCCTGCAAAGAGCACTTTGCTGTTCTTTTATTTACATGTATATTTTTTATTAGAGAAGTTGTGAGCTTACAAAACAATCATGCATAATGTGCAGAATTCTCATACATCACCCCTCCACTAACACCTTCGGTTGTTGTGGAATATTTGTTACAGATTATGAAAGAACATCATCAGAATATTATCACTAACTGTGGTCCATAGTTTTTAATGTTCTTTATTGTAATTTATTAGCCTGTTCCTCCCACTTTTCCCTGGATTCTGTACAGTGTTTTTCTGGCCTCCGGCAATTCAAAATAGTTGTTTCAGACATTTCTTGCCTGTTTATTAGTTGTTTTGGTAGAAGTTTGACTCTGGAGCTCCTATCTTCCCCAGAAGCCTAGTTCTTCTTTTATAAAGTAGAAGTGTCAATGATTGTTTTGCCTTAGTAGGGTGAGTCATATAATTGGTATGAAAATTCCTTCAAATATTAAAAAGGTTTTGTTCTTTCCTTCCCTTCTCATTTTACTTTTCTTTCCATCACCTATACTTCCATTTTTCTGACCTACATAGACGCTAAATTGAATTTCCATGAAAAGATAAGGAAACTTTTTGAAAAATATAGATGGCCATGACACATGGGAAGAAACTGTTGGGTCGTTGAGAATAGGTGGGGCCTAAGCCCCAAGAGTGTAATGTTACATTCCTTCCTGAAGGTTTCTTTACAGTTCTGGGGTATCACTGGCTGTGACATTCAGGAGGCATGCTCTCAATCTAGTCAGCCTCTTTGCTGGAATACAGTGTAATTTTGCTTAAATGCTCTGGGTCTCATAGCTGAGTGACCAAGCTGATCATGCAGATAATTTTGTCTCTTCATCTATAAACTATGTATACCAATACAAGTTTCACAGGATTGTTGTGAAATTTAATTGAGATATTCTGAAAACTCTGGCATATGGCATAGACCCTCCATGAGCATTGGTTCTATCTAAGATGTTCATTAGAGGTTAATTTACTGTGTTGTTTTTCATTTATTTATGGAGGCTCCACTTTGAGAGTCACTTTACTAGTTAGCAAGTCTGTAAGGGGTATGTACCTACTTTTTGTTTTGCTTTGTTTTTTTTGCATGGCATTGGTAATTTAATGGATTTTAATGAAATGTGTAAACTTAAAAAAAGAGATTAAAGTAAGCTTGGATTTTGGCTCCTTTTCTGGTCTTAATGCAAACCAGTGATGAATTATTTTTCTTTTATGGGAAGGTTTTGATGATGAATTTAATTTCTTTAATAGATACATGGTGTTCAGTTTCTTATGGTTGCTATAACGAAGTTCCACAAACTGGGTCCCTTGAAACAACAGAAAATTTTTTTCTCACAGTTCTGTAGGCTAGACCTCTGGGTTAAGGTATCAGCAGATCCATGCTTCCTCAGAAGTCTGTAGAATTCTGGCTGTGGCTTGCTGGCAATCCATGGCATAACTCAGTCTTCGCCTCCATCACATGGCTGTCTTCTCTCTCTCTACTCAAATTTCCTTTCCTTGTAAGAACACCAGTCATATAGGATTAGGACTCGCCCTAACCAATTTGGTCTCATCTTGATTAACAACATCTTCAAATATTCTGTTTCCAAATAGGATCACTTTCATGATACCATGGGTTAGGACTTGAACATATCTTTTGGGGGGGACACAATTCAATCCATAACACATGGCTATTTATATTTTAATTTCATCTTGTGTCAGTTTTGGTAAGTTATACTTTTCAAGGAATTTGTCCATTTCAGCTAAGTTGTTGAATTTATTGGCAAAAAGTTCTTAATAATATTCCTTTATACATTTAATTTCTATAGGACTGTAGTGACATCCCTTCTTTAATTTCTGCTATTGGTAATTTATATTTCCCCCTTTTTTTCTCAATCAGCCTAGCTAAGGGTCTATCAACTTTATTGATATTTTCATGGAACCAACTTCTTTTTTAAAGATTTATTTATTTATTTATTTCTCTCCCCTTCCACCTCCCCCCCCATTGTCTGCTCTCTGTGTCCATTCGCTGTGTATTCTTCTGTGACCGCTTCTATCCTTATCAGTGGCACCAGGAACCTGTATTTCTTTTTGTTGCATCATTTTGTTGTGTCACCTCTGTGTGTGTATGCAGTGCCATTCTTGGGCAGGCTGCACTTTCTTTCGCGTTGGGCGGCTCTCCTTATGGGGCGCACTCCTTGAACGTGGGGCTCCTCTACGCGGGGGCCCCCCCGCATGGCAGGGCACTCCTTGTGTGCATCAGCACTGCGCATGGGCTAGCTCATGGAACCAGCTTTTGAGTGTCTGCTTTTAAATCTGTCTCAAGGTAGAAAACTTAATTTGAGAAAAATATGCATAAAGAATAACACCCCTAATACATTACAATAAACACCTTTTTTATGCCTTAAGCACATATCTAATGCTATGTATTTTAGTGACAGGTATGTTGGACATATTAAAAGCAATTTTTAAAAAATGGAATTGAATTCACAATTTTATTTCTGAAGTGTCACATACACAATTTTTCCTCTCCTCTACAGTTAAAGATCTCCCAGGCTGCTAGATGGGGGAAGAATGAAAGTTTGGCTAATGCTAGGGATTTGCCTGTGGGCAAGAGGAACATGTGGAAGTGGCCAAATTACCTTACTTCTATGATAATGTGGATAATAGTAATTGGTGTTGCTGACCTTTCTCTGTTAAGGCTGACTCTGCAATTTTTCAGCATGTAACAGCCCGAGAAAGAGATTTAGGGAGCCAATCCGTTTATTTCCAGAAATAAGTATAGTTTTTAATGCTCGCTTAAAATTAGAAACTATTTCTGGTATTTCTAATTGTGCCTCAAGAGACCTAAAAGTAATTTAGACTCAGTGGACAGAATAAAATTGAATTTGCTCTAGGGAAAATAATATTAAACATAAATTTAAGTCATGTTATGCTTGAGTTATGATGGCCCATGGTGTTCATTATGTTTAAGAAAAAGTAAGACATAATAAATTTATGACCTTAGACCCTCCTAGAACTGGCTACTTCGAGTTGTACTTAAAGATAGGCAGTTGCTATCAATTGTGTCTGTGGCCTAGGATACAAATATCTTGACTAATTAAGGGAAAATGTGTGTGTGTGTATATGTGTGTGATGACTATCTAGAAAGAATCTATAAAACTCAATAATTCTTTGATTTAAAAGTTTTTTAATACATTTTAATTAATTTATTTTTTTAAAGATTTATTTATTTATTTCTCTCCCCTTCCGCCCACCCTGGTTGTCTGTTCTCTGTGTCTATTTGCTGTGTCTTCTTTGTCCGCTTCAGTTGTCAGCGGCACGGGAATTTGTGTTTCTTTTTGCTGCATCTTCTTGTGTCATTTCTCCATGTGGGTGGCGCCATTCTTAGGCAGGCTGCACTTTCTTTGGCGCTGGGCAGCTCTCCTTACAGGGCGCACTCCTTGTTCGTGGGGCTCCCCTATGTGGGGATACCCCTGTGTGGCACGGCACTCCTTGGGTGCATCAGCACTGTGCATGGGCCAGCTCCACACTGGTCAAGGAGGCCCGGGGTTTGAACCGCGGACCTCCCATGTGGTAGACGGACGCCCTAGGCACTGGGCCAAGTCTGTTACCTTTTTTTAATACATTTTAAACCTTTTATATATAGCCACTTGAATTTTTTAGTTAGGGCTTATTAAAAAGGCTGATAATGCATTGAGTAGAGAGTTGGTTTTTCTCTTTCAAAATAAAAATGACTGGTAGAACAAAGTGCTGTGAAACTTAAACAATCCAAATGGAATGTAAATTTCTGGGCATTTAATTTTCTGGTTAAACATGGACCAACCAGACATGCTATTTTGCTTGCATATTTTTTAGCCTTACTATTAAAGTCTTTTAAAATGCATTCATCTTTCTGCCCTTCTTTGGAGAAGATACATATCAGAAACGTCCTCCAAGGATTAAGGATGGTGTACCATTTGGAGTATGTTTATAGTATATGGTTTGGTAAGTGAAGATATGTAACACTGGTTTGAATACAGTGTTTTTATTAAATAATCCTTGTTATCAATTAATTTATTCAACAAATATTTATTGAGCACTTTCTATGTTCCAGGAACTGTATTTGGTGCCAGGCATCAGTGAACAAAACAAAATCTGTACCTTTCTCAAGCTTGTATACTAGCAGGGATAGCAATTTGACATATGTCTCTTTTACCGAGAGGTAGAACATTGGTTAATTGGCAAATTGGTTAAATACTAGGCTAATTGGAGTTTGTGGTTGTTTTACATTCTACTTAACATTTTACTGTAATTTGTTTTCTTCTTACCCAAATTGGTTTAGGTTTATTTTATTGACATTTCTCTAGTATGGAAGTTTTCTAACTTCTGCTCCATGCCTGTGATTTGTATCCCACACTGCTCTCATCAACTTATACCCAGATGAATTTATTTGACTATTGAAAATTCAAGAAATAAGTCGCTTGTATTTATCTGATAGTAGACTAGAATGCCTGGTGCCTTTTTTAAAACTTTATTGACTTGAACTCCTAAGAACAATTTCATTTAATGGTTTTCTGCACTAAAGAGCATTTTTAGCTATGCATATTCAGAATATATAGTAACTATGGCAATCTAAACTGTAGTCTATACAGTGTAAGACTTGAGGGTGTGTTCATATATATTCCCCCTAAATTGAACTCACCACCAAATGCACTGGGAAAACAATGCTTCTTTAGCACCACTAAGAGATTTCATTTAGGTTTGCCTTTTGCCAGCTGTAGGCTCCAGTCCTCTTTTCTAGAGTGTGTAGCCATAAGTGAGTAGAAGTTAGTTAGTGGTACTCAAAGGGAAGTCACATACTTCCTGCACACCTCCATTCAATGGTGTATTGTCAGGGCGGTGTTTGGATTTTACTGGAGCATGGCGATGCTGATTATATGGCTTTTCCAGTTTAATTCTAGAGTCTGTGGTTAGAGAATCCAGTATAGGGCCCTCTGATTCCTAAACCACATCTCTGAAGTAAATAGGTCTTGGTACAACAGCATACAGTTGGAGTCAGTGAGAGCTATAGTCACACAGGAGAACTGAGGTCTTCTCTTCAGGCTCCAAGCCATTTATTTATTCATTTTTAAATTTTATTGTTTATAGCTTACCTATTACTAAAAGGTTTTCATGTTCTTTATGACCATGGACGCATATAATATAAGAACATAAAATAAGGAGAGCAGAACAAATTCTTTGAAAACAGGAAAGGGAAGATAGATTTTGGGAAAATTTATGCTGAGGATTATTATGGGAGTTGAGCAGATGAGTGGAGGTAGGCGTGTGTGTGCAAATATTTGTATCTATGGTGCTGGTGTTGGGGAAGGCAGAAAATGGAAATGATTGCTTCACTCATGGAGGATCAAATGGCTAAGCCTGATTATTTACAAAGTTCACTGTCCATGAGTAACTGCATTTCACAAGTGTGTGTCATGCCTTGCCCTAGCTTAGAATATGCAGTGGAGTAGAGAACCTCTTGGTTTCTGCTACCATTTTTCTTTTAGATAATTCACACAGGTCCAGGTACTTATTGTCTTGATCTGGCTATCAGGGGGAAGAGTTTTCTTCTCTTTAGCTCAACTCACTGATGCCATCTCTCTGCCTGAGACAGGATGATAAGGAAGGAGGTAGACAAGGTGGTAGAGCAGATAAGTGTCTGCCCTGCTCCTTTCTGATCATTGGCGGGCAATTCTCAGAAACTATCTTACTATAATGAGGCTCACACACACCCAGGTGGGTAATTTCAGAAGGTCTTTATAAATAGAATACTCGTGTAATAGAAAGCAGATAGGAAACTGGGACTCAGTAGGAGCAAGAAAGAATTGGACAACTCCACAAAATATACTGGTAAGTTTCTCTAGATTCCTTGAGACATTGGGCACTTTCAAGGATAGCAGATGCCTTCTTCTTGCCTCCCACTAATGAGAGAGAAAAAAGTAGAACTGAGACCACTGCTAGAGAACTAGACCTAATTATATTTATTTAGGTAGAAGAGCCTGCTGGTTATGACCAAGACACTAGAGCAAGACTTCACATGTTTGAATCCCAGCTCTGCTAGCTGGGAGGAGAATATTTAACATCACTGTACCTCCATTTTCTCATCTGTATAATGAGGATGAGGATAATAACAGCATCTACTCAATAGCATTTTTGTTAAAATTAAGTGATTAGTAGTTGTAAAGTTCTTACAACAGTCCCTGGCATTGGAAGAATGCAATAATTTAAGCATAAGAAGGATGTGGGACTTTAGAGCTGGAAGAGATTTTATCATCAGTTTCCTCAGGCAATAAATCAAAATAATATGTCTAGGAGAGATATAGTGAAAGCATTTAAGATCTCCAGGGATTGTGTAGTAATAATCATGTCACATGAGCTGTGAAAGATGGGCCATAATATTTGTTAAATTCTGAGTACTAAGCAAGATATAAATATGTAATGAAGTAAAAATCCTCAATTTTTGGTTAAGTACCTGGTAAACTGGCAGATGTTCAAGAGGGATTTTGGTAACAGTAAGATCTTAGTCATTAAAATGTATTTTATAGTATTAGGATGTCATACTGGTTACATATGTAGAACCAGTTTCACTGTGGTGATCTAAGTAGGGGTTTATGCCATGTTTGTTCTCTCATTGGCATTTTTCCAGGGTAGGGAAGAACCGTATCCCTGAAACAAAATTCATTATAAAAATGGAAAGGTAATTTTTATCATGAAATTTAATCTAATAAACTGATTGAGTGCTTGTTATGAATACTAGTAGTGTACCTATATTTTAAAAATATTTTTAATGAATTATAAAATGCATACAGAAAAGTATACACATCATAAGGATGAATATTGACAAATTATCACAATCTGAACACACCCATGTACCCTCTATTGAGGTCAGCTAACTAGAAGAGGAGTACCAGTACCCCAGAAGCTTCCCTTGTACCTCTCCTAAGTCACTTTCTCTACCCTTTTCCTCAAAGGGTAACCACTTAGTGGAAAGCAGACTTCTAACATCATGGATTAATTTTGCCTGCTTTTATATATTTGTATAAATAGAATAATACAGTATGCATTTAAGGAGCTCTGGTTTCTTTTGTTGAACACTGTATTTGTGAGATTTATCCATGCTATGGCTTGTACCAGAAGTTTTTTCCTTTATTTTTGCTGTGTAGTATTCCTTTGTATGAATGCACATAAATTATTGATCCCTTCTACTCTTGATTGATATTTAGATTATTTCCAGATTGAAACTATTAAAAATAATGCTGCTGTAAAACTTATGCATGCCTTTCAGCAAGCATATGTATGTGATTTGGTCACATATTTATTCAGAAGTGAAAAGGCTGGATCATAGAGAAGGTATATGTTTAGCTTTCGAAGAAACTGCAAAATTGGTTGTACCATTTTATACTCCCATCAACAGTATATAAGAGTTCCATTTGCTATATATCTTTGCCAACATTTGGTTTCATGTTTAGTAATTCATTGAATGGGTAGAAATGTTGCAGTGTAGTTTGAATTTGCATTACCTGATGAATAAAGAGGTTGAGTTTCTCTCCTTTTGTGAAGTTCCTTTTCAGGTCTTTTGCCCACTTTAAAAATAGAGCAAAAGAATGTAATTGGACCCTTACTTTACACCATGTACAAAAATTAACTCAAAATGGACCAACGATCTAAATATAAGACCCTTATAAAGAAAATAGAGGAGAAAATCTTCATAACCTTGGATTTGGCAGTGATTTCTTAGATATGATACTAAAAGTACAAGGAACCAAATAAAAATAGAAAAATTATACTTTATCAAAGTTAAATTTTTTTTGCATCAAAGGACATTATTAAGAAAGTGAAAAGATAGCCCCAGAATGGGAGGAAACATTTGCAAATCATATATTTATCTGATAAGGGTCTAGTATCCAGAACATATAATGATATCATACAACTCAGCAAAAAAGACAAACAATCCAATTTAAAAATGGGCAAAATACTTTAATATATATCCCCAAAGAAAATATATAGTTGACCAAGAAGCACATGAAAAGATGTTCATCATCATTAATGATTAGGGGAATACAAATCAAAATCACAATGAGATACCATTTCATACCTATTAGGATGGCTATATACAATGAAACAGAAAATTAGTGAGAATGTGGAGAAATTGTGGAACCCTCATATGTTATTGGTGGGAATGTAAAATAGTGTGGCCATTTTGAAAAAAGAGTTTGGTGCATCCTTGAGAAGCATAGAATTACTATATGACCCAGCAATTGCACTCCTGTATATATATCCAAGAGAATTGAAAAGGGGTGTTCAAAAAAAAAGTTGTGCATGAATGTTCATTAACAGCACAATTAATGATAGCCAAAATGTGTAAACACCCCAATGCCCATCCATCAACTGATGAATGGATAAACAGATATGTCTAGTCAATGGATTATTATTCAACCATAAAAAGTAATGAAGTATTGATATATCATACAACATGGATGGATCTTGAAAACATGCTAAATAAAAGAAGCCAGGCATGAAAGGCAACATATTTGTATGATTCCATTTATATGTGAATTCCAAAATAGGCAAATCCATAAAAACAGAAAGTAGTATTTCCCACGGGCTAGGGACAGAGGGTAATTGTTGGGGGGGGGGGGGTTGACTGCTTAAAGGGTATGGGGTTTTCTTTTGGTGTAATGAAAATGATATGGAACTATATAATGCTGATGGTTGCACAAGATTGTGAATATACTAAATGCCTCCCAATTGTACACTTTGAAAGTCCTTAAAATGGTGAAATTTATATTATGTGAATTTTACCACAATAAAAAAATTAGTTGTGTTTATCCTTTTGGTTTCTGTTCATACCTTCCTGTATCTCTTTTTCTTGGGTCTGAAGTTCTGTCTTTAATATTATTTCCATTAGAGCAGGTCTGCTGATAACAAATAGTCTGATTTTTTTGGTTGTAAGAAAATGTCCTTTCTTTTTCCTTCTTCTTTGGGTATAGAAGTCTATATTAGTTCTTTTCTTCCCACTTTGAGGTTATTATTACTTTGTCTTCTGGCTTCATTATTTCTTTTGAGACCTCAACATCATTTTTTGTCATTCCTTTGAAACTAAGCTCTATTTTGTTTCTTTGTTTCTAACTGCTTTTGCAATTTTCTCTTTGGCTTCAGTGTTCAGCAGTTTCACCATAATGTGTTTGATTGCATGGGTTTTCCTCTTTTTTTTTTTTTTTTGTATTTGTTCTACTTTGGGTCTGTACTGTTTCTTAAATGTGTGGCTTGGTATTTTTATCAGTTTTGTAAAACTCTCAGCCTTTATATTTTCAAATACTGCTTTTGACCTATTCTTCATCACTCTGGGATGTGTTCACTTTCCCATAAGTCTCTCATGCTTTTTTGCTTTCTCCATCTGGGTGTTTTCTTCTAACTTGCCTTCCAGTTTACTAATTATCTTTATAGCTGAGTCTAACCTGCTGTTAAACCCATCTGTTGATTTTTAAAATTGCAACTGTTTCATTTTTTAGCTGTAGAATTTTCATTTAAGTCTTATTAATAGTTTCTAATCTCTGTTAAATTCTCCATCTTTCATACACTTTCCTAAACATATTAATTACAGTTATTTTGAGGTCATGCCATATAATTTCAATAATTTTATCTCCTATGGGTCTTTTTATCATCTATTTTTATTCTTGACTTTTGATTGATTATTTGTTATTGTTACTGGCATACCTTCTTATTTTAATTGAATGTCAGATATTTGTATGAATAAAATAAAACAGATAATTTGAGGCTTTGGATGAGTTATCTTTCTCCAGGAGCATTTTACTTTTGTTTCTGGCAGTCACTTGGAGAAGATGCAGATCAGTTTGATTTGATCACAGCTTGAGCTGATTGGAATCCATACTTCAGCATTTGTTGTGAAGGCTTGTCTATTTCTGGTTCACCCTTACTCCCAAGGCGTAGCCCTTCAGATTCCCACTGAAAAGCATTTGGTGTATACCAGTGTTGTGGTGGGTTCTGAATGTCAGTATTTGCCCCTACCCTCTGTTGGCTTTAAGAGTTTGCTGAAAACTGTTCTCTTCTTAGCCATTTAGTACCTGCTATTATTATTTTTAAAATTTAATTTAGCTTAATTTAATTCTTTAATTGTATTTTTGGAATATACATAGATCACAAAAAATGTTAAATTAATAAATATAAGAGGTTCCTATATACCCCACACCCACCCCACCCCACTCCTTCCACATCAACAACCTCTTTCATCGTTGTGGCACATTCATTACATTTGGTGAATACATTTTGGAGCACTGCTGCACTGCATGGATTATAGTTTACATAGTAGTTTACTCTCTCCCCCACTACATTCAGTGTGTTATGGCAGGATATATAATGTCCAGCATCTGTCCCTGCAATATCATTTAGGACAACTCCAAGACCCAAAAGTGCCACCATATCTCATCTCTACTTCTCTCTCCCTGCCCTCAGCAACTACCTTGGCCACTTTCTCTGGATCAATGCTACAGTATCTTCCATTACTAGTCATAATACTTCTACAGTAGAATACCAGTAAATTCACTCTAATCCATATTTTATTCCTCTGTCCTGTGGACCCTGGGATGGTGATGACCACTCCACCTCTATATCGAGAAGGGGCTAAGATCCCACATAGTTGATGGAATGGTTCTCCTGCTTGGAGTCGTAGGCACTCTCAGTTCCCTGGTGTGATGGTTCACTATCTTCAGCTCTCTGTTAGCTGACCTGGGTAAGACCAACGAACCGGAGAGTAGGAGTTGCAACTCTGCTGAGGCTCACGGAGTACCTGCTATTATATGGGCAAATGTGTTGAGGAGAAAAGCAGCCTCATATGTTAGAATCTTCTCTTGGGACTTTTCTTCTTTCCGAGCTCTTGGTCCCATCAGTCTTCACCATTTCATAGGTCTCTGATGCCAAAACATGCTGCTGTGCCATCCCTGTGCATGGAAATCATTTTGCTTTTTGATGCCCTCATTTTTTAGGGAATCTAAAAAGCATGGCAGGAAGCGGACTTGGCTCAAAGGTTAGAGTGTCCGCCTACTACATGGGAGGTCCACGGTTCAAACCCAGGGCCTCCTTGACCCGTGTGGAGCTGGCCCACGCACAGTGCTAATGTGTGCAAGGAGTGTCTGACCATGCAGGGGTGTCCCCTGCGTAGGGTAGCCCCACACGCAAGGAGTGCACCCCGTAAGGAGAGCCACCCAGCGCGAAAGAAAGTTCAGCCTGCCCAGGAGTGGCGCTGCACACATGGAGAGCTGACACAATAAGATGATGCAACAAAAAGAAACACAGATTCCCGTGCCGCTGACAACAACAGAAGCGGACAAAGAAGATGCAGCAAATAGACACAGAGAACAGAAAACCGGGGTGGAGGGGAGGGGAAGGGGAGAGAAATAAATAAATAAATCTTTTTAAAAAATTTAGGACAACTCTGAGTCCCAAAAATGCCCCCATATCTCATCTCTACTTCCCTCTCCCTGCCCTCAGCAACTACCTTGGCCACTTTCTCTGGATCAATGCTACAGTTTCTTCCATTACTAGTCACAATAGTTCTATAGTGGAATACCAGTAAGTTCACCCTAATCTTTATTTTATTCCTCCATCTTGTGGACCATTGGTTGGTAATGTCTGTTCCACCTCTATATCTAGAGATATAGATCCCACATAGATGATGGATGCTATTCTCTGGCTTGGGTTATAGGCACTCTCGGTTCCCTGGTGTGGTGGCTGACCATCTTCTCCTTCCTGTTAGCCCACCTGTGCAACTCCAACAAACCAGAGAGTAGGAGCTGCTACTCTGCTGAGGCTTATGCCCAGCTGTCACATGGCTAGTCCATTTTTAAAGATAAATATGGGGCAATGTGTAATCTATTATGAGTTTAAGCCACAGTTAAAAACCAAAACAGGATTTGTGGCAGCAATGTGGTGATGGTGGTGGAGTGTAGAGTGGTGGCAGATATAGGTACAAGTTGATGGTGATGATGATCTCTCTTGTTCTTAACCTCTTCATCAACAATTTGCTGACCAGTTACCAGGGCATGAGGTGAAACCAAAGCAGAAGAACACTTGTTTCTAGAATGTGTCCAAGGCTAACTCAAGGGATGAAACCATGGAATCCAGCAAAAACATTGATCTTGTTAGGAGATACAACATTGCAAAGATAATCCAGACTTGTGTTAACTCCTGATGGGGCCCACACTCTGAAGCAGCACTTAGCTTTCTTAGTCATTCCCATGGTCAGAGAGCGCTGCATAGTTCCTACAACTCCCTATTTTGTGGGCCTCTCATTTACCCCAAAGAACATTTTTTAGAGTATAGAATTAAATCTCAAAGACCATTTCTAATTTGACTCTTACTCTCAGGTAATTTTGGAAACAGGTGCAACATGGGGGCAGATATATTTGTTTGGGAAGCCCATAACCCCATAAGTCACTCTGTGGTAAGGGGCTTTAAGAATATATATTGTTCTCTCCAATTATGTCTCTTGGAGATTTGGAGCTTAAATACCTCATTCAGGAGTGAAAAAAGGCAGTTTGTAGCTTGTGCATTTTTCTTTCATTCAACCTACATATATTAATTACCTACTTTTCACCAGGCACTGTGCTAGATGCTCGTGATAAAAAATTGTAAGACACATTAGCTATATTAGTTACCTCTAGGAGATTGAACTCTTAAAGGGAAGAGACAAGTAAATCATAGGTACCAAGTGATGAGATAAAGGTATGCTGTGAGGTCCCAATAGAGTGGCAGTTAACTGAGCTTGGAAGAGTCTTGGAAGCATGTAGAACAACTGAATGAATATAGTTGAATAAAGTCTCAGTAAAGACATCAGTGGTGAGTCGACATTTGATTGAACCTTGAAGGACAAGAGGGGGTTAGTCAGGAAGACAAAGAGAAGAAAGAATAAGGCTAGTGGCAGAGAAACAAATGAGTTAGGACCCATGGCAAGAGCCATTTGAGAATTCATAAGTGACAGAACCAGAAAGTGGGGAGTGGAGGGGGCGGGCAGGTTGACAGCTTAGAGCAATGTTTCTCAAACTTTAATGCATACACAAATCACCTCAGGAATCCTGTTAAAATAACTTTCTGACTCATTGGATCTGAGGTGGGGTACATGCGATAAACTTCTCGTCAGGGTAAAAGTGGCCTGTCCAGGGCCACACTGAGTAGGAAGGACTTAGAGATCTCTTGGGTATGATGAGAAAGAAGCATTAAGAGTCCTAGTTGACATGTTACTTTCTGAATAAGATGATCTAGGGGTGACGTTTTCTGGGAATGCTAAAGGGAATGTAAGAGGAGATTTTTCCAGGGAAAGATAAGTTTTATTCTGTCAATGTTTTGGTTTTTTGTTTGTTTATTTGTTTTTGAGGCACTGTGGAATATCTAGGAAAAGAAATCTAGTAGGCTCTTGGATATTGAAGACTGTATAGAAGGAGAAAATAAAACCATGTGTCCTGAGTGGGAAGAGAAAGATGTGCATATGAAGGTGCCTGAGAAGGGTCCAAGAAGAAAGGGAAGGGATGATTAAGAGAAAATGATGGGAACAGTACTTCAGGAAGAATTTCAAGAGGGTAGAATGAACAACCTCAAATCTTGCAGAGAGGTCAGGGCAGAAAACTTAAAGGAATTCATGGGATTTGGGCATTAGAAAGCCACTGTGACCCTGAGAGCAGTCTCAGTTGTTTGACAAGACCAGAATCTAGACAGCAAGTAGATGATGACCAGGAAGTGAATTTCTGACAACAGATGACCCAAGAGAGTTGGCTGAAATGGACTCCAAGAGAGTATAGGGTAAAGTGAAGGCTCCTTCCTCCCTCCATCCCTGTCTCCTTTCTTATTTCATTTTAGCTTCATTATTACGGAAATATTCCAGCATACAAAAAGATTGAGAGGACATTATAATGAACCCCCATGTATCCACCACACATCTTCAGCAATTATGTATGTTTTTGCCAAGGAAGGATGGTGTTGTGCATTGAATTGTGTTCCCCTAAATGATATGTTCAAGTCCTGGAACCTGTGACTGTGACTTTATTTTGGTTAATAGTCTCTTCTCAGGTATAATCAAGTTAAGATGAGGTGGTACTGGATTAGGATAGGCCCTAACCCCAATAATTAGTGTCCATATAAGAAGAGACAGACACTCACAAAGAGGGAGAATGCCAAGGATTTCCAGCAACCACCAGAAGCTAGCAGGAGGCAAGGAAGGATCCTCTTCTAGAGCCTTCAGAGAGAGTGTGACCCTGCTGACACCTTGATTTCAGACTTCTAGTCTCCACAACTGTGACATAATAAATTTCTGTTGTTTCAAGCCACCCAGTTTGTGGTAATTTGTTATGGCAGCCCTAGGAAACTAAGATTTTTTTAGCTGAAGTGGACTTAGGCATATTCTTTTGCTGAGGAAATAGAGCCAGGAGGGAGGAAGCAGTTGAAGATTTAGAAGAGAAAGGTGATAATTGATGGAACAAGGTTATTGAGAAAGAAGCAAGTGATGGAGTGTGTAGTGCAAGTGGAGAACCTGGATTTAGACAATAAAAATGACACTTTTTCTACTGAGTTGAGAGAAAAAGAGTTAAGAATCACTGCCCCTCAGAAATCTTTTAAACTCCCATTTCTAGAAGCTTACTGGGCTTATTTCCCCCAACTCCCCTTTTCTTCTGCAGTTCATATCTGTTTAGGGTGCCTCAGCTCTCCCTTGAAGCATTTACTAATTTTTATGAAAAGTCTATTCCACCCAAGCATTTCATGAGATCAGTTACACTACTGAAGATCTGGGGTCAATGGCACATTGTAAGGTTACAAAGAACAACCATCTACCATTCTCCATCTTGGGGTCAGCCTCCTTTATTTCCTCAAAGCATTACAGAAACTATCTCATTTTCCTTAAAAGTAGAGTTCTCTTGCTAAGAGGAAATCTGGGGAATAAAATGTTTTCCATCACTTTATATAGAGATTAAGTTTTGGTGTCAAATCAGGAAATGAGCAAATTCTTGCCTGATGGTAACTGTTTTCTTTGTGAAGTATGAAGATTGTTCATTTGGAATGAGTACATTTGGCTGGAATCAGGTGGGAGGAATTTTTAGGAGTGTGGCCGGGTTTGGAATATTGCCAAAGCCGCCTTTTTAGCTTTACCTAAAGCAAGGTCTTGCCTTCTAATAAAAGATGAAAACAGAGAAATCCAGCCTCACTCACACACACACTCCGGAAGGAAATGAGCAAAGGATTATTAGGGGTTGTTAGACTTCTATGAAGTGAGACTTAAATAGGCCAGACTGACAACTGATCCCCTTTGGTATTAGCTGTGATTAGGTAAGGTTGAGAGGTGGTGTCCAGCTTTTCTCTTTAAATCTGAATAAGCAGTTATTTGCATGAGCGTCATCCTTTTCATTCATTAGGTAGCAGCTTAATTCTAGAGGGAGAAATGTACATTCTGAGCATTTTGTAAAAGCTTCCTGTCTCCTTAGTGTATCTCCCTTTTAGGCACCCTTTCTATCTGTGACATTTTGCAGTGAACACCCAACAGTGAGAGTGATGATTGAAGTCAGTTATTTCAAAATAATTTCTCTACATACTCACAAGGTATCAGTGATCGATTGCTGCTAAGCACCAAATAGGCAATAGTTGGCTTATTTTCTTGTTGATAAAAAGATGCAATTTGGAAATAATTAACCTAAAAAAATAAGAATGGATAGATGCTTTGAACAGTTATTTGGGTCATTATACTGTTAAAAACAAAAAACAATTTGTAGTCAAATACCAGAAATAGGGTTATATAAAGTATGTTTATGAATATGTAATTGTACATTTTAATTTTTATGCTTAGCTCATTTCTGCTTTTAAAGTATTTTTCTTATAGGGAAGAAAGGAAGAAAGCATAAGGAGTAAGAAAAGGATCAGTGCTAGATCCTTGGGGTATGGAAATTTATGACCACAAGTATAAAAATGCATCCCTAATATGTACTGCTTTAAATTCTCCACTAAATTAATATCTAAGGAAAAATCAGTCCATTTACCTCTCAGTTTACAGGTGTTTCTGTCTTCAAAATTTGATTAGTAGATATCAGTCTTTCCAGTGATTAAAAACAATAATTTAAATAACATCAAAAAGCTATGGTAAAAGTCTGTACTTTGAGTATAATTGCACTTCTCCCAGGCAAATAAATACCAGGTCTTCAAAGTTTTTATGCCCATAAAATGTAGGTGTTTTCCATTGTTTCAGAACTTAAGAAAAAATTACTCTATTCTCAGCATTTACATTATATTATTCGGTAGAGACAGCTATATTGCATGGGCAGTATTACATGGACATTAAGAAGCAGACATGAAAGGTAAAGTGAACCTAAAGAGGTTGCGATTTTCTTGGTATAAACTGGTAAGTCAATAGTAGATCCAGAGCCAGACTCTTGATTCCTAACTCAAGGCCCTGCATCCCGTCTCTCTTTGCTCCAATATTTGGAGATGGTAGCAGCCTGTGATAAGTGATTATATTTCAGTTTTGGTCACACAGTTGGCAGCACATTTCTTACATAATAGAATTCAAGACCAGCAATATTGTACTCTTGAGCATGGTACTATGATCCATTTAAATGAGCCGTATTTCCCTCACTAAACTGCTGCTTTTGAAAACTAGATAAACCCTATAGCCATAAATTATTTTAAGAAATAAACAGCTAGAGTTGAGACTTTGTGAAATGCTAACGCCTTTCAGCCCAAGACAGACTGACTCTCAGTAACAGTAAGTTCTCATTTCTTCAGCTCTCTGCAGATTTTAAGAGTATAAGAGAAGAGTAAAGAAAGTAAATAATCTATAATCAGTATATAAATAAGAAAAATCCTGTAGATAGAGGGGAACTCACTGAGCAATTTATTTTTGAATGCCTTCTGTTTATGTACATACTACTAGTGTGTGCAGAAGGCTGTCAGGAATTATTGGACCTGGTCTTGGCTTCCCAGAAGCTTATAAGCCATTTAAGGAAACAAAGCACACCACGTGTAGGACTGTACATATTCAGACAGACTGAAATCAGGTCAGGAAGGTATCTTAGTTTGAGTTGTCCTCAAAACAGACCTGGAGACAAGGTTTTGAGTGTGTGTAATTTTTTTGGTTGGGGGGGAGGTATAGGGAACACTAGCATGGAAAAGAGAAAGTGAGACAGGGAAGAAAAGAGAGCTAATAAAGGGTATATTATTCAGACAACTATCACAGTGAATTACTATAAATTAATGTTGTGACGAGCACTTGGAAAAGGTATAGAACATATGCCTCAGAGTTATTCAACCCAAGAGGTCAGGGAGCTGGGATAGTTATACTCCAGCTCTCATCAGTCATTAGTTGAGGGTTCTCCTAGGGGTTTTAATTCTCCTGCACTTCAGCCTGCCAGATACTTTGGCAGAGCAGTCCTCCACAGTTCTAGACACAGATGCAAATACTGACAGCTGGAGGTCAGCCTGTGCACAGAAAACAGAAGGGCCCAAGGAGTATGTGTAGGGAACTGATGGCACATCTGCCATAGGAAGATTCTTGGTGGAGGTAAGTCTTGAAAGTACTCTTTTTCTTTTGTCTCCAGGCTTCTTCATGACCGTATCCTTGTTATCAATCGTGTACGGAGCCTTGCGCTGCAACATCCTAGCCATCAAGATCAAGTACGATGAATATGAGGTCAAAGTGAAACCTCTGGCCTATGTCTGCATCTTCCTCTGGAGGAGCTTTGAGATTGCCACTCGAGTCGTGGTCCTGGTCCTCTTCACCTCTGTCCTGAAGGTCTGGGTAGTGGTCATCGTTCTGACAAACTTCTTGAGCTTCTTCTTATACCCTTGGGTCCTCTTCTGGTGCAGCGGCTCCCCATTCCCTGAGAACATCGAGAAGGCACTCAGTCGGGTGGGCACCACCATTGTATTATGCTTCCTCACCTTCCTCTATGCTGGCATCAACATGTTCTGCTGGTCAGCTGTACAGCTGAAAATCAACAGCCCTGACCTCATCAGCAAGTCCCAGAACTGGTACCGGCTGCTGGTGTACTACATGATGAGATTCATTGAGAACTCTGTCCTCCTCCTCATGTGGTACCTTTTCAAGACAGACATCTATATGTATGTGTGTGCGCCCCTGTTGATTCTGCAGCTGCTTGTTGGGTATTGCATAGCCATTCTCTTCATGCTTGTGTTTTATCAGTTCTTCCACCCTTGCAAAAAGCTCTTTTCCTCCAGTGTTTCTGAAGGCGTTAGGGTATGCCTCAGGTGTGTCTGTTGTGTCTGCAGGCGGCATAAATCCCGCGAGTTGGCAGAAAAAGCAGACTTAAGGTCACCTGGAGACAGAGATGAGACACCATCTAGCAGTAAAACTACTTCTATGCCCAGCCAGAGCTTGAACCCCAGGGAGTTCTCCTCTGCTTGACAGGATCTGGGGTCTCTTGGGGCACAGGCGTCTTGTCTTCTGGGTTTATCCCTATTCTTTATACAAGCAATGAGCCCTGCACAGATGTGAGGTGTGTGAGAACCATGAGAAGCCAGGGAAACCTCACGAGTGTTGTAGGGGGCAGTCCAAGGCACCACAATTTCAAGTTACCATGCTCTTTCAGGCATTATTGGCCTTTTCACTGACAAAGTTCCATAGACTGTTTTCATACTGCCAGACATTAATTTCACTCTGGATTGGGCTGAGTATATCCAGCAGGTAAGAATAAGGAGAGGGGCTTTCTTGTTTTCAAGTTTTCTAGACTGCTTCTCTGGGTAGCCTGATGATTAATATCCCTGAGCATAGATTTCACCTGAGAGCTGTCCTAATGATCTGAGAAGGTTACTGGGGTTTTGCCATCAGCAACACCATTCCTGTCAGAGTTTATAGGGAGAGCTGTTCAAGTGTGGTTTATGAATGGATAGATGTTCCATTTCATCTCTTCAGGGCCCTTTGTATATAAACAACTGTAGCCACCTTGAAATGACATCTCTGAGATCCAATTGATCAAAGAGCCTTGATTTGGAGACTTTATTCCCAGTGATACATGGGTGGAAAATTGAATTCTAAATTTGGTTATGGAAGCCCAGTAGTTTTAGGAAAGTTATGTTAGATATGTTGAAAGAATTCTGGATTAGGAGGATTGTTAAAATATCAAAATGATTCATGGAGGGAAGTTTAGAATCTTTTCTTGGAGGTTTCTATAAGTAGAATTCTTACTTTTTCAGAATGGTTAAAGATGTGAATCTGTTAGAAGATTTAAATCTTTTCAAGGATCCTGTCCTACAATTCTGGGAAATTACTCATAGTACTGTCCAGGATTTGCCTTCTTTAAAAAGAAGAAAATAAAACTCATTCTTCACTTCCCACTTTCTTACCCATCAGGAAAGTTTTAGGAAAGAGTTATCTTGATTAACTTGGGTTTTTGTTTTTGTTTTGTGGAAAACCCTACAGAAATCTCTCACCCACTTCAGGTACATAGGGCATTTTAATTTTCACTATTTGAAGGAAAAGGGTTGTCTGCTCCTCTCCCCCAACCCTTCCCCCCAGTTAGAGATTGATCTCAGAAACTTCTAAAAATCATATAAATAGATGAAATAAACAGAAGTCTTTTGTGGTTCCTTGAATGCATTTTCAGTTGTCATGACTATGAGTTGTTTTGAGCAACTTCTTCAGTTTTATCCTCCTACACCTTCATATCACCTGGATGATTTCCTTTCATCTGGAGTCCTGTTTGTTTCATGAAAGGGCATAGTGTACCATATCCTCAGTTGTGTTTGATAAATGCTTGGACTGAGTGACATTATTTCTACCATTAAAACTTTGACAGTGACATACCTGAAAACAGGTGACCATTAGTATTACACTATAATTTAGAATGAGGACTGTAGAAAATCTGAGAAGTTTCCACTGGGAACTTTAATAATAGGCTCTGTTATTACCAGGTTGGAATAGAGGTCCATTTCTCTGACTGTAATAACCTACAAAACATCTTTATCTGGCCATCTCACTTGCGGTAATTTTCCTTTCAGATTCTTGTTAGTTTCAATTTTATAAGTAATTTCATACATGTAGATGAAAATGCAATTTGATGATCAATTTCCATTATATTCAGGGATCAATGAAGCAGTAAATATATTTTTGCAGGGCACACATATTGCTTAATATTTTTATACAGTTCCATAGAAATGTATCTATAAGCTCCCAAGCCTTAATTTTATTTTTATATGTTTCTCCTCATTTGAAATTCTTTTTGTTATCAATATTTGTGGTTTAATTTTGTGGGGACATCCAAGCAACAGATTTTTGTCTTTTTTCACCAAATAAGAGTGAAACTCAGGATTGGCTATATTCTCTCTGTTACCACATCATCAACCAGTTGCCCAATTTTTAATAGGTCTCAAATATTAGTGAACATGCATGATCAAAAGGATACTTCTCCATATATATATATACACACTCATGCATATATATGTTCACATGAGTGCAAAGATATGCACTTGTCATGCACATAACACCCTTGAAGCTATGTAGCAACTATGAGTAAAATAAAGCTACGATCTTAAATCATCCTTGTTTGGTTGTTTCTTAATTAACAAAAAGGTTTGATAATAATTAGGAGAACAGTTAAGTCATCCCAAGTGTTCCTTTATGTCAAACCAATTAGCTGTGTTCATTTACACCAGGCATTTTCAAGTTTTTTTGTGAGAAAGACATTCTTGCCTTGAAGCTTTACAATGACTGATGTTGGGGGTTATGGTGCCCCTTGTCCACCTGAAATGCCTTAAGTTCATGTTGTGGGTGTGAGGAGTGGTGGGGACATTGAAAATCAATCAGGGTTGCCCATCTAAGGACCCTTAATGGTTAAACTTTTCTTGCTCATCCATAGCTAGCCAGTCTTTCAGGAGATAGGTTAAAAATCATGGTTTTGAGCAGGAGATGTTGGCCAGACTTAGACAGGGATAGGGAGACTGCTGTTTCCCACCCTTGGTTTGGAAGCCTGTCTCAGCAACCATTATAAAATCTGAACCTCCAAATACATTTTAAATCACTTCAATGCAAAAGAGAAATAGGCATCTTGATTTACCCCAAACCAAAATAACAATGATGATCTGTCAGATGCCAAAGCCCAATCCATATATTTATAAGAACAGAAAGGTTTGGTAACTAAATTGGACATTTTGTCAGTTTTAACCCTTGATATAGTTACCCTAGCTTTGGTGATATGCATTCTCATTCACTTGGGGGAGAAAAACCATTGCTTTTTTTCTTCACACACACAAATAAAACATGGTGAACTGAGGATTTTTGTTTTAAAATTATTTATATTATACCTCAGAAATGGCAAAATTACAGCTCAGACTGCAGAGCTGTGTTATCCAAAAGACAAACCAGTAAATTCCTTATGTGTTAGGAGTTAACATGTATTTTTGTTTTATAATACCAATTTTTTAAAAGTGCTTTGTCTAATTAATTACATGTCATAACTTGTCAATACAGTTGCTCCAACTAAATTGCTGTCATTTGGCTGGATGGGGGTAAATTATTTCCTCAAAATATATTGAAATGAATACCATAAAAATTTTTAGATTTTTTTCCCCTAAGTGGAGACAGCCCAGTATAGAGATTGATATCTCCTTGTCCAGCCCTACATGTTACTCAATCACACTATGCCTCAATTTCTTCACCCAATATATTTGGATGATATACTTGCCCAACCTACCTCACAAGGTTGTTAGAAAGATAAATAATAGGTGTGAAAATGCTTTGAAAATATTTTGAAGTGCCATGCTTATTATAGTTCTTTAAATACATAAGCAGTTTGCTATTTATTTATTTTTACTGTTGAAAAAGAAATAAGTAGTTCATCCACATGAGTGGCTTGAGTGGGTACTTGGGCCTTTGGCCTTTTGAAAGAGCAAGAGTAAACTGTGTTTTTTGACTCTTGGAGAGAACTCAACAGTTGTCTCTTCGCTTATTACCAGTTGTTTACAAAAGTTAACGCTCAAACACGTTGTAGTTGGAGGGAAAAGATCCACTGAAATCAGACAGTGCTTCTGAGGGCAAATGAATTTATCATTTTTGTTTTCTTATGTAAAGTACACAGCAGCATCTTTGGGTAATTGTGCTTTGCATCGTTTATCCCTAGACCTGCCAGACTGTAATTGAATGTGGTTTTAATCTTTTCAGCCTTGTAAATGGGAAAATAAATGTTAAAATTGTTTGTCAATGCAGCATTTTCTTGGAAACCACCTTAGGACATTAGCACTATGGTTATATGTATGTGTCAGTATTTCTCAGCCAATAAATTGTAGGTGTGAGCTTTTACTGGATGCCTCTCTGCAGTCATTGTCTCTAATAAATATTGTTCATGATTCTTCATATGGTAAATTAATTTTTCAATTTTCCTTACATTTCATTTCTTATGAAGTCCTTGCACGACTTTTTTACTTCAGGGATTATTTTAAAACCAGAAATTTGAAATTGATTAGTTAGGGTTTTATAACCTCACCTGGAAATTCCTTCTATAGAATGAGAAATTTCTTGCCTTGCAAGACATCAACAGCATTCCCTGGAACTGCCTGTGATTTTTAAAATATATTTAAAGAGTTTTATTGAAGTAATAAAAATACTAATAACTAAGTTAAACAGTCATTGTGTGGAAAGTTCCTTTAATCATAATGAGACTGAATCCTTCCATGAATCCAAGGCCCTCTGCATCGAGGATAAGTCTCTTATTATGCCCTTCCACTTCCAAAAGTTCCCAGCTCTCATTGTTCCCTCATGAGGTAGCTAAGGTCTTGGTGCCCTGCACTAACAGTTAGCCTGTGGCCCTCATTCACACCAAGGAAGCTGGGAATGCCAGGTATAAGCCAGCTTTGGACCAGAACTATGATAAAGAGAAGGATGAAAACGGTGTAATAGCTTCAAAGGGTCCAAAGCAAGTTCCTGTTGAATACCAGTAACAGTCTTTACTCCCACTACAAGGGCAGACACACTCATCCATGCTCCTCCTTCCTCACCTGGTAAGTGACCCCTGAGTTCACTAAGACTGGCCAAAATCAGCCATCTTCATATTGACTGGAGCAATATTCAGACATCTGGACCTCCAGGGGCCCAGCTCCCCCAGTAACAGGGTTGATTGAGAATAGCAATAGGGGACTTGAGGGGCTTCTGCCTACATTAAAGAGAAGAAACCCTTTAGAAAGAGTTTACTCCTGGTAATACCATCCTTACTGTGCCTTTTTACTGTGTCTAGACATTTACTCTGCTTGTTAAAGTTGCCCTTCTGGATACTAGGATTCTTTTCAGTTGTCCGCCAAGTACTGTCCATGATACAGAAAAGTGAGGCATATAAAACTCTTCCAGACAAACATAAATAGTATACTGACTCAGAAATATGAAATGACTAGATATAAACAAGTGTCAATGACCATATGTGGTTGGGGGAAAAAACACTTATTAAAGAGTTCATTTTAGAGTATAATAAAGACATGGGGTTTTTCAATAATTTCTTTTCTTCTGGAGGTTTGCAATTTGCAAAAGCTTATCTATAGGATAAGTCTTTTGAACGAGATCTCTTGGTGTTAACCCCTTGAGAAAATGGAATGTCAACAATTATAGGGTTTAAGTAGGTCAATCTAAAATCTAATTTGGTATTTGTAAATGTTTAATTTTGAAATTATTTCAAACTATTAAAAGAGCCACAAGAATAGCACAGTAATATTGTTACATCTTTCACATAGCTTCACCTATTATTATTATTTTGCAGTCCTTGCTTTAACATTCTTTCTCTCCTGAACCATTTTTTTTTAAAGCTCAGGTGTTTTTTAAAATTATTTATTTATTTATTTATTTCTCTCCCCTTCTGCCCCCCACCCCAGTTGTGTGTTCTCTGTGTCCATTTGCTGCGTGTTCTTTGTCCACTTCTGTTGTCAGCGGCATGGGAATCTGTGTTTCTTTTTGTTGTGTCATCTTGCTGTGTCAGCTCTCCATGTGTGTGGTGCCATAGCTGGGCAGGCTGAACTTTCTTTCACGCTAGGTGGCTCTCCTTATGGGGCACACTCCTTGTGCATGGGGCTCCCCTACGCGGGGGACACTCTTGTGTGGTAGGGCACTCCTAGTGCGCATCAGCACTCTGCATGGGCCAGCTCCATATGGATCAAGGAGGTCTGGGGTTTGAACCACGGACCTCCCATGTAGTAGATGGACGCCCTAACCACTGGGCCAAGTCCACTTCCCTCTCCTGAGCCATTTGAGATTAAGTTGCAAATATTACATCTCTTTACTCCTAAATACTTCAGTATGTTTGTCCTGTGATCAGAGATATTCTCTTAAATAACCACTGTACCATTATAAAATTTAAGCAATTGTATGTATATAATACAATCATCTAAGTGAGTACATATTCCATGTCAACAATTGTGTCAATCACTTCATTTGTTTTCACAAAGCTTCCTCCAACCATGTAAATCTGCTCAATTCTCTTCTATGGGGTTATCTTGATTTAAAAATTTGAATAAGTTGCAGTTCCTCAGAAAAGTAAGTATAGAATTACCATATGACCTGGCGATCCCACTTCTAGGTATATGCCCAAAAGAATTGAAAGCAGGGACTCCAACAGATATTTGCACACCAATGTTTTTAGTGGCATTATTCACAATAGCCAAAACATGGAAGCAACCCAAGTGTCCATCAACCAATGAGTGGATAAACAAAATGTGGTATATAAACCCAATGGAATATTATTCAGTCATAAAAAGGAATGAAGTCCTGGTACAGATGACAACATGGATGAACCTTGAAGACATCATGTTGAGTGAAATACACCAGACACAAAAGGACAAATATTGTATGATCTCACTGATATGAAATAATTAGATTAAGCAGATTCATAGAGTCTAGAATATAGGTTACCAGGGAATCAGGTGGCAGTAGGAAATAGGGAGATAAGGCTTAAAATGTACAGAGTTTCTATTTGGGATGATGGAAAAGTTTTGGTAATGGATGGTGGTGATGGTAGCACAACATTGTGAACCTAAATAACAGCACTGAATTATATATTTGGATTTCAAAAGGAGATTTAGGTTATATATATGTTACTAGAATGATGTGTTTTTAAAAATCCATGGAACTGCACAGCACAAACAAAAAATATGAATAAGTTTCACTTCTCTATGAATGCTGGGAAAACTATAGCCAACTTTAGAAAGTTATTTGAAGAAAACATATGCATGTTATCAGTACTAATTACTTAAAGCCATAAATTTGAAATGCTTATTGACAAACTGTAGACCGTCCTTTCTCATGGATATACATTTAAGACTTCAAGAATTTGCCATATAATATGTGAGCCTATAGTTAATCCCCTCTTCCTGCCCCGCCATGATAGCTCTGTTTTACAGTACTTGACCCAAGCTTGTAAAGATTAGGAAGGGAGTGAGGAAGTAGGTATTCCACTATGATGAAATTTCTCTGCTCACCCCTCCCACCTTCCAGCAGACTCTATCTTCCGTGAACATCTCCTTTCCAACTGGGAAATAACTTGGAAATCTCATCTATATGTTATAATTGAATGAATAACATTTTGAGCCTTTTCTATTTTTTTTTTTTCAGGAAAAGTCTCCTTATAGCGACATAAATTTGTATAGATCTGGAAATGCAGACAGATTCCCACTGCCTCCTTTCCCAGCACACAATATATCCTATCAAATTAGTTCCTAATTTGCAGAGAGGGAGAGTATCTGCTACAGAGGCACATTCTGCTCTAGGGAATACCTTCTTTCATTGTCACCTACCCTGAATGGTGGTTTCTCTGGAAATTATTAGGCCAAGGAGGTCTAAAACATTGTTTAAAGCAGGTTTTGAAACCCAGAGCAGATTCCGGGAATGGGCAGAATTATGTAACAGCCTCACTCAGCCTGCTGTGGCATACATATCTGTGGGAAGGAGTTTCAGGGTTTGTTCGTTCTCAAGGAGGATAGATTTGTCCAGATAAATTTTGTGATCCTGCCTGTGCTTTGGCTCCCTCCCTGCTTCCCATCCTGAATTAATTCTCTCTCTGAATGATGAGTTCCTGATTGAAACCTAATTAGCCTGCTCCCTAGAGCCCTGGGAATACCATCCTCCATCGACATCTGCATTATGAATACTGGTTTAATTTCTTATCATTCTGATTCCTATCTTAATTATCTACATTCTACAGTTAATAAGTCAAGTTTTCTGGGGCGATAGTACTCAAGGAACAAAACAGGGATTTAGAAATTCTATTTTGGAGGGATGCTGCAGGACCATCCTCACAGCCCTCCAGTGGAGAGGCGAATGGTCTCCTGGAATTGCCTTCTAGCAAGGTGACCTTCAATGGAGTGGCATAATTTTCCAGAACAATTGGTGCCCAGCTATAGGGCTGTAGGCCTCCAAGAATTGGAGGGGCATTTGCAATCCTTTCCACTAGCTAGAGATGTCTGCACACCAACTAGAGAGGTCTGGTACACACTCATACAATTAATTTTCAAATCAGCAGTGATGCTTTGTGAGTGATAAAACAAGACTTTGATTATAGGCATCACTGTATTCAAAGTAACTTTGTCATTACCCCTTGCTGCATGAACAGGTATTAAAAATTCAGCCACTATCATGTGTTTGTGGGGGGGGGGGGAGATAACCTTTAAAGGGGTCCTCCATAATTGAAAATGTTAGACAATATTACCCTAGAAGATTTGTTTCTCTGCCGAAATATTTTCTCATGTATACTTATACTCTTTTCTTTTTCAAACAAGGATGGTTGATACACAAAGAACTTGAATTCTCTCATTTCCAATTTGATTGAAGAGATGAGAAGATATATTTATTTTAAAAGCATGTGAAAGTGCTACCTTCAAAAATAATCTAGCTTCAAAAAAAGTATGTCATCAAGATAAAATTCCTGGGAAGCGGATTTGGCCCAGTGAATAGGGCGTCCGTCTACCACATGGGAGGTCCGCGGTTCAAACCCTGGGACTCCTTGACCCGTGTGGAGCTGGCCCATGTGCAGTGCTGATGCGTGCAAGGAGTGCCCTGCCACGCAGGGGTGTCCCCCATGTAGGGGAACCGCATGCGCAAGGAGTGCGCCCCGTAAGGAGAGCTGCCCAGCGCGAGAGAAAGTGCAGCCTGCCCAGGAATGGCGCCGCGCACACGGAGAGCTGACGCAGCAAGATGATGCAAGGAAAAGAAACACAGATTCCTGTGTCACTGACAATAACAGAAGCGGACAAAAAGAAGAACACACGGCAAATGGACACAGAGAACAGACAACTCGGGTTGGGAGGGGAAGGGGAGAGAAATAAATAAAATAAATCTTAAAAAAAAGATAAAATTCTTCTACAATGTCAAAGCACTAATAAATGTATATTATTATTATTATAATCATCAAAATAATTATGTGATTTCTATGCATTCTTCAATTCACAGCTCAATTCATCCCTTTGGATTGTTAAAAATCATATTAGGGGAGGCAGGGCAAGATGGCGTCTGAGTGAGTGCACCTTAAGGTCTCTCTTCTCAGGGTATGTGGACATCGATTTGGAGAGAGAGTGGCGGAGGTGGTGCTTGCTAAAGGTAGAATTGCAGCTTACAACTACAGAGGTCGGAGGCTGTGGGCTGGCGGGACCCTTCCCCCTGGGGCTGGCGCCGTGGAATTTCCTGAGATCTGTCGGTTGTGCGGTGGCGTTCCTGGGCCCCGTGGTCCCTGGATGCGTGGTTCCCAGGTCAGTGTCCCCTGAGGCCCCATAGCCTGTGTTCCATGGACCTACGTGCCCTGGGTCCTCAGAGTCCCGGACTTCCCTTTCTCAAGTTCAGCACTCCTGGAGGTCCAGGATTGCCTTAGCCCTCCGGTTTTGGACTGACTTCGTGGGTAAGGGGTTCGGTGGGGGGTGCAATAGGGGGGTCTGGCTAGTGGGGTTTGATTTTCTGGTGTTCCCCACCCCCACCCCCCTTTTTCTTTTCTTTTTTTCTTTTTTTGGGCTTGGAGGAGAATACCGGCTGGCTTGGGGAGAGTCTGGGAAGAGAGGAGTGTTGAATCTGCTGAAAAAGACCGATTCACCTAAACACCCTGGGATAGGAAACTTGGCCTGGGAGAAGGTGGAGTCAGAAAATCAACTAGACCTCTCATAGCACACCTAAAGGAGAGGGACTGTAGGAGCTGCTTTCCAAGCCTCCAATAGCATACCTGGGGTTCTTTCTCTGGAAATTAAGAGTCATTGTTTTCTGTGTGGAGCTGATTCAACAACGACCCACTTGAATCTCCTACCGGACCTCTCAGACAGCTTTCCTGCTGCCCGAGAAAGAGGGAAGTGAGGAAGGGAGAAAAGGGGGAACGTCAGATCCCTAAGCGTTTTATTTAACTACAGAGAGGATTCCTTGCTTGAAGCTTTCCCTAGTATTTGGGTGGTTTTTCCTGGTTTTACCTTTCTGTTTATCACCCCAAGGCCCTTTTTTCTTTCTTCTTTCTTTCTTTCTCTTTTTCTTTTTCCTGCTTACTTCCCCACTCCCTTTTGTCCTGTTTTTTTTTCTTTCTTTCTTTCTCTGCTTTCTTATTCCTCTTACATTAGGTGCTGCAGGGAGAGCTTCACATTTGCTGTATTTCCTCACCCTCCATTTAATCTTTTCTGTTGATGTGGGCTATGGGTGGGAGGCTCTGTCTCTTCGGAGATAACCTTAACCTAAGCTGTCTGTCCTGACTTGTGGGTGCGGGATGGTGAGAGGCTGCAGCCCTGCCCTTGGTAACCATGGCAATGACTCCAGTCCCAGGACACAGTTTATCAATGCAAACTCTATAAACTTTAAATATTCAGCAAAATGCAAACCAAATGTGCTAAAAGCTTATCTAGAATGCATGAAGTCCATGCTAAAAGCTTACCTAGGATGTGGAAGACATATGCTAATTCAAGCCTATTGAGAACCGAAACAAAAGGGCCATTCAGCCTTTCCTCTCTGTATAAAAGGAATTCAAAAATCTTGTTCAGGGCTCGGGTTTGCAACAGAAAGCTCCCGAGTCCGGCCGGCTGTCAATAAACCATTTTCCTTCTCAAAATCATTCCCGAGTCCTGGCCTTTCTATACGCAAATAATTGAACCTCTCTCAAATTCTACAACACTGTGTGTAATGATTTTGGCCACCAACAATATTTCCTTTCCTCTACATGTTTCTATCCTCCATCAATGATTGTTTCTCTTACATTACACCTCTCTTTGTTTGCCCCCCCCTTTTTTTGACTTTTTATTACTAATACCTTTGTTCTGTTTTCTGCCTTATATTCACTCTTTATATTATTGTCCTCTCTTTTCTCTTTCCCTCTCTTCTGAAAACACAGGCCTTTTAATTCACACTGTATTCCTCCCCATATTCAGATTTTTACATACTCTACTTTCTTACTGTTATAACTCTGCATACCTTACATGAGTCTAATATCCATTCTCCTATATCTCTCATGGTTCCTCTGTTAATATTTACTATCAATACTACTATTATTCATTTTCTTTTCTTCCTCCTTTGCTTTCTCTGGCCCTAATAGTTTCCTTCAAGTGAACTTAGCCAACAACAAGGAAATAGAATAAGAAGAACCAAATGACAAAGAGAAGACTTAAATTCATGCAAAAACAACAACTAATTAAACTCCAAAATAGACAAGCTAAGCAACTGACTAAACATGTCAAGATAAAATGATGACCAGACAGCAAAAAAAAATTACAAATGAAACCAATAATCCGGAAAACATGCCCCAATCCAATGAACAAACTGAAAACCAGGAAGAAGAGCAGAACATTGAGCAAGTAATGAAAGATCTCAAAACACATATTAGGGACCAATTTGATGAGGTGAAGGAAGACATTAAGAATATGAAGAAAACAATTGGAGAGAATACAGAAGAAATTGCAATCATACTCAAAAATATAACAGATATGATGGTGAAGAACAGCACAATTCAAGAAATCAAAAATACACTCTCAGCAAATAACAGCAGACTCGAAGAGGCAGAGGAGAGATTAAGTGATGTGGAAGATAGTACATCTGAAATCAGATGGATAGGAGAACTGGTCGATAAAAAGATAGAAAAAATCCAGCAGGGGTTTAGGGACCTGAATGACAATGCAAAATGCACCAACATATGCATTATAGGCATCCCAGAAGGAGAAGAGAAGGGAAAGGGGACGAAAGGGTTTTGGAGGAAATACTGGCTGGAAACTTCCCAAACCTATTGAGGGAGATGGATGCACATGTCCAGGAAGCACAACGCACCCCAAACAGCATAAATCCAAACAGGCATACCCCAAGACATATACTTGTCAAGTTATCCAATGCTCAAGGCGAAGAGAAAATACTAAAAGCAGCAAGAGAAAAGAGAACCATCACATACAAAGGAGGCTCCAGAAGATTAAGTGCTGATTTCTCATCTGAAACCATGGAGGCAAGAAAGCAGTGGTATGACATAGTCAAAGTACTAAAAGAAAAAAATTTCCAACCGAGAATACTCTATCCAGCAAAGTTAGCATTCAAAAATGATGGAGAGTTCAAAATATTCACAGATAAACAGAAACTAAGAGAGTATGCCCACAAGAATCCTGCCCTTCAAGAAATACTAAAGGGAGTTCTGCAGGAAGAAAGAAAAAAACAAGAGAGACAGTGTTGGAGGAGAGTGTAAGAGCAACTAAAAAGACAGAAACAGAAAAAGAAAATCTAACGGAATATGACAAACACAAATCCAAAGAAAATATGGCTAATATAAGTAATTCCTTGAAAGTAATAACACTGAATGTCAATGATTAAGCTCACCTGTCAAGAGACTCAGACTGGAAGATTGGATAAGGAAATATGACCCATCTATATGCTGTCTGCAAGAAACACATCTTAGACCCAGGGATTCAAGGAGGTTGAAAGTGAATGGTTGGAAAACAATCTTACAAGCAAACAATAACCAAAAAAGAGCAGGAGTACCTATATTAATATCAGATAAAATAGACTTTAAATGCAAAACAATTGTGAGAGACAAAGATGGACACTACATATTAGTGAAAGGGATAATCTTTCAAGAAGAAAAAACAGTCATAAACATTTATGCTTCTAACAAGGGCGCCTCCAAATACATGAGCAAACACTGGAAAAACTAAGTGAAGGAACAGATGCCTCTACAATTGTAGTGGGGGATTTTAATACACCACTATCAACTTTGGACAGACCATCTCAAAAGAGAATCAATAAAGAAACAAAGACTTTGAGCAATATATTAGAGGAGTTGGACCTAATTGACATATACAGAACATTACACCCAAATACAGCAGGATATACATTCTTCCAAGTGCACATGGATCATTCTCCAAATAGACCACATGCTAGGCCACAGAAAAAGTCTCAATGAATTCAGAAAGATAGAAATCATATAAAATAATTTCTCTGACCACAAGGGAATGAAGCTAGAAATCTGCAAGGGCCAGAGACCCAGATTTGGCACCAAGATCTGGAAGTTAAAGAACACACTCTTAGAAAAACAGTGGGTCAAGGAGGAAATCTCAAAAAAAATTAATAACTACCTTGAAACTAATGAAAATGATAACACAACATATCCAAACTTATGGGATGCAGCAAAAGCGGTACTGAGAGAGAAATTCATAGCCATAAATTCATACATCAAAAAAGAAGAAACCACTAAAGTTGAAGAACTAAATGCACACTTGGAGGAGTTAGTTAAAAAAAACAACAAACTAACTCTAAAGGAAGAAGAAAGAAAGAAATAACAAAGATCAGAGCAGAACTAACTGAAATACAAAATAAGAAAACACTTGAAAAAATAAACAAAAACAGGAGCTGGTTCTTAAGATTAACAAAGAAAAAAAGAGGAAAGATGCAAATACACAAAATAAGAAATGAGAAAGGAGATATCACCACTGATCCCACAGAAATAAAGACTACCATAAGAGGATACTTTGAAAAACTATATTCCAATAAAAATGACAATTTAGAGGAAATGGACAAATTCCTAGAAACACATAAGCAGCCTACATTGACAAAAGAAGAAGTTGATGATCTCAACAAACCAATCACAAGTAAAGAGATAGAATCAGTCATTAAAAACCTCCCAACTAAAAAGATCCCTGGGCCAGATGGCTTCACAGGTGAATTCTGCAAAACATTCTGGAAAGAACTAACACAAATCTAGCTTAAAGTCTTCCAAAAAATTGAAACAGAAGGAACATTACCTAACTCATTCTATGATGCCAACATTACTCTAGTACCAAAGCCAAACAACGACACTGCAAGAAAGGAAAACTATAGACCAACCTCTCTAATGAACCTTGACATGAAGATCCTCAACAAAATACTTGCTAATCGTATTCAACAACACATTAAACAAATTACACACCATGACCAAGTGGGGTTCATTTCTGGTATGCAAGGATGGTTCAACATAAGAAAATCAGTTAATGTAATACACCACATAAAGAGATTGAAGGGAAAAAAAATCACATGATCATATCTATAGATGCAGAAAAAGCATTTGACAAAATACAGCACCCTTTCTTGATAAAAATACTGCAAAAGATCGGAATAGAAGGAAACTTTCTGAACATGATATAGAGTATATATGAAAAACCCACAGCTAACATCATTTACAATGGTGAAATCCTAAAATCTTTCCCTCTAAGATCAGGAAGAAGACAAGGATGCCCACTATCACCCCTCCTATTTAACATAGTCTTAGAAGTACTTGCTCGAGCACTGAGGCAAGAACCAGACATAAAAGGCATTCAAATTGGAAAAGAAGTCAAAATTTCACTATTTGCAGGTGATATGATCTTGTACATAGAAAAACCTGAGAAGTCTACAACAAAGCTTCTAGAACTTACAAATGAGTTCAGTAAAGTTGCAGGTTACAAGATAAATGCACAAAAATAAGTAGCATTTCTTTACACCTATAATGAGCAATCTGAGGAGGAAATCAGGACTCAAATACCATTCACAGTAATAAATTAAAAAATCAAATCCCTAGGAATAAATTTAACTAAAGATGTAAAAGACTTATGCACAGAAAACTACACAACACTGTTCAAGGAATCAAAGAAGACCTAAATAAATGAAAGAATATTCCCTGTTTATGGATAAGAAGACTAAATATTATTAAGATGTCTATCTTACCAAAACTGATCTACAGATTCAATGCAACCCCAATAAAAATCAACACAGTATTCTTTAATGAACTAGAGAAACTAACTATGAAATTTATTTGGAAAGGAAAGAGGCCCCGAATAGTCAAAGACATATTGAAAAAGAAAAATGAAATTGGAGGAATCACATTACCTGACTTCAAAACATACTACAAAGCTACAGTAGTGAAAACAGCATGGTATTGGCACAAGGATAGACACACTGACCAATGGAACCGAAATGAGAGTTCTGATATAGATCCTCATATATACAGCCATATGGTATTTGACAAGGCCACCAAACCCTCTCAACTGGGAGAAAATGGCCTCTTCAATAAATGGTGCCTAGAGAACTGGATATGCATATGTAAAAGAATGAAAGAGGATTATCAACTTACATCTTATACAAAAATCAACTCAAGATGTATCAAAGGCCTAAATATAAGACCCAAGACCATAAAGACCTTGGAAAGCAAAGTAGGGAAGAATCTACAGTACCTTTTATAGGAAATGGCTTCATGAACTTCACACCAAAAGCACTATCAGCAAAAGAACAAATAGATAAATGGGACTTCCTCAAAATTAAAGCCTTCTGCACCTCAAAGGAGTTTGTTAGGAGAATGAAGAGAGCCTACACAATGGGAGAAAATATTTGATAACCATATATCTGATAGGAAACTTATATCTTGCATATATAAAGAACTCCTATATCTTGAAAATAAAAAGACAAACAGCCCATTTAAAAATGGGAAACGTTTTGAACAGATACTTCTCCAAAGATGATATAGAAATGGCTAAAAAACACATGAAAAAAGCTCAAAATCTCTAGCTATTAGAGAAATGCAAATCAAAACAACACTGAGATACCATCTTACTCCCATAAGACTGGCAGCTGTCAAAAAATCAGAAGACTGCGATTGTTGGAGAGGATGTGGAGGAATGGGAACACTCATCCACAGCTGGTGGGAATGCAGAAGCATCTAGCCATTCTGGAGGACAGTTTGGCAGTTTCTCCAAAAACTAGCTATAGATTTGCCATATAACGCAGCCATTCCACTGCTGGGTATATACCCAGAAGATCTGAAAACAAGGACACAAACTGATATATGCACACCAATGTTCATAGCAGCACTTTTCACTATTGCCAAAAGGTGGAATCAACCCAAATGCCCATCAACAGATGAATGGATAAATAAAATGTGGTATGTACATACAATCGAATACTACTCAGCTATAAGAACAAATACAGTACAAACACATGTGATAATGTGGATGAATCTTGAGGGCCTTATGTTGAATGAAGCAACCCAGGCATTGAAGGACAAATACTACATGACCTCTCTGATAGGAAATAAGTAAACCAAGGTGTCTCAGAGAGCTAGAGACTGGATGATAAACTTTAAGGTAGTTGGAGGGTAGAGGAAAGTTGTGAGCTGACAGCTAGTTGGGTGAAATCTATGATAAGTGGGAAGTATTTGTAGAGGGAAGGGATAAATCGGGGCATAGGGATAATTTAGGGTGGGGCTGCATGGGCTTTAGGGGTGCTAGGAATGAGTGGATGGGTCAGATTGCCCAAGAAATTGGGGAGAGTGTGAGGGGAACATTTGATCATGGGAAATTTCCAGGTATGTGGTTGAAATCATAGTGCAGAGAAAACTCTTTAGAGAATGGTCCCTCAAGTAATGAAGATTGATTGTCATGGTGGGTCCTGAGGGGAGAGGGAAAGAGGTGTTGAATACATGGAATCAGGGTAACTGTGGGATAGTGGAAGTGTTCCACAAGATCATGCCATGATGGATATAGGTCATGTTAAATTACACCAAAAGTGTATAAAAGTCTATAGGCTAAAATGTAAACCATAGATAACTAAAAATTTAGAAAATTGTAGTCTAAAATATAAACCATGATGTAAACCCAAATGGAACCATGTTTGAAAGCTAGCGTTTCAATATCTATACATTAGCTGCAGCAAATATAATATGAACATGTAAAAAGATCACTGTTTTCCCCCCCCCCCTAATTATTCAGCGTTTCTTCGTAGGAGTCCTAGACCACAGCAATGCATATATATAATATACAGCACTCCCATACATCCACCACAACACCTTTTTCCTTCCACAGCGATACTCTTACACCCTATTCACATCATATTTACTTAAGGTGATGTACAGAGTCTGAGATATTAGCTTTCTAACATGGTAATATCTGTGCTTACATTATGGTGCATACATTTTTAGTTCTCCTATGTTTTACATTATGGTTTACATTATCAGTCTGTCGTCTCCTATATGTTATGGTGTAATATTACATGTTTTATATCCATCCTTGTGTACTCTCAAGAAACTCCTCCCTTGCCCCCCATTTACTTTGGTTCCACACATTTAACGTCCATTTTCCCTTCCACCTTGGTGCCCACAGTGACAGTCAACCTCTGTTTCCTGAGGAGCCACTTCCAGAGATAGATGGAATAGTGTTTAGGGCCTAACTTGCTCATCTGCCCCAATGCCCTGGGAGCCACCCTTTCTCTCGAGGGATAGAGTTCCCTCTATTTGGTGGCATTAGTCCTCCCCAGGGAGCTGTACAGAACATATGTCCAGGGTGCATGGTAATGATTGGATATACTCATAGTGGCAACAATTAAAAACCCAGCAGGGGGGGTACTGGGTTCCTGGCCAGTGGTGCTCTGTTGTGGTCCCTAGGGGAGCAGCGATAGTCTCCCAGGTACAGCGGCGGGGACCGGGAGGGAGTGAGGGTTCAACAGTGAGCCCCTGATGCTAATGACTATGCTTGTGAGCTGATAAACCTAAAATAAGAACAAGGCCTAGAGCAACATTGTGCCTGGGAATTTCCTCCTGTCAGCCTTCATGTTACTCAAATGTGGCCAGGCTCGAAGCCAAACTCAGCATGTAAATGCAATGCCTTCCCTCCAGCGTGGGACATGACACCCGGGGATGAGCCTCCCTGGCAACGAGGGACCACTATCAAATACCAACTGATGATGCAACTGGAAAAGGACCTTATATGGAAGGTTCAATGCGGATCAGCAGAATATCCATGTCTACATAAAACAACATGACTTTAAAATGCTGTTTGACCTAAAGTAAGGGGGAAATGGAAAGGAGAAATGAGTTTATATGGCTACGAGTTTCTAAAAAAGAGTCTGGAGGCTGGCAGAAGGATTGCCCTCATGCACAACTGAGCAGAGTCAGAGAGACAGATAAAGCAGATACAACCCCCAGATATTGGTTCCTATGAAGGCTAAAGAGACCCATGAGAGTTATGGTCATGGCCGATGGGGTTTACTACCAGGGCAGATGGCCCCTCTCTGGAAATGGTGTTTATGTGTGATGAATCTGGACTCAGATGGGATCTCCCTTCATAAGACTTTCATACTAATCTGCTGGAGGTGCAGTTAACGTTGGGGTTTAAGATATAGTTAGGGGATTTGAATCTCTGGACTGATAATGTGATAGCCAGGTCCTGAGCCTCAACAGACTCCAGCACCTACAATCTGATTTATTGGACTTACCACACTCAGCTAAGATGGAGTTGAAGAAGGACAATCACCACACCATGGAGCCTAGAGTGATTACAACTGAAAATGGGAGGATGGCAGCCAGCATCCATGTGGAATCTGAGCCTCCTCTTGACATAGAGGTGCAATGGACACAACCAATCCAATGTCCACATAGAAGAGGTGGCATTGGATTGGGAAAAGTGGACATGGTGGACGATGGGTATGGGGAAGGGCAGGAAGAGATGAGAGGTGGGGGCGTATTTGGGACGTGGAGCTGCCCTGGATGGCGCCTCGGGGGTAATCACCGGACATCGTGGATCCTCACAGGGCCCACTGGATGGAATGGAGGAGAGTATGGGCCATGATGTGGACCATTGTCTATGAGGTGCAGAGGTGCCCAAAGAGGTACTTACCAAATCCAATGGATGTGTCATGATGATGGGAACGAGTGTTGTTGGGGGGGGAGAGGGGGGGTGGGGGGGTGGGGTTGAATGGGACCTCACATATATATTTTTAATGTAATATTATTACAAAGTCAATAAAAAAAAAAAAAAAGATCACTGTTGGGGAAGGGACAAAGGGTTTGATGTTGGATATGTGGGAGTACCATATATTGTATATGTGAATTACTGTGACCTAAAACTTATGTCAAGAGAAACTTAATAATCAGGAAAAAAAGAAAGAAAGGAGGTAGACACTGAGGAAGAAATGGAAGAAACAGCCTTGCCGCTGTACGTACAGGGCAACACCTGTAGCAGTGATGAAAGGCAAAATGTCAAAAAGAAAGCTTTTTCATTTTTTCATTTCTTTGATACCCCAATTTATTTTTCCTTTATTTAATTTTTCTAAATTTCTATTGTTCTATATCTAACCTTTAAACCCATCACTATATTCCATTTTTCTATTAAGGGAACCTTGCAATATATCGGGCTTCCTTTTTGAAGAAGTTTTGGACTACAGAGAGGCTCAACTATGGCGGGGGAGGAGTACGTGTGTGGGTTGTCATTGGTGGGATGCACACGGTTGGGAGGGAGTTCTCCAGGGCATATATACATGATACATAGAAAGGTTTGGATATTTTCATAGTGGTTTCAGTTGGAAACGACAGATGAGAGAGTGCTGAATTCCTGACCCAGGGGAGCTCTATCACATTCCCCAATGAAACAACAACAATCCCCCAAGTGAGATGGCAAAGACCAATAAAGACGGATGGTCCAATGATGAGTCCTTGATACTGATGGCTCCGGTTATGAGCCTGTGTGCCTGAAATATGAACTAGGCCTATAGTTGTGGGGTGCCTAAGAGTTACCTCCTGAGAGCCTCCATGTTGCTCAAATGTGGTCACTCTTTAAGCCAAACTCAGCATATAGATGCATTGCCTTCACCCAAGCATGGGACATGACTCCTGGGGATGAGCCTTTCTGGCACCAGGGGATTACTACCAAGCACCAGCAAAAAGACCATGAACAAAGATGCCAGCTCAGACGAGCAGAATATCTCAGCCTACATGTAATATCAGGTGTTAAAAACTGCGTTTTGACTTTGGATAAAAATGGGGAAATGGAAAGGACAAGTGAGTTTATATGGCTAAGAGTCTCCAAAAAAGAGTTGGGAGGTCATCAGGGGGTGATGCTTATCCATGCCTCAGCAGGGTATCACAGACAGCCAAGGTAGATGGAAACACAGGTGCTGGTTCTCCTGAGGGCTGCAGCAACCCACAGGTTCTATGGTCAAGGCAGATGGCTCTGGAGTTCAGGGCCATGTCAGTTGGCCCTACTTTGGAGTTTGTGTTCCTGAGTGTGATGGAGTTGGACTCAGATATGACCTTTCTACACATGCCTCTTCTGTCACTTCTACTGGAACTGTGGTTGGCATTTGGGTTGGTGTATACTCAGGAGACCCTAATCTCTGAACTGTCCATGTAATGGCCAGGCCCTGGGCCTCAGCAAACTTGCAGCTCCTACCCTCTGGTTTCTTGGACTTACCCTGGCCAGCTGACAGGGAGGTGAAGAGGGTCAACCACCACACCAGCTAAGGGTGCCTACAGCTGCAAGCAGGATAATTGCATCCATCATCCATGTGGAATCTAAACCCCCTCTTGATGTAGAGGGGGACTGGACATAGCCATCCCATGTCCACAAGATGGAGTAATAGAGTATGGATTAGAGTGGACTTGCTGGTGTTCTGCTGGGGAACTATTGTGATTAGTAAGGGAAAAAATTGTAGTAGTGATGTGGAGAGGGTGGCCACGGTGGCTGCTGAGGGTAGGGAGAGGGAAGAAGAGATATGGTTTATGGGCATTTTCAGGATTTAAGTTTTCCTAGGTGGTGCTGCAGGGACGGATGCTGGACGCTGTGTGTCCTGTCGTGGCCCTCTGAGTGGACTGAGGGAGAGTGTGGACTACAATTTGGACCACTGTCCATATGCAGCAGCGGTTCTCCAGAATGTATTCGCCAGGTACAGTGGATGTGCCACAATAATGAAGAGTTTGTTGATGGGGGAGGGGTGGCATGGGTGGGGTGGGGGGTATATGGGGACCTCATATTTTCAGAATGTAACATTTAAAAGAAAATAAAGAAAAGAAAGGGAAAAAATCATATTAGGGTGCTTTCAGCTACAATTTGTAGAACACCTGATTAAAAGTGGCTTAAGCAATAGGGTTTTGTTATCTAACATAACAGGATGTTTGGAGGTGATTCTAGATTCTGAGGGGGGTGGGAACCCAAAATATCCTCAGGCCTCAGAGGTTTTCCATCTTTCCTCTTTGCCATTTTCAGCCCATTGCTTCGTCTTCACACTTGCATCCTTATGATTGCCAGATGGCAACCTGAGTTCTAGGCAACACATTCATATAGATGAATTCAGTGTTACACAGGGAATTTCCCTTGGGGTATCTCTGTTATTTCCGGAGGAAAATCTTTCTGAGAAGCCACTTATCCCCAGCAGAATTTTCTTTACTTGCTAGCCAGGGTCGGGTCACGTGTTCACATCTAAACCTATCTTGGGACAGGATAATAGAATTGTGATGGCCACACAACATTCACCCCTTAGGGCTGGCAAAGGAGTCACCATCCATGAGCATATGAGAGGAAAAATGTCCACAGAATTAGTATCCTGCCAGCAACAAAGAGGAGGGCGGGGACTAGCCATTTTCTGAGCAACTCATAGCACCTCCCACTGACACTGGAAAAATAAAGACCCAGCTAAACTGATGAATTGGGAAAACACCCTATCCCCTCTTTCCAAAAAATATTCCAAGACTTACTAATACTCACCTCATCTCTTCTTGCATTATATGACCCGAGTTAAAGTCATATGTTGAGTAAATAAAGGCAATTTCCACCACCGCCACCATCCCCTTATCCTGGGAGAATGCCTTCTGGTGGGATTGTCTTAGTGTTGCAGGACTGAAATTGTGGGGCTGTTGGCATCAAGAAAGACCAGGGGTGATAATTCTCCTCATCTCTGGAGAGTCAGGGATTCCAGAGGTTAGAGGTAGAAAACCAGATATTCATCATTTCTTCAACAAATATTTAAAGAATACCTCTATGTGCTGGGTGCCAGATGAGGCACTGAGGTTAGACTGGTTAACAAGAACCTGTTCCTACATTTCTAGAACTCATAGTCTATTTGAAAAGACGAACACTCAGCCTGGAGATTTCAATACACCAGGTTAAGGGCCATGAAGGGGGTACACTTGGGAGGCCATGGGGACAGAGATGGGGAATTCAAATCTAGTTTCAGAGATTCAGAAAAGCTTCCCAGAGAAAGTGACATAAAATCTGAGACCATAGGTGAATTTACCCTGAAGGTCATAAAGCTTAAGCCTAAGAGCCCCTACCTGCCTGGCTTTCAATGAATTCTGGGAGTTATAATTTGTTTTAAGTGGGGAGGAGGAAGCCAGCCTGTGCTTGTGGAAGCTAGCATGTCCAATAAGCTGCCACATTGCCCAAGGAGATCTCAGAAGGAAGGCACCTGGATCTCTAAGCTTCCAGTGATTTGTTGTGATTTCCTTTTCATTGTGAAAAATATTCTTTCATTTCATACCCAAGGTTGAATTTATATTTGAATTTATTTTTTTCCAGGGCACCCCCCCCCAATACAAATTGTCTCAGCTGCTTCAGACTCCATAAAACTTGGATATGCCCTTGCCTGAGATATGAAGCAGGAGTGGGCATTTGCCTGGTGAAGGCACTGCGAAGAGTGGGATACAACAAAGGGCATGACATGTGCAAAAGCAGGGAGTTTGTAAATGACATGTTACATTCAGGGAACACCCCCTAGGTTTGTATTGCTGGAACTTGGAAAAAGAAGTGAGATTGGATAGGTGAGCAGGTGCCACATTTTGAGTGGGAGCAGATGATAGTGTGGACATGAGCTAGGCACTGTGCTAAACATCTTATACACATGATCACTTTATTCCTTCCAGCAACCATATGCAGCAGTTTCTATAATTATTTACATTTTAGGAAATATAAAACTAAGACTGATGAGGTAAAGACACTTTTCTGCGGTTACACAATAAGTAGTAGGATTAGGATTCAAGTCTAATTTTGTCTGGGGCCAAAGCCCAAGTGCTTAATAACTAGACTCTCCTGACTCCTGGTGCCCAGTTCGCAGTTGTGGTTAAGTCTGGCAGACGCCAAAGACTGAGGGAAGAAGCAAGCCTGGTAGCATTCCCTGGGGTGCTCCGCTCTAGAGAAGCGGAGCATGTCTATGGCAGCCCTTGCAGTCTGTGTGTGTGTATGGGGGGGGGGGGCTAGTTTCTGCTGGGGAATCAGTTTGGGAACTGAGGCAGTGGTGACCTCCAGAGCTCCCAGCAGCTGTAGGCATGCTTTGAAGAGCCACAAAGAGGCCACTGAACCAAAGGTCCCAGAGGAAAGAACTCTGATCCTTTCACGCCAGTATTTGTGCTTGGGGCTACTCTCCTCTTTTCCTGGGGACAAAAAAATGGAAGAACTTACCCAAGGCCACCTAGTGAGTTAGAGCACAACTGAGCCTAGAACCTGGTTTATTCCTGTATTAATTTTTGTTCTTTGAAACCAAAAAGTTAATACTTCTAACCTAGATAGATGAAGGGGAAAATTACTTTTCTTCAAACTGATGCTTTAGGAGGAGTCTATTAAATATTGCCATTGTGGAGGAAGACAATTTGATTAAGGGATCATACTAACATAATACTTGATGGTGTTGGGCCAGGAACCCTGAAATACCTCAGTCCCTACCCAGACATCCATTGATCTCTCCTTTCAAACATTCCAAGGACAATATTTAATGAGAGGAGGAAGCAATATTCTTTATCTCCCCCAACCCCAATGTAGAACTCTCGTTAGCTGAGCTGACACATCTGAATTGATCCTTTCCACCATTTTAGAAAAGATTAAGTAACTTAAACCTTTAAAAGCAGGCTGTAAGATCTGCCCTATGTGTTTCTTCTCACTGCTAATACTCAGCTCATGGGATTACAGAACCAATGGGAGTTTTAGGTACAACCATTCATACCTTTCCCCTGCAAAAGGCCTATTTTTTTTTTTGGTAGACAATCCTTTGCCTATTTTATTTTATTTTTTTAAATTATTTATTTTTAAAAATTACATTAAAAAAATATGAGGTCCCATTCAACCCCACCACCCCCACCCCCCACTCACCCCACAGCAACACTCTCTCCCATCATCGTGACACATCCATTGCACCTGGTAAGTACATCTCTGAGCATCACTGCACCCCATAGTCAATGGTCCACATCATAGCCCACACTCCCCCATGTTCCATCCAATGGGCCCTGGGGGGATCTACAATGTCCCGTAATTGTCCGTGAAGCACCACCCAGGACAACTCCACGTCCCGAAAACGCCTCCACATCTCATCTCTTCCTCCCATTCCCCAAACCCAGCAGCCACCATGGCTACCCGCCTATTTTTACCCCTGGAAATTAGGACTACTCTTGGCCTGAAATCTGAACTGTTGGCACTGGCCTTCTTCTTGAAGTCTAGAAAGGAGTTCCAGCAGTTGTGTAAGGAGGCAGAACCGTCTTCTTCAGCCACCAGGGTCACACATCTCTTTTCATACCATGGGCTACAGGGAATCTGATTCCTCTGACTGAATATTGACCTAATATTTTAGGTCTTAGAACTCTTTGGGATTGCTTTACATTCCATTTTCCCCTCCCTGACCGAATTCATTCCCTAAAAAATTTTGATGCCAGGCCACATCTCAGACCTTTTTCGGAGTAGCTGCTCATCATTGACATAAATGCTCTGTCTTTCAGAATGCCTCCCTGCCCTCCTCCTTGACTAAGATGCCTACCACCATCTGCAACTGTCTCGGCTGGTGCTCTCTATGCTTGCTTCCTCAGCCTTGCCTTGGCTTTCTATGAGCTATAGACCCTGGACCCTGCACCATTCCCTCCTCTGGGATACCATGAGACACCGTGGAAAGCTTAGGCCCTCAGCTTCATATCTTGCCCCTCCCCAGGCTCTTGCTGGGACTTCTAGAATGCACTTGGCCCCACCAGAGAACTAGTCGCTGCCCTCTTTCTGTGATCACACTTCTCCTCCTACATTGTAACCCACAATTAGGTAAGTGCCCCTGCACGAGGGTCATTTCAGAGTGTCATGAATAGGGAGAGGAGCAAAAGCCCCTAAACTTTTGGTATTTTCTCAGCCTATTTAATACACCCCTTTCCAGTCTTAGGTCTGGAGGAAGGCCAACATTGCACACAGGGCTCCTTCCTAAGGAGGCCTCTTTCTTCCCACGGTCCCCTCCTAAGGCCCACTCTCTCTCCCTCCCTGTCCCTCATAGTCCTTTTTACTCTACAGGAGTAAGTTTCCTGTTCTAGGTGTTTCCCAGGCTGAAGGAGTATCCTCTCTATACTGAGAGAAATGTGGCCTCAGTCTTCCAGGATTTGTTCTTGATGTGCTAAATGAGAGTCAAATTTAGAAAATAGTTCTCTTGCACAACAAATCCTGGCCTTCAAGATCATGGTTTCAGTGCAAAAAAATCTTGTGTTTTTTTTTTTTTTTTTGCCAGCCCCAAGTGGAAACACTCTACCTTCCCCTTTCCAATTCCAAATCAAATCATATCCATCCATTCCCTGAATAGAGGCAGGTGATGTGCTCCTCTCTCCTCTGCAGGACCCTTTCCCCCTCCATACTCTCCCCACTTTTCCTCTTGAGAGACACAAAGATGAAGTGCCACAAAGAAGCATTCTTTTGACATGGAAGGCCAGGGAAATTTCACTCCTAAAATGCTCTTGGAAGGAAATGAAATACAAAATTTAAAAAGCAAATAAGTAAGCAGGAAGACTACTTAAATTGTATTTATTATCAAAAAAGCTCCTCTTACCCAACAGTATTTAATCTATTACTATTGAGACAGATGAAGTTCTTTGCTTAAGACTTTTTTGAACTCTAGACACTTTTATTAAACCAGTGTTGCATATCTTAAAACGCTCCCACTCCTTTGCCTCCTTTATCATTGCGTCCTGATTTTTTCTATTCATCAGCTATACTCTGCCCTGTACACTTTTCAGGAAGTTGTTTTTTTTTTAAAGATTTATTTTTATTTATTTAATTCCCTTCCCCTCCCCCGGTTGTCTGTTTTCTGTGTCTTTTTGCTGCGTCTTGTTTCTTTGTCCACTTCTGTTGTCAGCGGCACAAGAAGTGTGGGCGGCACCATTCCTGGGCAGGCTGCTCCCTCCTTCGCGCTGGGCGGCTCTCCTTACGGGGTGCACTCCTTGCGCGTGGGGCTCCCCTACGCGGGGACACCCCTGCGTGGCAGGGCACTCCTTGCGCGCATCAGCACTGCACATGGGCCAGCTCCACACGGGTCAAGGAGGCCCGGGGTTTGAACCGCGGACCTCCCATGTGGTAGACGGATGCCCTAACCACTGGGCCAAAGTCCGTTTCCCTTCAGCAAGTTTTGATACAAGTTGTCTGATTGCTCCCTACATGTGTGTTTTGTTTTTTCTCCAACTTGACATTGAATTCCTATATCTGACTTGCATCCTCCCAGGGCCTAGCAAAGCAGGGGGGACATAATACTCAGCAAATATTAGTAGATTGATTCACTTAGGAAAAGAGTAATAAAAATAAATAAATAAACAAATAAACCAGGTTCTAAGCTCAGTTGTGCTCTAACTCACTAGGTGGCCTTGGATAAGCTCTTCCATTTTTTTGTCCCTAGGAAAAGAGGAGAGTGGCCCCAAGCACAAATACTGGCGTGAAAGAATCAGAGTTCTTTCCTTATTTATTAATAAATAATAAATAAGGGCTACTTTCCCTACTTGCTTACCCTTCAAATCTGTGAAACTTATATTCAATTCCGTGGCTTCCTTTATGTTTATATTTCAAATACATGTACTGGGCTCTGAGCTAAACTGCCTGAGCTGAAATTTTGGCACAGCTGGTTCTTTGCTGTATGAATTTAAACTACTTGCATTTATTGCACAATGCTTCAGTTTCCACAAATGTAAAATAGGGATATAATTTTACTATTTCATATGATGAATGTGAGGAGCAAATGAGAAAATACATATACGGCACAGACCAGTGCCTGGCAAAATGTAAATATTCAATAGATATAAGCTAGTATAAAAATGGATGTATGCCCTTGATCTTTTAATATTTATTTATTAAATAAATGTATTTGCTACTCTTCTGTTTCTATACCCCAAACACATGTTTTCAAGTGCAAGGTAAAACACAATATTTTAAATACCTTAAAATTTCTGTCCATTCACCCATTTTTCAAAATACAGTTTTCAAAATGATCCCTCAACAGTCACCTTTTTATTTGCCACCAGGTGGCAGTGTTTGTTCAGCCAGGTACAGAATATGGACCCTTGTCTTAGCACTAGGGCCCAGCAGTGCCAGTTTGTTGCTGTTTCAGAACTTGAATGCCTTCTAATTTCCCCCTCCCTTTTTCTTTGCTCATTCTGTGACAGGATGTTTCTTTCCCTCCACTTCAATTGTCTCTACTGCTTAACCCACTGCCATAAGGCATATAACCACCTCCTTATATATGAGCCTTGTAGATTGTGGCCTTTCAGAAATGGGATTGTGGCTAACATAATACCCACTAAGGTGCTGATAAGAAATGTTTTAAAAAATAGCCACCTTAGCAAGGAAGGATCACTGGTGTGGAGTGTCAGTGATGGGGGGATGTGTGGGGAGTGGTGTACCTGGGGCATGCCTCTATGGCATATGAATATGTTTAAGTCATGGGGTGTTGTTTCAGTGGGTGGAGACCCACACAATAACTAAAGGAATATTGAATTCCCATCCTGGAAAGTTTTGCTACATTTTCTAATCGAGTGGCAAGAATCCCCCAAATACATGGGCAGTACCTAATGAAGGAGGACAGACCATTACGCTAGGCCCTTGATATTGATGGTTGTACTCATGAAACTTGTTTTTGTGAAATTGAAAATTAACCTAGTATTATATATTGCATAAGAGTTACCTCCTGAATGCCTCCTAGTTGTTCAAATGTGGCCTCTCTCTAAGCCAAACTCAGTATGTAAACTTACTATCTTACCCCAGTGTGGGACATGACTCCCAGGGATGAGCCTCCCTGGCACCAAGGAATTATTACTAAGCGCCAACTAGCAATGCATTTGGAAAAAGACCTTGACCAAAAGGGGGAAATATTAAATACAAATGAGTTTTTATGGCTAAGAGATTTCAAAGTGAATTGGGAGGTCATTCCAGAGGTTATGCTTATGCAGATCTCAGCAGAATCTCATTGACTGCCATAGTAAACAGTGCCTCAAACAGCAAGGCTCTTGAGGGCTCTAGAGACATCTAGATACTATAGGCAGGGCAGACAATGTCAGGAATTTGATGTCCTGTCAGTGGGCTTTACTTTGGAATATATGTTCCCCAATGTTACTAAGTTGGACTCATGTATAATTTCCCTATACATGGCTCTTCTGCCCCTTTTATTGGAACCTATAATTAGCACTATCCTTATTAAATATGTGTCCCAGAGACTTAAATCATTGGTCTGTTCACATGCTGGTTGAACCTTGAATCTCAGCAGATTTGCAATACCTACTCTCCAGTTCATTGGATTCACCCAGGACAACTAACAAAAGTATGATGATGGACAGCACCTATCCTAAAAAACAGAGTATCCACAACTGCAAGCAAGATAGTTCCATCCATCTACCTCATGGGATCTAAGCCACTTCTTAATCAGAAACAGAGTGGGCATCACCATCCCCAAATCCTCAAGATCGAGGAAAGAACAAACATAAGGGAGGAATGCAACTATGGACTGAAGTAGACATTATTATTCTAGCAATGGAAGAACTTTTGTATAATTGATATACAGGCAGGGGCCATCAGAGGTTCTTAGGGGAGGGAGAGGGAAGAATAGGTGCAAAATGGGACATTTTGGGGGACATTTGAATTGTCCTGCATGACACTGTAATGATGGATGCAGGCCATTATACATTCTGTCAAAACCTATAAAATTGTGCGGTGCAAAGTATAAACTATAATGTGAGCTATAAACCATGGTTAATAGTAATGCTTCAGTATGCGTTCATCAATTGTAACTAGTATACCTCACTAATGATAGATGTTGTTAATGGGGGAAAGTAGGGGAGAGGGAGGGGTGTGGCATATGGGAATCCCCTATATTTTTGATGTAACATTTATGTAATTAAAGCTTCTTTTAAAAAAACAAGTTTTTTAAAAGCCACCTTGAAAAGCCTGGAAAATTAAAGATTAAATACTTTAAGAACAAAGGTTTTGGCACAGGAAAGGCAAATACTCGGCTGTCCTGCTTACTCTCTTCACTCTGAACCCATGGCAGGCCAACCTCATCAAACACGATGTTCTGTTGTCACATCATGCTCTGCCATGGCCTCAGAAGCCTTCTCCGCACAGCCCACTCAGAAGCTTCTAATAATCGGTAGGTGTTCACATGCAAGACCAAATGAGATTTGCCTTCCGAGGGAGGGCAAGTTTCTAGGTTACAAAATAGTATATGTGCAATTCCCAGGCATTGCATTGTGAATCAAGTTGCTTTCAAGAGGCCAGTCTATAGGCCGCTGCCCCATTTCCTCTTCCCCAGTATTATAACAAAAACAATACATTAATAATACAAACTACCATTAGTGAGTCTATTTTATGTACTCAGCATTTTGTGATTTACATACATTATCTCATTTAATCTTCACAAGATTGCTGAAAGGTAAATGCTATACATGTGGAAGTTATTATTTAGGTTTAAAAAATGTTTACAAAGACAGTACAAGTAATGAAAAGTACAAGCAAATCTCATAAATTAACACAGACAAAAATTTTAGCAAACTAAATTCCTCAGGGTGAAAAACAAAATTGTTCAAAGTCATGCTGCTGCAAGTAAGTAGAAAAACTGGGATTGAGTCCAAGCCATCTGGCATTAAAAATAACACCTTTCCTCTTAAACTCTCACTTCCTGTGGTCCTCCAAGCCATCACATGTTCTTACTTTATCAGCTAAAAATAGAAAAGTGCCATCATCCTCATGCCTACCCTACCCCATGAGTCCCAGATGTTACTTTCTTTCACCATCCCGGTGTCATGGCTCTGCAGAAAAATTAGAGTTGGTGACTTGATCTGACACACTAAAAAGATTGTGGTCCTTTACTTTGGACTCTCATCTCCAGCAAAATGATAAATAGTCAAGTAAAACCAAAGGCAAAGGATAGTTATGCAGATGGTAATGGAAGTGACACTATTTGCAGTGCTGAAGGAAACCTCCTGAACATTGGGAATGTGGGAAAAACACAAAGAGAGGCCTCTGAGGTACTGAGGCTTTGTGTGCTGTGATTCAGAGCTGGGGTTTGGCTTCTCTGAGTCATCTGTAATTCCTCCACACCCTAGGGAACAGCAAGTACCTGAAAGAAAGAAATTCTTGTTTGAATGGCCATTGAGGAGAGGGATGGGGACAGTTCTTCCATAGACTGTGCGAGGTATATTGACAAACCATTTCTGGGTCATGCGATTTTCAACAAAGACTGGCCTAGTTTCATTCTGAGAGCACTGTTGACAGACAGATATCACGGTGTTGCTGCTTTAACTGTGTGTTGTTTTTACATCCCAGTTCTGAAAAAGAAAAGAGGGGAGGAGCAGATCATCATGATTGTTTTGGTTTACTGCTTGGTTGATTTTATTAGCCGGAGAATGGGTAGTTATGGAAGCTATGGAAGCTTGTGCTGAAAGGACCTTACTATGTAAGTGTTGCCATGTCTTCTGTAACTTACATTCAAGAAGTCTTCCACCTGTGAGTTGCATACCATTGATGGATCCCAAAATCAATTTAGTGGGTCACAACCAGCATTTTTTTAACAAAAGGAATTAGACTAGAATTGAATACAAAGGAAATATCGGGGTGCATTGCACATATTAAGAGTCAATTATTGTTTGGGAAAATTTTGTCACAGTTTTATACAATTATGAGAGTACTAGGTCACAGTATAAAATGTATTCTTACTGTAGTTGTGGTAAAAAATGTTTGTAAACCATTGCTATACCCCCTGATACAAAAGAATGACCCACTTATTTTTCAAAGGAGGACAATGTTTGCTATAGTCAAAAATTGAACACAACCCAAATGGCCATCAACAGTAGAATAGATAAATAAATAGTGGCATATTTATACAAAGGAAATATTATTTATTCAAAGAAAATAAATGAACGATAGCTGCATGCAGCAGCATAAATGAATCTTAGATCTCAGCAAACTTCCAACACTTACTCTCCATTTCGTTGTACTTACCCAGGACAACTAACAAGGAGATGATGATGGACAATGACCACTTCAAGGAACAGAGAGAGTCTGCAACTGCAAGCAAGATAGTCCCATCCATCTGCCCCATGGGATATAAGCCTCCTCTCAATTAGAGGTGGAGTGGGCATCACCATCCCAGAATCCTCAGGATTGGGGATTGGATGATGGACTAGAGTAGACTTACAGCAGTTTTATTGATAACTTGTTGTGATCCTAGTAAAGGAAGAACTTTTAGTACAGATGTGGAGGCAGTGGCCATGGAAGTTCTGAAGGGAGGGAGAGGGAAAAATAGGTGTAATTTGGGGGCATTTTGGGGACTTGGGAATTACCCTGAATGGCATTGCAATAACAGATATAGGGCATTGTATATCTTGGAACAACTTGCAAAAACATGTGAGAGAGAGTGTAAACTACAATGTAAACTATAGTCATCATTTAGTGGCAATGCTCCAAGATGTGTTCATCAGTTGTAGCAAATGTACTACACTAATGTAGGATGTTGATATGTGAAAATGTGAGAGGGCTAGGGTGTAGGGCATATGAGAATCCCTAATATTTTTGTGTGTAACATTTATATAATCTAAATTTCTTTAAAAAATAAAAAAATAAAAAGTTAAAATAAGGTAAAATGAATGAGGCTTAGTAACACCATGTTGAACAAAAGAAGCAAGATGAAAAGGAATACATATTTTATGACTCAGTTGATATAAAGTATTATAAAACCAAAACTCTAGGGTTTAGGGATGCACAATAGGTGGTATAATTATAAAGGAATGTGCTAATTACATCAAGCCAGGGTAATGGTCACTTTTGTATGGATGGAGGAGACTATGATCAGGAAAAGAATATAGCAAGTGGGGAATTCTAGAGATCTGGCAATGTTGATTCTTAACCCATGTGGTACTTACATGTATATTCACTTTAATATTATTTCTTCAATTGTACATTTAAATTATATTCACTCTTTGCATATTTCACAATTTAAAATTTCACTATGAACAAATTTTCACTTTTCAATCTACCTGTTTTTACTAGTTGTTGCAAACCATCTTGCCAAGGACAGATCCATGGAAGTTATTATACAATTAAATTATATAAGAGTCTGTTCATTCTAAACCAGTACTGTCCGGTGGATTTTGGGTGATGATGAAAATATTCTGAAAAAAAAAGTTCTAGATTTATGCTATTTAATATGGTTGTCACTAGCCTCATATACCTACTGAACTCTTAAAAAGTGGCTAGTGCAACTGCAGACCTGAATTTTAAATTTTGCTTTATTTTAATTTTAAATTTAAAGAGGCCATTTGGCTAGTAGCTACCATGATAAACAATGTTTGTCTAGACCTATTTGTTAGATATAGTCATTTTTAGGAAAATGAAATTGTTCTGTATGATACCGCAATGATGGACACATGGCATTATACATTTGTCAAATCCTGTAAAACTGTACAGAACAAAGTGTAAACCATAATGTAAACTATAGACTTTGGGTAGTAACAATGCTTCAGTATTGGTTCATCAATTGCAACAAATGTACCACAGTAATGTAAGATGTTATAGATAGAAACTGTGTGTGGGTGTGTGGGTTATATGGGAATTCCCTATACTTTCAGGGCAGTTTTTCTGTAAATCTAAAACTTCTCTAAAAATAAAATTTATTTTATTTTTAAAAAAGAATCTATAATTTGTTTTCAGACAAACCTCAGTATGAATCCCTACTCTGTCACTACCCTCCATGAAACTTTAGATGGGTCTTTTTGCTTCTTTAAATCTCAACACACTCATCTGTAAAATGTGGATGTGAAGAGATACTTCCTAGTGCTGTAATGTATGCAAATCACCTAATGTACCACCTGCAAGGCCTTGGTGTTCAAGAAATGTTTGTTTCAGTGGGTTTGTTGAAGAGGCCATTCTCTCTCAGTGAAGAAGGAAGGTCCAATGATGGGCCCTTGATTCTGATGACTATGCTTATGAACCTGTGTGCTTGAAATTCCAACCAGGCCTAGAGCTGCAGGGTGCCTAGGAGTTACCTCCTGAGAGCCTCCATGTTGCTCAAATATGGCCACTCTCTAAGCTGAACTCAGCATGTAAATGCATTACCTTCCCCCCAGCATGGGACATGACTCCTGGGGATGAGCCTCCCTGGCACTGCGGGCTTACTATCAAGCACCAGCTAGTGATGCAACTAGAAAAAGACCTTGAATAAAAGGGGGAAATAGTAAAGAAAAATAAGTTTATATGGCTAAGAGACTTCAAAATGAGTCAGGAGGTCATCAGAGGGGTTATGCATGCCTTATGTGTGTCTCAGCAGGATCCCAGAGAAAGTCAAAATAGATACAACCCCAGATACTGGTGCTCCTGAGGGCTATGGAAACACCCAGATCCTATGGTCATGGCAGATGACTCTGGAGTTCAGTGCCTTGCCAGTGGGCCCTGCTTTGGAATTTGTGCTCCTGAGTGTGATGGAGTTGGACTCAGATGGGACTTCTCTACACATGCCTCTTCTGTCACTTTTACTGAAGCTGTGGTTGGCACTGGAGTTGAATTATGCTCAGGAGATTTGAATCTCTGGACTGACCATGTGCCAGCTGGGTCCTGAACCTCAGCAGAGTTGCAACACCTACTCTCCGGTTCATTGGACTTACCCAGGTCAGCTAACAGGGATGTGGGGATGGTCAACCACGACACCAGGAAACTGAGAGAGTCTACAATTGCTAGCAGGAGGATCCCATCCATCAGTCATGTGGGATCTAAGCCGCCTCTAGATTTAGAGGTGTAGCGGACATAGCCATCCCAGGGTCCACAGGATGGAAGAATAAAATATGAATTGCATGAATTTACTGGTATTTTACTATAGAATAATTGTGACTCTAGCAGTGGAAGAAATTATATCATTGATGTGGAGACAGTGGCCACAGGAGTTGCTGAGGACAGGGAGAGGGAAGACGAAGTATAATATGGGGGCATTTTGGGGACTTGGAGTTGTCCTGAATGATATTGCAGGGACAGATGCAGGACATTATGTATCCTGCCATAACCCACTGAATGGGCTGGGGGAAAGTGTAAACTGCAATGTAAACTTAATCCATGCTGTGCAGCAGTGTTCCAAAATGCATTCATCAAATGCAATGAATGTGCCACACTGATGAAAGAAGTTGTTGATGTGGGAGGAGGTGGGGGGGAGTAGGGGTTTTTGGGAACCTCATATTTTTTAATGTAACATTTTGTGTGGTCTATGTATCTTTTCAAAAATATATAATAAAAAATGAAAAATAAATAAAAATAACAAATAAAACATAAGAAAAATGTTTGTTTCCCTTCACAGACCTACTTGGCCATCTTGAAATTGTCTCACCTCCTTCAAATAAAGACTGAGGGAAAGAATATGGATAATTTAATACAATCTAACAGCAATCCCTTTAAGGATCTTTAAGGCAGCAGCACCATTGCTACACGTTTTTAGCAGGGCTTCTTCCATAGCTGAATCTCCAAAGACACATTTATACAAATGATTCCAAGAAGAAACACAAGGCCAAACACCAGATCAGCTTTTAAGTATAAATAAAGAGCACTGTACCATATCAATTTTTCTTTGTTTTGTCTTGCTTTAAGTGACTAGAAGCCTTGTCAAATTTTCCAGTGTGTAAAAAAATGCAATTCTCATTCACAACACTTCTTCCAATAAGGCTTCTCAATTTATGTTTTCTGGCCTGATATTTTTTAATCAGCTGTCCCAACTCAATTGTTACAGTTTATATTAAAAGTTCTGGTGGTTGAAGTTGATTGCACACTTCCATATGAGGCAAGTTTTTAAAAGGGTAGCACAGTTGGTCTGACATTGCACCATAGACATGTGGTCTCCAAAATGCAGATGTTGAGATCCCCTTCATTCTTGGCCAGTTAAACCATGTTTAAAAAGGTAGGTAAAACTCATGATTGTGCAGCTACAATATGATGATCTCTGTGCTATGTAACTTGTACACATTTATTCCTCCCACCAACCCAAAGAGGTGTTTTAATACACCCCTGCCTATTTTACAGATGAGGAAACTCAGACTCAAAGAGGTTAAGTATGTTTCCTAAGATCATACAGTTGGTAAGTGGAGTGGTCAGGATTCAGAAAAATATGTAAATTTCCCTAAACCCTTTTACAAGCAAGTGAGAGCAAATAGGGTGGGAAGGAACTTGGCTATTGAGCCATCTTGGAAGACTGGAAGGGATTGACCATGTTTAGAATAAATAAAGAAACAAGAGAGTGTTGAAATATATTTGTGGGACTTTTGAAAGGAAGAGGGAGTCAGATCAAGTGAGATAAACTCTTCCAATGATCCCATCTCGTCCACATTCTAAACTCCTTTGGGCAAGTCCTGGGCTTTTTTGATTTCCCACTCCCTGGCCCCCTCTGAAATCTATCCATTGGACATCTGTATTTCTCATTTTATGGTTAATAACATCCTTTACATTCTCAGTTCTTCTCTGAACATTTACACTTCTTCTTGGCCTATTCTCCTCTCAAAAGACCACTTGGACTTCATACAACTCAGAATTGTTGATTCTCCCCCATTGCTATAAGAGTGGGAGGTGGAGCTGCCTTTGCCCTGTCTCCCCATTGCCATTTCTAGACTTTCACCCCTTCCCCCTACATGCAAATCCTTGTGCTCCTTTGAGGTTCAGACCACCCAGCAGCATTTCCTTTTACCTCTCCTTTTTGAAGCCCTGTGCCGACTTTCCATTTGCTTTATTTAGAACTCAAGCATCTGTGGTATAGCACACTTCTCCACACTGACACTTGCCATGTTTTAGGTAACTTCAGTGGATACAAGTCCTTGCCACTTTCTTCGTTCCTCTCCTCATTCAGAGATCTTCCACTTCAGCCATCAACTTCCATAGCCATACTCTGGACCTGTCACGTCAGAATTGTCCCAACTCTAAAATCTCAACCTCAGACATCCCATCTTCTGATCACCACCTCCTGCTCCTCTGGCTTCCTCATTCACTCATACCCAAGATGACTGTCCTTCAACCTCATAAAGACTTTTAGTTTCTTCTTGACCCTTTGACTTTGCTTCCTTCTTGTATATATTTCTTGATATTCTACCTAACATAGACCCTACCATCTATTCCTTCAGTCATTTTCTTGTGTATTTCCTGAATTCCCTCATGTGCTGCCCTTCTATACCACCTGTCAGACAAAAACCCAACCCTGATCAACTCAGCTGCTTTCCTCCTCTAATCTTGCACATGGGTTGGTAAAGAAAGCTAGAAATGCTATCAAAACACAGATGCATACCACTGCATATTTATTATCTTATTATCTTCAGGCTCAACTGGGTCCTTAACTCTGCCTGGAAAACACTTTGTGTTTCTACATTCAAATCTCCTCATCTGACCAGCAGACACACTATTGAAAGCTTTCTTCATTCTCTTGAAATAGCCACACGGATGACCTTGCTTGCGCTTTCATAAAGAAAATGAAAACCACAAAGAGGAAGCTCCTCAACCTCCTGCCACCAGCCCTACAAACGTTATTTCCTCCTTCTACAAGATTTGGCCCCTCCTCTTGTTTAAAGCTAATTTAATTTCCTTCCCTCCATTTACTCAGAAACTTTGCTCTATCTAGCCTATCCAGCCTCTCCCTTTCTTCTAGTTCTTTCTCAATAACGTTTACAAGTTCTCATCTTAAAAACAAAATGAAACCAAATCCTCCTGGTGTCCACATCTCTTCTCAATTCAGGCCATGCTCTCTCTTCCCCATTACTGCCAGCTATTCTGAGTTGACCATTCCCCCAACTCAGCCCCCAACTGGCCCACCTATTTGCTCTCCATTGAAACTTCTTACTAATGTTGTTAATAACTTCCTTATTGGTAAATTCAGAAGTCACTTATCAGTCTGTATTTTTATTTTATTTTATTTCATTGAAGTATATCATTCATACATGAACATACCTAAACGAACTTACAAAACAAACATGCATAACATCATACAGAGGCCCCAAACATCCAACACCTTGCATTGTTGTGAGACATTTGTTAAAAATTATTGTCGAACTCTTACTTTTAACTATAGTCCATACCTTACATTGTTGTATTTCCCCCCAACCCACACCCTATTATTTTTTTAAAATATATTTTTATTACGGAAGTTGTAAACTTACAAAACAATCATGCACATGTGTAGAATTCCCATACAACACCCCTTCATCAACACACCACACTGTGGTGGAACATTTGGTACAGATTATGAGATAATATCATCAAACTATTACCACCAACCATGGTCCATAGCATACATTTGACACACTTTTTCCATACTTCCCCATTATCAACACAGTACATCTTTGTAAAGATGCATGAATTTTATAGTATTCCTGTTAACCACAATCCATAGGTCATTCCAGTTGTATTTTTCCCATGCTTCTCCACATTCCCACCACCTGAAATAGCGACATACATCTGCTCTAGTGCACAGAAGGACACTCTTGCATCTGTACCATCAGTCACAATTTTCATCCACCTCTGGGTTCACTGTGCTATTCAGTCCCTACATTATTCTCTAGCTTTCTTTCAATTGACATTCGCATCCCTAGACTACCCTTTTCAGCCACATTTCCCTTTACAAAGCAGTTGTTACTTACTATAATGTTACCATCAACTCCATACATTTTCACACTTTTTCAATAGTGTGGAAACTTTATTTAAAACATCTACATACATTAAACTTCAGTAATCCTTCTCAGCCCTCTTCTTATCTCCTTTAAGAATCCACCACCTACCACCAGGTCCTGAAGATGTTTGCCTACATTTTTTTCTAGAAACTTTATGGTTCTTGCATTTATATTTAGGTCTTAGATACATTTTGAGTTAATTTTTGCATAAAGTGTGAGATAGGGATCCTCTTTCTTTCTTTTGGCTATGGATATCCACTTCTCTCAGCACCATTTGTTAAATGGACTGTTCTGGCCAAGTTGCATGGGTTTGACAGGCTTGTCAAAAATCATTTGACCAGTGATATAAAGATCTGTTTCTGAACCATAAATTTGGTTCCATTGGTCTGTGTGTCTATATTTATGCCAGTTCCATGCTGTTTTTTTTTTTTTTTTTACCACTGTAGCTAGGTAATATGATTTAAAGTCTGGAAGTGAAAGGCCTCCAATTTTGCTTTTCCTTTTTAAGATGTTTCTGGTTATTCAGGACCCCTTACCCTTCCAAATAAATCTGATAATTGTGTTTTCCATTTGTCTAAAAAAATGCTTGTGGAATTTTTATTGGGATTGCTTTGAATCTATATATCAATTTGGGTAGAATTGACATTTTAATGATATTTAGTTTTGCAATCCTTGAGCATGGAATGTTCTTCCAATTATTTAGGTCTTTTTTATTTCTTTTAACAATACATTTTAGTTTTAATAATACAAGTGCTTTACAACCTTGGTTAATTTATTTCTGAATATTCTATTCATACATGATTGCAAATGTGATGCAAGCAGAAGCTTGAAAAGCACTATTCGTACAATAATCACTATTGTAAATGGAATTTTTTTTCCTTCTAATAGCTCTTCATCAGTTTTACATTGGCAAGCTAGAGGTATGGCCAGGTGTACTTGGGTCTCTGCATCTTTTAGATCAAGTGTGTGCCATTGCTCTCAGACACGTTCTGTCTACGGGTCCCCCAGCTCAAACTTCCAATCTGGTCATTGTAAACCACACCATCATTTGGGAAGTCTGATGCAGCAGAGAGAGAGACAAAATGTATGGCTACTGCATATCCCAGGATTCAGGTAGTTCTGTCCTTCCATTTACCTCGAATACTGTCCTAAGTGTATTAACTTACCTCATCTCTTTATCCTTTGTTTCTTGCCATGTTTTAAAATTTGTTTGGTAAGCAATATGATTCAAGCTTCTTAATAAGGTCTGTGAGTCTTTCGTTCCTGTGACCTCTGGGATAGTTTGCCTGGTGGTGTACTTGAAGGTCATCTTTACATCATGGCAATTTCCTACATGAGAGGTAGATACCAAAAGTGGCCTCAATTCTTCACCCCTTTCTATATCTATACCCTTTGCTATGTGACTCCACAGTTCCTCCCATCAAGGGACAAAATATATTTCCCTGCCCTTTGAAATTGAGCTAAGCCATAAGATGTGCTTTTCTCAGTAGGATGTTAGCAGACATGATGCTAGCAGAGGCTTGAAGAGGCACTTGTCTGATTGAGCTTGCTCTCTTGTACTTCTTCTGTCTCTGAGAAGGGCATGCCCAAGTTTGACCACTGGTTCCAGGAAGAGGATAAAAGATACATGGAGTGCAGCCATGCTCACCTGAACTCAGACTAGATCAGCTGACTCTCAGTTGGCAGCAGGTATATGAACGAGCCCAGCGAAGGCCAGCACAACTGCCCAGAAGAGTTCAAACTACATCAGCCATCTCCCAAATGAAATACCAACTTATGAGAAATAATAATTGGATGTTACTTTAGTCTACTGAATTTTGGTATAATTTGTTACATAGTAATGGCCCATTTTTATACTCACCTAGACAAATTGCCTAGAGGGCAATCCTATAATCCATTTTCCTACTGAAGTCATAGCGCTCTTTCCAAAACACAAATCTGATTACCTTGTCCCACTTCTTTAAGACCCTCAAAAAAATCACCATTTTTTAAGATAAACTATAAACTCCTGCATAATCTGGCCCCTGCTTATCCATCTAGCTAGCCTCATTTCTTGGCATTACCTTCCTGCCTCTCTAAATGTCAATTACACTGAACTATTTACAGATCCCTGACTGAACCATTCTTTCTCTTTCCTCTAAGACTTTGAATAGCTGAGTCTCTACAGGGTACACTCTTCCAATTGACTTTTTCTGCCCATTAATCCTACTCATTCATCAGATCTCAACCTTTATATAAATTCTGGTAAGAAATCTTTTCTTCTGTTCATGTCCTTGCTATGTATCACTCTTATTTAGTATCATATTGCCTGTACTTTCCCCATTATACAACTTATCACACTATATGATAATTGACTGTTAACAATTCTGCATTGTCTATTAAGCTGTGAGTTCCATGAAGAATAAGAGGATGATGTGTGTCATGGTCATTGGTTCTTACCCTAATGCCTTGTGTGGTGGATTAATTGTATTAATGGTACCAAATAATTGCTTCCCTGTTTCCACACCTTTTGCCTATACCTTTGTAGTTACCTCTCGTTCTGACTTTGGACTCAGATATATGACTTGCTTTAGCCAACAGAATATTAGTGAATGCAATGCAAGCAGAGGCTTGAAAAGCACTTTCTTGTTTCCACTTGCCCTTTTGCATGATTGGGTTTGCTTACACTTGCACCTGGGAATCATCATGAGAACATGCCCAGGATAGCTTGCTGGAAGGATAAGAGAAACACATGGAGAAGAGCTGACGCCATCCTAGACCAGCCAGGAGCCAGTCAACTTTCAATTATATGAAAGAGTCCAGCAGAGATTAAAGGAGCTGCCTACTCAATCTAAAGATGACTGCAGAAAATTGAGTAGGCAAGATCAGAAGAGCCAACCAGTCAATCCGTAGATCCAATATCAATTAGAAATAATTATTATTTTAAGCCACTATGTTTTGGAGTAGTTATGCAGCATTTTTGTAGCAAAAGATGATAAGTAAATCTAGCCCATTTCATTCTTGGTTCTCTTTTCTCCAAAAGATCTTTAAAACAAATTCTCTCAATCAAAATCATGGAGTAGAAACTTCCCCTGGTTGTTTTTTTCATGGCTTTCTCTCACTTTACTCCCTAGGCCACATTTCTTTTGGATGTTTCCTGGAAATTTTCAATTAATGGTGCTTGAAACTCTGAGTCTCTAATTTCCTTCCTTCCTTCCTTCCTTGCTAATTTCTTAAGTGTCTTCACCCTCTCTTTTGAAAATTATTAAATATATTTTAGAAATAAAATCTGCTTTTATCTTCATATTTTCAAAAATGTCATTTGACAGTTTTAGGTTCCATTTTATATCTTGGTTTTAGCTCACTCTCATCCACTCAGTGACATGCTAGGACCATCCTGTACTGGCTCATGAGAGCTAATTATTAAATTTTCAGGAATTTTATGAGCCAATTATTAAATACAACCATGCTTGAAATTAGCCATGATGCATTTATTATCACCACAGAAATTGGCAAATACTACAAATCAGGGCTACATCCCTATGTCCAGATTTCCAAGTTTTTTACCATTTACCAGCACACCATTGTAGATACACCTTGTATTTTATTACTGAAATCAACCCTTCTTCTATTTTCTATCAAAGGGGCAGAGGCACTGAATGAGAGGTTAGCATGCTAGAGGGGAGCAGGGTAAACATGGTAGAATTTGGGACACTTGATTTGTTATTCATCTGTGTTTTATGAATGCTAGAATTTCTACAGCACTATTTTGGTGGAATGCCTTCTCTTAACTGGAAAAGGCATATATATGTTGGTGTGACCAAAACTCCAGCACTTAATTTTCTTCATAAATACTATAATGGAAATTTGTCGATCCATAACTGCCCAGACTCCAAAGCTCCTTCTTTTGTTCGAAAAAGCCACCACTATATGTCTTGGTGGGGGCTAAGGCCTTACCCTCATTATGGAAGGTGAAAAGCTGAAATATTTATTTTCTTTGATCCCTGAGAGCTGGAGCAAGGGCATATGACCTGGTTCAACTAAGGAGATGCTCCCAGGACTGTATCTTGAGGTAGTGATGGGAAGAATTAGAAGAATTTAGAATTCATTCTACTGCCAGTGTTGATGTCAGAGGCTCCTTGATCCAGCTGGGGTTTTCTTTTTCTTTTGCATGACCTTAGCATTCTGGCACCCCAGCTTTCCTCTGTTCTTACCTGTTTTCCAATATGCTTCTCCCTCATTTCTGTCAATTCTTCAAGGCATTGCATATATTTCAAATAAAATCTGTTCTAATGAAGTTAATAAAAGTCAGCTTCTGTTGTTTTCAACTAAGTGCCCTCACTGAAAGAAGCAATATGCTGAGAAATCTATGAGGTTGCCACCAGGGGATACTGGGGTAATCAAATAGCTGATGTTGCCACAACCTGGATGTTGGTACCTGATTTATGTAGGCAGTCTTCCACTAAAGGAGTTAACTAAGTTGAAAAGAATGTAGCTGACATTCCTATTCTCAGTCTGCTTTTTCTATAATACTAGAGCTCTGAATTTAAAGAAATAAAATACAATTAAAGCATGGTAAATTAAAATAGGATATAAAACTTAGAGAAAGAGATATAGTCACTAACATTGAGAGAAATGAGGTAAATATTTTTCACATTAATCTTTAGCTATTCTTGATGAGAGCTTACCTTACCCTCCCCTTTCCTTGAGTAGAAAGAAATTAATTTAGTATATCTTGGCTTCTCTTTCTCTGGGGCTGATTGTTATGACTCATGAACTCTTAACTTTGCATCAAAAGCAGTTTCACCATATAGCCTTAGATCTAGTGAGAGGGGATATAGTAATGACTACATTTTCTTCTTAATATCTGGGCTAAATTAGAGAATGGCCTAATTTGGCTTTCCATGTGGTATAAAGTCAAAAGTAATGCCCTAGTGATCTCATCAATTTTGTCCTTTCTTTTCTTGTGATAAAGCAAAAACAAATGCACTTGGTGGCATGGTACTTCTAATCTTTGTGAAACACCCATAAGGTCTTTTTGTTTTCTAAGCAAAAGAGAGTTTTATACTCTGCTAGGAGAGCCTTGAACATTTTGCACTTCCCTCTAGCATGGTTGATTAAAATTTGTTTTGCCTGAGAGTTAGGGTGCCTAAAATATGCTACTACTGACATACAGATGCATTTTAAAAAGCTGTGCATCCAATATACCCGGGAATTCTAGCACATTGTATTTCAGCAAAGTATCTGTTGTATGTTTACAATTGTACAGACTGTATTACAAGTATTCACCTGGCAGAAGAGAGTTTCCACTTTTAACACCTTTTTTCTCCTCCACTATTCACATTTTTCTGGTGCTGGGTGTCATCAGGACACCTTCATGTCTTGATATGACCTTAGCGCCATAACTTTATAAGCCAAGCACATTTGACCAAGAGGTGATAGGTATATTCCTGGAAGCCATTACTACACACCAGAACAAGTAGCAATATCCTAATTATACAAAGAAATTGCTGTCAACCACATAAATGTATGACACTGACAAAACCCACATACCTATCCTTAGTACATTGCTAAGGTCCTTCCAGGACCTTGGAGGGGTTCATGCCCTTAGGTACCCTATGGTAAATCCATCTGTGGGTGCCTTGGTTTGCAAAAGAGGGCTGCCCATGCAAAGTACTAGAAATAGGCTGGCTTTTATAGTGGGAAATTTATTAGGGGTAAAATCTTGCAGTTCTGAGACCGTGAAATGTCCAAATCAAGGTACCAGGAGAAATTCTTTCTCACCAAAGTTGGCTACTGGTGATCCTGGTATTCTGTCATGTGCTACGTGGCAGGGCTAGATGGCAGCCAGTCTCTGAGGAGGTCCTGCCTTCCCCTCAAGGCGTGCAGTCTCCTTTAACTCAGCTGTGAGCAATCAGGTATATGGCTCATTTCTTCAGTCTTGAGCTGCTCTTTGTGCCTAGCCTCTTCTGGACTTTGTGCTTCAGCCTTGGCTGCTAGAAATCCCCAAGAACTTTCTCTACTTTCTTCTTTCTCTCACATGACAGGATCTTTTCTCTGTGTCTCTCTTTTTGTGTATTCTTTTATATAAATCTTCTGTAAGATGGCAGAGACCCAACCTAGGTAACCCCTCACCGATGTAGTTCAATCAGAAGCAATTTAATCAAGGGATCTAATCAAAAGCCCCTTAACTGAATTTAATGCAGTCAAAGGGCCCCACACTCAGAGGAATGGATTAGTTCAAGAACAATCTTTTATGGGATTTATAAGATTCAAACTGTCACAGTGGATATAATGTAAGATTATGACTTTATTTTTTGTTCCAAATGAGCTAAATGTCCCATCATAATTTATTGAGTAGTTTGTCCTTACTTCATTGATTTGAAATGTCATTGTTATCATATACTAAATTTCCACATATAATGAGTCCCATTTCTGGACTATCTAGGTTTCCATCAGTCTATTTGCCCCTGTCTGTGTCATTATTACAGTTTTATTTCCAATTGCTTTATAATATAATTTGATAGCTGATAGAATAAATACTCTTTCTATCGTATTTCATATGAAATTTTAAGGCTAGTTCATTAAGTTCTGTGAAAATTCCACCAGGGATTTTGATTAGAATTGTATTGTATTTAACATTTTCTTGTGTATTTCCTCCTTCTTGGATAATCTTTAATTTTAAAAAAAGTTTTGCTATTTTAACAAAAATGTTTTTCTATGTCAAATTTGAAAAATACGTATTGCTCACAACATTCTCTTTATCATTTTAAAATCACTTCTGAATGCATATTTATATGTCTCTTTTTTTCTCCATGTGTTGGTTTTTCATATTTCTCTCCTTTTCCTTCATCATATTTGCTAATGATCTATCTATTTTATTGTTCATTGTAAGGCTGGTTTCTAATTTATTGTTGATTCTATCACCTGTTTATCTTCTATAAAATTAATTTCTCTTTTTATCTATATTCCATTCTATTTTCTGAATTATCTTTATTGTATTTCTACACCTAGATTTCTTAAATTAAAGCTTAGTTTAAATTTTTCTTGATTCTTATATTTCTTAAATATAAATTATAAATTGAACACTTCCTGCAGGCTTTTTTTTTTTTAATTAAGCAAACTTTTATTGAGGCATAAATTTTGGTTGAAAAAGACATTTCCACTGGTTTAAGTCCAATACCATGAAAAGATAATTTATGGCACAAAAGTTTCTCTCTAGTCTAATAAGATCTAGATTATTATTTAATCTACAGGCCTTGTTTCACTTAATCTACAAAAAGTCTATTTTTAAGTCTGCTTTCACAGATGGGGTATCCCAGGCACAGAAAGGTAGAGTGACTTTTCCAAGGTCACACAGTAGGCATGTAATGGAGCCAGTATTCAAAAACCAGGCAGCATGGCATCCGATTCAGACATCGCTGAGCCAATGGATAATGTTTTTATCTATTCTGTATAATAAATAATCAGAAGTGTTCTCATTACTTCTAATGCAAGTGACCATCTGTATTTTGTTTCTCCATCTAACTTTTGAATATTTCTTTTTAATTTTTTTAAAGTGCCCAAAAGCTAACTCCTGAGAGCCTCCATGTTGCCCAAATGTGGCCACTCTCTAAGCCAAACTCAGCATGTAAATGCATTACCTTTCCCCCAGCATGGGACATAACTCCCGGGGATGAGCCTCCCTGGTGATGAGGGATTTCTACCTGCAGATTTTGATAATGAACTTGTCAGTCCATTTCATATAACTTATAAATATTACTTTGATTTCCTTTTTAACCCTAAAATTAATTGGATTCTTTTATTTTAAAAAATCTCAGTGTTTAGGGAGCTCCTGGCACCTAGCTTTTAAATTATTTTCTGGGAAACAGACTTTGGCCCAGTGGTTAGGGCGTCCGTCTACCATATGGGAAGTCCGTGGTTCAAACCCCAGGCCTCCTTGACCCGTGTGGAGCTAGCCATGCACAGTGCTGATGCGCGCAAGGAGTGCTGTGCCACGCAAGGGTGTCCCCCGCGTGGGGGGCCCCACGCGCAAGGAGTGCGCCTGTGAGGAAAGCCACCCAGCGTGAAAAGAAAGTGCAGCCTGCCCAGGAATGGCGCCGCCCACACTTCCCGTGCCGCTGACTGATGGCAACAGAAGCGGACAAGGAAACAAGACGCAGCAAATAGACACCGAGAACAGACAACCAGGGGAGGGGGGGGAATTAAATAAATAAATAAATCTTAAAAAATAAAAAAATAAATAAATAAATAATTTTTTTCCTAATTCAAGCACATTCTGTGAGCATATATTGAATATTGATTTATTCTGTGGACTATTACATGATCAATTCATGTAACTAGTCTATATGTGTTTCAAAAAGAATTTCTATATTTGGGATATAAATGTTTCTGTATATATATAGTCTTTGGTTTTGTCTACTTGATCTGTCAGTTTCTCAAAAATATATGTAATTTAGCAACTTATATTATGATTGTTTTCATAGTATCCTTGTGGTTTTGCAAGTTTTTGCTTTATGTATTTTAATTTTCAGCATCAAGAGCACATATCTTTTTGCACTCATTTATTTTTAACTAGCCTTATGCTATTCTTTTTTTAAAAAGATTTATTTTTTATTTATTTCTCTCCTCATCCCCACCCCCCCAGCTGTCTGCTCTCTGTGTCCCTTTGCTGTGTGTTCTTCTGTGACCACTTCTATACTTATCAGCAGCACTGGGAATCTGTGTTCCTTTTTGTTGCCTCATCTTGTTGTGTCAGCTCTCTGTGTGTGTGGTGCCATTCTTGGGCAGGCTGCACTTTCTTTCACGCTGGGCGGCTCTCCTTATGGGGCACACTTCTTGCACGTGGGGCTTCCCTATGTGGGGGACACCCCTGCGTGGCAGTGCACTTCTTGTGCGCATCAGCACTGTGCATGGGCCAGCTCCACACAGGTCAAGGAGGCCCTGGGACACAACCAATCCAATGTCCACATAGAAGAGGTGGCATTGGATTGGGAAAAGTGAACATGGTGGCTGATGGGTATGGGGAAAGGCAGGAAGAGATGAAAGGTGGAGGCGTCTTTGGGACATGGAGCTGCCCTGGATGGTGCTTCAGAGTCAATCACTGGACATTGTAAATCCTCACAGGGCCCACTGGATGGAATGGAGGAGAGTATGGGCCATGATGTGGACCATTGACTATGAGGTGCAGAGGTGCCCAAAGATGTACTTACCAAATCCAATGGATGTGTCATGATGATGGGAACGAATGTTGCTGGGGGGGGGGGGAGAGGTGGGGGGGGGTGGGGTTGAATGGGACCTCACATATATATTTTTAATGTAATATTATTACAAAGTCAATTAAAAAAAAAAAGGAGGCCCTGGGTTTGAACCGTGGACCTCCCATGTGGTAGGCAGACACCATAACCATTGGGCCAAGTCCACTTCCCTATTCTTTTATTTACATTTTGTACACATATAGCTATCAAGTTGGTTCTTAACAGAAATGAGTTTCTATCTTTGGACTGGTACTTAATTCATTTAATTGTATTGAGGTCTCTGAAATATTTGCATTATTCCTGCTATTTTATTTTGTAATTTCTTTATAACCTGCTAGTTCAATTAACTTTTTCCATACTTTACTTCTTTAATTAAACTATAAGTTTTTCTTTATTTTTTATTTAATGGTTTTAATGTTATGTATTCAATTTCTGAAAACTTAATTAAACTTAGATCTTACAATGTTTAGAAATAGTTTCTAGCCCTACCGCTCAACAAAATGAAAAGTTTAGCAAGTTTTTAATTTTCTCCACTTCCTTCCAGTATTCAGCTCCAACTCTCAAGTGAATATCTTCTGAAATTTTAGATCTAGATCATTATTCAACATATTTTCTTAACAGTCAACCCTCATTTCAATCCAACAATAAGTTTTAATCATTTTAATATTTTTTGACTCACAATTTCTTCTCGTATTTCACTTTTTCCATTTAGTTTTATTTTTTGCCTCAAGTATGGCAAGTTATTGTTTCATTAAAGGTCTCAATATTTGAGATGTCCAGACCTATTGTCTCTCAGATTATTTTTACTTTGCCTTCATACTTGAATGATAGCTGAGCTTGGAGGATATTATTTCATGGTCTCCTTTACCTAAGGATGCTGATGAAAATTCTGCTGTCAATTACATTCTTAATCATTTGAGGTATTTGTTTTTCTATCAGAAGGTTTTTAGGGGTTTTAAAAATAAATTCCCGATAATTTGAACTATGCATTCTACTCTGTGTGTGAGACACTTTTAAAAAATGTATCATGCTCAGTACTGAGATTTTTTCAGTATGTGGACTGCATTATAAAGTGGGTGGCTTCTTGGATTTTGATCCCTTTCTTCTTTCTGCCTGGTGAAGCACTGGCTGTTGAGGATTCACTAAAAGAGGATTTCAACATTCACTGGGATCCAATCTAGGAAAGTCTTACTCTTTGTCTCTGATCTGGTGCTTCTCCTTACCCCTCCATTTACTGACTCAGAAGACATTGTTAAGCCACATGGTGTAGAATGTGGTTTCCTGAGATGCTTATGAGGGGCTCAGTAATGTGTCTTTGAAGTGTGGGAGAAGTTCTTGTGGGGTGAACCTTGACCATTGAAAAATGGGAGGCAGCAGGGTGCTTGGAAGATAATCTTTCCTCATCCACACCTTTTTCCCCTCTGTGAGCTATTCTGAGATGTGATTTTGCCTTCCAAACTTCTGAAGAAGTCTATTGTGCCTGCTCTGTGAGTGATCTGCTGAGTCCCTGTGGCTCATTGTGAAGCAGTGGCCAGCATGATAACTCATAACACCACATTTCTCCACATCTTTCCTTGTCTCATATTCTTTTATCCTCTCATCCTCATTGCTTAGGGTTTTGCACCTTCTAACTAAATCAGAATTTTATCTACACTTAAACCAAGCCTCATGCTCTGTTTTCCAACAATCCGGGCTAAGAGAAGAACTCAAGCTTTGATCATGGAAAGTTTTCCCATGTATTATATCCTTTATTATATATTATTTCTTTTTTCATATATTTTCTATGTTACTTCTTTGAGAATTTCCTTTCCTCTGTTCTTTTTCTTTATGGAATATGTATTAGCAGGTAGTGATTTATGTCATCTTTTGGTCCTATAGTATTATTATTGAGGGAGAATTCTTTGCTTGATTTTCCAGCTCACTACTTTGCTATTCAGCAGTGCCCACTCTGTTATTCAGTTCATTAATTGAGCTTTTTATTCCAACATAAAATACTTTAATTTTCATGATCTCAATTGATTATTTTTGTCGATGCAATATCTTTGTACTCTCTGAAAATATTAAACATATTTATTCTATCATTCTACTTGGCTTACTTTGGTAATTTTTCTTTGAATTTAAGTGCGTTTTTGGTATTTTTTAATATTTTGAAACAATAATGAACTTACAGAAAAGTTGAAAGTACAGTACAAAGAAATCTTATTTTTTGAACAATTTGCAAATAAGTTGATGTGCCATGACTCCAAATACTTTAGTGTTTGTGTGTATATATAGAGATATATCTATATTTACAAACAAGGACATTCTTTTAATAACCACAATACAACCATCAAAATCAGGGAATGAACATTTATATATTTACTACCATCTAATATGCTGGCCCCTTTCATGTTTTTACTAGTTGTCCTAATAATGTCCTGTATCACAAAGGGATCTAATCCAGAATGTTGCTTTATATTTATTTGCTGTGGCTTTTAGCCTCTTTCAGTCTGGTGTAGTTCTTAAGTCTTTCCTTGTCTTGCATGGCCTTGATATTTCTGAAGATTTTAGGCCAGTCATTTTGTAGAATATACCTGAGTTGAGGTTTGTGAAGTGGTATAGGTGTAAGTTTGTTTCTCCATTTGTTCTGTTTGATACTTTTATAACAGTTTTCCTCAAATATTTGATGGTGATTCTTGATTGCGGGCTCATGTTTGGTTTTGAGATTCCTTTTTAGACATTCAGCTGCATGATTTTAGAAAGCCTTATAGGACCAGAGGTGAGGTTTGTACTTCAGCAAGTGATTGGTGAAAGTGGAAAGAGTCAGCTTATACGGTTAGATAAGGTGCTGGTTCTCTTGGTTTGTATAACCCGTGTTTATCCTGGGTATTGCCAACCACCTATGAGCACTGCCCTAACTCTCTGTCCTGAAATTCCATATACACTGCTCTGTTCTAAAAGCATTTATCCTTGTCGATACTGCTAAACATGGGGAGTAGAGAGAGGTCAAGGGCAGCAGTGCCTGCTTCTCCTAAGGTACCCAACTGATGGTGCTCTCAGTTACCTCCAGGCTCCCTAATCCTCATGGTGTTTGCCACCACTAAAAGTAGAGCACACTTTTTTTTCCCCTTCTTATCTTAGATATTTTGGGCTGTGGTTTCCCTCTTCAGTTTTATCTCATCTGCTTTCTGGATTTCAGGGAGTCTTCACAGTTTCTGGTCTAATGAGGGCAATGATGCCTGTTCATTGTAAAAAATATACGAACAACATAATAAATTATTTAAAAAGGAAGTTACAATCTCTTGAAATTCTACTATCCCAAAATAACCACAGTTTTTATTTTGAAGCTCATTGTTGTAGTCAGCAGTCTATGTACACATACACACACAAACACACACACACATGCACAGATTTTCATAAATGGCATCACGTGCTATCTGCTTTGCTTATCTGCTTAATTATTTAACTTAACAATATGCCTGCCTTATTTTCAAGCTATTTTGATGCATATTTTTGTGCTTATTTACTTTATGTTATTCAGTATATTAGTCAGCTACTTAAAGTGCTAGTGTGCAAACTATTTGAAACTGATCTGCAATGAAGTAAGAACTTGAGTCAGGCTGCAAATCAAGTATGTCAGTAAGCACACTTGTTTAGCAGGTTTTTTTTTTTTTTGATTTTTTTTTTATTGACTTTGTAATAATATTACATTAAAAATATATATGTGAGGTCCCATTCAACCCCACCCCCCCACCCCCCCTCTCCCCCCCCAACAACACTCGTTCCCATCATCATGACACATCCATTGGATTTGGTAAGTACATCTTTGGGCACCTCTGCGCCTCATAGACAATGGTCCACATCATGGCCCATACTCTCCTCCATTCCATCCAGTGGGCCCTGTGAGGATCAACGATGTCCGGTGATCACCCCCGAGGCGCCATCCAGGGCAGCTCCACGTCCCAAATACGCCCCCACCTCTCATCTCTTCCTGCCCTTCCCCATACCCATCGTCCACCATGTCCACTTTTCCCAATCCAATGCCACCTCTTCTATGTGGACATTGGATTGGTTGTGTCCATTGCACCTCTATGTCGAGAGGAGGCTCAGATTCCACATGGATGTTGGCTGCCATCCTCCCATTTTCAGTTGTAATCACTCTAGGCTCCATGGTGTGGTGATTGTCCTTCTTTAACTCCATCTTAGCTGAGTGTGGTAAGTCCAATAAATCAGATTGTAGGTGCTGGAGTCTGTTGAGGCTCAGGACCTGGCTGTTTAGCAGTTTTTTGAAGCAAAACCTTACCAATGAAAGAAGCAGTGAGTTGAATTACATTTTGGTGCAATCTTGTGGAACAGGAGACTAGCATTTAAGTGATCAGGGTAGAGGCTCCAGAAATCATTAATTTCATAAAAATATAGGTCAAGGAAATAAATCTCATGTGAGGATCATGCATGGTGTTTCCTAATAAACTTTTTCTATTATCCTTTTCTAGACCAGAATTACCCATGCCAGTTTTCACAATTTTGAAAAAAATTTCAAATAAATCCTAGATTCATTCTACCAGAAATTTCATCACTACTCTTGAAATTTTTTTTAAAAGTAAAAGTCTTGCATTTTTCCTTGTTTGTCTTTCATGAATTTGGTTGCTGTGATTTTCTGGGCTTAGGTCTTAAATGGTTTGTATATTTTATCAGTTATATATAATATCCAAAGAACACTGAAGGCAAAAGGCACTTTCTCTTTTAAGAAGCAAAAGCAGCCTTTGACACCATTTAGTCAGCTTCAGCTTTTTTTTTTTTTGAGGGACCCAGGGCTAGAGTTTGAACCCAGGACCTCATATGTGAGAAGCCAATGTTCAATCACTGAGCCACACTGGCTTCCCTGAGTTGGTTTTTTTTTGTGTGTGTATACTTGTTGTTTGTTTTGTTTTTTCAGGAGGCACTGGGAACCGAACCTGGGACCTCCCACGTGGAAGGCAGGTGCTCAACCACTCGAGCCACATTTACTCCCTAGCCAACTTCTTTATTGCAGTACTTCTTAGAGACTTAAAACCATAATATGCACTCTGGATCTTCAAGAAAGGGGTCATAACATGCAGAATTTTCAAAATTTAATTGATCACATAACTTTTTTTTATGAATGTGTCTCAGACCAGATGTTTCTCAAATATACATTTTGAGAAATGTGGCCTTATTCCAACTAAAGCTTGTTTTAGGTATCACCATCCTCTTCATATTTCCCTTAAGTACTCAGCATGGTTTTAGAGAAAGCATTCTTACTTCTCATATAAAATAGTGCTTTTAATAAAGAAAACTCTTTCATCTAGAATGAATATGTACCTTCACCTTCTATGCCAAACAAGATATTTTAATTGATGGGATTAAAGTGTGTGATTCTTTGGATTGTATGGTAAGGGTTAGGCAAGAAACCTTCCCAGAACCTACAAAATCATACACTACAGGTTTACTTGTCCACCACCCACTCCCAAAGCCATCCTATTCAGATGACCAAACATGAAGAAATTAGAGATGATTTTTTGTCCTTTCTTTTCATTCTCTTCCTCACCCCGCCTATCTGAGAATGTCTTGTACATCATGGTGCAGAAATATTGTCAATCTTGGGCTCTCACAAACTTTATTAAGCTTCAGTTCCATGGCCTGAGGTAAACAAGGTTACCCAACTCTTTTTGAAGGTTGAATGGAGAACTCCAGATAATATCAAAAGTAACAATTCCCTGGCTCTGGAATAAACATCTGACATGTTAAATGCCATTTATGAGAAAATAATGCAAAAATCTTCACATGTGAAAAATTCCCCCAAGACAAATTTCTGACAGGACAAAGAAATAAATACCTGAAGAAGTGAAAGAAGTGCTGAGTTATCTTCAAAACTATGAAAAGGACAACTTCTGTGAGGTCAGGTCCTAAGACCTTAGGACCTTAGGAAAGTCCTAGTCTCATGGTAAGACTCTTGGTTGGCAGGAAGTCCAGAATTTAAATGTAATCCAAGTATAAAGAGGGATGACCTCTCTGCTTGAGTTAGTAAAGAATGAAAACATCTTCCCCCAATAAGAAATTTGCCTGGTTGGAAAAAAGTTTCTTCCTGCCCCTCTGCACCCCTGGGAATATATTGTATCTTACTGATCTGGGATCAAAAGATAAGGAGTTTTTGGAAGTGGCTGTGGCTCAATCATTGGGCTCCTGTCTACCATATAGGAGGCCCTGGGTTCACATCCTGGGGCCTCCTTGTGAAGGCAAGCTGGCCCACATGCTGCAGAGAGCTGACTCAGCAAGGTGACCCAACAAAGAAGGAAGACAAGCGAGAACACAGAATGGATACAGAGTGCAGACAGCAAGCAAGCCACAAGGGGGGAAGGGAAATAAAAATAAATAAATACAGACACAGAAGAATGCACAACGAATGGACACAAGAGCTGAAAGCATGCAAGAGGGGGGTGATTAAAAAAAGATAAGGAGTTTTATTCATTAACATTGGATTTCTCTTTAATGCTTTTTATTCACAGTTATATAGATGGAGTTTACAAAACAGTGCAGTCGCAGAATAGCCTAGGGCTTTAAAAAAGCACAAGCTTTAGAGTCAATAGTCCTGAATTCATATCCCCTATTCCTCACTACTGTCAGTTAACCAAAGAAGGCAGTTTGGGAGAAGCAAAGCACAAGTCTCTTACCTTACCCTAAGACACATTATCATTCTTTGAAGTTCAGGTTGATTCAGTGGTGGGATAGATGATCAGATCTCTTCATGGATATGAACTGTATGGCACTAAAATATTTTCATCTGTAAATATTTTAGTATGTGTTTCTAAATGATAGGAACTCTTTAAAAAACACTATCATTTTGCTTCTCTACTGCTATGTAATAAACCCTAAATTTAAAGCCTTAAAACAATCACCATTTATTATTTTTAACAATTCTATGGGTCAAGAATTCAGACAGGGCACAGCAGGGTTAGCTTATCTCTGCTCCACTTGAGGTGCAGAGAGTAGGTGTAGCAGGAGCAGAAGTCATCTGAGAGTTTGCATGGTCTAGAATGTCCAAAATGGCTCTCATACATGTCTGGCACCAGGGCACATTTGATTGGAAGGGAAGACTCAGATGGGGTGCTTGGACAATTGGGCTGCTCTTTCTGTGTAATCTCAGAGCCTCTTCCTATCTATGTGGCTTTTCGATGTGGTCTCTCTGACGGGATAGCAAGATTTCTTACAAGGCATCTCAATGCTCCCCAAAATACAAAAGTGGAAGCCGCCAGGCCTTCTTAAAGCTTAGACACTAAACTGGCATGGCATCCCTTCTGCCACATTCTATTGGTTAAAGTAAATACACAGCTCCAGATACAGCGTGGGAAGAGAAACAAAGGGGTCTGAATACCAGGAGGTGAAGATCATTGGGCGCTATCTTTAGAAACTAGCTACCACAGCCACAATACCATTATCAAAAATATTAACAATAACATCTTAATATCATCAATTATCCAGTTAGAGTTTAAATGGTTCTCACTGATCACGTCTTAGCTTAGGTTCCCCACAAAGCAGACAGAAGCTCGGTGAAGTAGTTTATTTGGGGACTGATCTCAGGCAGCAGGGATGAAGGATGGAGAATAAACTGTGGGAGGAAAAGCCAAAAGATAGGATGGGTAATTAAGTTGGCCATTGCCAAGGATGACTGGTATGTGATGCTGGCAACCTTCTGAGTTGCCTGATGAAATGCATGTCAGAACTGTATGCTTGAGGGATAGAAGAGGGAAAGATTTCTCCATCAGCTCCCATCCCCCATTATTCAAGATAATCTCACATGCTTTAGTTCTACCACATTTACAGTTTGCACATGCCTGAGTGTCTATGAGTTAATCCATGAATAACATGAGAGAAGCCCCTTGATGAGAAGCCATATACACACAGCAAGGCTCTTTCAGATGACATTTATGTGAAGCAGCGCACCAGAGCAATGGTTGGATCAAGAGAAGGGGCTGATTTAAAGTGAATCCTAAGAGATTTCAAAGTGAGTCAGGAGGTCATTCCAGAGGTTACACTTATGCACATCACAGCAAGATCTCATTGACGGCCACAGTAAATATTGCCTCAAATTCTGGGGATCCTGAGGGCTCAGGAGATAGCCAGGGCTGACAGCTCAGGAGTTTAGTGCCCTGCCAGTGGGTCCTGCTTTGGAATTTATGCTCTTCAGTGTAACAGAGTTGGATTCATTTGTGCTTTCTCTACACATGGTTCTTCAGCCTCTTCTATTGGAGCCTGTAGTTAGTAATATACTTGATCGATGTATGTTTAAGAGACTTAAATCTTTGGTTTGTCCATGTGCCAGTTGGGCCCTGAATCTCAGCAGAGTTGCAACACCTATTCTCCAATTCGTTAGACTCACCCAGGACAACCAACAAGGTGATGATGATGGACCACACCCATCCCCAAGGAACAGGAAGAGTCTGCAATTGCAAGCAAGAGAGTCTATCTATCTACCCCACGGGAACTAAGCTTCCTCTCAATTAGAAGCAGAGTCATCACCATCCCCAAATCCTCAAGATTGGGTAATGAACAATGGATTAAATTAGACTTACCATTATTCTACTATAGACTTATTGTTATTCTAGCAATGGATGAACTTTTATCATTGATGTGGAGGCAGTGGACACCAAAGGTTCTGAGGGGAGGGAGAGGGAAAAATAGGTGCAATATGGGGGCATTTTGGGGACTTGGGAATTGTCCTGCATGACATTGCAATGACTGATACAGGCCATTATATACTTTTTCATAACTTACAAAATTGTATGGGATGGAGTGTAAACTATAATGTAAACTACAATCCATGGTCAGTAGCAATGCTTCAATATGTGTTTATCAATTGTAACAAATGTAGGACACTAATGAGGGATGTTGTTAATGTGGGAAAATGTGGGAGGGAAAGGGATCAGGGCATTTGGGAATCCCCTATATTTTTTATATAATCTAAACTTTCTTTAAAAAATAAATTAAAAAAAAAGTATATGCAAAATGTGCCCAAAGCATCAGATATATATTTGTTTTATAGCTTGTTAATTTGTCTTATAAATCTCTTTTCATCTCTAGGTTCCCACTTTGTCTTTGATTTTTTTTTCCTTTGGAAATTATGTGTTGAAGAAAGTGGGTCAATTGTCCTCCAGAATTTTCCAGAGAGTAGAATTTGCTGATAGAATCCCTATGGTGTCACTGAATATGTTCTCCAGTCTCTATGTTTCCTATAAATTGATAGTTAAATCTAGAGGCTTTGGTTAACCTGAGGTATAGTTTGTTAAGGAAGTCAGGACCAAAGCTTGCCTCTTACCCTTTGTTTACTAGATTTCCAAATAATGTGTTGATTCTCTGTCATCTTCCAAGGGAGATCATAATCATTTAAAAATATATCAACACAAACTCTTGGATTTAAAAATATTTGACATTTATAATTCATTGCTGTTATGATTCTTATTGATATTCAAATTGTCCCATCTTTGGCCTGTGGGATCCTCCTCCGACTGACTCCTGAGACTCTTGGACAGGACCCAGTAGTCTTTGATACTTTTCTTCCTTGCATCTATATGTCAGGAAATTCTAGGACCCAAATCTGAAATCAGTCAGTTCTCTAAGGAGCGCTAATTTCTTCAAGGGGAAATGGTATTTAAAGACCTCACTCTGTATACTAAAGGTACTCATTTTTACTAGGTTGGTAATTATTTCAGTGAATTTTGAGTGACGATATCTCTATATAAAGAAAACGCATGTTGAGTTCATATTGATTCTTCTATTCAAATTCAGGACTACATGATTTTTATTAATCTCATTAATCTTCTGCCTGTATCTCTTTTCTTCCAAACTGAAAATCCCAGTTTGTAATCACACACACACACACACACACACACACACACACACACAAGGGTCTTAGAATAAAACAATTAAAGTTCTTTTGTGTCCTTAGGTTATATCTTAAAAGAACTACAGCCAAATTACTGTTAGACAGGTTTATTTATTTTACTTTGTTTTTGATTTGTAGAGATTGTAAAACAATGAACAAGTTTTGTTTTACAATTATATAAAGTATTTTATAGTTCCCAAGTCAAATTCATAAAACAAGGCCAAGTCAGAGAAATAAAAATTTGATCTACCATGTTGCCCCTCATTTCCTCTCTTTCCTTGAGCAGCCGCATACTACACGGACCTTTCTCCAGCTACATAAAACTTTTAAACTTATAATAAAAATGCAGTACCTTCACAGACAAAAAAACATTTTTAAGAAGTAAAAACATAAAACCCACCTACTATTTGTGCTAAAACAATAGTGTCACAACAATAGTGGCACAAACTTATTTGTGCCAAAACAATAGTGTTAGTCAATAATTAATATTTATTAGGTCCATTAAAATTTGGCTCTATCCCTTAGAATTCTTTCAACTACAGGGAATAAAGAACTCCACTAATAATTTTTAAAATATGTTAATTAGCCTCATAAGATTTCGACAGTGCAGTGGTACCATCAGAGAGTCAGACTTCTCCATCCCTCCCTTCCTTCTTTCTTTCCTCTGTTTAACTTTTTGAGGAATTGCTAAACTGTTTTTCAAAGTGACTGAACCAATTTACAGTCCCACCAGCAATGTATAATAGGATGTTTCTAATTTCTCCCCATACTTGTCGACAATTTCTATTGTCAATGTTTATTTTTTATTTTTTTTTGCCATCTTAGTGGGTATGAATGGAGTATCTCTTTGTGGTTGTGAATCACATTTCCCTAATGACTAATGATTTTGAGCACTTTTTCATATACTTATGGGTCATTTGCATATCTTCTTTGGTGAAATATCAATTGAGATCCTTTAGCCATTGTTGACTGTGTTGTTTTACTGTAGAGCTATAACTTAGTTCTTTATGTAATAAGTACACTAAACCCTTATCAAATATATGGTTTATAAAAAAATTTCCCATTCTGTGGGTTGTCTTTTCATTTTCTCCATAGTGTCTTTTGAAACACAGACATTTTTATTTTTGATACATTTATCTATGATTTCTTTTGTTACATGTGCTTTTGGTATCATGTCTAAAAACCCATTGCTTATTTTAAGATCATGATGATTTACATCTATACTTTCTTCTATGAGTTTTATTGTTTTAGCTCTTATATTTAGGTCTTCAATCCAGTTTGAGTTAATTGCTGTATGTGGAGGGGAGTAGTGGTCCATCTTCATTCTTTTTCATGTGGATAACCAGTTGCCATAGTACATTTGTTGGAAACACCATTTTTTTTTTAAAGATTTATTTATTTATTTAATTCCCCCCCTCCCTCCTCCCCCGGTTGTCTGTTCTCTGTGTCTCTTTGCTGCGTCTTGTTTCTTTGTCTGTTTCTGTTGTCTTCCGTGGCACGGGAAGTGTGGGTGGCGCCATTCCTGGGCAGGCTGCACTTTCTTTGGCGCTGGGTGGCTCTCCTTATGGGGCGCACTCCTTGCGCATGGGGCTCCCCTATGCGGGGGACACCCCTGCGTGGTAGGGCCCTCCTTACGCGCATCAGCACTGCGCATGGGCCAGCTCCACATGGGTCAAGGGGGCCCGGGGTTTGAACCGCGGACCTCCCATGTGGTAGACGGACGCCCTAACCACTGGGCCAAGTCCGTTTCCCGGAAACACCATTCTTACCCCCATTGAAATGCCTTGGCAAAATCAACTGACAATAAATGTATATCCTCCATCTTTAGTTTATTTTCATCCTCTTGCATGTTGTCATATGGTCATAAATGGCTAAAAGAGCTTCAGACATCAAGTTGAATTCAAGGAAGGAAGAAGGAAGATGGAAAAAAGAGTTGTGCAAATGAAGTCTGTCTTTTATTTTTATTTTTATTTTCAATAAAATTAAAAGCTTTCCCAGCAGTGCTTTACTCCCCTTGGAAGATGTTTTTGTTAGACTAGTTTCAAAGAAAGTTGGGAGAGCTAGTCTTTGTTTTTCATCCTCTATATTGAGAAAATCTTTGTAGTAGTCAAAAACAATGTCTTCCACACTGGCATTGAACATACCAATTTTAACAGACATGTTCTGGGGAAACGTATTGTGGATTCAGATGGAGAGGGCCTTATTTTGACTCTGGGCTTGCATTGCTCATAGTGCCATTTTGAATTCAGCTGTTTCATCAATGACAATCATTTCGTAGAAATTTCCTGAGACCTAGACAATGGTCACCATCGGATAATATTGCCAGATGTTTTAGGAGAGTTCTGAAATCTATAGACATATGTGCTTTTTAATTCAATGGATTTTGCACCTTTTTTAATGGTCATATTTCATTTTTAAGCCCAATCTGTACTTTTGATATTGAATTACAGTGACAGGACTGATATTTATATAATTATATATCTATGGATAAAGATATTTAAATTTCACAGGCAACTGCAGAAATTCAAAATAGCATTCATAGTTATCAAAATTTTCCAAAAGTGTGGCATCATATCCACCAAAATGTTTGCTTTTGTTCAAAATTGTTAATCCATTGAGCCCAGGAAAAATGAGTGTAGTCCCAAATTATCTACAAGTCTGGTTTGAGTTTGAATATCATCACTTCTTTTTTTTTTAACTTTTATATGCATTTATTGTATGCTGAAGTTTTTCCCGAGTCATAAGTTTTTTGTTTTTTCAGTTTCTTCTGGGATATCTTTTTCTTCTGTGCAACCTCCTCTTCTGGTTTAGGAACAATTTGTTCTTTTTCAGTAAGGATCATCTCAATGTGGCAGGGGAACTCATATATGGGTTAATCTGACCATGAGCTCTGTAAGTGCCGGCATATCTTGAGGGCTATATTCACCTGGATGTGCTCAATGACCAGAGAATCTACATGTAAACCCTTCAGTTCAGCATTTCTCTCTGCATTTTTAAGCATGTGCAACAAAAGTTTAGCACTCTTTTTGGACCACCGACCCTGTGTCCAGCCCCACTGTTTGGCCTGGGCACACCTACCAACACCTCCATTGTAATGATGGAATGGCACACATTGCTGCTGTAAAGGGACATCTTTCAGACACTTGGTGGCTTTTCAAATATGCATACCCTTGATGGCCTGGGAAGTTTCTTGTGTGTTTTTAAAGTGAACATGAAGATTTGAACCTCTTGATTTGCATGATTTTGTGGGGTTTTCTGGGTCAAGGAAATAGCAGACCATTTTCAGAGATCACCTGAAAGGGAACACAGCACAATTCTGTCAAGAATACCTCAAGTGACTTACAGGAAGAGCACCACTTCTTTTAACTGTCAGCAATATTCACACCTTACACCTGTAGTTAAGTTCAGTGTGTGCATTTGTCTTCTCACAACAGTAAGAGAGTAAAACCTTCTGATTTATTTGAAGTCTTTCTGGTTCAGTTTCTTAGAATTCTTTACTGAAATTTTGTTCTCAGAGGGCAATTCAGTAAATAACACATATTCCATGAATTGGTCATCTCACTGCATTTAAAATAAAATTACATATGTATTCTCTTTTATTTTTCCCAAATAGTTCATAAACTAGCAATGTTTAAAGAAACAAACAGGAAAATCCTTATTCTTGATCTGTCTCATCTGTAATGAATGACTTTGTCTTCCTAATTGCTAGTCTTCTGATGACTGCTGTCATGAAAAGTGGGCACACCAACCCTTTCCTTGGACTTGAATAAATGATTGAAAAAAATATTTTACGTCTTATTGCCTGTGGGCCATAAATGCAAATGAATTCTGCTTTGTTATGTAAAAATCAAGTTCTCCAGGTTTCTGCAGTCGTCTTCTCTTTAATATCCAAATCATTACAGGAATGCCTGGAAGACTAGTGTCCTTTCCCAAGTATTTCCTGGGATTCTCAGACTATTGAGTTCCTCTTGGTTGTCTCCTGCAACATTTTGGTTATCTCTTGATTGTCTCTGGGTCATCTCTGGCCATCTCATTGTTACTTCTCTCTGCTGTCTCAGCCCATTCTGGCCTACCTGACTCTACGGCCAGCTTCTATCTTATCCCCCATAGGTGACCATTCATTCTAAGCCAATGCTTCATTGTGCTGGTTAGTCAGCACTACTGAAGACATACAAAAACACAAAGAGATTACAATGCAGGAAAGGAAAGCCTTGTGTATTCGTGTTCCCTAAATTCATCCCCATGAACAGGAAAGCCCTTTATTGGCCTTGTCTTGTCTTGGGCTAGACATTCTGTCCTCTTCTGGGGTCTGTTCATCATCTCTGTGAGAACCACTTCTATTCACTATGATGGTGTGTTCTGTAATCTCCAGTGTAAGTTTTTCCACCCAAGGACATAACTGTTTCATTTTACTCTGCTGAGTAGTTTAGCTCTTCTCTGACTCAATCTTTAATTCCTTGACCAAGCAATGCCTTTGCACAACCAAAAAGTCCATCAGTGTATCTTCTCTAACAAGAGAGTAGCCCCAACTCCCAGAACAACCTGTACACACTGAAGACAGATTCTAATATGTCAAATTAAAAAAAACAAACTTTTTATTTTAAAATAATTTCAAACATATAAAGTGTTGTAAGGATAGTACTAAGAACTCCAGTGTACTTGACCAAAATTTACCAACTAGTAATATTTTATCATATTTACATTATCATTTTCTCTCTATATATATTTTTATGAACCATTTTTCAGCCCACCACAGATGGATACAATAATTTGTCATTGCCTATAGAGTGGTTGTATATAAAGCACATATGGCACCTGGAATGTAGAAAGTGCTCTATAAAAGTTAGCTGTTTTAGTAAGACCAATTTAAGTCTATAAAAATGAGTTTTTTAAGAAAAAAGAAAGCAACTATTTTACGACTGAAGGCATATTGGAAATTTAAAAATTCGAACTGATTTTTAGTGAGAGAAAATACATAGCTTTCCTCATTTTCTTCCTTTTTCTTATGAATTAATGTAGGCAAATTATATTTAACATAAAATGTAAATATTTGTCGCCAGACATTTTCACTTTCCATTAAATTAATTGCTAGTAAAAATCATGTTCTTAATGCCTTTACTCGCCCAGATTAGTAAATTCCCCTTCCTCCCTTAATGTACCTTCTTTTTCCTTGTTATTTTTTCACTCAAACAGGAGATAGAACATTTGGATCTTGTTCTAGCAGCCTCATCCAACTTTCCTTAATCTTTGAGACTGTGGTTATAGAACAAAAGTGGGATTCAATATCTGAAGCTTTAAGTAAGAAGCTTTCTCGATATAAATAGTAGAAATGCAATTCAAACTTAAAAAAAAAAACAACCCAAAAACAAGAAGTGGTAGTGGCGGGGATTTCTGACTTATGTAACTGGGTTGGATACCGTAATGTGCTGACCAGGATCAACTTTAAGAACAAAGCTGCTGAGGGTAGGGAGAGGGAAGAAGAGATATATGTGGGGGCATTTTCAGGAGTTGTCCGGGGTGGTACTGCAGGGACAGATGCTGGACAATGTATGTCCTTCCATGGCCTACTGGGTGGACTATGGGAGAGGGTAAACTACAACATAAACCATTATCCATGTGGTGCAGCAGTGCTCCAAAATGTATTCACCAAATGCAATGAATGTCCCATGAGAAGAAAGAGGTTGTTGATGTGGGAGGAGAGGGGTGAAGGGGTGCAGGGTATGTGGGGACCTCTTATATTTTTTGAATGTAACAGTTAAAAGAAAATAAAGAGAGAGGAAAAAAATTGTAAAAGCAAAAAAGGAAGAACAAAGGACTTGCATGCTGTCAGCACCTACAGGGATTGTCAATAAAGAGAGCTGTCTTTCCCAAGGTCGTTCTGGACAGCTCTGAAGGTTCAGCCCAACTTCTGATCTCCCCACAGGATTCCTGAGGCCTTATTGGGACTGCATCATAATTCTACTTCCACCTCTTCTCACTCCTGCTTTCTTCCCTTTCCTTCCTTTCCACAGGAAACTCCACAATAAAACTCCATACTAATCTCCATCTCAGAATCTGCTTCCCAGAAAACCCAACCTGCAACAGCAACTGAGCTGTCCAAGTGTCTTAGGCAGATCCAGACTCAAGGATTCAGATATTGTTATCATATCCATTGCCACCCTTCACCAGCTGCTGATTCTGATTTTCTTGTATTGACATCATTCTCACAGTTTCTTAGCACAAGGTCATAGAAATAGTCTCTGACAGTATCAAACCTACACTATTCTCAAAGGGAGAAAAGCTTGACTCTCATTCCTCCAGAGTCTCTAACAGCTCACTTTCTCCTGCTCCAAGCAAATAACTCTAATAGGCCTTGTTCAAGTCAGGTGTCCACCCCTGGGACAATCACTGTGTCCAGAGGGAAGAAGTCCTCTCATTGGTCATCCTAGACAAGGAAGCTGGGGTCACATAACTGATAGAAGCATATAGAGTGGGAAAGGGGCAGCTCTGGAAAGAAAAGGATACATGGCACAGAAAAAAAGAACAGAAACCCATTTTTCATCATCGACAGGAATAAAACTCATTGGGAATCTTGTTGTGATGACTCACCTCCCTTTCTTTAACAATTTTGCACATCTTTCTTGGAACAAATTAGGAGGCTAATTTTTAATTTGAGATATCAATAAGGATTATTACTCAGGATGAAAAGTCAGGGCTTTGTCTCAAACTTTGGATCTGCTTCTCTCCTCTCTCCTTTCTCTCAGCCCTCAGTGTCTAGGATTTCAAACAAAAGTCTGAGAGTGTCAGTCATCTCTGCCTACTGGGGATAATGAGTACTTCTTTATGTTCACCACAGTCTAGCTTGACTCTAACAGCTTATCAGACAATGGATGCCAAGGTGGTTAGGGGAAAAGAAGCTAATAACTAATGGAGAGGTTCAATTTTCTTCACACTCCACTCCCCGTCATTGTCAGTCAACCAATACCTATTTCTCCTTTGCCCAATGCTCTGCTTGTCTTTTCAAGAATAGCACAAATTACATTTTACTTGAACAGTGTTCTCAAAAGAGAAGTTACTTTCCATAAAAGAAAGATTTTACTCTCATCGAAACTGATCTCTCTTCCTCCAACTGTGAAACTGATTGAGGTTCTTAAGGCTCTCAAGAAATCTCTACTTACAGTCCTGTGATTACTTTTTGCAAAGCACTAGTCCCCTCCTGTGATTACTTTTATAAAGAAGAAAAGAAGAACAATAGGAATGAATAGTAGAATACTTGTAGGAAATATTCTTTCCTTTTTTGAAGTTGCTTATCAAATACTGGAGGGGGGGGGATGTTCAAATGACTTATGTGCACCAGGGAAAGTTATTTCCTAGTGAATGGGTATTTATGGCCCTCTTTCTATTGTCTACTCAGTAGAGCACAGGCATCAGGAGGTAAATGAAAAAATGTGGGAGAGACTTGCAGATTTAGAAACGATAAGGGAAGATGAAACAGGAGGCAGGGAAAAAGAGACGGGGTGAGGGAAACAGAGGAGAAGACTTGGCTAAGCTTCACGGAGTTTGATGGAGCATCAATTATCCCTGTGGTGGAGTTTGAGAGTGGCAGAGATGGGGAGAACAGATTTTTAAGGTGTTTTATTCCTCATTAAGGATATATGCTTCCCTTCTTTAATTACATGAGAAAATGAGAACAAGTCTGAATTACTTCTTGTATCAGTCAAGGTCCAGTCAAGAAAACAGAAACCACCATATTCCGGGAGGGAGACTTTATATGAGGAATTTGTTACATGGATAATGGAAAAGCAGAGAATTCGAGCAGGGAGTGCTGAGGGAATATAAAGATTTAAAACCACCAGAAGTAGTTTGCCCTTCTCAGTGTTGGAGGAGGTAATGAACTCTAGCCCAGAAGCCAGGGCCATCTGGAAGGAGCTAGAACTACAGTGGTAATGGCCATCAAGAGGTAGTGCCACGTAGAGAGGGACTGACTTGATGGAAGCTGGCGCCTCAGTGGGGATGCAGCCACTTCAGAGATGCCACATGAAACAGAAAGCAAGGGGAATAAATATGCTTGCTTCTCCTCTGTTACCACCCTCCAATTTGGCTGAACCCACCAGAAACCAGATAACAAAGGAGTCTGACAAATATATTTGTCTCTCAAACTGAGCAGAACAAGGAAAGTGTAGGAATGGATCTGACTGGCCATGTTTTGATTGTCCAACTGTGTTTCTTTGAATACATCTCTGTGTGTGATGGAGGTTGATAGCCCTTTTTGTGGTTTACACATGGTTCCAAGAGCAATGGAGAAGGTCACAGTTGAGTACCTTGCCTTAAGTATTAAAAAGTGAAAGACAATATTACTTTAATTGTCACCATTCTGGAGTTGTTCCAAGTGGTTCATTGAGAGCAACCCAAAGAGTTCAGTTCATAGGTCTTCTTCTCTTTCTTTCTCTTATTCTCTTCTGCTCTTTCCACTTCTTCTTTCATCTTCCTATTATCTATACATGCTGTACAACCACCCTGCTGCAATTAATTGACTTTAATTTGATAGTGGGCACACCCCCCTACACTCCTGTCTCTTTCATGTCCTGAATACTGGGTAGCAGTCAGAAAGAAATTCTACAACTGTCTTCTTGAATCTACCACATTTGAAATACTTTTATTCTGACCCTACTGACATGCTTAACCTAGAGGATGTCATGCCTGTCTAGGGACACTATAGTATATATAAATAAATAATTTAAAAAATAAAAAATACATAAAATATATTTTAGTATATCTTTGCATTTCTTGTATTTGTATGTGGATTGAGTGAGGTTGAGGTTGATAGAGTCAGGCTTTTTTTTTCTGGTATCTTGGTTAAAAGAATAGATTTTGGAGTCAAATTGCTTGGGTTTCAAATATCACCTGTCCTAAATTGAATGACCTTGGCCAAATAACTTCTCTGAGCCTCAGTTCCTCATCTATTAATGTAATTAAAATAGAGCTGGTGTTGGGTTGTGAATATCAATTAAGTTGAGATTATATATATACACACACACATATATAATACACATACATACATATATACCAAATTATACACATATATTGCTTAGAACAGTGTCTGTCATATAGTAAGCATTCTATAAATATCAGCCATCACTGTCACTATTATTATTTTCTTAACAAGACTGTAAACGCTGCTCAAACTTGTCAAAAGACATCACACCTGTTTAATTTGTTTTACCCAGCACCCAGGCATGGCTTGTTGGGTACTTTTTAAAATTTGCTATCTGATAACTGAACAGCCAAAAATACACTGCGTAAAATGTATCTGATGAATTTCACCATCATTTGTCTAGTTTCATTTCCCACTAAGTTTGTAGTGATTGGTTCATTACAGACCCTTTCTCCGTAGTTTTGAGGGGTTAAAGATTTAAATGTGTTGTTATGGAAACAGGCTTCTGGTTAACCAATGATAAGCTAATTTCTGATCATATAAAAGGAAGCAGATTGCCCTGAGGATACTGTTTTCATTTCCTCATGGGAAGGAGAAGCAGAGTGTAGACCAAAGTCACACATTGAACTTCTGCCACCATGGGGAACTGGGTTGTGAATGAGGGGCTCTCCATATTCGTCATTGTAAGTACCAATGAGATATGAATTTTTAATTCTCTGGCTTGTTTGGGGTTGCCTTGGAGCTATAATAGAGCAAATCTTTTTTGTTTATTTGTTTGAGAAATCATGTTGAAATTGATTTACTTTGTGAACATACATCTATCGGTAAGCAGACTGAGTCCACTCTTCCAATTTCTTAATGGGGCGATTGTATTTGGGAGCTCACTGCTAGTTTATTTCTTGAGTTCCTGGCTGTACTAAATTAGCCAGCATTTCTCAGAGTAAAGGACTTTTCATGCTGATGACCCTCATTCTGAGTTGTTTTCTAGTATTTACTATGAGACAAATTTCTCTGTGCTTTGTATGTGCTTATACCACTTTAAAAGTGGCCAACTAAAATTTTATACCATTTTCCAAATAAGAAGTAAAAGACTGGCTCATGTATATGGGATATTGACCTTTATTTCAGCAATTATAGCAGAAAATAATTGAAGTTCTCAATTTTCTTTAAAAAAAGCACTTTCTTTTCTCCGAGGTCTAGATTTGAGTTATTTGTGAGACTTATAAAAACCCAAGGGAAAGGAATTGAAATTAGGAATCTGGACTATAAAACAATATAACTATTTTGAGAAACATTTTTTTGTAAGAAAAAGACATGGCTAATTTTCAAAGATATTATTCTCTGTACTTTTAAATTTATAGAACATCAGCTATTCTCTTAAGATGATGGTCTCAGCAAATGATGTAAAAATTTGGAGGAGAGAAATGTTATTTCTAAAAAACCTTTCCAAATAGCCAATGGAAACATAATTCATATGCTAAGAAAAGCATTTATGAATGAGACTTTTGAAATAATTGTCATGAATTTAGTCTTTGAGTTTTAGAGATAGAAAGGAATCAGTGGCACATATCACCTAAAAACAACAAATATTTTGTCATTCAAAAAGACACATTTTATGCCTAACCAACATTCTAAACCAATATAAATTTTTTTGAGAACTGAGAAGTATAAATTTGACTTTTGAAATCATCATTTAAAGATTATTCCTGTATAAAATAAGCTCAAATTATCCTTTTATCTCCCACCACAATTTCCTCCAGGAAATTACCTCCTTCTAAATTTTATACTCATATACTTGAACACGAAGACCCAGATTTTGGAAAGCAAGAGTAAGAAAGAATGACAAGGTCAGGAAATGGAGAAGTCGTTTTAGCACATTCTTCTTTGTTAAAACAGGCAGATTTCTGGTCTCAAGCATCCATGGGCTTTTAATAGCTTCAAAGCACAGTAAGAAGAGACCTCTATGGAGTTGAGAGTGGAGGATTGGGCAGTGTCACCACTTGATACAGTTATTGCTTGGGTGAAACGAGCAGTCACAATCTAGAAGGGTCTCTTTTCAAATCCCATCCCCCTCACTCCCTCATCCAAGCTCAATATTTCCTCATTCAAAACTTAAGCAAAATTTATCAAATAGAATGAAAGTCTTGGCATTTTACCTGGTGAGACTCCCACTAGTTAGGGTAGGGTGCTGTGTGGTAGAGGGAAGTGTTGGCACCCGTGAGGGCAATGGGAACATGTTCTTTTCCCTTCTCATATTAAGAAGAGCCATCTGCTATTATTTACTTATCTGAGGTTAAGAGGGAAAGAAGAGAAAGAAAGGAAGGGAGATAGACTGACAAAAATTTGGCATATGGGCCAAGAAGTAAAACAAGAGTGGGGGAAAAAACAGGGTAGAAAGGTTAATTACAGAGAAGTGTAGTAACACTAGTAAGAAAGAGCTGACCCTGATCTGGTTGTATCCAACTTTGTAACCACCTTTGTCCAAAACTGGGCTTGGGGAGGTCCTGACCCTGGTCTGACTCCAACCTTGTATGGAATCCAACTGTTGAAATGTGAAAACTTCATTTATTTCTGTTTGTGCAGCTGGTATGGCTGGGTTTGAACGTCTTCCTCTTTGTCCATTACTACTGGGTTTATGCAGGTCCAGAAAAGTTCTTCTACACACGAAAACTTCTTGGGGTAAGTATAAGTTCCATCTCATGCAAGGTTAACTGGTTCACGTTTCTCATCAGACATTCTTGTTCATATTTCCCTTAATATTTTAAATAAATATTCTGACAAATCTGAACACCAACACCAACCTCACTCCTTCCATTGCAACTTCCTAGGTAAGGATCTCTCAAGACCTTCCAGTATAGGACAAACAAAAGGGTGGCAGAGGGTCCCAGCAGCATCCCTTCCCTCCCAAGAACCATGGCGCTGTTATTCAGCTTAAAGGATAAATCTAACACTGACTCTGAAATGGAAGATCAGTTTGGAGAGCTCAATCCAGGAGTGACACATCTGAAACACATGGAACTTTCCATATTCTCAAAATTATCTGATTCCTACCACTTTTAGGCATGGTGAATCCTACTCCTGGAGACATTATGAAATCAGAATGTCAGCCTCTCCCTAGGAATGGAGCCTTTGAGAAAATTTATCAAGGGCCACATCTCAGTGGAGTGGAGGCCTCTCAGTTTCCTTGGGTCCTTGGTATTTTTTTTTATCACAAACAAAAATAATTACAGTTGCAGCTGCCCCTGGAGAGTATCATTTGTTACATCCTAATAAGCCCATGAGTTAATGAATTAATAATGATAATTAAAGTATATAGTATAGATATGTATGCAGAATTATTTAATATATAAGCATACTACATTATTATAATTGCTGTTAACTTAATCATATTGATGCTGGGAAGAATGGCTTCCCTCTGATATCCTCCTCCAAAATATGCAACTATAATACACTACAAGGCACTACAAAAGTAATAATTATAATACCAGAATATTATACTAAGAGAACCTTTAAAAAAATCCAAAAAGGCACAGTTTCAATATTGAACTCTAGTTAATGATATGCATGCTAAAGTATTTAGAAGGAAGTGAATGAATGTCTGCAAGTTACCTTTGAATTCCACCCAAAAAAAAAGATGGGTTGATGCATGGATAGAGGGAAGGGTAGATAGATAGATATGTGATAAAACAAGAGTAGTAAAATGTAAATGGTAGACTCTGGGAAATGGGTAAACAGATAGTCACTGTAAAATTCTTTTAACTTCTCCATATGTTTGAAATTTTTCATAATAAAATGGTGGGGTGAGCAGCAAGGGCCAGTTTCAGATTAAAACAAAAGCTCTCAGAGGAAAACCCTTGCCTTTGAAGGGTCTCCTTCCATCAGATGACTTGAGGTCTCTGGTATGTGGGTCTCAGGCTGGGAGCCCTGGGGAGTTGGGGGAGCAGGGTGCATTCTGTACTCACAGTAGTCAACCTGCTCCCTATTTTGTCTCTTCCAGGTCGCATTGCCATTGGCCCGGGCCCCTGCAGCTTGCCTGAATTTCAACTGCATGCTGATCCTGCTGCCAGTCTGTCGAAATCTGCTCTCCTTCCTCAGGGGTTCTAGTGCGGTAAGAGCAAACGTTCACTGAGTTCCTCAAATGTTCTAAGGGCACCAAGATAACTGCCTTTTTCTAAAGGAAAGCAAACCAACGGTTTGTGAGGATTCCAGCTTCTGCAGACCACGCGTGAGCCAAGCCATGCCCAATTCTCTATTTTATTTCGATATTATCTATGGATGGGACTTCCTTGGACAACCATCTAACCTGGGTTAGACTAAAAAAGAAACCAACCTACAAAGAATACGTGTGGGCGTGTGTGTGTATCTATATCATTAGAGATTGACATATAAAAATAGAAAAGCCTTTAGGCAGTGTAAATGAGAGAGCAAGGCATTCTACATGGAGAAAATAGCATGAGCAAAAAAAGCACAGCAGTGGAAAAGTAGAGATCATTTATAGAGGAGAGCAGCAAGCAATCTGTTTTGACAGGAACATGGGATTCATATAGGGCAGGTATCTGAGGTAAAGCTGGAGAGAAGACAGGGGCTTTGCTGGTAGGCTACGACCTTAAATGTTTCGCTGACGAGTTAATACTTAGTTTGGCAATCACAAAATATTTGGGGGAGGATTGTGTACTAAACTGCCAGTAATGAGTATAACTGGCCTTGAATTTTGCCTTGTTTTCCCAGTTATACTAAATTCACATTTTTTCCCTCTAAAATCTAAAATACAGCTGATTCACTATTGTAGCATTAGTAGGCTGCAAGGAAACTTTTATTTTATCTGACTAAACTCTTTTTATAGTTATTTAATTATTTAATTAAACTTCTGTTAACAATTGGGAGAATATGAAATAAGCAAAGGTTTGTCTACAAACAGGTGTCCAACTGCTGCATCATAATCCTTTACGATATACATACATAAAGATAATAAGCTCACCAAAGCAGGGAAAACACCAAGACACCTGGACGACCTCCAGTCAGGGTCCTGATTGGATGCTATATATTTATTTATATATAGCTACTGAACCTTTGTTACTTGAAAGAATGAAAAATAAAAAATAAGTGAAAGATTGTCTATAAACAGGGGTCCAACTGCTATATCCCAGTCCCTCACGATATGCATACATACGTTCACAAGCTCACCAAACCGGGAGACACACCAACATACCTGGCCCATCTCTGGTTAGAGTCCCGATTGGATGCAATATAAATATATCTATATGCATTGACTTAACATTTTACAAAGTGTCATTTTAAACTGAATGCTACAATTAGACTCTCACAAGCATATTTTAAAAGTAAAAGTTGGCAGAAATAACACTAATGCCTTTACTTCACAAGAAGAAAAAAAACTGAAGAAGAATGTGGGCGACATTTTAAGATACTCCAGAAAAACCCATGGCTTTTTTCTTGGAGCAATACTGTCACGAGGTTCCATGCCTTAAGCTATAATCCATAAATTGCATAATGTCATCTTGCAAACTGACAGCCAAACAAAAGCAAACACTACAAACAGTGCTTAGTATTAGCAAAGACGCTGATTACAATGAATGCCAAATAATCTTCTCAACATATGAAACCACAGACGTAAAAGCGCACTTGACAGAAAGTGCTATTGACAGGCCAACATTAAAGTTCAATGCCTGATGCATCAGAGGTGCTCCATGAACACTTGTTGAATGAACTCATACACTGTGGCATTTTGTTTTTAAGGAGACATGACTATTTTTATTCTCTCCCGGCTTGAATACTTTCTATATAGAGGAAGTAAACCCTCAGCAACAGACAGTGTTTTCACCAGGATGGTCCGTTAAGAAATCCTTATTACTCCACAGGCCCAAATAACACTGCTGTTGAGCTGCCATATATGACCGGGAGCAAATGTTGTAATGGCAGCTTTTAGGCTTCCTGTGGCACATGACTGAAGACCGTTATCAGTGCCTCTGATGAAAGGGATGAAATGAGGCTGCTCTCTATATGGCAGAGAAGCTCAACTCTGTATCCAAACTTTTTTTTCTCTTTAAAGAATATGTATTTTAAAAACTAGCAGCAAGTAACAATTTTTTACAGACAGGGTTTGCTCCTTCCTCTCTGATCCCCACTCTGAAATGTGAACTGTGCAACTGAAACTTTTATTTTCTGATTGGGATTCAAATGAGTGAGCATGCTGGGACTAATGTTGAAAATCGTTAATAGTGGCCAATTCTCAAGGCTTCATAGACCTCATTTCATGAAATCTTCATATTAAGCCAGTGAAATTAAATGAGGGAGCTGTGATTCAAACCCAGGTCATTGTGCCCCACAGAGCCCATTCCATTTCCCACATGTCACATATACTTGCAACTGTTCTTAAGAGGTATTAAGGTCTTTTAAAAAATCCATCATACATATGAATTTTTGAGCATTCCAAAGAACTTAGGCTAGAAATGACAACCATGTTGTAACTTCAAGGATTCCTTAGTAGGACACAATGCAAACAGGATTTCTGCTTAAATACTAGTAGTCTTAATCTTTTAGACATTGCTTTGTAATCCTTCTGGTTACCTGGATAAATAAAGCTCTGGGGTTGACCTACCTCAGCCTGCTTTGTTGAGGGAGCTAAGGAGAAGGTGGGGCTAGATACAGAAGTCCCTGAGTAAGCCTTAAGAACCCCAACTTGCCTCACAGAAACTAATTTCTAATTAAATGACATTGAGGGCCTCTGACTCTCAGTCTATAGGTTTTTACAGATAGGATCTCACCCTCTCAATTCCTATTTCTTTCAGCTCTTAAGATCCTATAATCTGGGAGTCAGAAGCCCTAAATGTGGTTCTATCTCTAAGAATGTGGTAAAGGGTCAGTCTCTTGGATTTTTTGTCCCATAATTTTCTTGGTCGAAAATCAGGTCAAATAATGTATATGTCAGCATGAAAATGATATTTCAAAAGTATATTAATTGATTAAGTTAATCAATTAATGAGTTTTCAGTCAACAAATATTTGTTGAGGGCCAACTTTGTGCTAAGCTATGAACTCAAGGAGCTTTAGAATCTTATGGGGGACACATAGAATAAACAAGTAATTTCAAACAGATGAAAAGTGCTGTACAATATAAGATGGTTGTCTTCATATTTATCAATTAGTCTACTCTCATCAGGTTTGGACATTGCATTGCTGTCAGCTTCTAAGCCTGATATCTGTGTTTCAAGTTTGACTTTTAAAAAAAACTTTTTAGCATAATAACATATATACAATGAAACCCTTCCCATTTAACCTCCTTTAGGTCTACAATTCATTGGTATTCATTACATTCACAATATTGGGCTACTATCACTGACATTACCCAAACTTTTTCATCACCTCATGCAGAAATTCAAGGCTAGCTTTTGCGAGTTCTTACAAATTGCTTATAAATAATCTACTTAAGATTCATTAACAGCATGTGTGGTCAGACCAGATGTACATAGAAGAAAATTTTTAAGTTTTCATAAGACTCATGTTACAGAAACTCATGTTATTAAATATGCACTTCCTTTTAGTTCCACTTCTCTCTTTTTTTGAAATGATGGGTTTTTTTCTCTTGCAGTTTGAATAGAAAATAGAAATCTGCTGAAATGACTCAATAATCTCTCTAACACTTGAATGCCAGTTTATCGAGATTGGGCAAGCCACTAAATGTCAGTAACAGAGAACCTTCCCTTTAGAAGTCAATGGTAGAAAGCAAAGAGGTAGCTCAGAGAGGATGCTATGGGGCATGATGGCAGCTCGGGTTCTTGGCAGGTGGCTAGCAGTAATTCAGAAATAACTCAAAAGTACCTAAATATTATCTGCATGATAGGGACAATTAAATTCCAGGGTAGTCACGAGCAGCAAAGTACTTCCATCCCACCTTATCAACTGGATAGATAGCCAGATGTCTTGCCTTCTTTTCAAGAAGTGGTGAGAAATTATATTCTTGGAAGCTAAGTATCATCATGACTTACGTCTTCTCTCGGGATGGTTTTCTTTTTTTGGCCAATCCTGACCTCAGTGAAGATGGATTGGTGGCCTGGTAGGGCCCATTCCACTAGCCCATTACTATGTAGTAGCCTCTGTTTTTCCTTTTAATAAGATATATGTGCTTTATATTAACTAACTTTTAACAATCATCTGTTAAGATAAAACAGACTATTACTGAGTGGATCTTGCATTTCCCAAGCACATTATTCTGATATTCAGTTTGTTTTTCTTTCATGGCCTATTGCTAAAGCTGGTAAGGAGATATTGCTTCATATGTTTGTTGATCCATGTTGATGATAAGGAGGATAAGAATATGGAGACAGTATAGGGGTCACAATGGAACCACATTCTTTTTCTTCAAGTACAGCAGATGGAGCCAGTCTATTTTTTCCCCCAAAGTTTCAAAAGGATTTGTCAGGAAGTTAAAAATAAAATGGTGTGGCAAGTAAAGTTATGGGGGTAAACACATCTCTAAAGGTTTAGAGTAGTCATGTTGGGTTCTAGGGCAGTGAAGGTATAATTTATTTATTCAACCAAATAATTGTTAAAAGATTTTAAAAGTACATGACATATGACTGTGCCTACAGGAAGCTTACCTTGTCGTTGGAGAGACAAGCCACTTTGCAGAACAGTTTAATAATGATATAAAATAACATCAAATATTTAATAAACACCTCTGAATTCATCTATGTAGCAGAACTATGAGAGAAGAACTATGATAAATAAACAAGTGAGGAAATAGAGACTGAGTAAGTGATTCAGTATCACATAGCTAGGTGGTAGGGCTGGGATCCCAAACAGGTGTATCTGACAGCAAAAATTGCCATCTGAAATACTGCTTTCTGACTCTACTAATTCCCATTCCCTGATTCTTAGGATTCTAACTGAGTTTCATCACTTCAGTAAGGACTGAATTAGTTTTCTATTGCTGTGGGACAAATTACCCCAAACTCAGAGGCTTAAAACCATAACCATTTATTAGCTCACCGTTCTGTGGGCCAGAAGTCCAGCATCCATGGCTGAGTTCCCTCTGCTTAGGGTATCACAAAGGTGAAATCAAGGTGTCAACTGGGCTGAGTTCTCATTTGGAAACTCTGGGTAAAGCACTGCTTCCAAATTCATTCCTGTGGGCAGAACTGAGTTCTTTATAGTTGTAGCCTTGCTGACTGCCTGCTGAGGACCACTCTCAAATCGTACAGGGCTCTGCATGCATTGCCACCTGGTCGCCTCCATCTTCAAGCAAGCAATGGAACTTCACATCCTTCTCATGCTTTGACTCTTTGACTTCCTCAGTCTCTGACTTCTAGACCCAGATCTAAAGGGCTCATGTGATTGGAACAGGTCAACTCAGATTGTCTCCCTTTTGATTTAGGACCTTAAGTACCTCTGCAAAATCGCTTTTGCCATTTAAAGTGACAAAATCACAGGAAATCTCCTCATAGTCACAGGTCCTTCCCACACTTAAGGAGAGGCGATTATGAGAGGGCCAGTGTTGTTGAGGGTCATGTTAAAATTCTACCTACCATTAGGTACGGAGGAACTCGTCAATTAGGAAACAGGAAAAAAATCCTTAAAATTGTCATGAATACAAAATAGCAATACAACTTTCAGCATTTGGGATTAACACAAAAGACACCCAGAAGATAAAGAATAAAATAAGGGCAGTCAATTTTTCACCAATGGCAATGTAAAATAAGTTATCTCAAAAAGGAAAGTTTTGTTCTGAGCCTGAGTCACTGTTCAGTTCCACAAGCGAACATTTAGTTATAGCTGATGATGTTGATGTCCCTCCCACCCATATCCCCTCAAACACTGACAGTTCCAATACTGGAACATCTCCTTTTGCCAGCACCATTGCTTCTCTGCATGAGGATTTTCTTTAAACCCTCACCTGGAGAGGCCTAAAAAGCCAGGAAGTTGATGCCCTAGGAGTGGTGCTCAGGCAATGATGGGTGGGAATTGGTGGATGAATACTCCAGCTCCCTAACCCCTCAAGTAAAAGAACTCTGAATCATGGTCTACACAATCTCCTAGAGTTCCTTAGTGAGACTGAGCCCACTGATGTAATAGCGATAGTTGGGGAAGCGGACGTGGCCCAATGGATAGGGCATCCGCCTACCACGTGGGAGGTCCCAGGTTCAAACCCCTGGCCTCCTTGATCTGTGTGGAGCTGGCCCATGCACAGTGCTGATGAGCGCAAGGAGTGCCGTGCCATGCAGGGGTGTCCCCCGCATAAGGGAGCCCCACGCACAAGGGGTGCGCCCCGTAAGGAGAAACACCCAGCGCAAAAGAAAGTGCAGCCTGCCCAGGAATGGCACCGCACACACGGAGAGCTGACACAACAAGATGATGCAACAAAAAGAAACACAGATTCCTGGTGCCGCTGATAAGAACAGAAGTGGTCACAGAAGAACACACAGCTAATGGACACAGAGAACAGACAATTGGGGGCGGGGGGGGAGAGAAATAAATAAAAAATAAATCTTTTAAAAAAACAGTGGTGGTTAGTACAATACACCCTTTATGTTTTTGTTTTCCCTCCTGTCTCACTCTCTCACTTCTCTACCTACATTTTTGGAATTCATTTTCCAAATAGAATACTTACATTTAAATTCTTGCCTTAGGCTCTTAGGCATTTAGAAAGTAGTGACTATATTTTTGCACTTAATTTAATGAAAAAGGGCATTAGCCTTAAAGACATTTAAACTTCGAGTCCAGTCATTTTGAGAGCTTAGTCTTAGTTTTCTTATGAGAAAAATTGAGGATAATATTTACCTAGTTGCATTAAATGAGGTAATCATTGTAAGTAACTGCCTGGTTCTGATCTTCATGGGCAAGTGAACCCTTCTTTCTCCTCCCATAATGACTGTGTCCTAGAACCATGTTGTTTCAGGACCATTTACTTGTTCTAGAACTATTCACTTTTCTTGCATCCCCACTAGACTGTCAGGTTTTTTAAGGTATTTTATATTCATTTCTATATTCCCTGTTTATTGAATAAATTAATCTGAAAAGAGAAACTATGGGGTTAGATATTTTTATACAATCAGGCAATAGATTCCAGGCAAGATTTTTCCTGACCCCAGTATGAGAACAGAAAACATGGTTACACTGCGATGCCACTTACTGGCTGTTTGACCTTGGTTAGATAAATGATCGCATCTCTCTTGAGTCTCAGTTTTCTCATGTATCAAATGGTGATAATGTTAATACTTTGTAGGGTGATTGTGAGAATGAAATGAAACGTATCAAACAAGATAAGTAGGAAGACTTCTGGTTAACAAATACTATTCCACTCTTTCCCCTTATTCCAAAGTGCTGCTCAACAAGAATTCGAAGACAATTGGACAGGAACCTCACCTTTCATAAAATGGTGGCATGGATGATTGCACTTCACACTGGTAAGTTTATTAAGATTGCAAAGAAAACTTGGAACTAGAGCAGATCCACTATTTTTGGAGGGTTTTTCCCCTAGCAGACAAACTTTTATAGGTAGGTAGGTTAGGTGGTAGTTGGCGATGTTGCATTTTTAAAATAAGTTCAATGAAAAAATCACTCTTCACCACTTTCTGCCATCCTAATATTAGAATTTAGTCCATTAGGTCTTCAAATTTTTTTCATCACTGGTATTTTCCTATAAAAATGAAAATAAGACATCAGAGGAGGCAAGTCTAGGGTCCTCACCCTTTTCCATTGTGAAGATCCCATCTTAATATAAAAATGTTTGTAAATCCACATTTATAAATGTTTATTCATTCATTCTACAGTTATTCTTGGTGCATATGTGGATTCGTAGATTTCTTGCAGTAACCCCACATGACCCACAACCCATAAATTGAGAATCCCTAAAGATAGTCCTTAACTAACCAAATATTTTATTATTGTTGCTATTAATTATAATGATTAGTATAATTTAGGGATTGGTCGAAAACAGTGCAGGTGTCTAGAAGTTCAGAAGGAAAGAGAAAATGTGGTTAGGGAAGTGAGAACTCCTGAAAGTCAAAGTTGAAGAAGTGCGAAACTCTCCAGTCATATAACTTGACGTAGAGAGAGTGGGTATATTAGGGAGGTGGTGCCAGTGCAAGAAGGGACTATATCTGAGGTCCTTATCAGATCTCCACTAATTCACTTAGTAAATCTTTGATGTGCCAGATACTAATCATGCACAGTGATGAACAGAAGAGACATTTCTTCTGCCCTTCAGTAAAATAGACTTGCAGTCATTCAATTATGTTTCTTTTCTCCTGCTAGTATATCATGCAAGCGTTCTGAGCTATGGCAAAGGAAATGGTTCAAAATGACATTTTTGATAAAATGTTAGAAAGCAACATAGCATACTGGTTAAAAGCACAGAATCACATACCAGACTGCCCGGGTTTGAATGCTAGCACTACTTACTAGCTTGATGACTGTAGGCAAGATTTTAAAGCAATCTCTGTCTCAGTTTCCCCATCTATGAAATGAGGTGGTATGAATAGTAGTTGTATCATTGGGCCAGTGTAAGGATTAAGGAATTGTAAAGCACTTAAATCAGTGCTTAATCTCTAGGAAGCCCTACATAAGTGCTTGTTAAATAAAGTATGCATTTTTTTAAGACTCATACTTATGGTCATTGGTTTGTATTAATCCAATCAAAATTTGTCATCAATTTGTGGAGATCATGTCAGCCATAGGCATACAGTACATAATAGTCTTCATGTTTGAGCACAAGCATTATCAGTGGGAGAGAGAATAAGGATACACCTAAACATTCTTAGAGACCGAGACTATTTTGTAAAGCTTGATTGGATCTCTAAGATCATGTAGTTCAACACCTTCATATTACAAATGAGGACACTAAGACCAGAGAGGTTAAGTGATTTGCCCAGGGTCACACAGCTAGAGAGCAGTCCTTCCCAATAGAATTGTCTTGTGTCTCTGGTCCTGAAGACCTGGTTCTTGTTTATGTCTCGCTCTGACTTATCATAGAATCAGGGGCTGAAGCCAGAAACACACCTTACAGTAAAGCTGTGAACACTTTTCACCTTCTTTCTCTTCTTTGCCCTCAGCTATCCACACCATTGCCCATCTATTTAATGTGGAGTGGTGTGTGAATGCCCGAGTCAACAATTCTGATAGTTATTCAATAGCACTCTCTAATATTGGAGATAAGCCTGGTGAAACTTACCTCAATTTTGTTCGAGAACGAATCAAGGTAAGTCTCTCATTTCCTGATTTACACCTTCCTTGGGCCTGTAGAACAGAGGGCTAGATTTCAGTGAGCAAAGCACTCTGTTTGACTGTAGCAAACAAAAAAAGTTGGCTAGAGTTCAGAGGGAAAGGTCTGCAGGTTCTAAGGGCGTGAGTTCAGAGAAAATCCCTCCAGTACTGCTGATCCTGTATGTAGAGGGTCTCCACATGTTTTCCAGGTCCTTAACTCCCTTGTGAGAATGTGTGTGTGTGGAACCTGGAGTAACTCAGTAATCTTCAGGGTGCCCATGATGTCCACCTGTCAAAGAAAGCCAGGAACATTCGCGTAGTCAGATAAAGCTGGGTCTCTCATTTGCTGCAGCAGAAGAGGTCTCACATCAAGAGGAAATCTGGGGCATCTCAGAAGGGTGTAAAGCAGGGCTTCTCATAAGATTTAGGCGTGTGTCAGGTGATTGTAGGGAGGATCTAAGGAGGCACAGCCTTGCTTGCAATCTAGTACTGTCAGGAGTTGGGGATAGTTTTAGGATTGGGTATCATTTTTTTTCTCTAGGAGGCAGAAGGATTGGAATGGAGCTAAAGTTATAATAGGTAAAAAAGCAGTAGCCGTTCGTGTTTTTGCCTTGCATTACACATGATCTTGGAGTAGCCTTGCTTTTGTTTCACTCTATCACAATCACAAAGAGACCACATCTGATGTCAGTATTCTTTGAACCATTTATGTTAATTAGGGGACACCCTGGCCTAGATATTAGCACCAGCCCAGCTACCCATTGACAGCTGTCAGAGATGCTTTTGTTATTTCTGACCTACAACATTTTAGGACAGTCTATGTCTGCTAATTGTCAGTCCTTGAGAAGCAAAGTAAGTGTACTTGGGGTAACTGAGCACATCTTCAAGGGCAGTCATGAGGGTATCCAGAGGCAGGGACTTGTTCCCTCCCAGCAGTTGAACATTTTCATACTCAGAGAACTCCAAGTTCTCTTCATGTGCCCAAAGGCTTGGGACGAGAGCTAAACCCTTTTACTATATGCAGACTTCCAAACATGTTATAACACCTTGTGTTTAGAAGAGATTACAAGGGGAGATCTTTAAAAAAAAAAATTATCCTTGTCTGATAGGAGAAAAACTTGCCGACGTACTTGGGGGCAAAATTAAACTGGACACCAAGCAAAACATAAATTCTTTTTCTACACTGTCTTTTACATTGTTCGTTGTTTGTACAATGATATCTAAGGATGGTGCTGTGAACATACTAAGGAAGCAGACAATGTTGTGCTCTGCCCAGATCCCCTTGGATCATTTTACTGTGTCTGTGCCCACCCCACCCCACTCTTCTGCCTCCTTCTGAGTACTTTTGCTTTCAAAGGCCTGGACTGGTGTTTCTTCCTCAGAAGATTTCCCTGGGGTTACTGGAGCCCCTTTGCCTGTAGGCTTAGAGATCTGGAAGGGTGCGGATGTTTACCTCTCTCTGGGCAGCTCTGAGCTAGTGGCTGACAGATACAGGCCTTGAAAGCCCAGCTTCCCTGCCTTGAGTCAAGACAAACCCTGAGGTGTTAACATACCCTCCAGGATCCCCTGCAGAATCAGGCTAAAGGCACCCTGTGTGAGGGGTTGCCTGAGATCAACCCCTTGCTCAACTCTTCCCTAGTTCCTGTCCTAGTCATTCCCTTAACAATTTCCTGGGGACCCCTCCTTCATAGACCACTCCCGCCTGAACCCCCAGGGTCTGCTTCTGGGGAACCCCACTTCTGAGGTCAAGCAGGCACACAATACATTTGCAAACAAGCCCTGTAGCCCTTAATTACAAACCAAAGGGAGAATGAGCTGCAGGCATTTTCAGGACATCTTTTTTTTCCACTTCTCTTTGCCTCTTCTCTCCAGTTTATTTCTATTTATAGTTTGTACAAAGTCTTATATATGCAATGTCACCCAGATTCATATTTTTATGAGGTTTCACTATGTTACAGTCCCATTTCTTAGCTTTCCTTCTAGTAATACAAATGCTCTTAGGCCTTCCCTTTCAACCACAGTCATTTCAGGATTTTTTAAAAAAATATTTTATTTTTTAATTATCTTTTTTTAATACTAGATCATACAAAACATTGCATCAAAAAACATAAGAGGCAGAGTCCCTTTATTTGTTATTCCTTTAGAACTCTTTTAGGGTACCAATTTATATTTCTTATGATATCACAACCATGTAAGACATTTTTTAGAATTTAAAAATAAATAGTCTAAGTCTATATTTCTCTGTAAAGGATGATTAGGATTATCAAAAGAAGGCATGAAAATATTTAGTAACTGGACACATTACAGATAGGTAGTCCTACATTATTTGAGAGTCTACAAATACTGTGTGTCTGTGTGTGTGTATTTTACAGAACCCAGAAGGAGGCCTGTACGTGGCTGTGACTCGGTTGGCAGGCATTACTGGAGTTGTCATCACACTGTGCCTCATATTAATTATCACCTCCTCGACCAAAACCATCCGGAGGTCTTACTTTGAAGTGTTTTGGTATACACATCATCTCTTTGTGATCTTCTTCATTGGTCTTGCCATCCATGGAGCCGAGTGAGTGTTTAAACTCTGAGGCCAAGTATTTGATGCCCCTTACTTTCCGGGGGTGATACTCTGCTAGAGGCGCAAGTGACACTGCCTGTGTGTGGTGCGCCTGCCTGCTGAGGGAATGAGAGGGGACAGTGGAGGCCAGCATAGAAACCACTCAGCAGCATTTCCGTTTCTTGCACCCAATTAATTGCTGTTCATGGTGCAGTAATTTAGAGCAAGTTTGAAAAAGACACCAAAGTCTGAACATCTTGGCAATCATAAAACATGCAGAGGGCATGTCTCCTGTAGCTTATTAACTAGGAAATTATACAGAACTGCAAACTAAAGGAGTTAATGATTAATCAGTTGAAGGGATTTGCTGTAGTTCAATGAGTTTCAATTCGATCCAATAATCATGTATCGGTTGCCTTTTGTGTGTGGCACTTTTGGAAGTACCAGATGGAAAAATATCTGGATATTGCCTTCCAGCGTTCTAATACAATAGTGGTAACAGCTAACCTATATTGAGAATGTGATCTATGCCAGGCTCTGTGCTAAGGATTTGACATGGAATATTTTTTTAAGCCTGAAAATGTATTGGCTCTCTCACTATCCTCATTTTATAGACAAGGGAACTGAGGCTAAAAATGCCAAGCCACCCAGCTGGTAAAGGGGATAGCTTGGATTGGAGCCCTTGTGATCTAAGACAGGTTGTAATAAATGCTCAGATAGAGACACACAGTACCTGGGTGTGTGGGTGGGAGAGTTTGCCTTATTAGGAATCCTCTTTAATACCAGGTTTCTTTTTATATTGCTTTGTATTAGCTGATTCTTTCACCTATGCACAGAGGCAAGCCTGGGAAAGTTCCCTGATGGGTATGGGACTCTAGGAACGCGTGGAGGAAGTAAATGCTTAAGACTCAAGGACTCTGCTCAGAGCCAAGAGGAGGCTATGACCTGCATTTGAAAAGGGGAAGGGTGGGGAGTGGCGGTATTGGGTAACCACCTGTGTGCGTTGTTGGTTGGTGTGCTGACTCTGACCGCTGAAAGTCTCCGTAAAAACTGAAAAATAGGTGTAGACAAAGAATCTCTTGACTCTCCTGAAGCAATTAAATATTTCTAAAACGGGGCTTAGCCATAACCTCAGATGTTTCAGGGAATCTGACAGAAGAGAAGGAATTTCTTCTTGTCTCTAATTCAGTAATATCACCACTCTGCTTGTATAGTTTCACAAATATTCGTCTTCCTTTGAGGCAGGCAGAGGAGTTATATAATAGTTGCCCCATTCTCCATTTGAGGGGAATCTGATATTAACATTGGTTAGGTGATTGCTCACAATCTCATGGCGGGATGGAGAGTGGCTGAATTGGGGCTAAAACCCAGATTTTTTCACTCTTGCTCCTATGTTGGGAAATGAAAGAGAACATCAAAATTGTTTTCTATCATTTGCTCCCCATGTGAATTTGGGTGATATGAACTTTAATAGTTATCATTTGTTGGACTCTTACTTTATATCTGGCATTTTTTATAAATCATGCCATTTAATTACTAAAATAAACCTTTAATTGTGTACCATTGTTTTTACAGTTAAAGAAAGGTTCAAAAAGGGTTAAGTAACTTGCCTAAGCCACCAAACTATAAGTGGTGGAAATAGGATTTGAACCCATAGCCGTCTGTCTTGGGTCCAAAAGTCTTCCCACCAAATCATTCTATATCAAGTTATTTAGTCTCTCTGAGCTGAGGCATCCCCATATGTAAAATGGGGCTAATAATACTTACCTTTCAGGTCTGTTATGAGGATTACATGAGGAAAATCTGTGTTTAATGCTGTGCCTGGCACATGATAGGTGCTCGATACATGGCAATGCTCTCCTCCAAGATCTAAGGATAGAAAGGGATAGTTAATGATCTTGAATAAAAACATTCTTAGAATATACCAAGCCACAAGAAATATTTCAGATCCCCCAAACAAAATTTTACATAGGGCCTTCTGTCTTCCGCTTTATTACACATTCTGATGACTGTGCCATTCATGTTCCCTGAGGTCGGGAACGTGACTTACTTTTGTGTCCCCCTCCTTTCACCCTCAATAATCCACCATGGTTTTCTGTTTAGTAGTTGCTCAGTTAACATTTACTAAATTGAAATGAACGGGCTCTAGGCAGTTCAAGGAACATCCAATCTGTACTAATGTCAGTGAGAACTTCATAATTCACATAAACTAAGACTTCTTAAATCGATTTCAACCTTTTGGTAAAATTTTGACATTTTTGAACTGACAAAGTACTTCTGCTGAGCCTCAGAGCTACTATGTAGGATTGTATGGGGTGTCCACTATACAAAGTGCCTGGCCAAGGAGACTAAATGAGTCCACACTCTGCTGGTAAACTCTTTGCCTTAGGACCATACTCACAGAGCAGATGCCTTTTCCTAATTTGCACGAAGGTATTGTATATGTTCGCAGTTGCCCTGTTAGATTTGCAGTTTTTCTGTTTGTTCTTAAATAAAAATGATACTTGAGACAGAAGGACAGATGCTCCCTTTAGGAAAACATACAATTATGATCCCAGGCCTACCCTTTATAATATTGTATGTAAATATTCTTGGGACCACTCTAAATGTTTTTTTCCCTATTGTGTAAGATCACATCTTTTCTTTCCCTCCTCCTAATCTATTAGCAAGGTTTGTAAGATATCACTTTTAAGTGAAAAGTACAGGACCCACATTAGAATACTTAAATTATGCCCAGAATCTCCCAAAACAAAGAGCTTGATTTCTTGCTGCTAAAACATTTGGACTTATATCTCCTTCCCACACCAGACGAATTGTACGTGGACAGACTGATGCGAGCTTGAAAATCTCCAAACCAGAAAACTGTTCCAAAAGTATCTTACGTTGGGGAGAAAAAGGGCAATGCAAAATCCCAGAGTTCGCTGGGAACCCTCCTATGGTACGTACAATTCATTTTTGCTATTAAAGTTTCATTATTGATAATCTTCACACTCTGCCTCAGAAAAAATATGCAGATGTCAGAGTTGTCCATTACAAATGCAATGTAACTGCCCAATGTTGCTGGCGTCTGCATTTCTTTGCTCTGCTTATTGGCCAGAATTATTTCTTGAAAAATAGGCTCTATTGGTCTGCTATCAACATCCTGATGTAAAATTTGGAAAAGTATGGTTTTTAAAAGTCCTCTTTGGATTCAAGCATTTCCATCTCTTCTCTTCTGGGTGTGAAGGCCATGATAACCCCAGTTAATAAATTTTCAGAGGGACATTTTGAGATTTCATCCAGAGCTGAGTTATATAGCTCAGAGAAACCCTTACAATGAGCCTGGGAACTCTTCAGTTATGAGAAAGTAGGACATTCTATACATCTTTCAGAAATGGGAAGGAAATGGTGAGGTGGCACGGAGGGCTGGCTTTCAGCATCAGAAGGTCCTGCCTTTCAGCTGTGAAGAAGGCTGGACAGCCAGGTTCATACCAACACCCAATGGCACAATATGATGGGGCAAAAGTGTGGCAATGGTGACAGAGGAAAACAAGGTGAAATATTTCCCTTCTTCCGTAGGGAGAGCTTAAGGACTCCGTTTCATGTATTCTCAATATTTCTACTCTGTGAAGTGAGAAGAGGGATCTGTAATGTTTACACACACCCCCCACCACCACTGGAAGGCACTACACTATATGGGTGATCATGCTACATGTAGCTATAAAACTGTAAATAAAATCACCTTTTTCCCCCAGGGCTTCTGAACAGGATTATTTTTTCCTTAAGTACAGTGCAACATAAAGACAAATTTCTCATCCCATTTTCTCCTTTCTTTTTCCCTACTTCTTAGTATGGGAGTACTTTTCTCTAGAAACAGCAGGCTCTCTGAGGACTTGAAATCCTTAAACAGTCTTACCCTTTAATGAAAGCAGCGAGATACATCAGGGAACTGCTCCTACTGCATGCAGACATCAATAGAACAGAAAAAGGAGAACTGCCTTGCCAGTCCTCCCATGTGCTAAGGGAAGGCACATCGCCTGGATGACAGCTGGGATCAGAGTAGTTACTACCTTATCAGGTATCTACCTCAAAGGAGCCTCTAGATTCCTAGCGACACTGGAGGCAATGTCCAAGCTCTGGCTCCATTCAACAGGGACTGATGGTGGCATCCAACAAACAGAGGGATGATGGGAGACTGTTTTCAAAACCTCTTCCACAGAAACAAAGGTCAACAGCAGACCATTCCTGACTTTTGGGGCAGGTATTCTTCAACTCATTTAGGTGAACTCAACTTCCATCAGTAAATTTCTGGAAAAAAATAGGTCATATGTAAGAATATAGAAGGCATTCCCTGATTTAATTTAATCCTCCTTGGAATCCATTCTGAGAGGTTATCTTTTAAATGACATTGTCTTTTATTTCCCATTCAATAAAGTCTTATTCCAACTCTTAAATACCTGAACTTTCAACAATAACATCTTCCATTTTTGCCTCAGCAGCTTTGTTACATTTTGGAGAAGAGAGTAAGAGGCAAACTATACATTTCATAAGCAGTGATGGAATTTCTACTCCAGGCAATCATGCTTCCCCAAATATAAATAGTCTCTATCTGCCTGTTGCCTACAGATCAGCATTTTTTAGGTTATTTATTTATTGTCTTTTTAAAAAAAGATACATAGATCACAAAAAAATTGTATAAGAGGTTCCCATATACCCCACTCCACCCGACTCCTCCCACATCAACAACCTCTTTCATCATTGTGGCATATTCATTGCATTTGGTGAGTACATTTTGGAGCACTGCTGCATCACATGGATTATAGTTTACATTGTAGTTTACACTCTCCCCCAGTACATTCATTGGGTTATGGCAGGATATATAATGTCCTGCATTTGTCCCTGCAATATCATTTAGGATGACTCCAAGTACCAAAAATGCCCCTACATCACATCTCTTCTTCCCTCTCCCTACCCTCAGGAACTACTGTGGCCACTGCCTCCACATCAATGATACAATTTCTTCCATTGCTGGAATCACAATAGTTCTATAGTAGATTACCAGTAAGTCCACTCTAATTCGTATTTTATTCCTCCATCCTGTGGACCCTGGGATGCTGATGTCCACTCCACCTCTAAATCGAAAGGGGACTTTGTTCCCACATGACTGATAGATGTGATTCTCCTGCTTGCAGTTGTAGGCACTCTCGGTTCTCTGGTGTAGTGGTTGACCATCTTCAACCCCCTGTTAGCTGACCTGGGTAAGTCCAATGAACTGGAGAGTAGAAGTTCCAACTCTGCTGAGGCTCAGGGCCCAGCTGGTACATGGACAGTCCAGAGATTCAAGTCTCCTGAGTATACACCAACCCCAGTGACAACCACAGGTTCAGTAAAAGTGACAGAAGAGGCATGTGTAGAAATGTCACATCTGAGTCCAACTCCATCACCACACTCAGGAGCATAGATTCCAAAGTAGGACCCAGTGGCAAGGCACTGAACTCTAGAGTCATCTGCAATGACCATAGAACCTCTGTGTTTCCATAGCCCTCAGGAGAACCAGTACCTGGGGTTATATCTACTTTGGCTGTCTCTGGGATCCTGCTGAGATGTGCCTAAGCGTGACCCCTCTGATTACCTCCTGATTCATTTTGAAGTCTCTCAGCCATATAAACTCATTTGTCTTTACCATTATCCCCTTTTATTCAAGGTCTTTTTCTAGTTGCATCACCAGCTGGTGATTGGTAGTAATCCCTTGGCACCAGGGAGGCTCATCCCTGGGAGTCATGTCCCACACTGGAGGGGAGGGTTATACATTTACATGCTGAGTTTGCCTTAGAGAGTGGCCACATTTGAGCAACATGGAGGCTCTCAGGAGGTAACTCTTAGGTACCCTGCAGCTCCAGGCCTAGTTGAAATTTCAGGCACACAGTCTCAAAAGCATAGTCATCAGTATCAGGGGCTCATCATTGGACCATCCTTCTTCACTGGTCTTTGCCCTTGCACTTGGGGGATTGTTGCTGTTCCATTGGGGAATGTGACAGAGCTCGCCTGGCTAGGAATTCAGCACTCCCTTAGTTGTCATTTGTAAACTCTAACTTCTATGAAAATACCCAACAAATATCTGAACATTTTTATAAACCCTATATACATGCCCTGGAGAACTCCCTCCCAACCATGTGCCCCCATTAACAACACTCCACACCAGTGTTCCTCTTTTGCCATAGTTCAACTCCTCTGTGGTCCAAAACTTCTTCAAAAATGAAGCCTAATATATTGCCAAATTCAATTAGTAGGAAAATGCAATAGTAATGGTACATTTAAAGATGTCTTTTAAAATGCCTTGGTACTTCAGGTATTGAACTAGGAACTTAACTGGTCTAAATGTTTTTATATAGTAAACAATGCTACAGGGTAAATACAGTGTCTGAAACACTGCATATTCTGACAAGAGGGGAATATAGAGAAACCTCAAAATCTTTGGGTTTGTTCTCATTCAGCAAGTACAATGCATACCTTCCAGAATTTTCAAGGATTTTGGAGACACGGTTATATTCTTGCATGAAATTTGTAATCTTGCAAGAGATTAAACTCTGACTACAGGCTGAGAGAAAGTAATTGCAATATTGCATTAAAAAGAAGAGTGTTGCTGAAATGCCCTCCTTTAGAGAAATGTTAATTCCGAAACTAACTTCACTTTTTTAGGGTTATTGCAACTGAAGTTGCGACAATGAGAAGAAATCCCATTCTTGTAGACAGTTCCTCTTAAGAAAGTTTCATACTGTAGATAATGTTTTCCAGTATGACCAAAGAGAATGTTCATTTTACTGTCTCAAAATTTACTTTAAGTTATTTCTAGTGCTTTCCATTGTCAAAGAAATTAACTAATCTAATATCAACTATTTAAATAAGCCTACTGGGATTAAGTTGATTTTAAAACAATTTGTCAATATGAACCTTCCTTTATAAGCTATCACCCCTTAATGTGCTCACATTTCTCATTTTTGTCTAATTACAGACTTGGAAATGGATAGTAGGTCCCATGTTCCTGTATCTCTGTGAGAGGCTGGTCCGGTTTTGGAGATCTCAACAGAAAGTAGTCATCACAAAGGTATTGGTCGGTTTAGGGATTACTAGCTAACTACATCATGGATGGGTCTACCCAAGTGACCGTTATCATTGGTCCTAGCTCTCTTTCACCCAGTTTCTTTTGCTTAAACTCATAGCAGAGAGCAGACCAACAATTTTTTTCAATGTACTTAGCTTGATAATAAAATGGTTATTTAGGGCTTTTTTACTGGGAAAACTAGAAGTTACCATTCTCTTCTGTAAAATGAAGCCAAGTACTTTGTGCTCATGAAAATGTATGCAGGTTGTGTGGGTGCATGGGTTTGAGTAGAGAGGAGGGGCATAAAAAGATTATATGGTTAGTTGAAAGAAGGAGCGGAAAAGGGAGGAGTTCAATAGAACATAAATTGACCCTTAAAATATTAGATGACAAAAGAAACAAGGAACCAAGGGCAGATATCGTGGAGGCTGAGATAGTTTTTGCAGGTTCCCTTTACTTCCTTTTCTGCACCTGCTGTGTAATCATGGACTATCAGAGTTGAAGGACCCATATCAAAAAAACTAGTATCTAAGCTGCATCTAGAATTGGGTCTCCTAACTCCAAATCTAGATGCTATGTTGTTTCTCATCACAAATAAATGAATAGATAGCAAAATAAATAAATGTAATTGAAAACTCCTTATTATAGGCTCAGGAAACACCAGGTAGGACTTTTTTTACCGACTCAAATTTAATTCTAATTCAACTCAGTCCAAAAATATTTACCAAAAGCCTACTATGGGTTATTTTTGCAAAACATACAAATTATTCCTGCCTCCATTTTAGCTTTTCTCCCTTAGCATCTATAGATGGTCACATTAAAGTCAGCCAGTTGGTATAGAAAGTCTTGAAATATAGGAAGCCACAATAGTTCTCTTTTTTATGATATTTATATTGTGTTATAAGAGAAATCCCACAGATCAGCAAAACGGGATGCCACAAAGTTTCCCTTACTAGACTAGAGCTTACTGAAACAGACAAGCATTTCCCTAAACATGCTTCTAAGAAAATCTTGTTTTTTTCTGTGACGAAATATCATTTTCATCTCAATATAAACAAATACAAGAAACAAGGTGTTATCAAAAAGTATTCCAACAAGAATGTTGTGCACTAATATAACTATTTAGTTATATTTTTAATTATTTAGTTAAATCCAAAATTGCAATATGTAAAAATTATTACACCACACAAAATTGCGTCATGATCAACATAATTTTCAACAGGATTTTCACAATTTTTTATTTCATTTTCAAAATGAGGCTTTACAACTCCTCCTTTCAGAGCAGAAGGGAAATTAGTTACAACTTTATCAGACACATTTAAACTACGAATTCTGAAGATGTTTGGCAATTTTTATTAAAAGGGTTTCACATCTCCCACTCCCTCCTACCCTGAAGAAAAGCCAAGCAATATCTATCAGTATTAAGAAGCTGTTATTCGATATGATGTGGGGCATTTTCAGGACTTGGAGTTGTCCTGGGTGGTACTGCAGGGACAGACATTGTATGTCCTGCCATGGCCCACTGGGTGGACTGGGGAAGAGTGTAAACCACAAATAAACCACTATCCATGCGGTGCAGCAGTGCTCCAAAATGTATTCACCAAATGCAACGAATGTCCCATGATGATGAAAGAGGTTGTTGATGTGGGAGAAGTGGGGTGAGGGGGGGTCGGGGGTATATGGGGACCTCTTATATTTTTTTAATGTAACATTTAAAAAAATAGAAAAAAAAGAAGCTGTTATTTTGTTTCTGTTGATTTTTCCTCTCTTTCAGTTCCTCTAGGTTTGTCTTTAGTTATACGTGTAAGTCCTTCTAGGGGTCACAGGAGTCATCAAAAACAGTGTATTACTTTCTGTATTGCAATGAGAGCTCTCTATTGTATTCTATTTTTACAAATTATTTATCCATTTTCCAATTGATGGACATTTGGATTGTTCCCAGTGTTTTTGCTATTATAGACAAAGTGGTATGAAACTTTCAGGTACGTGGAGAATGATTATGGGAATGAGTAGTTAGGACTGGTTTTGGGGAGAGATGGATGATGTACTCTCCTTGTAGGGAGAAATGTAGACTCAAAGTATGGAGTTAGGCAAGCTCAATGTGTAGTTCATGGCAAAGATAGACCAGCAAGGTTAGTTTTGGATGGGGTGATGCTGCTATATAACTAGACAATGGATCTCTTTTTTTCCTTCTGGAGAGCTGCTAAGCCATGCTTAAGACCTTCACTCATTCCCTAAGGGAAAACAGCCCTTGCTTTCCCTTGATTTCTACCTACCTTGATTTCTTGAAGAAGGGAAAACATCACAATAGGCTGAAATATTAAATTGTATTCCCTGGAAAAAAATTCTAAGAGAGAGAATGGTGTGAAGGAGATTTATTAGGGCATTTTCTTAGGAGGTGAACATATAAAGGAAGTAAGAAATATGGGTGGAGGAGAGGAAGAAACTGGCCTGCAATGTGGTTGCAACTGGGGCCTTACCTGATTGTATGGAGAATGCTGGAGTTGAGATGGCCCCTCAGAATTGTCCCAAATTTAGGAGAGGGGAACCAGCCTTTGTATCCCAGCATCAACCCAGCACTGGCCATGGGCTCCAGTCAAGGGCAATTCCAAGTGAGAGACGTATGTGCTAGAAGAACTGCTCTGTTAGCTCTGAAGAAGGGACCTGGATGGAGCATCTTAGCTCAGCCTTCTTATCCATATAGATGCAGACAAAGGCAAGTATTTGGGAAAAGTGTGATTTCCAGGGACACGTTTTGTTCCATAGGTGGTCACTCACCCTTTCAAAACCATTGAGCTACAGATGAAGAAGAAAGGATTCAAGATGGAAGTGGGACAATATATTTTTGTCAAGTGCCCCAAGGTGTCCAAGCTGGAGTGGCACCCCTTCACACTGACCTCTGCCCCTGAAGAAGACTTCTTTAGCATCCATATCCGTATCGTTGGCGACTGGACTGAGGGGCTGTTCAACGCTTGTGGCTGTGATAAGCAGGAATTTCAAGATGCCTGGAAATTACCTAAGTGAGTACAAATCACACATTACAAAGGTGTATGAGTTTAGGAAAAATGGCACTAAATAGTTCCTGTATCCCCATCTCTCATTATACTATTTCCTGGGACTCTGAAAGAGCTCACAGGTTCTAAGAAAATCAGTACCTATCTCTGTGTTCCCATTTTATGTGTGCAGTGTGTTTATGCATATTTTTTATAAATCTTATGTGAAATATAAAACATTTGAAACCAATATTAGTAAGGAATAGTCCCAAATTCTTTTAACTATATAAAGGTCAATACCAAGGTATATTAACTTTTCTAACACACAGAATTACAGTGTGATATTCTTAAAGTGATATTTTAAAAATTCAATTGATGCAAGTTCTTTTAGGGTAAGTGCCATATATTATTCACCTTTGCCCCCTCTCCCCACATGCCTACCATGGTGTCAGGCACTACCTGTAGATGCTGAATAAAAGTCTGTTGAATGAATCAATGAATAAATAAGTGGAAATTTGGTATGTTTAACCTACAAGATGTGACTTAGGAAATTCTCATTTCAGTGTTCCATGTAAGCAGGAATTTCAAGTGTGTGGTGCACTGGTCAGAGATTTAGGGGTGTGTGCATGTGAGTGTGGGTTTCTGTGAAAGGTGGGGGGAGGGAGGGAGGGGGAGAGAGACAGAGAGAATGAAAATACACCCATGCTGAGTTATGAGATGTTTTCAATTAGCTAAAAATTGCTCTTCTTACTTTCAACCCCAATGTTGACATTATGTTGGTTATTTAAAAGCTATTTCATAGAAGAAGTCCTGTAGATACAAGGTCCCAGTTTGAATTGATTTATTTCCCATGGCCAGTAATGATTTGCCCTTCATTCCACTCCAAAGAGTAAGATATGCCTGTACTATATTCTCCATTTCCCTCCAGGATAGCCGTTGATGGACCCTTTGGCACAGCCAGTGAAGATGTGTTCAGCTACGAGGTGGTGATGTTAGTGGGAGCAGGGATTGGTGTCACGCCCTTTGCATCCATTCTCAAGTCAGTCTGGTACAAATATTGCAATAACGCCACCGATCTGAGACTCAAAAAGGTAGGTTCCTTGCTTTGGTGGAGGGCCTAGAGCAGCTGTCACACTAGCCCAAATGAGGTCTGAAAGAACCTTCATGGCTGAGGGTGGCAGAGTCCATGGGATATGAAGAAAAGTTCTGGATGATTTCATAGAGGCAAGCTACTCTTAAAAGGTCTATTCGATATATTCTTTTCTAATATTTTTGACATGTTTACATATTTTTAGAGAGTCATATTTATTGACTATGTACAATTTCATATCCTTCTTCACGTATTATAATAAACATTTTTCTGTTTCATCACAGGTTTCATTATGACCATTTATAATGATTTCATAAGATTCCATTGAGAGGATATAAAATAATTTTTCTATGATCCTATGTTAGCTGTTGAGATTGATTCAATTTCCAATCCCCCAATACCATTTGGGAGGGTAGAGAACATGCGCTTTTATGAAACTGCTTTTTTGTGGATATCTCCTCAAGATAAATTCCCAGGGGATTTTTGTCACATGAAATTTTGGTTTCGTTGCCTGATAAAGGGCATCCTTAATAAACCTTGAGTCCTTCTAATAATTGTAAGGATAAACTGGAATATAGAAATTGAGCTTATCTTAACTTTTCATTTTCACCTTTTACCACTTTTCTATGTCAAGGAGTGGAGTGTAGAACTATTTTGTTTCCTAGGAGCTCATGAATGTCCAGTTATATGAGGTGGAATAGGAATCTTGTGTCTAGAATGACCTTTCTGAGAGGTGGTACAAAGGAAGCCAGGGATTCTGGGAAAGCAAGAGCAGATCCAGAGTGAAAGTGGGTGGTGCCAGTGGTGTTTTCTTAAGCTATATATTTCCAAGGCCAAGTTATTTATTTACTTCCCTGCCAGTTTGGAGGCCAGAGGAGGTTCATGTGAGCTAGTCTATGAAACGTCCCAAACTTTCTGAAAACCTGTGCATTTCTAGGCCTTCTGGGCAGCAGGAGAAAGGTTGGGGTGAGCATAGAATTCATGTCGGTGCTGATAGGGTCTTCCCATATATGATCTACTTCATGACCCATCCCTCATTTAGATATACTTCTACTGGCTGTGCCGGGACACGCATGCCTTTGAGTGGTTTGCGGACCTGCTGCAGCTGCTGGAGACCCAGATGCAGGAGAGGAACAATGCTGGCTTCCTCAGCTACAACATCTACCTCACCGGCTGGGATGAGTCTCAGGTGAGGATAAGATGCCACATCTCAGATCTTTCCCATACTGCTCAGGGCTTACTGACTTCTCCTGGGTGTGTTTTTTTAACTGTTTTTTCCACGGACGGCTGTTAGCTTTCAGCGACGGACCTCATTCGCTTTCTCTCAATATCTCTGCATGTTTAGTTGGTTGAGGCTATATTTAAAGTTGATATCTGTTCTTCCGTCTCCCCACCATCAGCAGCCACTGTATGGAGGCATTTTCAGGATTTGGAGTTGTCCTGGGTGGATGCTGGACGTTGTGTGTCCTGCCGTGGCCCACTGGGTGGACTGGGGGAGAGTGTGGACTACAATGTGGACCACTGTCCATGTGGTGCAGCGGTGCTCCAGAATGTATTCACCAGGTGCAGTGGATGTGCCGCAGTGATGGAAGAGGTTGTTGATGTGGGAGGGGTGGGGTGGGTGGGGTGGGGGGTATATGGGGACCTCATATTTTTTAATGTAACATTTAAAAGAAAATAAAGAAGGAAAAAAGGCCAATCTTCACACACAAAAAAACAAAACAACAACAACAACAAAGTTGATATCTGTAGACAGATCAAAGCTAAGGCACCTACGAGGGGATAAAGGCCATGATTTTTACCTTAGTAGAAAAATGTCCCTACCAGAAATCTCTAACCAGGTGGGCAAGAAGATCCACTGAGTTATGAGGGAAAAAATATTAGATCTCTCTCTCTCTTCTTTCCGTGTATGTATACATATATGTGTGTGCATGCATATGTGTTTTTCTTTAGTTTAATATTTTATGCATAGTTTATAATGTATATAGTACATTTAATAAGTAAAGTAACTGTTAATATAGATTAAGTATGTACTATGTGCCAAGTACTGTTCTTAATGTTTACATAGATTATCTGATTTAATTCTTGCTACAACCCTACAAGGTAAGTAATACTATTATCCACATTTTATACATGACGTTGTCAAGGCCTAGAAGAGATTAGGTCATTTTCCCAAGAGCATCCAACTAATAAGTTGTCGAGTCAGAATGCTCTAGAGTCCATGCTTTTAGCAACTCCCACTAGTCCATACTTATCACTTGTAAATAGATAATAAATAAACAAATATATATATACATAAATGAAGGTGATTATATATATACATATATGTATGTATGCATAGTACAGATAAACATGTGCTAAGTGTACTTTCAAAAGTGTTTGGAGACCACTGCTCTCATCATGTAAGCCAGGGGTTCTCAACCAGGGGCAAATTTGCTCCCCGACCCCCACCCACACCTCACTGGACATTTGGCAATATCTAGAGACATTCTTGGTTGTCACAACTAGGGGAGGGACATCTAGTGGACAGAGGCTAGGGATGCTGCTAAACACCCTGTAACACACAAGACACCCCCACTAGAAAGAATTATCCGGTCCCAAATGTCAAAAGTGTTGAGGTTGAGAAACCCTGAAACAAGTGAATGATTCCTAGTGGAGTAATATCTTTTTGAGTAAGCAAGCATTAATGATTTGACCTGGAAGCAACATAAATTGTCACCCTGAGTGAGGAGCTAAGGTAAGAGAACCTTCCTGGTTCCTGCCCAGTGTCTCAGCTGGCCCTACCCAGGCCTTGGCTCTTCAAACCTGGGCATCTTTCTTGTGCACTTTGTAGTCATGAAGACTGACATCTTGTTTGGGTTTTGGAATATTGTTTATCATAGATTTTCCAAGTCTTAGAGGAGTCTTGTAGAAAATGTAGAGCCAGAGACATGTGAACATGAGACTAGCTGGTCTAGAAAAAGTGCGATTTAAAAACAAACCACAACAAAACAAAAGCTTTGATAAAAATAAAACCCAGGAATAACTTTTCTACAATATAAAAATTGCTTTAAAGCTTTGTTTATATATATATATATATATATATATATATATATACACACACACACACATGCATGCATATAGTATATAAAATAAATATATATATTTTAAAACAAGGCATTTTTCTTAAATGGTAAATTTATTTACATTGAAAAAATAATTATTATTTTGCCTTGTAAAACTGGTTACTATAGAACTCTTCAACCAGAATAAACACATTTCTTAATCTACTCCATCCCCATCATCAATCCCTTGCACAGTGAACTTAAAATCTGATTTAAAATTTGAAACCAAATTTAATTGAGCACGTTTTATGAAAAGTATCTGGAGTTCAAAATGAGGACCCCTTAAGATTGGCAGCGGAAAAACAAACGTGAGTAAACATACACACACACACTCACACACACACAAGGATAAGATATAGGCTTTATTTAATGTTCATTATGTAACCAAAGTGCATTAATCTATGACTGTTTTAGGTCCTAATGGTTATCCTAAAGGAATGGGAATATAGAAAGTCAGATGTAGAGCAGAGAGAGAAATGTAGGCAGAGATTTTAAATCCTAGTCACACTTCAAAGCCTAATTCAAATGATGCCCCTATGAAACCTTCTTATGTTCCCACTTCATCTCCCTTCTTTGTTCTCATTGGGATGTGTGAGCTCTTTCATAGCACTTGTCAAGCTCTACAGATAGGATTATTCATTATTCAAGATCTCCCCTTCTACACTGTAAGTTACTTAAGAGAGGCCCAGTTTGTTCATCTTATTTTTAAAACATTTTTTTATTATTTATCTTTATTAAACATTTTTTATTATTTATCTTTATTATCTTTATATAGTTTACATAGCATACAGATCATCCACTTAGGGTTTACAATTCATTGGCTTTTAGTCTCTTCACAGAGTTGTGCTTCCTTCAACGATCTATAATAGAACATTTTCTTTACCTGAAAAAGAAATACTGGGCACACATTAGCTGTCACTCTCCATTTGCCTCCCACTTCCCCAGCCCTAAGTAAGCACTAACCTACTTGTTATCTCCATAAAATTGCAGAATAAGCATGAGAACATTTCTTATAAATGGAATCATGCAATGTACAGTCTTTTGTGATTGGCTTCTTTCACTTAGCATAATGATTTTAAGGTTCACCCATGTTGTAGCATGGATGGGTACTTCATTTATTTTATGGCTGAATAACATTCAGTTGTAAGGATATATCACATTTTACTTATCCATTCATCAGTTGATGGACATGTAGGTTGTTTTCACTTTTTGGCTATTGTGAATAATGCTGCTCTGAGTGTGCATCTACAAATTTTTGTGTGGATGTATGTTTTCATGTCTCTTAGGTAAATACCTAGGAGTGCAATTGAAGGATCAGATGGTAACTCTGTTTTAACCATTTGGGGAACTGACAGACTGATTCTTCTTTCTTTACCTTCCAGCCTCCAACATGGTGCCTTGCCCCCAATACTTTGATTTTGCCAGAAAAAAAAATCTCATGCAAAGTGAGAGTTTGTCTTGTGAGATATTTTAAATGTCTCTGTGTATTTTTACAGCATATATCTTTTTTGTGACTTACCATCCTCTCCTGCAGGCCGATCACTTTGCTGTGCACCATGATGAGGAGAAAGACGTGATCACAGGCTTGAAACAAAAGACTTTGTATGGCCGGCCCAACTGGGATAATGAGTTCAAGACTATTGCAAGTCAGCACCCAAAGTAAGCCTCTCCCCCAGAAGGTGTTCTTGAGACTTGTGATTTGCCTAAAACAGCAGCTCCTTAATCTGACTAGATTTGTGTGTTCTAGAAACTAAAATACTCAGATTTCTATGTAGGGGTTGATTTTATACCCAATAAAAGGTTCCAGATAGTTTTGGATTTAAGAGGGAGTCTTTAAATCATATAAGAATTACCTGGGGAGCTATTAAAAACAAAGACTCCCAGGACCTCACCCCAGACTTATTGAACCCTGCTCCTTCCAATAGGGCCATAGCTCAAGTCTTTACCTCAGTCTCCTAAATTTAACTAGTATATCTACTTTTTAAAAGTAATTCAATAAAATTTATACTTATTATTAAGGAAACACTTCTTTACTTTCAGTGATAGCTTTTGGGTCTAAACTAATAAGTTGACTGAGTTACCAGGAGCCTTATGTGCCTCACTAAAGCTTTAGTTAGCATGAAACTTTGAGGGGATCTTCTGTCTTGTGAGAACACATGCTAAACTCAAGAAATCACCATAATTATACCCTCTTTAGATCAGTGTTTCTTAAACTTTGATGAGACTATGAAATCATCTGGAGATTTTGTTAGCATGAATATTCTGATACAGTAGGTCTCAGATGGGGCCTGAGAATCTGCATTTCTATCTGGCTGAGGCCGAGACTCTGGTCTGGAACTTGAGGAACAAGGTTTAAGACTCTAAAATTTAGGTGGATGGAGCCACACCAAGCTCTTGACATAATTGCACTACCTGAAGCAAGTTTGTTCCTGATTTCAAGGTGCCAGAGAGGTTTTTAGGGCACAGAGTTCTGCAGGGAAGCAGTCCAGAGACACAAATTCACCAACATTGTTTGTGACACAAGTTTCCATAATCCATGCTTGGATGTCACTGTCCAGGGCAATCAACTCCCCTTTGAGTCATACAGCTGCCCACACAAATGGGTCAGAGCCACCCTTCCACAGAGTAGTCTGTACACTTTGTCATTTTTGGGAGGGACAAAGGCACAGAGGGACTCTGCCCTGGGGCCTGCAATAGGAAATTTCCCCCGCCTGCATTGTCGCAATATCCAAGGCCTGTCTATCACATACCAAAGGCTAAAACTATCTTTTTTTCTTTCTTTCTCCAAAGTACCAGAATAGGAGTTTTCCTTTGCGGACCTGAATCCTTGGCTGAAACGCTCAATAAACAGAGCATCTCCAACTCCGAGTCTGGCCCTAGGGGAGTGCATTTCATTTTCAACAAGGAAAACTTCTAACTCGTCTCTTCCATGAGGAAATAAACGTGGGTTATGCTGCCAAATATCCAAATCATGCTAGTTAAGGCCCTTTCTAAAAAGGAGAGAAAGAAATGATAATATGATGTTTTTCCCTCTAAGGAATCATACAGCGATAACTTACATCTGTATGACTTTTTACAGTTTCCAGAGCACTTTTGTAAACATTATTTCAGTTTTTCCTTACAGTAATGTCATAAGGAAGTTAGGGCAGGGGTTTTTGGACTCAGTTTTAGGATAAAGAAATGGAGGCTCAAAATGTTTAAGTAACATCCTGGATTATGAAGTTGAAAGCAGATCTCAGCCATTTGACTGCAGGTTTGGTAGTCTTTCCACAATACCAGGCTGCCTTAAAATAGATTCATATAACCCAGAAAGGAAGAAGTAAATCAGGGGATTGCTATTCATTTTTCACTTTGTGTCATCTTTGTTATCATCATTATTGTCATTTTAAGGGACATTTTCCAGGTAGTTTGGAGCTGATATATGCTGAGACTGATTCAACACCTAATAGCGACAGGTTTGAAATCTAAGCATACTCCAGTTTTCATGACAGCAGCCTGAGTCAGAGATTCTTCCTAAAAGAGTATTAGGCTGATTGGAGTTAAAATAATACATAGGATTTACCATGGTGAGTGACAGAAAGTGGATACTCAATGAAAGTTTGTTGAATGAATGAATGAAAGGACTTTGTGAGCTACACAATGCCAAGGGTAGCATTATTTTAAAATCTTAAACAGAATTATCACAAGAAAGAACTTGGGTTATATTTATAGACTAAAGGAATCGGATTCTCCTGAGGGTAGAGAACATGCTAAAGATCTAACCAATAGGATGTCCAGGAGGGTCCCTCGCATCCTTATTTGAAACTTGAAGGAAAGGGAGATGGAGGCAGAGTCTCCTCTAGTCTTGCCTGTGATAGGAAAGAAGATAAGACTCATTTACTGTCTGCAAGTCCAGCCAGTCCTCGTGAATTTGAAATTAAGAATTATGATAAATGTGTATCTGATTTGCCTACCTGCCTTGAATAGCATCCACCCCTTGTCTTACATGCGCACACCAACAAATCCTGGCTAAAGGTTTATTATTTTCTCATTATAATCAATATCCTTAAGTTTACATTCTACAAACTAAAATTCTCATCTTACTGTGTAAGTACTGAATTCACAACCAATAGAATATTCTGGATATTTATAAGTTCAAGAAAGTGTCTCTAAATCACTGCTAGTGTGGCAAGAAGCAGTGTTTTTTTTCTTAGAACTGCCCCATTTCTGGGAACTAGAAACAACTTTATTTACCCCACCCTCTGGAGCCTCAGATAATAGAACTATTTGACTTTGGTAAAGAGGAAGAAAAAGAAAGCAGGGGGAAGGGTAGATGACTGCATTAGGAGGAAAGGAAGAGAAAAGGGGAAAAGAGTAGAAGGAGAAGGAAAGAAAGCAAAAAAGATGAAAGGAAAGGTAGGGGATCTCATTTCGGTTACTTTCTGACTCAGATTTCTTAAAGCTTCGAATATATTTAATGTCATTGAAAGATGCATACACTTACACATTTTATTTTGATTACATATGGGATTGCAACTTTTATATTCAATATTGTGTTCACAAATTTTGGCACTGAGTGGGCATATTCAGGGTACTGGAATGAACTAGTAAGAGCTCAGCTTTAGGGGGGGATACTGCCCTTCCTTTAGGCTCCCAAGATCCCAAGGGCACGGAGGGTCAGTTCTGGAAAGTTAGATCTGATGTGAGAAACTTCCTCCCCAAAACATCCTGGTAAGGTTTCTGCTTAAAGCAGCCTAGGTCCAGCGTGGTTAGCTCACACCGCAGGTATCAGTCCATTCATTCAACAAATATTTATTGTTCTATTAGTATGGGTCAGGCTTTGTGTTCTTAGTTTCGAGTCTTTATACATAAGTGTGAGCAGGAGAGGAAAACTCGGATATAAGAAAGCTGAGAAACTTGGCTCTGACCTACATGGCATATGTAAAATCAGCTCCATTTGTTGCTCTGAGAATGCTATCCTGTTGGTGAGACAAAAAGTGAGGGAAAAGATCTTGTCACTATGAGAGCTTCCTTCTTCATTCTCCTCCCTAGCTGCCAGCCAGCTTTTGCATTTTAGCATTTTGTAAAGATAAGAGGAAAACAATGAAGCATTGCTTCTGATCTCAAGGCTTTGAAGGCTTTTTTTTTTTTTTTTTACTTTTGCTTTTGCTTTTGCAATATTGTGCTTAATGAAATTCGAATATTTGGGAGTATTGCATGTAAATGGTTTGGGGGAAGGTCCCAGGAGATAATTCCCTGGAAGAGCTATTAAAACTGCTTAACTATTAAAATCAATGAGCTGTCTCTGTGTCTGTTATTGATCTTCTTTCAACAGTTAAGTCAGCTAGTCAAGGTTTTCTCTGCCCCAGTGGAGTTGAGGTTCTCTACACTTCTGTGTCTGACATGCGAAACAATGCACAGTTTATGGATTGTGAAGGGAAAACTAAATACCTAATTTTGGGCTCCTGTTCTTGTGATCCTCACAGCACTGACGTAAGAAACAAGGGAGTATCACTTTATAGTTGTAGACAGAATTTCAAAGGAAAAGAAGCGCCAGTGTAAGACTTTTTTCTTCATTTCCACTACCTTTTTAGGTTCTGACTTTGCAATTAGGTGTCAACAAATCAGATTGTGGATGTATATGCATATGGCCCTGAATTGGCTGTTGTTCTAAATGAGTCAATTCCCACTGCCTAGGAAATGGATAGGGATGTGGACATGATATATTCCTGTGGGAGTCAGCAGGGACTGGCATGGGGGGAATGAACTTGACCTAAAACAAGTGACAATGAGAGAAATAGCTAACATTTAGTAAACACCTCCTACTGTGCCGAGCATTTTACATACACTTCTGCTAGTCTCTCCACTACAGCACAAGTAACCATTTTTATCCCAATTTTGTTGATAAGAAAACTGAGACTGAGAGCCAAATAGGCAAAGGCCCCACAACTAGTGGGCGAATAAGCCAACATTAAATCCATGTCTTTCTGGGAACAAAACCCAATGTCTTTTTACTACACTAGCAGATTAGAAAAGGTAGAAGTAACCAAGGGTATTTTTAAAATAATATACTTTATAAAATTTTTAAAAAGATACTTAGATTACACAAAAGTTACATAAAAAATATAGGGGACTCCCATATGTCCCACTCCTTACCCCTTGCACATTTTCCCACATTAGCAACATTCTTCATTAGTGTGGTACATTAATTACAATTGAGGAACACATTTTGGAGCATTGCCACTAAGCATGGATTGATTATAGTTTACATTGTAGTTTACACTCTCTCCTGCACAATTTTGTAAATTATTACAAATATATAATGACATTGTTGTTGCAATGTTGTTCAGGACAATTCCTAAGTCTGGAAGATGCTCCCATATTACACCTATTTTTCTCTCTCCTTCCCCTCAGAACCTCCAGTGGCCACTACTTCCACATCAATAATAACAGTTCTTCCACTATTAGAATCAAAGTAAGTCTGTAGTAGGATACCAGTAAGTCTACTCTAGTCCATCATTCATTCCCCAATCTTGAGGATTCTGGGTATTTTTAAGTTATTGCACTAAGCAGAGGGTAGGCGCTAAGAATAGCTGGGTAAAAGTCATGGTATAAATCTCTAGTTTATGCCATCTAAGTATCTTGGTATCTTAGATGATAAACACTGGTGTTTGAGTTTTGTCAGTTTGTCAGTTTTGTCATTCCTAAAGCAATGGGTTGGCTTAAGTAATGAGAATTTATTGGCTAATGGTTTTGAGGTTAGGAGAAGTCCAAATCAAGGCGTCAGCAAAGTGCTCCTTCCTTCCCCAAACACTGTCCTTGTGGGTCTGACTTTTGACTCTGGCTTTTTTCTCTGTCTGTAAACTTCTCTATAAGGCCTTCAATACTAGGATTAAGGGAAGTGGATGTGGCTCAAGCAATTGGGCTCCCGTCTACCATATAGGAGGTCCAGGATTCAATACCCAGGGCCTCCTGGTAAAAGGGAAGTTGGCCCGTGTGGCGAGATGGCTGATGGGGAGTGCTGGTCCACGCAGAGTGCTGCCCCTCTCAGGAGTGCTGCTGGCCCACGTGGAGAGCTGATGCAGCAAGATGATGCAACAAAAAGAGACACAGAGGACAGACAATAAGAGACACAGCATACCAGGGAGCTGAGGTGGCGCAAGAGAATGAGCACCTCTCTCCCACTCCAGAAGGTCCCAGGATTGGTTCCCAGAATCACCTAATGAGAATACAAACAGACACAGAAGAACACACAGTGAATGAACACAGAGAGCAGACAATGGAGGGAAGGGGGAGAAATAAACAAATCTTTAAAAATAATAATAATAATAGGATTAAGATCCATACTGAGCCACGCCTTATCTGAAGTAACCTCATTAAAATGTCCTATTTACAAGGGTTCACACCCACAGGAATTGATTAAGTTTAAGAACATGTTTTTCTGGAGTACATAGCTCCAAACCATCATACCTAGTTAACTTGATTCATGCTAATTTTTACTTTTAAATTAAGAGAAAATATCAAAAAATAGATTTATTTTGCTTGGAGAAAAGAAGGCTCTGGGGTGACTCAATATTTCTCAAATATATTTTATAAGAAAAAAACATTTCTGTCTGCCAGGGAATGGTCAGTTATTGTCCATGTTTAGTATATGTATGTATATGTATACAATTTCTCAACTGTAAATTGGTTGGGAAAAAAATTGTTGACAGAAGCTTGGGACTCTGGCCACTAGAGATTTCTAAGAGTTGGACAAAAGATCAACCAGATGGCCTGTGTTTCTGTCAAGACTATAGTCTTTATTATCCTGTGTGATGGAGGTAGTTTAAGTGATTGAATACTCCAGTTAATAATTATCACAAGTATATAAGTAATTTTCAAGGAATTAAGATACTGTAAAGTATAGAAGAAACAAGATCCCGATATCCACTGTTTTATGAATAATAGGAAGTACTAGGAAAGGTTGTACACAAGTAGAGGCCACTGTGATTTTATTTTCTGGATCTTACTTTAAGGACCTGAAGAATCTGCCTATTTGACTTTTAGAAACAACTCAAACTATTATATTCTAAAACTGCATTCTTTACAGGAGATTGCCCCAAATATAGCACATTAAGTTTATATAAAAACATTACATTGAAAAGGTCTTCACAAATCTTAAAATTACATTAGATGGAACAGATGTGGCTCAAGTGGTTGAGCTCCTGCTTCACATATAGGAGGTCCTGGGTTTGGTTCCTGATGCCTCCTAAAAACAAACAAACAAAAAAACAAACAACAAGCAAATCAAATGAAAAACCAACTCAGGGGAGCCAATGTGGCTCAATGGTTGAGTGCTGGCTTCCCACATAGGAGGTCCTGGGTTCAATTCCTGGCCTAGTAACTAAAAAAAAATTACATTAGAATATTTAGTAATCTCCAAGTGTACCATTTTGTTATATCACTTCATTGCTAAACATTGCTTCCCCTTTTTAGTCATGCAGTTCCCAATTAAGTAACAAAAACATCACTAATCCACCCACTCTTATGGAAAAAGCTAAACATCACTCTTTTGTGTCAGATGGGGACAAATCAGGACATAAAGAATACATCACCTTTGTTCTTTCCAAGAGGTACCAGCACTTTTCAGAGATCCTTGTGTTGGCTGATAAAAACTCACACTAGCTAAACAACTTCCAGGTATAGCTAACGTGCCTGTATTGGCTGAAAACTACCAGTGTGTATTACTGATATGGCAATTATTCCAGACTAAGTTGTTGAAAGTCAGCAGAGCTATCTGATCATCCTATTTTCCAGTGTGGAACTCTATCACCCAGGGCTGTAACACCACACTCGGGTGTCTCTGCTGTCACCTTGGTGCTGCATTCATTACACAGGGTTTCATTCTACTGGGGTTAATGTGCCTGTGACCTCTACTGAGATCAAAGGCAACAGCAAGTTTGAACAGGTGCAATGTACAAAAGGAGGAGAATGAAAAGCGGCCTTTAAGAATATGGGTTTTTGCAATTTTTTTTCCTTTCTGGAAAATAGTCAGCAAACTGTACTTTCTATTTTGTATGTTTAAAATTGCCCTTTGAGAAATGATTAGAGTGAATACTTTTTTCCTTGCTTTTAAAAAAGTAAATAATGTTTAAATTCATTGCACAATGGCTCCAACTTTCCACTACTCTCTGTATGCACATCCTCTGCAGTGTGACTTTTCAGCTCCTTCCATCACGAGGAGGATTCTATTTGACCGACCCTTCAGTCTGGGCTGTTCTTATAACTTGCACTGGCCAATGGAATGTGGCAGAAGTGATGTGTGAGTTCCAGAGTCTAGGCCTCGAGAGACCCAGCAGGATAAAGACCCTGTTCTCTCTTTGCTCCTCTGCCTTTTCCCTGAGGGTATGCCCAGGCTGGCCCGCTGCAGGATAAAACATGTGGAGCAGAGCTGAGTCAGGCTAGCAGGCCCAGCCAAGTTGCCAAACATGTGAGAGCATTCCCAGCCAAGACTAGCAAAGCTGCCTAGCTCGCCCACAGCTGACTGCGGATATAAAAGAGAGCCCAGCTGAGCCCAGCTCAGGTCTCCAGCTCCACCCAGCTGACTCTAGGGAAATGAGAAATACTCAATGGCTGATATTTTAAGACACTAAATTTGGGGGCAGTTTGTTATCCACAAATGGTACTGATAAAACTGGTATCAAAAATTGATGAAAGAAATGGAGCAGCCCAGGCTAGAGCTTTGCAGAAACTATATGCATGCCTACACAAATAGCAGACTCTTCTGGGGATTGTCATAAAGAACATATTTACTTTTCTATGAGGAAAACACTATATCCCCTGAATTGTCACAACTTATGTGGAATCGTACTTATCTTGAAAATCCCTGGGCTCTTAGAAAGTACAGTGGTTCATTTTAAACAATTCTATTCCATGTAGAAAAAAACCTATCTGGCAATTGCACTATCTGCAACAGAAGTAAAAACTGTGAGAGATGGTGGGAGGAAGTATCTGAAAAGCCATAAAAGAATTACTAAAATCCAAAGATAGTAGTTTAATCTATAGCAAAACCCATCGGGAATTTACACAGGGCTTTTGTATACTTGCCACAATTAGTTAATGGGTCTTGGTTCCAAACTCATAGTTGATGAGACGTTGCAAATTAGGAGAAGAGAGCAAGACTGCTATAACAGCAGCAAGTTATATCTGAGAACCTAAAGAAAGAGCAAAGAAAAGAAACATCAAGAGGCAGACTCAAAAACTCAGAAGCATAGTAGTCTGGGTTTGGTGTAAGGTAAAAGAACATCATTGTACTATATGTTTTCATTCATTCATTTGCATCCTTGTTCAACAGATGCTATATATACTGAGTTTTTTCTCTCGTCAGTGTACTGGCCAGAACCAAAAGGGGCCAGAGTATTAATTAAAGCTTACAATTTGGCACAAACTTGGGTGTAATGACAGTGACGTTTTTAACATTCCATTCACAAAAGGGTTAAACCATGTTACATCAGCTGAAATTGTCATGCAAAACTGATACAGTCTTTTTTTCTACATTTAAGGGGAAATCCTCAGTTATCTGGAAAGTGCAACCATTGAGAATAACACATTCCATCAGGTTTCCAGAAGGCTTCCGTTTCATACTCTTAGTACATATATATATATATATATATATATATATATATATATATATATATCCATTTCCAGTGCAGAAACATCCATATTTCTGGGGGAAAGGGAGAGAGAATATGTGTAGATTGTGCCTAAAGAAGGAAAATTCGTTTATAAATTATCTTAAAGTAAAGAACTAATTTGTTTTAATAAGGAGAGAGAAATCAAAATATTTTGGGCATTAAAGGAAGAAAATACTTTATTCTTCTTAAAATAATCCCTCAGATCTGCTGAAATTAAAAACTGCAGAATATACTAACTTTTTTAAAAATTTGCATGCGTTAATGGTGAGTGAAACCTCAGTTATTTTCAGAAATGAGGAAGTCTTGCTCTGTTGAATGTGAGTCTGCTACAGATGTTGTTGGTTGTTTTGAGATGGCAGAGAACCATATGTTCTTCCCTAAGTGAAGATTAAAGTGGCTGAAGAAATCCGAAGCATGCCTAACACTTAGACAAAATTTAAATGAGCCCAGTTGGGTAATCATGAAACCTCCAAGTCACAAGAAAAAGTCAGTTTTAACTACAAAATAAAAATGCAGACACTTCAATTTAAGATTGTAAACTGACCCTAAGCAACTTTTCCTTCTTTCCCTAGACCTTTCCAGGACATTTTAAAAATAATAATGATATAACCCATGCAAAGAGAATAGAAGAAGAACATTAAAGGATAATACATTTCAACAAATTCCTAGAAACCAGATAATCAGTGAAGTGATAATTCATCAATTGAGATGAAGGAAACCAAAACAAGAAGTATATGAGGAAGGAGATATCACTTAGGAAGATGTCTCCTTGTCTTGAAGACTGCTGGGAAGTTTAGGAATATAGAAACAGTAGATATAAAGAAAGGAGGTTAGTTAAAAAAATGGCACTAAAAGCAGCAGAGTCCATCATCGAACAAATGAAAGTTCTGGAAAGAGAGTTGAGAGAAAACAGACCAGGGAAATGTATCAGAAATTATAAGAGAATTTCTCTGAGGTGAAATTTCACAAGTCATCATACTGATAAGACCCACTGAGTAACTAGCACATGGAAAACAAGCTCCCATGTGTCTAGACACATTATTATGAAATTTCATAACACCAAGAATTAAGACGAATTGCAAAAGCCTCCAGAGAGGAAAATTTAAGCCAAACAAAATGTGGTTAAACCACAAAATAGCAAGAATCAAACTGGTTCCAGCCATAGTGGAAGCCAGAATACCATGGACTAAGGCCCTCAAAGTTTTACTGGGAATAATTTTCAACCTAGAATTCTATACTAAGCTGTCTCCCCCCTGGTTCTCTAGAAAGCATAGTTTGAGGCAAAGATTAAAGTGCTTATACTCTTCTTGGGAGCTGTAAGCCCAGGGAGGTGAAAGGGAGTGTGGCAGTTTGAGATAATTTATGAACCCCCAAAAAGATAAGGATTATGTTTGTAAACTGGCCTGTTCCTCTGTGAGTGATACCCTTTGATTGTATTAGATTCAGCAGAGATATCTTTGATTAAATTATGTTGTGATTAGGGCAATTAAGTAGGGTGTAACTTAGGTGAAGTCCCCACCCCCTTGGTGGGTTGATATAAATAGGCACTTACTCAAGAAGACACAGAATAAGATACACAGAAAGAGAGAGAGAGCTCCACAGACACAGAGGAGAGAATTTTGATTCTGCAGGCCCAAGAAGAGAGATGAGCCATTCACCTGGTAGTTTGCAGCTCAGTCCAGAAAGAAACAAGCCCTATGCCGGCCCATAGCTGAGAGAGAGGAAGGCTAAACCCGTGCAGAGATTGCCCGTCATCTTGCTTCAACACATGGCAACTAACTTGGATGAGAAAGTACCTCTTATGGTACCTTGGGATGGACTCTTTATGGCCTTGTAACTGTAAGCTTTTACTCCAAATAAATACCCTTTATAAAAGCTAACAGATTTTTGGTACTTTTTGTCAGCTTCCCTTTGGCTGACTAATATGGTGAAGAAAATGGGAAGTGAGGCAAGGAGAGATGTAAGCATCATCACAATATGAAGCACTGACTACCCCAAATGAGCCACACTCAAGAGGTGAGTGTACTCAGTGCACAGGCCTTCTCTGGAAGGCCTTCAAGAGGAGTCACACCTCTGAGTGGTCCTCAGAAGAGAGAAAGGAGTGGAAATTTATCTTAGTGTATTCCTCTCTTCTGTTTTCCACTGGTTGAGATTCATTCCATGACACTCTAACTCGTCCACACTTCTGGGTCAGGTTCTGTAGTGGGACAGTTCATCAATCTCTGGAAAAAGGGGCAGCCCCATTAAGTTGGGGCTCTGAAGATGAAGGAAAGAATGGAAGCATTCAAGGGAATGTGAGAGGAATCACACAGTTTGTGTCTACTAACTCAGATAAACCCTCAAATGTGAGGCAGAATAAAGACATTTTCAAACTTTCAGTTTTTCTTCTTTATTGAGATATACTGTATGCAAATCAAAGTTTTTTTTTTTTTTAATTTTTTTATTTTTTATTGACTTTGTAATAATATTACATTAAAAATATATATGTGAGGTCCCATTCAACCCCACCCCCCCACCCCCCCTCTCCCCCCCCCCCCAACAACACTCGTTCCCATCATCATGACACATCCATTGGATTTGGTAAGTACATCTTTGGGCACCTCTGCACCTCATATACATTGGTTCACATCATGTCCCATACTCTCCTCTATTCCATCATGTAGGCCCTGTGAGGATTTACAATGTCCGGTGATTACCTCTGAAGCACTAATCATTAAGTGTATAGCTTGATGCATTTTTACATGTGTATACACCCATATAACCGTTAGCCAGATCAAGATGTGAACATTTCCAGAATCAAATTTCCTTCATGTCCCTTCAGTCAATATCCTTACCACCCAGAGGAAACCACTATTCTGACTTCTAATATCATGGATTTATTTTGCCTATTGAACTTCATATAAAGGTATCCTATAGTATGTACTTTTGGGTCTGGCTCCTTTTGCTCAAAAATATTTTGAGATTTGTCTATGCTGTGTGCATCGGCAGTTTGCTCTTTTATTTTATTTTATTTTTATTTTTAAAATTTATTTCTCCCATCTCCCCCCCCCCCAGTTGTCTGCTCTCTGTGTCCATTCGCTGTGTGTTCTTCTGTGACCACTTTTATCCTTATCAGTGGCACCAGGAATCTGTGTTTCTTTTTGTTGCATCATCTTGCTGTGTCAGCTCTCTGTATGTGCGGCACCATTCCTGGGCAGGCTGCACTTTCTTTCACGCTGGGCGGCTCTCCTTATGGGGTGCACTCCTTGCACGTGGGGCGCCCCTACATGGGGGACACCCCTGCATGGCAGGGCACTCCTTGCACGCTTCAGCACTACACATGGGCCAGCTCCACATGGGTCAAGGAGACCCAGGGTTTGAACCGTGGACCTCCCATGTGGTAGGTGGACGCCCTATCCATTGGGCCAAGTCCACTTCCCAGTTTGCTTTTTTTTTATTGCAGTGTAGTCTTTTGTATGACTCCACTGAAATTTATTTATCCATTCTTCCATTGATTAACATTTGCATTGTTTCCAGTTTGGTACTATTATGAATAAAGGTGTTACAAACATCCATGTGTATCTTTTGGAAGACACGTGCACTCATTTATCTTGGGCATATATCTAAGAGTAAGATTTTTAGGTCATAGAATAAACATATAGATACTGCCAAACATTTTTGGAAAGTGGATGTCTCAGGTTATACTCCCACTAGCAACACTATGAAGTTATGGTAGTTAGGACAATATGGTATCAGTGCAAGGATTGAAAAATAAGCAAAATGGAAAATAAGAGTCCAGAAATAGACCCACACATATATGGTTACTGGAATTATAACAAATGTGACACTACAATTAAGTGGGGTGAGGGGGAGAATGGTCTTCCCCATAAATGGTACTGCAGCAATTGTACAACCACATGCAATAATATAAACCTTGACCTTTACCTCATACCACCCACAGAAATTAGAGATCAACCTAGACCTAAGTGTGAAAGGTCAAAAGCAGAATTTCTAGAAGAAAACATAGTAAAAATTATCTTTATGATCTTGGGGGTAGGAAAAGATTTCTTAAACATTATACAAAGAATGCTAACCATAAATGGAAAAAAAGTGATAACTTGGACTTTATAAAATTAAGAACTTTGCTTTGTCAAAAGCTATTAAGAAAATGAAAAGACAAGCCACAGACTAAGAAAAGATACTTGTAATACATATATCCATACAGGATTTATGTCCAGAATATATAAAGAATTCCTACAGATCAATAAAAAAAAGATCATTAAAAACAATTTTAAAAAATTAAAATGGACAAAACATTTGTATAGTCACTTCACAGCAGAAAATATTTAAATGGCCAATGGAAAATGACTTCTAAAAATGCTCTTCATCATCAGTCATCAGTAAATGTAAGTTAAGATGACAAGGAAATACTACCTCATACCCAGAAATATGGCTAAAATTAAGTTTCGGTGTTGGTGAGGACATGGGATATTGAAATTCTCAGATATTTTCAGATTTTCAGGGACACAAAAATTAGCCTCCTATAATTCTTGCTTGAGAACTCACTTGAGGCTACACTTTTGAAAAACGATGAAGTAATCTGTGTAGCTTGCTCCCTTACTTCCTTCAGATATCAGCTAAAATTTCATCTTTATTAGAGAGGTCTTCCCTGACAACCCCATCTGAAGTAGCAGCCCTGTAACTGCCCTCTCTATGAATCACTTCCCCCCCCTTCCCTGTGTTATTTCTCTATAGCAATTATCACCAGCTAATCGTTAATCATCTACCTTTCCACTAGAATATAAACTCCTTGAGGGCAGAATTTTATTCATTCCCTTCCACAAAGCCTGGAATATTACCTTGTACTTCGTAAACACAAAGTAAATATTTACCTCATGAATTATTGACCTAGCCCTATGTTAGACCAAAGAAGGAGAGTTAACTGTTGGAAGGCTGGGAAAAGGAGACCTGAAAGGGTCACTGAGGAGCACAAATGTGACACAACTGAGAGGCCATGAGTGAAACAGTAGGAATTGAAATTCTGGTGGTTTATCTGATGAAGAGGTGCTACAAACCAGAGACGACTGCTATTTCCCTTTCTCAGGGGCCTGTAAAATGTGTGTTCCAGCATAATGGGTTTACGGTTTGCTATTTTTAACCATTTTGACAAAGGGATGTGTTTTGTAGGAAAAGCTGGAGATTTATGACTATACATTTCGGGTAGGAGGTGGAACTGAACAGAAAGCCACCCATTTTGAATTTCAGCAAAAGCACAAACTTTGTTTACACTTCAGTGCACAGTCAGTGGCACCCTTCTGTCCTCTGGTGGCAGCACAGCTAAACTGCAGAGGGACAAAAGTCCTTGAAGATGAGATGGCAAAACAGAAATTTCAAGTTAATGTCTTTCAAAGCCCAAGCCAATCAAAAGTGTGCACCTGTGTGTTTGGGGTAAAGAAAATCCCAAGGTTTTCCTCCATGAACCCTGTCTATGCTCACTTCTCTGAGTTCAGCATCAAAGGGGTCTGGTTGAGTGGAAGACATTATCCTGACAGTTAGATTTGGATGGAAAAATCCATCCCCTAGGCCAAGCCCCAAACACCATCCTCATAACCATCTGCCAAGTGTGTTTGTAGAAAGGATTTCTGTTGTGGCAGAAAGATTGGTAAAAACAACCTCAAAGTCCTTTCCAGCTCTGAGATTCTACAACTTTATGGTGATCCTTTCTCATTCCACCCTCTTTTGGTCTGTGAATCTGGGCACCCCTAACTTTCCCACTTCACACCTTTACCTGCCTGAGGGATCTACATCCTTTTGATTCTGCACTGTATTCTCCTTACTTTTGCCTAACAACACACTTTTTATTCCTGACCTTTTCCAGGAGTTTATTTCTGATCTCCCTGACTGAGGTTCATAGCCTTAAAATTTGTTCTGACCACAGTTGACTTCCTAAGCTAATGGTTCTCTGTCTTTAACATGTATATGAATCATCAGAAGAGAATGTTAAAAATGAAGCATTCCAATTCTTCCCCCACTTACCCTCCAACTCTAATTCAGCACATCAAGGAGAAAGCATGGGAATTTTCCTTTTCACTAGTAATTCAGGACCCCCTGCTGTAGTAGTCTGGGGCTGTATTTGGAAAATACTGGCCAAAGTGGTAGCATAACAGAAGAGGGTTCCAAAGCCCCTCCTCTGACACTACTCTGAACATGATTCCTCATCCTTTATTTGACAGTTACCAGACATTATATGTCCTCCCATGGTCCACTGGGTGGACTGTGGGAGAGTGTGGGCTATGGTGTGGACCATTGACCATGAGGTGCAGTGGTGCTCAGAGATGTATTCACCAAGTGCAATGAATGTCTCATGATGATGGAGGAGGTTGTTGTTATGGGGGGAGGAGTGGGGTGAGGGGGGTGGGAGGTATATGGGGACCTCATATTTTTTTAGTGTAACATTAAAATAAAGAAAAAAGAAAAGAAAAAAAAGCAAATATTCAGGGCATTTTCAAGTGTAATACATGGAATTTAGCTTACTCATAAGTTATACCCTGTATGTTGATTTGGAGAAGAATATGAGCCAATGCTACAAAGTCTTCTAGGCAAAGCTGCTGATCATTCTTGTTCCATCTCTCTGAGTTCAGGACTACTGCCACATTTGACCACTACTTCTGCTTGAACCTTCAAACCTTTCCTGATATTCACTTCCTGTGCATGACCCCACTCTAATTTGTCCACGTAATTCATCTAAGACTGCTGGGCTCTGCATTGCCCTGTGCACACCCTTTGCAGTCCTTCCTACACCCACTTTCCAGACTTTCCAGACTTGGTTTCCAATGAAAATTTGATCACCTATAACTGACCCTGGAATAAGTGAAGACTTCACCAAAACCATGGATCAATCAGGGTCTAAGACTTCCTTGTTTGGTGCTAGTATTAAGCATTGTATTTCCTGTTTGCTCCATTTTATTTGTTTCCATCCTATAAAATATATTATGAGGAAAAAATTACCAGAGAATCTCTTGTGCCAATACAATGTACTAACCACATAAAAGACACCAGTTAAGTGCATAGACCATTTGCTTGGGTTTTTTATACTCTGATATTAAAGTTGGAAGAGGCCTACACTAGCCTTTTTATTTTATGGGTAAAGAAGTAAAACTTAGAAAGGTGAAATGATTATAAAGGTGAAATGGTAAATTAAAGTTCACATAGCCAGATGGAGGCAGAGCCAGGACTAAAACAGAGGCTTTCTTATGTATACAATTTTAAAAATCATCTGTGCATAATTCATTGGTTGTTTAAGAGTATGTTGCTTAATTTCCACATATTTCTGAATTTTCCATTTCTCTCTCTGTTATTGATTTCTCCTTTATTCTGTTGTGGTCAGAGAATATACATTGTATGATTTCAATAGTTTTGAATATATAGATGCTTGTTTTGTGACTTAACATATGGCCTATCTGGAGAAAGACCCATGTGTACTCGAGAAGAATGTGTATTCAGTTGTTGTTAGGTGAAGTGTTCTACATATGTCTATTAGGTCTAGATGGTTTGGGAATCATTCAATTCTTGTATTTCCTTACTGATCTTCCGACAATACAATAAGAAGTGTTGGAGAGTATGCAGAGAAATAGGAACATTCATTTATTCCTGTTGATAACCACTATGGAAGACAGTTTGGCAGTTCCTCAGAAAGCTAAGTATAGAACTACCATATAACCTGACAATCCCACAACTAGGTATATACCCAAAAGAACTGAAAGCAGGGGCTCAAACAGATATTAGCACACCAATGTTCATAGTGGCATTATTCACAATTGTCAAAAGATGAAAACAACTCAAGGGTCTACCAACTGATAAATAGATAAATAATAAGTATATATGGACAATGGAATATTATTCAGCTGTATAAAGGAATGAAGCCCCAATACATGCAACAATATGGATGAATCTTGAAGACATCATGTTGAGTGAAAGAAGCCAGACACAAAAGGACAAATACTGTATGAACTCACTGATTTGAAACAATTAAAATAAGCAAACTCATGGAGTAGGAATCTAGAATATAGGTTACCAGGGGATGGGGTGGGGTAAGGGGATGGGAATTTAAGGCTTACAATGTACAGTGTCCTATTGGAATGATGGAAATGTTTTGATAATGGATGGTGGTGATGGTAGCACAACATTGTAAATGTGATTAACAGCACTGAAGTATATATGTGAATGTTATTAAAAGGGCAAATATTTGATTGTATATATGGTAAAAGAATAAAATACAAAAAAAAAATAATCCATGGAACTACATTACACAGAGAACCCTAAGTTAAACCAGGGACTTTAATTAATAGTACAGTTATTAAAATGTGCCATCATCAGTTGCAACAAATGTTCCACCTCAATGCAAGGTGTTAGTGTTTGGTTGGTCTATGGGAATCCTGTATTTTATGTATGAATATTCTGTAAACCCACAACTTCTCTAATAAAGGGAAAAGAGAAAGAGTAGAAGAAGAAATTGAAATAAGGAAATACAATAGAGAGAGACACATTGTTGCAGCACAGAAGTAAAAAAATAAACAAACAAAATGTTAGGAGTTATCTGTTTGGGATACATGTTAGTCGACCATGGAAGTCATGGAGTTAGTTTAGTAGCAAGGCAGAAATACTGTTATAATGTATTAGAGACAATGTAATATGCACCTTGAACTCCTTTCTTTTTCCTCCCAGACACACCAAAAGGCTGTTTTCCCAAATATCTTCGCAGTTATGTTGGAGCACCATGTTTGAAAGAAGTTGCCTTGCCAATTTGCATACAGGGCAACACTTATTGCAGTGATGAAAGGCAAAACATCAAAAACAAAGCTTTTGCATTTTTAAATTTTTGATACCCCAATTTATTTTTACCTTAATTTTTCTAAATTAATATGTATTCTATACTAACCTTTAAACTCATCACTATATTCCATTTTACTATTAATGGAACCTGGCAATATATTATTAAGTTTCATTTTTGAAGAAGTTTTGGATCACAGAGAGGTTCAACAATGGCAGCGGAGGAATACTGGTATGGGAACACATGGTTGGCAGGGGGTTCTCCAGGGCATATATTCAGGGTACATAAAAATGTTTGGATATTTTCATAGTGGTTACAATTAAAAACAGCAACTGAGGGAGCGCTGAGTTCCTAGCCAGGGGAGCTCTATCACAGTCGCTAAAGGAACAGCAACAATCCCCCAAGTGCAACAGCAAAGACCAAAAAAGAAGGAAGGTCCATCAATGAGCCTTTGATACTAATGACTATGCTTGTGAGCCTGTGCACCTGAAATAAGAACAAGGTCTAGAGCTGCAGGGTGCCTAAGAGTTACCTCCTGAGGAATACAGTAAGGATTAGAGTGAACTTACTGATATACTATTCATGAACTATTGTGGTTAGTAATCGAGAAAAAGTGGCATTGGTGTGGAAAAAGTGGCCATGGTGGCTGCTGGGGGTAGGGAGTGGGAGGAAGAGATGTGATGTGGGGGCATTTTTGGGGGTTGGAGTTGTCCTGGGTGGTGCTGCAGGGACAGTTACCGGACATTGTAGATCCTCCCATGGCCCACTGGATGGAACGTGGGAGAGTATGGGCTATGATGTGGACCATTGACCATGAGGTACAGCGATGCCCAGAGATGTATTCACCAGATGCAATGGATGTGTCATGATGATGGGGGAGAGTGTTGCTGTGGGGGAATGGTGGGGTGGAGGCAGTGGAGGTGAATGGAGACCTCATATTTTTTGAATGTAACATTTTTTTAAAATGAATTTTAAAAAAATAAAATAAAATAAAAAGAGTTACCTCCTTAGAGCTTCCATGTTGCTCAAATGTGGCCAGTCTCAAAGCCAAACTCAGCATACAAATGCGTTGCCTTCACCCCAGCGTGGGACATGACGCCCGGGAATGAGTCTCCCTGGTACTGAGGGATTAGTACCAAGTACCAGCTGATGATGTAACTAGAAAATGACCTTGAATAAAAGGGTCAACTCAGACCAGCAGAATATCTCAGTCTACATATAATACCAGGAGTTAAAAATGCTTTTTGACCTGAATCAAAGGGGAAAATGGAAAGGAAAAATGAGTTTATACGGCTATGAGTCTCCAAAAAGAGCCAGGAGGTTATCAGAGGAGTCGCCCTTATGCACACCTCAGCCAAGTCCCAGAGACAGATAAACTAGATACAACCCCAGGTATTGGTTCTTCTGAGGGCTACAGAGACCCACAGGTTCTATGGTCATGATAGATGGAGTTCAGTGCCATGTCAGTTGGCCCTACTTTGGAGTTTGTGTTTCTGTGTGATGGAGCTGGACTCAGATGTGATCTTTGTCCACAACCTCTCCTGTTACTTTTACCGGATCTGTAGTTGGCACTGGGGTTTAGTGTATACCCAGGGAACCTGAATCTCTGGACTGTCCATGTGATAGCCAGGCCCTGAGCCTCAACAGACTTGCAACTCCTACACTCTGGTTTATTGGACTTACCCCACTCAGCTAACATGGAGGTGAAGGTCAACCACTACTCCAGGGAGCCAAGAGTGCCTACAACTGAAAGCAGGAGGATTGCATCCAGCATCCATGTGGAATCTAAGCCCCCTCTTGATATAGATCTGGAGTGGACACAACCATTGTAAGGTCCACAGGATGGAGGAATAGAGTATGGATTAGAGTGGACTTATTGATATTCTATTCATGAACTATTGTGATTAGTAATCCAAGAAAATCTGGCACTGGTGTGGAGATAGCGGCCATGGTGGCTGCTGGGGGTAGGGAGTGGAAGAAGGAGATGTGATATGGGGGCATTTTCGGGACTTGGAATTGTCCTGGGTGGTGCTGTGGGGACTGTTACCAGACATTGTATGTCCTCCCATGGCCCACTGGGTGGACTGTGGGAGAGTGTGGGCTATGGTGTGGACCATTGACCATGAGGTGCAGCGGTGCTCAGAGATTTATTGACCAAGTGCAATGAATGTCTCATTATGATGGAGGAGGTTGTTGTTATGGGGGGAGGAGTGGGGTAAGGGGAGTGGGAGGTATATGGGGACCTCATATTTTTTAATGTAACATTAAAAAAATAAATAAAGACAAAAAAGAAAAAATAAAATAAAATATTGGAAAGGTATATCTCAAGCAAGGGATAGTGAGCAGAAGTTAATTGTATAATAGCTTTCATTACTAATTAAAATTCATTAAGTAGCAATAAGCTTTTCTAAGAACAACAACTTCCATATCCATTATTTCATATAATTCTCAAATCAAACTTGTCGGGTAGATGTCACAGTTATCCCTTTGAGAGATGTAGAGAAGTATGTTCAATAACTTAAATGACTTGCCCAGGATCAGAGTCAATAGATGGGAGAACAGAACCTTCATTTCAGGTCTCCTAGCTCTGTCATCCTATGGTCTCTAAATGCTCTGGTTTCAAGGTGCCCACATGGATAGCAAAAAATGTTAGTTGTGGCACAGAAAGAATTGGTGAATAGATTATACTTCACGTTATTTCAAAAAGATTTAATGTTGCTTGCAAAGATATCAGAAATTATACAAAGTAACATAAACTGGATGTGGGGGAAAGAAAAAGGGGAAACAAGGGAACCAGGAATGAAGCAGATACAAGAGTTCATACCTTACAGAGATATATGCATTTGTTAAGGGCAGAACACATGTTTAGCTTTCTGGTAGTACAAAAAGAAAAACTGCTTTTTTACAAAATGCACAGTGTCCATGTGACAAAAATAAGCTAATTGGGGGAGCAGATGTGGCTCAAGCAGCTGAGTGCCAGCTTCCCACATACAAGGTTTTGGGTTCAATCCCCAGCCCCTGGAACCTCAAAAAAAAAAGTAAGCTAATTATTTGGGGAAATCAAAATTCTTTGTATTATTAAGCCCAGCAAGGAATTTCTCTTGGGGAGACTTACAAACATTGTGTACTGTAATTCATTAATTCAACTAATATTTATCAAGCATCTGCTATAGGCCAGGCACAGTTCCAGGTGCTGAGGAAAAAACAGGAAACAGAATATAAAAAAGGCGCTGCTTTAATAGAACTTACCTTCTATTGGGACAGATGATAAACAAATGCACTTTTAAGTGTATGGTCTGTCAAGTAAAGTACTAGGAAGAAGAATGAAGTAAGGTAAGTGATTAGAGCAGTAGGGTGCACATGTGTGTATCTGTGTGTCTAGTAACAGAGTGTGCCCAGGTGTTGCCACCTCTCTAATTAGATAAAATTTGGGCAGAACCATGAAGGAACTAAAGAAGTGAGCTTATATATATATGAAAAGAGGATTCTAGGTTGTTGGAATTTTTATCAAATGAATGAAGTCCTCATCCAGCAGTTTCTTACAGCATTCCTCAATATAGGCCATTGGCATTAGTCAAAGAAAAATTTTAAATAAAATTCATTTGGAGGGCAACTGCTATTTTTAAATCCATATACTCTTTTCTTAAGATTTCTTTTATTTATTTATCTCTTCCCACTTCTTTGTTGTGAGGCACCTAATAGTTTCAGCCACCTCTATTCCCTGCTTTGTTGTGTTGTTTTCCTCTTGTGTCTCTTGTGTCTCTTGTTGCATCATCTTGTCACATTATCTTGCCTTGCCTGCCAGTTCCATCAGCTTGCCATCCTGCTCATCCTCTTTAGGAGGCACCGGGAACCTCTGCTCCCTGCTTTGTTGAGTCTCTCATTATGTTTTTCTTCTTATGTCTCTTGTGTCATCTTGTTGTGTCAGCTTGCCATGCCTACCCTTTGTGCTAACTCACTGTCTTCTTTAGGAGGCACCGGGAACTGAAACATGGACCTCCCATGTGGTAGGTGGGAGCCTAATCACTTGAGTCACATCTGCTTCCCACTCTTCTTTTTTTTTAACTTTAAAAATTTTATTATTTCTAAATCCTTCCACAAAAGGGCATTACAGTCTTTCAGGTTTATTGCAAACACTTCTTACCAAAAAGATGCTATGTTACAAATTATTAATTATTGGCACTATACTATAAAAGCACAATGAAGAACATCTTATTTAAATAAAAAGAAGGCAATATTTTATTGGAGAATATATCCAACAACAGATTTTTTTCTCTGTTCATATGTACATCCAATAATATTTTTACAGGCTGATTTCCCATCAAATGCATATTTTCTAAAACTGATGAAAAGCTAGCTATGTTTTGCTCAGGAATACTATTACACACATACCATACATGTTATTTTACAGCAGACACTAGTTTTCAAGCTTCAGAAGGCAAAATGCTGGGTTGTGAGTTCAATATGGTCCAACTTGTTGTTTTTCCTTGCCCTGGAGAATCTGGTGGCATGTACTGTTGAGACCACCTTGTTGCCAGCACTGTTCTCTTCACTGTGGAATCTACTAAGATAGAACATTTATCTCCTTAAAATTCAAGGCCTAACAAAAAGTCTCCCACAAATCCACTGGATATCACAATGTTCTGTTTGAGAAATTCTGTTGCTTCTTCAATTATATTCTTGATTTCAGCTGCTGCTTTATTTGCACATTTCTTAATCTGTCTTTTGGCTTTGTTTACATTTTTTTCAACTCCTCCAGTCAATCTTCATATAGTCACTGTGACTGGAAATCTGAAGGAGAAGAAAGCTACCACCTACTGCAGTTGCTGCAAGTTGTCCAACTTCCTGGAACAAAACTCTTCCATACCAGCCAGTTACCCCACCCATTGCAATCTGAGTAGCCACTGAATAGTTTTCTGCCTTAGTCCCAGAACTAGGGCCAAACACTCGATTTTGCATACTCAGTTAAACCCAACACTTCTTAAGAGTCATCATCACTTTCATATTCTTGGGAAGGGGAGTTCTGGGTCACCATTATTCCACTGGCAGCCTGCTCTGAGGGCGGTCCCTCCTACACTCCTCTCCCTGAACCGTACGGTCCACTCTAGCAATCCATATACTCTTCTAATGTGGCTTAATTGCAATATTCAAAGGATTTTATATTTTGTGTATTCATCTGGTGATCCTCCCTAAATATTGTTTCTCCTACCTGAGCCTTTGACAGTGAAAAATGAGTCAGAGTTTAGACTGCATTCCTAGTAGTCCTGTATGCAGAAATCCATTGTTCTGAGTTGTCTGTTATATAGGGACTGGAAGCCTTAGCAGAGGCTCAGATGTGGGGCAGGATTGACATTATATCAAATATGAAGAGCATGACAAAGACATGTACCTAAATTAATGTGGAAATGTGGAAAGGAGTACTTGGAGGCAGAGTCAAGAGTCTCCTTAGAAAATTCTTCTCCCCATAAAATAGCCACTACAATTTTAAGTTTACTCTTACTCTAGGAGGTTGCACACTAATGACCCATGGGCCATATATGACCCACAGACATGTTTCCTTTGGCACATGCAAAGTTGGGCTACAATGTTTTAAAAAAATGAGAATTAGTGCCTAAGTACTAAGGAAGGGATGTTTAATCTCCACCCATGATGCTTCCTTCCACGTGGTTCTTCATGTGGAGAATTGACCATGAAGAACCATATGTCAGTATGCATATGACATATGACTGGGTGGGTAACACTGGATTTCAGTACTAGAATCATCAGTCGCCCTCATGTAAATCACATTCTCCAACAGAAAGGTGATGATTTAATAGTCATCTGTCTTTCTCCATGTCTTTTAATTCATATTTAGAACTCAGGTAAGAAAGAGGGGTACTATTTTTTTAACTTCCTTAAGCCCCAAAAACAATTTTTAAAAGTGAGATCTTGAAATTGAGATACTTCACATCATAATTGATATTTCTGACTTTTCCTGAAAACCTGGAAGATCAGGCAACACTGAGCCCTTATTTCTAAAAGGTGAAAATGGCTGGAGCTGAGCTGTAGCCTCCCCCTTTGATGGGGCATGTGCTATCCAATGCACCACAGAGCTTACTATTCCCTGGTGTTTTTCTGACACTTAGACTGAGAATACATTGACATTCAGTATTATATGATAATAAGGTTGTGATGAAATAACAGCTCCTCAAAGTTATCCAGGTACTAATCCCCAGAACCTGTAAATATGTTACCTTACATGACAAAGGGACTTTACATATGTGATTAAGTTAAGGGGTTTGAGATGGAGGATTATCCTAGATTACCTGGGTAATTGCAAGTGTCCTTATAAAGGAAAGAGGGAAGCCGCAATGTCAGAATCAGGGAAGGACGGGACAAAAGCAGAGGTCAGAGAGAAGACGGGTTTGAAGATAATACTCTGCTGGCTTTAAAGAAGGAGGATGGGGCCACTAGCTAAGGAATGCAGGTGACCTTCAGAAACTGGGAAAGGTAATGACACAATTTTCCTTCTAGACCTCCAAAAGTAATGTAGTCATTTTGACACCTTGATTTCAGTCCTGTAGATCATTTCAGACTTCTGATTTTCAGAAATGCAAAGGAAAACATTTGTGTTGTTTTAGGCCACTAAGTTTGTGGGAATTTATTACAGCAGTGATGGGAAACTAATACAAAAGTTAAAGAGAAAGTAAAACTTTTTTTAAACCCCCATATCTCTATCACAAGCAGGAAGAGATAAACTAAATCAAGATGGGTACATATTTCAAGATTGGGAGAGAGCATTTCATTGTGAGGATGGAAGACATTATTGCTTGCTTGCCCGGCATCAAATATTTTCCTTACCTTGCATTAAGGGCACTCTGTAATTTGTTGAAATATTCAACCTCTTCCATATACCTGACATACTATAGGAAAAGCTAACTCTTCTCTGATCTAAGTATAATTCAATCCTTCTTGCTACAGCGAATCATTCATGAACCCAGACTTGAAGAATCAATGCATAGAATTTTCCAGATTAAGAGATTGTCTCATTAGTGGACATATGACCTAATTTGGACCAATGCAAAGCTAGGAAATGGTCTCAGTTATCTATTGCTGTATTACAAACTATCCCTAAATTTAATGAATTGGCTGGACGTGGTTTTTGCTCCACATGGTATAACAGTTACTCAGTTGGCTAAATTCAACCAGAAGTTTGGCAGGATATCAAATGTCCAAGATGGCTTCTGATCTTTTGTAGTTATTGCCACATAATTTTCTTAATTTATCAGTCTATCCTGAGATGCTTGCAGAATGGTGGCTGACTTCGAAGAAGGAGCATTCCAAGAGGAAAAACCCTAATGTGCAAATAAGCTTTTATTTGCAGCACAGCTGCTAATGGCATATTGGTCAAAACAAGTCACATGTCCAAGTCCAGAGACAAAGGAAGGGACTACACAAATATATGAAGAACAGGAGAAGAGCTTTACTGAGAGTCACTCTTTATAACAGGAATGCTTATTGAAGGCTTATAGGAAAGAAGTTTCTTCACACTTAAGAATATTGGAAGAGGTGTGCTTTCTTTTCCTATTCAATATGATATACAAATGCAAAGCCTGGATCTGCTTAAGCCATTTTTGCACAATGATGAGAGCCAGGCTAAATATAAAGCAAACACACAGAGTAGGATACAGATGAAGAAATCGCAGGGAAACAGAGCTAGACCACAGGATTAAGTCAACACTGAAATATGTCTTATTTCTGGACCTCCAAATCGGTTAAATAGAAGTGCCCAAACTATATAGCAAATGAATTCCACTCCCACATTTTTAACATGTAAAAAAGGTCTGTCTTGACAGAGTATAAGTTAAAATGCCATTATGAAACAAACCATAATAAGAACTATGACAGAAGTATGGGCCAGTTTAGTGATAAAAGTAATGAAATGAAAAAAAAAAAAGAACTGAAATGTCAACAGAGGTTGCCTTTGAAACCAAATTAGTGATGCTGCTAGGAGGTGCGGTTATGTATTCAGTGGAAAAAAAACTGCCTTGGCAGCAAAACCTCCTAGAGATTGCATGTAAACAAGCTATTTTTTTTTTTTGCATTCAGCAGAAATTGTGACCTGAAGAGAAGTATTTGCAAATGTTAAGTCCATCTGGACATACTGTTGTCAGCATGTTGAATATTTGGCTGAGGACTGATATAATAAATCAGCATGACAGAATCAAATAACTTATGACTTTTTCTTACTGCAACTTTTGTGAGTACACATAGACACGCTTTTTTTAAAAAAAAACTGTCTTATTAGCAATATTATGAGAAATTTATGAACTAAGAATTTGGGAGCACAGTGCCAATGACAGGTAAATCATTAGGAATAATATATTTTTATATGTTGAAAGGTCTTGGAAAGGTTAAAGCATTGATGAAAGAAAATGATTTTTAAAACTTAAATAAAAAACCTTAGAGTAGTAGAATGAAATATGATAAAGATTATCTAGTGAAACCCTATAGCAAACATTAAATTTCAAGGTCATTATTAAAAGGCATTCTCAATGACACAGGTGCCCATTATTACCTAGGGTAGTTGGAGGGTTTTGTGGACTCCAGAAAAGTATGTTCTTAAATTGGTCCATTCCTGTGGGTGTGAATCTGTTGTGAACCTTTTACTAGATTAGATTCAGTTAAAGGCCATTTGATTAGATTACTCCGGTAAAGCCTAACCCAGCGTGGGTCTTAATCTTTGGAGACCTTTATAAACTGCAATCAATGGAGCCACAGAAATTGAGAGAAACACCAGAAGCTGAAATCAATAGAACACAGAAGCTGAGTGGGACCACTGAAGCCAGAAGCTGAAAGCAACAAGACCTGGAGGAGAGGGACGAGAAGGGCAGATGCCATCATGTGCCCAACCGCCCACAGCTGCAACTTGGGGAGCAAACATCTCCAGATGATGCCTTGATTTGGACACTTACATGGCCTCAGAACTGTGAACTTTTAAGTTAACAAATCCCCTTTGTGAAAGTCAACTCAATTCTGATATATTGCCTTGGCTGCTCTTAGCAAACTAAAAATATTACATTTGCTATTTAACATGGTTCTGGGGCCTCAGCCAATGCAATAAGAAATAAGTAGAACAAAGTTTAGAAAAGAAGACTGATTAATTGCAGGCAATATGGTTGGTGTGTAGAAAACCCAGGAGATTTGAAAGTAAATTTATTAGAAAGAATAAGTGAGTTTAGCAGAGTTTCTGAATACAGTGGCACACAAAAATCAATATATCAGCAATAATCAATTGGAAAATATAACAGCAAGGATACCATTCAAACAGTAACAGTCCTGGTTGGTCTTTTGTGGACCCCAGAAAATTATGCTCTTAAGCTAGCCCATTACTGTGCCTGTAAATGTAGTGTAGACGGGGACTTTTGATTAGAATCAGGGACCTTTAATTAGGCCATTTTTTATTGGATCACTTACGGGCCTTTGACTGGACTATGTCACTGAGACATGACCCAGGTAAAGTTTCCACCCTCTTGCTGGGGTCTTATGTAAGCAGAGAACTTACATAAGTCTTATGAAAGCAGATACATGCAAAGACAGCCGCCATTTTGATCCTGTTATGTGAGAGAGGACTTAAGGATCGCTAGCAGCCGAAGCTGAAACAATGAAGCCCCCAAGAGGCTAGGACCCTGGAGCAGCTCAAAGCTGAAGAGACAAGCCCTGCCATGTGCTTGATTGTCCACAGATGAGCTTGAGGAGAAAGCGCTTGGAGGAGAAGGCAGAGACTGGCAGCCCTCTTGCCTTGCCACATGGCAAGACTCCAGGATCTATTAATAGCTGACTTTTGGTGAGAAAGCATCTCTGATGATGCCTTGATATGGACATTTTCTTGGCCTCACAATATAAGCTGTTACCCTAATACAGTTCCTAATATAAAAGCCAACACATTTCTGGTATACTCCATTAGCAGCCTTAGCAAACTAAAACAGTAACAAAATCTATAAGACATCTAGGATCAAAGACGTGAGATATTTACAAAGAAAATCACTGGATTATACTGCAGAAATTTTTTAAAAAGATTTATTTATTTATTTATTTATTTCCCCATCCCCCCCCCCGCCCCCCACCCAGTTGTCTCTTCTCTGTGTCTATTTGCTGTGTGTTCTTCTTTGTCTGCTACTGTTGTAGTCAGTGGCACGGGAATCTGTGTTTCTTTTTGTTGCTTCAACTTGTGTCAGCTCTCTGTGTGTGCGGTGCCATTCCTGGGCAGGCTGCACTTGCTTTCGCGCTGGGTGGCTCTCCTTCCATGGCACACTCCTTGCGTGTGGGGCTCCCCTACGTGGGGGACAGCCCTGCGTGGCAGGGCACTCCTTGGGCGCATCAGCACTGTGCATGGGCCAGCTCCACACGGGTCAAGGAGGATCAGGGTTTGAACCGTGGACCTCCCATGTGGTAAACTGATGCTCTAAACACTGGGCCAAGTCCGTGCCCCTGTATCAAATTTTAAAAGACTTAAATAAATGGAGAATGACTCAGTTGTTATTGATGGGAAGTCTCAATATTTAAAGTTGTTCTTTATCTCCAAATTAATATATAAATTTAATGGATCAAAATCAAAAGAATTGTGAAATTCTAAATTTCATACAAAATAGTAAAAATCGAAGAATGGCCTAGACAATTCTGAAAAAAAAAAAGAACAGGGACGTAGCCCTTACCTTGTTCAGTATCATGACTTTTAATAAAGCTATAGTAATTAAAACAGTGTAGCATTGGTGTGCAGGCAAATGGAATATAGAATAGAGTGCTCAAAAACAGACCCAGACCCAGGTATATATGTGAACTTGGCAAGTGATAGAAATAATATTCTAAATAAACGATGGAAAGTATGAACCATTCAGTAAATGGCATTGGGCTTTTCAACTAGAAAAACAAAATAGGTCATTACCCTGCAAACCACAGGCCAAAACAAACTAAAAATAAAATAAAGCAAAGCTTTAAAATTATACAGTAAAACAGGAGAATCATTATGACCTTGAAGTAGAACTTGCTAAATAGCTGCTACATCAAAATTTTAAATATCTTTAAAAAATACCAAAACCCGTAAATACAAGGGAAAAACATGGAAAAAATACTTCAAACACACATTTGAGAGAAAAGATTAGTATCCATTATATATAAAGAATTCCTATAAATCAATAAGAAAAAAATGAATAAAAATACACAAATGGTATACATTCACAAAGAAGGAAGCACATGGTAAATATGTGAAATAATATTTAACTTCACTAGTAATTAGTGAAATGCAATAATTTGACTATCGAATTCACAATAATGAAAAAGGCTGACAACACCAGGTATTAGTAAGTATATGGTGAAAAGAGATCATTTAGAAGGAATATAAATTGGTGCAACAACTTTGTTTTTTTTATCATAAATATTTATTTTTTAATTATTTTATTTTTTTAATTTATTTATTTTTTTGTCTTTATTGATTTTTTAATGTTACATTTAAAAAAAATGAGGTCCCCATATACCCCCAACCCCCTCCCCCCACACCTCCCCCATAACAGCAACCTCCTCCATCATCATGAGACATTCATTGTACTTGGTGAATACATCTCTGAGCACCACTGCACCTCATGGTCAATGGTCCACACCAGAGCCTACACTCTCCCACAGTCCACCCAGTGGACCACGGGAGGACATACAATGTCTGGTAACTGTCCCCACAGCACCACCCAGGACAACTCCAAGTCCCGAAAGTGTCCCAAATCACATCTCTTCCTCCCACTCCCTACCCCCAGCAGCCACCATGGCCGCTATCTCCACACCAGTGCCAGATTTTCTTGGATTACTAATCACAATAGTTCATGAATAGAATATCAATAAGTCCACTCTAATCCATACTCTATTCCTCCATCCTGTGGACCTTACAATGGTTGTGTCCACTCCATATCTATATCAAGAGGGGGCTTAGATTCCACATGGATGCTGGATGCAATTCTCCTGTTTTCAGTTGTAGGCACTCTTGGCTCCCTGGTGTGGTGGGTGACCTTCTTCACCTCCATGTTAGTTGAGTGGGGTAAGTCCAATAAACCAGAGTGTAGAAGTTGCAAGTCTACTGAGGCTCAGGGCCTGGCTATCACATGTTCAGTCCAGAGATTCAGGTTCCCTGGGTATACATTAAACCCCAGCACCAACTACAGATCCGGTAAAAGTAACAGGAGAAGCTTGTGGACAAAGATCACATTTCAGCCCAGCTCCATCACACAGAAACACAAACTCCAAAGTAGGGCCAACTGACATGGCACTGAACTCCATCTATCATGACCATAGAACCTGTGGGTCTCTGTAGCCCTCAGAAGAACCAATACCTGAGGTTGTATCTACTTTATCTGTCTCTGGGACTCTGCTGAGGTGTGCATAAGGGCGACTCCTCTGACAACCTCCCAGCTCTTTTCGGAGACACATAGCCATATAAACTCATTTGTCCTTTCCATTTTCCCCTTTGATTCAGGTCAAAAAGCATTTTTAACTCCTGGGTATTCTATGTAGACTGAGATATTCTGCTGGTCAGAGTTGACTTTTTTATTCAAGGTCATTTTCTAGTTACATCATCAGCTGGTACTTGGTAGTAATCCTTCCGTGCCAGGGAGACTCATCCCCGGGAGTCATGTCCCATGCTGGGGGGAAGGCAATGCATTTACATGCTGAGTTTGGCTTTGAGACTGGCCACATTTTACCAACATGGAGGCTCTCAGGAGGTAACTCTTAGACACCCTGCAGCCCTAGACCTTGTTCTTATTTCAGGTGCACAGGCTCACAAGCATAGTCATTAGTATCAAGGGTTCATTGTTGGACTTTCCTTCTTTTATGGTCTTTGCTGTTGCACTTGGGGGATTGTTGCTGTTCCTTTAGGGACTGTGATAGAGCTCCCCTGGCTAGGAACTCAGCAGTCCCTCAGTTGTTGTTTTTAATTTTAACCACTATGAAAATATCCAATCATTTTTATATACCCTGGATATATGCCCTGGAGAACTCCCTGCCAACCATGTGTCCCCTGTCAATAACATCCCACACTAGTATTCCTCCCCTGCCATTGTTGAACATCTCTGTGATCCAAAACTTCTTCAAAAAATGAAGGCTAATATTTGCCAGGTTCCATTAATAGTAAAATGGGATATAGTGATGAGTTTAAAGGTTAGATATAGAATACATATTAAGTTAGAAAAATTAAGGTAAAAATAAATTGGGGTACCAAAAATTTAAAAATGCAAATGCTTTGTTTTTGATGTTTTACCTTCCATCACTGCAATAAGTGTTGCCCTGTATGCAAATTGGCAAGGCAACTTCATCCATCTTTTCCTCAGTGTCTACATCCTTTCTTTTTCTTTTTTACTTCCTAATTATTAAGCTTATCTTCACAAAAGTTTTAGATCACAGTAATTCATATATACAATATACAGTATTCCCACATATCCAACATAAAACCCTTTTCCCTTCCACAGCAATAATCTTTTTACATGTTCATATTATATTTACTGAAACTGATGTACAGATATTGAGACAATAGCTTTCAACAAGGTAACATTTGGGTTTACATTGTGGTTTATATTTTAGACTATAAAATTTTCTAAATTTTTAGTTATCTCATGTTTTACATTATGATTAACATTTTAGCCTATCAGTCCCTATACATTTTTGGTTTAATTTAACATGTCTTATATGCATCCTTGTGTAATCTTGTGGAACACTTCTATTTCCCACACAGTTACATTGATTCCATCTATTCAATACCTCTCATGCGTCAGATTATCCCATTTAAGCATTTTAAACAGGTAACCTTCCTTATTATATTTTTGAAAAAGTTTTCTCAGCATTATACTCTCAACCAAATACCTGACGATCTCCTGTGTTCATATGTTCCCCCACCATATCCCCAATTTCTTGGGCAATATTACCCATCCTCCATCCCTAGCCCCCCTCAAGCCCGCAAAGCCTGACTCAAAGTTAACCCTATTCCCCCATTTTATCCCTTCCTTGTACAAATACTTACCTCCAGCTTATCATAGATTTCACCCATGTAGGTGTCAGCTTACATCCTTCCTCTACTTTCCTTTAAGCCTATCATCCAGTCTCTAGCTGTCTGAGGCAGCTTGGTTTACTTATTTCATATCAATGAGGTCATGTAGCATTTGTCCTTCAATGCCTGGGTTGCTTCACTCAACATAAGGTTCTCAAGATTCATCCATGTTATCACATGTGTTTGTAGTGCATTCATTCTTAAAGCTGAGTAGTATTCCCTTGTATGTATATACCACATTTTATTTATCCATTCATCTGTTGATGGGCATTTGGATTGATTCCAACTTTTGGCAATAGTGAACAATGCTGCTATGAACATTGGTGTGCATATATCGGTTAGTTCTACTGGGTATATATCCAGCAGTGGAATTGCTGGGTCATATGGCAAATCTATAGCTAGTTTTTTGAGGAACCGCCAAACTGTCCTCCAGAATGGCTGGATCCTTCTGCATTCCCACCAGCAGTGGACAAGTGTTCCCATTCCTACACATCCTCTCCAGCATTTGTAGTCTTCTGTTTTTTTCACAGCTGCCAATCTTATGGGAGTAAGATGGTATCTCATTGTAGTTTTGATTTGCATTTCCATAATAGCTAGAGATTTGGAGCATTTTTTCATGTGCTTTTTGGTCATTTGTATTTCTTCTTTGAAGAAGTGTCTGTTTAAATCTTTTTTCCCATTTTTTAAATGGGTTGTTTGTCTTCTTATTTTTGAGATATAAGAGTTCTTTATATATGCAGGTTATAAGTCTCCTATCAGATATATGGTTACCAAATATTTGTGAACATTGTGTAGGCTCCATTTTTACTTTCTTGACAAACTCCTTTGAGGTGCAGAAGGCTTTAATTTTGAGGAAGTCCCATTTATCTATTTGTTCTTTTGCTGCTCGTGCTTTTGGTGTGATATTCATGAAGCCATTTCCTATTACAAGGTCCTGTAGATGTTTCCCTACACTGCTTTCTAAGGTCTTTATGGTCTTGGCTCTTATATTTAGGTCTTTGATCCATCTTGCGTTGATCTTTGTATAAGGTGTGAGTTGGTAATCCTCTTTCATTCTTTTACATATGGATATCCAGTTCTCCAGGCACCATTTGTTGAATAGGCCATTCTCTCCCAGTTGAGAGGGTTTGGTGGTTTTATCAAATATTATATGACTATATGTATGAGGATCTATATCAGAACTCTCAATTCGGTTCCATTGGTCTGTGTGTCTCTCCTTGTGCCAATACCACGCTATTTTCACTACTGTAGCTTTGTAGTATGTTTTGAAGTCAGGTAGTGTGATTCCTCCAATTTCGTTTTTCTTTTTCAATATGTCTTTGTCTATTTGAGGCCTCTTTCCTTTCCAAATAAATTTCATAGCTACTTTTTCTAGTTCATTAAAGAATGCTGCATTGATTTTTATTGGGATTGCATTGAGTGTATAGATCAGTTTTGGTAGGATAGACATCTTAATAATATTTAGTCTTCCTATCTATGATTGGGGAATATTCTTCCACTTATTTAGATCTTCTTTGATTTCCTTGAACAGTGTTGTGTAATTCCCTGTGTATAAGTTTTTCACATCTTTAGTTAAATTTATTTCTAGGTATTTCATTTTTTAATTTAGTATTGTAAATGGTATTTGTTTCTTCATTTCCTCCTGAGCTTGCTCATTGTTGGCGTAAAGAAATCCTACTGATTTTTGTGCATTGATCTTATAACCTGCAACTTTACTAAACTCATTTATGAGTTCTAGAGGCTTTGTTGTAGACCTCTCAGGGTTTTCTATGTATAGGATCATGTCATCTACAAATAATGAAATTTTGACTTCTTCCTTTCCAATTTGAATGCCTTTTATATCTGGTTCTTGCCTCAGTGCTCGAGCATGTACTTCTAAAAAGAGGTGATAGCGGGCATCCTTGTCTTGTTCTTGATCTTAGAGGGAAAGATTTTAGGTTTTCACCATTGTAAATGATGTTGGTTGTGGGTTTTTCATATATACTCTTTATCATGTTCAGAAAATTTCCTTGTATTCCAATCTTTTGCAGTGTTTTTAATCAAGAAAGGGTGCTGTATTTTGTCAAATGCTTTTTCTGTATCTATAAATATAATCATGTGATTTTTTTCCTTCAATCTGTTTATGTGGTGTATTATATTGATTGATTTTCTTATGTTGAATCATCCTTGCATACCCGGAATGAATCCCACTTGGTCATGGTGTATAATTCGTTTAATGTGTTATTGAATATGGTTAGCAAGTATTTTGTTGAGGATTTTTGCGTCTAGATTCATTAGAGGAATTGGTCTGTAATTTTCCTTTCTTTTGGTGTCCTTGTTTGGCTTTGGTACTAGGGTAATGTTGGAATCATAGAATGAGTTAGGTAATGTCCCTTCTGTTTTGATTTTTTGGATGAGTTTCAGCAAGATTGGAATTAGTTCTTTCCAGAACGTTTTGTAGACTTCACCTGTGAAGCCATCTGGTCCGGGGCTCTTCTTAGTTGGGCTGTTTTTAATGACTGATTCTCTCTCTTTACTTGTGATTGGTTTGTTGAGATCATCAATTTCTTCTTTCATTAATATAGGCTGCTTATGTGTTTCTAGGAATTTGTCCATTTCCTCTAAATTGTTGATTTTGTTGGAATATAGTTTTTCAAAGTATCCTCTTATGATAGTCTTTATTTCTGTGGGGTCAGTGGTGATATTGCCTTTCTCATTTCTTATTTTGTGTATTTGCATCTTCTATCTTTTTTTTTTTTAGTCCAGCTAAGGGTTTGTCAATTTTATTGATATTCTCAAAGAACCAGCTTTTGGTTTTGTTTATCTTTTCAAGTGTTTTCTTATTTTCTATTTCATTTAGTTCTGCTCTTATCTTTGTTCTTTCATTCTTTCTTCTTCCTGTGGAGTTACTCTGTTGTTTTTTTTACTAATTCCTCCAAATGTGCAGTTAGTTCTTCAATTTTTGCTCTTTCTTCTTTTTTGATGTATGAATTTATGGCTATAAATTTTCCTCTCAGTACTGCTTTTGCTGCATCCCGTAAGTTTTGGTATGTTGTGTTATCATTTTCTTTAGTTTTAATGTAGTTATTAATTTCTTTTGAGATTTTCTCTTTGACTCACTGTTTTTCTAAGAGTGTGCTGCTTAATTTCCATATCTTTGGTGAAATCTGGGCCTCTGGCCCTTGCAGATTTCCAGCTCCACTCCACTGTGGTCAGAGATATTATTTTGTATGATTTCAAACTTTCTGAATTCATTGAACCTTTCTTTGTGGCCTAGCATATGGTCGATCTTGGAGAAGGATCCAGTGCACTAAAGAAAAATGTATATCCTGGTGTATTTGGGTGTAATAATCTGTATATGTATATTAAGTCCAGCTCCTCTAATATACTGTTCAAAGTTTTTGTTTCTTTATTGATTCTCTTTTGAGATGTTCTGTCCAAAGTTGATAGTGGTGTATTAAAGTCCCCCACTATAATTGTAGAGGCATCTATTCTTTCACTTAGTTTTTCCAGTGCTTGCCTCATGCATTTGGAGGTGCCCTTGTTAGGAGCATAAATATTTATGATTGTTCATTCTTCTTGAAAGATTATCCCTTTCACTAATATGTAGTATCCATCTTTGTCTCTCAGAATTGTTTTGCATTTAAAGTCTATTTTGTCTTATATTAATATAGCTACTCCTGCCTTTTTTTGGTTATTGTTTGCTTGTAAGATTGTTTTCCAGCCATTCACTTTCAACCTACATGAATCCCCTGGGTCTAAGATGTGTTTCTTATAGACAGCATATAGATGGGTCATATTTCCTTATCCAGTCTTCCAGTCTGAATGTTTTGACAGGTGAGTTTAATCCATTGACATTCAGTGTTATTACTTTCAAAGAATTATTTATGTAAGCCATATTTTGTTTGGACTTGTGTTTGTCATATTTTGTTTGTTTTTTTTTCCCTTCTCTTTTTGTCTTTTTTGTTGCTCTTACACTCTCCTCCATCTCTGCCTCTCCTGTGTTTTTCTTTCTTCCTGCAGAATTCCCTTCAGTATTTCTTGAAGGGCAGTGTTCTTCTTGGCATACTCTTTTAATTTCTGTTTATCTGTGAATATTTTGAACTCTCCATCATTTTTGAATGCTAGCTTAGCTGGGTAGAGTATTCTTTGATGGAATTTTTTTCTTTTACTATCTTGACTATATCATACCACTGCCTTCTTGCCTCCATGGTTTCAGATGAGAAATCAGTACTTAATCTTATGGAACCTCCCTTGTATGTGATGGTTCTCTTTCCTCTTGCTGCTTTTAGTATCTTCATTTTGTCTTGAGCATTGGATAATTTGACAAGTATATGTCTTTTGGTAGGCCTGTTGGTTTATGGTGTTTGGGGTGTTTTGGGCTTCCTGGACATGTACATCCATCTCCCTCAGTAGATTTGCGAAGTTTTCAGACATTATTTCCTCCCACACCCCTTCTGTCCCCTTTCTCTTCTCTTCTCCTTCTGGGATGCCCATAATACATATGTTTGTGCATTTTGTATTGTCATTCAGGTCCCTAGGTCCCATCTGGATTTTTTCTATCTTTTTATCGATCAGTTCTACTATCTGTTTGATTTCATATGTACTGTCTTCCATGTTGCTAATTCTCTCCTCTGCCTCTTCTAATCTGCTGCTATTTGCTGAGAGTGTATTTTTGATTTCTTGAACTGTGGTGTTCCTCACCATCATAACTGTTATCTTTTTGCGTATGTCTGCAATTTCTTCTGTATTGTCTCCAAGTGTTTTCTTCATGTTGTTAATCTCTACCTTTACTTCATTAAGTTGGTCTCTAATGTATGTTTTGAGATGTTTCATTACTCATCTGATGATCTGCTCCTCTTCCTGGTTTTTAGTTTGTTCATTGGATTCGGCCATGTTTTCCTGATTATTGGTTTTGTTTGTAGTTTTTTTGTTGCTGTCTGGTCATCATTTTATCTTGATGGGTTTAATCAGTTCCTTAGCTTCTTTGTCTAGTCTTGGGGATTAATTAGTTGTTGTTCTTGCGTAAGTGTTATGTCTTCTCTTTGTTACTTTGTTCTTCTTACTCTATTTTCTTGTTGCTGGCTAAGTTCACTTTGATGGAAAATATTAGGGTCAGGGAAAGCAAAATGAGTAAGAAAAGAAAATGTATAAAGTAGTATTGGTAATAAATGTTAACAGAGCAACAATGTGAGATCTAGGAGAGTGGATATTAGACTCATGTAAGTTGTGTAGAGTTTAGCAGTAAGTAGAGTACCTATAATAAGACAGTCAACTGAATATGGGGAGGAATATAGTATGAATTAAAAGGCCAGTGTTTCCATGAGAGAGGGAAAGAGAAAAGAAAGGCAATAACATCAAGAGTGGATAAAAGACAGAAAACAAAACAAAGGTATTGGAAATAAAAGTCAGACTATTTGGGGGCCCAAGAAAGGGAGGTAGAATATAAGAGAGACAGTAGATGATGGAGGATAGAAAGATGTAGGGGAAAGAGGATAGTGTAGGTGGCCAAAATCAATACACACAGAAAAGAGGAAAGGGAGGATGAGGAAACACAGCTAATGTGAAGTGTTCCCTGGAGCACCTATTATATAAAGAAAATAAAATGAAAAAGAGAGAAATGAAAAAGAAAAAAAAGAGAAGAGAAAAAGGGGGGGCAAAGAAAAAGGGGGGAAACAAGCAAGAAAAAGAAAAAGAGAAAAAAACTAAATAAATGAAAAAGGACCTTGGGGGATAAAATGGGAGAAAAGACCAGGATACAATGCAATATCAGCAACCACAAAAAAAAAAAAAACAAGAAAGAAAGAAAGAAAGAGAGAGAGGAGAGAGAGAGAGAGAGAGAGAGAGAGAGAGAGAGAGAGAGAGAGAGAGAGAGAGAGAGAGAGAGAGAGAGAGAGAGAGAGAGAGAGAGAGAGAGAGAACATTTCAAGCTAGGAATCCTCTTTGCAGTTAAATAAAATGCTTAGGGATCTGACCTTACCACTTTCTCCCTTCCTCACTTCTCTCTCTCCCAGGGCAGCAGGAAAGCTACCTGAGAGGTCCAGTAGGAGATTCAAGTGGATCCTTGTTGAATCAACTCAACACAGAAGACTATGGCTCTTTATTTCAAGCGTGAGAGCACCTACACTTCACCAGAAACCCCAAATATGCTATTGGAAGCTTTGATAGCATGTCCTACAGTCCTTCTCCCTTAGGTGTGCTAGGGGAGGTCTAATTGATTTTCTGACTCCACCTTTTCCCAGACCAGGTTTCCTATCCCAGGACGTTTAGGTAAATTGGGTTTCCTCAGCAGATTTGCCTCTCCTTTCTTCCCAGACTCTCCCCAGGTCAGCTGGTACACTCCTCCAAGCTCAAGGAGAGAGAGAGAGAGGGAGAGAGAGCGGGAGAGGGTGGGAGAGAGGGAGGGAGAGAGAAAACAACACTAAACGCGGAGGGCTAGGGTAATCAAGGACCTCAGACAGACTTCAGGGCACGGTATATTAGGGAATGGGAAGTCCATGATATTGCAGACTCAAGGTGTGTGAGTCTCTGGAGCATGGGCTACCAGGGTTTAGGGGATACAGACCTGGGAACTATGTATCCGGTTAACACCGGGTTTGGGAACACTGCAGCACAACAAAGATTTCAGGGATCACTGCAGCCGGGCCACCAGCCCTAGGGGGAGGGGTTCCGCCTACAACTTCTGACCTCTGTGTCAGAAACTCAAAATTCCACCTCTTGCAAGAATCTCTTCTGTCACTGTCTCACCAAATCAACGTCCAGACACCTCCTGGCCTGCAAGCACCTGAAACAGCCTGGTCCAGCAGGACTCTGACGCTACTCAGCTGCTTCTTTGCAGGAGAGATTATGAGGTGCACTCACTCAGATGCCATCTTGCCCTGCCTCCCCAACTTTGGATTACAATTTGGCATTCCACTGCATTTAGAAAATCTGGAGATACCAATAAGTGGTGATTTAGCAATGTCTAATTATACAGTGAAACTCTCACATACGTGGACAAAGAGATTTATCTAAAAATAATCAGTGCAGCATCATTGCTAATAGCAGTACAGTGGAATCAACATAAATGTCCCTGTACAAGAGAATAGATGAATATTATACATCAGTTAACATGAATGACATGGAGTATGTGTACATAGGCTACTTTATGAGTCTAAATCTTCAAATTATGTTCATTGAAAAAAAAACAAGTTTCAGAATTATATATAGTGTGATACTGTTTTTATCAAGTTTGATAGCATGCAACACAATACCACAAACTTTTATTGGTACATACAAAATTATAATGGTATAAAGACATGCAAAAAAATAATAAATGCAAAATTCAGAATGGCACTCACCTCTGGCAAAGAGCAGCTAGTTATGAAAATTGGGACATACAGAGGACTTCAATTGTGTATATAATGTTTTATTTTCTTCAAAGATGGAAAACATTCAGATGTGAATATAGAAAAATGTTAAGGTTTTGATAAAAACTATCTAGTACATAAAAAAAGAAAACAAAATGAAACATATGTCAGGGAATAATCTGACACATTTTGTTACAAAGAAATTGCTTCTAAGATTTAGAATGAGGAAATGATCCACATTCCCCCAATTGTGCGTAGTTAAAAATTGAATTACAAAACAACTTTTCTGAACGTTTTAAATCTACTGTTCTCAATTACCATTCACAGAGTGAATGAAGAGCAACAAACGAGATTTATGAAACACAGTACTGAAAATTCAACATGATGACATAGAACAACCAGAATTGTACAAATACCACTGAATAAATTATCCCGGAAGATTGTGCAAATATGTCATGCATGTTTGGAAGTACCTTCATTTGTGAACAGCTGTTTCTTTGAGACAAAACTGGATATAACTATATATCACTCCCAATTAAAGAAATCTAGGCTAAATTCTTTACATTACAAAGAGGAAATACAAAATCTTTTTCTTGACATCTTGGGGCTGAAGAGAAGATGGTGTTTGATTCCACATGAAAGGAGTAAACAACTATTATTACAAAAGATATATAAAGATAAAATATTTCATTTGGTTTTTAGATTTAAAATGTAATTGCCAATATTATACATATATCGTAAATTATTACATGAGTGATATCAGAGCTGGGAAAAACTAAACGTTAATTCTATTTCTGGTGCTGATTTTTCTGATACCATTTACACTTCCGTCCTGCTCCCTGTTGGCACATTTTTTTTACCCCTGTAATAAAGCTTGGATACTCTGGTAACTCACTGTTTCTCTGCCTTTTCTTACGCCTCTACCAGTAGCTTACCAAAGGAAGTTGTGTGAGTGGTCTGCCCTGGGTGCAGATAATAAGGGATTCATTGTAGAGAATTTAAAGACAAATAAAACCAACTAAAAGTTGGTCTGCTTTTTTTATTTGTATAAAATTGTGTTTATTTCACCTTTATACTTTTTTACAACTGTGTAATTAACTATAGTCCATAACTTACATTAGGTTTCACTGTGTTATACAGTTCTATAGTTTTTTAAAAATTTATTCTAGTAACATATACAACCTAAAAATTTTCCCTTTAACCATATTCAAATGTATAATTCAGTGGTGTTAATTACATTCACAATGTGTGCTACCATTACTACCATCCAATAATGAAACTTTTCTATCATCCCAAACAGAAATTCTGTTTGGATCACCTTTTATAATTGAAACTTTTATTGATATTTCTGTTGTTTCATATGCATTTGTAAGAAATAATACATACCCTTTACCTATTTTCTCCCAATGGTAACATTTTGCAAGCCTTTATTACCATATCATAAACAGAATATTGATATTGATAAAATCCTCCTGTCTTATTCAAGTTTCCCCAATTTTGTACTCATTTTTCCCATGTATGAATTTAGTTCCAATTTTGTCACATGTGTAGGTTTGTGTATCCACAACTGGAGTTAATACAAAGGCAAATTCCATCACCTCAATGATCCCTCCATTTGTACTTTTATAACCACACCCACCTCCTTCTCCCCCATTCCCTCCTCCACTATTTCTAATTCCTGCAGTCAATAACCCTTTCTCAATTTTTAAAACCTGATGTCCTCAAACAGAGGGAATTGTGTCTCTTGAGAGAATCGAGAGAATCAGTGGCTCCCATTCGGTTAGGACAGTCTAGTATGTCAAGCCCTCAGCATTGTTGCAAGTAACTGTAAATCTGGTCCCTCAAGATCATGTAATGATGGATAAAGGACATGTTAACTTACATCAAAAGTGTATAAAAGTCAGTAAGTTAAAAAGTAAACCATAATGTAAAACATGAGGAAACTAAAAATTTTTAAATGGGTACAGTCTAAAATATAAACCATAATGTAAGCCAAAATGGAACCATGTTTGATAGCTATGTTTCAAAATCTGTACACCAGCTGCAGCAAATATAACATAAGCATGTAAAAAGATCATTGCTAGGGAAAGACATCCCCCCCAGTTGTCTACTCTCTGTGCCCATTCACTGTATGTTCTTCTGTGTCTGCTTGTATTCTTGTCAGTGGCACCCGGAAATTCTGTGTCTCATTTTGTTGTGTCATCTTGCTGTGTCAGCTCTCTCTGTGTGCGGCGCCATTCCTGGGCAGGTTGCACATTTTTCACCCTGAGCGGTTCTCCCTACAGGGTGCGATCCTTGCGCATGGGGCTCCCGTACACGGGGGATACCCCTGTGTGGCACAGCACTCCTTGTGTGCATCAGCACTGTGCATGGGCCAGCTCCACATGGGTCAGGAGGCCCTGGGTTTGAACCTTGGACCTCCCATTAGTAGGTGGACGCCCTATCTGTTGGGGCAAATCCTCTTCCCTCTTTCATTTTTTAAATACACCAATTTATTTTTACTTTATTTTAGTATTTCTAAATTAGTATGTATTCTATTTCTAAACTTCAAACCCATCATTATATTTCAATTTCCTATTAATTGGATTTGGCAATATATTAGGCTTCATTGCTGAAGAAGTTTTGGACCACAGAGAGGTTCAAATATGGCAGGGGAGGGACATTAGTGTGGGAAGTTATTGATGGTCGCACATGGGTGGGAGGGAGTTCTCCAGGGCATGTATATAGGGGACAGAAAAATGTTCTGATATATGTTGGGTATTTTCATAGTAATTACAGTTACAAACTTCAAATGAGGGATGCTGAGTTCCTAGCCAGGGAGCTCTGTCACATTCCCCAATGGAACAGCAACAATCCCCCAAGTGCAAGGGCAAAGACCAGTGAAGAAGGATGGTCCAGTGATGAGCCCTTGATACTGATGACTATGCTTATGAGCTTGTGCGCCTGAAATTTCAACTAGGCCTAGAGCTGCAGGGTGCATAAGAGTTACCTCCTGAGAGCCTCCATGTTGCTCAAATGTGACCACTCTCTAAGCCAAACTCAGCATGTAAATGTATTACCTTCCCCCCAATGTGGGACATGACACCCGGGGATGAGCCTCCCTGATGCCAAGGGATTACTACCAATCACTAACTGGTGATGCAACTAGAAAGAGACCTTGAATAAAAGTGTCAACTTAGACCAGCAGAATGTCTCAGCCTACATGTAGGATCATGTGTTAAAAACTGCTTTTTGACCTTGAATAAAAGGGGGAAATGGCAAAAATAAATGACTTTACATGGCTAAGAGTCTTCAAAAAAGAGTTGGGAGGTCATCAGAGGGATTGCGCTTACACACGCCTCAGCAGGACTTCAGAAAATGCCAAAGTAGATACAACTCTAGGTACGGGTTCCCTGAGGGCTACAGAGCCCCACAGAGTGTATGGTCATGGCAGATTGATTTGGAGTTCTAGGCCATGTCAGAGGGCCCTACTTTGGAATTTGTACTCCTGAGTGTGATGGAGCTGTACTCAGTTGTGACCTTTCTACACATGCCTCTTCTGTCACTTTTACTGAAACTGTGGTTTGTCCTAAGGATGGTGTATACTCAGGGGACTTGAATCTCTGGACTGGTCATGTGCCATCTGGGCTCTGAGCCTCAGTAGAGTTGCAACTCCTACTCTGGTTCGTTGGACTTACCCAGGTCAACTAACAGGGAGGTGAGGATGGTCAACCACCACACCAGGGAATCAAGAGCACCTACAACTGCAAGCAGAGGAATTGCATCCATCATCCCTGTGGAATCTAAGCCCCCTCTTCATCTAGAGGTTGAGTGGACATCACCATCCCAGGGTCCATAGAATGAAGGAATAAAACATGGATTAGAGTAGACTTACTGATATTCTACTATAAAACTATTGTGACTAGTAATAGAAGAAATTGTAGCAATGGGGTGGAAAAAGTGGTCACAGTAGTTGCTGAGGGCAGGGAGAGGGAAGAAGAGATGTGATGTGGGGGCATTTTTGAGACTTTGAGTTGTCCTAAATGATATTGCAAGTTCAGATGCTGTACTTTATATATCCTGCCATAACTCACTGAATGTACTGGAGGAGAGCGTGAACTACAGGGTAACCTATTATCCATGTGGTATAGCAGTGCTCCAAAATGTGTTCACTGAGTGTGCCACAATGATGGGGGAAGTTGTTGGTGTCAGAGGAGTGGGGTGGGGAAGTGGGGGATATACGGGAACCTCTTATGTTTTTTAATGTAACATTTTTTGTGATGTATATATCTCTAAAAAAATACAATCTACCAAAATGATGGGGGTAAGGGGTGGGAAGTGGGTTGTACGGGAACCTCTTATGTTGTTTAATGTAATGTTCCTTGTGATTTATTAACTTTAATTTTTAAAAGTGTAAAAAATAAAATTATGTTTAAAATGTTATATTGATGAAGTCAAACAGAATGTAACATTTTGGTGTTGATTTTTTTTACTTAGCCTAATTCTCTGGAGATTTACGCAAGTTATTGCATATATCAATAGTTCACCCCCCCCCTTTTTTTTTTGCTGAGTAGTATTCCATGTATGTAACAGTTCGTTAAACCATTCACCCAGGAAAGGACATCTAAGTTGTTTCTAGTTTTTGGCTATTACAAATAAAGCTGTCCACTCAGTTAACATGGAGTTGAAGAATGTCAACCACCACACCATGGAGCCTAGAGTGACTACAACTGAAAGCAGGAGGATTGCATCCAATATCCATGTGGAATCTAAACCCCCTCTTGACATAGATGTGGAATGGACACAACCAAGCCAAGGTCCACAGGAAGGAGGAATACAGTAAGGATCAGAGTGGACTTAATGATATTCTATTCATGAACTATTGTGGTTAATAATCGAGAAAATGTGGCATTGATGTGGAAAAAGTGGCCATGGTAGCTGCTGGGTGCGGGGAATGGAAGGAAGAGAAGAGATGTGGAGGCATTCTCGGGACTTGGAGTGGTCCTGGGTGGTGCCCCAGGGACAAATGCCGGATGTTGTATGTCCTCCCATGGCCCACTGGATGGAACGTGGGAAAGTGTGGGCTATGGTGTGGAACACGGGACATGGGGTGCAGCGATGCCCGGAGATGTACTCACCAGAGGCAATGGATGTAACATGATGATGGGGGAGAGTGTTATTGTGGGGGGAGTGGTGGGGTGGGGGCGAATGGGGACCTCATATTTTTTTAATGTAATATCTTTTTAAAAAATGAATAAATTGAGTAGAATTTGAAAAAAAAACAAATAAAGCTGCAATGAACTTTCATGTACAAGTCGGCAGTCTGCTTTTATGATTATTATTTTTTTAAAAATTTAAAGATACTTAGATTATACAAATGTAACATAAAAAATATAGGGGATTTCCACATGCCCCGCTCCCCACACCTCCCACATTTTCCCACATTAATGACATCCTTCCTTATCGAGGTACATTCATTGTGATTGATGACCACATTTTGGAGCATTGCCACTAAGCATGGATTGAAGTTTACTTTGTAGTTTACACTCTCTCCCACACAATTCTATAGGGTATGACAAGATTTATAATGGCCTGTTGGTTCTTGCAATATCATTCAGGACAGTGCCCAAGTCCCCATAAACGCCCCTGTATTACTCTTGTGTGTCTTTTATTATTTTTATTATCACCACATGCTGGAAATTCTAAGCCATCTACTGGAACGGGCCATTCCTAATAACCTGCCCCTAGCTTAGTTCACCACTCTCTGCCACAATTGCTGCTGACATCATTGTCAACACAGCTGCTGCTATTGTTGTCATTGGAGTTTGGACAGTCCGCCTTGGCCTGGAGGGTGGAAGAGCGAGAGCAACTGTGGCAACAGTGCTACCATTAGAAAAACTCAGGCCAATCCTTAACAAGATTCAGGTGTATCTGCTTCTCTGTTTACTTTTCCTCCTGTTGACAAAAGCTCTCATTTTCTGATTCAAAATTTAGAGGGCACTAGTTTGGCTTGGTTAATTTATGAATCTAATATGTCTATGTGTCATCACTGGTCAGGGCCTCGTGCCTAAATGTAATATATAGCCACTCTTGGGTAAAGAGCATCTACTTCCTCCAACTACGGAGCAGAGCTGTTTGACCTGTGGGCTGTGCTATTTTTGCTAATAGGAAGCACTGCGTGGGCCATGACTACATATTCAATCTATGTAGGAATTTTCTAGGTAGACTAGATGTAGAGTTTAGCACCCCCCAAAAGCAAAAAACTAATAAAATAACAACAAAGTGTTAAGCTTTCTATAACAATGCTTTTCAAAAACATTGGTTATAAAATGAGCTCCAAGGTAATAAAATATAAAACCTTAAAACCAGTGAAAAGTTAGATTTATATTAAAAAGGATTTGTAACCCTGCTTTCTTATAATAGAGTACAGGACTGATTTACTGATAAGGTCCCTCCTAGTCCAAGGTAATAAAATCATAACATTTAAAAATGCTTTTTGTTCTATTGTTTATAACTGATAAGTTTAAAAAAAAAAACATGTTCTCAAACATTACATGGCCAGGAAATATTCCTTACTTTAATGCAGGTCTTGGCAAAGTATGCTCCACCTATCACCTGCTTTTGTAACTAAAGTTTCATTGCAAGACAATCAACCCCATTCATCTACCTAGTGTCTTTGGCTGCTTTCCTGTGACAAGGCCAAACTTAGGTAGTTGCAAAGGCCTGCAAAACCTAAAATATTTACTATCTGGCCATTTACAGAAAAATTTGCTTAATTTGTTTAATTAAGAGACCATTAATCCAGTCCTGATACTTTCGGGTGCTATCCTGCAAGAGCGTTGACTGTGAAAGCTTATTTTAGCTTATGAAGCTTAAACCCCATCATATGCTCAACCTACAAAACTAAAGGTTAAGGAAAGGTCAGTACAGGCCACTATCTATTTCATGCGGATTTTCTCCTTAAGGTGTGACAGAGAATGGAAATGAATGGATAGAATTTCCGTTAAATAATAATACTGCCACATGTAAAACTTTGCCCTGAGTAACCCAGAGTGAAATATCTTAAACTAGAAACTGGCATATGTAAAAATGCATTTAAAAATATTGTATTCAATAAATTAAAATGTGGGTATTTTATTGGGGGTGGGGCATAAAGAAATTTGAATATATACTACTGGATAAGCCCATTCAGCAAATTCTCTGACCTGCGAAGAACTATGAAAAAAAACCTTCCCATATAGTCTTTATCCTTTTAAACTCCGAGGCTGGGGAGTAGTTGCCTATGTTTTGTTGCCTAAAGGGAAGATCCATACCATACCAATGGTGCCACAAACTGTCTGTACAAAATCCCATCTTTATTTCAAGATCCTTAGAAACCATTTTTTGGAAGAAAAGCTCCCAAGAAACAGTTCGGGGACATTTCAGGCAAGGCCTAGATTGCTAATATATTGTACATATCCAAGGATGACGTGAAATGGCATTTAGTGGGACCACAGTGAGAATTACAGGGTTTGCAACTAGACAGGGTGGGCTACAATCTCCTGGACCACTGAAATTAGTGCGTATTGATTTGAGCCATCTAAATTTCCAAAGGGCTGAATGTTTCAAATCTCTTTATAGGGAATTTCATAAATGTATAAATGTATTAAGTTCAATTTTATAGAATTACTAGACATTAAAACAATGAATCTCTTTAGTCACAAATATAACTCTACCTTCTGGATTACAAACCAAATTCCTCTGGGGTAGATTGTAACACAAAGGGTGAAATTTTCAATTCACATCTCAAACTTTGCTTTGGTGTCTGCTATTAAAAATGTCTGATTCTAAGAAAGATTATTCTTTCACTTTTTAAAAGCTGTGATCAAGAACAGATCATATATTTTACTCAAACTTTGCAATATAGCCTTAAGCATACTAAAATTACTTTAAAAATATGATGAATATAGGTGAATATATGTTCAGTGACTCAAAATTAAGATAATGTGTAACTTGGGAAGAAAAGCAGAAAGGAACTTTTTACTAGATGAAATGTAATGAGATGTTACTAGCATTTAGGTCTGCATACTGGTACTTCACAAACATAAATTATAGCTTTACAAAAACCCAAGTTAGTACTTACATTTGAATACCCTAATTTCACATACTTAAAGCCCTTAATTAGAAAAAAAAACCACAGCAACAATTCAATTGCAAGTTGACAAATAGGAAAAATTCCTTGCCAAAAATAATCATTAAAAGGTAATAAATAGCTACAAAATATATTTTTACGCTGATATTTTAAACAGAATTTTGTTTTAGAATCAGAAAATAAAAGGCTAAATAAAATAGAAACTATTAATTATGTTGTATTGGTGCCTACTCTTTTAATGGTATTTATTCCGTACATTCTATGTGTTCCCACTTTTTCTTCCCCATTCCTTCTTTGTAGACTGTCTTAAAGTAAGCACAATGCCATTGCTTTAACTAGTCAATGATCACACAAAAGCAAGAAAACAGCATGGGAAGATAATCTTTATTATAGTTTAAACTAGAAACAAAGCAGACAGCAAGTTCACGAGGTATTGTTTGATGATTATTTTTAAAATCAGGCTTCATAACAATAATCAAAATCAAGCTTTAACTGCACAGATATTTTGGTCACTTTTATAATCCTCAAGGGCACAAAAACCAGTGGCAAAAAGTAACAAAGCTAAGGCTATGAGAATTTTTGACGTGCTAAAAATGTAGACTGCTGCATTAAATTCTACCCATATGAGTAGATTTCCTTGATATTTTTCTTAAACATTGAACAACTTTTGTTATTCAGCAAAATATCAAACATGCACCTAGTATTCCTACAAGAATACTCCCTTAATATTGTCAATACTAAACTTTTTTTTCAAAAAATTCAATGAATCATGGTTCCACACACTAAACGTTATTAGTGTTAATGGTAATATGCAAAATTGACTTTGTTTTCAAGATTAAAGAGCAGATTGACTTCACATTTGGTGGCCAGCTGTGTATACCCTACTTTTTCATCTTTTATTTTCTTAATAAGTTTTACTACATTCATAAGCCCTGAGTTATTAGATAACCTGCTAATGATTGTATACCTTTACTTTATGCTTTACTCCATTCAATTTGAACCCAACCTAATAATACATTTACAGATGGTTGTGACTAAACAATGATATAATTTATTACTAACATATTTAGATTGCTAATAAGGCCTTTAAGAGTTGCATATTTTATGCATTTTTAACTTGCTAGGAGCAATTCTTAAAATTACATCTGTAATTCTGTCAGCAATAAGTGCTTTTCATTTTACTTAACTTCTGCATTGACAATCAGATTTACATGTTTCCTCTTATAAAGCAACTCTTTTTTTTCTTCCCCAAACATAAATGTTAGTTTTCCAACAAAACAAGTACCAAAAGAAATTGAGACTCTGAATGGCATATTAATAACTGTAATGCTTAGCAGAGAAATATGCTTATAACAGGCATTCAATAAATGTTTATTACATATGAAATGAATCAATTATAAGGCAGTTGTTTGAGTCATATGTTCATCATACACCATAATTTTAACCAGAGATTTGAGGTTACCAGATTCAAATGTAAATCCAAGTATTTGAAAACAAAAAACAATTTAACAGTTCTCAGAAAAAATAAAGTGAAACATAGTTGCTACTGTTAATAGTAGTTGATAAGAAAAAAGGACAGAAACTCTTTCTACTAAATTCTTTGCACAAGTGAGGGAAAGAGATAAAATAAAGTGTTGGCTAAGTCTTATAATTTTCTCCACAATTGTCCTTGTGGTTTTTTCATCTCTACTCTTGTTAGCTTCTCTGGCTGGGAGAGAATTTTGTCAACTGAATGTTTTTCCCCATCTCCCTAGGTACATAGTGTTAGTGAAAAGCTGCCATATTATGCCATATTTCTGCTTTAATTTTTGCTAACATTCCAATTGTTCCTATTTAAATGATGCTGTATATAAAACAATCCATCAACTTACTATGTGAATGCTTGCTTATATTTTTGTTGATAGCTTTTAAGCATGTATACTTTCCATCTAGTGCATTAATAAGAAACTACTACTTGTTTTAGAAAGGATACACGGACAAATTTTTAAATTAATGGCTTTTGCCTAACATTTTTAGTTGGTTACAAGACAATTGCAATGGCAAAAACATTGACGATGCAGTTCATGGTTCGGTTCTCCCATCTTACAGTACAGGTTCCTGAAACACATGCAAAAGAAGAACTTTTAAATACAAAGAAAACATCAAAATGACCAGGAAATACATATATGCCTTTAATCAATTTTAATATCGTATTTCCTTCAATCTGTTAAATTTTTACATTTCATATTTGTTTGAAGGCATGCTTGGCACTAGGTACTTTAAAGCATTCTGTTGATATGGTCTTTTCAGAATTTAACTAGAGATAAATAAACTTTTGATTAAAAGTGCACTGTTTGACTTTGCTGTAGGCTGGGTTTTGTTTGAATCAGTCTAAAGGTCTCTTACCATCAGATGTGGTATCCCAAAAACATGAGCTGGCGGTGTGAAAGCCATATGCACTCCTCTGCACCACTGCACAGGTCACTAAAAATAACATCACAGAATGAGGACACTTACAAAGGGAAATATATCCAAAATCTTGGAGTTTGGGTTCAGAGCTCCGAAAGTTGTAAAAACAGCAGAAAAAAAAGCATCCAACAAATGGACTGATAAAAATAAAAGTTAATCATCTTGATTTTCTACCATGATGTTACTGACCCTACAGAATCCAGTCTGTTTTCCATTGTCATCACCATTGGTGACTGCACGGCAGTAAAATTCTGGGTCAAATTGCGTGCCTTGTCCCATGAGCATAATATAGACACAGAAATGAAAGAAACATCCAACTTTATAAAGAGTTATTGAGGAGACTTCACAGTTCTATATGCAAGGAGGCATGGGACTACTGAAAGGAACACAGTAGAACTGAGAGGTTTTCAGTGGAAGGTGATTAGCTAATGAAACTGTAAAGGGTGATGCTATCAAGGACAAGCAGATACTTGACAATAGCCCAAACTGCTTTTGAGTAGTGTAAGACATCTCTTTTTCCATATAATATCATAAATTATCTTTGGATCAATGAATCAGAAGGCCTTCATACCTTCTTAGAATCTAATTTAAGTGTCTATCAACCTTATACATTCTCTAAATTATGAGAAAATCGGAAGGACAGAGCTGAATAAAGTAGTGAGGAAGGACACTGATACTTACCAATATATTTATAAGCTTTTCCCAACTTAACCAAATGGGTTAAGGATTGCTCCACTATTCTTGCAGTCCACTGATTGATATTATTTTGATTATAGTCTTCACCACCCAAGACCTCATCTACACACTAAAATGGCAGAGGACAGATAAATTAGCCAAAATGACAAGTTTTACACAAATAGCACCAAAATTTTTTTCAAGATATCAAATATATTTATAACCCAATAAAGCACCTTGGAAAGTACGCATTTGGTAAACATTTATTATGCACTGTCTCTAATTGCTTAAGAATTTTCAAAGTATTTCCATGTGCATTATCTCACACATAAGCTACTATGGGGCATGTAAAAATAGATATAAATTGGCCTCTGTTGTAAAGAACTTAATCTATTAATAGCAGAGAGGCTAATAAAAGAACTCTGATATCTATAATACAAAGAAGACTAATCAAAGGTGATAAGTTAAGACATAAAAGAATTACCATGTGGGGTCGGCTTAAAGAATGGCTTTGAAACAACTGGGATTTTGAACTAGAAACTTAGGATGGGAATAATTTTAAAATACAATTATTAAATATATAATAATTACATTTTCATTTATACTATGCAATTACTTAGCAAAAAAACAAACAAATAAAAAAAACCAAAATTAAGTAAATAATAAACCAACACCACTTTCCAGGTGCTCTAGTAAGAGAAAGTAAAAATTTGCCACCGTGCTTATTTGCATTGACTTCTGATACTTTTAAGAGCACTGGCTTTAGCAGCACAATTCTATGTTATAATGTTGGTTTTGCCACCTACTCACTGTGTGGACCTTTAGCAAGTGACTCAACCTCTCCAACCCGCTACAATCCTAATGGTTAAAGTAGGGATAACAGCATCATGTTATCAGGTTGTTGTGAGAATGAAATTAGATGATGAATGCCAAGTGCTCAGCAGAGTGACTGGCACAGACTAAGCACTTAAATAATGTTAGACATTATTTATGTCATTATTATTGTTGTTGCTGCTGTTATTTTGTATTCAAGTAATAAAGCATGGGTAATAAAGCACTCGTACAAGTCATTTATATTATCCAGTTTAAACACAAACACGCATACACATATGCAATTTTCATTTACTACAATTAGACTGTAGTAAAGATTTATAAAGACATGAAATCTTTTCTTTTAAATTAAAAACTTTATTTCAAATTCACAAAAATAAAAGAACAGAAAAAGGCAGCTCAACAAATTACGGAAATATTAACTACTAAAAAGTTCTTTTTCAGACACTTTCATCTAATTCCAACTGGTAACTCAGTTGTTCCTCTAGTATTTAGAAGATATACAGATGAACAATTAGTTAAATGACATAGTCAAGGACTCCTTATTAATGAAAAAAAATGGAGAAAAAAGTGTTCATATCTCACAAAACCAAACCCCATATTCTATTTTTTATCTTAAGAATTAATATAGTACCAACTTTGCTTTTGCTACAAAAATACTACAATACTGTTGCTAACTATAGTCCATAAATTACATTAATGACTATGAAATCTTAAGCCAGATTATATAAAATATTCACTACTGATAAAATTTTAAGTGAAATTAAATTTAAAAGGGTTGAATAAAATAAGATGGCTCAAATTATTCTTAAAGAATTTTCAGTAAACATGAGAGATTAGGAGGGCAGTGGCCTATAAATCAGGAGAACACAGTTTTAATTTTGGTTTTACCATTACCAAGCTGATGACCTCTGTCTGGGCAAACCTTTGCTATCTAGACTGCCCTCTTCCTTAATGGGAAAGTTAGAGCTATTATTTTTCTCTTTTTGGTTCTCTAAAAGGACTGCTCTAAGTTCTCTTAAGAATGGAAGACACTATACGGGGTGAGGTCCCACTGTGAAGAGCCCAGCTAATTACAATTTTTTAAAAAGACTTATTTTATTTATTTCTCTCCCCTTCCCCGCGCTCCCTTGCCCCAGTTGTCTGTTCTCTGTGTCCATTTGCTGCGTGTTCTTCTTTGTCTGCTTCTGTTGTTGTCAGCTGCATGGGAACCTGTGTTTCTTATTGTTGTGTCATCTTGCTGCGTCAGCTCTCCATGTGTGTGGCACCATTCCTGGGCAGGCTGCACTTTCTTTTGCGCTGATCAGCTCTCCTTATGGGGCGCACTCCTTGCGCGTGGGGCTCCCCTACGTGGGGGACACCCCTGTGTGGCATGGCACTCCCTGCATGCATCAGCACTCCTTGCATGCATCAGCACTGCGCATGGGCCAGCTCCACACAGGTCAAGGAGGCCCGGGGTTTGAACCGCGGACCTCCCATGTGATAGGCGGATGCCTTATCCATTGGGCCAAGTCTGCTTCCCCTAATTACAATTAATCAACATTTAACCCTTTTAATTACCATTATCCAGCCGGTCCACTAGACAATGATGTCCTTAAATAGCTCTATATTCCCAGGGCTCAGCTCAGGACCTGAACACATAGTAGGTATTTAATGTTTGTTGCTGAAGTAACATTGACTTAGGATCTGGAGATCCTAAATCAAATATACTTGAGACTAAGTTCCAATTTAATCACATTTGTGCCTCAATGTTTTCTTTGAGGATGTTTCTGGAAAATCCTATTACTAACAGTAAATAATATATATGCATATCACTGATAATTATATGTTTCTAAGACTTTAGCAGGGGAAAAAAAGGAATGAAAGAAAAGAAGTTCATCAAGAGATAAAGAAAACAGAAATACAGGGGAAACTAGATAATCATCAAGGAAGTGCTGAAAGGTTTAAAGAGAGTGATCACTCTCAAGCATTTCCAATAAATGGCTCAATGGCAGATGAAAGTTGCCTCATGGGAAGAGAAGAGGAGGAAAAGGGGTGAACATGTAGCTTTACTTAGCCATATTTCACATAAAAATTCAAGCACAGTTTGCCTTATACTTCAAATGTATCTGTTTGTTTTTATTTAAAAATGTTTTCAGTTAATGATTTATTTTACTTCATTCCCTCTCCTAAATATTTAAGTAAAAATCATGCTCTTAAAAGCATCTGGTGACTATTGGCACCATCTATCCACTGACAAGTATGAATATTCAGATTTAAGAAGCAAAGTTTTTTTTTAATTAAACGAAGTAACAAACACACATGGTTTTAAAAATCCAATGGAATAGAAAGGTTTACAATGAAAAGCAAGAGTTCCCCTTCCACCATTCCCCATCCCCAGTCTCATTTCCTAGAGGAAAACACTTTTAGTGTGCAACTGTTTTATTTCTTTTAAGGGTTACTGGCATATCTCCAAATAATGTTTACCACTATTTATTTCTTTATTAATTATAGACGACATTCACAGACCTTGCTATGACAGGTGAATATTTAGTTTCCTCAGACCATAAGCCAACCTTCCTCCACCCTTTCTCTCAATATAGTAAGTTCACTATTTCTACTTCAATGTATTCACACTATTAGGGTCATCTTTCTTTTCCATTTGTGATGTTTCCTCCCACATAGAGGATTTTTCCTTAACATCCCTGGCCTCTTGTCCCACTTGTTATTCTTCCTCATGGAGGTGGAGTGAGTTACCTGGTTGGTGGGTGACAACCATTGTTCCACCATTCTCATTTGAGAGAGCTGATCTCCCAAAGGTCTTGGACTTAGGTACTTGGTATCTCCTTCCCCCTTCACCCAGATCAATAAAAGGCAACAGCTTGTTTCTCTCTGCTGACTCGAACTTTTCCTCGGATGTCTCTTTCCAGTTCTGGCAAGGGTAGGGAGGTAGCAAGCTAAGCTACACTCCCCAGCCATAATAAAGGTGATATTTTGTCTTTCCATTTGGTTCTGAGCTTGAGTAAGGAAGAAAAGTACTATTGACAAGGCTCCTCAAAGACCCCAACATCCTTTTATCCTGTTCCATTGACCAAGGTCAGTCTCTCTTGACTTCCTACTTTGTAAAATGAGGTTATCATTCTGCCCTTCCTTATACCTCCCAATTTCCCTTCTTTGTATTTTTACATTGTCAAGGTTTTGAAAAAAATCACTTGTTATAATAATTAAATATTCCTGGAATACACAGTCTAATACATGACTTTGAACTAGTAAAATGTGGCAGGATTTGTGGTGCCTGTATAGCTCTCTCAGACCTCAAGTTGACTTTCATTGTATAAGGGCAGATCTGGGTGCCTGGGGGAGACAGTTCTGGGTTAGCTCTTATCCCAGAGCATTCAGACAGCTGTGGCATTGTCTCAAGATAGTTGATCTTGCCCATAATGCCCAGAAGATAGATCCTATGTATCCAAGCCTAAAGTCAGTTAAAGTCCGCTAGGCCCCAAGCCCATAATTCAAACCTGCCTTTTAGGCCAGTTCATTTTCTTTTTCTGGGATGCCGCAGAGTTAAAAGTGACTCGGGTCTACTAAACAATAAATAAATATCTTACCTACAGTATAGTTTGTATCTGATACCCCTAGAATAATTTAAAGTAACTTCTTTTCTATTTGCCTAACAGGAGGCCTGAACTTCATGTTCTAAATAGCTTTCTGAAGATTTGATTTACTGTCATGCCAGTATCTAAAAGATGTTAAGTGATTATTTTTCCAATTATATTGGGCTAAAAGAAGCATACAATGTCCAAAAGCACTTCTAAAGTCGTTTATCTACTTTATACAACATACATATGTATTATATATACATATATATGATTTTATAACATTACCATTTAAAATAATATTGTCCCTATTGGTATAAAAATTATTTTATTCAAAAGATTATTTTCAGAAAATAGCAAACCTGCTTTCAAGACTAAGAAAGTAAGTACTTCAACATCTCTTTCAGACTAAGCCACAAGATGCCTGCCAGCCCACAACAAAAATAGAAGCATCCCTATAGATTGTTAGTGAATCATATTAAAAATCGTGTTGATTCAACACTAGTTTCTTTTTCCTAAAAGACAAAATATAACTTTTAAAAATTCCAACCAATGCAGCCAGCTTCAAGATGAAAAAAATGTATAACTCACCTCTTTAACAATGTTGTGTGCTTCATCAGCATTAAAGCCAACCTAAAGCGAAAACAAAAGATAAAGCTGCTTTCAACAACAAGGGCTTCCTTTTATTTGTAGACTTGATGGTATACAGAATACCCCAAGGCATCATAGATAAGTGTCCTGAACAGCACCATTGTGATAAGGGGTGTCAAGTCTACCTTGCCTGCCAATCCTACCTGAACACTTAAAGATACAGGACATTTTCCCCATCCCCTCAATGGAGATTTTGATTCAGTTCTGGGGCAGAACTTAGACAACTATATTTAAAATAAATTTTTTAAAACTTTACTGGGGAGTGGATGTACCTGCCTCCCACATATATGAGACCCCAGGTTCAATCCCAGTACCTCCTGAAAACGAAACAAACAACAAACGAATGAAAGAACCAACTCAGGATAGCTGATACAGCTCAGTGGTTGAGCACCAGCTTCTCACATATGAGCTCCCAGGTTCAATCCCCAGCGCTGATAAGCTTTACTGATGATTTGGATGAACATCCTAGATTGGGAATCAATTTATTGCAAATTCCAGGAAATAAGCAGGAAAATTGTCTTAAAAAATGTATTGTGTTATCAGTATAAAGGAAATGGTTGCAGGTAAGTTAGAATGAGATGGTCCATGAGAAGAGAATGCTAAAAAGATTATCAATTCTGTTTTTATTTTATCCTAGGCAAAAATGTTGTCTTTTCTGAATTAAAATTTATGAAAGTCCTTGGTAATTCAAAATTATTGTCCGTTTAGAACGGTAAATAGGTGCAGGTGACTTAGTCTCTTTTCTTTAAAGTGGTTTGTCAGAATCCTGAATTAAAAGCAAGTCTTAGAATAGAGAACTAGGCTACGTGATAAGACTGAAATTTAAACCAAGCCATTTCAGGTAATACATGATTTGTTTCCATGGCGATGCTTCTCAGGTGCTTTAATGACATCAGCATTTTTGTAAAAATCCTATAGAAGTATAACTTAAAATTAGTTTGAACAAACAAGCAAATTCTGAAAATAAGTTTCTGACATGTATCATCTTAAGTACAGATTTAAAATTTACAATTCATTTATTTACACCACAGAATTTCCTAATATCAAAGGTATAAAAATACTCTAAGTATTTAAGAGTGTTATGAAAAGATGTCTCACATTTTCACCCAATTAAATCTTAAAATGAGGTCCTTAACTATTTTCAAATTTTGACTACAGATCAAATTATGCCCATTTCACTTTGATTTGGAAACTCACCTAATAATGGGGATGTGCTGGGTGACCATGGCAACATATATAACTGTATTTCTTTTAAAATATATTAAGGAGGTACTTGGGTAAAGAACCCTCTTTGGAGTCAGGAGGTGAGAACTTGTAGGGTGGTATGCCTAACGGTGAGCCAGCCATCAGATTTCTTGTGCCTCAAGTTTCTATTTCTAAAATGTGAACATTTAACCATTGACCTGCAAGTTAAGTATGTATGCTACCCCCGTCAGAGAATTAATTTAAATGTGATTTTAGCTTCAGCACAAGCCCACATGTGCAAAGATGCCATGCGCTGGACCAGAAGCCCCTTCCATGGTTCTAATACACCATTTTAAGCTGCAGCTCCAGTACGGGCGTATTTTTCTTCTCCCAGGCCATTCACCTGTGTCTACCACTGGACAGAAAATATGTTTTCTTTGCCCTTTGCAGACCTATTAAGGGTTATGTGGGATCCAATAGGACTCATCCTCCTAGTGATTAAAATGAAGCAAGGGTTGTGTAGCCAGAGGCCTGGGTTCAAATCAAGTATCAGTCATTAATCTTTGGGCAAGTCACTTCACCACCATGAAAGTCAGAGTCCCCATCAGTAACAGGAAGATAACTGATATCATGGGATGAGAATGACGTCATGGTGAGGATTAGGGAAGCCAGAGTAGGCAAGTGAGGGCTCCTAATCCCCAAGGCACCTCCTTCCAGCGCACTCAGGCCAGAAGTCCCGGGACTGACAGGGAGCCGGGCCTCGTTCGCGGGGCTGCAGTACTTGCTTTGGGGACACCAAGGGGAGGAGAAAGCAACCGGGAAGACCGGTTTCCAGGCCCGCCCGTCAGACGGGTAACGCCCGCCAACCCATCTCCGCCCCACGCACCCCAAACCAGGTTTCCCATCACTCCGCCCTGATCCCACCTCCTGCCCCAAATGCTCCCTGCCGCCTCGGTCCCCAGCCCACCCTCAGGGCGGCGGGAAGCGGAGGACACTCATCGGCGGGGCGGATCCCCAGTCCCGAGGATTGGACCCGGGGTTCAGAGGTCGCCGCGCCCCAACTCTCCCGGCAGCCAAACGCCGGGAGACCCACCACCCAGCGGAAACCTCGCGCCGGAACGGGCGAGGGCGGGGGTCGCTCCCAGGAGGCTGAGAGGCGGTACCTCGTCGCAGTGGCGATGATACTCTTCCATGGTGCTGCCTAGTCTCCCCCGGGGCGGAGCGACGGGCGGATCGTGCTCGGCGGCCGCGCACTGGCCTCCAGTGAGCCCCGCCCCTGCATATGGCCTCAGGCTTTTCCCTACGTAGGCTCCGCCTTTGTGTCGCAGTGGCGGGGCGGGTTCGGGGCGGTGGGAGACGTGTACCCCAGTGGAGGAGGCCTCCCTGGCCGTGAATGCACTTCAGTCTGGGAACCAATTCCTTGCTGCCTCCGACCTTCCTGAAAAAAGGGAGCTGTGCTTAAGAGCTGGGAATTGTGCAACAGTGTGGAACAGAGAGGGATGCCTTAGTATCAGTGTAAAATTTAACTTCCCATTACCGATTGAGTGACCCCTGCTGTGGTTATTTGTACTCATTCATTCATTCACTCATTCATCATCCAGCAGATAGGTGTATTTAATGCAATGGTGAACAAGCCCCTTTGATTTAGCTTTTTACTATTAGCCATGTGACTTAGACAAATTACCTCCCACAGCCTCAGTTTCCTCGCATGAAAACTTATAGCTATTTCAAGAATGATTGTAACAATCAAATGAGGTGTTGTAAGAACAATTATTAAAAAAGGTTCTCCTACATCCCCTCCTCCATGACTAACAGGAATATATAATTTATGGGAGAAGGAATAAATATCCTAAATTAAATTATAAATCTTCGAGAAGAACAATGGCTACACTTATTAAGAAATTTCTAAGTTCTGGATGATTTGAACCTCACAACAACCTGGCAGCATTGGTGCTATTATAATCATCCCATTTTTAAAGATGAAACAGATACAGAGAGTTTAAATAACTTGCCCAAGGTCATATATGCAGTAAGTAGTAGAACAGACACTTAAACTCAGGCAGTCTGATAGCAGAACCCAAGTTCTTAAACACTGTATCAGTCACATATTGCTGTTGTAACAAATTACTGCCTATTTAGTGCTTTAAAGCAGCACAAATTTACACTTACGGTTTGGGAGGTAAGATGTCAAAAAATGGGTCAGCAGAGCTGCATTCCTTCTGAAGGCTGTAGGGAAGAATCTGTTTCCTTGCCTTTTTCAGCTTCTAGAAACCACCTACATTCCTTGGATGAGACACCTTCCACATCTTCAAAGCCAGCAGTGGAGCGTTTTCTTTTCTCAGACCTCTGCTTCCAGCCTCACATCTTCTCTCTTTGACTCTAATTCTTCTGCCACCTTCTTATAAGGACCCTTGCAATGACATTGGGCCCACCTGATAACCCAGGATAATCTCCCCATCTCAAGATCCTTGATTTAACCACATCTGCAACATCCCTTTTGTCATAGAAGGCTACATAGTCACAGATTCTGGGGATTAGGATACCGGCATCTTTGCAGGTGGGTTGTGGGTATCATTAGTCAGCCTACCACAACCACTACACCCTGTTGCAACCCCAAATCAAAGCTGCAAAGGTCATTAGTCTTTAATCCAATTCCCCTATTTTACAAGTAAAATTGGAGCTGTGAGAGGGGAAATAACTCTTACAAAAGGCACAGAAGTATTTCCTGGGCCCCTGGGCTTCTGCATCTCAGGCCCCTCCATTCCCTGCTCTCATCTTTTTTTTTTTTTTTTTTTTTTTTTTTTTTAAAGATTTATTTATTTATTTAATTTCCCCCCCCTCCCCTGGTTGTCTGTTCTTGGTGTCTATTTGCTGCGTCTTGTTTCTTTGTCTGCTTCTGTTGTCAGCGGCACGGGAAGTGTGGGCGGCGCCATTCCTGGGCAGGCTGCTCTTTCTTTTCACGCTGGGCGGCTTTCCTCACAGGCGCACTCCTTGCGAGTGGGGCTCCCCCACGCGGGGACACCCTTGCATGGCACGGCACTCCTTGCGCGCATCAGCGCTGCGCATGGCCAGCTCCACACGAGTCAAGGAGGCCCGGGGTTTGAACCGCGGACCTCCCATATGGTAGACGGACGCCCTAACCACTGGGCCAAAGTCCGTTTCCCCTGCTCTCATCTTATGAGTTTAGACAGATAAACAAGTATGGCCGTTTACTTGATAATGCACATTTTTTTACTGGTTCTCCTAAATTGTAGGTCGTGTCAAGCCTGGGCAGAAAAGCTGTGATTGTAATTCATAAATGAAGCATATTTCCCTCTTTCAGGACTTTTTTTAGAAACCACAATTATTATTATCCCATGAGTTATTATTATCCCATTATCCCACAGTTATTATTACTCCCAACAGTGTAGTAGGAGACTTAGTCGTGCCCTTGTGAACACCCACCTTACTTCTCTAAAGAACTGATTCTAGGTGTGTCAAACCTCAAAGTAAAATAATCTTAAAGCTACAGGGGCCACTCTATCACATTTCAGTGTTATGTTGTATGTTTGTCATGTGTTCCTGACAAATATGAACTGATGTGAAGAAACATTGTTCCACTTACTATTCCTGCATAATAAATTATTCTCCAAATTAATGCATACTTAGTATGATTGCATTATATTCGTGGATTCTATTGGTTAGAAATTTGAACAGAGCACAGCAGGGATAACTTGTCTTTGTTTCATGTTATCTAGGGTCTCAGCTGGGACCATTCAGAGACTGAGGGTAACCTGATTGTGGGGGTTGTGCTCATCTGAAGACTTATTCTGGCACCCAGGTTGAAAAGAATCAAATATTAGGACTACCAACTGGAGCACTAACACATGCTCCATGGCCTGTCCAAATGGCTTTAGTTCTTCACATTATCACAGCCTCATGGTAGTCAGGCATTTTATTTGGTAGCCCAAGGCTCCAAGTGTGCATGTTCATCAAGCAAGGGAGAGGCTATATTACCCTCTATGACCTAGTCTCTTATGTCCCACAATGTCACTTCCACCATCTTCTAATCATTGAAAAAGTCACAAGCCCACCAGACTTAAGGAGAATGGGCATAGAACCCACCTCTCAGTGGAAAAAGTGTTGAATAATTTGGAGGCCATGTCTTAAAACTACAACAGGTATCTTAGTTAGCACTCTTTGGTGGCAAGTAATAGAAACCTCAGGTAGGAGAGGCTGAAATAAAGATATCTATTTTCTTGAATAATCAGAAATTCAGAGGGAGAAATGCTCCAGGTAGTTCAGCTGCACAGCAAATTTTTGGATCCTCTGTTCTTTCTACCTTTCCATAATGATACCCTTAACATATGTCATGGTCACACATGGCTGATGCAGTTCCAGGTATCACAAGTAATGATAATATCACATCCATTGAAGAAGATTGGCTTTGCATTGGGATCATCATTTTTTTTTAATTAGAAAAGCCAAGACTGGGCTATATGATTCACCCCTTGGCAAAACATATGTGAAAACATATGTTTGGTATTTCCATCTTGTATAGTGCAAAGTAAATTCTACTAGCAAGAAAAAAGGGATGTGAAATAATTGTTAGTAGGTCAGTCCTTTCCAATCTTTTTCATGTTATAGTACATATAGATGATATTTATATTGCAAACTGGGGTAAAATGAAGGGCCTTTGGTAGCATCTTTATTTATTTTGGTTAATAAATATTTTTCTTTACATTATATAATTATAAGGAAAATTTTAAAAAATGGAAAAGGCATTAAATATTGAATTTGTAAAAATTTCCAAATAAAATCTTTTCATATGTTTTAATGAGATCCTTGAACTTGCTTTCATTAACATAACATTTTAATATCTGGCTTCATGCTTGAAATAGCCACAAGCAATTCTTATTCCAGACTTTTTAAAAATTATTTTTCACCCAAATCTTAATGCCTTCTGTTGTTGATAAATGTTCTTCATAAAAGTAAATGATAAAACATTTAGACCCACTTTATAAATCATTGAAGTTACATTTAAAAGATTCTGTAATGGTAGACTAGGTAATTTGGATCAACTCTTTCACTGACAATTAGAAAATTTAGACAAAGTAAAGTAGATGTTTTATCAAAAGAATTGGAGCTTTAACAATGTGGAGATGAATTATGGATCAAAGACCTAAGAGAAGAAACCTGTAAAGATGAACATGGCATTTGGATCAACATTTCCCCTGGGTGTAAGAAGATGAGATTTTTGCTCATGTTCAAGGGGTGAAAATTCAAATTCCTCTAGTAAACAATCGTACTTTGGTTGAGGCTCCAAAGGATGGTATCTTAAAAAGTAATGGTGTAAAACAACAAAATTGATCTTGCAGGGACTGAAACTCCGTTTTAATGTGCTTCAATCACTGAAATTGAATTCAGATGATCTGGCATTGTTAATACCCCTAGGCGATTGCCAGAAGCAAATGTATTTGTTTCCTTGGCTGCTCAAGCAAATACCATTCAATGACTTGACTTAAAAAATTAGAATTTATAATCTCATGTTTTGAGCCTGGAAAAATACAAGCCAAGGCATCATCAAGGCCATGCTTTCTTCCTGAAGATTGGTGTTCTGGGGCTGAGTGCTAATGATCCTTGGTCCTGGGCTCCTCTATCACACGGCAATACACATGGTGGCCTCTCCTGTCCTCTCCCTTCTCTTCCCAGTTCTGTTGATCTTCAGTTTCTTGCTTCCCATGGTTTTCTCTGTCTGAATTTCATTTTGCTTCTCAAGGACTCTGGTAACAGGATTAAGACCCATCCTGATTGAGGGCCACACTTTAACTGAAGTAAACCCATCAAAAATTTAAGAACATGTTTTTCATACAGCTCCAAACCACCACAAAATGTAAATTCTTTCTGGAGGAAGAGAATATCATCCTGGGTCTCATTTTAGGTATACAATTTTTCACATACAACATCAAATACACAATAAAATATAAACAGACATACTATCTTATATGAAGGACCATGGTCATGGTTAATGCTTTTAGTTTCTGGTGGCCGTTTGACCAACTTATCTTCAGATTAGAATGATATAGTAGTGATAAGCTTCCTCTATGGGTCAAGGAGCACATTTTAGGCTGTATATCTATTGCATTTCAAGGCACCCTGGGGTTATTGGTCCTACTGGCATATAATGTCATGAATGTAATGGATCAATGTGATGTCGTACAATACGGAAGACAAGAACTCCTTCAAACCTGCAATCGAGGCCTCCTAGTTTACTGATGCATGTTCTTAATTTTATTTTCATAGCTCTTAATTTATCTGTTTCACTATGTGTGCTGTCTAGGTTATAATAAGATGTCAGAGACTCCATAATCTTTATTAGCATTTTTGTTACCATATGACTATGTGCTATAACAACTTGACCCTTGCCTTGGCCTCCACATACATTTCACCCTCTCATGATAATGTAATAACGAAATAATGATGTCATTTCATGCTGTGAATTACTCATGTCCCATATTCTCAGCAACAAGTTTATTCCTGTGAACTTTGAGTATTTGAACAATCCAGTCCAAGAATTCCATTTTGACAGTCTATTTCCTGGGACTATTTCTGGTACCAGTTACTAAATCAGCCAGGAGGCCAATACGAAACAGACAGTACACTCAAACTGGGATAATTTGAAGATGGCGCATTTAGAAAAGGACTAATTACAATGGTGTGGGCAGGTGAGCCACAAGGGATGTTACAAGAACCTGGGGCGGGAAGAGGATGTGGCTCAAGTGATAAGGCCTCTGCCTACCATATGGGAGGACCTGGGTTTGATGCCTGGGGCCTCCTGGTGAAAAAGAAGAGAAAGTGTGCCTGCGCGGTGAGCCAGTGCCTGCGTGGAGAGCTGAATGCATGCACGGTGTGCCAAGTGCCCATGCAGTGAGCTGAGTGCCTGCGAGGTGAGCCAAGTACCATGTGGGTGCCCATGTAGTGAGCCCAGTGCCCGTGTGGCAAGCCAAGTGCCCGTGCAGTGATCTGGAAGCCCACACGAGTGCCTACATGGTGAGCCGAGCGCCCACGTGGGTGCCTGTATGGTGAGCCTGTGCCCACATGGTGAGCCAGTGCCCATGCAGTGAGCCAAGTGCCCACATGAGTGCCCACATAGTGAGCCAGTGCCTGTGTAGTGAGCTGAGTGCTCGTGCAGGAAGCCGAGCCGAGTGCCCACGTGATGAGCCAGTGCTCATACAAGTGAGTCAAATAGCAAGATGATGACCCAACAAAAGAGGGATGAAGGGGAGAGTCAAGGTGAAGTACAGCAGAGACCAGGAACTGAGGTGGCTCAATTGACAGGGAACCTCTCTCCATATCAGAGGTCCCCAGCATCGAATCCCAGTGAATCCTAGAGGAGAAAGACAAGAAGAGAAGACAAAAAGAGAAATAGCTATAGAAGATCACACAGTGAATGGACAGAGACAACAAAAACAGCAAGGTGGGGGAGGGAGAGAGGGAGAGGAAGAAAAAAGAAAATAAATGAATAAGTGTTTTGTTTTGTTTTTTAAAAAGAACCTGGGGCTAGTAAGAATGGAGCTGTTACCACTCCTAGGCTTAGAGGTTTGAGGGGATACAGCAAACCTAAGGTGGCCTCAGGGGAATAATTAACCTGACCTAGCCTCCCTCCCCCTGATCTCCTACCAATATTCCTCACTAGATGAACTCAACTGGAAACCAGGGGGGGATAAGAGCCCATTGCCATTCACATAGGCCAGTTTCCAAAGGCAGATAGTGGAGTGGAGTGTGGACAAAAGATGACTGCTCCTCTCAAAATTGAGAAGGCAAATGGAAGTTATCCAGCACGAAGTTCAAGCCTCAGATCCAAGAATCCCTATGACTCCGAGCAGAAGGAATAATAATAATTTTTTAAAAAACCTTTTGGCACATTGTAGTAAAAAGGATGAAAACCAGAGGAATGAGAAAAATTGTGAAGCAAATCTTCCCCACATAAAAGACAAATTACTTTCAAAGCAGCAAGAAATAGACTGAAAACTGACTTTTCACAGAAATAGACAATGTATTTTGACAATGCATTTCAAATAGTGAAAGAAAATACTGAGAGCTTAAACCCTATACCCAGAAAAATATTCATCAAGAATGAAGATGAATAAAACATTTTGACAAATAAAAAACTGAGAATTAGTCACCAGCAGAACTATATTTCAAGAAATAATAAAAACAAAAACAAAAAATATTCTTTTGGCAGAAGACAAATGATCATAAGTAAGAAACTGGGAAATGTAGGAAAGAATGAAGGGCAATTGCAGGTGTAAATTTGCAGGTAAATTCAAATGATTACGAACTCTAAAAAGCATGGTAATAAATGATAATAAAATATATACCAAATTTAAATATGATAACAATGCAGTGAGAAGAGGATAAATTGATTAACGTTTTCAAAGGCCCTTTCATTGCCCAGGAAGTCAGTACAAGTACCAAATAACATAGTTTGATAAATCAAGGATGGATTTTGTATAGGGTAAGCCCTATGAGCATTAAAAGAATAGTCACAGTAAAGTGTATGGTGCCCAAGCTAAGAGAGTAGGGAAATGAAATAATAAAAATAATTAATTAATCCAAAAGAAGGCAAGAACGGAGAGGAAAAAAGAACATAGCGTAGGTGGGAAAATAGGTAACAAATAGTAAGATAATAGCTATAAACCAAATCATAATTACAATAACTATAAATAGATTATATGTTCCAATAAATGACTGAATGAAATATAACCCACTTATTTGTTGCTTACAAGAGACACAGAAAATGATCAAGGATGCAGAAGAGTTGGAAATAAAAGGATGGAAAAAGATACAACTTGCAAACATACAAAGCTAGTGTGTGTGTGTGTGTGAGAGAGAGAGATAAAGTAGGCTGTAAGGTAAGAAACATTATTAGAAGAAAGGAGGGGAATTTCATAATGATAGAAAAGTCAATTCTCTAAGTGGACTTTACAGCCCTAAATTTGTATTCGCTTAACTGCCTCGTAACATGAGAAGTGAAATTTGACAGAATTTCAAGAAGAAATAGATAAATTCACATTTGATTGGGAGATTTTAGTACTCCTCTCTCAATAGGTGATACAACAAGCAGACAAAAAATACATCATAGGGAGTGGATGTGGCTCAAGCTGTTGGGTACACGGATCCCACATGGGAGGTCCCAGGTTTGGTTCCCAGTGCCTCCTAAAGAATTTGAGCAGAGACAAGGAGCAGAGGAAATGAGCAGACACAGTGAGCAGACAATGAGCACACAGATGAGGGAGCCACCTGCGGGGGGGGGGGGGAGAGGATAAAAGTGGCAAAGTATCATGTAGTAGACAAATATTTTTAAAATGACTATTTAAAAAATACATCATAAAGGCTTGTAGGCGATTTGAACAACATTATTAACACTTTTTACCTAAGTGACCTGTGGAACTCTGAATCCAACAACTGCTACATGTTCTTTTGAAATACAAACAAAACTTTATATGAATAAGATTGTCTTGGTTAGGGAATTTAATCACGGTTATTTTTATGAACAATGATTGTAATATGGTGATAGATAATTACATCTATTTGTTTAATAGCTGACAATCCTGCAACTTCAAAGCATACAAACACCCATAATCCCACGAGAAATCTTTTCTAGAATTAGAAGGTATATATTTCCCTTCAGAACTATTCATCGTTGAGAACCAGAGTCCATTTATCAAGTTACAAGGGACCACTTTGAGAATGGAAAACTTTGTATACTAGAATAAGACAGAATCATAGTCATTAATTTTGTCACTACTAGAATGCCATGTTATCTGAATATTGGTGAAACTTTTCAATTTATAACGCAAACCCTGCTTCCTACAGATCCTGTTTCAGGCATCTGCTCCTATAATCCTTTTGTTTCTGGAATATAAATCATTATAGTTAAGACTCTCACATGGTGCTATTTCAAGACCTTTGTAATATCTGCTCCCACTATGACAGAATGAGTTCTTCCATTGCACAAGCCCAGTATTACAAAAGAAAATTGCAAGGTAATACAATTTTTCTAATTACCAGAATAAATTATCAAGAATAGAACACTAATTTTTTAAATTGCTTTATTTAGGATGAATATGGAACAAGGAATAGAAGATTGAAAATGGTGCAGGAAGTTGCTTTGCTGGGACACATTTCCTTCCATTTTGAATGCACTGATTATTAAGATCGCTAATGTAGATGTATGAGGAGAAATGTCCTCAGTGTGTGGATTGCTATGCTATGAAATTAGTCTCTGGAGGACTGAAAAGAAAAGTATTTAAACCCTGGCTGCAAATCAGAGTCACACAAGGAGGTTTTTAAAATATATATATCTAAGTTAAAGATCCCGTAATATTCAGATTTGATTGGTCTGGGGAGGGGGCTGACATCAGCAGGTTTTCAAAAGTTTCCTCAGATGATTATAGTAGGTGGTCAGGGTTGAGAAGCCTTGATATGAAATTCCTTTTTTCTTCGTTCAGAGATCATTAAAAAAGATAAATTCACTTTTGTTGGTAAGGCTTAAACATAGTTTTGCTGGAAGTTAGAACTATAAGCTATATTACTTCTTGGGGTTTTCTTCTGTCTTATGCTTTGGTCATTCATTGATTCATTCATTCAAGAAATGTTTATTGAACACCCACTATGTGTTGGGCATTGTGTTAGAGCAGTGGTTCACAACTGAGGGTCTCTCTATCTTCCAGAGGACATTTGGCAATATCTAGAGACATTTTTGATTTTCATAACTAGGGTGGGTGCTACTCATATCTAGTGAATAGAGACCAGAGATGCTGCTAAACAACCTACAATACAGGACACTTCCCCATAACAAAAAATTATCGGGAGCAAAATGTCAATATTGCCAAGATTGAGAAACCCTGTAGTAGAAGATGGAGGTAAACAGAAAAGGTTTCATGTCTTTATGGAGTCTATGAGTTAGTGACAAAGCCTGACAAGATACAAATAAAAAAGTATGCATATATGTGTGTGATAGATGGATGATGTGTTACATATACCTACACATATACATATACATGGGTATGTGTATTTGTGATGTCAGGTAATTATAATTGTTATAAAAATTAAACAAAATAGGGAGAGGCTGTTTTAGACAAGATCGTGAGGGAAGGTGTCTCGGAGGAAATGATGTTCAAGTAATGTAAAGAAGCCAGTTACGTTAGAAGTTAGATGAGAGGGGACAACGTATAATGAATTAGGAAAACACGGCAAGGTGTCGAGCAGTTCATTTGAGCTTTGCGGTTATAATTTTAAAGTGAAACAAGTGAGCCAGATTGTGGGCTCTAGAAACGTTCTGCCTGTGGAAACATCTGAAGGACTGTACTGTTAACTAGGTTGTGTTTTTTTCCAGGTGATTTTGACTGAAGAAGAGAGAGTACTTGAATCTGAAAGCATTTGCAAGGGAGGGATTGTACAAATAGATAATGGATTCTAAGCTGGATAAGTACTAATGAGCAATGAAAAGTGATGGGGGTCATTGGATTTGAGGTCCAAATGGAGTCGGAGAATTACTGGGGTGAAAATCCCAGAAGAAGTTAGCTGGGAAGGTAGAGAATAAGGATAAGAAAGTTGGATAATTGACAAAGAAATATTTTTGAAGTTGTTTTAGTTTTTAGAAAAGTTGTTCAAAGCAAATACCATGAAATGTGTTGGGTTAAATAATGGGAATTTGTTTGCTCATGGTTATGAGGCCAGGAAAATGTCTAAATCATGGCATCATCAAGGCGATGCTTTCTTCCTAAAGATAGGCTGCTGGCGATCCTTGGCTCCTATGCCACATGGCAAGGCACATGCCGTGTCTCCTGGTCTTGCCCCTGTCTTCTGGGTTTCATTGATTTCAACTTCTTGCTTCCTTGGCTTTCTCTTTCTGTGTCTGAATTTCATTCTGTTTATAAAGGCTCCAGTAATAGGATTAGGACTCATCCTGACTGAGGTAGTTCACCCCTTAACTGAAGTAGCCTCATCAAAAGGTCTTACTTATAATGGGTTCATAGCCAGAGGAATGGATTAAACTTAAGAACATGTTTTTCTTGGGCATAACAGCTCCAAACCACCACAGAGGCCAACATTTAAGCAGCAAGGAGGATCCTCTCTTGCTTGTTGTCTACTTTAAAATCCTGTTTGTGGGCATTGAGGCCAAGGGAGGGGTAGATTACCAGGAGTACAAGAAGCTTTGCATTGGTGTCATAATGGAGGAACAGTGTTGTTTTTTTTTAACAGGTTATATGATTTCGTCTGGACACATACCTCTGGCTTTTGGATATGGGAGGGTGAGTATGAGTGAAAAGGGATGGTTACATGGCTAAGTACACAGCCTAGAGTATTGTAATATGATTAGCATATTAGGTAGAGAAAAGGAAGGAGGTGCCAGGGAAGAAAAAGAGAGAAGAATTTTCCAATATAGGTTGATCCCTTTTCCTCCAGACTTTCATAGATTATATATGAGGCATCTTTTTTGATACCTTTTCCTCTTTTACATGCACTTGTCTCTGCCATGAATTTTTATTATGATTTTGGACTTGTTCGTGTAGCTAAAGGTGAAGTTAGATTTATGTCTCTGGCATGCTCTGCTTGTTCACATAATATAATTGCATAACAACAATAAGAATGTTTTTGGCTAAGGTTTGGAGGATTTGTTTTTTGAGTTTGGTCTCTCCCATCCCTGCCTTTCTAGCAAAGCTCGCAATTTTGAACCTTTTTTAAGATAAAATATTCTACTCATGGTGTAGGCAGTCCTCATCCACATGTTACAAACTTTAAAGCAATTTCAAGACCCATAATATTTTCTTTCCTCACATAGAAAAAAATTCTGTATCTTCTTTAGTGTATCTTTTAGTGGAAAGAAATGCTGACCTTTTGATTCTTGGTATATAATCTGACCCCCACTGTCCATTATAGTGCTTTACTGCACTGAAGGGAACTATAAACAGGTTAAAGAATAAATGTACAGAATGAATCAGTTCTGTACTGATTCAGGGAAAGAAGAGGAGCAAAGAGACCCAATAAATTTCACCCAGTTCTTAATTTCTGGGATTATTTTAAACAATGTCTCATGAAGGACATTTCTTGGTGCTTTTGAAGGACTGGAATAATATATTCACAAGCATTGCAGAGACAGTGGCCGCAGGAGTTGCTGAAGGCAGGAAGAGGGAAAAAGAGGTATGATATTTGGGCATTTTCAGGACTTGGAGTTATCCTAAATGATATTGCAGGGATAGATGCAGGACATCATATATGCTGCCATAACCCACTGAATGGACCGGGAGAGAGTCTAAACTACAATGTAAACTATAGTCCATGCTGGGTAGCAAGGCTCCAAAATGTACTTACCAAATGCAATTAATGTACCACATTAATGAAAGAAATTGTCAACGTGGGAGGAGTAGGAGGCGTGGGGAGTGGAGTATATGGGAACCTTTTGTATTTTTTATTGTAACATTTTGTGTGATTTATGTATCTTTAAAAAAAGATAACAAAAAATTCAAAATATATATATATTTACAAGCATATAATGGCTTTATTAAGTTTAGTCATTTTGCTCATCAAAACTGCAGACTTCATATGAAGTCACTCATTTTCAAAGTCTATGTGCTAATGACCCTCTTCATAGTCAAAGTGCATAATAAATATTTATTCATAAGCTACATGATGACCTTTAAAGTGGTAAATTTTAAAGCAAAGCAACTTTTGTATGGAAATCACTGAATATGAACAAAATGAGCATTTATGTCATGGTTTCCACACAATAAAGAATTTGATAAACTCCAGCACTAATCATGTATTATGATTAATAAGCTAGTTATGTTTATTCACCACGTGATGCAGTCCTGGTGACTAATGTCTAATCAAAGATAAACATACAGAATGACCTTAGTTGACATTAAGGAGTTATGAGTAGATTTCTCACTATAAAAATTATCAATATATTCCATCCTCCTTACGTAAAGACAAGGATGACACAGGTTGGACAATGTGCTGAAGCAACATGATTAAACATGTTTCTTATGACTTACTGGGCCATTCCAAGGTACAAAAATTAGGGATTGTCACTGATTGAAATGTTCAAACCTCAACATTTCCTTCTCGACACAGGCAAGGACTTAGAGAAAAATAAATATATTTATGAAGGGTTTTTCTTTCCATATTGCCTTAATTCTGCTTTAATACAAGCTAATGTTTGATAGAATGCAGGATTCAGAGTTCAGGAGAGTGCCAGTCCCTACAGGCACACCAAGCTGGTGTGGCAGGAATTTGTTCAAATGTAAAAGAGGCCCTTACAGGGGTACTCCACTAGAGGCATCTCTCCTGGAGTTATTTGGGCATTTGGTTTGTGTCTATTTCTTTTAAGAATCATCAGAGAAAAGTGAAGAAAGCAATAATTTTTCTCTGCTCCTATGTGTGTGAAAAAAACTACTATGGCTAAATCCCAACACTGAACTGATACAACTAATAAACCTTTTCTCTGCCTAAATCCAGGCTAGAAAAGTAGAAAAGTCCCTCAAGAACAGATTGGAACCTCTGTAACTCTGTGGTCTCCATCTACAATGGATTTCTTCAAAGTAGCAAGGGAAACTTCTGATAATTCTTTGGTCTCCTCATTTCTGACACTCTACCATGGCCATTCCAAGCCTTCTCCCTCTCTGCAGCCCTCTGACTCCCGAAAATTCCTGTCACTATCAGTATATGACTTCTGTTTTAGTTTCTCAGCTGCTAAAACAAATACCATGAAAAAGGTTGGCTTTAACAACTGGAATTTATTGGCTCACGTTTTTGAGGCTAGGAGCACAAAATTGAGGCATCAGCAAGGCGATGATTTCTCCCTGAAACCTGTGGTATTCTGGAACCAGCTGCTGGCAATCCTAGGGTCCTTTGCTTTTCTATCATCACATGTCTTAAGTGGGGGATATGAGTCAATCCCCAACAACTTTGCTTCCCACTTCAATGAAAAACTTAATCTACCATATGAGGTCTCTTTTAAATTCTTGCCACTGAACCCAAGAGCACACTTGCATGCCTGGCTATTCTATGCTCTTATTATAACAGAAGTGATAGTCGCTCTGCTGGTTCTTTGATGTTTACTCTTTATTAATCATAGGTTATAGAAACACATTTTTCCCCTCTTTTTCTCTTTTGCTTTTAATCCTGATCCATCATGTGTTTATTTTAACTGCCAAATTGCTTGTACTATATCTCTCACTCAAGCGTAAATTCTATGAGGGCAAGGAACTGGTCTATCCTGTTCCACCATTGTATTCTTAGTGTAGAGCTCACTACCTGTTTTAATAAATGTTTTTGTTTCTAATTAATAAATGAGAGCTAAAGGTTTTTGTGTTATGAAACATAATGTTTTTTTTTATCCCCCCACCCCTTTGTGGCTTGTTTGCTGTCTGCTCTCTGTGTCCATTTGCTGTACGTTCTTCTGTATGTCTGTATTTATTTATTTTTTATTTATCCCCCCTTGCAGCTTGCTCGTTGTCTGCTCTCTGTCTCCTTTCACTGCACCCTCTTCTGTGTTTTTACTTGTCTCCCTTTTTGTTGCGTCACCTTGCTGAGTCAGCTATCTACAGTGCTTGCAGGCCAGGCAGCACTCCGTGGCATGTGGATGAGCCTGCCTTCACAAGGAGACCCCGGGGGGCAAACCCAGAACCTCCCATATGGTAGATGGGAGCCCAACTGATTGAACCAAAGCTGCTCTCCTGAAACATAATGTTTTATGGTTCAATTTCAATAATTTTGCTCCTTTGAGTTCTTGTAGGTATAGTCCATGCTAATATGTAGTCTTTTTCCAACAAAGCAGTGGTGCTATTGGAAGTCTTAAGTGACATTACTTATTTACTTATATCCCAGTATAGTCTATGTTCTCAACTTTTTCTCAAATTCATTGCAGTCATAGTGTGCCCTGCTACCCAAAAACTACTGATGTGTACATTTCTCAGTGAATTCTTAGAAAATTAAATAATAAAACTCAACTTGAGAAGGAGAAGTTTATAGGAATATGTTTTGATAGAATTATACTTATTCTATTAAATTTATTGGGACATTGCCTAATGCATGTTAGATACCAATGACATGATGGAGCATAACAGTTTTTTTTCTGAAAAGAAAACCATTTTCATGTAAAATGAAAGTACAAAAAGTCAACTCCAGGAAAAATGATTTAAGGACTATCATTTAGAGGGTATATTTGAGGTCCAAGTAAAGGAATCACTCACTCCCAGCTAGCACCTATTTCATTGTGCAACTTTACCAGAGAAGAGTAAGAGGAAAAAAGTGTAAAAGTCTCATTGCCTGTCACCTTTCATCTAACTAAACTCTAGCAAATTCTGGTGCTATGTCTTTGCAGTAGAGTATGATTTTTCTTTATTTTGGCATACAATTAAATACATATAATTTTTAAAAATAAATTTTTCAATAATGCTTTTTGATTGTCTGCAATGTTCTAGCACTGGGCTAGGCTTTGAGGGATGGGGATAGAAAGGAAAGTGATGCTTGAGCTGAGCTGATTCTTGGAGAAAATGTAGGTGTTAACCAGTCTAAGGAAAGGACATAGTTTGGGACAGTCAAAAAGATGGAACACCATATACAAAGTCATGGAGCTATGAAAAAAGCATGATGTACATGGAAAACTACAAATGTTGCCATTTGACTAGTGAAAAGGTACATATGAAGATATAAATTTGGGAATCCTCAATATTGAGGGGGTAGTTAGATCACCTAGGGAAAATGTATGGAATGAGAAAGAAAGAACACAGAGATTGAAATACTATGAAATCACCCACACAAAAGAGGGGCAGCATAAGAGCCCCAAAAAGAGAACGAGCAATTATAAATTATAGAAGTAATATCATACACACACACACACACACACAAGGAAATAGAGTCAGTAAATTGCATTAATTGCTCTAATTTTTCACACACACACCCAATCCATTTGCACTGTCATGTAAATTTTCAGTACCATCCCATCCTTACTCTGGGTCCATCTATGTGACCTGCTTTAGTCAATGAAATGTTAGCAGATGTGACAAAGAAGAGATTTGAAAAGCAGTTTGCACAATTGGGCTTGCACTCTTGTGTTGTGTTGCTGTCATTGTCATGAAAAGGGCACACCTGAGCAGTTCAATAATTATAGTGGAAGAATAAGCCACTTCTAGCTGAGTCCAGCCTAGATCCACCAACTCTCACATGACCCTAATAAGACTTGTGTTGAAATAATAAATGATTGCTGTCTTAAGTCACTAAATTTTGGGGTGGTTTGGTATGCATCAGTAGCTGACTAACAGAGTTTCAAGGAGAGGGCGATCAGTGTTCTGAAATTCCAAAAAAAAAAAAAAAGGACTGAGAAAAGGATAGTAGCATTTAACAATTAGAATCATTTCACTGACCTTAATCAGAGCAATTTCAATACAGTGGTAGGTTCAGAACCACAGATGCAGAGGACTGTAGAGTGAAAGGATAGAACAATCTACTGTTCTTTAGAGCTATATTGTGAATGCAGTTTGGAGAGATAGAGGGAAATAGGTGAGGGATATGGATAAAGGGAAATCATGTTGTTTCAAAATGGTAAAAAATTGGGCACAATTATATGCTTAGGGAATAAAATCAGCAAAGAGGGAGTGGATGAAAACAAAGAAGAAAGAATGAATGACTTATGCAGACCATTCTCTCAGCAGGTGGAAGGAGATGACCACTAGGGTCCAGAAAAAGGAATTAACTTTGGTTAGACAAAGAAGCATTTCTCCACTGAGTTGGAAAGTTAGAAATAAGGATGGAAATAGATAAAAATAAGTTTCTGGGAAAGAAGAGAGGGAAGAAAAGTAAAATAAGGAATTTATATATTATGGTATCTATATGAAGTATGAAAGGACATTGTGCAGGGTACTTTGTAAAATCATGCTGCAAAGAGTGAGAACTGTGATAAAATATTAATAGTTGAGGAGAGGGAAGATTTGCTCTAGTATTGAGGGTGAACTACAGCTGGGGACGGTGAGCTTATAGTGGTAGGAATACATTTTGTATGAATTCTACAGCAGGGCTTTGTCATTCAGGTCTAGGAATAGAGAAAGCAGGCAGGAGAGTGCTTCCAGTTAGGAATGTTACAGGATAGTGTGAGAGAAGAATATTAAATAAGGAAAGACCAAATAGGGAATTAAATTGTATCAGTGCAACTGTACATTATAGTTGTAGAGTCAATTGTAAGGATCAGAAAAACCTATTTTAGTAGCTTCAACAAATGAGATTACTTTTCTCATAAAAAAATCCTGAAGTAGGTGATGTAGGGTCATGTTCATGTTGTAACTACACAGTATCTTTATCATGATATGAATGTATCATTCTTCTTCATCATCCTTACCATAGGTTTTTTATTTTCAAGGTTACAATGTAGCTGCTGCACAGGAGCTTCATGTCTAAATTCCATACTGGAAGGAGAAGGAAGGAGTCAAGGGTCTTCCCTTAGTGAGGATCATTTGGGAGAAGAAAAGACCCCCCTTAGGACTTCCCATTATCTGTTTGGACAGAATTATGTGAAACTGCACCCCTTGCTGCAAAAGAGACCAAGAATTCAAGGTTTTAAATTTCTTGCTTCTATATTATAGAGGTCCAGGGAAAGAGGGTTAATTTTGGAATTAAATGATCCAATGTATGTGTCTACCATAGATAGGAGACCAAGACAGAACCGACACATTGCAAGGAAATTGAGGAATCAAAGATGGAAACGTTCATTAAATTTGAAAACCAGTTGTAGTGAGAAATATGAGAAGACTCTGGGATATTGGAAATTCAGATTTCTAGAGTGAAACAATTGGAATTAGGAGATGATTTTAAAAGAGCCACAGTGGCAAGGAAGGGACTTCCTTATGGTTATTGATGTTTCTCAGGATGATGGAGAGACTAGGAGTGTTTAGGAAAGTAAAACGTTAGTATTGTTAGTGAAGGAAACAATATCTTTTTCTGTAGATAACAACAGTAATTAAAACAAGCACTTGGGAAACGGACTTTGGCCCAGTGGTTAGGGCGTCCGTCTACCATATGGGAGGTCCGCGGTTCAAACCCCGGGCCTCCTTGACCCGTGTGGAGCTGGCCAGGCGCAGTGCTGATGCGCGCAAGGAGTGCCGTGCCACTCAAGGGTGTCCCCCGCGTGAGGGAGCCCACGCGCAAGGAGTATACCCGTGAGGAAACCCGCCCAGCATGAAAAGAAAGAGCAGCCTGCCCAGAAATGGCGCCGCCCACACTTCCCGTGCTGCTGACGACAACAGAAGCGGACAAAGAAACAAGACGCAGCAAATAGACACCAAGAACAGACAACCAGGGGAGGGGGGGAAATTAAATAAATAAATAAATCTTTAAAAAAAAACAAAAACAAAAAAAAACAAGCACTTTTCCATGTACTTACCACTTGAAAAGAAATCAGGATGACTCCAAAGAAAATCAGACAATAAGTCCAAGAGATAGTATTCACTGACAGTTAGCTATTGATTTGTAATAAACCAATCTAAAATTTAATGACTTAAAACAACACCCATCTACAATATTTTGGAAATTTATCATTTGGCTGTGTGATCTTGGTTTTTCCATCAAATTGGACTTGGGGCCTCTGATTTCAGTTTGGCTCATTCATACATCTGTGGTCAGCCGGTGAGTCAGTTGGTGGCAGGCAGGTCTAAAGGATGGCCACAATTGGGATGACTAGACTGCTTCACATGGTCTCTCATCCTCCAGTATGCTAGCCTGGACTTGTTCTCATACAGAGGAAAGGGTCCAAGAGTAAAAGTAGGCTTTACAAGGTTTCTTGCCACCTAGGCTCAGAATTGGTACAACATCACTTTCTCTGCATTTTATTTTGATTTGAATTGTCAGTGGATGGCAGTCATAAACATGAATGGACATAGGCTACTTAGAATTTTGAATAATTCTTTTATTCTCAGGTTGAACTGCTCACCCTAATAACTACATTGTATGCTTAGCTCTTGCCCTTTCTTTAATAAAAATTTTCCCTCATCTTCCCAGCCATGTGATAATGTACAGACTCACCATTGAATCGTTTGTCTATCATATGACTATATATTAAGCAACTTGTTAGAACACTGCTAAACCTCAGGAAGACAGTAATAGCTTTGTACTGTTTCTGTGAGAGTGATGAAAGGGAGGAAAGAGAACTTTTTGTAAATCCAATGATCTTTCACACATCTGAATAAAAATTATCAAGCCTGGTGTTATCAGAGCTGTGACTACCAAATGTTTTCCTGATTGCATTTGCCCCCATCTAGAGCACACACACATCCATCTGTTGGCAGCATGGCTCACTCTCACCCCTTCATTTGTTTCCTATCCTTTTCCTTTCTTCATATAAGCTTTATGTGAATACAGGTTTGGAAGAGAGAAAAATCAGAACACTTAGCCTGTTTTCTCTGGATGAGTGAGTTTCTCAAATATTGATGCTATCAAATGCCACAAAGAAGCTGTTGTAAGGTTGTGGGGCCTAAAGGGGAGCCCAATTCCCTTACCAGTTGTTCTTTGATGCAGCACTTCAGGAGCCATGAAACAGAATATTTAAGAGCAATAATAGCTCTTTGCACAACTCAATGAAGTATATTTTCCCCTTGAAAGTCATTTATTTCCAGGGTAGTTTCCATGCCAGAGTGTTAAAAATGTCACTGAACCAAGCTTTTTATTAATGTGTCAATATTCCCAAAGGGTTCCACAGAATCTTTATGTGGGATTTTCTTGTCTTTAAAACCTACATATTGCCACATAAGCCCTCCTCTATAATTAGCCATGACAGTTCTCTTTGGTGGCAATATTCAATTCTCAGAGCAAGAGGGAGCAGGTGGGTGGAAATAGATTTGGATCATTTGCTAGACATGGAAAGGGAAAGCAATAGTGTTAATGGCGTATGGCTGTGAAGGGAATATTAAACGAATGAGTCCCAGGCAGTGAAGTCATACAAATCAACAGTGGCTGGTTGTAATCACACAGGCTGCTTCTCACAAGGGAACTAGAGCACCTTAGTTCCTCTGGGCAGTAGAATTTTCCTTAAGTCAGGGTTGCATTGCTGAATGTGAAACCTCAGTCCACATTGCTGAGGTCTGAGGTTGTTCTGGAAACTATATTACTGTGTAGCCACCATGACACTTCCATCAAAGTCTTTGAGGTTTCTTGGTGTCTGGGTGGTTTCCAGAGTATACTTTCCTTGACTCCATGATTTCTTTAGCCCTAGATTCTGTATGCCTCTTTGGTTTCCTACCCTTTTCCTCATCCTTAATGAACTCAAATTTCCAGGAAGCTATAAGTCTGCCCTACTATAGAAATTTATTTATTAACTTAAGGTAAAATTCCAATTCATTGGGCAGACCTGAAAATAGTCTAGGAACCAATTGGGTGAATTTAGTACAATCAGCCTTATTCTTCGGCCCTGCAGATTCCCATCTATGTAACATGATTTGAGAAGATTTTCCACCATCCAGATATTTACAGGAACTTCTTGCTAGAGGATCCAAAGTTCCTATTATTGAAGTAAAGATTCATTTTGGCCAGATCCACGGTTGAAATAAAAAATTCTTTTGCAATTTCCATTCAAATTCTATATGGTATCCGATAAATGTTCCAAACATAATCCTTAAAATTATTATAGCATATTTTTGGACTTCAGGTTTCAGCTCCAGCATGTAAAGAGCTTGGAAGTTGTCACTGCCATATCTACAACAATGAAAAAGCTGAACTTAAAATCAATGATTTTTCTGGGACCAATCAGGGAACTGAGGTCTCAGGGAAAACTTCCATCCTATAGTCTGGAGAGAGGAATGAATCCAGGGACTTGCACCTGAGAACTACTTACCTGTAGTAGAAGGAGTTGGAACCAAAAAAATGATAGAAACACTTAAATGATACTTTTAACAAATTGCTGGACTAAGATGAGAGAGAGAAACTCTCAGGGATGCAGTCTTGGGGGGGGGTTGGCTCAAACGTCTTGGGTTTTACCTCCAGGAATCCCACCAGGTACTCAGGGTGAGGAGCTAAAAAAGATCCCCTCTTGGCTTTGGCAGGGGGTTTTATTCAGCTAAGTTTCTGGTATGCAATATATGAGAAATGGGTTGGCTTTTACAATGGGGATTTATTAATTATAAGCTTACAGTTCTGAGGTGATGACAATGTCCAAATCAAGGCTTCATTCAGTGATGCTTTTATCCTTGCAGACCTGTTTCTGGTGAGCCTGGACTCCTCTGTCATATGGCAAGGTACATGGCGATGTCTGCTGGTATTTCTTCTTTTTTGGGTTTCCTTGCTTCAGCTTCTGGCTTCTTCTGGCTTTCTTTCTCCTTCTGTGATCTTCTGTTTCTCTCTCCACATTCATCCCATTTATAAAGGACTCCAGTAAGAATATTAAAAACCACCCTGGGCTACACCATACTTGAATAATCTACTAAAAAGGCTCTTAACTGAAGTAACTTAATCAAAAGGTCCTATCCACAATAGGTTCACACCCACAGTAATTAATTAGTTCTAAGGACTTAAGTTTTCTGGGGTCAATAAAAGCCTCAAACTACCACACAGGGGGAGAGGAAGATTAGCTATTGTGAAATATGCCCACAATAGTCTCTATAATAAAAGCTTATTCCTGAAGGGAAAAAGACTTTATATAAACCTTATCCCACTCTATTTCCTCTAACCTTCCTCTCTCATCTTAGAGGCAAAAAAGGCTAAAAAAAACATGTGAATGCCACAGCCTAGGAACACAGGCCCACTAAAACATGAAAATTAATCATAAGATTATAGAACAATTCCCCTCCCTTACCACTACACCAACAGGAACCCAGTATAATAACTGTGGGTTTCAATGTAAAGATTTGCAAAACACAGGCACACTCTGAGGAGAAATAATTAGGGAAGCCCAAGTTCAGGAGGGAAGACATAAACAAGGAAACTAGAGGAATTTCAAGCCTCTGGCACCTGAAATTACAGAAAATATTAAACACAATCCAATTTTTAATCAGATTAGCATAAAACCTCACACTAAAGGCCTATTGATCTTAATTCCTATCAGATGCAGCATGTCTAGATTTTGAAACAAAATTATAAGGCATACTGAAAGATAAGGGAAAACACAGCTTGAAGAGACAAAGCAAGCATCAGAACTAGACTCAGTTATAGCACACATTTTGAAAATATCAGACTGGGAGTAATGGAAAAAGTGGACAACATGAAAGAACAGATAGGCAATGTAAGTAGAGGGAAGGAAACTCTAAGAGAAAATCTAAAAGAAATGCTAGAAATTTTAAAAAAACACTGTAACAGAAATGAAAAATATCTTTGATGAGCTTATCAGTAGACTGGACATAGCCAGGGAAAGAATTAGTGAACTTGAAAGTATGTCAATAGAAATTTCCCAAACTGAAATACAAAGATAGTATACTATTTAGGGGATTTGAATCTCTGGACTGACAATGTGATAGCCAGATCCTGAGCCTCAACAGACTCCAGCACCTACAATCTGATTTATTGGACTTACCACACTCAGCTAAGATGGAGGTGAAGAAGGACAACCACCACACCATGGAGCCTAGAGTGATTACAACTGAAAATGGGAGGATTGCATCCAGCATCCAGGTGGAATCTGAGCCTCCTCTTGACATAAAGGTGCAATGGACACAACCAATCCAGTGTCCACATAGAAGAGGTGGCATTGGATTGGGAAAAGTGGACATAATGGACAAAGGGTATGGGGAAAGGCAGGAAGAGATGAGAGGTGGAGGCATCTTCGGGACATGGAGCTGCCCTGGATGGTGCTTCAGAGGTAATCACCGGACATTGTAAATCCTCACAGGGCCTACATGATGGAATAGAGGAGAGTATGGGCCATGATGTGAACCAATGTATATGAGGTGCAGAGGTGCCCAAAGATGTACTTACCAAATCCAATGGATGTGTCATGATGATGGGAACGAGTGTTGTTGGGGGGGGGGAGGGGGGGGGTGGGGGGGTGGGGTTGAATGGGACCTCACATATATATTTTTAATGTAATATTATTACAAAGTCAATAAAAAATTTAAAAATTAAAAAAAAAAAAAAAAAAAAAAACGAAGATAGTATACTGTCTGAAAACCTTCAATAAATATCAACTGGCAATTTTCATCATAATTATGTCCACCAAAAATTAAAACATATTCGAGGAAGAAATATAAGGATGCATAGGGACCATACCTTTTAACAAAAAAAGCTGTATTGGTCTATAAAACATTGCAGTAAGTTGATTACTTACAATAAATTAATTCTGGAAAAGGAGAGACATTTCTGGCAAAGACACTAATTAGTGTCTTATTTGAGACAATTGGAATTATTAAGGAAGCACTCTGTGTATCTTGGCTCAGCTGCTTTAACAGTAACTAAATAAAAATCACTTTAACAAGAAGGAAGATTTATTTCTCTTCCATTTGAAAGTCCAAACTGATAAATGGAACAGAATGATCGAGCGCTAGAGTAACTCTGGTTCACAACATTATCAAGAGATTCTGGTTGCTTTCTTCTTATTGCTCTGCCTTTCCCTAGGATCTTTTCCTGAGCCACAGGGTCAAAGGTATCCTATCACCATCAAATCCATTATAACCTGGGGAAAAGAGGGAAAAAGTTCCTGGCATCTTCCCTCTAAGGATTTGACCTAAGAGTTGCATGCCTCACTTCTGTTCACATTGCTTTGACCAGAGCATGGAGGCCGAATATAGTTGAAATGATTCTGGGAAATGTATTCTCCACCTGAGTGTATAGGTACCCAGTTTAAAAGTGGAGGGTCTTAGTAGTAAGAAGAAGAAAGAACAAATATTGAGGACACAGTAGTGCACACAACAGTCAAATCTGGACACCTAAGTATCCATGAATACCAGTTCCCCCAGGGGGGAAAAACCAAAGAGCTATGGAATTATTTCTTCAAGCTCAAAACCCAGCAATTCTGGGTGATATATAGTTCTGCTTATAAGATTTGGTTGTAACTTCTAATGGTCTGGCAAACCTATCAACTTAAAGACAAGGTTATTAGCTTCCCCAATATTCAGTATACCAAGTTGAGGAGGGATGGGATAATCTCACTTAATGCTCTCATTCAGAAAAGTGGAAGGTGGAAAACATGATGGTCATGGACCATTGTAGTTATCAAATTCTGATGAGCAACAATTGTGAAAAATTCCTGCTTTGGCAGTAGAGTGCCACTCCAGGTTTTACACTTTGGGAGTAACTCCTTTGTGTCTTATCATGGATGGCCATATTTGAAATGGGTGTTGGAAACTATACTTTTCTAGGGATTGCTTTAGAGAATTTAGTAGGCATTGGTACTGTAATTCTGTCAAAAATTTAGAGGATTGGATGTGGCTGAAGTAGTTGGGTGCCTGCCTCGGAGGTCCTGGGTTCAGTTTCTGGTGCCTCCTAAAGAAGATGAGCAAGACAGTAAGCTGACGCAATAAGATATCTCAATGAAATGACACAATGAGAAGACACTACAAGAGATGCAACAAGCAGGGATTTGAAGCACCTCAAGCAATTGGGTGCCTCTCTCCCACGTAGGAGATCCTGGGTTTGGTTCTCAGTGCCTCCTAAAAAGAAGACGAACAGACACAGAGAGCAGACAGTGAGCACAAACAACGAGGGAGGGGGGGAAATAAATAAATCTTTAAAAAAATTTAGTACACTTCTAAGTTGTTTGCTTTCAGTCAGTTCCATGTAAAAGTAACCAGGGACAAATAGTTCTTAAGTTTGCCAATACTTTCTTTTATTTACTAACCTCTGTGCTCAGCCCTTGCTCCCTTCTTCAAATTTTTTTCTTCTCCTTTAATGTAAATAGGGGTGGCTACCTTGAAGGCAACTGAAACAGTAAGCTTGGGAAGATAGGCAAACCCTTAATCTGAACATGCCTGCTGGTCTGGCTCCTATTGATTGGTAAGAAAAATATGTGGGATGCTTTTGAGAAAGGCTTGAAGCCACAGTCTTATCTCCCTGCTGTTGAGATTATGGATGCAGTTGACTTTTCCAAATGTGCAAAGCCCCAAATTATCAGATTTTCAGTGAGGTTACAGGCAGAGTACATCCCTTAGCAGAACTGCATTTCCTTTCATCTCTTTTTACTTGTGTTTAGTTCTTTTCTGTAATACTATGCTAAAAAAAAACCCAAGGCATACAACGTGAATTTCTCAAACCACTTCCCCATAAGCAAAATGCATAGCAGGCAAGTAAATGGTCTGCCTTCAAATGCACTGACAACAGGTTTACCAAATATTTCCTCTGACATAATAAGGGTCTTTATCTGTTCAGCCTGCATTATACGTGTCCTCACTGCCTGCTGCCCAAATGAGAAGCAAATAGCACATATTTCAAGTTCTAAGTCAGTCCCATTTCTGGGAACAGACTCAGCATTAGTCTATTTAACAAGGAACAAATAGAAATGATTTTTAATTAGATAAGATTACTTCTCTCTTACAGAAAAGTCTGACCTTGAAAACAGTCTGAGGATTAAGGAAGCTTTGCTCAAAAGAGTTGTCCAGGGACCCAGCTTCCTTCTCTCTTGTTGCTTTACCATCCCTTAGAGTGTTGTCTTATCTGTTTGATTAAAGTTAGCTTACCACCACTTTCCTACCACAGGGAAAGGGGAAGTGGAAGAAAACAGCTTCCTTTTAAGAATGAAATGCAGAAATTTCACATATTACTTCCACTCAGTAGTGTACAGAAGCTGGCTTTCAAGAAGCAATTGCTCAATTTTCAAGAATTTTGTGAGCTAGTTATTAAAAACAGACATTATTCAAAAATTAAGTTTTATAAAATTACAAAACATAAATAATAAATAGTATTAAACATAAATAATAAATACTCAAAACTCATCTTTTCTTAATTATTTTATTACATTTTACTATTATCTTTGCTATTGAGGTTATTTATATCTATTATATCTGTATGGTGGGGATATCATATAATGGTGTACTACTGTAAATCTTTTTCCAATTCCACGTTCAACGATGTCACATTTGTAGTGATAAGTACTACAAATCAGGGCTTTCTTCCCTCAGAGAGCTTGTTAAATATTCACTAACACATCATTGTTTCTACTATATATCTTTGACCTGAATTTACCCACAGGTACACACCTAGCTGGAGCAGAGGCTAAGACATGAACTCTCTAGCTGGGTGGCCATATGCTCACTTAAAACCTAAAGATTCCATCATAAGGAAGAAGGGAAGAATGGATATCAAAGGACTATTAGCACTCTTATGTCTGATGAAAGAGAAAGAGCTCTGGTCAAGTTTCTAGAACTGGAATCTGCTGTCACTAACTCATTGGCGGAGATTACAATAAGTTTAAAACAGAAACTTTAATACCTGCCTAGTCCAACATTACAGAATTAGTGAAAATTAGAGATTTCAGTTTATGACAGTGAGCTGTGCACATAAAACAAGCCTCCTTGTCCTGTACTCAGTTCCTAGAAAATGCAGAATACATACAGAAGTATAAATAAATGCATAAATGAGGCAGCAGACTTGACCCAGTGGTTAGGGTGTCATCTACCACATGGGAGGTCCGGGGTTCAAACCCCGGGCCTCCTTGACCCGTGTGGAGCTGGCCCATGCACAGTGCTGATGCGTGAAAGGAGTGCCCTGCCACATAGGGGTGTCCCCGTGTAGGGGAGCCCCACGCACAAGGACTGTGCCCCATAGGGAGAGCCGCCCAGTGTGAAAGAAAGTGCAGCCTGCCCAAGAATGGCGCTACACACAGGGAGAGCTGACACAACAAGATGATGCAACAAAAAAAAGAGACACAGATTCCCATGCCGCTGACAACAACAGAGGCAGACGAAGAAGACACAGCAAATAGACACAGAGAACAGACAACCGGGGCGGGGGGTGGGGGGAAGGGGAGATAAATAAATAAATAAATCTTTAAAAAAAAATAAATGCATAAGTGTGCTGGAAAACAAGAAAATGAGTCCTTTATATCCCAGAAACTATTAATAACCACAGAGAGGAGAAAGATTAGATAAGATTTAAGAATGTAACTAAAACCCAAAATGATCTCAGGTGAATGAGGGCTTTGAAAAGTGGGAGCCATAGTCAGAGAACTCCATACCCGGCTCTTCTTTCAGGAAACCAAATTAAAACATTAGGTATAATCAGGTAGAAAAGAAAGTATACTTTTGGTTTAATAAGGAACTGTGTTTTAGTTTCTTGGCTGCTAAATCAAATACCATGTGATAGTTTAGTTTAAACAATAGGAATTTATTGGCTCTGGGTTTTGAGGCTAGGAAAAGTCTAAAATCAAGGTGTCATCAGGTGATGCTTTCTCCCAGAAGACTGTGGCATTCAGGGACTGACCTCTGGTGATCCTTGGTCCTTGGCTTTTCTGTCATATGGCAATGCACATGGCACGTTCTCCTGCTTCTCCTTTCTCTTCCAGGTTCTGATGACATCATTCAGCTTCTGGCCGCTCCCCCTGGCTTATTTTCTGACTCACTTTTACTCTGCTCGTAAAGGACTCCAGTAATCTGGATTAAAGCCCTACCCAACTCATTTAGGCCACACTCAACTGAAGCAACATCTTGAAAAGATCTTATTTACAATGGGTCCACACTCTCAGGGATGGATTAAGTTTAAGAACATTTTCTTTCTGGGCTACATAACTCCAAACCACCATAAATTGTAATATGGGGGAAGCAGATGTGGCTCAAGTAATAAGGCCTCCTCCACTTACCACATGGGAGGACCCGGGTTTGATCTCTGGGGCCTTCTGGTGAAAAAGAAGAGAAAGGATGTCTGCGCGGCGGGCCAGTGCCCGCAAGGTGAGCCGAGTGCCCACACAGCAAGCCAAGTGCCTGTGCGGCGAGCCAGCGCACATGTGGCGAGCCGAGTGTCTGCATGGTGAGCTGAGTGCCTGCATGGCAAGTCGAATACCCATGTGGGTGCCTGTGTGTCAAGTGAGCTGAGTGCCCACGCGAATGCCCACATGGCACAAATAAATAAATAAATAAATATTTTAATATGGGTGTTCCTAGACCCAACTCTTCTTTCCTTTCTCAATGCAGTTCTTATAAATGGCAGGGCTTGTTTTAAATTTTTGTGTCTGGTTTTTTTTCGCAACTGTTCAGTCAAGCTCTACAGTTTAGTGCTCAATAGAAGCTCAAAGGTGAGGAAAGATGACCAGTGACTGGATGTTTGCTTACTTTGGGTATTTGTTTGCAGAGAAAAGGAAAAATTCATGCAAGCTGTTTGCTTTCTATGTTAAGGGATAATGAGGATGTTTGGACTACATAATATGGTCAGAGACTTGTCTTACGCAGATACAATTTAACTTAAATGGGTCTTCTATCCAAACACTCTATCTTTTAAAATCATGTTAGAATGGAGAACAATAAAGCCAGGAGTAGAAATATCCCCCAAGATGTGTGTTAAACTGCCTGTTTTCCTCTCAGAAAAAAGTAAAACTTGAAGTGCCTATTTTTTGCAGCATTTTCCCTCAGGAGATGAGAAAAGTAATTATGGGATTATAGATGAATTCTTTGTGTTTGATGATAAGAATTACCAATGCTTCTGGAAAAGGATGTACAGATAAACAATACTTTAAGATGTTGGACAGCAGTTGTCTGGAAGGGAAGAAAATAAAATTTATGAATTTATTTCTAAATAATTTATGTATTTCTCATTATTGATTATTAGACACATTCCTTGAAATAATATTAATTGAGCAATTATTATCTGTAAAGTGCCACTAAGTGTTATAATAAACACAGTGATACCTTCAAGGAGCTTGCAATTTAGAGGGGAATTCAAAGAAACACGTTCTCAGTTCAAGTCTTTTTTAAAAAAAGAGAATTTTGGTGTTTATTTAACATGCTTTCTACTCTGCTATACCCTTTAGATTTTAGACTTACAAATGATTATTATCAATAGCAACTCATGTATATCTCAAATAATATTCTGTAATTTAGGAACAAAAACTTTTCTCAACACCTTAAAATTGTTGTGGCCAAGCACATATAGACAGTCGCATCTTTAAAACAGACCCCATCTTTCTCAACAAATTAGGAATGCCTAAGTTAAGAGACTTGTAGTACCAGGCAGGTGATCTGTAATTCCTTAATTTCTTCAGTATTCAAAGAGCAAGGCTTGAGTGTCCTAGTTTAGAGTAGAAGATAAGCCTTATATAATAAGGCTGCTTTTCCCTGAAAGGGGTTGAGTTAGGAGAGGAGGGAGAGAGAACAAGTATGAGTCAATAATTTTCTATAAAGACCTTGAAATCCTGCCTTTAACTATGACAGAAATCAATTATAGTAATGTATATGTATTGCCAGACCTTTTCCTTCTTTCACCTTTTGAGAATTCTGGGTTGTTGGAGTGCTGATGCTAGAGTATTAAGGGGAAAGGAGTGTATACATTGTGTGCAGTCTCTATTCTGAGCTGCCAGGAACAACTCCTGTTACTATATAGCAGAACTATCATCTTCCACCACCTAAGCCAGCAAGACAGTTACCCCAGAACTTGCCTTTCTATCTTCTGCCTGGGGATTTGCTGTAAAGTATTTTTTACTTCTCTTGGTTGCTTTAATCTCAATTCTGACAAAATGAATGCCTGTGGGTAATTTATTAATAATAGTTCCTTGGTTTTCAGCTGAAAGAAAATAGAATAAATGGGGTGCTGCTAATGCTTGATGTAAATGTGCTGTCTTACAGGACTGGAGTTAACTTCTTTTCCAAAAAAGATAAAGACAATTCACAATTACACTTCATTTAAATTTTATTTTCTGCACTATTTATCTTTTTGTTATACTAATGCAGGATCTCTCCTAATCTATTTGTATATTGGCCTTACCACTGTGAGAGAATATTAGTTGGAAATAATACATACTCTTAAGTTTTAAATTTCTATTTTGATTTATGTAAGAATCATCCAAACGCTTCCCAACTAAAATATGAGCAAAGGATCTGAATAGATATTTCTCTGAACAAGATATGCAAATGGATAATAAACACATGAAAAGATTCTTAATACCATTCATGATCAGGGAAATGAAAATTAAAACCACAATGAAATATCAGTTCCCACTCACTATGATAGCTATAATAAAAAAGATAGAAAATAAGAAGTGTTGGCAAGGCTGTGGAGTAATAGAAACCTGTGAGGACAGGTTATATATAGTTATTACATGACACAATAATTCAACTGTTAGGTATATATGTAAGAAAAATTAAAATACATGTCAATATAAAAACATGTACGTGAATATTCATAGCAATATTATTCATAATAGTCAAACATTTGAAACAACCCAAATGTACATAAACTTATGAATGGATAAATAAATTGTGATAAATTCATATAGTGGAATATTATTCCACAATAAAAGAATGAAATACTGATCCATGCTACAACATGGATGAACCTTGAAAACATTATGCAAAGTGAAAGAAGCCAATCACGAAAGAAAACACATTGCATGATTCTAATTATATGAAATGTTAAGAATAGACAATTAAGTAAAGACATAATGTAGATTAGTGGTTGCCTAGGGCTGGGGGGATTTGGGGAAAATTAGGAGTGACTGCTTAATGGTTTATTTTTAGGGGAATGAAAATATTCTAAAACTGATTGTGGAGATGGTTGCACAGCTCTGTAAATATACTAAAAATCATTGAATTGTATACTTTAAACGGATGAGTTGTATTGTATATGAATAATAGCACAATAAAATTGATAAATATACACACATGTACACACAAAACATACACATATTGAAAGTAAATTATCTAAAGGACTTTCTACGAGTATGTGTTTTAAGGCAACTATTAATATCACTGATTTAGCGATTAGAAAACATGACATCGTTCTCTTTATCTCCTGTGGACCTCTTGGCAATACTTTGCAGCTGCCGTTTAGCATCACTACATATTTGGGGCACCTGACACATGTAGGGAAAAGGAAAATCGGGAGCAGGGTAGCTTAGGGAGAAAAGCACGTACACTAAAGTTGCCCCAAGTTGTTAATCTCTTTGGAGAAATAAGATGTGGATGAAATATGTGAAGCAACTTGTGCTGTGGCTTAATTCAACAAATAGTACCATTGGCATTATCCTAGTGCAAGAGCTGTGGGGAAAAAACATGTGTGAAACAGAGAGATTAGTGTCTAACTAGTTAATAGTACACGACTGAACAAAGGCTCACAATCAACCTGAGAACTAAATGTACCACAAGCCATAGATATATCTGGGACGAAGGGGTCAACTAAGTAGAACAGTCAAGAATAGATTTCACTATGGCTAGACAGATAATGGCAAAAGGGCAATAATTGTATCCAGTTAATGTAAAACATATGACATCAGAACCAGACACATGTTAAACAATTTCTTAGACAAATAGATTGCCAGTACGTGCAGCAAGTAAAGTGAAAGATCTTTCTTGAACAAGATGCTCTTTTAAAAACTTTTAATGAACTATAATGTACATACAATTACATTAATCTTAAGTACACAGCTTGATGCATTTTTACATGTGTAAGCACCTGGGTAATCATAATCTAGATAAGAGTACAGAACATTTCTGCCACCCCAGAAAACTCACTCATGCCCCTTCCCAATCAATTCTATTCTCTCTCATCTAGTTAACCTGCTCTTGAACTTCACATAAATGAAAGTGATAACATATGTTCTCTTTTGTACCTGCCCTTCTTTTGCATAACACAAATGTTTTTGAGAGTCATCCATGTTTTTGCCTGTAGCAATAGTTCATTCAAACTATTGCTTTATAGTATTCCATTGTATGAAGATAACTATGATATACTTCTTTATTCACCTGTTGATGGACATTTGCATTGCTTCCAGTATTTAGCAACTAGAAATAATGCATTGCTAACCTGCTTAAACAAGTCTTTGGTGGAATACGCACTAATTTCTTTTAGGTACACACACAGGAATTGAATTGCCAAGTCATAGAGTATGTGTAAGTGTAACTTTTGGAGATACTGCTGAACTGTTTTCCAAAGTGATTGCACCAATTTATACTCCCATCAATGGTTGATGAGAGTGCCAGTAGAAGACAGTTTTTTTAAATAGGAAGACAGTGTGGTTAGATACTGATACTAAACGAGGTAATAGAAAGAAGTTCTGGCTCAAGATTATATCCATGTGTGTTTGTATACAAGAAAGATGGTTGGCTGTGTGGTTTAATGCAACATGGTTCACCCATGTTGTAATATGCATTCCAAATTCATTTCTTCTTATAGCTGAATAGTAGTCTATTTTTTTTTTTTTTTGGCTATACCACATTTTGTTTATCCATTTATTGGTTGACAGGCATTTAGGTTGTTTCTATCTTTTAGCAATTGTGAACAATACCATTATGAACACTGGTGTGTAAATATCTTTTCCTGTCCTTGCTTTCAGTTCTTCTGAATATATTCCTAGTAGCAGGATTGCCAGATCATACAGCAGTTCTATATTTAGCTTCCTAAGGAACTGCCAAACTGTCTTCTACAGAGGCTGCACCATTCTATATACCCACTTACAGTTATCTTAACAAACATAAATTCTAGAGCAGCATTGGGGAAAATGGGAAGGTGACTGGGGAAGAAAGAAGAATTAAAAATATAGGACGGGAAAGAATCATGTCTCCATCTTTAAAATAAAGTTGTCCACAATAACACTGGCGTTGAACGTGGGCAAGTGATGAGTAGAATTGAAGACCTGATATTTTGAAATTGTCTCATTATCTAGATCAATATTAAGCACACACATACTAGAAAACAGACTGATTTAGCCTTAATGATATAATGTAAATGGATTTGCAATGAATTGAAGATATGTCCATGTGAAAACAAATAAAAATTAAAATATAATTTACACATATAATTTCAGCTAGAGCAAATGTTCACTGCATGACAATGTTCCCTCTAGCAGAGACAATTAGATTATTTGCATTCATTTAAATGTTCATTTGGGACACTTATTTTGTCTGTGCAATTACTATGGTAGTTAAAACTTTGTGCTTTTACAATAGTTAAAAGACTGCACAGAAACTGTGACATACAAATGTGGCAATCAGTGAGCCTATTGGAAGGAAAGCTTCTCACATAAACAACCATCTTTTCTTCAAAGTGACAAATGTGCTGAAAATGATTGCTCCTCACAAATCCCGCCATATCCAGTGTTGTTCTTGCATAGAGATTCACAAATGAACAGAGTAGTCATTTTTAGAATAAGCAACATAAGTAAATTACATGATATGTTAGAAGGTATGGTAAATTCCAAAAAAAAATTAGCTACAAATTCTTCCCAACCCTATTTGCACACCACTTTATAATGCCGTTTTTCAGCATGACTTTGCAGTTCTTCTCACCAAGAATTGGAGTCTATATCTCTAACCTTTAAATCTGGGCTAGCCATATAACTTGATTTGGCCAATAGAATAAGCAAATAAGACACAGGCAAAAGTTTGAAAAGTGCTAATTTATTGTAACTTGTCTTCTTACTCCTTGGAACCCTGAGGTCATTGTATGCACAAACCCACTGAAGTATGCTACAAGATGAGAAGATGGAAGAGAAAGTTCTAATGTTAATGAGGCCAACTGGATCATCCAGGCACAAGCTCACATGCCATTTGACTACAGGTGCATGGCAAATCCAGCAAAGATCAGTCAAATCAATCCAACTCAGGGAAGTGGACTTGGCCCAATGGATAGGGCGTCCGCCTACCACATGGAAGGTCCACAGTTCAAACCCAGAGCCTCTTTGACCCGTGTGAAGCTGGCCCATGTACAGTGCTGATGCACACAAGGAGTGTTGTGCCATGCAGGGGTGTCCCCTGCGTAGGGAGCCCCACGCACAAAGAGTGAGCCCCATAAGGAGAGCCACCCAGCACAAAAGAAAGTGCAGCCTGCCCGAGAAGGGCGCAGCACACACAGAGAGCTGACACAACAAGATGACACAACAAAAAGAAACACAGATTTCCGGTAGCACTGAAAAGGAAAGAAGAGGTCACAGAAGAACATACAGTGAATGGCCACAAAGAGCAGACAACTGGGGAGTGGGGGGAGAAGGGAAGAGAAATAAATTAAAAATAAATAAAATAAAATAAAAGTTGATCCCATTTTAAAAAAAATCCACCCCAGAACTGCCCAGGCAACCCACAGTATCATGAGGTAAATAAATTGGTTGTTGTTTTACACTACTAAAGTTTGGTTGTTTTGATATCCAGCAATAGCTAGCTGATACTGAAGGTAATAAATATACCTGAGAAAAACATAGCAGAGAAGGGAGAAGAAGAACTATATATGTATATGTGTGTGTGTGCATGTCTGTGTGTGTTCATGTGTGTAAATTTGCAATTTTAAGTAACTTTGTCAGGGAAGGTCACTCTGAAAGATAACATTTGAGCAGATACATGAAGAAGACAAAGGAGTGACCCATATACATTTTTAAGTGAAGAACATGCCAGGCAAAGGGAACAGCAAATGTAAAGGCCCTGATGAATAGCAGGTGTGGTTTCTTTCAAGAAAAACTAGGAGGGTAGACTGGCTGGAGCAGTGTAAGAGGTGAAAGCAGAGAGATAATAGGGGCCAAATTGGCCACAAGTTCCCTATAATATTTGGGAAGAGATGGTAACCCAGTGTCCAGATCTGATAAGAGACTATGCTATCTATCAATTCAGAGGTAGAAAATGGACACAAGTTGGGGCAATCAGTCTCTTCCTCCTGGAAATTTGAAATTTGGGACAAAGAGACTCAGAGATTGGGAGATATTGGAGCTAAAGCCACTTTGCCAGATGAACTCAGAGGACCTAAGACCTAGACCCTACTCTAGCTGCTCTATTTCTGGAGCTGGCCAGATTCTTTTCTTTCTCAAGGCTTGACAACTGAACTTTTCTTTTGAACCATTACAATGAATTTACTTCAACCTCTAGTCTTTTTTCTTAAATAAGTTAAAGTTAATTTCTGTTGCTTGTCAATAAAGAAACTTAACTAGTAACTTTTGATTTCTCTCTAGTTGTTTAATATATGGCTTCTCTTCTAAAGTAGATTACTATTTTCTTAAATAAAGGAATAAATTCCGCAGTGTATTTTGACTTTCTTCTACTCAGTTGTGCTTATAGGAAAAAATGCTAACAGCTAAGCATTCATTTGGTGCTTGCAAGGTGTCAAACACTCTGTTGAGAGCCTATGTAGATTATCTTACTTAAACTTCACAACCATCCTAAGAAAAGTTACCTTGATTATCCCCATTTTTATAGATGAGGTAACAGAGGCCAGAGCAGTGACACAGCTAATGAATGGCAGAGTAGGGACTCAAAGTGGTAATCTCACCCAAGACACTACATTCTTTCAGGGTCCAGTACTTTGTAAGTACTTAAAAATAACTGTGGGGTGACATCATCAACATGGTGATTTAAGACATCCCATGGAAAAGTCTTCCATCAAAATCAACAAATAAAAGGACAAATCCTACTTGCTTAGGTCTCTGGAGTACCATAGAGATGGGAGAAAGATTCCTCAAATTCTGAACTGAGGAAAAAGGAAACAAAAACACCAAAAACAGGTAGGAGATTTATGTCCCAGACCATCCAGTCTGGACCTCTCCCCCTAACTTGGTCCTTCACAGCTTAAGAGTAGCACAGAGACAGGGAGGACCCAGGCCATGGATGCAGAGCATAGAGACACTCACAGTACCCATGCATAGCCATACAGAAGAACTCAAGTCCACAGAGACCAAGGATACAACACAAGCAGCTGAGGAGTGCCATATACAAATATACATATCCCCAGGGATAAAAGAGAACTGTTGGCAAGACATGTACACACTTAATCCAGTCTCTGATTGCTGGATGACATAAATGTAAAGCAGACCTTTCTTGACTGGATCCATCAGACTCCCCAGGATGGGATACCCTAATGGGGAAGAAATCAGAAGCAGAAAAGCCCCATAATAAATAAAAGGAGAGGGGGAGGACCTGAACTACTGTAGGACAGAATGGGTCCCAGAATTGAAAAGTGTAATGAAAAGGGGGTACTGAGTGAGGGAGAGAATTTAAACAAATCATAGGAACTTGGGAGAAAATTCTACACAAAAACAAACAGAACAGACCAAGATTGCCAGAGAGGGAACAGAGGAAAGGAAGCTTTCTCCTAGAGGTGAAGCAATCTTAAATGTTGTACCAAATATCCAGGGCAAAACTCATGCATAGAAAATCTGAGAAAATCTGAACAGCTAAAGATAGGCTACTCTAAAGTCCCGGAATAAGTTTGAGAAAATGGCAAAGATCCTTACTACAAAGCCAATTATCAATAAAACTCTAGGCAAGACAGAGAAACTGAATTACAGAGTCAGTACATCAAAACAATCAGATGTCCAGACATCATCAAAAAATTACAAGCCATATTAAGAAACAGGAAGATACGGCTTGATCAAGGGAACAAATTAAAACTTCAGAGGGCAACTTGGAACTACTAATGAAATAACTTCAAACAAATCTCCTAAATCAATTCAAAGAGTTGAAGGAAAATATGGATAGAAATAATCTAATGGAAGATATAGAGCAAAATGATATTAAGAAGATAATGTATGGGCAAAAAGAAGAATTCAAAAGTTTGAAAAGACACACGACAGAAATTATGGGGATGAAAGGCATAATAATGGAGATTAAAATGTATTAGGGTGTGCAACATTAGATTTGACCAGGCATCAAAAAATCAGTGAACTGGAACAGGAAAATAAATATCATACAGTCAGCAGACTGGATAGAGAAAAGAATAGAAATAATTGAACAATGTCTCAGGGACTTGAGTTACAGCATGAAGCATACAAAAACACATAACATGGATATCCTAGAAGGAGAAGAGAAGGGAAAAGGAGCAGAAAGAATATTTGAAGAAATAATGGCCCCCAATTTCCCAACTCTTATGAAAGACATAAATACACATATCCAAGAAGCACAACCTATTCCAAACAGAATAAACCCTGATAGGCCTACTCCAATAATCAAACTGTCAAATGCTAAATATAAAAAGGAAATTCAGAAAGCAAGAGAAAAGTGATTTGTCACATAAAAGGGATCCTCAATAAGACTAAGTGAGGATTTCTCATCAGAAACTATGGAGGTGAGAAGACAGTAGTATGACATATTTAAGGTACTGAAAAGAGAAAAACTGCCAGCCAATATTTCTTTACCCAGCAAACCTGTACTTCAAAAATGAGGAAGAGTTTAAAATACTCACAAATAAACAGAAACTGAGACAGTCTGTCAACAAAATGCCTGTCTTACAAGAATTATTAAAGGGAGCTCTGCAGGTTGAAAGGAAAAGATGGGAGAGTGTGGCGTGGAGTAGTGTGAAGAAAGGAAGATCTTCAGTAAAGGAAAATAAAATGATAAATGCAAAACTCAATAGTACTGTATGCTCAATATACAACTCTACTCTTTAATTCCTATGAGTCAGAATACAATTGAACAAGAAAAAGGCCTATTTTATCATAACAGACATGCAAAATATAAAGAGGTAATGTGATATAAAAACAAAACAAAGAGGGTAAACAGAGGTATATAGGACCAGAGTATATATATTCTATTGAAGCTAAGTTCATATCTTTACAAATTATTAGGTAATAGATGTAGTTGTGTAATTCAAACCCCAAGGTAACATAGAAAGTATTTTAAAAAATAAACAGAAATAGGCAAGTTCCAGGAAGATGGCATCAGAGTAAGCAGGCAGGGCTTAACTCTCTCACAAAACCAATGGAGAAAGTGCTAAAAACAGTCCAAGGGTCCTGCTTTGGGGATCAGCAGACCTGGACAGTGATACACTACTCCCAAGAGGGTGAGGGACAGAGAGACAAGAACCTGAAACAACAAACATGAGTTAACAAACCCCTGTGGCAGCCAGGAAGGGCTCTCATCCCCAACCCCTAAGATATTAAGCCTGGATAAAGCCCTGGATCACTACAGCTGACTGAGAGAAGAGTCATCTTCCTCCCTGTCAGCTGTTACAAGAGAAAACGGAGAGGGAGTTAGGAGGCTTCCCTTCACTGAATTTGGGCAGTAGAGCCATCTTTGAATCTCAGCTCTGGCCAGACCAAAACACAGGAAAATGGAGACTGAAAGAAATACCTCCAAGGAAAGGTGTGCTGACATGCTCCATCTGCTGGCTGGTCTAGAAATTGCACATAGAAAAACTGCTTTTAGGTCTCTCTTAACCTCAACTCACTGGAGGAAACTTGTGCCCCATTAGTGAGTTCCAGGCCTGACATCAGCTCAGCAATTTTAATTTCTTTTTTTTAAAGAATTATTTTTTATTGATTTCTCTCCCCTTCCCCCCTCCCCCAGTTGTCTGCTCTCTGTGTCCATTCGCTGTGTGTTCTTCTGTGATCGCTTCTATCCCTATCAGTGGCACCAGGAATCTGTGTTTCTTTTTGTTGCATCATCTTGTTGTGTCAGCTGTCTGTGTGTGCAGCGCTGTTCCTGCGCAGGCTGCACTTTCTTTCGCACTGGGCTGCTCTCCTTATGGGGTGCGTTCCTTGCATGTGGGGCTCCTCTATGCAGGGGACACTCCTGCGTGGCACAGCACTCCTTGTACGTACCAGCACTGCACATGGGTCAGCTCCAAATGGGTCAAGAAGGCCCAGGGTTTGAACCGTGGACCTCCCATGTGGTAGGCAGATGCCCTATCCATTGGACCAAGTCCACTTCCCCAACTTTAACTTTTTAGAATGAGTTGAACAAAATATCAAAGAAGAACTGTGAAAAAATAGGAAAGAGAGAGAAATTGGGAATCAGAGTAAATTCACCCACATATTCAGATGCCTAGACATCAGCAAAAAATTACAAGCCATACTAGAAAACAGGAAGAGATGGCCCTGCCAAAGGAACAAACTAAATATCCTGAAGAGATACAGGATTTAAGACAATTAATCAATGATAATCACACAACTCTCCTAAGTCAATTCAAAGAATTGAAAGAAAATATGACTAAAGAGATAACAAATATTTAGAAGACACTGGGTAAGCATAATGAACAATTTGAAAGTCTGCAAAGAAAAGTATCAGACTTTATTGGAATGAAAGACACAATGAATGAGATTAAAAATATATCAGAAGTACATAAGAACAGACTTGAATTGCTTGAAGACAGAATTAGTGATTTCAAAGGCAGAGTATGCAAACTGGAAAAGACAGGAGAATACAAAGAGAAGAGAATGGAAAAAATGGAACAGAGTCTCAGGGAATTGAATGACAACATGAAACACACAAACTTACACATTATTGGTGTCCCAGAAGAAGAAGAGAATGGAAAGGGGGCAGAAAGAATATTTGAGGAAATAATGACTAAATACTTCCCAACCATTATAAAAGGCATAAATACCAATATTCAAAAAGGACAACGCATGCCAAACAGAATAATTTCGAATAGACCTACCCTGAGACACCTACTATGCAGAATGACAAATATCAGAGATAAAGAGACGATTCTGAAAGCAGCAAGAGAAAAATAAGGCATCATATACAAGGAACCTCAATCAGATTAAATGTTGAGCTCTCCTCAGAAACCATGGAGGTGAGAAGATGGTGGTATACAATGTACATAACATACTGAAGGACAAAATCTGTTGATCAAGAATTCTGTATCAGGCAAAACTGTCCTTCAAAAATGAGGGTGAGTTCCAAGTCTTTACAGACAAATGAAAACTATAGAATATGTTACCAAAAGACTAGAATTACAAGAGATACTAAAGGAAGTGCTGCAGCCTGAAAGGAAAAAACAAGGGCTAGAAACTTAGAGAATAGAAATGAAGATTATTAAGAAGGGTAAATTCAGGGGTAAAAAGACAGTCAATTGTAAGATATGACAACAGAAAGCCAAAGGATAAAATGGGAGAAGTAAGTAATGCCTTTACAATAATAACATTAAATATTTATGGCTTGAACTCCCCAATCAAAAGACATAGACTGATAGCATAGATTAAAAAATATGAGCCATCTCTATGATGTCTACAAGAGACTCATCTAAGGCATAAGGACACAAACAGGTTAAAAGTGAAAGATTGGAAAAAGATATTCCATGCAAATAGGAACCAAAAAAGAGCTGGAGTGTTGACACTAATATCAGACAAAATAGATTTTAAATGCAAAACTGTTATAAGGGATAAATAAAGACATTATATATTAATAAAAAGGGGCAATCCATCAAAAAGAAATAACTATACTAAATATATATGCACCTCACCTGAGTGCCCCAAGATACATGAGCACACACTGGCAAAACTGAAGGGAGAAATAAATGTCTCTTCAATAATAGTTGGAGACTTCAATACACGACTCTCAGTATTGGATAGAATATCTGCACAGAGAATAAATGAACAGAGAGCTTGAATAATATGATGAATGGACTAGACCTAACAGACATCTATGGAGCACTGTACCCCAAACAGCAGGATATGCACTTTTTCAAGTGCTCATGTATCCCTCTTCAGGATAGACCATATTTTGGGCTACATATAAAATAAATTTTAAAAGATTGAAATTTTGCAAAACCCTTTCTCTAATCATAATAGAATGAAGTTGGAAATCAATAATGAATGGGAAAATGGAAAATTCATGAATAAATGAAAATTTTAAAATGCACTCTTAAATAATTAGTGGGTCAAAGAAGAAATTGCAAGAGAATTCAACAAATATCTTGAGATTAATGAAACTGAGAACACAGCATATTAAAACCTATGGGACCTGGCAAAGGCAGGGGTGAGAAGGAAATTTATAACCCTCAAGGTTTACATTAAAAAAGAAGAAACGGCTAAATTTGAAGATATAACTTCACACCTAGGGGAACTGGAGAAAGAACAGCAAACTAATCCAAAACCTAGCCAAAGGAAAGAAATAGTACAGATCAGAGCAGAAACAAATGAAGTCGAAAACAGCAACAACAACAAAAATAGTATCAACAAAACAAAAAGTTGTTTCTTTGAGAAGATCGACTTAATCATCAAACTCTTAGCTAGACTGACAAAGAGAAAAAGAGAGAAGACTCAAATAAATAAAATCAGAAATGAGAAGGGAGATAGTACCACAGACCCACAGAAATAAAAGAGATCATAAAAGGATACTATGAACAAATGTATGCCAAAAAAAAACAAACTAGAAAATGTAGGCAAGGTGGACAGATTCCTAGAAGGACACAAACTACCTACACTGACCCTAGAAAAAGTTGAAGGCATCAACAAAGCAGTCACAAGTAAGTATATTGAAACAGTCATCAAAAACCTGCCAGATGAAAAGCCCAGGACCAGACGGCTTCACAGGTGAATTCTACCAATTATTCAAAGAATTTCTCATACTTATTGGGAAAAAAATTAGTGAGCATTGTTCAAATTTAAAAGTGAAACCATCATGCAGGAAGCTTTGTTAATCAGCACACCAATGCCTTACTGGTCAACACTTTTCATATTTCAGCAGCAGTGATGAGAACTAGAACAGTGGACACATTGGGCATGTTTTGTAACAAATAAGAACAGATAGGGTGCATGCTGGGGAATATTGTGTTCCTCCCTGGGAAGGCCGGCCACTTTCTTGGGGACTGACACATAGACCCTGGGATGTACTGCCCAGGGAGTGTTCTGTTCCTTCCTGAGAAGGCTGGCCACTTCCTTGGGAATTGATGCAGTACTCCCAAGTTGGCATCTATAGTATCGATTTCATTTACTATGAGCATGATAAAAGGGACAGTCTCTGGTCAGGCCAGTTGAAGTCCCAACCTGGGAGAGAGTGCTCTGCACAGGAGTCATTTTCAATCAAGACTCTGGTACCGGCTGCTGATTCAGGACTTCCCAACTGTGAGCTAGATGATGGTGAGTTTTCATGTAAGACTGTTCTATTTTTCTGTTATTTTGTGACTGTGATCAATATTGATTTAATCTTTTCACTGACTATGGTATTCTTGTTTCTCAATCTAATTATCAGGATAGGCTTATTAAACTAGATATGCATATGTATAATTATTTTGCATCCAATCGGGACTCTGGTCCGAGGTGGGCCAGGTATGTTGGTGTGTCCCCTGGTTTGATGAGCTTGTGAATGTATGTATGCATATTGTGAGGGATTGGGATATAGCATTTGGACCCCTGTTTATAGACAATCCTTCACTTATTTTGTATTCTTTCAATTAACAAATGTTCAATAACTAACTATATATATATATTGCATACAATCAGAACTCTGGCTGGACGTGGGCCAGGTATGTCAGTGTGCCCCCCAGTTTGGTGAGCTCATATCTATAGTATATATATCATAAAGGATTATGATACGCCAGTTGGACCTCTGTTTGTAGACAATCCTTTGCCTATTTTATATTCTCCCAATTAGAAACAAAAGTTTAATAAAGTAAATAAATATATGTCTCTGTATTGCTTTCTTATGCGTGAGTAAATTGAGTTATTATATCAATCTCTCTCTCTCTCTCCATATATATATATATAGCATTAGCAAAGCATTAGCAAAGCATTTTATCTAGCAGAACACCAATCTTGTTCAAGATCTTCTGAAAAATTGAACAGGAAAGAACATTACCAACTCATTCTATGAAGTTAACATCACCCTAATACCAAAATCAGATAAAGATATTAGCAAAAAAGAAAATTACAAACCAATATCTCTAATGAATATAGATGCAAAAATCCTCAACAAAATACTTGCAACCTGAATACAAAAGCAAATTAAAAGGGAAGCGGATGTGGCTCCAGTGATTGGGGTCCCGTCTACCATATGGGAGGTCCAGGGTTCGATTTCTGGGGCCTCCTGGTGAAGGCAAGCTGTCCCACGGTGAGCTGGCCTGAGCAGAGAGCTGGTCCATGCAGAGTGCTGGCCTGCAGAGGAGTGGTGGCCCACGTGGCAAGCTAGCACAGGCAGAGAGCTGGTACAGCAAGATGACGCAAAAAAAGAGACACAGAGGAGAGCCAATAAAAGATGCAGCAGGGAAACGGACTTGGCCCAGTGGTTAGGCATCTGCCTACCACATGGGAGTTCTGCGGTTCAAATCCCGGGCCTCCTTGACCCTGTGGAGCTGGCCCATGTGCAGTGCTGATGCGCAAGGAGTGCCCTGCCATGCAGGGGTGTCCCCCGTGTAGGGGAGCCCCATGCACAAGGAGTGCACCCCGTAAGGAGAGCTGCCCAGCACGAAAGAAAGTACAGCCTGCCCAGGAATGGTGCCGCATACACAGAGAGCTGACACAACAAGATGATGCAACAAAAAGAAACACAGATTCCCATGCAGCTGACAACAACAGAAGCGGACAAAAAAGAAAGACGCAGCAAATAGACACAGAGAACAGACAACCGGGGCAGGAGGGGTGAGGGAGGAGAGAAATTAAAAAAAAAAAAAAAAAGATGCAGCTGACCAGGATGCTGAGGTGGTGTAAGAGATTGAGCACCTCTCTCCCACTCCAGAAGGTCTCAGGATCAATTCCTGGTGCTGCCTAAAGAGAAGACAAGTAGACACAGAAGAATGCACAGTGAATGGACACAGAGAATAGACAAGGGGGGGGGGATAAATAAATCTTTTTTTAAAAAAGCGCATTAAAAGAATTATACAGGGCACATTCATCACATTTGGTGAATGCATTTTGGAGCACTGTTGCACCTCATGGATTATAGTTTACATTGTAGTTTACACTGTTGAGGGAGGTTGTTGATGTGGGAAGAGTGGGGTGGGGTGGAGGTGGGGTATATGGGAACCTCTTATATTTTTTAATGTAACATTTTTTGTGATCTATGTATCATTAAAAAAAGACAATTAAAAAATAAAGAAAAGAAAAAGAAAAGAATTATATAGGGATTGGATGTAGCTCAAGTGGTTGAATGCTTGCTTCCCATGGACGAGGTCCTGGTTTCAATCCCTGGTACAGTCTAACAAAAAAGTCAATAGCCTTTCTATAAACTATTGATGTGCTGCCTGAGGAGGATATCAGAAAAAAACCATTTATAAAAGTGACCAAAAGAATAAAATATTTAGGAATAAACTTAAGCAAGGCCCTAAAGGACCTGTACTCAGAAAACTACAAAACATAGTTAAAAGAAATCAAAGAAGATTTAAATAAATGGAAGGATATTCCATGTTAATGATTGAAAGACTAAATATCATTAAGATGTCAATTGTACCCAAACTGATTTACAGATTCAATACAATCCCAACCAAAAACACAAACAGTCTTTTTTTTTAAGATGGAAAAGCCAATTATCAAATTTATTTGGAAGTATAAGTGGCCCTGAGTAGCCAAAAATGTCTTTAAAAACAAGAATGAAGTTGGAGGACTCTCATTTCTTGACTTTAAAGCATATTACTTAACTTTAGTGATAAAAAACAAACGTACATGATACTGGCATAAGGCAGACAGATTGACCAATGGGCCCTAATCAACAACTAAGAAGTTGACCTTCACATCTATAGGCAAGTGGTTTTTGACAGGGTTATCAAGCCCTCCCAGCTGAGTCAGAACAGTCTATTCAACAAATGATGCTGTGAGAACTGGATGGTCATATCCAAAATAAAGAAAGAGGACTCCTATCTTACATCTTACACAAAAATTAACTCAAAACGGATTAATAACCTAAACATAAAAGTGACAACTATAAAATTCCTAGAAGAAAATATAGGAAAGTTTCTTAAATCTTCCACCCAAAGCATGAGCAACAAAAGAAAAAATAGATAAATGGGACCTCCTCAAAATTAAACACTTTTGCATCTCAAAGAACTTTGACAAAAGGGTGAAAAGGCAGGTGACTCAATGGAAGAAAATATTTGTCATTTTCATATCCAGTAAGGACTTAATATCCATGATATATTAAGCAATCATACAACTCAACAGGAAAAAGACAAGCTACCCAATTTAAAAATGGGCAAAAACTTAAAAAGACAATTGTCATAAGAATAAATATGAATTGTGAAGAAAAACATGAAACAATGTTCAGCATCACTAGTGATTAGGGAAATGCAAACCAAAACTACAATGAAATATTATTTCACAGCTATTAGGCTGGCCACCATTAAAAAGGTGGAAAACTCTTAAGTGTTGGAGAGATTATAATGCTTATTCACTGTTCATGGGAATGTAGAATGGTTCAGCCACTGTAGAGGCTTGTTTGACAGTTCCTAAGGAGGTCGAATATAGACTTGTCATGTGAGCAGGCAATACCTTTACAAGGTATATACCCAGAAAAACTGAGCAGTGACACTAACAGACATCTGCACATTGATATTCGTAGTGGCATTATTCACAATTGCCAAAAGTTGAAAACATCCCAGGTATCCATCAACTGATGAATGAATAAACAAACTGTGGTGTATACACACAATGGAATATTGTGGTAGAGGTAGGAAAAAATGAAGTCGCGAAGCATGTGACAGCATGGATGAACCTGGTGGACATTATATTGAGTGTAGCAAGCCATACATAAAAGGACAAATACTGTATGATTGTGCTATTATGAATTAAATATATTGTATAAGCCCATGGGGTTAATAATTAGAATATAGCTCACCAGAAAATAGAATGATGGTAGAGAATGGAAAGCTAGGGTTGTTCTGTGCAGAACTGGTAAAAAAAAAAGTTTGTAGATCTTTGGAAATGAATAGAAATGGTGGAAGCACATCATAGTGTTTGTAAATAGCAGAGCTATGGCTATCACAGTGGTTGAAAGGGTAAGACTATGGTAATCTATATTACTAGAAGGAAAGCTAAAAAATATAATATGGGACTAAATAACACAGTAAAACCTCATGTAAATATGTATATGGGTGATATTGCATATATAAGACTGTTTTTACAAAATATAAATACAAATAAACTAGGGAGACAGAAACAGAATAGCAGCTATGTACGTCAGGGGAAGCATAGAAAGACTGAGATGTGATGACGGTTTTTATTATTATTACTATTATTGTTGTTGTTGGAATAATGAAAATGCCCTAAAATGATTGAAGAGATGAATGCACAACTATGTGATTAAACAGAATACCATTGATTGTGCACTTTTGATGAATTTGTGCTTCATTAATATGTATCAATAAAATTGACTTATTAAAAAATGTTCTGGAAAAATATACAGAAACAGAAATAGATGAGAACTTTTCCCTGTACGTAAGAAGTAGTTATCCCAGGAAGGATAAGATACTATTTTGAGTTAATAACCAGACAAGCCTATCAGAGAGGAATGCAGTGAGAGATCCCTGATGGATGGCAGAGCAGGATCATGTCTTTTGACTCCATTTTCAAGACAGAATAGATAGCCACTGTACCAGGTATAGAGGGCTAGAACATAGGTTAGAAAACTGTATGGAAAAACCATCTCATGCAATGGGAAGAGCACTGCGGTTGAAAATATTGATGGCCCCATTCCTTACCCCTCTCTATATAAATGCCCTTTACCATGTAACTTTGTAGTGTCCTTCTTTGACTTTGAGTTCAGCCAGTGACTTGCTTTGGTCAACAAAATGAGGTGGAAGTGAAGTGTGCTAGTCTGCATACACTTGCTTTTTTCTTTTTGTGTCTTGCCCTTGTGCATTGCTATAGGAAGAATATGCCAAGGCCAGCCTTTTGATCCCAGATGATGACAAATTTACCAAGCAGTCACTCCCAACCAAGTTCAGCCTAGATCAACTGAATCTCAGTCAACTGACAGATACAAAAAAGTCAGTAATTCTGGCTTTAAGCCATTGGATTTTGGGTGATTGGTTAAGAAGTTTTTGTGGCCGTGCCTAATTGGTACACACACCAAATTTATAGAAGAAAATTTATAGAATAGACTTGTGATTGAATTCTGGCTATGTCATTGACTGGTAATGGACTCCCAAAGGGCTTAAACTTTCTGAGCCTTAGTTTCTTCGTCAGTAAAGTAGGAATGTATACTACTGTATCTTTTAAGGGTTCTAAGAGAAATAGCAAAGACATATGTAAATATCTTCATAAATAAATAGATTAATATATTTTCCTTATTACTTATGATAATTTATTCTTTCTACAATACTTATTTTTTCTTCCTTGGGATGTATATCCATCAGGCTCTCTCTCTCTCTCGAGTCAGATTTTAAGGAATTGGCTTATAACTGTGAAGCCTGGCAAGTTGGAACTCTGTAGATCAGGTTGCAAGCTGGAAACTCCGATGTTGAAGTCCTTAGTCTAAATTCCCAGGAGAACCTCGCTGACTGGTTGACTGACTTGCTGAAAATTCCAGCAAAAACCATTGTTGAAGCTAAATCAGAAATTCTTCTGACCTCTGAAGCCCTCATTTCTGGCTTTAATTTAATGAATAGATTACCCATATCACTGAGGGCAATCTCCTTTGTTGATTGTAGAAACAATAAACTTATTGTAGATGCAAATTTCATATATGAAATACCTCACAGTAACAAGCAGGCTAGTAGTGTTTGACCAAAGAAATGGACACCAGAACCCAGCCAAGTTAATACCTGAAATTAACTATCACAGTATATTTTAAAGCTGTCATTAAAATTTCAAGTTGCCTCAAAAATTCTACCCCAATCCAAAGCTTTAGTGAGAGAATAGTGGCCCAACAGTGCCCACTATGGTGGTGGTAATATCTGGAAGACTGAAAAATCAACAAGAGAAACAATGAAATTCAAGGGGACAAAACCAACACCTCCCCACTTGATGATAGATGTGTGTATGGGGGGGGGGGGGGGAGGTAAGAAACTATCCCCTGATATGTAGAGGAAGGATTTGGAAACATCTTAAGTAATCTCAATGGGCTTGGTCACCTGGTCACATTTGATGGGTCAAATGCCTATAGATGAACCAGAAGATAAAAGGAGGCTCAGGAAGAGCAATCCCACCAACTATCCTAAAATGATATTTCTCAGCCCCAAGGATTCTACATTCAGTGACACAGGTAAAAAGGCTCAACCTTTGGATCCAGATATTCTAACCACCAGTTATTTTTCCACTTCTGAGCTCTCAACATATTCTCTTTCCCCATCTCATTTACCATTTAATTATCTGCTGTCCCATGACACTGGTGTGCTATTCTGTAATTATGATCATCTTATTTCAGTGCCATGCAGTTTCAGTGTAATTTTACTCTTCAGACCTTTCCTTTTATGTTGGGTACTGATAAGAAGAGAATATTTCCATGACAAAACAGATTTACAGTCAGTTTGTGATAGTTTAATAACAAGATATTATAGCACCATCTATCATTGAAGAAAGGGTTCAATGTACCCAGACTTACTTATTAACTGACTTTTCAGATTTTTAAAAATCAACCAACTCATCAGACAGACTGTATGTAATTTGCAAGTAATATATAGGAAGATATTTATTACATAATATTCATGAATAGCCTGAATAAATTTAAAAGAGGTCCTACTGTCTAGAAGCTAATAGTTGGAGAGAATAACATACAAACAGAAGGGATAGGATTTTATTGCTTTTCTTTATTGTCATATTCCTAATGACTATCTCTGTGCCTGGTATATAGTAGGTGCTAACGTTATCCATTCATTCAACAAATATTCACTCAAATATTACTTGAGTGGCTATTATGAGCCAGATAGTGCTCCAGTCAGTCGCTGGGGATACAGCAAAGAATAAAACAAATATCCATACCTTCATGGAGTTTATATTCAGAAGTGGGACACAATAAAATAATAAATGAGCAAAATGTTTAGCATGTCAGATGGTGATAAGAGCTATGGGGGAAAATAAAACAGGGATGGGAACTAAGGAGTGCTGGAAATGGCATGGGAGAATGCTTATTTTAAATAAACTTGTCAAGAAAGACCCTGGAGATATATGACTTTTGAAGTGAAATCGAAACGAGGTGAGAGAGTGAGTCAAGCTGCTATATGGAGGAAGAGTTCTAGGCAGAGTCAGTATACCAGCCTTTAGGCTGGATTGTAGTTTGGAGGAATTGCAAGGAGGCCAGTATGAATGGAGTAGAATAAACTAGGGAGAGAATGGAAGAGGTTTGGGGTTAGAAAGATGGCAGGAGCTAGATTATGTAGGGCCTTATAGAACATTGTAAAAATTAGGGTTTTATTCAGAGGGTGACAATGGAGGGTTTTGAAAAGACAGATGATATGTTTGGAATTGTATTTTTTTAAATTATTTTAAGTTATTTTTTATTGTATTTTTTTTTAAGATACATAGATCACAAAAAAATGTTACATTAAAAGATATAAGAGGTTACCATATACACCACACCCACCCACCTCACTTCTCCACATCAACAACCTCTTTCATCATTGTGGCACATTCATTGCATTTGATGAATACATTTTGGAGCACTGCTGCTTGAATAGCCACTCTTGACCCAAATTCACCCACTTTTTTCAGTCGATTCTGGCATCTGCCATAGAGGGTTATGTGAGGGTGCCCCACTAACTTCCTGGGTGTGCCATCTGCTGATGATCTCAATGTCAAATATTGCTGTCAGACTTTCCAACTAGGAAGCGAGTCCCAGGATGGGAGGGAAATTTGTTTGTTCCTTGCATTAGGTTATTTCTTCAAGAAGTTCTTGCATATTGTAACAGTTTGAATCAGGATAGATCCCAGAAAATCCTGTTCTTATAGCTAATCCATTCCTGTGCATGTAAACCTATTGTAGACAAGACCTTTTAATTAAATTCATATAAGGGAACTTCTTTTTAACTAGGTCACTTCAGTAGGGTATTGCCCAGTATGGATTTTATTTTATTTTTTATTTTTTTCTTCTTTATTTTCTTTTAAATGTTACATTAAAAAATACGAGGTTGTTGATGTGGGAGGAGTGGGGTGAGGGGGGTGGGGGCATATGGAATTGTATTTTTAATGGTTCACTCACTCCAGCTATGACTATAGGAGGCAAAGGGCAGAAACAAAGAGACCAGTTAGTTTGTATTAACACAGGAGAGGTGATGGTAGTTGTGCAGGTTGTGAGAAGTGGTCAGATACTAGATGTATTTTGGAGGTAGAGTTAATAGGATTTGCTAATGGATTAGAGGTGGGGAATTAGAGGAGAGAAGTTAAAAATGACTTCAAGTCATTTTTTTTTAGCTTGGGCATCAATATGTTATTAACCAAGATAGGAAGATGTCAAACAGAGCAGACCTGGAGGTAATATCAAGAGTTGGGTATTATATATGGTATGCCTGAGATTCTTAATTGTCATCCAACTGAGGATATTAAGTAGGTTGCTAGGTATGTATCTGAAATTCAGAGGAGATATCCAGACAAGATATAAATTTGGGAGTCATTAGCAAATAATTGGAATTTTCAAACATGAGCTTTGATTAGAACACAGGTACTTGATAAATATTTGATAGGTAATAAATATGTTTGTATATGTATATACACACAGAATATGTTCTGCTGTAACACATTTTCTATAACAACAATTAGCTTATATTCAATTGCAAATAGAGGAACGATGTGAATATAATGTGGAAGTTATGTTGGGGTTGAATTATAACCTTCAGCATGAATGGAAAAAGGCCTCAACTTGACTGCCACATAGTCAGGAGCCCTTTAAGCTTTATTTTGAGAAAACTAAAAGCAAGGGTCTGCATCCAGGGCTTCTTCTGCAGGAAGGTCCACCCTCAACCTTGCTTGGCTTTTGGCAGATTGCACTTTCTCCTGTGCCCATCTTAGTGGTAGCCTTATTGTCTTAAATCTCCACTCTTCCATCTGTACCAACTCAGCAATCTCAAGCCAGAATTTCCTCTCTACTGGTTTCTTGCTTTTTTAGTATCATTCAAGGCAGCCTCCAACCACACCAAACTGCAGGTCTGGACCATCCAAATCATGGCAATATATTCATTTTTATTCTGTTAATGCTTGGGTTATAAAGTAGCATGAATTTTGAGTGGTCTGGCTCTAACTCTATTTTTTTCCTATAAGTCTTGTTACTCTTAGAGTGTGATTTTGAAAAATGAGACATTTTTCAAGATTGCGCACATCACTTTTTTTTCAAAAATATTTGTATACATGTAGTTGACGTGTTACTTTCGTCAACATTTACCTGATATTTCTTTCTTTAGGAATTGTGCCTTCTTCTCCAGGTAAGACTATCAATTACATGACCCTCCACCCCCTCAAAAACAGGTGGGCACATGAACCAGGCTAGCCTATTAGAATATCCGGGCGACCTTTGCTGGAGCTATTTAGAAGGAGGAATCTCTTAACTCTGGGCATGTAAATCTAGAGCTGCTTCAGACACTATCTGCTTAAAAGTTAATGTCACTTAAGGGGAAGGAAATGCAAATTAAGAATGTAAAGTAAGTTATTCATTCTTGTCTTCCTGGAAAATTCCTAGTGTTTTTTTCAAGTTTCGGTTCAGGTGTCATTCTGTTGTGAGATGTTTCATGACTGACTCCCATTCCCTCCAAGGAGGGCTGTGATCTCCCCTCATTCTCATTTTCACAGCATCCTCTACACATCTGTATATTGTCTAACTTTATTTTATGGTCTGGTCCTCTCCTACCCCCACTCCTGGTCTGTGACATCCTTAATAGTCTTCACCTTATTCATCTCTATAAACCCAGGACCTAACACAAGGCCTGGCATGCAGCAAGTGCACAGTAAATGTGAGCTGAATGAATAAATGAATGAATGAAGATATGATTTTGGTAATACATATGATCATATTGCACTAGAAGACACATTGTCTTGAATAAAAGAAAAACAGAAGAAAAGAACAAAATTTGGGGAGTTGTAGGATTCATCATAGATAAGAATTTTGAACCAAGTACTTAATAGATTAAAACAAAAAAGCAGCAAAACACTTGACTGGGATCAAATTTGAAAATAAGTCAGAGAGAGAAAATAAGTCAGTGAGAGAGAATAAGTCAGTGAGAGAGAACGGAGAGTTTCGAAGAAGAGGAAAGAAGTTGGAAAAGAAACACAACCTTATAGAATTAGAGAACAGAGGCAGAAGAATTGAAGGACAATGTTTAGGAAGGTAGGTATAGATGAGGAAGATAGTACAGGAAAATAGACAGGAAAAGGTGGAAAGTATGAGGTGGGGTAGGATGGTCCTGGATGGTCGTACTTTGAGCTTTCAATAAATATTTATTTTCCACTGTGTTTCAAGTCATGTGCTAGGCTGTTGGGATCATGAAATGAATAACTAACCCATGTTCTCAGTCCATCATAGGAGAGGTCTGGATTTATATTGAGGGGTAAGAAAACAATGAGATGATGAGAATGGGTCTGTGTTGGGGGGCGGGGGGGGAGGGACGACGGGGACTGCCCATATTTCTGAACAGGAAGTCACGTCCATCTTTTACCAGAGTTGTAGAAGTGTGGCAGCTGAAAAGCTGAAGGGGGACCCTTGGCATTGGCACCAACTGTGGAAGGGTCTGGGCATTGCCATGTCCAGCTGACAGACGGCAAGTGTGTCAGATGGACAGTCCGGAGGGCAACCGGTCCCTGTGATGTAGGGGTCGGGGGAGAGGGGGGATCTGAGGCAAGTTATGTTTGGGATCTGGGCTGCGCGCGGCTCTGGGTTGTGTAGGTTCTGGCGCCGCCGCATGGGGGAGACTGAGGGTGGCGGGTGTGGGGTCTACACAGGGGTGCTGTGTGTCCTGGGGTTGGCTTGGCACAGCCTGCAAGAGGGCCTTGACAATGATGGCATGTGGAAGGTGTGTTGAGCTCAAATGGGCATCCCTGGGGCAGCAGGTCCCGGCGTGGCGGGGACCAGGGAGAGGGGAGACCAAGGACCAAGGCGCTCGTCCTGTGGCGGCGGACGGTAGCGCGGGGGGGCGCGCTGCGCCTGGCGCGGTCAGGCTGGGTGGGCTCTGGAGCCACCGCCTGGGGGCGTCGGGCTGTGAGCCCTGTGGTTAGGGGCGGCTGGGAATCGTCCCCCCGCGCTCTGCTCTGGTACCTCCGGAGGCGGGGAGGACGCGCCGCACACGGCGCAGAGAGGCGGGAGCCAAGCGCTTGAGTCACTCGGCTCCCCCGGGTTAGGAGCGGGACTTCGCCTCTCGCCTGGGGTCTGCACGTTTCGTCTCCGGCTTCAGCGACTCACCCAATGCAGGCTGACCCATTCTGAGGCTGGACCAGCAGCCTTTCCGTCTAGGTGAGGGCCAGGTAAGTTTCTTGTCTCTCGATGCTTCTGGGTGACTAGGGGTGGGGAGCGGGGGGTGTGGGGGGCGTGGGGGGGGGGCGTGGGAGTATCTCGCAGCCTGTGTCTCTGTTCTTTGCTTCCTCCCTCGGGTTCTATCCGTTAAAGACAGAAAGTTCGATTTTTAACACGCAGCAGAGATATCGAATCCATACTCAGACCCCAGACAAACCAAACTCTGGGGCCAGAGTCTTAATTTCCTGGGTACTTCAAATACCTGGATGCGGCGTTTATGGGGCTTGAAATGTTTGCTTTGTTTCGTATTTCTCTCCTCCCCCACTTTCTTCCCGGGTGATTCTTGGATATGGGGACAGGGGAGCTAGAGGGCTGAGCTGGGATCCTTTGCCAGGGCGGTTTCCTTCTCGGCGAGGTGGCATATCTTTTACTGTAGTTGGGATCTTGGAACACTTCTCCCCAGCTCAGGACATGCCATAGCTGTAAGGTAACTGCAGTTGCTGCATATCTATCTCGTCACCATTTACTGAATCAAAATGTTCCCCAGGCACAATTAATGTGAATGTCTCGATAATGTTGAAACGCTTCATTGAAGGGCTTTGTTGAATATTTTAATGTATTGTACTCCTGAAAAATTTTAGCAGGTGGTCTTATTTTCACTATTTTTAGAGATGCTTTAAAACCTATTATTTCCCTTGCAAGAAAATCGATTAGAAATAATTCTGTTTCTTTTAAGGATTTAACAATGCACAGCTACATGTTAGTTTTCCTTTTCCTCTCCCAGTGGAAGGAGGAATGTGCTTCCACCAGCTGCTTTTAGGAAAATCAATGCGGGCATGGTGACCCTCTCCCCCTTCTCTACCATTAAGGGCCAAGTGTTTCTGTGACTATTAAATAGGTCCTCATTAATGCTGTCATATTTTGTCTAATGGTAGAGTTGGAAAGAACCTCCTGGAATGTGCATATTTGTGGCTCACGTTGAGGACTGATTGCTTTATCATCAATATTGTTTGGTTTGGTGAAATTGTTAACAGGTGGTCTCAATTTGCATCAGATAATAATCCTGTTCTAGACAAGCATCTCTGTTGATTTGAGAGGAAAGCCATCCCCTCTCCATGACTATGTCTTTATCCTGCTTTGGGGGGAGTCGGGGCAGGGGCATGCTGAAATATGGAGGAGGAGTCTTTCCTGGCAGTTGATTAAATCCCCTATCATAAATTGCTCTTTCCTGAATTGTCATTTGGTTTATATTCTGTGATTGTAAACTTCTCTCTTGGGAGAAAATTAATAAAACCTTAGATGTTTAGTCGGATCACAGGATTAACTTTTTAGAGTTGAGTGGAAGCTTTGGATGATTTTCTTTTCCAATGCCCTCCCCAGGGAGCCTTCCAAACTGGGTTAGTTGTCCCACCTCTCTGCTAACATAACTCCTCTGACACATCTCTATCCCAGTGTTTATTCCCTTGCGACTGTTGCTTTACACACCAGTCTTGCTCAAGATAATGTAATTTCCTTGAAGGCAGCGATAATATATTATTCATTTTTGTATCCCTGCAGCCTAGGAAAGTAGGGGTTTGTTGAATGAATAAATGAATGAATGAATTCTGCAGTCTGGATAGGGCTGTTAACCATTCCTTGAATGCAGCCTGGGATGCTTTCTATTCACTCCTAGAAGATAATCCTACTAATTTAGTAATCCTCAAAGTGCAGATCCTCAGACCACACTGTGTTCTAAGTAAACGAGACTTTTCCATGTATGGAAAACATCTGAATATTATGAATTATTATTTTGTTGTGGCAAGTAACAGGAAATCCAACTAAAAATGTCTTGAACAAGTAGAGAAATCTGCCAGTACGTGATTGTTGGAGTTGGTCCAGTGGCCCAACAGTGTCAAAGTTCTGGATCAGTGGCTGTGAAATTATTTCTGACCTTGTGGTTTCAAGATGGCAGCAACAGTTCTAGGGATTACATCCTTACTCCGTGTTCAAAGGCAGGAAGAAGGGATGGAGAGAGGCAGAGTATTTTTTCTCATACAGATTTCCCTTATCAGAGAAATTCCCTAACAGAATCTCCCTTGTGTTTCATTGACCAGATCTGGGCCACAGAGCTGCCCTTAGTGCCCTTAGAGTCTGGGAAAATGAGTCTCTGGCTATTCAGCTTCTACAGTGGAAAAGAGGCCAGGTGGAAGGAGTTTGGGGATGGCTTTGGGGAGCTACCTGATTAAGTCTTCTAGAATGCAAATGGCTCTATTTTAACCTGCGAATCGTTCAAATAGGAAATTAAATATCAGTCACGAACACTTTCAGAATAGTTTTTTTTCAGAGTGTATGTTATTTTAAGGGTGCAGAGTAATCACTTTTGTAGAATGTATTAATATAAAGTATATTTATATAATATGGTTTCCATTATTTTATTTCCATTATGTTAAGTATAGGATAGACCTTCTCTTTCCTGGAACAAGTAAACATTCAGAAAATAGTTGCCCTTTGAGTGGACTGTTGCGTTTGGGAGCTTTACAACTTCACAAGGACATGGAAAAAGTGGAAAAGGTTAAGCAAGCAAAAACCAATTAGTTGTTTGGTTCCTATAACCTGTGATGCTTGTTTATTGAAACAATGATTAATTTGGATCCTAGGAGCCTGGAGGGCAACTTAAAAAGAGAGACAAGAAGAACATAAAGAGAGGTAGCAGGTACTGACAATTTAGGTAAACAGATTTTCTTTGGGGGTCTCTATATCTGTACTATGGGACATGAAGTACAAAAAACAAACAAACAAATAACAGTTCAAGATATGGCCCCTAGAATAAAAAAATAAATAAAACTTTAATGCAAGAAAAGAAGGAAGTTAATATTACTGTCAGCCTTCCCAGTGGGAGTTCTCTAATATCCACAGAAGTAGCCAGGTTTTGGAATGTAGAGAAGGAAGATCACCTAAACAAGTATGAAGAGATTGAAATTTAGCAGTTGTAAAATTCTGTGCCTTAGATTTCTCACTAGATGAAAGAGTGGAGTGGACTGTCAGTGGTTCTCAAACTTTATAGCATATTAGACTCATCTGGAGAGTTTCTGAAAATCCAGATTTATGGGCTGATCCCCAGGCTACTTAAATTTTAGCCTCTGGTAATGGGATCCAGGTATCAGCACTGCTGTTTACTTTAAAATTTTTTTTGTGTTGTGGTAACATATATATAACAAGAAACTTCCCATTTTAAATTTTCATGTGTACAATGCAGTGATATTAATTACATTCACAGTATTGTGCTATCATGACTATCCAATATTCACACTTTTTCATCACCTCAAACAGAAATTCTGTACTCCTTAAGCAATAACTACCTTTGGCCCCCGGACACCAATAATCTATTTTCTATTTCTATAAATTTGCGTATTATAGATATTTCACATAAGTGAAATCATACAATGTTTGTCCTTTTATGTCTGACTTGTTTCACTCAATGTGTCTTCAAGGTTCATCCATGTTATAGCATGGATCAGAACTTCTTTCTTTTTACAGCTGAATAATATTCTATTGTATGTATACACAACATTTCCTTTATTCATTCATCTGTTTATAAACACTAGGGTTGAGTCCACCTTTTGGCTATTATGAGTAATGTGGCTATAAACATTGGTGTACAAATATCTATTTGATTCCCTGCTTTCAATTTTTTTGGGTGTATATTTAGAAATGGTAATATGGTAATTCTAGGTTTAAGTTTCTGAGGAACCTCCAAAGCAGGGGTTCTTAACAAGGGGTCTATGAGCTTGAATTGAAATTCAAAAAAACATTATTCTTGTGGGGGCATGTTGGTGCAGGTGCAATATATTTATTAAATAATATGCAATATAGTGTGTATTATTTAATAATAGTAGTGTGTATAATAGGGGTCCATGGAACAAAAAAGGTTAAGAACCCCTGCTCCAAACTGTTATTCGCAGCAGCTGCAAAAATTTATATTCCCACCAACAATGTATGAAGTTTTCTATTTCTCTGCATCCTTGCCAATAACTGTTATTTTATATTTTTAAAATGATAGATATCCTAATGGGTATGAAGTGCTATTTCATCATGGTTTTGATTTGCATGTCCCTATTGGCAAATGATGTTGAGCACCTTTTCATGTGCTTATTGGCCATTTGTTTATCTTCTTTAGAGAAATGTCTATTCAAGTCCTTTGCCCATTTTTTTTAGGTTGGGCTTTTTGTCTTTTTGTTGTTGAGTTGCAAAGTTCTTTAAATATTCTATATTTTAAACCCTTATCAGATACGCGATTTCCGAATATTTTTCCCATTCCGTAGGTTGTCATTTCACTTTATTGATAATGTCTTTTTTTCTCTCTTTATTTTTTTTAAATGTTATATTTAAAAAATATAAGAGGTCCCCATATACCCCTCACCCCCTTAACCCCACTCCTCCCACATCAACAACCTCTTTCATCATCATGGGACATTCATTGCAGTGATGATGTCTTTTAATGCAGAAAAATGTTTAATTTTGATGTAGTGCAATTTATCTATTTTTTCTTTTGATGTTTATGCTTTTGGTGTCCTATCTAAGAATCCATTGCCTAATACAAGGTTCTGAAGATTCCCCCCTATATTTTCTTTTAAAACTTGTATGATTTTAGCTCTTATATTTAAGTCATTGATCCATTTTGAGTTAAATTTTGTACATGGAGTGAGGTAGAGGACCAGTTTCATTCTTTTGAATATGTTTATCCAGTTTTCTCAGCGCCATTCATTGAAGAGACTGTTCTTTCCCTACCTGGTGGATTTGGCACCCTTTTTGAAAATCATTTGGCCATAGATGTGAGTCTTTATTTCTGCACTCTCAATTCTGTTTCATTGGTCTATTGCCTGTCCTTATTTCAGTACCACACTGTTTTTTAAATTTCATTCTTTGAGTTTGAAAAGTTGCGGCTTAACAAAACAATCAGGCATAACATAAAGGATTCCCATGCATCGCCCCACACCAACTTACAATGTTTTGACGCAGTTGTTGACACATGATCAAAGAACATTGTCATAATATTACTGCTTTCTATAGTCCATAGCTTGTATTTGGTGTATTCTTCCCCCAAACCATCCTATTATTAACACTATGTATTAGTATTGTATGTTCATTATAGTTCGCAAGACAAGGTTCTCATATTTGTACGGTTAATCACAGTCCATCATTCACTATGGAGTTCACTGTGTTATATGGTCACATGCCTTGTACAATCCAACCCCACTCAGTGGCTCTCAGTTTCATCACAAAGTTGTGCTGTCATCAATTCAGTCCATTTCAGAACGTTTTCATTGCTCTGTAAGGAAAAATCCCATACCCCCTTATACCCGCTTACCCCCATTATTGACAGCTAGCATTGACCTTTACCATGGCTATAAAAATATTACAATATTACTGTTAACTATCGTCTATATGTTATATTAGTTGTATTTTTCCCATGTATCTCCATATTCTGAACACCTTCTAATATAAGAACATTCTAGTATTTGTATCATTAACCACACTATCATCCAACTCTGAAGTCACTATATTCTACAATCCTTAGGTTATCCTCTAGCTTTATTTCAATTGACATTAACCTCCCTAGACTACCCCTTTCAGCTACAAACACATTTATAAATCAGCAGTGTTGATTATACTCACTATAATGCATTACCATCAACTCTAACCATTTCCCCACATTTACAATCCCCCTTATTAAACACACTGTTTTGATTATTGTAGCTTTGTAGTAAGTTTTGAAATTGGGAAGTATGAGTTCTCCAACTTTGTTCTTTTTCATTCATCGGTATTTTTAGAACGCCCCAGATGATTGCAATATGCAGCTAATATGGGAACCAGTGGACAATTACAGCGCTTCTCAAACTTTAGTGTGCTTACAAGTCACCTGGCGACCTTGTAAAATTTACATTCTGATTCAGTAGATTTGGATGTAACCTGAGGTTCTGTATTACTACTAAGCCCCCAGTGATGCCAGTGCTGCTGGTGCATGGATGATTTAAATAGCATGGTTCTGTCTAAATCAGTGGTTCTCAAAATTTAACAGGCATTAGAGTCACCTGGAGAGATTATTAAAATGCAAATCGCTGGGTCCTGGCCCCAGAATTTCTGATTCAGACGTCTGGGATACAGCCCAAATATTTGCATTTCTACCAAGTTCCCAGATGCTGCTGTTGCTGGTTCAGGGACGATACTTTGAGAACCCCATATTTCTGACATTTTGAGACATTTTGGTATTTGAGGGGTCTAGTTCATTGCACACATTATTGTATATGAAGTTGATCCATGATATTTGATATCTTAATCTCTGACAGTATTATCCAGTTTATTTTTGTCAAGTGTAGTTACTTTTACTGCTCACTCGAAAAAGGATGAGGAAATGAGAAAAATGCTGTATTGGGCTTTCTTTTCATCGCTTACAAAAAAGAAGTGTATGAATATGGAGGTTACACATCAGCCCATTTGTCTCTATTCATATTTCTCCTCCAATCACATAGCTAATTTGCAGCTTGCTCTTATACCAGTTTAGAGATCATTTTTAAGAGGCTGGTTTCCCACCTATGTCATTTTTTTTTGAAGGATCAACTATTCCAGAGATTATATAGTCTCAAGGGGCATTGCAATTTTCTCAAAACACATTAATTTCAAATTACTTCTAATTTAATTACATTATTGTTGCTACATGATACCAAAAGTAAGCTAGATTAAATGTGACCTATCCTCCCTGAAGTAACTGGAGATGAAGCAAATAAGGATGCTTGCTCTATGAGAGTTAAATCAGTAAAATTCACATTCTGTATATGTTATTAGACAACTTTGGGAGTACAAGAGATTGCCTGTGAATGTGAGACCAAATGGTTTAGGATCATCCACACCATCAAGCAAATGACCAGGGTATAATCTTAAGAGTATAAGAGTTGAATGTATTATAATTTAGAAAGCAGAAATCTAGCAAAAATAGTAATAACTACATATTTTTTTGACTGTAGAGTGTTCTTCACTGTACCTAAAGCATCTCATTTAATGCTTTTAACACAACTATAATGTATCAGTTATGTGTGTGTCACTTATCTATTGTCATGCGAATTCTGCGTAACAAACAATGACTATAACTCACTGGAATACAATAATAAGCATTTATTGCTCATGTGTCCAAGGATCAGCTGAGGGGTGGCTGGAATGCTTTCTGAGCTTGGCTAGACATGTCTTGGGGTTCACATGTCTTGGGGTTGCCTGGCTATTGGGTAATCGATCTAGACCAACCTTGACTGGGGTGCCTGGGTTCTGTTCCATGTGCCTTTTATCAGGCTACCCAATTATGCTTTTGTGGCAACAGTGGAGGTGCAAGAGAGAACAAGAAGAAACACACAAAGCCTCTTGAGGCCTACAAGCAAAACTGATATATCACTTCTACCTTATTCTGTTGGCCAAACCAAGTTTCATGGTCAAGCCAAGATTTAAAGTAGGAGGGTCCTACAAAGTCACATGGCAAAGGACATGAATGTAAGGAGGGATGAAGAATTGGGGCCATTTTTTACACTCTATCACATATGAAAAAAGAAAGTTCAGAGACATGAAATAACTTGTTTAATTCAAGTTGCTTAGAAATGGTGAGTCCAAGATTCAAATTTTATCTTTGATGCTAAAGCTTAACACTCTTCTCCTTTTTTTTTAATATCATACTACATTTCTTTTTTCTTAAAGATTTTTAAAAATTTATTTTATTTATTTCTCTCCCCTTCTCCCCCACCCTCCCCTACCCCCCCCAGTTGTCTGTTCTCGGTGTCTATTTGCTGCGTCTTCTTCTCTGTTCCCTTCTGTTGTAGTCAGCCGCACGGGAATCTGTGTTTTCTTTTTGTTGCATCATCTTGTTGCATCAGCTCTCCGTGTGTATGGCACCATTCCTAGGCAGGCTGCACTTGCTTTCGCGCTGGGCGGCTCACCATACAGGGCATATTCCTTGCGTGCAGGGCTCCCCTACGTGGGGGACACCCCTGCATGGCACAGCACTCCTTGCGCGCATCAGCACTGCACATCGGCCAGCTCCGCACTGGTCAAGGAGGCCCGGGGTTTGAACCGCAGACCTACCATGTGGTAGGTGGACGCCCTAACCACTGGGCCAAGTCCGCTTCCTGTATAAGTAGAATCTTTTGATAAGGTTACTTCATTTAAGGTGTGGCCCATCTTTTAGCCTCAAAACTGTGAGTGAATAAATTTCCTTTGTTTAACCTGACTGATTTCATGATATTTGCTTGATCAGCCCAGGAAACTAAAACAATACAGATGTATGGTATATACATATATATTTATATATTGTACTTAATATGCAAAGATAACCCTGGGTTTGCCATCCCCCTTCTGGTCACACAGTTCTTCTCTAAACGATACAATAGAAGGTAGAAAAGTAGTATGATGGGAAACGGACTTGGCCCAGTGGTCAAGTGCAGTCTGCCCAGGAATGGTGCCACACACACGGAGAGCTGACGCAGCAAGATGACGCAACAAAAAGAAACACAGATTCCCGTGCCGCTGACAACAACAGAAGTGGACAAAGAAGACGCAGCAAATAGACATAGAGAACAGACAACTGGGGCAGGGGTGGGGGGGAAGGGGAGAGAATAAATAAATAAATCTTAAAAAATAAAAAGAGGGAAGCGGACTTGGCCTAATGGATAGGGCGTCCGCCTACCACATGAGAGGTTCACGGTTCAAACCCTGAGCCTCCTTGACCCATGTGGAGCTGGCCCATGCGCAGTGCTGATGCACCCAAGAAGTGCCCTGTCACACAGGGGTGTCCCCCGCATAGGGGAGCCCCACGTGCAAGGAGTGCACGCCATAAGGAGAACTGCCCAGCATGAAAGAAAGTGCAGCCTGCCCAGGAATGGCACAGCACACACGGAGAGCTGACACAAGATGACGCAATAAGAAGAAACACAGATTCCAGGTGCCTCTGATAAGGATAGAAGTGGTCACAGAAGAACACACAGCAAATGGACACAGAGAACAAACAACTGGTTGGGAGGAGGAGGGGAAGGGGAGAGAAATAAATAAATCTTTAAAAAAAAAAGAGTCTACTTATAATGGGTTCCCACCCATAAGAATGGATTAGATTTTTCTGGGGTATATATTGCTTCAACCACCACATGTATATACATATTATTCTATTTGCTTAATTTAAAGCATTTTATTTTATTTTTATTTGTTATTAATATTTTATATTATGTTTCTATATGAAACTCAAAATTTTTCTATTTTAAGCTTAAAAAAATTATATACAACTTGCAATCCAAAAAAGCTTTTAAACAAAAATATAATCTGGTTTCCTACTGCCCCCATTTATTCTGGGGATATTATTAAAAAAATGAGTCTCCCTGAGGTGTTTTCTTTATTTATAACTTTTCCAAAGGTATTCCACATGCATAGGACATTTATTCAGAATGGATTTGATAGTGCCATAAGTGTCTCGAGTTTGGCCTAAAGGATTTCCCACATGTTCCACGTTCTCAGTGAGCTTTGTCAGCAACTGATAGAGTAGCTCACAACACTGTCCAGAGGAGGGGGTTTCCTGTCATGTCTGAAGCCTGAGTATCAGACAAGGTCAGTTGTAGAGATGGACACAACAGGCTGTCAGACCCTGATGCCATTAAATATTTGAAATGGATAACAAATTCTTTTTCTTCTCATCTTATCCTCAGCAGTCAACATTATGGTTCCCCATGGTCATTGCCTTCAGGGAGAGAATAACCTGGTCAGGCTGTCTGGTCCACCGGACAGTTATATTTCTCATTGTAAATTACTAAACTGCCATTCTGGCTTTAAACACTTATGAGTGTTGTGTGTGTGAGTCAGCACCCAGCACCCTCATGCCTGATAAATACGGGGACAATAAGATCAATTATCTGAGGTTTTGTTGCTCAATGCCAGGCCCTGGTGATGAGTCACGGAAACAAATTAATATTAGCTAACATTTATTAGGCACTTACTGCATGCCATGCAGTGTGCAATTTTATTTATATTATCTCATTTAGTCCTCATAGCAACATTGTGAAGTAGGTACTGTCATTCCTATTTTACAAATAAGACTGAGGCATAGATTAAAAACTTGCCCCAAATCAAAGAGCTACTGTGGCAGATACTTCTAGTATCCATTCTTACCTTCTGTCTTAGTGACAGAACTCCAGTTTCATTCCATGTGGCACTGCATCCAACAAACCATTTCTACTACCCAGCATCTCTTGCACCAAGGCGTGATCCTAAGACTAAGTTCTGCCAGTGAGGTATAATTGTTGTGTTTTGTGGGACTTCTAGGAAGCCTATTAAAGGGAATTGGCTCAGCTGGGATGAGGGCCTTTACATCCTCCCCTGCATCCTCCTGTTGCTAGTCTGCAATGTAGGCATGATGACTGGAGCCATCTTGGACTATGAAGTGACTTCCTGGATGTAAGCCAACACTGAAGATATTGGAACATAAAGACAGAAGGAATCTGGGCCTCTTATGACACCGTGGAGCTGCTGTACCAGTTCTACTCCAGAAAGGTCTGCTTGCCACGTGAACAAATTGGAGTTCTCTTAGCAGAGAAGAAAGGAAGGGATGACTATCGGTTAAGCAGTGGACAGTGTACACACTATGTGGCAAGTATTTTAGTACTTGAACTATGATAGATAGATGTAGTTGAAGTCCATCTCTGCCACTTACTAGCTATGTATATTGGACACCTCTTGCCCCACTGCACATCCTCTCAGCCTACCTTTCAGTCAAGCCATAGATCTGGGTACCAGCTTCATACGTGTATAAGCAGAAAGTGAATATTTCACTTTCCACCCTGGGGCTTCTTTACTATTTTAACACAGAGGCCTGTTGGGACACCCCCTCCCTGCAATCTCACATGTATATTCTGGAAGTGTGAATAAGTTAAGGGCTCAAGAATTAACTTTTTTTGCATGTGTGGTTTTATTTACATTATTTTAAAAATTATTTTGTTTTTCTCTTTTTTAAATCTCCTTTTTGTCTTCAAGAATTAACTCTTGACCATTGTGGGATGGGAGCCAGTGATAAATGTTCCATTCTTCCAGCCTTGGTCAGATAATGTGGAGGAGTGTTTTACCTGGCTCCTAGAGGGTCTAAGCTAGATTAAGCCCCAGTTGCCTACAGTTGTGGCCAACTCAAAAATATACTCTTGAATTGGTTTTCTCTCTTTGCCTGTTCTGTCCTCCCAATTTCCCAGGTCTATTCCCTGGAATCACTTCCCAAAATAAACTACCTTGTCTCCAGCTCTGCTTTCTAGGAAGAATTCAGGCTAAGATATTATGTAACCTTGAATTAAGCTGACCTGATAAAATTTGGCACTTGCCAACTCTTTCACGCCCCTTATAGGATGAAACAGTGGACTGTTTTTGGTGTACAACAGTGACAGTATATTAGAAATCTGATAACATCAAGTATTAGCATAGATGAGGATCAACAGGAACTCTTATGCTTTGTTGATGGGAGTGTAAATTAGTAAACTCATTTTGGAAAAAAATATACTTGGGGCTATCTTGGAAAGTTGAACATCCATATACTCTATGACCCAGCAATTTTATTCCTATTCCTAGGTATATTCCCTACAGAAACTCTTGCATATGTACCAGGAATTGTTCTTCGGAATATTAATAGCAACATGACTCATAATGCAAAACTAGTGGCATAACCTAATTGTTCATTGATGGGAAATAAATATATAAATAATAGGATATTTGTTTATTTCACGATAGAGTAAAAATGAATCAACCACTGCTATATTCAAAAATATGGATGCATATTAGAAACAAGCTACTGAATGAAAAACCAAGTCGCCAAAGACTTCATGCATTTGGGTATTATTTTATAAAACTCAGAAACAAACAATACTAAACAGTCCATTGTTAGGAGCCATGAATATATCATAAACTATAAAGCAGAGTAAATTCAAAATCCAGGCTAGTTCCTTTCTCTAATGGAGAAACAGGGATGGTATAAGGCAGGAACCTACAGTAGATATACTGGCATTGATAATGTTCTCAGCCTTCAATTGGGTGATGGGGTCATTGAGGTTCATTTATTATTATGCTTTATAACATATAAATGCGAAATAAATTATTTTGTACATATCAAATGCTATATATAATGATTTTTAAAATATGAAACCACCAGTTACAAAGATGTTGTATTAACAAAGTAAGACCTCATTGAAAGCTTACTCTAATCCTCACTCTGAAATAATGATTCTAAGAGTCTGTACTCTTCATCATGTAATTTTTTTTTACTTTGTGTTCTTAAGTATACGGTAATCAAATAGAATGGCAGGGTACAGATTCAGTTTTCCTTATAGCCCTTAAAGGTCATGTCCTCTATTATATTTTGAAAAGATCCATGAGTTGTGTCCTTTGTGCTCCTGCAACCAATTGCCTATGATTCCTGTTGACCCTGAGGTTTTCCACTGCTGTCTGCTGTGTATGATCCACCTGTCATTTTGCTGCTGGACTCAGCACAGCACTCTTGGGCTACAATCCCTGCTAGTGCTATTCTGTGTTTATGTGTGTGTTGGGAGGTGGGAGAATGGTGGAGGGTGGGGGACTATTGACATGACATTGCTGTTTATGATTTCAAACCTACTCCTCGCTTCCTTTGACAATGCCACCACACACAGTTGTAAAGTGTTACCAGATTTTAAACTCTAGGCCAGGGTATATGACCTTTTACAGAGTTTTGTGCCAGAGACCCTTTGTGGAACCTATGATCTCCTTACCAGAATAATGGCTTAAATCCATAAAATAAAACCTATAGGATTACAAAAGAAACACATTGTATTGAAATACAGTTATCAAAATATTAAAAACACAAATTTTTGATATACATGTACTGGATTAATTTATTAAACAACACGATCTAGTGGTGGGTCTAATGAGCACCCAAATTTTAAAGTATTTATGAGTATAAAGTCTATTTCAGGATATCATAATAGTTATAATGTGCTATGAGTCATATCTGTGATTTCTCTTGCTGACAAATTCACAGTTGGTGCTATTACTATTGTTGTTTGCTTCCTATCTTCAAATTGGAAGGAAATACAAAATTTCTATTAGATATAAGTGAAAAGAAAGATATAAACTTTTCCCATCCAAGTTCATTGCCCCTCTGAATTCTATCCATTTCTATCCATATGCTCTTGGGGGGTTCATAGTCACAAGGTTAAGAAATCTAGCTCTAAGCAAAATAAAGGAAATGATAAAATTTAAGGAAAATAATTTTAAACTGAATACCAAATATTGTCTAACCCACAGATCACAAGGAAATACATCCACACCCTGCTCAACTCTGCCCCTTTGAGGTGATAGGTAGGGGGAGGCATAGGTATATCCCAATTCCCTGCTCTTACCTCGCAGATCTTCTCTGAGAGGACCTTGCTCTTAAAGCTCTGCAGACAAGTTCCCACACTTCCTTTAGGAAACCCTGCCACCTTCTCAGAAGAGTTAGACTTGCCCTCAGATTCATCAGTGTCCCTTCTCCATTATATTTACCCCACTCAGAGTTGTTCACTTTAGAATAACTCTCTAAGGGCATCCACCCAACAGTGCAGGGTGGGCTTTGGCTTCCTAAGTATTATCTCCTTCATGGCCCTTCTTCCAGGATGTGTCATAGTGAGCAGAGCATGTACACCCCTTATACCTCCAGTAAAAATACTTGTTCTCAGAGAGCCAAGTCTTAAAACGTAAGAAAAAAGGGAAGCATTTTCCTGACTGCCCTATAAGTTAATAGACTGCTCAACTGTATAATGAAACTAGTACTGTATAATTATTATGCACATCAGGGATAGATCTTTATTCATCCCAAAGCCACTTTTCAAATGGGCTTATTACTCAGCCATAGACTTTTTAAATGGGTGTTCTCTGAGCTACACAAACACCTGGATCAAGTTAGAAATTTCGGCTTGTATGAGCCTGATTAGGTGCTTAGACAAAGTGGCATTTATATCCCCACAATACTTACTGAATGACTGATACATTGATTGATTTATTATTTTAAATACTTCTTAAGAATCAATAATGAATTTTTATTGAAATGTATTCATAAACCATACAGTTCATCTAAAGTGTACAATCAATGGCATTTGGTATAATTAGAGTTGTCCATTCATAACTTCAATCAATATGAGAGCATTTTCATTTCTCCAAAAAAAACCCAAACAAACAAAAAACAAACATAAAAGAACCCTACCCTTTAGTAGTCACCCCTCAATCTCTCTATTCTTCCCCTGCCATACATAACTGCTAATCTATTTATGTCTCTCTAATTTATTTGTATTTACATTTTGTATAGAGGGAGTCAAACCATATGTAGTACTTTTTGTCTAGTTTCTCTCACTTAGCATGCTTCCTTTTTTTACCATTGATGGAAGATTATTAATAAAAGTAATGAATTTTTAATGTCCCTTGTGGATTGAAGAAAAATCTAGAGAATAACAATCTGCTCAACTAACTGGGAATTTGTGGTAGCCATTAATTTTGGTTATTTTCTGCAGCAGTTTTCCTTGTATGTTACCGAAGTTTTGTCTGTGACAAGGTCTAAAACTTCTGTTCATCGAGGTGTCAGTCTTGAATCAAAACTTATGCCATGGAAGAGCTAATTCTACAGATTGGCCCCCATCCTACTTCTCTCACTGGTTCTCCTACTATTCCCCTCCCTATAGAATCTTTTCTCCCAGGTAAATGGCATATCCATTGACTCCCGATGATAGCATATACATTCCTGCCTTTGCCTGCTCCCTTTGCCCTGAGTAAAAGACCTTCCTGGCCATCTGGTCATCTATAATCTACCATATAAGGTCTGGTCTTACCTTGTCCTCGGTAAATCTTAGCTATAAATCCAGAACTTTCCTGGTTTTCTCAGCTTTTATCTACTGCTCCTTCCTCTGAACTTCTGGCACAGCTATAGTTTTGGTATCTAGGCTAGCCTTCCCTGCTCCAAGTTATTTACTCCTAACTAAAATGTTAGCCTCTGGATTATATAAATGGACTTGCTTGTAATTCTGCATATCCTCACCTCCTATATCAATGCCATATAGATTGAGTCTCAGTGGATGGGATATGATGCATGGAGCTTCCACAAGAATGCTAAAATTTGGAAATCACCATCGGAATGCTAAATTTTGGACAGCAGAATTCTTTGCATTCAATTTCCCTGTAGCCTACTGCACAGGCAGTCTTAACTTCTGACTTCACCTTTATTTTTACAAGGGTCATATGATTCCTTTGTTACTATGTTCTGAAAAAAAGTTACTGCTTTTCCTCAGTAATGAGTGGAAAAGACTCTCTACATTGGTCTTTTGTCTCAAATTTTTCTTTATTAAGCTTTATGTGCATGAAATACTGAAGCAATGTAGCCCTTGACCTGTGGGCTTGCTTGGTTATTGCATTTAATCCTTACAACAACCCTACAAAGTAGGTACCATTATTATTCTTATTTGGAGATGAAGAAATTCAGAAATGAAGAAGATATGTAACCCAATGTCACACGCTCCTAAGTGGAGGGGCCAGGGTTCACAGTGAGACATTCAGGCACGCAGGTCAATGCTGTTAAGTTCTATGCTACACTGCCCTTCCAGATGCCCAGTTCATGTCCCCTAGATGATCATGCAGACTTCAGAGTTGCATGGATTAGAAAGCAAATGGAAAGAGTTGCCAATCCAAGAACCTCTTCTGTTACACTCATTGTGCTATTAAGAGTCCTGGAATATCTTCTTGGAAGAATTAAATGGGTGGGAATTAAGTATGATACACCCCCAAGGCCACAAAATACAGGACTTCAGACCTGTTCATATTGTAAAGATTAAATCTGCTCTATACATAAAGGCAGAGCCAGGAAGTGAATCTATGCCATGTAAAGTGCAGTGGTTAGAATTCTGTTATTGCCACCTATTAATTATAACTTAGGTGTGTTACTTTACCTCTCTTAGCTGGCAATTAGTAAATACTAAGTAAGTGTTAGCTATTCTTTCTATACTATGATGTTTCCTTAGCCATCTATCATTTCTTATATCAAAGGACAGTGTAACTAGCATTTATATCAATTAGAAAGCTGCCTGCCTTCACCACAGGGGATTAAATAAACATGTCTGTAAATATAAGAGGGAAGAGTGATAATTTAAAAAAATGGATATTCAGGAAGTCTTCATAGTCAGGGTGACTTCGTTTTCTTTGTTGGAAGGATGAGTTGGAAGGAAAAGGAGTGACTCATTCTGACAATGAAATGTGCCTGATTTAGGATATTTAGTTTATTTTATGACTGCTGTTTGTTTTCTGTTGCTATTCATTTCTTGTTCATTGGAGGAACAAGAATCCCTTTTTGGCCTTTTTGGTTTCATAGCTGAGACAACAACCTGTAAACAGATTAAACAAACCTCTCTTCCTCCCTACCACCTCATCGCCTCAAACACCCAAATTCGAATCTCCAAAATTGTCCAGAAGTATTGCATGTGCAATACTACTGTGCTTTCTCTTTTGGAAGTACTACTTGAGAGGTTCGGCTTGGGGTTGTGACAGGGGAAATGAGCATGAAGGATATTTGTGCGAATTGTCACTTCCCCTTTCTAAAAACCATGTTGTTTGGAGAACCTCTAAGGTAGATTCTCAAACCTTTTGCAGTTTTAAATCCCAATATTGGGGGAGGGAGTGAATGCAATAAAACAATAAAAAATAAAATATATTTGAAATAATAAACAAGTAAATAATAAAACAAAAAAGAAATATCCAATTTATAGGGGAAATTTGAAGTAATAAATATTAGTCTATAAAAATGTGGATTGACTTCATGGAGTGTTTATTTATTTATTTATTTATTTATTTATTTACTTGTCTTTATTTTTTTTAATGTTACATTAAAAAAATATGAGGTCCCCATATACCCCCAACCCCCTCACCCCACTCCTCCTCCTATAACAACAACGTCCTCCATCATCATGAGACATTCATTGCACTTGGTGAATACATCTCTGAGCACCGCTGCACCTCATGGTCAATGGTCCACACCACAGCCCACACTCTCCCACAGTCCACCCAGTGGGCCTTGGGAGGACATACAATGTCCAGTAACTGTCCCTGCAGCACCACCCAGGACAACTCCAACCCTCAAAAATGCCCCCACATCACATCTCTTCCTACTTCATGGAGTATTTAAATACAAATTCTCTTTTTGTGCTGTGCCTTACCTGGTCCTATTGTGAAGCAGATGAATGAATTTTCTGTCTGTATACATTTGTTCTTACATCATGTGCTTTCTGCCAATGCCCTTTATTACCCTTGGAAACAAAAGCACCTCCATAGCATAATTCAAATGTGCCCAAGTTCTATAGCCATTAGAGGCTGGTGGGGGTGGGGTGGGCATTGTCTGTTCCTTTAATATGACAGGAACATGGTTATTCCAGAATTCCAGGAGTCAATCTCCTCTCCCAATATGCTTGAGGAAGCCTGGGTGTCTTTACATGTGTCACAAGTTTATCGTGATTTTCTCCTTTCCCTTTCATCGAGCTCATCACAGAACTCAGCTTTTCTTTTAGTCGTCTCTGCTTCCCAGTAACTGACTTTCTGTCCTGCTGTCTCCCTCTGACCCATCTCATCCCCAGAATGTGGGCAATCAACATCTTTCTTAACACCTAGCTAACAGAAAGCTGTCTTGTTTAATGCTTGAGGATAACATTGGGGAATTACAGTGCAGAAAGGAAATTTTAAACTGGGCATCAGATATATGGTGCTTTTAATTCATTGGCCCTGCCCTTTTCCAGGGAGCCTACTAGCCCACTGTCTTCACTCTCCTTAGCTCCTGGCCTATAGCCATACTGCTGAGGCCATTTTGCCTCCCTTCCATAGCATTCATTCTTATCATACCCTCCTTTTTTCTTTTTCTCCATGCCAGAGGAAGCAAAAGCCCTTGAAAATCATTATAAGCTTTGCTGAATGGATCCTGGGTATAATGAAGACAGTGTTGTTCATTATGCTATAGAATTCATAGCTGCTCAGTTTGACCTTCTGTCCATGGTTTCTCCTACTGCCTCAGTCCTGGGTGTGTAGTGCTCTCCCACCTGCTTAGCTATAAAGGCTCCCAAAGTCATCTCTCCAAGAAGGAAGGAGGCATATTTTTGGCTTTTACTCTGAAAAGCAAGAATGGCTATAGGTTCAAAAGCACAGTCCCTCCTAGTACAATGATTTGCAAAGGTAAACATGACTGTGAAATCTGTTAGAAAGATAAACCTAAAATGTACCAAGAAAACCATAGGCATTTTCTCAAGAGCATCCATGGTCTAACTCCACTTGGAAAAGAGCACTCTGGAATAGTCCCCAAGAGTTCATGGAACAAATGTGCCATCAGTAGATGGGGGTCCATGTGTTAAAAAAAAACAACAACCGACAGCAGCAACAGTCCAGATTTTACTTCAAAGAACATTGAAACCGTCTTAGTCAATACTTTGAATTTCTCTGCAAATCTGATGTCTAATCTTACTTTGTAGTTATTTAACTACTTCTAATTTAACTCCCTATTAACCACCCTGGTAGAAGCAGGTGGCATTTGTAGTTATCATAAGGATCTTTTCTGGTGTGGTTTTTTTGAGTGTTTTTTATCTGTGTTGTTGGAGAAGAGACTTAATAGTGACTTAGTTCTAAGCTTCTGGGTTTATTTCATTCATTCAGTCAAGTTCTGAGACATGTATTTAATCAATTCCTGTAAGAGTCAGACACTCTACCAGACACTAAAGATTCAGACACAGATCCCATTCTCAAAAACTTACATAATCTCTTGGAGTGAAATGACATGAATATAAATAAATACAAGGTGGAAAATTCTAAGTGCCTTGAGAGAGATCTAGATAAAAATGCATTACACTTATAGGCAAGATTAGTGTAATTTCTTTGTCACTTTCTAGTAGCTACCTAGGGCATCCAATTTCAGCTGTACATACCTGGATCCAAAAATCTTGGGTTCAAATCTTGCCTCTGACACATAACAACAATATGACCTTGGGTCACTAAACATCAGTGTCCCTGTTTATACAATGAGGTTTATAATACCTCAAAGGGTGGTGGTGAGGATTAAATGAAAAAACACTTATAGTATGTAAAGTTCTTGACACATAGTAGATACCTGGATGTGTCCTTCCCTTCTCCCATTGCTCCATACTGATCAAATAGATACAACTGCCCTACTGTGTCAATAGTTATTGGAAAGCTCATAGAAGAAGTAGGAAGGCATAGCTTCCAATTTGAGGGTATAAAACCTTTATAAAATATTGGAAGTTGCTTTATCATGAGACTTTTTCTGACTGCCCTGTATAAAATAGCAACATAGCACCCTCAACCACTTTCCTACTTTATATTCTCACAATCACATATCATCACCTGAAATACTATATACTTGCTTGTTTGTTTACTCGTTGTACCCTCACTAGAATGCACGTTCCACAAGAACAGGGGCTTTGTCTATGTAGTTCACTGCTGTATCCCCAGGGACTGTAACAGTGTCAGACATATAGTAGTTGCTCAATACATATTTGCTAAGTGAATGATTGCAGGTATTAAGACAAACTTATTTAAGGAAGATTTAGTTTTTCTTTTCTACTGACTTTTTTTTTATAAAAGAAACCTTTTTGGCAAGTTAATTAGTAGTTACTGACACATTGGGTACTGAAATCTTACAACTGTTTCATGTCTGTCAATAGTGGTCTTCTTTTAGCTATTTTGTTCTTCCCATGTGTGTTATTTGCCTGTTTCTAGAATATGTCTTTACCCTTAGTCTATTTATCAGTCTCTTTCAACTGTGGTAATTTCTTTCCTGCCTGAGGTATCACTGATTTCACATTTTGAATTTACAGGTCTTTGCTCTCTGACTCAGTGGTTTCTGTGTAATAGCTGCTCTGTCACATTTTCACCAGTAGGTGCCAGTATCTGATATGACATGTAGAGACAGGTCTACCACTTCTGGAGGATTTGCTTTCTGGAAAACCATTGTCTCTTATGGAACATTTTGAAAAAATAAAATATTCTCTCTGTTCTCAGGAAGCCTGTGTTGACTCTTATTTATCTACAAAAATAAGGCATGATCAGAGGAGTTATATTTTTGAACTAAGCCTCCAACACCATTTTTTTCACATACATGTTTATTTAATTCCTCTGATGGATATGTATACACACTGAAAGCTTAGAAAGCATATTTAAATCAATCTAAAGGACAATTGTGCCATTTCATGACTCATTTCTTCAAGGAGCTCTTCTTCCTATTCGGGCTATTCATGAACAAATCCACAATCATGACTCCCGGTTTCCATCTTAGTTTTAGAGGGTTTTATTCAAGGCTCTTTAGTTTGGAGGAAGGCTTTAAAGTAATGTGAACTTATCAAAATCAGGATACTTTTGAGAGTGAAATGGGGTCCTATTAATTACATCAGCACAATAGGCGCAAGCTGGGCAAACCGGGATGTGTGATCATCCCAAGACGTATGAAAGGAAATGTTTCCCATGAGAGCAACTTTTTGCTAAGAGATTGCAAAACTAAATGTTGTGTTTCAGCATAAGTGTTTCTAACTGGTTAAAGCTAGACAAAAAAAAAACATGAACTTTGAGTACTCCAGAATATTAAACCCTTACTTGACTTACCTTAAGACTCTTTGCTGACCAATGAACAATGGGACCTGTTTTAACCAACGATTTAGACAAAAGGACTCATTCCATTCTATCCCAAGTGCTGGTTTTTAATTCAGTCCTTAATTAACTTAACCACCAAGAAACACTCTTTCTAGCTCTTAAAATCTACCTATTTTCACTCCCTGGTGAAGTACTTTATGAATCCCTTTACTAGCATATGTTCCCTGACTGGTAAAGATTATTTTAAACTTTAGTGCTCTTTGTTTGCTTACCTAATAGTTAAGAGTTAAACCCTCAAATTCTTCTCTTTTACTCCTGAATTCTTTGATGAGACCCAGAACCCACCTATCTGTAACATGGACTCTCATAACTCAATTCTAAAATTGTTGACTATTCAACTTTATTTCCTCATGTCTTAAAAGTTCCTAAGGGATGGAAAGAAGAGGACTATTCATGACAATATGGAAGGCATTGTGAGTGCTCACTTGCTCCAACTCTTAAGATCACCTATGGTCACCTGTCTTATCAGGACTGGCCATTATGAGAGACCATCTCAGGTAAACAAAAGCAGCTAAAACTGATAAACTACCTTTTTGGGAGTATATGGGGAGCTGATTGTATGCAAGTTTACAAAATTGTCAGAATTAATTCACAAGTACTCCTTATGTCTTATCTTGGGCTTACCCTGGCTTCCACTTGCAAGCATTAGTCAAGCCACTCTAACTTTTTCTAGAAGTGTGAAAAGAACTGAAAATATGACTAATCTCTAAAACAACTTTAAATTACTTTCAAATGTAGATTCATACAAGACACAGTGAAAATGCCAAGGTTGTATAGGGCTAACTCAAATCTTGTGTGAACTAATTAGAGAAAAGGAAGGTGATTTTATTACTTAAAGATTTTACACACATTTCAGGAAGTAAAAGCATTACATACATACCTGTCCAGAATCTTCCCCTATTTCATGACATTCCCACAACAGTATGTACCTGTTTATTGCCTAAACTAAGGGACAAGATTCATGTTTTGTGGGATCTGAAGATTATGCAAGTCAAGGAGCTCTCTGTAAGAAAAAGACTTCAAATAAAAAATACCAAATTAGATATAAGCATTAATATTTCTCTAGAATAAGAGGAGAAATGACAAAAGTATGGCTTTTAAAAAGGTGACAAATGCCACAAACATCAAATCCAGAAAAATAATTTACTTTCATTAATTGACTGCCTAACATACCTCTGTAATGCTATACATTTCCTTCACTTCTTGCCTAGGTACTCATGATTGCCTCTACACATGAAAATTTTGTAGTGTTTCCTAAAGAGAAAATAGGAAGATAATTCAGTTTTTCCTTTGTATGCTTGGTAGAAAAAATCATTGCTAGTTTAGAAAAGTTTCTTTCACTTTGCAACTTGTATTGGTAATATAATGTAATTTTTTTGTATTGATTATTAAATTGGGAGAAAAGTCTATCAAGCATCTTTCATATATCAGCTGTAAGATTTTAGGGTATTTCAAGTTTTCATATGTAGTGATTTATTTTAAATGCTCTTCAGTGAAGACACTCCTTTATCATCTTGCACTGCTGTCTTGATGCAATACTGGTGAGTTAATCCATTTGAGGGTAGAAATATGCCTGACAGCCATCTGTACATCAACTGTGAACTATAACCCAATAAACCCAAAATAAAGACCCCATTTAACTTATAATAGGCAGATCCCAGAATTGCCTGAAGCCATTCCAAAGCAACCCTATGCCAGGGAGGAGCTAGAATGGAAAGAGATACCATCTTGACCGATTGTAGTTAAAATCTCTCACTTCTGCACATTTTTCAAAACTAATGACCATATGAACATATTGCTATGGATTTTCCTCCTAGGGGCCCTTGCCAATGATGGTCCCTTGGTCAGTACCTCCTAACTAGTCCCCCTGCCCAGAGACAGGCCTTCTCATCAACATACTCACTTTAGGGAAGCATTTGTGGCTCAATCAATTGGACTCCCATCTACCATATTGGAGGCCCTGGGTTTTCATCCCAGGGCCTCCTTGTGAAGGCAAGCTGGCCCATGCCCACGGAGAGCTGATGGCCCACACCTACGGAGAGCTGGCGCAGCAAGATGACACAACAAAGGGAGACAAGCAGACACAGAAGAACGTGCAGTGAATGGACACAGAGAGCAGACAGCAAGGAAGCCGCAAGGTGGGTGGAAATGAAAAAAAAACACAAAACTTCATTACCCTATACCCTATATTATACCTACTGCATTCCCTTATACCAGGGGTCAGTAAACTCGGTCAGGTGGGCCAAATCTGGCTCACAGCCTGTTTTTGTACTGGGACACAACCATATCCATTCCTTTATGTATTGCCTATGGCTGCTTTCCTGGTACAATGGCAGAGCTAAGTAGTTGCAACAGAGGCCATATGGCCTGCAAAGCCTAAAATATTTACTCTCTGGCTGGTTGCAAGAAAAGTTTGCTGACTCCTGCCTTACACAATGGCCCAGCCCCAATTCTGCTCTGAACCCAGTCAAGAGGCTCTTAAAATAACTATTCAGCAGGCCATAGAATGGTGTAAGGCACATCAGATTACATAAATTATCGAAACACTGAAGTTGTCCATTTGATTTTGCCCCCTGATAAGTCCAAAAGCAAATTTAATTGTCAATATAATAACTCATCTTTCATTAAAAACACAGCTTTTCCCTTTTCTTGTTAAATTTCTGTTTTTGTCTTTATTTTAAGAACTTAGCGTTAAAGGTTTTTTTAAAATTATAAGCCACCTCATTATTATTTAGAAGGTAGAGTTTAAGTAATAAATGATTATGAAACAATGTAATTAATCATCCTGTTTTAAAATAAATGAAACATTAACGAATGTGCTATTTTTAAAAGCTATCGAACTCCCAGGATGAAGACAGAATTTACTATTGGAGTATCAGACCTTTTGTGTACATAGGCAAAAGTGCCACTCTAGGGAAGTGGATGTGGCTCAAGCATCCAGGCTCCCGCCTACCACATTGGAGGTCCCAGGTTCTGTTCCTTGTACCTCCTAAAAGAAGACAGAAGGCTGGTGCAGCGAGTTGACACAAAAGGACACAGAGAAATGATGCAATGAAAGACACAGCAAGAAAACACAAGAGACACATCTAGCAGGGAGTGAAGGTGGCTCAAGTGATTGGGTGCCTCCCTCCCTCCCACATGGGAGGTCCTGGGTTTGGTTCCCAGTGCCTCCTCCAAAGAAGACGAACAGAGAGCAGACAGTGAGCACAAACAATGGGGGGGGGGGGGAGAAATAAATATTTAAATCTTAAAAAATATAGTACCACCCTACTGCATCTCTTAGTTATCGAGGGGCAAGATCCATATCCTATTGTACATATAATATATACATATAAAATGCTATCTTTTGTGTGAGCATGGCTACATCTCTGAAGGATTATGATGATGTTAATGGATTTTTCTCCTTTTGTTTATTTTTTCATTCCTAAGAGAAGCAAAAAGAGAATGAGTTTATAAAGGGAATGAGTTTTTGGCAGAGGGATCTGTGGGAGAGAGGGCAAGACAGATAGGTTTCTAATCTGATGAGAAAGGCGCTTTCCTCTTCAGCAGCAAGATGGCATGTTGAGAGACTAAAGAGGAAGGGGGTCAGTGTGAGGCCCCTGGTAATGGATGTAATCAGTGGTCTCTAGAAAAAGTGAAGTTTGAAAACAGATTTTAAAGCTTTCCAGATCTGTGTAGAAAATCCTCTTCTTTTAACCACAAGTCTTCAATAAAGTTAGTGAAACAACAGCCTGGTGTTTATCCTGTTTCGGTGAAAAATGGACAAGGCTGTGTCAGTGTTTTGACTCAAGCATTGTTAATATGGGTGACAGTGAGGAGGGTAATAGGTAGAGGAAAACAGATTGGAGGAGCAGTTGCAAAATGGACAGGAAAGTCTGGGGAGGATTGGAGAGGTAATCGGAATAGGAGCAAAGACAAGTAGCCACCTTTAGGGAACCTCAGAAGCATTTGAGGAGGGGCACTGGTTATTTCCTTTGGATAAAACAAAAGAATGATCTCGTAAAGCAGGAAAACTAAAGTTGCATACATAAAGCATTTTCACATACAATTATGAGAATGACTTGAGTTTTATGATTGACAGATGTGAAAAATAGAACCAATATCATCTCAACCCTTCTAGAAAGGAAAAATATGACACAATTCAGAATTCAATCAGGTTGCAGAGGGATTACCCAAAGGAAGTTATGCAAAACTAATTGGAATTCAAGGTCAACTTCTACTGAAGTCAAACCAATAAATCTCTTTAGGAAAAACCTGAATCCAACAGAGATCAATGTCCCTCAAAAATATATTGATTGAGAGTCTCCTATTTTCATAGCAACTATAAAAAAGGATTGAGGGCATCTATGAGGAAATTAGGGCACACAAATGCTTGCTCAGGGTCTCTAGCCTCTACGCCCTTCCTTTTCACTGGACAAATCAGCTTAGTCCATTTTCTGACATACCTTTGAGTCTGTAGAAGATGTGAGTAAAATAACCCTGAAGCTCAAATCCATTTCTTCACAACCTTGCCTGTCTTCTGAGATAGCAACCCCCACTAGATGGCAAACTGAATTTACTTAAGCATTGTGATTATGATGTTGATATAGATATTTCTCCTTAAATATTCACTTTCTCTTTTTCTGTAGTAATTGAACTTCAGATTTTAATGGGGCACATGGGTGCTCAGAATAAACATTGCATTTCCTAGCCTTCTTTGTAGCTAAGTTTGATCATATGAACATATTTTTGTCAAAGAGATGTAAGAAGTGTTATGGGAAACATCCAGAGGTAACTTTAGAGGGAGGAGTGGTCTATACACATTTCTTATTTTTCCCTTTTTTCTTACTGCAGGCTGGAATATAGACATGATGGCTGATTCTTAAGCAGTCATCTTTGGCAATGCAGTGGTTCCCTGACAATGTAGAATTGCTGAACAACCGGGCTGCCTTTCTCTAGACTCTTACATACAGAGGAAATACATTTTTACTTGTTCAACTACTTCTGTAAGTGAGCATAATCCTAAATAATATAGGACAGTATTTTCAACTCACTCGAGATGAAAACATTTTGTCTTAAATATATTTCAAATCCAGGGTAGTTATAGAAAAAAATATAGTTTGTATCAGTTTTCTATCACTACTATGATGCTGTGTAACAACCACAAAAGCCTCAGTGACATGATTCAGCTTTCTTCCACGTGTCCCTCATTTTACAGCTGGCTTTTCCACATGTCATGGTCACGTGACAATGGCAGAGGTGCAAGAGAACAAGCATTTTTTCGAACCTCTACTTGTCTCATGTTTGTTAACATTCCATTGTCTAAAGAAAGCAATGTGACTAAACTTAGAAACCAGGGAGGGGAAATATATGGTTTTTTCATGGGAAAAGCTGCAATGTCATATGGCAAAAGGCCTGTATACAGAGAGATGCAAAGAATTGGGGCCAATAATGCAATCATTCTAATCTTAATATAAATGATTTTAAAATAGACTTAGAATAAATTTAAGGATACGTTTTCATAGTCACGATAATACTCTGTATCTGGTATTTAATATATTTGCAATATTGAAGAGAATTGACCTATTAGGGAATCTGATAGACTTACATTGTGATTCAGTTTAAAATGTATAAGTCTATCATTGTTCTTAACCTTTTCATTTATAGCTGGAATGTATAAGACAAATTTACTAAGCTAGTAAGCGATATTGAAGGTCTAAGAGAACTGAGATTCACTATATTTTTAAGTTGAATTTTTAGCTCTTCTAAGATTAAGTATTTGCAAAAATACTTCATTTAGGACTCTTCTTAAATGTTAGCTCTTTTGAAAGGCTTTCCCTGACTACTCTATGTAAAAATTGACAGTCTATCTCCTTACTTTGTATTTTTATTATAATTTTTTAAAAGATTTATTTATTTATTTATCTTTCTCCCTTCCCCTCCTCCCACCCTACTGTTTTGCTGTGTTGTCTTCTCTTCTCATTTTCTCTCCTCTAGGATTAACCAGAATTCAATCCTGGAGACTCCTGATGTGGAGAAAGGTTCCCTGTCAATTGTGCCGCCTCTTACTTTGTCTTTTATAAAGTACTCATTACTATCTGGAATTATATGTTTATTTATTACTGTCTTACCTACTAAAATAGTATCTTCATAAAGGCAAGGATTTTTGTTTTGCTTGTTGCTGTATCCAGAGTACTGATAAAAGTGCTTGGCATATAGTAGATGCAAAAAATATTTGCTGAATGAATGCATGAATGAATGAAGCTTCTCCTTATCAGGTCATGCTTTTGAAATACTGAAAAAGAAATTGAAATGTAATAAATTTGTAAATGCAATTTAAGTATTGTAAATGAATTAACTGAATTGTAAACGTGACTGATCATTTAATGAGTTCAGTCTGTTCAACTTGAATTGACTGAATACTAATCAAAGGTTTTCTAGTGAGTACTGTTAAACATATTGTTTATAAGGAGACTAGTAGGATTTGCAAACTGATTATGAAGGCTTAAGGAAAACTAGATTTTAAAATGTTACTTTAGTAATTTGAATATTCATTTTTATACTAAAATAAAAAAATAAAATGAAAGCAGTTGGTCTTTTCTGCATACAAAAGCTGCCTAGAGACTTTTAAAAAATCCTCACATTGTCCTCAAAAAGTCTTTATAATACATATGTGGGTAGACATGAAGCAATACACAGCCGAGCCCCAGAGAAGGAGCAAAGGAACAATATTTTCTGTCTTTGCTCTCACTTGGGGGAATACTTTTGATGTAACACAAGAAGCATAGGGGTTGAGATAATATAGAGATGGGAGGAAGTTCTCTATTTTAATGAGGTGGATAAAGCTACCTGGGCCTCCAAAATTGAAACTGACTTTGATCTCTCCAAAAACCCTATCAAGGATTAAGTCATTAGAATTGTGGAGGGGGGAAAGGGAACATTAAGGAAATCCATTGAAAGGAGAAACAAATAAATAATTATTGGAGGCTTAATGATGGAAGTATTCACTGGAAGTGATGGCTTAGCAGCTGTGGCAGTCAGAGACTCTGGTTTCCAACACAATCAAATCACCTATCTCTGGATATGTTTATCTACCATTTCTGTAATATTGCAAACCACCTCAAAACCTAGTGGCTTGGAAGAACTTCTGGGGAGATGGTAGAGTAAGAGCTACAGGGCTCACTCCTCCTCCAAAATAGGAAGTAACTGTCTGAAGCACTGTTCTGGGCTCCAGATGCCAGGGAAGCACTGTTAAGTATCTAGGTAAGAGCAAGAGGAAGAGGATCAGAAATTTTGGTAAAGAACTGTGCGTACACCAATGTTCATAGCAGAATTATTCACAATTTCTAAAAGATGGAAACAACTTAACTGTCCATCAACCAATGAATAGATAAACAAGATATGATATATTCATAAAATGTAATATTGTTCAGCTGTAAGAAGAAATCAATTGGGGAAGCATGTGACAACAAGGAGGAACCTTGAGGATATTATATTTAGTGAAATAAGCCTGACACAAAAGGATGACTGTTGTGTGGCCTCACTGATATGAGCTAAATACAATGAGTAGACTTGTGGAGATGGATTATGAAGTGTAGGTTGGTGGGAGATAGAATAAGAGATGAGAAGCGGGGGAAGATGCTGGATGTATGTAGAATGTTTAGTAAGGTCAAATGTAAATACGTAGTCATGATTGGACTCGATGGTAACACGTTGTAAGTAATGTAACAAAAACTGTTGATTTAAAGGTGTGATTTGGCTGAAACCAGTAGCCTATGATGATTAATGTGAGTTGGAGGACAGCTGGATGATAACACTGGGAATTTATTTATTTATTTATTTATTTATTTATTTATTTATTTATTTCTCTCCCCTTCTCCCCCCCCCACCCCAGTTGTCTGTTCTCTGTGTCTATTTGCTGCATCTTCTTTGTCCGCTTCTGTTGTTGTCAGCGGCACAAGTATCTATGTTTCTTTTTGTTGCGTCATCTTGTTGTGAATGTGTGCGGCACAATTCCTGGGCAGACTGCACTTTCTTTCGCGCTGGGCGGCTCTCCTTATGGGGCGCACTCCTTGCGCGTGGGGCTCCCCTACACGGGGGATACCCCTGCGTGGCACCACACTCCTTGTGCACATCAGCACTGTGCATGGGCCAGCTCCACACGGGTCAAGGAGCCCCAGGGTTTGAACCACAGACCTCCCATGTGGTAGATGGACACCCTAACCACTGGGCCAAGTCTGCCGCCAACACTGGGAATTTATAACAATCATTTTGGAAGTAGGTGAAGATTGTGGTTAATAATGTAAGTACAGGAATGTTCTACTACAGAATGTAAAGAATTTGTAATACATGGGGAAAATATAACTAATATAATTTATGGACAATAGTTAACAACATTGTAATGTAGCAGAAGCAAAGTTGATGCAATATTTATTCTAAAGATAAAAAAAGAATGAGGTTTGGTTTTGTGAGATATGAGATAATGTGATTAAGCATTTTTTCTTTAATTTTTTATAAGGAGACCTTGACTATGTCATCTAACTAATCTGTGTTCATCTATGTATCATTCTGAGCATTACAGGAACAACTGAGTTTATCAGTTGGAATGAAATAACATAAAAGTGCCTGATAAATTTTTAGGAGTAATGTTTCCACAACTTGATGACCTGCTTTTTTCTGTTCATTTTTGTGAATTTGAAATAAAATTGTTATTTTTAAAACAAACTGTGATTAGCTCTCTCTGGAACAGCTGTCAAGGCTCATCCTTCACTTTTGATATGGCTGCCTTGGTGTCTGGTCCCTGGCTGGCTGCTGCAGATGGAGAGGGACATGGAAATCCTCTTCCTCAAGAAAAGGAGAGTGGGGCACAGCCGAACACTGAACATGGCTTTTGATTGGTGAATACAGATCACTAGGTCCTGGCTCTGGGCTGCTGTTACAGTCTGAGATAGACAGAGAGGGCTGCAGTCATTGTTTGAGCCCCATACCTGGCAATGGCAGAGGAAGAGGCAGTGGAGGCTGAAATACACAGTACCACCTTAAGGCTGTGGGCAGCCATTTGCTGAAGAGTGCAGTCTGCTAGACAGGCCAGGAAAGTACAGCTTTGGGGTGTCATTAACTTTACTGGAAACTTTACTGACCCTCTCCTGAGGACACTTTGGAGCTGATTGCACCCTCTTTATGGGTTCATGGCCTTGTTTTGACTGGGAATACAGACTTTGGAAAGTCCTCTTTGGGTTGATCCACCTCCTAGAATTTTCCCTTCAGGAAAAAGCAGCTAGAGGCAAGGAAAGAAGTATAAAAATCTATAGAGGCCAAACAAAGACAAAGATTAAGATTCCAGGGGAAGGAACAGAGGAAAGGAAGCTTACTCCTGTGGGTGAAATAATTGCACAAACAGTGTCATCTTAAAAATTGTACTGCATACCCAGGGCAAGAATTAGATGAAGAAAAGTTGAGAAAATCTGATCAGTTAAATAGGGTCAATACAAAAGGTTATAATAAGTTGAAACAAATGTCAAAGAACAGACTTATTACAAAATCAAACAATAATAAAACCCTAGGAGAAAGAGAGAAACTGACCTTTAGAGTAAACTCATCAAGATAATCAGATAATTAGACATCAGAAAAAAATTACAAGTCATAGTAGAAACAGGAAGATATGACCCAGTCAAAGGAACAAATTAAAATTTTGGATGAGACACAGAATTTCACACAACTAATCAATGATGTTCAAACAAATCTCTTGAGTCAATTCAGGGAAATGAAGGAAAATATGGCTAAAGAGGTAAAAGATATTAAGAAGACTGTATGAGCATAAAGAATGATTTGAAAGTATAAAAATAACTATAAAAGAAATTATGGAAATTAAAGGCACAATAAAATAGATTAAAAACATATTAAATGCATACAACAGCAGATTTCAACAGGCAAAAGAAAGAATCAGTGAACCTGAAGACAAGAAAATAGAAATCTTACTGTCAAAAGACCAGATAGAGAAAAGAATGGAAAAAGTCAAGCAGGTTCTCAGGGATTTGCATGATGCAAACAAACATATGTATCATGAGTGTCTCAAAAGGACAGGAAAAGGGGAAAGAGGCAGAAAGAATATTTGAGGAAATAAGAGTGGAAAATTTCCCAGTGCTTGTGAAAGACATAAATATAAATATCCTAGAAGAGCAACATACTCCAAACAGATTAAATCCTAATAGATCTACTCTGAGACTCATACTAATAAGGTTAAATTGCAAAGGTAAAGCAAGAGAAAAGTGATTTGTCACATACAAGGGAACTGCAATAAGAATAAGTGCTGATTTCTCATCAGAGACCATGAAGGAGGTAAGGCAGTGGTATGATGTATTTAAGGTGCTGAAAGAAAAAAACTGCCAGCCAAGAATTCTTTATCCAGCAAAACTGTCCTTTAAAAATGTGGGAGAATTTAAAATATTCACAGATAAACAGAAGCAGAGTTTGTCAACAAGAGAACTTCCCTACAAGAATTACTAAAGGGAGTTCTGCAGGCAGAAAGGAAAATACAGGAAAGACTTGGAATAGAATGTAAAAATTAAGATTATCAGTAATGGTAACTGAAAGGGTAAAAAGGGACAAAAATAAGATATGACATATAAAAACCCAAAGATAAAATGGTTGAAATAAGTGTTGTCTTTACAGTAATAATAATGAATGTTAATTGATTAAACTCCCCTATCAAAAGACATAAATTGGTAGAATGGATATAAAAGTATAATCCAACTAAATGCTGTCTACAAGAGACTCACCATAGACCCAAGGACACAAATAAGTTGAAAGTGAAAGGTTGGAAAAGATATACCACACAAACAGTAACCGAAAAGGAGCTGGGATAGCTATACTAATATCAGAAAAAATAGTCTATAAATGAAAAACTGTTATAGGAGACAAGGCCACTATGCTTTAATAAAAGGGTCAATCCATGAGGAAAAAATAACAATCATAAATATTTACTCACCTAGCTGTGGTGCCCCAAAATACACAAGGCAAACACTGGCAAAATAAAGGAAGAAAGAGACATCTCTCAAATATTAATTGGAGACTTAAATACACCACTCTTGTCAATAGACAGAACATCTAGACAGAAGATCAATTAGGAAACAGAGAACTTGAATACCATGATAGAAGAACTAGACCTAAGAGACGTATACTGAACATTGCACCCCGAAACAGCAGGATATACATTTTACTCAAGTACTCCTGGATCATTCTTCAGGATAAACCATGTTGGTTTACAAAACAATACTCAATAAATTTAAAATGATTGAAATTATATGAAGCACTTTGACATAACAGAATGAAGCTGGAAATCAATAACAAATGTAGAACTGGAAAATTTACAAATATATGGAAGTTAAATAACACACTCTTAAATAATCAGTGGGTCAAAAAAGAAATTGCAATTAAATTTAGTAAATATCTCATGAATGAAAATGAGAATATTACATATCAAAATATATGGGATGCAGTGAAGGTAGTGCTGGGAGGGAAATTTATAGCCCTAAATGCCTACATTAAAAAAGAAGAAAGAGGGCGGCGGACTTGGCCCAGTGGTTAGAGCGTCCGTCTACCACATGGGAGGTCCGTGGTTCAAACCCCGGGGCTCCTTGACCCTTGTGGAGCTGGCCCACGTACAGTGCTGATGCACGCAAGGAGTGCCCTGACACGCAGGGGTGTTCCCCTGTGTAGGGGAGCCCCACGAGAAGGAGTGCGCCCCGTAAGGAGAGCCGCCCAGCGCGAAAGAAAGTGCAGCCTGCCCAGGAGTGGCGCCGCACACAAGGAGAGCTGATGCAACAAGATGATGCAACGAAAGGAAACACAGATTCCCATACCACTGACGAAAACAGAAGCGGACAAAGAAGATGCAGCAAATAGACACAGAGAGTGGACAACCGGGGTGGGGAGGGGGAGAAGGGGAGAGAAATAAATAAATAAATAAATAAATAATTCTTAAAAAAAAAAAAAAAAGAAGAGGTAAAATCAAGGACCTTACTGCACAACTGGAACAACTAGAAAAAGAACAGAAAACTAATCCCAAAGCAATCAAAGGATTCTCACTGTCACCACTGTTATTCTACCTGTGCTGTAAGTTCTAGTGAGAGCAGTTAGGCAAGAAAAAGAAATAAAAGCCATCCAAATTGCAAAGGAAGGAGCAAAACTTTCACTATTTGCAGGTGACATTGTCCTATATATAGAAAGCCCCCCAAAATCTACAACAAAGCTACTAGAGCTAATAAATGATTTCAACAAAGTAGCAGGAAACAATATCTACACACAAAAATCAGTAGTGATTCTATACAATATTAATGAGCAATCTGAGGAGGAAATCAAGAAAAAAACTCCATTTACAATACCAATTAAAAGAATCAAATATTTAGGGATAAATTTAACCCAGATGTCAAGGACTTACACACAGAAAACTACAAAACATTGCTAAAAGAAATCAAAGAAGGCCTAAATAAATAGAAGGACATTCCGTGTTCATGGATTGGAAAACTAAATACCAATAAGAAGTCAAATCTATGCATATTGAATTATAGATTCATTGCAATCCCAGTGAAAAGTCCAATAGCCTTTTGTGCAGAAATGGAAAAGCAATTATCAAATTTATTTGAAAGGGTAAGGGACCCCGAATAGTCAAAAGCGTCTTGAGAAAGAAGAATGAGGTTGGAGGATTCACATTTCCTGACTTTAAAACATATTACAAAGCTGCATAGTACAACATGGTACTGGCCTAAAGATAGATATGCTGACCAATTGAATCAAATTGAGAGTTCAGGAATAGACCATTGCCATCTATGACCAATTGATATTTGACAAGGCTGCCAAGTCCACTCAATGAAATAGTCTCTTCAGATGCTGCTGGGAGAGCTGGATATCCATAGGCAAAAGAATGAAAGAGGACCCCTATCTCACACCTCATAAAAAATTTAACTTGAAATCGTTCAAAGACCTAAATATAAGAACCAGGACCATAAAACTTCTAGAAGAAAATTTAGGAAAGCATTTTCAAATTCATGTAATAGACAGTGATTTTTTAGACTTTATACCCAAAGCTCAAGCAGTGAAAGGAAAAATAGATAAATGGGCTTTACTCAAAATTAAAAACTTTTGTGCTTCAAAGAACTTTGTCAAAAAAGTGAAAAGGCAACCTATCAATGGGGGGAAATATTTTGAAACCACATATCTGATAAAGGTTTAATATCCAGAATATATAAAGAAGTACTATAATTCAACTATAAAAGACAAACAACCTAATTAAACAATTGGCAAAAGACTTGAAAATACTTTTTGCTAAATAGGAAATACAAATGGCTAAAAAGCACGTGAAAAGATACTAAACATCATTAGCTATTAGGGAATTGCAAAGCAAATCTCAATGAGGTACCATTTCATACCTACTGGAATGGTCAGTATTAAAAAAAACAACAACAAAAACTACAAGTGTTGGAGAGAATGTGAGGAAGTAGGAAAATTCTTTCACTGCTGGTGGGAATGTAAAATGGTGCAGCCACTGTGGAAGACAGTTTGGTGATTCTTCAGGAAGCTAATTGCCATGTGAGCTGGCAATCCTGCTACCAAGTATATACCCAGAAGAAATGAAAGCAGGGAATTGAACAGAAATTTGCACACTGAAGTTCATAGTGGCATTATTCACAATTGCCAGATTATGGAGATGCAACCCAAGTGTTCATGAACCAATGAAAGGATAAACAAAATGTGGTATATACATACAATGGAATAGTATTCATCTGTAAGAAGGAATGAAGTCCTGATTCATGTAACAACATGGATGAACCTTGAAGATACTATGTTGAATGAAATAACCCAGACACAAAAAGATACATATTGTATGATCTCACTGGTATGAACTAATTGTAATAAGCAAACTCCAGAATATAGGTTACTAGGGGATAGACTAGGTGTAGGTAATGGGGAACTAATGTTCAATTTGTGCAGAATTGCTATTTAGGTTGATTGTAAATGTTTGGAAATGGATAGCAGTGATAGTAGCACATTATTGTGAGTACAAGTAACAGTGCTGAATTATGTTTGTGAATGTGGTGGAATGGGGTAGTTTTAGGTCATGTATGTTACTAGAAGGAAAGTTAGAACATAAATCATGGAACTGTATAACACCATGAACCTTGTAGTGGACGATGGATTGTGTTTAATAGTACAAATATAAGAACTATTATAAGGTGTTAATAATAGGGTTGTATATGGGAAAAATAGACCTAATGTAAACTATGCACTAGTGTTAATGGAAATATTTTAATATTCTTTCATCAATTTTAACAAATGTACCACACTAATGCAAATTGTCAATAATAGGGGATATATGGCAATGTTGTATTTTTTACATGACTTTTCTGTAAATCTACAACTTCTCTAATTTAAAAAGTGCAATAATTTAAAAAACATTGTGCTAAGTGAAAGAAACCAGACACAAATTACCACACATCTTATGATTCCATTTATAAGAAATGTAAATATAAATTAATTTACAGATACAGAGTTAGATTAGTGGTGCTGGGCATGGATAGAGGGATTAAGAGGTAACTGCTAAAGGGTTTGGTTTTCTCCTTTTGGAATAATGAAAATATTCTAAAATTGATTGTGGAGATGAATCCACAACTCCAATTATGCTAAAAGCCATTAATTTTGCAATTTGGAGGGATTTTCTGGTATGTAAATATATTTCAATAAAACTGCTTTTAAAAAACAAAATGGCTTAAAGCAACCATTCTATTTTGCTCACAATTTTGTGGGTCAGGAATTTGGGAGAGCTCATTAGGGCAGTTTATCTCTGGTTCAAGTGGTATCAGTCAGGATATCTATGGCTTGAAGACTGACTTTCAAGAAGGTTTCTTTACTCACATGTCTGTGTTCTTTGGCCTCTCACTCTCCACACAGTGTGCTATTCCTCATGGCTTTTTCATGTAGTATGAGCTTCTCATCATAGGGAACTCAGTGTAATCACTTCTTACCTAGGAGCTGGCTTCTAAGAGCTGGGAAGCAGGAGCTGCCAGGCCATTTGAGGCTTATCAATGGAAATGGAATACTGTAATATCCACTTATACTATCAGTTAAAAGTCACAGAGCCTACCCAGATTCAAAGGGGATAGAGACATAGAATGTGCCTTTAGTTGGGTAACACAAAGGTCTCACTGAAGAAGAACATGTGTGGTGGAAGTTATTATGGCCATCTTTGGAAAATATAATTTACTTTGTCCACATATAACAAAACTGAAATATTACACTACTTTTAGAATAGACTATCTTGTTCCATTGATACTCAGTTAGGAATCTTTTATGGAATTTAAATGAGATGATTCCCCATTAAATCTCAAGATCACTTTATTAAAACCAAATAAAGCTGAGGCAAAGCAAAGTGGATACAGCTCGTGTGACTTTAATAAGACATCACCTTTGTGTCTAGACTGATCATCCCCTAAGAGCCATATAGCCTTCTTGTATATTAGGCTGCCTTATCTGGGAGGTCTGGATGTTATTGATAGCCATATATTGAGGGCTCTAGGTGATTACTTTCCTCCCCCAAGTAATGAGGGAAAATATGCTTAGTCTACCAGAAGGCTGAGACTTCCTTCACTGGACTTGAAATTCTGTTCTTCACCCTATGGTTGATGAAGTCCATGGTATACTTGTGAATTATTCCCACAAGGCTGCTCTTCAAAATATGCCAAAATGTACATTGGCAGGTGTCTTAGGCAGACTTTCTAAGAATACCCCCATCCTCACCCCAAAGATTCAAGACTCTGCTCTTCAGAATCTGAATTTGATGAAACTTCTCTCCTATGTTTTTTTTTTAAAGATTCATTTATTTATTTATTTAATTTCCTCCCCTCCCCCGGTTGTCTGTTCTCTGTGTCTATTTGCTGTCTTGTTTCTTTTTGTCTGCTTCTGTTGTCATCAGCGGCACGGGAAGTGTGGGCGGCGCCATTCCTGGGCAGGCTGCACTTTCTTTTGCGCTGGGCGGCTCTCCTTATGGGGCGCACTCCTTGCGCGTGGGGCTCCCCTACGCGGGGGACACCCCTGCGTGGCACGGCACTCCTTGTGCATATCAGCACTGCGCATGGACCAGCTCCACACGGGTCAAGGAGGCCCAAGGTTTGAACCGCGGACCTCCCATGTTGTAGACGGACACCCTAACCACTAGGCCAAGTCCGTTTCCCCTATGGTTTTGTTGTGGCACTGTTCATCTTTTTAAAAGATGAGGAGATAATCTAAGTGGGCCTAATCTACTCACCTGAGGCCTCAAAAGATGAGAAATTTCTCTGACTGATGCTGGAAGAGGAAGGCAGAGACAGAAGTCAGAGAAATTTGGAGCATGAGGACTTGATGTGCCATTGGTGCTTTGAAGACATAGGGGCCATGTGATCAAGAATCTGGGCTGCCTTTAGTAGTTGAGAGTGGCCTCAGCTGATATCCAGTAAAGAAAACTGGGTCCTCAGTCCTATAACTGCAAGGAAATGAATTCTGCCAACAATCTGAATGATCTTTGTAGTAGATTTTATATCAGATCCTCCAGATAAGAACTCATCCCAGCCAACACCTTGGTTCCAGTTTGTGAGATGGAGCACTGTAAACCCAGTCATGTCCACCAGATCTTTTGGCCTCCAGAACTGTGAGATAGTAAAGGGTGTTGTTTTGAGCTGCTAGATTTATAATGATTTGTTACACAGCCATAGAAAATGAATACACTGATCAATTGAATACCAGTGTGGAATTCATTGTTTGGTCTTATCTTTCTTCTCCCCAAGATCACACTGGGTGAGGCACACCCTAGATGTTGAATAGAAAACAGTGGGAGTATTTGTGTGGCAAATGGTGGACATTGCCAAGGCAGGGATTTCCCTCAACACAAAGAGAAAGTCTGTGGATTTAATGCTTGTCACAAATGTGATATAGGTTTTCCTTCTTAGTGCTTTAAAAATCATCTTCCCTTATAGAAGAGGGTTGGGCTCAATCCCACTGGAGGAATATATGGACTAAGGCAATATTCCTAAACAAATGATTATGGGAATATGTGAGAAGGGACTAGCTGATCCATGGGCATAACTTCCAAAATTTTTTTTGCAGCAGCAAATGAGTTTATGGTGTGCTTTCACTGAGCCTGTAGAATTTAAAGAACAATCTTTGAAATCATATTTTTCAAGACCTCTTTGGAAAATGAATAAATTATCTAAGGGTACTCTTTACTGTTCAATTTATCCTTATTGAAAATTTCCCTGTACCAAGCAGAGATTTTGAAGATCGAAACTGCTGGTCATTCTTGTAAGAAACAAAGATTAGTTTAGTTTTCACATAAAGGAAGAAAATATTAATTAATGTAATCTGGCAGCCTACTGCCTCAGTCTCCCACTCCCGGTTAAGCAGGAACAAAGGAAACCAACTTAAGCCAGTTCTATAGGCAGTAAAAAAGATGCCCCCAAAAGAGCTAAGTCAATACCAATTCAGCACTAAATTTCATTCTTTATTTAGCAAAAGGGAGGAGGTAAAAGCTAAAATGGTTGGAATGTGATGGGGGAAGCGGTTAATCACAAACTTTTGCATGGGAAAGTTAGATCTTCTCGGATAAGTTGTAACTTCTGAAGTATCCAATCTATGGGGAAACAGAGGAAGGGCTTGTGAGCTAGGTTTAGGGGTATACATTGCGTCATTTTTCTTTGTTTGGGGCAGCCAGTCAGTTTTCTGGTTGTGTGCCCCTTCTTGCAAGATTGAGAATAAATTCTTTTCTTCTACATAATCTGGTGAGCCTTATTTTCTTCCAGAAAAAGATTTCTTTCTTACAATCCTGCAACTGCCAAAGTAGAAAGTCTTGCCACTCTCGGGTAAAGTACTTAAGCTAATTCTTACTTACATTGAATATTTTATGACCTTATAGCTTACCTTGTGTTCATAGGGTCAAATGCTTTAAAGCTTTGGCTTAACTGGAAAGAAACGTAAAGACTTATTTTTATTTATTTTGGTTTATTTTAACCCACAAAATACAAGTTTTCCAGCTCTGTCTTTCATTTTCTCTCTCCCTCTCCCAGCCCCCTTTCTCCCTTTCCCTTCCTCTTTCACTCCTTCCCCCTTTTTATAATATATATTGTACTGTCCTGCCTTCATGCCAAAAGGCTTTAAGGTAAGCACATCTCTCATTTGGGCTTTTCCCTTTTTATCAGCTAAGTTCAGTACTTTTTAGAGATTAAATATAAGTTACTGTGAAATAATGAAACAGTCCTTTAGCAAGCATCCTTTTAAACAAATGAAGATTGAAACTGGGTTATGTACCTCTTTAAATGACCCTTCTACTGCACAAATATCTTATGGCACAAGGTTTTTGAGATAATTGACCCATTCCACAAGAAAATCAGTTTCCTTAGTGTATTTGTCAGCCAAAGTACCAGAAATCTGTTGGCTTTTATAAACAGTATTTATTTGGGGTAAAAGCTTACACTTACAAGTTCCTAAAGAGTCCGTCTTAAGGTACTATAAGAGGTACTTCCTTACCTAAAGTCTGTTGCCATGTGTTGAAACAAGATGGTGGGCGATGTCTGTGAGGGTTCAACCTTCCTCTTTCCTCTTAAGGCTCCATGGTCCCAGTTTATTCCAATCCCAGTGTAGGCTAACATAGGATTAATCTCTTCTTCTCTAGTGCTCGTTTCTTTCTGGGCTCAGCTGTTCTGCTCTCTTTACAAGTCCAGTGTAAACTATCAGGCAAATGGCTCAGCTCTCTTCCCGGGGTTGCAGGATTCTCTTCCCAAGTCCACAGGATCCTCTTCCATGTCTATGGAGCTCTCTCTCTTTTCTCTGTGTTCTTCTGTATCTATTTCCCTCACCTTCTTGAATAAGTATCCGTTTACATAGCCCACAAAAGGGGAAGGGACTCAAATTGTTGTCACCTTAATAATGTGGTTAAATCAAAGCCCTAATCTTAACATGATTTAATCAAAGGAATCTCAGCTGAATCGAATATAATCAAAGGGTATCAGGCCCAAAAGAACAGACCAGTTTACAAACATAATCAAATATATTTTTTGGAATTCATAAATGATATCAAACTGCTACACTTATTAATAAATCACTCTCTTGGATACAACGAATTCCTGATGCTTATCTTTTTTCCATGTTTTATCTCCATATCCTTTATTTTTTCAGCCTTTCCTTGCTATGCTGGTATAGAAATTACATGAGGAAAGGCCTTTATAGGGCAGGGGCAGGACATGACTACAGTCAGGGCCAGGAGAGTCTTATTAGGAGTACAACAGGAAGCAAATTATATCAGGTTATTTTATGAGCTATACGTTGTTATTCTAGGTGCATTGGCTGAGTGCCACCAATTATACAAATTAACGTGGTCAATCAAGTTAGAGAAGCCTGTAAGTAGATAAAAATTCCCTATGTATGAAGCATCCAGTTGTGTAAAGTGTAAGATGTGCTCCTTTTCTAAAGCTTTGTGTTTGCCGTGTTTCCCCTGGGTCACATTGCCCCTAGAGGCAAGGTAGATAGACAATAGAAGATGGTGGTTCCTATGGTAAACTGGTAAGGTTTGTCCTATCTTAAAGGTATAGTAATTTCCCAGCTCCTGTCAAATGTCACACCAATTCAAGACCGGCATTGCTTCATCTTGATTTTTAAAACAAATAGCCAGAAATATGGATTCTTTTGCATGAAAGTTCCCTGTCATTTCATAAAATTTTTAAAACTTTGGGCAAGACAACACATTCCTGTCAACTGGATTTAATCACTGTATCAGTTTGGTGACCTTTGATTTAAACCAAGAGTTTCCTGTGAGCTTTTTTTCCTCATTAGTTTGCTCTCTCTTTTTTTAATAATCTTTTCTATTTTTAATTTTAAAATTTTTATATCATGCATAAAATTCAGAATTTCCATATACCACCCTATTATTAACACCTTGCACTGGTATGGTACATTTGTTACAATTGATGAACATACATATTTATAATTGTACTATTAATTATAGTCCCTAGCTTAACTTAGGGTTCATTGTATTGTGCATTTCCATGGATTTTTAAAAAATTTTACCCTAGTACCGTATATACAACCTAACCTTTACCCTTTTAACCACATTCAAATATGTAATTCAGTGCTGCTGATTATGTTTACAATGTTGTTCTACCATTACCACCACCCATTACCAAAACTTTTCCATTGTCCCAAATAGAAACTCTGTACATTTTAAGCTACTTTGCTCTCTTAGAAGATGTACATGTTGAGTTAAAAGCATGGATTTTGAGTGAAAAAGACGTACATAATAGATGGAATAATGAAAAATTTACCTCGATGTATGAACTGGAGCTGGGCAATTTAAGGGAATTCAGTAATGAATACATATCACAACTCTATATATTTTACTATCTTTTGATTATGTTGTTTGATGACTCTATGAAAGGTAGTCTGATAAGCTGTAATGGGAAACTGATAGGAGACTTACTTGGAAAACCTGATTAAAACCCAACAGAATGTGAAAGACAGTCTGGGACAAGAAGTTATTACTGGAAGCATTTGTATCAGATCATCAAGGCTGTTTCTGGAAATGAAGGGTTTTTTTTTTTTAAAGCCATGTATTGTATTATTTGTAACTTTTTTTTGAAGATTTATTTTATTTATTCCTTTCCCCTTCCCCGCCCCCACCCCAGTTGTCTGTTCTCTGTGTCCATTTGCTGCGTGTTCTTCTTTTTGTCTGCTTCTCTTGTTGTCAATGGCATGGGAATCTGTGTTTCATTTTGTTGCATCATCTTGCTGTGTCAGCTCTCCTTGTGTGCGGCGCCATTCCTGGGCAGGCTGAGCTTTTTTCACACTGGGCGGCTCTCCTTATGGGCATACTCCTTGCGTGTGGGGCTCCCCTACATGGTGGACACCCCTGCGTGGCACAGCACTCCTTGCGTGCAACAGCACTGCACGTGGGCCAGCTCCACACGGGTCAAGGAGGCCCGGGGTTTAGAACCGAGGACTTCCCCTGTGATAGATGGACGCCCTATCCACTGGGCCAGGGAAGACTACTACTTAACCAGGGCTTAATATGAAGGATTTTCTTCATCCCTTTGGCAGTTTTTATGGTTACTATGAAACTAGATGAATTTTCTTGACTGAATAAATTGGAGTTTCTGATTTAAATTGGGTATATAATATATCATGTTCTGCAACTACATTTAAATAGAGATTTATAGACACTGGGTTATTAAATGTGTTAGAGGGAACAGTAAACTTATCAAATTTAGGGATTCCTCACAAGAAAATCATGCTTACTGGACTCACTGTACAGCAGTAACTGGGGTCATCTCCTTCACCCCACACCCACATGTGTGCTGGGACCATCCCAGAGAGAAATGGAGAGTGGCTGATTACCATTCTGTGGTGTACTACATGAGATAGCACTTGAGACCCCTTACCACTTATCGGTCACATAGTGGTGATGACTGAGGTTATAAAATCTAGATCTTTATCATAAAAAGTTTGGGGACTGTAGCAGAGGTTGCCAGTGCCCTGCCCATAACCCTCCAGTGCTCATTTCTGCATGCAAAATACTTCTTATTACAAATACCTGTTACTCTGGATCTGAGGGCATTTTGTGAGCAAGGGGTAGAGGATATGCAGGATAAAAGTCACCAGAAGCAGGCTTCAATTAATCATAGGTGGGGAGTTAGTAGAAAACAGGCCTCTCAACATTGATCCTCATCTCTAAGTCATGCTCTTGTTGTCTCTCAGTTTTGCCCAGAAGGACCGAGCCCCAGTTGCCCACTGTGGTAGGTAAGTGGATTGATAATACACCCTTTATTTATTGGCTTTTCTCCCCTCCTTGTCTCATTATACCACTACCATACTAGTGTTTCCTGAGGACACTCCCAAAGATATTACTTGGACTCAAATCTTTCTTGCAGTGTCCACTTTTGGGGAAACCCAAACCAAGACAGAAATCCTGTTCTTTGGCTTCAAAATTCATTTTAACCAAATTGGGTGTAGCCCTAAGAATATTAATTTGTAGTTTAGGATCATTTTGCTGCCTTAAAATAAAATGAAAATCAAGAAAAGATTTCTTTTATGTTTTATACTTATTGATGTTAATAAAATGTGGCACATGGGTTTAAGGTATAGTTAATTGTGAATGCATTCAGTGAGATCTCTGGGACATAAACTCACTAGTTGATGGCAGGGAAAGATATTAGTGTAAGTTGTACATCACTAAGCATTGGGAACATGAATGTAATAATAAGGAACAGGCCCTTAAAACAGAACAGGAGTTGGCAAAATGTGATCTGTATGCCAAATATGACTTGTGGCCTGTTTTTATAAATAAAGTTTTATTGGAACACTGTCACACTTATTTGTTCACACATCAATGGCTTCTTGCATGCAACAATGGCAGATGTAAATAGTTATGACAGAGATTATCTGACTCACAGAGTAAAAAATATTTCCTAACTGGTTCTTAATGGAAATAGTTTGCCAACCCCTGACATAGAATACCATGTAATGCTTGTATAATACTTAGTTTAGTTAGCTTAGCTTAGTTTTAAAAAAATTAGTCAGTAAGGCATATCAGTGGATAGCTATTCAACCTAAACTTGGTATAGCTGCAATGGCTTTAAAAGTAAGTGCTGTGCACCAAATTATATATTTGAATGTATTTAAAAGGGGAAATTTTGGGTTGTATATATGTTACTATAATAACATTTTTTTAAAAACACATATGACTATACAACACAGTGAATCCTATTGTAAATGGTGGACTATTATTAACAGTAAAATTATAAGAATGTTCTTCAGTGAATTTTAACATATGCACCACACTAATGCAAGGTGTACTATTAGGTTGGTATATGGGAATATGTATTTTATGCATGATTTTTCCATAGATCTACAACTTCTCTCATAAAGAAAAAAAAGTAAGAGCTTTGTAATGGCAATGTAGAAATACAGTGTTGGGATGTTGGTCACAACTTGTTGGTTAATGACTGAACGTTAATTTCCACAAACAATAAATGTGGATATAATTTTACTTGTAAAAGATGGAAAAGTGATGGTATAGAACTCTGAATACCTGGGAGTGTGTGTATATGTCAGTGTCTATTTAATAATTCCTTATTTCAAAAAATTCAAACTCATAGAATAATTGCAAGAATGGTACAATGAACACCCATATGCCCTTGATTTAGAAATACTTCCCATTTCACTGAATTCCTCTTAAGTCTCGCCCAGGAATAAGGCCATTCTTTTGCATAACCATAATACATTGATCAAATTCAGGAAATTTATCATTGAATCAATATTATTATTGAATATACATTCCATTTTCAAATTTTACCTATTGTTCCAATTACGTCCTTTATAGCAGTGCTTCTCAAGTGTTAGCCTTCGTCAGTTATCTGGGGTCTTTAACAAGATTCCTGGGTCCCACGCCTACATATTCTGATATGAAAAGTTTAAGATGGAGTCCAAGTATTTAATTTCTTACAAGATCCCAAGAGATTTTGTCAAAATGCTTCCAGGTTAATAGCACCCTCCTCTACTCTACTCCCTATCCAGGTTCAAATCCAGGATCACGTATTGCATTTAACATCATGTCTCTTTAGCCTTTTTAAATCCGGAACAGTTTCTTAGTCTTGCCTTTCCTTGTTTTTTATGGTACTGACACATTTTAAGAGAACAGATTTTTTTCTTTATAGAGGTGTTTCATTCTGGGTTTATGTGATGTTTCTCATGATTAAATTTAGATAATGTATTTTTGTCATAAACTACACAAGTGTTGTTGATCAATATGCTCTGCTATTGGTGATTTAACTTTGAGCACTAGGTTTCCACCAAATTTCTCCTCTGTAAAAGTAACTATTAATAAGTAATGGTGGGAAGAGACTTTGGTCCCATTCTCTAATACACTTTTTTCCCAACAGTTTCAGCATCCATTTATGATTCTTGCCTGAATTATTACCATACTAATAGCTAAATACTGATTTTCTAGCTCCATCATTTCCTCTATATTAGTTGTCATTTTATGGTAAAGAAGAGCTTTCTTTAATTCTCCCTTGTTTGCGCGTTTGTTTTATTTTATTTTTCCTTTTATGTCCTAAGTATGGCCTAATTATTTCTTATTTTATTTGTTGGGTTATAATCCTCTGTTTTAATTATTCATTTCTGATGCTCAAATTATCTCTGATAATAAAGTGCTAACATCTTTGTGTCCTTTTAAGAGGTTTCCATCAGTTTTGGAGCACTCTAGAAACTTAAATTCTAAAATATGCCATTAAGGTATACATTTTAACTGTCATCAAATACTTGTAGCATCCTTGGTGTATCTTCAGTACTCTTAGACATCAAGCGGATTGCACAGGTAATAGAAAACATTCCTTCTCCCACTAAGGAATTAAAATCCCACTTAATATAGTAGAACTTAGGTCTTAAAAATTAGAGACTAATTTAAATGGTACACAATCCAGTGCTACATTTCTTGTTTATTTCTAGTTTATTACCTCCTTCTAAAAATGATTTATACCATTTAAACTAGCAACACATTTAGTCATTGTGAAATAAGATGCAATGAATTCACATTGGTACTTAGTCTGTAAACAAGGCTTATTCATATAATACTATACAGGAAAAAGTCAATAAACGGTTATAGCTGAGATTCATTTCTCTGGCTTTAGGGTATGAAATGCAAACTTTACTATAGTAAAACAAACAAGTTCAGGTTTCACAGTGTCACGTATCACATAAATTTTGGAATAATATTGGCTTTAGTGGTTGTCTATACAGTTTTGTGGTGAGCTGGCTAATTTTTGCAATCATTTTGGTTTTATTAATTCCAACCCAGTATAGCCCAGTTCAGTTAAGACTGTCTCACTGTATCTTCTATATCTCTTACAACTATTTTTTATCCTTTTGTTTCTCTGTTTTTAAACAATTTTAGAGGTATACGTTTACAGAAAAATCATATACAGAATAAAATGTTACTATATACACCCTTCACACACAGTTTTTCATATTATTAACAATTTGCATTAGTGTCTTTCTTTTTTTACAATTGATGAAACAACATTATTATAATAATGCTATTAACTATTGTATTAGTCAGGGTTCTCTAGGAAAACAGAATCAACAGGAGATATCTGTCAATAGTATGCACTGTTATAAGAGTCTCACATGACTGGGGCGGAGGGGGGGATGCACAAGTCCAAGTTCCACAGGCAGGATGCAACCAGGGGCTCTGATGAAAAGTCCAGTGAAGGTTCTTGATAAGTTCTGAGAGATGTTGGCTGTCCAAAGACAGCTGGGAAATTCTCATTCAATGCTGGAATCACTTCCCCTTTTAAGGCATTCAGCTGATTGGATAAAGCATCACTCATTGCTTATAGCAATCTCCCTGATTGATGTAATTGCAATCAGCTATCTATGATTTACCACTGCAGTAAAGTCAATAGTGACTAAAGTCCATAAATGCTCTTGTATTACAGTTAGCCCAGTGCTTGCTTGACCAAACAACTGGGCAGAATTAGCTGCCCAAGTTGACACATTAACTTAACCATCACAGTCCACCCCTTGTCAACTTGGCAACCATACACATTACCTTAAACCATATTTAGTCTTCAAGTAAAAGCAATAATAAACATGCATATATATATATTTCTGTTTAACAATGTTCAACTCTCCTGCATACAACAATTTATGCATTAATTCCATACAGAATAGGGTGCAAGTTCTTGGGTAATATTTACTCTTAGACTTGACATCCTCAAATATTATAACATGAAAATGATCCAACTTGTTATATGATAAGGGAAAAGTTGGGGGAAGAAGACAAAGAAATTGGTTTTGTGTACATATACAATCATCATCATAATGAATCAAGGAAGAAAGATTCTTGACCATTACTGCCCTCATTTCTATAACTGGTCATGTGGTCGAAGTTCATATTTATCACTACCTTCTTCCACTACCCTTTCCATGTTTCCATTACCCTCAGCAAGCACTTCAGCTGGCTGTGGTTCATTGCCTGGTGGGGTGACCCAAACTTTCATTCCTGACGATTCTGGGCCATTGTTAGACCTGCTTGGATTGGGTTGTTGCAATTTCCCATTGACTTTAATCATAGGATATGGCAGTACTAAGAGATGCCCTAGAGGATCTCCTGTATTCCAGGCAAACTCTTTTTTCACCCCCATTATGTAGATGCACCCCTATTTCCCCTTGATAGTCAGGATCAATCACCCCAGCCAGTACAGTAATTCCATTCTTTTACTTTTGGTTCAGAGGTAAGAGGAGCCCAAAGTGGCCAGGTGGCAGTTTTAACTTCCAGTTCAATGGAATCATTGTTGTATTCCATGGTGACAGCACTCCTCCTTTTGGGACTAAAACCTGTAGACTAGCAGAGTTTGAGGTTGCAGGGAGAGGAAGCAGAAGTTTTCCTAGTGGGTCATGGGGTAATAGTGAGTGGTGCCACTCCCATTTCCTCCCCTTATTCCTGGACCCATGGATCCTGGTTATGGGAGAAACAGCACTATAGAGTGGATGTTGATTTAGAGCATACACAGTCTCCTGGAGAACATTGTCCCAGCCATTCAAGGTATTGCCACCTAGTTGGCGCCATAATTGAGTCTTCAAAAGGTCATTCCACCATTCTATCAATCCAGTTCCCAAAGGGTTATGGGGAACATGGTAAGACCAGTGAATTCCATGGGCATGAGCCCATTCCCACACAGCATTTGCTATGATCAAAAGGAATGCTGTGTAGAACGCCATGGAAGTAGATAAGACATTTGATAAGTCCACGGATGGTAGTTTTGGAAGAAGCATTGCTTGCAGGAAATGCAAACCCATATCCAGAGTATGTGTCTATTCCAGTTAAAACAAATCACTGCCCCTTCCATGGTGGAAGTGGTCCAATGTAGTCAACCTGCCACCAGATAGCAGGCTGGTCACCTCAAGGAATCGTGCTATATTGGGGGCTAGTGTGGGTCTCTGATGCTGGCAGATTGGGCACTCAGCAGTGGCTGTAGCCAAGTCAGCCTTGGTAAGGGGAAGTCCATGTTGCTGAGCCCATACATAACCTCCATCCCTACCTCCATGGCCACTTTGTTCATGAGCCCATTGGGTAATGACAGGAGTGGCTGGGGAAAGTGGCTGAGCATTAGCCACAGTGTGGGTCATCTTATCCACTTAATTATTAAAATCTTCCTCGGCTGAAATCACCCTCTGGGGAGCATTCACATGGGACACAAATATTTTCATGTTTTTTGCCTACTCAAAAAGGTCTATTTACATACCTCTTCCCCAGAACTCTTTGTCACCAATTTTCCGATCATGTTCCTTCCAATTCCCTGACCATCCAGCCAAACCATTGGCAACAGCCCAAGAATCAATGTACTCCAAGCAAGTATTCCTTAGCCCTAGGTTGTTTTGACTTGTTTCTTACTGCTTTTGCTGTCTGCAAGCTACTCCTACCTGCATGGTGTGTTCTCACAGGGTGAGACAGAGATGAGTTTCCTGGTTTAGTCTTTCAGTCTGCCACCTAATATATTGGAATGAATATACAAGCACTGCAATATGTACATTGGGCTTATTCTGCTCCCACTGCAACAGGGCAGGGACCCTTAGTGGTAGCACAGGCTGACTCCACACTGAACGGAGAAAAGTGGAAGATGGAGCCAGCAAAGGTGCCACATGCTTCTCCTACCTTTGTGTGTGTGTGCATAGAATAGGATTCCTATTCAGAAAGATGGAAATGTTTTGGTAATGGATGATGTTGATGGTAACACAACATGGTGAATGTAATTAACAGCACTGAAATATATATCTGAATGTGGTTAAAAGGGGAAATATAAGGTTGTATATATAATAACAGAATAACAATTTTTAAAATAACTTTTTTTAAAGCTGCATTTTCTTCATTTGGCACTTACCCAGTTTCTGCGACCCTTTAACTTTTTTTTCGAAGTTCTGAGAAAGTTAACTCTGGAGGTTTTTGCTAGTCGTTCAAAGGTTTTGTCAGGGAACAGCACCCTGGAGAGTCTTGCACTGCCATTTAGTCTACAGGACTCTAAGCTTTTCAGCATAGTTTCTTTTGAACTGTCATCCAGAATATTGGCTGTATTTCATTTTTGTCTAATCTCCAGTAACACTTGTCCACTGAATTATTAATTTTTGTTTATTGTATTTTTTATCTTTTAGAAAATATTTTTTCAAATACACTCATTTATAGTATCCAATTCTCTCCTGAAAATTTTAGTCATGTCTTTTATGTTCTTGAACATTCCAAACATAATTGTTTTAAGATCTATTTTTTTATAATTCCAATATCTGTTTCTACTTTCTATTGCTTGTACTGGTTTTCAGTCATGAACAAGAGCCTGTATTATTCTTGTTTGAGGACCCACAGTTCTGACAACATTGTCTCGGACAGAATGCATATGTCCCAAATGAATGAGTGGGATCACAATGTAGTAGAGTCATACTATATAAAATTTCGGTAAAACATGACTAAGAGCACAGGTACTGTGTATAGGCTTCCTGTATCTGAATCCCATGTCCATTTATTAGTATCTCTGTCAATAATCTTACTAAGGTGCAGTTTCCTGATATTTAAAAGGAAATAGTAGCAAAACCTATCTCACAGACTTTTTATAAGTATTAAGAGTTAATGTGGGAAGCAGACTTGACCCAATGGATAGGGCGTCTGCCTACCATATGGGAGGTCCGCGCTTCAAACCGCGGGCCTCCTTGACCCATGTGGAGCTCGCCCATGCGCAGCGCTGATGTGCGCAAGGAGTGTACTGCCACTCAGTGGTGTCCCCCACGTAGGGGAGCCCCATGCGCAAGGAGAGCCGCCCAGCGTGAAAGAAAGTGCAGCCTGCCCAAGAATGGAGCCGCACACAATGAGAGCTGACACAGCAAGATGACGCAACAAAGAGAAACACAGATTCCCGGTGCCGCTGATAAGGATAGAAGCGGTCATAGAAGCACGCACAGCGAATGGACACAGAGAGCAGACAACTCGGGGTGGGGGAGGAGGGAGAGAAATAAATTAAAATAAATAAATAAATAAATCTTTAAAAAAAAAAGAGTTAATGAATGTAAAACACTTAGCCTAATACCTGGCAAGCACTCAAATATTGCAACCACTTAAAATTATTCTCAGATATTCAGAGAAGAGAGAGTCTCAAATCTTGTATGTAAAAAGTATTTGAGATGGCATTGCAACGTATGTTCATGGTCTTATTAATGTATTCATCAGTCTTGGTATTTGACAGATGTACAATAAATATTTGTTGAAAGATTAATTTGAGCAGCTGATAGAAAAGGGGAGCTGGATATCAAAATGACGGGTAGAATTGGAGAACAGTCAGACAAGAGTAAAGGGTGTCATAGAAACAGTCAAGGGAAAGGCTTGGAATCAACATGATTTATATGTGGGTTATTGGGAAGATTAATCTGTCTGGAAAGTCCCAGGAAAAAAACTACTGTAAAATAATGGACAATTGCATTATCTTGTAATATTCTGAATTATATCTTGCCACTTCTTTTGCTTCACACATTCCCAATTCTATCCTTCTGTGTTAAGCTTCTTATGTACACAGCAAGGCAGGTATCATATCTCATCTAAACTAATGCTTTTTTCCTGATATAGTAGATACACTATAAGTAGTCTGAAAGTCTCACTACCAGTAAAGTCTTTAGCTCACATGCCTTATGCCTTTTATATGAAATGAAAAGAATCTTTAAGAGCCATTTTATCTAAAACTAAGAAAACAGTAGTTCTTAAACTTTAGCATGAATTAAATTCATGTTTGTTACATGGAGCTCTTATTACAGCAGATTACTGGGCCCCATCTTGAGAGTTTTTTATTTCATAGATCAGGGGTAGGCCCTAATAATTTGCATTTCTAGCATGTTCCCAGGTGTTGCTCACACCATGAGAACCACTTTATTAAAGACATCAAGCCACAATGAACCATTTTAGCATATGATTATGGTTTTATATAGAATAATTTTTTAAACTCTATTTTTAGTTGTGCCTCCTACCCATGGAAGTCAATTACTTGAAATAACTCATTGGAAAAAATGTTCATTTATATTTTATCTTAAATGTATTAGCTGCTCCCTACTGTGATTTTGCTTTCCTTGCTTTTAGATGTAACTATTTTGTGAGACCTAAGCTACCATTAAAATTCATTAGCGGTATAAATTTTCTAATATTTCAGAAAAATCCCATTGCATTATTCATAAACTTAAATGAGTTGAGTGGGACTTTTTCTACAAATAATCTTAATAGGTCTTTTATAAATGTAAGTATGAATTCTTTCAGTGGTACATTATTCCTACTCATAATATGTCAACATTTTAAATAAAATACATACGCAAATTTATGAATTTTTCTCCCTTAGTGATCATATATCTCTTTAAAGGAAATGCAGGTCACTTCAGATTCCTTTTAATTTTACTTGCTGTCACCTCCCTAAATGAGTCACACCAAATATAATATGCTGCTCTTAACAAGTACCTGAAAGTCAAAGCAATTTTCACACATTCTGGCTCATACTTCCCTGCATTTTTAACACACTATGGTCCGAAAAGTACTTTGATGAAAGTAGTTAGTGGCAGGATGTTCAAACTGAATGGCGCTTATCCTCATGTCCCATAGCTCTGAGAATCCCCACATGTGGCTTATGTTGTGCTGAGCTCGTTTATGGTGTGGCCCCATTCTTTGCTAAATTCTTGAACACCAGCTAGGCCACTCTCCTCTCATCTTCTCTGCCAACTCTTTGGATCTGCTATCCTCTTCCTCACTGCTGTGGTCCCACTTTATCTCTTTCCTCAAATAAAACTAACCTAAAACTTGTATTTGACAGTTTGACAGACCTCTGTTAAGAATAACATTGTATGTCCTGCCATGGCCCGCTGGGTGGACTGGGGGAGAGTGTAAACTATAATGTAAACCATTATCCACGTGGCACATCAGTACTCCAAAACTATTCACCAAATGCAATTAATGTCCCATGATGATGAAAGAGATTGTTGATGTGGGAGGAGTGGGGTGAGGGGGGTGAGGGGTATATGGGGACCTCGTATTTTTTTACTGTAACATTTAAAAAAATTACAGAGAGAGAAAAAAAATAATAGAGAGGAAGAAGGATAGTGAAAACCTGTATCCCAGTGCCACAAACAATTTTTTTTTCTTTTTTTCTTTTTTCTTTTTTTTTAATTGACTTTGTAATAATATTACATTAAAAAATATATATATATGAGGTCCCATTCAACCCCACCACCCCCACCCCACCTATCCCCCCCGCCCCAGCAACACTCATTCCCATCATCATGACGCATCCATTGCATTTGGTTAGTACATCTTTGGGCACCTCTGTACCTCATGGTCAATGGTCCACATCACAATTTACAACTCAATATCACAGCATTATGTTATCAGTTAGCTGTATCCTGTCAAAGGGAATTTCCCCGCAGACCTCCACCTGTCTCCACAGGCTGATGTCCTGGCTCCATCTCTATCCACCGGCTTATGTCCTGGCCTCTTCTCCTTTCTCCGGCTTTCACCCCTACTCACCATCTCCCCGGCCTCTCTCATGCCACCTTAATCTCTCCTACTCTATTTCACCGGGAAATTCAGCTCTCTCTTCAGACTTTCACCCATTTAAACTTCGAGTATAGATGCTTTAACTTTCTCCATCAAAAAGCTTATCTGGGCCCAGGGAAAATTTTTTTCTAAACAAAAGAACTTCTACCTCTGAGGCGATTTTGGTCATTCCCCTAGAAAAGAAGTGACTGCAGTCAGTATTATTTTTTTCTCTATTATTATTTTTTAAAATGTTACATTCAAAAAAATATGAGGTCCCCATATACTCCCCACCCCCTCACCCCACTCCTCCCACATCAACAACCTCTTTCATCACCATAGGACATTCACTTTATTTGGTGAACACATTTTGGAACACTGCTGCACCACATGGATAATGGTTTACATTGTAGTTTACACTCTCCTCCAATCAGTATTATTTTTAAATAATATATCTTCCTCCTGTTACGTTTGTTTTCTGTCAGACAATAAGGCTGTTTGTTGCTGAGATTATTTTTGTGGCTAGGTACAAGGTTGGAAAGGGAAAATGAATTAGACTTGCTGGCTTAGAAGTCAGATTCCTGACTCTAACTTTACTTCCATCAGGCAGGGTGATTTTTAACAAGCTATTAACTGTATTTCTTCATTTGTAAGTTGAGGTAGGTTAGCACTGTTTTTCAAGCTTAAACAGAAGCCTAAACAAGCCTAAACAAAACCATTTCACAGTGGCTCCTATTGAAGCAGGGATGGTTCTGAATCAAACCCCCTATTTCCTCCTACTCCCTGGTGCTTCGGGCCCCCTTAGAGCATAGTTCTGAAAACACTGATCTAGAAGATTTTCATCCACACTTGTTCCCTGATCTTCTGGAGTTTCTAATCAGAATTTACTATTTACAGAAAATGTTCCTTGTAAGTAAAATCAAGATAGGTAGATGGAAGCCTGAGGCAGAAACTCCTCTTGGCATGGCATAGCTGGGGAATTTGTTATCTGATGTTCAGGTGCAAATTGTTTGTGTTCCTGGGCTAAGCTATAACCAAATCTCATCTCACCCTCCTTATGTCTAATATTTAAAAGTCTGGCACAAGTCTGACCTATTTTAGAAAAGATGTCACTGTTGGAAAATATATTTTCTGGTAAAAGTGTCTGGGGGTCATTATGATTGAAATTTGACCTTTGATGTTTGACAGTGATTAACATACTTCTTGTCTTAAGATCCCTGTGCAGTCAATAATATAGTTCAAGGAAGCAATAACCACCTAATCTTCTATGGCAGGGGTTTGTGATGTACGACAGAACTTCTCACCGCTCAGCCACTCCGTATCCATGCACCTGTGCAGGAGAATGCCCTTCACTTGTCAGAGGCCCACAGCAAGTGAGCATGTGGGGCGAAGAGTGGAGAGGGTCACCCCATAGGTACAGGCACAACCTGAAAGCGAGTTAACTCTCTCAGGGGCAACCCTCAACCAATGGTGGTGGTGTAGGTAGATTAATTACCCAGTCTTCCCACCATTTGGTAGAATAATTTTGAAGTGTTTGCTTCTATTTACTCATATTATCTCCAGAGGGATTGAGCCCCATTTGCCACAGCAGTAACAAACTCATTAACATGCATTTTATTTTCCTTCCTCCTTTCTCTGTTTCACTTTCCTTACTCCCTCACTTTTATTTCCTGGAATTACCTCTAAAATAGTTTTCTGCCCCCATGTCCTTCTCTCAGGGTTTACTTTTAGGGAAACAAAAATTAAACTAACTTTCAAAGCTGGTACTTATAGCTAGAAAATATACTTATTAAAATTTCTTCAAGTAAGCAGCTCTGGATCTTCCCAGACATAATTGAAATAGTTTTCTATTAATCAAATCTTAACAGTTTACTCTTTGTTCTTAGTTCCCAGAAGGACATTAACCTGATCTTCCCAGTTCTGCTTACAGGAACAACAGGAATAAAGTAACAATTCAAAGCAAAACCACAGAACAGTATCAGAAACACCAATATCTAAATATAAACTGTGACTGATAAATCACTGAAACTGAGACAACAGGAATAAGTTTAACGTGCTTGAGATAACACAGGGCTGAGAAATTGCATGTAACCTCCTCACAAGATCCCTGGGAGATCTAACGTCATAACATTTTTTTTCCTGTTTTTCTTCTCCCCTACCCCTCTGCTTTACCTATAAAAATCCTAGCTCCTATTCTCACTTTGAACTGGTTTGGGGAAGAGTCCCTCAGTTCCTTGCTTGTGCGCTCACAATAAATCACCTTCTCACTGAGACACGTGTTTCTCCTTTGTGGCATCAAATTGGACAGGCCCTTCTATTGGAAATAGCCTTGCTTATGGTAACAGCACAAGTTCAGTAACTGAGGATTAACTAGACAGTGACCTGATTTAAAAGCAAAGCTCTTTAATACTGCAACATTTTATTCATCTGCGGTTGTTTCAAAAAATCACAGTGGTTTTGTGATGGCACAATCAGATGGGGAGAAGCAGAGATGTGGATAATTCTATTTTTAAAAGAACTAGGTATTATTGTAGCTCTGGATTATGTAAAAGTCATCTTTTCAGGCCCTGGAGCCAGTTTGTTGAGCATTTTTAATTCAATGGGTATGAAAATACATTGTGTTGGGAAGTGGCTGTGGCTCAAGCTACTGAGATCCTGCCTAACACATGGGAGGTACTGGGTTCAGTTCCTGGTGCCTTCTAAAGAAAACTAGCAAGACAGTGAGCTGATGCAATGGGCTGGTGTGGCAAGTTGATGCAACAAGGTGACGCAACAAGAGACACAAGGAGGAAAAACACCATGAAAGACACACAACAAGACAGGGAGTGGAGGTGGCTCAAGAGATTAAAAGCCTCCCTCCCTCGTAGGAGATCCAGGATTTGGTTTCCGATGCCTCTTAAAAAGGAAGATAAGCACACAAAAACAGACACAGTGAGTGCAAACAATGAAGCAGGGCGAGGGGATAAATAAAATAAATCTTAAAAAAATATATGATGTGGCATTATTTTTGCCAGTTAACTGTTCCCAACTCTGTCAAATCTCCTTTCCTATAGATCGAATACTGCCTCTATAACATCTTAGCCAGTTTCCATCATTTCATCTTACTGTGTAGTCCTGGAAAGAATTGTTTTATTTCGGAGAATTATTTCCCCTACTTGGGAGAGGGAGAATAATCTGTATCTATGAACACTCCTCACAAAGTCTGGTGATCTTTCTCCTTTCTGCATATTCTCCCAATATTGACCAGGAAAGCAGAGAGGTGTTAATTGATGACAAGGGTAGTACTAAACTGGGACCCTTCAGTAGATTTGAAGGGCAGAGGTTGGTATCCACTCTTGGTGACTCACTGGTGGCTTGATGATCTTAGAGTGTGTCTTCAACCTTGGGCCTTAAAATCCCACCCACATCCTCTTGTATGTTTTAGTTAGGCTAACAGTAAACAAAGTTGTACCTCCTGAGGCCAGCAAGCCTGTTATTATAAACAGTCAATATGAGGGAAGAGGGTTCGGCCCAATGGATAGGGCGTCCGCCTACCACATGGGAGGTCCGTGGTTCAAACTCCAGGCCTCCTTGACCCGTGTGGAGCTGGCCCATGCGCAGTGCTGATGTGCACAAGGAGTGCCCTGCCACGCAGGGATGTCCCATGCATAGGGGAGCCCCACGGGCAAGGAGTACACCCCATAAAGAGAGCCACCCAGTGTGAAAAAAGTGCAGCCTGCCCAGGAGTGGTGCTGCACACATGGAGAGCTGACGCAGCAAGATGACGCAACAGAAAGAGACACAGATTCCTGGTGCCACTGACAAGAATACAAGCGGACACAGAAGAACACACAGCTAATGGACACAGAGAGCAAACAACTGGAGGGGGGAGGGGAGAGAAATAAATAAATCATAAATCTTAAAAAAAGTCAATTTGAGTTTTAGAGATTTATTATGTATGATTTATTCATGAGTAGAGGAGAATTGGCTGAAAATAAGTGGAATCAGAAAATCAGAAGCATCAAAAATCATGGCTAATATAAGACCACTTTGGTATTAGTGCTGAGAACTTCAATAGGAAAAGATTAAATCCAAAGATATCAAGGAATAAAATATTAAATGATAAAAGTAGGACAATGTCTTTATTTGCCACAGGGCTCCCGATGCGAAGTACCAGAAATAGACTGGCTTTTATAATGGGAAATTTATTAGGGGTAAAAGCTTACACTTCCGAGGCTGCAAAATATCCAAATCAAGGCACCATCAGAGATGCTTTATCATCAAATCAAGTACTGGTGATCCTGCTGTCCTCAACATGGGGAAGTAAGATGACCACCAATCTCTGCCAAGGTCCCTGCCTTCCCTTCCCATCACCTGGAGCCCAGCTGTGGATGATTGGGCATAGGTATTGTCTCTTTCAGGGACTCATCTCACTGTCTCAGCTGCTCAGCTTTCTCCCCAAGTTCAGCTGCAGACTATCAGGCATATGGCTCGTCTCTTCAACCTTAAGCCATTCTGTGGGCCCCTCCTCTTTGGAGCTTCGTGCTTAAGCTTTGGCTACTAGACATCCTTGAGTCTTTGTTCACGTGGCAGGGTAAAAAATGGCAATTTCCTTTCCCGTGTCTCTCTCTCTGTGTCTCTGTTAACATAAAGCTCCAGCAGAGAAGCAGTTGTGGCTCAAGTGATAAGGCTTACACCTACCATATGGGAGGACCTGGGTTCAATTCCTGGGCCCTCCTGTTGAAAAAAAAGAAGAGAAAGTATGCCTTTACAGTGAGTCGAGTGCACACGTGGTGAGCCAAGTGCCCGCATGGTGAGCTAAGTGATCACATAGGTGCATGTGTGGCAAGCTGAGTGCCTGTGCGATGAGCCAGGTGCATGCACAAGTGCTTGTGTGGCAAGCCAAGTACCCACATAAGTGCCTGCATGGTGATCCAGCACCTGTGCAGTGAGCCTAGTGCCTGCATGACTGCCCACGTGGTAAGCCAAGTGCCTGCGTGTATACCCGCATGGTGAGCTGAGTGCTTGTGTGGTGAGCTGAGTGCCCACATGAGTGCCCATGTAGTGAGCCAGTGCCCATGCAGCAAGCCAGTGCCCACATGGTGAGCTGAGTGCCCACACACCAATCTGAATGCACATGTGGTGGGCCAGTGCCCACACAAGTGAGCCATGCAGAAAGATGATGATGCAACAAAAGAGAGACAAAGGGGAGAGTCAAAGTGAAGCATAGCAGAGACCAGAAATTAAGGTGGCTCACCTGACAGGGAAACTCTCTCCACACCAGAGGTCCCCAGGATCGAATCCCAGTGAATCCTAGAGGAGAAAGATGAAAAGAGAAGACAACAAGAGAAATAGATACAGAAGATCGCACAGCAAATGGACACAGCAAAAACAGCAGGGTGGGGGAGGAGGAGGGGAAGAAAAAAAAGTTAGAAAAATAAAATAAAATGAGATACCATTAAAAAAAAAAAAGCTCCAGCAAAAAGGCGGAGACCCAACCTGAGTCATACCTCACTGATGTAGTCCAATCAAAAGGGCTCCGCACCCACAGGAATAGATTAGTTCAAGAATATAATCTTTTTGAGGGGGATTCTCCAAGTTCAAACTTTCACAAGCAACATGCTTGAACTGTGAAATTAGTTGAGGGATGATGGACAGAGGTGAAATGATTGTCTCAAGAAAATGTATGTTAGTAGCAGCAGTACTTAATAACTGGATTTGGGGCAAATATAACAAGGTCAAGCAGGACAGTCCTCACAGCCTGGATCACCTGTGATATTTGGGACATTAGGATTTGTCTCAGAAGACACACATTAGGAAAGAACCAGTTATTTATTTTTTTAATTTGCCAAAAGTAATTTTCGGAGTCAAATTTTCTAGATAATGGCTATTTTCCTATACAGTCAACCCCCTCTTTAACACCCCACAGTCCCTCTTCCGCCCCACTTCCCTCTCACCCTCGCTCCCTTGTCTCCTTCACACTTCTCTCTCCTTCACTGCCCCTTCCTTCTCCCTCACAGCCCAGGGGCTAAATTGTCTGTCTTTCTATTACCAGGTTCACCCTTTTCTTGATAATCTCTGGTCAATTAGCTTCTCTGTGATTTCCTTTTGAACAACACTATGCATGATAGGGCATTTTAAAATTTCTAGCAGGAGATCTGATGTCTATTTACCTGGATTTTATATCTTTTCTTGCCTCATAGAAGATTTCTGAAGAACAAATTTACCGAGTTCCAAGTCTCCTTCTCCATGGTTTCATTGTTTTTTTTCAACTGAGCAAATATTTCTGAAGAGGATAAGTTCTTCTTATTCCAGGAGTTTTCGGGATTGTTGGGATTTATTCTTTCATTTGAATTATGAATAATTTCTCTCCAGCTTATCTTATTTACAGGCAGTCTAAGAGATAATAATGCCAGGAAAACTCAGAAAGTAGGTAGTGAATGTTACCAACAGTGAGAACAACTACAGCAAAGAGGTATACCATGAGTTGCTTTTGTTTACTAAGAGTATTAGTTATTGTTCTCGAATTTTAGAGTCCAAAAGCATCACTGGAATCAAGTATCTCCCATTAGTTTCATGTATCTCTTTGACTAAATGCTGATTTTCAAGGTTTATTGCTTCTCACCCTGACAGTACTCATCTCCAGCTCACACAGGTATCTTCAGTACTTGTCTTTTCAGTTAGAAAATATCCTGTGGGAGCTAGGTGTGTTCAAGTTGTGAACGTACTCTGGTGGAATTCATTCAAAGAGATTTTCCCGTTTCTGCCTGTATTTGTTCCATAAGCATTTACTGATTTTCTGAAGTGGCAATAAAAATCCATGAGGGAGACTACCTCTACCCACCTGAAACCCACAGTTTAGTTACAGAGGCAGAGACTTGCAAACAGCTACAGCCTCATTTTATTATTTGTCCCTGACTTGATTGCTGTTTCTTTTTCACATGTAAGCACTAAATTTCCCTATTCAATCTCAAACATGTTATCTTGTGTTTAGTAATAACCGTTTTCAATCCTTTTCTTCTCTTGCCCACCCTGACTGTGAAGGCTGAAAAGCCAGAGACTAACTTTCCTATTCTTGCTTGCCAATGAGCTATAAAGAAATTATTCTAAGGCTTCAGGAAAGGTTTAAATCTTCTGATAAAAGAATCAAGATACATGAGGAGAAAGCCCTGCCTTGGTTTCATTTCTATTACTTCCTGTCTTTGGATGCTTCTCTGGTATTGTAATACTTGAAAGTGAGGCAGCCATCTTGCAACCATGAAGCAACCAGCCAAAGGATCAAATCCCATATGCTAAGTATGGTCCAACAGAAGACTAGAAGGAACCTAAGTGACATGGGTGACATGGGTGAGCCACCAAACCAATCTGACATTTTTCTACCTCCAGAGGTTTATGGCACTCTAGTGTGTTATCAGTTTTTCTGTGGATATTGCTGTTGTGTGCTACCAAAGAAATTCCTCATTTTTAAATCTGGAATGAATAAAATATCGTATATTAATACTTGAGCCTTGATTAGCTTAATTTCTTGGGCCTTACAAGGCTTGAGTATAACGGATACATTTTAATTGAGTTTAGGGGGTGAAACATGAAAGAGACAAAATAATTTGTGAATACCACAATGAGAGAAGGATGTTGGGTACCAGGGAAGAAATAAAGCAGAGTAGATGTTTATCTACTTTTACTGAAGCTCTGTAGTTGCATTTTTTTTTTATTTTTATTTATTTATTTCTCTCCCCTTCCCCTCCACCCTCCCCGCCCCGGTTGTCTGTTCTCTGTGTCTATTTGCTGCGTCTTCTTCGTCCGCCTCTGTTGTTGTCAGCGGCATGGGAATCTGTGTTTCTTTTTGTTGTGTCATCTTGTGTCAGCTCTCTGTGTGGGCAGCGCCATTCTTAGGCAGGCTGCACTTTCTTTTGCACTGGGCGGCTCTCCTTACAGGGCGCACTCCTTGCGCATGGGGCTCCCCTACGCAGGGGACACCCCTGCGTGGCAGGGCACACCCCTGCGTGGCAGGGCACTCCCTGTGCGCATCAGCACTGCGCATAGGCCAGCTCCACACGGGTCAAGGAGGCTCCCGGTTTGAACCGTGGACCTCCAATGTGGTAGACGGATGCCCTAACCACTGGGCCAAGTCCGCTTCCCTGTAGTTGCATTTTTTGGTGCTATTGCAAATCATTTTTGTTTTTTAGTTTGAAGTTCTACTTGTTCACTGCTTGTATATGTGAAAGCAACTGACATTTGCCTATTAAAAGTATATCTTGTACAAGATGCAAGAATATTACAATATTGCAATTAACAGTAATCCATAAATCGCATTAAATGTATTTTTCCCATGCATCACCATATTCTTGCCACCTTGTAATACTGATGTACATTTGTTCTAGTTCATAGAAGAAAATCCTTGCATTTGTACTATTTGTACTGTTAACCAAAATCCTTATCCACGTCTGTATTCACTATATTATTGAGTCCCTAGATTATTCTCCAGCTTTCCTTCAATTGGCATTTACATACTTATACAACCCTTTCAGCCACAATCCAATTTATAAGCCAGCTGTGTTAGTTATACTCACTATAATGTGTTACTATCAACTCTATCCATTTTGTAGCTTGCCTTATTCATTTTCTTAAGAGTATCTTTCTAAGAGCAAAAGTTTGTTTTGATGAGGCATATTTTATCAATGTTTTTTTCTTTTGTGGTTCATGATTTTTGTGTCCTAAGAACTGTTGGTCTTACCCAAGGTCAAAAAGATTTTGTCTGTGTTCTTCTAGAAATGTTATCATTGTGGCTGTTATATTTAGATCTATGATTCATTTTCAGTTAATTTTTGAGACCATATGTATGTGTGAGTCCCTTTCTGTACTCTCTAAGTTTCCTAATATACATGTAAAGTAGTTTCTGGGCTGTGAAGACTTTGGTAATGCCACACCTTTACCACTGCCTCCTTGTTTACTCTGTTCTCTGAGCTAAGTCTGTATCTCACATATGTTTCTGTCGTTGCACATACACAATGCATTGTAATTATTTGTTTACAAGTTTGTTTTCCCTAATAGCCTATGAGCTCCTTGAGGGTAAGAACTGCATTATTTTCTCATATGCTATCCCCTGGCACATAAACAGGCATCCAATAAATTTTTGTTGAAGTAAAATAAACAGAATATGGAAAATAGGTTAAAATGTTAAGTATATCATTTATATGATGGTAATTGCTGCTATTTTTACAAAATCCAAGCAACTTTTCTCACATTCATCATTAACTAATTTTGATATATAGCATCAACATCAACTTTTATTCCTGTCATCATCTTATTGACAAGTTGGTTCAGGTTTTCTTCTTAGGACTGTTCTCTAACCTCATCCTAAAAACAGGTCATCTGTTCTAAAATGCTGATTACTGTCTTAAATGCTCACATGTATTATCCCATTTGATTCCCACAACAACCCTAGAAGGCAGTTACTATTATTTTCCTCATTTTACAGCTGAGGGAACAGAGCTAGGAGCTTAAGTAGCTGTCCAGGCTTACAAGCAGCTGGCCCTTAATTTAACCACCACAGTATAATCATTGCCTTGCTTCATTCATGAAAGTTAAAGTTATGAATTAAGCTTCACCTCAATTAAATGTTGTCATTCCCAGGAGCTTGAAATAAGGCACAGAATCCTTGATGACAGTGAGGTGCTAACTTCATTTTCATAAGATTACACATGCAGTTATGTTCTCAGGAAAAGCCAATTGTACCATATCATATTTCTCAGTCAGGTAATGCCAAACATCCTTTTCCTCTTGCCTAAGATATTACAGAAACTTTTATGATATGATACTTAACCTGAAATTTCCTCTTTAGAAAAACATTCCTTTGGGCATAAAATCTATTTGTCCTTCTGGGGCCTTATTTGTAAATGCCACAGGGCCAAGCCCTTCCTTATCAGCCAATATCTCATTTATTTACTTACACTAAAACTTATTAACAGAAACTGGATGCAGGGTACGCATCTGGTAGACAGTAGAACATCTCAGGAATGATGAAGGTCTTACAATCAAAGAAAGCCTGAGTTAACCATGGATTGAACTTCAATTTTACCCAACTCTAATGCAGGTCCAGGCTCCACCCCTTTCCAATGTTGATTTTTTTCTGATAGGCATGAGTTTGAAACCAATTTTCTCTAATTTTAGGAACTGTGCTTTCTATCCTATCCCAAAACCGAGAAGATCTTGTTTATGGCTCAATATAACACCTCAATATGACACTGATTATCTTTGAGAATTTCACATCACCTTCCTTCTCTACTCACCAGTCTCTGAGATCTGGCTCTGTGGTAAAGCATTCATTTTAATCATTGTAATAGAAATAACAGGCATAACTCCTAACTTTAGATAGCATTTTTATTGTCTTCTAGTTGCCTTTTTTAATACTCACAACAGTTCTATGAAGTAAGCTCTAGTATAACTCCCATTTTACGAATGAGAATATTGAGGCTTAAAGGTAAAGTTCCTTGTGAAAGATCACATGATAGAGACAGGACACGAATCTGGCTTTGTGTGACTGAGGAGTCATCTCTGACTCCATCATAATGACTCCTGGAAGCCAAGAAAAAAAATGCTTCATTAATGGGACCAGTTTGTGAGTGAAGCAGAAGGTGATATTAATAATACCTTTTGTAACATACATTGCTGTTTACAGAATGCTATCATCCATTTTTTGGATTGGTTTGTATGAGGGATCATGATTGCTGCTGTTGTTGTTTTTTCCATGAAGTGACATTTCTGGCTTAGGAGGAACAATAGGAAAACATTGGGAATTTAGGAAATGTCTTCACCAGAGTAAAATTTTTAAATCTGATAAGATGACTTTGGGGTGAGTGACAAGATCAATTTCTTTGCAATCATTTTAATGGATTATATCTCCTTGCATTGCTTTGAAATGAATCTAATCAACTTCTTGATTAAATGATAAGAAAAGGAGCATGAAAGGAAATAATTAAATGTAATTTATTATAACCTTTTTGATTCGGGCTGTGTCAGTTTTTTAAAGAAAGATTTGTCCAGGATAGATTATCATGTACCTAGAATATTTGTATGATTCCGCCTAAAGGGTAGAGGATGATGTGGATGATCTCTAAGAAGCCTTTCTAAGATTCAAAACCAACCAATCAAGCAACCAACCAACCAAACAAACAAACAAACCAAAAAACCTTCTAAATTAAGAATATGGAAGTCCTAGGTTCTAATCCCCTGATATTCCAATATCTACCCATCCAACTTGGAACAAGAATACCTCTGAGACTCATTTTCTTCATCAATAAAAAAAGATGATAAAATCATGACTGAAGCCCTTCTACCTCTAAAATTCTTTGAGTATGACTTTATTCCCAATGTTTTTTAGTCAGATAAATTTATTTATGATGTATACCTTACCTTCATTTACTGCTGAAGAATACCATAGAATAGCCTCAGGCTCTTAAAAAATTATTGGGGACCCCAAAGAGTTTTGTTTATGTGGGTTCTGTCTACCAATATTTGCCATTTAGAAATTAAAAGAAATTTTTAAAAAAGCAGAAACTTTTAAAACACAAAAATACATAGGCACATGTTCCGTTTGCTGTCAGAGTGATGGCATCATCATATATCATATAAACTTTGGAAATCTCTACTATACAATTGGGACAAAATGAGGGTGAAAAGGCAGACAAAATCTTGGTATTATCAGGAAAATAGTTTTGACCTTGTGGACCCCCTGATTGGGATTTGGGGATCCCCAAGGATTCTTGGACCAAATTTTGAGAACGACTACCATAGAACTTTTTTGTTTAATTTCTTTATGAATGAAAACAGATTAGCATTGAGATAGTCCAGTTCATCATATTATTTAACCCCCATCAATTCCTGGTTCATTTTTAATTGTGGGTTAATATAGAAAGAGGAAAGGCTTCATTCAAGCACTATTATATAACAGTGCTACTCATTTGGTCTCCTCTTTAGGACAACAGAATCTAGACCCCATTGTTGGTTGAATTCAAGTGGTTTGAGGTACCTCTTTGTTAATGCCCAAAGGAGTCTCTTTAATACTCAAAAGATCAATTTGAAAAAAAGTGAACACACATTGTAAAATAAACCAAATATTTTGTAATGAATAATTTTGGGAAATTTAGATATAATAACTTTAAAATAGAGTGTAGAACAATTCTGATATTAACTTCCACTCACATTTTACTAAGAATGGGTGAAACTGTCAACAAAGTATATGTAAGGGAAATGTCTGTTTGGTTCATGTTAGAATTCTCTTTTCTTTTTGTCAACTGGGTTCTAAGTCATTCATTGATACTCTGCTGTGAACCATCTTCTCCCAATGCCCACTGGACTGCTCACTTCTGCATATAAAGATTTTCTACAGTTTTAGGGGATTCTCATTCTCTGTAACAGTAGTTGCTTCACATTCAAGCCTGAAGTCCAGAGTTCTCTGTAACTGTAATTTTATTGTTCTTTGTTATTTCTTAATGCTTAAATTTAGTGACCCTCACTCTCCTTCAAAATTACCTGCAGTGGATTACTGGAGAATGACTTCACTCTCTCCACTCTAATGAGATGATAGAGAGGTATGATGATTCATCTTGACTGTTTGTTGGTGATATGGGCTGTGTATGTATTCAAGAATGATATGGTTGTCTGTGGGTTCAAGCTCACCAAGTTCCCAGAAAAGCCCCTAGGCTCCGAGAAACAAAAACCTAACCATATAAGAAAACCCCCCTCACACTTCCATGCCAGAACCTCTGCTGGCCCTACCCTGTGTGTCCCTTGTATAAAAGCAACCTGAAAACTCTGCTCAGGGATTGGTTTTTGGACTCAAGTCCGATGGGCCCAACCAGCTGTAATAAACTTCCTTCCCATAAAGGTTTTGAGTCCTGGCTTTCAATACCACAATCATAGAATCCTCCTCAATGCCGCAACATTTCTGGGGGCTTGTCCAGGATCTCTGAGAAAGTCAGAGATGGTAACATTTAGTTGCCCCTCTCAGATCCCCTGCAGAGACCGGGAAGGTCCTGGTGAACACACTGCTGAGGCACTCCTGGACTCTCTTAGTCCAATATAAAGTAGTGGACTGGGGGCACTGAAAGGTCTGGAGGAGACCCTGGGAATGAAGTAGAGGAGGAACTCCATGCATTGGACAGGTAGGTCCCCTGGGGGCATAAGGAAAGCCTGACTCTGAAAGTCAGAAGGGGAGCCTGATCACTTCCTAAGAAGACCCGTGTACTCCCAAGAGGAGAGGAAACGTCTTGTCCAGGTCTGAGAAAGAAAGGACAAGATGGTGGTTGTTTGCGTGTGATTGCGAAGAACATGTGAGATGCAAAGAACCTTTGTGGGGTGAGTGTGGAGACCCAATCCATGATTCCGTAGCAACCTCATATGGTTAGCGGCAGTGGAGGAGCTCTGTAAGGGCCCTTCATCTGAGACCTGGGTTTATACCATCCTGCCATACTAAGAGGCCCTCTAAGTCCCCACAAGGGGAGCAGCCAGAGGCAGAGGAAGTGAAAGGCTTAACGTGTGTTGCACAGCCCGATACAGGGTGGGAACATGGGAAACACACAAAGTAGGTCCCCGCTAGTTTGCATGCTGAAAACCTTTACCCACGTTTTCACCTTCCTACTTCTTGCCACTGAATTTCTTTTTATAGGTTTGTGTTAGAATGCTTTGGAATGTTTTTAAAACATTTAATAAAAAAAGTAACACCATAAGTTAGCATTTGGTTTACCTTCACTAAGGTAGTAAAGGTTTTGCAGTAGTGGGAGAGGTTTCATGGGTTAGAGTCCCACTACCTCACCCCCTTTAAGGGGAAGCCTATTTGGCGGTAGTGGAAGAGGTTTCACGGGTTAAGAGTCCCAATTCCATGCTCCCTTTAAGGGATGTCTGCTGTCTTTTCATGCCTTTAGTTTGGCTGTTCCCTCTCTCTCTCTTTCTGCTGCCATGGGCAATGAGGCATCGGTACCCCAGTGCTTCCCGTTAGGATACATCCTGAAAAATTGGTATAAATTTGGGGAATCTTGGTTACAGAAAAATAAATTAATTAATTTTTGTAATGAAGCTGAGTCTAGATATAGATTAGGTGACAGAAAAATTTGGCCAGAAATGGGTCTTTGAATTTTAATACTATATTGCAATTAAACTTGTTTGGTAAACAGCAAAAAAAAAAAAAAGGCAAAATGTTTTGTATGTTCAAAAATCTTCGTTGAGTTGTAGAAAGATAAAGAAGCCAAAAAGTTGTGAGTTAATGCTGTGTGAGTCCCCTTTAGCCCCACTCAAAGATCTTAAAAGCAGTGAAAATAAAATTGTGAAATAATGGAAAGCTTGGAAATAACCATACCACAAGAGTAAGAATTATGAATCAAATTAGCAAACTTTGCTTCTGTTGCTGTATTTTAACTCTTTTGTGTGTTTGTTCAGCATATATTTTCATACCTCCAGATGTTAATATTAAATTATGTGAAGTGGTGAACTCTAGTCAAACTAGGACTCTGGGATGCCAGATCAGTAGACTAAAAAAGTGCTTCTTTATTCTCCCTAAAGTAATGGGTGCGGCATCTAGCATACCAGCAAATTCTGCATAGGAGTCTCTTCTCAGGAGTTAGGAAATTTTACCTATTGCTGGTCGACATGGCCACAGTATAGCCAAAAACAGCCTCTGTATAAAATGCTGAATTCCAGTTAAACCAGTGTAAGAAAAAAGGATACATAAATCTGAGGCCCAGAAACTTTATGTCATGTTTCCTTAAAGAAATGAGGAAATATACCTCAAAATTCTCAGTTTAAACTCAGTTGTGCCTATAAAAGTTGTGAAGAGTGATCAAGACAAAGAGAGGTCATATGCCATCAATTAAGATAAAAAGTTCCTAAAAATGCTAATCTCTCTTCTGTTTTAATCTGTACGTAACTCTGTGTTCAACTTTGAAATCTGCATTTAACTTTGTCAGTTTGCTTATGCCTAGGAAATCAGATTTGGGGTTCACGTGTTAGAATTGGATAACTGTGAAAGCTAACCTAAAAATGAATCTTTAAATGTCAATACTGCATTGCTAGGGGATTTAATGCACAAATCACAAGTAGAATTTATTTAATTGCTGGAAAAGCAGAGAAACTTCACTAAGTTGTTAGTAATAAAATTCTTATGGCTTCGTTAATAAAAGTACCCAATTCACCTTAAGGTAAAAACTTACTAAAAACTGCAACTAAATTCTAAACTGACCTTACCTTCATTTATGGTCACTTCAAGCCCAGCCTAACCCCTTGACTTTGCTTATGGTTATTTCAAAGTTAAGATTATTTATAGATGCCTTTATATTATAAAATAGCAGAGAGATAATAACTAAAATTATATTTGGGTAAATTTAGCCTAACAGCTTCTGTCCCTATGGCTCAGGGGAAAGCAAACTTGAGACATCCCTGTCTCCTGTTCCACTGGTCCCTGAGGCTTTAATAGCCTCAGTGAATATACATGTAACTAGTCTTGCTCATCCAAAGTCTGCTAAAGTCTAGGTAAAATATAAGGTTTAAGACAAAAGAAAATAGTATGAAAGCATTGGAGACATTTTAGTTATAAGCCATTAATTAAGAAACAAAATTCTTGTGCAAAACTACATGGTCATAGTGCAAATTAAAGGAAAGACTTCAACACTCTCAAGCAAGCCCCTGTGGAAGCACCAAGCCTTGGGCTCCCAGACCTCAGCAAACCATCCTACTTCCCTTGATATGAAGCCCCAAAGGGGGGAACTGTGAACCCCTAGTCTTGGGAAGCCCACAAAGGAAAGCCTTCAAGGAAATCTTTCAAATGTTGTTTTACAGTTAAATGTAAACTAATGAAAGTTTTAAGCAACTAAGTTGTGTTTCTGTGTCAAACTATTCATGTCTGCCTACTTGCTCAGTGTATATCTTCATATATCAGGATGATAATATCAAATTAACAAATAATTCTTAAAAGAGCTGTATTCAAATTGTTAAAATTTAAATACACAGTTATATATGTGATGACTATTCCTCAAGCTCAAATTAGGCTAAAGCAGAAAAGTCATATAGAAATCTAAATATAGCAAGTATTAAAAAAGGGAAAAGGATTTTCCTGAACTCTTTAACCTACCCAGCCCCCAGGGCCTTCTCTTTGCAAGAGCTCTGAGGGAGGGGCTAGGTGTAACAGATTAAAACTCTTCTAAACAGAAGAAATTAAGAATCAGGTTGTATTAAAAAGGAGTTTAGCTCCTGCAAAGAAATGAAAAAGCATTCTTTGTATAAACTATAACTGTTTCAATTTCTTTAGCTTGGGTATTATCTCTTTGGTTTATAAAATGCCAACTTAATAACATCGTATGTATTACATCTTTAAAATGATGAAAATTCTAAGTTCATATCTAATGAAATTAAGGTAAAGAAACGTACACCTGCCCTCTCCTATATGCATAAAGTAAAATTCATCAGTTGCTAATTGTAATCTAAAGTAAATTAACCAATCTATGTGGTTGTGGTTAATTATAAAGAGTTTGTAAGAGCATCTTCCAGACTAAAGCATTTAAATGGCTAGTTCTAAGAAGCCATTATTAACTAGAAACCTAAATTAATATTAATGGCAAAAAGTAACTTCATAGCAGTGAAACCTGTCTGGATGTCACCTCAATGTGCATATTCAAATAGTGGTAATAAAAAGTTACCTTGACTCCATTGGGAATCTTCAGTTTTTATTTTAAAAATGGAAAAAAGTAGGTTTTCCTCTACTGCTAAACTAAGAATACCTGCTAATTAATGTCTTCATGGTAAAGGTGTAAAAGTAAGCAAAGTATTAAAAAGTTAAGTTACACGTTGCATTGGAAGTGTTTAAAAAGTGTATAAACATCAAGAGATAAACTTCAGCATTGTCAAACTCTCTTGTGCTTTCAAACCAGTTCTTCAACACACTGCAGATTGCCTCTCCATTTGAGTTATTGTCTAGGTTGGTCACTGACCCCTAAAACAATAAATGTATCTACTACATCTCTGGTTGTGTTGCTGAAGTTGGTGGAAACCATGTTGCAGTTTCAAACTCCTGCAGCAGCCAACAATGGCTCAGTACAGCCAAATGTACAATGGATATCACCTCCAGACTAGCACTGTTTAATAGTGCCAAAGGGTGCTGTGCACCAGGCCAGTGCAATACTAGAAACTACTTTCCTAGCTTCTCTCTAGGGTCAACGGTGCTGCAGCTCTGTGAAGAACATACCAAGTGGAGCAATGAATACAACAGTACTGTAAGTAGAACTTAAACACAATTGGCATTATAGCTTGCTTCCATGGAGAGATAACATGTAAACTATTGCAAACCTGAAACTTAAATCTATTAATTACAGCTCAAAGAAAAACTTATACATTGAGTAGTACATTAATTAGTATTAAGTACTGTACCTATATCCTATTCTAAATATATGTCTGATAATTATGGTGATATTTCTATTAGATCATATGCAAAAAGACATTAAACATGTTCACAGTCCTGGTAAACTTCATCTTCTGAGTAGTGAATAAACACGTCTATAAGATAAAGGGATGGCAGCCTTGCCTGAAAACAGTAAGACCAACAGCCCTTTTAATTGAAAAAGCCACCAAATTAACTTAGAGTCAACCTCTCACAATCTTCACCCTACATCAGGTAAAAGATGTGCTTAAGGCCAGGGGCCACCAGTAGCTTACAGGTAACCAGTTAATTAATACCAGGCTCAATTACTAGAGATCCCCGAGGTGCAGATAAGGGTGTGTCAGCCTCTCAACCCAGCCACCCTACAAACGGTAGAGGGCCCAAGGTCAAATCCTGAGGGGCCCCTTCTCCACTCCTGCCTTGAGACTCTTAACCAAAGCTACTCAAGCAGGCCAGATTTTAAAAATGAGCCTCTTGTGAACCCAGACATTGAATGGTTCACAGATGAAAGCAGTTTTATTAAAGAAGGAATTAAAAGGACAGGCTATGCAGTGATTTCTCAATTTGAAACCATAGAGGCATTGTTGATTCATGTGCTTGTTTTTGTTTTTGCAGCCTAAAATTAAAAATGTCAAATACAATTTTAGTTCTCAGAATAAAATGTCTTGATTTTGTATTAATTCAGGTAGAAGCAGAGCCTAGTTTGAATGGTTGTAATGAGTTTACCATATTATTTACCATATTATTAAAAGATGGTGTTATATCTAATAAACTAGTGTAAAAAGAAAAAGACAAGGTGGCGGACTTGGCCCAGTGGTTAGGGCATCTGTCTACCACATGGGAGGTCCACGGTACAAACCCCAGGCCTCCTTGACCCGTGTGGAGCTGGCCCATGTGCAGTGCTGCTGCACGCAAGGAGTGCCGTGCCACTCAGGGTTGTCCCCACGTAGGAGAGCCCCACGCGCAAAGAGTGTACCCTGTAAGGAAAGCCGCCCAGCGTGAAAGAAAGTGCAGCCTGCCCAGGAATGGCGCTGCACACACGGAGAGCTGACACAATATGACGCAACAAAAAGAGACACAGATTCCTGTGCCACTGACAACAACAGAAGCAGACAAAGAAGATGTAGCAAATAGACACAGAGAACAGACAACGGGGGGGGGGGGGAGGGGAGAGAAATAAATAAATAACTAAATCTTTAAAAAAAAAGAAAAAGACAAAATCTTAAATTGCATAATACTTTTTTTTTTTAGAAGGATTAAAAGGTTAAATTTCATTCTCTTTCAGTTAAATCTAGAGAGGAGTCCCTAAGTCTCTGATTTATTCTTATTGCTTAAAGTGTGGGTATGTCATTTACCCATTCTTCTGGTCACTATGTAATAAAATGGGTAGTACTGTTAACTACCTCATGGATGTGTTGAGGCATATTAAGTTAAATTTTGTGAAATGTTTGCTCAGTCTCATTAAAAGCTCAAGAATTTGGACCTACTTAGTGTACCACAAATATAATATGCAGCATCTTATTTATACTAGGGTTTGATAATTCTTAACTAGAAAACAAAGATTAAGTACCTCTGTTTGGATCTGAGCAGGCAACACTCTTGCACGTCTTTGTGTGGCTCTTATTTTAATAAAAAATAAATTAATAAACAACTATTTAATTTTTCAAGTATTTTACATGACTATATTGTAGTAAATGCTACTTTAGTTATGGTACTAAAGTAAAAATAAGATTGTTTTTTGAAAAAAATTTCCATTAAATTTGAGAGTAGAGCCACAGTTTAAGTACCTCAGGCTAATCAATGTTAATTTCTTGTAATAAATTTAAAGCTTCAACAGTAAAGGTAGACTAACAAAAGGCCAAGAATTCCTGATCTTAAATCATAGTAGTTAATTCTTAGACGTTTCCTTTTTAAAATTTTATTGAAGTCTTGTAATGTAAACATGTTTTTCTGTTTTATTTCTCTCCTGAAATTTTAATTAACTACTAGAAATCCTTAACCAATTGCAATAGCTTGTAAAAAAAAGAAAAGTGCCAGTTCACCAGAAGGACCTGACAAGATGTGTGAGTGCCAGTCACTGGATGACCTGAAATACCTCTCCAAAAAAAAAGCTAAGTAGTGTCTATGTCAAAGTCAGTTGTTCCCTGTAACTCTAGCCCAAATGCCTATTGCCAGCTTTGGAAAAATTCCGCCTTTGCAGGCACCTGGCCTATTCTACTTCTGTGGTCCAGTATTCCCTTAGTGGGACCATATATTCTCAAAATTCTAATCAAGTTTATTTCTTCCAGAATCAACATCTTGTTAACCATATGGAAACTTCATCCAGCTTCACCCAGAATGCCAGATTTGTCTTCCTCCAACCAAGATAGAATAGCAAGAGAGTTTTACACCTTGTCAGGTAGAGCCTACTGTTCCTATTCAGCAGGAAGTAGCTACAGAAAAGAACGATTATCTCCCTTCAGCACCCCTTTAGATTAAAGGTGTAAACTCTCTGAGGGGGAAATAAAGCAGGCTAGTAAAATAGGGAATCAATAGACAGATCTGGAACCTGACAAGAAGTCCACACAGACATCAAAAACCCCAAGATGACTGCTGGATGACTCTCCCCAAAATTCTGCCACTCAGAAAAAGACTTCCTCCGGAAGCCCCAAGGACTTTATCATTCCCCAATATATTCCCCAAGGTATTATATTCCCCAAGGACTTTATCATTGGGTCCTCATGGAAGATTGATAGGAAAAACAATCAGTCAAAGCAGTGAGCAGCTGGTACTCCTTCCATGCTCTCATCATACTTCCCTGCTTCCTCCCCTTAGTAGTAGCTATGGTATGCACGTTGATAAATAATGCGGTAAAAGCACAAACAGCCACCCACCACATGGCCCTGTATATATACCAGCCAGTCCAAGAGGACTCTGACAATAGTGATGCCAAAACTTAACGAATTTAAGCATGCATCAAAGAGGGGGATAATATGGACTGTGTGTGTATTCAAGCTCACCAAGTTCCTGGAAACCCCTAGGCTCCAAGAAATCGAAACCTAACTGTACAAGAAAAACCCCCTTACACTTTCACGCCAAAACCTCTCCTGGCCCCACCCCACATTTCTCTTGTATAAAGTCAACCTGAGAAACCTGCTCAGGGCTCAGTTTTTGGACTCAAGTCCACCGGGCCCAGCCAGCTGTAATAAACTTCCTTCCCACGAAGGTTTTGAATTCTGGCTTTCCACACTGGAAGAGAACAAACTGAGGTTGAAATTCCCTGATAAAAAGTTTTCCCCTAAGATCTGAGTTACTGAGTGTGTTAATTTCATTGTCATATTATTATCCCTTTTTATCAGATGTTCTTGGTACCCCACCCATAACACCTCAACAGTTGCTGATTATATGCATGAATGACTCTGCTTGAGGCTTTTCTCTGACCACAGGTGTATGCTTTGGAGTACAGGGGCAGGCCAAAAGGAAAAAATTCCAGGAACTTAAAGTCTCCCAGAACAGCTCAACCAAAATGCCCCAAGTTGCCCCTATTCTTCCCTCTCCCTCCTCTAAGAACCTCTGGTGGCCATTGCCTTTATATCAATGATACAAATTCTTCCATTGCTAGAATAATAATGAGTCTACTTTATTCAATAGTTGCTTTCCCCTCTTACGTTTGTTCATTCTTCAATCTTGAGGATTTTGGGTTAGTGATGCCCATCCTGCCTCCTAATGAGAGGGGGCTTAGATCCCATGGGGCTGATGGATGGAACTGTCTTGCTTGCAGTTGTAGATACTCTCTGTTTTTTGGAGGGATGGGTGTTGTCCATCATCATCCTTTTGTTAGTTGTCCTGGTAAGTCCAATGAAATGGAGAGTAGGTGTTGCAACCCTGCTGAGATTCAGGGCCCAACTGGCATTTGAACAGACTGAAGATTTAAGTCTCTGGGACATATATTGAACAAGTATAGTGTTAATTACAGGTTGAAATAAAAGTGGTAGAAGAGCCATGTGTAGTGAAATTATAAATAAGTCTAACTCATTGTTATTATTTTCTTATTATTTTTATTTGTTTATTGTTTGGCTTTGTTTTGGAGGAGGTTTTATATCACAGAAGGGTCACAACTGTGACAGGGGAGGATCACTGGTGCAAGGTGTCAGTGATGGGGGATGTGTGGGGAGGGATGCACCTGGGGCATGCCTCTATGGCATATCAATATGTTCAAGTGGTCCTGGGGCATTGTCTCGGTGGGTGCAGACCCACGCAATAACCAAAAAATATTGAATTCCTATCCTGGGAAGTCCTGCTACATTTTCTAATAGAATGGCAAGAATTCTCTGAGTACATGAGCAGTGCCTAGAGAAGGAAGGCAGACCATTATGCTAATCCCTTGATAGTGATGATTGTACTTATGAACCTTTTCTTGTGAAATTGAAACTTAGCCTAGTATTGTATGTTGCCTAAGAGTTACCTCCTGAAAGTCTCCTTGTTGCTCAAATGTGACCTTTCTATAATCATATAAATGCACTACCTTCCCCCGGTGATGGACATGACTCATGGGGAGGAACCTCCCCAGCACTGAGGGATTATAATCAAACACTGATGTGATGAATTTGGAAAGTGTTAAGATTTAATCCAGGGTTGGCCACTCTTACCAGAAACAGCAGTGTCAGCCAGTGCTGACTGTCAGTGGTGTCCTGGTAAATGCTTAACTATCAGTTCTCCAGGAAAGAAGTCCTTATTTATAGCTTTTGCTGATTATCATGGTATGCATTCTCCCACCATGGCTGATTTCAAGCAACCAATATGATATTAATGAATAGTGCAGATAACAAGGAGCAGAGTTTGGGTCATAAGGGGCAACAAAAATGATCTGTTTCTCCAGGTGCAGTGTTAATGATGAGATATGTCTTGGGGGTGGAGGATCCATTAGGAAAAAGTTTGAATCAGAAAAAAATGTGGTAATGCCTTATTAGGTTGATTTCCCTCTCCCTTCCATCCATGAACAAATATTGATTGCTTTTCAAATACCTGGAATAAGATACTTGGAATTAGGTACTTGGAATCAACTTTGAACAAAACAGACAGTTTTGGTCCTCATCCAGTTTGCATACTCGTGTGAATAAAGATGTTAAACAACTAACCATAAGTATAATGAATATTACAAAAGGGGAAGTACAGTGTGCTTACTCAGTGTGTCTACAGAGAGACCTAACCTAGTCTGCAACTTCAGAGAAGGAAGATTCTGGGCAGAGAAAACAGATCCGGGAGTCAAAAGGACTGATTTGCAGAGGCAGATTAGGGGCATGAAAACAGTACTGTCAGTTTAAGAAGATAGTAAAAATTAAAAGAACTCTCAAAGAGACAGATTACTGTATAAGATTGTAAGGGATATTTAATTTGTTATTTGAGATGGGGTAGGTTTGGGGAGTGAGAGATAGGAAGCCATTGAAAGGTTTTAACTAGGGAAGTTATGCTTTCATTTATGTTTTATAAATGATAACCATAATTATGAAGTAGAAAAGGAACCGAGCTGGGGTAAACCAGGAGAGTTAGCCTGGTATCATAAGGGTCTCACAAATATCTGGTAGGTGAAAACTTCAATAATTGCATAATACTCCAGTGACTTCCTTAGCAATCTGATAGTTCATATAATATAAATATTACTTATGATATTTTTATTTTATTTAAACCTGTTAAACTAATTTATAGTCTTCATATTACCCTCGTAGGTGCACAGCTCTAAACCCTTTACCTTAAAACATAATAATAGCAGTAAAAAACTGGACACTGTTCTAAATACAAATATTAACTCATTTAATATGCACAACCCTATGATGTGGGATCTATAGTCGTCCTTATTTTAATAAGAAACTAAGAAGTTAACTGGTTTGCCCAAGGCACACAGGTAATAAGTGGTAGAGCTAGGATTCAAATCCAGACCTTCTCACTCCAGTGTCTGAGTATTGCACAAGGTGTCATAATTACTTTCTGTAGCTTATCATCTAGGTAGAAAACTAATTGTAATGAGGTCAAGACTTCTATTCCCTTATCAAAAGTAAATTCTCTTCAGCTATGTGATTTGTCAGCTTGACTATACATTTTTTATGACTTTGTTACTAACTTGGAATAATTGAGCTCCGTATTTAAGCAGAATCCAAAAGGTATAGGAGCTTTTACTTTTAATTTTCCCTCTCTAGGATATGGTGTGGGGGCATCTTCAGGATTTGGAGTTGTCCTGGGTGGTGCTGTAGGGATAGATGCTGGATGTTGTGTGTCCTGCTGTGGCCCACTGGGTGGACTGGGGGAGAGTGTGGACTGTAATGTGGACCACTGTCAATGTGGTGCAGCAGTGCTCCAGAATGTGTTCACCAGGTACAGTGCATGTGCCGTGATGATGGAAGAGGTTGTTGATGTGGGAGGGGTGGGGTGGGTGGGGTGGGGGGTATATGGGGACCTCATATTTTTTGAATGTTTAAAAGAAAATAAAGAAGAAAAATAAAAAATAAAAAAGAGAAAAAAATATTTCCCTCTCTAGTTTATTTAATGTTCTAAATGCTTCACAAATATTAACTCATAAGAACCCTAAGAGATATATACTGTCATTATCTCCATTTTACTGGTGAAGAAAATAAGGCACGGAGGGATTAAATAATAAAGCCATGGTCATGCAGCTAATAGGCTAATTGGAATTCAAACTAAGGTAATTTGATTAGAGGCCATGCTTTTAATTTCTAGGCCACACTTTCTCTCTCTCTTTTTAAAAGATATATTTATTTCTCCCCATCACCCTTGTTGTCTACTCTCTGTGTCCATTCACTGTGTGTTCTTCTGTGTCTGCTTGTCTTCTCTTTAGGCAGCACTGGGAACTGATCCTGGGACCTTCTGGAGTGTGAGTGAGGTGCTCAATCTCTTGTGCCACCTCAGCGCTCTGGTCTGCTGTATCTCTTATTGTCTCTCCTCTGTGTCTCTTTTTGTTGCATTATCTTGCTGCACCAACTCTCTGCTAGGGCCAGCTCACTGCACGGGCCAGCACTCCTGCATGGCCCAGCAGGAGGCCTGGGGAATCAAACCCTGGACTTTCCATATGGTAGATGGGAGCCCAATTGCTGAGCCATGCCTGCTTCCCTGCAATCTCTTTCTTAACCAATAACAGCTTGGCTTAGTCCCGAACAATACTAGTTTGTTGAATGATGGAAATGGGTGTTTTACATTTGTAGATTAAATATTTTATATTCTTATAATCTTCCCCGATAGTATGATTTAGTACTTATGCACAGTAATGTATTCTAAAATTTTCACATAAGCTATTTAGAGGTTAGCCTAAAGTTTTTATTTTTTGTTATTTTTAATTTTTTTCAAAGATTTATTTATTTATTTAATTCCCCACCCTCCCCCGGTTGTCTGTTCTCTGTTCTCTGTGTCTATTTGCTGCCTCTTGTTTCTTTGTCCGCTTCTGTTGTCATCACCGGCACGGGAAGTGTGGGTGGCGCCATTCCTGGGCAGGCTGCACTTTCTTTCGCGCTGGGCGGCTCTCCTTACAGGGTGCACTCCTTGTGCGTGGGGCTCCCCTACGCGGGGGACATCCCTGCGTGGCAGGGCACTCCTTGCGCGCATCAGCACTGCGCATGGGCCAGCTCCACACGGGTCAAGGAGGCCCGGGGTTTGAACCGCGGACCTCCCATGTGGTAGATGGACGCCCTAGCCACTGGGCCAAGTCCATTTCCCTAAAGTTTTTAAAACTTCCCATAGACCCCAAAATGGAAGAGCTGTCCATCATAGGTGCTCAATAAATAGCTTTTTGATAGATTTTTTGATTTCCATGTTAGAACTGATATACTAAAGCCCTGTCTAATTTTAGGTTCTAATACGTGAACAGCAACAACAACAAAAATCCCTATATTCCATCATTAGATATCTCTAAATATGGACTGCAATATCAGGTCTATTAAAATTCTTCTCACATCAAGTATGTGGACTAGAAAAGAGAAATAATCTTTAAAATTTTTGTATTTAAACTTTAAAAGGAGCTGTAATGGATTTTAATTATGTAAAAATACTTATCATCATTATCCATCAAATTAGCTCTTCATCATTACTATTTCTCGAACAAACACTTAAAATAAGTGCAAATCTGCACCTTGCAATTCTGTGTCTTGATGGACCCAGGTAATAAAAATATCACTTTAGTTGTAATATTTCTGGTTTCAGAACATATTATAGTACATGAGCTCTTCTGATCTTTTATGAATTTCAGTACTGCTTTCACTTCCTCAATATTGTCTTTCCTATCTTAAACTGAAGCTCCAGGCATTGCTACAATAACCAGAGGACAGGAGGTGGAGTTGCAGAGTAAATATCACAGGTTGAGCGTCACTTCAGTAAAATGCAGCCTTGTCTAGGGCTCATAAAGGATAGCATGACTCACAGTAAACTTTGTTTTTTACAAGTGACTAATGTCTCACAGATGTGTGATTGTTTAGTGATTACAATGACAAATAATGCCTTTGCCCCTGTTCTTGGCTTTAATCCATTCCTTTCCTTTCCCTTCTTCTCTTGACCTTGATAATATCAGCTTGACCAATTGTCACTACCCTAAAATGTAAAATGGTCTCCTTGCCGACTTTTTTTTTCTTGTGGGGATTGTTGTTGAACTATCCACTGGAAAACATGAGCATCTTGAGTTCAAGGATCATTCACATCTCTTAGGAAAAGACAAACCCACTGTACCAACACCTCTTGGGTCATTTAATTATTTAGCAGACATTACTGAAGTCCCGATGAATTCTTGGCATGCAGCTGGACATTGGATATTCAAAGATGAATAACATGTTAGCCTGATCTTTGTAACATACCATGATAAAAAACATCTTTTGTAGTATGTGAAACCAGAGTGAAAAGTTCTTGAAATTGATACATGGGTATGTTTTACTATTCAGCTATTTTTCCTGAATAAATTGAAGAGTAAGGAGTATGAAAATTAATACTTATTAAATGATATAAAATTGATGCTTTGCATTCATTTTCTCACTCAATTCTTCACCAATTTTTAAGGAAAGTTATAAATGTACAAATTTTACAGATGAGGAAACAGGATCAGAAAGGTTAAATAATTTGTTTAATGTCACAAGAGTTTTCAGAGCTGGAGTAGGACACAGATGTGTCTCACCTCAATGTCTGTGCTCTTAGGACTATACTACTACATATGCTGCCTTGTAGATCTCCATCATTCCAGTTTTGTTTTTCATACTGAAAAAGGAACCCTTAATGAAGAAAGAAAACAAAAAACAAGGAAACAAAAGACCAACCAAATAGATTGGAGCAGCAACTGGGCTGAAAAAGATATGGAAAGTTAGACTAATGGAAAAAATGTTATCTTGTACCATGGCTTAACATACAACATCTTGTGCAACTACTGTGTGCTAGAATGTGAAAAGGGAAAATGCATAGGCTCTAAAAGTTGAAATATTGGATTATTAATGGCCATCAGATACTTTTAAAATTAGGATGGTTTGCATCATCTGCCATTTCATGGCAGAGAGTCAGCCAATTATTTCAAACAGTTCCAGTGGCAGGGAATGCATATAATATTTGCGATAGTCCTTGTCATTTTTTAACTACTATTATGGTGAGAAGTGTCACTCTTCTAATGAGCCCACACCTAGTATCTGTGATTTCTACTCATGGATCCTATTTCTGTCCCTGAAGCAACATGGAATCCAGTAATTGAGTAAATACTTTCTAGCCATGTCCTATGTGTGAATTACAGTGGATTATTTTCCTGCCAGGGAAAATATCTGCTGGATGTCTGGACTTGAAATATTCTGTTTCCTCAGATAGTTTTTTCTTATTATGTCTTGTGACCTTGTTTAATGTCTGTAGTCCCCTGATATGCTTTTAGTGTGCTATCAGGAATCAGGTTTCTGAGCCTGGGCTGAAGGTGGAATCCTGGAAATATTTTTTACCAGGGCCATGACTTATACTCTGGGAGATCTCTCAGTGGGCAAGTTATTGGGATTCTGGTGAGAATTCACCGTTCTAACTTTGCTATATGGGATATGAACATCTCTGTAGTATTTTTCCACGTGCTGATTCAGTTAAACCAGAATGTTATGAGAACAAGTAAGAGAGCAGCTAGCTAATCAAAGCATGGTGAGAAAAGGTTTCCAGAGTCAGAAGCTATGAGAATGAATTTTTTTAAAGGTTTTTAAAATAACACTTTTTTTTCAAACTTTTAATTGTGTATTATAGAAAACTGAAAAACACAAGAAGGAAAGAATATGAAAGTCATCCAGAATCACAAGCAGTTTAATTTGACATAACTTTTTAGGTCCTGTGTGTGTATACACACAACTGAGCACATATTTTTATCTGGTCAAGATTATAGAGAATATACCATTCTTTTTCATCCATCATGAATATTTACCAATTCAAAGCCCCAAACCAAAGCCATGAGGTATTGTGATAACCAAGAATACATGAAACCATCTCAGCCAGGGGAAAATACGTATTCCTGCCTTTCTTGGGGACAAACCTTTCCTAAGACAAAAATGGCAAGAGGCTTCTATAGATATTGGCAGAGTTACAAATACTGTGCTTCCTTAATAATGCTCGATTTAAAATGAGACATAAAGCAGTAGACTACAATAAATATAATGCTTCTAAGAGAATTCATTATCAGATCTATATTGACTTATTAGCAGGAACGTATGTTTCTACTGAATTATTTAACAATATTTTCCTGTAGTATAGCCAAGAGATGCATAGACACATCAGTAGTTGGCATCAGAATGGAAATATGAACACATCTACATATACCCCTTCCCTTGCACCTCCTTCTGCCCCTCTGCAGCCAATTTAATGAGCAAGTCCAGGTGCACACTGCTCAAAGGTGGTTTAACAATTCCACGTCAAAATGCTTCTTTTCTATTAATTTAACAAAAAGATATTTATAAATTCATTAACCCATTAGCTCTATTTTTTAATCATACATTGTCACCTTAAGATACCCAAAAAGCTTAGATGTGAAGTAAAGAATGAACCATATCCACAATCGACCCAGGTATTTTACCGAAAAATGCATATATAGAACTATGGTTATAATCTACAGCTGTCTTCTAGATATAGAGGTACCACTAAGGAGCCCTTCCCTTTTGCCCTTCCTCTTCTCCCTTGTCCACCATTTCAGTGACTAAGTACAGGTCTCCGTCCAGCTCCAAGAGGTGGATGGACAGAGGTGCCCCCCCCCCCGAAGACAGTCCATCCTAAAACCAACACAAGAACCTTTATATAGGGATTATTTTACTACCTCTATTTTTTACATACTGTGGACACGGCAATAATAAAAATGCCTATAGGGAACAATGGTCAGGCTATCTGAACTTGACTCACAACTCACAGGCAAAGAACCCTTCCCTGTGTACTTCCTTCCCTGCCCCCACCATCACCCCATCAGTATCCTGCTCCAAGACATCTAGTTTAACAACCCCATTCCCCAAATACAACAATTTCTATGCACTAACAGAAAATGTATTTAAATTATTATTTTACACTACTTTAACATATGTTGTATACTTCTAAACATCTAGAAAAAGTGGATGTTTCAAATAAGGACTTAAGTTTGTTCACAATACATACAGTTGCATTGAATAAACCACACATGTAACAAAGGATATAACTTGAAAGTGTCTTCCAAATAGGAACATTCTGACCTAGAATCCTTTCCCTTCTGACCTCTATCAACTCAGTGGTTACATCTGCAGTGCTTCGAGGGGATTTTTTTTCAATCGATTTTGCTTCCACAAATAAAATTCTATGATTTTCAACAAAGTCTTCCCTAGGAATTTTAACACAAAATGTACAAAATTTATTATTTTGCTAACTCTACTTCTGTCATACACTGGCAATCACTTTAACATCTAGAAAGACTATGTGATATAAAATTAGTACTCGTTTGTCCATTATATACGCTATATACACAGCAAAGTAAAACTAAATGCACAGAACGTATATGATGATGGTTTATCTTGTCTAACTATAGACTTACTGGCTTAGAGCCCTTGGCACTTCCTTCTCCCTCCGCCCTGAAACAGTATAATCATAACATGTATTGCTCTGGAGCAATTTTCCTATAGTATAGCCATTTGGATCATTTCCAAAAGATCTTTCATATGAGCTTTAACAAAATGATATCTACAATATGTGTTATTTCACTACCTCTACTTTCAACATACTTTGTACACTTCTAAATTCTAGATGTTTCAAGTAAGGACTTAAATTTGTCCACTATATACACAGTACTTACACATGTAACAATGGTTATATTTGGAAGTGTCTTCTAAATAGACATTCTGGTCTAGAACCCTCTATTTCTCCCAATCCCTTCTCTCCACTACAACCCCAGTAGATGACTTACAGGCACATGTGTCACTTAGATGTGGTTTTACAATTTCGTTTCTAAAAGCCCTTTTCAGGAGGCAGTCTTCAATGAATTTTAGCACAAAGTGTACAAAATGTGTTACCTTCTAACTCTACTTTTGTCATATGTTGGCAACCTCTTTAATATCTAGAGAATAGATATTATAAAATCAAGACTCATTTGTCTAGTGTATGCACAATATATACAATAAAGTTAAATGAATGCACATAATATAAAGGGCAATGGATGATCAGAAATTTTCTAGTACACACTAGCAAACACCTTTTGCACCTTCTTCCTTCCCACCTCCCTCAAACCAACAATGAAAGTACAGTTCCATTTCCAAAGACAGTTATTTCCCACCAACTTTTAAAAAGCTATTTACAGTGTTGCTCTACTACCTCTATTTTTTAAAGATTTATTTATTTATCCCCTCCTTGTGGCTTGTTTTTTGCTGTCTGTTCTCTGTGTCCATTCGCTGTGCGTTTCTGTGTCTGCTTGTCTCCCTTTTTGCATCATCTTTCTGTGTCAGCTCTCCGCAGCACACGGGTCAGCTTGCCTTCACAAGGAGGCCCTGGGACACAAACTCAGGGCCTCCCATATGGTAGATGGGAGCCCAACTGATTGAGCCACAGCCACTTCCCTTGTACCTCTATTTTTAAGCACATCAAGCACTTCTAAAATATTTAGAAAGGCTAGATATTTCAAATAAGAACTTACTGGTCCACTACAAACCTAGTATTGTTAAATAAAATTGCACACACATGACAAAGTTATAATCTGAGGTATTTCCTAAACACGACCATCTTGGCCTGGAATGATTCCCTCCTCATGTCCTCTTCTCCACCACCAATTCAGTGGACAAATTCAGTCAAGTGTCATTCTTAGAGGTGGTTGAACAAAATCATACCAAAAGTCATTTACAGAAGAAAAACTTTCCAATGCATTTCAACACAAAGTATATGAAGCATGCTAATTTTACTAACTCTCCTTTGTCATATACTCTCAAACTCTTTAACATCTAGATGTTGCAAAATTAGGGCCCATTATATACACTATACATAAACCAAAAAAAAAGGACAGAACATACAGAAAAAGTTTTGTTTGAAATTGTCCAAGTATAGTCATACTAGCATCTTACCTTTTGCAATTGCTTCCCTCCCACCTCCTTCAAACCAACGAATAAGTATATAGACAGTAGTATGCTGCACACAGAGAAGGTTTAAAAATCACATTTCCAAAAGACAGTATTCCCTATGAAATTGAACAAAATGATATTTAAAAAGTAATATTTTACCACTACTTTTAACATATGTCAGGCACTTATAAACAGCTAGGCAGACTAGATGTTTCAAATAAGGACTTATTTTGTCCACTATATACAGAGCAGTCTTGAATAAACTGCACACATTTAACAAGTTATAATCTGAAAGTGTCTTCTAAATATGAACATTCTGGTCTAAAACCCTTCCCTTTTACCCCTCCTCCACCATCTCTCCCTGTGGGTTATAATGCTCAAGTTTTCAGATGATCTTTCCTAGGAATTTTAACACAAAATGTATTAATTTACTAACTGCTTTTGTCATACATTGGCAACCTCTTTAACATCTGGAAGATTAGATGTTGTAAATTAGGATGTGTTTGTCCATTATATACACTAAACGAACAGCAAAGTAAAAAATCAAATGCATGAACATAGGAACAATGGTTAATCTTGTCTCATTCTAAACACACTAGCATAGAGCCCTTTGTGCTTCCTTATCCTTCCTGCCCCAAACCAGTGCACAAAATGTGAACTCTTCAGAGAGGTGGTTTGGCCACTCCAAAACCCCCCACAATATTTCATATGAATTTTAACGAAAGTACATTTACAAAATGTGTTCTTTTTTTAAAAAGATTTACTTATTTATTTCTCTCCCCTTCCCCACCCCCACCCTGGTTGTCTGTTCTCTGTGTCTATTTGCTATGTCTTCTTTGTCCACTTCTGTTGTTGTCAGCGGCATGGGAATCTGTGTTTCTTTTTGTTGCATCATCTTGTTGTGTCAGCTGTCCGTGTGTGCGGCACAATTCCTGGGCAGCCTGCACTCTCTTTCCCGCTGGGTGACTCTCCTTATGGGGTGCACTTTTTGCACGTGGGGCTCCCCTATGAGGGGGACACCCCTGCATGGCACAGCACTCCTTGCGTGCATCAGCGCTGCTCATGGGTCAGCTCCACACGGATCAAGAAGGCCCAGGGTTTGAACCGCGGACCTCCCATGTGGTAGACGGACGCCCTAACCACTGGGCCAAGTCGGCCGCCCAAAATGTGTTCTTTTACTACCTCTACTTTTAACGTATGTCAGGATCTTCAGAATATCTAGAAGAGATATTTTTAAAAAGTACTTAGTATTGTCAGATATACATAGAGAAGTGAGGAATAAAATGACATACAGAATAATGGTTACAGTATGAAAATATCTTCTAAATATGACCAGTCTGGCATAGAACCTTCTCTTCCTCTTCTCAGCCTTCTCTGCTTCATGTCCTCTAATCCACAGAACAAACGTGGATGTGTGTTGCTGCCAGTATCGCTTCCAGAGGCAGTCTAAATTCCATCTCAAAATCATTTCTAGAAGACATTTTTCTATTATTTTTTTATCAATTGATCATTACAAGACGTGTGATTTTCTAACTCTATCATATGTGAGCAACCTCTTAGCATCTAGGAAGTCTAGATGTAGCAAAAGTTTTCTTTTAAAAGGTTGGGGGAAGGTTGAGAGGAGCTTTTTAATATTATATACACAGGCCTTCTATAAATGGCCTGTAAGTCTTTCCAAAGGGTGGTGGGCACTTACTGGCCAAATGTTGCACATTATTCTACTATTTCTCTCTTCCAATATCAAGCAAGTTCTGGTAGAACAATGACTAGCTGCTTGATGGTCCACTAACCATTATCAGAACCAATTTTAAAGGAAGAGGGAGGAGGAGTTAGCGAGACATAGCTGGACACTGGAAGTGAGAACAGGGTATTTTGTAAGGAGAAGGAGCACTATGCGTGATGGCATGGAGGCATGAGAGAACACAGCATGTTTGAGTACCTGCAAAGGAGTCAGTCTGACTTCTTAAAAACTTTTTCAACTTTATTGAGATATATATTTTATGTACAATAAACTGCATACATTTAAAGTGTGTTAATTCAGTAAGTTTGGATCCATGTATATATCTGTAAAATCACAACCAGAATCAAGATACATAATATTTCTAGTTTCCTAGGGCCCTTGTAGTCCATCTCTCCTTCTACTCGTGGCACCAGGACAATAATGATTTGCTTTCTGTCTCTATGTACTGGTGTGTCTTTCCTAGAAATTTCTGTATGTGCAATCATACTGTGTGTAAAATTTTGTGTTTGTCTTCTTTGACTCAGCAAAATGATTTGGAGGTTTATTCTCATTGTTACATGTATAAGTAATTTGTTCTCTTTTATTGTTGAGTAGTATTTCATTGTATGGATATTCGACATTTTATTTATCCATTCATTTGTGATGAGCATTCGGATTGTTTCCAATTTTTTGCAATTATGTATAAAGTTGGTATGACTATTCATGTGTGGTCTTTGTGAGGGACATATATAGTTTCACTTATCTTGGAATAATATCTGAGAATAGAATGGATATTATGGTAAGTATCTAACTTTTTATGGAACTACCAAAAGTTTCTTGAAAAACTTGCAGCATTTTCCTTTCTCACCTGCAATGTGTAAGGGTTCCAGTTTTTCCACATCCTCCCCACAGATGGTATTGTTGGTCTTTTCTTATCATAATCATCCTGGCTGACCTGTACTAGTATCTCATTATAGTTTAATTTGTACTTCCCTAATGACTAAAGATGTCGAATATCTTTTCATGTGCTAATTGGCCATTTATATTTTTTCTTTTGTGAAGTGCCTGTTCAAGCCTTTTGCCCATTTTTAATTAGGTTGTCTTCTGATTATTAAGGTGTAACTGATGTTTAAATATATATATATATATATATATATATTCTGAATGCAAGTTATTTGCCAATTACTTGTATTGTGAGTATTTTCTCTGTTCTTTGACTTGCCTTTTCATTTTCTCAATGTTATTGTTAGAGAAGCAAATGGTTTTAATTTTGATAAAGTTTAATTAATTAATTTTTCTTTTATGTTTCATGCTTTTGTTGTCTATTCTAACCCAAGATCACAAAAATTTTGTCTGTTTTCTTCTAGAAGTTTGCTAGTTTTATCTTTCACACTTAATTCTGATGTATTTTTAATTTTTCGTGTATATCATATATATTACATAGATCATACATACATGATGTAGATATGATGTAGCTAAGGGTTGGGGTTTGGTTTTTCTGATATGAATATCCAATTGTGTAAGCTCCATTTGTTGAAGAGATTGTCCTTCCCCCATTGAATTACCTTTATATCTTTATTAAAACTCAGTTGACTGTATATATATGTGGGTCTATTTCTGAAACTTCAATTCTGTTCCTTTGACTTATGTGTCTATCCTTACACCAATACTAAACCAGTACTACTCCCTCGATTACTATAGATTTATAATAAATCTTAAAATCAGGTAAGTCCTCCAATTTGTTCTTCTATTAAAAATTGTTTTGTCTAGTCTAAGTAATTGATTCCCGATGACTTGAACATAAGGTGTTATATTGGAATTGCAGAAGATTAGGACTGAGAGGTAAGCAAGGGCCAGGTAACGCAGGGATGGTTGGGTTGCAAAATTTGACCTGCCAAAAACAGAGGGGTATTAAAATTGTGGACAGAAAAGTACTGTGGTAATATTTGCATTCTGGAAACCATTCTGGGGAACTAGTGGAGGATAGGTTGAGGGGGTAGCACTAAAGGCTGAAAGACTAATAATACCTAGGCTACTTCAGTAATCTAGGAAAGAGTTGAAAAGGATTTTATTTAGGACACTGTAGCTAAAATAGTGCTGTCCAATAGCACTTTCTGCAATGATCCAAATGTTCTATACCTATACCATCCTATATGGTATCTACCAGTCACCTCTTTCTGTTGAGTTCTTGAAATGTGTCTACTATGACTAAGGAACTAAATTTTAAATTTTATTTGCTTTTAATTAAATGTAAATGGCTACATGTGGCTAGTGGCTACAGGCTACTGCATTGGACAGCACAGAAGTAGAGGAAGGAATGGACTTCAGAGATGATAAGGAGAAAAAATGGAAAGGATTTCATCACTGATGGATATTGGGGGTTGGAAAAGGAAGAAAAAGAAGTTAAAGATGACACCCAGCTTTCTGTATTGTAGTCAAATGTTTAAGATCTGTATTACCACTAGAATATAAATGGAATGAGGATGGGGACTGTCTGTATTGCTCAATGTTTTATCCCCAGCATCTTACATAGTTCCTGGTATATAGCAAGTACTCTGTATTTTTGTTGAAGGATGGAAGGAAAAGAGGGAGGATAAATAATATCAATATTAAGAAGTAATTACCATATTCAATATCATAAGGGATTAATATGAGAAGGAAATACAGGAGGAAGAAGATGATAATAATATCTGATGTGTACTAAGGACTTACCACAGTGTGTAATCTACACCACATTACTTAATTCTTACAACAGTCCTATAAGTTAGACGTTACTGCCATTTTACAGATACAACATTTTAAAAACAAGAATGGTTAAGGGACCTGAACAAAGTCACTTAGCTAAGTGTCAGAGTTAGAATGAGTTCAGTTTGAGCCAAGTTGTGAGACAAATAACTTTACCTCTAAGAGAGAGGTCTGGGCTCTAGATAAAGATTTTCGAATCATCATTAAAATGGTTTCCTGAAACATGTGAATGAAAGTGTTTGCTCAAGAAGAGAGATAATAGAATGAAAACGGAGGTCTGTAGGAAGAAAATCCTTGAAAGGAGGCTGAGAAATATTGAGGAAAGATGTAAGAACAGAAGGCAGCCCTGTCCCAAAAACCAAGAGAGAAGAGGAGGGTTGAGAAAGGGGACAGAGGGGCCCACGTATCACAAGCTGAAGCAAAGTTTTAAGAGATAAGGACAGAAATGTGTTGTGGTGATTCATGGACTTAGCAACTAGAAGGTCACTGAGTCCACACAGAAACAGTTTCCTGGGCTGCTGCAGACATCAGAGTTAGATCACAGGGCACCAAGGAGTGACTAGAAGAAGATGCAATAATAGGAAGTACACACCTTTCTTCATAAGGGTAAAGAGATAAGGTGGTACCGAGAGATAAGGCTGTCGGTTTTCACTGCTGCTGCTTTAGGAAGGAAAAATTTAAACATACTTATGAGAGAGAATACCACTATAGTGGAGGGGGAGGTTGAAGTGACAGGGCTGGGGAGTGAGACCCCAAAACACTGTCTCTTCACTAATGTAACAAGGGGGGTTGCACTATCTACAGCAATGTTACTCATACTGAGGTTGGCAGACATATAGAAGTCCATGAACTGTGAGATACTGAGATGTGGTATCTACAGAAATGGAAAATAAGCATTTAAATATTTTATAGAGCCATTCAATGCTACTGAAGCTACATATTTTAAAACTTGGGCTTTGTATCTTGTATGTCCTTGTTTTACCATTGTGGATGTTTTTCTAATGATTCACTTTTATAGGGTTTAACAAAAAAATTGGTCCTCAGTGAATTGGCCTTTTTTTTTTAAAGGCCCTTCATCACAGATAGTTTGAAGAGTACTGCCCTAGAGCAGAGATATCAAAGTTGGGTACAGAAAATGATTCCTGGTGATAGAGAGATATTATATTAGAACCTCTGTATACCACACAGACACACACATACACACACAAGCATAGGGGAGAGAGAGAAAGCCAGAGCCAGAGCCAGAGAGAGAAATTAAGCCTTATTATTATTTAACATATAGAATGGCCCTGGCATGTACACACTTTGCCTGTATGCCCAATAGTTACTTCATGAACAGAAATTCTGAGGAAAAAGTAGTTGTTGCACTATAATGAGATATTACAATGATGCCTTCAATGGGTCTTTAGAATTCAAAGTGTTGCAGGTTCACAGCCCTGGTTATGTGGATTAATGCATTATCTTAACTTTTAACAACTCATTCTCATAAAATTGAAAAGTGAATGAAAAGATTCTTAAAAAGACACTATGGTTTGATGTTAATGCTAATAATAAACATACAAGTAAACAAGAAAATGGCAGAGAGGACACTAGTTCAACTGCTAGTACAGGCTCACTGTCAGTCACATTATAAGAAAATACAGTAATAAGCTAATTCAGTCTAACAAGAAGGCAGGCAGAAAGCATTCACATTGTCAAGATGTCTCTTTGACATAAAGATTTATAGCCAATATCATTAATGTCTGAAGTGTACATAAGTATGATGATAATGGTTAGTGACATTGATTAAATTGGCTATTCATAATAAAAAAGACATTTCGCAAAAAAACTAAATGTCAAGATCATGAAGACAAGCATCTATAAATTGTCAGCAATTTTAATTCATATTCCAATCCAGTACCTCAGCTAACTTCACTAAATTTAATGATAATTATTTAGAAACTTCTTTTGATATTTTTGTAGTAAAAGATAAAAAAGGCACAAAACACTGGGGAAACACTCATTCTTCCTGCCATTGTAAAAAATGGGTAAGATAATGCAAAACGTAAAGTGATTTGTTTTACTAACAAGTATTATTTTAAGCCATATACGAAACATATGCATTCAAAGAAATCTCTGAGCATCAAGTGCAGGGTTAATGCACACAAACATGTTTTATTAGCAGTGCATGATCAAAAATTTCAAGCAGTGACATCACTGAAAATGGTGGAGTAGAAAACCCCAAAACTCTGTCCCTTCACTAATGTAATAATTAAGCAGGTAAAAGCTCTCAGAATCAAGTTTTTGGGGACTCGAGAATCTAATAAAAAAACTTACAATCACAGGGATGCTTAATAAACAAAGAAGCTGCTGACATTTGGTTAGAGAACTCTTTGGAGATTAAACCTATTCACATATTGTCCCTCACTCCCCTGCTCAATTGAAGCTGTGATGACAGCAACCCACACACCAGAAGGAGCAATATGGACCTTACTCACAGAATTGTGTTTGAGTGTTTTCACCTGTCTGGTGACTCCCTATAGTGTCAGTTCAAAAGGCTTAACTTTGTTTTGTCAACCTCAGAACTTTCTCAGGGCTCAAGTGGCTTACAGAATAATAATTGTCAAAAGCACTTAAAGGAAAATATACTAGCTACAGCTGCCTGGGGCAAAGAATAACAGTTGAAGCAAGTATTTGACAGACTAAAAAGCCTGGGAGGGAGATACAGGGGGGAATAAGGGCTTTGAAAAGCTCCGGCATATACTGGGGGAATCTAGAAGGTCTTGAACATGACTGAGATGGAAGCATGCTCAAAATACCTGAGAAAACCCTAAGCTTTCATATTTGACCTTTAAACTCTGCAGAAGCAGGAAGTAAAGGATAAGGCAGAGTTTTGAATGACCTGGCTAAATGTTGGAGTGCCCCAACACAGAGCATACACTGAGAGATTATCATTATTTTTGGCTCTAGGTAATTAAGACAATCTTTGTTAAACCACCGGTGACCAGTAAACTAATGGTACAGAATACTTCAGGGGCCACACATGATGAAGAATCTAATCCTTGCAAAAAGAGATTAGAAAACTTTTTGTAGAAACAAGTACTGTAACTTACAATAGACAACAACAGCAAACCCTGGAGAAGAGAGAAAATTTGATTTTCAGAGTCGCAACATTTTGCTATTCAAAATGTTCAGTTTTGACTGAAAAATTATGAGGTGTACAAAGAAACAAGACAGTATAGCCCACTCACAGAAAAAGAAGAGAGAAATTAATAGAAACTGTCCATGGGGAAGACAGACTTTTGACTTACTAGACAAAGACTTTAAATCAGCTATATTGAATATGTTCAAAGAGGTAAAGGAATACATGGACAAAAAATTAAAGGAAACCAGGTGAGTGATGTCTCACCAAGCAGAGAATATAAATAAAGTGTTTGAAGTTATAAAACAGCACCAAATAGAAATTCTGGAAATGTAACTCTAGACTCTGTAAAGGCAAGGAAAAACAGAGGGCGCTCAGCCATTAGGCAGGCGCCTTGTTTTCAGCCCAGGAAGCTGATTTCAGATTTCTGAACTCCACAGCTGTAAGAGAATAAATTCTATTATTTAAGCCACCAAGTTTGTAGTATTTTTGTTATAGCAGCAACAGGAAACTAATAGGTGAAGAGTTAATTTTTACAAACTTTTATTAAGAGCAGAACAATACTCCAAGAAAACTGTCATTTTCAGAAAGTGAACGAAATAATAGGTTTGCTTTAATATAGTAATTGATTTCAAAGTACACACAAATTCTTTTTGAAAATCTTATGAATAAATGTATCAAAATTAAGTTAGATTTGGCAATATTTTACTACAAATTTGCATTCCTTTTAAGATTGTCTTTTTACAAACCTTTTAGAGCTTTCTATTTTCATTCAGGTTATGAACTTCACCATACTCTTTCCTATTCTGGAACAACAAGTAACTTTACTTCAGGATAGAATCATTCTCTTTTTTTCCCTTAATAAAAAAATGAATAAAAGCAAAACATAGTTCTTTCTCTTGAGCCCTAGTAGAGTCTCATTTATGTACATTAATTACAACTTTTAAGTAAAGTCACTTGTTTTCCACAGAGAAAATTAGAGACATGTAATTGTGAATTTCTGTCATTTTAGGAGACCAGCTTTGCTCATGAATCCACATAACCCGGACTTACTCAGTTAAACAAACCCATTACACAGTGTCTTGACATGACAGAAATCAACATGTTCATTGAGAAACCCAAAGATATAGCCTCTTTGTAGTATATACAAGTCAGTAAGAAAAGTATATCAATTAAATTATGCTCAGTGATCAATGTTTAAGTATTTTATCATATAAATTATATAGACATCCCTTGAACTACTAGTTAACTCAGTATAATATCAGCCTAACTTTTTAAGTTACCTAAAAATTTTGGAAATGTCCTTCAAGCTGACATACCACACAATCTCATTACTGTAGATATACAAGTTCTTTAGAAAAAGGATTCAATTTGGTTAAATGTAAATTTATGTTTTGCATAATCTTAAACTTTATATAGAAGAAATTCTAGGTCTTTTGATCAGTAAACCCATACAAGTTTAAGAAAAACATACCCAAGTAGTATAAAACTTCATGCTTGTATTATACTTGACAATAATAAATCAGAGAAGAGTTGGTTTCATAAAATCTAAAACATTAAACCTGTCTTGTTTGCCAAGGATATATATGAATGATGTGAATTGGAATTCTTAAAATGTTTTTGAGTTGGTTTCTGGGCGAATATATATTGTTTAAATCTAGCTCATTTGAAGTATCTTAATTCAATTTCCTTATTTTGAGGGAATTTTAGGAATATTCCATTTACATAAGCAATATTTATCTAGGTATACCAATGAGAACAGTCTCCCTTAATTCTTGAGATTTTGTAATCTAATATATTAATGCCATCTGGAGGTAAGACCAATCATACACTCCCACAATCTGAGGTGAAGGTGTTTCTGAATTACAGACACAGACATACAGGCACAGCTAAATAGAGCATATAGCTTGAATTCTACAACAGTAAACACAGAAGCAGACAAAGTCCCAACTCCAGACATCAAATAGTTCTCCTCTCAGAGGGCCAGAAATTCTTGATGGATTTGAACTAAAAAATAAACAAATGAAATGACTGATAAACCAGGTTCTCTGTTGTCTCTCATCCACCAGAGACTAGATTTCTCCCAAACATTATTCCATGTGGAGAGCTCTCCAAATGGACACATCATAAAATCAAATTCCCAACCATTACTGTCAACAAAGGAAGAGATCTAACTAGCTGTAAATGAACCAATAAAATAGCAGCGCAACAAAAACCCCACAAAATTAGGAAAACAAAGGCCTATTAGTGCTTTGGATTCACTTAGGAAAGCCAAGGAGAGATGCTCCTGGGCTTTAACTATGTATGATGTGCATTGTTCTGTCAATGAAGTTTACTGGCTCTGGCAGTGAATTAATTGCACATCTCATTCTGACAAGCAAAACTATTAAAAATATATTTCAAATTCTCATGATGTTTGAAATCATGACACTCATGTAGATATGATACTCATAGATATTAACTGAACATGTGTTAAAAGAGTTCATTGAACTCATGAGGGATTGGGAAGGTGTTATAACCACTTGAAAAGAATCCAAAGATCATGGGAATATTGATCAGAAATTTTAAATTAATATTAAGCAGAGGCAAACTGGTTGTATTGCAGCATGAGAAGAAGGATATTTGAGCCTCTACTGGGCAATACACTGTGCATGTCTATCAGTGACCAACAACTTACAAAGTCTCATAAATGAGCTCAAAAACAATGTAATGAGATGACCTGGAGTGGCATCCTCTAGACAAGGTAAAGTTTCCATTTAAAGATACGTTTATTTCTACAATGTTAAAGTAAAGTTGAAAGTCAGAGTTCCCTCAAAGAGAGGGTCTAGTCATTAGGGTGACCAGGGTCCCTCCACAGACATCTCAAGGGCCAGGCCTGATCAGAGCCAAGTGAATACCAATGACATCACAAAGTCTTTGTGTCACAAAGGCTGCTTCCTGACCAATGAGGGGCTAGAGCATGGTATAAAGTGGGCAGGACTGAGCACTGGTATCTTTAGAGGCCCAGGCCAGCTGGAGTGTCAGGTTGGGCCAATTGAAGCAAAACACACCACCAACCATGTCGGGGAAAAGAAGCCATGAGAGCTCCCACAATCGTAGAACGCTGACTCCCTCCCTCTCTGCAAGAACTGAGATGGAGTTCTCTCCGAGTGGCCTGGAACGCCTTCTGCAGGAGGACCGTTATGCCCAGTACCTGCGCTCAAACACACCGGACTTTCTTCTTGCCTTTCTCGACTACCTTACCACCTACATCCTAGAACTGGCAGCCAATGAGGCCCACAACAACCATCGGAGTCATATCGCGCCACTGGATGTGGAGAGAGGAGTGCGCAACAACCGGCTGCTCCGCCACCTCTTGAGGGGTGTGAACTTCTCTCAGAGTGATGAGATGTTCCATTCCAGGAAGAACGGCTGAGGCCTAGTTCTCAAGACTGGTGGCTCACCTCAGCCAGCTCCAAAACAGCTCACAGACAAGGGAGGCATGGGTGGCTGCCATCAACATATACTATTAAAAGGTTTAAATCAATATGCTTCTGATTCCTCTCAGTTTCTGTCACTTCGACTTGGAGGTGGGTGTCTGTGAGATATCTAAGGGAAGATATCCCATAGATAGTTGAAGGGATCAAAGGTGGTGGTCAGTGTGTGGGGTGTTTGAATCAGGGATTTCAGAGAGGAGCAGTTTCTAATGGTGACACTGCCGAGAATAGCTCAGGTGGGAGTGATTGGCTGAGGTGCCTTTTGAGGATGTTGGTTGAGGGCCTTCTTGGCATGTTGATATCCCTAGAATGATAGTAATAATTGAGGTGGAGCTGAAGACTATGAAAGAGGTGCTGAATGCTTTATTGTTGATAGGGACTGTTTAAGGGGCAAAGTGAGGGCAATGAGGGTGAGAGTGGAGAGGGTGGCTTAGCAGTTGGCAGGAACTTAAGTGGGGCAAGGGATTTAGTGATGGGAGAAACAAAGAAATATGCAAAAAAGGAATGTGGTCATGCTGATTTTATTTACTAATTATTTTTATTCAACTTCATTTCAAAAAGGAAAAGACAGGGTTATTACTTAGTGCCTGATTCTTCCTGTGGAATATATCCTGTATCATGGGTACTAATACTTAAATAGGAATACTATATTAGAGCCACTATCTGACCTACAACATGCATTTCAGGCAGTTCTTATGATTCTTAAATCCTTCTGGACTTGTTTATAAATGTATTTCACTCTAAACACAATTACCAATCTAATTCTCAGATGAAACAGCTGCTCTGTCTAATCATGTATTTGCTAGATCAACATGTTGAGTCATAGCTTAATGCATGTTTAGAGAGGTGTAAGTATATTCCAGGTAAATTCTGTCCCATGTAATAGACTCGAAAGAGTATTTCATATAAACACTCTAGTGCTGTGCTAATTTAGAAATAAGCATTACATCCAGTGTTGTAGAAAACTAAGGCCTGCCCTGTGAGCGTCAATTTGAGCTTTCCTCCTGTTCACCATGTGCCCACGTCTCAGCCTCCAGCTGAGAGAGCTGGACAGAGGCTGCTCAGCAGTGTGAACAATGGAACTAGATGGCCCAGGTTCGAGATCCCAGTTCACCATAAAATGGCATGTCATCTTGGCATTCATTCATTCCTCTGAACAGCAGTTTCCTCAGTTATGAAATGGAGCTAATAAGTTCTTCTGTCTCCGGGTCTTCATAAGGATTAAGTTAATGTGTGCCTGTAATCTGCTGCCTAGCACAGTGTCTGGCACACAGCACACCCTTAATGAATAGCTGCGTCTATCTTCTGTATATACCAGACACTTAGTCATGATCTTTGCCAAGGTGCAGCAGGCCTGGTTCTGTGATTGCTGGAGGCTTGGATCCCTGGCACTGAAAACCACACCCCACTGGACCTTGAGGAGAGACAGAAGAGTGCCATGTGGAGGGAGAAGACAGAGTTAGGACAGGGGACTAGACAATCCGCACACTGGTTTCCTCTCTGCTCCCCACTGTCAGGTGGCACACCCTCTATCTGCTCTCTCCACCATCTTTCAAAACAAAGATCCAGCATGACCTGTGCCTACCTCACAATGGAGGAAATTGTGTCGGGGCTGAGCTGAGCTTAGGGCACTTTGGAAAATGTGCTTGTATAAATGCAAGAATTTACAGAATATTCATTGTCACAAAGTTCACCCCCTAAATTGGTGATTCATTACACGGAACCATGGAGCACTTCTATCACTGGCCAAACCCAGCTCTCACTCTTCTGTTTTGAGTAGCAAGCAGGCCTTGCCCAAAAAACTTCCCTTGGAGAGTCCCCTTCAGCAGATCACATGGCACAAACACTACCACCCCCATCCCAAAAGTGAAGTAGCCTTTATCTAGGGTATGAGTTTCTCATATTCCACTGTCCAACCTATAGCAACTGCCTCTAGGGTGGGTAATGTCAGGGAATTCATCATTATTAAGATTTTAATGCATTGGCTAAATAGTCTGCTTGATAAGAATTATATATTTTTGCTTGTGCCTGTGGTTTGTAGCACAAAACATAGTCTCCTGGATGCTTCCAGGACAGCCCTGCAGAGGACTTCATTCCAGGCCTGACAAGTCATAGTAGGGGATAAGCCATATGGGGATGGGTGACACGTGTGGTCAGAGGATCAGACCTCACAGTCAGCACAGTAGCCAACAGGTCATGCGGACGATGTCTTTCGAAGGGAGGCAGGCTTCCCAGGCTCTCTCAGAATCCCTGACCTTTGAGGTAAAGTCAGGGGATGAGTTTTTATGAGCTTGTGTTTATGAGACCTCTACAAAGAGACCTCTACAAAGTCAACAGGCAGGGGAGAATGGGGTAGAAAGGAACTGCCATTCCTTGAAGAAATGTGCCTCGCCTGTGCTTATGGATTTAACAAGAAATGTCAGAACATGACACGTACAACAGTCTAAATCCAGAACCCAATCCCCTTTATACATGTGCATAGGATCTCTCCAGTCAGGGGAAGAAGGGAAACAAGAGTGAGAATCCTGGCCCTTGAGAAACCATCCATCATCCAATTTAGCCGTTTTTGTGCATTTCTAAATGGTAGGAGAGAAGACTGGGAAGAAGCATTCCTGCAAGTCGGAGCCCTATGGAGAGTACAGGATTGGAGGCCTGTGCCCTAGAGGGAGTGGGGAAGCTAAAGCCAGAGTGAGCAGGATAAGTGCTAAGGAGGGTGTGGATGCCAAACCAGGTCTGTGAGCAAAAGCTTCAGGGCAATTAGGGGTCAGACATGGGTTAAGATGGCAGTAAACATCCCATATTAGAAGAGAGCATTCCAGGAGTTGAGCTTTTGAGAAACTTGGATGGCCAGGTTGGCTTGGTGTTGGCATGAATGCAAGGCTTGGGAGCTGGGCTGGCCTTTCGCCCAGTGCATCCAATGTGAGCAGAGGCATTGTGAACCCCAGGCTTCCCTAATCCCTATATCTGACATTCTGTAGACTGTGACCAGAACGAGACAGCCTGACACTTTAGAAAGAAACTTTGGAGCCCACAAATTAATATTCAAAAAAGAGGAGATCTTCTGTTAACATTACATACATGACTTCCCTAAAGGACAGATCACAATGTGGTAGTCTCCATAGCAAATGGGTTTGTTAGTCCTGTGCTGGCGTTTTAAAAATAAAATTAAATAGGGGCTCTTGATGATTAAATCATGTACCCCATCAAAGACACAATCAAATCTTAATCCATATTCCTGTGGGTGCGAGCACAACTTTAAATAGGAACTTTTGAAGATCTTATTATCAGTTAAGATGTGGCCAAATTAAATCAAGGTGAGTGTCAATCTGTATGGCTGGATTATAAAGAGATGACATTCAAATGCAATATGTCAGTAGTAGCCAAAAGTCAGTAGAAGCTAGAAAACAGTAGAAGCCAGTAGTAAAAGAAACCAGGAAGAGATTGGCATGTGATAGAGGATTGCCATCACCAGAATGCTGTAGACTCTGGAAGAAAGTGCTGTCTGTTAAAGACCTCAATTTTGGATTTCTAGCCTCCAAAACTGTGTAGGAATAAATTCCTGCTGTTTAAGCCAAACAATATGTGGTGTTTGTCATAACAGACCTGGCAAACTAAGACATTTAAACACCAAAAACCTTTTACCTGAAAATCTGGATTTCCATCTATTTTGGAGGAATCAAAATGTCTGGGAGTACACATGGTTACAGTCAGCTGGAGTTGACTAACTGCTGCCCCTTTGAGACTGTGCCTGCCTGGTTTGCCACAGTTTTCACCATTCCCAATTGTATCTCAGGTCTGACCCACTTCACTCATAATGCCTGCCTGGCTACTATACATATTCAGGTTGGTTACTCCCACTGTAAATTAATTCAGAGACACAGTGTTCAGAACCATCTATCTTATTTAATTAAGTGGTATAATGCCGAGCTTTACAAACTATCTTTGGTGTAGGACCAGTATTTTCTATTGTTGCGGTTCTGTGTATCTTTAAAAAAAAAAAGACAATAAAAAATTTCCTAAAAGTAATTATGAACTGATATATGGTTTCTTTTTTTTAAGATTTATTTATTTATTTCTCTCCCCTTCCCCTCCACCAGTTGTCTGTTCTCTACGTCTATTTGCTGCGTGTTCTTCTTTGTCTGCTTCTGTTGTCAGCTGCATGGGAATCTGTGTTTCTTTTTTGTTGTTGTTGCATTTTGTTGTGTCATCTTGTGTGTCAGCTCTCCGTGTGTGTGGCGCCATTCCTGGGCAGGCTGCACTTTCTTTTGCGCTGGGCGGCTCTCCTTACGGGGCGCACTCCTTGCGCGTGGGGCTCCCCTACGCGGGGACACCCCTGCGTTGCAGGGCACTCCTTGCACGCATCGGCACTGCGCATGGACCAGCTCCACATGGGTCACGGAGGCCCGGGGTTTGAACTGCGGACCTCCCATGTGGTAGACGGACTCCCTAACCACTGGGCCAAGTCCACTTCCCTGATATGTGCTCTTAATGCACGTGACTAGTGTGTACCTCAGTTTTAACTCATCAGTCAAGTTCAGGAACACTGAAACCAGCGTATACCTTGTTCAATGAGATGGGTCCACTCATTTAAATGTGCTTAACCCAGATTGCTATAAAGGTTTCTAAAGACCTACTCTCAATTTCTGTACTTGTAGCAAAGGAGTAATAAACAGTTCATGGACCAAGACCCATCCAGTAACAACAGTGTAAACAGCACTGGAATAGTGAATTTGTATGACTTTATTATTTTAGGGGTATGGTTTTTTTAAAGATTTATTTATTTCTGCCCCCCTCATTTTTTGTGCTGGCTGTCTACTCTCTGTGTCCATTCGTTGTCTGCTCATCTGCTTTTTTTAGGAGGCACCAGGAACCAAACTCAGGACCTCCCACGTGGGAGAGAGGTGCCCAACAGCTTGGGCCACATCTGCTCCCAGGAGTGTGGTTTTAAATCTAAAGAAAGGCAGGAGACAGGAAATGCATTTGGTATTATTTTAGTATCTTTCCTGAAGAGTCTTCACAAAAACAGAAAATCAGTCTTTCTTATACTTAGGGTTTTAGAATAATGCTGGGAAAATATCTCCTGAGTTCCCCAGTTAATGCAAAACCTATGAAAGAAAACCAATTTGCAAGAGGGAGGTAGTTTAGATATTGGCTTCGGGAAATATTGGAGTTCTCATAAACAGAAAGAAAGGAATTCATCAACACGTATGTGGAAGAGAGATTTCATGGCATGAAGGGGAAAAACAGAAAAAGGAGAAGGAAGAGAAAGGGGTTCTAGTGTCTGTGAGTGTAATTTACTTGGGGTCACATCAGCTTCCATGGCTGTAAAATGCAGAGATTGGACTAAATTATTTCAAAGTTCTGCTTGAGAGATAAAATTATCAGATCTTTTTCTAAGAAAGAATCTCTACTGGAATTGAGTAAATGGGAACAGGGGACAGGGATTTACTTCTTTAAATATATTTTTTATTGAAGTATATCATTCATATATGAACATACATAAATAGTTAGTATATAATGAAAGTTAAGAACTTACTAAATAAACGTGCATAGCATCATACAGGGGTCCCATACATCACCCCTCCACCAATACCTTCCATTGTTGTGATACATTTGTTACAAACTATGCAAGAGCATCCTCAAAATATTACTAGTAACTATAGTCCATATCTTATATTTGGTGTATTTTCCTCCAAACCACCCTATTTTTAAAAATATTTTTTTTCATTACAGAGGTTGTGGGCTTACAAAACAATCATGCACCTGTGTAGAATCCCCATACAACATCCCTTTCACCAACACACCACACTGTGGTGGAACATTTGTTACAGGTTATGAGATAATATCATCAGACTGTTATCACCAACCAAGGTCCAAAGTGTACATTTGGCACACTTTTTCCATAACTCTATTATCAACACAGTACATCTTTGTCGTTGATGCAAGAATATTACAGTATTGCTGTTAACCACAGTCCATAGGTCACACCAATTGTACTTTTCCCATCCTTCTCCACATTGCCACCACCATTCCACAGAAGGACACTCTTGCATCTACACCATCAACCAACATTTTCATCCACCTCTGGGTTCACTGCGTTATTCAGTCCCTAGATTATTCTCTAGCTCACTTTCAATTGACATTTACTTCCCCAGACTTTTTCAGCCACAATTTATAAACCAGCTGCTACTCACTATAATGTATTACCATCAACTCTATCCATTTCCACAATTTTAGTTGAGTAAATTAAAATTTCTACATACTTTAAGCATCAGTAGGTTTTCTCAACCCTCCTCTTAACTCATAATAATATATACTCTACTTTTTAACTCCATGTGTTTATTCTTTATATTTAGTTCATATTGATGAGACTATACAATATTTGTCCTTTTGCGTCTGGTTTACAATTCATTCAGCATAATGTCTTCAAGATCCATACATGCAGATCTTATGTGTCCCAATTCCATATCTTCTTACTGAAACATAGGGATTTATTTTAAATTTTCTCCATTTTACAGCCAGGTTCCTGAGATAGATGTCAATTCTCCCAGGTTCATGTGGCCACTGAGTAGCACCTCAGAGAAGAGAGACCAGCTCTCTTCACCTCTTCACTATACCCTGAGAAAAAAGGACAGGTGATAGAAAGTGATCAATGTTTTCCTCTGGGAGAAAAAAGCTAAACTCTTCAATATGCAGGTCTTGGATTTCTAGGAGAGCCCTCCTCCACAACTCTCGCTCAATAACTTTCCCTTCTGTCTTATCTGGGGATGGCTGAATAGGCTAGGAGTAAAGGCCTAACTTCATTGCACAGGTCTTTGGATTTGGTAACCCAAGTCTTGTTCCATTGCATATTTTTTTTCTATTTTTTTTATTGACTTTGTAATAATATTACATTAAAAATATATATGTGAGGTCCCATTCAACCCCACCCCCTCACCCCCCCTCTCCCCCCCCCAACAACACTCGTTCCCATCATCATGACACATCCATTGGATTTGGTAAGTACATCTTTGGGCACCTCTGCACCTCATAGACAATGGTTCACATCATGGCGTGAACCATTGCATATTGAGATAGCTGCTTCTTGAACCATCTGTTCTCAACTAAGGCGTTTTGGAAATTCTCACTGTGTCCACCGACATGGCCTATTGTTTATGTACTGACATCAGAACCCTTACCCAGGAACCTATTCTTTGAAGTATTGTCCTTTTCCTTGGGCCTCTGAGACACTCGTGGTTTGTGGAAAGCAAGAACTCTGGCCTGTAGCTGATTGCAGAGCCTTCTGGGACACATCAGAGTAAAATCAAAACTCTCCAAAGATGGCAGAAACTTTGGCGGTGGACTTGGCCCAGTGGTTAGGGTGTCCGTCTACCACATGGGAGGTCCGCGGTTCAAACCCCGGACCTCCGTGACCCATGTGGAGCTGGCCCATGCACAGTGCCGATGCGCACAAGGAGTACTCTGCCATGCAGGGGTGTCCCCGCGTAGGGGAGTCCCACACACAAGGAGTGCGCCCTGTAAGGAGAGCCGCCCAGCGTGAAAGAAAGTGCAGCCTGCCCAGGAATGGTGTTGCACACACGGAGAGCTGACACAACAAGATGACGCAACAAAAAGAAACACAGATTCCCGTGCTGTTGACAACAACAGAAGCGGACAAAGAAGACGCAGCAAATGGACACAGAGAACAGACAACCAGGGTGGGGGGGCGGGGAGGGGAGAGAAATAAATAAATAAATAAATCTTTAAAAAAAGATGGTAGAAACTTTAAATGGCTGTGATTAACTTAATATTGATAATTTTCACAAGTGAAAATGATGAGAGTAATGCCAATGAAGAGGAAATATGTTTTTGTTTTTTTTCTCTCGTAACCAAATAAGTATAATAAATCAAAAATAAAAGAGCTTAGAACCAAATTTTTATAAGCATAATCATTTTGACTATTTTCAATGTCTGGAATAGGTCCTACACATCTGTATTTAATAAACTCTGTAGATGAGTTGGAGGTATATCCTCAGTTGAAAAGCACCTATCTAGAAGATGCCAGATCAAATTAATTCTGTAAGGTTGAGACCAAACTTAAAAATAATGATTGAAATCTTGATGGTTAACACTAAGTTTTGGTGTCTAAACCATCTGTGAAAGCTGGTGACAACCAGGTACCTGATCATTAGAAATACATTGACAGCGAGGGCACTAACAGATCTCTAGGAACTTTCCATACAAGATACAGCTTCCGAAATGTCTATGTTAATACCATTTTCCCTATTCATATATAACCTGCAGAAGTCTGAACACCTCTTTTTTTTTTAGGTACCAGGGGCTGGGGATTGAAACTGGTGCTCAACCACTGAGCCACTTAAGCTTCCCTGAGCTTTTTTTTTTTGCATTTGTTTTGCTTGTTGTTTGTTTTTGTTTTTTCAGGAAGCACCAGAAACCGAACCCCAGACCTTCCCTGTGGGAGGCAGGCACTGAACCGCTTAAGCCACATCCACTCCCTGTATACCACTTTTAATTTGAGAGATTTTCTGTGTAAGTCATCAACAGTAAAACATACTTTAAAAACCTTAATTATTTCTAGCACTTCTCTTTTAATAAAGTGAAAGAATAAATCTTTGTAACTTTCCAGGTGACAGTTTCAAGTACAAAATATATTGTGAAGTATTATTTTATTTTGTTTAATTTTTCTTTGAGTATTCAATTTTGGGAAGGCAAAAATCAAAAGTTGCCAGGACATTTGAGCATTTCAGATAGGATTATGGGATCCTGAGAACATCGATATTTATATGTTCTCTACCTAGTTATCAAAAACAATGCAGTAAATATTTAAATAAACATTCATAAACATGGAACATTTATTTTCGCCTTTATTTTAAAGAGAATAATCAAGGTCATGATCAAATTAGAACAAAGCATAGAAAGTTGTTTTGGTGAGGTACAGAATAGCTGCCTTTTGGGCTAATTACGAAGAATGTAACCCAGTGAAACTCATTTCAGACTTCTGCCTCCAGGACTATAGAGAATACGAATGCATTATTTAAGCCACCAAGATTGTGGTAAATTGTTACAGCAATCATAGGAACCTAGAATAAATGAAGAATACTTCCTTTCACAGACTCTATGTAAGAGCTGAACAATACTCCCACAAACTTTGTATCTTTCACAGAGATAAAACAAAATTTTAGGATTGAATTCAATATTTTTTATGCTAAGGGAACGGCAAGCTTTTTCCGCAAATCTCATGAGTAGACCCCTCAAAATGTAGCCCACTTCAGAAAATTTTAATGCCTATTTGTGTCCTTTTCAAATTCCATTTCTGAGAATATAGCTTTCTACATCTGTCCAGCTGTGATTCCACATGCTCTTTCCAATTCTGAAACAAAAATTCACTTTACTTCAGAACTGAAGCACTTTCCCCCTTAATCAGGAAAAACCCATCTCATTATCCTGAGACCCCTAGTAGAGTGTCATTCATGTACATAAATTATAACTTTTAAGCAAACTCACATCTGTTTCACAAAGAAAACTAAGGAGTCCATAATTTTGAGCTGCCTGTCATTTTATCAGATTACTGAAGCTCATAAATACAACTAACCCAGATTTATTCAGCCACACATATTGTTTATGTAGCTTCTTAGTGTGGCATACATGAATATGTTCAATGAAAGACCCAAAGATACCGCCTCTTTGTATTATATAGAAATAAGTTGCAAGCATTTATATCTTAAATTACGCTTAGTAATCAATGTTTCAGTATTTTTTCTTACGAATGATGTAGGCATCCATTGAATGTCTATTAATTAATTCAGTATAATATCAGTCCAGTTTTATGTTGTCTAAAGTTTTTGGAAATGCTTTTTAAGTGGAGATACTGCAAAACCTTATTACTGTGGCTGTTTTGGGGCACTGCATAACAAGGAGCACAACACAATGATTCCTGAGAGAAAGGAAACACACAAGGTGAGCTCAACCATCACTCCAGCTCTTAGCCTAGGGAAAATTTTTAAATGGCACAGTGAGCTGGATACCAGGCAGAATATAATGTTCCTGAGGAGGCAGAAATCAGAGTACAGAAGACCTGAAGCTGCTGGGATTTGTGAGAAAGGGCATCAGAGAAGAGGGAGCTATACAAAGCAGGAACTTCAATAACCAGTTGGAGGTTTTCCAATAATCCTTGGCTGAGGACTGGACTGTATGTTCACAGAGTTGGCCTTCTTAAAGATGATGAGAGTATATCTCCTACAGTGTTATGAGAAGAATGGAGATTTTATCAGTTGACCAATCTTGGGGGATGTTGGAACTCAATGTGAAGAGACAATGATAATACCTTGTTAATACCCTGGGTGTCTACCAAGAAACCAGAAGTTTAGGAGTATAGACCATGCCCTAATGTAAGACCTATGCTAGACCCACCCTAAAAAGGCCTAAAATCCAGGGCTGACAAGATCTGCAAGGGAAACAGAGTTGGAAGGTTGGGTCCCCTAAAAAAGTTAGACTTGGGAAAGATCTTAGGCTTTCTGCATATATATCTGAACAAAGAATGAAACCAATCTTACTGAACTGCCTACTAGAATAAAAATCAACACTCTTTCAAGGAAGATAACAGAACCCAGTGTCTCTACAAGGTATCATCCTCTCAGTATTCAATAAAAATTATTCTATATGTAAAGAAACAGGAAATGTGACCTAGAGTCAAGAAAAAAGAAGTCAGTAGAAAAACTCCAAGTGCTGTTTTTGGATTCAGTAGACAAAGACTTTAAATCAACTATTATAATATATTCAAAGAACAAAAGCAAATATGTTCAAATAATTAAAGGCAACTATAGTCTTAATGAGTGAACATACAGGATATTTTAGCAGAGAAATAGAAACTATAAAATAACTAAATAGAAATTTTAGAACTTAAAATTGCAGTAGCTGAAATTAAAAGCTCACTAGATAGGTTTAGCAGTTTGGAGATGGCCAAAGAAATAGCATACTTGAAGGCATATCAGTAGGAATTATCTAATCAGAGAAACACATGGAACCAAACATGCAACTTTGAAACTTTTTAAAGGTATTTTATGCGGTAGACCTGGCCCAGTGGTTAGGTATCTGTCTACCACATGGGAGGTCTGCGGTTCAAAACCCGGTCCTCCTTGACCTGTGTGGAGCTGGCCCTTGCACAGTGCTGATGTGCACAAGGAGTGCAGTGCCACGAAGGGGTGTCCCCATTTAGGGGAGTCCCACACACAAGAAGTGTGCCCCATAAGGAGAGCCGCCCAGCGCGAAAGGAAGTGCAGCCTGCCCAGGAATGGTGCTGCACACACAGAGAGCTGACACAACAAGACGATGCAACAAAAAGAAACACAGATTCCCATGCTGCTGACAACAACAGAAGCCGACAAAGAAGACGCAGCAAACAGACACAGAGAACAGACAACCGGGGTGGGGGGTGGAAGGGGAGAGAAATAAATAAATAAATCTTTAAAAAAAAATAAAGGTGTTTTATTGGCTTTTCTTCCATGACTCTGAACAATAAATAGATAATTTTCCTTGGTACTTGAAACTAGCCTCTTCTTTCTTTCAATTCTCCTGGAATCCAAAGGGCCAAACAGCTACTAAAAAGGATCCTGGCTATGGTAACCTAAATGATTGGTCTTGGGGAAATAATCTTCTAGAAATTCCATGTACTCCAACTAAAAATGCTTTAAAGTAGAGACCTTAGGAAAACCTCCTTCATTTAATGTTCAGCTGAGCATCCATATCTCAGCTGTTATGCAATAATCTTCTAAAAGTCATATATATACAGTGCAGTGTCATAGTTAGATTAGTAGATTATGGTGTTAGAATGCTTGGGTTTAGCTTCTGGCTCTAACATTTACTAACTGGGTGACTCTGTGGCAACATACTTAGTTTGCACATCTGTAATACAAGCATAATACTACATACCTAATACACTCTCAGAATAGCAGTAGATGATATAAGTGAAGCACTTGCAACAGTGTCTGGCACATATATGTGTTAATTGTTACATATATTTTTCTCAGATCCTTTAAGAATAGAGTTTTTCAAGGGTAAGAGAAGATATTAAAAGAATGCATCCTTTTAAAACATTGGTGTAAAAAATATCTTATGTCAAAAACCTTCTTAAATATTCCATAAAGGACGAAACAACTATTACCTTTCCCCTGCTGATCTACAGAAGCATTCCGTTTTGAAAGCTCAGCTATGGAGCTATTGTCTGCTTCTTGGATAGCTGTCCACCACAGATAAACATTATGCTGTGCTACTGGGTGTGTTCAATGTGTAAACAGATTGTAGAAACGCGAGAGGCTGGTTTTTCAGGTTCCTGCTCCCACACTCCGTGAGGGTCAAGTAGTCCAGCGTTTTACAGTTTGGGTCTGAAAGAAAAGAAAACTGAGACTATAAAAGTGTTCTAACCTTCAGATTGAGGTAAGAATAATGTGTTTGGGGATCTGCAGTGTGACATAAGGTTTTGTGACTTTTTTATTTTATGTTTGGGGAAATGAGGTTGCTGATCAGAAAAAAAAATTTCCTTCCACCACTTGATATGGAAATTTATAATTAAAGAATAACAGGAGGAATATATAAAGAAGGGTTGTTTTAACCATTAGACTGCTATAAATTTGAAGGACTGGGCAGGGAAGTAAAGATAAATGTTATTGTTATTAGCACTTAATTTACCATACTAGGTTAAGCATTATATTAGAACCTGCTGAACAATGAATGTCTCCAGGAACAAATATGTATCCCAGTGGCATAAAGAGGTGAAGTTCAGAGCAGAGGTAGTGTGTCACTTTGCCAAAATCTTTCACAGCTCTGTGTATAAGACAGACTGTCTCTTGCTCTGAATTTCTTTCATTTATCATAAAACTCAGATATTTCATTTAGCAATGCTGAATTGTTTTGAATTTGGTTCCATTCCTGATATTGTTAAATATCCAGTACGGCTATGTAGTCAGTAGAAGGATTACTAAAGTCCAAAAATGCTGAACTAATTTCAACATGAATTATATTTTCAACACCATGGGGAGATGAGATATTGACTGTGAATATGAATATACATTGTAAAAGGATTTTTTCATTTCTCTTTAAAATTAGCTAGATTGTTTTAATCAGCAATGATATGCTTCCTCATTTAAATGAAACATATTTTGCAACATAATATATCCAACTATATGCTTGGCAAAAAAACGGAGTTATCTATTTGAAGCAACTAAGTAGTAAATATTATGTATTTATGAGAATGCATTTTAAAATACTACTGACATCCTAATCTTTTAAGCAGAATTGAGTGGGGTTTTTTTCACTTTATATTACTGTTTATATATAGTTTAGACAGTGGCTTAAACTCAAGATTGTTGAAAGTCATACCCTATGCATCAAGCACATGAAATCAGTCAATTGGAGTCTAGTGAAGACCTTAAAACAGGTCCCTACATCCCTCAGTATATGTACACATGGACACATTTATACATGCACGTTTATGTATAGGTAGCTTCTATCATGGAAAAGGGTAAGGGAAAAGATGAGAAAAAAATTTTGGGGGCGTTTAGCTTTTGAATCATGGTTATTCTATATTCTAATGATTTCCTGAAATTCTCTGCTAGCCTATGTTGGGGGATTTGCTGTACGTCATTCAATTTATTAAAGTTTGATAAAGTTTTCTGAGAGATTTAGACAATAAAATTATTGGTTTTTTACCTCTTTGTTTCCTGAAGTTACATTTTGTGTCATTATCTAAACTAGTTCCCTGATTATTTACTATGTTAAGGGAAGGAAAAGGAAATGTTTTTTATGTGAAATAAGCAGTTTGTTTTAGCAAAGCTCTATTATACTATGGTGCATGTTAGGACTACTTTGCCAGCATATGTAAACATTTAGCTAATCATATTTATTTATTTATCATCTTTTTTTTAAAGATACATCGATCACACAAAATATTACATTAAAAAATATAAGAGGTTCCCACATACCCCACTCCCCACACCCCCACTCCTCCCACATCAACAACCTCTTTCATCATTGTGGCACATTCATTGCATTTGGTGAATACGTTTTGGAGCACTGCTGCACTACATGGATAATAGTTTACATTGTACTTTATACTCTCTCCCAGTCCATTCAGTGGGTTATGGCAGGATATATAATGTCCTGCATCTGTCCCTACAAATCATTCAGGACAACTCCAAGTCCCAAAAATGCCTCTACATCACATCTCTTCTTCCCTCTCCCTGTCCTCAGCAACTACCGTGGCCACTGTCTCCACATCAATGATACAATTTCTTCCATTGCTAGTCACAATAGTTCTATAGTAGAATATTAGTGCACCCACTCTAATCTATATTTTATTCCTCCATCCTGTGGACCCTGGGATGGTGATGTCCACTCCACCTCTAAATCGAGAAGGGACTTAGGTCCCACATAGCTGATGGATTGTTCTTATTCTTAGGATATGCATGATGATACATGCAGCGGTGAAGTGCAACTTTCAAGTAATTCAGCAAAAAAAATTAAGTGTTTATATATTAGGTTAAATCATATGAAATTTCTGATATTCGACCATTTTGACCAACAAAAAAGGCAAATTCACGTGGTTCAACTTAATATAAAGAAAGAAAACAAATGTGGCAAAATGTTAACAACTGTTGGATATAGGGGGAAGGTGATCAGATGTTTCCATGTTCTATTATTTCAACTCTCCTGTATGTTTGAAAATGTACTTCTTAGGAAAAGAGTTATGCCCATCCTAACCTGGAATGAAGTATTGCTTCTTCTCCCCCACTACCCAGTCCTTTCATTTCTTTCATCATACTGTGTATCACAGCCAACCTTTCCCACCTTTCTTTTCTGTTATTTTTTCTTTTATACTGTTTTCTTCTTTATACAGGCTTTCGGTCCAAGAGGTACCTAGAATTCAAGGTTTTGGTCAGTCTCCACCTCCGTCAGAAATTCCACGTCCAATGGCCTTAGGGAACAGCATCATGGGGGTGGTGGAAAAAACACAGGATTTGGTAGCCAAGGAACCAGTTTAAGTTCTGATTATACTACTCGTTGCCTCCTCTGTACTTTATCTCTCTGTGAGCCTGAGTTTTCTCCTTCTCATCAGATCACACACAGTTATCACAAGGAACAAATAAGATCATAGAGGTGAAATCATTTTAAAATGTGACTCACTATATAAATACTTGCTATAATTACATATTAAAGTAAAATTTGTTATTGGAAGAGTAACTCAGGAGTAGGCACCCAGAGCCCACGTCTTAGCTCTTAGCTACTAAGGCAATATAGTGTAAGGATTGAGAGCATAGACTCTACAACCAGATTGCCTGAGTGTGAATCTGGCTCTTCTACTTATCAGCTGTGTGACCCTGGGGAATTTAGTTTGCTTCTCTGTTTCTGAGTTTCCTTATCTGTAAAATGGGTGTAATAGTAGTTCCTACTCATAGATCCCTTGTGACTCTCAGATCAAGAGTGATCCTGGCATCTGAGGGCATAACTGAGTATGCAAATGCAAACGGAGGAAGTATGAACACTCTGCACAACCACGTATAGCTCAAAGATGTGGACAAATTTCTTGATTAAAAAAAGATGATAGTTTGTCCTTTTGTGTCCTGAAATAGTTAAATATGTCATGGAATAAAAATGTCAGCATCCAAATATCCAAAATTTAAGAAAGCAGCCTCATCTATCCTCAGTATTCTAGAAATCCCTTTCTTTAACAAACATAGGCTTATAGCATTTCAGGGTGCAAGGACCTTAGAAGGCCACTTCTCTCAATATACAGGATCATTGTCCAGAGTTTGCATTTTTGCTAACATGAACTACTTCACTTCAGATGCGGATTTTTTCATGTTAAGGAGGCAGAAATAATATGACTTAGAATATTCCAAGGACTTTTATTAGTGCTTTACATGTTTTAGCTCACTTAACCTTCACAAGACCTCCAGGAAATAGATATGATAACGATGAACTTTATCGTTCCATTTTACAGAAGAATAAACTGAGGATTATAAAGTTTACACATATTTTAATTGATAATTGAGGCAAGTTTCAAACCCATGCAGTCCAGCACCAGAGCCTAAATTCTGGATCATCTAGTGCTAACATCTCAACACCTCTGTGTTCTAGTACCTGGTTAGAAGAGCAGACTCTGGAATCCTGGGGTTGCTGTTACATGTTGCATGTTTCCTCGACAAATGGTATTAAATACCTGATGTTTTTTCATAGTACATAAAAATTACTTAGGTAAGAGTTACACTAAATAACCCAATATACAGCGATGCTATACAAGAAGAGTGTGAGTTTCTCATCCATGATTCTTTGTCTGAACATTGAAGGTCTCACATACTGATGCTATTTCTTAGACAGAATATTATACTGTAAAATGGCAGCTGCTTTACACTGTGCTTCATTGCTTCTGCTGGCCATGAGGGTATTTTCTTTGGGTGGGTGAATTTCCATATTTATTTGTATTTGCTAACATTTTAAAAGTTCAGGTTCAATTTCTGTAGTTGCTGTTCTAATTTCATTTCCTATTTTAACTACTTCTTATTCATTTAAATGTTCTCTAATGTTAGTTTACTGACTTTTCTCTAAGCAATATCAGCTACAAAAAATTAATAGGATTTTACTTCATTTTCTTCTTCACTGAATAAAAAGATTAAAATCAGACTTACCATCACTGAACCCTTAATAACCTTATTTATTTCCAAGTAGGCATGGTGCCATTTGTAACTCTCATTAAAGTTTAATTTAGCAGTTTCCAGAACTTGTAACAGTTGACTTATGCAGGCTAATTTGATTTAATCTTTTTAACCAAATGCCAGGAAACACTGTGTTCCTACATTAAGAACATGTTCAATTCATTTAAGGGTTTGTGGTTCATGTAAATAGTCTTCAGTGGCCATTTTCATTTTGGTGTTGTGCAGTCAGAAAATATTTCCAAAAGAGAATGAGAACTAGGAGAAAAATTAAGAAAATGAATTAAGAACTCACTTTCAGATATATCTCACTTTAAAGCCAGCAAAATTCTCAAGACTAAACAATATAGTTTTAAAAATCATTCTCGCCAACAATGTGTTTTTAAGAATAAAACTGGCAGAATTTTCCAGAATATATAGTTGAGATGGGGTGGGAGGTAAATGTGTGTGTGTGTTTGTGGAGAAGTCAGACTTCGAATGTAGACAACAAATGATGTCTCAGCATTCAAAATTAGATTTTAAATCTAAAAATACTTTTATCTAGATGATAAAAATGAAAGTTAAGCAACAGCCCAGTTGGTAAACACAAACCAGGAGAACTAGCAATAAGCATAATTATTTAATTCAAGTGTCAGTGTAGACAAATAAATGAATATATCCTTCCAAGAACTATGTATGGACAGCAATAGTTTTCAGCCTTCTGTTGTGAAATTATGCTATGATTTAATTTTTTAAAAAATTAATTTCATTAAAATCACATGCTATGATATCAACGTTGAGCTTTCAAACAAAGCAGCAGAGGACTAAGAAACATAGGCATGTTTTTTTCCAATTTTCAACAAATAATGATATAGCCAAAGAAGTCTGGGCCCACAGACAGATATACAATTTTTAAGTTGCATACTTTGACTAGGACCATATATGTATTAAAATCCATTATGGGAGAGAAAAATCATTGTCCTTTAATTGAGAGAAGGGCACAGGGGAAATATGATTGATCTGAACTGCAAAGAAATCTAGTCAGTAACAGAAAAAAATACTAGGGTTCTGTTTACATTGGTCACACTCAAGAAGGAAGAATTTAAGCTGCTTCAAACTATTCACTGCTGTCATCTGATTTGTTTTGTTGGCTATTACTGAGTTTGAGCTCCAAATACAAAACGGTTATTTTTCTAAGGCAGATATACTATAAACAACAAACCAAACAGCTCTTGATTTTCTTTCGAGTGGACTCCTGTTGGACTCTCTCCTTGTTCTCAGGAGTAATGGTTATACATTTAGCTTTATGCTTAAGCACAATAGGACAAAACTACGTCTTACTGTGCCCAGGCCTGCAGAGTAGGTTCCTGAACAACTCATATAAAATCCAGTGGCAATATTTGATTATATTTAGAAAATTATTGAGCCTAGGTCAGCAAACTCAGCAAACATGAAGTGTAGGTCCAATACTTCCACCAACAATAACGGCAACCACTAACACTCTCTGAGGTCTTACCTTGACTCAAGAACTATTCAGGTGCTTTACATGTAACCAAGGCATGCGAGGTTCAGTCATGTCCCCAAGATCGCACAGCTGACAAAGTTCCAGAGCCTAGATTTGAACCAGAACCCTTGCTCTTAACTACAACCCTATGCCAGGATCACCTTGATCATGTTAAATAAATTTGAAAAGCATCTTCCAGGGCTATCTTTTCCTGCTGTCCAAATTTCTACCTTTCCCCTTGTTCCCAGGCTCATGCAACCTGTACTGGTATGTGATGCTGTCACTGATCTGGCCTTGTCCCTAGCATCTCACTGGTTACAATCCTCTATTGATGATCTTTGATCAAGATGGCCATGTGTTCTGTGGGCCCTTCATTACTACTCAAGACTCTTAAGTCTACTGGTCTCAGCACTTCACGTTCTCACAACCATTGCCAATTCCCCCTTCCGCAGCTTGGCTCCTCCATTCTTGCTAGCTGGAACAAGACACACCTGGGCCTGTCCTAACCTCACTCCCCTCTGATTCTCTCCACACCCTGAACACTGCTGGAATTTTATTTCCTTTTTCAGTCAGGGGAAGCTGCTCCAATGTCATATCTTGCATCCTTTCTGCACTATTTATCATCATAAAGCATGATGTTCAGACCTTCAGGGTTTGTTCTTGGTAGAGGGAATACCTAATTTGAGGGCCATTAAAAGAAAATATAATAATAATCACCTTATAGTGATGTGTCCCAAACTATCTAGGGTAAATAAACAGATTTTTGGTTTTAATTTTCAAAGCCCCCTCAAACTAATACTTCCGTAGCATACAATGTTAACTAGATGAATCCACTAAATTACACATCTCAGTGCCACATCCATGTCAAATTGACACTCTCAAGTTCTGTACATCTATTTTTTCAGACAATTAACTAGCTACTAGTGGGCTAGCACCATTCCATGAACCACATTTAGAATAGCACTGCCTTAGAGACCACTATTCTCAGGAACAAAAGAATCCACATTCACCACTCTGGCTTTCATTTTTCAAATGTGCCTGTCTGCCCAGCTGTACATCTTTGTACAGTCCTTGAACGCATACAAATTTCCACCCTCAAAAGCAGAAGCACTGGTATAAGATTGACCCAGCAAAATTATATTATATTATATTATATTATATTATATTATATTATATTATATTATATTATATTATATTATATTACATTATATTATATTATATTACATTACATTACATTATATTATATTAGTATGTATGTGTTATGTTATATATATATCGTGTTATATTCTTATGTGTGTATACATGTAATACATACAGATATACATGCACACACACACACATATTTTTTATTTTATAGCACAGCATAGTGGTCAAGAACAAATTCACTAGAAGTAGACTGCTTTAGTTTGAATCTTGACTCTATTACTTACTACCTGTGAGAATTTGGATGAATTATTTAACCTCTCTCTGCCTTGCTTTCTCTATCTGTAATATGGTAGTAATAAAAGCAACAAACTTAAAGGATTGATGTGAGTTAATGTACATAAACCAAGACCTAGAACAGTGCCTGGAACTTACATATAATTAGTGTTATGTAACTGTTTACTATCATTATAACCATGAGCCATAAGGAAAAGGCATCAAGACAAGTATAACAATGGAGAAGAAATTATATAACCCAATATAAAATATGATGCATCATGGATAATATGACATGTATAATTAGTGATATGACTTGGATAATATAAAATATACAATCAATTCTCTTTGGCTTTGCATTGGACATTTAAGGAATTCCATCATTTCAAATGAAAAAAAAAAGGGGGTGTGTGATATGGACTGTGCTAGCTGCTATTTTGCATTAGCAGTTCCTTTTGATCTTCCCAGAAACCCCACAAGGTGGTTATTATAATTCCCACTTTATGTATGAAGAAACTGAGGTTCAGCGAGGTTAAGTAACTTGGCCTCTATAACACAGTACGTGGCAAAGCTTGGATTTTGAACTTAGAACTTCCACAAAGGACCTAAGTGTCTTCTCAGCTAGATCATTGTCTACAATGACCTTGGAAACAATACAGGAGTAATCTGCAATCCACATAGAGAGCTTGATTAATTGGAGTTAGATGGTGGTTAGCCAAACTTGGGGGTAGAATATTGCATCTTCTTATAACAGCCTCCATGCTACTTACTCATAAAATGTTTTCTCAGGGCCCTGAACATGTAAAAGCTATCTGACCACACATTTCCTATGTATGAAGATATTTCTGCTTACTTTTCAATGCTAACTCACTTCGATCCTTGTGTAAAGGACCTGTGCTCCATTCAGGCTGGAATGTTGAAGACTCTTCAGAATTCCCATGGGTTTCAAGGGGTTCTCCCACTCTGTTGATCATGCCTCCTCAGTCTCTTCCTTCATCTTCTCTATTCTGTCCATTCTTTAAATATTGTTGCTCCTCATGGTCCAGTCCTCAGCCTCTCTTCTCTTCTGTTCCTGGGTGATCTCACTTACTTGTATGGCCTCAGGCACATCTCAGCACCAGTGATTCTTAACTTAATGCCTCATTAAGAGAAGTGTAGCGGCAGACTTAGCCCAGTGGTTAGGGTGTCCTTCTACCACATGGGAGGTCCGCGTTTCAAACTCGGGGCCTCCTTGACCCGGGTGCAGCTGGCCCATGTACAGTGCTGATGCGCACAAGGAGTGCCATGCCACGCAGGGGTGTCCCCCGCATAGGGGAGCCCCATGCGCAAGGAGTGCGCCCTGTAAGGAGAGCCGCCCAGCGTGAAAGGAAGTGCAGCCTGCCTAAGAATGGTGCCGCACACACGGAGAGCTGACACAAGATGATGCAACAAAATGAAACACAGATTCCCGTGCCACTGACAACAACAGAAGCGGACAAAGAAGACACAGCAAATAGACACAGAGAACAGACAACCGGGACGGGATGGGGGGTAAGGGGAGAGAAATAAATAACTAAATCTTAAAAAAAAAAGAGAGAGAGAGAAGTGTAGACTTCTCTGATCAACTCTAGTTCCATATTTCAAGTGCCCTTCTGAACAGATCCTTGTTGATGCTTGCATCATAAGCATCTGGACCTCAACACGTCTCAAATGGAATTAATTCATTTTTTCCCTCTCAGCCGTTTTGTCTTGTTTCTTCTATATCTGTTAATAGCATTACCATCAACACTCCTAGACTTTATTCTAGTCCTATTGTACCAGAATCTCTGGAGGTTGACTCCAGAAATCTGTTTTTGACAAACCTCCTTGGTAATTCTTTTTTTTTTTTTGGTAATTCTTATGTACATTAAAATTAAAGAAACTGCCATTCCCCATGATAGAAACCTAAAATCCACTCTCTTCTCTCTTCCTTACCACCCACATCTAGATGGTCGCTTTATCTTATTGAAATCATTGTTAAATATCTCAGATATATTTCCTTCCCACAACCACAGCCTTAATTCCTCATCTTTCCCTAGCACTCCTACAACAGCCTCCTCATTGTCAGGGTGACCTCTGTTCTCTCTCTTTAATCTTTAAAAATCTGACTGTGCTATTTCTCAGCTTAAAAGCATTCAACAGCTTGATGGCATGGGAACAGTTTTCAGATGTTTTAAAGTCACAGACCTCTTTCTTTAAATAAAATCCTTCCAGGAAATCCAACTTATGGGACAAATAAAAGCAAAGTCACTCTGTTTGAAGCAAGGGTTAGTGCCACAGCCTTAGCCACTTAGCCTCCCTTGCTGTGTTTCCTAAGGAACCGTTCCCCAAAACACAGTTTGTAAAACTGGATAAAGTCCAGATGCCTTATTTGGATACCAAATTCCTTAAGGGCTAGCATACCTCTCACCCCAGAGGTCTATTCCCTGAACTAGTCATGTGTTCTTACACTTGCCAACCTCTCACCCTAGAATGATCACCTTCCCCTTGTTCATTGTTCTTTTCTTTGTGTTCTCAAAGGCAAAATTGGCATTTATAAGACTACATTTTCTGTTTTTCTGCCCATCCCCCTAAGAAATCCACAGGTTCTGTGAGAACAGAGACTGCTTTCTTTATCTATATACCCCTAGATCCAGCACAGTTTTTGGCACATGGTTTTGGACATGTTTATTGCATAAAGGTTTATATAGTCTCCAAACCATTTTTCTTTGTTCCTTGGTTCCATTTTTATTTCTGACTGAATGTGCCTTAGTAAATTAAACAGTGCTTTAATAACAGATTTATTAACCTCAAGGCTATATGGCTCTACTGCTGTTCTTTTCCTGCTCAGTGACTAAGAATGAAAATCAGTGGATATATGTACTGTGTGTCATAACCTATGAAGCTGTATTTACCTGGCTAGAATATATATTTTTCTGTAGCTAATATTTATTGAATGGTTATAAGTACTAGTTCCTAGAATAAGTCCTTTGTATGAATTACCATATTTCACCCTAAATTATGATCATATAGGTGAACACTATGGAATATTATTTTGACAAAAATGACACTTGCCATATTTTCTTTGCTGATTTTAAAAGTAATGTATATACATTGTAAAAAACATGGAAATAAATAAAATTATGAAGAAGAAATTAAACTATATCCACAGTATAACTACTCAGATATAGACTTAATATTTTGGCTCATTTCTTCCTATTCTTTCTTGTATAATATTTAAGTTTGTGTAGATTTTTAAATTATTTCCTTTTATTAGAGAAGTTTTAGGTGAACAGAAAAAATTCATGGAGAAAATACAGAGTTCTCATAACCCCCACCACAGTTTTCCCTATTATTAGCACTTATGCATTAGTATATTCACTTTGTTAAAGTTGATAAAACAATATTATTATAATTGTACTATTCTCCACAGTTTACAATGGGATCCACTTTTTGTGTTTTGCAGTCCTGTAATTTTTTTTAAAAATCTTACTCTAGTAACATACACAACCTAAAATTCCCCCTTTTAACTACATTCAAATATACAATTCAGTGGTGTAAATTACATTCACAATCTTGTGCTACCATCAACATTGTAGTTATGAGGTTTTATTTCTGAAATATTAATTCAATTTTCTTGGTCTATAAGTCCTTGTGCCAGTACCATGTTAATTTGATTATTGTAGCTTTAAAATAAGTTTTAAAATTAAGAAGTGTGAGCCTTCCATGTTCATTCTTCTTTTTCAAGATGGTTGTGGCTATTCAGGGACCCTTTCATTTCCATCTAAATATGATAATTTGTTTTTCCATGTCTGCAAAGAAGCTATAGGAATTTTTATTGGGATTGCATTGAATCTGCAAATTGCTTTGGGTAGAATTGATGACAATATTCAGTCTTTTAATCCATGAACATGGAATGACCTTTCATTTATGCAGGTCTTCTTTGATTTCTTTCAGTAAGTTTTATAGTTTTGCCTATACGAGTCCTTTACATCCTTGGTTAAATTTATTCCTAAATATGTGATTCTATTAGTTGTAATTGTAAATGGAGTATTTTCCTTACTTTCTTCTTCAGATTGTTCATTACTAGTATATAGAAACATTACTGATTTTTGTATGTTGATCTTATACCCTGTCACTTTGCTGGATCTGTTTATTTGCTCTAGTAGCTTTATTGTGGATTTGGGTTTTTGATATATAGGATCATGTCATCTGCAAATGCAGAAAATTTTACTTCCTTTACAATTTGGATGATTTGTATTTCTTTTTCTTGCCTAATTGCCCCAGCTAGAACTGCCAGTACAATGATGAATGACAATGGTGACAATGGGCATCCTTGTCATGTTCCTGATCTTAGAGGGTTATTAGAGAAAAGCGAACACTCACTGGGACACAGAAACTGATGATTGCAGGCAGAAAGTTTATTTGGAAGCCTCCCAATGGAGGGGTTCTGAAGAATAGACTGCAGCCTGCCCCTGGAAGTTGGAATATGAATTTATACAGTACTTTCCTAGGTGGGGAAATGATTGTCGGTGAGAGGGGTTCAAGGTTCCGAGTGAGGTGCAGGGGCCAATAGGAAGCCCTAGAGGTGAAAATTTTCCTTTGTATGGCTTGAAGGTAGTGGGTTAGGGAGCTATATTTTCTTGGAATGCTGAAGGAGCAGGTGGCCTTTGATCTGCAGGGAATAAAGGTCTCTAACTCACTTTACTCCTGTTTCCACATGGTTTCTTTGTATAACCTTTGGGGAAGTGCCTGTGCCTTCAGACATGTAGGCTTACGGTGGTGGTGGTGAGGGGGTCACTTGACTTTCCTCAATGCATGTAAGGGATAACTGAGTCGCAGCTTATTAATTATTGCAAACCTAGTGAGGGGTAACCTCTAACATTACTAACTCTTTATATATATATATATATATATATATATATATATATATATATATATATATATGATATTGTTTATATATATATATAGGGTATTGTTTGGGTATTGGGATATACAGTACTGGGCAGGAAGGGAAGATGAGGGGATTAGGGATGTTGGCTGGATCTGGCTATTTCTTCCTGTTGAGGGGGAGAAAAGTTCCCTTCTGTCCTGTCCAGTGGGCTTTGGTTTCAATTCCTTCAGGGCTTGATATTGTCACTCATGCAACAGAAAGATACCACTTAAGTATTCCTGAGTTGTTGACTTTAGGATTTGGTATATGAATTGAGTAACGAGCTGTAAAAGACAAGGACCAAAAAGAAGAAGCAGAAATGTTATCAGTAATGGTGTTATATTGGGTAAAAGGATTGATTTTAAGGGTGAAGAAAAATAAGAGATGAATGAGGATAGCCATGTTGATTCCTATAGTCATTATCTTGGGCTCCTTCCTGCTGTTGAGGGTAGGAATGGGGTTTCATTGAGTTATTGAGATTATGTTTTAGGGGTTAACGGCTGGTATTGAATTTCTTGCATTAGGAGGAGGTTGTTCACATGATTCTGGGGGATGTTCCGGACTGTTGTTGGAATGAACTGCATTAAAACTTGGAGAATGTATGATCCTGCTGATATTAGAAGAAGAAGGGTTATTAGTGGGGTGAGAATGAGGATCGACTATGAGATTCAGGGCTAAGATAATGAGGAAAACCAATCAGACATTAGGTCAGTAGCTAGATTATTATTTTTTTACTTATTATGGGGTATCTTTTTTGTCTTTATTTATTTTTTAATGTTACATTAAATTATTAATATGACTTATTTGATGGGCCATAGGCTGTGAGGTTTGAGTGACACTAAAATTAGTTTAGGTATAAGAAGAGTTTACAGACATACATAGAGTTTTAGCAGGAATAGCAGAGTTCAGATTATTAACTGTGGTTTCATAACAATGCTTGGGTGAGTTTTCTTTTTCATGGACTTAAGATTTCCATCCAGTAAGGCTGCATGGTATGGCTAAAATGACTTTATTTTTCTCTGTTTGTATAGTTTGAGGCATAGGCAACAACCAATTTTTATTACTTTTCATTTTAGGCTGTAGGGTGGCTGCCATTTTATATAGAGTACTTACATTTTTAGGCAGCAAATAGTAGTTGGCTGGTTACAAGATTTTCATGTTTGTAGTAGTGAAGGTATACCTTGTCCTTTCCGAGAGCAGAAGGGGACTGATGTTCATTTGTTGGAGTGAGCACAATGTATATTCATGGGTGGTGTCCATGAGCTGTTGGTGAGCAACCGGCAGCTGGTAGTGTTGCTACACAGGGTTCAGTAGTTATGGTGTCCCTTTTTCTTGTGGAGCCACTCTGCTGCTTCTTGGGTTTCAATGATATGGCTCTGGATCTTCATGAAGGTATTTGCTTTAACAGTCTTGAGAGGGGTGTTAGAGGAGTTGGCAGGGATATGATAGACAGTTACCTGTTGCTGCTGGCAGGCACTTCAGATGTTTTTCCACAGATTTCTTCCCCACAGAGAGGGATTCAAGATAATTCATTGTTCTTGTCTTATTTTTAGCATCTACAATTTACCCCTGGAAAGGGATGGTAGTTTTCAGAGTGACCAGACACTAATGGGTTAAGCCTTTTACTTGCAACAGCGTGTGGTTTGCTGCACACAGTTGTTGTTGTTTTTATTATTCTTAAGGGACTATATTGTAATTTGGCCCTTTCACAACTTTGATTACAACCCAAAGGGTACTTGTTTAGAATGTTGCCTCTGCCACAAACTTTACTTAAAGCTGGCTACATTTAATTTACAAGGTAAATTAGAGTTCACCCCCTTACTGCTTAAGCTTGTGCCAGTGCCCTCTCTGCTTTTTTTAAAGCAGCCTGCTGGAGTTTCTCTTATTCCCATAAATAACTTGTCCCAATTAACACATACAATAGTTTTAATATTTGAGCTAAATGGGGGATGAAGGATTTTTAGTATTTCAACATTATTACAACCTTTATTAATATGATAAAATATTGTACTTTATCAATTACAGCAGAAGGTAATCGTTTTTGTTTTATACAACTAAACAACATTTAAGAATTTGACAGCAGAGCAGCTTGGATTTAACAGTTTGTCCTAACTATTTGCTCATTTCAGGTTTTTAAGATAAGATACTATTGTTTCTGATGCTTCTGTAAAAAGAATTATTGGTTAACATAATTTTATTAATATAACAAAATAGGGTTATATAGCTACAGGTTTTTCATGCAGACAAATTTTTTGTCACCAGGCCAGGATGGATGATTAGGTTATACAAACCATTTGAGAAAGCACTGCCTTTTCATGTGAAGATGAATGCAGACTGGCTTGATTTGCCTAAGGAGATACTAGAGAAAGCTTTAGCAAGTTTTAAAACAAAGTGATAGTGACATAACTGGATATTAATTTTTATAACAAACTAACAATATTTAGGGTAGCAGCATATGGCCGTGTGTTACTTTAATTTATGATAGCTTTCTGTTATATATCACCCCGTGGCAGCTTTCAATGTGACTTGGACAAGTATGAGTTAAAGCATCTGCCCTGAGGCAGCTTTCAGTGTAAATCAGACAAGTATGACTTAAAGTATTTGTTTTGATTTCCAGGCAGAGAGGTTGTTTTTGTGATACATACCATTTTTAATTATAATTAAAACCATGATTAATAACATTATATTTTTATCTAATATTATGCCAGAACATTGTTAAATTTTCAGGAATTCTATACATCTTTTAAGTATTCATATGGACTTTTTATTCATACAACTTTAATTAACAGAGGGTTAAAGAATCCCTTTTAACTTTATAGCACTTTCTAAACACTTTTCACTTAACTTATATCAAATGAACTCAACTATTTTATTACTTCACTTTCTTAAGGTGAAAGAATGAATCGTTTGAAATTGAAATAAAAGATATTTTTCAGGATTTGATTTTGAGAAAGTAAAATGTTAAAAGTTGTTAGGTTTGAACATTATGTTCTTTTAAAAGTGATAAGACTTGTTTTTTCTTAAACAGCCAAGGAAATGATAAGGTTAAAGTACAAGAAGCTATTTTGATAAAAGAGACTTTTTTTGTACACTGATTAGTGGGGAGAAAAGCTCTTTGTAAACTTTTGCTAAGAAGGACCAATGATTTAAGAAACCTTGTTACTTTAACAAGGAATGAACAAAATTTTAACTTTGCATCAGTATACTATTTGATACCATAGCTTTTAAAACTTTCTAGATAGACCCAATAAATCTTACTCAACTTTAACCACAAAAATTCCTTTTCCACACACCTTCTGCACTTTGTTTCCATTCAGGTCTTGTCCCACATTTTATTCTTTCTTAATAACCAGTCCTTTTGTCTCAGGACAAAATTACTTTCTTTTTCCTTAATACAAAGAAAATAACACATTGTATATCGCTTTCATGTTTAACTTACCAAAACAACTTTGAAACTGTTTCAAAGCAAACTTCTTATGGCATACAATTACCATTAAAATTAAACAAACTTGTCAGACTAATTATTTCATTAGACACACTAAGAGAAACATAAAGCTCACCAATTTAACTTATAATCCCTACTCTGTTGGTATGGCTGTTTCTAAAATTTTTATTATTTTACATCTCTGATTTTACTGTTTTTAAGATTTTTTCTAGAATCAGTGTTGTCTAATATGTGAGCTTGTTCTTGGAAATATTTTTATTAGTAATCAGCAACCAGTTAGAAATATTTGAGCAGTATAAATGCAGTTAAACTTTAATTTAGCAGTTTAGATAGATATTTAACACATGTATTTTGGATTATTACTTTTTAGGTGTGCACTTGGACTTAAAGTTCAGCAGTAAGCTAAAAGCTTACTTGTAAGAGGTGAGTAATTGTAGGTTTGATACTTTGCAGGGTATCAAGAGGGACAGGATATTGGGATTTGAAGGGAATATGGGGAGGGTTTTTTAGTTGAACTGTGACTGGTTTTTGATAGACAGAAATGATAAGAATTTTAGTATTTCAGATTTGGATTGACAGAGTTTGGTGGTAAAAGGGTGAGCAAAGGAGGGAGTGAGTAGGTGAACAAGTGGTTTCTTAGTGGGTACAGTAAAAGAGAGGTTTTGAAACTATTCTTTTGACCTTCACTATTGAGATTGAGGAGTGAGCTAAGTGTTTAGGGACTTTGGGAAGGGCAGAGTAAGTGGTTTTCATATTAATAAGAAATAAATTGGTTTACCTGCCACCATCAAAGTTACCTGAGGTTCTGCTTTGGAGATGGGTATGGGGGCCTGTGTGGTTCCTGGGTACTTTAATCATCTTTTGTCATTTCCAGAAGGTCTGGGAGGTTGAAGCTGTGGGTTGGGTCTGACTGGGTAACCAATGCTCTTTTGCCTTGAGAGGCTTGCGTATAGTCAGACTTTCAGTGGATTCCTTGCTTGCACAGTGGGCACAGCTTGGAGGAGGTTGTGGGTTTGAGCACTGCTTGGCCCAGTGCCCAGGCTTTTTTGCCTTTGAAGCATGGCCTTGGTAGATTTTTTTTTGTACTTGCCTGGAGTGGGGTATCTGTTGGGAACTCTGGAGGGGGGAGGATTTACAGCTAGTTTTTTTTTTCTTTCCCTGGGAGACTGCCATGGTTCTGACAGGGCTGTTGGCAGTGTTTTGTTGGTTTAGGGTATTTACAAGGGTTTGGGCTGCAAGCCCAATACATATTTTTCTTCTTCTTCAGATAGACAAATGGAAAGAATGAAGAGGCTTTCAGAGAAAGATCCTAACTGGTCCTCTATCTGGCTTATATCTTAAAGTGAGAAAGGAAAGTGTACTATAACTATTCCTTCAGCTCCTGCTACTTCTCAGTGGGGTAAGAGAGTAGCCGGAAGGTGCAGAAAGAGGGAGAGGTAGTCCCTGCGAGTGAGTATGAGGAGGGGAGAAGGGAAGGGTAGAAGACAGCAGTGATGAGGTGGGGGACGAGGAAGGGGTGAGTCTGGAGATAACCCTGGAGGATTATATGGAGGAGGTACAGGGAGGTCCAGATCTGAGGGATCAAAGTTGGAATGTTCAGAAGTTTTAGGGGGTAGAAGTGATAAGGAAGAATTTTTCTGAGGAGTTTTCTGGTGAAAAGAAGAATTTGGTAGGAAGAACAGAGTTGGAAGGGCAGGGAAGGAAGGAAAAGGAATGCCTGAATATAAGGGATCTCTGACCACCTGCTGTTGTGCTGGATAAAGTTCTCTAAGTCTTGGAGAACTTGGAAATCAAAAGTGCCATTTTCCAGCCATTGACTTTCATTGCCCAATTTGTATTGTGGCCACACAGAGGTCAAATAGAAAATGAGTTTTTTAGGTCTGATGTCTCCTTCTGGGTACAGAGTTTTAAAGTTATGAAGGAGACAGTCCCAGAAGTAGGGTTTGGGGGGGGCAAAATTAAATTCCCCATTTTAGGTGGCTTGGGTGAGACTAAGGATCTCTAGGACAGGGGAGATTCTGAGTGAGACAGGTATCCCTGAATCAGTCAGAAATCCCCAAGGAAACCATACTTGGTGCCAGACATCTCTGGAGCCAAGGGGTTTCTTCCCATGAGGATACAGGCCTTCTCTCTGCCATGGCTCTTGAGGACAGTGAGGATCACTGACCTAGCACTAGGATTTTTTTTGACAGGTTGACAAATGAAAAAGGAGAGAGAGAGAGAAAGCAGGATCCTCTGGTGGAGAAATCCTTAACTCACCCAACTGAGATTCGATGTCCTGTGTTGGATGGGCATTCAGTTGCAGCAGGGGAAGATTCCTCACCAATCAATCAATCTCAATGTGACCATCATTGAGACTGTTTGATTAGATGTTAGAGAAAATGGGGTGCTCCTTGGGACATGGACACTGATGATTGCAGGCAGAAAGCTTATTGGGAAGCTCTCCCAATGGAGGAGTCTGAAGAATAGACTTCAGTCTGCCCCCGGAAAGAGGAATATGAATTTATACAGTATCTTCTTAGATGGGGAAATGATAGTCAGTGGAAGGGGGTTAAGAGGCCGAGTGAGGTGTAGAGGCCAATGGGAAGCCATAGAAGTGAAAACTTTCCCTTGTATGGCTCGAGGGTAGTGGGTTAGGGAGATATGTTTTCTTGGAATGCTGGAGGAGCAGATGGCCTTTGATTTTGAGGAAGTGAACATCTCTATCTCACTTTACTCCTGTTTCCACGTGGTTTCTTTTTTCAACCTTTGGGGAAGTGCCGTGCTTTCAGACATGTAGGCTTAAGGGAGAGGGCTTGTCTTTCCTCAATGCACGTCAGGGGAAACTGAGTCACAATTTGCTAATTATTGCAAACCTACTGAGAGGGAACCTCTAATAGAGAAAAAGTTTTCATCATTGAGTATGATAAAAGCTGTGGATTTTTCACACATGTGCTTTATCATGTTCAAAAATTTTCTTTCTATTTCTAGTTTTCTAAGTGTTTTTATCAAGAAGGGATGTTGGATATTGTCAAAAGAGCCTTTTCTGCATCTATTGAGATGATCATGTTGTTTGCTTCTTTTTATTAATGTGATCTATTACATTAATTGGTTTTCTTATGTTGAACCACCCTTGCATATCTTGGATAAATCCCACTGATCGTAGTGTAAAATTCATTTAATATGCTGTTGGATTCAGTTTGCTAGTGTTTTGTTGGAGATTTTTATATCTAAATCCATAAAGGATATTGTTCTGTACTTTTATTTACTTGTGGTATTTCTCTGTTTGTTTGGTTTTTTTTTTGGCATATGATAATATTGGCCTCATAGAATGAGTTCAAAGGAGTTCCTTCCTTCTCAATCATATGGAAGTATTTGAGCGGGATTAGTGTTAATTCTTCTTGAAATGTTTGGTTAAATTCACTGGTGAAACCATCTGGTCCTGGGCATTTCTTTGTTGGCAGGTTTTGATAACTGATTCAATCTCTTTACTTGTTATTGATTTACTGAAATCTTACATTTCTTCTTGAGTCAGTATAGGCAGTTTGTGTTATTCTAGAAATTTTTACGTTTCTTCTAGGTTTTCTAATATGTTGGTGTACTATCGCTCATAGTACCCTTTTTATTTCTATAAAGGCAATAAAAATGCCCCCTTTTCATTTCTGATTTTATTTAATTATGCCTGCTCTTTTATTTTTGTTGTCAGTCTAGCTAAAAGTTTGTTGATTTTAATGATCTTTTCAAAGAACCAACTTTTGGTTTTGTTGATTCTCTGTATTTTTTTATTCTCTATTTAATTTTTATGCTCTATAATATTTATTTCCTTCCTTCTGCTTACATTAGGTTTAGTTTTTTTCTTCTTTTTCTAGATGACCCAGTTGAGAGTTTAGGTCTCTGAATTGAGATCTTTCTTCTTTTTTTAATGTAAGCATTTAGAGCAAGGGTTCTTAAACTTTTTTTTGTTCCACAAACCCCTCTGCCAGTTGGGTGAAAACAATGGATCCCTTCTCAGAATGTAGCAGCACATAGTTTTATGACACTCAACATTAGGTCAGAGAATATAAAGATAATAAGTTGATATTTTTTCAATTCAAGCTCACAGACCCCCTGAAATCTTTCCATGGATGCCTGGGTAAGAACCCCTGATTTAGAGGTATGAATTTCCCTCTCAGCACTGCCTTTTGTGTCCCATAAATTTTGACATATAAGGTTTTCATTTTCATTTGCTCAAGATATTTCCTAATTTCCCTTTGGATTTCTTCTTTGACCCATTTCTTGCTAAGGGTGCCTTGTTTAATGTCCACATGTTTCTGAATTTACAGTTTCCATTCCATTATTCCATTTTGGTTGGAGAAGATACATTCATGATTTCAATATCTTTGAAATTATTGAGACTTGCTTTGTGACCTAACACATGGTCTATCCTGGAGAATGATCCAGTTGTGCTGAGGAAGAATGTGTATTCTGCTGTTGTTGGGTGAAATGTTCTAAATGTGCCTGTTAGGTCTAGATGGTTTGTAGTACCATTCAAGACTTCTATTTCTTTATACAGCTTCTGTCTGGGTGTTCTATCCATTACTGAAAATGGTGTATTGAAGTCTCCTACTATTAATACAGAATAGTCTATTTCTCCCTTCAGATCTGTCAATATTTGATTCATATATTTTTTGGCCTGTGGTTAGGTGCATATATATTTATAATTGTCACATCTTGTTGGGTTGACCCCTTTTTCATTATATACTGACCTTTGTTTTAGTTTGCTAGCCTGCTGAAAACATTGTACCAGAAATGGCTTGCTTTTTAACAATGGAAATTTACGGTGTCATGGCTAAGAAAAGTATTTAGATCAATGCATAACCAGGTGATGCTTTCTCCCTGAAGACCAGCTGGCAGTGATTCTGGACTTCTCTGTGGCATGACAAGGCACATGATGGTGTCTGCTGGTCTTTCCCTTCTCCTCTGAGTTTCATTGTGTTCAGCTTCTAGCTTCAGTGGCATTCTCTCCTCTCTCCCTGTGTTCATTCCTTTTATAAAAGACTCCGATAAGAGGATTAAGACACAATTTGGGGAAGCGGACTTGGCCCAGTGGTTAGGGCATCCATCTACTACATGGGAGGTCCGCAGTTCAAACCCTGGGCCTCCTTGACCTGGGTGCAGCTGGCCCACGCACAGTGCTGATGCGCGCAAGGAGTGCCGTGCCCCTGCGTAGGGGAGCCCCATGTGCAAGGAGTGCACCCCATAAGGAGAGCCGCCCAGTGCAAAAGAAAGTTCAGCCTGCCCAGGAATGGCGCTGCACATACAGAGAGCTGACACAACAAGACGACGCAACAAAAAGAAACACAGATTCCCGTGCCACTGACAACAACAGAAGCGGACAAAGAACATGCAGCAAATAGACACAGAGAACAGAGAGCTGGGGTGGGGGGGGGGGGGGGGAGAAGGGGAGAGAAATAAATAAATAAATAAATCTTTAAAAAAAAAAAAAAGACTCAGCCTGGGCCCTTCCTTAATTGATATACCCTAATCAAAAGGCTTTTAACTGAAGCGACCTAATCAAAAGGTCCCACCCACAATAGGTTAACATCAACAGGAATGGATCAGCTTTAAGTACATGATCTTCTGGGGTATATATGATCTCAGCTTATCACAACCTTCTTGTCTTTTGTAACATTTTTTAACTTAAAGTCTATTTTATTTGATACTGGTATACTTACTCCAGCTCTCTTTTGGTTACTATTTGCATGGTATACTTTTTCCATCCTTTCACTTTCAACCTACATGTGTCTTTAAATTTAAGGTGCTTCTCTTGTAAATAGAAAGTAGTTGGTCATTCTTTTTTTTATCATTTTACCCAATTTCTGTCTTTTGATGGGAGAGTTTTCTCCATTTGTGCTTAAAGTAACAACTGAAAATGCAGAAATTTCTTCTGCCATTTGCTTTTTGGTCATTTTAAGTCTTATACTTTTATAATCCTCAATCGTCCATTAATGTCTACTTTCATATATATTTGACTTCTTGTAATGTAACATTTTGAATCCCTTCCTTTTTCTTTCTGTATATATTTTTCAGATTTTGTTTGTGGTTACCATGAAGATTATGTTTAACATCTTAAATCTATAACAGTTATGTTTGCTTTGATAACAACTTGACTTCAGCAGCTTGCACATATACTGTTCCTATACCTGGATGTCCCCTTACCTTTTTGTTGTACTTGTTACCAATTATATATGTGCATTGTATGACCAACTGCATAGATATATCATTACTTTTATGCATTGCATTTTAAAACTTGTAAGAAGTAAAAAAAAATGGGGTTACATACAAAAAAATGCAGTGCAGTAATACTGACATTTATAATTACCTGTGTGGTTACCTTTACCAGAGGTCTTTACTTTTCTTAGGCAGCTTCAGTCCACTGTATAATGTTCTTTCCTTTCAGTGTGAAGAAATCCCTTTAGAACTGCTTGTAGGGCAGGTTCAGTGATGATGAACTCACTTAGCCTTAGTTTATCTTGGAATATGTCAATCTCTCCTCATTTTTGAAGGACAGTTCTGCAGGACATAAATTTCTTGGTTGGCAATTATATTCTTTATTTTTTCCTTGCTAGAGAAGTTGTGGATTTACAGAACAATCATGCATGAAATATAGGATTCTCATATACCACCCCATCAACAACAGTTTTCATTGGTGTGGAACATTTGTTACAACTGATGATAGCACATTTTTATAATTCCTTTATTAGTTAAAGTCCAGGATTTAACCTAGGGCTCACTGTTTGTATTTTGTAGTTCCATGGATTAAAAAAAAATTATTCTGTTACCATATATACAATGTGACATTTGCCCTTTTAATCATTTTCAGATATTAATTTCTGTGCTGTCACTTTCATTCACAATGTTGTTTTACCATCACACCATTTATTCTGAAAACATTTCCATCATTCCAAACAGAAACCCTGTACATTTTTAAAATCACTTATTAAAAGATAAATAGACCAGACAAAATGTTACATTAAAAATATAAGAGGTTCCCATATACCCCCACTCCCCACACCCCCCACTCCTCCCACATCGACAATGTCTTTCATCGGTGTGGCACATTCATTGCATTTGATGAATACATTTTGGAACACTGCTACATGGCATGGATTATAGTTTACATTGTAGTTTACACTCTTTCCCAGTCCATTCAGTGTGTTATGGCAGGATATATAATGTCCTGCATCTGTCTCGACAATATCATTCAGGACAACTCCAAGTCCTGAAAATGTCCTGTTATCATACCTATTCTTCCCTCTCTCTGCCCTCAGCAACTCCAATGGTCACTGTCTCCACATCAATTATACAATTTTCTCCATTGCTAGAGTCACAATAATTCTATAGTAGAATATCAGTAAGTCCACTCTAATCCATATTTTGTTCCTCCATCCTGAGAACCCTTGGATGGCAATGTCCACTCCACCTCTAAATCAAGAGGGGGCTTAGATCCCACAAGGCTGATGGATGGGATTCTCCTGCTTGCAATTGTAGACTCTTTCAGTTCCCTGGTGTGGTGGTTGACCATCCTCACCTCCCTATTAGCTGAGATGAGTAAGTCCAACGAACAGGAGAGCAGGTGGTGCAACTCTGCTGAGGCTCAGGGCCCAGCAACCACATGGACTGTCCAGAGATTCAAAGTCTCCTGAGCATACACCAACCCCAGTGCCAACCACAGGAACCCTGTACATTTTAAGCCTCAACTTCCCATTTCCTCTCCCAATCTCATTCCCTGGTAACCAATAGTCTAGATTATGACTCTATGAATTTGCTTATTCTAACTGTATCAAATGACTGAGATCATAAAACAGTTGTCCTTTTGTATCTGGGTTGTTTCACTCAAAATGATGTCTTCAAGGTTCATCCATATTGTCATATGTATCAGGACTTCATTACTTTTTACGGCTGGATAATACTCCATTATATGTATATACCACATTTGTTTATCCATTCATTGGTTTATGGACACTTGGGTTGCTTCCATCTTTTGGCAGTTGTGAATAGTGGCTCTATGAACATTGGTGTGTAAATATCTGTTCAACTCCCTGCTTTCAATTATTTTGGATTTTTTATTAGTGGGATTGCCATGTCATATGAAGTTCTATACTTATCTTTCAAGGAACTGCCAAACTGATCCACAGCAGCTGCACCATTTTACATCACCACCAGCAATGAAAGAGTGTTCCTATTTATCCTCCAACACTTCTTATTATCCAACTTTTTAATAGCAGCTGTCTTAATGAGTGTAAAATGGTATCTCATTGTGGTTTTGATTTGTATTTCCCTGATAACTATTGGCAGTGAACATCTTGTTTTCTGCTTTCTGTCAGTTTGCACATCTTCTTTAGAGAGATGTCTGTCCAAGTCTCTTTTGCCAATTTTTTATTGGTTGGTTTGTCTTTTTGTTGCTAAGTTGAAGTGTTTCTTTATATATTCAAGATATTAATCCTTTATTGGATATGTTGTTTCCAAATATTTTCTCTCATTGCATAGGTATCATTTTACTTTCATGGTAAAGTCCGTTGAGGAGCACAAGTTTTTAAAATTTTTATGAAGTCCCATTTATCTATTTTTTCTTCTGTTGCTGGTGCTTTTGGTATAAAGTCTAAGAAACCATTGCCTAACATAAGGTTTTGAAGATGCTTCTGTACACTTTATTCAAGGACTTTGATAGTTCTAGCTATGATATTCAGGTATTCAATATATTTTGAGTTGATTTTTGTATATGTTGTGAGGTAGAGGTCCTCCTTTTATGCAAGTAGAGATCCTTTGTCACTTTGACAAAAATCAGTTGGCCATAAATGTGAGGGTTGATTTCTGAGCTCTCAATTCTATTCCATTAGTCTATGTCTCTCCATGTGCCAGTACCAGGATGTTTGTTTGTTTTTTCCCCTTTTTAAATTTAAAAAAAATACTTCAATTACATAAATGTTACAGAGAATATACAGGGGATTCCCATAAGCCCCACTCCCCACACCTCCCACATTTTCCCACATTAGCAACATCTTTCATCAGTGTGGTACATTCATTGCAATTGATAAACACATTTTGGAACATTGCCACTAAGCATGGATTATAGTTTACATTGTAGTTTACACTCTCTCCCATTCGACTCTGTAGGTTATGGCTGGATATATAATGGCCTGTATCTGTCATTGTAATGTCATTCAGGAAGATTCCCAAGTCCCAGAAATGTCCCCCTTTACACCTGTTTTTCCCTCCCCCTAACCCTAGAACATCCATGGGTCACTGCCTCCACAACAATGGTATTTCTCCCATTGCTAGAATCACAGTAAGTCTATAGTAGAATACCAGTAAGTTTATTTTAGTTCATAGTCCATTTCCCAATCCTGAGGACTCTGGGATGGTGATACCCATTCCACCATTAATCAAAGGGGGCTTCAATTCAATACATCTGATGAATGGGACTCTTTTGCTTGCAGATGTGGGCATTATCAGTTCCTTGTTATGTTGTTTGTCCATCATCTCCTCCTGTTAGTTGTCCTGGGTGAGTCCATTGAACTGGAAATTAAGTGTTGCAACTCCGTTGAGATTCAGGGTTCATTTGGCACATGGACACCTACCAACTCTAGCACTAATTATAGTTTCAAATAGAAGAACAGATGAGGCATGCATAGGAAAACCACTGTGAGTCTAACTCTGTCATACTGGGGAGCATAAATACCAGATTAGAGCTCAATGGCAAGGGGCCAAATTCCTGAGCTATCTGCCCTGACTACAGTGTCTGAATGTCTCCATATCCCTGAGGAGATTTGCTATTTAGGGTAGTATCTACTTTGACTGTCAATGAGATCCTGTTGAGATGTGCATAAGCACTACCTCTGGGATGACCTCCTGACTCACTTTGAAGTCTCTTAGTCATACAAACTCATTTGTCTTTAGCTTTTCTCCCTTTTTGTCAAGGCCTTTTTTTCCACAGATACATTGCTTGTTGGTACTTGGCAGCAATCCCTCAGTGCCAGGGAGGGTCATCCCTGGGAGTCATGACCCACGCTGGGGGAAAGTTATTTGCTTTTATATGCTGAATTTGGCTTAGAGAGAGGCCACATTTGAGCAACAAGGAGGCTCCCAGAAGATATCTCTTAGGAAACCCACATCACTAGGCTAAGTTTCAATTTCAAGAACGAAGGCTCATAGACATAGTCATCAATACATGATGTTTTGATTACTGTGGCTTTGTAATGAGCTTTACAGTTGGGAATTATGATTCCTCCAACATCATTCCTTTTTTCCAACATGGCTTTAGCTATTTGGGGCCATTTAACCTTCCCTATGAATTTGATGACTGGCTTTTCCATTTCAGCAAAGAAGGTTGTTAGAATTTTATTTGGATTGCATTGAATCTATAAATTGCTTTCAGTAGTATTGACATCTTAACAATATTTAGTCTTCCAATCCATGAACACAGAATTTCCTTCTATCTATTCAAGCCCTCTTTAATTTCTTTTAACAATGCTTTGTAATTTTCTGTGTACAAATCCTTTACATCCTTAGTTTAGATTTATTCCTAGATATTTGGTTCTTTTAGTTGTTATTGTATGTGGATTTTCCCCCCTTGATTTCTTCTACTGACTGTCCTTGCTTGTGTGTAGAAACACTACTGATTTTGGGGTGTTGATCTTTTACCCCACCACTTTGCTGAATTAATTTATTATCTCAAGGAACTTTGTTGTGGATTTTTCAGGATTCTCTGTATATAGAATCGTATCATCTGTAAGTAGGGAAAGTTTTACTTCTTCTTTCTGATTTGGATGCATTATATTTCTTTTTCTTGCCTAATTGCTCTGGCAAGAACTTCCAGTACTATGTTGAAAAACAGTGGTGACAGTGGGCATCCTTGCCTTATTCCTGATCTTAGAAGGAAAGCTTTCAGTCTTTTATCATTAATTAGTATGCTAGTCGTGGGCTTTTCCTACATGCCCTTCATCATGTTGAGGAATTTTCCTCTATTCCTAGTGTTTTTTGTGGTTTTATCAATAAAGAGTGCTATATTTTATCAAATGTCTTTTCTTCATCTATTGAGATGATCATTTTTCCTTCATTTTGTTAATGTGCTGTGTTACATTAATTGATTTTCTTGTGTTGAGCCAACTTTGCAAACCAGGGACAAATCCCACTTGATCATGCCATATAGTAATTTGTTAGCAATTTTGTATCTAAAAATTCATAGGAGATAATGGTCTGTAGTTTTCTTTTCTTGAAGTATCTTTACGTTGCTTTGGTAGGAATGTGACATTGGCCTTGTAGAATGTGTTAGGGAGTGTTCCCTCCTCTTCAGTTTTATGAAAACCATTGAGCATAATTGGAGATAAGTCTTCTTGGATTGTTGGATAGAATTTCCCCATGAAGCTATCTGATCTTGGACTTTTTTTTTTTATTGTTGAGAGTTTTTTGAAAACTGATTCATCTCTTTATTAGTAATTGGTTTGTTAAAATCTTAAATTTTTCTTTCAACACTTCTTTTGCTATGTCACTTAAGTTTTGGTATGTTGTATTTTCATTTTCATTCACCTCAAGGTATTTCCTAATTATGTTTTTGATTTACTTTGACCCATTGTTTGTTTATCAGTACGTTTTGAAATTTCTACATATTTGTGAAATTTTCCTTTTTCCCTCTGTTTCTGATTTCTAGCTTCATTCCTTTGTGGTTGGAGAATATACATTGTATGATTTCAATATTTTTTATATTTATTGAGACTTGTTTTGTGACACAACCCATGTGGTCTATCCTGGAGAATGATTCATGTGCCCTTGAGAAGAATGTATATTCTGTTTTCATTGGGTGCAGTGTTCTGAATGTCTGTTATGTCTTGTTCATTTAATTTATCAGTCAAGTCCTGTACTTCATTATTGATCTTCTGACTAGATGTTCTATCCATTATTGAGTGTGGTGTGTTAAAGTCTCCTAATATTAATGTAGAACTTTCAAATTCTCCTTTCAAAACGTCAATATTTGCTTCATATATTTTTGGGATCTGCTATTAGGTGCATATATATTTATAATTGTTACATCTCCCTGTTGAATTCTCCCCTTTATCAGTATATAATGACCATCTTTGTTCCTAATAACTGTTTTTTATTTAAATTCTATTTTATCCAATATTACTATAGTCACCCCAGCTCTACTACTTGCTTGGTATGTATTTTCATCCTTTCACCCTCATCCTACTTGTTTCTTTGAATTCGAGGTGAGTCTCTTGCAGAAAGCATATAATTGGTCCATGCTTTATTTTTTTTTATTGACTTTGTAATAATATTACATTAAAAATATATATGTGAGGTCCCATTCAGCCCCACCCCCCACCCCCCCTCTCCCCCCCCCCCCCAACAACACTCGTTCCCATCATCATGACACATCCATTGGATTTGGTAAGTACATCTTTGGGCACCTCTGCACCTCATAGTCAATGGTCCACATCATGGCCCATACTCTCCTCCATTCCATCCAGTGGGCCCTGTGAGGATTTACAATGTCCGGTGATTGCCTCTGAAGCACCATCCAGGGCAGCTCCATGTCCCAAAGACGCCTCCACCTCTCATCTCTTCCTGCCTTTCCCCATACCCATCAGCCACCATGTCCACTTTTCCCAATCCAATGCCACCTCTTCTATGTGGACATCGGATTGGTTGTGTCCATTGCACCTCTATGTCAAGAGGAGGCTCAGATTCCACATGGATGCTGGATGCAATCCTCCCACTTTCAGTTGTAATCACTCTAGGCTCCATGGTGTGGTGGTTGTCCTTCTTCAACTCCATCTTAGCTGAGTGTGGTAAGTCCAATAAATCAGATTGTAGGTGCTGGAGTCTGTTGAGGCTCAGGACCTGGCTATCACATTGTCAGTCCAGAGATTCAAATCCCCTAAATATATCTTAAACCCCAACATTAACTGCACCTCCAGCACATTAGCATGAAAGTCTTATGAAGGGAGATCCCATCTGAGTCCAGATTCATCACACATAAACACCATTTCCAAAGAGGGGCCATCTGCCCTGGTAGTTAACCCCATCGGCCATGACCATAACTCTCATGGGTCTCTTTAGCCCTCAAAGGAACCAATATCTGGGGGTTGTATCCGCTTTATCTGTCTCTCTGACTCTGCTCAGTTGTGCATGAGGGCAATCCTTCTGCCAGCCTCCAGACTCTTTTTTAGAAACTCGTAGCCATATAAACTCATTTCTCCTTTCCATTTCCCCCTTACTTTAGGTCAAACAGCATTTTAAAGTCATGTTATTTTATGTAGACAGGAATATTCTGCTGATCCGCATTGAACCTTCCATATAAGGTCATTTTCCAGTTGCAACATCAGTGGTCCATGCTTTATTTATCCTTTCTGCCAACCTCTGCCTTTTGACTGGTGAGTTTAATAAATTTACATTTAAAGTCACTACTGATAATACAGGACTTTTTTCTGCCATTTTGCTATTTAGCCTTCATAGGCCTTTTTTGTCTTTCACTTCTGTAAATGCCTACTTTTATATTCATTTGCTTTTTTTGTGTTGTACCATATTGAGTGATTTCCATCTGGATATATATTCTAATCTATTTTTCTTGTGGTTACCATGGGTTAAAATTTAATATCCTAAATATATAACAGTCATGTTTGGTTTGATACCTGCTTAACTTCAATAACATGCATAAATATACTTTACCTACACACCTCTGCTCCCCACCATGTTTTGTACTTATTATTCTTGTATCTTTGTACATTCTATGTCAAAAAACATAGATTTATCATTACTTTTTATGCATTTCCATTTTAGAATCTATAGGAATAAGAAGTAGAGTTTCATACCAAACAATGCAATAAAATAATACTGGCAATTATAATTACTCAAATGCTTACCTTATTACAGGTCTTTATTTCTTTACACTGCTTTGAACCACTGTGTAGTGTCCTTTGCTATTATTCTGAAGAACTCCCTTTAGCATTGCTTGTAGGTCAGATCTAGTGGTGATTAACTCCGTCAGCTTTTGTTTATTTGAGAATGCCTTAATCTCCCCCCCCCCTTTTTGAAAAAGAGTCTCGCTCGATATAAAATTCTTGGCTGGCAGTTGTTTTCTTTCATCACTTTAAGTATTTGAACCTTCTTGCCTCCATGATTTCTGATGAGAAATTGTCATTCAATCTGTACAGTGCTTTTCTGGCCTCCAGAGTTTCAAAATAGCTGTTTCAGACAGTTCTTGCCTGTTTAATAGTTGTTTTGGTGGAAGGACTGAGTATTGGAGATCCTACTCTGCCATCTTCCCTGGAAATCCCATATAATTTGGCAATTATTTTCTTTCAGCCCTTTTTATATTTTGTCCCACAACCGTTTAGCCTTCATGGTTTCTGATAAAAAATCAGTACTTAATTGTACTAAGACTCCTTTGCATATAATGTGTTGCTTTTCTCTGGCAGCTTTTTTTTTTGTTTGTTTTTTGTTTTTGTTTTTGATGATGATGATGATTTTATTTTATTTTTTAATTATTTATTTTTAATATTGTCCTTTTTAAAAAGATAAATAGATCATACAAAACATTATGTTAAAAAACATAAAGAGGTTCCCATATACCCCACTCCCCACCCCCTGCTCCTCCCACATCAACATCCCCTTTCATCAGTAAGCATGTTCATTGCATTCATCCCATTTGGTGAACACACCCTGGAGCACTGCCAAACTGCATGGACCATAGTTTACATTGTAGTTCACACTCTCCCCCCATCCATCCAGTGGGTTATAGCAGGTTATACAATGTCCTGCATCTGTCCCTGCAATATTATTCAGGAAAATTCCAAGTCCCACATATGCCCATATTATACCTCTTCCTCCCTCTCCCTACCCTCAGCAACTTCCATGGTCACTGTCTCCACATCAAAGATACAATCACTTCCATTGTTAGAGTCACAACAGCTCTATAGTAGAATACCAGCAAGTCCACTCCAATCCATATTATATTCCTCCATCTTGTGGACCCTGGGATGATGATGTCCACTCCACCTTTACATTGAGAGAGGCCTTAGATCCCATATGGCTGATGGATGTGATTCTTCTGCTTGCAGTTGTAGACACTCTTGGTTCCTTGGTGTGGTGGTTGACCATTCTTATCTCCCCATCAGCTGACCTAGGTAAGTCCAACGAACTGGAGGGTAGATTTTGCAACTGTGCTGAGGCTCAGAGCCCAGCTGGCCCATGGACAGTCCAGAGATTCAAGTCTCCTGAGCATACACAAACCCCAGCACCAACCACAGGTTTAGTAAAAGTGACAGAGGAAGCATGTGTAGAGAGGTCACATCTGATTTCAACTCCACCACATTCAGGAGCACAAATTCCAAAGCAAGGCACACTGGCAAGGCACTGAACTCCAGAGCCATCTGTCATGACTTTAGAACCTGTGTGTCTCCATAGCCCTCAGGAGCACTATTACCTGGGGTTGTATCCACTTTGGTTGTCTCTGGGATCCTGCTGATATGTGCATAAACGCCACCCCTCTGATGACCTCCAGACTCATTTTGAAGTCTCTTAGCCATTTAACTCATCTGTCTTTACCATTTCCCACTTTTTTCAAGGTATTTTCACAGTTGTTCACCAGCTGGTGATGGTAGTAATCCCTCGGCACCAGGGAGGCTCATCCCCGGGAGTCATGTCCCATGCTGGGAGGAAGGTAATGCATGTACATGCTGAATTTGGCTTAGAGAGTGGCCACATATGAGCAACATAGAGGCTCTCAGGAGGCAACTCTTAGGCACCCTGCAGCTTTAAGCCTAGTTGAAATTTCAAGCACAGAAGCTCATAAGCATAGTCATCAGTATCAAGGGTCTGGAAGTCTTTAAATTGTATTCTTTTCCTTGGCATTTGACAGTTTGACTACGCTGTGTCTGTTCATGATTTCTTTTTAAGTTCATCCTGTTTGAGGTCACCACGGTTCCAGAATGTGCATATTCATGTTTTTCATTATATTTGGGAAGATTTCTGCCATTATCTCATTGAATATTCCTTCTGTCCCTTTCTCACTTTCTTCTCCTTATGGGACTCCCATAATGCATATATTGGTATGCTTGATAGTTTTCAATATATCTCCACTGATTCTTTCTTTGCCAGATCCAATCTGCTATTTAAACCCTCTAGGGAATTTTTCATTTCAGTTATTATGACCCAGTATTACAGTTTGGATCCTTTTACAAATGCTTGTGTCTTTAATGAGATTCTCATATTGTTCATTCATTATTTTCCTGATATCCTTTAGTTCTATGTGTTTTTGCTTATCTCCTTCAGCATATTGAGGATTATTTTTTTCAAATTCTTTGGTATATCCAAAATCTGGTATCCTTTGTTGATGGTTTTTAAATTTTTAAATTTGTTCCTTTGGATGGGCCATCGTTTCCTGTTTCTTTGTCTTGTAATCTTTTGTTGCACATTGTATGTTTTAATATTTTAAAGAGTTAACTCTGGGATTTTGTCTCTGAGCTGTCTGTTTTTAAAGTTGTATCCAGATAGTGATAAGACAGAGATTTCTTTGAGTGCCAGGAACTAACTAAAATAAAACAAAAAAAAAAGGCAAAAACACCTTTCACAGTCTTTACAAATTAACTCTGCATTAGTTTGTGCTTTGCTTTACAGTTTAGCTTTCCTATCAAGATCAGTCCAAATTGAATTTGAAGTACAGACTCATCTCTGCCTTTTTTTGAGCTTGCATCTTGTCTTGGGCTTGTGCTGGCTGTAGCCTTCAGAATTCTATTATGTACAGGAATTCAAATGCCCCCCTATTCCCTATGAAATAAACTTTCTCCCTCCCTCGCTTGGATGATCCATTGTATGACTAAAGCAGGCAATTCTTTTCCCCATGCTACTTTGCCTTATTTTTTTCTTATATTGCTTTAGCTGCCTGCAAGCTGCTTCTGCCTGTATACCAAGTTATGGCATGGTGAACTAGAGCTGAATTTCCTGGTTCAGTTTTTCAGGCTGCCATATGTTAGATTAGCAGAGGCACACTGGCACTCTAGTTTACACATAGGAGTTACTTGACTCCCTCCATAACAGCGCCAGTGACCCACAATGGGACCTTGGGCTGGCTCCATGCTTCACTGGGGATGGGTGGAGGAGAGACTAAGAAAGGTGCAATGAGCTTCTCCTACTGTTTCCTAAAGCTGTGTTTTCTTGCTTCTATACTTGCCCAGTTACTGAAACCCTCTAACTCTTTTCTGGAGTTCTGAGGAAGATGGTTCTGCCAGTTTTTGCTAATTGATCAAAGATTCTGTGGGAGAGTGGCACTCTGGAACATTTTATGTACCCAACTTGTTTACCAAAGCCCTATATTTAACACAATTGGGATCACACTGCATAAGTAGTTTTATGTCTTATTTATTTTCTCACTTACCTTCATATTTTGAACCTTACTTCATGTCATCATAAATGAAAGTATCTTAGTATTTCCAATAATCTAGTTATTATTACTAAAATTTATGGTATTTCTAAAAAAATTGCCAAGAAGTTTGTAAATTCTTTTTTTTTTCATGTTTCAAAATATATTTTTTATTTACTTTGTAATAATATTACATTAAAAATATATATATATGAGGTCCCATTGAACCCTACCACCCCCACCCCACCTCTCCCCCCGCCCCAGCAACACTCCCTCCCATCATCATGACACATCCATTGCATTTGGCAAGTACATCTCTGGGCACCCCCGCACCCCATGGTCAACGGTCCACACCATGGCCCACACTCTCCCCCATTCCATCCAGTGGGCCCTGTGAGGATTTACAATGTCCGGTGATTGCCCCTGAAGCACCATCCAGGGCAGCTCCATTTCCCAAAGACGCTTCCACCTCCCATCTCTTCCTGCCTTTCCCCATACCCATCAGCCAAAGTCTTAGAAACAAGAGACCCCTAGGTATTTTGTGAATCAAAGGGAATGGAGATATATTTTTGACGGATCCCTTTTAATATTATATCATTTAACATCAGTAATAACATAAATGGTTGAAGAGGCATAACATTTTAAAATATATGCTATATGCAAAGCATAGTGGTAGACACTTTGTATACATCAACTCATTTTAATATTCGTATAAACCTAAGAAAGTAGATATGAATACTGAAATTTTACAGATGAACATATTGAAATGCAAAAATAAAATATAGCTTGTTGCTGTTATTTTCTCAGGGAGTAGAATTTTAATTTCATTGGTTTCCAAAGCCCTTATTCTTTCGATTACGTTGCACTTTCTTCAACACCAACTCTGACAGGGTACACAAACCCATTTTTAATTCTGAGAGCTTTGTTTTAGCAGTGCTTATCCTGTGGACTGTAAACCCTTGGGTGATCACTGTTTATGTAATCCTGAAGTTGCCTCCCTTTTTCTGTTAGAACATGGATGTCCTTTGTGTAAGGGTCAGTGTCTGTAGTTCTCATTAATTGTCAACATGATCAACTATCCCCCAAAGTGCTGTGATAACCACTGCTGAAAATAATGGTTCATCCACATGTCCTACAAAAACCCTTTGAGGAGCTTTTAGTTCTACTTGGCAGACCCTGCATTAAAAAACAGTATTTTCCCTTGTTTTATGACCTTTGTGTAACCCATTGAACCAGAATTCTCCCAATGTATGTACCCACAATACTATCTATTTTTAGAAGAGTCTCAGAGAATTTTATTTTCTGCTAAATATGCCATCATTTCCTGATTTAGTCATCTATATGAGGCTAAAAAAATAACAACTCTAGTATTCTTATCTCTTAAGAGTTGTGCATTTCAAACCCTCCTTATTTCTCTTTGTATGCTTAAAAGTGCCTGTACGTGTACTTTTACTGGCCCAGTGACAATAAATAGGGAATCATGGAGCCCATGCAAATATTGAAATTAGCTTATCTTCTCCATTATCTTCAGTAACTGGAAGTATGAGTTACCCTTTAGTCAAAAACTTCCTTTTAGGGGACAACCAGCAAGATGGTGGCAGAGTAGGAGCTCCTAGAGTCAACTTCTGCTATAGAGCAGTTACTAATAACCCAGAGCTATCTAAAGCACCTGACTGGGGGCTCTAGGAGACCAGAAGAGTATCCGGCAACATCCTTGGAAGAATGGAAGGAGGAGATTGCCCATCTGCAGAGAAGAGTCATAAGTAGAGTACTCAGGCCATGGAGGCTGGTGCCCATCCTCCACTGGTAGCAAAAGCTGCCTTAGGAGATATTATGTGGCTGGAATTGGAAGCTCCATTCCCCCAAAACAGGGGAGAAGGAGATGGTTGTGCAACAACTTCAGCTATTGATGAGTACATTCAGGTGGCTAAAGTATAATCCTAAGAACAGCTTAAGTTTCAACCTGTCCAGGTCAGAAAGAGGCCAGTAACTGCCATTTTAACTCTGCCCCCAGCATGAGGGGAAGGGGGGCTGACTGAAAATCACAGTGCTGGTAGGGACCGACTTCTTTCCAGCCAGATCAGACTGCAACCCTAGCCTAGGCTTCAGCCCCACCTCTGACAGGGAAGATGCTGGTGAGACCTGCACCAGCCAATATGGGAAAATACAGGCCACGCCTCAGAGGCCAATGATCATCCTACTCTGGTGGTGCAAGCCACCTCAGAAGCTGTTCTGTGGCTGGAGTTGGAAGCTCCAGTTCCCAAAAACAGGGCAAGAAGAGATGGTTGGCCCATGATTTCACCTTCTGATTAGTAAATTCAGCTGGCTAAAGTGTAACCCTAAGAACAGCTAAAATTTGAGCCTGTCCAAGTAGGAAAGAGCTGGTAGCCACCATTTTGACTCTTCCTCCATCTTGAGGGGAAGCCTGGCTGATTGGGAATCACAGTGATGGTAGGGACCAGCTTCTTTCTACCCAGATTGGACTGCAGCCCTAGCCTAGGCTTCAGCCCCATCTTTGGCAAGGAGGGAGCTGGTGGGACCTGCACTAGCCTCTCTAGGTAACTGCAGGTACATTTGGCTGGCACACACTGAATAGTAGGAAGCCTACCAGGGCAACTGCAGTCATTTTGGGCCCAGACTGCTTAGATTGCTGCCCACACCTGCCCCTACATCTCTTGCCCCATGCAGGGAAGGAAGGGACTTGAAGCTTTATCAGTCTCTCTGGGAAACTACAGTCTATACCTGCACAACTCAGATTATTACACACAGCTATTGCTCTGTCCCTACCCCTGGCAAAGGAGAAATGTGGGAGAAGCTTCATCTATCTCTGGGGCAATGTGGGCTGCTTGAGCCTCACAACTTACAGGACCAACTACATCCTTGGTCCCTACTACACAACCAGTAATGGAGAAAGGACAAGGAAGCCCTAAATTAAAGAGAAAAACTGCACCCAGAGTAAATACATCTAGTAAGTCAGATGCAAAGGCACCAAAAAAAATTATAATCGACACCAAGAAACTGGAAGATATGGCTCAGTGAAAGGAAAAAATAAGCCTCCAGATGACATAATGGAGTTGAGACAACTAATCTTAGATGTTAAAACAAATCTCCTTAGTAAATTCAATGAGGAGGAGTGGGGTGAGGGGGGTGAGGGATATAAGGGGACCTCATATTTTTTGAATGTAACATTAAAAAAATAAAGACAAAAAAAGAGATTAAGGATATTAAGAAGACATTGGATGAGCACAAAGAAGAATTTGAAAGCATACATAGAAAAATAGCAGATCTTCCAGGAATGAAAGGCACAATAAATGACATTGAAAATACATTGGAGTCATAAAACAGCAGATTTGAGGAGGCAGAAGAAAGGATTAGTGAGTTTGAAGACATGGCCTCTGAAAGTGAATATATAAAAGAACAGATGAAAAAAAAATGGAAAAAACTGAGCAAAGTCTCAGGGAACTAAAAGACAGCAAGAAATATTCAAACATATGTGTCACGGTTGTCCCAGTAGGAGAAGAGAAGGGAAAGGGGACAAAAGGAATATTTGAAGATATCCGTGTCCAAGAAGCACAAGGTACTCCCATCCAAAAAATCCAAATAGACTAACACTGAGACACATACTAAGTAGAATGTCAAATGCCAAAGACAAAGAGAATTCTGAGAGCAGCAGGAGAAAAGCAATGCATAACATAGAAGGGATGCCGAATAAGATTAAGTGCCAATTTCTTATCAGAAACCAGGGAGGCAAGAAGACATTGTTATGATATATTTAAGATACTGCAATACAAAAACTTCTAGCCAAGAATCTTATATCCAGCAAGATTGTCTTTCAAAAATGGGAATGAGTTTAGAATATTCACAGATAAACAGAAACTTAAAGAGTTTGTAACCAAAACCTGGCTTTGCAGGAAATTCTAAATGGTGTGATATGGTCTGAAAGGAAAAAAAAAACAGGTGAGAGAGGCCTGGAAGTGTGTCTAGAAATGAAGATTTTATCCATAAAAATAACTAAAAGTCTCAAAAGAGTGGTGAAAATAAAATATGACAGATAAAATCAAAAGGTCAAAATAGATAAAATAAGAACTGCCTTTACAGTAATTACACTGAATGTTAACAGATTAAACTCCTCAATCAAAAGACACAGACTGGCAAAATGGATAAGAAAGTATGAGATACTGAAATACTGTCTGCAAGAGACTCACTGTAGATCCAAGGATGCCAATAGATTGAAAATGAAAGGCTGGAAAAAGTTATTCCATGCATGCAGTAACAATAGCAAAAAAGCCAGAATAGTTGTACTTTTATCAGATGAAATAGACTTTAAAAGACAGTAATAATGCGTAGTCTGACGAGGAAGTCAGGAAAAAAAACTTCCATTTACTATAGTGACTAAAAGAATCAAATACTTAGGAATAAACTTAACTAATGATATAAAGCACTTGTATTAAGAAAATTACAATGCATTTTTAAAAGAAATATTTTTAAAAGGCCTAAATAATTGCAAGAATATTCCATGTTCATGGATTGGAAGACTAAATATCATTAAGATGTCAGTTCTACACAAACTGATATATAGATTGAAAGCAATCCCAATAAAAATTCCCCCAACATTTCAAAATAAATGGAAAACATGATTATCACATTTATTTGGCAGGGTAAGGGGTTCCAAATAGCCAGAAACCTCTTAAAAATGAAAAGCAAAACTGGAGGACTCTCACTTCCAGACTTTAAATCATATTGCCTAACTATAGTCATAAAAACAGCATGGTACTGGCATAAAGTCAAGCACATAGACCAATGGAATTGAATTGATGGTTCAGAAACAGACCCTCACATCTATGAAAACCAAGTGATTTTTGACAAGCCTATCAAACCCACGCAGCTCAGGCTGAACAGTCCATCCAACAAATCATGCTGAGAGGACTGGATATCCATAGACAAAAGAAAGAAAGAAGACCCCTATCTAATACCTTATACAAAAATTAACTCAAAATGGATCAAAAACCTAAATATAAAAGCAAGAACCATAAAGCTTCTACAAGAAAATGTAGGAAGACATCTTCAAAACCTGGTGGTAGGTGGTGAATTCTTAAAGGAGGTAAGAAAAGGACTGAGATGGACTACTGATGCTTAATGTATGTAGAAATTTTAAATAACTTTACTGTATAAGTGTGGAAATGTATAGAGTTGATGGTAACACATAGTGAGTAGCAACTGCTCTGTGGCTGGAAAGAATAGTCGAGGGATGTAAATGTCAGTTGAAAGAAAGCTAGAGAATTATCTAGAGACTGAATGATACAGTAAACCTAGAGGTGGATTAGAATTGTGGTTGACGGTACAGATGCAGGAGTATCCTCTGTGAGCTAGAGCAGATGTATGTCACTATTGCAGGGTGGTGGAAATGTGGAGAAGTATGAGAAAACTACAGCTGGAGTGACTTATGGACTGTGGTTAACAGCAATACTGTATTATTTATGCATCTATGCCAAAGATTTGCTGTATTGATAATGGGCTAGCATGGAAAAAGTATGCCAAATGCATGCTACAGATCATGGTTAGAGGAAATAGTCTGATGATATTATGTCATAATCTGTAACAATTGTTCCACCACAGTGTTGTATGTTGATGGAGGTATGTTGTATGGGAATTCTGCACATGTGCATGATTGTTTTGTAAGTTCACAGATTCTATAATAAAAATATATTATATAAAATAATAATAGAGTGGTTTGGGGGGAAAATACATCAAATGTAAGATATGGACTATAGTTAGTAGTAAGATTTTGATAACATTCTTTCATAATTTGTAACAGATGTGGTAGGTTGATGTATGGGATCCCTGGATGATGTTATGTATGTTTGCTTTGTAAGTTTACAACTTTTTCTATACACTTATTAACTATGTATGTTCATGTATGAATGATATAAAAAATAATAAAGATAGACTGGGCTGGGGGAAAAATACACCAAATCTAAGATACTTTGGTTAGTTCTAATATTTTGAGGATGCTCTTTAATCATTAGTTAAAAATGTTTCACAGCAATGCAAGGTATTGGTGGTAGGGTGAGATATAAGAGCACTGTATGATTTTATGTATTTTTGTTTTTTAAGTTCACAACTATTACTATACAGTTATTGTTTATGTATGCTTATGTATGAATGATGTACTTCAATAAATTTTTTTAAATGTGAAAAAAAACCTTGTAATCACCAGCTTACACATCCTATACATTAGGAAGTGAAGTTACGGTATATTAAAGAGGGTCCCTAATTCTTTGCTAGTCCTTCCACACAGAGATGGACCCTAATTCACCTCCACTTAAATCTGGGATGACTACAATTATTTGCTTGGCAAATAACATGTAATAGCAGTAATGTTATGGGACTTGCACTTTTAGGTCATAAGATGTTTTGCAGCTTCTGTTTTTGTCTCTGGGAATGCATGCTCTGAGGAAAGACAGATGTCAGGTAAAAAATCTGACTACCCTGAGACTGCCTTGATGGTATTCTGCTCAACAGCCACAGCTGTGCTCCCAGCCAACAGCCAGCATCAACTGCCAGCCATATGAGTGAGCCATCATTAACTTCCCACCCAGTCCAGTCTTCAGAAGACTGCAGCCCCAGCTACTATCTGACTGAAGCCGTCTAAGAGACCCCAAAGTAGTGCCTTCTAGTTGAGCCCATTCAACACTGTAAGATATAATGATAAAATTTTGTTTAAGTCACTCAAGTTTTGGGATGTTTTGTTATTCAACCACAGATAACTAGAACATGAGGGGAAGGGTACTCATATTTATTTATTTATTTATTTTATTTTCATTCTTTTCTAACTGGTTTTATTTTTTTATTTATATTTTTTATTAAATTGCCTTTTTTAAGGTACATAGATCACAAAACAAGTTACATTAAAAAATATAAGAGGTTCCCACATACCCCACCCCCCACCCCTCAGTCCTCCACATCAACAACGTTTTTCATCACTGTGGCACATTCATTGCATTTGGTGAATACATTTTGAGCATGCTGCACAGCATGGACTATAGTTTACATTGTAGTTTACACTCTCCCCCAATCCATTCAGTGGCTTATGGCAGGATATATAATGTCCAGCATCTGTCCCTGCAATATCATTTAGGACAACTCCAAGTCCCGAAAATGCCCACATATTGTATTTAGAACTATTAGTCTCCACTTACATAGATGGTTTCCGAGTAAATTCCTGTTGTTCTTCCTAGGTTGTGTGTGATGTATTCTCCTGTCTTAATAGTCTTCCTGGAAAATTTTTGAAAATATTGTGAAATAGATTTTTCTGATCAATTTGCTCATATCCATTCTAAGATGGCAATATTTTAGGAACTGCTGTACCATAGCATTATTGGAAGAGGGTTAACTGCTCATTTAGTTAAATGGAACCTACTACAGGTTTAAAAGAAACTGTCAAGGTAAGGAGGCCACCATAATATCATGCACATTGTTTTACGTGGTTCACTCCACTTTAACTGCAGAGTGGTGCCTCCCAAAGAGATGAAATATTGTTCTACTTCTCATTCAGAGCATCTTTCCCTGAGTTTAGTTTCTTTTCACCACTCCATTTTGGCAGAGAGCATCACCTCAGACCAATCCAAAGTCCTCTCCTGAGATGAGGTGCTGTATTTCCATTCATATTTTAGGCATTACTTCTTGAATGTTTTATTTTTCATATCATTCATAGATTTAGTCATTTGGCAAATATCTTTGAACATTTACTATGGTGCCAGGAACTGTGCAAGGTGCTGGGAATACAGTGGTGATGAAGACAAACTAAGGTCCCCCACAGAGCTTAGAGTTTAGCAGGGTAAACCAACTCCCATTCCTGTATGCAATAGGATTAACAGATCAATGTGCATCATCCTATGCCTTTTCTTATGCATTTACATATAATATATATATTACATACTGTTTATGCATGTATACATATATATATATTTAAAAACATAAACACCCTCATATTTTCAACTAATATATATAGCTTAGCTATTTCTCCATGCCAATACATATTTTTAAATATATCATCTTAAAATGGCACCATAGTATTGCTATAATTTTAGGTTATTTCAAACTTTTCACTATTGATTAATTATGCCACAATGAATATTCACATATTAACATACACACAGGTATTAATTTTCCTATAGGATAGATTCCTAAAAGTGAACTCACTGAATGAAAAAGCATGCATATCTTAATTTTGAAAGATTCAACTCATCCTCCAAAAAGGGTGGCAAGAACTGTAAAAGTTTTGAGATTATAACCTACTGGCAAACTAACAAGTAGGCTTGCCAGAGTTTCAGAGATGATGGCAGAAGACACGCTACTTCTGGGTCAGAAAAGGATTTTATTATTCACAGCACAGCAAACAGCAAGTTCCTTTTTTGCATCAGTTCCCCTTGCCCCAAGGGCCCAAGTGGATATTGTGCATGCAGTTGGTTTGCATAACAACCAAGAAAACCCAAACCTAGGGAACTCAGATATTTTATAGTGGTCTTTGAGTAAACCTGCCTTCTTCCCTGGAGGGTGACATTACCCTTATTATATTGGGTAGTAAGCAAATCTGCTCTTTGTTCCAGAGGTAGGCACTATAAATTTCAAAGCTGCTCACCATACAAACATTCTTGGAAAGATAGTCCAGAACATAAGGGTAATTAGTGCCTCTACTCACCAGACATGTAGATATGTGAGATACCCAAGGGGAATTATTTTCTAACAAAGGATTGAGCCCATTTCCTCTTCTACTAATGAGGCATGAGCACAGCCATCTCCATAGACCCTCAACAAACACTGGATTGTATGAATTTTGGTTTTTCACATTTTCATAATCTAATGGGAAAATGAAAAAGATCTCTCCTTGTTTTAATTTGCATTTATTACTAGTGAGCTAAGTGAGCATATTTTCATGTTTCTATGAATTACTCATGAATTGTCAATACTGTGAATGGCCTGTTCTTGTCTTCTGCCAGTTTTTTATTGAGATCATAGTCTTGCAATTTGTAGATCTTTATATTTTCTATACATTAATTCTTTTTCTATTTTATATGGAACAATCTTGTTCTTCCAGTCTATCTGTTGTTTCTTTTAACTTTATGGGCAGTAACATCCATTGTACAGATATTTTAAAATTATGTGTCGTCTATTCTGTAAAACTTTTTGGTGATATAGAATTTTGTTGGTCTTGGTGGTAGAAATAATCTTTTCTTTAAAAATATCAAAATATACAATGCCAAGAGAAAAACCAATAATAGTAAACATCTTTTTCCAAACTCAAGGTTCCGTGAAAATTCTCAATAAACATAAGAAAAAAAAAGTTTAACCATGAAACTCAACATATTCACATTTTCCTTTGGACTGCAGAACTTTAAAAAGTTCCACAGAATATCTAATAACATCTTGTGGGATACTGTTGGTCCACGGAGGCTGAGAGAGGCACTGGAATGTAAAGGTTACAATCAGGGTCCCTAAAACCAGACTGGTCTGAGTTCAAACCCCAGCTTCACCACTCTCTAACTGGGTAACCTTAGGCAAGTTATTTAACTTTCCTTTGCCTCAATTTTGTCCTTTGTAAAATGAGGATATTTCTGGAGTTAATTTCATGAGGGAGCAGTCATGAGGTTTCCTGCTACTTAAGTGTTAGCTGTTATTGTGGAATCTTCTAAGAATGTTGCCCTAGGAATATCAATATAAAGCTGATGGTATTTTCAGCTGGCCTACCTTTTATTGTTTGGAGAATCAATACTTTTGTGGGGGAAAGAATCTCAGCTACCACACCCGTTGGAATGTGTGAGAAGAAATGCTAAATAATGTCCCTGGTTCTATAGCATTGCCCTTGAGGCTTTCAGCTTGGGGGTTCATAGTGAAAGTGTTATTTACTTCTCTCCCAACAGTGTCTAGCTGGATGGGCAGTTTTCTACCTTTTGACAGTCTTGCGGTACTCCGATTAGAGCTGCCCTGCAGGAGGACTGCTCATCTAGTTGAAAGGCACCCCCAGGTGAATTTTGCACCTGTTGTATAGCTGGTATTCTAAGTGTCCCAAACTCCTTCTGAATGTGCCAAAAATCCATCTAACAGTTGTGTTGTCACACAGTAATGGGCAAACTGAAAATTAATTTTATTTTTATGAATTTTGTCCTAAGACCACTCCCAGAAGCATTCTATTTTTAAAGCTGCATTTCGAATAAACCATAATGAGATAAATTTACATATTCCCTTTCTCTTAACTTAAATATCCATCCCTATTATTTTTAAGTGTGTGTTACTCAAAACAGATGCTTTTTAAATGCATGTCTCTATGTAATGCAGTGAGACTTTTATTTTCACCTTCTTTCTGTGGTTCAGCAGAGTTAATGACCTGTCCAAAGCTATCTATGCTGAAAGGAAGCAGAATGACATACAAACCATCTTGTCATCTTTCTAGACATTTTAGCTCATCTATTGTGGACAAGGCTATCCACAGGAGGAAAAATTCACATCTGAAATGTTTAAGAAGAGGGATCTGTTTAAGTTGGGAACTGATGAATAAAATAACAAGAATTTACCCCTCCTATTTTGACTAGTGTTTACTGGGCACATCTAACTAAAAGAATGAGGATTGAGTCTGGACAGAATGAACTCATGACTATTTTACTCGTTTTTTTTTTTTCCCTCAATTAAAGTGTGTAGTGGGTAAGGGATTCTCCAGGAGGGGCTATGAACTGATTGAAAAGAGGTATCAAAAGACAATATAGGGAAGCAGTCTTGGCCCAGTGGTTAGGGTGTCCGTCTACCACATGGGAGGTCCGCGGTTCAAACCCTGGGCCTCCTTGACCCATGTGGAGCTGGCCCATGGGCAGTGCTGATGCGCGCAAGGAGTGCCGTGCCACGCAGGGGTGTCCCCCGTGTAGGGGAGCCCCACACGCAAGGAGTGCGCCCTGTAAGGAGAGCTGCCCAGCGCGAAAGAAAGTGCAGCCTGCCTAAGAATGGTGCTGCTCACACGGAGAGCTAACATAACAAGATGACGCAACAAAAAGAAACACAGATTCTTGTGCCGCTGACAACAACAGAAGCGGACAAAGAAGAAGACACAGCAAATAGACACAGAGAACAGACAACCGGGGCAGGTGGGCGGAAGGGGAGAATAAATAAATAAATAAATAAATAAATAAATAAATAAATAAGACAATATATACTTAGGTGAATTCATCACAGCCATGCTGGTCATCAGTATAAAGGCTCAGAAATTTGATTTGGTCAGCACACAGAGAAAAGATCAGGCGTAGATTAAAACTAAACAAAACAGATAAAGTACATACAACCCCAGGTATTGGTTCTTTTGAGGGCTAAAGAGACCCACGGGTTCTATGGTCATGGCAGATGGGGTTCACTGCCATGCCAGTTGGCCCTTCTTTGGAGCCGGTGTTTCTGCATGATGGAACTGGACTTAGATGGGATCTCTTTTCACAAGACTTTCATGCTACTTTACTGGAATTGTAGTTGGTGTTGGGGTTTAAGATATATTTAGGGGATTTGAATCTCTGGACCGACAATATGATAGCCACGCCCTGAACCTCAACAGACTTCAACTCCTACACTCTGCTTTATTGGACTTACCCGCCTCAGCTAACATGGAGTTGAAGAATGTCAACCACTACACCATGGAGCCTAGAGTACCTACAACTGAAAGCAGGAGGATTGCATCCAGTATCCATATGGAATCTAACCCCCCTCTTGACATAGAGGTGCAATGGACACAACCAAGCCAATGTCCACAGAGAAAATGTGGCATTGGTGTGGGAAGGGTGGCCATGGTGGCTGCTGGGTGTGGGGAATGGGAGATAGAGATGAGATGTGGAGGCGCTTTTGGGACTTGGAGTTGTCCTGGGTGGTGCTTCACAGACAATTACAGGACATTGTAGATCCCCCCAGGGCCCACTGGATGGAACGTGGGAGAGTGTGGGCTATGATGTGGACCATTAACTATGAAGTGCAGTGATGCCCAGAGATGTACTTACCAAATGCAATGGATGTGTCATGATGATGGGAGAGAGTGTTGCTGTGGGGGGAGTGGTGGGGTGGGGGCGGTGGGGTTGAATGGGACTTCATATTTTTTTAATGTAATATTGTTTTTTAAAATGAATTAAAAAAAAACTAAACAAAACGAGGAAAATTCTGTTCACAGAATCAGAACATTCATTCTCTGAAGGCAGAGCTGTATGGGAGACCAAATTACAATTGAAAGTGACTGGAAGGCAGTGAAATTTGAGTGAGACAAAGCAATATGATGTTGCTAACAAATGACTTGAGACTCCATGAACCTGACATGGACCATATGGCACAGGGAATGAACAGGTTATTTTCATTTTGGGGCCCAGGTGCCTCTTCCCTTGTCAAAGTCTGGATTGGTACCCTCGACATTCTAACTCCTTAGATTTCCTGTATCTATGCCCTAGGTTCACCATCTCCTTTTCTCCACCCTGCATTTCTCCAGAAGGAATGTATTATCATCAGTTAGAGTCTATCTTTTGAAATTGTAATAATAGTTCAGACCTGCCAGAACTGGAGGAGACAGCCTAATATTCTTGTAGAGTTTTCAATACTTCTAATCTTCTTTACAAACCAGCTCTATTAGTCCTGGTACAGGCGACTAAAAATTCAGCTAATTTTGTTAATTTAATCCTCATGAGACAATTTTATTTCTAAACACAATTCTTAAAGTTCACACAGAACATTCTAAATCTCTGACATTTCAAACACAAAATACTGTTTCAAGTGAAATTGGCTGTCATGTTAAGATATTCATTCAGTGAGTTTTCAAATTGATTTTTCTACTTCATCATAAAATAAAATGAGGCACACAAGTGGTAGAAAAACCAATTGCATTCTTCATCTGAAGAGACCACAATTGACAGTGATGAAAAAACTAAAGTGGGAAAGCTACTTTAAATTTTCTGAGGTACCCCTTTTTCTCTTAACCTTGTTACTTCTTGTTTGTGGCAACTCTGAGTCCGTCTGATCCTTGCTGCCGCTTTGGGCTTTGGAAATGGAGGAAAGGGCTGAAGTAATCCAGAGAGTCTGCACTGACCTGGGCAGTTTCCTCCTAGCTCTTGATCTGTAGGAAGTAGTTCAGTTCCAAGTCCTTTCAGCAAAGCTCTGGTTTGGTTAACGACACATAGAACGAGCACATGAGTTTTGGAAAGTTGCGGAGGCTCTGGACAAAATCCCACCTTCCCAGTTCTCTTAAAATTTGGAGGTCATCCTAACCTTATGGATAATGGGAGGTCCCAAAGCAGCCTTTGGGTTTGTTTCTAGTTATGCCTAAAAGCCTGGCTAGAGCCTAGCAAACCACACATAGCTCACATATAAATTGTAGTTGATAGAGCTGGGAGAAAATGAAGGGAGTGTCATGAGATGATGCAAAAATCACAACACCAGGTAGATCACCCTCAGAGTCATCATTCTGGAGAGACTGGTCAGGGAGAATCTAGGTGCCAAGACATTCAAAGAATATGCTCAAGAGTTAGGATGAGAGGCAGGGTTTGGTGCACTTCCTCTGTTAACAACATTGATTTTGCAGTATATAATATGTATCTACAATAATTCACGAACAGCCATGTACATCTTGAGATTTAAACATCAGTCATGTGAATAAAACATTGTTGAGTACAGTTGAATCCCCTGTGTTCTTCTCTTTGGTTGCATCCCTCTCTGTCCCACGGAGGTAACCGTGATCCTGAATTTCCCACATACTTCCCTATATTTATACTACAGATATATGGAGTCCTAAATTATATATAATTTTTTGCAAGTAGTCACCTTCATATATGCTATCCTTCCACATGAATACTTCTATAACTTAATGTTTTCATTCAACGTTGTGTTTGTGAGACATATTTTGGTTGATAAATATAGCGCCAGGTCATACTTGTTTCACCAGCAGTGCTTTTCTGCTGTGGTGCTAGGTGTGGGAAAGGAAATGGAAAGGGAGCCACTGAAGGGCCCTGGCCTGTTGTAGACAGTCCAGACTGTGCACTTAATGTCCCAAAGTGGTGTCCCAATTCACCCAGCAGCTAGCATAGGAAGCACATTATAATGGAAGAAATGAAATTTGCATAGAGAACCAGAAATCAACTAAATATAAATAATATTTCATGGTAATAAGCACATAATAGGGAAACGGACTTTGGCCCAGTGGTTAGGGCGTCCGTCTACCATATGGGAGGTCCGCGGTTCAAACCCCGGGCCTCCTTGACCCGTGTGGAGCTGGCCATGCGCAGCGCTGATGCGCGCAAGGAGTGCCGTGCCACGCAAGGGTGTCCCCCGCGTGGGGGAGCCCCACTCGCAAGGAGTGCGCCCATGAGGAAAGCCGCCCAGCGTGAAAAGAAAGAGCAGCCTGCCCAGGAATGGTGCCACCCACACTTCCCGTGCCGCTGACGACAACAGAAGCGGACAAAGAAACAAGACGCAGCAAATAGACACCAAGAACAGACAACCAGGGGAGGGGGGGAAATTAAATAAATAAATAAATCTTTAAAAAAAAAAAAAAAAAAAAGCACATAATAAGCATTTAATAAATCATGTTTACTGATAGAAAGCTTTTTTTTTAGTTAGGTACATCACTATCCAAAAATTAGGCAATTTTACAAGCGCTATGGTAACAATGCTCTAATTAATTCTTTTCTCCTCTCTTTCCTCCACCTTTTCAATGTTTTCAGGATTCTGTCAGAGCAGATCTGATTCCTGATTCCTTAGCTTTCTGAAGGATCGAAGGTGAACATCATTAAGGAGTCTAGATGCCAAAGAATTTGGAGATCTTTTTCAGTTAAAACAAGAATGACTTTCATGGAATGTAATCCCACTGGAGCCTGTTTTCTATGTAGTCTGAAAAAATACCTAACCACCATCAGCAATTCTGCAGAGGCCTTGTAAAAACCACTGTACACAGAGTAACTGACTCACTCTGGGTTGGTCAAGAGGACCTTAAGAATTGTGGATATCAATTCACCTTCTGGAAGATTCATCCACTGCTACTCAGAGCTGCTGCTGAAATACCATGTCTAAGAACTCAGAGTTCATCAACCTGTCATTTTTATTAGATCATGAGAAGGAAATGATCCTGGGAGTCCTAAAGAGAGATGAATATTTGAAAAAAGTGGAGGACAAGAGAATAAGGTAATATTCGTTTTTATCTTTTCTGCCTTCCTTGACTGCTTTCTGCTTGTTTGAAACAATTTGGATCTGAAATTGGGTGGCTGTGACTGCCATGGGGACAGATGTTGGTCAGTGACTTCACGGGTTCCCAGGAATAGCCTAAATATTTTTTAAAAAACATCTTTGGCTCTTTACCCTTTAGCCAGGGGGTGGGGAGGATGGAATTGGGCTAATAATTTATGAGAACGCCCATTTCCTAATAACATGATAATTAGTAGTTAAGATAAAAGACTGCCTAAGTTTGAGTACCAGCTCCGACATGTACTAGTTATGTGCTCTCAGGCAAATTACTCAATTTCTTCATGCTTCAGTTTCTTTCCCAATAAAGCAAGGATAATAACTGTTTCCCCACACACATAGAGTTGTTGTAAGGATTTAGTGTCTGGCACATATGTGCTCAGTAAATGTTAGCTATTATTTATTTATAACATCTTTCTCAGGTTAGTCATTTTGGGGGTTTGCCTCCACAGAAGCTAAGAATAGTGGAGGGGGATCCGAAGAGTGAAAAGTTCCCATTGTGACCCAGAAATCAGTTGAATTTCTTGTAATACCTGTTCATATAAGGGAAGTTGAGTAATATGGGAAGCTGGGTTTCACATCAGTTGTGGACTGGGCTGATCCTTAGTTTGTTCTGATGGGTATGATCTCAGCCAGCATTTGTTCTGATTAGTTGTATCTTCTGTTGGGAATAGTTACAGCCTTGTTTTGATTGTTTGCAACATCCACTGTGATTGGTTGCTGCCTGTTCTATGCTTGTTGTTAAGTATATTTGGTTATTATTACGTCTCAGCCCTGAAGAAAAAAGGAAGCAGAAATAAGCACAGTTCTCTCCTCAGTCACTGCCACCTTGGCAACCTATATAGATTTTACATCTAGTTTAGCTTCCAAAATGGCAATCGGAAACTTTCCCTTTGGAGAAAATTTGTCATAAAATTGTCTTCACAATTGCAGAAATCTTCAATATGCATAAATGAACTAGGAGTCTCAGAAATGGAAATACTTTGGAATATTCTTGATTGGAGCTATTTCATAGTTAAGGACTCAGAATTTTCATTTCTATTCTTCTAAGATATTGAACCACTTAAAGAAAGAAATGTTTTGATTAAAATTATTGCACAATTTCTATGCTTAAAATTCAAATAGTGATGAAATGCAGTCAATTATTTTAAAGAAATCAGAAATGATGTTTTTAACATTAGTAGTCCAGTCATGAAAAGTGATTAAATTTTCTAATATGCTGCATGGGATGTATCAAGAATAAGGTGGTTGCTTATCTAACTCTAAACTTTTTTGAGGAAAACAGAAGAAAGGCCTTTGTAGATTTATAGAAAATAAATTATAGCCCCTATGTGTTGTTCCCTTCTTTATTAACAGCAGTGGCTAATATTCATTGAGTGTTTGTTCTGTGCTAACTGCTTTAGATGTGTTGTTCTGTTTCATTCTGAGCCTTCAAGGCATGAGACCAGGCTAGATGACTCAGGCTCTGTCATTCTTAATGGCCTCATGTGTTGAGCAGCCATGCTAGCATGGGTGGCATAGTGTTTAGAGTACCTGCTGTTGAGTCACACATCCAGGGTTCCAGTTGCACTGTGAAATCTTTTTGTCACTTTACACAAGATGCTTCCGTAGATAAATCTGTCTCCCTCATCTGACACAATAGAAATAATAACACTGTCTGCCTCATAAGATTGTTGTAAAGATTAGATAAGCTAATGTTATAAAGAGCCTGGAACGATGCTAGTATGCAGTAAGCTCCATATTTGATGGCTACAATCATTATCTCTATTGGTTGGTTTGTGCTGCCCTTGATTTACTAGTTGTGGTAGGCATTTTCAGTGCTACACTCAGATCCATCCCTTGGTTACACCTGTGTGCTCATAGCTCAGTTTCCATGTACTTCTAAGGACTTGCAACTTCTTCAGAGTACTGCCTTTGGGCAACTGGAAATGCTTCACCCATAGGATCAGAGAGCTGGAAGCGCCAAGTAAACTTCAGCTTATGACCTTACTTGGGCAGCCTGAAGGCCAATGACTGACAGGTACAGGAACACTTTGCCTTAAGGCAGGACAGACTGTGAGGTGCAATTGATGCTTCCAAGCTCCCCATGGGATCAGGGTGAGGGTGAACTTCACCTAAAAATCAAACCCTTCCTTTGCCCCTCTCCCCTTCCCTGTTCTGCCTCCTCTACTCCCTTATGGGTTTCTCCTGAGAGCACTTCTTCAATAAATCATTTCCACACAAATCCACATTCCAGAGTTGACTTCTTGAGAACCCAGCATCTGAGTGTGTGTGCACGCATGCACGTCTGTCTGTCTGTCTTTCTCTCTCTCTCTCTCTATATATATATATTAGGCCTGACACAAGATCTTGTTATTAAATGTGGTAATAAAGCACCTATATTATTGTTCTCACAATTTTATTTTTAATATTTTAATAACTACTTGCGTATAATACATTTCCTTGGTAATTCTTATGCAGACAAAAAGATGACTCTGAGAAAGGGTCCATAAGCTTTACCAGGCTGTCAGGGAAATCTACAACACCACAAAGGTTAAGAGAACCTGATATGTAAACTCACAATCTAGTGGGGGGACAGATATATGATCAGCTAAAGACAGTGCAATATTGAATGAAGTAAGCACAAACTAGCAGAGGACATTGTCTTTGGGGATTTATGGGAAATTGACCCCCACTCCCATAGTCTCCTTTCTCCTTTCCTTGCATTTCACCAGTGTGGCTATTCTTTGCTCTCTCTTTGCCAGACCAGACAGGATCTTAACCATTTCTACTTGATATCCTCCAAAACCATCAACACAAAGAATTTACCTGTGCAACAGATTTTATTGCAACAGTAAACTTTAGAGCTAGCTATTACAATATTAATTTTTCACCATGTTGCAGAGGTATAAGATGATATTTTGTGGGAGCCTAGGGGAACAAGTAATTATGAATAAGATAGAAATTGAAGGAACATTTTCACAGAGGAGGTAATGTTTGAACTTGGCCTTGAAAGGTGAAAAGACTTTTGACGGTTGGCAAATATAAGTAAAGTATGTTTTACCCTTTACTATGAACCACAAAATTGCTTTCAGAGTCTACCAATGGCATTTTGAAGGAAATTGAAGTCAAAGGAAATTTTTAAGAATTATAGAGATTACTAAGAGAAAGTGATCTGGAAACTCATAAAATTGGATGTTAGGAAGCAGTGGGTTTATTGTTTGTCTGTGTATTTGTCTGAGTAGATTGTCTTTAGAGTCAAAGAAAATAGAAGAATGGGTAGCATGTAAAAAATTGTATGAAATCAACATCTTGGGCCGGATGCCCAACCATGCACCATAGTCCACCTACCCATGGGAGCATGGCATTAGTTAAGGAGAAACTGGTCTCTGGGTGCTCATGAAGTTGTTTGTACCCAGAAGGCACTTAGCAAGCCTGATAATTCCCAGCAAGTATGAATTGTAAGGAAAGGGAGGGGCATCTGCCTACTGAGAGAGCACTCTAGGCTCATCAGCAAAGTCTCAAATATATTTATACTTCTCTTACAGATCAAGCAGAAAGGAGTGGTAGAAGATAACCAAACTCAGGCTTTGACTGGTAGAGAATAAAAGTATTTTAAATGTTCCCTGTGGAGAACGAATCACTTAGATTTGTTGATGGCTTCAATACAGTGAAGAAAGAGGGAAGAATTGTCCCAAAGAAAATTGAGCCATCAACAGCAATTCAACTGAAAAGAATACTGATAGTTTAGAAGTACAAAATACAAGTCTGTTATTTTATGCTTTAGATTTTTCTAACTTTGGAACAACTCAGACTAGCATAACATTTATACAGTTCATTGTATCTATTCAAAAAAACCTGGCTAACAAATTCTTAACTCTACTCGATCTCCCTCATCTAAAAACAAATAATAATCTTATACGTCTACTTTGTATTATTAACCTCTATAAAAATCTTCAATTTTAAGTGAGTATTCATTTCAGCAGTTCATTTGTGGATGTTATTCTCTCTAAGGGGACATTATTTCCATTTGCCCACCATACATAATATATCTGGGCTGACCTTTTCTTTGGTACCTAATATTAGGCTTGTCTCAATGGTGAACCTCATTGGTTGCCTTACATCATATGTTTCTCTGCTCTTCCTCCCTAACTGAACCCCAGTTTTGTTCAGGCGTGTACCCCACTCACAGCTCCAGCTGTAGATTTTTTTATTGTAATCAGCCATCCTTATTTGGAATCCCCCTGGCATCCAAAATGATTGGCCTGGAGGTGGACATGAGATTACAAAGATAACACAATCACACATACAGCCCAGATTTTATAGAAGGTTCTTTCTCCCACCGGACATGCTCAATGAAACAAGCTATCACGGTTGTTGTTAAGGATGAAAGCCAACACATCAACAAATCTGAGCCAAAAGAATAACAGAGAATTACTGTCCTGATATACTAGAGCCTATCACACATCTGGACTTCTTAGGTAAATAAGATGATATATGTCCTTGGTTTTTATAGCAGTTTGAATCAGAATTTCTGTTACCTAAAAGCATCCTGCAAACCTCATCAGTGAGAATCAAACATGTATTGAGCATCTTCTATGCGCCAAGTGCTATGTATTTAATGTTGGAATAATGGAGGTGGGCAGAGACATAATCCTAGTACTTGTTGGGTCCATAAAGAAGTTTGCAGTCCTGTATCAGGCTTTATCCAGGTGGTAGATCAGGGCTCAGCAAACTCTTTTCTGTAAGATGCCAAATATGGCTCCAATAAGCCATGTTTTCTGTTGCAACTACTCAACTTCACATTTATAGTGTAGAATCAGCCATATACAATATGTAAAAGAATGGCTTTGACTCCGTTCCAATTAACTTTACTTACTAAAATTGGCAGTGGGCCAGACTTAGCCCAAAGTCCATAGTTTGCTGACCCTTAGTGTTGACAAAAACATCTTGGTAGGTTTTGGCTGTATATACCTGAAAGCCCTGCTAGCCTTCTCAGGGAGAAGCTGGAAATCTATAGTTCAAGAGATAAGATGGATTTGGACTAGAGACAATCAGATATCAAAGATGGAACATGGGCTCCTACCTGGGAGGTTAAGTGATTTCACAAATGATTTTTTTTTTAAATTTTTTTATTTTTTATTGACTTTGTAATAATATTACATTAAAAATATATATGTGAGGTCCCATTCAACCCCACCCCCCCACCCCCCCTCTCCCCCCCCCCCAACAACACTCATTCCCATCATCATGACACATCCATTGGATTTCACAAATGATTTTTATGCCATCTCCAGGGAATTTTTATGCCTCATCCCATCTGTAGTGGCTCATGTCTTGGAACAGCTTAAATCTATTTCACTGTCAGTTGTAGAAGAGTAAATTCAATCTGGAGGTATAGAAAATACCAATAAATAGCAGAAGGTTCTGGAAAATTGTGAGGGGTAGGCTGCAAATTCATTTTCCCAATGAGATAAGAACTATTAATATCCCCATGTAGAGATGAGAAAACTGTGGTGCAAAGTTAGATAACTTGTCCCAGGTCACACTGTTAGTAAGGGGCAGAGCTGCAATTTGTAGTCATGCAGTCGGGCTTCAGGGCCCTCTTAGCATACTCCTCCCCCCCCTTCTTTTTTTACTCTTTTTATTTATTTGCTGTTTTTAGTCTCTGTACCTCTTTCTTGATATGATCTTTTAAAAAAACAATATGCTTTTTATTTTTTAAAAAGATACTTAGATTACTTAAATGTTATATTAAAAATATGGGGGATTCACATATGCCCCGCTCCCTACCCCTCCCACCTTTTCCCATATTATACACCCTTCATTAATGTGGTACATTTGTTACAATTGATGAACACACTTTGGAGCATTGCCAGTAAGCATGGATTATAGTTTACATTGTAGCTTACACTCTTTCTCACACAATTTTGTAAGTTATAACAAGATATATAATGACCTATATCTGCCATTGCAATATCATTCAGGACAATTCCCAAGTCCCAAAAATGCCTCAATATTACATCTGTTTTTCCCTCTCCCTCCCCTCAGAACCTGCAGTGGGCACTATCTCTACTTCAATTATAGCAGTTCTTCCATGGCTAGAATAACAATAATTATATGGTAGAATAACTCTAAGTCTATTCTAGTCCATCGTTCATTCCCCAATCCTGAGGATTCTGGGATGGTGATGTCCACTCTGCCTCTAATTGAGAGGGGACTTAGATTCTATTGGGCAGATGGATGGGACTATCTTGCTTGCAGTTGCAGACTCTCTGTCATTATTGTTGTCCATCATCATCTCCTTGTTAGTTGTCCTGAGTGAGTCCAATGAACTGGAGAGCAGGTGTTGTGACACTGTTGAGATTCAAGTCTTAGGCCCTTTTTGACTTCTGAGTAATATATCTGACCTTGCAGGAGGACCAGAAAAACAGAGAAGGTAAATTATCCAATGCCTCCTTCACACCAAAGAATGCATTACTCAATTCACAAATGTATCCTTATTTAACCCCCATGTCAACACCAAGGTATACATACTATTATAATGTATTATAAATGGGGAAACTGAAGCTTAGAGAGTAAATAATTTTCCTACCTGATAAACATCAGATTTGAAGTTTGCTCATTCCATACTGTCTCCATTTCCTATATACTGTGATGTTTATGTAATAACTGCACTTATTCAGACTCTGTTGAAAGCCCACCCACAGACTTAATAGTAGCTGTCAAAGAAATCTGACAAAACAGAAATCATTTCTTTAGCCTGGTGTTTACTGAAGGATATTAATTTTCAGTTCTGATCTAGAAACTGTACAGGACCATCCAAAGACATTATGACTTTGGTCCTACCATTGCTCTTGCATGATGAAAACTGACAAAAGTTCTCATGTTGTGCTAATTTTTTTTTAGGAGGTACTGGGGATTGAACCTGGGACCTCGTACATGGGAAGCAGGCACTCATCCATGGAGCTACAGCCATTCCCCACTGAGAGTTGTTTTTTTCATTTGTTTGTTCATTTTTAGGAGGTACCAGGGATTGAACCCAGGACCTTGTCCATGAGAAGAAGGAACTCAGCCACATCCATTCCCCATGTTGTGTTATTCTTGATGCCAACTGAAAACCAACATGCTAGTGTATTATGCTTTATTCTTCACAGTGAACTCAGCTGAAACTGACCACTAAGCAAGCCAGAGCACAGTACCATCAAGGGGTCACAGACCCCAGCCTGCAAAACTGCCTTTCACCTTATGGGGTTGTCTTTATGTGGTTGATTCCATTATTTTGGTACTGGAGGAAGAGAAGGAAGGAGAAACAGAAGGAGAAGGCATATTAAAATTGATTTGGGGGAATCCTGCAGATAAGCTTAAACTTTGGTTAAAATGGATTTGAAGTGATTTCAAGAATTATGCATTCAGCCTGGAAGTCAGGAAGAACAATATGTGCCAAGCAATAGTATCCTCTTAATACTCTATAAATGTTCAGTTTGCGAAGCTGTTTGTTTTTCCAAATCTTACCACTCTATTACTAAGAACAAAATTAATTTGACCCTCTCAAAAGCTTAAAGACTCACTGTCCCCATAAAACAACAGGAGAACTATTAGAGTGAACTTCTAGTTTGGTAAACATAATGTTTTAATCTTAATAGAATTGCCACAAATCTTCTTAATGGATTAACAAAAACTCCCAGCATGAACATACTGGCTTCCTAATTAAACCCAAACTCTTAATAAGTCACAGAGAAGTGAAAAAGCAAATCCAGCTCTGCCATAAACGAATTTAAAACCTTCGTGGGGGAGGGGGATTCCCTCCAAAGACCCTAATAACTTCAGTATGTACACAGATACAGGGAAACAACCTTAAATCTTGCTTCCACAGCATTTTCCTCCAAGCAATTCTCACTTGTAGGACTCATCATAGGTCTGGGGCCACAAACACTTTAAATTTGGGAACATTTAAAACTTTGGATTATCCTTGCCAGACCATTTTCTTTGTTTGAAATAATATGGTAACCATAGTCATAAATAAAATTTTACACATGTAGAGTCATATATATGTGGAGTTTTATATGTATATATATGCAATATACACTTTATATATACAAACTCTTTGACTCTTCCCCATATTCTCCCCATCCTTTAGTATAGTTGCCCTTCCTTGTGTACTGTCTCTAGCCAGAATTGTGTAGAGGACATGCTCCTAGGCAGTAGAGGGTAACTGGACTGCACATCCAAAAAACTACTATTCCCTTTCACTGAAAATTGCAGAAGCAGAAAACTATAAAGCCCATGTAATCCACAACCAGGCTGAATGTTATGGAGTAGTAGGTTGGTACTGGGATGGGGAAGCCAAGAGGACTTGCCTCTTCACACAAAAGTATGTCAGGTCATAAGGGAAGATCTAACTAAGCAATTATCCACTATATTCTTGGTAAAGCATGCATTTTATTTCTAAGGAAATAAAATATAAGTGAAAGATTCATTAACAAAAATGTCACCTCTAATATATGCAGGCAGATGCCCGTTTTATATCAACATTACTTTTAAAAGAATATTCCTGCATTAATAGGAGTTGGGGCTTAATCAAATTAAATTTACACTAAGATTAGGCTAACATGCATTTAATGATTTTTCTAATGATGATTTTGTTGTAGAGTAATTAAGCATAACTGGTAAACATTTCATGCAAATATCTAAAATTATGTGACTTATACATGCCAAAGTTTTTTGTTTTGTTTTTTAAGATTTATTTATTTATTTCTCTCCCCTCCCCCCCCACCCCCCACCCCCGTTGTCTGTTCTCTGAGTCTATTTGCTGTGTCTTCTTTGTCCATTTCTGTTGTTGTCAGCGGCACGGGAATCTGTGTTTCTTTTTGTTGCGTCATCTTGTTGCGTCAGCTCTCCGTGTGTGTGGCACCATTCCCGGGCAGGCTGCACTCTTCTGCGCTGGGTGGCTCTCCTTACAGGGTGCACTCCGTGCGCGTGGGGCTCCCCTATGTGGGGGACACCCCTGAGTGGCAGGGCACTCGTTACGCGCATCAGCACTGTGCATGGGCCAGCTCCACACGGGTCAAGGAGGCCCGGGGTTTGAACCGTGGACCTCCCATGTGGTAGACGGACACCCTAACCACTGGGCCAAGTCCACTTCCCCCAAAGTTTTTTTTAAGTTTTTTTTAAAGATTTATTTTTTTCTCTCCTCTTCCCCCCTCCAGCCCCTAGTTGTCTGCTCTCTGTGTCCATTTGCTGTGTTTTCTTCTTTGCCACTTGTATTCTTGTCAGCAGCACTGGGAATCTGTGTCTCTTTTGTTGCATCATCGTGCTGCATCAGTTCTCCTTGTGTGCAGCACCACTCCTGGGCAGGCTGCGCTTTTTTTTGTGCGGCTCTCCTTATGGGGCACACTCCTTGCGCATGGGGCTCTCCTACACGGGGGACACCCTTGCATGGCACAGAACTCCTTGCACGCATCAGCACTGCATGTGGGCCAGCTCACCACACAGTCAGGAGGCCCTGGGTTTGAACCCTGGACCTCCCATGTGGTAGGCGGATGCTCTATCAGTTGAGACAAATCCACTTCCCTTTAAAAAGTTTTAAACACAGTAATTCACTGTGATCTATAAAGAACATCAATGCCTCCAATATTCCTTTGTTTTATAAAATATAGATCCAAATAAAGAAACATTTTTATATCTCCTGATACTTTTGTCATTATAGAAGTAATATATTTGTTATGGATTATTAGAAAATACATATAATATGGACTCGGTAGCTAAATTAGATTTCCTTTTCCCAGAGAAAAATAGTTTCCACTTTTGTTGAATTTCTTTCTTGTCACTTTACTGTATGTGTATATATAACTTTCACATATTGGAAACATGTTGTACATGTATTTTGCATCCTCTATTTTTGCTTAACATTTTTCCTGTCATTAAAAATTCTTTGAAAACATTGTTTTGTTGGCTGGCTAAGGTTTCATAATATGGATGTACAATGTTTTGTTTAGCCATTTGTTCTAATTTCTGTGAATACCCTTATTCTTAAATTTCCTGTTTTCATTTTTCTTTATATGGAAAATTATATTTTGATGTGTATTTCCTTTAAATTGAATCCAAGAAGTCAAGCTACTGGATTAAAGCATGTATACATGTTTGAAGTTCTCACTACCTAATGCAAAATTATTTTCCAGAAAGATTGTACCAATTTCCTGTTTGCTAAACTATTACATTATACCCCTGCCAACATCAAAATTGACATAACTCTTTACTGATTTGATAAATTGATGTTAATTTGCATTCATCTGATTATTATTGAATTTTAATACTTTACATGAGTAGTAGCCATTTCCACTTCCTCTTTTGTGAATTTTTGATTCACATCTTTTGTCCATTTACTACTGAGTGTTAGTTGTTGTTTCAGTGTTGATTTGTCCTATATTTGGCAAATATATTTCAAGATTTAGCAAAAATTTATTGAGTGCTTATTACACAAAAGGCATGATGAGGAATACTGATGAATTAATTTCCAATTTAACAAAAACAAAATTGTGTATTATTGAATTGGGCACTCAAAGTCTCTACTTTCACATTGACTAAAATAAAATTGATATACTCTTATATAAAATATAAACAGTTTATATCTATCTCAGATTCTATATACAATTAGTATTTTAAAACCAGAATTTGTATCCTTCTCTATGTCTATAGTATCATCCATACCATTTATGGGTATAGAAATTAGGATTAGGTTCAATCGTGCATTTCAGAAAATCAAACTAACAGTAGCTTAAGTTAATGAAAAGCTTACTTTTTTTTTTTTGCCTACATGATTCAAAAGGAAAGCAATTAATTCAGGGTGGACAGAAATGGTCCCATGCTCATACCAGGCTCAGTCTCCTTCTACCTGCCTGCTCTACCATCTTTAACACACGCTAACACTTCATGGCCCAAAATGGCTCCAGCTACAGTGATCATGTCCTCAATCCAGTAGCAAGAGAGAGGGAAAAGGTCTGGAAAAAAATCATGTTCTCACCCCTTAAAGTCATTTCCAAGAGCTTTCACATATGACCTTGCTTATATCATGTTAACTAGAACATAGTCACATAGCCATACTTAGCTGCAAAGCAGCTTGCAGTCTTAACTGGGAAGTATAGGCTTTATTCTGGGCAGCAGTGTAACCAACTAATATTGGGGTCCAGTTGGTATAAAAGAATAGTAGAGATATTGAGAGACAACGAGCAGTCTGAGAAAATTATGATCACACAACTTATGGATCAGGTTTGTGTCACTATTACTCAGTACAAATCTCATTTTCTTTTGTATAGAATCTGAAAATAACTAATTGTCAGTAATGCTTTTTTGTGAAGCATATAAGAAAAAAAAAAACCATGGACATAAAGAAAACAGTGTTTATATTCATCCTCAATGGATTTCACCAAAATGGTAACTTAACATTTCTTGTGCTATACACTGTAACTAACAACTAGGAAAAAAGCTGAAAACTGTTTTTATAATAACCCTCATTAAGAAAATGTGGGTCCCCATCAGCACCACCTAAAAAGGTAAAATGGGAAAAATTAAGTGCTAATATACCTCTTCATTGGTGCACTTAAAATAATTTAGTTTACACAAATTCAATTTAGTGACACTTTAGAAATAAATTTCAGCTGTATATTTATAAAAATTAAACTAAAAACCCTTTTATAAGTGCCTTTATTCAGTACCAGAACTGGTTTTAAAGAAATAATTTTTCAAGGGCAACATGTTCTCTTTAAATTATCTTTCTTTTTATATGAATGCCCAATTTCCTCCCATCATGTCAGTTCTATCTTTGCATTGTCATCATAATAATCTTTAAAAACCCAACATTTTATCCTTGTGTTTTTTAAAAGAAGCTTTCCTACTTTGTGGTGTACTGATTATATCTCCACCTCCACCTTTTCTAAGTAGGTTATCATATTGATAACAGGATTTTCCACTGTTTTTAATACTCAAGAAAGGCATCTTTTGGGTTCCAGGTTAATAAAACATGTCTTTCTTCCTTGGTGGGCCAGGAAATTGAGACAGTAGTTATTCCAAGTTATTCCAAGATGGGAGGTCAATTTTTGCTGATTTTAGGACTATAGTTAATAAACAGCAAGGTATGGAATAGCAATGATTCTTAACCCCTTTACAGTTGTGATTTGTTGTATGATTTATGGAATCCCTGTTTTATTCTGGATTCCCCAAAAGTAAAACCTGAACCTTGAATCTGTGTGCAAGTGATTTATTAAGAAAAAAATCATTAAGGGAAAAAATCATCTGGCAGAGAGTAGCTTCAGTGTACCTTCACAGGGGCACATAATGTTTGATATTTAGTTTCTACCATCCTTTCTAAGTGCGTCCAGAATGCCATTGCCTCTTTGCAGTATATAAGAGCACATTTAATGTTTCTGGAAAATCCATAACAACTCTTATTTCTCTTGTGTTGTATGTGATTGGTTAAGGTCTTCCTTGTGTTTCTGTATAGCTCCAATTGTTTACTCTATGTAAATTACTTTTCAGTATTGTAGCTCTTTTTTTTTTTTCCTTATCAAATGTCTGTCTGTTTACATGGTTTTGTGAGCTCTCCTGGAATATTCCTCTGAACCAAATGTTTTACTACCTGGCTTAGTGCTTGATGTTATCTATAGACTTGAAGATTTTGCAATGCCCTCATTCCTTGAGATACTAGTACATTTAACAAGACTTATTTAGCTAGACAGATTTTCTTTCAATCCAGCTCCTAATTACTTTCTCTGAAGAAGCTTTCTATCCAGGCAAAACTTTTCCCCAGTTCTCAAAGGGTCTTGATTCTTTTTAATAGCTTTTGGTGTTTTTTTTGTTTTTTTAAATTATTTATTTATTTTTAAAAATTACATTAAAAAAATATGAGGTCCCATTCAACCCCACCACTCCCACCCCCCACTCCCCCCACAGCAACACTCTCTCCCATCATCGTGACACATCCATTGCACCTGGTAAGTACATCTCTGAGCATCACTGCACCCCATAGTCAATGGTCCACATCATAGCCCACACTCTCCCACGTTCCATCCAGTGGGCACTGGGGGGATCTACAATGTCCCGTAATTGTCCGTGAAGCACCACCAAGGACAACTCCATGTCCCGAAAACGCCTCCACATCTCATCTCTTCCTCCCATTCCCCAAACCCAGCAGCCACCATGGCTACCCTTCCCACACCCATTCCACATTTTCTCTGTGGACATTGGATTGGTTGTGTCCATTGCACATCTATGTCAAGTGGGGGCTTAGATTCCACATGGGTACTGGATGCACTCCTCCTGCTTTCAGTTGTAGACACTCTAGGCTCCATGGTGTGGTGGTTGACCTTCTTCAACTCCATGTTAGCTGAGTGGGGTAAGTCCAATAAATCAAAGTGTAGGAGCTGAAGTCTGTTGAGGCTCTGGGCCTGGGTATCATATTGTCAGTCCAGAGATTCAAATCCCCTAAATATATCTTAAACCCCAGCACCAACTACAATTCCAATAAAGTAGCATGCAAGTCTTGTGAAAAGAGATCCCCTCTGAGTCCAATTCCATCACGCAGAAACACCAGCTCCAAAGAAGGGCTATCTTTCATGGCAGTGAACCCCATCTGCCATGACCATAGAACCCGTGGGTCTCTTTATCCCTCAAAAGAACCAATACCTGGGGTTGTATCTACTTTATCTGTCTCTTAGCCTCTGCTCAGTTGTGCATAAGGGCATTCCTTCTGACAACCTCCAGACTCTTTTTTAGAGACTCATAGCCATATAAACTCATTTGTCCTTTCCATTTCCCCCTTCCATTAGGTCAAACAGCATTTTGAAGTCATGTTATTATATGTAGACAGGGATATTCTGCTGATCCGTATTGAACCTTTAATTCAAGGTCATTTTCTAGTTGCATCTTCAGCTGGTACGTGGTAGTGATCCCTCAGTGCCAGGGAGGCTCATCCCCGGGTGTCATGTCCCGCGCTGTGGGGAATGCACTGCATCTACATGCTGAGTTTGGCTGTGAGAGTGGCCACATTTGAGTAACATGAAGGCTGTCAGGAGGAAACTCCCAGGCACAGTGCTACTCTAGGCCTTGTTCTTATTGCAGGTGTATAGGCTCAAAAGCATAGCCATTAGTATCAGGAGCCCACTGTTGGGCCCTCCTTCCTTCCTGGTTCTTGCCGTTGCACCTGGGGGACTGCCGCTGCTCCCCCAGGGTCCACGACAGTGACCCCCTGGCCAGGAGCCCAGTACCCCCCCAGCTGTTGTTTTTAATTTTTTCCACTATGAGTATATCTAGACATTACTATATACCCTGGGCATATGCCCTGTATAACTCCCTGTCAGCCATATATATCCTGCCAATAACATCCTATATCAGTATTCCTCCACTGCCATTGTTGAACCACTCTGTGATCCAAAACTTCCTGTAAAGTGAATCCCAACATAATGTCAGCTTCACAAGAGTCTTAGATCACCGAAATTCATATATACAATATACAGTACTTCCCCAGATCCACCATAAAACCTTTTCCCTTCCACAGCAATAATCTTTTAACTTATTCATATCATATTTCCTGAAACTGATGTACAGATTCCGGAACAATAGCTTTCAAACAAGGTGACATCTGTGCTTACTATGTGGTCCATACTTTAGGTTGTACAGTTTTCTAAATTTTTTAGTTATCCTATGTTTTGCCTTATGGTTTTTGACTTGAAAACTAATCAGAAGCTTTGTAAAGCTTATTGGGACACAAGGGGTGTTTGTTGAAGAACAGCGCTGCTGGAGAATGTTTGTTGTGAGAGACTGTGATGAGACTAGGCAAATGCCTTATGGTGTCAGACGTAGGGAAAGAAGAAGAAACTATCTATGTTTACCAAGGCTCACCCTTGAGTATGCTCAGCATGGCTTTGAACAACTTAGAAAGAAACAGCAGCCATTAGTAAAGGCAGTGTACTTTTTGACCAAAAACATTTTAACAGATTGAAAGCCAACAAGAGGAACCTGTTGGAGAGGAAGAGTGCAGATTTTGGAATAAAAAAAAAAAAATATTCTGTATCTGAATCCTGATGACACCTTGCTGCCTTTCTGAGATTCTACTCTCTTATCTATAAAATAGGAATCATAATGTCTTTCTCATGCATTGTTGTCAAAGTTTAAAGGCATGGCATATAAAGTAGAGTTCCTGTCATTATTGTGGCTGTTATGAGGTGTAGGTTTTAATAACAGGTTCTGTACATGTAAACTACAATCAAAATGAAAAAGTAATATTTTTAATTCAGAGTACAGAAAGGTCACCCATGGATTTTCTTCCTCTCTGACAAAAAGGAAATTGAAGCAGTGTTGATGGCATCGCCTCTGAATATGAATGACAGATGGGAGTGCTAGGAGCTGTGCAGCCATTGGCACGAAGCTGCTGGGACATTGTTCTGCCTGAATGTATTATTTCAGTGACTTTTGTCTCAGTGTTTCTGGTTTGACTATAAATTTCATCAGTCACTGTGCTTTTGTTCTCTTAAAAAAATATATGAAACTCCAGCTCTAGTCAAGGATTTAACTCACAGGCATTGCTGCAGAGGCTGACACAAAACTTGATAGCAACATTTCTGCAAAGGGACAAGCTGATGTCAACAAATAATAATAAAAGCTATTATTTACTAAGTTCATGCTGTCATTTTGGGGGCAAGTAGATTTGTCTCTTGATGACAGTGGCCCTTTATAATAGTAGCTTAAATAAGACGGACATATATTGCACTCTAACGTAAAGGTCTGGAATGCTTGGCAGCTCTGCAATATTGTTATGGTGGCTCCATTATAGCAGGGGCATGGGCTCCTTTTTGTTAGTTGGTCTGCCATCTCGAGTGTTTAGCTCTTGAACTGAGATGGCTCACCCCTATGTGCTCATCCCAGTCTCTGGGAAGGGGCAAGGGGGCATGATTTACAGGTTGTCTATATCATTTATGCTCACATCTCATTAGGCAACACTTAGTCACATAAACAAACCTCATCTTTACTCTGAGTGGCCTAGCTTGACATTCCACTGATACCGAAGAAGGGGAGCACAGATATTGTGAGACAAATAGCAATCTCTTCCACAATTACTATGCATCAAGCTATGCTAAACATTTTACAAATATTATTTAATACTCAGAACATCCCTATGAGGTTGTAACTATTATCATGCTTGTTTTATAGAAGGGGTAATTAAGACATAAAGAGGTTAAATAATTTGCTTAAAGTCTCAGAGGAAATAAGTGGCATAGTCCGGATTTGAACCCAGGTAGTCTGACTTCAGAGTCCTGTTCTCTGGGCCACTAAACAATCCTCACTTGCTCATGATTTCCCTTGGGCCTTGCCTTTGCTAGATGAGAATTGGCTTCATTAAAGACATCAGGGAAATTGTTTATACATGACTTCCTCTTCCAGGCAGCTAAACGCTTCCATTATAAAATTCCTATCTTGTTTTGTGCTGAAGAATATTCAATACAACTTGTGTAGACAGGGTAACAAAAGAAAAATAAGGCTGCACAAATATGATGGGAATTTTTTTTCCTATTTACTTCATTATAATGGGAATTTTTGAAAATTATAAAAATGAAAGCAATTCCCAATTTGAATGGAATATGTCTAGGCAGTGATAAATCAAGCAACTTTGGTAATGCATGGAACATTTTTAGAATGGGCTAGAAAAAATGAATTCAATATATTACAAGAATATAGAAATGGAGAGTCTTTTATTCACCTATAGGTGAGATAATTCATCTCTTTGAACTTTCAGCTACATATAGGTAATCAATTCACATGTTAATATTAACATATCTGTGTAGCTATAAGGAAAGCCAAAGAATGAAGAATAAACTTGTATTTTAAAATACAAGAGGATCCCAAGTTTATTTCAAATAAAGGACTGATGTTAGCTGGAATCAAATGTCTTCGACAACTTGCTTTATTTTTCTTTATATTCTTTGTCAGTTTTTAACAGTTGACTTTCAGCCATATTTATCTCTACTGTACTTTTTCACCTATGTCTCATAGTTTTTGCCTCTCTTCAGACAAGAATAAGTAGAGGAATTGGTTAGAATTTTTGATATTGTCAAGAATCAAAATAGTTCTGCTTTCTGAATAAAAATGAAAAGTAGTAATGAGGTTAAGAGAGATGGAAAAAGTTCTGGAAATCCTTACCAAGGAATTGAGAAAATTCTGTACTTTTCTCAGAATATTATTATTTTTTTGTCTAAATTTTAGCCAATTTTACTTTCACTTTATTCTTAAAGTGATCCAACATTGGGCGCATTTTTATTTTCTCATTATCCCCTTTGTTTTTGTTTTTCTTTTGTTTGTTTGTTTAGGAGGTACTAGGGATTGAACCTGGGACCTCATATATGGAAGCAGGCACTCAACCATTGAGCTACACCTGCTCCCCTCTCATTCTCTTTGTAATAATAATGACTCCAAATTGCCAAGGCTTCTATAATTTACAACACACACTATTATACTTATTGTCTCTGATTCTTAGAAAAATCCTCAGAGGAAGATGGGAGAGAAATTATCATCTTCATTTTTAAATTGGAGTAACTGAGACCCAGAAAAGTTAAGTGAAATGCCTGGTGATACTTAGCAAGCACCCCAGCTAAATCTGTTCTGTTCCTCCCTCACCACCTCCCTTTCCCTCCCTCCCTCTCTTGCTCCCTTACTTGCTCACTTGCCTTCACTTTTGCTTCCTTCTATTAATTCAATAAGATGATATCTATTATGTTCCAGTCACCAGGTCAGGTACTGCAAAATGCAAAGCTGAAGAAAAAAGGAGATAGTTCTGTCCTCATGGAGCTTATAAAAGAGTGGGAGAGATAAACATTAAACCAGTAAACAAGCAAAATTAAAAATTATAGGGGAGTGGATGTGGCTCAAGCGATTGAGTGCCTTCATCCCACATGGGAGGTCCCAGGTCTGCTTCCCAGTGCCTCCTGAAAAAGCAAAAGAAAAACAAATAACAAGCAAAACAAACGAAAAAACCAACTCAGGGAAGCTGATGTTTCTCAGGGTTGAGCACCGGCTTCCCACATGAGGTCCCGGGTTCATTCCCCAGCCCTTGGTAAAAAAATTATGGTAAATGTTGTGAAAATAAAGAACAGGCTGCTATGAATGAGAACAAAATGGGCCTATGCTGTAGATTTGGTGGCTAGAGAAAGCCTCTTTGGGGAAGCTGCAAGCAAACTGAAGTAAAAAAGAAAAGTGTGGGAGCCCTCCAGATGTACAATTACACTGTACGTTTAGGTCAGTATGGGCTCAGTGCTTCAACAACATCCCCAAAAGCTTAGTGGCTTAAAACAACAGAGGTTTATTTCTCACTCATATTACCTGTCCATAACAGGATGGCTGAGGACTCTGCTTCACTGCCTTCTCAGTCCAAGACCCAGACTTACAGAGCAGACACTATTCGGGACATTGCCAGTCTTCATGGAAAGGAGAGGGGGTATGGTGAATGGTATACTCCCTCTTAAAAGCTTTTATCTGGGGCCACGTACCACATTTCCTAGGCCAGGGCAAGTCTCATGATCACATCTAATGTTAAGAGGGCAGAGATGTGCAATCTCAAAATGCTTGCAGAAGTGGGGAATAACTGGACATAATGAGTGAGCAACTTAATTAATGACTACAGTGTTGAGTGAGAGAGAAGAAAGACATTCCCAGCTGAGGAAACAGCATGTGCAAAGGCCCTGAAATGGGAAAGAATGTGGGGGCACATTTGAGAAACTTAAAAGAATGACAATGTTTCTGGGATGCAGTGAGTACATGGGAGATAGAGAAAGGAGACAGCAGGGGCTAGATCATGCATCTTTATAGGTTATGAGAAAGAGTTTTAGATTTTATTCAAAGTATAAAGGGAAACCACTGAGGGATTTTACACAGAGGAACAACATGATATGAGAAATGGTTTTAAAGAATATTGACTACTAATGCTGACTATTCTGTGTAGAATAGATTGGGTGAGAATTAAATAGAAAATGAAGAGATCAAATAGGAACCTTTTCAAGAGTCTAAGTGAAATTCGATGGTGGTCTACAGTTTAAAGTAGTAGTCTTATTTGAGGTAAATATTCCATTTATTTATTATTTTTTATAATTAATAACTATTATCTAGTTCAATATCCTTTCCCTACATTCTTGGCTTAGTTTCCCAGGGCTTCTGTAACAAAGTCCCAAAGACTAGTTGGGTTGAAAAAAAAAAACAAATTTATTTTCTCAAAGTTCTCGGGGCTTGAAGTCCACAATCGAGATGTCAGCAAGGCCATGCTTCCTCTTAAAGAGGAGAATCTATTCCATACCTTTTCCCTAGCTTCTGGTAGGTGGTCAGCGATCCATGGTATCCCTTGGCTTGTGGCATAAATCCACCTCTGACACATGGATATCTCTTTCTCTGTCCCTGTCTCTCTCTGTCCTAATTTCCTCCCCTTGTAAGGACAACAGTCATATTGGATTAGGGCCCAGACTAATCCAGTTTGACCTCCTCATAGCTAATAACATCTTCAAGGATCCTATTTCCAAGTATGTTCACACTCATAGGACTTGGGGCTAGGACTCGAATATACCTTTTTGGGGGACACAATGCAATCTCTAATAAAACCAACCCACAAAGCACTTGAAGCCACTGCAGTGAGCCACAGGGAAGGAAGGTGGTGCTAGGCTTTCTCTCGCTCTTCTTTTTCCTCTCCTTCTCATCTCTTTCCCCCAAAAGCCAGGACCTGCTCATGTTGAAGGAATGGGGAAAGAAAGGCTCCACTTACATCATTGCCTGCTATATTCATGATGGGACAAGGAGGTCCCCTTTCTGTTGATCATTATCATTTTTTTCTCATAACATTTGGCTATTGATGTCTGCTCAACATATTAATTACACATGGATGTACCAACAGGTGATCATTTGCCTCCAGGGTCTTTGTGCAGTGGGGGAGGTACCGTCTCAGGCAGGGCTCCTTCCCTGGCTCCAAGGGGAATTGAGGATGGGGGGAGAACTGATGGATCCTGAGGAAGTAATGAACTCTTTGGAATTAACAGCTCCTTGGGGGCTTGTATAAATGAGCTGCAAGAAAACGACCCTGCTGTTAGAAAGTGAGGTGTTTAAATTCCTGATTTCAGTGGTAATATGGTTTCTGGAAATAGATTCCAGGATTTATCCATGAGTATAGATGAATTCCATGGACAGGTTGAGAAATGAGGATCTCAAAGAAGGAGAAGAGAAGGTAAAAATTAAGATCCCGGGGTGTTGGATGTGTTGGATCTTCAAGGATGCTGGAGTCTCCCAGAAATAATGCTAAATTGAGGGTGTAGTAGTTTCCTGTGGCTGCAATAACAAATTACCACAAAATTAGTGGCTTAAAGCAAAGCAATTATTTTTCACCCACAGTTCTAGAGACCAGAAGTCCATTCTCTGGAGATTCTAGGGGAGAATCCATTCCTTGCCTCTTCCAACTTTTGGTGGCTGATAACATTCTTTAGTTTGTGACTGCATCACTCCAATCTCACTTCCATGGTCACATCTCCTTCTCCACTCTGTCAGTTTCTCTCTGCCTCTTTCTTATAAAGATATTTGTGATCACATTTAGGTCCCACACAGATTTTCCAGGATAATCTCCCCATCTTAAAATCCTTAACTGCAAAACCCCGTTTCCAAATAAGTTCACATTCACAGGTTCTAAAGATAAGGACCTAATATCATTGAGTGGCCATTATTCAGCCTATTACAGTGGGGAAGAAAACTGTGTGAAAATATTCAAAGGATGAGTGTAAGTGACTAGGAAGGTGGTAGATGATGACAACAAGGAGAGGAAGAGGGCAGGTGATGAGGAATACAGTACTTATCTTGTAGGGTTGTTCTGATAATTAAGTGGCCTAAAACTAACCAGGACCATTCTTTCCCCCAGTACTGAATGAAGCTCTAAAAAGAAAGTTAGGTAATGCATGGAACAAACCAATTAAGGAGATCTTCTAAGGCAGAGATTCTTAACAAGAGGTCTGGGAGCTTGAATTGAAATTCAGAAAAGCATTATTCTTGTGGGGATGTGTTGGTGCAGATGCGGTGTATTTATTAAATAATACACAGTATAGTGTGGACTTAGTAAGGGGTCCGTGTTTTTCACTTAACTGGCAAAGGGGTCCATGGAACAAAAAAGTTTAAGAACCGCTGTTCTGGGGTCTGGTTGTTCGTACAATCCAAGGCCAGATTCTTCTCTGATTTTTTTTTTCTTCCCTATAAAGTGAGCATAGGAAAATTGCTAAATGAGCAGTAGGATATTATGAAATGGAGTTACCTGCTGCCTGCAGATAAAGAGGGACTGTTGCCTTGTGGAGAATACATGCTGTGCAAGGTAATCCCGTAAGGAAGAGAGTCATTCCTTAGCCCTATCCTTTGCCTCCTTCCACTAAGAAGAGTTTGGCCTCACTTTCCCAGGCTCCTTTGCAGCTAGTGGTGGTGATGTGACACCATCTGACCAAGGAATAGGAGTCTGATGGTAGGATTTCCGGGTCAGGTTTTACATTTCTGTTAAGAGAAAGGTGCAGTGGTCATCACAGCTTTCCCCTTCTTCCTGCTGTAAACATGGGTGCTGTGCTGGAGCTGCCTTAGCAATCTTGCAAATGAATGATAGGCTGCACCTTGAGGATAGGGGACAAAAGAATTCCGAGACCTTAATGACATTATTTTGCAGCTGAACTAATGCCAACCACTGCCTAACATGGGATTTCTTGTTATATGGAAGAAACACAAACAATAGAAACACGATTTGTTAAGCCTGGTTATTTGGAACTAGAAGGATTTTTAGCTGATGTGGGTGTCTTCCCTGTTTATGAGAGAGAGGAGCAGTTACTGTTCTTGCAGCCCAGAAGCCCACCTTCCTTGGGTACCTTCTCAAGACTCAGCCTGCAATGCAGGAACCAATGCAATCCACCTAGTTTTGTTAAGTACTGGCTAGTAAAGCTGAACGCAGAGGCATGTCCCAGCCTAGTCCTCGCCTCTTGCTCCCTATACATTGTTTTCCCCTTTAGTACTATTTCCCTGATTGCACATTTTCTGTTTCTGGTCACGATTACCCTCGCATTGACCTTCTTTCTCTTCTTGAATGTCTGAAAAAAATCTGTGTCTATTTAATGTGGATTCTCCTAGATACAATTCAATTGGGTTAATTTCTTAGAGAGGTTTGAAAAATCAGTAAGCCCTTTGATATTTTGTGCCAGCCTAGCTTTTTCCCACATGCCTCAGCCACAGCTGTCAGAACATATGGGAACATAAGCACCAATCATCTTAGGAATTGACAATCTAACGGTTCTGGAACTTTTAACTTCTTGCTTTCCCATGGCCTGATTTATTCTAGGCCCCAAGTTATTTTAGACTCTGTAACTGTGGACTGAGGGTGAGATGGTAGAAAAATTAAATCCTGTCAGAAAACACAAAGAAAGGTGCAATATAAATACTTAATTTTGTGGCAATAATTTCTCCACATGGTCTTAGCTACTCTGGTTTAAGGAGCTACTAAGTGGTTAAATTTCAGGCACCTGAGGATAGAATTTTTTTCCTGAGAGAATTTGTCTCTATAATATCTGCTTGTCTGTACTACATTTTATCAGTTTATTATTCCTTGGCCCACCAACTTACTCAGATAGGGCTGCTATCTAGGATTGCTTTGCTATCTTCAAGCTACACATTTGATTGCTGTGTTTATCACCATTGCATGAATTCTTACAGATTTTGAATAGGCAGTTCTTTTATTTCTTCTGTGCCCTGAGGTAGTCAAATGTCTGTTGTGATTCTATAAATAATATATCATAATTGTGATCTACAAATGAGAATGTATTCTGTTACTTTAAGCCTGTAGCATTTGCAAATTTTCAAAAATAAATGGTGTGAAAATTTTCTTCACTCAACCTCATGAGCCAGGTGCCCTCTATGAGGATATATGGGGATTTTGAAAACCCCAGATCAAAGACTAGGAAAATGTGTGTTGTGGGATCTTGTCACTGAGTTTATTTGGACAAGACAGTGGGCATTTAAGTGCACTCGCTGTGGCTATCTGTTTCAACGTATGAGTCATCCTGTGTCATTTATCCTTTTGTTGACTGACATCAAGGATAATGGGAAGCCTTAGTAGATGTCCTGTTATATCTCATTTTCATCTCCGATTTTACCAGAATGCCTAGCATACATTAGATACTCAATAAATGCGTGTTGGATGAATTAATGAAATAATGAATCAAAGAATTTGGAAACTTTACTCCTCACTTTTGAAATTCTCTATTTATGAACTTCCCCTTAGGCTGGGAATTAAGAGATCTGGTTTCTGGTTCCATCTATACGTCTTACTATCTTTAATGTGAGACTCATAGTACCTACCCTCATGTTTTAGTCCACTAGGCTGCTGATTGCAATATACCAGAAATAAGTTGGCTTTTAAATTGGGAATTTATTTGCTTGCAAGCTTAAAGTTCTGAGGCTGTGAAAATGTTCAGATCGAGGCATCATCAGGCATGCTTTCTCCCTGAAGACCAGTTGCTGGCAAGACTGGACTCCTTTGTCACATGGCAAAGCAACAGCAGGATCTCCTGGTCTCTCCCTTCTCTTCTAGGTTTTATTGCTTCAACTTCTGGCTTCCTCTGATTTTCCATTCTCCTGAATTCATCCTATTTATAAAGGACTCCAGTAAGAGGATTAAGACCCACCCTAGGCCATGCCTTACTGAAGTAATCTAATCAAAAGGACCTTGACTAAAGTAACCTTCTCAAAGGGTCCCACCTGCAATAGGTCCACAACCACAGGAATGGATTAACTTTAAGAACATAATCTTCTGGGATCCATCCAGCTTCAAACCCTCACACCTTATTACATCAAAAGTTTGTCTGAAGGATCAGAAGAGATATTAAATAGCTTTAAACATCTAAGTACTTCATAACCTAGCACAGATTTTGGTCCTGAGCTGTATACCCAAGAAACTAAAGTCCTCATTCCTGCCTGTGGGGAGATACTAGTCTAGTTGGGTACAAGAAAGCACAGAACAACAAATGTAAAAGGAAATTGTACAATATTTGTGGGATAATTCTGGGTTTTTTTTTCCCAGAACAGAGAAATTTTGTGTGGAAGAAAGTATTGGCAATATATAGTACAAATGAATAGCATATCTGTAAAGCATGCAAGCAGGAACGAACCTGTCTTCTAGAGCAATGTTTTTCAAACTTGACTGTATATTAGAATAAATAGGGAATCTTTTAAAATGTAATTGTTCAGGCCACATCTCAAATCAGTTACATCAGAATCTGTGAGGGCAAGATCCACAAATCAGTCTTTTAAAGAATTTTCTTAGGTGATTCTAATGTACAGCTAAGTTTGAAGACAAATGTTCCAAATCTATACTTCCAAGAATCTACCCTGGAGATAGTGGTGAAATAGAGATTCTGATTAAGTAGGTCTGAGGTAAGACCTGAGATTTTGCATTTCTAACAAGCTCACTAGTGATGTCAGTGCCACTGGAAAGAGGACCACACTTTGAATAGCAAATTTCCAAAAGTTATATAAATAAATTGCATGTCAGGTAGAAAAAGAAAGAACATGGCCCTAACAATTACTTAATATCTATGTGTCAGTCACAGTGGGGTTTTTTTTCTGTTTTTTTTTTCCATATAATAAACTTTATTTTTAAAGAGATTTTATATTAGAGAAAAAAATATATAAAAAATATAGGAGATTCCTATATACTCCACCCCACCCCTGCGTTTTCCCCTATTAATAACATCTTGCATTCGTGTGGTACATTTGTTATAATTGATGAACCAATATTTGAAGCATTACTACTAATCAAAGTCTATAGTTTACATTATGGTTTATATTTTGCACCAATTTTCTAGGTTTTGACAAAATGTATAATGGCCTGTATTCATCATTGCAATATCGTGCAGAACAATTTCAATGCCCTAAAAATGCCCTATGTTCCACCTATTCTTCCCTTCCCTTCCTAGCCTATGGTTGCATTCCCCCATTTGTTCATTCCTCAATCCTGAGGGTTTGGGGAATGGTGATGCCCACTCTACTTAAGATTGAGCAGTGGCTTAGATCTTATGGGACAGATGAAAGGAACTGTCTTGCTTACAATTATAGATACTCTTTGTTTTTTGGGATGGGGGTTGTCCATCATCATCCTTTTGTTAGTTGTCCTAGGTAAGTCTGATGAACTAGGGAGCAGGTGTTGGCTGCAACTCTGCTGAGATTCAGGGCTCAACCGGCATGTGAACAGTCCAAAGATTTAGGTCCCTGGGGCACATATTAAATGAGTATAGTGGTAATTATAGGTGCAAATAAAAGGATTAGGAGAATCACGTGTAGGGAAATTATAAATGAATCTGTTACATGAGGAAATAGTTTGTCATATATTGCAATGTAAAGCCCACTGGAAGGGTGCTGATTTTTTGGGGTTGTGTGTTTTGTCTACAGTGTCCAGATGTCTCTACTGCCCTTGGGAGCACCTCTTTTTGAGGCTGTTTTCTGTTGCCATTAGTGAGATCCACCTGAGACATGCATAAGCATAATCTCTGGAACGACCTCCCAATTCATTTTGAAATTTCTTAGCCACAAAAAATTCTTTTGTATTTAATGTTTCCCTCTTTTGGTCAATATCTTTTACCAAACGCATTGCTAGTTGGTGCTTGGTAATAATCCCTCAGTGCCAGTGAGGCTTATCCTTGGGCATCATGTCCCATGCTAGGGGGAAGGCAGTGAGCTTATATGTTGAGTTTGGTTTACAGAGAGTCCACAATTAAGTAACAAGAAGGTTTTCAGGAGGTAACTCTTAAACAATAGTTATTTTTAGGCTATGTTTCAAGTTTACAAGGATAAGGTTCATAAGTACAAGCATTAATATCAAGGTCTTGGGATATTGGTCTGTTTTCAGTCACTATGTTTGAACTGTACATTTATTATTTCATTTAACCCTAAAAACAACCATATAAGAATGTTATAATCCCCATTTTAGAAGTTAAGAAACTGAGGTTGAGTGGGTAAATCATTGCCTAAACTTTCACAGCTAATATATGGTAGACCTGGGATTCAAATATAGGTCTCTGTGAAAGCAAAGCCTAGAGATTCACAGAAATTTCTGGGAACCCTCCAATGCTAAGCAAAGGCATTTTTTCTGAAATTGTGGGCAATATATTTGTAGGCAAAATCTTCATTGGATCATTTAAGGAAAGTAGCAATGATGCTGAGTTTGTTTTTGTGTAATTGCCTAATATAATATATCAAAACAGATAAAAAAAAACCTTTGTAATGTGCATCTGCCTCTAGACTGGTGTCATTCTCCAGTGTTCTAATATCAAAGATATCCCAGAAAAGTTAGAGCAGAATGTAAAGAAATCCTAATAGAATAGCACAATCATACAGTATTTGTCCTTTTGTGTCTGTTTTGCTTCACTCAACATAAAGTCTTCCAGGTTCATCCATGTTGTCATATGCTTCATGACTTCATTTCTTCTTACCACTGCATAATATTCTGTCATGTGTATACACAACAGTTTGTTTATCCATTCATCAGTTGATGGACACCTGGATTGTTTCCAACTTTTGGCAGTTGTGAATAGTGCCACTATGAACATCAGTATGCAGATATCTGTTTGTGTCTCTTCTCTCAGTTCTTCTGGGTATATACCTAGAAATTGTATCACCAGGTCACACGGCAAGTCTATACTCAACTTCCTTAGGAAGTGCCAAACAATCCTTCACAGTGGCTATATACCATTCTACATCCACAGCCTCATGGAGTTGATAATTAGAATACAGGTCACCAGAAAATAGAAGGAGGTTAGAGAATGGAAAGCTGAGGATTAATCTGTGTGGAATTGGTAAAAAGGTGGTTTGTAAATCTTTGAAAATGAATAGAAATGCTTAAAGAATATCATGGTGTTTGTAACTAACACTGCTATTTTATGGGTATGACAGTGATTGAAAGGAAAAATCTAAGGTCATGTATATTACTAGAAGAAAAGCTAAAAACTACAACATAGTAAAGCTTCATGTAAAACATGAATATGGTGATATTGCATATATAAGACCTGTTTTTTTACAAAATATAAATACAAATATACTAGAGAGAAGGGAAAAGAATAGCAATTATATACAGCAAGTGAGGCAAAGAGAGAGAGGTGATTAGTTTTGTTTGTTGTGTATTATTATTATTGGAATAATGAAAGCACTCTGGGAATGACTTGGGTGATGAATGCACAAATATGTGATTACATTGACTATCATTGATCGTCTGCTATAGATGGATTTATGCTTTATTAATATATATCAATAAAATTGATTTGTTAAAAAAAAGAAATCTTAATAGAAAAATAGTGTTACTAGTAGAGGATATTAAAATTCAAATTAGAACACAAAATTTACATTTTTCAACTACTGATATCTGGAGGGAGAAATTATTTCCTGGAAGTATTTGGCTCTGACTCCTTAGTTCTTTCAAATATTCTTCCAAATGAAAACATCTCTTATGCTTCTTTCTTGTTGTTAAGTGATTTTTTTTTCTCTCTCCTTCCAGAAAGCTGAAAAATGAACTCTTAGAAGCAAAACGTAGAAGTGGGAAGACTCAACAGGAGACCAGTAGAGTCTGTGTTCACTGTCAGAGAAACCTGGGCTTAATATTCGACCGAGGGGACCCATGCCAGGCCTGCTCACTGAGGGTGTGCAGCCAGTGTCGAGTGTTTGGCCTCGATGGCAGCTGGAAGTGCACTGTCTGTGCCAAAGTTGCGTAAGTTCCTTGTTTTTGCACGGAATTTGGAGTTTTGAAGACTGAAGGGATTGGAGTGGGCAAAGCAAGCAAGAAAATGAGTGTTTTTTAGAGATAGACAGTGGGCTTAAAAGTTGCGTCCAGCCACAGGCTCAGAAATGCCTTGGCAGGGCTCTGGAGTGAGTGCATTTTGTGTGTTTGTGTGTGTGTGTGTGTGTGTGTGTGTGTGTGTGTGAGAGAGAGAGAGAGAGAGAGAGAGAAGGGGAGAACAAGAAAAGACAATATTTCCATTTAAAAAATTATAAAACATAGAACTAGAAATCTTACACAACCAGCCTTTATCTGCACTGGAAAATCACCCACGGACTTTTCTTCTTCCTTACATCCGCTCTTAGATTCACATGGTTTTTCAGAAGATACAGACAATTCCCCTGAGACATTTTTAAACATTTGGGGTGCCTGGCAGGATGTATCCACCCACCAGCCAGTATGCAAATCAGCTGGAGAGCAAAGCTTTAGTAGCTCCTGAATTTCCTCCAAACGTTTTTCTCCTTGAGAAAGGGTGAAGGAAGGGAATCTTTCTATTCACCTCTCTGTTGAGCCTGTGGCAGTATAGTGGACTCCAGATCCCATTCCATCAATTTGGATGCAACAAGGGTCATTATTTTCTAAGTTAAATTAAACTGGAGCCTGAGCATCCTGGGGTCTACCAAAACCCTCATCCTTTAAAGAAATCCCCCCTGGATCAACGTATGTTTTCTCCCTCTTAAATCCCTTCATCTCTTCTACACTGGGAGGTGCCTTATAATCTCATCCCAAGGCAACTCAGTGCTGATCTCCCTTTCCTGAGGGTGGTGTTGGCGAAAGTTCTCACCACTCCAGTTTTTTGTTTTATTTTTTGTTCCCCCCCCCCACCTGACCAACTTATTCTACCATAGAAGTTAAGAGCTCATGTTAGGAGGAAAAGTGAAAAATGTGGTAATAGGAGTGACTTTCCATTTCCAAGTTCTCTGAATGAAGACTACTGTGTTCTGTTCAGGACAGTTATATTTGGTGATTGCATCATTTAACCAGTCTATTTTTTCTTGAACTGTTTCGTAGTAAAGGTCAACTTGAATAAAGCAATTCATACCATGTTTCGACGTTGAAATGAGATAAGCATTTCTACAGAAATAAACCATTTAAGTTATTTTATTACTTACTTTGAATACATTGTATTCTTTTACTTAAGCAACTGTCCTCAATTCCTTATCTCACATAAATAAATCACTAATATTTCTTTCCTGTCATTAATACATCTTCCTTTGCCTGTTCTGGGGGGGGGTTGGTTATGAACACTGATCAAGTCATTGACATGGGTATTGAAACATAGCCTTTTTCAATATTTGTATTCATTTTGAAAACCGAGTTTAGTCATCTGCAAACCAGGATGTGAAAATAATGCTAGATATCTTCTTATTCTTTCCATGTTATCAAGTGATTTACTTTGGGCATTTATCTTTTCCTCATATAACTGTATAGAGAAAAGTATTGATAATTCACTTTGCTCCCTATTCAAAAGTAGCATGGTATATTTGTTACTCAAGTCAGCAATGCCAAAGTCCCCTGTTTTAGACCCCTGGCACTTTTTGGAAATTTTGAATTTTGTTTCAGGGTAGAGTGATGGGTCTCTCTAATCCTCCTTCCCTGAATTTGGCATTTTACAAATTGGATCTAAATGTTTTTCCCTTAGATCATTAACCAAATAATGAGTCACAGAGGGAATAATAAGTTAGTGGGCAAAGTTTCCTCAATTTAGTTTTTCTTCTATATAATGTTTCTGGAGTATTTGGTCCCTTTTCCCACACTGTTCTTTTTGAGCACAAGAGGACAAAAAAGCAAATGAGCAAAAAGCAGAGAAATCAATATAGGAAAACTTAGAAACATTTTAGCATCCTCATTAATTTGTGGACATATATCCACATGGTTGTTGTTTTGTTTTGTTTTTCTTTTCAGTGAGAAACAGTGTTTGTGAACAGAAGCTGCTTAGATTTTTCTTCCTGACCAAATGAGTATAAGGTGGCATTTATTACCTTAATAGATAAATGGCCTAGCACCTGTTAATATTATTCATCTCTTTATTCATTCACTATGCATGACCTGTATTCTTTTTTTCCAGACAAGCAATTTAAAGTAGAGCTCAGCTACACATAAAAAGGACACAAGTCATAAGTGTACAGCGGGGTTTCTCAAACTCAGCCCTATTGATATTTTAGGCCAGATAATTCTTTATAGGGACTGGGGGTGGGGGCGTTGCCCTGTGCATCAAAGGATATTTACTAGTATCCATGGCCTCCACCCACTTGATACTAGTAGCACTCTCCACCCCCTTGTTGTGACCATCAAAAATGTCTCTAGAGGTGGGGCAAGATGGCATGTGAGTGAGTGCACCTTACAGACTCTCCTGCGAAGAGGCGGCCCAGTGGGGTTGGAGTCTTGCCAGAGCAGGCTGTCTTGGGGGCTTGCAGGGCGGAGGGTGTGTGGACATTGATTTGGAGAGACAGTGGCAGAGGTGGTGCTTGCTAAAGGTAGAATTGCAGCTTACAACTACAGAGGTCGGAGGCTGTGGGCTGGCAGGACCCTTCCCCCTGGGGCTGGTGGCCGCGGTGTTTCCTGAGATCTGTCGGTTATGCGGTGGCGTTCCTGGGCCCCGTGGTCCCCGGATGCGTGGTCCCAGGTCCGAGTCCCCTGAGACCCCGTAGCCCATGTTCCACAGACCAACATGCCCTGGGTCTGCAGAGTCCCGGACTTCCCTTTCCCAAGTCCAGTGCTCCTGGAGGTCTGGGAAATACCTTAGCACTCCGGTTTTGGACTGACTGCGTGGGTGGGAGGAATTTGGTGGGGGGTGCAGTAGGGGGGCCCTACTAGTGTGGGTTTGATTTTCTGGTGTTTCCTCCCGTTTTTTCTTTTTTTTGCGCTTGGAGAATACTGGCTGGTTTGGGGAGAGTATGGGAAGAGAGGAGTGGCGAATCTGCTGAGAGCACTCAATTAACCTAAACACCCTGGGATAGGAAACTTGGCCTGGGAGAAGGTGGAGTCAGAAAATCAACTAGACCTCTCATAGCACACCTAAAGGAAAGGGAATATAAGAGGTGCTTTCCAAGCCTCCAATAGCATACTTGGGGTTCTCTCTCTGGAAATTAAGAGTCATCGTTTTCTGTGCGGGGCTGATTTAACAACGACCCACTTGAATTTCCTACCGGACCTCTCAGGCAGCTTTTCTGCTGCCTAGGAGAGAGGGAAGTGAGGAAGGGAGAAAAGGGGGAACGTCAGATCCCTAAGCGTTTTATTTAACTACAGAGAGGATTCCTTGCTTGAAACTTTCCCTAGTATTTGGTTGGTTTTCCTTGTTTTTCCTTCCTCTTTATCCCCCCAAGAGGCTTTTTTCTTTCTTTTTTCCTTCTTTCTCTTTTTCTTTTTCCTGCTTACTTCCCTTTTGTCTCTCTCTCTTTCTTTCTTTCTTTCTTTCTTTCTTTCTTTCTTTCTTTCTTTCTTTCTTTCTTTCTCTGCTTTCTTATTCTTCTTACATTAGGTGCTACAGGGAGAGCTTCATATTTGCTGTATTTTCTCATCCTCTAGTTATTCTTTTCTGTGTGTATTGATTTGGGCCACCAACACTATTCCTTTTCCTCTACACCTTTCTATCCTCCATCATTGATTGTTCTCTTACATTACACCTCTCTTTGTTTGCCCCCAATTTTTTTTGACTTTTTATTACTAATACCTTTGTTCTGTTTTCTACCTTATATTCACTCTTTATATTATTGTCCTTTCTTTTCTCTTTCCCTCTCTCCTGAACACACAGGCCTTTTAATTCACACTTATTCCTCCCCATGTTCAGATTTTTACATACTCTACTTTTCTTACTGTTATAACTCTACATACCTTACATGAGTCTAATATCCATTCTCCTATATCTCACATGGTTCCTATGTTAATATTTACTATCAATACTACTATTATTCATTTTCTTTTCTTACTCCTTTGGCTTTCTCTGGCCCTAATGTTTTCCTTCAAATGAACTTAGCCAACAACAAGGAAATAGAATAAGAACAACAAAGTGACAAAGACATAACACGCATGCAAAAACAACAACTAATTAAACTCCAAAATAGACAAAGAAACTAAGCAACTTACTAAACCCGTCAAGATAAAATGATGACCAGACTGCAACAAAAAACTACAAACCAAACCAATAATCAGGAAAAGATGCCCAAATCCAATGAACAAACTAAAAACCAGGAAGAGGAGCAGAACATCCAACAAGTAATTAAAGATCTCAAAACATATATTAGGGACCAATTTGATGAGGTGAAGGAAGAGATTAGGAATATGAAGAAAACAGTTGGAGAGAATACAGAAGAAATTGCAACCATATGCAAAAATATAACAGATATGACGGTGATGAACAGCACAATTCAAGAAATCAAAAATACATTCTCAGCAAGTAACAGCAGACTCAAAGAGGCAGAGGAGAGATTAACTGAGGTGGAAAACAGTACATCTGAAATCAAACAGATAGTAGAACTGGTCAATAAAAACATAGAAAAAATCCAGCAGGGGCTTAGGGACCTGAATGACAATGCAAAATGCACAAACATACATACTATAGACATCCCAGAAGGAGAAGAGAAGGGAAAGGGGACAGAAGGGTTGTTGGAGGAAATAATGGCTGAAAAATTCCAAAACCTATTGAGGGAGATGAATGTACATGTCCAGGAAGTACAACACACCCCAAACAGCATAAATCCCAACAGGCCTACCCGAAGACATATACTTGTCAAGTTATCCAATGCTCAAGAAAAAGAGAAAATACTAAAAGCGGCAAGAGAAAAGAGAACCATCACATACAAAGGAGGCTCCATAAGATTAAATGCTGATTTCTCATCTGAAACCATGAAGGCAAGAAGACAGTGGTATGACATAGTCAAGGTAATAAAAGAAAAATATTTCCAACCAAGAATACTCTATCCAGCAAAGTTAGCATTCAAAAATGATGGAGAGTTCAAAATATTCACAGATAAACGGAAACTAAGAGAGTATGCCAACAAGAATCCTACCCTTCAAGTAATACTAAAAGGAGTTCTGCAGGAAGAAGAAAAAAACAAGAGAGACAGAGTTGGAGGGAAGTGTAAGAGGAAATAAAAAGACAAAAACAGAAAAAGAAAATCAAACAGAATATGACAAACACAAATCCAAAGAAAATATGGCTAATATAAGTAATTCCTTGAAAGTAATAACACAGAATGTCAATGGATTAAACTCATCTGTCAAGAGACTCAGACTGGAAGATTGGATAAGGAAATATGACCCATCTATATGCTTTCTGCAAGAAACACATTTTAGACCCAGGGATTCAAAGAGGCTGAAAGTGAATGGCTGGAAAATAATCTTACAAGCAAACAATAACCAAAAAAGAGCAGGAGTATCTATATTAATATTAGACAAAATAGACTTTAAATGCAAAACAATTCTGAGAGATAAAGAAGGACACTACATATTAGTGAAAGGGATGATCTTTCAAGAAGAAAGAACAATCATGAACATTTATGCTCCTAACAAGGGCACCTCCAAATATGTGAGGCAAACACTGGAAAAACTAAGTGAAGGAATAGATGCCTCTACAATTATAGTGGGGGACTTTAATACACCACTATCAACTTTGGACAGAACATCTCAAAAGAGAATCAATAAAGAAACAAAGACTTTGAACAATATATTAGAGGAGCTGGACCTAATATACATAAAAAGAACATTACACCCAAATACAGCAGGATATACATTCTTCTCAAGGGCACATGGATCATTCTCCAAGATAGAAAACATGCTGGGCCACAGAAAAAGTCTCAATGAATTCAGAAAGATAGAAATCATACAAAATAATTTCTCTGACCACAGGGGAATGAAGCTGGAAATCTGCAAGGGCCAGAGACCCACATTTGGCACCAAAATCTGGAATTTAAAGAACACACTCTTAAAAAAACAGTGGGTCAAGGAGGAAATCTCAAAAGAAATTAATAACTACCTTGCAACTAATGAAAATGATAACACAACATACCCAAACTTATGGGATGCATCAAAAGCAGTACTGAGAGAGAAATTTATAACCATAAATTCATACATCAAAAAAGAAGAAAGAGCTAAAGTTGAAGAACTAAATGCACACTTGGAGGAATTAGTTAAAAACAACAACAAACTAACCCCAAAGGAAGAAGAAAGAAAGAAATAACAAAGATCAGAGCAGAACTAAATGAAATAGAAAATAAGAAAGCATTTGAAAAAATCAACAAAACCAATAGCTGGTTCTTTGAGAAAATCAATGAAATTGACAAATCCTTAGCTAGAGCAACAAAGAAAAAAAAAGAGAAGATGCAAATACACAAAATAAGAAATGAGAAAGGAGATATCACCACTGACTCCACAGAAATAAAAACTGTTGTAAGAGGATACTTTGAAAAACTATATTCCAACAAAAATGACAATTCAGAGGAAATGGACAAATTCCTAGAAACACATAAGCAGCCTACATTGACAAAAGAAGAGGTTGACAGTCTCAACAAACCAACCAGAAGTAAAGAGATAGAATCAGTCATTAAAAACCTCCCAACTATAAAGAGACCTGGGCCAAACGGCTTCACAGGTGAATTCTACAAAATGTTTCAGAAAGAACTAACACCAATCTTGCTTAAACTCTTCCAAAACATTGAAACAGAAGGAACAGTGTCTAACTCATTCTATGATGCCAACATTACTCTAGTACCAAAGCCAAACAAAGAACCACAAGAAAGGAATATTACAGACCAATTTCTCTAATGAACCTAGATGCAAAAATCCTCAACAAAATACTTGCTAACCGTATTCAACAACACATTAAACAAATTATACACCATAACCAAGTGGGATTCATTCCGGGTATGCAAGGATGGTTCAACATAAGAAAATCAATCAATTTAATACACCATATAGACAGATTGAAGGAAAAAAATCACATGATTATACCTATAGATGCAGAAAAAGAATTTGACAAAATACAGCACACTTTCTTGATAAAAACACTGCAAAAGATTGGAATACAAGGAAATTTTTTGAACATGATAAAGAGTATATATGAAAAACCCACAGCCAACATCATTTACAATGGTGAAATCCTAAAATCCTTCCCTCTAATTTCAGGAACAAGACAAGGATGCCCACTCTCACCCCTTCTATTTAACATTGTCTTAGAAGTACTTGCTCAAGCACTGAGGCAAGAACCAGACATAAAAGGCATCCAAATTGGAAAGGAAGAAGTCAAAATTAAACTATTTGCAGATGATATGATCCTATATAGAACACCCTGAGAAGTCCATAACAAAGCTTCTAGAACTTATAAATGATTTCAGGAAATTCACAGGTACAAGATAAATGCACAAAATACGTAGCATTTCTGTACACCAATAATGAGCAATCTCAGAAGGAAATCAGGAATCAAATACCATTCACAATAGTAAATAAAAAAATCAAATACCTAGGAATAAATTTAACTAAAGAGGTAAAAGACTTATACACAGAAAACTACACAACACTCTTTAAGGAAATCAAAGAAGACCTAAGTAAATGGAAGAATATCCCCTATTCATGATAGGAAGACTAAATATTATTAAAATTTCTATCCTACCAAAACTGATCTACACATTCAATGCAATCCCAATAAAAATCAACACATCATTCTTTAATGAACTAGAGAAACTAACTAGGAAATTTATTTGGAAAGGAAAGAGGTCCCAAATAGACAAAGACATATTGAAAAAGAAAAATGAAATTGGAGGAATCACACAACCTGACTTCAAAACATACTACAAAGCTGCAGTAGTGAAAACGGCATGGAATTGGCACAAGGATAGACACATTGACCAAAGGAATCGAATTGAGAGTTCTGATATAGATCCTCATATGCACAGCCATATGGTATTTGACAAGGCCACCAAACCCTCTCCACTGAGAGAGAATGGCCTCTTCAACAAATGGTGCCTGGAGTACTGGATATCCATATGTAAAAGAATGAAAGAGGATTACCAACTTACACCTTATACAAAAATCAACTCAAGATGGATCAAAGACCTAAATATAAGATCCAAAACCATAAAGACCTTGGAAAGCAAAGTAGGGAAGCACCTACAGGACCTTGTATAGGAAATGGCTTCATGAAGTTCACACCAAAAGCACGAGCAGCAAAAGAACAAATAGATAAATGGGACTTCCTCAAAATTAAAGTCTTCTGCACCTCAAAGAAGTTTTTCAAGAAAGTGAAAAGAGAGTCTACACAATGGGAGAAAATATTTGGTAGCCATATATCTGATAGGAGACTTATATCCTGCATATAAAAAGAACTCCTATATCTCAAAAACAAAAAGACAAACAACCCATTTAAAAAATGGGAAAAAGATTTGAACAGACACTTCTCCAAAGATGATATACAAATGGCTAAAAAGCACATGAAAAAATGCTCAAAACCCCTAGCTATTAGGGAAATGCAAATCAAAACAACAATGAGGTACCATCTTACTCCCCATAAGACTGGAAGCTATCAGAAAAACAGAAGACTACATGTGCTGGAGAGGATGTGGAGGAATGGGAACACTCATCCACTGCTGGTGGGAATGCAGAAGGATCCAGCCATTCTGGAGGACAGTTTGGCAGTTTCTCAAAACCTACCTATAGATTTGCCATATGACCCAGCAATTCCACTGCTGCATATATAACCAGAAGATCTGAAAACAAGGACACAAACTGATATATGCACACCAATGTTCATAGCAGCACTATTCACTATTGCCAAAAGTTGGAATCAACCCAAATGCCCATCAACAGATGAATGGATAAATAAAATGTGGTATATGCATACAATGGAATACTACTCAGCTATAAGAACAAATACATTACAAACACATGTGATGACATGGATGAATCTTGAGAACCTTATGTTGAGTGAAGCAACCCAGGCATTGGAGGACAAATACTACATGACCTCTCTGATATGAAATGAGTAAACCAAAGTGTCTCACTGAGCTAGAGACTGGATGATAAACTTTAAGATAATTGGAGGGTAGAGGAAGGTTGTGAGCTGACAGCTACTTGGGTGAAATCTATGATAAGTGGGAGGTAAGTATTTGTAGAAGGAAGGGTTAAAATGGGGGCATATGGATAACTTAGGGTGGGGCTGCATGGGCTTTAGGGGCACTAAGGATGGAAGATTGGGTCAAATTGCCCAAGAAATTGGGGAGAGGGCAAGGGAACATTTGATCATGGGAGATTGTCAGGTATGTGGTTGAAATTGTGGTGCAGAGAAAACTCTTTGAAGAATGTAATATGGAAGGCTGCCTGTTTGGGATGCTTAAGGGGGGGGCGGCATCTGACACAGGGCAAGCTTCTGGGGAGTATGAGAGTGCTCATTTTATCATAGTGGATTATATCATTAGGTGGAGACCCATACAATTGGAGTGAAGATATATCCACATCCTGGGGAGGACTGATGTTCTTAGACAGAGGGAATTGTATCTCTTGAGAAAATTAGTGGCTCCGAATGGGTTAGGGCAGTTAAGTATGTGAAGCCCTCAACATTTTTGCAAGTATCTCTGAATATGATCCCTCAAGTAATGAAGATTGATTGTCATGGTGGGCCCTGAGGGGAGGGAGAAAGAGGTGTTGAATACATGGAATCAGGGTAACTGTGGGGCAATGGAAGTGTTCCACAATATCATGCCATGGTGGATATAGGTCATGTTAAATTACACCAAAAATGTATAGAAGTCTATAGGCTAAAATGTAAACCATAAAGTAAAACATAAGATAACTAAAAATTTAGAAAATTGTATAGTCTAAAATATAAGTCATAATGTAAACCCAAATGGAACCATGTTTGAAAGCTATCGTTTCAATATCTGTACATTAGCTGCAGCAAATATAATATGAACATGTAAAAAGATCACTTTTGGGGAAGGGACAAAGGGTTTTATGTTGGATATGTGAGAGTACCATATATTGTATATGTGAATTACTGTGACCTAAAACTTATGTCAAGAGAAACTTAATAATCAGGGGAAAAAAAGGAAGAAAGGAGGTAGACACTGAGGAAGAGATGGAAGAAATTGCCTTGCCACTGTACACACAGGGCAACACCCCTAGCAGTGATGAAAGGCAAAATGTCAAAAACAAAGCTTTTTCATTCTTTCATTTCTTTGATACCTCAATTTATTTCTCCTTTATTTAATTTTTCTAAATTTCTATGTATTCTATATCAAACTTTTAAACCCATCAGTATATTTCATTTTTCTATTAAGGGAACCTGGCAATACATTGGGCTTCCTTTTTGAATAAGTTTTGGACTACAGAGGTTCAACTATGGCAGGGGAGGAGCACTTGTGTGGGGTGTCATTGGTGGGATGCACACGGTTGGGAGGGAGTTCTCCAGGGCATATATACAGGGTACATAGAAAGGTTTGGATGTTTTCATAGTGGTTTCAGTTGGAAATGACAGATGACAGAGTGCTGAATTCCTGACCAGGGGAGTTCTATCACATTCCTCAATGGAAGAACAACAATCCTCCAAGTGCAATGGCAAAGACCAATAAAGATGGATGGTCCAACAATGAGCCCTTGATACTAATGGCTCCGATTATGAGCCTGTGTGCCTGAAATATGAACTAGGCCTATAGCTGTGGGGTGCCTAAGAGTTACCTCCTGAGAGCCTCCATGTTGCTCAAATGTGGCCACTCTCTAAGCCAAACTCAGCATATAGATGCATTACCTTCCCCCCAGCATGGGACATGACTCTCAGGGATGAGCCTCCCTGGCACCGAGGGATTACTACCAAGCACAAGCTCATGATGTAACTACAAAAAGACCATGAACAAAGAGGTCAACTCAGACTGGCAGAATATCTCAGCCTACATGTAATATCAAGTGTTCAAAACTGCTTTTTGACTTTGGATAAAAAGAGGGAAATGGAAAGGACAAGTGAGTTTATATGGCTAAGGGTCTCCAAAAAGAGTCGAGAGGTCATCATGGGGTGATGCTTATGCATGCCTCAGCAGGGTACCAGAGATAGCCAAGGTAGATGGAAACTGAGGTGCTGGTTCTCCTGAGGGCTGCAGTGACCCATAGGTTCTATGGTCAAGTCAGATGGCTCTGGAGTTCAGGGCCATGTCAGTTGGCCTTACTTTGGAGTTTGTGTTCCTGAGTGTGATGAAGTTGGACTCAGATATAACTTTTCTACACATGCCTCTTCTGTTACTCTTACCACACCTGTGCTTGACGTTTGGGTGGTGTATACTCAGGAGACCTGAATCTCTGAACTGTCCATGTAACAGCCAGGCCCTGGGCCTCAGCAGACTTGCAGCTCCTACCCTCTGGTTTCTTGGACTTACCCTGGCCAGCTGACAGGGAGGTGAAGAGGGTCAACCACCACACCAGGGGGCCAAGAGTGCCTACAGCTGCAAGCAGGAGAATTGCATCCATCATCCATTTGGAATCTAAACCCCATTTTGATGTAGAGGGGGACTGGACACAGCCATCCCAGGTCCACAAGACAGAGGAATAGAGAATGGATTAGAGTGGACTTACTGGTGTTCTGCTGGGGAAATATTGTGATTAATAAGGGAAGAAATTTTAGGGGTGATGTGGAGAGGGTGGCCACGAAGGCTGCAGATGGTCGGGAGAGGGAAAAAGAGATATGGTGTGGGGGCATTTTCAGGATTTGGAGTTGTCCTAGGTGGTGCTGCAGGGATGGATGCTGGACATTGTGTGTCCTGTCCTGGCCCACTGGGTGGACTGGGGGAGAGTGTGGACTACAATGTGGACCACTGTCCATGTAGTGCAACGGTTCTCCAGAATGTATTCACCAGGTGAGTTGGATGTGCCACAATGATGGAAGAGTTTGTTGATGTGGGAGGGGTGGTATGGGTAGAGTGGGTGGTATATGGGGATCTCATATTTTTTGAATGTAACATTTAAAAGAAAATAAAGAAGGAAAAATAATGTCTCCAGATATCGACTCCCTTGGGGAGCAAAATCACCCGTGGTTAGGAAGTACTAGTGTACAGTTTGATGAATTATCACAATTTCTGTGCAACCAGAACTCAAGTAAAGACAAAATATTGCTAACATCCCAGAAGCCCTTCTAATTCCTTCCCTCAATCACTACTCCTTCTTTCCTCTCCAAATGTAAACACTATTTGGCTAACATCATCAGTTAGGTTTGTCTTTTTAAATATTTTATATAAATGGAACTATACAGTATGTATTTGCTTGTTTATGGCTTCTTTTTATTAATTTTATGTTTGAGAGAGTAATCCATTGTTCTTTTATATCTCAGTTGGCTGTTCATTTTTACTCTTGTATAATATTCCATTTTATAAATGTATCAGGATTTATTTATCCATTCTATCATTGGTGGATATTTGGGATGTTTCCAGTTTTCAGCTCTTACAAATATATTATTTATTATAAATATTATAAATATTCTTGCTCATGGCTCTTGGAACACACCAAAAAAGTATATGCATTTCAGTTAGATATATACATTGGATTGAAATTGCTGGGTCATGGTGTATGCATATGTTCAATTACTGTAAATGATGGCAAATAATTTTCCAAACTGGTTATGCCAAATTAGCCTCTCATTAGCAATATATGACAGTTTTAGTGGTTTTACATTTTTACTAAGATTGGTCTTTTTCATTTTTGTAGTTTGATATTTGTAGTTGCCTTTTTGTTACTAATAAAAATGAAAATATTTTGATATATTTCTTGATGATTTGAACATCCTCTTTGTGAAATGCTAGTTCAAGTCTCTTGTCTGTTTGACTATAGAATTGTCTCTCTTTTCCTTACTGACGTGAAACAATTCTTTATATTCTGCATCAAACCCATGTTGGTTAACTGTATTACAAATATCTTATTCCACTTTTTGACTTGCATTTTCACCCTCTTAATGGTGTCATTTGAAGAACATAAGTCCCTAATTTTTAATAGTTCAATTTGTCAATCTTTTCCTGTATGGTTAGTGGGATTGTTTTCTGTATCCTGTTAAAAATGCTTTTCCAAAACCACAATCATGAAAATATCCTATGTGAACTTCTACAAAAGTTACTATTTTATCTTTATATTTAGCCTTCCAGTATACCTGCAACTGATTTTTTGTGTATTCTGTGAGGTAGAGATTGATTTTTATTTTTTAAAATACAGGTATCCACTTGGCTCAGACACATTTACTGAAAAGGTCATCTTTTTCCACTCCTCTGCAGTGTCACCTTCACAAATCAAGCATCAGCTCTATTTTTGAGCCCTCTGTTATGTGACATTGGTTCACATGTCTGTAACTGTGCCAACGCCAAACAGTTTTAATTATTGTAGCTGTTTAAAAAAAATTTGATACCTTAGGCTAAGTTTTTCCACTTTATCCTTCTTCTTTAAAAATGTCCTGGCAATTCTTGGCCCTTGGTATTTTCATATAAATTTTAGAATCAGCTCATTAATGTTTTTAAAAAATGATAGGATTTTTTGGGGAGATAGCATTGCAAAAAATATATTTTTGGGGGGAAATTGACATCTTTCAATATTTAGTCTCTCAGTCCATGAAACTTAATGTGCTCCTTCATATATCCAAGTCTTCTTTAATTTCTCTCAATATTTTACAGGTTTCTAATACAAGTCTTATTCACCTTTAGTAGATTTACTCCAAGTATTTTATTTTTATACTATTGTAAATCATATTTTTAAATTTTTATTTTCTTATTTTTATACTTGATAAATAGAAATATAATTGATTTGGATATTCTCAACTTATATCCAGCAACTTTGTTAAATTCAGCTGTTATAGTTTCTTCCACATTGTCTATGTATGTAATCATGCAATTGGTGCAGAATGACAGTTTTATTTCTTCCTTTATAATACTTAATATCTTTTTTTCTTGCCATATTGCATGTTTGTTTTCAGTTTTATGGACTCCTGCCTTGTTCTTATTAGTTTCCTTCCTTTTGCTCTCTTTGGAGTTTCTTTTATTTTTTAACTACTTTTTGAGATACATGCTAAGATACTTGATTTTTCAACTTTTGTTCTTTTCTAATAAATCCATTTAAGGCTATGAATTTCCATTTAGTCACTGCTTTAGCTGCAGAGCACACATTTTTATATCAGGTATTCTATGATCATTTGTTTCCATCTATTTTCTAATTTCCATTGTATTTTTTTCCTTTGTCCCATGAGTTATTTAGAATTGTCTTTCTTAATTTCTAATTTCATGGGGGATTTTTTGTGTTTCCCTTTGTTATTGATTCTAGTTTAATCCCAATGTGATCAGAGAACATAGTCAGTATGATTCAATCCTTTAAAATTTGGCCCAGCAAATAATCAATTTTCTTAAATGTTTCTTGTAACCTGGAAAAGAATGTGAATTCTTAAGTCATTGATTTAAGTGTACTGGATATGTCTATTAAATGATGTTTGTTAACTGTGTTGTTTAAATCTTCTATATGTGTACTGATACTTTATCTGAACATTCTATGACTATTTAGGAGAGGTATGCTAAACTCTCAATAATGATTGTGGATTTTCTATTTCTCCTTTTAATTCTGTTAATATTTGCTTTATACATTTTGAAATTAAAATCTTGGGCCTATACATATTTAGGATTGTTACATTTAACAAATGGACACACAATTTATCATTATGAAAAGCTCCTCTATTTTAGTTATGATTTTTGCTTTATAGTCTTTTTGTGTGTGTGTTCTTAGCATAGCTTCACCAGCTTCCTTTTGTTGAGGATTTGCCTAGTAAGTCCTTTTTCATTCTTTTACTTTTGACCTTTCTGTTTCCTTATAATTAAGGCATGTCTTTTATAAGTAGCATATAATTGCATGCATGTGTGTTTTAAATCACACAATTGTTTTTAGTAATTGGATCATTTCTTCCATTTGCATTGAAGAAATTGCTTACATATTTTGATTAAAATCTGCCACAAAACTATTTGCTTTCTATTTGTCCCATCTATTCTATGAAGCTTTTTTCCTATTTATTTGCCTTCTTTTAGGTTAATTATTTTTCTATTTATTATCTCTATTATTTATACATCCTTTTATCACTCATTTAATGCTTACTCTAAAGATTGCGACATGCATTCTTGTCTTATTAAAATCTAATATAAATCAATATTTTTCGCACTTCACACATAACATAGTACCGTTTTACTCCCTTACTCCTCTTCCAGGATATGCAGTATTGCTGTGTGTATGTGTATCTATGTGTGAGTGTATACACAACATATATGTACAATGTTTACACACACATATTTATTTATACTTATATACATATATCCATATGTATTTAAATCACACTAGATATTATTTTATACTCAATATTCACTTAGACTTACTCATATAGTTTCCCTTCCATTTCTCTTCACTCCTTCCTCCATTTTCGTGCTTCCATCTAGGACCATTTTCCTTCTCCCTAAAGGGTACATTTTATTTTTTCCTTTAGTGTAATTCTTCAGTGAATACAATACTCCCAATTTTTGTTTTTCTTAACAAAGCTTTTTATTTCACCCCTAATTTTCAAACATGATTTCACTGGATACTGAATTCAAAGTTGAAAGTTATTTTCTTTCAATAATTTGAAGCTATTACCCGTTGACTTCTGGTTTCCAATGCTTCTGTGAGGAAATCAATGGTCAGTATATTGCTCTTCCTTTGAAGGTAATAATATTTTCCTTTGACTGCTTTTAATATTTTTCTCTTTTCTTTTGAATTTTGAACAGTAGCTATAACATTCCTAGGTCTGATTTTCCTCATATTTATCCTTATTGGGATTTCTAGAGCATCTTGAATCTTCACATTAAAATCTTTCGTCATATTTGAAAAATTCTCAGACAATATATGTTCAGATATTTTTTTCTTCCTCTTTCTCTCTTCTATTCCAAGGACTTCAAATATGTATCTTAGTCATATTTACCATCTTTCCTATAGCTCTTATTATTCTTTCTATATTTTCTTTTTTATGTATCTACATTCATTTTGTATATTTTCTTCTGACCTATTTTCCAGTTCACTAATCCTGTCTTTGACTATGTCTAATTTGATGTGAAACTAATCCATTTAGTTCTTAAATTCAGTTATTGTGTTTTTTGGTTTTAGAATTTCAATTTTTTGTTATGGTTTCTAGGTCTCTGCTGACATTCCTTTAATTTCTTGAAGAAATTATATGTAGTTACTTAAAATTCTACAAATTATAGCTCCATTATCTGCATCCTCTATGGAACTCTTTGATTGTTTATTGTTTTCTTGGTTTGGTCTTATGTCATCTTTTTAAAAACCTGTCTTTTTAATTGAGGGCCAAAATATATGAAAAATTGTAAAGCTCAGTGAGGATGATGTCTGATGATATGTATCCATTGAGAATATGCTATTTTCTGGCAGGCAATTAGACTAGGGCCACTAGATATCCTAGATTACCTTAACCAAATCAGGGATTGAGCTGATTTCAAAATTGGGGCCACAGCCTTTGGTGGGGAAGATCTATTTCTATATAACATTTACTTTTGTGCACTAGTCCTTCAGGGTCTCATAACATACCTATTGGGGTAATAGAGGCAATTGATTTTATATTTTATAGATAGTGGAAACAAAAACACTGAGAGGTTATAATGTGTGTTAATAAAGTTGGGATTAGTTTCTAAGTTCTTTCTTTGCTTCTCCATCCACCTCTTTTCCCTCCAGACTCTTCTTTGCTTCTCCATCCACCTCTTTTCCCTCCAGACTCTGCCAAGATTAAATTTACTGTTTTAGGGCAGTGAAGAAGGAAATGGAATTTTAACAAATGACTGACTTTCCCACATGCAGAGTCTATGGACTGATGGGGAATCTCAGGATAATTCTTTCTCCAATATTGTACAAAATTATTATGTTATTTCTATTTGCCCTCTTCTCTGAATCCCAGTTCCCTCAGACCACTGTGACTAGGAACTGTGACTCAGGAGCCCTTTAGTGAATCAAGAGTTGCCTCAAGCTTCTTCATAAGGAGGAAAATTTTCTTTAATTTCTAAATGCCACTTGTAGTTACTGAAGCATACTTTTCAATACAAGACCTGAAGGGCTTGTGTATTCACACATTACTTCAACTCATCTGCTAGACAGTACAGATAATAACTGTAGTTCGAATTCACTCAAACCTTCCCCCTAAATCTTGTCAGATCAGCTTTGGGTTGTGTTAACAAGAATTAAACTTTTAATGTATTAAGCCAGTGGAATTTGGGGATTGTTACATGAGCTACTATATTAAAACTAACATAACCCCATTCCTGGGTTTTTATTCCCTTAATACTTATATGCTATATATCTTACTTATTTATATGCTTATTATCTTTATTCCTTTACTATAATGTAAACTACATGAGGGCAGGGGTTTTATTTATATTTCACTGATGTATCTCTAATACACAGAAGTATGTACTTAATCAATATTTGTTAATGAATAGATGGGTGGATGGATGAATGACTGAATGGGAGGGTCCCACTTAAAGCATTTAAGGGTTAAGCATTTGTTCCATAGAACAAATGTGCTTTTCTTCATTCAGGGGCATGTGGTTAAAAAAAGAAAACCATGAACAATGTCAAATATATGTGACCTCTAGAGTAAATTTCCAGCTGTCACAGAAGGATATATCTATAAGACAAATTGTTTTCAGTAGGGTGTGAGAATAAATGAATCACAAATCAAAAGTTGTTTCTTTCTTAGAACCTGCTAATACACCAGTACAGAACTTATGAATCACTGTAATCTTTTGACTGATGAAATATTAATTTAATAAATCCAACCATCTACCTGTCCAATCCATCTATCCATCAACCCATCCATCCATCCCTCCTACAACATTTATAGATAGCCTGTCAGTATACTAGGGGCTAAGGATACAAAGATTAATAAAACACAGTGTACCCTCAGTAGCTTCAGAACCTTAGAAAGATGATTTTATTAAATTATTGTTTCATCAATAAACACTGTTTTGATGCATTAAAATGTCCTAAGGAAGAAACACAATTTTTGATGTGTAATTACTTATTCTTATACCTTTTTTTACAACTCGTGGCATAGTTATATCCTTCTGTAATAGCTGGAAATTTGCATGCCGATTGTTTGACATACCAAAATCCCCCCTCACTTTAAAGCTAAAAATCAGAGTACATCACTTCTTCAATATTCTATCTCTATGAATCTGTGTGATCTCAGAGTCTAAAACTGTCTATCAGTATTTCAAATATCTTGTTTGTTATTCCTGAGATGATTTTTGAAAAGGAAGCATGAGTGATATTTTATTTGCAGTGAACGCCCTTTGTTTGTTGTGAGAGAATACTGCAGCACCACTGGGTTGTCTCCCTGTTTAATCGACCATAAAATTGAAATTCCAGTCTGACCTCTAGGAGATGAGATGAGTCAGAAAGTGACTCATTCTCTAATCAGTTGGAAGGACAAGCTTTATTGTCATTTACCTTGGATTGGGTAAAAGTAAAGAGATGTTATTGCTGTAACACTGAAACGATTAAGGCGGCTGCCTGTTAAAATGGGCTGAGCAGCTCCTGACACTTTCTCTGACCCCTCTTATTCTAACAAGTTGGCTGCTGTAGGTCTACTTTTAAAAGCAATTCTATAGAAAAAGAATGATAGGGACACTGGCATAGCCATTTGGTTCATTTTGCTATCTTAATGAAATCTACAAAATTCCTCACAATTATTAGCTGAGGCAGTTGCCATACAACAGAAAGGGAGTTATAATGATCGTTTTTCCTAATTAGCACACAACTGAACCCAGAAAGACCCAAAAGATAAAAGTGACATGACAGGGAACCAAAAAATGAGATATTCCTAACATGGTATTGGTGAGCTGATCTTGTATTCATGCCATATTATGACATCTCATGTTGCCATATGTCCTGGTGAGGGTCTTTGTCTTTTTAAAGTAGGGGGCAGCTGTTGTGTTTGCTTTTGATAGATTGGTAATAATTTCTGAAATACATGAAATATAACTGCAATAGATTAAATATAAGAGTTGTCAAGGTTGTCAAGAAAGTAAAGGAGAGTAAACTTGAAAACAAGGTAGTACCAATGGATGGAAGAGACACAGAGAGTATAGGAAGGTATGTATAGTTGTTTGCCATGAAGAAGAGAAATGCAGCGCTTGACCTCAAGAAACTTATCTGACAATTATGGTGAGGCCTTGATGGTGTAGGAGCTGACCTGGCACTCAAAGCTAAACCACAGTGCTCTCTTGTAGGACATAGCAATCTTACAAAACACCAGCCATCCCACAAGGTCACTCTGTGACCATGATAAAGTTAGATAAAGACCATTTCATAATCTTGTCTAAGCAGAGACAAAACCAAGGTCACCGTTCAAGCCACAAAGTGCCAAACATCCTCTATCTTAGCTAATATAATGCCTGCTGCTTCTGTCTCAAGTATAATATAAGTGCCTGCTGCTCTGATCTTTCCTCCTTCTAGAAAAAATTTAGAGATACCCAATCATAGAATTGTCTCTACCTCCTGACAGCATCTAATCCAGAGCAAATTCCTGCTTCCTTGAACCTTCCCCCAAATCCCTTAACAGAATCCCAATTTCTATAATAAATCCTTTCTAACATCCTCTTGCTGAGACACCCCATGATTCCTCATAGTGTGCATTCTCCCTCATTGCCATAAGCAATAATCTGAACTCCTCCAACACAGGTGGTGCCTGGTGGTCTTTGGCAGGAGAGTAATGACAATCGCTACATAGATATTTCAAAGTCACCTATAGTTTAGCAAATTCCCATAATCCAGTGTCAAGGGAGAGATTCACATCAGAGGAATCTCACATTGAATTTTTTTCCTTCTTTTTTATTTTTTAATCAATTTTTTTATTTTCAAAGAAACATTAGATTGCAAAAATGTTACATAAAAATATAGGGGATTCCCATATGCTCCACTCCTCCCCCTCCCGCACTTTCCCACATCAACAACATTCCTCATTAGTGTGGTAAATTTGTTAGAATTGATGAACACATATTGAAGCTTGCTACTAACCATGAACTACAGTTTACATTATAGTTTATACTCTGTCCCTCACAATTTTGTAGGTTATAACAAAATATACAATGGCCTGTATCTGTCACTGCAATGTCATACAGGACAACTCCAACGTCCTGAACATGCCCCCAAGTTACACCTATTCTTCCTTCTTCCTCCCTCAGAACTTCTGGTGGCCACTGCCTTTATATCAATGATGAGTTCTCCCATTGCTAGAATAACAGTAAGTCTGTAATAGAATAATAGTAAGTAGACTTTAGTCCATTGTTCATTACCCGATCTTGAGGATTTGGGGATGGTGATGCCCACTCTGCCTCTAATTGAGAGGGGGCTTAGATCTCATGGAGCAGATGGATGGAACTGTCTTGGTTGAAATCTGTTCCTTGGGCTGGGTGTTATCCATCATCATCTTGTTAGTTGTCCTGGGTGAGTCCAATGAACTGGAGCGTAGGTGTTGCAACTCCACATTTAGTTTTGTGCCTTGGCATACTACCTTGACATACTCTTTTGCATTTCTATCGGTTATATATATTAGAAGAATCCTTCCCCTTTATTTAGAATGCTTTGCTCACTGTGATATAGAACTTTTACCTACATACACTAGAGGGATTTTTAAAAATATGAAAATACCATACATAGATATATGTATGATTTAAATAGTCTTGAAAAGAACACCTATATATTCACCACCCATTTTTTTTTTTAAGATTTATTTATTTATTTAGTTCCCCCCCTCCCCTGGTTGTCTGTTCTTGGTGTCTATTTGCTGCGTCTTGTTTCTTTGTCCGCTTCTGTTGTCGTCAGCGGCACGGGAAGTGTGGGCGGCGCCATTCCTGGGCAGGCTGCTCTTTCTTTTCATGCTGGGCGGCTTTCCTCACGGGCGCACTCCTTGCGCGTGGGGCTCCCCCACACGGGGGACACCCCTGCGTGGCACGGCACTCCTTGCGCTCATCAGCACTGCGCATGGCCAGCTCCACACCGGTCAAGGAGGCCCGGGGTTTGAACCGCGGACCTCCCATATGGTAGACGGACGCCCTAACCACTGGGCCAAAGTCCGTTTTCCCTATTCACCACCCATTTTAAGAATTCGATACCAATATCTTTGAAGACTACAGTGTGCACCCATCCTGATTCAATCTCCTTCCATTACCTCCAGAGATAAAATTAGACTGTGCTTTTTCTTTATGGTTTTACTTCATTTTTTTTTGTATTCCTAATATTTTCTAGTTTTGCATTTTTGAATGTTATAGAAATGGAATCAGACTCTGTGTATCCTTTTGTGATTTTTTTAAGGGCAACATCTTGTTGCAAGTTTTAGCCATGATTATGCTAATAGCATTACATTCATTTCACTGTTGTATCATATTCCTCTAATATATCTATTTCCTCATTGATGGACATTTAGGTTATTTCACTTTATGATGTTGTAAAAATACTACTATGACATTCTTGTACATGTGGCCTGGCAAATATGTACAAGAGCTTCCCTAGGATAGAGTTTTTCAAACTGTGAGTCATGACTCATTGGTGGGCCATGAAATAAATATACTGGGTTGAGACCAGAATTTTTAAAAAATGAAATAGAATAGAAATTGCCAGTATACTTACACATATACATGTCTGTGTGTGTGTGTATTTTCTGGATTGGGATGTAATATGTGTTTCTTACAGTGACCTCTGCCAATAAGGCTTGAAAAGACTCCTGTAGAATGTGTACCTGGTAATGTAATTGCCATGCAAGTGGAATGAGCATTTTCAGCTTTAAATGATAATGCCAAATTGTTTTGTTTTGTTTTGGTCTGGTTTTTTTGGGTTTCGTTGTTGTTGTTGGTGGTGGTGGTGGGTTTATTGTTGTTGTTATTGTTGGTGTTTGAGGGATTGAACCCGAGACCTCACATGTGGGAAGCTGGCACTCCACCACTGAGCCGCATTAGCTTCCCTGAGTTGGTTTTCTTGTCGTTTGTTTTGCTTGTTGTTCATTTTTGTTTTTTCAGGAGGCACTGGGAACCAAACCTGTGACCTCCCAAATGGGAGGCTGAGGCTCAACTGCTTGAGACACATCCATTCCCTTCAAATTGTTTTTGAAAGTGGTTGCAGCAATTTAAAGTTCTACCAGTTTTATATAAAGTTGCCTTTACTTCACAATCTCACCAACACTTGGTATCATGAAAAGTTTAAAATTTTTATCAAGATGGTAGATATAAGACAATATTTCACTGTGGCTTTAATTTGTATTTTTCTGATTATAAATGAAGTTGGAACATCTTTTCATATGTTTATTGGCCATTTGTTCCTTTTCTGTGATAGGACTTACTATGTGTTGTGTCCAGTTTTCTGTTGGGCTGTTAGTTTTTTCCTTATTGATTTAGAGGTGTTCTTTATGATCCTCTTTATCTCTAGAAATGCTTAAAGTCTATTTTGTATCCAATTAATACAACTATATCAGATTTAGTTTGGTTACTAGATTCATGGTATGTATTTTTTTACCATTTGACTTTCAACCTTTCTGTGTCCTTACGTTTAAGCTGAGTCTTTTGTATATAGCATATATGCTATTTTAAAATAAATGTAATATATTTAAATATTTGCTACACCTAAATGCTATATATATAATGTATTGCTATATATAAAAATATACATGCTACATATATTAAATACATGCTAAAACATATGCTACATATAATTTCTTGAAGTCTGATCTGAAAATCTTTTAAAACTATATATTATAATTGATGTTTATACAGGTTACATTTGCTTAGGTTTATCCACCATTTTACCAATTTCATTGCTCATCATTTCTTTTTATATCTCAGATTTTTAAGCTCCTCTGGAAGTACAGCCTTTAGATGTTGCTTTATGAGACTCTGTCGGTGATAAATTATTTCAGGTTTTGTTTTGCTGAAAATGTCTTTATTTAATCCTCATCCCTGATACACTATTCTAGGATAATGGTCATTTCCTCCCAGAATTTTGAAGATACCGCTTCATTTGGCTTCTGTATTTCATTATTGCTATTAAAAGTCAGCTGTAATTCTAATTGTCATTCCTTTGTAGGCAATCTGGTGGGAGGTTTTTTTCCTCCTCCACAGCTACTTTTTACAAATTTTCTTTATCTGTAGTGTTCTGCAATTTCCCCACAGTATGTCCAGGGATTTCTTTTTACTTTTCCTGTTTGAGAAGGAAGGAAGGAATCAAACTAGACCATAAACTCCCTTTAGGTCTGGTCCTTATTTGTCTTTTTCACTTCTGTATTCTTAGCCCAACACAGGCCTGCTACATAGTCAGAATGCAATTAATAATTGCTGTGTAATTAATACATTTATTAATAGTTCTAATTAATTTTCTCAATAACGAGGAAACTAATACGTTATTGCAGCATATCTAAAAAGCATATCTTATCTCATAGGTCTCCCATATTAATAAAAGTTAAAAGGAGAAAATGAATCTTTCGGGTTTTAGCCTACTTTTTTTAGGATAAGATTACCTGTGTTTCCTCTATAAATCTAAAGAGAACTTAACTTCGCATTTATATAAGCTTCCTAGTAAAAATTTGAAGTCACTGGAGTTTAATTCTAAAGAAAATCAGGGACTAGCAAATTCTGTATCCTCGGTAATCATTATTCACCAATAATGCATGTAATCCGATGTAATTGCACTCACACTCATTCTTCAGGATATGACCCAAAAGAGATACAGAGTCAATATCAAGCCTTGTATTTTTCAATAATTGTATTGATATGGAAGTGATTGAAATTTTATAGTGAATATCAAGTGTATTTTCTTTCCTCTTTCACCCCCCTTCCTTCCTACCATTGTAACTCCCAACACATGCATGTGTATGGACACACACTTACACACACACACAATCACAGCCCATTATATAAAATACTACATGTTATTCCTTTGCTTCTGTAGTGTTTTACCCTTACTCAAAGACTCATAATCTATCCATTTCCCAGACCTTATTATAGCTGAAAATTATATGTTTTCTTCTTACAATTTTGCCAAATGGCAGGAATGGGCTTTCAGTAAAAGTCTTATCTCTTCCAATATCTTTATAACTTTGGGCAAGTTATTTAACCTATGTGTACTTGGGTTTCCTCATCTGAAAATTGAGAATAACTACTTTATTAGTTATAGTTAGGATTAGAGTGATCATCTATAAAATGCCTAGCACATTACTTGTGCATGGTAGGCACCCAGTAAGTATCGGTCCCCTGTCCTTCTCCCAACCCTTGTATCTACCTCCTAGACCTGGGAGGCAGCAAAGGCATAAGCCCACGAGATTCATCTGATGTTGCAGAGCTCTGAAATGACAAATGACTCAAGAACATATCTGAGTTGAATAAGCACAAGGTTTATAGTTGTTCGCACAAGTATAGCAGGAGATAATGACTAATTCTGAAAACATTCGTTCATTTGTGTTAGGTGTTGCCAGCTCTAGACATATGTGGTAAATATGATATGGTGGTGCTGTATTAGTCAGCTAAAGGGTGATGATGCAAAGTACCAGAAATCTTCTGGCATTTATAAAGGGCATGTATTTGGAGTAGAAGCTTACAGTCACAAGGCCATAAAGCATAAATTGCTTCCCTCACCAAAGTCTGTTGCCCCTTGTTGGAGCAAGATGACTGCCAGTCTCTGAGAGGGTTCAGCCTTCCTCTTCCTCCTAAGGCTCCATGGTCCCAGCTGTAAGCTAGCATAAGGTTTGTCTCTATCCTGGGGCTCATTTCTTTCTGGGCTTTCTCAGCTATTCAGAGCTCTGTTCTCTTCAGTTGCAAACTATCAGGTGAACAGCTTGGCTCTCTCCCTGGGGCTCCAGAGTCCAAAACTAAACCCTCTGTGCTCTCCTCCTCTGTGTTATTTTCTCTGTGAGTCCCCACCGTCTTGGCCCCACTGACATGGCTGAATCAAAGTCCCAATCATAATTTAATCAAGTAAGAGTGAAACCTCTGAATTTAATACAACCTAATATGCCCAGAGGAATAGACCAGTTTACAAACACAATCCAATATCTGTTTTTGAAATTCATAAACAATATCAAATTGCTACACTCCACCCTCTGAATTCCAAAAAGACATTACAATATTCAAAAAACCTTATTTCAGTAGCAATGCTAAGTATAAAATCATATCACAATCAGTTTAGGAAAATTCAGTTTTTCTTGGGGCATGTCCCATCTGGCTGTAGAACTCTGAAACTTACAAAACCATTTATCTGTTTCCAGTATACAAAGGGACAGACAAAGGATAAACATTTGCATCACCATAAGAAGAAATTAGGAGGGAAACATAGTCACGGGTCCAAAACAGTTCTGAAAACATGCAGGGCATACTTCATTAGATATCAAAGTCTGAGAGTCATTCTTAAGATGATGGTTTCTTCTTCCTGGGACCTCATGGGGACCCACCTTTTCCACAGGCTTGCCCAATGGCTATTTTCTTGTTTCCACCCTCATCAGGCATCTGAGTGGTGATCAAGCTCTAGACCCTCACCCTCCAAGAGAAGAGTGTTGGAGTGATGGCCACACTTCACCCAATCGCTGTACAACCCCCTTAGTACAAAGGGGGAAGACAACATTCTCCCTAACCTCTGGCCTACAAGCCCAATCAATCCTCTCAGAGTAATGAGTTGGCGACCTGGCCTTCCTAATCTACTGGGGACAGACCCACCCCTCTCAGATCTATGGGGTGATGTCTTTATTCTCCCCAACTCTTTGGGAATGTGCTCCACCCTCTCTGTAGCCTGGGACAGCAAAACTCTCCCTGAACAGGAGGCTGGAACATCCATCCTCTTTAGCAGCTGGGGCAAACTCACCCTCTCTGTACACATGGGTGGGGTTCCTCTCCTGGCCAAAGGAGATCTCTTAATTCCAGATCTCAGGTTCCATGATTTTCCTCTTAAGCTTTTTTCCCTTCCATGTCTCCCTTCAATGTCCATTTGAGTCCAGGATGACAGTGGTTTTGTTCAACAGCTCTCTCAAAAAGCTTGTTGATTGAGCATGTAAGAAGCAGGGGTCCAAGCCATCAGACAGTAAGATTTTCCACAAGTCTTTCCTAGATAACTGCATTTTCAATACTGATTTACAAATTCCAAGTTTAGATAAGTCTTCAAATGGGGAACTATCATCTGGGGACTTGATTTCTAGAGGCCTGGAATTTCCAGAATCAGTTTCTCATTTTGTTGTTCCCAACAGTTCATTTCTCAGCTTATCTCTCTTGTCTAGCATTTTGTTATATGCTACAAGGAGAAGCCAAGCTGCATTCTCCAAGTTTACTTTGGAAAGTTCTTCAGCTAAATGTCCAGGCTCACCGTTTTCAAATTCTGCCTTCCATGTGACATCAGGAGTCAAGCATGCTAAGTTCTCTGCAACTTTAAAACACAGATCGTCTTTCCTCCAGTTTCCAATAATAGTTTCATCATTTACTTCCAAGGCCTTATAAAAAGTCTCTTCAGCATCCATATTCCTGATAACAGTCTCTTCAAAGCACTCTAGGTCTTTTATAGCAAACATCTCATAATTATTTTCTTCTAAGGCCTTATCAGAAATAACTTTAGTCTCCATATTATTACCAATAGTCTCTTCAAAGCAACCTAGGCCTTTTCCATCAAGCATCTCACGATTCCTCCAAAAAAAATACCCCTTACCCATTTATACAATCATTCCAGCATTTTGGCAATTGCAAAAGCACAAACCCACTCTCTGGTACCAAATTTTGTATTAGTCAGCCAAAGGGGTGCTGATGCAAAGTACCAGAAATCTGTTAGCTCTTATAAAGGGTATATATTTGGGGTAGAAGCTTACAGTCACAAGGCCATAAAGCATAAGTTACTTCCCTCACCAAAGTCTGTTGTCATATGTTGGAGCAAGATGGCTGTTGTTCTCTGCGAGGGTTCAGCCTTCCTCTTTCTCCTAAGGCTCTATGGTCACAGCTCCTTCTGTTCTCAGCTGTAGGCAAGCATAAGGCCTGTCTCTCTCCCTGGGGCTCATTTCTTTCCAGGCTTTCTCAGCTGTTCAGGGCTCTGGTCTTTTCAGCTGCAAACTATCAGGCAAATAGCTTGGCTCTCTTCCCGGGGCTCCAGCATCCAAAACTAAACTCCATGTTCTCCTTCTCTATATCATTTTCTCAACATCCTACTGACTGAATCAAAGCCCTAATCATAATTTAATCAAGTAAAAGTGAAGCCTCTGAATTCAATACAATCTAATACACCCAGAGGAACAAGCCAGTTTACAAACACAATCCAAAATCTATTTTTGGAATTCATAAATAATATCAAACTGTTACAGGCCCATTTACAGAGGTGCACAGGTTGGCTGTGTCCCATTCTCCACTGTCACACAAGAAACCGCTCTCAGTACATTGTCCATCCTACACCATATCCCACGAACATACAAAGAAACAAAAAGACCTAAGAACTTAGCATACCACTATTAGGTGGATTCAATCATTTGTCTACAGTATTCCCCTTTGTTCTTGTTTCTTTCTGTGTGAATTCTTTGCACTGTAAAAGATGTTGGCAAACTTTTTGGAAAAGGGCAAGATAAATATTTTAGGCTTTGTGGGCCATATAGTCTCTGTCGCCACCACTCAACTTTGCAGTTGTAGCATGAAAGCAGCCATAGACAATATACAAACAACTGACCATGACTGTATTCCAAATGGACATTGAAATTTGAATTTCATATATATGTGTATATATAGTTTTTTGCTGTCTGTTCTCTGTGTCCATTTGCTGTGCATTTTTTCTGTCTGCTCATCTTGCTGCGTCAGCTCTCCATGGCACACACGCCATCAGCTATCTACAGTGCAGGGGCCAACTTGCCTTCACAAGGAGGCCCTGGGACATGAACCCAGGGCCTCCCATATGGTAGATGGGAGCCCAACTGATTGAGTCACAGTCGCTTCCCTGAATTTCATATATTTTTGTATGTCATGAAATATTCTCTTGATATTTTTCCAACCATTTAAAAATATAAAAACCATTCCTAGTTCATGGGCCATACACAAAAGTGATAGGGCGAATTTGGCCTACAAGCCATAGTTGGCCTTCCCCTGCCCTACTGCTCTTCTAAATTTTTCTTATTTGTCTTCTTACAATCTGTGCAGGTCACTTCCTGAGTCCAATATTAAAACAAATACATTTCTATGTTTAATTATTTTAATAGTTTTCTATTGCTGCTATAACAAATTACCACAGTTTAGTGGCTTAAAACAAAACTAATTTATTGCATCACAGTTCCATAAGTCAGAAGTCTGGGTTGGTTTGGCCTGTTTCTCTGCTCTAAGTCCCACGATGTCAGAATCAAGGTATTGCCTGGTTGGGTTTTTGTAGGGAGGTTCTAGGAAGAATCCACGTTTGAGCTCATTCTTATTGGCACAATCAGGATCCTTGTGATTGTTGGACTGAAGTCTCCATTTCCTTGCTGATTTTCAGCTGAGAGCCACCTTAGCTCTTAGAGGCCTCTCTCTTCCTTACACATGGATCTCTGTAGCTCAGGACCTTCTCACTGCATCTAAAAGAATGCGGGAAATCTCTCTGCCTTCCCATTTGCAGCACCCCTTCTGACTCTAGCTTCTTTATCTTCTGTTTCTAAGGGCTCATATGATTAATTTGGGCCCACCTGGGTAATCCAGGATAATCTCCCTATATTAAGGTTAGCTGGTTAGTAACCTTCATTTCATCTGAAAAGTGCCTTCCTAGCAGTACCTAAACTAGTGTTTTATTGAATAACCCCGAGATAAGAATCTTGGAGGTACATTTTCAAAATTCTACCTACCACAATTACCACCTGGATTTCCAACATAAATTATGATATATAAGTCTATAGACTAGTTGAGATGCATCCGGAAATAATTAGTCATTCAATAATTTGTTTCTGGTAGCTTACATTTTAGTAGATTTGATGTATTCCATAGCATATTTTATATAGTTATGGTACTAATCCAGTCATCAGTGCTTCTCAGTAGGTTATCTAGCAACTTGGAAGTGAATCTGAGATGTACATGCTGTGGTCTTACCTTTCAATGAATGACTTTCTCCAGGAATAAATTTTTCAGTTTTTCTTAATAGTGAAACTGTTTCTCAGATATGACTTGTTTTGTTCCTTATATTCAGAAACAGAACTTCAGGCTATTTGCCGTGAGGAACAAGATGGATGTATTTTTCTGGAGTGTTTTTATACTCGGAATCCAATTGTAAATTTCCCAGTCCCATCAGTTGCTAGATAGCATGGATATAATTCCTGGGGAGAGAACTCCCTGTTTGAGCCTAGGCTGCTTTTCCTCAGCCACCATGTCAGACTTAAAGCCAATCTTGCTGATTCTCATCCTTAATGACCCAAATATCTATTTCTTTCTTTTCACCCCTCACCTCCATGGTAACCTAGTTTAGATCTTCAGTATTTACTACCCTGTCTATTCTATGAACTTCCTAATTGGTCTACCTGCTTCCAGTTTCTCCCTTCTCCATGTAATCTTCAAGAGATTAGGTGATTCAGCCTGATCTTTAAAAAAGCTACCAGAGTCCCCATTGCCTCCAGAATGACAGTCCCAACTCCTTAGCCTGGCATTCAAAGACTTCTATGACATGGCCTAAATCCTATCTTTCTTTCAGCCTCATTTTTCATATCATTCTTCCATGAATCTCTTACCCCAGTTATACACAGGCCTCTTTACCATTCCCAGAATATGCCCTCTGGAGCTGTTGGTACAGTAGTATTCACCTAATTAACTAAGCCCATACTTTCATTATAATGAGATATATATTTATACTACTGGATGATTTCAACAGATGTTAAAAATCCTTGTTCTATTCCTAAAAGTGAACTTCGTAGCAACACAACTCCTAAAAGCTGAAATCTGAGTATCCTAACTCATTCTACAAGTATTTACTGAACATAGTTCCAAGCACTGTTCATAGAAATGAACAAGATAGCCGAGGCTCTTGCCCTCATGTCTGTAAGGATATATAAATAAAGGTAATATGGTAAAGTGATGGGGGAGTAGACAATCATTCATTTAATAAAGAAATATTTATTGAGAGCTTAGTCTCTGAAAGACTGTCTTCAAGGTACTACAAAGATAAATCAGATACTAACTCTCAGTAAGCTTACAGCCCAGTAATCATGAGAGCACCTGGGTATAAATAACTCTAACATAAAGCAGAAAATGCTAGAGGTTGTGGGAGACATATAGACAAACATGAGGGCTATAGATATTTCAGCAGAGAAGGTAGGGGAAGATTTCATGTAGTCATTGCAGGTGGGATGAATAAGATGGATATGATTGTTCAAGGATCATTCTTTCCCACAATCCATATTCAATTGATTACAAAATCCAGGCCCTTCTACCCCCTACATTTTGCATTTCTTTCTTCTTCTCTATTAGTCTTGCTATTTCCTTAATAAGGGTCTTGTCATCTCTATCCAGGACTATTCTCTCTGTTCTAACCCATTCTCCATGTCACATCAATATATCTTTCTAAAACAGCATCTGAGTATGACTCCTTGCCATTCAAAACTTAAACTGTTCCCTATTGCTTTACAGGGATTATCAATTTACCCATCAGCAGAGTGGTTAAGAACCTGTGCCATAGGCCAGGCTGCCTGAGTTAGATCCTGTCTATACCACTTACCAACTATGTAATCTGAAGTAGTTCATTTCATTGTTCTAAGTCTCAGTTTACTCACCTATGAAACGGAGATATAATCATTACACAGTGTCGTTATATGGATAAAAATATGTATGAAGAGCAATTAGCAAGTGCCTGGCACATAGGATGTATTTAATAGTAGCAATTATTAGTGCCATAAATTACTACAGAGGTTGAGAAAGCTCTAACACCATACTCTATAAATAACTGGCTATTTGCTTCTTGATTAGAGATTTTTGAGAGTTTCATTATCTTTCTAAATAACTGGATTTCAATGCTCTCCCCTTTTCCCTCGAGTAGGCAGCTAAGGATTATCACTGGCGAATGGTTTTTTGAAGAAAAGGCAAAACGTTTCAAGCAAGTCAGTGTTCTGGGCACTGATGTTGTCCGACAGTCCATCCTAAGAAGAAGTCCAGGTAATCAAATCAATTCCTTGCTTTCAAAATTGCTTTAATTTTCATATGAGAGGACTCACTAACTTCCTTATAGTATGTAGCAAATGAGCACAGCTGAATTTCCTGACCCCCTTAGGTCACTTTAAGACTTGATAACATGAAAAAAATCAGATAACTTTTCTTTAAATCTGCAGTTTATACCAGGGAAGGGGGGGGGAGTAGTAGAAAATAAAATCCATAGTGATTTTCACTGAGATTTTGAAATGAGGCATTTATCCTCATCACAGACAGTTCTTTTCCTAAATGCACTCCCAGTGCTTTACTAAGCATTTAAGAAACTAGCATATAAAAGATGAACAGAATGATTCACATTGTAAAAGTAATACTTTATTTTTCAACAGAATTTACTTCAGAGTTCATTTAAATGGTAATTTTCCTAATTTCAGTGGTTCTCAACCAAGGGTTCATATTGTGCAATTTACTCCCCCACAAAGAAAAAATAATCCAGGGAGCATTTGGAAATGCAAGGGGGCATTTCTGGTTGTCACAATGATAAGGGCACAGTGGCATTTAGTGGGCATGGGCCAGGTACACTAAATGGCCTGCAATGCACAGGACAGTCTCACTCAATGAAGAATTATCCTGTCATTGAATGAAAATGACAACTCACCTTGAGAATGTTATTCAGTGCATTCGAACTATATATATATAAATATATATATATATATATTTTTTTAGGAGTTACCAGGGATTGAATCCTGGACCTTGTACATGGGAAGCAGGTGCTCAACTCTTGAGCTACATTCACTCCCCAGTGAGATTTGTTTTTTTTTTCCAATTTGTTAGTTTGCATTGTTTTTAGGGGGCACCAGAGATTGAACCCAGGACCTTGTATATGGGAAGCAGGCACTCAACCACTTGAGCTACGTCCACTCCCACAAACTATAATTTGATTTGTTAAATATTGACTTGAAATTGTGTTTAGGAGCATATTTCTCATATATGGTGTAGTGGAGGGTAGAATAGGCTTCTTTTTTTTTTTTTTTTAATTTTTTTATTTTTTATTGACTTTGTAATAATATTACATTAAAAATATATATGTGAGGTCCCATTCAACCCCACCCCCCCACCCCCCCTCTCCCCCCCCCCAACAACACTCGTTCCCATCATCATGACACATCCATTGGATTTGGTAAGTACATCTTTGGGCACCTCTGCACCTCATATACATTGGTTCACATCATGGCCCATACTCTCCTCTATTCCATCATGTAGGCCCTGTGAGGATTTACAATGTCCGGTGATTACCTCTGAAGCACCATCCAGGGCAGCTCCATGTCCCGAAGACGCCTCCACCTCTCATCTCTTCCTGCCTTTCCCCATACCCTTTGTCCATTATGTCCACTTTTCCCAATCCAATGCCACCTCTTCTATGTGGACACTGGATTGGTTGTGTCCATTGCACCTTTATGTCAAGAGGAGGCTCAGATTCCACCTGGATGCTTGATGCAATCCTCCCATTTTCAGTTGTAATCACTCTAGGCTCCATGGTGTGGTGGTTGTCCTTCTTCACCTCCATCTTAGCTGAGTGTGGTAAGTCCAATAAATCAGATTGTAGGTGCTGGAGTCTGTTGAGGCTCAGGATCTGGCTATCACATTGTCAGTCCAGAGATTCAAATCCCCTAAATATATCTTAAACCCCAACATTAACTGCACCTCCAGCACATTAGAATAGGCTTCTTTTGACCTATTCCTAGGCTATCCTATCTTTTATACGCAGAAGACGAGTGCTCTTGTTTTTTTTTTTTTAAGCCTTGCAGGTAGGTTTAAGAAGCTTGGAACTGATTCCAGTGCCACTTCTGCATGTGGCACTAGCAAATAGGGGGCTTCCCTGGATGGGTGCTATCATGTGTGATGCCACAGAGTTAAAGAGTGGGTTAGAGTGGATTGGGTTTTTTGGAGGGGGAATGAAGGATTTTAAGTTCCGACTCAATTTCTTTCACAATTACAGGAGTATTTCTCTTTATAGGTTTTTTTATTGTTCTTCAGTCAGTGTCGCTAAGTTAATTAATTTACCCATTTACCCTGAGTTTTCAAATTTATAAGCAGAATTGATCAAATAGCCTCTTTTCTGCATTATACCTTTATCTGTAGTGCCTTTCCTCTTTATTTTTCAAAGTAATTTTGCAAGAGATTTATCTGTTTTATTATTCATTTCAGTGACCAACTTCTGACTCTTTGTGTACTGTTATGTGTTGTGTTCTATTTCAGCTATTTCGGTTCTTATCCTTAATATTTCCTTCCTCCTACTCTATCCGGGTATAAGGCTATCTATGAGGTGCAGAGGTGCCCAAAGATGTACTTACCAAATCCAATGGATGTGTCATGATGATGGGAACGAGTGTTGTTGGGGGGGGGTGGGGGGAGAGGGGGGGTGGGGGGATGGGGTTGAATGGGACCTCACATATATATTTTTAATGTAATATTATTACAAAGTCAATAAAAAATAAAAAAATTAAAAAAAAAAAAAGAGTGGGTTAGAATTCAAATTTCAGCTATAGCTGCTTCCTCCACTCAAACCTCACCACCTTCCAGAGTGTGTACTGTCCTCCAAGGCAGCAGATATGTCAGTGTGCACAAGTGCCCTTCCTCCCAGGAAGTCTGGCTTATGTGCTCAGAAGTCAGGTACATTTGCTACAAGCCCATGCTAAAACCCAGTGTATAATGATTTTGGATTTCTCATAGTGGCAGGCTACCCTGCCCTAGAAATGTCTTATAGAGATGAAATATTTGCACCTCCATTGCATTCATCCCTAGAAAGCTCTCACTAATGAGCCCTAATCTCAGTCCTCAGTTAACTCTGGAACACTCAACAGTTTAGAAATAACAGTGTTTGGGAAATTTTGGATGGGAACATCACTGTCAATTTTTATATACTTTTTTTGGCCTATGCTAATATAGGAGAGTGAATGCAGAATAGAAATTTGCTCTCATTTCTGGATATTTTTATGTAAATTTGTTTTCTCTTTGTTTTTAATGAAAAGCTGAAGAAATACAAAACCATGAGCAAGCTCACCAGGATGCAGAAAAGTCAGACACTTCACCTTCTGGTAGGCAGAAGACCAGCCATGATGGGCCCAGGAGAAAGGGGTAAGGCACAGCCTTTCCAAGGGAATTTTTGGTCTTTATTCCAAACACCTCTAAAATAAAGGTGTCTCCATTTTTCAAGTCTGATGTCATGTCAGTGACCCAGAGAAGGACAGAGACTCAGCCAATATAATCCTTACCTATCTTTCTCCTCAGGAAATGCGGTTTTAATTACTTTCAGTCTTAGATAAATAAAGGTCCCCTTTGACTTCAGCATGAAAGTATTTTCCTTTCATTTGCTATGTCTGTTCTTTCTCCAATTGGTTTCCATTATTCCCCGGGGGTAGAGTTTTCATATCAGGGCCAGTTCTGTCTGTAAAAAGCTGACGGCTGCCTTTGTTGTAGAATGCCAATATCCTCCCTCCACCCCAAGTGGATGTTGATGTATGAAATATCCAAATAAAAGACTGGTTAATTGGGCCTAAAACATTACATCCCCTCTGAAAACAGTCAGGTGTCCTTAAGGAAGAAAACACATATTGGGTCACATCAGTAACTTAATTCGGAAAGTAAATATATGTGTCAAGTACTTATAGTAGGTGTGTGAGTACGTATGGGAGCAAGATGCAAGGAAGCACTGGGAAAGTGGGGTAGAGGGGTTCCATCGAGGAATACAAGTGGCCCACAAAATGCAGGCTATAGGGACCAAAAGGAAAAATGCCTCATTCACAGACCTGCATTTTATAACCTTACTTTATTAAGCAGCAATCGGCCATGCTTTTTGGGTTTTTTGGTGGTTTTTTTTTTGGCCGAGATAGTGGGTATTCTAATATGCAACAAGTCTCTTTATGGGTCCTTTCCAGGCAGTACTGCTTTGTTCTCTCAGCAGAAGTCAGAGTGAGAGGATGCCAATTTCTGAGCTTTTATCTGGCTTTACAAAAAAGTCTTTTTTAAAAAAGAAATCCAGAACTATGAATGGAAAGAAAACCTAAATGCCATCTCACTTAAACAGCCATGACTGACTATGCCTTTATTAATTAGCAGAGAAGAATGGGAAAGATAACCGAGAGTGACTGCACATCCTATGAACTAATCCTTCCTACCATGTTGAATCCATTTATCTCTCATCAGGGCTCCCACAATGCCTTGTACCTGCAAACAAATCATCACATTGCACTTTGTTACCCTGCCCCCCACACACACTTAAATGTAAACTCCTTTAGCATTGGATGGCTGGCTTCTCCGATTTTGTGTTGCAGTATCTCACATTGTATCTGGTTGATAAAAATACAATCCATTACAATTAACTCAGAGCCTGCAAATGATTCTAAGAATTGTAGTTTGAAGACCCCGTCCAAGACATCACATAACAGGTTGCAAAATGGTGGGGTTGGGCCAGGGAGACGATAATTAAATCACCAGCATAGCAAATTATACAAATCCTAAATCATTAAAACCTCCTGAGCACTGATCTGAGCCCTGCTGGAACTCAAAACTGGAATCTGATAATTCTTTAAGGAATAAAACATTTAGTTGGGGAGAGAAAATACTCACCCAAAAAGTTAATAAGTAAAAAAACATAAGATGACAATAGGAGCTGTCTTAAAGTCTTTCTAAAGCAAGGCAGAGTATTACTTAATTACAAGAGATGCCATAAGGTAATAAATGAGTAAGTGTTAAATGAGTACCTTAGATAACCAATTCCAGGAGGGCACAGGAGCCAACAGGAAAGACATCAAACTGTAAGTGGGACTAGTTGAGGACCTTGAAAGATAGAGGAGGTTCAAGATAGCAAAAAGGAATATGAGTGATTCCAGGTGGGGGAGATACAGTATATAGAAGGGCAGAAGTGGGAACATGCACTAGGTAGTTCAGAAAGCAGCATATATTGACATTTTATTGAGTTCTGTTCTCACCAAAACTGCAATTTTCCACGTATATTGAAGGCTCCGATTCCTTGACAATGACACTCTTCTAGGAGTCTTTGAAACGCAGACAACTTGGCAGATTCTATTAAGGTTGTCCGATACCTTTGGAATCCATTTCCTCCTAGAAAACTGTAGCCTGTAAAGTAAATGAACTGGTCTCTCCCAGTCTCTTCCCAAGGAATATAACTTTGGGTTTTAATTAAAGAGTATCTGGAAACATCTATGTTTTGGGCATTCAAGGACCTCAATGAGGACTTAAAGCTCAGTACCTGAAAAAGCTGTTTTTCCTTAAGTACCAAATAATTAAGTTAAATGAGAAGGCAATCAGATTTCATCCAACATAAGACACTCCATTGTCCAAATGTCATTACCACAGGAAGATATGTCATAGGAGATATAAGAATGGTTTCCACTGCATGGGTTCCTTCACTCATTCCACAAGACTTGATTGGGTTCTAGTGCAAGCCAGCTTATCACTCTAGGCTCCACGGATTTGTTATGGAACAAGAAGGGCAGACTTGCTGCTCTCATGGAGCTGCAGTCTAATAAGCTCCCACCTGAGTTTGTCCCACTAGAGCTTTCTAGAGCCCCTCTCTGAGCAAGGTAAGTTCCAGCTGCCTATTAGCCTCCCTGCAAACAGGTTCAGCTCAGGCAATGCTTTTCCATTCTCAGGTGACAGTGATGAGTAACTCAAGTATGTGGTGAGCAAGGACAGAGGCCTGCCTTACCACCAAGTGGTGCGGTCTTTGGAGAAAACACCATAACCTTCTCTGCCCCACCCTTAACACAATACTTCACAGATCCTGAGAACACCCCCAAACCTCTCAACCCCAAGGCCAACTTTTATGTTTTAAAAAAATGTTCTCAGAATATTTCATTCTTGAAGAATCATTTACTGTTTTTTAAACAAATTTTTTATTTATTTTTAAAAGATACTTAGGTTACATAAAATGTTACATAAAAAATGTAAGGGATTCCCATATGCCTCATTCCCCACACCTCCCACTTTCCCCCACATTAACAACTTCTTTCATTAGTGGGGTACGTTCATTGCAATTGATGAACACATTTTGAAGCATTGTCACTAAGCATGGATTATAGTTTACATTGTAGTTAACACTCTCTCCCACTCATTTCTGTAGGTTATGGCAGGATATATAATGGCCTGTATCTGTTGTTGCAATGTCATTCAGGACAATTCCAAGTCCTGAAAATGCCCCCATACTATACCTTTTTCCCTCTCCCTGACTTCAGCACCTCTAGTGGCCACTGTCTCCATATCAGTGATATAATTTCAACCCTAAGAATCATTCACTATTGGAACTCTAAATGGTATTCTTTAAATGATATTTTAAATACTTTCTCTTTTTATCTTATAGTAAACAATATTCTATCTATCTATATAAATGTGATTTCAGATTTCTTCTTAGCAAGTTCAGATCAGCAACCAGAGGAGAAATCATAACTCCAAAAACTGAAAGTGGGCGAAGCTACAGCTTGGATTTAGACAACCAGAATTTTCGGAGTTTAAAGTTGGCTACCAGTTCTGACAAGTAAGAGACATACGGTTTAGTCAATGGCATAATCTGAGAATAAGGCTGGTGTAGTTCTATCCAAACATTGCTTCTAGGTGCCTGAAAATTATTTCCACTTGGAGAACTCCTAACACACAATGTTAAAAGCTAGGAATTTGGGTGTTTTTTTTTTTTCGTTGAAATGCAAAGCACTGACCCTCCTAGAATTACAGCAATTGGAATTCTATGTGTCACCTGCAGGTATGAAGTTTTGTTTGGGGACTCAGGGCTGCAGTTCAAATGGAAATGTATAGGGAAAGTAAGTTCTTTACATTGGTTTCTTGACCATTTTCTGTTTAAGTTTCTGAAAAAGAAGCCTCCAAGTGTCATATACATTCCTTGCAGCTTTTAAAAAATGATTAATGATTTCATTTGAATTGCCTTAGAGAATTTTCCATTGATTCCACTTCCTTCTAGTGCCATGCATAACCACTTCATCAGTGGGGCCAAGTGAGAAGGACCTAGGCACAGAGCTATCACCTTGTCAAGAAAAGTAAAGAGAAATAAAAAAGGATAACCAAGAATGTAGTCATTTCATATCAGGCTTCCTTTTCTTTAGCCTATTGGGGCATAAGCCAAGGCTTGTTTTCATGATTGTGTATTATCAAAGACAGCGGTGAACAAAAAGATCTACCCCAATGTTTCATTAGTTTGTTAAAAAACTAACTCCCTTTCTTTGCTTGGAGCTTCAGTATTTCTGCAAAGCCAGGTAGTAAACCTGGAAGACTTTCTTTTCTCCTTAGATTCTGTAAGTGGAATTGCAATCTCCGCTGTAATGCATTTTAAAACATAGACCAGCAAATTCCCCTAAAGAGAACTGCCTTCTGTCTATTGGTTAATTATTTTATGGTGACTTTCCCTACCTGTTCCCTTTTTCCCTATAACAGCACTGCACATGAGCAGCACACTGCACAGAAAATTAATTATAGAGGCAGAAAAGAAATCATTTATCATCTACTATCTACAGATCATCACTGCATCGAGTATTTCCCAAATCTTCAAGAATGCATAGTTCCTTTATCATAAATGAATAGTTTTTAAAACCATGGTTGCTTTTGTCCTTGGAGTAGTTTCCTTTGGCCTCACTTGGGGAGGTAGCTCCATGCCATGTCCCACAAAAACTTCTATAAAAATCTCATTTTTTATTTTGTACATTGAACTCATGATTGAGATATTGATCAACATTATTTAGAGATGATAAACAGCTATTTCAGTATTGCTGTTTTTGCTCAGCCTCTTGGAGACTTCATGGATGAGCAGTCTGGGCTTACACTTCAGGCTAGCCTTTGAGAGGAACTACTTCATGTGTGTACACACAGACATACATACACACATACACACACAAAGAAGAAAGATGGAGTTCCTTGTTAAAAACGAAAAAAATGTTCCTGGCCTAACAAACAGAATTGAATTATTCCATTTAAAACTAAATTTGCTTTGCAGTCACTCAACAAGAATAAGGGGCATGCTCCCAGTATCATGGTGATTATATCATTCTCCAGAATCTATCTGCCTGTTTCCTCCTTGTGTCTTTCATACTGCTGGGTACAAATAACCATAAATGTATAAAGCCCTACATGCATGCTTCACCAGACACTGGTGCATTGATCCAAAGATTTCTTGTTCTTTTTGCAAACTAGAAGGAGGTCGAGTAGATATTATTTATTCAGTTGTAAACACCTAAAGTGGTTTTCAGATCATCAGAATATAGTTGTCATGTGTGCGTTGGCTTAAGCATGCCAAGAGCATTGTTTTGCCCTTAAGGAGAGTAGAAATGCTCAGGACATCAGTAAAGCAAGGTGACCTTTTCCTGAGGCATGTATTTATCACAGTGATGACTCATTAGTGGATTTCCACAGTGAGATGAGTTCTATTGTCTCAAAATCTTTCCTAAGAAAATTAGGGCAGGAGGCAGCCCATCTTTTCTTGACTCCTATGATCTAAAGAGATTGTAAGAGCCCAGTCTCTTTAGTCTGTTATCTGACCCAGCTTACCAATTAATTCCCCTTTCTCCTCTGCAATACACAGTATTTCCTCATATTTATTTGGTCTTTTCCAGAGCAACTGGGTTTGGGCATTCCTCTTTTAATTTATATCATGTCCCACAGATTGGAAATAATGTTTTCTCAGATTCCTGTTCATTTCATTTCTTTTCAGTAGTTTCAAAGCAGGAAGAAGAATATGAATGGGTCAAGGGAGGATGAGAGACCTCTGCGAAGAGCATGTCAAATGGCTATTCACTGGTTGTTAGGGACTTTACACTTGAGGCAATGGAGATTTTTTACAAAAGAATGTAAGTGTAGGGGAGCTGGTGTGACTCAAGCAGTTGAGCAAATGCTTCTCACATGGGAGGGTCCAAGTTCGGTTCCCGGTACCTCCTGAAAACAAAAGCAAACAACAAGCAAACAAATGAAAAAATCAACTCAGGGGAGCTGATGTGGCTCAGGGTTGAGCACCGGCTTCCCACATATGAGGTCTGGGTTCAATCCCCCGCCCCAGTACCTAAAAAAAAAAAAGAATGTTAAGTGTAAACTACAGATAATAAACAAAATAAAATGCTACTCAACGCAGTGATTCCTAACTCCTTTTAAGCTGTGATCAGTTGTCACTATGGTGTAATTTGTGAAATCTCCATCTTAGATCATGCTCTCCCATAAACACATCCTGAGGCAAGAATTTGTCAGCAAGTGATTTCTTAAGGAAGCAATTCCAGGAGAAACCAGTAAGGGCATAGGAGAAGGGGAAGAAGCTAAGCAAGGGTCTTATCTCAGGTGAGGTCTCAGACTCAGCTTGATCCTGTTGCAGACTCTGGAGCAAAATTTATGCCTCAGAGGTTTATCTACTTCAAGGAGCTAGAACTGCACTGTGTATAAGTCAGTGATTGACTATGGATGCCCCAGGGAGAGGGTTTCCATATTTAGCAAATAAAAATACAAGATGTCCAGGTAAATTGAATTTCAGATAAACAATGGATTTTTTAAAGTATAATTATGTCTCATGCAGTATTTGGGATAGGCTTACACTAAAAAAATTCATTGTTTATATGAAATTCAAATTTAACTTGGAGGTCTGTATTTTATCTGACAACTCTACTCTGAGTATGAGGGAAATATATAAATTTCTGGGCATTTCTAGACCTCTAGCCCCAGTGCTAAAGAATAAACCTCTGAAGATCACAAGTGAAAGCCATTAGCAGAAAAGCACTCAGAGCTAGGGAAGAGCACAAAGATGATAAAAGGGGGGATCTGGATAGAGTAACAACAATGTACAGGCATACCTTGGAGATAGTATAGGGTGAGCTCAGACCACTGCAATAAAATGAATATCACAGTAAAGTGAGTCACACGAATTTTTTGGTTTCCCAGTGCATATAAAAGTTGTTTACATTATACTGTAGTCTATTAAGTGTGCAATAGCATTACGTCTAAAAAAGGGTGCATTCCCTAATTTAAAAATACTTTGCTGCTAAAAAATGCTAACCATCACCTGAGACTTCAGTGAGTCATAATCTTTTTGCTGGTGGAGGGTCTTGCCTCAATGTTGGTGGCTGCTGACTGATCAGGGTGGTGGTTGCTGAAGGATGAGGTGGCTGTGGAAATTTCATAAAATAATACAACAGTGAAACATGCCATATCAATTGACTCTTCCTTTCACAAAAGATTTCTCCGTAGCATATGATGCTGTTCGATAGCATTTTACCCACTGTAGCATTTGACTCTTTCAAAATTGGAGTCCATCCTCTCCAACCCTGCCACTGCTATATCAACAAAGTTTATGTAATATTCTAAATCCTTTGTTGTCATTTCAACAACGTTGACAGCATCTTCATCAGGAGTAGTTTACACCTCAAGGAATCATTTTCTTTGCTCACCCTTAAGAAGCAACTCCTCATCCGTTCAAATTTTATTATGAAGGGCAGCAATTCAGTCACATCTTCAGGCTCCACTCCTAATTCTAGCTCTCTTGCTATTTCTACGACATCTGTAATTACTTCCTCTTCTAAAGTCTTGAACCCCTCAAAGTCATCTGTGAGGGCTGGAATCAACTTCTTCCAAACTCTTATTAATGTTAATATTTGTGATTCTCTCATTAATCACAAATATTCTAAATGACTTCTGGAATGGTAAATCCTTTCTAGAAGGTTTTCACTTTCATTTGCCCAGATCCATCAAAGGAATCACTATCTATGGCAGCCATAGCCTTATGAAATGTATTTCTTAAATAACTAGATTTGAAAGTCAAAATGACTCCTTGATACATGGGCTGCATTTGGATGTTATGTTGGCAGGCATGGAAACAGCATCCATCTCATTGTACATCTCCATGAGAGCTCTTAGGTCAGCAGGTGCATTGTCAATGAGCAGTAATATTTTTAAAGAATTTTTTTTCTGAGCAGTAGATCTCAACAGTGGACTTAAAATATTCAGTAAACCATCTTGTAAATAGATGTGCTGTCATCTGGGCTTGTTGTTCCGCGTATAAATCACAGGCAGGGTCGATTTAGCATAATTCTTAAGGGCCCCAGAATTTTCAGAATGGTAAGTGAGCAGTGGCTTCGACTTAAATTCACCAGCTGCATTAACCTCTAACAAAAGAGCCTATCCTTTGAGGCTTTGAAGCCAGATTTTGACTTCTTCTCTCTAGCTATGAAAGTACTAGATACCATCTTCTTCCAATAGAAGGCTGTTTTGTGTACATTGAAATTCTATTGTTTAGTGTAACCATCTTCATGAATTATCTTAGCCAGATCTTTGGGATTACTTGCTGCAGCATCTACATCAGCACCTGCTGCTTCACCTTCCACTTTTATGTTATGGAGATGGCTTCTTTTCTTATACCTTACAAAGCAACCTCTGCTAGGCTCAAACTCTTATTCTACAACTTCCTCACCCCTCTCAGTCTTCATAGAAATATAGCAAATTAGAACCTTGCTGTAGATTAGGCTTTGGCTTAAGGGAATGTTGTGGTTGGTTTGATGGTCTACCTAGACCACTAAAACTTTCTCCATATCAGCAATAAGGCTGTTTTGCTTTTTTATCATTTGTGTATTCAGTGGAGCGACACTTTTAATTTCCTTCAAGAATTTTTCCTTTACATTCACAGCTTGGCTGTTTGGTGCAAAAGGCCTAGCTTTCAGCCTATATCAGCTTTCAACATGCCTTCCCCACTAGCTTAATCATTTCTAGCTTTTGATTTAAAATAAGAGATATGTGACTCTTCCTTTCATTTGAACACTTAGAGGCCATAGTAGGTTTATCAATTAGCCTAATTTCAATATAGCTATGTCCCACGGAGTAGGGAGGCCAGAGGAGAGGGGGAGAAACAGGGGAATAGATAATAGGTGGAGCAGTCAGAACACACTTCATTTATGGATTAAGTTCACCCTCTTACATGGGTGTGGTTCATGGTACCACAAAATAATTACAATAGTAACCTCAAGGATCATTGATCACAGATCACCCTATGGCAATATTTTACCATGGGACATTTTCTGTTCTCATAAACAACTAATTTCTCTCCACTCTCATTCCCCTTCCTCCAACACATACCAGTTTTATCCAGTTATTCTTGATTGCTCTCCAGAGGATCTAGGATCGATTGTCAAATTCTCTCTGAAGTTTCACAAGCTCCTTTGGTAACCCAACCAAAATTAAAGACCCCCCCCACCCAGTCAAACCAGCCCTTAGCTAGTTCTCATCCTAATTCTAAGCAATGTTCTCCTTCTCCAAAAAACATGGCATCTTTGGTACTGTCATGACTAAAATATCCATTCTTTCTTGGCATCCATTATTTTGGCAAAGTGAATTTATTAGCCCCCTTCTATCATTAAATGGTTTTACATCCTTTATTCATCAGAAGTAAAATTATTTTCCTGTCCTGAATATAATTTCCTTTGACATCTTTGTAATTAAGATGCCAATTAAGCAGCATCCTCTTACTATTAATTTGAATATAGCAAGGGGGAAGTGTTCTGCCTCTGAGTCAGGACCACAGCCACAAGTCAACACTGTTCTTGTGTGTGTATTAGATAAAACTAAATACCACTCATTGCTATTGCACTTAGCAACTCCTTTCTTTACCAAACTGAAAGAAGTTTTCACATTTATTGCATATCATTGAAAATATGTACATTTTATTACATAATACCTGCTGTGAGTTCTGTGACTCTAGTGGATAATGACTGCAAGGATTGTCCTCCAAAGGAAAATTACTTTTACCTCTTCCCTGTGAAGCCTTTACTTCATTTGGCTGGTGCTGCTAATACCTATTCCTTTTAACTGACTTTGGGTGAGCTCAGTCCTCCTTAGTGTCAGCAAGGGGTGGGCAGCCAAGACCAAAAGCTGTCACAAATGCTAACAGCCTAAACCAATTTGCAAAGCCACAGGAGCCCAAGAAAAATAATTCTTACTTTCATGAAGTGATGGCACATGATAGAGAAGGTGAAGAAGCATGAGAGTACCAGAGAGCTTAATTTACTTGGAGTGTGACCATATGAGTGGGAGATACAAGAGGTCTGGGGTTGAAAAGGAGAGAGAGAGAGAGAGAGAAGATTATGTACACATTATGAGATTTATTATAGGAATTGACTCACGTAACTGTGAGCAAGTCCGAGTTCCATAGGGTAGTTGCAAGCTGGGAAAGCCAATGAAATTTTTCAATGAATTCCCCAGGAGAAGCTGGCTGGCTGAGGTAGAGATGGAAATTCTTCCTTTTGACTGCTGAAATTACCACTGTTCCTTGTAAGGCTGCCAACTCATTGTGTGAAGCGTCTCTCATTGCTAAAGGCAATCTCCTTATTTGAGTGTAGATTTAATCAACCATAGAAACAATCAATTTATTGATGATTTAAATCCACAGAATATCCTCACAGTAACAGTCAAGGTAGTGCTTGCTTGACCAGACAACTAGACACCATGTCCTAGCCAAGTTGACAATGAACTTAATCATCACACCCACCATACACACCTACCTTAATTTGAGTTACCCTAGAAGCAAACCCTAAAGTAGAGATTCAAGAGTAAGCAATTTATTTAGGATATGGTCTTAGACAACAAAAATAGACGAGTGGGAAAGTTAGCCAGGAAAGGGAAGGAAGACAAAAAGAGTGTGTTGCTAAGCTAGTTCCCACTGTGGGCAGTTAGAGCTCAATCTCATTGGCAGTGTAGAACATGCTTCAGAGTTCTCTGACCAAGAGATGAGGAACATGAGGTATTTATACACCAATTCTCTGTTTTTCATTGATTGAGAGCTGCTTCCAGGGCACTAAATTTCTGATACTTCTGGTTTGATCTGTGCTGGTGAGCTGCATGTTCCCGTAGTCATAGAGAACCCTCAGGCAGAGAATTATGAGTGTTCCCAGTAAGCAATAGGCAGAACATTCTAGACAGAGGAAATAAAATGTACAAAGGAAAGGAGGCATAAGGCAACTTGTGCCTTTACTGGGAAACAAATAGTTCAGGGTTTACAGAGGGTAAAATTAAAGTGTGAAATATAAGTGATGAGATGGAGAGGTAAGTTGGAGCAGGATGTGGATGGCTTTGGCTACCTTGGTAACTTTCTTTCTATGAGCAACATAACATCCTAGAGTGATTCTCAACTTTGGCTACACTACGGAACGACCTAATGAGATTTTAAAATGTTGATGACTTGGCTCTACCATTAGGTAGAGATTCTGATGTGATTATTCTGGGGTATGGCATGGGCATGGGGATTTTTAAAAGTTCCCCAGGTAGTTCCGTCCTGCAGCCAAGGGTAAAAGCCATTTATCTCACGTAAGACTGTTCGAAGACATAGTATTTGGGGACCACCAAGGACTGGAAGTTTGAGCTGCATTCAACTATTTCCCCTTTTGTTTCTCATTTTAATACCTCTTTTCCATTTAGTAGGTTCACTTTACTTTCTAACTAAAACTTCCCTTTCCTGTCTTTCTACATATTCATTTAAGACCTGAAATAACTAAAAGAAGCTAGGAAAATTCATCAACTTCAGAAAGAATATTATGCATTGTCTCTGTGTCACAGAACACACAAGCTTCATTGATCCCGTGGCTTTAACATATCTCAGAATAATGCTGCCTTTGGTTGAACTGCCTCAGGGGAATATTCATTTAAGCATGTGGCCACTGGGTCAACATCATCAGCCCACTTGAAGGTAGGTTGGATTCTGTGAAATAATTTCTAAGCTACAACTCTCTGGAGACTGTTATGTAAACTAGAAAGTCAACTCACTAAATTGTAATCTCTATCCTCTATCCTAGGATCTTTTATCCAGAAATGGATATATCTGGGAAGCCATTATCAAGGTTTTAAGCCAGCATGGGATTAGATAAAACAAAATGGAAGGCTTTTAAAGTATATTTCATGAGCTATAAAAAGGTAGATGAGACTCTTTCTTGCCCTAGGAAATTTATCTTTCGAGTAAACCAGAATATCCACTCTCCCTAGACAGTGTCATATTCTCACATTTTGAGCCCTGTTGTAGTGAGACCCATGTATTTTCTTCTTGCCAGTTTCCCCTTTTCCAGATTTTTGCTTGAAAGCTTGTTGGCACTGATTTCTAATGCTTCTTATTTAAATGTCAGCAACCTGATATCTGAATCAAATTAATTGACCTCCTATTACTTTAATTTAGACTTGTTGAAGCTTTTATTCACTTCCTATTTGACAGTTTCTAAGTGGAAAAGATTCATGTATTTTAATTCATATTTTATATAATGTCTAAAGGACATTTATGATAATCTGCCTCATTGGACAAACTTTTCCTTAGACTAATCAAATGAAGCAAACTGAGAGGCTAACATTCTTTAGAAGCTCACAGAAAATGTCACAGCCAAATGTGAAAGTATATTTTTTAATATGACACTGCTGGAAGCAATAATTTCCAACAGTTGACTTAGAGTAACAAGAATTTTTTCCTTAGTACAGGATATCCTCTTGAATGTCAACACTACAATTAATCAACTTCTGCCAAAGCACCTAGATAAGTAGGATTTTTTTTTCAGTAAAGCTTATTCATGGTACGGATTTTTTCAAAACTGCCTAGGTCTAGGAGGATCTTCAGTATAAGCAGAAACATCCCCAGGAGTCCCTCTGAAGATCATGATTTTACTTATTCTGCAAATCTCAGCCCCAGACCTTCTTTTTCTAAAAAAAAGATTTTACTTAAGACGTTAGGCAGAGATAATTTTGTGGTACTGTTTTCTGAGAGTAGAGAACCTACGGTCACAGTACCACCATGGGGGCCTCTAAGACCCCTCTAAGTAGGACCTCTGATAGCTTGAGATGAGCAGGAACACTTGGAAGGTGTGGACATGGTTAACTGTTGTCAAGTGTAGAAATATAGGACCTGAGATGGGCAGGCTCAGGAAAATCAACAAGTCATTTAGAATTCCAAATTGTATTACATCTATTTAATCCCACCATTTTATTCTCTTACTGTCAGAATCAACAGACAAAGCCACAGGCACCTCTGGAGCAGAGTCCATAATACTATAATTTATTCAGTGTCACCTCTATGAAGAGGAAGCCAGAAACTTTTTCTATGTAACATCAAAGGAATGCTACCCAGATTTTCATGGTTCTCTTAAGCAAATTCAGAGAAACTAACTCCCAGCTCTCTGCTCCTTCTGTTATCTTCTTGATAGGTCGTTCTATCAAGGCATAACCTGTCTGATTAGAATGTATTTGAGCTTAGTGAGATGATTAAACAATAAGAGAAACTAGTGTGGGTACAGACTTTGGTTGGGTGGACAATTACCAGTATTTATCCTGACTTTGTCAAATACTAACTGTGTAATTGTATGGTTGTATGGTGTGCCTGCATGTACACATGTATGGAGTAACTACTTAACCTTTCTAAGACCCAGTTTCTTCATTTTTAACAGAAATGAATACCTTTAATACCTTTCTTACAGGTTTGTTGGGAGTATAGATATTGGCTAACACCTAGAATATACTCAGTAAATGGCAGCTGCTGTTTGTGGTATTATTGAGGGTGCTGGTGGCTGCTAGGATCAATCAGAGCCCATTTGATTTGGCTGATGTATTAGTCAGCCAAAGGGGTGCTGATGCAAAATACCAGAAGTCTATAGGTTTTTTATATATGCACTTTACCATATTGAGAAAGTTTCCTTCTATTTCTGTCTTTTGGAGTGTTTTTATCAAGAATGGATGGTGTATTTTGTCAAATGCCTTTTCTGCATCAATTGAGAGGATCATATGATGTTTCTTCTTCAATTTATTAATGTGGTGCATTACACTAATTGATTTTCTTTTGTGAAAAACACTTGCAAAAAATAAAAAAAATTAAATTTAAAAATACATTTGCATATCTTGGATAAAACCCCCTTGATCTTGGTGTATAATTCTTTTAATGTGCTTTTGGCTTCAGTTTGCAAGTACTTTGTTGAGAATATTTGCATCTATATTCATTAGATATTGATCTGTAATTTTCTATTTTCATAGTATCTTTAACTGCTTTTGGTATTAGGGTGATGTTGACTTCGTAGAATGAGTTTGGTCACATTCTTTCCTGTTCAATTTTTTTTTGAAGAGCCTGAGCAAGATTGGTATTAGATCTTTGAATCCTTGGTAGAACTCACCTGTGAAGCCATCTGGTTCTGGACTTTTCATCTTTGGAAGGTTTTTCATGACAGCTTCAATCTTCTTACCTATGATTGGTTTGTTGAGGTCTTCTGTTTCTTCTAGGGTCAGTGTAGATTGTTCATGTGTTTCTAGGAATTTGTTCATCTCATCTACATTGTTTAGTTTCTTGGCATACAGTTGTTCATAATACCCTTTTATGATCTCTTTTATTTCTGGGAGATCAGTGGTAATGTTTCCCCTCTCATTTCTGATTTTATTTATTTGCATCTTCTCTCTATTTTTCCTTGTATGTTTAGCTAAGGGTTTGTAGATTTTGTTGATTTTCTCAAAGAACCAACTTTTGTTTTAGTTGATTCTCTCTATTGCTTTTTTGTACTTAATTTCATTTATTTCTGCTCTGATCTTTATTATTTCTTTCATTCAGCTAGGTTTGGGATTAGTTGCTCTTCTTTTTCTAGTTCCTACAGGTGTGAAGTTAGGTCTTTGATTTTTAGCTCTTTCTTCTTTTAATGTAAGCATCGAGGAGTATAGATTTCCCTCTCAGCACTACCTTTGCGGTGCCCATGGGTTTTGATATGTTGTGTTCTCATTTTCATTCATCTCAAGTTATTTACTGAATTCTCATGCATTTTCTTCTTTGACCCACTGATTATTTAAAAGTGTGTTGTTTAGTCTCCGTATATTCATGAATTTTCCCTTTTTTGTCCATTATTGATTTTCAGCTTCATTCTGTTATGATCAGAGAAAGTGTTTTGTATAATTTCAATCTTTTGTAATTTATTGAGACCTGCCTTATGACCCAACATATGGTCTGTCCTGGAGAAGGATCCATGAGCACTTGAAAAGAAAGTACACCCTGCTGTTTTGAGGAATGTGCTATAAATGTCTGTTAGGTCTAGTTCATTTATCATATTATTCAAGTTCTCTGTTTATTTATTCTCTGTCCAGATGTTCTATCCAATGTTGAGAGTGTTGTATTGAAGTCTTCAGCTATTATTATACAGAGGTCTGTTTCTCCCTTCAATTTTGCCAGTGTGTGCCTCATGTGTCTTGGGGCACTCAAGCTAGGTGCATAAATATTCATTATAGTTATTTATTCTTGGTAAATTGCCCCTTTTATTAATATATAATGACCTTTTTCTTCCCTTGTAACAGTTTTGCATATAAATATATCTATCTTGCCTGATATTAGTATTGCTACTCCAGATCTTTTTTGGTTACTATTTAGTATTTGCATGGAATAACTTTTTCCAACGTTTCACTTTCAACATGGTTATGTCCTAATGTCTGAGGTGAGTCACTTATAGAGCTGTATTAGTCAGCCAAAGGGGTGCTGATGCAAAATACCAGAAATATGTTGGCTTTTATAAAGGGTATTTATTTGAGATAAAAGCTTACAATTACCAGGCTGTAGGCAAGTTAGTTCCCTCATCAAAGTCAGTTGCCATGTGTTGAGGCAAGATGGCTGCTGACTTCTGCAAGGGTTCAGGCTCCCTCTTCCTTTTTTTTTTTTTTACTTTGTTTTTTTCCCCATTTTTAAAAAATTTAAGCTAATAGATCACAAGGAATGTTACATTAAAAAAAAAAAAACAAGAGGTTCCCATATAACCCACTCCACACCCCTGACCACATCATTTTTGTAAATTGTATTTTTTTGAAGATATATACATAACAAAAAATGTTACATTAAAAAATATAAGAGGGAAGCAGACTTGGCCCAATGGATAGGGCGTTTGCCTGCCACATAGGAGGTCCGCAGTTCAAACCCCGGGCCTCCGTGACCTGTGGGGAGCTGGCCCATGTGCAGTGCTGATGCACGCAAGGAGTGCCCTGCCACGCAGGGGTGTTCCCTACATAGGGGAGCCCCATGCGCAAGGAGTGTACCCCATAAGGAGAGCCATTTCCTCCACCTCGATGCTAAAATTTCTTCTATTACTCGTCACAATAGTTTTATAGTAGAATATCAGTAAGTTCACTCTAGTCCATATTTTATTCCTCCATTCTGTGGACCCTGGGATGGTGATGTCCTCTCCACCTCTAGATCAAGAAGGGGCTTAGATACCACATAGGTGATGGATGCAATTCCTCTGCTTACAGTTGTAGGCACTCTTGATTCCCTGGTGTGGTGGTTGACCATCTTCAACTCCCTGTTAGCTGATCTGGGTAAGAACAATGAACCAGAGAGTAGGAGTCACCACTCTGCTGAGGCTCAGGGCCCAGCTGGCACATGGGCAGTTCAGAGATTGAAGTCTCCTGTGTATGCACCATCCCTACCGCCAACCACTGGTTCAGTAAAAGTGACAGAGGAGGCATATGTAGAAAAGTCACATCTGAGTCCAGCTCCATCACACTCAGGAGCACAAATTCCAAAGTAGGGCCCTCTGACATTGGCACAGAGCTCCAAATCCATCTGCCATAACTATCAACTCTGTGGATCTCCATAACCTTCAGGAGAACCGGTAACTAGGGTTGTATCTACTTTGACTTTTTCTGGGATCCTTCTGAGGTATGCATAAGCACGACCCGTCTAATGACCTCCTGATTCTTTTTGGAAGACTCTTAGCCAAATAAACTCATTTGTCTTTGCCATTTCTCCCTTTTATTCAAGGTCAAAGAGCAGTTTTTAACACTTGATCCAACATGTAGGCTGAGATATTCTGCTGGTCTGAGTTAACCTTTTTATTCGCAGCTTCTCCAGTCAGTGATTGGTAGTAATCCCTCAGCGCCAGGGAGGCTCATCCCCAGGAGTCATGTACTGAGTTTGGCTTAGAGAATGGCCACATTTGAGCAACCTGAAGGCTCTCAGGAGATAACTCTTAGGCACCCTACAGCTCTAGGCCTAGTTCATATTTCAGGCACACAGGCTCCTAAGCATAATCATCAATATCAATGGCTCATTATTAGACCATCCTTCCTTGTTGATCTTTGCTGTTGCACTTGGAGGATTACTGTTGTTCCATTAGGGAATGTGATGGAGCTCCCCTGGGTGGAAAATCAGCCCTCCCTCAGTTGATGTTTATAACTGTAACTACTATAAAAATACCCAACATATATCCTAACATATTTATGTTCCCTATATGCATGCCCTGGAGAACTCCCCCCTACCCATGTATCCCCCATCAATAACACCCCACACCAGAGTTCCTCCCCTGCCATAGTTGAACCTCTCTATGGTCTGAAAGTTCTTCAACAATCATAATATATTGCCAAATTCAATTAACAGGAAATTGAAATACAGTGATGGATTTAAAGTTTAGAACTAGAATATGTAGTAATTTAGAAATACTAAAGTAAAAATAAATTGGTGCATTAATAAAATGAAAACTATTATAAACCTTTGTTTCTAATGTTTTGCCTTTCATTACTGTAATAGGTGTTGCCCTGTATGTACAGTGGCAAGGCACTTTCATTTCTTCCTCAGTGTCTACATCCTTTTTTTTTCCTAATTTTTAATTTTGTCTTTAAAGAAGTTTTAGATCACAGTAATTCACATACACAATATGGGGACTCCCAGATATTCAACATCAAACCCTTTTCCCCTTTCCCCAGCAATGATCTTTTTACATGTTCATGTTATATTTGCTGCAGCTGATGTACAAATTTTGAAACATAGCTATCAAACATGGTTCCATTTTGGTTTACATTATGGTTTATATTTTAGACTGTACAAATTTCTAAATTTTTTATTTCCTTATGTTTTACATTATAGTTTACATTTTAGTTTATAGACTTTTATACACTTTAGATGTAAGTTGACATGTCCATCATTGCATGATCTTGTGGAGAACTTCCATTGCCCCCCAGTGACCCTGCTTCCATCCATGCTATACCTCTCTCCCCCTCCCCTCAGGGCACACTGTGACACTCAATCTTCACTACTTGAGGAACCAGATTTACAGATACTGCAACGATGCTGAGGACTTGACATACTAGACTGCCCTAACTAGTTAAGAGCTGGCAATCCTCTCTAGAGACCCAGTTGCCTCTCTTTGGGAACATCAGGTCTCCCCAGGATGTGGGTATACCTTCACACTCATTGTATGTGTCTCCACCCAATGATATAACACACTATGACAAACTAAGCACTCACATACTCCCTAGAAGCTAGCCCATGTACCAGATGCCACCCGCCCTAAGCACATTAAACATGGGATCCTTCCTTATTATATTTTCTAAAGAGTTTTCTCAACAGTATAGTTTCAACAATATACCTGACATTCTCCCATATTCAGTGGTTGCCCCCAGCACTCTCCCCAATTCCTTGGGTCATCTGACCCATCCTTCCAACCCCAGCCCCCCTCAAGCTCACAAAGCCCCACCACAAGGTATCTCTATGCTCCCATCTTATCCCTTCTCTGTACAAATACTTACCTCCAGCTTATCATAGACTTCACCCATGTAGGCATAAGCTCACAACCTTCCTCACCCCCAAATTCCTTTAAGTCTATCTTCCAGTCTTTAGCTCTCTGAGACAGCTTGGTTTGCTTGTTTCATATCAGAGAGATCATGTAGTATTTGTCCTTCAATGCCTGGCTTGCTTCACTCAACATAAGGATCTCAAGATTCATCCATGTTATCACATGTGTTTGTACTGTATTCCTTCTTATAGCTGAGTAGTATTCCTTTGTATGTATATACTACATTTTATTTATCCTTTCATCCATTGATGGGCATTTGGGTTGATTCTAACTTTTGGCAATAGTGTATAATGCTGCTATGAACATTGGCATACATATATCAGTTTGTGTCCTTATTTCAGATCTTCTGGGTATATACCCAGCAGCGGAATTGCTCGGTAATATGGCAAATCTGTAGCTAACTCTTTGAGAAACCACCAAACAGTCTTCCAGAATGGCTGGATCCTTCTGCATTCCCACCAGCAGTGAATGAGTGTTCCCTTTCCTCCACATCCTTTCCAGCACTTGCAGTCTTCTGGTTTTTTTGATAGCTGCCAGTCTTATGGGAGTAAGATGGTATCTCATTGTAGTTTTGATTTGCATTTCTCTAATAGCTAGTGATTTTGAGCATTTTTTCATGTGCTTTTTAGTCATTTGTAATTTTTCTTTGGAGAAACATCTGTTCAAATCTTTTTCCCACTTTTTAAATGGATTGTTTGTCTTTTTATTTTCAAGATATAGGAGTTCTTTATATATGCAGGATATAAGTCTCATATCAGGTATATGGTTACCAAATATTTTCTCCTATTGTGTAGGGTCTCTTTTCACTTTCATGACAAATTCCTGTGAGGTGCAAAAGGCTTTAATTTTGAGGAAGTCCGATTTATCTATTTGTTCCTTTGCTGCTCATGCTTTGGGTATGAAGTTCATGAAGACATTTCCTATTACAAGGTCCTGTAGCTGCTTCCCTACATTGTTTACCAAGGTCTTTATGGTCATGGCTCTTGCATTTAGGTCTTTGATCCTTCTTGAGTTGATTTTTGTTCAAGGTGTGAGATGGTAATCCTCTTTCCTTCTTTTGCATATGGATATCCAGTTCTCCAACACCATTTGTTGAAGAGACCATTCTCTCCTAGCTGAGTGAGCTTGATGACCTTGTTGAATATCAGATGACTGTATATATGAGGATCTATATCAGAACTCTCAGTTTGGTTCCATTTGTCAGTGTGTCTATCCTTGTGCCAAAACCATGCCATTTGCACTACTGTAGCTTTGTAGTATGTGTTGAAGTCCAGTAGTGTGATTCCTCCAGTTTAATTTTTCTTTTTCAGTATGTCTTTGGCTATTTGGGGCCTCTTTCCTTTCCAAATAAATTTCATAGTTAGTTTCTCTAGTTCATTAAAAAAAAATGCTGTGATGATTTTTATTGGAATTGCATTGAATGTGTAGATCAGTTTTGGTAGGATAGACATCTTAATAATATTTAGTCTTCCTATCCATGAACAAGGAATATTCTTCCATTCATTTAGGTTTCCTTGAATAGTTTTGTATAGTGTTCTGTAAGTCTTTTACATCTTTGCTTAAATTTATTCCTAGGTATTTGATTTTTTTATTTACTATTGTAAATGGTATTTCTTTATTTCCTCCTCAGATTGCTCCTCATCAGTATACAGAAATGCTACTGATTTTTGTGCATTGATTTTATACCCTGCGACTTTACTGAACTCATTTATAAGTTCTAGAAGCTTTGTTGTAGACTTCTCAGGGCTTTCTATGTATAGGATCATGTCATCTGAAAATAGTGAAATTTTGACTTCTTCCTTTCCAATTTGGATTCCTTTTATATCTGGTTCTTGCCTCAGTTCTTGAGCAAGTACTTCTAAGACTATGTTAAATAGGAGGGATGATAGTGGGCATCCTCATCTTAGAGGGAATGGTTTTAGGATTTCACCATTGTAAATGATGTTAGCTGTGGGTTTTTCATATATACCCTCTATTATGTTCAGAAAGTTTCCTTCTATTCCTATCTTTTGCAGTGTTTTTATCAAGAAAGGGTGCTATATTTTGTCAAATGATTTTTCTGCATCTATAGATATGATCATGTGATTTTTTCCTTCAATTTGTTTATTGTGGTGTATTACATTAATTGATTTTCTTATGTTGAAACATCCTTGCATACCAGGAATGAAGCCCATTTGGTCGTCATGTATAATTTGTTTAATGTGTTGTTGAATACGATTAGCAAGTATTTTGTTGAGGAATTTCACATCTAGGTTCATTAGAGGATTGGTCTATAATTTTCCTTTCTTGTGGTGTCTTTGTTTGCCTTTGGTATTAGGGTAATGCTGGCATCATAAAATGAATTAGGCAATATTCCTTCTATTTCAATTTTTTGGAAGAGTTTAAGTAAAATTGGTGTTATTTCTTTCCAGAATGTTTGGTAGAATTCACCTGTGAAGACATCTGCCCCAGGGCTCTTCTTAGGTGGGAGGTTTTTAATGACTGATTCTATCTCTTTCCTTGTGATTGGTTTGCTGAGATCATCGATTTCTTCTTTTGTCGATGTAGGCTGCTTATGTGTTTCTAGGAATCTGTACATTTCCTCTAAATTGCCTTTCTTGTTGGAATACAGTTTTTCAAAGTATCCTCTTAGGATAGTCTTAATTTCAGTGGGGTCAGTGGTGATATCACCCTTCTCATTTCTTATTTTGTGTATTTGCATCACCTGTCTTTTTTTCTTTGTTAGTCTAGCTAAGGGTTTGTCAATTTTATTGATCTTCTCAAAGAACCAGCTCTTTGTTTTGTTTATTTTTTCAAGTGCTTTCCTATTTTCTATTTCATTAGTTCTGCTCTGATCTTTGTTATTTTTTTCTTTCTTCTTTCTTTGGGGTTGATTTGTTGTTTTTTTACTAATCCCTCCAATTGTGCAGTTAGTTCTTCAATTTTAGCTCTTTCTTCTTTTTTGATGTTTGAATTTATGACTATGAATTTCCCTCTCAGTACAGCATTTGCTGCATCCCATAAGTTTTGATATGCTGTGTTATCATTTTCATTAGTTTTAAGGTAGTTATTGATTTTTGTTGAGATTTCCTCCTTGACCCACTGTTTTTGTAAGAGTGTGTTGTTTAACTTCCATATCTTGGTGTCAAATCTGGGTCTCTGGTCCTTGCAGATTTCCAGCTTCACTCCACTGTGGTCATAGAAATTATTTTGTATGATTTCAATCTTTCTGAATTCATTGAAACTTTCTTTGTAGCCTAGCATGTGGTCTATTTGAAGAATGATCCATGTGCACTTAAGAAAAATGTATATCCTGCTGTATTTGGGTGTAATGTTATGTATATGTCTATTAGGTCCAGATCCTCTAATATATTGTTCAAAGTCTTTGTTTCTTTATTGATTCTCTTTTGAGATGTTCGGTCCAATGGTGATAGTGGTGTGTTAAAGTCCCCCACTATAACTGTAGAGACATTTATTCCTTCGCTTAGTTTCTCCAGTGTTTGCCTCACGTATTTGGAGTTGCCCTTGTTAGGGGCATAAATGTTTATTATTGTTCTTTCTTCTTGAAAGATTATCCCTTTCACTAACATGTAGTGTCCATCTTTGTCTCTCACCACAGTTTTACGTTTAAAGTCTATTTTGTCTGATATTAATATAGCTACACCTGCCCTTTTTTTGGTTATTGTTTGCCTGTATTATTGTTTTCCAGCCATTTACTTTCAATCTACTTGAATCCCTGGGTCAAAGATGAGTTTCTTGTAGACAACATATAGATGGGTCATATTTCCTTATCCAATCTTCCAATCTGTGTTTCTTAACAGGTGAGTTTAATCCATTGACATTTAGTGTTATTACTTTCAAGGAATTACTTATATTAGCCATATTTTCTTTGGATTTGTGTTTGTCATATGTTGTTTGATTTTTTTTCTCTTTTTGTAGTTTTAGTTGTTCTTACACTCTCCTCCCACTCTGTCTCTCCTGATTTTTTTTTTCTTCCTGCAGAACTCCCTTTAGCATATCTTGAAGGGCAGTTTCTTGTTGGCATACTCTCCTAGTTTCTGTTTATCTGTGAGTATTTTGAACTCTCCATCAGTTTTGAATGCTAGCTTTGCTGGATAGAGTATTCTTGGTTAGCAATTCTTTTCTTTTAGTACCTTGACTATGTCATACCACTGCCTTCTTGCCTGCATGGTTTCGGATGAGAGATCAGCACTTAATCGGATGGAGCCTCCCTTGTATGTGATGGTTCTCTTTTCTCTTGCTGCTTTTAGTACTTTCTCTTTGTCTTGTGCATTGGATAATTTGACAAGTATATGTCTTGGGGTAAGCCTTTTGGGATTTATGCTGTTTGGGGTGCATTGTGCTTCCTGGACATGTACATCCATCTTCCTCAATAGTTTGGGAAGTTTTTAGCCATTATTTTCTCCAAAACCCCTTCTCTTCCCTTTCCCTAATCTCCTTCTGGATGCCTATAATGCATATGTTTGTGCATTTTGCATTGTCGTTCAGGTCCCTAAGTCCCTGCTGGATTTTTTCTATCTTTTTATTGATTAATTCTACTATTTGTTTTATTTCAGATGTACTGTTTTCCACATTACTAATTCTTTTCTCTGTCTCTTCAAATCTACTGTTATTTGCTGAGAATGTATTTTTGATTTCTCAGATTGTTCTATTGATCCCCATCAGGCCCATGATCTTTTTGCTCATGACCACAGTTTCTTCTGTATACTCTCCAAGTGTTTTCTTAATATGCTTAATCTCTTCCTTCCCTTCATTGAATTGGTCCATGATACATGTTTTGAGAGCTTTCATCGCTTGTTTGATGTTCCACTTCTCTTCCTAGTTTTTAGTTTGTTCATTGGATTGGGCCATATTTTCCTGATTATTGGTTTGGTTTGTAGTTTTTGTTGCTGTCTAGTCATGATTTTATCTTGTTCCATTTATTCTGTTAATTATCTTCTTCGTCTAGTCTTGGGGTTTATTTAGTTGTTTTGTGTGTGTGTTAAGTCTTCTCTTTGTCACTTTTTTCTTCTTATTCTATTTCCTTGTTGTTGGCTAAGTTCCCTTGAAGGAAAACATTAGGTCTAGGGAAAGCAAAAGGGGTAAGAAAAGAAAAATATAATAGTAGTATTGATAGTGAATGTTAGCAGAAGAACCATGTGAGATCTAGGAGAATGGATATAGAACTTATGTAAGCTGTGTATAGTTATAACTATCAAAAAGTGGAGTACCTATAATGAGATAGTAAACTGAATATGGGGAGGAATATACTATGAATTAAAAGGTCAGTGTGGTCAGGAGAGAGGGAAAAAGAAAAGAGAGAACAATAATATAAAGAGTGAATTAATGATAGAAAGCAGATTAGAGGTATTAGAGATAAAAATTCAGAAATATTGGGGGCTAAGAGAGAGATGTGGAATGTGAGAGAAACAATAATTGATGGAGGAGAGAATGATGTAAAGGAAAGTGGATAGCATTGGTAGCCAAAATCAGTACACACAGAAAAGAGAAAATTGAGGATGAGGAAGCACAGCAAATAAAAACGGACTTTGGCCCAGTGGTTAGGGCGTCCGTCTACCATATGGGAGGTCCGCGGTTCAAACCCCGGGCCTCCTTGACCCGTGTGGAGCTGGCCAGGCACAGTGCTGATGCACGCAAGGAGTGCCGTGCCACGCAAGGGTGTCCCCCGCGTGGGGGAGCCCCACGCGCAAGGAGTGCGCCCGTGAGGAGAGCCGCCCAGCATGAAAAGAAAGAGCAGCCTGCCCAGGAATGGCGCCGCCCACACTTCCCGTGCCGCTGACAACAACAGAAGCGGACAAAGAAACAAGATGCAGCAAATAGACACCAAGAACAGACAACCAGGGGAGGGGGGGGAATTAAAATAAATAAATAAATAAATCTTTAAAAAAAAAAAAAAAAAGAAAAGAAATGTTGCCTGCAGCACTAATATAAAAAAAAGAAAGAGTTAAAAAGAAAAAGAGAAGGTAGAAAAAGAAAAAGAAAAAAGGGCAGTGGGGGGGGGGGATAAAGGGGAAGGAAAAACAAGAAAACAAACCAAAAAAAAGACCAGACAAGGCCTCAGGCAAAGAATCCTCTTTGCAATTGAATAAACTGCTTAGAAACCTGACCTTCCCCTTTCTCCCTTCCTCACTTCCCTCTCTCCAAGGCAGCAGGAAGGCTGCATGATGGCTCCTGTAGGAAATTCAAATGGGTCCCTGGTGAACCAACTTACCTGAGAAAATAATGTTTCTTAATTTCTTGAGAGAGTAACCACCCCTTGCCAGGAACCCTAAATATGCTATTGGAAGCTCTAAAGCACGTCCTACTGTCCATCTCCCTTAGGTGTGCTACAAGGGGATTAGTTAATTTTCTGACTCTACCTTCTCCCAGACCAAGTTTCCTATCCCAGGGTGTTTAGGTAAATTGGGCTCTCTCACCAGATTCACCTCTCCTCTCTTCTCATGCTCTCCCCAAGTCAGCTGATGTGCTCCTCCAAACTCAATAAAAGGGGGGGACCAGAAAATTGAACCTGTACTCTTTGAGCCCCTCTGTACCTCTCATCTAAACTCTCCCACTCCCAGAGTTAGTCAGTGACTGGAGGGGTAGGGCAATGCTGGATTTCTGGGAGTGCTGGACTCGGGAAACAGAGGCCTGGGAGAATGTGGACTCGGGTGTGTAGGTCTGTGAAACGTGGGCTGTAGGGGTTCAGGGGACACAGACTTGGGGTTCATGCATTTTGGAACATGGGGCTTGGAAACTCCACCCCATGACCAGCAATTCTCAATGAATGCTGTGGCTCTTAGCCCTAGGGGAAAGGGATTTACTTTCCCACGGCTTCCAAGTTCAGTGTTAAAAACCCGCAGATCTACCTTGAGCAAACACCAATTCTGCTGCAGTCTCACCAGATCGATGTCCAGACATCTCCTGCCCTGCAGGTTCCCAAAAGAGCCTGCTCTGGCAGGACTCCATCACCACACAGTTGGTCCTTTGTAAGAGAGATGACAATAGTGTACTTACTCTGATGCCATCTTGCCCCACCTCTCCCCCTTCCTCTTTTTTTTTTTTAGATTTTATTTTTATTTATTTAATTCCCCTCCCCTCCCCCAGTTGTCTGTTTTCTGTGTCTTTTTGCTGCGTCTTGTTTCTTTGTCCGCTTCTGTTGTCGTCAGTGGCACAGGAAGTGTGGGTGGCACCATTCCTCGACAGGCTGCTCCCTCCTTCATGCTGGGCGGCTCTCCTTATGGGTGCACTCCTTGCACATGGGGCTCCCCTATGCGGGGGACACCCCTGTGTGGCACGGCACTCCTTGCGCGCATCAGCACTGTGCATGGGCCAGCTCCACACGGGTCAAGGAGGCCCGGGGCTTGAACTTCGGGCCTCCCATGTGGTAGACGGATGCCCTAACCACTGGGCCAAAGTCTGTTTCCCTCCCCTCTTCCTCTTAAGGCTTTGTGGTCCCAGCTTCTTCCAGTATCAGCTGTAGGCTGGGATAAGTCTTGTCTCTCTCCCTGGGCTCATTTTTCTCCAGGCTCAGCTGCTTTGTTTTCTCCCCAAGGTCAGCTTAGACTATCAGGTGAACAGCTTGTCTTCTTCCTGGGGCCTGTGCCATGTCTAATGGAGCCTTCTCTCTTTCCTCATGTATTCTGCTTTTTACTTTCTAGAGCTTCAGCATTAAAACTCCAACTTTCTACTCTGCCATGTCATTTTCTCTATGAGTCCCCGCCCATGAAGTTGGCAGGGATTCAACATCCTACTGATGTGGCCCAATCAAAATCTTAATCATAATTTAATCAAGTAAAAGTGAAACCTCTGAATCTAATACCATCTAATATGCAAACAGGCCAGTTTACAAATATAATCCAATATCTATTTTTGAAATTCATAAATAATACCAAACTGCTACAACAGCAAATAGATGGTTCATGTTTTTTATCCATTCTCTCAGTCTATGTCTTTTAATTGGGGAATTCCAGTCATTAACATTCAATGTTATTATTGTAAATGCATTATTTACTTCACCTATTTTATCCTATGGCTTTCTGTTTTCAGAGCTTGCCATTGTCTGTCTTTTGACCCTTTAATTTGCCCTTACTGATAATCTTCATTTCTACACTCTCCTCTGAGTCTCTTGCCCTTGTTTTTTCCTTTCAGGCTGTAGCACTCTCTTTAGTATCTCCTGTAATTCTGGTTTTTTGGTAACACACTCTCAGTTTTTGTTTGTCTGTGAAAACTTTAAACTCACTCATTTTTGAAGGACAGTTTTGCAGGATACAGAACTCTTGACTGGCAGGTTTCTCTTTCAGTACCTTAAATACATCATGCAACTGTCTTCTTGCTACCATGGTTTCTGATGAGAGGTCTGCATTTAATCTTATTGAGATTTCCTCGTATGTGATGCCTTGCTTTTCTCTTGCTGCTTTCAGAATCCTTTCTTTATCACTGATATTTGTGCCTTAGAGTAGGTCTATTCAGATTTTTTTCTGTATGGGTTCAATTGTCTTTCTTGGATATTGATATTTATGTTTTTCATAAGGGTTGGGGAGTTTTCAGTTGCTATTTCCTCAGATATTCTTTCTTCCCCTTTTCCATTCTATCCCCCTTCTGCAACACAAATAGCATGTATGTTCATGCAATTTGTATTGTCATTCAATTCCCTGAGATCATGTTTCATTTTTCCCATTCTTTTCTTTATCTTTTTGCCTGTCTTTTCATGTTCAGTTTCACTGTCCTCCAAATCACTAATTCTGTCTTCAAGCAGTTCAACTCTGCTGTTATGTGCCTCTAATGATTTTTCAAATCTCATTCCTTGTGTCTTTCATTCCCAGAGGTTCTGTTACTTTTCTTTGCAGGCTTTCAAATTGCTCTTTATGTTCATGCAGTGTCTTCTTAATATCCTTTTTCTCTTTAGTCATATTTTCCTTCAATTCTTTGAATTGATTTGGGAGATTTTTGTGATTATCATTGATTATCTTAAATTCTGTATCTCATCAGGATAGTTGTTTTTTTCCTTTTCTTGGCCATATTTTCCTGTTTCCTAATATGGCTTGTAGTTTTTTTACTGATGTCTAGGCATCTGAATATGTTGGTGGATTTACTCTGATGGTCAATTTCCCTCTCCTGCCTAGTGTTTTTGTTTTGTTTTGTTTTTTATCTCAAAGCTATTCTTTGAATTTTGGTTCAACTTATTCTGAGTCTTTAAAATTGCCCAGCTTAAGTTCTCAAAATCGGGCCAGGGACTCATTAATGGATGCAGATTTTCTCCCAGGATTTTAAGTTGAGAAACTTAAAAGTGATTTTTCTCTTGCAGTTTCCTGGCAGGCTAGCAGATGACACTCATTGGTGAATCAATCCATGGAGGTGTTTCTTTCAACCTCCGCTTGTTCTTGTTTCTGGTCTGGCCAGAGCTGAGATTCAAAGTGAGCTCTGCTGGCCAAATTCACTGAAAAGAAAACACTCTCCTCCCTGCATCTCATTCTCCTTTTTGCCAGGAGGAAGACCTCTGTTCCCCTCTCAGTCAGCTTCAGGGAGCCATAGATTTTATCCAGACTGCTAGCCTTGAAGGTGGGGGATGTGCGTTTAGTAACTCATGACTGTCATTTCATGTTCGTCTCTCTGTGCCTTGCTCTCATGGGGGTTGCACAGCATGTTTTCATCTACTAACTACCAAAGCAGATCCCTCAAACAGCTTTTGACCCTTTCTCCATTGTTTTCATGAAAGAACTGAGCCCTGCCTACTCTGATGCCATCTTTTCAGAAGTCCATATTTATTAACATGCATCCTGAGTCAGACACTAAAACAACACAGAGAAATAAAATACAATTTCTAATCTTTGATCAAATATGTATCAAGTAGCTCCATTGCACAAAAGCAGTAGGACAGTGTTGGTGATATCATGGTAAATATGACATGGACTCTGTCCCCAGTGAGTTCATAGTTGAAAAGGGCATTGAGGGAAGCGGACTTGGCCCAATGGATAGGGCATCCACCTACCACATGGGAGGTCCGTGGTTCAAACCCCGGGCCTCCTTGACCTGTGTGGAGCTGGCCCATGCGCAGTGCTGATGCACGCAAGGAGTGCCATGCCACACAGGGCTGTCCCCCACGTAGGGGAGCCCAACATACAAGGAGGGTGCCCAGTAAGGAAAGCCACCCAGCACGAAAGAAAGTGTAGCCTGCCCAGGAATGGTGCTGCACACACAGAGAGCTGACACAGCAAGATGACGCAACAAAAAGAAACACAGATTCCCGGTGCCACTGATAAGGATAGAAGTGGTCACAGAAGAACACACAGTGAATGGACACAGAGAACAGACAACTGGGGGAGGGGGGAAAGGGGAGAGAAATAAATAAATAAATCTTTTTAAAAAAGGGACATCGAGGCCAACATTAATGGATCATTAGGGAGCCAAACAAGACATCATACAGTAAAATGTTAAATAGTTCGGCAAAGTCAATAAGAACTGAGAAGAGAAGAGATTGCTAAGATCTGTGCTTGACAGAAATGGCCTACTGTGAAAGGCTAGAACTTTTCTGGGCCTTAACATATGGGGAGGAGTTGAACAGATAAAGAGTGGCAAAGCAGACATATCAGATGGGGGGAAAGTTAGAAACACCCTTAAGGGATGGAGGTGAACATGGTGAGTTGAGAGAACTGTAAGGAACCTGAACCAGCTAGAACAATGCTGATAAGCAGTGGAAAATAATGTTGGATATGTAGGTAAAAGCTCACTTCCAAAGGTCCTGGAATTAGGTGAATGGCATGGAACCTAGTGAGCCCCTGATGGTCTTTGAAGAGGAGGAAGACATGATAGTTGCTGATCAGTCCTGGGGTGCCTCTTGCATACTTCATATGGTTCAAATGCAGTGTCTTCATTGCTCCTCTTGTAACTTTTTTCCTTACCTGCTTTTGGCTGCTGCTGTATTTCCATGTTAATAATATTATGCTTTCTCATTTAGGGGAAGCACTGGTTCATCAGACCTCAACGACCTGGAGGCTGGTATTGGGACCCCCAAGAGCAATCAGAACAATGGCATAATCCCAGTCATTCAAAGGTCACCAGCCCCAAGCACACGCAGCATGACCTCAGTCGGCAGTAGAGTAAGTGCACAAATGTGAAGGAATACCTCACCTCTGGGACTTGACCTCACCACAATAGCATGGCTGTGTTTGAGCTTTGCCTATCTCAGAGCATGTTTACAGCATGTTTAATGGTAGAAGCTTTTTTTTTTTTAATCAAGACTGATTCTCCAACATCCTTATCTCCTGTCAGGATGCCCAAAGCTTAAACGAAAGGGCAGGACCAGGTTCAACGGTGATATTTGTATGATGGGAATCTAAATGGCTATATGAATGAAACAAATATGGAAGTTTTAATGTACTCAACTTACGGATATCTTATGAGAAGTAGCATGGGTGATGAAAATCAGAGGCTTCAAAAAATTCTTTAAAATGATTTAAGTCAGGAAAAGTAGAACCTTGAAATATTTTTATAGTTTTATTTTCTGTATATCCATTATAAGGGGTCAATATATAATGAAAACTTAAATTTCATATTATATATATATATAATAAATTATATTTTATATTGTTTTTCTCTTTTAAGGGGCACTTTAAAGGAAGAAAATGGAGAAAGTACCTGAAAATGTTTTCCTTTGTTAAATATTTTGTTGGGAGTCATTCTTGGGGTAAATTAAGATCTATTATACTTTTAGATTAAGACGCATACGTATAGCTAGCATCTATATTTAAGAAATCCTTACATAAGAACCACAATTCTTTGATTCAGTCAATATTTCATAAGGGCCTACTGCATATGAGACACTGGTCCAGGTACTGGAAATGTAGCAGTGACTAAAACAGACAAAAATGCCCCCATGGAGCTGGTATTCTAATATATTAGAAGGTGATAAATCCTGTTGGGAAAAAAAAAAGCTGTTCAGCTTAAGGGGAGTAGGATCAGGAGCAAGTGATATTTGAGCAAAGTCATATAAAAATTAGCCATGCATGTATCTGGGGGAGATGCTCCTCTAGGATGGGACAGCACTGATAATCAGCAGGTCCAAACAATAAAGGTTGTTCCACTTACTGCTGGCCTCCATTTTGAATGGTCAGTGCCCTTCCTCAACTAATTTTTAAAATACTTTAATACCTCTGTGACAACAGCCAGTGCTAAGGTCTTGAAGTGAGCATGTGCCTGGTGTGCAAAGGAAGATCAAGTAGTCCAGTGTGGCTGTTGTGAATAAATGAAGGGAGAAGTAGTAAGAGGTGAGTTCACAGAGGTAATAGGAGCAGATAGGGCCACTGTTGGGACTTTGGCTTTAACTCTGATGGGGGAGGGAAGCAGTTATAAGGTTTTGAGTATAAGAATGTCATAAACTGGCTTCTGTTTAAGCAAGATATTGGGACTATGCTGAGAACCAGCTGTAGGGGAGCAATGCTGGAAACGAGGAGGCCAGTTAGGGAGCCATTCCAATATTTCAGGCGAGAAACGATAGGGTCTTAGAACAGGGAGATAGCGGTAGAAGTGGTGAGAAGCAGTCAGATTCTGTATATATTTTGAAGGAAGAGCCAAAAGGTATTCAGACAGATTGAATAATAATAATAGATTTATTTAAACACTTAGAATCTAAATTGTACCTACTGATTAGATAAAAGGCACATTTAAAATTTCATAAATATTTATGCTAAACTCAACAAGGAGATTCTGCTCAATAGCCAGAAAACTACATGGATAGTTGAGGATTACACTCACTTCTTTGACAACCTAACAAGGACTGATATTCAAAATATTTAGCAACTTTTATGGCAGGACTGAGCAATCAGAACAGACATTGGTGCAGGGTCCTCCACGCCATTAATCCGGGTCATGGCAAGAGCTGGGGCTGCGGTGGAAGGGGATAATGGGGTGAGGGCATGGGTAGGCAGTTTGGGAGTAGTGCTGTTTACCAACAAAAGTATTTTATAGGTTTTAATAGCTGGCGCAGCTGCACCACTGGGTAGCAGCTGACTATCAGTCCAATAACCAATAAGTTAGCTGGGTTTGTTCTCAAGTATTATCTCTCCCAGTACTATTTGAGATTATTAAAGGGAAAAAATGATGTTTGTCATATGCTAATACCTTCAAAACTAACAGTTTCTACATGTTTATTTCTTTCTTCAATAAATCCTAGATTTCCCCAGCAAAAGTTCCCTATAATAGAGTTGCATATATATACATACATAGGTACTTCCTGTTTCTATTTCACTTTTGCATTCTAGCTCTCTACTGAATGAAAGAAAAAGCAAAACAAATAGAAATCATTTTTGCTGAAAAAACATAAGACAGCACAGTAGTTTATGAAGTACATTTGCTCTTTCATGACGAAGGGTAAAGGTACATAGAGTTAGACAATGATCAAGGTAACAATTTCTTCATTTCTCCCATTTCTCAGAATCTCTTTGTTTCAATGTTCTTTTCTACTTTACCATGTAGGAATTAAGTTTTAAAAATGGAAAACCTTTAGAATATGAAAGTCTCTAACTTGTCTTCTGGCAACCTGTTAATTTTAGATTTGGCATTCAGAAACTTCAGAGTATGTATTGCATGTTAATGACTACACAATATTAATTGGCCCATTGATGCTCAATATTAATGATAGTCCCAGGGCAGTGGTTGGAAAATTTGCCATTGACATAATTGCCTTTCAGTGAAGGTCTCCATGTGGGGAACAACTCTTTGAAGAGAAGATGTTGAGAATTGACCTAAACTAATTTATTCATTTGACCTCTCTCATATTTTTTGATCTGTGATAATCATTGATAGTCTATGGCAATTAGAGGAGCTGGGTGTTATAAACCTCCCACTTACAGGTATTACGTGTTAACAAATCATTAAAGACCAAAAATAGTCCATATTGAAGCTGAATTGATTAGCGAGCTCATCAAAGTCTCCGTGAATATCTAATGTGGGGACTAGATATAGGGCAATAAGGACAGAATTACTTCCAAATCCTGAAGGACATTGAAAGGCACCTTTTGATTGTGTACAGAAGGGGGAATTAAACGGTATCTTTAGGGTTAATCATTATCACACTGTAGTGTCATTTGCATGAGCATTTAACTTTGTCCACTTTCCCAACTATCCAAAATTAGTTTAATGCTCCAGCAGGCTTGGGGTGATATGGTAGTCAACCCCTATGGGCATGGGCAAAATTGGGAAGAGTTTTTATTTATCATAAGTTACAATGAAAGCAAATCTCAGGCTGAATTCTGCTGCCTGTACAAACATTTATTAGCAAGCAGACACACGCAAGTAACATCACCTGTTCCTGTAAGCTTAAGAAGTTCCCACTCCCATCTTTTTATGAGTTTTGATAACCCCTCACATGAAAGTTTTATTCCAACATATTTGCAACCAGCTACATTCTGATCACCCAGCCTTCTAGATGGACAAGATGGCATGATCTTCTGTTAAATAGGGATGGAGGAGGTAAGGGGGCAAGGGATGGATGAGAGTAGGGCGTGTTTACAATGGAGACAAATATAGGACCAAACACTTTTCTAGGCCCTAACACTACTCTGAGGGTATGAAAAATGCCAAATTCTTAGACATAGTTCATCCAAGATTGGATGTATCTGTATCATATTTCTTTCAAACTATGTAATAGAAAGCTCACTGATTTTGCCAATAAAAATTATTTCTAACATTTTTTCGTGTTAATAAATTTGCTGGTATAGATTTTAGATAGTCATTTTTATATAAGTTTTGGAGTTATATGGAATCCTGATGAAGGTCCTTCGAAAGTTAATGAGCTCCTCCTAAAGTAATACACACAAATGTGATTACAACGAAGTATATTGATATGGGAATGTTTTAAAGTAAATTGATAGTATAATGGTTTCTTCATTTTTATTTTGTGAGCAGGAGCATGGTTTTGAAAATTCCATGAGTTTGGCTACCATTGAAAGCACCTCTGAGGACCTTTCAAAGAGTCACCGCAGAAATGCTTCAGGCACACCTTCCATAGCAGTGTCCGGGGCCTCCCTGTCCTCAGGTGGATATTTACAACATTCCCCCTCTGTTGAAAAGCATGACTAAATCAGATGGAAATGACTGATACTCTGTATGACAAAAAAAAGGATATTTTGGGGAGTGGATGTAGCTCAGCAGTTGAGTGCCTGCTTCCCATGTACAAGGTCCCAGGTTCAATTCCCAGTACCTCCTAAAAAATGGATGTTTCATGCTTTAGAAAATAAGGATCCATTCCTTGACCCTTAGTGGTCAGCAGAATCCTTGAGAATTACTTGATGAATGGCTTGGGACTCTAGCATTGATGAAAAATCCATTTATTATATGTATATTCTAACCAGGAATTATTGCCAAGTTTCAGAGCTACACCAGAATGTTAGGAAAGACATGTGGGAAATACAATTTGCTACAGACAGATAATATATAAGGGCATTTACAGAGTTCAAGGAATGATGGTTCAAGTGATATGGTGGTCAGAAGTTCCCTATATCAGACAGATAAATAACTTGGAACAAGATGAAATAGACACCTTTATAATAAAAGTTTGAGAATTCAATACACCACTCTCATCAATAGATAGAGCATATAGTCAGAAGATCAATAAGGAAACAGAGAATTTGAATAATATGATATTGAACTAGTCCTAGCAGACATATAAAGAACATTGCACCCCAGAACAGCAGGAGACACAGTCTTCTCAAGTGCACATGGATCATTCTCCAGAATAGACCACATGTTGGACCACAAAACAAGTCTCAATAAATTTAAAAAAGATTGAAATTATATAAAGCATCTTCTCTGACAATAATGTAATTAAGCTGGAAATAAATAACAGTTGGAAAACTGGAAAATCCACAAATACATGGAAGGTAAGTAGCACACTCTTAAAAAATCAGTGGGTCAAAAAAGAAATGACAAGGGAAATCAGTAAATATCTTGAGATGAATGAAAATGAGAATACAACATACCAGAACCTATGGTTGCAGCAAAGGCAGTACTGAGATGGGGAATTTATAAACCTACCTGCTTACATTTAAAAAGAAGAGCTAAAATCAAGACCTAACTGCACACCTGGAGGAACTAGAAAACAAACAGCAAACTAAACCCCAAGCAAGCAGAAGGAAAGAAATAACAAAATTAGAACAGAAATAAATAAAACAAAAGAGAGCATTAACAAAATGAAAAGTTGGTTCTTTGAAAAGATCACTAAAATTGATAAACCCTTTAGCTATACAGACAAAGAACTAAAGAGAGAAGATGCAAATAAATAAAATCCGAAATGAGAGAGGAGACAGTGCTTCTGCCTCCACAGAAATTAAAAAAAAAGATCAAAGAGGATACTATGAACAATTGTATGCCAACAAATTAGACAAACTAGATGAAGTGGACAAATTCCTAGAAACACATAACAGTCTACACTGACTCCAGAAGAAATAGAAGACCTCAACAGACCAATTACATATAAAGAGATTGAAACACTCATCAAATACCTCCTAACAAAGAAAACCTCAGGACCAGATGGTTTCACTGGTGAATTATATCAATCATTCCAAGAAGAATTAATACCAATCCTGCTCAAACTGTTCCAAAAACTTGAAGAGTATTAAACACTACCTAACTCATTCTGTGAAGCCAACATCACCCTAATACCAAACCCAGATAAAGACCCAGATAATTTTGTTTACCACTGGAAAATAAAATTAAACACCAATTCCTCTTATAAATAGAGATGCAAATATCCTCAACAAAATAATTGAAAATCAAATTCAACAGCACATTAAAAGAATTATATACCATGATCATCAAGTGGGTTTTATCCCAGATACGCAAGGATGATTCAACATAAGAAAATCAATTAATATAATACAACACGTTAACAAAATGAAAGGAAAAATCATACATGATCATCTCAATTGACACAGAAAAGGCATTTGACAAAATCCAATATCCTGTCATATTTAAAACATTTAGAAAACAAGGAATAGAAGGAAACTCCCTCAACATGATAAAAAGCATACATGAAAAGCCCACAGTAAACATCATACTCAATGGTAAAGGAGATCTGGACCAAGACAAGTATGCCCACTGCCACCTTAGTTATTCAACATTGTTGAATTCAATATTGTACTGGAAGTTCCAGCCAGAGCAGTTAGGCAAGAAAAGGAAATAAAAGGCATCCAAATAGAAACAAAAGGAGTAAAACTTTCACTATTTGGAGATGTCATGATCCTATATATAGAAAGTCCCTCAAAATCTTTTGTGCATCAGTGGTCTTTATCACAAAAGTAAAAAGACAACCTACTCAATGGGAGAAAATATTTGGAAACCATGTATCTGAAAAGGGTATAATATTCAGAATATATAAAGAAATCCTACAACACACCAATAAAGAAAACAAACAACACAATTAGAAATGGGCAAAAGACTCAAATTGACATTTTTCCAAAGAGGATATACAAATGGCTTAAAAGCACATGAAAAGATGCTCAACATCACTAGCTATTAGGGAAATGTAAATCAAAACCATAATGACCCCTCTTGCCTTTTGCCTCATTGTAACCTGAGAGTGAGATGGGTCATCAGCAGCTCCACCGGAGTCATCCATGAAAATTCAGCCAGGGTTCCCACTCTTGCCATATCTGTTTAAACCTACATGGTCTAGAAAAACAGTCTCAATATGTGCTGCCAATGTTTCCATCAGAGCACAAAGGATATAGGCTTCATCAAATTGGATTAATTGATCTTCCATGAATGGACTGTCCAAGATATCTACCTGTCTAAAACAATGGTAAGTCTTTGTATATAAAATAAAACTTAAAAAGTAAACAAAAAAAAAACAAAAAAAAAAAAACAATGAGATACCATTTCATACCCACTAGAATGGCTACTATTTAAAAAAAAAAAACAGAAAACTACAAGTGTTGGAAAAGATGCAGAAAAATAGGAACACTCATTCATTGCTGGTGAGAATGTAAAATGGTGTAAGCACTGTGGAAGACGGTTTGGCAGTTCCTCAGGAAGTTAAGTATACAATTACCTTATGACCCAGCAATTCCTTTACAAGGTATATACCCAGAAGAGTTGAAAGCAGGGACTCATATAGATATTTGCACACCAATGTTCCTAGCGGCATTATTCACAATTGCCAAAAGATGGAAGCAACCCAAGTGTCCATCAACCGATGAATGGATAAACAAAATGTGGTATATACATATGACAGAATCTTATTCAGCTGTAAGAAGGAATGAAGCCCTGTCCTGATACATGTGACAACACAGATGAACCTTGAAGTCATTATGTGGAATGAAATAAGCCAGACATAAAAGGACCAATATTATATGATCTCACCAATATGAACTAATTATAATAAGCAAATTCATCAAGTTAGAATTTAGAATATAGGTTACCAAGTGCTGGGTTGGGGGTAGGGAATGGGGAGTTAATTCTTGATTTGTACAGAATTTCTATTTAGGTTGATTGTTACATTTTGGAAATGGATATTGGTAATTGTAGCACAATGTTGCAGTTAACTGCACTGAATTATCTATGGGAAGGTGATTAAAAGGGAACTTTAGGACACATATATGTTACCAGAATAAAAATTTAAAGATAAAACATAGGACTTTATAACATACTGAAACCTATTTTAAATGATGGATTATAGTAATAGTAAAATTATAAAAATACTCTTTCATGTATTATAACAAATGTACTATGCTAATGCAGGGTGTTAATAATAGGGTGGTATATGGGGAAAATGCACTCTAACATTAACAATGAAATATAGTTAATAGTGCAGTTTTAGTGTTCTTTTATCAATTGTAACAAAGGTACCACACTAATGCAAAGTGTGAACAATAGGGAGGTATATAGTGATGCTATAGCTTTACATGATTTTTCTGTAAACCTACTATTTGTCTAATTAAATAAAAATAAAGTAATTTTTAAAAAATAGAATTGGTTGACTTGCCTTTTTGTCAAATATGACAATAAAGTGAATTATCAAAATATTAAAATCATGAATGGTTAATGTTTTATTTTGTCCAAGCTTAAGAGCCCATTCTATGAGGGTTTTTCAAAGTCTAAGGGCAAAACTGAAGGCTTCCACATCTCAAAACTTCATATTTTGCAGTAGAGCACTTAAACTCTCTCATGGTAATTGAGTGAAAGGCAATTTTCAAAATACTGTTTTAAAAATGGAAGAATGTTAACACAAACAGAATGAAGTTAAAGACTCTGACCATTGCTTTCATGACACTATGCCCTATGCCTAGGAAGAAGTGGAATAAAGATGACCTATTAGCAATGAAAAAATGAAATTTTCTAACAAGATAAGATGATTCACATCTTTCTTTTTCATGATTTTCCTCCAGACCGGAGTAGATCTGAATTAGATTTGAGTGGGTCATTTTCAGAAGACTTAGAGGATACTGGAAGCATAAGAAGCAAATCTGTTCCTGGGGCTTTAGACAAAGACTTGGTAAGTTGGATGTGGAATAGAGTCTAATGATAATGAGAAAATAAGGGCATGCTCTTGCTACAAGTCATTTCACTTTAAGTTGATGATGAATTGACAGAAAAGTGAGGATATACAATAATCGCTTCCTGTTAGTCTCCACAGTAAACAAACAGAAGCAACTGAAAGAATGACTTAGAAAAGGTAACAGAAAATGCCCTAAAAATGATTGAAGTGATGAATGAACAACTATGTGATTATACAAAATACTACTGATTGTACTCTTTGAGTGGATTTATGCTCTATTAATATGCAAATATAAAATAGATTTGTTTAAAAAAAAGGTAACAGATAATAGATGAATCAGTGAAGATTATCTCTAAGAAAATACCTGTTTTGGTTTTTAATTCCTGAGTAAATGTACATTGCTTATTCTAAACCTGGGGGAAAAGATATCCTAGCATTTCCTAAACTTAATACTACTAGATACATCTGACTGCAAAATTTATAGGAACATTTCTTTATGCCAAGTTGCCCCCAATAAACTGCTTTCTTATCTGAGACTAAATTATGTGAAAAATCAATGTTAAGTCAATTCATTTATAAAATGATACGGTCAAATTAGATTATCATCAAAGTTCCTTCCAGCTCTAATATTCTGAAATTTTGACTTCTATAATTTCTTTTTTTTTCACTATAAAATGGTTAACTTAATTTTTTTTGTCTTTATTTTTTTAATGGTACATTAAAAAAAATATGTCCCCATATACCCCCCACCCCCCTCACCCCACTCTTCCCCCCATAACAACAACCTCCTCCATCATCATGAAACATTCATTGCACTTGGTGAATACATCTCTGAGCACCACTGCACCTCATGGTCAATGGTCTACACCATAGCCCACACTCTCCCACAGTCCACCAGTGGGCCATGGGAGGACATACAATGATTTCCATAATTTCTATAAAGAATTTGAACTCATTGGAAGAAACATATCACACAAACATTAAATTGTTTTAATACAATTTTTCAAAGCAAGCTAGGAAACTTGGAGTTCTAAAATGAAATATTATAAATATTATAAGTATAAAATGTGTAAATGTTTAAAGTAATTTAAAATCCACCACAACAAAATGGGGTCAGTGAGATCAAATTGTTTCAAAGCTTATTGTGCTCAACCTTTAAAGGGCAGTTAAGGAAAGAGAATTTGGCTCAACAGATAGAGTATCCACCTACCACATGGCAGGTCCAGGGTTCAAACCCAGGGCCTCCTGACCCATGTGGTGAGCTGGCCCACGCACAGTGCTGATATGTGCAAGGAGTGCCATGCCATGCAGGGGTGTCCCCCATGTAGGGAGCCCCATGCCCACAGAGTGTGCCCCATAAGGAGACCTGCCCTGCGCGAATAAAGTGCAGCCTGCCCAGAAGTGTTGCTGCACACATGGAGAGCTGATGCAGCAAGATGACACAGCAAAAAGAAACACAGATTTCCATTGCCACTGACAAGAATACAAGAGGACACAGAAGAACACACAGTGAATGGACATAAAGAGTAGACAAATGGTGGGGGGAGAGGAGAGGAGAGAAATAAATAAATAAATAAATAAATAAATCTTTTTAAAAAATAAAGAACATTTAATTCCAATGTTATTAAATTATTCCTTATCTTAGAAAACTATGAAGGTCTTTGGGAAGCAGATGTCTTTGAGAAGCAGATATGGCTCAAGTGATTGAGCTCCCAACTACCATATAGGGGGTCCTGGGTTCAGTTCCCATGGCCTCCTAGTGAAGGCAAGCTGGCCTGTGCTGCAGAGATCTGGCCCACACCACAGAGAGCTGGCCCACGCAACAAGATGGCCCACTGATGCAAAAAGATGATGCAACAAAAAAGAGACAAAGAGGAAAGACAATGAGAGACACAGCAAAACCAGGGAGCAGAGGCAGCTCAAGTGATTGAATGCCTCTCTCCCTCGTCGGTGGTCCCAGGATTGGTTCCTAGTGCCTCCTAAAGAAAAGATGAAGAAAGAAGACATGCAGACACAGAAGAATGCGTAGTGAATGGACACAGAGAGCAGACAGCAAGTGCAGGCAGTGGGGGAAGGGAGGATAAAAATAAAATAAATCTTAAAAAAAGAAAACTATGAAAGTCTTCAAATTCATATTATGAAGGCAGTATAACCTAAAAACCCAAACCTGATTTTTTTAAATGTTCACAAAAGGAAGCTTAAATAAAGTTAATTTATTAATTTATATACAAAACTTGAAATAAAATATCAAAATCTAGGAGTGACTCAAACAAATATTGCAATAAGGATAACTAGGTTTTATTCTATGTGTGAATGGAAGAATTAATCTATATAAGAATGCCTATTAATATAATTAATTACATCATTATATCAAAGGAGAAAAACGCAAGCCTATGTTAATAAATGCTGAAACTTTTGAGAAAACTTTACAACAAAGGTAATAAAAATGCAAACTAATTAAAAACTAACAGGAAACATTTAAATATGATTTACAAAATTTAAATATAAAAAAATCTACAACATACATCATTTTTAATGTTGAAATTATAAAGCTACTTCCATTAAAACCAAGAAAAAAACAGTAATTCACATTATTACTATTATTAATCAACATTGTTTTGAAGGCTGTAGAAAATGCAGTAAGACAAGAAAATGAATGTTCTTTATAAATATTAAATAAAATATGAAATAATATATTTTTGCTAATAATATGCTTGTATACCCAGAAAATCCTAGATGATTTAATCAGAAATGATACCAGGATTAATAAGGGAATTTGGAAATATCAGCAGCTTGGTTAGTCCAAATTTATGGTCCTGTTTGGGGCTAGCAAAGATCAGCAAGCTACCCAGAAATTTAACAGGAAATCTGATAAAAGAGACAGATATATAGGGGCTTGATAAGCAGTCCAAACGTTCGTGCAATGATTCAGGAAATAGAAACAGGAGAAGGCCTAAGCTATCCAAACATCTCTGGCTGACCATGGGGCCTAAGGGAATGCACAGCGAAGACATGAGAAGGCAGAAATTAAGAATTGGGGAAGACTTCAAAATTACCTGACTTTGAATGTACTCTACAAAACACACAGACATCCCTAAAAAGAGGGTTGAAGCATCACTGGCTTGAGGTGTTTGAGCACAACCTCTGAAGCATCATTAATTTATTATTAACCTATGTAGATACAGGGATGATCCTTAGGAATTCACTATTAAAAACAGAAAAAAGAATTTAAAAAATAAAGCAGAGACAACAGCAACTGCATACAGGACAAAATACATATTCCACAGATTGTTCCAGGCAAGTTACTAAACAATTATAAAAATTATAAAAACAACAGCAGCAGCAACCTGGAGAGGTAAAAAATAATCAGAATACAGAATTGATATAATGTGTGAAACCAAATGTTGGTTCTTTGAAGAAATAAACAAAAATTGACAAGCTTTTAGCTAGTCAGGATTTCTCAACCTCAGCACAACAGACATTTAGAAGTGGAAAATTCTTTTCTATGGGGTCTGTTTTGAGCATTGCAGGATGTTTAGTAGCATCTCTTACCTCTATCCACTAGATGACAGTATCACCCCACCAGTTGCGACAATCATAAATGTCTTCAGGCATTGCCAAATGTCTTCTAGTGAACAAAATTGTCCTGGATGAGAATCACTAAGCTCAACTGACCAAGAAAAAAGTGAGAGGATACAAATTTCCAAAATCAAGAATGAAAGAAGTGACATCACTACTGACATAACAGTGATCAAGAGGATTATAAGGGAATACCATGAAAAACTGTGTGCCAACACAATTGTCAACTTAGATTAAATATACTAATTCCTAGAAAGACACACATTACCAAAATTGACTCAAGAAATAATAGAAACTCATAGTACACCTATAAGAAGTAGATATTGATGTACTTACCAAATCCAATGGATGTGTCATGATGATGGGAACGAGTGTTGTTGGGGGGGGAGAGGGGGGGTGGGGGGGTGGGGTTGAATGGGACCTCACATATATATTTTTAATGTAATATTATTACAAAGTCAATAAAAAAAAAAAGAAGTAGATATTGAGTTAGTAATTTAAAATCGTCCCCAAAGAAAAGTAAAGATCCAGATGGCCTGGATGATGAGTTCTATCAAATAGAAACAGAATGGGCATCACAATCCCAAAATCCTCATGACTGGGGGATGAACAATGGACTAAAGTAGACTTATTATTATTCTAGCAATGGAAGAACTTGTATCATTGAAATAAAGGGAGTGACCACCAGGGGTTTTGAGGGGAAGGAGAAGGAAGAATAGGTGTGATATGGGGGCATTTTGGGGACATTGGAATTGTCCTGCATGACGTTGCAATGATGGATACAGGCCCTTATATATTTTGTCATAACCTACAAAATTGTACAGGACAGAGTGTAAACTATAATGTAAACTATATTCCATGGTTAGTAGCAATGCTTCAATATGTGTTCATCAGTCATAACAAATGTACCACACTAATTGAGGGATGTTGTTAATGTGGGAAAGTGAGGGAGAGGGAGGGGGTGGGGCATATGGAAATCCCCTATATTTTTTTTTTTTTTTTTTTTGTAACATTTATGTAATCTAAAGCTTCTTTAAAGATAATTTTTTTTAAAAAGAAAAGGAAAAAAAAAGCCAATTATCAAATTTGTTTGGAAGGGTAAGTGATCCAGAATAGCCGAAGACACCTTGAAAAATAAGAAAGAAGTCAAAGGACTCATACTTCTGACTTTAAAGTATATTTCAAAGGTACAGTAGTCAAAACAACATAGTACTGGCATAAAGATAGATATATTGACCAATGGAATCGAAGTGAGAGTTCAGAAATAGACGCTCACATCTATGGCCAATTAATATTTGACAAGGCAACCATATCCACTCAACTGGGACAGAGTAGTCTCTACAACACATGGTGATAGATATCCACATCCAAAAGAATGCAAGAGGAAGCCTACCTCAAATCTTATACAAAACTTAATTCAAAATGGATCAAAGACCTAAATACAGGAGCAGGACCACAAAACTCCTAGAAGAAAATGTAGGGAACATCTTCAAGATCTTGTGTTAAGCAATGGTTTCCTTAGACTTTATACCCAAAACATGAAAAATGAAAGAAAAAATAGATAAATGGGCCCTACTCAAAATTAAAGTATTTTTGTCCTTCAAAGATCTTTGTTAAGAAAGTGAAAAGGCAGCCCACACAATTGGAGAAAATATTTGGAAACCATATATCTAATATATAAATATATAAAGAAATATATAAATATATAAAGAAATCCTGCATGTCAATAATAAAAAGACAACCAATTTTTCAACCAAAATTGAATAAACATTTTTCCAAAGAGGAAATATAAATGGCTAAAAGGCACATGACAATGTGCTCAAAATCATTAACTATTAGGGATATGCAAATCAGAACCAGAATGATATATCATTTCACTACTAATAGTATGGCCACTATTTTAAAAATAGAAAACTACAAGTGTTAGAGAAGATGTGGAAAAGAGGAACACTCATTCACTACTGGAGGGAATATAAAATGGTGCAACCACTGTGGAAGACATTGGTATTTTCTCAGGAAGCTAAGTATAGAATTACTATATGATCCGGCAATCCCCCTACTGGGTATATATCCAGAAAAACTGAAAGTAGGAAAGCAAACTGACATTTGCACACTGATGTTCATAGTGGTATTATTCATAATTGCCCAAAAATCAAAGCAAACAAATTGTCCATCCACCATTGAATAGATAAACAAAATGTGATATATACATACAATGGAATATTATGTAACTGTAAGAAGGAATGAAGTCCTGATGCATGTGACAACATGGATGAGCCTTGAGGACGTTACGTTGAATGATAGAAGCCAGGCACAGAAGGACAAATATTGAAATATTGTATGAGCTCACTAATATGAACTAATTACAATAAGCAAACTTATAGTGTTAGAATCTAGAATTTAGGTCACCAGGTGATAGAATGGGGGTAGAGAAGGGGAGCTGATGCTTAATTTGAATTTGTGCAGAATTTCTAATTAGTTTGTAAATGTTTGGAAATAGAGAGAAATGATTGTAGCACATTATTGTGAGTATAAGTAACAGTGCTGAATTATCTGTGTAAAAGTGGTTGAAAGGGGAAGTTTCAGGTTGTATATATTACTAGAAAGAAAGCTGAAGGATAAAATATGGGATTGTATATCAGCAGTGAAACCTGTTGTGGACGATGACTGTGGTTAATAGAACAAATATAAGAATGTTCTTTCATTAAGTACAACAATTGAAAAAAACTTAAATGAGAGTTAGAATTTCATTGTTTATCAGATATGTTTGAATATATATATATATTTTAAAAGGTAAAAATAAAGAAATTCAAGATGCATAGTAGAAAATATAGGTAGATATCTTTTAGTCCTTGAAGTATAAGGATTTCTTAAAAAATAAAATGTACTAAATATGAAAGGAAATGGTGATAAATTTACCATATTAAAATTCTTTGTTTACCAAAGGACATCTTAAAAGAAGTAAAAAAAACAAGTTATGAACAGGTAGAAATATTTGCAATGCATACAATCTTCAAAACCTTGATTTCAAGAATATATAAACAATTTCAACAAAACCATTAGGAAAGCACAAAAAAAAACTTCAATAGAAAAAAGAGACAAGACATGTTTCCTTTTACAAAAAAGGAAACTGAAATACTATTTTTTTTTAAATCTAACATTATCAATATTTGAGGAGCATATGATTCCACAGAATCTCTTATGTATTCTTGGTGGGAGTGTAAATTGGAGCAACTTTGGAGAAGTTTAGCACTGTCTCATAAAAATGAGTATATACTTACCCTACCATCCAACAATTCCACACCTATGTATATACCAAAGAGAAATGTTGCTACATGTATTTCTGTAAAACCATATATAATTACAGAACTTGGAATTAATCTAAATGGTCATTGAAAGAGAGTGGAAGAATAAACTCTGGAATACACACAATGGAATATTATATGACAGTTAAAAATAAATTAACTGGAGTGACACACAATAACATGGATGATGCTTAGCAATATAATACCAAGTGAAAAAAAGTCCCAGAAGATTACATACATCCTGCCACTCTTTTAATAAAACCAAATATGGAAACATAGTAAAATTTAAGGATACATATAGATAGGATTAAAATATATTTAAAGGAGATCAAGGGAATGATAAAGTACATGGGATGGAAGTGACATTACATGTGCTGAAGGATGGACTGGGAGAAGAACACATGAGTATTCTTACATTATTGTTAAGGTCCAATCTTTTAGGTTGGGTTGGGTGCATGGATGTTTATTGTAGTATTACAAATGAATGAATGAATGAATGAATGAATAAATGAATGAATGAATGAGAGGCATGGACCAAGAATGAAGTGTGTCAAGAGTCAAGGATTTTGATTAATCTAATATTATGAATTGAGATCCATCAAAAAATGTCAATACGTAAAAATCTATTGTATTTCTATAGATCCACACCAATCTGTTCAAATGTTGAACTAAAAAGTAACATACACTCTTTCCTAGTCCATTCAGTGGGCTATGGCAGGATATACAATGTGCTGCATCTGTCCCTGCAATACCATTAAGGACAATGCTGTGTAGCAATGCTCCAAAATGTATTCATCAAATGTAATGAATGTACCGCACTAATGAAAGAGGTTGTCGATGTGTGAGGAGTGGGGAGTGTGGGGAGTGGAGTATATGGGAACCTCTTATATTTTTTAATATAACATTCTGTATGACCTATGTATCTTTTTTAAAAAAGATAATAAAAAAGAGAAAAGATAACATGCAAATCTAATAAAAGATGTGCATGATCTCTGTATTTAAAATTATAAAACTGTAGTGAAAGACATTAAATAAGATCAAAATATATATCATGGTTTACCATGTCAAAAGGGCATTCATGAAACTTGACAAACAGATTCTGAATTTAGCAGAAAATTCAAGGGACTAAAGATGGCTAAAACTCTCTAATGTTAATGGGGGAGAACCTACATTTGTCATTTACATGTATCCATATTTCTTGAAGTATAAAATTTTACTATAAAAATGTTATTAACAAAAAAAACCTACTTTCATCATGACAGAGAAAAGAAGTGGGGGAAATGAATCTGGGGTTTTGGACAAGTGGCCTGTGTCTGAAATAGTTTATTTTATTGGAGAGACATTTGAGATATAGTGCCCCTTGGCATTCTAAACATAGATATAGATGTAGACATAGACATGGTTTTGGGACTTCAGTTTATGTCTCCAAAATAAAATAAAATAAATTAATAGCAATTCCCTTGACCAAAGTCAGTCACTTTAGAGATCAGGAAGATGGCAATTGAATCCAGGTCTATTTGATTCCAAAGTTCATGTTCTTTCCACAAAATAAGCATCATTAGAAAGAAAACCCAGCCCTCTAACCCCACCACCTGCCCTCTGTTCTGATAGCATAAACTAGATTGACTGGAGGGGAAAGGATTAAAACCTAGGAATAGGGTGATTTCTAGATTTTTTAAGATTTATTTTATTTATTCCCCTACCCACTTGCCGCTTTTGCTCACCGCCTGCTTTCTGTCCATTTGCTGCATGTTCTTCTGGTCTGCTTGTCTTTTCTTCTCATCATCTCTTTAGGAGGCTCCAGGGACCGATCCTAGGACCTTCCAATGTGGGAGAGAGGCACTCAATTGTTTTAACTACCTCTGCTCCCTGATTTATTGTGTCTCTCATTGTCCTTCCTTTGTCTTTTTTTTTTTTGCTACGTCATCTTGTTGCATCATCTTGCAGCGCGAGCCAGCTCACCACAGCACGGGCCAGCTTGCCTTCACCAGGAGGCCCCAGAAACTGAACCCAGGACCCCCCGTATGGTAGATGGGAGCCTAATTGCTTGAGCCACATCTTCTTCCCAATTTCTAGATATTTTTATCTGATTTTCAGGTATCTAGGAAAGAACGTGGTTTTTAAAGTAAAAAGAATTTCTATGAAAGAAATAAACTGAAGCACTGATTTTTCCCCTCATTTTTTAGGACTCCTTGGAAGAGTCTGAAGAAGGCATTGATGACTTAGTGTCCTCCCGGTTTTCTGCAAACACTCACAGTCTAGCAAGTGGCTTGTCAACCGTAAGCAGTTCTCTAGCACATGCTGCAAGTTCCTTCTTTCTGTTGTTGATTTTCTGTGCATTTCTAAAAAAAAAAAAAAGGTATGAATATGGTTGGAAAAAATGTGTGGCAATGAATTCAAAATTGTTACCAAGCTCCTGCTTGCCCTTTGCCCGCAGATTACTTTTCTGTTTCCCTTTGTGTGGGCTTTTCCTAAGACTCATGATCCCTTCCCTCTCCCACCACAGCCCTTGCCCAGGGTTTAAAATCTCTGTATTCCCTAGTTCAGATTCTTGTCACCTCAAGCCTATAAACTATTTCAATTATTTGCTGACGAATTTCCCTGCCACCAATCCCTCAACTCCTCCGCCATCCTCTATACTGCTGTGGCTCATTTTCCTAAAACACATATCCAATCAGGTTTCTCTCCCACTCAAAAACCGTCCATAGCTTCTCACTGCGTAAAGAATAATCTGTACTCTTTAGGTTAACATTTAAGGGCTTCCTTGAGAAGAAGGCTTTAGGAGCCCCTGTGTCTTTGCTCTCATCTGTGTGTCTGTAAATCTTTTTCTTTGCTTCTCTGATTTCTGTCACTCTAATACCCTCTTTCTTTTGACCTCTGGGCAACTTCCTTAAAGAATTCTCAAGCAGGCTCTGACAGGAAGTGGACCTACCTAAATGTGCCTGATGCTGACTCAGACACTGTGAGTTTTCAAGCTTTCCTTTCTTTTCTTTCCAAACATGTTTCATGACTTTCATGATTTGGGAAATAAGATTAAGTGGCAATTCTTCCAGCCTTGTCTTTTTCTGACTCATATACAATTAGCCAGAGGTTCTCTTTTAAAAGATTAATGAGATTATCAGAATCTGGGTACCATAGTCCAAAGAGAGAACATTCATTAAACATGAGAATCTGTGCAGTCAGGAAGACACAATGGTCTAAATGATTTACCAATAGAAGACAACTTTGGATTAAGCATCTCTGCTTTTTATATCACAGCTTTGGCTTGGATAAGAGTGTAAAGTTTGGTTAGTAACAAAACTGCCATGATTACCTTAACTTTTTTCAAGATTCAGCATTTGTGGATTCCTAAATGTCTTCCTGACAATAGGGACCCCCTGGTTACAGAGGACCAACCCTCTTTGGAGATGTGGCTACAGAGGGATGAAGTGTAGACACAAGTCAGTAAGACAAGGAGATGTGAGGTATGATAGGGAGGATATCAGGTGAGGAAGATGGAGATCTTTAAGTATTGGAACTACCAACAATTTCTAGGAGCCAGGGTTTTTTCTTATGTTACATGAAAGGGTTGAACCTTTTTTCTTGAAGCCCTTGATATTCAAAGCATGGTCCATGACCTAGCAACATTACATCACCTGGGACAGACTGCAAGCCTTTCTCGGTTCACAATGCCCTAGTGTCTCCGTAATTTTTTCACAGCACTCCTAGGCCAAAGGTAATGCCTGAATAGTCCATTTATTAAGTAGTTAGTTTCGAACAATTTAATAAGCACTTATATCCTAACAACTTAGTAGCCATTTGAACAAAATAATGCACGTAAAATGAAAGAAAAGTAATATTTTATTCCATTCCTAAATAACCCTTGTTACTTACAAATAGGATGTTGTGCACCTGTTGGGCCCTGCACAACTTCTCAAACCTTGGAATCTGATTGGACACCACCACACTCGTTTTCTATTCCACATGGACTTTTGTGCAGTACTTGCTTTTCCTTACCCAGCTTCACATTTCATAGGACTTCATTGAAAAGAAGTGCAGTTTGATATTGACACTGTGAATTATTAGCAAGTAGTTTGCATGGTGTCTAATAGGTATTGCTGTGATTCCCTTGGCAATTTAAAATATCCTATAATACCCCTGTGAGTTCACTGTGGTACCCTAGGGTGCCTTGGCTCAGGGAACGGTGGAAACTGTGAAACTGGGCATTTGTTAGATACTCAGAATCTCACCCTGTACTCCAGACTAACTAAACCAGGATCTTCATTTTGACAAAATCCCAAGTGATTAGTATGCAGTTAAAGGTTAACAGGCTCTTCTCAGCACCACCTCCTCACATGAACAGTCTGTTGCTTTGCTTTAGGAACAGGACAAATAGGTCACTCATTGGCTCTCTTTAAGCTGAATCTTTATTCCAAATAATTATGGAATCCTTGATTTACCCTTGGTTTAGGCTTAGAAGAGATACTAGTCACATCATCCACATCCTGCTCTTTCATGACGCTTTACTCTGACTAATTGGAGGAAGTTTTTGGAAAAAAAAAGAAAAGAAAAAGTGGAAAGTCTAAGCTCCCTTTATATTCACCATAGTCCTTACCTCCCCCCCTCAACAGTGGTTTACAAAACAGAGGTTTTGAAACTACTGGGCCATTCTTGAGTGCCATACAGGTGGTCTTTTGTGGCTGTCATGTTGCTAAGATACTGAGTTCATTTCTGGAACTAGAGGATAATTTTGTTACATCTAATTTAAACTGTTTCCTATCATTAGTGTCTCATCAAAACCTTCATTCCTCCTTGTAGATGGGGACTGTTTTTTTTATTAAAAAAAAACAACAACACAAAACTTTATTTTATTTATTCGTTGGTGTTACTTTATTGTTTAGCATTGTATTTTGTGGGTTGCTACTTTACTGAGGTCTACAAAGCCGTGGTCTTGGATTACCCATGTGGCCCTCTTGGCTTCTCAACTATGGAATCGAAGCACCTGTGGGTATATGACACTCTCCTGGCATGCCCTGATTAAAGCTGCAACTATGGCTCCCCTGAAACGGATGGGATACTCTCTGCAGGGCTCAGGGAGAGGGATGTGTGGTTTCTGCTAGCATAGAATATGAGATGAGCTTTACTTTGTCCTGATCCATGCATTCTAGACCTTGAGTCTACCAGTGAAAACAAAAAACTGCAGGGATAGGGACAGAGGGTAGGACAGGAAATGCCTCAGAAACCCTGGGCTCATTAGATATGAATAAACAAAGAATATTCATTAACCCAAAAAGGCAATGCTTCCCCTCTCAACAAGTTTCCTGCTTCCTTACTAATGGCCCTAGATCTGTGGTCTTTTCTCAGGCATGGATTTTTATATAACACTGGCAAAAAAACAGTACTGACTTCTGCTTTCTTCCTTCATCGTAGACTGCTCTGCTCATTTTTAAAAATAAGGATTGTAATAGAATGAAGGGGAATGGGTTCTGTGAAGAGATCATTAGAACAAAACTATGGGCCTCTTTTCATCTTATTTATTCCAGACCAGCCTTAACAGCATGATGAGTGTTTACAGTGAAACAGGAGACTATGGCAATGTGAAGGTCAGTGGTGAAATCCTTCTCCATATCAGCTATTGCTACAAAACTGGAGGGCTCTACATTTTTGTGAAGAACTGCAGAAATTTGGCCATAGGAGATGAAAAGAAACAGAGGACAGATGCGTAAGCACACAGCTTGCTCCTTGGACTTTTTCAGTCACTGCATTCTTTTTTGTCTGTGTGTGTGTGTGTGTTTCTTTTGCAAAAGAGCCTTCTCAGCAGGTTCATGGTCACACTCCTCTAGTGACACTTCTAAATACTCACTGAAGTGCATGCGTAATTGTTGTGTCTGTGGTTACCTGATATTTAAAAAACTATTACTCAACATGATTCAGGACTGACTTGTTTGCAGTTTACACAGAGGCATCTCTTTGAGGTAGAAGGCTGACGTCTTGACACATCTCAGAATATACAAGAATATCCTGTTAGACTCACAGGACTCCACATACAGTTGTAATCAGGAAAGGAAAAAGGTGCATGGGGTGAAGTCCTGAAGAAACTGGGTGCAAGTTTCTAGGAGTCCTCTCCAATGGAGTCATACAGGATGCCCTTAATTCCTCCAGCAGTGAATTGTAACAATATATGTGGAGAATCGTCTATGAGGAAAGCTCATTAGAGACTCAGCACCCAGGGATTTTATTTAGGGCTGGTTACATAGGCAGCCTCTCCCTAGCATGTACCAAAGCTAAGTTCCAGTCTCCCATAAGGAAAGCAGGTGTTCATCATAAGCCCTATTGTTTGTAAAATACATATATGTATATATTTTACATATGTAATACATATAGATTGTATTTTAGATCACTGTAACACTTTTATAAGTTCAGGGGATGATGGAACCCTCCCAAAATCCAAGTTCCCAGATGCCAGCCAAGGGCCAACCTTTTAAGCAGGACTTTTAAAGGATAGTAGTCTCAGGCCTACTATGTTAACTCTTCTCTGCACAATAGATGACCCAGTACCAATCAACTCAGTGAAGCTGGTTCCAAGTGTCCTAAGACAGGCAGATAAATGGATTCTAGATTCTGAGTATAGGTTGGGCAACCTGTTTCCCTCTCAAATTTTAAGAGGGCTTCAGTACCAATACAAACATTTAGACTATCATGGAAATAGGTCATCTAAAGCCTTGGCAGATGTGCTTCAAGATTCTGGTAGTATCTTGTACATTTCTGCATCTACAAGGATGCCTGCCCTCTGCTCCAAGAGGCTACTGGGACAGTTCAACACAGACTTTGGGATAGAATTACTATTTGAGAGGCCAGGTTGTTATTTTCTATTTATTCTTTTTCACTATTGTCCTTCATTTGTCCATTGTCATTTACCCTACTCTCTGACATCAGAAGCAGGACTAGGAGTGGAGAGGATCATAACTCCCCCAAATTTTGTGAAACCATTGATGACAATAAATTACATTTATTGAATATGTGTAATATGTCAGTTCTTTTCATGTATCAACTAACTTGATCCTCACAACCCCATGAGTTAGATACTATTATGATCCCAATTATCCAAATGAGGACACTGAGGCACAGCGAAGTTGTTAAGTTCTTGAGGTCACCAAAACCAGTGAGTCACAGAGTGATTCAAACCTGTTGGCTTGACTCCATACTCTTTCCAATTATGCTTTACTGCTTCTCTCTAATGGAAGGCCAGAGTTATATTTTAAAGTGCCTTTATACAGACTATATTCTTTTTGGCTCTGTGTCTCATGTTCACTGGCTCATTGCCTTTACCTCTTTAAATCACTGAAATCTCCTAGCATTTCTTTCAAAGAAGATGTTTTCCATTGATCGGTTTCATCTTTTTGTCTTTTACAGTTATGTCAAGTCCTATCTTCTTCCTGACAAGTCCCGAAACAATAAACGCAAGACCAGAATCAGAACAGGTACCAATCCAGAATTCAACGAAACACTAAAGGTAAACCAATACTCTCTCATAGTAACCCATGCCAAGCATGTGATAGTGTTCAAAAGCACATTGTTTTAAAAATAACTACTGATAATCTTTTATTTGTATGTCAAGGCATGTCTATGTTTTATAAAACTGTAGACTTTGAATAAATTATTCCAATGCCCTTGGCTTTCCTAACAGTGTTTGGAAAGGAAAATATGCAAAGTCATAGTTACTCTTTATTCTTTTCTTCTGCTGCTGAAGTTGTACCTTAAGTAGAGAAGAAAATTATATCCTGGCTGATATATCTTGTCAATAAGTATATCTTGCCCTTGGGGAAACTGCTTTTTCTATGCCCTTTAAAGAAGTCCATCACAGTTTTGACACTAATGTAGTGGGTCACCTTCGACACATTTACTGTCCTACTAACACAGCATGGATCTTGCTATTTCTTGTTAGGCCTTCAGAATACAGCCAAATTTAGGTGTGTGGCTAATAGTGTATAATTGAATAATGGAGATGCAGGGTTAAATTTGAGAAATCTCAGAGAGATAAAATATGCATTACTTTTCCCAACAGGCTTCCATGTAACCACACTTTCTCTTGCCCAGAACCAAATTAGCCTGATAGAAAAAATCCGGGAAAACTGGCATGTAGAAGTTATTGCCAATCCTAGGGAAATTTATGGACCTTGTTCCCAGAATTAATGGTGTCAGAGTCCACCATAGTAGGAAGTTGGTGAGGGCAGAGACCCATGAGCCTACATGTGTAAGTGGGGCTATGTGTGGAAGTAGGAACCAATGTGAAAACAGATAGAACTGACAATGAACAAATATAGGTAGACAGTAAAACAGGGGAGCAACGATGATTCCAAGCAGAAAAAATAAACTCAGTGACAGGGCAAATACAAGAAGCAGAGAGCCAAGGTTAATCATGCCATAAACAGTGGAGACAAATGTAGACACAAATCCAAGCTTAGGAATCAGTTGGCATGAAGTACATTCCAAATGGTGATTGCACAGAATAAGCAGGTTTGAGGGTGTGCAGGCATGTGGTCCTGGATAATATTCTCCTGAAAAGGAAAGCGCTACTACAGCTCTTTTTGTTCAACTTACATATCCATCTTTCCACCTCTGCACTTAAAGCTGTGCTTTATGAAGATGGGTATTTGCAAAGTTCTCACTGTCAATACTTTTCTGGATTTTGTGGTTCTCACTATGAAAATGGGAGGAGAGGGAGCAGATGCTAGAGGTGAGGGGACAGGAGTGCTGGGGTAATAGAAGGATGCCTGTGTCCCAGAGAGGCAGGGAAGAAAAGAGGAAGCAAATGGGGAGAGAGTGGAAAAAAGAAAATGGGTTATTTGCTTGATGATTAGATGGATGTAGAGAAGCAAGTTAAGGAGCTAAATTGAGGAGCAAGCTTCCATCACCTCTAGAAAGATACATAAGACATGAATGCCTCTTTTTCCCAAGGCATTGTAAGGAGGCTAAAGTTTCCTTGGGGAAAAAAAAACTACATCTAAATTTCCCCCAACAAGTTTGGTTAATAAATTGTTTTCTCCATACTATGCAATTATTTTAACTGTTGTAGAAGACAAGGGAAAAAGTTTACAATATATTTAGTTATAAACCAGATGATTAAGCTATATATTGTAAATCCCATTTTTAAAATACCTTGTGTGCACAGTAAAAATGGGAAATGTATTTTTAAAATAAGACAGAGAAATTGGAGAATTGGTAGGTTAAACCTTGAGCTTCTAAAATAGATGTGGAAAACATAACAAGACAAGTGAAAAACAGGAGAAAACGAAAAGACAGCATGCTTCATCATCTAACACCTTTTATACAGTAACTGCAGTTATCACTCCCTGCCCCTCCCAAAAGTGAATTTATGTATCTTTTGGTGCTAGGGCTCGCAAAAAAATGAGTTATTGGAATAGATCCTCAGTAGTAGAGGAAACAAAGTCTTCTTAGTGTATGTATTGTTCATATTATTGATGAATATCATCTGAAAGATGGTGGAAGTAAATTCCAACCTGCCCTGCAATTACACAGAGCCCAGTTGTGCAGTGTGATGTTGTAAATCTCATTCTGCAGTATACCATCAGCCATACCCAGCTGGAAACGAGAACGCTGCAGCTCTCAGTTTGGCATTATGATCGATTTGGACGGAACAGTTTCCTCGGAGAGGTGGAGATTCCTTTTGACTCATGGAACTTTGAAAATCCAAATGACGAATGGTTTGTGCTTCAGCCCAAGGTAGGAAATCCTTCTGGATTAGTCAAATAGTTATGCAATGGGACAAATTATGAGCTAACTTGATGTCACAGGCCTTAATGCAAATTACTTATTTCCCTAGGCTTGGTCCCCACAGGACTGCTGTGAGGTTCCAATAAGCATTCTATGGGAGGCTCCCAGCTCTGTATCAGGCATACTGTAACCTCTCAGTCAATGCTAACCATCACTTCTGTTACTTAGGAGTCCTTGTGTTGCAAGTGACAGAAATCCCAGCCCATATTGCTTAAGCAATAAAGGGAATATGGGAATTCCTTATACTTTTTGTGTAACATTTATGTAATCTAAAGCTACACTAAAATTATTTTAAAAATTAATTTAAAAAATGGAAACAAGAAAGTTATAATCATTCCACCAAAACAAAAATTTAAGTGGAGGTGAAATTTTATATTTTCTCACTTCCATTGCTTTATGAGTTAACCGTTTAATGCAATAATAATGATTATCAGGCACTGTGTGTTTATAACATGTAAAAGACATTGGATAAAAACAAGAATGCAAGGGAAGAAAGGGAAGATTTGGAAATATGCTGTTATAGTGTCCTTATGCACACATGAAGTGATTGAACATATTTAAGGATAGAATGAGATGATTACAGAAAAAGAAATAAAGGGAAACTGTTGGCCCCTGGTGACCAGTCATGGCTTGATTGAGAGGCACAAATCATGTCAAGGCCCTGGTGTCTCTTGGTCTCTCTTCTCTTGTGTGTGGGCCTCTTTTTCAGGACCCACACAGTGTTGGCCTCCCTAACTAGTTCCTGGAGTGCTCCTCTTGGACACTAATGGTCACAGCAGCCGTGACCCTCTATCCAGGGGAGGTGAGTGTTCCTTCTTCAACAATAGTTAAATCAAAGCCCTGGGCCTGGCTATCCCAATTTCAGTTGGGTTACTTTCCCACCCTGATCTAGAATATGGCCAGTGGACTGAGATACATTGCTTGGCTTAAGATGATAAGAATACATCCTGGTCTTGAAGGTGGTTTGCTCTATAGGAAATACAGGTACCATAGTACTAAAGGAATGGCGAGTGGATGCTGGGCAGCAAAATAAAACATGTCCCCCATATTAGCAGCAGCAGCAGCACCGTTGTTACCTCATTTAATGATTACAACAACTCTAAGAGGCAAGTATTATTATCCCCATTTTATAGATGAGGAGACTGAAACTCAGAGAAGTTTAATGTAACTTGCTTGTGTGGTGTTGTTACTGTTGACTTGCAACTTGGTGTAAATAACTCATGGAAAATATTTATAGAGGTATATTTGGGTCATGGGTAAAATTGACAACAAAATGCAATAAAAATTCATAAATAATACAACACAAGCCCATGACCAACATAAATGCAACAGATATGGGAAGTACAATATTAACAAAAAAATCTATTTCCCTGACAGAAAATATGGGAAATATTTGTTCATCATAAATCTCTTGGAATGAAAGTAAAAGTCTTATCATAAAGGATAGGATTACTATAATTTAGCAGTCTCCTATCAATTGCTTCCTTTTGTGTATAAAGAATGAGCATCATAGCAGCATACTTAGAAAATGCCCAAAGCATCATATCATACATACCATGCATGACACAAATGAAGGACATATAGCATGTATCTTAGTACATAAAACTAATTTATCATGAAGTTAACATTGAAGTACCTAGGGGCTACTTGGAAACCAGTTTGGGGGAAAAAGCACATGTTCCCATCTAGCTTCCTAGAAATGCTTGAGGGCTTATGTTGGGATGATATCTAAGCTCTCCCCATCCTTTCCCAGGCTAAAAACTTTCCAAGGTAATCATCACCATGTTGCCATTGGGTACTTCACTTTCTATCATGAGGGAGAAATATCTCTGGGTCTCTCTGAGTGCACTGAAGGTAGACATGTTCTGACTATGTTCAGTGTCTGTGAAGGATACTATCTGTGCTCTGCCAGATCCCATCAGATTCCTTTAATCTTGTCTATTAGGAGCTTTGCCTACAACAACCTCCTCCTGAGACCCTTTGGAGGCCTGCCCCCAGGCTACTGTAGCTTTTTTGCCCACACAGGCAGAGATCCAGAAGTTCCTGGGAATTTAGGTACCTTATCGTTACAAGACAACTCTTAGTCAACAGTTGATAGGTAGGTGAGTTTGAAAGTCCAATTCCCTTGCCAAGAGTAGGACAAACTCTCAGGAGTTACTTAGACTCCAGAGCTCCCCAGCAGAATCAGGCTGAAAATTCCCTCCATGGAACTTTGCCTGAGTTCACATATTGCTTGGCTTCCTCCTTATCCTGCTTCCCCCACCTCCCTCACTGGTCTTTCCTGGGAACACTTCCTTAATAAGTCACTTGCCTGGGATTTCTGTCCTCTGAGTCTAGTTCTGGGGAACCCAACATAAGGTAGTAATTCTAATTCCCATCATCTTCCTCTGCCAAGCTTCCTTTGACACATATGGGTGCCAAGGCTGCAGCTTCACACTTGCCTAGACACTGTGCCTTCCAACAGCAGGGAGGACAGATGCAAGGACATGCTCTGTAAGCTGCTTCCCATCTCATCAAGCTGAGCAGGACTCTGTGTGGCTGATTACCAGCCAGCTGTGTAAAGTGTCAATTCATTCTCAGTCTCCCATCCCAGTCTTTTCAATGCAAACGTCACTTTATTGGCTGCTACTGGAGTACAAGCAGCCCTGGAGACTGTTTCTAATAGATGATCCAGCTGAGGAAGTGAAGTGTGAGCTATAGGGACTGAATTCCCTAGTAAAGGGAAATCAGAATTAATAACGCTTAAACATTCAGAAACCTTCTGACATCCCTTTGCAGTGGGAATGCCAGAAAGACATAGTGCCTCATTGACTCTGCATTAGAGAGGGTCCCTGGATATCTATCTTTGTTTTTGCTAGGTCTTACAAGCCAGGGAAGAGGCTGGTGCAGACAAAGAAAGAACTTGAGATGCCAAATATACTGTAAAGTAGTTTCACAGTACAACTTTCATTTTAGTGCATGACGTGAGATTATTAGCGATACCGCATTATCCTTATGAAAGGCATGTTAGGTAGTTAGACAAGGATTTGTCCACATGAACTGTCTTTCATGCTTTCCCAAATGATGCCATTATTAAAAAAAAAAAAAAGGACCTTTGCAAAAGCAAGCTTTAAGTGGATTCCTAACGAAGCCTTCTTTTATTCTGCCTCCAGGCAGAGAGTCATTGTAAGCTCCTATAGAATTAGTACCTCGCTAAAAGGCTCTCTTTTGATTTGGCAGTTTTGGCAGGCTTTAGTCTAATTGATTATGTCTCCTTAGACCTGTAACTGCACAGGAGCTCTGTTTCTCTCTCAGGTGGAAAGTGGATCTCTCTCTATTCAGAATGCAGAAGACAGTATTTGCCATCGGATTATGCCACACCCCTGCTCAGAGACTCTGAGTGGCTACCTACTGCTTTGTGGATATGGTTTGAATAAACCCTAGCTTTCAGCCTGGCTCTCAGAGGCCCCCTGAGATGGAGAGCCTTCTGTCGCAGATGATGCCAGTGTTCTGCCCTTACCTCCATTTGCATGCACACATTGGCTCCCCACGGCTTTCATTTCAAGAATGTTATTAAAATGGAGTCATACAGTATGTGAGCGTTGAGGCTTGCTTTTTTTACTTGAGTTCCCCCAAGATTCATTCCAGTTGTTTGTACCAATAGTTCATTCCTTGTTAGTTGCTGAGTAGTATTGCATGAGATGGATGTGCCAAGGCTTGTTTAATCATTCACCCCTTGAAGACATCTGGGTTGTTTCCAGTTTTTGCCTATTACAAATAAAGTTTCTATGAACATTTGCAGACTGGTTTTTGGGGTGGATGTAATGTTCCATTCTCGGGAATAAATGCCCAAGAGTGTGATTGGTGGGTTATATGGTAAGCTGCATATTTAGTTTTAAAAGAAACTGCCAAACTGTTTTCCAGAGTGGCTGCACCATTTTGCATTCCCACCAGCAGTGTTTGAGTGAACCAGTTCCTCCACAGTGAATTTTGACAATGTGAATTGCCCATATTGATTTAAATAATGAATGGCTGGCAGCCCAGTGTGACTCAAGCGTGACTGCCTACTGTTCTCTTCTTGCTCATTTAGGAAAGTCTTAAAGACAGATGGAGAGAAGTAGCTTCTGGAGCTATTTTCAGTATCACCTTCATTCCTGCCCCATATGTGTATTTATGTATGTGTATATTCAGTAATAGGCCAGTGCTCAATGCATCACAGGCACTCAATATCACTCACTGAATATGTGTTATACATATCCACTCAAATTCCTTTTATTTTTATGTATGTGCACATACTTTAATGTATGTGCAAATACCTTCATGGAGTTTCCAAGCCCCTCTTTTCTCATATCTAAGACCTCTCTTAAAATAATAAGAGCTAACATAGTTGAGTGGGAGGAGATTGTCACCCTAAAGCCACCAAGTAAAAGCTGTACATTGAAACATGGGCTGCAAAGATATAAAAAGGCCAGGCATTCTTACTCTTCTCTTCACCTGTCTCCCCTTGGTCAGGCGGAGTTTGCTCCCGACATCGGCTTTCAGTACAAAGGAGAGCTGACAGTTGTTTTATGCTACATTCCCCCAGAGGAGAACTTGATGCTTCCACCGGGGCAACTTCAAGGTAGAGTGAAAATCGGTAACTTTGATTAAAGACATGCTGTTGCGAGAAGTATGGGAATGGGGATCAGTGATTTGTTGAATTACTTCACTTTTTCATTACACAGATGAAACATAAAGGGTGAAGTTTCACTAGTTTTGAGGGAAAGTTGAGAAGTATACATTGTATATGGGGAAAAGTATGGGATTCTTGCAAGGAAAAGGGAAAGTTTATCCTTTAGAAATCAGCATTGATGATAAGATTTGTTTCCTGGCAGTCCCAGAGATGTAGGGTTTTCCCCTAGGGCAGGGAGAGGGGTCTGGTTTTGGGGAGGGAGGTCTAGGGGGCTGCTGTATGGATTTAGAACATTCACAGCTACTCCGAGTTTTGAAGAAATTGACCCAGCACATAGAATGCAAAGGAAAAATCCAGATAGAGTCAACTTGTAAACCCCTTTTGCCCTTCTTCCATCAACTGCTACAGGCGGCCTTCTCTACCTTTCCAGTCACTGTCACCCTTTCCAGTGGACCTTCGACAAATAACTTACTATTTACAGGCCTCAATTTCCTCACCTTGTAGGGATGTTGTAAGGATTAAATCATTTCAACCATGTAAAGCACTTAAAACAGTGCTAAATAAAGGTGGTGGTGGTTGTTCGTGTTAGGCATATTTCATTGGAATAAAAATGTGAAGTAGGAAAGAGTTTCCTCTCTCCCAAAAGTGTAATTGTGTCTGGGCTGTAGTCTCTAGAGATGACACTGAAGTTGACAATTTACAGAGCTAGAAGGGCATTATAGTATTTTCTCTTCTGGAGATTTGATGCTTGTGAATAGCTTTCAAAAGCCATTTCTTACTAAGAGCAGGAATGTGGCCCATATAGCTCTCAGGGTCATTTCCGTTCTTCCCATTATATACCCTTGAAAGAGTATTCAGAGTTTAAAATTTATTTATTCTTTTTTTTCTTAATAAACATGTCTGATAAGGCCTATCTTGAAGGAATATGATGGGATTAACAGACATTTCAATGAATTCATGCAAAAAAATACAATTATGATAAGGCCCAGATCAGTTAGCAACTGAAATAAATCTTTGCAGATTTTCTTTAAAAGTTTTGAAATGAATCCATGATCTCTCCCTCTCTCCTCCTCTTTCACCTCTTCTTCCTACTCCTTCTCCTCTACCTCCTCCTCTTCTTCTCCCCTCCCCTCCCTCCCTTCCCTTCCCCTCTCCTACTCTCCTCTCTCTTTGGTGACTGATGCAGAAAAGAAGACCTTTAAAAAAGGAAAGAAGAAGGAGTCACCTATAATCTCTGGAGGAGTACTAGAAGTGCTCATCAAAGAGGCAAAGAATTTGACAGCAGTGAAGTCAGGAGGCACTTCTGATAGCTTTGTGAAGGGGTAATTTTTTTTATCTCATTTTAGATGTTAATGGGAGATGAAAGCATCTGTGATCCACAAGACAATGATGGCTGTGAGGCTTCTATGTTCTGCTTATTGGACATGTGTTAGGAAAAAATCTATCCTTGAACCTTGGCTCTTATATTTAAAACAATACAAGTGTAGGGGAACTACTTATTCCAGCTTTGGCCCTGTTTCCAGCATATTTCAGGGGTGTCTGCCATTCTCACCCTTCAGACTGGGCAAATTTCCTAAAAGATAGTATTTCTTCTCTTGAAGGGATAAAAAGTATACTTTTCTACATATATTTTCATTGTGCTTTGTTGTCATTTTCACTGGCAATATGCAACAACAACAACAAAATTGGATCCTCGGTGTTTTACCCTCTTGAGGGAAATTGTAGAATGTGAAGAGATCCATTGGAGAGTGCTTTGGGGGAGATCTGGGACCACTTTCTGGGCATTTGTGTCCACTGTGTGGAGTATAGGGCAGCTTCTTGTGGGAATGCAACTCTTTAAATGGCCACTCTTGCCTATTCTAGCCAATCCAAATAGGAAACCCCTCTTGATTTCTGACTATTTGAGGTTTTTCTCCTGGAATTAGAGGAACTTGGACAAAAGGGATATTTTACATCATTCAAACACACAAATGCACATGTTCTGAGCACCTGCTGCCATGCCAAGTACTGCAGTTTCACAAATAATTAAGACATGGCACCTGCCTTCAAGAAGCACATGAGGTAAAAGAAATTCCTGTGATGCCAGGCCATGAGGTTAATTCTTTGTGTCAAGTGACAGGAGTGCTCCTGTCCTCAAGCCCACTTAGAAATGTGCATTTTCTCTATAAGTAAATGAATCAAGCCTTTGCCCTCACATGTTCTAACTTTGTTAGTGCAGATGAGGAGGAGAAGCACACGTCTGAGGCTTCCCCACTGGTGAGTGTGTGTGCCCAAATCCTGGTCTGTCTGTCCTTCACTTCTTCTCTCAGCAGGTTTAAGCACAGAGGAAATGCTGTCTGTGGATCCTGCCCTTGCAATCTGCCTCCCCAGACCCACATTCAGTTCAGGCCTCTGCTCACTGTCTGGTGGGATGAGGGGGTGGCCCCCTAACCTAAAGCCTCATTGTTGCCTTGCAGGGTTGACTTATTTTCTGAAACAGTTTTCACTTCATGATGTTGAAAATTCTTGAAGCAGAAATAATATAGGACAGAACCTTTATTCTATAAAGAAAAAAAAGAGCCAGTGACTTTGTAATAAATTCTCTCCCCAGCTATACTTAAACATTGAGCTGATTTTAAAGGGACCTGAAATATATATATTTTAAAACAGAAAGAGTGCAAAAGAACAAGAATAAAACCTGTAAAGTTAAAATACTGCAAAATATATCAGTTAAGATTAGATTTGTTGGTGAACCAAAATAACAGTGACTTAAACTAGACAAAAGTTGTATTATTTTTTCTCTTGCATGTAAACAAAGACTGAAGGTAAGGTATCCTGAGCAGGTATGGAGGCATCATGATTTTCAGGGACCCAGGTTTCTTCTATGTTGTTATGCACAGGTCAAGATAACTGCTCGAGTTTCAGTTATCCCATCCAAATTCCAGCTGGCAAGATATATTTCAGAAGAGGCATACAGAACTGCTTCTTATATCCTATTGGTCAAACTTAGTCATAAGTCTATACTAGCTGCAAGGGAGACTGGGAAATATAGTCTTTATTCTGGGCAGCCTTTTGCCCAGCTGAAATGCAGGAACTTTTATTAGAGAAGAATAAGGGGAGGATGGATATTGGGAAATGACAAGCAGTCTTTTCCTGTTACATGAAGTAAAATCTCAAATACCCTAACATGTCCTCTTTATTGTAAGAAAATTTCTTTTGAGGGTTTTTTATTTCATTTTTATTTTATATACTAATTCCAAGTGCACATCTCTCTCCTCCCCTAAAGTATGTTCCCTAAAAGGAGAGCAAAGTCATATTCATCATGTACTACCTAGGGTCTAGTACAGAGCCTTGACAATAGTAGAGAAGGCTTAGGAACAGGTGCTTTATTTGAGAAAAGATCCCAGAAAATGCCAATGAGAAAGTGGAGAAAATGAGACTGGGAAGGGAGGAAAGCTGATAAAATTTACGTTAATTAGCAGGTTACCTCTGTGGGCAACTGGAGTGTCATCCCACTAGGGAACCAAAGGTGTAACTGTGGAAACACCTTAGAATCATCCCTCAGTGGGATAGGGAAGCTGGAGGAGTCATTCACTGTTTCCCCAAACTCATTGGTTGAGGGTTATTCCTAGGGACCTTAAATTACCAGTAATTCCGGGCTGCCCTGCACAGCCCCAGAGAAAGTTCTGAAGTGGAGAAGCTGAGAGACACAGGCACTTAAGGTGGGGAGCTGTTATCATGCCAGGAACAGAACTTGCATCCTGGCTGCAAGTCAACTCAAAGCTGGGCCTAGAGGATTTGATGTTGGGCATTCTATAGCATCTTCCAGAAAAGGTATTTTCATTTCAAGATGGGGGAAAGGACCAAAATGGGATTAGAAAGGAGAGCAAAGCCATTTTACTATTGCCTCACTTAAGATAAATAATAAACGAGTCCACTAAATAAATCCAGATTTAAGCACATAAGAACCTGGGAAAGGAAATAAAATATCCTTATCACACTTGAACACACACATCAGGGATTGTGAGAAACTCAAATGACTACTCAAGGATGTCATTTACTACCTGTTGTCTCACTGACGGTTTGATTGTTTTTTTCTCCTGCAGCTACCTGCTCCCTGATGATAGCAAAGCCACCAAACACAAAACTCTGGTAATAAGGAAGAGTGTCAACCCTCAGTGGAATCACACTTTCAAGTTCAGTGGCCTGCATCCCCAGGATATAAAGAATGTTTGCCTAGAACTTACCATCTGGGACAAGGAGGCCTTTTCCAGCAACATCTTTTTGGGAGGAGTTCGTTTGAATTCTGGAAGTGGTGAGGCACTTGGAGGGGACCCTAATATGGTCTGTGACTAGGCATAGGACAGGGGTGTAGTTCCTGGAGGTGTGATATCAGATATAGTTTCACTTGTAGTTGACTCCTGAAATTACCACATTTTCTGCATTTTTTTATGTAAGGGTCTGTTCATTATTAAAATGCACATATCACTACTGTAATCTTGTATCTTTAGGCTAGAAGTTTAGGATGTATAATGTTTATACATAGTCTTTTCACAGAACACAATTTACACTTTAGTCTAAGTGAATTTCAAGTACTTTCTTGGTTCTTCAGGTTTTGCTAGGAAAACAATCTCCAGGATAGCACAAGCTTCTGATAAGGGAGGGAGAGAGGGACTTCCAAGACTAACTTCACTTCATCCTCTTCTCCATTTTGCCCAGAACTTATAGTCATTACTCATACTGGTTGAATTGAAAGGAAATCAATTTTTTTCCTAAAACATGATGTTTAGTGTTGTTCGAACAGGCCATGGAAACACATCATTGATACTGTAAGACACAACTGGATCAGGGAGAATTGGTGGGGGGGGGGGGGAAACACCTTCAAAATAGAGAATTAGTAGAGCACATGCAGTCTCCCAAAAACTTATAGCCCATAGCTTATTCCATGGCTTAGGCCAAACATAGATGTTCTGCATGCATCATGGTCACCATTCCTGTACAGAATTATCCCACCCCTGTCTTGCTCTACTTATTCATAGAGTAAGTAGAGCTGAGAATAGTTAGGCCACTAAAATGACTTATACTTCCCAGAGAAGTGGCCTTGGTAGAAAGGGAGAACCTCAGAGCCCTGTTTGGTCTGTTCTGTCAAGTTAACTCAGTCCAAATGAACCAACTCTCTGCTAAACTACCAAAAGGGGAAGGGAATGGACTTCTACAGCCATCCTGACTTGTCTCACATCGTCTAAGCACAAGAGAGCCACTCAGACAGAGGAGGGTTTATTTCATTCTATCACCACTCACTAGATATGGGGGCAAAAACAAGCTAGTGAAGGTTAGAAGGCCTCTGGTTAGAAGGCCTTCACATCCTCTTCAGAGTTGATAGATGCCTTCCAGAAGATCACCTGTGAAGCATAATGCTTTCTTTTCCTTTCTTCAGGTGTGAGCCATGGGAAGAACGTGGATTGGATGGACTCTCAAGGGGAAGAGCAACACCTTTGGCAGAAGATGGCCAACAACCCTGGGACTCCTGTAGAGGGTGTACTCATGCTCCGTTCTAGCATGGGGAAGCGTAGGCTCTGAGGGAAACAAATCTCTGAGAATGAAGCTCCCAAAGACTACCTAGCTGATGTTTTCTACCTTCCCTGCCATTTCTCACATGGGAGTGTTGACACATGAGGGGAGAGATGTAAGGCCTTGCTGAGTGCCTAAAAAAGCATGTATCTCTATATGTCTATGAGCTAGGGCCTTCCTGATTGGACAGTAGAAAGTACACCACACTGTTCTGTCTACAAGAAAATTCTGCAATGATTTTTATATCATAAGGGAAATACCACAAGCTTACTTGAAACCAGAATTGAGTTTGGGGGCCTCAACCCTTTTGAGTTACTTTAGATTTCCGCAAGTGGTTTGGGGAAAGATGATGCCACTGGAACGCAGACCTTTTGGAGAATAAGAAGGGTTACTAGCCAACCCTGGGAATCCTCATAATTCAAAGAAGTTATGGTGGGGATGGGAGTGGGGAAGTGTGTGTAGTGCTGGTATTGTAACCACCTTGTGGATTGGTCAGAGAAGGCTTCAAATTGATCTGGCAGCATTTTCTATGGTGACTATATAATTTATCTCCTAAATCAGTCCACATTTGAGGTGAAGAGAGCTAAGTAATTGCCTCGAGACAACAGGTATAAAACCAGGATTGACCTGGGCAATTTTGGATGTAGGGTCAATCTAGCTATGACCTAGCTATTAGAGAAATCTGTTGTAAACATTTATTTTATGAAATATCCTAAGCTATTAACTTAAAGAGAATCAGAATTAACAGTAATCTATATATATTTTCACATTTTATTTATTGGTAAAACCAGTTTAATGGAAAGGGAGGTACTCTACCTGCTGTTTTACTTTTGTCCCTCTCCTGCAGTGTTATGGGAAAGTAATAGGCTCTTCCCTTCCTTTTCTCCTTCCATGTGTTTTTGCTATCTCCTTCTGTATTGGTTAGCTATTGCCATAATAATGTGAGTAACAAACCACCCAAACGGCAGTGATTGAAAATAACAATCCTGTATTCTCATGGTTCTGTGGGTGGCTGGGATGTCTCTGCTTCCTGCTGCAGGCCTGAGGAGCTGGGTCTGCTGCTCGTGTCTCATCCTCTATGGGCCAGAGGAATACCTAGAGCATGTTCTTCCTGTGCAGAGGTGCAAAATGATAAGCCCCACTGCCTGAGTACATTTTGAGCTCCTGCTTGTATCATGTATACTGATATCTCCTTGGCCAAAGGAAATCATATAACCAAGCCAAAAATCAAGGGACAGGACTACACTCTTCCCAGAACGAATTCATGACAAGAGTGAGGATGCAGGAAGGGATAAATAATTGAGATCAATAGTTCCCTCTGTCATATCTTCTTTCATCTGGAAGTCCAGGTGCTTGAAACACCAAACTTAGACACAAAGGTAGTTAAATCTGGAAGGGACCTCAGGCCTGGTTCCCCATTTTGAAGATTTAAAGCCTGAATCAGAGAGAGCTGAAATGGCTTGTCCCAGGTCATTTAGAAGCTGTGTCTTAACCTGGACTTAAATCCAGGGTGTAATTCCTAGGCTAGTGTTCTTTCTACTGTAGTCCTTGGCATGATCCTATGCTTATCAGAGTAGACAGGAGGAAAAAGGACCAAGGAAACTGGGGCACAGTTTGATTATTCAAGTATAAACATACCTGGCTCAGTCATCTTCTGGAGTCATATTCTAGCCCTTTACCTAATCTTTGCATTTGAATTTGCATAAAAGCCTTAAAAGGGAAGAAGTATTTTAGCAAAGAACAGTGATAAAAAAAAAAATCCATTAACATTGGGATCAGGGCCTTGGGCAGACTTGGAATTGATAATAAACAGCATTGCTGATTCTATGAAGGCTTCAAGTTATCTAATGGCTATTATATAAGTCATCATTGTATATATGATTATTTGGGCCAAGCATCGTGAATGTACTTTATGTGTGTGAAGGCCATGGTCTACATCACACATCATGAGGTAAGAACTACCTTTCCAGTCATCTTTGGCCAGCAGAATGCAAAACCCAGATTTAAAACATAGACCCGGAAGACAAGAGACCCAAGACTCTGCCATAATCCAGGTTTACAGCCTTGGATAGTTCATGAAACCGTGCTGGGTCCCTTTTTCTCATTACCATAGGATGAGTATCAGAGCCACTTCCCTCTCACAAAGAGGACCTGAGGCTAAAAGGATATTGGCCTTCAGATCAGCAATTAGACAAATTTTATTCCATTTTATTTTTAAAAATTTTTTAAAAGATACTTAGATTACATAAATGTAGAGGATTTCTATATATCCCCCTCCCTCCCCCTCCCACACTTTCCCACATTAACAGCATCCTCCATTAGTGCGGTATATTTGTTACAATTGATGAACACATATTGGAGCATTGCCACTAAGCGTGGATTATAGTTTACAAAATAGTTTAAACTGTCTCCCACGCAATTTTTTAAGTTATGACAATATTCATAATGGCCTGTATCTGTCATTGCAACGTCATTCAGGACAATTCCAAAGTCCTGAAAGTGACCCCATATTACACCTATTTTTCCCTCTCCCTCCCCTCAGAACCTCCAGAGGCCACTGCCTCCACATCAATGATAAAATTCTTCCATTTTCAATGCCTGTCAGGGACTGTGATGGCTGCTTCTTCACAGCTGAAGCAAAACCCAGTTTGGACCATTGAGTAACAGTCTCTTAAGAAACAAAGTGATGAGTGACATAATAAAGATATGGATAAAGAGTCCAGGAAACACAGAGATAATCACAATTCGTTCTGCCTGGGAAAGTCATGGGGATAAAATGACTTTGAAAAGCTAAATGATGATCAACTTCCAGGTGATATTACTAGGCAATGGTAGGATACCCAGAACCATTTTCAGGCATATTCTAGCTAGTCATTTAACATTTCTAGACTTCTTCTCCAATTTCAAAAACAGATTTAGAATATATTTAACATTATTTTTATTAAAAGAATAAGCAGTGCATTTTCAATATTATTCAAAAATAGGTCATTGGATTCTAGAAAATTGAATTAATATAGCTTAAAGAATATGGTCTATTTCCTTTTAAAACTCACACCCATGTCCCTGCACTGCCCATCTTAAAAAGTATAAGATCATCACTATTTCCCACATTGGAAAAATATATTGTCCTCAGACCTGATCAAAGGTCATTCTGTCTTCAATGACCTTTTTATGGGAGGTGAGTGCATAGTGATGGTGAAGTATGGAGACATCTTTAAAGTATATTGAATGAAGTGGATTTATTCACTAATAATGAATGTGGCAAAATAATAAATGACAAAACTTTATACCTTGAACTCAAAAAAAGCCTAAACTTTCATGTCTTCACCTTTGCCACATTTACACGAACTCTCTGTATCATAGTTTCATAAAATTCAACGTCTCACTAGGTATTTTCATGATGCAAATCCCACATATGCAAAAATCTATTAGAATCTGTTGGTGTTGCTCTCAGGAGTAAGGGGCAAATTGCTCTTAAGTTCATTCTATTTTAGTAGGTAGAGTGTAGTGGTACAAAGTACATATTAAAATACTGGTAATACATGTGAACGGCCTAAAATTCAAATAGGTCAAAATTGTGAGAAGTCAGTCTTCCTCTCCTTCCATATCATAATATATTGACTGCTTCATTAATTACATGGTTACAGGTATTACATTATACACCAAATTTATTTAACCATTCCTACAAATGCCACCTTAAATATGGTTATCTTAGCTATCTATGTTTGGTGGCATTTCTTCAAAAAATAAATGTTTTGAAATTAAAAATACTTCTTATCCCACAATTCTACTTCTGGGTATTAGCCCTACCCATATAGATGCACATGTGAGAAATGAGTACATCAGCAGGGGCTTTCTATAATATCACACGTCCTGGTTTTTCTGCCTCACTAGTTGCTCCTTCAGCTTGGTTCGTCCTCTATGCTGCTGTTAAAAATGAGATTCTTCAGTGCTTGGTTCTTCCTTTCCACTCACTTTGTAAACTCTCCCAGGCATTCTTGTGGACTGTATTGGTCATGGTTTTTTGATCATTTATATGAATTGAACTTCAAATTCATATCTCCAACCCAGACCCCTCCTCTCATTTCCAGACCTCGATCCAGCCCCTGGGATAGCTCCCATTTTCAACACATTCTAAACTGAACTCTTCATCCTACCTTCTCCCTCTCACCCATGTCTTTCTACTCCAGTGCGTCCTGTCTCAGTACCTCTTACCATCACCCACCCAGTCACACTAACTGGACACCCAGGAGTGGTCATTCATTTCTCTCTCTCCCTGATCCTGATGTGCAATCAATTCTACCTGGGAAATATCTCTACAGCACGTCTAATCCACTCCATCTGCATGGCACCACGCTAATGTAACTCACAATCACCCTCTTTATTTTTGCAGCTGTCCCCTAACTGCTCTCTCTGCAGTCACTGTTGCCTTCCCTCAATCCATTTTCTGTCGTGTAGTCAGATTTTTTTCCACGTTATTAAAACATTTTCAAACATACCAAGGAGTTGAAAGAATTTTACAACAAACACCCTCATACCCACTACCTAAATTCAGGTTCAACTTTTATGATTTGATTACACTTGCTTATCATATTCTATCTGTCCATCTCCAGAGTGATCTTTTTAAAGTGCAAACCTTATCATGCTTTTAAAGCTTTCCATGTCTTCCCATGAGGATAAAATCCAAATTTTGCCCATAGACCATCAGGCCTTGCATAAATGGCTTCTCTTCAACTTGGCCCAGGCCATGCCTCGCCTCCTCTTCTCCTCATTCACACTGCTCAACTTTCTGCTGCTTAATTGTGCCAGGCTCTAGCCCACCTCATGGAGATTGCTGGAAATGCTCCCGCTCCATCTCATCGGCCTCATTCCCATTCATCATTCAAGTCTGGCTTAAATATCACCTCCTCATGAAAGCCTCCACCGACCACTCCCAGCCCGACTAGTTCAAGGTGGCCTCTCTCCATTTGTCCTTCACTGCACACATCACAGCTATAATAAAGTATTTAGGTAATGAGTCCTGTAATGTCTGTGTCTGCCTCCCTACCCCCACCCCCACCACATCCCTAGAAGTTAAAATTCATAAGGACAGAGCCTCAATTTTTTCATGACCATATCCCCAGGGCTTGGTTCAGAGTAGGTTAAAAAAAAACATATGGAATAAATGAAAATGGAAAAAAATGTGACATCATAGAGGTTCCACCAATAGTTACCTTTAGATACTACCTCTTCTAACCCCTACTTAACAGATAAGAACACTGAGGAATAAAGATCAAGAATCATCTTCAAATATACTTTAAAAGCAGCCTTTCTACAGGTTCTGTAGTTACAACCCTAGACAGTCAGTCCCAGCCTGTCCTGGCATTGATAAAACACTACTTGTGCTCTCCAGCAGAGCAGATACATTTCTCAGAAGAAGAGACCATGGTCTTGCCTGGATCATCCTCCTTGGTGGGAGATCACAACTCTCATTTTTCCCTTACTTGAATCAGATCAAACTATTTGAGTATATATCCTTTGTGCAGTCAAGTTTTAAAGGGGCATGAACAAGCTCGAAAGCCTGACTTTATCCAGGTAGTTTGTAAATAGCATCTGCAGGACACTTGGAAGATTTCTGCTTTTAGCAGCTCTCATTTCGCTTGTGTTGTTAATATCCCTGGAATTACCAGGATGTAGATTTACCAGGTCACATAAACCCATAATAAAGGTATCTGGATGGAATTTTTTCTTCTGCGCCTCCTTTTCCTTAAGAAACTTGCACTAATATATGACCACTGATAATTAAGTACTTAAGTAACTCACGACTGTATTGAGCCTACCCGATTCAGAGTAATATTAGTCACATCATTGCCTGCTACTCCGATGCTTAGATTTGGTGGGGGAGGAGAAAGCCACAGAAGAAATAGAGCAAACCCCATTTTTAGAAGAAAAGCAAATTGAAATATCAAGTCCCAGAAATGCCTCACAGTGAAGGCCTGTGGAATTTTGGATGGTGGTCAATGTTTGTTTTTTTCTTCCATGTAGATACTTCACATTAAACTGAGCATTGGCTCTAGCAGTTGGCAGAAGGGATTTCCTCCTACAATGGTGTCATCGATGGTCCCTGAAATTCGAAACCAAATAGTAGGAGGAAATCTACACAGGCAAAACAATAACAAAAACTGCATCTGGGAAAGTTTGCACAATAGCCAGGGAAATTGGGTCACATTAAGGATTCTAAAGGATTATCGAAACATCTGGATTGTGAATTTAATATATTTTTTCCACAGTTCTGCTCCAAAGCTATTGAATCAAAATCCCAAGAAATCTCCATCATTTTTATTAAGCGTATTTATCAAATTATGATCCATCACCGCTAATACAGGTGGATCACAGTCTGAGCAACACTGCATTGGAGGAGATTTTCAGACCGACTCTATGTCATGATGGATGCTTGGATTTGGCCTTGGAAGAGTCTCTCTTTTGGCTAATGTGGAGGTGATTAATTTGAAGCAATGAGTGAGGAGGAGAGAATCTAGATTAGCGCAAATCTTGACCATGTGACCTCAGTTCATTACCCACTCAGGACCTTGCTCTATTTGCCCATAAAATAGGAATACTCAAACTACCTTGGAGCAATTGAAGATATGAGGTAATATTTGTAAGTATGCTTTGAGAATTTTAACCCACTGCAAAAATAAGAAGTAGGTCATTATTACTGGGCTAGGTATAGCCCTCTGTGGTACTTGATCCCTTAGACCTCTCTTTTCCCAGATGCTTGGTTAGTCTTAAGCATTCTGTGTACAATGAAGTGGACTCCAGTGTACAGGAAACAAATGAACAAACTTTAATTTTGTGCTTGGTTACCCACCGTGAGTGATGGCAATGTACTTATCTTTAGGCAGGAAGTTCCTATTTCACCTAAATAAATAATCAACATTACAGAAAGTGTTTCATTTAATGGAAACAAAAACTGTGCTCAGTTTTTTCGTTGACATGTTGTGGAACCTGAGAGCAAACCATCTTTCCCCCTCTTAACACCCTCTTCCAATGTAATGACCATCTCTTTCTCTAGCCCTTCCCTTATCCCCATGTCAGGGAGATCAATCTTGTATTCCTCACACGAATTCTGCATTCTATCTACAGAAAGAAATTTACCCTTCTCTCAAAACAAATTCCATAGAAATACAAACTACTGTTATGACAATGAGTAATGCATAGTGCTTCAACAATTATCAATTGTACCTCCTTTACCTCATTAGAATCCATCAAAATATTCTGGGGGTGGGTTCCTTTCATATTTTGAAAAGGGAAGTAGAACATATCATTAGTATTGTCTGTAAATGATAATATATACTCATATAGAATAGTGGAGCCTACTTTGCCCCCCAATATTTCAACACAAGGTGAAACTTGCCTTTGCTTTCCTTTCTCACTGAATCAGGCAGAAATTAATACAGTGAGCAAATCAAATATTTCATTCAAATAATTTAAACAAAAAAATTGTTACTGGCATTTGTTGAAGAAAACCTGTCTCATGGTGGCAGAGAACTAGATACATGTTTCAATGTAAATATTTTAATTTTACCTCTTTGTTGTTAGACACACTTAATTTTGGGAAGGAAACTGATCGCTCCTTCTGAGCATTTTTTTCTACTTAGCCTAAGGTAGAAAAGATTTTGCCTTCAGAAAGCTGGAATTTGTTTGTGAAAATCCACAGGAATTGATGGGCACCAAAAATAAAACTTATTTTTAAATCTTTCTCAAGTGGAAGTAAATAAAAGAAAGGGCCTTTCCATTACAAAGCAGTCAATCATTTATGGTTGAATGGTGGTTAAAACAAATGAGAGTTAGGGATATATATTTTTATGTCCTTTCTTAGTTATCATTATTCATAAATGTCTCTCAGTTGATGTGAAGAAAATATTAACTTGGCTTTTCCTGAATCTTCTTGCGTTTGATTTTCCCCACCACCTCCAACTAATTTGTCCTCCTTAATAGCTAAATATATTCTTCTTACATTGTCCCTGTGGCTGATAAGGTGAACACCAGAATCTTAGGAGATGTCATTAATGCTTTTTTCCACACAGATTTAAGGGAATATAATCATTCATTTTCAACTCTCTCCTGTCACCTCAGGACCCAGATCTGTTAGAGTTATCAAAGCATCTGAATGCACAGTCAAGCTGAGGGATGGGTTGTCCAGGAAGTTGCCCAGAACGCCAAATTATAGTGGACATTAAACATCTCCGGAAATGTAATTAGATGGAGAATTCCTCTTAAAAACATTGGCAAAAAGAAATAATGTCTGCTTGAGTATATAGGTAAGGTAGAGACCCCATGCTTGAAGAGCAATTCATGGTTGATAAGTTGCCTTCGAAAGAGGGCTGGTGTGGTTCAAGGCAGGGCTTCTATTTTGCTGAATATTTCAAGTTTGGGTCAGAGCTGAATTGCTAAGGACATGAGAAAATAAGGGTGTGCTTTCACTGAGGACCTCCTTCGTATCCCTTACCCCAGAGAGGTGTTCCACAAAATAAATGTTGTGCAAATATTTAAAGAATATCTGGAGGGGCAACATATCATTAGCCCAAGTCTTGGCCCAGCTCTGCCAATGCACTAGTTAAATTTCCAGACTCTGCTAGAGACTGGGTCACCTACATGTGCGTATGTACATTTCTGCTTTGACAGCTTAGTCCCTGGCATCCACCTGCTTCGGCTGAAGATTAACTCTCCTAAATCCTGCTCTGATAGGATTTTTAAATAGAGGGAGAGAAAAGGAAGAACTCTGAGCAACAATGACAATTTTTAAAATTCCCTGGAGATGATGGGAGGTTTGCATTCATTTTGCTAGTGTTTTGTTTTCCTTGTTGACTGCAAACAACTGTTCCTCATTGCTTGTCTTGCATTGTTGAGTGCAAAATTAGTAGCAATACTTAAATATTGAACATGCCTGCTTCTAAGCTTCAGTATGGAATATGTACCCCAGACCAAATTTTGAATCATCCTGTACTTATTGCAGAATTTAATATCTTTTTCATTAAATTCACTCTCCTAATGTCTTTAATGTGTTCAATTATGAGTTAGTCCTTGAGCCCTTGAAGATTGTGTTTATGCTTACTTGTCTTTGGAGAAAAGTATATTTGCTGATTGAACACACACAGGTTGGTTAAGCATCTGGTTTCTGGTTCTAAAGGCTAGAATGATGCTGAACAACTCTTCTTGATGCTCAGCTATTGAATCTGCCCCTCCCTTTGGTTTTTACTCATTTATCTCCCTGTAACTCTGAACCCTGACACCATTGCTTCTTTTGCCCTCCCTCAATAAATCCTTGGTAATGAGGAGAGAAGGGAACAGAGGACACTTATTGAGCACCTATTATGTGCCAAGTGCTTTTTCAAATTGTTGCCTAGTGTTTCATTAGTGTTTAAAAAGACAAAAAAGGGAAACAGACTTGGCACAATGGATAGGGTGTTCATCTACCACATGGGAGGTCCACGGTTCGAACCCCAGGCCTACTTGACCCATGTGGAGCTGGCCCATGCACAGCACTGACGCGCGCAAGGAGTGCCGTGCCATGCAGGGGTGTCCCCTGCGTAAGGGAGCCCCATGCACAAGGAGGGCCACCCACAGCAAAAGAAAGTGAAGCCTGCCCAAGAAATGGCGCCGCACACACAGAGAGCTGACATAACAAGATGATGCAACAACAGATTCCTGGTGCCACTGATAAGGATAGAAGCGATCACAGAAGAACACACAGAGAATGGACACAGAGAGCAGACACCTGGGGTTGGGGGCGGGGGTTAGAGAAATAAATTAAAAGATAAATCTTTAAAAAAAGAAAAAAGAAAAAGAAAAAATACCATAAGAGGTTCAGAGAGGTTAAGTAATTTGCCCAAGTTAACCAACTATTAATAGTATGGAATAGAGCCACACTCCACATGGAGATCTGCAATTCGGATTCCAAAGTCCATGCTATTTGAAATTCATGAAACTGCACCCAGGTAGAAATCCTGTACTTATGATGAGCTGTAGACTTGCTTCTCAAGGTGTGATTTGTGAACCAGCAGCCTTGGCATCACCTGAGAACTTCTTGGAAATGCAGAACCCTGCCCAAACCTACTGAGTAACAAGATCATCAGGTGATTCACAAGCACAATAAACTTTGAGAAGCATTAGTTTAGAGACTATGGCAGACTAGACCTTGATATCTAAGGTTACTAGGCCTATTGCTTGTGAGCTGTGGTCTACGTGACCACGGACATAACACACTCCATTTGCCAGCCCTTTCTTTGAGCTGCTTCTCTTTGACAATTTTGATTCTCCCCATACATACATATTCAATTACAAACAACCGATCTCTGTTACTATGTTCTCCTGTGACTTTCCTGAGGACTTTTCAAGAACATTTAGTCTGACCTTGTTTCAGAGCACTTGGAAATGAAAGACATGGATGTTTTAAATTTCAGATGATTCTGCCAACCTGCTGATTCTAGTGAGGATCAATAGATATAGATATAATCTTCTCTACATATGAGGAAGTAGAACTGATGCTAAAGCCCCTAAAAGCTTTAGTCCATAATACTAATCAAACATCTTCTAAATAACGAGCTGTGACTTTATTTTCATTCAAGATTCAGCACATGTGTTGCCGATGATGAGCAGGTATAGAGAAACGTATCTGTATACCTGCTTAGTTTAAGTCAGTGAAAAATGTGAGGCCTGAGTCAGGAGTACATTTTTTTTAACCCAGCATTGAAAGAGTGTGGTCTATTATAAAGAACAGTGGCTTGATGGTTAGGAGACCTACCTCCTCCTCACAGCTCTGCTACTTGCTGTGGATTCTGAGTAGGACATTTCCTCTCTCTGAGCCTCAGTTTTCTTATCTGTAAAATGAGGGACTTGAACTAAGTGTTATCCAAGATCCCTTCAGGCTCCAAAATTCTGACAGCTTGCACATGCTGGAATTCATTTACTCTAAGATGCCATTGATTGTAACATGCAATATTATTTTACATACCACTGAGAAAAAATAAATTGTTGCTGATTATAATCGTAAGATATTATTCTGGATATTCTACACTTGTCCCTGCTCCTTTTCTCTTCCCCCTTCTCCACACAGCTCTATCACACAAGAGGCTGACATTGGTGGACTACTTCAATGGAAGCATTCTTGCCCTCTGGCTTTTGGCTAGGTTTGGCCAAAGAAAGATACTAGCAGGCTGCATGGTGGGAGGAAAGGGAGATTGATATAGTTATACCCCTGGCTCCCTCCTGCTGGGTCACAAAGTGGCAGTGGCTACATTCTTCTTCTATAGGCCACAGTTCCTATCAAGTGGCCTTGTCCTATATCTACAGCTATAGTAACCAGCCCCTCCCTTCACTTCTGTAGCCCTATGAGTGGTAAAATCTCCCAGTTATTACTATCTTCATCATCCATTGTTGCTTTCCCTTAAACCTGGTCACACATTTATAAATAGCGCTTTTATTATTCTTTCCCAATGTTGCAGTATCATTGTTTCCTGGTAGGACCCTGACTGATACAGTAATTGGTATAAGGAGTATTCTTAGGAAACGATTCTCAAAATAGAAATTTTAGGGTTGTGTTGCTCACATATTTGAGAACAATCCTTAGCACTTGGCATGGTAATAGGTACTTAATCAATGTTTGTTTGGATGAATGAAAATAAAAGACCTTCTTATATTAGTACCTCTAATACCTAGAAGAATCATCAGGTTGGTTGTCAGGACTCAAAGGTGATTTCCCTTTTAGATTTCCCAGAATGGGCAAAGATAGTCATTTAAAGATATATGTTCTTTCAAGAAGTTTTCCTGTGCTCTCAACAGCAGACATCCCTGCTTTTGATTATCTATGGTGATAGGAATTAAAAAGAAAGAATTTTCCCAATCAATAGATGGATAAAAGGTACTAGGGACTTTATTGCTTTGCTCTATTAAAAATATCGCATCTGGAACAGCATGAATGTCATCAATATAACAGACCAGCATGCCATTCTGTATGGTATCCAGACAAGCAAGACCATTCTAGAGTACATCATAACAAAGAGCAAGAAAGTTGATATAGCCCTTAGAGAAGAAAGTTAAGATATCCTGCTCTCCCTGTCATGTGAATACACCACAATACTTAGACTCAAACAATACCTTATATGGTATCACCTCTGATGAAGAAACCATTTTACAGTGAAGAAATCACATCTGTGGGGTCATCCTATAGATTTCCTTGGTCTTATCACATGCTTCATCACCCAGAAATATCTGGCTTGATGGAACAATGGAATGGCTCACTCAAAGCTTGGTTACAGAGCATGATATCGACATGATGTAGTATATGCTTTAAACCAGTAGCCAATAACAGTGTTGTCTTAGTTTGACAGGGCTGTTGTCAAAAAATATCACAGGCTGGTTGACTTAGCAAACAGAAATTTGTTGTCTCAGTTTTGGAGGCTAGAAGTACAAAAATCAAGATATTGGCAGGATCAGACTTTTTTCAAAGTCTGTGGTATTCTGGTGGTGGCTGGCTGGAAATCCATAACTCAATCTGCCTCCATTGCATGACCATCTTTTGTCTCCTTCTCTGGCTTCTACTACTCTGCTTCTGAATTTCTTCTGCTTATAAGGATTCCAGTCATATTGGGAAAAGGCCCACCGTGATTCAGTTTGAACTCACCTTAACTAATTACATCTTCAAAGATTCTACTTACAAATGGGGTCACATCCACAAGATGGGGAGTTAGGACTTGAACATGCCTTGTGGGGGGCATGGTTCAATACCCAACAGGTGTTGTCTACCTCATAGTCAAAATGCAGGGGCTCAAGGACCAAATGGTGGAACTGAGGATGGCTCTTCTTATTATTACATCTAATAACCTATGTAAGGAATTTTTCCTATATGTTTCCATGAACTTAGATTCAATGAGTCTGTGGGTTCTGCTGTCCAAAGAAGGAATGCAGTCATGGTTCCATTATAATAGAAGCTGAGAATTCCTCTTGGCTCTTTTGGGCACTGACGTTTACAGGTAGAGTAGGGAATACCTGTACTTGCTGAGGTGATTAACAAGAGGAAATTGGGTTGCCCATACATGTTGGTTGCAAGGGCAATTATGTCTAGAATACAGGGGATTTGCTGAGGTGCTCTTACCACTCCATTGTTCAATAGGCCTTAGTAAAAAACTACAGCCACCAATAAAAAGACAAGGTCATTAAAGAATAAGATCCTCCAGGAATGAAAGTTTGGATACATCCCCCACATAAAAAAAATCCGTCCAGCTGAAGTGCTAGCAGAGGACACAGAGAATTTGAAATGATAACCAGCTCAGAACTCAACTTCTCAGCTACAGAAGTGGGACTGAAGTAGCTATATTTTATGTTAATTAACCATTTCTTCCACCCTCTTTCTCCCCAAGCTATCACCCACTTGTGGTAGCTAAGATTTTAGGTTTCATGGAGGAGTAAAACAGAACTTCAATGATACAGTCAGTCAGAGGTCAGATTTTTTTCTTAAAGGACCAGATATTAAATAGCATATATTTTGTGGGCCATTCTGTCTTTGTCACAACTACTCACCTTTGTCATTGTAGTGCAAAACCAGACATAAACAATACGTAAACAAATGCATGTGGCTCTATTCTAATAAAATTTTATTTACAAAAACAGACAGATAACCTGTGGGTAATAGTTTGCTGGCATCTGCAGTAGATGATGGGAATGTCTGTGTCCCCTGTGCCGGTGACATACTTTTATTCAGAAAAAGGAAAAGTGTAGATGCTGAGGGGTGGATTGTGTTGGATATTCTCTGTTTGTCCCTCTAAATCACTCCCTACAAATTTCCAAATTTCTTTGTTCACTCTTTTGCCTTCCGGTGTTGAGTTGAGTTTGGCCAATTGGAGGCAATGGTGGGACATTAGAGGACAGAAGGAGAGAAATGTCAAAGTATTTATTCCCCATGCTCCTTCCCTGTTGACTGAAGGTTGTTAAAGGTTGTGTTCCTCTGACACAGCTCCTATTGGGTGGTGTCTTCTAAAATGATATCAAGAGTTCTGAGTTCTGGTAACCACTCCCTCTCCTTGCCTCAATTCTCCCATTTGAGTCTGCCCTTTTTCTCCCACCAGGACTCTGATTAAAAATGATGTCATTGACTATAAGATATTCTGCATTTTAGGGATGTTAAAATGTGAGAAAAAAAATGGGCAGTTTGGAATCAATGACCTATGTAGAATGAATTAGTAAGTGATTAGTATTCGCAGTGCAGCTCATGTCAAAGACTAATATAGTATAGTGGTGTGAAAGATTACATCCAGAACCACTTCAAACATTAGAATCAATGCTGCTTCCTCCTAAGCACTTAGATGCATGGATATTAAATTTCCCCCAAACTCTAATACACTCACAGTGCAAACAGGAAAAGAAATCCTTATACTGTTGTTTTAGTTTCTTAGGCTGCTGAAGGCAAATGCCATGAAATGGTTTGGCTTAAACAGTGGGAATTTATTGGCTCACAGTTAGAGTCTGGGAAAATATCCAAATGAAGGCATCATCAAGGCAATGCTTTCTTCTCTGCCACATGGCAAGGCACATGGTGTCGTCTGCTGGTCTCTCCTTCTCGTCTGTGTTTTCTTGTTTTCAGCTTCTTGCTTCTGTGGCTGCCCACCCCCCACCCCCCCGTATTAATTCTGTTCATAAAGGACTCCAGTAATAGGATTAAGATCTCTGAATGAGGTGGGCCACACCTTAACTGAAGCAGTCTCATCAAAAGGTCCTACTTAAAATGGGTTTGTACCAACAGGAATGGATTCGATTTAAGAACATGTTTTTCTGGGGTACATAGAACTTCAAACCACCACAGCTATTGAGCATCTTCATAAATGACACATAGTAATGGAAATGCATCTGTATACTGCACATTCACCAGTAAAAAATAATTCTGGTGAATGAAGCTAGATATTTGCATCACTTCTCTGCCTTTTTCCTAAGAAGAAATAAGTTGCTACATTTTCAACAAGCAAGCATACTTCTAACTTTGTAATGCAAGCACTAAATGTAGGCCAAAGGCAGACATGCAATGACTTTGGTGTTTCTCCAAAAGGAGGGAAGGGTGTGTTCCTATCAATGGTTATAGCTGGCATCCTTGTCATCTCACCCAAAACAGTGGTTCTCATCATTGGCTGCACATGAGAATCTTCTTGGAAGCTTTTTAAATCTCCCATGCCTTGCCTAGCTGCTCCCAGACCAATTACATCAGAATCTCCGGGGGTGGCACCCAGTCATCGGTATGTTTTTAAAGCTCTCCAGGTAATTCCAGTGTGCATCCAAGGTTAAGAACTACTGACATTAAGATTATTGAAAGGACTGCTAGGCCAATGGTGTGGTGGTTGCAGGGCCTGGTAAAGAAGACATGCCCCTTACCGCTATAACCCATCTCTCTTAAGGCACAACACTATAAGAACCTCTCACCGAGACTTCTTTGGTTACTATAGGTCCCAACCTGAACGCTGTTGAAGAACAAGTAAAGCTACTAGAAGAAGAGATGTTTGTGACTTGTTATGAGGGTTAAATGAGATAATGCACGTTCAGGGTTGCATTTGGGTTCTCGTTTGAGCAAAAGAGTCTACTCACCTCTGCCATTCATTTCTGATTAATTTGACTAAGAATATAGAACTTACAGAAAGAAAGACAGCTACTGAGAAGAGGAGCAGATTTAGGAAATTTTGTTGGGGTTTCTCTTGTACTTGGGGTCCCTAAAAGATGTATAGCTTCTATTGGCACCCTCTATGAGTCATGCCAGAGTTGAGGAAAAAGGCAAATCTGTGTTATGTTTCCATTCCTTTATACTCAAGCATCCATCAGCATTCCAGAATTATATTAGCAGTCAGTGCACTTCGGTTTAAGACAACAGCTGTAAGCAGACCCCTACACAGCTCAAAACCTTTTCAGGGGGGTCTTCAAGGTCAAAACCACTTTCCTTATTTGCCTTTTTCACTGCGTTGGAATTTGCACCAATGGTCCAAAAGCAATGGTGGATAAAAACTGCAGGCACTTTGCATGAATTAAGATAGTGTATTTCTTGGGAAACGGACTTTGGCCCAGTGGTTAGGGCGTCCGTCTACCATATGGGAGGTCCGCGGTTCAAGCCCCAGGCCTTCTTGACCCGTGTGGAGCTGGCCATGCGCAGCGCTGATGCGCGCAAGGAGTGCCGTGCCACGCAAGGGTGTCCCCCGCGTGGGGGAGCCCCACGCGCAAGGAGTGCGCCCGTGAGGAAAGCCGCCCAGCGTGAAAAGAAAGTGCAGCCTGCCCAGGAATGGCGCCGCCCACACTTCCCGTGCCGCTGACGACAACAGAAGCGGACAAAGAAACAAGACGCAGCAAATACACACAGAAAACAGACAACCGGGGGGGGGGGGGGGGAATTAAATAAATAAATAAATCTTAAAAAAAAAAAAAAAAAAAAAAAAAAAAAGATAGTGTATTTCTTCAACTCCATGTACTCTCTGTAAATATAAAATGCCAGTTTCATATAAGAATTTCCTTGTGGAAGCAGTAAAATTGCTATTAAATCTTGACCTGTAAGTATATATCTTTTTAATATTCTGTGTGCATATCAAAGTATTAAGGCTGTGTTAGGGGGAAAAAAACACTTATGTGACTTAGTTGTGGACTGAACTAGCTGCTTTTTTCATCATTTTTACTTTAAACAATGAATGACAGAAAAACCACAATTTTTCAGGCTTGAGAATGTGGACTAAAATGAACTAAATGAGCCTGTCAATTCAAGGAAAAAAACTGACAGTATTTGCTGCCAATGATAAAATCCAGGCTTTCCAGTAAAAATTAGAATTTTGGAAAATTTATATTCACCCTCATGAGTGTAATAGCTTCCCAATATTTACAGACTTTTCCAATAAGATTTGTGATGGTATTAACTAATGTGATTGTTTTATATTGTGTAACAAAATGTGTCAATATCTGGAACATCATTTAACTTAGTAAACCAATATTTTCTAAACAATTAATGCATAAGTTTACAAAATCATGCATGGGTGAAAGAAAGAGCCATTCAAAGTGCAAGATAGACAAATTGATTTTTTCTTTTACTTTTTATTGTGGTAACACATATACCACTCAAAATTTCCCATTTTAAGCACTTTCAATACAATTCAATAGTATTAATTACATTCGCAATATTGTGCTACCATTTCCGGTATCCATCACCCAAAATTTTTCATCGCCTCGAAGAGAAACTCTGCACCCATTAAAAATAACTTCCCTTTCCCCTCACAGCCCCCCCCATCACCTGATCGCCTGTCATCTGTAATCTACTATCAGTCTCTATGAATTTGCTTATTCCGGGTATTTCATATCAGTGATATCATACAATATTTATCTTTTTGTGTGGCTTATTTCACTCAACATGATGTCTTCAGGGTTCATCTGTGTTGTTGCATGTATCTGAACTTCATTTCTAAAAGCTCAATAATATGCCATTGTGTGTATATACCACATTTTGTTTATCTATTCATCTGTTGATGGACACTTGGGTTGCTTCCACTGTTTGGCGATTTTAAATAATGCTGCAGTAAACTCTGGTGTATAAATATCTACTATATACTAAGAAATGGGATGACTGAGTCTTATGGTAATTCTATGTTGAACTTTCTGAGGAACCACCGAACTGATTTCCACAATGGCTGTACCGTTTTAAAATGCCACCAACAATGTATAAGCATACCTATTTCTCTGCAGCCTCTTCAATACTGTTATTTTCTGTTTCTTTAATAATATCCATCCTAGCAGGTGCAAAGTGGTTTTAATATGCATTTCCCTCTTGGATTTGGTAGTGATTTTTCCCCCTTAGGTATTACACCAAAAGCATGAGCAACAAAAGAAAAAATAGATGAATAGGACCTCATCAAAATTTAAAACTTTTGTTCCTCAAAGGACTTTATCATGAAAATAAAATGACAATGTACAGAGCGGGAGAAAAACAAATATCCAATAAAATATTAATACCCAGAACATATAAAGAAATCCTTCAACTTAACAACAAGAAGACAAACAACTCAATTAAAAATGGGCCAAAGTCTTTTCACTTTTTTTTAATTCATTTTTTAAAAATATTACATTAAAAAAATATGAGGTCCCATTCAACCCCACCGCCCCCACCCCACAAGTGACTGAGTGCTTTTCTCCCATATTGGAAGATCCCAGGATCGATTCCCAGTGCCTGCTAAAGAGAAGATGAGAAGACAAGCAGACATAGAAGAACGTGCAGCAAATGGAAACAGAGAGTAGAGAGCGAGTGCAAGCAATGGGAGAAATAAAATTTTTAAAAAGTAAATCTTTGTTGAGCAGGTTTACTTCAGTTTTACTTCACTCTTGGGGCTTGGTGTTTACTTTTTTTTTTAATATAATAAACTTTATTTTAAAGAAGTTTTAAATTACAGAAAAGTTACATCAAAAGTATCCCCTGTACTTTCCCATGTACCCCTCCCTTTCCCATGTCATACCCTATTTTTTTTAATGTAGCAGTACAATTTATTATGATGTAGCTGTAAAAGCCACTCATGCAAATAATGCACATTTAAAAAATGATTCACTTGTAATAAGGACTAACCTACCTACAGTAATAATCTAAAAGATAAAACCATCACTGTGACACTTACCAGCCCTTCACAAATTTAACAAATACTGAAGGAGGCAACTCCATTGTTACAACTTCCTTAAAGTAAAAAACTTGAGCACAAATCAGAATGAAGAGAAACTTCAGAATGTTCGTATTTGCAGGCATTTTGGGCTGAACTTTCAAAGTTTACACATATAACAAAACCACAACTTTGAATCAAAATGAACATTTAAAACCTTTAAGCCTTGTGACAAACTGAATCTACAGAAGCAAGGAAAACCGAGTGGATAGTAAAAGCAGTATATTTCTAGGAGAGAAAGCAATCGCTTATTTCCTTTATCATAAAACAAAAGTCAATGAGTCAATGTTTTAATCATACTGACCAAGTTATTTACAATTGAAGAATTTGCTTTTCAAGTTGTGTCTTTAAAATGTAGTCATCCATCTATTTGGATTAAATTAAATTTATACATCAAAAACATTTTGCTCAGAGTTCTAATCTTAAGTATAAACCATAACTTATCAAAGTATAGTCCGAACACTATGCAATAATGCTACTATTCAGGTTTATATGCTTCATCTGAAAAACTTATAAATAGGAGTTTTGCCCTGTTTCTCCAGAATAAACGTTTCTCAAAAATAAATGTTTCTCCAGAATAAATGTTTACTTTTAAGATGTGGTCCTTTGGGGTTTTCAGTGGAAGCCCAAGCGGTTCATGAAGCCCTTTTAATGTGACATGAAGTGATCCCCAAACTCTTTCGCCCCAGCACTGGTCAGCTGCTGAGATCTCTACTTCCCTCTTTTTCCTTCAGCTGTATTTTTCTCCCTGGACTCCTTGGAGTTTCACCCTGCACATGCTGTGCCTCAGGGATCAGTCAAGGATTGGAGGGAAATTTTATTTGCAGATTTGGGGTCTCCTGTGTCTGGGGCTTTCTCCTTTCTTATATCTCCTCCTTAATTTCCAGCTTCTCTGGCATCCCAACCTCTGTACTCTGAATCCTCAGCCCAGGAGACTGTGGCCTTTGGCCTGAACATGTTTAGTGCACCTAGTAAATTGAAGCATCTTCAGGGAGAAGGGCAGTGAAGTGTGGCTCTTGCACAATGTACCTCTCTTCTTTCAAGGTCATAGCTCCTCTAGTCTCTGCCTGCTTTGGTTGCCCACCAGCGAATTGAAACAGCTCTTTTCTATATTTTCTCCAGAGATATAATTATTATTGGCAGGAAGGTTAGTCTGATGTGAGCTACTGTGCCATTAACTGAAATGCAACTTGTTGCTTCCCATTTTTTAGTATCAATTTTATTGATATATATTAATAAAGCATAAATCCATCCAAAATGTACAATCAATGGTATGTGGTGTAATTACATATTTGTGTATTCACAATTTCAATCATTCTTAGAGCTCTTTCATTATTCCAATAATAATAATAATAAACAAGAAACAAAAAAACTCTTCACCTCTCAATCTCTCTATGCCTCACCTACTGTCTGTAGCTGCAATTCTTTTTCCTTCTTTCTAGTATATTTGTGTTTATATTTTGTAAAAACATTCTTATATATACAGTATCAACCATATTCATATTTTACATGAGGTTTTACTATCTTATCCAGTCCCATGTTACAGTTTATAACTTTCCATCTAGTAATCTACATGACCTTAGACTTTCCCTTTCAACCACTGTCATACTCCTGTAATAGCTCTGCTTGTTACAAATGCCATGATGTCCTTTCCCCATTTCTATTCATTTCCAAAGATTTACAACCTTTCAACCAATTCTGCACAGATTAACCCTCAGCTTGCTGTTTTCTACCCTCCTTCTATTTTCTTCTCTTTCCATTTTTGAACTAAGATCAGCAAGGTCATGTCCTCATCAATGGAGAGATGGTAGAGTCAGTGCCAGGTCCTTAACTAATATGTCCTTCTCCAGCTGTGCAGTGTTCTATAAACCCTATCTCCCCACACTTTACCCTATGAGTCTGATTTAATTTTATCCTCTTACCTGGATAGTTCTGAAATGGATCCAAAGGCTGTATAGACATCCATTTTCTCACAGTCTGCATCTTGATCCATAGTGGGTGGTCATCTCTCCAGCATTTTGAATCCCACACTTGCATTTTGGGATTGATTCACATCATTACATATGACTTTTTCAAGAATACTTCATATTATTTGACACTTTCTTCCACCATCATGGCCTATGGTTCCAGTTAACATTAATCATTATCATATTTTCAGTGCTCAAATTGTCAGCATTTGGGCTTCATAAGGCTTTTCTTTTTTTCTCTTATTTTTCTTTTTTTAAAATTATTTTAAAGAAACTTTAGATTACATAAATGTTACATAAAAAATATGGGGGATTCCCATATGCCCCAACCCCTCCCCCTCCCACACTTTCCCCCATTAACAACATGCCTCATTAGTGTGGTACATTTGTTACAATTGATGAACACATTGAAGCACTGCTATTAACTGTGGGTTATAGCACTTTTCTTTAGACTATCATTATTTCATTTTTTATATTTTTATTCATGTATAATTTACCAACAACAAAATGTAACAATTTACAGTGTGCATCTGGATGTGTTTTGACAAAGGTATACAGGGATGTAACCCACACCTCTATGAAGATACAGAATATTTCTATTGCCTCAGAATGTTTCCTTTGTAGCCTTTTCAAAGGCAAATACTGTTGTTCTGATTTCTGTCACTATAGATTAGTTTTGCCTGCTCTCAAATTTCATATAAATGAAACCATACAATATTCACTTATTTGAGACTGGTTCATTTTACTCAGGGCAATGATTTTCAAATTTATCTATGTTGTTGCACTTACTAGTAGTTTGTTCATTTTTATTGTTGAGTAGCATTCCATTATACCACAGTTTAACCATGCTCCTGAGCTGTTTCCAGTTTGTGTTTATTATGAATAAAGCAGCATGAACATTTGTGTGCACATATTTTTGTGTATATATGCTTTCTTTTCTCTTGAGTAAATACCTAAGAGAGGAATGATTGGATCTTAGGGAAGTTGTATATTTAGCCTTATAACAAACTGCCAAACAGTTTTCCAAAGTGGTTGCACCACTTCACACTATTACCAGCAGTTTAGGTGTGTTCCAGCTGTTCTGACTCCTGCTTACACTTAGTATTGTCCATCTTTTAAATTGCAATTATTCTAGCAGTATTTTATTGTGGTTTTCATTTTCACTTCTAGATGACTAAAGAGATTTTGTATCTTTTCGTGTGCCTATATCTTTGTTGCTTAACTGTCTGATCAAGTCTTTTGCCCAGATTTTATTTGACTTTTACTTTGTATTGGTAGGGGATTCTTTATTATTATTTTTTAATATTACCTTCAGGTAACTCTAAAAGCATTCTTGCTTTCTGACAACAGCAAGACATCTCATTTGAGTTTTCCTGCATGGAACATGGAACCAAACATTCTCTAAAGAATCCTGTTCTTTTTTTGTGGCGCTCTTGGAGATTCCTGTGTAACCCCAGTAAACCTTGTCTCTTGGCATTCATGCCTTTGTGTATATCCTTTCCAGGCTGAATATGGCTGACCTCCGTGACCAGTAAAAATACTGCAGAAGAGATGGCGTCTGTCTTTTGAGGTGAGGTCATAAAATATAGTCATTTCCCTTTTGTTGTCTCTTGGACCACTTCTACTGGAGGAAGCCAAATGCCATGAAACTCTGGAAAGGCCCATATGGGTAATTACAGAGACATCACCAACAACCTGCACCAACATGTTAGCTGTGTGAGTAAACCACCATGGAAGCTGATCCTCCAGTACAAGTCAACCTTTTAGAGACCGCAGTCCTGACTGATATCTGACTGCAGCTTCATGAGAGACTCCAAGTCGGAATTGCCCAACTAAGCTGCTCCCAAATTCCTGACCCACAGAAACTATGTGATTTTATGTAAAGCAACTAACTTTTTATGCAGAAATAGATTAAAATACAGGCACCACCATCCTGGATATCGATCCTGTCTTCAATGTGCTTTGGACAACCTCATTGCCTTTCTTCTCCTTCATTTCCTACTCCATTTATCTAAGCTCGAGCCCAAGAGTTGAAGACTTATGGAGGTGAAATCTGCAGTTCTCTGGGAATGGCCTGGACCCCTCCACCTTCTTGTTCACCCTTCACTAGCCTTCTGATGATGACCAATGAGTTCCTATTGGAACAACCACCCACACACAAGAACTATACCTGGACAAAATATAGGAAAAAACCTCAATTACCTGAAGGCATTGGAGGGTGACCAAAAAGCAGGCAGATACTGGAGGGTGATCATCACTTGGATGAAAGCTATTAAACTGGGTGAGTCATCAGCTTTTTATGGTTTAGGCCTAAGGACAAGTTGCAGTATGCATCGTGCTGGAATAGGAGGGATGTTTAAATGAAGATAACTGCAGTCATATTGGTTTGAAGAACCAGAGGGCAGAGTAGGAACCACTGTAGCAACTGAAGTGGGGAAGGAAAATCTCAGAAAGGAGATAGCCAGAGAAGGGGAATACCACACTGTGTATATTAACTACCTAAATCTTTGGCTGACCATAGGCTGACCATTGAACCACACATGCTAAGGCCAGGAGTGGGGTGGATTCCAAGTAGCCCAGCTGGGGCTAAAATCACTGAACTTTCAGCTGCCATCTACTGAAGAAGAGACAGTTTTCAATTTGAGTTCAGCCAGTTTAACTTCTTACCCCCCTATATATACACACACACACACACACACACACTCAAACACACACAAAAATATGTCAAAGTTCTACAGTACCAAGTGGTATGAGCAAACAGAACAGAACTGTTTGCTTTTATGGAGTCCAAGAGGTTCATGGAAATATCCTGAAAGAACTGCAGTAAGAAACTAGTTCTCTAGAAAAATCCTGTTAATTAATCTTTAGAAATGGTTCCAACGTTTGGCATAGGACATTAATTTTTTTTAAATTCCACAGTGCATTCATCTTCAAATAGTCTGTGTGTCATGTGCAAAGTGACTGTAATAGTAGAATTTCATCAAGAAGACTAGGTTGAAGAAATACAGGCAGTTCTTTAAATGTCAACTCATCTTCAAGGCTTGAACTTTTCAGATTGTGGGGCAAAAGACATGCTGACTTGTCATAGACAAGAATGCTTTAGCTGATATACTCTTATGTAATTGTGTCAAGCAATCTTTTGACCATTTCATGGTTTCCAAACTCATCATTGGTTAACATTTCTCTTCCAGCTATGCCACAGATATTTATCTGCTATATCTGAAGGTAAAAGAAGAAAAAGAATGGCTTCTAGTGTGCTTTCTGAAAAAAAAATCATTTTTGTAAATAGAGCAAGTATAAACCTATTCACAGGATAGCGATCACTGTGCCCAGTCTTCAAAAAATAGTGTCAAATCTTCGTTTTAAACCTGTGTATGTTGGAATTTGGACTTTCCATTATTAATTTAGTCATTTTGTTTGTTCCAGAATAGACTATAAGCCAACCTGATATTCTGAAAATGAAGGGAAAATTTCAAGGTTTGTCTGGGAGAGTAATTACATTTTTCCACTCCTAAAACACACTAAGAATCACAATCCTATAACCACTGACCAGCACTAAGCATGAAAAACAAGGTGAGTTTTAATAAATTTGCTCCAAAATATTTTATTAATAAAAGTTTTATAAAAACAACAAAATATAAGAGAGTTGTGTATTACACTGAATAACATGTTGAAAATACGTGTATGGTTGTGGTTTCTAGTTTCTCTACAAAATTAACCAGCCATGGTAAAGAGAGTTAGAGTAAATAGCATATTCATATAATTTTGAGACACTTCAAACTACAAAAGCATAGTGCTAGTTTTAAGTGCAAAGAAAGCTCATAATAAAATAGACTTTAAAAATTACAAATAAAAAATCTGTACATCAAGGATATTTTTAAGGCCTTCCCTGCCTGCATAGCACTATGTAGAAAGAGAAGCAGAATCTCTAAAAAAGAAACCATCACATCAGTTGCTACAGGTCTGGCCCATTTCGGCTTGCAGGACCATCTCCTCTTTTCTCAAGGGGAAAGTGTCAATCAGGTTGAAGAGGGCCACGGGTGTCACCAGCGAGACATAGCGCTCCTTGTCCATGCCATGTTTATCCACTAGCACTACGCTAAAGGAATAGAGCGGGATTCGCAGCAAAAGCCTAGGGCAGACAAAGAAAAGAGAAAACTAGGTCAAAACCCTACTGCCAAGTGTTCTGGTGGACCAATCACAGCCCTAGAATGGTCCTGTGTGCAAAGAAAGGCTCAGTGCATGAAGGACTGAATCAACCTTTAGACTCTTGCCACTTAAAGTATAGTCTTTGAACCAGAAGCACCACATGTGAACTTGTTAGAAATGGAGATCACGCCACCCCAACCCTACTGAATTAGAATCTTCATTTTCAGCAAGCTCCCCAGGTAATTTTTTTTTTAAAGATTTATTTTTTTATTTATTTCTATCCCTCTTTCCTGCCCCCTCCCCCCAAGTTGTCTGCTCTCTGTGTCCATTTGCTGTGTGTTCTTCTGTGACTGTTTCTATCCTTATCAGCAGCACCGGGTATCTGTGTTTCTTTTTGTTGGGTCATCTTGTTTGTCAGCTCTCCATGTGTGCAGCACCATTCCTGGGCAGGCTGCACTTTCTTTCGCACTGGGCAGCTCTCCTTACAGGGTGCACTCCTTGCACGTGGGGATCCCCTACGCGGGGACACCCCTGCGTGGCAAGGCACTCCTTGCGCGCATCAGCACTGAGCATGGGCCAGCTCCACACGGGTCAAGGAGGCCCGGGGTTTGAACCGCAGACCTCCCATGTGGTAGGTGGATGCCCTATCCACTGGGCCAAGTCTGCTTCCCATCCCAGGGGATTTGGTATGCACATCAAAGGCTGTGAAGTGCTGCTTTAGATTATCGTCAGGAATTATTGAGCCTGCAATGGTGCTATAGGCCAACAATTGCTACAAGGCGCATGAGACAAGACTAACATATTTTTGCTTGGATTGCAGTCAACCCGAGTTTGCAGACTAGGTTGATAACATTTCAAACCCATCAGCACTAGGATTACTTCTCAGTGGAGACAATTTTGTACACCAGGGGACATCTGGCAATGTCTGGAGACATTTTTGGTTGCCACAACTGGAGTGGGGGACTATTGACATCTACGGGTTAGAAGCCAGTGATGCTATTAAATATCTTACAGGGCACAGGGCAGCCCCCCATGACAAAGAATCATCCAGCACCCTATGTCAACAGTGCCACGGCTGAGAAACCCTGAATGAGATGAAACTGATTGAAATAACTTTCCATATGTGATTCTGGCCTATTCCGTGACCAGCCCAGGGCTGCAAAGTCAGAGGGAATGGAGCCTGCTCGACACCCTGGATATTCAGACGCACAGTCCTTGACTCTTGATTGATTGTAATCTGTACACCTAAGTCATTCCACAAAAGGATTTGAAGTAGTTTTCAGTGTCCAGTGTTCTTTCTACTACACCACTCTAAAATTGAAGTTGTATAAAAGTATGTTTTTAATATCAATACAAAAATGTTTAGATGCCAGAGAAAGCAAAAAAACAAAACAAAACATAAGCTAAGGCCAGTGAGAAAATTAACCCACTCAGTCTCTCCTCCAGATTTTGTTTTTCAGTTTGGCTATCATAAGATTATGTGTGAAGCAGAATATACACCACCATCTGTGGAATATGTATACTTTGCACATATGCCAGTTAAAGTGGAATATGCTTTCTTCATACAAATGGATCATGGTAGGAAAAAAGTTGTTACATTAAACCCATTTTCTTCTGAGTTTCAGGGAAGATAGAAATAATTTCTATTTTATCTCAGTGGGAATCTAAATTGCTAATCCGCTTCTAGTGCCTGGAAATTAAAGGAAGACTCCATTGCAATGCCTCTGCCTGGTGTCCTGCAGAGCCCAGGAGCAGGCAATTTCCCTGAGTGCATTAATGAGTCTTTGAACACATGAAAATAGGCCAGGAAGTAAGTTGGGAATGGGTGGCTAGAGTGCTCTGCATCATTAAGAGGATTGGTATTGAGTATTGACTTTCTTGGGGCAAGTCCTAGGGGAGGGAGATAGTTCTAGGAAACAGAGGAGTAGGGAGATAAACAGATCTGGGGGGGAGAAAAGGGCCAAGCAACATTATGGGAGCTGGAGCCTATGGAAAAGAGTGACCAACAATTGGAGCATATTATTTTATAGTGCTTATGAGACTAGGTTGGAAACACCTGCCCCCAAACATAGTGCCACAGTCTGCTGAGCCCTATACCTTTATTGGCACAGAATATAATGTGGGGAAACAGACATAGGAAGAGATATTGTCATATCAGGAGGCTAGCCGCAGTCACAGGAATACATTCTACTGTGGCCAAGAGATCACAGAAATCTTTGGGTGGGAAGATTGGACACCCCATGGAATATGGAATGGGTGGTAGTGCCAGCAGTTTGTTGGAATTATACAAATATCTGTCACTGGGGTTAGAATGAGATTTTTTCTCTGGAGAATCTTTCAGGGAAATCTAGACTCAAAAAATAGTATGGGAATAGAAATTTATTTTCTTGGTCCCATTTATTCTTGAGATTGCTAGAACATTACTCTAGAGCACATGAGTTAACCAATATGTCCAGATCTAAAGGCAATGAGGGCATGAAAGGAGGCAAGGGGGGTGGCCTTGCAACAGCAGGCACATACTCTTTCCTTTCTGCTGATTTCTTTCAATAGTTTTACCATGACCTCAGTGCTATTTGAATATAATTCTAACCTGACAAGATAATTTTATTATCCCGACATTCTGCTTCTCTTTCTCTTCTTTCCTGCTTCCCATTCTTAGCCTAAATTTTCCTGTTGCCTTTGTATTAGACTCTAGCATGCAATTCAAAGGGAAACAAAACAATCCATCTACCAAGTTCCTTGTTCCTCGCTGATCTGTCTGAAATAGGGGGTCAAGCAGCCTGACACAGAATCCATTAAATCATGCATCTGAGTGATCATTTCCATGTGCATTTCCCTAGACTATCTTCTGGCCTTGCTAGCTTTGCACAATAAAGACTGATCCTTTACTTATAGGCTCCTTTGCAAAAGTTTCATTTCAAAAAATTGTGAAGCCTCTGGCTCAACACAAGATCAGTGGTTCTCAAAGAGTGATCTCCAGTCCAGCAGCAGCAGCATGACCTGGGAAATGTGATAGAAATGCAAATTCTCAGGTACTACCCTAGATCCTACTGAATCAGAAAGTGTGAGAATGGGGTCCAACACTCTGTGTTTTAACAAGGCCGCCAGGTAATTCTGATGCACATTAAGAATTGAAACCCATTGCATAAGTCATTTATGCAATGTATTTGTTGCTTAAATCATCCTCAGCCTACAGAGGTCTACAGTAGCTCCAACATATATCTGAATGATAGAAGTTTTCTGTTTTCTTTTTTTGGTCTTAAATCAGATTTTTTAAGTTGCTCAATTTTAAACACATACATTAACTGCCATCCAAATAAGAACATTTAACAAATTACACAACAGGTTTTTGAAAAAAATCATTGACGAAGGGCATACACAGGTGGTCCCAAATAGGCAACAGCTTCTTAAATCTACTTTGAGACTTTTTTTATGATAAACTTGCAAGTATCAACACAATTCTCTACCATGAGTTCTGCATATTTTAACTCAAGATAAGAGTACAGTAATTGTAAACACAACCCTTAAAAAGCTGCTACCACCCCTGTACATACTAGAGCTGTTTCAATGAAATTTAGAGGCATTTACTTTAATTATCAAGCATCAACATGGTGCCAGGCACTGTGCTAGGCACTGGGTAGCAAATGTTAAAGAGATCTGGTACTGATCTCAAAGACTTACACTCTGTGGAGGTATTAGATGTAAAGGCAGTAGAATAAAAATATATATGTAGACTTATGAGTGTATCTAGGCATCCCTCTACTTTGGCCAACTAAAGAGGAGTCAGGCATCCTCTTATTTTTCCCCCATCTCTGGTCCTCTGAGTTTTGGGGGATGATGCCGACTCGTTTTAGATGGAAAGAAGGATAAATCAAACTGGGATGGGCTAAAAAGCAGCTGAAAATAGGGAAATTAAAGATAGAAATGATTGCGTCCATCTATAACACCATTTGCTAAGAGCATGTTTCTATCATCTAATCTCTCAAGGCATTTCTGTGAACCTCTTTGATCACCTGCAATAGGGTTCACCAAGCCCTATTTCATTTTTTCCTTCCTGGTAATACAGAAAGACTATCCTTTCCAGCCTCCCTTGAAGTTTGGCTGCAATCATGTGACTAGTGCTGGCCAATGGACTGGAAGGGAATGTGTGTATGTCACTTCTAATGAAGGCATAAAAAAGTAGGTGTAGTGTGGTTTGGTTTGGTGCTTGTTCTTCCCCTGTTGCAGAAAACTGGAGGCCACATGTTCTGGATGATATTACTATAAGAAGGTGAAACCACCATCAGCCGGGGCCCTGACAGATCATACAGAGCAGAAATCTGCACCCTCCTTTACAGTATATAAAGGAAAATATGGGTGAGAAAGGAAAATTCTAAGGACTTTTGCTTTAGCTTAATCTTCCTTTCCACAGTGGTCAAGAGATGCAAGTAAAATTTTGGGTTATTCTGAAATTACCTTTTGGCTGTTGAATTCTGTGTCTTTAAAATACCATTACTCAGAGTCTGAACACCATGGATCTGGCTTTATAAATACAAACTACAAATGTAATTGTTACAATGTGGGTATGGTTTCATGCCCTGGACACATGGAGGGAAAAGTATCCAAGGTTGGAATGGCTAATTGGACCCTTGCCCTCCAAATAAAACCAAGGATTGCTCAAGCCCCTTTTCCAGGTCTTCCCTACCCCATCCCACTCAAATGAAAAACAAACAAACAACAAAAAAACATAACAACAACAACAAAAAGCAAAGACAAAATAAATGCACTTGATTGAAGGGGAAAGGAAAGAAGAGAACAATGATAATTACCCACTACATGATATATTTGAACAAGCAGCAGCACGTTAATTAGCAAGGTTGTAATATTTCAGGAATAAAATGAATTAAACAATGAAGGTAGCCTGTACTCAATACTGAATAGAAAACTATCAGGGAGTCAGATCAGAAAGAAGTGCATTTACAGGGGATACTTTTCCAGGGCAGGACTTCTCCCTACCTGAGCTGCAGAGCTAGGGCCGGAGGCATCATCTTTGCTCCTATCCTGCCAATAAGGGTGGGGAACACGCCCACCAGCTCCACCACGGTGATGTGCCGAAGATCCAGGTTGCATTGAACTTGCTGAAAAAACGAACAGGGCAGGTATGAGCATGGCTAAAGAAAGCGATTTCTATGTCACATGAAACACGAACAGAAGCAGCACTGGTCGGTTGGGGACGTCTACTTGCTTGTTGCAAGCTGTCCTAAAATCTTGACAAACCGGGGTTAAACTAGTGGCTATAAAACTTAAATACCTTCCTAGAGGACTCATCCAGAAATGGCTTGGCAATGGGATTTTTAAAACCTAAGCAAAATGGTAGTCTATGTATTTCCAGATGGGGCGAGACCTTATGTGTGCCAGATTTCCTTTCAAAAATCTCCAAGACCACCTCCAGAGGATTCTAAATTTGTCTTTGTAAGGAGAGGAAAAACATTTCCAGATGCCCTTTCTCTGCCCTTGTTTCCACCCTCCCCATCTCCCCTGCCCTATGCCCTCTAGGCTCAAACCCAAGAGAAACAAGGACAAATGGCTCAATGGAAAGAACCTTAGGAAGGAGGCCCAGTCATTCCTGTGCCAAGAGTTCTCATGAGGAGCAGTACCGGCAATGAGGAGACAAAAAAGGAATAAGAGACTAATCTGGGTAAATGGAAGAAGAAATTTTAAACTCCTGAACTATTAGAACATCAAATTTTCTACCAAATTCCGTGGATGCCACTTTAGATGGGTGACAGAATTGATAGAAAGGTTGGAAAAGGGAGAGAGAAACTTCTCTATTATTCTGACTGAAATGCCTAAGTCAGTCAAACCTTTCCTTGAAGGTGCTGGTTAAAATGCAAAAGCAAATATTTGGCGTGATTAGGAGATAGGTCACAGGCGAATACCTTGATACCAACTATTTTAGCCAATTATTTGATTAGGAATTTAGCAAGCACCTGAAAGAATGGAATATAGTAAAGCAGAGATCAACAAAGTTTCTGTGAAGGGCCAGATAAATATTTTAGGCTTTGTGGGACTGTACATCTCTGTACTAACTACTAACTCTGCCATTGTAATGAGAAAGCAGCTATAGAAGATACAAAAACAAATGAGCATGATTATGTTCCAATAAAACTTTTGTATTTTTAGGTACTGGGGGCCAGAGATTAAACCTGGGACCTCGTTTGTGGAAAGCCAGTGCTCAAACACTAAGCCACATCAACTTCCCTGAGCTGTTTTTTTTTTATTTGTTTGGCTTGTTGTTTGTTTTTGTTTTTTTCAGGAGGCACTGGGAACCAAACCTGGGACCTCCCATGTGGGAGGCGGGTGCTCAACTGCTTGACCCACATCCACTCCCTCCAATAAAAAACATTACTTTCAGGGAGCAGATGTGGCTCAAGCACCTGCTTCCCACATGGGAGGTTCCAAGTACGGTTCCCAGTGCCTCATAAAAATAAATAAACATATAACAAGCAAAAACAAACAAACAAAAAAACTCAGGGGAGCTGATGTGGCTCAGTGGTTGAGCACTGGCTTCCTACATATGAAGTCCTGGGTTCAATCTTCAGTCCCTGATACCTCAAAAAAAAAAAAAAAAGACAGCTAGCCAAATTTGGTCCATGTGCTTAGGTTTGTCAATCTAGAGGATAAGCAAGTTGTTGGCTTATTGGTTTTTAAATGGAAGAAGAGGTTGGAAACATATTTGTTGGGCTATAGCCTGAGAAGCCAATTTCCACAGAATGGAGGGGTGTGGGTTTGTGTTGTCTGAATAACAAGCGCCTAGCTGAGACAAGAGGACAAGAGGATGGAGGCCAGGTAGCAGGGATTGAGGGTAAACAGGCAACGATTTTGGTTCCTGTCAAGGCAGCCCAAAAGATTTCTATATAGCTCTTCAGAGCTCACGGGAAGGCCTTCAAATACATGGGAAGGGTGAAGAAAGACATTAATCATTGTATTAATGCTGAGATGAGAAGTAAAATTGTAACCTCTGATTAAACCAAGATTGTTCTAAACACTTAACTCTATTCACTGGAATAAATGAATAAAATATTCCCCCCCCAAAACCACATGTGGCATCCTGTCAATGACAAAGTGTACATCCTGCCTCATTAGCATTATATCAGGTGGGTAACTCTTACTGCAAACCAGTTTCAGGACAAAAACAGGCAAGTTCTAGGTATGAATCTGTGGTGGTTTGGAACTGTACATACTACAGAAAATCATGTTCTTAAATTTAATCCATTCCTGTGGGTGTGGACCCATTGTAAGCAGGAACTTTGGATGAAGTTACTTCAGTTAAGGCATGGCCCATGGTGGGTCTTCGTCATCTTACTGGAGTCCTTTATAAAAGAATGAAATTCAGACAGAGATAGAAAGCCACAGAAGCAAGAAGCTGAAAACAACAAAACCTGAAAGAGAAAGGAGAGTCCAGCAAACACAGCCATGTGCCTTGCCTCGTGACAGAGGGGTCCAGGATTGCCAGCAGCTGGTCTTCAAGAAGCATCGCCTTGATGATGCCTTGATTTGGCTATTTTTCTCAGCCTCAAAACTGCAAGCTGGCAGGCTACTAAATTCCTATTGTTAAAGCCAAAGCATTTCATGGTATCTGCTTCAGCAGCCTTGCAAACTAGCACAGGACTTTTCAGTTTCGAGTTTTCTTTTGCTTTTTTCCCAAGATGCTGGTTGTCTCCTTTTGTATGTGCAAACTTTGCTCATCTGAGAAGGGCACACGTCCTAGAAAAGTGCATCTCAGATTTCAAAGTGCTGAGGAAATACCTGGGAATTTTATTAAAATGCAGCTTCTGATTCAGTCCAAATCTACCCGACCCAAAGTGGAACCTGAGAATTTGCATTTCTAGTAAGTTCCCCAGTGATGTTGATGCTGCTGGCCCAGGGACCACACTTTGAGAACCACTGTTTTAAAAGTTGGCTGCCACTCTCTGAAGGGCTCTGGGAGGGTAGGAGAAGATCTTCTGGACAGGATCTGGGGCCTGGGAGCTCCCAGACTCCCCTTATTCCGTGGGCCAGCCTACATCCCAGGCACATCCTGGAGGTTAAGCAAAGACAACTGTTCTTGGGCAGGGCCTGGGCAGCACATCAGTTAAGCTTATTAGTGAAGACAGACAAACCTTGTTAGCAGGAAAACAATTGGGTTAGCTCTGGGAAGTCAATGTTAATCAGGTTATATCCCAGACCTAGAAATGAAATATTTCTTTTAGGTGGCAGCTCTAAATTGCCAGTTCCTGAAATTCTCAGTAAATAAATCAGGCACTGAATCTGGCCTTTGCTTTTAATGAAATGGCTGAGCCCTGCCTGTTAGAGATCTCCCTTCCACCTTGCACCTGCCACTAGGACTCACCTGCAGCAGTCCCATCTGTACCCGGTAGAGGACGTTTCGGGCTGTGGGTGTGGACACGATGACAAGTCTCCTTTTCTCATAAAACTGATCCAGAAGTGCAGCTGCCGTTCTGACACCCATGTTGACATTCATGGCTGTAATGAGATATGGCCACATGGGTCAGAAATCTTCTGCTGGTTCTGGCTCAACATAGTCCATGGTGACACACAGAACCATGTGTGTAAGACAAGGATTTGAGTGTAGGCAATTTATTTAGGAGTGGTCTCAGGAAACATGGGTAAGGGGGTGGGGGAGAGTATTAGTTCTCTATTGCTGCTGTAACAAGTTACCACAAACTTAGGGACTGAAAGCAAAGCAAATTTATTATCTTACAACTTCAGTGGTCAGAATTCCACAATAGGTTTCACTGGGCTAACATTCAGGTGGCTGCAAAATTGTGTTCCTCCTAGAAGCAAGTTATTGCTATGGGCGTCAGGAACTCAATTCCATTTGGGAACTCTGGGAAAACATGTGCAACACAAGTCAGAATTATCCCACCGGAGGAAGGAGGGAACTGGAGTACACCAACTCCTCTGTCACTGGTTGAGGGCTGTTTCTGAACACTAACTCTCCATTGCTTCCAGCTGACCCTGTGCACAGGCTGACAAAGCTTTTATGGTCAGGGGGAAAAAACCCTCAAACTGAAAGACCCAGGTAATTGCAGTATTTCTAAATACAGATGGGAGTGCCAAAGGCATCCAGGCCGGGCATGAACAGCATCTGCTGGGGGAAGGGGTTCAGGGAGGCAGGAAGGTGAAAGAGTAGGCAAGGAAAAGGCTCGCTCTGGGATGGCTGAGAATGTCCAAGGTCTGCCTCTTTGGTGTAGAGGGGAAAGAGTAATGCAGGACACAGAGGGCCACAGAGCAAACAACTCTGCCATGGAGGACACAGGCCAAGGCAGTTTTTCTAACAGGTCTGCCATTAAAGCAAATAAGTGACAACCCATCTCAGTTGATTGGTTTGTCAAGGTCAATGATGTGAGTTCAATAGACAGGTAAGTCAAAGACCTGGCGCTGAAGAAAAAGTAATATGAGGAGAATTAGGGTATTCCATGTGTGGTGTTTTTTTTTTAAGATTTATTTTATTTATTTATTCCTACCCCCTTGTTGTTTGCACTTGCTGTGCACTGTGTTTTTAGGAGGCACCAGGAACTGAACCTGGACACTCCGATGTGGGAGAGAGGCACCTAATTGCTTGAGCCATCCCATTCCCTGCTTTGTTGTGTCTCTCATTAAATTTTTCTTCTTGTGTCTCTTGTTGCATCAGCTTGCCACATCAGCTTGCCATGCCTGCCCATTGCTTCAGCTTGCTGTCTTCTTCAGGAGGCACCAGGAACTGTACCAGGGGCCTCCCGTGTGGTAAGCAGGAGTTCAGTCACCTGAGCCACATCTGCTTCCCCCATGTGTGATTTATAGTCTTGGTGGTCATACTTCAAAATATAAATTTGCATTGAATTATTTCTTCATTTACACATTCATTCACTGTGCCAACATAGGTTGAGTGCCTGCTATGTGCCAAGGCCTGTGCCAGGAACTGGGACACCACAGTGAGCAATACAGAGTGCCTGTCCCCGACCCTCCCCCAGGTCCCTCAGGAGAACACTGGTCAATAGACACACAGTGTGAATCACTACGTAACTACAATTTTCTAGTTGCCATATTTTAAAAGTACAAAGAAACAGATGACATTGTTTTACTGAATACAATATATCCAAAATATTATCATTTCAACATGTAATCTACATGAAAATTGTTGAAGCGACACTTTATATTCTTTTCTTGCACTAAGTTTTTGAAATCCAGTATGCATTTTACACTTACAGCACATCTCAATTCAGACTAGTCTCATTTCAAATGCTCAACAGCCACATGTTGTAAGTGGCAACCATTTTGTACTTGGAGGCCTAGTTGGTTGCCCCCGCTAGGCCTCAGTGCCAGCATGGTGGGCATTAAGACCTGAGATGGAGAGTCTGGAAAGAGTACATTCTTTCTTCTTTAATGTATGAAACTGAAGAACTGTAGGCATTTAGATCATGGTGCACATGTATCTCTTCTTCCTGATGAATTTTGCTGGGGAAGGAGAGAGATGAACCAGTACCAGGAAGTAGGGAAGAGAGAAGGGTATATAAATAAGAGATGTGTCCAGAATTTTCTAGCTGGTCCAAATTTCACTGTTATCACTACCTAGCCCAATTTCTGTTCATCAGTAATACCGGATATGTATTGAAGGCTAACCCTACACCAGACACAGCTCTAATCCACTGTTCAATGGATAACCTCATTTAATTCTTACAACTCAAGTGGTAGGTAAGGTAGTATTTTCTTCCTTTTACATAAAAGGAAAGATTCCAAATACCCAAAGTCTACGTGACTGTCAAGCCATGGCTGCCAAGGAGGCATTATATGGCCTGTACATGGCAGTGTACTGGTTTCATCAACAAGATCCTCATATTTATAGGAGGGAAGAACAAGGGTAACTAAAGCAGACTTTACTGAATCGCAATGCCATCAAAGGCTGACAATGGGTGCCCACCTCCTGTTTCTTCCTTACAGGACATGAAAGGTAAATCAGAGGACAGGCAGAGGGATGGCAAGCTGAGCCACAGCAGGAATCCAGGGACTGTTTGCACACACTCGGATGAAGAATGATTGGCAGTGAACCTGTCAAAGTGTGTGGAATGAAACCCTCCCTCCTGTACAGGTTATCCACTGGAATCCAGAACCAAGGGGGCTTCAAGTGCTGTTGGCTGGAGAGAGAGCTGCACACATACCTGCACAGGTAGGCTCTGTGCCAGACCAAGCCAGGTTTGACTGACACACTCTGGCAGGGCTACCCTGGAGCTCATAGCCACCAGTGCAGGAAAACTCACAGGTGGCCCCATAATTGTCACCATCACTGGAACATTTCACGTAACCATTCTCCGGGGCGTTGAGTTTGCCGCAGCGCCTGACTGTAGAGACATAAACCCACAGGAGTCTCAGGGCTGAGCTCCCTTCAACAGAGTAAGCAGGGAAGGGGGGGGGCTGTTAAATGAAGGAGGGGGCAGAGGTGGCTATTAGGCCACTTGGGTGGGGACATAAAACGGTCTCATCCATACCAATGAGAACACAGAGCTTAACTGGTGTCCTTGCGTTATCGATGTGGAGATTGAGCCCAGCAGAGAAGAGAGATTTTATCAGATAGAACAAATCTTTTGGAATGCCAAGAACATGGTATCCTGGTGAACCAAGCTAGGAGGCTCTTAACCACTCTGGGTACAGAAGGTCTTGCAGGGTATGTCTGATCATCCCAACCCCAGGGATGGAAAAGTTATTGAAAACTCTTCTGCCTGGGGAGCCAGCTGTGGGCTCCTATGGGATTAGTTTACTGGTCTCTGAGCTCCCTTAAATAATCCAGTCATAGTCTGCATTGTGAAATTCAGTTATTAAGATAGGACACTTCCCCCAGCTTCATTAGAGACAATCTAAAGCTGTCAAATATTCCTACCACATTGGGCACTCACAGAGCATTCTTGCTTGAAGTCTCATTTCATTTTGCTCTCATAAAAATGAAAAAAAAGCCTATTAGCAGTAACCTTACCTCTGACTTTAACCCGAAATTTGCAAGTGCCCTTGTTCTCAGCTCTGTCGTAGACTGTGTACTGGATCTTGTGGTCTCCTTCTGGAAAATTCGAGCCTGGGGGAAGACCTTTTAGAATAACACTGAAAGGGAAAAAACCAGAAACACCAAAGATGACCATTATGGGCCTAGCAAGCAATTGGTGAGCATCCCCTCTCCACAGGACATAGGGATAGCGAGGGGCAGCCATCAGGTCAGTTTGGCGAGAACAAAGGATTCTTGAATCAAAATTTCTTGAGCTTTACTCTATTTTGGAAGAGCAGTTTGAGACCACAAAATGGAATATCCCAAATATTGGGAAGTTTTAATTTTTCCCCCCAGTTCAAGGAAACAAGAGAAGTCTTTGGAGGCAATTCATTTACTGGTTTTATAAGGAAAATAATTTTATAAGAAAAATAATTTCTGGATGAAATGAATGAATGAGCAAGTGAATGTATCATCACCAACAGGGACTGCCAGGTTGGCAGCAGAGCCCCAGGGCACTGAACACAACACTGCTGAGCACCAAGCAGCCCACACACATCTGGGTGACACTGGAGAGTAGAATGGGAGTTGGGGGAGGCTGGGAACCCAGGGCCCTAGTCTTCCTCTAATTCCACCCTTATTTCAGGGGGACCTGAATTGGCTCACTGTTGGAAGGGTGAAGGAATTTTCTATAGGAAAATCATCTATGAGGGTATTCTAAGCAGTCATTGGCAATTTGAGCCTGTAGGGGGTGCTAGAACTTTCTCAGCCTTTTCTGTCTGGGCCAATAGAGCCCTTTCCTGAACAAAAGTCAAGACCTCTGTAATTTCTTAGTCATCGAAATAGTAGGAGGAGGAGGGGGGAGGGGGAGGGGGAGGAGGATGCAGTTACATATACCTTACATATGCCAGGCATGGTTCTAGGCATTTTACATATATTAGTTTATTTAATCCTTACAACAATCCTATGAGATAGGTACCTTTGTCTCCATTTCACAGATGAGGAAACTGGGGCACTAGAACGTTAAGGAACTTTCCCAACATTACATAGCTATGTGATGTTCTTCTCATCTGTCTAACCCAGACACCAATAGGTACAACATGATCAAATGCCAGTTTATGTTTGTTTTCAATAAATAATTTCTCTTCTTATCACAATTCTTAGGAAAGATGAGAATATTTACCAATAACAGACCTGTGGAATTATCTTTGTCACCACTTAGGACAGTCGTACAGATAGGCAAACAGAGCAGCTGTTTAAGCTACGAAGTAAAGGGTCTTGGAAAACTGTCAGAAATCCCTCCATTTAAGATATGTCACTTTGGGCATTAGATGCATTAAGGTCCAGAAGAGGCACAATTTAAATGTAGATAAACTTGAGAGTAAAATATTTCAAGTATTAGTGGCTACTAACCTCTCAAGATTTGATTTCATCTTTGACATGCAGATAAATAATAAGGAGTAAGTAAGGAAACTCACAGGAAGCACTTGCCATAGAGCATGGGACTCAGAGATTCTCTAGAATCTCCCCTCTTAGAATATATTTAACAGTAGCTTAGGCAAGGCATAGGAGAAGGGGTCACAGGAGAAGTGGCAGGGAAGCCAGGAGCCCAAGTGAGAAATGGCAAGGTGACAAGACCACCTTCTCTGAATTTCTTATTCAGCCAGAGCCTGCTGCCCAAAGCATCCTGCTCCAAGCTTCTGCTGGCTCTGGGCTATAGAACTCTGGAAGCAGATAGTTGCTCTGAATGTAGGGGTAGGAGACTCTAAAGCACTCTTTTAAAATGTCACATTTCTAGCCATTAACACACAGATTACCCACAAAAAATGCCAAAGTAAATGTCCTTGCTAAGCTTTTAACCAAATGGAGCCATGTGAAGACAAAGGGTGTTCTGGCCTGACATTTTGTGCCAACAGCACAACAGCAACCATAGTTGCCAAACTCTATTAAGAACCAACTAGGTGCTAGGGGCTGGGGCAAGGAGTCAAAGATAAATAAAACCCAATCCCTGGTTATGTCAACTGTGACTTATTTTTAATCCCAACCACCAAAATTTCTCCGTAGGGATTTGGAAAATGCGTCTGTAACAGCAAATAAAAAGTATTTTTAATGCTCAAACTTTGCCATTGAGGAGTCAGAAGGGGATCTATTACTAATAATACTGTCTAAGCTGGATGATGCTCTGGGGGAGATTATAACGGTGTAGGAACAAAATGTCCTGCTAGGGGTGAGGCTCAACCTCCTCTTAGCAGAAGATGTTCTATGATTGCTAATAATTATGTAAACATGTTTTCTCTTGCACACTCTGGGTTGAAAGAATTCTAGGTCTTTCCCCACTGAATGACTCACCAGAGGGTAATTCGGAGGATTCCTTTGACCACAGATGAAAACTCATAGGGATGTCTGATGGGGACATGAACTTTAAAGCACGGATGTAAAAGTGCTGACATGAAGTAGTGGCCTCCAGGGAACATGGAGGCCAACCAAACAGCTACAGGGGTACAGGCGCAGAAGCCAGATTAGAACAACATGTAGCCGAACTTCAGCAAAGAGAACCACCCATTTTTAAAAGCACACTGGATGTATGTCAAACTATTAATGCCATTTGTCCTAGAGAGTGAGGCTGGGGTAGGCAGAAATGCAAAAGACACCATCTTTTTCTTATAACTTCTGTAAGCATTTGATGTAGTCACAACTTTAGAAAAATAGATTGAAAATGAAAAGTTTTGAAAGAAGTAGGTGCAGTACAACAAACAAGTGGTGGAAAAGTTTTGCATTAAGCCATACTCACAGAGCATAAGGAGGCAGCACCTGTCTCTGGCTCTGCCTGGGAGATGCTGGAGGCTTCCTAGCAGAGGTGGCATCTTAGTAAGGCCTGGGGCATGAGTGGGAGCCTCCTAGGCAGACAGTGGGGGTGATTCCATCCCTGAATTAACCAGTTGGCTTCATCTTCCTCCTTCTGTCTCCCCTCCTCTTCTTTCTTCTCACCATCCCTTATTTCTTCCCTCCTTTCCTTCAACAAATGTTTATTAAGTGCCAACTGTGTGTCAGGCATGGCTTCTAGGCAGTGGGGATATGGCAGTGAACATAATGTAGGGGACACAGGCAGTAAACAAATAAATAAGTAAAAACTATAGCAGGGCAGATGGTGAAAAGAACTATGGAGAAAAATAAAGCATGAATAGAGAATAGGAACTGCTAAAAAGGTGTGAATTACAGCTTTAAATAGGAGGTCAGGGGTGGCCTTGCTAAGAAGGCAACATTTGGAAAAAGAAGAGGGTGTGATTCAGATATCTAGAAGAATATTCTAGGCATAAGGAAGAACAAGGCAAAAGTCCTGTGGTAGGAGCATCCCAGGCATGTCTGAGGATGAGCAAGAGCCCAGAGTGGCTAGAACAGAGTTAGTGAAGAGGAGAGGAGAGGAGAAGAAGAAGACGATAGGTAGGTAATGGCTGGAGGCAGGTTACAGGTCTTATAGGTAATCTAAAGATAAGGGTTTCTATTTCAAGTGAGATGGGAAACTACTGGAAGGCTTTGAGCAGTGCAATGATGGGATCTGACAGACATTTCAAACCATCACCCATGGTACCACATTGAGACGAAACCAAAGGGACAAGGGTTGAAGCAGTTGAGAGGCCAGGTTTGAGACCTAAACTAGCTGTGCTCTGCGTATTTTGCCACTCACCAGGGATGCTACATCTGAAAGCACAAACCGACCCACATAAAACACTCCCCCACTCCTGGTAGGAAATGTCTCACATAAAAGAAACAACATCATTCCAGCTGCAAAGTTTTCACTTACTCAGTGAGAATGCCATCTGCTGTGTCTCTCCCCTCAGGGGTCTCCCAGGAAACCCGAACTGTCAGTTTATTTGGCTCAGCAATGCGTTCCTTCACACTTGGGCACTTAATTCTAGGAGGTTCCATATCTGAAAATATAACCCAAACATTCTTACCATCATCAAGAAATGTGCCAAATGCCAAAATTTGTCTCTTAAAAGCCCTATGTGCTCCCCATTTTTGAAGGGTTTGTTCACCCCTCTCTATTTCTTTGCCTTCCTTTCATCTTGCCCTTTCTCCACTGCTGAGTTTTGAACATTGTTTGATTACTCATGCACAGAGCTAACCCTGAAATTAACTGGCTTTGCTAGGTGTCCTGTGGTAATTTATTAGCGAGAGCTACTTTCTCTCCATTCTTCCAAAGTCTACAGACAGAGTTGGCAACATGGCAGTTGCTCAACTGAAGCTAGAAGTCATTCTGCCTTAGTGAGCCCCTCCTTCTTTAAAGGCAGATTCACAGAATTTTAGAAAAAGGTACCATCTAGTTCAATTCAATTCAACAAATCATCACTGAGTACCTACCTTGCCCAAGGCATCCTTCCAGCTGCTGAGGTTGGAGGCGGGGGTGCAGCACAGAGAGTCATGTGCTCTCTGTTTTTTCAGAGTTTTCTGTCAACTGTGTGGGGATGATGTCTGTACACATGAAATATAATACCAGGCAGAAAATAATGCTGCCCCAAGGGAGGTTCAAAGTAAATGCTATAGCAATTTAAAGAAGTCTCCCCACTCTCCTTCCACAGATATGGAAACTGGGGCTCCTAGAGAGCTTAAATGACTTATTCAAGGGCACACAAGTAGATTATTGGCAGTGTGAATTATAACCCAAGTCAGAGTACCACTGCAACAAGCTTTCTCCCCTCCATCTGTGTCCTTATATTCCCAACATCTTCCTCAATATCTTAAAACAAACACTGGCTATCTGGGTCCCCTCTCTCCTCCGACTGCCACTAGAATACACCTACGGTTTTGTGTTCTGGGTCAGCAGTTTTACCTTGACTGACCCTCCCAAGAACTCCCAGGTGTCTCCAAGTAGTTTCTAAACCTGGTAATAGAAGTTCTGTCCCCTTGCTACCACAGATGAATTCATAACGAGGGTTCGAAATAAATGAGATGTCAATTCTACACAGGGTTAGCTTTTGTCTTTATTCTAGCCAAAGTGAAATCACAAGAAGTGGGAGTTTGAACTTTTGCAAATTCTACATGATGATTTTGAACAGATACCGAGAATGCATTTAAAGAGGACATAGCAGATTAATGACATTCAGCTTTACATTAATTTACATATCACCTGGTAATTATTTAAATGCTACTGCAACTTGAATGAAAATTAGGTATCATTTGATTCTGAATCATAAACGTTTTTGAGAGATTAAATGCACCACATAAAGGTTTCAAATACTTGCTCAGGAGTCTTGTCAATAATTGTTCATTTTATTTAGGATAAGGAATTGTGAATAATATGTTAAATGAGTCTGCCTGCAGCTATCCAAATTCATTTTCAGTCTATATCACATTTCAATGGAGTATGAATTTATAGCCTTGAAACACTAATCCTAAATTGAATAACTATCATATTTTATTGAATCTAAGTCACTCTTGATTGTGAGATATATCCAATTTCAGGGAAATTAAAATGTAAAAAAATGCTTCTTAGAAATAATGAAATAAAGTATATAAATGAAATGGAAGATGCTCTAAATGCATTCAAGATGTCTATTTTCAATTGCTAAGCTTTCAAAAACAACCGGATTTTTTTTTTTACTCTGCTAAGTGATAGAAGACATGCTTTTATAATTCAGGTGAGCATGCAGCAGCTTTGGGTACATCGGAAAAAGAAATACACAATGCCTGCCTGCAGCTGTTCAAATAGAGCTGGTAATTGCATTACGGGAGGTATATTTATTTTAAAATGGAAAGTGGAAAGGGAGGAGCTGAGGAGAGGACCCAGATTTCATTGTAAAATTAGACTGTATTCCATGTTTTCTTGGAGCCACACCATCGTAGCAAAGAGATACTCAGTCTCCATGTCATGTAAAATAAACATCTGGATGACACACTGTTTTTTTTTCCTGTACCAACTTGAGCAAACACGCCCCAAAGTAGATGAGCTGGTTGAAAAGTCTTGGAGTCTCCCAAGGCTAGCTTATGTCCAGCTGGCCTAAATTTCAGAAAAACTCTCTCCCAAACCATAAATAAGAAGAAATAAATTGCTTAAAAAATAATAGCTAATACTGAACCCTTCTTATGTACCCAGCCCATGATAAAAAGTTTTCCTGCATCCTTTCATTTAATCTCCACAACGACCCTATAGACAAAGCACCATTTTCATGCCCATTTATAGACTGAAAAGCCTTTCCTTGTTTCTGCAATTTCTACATAGTCTAGGATGTTAAGCCATGGATACATATCTTAAAGTTATTCTAAAAGCCTCCAGTCTTTGTACCCACATTCTTTTGTGGTTGCCTGCCACAGTTTCCTCATAAAGAACAGCAGCAGGACTCGATTGTACTGTATCCTCAAGCATCATGCCCTCTCTCTCAGCTGAAGAGAGAACAGCTGGCCTGTCCTTCAACAGATGCTCCAGAAAACCTAAGCTTGTTATTACAAAGTCGTAGCCACTACTGCTTTTTATAAGTTATCATCAATTCCCATGAATGAAACGAATGAAGTTACTATGGAAACATAATTGCTATTCCCTGTTGAGTCAGAGAGCCCACAGAGCCAGTCGTGTAGAAACCCTGAAACTCTCAGTGAAAATCCTGGCCTCTGCTCTCTCCCACCCATTCAGTGGGAGACATCTGACCAACTGTCTCCCTTCTCCATGCTCTAGTTTTCACTCTGCATATAAAACTTAGGAAATAAATACATTGAATTATATCGACTACAATTTATTGGAGAAGCAAATACTTACCTGGGAATCTTTAGCACATCTAACCAGGTAAGTGGTGGAAATAAGGAAGTGGCTCAAAAGAAAAATGTCCTGGCCAACAGCCAACAAAGGAAAAAAAAAACACCTTTAACTAAGGCTAGAAATTAACTGCATCTTATAAGTTTTCTTGAATCACGTTTTCCAAGAGAGTTCTGTGTTTGAAGATGACTTCTAGAGATAGGATTAATATGTACTTCAGAACATGACAATAACTTGTGTCTGACACTGTCTGAGCTGGTGCAGGGTCCTTTCTCCTCACGTCATTCTAAGGTAAGATGATGGATATTCTTATCCCAAGTAAAAAGTTGTCATAGTTCCTCAGACACCTCAGGCTAACAGTGCTCCATCTGGCCAATAGTTGTATTCCCATTTAATGCCCCTTTCTTCTCTGCATTCCTAGAACACCACCCAAACTGATTTTTAAACTGCTGCTTCTCTCTCCTCTTTCATCCCTTGGTCTTCTTTCACACTACCTTCCTTGCAATCTATACAGCCAATGGGGCAGAGACTAGTGATTGTTCACCAGCTATCTGATCCCCATTCTTTTTTAGCAAAAGAAGTTTATCTGGGCCTTTGGTCTTCCAGTATAAAGACTACAATTCCCGGCCTCCCTTGAAGTTAGATGTGCCCATGTAATGGCTTCCACCAATGGTTTATGAGAGAAAGTGATATGTGCGATTTCCAGGTTGTGCTATTAAAAACAATCCAAAAAATAAAAGCGGTGTGCCCTCCCCTTCCCTCCTACATCTTGGCTTGAATGTGGATGAGATAGGGAGGTAGAGTGGCTCTCTTGGACTGCATGATGAAAGCTTCAAGTTGAGTGTGGAAGAACAAAAAGTGAGGGGCTTGGGTCTATAACACTGCCCTGGATTGCTTAAGCTCAAATTTGTATGAGAAAGGAACTTCTATCTAGTTTAAAGCATTAAAATTTTTGTCTTGTTCATAGTACCAAAACTGATATATAAGCAATCACACATTCTTTAAAAGTATTCCTAATGTAGCATCTTGTGTGCCATCTTCCAAGATATATTTCCTTTATGATGCCCAAGCATCATTTCTTCAATGAATAGTGTGGTGACTTCCCTGCAAAGATGGCCACCTATCATTTTTCTACCTTCTTATGCACATGCTGTTCTTCCTCTCAAGAGGTGGAGTCTATTTTCCCTCCCTTTGAATCTGGGCCAGCCTTGTGCTTTGCAATGCAATGAAAGGCAATGTAATGAATGCAATTAAATTGACCCTGTGCCAGTTCCCAGCCTAAGCCCTTTAAGAGCCTGGCACCTTCTGTTTTTGTTCCCTTGAAAGCCAGCTGCCATCTAAAGAAGTTCGACTATCTGACTGTAGAGATCATGTGGAGAGAAAGGCCCCAGAGGATGAGAAATTATGAAAGGTGAGAGAGAGAGAGAGAGACCCAGCCAAGTCCCAGCTGGTATAGCCACCCTCCAACTGACGTGCCAGACATGTGAGTGCAGCCATCCTGGATCCTCCAGCCCAAGTCAGTCACATCAGTCATTACTATGTGGAAGAGAGATGAACTGCCCAAATTCCCAACTCAAAGAACCATGAGCAAGAACACAGTTGATTTATTCCACTAGGTTTCAGGTGGTCTGTTATGCAATGATAGGTAACTGATACAAATATAAATTACCTTGAGGTCAGTGATGAGGAAAGGAAGAGTTCATTTGGGGGGGAGGGGTATGAAGTGAGTAACTGCCAGAGGCAGAGGTAACTTGGCCACTGAAAGGTTGCCCAAATGTTTGCTCCCCCCAAGGTACAGTGTAATCCCCATTAATGGCTCTAGGAAGTGGTTCCTTTTCTTTAGTACCACATCACCTAAAATTTCAGAGAACTTTCCAAAATGGACAAAAGGGGCAAAAAGGGAAGCAATGAAATCCCCAAATAAAAGTCACCATCTTCAACCAGAAATATGCATGTGGGAAGGATTTATTTTTTTATATTATTTAAAGTTATATTGGGCAGGGACACTAAAAGTTTGCCCATTCAATTTGCACTAACAAATCATCCTGGGTAAAAAGTGGATCAGTACGCATCTCTGATAGACCTTGAGCAGTTAATGTCTGCTGCTAAGGTTTCCACTACAGATGCAAGAGAAAGAAAGTCCTTGCACTTTCTGTCTGTCTGGTTGCAGCAGCCAAGATTGAATGGGGGAATACAGGAAATTCTAAAAATGGGGAAAAGGAAATAATCTTTGTAACTCATAAATAAAAACAGCAAAGGAAAAAAAAGTGGATCAGTATCTCAATCCATGAAGTTCTTTTAAAGCTGAAACTAGCTTCCTGAAAGCCTGTAAAAGAATATATATTTGTCAATCCAGAAAAAAACCTGTAGTATTGCTTAAAGTCATCTACAAGAGTGTACTTATTCTTAGCCTAATTTGATGTTTGTATCTTTGAATGAATCTCTGAAAATCATGCAATGCTGCACAGGTAAATTTTACTATGAGTAGTTGGGAAAACCCAGCTTTCTACCAGACAGTTGTGAAGCAAAAAAAGTGTGCCATCAATGAGCATGTAAATCTCCATCTATTCCACTCTGAGGAAACATAAAACAAGCAGAGAGCAATTTCCAAAAACCAAGTCAGTTGGTACTCTCTGCATGTGAGAAGACATTTGCTGGGCTTTCCTTCTCCATGGTTTTGTATGTATCTTTATTTTATTTCCTTCCTCTTTCGGCCTAGGAAAAAGTGTTGGTCTAAAGCAGAGATCAAAATCTGGCTTCAAGATGAGGAATGGTTGCAAGCCCAACTACTCATGGTTCATATGCCCACATTGCCAAAGAAGAACTAAAAGCAGAAAGAAAGAAAAAAAAATATTCTCTGGAAATAATAGTTGCTACATTCTAAGGTAAGACAGTTTAGAGCTATGTAGTCCAGAAAAACACATTCTTAAACTTCGTCCATTCCTGTGGGTGTGACCCCTTGTAAATAGGACTTCTTCAGTAGGTTACTTCAGATGAAGTGTGGCCCAGGATGGGTCTTAATCCTATCACTGACGGTCTAATAGGGAAGGTCATGGGAAGAGAAAGACACAGAGGGAGCAGCTAGAAGCTGAGAGTCAATAGAACCCAGAAGAGAAGTGAGAGGCCAGGAGAGGCTGCCATGTGCATTGACATGTGACAGGGGAGCCAAAGACAAAGTATCAACACCCAGAATGCCCAGTCTTTGGGAAGAAAGCATCACCTTGATGATGCCTTGATTTTGGACTTCTTCTAGTCTTAAAACTGTGAGTTGATAAATTCCTATTGTTTAAGCCAACCCATTGCATGGTATTTGCTTTAGTAATGAGGAAGCTAAAACATAAGGTTTATTTTTCTGTATCAATAGAGAGTGTAGCTCTAAATACTTTATCCTCCTGTAATTTGCAACACTTTTTATTTGTCCTACATTGACTTACTTGTATCTACCTCTGTTTCTGAAATAACCATGAGTTTGAGTTCCTTGCCAGAGTGTGGTTTGCATAAGAGAATTAATTTTAACTTGTGGCAATTTCAGCTTAGCCAGACCACAAAAATGACCAGACTTCTCTCTTCCCTATGGGACAACTCAGCACTCAGCACAACTCCAGCCAAGACACAATGTTTAAAGTTGCATGGAAATCTGAGAAATACTCATCCACCATGTGTCAGCTCCTAAAATAGGCTGAGTTATGCCCAAGGAAGCCCTCCCCCTCCAAACACAAACAAATTTATTAAACTCAATACATTTAAAAGTGAAAAGATTAAATGACACTTCTGTAGTTAAATTTACTGGGAAGACAGTCCTGTTCATCTGTCACTAAAAATCAAAGAAAGAATCGCTTGCTTCTTTTGTCCATTTCCCTCTCTTTCCTGGGTACTCTAAGCTCTGGTATGGCTCCCTCACCCATTTTCCACCCCTACCTAGTTACATGCATAATTCCCCTTCCTTCAGATATTGAGGTCCATTTGCCTGAACCTGCTCTGGCAAACTGTAAGATAAATCCCTAGAAATTGGGCTTCATTTCTTGGTTCCTTCTCTCTTCCTCTGGAAGGGTTCCAGGACCATCTGGTCAGGCTTATGACGTATTGGTTGCATTTTGAGGACAATCAGCATTTTCTTTTCATTGTTACATACAATCTGAACATCTGAACAATGCAATCCCTAGAGTACTCTTTGCCAAAGCTTGCTTAGCAGAAAGATTTTCAAGCCTCTCCTCTTCTCCCATCATCACGTCCGCCCCTTCCAAAGTGAGAGAGTAACGATTCAATTTTTGTTTGCTTGTTTTAAAGCACTAGCTTGCACACACCAAGTCTCAGGGAAGACACTGAAAGCAACATCTGTGAGGTGGTCTTCTAATCTGAACATCTAGCCTTAGATCATGTCGTCAAGTGGAGCATGTCCGGAGTTCACAACCTCGGTGCCATTCTACCTGCACCTGTTGACCAGGATTGCTCCGCAGTATTCTTTACAATGGGAACTGCAACAATTCAGAATAAGCTAAAACCTCCCTGAAAAAGGCTGCCTTGCCAAATATTCTGTTGGTACTCAACAACATATTGCTCTTGCCAAATGGCTATAAGGTCTGGTCTAGGCTGTGTCTCTGATACAGACATGATTGGGTCAACCCTTTGGATAAGGTCCCTTGGGCTGTGGCTCATTTGCCAAATAACTGTAGAGTCAGAATGGCTGAGGATGCCAGGAAAGACAGTGAGCAGTTGTGCCGCCATGAAGACAACCCTGGAACTGGCTCCAGAGGAGTTGCTGCAGTCTACCCCCAGATTTCAGTCTTACCCTCAAAGTGACCACCCCAGACACTGAGCAGTCAGGAAGGAGTTGTTAGATTAGGAGACTGAGCCAAACGGTTCTCTGGAGGATGGGCAGATTCAAGCAAGGAAGAAGCCAGGCTCCCATGGCCTTAGTATCTTAGTGCCAGAGCTGCCCCTGGCATCAGGGACATAAGGCCTGAGAGCTTGGAAACAGAGTCCCCGGCTTGGCTTTTTGCAACCTAGGGGAAGTCAACTCACCTCTCAACCTCATCTGTAGAACGGCGGATTAGACTCGAATGCTTGCTAAGGGCCCTGGAAACTCTTACAGTCTATGAATAAATGCATCTCCGGGACTGAGGTTCTCAACCACTTGGGGAAGCTTCTAAAAAAAATGCCAGTGCCCCAGAGATTCTGAATAATTCAAATGGCAACCAGGGTTGAAAATGATTGCCCTAGTGCAGTGTGCCTCTATTTTTCATGTGCATTCTAATGCCCTAGGGATCTTATTCAAGCGTGGTTTTTGTTTTTATTTAGGGATCTAACCCAGGACCTCATACGTGGGAATCAGGTGCTCAACCCCTTGATCTAAATCTGCTTCCCACAAGTGTAGATTTTGATTTGCCAAGTCTGGGGTCGGACCCGACACTCTACATTTCCAACAAGTTTCCCCAAGTTACGGATGCTGCTGGACCAAGGGCAATATTTTGAGTAGAACAGTACTCAAGCTCCTCCTAAATCTGAAACTATCTAGTCTGCATCAGAATCCCCTGGAAGGCTTGTGAAAACACAGATTGCCGGGCCCCGTCCCCTGAGTTTCTAAGCCTGGGACCACACTATGAGATCCGACTGAACAACAAACTGAGTGCTGACCACCAAAGCCAACAATAAAGGAATGAAATCGGTTCAGCTGAAAGACACACGGAGGCTCTCTGCTAGACAGTCCCTGCAAATGTCAGTAACTGCTCAATGCTATGGGATGGGCCTCTCAATGAAAGCAGCAAGCTGCCTCTGCCAGCCTGTATCTGCCTCAATAGCTGGCCAAGAAAGAAACCAAAGTCAGGTGGAAGCCATCAGCTATGAAGTCAGCTAGAGGATAGAGACTGCAGTTAAGTTGAGGGCTTGAGCCAGAGAACTAACTGGGCGCTTGTGCTTTATAAGGGGGATATTGATGCTCCCTTTAACATCCACAGTGTGGAAACCCCCTGCTGCTCCCAAAGCACAGAGCTTTCCTGAGGGCTGTGGTGTTTCCTTACCCACACAGGAGGCTGGTCTGCCACTCCAGGCCTTGTTGTCCATACACGTGACAGTGCGCTCCCCTTTCAATGTGTATCCTGGTGAGCAATAATACTCACATCGGGAGTTAAAGTAGGCACCATCTATGCACTTAAACCCTCCGTTGGCTGGCATAGCAAGGGTAGGACATCGTTTTTCTGAAAAAAGAGAAAACCCGTCAGCTTTTCTTAGTGTTTTTGTCCAGAGATCTGTCCTTAATGTCCAGAAACTCTGAAAGTATGGGGTAAAAGGTTCATTTAAATATAATAGATGGAATTAGAGAAACAGCGGGTGGTTGAATGCCATAGTAGAAGAAATACAAGGTGTCATGTCAGGATAGCTTGGGTTGACAGCCCAGCTAGCCTACTGTTTTAGTTTGGGTGCCTCAGAAACAGACCCTGAGATAAAGGCTTGTGTGCAGGTTTTCCAGTAAGAAAGTGCTCCCTGGGGAAACCAGGGAGGGTTGGGGGAAGCAGGACTGGAAGGGAGGGAAGTCAAACAAGGCATGAGCTCAGACAAAGTCTGATCCCACAGGGGAGCTCTAGAACATGAATGACACCTCAGAGTTTGTCCTACCTCCGGGCCTTAAGGGAGCCTGGCTTTCATACTCCTTTATCAGTCTTTGGGCAGCTACAGGTTGGGGGGGGGGGGCGGGATCCTCTCTGTAAGAACAGAAAGAGCAGTCCTCTAAAGGAGCAGAGCTTCTTATGCCTCTGAAGAAGGTTGAAGGTTCAAGTCATTAAGAGCAAAGCACTCATGGGAAACAGATGTGGCTTAAGTGACTGATCTCCTGCCTACCATATGGGAGATCCTGATTTCAGTTCCTGGTGCCTCCTGGAGAAGACAATACAACAAGCTGACACAGCAAGATGACACAACAAGGAAACACAATAAGAGAGAAAACAAAGCAGGGAGCTGAGGTGGCTCAAACGAATGATGCCTCTCTACCACATGGGAGATCCCAGGGTTAGTTCCTACTGCCTCCTAAAGGGAAGACGAACAGACACAGAGAGCCCACAGCAAATGGACAGAGAGAGCAGACAGCGAGCACAAACAATGAGGGGGGGGATAAATAAATAAAATAAAATCTTAAAAAAAAAAAAAGAGCAAAGCACTCAGAAGCTGGGGGATGGATACACAGAACTGGTAAAAGGGGATCCAGGGAGAATGAGGAAAAAGCAGCCACCCAATCTGCATCCCTGGGCCTCAGCTTCTCTATCAGTGAAGTTAAAATAAAATAATGGCACCGATTTCAACAGCAGGGCTGCAACAATTGGATTTATGTAAAGTACTTGGCACACAACAAGTGCTCAATTCATAGTGCCTGTATTTAAGAGCAATGGCATCTGAAATGTGTTTCAACAAAGCTGTACCACTTGCAGTTTCCCAAATAGGACAACTTTTCATGAAGCTAAAACTCTGTCCCTGAAATGTTCTTCTAATCTTCCTCCCCAACACACACTCCCTTTCAGGGATTAAGCACTTCCCAGACTCTGACCCTGCCTCCCAAACCCCACCCCTTGGGGACAGGCACATTTGTCCCATTTTCCTCTGCCACCCTGAATCCTTGGCTCAGTACCAGGATTGTACTTATTTCCCAGGTTACACCTCTTCCCCTCTGTCTCTGATGCTCTTCTGTGGAATCCTTGACTACAGGGCCTGCATGTGTCTTCTTTGTTTCTAGATCTCCAGCACCTCTGCAGTGTCCAGCACTAGGTGAGCACGCATAAGGTGCTTGCAAAACAAATCTCTGTTCTCTCCCTCCCTTTCCCAAATACCTGATCATACCCCTCTCTCTGAGAAATGCCATGTTGACCCCACCAAGTCTTCAAAACTCTTCTCTGGCTTCCACTCACAATGGGAGTTTTTCTCATCAAAGATAATGACACATTCAGTAAATTGTTACAAATGTTCCACACCAAGGCAAGGTGTTAATAATAGGGTGGCATAGGGGAATCCTGTAGTTTATGCATGATTGTTCTATAAACCCACCTTTCTAATAAAGAAAAAATTGAATAAAATAATAATAAGGTGGTATATGGAGAGGAAAAATAAGCCCTGGAGCAAAAGAACATTGGCCCTAAGGTCCCCAAACAGGACTGGGCAACTCACGTTTGCAGATGACCTTGTGGGACCATCGTCTGTTGGACTGGCAGATGAGCTGGGAAGAGCCATGTAACTCGTAGCCCTTCCGGCAGCGGATGTCACACCTGGTTCCCAGGGCTGTTTTGTAGTATCCTCCTTGAGGGGCCCTACAGTACACATCCCCATACTTCACCTTGATGGGGGAGCACCACGGAGTGTCTGCAGGTAGCAGAAACAAGAGAGGGAAGAGATTGGAAGGGACACCTTCAGAGAATGTGTCTCCTCACACTCGAGGTCCCTGACTGGCTACATTGCAAATGTTGGACCTCCAAATAGTGTCCCATGCCTTTTTAATGTGCATTTGGGTGGGATCATTATGACCATGGGTCTAGGGGTCAGACATATCTGAATATGGATCCAGTTCCTTCTCGCTGTGTAATCTTGGACATGTACTTAGCCTCTCTGAGTCAATACCTATACCTGTGACATAGTTCTTTTATAAGAACTAAAAAAATGATGCATATAAAGCACCTAGCACAGTGCTTGGCACATGTGAAATGCCCAATAAATGCTTGTTCATTTCAGTATATTCCTTAAATATACACATAAGTCTCTTGAAGTCAATTGATATCATTATGGGCTCCAACCCCAGCCCTTGGAACAGCCAGTGGGAGGGGGCAATAATTGGTTAATTTGGAGTGTCTCCAGATCTCAGATCTGTGCACATGTTCTCTGCGAAAGTTCTTAATTCTGTTGTTCCTTAATGTGACTGAAGTTACAATTTCCAGGTTTTCACCACAGGATATCATTTTGGCTTAAAGTCATAGAACAATTGTTCCCCAGAGGGAAGCGAACCCCTTTTCAGATGCTCCCAGTTACGCCTCATTTAGGTAAGATCACGGGAATGACACTCTCTTCAAATGGCAAGCCTCCAGGGCCTTTTAATTTCTTCTCTTGTTGCCCAGAGCACAGCTATAATGACCGTAATAAATCAGAATCTTTGCCCTAGTTTTAGAAGGTGTTCTCTGAGAGCCATAAAAATATTAAGAACAGGACTAGCTCCTCGATGGGGAGGCACCTGCAGTGGCTGGTGCACCGATTTCCCAGGATCAGTGGAGACCAGTGAGGAGCTCCTTCAAGCCTGTAGGGCTCTCAATTCTGGAAATCGCAGCCACTTCCGTAAGGCTGCCTGGCTCATCACCACCCCTCCCTCCAGCACCCGAGCTGTTAGTGAGTGGGGTAAGTGCGCCATCATGTGGCCAGGATGTAGAACCAGCCCCTGTTCTAGTTAGGAATTCTCTGCCCAAGGATCTTGGGCAGGTCTTATGCATAGGCTGCTTTCTACTTTTGTGCTTTCAAGGTTAATTTGGCTAATACATTCAAAATCATATCACTGCAGATAGCTGTGAGTGGTCCTAAAGTCAGGACTCAAGAAGCATTCCCTGGACTTCCCGGGTAGAAGTGATGTCCTGAGTACTTAACCTAGAGCTCATTAAATGAGGCATGTAGATATACATTTGAAGGAAGTCAAACTAGTCTTACAGACTTCCTTCAACAAAATTTCCTTCCTCTAAGGGTTTGCACATAATAGTCTGAATATAGTAAAATTTTCAAACGAGAAAAATCTAGACTCTGACGTAAGGTACAGAACAGTATATGTATCTCTCTTATTTGCTTCAAGGTGTAAAAGAATGTCTGAGCTAATTTTAAATGCTTTAGTTCTTTATTTAGCAATGGCTCCTGATCAACCATAAATGTAGGATATTCCAGAGTCACAGGTGAGTGAGAAGCTTCGGAATATGTTTACTTAGCACTGCCAAGCCATGGATATATCCCTCACTTTCTTTTATAATCAAAAGGCCTTAAGATAAATTCTGGAAAGAGCCATAGGCACTTAGTACTCAAATAAAGTGAGAGTTGGGACCTATTCGCTTCTGTGGCTCCTAGACAAGAAGTAGGTTTCTCTCTCCCCCCATCTCTTTCTGCCTGCTTTTCCCAATGTAATAGGAAAGATCATCTACAAGGAAACTCCAAAATGCATTCGCTGTTTTCAGTCTTAAGGAAGCGTTTTTCCAGTTTGGCAGAGGACTTTCATGGTGTCAGATCTTACAAAGTCATCTGTTTCTTTGCCTCTTTATCATCTTAGCCCCCTTTCTCCATAACCTCCCTACTACCTCACTTCTTCTTACCTCCCCTTATCCCCCTTCTTCCCCTTCTAGACTGAAATGCTTCTGAGCTTCCCCATCTCTAGCCATTCTCTTCTCTTGCCAATTAGGTCCCCTTTACTGTCTCTTTTTCCACTATCACACTGGCCAAACTGTGGAATCCTTGACTGAGAGCTGGGCCTGCTGTGGAGAATGAAAATTAAATGTCCATTGGAGTTGGGGAGAGGGTGATGAGATGGAAGTGAATATGTGCAACCTAGAGGAGATAATGAAAAATGTTGTGAGCCAGTAAAGCATGATGGAAACAATATTGGTCAGAGTCAAGAGTTTTGGGCACACATTCTAACTCTATCACTTCCTAGTACCCTAGACAATCCACTAAATTTACTGAGGGGCCAGATTGCTCATCTATAAAAAATGGGAGTGGATTAAAAGATTTTCAAAGTCCCATCTAGCTTTGAAGTTTTCTAATTCAAACTCTATCTCTTTTCTCTCCACATCCATAACCATGTTACACCCATACCCATCTCCTTACTCCTTCTTCTGAATAACTTTGGGCAGTTTCTTAGGGTTCTTCTAGCTGAAGGCAAATCCTTTTTGCATTCTAAGTCCATATCACAATTCTACTGAAGCACAAGCTGGAAGCGTCCAAATTCTGTGTTTGTTTTCCACTCATATGTTGATATTACATCCTCCAACTTCTGGACTTCAGAATGAGTTTAGGAGGGGCAAAGACATCTAGGGCAGCATACCCACAATTCTTAGCACACACTATTGTTTTCACCTCCATGGATGTACCAAGCACAAATACTTAAAAGTCGCAGGTATGACCTGCATGTGTTTGTGTATAAAATCATAAATTCATGTATTTCAAAGCAACATGCAATTAGCTGATTTTGCCCCATATTCTGGATGTTCAAATCCTCCTAGCAGTGCTGGCTACATACCCAAAAGCTGTGCTATTGTCAACATGTGGAAGAATCTTGTTTTCATTAGCTCACGCAGAAATGTCTTTTGGATTCCTTCCCAAGACAAATCTTTGGAAGAAATTCTGACAATTTAACAGCCCTGTAGTGATGGTAATTAAAATGTCAGTGAGTGACTTGAATTTGAAGTGCATGCAAGCACCAGAGTTAAAGTGAATTACCAAAATATTTAATGAAGAGGTTTAGAAACAGGAAGTTCTTCTGCTGCTTTTGTTAAGACACAGTTTACTCAGGGACAAATCTAAATCAATTATTCAGGAAAGATTTTCTTTTTTGTCCCCCTAAGCTAATGTAGTAAATATTTCCATTAATTGGAGTTTCTTGGGTAGGCAGTGTCGTGTAGCAGACTCATGTGGAGCAACCAGTAAACCCTGAACATGAATTAAAATACCCAGAAGTCAGACCCAAGTCTAACTTAGCTAGCTGTGTGATTCTGTCCAAGTCACTCACACTCTCTGATCCTTGATTCTTTCATCCGTATACAGGATCTCTTTACAAGCCTTCCCCCTTGGTGTGACTATTTGGCAGCATTCTAAGTAAAAGTATCAAAAGCAATGCTTGCCACATATTGGGTCTGCAATAAATGCTGGTTAAATTTAATTTTCTTTCTTCTTCTAATTTAATTTAATTCAATTAAAAAACATTTACTGAGTGTCTACTCTGTGCCAGACACTGTGCAGGGCCCTGAGGTTCTAGAGCTAAACTCTCAGGTGACAACAGTTTGCCCCTAAGTTTTAAATTTAGAAAACAGACAATGAAAACAATTTGTTAAAAAAAAAAAGGATGTATTCTTAAACATTCTGGGTGGGCCCTAGGGCAGGCACCTTTTTGGCCATCTACCAGTGTAAGTTGCCTTGCATTTACAAGGCTGGGGTGTCATGCTGGACACTTAGAACAACTGAGGGCACTAGACAGTTCCTACTGTACATGTGCACACGCAGATTTCAGGAAGATTTTTCAACAAGGGACTCAAAAGAAAGAGATTTTTTAAAACTCTAATCAATTAAGAAGTTTTATGAATCAGAACACCTCATTACCTCCAAACATCTAACTCACAAGTTTGTGCTTTGCCCAATCAGTTAATTCCTGAGGTAGACAAGAATGAGTACGTGTACTCACAGGTCACAAGTGAATGAAAAAGATGGTGGGAAACACAAGAAGTCATAGGCACCAGGCATTATATTAGAAAGCTTGTTACCTTGTGTGGGAAGACAACTACCCCGATTCTCCTGTAACTCAACCATATCACAACAGAGCAGGGCAGCGTCCTTTTGCCATAATGTGGACAAATTTACCTGGGCAAAACGTTACAATGGAACTTCATTAACCAATTTTCTTCAGATTATTCCTCTACTGTAATAGGAACCAGATTCAAAGAGAGAGCATCTAAATTTACCTTCACTTCACCCAGCGCTCCCTAAGCTTCTGAGAAATGGCTCAACAATACAAATATTTATGGACAGACTTACCTGAGCCTACATAGAAGGTTCTTAATTAGGCTTTGTATACCTGCTGGGGGGATGGATTGTTGGAAATGTGTAGAAATGAAGTTCTTAATCATTAAAGATTCAGTGGGCAACACACTTTACTCATCATTTCAGGAGCCAAGCTGGGCCCAGAAAGAGCCCGATGAAATGAGCTTATGAAAATCAAGTTTTCTCATTCCCCATTCATCTCAGTACATTAACAGCACTGGGTCCAGATCTGACCTTGTACGGTTTACTCTGGATGATTCTGGCTGTAATGTATGAATTAGGCAGAACTCGTGGCTTGATTTTCGCTTTCATCAACTAGAGCTTGGCTTTGCAGAAGTAAAGATAGTAAAGAAACCTATGAGAATAAAATGACCATTAGGGTGCTGAAGGACAGCACTTTAGAGATTTCCAAATGCTTTTTGTTTTCTTTCTTTTCATTAACAGGAGCATATGTGTATTTATTTTTAAAATACTTTTTTTTTCTGAACAAGTAATTAGAACAAAAACATGTCATCTGGTCACTTTATTACAGTTTTCTCTGCAGGGCAAAAAAAAAAAGGAAAGTTCTCCAGCGGATCCCGATTAGCATATAAGCAAAGCATTCACCTTTATATCTAGTGTGTGAATACCCGACTTCATCATCTTCTAGCGGTGAGTCTCCCGAGCCTACAATAAAAAAGAACAGAAACTGCAGCAAGAAAAGCCACATGGTATGGATGCATTATTTCTAAGCGCTGCTTTGGCACAGTCCATGCAAGACGGGCTATTAGAACGCAGATCCAAGAGCAAAAGCTTCTGTGGCCATTCAGTAGGGGACAGGAGACCTCTCAGAGTGAACCTGGCTGGGCCAAGATTGCCAGAGCCAATCAAAATGAACCTCAAATGGTTTTGGAATCACCATGTGCCAACCGAAATTCTGGAATCAGAGTACAGAGAGAGTCAAATTCACTCTGAGAAGACGCCAATGTACATGAATCTTATGCCAGAGAGACGCAGTAAAATGTGTGTGACTCAGACACAGCCCACAATTTCTCCAGCAGTCAAAGAAAACCCAGTAGAACTGGGTGTTGTTGTTTTTTTTTTTTTGGTATCTGAGAACTGATACATCTTATGAAGTGAATTTGGGTGGAGGATGAGGCAGATAGATCAAATGTCTTCTCTTAATGACAAAAGAAATGCAAAGCCCCTTTGGTGTATTTGTAGGACATGAAGGTGAAACAAAGAGCCTGAATGTTTAGTCAGAACTTCTCACCAAAGCATGGATACAATAAAATTTCTTGACAAGTCTTGTTACCCTTAAAACCACAGCCGCAGAGAGAAAGTCTATATCTATTCTTTTTAATTTTCAACTCATTTGGAAGTTAGGACTGAATCACTTTGAGAATATTAAATATTGAATTCTAGTGAGTGGTCAGTCCTTAACCATTGAAGCTGTATGATAATCTTGAATTCAGAGACCTTTCCCTTTAGACTTCCTAATCTGATCACTGACTCCTGGGGTATCACCATCCTGGTTACACATCATTTACCCACAATAACCTGCAACTATAACGGGCACACTCTACTCTGTGCCTTTCCACTAGACACTCTAATCTATGAGGTTATTCAAAACCCTGTAAAGAATGAGCAATCGAGTAATGGACCCTGTTCCACTTGTATTTTGGATGGGAGATATAGATTATGGGACCTGGAATTGGGGAACTAATGTAGACTGGACCATGTTAGTTTGGGAAGGACTCCCCAACCAGAAAAGGTTGATTCTGTGTTCTTTACTCCATGTTTCCCCACCTAGTCTCTAGTCCCCAGGCAGGTACAAAATCACAAACTACTCATTAGTCCATATCAAAAAGTGAACAGGAAAATGAGTGTTACTCCTCAAGAAAGGAATTTAGCAACATGAATCAAAAGCCTGTGTTTAAACCCCTTGATCCAGTTAGTTGAGTTTTGGGAATCCATCCCAAGGAAATAATACTAAACATGGAAAAAATTTACACGCCAAAGTTTCTTTGCAATGTCACTGATAACATCAAAAGACTACAAAAAAAATACAAATATTCAAAATCATGGTTAAATAAACCACAGCACATTCACTGAACATAATAACATGGTCATTAAAAATAATGTTTAGGGATGCAGATGTGGCTCAGGCGACTGGACTCCCGCCTACCACATGGGAGGTCACTGGTTCAGATCCCAGTGCCTTCTAAAGAAGACAGCCAGCTGGTGTGACAGGAAGATGCAGCAAGCTGACACAAAAAGAGACACAAGAATAAAAACATAATGACAGACTCAAGAAAGCAAGGAGCAGCTATTCCCAGTGCCTCCTAAAGAAGACACAGAGCTGACGTGACTGGCAGGCATGGCAAGCTGATGCAACAAGATGACGCAACAAGAGGTGCGGGGAGGAAAAACCTTAGAAACACAACAAAGCAGGGAGCAGAGGTGGCTCAAGTGATTAGGTACCTCCCTCCCACATTGGAGGTCCTGGGTTTGGCTCCTGGTGTCTCCTAAAGAAACAAGGAAGACAAACAGACTCAGCAAGTGAAAAACAAGGGAGTAGGGAGAAACAAATAAATATCCGCTAGGAGTTATGGGAATCTCCAATTCCATATGGCACATTTCTAAGCATAAAGAGAACTGTCTCATATCATGAGCTCATTCTTCTTCCCTCAAGTCACCCCAGCCTCCATGCTTTACCAGAAAGAATCTAGTCTTATACCTGGCTCCCCATCCAGAGACAATGTGAGATGTCCCCCTCCTACTAGAGAGACAGGTGCACCAAGGGTGCAGAGCCCCATGTTACTGGTACACCCATGTTTAAATGTCTGACAATAGGGGAATGAGCAAACAAATGATCTTATGTCAAACAAGTTATTATAGAGCCACTAACCAAGTTTAAAATGGAGACGTGTGTATGAATTCCTATTAAGTGAGATGGGAGCAGATAATACAAACTATGTACAGTGTGAAACTATATATATACACATACAGAAGACACACACAAACACAGAATATTGACACACAGAAAACAAGCCCAGAAAGAGACTCACACATATATTAGACATAGAATATGAAAAGGTGGGATTACAAATCAGTGAGAGTAAAAGGGCAATTAAATATGCAGAGATTTTTAGATATTCATAAAAAGGAAAAATGCTAAATTAGAGTCCTGTCACATCAAATAGAAAAGTCAATTCCAGAGAGATTAATGACCTAAATGTGGAAGCAAAAACTTTGAGAAAAACACAGAATAACTTCATGAACGTGAGGTAGGAAAACACCATTTAAACAAAATTTACAAACATAACCCATAAAGGAAACTATCTATACATTTCACTATGTTAAAATGTAAAACTTCTGCCTGATACATAGGACACCATGGATGAACCTTGAAGAAATCATGTTGAGTGAAATAAGCCAGACACAAATGGACAAATATTGTATGACCTCACTGATAAGAAATAATTAGAATAAGCAAACTCATAGAGTCAGAATCCAGAACATAGATTACCAGGGGACAACGGTAAAGATAGGGAATAAGAAGTCAAGGCTTAAAATACGCAGGGTTCCTATTTGGAATGATAGGAATGTTTTGGGAATGGATGGTAGTGATTATAGCACAACATTGTGAATGTAATTAGCAACACTGAAATATATATCTGAATGTGATTAAAAGGGGACATTTTAGGTTGTATATATGGCAACAGAATAATTTTTTTAAAAAAATTCATGGAACTACACTACATGCACACACACAGTGAAACCTAAGTTAAATCATGGACTACAGTTGTTTCTTTTTTTTTTTAGGAGGCAGCAGGAACAGAACCCAGGACCTCCAATGTGGGAGGGAGGCACCTAATCATGTAAGCCACCTCCCTTCCCTGCTTTGTTGTGTCTCTTGTTATGTTTTCCTCTTGTGTCTCTTGTTGCATCATCTTGTCATGTCAGCTTGCCACTCCTGCCCGTTGCACTAGCTGGCCATCCTGCTCATCCTTTTTAGGAAGTACCTGAAACCTCTGCTCCCTGCTTCGTTGTGTCTTTCATTATGTTTTTCTTCTTGTCTATCCTATTGTGTTATCTTGTTGTGCCAGTTTGCTCTCTTCTTTAGGAGGCACCAAGAACCGAACCACAGACCTCCCGTATGGTAGGCAGGAGCCCAATCACTTGAGTCACATCTGCTTCCCCATGAACTATAGTTAATAGTACAATTATAATGTGCTTTCATATGTGTAACAAATATTCCACACAAATGCAAGGTGTTAATAATAGGGTGGTATTAGGAATCCTATATTTTATGCATGATTGTTATGCAAACCCACAACTGCTCTAATAAAGAAAAAATGTAAAACTTCTGTATAATAAAAAACACACAAAGTTTAAAGAGAAGACTCAGACTGGGAGAAAATATTTTCAATGTATATAACACAGAATTACAATCCAGAATATACAAAGAAAATAGTCCAAGAGAAAAAAGTGACAAAAATGAATAGGTACTTTATGGATAAATAGCAGCCTGAATTTGAAGTAAACCTCACAAAATATTAATATGAAAGAATATTCAACTTCACTAGTAATCAGGGCCATATGTATCATAAAAACAAGATACTAATTCACACTCATCAGATTGACAAAAAGTAAACTGGCGAGGATGTCACGATCCAGGAACATTCAGGAACTGCTGGTGGGAATGTAACTGGTAAAATTACTTTTGAGAGAACTTGTGCTTTGAATTGGAGACTAGTCTTCAAATCAGCCACTCCACTTCTAGTTATGTGCCTTGAGAATTCCTGCATAGTGCATAGGGAGCTGTGCTAGGATGTTCATTGCAGCAGTGCCATTAGTAGTCAAAAAATTCTACTAGCGGAGTGGATGTGGCTCAAGCAGTTGGGTGCCTACCTCCCACATGAGAGGTACCGGGTTTGGTTCCCAGAGCCTCCTAAAAAGAAGACAAGCAGATAATGAATGGATACAATGAACAGACAAGCAGACACAATGAGCAGACACGATGAGCAGAAACAAAAGGCAGACAATGCGTAGACATAGCAAGCAGACAGACAAAGGAACCAACTCAGCAGCGGGGGGTGATGAACAATTCTATGAAATCATTGCTAGAAAAAAATGGACACATAAATATTGTTATATTCAAATGATAGAAAGCTGTAAAAGTTAAAATAGTTCACTAGATCTATGTGAAACAAGGTCAAATCTTAAAAACACAATGTAAAGTGAATAAAGCAAGTTACATAATAATAAATGTAGTATGATATCAATTATGTAAACTTTGAAAATGCAGAAAACGATACTGTATGTTTTCTATGGATATGTAGTAAAATCATAACATAATGGATTGGAAAGCAATACACGACTTCATAGTAGTGTTTTTGGCTTCAGAGTAGTACTTTCCTTTGGGAAGGGAGGACAGGGAAGGGAATCAGAAATACATACATACAAAGGAGCCCTTCACCTTTTCTTTCTTAGGAAAAAAAAAAGATCAGAAGCAAGTGTGGAAAATGTTAATATCGGTTGACTCTAGGTGGTGGTTACTTTTCTCATAGCTGAAATACTTCATTATTTAAAATAGGAAGAGAGAGAAGAAAGATCCAGGGAAGGCACTGGAAGAAAAAAATGATAAAGCTAGGTATTGAGGTCACAGAATTAATGAGTAGAAATTTCCCCCTATTTTATATGCTTTTCATGGTTTCTTCGTTGAGCTTATCATTACTTTTAAATTTTTGACAAAAACATATTGAACAAACATTCAAGGCTAAAAATAGCAGGTTGTAGTATTTCAACATTATATAATCTATTCCCCACTACTACAAGTCTTCACACCCCAAAGCCTTGTTATACATCTAAATGGACTGCATACAAACGAGTGCAGAAACAACTGTCTGAGATCAGAACCAGAGTTTCTATACCCTGAGTTTTGAGTTTTCTCCAATTCTCCCTTCACCTGCACACATGGAACTCCTACGATGAGCTTTCGTTAAACTAGAATTTCAACAAAGTCATCATATGAAAAATAGTAGAGAGGAAACCTCCAGGCTACACCATGTGAAACATCTTATAATGAGCTTATGTTTTGTTCCCACTCACCTTTCCCCTCAGCCTACAGACAAACAATTCAAATTTCCCCAACCTAAAAACTCTTCCCTTGACTCTCAACTTACTCACCCATCTCACTTTTTCCTTTACAAATTTCTAGAAAATGTGGTCTTCATTTGCAGTTTCTATTACCCAAACCATTTTCTATTTTTAAATCAATTTTCCTTTCACCAACCCTGAAATTGTATATATATATGAATTGTCATCCCATTTGACTTGTCTATAGGATTTAATATGAATGATCACCCGAGCAGTCCATGAAGTTCTCTTCTGCCCTGGCTTCCAAATGACAACTTCTTCCTGGTTCTCTTTCTCCTTTCTAAACAGTCTTTTCTCTACAGCCACTCATCAGCCAAGCATTTGGACATAAGTGTTTCACCAAGGTTCCACTCTTGGAACATCTTCTGGGCCATCACACATACATACTTGACTCAAATCATCTCCCGTGTACAGGTAACAAATCCATTATTTCCAGGCTTAAACCTCCTAAAAACCACGTCAGAATTTTGAGCTTTTCTGGTTATCTCCACACTCACACTCAACCTGTTCAAAACCAGATTTCTTTTCTCCCCCACCAAATCTGCGCTGCCTCTACTGTTTCCCACCTCAGCAAAGAACATCACCTTCCAGCCAGTCTACCACAAGGAAAACCCCAGGCATAATTTTATTCTTCCATCTATCTCAATTCCCACATCTTATCTATACCCCAAATCTTTCAAATCTACCTCAGAAATGGTTCTCAAATCCATCCCAAAGTCTCTATTTTAAGTGCCTTGTCCTAGTTCAGGTCAACAGTCTTAGTAAAACCATTGCAAATGAAACCATGGGCCTTTTATCATAATCTCTCTCTCCGCCATTATTACAAACTGCCAGACATGGCAAAAACCAGCTCAAGTTACTTTGGGAGTTAGTTTTATATAACACAAGTTACATCATTCACCTGTGTAAACATCTTTTGGGGTTACCCAAGTCTACAGTGTTAAATCCAAGGCCCTTAATAACACATTTAAGGTACAATCTGGCCACAAGCCACCCTCCTTTTTCTCTCCAGCAAGACTTGCTCTCCAAATACTCCATTAACTTCTGAGTTTCTGGGCCATTGCACCATGCTCTTCCCTCTACATGCAATGCCTTTTCCCTTCAACACTGCTTATCAAATGCCTTCTATCAATTATCATCTCCATGACACCTTCCCTGTTAAACCACTAAAGCTTATCTAAGTTCAAAAGAGAATTATAACATCCCAACAGCCACATCAGTAAAGAAATGAAGACACAAATGGAATAAAACTATGAAAAACTGATTGTTCAAACCCAAAATTAAAGAACATAAAAGCATCAAAACATCATTTTATAAATCCATGTTATCAAATTGAAAATAAAATTAGAATACTGTTGCTGCTGAAAGGGTGATAAAATAATCACTTTTAGGTATTATTCTGGGAAATGGGAATTGATACACCCTTTCTATTAAAAAAAAGTTGCAGTAATATGTGAAAAACTTTAAAATATGCAAACCCTTTAACCCAGCTATCCCCCTAAGGTCTCCTCTACCCTAGGAAAGATTTTAAAACATGGACAAAGACTTATTCACATAGAAGGTGACTACAAAATAATTTGGAATTGCAAAAGATAGGAATAATTTTAAATATCCAGCAGCAGGAAGTGATTAATCCAATTGTGATGCATTCACACAATGAAATTAACTTCATTCTATTGACTAAACAATAAGTTTTTTGGACATATAAATATAGGTGATAAAACTATTTTTGAGAAAGCAAGGGGATAATCTTCCCCTATCTTTCCCTCTCCGCTTGAATAATTAAGTTAAAAAAAAAATTAGATGGGACAGAACAAGCCAGAGGTGTGCACCAGAAAGAGCAAGGAGGCATGGTAGATGTGACAGTTTGGAAAGTGGAAGGACTCCAAAAAATCGTGTCCTTAGAGCTAACCCATTCCTGTGGGTGTGAACCTATTGCAGGTGGGACCTTTGAATTAGATTATTTCAATAGGTCATGACCCAGGGTGGGTCTTAATCCTTTTACTGGAGTCCTTTATAAATAGGATGAATTGAGAGAGAATGGCAGAGAGAAAAGCCGCAGAAAAAGAGAGAAACCCACAGAAGCACAGAGAAAAAGCCACAGGAGCAGAGAGAGAATGCCACAAGAGCAAGACACTGAAATCAATGGAACCCAGGAGAGAGAAAGCCAGAAGCCAAAGCAACAAAACCCAGAAGAGAAGGGAGAGACCAGCAGATGACTTCATGTGCTAGCCTTTGAGGAGAAAGCATCACCTGATGATGCCTTGATTTGGTTACATTCACGGCCTCAGGACTGTAAGCCTGGACCTAATACATACCCATTCCAGCATGTGCTGTGTCTCTGATTCCCTATTTTTCAGAGGCTGGATGAACGAAATCTATAGTTCTTACAGACCTTCACCCCTAGGTTATGGATTGTACTGCAAATAGAGAGGCATTTTTTAGAGATTTGGAAGGTGAAAGAGAAGTCATTCAACTTTTCTACAGTAGAGAGAAAATAGGCTTCAGTGGATGTGAGTGTTGGTAGTGGTGCGATACTGTGCTCACTATCTATTCACCAGCTTTGTGGCATAAGGATGATATAGCATTGGCAGTGGTGATAGCCACAACAGCAACAGTTCCCCAACCTCTTAGTGTCAGGAGTAGTTACTGACATCTGGATTGAAGCTGTGGTGCCCTTTGACCTTTAATCCAGAATTCCCGACTTCCATTGCTCTAGCCCTTCCAACAATTTTGTGAGTACACAATTCCCTGCATTAAATCACTTTTTGCCTAAAATGCCCAGAGGGGGTTCTCTTTCTTATATTAAACCATAATAGATATTTAATCGAAGCAAATAAGAAAATAGTGTGTGGTTTTAACTGCTTGCTCTTAGAAACTGGACATCACCCTAACACAGGGAAAACTTACCTTCCCACAAGTCTTTTGAAGATGCGGGAGGGGGCTTTTACGTGGATATTAATGAGGAGGAAGACAAAAAAGGCTAGAGTAAAGCTTTTTCTTCTTTCTATTTGGCCTATCTCCTCAGTTAAATGCAGCAACTGAATCTACATAGGGAATAAAAATATCACACATTGAGTGCCTATGACATGTATTATACTAGGAAATTTCAATGAATTATCTCATTTAATTTATACAACAACTCTGGCAGATATTATTATCTTAAATTGCAACAGTGGAAACAAGGTCTCCTTGTAAGAGGGGGAAGGGGCATTTGAAACTAATAGAAAATTTAGCCAATTTACTAAAACTTTATGTAGTTCTTTCTTGGTTGTGATACATGAACCAAATTGGAAGATTTGATGGTTATGCATGATAGGTTTTAGCTCAAAAGACAGGCTTTTCTAGCCATTTTGAAGATAGTTCTGCATTCTTAGTATTTTGAAGAAAGTTTTGTTCTTTCCTGCTCATCATCATACTATATATAATTTTAATATTATCACAAAACAACATTTAATACTAAATTGAACCTTCAATTTTATATTGAAAGTCAATGGGAAAAGAGAATTCACTTTGCAGTGAGCATTCTAAACCTGAGTCCCATGACTTTTTAGAGGATCAGTGGATTGGTTTCAGGGGATCCATGAACCCCTTGTGATTAGACATGCCTTTTGTTACACAAATGCATTTTTAAGAGGGACAGTCACTAGCATGGAGTAGATCTTAATGAGTCTGTGATAAAATACATTAAGAACTATAGTTTTACAGCATCTTTTATTATGAAGCATGTTAGAATATATAATAAGTATGTAGTATCTCACTGACTCTTTTAGTATGGGGAAAGAGGGGCACATACTTTTAAATCAAGGATAAATGCACATTTTCATTAGATCATTTTGGTTTCCTCTAGGCCAGCACTGCCCAATGGAACTTTCTGCAATGATGGAAATGTTCTATATCAGCCACATGAGGTTAGTGGCTAATACAACTGAGAAACTGTATGCTTTAATTAAATTTAAATAGCTACGTATGGCTAATAAATACCATACTGGACAACACATATTTAGATGTATTGTTTTTAATGCTAGAGAGATAAAGCATGTCTGTAAATTGCTCAGTGATGAACATGTCTAATTTACTTTGTATACCCAGCCCATGATTCAGAGTTGGTAGTCAATAAATGTTAGAGGAAAAGAGAAAGATCTGCCTTCCTTAAGTTTCCTATGACACATAAATCATGTGTCCTATGGCTCATATGTCTGGAACGGTTTTACCCTAATCATTATACAGCATTAGTATATAAATTTGAACTGTAACTATACTGGAGAGATTTGAAATGTTTAGGAAAAAGGCATTTTATACTACTGGAAGCCATTGGGTATTTATTTGTGGGAGCCAGATGATTTAATGCTAACAAACGATTTGCCAACAGGGTTACACTGCAACTGCAGTGAATTGGAAAGGACATCTGAATGACTTTTGCACAAAAATCAGATCCAGGGAACTGCCATTAAAACACAATCTAAAGATGAAGCCAAGTATATGACTGCAAACTCCCTTACCAAAACTTCAGAAAGATCTAGGGTGATGCCTCACAGTACCTCCAGTCATACACACACAAAAAAAAACCTTTAAATTAATTTAGGGTGCACCTCACAGATCAGCTCAAACAAGATAAAAAGGCTTATGTCCTTGAGATTTGTAGGTGTGCTTTTTGTTTAATGGAGTGAACCTCAAGAAGATCCACAGGAGACCCACAAAGTTCTTAAACGAGTTATATACCCAGAAATACCACCAGATTATCTGAGGGGGACAGAGACCATACAGAATGAGGAGAGGCCTTTAATGCTACTGTGAGGAAGCAGGCTAAGAGAGAGCTGCTCAGCTGTAATAAGTGCTACGGTTCAGAAACAAAGTAAAGATGGCTTAGAGGGTGGAATCAAGAGCTCAGAAAGCAGATCTGAAAGCCATAGACAATTGTTCCCAGACCATGCAACCTAACAAGGAACTTCCATAATTTGGCCAGCTGGACTTCAAAATTGGACCAGTGACTCCTTTATGCCTCTCATTTAACACGCTCCCCCTTTTTTTAACAGGAATCTCAATAGCAATTATCTTATGTCTATCCCACCATTGTCTGCTGGGTTTGTGGGGGCTGATAATTTGTCTCTTCAGTTTCACAAATCTACAAATCGAGAGGAACTGTACCCAAGTAGTAACAGTTAAGGAACTACCTCTGAGGCACCCCATCCATACCAGGACCTAATTTAGATGATGTGATTCTAGATTTTGAGCAGATTCCATTTTGGGACGAGACTTTTAAGGATTTGGGGAGGGTGGTAAGTATATTTTGCATATAGGAAGAACATGAATCATTGGAGACCAGAGAGTGGGCTGTGATGAGTGGCCTCCGAGATGGCCCCCAATGATCCCTGCCTCCTGACATTCATTCCCTTGTGGGTTCTCCTCCCTTTGAGTGTGGGGCAAACTTACTGACTTGCTTCTAAGGAACCTTATATGCCAGCAGTGATGCCATATCTCTTCTGAGGTTAAGTTGTAAAAAGATTGTGGCTTCCATCTTGGGTACTCTCTCATACACAGTCTCTCTTGGATTGTTAATCCTGTGTCAAGCCAGTTACCAAGTCATGAGGCAGTCCTATGGAGAAACTCATGTGGTAAGGGACAAAGGTCTGCTAATAACCATGCGTAAGGTTGGAAGAGGATCTTCACATATACACACACATGCACACAAAAATTGAGCCTTCAGATAAAAATGGAGACATAGCCAACATCTTGCTTGCAACTTCATGAAAGACCTTGAGCCATTTAAGCCATGTCCATACCCTGACCTACACAAATTCTGATATGATGGTATTGGTTTTAAAAACAACAGAAGGAAAGAGACCCATGGGAGTTATGGTCATGACCGATGGGATTAACTACCAGGTCAGAGGGCCCCTCTTTCGAAATTGTGTTTATGTGTGATGAATCTGGACTCAGATGGGATCTCTCTTCATAAGACTTTCATGCTAATGTGCTGGAGGTGCAGTTAGTGTTGGAGTTTAAGATATATTTAGGGGATTTGAATCTCTGGACTGACAATGTGATAGCCAGGTCCTGAGCCTCAACAGACTCCAGCACCTACAATCTGATTTATTGGACTTACCACACTCAGCTAAGATGGAGTTGAAGAAGGACAACCACCACACCATGGAGCCTAGAGTGATTACAACTGAAAGTGGGAGGATTGCATCCAGCATCCATGTGGAATCTGAGCCTCCTCTTGACATAGAGGTGCAATGGACACAACCAATCCAATGTCCACATAGAAGAGGTGGCATTGGATTGGGAAAAGTCGACAGGGTGGCTGATGGGTATGGGGAAATACAGGAAGAGATGAGAGGTGGAGGCGTCTTTGGGACATGGAGATGCCCTGGATGGTGCTTCAGGGGCAATCACCGGACATTGTAAATCCTCACAGGGCCCACTGGATGGAATGGGGGAGAGTATGGGCCATGATGTGGACCACTGACCATGAAGTGCAGAGGTGCCCAAAGATGTACTTACCAAATGCAATGGATGTGTCATGATGATGGGAACGAGTGTTGCTGGGGGGGGGGGGGGGGGGAGAGGTGGGGTGGGAGGGTGGGATTGAATAGGACCTCATATATATATTTTTTATGTAATATTACTACAAAGTCAATAAAATAAAATAAAAAAGTAACGATGGGTTGATGACACAACAACGGTCCCAAGAAACATAAAGAGACTACAACTGTAAGCAAGATATTCTCATGCATCTTGCTCTATGGGAGGAAAACACCCTCTCAATTAGAGGTGGAATGGGCATCCATCCCAGAATCCTCAGCACTGGGGGAATGAACTATGGACTAAAGTAGACTTACTGGTATCCTACTACAGACTTATTGTGATTCTAGCAATGGAAGATTTATATCATTGATGTGAAGGCAGTGGCCATCAGAGGGTCTGAGGAAAAGGAGAGGGAAAAACAGATGTGAAATGGGTGCATTCTTGGGACTTGGGAATTGCCCTGAATGACATAGCAATGACAGATACAGGCCATTATATATCTTCCCATAACCTATAAAATTGTGTGGGAGAGAATATAAATTACAATGTTAACTATAATCCATGATTAGAGGCAATGCTCCAAAATGTGTTCATCAACTGTAATGAATGTACCACACTGATAGAGGATGTTAATGTTGGAAAATGGGGGAGGTAATGGTGGGGGACACACAGAAATCCCCTATTTTTTTGTACATAATTTATGTAATCTAAGTATGTTTTTAAAAATAAAGAAATAGATTAAACTCAAAAAAAATAAAAAATAAAAAATAAAAAATAAAAACAACAGAAGGGGTCAGGAGGAAGAGGAGAATGAGGAGAAAGAGGAGAATGGAGAGGAGGAGGAGAAGTAAAAGGAGTCAGAGGAGATGAAAGAAGAGGCAGAGAAGAAAGAGGAGAAGGAGAAGAATGGAGAGAAGGGGATGGAGGAAGAAGAAGAAAAGGAGGAGGAGTAAGAGGAGGAGGAGAAGGAAGAGCAGAAAGAGAAAAGACATTTGGTGTAGAGTCAGAAGATTTTGATGTACTTCTCAGTCCTGGTTTTGTAGCCTTCTCTTAGGTCACTGTAGTAGATGCTGCTATTGACCCACCCAGACCCTCTTTACCTAGGCTATTGTATCCACTCCCAGCTGCTGCAAGTATTTGACCACTGATGACTCTCACAGTTGCCTCCTTCTCCAGAGAATTGTCCTCAACTGATAGAAGCCACCTCACCTTGGAGATTATGCCATCCCCACCCCTTCCCTGGAGGGAGCTGTAGCAGTTTGGCATTATTTCTGAATTCCAAAAATAGATATTGGATTATGTTTGTAAACTGGTTTGTTCCTCTAGGCATATTAGAGTGTATTGAATTCAGGAGGTTTCACTTTTACTTGATTAAGGCTTTGATTGGGCCACGTCAGTAGGACATTGAGTCTCTGTGCCTTGGTGGGCAGGGACTCACAGAGAAACCACACTGCAGAGAAGAGAGGTTGGAGTTTTGAATGCTGGAGCCCCAGGAAGCAAACACACAGAGAAGCAGATATGTGAGGAAGGACAGAAGACTCCATTAGATACTGCAGAGGCCCCAGGAAGAGAGACAGCCATTCACCTGATAGTCTACAGCTGGCCTGGTGGATAGAGCAGAGCAGCTGAGCCTGGAGAGAAATGAGCTCCAGGAAGAGGGGAACCCAGAAAGCCTGAACTCTTGACAGATATCAGCAGCTATCTTGCTCCAACACATGGCAACAGACTGGTGAGGGAAGTAACTTACGCTTTATGGCCTGGTAACTGTAAGCTTCTACCCCAAATAAATACCCTTTACAAGAGCCAACAGATTTCTGATATTTTGTATCAGCATTCCTCTGGCTAACTAATACGGGAGCCAATGTCTAGTTGAATGGAGGGACATAAGGTCAGATTTCTTGTTTCAAGGGACAGGGTGAGGAGTGCATTCATGGAGAATTTATGCTTCTGAACACCTAGTGGATCAAAGCAAGGCTAGACTTTACCTGAGAATGTATTCTTGCTTGGGTCTTCTCTGTTTCCCTCCCTCATAGATTTTTTCTGAGAACATTCCCTTAACAAATTGTAAGTTCTGCTGCTAGGAAACCAATGTAAGACAGTCATTGGGCTTCTGTAAACCCCAACGACTCCAATCTGCCATGTCTCATAGGGTAGCCCTAAGAATAAATGGCATAATTTTAAAATACTATATAAAAAGAAAATAGTTACTAATATCCTTGGTTATTTTTTTTTTACAAATTTCTAATTTGATGGTTCATAATCACATTTTCCATTTCATTCAGTGAGTATATATGGAAGGTCTCCAACAACTTGGTGCCCTGTACATGCAAACACACTTCTGGTAAGAACGTTAAAATATGACAACTTATATCTGGCCTGATATGATTTTAAAGAATTTTTTTAAACATTAAGCACAGTCACCAATCTCAGCACTACCAAAATTTTCTTTATCTGCCTTTTAATCCCTCTGTCTAAACCATCTGTATGATTTATGATCTAGAAAATTCCATATATATATATATATCTTTTGGTTCAACTTAATAGCCAGCAGGAAAAGCCACATACGCAATCCTCTCCAGTAAAATAAATTGTTGTCAAGTTTAGTCTGTGAATTCAGATGATAAAATTGACTTTAGGAAAAGATGACTTTCAGGCTCAAGATACTACTGTAGTTTACCCTTTGAGGCAGGAAAAAACCCTGTGGTTCCCTATATGGCTTCGTGACCTAAAAATCCTCATGAATTGGGGGCCCACAAAAAGTTATTTTGTTGCTGTAAAGTATTTCTCCCAGTTCTCTCTTCTTGTGGCTCTTGCTAAAATGTGAATGTACAAACGTTTCTCGCAACCCCAAAGAATAGCCTATGTAAACAAGGGGAGAGTAGTAACCCCTCTCACCTCCATGGGTAAAGTATGGAAAGGGTTTCTTAGCTAGAAAGGCTGAAGATATGGGGGGTCTTTGAGGAAGTTCCAATAATGGACCCCACATACCTGACTGGCAGGCAAGACCTTTTCTGCTCTGTCTCAGAAAAGTTTCAAGGCAGAGAAGAGATGTCACAGAGCTGTGTGTAAATATGTGTGTTTGAAGGGGTGAGGAAGAGAAGAAAATTTAGCATTTCAAAGCATTAGCTTCAACCTCAGGACTCAAGCCCAGAAGAAGTACTCAGCAGACCAGAAACTCTAAATGAGACACTCTTCCCTGGAAGCTCTGCTCATCTAAATCATTGGCAGAATAACAGATGAAAACCCGAGATTAAGAAAAGACGGAGAAAGTACACAGAGAAAGAACCCTGTCCCAACTGGAACAAAGGTATCTAGAATGATCCAACTAAACCTCTTGCTAATCATGGGGGAATAGATTGAAAAAAAAATGTTTATTTGCAGCAATGTTACTGGGGAGAAGAATCTTCAAGTGGTTCAGATGAAAGAAATTTATAGTCTATCCCAGACATCCACCTCTCCATACTCTCTCCTCTTTCCACTCCACCACCATCCCAAGCCCCTCGCATGTAACAACAGTCAAGTAGAGCAGCGCTCTTCAAATTGTAACCCAATTTAGTGGGTCATGAGCAGTACTTCTGTAGTGAGACAGAACAGAATTGAAAATAACAGAATGTGTTGCACATAGTAAAAATCAACACTACTTTGTGTTTGTTTCAATTATATAGGTATATGTGTGGTAGAGTGTCCCTAATTTGCATGGGATAGTCCCATTTCACATCTGCTGTCTCAGCATTATTATTAACAGTGCTCTCTTTCACACTAAAAGTGTCCTGATTTCAACAATAAATCAAATGTTCACCCCAGTACTAGATCACGGTACAGAATAAATTTCTACCTATGCATCTTGATTAAGAGAGTTAGAAAAGCAGTGATGTAGAAAACTTTAGAAACCTGTAGGTAACAGCCTTGTCTAGATAATTCTTTATTTTGTACCTCAGAAAGAATGGATCTGAGAAAGGCTTTGAGGGGGCAGTGGTGGAAGTCTTTGCCCCTGATTTGTTCAGGGCATGGATGTTCTGTCCCATTGAAATGCCCAGGTACTGTTTGCTCAACCACTCATGACCTTCGTCTCCAGAAGGATGCAACTGGAATTGAGTTCCAGTTCACCAACTAACTATATGACCTTGACAGGGGAAGCTGCATCCCCTTTCCAAACTTATCTGTAAAATGGGGTGACAGTAGTACACAGAAGGGAACAGAAATTTTCAAGTTGTATTCCCTCAGAACATTCCACCTTCAACTTCTAGTTGGAATCATTACAGTCAAGCAAATCGACTTGCCCTCCTCCTTCTCCAACTGGTAGTAAACAATTAGCATGGTGTGTCACTTTAAAATTCACCAACTTCTTTCATTTTCATTACCTCAAGTCCTCAGTGCAATCCCATGAGGTAGCTATCAGTCAGTGACCAGAATGTAAAGGGGAAGGCATTGATACTTTGCTATCTTGTTCACAACTGCCTCCCTAGCTCAGATATGAAGAGAACATCAATTACTAGATTGAACTTTCCTGGCTGTAAATCTCAAGCTATTTCATAACTACTTGTTTCTGTCTTGATGCCTTTGCACTACCCACCTGAAAAGCACTTCCCCTCCACTCTGTCCCTTTCCTACTTCAAAAGCTGCTTCGAAACCCACCTCCTCCAGTTAGTCCTTTCTAATCTTTACTTTCAACCCCAATCTCACTGATGTGCTGTGTTCACTTTTTTTGAATTAGCACTGATTTTTACATTGCTCTGGATTTTTAAAAGTCATTTCAAGTATGTGTGGATTCTGTCTTCCCAGCTAGCTAGCAACAGGAATCTGGGAGGGGTTTGTTTCCTCTTATCACCCCAATGGAAACTAATAAAGGGCCCTTCTCATCAAGGGGCACTCAAAATGATTCTTTCTTTTGGATGCCTCAGTATGAGCTACTGATAGGCCTTGAGCTGTTCCACCAGTGTCGAAATGAGACATCCATCTCCCTCAGTCAAGGTTGCACTTACAGAAATAGATATTATGTTATGCTTAAGATTCAAAAAGTCTACCCAAATAAAGCTGGAATGGGCACATGGTGCTTGGCAGTAAATCAGTGGTATAATTCATAAAATTCTGGCACATTATGTTAAAAATGAGAATAGCAGATCCAGAAAAAAGAGATGCTAAAAAATAAAATAAAATCACAGCAGTGTGGTAGACAGTAAACCTGCAATTGCACAGCTACATATATTTTAATATAGCAGATTAAATGGCAGAGAGAGCAAAGAGACTGTAGGGAAAGACACTTCTATAAGGAAGCCCTGAAATGAGCATCAGGAGAATGTCTGGAAGTAACAGGCTGCTGCTGGCTCAGCTGAAACCTGAGGCGTCTTTCTTCTGGAACATTCTCTGGTTTGCTAAACTTGAGCTTCACTTGAATCTTTTAACTGGCAGTCACACATTGGCTGCTGTCATTATTATCTTCACTGGGAGACTCAAGCACTGGGAGAAAGAGAAGGTAGAACTGAACTGATGGCAATTCTGAGCTTCAAAATGGTCATTTGCAGGCCTTTTGCAATACCTGTTGGGGGAGGCTAAACCACAGTACACAAAGCTTGGTATTATCACCTTCTAGTTGTAATGGATATCTATTGTATTCTTTAAGAAACTCAGGGCCTCTGTTTTTGGAGAACTGTATTATTCCCCATGCCACCTGTTTTGTTTTGTCTTTAATTTTTTGTCTTTATTTTTTTTAATGTTACATTCAAAAAATATGAGGTCTCCATACACCCCCCACCCCCCTCACCCCACTCCTCCCACAACAACAACCTCCCGCATCATCATGGGACATTCATTGCACTTGGTGAACACATCTCTAAGCACTGCAGTACCTCATGGTCAATGGTCCACACTATAGTCCACACTCTCCCCCAGTGGGCCATGGGAGGACACACAATATCCACCAACTGTCCCTGCAGTACCACCCAGGACCACTCCAAATCCTGAAAATGCCCCCACATCACCTCTCCTCTTCCCACTCCCTACCCCCAGCAGCTACCATGGCCACTCTTTCCATGTCAATGCCTAATCATAATAAGTCATGAACAGAATATCAGTAAGTCCACTCTAATATCCATACTCTATTCCTCCATCCTGTGGACCCTGGAATGGTTATGTCCACTCCATATCTATATTGAGAGGGTATGCCACCTGTTTTAGTGTGCTAAAAGCTGCTAGAAGTGTAAGGGGATGTGGCTCAACCATTTGAGCACCTGCCTACCACATGGGAGGTCCTGGGTTTGGGTCCTGGTGCCTCCTAAAGAAGATGAGCTGATGCCACCTCCCATCACAATGAGCTAGAAAGCCACCTCTGTCACATCGAGGCAGACTCTGCCCCCACTGCAATGAGCTAGACTCCATCCCCACCACAACAAGCAGAGGTTACAAGCCAGCTGAGGAAGCATCCCATGAGGAGCAGATCTGGCTCAGTTCACTGGGCACTCCCCTCTCATGTGGGAGGTCCCAGGTTTGGTTCCCAGTGCCTCCTGGAGAAGGCAAGCAAACAATGAACTGACAGATGAGAGAACCATCTGGGGGAAGGAGGGGGATAAATAAATTTTTAAAAATAAATGAAATAAATCTTTAAAAAGAAAAAAACAGAAATGGGTTGGCTTTCACAATGGGGTTTATTAACTTCTAAATGTACAGCTCTGAGGCTGTGAAAATGCCCAACTCAAGGCATCTTCAGAGATGCTGTCTAACCAAAGGCTGACTATTGGTGATCCTGTCATGTGGCAAGGCATGATGGCGGCTCTGCAGGTCTCTGCCTTCCCCTCCAGGCTCACTTTTCCTCAAGCTCAGCTATGGGTGATCAGGCACATGCTTATCTCTCTCCTCTCCTCTGAGCCTCACTACTTCAGCCTTGGGTTGCTCCATCTGTGGCTTTTCTATCCCAGGTTCACTGGTTTCAACTCCTGGATGCTACTCTGTCTCTGCTGCTTTTTTCTGTGTCTGTGACTTTTTTATTCCTCCTTTTATAAAGGATTTTAGTAAGAAGATTAAGATCCACCCTGGGTCCTACAATCTAATCAAAGGCTCTTAGCTGAAGTGATCTAATCAAAAGGAAAGTCCCTTAACTGAATCTAATCAAAAAGGTCCTATCTAAAATAGGTTTACATGCACAGGAATGGATTGGCTTTAAGAACAGGATTTTCTGGGGTCCACACACCTCAAACCAGCACATTCCACTCTCTGAACTCTAAAAATTCATGTTCTTTCCATATGCAAAATCATTCACTCCATAACAATGTTTCACAAAACCTTAACTCCAGTAACAGTATTAAGTACAAAATCTCATCAAAACGAGTTATAGGCATGAAATCTGTCCTGGAGCTAAATTCTCTTCTGGCTGATGACTTGTGAAACTTACAAAACAAGTTAACTGTTTCCAGTATATAAAGGAAGGACAGTCAAAGGATACATCTTCCCATTGCCACAGGGAGAAATTGGAAGGAAAATGGGTCATGAGTCCAAAACAGTTCTGAAAACCTGCAGGGCATACTCCATTAGATTTCAAAGTCTGGGAGTCATCTATAGAATGAGGGTTTCTTCTCCTTGGGACCTGGAATGGCAGCCCCACCCTTTCGAAGGGCTTGCCCAGCAGCCATGCTCTTGGCTCCATACTCATCAAGCATCTGGGTGGCCACCGAACTCTAGGCCCCACCCTCCAAGAACACTGGGATGATGGCCACACTCTCTCTAAACTCCAGGGCACAGGCTCAACCTCCTTAGCAAGTAGGGTGGCAACCAAACTCTCCCCAACCTCCAGGGAATGTGCCCACCCTCTCTGAAGCATGGGACAGCCATACTCTTCCTGAACAACAGGGTGGAAGACTCAGCCTTTCCAAGTGCTGAGGCATAATTACCCTTTTCACACACATGGGTAGTGTCCCTCTCTCGGCCCAAGAAGATGTCTTAAGTTTAGTCCTCAGCTTCCACAGTTCTGCCCTAAAGTCGTTTTTTTCCCTCAGTCTCTCTCTTTCTGTTCCTTTTAGTCCAGGCTGGCAGTGGTTCCACTCATACAGATCTTGCAAAAAAAAGCTTGTTGGTTTCATACACAGTTCGCTGGGGTCCCAACCATCAGACAGTAGGACATTCCATAAATCCTTTCTGGATAACTGCATTTCCAATCTTGAATTACAATGAAATGACTAGCTGGTTCCAAGTTTAGTTAAGTCTTCCCATGGGTCCTTATTCTATGGGGACTCATTTTCCGGAAACTCAGAATTTCCCAAACCATCAAGTTCTGGTTTCTTTGTGCCCAGGAGTTCCACTTATCCCTATCCTCTTGTATTTTATTATAAGCTGCAAGGAGAAGCCAGGCCACACTTTCCACATTTCATTTGGAAATCTCCTTAGCTAAATATATCCAAGCTAATCACTTTCAAATTCTGCCTCCCATCTAATATCAGGAGTCAAATTTGCCAAGTTCTCTGCCACTGTAAAGGAAGGATTACCTTCCTTCCAGTTTTCAATGACACACTCATCATTTCTGTCTATGGTATCATCAGAAATATCTTTAGCGTACATATTTTTACCAACAGTCTCTTCAAAGCAGTCTAGACCTCTTCTTTCAGGCACCCCACATTCTTCCAAAATCTACCACTTACCCATTTATAAAGCTGTTTCAACATTTTTGGTGTTTGCATAGCAGTACACATCACACACTCCTGGTACCAATTTTTGTTTTCGTTTGCTAAAGGCCACTGGGAGCAATATACCAGAGAAATGAGTTGACTTTTAATAACAGAACTTTATTAGGCAAAAAGCTTACAGTTCCGAGGCTGAGAAATTGTCCAAATCAAGGCATCAGGAGAAGCTCTCTCCCCAGAGGTCAGCTGCTGGCAATCCTGAACTCCTGCCACATGGCAAGGCACAATGGCAGCTCCACTGGTCTTTCCCTTCTTCTCCAGGCTCACTTTCGCCTTGAGCTCAGCTGTGGGCAATCAGGCACACGGCAGTGTCCACTCATCTCTCCCCTCTCCCCTGGGTGTCGTCTCTTTCAGCTTTGGGCTGCTGTGTGGTGGCTTTTCTCTCTCCTGGGTTCTTTGATTTCAGCTTCTGGAGGTTTCTTTCTGTTTTGTGGCTTTTTTCTGTGTCTGAAGCTTTTTTATTCCTGTTTATAAAGGACTCCAGTAAGAGGATAAAGACCTACCTGGAAACCCAAAATTTAAATAAAGGCCCTTAACTGAAGTGATCTAATCAAAAGGAAGGTCCCTTTACTGAATTTAATCAAAAGTTCCTATCTACAATATGTTTATGTGCACAAGAATGGATTGACTTTAAGAAGAGTGTTATCTGGAAGGAAAGCAGGAGTCATGAGTCCCAAACATTTCTGAAAACCTGCAGAACATACAAGACTCCACAAGACTCAAACGAGCAAACACCCATGTGGTTCCAGTAAGGATGACATATCCTATCCCCTGATCACAGGGATGACCATATGACCCAAGCTGAGAAAATCAGATCCTTCGGGGTACTTTTCTCCAGTTGTAAAATAAGGAAGATACGAACCTTGATGTTGCCAGTGACCAAGGTTAAGTGTGATAGAGAGTGGTAATCTGAAAGAATGAAAGTGTCAGAGAAAAACAGAAACAAAATATAGAAAAATAGAGACCCTATAGTATTTGAGCCCTTGGTTCTGGTATTACTCAGGCCCAATGACATACCCCTGCCCTTGCATAAAATAATAAAATCTTCCTTTTGCCAAAGCTAGTTCAAGGTGGGTTTCTGTCACTTACCATTGAGAGTTCTGACTTAAACAGTAGACTATCACTTTGCACTTGAATAAAATGAATGACTAAAACATATGGCATGACATCTGGTTTGGGATAAGAAATTGGTCCCAGCATGTCACCTCCAATTCCCTATTTTAAAACAACACTGTAGTTCAGATTTACAAAACATTGGCGTGTTGTACAATAAATTTAGTAGATTGGGACCAGATTTGTTTTTAACAAAAAGATTAGAATAGAAAAAATAGAAGGCACTTTGAAAAGTACATGTAAAGGTGAGTATTATTTCATGAAACTTTTGTTTTAGTTTATACACAGACACACATATTCACCATATTTGATTGATTCTAAAAGCATGGTTTTCTCTGGAACAAGGATGAGTTTTACAATCAATGGAATGACATCACTTCTTTTTTCTTAGTAATACATAAAATAATGGTGTATCTAACAATTAATGGAGTCTTAGATTTTATCGATGTGTGCATGTATGTGTGTGTTCTAGTTTGTGTTATAAAATATATTTCTTGTTGCAGGTAGCAAACAAAAGATTTTGAAAATCACTATATTAAATCAAGTTAGCTAAGGATTCTTAATCGACAGAGTAATCTTAGCTACATGTATCAACTAAGGCATTTACCCATTCTTATCCTTTTTAACTAATGATACACGAGGACCCCCAAAAGGCTTCCTTCTCATTGTGGAAACACCCTGATCCTCATGGGAAAACTTCAAGCAGTAGGGCAGGCAAGTGGGAGTACTGTCTAGGATCAACAGACTGGTTTTATTGCTCAAAGAGCGGCCCGAAAGGTCCACAGAGAGGTACAGAGTGACTTGTAAACCTGCCAGGATTTCAGGGCACTGGTTACATAGAATCCCACATGGTTTTCTACCTACACAGTGTACCCAAAGTACATTTGCAAATCAGTTTTTTTTTTTAATTTGAAATTGGCTTTCCCTTAGAAACCATATAATGAATGGTGATCAGTTCCCCCCCACACCCTGAGAGTCCACAAGACCATTTTCTAAGCCATAACATATTCAAACTCTAGATGTGCCTGGGGGTGGCTCAGTCTCCACTGAAAGGGAAAGATATTCTCTCTCTTTCCCACACCTGCTGCCCCTTACCCTGGGACACAGTACTCGGGCTCATTCTAATTCCAGTAAAATTGTCCTGTTGTTTGGCAGTCTTGATCTGCTGACCTCGAGGTCTAACAAAGAAGCTAATATGAGACATGGATATTTATATGTGTGTCCTAGTTTCTGTTATTGAGAGCTTTGTGGTCCAAGAATTCAAAGCCCAGAAATTCCAGATGCAAACACAAATTACCATTTTTTATTTGCTGGCTGCTTTCAAGGATGCTGCAGCATGTCAAGGCGGGAGTCTGCAGGCATGTTGGCCCCTTCCCAGCCCCACGCTGAAGAAGGGCCTGCAGTGACAAGCTCCCCTTGTCTTTCCTCCAGCACATCAAGTCATCAGTAAGCCTCAAGGTCAAGGCAAGACCATCTTCAAGGAGGAAATCAGTGGGGCTGGTGAAATCTCCATTTGCGGGGATGAGGCCAATTCTCAGTAATCCTGGACCAGTAAAAAAGGAAGTATATGCCCTTATGGGAACTTTGCCAAAGCCTTGTCTTTCAGAGCAATTTCCCAGCATCCTGATGAGCAGATACAAGTCCAGGGTAAGAAGGAAACAGCCAAATAAAAGGCAAATGAAATGAAGTAGCAGCTATTTCTCCAACCTTTCATCATGCAGGAGCAGGCCTGTGCAGAACTACCTTTTCCTGCTTCATTGGCCAAGACAGACATCAGTGTGTCCTAACACAGATGTTATGACTTGTAAGGGAAAAGAAGGACGGGCTATTTACCACCACCCCAGGCACGACCCCAGGTGATTTACAGAAATTATTTACTTTCATCCCCAGATTCGCATGAAACCTATCCCCAAAAAAGCTTCAAACACACTATTATACATCCATTGCAGAAAACTGTCAGTTTTGTTGGTGTGTGGTAGTCATGTCTTATTCAAATTTTACACAGCAACAGCAAATCTTCTGTCATTAAGGATGCATACGGAGAGGAGGAGATTGGCATTTTTTAGAGCACGAATGCTGATGTCTCCTAGAACTATCCCTTTTCAATGAAATGCTAAGCAAGGCATTGGAACGGAAAATTAAGGCAGACAGTAAACGAGAAACATCCTGGGCAGACATTTCCCCGGCTCCCTTGGTGAACACACAAAAAATTACCTAATGCTAGCAAAAGGCATTTTTTTGTCTATCGTAAGTTCCTGGACAAGTGATGGGGTAGCCGGCTTCACGGAGAATTTTGCAGTTTGTGACTTTGAGGCACTACATATGTCCTTTGACTCATCAAATTACCAGATTGCTCTGATCCAATCCCACGGACTATGTTGAAAAGTAACTATAGGTTGAAAAGTCAACAGATTTCAAAGTCAAGCAAATAGGACTCTATTTCAGGGAGTATGGTGAGCTGTGTAGCCTGACTGTGCTCACAGGAAAATCAACAAAAAATTCCAAATGAAGTTTTAAAATATATATATTTCAAAATCCACTTTGAGCTTGTAAGAAGAAAGTAAGGAACACTCAGAGGCCAAAGGTTTTGCAAATGTGGGAACCTGGTCAAGTAAGTAGATAGAGAGGCTCACCTTTCATTCTGAGGACAACTGCCCAAACTGAGCTTTACTATCCATGGACTGGTGAAGCCCAGGGAACAGAAGACAAACTCCAGGACCCACTCAACATCAGCAGTTTCAGAGGAGTCTCCCCTCTACGTCCTCCCCTGTCCCCCACCTAAAGTGATGCACCAAAGGCCTATATTCTCAGTGTACAGGCTAAACTAGAATTCAATTCATCCCGTGTATGGAAACTGAAAAGACAAGTTCTTGTCTTATACTCTGGCACTGAGTAGAACATAAAAAGCCCTTCCTAACCCCATTATTGTTGCTGTCGTATTATTATTTAAATCACATTTTAAAAAGTCAAAGATATTCATATGCTATTATCCAGGAATTCCACACCTAGGTATTTATTTTAGAAAAATTTCTGCACATTGTTCTGGGAAAAGTGGACAAGAAACTTTCTAGCAGCACTGTTTATAATAGCATAAAACTAGCAACAATGCAAATACTACACAACAAGAGTATCATGGATAAATAACCAGTGGAATATTTACACAATGGGATTCTATATAGTAATGTGAATGAACCAACTACAACCACACGCATCAACACAAACCAATTTCAAGAATCTAACGTTGAGCGAAAAAAAACAAGTTACAGAAGAATACAATCAGTATGAGTCCATTTATATAAAGGTCAAAAGCATGCAAAAGTAAATAATATGTTGTTAGGAATATAAGTATGTGCAGTAAACCTATTTAAAAATCAGAGGAATTACAAATACAAAATTTAGGATATTGGTTGCCGCTGAGGAGATAAGGAATGGGAGAGAATCTAGGAGGGGCATAGTGAGGATTTCAAGGTAACACTAATGTTCTTTATATATCAAGCTGGCTGTTAAGTATAGAGATGTTTGTTGTGTTTTTTTACTTTGTACATATGTTATAAGTATTCTTTCATTCTACTCAATGTTTAATTATTTTTAAAAAGAGCAACAAAAAAGTCTTTGATGAAAAATATTTGTTAGGTTTGTTTCTCATTTGTTTGCAATTTTGAGAACATGTTTATCCTAGAAGTTCTTAAGAATGACCATTTGGTTCTCCAACTAAAAGGCATGCTTTGCAAATAAAAATAAGAGTCTTAGGACTGGAAAAGTTCTTAGAAGATAATTTGATGCAGGGAACAGCCTCGAAGACTGAGAGTGTCCTGTGGAAAAATGTTTGGAGTCATAGCCAAGCCAGCCTTCTTTCAAGCTTCCCTCAATATTTTACATCTAGGAAAGAAGGTTTTCCCTTCAAGTCCACCCCAAATTTTTCTTGCCTTAATATGTATGCCAATATCCTACCATCGCCACTATCAATGCCCAGGAGAAACTTTGTGGATCCAGTGAATCTGGAAAAGGGTTGAAGATAGTATAACAAGATGGGTAAAAAAAGCCTCTTGGGTTCCCAGGAATAAAACTGAGTCAAATGGAGGTAAGGCCTGGTCCATGAAGTCACCCAAGGAGACCATGAAACTTCCCATCTCTGCTATGGGGAGTTGGGGTTCTGAATTTAGACACCCAAGGGAGAAGAACCAAGGAGTCCTGATGACCATAATGAAGTAAAAAAAAAAAAAAGGGGATTCGGGGGTAAGCAGACTTGGCTCAATGGATAGAGCCTCCTCCTACTACATGAGAGGTCTGCAGTTCAAACCCAGGACCTCCTTGACCCATGTGGAGTTGGCCCATGTGCAGTGCTGATGCGCGCAAGGGGTGCCCTGCCACGCAGGGGTGTCCCCGGCATAGGGGAGCACCATGTGCAAGGAGTGCGTCCCGTAAGGAGAGCCACCCAGTGCAAAAGTGCAGCCTGCCCAGGAATGGTGCCACACACACGGAGAGCTGATGCAGCAAGATGACGCCACAAAAAAGAAATACAGATTACCATGCTGCTGACAAGAATAGAAGCAGACACAGTGGACACAGAAGAACACACAGTGAGTAGACACAGAGAGCAGACAATTGGGGGGGGGGTGTGGGGAGAGAAATAAATAAAATTTTAAAAATCTTTGGAAAAAAAAGGGATTCGGGAAAGGACTAATGGGGAAAGGCACACAAATTAAATTCATAAACTGTATTTCCCAAATCAGATTAGAAAAAATTTTAAAGATCAGTAATACCTAGTGTTGGTTAGGGTGTAGGGAAATAGTCTTATATATTACTTGCAGAAATGCAACTAGGAATACTCCTTCTGAAAAGCAAACTGGCAGTGCATATGAAAATCCCTAAAAATACAAATACACCTTGAGGAGTTAAAGATCCATTTCAAGAATTTATCCTAAGGAAATAATTACTTAAGTGTGAATAAACAAGGACATTTGTTGCCATGGTATTAACACTAACAAAAATTGAAAATACCCTAATGTTCATCAGTAGGGAACTAGTTAAATAAATTGTGATATAGCTACTAAAAATAATGATGCAAATATTAATTTAAATGGTAATGGTATGCATGCCAAGTCATAGAGGTGTAATGATGTCTACAAGTTTGAAATGTATCAAAAAATTAGATGTACTGATGGACAGAGGGATGAAGAGATATGCAGTAAAACAAGAACAGTAATATGTCCATTTGTGAATCTAGTTGAAGAATGTATGGTATTCACCATGAAATTCTTTCAACTTTTGTATACGTTTGAAAGTTTTCAGGATAAATGCTGGTAAAAATATTAACATGGAAATATGCCTACCACATATTTTTAAGTTTAAGAAAAGCAGATTACCCCAAAATAGATAAATAAATGATTTGACTTTAATCGCCTGAGTGTGTGCATAGAATAAAGCCTAGAAAAAAACACACCAATATTAAAAATGGTTATTTCCAAATGGCAGGCTTATACGTGATTTGATTGTAGGTGATTATACTTTATGCTTTTCAGTATTTTCTGATTTTTTTCAATGACCCTGCATTACATTTACAATTATTTAATCAAGTTATTTCAGAAAAAAATTTTTGAGAAAAGAACTAAAGCAATAAGGGGGTGAGTGTGGGAGAAGAGCAGAGTCAGATGAACCCAAGGCCCAGATCAGGTACACTGGCCCTGCTGCTGCTGCTTGACCCAGCTTTCAGGATGCCAGCCCTAACTGCAGTGATACCCTCTAAGGAATCTGGCAGCTTCTGACACTGCCTGCCACTCCCAGTTGTGTAGAAGAAAGGTTGAATTAGTGACAAGGCCAGGGAAAGCCAGGGCAGCATTTTACTCATTGTCCTAGGATACAAACTGTCCAGATTCCATATATTTTAATATAAATAAGGGTGTTGTAAGTGGCACAACTATAAAGATGAACTTTATGAAATTCAAGAAGCTGGGAAACATTAACACACTTACAGACTAAAACTAAAATTTCTCAACTCCTGCTGTGTTTCTGTCACCTCCATTGAAATGAATCATCAGACTAGAAAAAGCCACACTTGAGGAAGAGGGGCTTGAAACCCAAGAGCAGTGAGACCCCAGCTGACTACTTTATATGAGCTCAACTTTCCAGATCTGGGAGAACTACATCCCTGGCCTTGAAAGAATATAGAGATGGGATTGTGAAATTATTCTTCATAATCCCTGAAAATGTAAGGGAAACCAAAGAAGTGTCAAAGACTAAGGATGGGCAATTTTCATACTAGAAAAGACACGAATTTAGAAACTACAGACATGAACATTTTAATTTCTATTTTAAAGTTCATTTCAAAACATGTTATTTGGGAGCAGATGTGGCTCAAGCAGTTGAGCACCTGCTTCCCACATAGATGGTCCTGGGTTCAGTTCCCAGGGCCTCCTAGAAAAAAACAAAAACAAACAACAAGCAAAAAAAAAGAAAAAAACACAACGCAGAGGAGTCAATGTGGCTCAGAGGTTGAGCACCAGCTTCCCACATATGAGGTCCAATTGCAATCCCCAGCCCCAGGTATGTAATACATATATAAAATTAAGCAGAAAAAGAAAAGAAAAAAAATGGTGATAATTTGGAGTAAAAAAAGAACAATTGTAATCGAAGAAACTGTAGCACTGATCTGCAGAAAGTGGCCACAGTAGTTGCTGAGAGCAGGGAGAGGGAAGAAGAGATGAGATGTGGGGGCACTTTCAGGACTTGGAGTTGTCCTAAATTATATTGCAGGGACAGATGCTGGACATTATATATCCTGCCATAGCCCAGTGAATGGACTGCGGGAGAGTTTAAACTACAATGTAAACTGTAATCCATGCAGTGCAGCAGTGTTCCAGGGTATAGTCACCAAAAATGCAGTGAATGTGCCATGAAGATGAAAGAGGTTGTTGATGTGGGAGGAGTGGGCGGGTGCAGTGTGGAGTATGTGGGAACCTCTTATATTTTTTAATGTAACACTTTTTTGTGATCTATGTACCTTATAAAAAAGACAATTTAATAAAAAAATAAAAAAGAAAGAAAGGAAAGGAAGGAAAGAAGGGAGGGAGGAAGGAAGGAAGGAAGGAAGGAGGGAGGGAGGGAGGGAGGAAGGAAGGAAGGAAGGAAGGAAGGAAGGAAGGAAGGAAGGAAGGAAGGAAGGAAGGAAGGAAGGAAGGAAGGAAGGAAGGAAGGAAGGAAGGAAAAGAGAGAACGAATGAACAAATCAGGCCAAACAAACCTCATGTCCTTGGTTTTCTCAAGAGAATGCCTCCAATACAGTACATTCATTTGCATAAAGGGCCATACACCCTGCGATTATATCCCTGTGGCTGGAAAGTAACACAGTTAAGAACACGTCAACCGGAATGTTTTGTAGAATTCACCTGTGAAGCTATCTGGCCCTGGGCTCTTCTTAGTTGGGAGGTTTTTAATGACTGGTTCTATCTCTTTACTTGTGATTGGTTTGTTGAGATCATCAATTTCTTCTTTCGTCAATATAGGCTGCTTAGGTATTGGTCCTTTTGAGGGCTAAAGAGACCCACAGGTTCTATGGTCATGGCAGATGGGGTTCACTGCCATGCCAGTTGGCCCTTCTTTGGAGCTGGTGTTTCTGCGTGATGGAGCTGGACTCAGATGGGATCTCTTTTCACAAGCCTTTCATGCTACTTTGCTGGAATTGTAGTTGGCACTGGGGATTAAGATATATCTAGGGGATTTGAATCTCTGGACTGACAGTATGATAGCCAGGCCCTGAGCCTCAACAGACTTTAGCTCCTACACTCTCATTTATTGGACTTACCCCACTCAGCTAACATGGAGTTGAAGAAGGTCAACCACCACACCATGGAGCCTAGAGTGCCTACACCTGAAAGCAGGAGGATTGCATCCAGTATCCATGTGGAATCTAAGCCTCCTTTTGACATAGATGTGGAATGGACACAACGAAGCCAAGGTCCACAGGAAGGAGGAATACAGAAAGGATTAGACTGGACTTAATGATATTCTATTCATGAACTATTGTGGTTAATAATCGAGAAAATGTGGCATTGGTATGGAAAAAGTGGCCATGGTGGCTGCTGGGTGCGGGGAATGGAAGGAAGAGATGAGATATGGAGGCAATTTCGGGACTTGGAGGAGTCCTGGGTGGTGCTCCAGGGACAACTGCCAGACATTGTATATCCTCCCATGGCCCACTGGATGGAACGTGGGAGAGTGTGGGCTATGGTGTGGACCACAGGCCATGGGGTGCAGCGATGCCCAGAGATGTACTCACCAGATGCAATGGATGTGTCATGATGATGGGGGAGAGTGTTACTGTGGGGGGAGTGGTGGGGTGGGGGCAGTGGGGGTGAATGGGGACCTCATATTTTTTGAATGTAATATTTTTTAAAAAATGAATAAATTGAGTAGAATTTGAAAAAAAAAAAAGAACGTGTCAATACCCTAAAAAATATTGATTTATGAGCTGTATTAGTGGAAAGCAACAGTATTTAAACTTTTAAAAAACACAACCCACAGTAAGAAATGAATTTGATCTTGTAACTCAGTATGCACATTTCTATGACCGAAAAATGAAAGAGTCACAGAGCAAAATTTCAACACCCTTTCAGATTTTCTATTGTATTCCATTTTAGTTTTGAAAAAGTGATGACCAACTGATTTCACAACTCGTTAATGGATAACACCCTCTTAGATGTGCTGCAGGGCTCTGTATAGTGCTACCAATGAAAGAAGAATAAACCTTCAGAAGAAATAATTCTTCTTTCATGGATGGTTGAAGAGGATCTTAGTTCGGATCCTCCCAAAGTAGATCCTGAGACAAGGACTTGGGTGCCGGTACTTCTTTTGGGAGGGGATCCAGGAGGCATGAGTGACAAAGTGGTTAAGGAAGAGAAAAGGAAGGGAGAAAAGACTATAAAGGGGTGCTCATGAGCTGGCTACTTCTGGGGGCAACCAGGACTCATACTCACTGCGGATCCTCTGAGAAATGACAACCGAGAGATGGGAAACTGGGGTATTTATCTATTGACTCCTGCCCATCTTTGATTGATGGCACACTCCCACAGAACTGGAGAAAGCCCACAGGCAAAGCATCAGAAAGTCAGGGACACCTGAGGTGAGAAGCTGTCATCACACATGGCACCTGTCCACCACAGCTGCAGGTGAGTACAGAGGTGAGCTGAGGGGATATGAGGAGGGCATGAAAGGGGGCAGACACAAATGGGCAAAATAATGGATGAAGAAATCACAGTAGGCAGTAGCCAGTTTGAAATCCACAAGGAGGAATTTAAAAGACAATAAACATGGAGCCTTGCATTTCTCTTCTCACACTAAGCTGTACAAACTCAGTGTGAGGCAGCTGGACCCTGGAAGACTTGAGACAGAGGGGCTAGTTAATTGCACACACTGTGAATTAGAGGTGTGGCAGCTCTACAAAGGGGGAAGCAACAGAGGCTTGCAAGAGGGTGGAGACTAAACCAAAGAAATCTGGCTTTACCCAGGGTTGAACGGACCACACCAGGACTAGGCCTTTTAGGCTAATTTTGGGGGTCACGCTTGGAAAAGGACACAGACACACTGAAAGGTGCTGGAAGGAAAAACCACAAGTAATCAAAACAGACTAGGTTTAATAACATAAATAAATAAGCATTTTTATAGTTTTTTGGCTCATGAGGAAACTTTAGATTTGTGGCCTGAAAAAAATGAGAAAATGAGTCTTAAGGGAAATAGGATCCCTGTGTCCTGATTTCTCAATGATCATCATGTGGCTAAAGATAGAGAGGCTTATTCTGTGTAGGTTCAGAAGAGAAAAACAGGAATAATAGATGAAAGTTAGCCATGGTATTGGTTTCAGTCCAGTATGCAGCAGGATTTTCTAAGGCTGTGAGACCCTCTTGAGACACCTTCAGAGTCTGGAAGTGTTCCCATGAGGTGGGAGGATGCTGGCAAGGGGGCCAGTTGTGATCGCACATTGGGAAGCAGGTAGAGCAGATGGTCTCAAAGGCCCTTTCCAAGATTAAGATTCTGTGGGTCTCTGAAATTATAATGCCGAATAATATCTTGCACGCAGACCCTAAATCAACTTTTTGTCAGGGGAAAAGCAACCTTTAAAGAGGGAAGGGTAGGCGAAAACAGAGGAAGGAATGAAACCAGACTCTAAAAACTCTAAAAATAAGAGAGAGAACTAATAAAAAGGCAAAGTGATAAATGCCACAAAAGATCATTCCTTCAACCCTGGGGAAAAGGGAGGAGCCCATGGCTTTCCATTCACTGTTGGTTATAAACTTGGGCTCCTGCCCCTTCTGCTGTAAAAGAAAGCCAGGCATGGGTACAAGAGAGAGATGCCTCTGAGAATAGCAATTTCATGTGCCTCAGATTCATTTTAAAAAGAGAGAAAAACAAGAGGTTTCAGTGCTGTCATTTAGAAAATAAACTACAGACTGTTTATCAAAAATATTGTTGGAGCCTTGGGGAACAGACGTGCAGGGAAACTATAAATCCACATGTGCCCTGGCTTGTTAGAAGCGTGCACAGTGAATATTAAACAAGCAATCATCCTGGGTTGGGGGCCAAGATCACTGCATGATTATCACCATGATTCTGGACTGTGGCAAATGCCTCTTTAAAGCAGGACTCTGCAGCACTGATGGTACAAAAATTATGCAGGCGCCAGCAAGCAAAAGTACCCTGGAGAGCAGAATAAAAAGACTTTAAGAGGAAAATGAATTTTTTAGATGAATGAAAGAGGTGACTTGCATAATAAAGGGCATTAGCAGAATTTTGATTTCTGAGGCCCAAGAAAAAGTCAGGGATCCTGCCACAGCCACAGGCCATCTGTCTCCTCATGCACTTTTCTTCCCACCCTGTCCACTGCTGGAGTTGTCCCTCTTCTGTTATATATATATACACACACACACACACACACACACACACATTTTTTTTTTTTTTGAGGCACCAGGGCCAGGGATTGAACCTGGGACCTCATGTGTGGGAAGCTGGCACTCAACCACTGAGCTACAATGGCTCCTCCAAGTTGGTTTTTCCATTTGTTTGCTTGTTTTTAGGAGGTACTACAGATTGAACCCAGGACCTTGAATGTGGGAAGCAGGCACTCAACCACTTAAGCTACGTCTACTCCACTGTATACTTTTTTTAAAATTATTTTTAATATCCCCCCTTGCCGCCTGTGCTTGCTTTCTGCTCTCTGTGTCCCTTTGCTGCATGTTCTTCTGTGTCTGCTTGTCTTCTCTTCCCTTCTTCTCTTCTCGTCTTCTCTTTAGGAGGCACTGGGAACCGATCCTGGGACCTCCAACATGGGAGAGAGGCATTCAATCACTTGAGCCATTTTAGCTCCCTGGATTGTTGTGTCTTTCATTGTCTTTCCTCTGTATCTCTTTTTTGTTGCATTGGCTCACAACGCAGGCCAGCTTGCCTTCACCAGGAGGCACTGGAAACCGAACCCAGGACCCTATATGGTAGATAGGAGCCCAATCGCTTGAATCACAACTGCTTCTCCCTGTATACTTTTAATACACATTATCTTGTGAAGAAAAGTACATGTTTCATAAGTGTGCAGCCCAATGAGTTTTCACAAACTGAATACACCCATGTACCAGCACTCAGATCAAGAAACAGAATGCGACCAGAATCTCACCTCTCTCCTTTATTGGCATTATCTCATTAAAAAAAAAAGCTTTGGATGGGACTAGGTTCACTTAAAGGCAGAAGTCTCCTGACTTCTCACAGCACAGACTGGTTTTCTTTCACATACATACAAGGTTTTGAAAGAAATCAGTGGTGAGTAGGGAAAGATGCTGTGAACAGCCCAGTGCCTTTCTAGAAGACTAGGAGTGAAAAGGTGGAGTGGGATGCTAAGAATCCTTGCCTAAGTCTATTACCAACTAGCTGTGTGACTTTGGCCAGCCACAGCATCTCTCAGAGTCTTAGTTTTGTTTATCTATTTGTTTGTTTAAGCATGGAGTTGATATATTCTGTTGGGGATTCTATATTTAAGACATGGATATTGTATCCAAGAAAAGACCTGATCTCAAGTGGATACACATGAGAAGAGAAATAGGATTAATAAAATTACAGAGTGACTGGACAGAAAAGGAGAAGATCTCAGATCCCAGGCTGGGTGCTCTAGCTGAAAGCACCATGGCGCCATTTTAGACTTAACTCCTGATTTATATTCCTCAAGTGCTTTTATGAGCTAATGATGTCAATGTGGTTGTTTCAAAAGAGTAGACTTCAAAAGAGCCTATTAAATTGGGGGGTTTGGCTTCTGTTGATGTTTTGAACAGAACTTGGATGTTAATACAAATGTTGCTTTCTTATCCTCAGTTATCAGTGAAATTAATCTGAAGTCAATTTCAATTGCCTGATCAAAATAAGGATGTGTGGCTGGTTCCTCTGCAATCAGAACTAGCTGGGATGGAGTAGGAAACTGAGCCAATTGCCAGAGCTAGGGAAACTTATTACATAGCCTGCATGGCTCATGGGTCTGCTTTAGAAAGTGGAATTATCTTGGGTAGGAGTGGGGGAAGCTGTGGGTAGGACGGACATTGTCTCACTAATATTTTAAAGCTGTTTAATATTTGATGATATAAATGCAAGGACCAAAATAAATCAATTCTTTGAAAAGTTTAACAAAAGCCTTATCTCTATGAAAGATCATCTTTTATTGAATCTTGCCCAATTCCAAGACTGCCATTTCACAGGCTGCAGGAAGGATTATTCATTCACTACTCAGATGAGCAATACAATAAAGGAAAAGAAAGACTTACAACATTTGATGCATAATCATTCCACATGGCTATGTTCCTGTCTTTAATCATTAACGTATCTTTACTGGCATTACCTCATTTTTAAAAAAAGCTTTGGATGGGACTGGATTTACTTAAAGGCACAAGAAAAAACATATCTGTGTGCCAGGTGCAGCTATATAATCCATTTGAACCTTCAGGGTAGCTCCATAACACCATTGTTCCCCACTTTTTAGATTGTGATTTTTTTCCTTTGTTCATCCTAGTAGAACGATGTATCTATGAAAAGCAGGAAGTGTTTTCCAATAACAAGCATACAGATCATATCTCTAAACTATAATATTTATAAAACCTCATGCAAAAGACTTTCACCGTCTGCAACAGTCAAATCAAAGGTTATTTATCAAGGTCTTACATTATAGTTGGCACCACAGTAAAGAAGAAAACAAGGAACACAAAAAGGGAAAGAAAAAAAGAAGGGGGAAAGGAAACCACGTATTTGACCATTAAAAATAAAAAGGGTCACAAGATTCCAGTTCTGGGTAAGATGGAGTAATCATGCTCTACTGTGTCTTGCCTACAAAATATAGCTTAAAACCCTGAATAAAATGCATTAAGCAGCTATTTGAGGACTCTAACTGTAAGTAATAGAAAGTGGACTGGAGCAGATCAGATTTTGAAGTATCACTGAACTTTTGCTGACTTACTTGTTTTTTACCCTAGTAACTCCTGGACTTGAAGGAGCCCAAACACAGAACTGGACACTGGATGTAGACAGAGAGAATTCTAAGAGAAGCCCTCAAGCTCTGACTTAGGGAATGGGAAAGGGAACTCTTGACACTCAGAAAGATTGGTGAAAATCATCACACTTTCATTTTTGCTTGTTTTCTCTATTCACTCATGAGCCAGTCCCCAAGCAATCCTGTGGTGGGCAGGAAAAACAGAAGCAGCAGCAACAGCAGTGACAGTGGCAGCAGAGGTCTGCAGGTGCCTAAAACTCTTGGGAAGAGAATGTTTTACTCTGATTGGAGAAGCTGTAGTCTCAAAAGGGTGGAGCAATCCTCTGGGGCTTTATGTCTTTCTCTGTTTTCCTGTTGCTCTATTCTCTTTTTTTCCCAATCCTTTTCTCTCTGATGTTCAGAACCTGTGGGACAATCCCAAAAAAGTCCAACATTGGAGTCATCAGAGTTCAACAAGGAAAGGAGAAAGGGTGAAATGGGATGCAACTAAAGCTGAAATTAGAGGGAAATTTGTATCATGAAATGCTTATTACAAAAGAAGAAAAGTCTCAAAACAATAATCTAAGCTTTCACCTTAAGAAACTTTAAAAATAAGAGGGAAATAAAAAATTTAAGAGCAAAAATTAATAATATTGAAAACAAAAACAATAGGGAAAATCCATCAAACCAAAAGGGTTCTTTGAAATATTGATATAATTGATAAAACTCAAGGAAAACTGAAAAAAAAAGCAAGAGAAGAAACAGATTACCAACACCAAGAATGAAATAGGAAATATCAGTACAAATAAGTTAGGAGAAATGAACCAATTCCTCAAAAATTAGAGACTACTAAAACTTACCCAAGATGAAATAGAAAACCTAAATTGTCTTATAAATATTAAAAGAAATTAAATTTGTCATTAAAAACCTAAAATATTAATCTTCAGGTCAAGATGGTTTCACTGGTGAATTCTACTAAGTATTTAAAGAAGAAATTACACCAATTCTATAGAAGTTTTTTCCAGAAAGTAAAAGCAGAGAGAATATGTCCCAAATCATTTTATGAGGCCAGCATTACCCTGATGAAAACAGCAAAGATACTATGAGAAAATAACCTAAAGACCAATATCCATCATGAACATAGATGCAAAAATCCTCAAAAAAATATCACCAAATATAATCTGGAAATACATTAAAAGAATAACACATGAACACCAAGTGGGAATGCTTGGAATGCAAAGCTGGTTTAATATTCAAAAGTCCATCAATTAAAAATCAATGTAATTGGACAACCAGCAAGATGGTGGCAGATTAAGGAGCTCCTAGAGTCAGCTCCTGCTACAAGGCAGTTAGTAAACACCCAGAGCTATCTGGAGCTAGCTGAAGCACCTGTTTAGTGACTCCAGGAGGCCAGAAGAGCATCCTTGAAGGAATGGAAGGAGGAGACTGTGCATCTGCAGAGAAGACTCATAAGTAGAGTACTCCATGCCCCAGAGGCTGGTGCCCACCCTCCACTGGAGGCCCAAGCCACCTCAGGAGATGTTCCATGGCTGGAATTGGAAGTTCCAATTCCCAAATATGGGGAGGAAGAGATGGTTAGGCATGAACTTCAGCTACTGATGAGTAAATCTGGTGGGTGAAAGCATAATCCTAAGAAGAGCTAAAGTTTGAACCCATTCAAGTTGGAAAGAGGCCAGTAGCCATTATTTTGACTCCACCTCTGACATGAGGGAAGCAGGGCTAACCGAAAATCACAGTGATTGTAGGAATCAGTTTCTTTTGCCCAGATCAGCCTGCATCCCTAGCCTAGTCTTCAACCCCACTGCTGGCAGCCTATCCAGGTCACTGTAGGTACATTTGGCTGGCACAGACTGAATAATCTGAATAATCAGAAGTCTACTGGGGCAACTGTGGTCATCTTGGACCGGCACTGCATAGGTTGCTGCCCATACCTGCAGTTCCATCCCCACCCCAAGCATGGGGGAAAAGGGCATGACGCTTCATCAGTCTCTCTGGGCAACTACAGTTTAGGCCTGCACAACTTGGATTATTCCACACAGCTGTGACTCTGTCCCTATCCCTGGCAAAGGAGAAAGTTTGGAGAAGCTTCATCAGTCCTTGGGGCAATGAGGGCAGCTTGAGCCTCCACAGTTTATAGCACCTAAGCTCCTACTACACAACCAGCAAGGGAGAAAGGGCAGGAAGCCTTAAGTTAAAGAGAGAAACTGCACCCAGAATAAATACTCTAGTAATCCAGATACCAAGACACCAACAAAAAATTAAAATCCACACCAAAAAAAAAAACAAAACAGGAAGATATGGCCCCATTAAAAGAATAAGATAAGCCTCCAAATGACATAAAGGAGTTGAGACAACTAATCATAAAAGTTCAAACAAGTCTCAATAAATTCAATGATATGCCTAAAGAGATTAAGGATATTAAGAAGACATTGGATTAGCACAAGAAGAATTTGAAAGCATTCATAGAAAAATAGCAGATCTTATGGGAATGAAAGATGCAATAAATGAAATTAAAACAATATTGGAATCATAATAGCAGATTTGAGGTAGCAGAAGAAAAGATTGGTGAGCTTGAAGAAATAGCGTCTGAAAGTGGCTGAAGAATAAAAGTCAACTCTAATCCATATTTTATTCCTCCATCCTGAGGACCCTGGGAAGGTGATGTCCACTCCACCTCTAAATCGAGAGGGGGCTTAGATCCCACATGGCTGATGAATGGAATTCTCCTGCTTGCAGTAGTAGATTCTCTCAGTTCCCTGATGTGGTGATTGACCATCCTCACCTCCATGTTAGCTGCCCTGGGTAAGTCCAATGAACGGGAGAGTACTTGTTGCAATTCTGCTGAGGCTCAAGGCTCAGCTGGCACATAGACAGTCCAGAGATTCACGTCTCCAGAGCATACATACTAATCAAATGCAATGAATGTACCACACAAATGAAAGAAGTTGTTGATGTGAGAGGAGTGGGGGATATGGGGAGTGGGGTATATGGGAACCTCCTATATTTTTTAATGTGACATTTTGTGTGATCTATGTATCTTTAAAAAAGATAATAAAAGGATTGAAGAATTGAAAAGTAGGTGCATTCAAATGCACATTAATTATTTTTTTAAAAAAGAATGGAAAAATTGATCAAGGTCTCAGGGAACTAAGTGACAGCAAAAGACATGCAAACATGTATGTCATAGGTATCCCAGAAGGAGAAGAGAAGGGAAAAGGGGCAGAAGGAATATTTAAAGAAAAAAATGTAGAAAATTTCCAACCCTATTGGAGGACATATATATCCATGTCCAAGAAGCACTACATACTTCCATCTTTAAAAATGCAAATAGACCAACTCCAAGATATATACTAATCAGAATGTCAAATACCAAAGACAAAGAGAGAATTCTGAGAACAGCAAGAGAAAAGCAATGCATAACATATAAGGGATACCCAATAAGATTAAGTGCTGATTTCTCACCAGAAAACATGGAGGCAAGAAGACAATGATCTGATATATTTAAGGTACTACAAGAGAAAATCTTCCAGCCAAGAATCTTATATCCAGCAAGATTGTCTTTCAAACATGAGGGCGAAATTAGAATATTCACAGATAAACAAAAACTGAGAGAATTTCTAACCAAGAGACTGGATTTTCAGGAAATACTAAAGGGTGTGCTAGAGCCTGAAAAGAAAGACAGGAGAGAGAAGCCTGGAAGAGAGTCTAGAAATGAAGATTATATCAATAAAAGTAACAAAGTGTCAAAAGAGTGGTGAAAATAAAATATGGCAGATAAAACTCAAATAGTCAGGAATAAACTTAACCAATGATGTAAAGCACTTGTATTCAGAAAACTGCAACTCAGTGTTAAAAGAAATAAAAAAGGCCTAAATAACTAGAAGAACATTCCATGATCATGGATTGGAAGAATAAATATCGCTAAGATGTCAATTCTACTCAAATTCATATACAGATTCAATGCAAGCCCAGTAAAAAGTCCACCAGCATTTTTTTATTGAAAATAAGATTACCAAATTTATTTGGGAGGGTTAGGGGTCCTGAATAGCCAGAAACATTTACAAAGGAAAAGTGAAGTCTCATCTCCAGACCTTAAATCATATTACCTAACTATAGTGGCATAAACAGCATGATACTGGCATAAAGACAGACACATATAGACCAATGGAACCAAACTGATGTTTCAGAAACAGACCCTCACTTGTACGGTCAAGTGATTTTTGACTAGCCTGTCGAACCCACATAGCTCGGACAGAAGAGTCCAGTCACAAATGGTGCTGAAAGAACTGGATATCCATACCCAAAAGAAGGAAAGAGGATTTCTACCTCACACCTTATCCAAGAATTAACTCAAAATGTATCAAAAACCTCAAAATAAAAGCAAGAATCTTAAAGCTTATGGAAGAAATTATAGGAAAATATCTTCAAGACCAGTGGTAGATGGTGGATCCTTAAAGGAGATAAGAGGAGGACTGAGATGGACTTCTGATGCTTAATGTAGGTAAAAGTTTTCATCAGTTTTACTGTCAAAGTGTGGAAATGTATAGAGTGGATGGTAATACATAGTGAGTAACAGCTAGTTTACAAATGGGTATGTGGCTGAAAATGGTAGTCTAGGTATATAAATGCCAACTGACAGAATGCTAGAGAATAATCTAGGAAATGAATAGCACAGTAAACCAAGAGGGGGATGAGAATTGTGGCTGATGATACAGATGCCAGAGTGTCCTTTGTGAGCTAGAGCAAATGTATATCACTATTGCAGGGTGGTGGGAACATGGAGGAGCATGGGAAAAATATAATTGGAGTGACCTACAGACTGGAGTTAGCAGTAATAATATAATATTCTTGCATCTATGCCAAAGATGTACTGTGTTGATAATGGGGCAGTATGGAAAATTTGTGCCAAATGTACACTACAGACATGGTAACAATCAGATGATATTATCTTATCTGTAACAAATGTTCCACCACAGTGTGGTGTGTTGATAGAGGAGTGCTGTTTGGGAATTCTGCACATGTGCATGATTGTTTTATAAGTTCACAGCTTCTGTCATAAAAATATATTTTAAAAATAATAATACAGTGTGTTGGGGGAAAATACATCAAATGTAAGATAAGGACTAAAATCAGTGGTAAGATTTTTACAATATTATTTCATAATTTGTAATAAATATCTCACTACAATGCAAGGTGTTGGTGGAGGGTTGCTGAATGGGACCCCGTATGATGTTATGCATGTTTGCTTTGTAAGTTCACAACTTTTACTATACACTTATTGTTTATGAATGTTCATATATAAATGATATAAAGATAATAATAATAGGGTGGGTTGGGGAAAAATACTTTGTTTAGTAGTAATATTTTGACAATGCTCTTCAATCATTAGTTAAAAATGTTTAACAACAATGCAAGTTATTGGTGGTAGGGTGAGGTACAAGAGTTCTGTACAATGTTATATATATTTGTTTTGTAAGTTCACACTATTATTATAAATTATTGTTTATGTATGTTTATGTATGAGTGATATACTTCAATAAATTTTTTAAAAATCAATATAATCCACCATAATAATAGACTAAAGGAGAAAATCCACAAAATCATATCAACTGATGCAGAAAATCATTTGACAAAATTCAATACCCATTCATGATAAAAACTCTCCATAAACTAGAAAGAGATGAACTTCCTCAACCTGAAGAAAGGGATATACAAAAAAAATTACAACTGACATCATACTTCATGGTAACAAACTGAATATTTTCCCACTAAACTTGGAAACAAGGTAAAGATGGCCAATCTCACTACTCCTATTCAACATTAGAGTAGTACCCCTAGCCAGTGCAATAAGAAAGAAAATAAAAGGCATACAGATTGGAAAGGAAGAAATAAACCTATCCCTATTCACATATGATGTAACCATCTACATAGAAAATCCCAAAGAAGCTACAAAATAAATCCTGAGCTTAGCAAGGTCACAGGACACAAGTCAACACTTAAAAATCAATTGTATTTCTATATGCTATCAATGAGCCATTAGAAAATGAAATTAATATACATATATGTCATTTCCAATAGCTACTTAGTTATAAATCTAACAAAATATGTACAGGTTCTCCATGCTGAAAACTATACAATGCTGATGAAAGAATTATAAAAAGACCTAAATAAATGGAGAGAATGCCCATGTTCTAGGATAGGATGGTTCAAAAGAAAAAAAAAAAGGATTGTCCCCAAATAGACAAACATTTTTTAATTTCTATAAATTTTTAATTTGTAGCCAAAACAATTCTGGAAAAGAAGAAAGTTGGGGGAAGCAGACTTGGCCCAGTGGTTAGGGCGTCCGTCTACCACATGGGAGGTCCACAGTTCAAACTCCGGGCCTCCTTGACCCGTGTGCAGCTGGCCCACGCGCAGTGCTGATGCGTGCAAGGAGTGCCGTGCCATGCAGAGATGTCCCCTGCATAGGGGATCACCACGCGCAAGGAGTGCGCCCCGTAAGGAGAGCCACCCAGCGTGAACGAAAGTGCAGCCCGCCTAAGAATGGTGCCACCCACACGGAGAGCTGACACAAGACGATGCAACAAATTCACCAAATGCAATGAATGTCTCATGATGATGGAGGAGATTGTTGTTATGGGGGGAGGAGCGGGGTGAAGGGGATGGGGAGTATATGGGGACCTCATATTTTTTAATGTAATATTAAAAAAATGAATAAAGACAAAAAAAAAGAAAGAGACACAGATTCCTGTGCCGCTGACAACAACAGAAGCGGACAAAGAAGATGCAGCAAATAGACACAGAGAACAGACAACCGGGGTGGGGCGGGGGGGAGAGAAATAAATAAATAAATAAATCTTTTAAAAAAATAAAGAAGAAAGTTGGAAGAATCACAGTACACGATTTTATGACTTTGTAGCAGTTTGACATGGCTATGAATTCCAAAAATAGATATTGGATTATGCTTATAATCTGATCTGAACCTGGGAACGATTTGAGTTATGATCAGGGCATTGAGTCCCCACCCCTTGGTGGGTGGGAACTCACAGATAAAAGGCATGGCAAAGGACAGAGTTGAGGGTTTCCTGATATTGGAGTTTTGATGTTGGAGTTTGATGCTGAAGACTTAAGCTGGAGCCACAGGAAGTCAGCACGCAGAGGAAAGAGAAGCCAGTTCCAGGAAGAAAGGAACCTTGAACCCAGAGAGAAGAAAGACCCTAGAAGGGAGGAATCCAGGAAGCCTGAATCCTTGCAGACGTCGACAGCCATCTTGCTACAACAAGTGAAAATAGACTTTGGTGGGGTAACTTATGCTTTATGGCCTGGTATCTGTAAGCTCCTACCCAAATAAATACCTTTTATAAAAACCAACCAATTTCTGGTATTTTGCATTAGCACCACTTTTGGCTGACTAATACAGATTTATTTAAAGATACAATAATCAAGATCATGTAATATTGGAGTAACAGAGAGATGGATCACTGGATCACTATAAAGAACACAGAAACAGACCTGCACAAAAATGGCCAATTGATTTTTTTAAGAAGGTGGAAATGCAATTAAGTGGAATTTATTACATGTCAAGTATATCAATAAATTTTAAAATCCCAAAACCCTGTATATTCTTCTCACCATTTTTTCTTTATTCCAGGACTTTAAGAAATGTTAAAGACATGAAGAGGGGCCATTGGGATTCACAGAAAAGGACAATTATTTAGAACATTGCAGCTGTTCATCCAAACTTCCTTTTCTAGATTTAGAAACTACATGAAAAATGTTATTTACTCCTCACATAATCAGTGTCCTCATTAAGAACTCAGCATTGAATTTAACATTAGGTCCTGGAGAAGAAATAGTATACAATACTATAAAATAACACATTCAGACTTTATCATCAATTACAAGTGAATTCAAAGAAAAATATCAAGATCAAAGTAAATTCTTTTAAGTATCCACAATATCAAGGAATCATAAAACCCATTATCACTGATTAATTTAAATAAAAATTTCAAAGGTTTAAGTAAACTTCTTTAATATGGATGGTACCCAGGAACACTAAAGTCCTTTAATTATGGGGCCCAAATGATGCAAGTTCCTGGAAATGAAAGGACATCGGGACTCTTGAGGGCAGAAAGCGTAGGCAGTGGGAGATTTTTTAGGGAGCCCTAAAAACCAGACTGGCTTGGAAAAGCATGGTGGGAGACACCCACCTCCATTTGAGCTTACAGTAAATGATCTGCTTCAAATTGCTAGTGGCCAGTGGCCAGCAATTTGTGGGTGTCTGTTACATAAAGTCCAGCAATTTGTGGGTGTCTGTCATATAAAGTCCAGTAAGAAAACTGAGAAAATGGCTAGTCAGCCCTCTACAAGGAATAAAAATGTGTCCAAGCTATTTTGGGGGAGTTATAATTATGTCTTATATTTACAAATCACTTCCCTAAGATAACAGGTGGCATTGTTCGAATTAGGCAGATGGTAGCAGATGTTCAGTTGGCCAAGCCCATCCAGCTAGTAGGTGGCTAAGGATGTTGAGCATCTTTTCATATACCTTGTTTTGTGAAATGTCTGTTCAAATATTTTGCCCATTTGTAAAACTGGGTGCTTGTTTTCAATTATCGATTTTAGTGAATTCTTTGCATATTCTGGATGATAGTGCTTTATCAGATATGTGATTTGCGAATATTTTCTCCCAAGCTACTACTTGTTTTTCATCACCTTAACTGTCTTTCAAAGAGCAAAAGTTTTTTTTAATTTGGATGAAGTCTAATTTATTAGTCTTATTGTTTGTAGATCATGACTTTGGTGTCATATCCAAGAATTCTTTACCTAACCCAAGCTCACAAAGATTGTCTCCTTTTCTTTAAGATGTTTTATAGTAATAGGTCTTATAATTTAGGTCTATGATCCATTTTGAGTTAATTTTTGCTTAATAAATTTTCTGCTTTTGATGAAAATAAGAGCAAGAAGCCTAGGGTGGGGGGGGGGGGGGGAGGTGGTGCTAGTACCTGTAAGCATTGGGAAATGAAACTTGGATATATTCCAATGACTCTGGCCATGTCAAATTCTGTAGTTAAATGGCCTAATATACCTGGATAGCCAACCTTGGGTCCAGCATTTAATTAAAATGCATCCAGAAAACATCCTGGAGACTTAAACTTGCATCTACAATATGCCATCCTTAAACCAGCCCTTTGGTGGATTGTCTGCAAAGTTGGCCACCAATAATTCCCCCCACCCTGTACATCCCTTTTAGAGATAGAGCCTATCTACTACCACCACCACCACCTCCAAATCTGCGCAAGCCATGTGACTTGCTTTATTTTTTTTAATATTTATTTATTTTTATTTCTCTCCCCTTCCCCCCACCCCCCAGTTATCTGTGCTCTGTGTCTATTTGCTGCGTGTTCTTCTTTGTCCGCTTCTGTTGTTGTCAGCAGCACCGGGAATCTGTGTTTCTTTTTGTTGCGTTGTCTTGTTGTGTCAGCTCTCCATGTATGCGGTGCCATTCCTGGGCAGGCTGCACTTTCTTTCGTGCTGGGCAGCTCTCCTTACAGGGCGCACTCCTTGCGCGTGGGGCTCCCCTACGCAGGGGACACTCCTGTGTGGCACGGCACTCCTTGCACGCATCAGCACTGCGCGTGGGCCAGCTGCACACGGATCAAGGAGGCCCGGGGTTTGAACTGCGGACCTCCCATGTGGTAGATGGATGCCCTAACCACTGGGCCAAGTCCGCTTCCCTGTGACTTGCTTTAAATAAGAGAATATGATGGAAGTGATTCAGTGCCAGTGCTGGGCCTTAAGAATCTAAGAAAGTGCTTTGGCTTTCATCCACTTGGAAGCCAACTGCATGTAAAGATGTCCATTTACCCTACTGAAGCATATGAGTACAGAGAAAGAGAAGAACTAGAGAATGAAAGTCTGCAAAGGTTTACAAAGAGAGGCCCAGAAATCAGTCATTCCAGTCACCCCAGATGAGGTGTCAGTCATGTGAGTGAAGCTACTGTGGACCCTTGAGTCCCAAGTGAGTCACCCCAACCAAGAACAGGTAGAGCAGAGACATGCCGTACCCACTAAGCCCTGCCTGAATTGCAGAATCACAAGCAAATAAATGGTGGTTACTGTTTTTAGCCACTAACTTTTGGAGGGGTTTCTTATACACAATAGTTAACTGAAACAATCCCCAAGCTTCCATCCTAGCAGTCGCTCTTATGATGCACTCACTAAATAGACCTAGATAGTTCTATTCAGCAAGAATCAAGTGGTACAGTAGAAAGAAATCTGGATCAGAAACAGCTAAGCCACTGTCTGTTTGAATATCTGTTCTTCCAAAAGCAGTTCCTAAGACAAAGACATGTGTGCAAGTAGCTCGTGTAGGTGGCAATCCCAGGAAGCGTGGTGATGGACTGGGGAAGTGAGACAGGGAAGGGAAGAAAGGCAGTAAGGGAAATTCTCACCAGGAAACTACTCTGGATCCCTGCCCCAGGCAACAGGGGCTCAGTCCTATAGGGGATTGTATTAGTCAACCAAAAGGAGTGCTGATGCAAAGTACCAGAAATCTCTTGGCTTTTAAAAAGGGTATTTATTTGGGGTAAACGCTTACAGTCACAAAGCCCTAAGAGTCCAACTCAAGGTACCACAAGAGGCACCTTCTCACTCAAATTCATTGGCCACATGAATCAAGATGGCTGGCGATGTCTGTGAGGGTTCAACCTTCCTTCTTCCTCTTAAGGCACTGTGGTTCCCATCTCAGCTGTAGGCTGGCATAAGGCTCATCTCTCTCCCCAGGGTTTATTTCTTTTCAGGCTCAGCTGTTGTGTTCCTTTCACAAGCTCAGCTGTAGAGTATCAGGCTCATCTCTCTTCCCAAGCCTCTGCCATGTCTAAAGAGCTCTCTCATTCCTCTGTGTTCCTATTCTCTGTGTGCCTACTTCTGTGTGAGTCTGTTTTATTAGTTCATCAAGGGGGCTTGGACTCAATGCTGAGTCCCACTCTAATGACATGGTTAAATCAAAGCCCTAATCTTAACAAGATTTAATCAGATGTCTCAGCTGAATCTAATACAATCAAAGGGTTATTATGCCCAGAGGAACAGACCAGTTTACAAACAATCAAATATCTTATTTGGAATTCATAAATAATATCAAACTGCCACAGGGATTCTTCCTCTCTCTTTTGCATCCCACCACCACCCTTATGTAACTTCTGTCCCCATAAAGGCTGCTCTTAATTGTCCATATTAACTTGATTTCATCCAGAAAAAAAATAATGGTGCTAAGGTCAGGGGTCAACAAGAGAGTGACCCTTGCCAGGCATAAGCCCCTCAGAGACAACCTTGCTTCCATAGGCATTTCACCTGAGACAATGTTCCTTCTCCTATTCAAACTCTTCTCATGAGTCTCCAGAAGGAAGCCTGACATTATGCAAGGTGTTGTTCCAATTTCTCTGGGCAGAGTTGATGTCTGGGCAGTCCCCAGGCTTTCTGCCTTTAATTACATAAGGCAATTAAGACAGCATGTGGCTTGTGAGATTTTAATTGTGGCCATATTTTACAAAGCTAACCAAAAGAAAGTTAAAGGATAACTTAATAAATGAAGGCATTACTCTCATCCAAGGGAAAAATAATGTTTTGTCCAATTCAATCTCCTTCAATTGTTTAATATTATGAAGGGCCAAAGTGTGTCCCCAACCATCAACTAAAGCTGGGGAGAGGAGAAACAGGAAAAGGACAGGCACGTAAATATGAGGAGGTCAGCTCAAAGAAGGGGCTCTTAACAAATGCCAAGGACTGTTCCCATCAAGGGATATAAACAAAGCCCTGGAATCTGACTGCCCATTCAACACAGACAGACAAAAAGAGGTCTAGCTTTCAAATTAATACCAGACATCAGATCAAAAGCAATTTGTGATGTGACACATGGTCCTCTGATGACTTAATTGTCCTCCACAAAGATCAACTGGGATACTCAAAATTCAAGGAAAGAGGGAAAATGCCACCAGGTCTTCTGCAGAAGGTACTGGCTGAGACCACGTGGCAGCAAAGAGCTACAGAACATGGGAGGGAGACACTGAGCTGGAGAAGACCTCTCTCTTGCACCACATTGACCTTTGGGGAGCACCAAATTGCCTCCATTTCCTGGCAAATAAGATGACTGCATTTCTTTTTTTTGAAGTACTGGAGGTCAAGATTTGAACCCAAGACCTTATATATGGGAGGTTGGTGCTGAACCACTGAGCCACATCAGCTCCCTTGAATTGATTTTTTCAATTTGTTTTGCTTGTTGTTTTTCTTTTTTCAGGAGGCACAAGAAACCAAACTCAGGACCTCCCTTGTGGAAGGCGGGAGCTCAACAGCTCGAGCCACAGCCGCTCCCCCTATACTTCTTTACAATTCTTTTTAGAAGGTAAAAATAAATCAAGAACTCATACATATCAACATCTAGTTGAGAGAAATATATAAAGAACCATGTCCAAAATGCACCTATATTCTGAACATCTATACAAGAGAACACTGCAAAAATGTAAAATGGTATTACGCAATGTGGCCACTAAGGGCATTTTGAGAGGGCTAGCTCTTTTTTTAAAATATATTTTTATTTTTAAAAGATACTTAGATTACATAAAATATTAATAAAAAAATATAAGGGATCCCCACATTCCCCACTCCCCATACTTCCCACTTTTCCCCATATTAACAACTTCTTTCATTAGTGTGGTATGATCAATACAATTGATGAACATATTTTGGAACATTGCCACTCAGCATGGATTATAGTTTACATTGTATTTTACACTCTCTCCCTCTCCATTCTGTAGGTTATGGCAGGATATATAATGGCCTGTATCTGTCATTGCAATGTCATTCAGAACAATTCGAAGTCCTGAAAGTGCCCCCATATTACACCTCTTTTTCCCTCTCCTTGACTTCAGCACCTCCAGTGGCCACTGTCTCCACATCAATGATATAATTTTTCCATTGCTAGAATCACAATGCCTATAGTAGAATACCAGTAAGTCCACTCTAGCCTATATTTTATTCCCCAATCCTGAGGATTCTGGGATGGTGATGCCAACTCCACCTCTAATTGAGAGGGGGCTTTGATACCATACAGCTGATGAATGGGACTCTCTTGCTTGCAGTTGTAGGCTCTCTTGTTTCCTTGGTATGGTGGTGTCCATCCTCACCTCCTTGTTAGTTGTCCTGAGTGAGTCCAATGAACTGGAGAGTAGGTGTTGCAACTCTACGGAGGCTCAGGGTCCAGCTGACACATGGACAGCCCAGAGATTCAAATCTCTTGGACAAACACCTACAAACTCCAGTGTCAACTATATGTTCAAGTAAAAGAGGCATGTGTAAAGAAGTCACATCTGAGTCCACCTCTGTCACACTTGGGAGCACAAACTCCAAAGTAGGGACCATTGGCAAGGCACCAAACTCCAGAGCTATCTGCCTTCACCATAGGACCTGGGTGTCTCCAGAGCCCTCAGGAGCCCCACTATTTGGTGTAATATCTACTTTGACTGTATATGAGATCCTGCTGAGACATGAATTAGTGTTACCTCTCTGATGACCTCCCAACTCACTTGGAAGTCTCTTAGCCATATAAACTTATTTGTCTTTACATTTTCCCCCTTTTATTCAAGGTCTTTTTCCAGTCACATCACCAGTCGGTGCTTGGTAGTAATCCCTTGATGCCAGGGAGGTTCATCACTGTGAGTCATGTCCCATGCTGGGGGGAAGGTAATGCATTTATATGCTGAGTTTGGCTTACAGAGTGGCCACATTTGAGCAACATGGAGGCTCTCAGGAGGTAACTATTAGGCACCTTATAACACTAGGCTAAGTTGCAATTTCAAGAGCAAAAGGTTCATAAGTGTAATCATCAATATCAGGGGCCCATCAATGGACCACACTTCTTCACTAGTCACTGCCCCTATACTTGGGGGATTGTTGCTGTTCCACTAGAGAATGTGGCAGAGCTCCCCAGGATGGAAATTCAATATTCTTTCAGTTGTTGTGTGAATCTCTACCCACTGTGGCAATGGCCTATAAACACTTGAAGATATTTATAAACATTATATATATGCCTAAGTGAACTTCCTCCCCTTTATCCCCCATCACTAACACCCTACACCAATGATCCTTCCCTGCCATAATTGTAATCCTTCTGTGATCCAAAACTTCTTCAAAAATGAAGCCAAGAATATTGCCAAATTCAATTAATAGGAAAATGAGATAGTAATGATAGGATTAAACATAAGAAATAAAATACATAATAATTTTTAAAACTAAAACTAAAATAAAGTTTAAAAAATTGGGGTATTAAAAAAATGAAAAAGAAGAAAAAAATTTTTTTACAATTTGTCTTGCATCACTGTAATAACTGTTGTCCTGTATGTACAGTGGCATTTTCTTCCATTTCTTCCTCAGGAACTTACTTTTTTCATTTTGTCTTCAAAGAAGTTTTACATTACAGTAAAGTCACATACAGAATATAGGGGATTCCCTTATACCCATCATCCTCCCCCTTTCCCCCCTTCTCTACTAATAACCTTTTAATATGTAGATAGTATGTTTGTTACAACTGATGTACAAATATTGAAACATAGCTACTAACCATGGTCAATGGTTTACATTATGGTTTACATTTTAGACCATATACTTTTACAAATTTTTGATGAAATTTAACATGGCCTGTATCCATCATTGCAAGATCATGCAGAACAATTCCATTGCCCCTTAACTACCCCCTTTTTCATCTATTCTATTCCTCCCTCCCTGTCCTCTCAGGGCCCACAGTGACCACCAGGCTTCACTCCTTGAAGGACAAGATTCATAGACACTTGCAACACTGCTGAGCGCTTGACACACTAGTCTACCCTCCTCTCTTAGGAACCGCCCATGCTCTGGAGAGACACCTCCCCTCTGTTTGAGAATGTATCGGCCCCCCCAGGATGGGAGTCCAATTCCTTCCCACTCATTATGTGGGTCGCCACCCACGATACAACACATTATGACAAAATGATCACTTGCACACTCCCTGGAAGCCTGCCCCAGGTGTGCCCTGTCCCAATGCCCCCCCCCATCCAAAACCCTAAACCAATAACCCTTCCTTGTCATATTGCCAAAGGAGTTTTCTCAACATTGTGGTTTTTTTATTGTGCACATCTGTCCTGCACATGTCAAGGTATTTAGCACTCTAACCCTGTGCCCAATAAATGCCAGGAAGTCCCCTTTCTCTGTCAACTCAACAATCAAAAACCACCACTATCTTTCCAAAATGTTGTCTAGGGGAGGGGTGATGGCATGGAAGTTGTGTCAAACATATTTTTTAAGTGAAAAAAGCAAGTTGTGGAACTTACTTAAAGCCATTTCTACAGCCCCCCTCCCACCCTTGGTTCTTTTCTTCCTTTTTAATTGTGGTATAACATACAGTAATGTGCACAACCTTTTCTAAGTGTATACAGCTCAATATATTTTTATATATGTATATACCTGTTTTACTACCACCCAAATTAAGATACAGAACATTTCCAGCACCCCAGAAGACTCCCTTTTAGCCCTTCCCAGTTGTCCCGTCCCCCCAAAGACAGTCCCTACTCTGACTTCTATCAACATAGGCTAGTCTTGCATGTTTTGGAACCTCATATTTTGTTATCACATGTACTCTTGTAACTGGCTTCTTTCCCACAATATGATGACTGTGAGACTAACCCTTGTTTCTGCATGCAATCGCACATTCATTTTCACCCTTTTTGTTTTTTTAAGAAGCATATGCATAGAAAAATGCCTAGAAGTATATATATCAAGCTATTAAGAGCAGCAATTTCTGAAAAAAGAGACTGGAGTTCAGAGGAAAATGAGGGGCGGATGTGCTTTCAACATTTTATGTTTCTGTTTAAGTCTTTACACTGCACATGTTTTGTTTTGTTTTGTTTTTTGATTTTAGCAGGTACCAAGGATTGAACCCAGGCTCTCATACATGGGAAGCAGGCACTCAACCGCTGAGCTATATCTGCTCCCCCTGTTTCACTTTTATTTTTTAAAATAAATGATGAACTGCATTCATCAGAGGAGAGTTTCAGCTATTTTGAAGATTAAATATAACCGTTCAGACCACCAAGTCAAGAACCTAAGAGTTCTTTTCTCTGTCCCCAAAAGAAGTATAGAAACTGAAGTTGTCAGTCACCTCAACTGTTTTGGCCAAAACTCAAGGCCTGGGTGGCTTTCTCATTACTCACTCTCCTCCGATACCCTCAGCAGCCACCCATGGAGAGAAGAGAAGAATTTAGAGGCTCCTCCCACCTCACCTCAAGCCTCCATGTCACTGGGACTGTCAGACTAAGAGACAACACAGCAATTACAAACATTCTGATAGCAAAGTGCCCACACACAGGCCCAAGGTCGTGGCACCACTAGTCCTGAGAGCAAATGGTAAAGAAAAGAAGCTCTGGAATGAGTGGGAGTGAGCTAAGCTCTGAAAAGGAAAGAAGAGGCGCCTTGTGCCAAAGCCACGTGTGAGAAATGGGTCACTCACTGTGGGCAAGGGCACCAGTGAAAGCCATCTGGACTTGGCCAGCCTGGAAAAATGAGTTTGGAATTCGGATGAGGACATTTGCAGTGGAGAGTATTCTGAAAGGAGGCAATATGCAGAGAAGGAGAGAGACAGGATACATTCCAAGGGCCATTCCCCCGCTTTCTTCACATTTTAATATACAAAAGCACATTTTAAAGAACACACGTTTGCACCAGCCCAAAGCTGGTGGCTTTCAACTTAAGGAAACTTCCTCTGACCAAGTATGAACACAACTGCTTAGGCGAACAGATGTGGGACAGATGATGTTACCCAAAGGTTTTGTTTAATTCAGTTTAGTTTTCCCCCAGTAAAAGCATCAGGAAATTCAAAGTCAAGTTTCCAAATGTTCCATCCTAAAACCAAAACACATAGATTCCATTAAAAACAACAAATATGCAACACTAGTCTAATGAGATCCTCTGAGAAAACCATTTGAAAAGGTCCACATGAATGGTTTGTCCACTTGGGCACGTATCAGAATCAACCACCAGGTTTGTTAAAACACTGACTGCCAGCACACAGACACACCCCCACATTCCCTCCCCCAGCTTCTGACTCTGGAGCCAATAATTTGCATATCTTAATAATTCCCAAGTGATGACTGCAGGTCTGGGAACCACACTTGAATATCTCTGAAGAAGAGGGCACATCAGCATAAGAATGACTCTGAGCAGCCCTGCAGAAAGAAACCTGCTTAACCCAGGATTTCCCATTGTATTTGCAAAGGCTCCTATTGTCCATAGGTTATCTATTATTTCACCTCTCTGGGAAGCAATGCTTCAAAGGAAGTCACTTTAGGAAATGTTCTATTAGGGGTACCTACCCAGCCCAGGAATGGTCCTGACTAGCAGAAAAATTACAGGCTCCTGAAGAAACTGACAATAGACGGATGTCCAAACCAAATCCCTCAGCAGCTGCCAGGGAGAGGGGTCAGTGGGGGGCTGCCAATCACACCACATAGGAGAATCCTGGCAGGGCAGCAGATCTGGGGAAATCAGAGTTTACCTCCCAGAAATTCAAGCAGCATCAGGAAAGTCTGTCAGGGAAGCAGATGTGGCTCAAGCGATTGAGTTCCCACCTACCAGATGGCAGATCCCAGGTTCAGTTCCTAGTGCCTCCTGGAGAAGAACAGCAAGACAGTCAGCTGGCACAGAGAGCTGGCACAACAGCATGACAAACAAGAAGACACAAAGAGGAAATGAGGTGGGCTATGGGCGGAAGGCTCTTTGTCTCTTCAGAGATAACCTAAGCTGAAGGCTGTGGGTGTGGAATGGTAAGAGGCTGCAGTCCTGCCCTTAGGGACAATGGCAACAGGCTCCAGTCCCAGGGAACAGTTTAACAATGCAAGGGCTATAAACTTTAAGTATTTAGGGGAAATGCAAAAACCAAATATGCTAAAAGCTTATCTAGAATGTCTGGAGTCCATGCTAAAAGCTTACCTAAGATGTGGAAGATATATATGCTAATTGAAGCCTATTGAGAACTGAAACAAAGGGACCATTTGGCCTTTCCTCTCTGTATAAAAGATGTTTGAAAATCTTGTTCAGGGCTCGGGATTCAAACAGAAAGCTCCCGAGTCCGGCCAGCCATCAATAAACCATTTTTCCTTCTCAAAATCATTCCTGAGTCCTGGCCTCTCTATACTCAAATAATTGAACTTCTCTAAAATTCTACAACAGAAACACAATGAGAGACACAACAAAGCAAGAAGTGGAGGTGGCTCAAGGGATTGAGTGCCTCTCTCCCACATGGGAGGTCCCAGGTTCAGTTTCCAGTGCCTCCTAAAGAGGAGTAGACACAGAAAGCACATAGCAAATGGTTACAGAGAGCAGACAATGAGTGCAAACAATGGGGCAGGTGGGGGGCGGGGATAAATAAGTAAAATAAATCTTAAAAAAAAAATCTGTCAGCACGTAGCAAAGGGCAGTTGACCTCCAGCTGCAGATTAGGGCAATAGACTTTGGCCAAGAATTGGTAAGAACTGGCCCTAGTTTCTAGATGGTCTAACGTATCAGGAGGTTACCATGTCTCAAACATAAAGAATGAGATACTTATCTGTCAGAAAAATTAACAATAATGGTATTGTACTAGTTTGAGCATGCAGGCCTAGACCCTTTAAACAGCCCCCTTGCCTAACTATGGCCAAGTAGAGTCCTGGGTTGAGTTTCGTGGTTGGGGAGAGGCAGCCCCAGTTGGGTTGAGTAAAGATGGAAGCAGTACAAATTTTACCGCAATGGTTGCCAAACCCAGTTGTCCACAGGATCACCTGGGGAAACTCATAAATAACTAGAGCTGTGCTTCACAAGCAGGTTCTGATTCCATAGGCCTGAGATGGGGTTCAAGATTCTGCATTTCTATAAAGCTCCCAGGTGGAGCTGGCTCTCAACTCACACTTTGAGTAGTGGTCCTAGATCAGGGATTGGCAACTTTTAATGTAAAGAGCCCTAGAGTAAATATTTTTGGCTTTGTGGGCCAAATGGTCTTCATTACAACCCCTCAATTCTGCTATGGTAGCAGGAAAGCAGCAGTAGACAATACCCAAACAAATGAGCAGGGCTGTGTTCCAATACAACTTGACTGATGCTGTTTTTTTGTTTATTATTATTATTATTGAAATAATGAAAATGTTCTCATAATGATTGAAGTGATGAATGCACAACTATTTGATTGTAGCAAATACCACTGACTGTACACTTTGGATGAATTGTATGCTTTACTGATGTGTATCAATAAAATTGATTTATTTAAAAAACAAACATTGGACTGTATAACAGCAGGGAATCCAGTGGTGGAAGATGGACTGTAGTTAACAGGAAAAATATGAGAACATCCTCCCATGAACTATAACGACTGTGTAATACTATAAAGGGTGATGATAATTGGGTGAGTTAGAGAAAAATACACCAAATGTGAGATACGGGCTATACTTAGTAGTAATATTTTGACAATGCTATTTCATAGTTCATAACAAATGTTGCACAGCAATGCAAGGTAGTGGTGGGGTGATGTCTGGGAGCCCTGTGTAATGATACGTAGGTTTTTTTATAAGTGCACAACTTTTACTCTACACTAGTTGTTTATGTATGTTCATGTATGAATAACATACCTCAATAAAATTTTATTTTTAAAAATCTGACTTATGGACATTGAGATTTCCATTCCATGTAAACTTTCATATGTCCCCAAATATTAGTCTTTTGACTTTTTTCAACCATTTAAAAATGTAAAATGCATTCTTAGCTTGATATAGCTTGTGCATTAATTAAAAATTGTTTCCAAGTGTACCTAGTCCCTAAAAGTCCAAATAAGTAATATAGTCCCTACAGACTTTGAATGTTCAAAAAGGATATAAGACTGAATGTGTATTCAAGGTTGCATCCAGACGGAATGTGGAAGATATGCTAAATCCAAGCTGGCTTGGAATGTGGGGAATATGTGTTAAATCAAACTTACCTGGAGGTAATAACCTATCTGATACTCAGAAAAAACACTGAAGAAACTAACAAGAAGTCTATTTGCATATAATCACTGTTTGTCTCCCTAATCCTACTTCCTCTGTATAAAAGAAACCAAAAAATGCTATTCAGGCTCGGTTTTTTATTAAGACAAGAGTCCACCAAGCCCGGCAGGTAGAAATAAATCAACTCCTTCTCAGAGTTCTCGTGTTCTGGCCTTCAATACCATGCACACCCGATTTCTCTACAACAAGCTCATTAACCATACTGAAAAGAGGTAGGTGAATTTGGCCCATGCAGCCTTAACTGATAGACTTCTACCCTAAATTACTGGGCCCAGCTCCAGACCTACCAAGTCAAAATACATAAGCACGGATACAGAGGAGTCACATTTCATCAGACTCCCACAGTCACCCAAATGCAATCTATCCAAATACCATTCAATGGTTGGACGTGCCCTTTTAATGCAGTTAACTGTTCAGTCTTCTTTTTATCTAATTAATTAATTAATTTTCAAATTTTTTAATGTATTTGTATTTTTTCATTTTTTATTATATTTTTTAAAAGATACATAGATCATACAAAATGTTACATTAAAAATATAAGAGGTTCCCATATACCTCACTCCTCACACCCCCTCACTCCTCCCACATTCAACAACTGCTTTCATTACTGTGGCACATTCATTGCATGGATGAACACATTTTGGCGCACTGCTGCACAGCATGGATTATAGTTTACATTGTAGTTTATACTCTCTCCCAGTCCATTCACTCTTCTTGACGTGCCTAATTACTGGGGCTTTGAGGGATTAATGTAAGGGGCTGCGTGTGCTCTCCTGACTTCCCCATTTGTCTCAATCCCATCCATCCTCTAATGTGTTGCCTCCTCCTTAATTCCCAAGCTTCAGTTTCTGGAACAAAGATATGTAGACCCTGTGTCTTTTCTGGCCGGTCAGTTCCAGCTTTTCTCAGCCCCAAGACATGGTCTTACTAGACAGGTAGGAGGGGAGATGATCACACTAGTGTGGCTTTCTTAATGAGCTGAAATTATTTATCATTCATCTTAGCTGCAGAGAAAAGCCATGAAAAGACTCAGTTATCAGGAAGCGGATGTGGCTCAAGTAGTTAGGCACCTGTCTTCCACATGAGAGGTACCAGGTTTGGTTCCCAGTGCCTCCAAAAGAAGATGAGCAAGACAGCAAGCTGACACAACAAGCTGGCACAGCAAGCTGATGCAACAAGGTGACACAATGAGATGACGCATCAAGAAGACAAATGAGAGGCACAGCATTCAGGGAGTGGATGTGGCTCAAACAATTGGGTGCCTCACTCTCATAAAAGAGGTCCCAGGTTTGGTTCCCAGTGTCTCCTAAAAAGAAGACAAGCAGACATGGAGAACACATAGCAAACAAAGAGAGAGCAGACAGAAGTACAAACAATTGGGGGGGGGGAGAAATAAAAAAAATAAATCTTAAGAAAAAAAGAATCAGTTATCAATAATTCTGAAGATGTGCTGCTTGAGGTGAGGTCAAGCAAGAGCTGTACTCCTGGAGGAAGACTTAAAATGAAATGAACTCAAGGGCCCCTTAAGGGTTGGGTTGTTTCTGAGTTAGAGGAGGAGGGAGTAACCTAAATACTGTTCATGCATATCTGAGGAATGTCAGGGGATTTAGGAAAAGAAGTCCAGAAAATTCAATGATGAATGCAAAGCCAAGAGGAAAGGGAGAGAGGAAAGGAAGCAAGCTATTCTGTAGCAGTAATAAACAGGCAATCTACCCTGTCTGGGCAAAGGGCTGAACTCATTCACCAGACTAGAACTTCTCAAACTTCAACATGCAAAGAAATCATCAGGGATCTTGTGTTTTGAAAAACTCAGATACTGATTCAGGAGGCCTAGGATGGGGCCTGAAAGTGTGAATTTCTGAGACATTCCCAGATGCTGCTGATGCTGCTGGGCTATGGAACACACCTTGAGGAAAAAGGATGCAGTTGATATACAAGCACAGCTTTTATTTGGTTCTTTTTTTGTATAGTCATATGCCCTAAAAGAATATGGGGTCTATGGCTCTGTCCCACATGCAGCTGAGCTATAGACATCTAAGACTGCTACATATGGTTGTTCAGGGAATTCCCAGCACCACAACACCCACGGCCATACCCAAAAGGGTAAGTGGGGTCTCACATCCAGCTTGCCCTCTACTCTCCAAGTCTTGAGAACTGCCTCTATCCTTTTCCTAATTAGAACAAGATCTGTCTGCTGACCATACCCTCTTCCTATGGAACTACACATACCCAGAGGGGGTGCCTTTTCCTAATTTATTCAAAGGTGCTCTTAGGACTAGCAGTGGCTCTGCAGCCAGCATTAAAAAAGGTGGCAGACATCCTTTGCTGACTCTTTCCAATATCCTGCCACTCTTGACAGAATAAACACTATTTTGTCACTCACCCCATGAGGGGGATCTGTTATCAAGCTGGAATAAATGCAATAACCCAACAGAAAAAGACAGATAATAACAAGTGTTGACACGGATGTGGCACCATCATACACTGAACTATCATTCATTGCTGGTGGGAATGTAAAATGGTACAACCACTTTGGAAAACTATCTGGTAGTTCCTCAAATGGTTAAGCATAGAGTTACCATATGACCTGGCAATTACACTATGAGGTATATACCTAAGAGAAATGAAAATCTATGCCCATACAGAAAACTATTCATGATAGCAGCATTGTTCAGAAAGCCAGAAAGTGGAAATAGCCTAAATGACCATCAATTGATGACTGTTAAACAAATTATGGTATATCCATCAATAGAATATGATTTAGCAATTAAAACATGACGTATGGATACATGGTACAACATGGATGGAACTTGAAAACATTATGCTAAGTGAAATAAGCCAAACAAAAGGACAAACACTGTGTGCTTCCATTTATATGGAGTGTTTGTTATAGTCAAATCCATAGAGACAGAAAATAGATTGGTGCCTAGGGCTTGGTGGTGAGGGTGGGAGAATTGGAGGGTGATGGCTAAGGGGTGTGGGCTTTCTTTTTGAGATGATGAAAACTGATTGTGTGGATGGATACATAATTTTGTGAATATAACTGTCACTGAACTGTACCCTTCAAATGGATGAATTGTGTGTGAATTGTATTAGTCAGCCAAATGGGTGTTGATGCAAAGTACCAGAAATCTATTGGCTTTTCTAAAGGGTATTTATTTAAGGTAAAAGCTTACAGTTACAAGGCCATAAAGAGCCCAACTCAAGGTACCACAAGAGGCATTTCCTAGTGAGAAGCAGACTTGGCCCAGTGGTTAGGGCATACATCTACTACATGGGAGGTCTGCGGTTCAAACCCTGGGCCTCCTTGACCCATGTGGAGCTGGCCCACGCGCAGTGCTGATGTGCGCAAGGAGTGCCATGCCATGCAGGGGTGTCCCCCGGGTAGGAGAGCCCCATGCACAAGGAGTGCACCCCGTAAGGAGAGCTGCCCAGCGCGAAAGAAAAGTTCAGCTTGCCCAAGAATTGTGCCACATACACAGAGAGCTGACACAGCAAGATGACGCAACAAAAAGAAACACAGATTTCCATGCCGCTGATAACAACAGAAGCGGACAAAGAGCACTCAGCAAATAGACACAGAAAACAGACAAGACACAGAGAACAGACAAGTGGGGTGGGGGGGGGGGAGAGAAATAAATAAATAAATAAATACATAAATAAGGCATTTCCTGGTAAGTGGATGTGGCTCAAGTGACAAGGCCTCCACCCACCATATGGGAGGACCCTGGTTCGATCCCTTGGGCCTCCTGGTAAAAAAGAAGAGAAAGTGTGCCTCCACAGTGAGTCAATGCCTGCATGGTGACTGAGTGCCTGCACAATGAGCCAAATGCCCACATGGTGAGCCGAGTGCCTGTGCAAGTATCCGTGTGGCAAGCTAAGTGCCCACATGAGTGCCTGCATGGTGAGCCAGTGCCCGCACAGTGAGCTGAATGCTTGAGCGAGTGCCCACATGGTAAGCCGAGTGCCTGCATGAGTGCCTGTGTGGTGAGCCAGTGCCTGTGTGGCAAGCCAGCACCCGCACAACTGAGTCATATAGCAAGATGATGACACAACAAGAGAGACAAAGGGGAGAGTCAAGGTGAAGTGCAGCAGAGACCAGAAACCAAGGTGGCACAATTGACAGGGAACCTCCCTCCATCAGGGGTCCCCAGGATCAAATCCTGGTGAATCCTAGAGGAGAAAGACGAGAAGCCAAAAAAAGAAATAGGTACAGAAGGCCACACAGCAAATGGACATAGACAGCAAAAACAGCAGGATGGCTGGAAATCAATCAATCAATCAATCTTTTTTTTAAAAAAGAGGCACTTCCTCATTGAAAGTCCGTTGCCACATTTTGACACAAGATGGCCAGTGATGTCTGTAAGGGTTCAGCCTTCCTCTTTCTTCTTAAGGCTCCATGGGCTCAGCTTCTTCCAATCTCAGCTGCAGGCTGGCATAAGGCTCATCTCTCCTCCCAGGGTTCATTTCTTTTCTGGGCTCAGCTACTCTGCTCTCCTCACAAGGTCAGCTACAAACTATCAGGCAAATGGCTCAATTCTCTTCCCGGGGCCATAGGATCCTCTTCCATGTTCATGGAGTTTTCTCTCTTTCTCCACTAATCTTCTCTGTGTGTCTACTTCTGTGTGACAGTCTGTTTTATCAGGCCACCAAGGGGGCTGGGACTTAACACTGAATCGCACTCTAATGACATGGTTGAATCAAAGCCTTAATATTAACATAATTTAATCAGATGTCTCTGCTGAATCTAGTACAATCAAAAGGTTATCATGGAAGCAGATGTGGCCCAAGCAGTTGGGCCCCCATCTACCATACAGGAGGTCCAGGATTCAATACCCAGGGCCTCCTGGTGAAGGCAAGCTGGCCCGTGTGGTGAGCTGGCCCACGCAAGTGCTGCCCCACGCAGGAGTGCTGCCCTGAGCAGGAGTGCTGCCCCATACAGGAGTGCTGGCCCATGAGAAGAGCTGGCAAACAAGATGATGCAACAAAAGAGACACAAAGGAGAGATAATAACAGATGTAGCATATCAGGGAGCTGAGGTGGTACAGAGAATAATCACCTTTCTCCCACACTGGAAGGTCCCAGGATGGGTTCCCAGAGCCACCTAATGAGAAAACAAGTAGGCACAGAAGAATACACAGCAAATGGACACAGAAAGCAGACAAAAGAGGGAGGGGAGAAATAAATAAATAAATAAATCTTTTTTAAAAAAAAAAAAAAGGTTATCATGCCCAGAGGAACAGATTAGTTTACAAACATAATCTATACCTCTTTTTGGAAATCATATAATATCAAACTGCCACATATTTAAATAAAGCTTTTAAAAGAATGTCATCACAGATCAGTTGGGGAGTTCAAAGCAAGTGGTCTCAAGAGGAAGCAACGTGGTACAAAAACTGGCCTTGTAGCAGCAACTTATCAGACTCTTTGAGGACAAGCAGCCCCAGATGTGAGACCCTGAGACTTCAGCCAATGCAATTGTCAGTATGAAAAACAATGCTGAAATACCTCCTGGACAGGGGCCCAGAGAGTGCTTGCAATGCAATTTGTTCTTGCCTGGCTATCTCCAGTGTCCAACACAGTGCCTAACCTATAGTAGCCACTCAAAAATTGAATTCAGTACATGCCTGTAGTACAATGATAGGCTTTTTGGAGTCACTAAATTGATCTCTAATCTTAGCTTTACTTCTAACTCCCTGTGTGACCCCAGATAAATCCCTTCAACTCACTAAAATATCATCCCTAAAATGCAGGAATTACCATCTCAGGTACTGCTTTAGTTTGCTAAAAGCTTCTGGGAGCAATATATCAGAAGTGAGGTGGCTTTTATAATGGGAATTTATTAGGTGAAAACCTAAGGTCATCGAAGTACACAAATCAAGGCATCCTCAAGAAGTGCTGTCTCACCAGCTTGCAGTGTGGGTGATCAGGTACATCGCAGGGCATAAGAGCGGCTTTGCTGGTCTCTGCCTTCTCCAGGCTACTTTCTCACAGAGCTCAGCTGTGGGTGATTAGGCATATGGCTCTTCTCTCCCCTCTTTTCCAGTCCTCATCTCTTTCATCTCTCGGGGTGGGGGCCTCTTTCCATGCCTCTGTGCTCTGCTGATGCCAGCTTTCCGCCTCTAGGAGCTCTTTCTCAGCCTCTTATCTCAGGGTTTCTCTTTCTCTGCAGCTTTTTTTTTGCTTGTTTGGGGCTTTTCAGTCCCAAGTATAAAGGACTCCAGTAAGAAGATTAAGATTCCCCCCTGGGTAATCTAATCAAAGGCCCTTAACTGAGGTAATTTAATCAAAAGTAATCTAGCCAGAAGGTCCCTTAACTTAATCTAATCAAAACGTCCCATCTACCATGGGTTTACAGGAACAGAAATGGGTTTGCTTTAAGAACAGGATTTTCTGGGGTCCGCAAAAGACTCAAACTAGCCCAGATGCCCTCTCAGTGTGATGTTCCACAGTTTCATGAATTAGATAGTCCACGTAGGGGAGCCTAACCTGAGACACCCATTCAGTGTGTTAGGACTGGCCAGAAGTGTGCTCCCAGGCAGATTTCATCCCACAGATTCACCGACACCCTCCCAGGAGCCAGGTGCCCTGTGAGGCCATGAGGACATAAAAGTGAGCCCGATTTGCTTACATTAAAAGGGGTATCGGATTCATATGCAGCCAATGGTGAGACAATATGACCCTACCCCATGGAAAGCTGAGTTAAAATGTAAGTGGAAACAGGATTTCAACACTGAATATTTAAAGGAATTGGATCCGTGGTATGATAAATGCTAAGTCAGCGGCAATAAGTCTGTCAGAGTTCCTATAAGGAATGGCCACTCTGGGGACACAGTCTTAGAAGGTAGGGGAAATGATCATACCACCACTTCCTCCCCACGCCACAATAGGCCTGCCAAACCTTGGCTCAATTTTCGCCCTATGGCCCTAATTTAACCCAGTGAAGAGCAGGACAGAAGAAATATTGCAAAGATATTTCAAGTCCAAGGCAGAATGTCTGCCCCCAAATTCCATGTTTGGGTCTGTCTGACTATTACTCATAAAAAAAGTTTTAAAACCAATATACTCAATTTACAACCCCAAAGCCTCTGGAATAATCCAAGCTGTTATGTCCAAACCCATTTATCTTCTCCCCGGGGAATAATGCATGAAGAGGCATCCAGTATGAGCTAAGAATTACGGGTGAGTGAATCATTCAGCTCAGGAATGAGAGCTCCAGAAGTTTCCAAGGCCAGCATGCCCCATATACTGTAAGATCCAGGTGCAACCAATTATCTGTCATTTGGAAAACTTAGGAGCTTAACAATTCTACTAGTGACATTTCTCTTGCACAGACTACCCTAAATCTCTGTCTGAAATTCTTGCCCCTTGAGCTCCCTGGAATTTCTAAGTCTCCTAGAATACTGTCATAGGATGATTTGATATCTAAGTGTCTCAGCAATTAATTATACCCTGACTTGCTGTTTGCCCAAATGGATCTTTTTGTTTAAGGTACTATAAATTTCCTCTGACATTTTGCTATCTTGCATTCCTTTTTCTATGGAAATTATTAGCTTGGAAATAGAATGATTTGGTTCCCTGTCACAATTACTTCAATCAATTGATTAATCCACAGATACTGACTAAACATCCCACTGGAGGTGCCAGATATTGCTAAATGGGGCGGGGTATAGCAAGTTGCCATCTCCAGCCTGAAGGCAGTTAGAATATATAATTATGTCGGTTTTGTCTGGCATGGCTTTGTAAATAAAGAGAACTGGAAATTGTACAACTGGCTACAGAGACTACCTGCTCTTTGGTTCAATCAAAGTTTACCTACACTGGCAATTTAATTTTACTTTGTATGTGGATTTCTGTATCCGTTTTCTCACCGACTTTAAGAGGATGATCTAGTCTTGAATTGGCAGAGGGTATTCTCCCCCCAAAGAGGAAACCCAAGCAGATTTTTGTTTCCACTTTCAAAATGTTCTTAGAGAAACCTACAGACTCCTTACTTTAAACTTCCTTAGTGCTGCCATCATCACCAACAGTATCTGTAGTAGCATGGTTCTTCAGTAGCCAAGTTTAATGTTCCTGCATGGTCCTCTCTGTGCTCCCAGGACCTGTCAACCCAACAGTATTATAGCATTTACTACTTTAGATAACTCTGTGTCTGTTTCCCCATAAGACCGAAAGCTACTTGAGAGAAGAAATTACATATCGTCTTCATCCTGGTATTCCAAACACATAACTCTATCATTCAGTGTCCATATTAAAAAGTCAGCCTCTGGGTAAAGCCTAGATTTCATTAGAGAAGGCACAAACTACTTCGCTTTCAGAACTAAGTTCAAATTTCCCAGAGAAAGCTTCAGGCTTAAATGGCCCCCAAAACAATGGCCCATAAAAGCTGGCAGCCAAGAAATCACACAACTGCAAACTGAGAGGCTGCCTGAGAAACTCCCCCCACAAACTGGAACTCAGGAGAGGTTATTATTCACACTATTTTGGAAGTGAATCTTTAACCCAGGTATTTGTCATAACTTGGCTGCTACAATTTCATACGATGCTATAGCCTGGCAAAAGTAAATCTTCTTCTGTTTAAACTCTTTTCACTTTCAATTACCAATTTTAGTTGTGTTCTCGAAAAGAGGAATTGATGCAACACACATCTTTGCTTTTACTAAGGAAACCATTCAACCATTTGGAAGGGGCTGGAGCAAAGCGGCCAACAAAAATAATAAATGCAAACTCCAGCTTGAGACTGCAGTTAGTTTCTCATCTTACAGCCCCCAACAGAGAAGGTTATTGCTTAAACAGAGAGTGTTCGTGGATTTAAAAGTGACCTCTGTAGCCAGCAAGCCATAGTTCCTATGCCTCTAGGTTCATGGTAGCACAAGTCCCATTTATCCGTGCACAAATTTCTCTCACTTCCGTCCTATCCAATAGCCCATCACCTGAACTGAGGGAAAACTGTTAATGCAAGGCACACAAATAACCATTTGGAACAAGATGCTCTGCTAGGCACCATGAGAAATATAAAGGAGGGGAAGGCGTAGCACAGCTGGTGCCTTCAAGAGCTCGGACTCTAGGAGGAAAATTAAGAGGAGTATATAAATTATCGCAGTGTACAACGTGTATGATTAATCCCACAAGAGAGACATAACGAGCGGTGGGTGTTTAAAAGGAAGCACAAGGGGAAGTGAACTTGGCCCAGTGGTTTGGGTGTCCGCCTACCACATGGGAGGTCCAAGGTTCAAACCCCGGGCCTCCTTGACCCGTGTGGAGCTGGCCCACAAGCAGCACTGATGCGTGCAAGGAGTGCTGTGCCACGCAGGGGTGTCCCCCGCTTAGGGGAGCCCCATGTGCAAGGAGTGCGCCCCGTAAGGAGAGCCACCCAGCGCGAAAGAAAGTGCAGCCTGCCCAAGAATGGCACCGCACACACAGAGAGCTGACACAGCAAGACGATGCAACAAAAAGAAACACAGATTCCCGGTGCTGCTGATAAGAATAGAAGTGATCACAGAAGAACACACAGCGAATGGACACAGAGAGCAGACAGTGGGGGGGGGGGGGGAGGAGAGAGCTAAATAAAAAATAAATCTTAAAAAAAATAAAATAAAAAATAAAAGAAAGCACAAGGTCTCCCATTGAGCAGTCAGGGAAAGGTTTCATAAAGGGGGGGTGTCACTGGTTAATGGGCAGAATTTGGACAAACAGGTGGCTAGGCAGAAGCATTCCAGTTGCTTCCTGATGCAGAAAGCAGTATCACCAAGAAGAGGGAAAATGTGAGTCAAGTTCTGTAACAACAGGTAGTCTATTTTGGCAGAATTTTAGGAAAGCAGGGGTGAAGGGCTGGAAAATTAGGCTGGATAGCCCCCTAAAACCTACAGAGATTTTCCACTTAACTTACTCTAAGTTTATGACTAGGGGAGTAATAGGATAAAAAAAAAAACTGCACTAAAATAAAACTGTACTTACAAGACCATAATCTGGCCAGAGAAAGTAGAATGAGTTAGTATGAGAGCAACTAGAAAGGAGAATATTAAATGAGATAATCGAAAAGAGAAGAGTTATACTTCAATTGTGGCAGGAGGACTGATGAAGTGGAAAGTTTGAAGACAGAGCTTTAACAATGGCTTCTAATGTCTCTTTCAGCTCACAAATCTGTGAAATGGGAAGCCATAACAATATACAGCACTGAAAGTATTATCAATGAAGAAAATGCCAGATGAAAATGTCCTACTCTCCCCAGCATATATCCTTTTTGAATGCAGAGCAATTGCCAGCTGATTACATGCTTTAAATCCAAATTGAAATTTCTAGCCCCTCCTTGTGAGACTTTAATTGTACATCCTGAGCGAGGTGCTCAGCTCCTAATAGTTATCTCCAAATGTGGCATCTCACCCATGGGAGTTATGGTCATGGCCGATGGGGTTAACTACCAGGGCAGATGGCCCCTCTTTGGAAATGGTGTTTATGTGTGATGAATCTGGACTCAGATGGGATCTCCCTTCATAAGACTTTCATGCTAATGTGCTGGAGGTGCAGTTAATGTTGGGGTTTAAGATATATTTAGGGGATTTGAATCTCTGGACTGACAATGTGATAGCCAGATCCTGAGCCTCAACAGACTCCAGCACCTACAATCTGATTTATTGGACTTACCACACTCAGCTAAGATGGAGGTGAAGAAGGACAACCACCACACCATGGAGCCTAGAGTGATTACAACTGAAAATGGGAGGATTGCATCCAGCATCCAGGTGGAATCTGAGCCTCCTCTTGACATAAAGGTGCAATGGACACAACCAATCCAGTGTCCACATAGAAGAGGTGGCATTGGATTGGGAAAAGTGGACATAATGGACAAAGGGTATGGGGAAAGGCAGGAAGAGATGAGAGGTGGAGGCGTCTTAGGGACATGGAGCTGCCCTGGATGGTGCTTCAGAGGTAATCACCGGACATTGTAAATCCTCACAGGGCCTACATGATGGAATAGAGGAGAGTATGGGCCATGATGTGAACCAATGTATATGAGGTGCAGAGGTGCCCAAAGATGTACTTACCAAATCCAATGGATGTGTCATGATGATGGGAACGAGTGTTGTTGGGGGGGGGGGGGAGAGGGGGGGGTGGGGGGGTGGGGTTGAATGGGACCTCACATATATATTTTTAATGTAATATTATTACAAATTCAATAAAAAATAAAAAAATTAAAAAAAAAAAAAAAAAAAAAAAACAAATGTGGCATCTCAGAAGACTGCTTTGGTCTTTTTTTTTTTTTTTTTTAATTGACTTTGTAATAATATTACATTAAAAATATATATGTGAGGTCCCATTCAACCCCCCCCACCCCCCCCTCTCCCCCCCCCCAACAACACTCGTTCCCATCATCATGACACATCCATTGGATTTGGTAAGTACATCTTTGGGCACCTCTGCACCTCATATACATTGGTTCACATCATGGCCCATACTCTCCTCTATTCCATCAAGTCTTTAGAAAACCTCACTTGGTTTTCCTGACTGGTGAACCACACTACTTTCCCAGTTTTCTCCAGGCATAAGAAGATTCACAAAGCCATAGCATTCAATCTCCATCTTCAGCCTTGCTTGCAGAAGAGGTGGAGTGAGCCTTCAAAATCTCAGATGTGAACAAGGTTTCTAGAGTTCATTAAGGAAAGAATCAAAACTTCCATCTCTTAGAAGCTTAAGAACACAATTAAGCACAGACAACTTTGCTATGAACCCTCCATACACTTCATGTGGGTTTTTATAGACACTGCATCTTTGCTGGGCTATAAAGAATAAATAAAGCAGCAGGAAAAAAAAAAGCTGCATCAAATTCAAAAGACAGAAAAACTCCAGAGACTTTCTAGAGGTTTAGGTTGCATAGTTGGGGTGTTGATGGAGCCCTAGACCCCAATATCCTTATTTCAGAGCTACCTGATTCATGATCCCTCACCTTCTCTTACTGGATACCTGATGTCCACTTGCTAAGAGAATGCTTCTGAAATGGTCTTTAAAATCACTCTCTCACCCAGCACTTAGGGTGAACTCAGGTGACATGATTTGCCCCGGGACCCACAGGCCTAGAGCATCTCCCCTCCCCAGCCTCTTCTAAAACTTCCAGCCTGAACTGAAATCCCCTCTTCTGGTTTAGACAACCCCAGCAGGAGTACTTCTCTTGAAAGACCCTGTTGAAAGTTGCCAAAAGGGGATCCAAGAGGGGCACTTCTAACACTGAATCTGATCAGCTTCAGCTCTTTTTGTGGTAGAAGCTAAGTCAGAGGAGGGCAGGTTAGGAACCAGTGGAGGGGGTGGCAAGGAGCATGGAGGCCACCAACTGGGGGCAGTCGGCAGGTTGCCAGAAGGATTCAGGCAGCCAGGGGCAGGTCCCAAAAGACAGGGAGGAGAGGCCGTGCAAACTAGCAAGCCCACGATTCTGTGGGCAGCTGGCCCTTGGCACCAAGCTATGCTATAACAGGGTAGAAGCTGATAGAGAGAAAGGTGAAAAGGCAGGTCAAGGAAGAGGTGGGAGGCCAGATGGAAAAGAGGAAAAGTTCCCCTGCTGGAGAGAGGCTCAACTAGATGTCCAGGCAGCTCACAGAAGCCTCCCAATTCCAGCACGAAAAATTGTATTCCCCTTCTAAACCTCTTGCTCTGCTTACCCAGCCTCACCCCAAAGCTGCTCCTTGCTCACTTATTGAATTCCTCTTCCCCTGGAGATTCATTTAGCCTGAATTCTGCTAAAGACAGTGGCGGGGGGGGGGGGGGGGGGGGGGGGGGGGCAGGTAATAAGGAGGGGTGGGGAGGACAATAAAGCACCGAAGAAATAGCAGTTGCCAGGCCCTGAGGATAGTCTCCTACTTAGCTTTGAATGAGTTCTTACAAATCAGCATAAACTTACAAAGGTCAACTCAAGACACACAAGTTCCTGTTTATTAATTTATTTTTTTATACATTTGTTTATTATTCATTCATGGAGGAAGTGCAGAGAAATAGATTTCCAACACATCATTGCCCCGTCTCCCAAGCGTGCTATCTGGGAACCCCAAATCTTCACCCAGAACTCAGTGGGCTCATTTCTCAGACCCTATTTGTTAAAACTACCCACAGGGTTGAATGCAAAGCCAAAAACTTGCCGGCCCAATAGTCCATGTAACCCACTTTCTCATTAATACTAAAGAAACTGAACCCCTGGATTTCTTCTATGTTCTGGGACAAAAGGGTTGCATTCAGGTTGCCCTGTTTTCCTAACGCTCTTTCCTAACCTATGGTTCCCAGGAGAAACAGTTAGCCCGGGCTCCGTAAAAGGCATCTCCAAAGAGGGTTTTTGGCAATACCATACAAATCCCAAAGAACATCAGGGTCCCCTTAAATGCTAGAGACCTTGCACTCCAGCAACAAGAAGCCTCACCCACCGCCCAACAGAGCAGCGCGTGTGTAGCCCTCTTTCCCTGGGGCTAACCAAGCGCATGCCACATATCACCACTCTCAACTGGCACCTCTCTCCTAGAGGCGCATACTTTCTCGGAATCCCCAGGAGGAGGGGTTGGGGCATGTGCGAGAGGCTCCGCCTCTGCTGTACACAAGAGCCGCTCTACCATGGTTCGTGCACTGTGGCCCCGGGGAATGCCTGGGTCCGCGAGTGGAAGGAGGGTAGAGACTCATTCCAGGACAAGCTGCCAGCCTTCCCGGCCCGGGCCCTGAGCAAAAACCGTGGGTGGCAAAACTCCGGGTGGTGAGAAATAAGCCCGTGGCCAAACTTCTTTCCGTAGCGTCCTACGCCAATGTGGGTTTGATTGGAACCGCGAGCGCAGAAGGTGCCCGGGCTCACGGCGCCGCGAGGACACCCCGCGCCTGGCGAGCTGCTGACAATGCGCTCTCCCCTCCAGGTGCCCAGACGCGAGTCCCGCTCGGCTTCACCCCTCCCTGAAGCTGCAAAGGACGATTCTGGCGCAAACAAAGGGTGCCCCCGGCGCCTCCCTCCGTCCACTGTGAAGGAGTCCCAGCGGCCTCTCCGGGGGGCCGACCTGGGGAGGCAACCCCGCCTCCGGCCCCTACCTGGGAAGCCGCGGCTCGGCGGGGCGCGCAGGAGCAGCAGCAACAGCAGCAGCGGCGGCGACAACAGCACCGCGGGCCGGAGTGCGGGGTTCCCCATGGCGCGCCGGAGCTTCGCTGGGCTCGGCAGCTCAGCGCGCTTCCAGGGGGCGGGAAGATATGGACGAGACCAAGGGGCTGCACTGTGAACAGGCGAAGGCCGAGCTGGAAAACTCCTCCTCTCGCCTCTCCCTCCCTCTCGCCTCGGGCCTGCCCTCCTTCCTCCGCCTCCCCGGAACACGGCGCGGTTCGGGGCTCCCACTTGGTGCCAGCCCCTCCTTTTGTGCCATCACTTCTTCTCCAAGCGGAGCTGACAGCCCCCACCCCACCCCGCGGACCTAAAGAGCGCCAAGGGGCGTGCTCCAGCAAACCGGAATATCCGAAAGTATCTTTCTGTTTTCCATTTGTGCGCCCCGCTCATCCTGAATACACACACATGACTGACCCAACCGCCTCCCAGATTCAGGAATACTAGGATGATGCCGTCTGTGCAGAAAGATTCGTGAGTCACCCAGAAAGAGAAGGGACAACCGAGAGGGTCCGAAGTGGCCCAATGCGGCCGCTTACAGCAGCCACGTTCACTGATGTGACCCTCACAACCACGCCTCAAGTCCGGTGTTGTGTCCATTTTATCCAAGAAGAAACTGAGGTTTGTAGATTTGCCCTTTCTCAAAGGCAAAGCAGGGATTTGAACTTGGGTCTGTGGTTCAGCTGGCGCCAAAGTCCATACTACAGTTTTTATTTGTCTCTTTTGTAAAAGAATGAATTAATGCCTGGACCGGGGTGAGTCCTTGCTGCGCTGCAGTTTAGGAAGGAGCTTGACGTTCTCCTTCTAGGGTCTACTGTTGCAGAAGCACAAGGTACAGAAAGTTCCTTGTCTCACACACAGCCTCGGGGATCCAGCTGTGGTTTCCTGAAGCCAGATCCCCCCATTTCTTGGGTTCTCAACCACCCCAAGGACACCACGACCAGCCTGGACTCTCCACCTTGTGACCTGGCATCGCTGTATCTTGGCATCAGGATAGGGTTTCTAGGCTGCCTGCAGGATCTGGTTTCGTAGAGACATTTGAGAAAGCCTCTGAAGGTACTTTTATTTTTCAACCTGTAAGGCAAGACCTGCCCTTTCCTGCCTAAGGGAGATGTAGCTTGAGGCAAATTCCAGTTAGGGCTGCTGCATTAAGTTGTGCAGTTTGGACACTGCACAAAGATGCTTGGAGGAAGTGGCAAGTGGGAGTTGAATACCAACTGCTTATGGATTGGGGAAACCCAGAGCCTTGGCATGGACCATATCCACTTCAGAAGGGCACCTTTCTCTTTGCCACAATGATCTAGTCTGCTAGCTAGACTATGGGCCCTGGAAGATCTCCTCAAATGTTTTTGAATTCGTTTATCCAGAGTTATCTCATGGAAAAAACAAACAAACAAAAACCCTAACTTGAATTTCCGTTTTATCTTCTCTAGCATGTGATCTTCTGTGAGTTTCTTTACCGCTGCTACCTCCTCAAGAAGTCAACAATCTTCCAACAACCCTTCAGTCCAAAAAAACTGGGTCCTGCATCAGACTAAATGCTCCAGTAAGTGCTTCTCAACACTGGCCACACACAAGAGTCACCCACTAGGGGATGCCACCAGATGCGTAATGATGTTCCTCCCTGCTTAGTGGTGCAGGTTTTAGAAGGGAATAAATTCTAGGCCAGGATTTCTCAACGCAGCCATTATTGACATTTGGGGCTGGATAATTCTTTGCTGTTGGGAGGGAGCAGTCCTGTGCATTATAAGCTGTTTAGCAGCAGCCTTGTCCTGTACCTACTAGATGCCAGTATCATCTTCCCCTTCCCAAGCTGTGGCAATCAAAACTCTCTTTAGACATTGCCATATGTCCCCTAGGGTGAAAAATTGACCCTAATATAGAACAACTGAAAGAAATCCTCCTCACAAGAATGAGCATGAATTCTGTTTAAGAGATGAAAGGAAATCTGGCTCTGTTCTAACACCTGACTCTTGCTGAATTACAAGAGGCAGCACACTAGCTATTGAGATTTTCTCTTTGCTACTCAGAACAAACTCCAATTATTTTAATATTATTATTATTTCATATCTTTCTCTGATAGAAGACATGGGGGTAGGAAGAGGTTATCAATTCATCCACAATATCTTGGTAGATAAAACAGTTTGGAATTATTTATGAATTCCAAAAATAGATATTGGATTATGTTTGTGGACTGGTCTGTTCCTCTGGGCATATGAGATTGTATTGGATTCAGAGCTTTCATTTTTACTTGATTAAATTATAATTAAGGCTTTGATTGGGCCACATCAATAAGACACTTCTCACAGAGAAAACGATATGGCAGAGGAGTTAGTAAGAGTTTGGATGCTGGAGCCGCAGGAAGAAAACATACAGGAGAAGAACACAAAGGAATAGAGATGGCTCCATAGACATGGCAGGGGCTCTAGGAAGAGAGAGAGCCTGATAGTCTGCAGCTGACCTTGTGGAGAGACCAGAGCAACTAAGCATGGAGAGGAATGAGCCCTGGTAGAGAGACGAGATTTATCCCAGCCTATAGCTAATATTGGAAGAACCTGGAACCATGGAATCTTAAGAGGAAGAGGAAACCTGAACCCCTGCTGACATCAGCAGCCATTTGCTCCAACATGTAGCAACAGACTTTGGTGCGGGAAGTAATTTATGCTTCATAGCCTGGTAACTGTAAGCTTCTACCCCAAATAAATACCCTTTACAAGAGCCAACAGATTTGTGGTATTTTGTGTCAACAGCCCTTCGGCTAATACAGTAGATAATAGGACAGTTAAGTCAATTCATAATTTGTCAAATAACTTAACCCAAAAATGGCACAAGGACTGGAGGTCACTGATGGAAGGCTACAGAGCTATGACCTCATTACTATTAATAAAATAGAAGAAGGGAAGGACAAAAGTAGGCTCCAAACATCTCCATAGGCAGAAATGATGTATTGATTCTAAATAGTAAAAGATGATAAAGATCAATACGATGTCCTACACTTAGATCTCAAAGCCCAACCACTCAGACACAGAGTGGGGGAGATATAGTTTCATAGCATACCTATGACAGGGCAACCTACTTGCATACAAAGGTAAGAAAGAGGTCCTAGTCAACTTCAAGGCATGCTGTCTGTTCTGTCTTCTGAAGCATTCCTGAGTACTGGGAAAAGTGCCAGAAGATGAAATAGACATCAAAGTCTGACAGGAAGAGTAGAAGCATTTTTTCCTTCTATTCAGGTGGGATTATACAACACAGTCTTGTCCCTTGAGTCAAAACAATGCTCCTACCATCTTCCTTCAACCCCTTATTCTCCCGCCCTCCCAAGCCAGTTCTTCTCTTTCCACAACCTTTCAGAGTAAAGGCCTAAAGTTTAAGGAGATCATTGGCAGCTCACTGCTCTTTGGGAAATGTGTTAGCAGTGTAGTGAAAGCAAAGAAGACACTCAGAAGTGATGCATTCTAAATCAGTGCTTATCAAACTACCTGTGGTGAAGGACTATTTTTATTCAAATGTCCACCCACTATGGATCAATGCATTAAAATAAATAAACATGAAGTTCTAGAAAAATAAAATGGAAAAAGTCAAAAACATACAAAGTAAAAGCCTAAGGTTTTATTATTAGATTCAACATATATAAAATTTCTATCAGTTTCTACCTCATTGTGGACAAATACCAAATAATTCAGAGAGTGCCAACAGTTCAGGGGCCACACTTTTAGTAACACAGTTACAGATTTAGTCTTTCTCATACAGCACTTATATAAACTACAGACTATATAGATTCCCCAGCATTCAGAGAACTCAAGAAGAATGAGACTTGACCTAAGTTTACTGGAATCATGCTAAATTAATGTCAAAGGAGAAGACTGAGTTGGGATGGTAGTGGTGTTCCTTAATTTCTATTAAAAATCTAGATCTGAGATGTTTAAGGGAAGAATGTGCAAAGCCAAGATTTTAAAAAGCTAAGGACAAGAATAGTAACTATTTGCAATCCCCTGGCTTGAGGAGATTTCTTTTCTTCCTAGAATGTTCAGAATGAAACAACACAAGAGCTAGAAGATGAAAAAATTCTGCAGCACAAGGGACAGGGAATATTTTTACTCTAAGGAGTCAAAGGAAAACAGATCTCTGTTAGGAAAATAATAAACCACAAAAGAAAGAAAAAGTCAATTTCAGATAATATTTATTTGGTGTTTTCAGTAAAAGAGTCAAAGAAAATGCTTTTATGAAGTAGGAATAGGAGGTCATATGGAGAGTTGAGAAATAGAAGAATGGAAGGATAAAAATTAAATTGTTGACTTCTGGTGTCAGCTCCCACGAGGAAAGAGCTTGGAAGTTGTCACTCCTATTCTTACAAGTAAGTGCTGGTCAAACAAAATCAGTGACTTTCCTTGGACTTAACAGAGAACTGACTTGCAAGGCAAATTGCCATCCCAAAAAAAATCTGCAAAGAGAGTCACAGTCTGGAACTGCTTATCTGAAGCAGAAGACATACTGGAGCCATAAACTAGTAGGAACATTTAAATGGCAATTTTTAAAAATTGCTGGAGTCTAAGTGTGGGCTAGTATGAGAGTGAAAAACTCCTGGGGCCTGCAATCACTTTACTTCCAGGAACCCCAGTAGGTCCTCAGGGAAAGATCTGAAAAAGATGCCCTTTTGCTCTGGCAGCAGGAAGAGAAGAGTAATCCTTATGAAATATGCCCAGAACCTTCTCCATAACAAAAGACTTCTCTACAGGCAGAAAGACTACCAGAGCCTTATCCCACCTTGGTGAAGGGCATTCCCCTAACTCCATAGCATCCCATAACTTTCCTGTATCACCTAAGAGGGGGAATTTAAAAAGCCAATAAATGCTTGTGAAGGTTACAGTTCCAATTAAAGACTGAGATTTAATCATGAGATTATAAAATGCTTCTCCTCCTTCACACCTTGCAATCACACCAGCAGGGCTCCTGTATAATAATAGTAGATTGAAGCTGAAAGAGGGTAGCGGACTTGGCCCAGTGGTTAGCGTGTCTGTCTACCACATGGGAGGTCCACAGTTCAAATCCCGGGCCCCCTTGACCCGTGTGGAGCTGACCCATGTGCAGTGCTGAAGCGCGCAAGGAGTGCCCTGCCACGCAGGGGTGCCCCCCAGGTAGGGGAGCCCCACACGCAAGGAGTGCACCCCATAAGAGCCGCCCAGCATGAAAGAAAGTGCAGCCTGCCCAGGAATGGTGCCGCACACACAGAGAGCTGACGCAGCAAGATGATGCAACAAAAAGAGACACAGATTCCTGTGCCACTGACAACAACAGAAGCGGAGAAAGAACACACAGCAAAATGGACACAGAGAACAGACAACTGGGGGTGGGGGGAAGGGGAGAGAAATAAATAAAACTAAATCTTTTTAAAAAAAAACTGAAAGAGATGTAAGCCACAGACTCTCAGGAGGAGTACTTACGGAAACCCAAAGTCAAGAAGTGAGGCAAAAACAACAGGATTGTGGAACTGAAAAAGGACTTTAAGTAAAAACTGAGATCTGAATAAAATAGGGACTTTAGTTAATATTAAGCTGCCCAGAGAGAGATAGAGAATGAGATAATAGAATGAAATAGTTTAACATATATTTAATAAAGTTTCAGAAAGAATAGAATGCAGAGAGGTAATATTCAAAGTAATAAGGCTGAGAATTTTCCATAATTGACAAAAGGCTTAATTCATCAGATTTAGAAATAGCAACAAATATAAAGCAGGATAAATGAAACCCATATGGACACATCAGAATGAAATTACCAAACACCAAAGGCAAATAGAAGACCTTAAAAACAATTCAAGGAAAAGACAATACCAATGAAAGGAAAGACAAGTAGACTCACAGTAGACTTCTCAACAACAAAACTGAAAGACAGAAGACAACAGAATCATGCTTTCAAAGTACTGAGAGAAAATAACTGGCTACCTAGCTTTATAAATCTAGAAAAATTCTCTTATAAAACATAGTAGAATAAAAACTATTTTTAAACAAGAATAAAATATTTCACCACTAACTGACACTCTTTGAAAGAGTAATGTCTGTATCCCAATAAAAAAAATTGATCCTAGGAGGAAGGACTAAGATGCAAAAAGGAATGATAATGAAAGAAATTTATAAGCATGTGGTGTAATCTAAAAAAAGTTTACTCTACAAAACAATAATATTGATTGTCTGGAAGGGACAGACATTAAACTTTAATATATGGAAGACAAAAGGGGGGCTATGACATGGTATGAGTTGACATATTCTGAGGTTTGTACATTGTTCAAAGAAGGAGAGTAGAAAGAGTGGTTAACATTTGACTTCAAACTAAACTTGCATGTTGTACCCAATATCTTCCATTTTCACATCCAGAACGAATCATTACCCTTCTCTATCCTGATATACATCCCAAAAGGCTGGTATCTATGGATTATATCAACTGATATCATTGCCAAGTAGCTTCTGGATGGGTTTGGCTAATGTTGAATCCTGGAAGAAATATGAGAGAGAGAACAAGGGAGGAGAGGGAGGTATTAGCTCTCTTGCTCCCTCCCTGAAGAGCCATGAGAGGATGGCTGGGTCCCTTTATATAATACTCCTGTCAAGACACTAGCTCTGCCCAAATAACTCTTCTGATTTCTTAATGGCTCTCTCCTCTCACCCGTTCTTGTCTAAAAGTGGTAGTGCCCTACTTCCCATTATTATCAGTCCTCAATACTGCAATAATCCTTGTAGTTTCTTTACACACTGCCCGTTTTTTTGTAAATAGTCTTTTAATTAAATTCTCCTTTAATTTCCTATTGATGTGTACCAAGTGTTTCTCACCAGAACCTAGACTAATACATATTTTTTACAGTTAAGGGAGCCATAGGAATAGAAATAGAACATAAAACTCCAACTCATTAAAAGGAAGAAAAGAAAATAAAGAAAATTTGATGATTCTTTTTTAAAAAGTCAAAAAGGAGGATAAAAGAGGCATAGGAAAAGTACTATATATAAGAAGCACAAATAAAAATGGTAGAAATAAATCCAACTATACCCAGGATCAAAATACATAAATAATAAATTCCTTATTTAAAACAGAGGTAATTCATATTGGAAAGAGAATTGAATGTTGAAACAATTAAAGATATTATTGATATTTTTGAAATATGGCTATAAAATGTGTTTCAAAACAAACTCAATTTTTTTAAAAAGAATTTTATATGGTAACAAAAATTGTAGAATTATAATACCAATATGGGTCAATATCCCATGAATAAATAAATAATATTCAGAAAATAAGAGGATGAACTGGAAGCAGACAGAGGCATTATCCAATAGGAGTTCAGCATAGACCCTGAGAACCAGGCTGACAAAGTTTGAATCTGACCTCTGCCACTTACTAGCTGTGTGACATTGAGATAATTTTTTTTGTTTTGTTTTTTAGATTGTTTCTTTTTAGGAAGTACCAGGAATCAAACCCAAGACCTGGTACATGGGAAGCAGGCGCTCAACCACATGAGTTACATCTGCTCCCTCTAAATATTTTTTCCTCTGTCTTTATTTTTTTTTAATGTTACATTCAAAAAATGTAAGAGATCCCCATATATCCCCACTCCCCTCACCCAACTCCTCTCACATCAACAACCTCTTTCATCATCGTGGGATGTTCATTGCATTTGGTGAACACATTTTGGAGCACTGCTGCACCACATGGAGAATGGTTTACGTTGTAGTTTACACTCTCCCCAAATCCACCCAGTGGGCCATGGCAGAACGTACAATGTCCAGCATCTGTCCCTGCAGTACCCGCCCCCAGATAATGCCAAGTCCTGAAAATGCCCCCACATCATATCTCTTCTTCCCTCTCCCTACCCTCAGCAGCTACCGTGGCCACTTTCTCCACATCAATGCTACAGTTTCTTCCCTTACTAATCACAGTAGTTCCCCAGCAGAACACCAGTAAGTCCACTCTAATCCATACTCTATTCCTCCAGCCTATGGACACTGGGATGGTTATGTGCACTCAACCTCTATATTGAGAGGGGGCTTAGATTCCACATGAATGATAGATGCAATTCTCCTGCTTGCAGTTGTAGGCACTCTTGGCTCCCTGGTGTGGTGGTTAACTTCTTTACCTCCCTTTAGCTGGCCAGGGTAAGTCCAATAATCCAGAGGGTAGGCGTTGCTAGTCTGCTAAGGCTGTCACATGGACAGTCCAGAGATTCAGGTCTCCTGAGTATACATCAACCCCAGTGCCAACCATAGATCCAGTAAAAGTGACAGAAGAGGCATGTGTAGAAAGGTCGTATCTGAGTCCAACTCCATCACATTCAGGAACACAAACTCCAGAGTAGGGCCAACTGACATGACACTGAACTTCAGAGCCATCTTCCATGACCATAGAACTTGTGGGTCTCTGTAGCCCTCAGGAGAACCAGTACATGGGGTTATATCTACTTTGGCTGTTTCTGAGACTCTGCTGAGGTGTGCGTAAGCGTGACCCCTCTGATGACCTCCCAAGTCTTTTTTGGAGACTCATACCCTATAAACTCACTTGTCCTTTCCATTTCCCCCTTTTATTCAAGGTCAAAAAGCAGATTTTAACAGCTGATATTACATGTAGGCTGAGATATTCTGCTGAGATAATGTGTTTAATTTCAATGAGCCTCAGTTTTTTTATCTGTAAAATGAAGATAATGTAAGACCCACATTACAGTTTTGAAGATTAATGAGTTAATATAGGTAAAACGCTTAGAATAGTGTCTGGCACATAGTAAACACTATGGAAGTATTAGCTATTATTATGCTAAGTTTTCTGCTGTACTTTAAAGAGAGTAAGAAGTTGTCATTTAAGTCCCATTCATTATTATTAAAGAAATACTGATTCAAACATAAAGTTGATAAACTTAAAAGTAACCACTAATACAGTTTCTAAAGTGTGTCTGTTTTCCAAATCACTACCAAAGATAAAGTCAAGAGCAGATAAATTTTATAAATGTGGAAAAAAACTATATATAAATCTTGAAGAAATGGAGAAATAGTTAGAAAAATGTTAAACTACCCAAATTAAAAGCAGGAAACCTGACTAGACCAATAACTATATGAGGATTTCTTAAAGCTCAAAGAATTATCTATTAAAGTTTCCAGGGCTAGCTGTTTGGTAGAAAAGTTAATTCAAACTTCAAGGATTATATAATCATCATGTTCTACCATTTACCCCCAGTGTAGACATCATTGGAAAACTAGTCAATTTTTAAAATAAAGTTGATCTAACTCCAATATCAATCTTGAAACAATTACACAAAATTCAATATATGAAAAAATGGCAAATACAATTCAAAAGTACATTGAGGGGGAAACCAAGATGGTGGCAGAGTAAGTAGCTCCAATAGTCAGCTCATCCTACAGGGCAGTTAGTAATCACCCAGAGCTATCTAAAGAACCTGTTTGGGGATCCCAGCAGACCAGAAGAGTATCCTGCAACATTCTTGGAAGTATGGAAGGAGGAGACTGCCCATATGCAGAGAAGATTTATAAGTAGAGCACTCCATGCCATGGAGGCTGGTGGCCACAGCCACCTTAGGAGCTATTCTATGGCTGGAATTGGAAACTCCATTTCCTAAAAACAGGGGAGGAAGACAGTGTGGCACTGACTTCAGCTAATGATTAGCGAATTCAGCGGGCTAAATTATAGTAGTAAGAACAGCTAAAGTGTGAAACTATCCAAGTCAGAAAGTGACCAGGAGCCACCATTTTAACTCTGCCCCCAGACAAGAGGCAGTGGGGTGGACTGAAAATCACAGTGCGGATAAGAACTGGCTTCTTTTCTCCCAGATTGGATTACAGCTCTAGCCTAAACCCCAGACCCAGCTCCAACAGGAAGGAAGCTGGGGGGACCTGCACCACCACCTCGAGGAACTGCAAGCCACACCACAGAAGCCAGTGCCCATCCTATTCTGGAAGTGCAAGCCACCTCAGAAGCTATTTCATGGCTGGAGTTAGAAGCTCCATTTCCCATAAACGAGGGAGGAAGAGAAGGTTGTCCACTGATTTCAGCAACTGATTAGCAGACTAAAGTATAATCCTGGCTGGCTAAAGTATAATCCTAGGAACAGCTAGGGTTTGAACCAGTCCAAGTTGTAACAATGCAGATGGCCACCATTTTGACTCTGCCCCCAGCATGAAGGGAAGCTGGGCTAACTGAAAATCACAGTGAACTTAGGGACTGGCTTCCTTTTTTTTAAAGATATATTTTATTTATTTCTCTCCACCCACTCATTGTTTGCACTTGCTGTGACTGTTCATCTTCCTTGTTTCCTTAGGAGGAACTGGGAACCGAACCTGGGACTGCTGATGTGGGACGGAAGTGCTCAGTCGCTTGAGCCACCTCCGCTCCCTGCTTTGTTGAATCTCTCATTATGTTTTCCTCGTGTCTCTTATTGAGTCAGCTTATGGTGCCTGCCCATCATGCAAGCTGGCTGTCTTCTTTAGGAGGCACTGGGAACCAAACCAGGGACCTCCCATGTGGTATGCAGGAGCCCTTTCGTTTGAGTCACATCTGCTTCCCGGGACTGGCTTCTTTACACCAAGGTTGGACTGCAGCCCTAGCCTAGGGTCCAGCCCCACATCCAGCAGGGAGAAAGCAGATGGAACCTGCACCAGGCTCTCCAGGCAACTGCAGGTGCTTTCAGCTGGCACAGACTAAATAGTCAATGACCTGGGACTGCATCCCCACACCCTAATAGGACAGGAGAGGAGCTAGGTTTCTTGGTCTCTCAAGGCCACTGCAGGCATTTTTAGCCCACATGAACTGGTTTGTTGAGCACCTTCAAGTCCATCCCTACCTCTGAATCCCCATGGGATAGGACAGGGCTGGTATTCCCTCAGCCCCTCAGGGCAACTGCAGGCACTTTTGGCCTACACAAACTCAACCATTGGGCACCTGTGGCTCCACCCCCATCCCCAATAGGACAAGAGACAGATTGTGTTTACCCAGCCTTTCTGCTGTTGCTTTTGGCCCACACAGCCTGGACTGCTGGGTACTTGTGGATCCACCCTCATCCCCCCAGTAGGAAAGGAGGGGGCTGATGTTTCCACAGTCTTTCCAGTCAATGGCAGACACTTTTGGCCTATATGAACTGAACTGTTGGATGCCTATGCGTTCACCACCCCCAATAAGATAGGAGGGTTCTGATGTCTCCATAGCTTCTCTCGATAATGGCATGTATTTTCAGCCTATAGCGACTGAACTGTTGGGTACCTATGGATCCAATCCCACATCCTAATAGGATAGGAGGGGTCTGGTGTTTCCTCAGCTTCTCCAGGCAATGGTGGGTGCTTTCAGCCTACAGGCACTGAACTGTTGGGTGTTAGTGGTTCCATTCCCACCCCTGAAAGGGCAGAAGGGACAGTACTCCCTCAGCCTCTCAGGGCAAATGCAGTCATATTTAACCCACATGAATTAGATTCTTGGGCACTCCAGAGGGTCCATCCCCACTCCCAGCAGGGAAGGGATCTGATGCTACTTCAGGTTACCTGGGCAACTGTGGTCATTTTGGACCCAAATAGCATAGATTGCTGCCTACAACTATAGCTCTATCCCTGCCCAAAATAGGGAGGAAGGGGTGCGAAGCTTCACCGGTCTCTCCAGACAACTACAGACAGTCTTGTCCTATACAACTTGGATTATTTTACATGGCTGCAACTCTGTCCCTACCCCTGACAGAGGAGAAAGGTGGGAGAAGCTTCATCAATTCCTGGGGCAACATAGGGAGCTTCAGCTCCATAGCTTACAGCATCAACTACACCCTCGACTCCTACTACATAACCAGCAAGGGAGAAAAGTCAAGAAAGCCCTAAACTAAAGGGAGAAATTGCACCCAGAATAAATATATCTAGTAAGCCAGATGCAAAGACACCAACAAAAAATTACAATCCATACCAAGAAACAGGAAGATATGGCTCAGTCAAAGGAACAAGATAAGCCTGCAAATGACATAAAGGAGTTGAGACAACTAATCATAAGTATTCAAACAAATCTCCTTAATAAATTCAAAGAGATGGCTAAAGAGATTAGGGATATTAAGAAGACACTGGGGGAGCACAAAGAAGAACTTGAAAGCATACATAGAAAAATAGCAGACCTTATGGGAATTAAAGCTGCAATAAATGAAATAAAAAATACACTAGAGGCATATAATAGCAGACTTGAGGAAGCAGAAGAAAGGATCAGTGAGTCTGAAGACATGACCTCTGAAAATGAACATACAAAAGAAAAGAATGGGGAAAATTGAACAGTGTCTCAGGGAACTAAATGACAGCAAGCTCCATGCAAATATACATGTCATGGGTGTCCCAAAAGGAGTAGAGAAGGGAAAAGGGGCAGAAGGAATATTTGAAGAAATAATGGTACAAAATTTCCCAATCTTATTGAAGGACACAGATATCCATGTCCAAGAAGCACAATGTACTCCCATCCAAATAAATCTGAATAGACCAACTCCGAGATGCATACTAATCAGAATGTCAAATGCCAAAGGCCAAGAGAATTCTGAGAGCACCAAGAGAAAAGCAATGCATAATATAGAAAGGATAACTAATAAGATTAAATTTTTAAAAAAAGATTAAATGCTGGTTTCTTATCAGAAACCATGAAGGCAAGAAGGCAATGGTATGATATATTTAACATACTGTAAGAGAAAAACTTCCAACCAAGAATTTTATATCTGGCAAGATTATCTTTCAAAAATGAGGGCAAGTTTAGAATATTCACAGATAAACAGAAACTGAGAGAGTTTATAACAAGAACTGGCTCTGAAGGAAATACTAAATGGAGTGTTACAGGCTGAAAAGAAAAGACAGGAGAGAGAGGTTTGGAAGAGAGTCTAGAAATGATGATCATATCAGTAACAGTAACTAAAAGTGTCAAAAGTGTGGTGAAAATAAAATGATAGATAAAACCTAAAGATCAAAATGGATGAAATAAGAACTGCCTTTACAGTAATAACATTGAATGTCAATGGATTAAACTCCCCAATCAAAAGATATGGACTGGCAGAATGGATAAGAAAATATGAGCTACCTATATGGTAAGATAGTCTGTAAGACTCATCTTAGACCCAAGAATATCAATAGATTTAAAGTGAAAGGAGGGGAGGGGGCAAGATGGCGGCTGAGTGAACATCCCTGTTAGAGTCTTCTGCAGGGAATCGGCTGGGCGGCGTTGGAGACTCTTTGGGACCGGATTGTTTCGGGATTTTTGCTGGTCCGGAGGTGTCTGGACATCGATTTGGAGGGAAGGTAACAGAGAGGATTCGTCTGTGAAATATACACGGAGATCCCAGCTACCTGTAGAGGACTCCCTTCTTGGGTAGGCGGAGACGAGGCATCTAGCCCCGCTCGGTGGGGCTGAGCCAGGCCGGGCCGCGCTGCGCCGGCAGTGAGCGGGGCCGGGCGGGGCCGAGCCAGGCCGAGCCGGGCCGCGGTAGCGTTTGGAGCCGGGCGGGGCCGGTGCAGGCCCCGGCTGCGGGCCGCGGTAGCGCTTGGAGCCGGGCGGGGCCGGTGCAGGCCCCGGCTGCGGGCCGCGGTAGCGCTTGGAGCCGGGCGGGGCCGGTGCAGGCCCCGGCTGCGGGCCGCGGTAGCGCTTGGAGCCGGGCGGGGCCGGTGGAGGCCCCGGCTGCGGGCCGCGGTAGCGCTTGGAGCCGGGCGGGGCCGGTGCAGGCCCCGGCTGCGGGCCGCGGTAGCGCTTGGAGCCGGGCGGGGCCGGTTCAGGCCCCGGCTGCGGGCCGCGGTAGCGTTTGGAGCCGGGCGGGCCCGGGTCAGGCCGCGGCGGGTACGGAGCCGGGCAGGGCCGGTCCAGGCCACGGTGGCGGGAGGTGGACGCCGGAGCCGGCTGGGCCGCTGTAGCGAGCAGAGCTGGGCGGAGCCAGGCCAGGCCAAGGCGGCGTGAGGAGCCGGGCAGAGCCGGTCCAAGCCTCCGCGGCGGGCGGAGCCGGGCCTGCGGAGGGGTTTCTGTTTTTTTTTGTTTGTTTGTTTGTTTGTTTGTTTGTTGTATTTTTTTTTTTTTAATTTTACTTAATTTTTTTTTTTTTTTTTTTTTGAGCATCTGCAGTACTGGGGAGTTCGTGGGCCCTGGGCGGCCTATTGGGGGTTTGTGGGAAGGGAGGTGCTTGCAGACCCATTTGGGCAGACAGACGGGGGGGTTTTAGGGCAAAGCGGGGGGAAGTTGTTGTTTTAGATAGTGTTGCAATTGTGACACGTGTGTACCTGTATCTCTCTTCTCCCTATCCGTTCCCCACCGTTTGCCCATCCTCTTTTTCTTTCTTCCTTTCTTCTTGCCTTTCTTTTTTCTTTATTATAATTAGTTTGTTTTTTGTTTTTTTTTTTTTTTTCGGTTTTCTCTTTCCCTCTTGTCCCTCATCTTCCACTTATTTTTACTTTAATTCAAGTATACAATAGGTGCTACAGGGAACACCTCACATTTGCTGGGTTTTCCCATCCTCCACTGCCTCATTTCTGTGTGAACTGATTTAGGCTACCTACACTATACCCCTTCCCCTGCATCTTGATATCCACTATCATCTACTGTCTCTCCTATATTCCACCCCCCACCTCCCGTTCTTCGATCCACAAAGTGTCTAACTCTTAATTTCTAATACCTTTGTTCTGTTTTCTGTCTATTATCCACTCTTGAAACTATTACCTTTCTTTTCTTTTTCCCTCTCTCATGAAAACAATAGCTGTGTAGTTCATACCATATTCCTCCCAAATTCAGTCATCAACTTCATAAAAGGTACTCTACCTACAGCTATAACTCTATACAATCTACATGAATCTAACCTCCATCCTTCCAGATCTCATATTCCTGCTTTATTAACATACATCACCAATACAACTTTACACTTTTCCCTTGCTTACACAATTGCCTTTCCCCAACACTAATACTTTCCTCTAAAGTGAACTTAACCAACAACAAGTAACTAGAATAAGAAGAAAAAAGTGACAAAGAGAAGATATAACACCTGTGCAAAAATAACAACTAATTAACCTCCAAGAGCAGACAAAGAAGCTAAGGAACTGATTAAATTCGTCAAAATAAAGAGATGACCAGAAAGCAACAAAAATCTATGAACCAAACCAATAATCAGGAAAACATGGCTGAATCCAATCAACAAACCAATAATCACGAAGGGGAGCAAAACTTGGCACAAGCAATGAAAGATCTCAGAACATTTATCACCGACAAATTTGATGCAGTAATGAAAGAGGTTAACAACATGAAGACATCACTTGGAGGGGAAATTGCAGACATACGCAAAAACATAACAGATATGATGGGAATGAACACCACAGTTCAAGAAATCAAAAATACACTTGCAGCAAATATCAGCAGACTAGAAGAGACAGAGCAGAGAATTAGTGATGTGGAAGACAGTACATCAGAAATCAAACAGATAGTAGAAGGGGTCAATAAGAAGATAGAAAAAATCCAATTAGGATTTAGGGACCTGAATGACAATGCAAAACGCTCAAACATACGTATTATAGGCATTCCAGAAGGTGAAGAGAAGGGAAAGGGGTCAGAAAGAATGTTGCAGGAAATAATGACTGAAAACTTCCCAAATCTACTGAAAGAGACAGATGTACATATCCAAGAAGCACAGCGCACTCCACAAGTCATAAACCCCAACAGGCCCACCCCAAGACATATACTTGTCAAATTATCCAATGCTCAAGACAAAGAGAAAATCCTAAAAGCAGCAAGAGAAAAGAAAACCATCACATACAAGGGAAGCTCAATTAGATTAAGTGCTGATTTCTCTTCTGAAACCATGGAGGCAAGAAGACAGTGGTATGATATAGTCAAGGTACTAAAGGAAAAAAATTTCCAACCAAGAATACTCTATCCAGCTAAACTAGCATTCAAACATGATGGAGAGTTCAAAATATTCGCAGACAAACAGAAACTGAAAGAGTATACCAACAAGAAACCTCCCCTTCAAGAAATTCTAAAGGGAGTTCTGCAGGAAGAAAGGAAAAAACAGGAAAGGCAAAGTTGGAGGAGAGTATAAGACCAACAACAACAACAAAAAAGACAAAAAAAAATATACAAACAAAATATGACAAACACAAATCCAATCAAAATATGGCTAACACAAATAATTCCTTGATAGTAATAACACTGAATGTCAATGGATTAAACTCACCTATCAAAAGATTCAGACTGGGACACTGGATAAGGAAATATGACCCATCCATATGCTGTCTACAAGAGACACATCTTAGACCCAGAGACGCATGGAGATTGAAAGTGAAAGGCTGGAAAACAATCATTCAAGCTAACAATAACCAAAAAAAGGCAGGAGTAGCTATATTAATATCAGACAAAATAGACTTTAAATGTGAAACAATTGTAAGAGACAAAGAAGGATACTACATTTTAGTCAAAGGGAAAATCTGTCAAGAAGATCGAACAATCATAAATATCTATGCCCCTAACAAGGGTGCCTCTAAATACGTCAGGCAAACGCTGGAAAAACTAAGTGAAAGAATAGATACATCTACAATTATAGTGGGGGATTTTAATACACCACTATCAACTCTGGACAGAACATCTCAAAAGAGAATCACCAAAGAAACAAAACATCTGAATAGTATATTAGAGGAGCTCGATCTAATAGACATATATAGATCGCTACACCCAAACACAGCAGGATATACATTTTTCTCAAGCGCACATGGATCATTCTCCAAGATAGATCATATGCTAGGCCACAAAGAAAGGCTGAACGAATTCAGAAAGATTGAAATCATACAAAACATTATCTCTGACCACAGTGGAGTCAAGCTGGAGATTTGCAAGGGAAAGAAGCCCAGATTTCACACCACGATTTGGAAATTAAACAACACACTCTTAGAAAAACAGTGGGTCAAAGAGGAAATCTCAAAAGAAATCAATGACTACCTTGAAACAAATGATAATGATAACACAACATACCAAAATTTATGGGATGCAGCAAAAGCAGTACTGAGAGGGAAGTTTATAGCCATAAATTCATATATCAAAAAAGAAGAAAGAGCAAAAATTGAAGAACTAACTGCACATTTGAAGGAATTAGAAAAACAACAACAAAGTAACCCAACAGGAAGAAGAAGGAAGGAAATAACAAAGATAAGAGCAGAACTAAATGAAATAGAAAATAAGAAAGCACTTGAACAGATAAACAAGACCAAGAGCTGGTTTTTTGAGAAGATTAACAAAATTGACAAACCTTTAGCAACACTAACAAAGAAAAAAAGAGAGAAGATGCAAATACACAAAATAAGAAATGAGAAAGGCGATATCACCACTGACCCCACAGAAATAAAGACTATCATAAGAGGATATTTTGAAAAACTATATTCCAACAAAAATGACAATCTAGAGGAAATGGACAAATTCCTAGAAACACATAAACAGCCCATATTGACAAAAGAAGAAATTGATGATCTTAACAAACCAATCACAAGCAGAGAGATAGAATCAGTTATTAAAAATCTCCCAACTAAGAAGAGCACAGGGCCAGATGGCTTCACAGGTGAATTCTATAAAACATTCCGGAAAGAACTGACACCAATCCTGCTGAAACTATTCCAAACCATCGAAACAGAAAGAACATTACCCAACTCCTTCTATGATGCCAACATTACCCTAGTACCAAAGCCAAACAAAGACATCACAAGAAAGGAAAATTACAGACCAATTTCTCTAATGAACCTAGACGCAAAAATACTTAACAAAATACTTGCTAATCGTATTCAACAACACATTAAACGAATTATACACCACGACCAAGTGGGATTCATCCCAGGTATGCAAGGATGGTTCAACATAAGAAAATCAATCAACGTAATACACCATATAAACAGATTGAAGGAAAAAAATCACATGATTATATCTATTGATGCAGAAAAAGCATTTGACAAAATACAGCACCCTTTCTTGATAAAAACACTCCAAATGATTGGAATACAAGGAAATTTTTTGAACATGATGAAGAGTATATATGAAAAACCTAAAGCCAATATTGTTTACAATGGAGAAATCCTAGACTCCTTCCCTCTAAACTCAGGAACAAGACAAGGATGCCCACTGTCGCCGCTCCTATTTAACATTGTCTTAGAAGTACTTGCTCGAGCACTGAGGCAAGAACCAGAAATAAAAGGCATTCAAATTGGAAAGGAAGAAGTCAAAATTTCATTATTTGCAGATGACATGATCCTATACATAGAAAACCCTGAGAGATCTACAACGAAGATTCTAGAACTCATAAATGAGTTTAGTAAAGTCGCAGGTTATAAGATCAATGCGCAAAAATCAGTAGCATTTCTGTACACCAATAATGAGCAAGATCAGGAGGAAATCAAGAAACAAATACCATTCACAATAGTAAATAAAAAAATCAAATACTTAGGAATAAATTTAACTAAAGAGGTAAAGAACTTATACACTGAGAACTATACAAGATTGTTCAAGGAAATCAAAGAAGACCTAAATAAATGGAAGACTATTCCTTGTTCATGGATAGGAAGACTGAACATTATTAAGATGTCTATCCTACCAAAATTGATCTACACATTCAATGCAATCCCAATAAAAATCAATGCAGCCTTCTTTAAGGAACTAGAAAAACTAACTATGAAATTTATTTGGAAAGGAAAGAGACCCCGAATAGCCAAAGACATACTGAAAAAGAAAAACGAAATTGGAGGAATCACACTACCTGACTTCAAAACATACTATAAAGCTACGGTGGTGAAAACAGCATGGTATTGGCATAAGGAGAGACATATAGACCAATGGAATCGAATTGAAAGCTCTGATATAGAACCTCACATATACAACCACATAATATTCGATAAAGCCACCAAACCCTCTCAACTGGGAGAGAGTGGCCTATTCAACAAATGGTGTCTGGAGAACTGGATAGCCATATGTAGAAGAATGAAAGAGGATTACCATCTCACACCTTATACAAAGATCAACTCAAGATGGATCAAAGACCTAAATATAAGAGCCAAGACCATAAAAACCTTAGAAAGCAGTGTAGGGAAACATCTACAGGACCTTGTAATAGGTAATGGATTTATGAATATCTCACCAAAAGCACGAGCAGCAAAAGAACTAATAGATAAATGGGACTTCCTCAAAATTAAAGCCTTCTGCACCTCAAAGGAGTTTGTCAAGAAAGTAAAAAGGGAGCCCACACAGTGGGAGAAAATATTTGGCAATCATATATCTGATAAGAAACTTATAACTTGCATATATAAAGAACTCCTACATCTTGAAAATAAAAAGATAAACAATCCATTTAAAAAATGGGAAAAAGACTTAAACAGACACTTCTCCGAAGAAGAAATACAAATGGGAAGAAAGCACATGAAAAAATGTTCCAAATCTCTAGCTATCAGGGAAATGCAAATCAAAACCACAATGAGATACCATCTTACACCCATAAGATTGGCAGCTATGAAAAAAACAGAAGAATACAAGTGCTGGAGAGGATGTGAAGGAAGGGGAACACTCATCCACTGCTGGTGGGAATGCAGAAGGATCCAACCATTCTGGAGAACAGTATGGCGGTTTCTCAAAAAACTAGCCATAGATTTGCCATATGACCCAGCAATACCACTGCTGGGAATATACCCAGCAGAACTGAAAACAAGAACACAAACCAATATATGTACACCAATGTTCATAGCAGCATTGTTCACTATTGCCAAAAGTTGGAATCAACCCAAATGCCCATCAACAGACGAGTGGATCAATAAAATGTGGTATATACACACAATGGAATACTACTCGGCTGTAAGAACAAACACACTACAAACACATGTGATAACATGGATGAATCTTGAGAACCTTATGTTGAGTGAAGCAACCCAGACATTGAAGGACAAATACTACATGACCTCAATGATATGAAATAAACAAGCTGCCCTAGATAGCAAGAGACTGAACGATAGGCTTGCAGGAAATCGGAGGGTGGAGGAAGGATATGAGCCGATGTCTGCAGGGGTGGAATTTAAGACGAGATGGTGGTAAGTATGAACACAAAGAAGAGATAAAAGGGGGGCAAGGGATTGCCTTTGCTTGGGGCTTTGCGGGTTTGAGGGTGGCTGGGGGGGGACGGGTGGGTAACGTTGCCCAAAAGTGGGGGGAGGGAGGGGTAGCATACGAACCAGGAGAGGGTCAGGTGTTGGTGGAGAGTAAAATGCCGAGAAAATCATATCAAAATATAATAAAGAGGGTTACCTGTTTAGAATGCTCGGAGGGGAGGGTCTGATGCAGGACGGGCTCCTGGGGAATGTCTAAATGCTCATTCTGCCAGAGTGGGTGACACCATGGGGTAGAAACCCAAGTAGTGAGAGTGGGGGTGGACCCACATCCTGGGGAGGACTAATGCCATCCAATAGAGGGAACTGTATCCCTCGAGAGAAAGGGTGGCTCCCAGGGCATTGGGGCAGTTGAGCAAGTTAGGCCCTGAACACTATTCCATCTATCTCTGGAAGTGGCTCCTCAGGAAACGGAGGTTGGCTATCACTGAGGGCACCAAGGTGGAAGGGAAAATGGACGTTAAATGTGTGGAACCAAAGTAAATTGGGGGTAAGAGAGGAGTTTCTTGAGAGTACACAAGGATGGATATAAAACATGTAATATTACACCATAACATATAGGAGATGACAGACTGATAATGTAAACCATAATGTAAAACATAGGATAACTAAAAATGTAAAGAACTGTGTATCCTAAAGTATGCACCATAATGTAAACACAGATGTCACCTTGTTAGAAAGCTAATGTCTCAGACTCTGTACATCACTTTAAGTAAATATGATATGAATAGGGCGTAAGAGTATCACTGTGGAAGGGAAAAGGTTTTCTGGTGGATGTGTGGGAGTGCTGTATATTATATATATACATTGCTGTGGTCTAGGACTCCTGTGAAGAAAAGCTGAATAATTAGGGGGGGGGGGGGAAAAAAAAAAGAAAAAAATAGGATGTGGAATTTTTTCAAGTCAACATTCTTTATCTAAGTTCTTTATCTAACTTTATCCAAGTTCTTTATCTATCCTTTAAACTCATCGCTATATGCCATTCCCTAGTAAGGGACCATGACATTATATTGGGCTTCAAATTTCGGGGAGTTCTGGATCACAGAGTGTTTCAACAATGGCAATGGAGGGATACTGGTATGGGATACCAATGACAGGTGATATAAGACTGACAGGGAGCTGTACAGAACATATGTCCAGGGTGCATGGTAATGTTTGGATATACTCATAGTGGCAACAATTAAAAACCACAGTAGGGGGGGTACTGGGTTCCTGGCCAGTGGTGCTCTGTCGTGGTCCCTAGGGGAGCAGCGACAGTCTCCCAGGTACAGTGGTGGGGACCGGGAGGGAGTGAGGGTTCAACAGTGAGCCCCTGATACTAATGACTATGCTTGTGAGCTGATAAACCCAAAATAATAACAAGGCCTAGAGCAACTTTGTGCCTGGGAATTTCCTCCTGTCAGCCTTCATGTTACTCAAATGTGGCCAGTCTCGAAGCCAAACTCAGCATGTAAATGCAATGCCTTCCCCCCAGCGTGGGACATGACACCCGGGGATGAGCCTCCCTGGCAACGAGGGACCACTATCAACTACCAACTGATGATGCAACTGGAAAATGACCTTATACGGAAGGTTCAATGCGGATCAGCAGAATATCCATGTCTACATAAAATACCATGACTTTAAAATGCTGTTTGACCTAAAGTAAGGGGGAAATGGAAAGGAGAAATGAGTTTATATGGCTACGAGTTTCTAAAAAAGAGTCTGGAGGCTGGCAGAAGGTTTGCCCTCATGCACAACTGAGCAGAGTCAGAGAGACAGATAAAGCAGATACAACCCCCAGATATTGGTTCCTTTGAGGGCTAAAGAGACCCATGGGAGTTATGGTCATGGCCGATGGGGTTAACTACCAGGGCAGATGGCCCCTCTTTGGAAATGGTGTTTATGTGTGATGAATCTGGACTCAGATGGGATCTCCCTTCATAAGACTTTCATGCTAATGTGCTGGAGGTGCAGTTAATGTTGGGGTTTAAGATATATTTAGGGGATTTGAATCTCTGGACTGACAATGTGATAGCCAGATCCTGAGCCTCAACAGACTCCAGCACCTACAATCTGATTTATTGGACTTACCACACTCAGCTAAGATGGAGGTGAAGAAGGACAACCACCACACCATGGAGCCTAGAGTGATTACAACTGAAAATGGGAGGATTGCATCCAGCATCCAGGTGGAATCTGAGCCTCCTCTTGACATAAAGGTGCAATGGACACAACCAATCCAGTGTCCACATAGAAGAGGTGGCATTGGATTGGGAAAAGTGGACATAATGGACAAAGGGTATGGGGAAAGGCAGGAAGAGATGAGAAGTGGAGGCGTCTTCGGGACATGGAGCTGCCCTGGATGGTGCTTCAGAGGTAATCACCGGACATTGTAAATCCTCACAGGGCCTACATGATGGAATAGAGGAGAGTATGGGCCATGATGTGAACCAATGTATATGAGGTGCAGAGGTGCCCAAAGATGTACTTACCAAATCCAATGGATGTGTCATGATGATGGGAACGAGTGTTGTTGGGGGGGGGGGAGAGGGGGGGGTGGGGGGGTGGGGTTGAATGGGACCTCACATATATATTTTTAATGTAATATTATTACAAAGTCAATAAAAAATTAAAAAATTAAAAAAAAATAAATAAAAAAAAAGGATAATCTTGAAGAGAAAGGCAAAAAAAAAAAAAAAGTGAAAGGTTGGAAAAGATATTCCACACATGCAGTAACCAGAAAAAAGCTGGAGTAGCTATACTTATATTAGATGATATAGACTTTAAAAGCAAAACTGTTATTAGAGACAAGGAAGGACATTACATATTAATAAAGGGGATGATTCAACAGGAAGAAATAGCAATCATAAATGTAATTGCACCTAACCTGGATGCCCCAAGATATGTGAGGCAAACACTGGCAAACCTGAAGGGAGAAATAGACATATCTTCAATAATATTTGGAGGCTTCAATACAACACTCTAAGCATTGGATAGAACATATGGGCAGATGATCAATAAAGAAACAGAGAGCTTGAATAATATGATAAATGGGCTAAACCTAATAGACATACAGAACATTGTACCCCAAAACAGCAGGATATACATTCTTTTCAAGTGGTCATGAATCTTTCTCCAGGATAGACCATATGTTGGGTCACAAAGCAGGTCTCAATAAATGCAACAAAATTGAAATCATACAAAGCACTTTCTCTGATCATAATGGAAAAAAGATCTAAATAATTGGAAGGACATTCTATGCTCATAAACAAGAAGAATAAATATCATTAAGATGTCAATTCTATCCAAATATATATACAGATTCAATGCAATCCCAATAAAAATTCCACCAGCATTTTTTAAACAAATGGAAAACATGATTGCCAAATTTATCTGGAAGGGTAAGAGGCCCCAAATAGCTAGAAACACCTTAAAAAGGAGCAGTGTATTTGGAGGACTCTCACTTCCAGACTTTAAATCATATTACCTAGCTACAGTGTTTAAAAAAAAAGCATGGTATTGGCATAAAGATAGACACATAGACCAATGGAACCAAATTGATGGTTTAGAAACAGACCCTCACATCTATGACCAAATGATTTCTGACAAGCCTGTCAAACCCACCCAGCTGCAGCAGAACAGTCTATTCAATAATTGGTGCTGGGAGACCTGGATATCCATAGCCAAAAGAAAGAAGGAAGACCCCTGTCTTATACCTTATACAAAAATTATCTCAAAATGGATCAAAGACCTAAATATAAAAGCAAGTACCATAAAGTTCCTAGAAGAAAATGTAGGGAAACATCTTCAAGACCTGGTATTAAGTGGTGGATTATTTATTTTTTTTTATGACTGGTTAAAGTCCATTTTTTTCCTCTCTATTTTTTTTTAAATGTTACATTCAAAAAATGTAAGAGACCACCATATACCCCCTCCCCCCTCACTCCACTCCTCCCACATCAACAACCTCTTTTATCATCGTAGGACATTCATTGCATTTGATGAACACATTTTGGAGCACAGCTGCATGGTGGATTCTTTTTTTTTTAATTTTGTCATTTTTATTTTCAGAAAATTGCTAGTAGACAATGTGTTGCACTCAGTAATTGTGATAATGCTGACATTGTAGAGGAGACGATTCTATAGATGCACAGGTACAACACATTTCCCTATAGAATCCAGTTTTTAGGAGGGCTAGCATGGTAGATTCTTAAACCTTACACTGAAAGCACAAGCAATGAAAGAAAACATGGAAAAATGAAACCTCCTCAAACTTAAACACTTCTGTGATTCAAAGGACATCATCAAGAAGGTGAAAAGGCAACCCACTCAATGGGAGAAAATATTTGGAAATCACATATCCAATAAGGTTTGATTTCCATTCTATATAAAAAGATCATACAACTCAACAATAAAAGAGCAAGCAATCCAATTTGAAAATGTGCAGGGCAGTGGACTTGGCCCCAGTGGTTAGGCATCTGTCTACCACATGGGAGGTCCATGGTTCAAACCCTGGGCCTCCTAGACCCGTGTGGAGCTGGCCCATGCGCAGTGCTGATGCACGCAAGGAGTACCCTGGCACACAGGGGTGTCCCCCGCGTAGGGGAGCCCCACGCACAAGGAGTGCACCCTGTAAGGAGAGCCGCCCAGTGCGAAAGAAAGTGCAGCCTGCCCAGGAATGGTGCCACCCACATGGAGAGCTGACACAACAAGATGATGCAACAAAAAGAAACACAGATTCCCATGCCACTGACAACAACAGAAGCGGACAAAGAAGACGCAGCAAATAGACACAGAGAACAGACAACCGGGGTGGGGGAGGGGGGAAGGGGAGAGAAATAAATAAATAAATAAATAAATAAATCTTTAAAAATAAATAAATAAATAAAAATGTGCAAAGGATTTAAATAGGCATTTCTCCAAAGAGGAAATATAAATGGCCAAAAAGCACATGAAAAAATGTTCCATATCATTAGCTTTTAGGGAAATGCAAATCAAAATACCAATGAGATATCATCTAACATCACATAGAGTGACCAATATTTTTTTAAAAAACACACACAAAAATAAGTGCTGGAGAGGATGTGGAAAAATAGAAACACTCCTTCATTGTTGGTAGGATTGTAAAATGGTGTAGCTTCTGTGAAAGTCAGTTTGGTGGTTCCTCAGGAAGCTAAATATAGAACTGCCATAAGATCTAGCAATTCCTCTACTAGGAATATATTCAGAAGAACTAAAAACCATGACATGAACAGACATCTGCACACCAATATTCATAGCAGCATTATTCACAATTACCAAAAGATAGAAACAACCCAACAGTCCATCAACCAATGAATGGATAAACAAAATGCAGTACATACATACAATGGAATACTATGCTGTAGTAAGAAGAAATGAAATTGGGACACATATGATAGTTTGGATGAATCTTGAAGACATTAAGCTAAGCGAAGTAAGCTAGACACAAAAGGACAAATATAGCATAGTCTCATTAATATGAACTAAATACGAAGAATAAATGCATGGAATTAAAACCTAGAGTATAGGTTATTAGCAGATAAGAGGAGGGTTGAGAAGAACTACTAATGCTTAATATATGTATAAGTTTTAATTAACTTGACTGTTAAAGTATGGAAATGAATAGAGTTGATGATAACACGTTATAGTGAGTAGCATCTGGTTTATACATGGGGTTGTGGCTGAAAAGGGTAGTCTGGGGAAGTAAATGTCAATTGAAAGAAAGCTAGAGAATAATCTAGGGACTGAATAACACAGTAAACCCAGAAGTAGATGAGAATTGTGGTTGATGGTACAGATGCAAGAGTGTCCTGTGAGCTATTGCAGGGTGGTGGGAATGTGGAGAAGCATGGAAAAAATGCAACTGGTATGACCTATAGATGTGATCAACAGCAATGCTAAAATATTCTTGCATCAATGCCAAAGATATACTATGTTGACAATGGGGGGGTATGAAAAAAGTGTGTCTAATGTATGCTATGGACCATGGTTAGTGGTAATAGTCTGATGATATTATATCAAAATCTGTAACAAATGATCTACCACAGTGTGGTGTGTTGGTGAAAGGGTGTTATATAGTAATTCTACACATGTGCATGATTATTTTGTAAGTTCACCACCTCTGTAATAATAATATATATATTTTTAAAAATAAGGTGGGTTGGGGGAAAAAATACCAAATGTAGGATAGGGACTTTAGTTAGTAATATTCTGAGGATGCTCTTGCATAGTTTGTAATAAATGTTTCACAACAATGCAAGGTGTTGGTGAAGGGGTGATGTATGGGACCCTTGTATAATGTTATGCATATTTATTCTGTAAGTTCACCATCTTTATTATATTATTGTTTATGCATGTTCATGTATGAATGATAAACTACAATAAAAATATTTTTTTAAAAAAGTACATTGAGGGAAGCGGACTTGGCCCAATGGATAGGGTGTCTGCCTACCACATGGGAGGTCTGTAGTTCAAACCCTGGGCCTCCTTGACCCGTGTGGAGCTGGCCCATACGCAGTGCTGATGTGCACAAGGAGTGCCGTGCCATGCAAGGGTGTCCCCTGGGTAGGGAAGCCCCATGCGCAAGGAGTGCGCCCCGTAAGGAGAGCTGCCCAGCACCAAAGAAAGTGCAGCCTGCGCAAGAATGGTGCTGCACACACGGAGAGCTGACACAACAAGATGATGCAACAAAAAGAAACACAGATTCCTGATGCCGCTGATAAGGATAGAAGTGGTCACAGAAGAACACACAGTGAATGGACACAGAGAGTGGACAACTAGGGGGAGGGGTAAGGGGAGAGAAATAAATCTTTTTTTTAAAAAAAAGTACATTGAAAGAATGAATTACCCACAAACATGTAAAATTTTTCCTACCACTGCCAGAATGGTTTAGTAAAAAAGATAAATCTAAATATTAGGCTCACATATGTTGTAAATAACAACAACTGGCCTAAATTACTTTAACAATTCATTTTAGTTTTAAAATAAGGAAAGAAATGATTGTTTACAATTTTAAATACATGCCTTAGGAAGATGTCAAAATGGCTCTTAAAGAACTATCTTTCAACTTAGGAAAATATCTTGATAAAAGAATGTTTTAAATTATTTTAATTTAATGCTTAATGATTTTATTTTAATACTTATGTAATATTTTATTTACTTATTCATTTATTTATATTTTTGTGATAGATAAGACTTCTAGGCATCGAGTGGAAGTACAGAAGTATGATGAAGAAAAAGGTAAATTACTCTGTATAATAATCTAACAGAATTTGAACACTTAGCCCTAAGGAATCCTGAGAGGGAAGAGTTCTAAAATGATGGGAATGAATTCTATTGGAAGACAGCAAGTTCCAGGAGTTTGACAGAGATAGCTAAGAGATTTTTAAAAATAGTGATGGTAGTGTTTGATTTTAAATGGATTCCTCCTCTGCAGTGTGCTATAATCCCTGTTATCCTTAAACCTTTATCAAAAACTGAAAATCACAATAGCCTTATGTGTGCTTTTGTGGGATGAAGGACCCTGGGCCTTACCCAGCATGGGAGTATATAATTCACTATTCAAGTTGCAATAACTACTGAACAGAGGTGGGAGCATTCACATCAAATGTTATAGGCTACATGATTGTTGCCCATTAGAGATCTGCAGTGCATTTTCTACACATACATATGTCATGGCCCAACTGGAACTAGGAAATTGGACATAGAAATAACTAGGAGAATGTAAGCCACCCAAGGAGTTCTCACAAATCTATATGTTGGCGCTCCATTTTCCAAGATGTGTGGGATTTGAATTTTAAAGTTTACCCTATGTTGGAGGACGTGGGAAATATGGATTATACAAGGGCCCATGAGAAGTAAGAAAAATAGAATTAGCCTCAAAATCAGGCCTCCTAAAAGCTAGAGTATCTGCAGGATTCAACAGTAGCTCAAAGGGTTCAACTTCAGCTCTAGCAGCTCAGCAAGAATTTATTAACATTTGTTGTCTCCTGGAAAGTTGGTGTCCATTGCTCCTTCTTCTGGCACTCAACCTCTATACTGACCCAGCAACTCTATAGCTGAACTAATAACTCCTAAGTCAGATAATTCACATAAAAACTTATAATAGTAGCTTTCCTATAATAGATGCCCAATGAAGTACTAGTAGTTATTATTATTTTTATTAACCTGCTGACCTCTGCTCTGAATTGCATGGCTTCTGTAACTATTGCAGCTTAGTGGTTAAGAACACAGAATCTGCAACCAGATTGCCTGGACTGAAATCCCAGCTCTACTGATTATTAGCTGTGTGACCTTGGGCAAATTACTTAACCTTGCTGGCCTCAGTTTCCTCATCTGTAAAGTGGGGGTGACAATAATACTCCCTATCACATAGAATAGTTGTAAAAATTTAAAACAATTAATATATATGTGGTACATAGTAAACACTGTGTAAGAATTGTGGTGATGGTAATGGTGAAGACTGTGGCTTCTACTTATAATCTTCTCTTTGTCTTTCTGTTTTAACCTCGTCATTCACACTGTGTCTCACATTCAGACTCCCCAAGAGAGGGAAGCTGACCACTCCTGTTGAGCAGAGCTCTCAAGCCCATCAAACTTATAGGCCACTGTCAAGTCTGTATAGTCACTGGTCCATTAAGCTGAGGCCAGGATTGCAAGATAGCACAACTGAGTTAACTTCCTCAAAAGTGATTGTAATGCAGCAGATATAACCCAAGTGATTAAGTGCCTGCTTCCCATGTATATGGTCCTGGGTTCAATACTCAGTACCTCCTAAAAATAAATGAGAAAACCAACTTGGGGGAGCTGGGATAGCTCAGTAGTTGAGTGCTGGCTTCCCACATACAAGACCCTGTGTTCAAACCCCCAACCCCAGTATCTCAAAAAAGAGGGGGGGGGGGCGGATTATAGTTGTGGAAGGCACTCGGTGTCAAAGAATTTCCCTCCAAAATAACAATTTCAATGTATATTCAAAGCCCATTTTCAAAAAAGGAAAATCTTTTTAAAAGAGAGGAATAGAAGATAATTTCTTAATCAGAAAAATGAATATCTATCTTAATAGGCAGCATCACCTTTAATTGTGAAATGCTGGAGACATTCCAATTTAAGGGACACGACATGGATACTGTTATTCCCTAACATATATCATAATCTTTTGACCATTTTAACCTTTGCAATAAGACATGAAGAAGAAATTAAAAATAAAGTTGGTGGAAAGGGAAAGATAAAAGGTAACATGATGCAGGACGGGCTCCTGGGGAATGTCTAAATGCTCATTCTGCCAGAGTGGGTGACACCATGGGGTAGAATCCCAAGTAGTGAGAGTGGGGGTGGACCCACATCCTGGGGAGGACTAATGCCATCAAATAGAGGGAACTGTATCCCTCGAGAGAAAGGGTGGCTCCCAGGGCATTGGGGCAGTTGAGCAAGTTAGACCCTGAACACTATTCCATCTATCTCTGGAAGTGGCTCCTCAGGAAACCGAGGTTGGCTGTCACTGTGGGCACCAAGGTGGAAGGGAAAATGGACGTTAAATGTGTGGAACCAAAGTAAATGGGGGGTAAGAGAGGAGTTTCTTGAGAGTACACAAGGATGGATATAAAACATGTAATATTACACCATAACATATAGGAGATGACAGACTGATAATGTAAACCATAATGTAAAACATAGGATAACTAAAAATGTAAAGAACTGTGTATCCTAAAGTATGCACCATAATGTAAGCACAGATGTTACCTTGTTAGAAAGCTAATGTCTCAGACTCTGTACATCACTTTAAGTAAATATGATATGAATAGGGCGTAAGAGTATCACTGTGGAAGGGAAAAGGTTTTCTGGTGGATGTGTGGGAGTGCTGTATATTATATATATGCATTGCTGTGGTCTAGGACTCCTGTGAAGAAAAGCTGAATAATTAGGGGGGAAAAAAAAAAAAAGATAGGATGTGGAAATTTTTTCAAGTCAACATTCTTTATCTAAGTTCTTTATCTAACTTTATCCAAGTTCTTTATCTATCCTTTAAACCCATCGCTATATGCCATTCCCTAGTAAGGGACCATGACATTATATTGGACTTCAAATTTTGGGGAGTTCTGGATCACAGAGTGTTACAACAATGGCAATGGAGGGATACTGGTATGGGATACCAATGACAGGTGATATATGGCTGACAGGGAGCTGTACAGAACATATGTCCAGGGTGCATGGTAATGTTTGGATATACTCATAGTGGCAACAATTAAAAACCACAGCAGGGGGGGTACTGGGTTCCTGGCCAGTGGTGCTCTGTCGTGGTCCCTAGGGGAGCAGCGATAGTCTCCCAGGTACAGCGGCGGGGACCAGGAGGGAGTGAGGGTTCAACAGTGAGCCCCTGATGCTAATGACTATGCTTGTGAGCTGATAAACCCAAAATAATAACAAGGCCTAGAGCAACTTTGTGCCTGGGAATTTCCTTCTGTCAGCCTTCATGTTACTCAAATGTGGCCAATCTCGAAGCCAAACTCAGCATGTAAATGCAATGCCTTCCCCCCAGCGTGGGACATGACACCCGGGGATGAGCCTCCCTGGCAACGAGGGACCACTATCAACTACCAACTGATGATGCAACTGGAAAAGGACCTTATACGGAAGGTTCAATGCGGATCAGCAGAATATCCATGTCTACATAAAATAACATGACTTTAAAATGCTGTTTGACCTAAAGTAAGGGGGAAATGGAAAGGAGAAATGAGTTTATATGGCTACGAGTTTCTAAAAAAGAGTCTGGAGGCTGGCAGAAGGATTGCCCTCATGCACAACTGAGCAGAGTCAGAGAGACAGATAAAGCAGATACAACCCCCAGATATTGGTTCCTTTGAAGGCTAAAGAAACCCATGGGAGTTATGGTCATGGCCGATGGGGTTAACTACCAGGGCAGATGGCCCCTCTTTGGAAATGGTGTTTATGTGTGATGAATCTGGACTCAGATGGGATCTCCCTTCATAAGACTTTCATGCTAATGTGCTGGAGGTGCAGTTAATGTTGGGGTTTAAGATATATTTAGGGGATTTGAATCTCTGGACTGACAATGTGATAGCCAGGTCCTGAGCCTCAACAGACTCCAGCACCTACAATCTGATTTATTGGACTTACCACACTCAGCTAAGATGGAGTTGAAGAAGGACAAGCACCACATCATGGAGCCTAGAGTGATTACAACTGAAAATGGGAGGATTGCATCCAGCATCCATGTGGAATCTGAGCCTCCTCTTGACATAGAGGTGCAATGGACACAACCAATCCAATGTCCACATAGAAGAGGTGGCATTGGATTGGGAAAAGTGGACATGGTGGACGATGGGTATGGGGAAAGGCAGGAAGAGATGAGAGGTGGAGGCGTCTTTGGGACATGGAGCTGCCCTGGATGGTGCTTCAGAGGTAATCACCGGACATTGTAAATCCTCACAGGGCCCACTGGATGGAATGGAGGAGAGTATGGGCCATGATGTGGACCATTGTCTATGAGGTGCAGAGGTGCCCAAAGATGTACTTACCAAATCCAATGGATGTGTCATGATGATGGGAACGAGTGTTGTTGGGGGGGGGAGGGGGGGGGTTGAATGGGACCTCACATATATATATTTAATGTAATATTATTACAAAGTCAATAAAAAAATAAATAAATAAATAAATAAATAAAATACCTTTACGTTCTCAAAAAAAAAAAAGGTAACATGATTACAACCTGTGGGGAAAACAAACAAAGAAACAAGAAATGCACTGAAAAACTATTACAATGAAAGGGATAATAGATTCGTTTTCTATTGCTGAGTAACAAATTGCCACATATTTGGTGAATTAAAACAACACCTACTTAATCCACATACTTGGTGGATTAAAACACACCTAAATATATGTTATGGGGCATTTTTGGGACTTGGACTTGTCCTGAATGATACTGCAGGGACAGATGCAGGACATTATATATCCTGCCATATCCCACTGAATGGACTGGGAGAGAGTGTAAACTACAATGTAAACTATAATCCATGCTGTGTAGCAGTGCTCCAAAAGGTACTCATCAAATGCAATGAATGTACCACACTAATGAAAGAAGTTGTTGATATGGGAAAAGTGGGGGGTGTGGGGAGTGGGGCATATGGTAACCTCCTATATTTTTTAATGTAACATTTTGTGTGACCCATGTCTTTTTAAAAATAAAAATGTATTAAAAACAAACAAACAAAAAAAAGCCACCTACTTACTAGATCATGGTTCTGTAAGTCAGAAGTCCAACAGGTTGTGATTGGACTATTTGCTCAAGCTGAATTTAAGATGTAAGTTGGTTGCCGTTCTCTTCTGGGGTTCAGGATCCTCTTCCAGGTTCATTCCTATTATTAGCAGTATTCAGCTTATTGCATTTGTAGGACTGAGGTCATGTTTCCTTGATGACTTCTCTCAACCAACAAAGTTTGCTTTCAGGTCCTTGAATCTCCTTGGCATTGAATTCCACTCACACTTTGAGTGTCTCTGGTTTCCTATTCTACCATGAGCCCAAAAAACCTCTCGCTTTTAAAGGGCTCATATGGGCCCACCCATCAGCCATATGGAACTGAATCCCCTTTTCAATTAGAGGTGAAGTGGGCATCACCATCCCAGAATCCTTAGGATAAGGAAATAAAATACGGACTAGAGTGGACTTACTGGTATTCGGCTATAGACTTATTGTGATTCTAGCAATGGAAGAAATTATATCATTGATGTGGAGACAGTGGCCACTGGAGGTGCTGAAGTCAGGGAGAGGGACAAAGAGATGTAATATGGAGGCAATTTCAGGACTTGGAATTGTCCTGAATGACTTTGCAACGACAGACACGGGTCATTATATATACGGCCCTAACTTATAGAATTGAGTGGGAGAGAGTGTAAATTACAATGTAAACTATAATCCATGATTAGTGACAATGTTCCAAACTTCATCAATTGCAATGAAGGTATCACACTAATGAAAGAGTTGTTAATGTGGGGAAGGGTGGGAGGTGTGGGAGTGGGGCATATGGGAATCCCTTATATTTTTTTATGTAACATTTTATGTAATCTACATATCTTTTAAAAATAAATAAAAAATATGTTTAAAAATATATCAGCTTGGGAAGCGGACTTGGCCCAGTGGTTAGGGCGTCCGTCTACCACATGAGAGATCTGTGGTTCAAACCCCAGGCCTCCTTGACCCGTGTGGAGCTGGCCCACACGCAGTGCTGATGCGCTCAAGGAGTGCCCCCACGTAGGGGAGCCCCACGCTCAAAGAGTACACCCCATAAGGCAGCTGCCCAGCATGAAAGAAAGTGCAGCCTGCCCAGGAATGGTGCTACACGCACGGAGAGCTGATGCAGCAAGATTACGCAACAAAAAGAAACACAGATTCCCGTGCCACTGACAACAACAGAAGCGGACAAAGAAGAACACGCAGCAAATAGACACAGAGAACAGACAGCTGGCGGGGGGGGGAAGGGGAGAGAAATTTTTAAAAAGTTTAAAAATATATCAGCTTACTGATATTCTACTATGGAACTATTGTGATTAGTAATGGAAGAAATTCTAGCATTGATGTGGAGAAAGTGACCACGGTAGCTGCTGAGAGTAGGGAGAGGGAAGAAGAGATATGATGTGGGGGCATTTTCAGGACTTGGAGTTGTCCTGGGTGGTACTGCAGGGACAGATGCTGGACACTGTATGTCCTGCCATGGCCCACTGAGTGGACTGGGGAAAAGTGTAAACCACAGTGTAAACCATTATCCATGCGGTGCAGCAGTGCTCCAAAATGTATTCACCAAATGCAATGAATGTCCCACAATGATGAAAGAGGTTGTTGATGTGGGAAGAGTGGGGTGAGGGGGGATGGGGGGCATATAAGGATTTCTTATATTTTTTTAGTGTAGCATTTTAAAAAAATAAAGAGAAAAAAGAGTATTTCAACAAAGCAAAAAAAAAGGGAGGGGGGTTCATATGATTAAGTTAGGGTTACCCAGGAAAAACTCACTATCATAAAGTTAACCGAATAGTAACCTTAATTGCATGTGCAAAATCCCTCTTGCCATGTAGTATAATATAATCATGGAAGGAGCACCAGAAGGTGAAGGTCATGAAGGCCATGTCAGAATTCTGCCTACCATAGATAGTTCAGTAAAATAGATCAATAGAAAATGTATGAAGACTAACAGTTTAGTTATATAGCCAAAATAACTAGACAAAAAAGGCTTTTGGCCACATTATACAATACCTGTAATTTTTTTGACCCCTAATCCAGGAGACTACTAAGGAGCCCCCCCAGACAATGAACCCAATTGGCCATCTCCCAGAAAGTTTACCAGAAACTAATGAGGTTTCCCCTTTCACCTTCCTCCAGCCTCTTTCCCATTCCCCAGGGCCCTTGTCATCCACTCCAGATCATCCTTTAGTTTAGAGCTGGGTAGCAAAGTGGATATCTCTGAAGGAGAGAGGAAGCTGGATTCTGTTTCAATCATAGTGATCCCTCAGTGCATAAAGAAGGAGGACACCCCCTCAGATAATGATAGTGGCATCTCTATGAGCCCCGAGCCCTGTCTGGACTCTCCCCAGCTTAGCCCCTCTACCTCCAAGGGCTCTCCAAATAGAAGCCTGCCATCTCCAGTGCCGTGTGTGGCTCTGCCTGCCCCAAACCTTACGACCCTCCTGGGGAGAAGATGGTAGCAGCCAAAGTCAAAGGTGAGAAACTGGACAAGAAACTGAAAAAAGTGGAGCAGAACAAGACAGCAGCCACTAGGTATCAGAAGAAGAAGAGGGCAGAGCAGGAGGCCTTCACTGGAGAATGTAAAGAGCTGGAGAAGAAGAATGAGGCTCTGAAAGAGAGGGCAGATTCCCTGGCAAAGGAAATTCAGTATCTGAAGGATTTGATTGAAGACATCCGCAAGGCAAGAGGGAAGAAAAGGGTCCCCTAGTTTGGGTAGTTGGAAGTGTATGCCTGTACATAGGCCTGCTTTAAAGCTATGTGTAATAAATTATTTTGTAATGAAAAAAAAAAGGATTAAGCTGTAAAAGAAATGTGTGACACACACATACACATATATATATACATACATATACATACGTATATATACATATACTCAAACTGTAGCTAAGAGATGTAGAGGAAAGCGGACTTGGCCCAGTGGTTAGGGTGTCCGCCTACCACATGGGAGGTCCGCGGTTCAAACCCTGGGCCTCCTTGACCCATGTGGAGCTGGCCCACACACAGTGCTGATGCGCGCAAGGAGTGCCATGCCACACAGGGGTGTCCCTGCATAGGGGAGCCCCACGTCAAGGTGTGCGCCCCATAAGGAGAGCCGCCCAGTGCGAAAGAAATTTCAGCCCGCCCAGGAATGGCACCGCACACATGGAGAGCTGACACATCAAGATGATGCAACAAAAAGAAACACAGATTCCCGTGCCACTGACAACAGAATCAGAGAAAGAAGAACATGCAGCAAACAGACACAGAGAACAGACAACTGGGGTGGGGGGAAGGGAAGAGAAACAAATAAATAAATCTTAAAAAAAAAAGATAAAGAAAAGTACTTAAATAAATGGGGAGACATATTGTGTTTGTGAATGAACCAAGTGAAGATTATAAAGAGCTTAATCCTTCCAAGGGTAGACATTGTCTTCACAGAACATCAGTTACAGGAACTGCTCATGTGGTTTTGGAGAGAGGCCTGCCAATCACAGACCCCCTCAAACACTGGTCACAGGTGTGGTTACATGATTCCAGCTGGGTCAATAATAGAACTTTACCTTCAAGCTACTGTGATTAGAGGGGTAAGCACAGGTCCCAGGCAGGCCATGAGAAGTTTGCTCAGAGATCTTCAAAATAGAGGCTGATTGAGAATTCCTCTTATTTTTCTCTTTGGTTAGGCACTGTATGAATGTGACATCAGAAATGCTGATGGCCATGATGCTGATACCTGGAGAAACCTAAAATAATGAAGTCAACAGCAGAGAAAAGCGGAGGGTCCCAACAGCATTCCTGAACCAGTATCCTGTTATCTCTGAAGCTATCTTATGAGTCACTAAATATCATTTTTGTGAACCTTAATTTGAGTTGGATATTCATCCCTTATACTCTAAAGAATTCTGTCTAAACATTTCCAAAGTTTATTATAGATGTAACCTAATCCCAATGGAACTCCCAATATGATTAGGGAGGGATTATTCAGTGGGGGTCCTGGAAAGAAACAGAGGAAATATCAAATGGATATTGAGGAGTTTCATGGAGGGGCTATTTACAAAGATGTAGGCCAGGTTAAGGGAAACTATCAAGGGATGGTCAAGCACCTTGTGCTAATGATAGGAAAATTGATACTACCCATAGTCCTGCAGAAACAAGTGAAGGGAGTGCTGTGGAATCTCGAGAGAGCTGCAGAATTGGTTGAAAGAAAAGGGTCACCTGACAGGACCATGGCAATAGGTAGGGAGGCATTCATGGTAATAAATATCCTTTCTTCACTCTCCAATCTCCTTCAGTGCTTCTCAATGACAGAACACATCAAGTGAACAAGAGGGTTAAGTGAGATAGTCCATCAGGATCAGCCTCTTGGAAAAGAAGTATGCCTAGCAAAGGGGGGAACTGACAAAATGGGTCCACAGTTCATTTTCAAGTATAAGAAGTGAGAATAGCTAAGACTGTTTCGGGGGTGGGGGTAGGAGGGCGGGGGCAGGAGAAGAATCAAGAAAAGGAGTTTCTTCTGCCAACTCTGGAAGCATAAATGTATAATAATTTAGCTGTGTGTACTTACTTACACAAAAATGGCCTATGCCCCCCAAAATGGAACATAATAATTATCCCAAGAAGCAGCCGTAGTGAATATTTTAAAATTTACTATATGAGGAAGCAGATAGGGCTCAAGTGATTGGGCTCCTGTCTACCATATAGGACGTCCAGGATTCAATTCCTGGGGCCTCCTGGTGAAGGAAAGCTGACCCGCATGGCTGTCTGGCCTGAGCAGAGAGCTGGCCCATGTGGAGTGCTGGCCTGTGCAGGAGTGCTGGCCAACGCAGGAGTGCTGGCCTGTGCAGACAGCTGGTGCAGCAAGATGACGCAACAAAAAGAGACACAGAGGAGAGATAATAAGAGATGCAGCAGACCAGGGAGCTGAGGTGGTGCAAGAGATTCTCTCCCACTCCTGAAGGTCACAGGATGAGTTCCCATTGCTGCCTAAAGAGAAGACAAGCAGGCACAGAAGAACACACAGCAAATGGACACAGAAAGCAGACAGTGAGGGAAAAACAACGAGGTGGGAAGAAATAAATAAAATCGTTTAAAAAAACGTAATGTATGATAAAGGAGGGCTAACAAAGCACCTTGCTAACAAAAGAATGAGTACTGAGAGATCAGGCCAATGGCCATGGGAATAGAGAAAAACAGGACAGATGCAGTAAGAGGAGTGGACTGAATGTGGGAGAGAGAAATCTCAGTAAGAACAAGGTTCCATTCTAGCAATAAGGGAGAACAATTGAGCCATTAATAATGAAGCCAGGTGGTGCGGGGGCTTTGAAATGTCTCAAATTGGATAGGCTGAGCTGTATTTCCAAGAATTCACGGTCCTGCTTTTCTTCCATTTAGGGTCAGCTACAGGGGAGATTCTTGGGAGATTTGGAGGCTGGAAGGGAAACAGCGGCCATTTTGTAGCTCATACATGTTGATGCTGATCTGTGGATGCACTTCATCGGTGTGAAGCAGCAGCTAGGCCTGCAACTTCTTTACCTACCCCTGAATCCTCTTTTGGCTTCTCCAACTCCTGGGCTAGGTATGTGTTTAGCTCTGGAACAAAAGGCCCTGGCTTCTGCCGTGTAACTTCTTACCGAGGTCAGAGGCAATAAGAACTGACATGAGTTTTAGTTCTACCTTACGGACCTCCAGCTTGTGCTTGTGGGTTCCAGTTCATTCCTGCTCTCCCCCAGTTCATATCTATCTTCCCTTCCCTGCTGTGTGCCCTGTGAACTTTCAAACTTTAGCTTCAGATGCAGAGATAATAGCCTTCCAGAGTCTGCTTAACCAACTCCTACAATTACATAAGGCTAATTCTCTGTATCAAATCCATGTTGGCCTTATGGAATATATATCCCCTACTGTTTCTGCTTCTTTGGTTGGATGCTGACTGATACAAGTGAAAAGCTAGTATGAGAAAATAATGAGTTTAGTTTTGAGCATGTTAAGATCGAAAGGCATTGCAGGGTGTTAACAATCAGGTGGCTTGGGGGAGAACTACACCAAATGTAAGATAGTGGCTATAATTAGTAGTAAGATGCTCTTTCATAGTTTTTAAGAATTGTTTCACAACAATGCAAGGTATTGGTGTTGGGGTGATGTATGGGAGCCCTGTATGATGATATGCATGTTTATTTTGTAAGTTCATGAATTTTACTATACACTTATTATGTATGTTCACATATGAATGATATACTTCAATAAAATTTTATTTTCAAAAAAGATTGAGACACCCCAGTAGAAGCAGGATGGGAAGCTAAGGACTGAGACTCAGGAGACCTTCGTTTGGAAAGACACTGCGAGGTATTTGATGCAGAGGTCACAGCCCCACCCCCTGAGCTGAATGTAGCAGCTGGGGAGCCTTGTGGCTGCCTGTGCAGGTGACACCACAGGGTTTCCTTTGAGGAAATGAAGAGGAGCAAGCTCCAAACTTCAGCCACAGTAAACACAGTGGTGGAAGACTCAGCCATCTCCACATCTAGTTTTTCCAGCAATGGGTAGTCCAGAAAACATAGAAGATGCATGCATTGCTGTTATTTGTCCAAAGAATATTGCCAGTCTCGATTCTCAGGAATACAGAGTTAAGTCATATGAAAGTTTGTTGCATGAAGTTCTCTTTGAGGGACAGAAAAAAAAAAGAGATAGAAAGGTTTATTGGAACATAAATTTCAGGATGACAGTGAAATAATGCAAGGCATATTGGCTTATGTAGTAGAGTCCACCAAACCAATTTCTCCTTCAAACCAGGGTATCAGAGGAAAACAAGTGCTACTAATGATGACATTTCCTCTGGAGAGAGAAAAGATGGGCAGAGAAGCAACACTATTTATTCTTCTATCAGTTGTCAAAGATAATACTAAATATACGTATACTCCAGGATGCCCAATTTTTCACTGCTTACAAGATATTGTGCAATTTGATAGTGAATCCAGCACTGACTTTGCTACAGTTACAGGAAGGATGTGAATAGCCTTGGATAAGTGACTAGATGAATGTCATGCACAATCTCATTTTATTCCAACTTTATTCCAACCTTCTCCTCTTGAGCAAATAAAAGCCAATGTAATACACCCTGCATATGCAGCTGGCTCAGGTCAAACAGAAAACTCACTATTGGCTATCTAGTGCACTAAAAATAAAGAATAAAATGATAGCCCTAGAGAAAGCAGATACTTGTATTTACAACTCTTTGTTTAGATCAGCTCTTCAGATACAAACTGAAGATGAAGTAATAAATCCATACTTTGGTCTAGGAGCTCCAGACTACTCAAAAATGCAAATTCCCAAACAGAGAAGTGTGAGCAGGGTCACAGAAGACAAGAAATGATAGTGGGTAGGTGATTTCCCTCTTCTTCAAAGTGCCTGTGAAGGAAATTCAGAATTACTAAACTGTCTTCTCAATGAAAGATTTTCAGTCAACCAATTAGATAGTGACCACTGAACACCCACTGCTTATGCATGTTGGTATGAAAAAGTTGAGGCCTCCTGTATATTGTTAGAGAAAAGAAAGTGCAATCCAACCCTTTTAAATGGACATCCTCTTTATTTTGCTGCTGGGGGAGGACATGCTAAAATAGTATAAATTCTTCTAAACCACCCAGAAGTTGACAGACACATAATAGAACAATGAAGAAGACCCTCATTAAATATGTTTGAAGAAAACAATCAAGATAATTGGGAAGAAACTGCAAAATTGTTGAAGGAAGCCATTAATATTATCATATGAAAAAGTCTGAATATACAGAATGGATGGATCATACATTTTATTGAATGGAAACATGGAAATAATTCCACAAACAGCAAGAATCCCCTGAGTACCGGGGTAATGACCAGTGAAGGAGAATGGTCCATTGATGGGCCTTTGATATTGATGACTATCCTTATGAACCTTTATTATTATTATTATTTTAAAGATTTATTTTTTATTGATTTCTCTCCCTTCCCCCACCCCCCACTTGTCTCCTCTCTGTGTCCATTCGCTGTGTGTTCTTCTGTGTCCACTTGTATTCTTGTCAGCAGCACCGGAAATCTGTGTCTCTTTTTGTTTGTCATCTTACTGCGTCAGCTCTTTGTGCCTGTGGCGCCACTTCTGAACAGGCTGCAAGTTTTTTGCACAGGGCGGTTCTCCATAGGGGGTGCACTCCTTGCACGTGGGGCTCCCCTACGTGGGGGACACCCCAGCGTGGCATGGCACTCCTCGTGTGCATCAGCACTGCGTGTGGGCCAGCTCACCACATGGGTCAGGAGGCCCTCTGTTTGAACCCTGGACCTCCCATGTGGTAGGTGGATGCTCTATCAGCTGAGTCAAATTCGCTTCCATGAACCTTTATTTTTGAAATTGAAACTTAGCTTAGTATTATAGGGTACCTAAGAGTTACCTCTTGAGAGGTTCGTTATTGCTCAAATGTGGCCTCTCTCTAAGCTTGAACGCAGCACATAAATGTGGGAGGTATAGGGAGCAGGGCATATGGAAATCCCCTCTGTTCTTTAACGTTTGAATAATGTAAGTATCTTTTTAAAAATTTTTTAAAAATATATTTAAAAAAGAAATAATACCACAGTGCAACAGATTATGGAAGGAATGCATCTTTCTCAAAAAACACAGTGATACTTTACTATTCGGATATGTTCAAAAAGCCTCAGCCTTCAACTCAAGCTTTATCGCATATCCTTGCTGCAACATGTTTGGGTCTGGCCAGAAATACTTGCTGAACTGACTAATTTGTATCTGCAAAGGGAAACACCACAGCTTTTCCTCAGAAGAGATGTTAGACTTCCTTTGGAAGTTGGAAAGAAGATTGAAGACCCAGTAGCTATTGTTATTCTCATTGATGAAGCCAGATAAAATTTATTGAAGGACTTTTATACAGTTCTTGTTGCTTAACTCGTGACATTGGCAAGTCTACTTTTGCTAATAGTTTACGGAAATCATGAGAGTAAGAAACAAAAGCAAGGTTTCCTAAATGAAGACAATCTAAAATCCATTGCTCCTGCTACCAAATTGAAAAGTAAGGCACCTCACTGGACAAACTGAATACTTCATGAATACAAGAATCTTAATACAAGTGAGGGTGTCAGTAAAGAAATGCATCACCTTCAGTGCATGTTATTACAAAATTGTGGGGAAAGCCCTAAATATGGAGCAGTTTTTTTTCGCAGGACAGATATTTACAAAGGCAAACCCCAGCAATCGTAAAGTTATTCCTGTGTATGTAGGAGTGAATTTAAAAGGACTTCATCCTCTCAATCTGGAAACTAAGGCTTTATTCATCAGTCTTAAGTATGGTTGTTTTATGTGGGAACTTGGAGATGCAGATACTTGTTTGCAGATCCATAGAATGGAAAATAAAGTGGCTTTTATTGTACACACAAAACAGGCTGGCATTATGGTAAAACTGTTAATGAAGCTAAATGGGCAGTTAATGCCCACTGAAAGAAATTTATGAAGGAGAGCCATTGATATTCAAGCCATCACATTTTGTGATGAAGATTTTTTTCCATGAAAGATTTCTTAAAATTTTACCTTTAATCTCTTATAATATATACATATATATAATTGTACAGAATCTGTAATTAAGTTTGGCATGTAATGTACCAATTCATTATATATAGTATCCTTATAAACTGCTCTAGCTTTTTAGAGAAATATGCAAGGAAGTGTAGATCGATAGTCTGTATGACATTAGGCAATATAGTAAGCTTTATAAAATGTTATTTTTGGTAAATGGTAAAGTATTTGGAATGGAATGTGATGAAATCAAAGTTCAGGTTTGGTATGACTTTGTGTGCTATTCCAAAATATACCTCAGGAAGCGGACTTGGCCCAATGGATAGGGCGTCCGCCTACAACATGGGAGGTCCACGGTTCAAATCCCAGGCCTCCTTGACCCGTGTGCAGCTGGCCCATGCGCAGTGCTGATGTGCGCAAGGAGTGCCCTGCCACGCAGGGGTGTCCCCCGCGTAGGGGAGCCCCACGCGCAAGGAGTGTGCCCCATAAGGAGAGCAGCCCAGCACAAAAGAAAGTGCAGCCTGCCCAAGAATGGCGCCGCACACACGGAGAGCTGACACAGCAAGATGACGCAATGAAAAGAAACACAGATTCCCGTGCCGCTGACAACAACAGAAGTGGACAAAGAAGAACACGCAGCAAATGGGACACAGAGAACAGACAACTGGGGGGAGGGGAAGGGGAGAGAAATAAATAAAAATAAATCTTTAAAAAATATATATATATACTGAAAGAACATGATCTGAATAAAGAAAATGTATTTTCTATATAAAAAAAAGATTGAAAGGCATGCATGCATAAATAAAAGTTTGAACTCCAAGTGGAGCAATAATGTGGAGATGTCTAACACTAAGAAAATTTAAAATTAAATTGGAGAAATGAGAGGGGTAGTATATATTTGAAATTCTTGCCTTCAGGTGAAAGCTGAAGTTACCACAGTGGATGAAAATCCTTGAGGACATTGGAGGAAAAGAAAAGAAAGGAAAAAGAGGATATACAACTCAAATGGGGAAGAGTGAAGCAAGCCAGAGTCATCATCCTCTTCTTGATCTTGGCAGGGGACATCAAGATCCCAAGGTGAAGGACTGTTTTTGCCAGCTAAGATTTGAGGGAGCATATACAGGGAACATGACCTGGGAGTAGAGGCTAACAGAAAATGGAACAGTGTGAAGAAACATCGTTTATATTCTGTGGCTTAATCCCTTTCCTCTAAGAACTGAGCCCCATAACTTCCAAGCCCTCATGTTGGGTTGTAATAAATTTGTGGAGCTATTCTCTCAGCCTAACAGAGGAGTAGAGAAGCAGGCCAGAGCACTTCAGAGACAGGAATACTTTAATGTGGTAATAAGGAGACAATCAGTTTCTATCGCCAAATCCACGCATTTGAAGGGAAGTGTAACTGATGTGGGACCTGGAGTTTTTTGCATACTTTCTTAAGGGAAATGCTTCCATCTGCCTCTTCCGATATTGATTTCCCAGTGAAAACCCCACTCCTAAGCCCAGTGGGGGTCTGCTCAGGGCTTTGTAGGGGTGGTTATTGTCCTTTCACTCTTTATTCCCAGCAAGATTCTTGGGCTGCCAACTTTGAAGATGGTGCAACTGAACCCCTGCTGGCGGCCGCATCCATTAAACTATCTCCCCTTGCTCTCTTCTTAATCCTTTGCTCTTGATGATTTGTCACATCCTGGGGCCTGTGTCTTCTAGAATGCTGATTCATCCAGAAAGCATGCGCCAGGAGGTAAAAGCCTTGTCACATGTTTTGTGTCAAATCGGGATGTGTTGGGGGAAAGGGAAAGCTTTCATTTACTCTTTTGTAATCAACTCAAAGTTCTGCATCACTGCCAGGATTTAGAAACATTATTCCTGGAGGCAAGAGAAGGCTTTCCATCTGAAAGAACAGCTTACATACATCCCCTGCCTTACCCCACCTTACCCTATCTTCTACTCCCTCTAAGTGTGCACATATATGGGCTTTCTTTCTCTGTGGTTGTGCCATACCCTTTCCCCTTCTTTTTCTACAGACCTCTCTTCAATGCTGAGAGTTTCTGGCTCACTGTGAGGTCCTCAGAGAGGCCAGAGTACATGCAGAAACCCTGCTGTTTGGCCAGAGCTCTGAGGGGACTGAGCCAAGTATGAAAAACAGTCCAAGTTTAGAAACAATGAGTTAATAGTCCTTCCTGGATTGCATCATGCTGTTAGTGATAGCTAATCAAATGCTTCATTTAGTCAAATCCTGTTGGACCTTTGTTCCAACTGCTTTTCAAGGATCAGCCTTCCTCTGACCCTGGTAAATAGCCAAAGAAAAGCTGATACATGGAAAAGTTGTGAGATTTGCACAAAAGCCTACAAGAGGGAAGCAGATATGACTCAATGGATAGAGTATCCACCTATTGTATAGGAGGTCCACGGTTTGATACCCAGGGCCTCCTGGCCCCTGTGGCAAGCTGGCCCACATGGAGTGCTGTCGCGAGCAAGAAGTGCTGCCCTGCACAGGGGTGCCCCCACATAGGAGTGCCACTCTGCACAGGAGTGCCCCCCCATGCAAGGAGTTCCGCCCCATGCAGGAGTGCAGCCAGCCCAGGAGTTGTGCCACCCACATGGAGAACTGACGCAGCAAGATGATGCAACAAAAAGAGACAAGAAAAGAGACAGTATGAGACGCAATGAACTAGGGAGCTGAGGTGATGCAAGAGAATGACCACCTCTCTCCCACTCCGGAAAGTCCGAGGATGGGTTCCTGGAGCCACCTAATGAGAATACAACAGACACAGAAGAACGCACAGTGAATAGACACAGAAAGCAGACAAGGAGGGGCCGGTGGAGAGGGGAGAAATTAAAAAAGAAAAAAAAAAAGGCCCACAAGAGTTATATATACCCAAGCTGAGTAAAGAATCTGAGCCATCAGTGCTGAGATTCTATAGTAATATATTTTCAGGAAGCTGTTTGAGGCTTTTTTAATTTTTTAAATTTTTTTATTTTTTAAAGATACTTAGTTTTGTGTGATCTTTGTGTGCGTTAAAAATAAATAAAATGTATTTTTTAAAAGTAATAAATAAAGATACTTAGATTACATAAAGAATACATTAAAAATGTAGGGAATACCCATATGCTCCACTCCCTCCCCCTCCCACACTTTCCCACATTAGCAACATCCTTCATTAGTGTGGTGCATTTGTTATAATTGATGGGCACATTTTGGAGCATTGCCACTAAGTATGGATTATAGTTTACATTCTAGTTTACACTCTGTTTGAGGCTTTCTTGAATTGCTCTGGTTCTTCTCCATTTTTGCTGGAGTGGGTCCAATCTCTGTGGATCTGGAACCCATAAGATGTACACATTTCTCCTTTTGCCTCATGCTCCCTTCTCTTTAAAGGAGAATACACAGTGATGCGTCTTTTGAGTATACAATCTGGTACAATGAAAACAAATATCTTCTTATCAAAAGGTTGTTATTGCATATGATCATATTATATAGCTTTTTTTCAATTCTCTCTTTCCCTTTTAAAAATAATTCTCTAAACTTCCTCAATCTACTCCAAGCTGGTGTCTGCCCACATCACTCCTCTCAAGTAACTCTTACTCGTGACCTGCATGCTGTTTGCACCAAAGGACATGTTTTAGTCCTCATCTTTGTATATCTCTCAGAGACATTAAACACTAACCACCACTTACCATTTCTAGTAAAACAAACAATCTTTAGCTTCCAATACACCACTCTATTTGACCTCCCTCCTCTCTAACTGCTTCTTAGACTTTGACTTCCCTTCAGTCACTGACAACCCTTGACTGGTGAATTTCACAAGATTGCATTCTAGACCCATTTCTTACTCTATACTCACTCTCTAGGTGATCTCATCTGTACATATAACCTTATCAACTAAATATTGGAAATTCATAAATTTGTATCTTTAGGTTCTCCTATGAAATCCTAACTTTACTGTATATCTTCTCTTGTTTGTTCAAATGCACTATCAACTCCACATACCCTAAATAGATTCAAGACCTCTCTTCTGAAAACCTAGTTGTCCTCAGGTAGTCTCTGTCTCCATGATTGGCACTAAGAGTCATCCTTGACTCTTTCCTTCCTCCCCACATCACCCAATCCATCCCTAGGTCTTGTGGATTTTTCTCCTTAGAGTCTTCCAGCTATGTCTTTCCATTTTCACTGTTACCCACCTGGTCCACTCACCATCTCATCACTTCTTAACTGGACCCCTTATAAATGGCCTCCTAAATGGTCTTCTGCATCCAGTCCTATCCCTCCTGCAACCTTCTGTAGCCAGAGGAAACTTGCTCACCACCTTAAAACCCTTTGGTGGATTATTGGTACTCTTAGATGAAAGAGCAGGATCCTGGGCATAGCCTATAAGGCCCTGTTTTTCTAGATCCTTTCTATCTATCAAACTTCAAATTTCACCACCCTTCCCCTCACTCTCTGTACTTCAGTCATAAGGACCTTCTTTATAGAATAGGGTCTTTATACAGGCTATTCCTTCTGCTTGCTGCATTTGAGTTAACAGCTCTATACTTCCTAATCTTATCTCAAATGCTACTTCTTCAAAGAAGCTTTCCCTGAGTTCTGCTTAAATTCATTTAAATCTGCATATTTTGTGTGCTGTGTATCTTCTAAGATAGTATCTTAGTCAGCCAAAGGGGTGCTGATGCAAAATAACAGAAATCTGTTGACTTTTATAAAGGGTATTTGTTTGGGGTAAAAGCTTACAGTTAAAAGGTCCTGAAGAGTGCAGCTCAAGGCTGCTTTCTCACCAAAGTCAGTTGCCACAAGTGAAGCAAGATGGTGGGCAACTCTGCCTGGTCTCTCGGGTCTTCTCCGGCTCAGCTGCTCTGTTCTCTTCAGCCGCAAACTATCAGGCAAATGGATTATCTCTCTTCCTGAGGTTTTAGCTACTTGAGCCTTCTCCTTTCTGTCACGTGGCAAGACAGAAATGGCCAAGTTCTCTCTTCTTCTGTTCATCTTCTTGAGTGAGTATCTATTTATATCTGCCCAGCAAGGGGCAGGGACTCAACCTGAGTGACACCCTACTGATGTGGTCGAATCAAAAGCCCTAATCTTTTATCAAATAAACATAATATATTTGAATTTAATACAATCAAAGGGTATCACACTCAGAGGAATAGACTAGTTTACAAACATAATCTTTCTTTTTTGGGGGATTCATAAATAATATCAAACTGCCATAGATGGCTTCAACAATATCTCCCTTCTCTTATGTTCTCCTTAAAATGTGATGACATTCCTTCCATGTTGGTGGGGAGGGGGCTCTATGTTCTTTCCCTTGAATCAAAGCAAGGCTAGGTCATAAAAGTTGAGAACAATTTTGCCTGGTCTTTTATGAAATACTTGTTCTTGGAAGCAACCAAGAATCCTTATGGGGATGCTATATGTAGGTGTACTACCTGACACCTCAGTTGAGACCATGTCAATAGCCAGCATCAACTGCTAGACATGGGAGTGAGGAAATCCTCAAAATTATTCCAACCCTCTTAGTAGGTTCTTTATGGTTGGCCACATGTCCTCTCCACTCATTCAAAGTGTTTGAGGTCAAACCTGAGAAGAAGTGGCAGGACATCAGCATGATGCACATGAAGACCATTGGGGAGCACATTGTAAGCCATATCCAACAAGAAGTGGACTTCCTCTTCTGCAAGGATGTGGACCAGGTATTCTAAGACAACTGTAGGGTGGAGACCTTGAGCCAGTCAGTGGCTAAGCTACAGGCCTGGTGGTCTGGTGGCCTGGTGGTGCAAGGCACATCCTGACAACTTTACCTACAGCAGTCATGTTGTATTACTATGAGGCCATTTTGGGAGGAACACTCATTCATATTCTAAACATCACCCAGTAATGCTACAAGGGAATCCTCCAGGACAAGGAAAATAACATAGAAATATAGTGGCATGATGAAAGCCACCTAAACGAATATTACTTCTCAACAAATATCACTTCTCAACAAACTCATGAAAATCTTATCACCAGAATATTGCTGGGATTATCATATAGGCCTGAATTCAGATATTAAAACTGTCATGGTATCTTGGCAGACAAAAGAGTATAATTTGGTTAGAAATAATATTTAACTTCAAATTGTGCCAGTAGATTTCTGAATCTGAAAGAGTATTATTCTGGTTACTTCCTCAGAAAAGTAACACTTAATTTTCATTTTAAAAATACTAAAACACCAACACAACAAACACATCTATTCCTCCATGTAACTTGAGACTTGTAATAAGTGAGACTAAATCTGTGGTAATCAGATGTAAATTCTCAGTGGTTTCTTATCTAGTTTTAGTTTGGGGGAAATACTATCAGGTGAACCAAAATTAATTTGTCACAAGCAAAAAAAAAGTCAGTAATAAGTAACACTCTACATGTGCCAGATAACACACTAAAGAGTTCTAAGAGAAGTGTTTGGCAACAAGACACGGTTGGGGGAGGGTCGTCTCCTAGATTTCAAAGTCTTCTGTTCAAAAGACTGGTAGAGATTCCCAGTGGATATCATAATGATATTCTGAGTCATGGGATCTGAATGAGTCAGTGGGTGCTAAGAGTAAAATGGCAATAGAACCTCAAAGCGAGCATTCCATTAAATAGCAAATTAAGAGTGGAAATAGGGCTCATCACTGTGGGGCAGTGCCTCCTTGAAAGAGCAAAGTGCATGCAGTTGGCTTCTAAATACACTGTGGGTGCAGATGGTGAATGGGAGACAGCATGGGTTATCTCCAGATTCCTCAACCCCACAGCTATCAGAGTAGCATGGACAAGATGGTTCTTGTTTTGCCCAAGTCACATTCAGTCTGCCAACTTCTGCAACTTGTGTCTTCAAATCCTAGACAAGAAGTGGATGGTATCAGAGCGAAAAGAGGCCGGCAATGGATTGAAGAGACCTAGGAGAACCTGAACTTCATCAGAGGACAGTTATCAGCAAGGCCCCAGGCTGACTTTAACCCTCAGAGTCACTCAGGTCATCATCAAGGCCCAAGTTGAGGGATTGGAGTAAAAGCCCTCCCATCAAGTAACCTCTTATTTCCCCTGGTCCTGTGTACACCAATGGAGTATACAATTGTAACAACCATTTAACTGAATTTTCAAGTGTAACAACCATTTAGCAGCAAGGTTATTTGATTTTATAACAAAAGCATGAGGGGATAGCAATGGGAAACCCAGTCCATTCATGACTGAATAGCTTAACATTCAATTCCCTTCTCTAAGAGAATCAGTAAAATCCTAGCTATTATTTCAAGTTAAGCAATTCCGAGTAAAGGAAGTTAGGAGGCAAAACTTACATATGCACATGTTTATATTTTGCTAGTGTTCCAGTTTAGGTCATTTGTTCCCATTTTCAAGCAGCTTATTTAAAAGGTCATTGCACTGGTTTGATGTATAGTACAATGGGTTTCTTTGAAAAAAATGAAACTTCCATTTTCTCTACTGTTTCACTGCTGCCTCCTCCTCTTTAAAATTCTTGTCTCCAGGGTGTAGCTCAAGTGGTTAAGCACATGCTTCCCGCTTATGAGGTTCTGGGTTCAATTTCTGGTAGCTCCTAAAAACAAACAAATGATAAAACCAACTCTCATTGGAGAGCAACTATTCCTCCTATATATATAAAAAAATGTTTTGCCCCCTAAAACTGACAACCCAACAAAACAAAACAAAACAAACAGAAATCCTGAAAAAGAAGTGGGCTTTAAAGAAAGAAAAAGGAGAGCACAGGAATCTTTTCTGTAACCTTTGTCTTTGATCCATTCTGAAGTAGGGAGAGTTAATGGCTGAAGCCCTCCCCCCCAAAAATTATCTACCCTCAATGTTTAGAGAAAAGAGCTGTTGCTTACTTTTGAGGGACTATCTTGATTTTTTTTCATGTAAATTTAAATCCCAAATGGACAAATTCAAGATCTCTTTAATAGTTATTCTCAAATATTTTTTAAAATAAAATTCCATATTTACAATTAAAAAAACACTCCAAACCCAATCACCATGTTAAGGCAGGTTAGTCTAGGGAAAGAGGGAAGACAATCACAGCTGGGACCCAGCAGAGAACATGGCGTTGCGACTCTGCCCAGAAACTACTTGAGGGAAGGCCACTAACAAGAACAATGCTGGAAAAAACCCTGGAGACTCTGGGACCTTCTGGGTTTAGGAGGAAGCCCCAGATAACACCAAACAGAAAGACCTATTGGTTTCCTGAGAGCTAACAGGTGAGGATCAAAAGGCAATCAGTCGACATCCAGCAAGATGGCGGTGGAGTAAGGAGCTCCTAGAGTCAGCTCCTGCTACAGGGCAGTTAGCAAACACCCAGAGCTCCCTGCAGCTAGCTGAAGCATCTGTTTGGGGGCTCCAGGAGGCCAGAAGAGTATCCTGCAACATCCTTGGGGGAATGGAAGGAGGAGACTGCCCATCTGCAGGGAAGACTCATAAGTAGAGTGCTCCATGCTGCAGAAGCCGGTGCCCATCCTCCACTGGAGGCACAAGCCACCTCGGGAGCTGTTCCGTGGCTGGAATTGAAAGCTCCACTTCCCCAAAACAAGGAAGGAAGAGACGGTTGGGCACCAATTTCAATTATTGATGAGGAAACTCAGTGGGCTACAGTATAATCATGAGAACAGCTAAAGCTTGAGCCTGCCCAAGTCAGAAAGAGGCCAGGAGCTGCCATCTTAACTCCGCGCTTGGCACGAGGGGAAGTGGGGTAGACTGAAAATCCCAGTGCTGGTGGGGACCGGCTTCTTCCCATCCAGATCATATGGCAGGTCTAGCCTAGGTCCCAGTACCACTGAAAGCAGGGAGGAAGCTGCAGGGACCTGTGCCAGCCTCTCCAGGAAAGTACCAGCCAAGCCAAGGAGGCCAGTGATTATTCTACTCTGGCAGCATGAGCCGTCCCAGGAGCTGTTCTCTGATGGGAATTGTAAGCTCCATTTCCCAGAAACAGGGGAAGAGGAGCCGATTGGCTGCCGATTTCAGCTACTGATTGGTAGACTTGGCTGGCTAAGAAATAACCCTGGGAACAGGGGGGTGTGAACCAGCCCAAGTCAGAAATAGGCCAGTAGCCACCATTCTGACTCCGCCCCCAGCCTGAAGGGAAGCTGAACTGACTGAAACTCTCAGTGTCAGTAATGGCAGGAACCAGTTTCCTCCACGCAGATTAGCCTGCAGGCTGCCCAGGCTTCAGCCTTGCCTCTGGCGGGGAGGAGGCTGAGGAGCCCTGCACCAGCCTATATAGGTAACTGCAGGTAACTTTGGCTGCCATAGACTGAAAATCAGAAGTCTACCAGGGCAATTGTGGTCATCTTGGACCCACATTGCATAAATTGCTGCCCACACCTGCAGCTCCATCCCTGCCCCAGGCAGGGGAGAAAGGGATGTGAAACTTCATCAGTCTCTCTGGGCAACTACAGTCTAGGCCTGCACGTGGATTATTCCACATAGCTGTGACTCTGTCCCTACCCCTGGCAAAGGAGAAAGTTGGAAGAAGCTTCATTGGTCCCTGGTGCAATGAGGGCAGCTTGAGCCTCCACAGCTTACACCACCAACTACATGCTTGGCTCCTACTGCACCACCAACAAGGGAGAAATGATAGGAAGCCCTAAACTAAAGAGAAAAACTGCACCCAGAATAAAAACTCTAGGAAGCCAGATGCAAAGACACCAACCAAAAATTACAATCCACACCAAGAAACAGGAAGCTATGGCCCAGTAAAAGGAAGAAGATAAGCTTCCAGATGACATAAAGGAGTTGAGACAACTAATTACAGATGTTCAGACAAATCTCCTTAATAAATTCAATGACATGGCTAAAGAGATTAAGGATATTAAGAAGACATTGGGGGGGGGGGCAGAGGACTTGGCCCAGTGGTTAGGGCATCTGTCTATCACATGGGAGGTCCGCGGTTCATACCTGGGGCCTCCTTGACCCATGTGGAGCTGGCTCACGTGCAGTGCTTATGCACACAAGGAGTGCCCTGCCACGCAGGCGTGTCCCCTGCATAGGGGAGCCCCACTCACAAGGAGTGCACCCTGTAAGGAGAGCTGCCCAGCACGAAAGAAAGTGCAGCCTGCCCAGGAATGGCGCCGCCCACACGGAGAGCTGAAGCAGCAAGATGACTCAACAAAAAGAGACAGATTCCCATGCCGCTGACAACAACAGAAGCGGACAAAGAAACAAGACACAGCAAATAGACACAGAGAATGGACAACTGGGGTGGGGGGAGGGGGGAGAAGAGGAGAGAAATAAATAAATAAATCTTAAAAAAAATAAAGAAGACATTGGATGAGCACAAAGAAGAAGTTGAAAGCATACATAGAAAAATAGCAGATCTTATGGGAATGAAAGATGCAATCAATGAAATAAAAAAACATTGGAATCATATAATAGCAGATTTGAGGAGGCAGAAAAAAAGATTGGTGAGCTTGAAGAAATGGCCTCTGAAAGTGAACAAACAAAAGAACAGATGAAGAAAAGAATGAAAAAATTGAGCAAGATCTCAGAGAGCTAAATGGCAGCAAAATGCACACAAACATACATGTCATGGGTGTCCCAGAAGGAGCAGAGAAGGGAAAAGGGGCAGAAGGAATATTAAAAGAAATAATAGAAAATTTCCCAACCCTATTGAAGGACATGATATCCCTGTCTGAGAAGCGCAATACACTCCCATCCAAAAAAAATCCAAATAGATCAACTCCCTGACATATACTCATCAGCATGTCAAAGGCCAAAGACAAAGAGAGAATTGTGAGAGCAGCAAGAGAAAAGCAATGCATAACATATAAGGGATATCCAATAAGATTAAATGCTGATTTCTCACCAGAAACCATGGAGGCAAGAAGACAGTGGTCCGATGTATTTAAGATACTACAAGAGAAAAACTTCCAGCCAAGAATCTTATATCCAGCAAGACTGTCTTTCAAAAATGAGGGCGAGATTAGAATAGTCACAGATAAACAGAAACGGAGAGAATTTCTAAGCAAGAGACCAGAATTTCAGAAAATACTAAAGGGTGTGCTAGAGCCTGAAAAGAAAAGACAGGAGAGAGAGGCCTGGAGAGAGTCTAGAAATGAAAATTATATCAATAGAAGTAACTAAAAGTGTCAAAAGAGTGGTGAAAATAAAATACAACACATAAAACTCAAATAGTCAGGAATAAACTTAACCAATGATGTAAAGCACTTGTATTCAGAAGACTGCAACTCAATGTTAAAAAAATTTAAAAATTCCTAAATAACTGGAAAAATATTCCATGCTCATGGATTGGAAGACTAAATATCATTAAGATGTCAATTCTACTCAAATTGATATACAGATTTAATGCAATCCTGATAAAAATAACACCAGCATTAAAGAAAAAATTGAAAACATGATCATTAAATTTATTTGGAAGGGTAAGGAGTCCTGAATAGCCAGAAGCATCATAAAAAGGAAAAGTGAACCCTCATCTCCAGACTTTAAATCATAATGCCTACCTATAGTGGTAAAAACAACATGGTACTGGCCTAAAGGGAGGAGGAATTTCCTGTTGTTTGGACAAGGTTAAAAAATTGCTACATGAAAGCTTGAATGAAGATTTCAATAAATCTAATTGTGTAATCTCAATGTTTATTTGAGATGAGCTTTTTTGCTATAAATTTAATGACTCAAAGCACAGTAAGTGATGATTCAACATTCACTCATCAAATATTTGTTGACTGTGCAAAAGCACTTTGGAAATCCTGAGTTACACTACGGGTTTCTGCATTCTAGTCACTTGTGAATGGATGCCTCAAGAATTTACCAGATACCATTGGTATTCAAGGATTTCATATACTCTTTGTTTACTTTTTTATAGATTTATTTTATTTATTTATTTCCCCTCCTTGTTGTTTGCATTTGCTATCTGTTCTCTGTGTCCATTCATTGTGTACTTTCTGTATTTGCTTGTCTTTTCTTCTCATCTTCTCTTTAGGAGGCACTGGGAACTGATCCTGGGACCTCCGATGTGGGAGAGAGGCACTCAATTGCTTGAACCACCTCAACTCCATGGTTTGTTGTGTCTCTCATTTTCTCTCCTCTTTTGTCTCTTTTGTTGTGCCAGCTTGCTGCGTGTGCCAGCTTTCCTTCACCAGGAGGCCCTGGGAACCAAACCTGGGACCTCCTATATGGTAGATGGGAGCACAATCAGTTTAGCCACATCAGCTTCCCTCTTTGTTTACTTTTGTTAGTAGTTACTGAGGCACTTATTTGAACCTTAAAGGTATTGATGATGAGTGAACGGTCTTGACTCTTCAGCATCTAAATTTCAATAGACTTTTGTTTTCTGTATGGTAATATTCTGAAAGTAATTGAGCCTCTGTGTCTTTGTGGCAATTAACTTCTCAGAATCATTTGACTCTACTGAAATGTGATTAGAAAAAAGGCTGGGAATATGTATAGAACTATCTACATTTGAAGTTATGTTGGTTTAGAAGGCCTTTGTGAGAACCAAGCATCTGCTAGGTGATGCCATGGATGGTATGGTCAATGAGAAGTTAAAGTGGGCTGGAAGAAGTCGGTGGGGCAAGATGGCATCTGAGTGCACCTCATATTCTCTCCTGCAAAGAAGCAGCTGGTTGGGGTTGGAGTCCTGCAAGAGTGGGCGGTTTTGGGGGCTTGCAGGGCAGGAGGTGTCTGGACGTCGATTTGGAGAGACAGTGACAGAAGTGGTGCTTACTAGAGGTAGAATTTGGGGTTTCTGACAAGGAGGTCAGAAGTTGTGTGTGGGACCCTTCCCCCTAGGGCTGGCAGCTGCAGCATTCCCTGAAAACTATTGGTTGTGTGGCAGTGTTCCCAAGCCCCATGTTTCCTGGATGCGTGGTTCCAGGGTCTGTGTCCCCTAAGCCCCCATAACCCACACTCCACAGACCCACATACCTTGAGTCCACAATATCCCAGACTTCCCATTCCTGAATCCAGCCCTCCCTGAGGTCCATGATTGCCCTAGCCCTCCCATTTTGGATGGACTCTGTGAGTGCGAGAGATTTGGTGGGAGAGGCGGAGGGGCTAGGTGAGTGGGTTCAATTTTCTGGTACCCCCCACTTTTTTTTTTTTTTTTTGAGCTTGGAGGAGCATACTAGCTGGCTTGGAGAGAGCCTGGGAAGAAAGGAGAGGCGAATCTGCTGAAAAAGTCCAATTTACCTAAATGCCCTAGGATAGGAAACTTGGTCTGGGATAAGGAGGAGTCAGAATATCAGTTAGCCCTCCCCTAGCACACCTAAGGGAAAGGGACCATAGGGCATGCTTTCCAAGCTTCCAAAAGCATATTTGGGGTTCCTGGTGAAGTGTAGGTGCTCTCTCACTGGTAATAAAAAGTCATTGTCTTCTGTGTTGAGTTGGTTCACCAAGGACCCACTTGAATCTCCTATAGGACCCCTAATACTGCTTTCCTGCTGCCCTGGGAGAGAGGGAAGTGAGGAAGGGAGAAAGGGGGAACGTCAGATTCCTAAGCGTTTTATTTAACTGCAAAGAAGATTCCTAGCTTGAAACTTCAGATTTTTTTCTTGTTGTCATTGGTTTGTCTTCAGGTTTTTCCTTCCTCTTTACTCCTCAAAGGCCCTTTTTCATTTCTTTTCTGTTCTTTTTTTCTTTTTTTCTTTTTTTCTTTTTCTTGCTTGCTTCCCCCCCACCTATTTTTTGTCCCACCCCCTTTTTTTTCTTTTTCTTCCTTTCTCTTGTTTTTTATTTTTATTTTTTATATTAGGTGCTGCAGGGAGCACTTCACATTTGCTGTGTTTCCTCATCCTCCATTTCCTCTTTTCTGTGTATATTGATTTTGGCCACCAACACTATCCCCTTTCCTCTACATCTTTCTATCTCCATCATTTATTGTTTTTCTTACATTCCACCTCTCTTTGCTTGGCCCCCATTTTTTTCTGACTTTTTATTTCTAATACCTTTGTTTTGTTTTCTGTCCTTTATTCACTCTTTATATTATTGTCTGTCTTTTCTCTTTCACTCTTTCCTGAAGACACTGGCCTGTTAATTCATACTGTATTCCCCCTCATATTCAGTTGACTGTCTCATTACAGTTACTCTACTTTATTTACTGTTATAACTCTACACAGCTTGCATGAGTCTAATATCCATTCTCCTAGATCTCACATGGTTCCTCTGTTAACATTTACTATCAATACTACTATTATACATTTTCCTTTCTTACTCATTTTGCTTTCCCTGGCCCTAATATTTTTCTTCAAGTGAACTTAGCCAGCAACAAGAAAATAGAATAAGAAGAACAAAGTGACAAAGAGAAGACATAACACCTATGCAAAAACAACAACTAATTAAACCCTAAGACTAGACAAAGAAGTTAAGGAACTGATTAAACCCATCAAGATAAAATGATGACCAGACAACAAAAAAAAAAACACTATGAACTGGGAAGTGGACTTGGCCCAGTGCATAGGGCATCTGCCTACCACATGGGAGGTCTGCGGTTCAAACCCCAGGCCTCCTTGACCAGTGTGGAGCTGGCCCATGCACAGCCCTGATGTGTGCAAGGAGTGTCATGCCACGCAGGGGTGTCCCCGCATAGGGGTGCCCCACATGCAAGGAGTGTGCCCTGTAAGGGGAGCTGACCAGCTGGAAAGAAAGTGCATCCTGCCCAGGAATGGCGCCGCCCACACAGAGAGCTGACACACAAGATGATGCAACAAAAAGAGACACAGATTCCTGTACCACTGACAACAACAGAAGCAGACAAAGAAGAACATGCACACAGCAAATGGACACAGAGAGCAGGCAATGGGGGGTTTGGGGGGGTGAAGGGGAGAGAAATAAATTAAAAAAATAAATCTTTAAAAAAAAACAAAAACTACAAACCAAACCAATAATCAGGAAAACATGCCCCAATCCAATGAGCAAACTAAAAACCAGGAAGAGGAGCAGAACATCGAACAAGCAATTAAAGCTCTCAAAATATATATTAGTGACCAATTTGATGAAGTGAAGGAAGAGATTAAGAATATGAAAAAAATACTTGGAGAGAATACAGAAGAAATTGCAAAGATACACAAAAAGATAACAGATATGATGGTGATGAACAACGCAATTCAAGAAATCAAAAATGCACTCTCAGCAAATAACAACAAATTAGAAGAGGCAGAGGAGAGAATTAGTGATATGGAAGACAGTACATCTGAAATCAAACAGATAGTAGAACTGATCAATAAAAAGATAGAAAAAATCAAGCTGGGACTTAGGGACCTGAAAAACAATGCAAAACACACAAATATATGCACTATAGGCATCCCAGAAGGAGAGGAGAAGGGAAAGGAGACAGAAGGGATGTTGGAGGAAATAATGGCTGAAAACATCCCAAACCTATTGAGGGAGATGGATGTGCATGTCCAGGAAGCACAACACACCCCAAACAGCATAAATCCCAAAAGGCCTACCCTAAGATATATACTTGTCAAATTATCCAATACTCAAGACAAAGAGAAAATTCTAAAAGCTGCAAGAGAAAAGAGAGCCATCACATACAAAGGAGGCTCCATAAGATTAAGTGCTGATTTCTCATCTGAAACCATGGAGGCGAGAAGGCAGTGGTATGATATAGTCAAGGTACTAAAAGAAAAAATTTCCAACCAAGGAATACTCTATCGAGCAAATAGCATTCAAAAATGATGGTGAGTTCAAAATATTCACATATAAACAGAAACTAAGAGAGTATGCCAAAAAGAATCCTGCCCTTCAAGAAATACTAAAGGGAGTTCTGTAGGAAGAAAGAAAAAAAAACAGGAGAGGCAGAGTTGGAGGAGAGTGTAAGAGCAACTAAAAAGGCAAAAAGAGAAAAAAAATCAAACAAAATATGACAAACAGAAATCCAAAGAAAATATGGCTAATAGAAATAATTCCTTGAAAGTAATAACACTGAATTTCAATGGATTAAACTCATCTGTCAAGAGACTCAGACTGGAAGACTGGATAAGGAAATATGACCCATCTATATGCTTTCTGCAAGAAACACATCTTAGACCCAGGAATTCAAGGAGGTTGAAAGTGAATAGCTGGAAAACAATCATACAAGCAAACAATAACCAGAAAAGGGCAAGAGTAGCTACATTAGTATCAGACAAAATAGACTTTAAATGCAAAACAATTGTGAGAGACAAAAAGGGACACTACATATTAGTGAAAGGGATAATCTTTCAAGAAGAATGAACAATCATAAACATTAATGCTCCTAACAAGGGCACCTCCAAATATGTGAGGCAAACACTGGAAAAACTAAGTGAAAGAATAGATGCCTCTACAATTATAATGGGGGACTTTAATACACCACTATCAACTTTGGACAGAACATCTCAAAAGAGAATCAATAAAGAAACAAAAAATTTGAACAGTATATTAGAGAAGCAGGACCTAATAGACATATACAGAACATTACACTCAAATACAGCAGGATATACATTATTCTCAAGTGCACATGTATAATTCTCCACGATAGACTATATGCTAGGCCACAAAGAAAGTCTCAATGAATTCAGAAAGATCAACACCATACAAAATAATTTCTCTGACCACAGTGGAGTGAAGCTGGAAATCTGCAAGGGCCAGAGGCCCAGATTTCACAACAAGATATGGAAATTAAACAACACACTCTTAGAAAAACAGTGGGTCAAGGAGGAAATCTCAAAAGAAATCAATAACTACCTTGAAACTAATGAAAATGATAACACAATATATCAAAACTTATGGGATGCATCAAAAGCAGTACTGAGAGGGAAATTTATAGCCATAAATTCATACATCAAAAAAAAAGAAAGAGCTAAAATTGAAGAACTAACTGCACACTTGGAGGAATTAGTAAAAAAAACCAACCAAGTAACTCCAAAGGAAGAAGAAAGAAAGAAATAACAAAGATAAGAGAAGAACTAAATGAAATAGAAAATAAGAAAGCACTTGAAAAAATAAACAAAACCAAGAGCTAGTTCTTTGAGAAGATCAATAAAATTGACAAACTTTAGCTAGACTAAGAAAGAAAAAAAGAGAGAAGATGAAAGTACATAAAATAAGAAAGGAGAAAGGAGATATCACCACTGACCCCACAGAAATGAAGACTATCATAAGAGGACACTTAGTTTTTTTTTGTTTGTTTTTTTTATTGATTTTGTAATAATATTACATTAAAAATATATATATGAGGTCCCATTCAACCCCACCCTCCCACCCCACCTCTCCCCCCCCCCCCAGCAACACTCGTTCCCATCATCATGACACATCCATTGCATTTGGTAAGTACATCTTTGGGCACCTCTGCACCTCATGGTCAATGGTCCACATCATGGCCCATACTCTCCCCCATTCCATCCAGTGGGCCCTGTGAGGATTTACAATGTCCGGTGATTGCCCCTGAAGCACCATCCAGGGCATCTCCCTGTCCCAAGGACACTTTGAAAAACTATATTCCAACAAGAAGGACAATTTAGAGGAAATGGACAAATTCCTAGAAACACATAAGCAGCCTACATTGACAAAAGAAGAAATTGACGATCTCAACAAACCAAACACAAGTAAAGAGATACAATCAGTCATTAAAAACCTCCCAATGAAAAGAGCCCTGGGCCAGATGGCTTCACAGGTGAATTCTACAAAACATTCCGGAAAGAACTAACACCAGTCTTGCTGAAACTCTTCCAAAAAATCAAAACGGAAGGAACATTGCCTAACTCATCGTATGATGCCAACATTACCCTAGTACCAAAGTCAAACAAAGATGCCACAAAAAAGGAAAATAATAGACCAATCTCTCTAATGAACCTAGATGCTAAAATCCTCAACAAAATACTTGCTAATCATATTCAATGACACATTAAACGAGTTATACATGGCCAGATGGGATTCATTCCTGGTATGCAAGGATGGTTCAACATAAGAAAATCAATCAATGTAATACACAATATAAATAGATTGAAGGAAAAAAATCACATGATCATATCTATAGATGCAGAAAAAGCATCTGACAAAATACAGCACCCTTTCTTGATAAAAACACTGCAAAAGATCGGAATAGAAGGAAATTTTCTGAACATGATAAAGAGTATATATGAAAAACCCACAACAAACATCATTTACAATGGTGAAATCCTAAATCTTTCCCTCTAAGATCAGGAACAAGACAAGGATGCCCACTATCACCCCTTCTATTTAACATTGTCTTAGAAGTACTTGCTTGAGCACTGAGGCAAGAACAAGATATAAAAGGCATCCAAATTGGAAAGGAAGAAGTCAAATTTCATTATTTGCAGATGACATGATCCTATACATAGAACACCCTGAGAAGTCTACAAGAAAGCTTCTAGAACTCATAAATGAGTTCAGTAAAGTCGCAGGTTATAAGATCAATGCGCAAAAATCAGTAGCATTTCTGTACACCAATAATTAGCAATCTGAGGAGGAAATTAAGAAACAAAAGCATTTACAATAGTAAATTTAAAAAATCACATACCTAGGAATAAATTTAACCAAAGATTTAAAAGACTTATACACAGAAAACTACACAAAACTGCTCAAGGAAATCAAAGAAGACTTAAATAAATGTAAGAATATTCCCTGTTCATAGACTAAATATTATTAAGATGTCTAGCCTACCAAAACTGATCTACAGATTCAATGCAATCCCAATAAAAATCAACACATCATTCTTTAATGAACTGGAGAAACTATGAAGTTTATTTGGAAAGGAAAGAGATCCCAAATAGCCAAAGACATATTGAAAAAGAGAAATGAAATTGGAGGAATCACACTACCTGATTTCAAAACATACTACAAAGCTACAGTAGTGAGAACAGCATGGTCTTGGCACAAGGATAGACACACAGACCAATGGAACTGAATTGAGAATCCTGATATAGATCCTCTTCTATACAGTCATATAATATTTGATAAGGCCACCAAGCCTACTCAACTGGGAGAGTTGAGAGCCTCTTCAACAGATGGTGCCTGGAGAACTGGATATCCATATATAAAAGAATGAAAGAGGATTACCAACTCACACCTTATACAAAAATCAACTCAAGATGGATCAAAGACCTAAATATAAGAGTCAAGACCATAAAGACTTTGGAAAGCAATGTAAGGAACAATCTATGGGACCATGTAATAGGAAATAGCTTCATGAACTTCACACCCAAAGCATGAGCAGCAAAAGAACAAATAGATAAATGGGACTTCCTAAAAAATAAAGCCTTCTGCACCTCAAAGGAGTCTGTCAAGAAAGTGAAAAGAGAGCCTACACAATGGGAGAAAATATTTGGTAACCATATATCTGATAGGAGACTTATATCCAGCATATACAAAGAACTCCTATATCTCGAAAATAAAAAGACAAACAACTCATTTTAAAAATGGGAAAAATTTGAACAGACACTTCTCCAAAGAAGAAACACAAATGGCTAAAAAGCACATGAAAAAAATGCTCAAAATCTCTAGCTATCAGGGAAATGTAAATCAAAACTACAATGAGATACCACTTTACTCCCATATGACTGGAAGCTATCAAAAAAACAGAAGACTACAAGTGCTGAAAACGATGTGGAGGAATGGAAACACTTATCCACCGCTGGTGGGAATGCAGAGAGATCCAGCCATTCTGGAGGACAGTTTGGTGGTTTCTCAAAAAACTAGCTATAGATTTGCCATATGACCCAGCAATTCCACTGCTGGGCATATACCCAGTAGAACTGAAAACAAAGACTCAAACAAATATATGTACACCAATGTTCATAGCAGCACTATTCACTATTGCCAAAAGTTGCAATCAACCCAAATGCCCAACAACAGATGAATAGGTAAATAAAATGTGGTATATGCATACAATGGAATACTACTCAGCCATAAGAATGAATAAAGTACAAACATATGTAATAGTATAGATGAATCTTGAGAACCTTATGTTGAGTGAAGCAACCCAAGCATTGAAGGACAAATACTACATGACCTCACTGATATGAAATAAGTAAGCCAGGTTGTCTCAGAGAGCTAGAGACTGGTTGATAGGCTTAAAGGAATTTGGGGGGGTAGAGGAAGGTTTCAAGCTGGCACCTACATGGGTGAAATCTATGATAAGCTGGAGGTAAGTATTTTTATAGGGAAGGGATAAAATGGGGGCATAGGGATACCTTTGGGTGGGGCTTTGCAGGCTTGAGGGGGGTAGGGATGGGAGGATGGGTAATATGGCTCAAGAAATAGGGGGAGGGTGGGGGGAATATTTGAACATAGGAGATTGTAAGATATGTGATTGAAAGTATAATGTTGAGAAAACTTTTTCGAAAATATAATAAGGAGGGCTACCCATTTAAGATACTTAAAGAGGATAATTCGATACAGGGCAGACTTCTAGGGAGTGTGTGAGTGCTCATTTTGTCATAGTGGGTTATATCACTGGATGGAGACCCATACAATGAGAGTGAAGGCATATCCATATTCTGGGGAGGACTGATGTTCTCAAATAGAGGGAATTATATCTCTTGAGAGAATTGGTGGCTCCCAATGGGTTAGGGCAGTCGAGCATGTCAAGTCCTCAACATAGTTGTAAGTATCTCTGAATATGGTCCTTCAAGTAATGAAGATTGATTGTCACGCTGGGCCCTGAGTGGAAGGGGAAAGAGGTGTTGAATAGATGGAATCAATGTAACTGTGGGGCAATGGAAGTGTTCCACAAGATAATGCAAAGATAGATATAGGACACATTAAAGTATACCAAAAGCCTATAGGCTAAAATGTAAACCATAATGTAAACCCAAGTGTAACCATGTTTGAAAGCTATTGTCTCAATATCTGTACATCAGTTGCAGCAAATACAAGATGAACATATAAAAAGATCATTGCTGTGGAAGGGACAAAGTGTTCAATCCTGGATATGTGGGAGTACCGTATATAGTATATATGAATTACTGTGATCTAAAACTTTTGTGAAGACAAACTTAATAATTAGAAAGAAAAGAAAAGAAAGGATGTAGACACTGAGGACGAAATGGAAGAAATTGCCTTGCCACTGTACATACAGGACAATACCTATAGCAGTGATAAAAGGCAAATCATACTAATGACTATGCTTGTGAGCTGATAAACCCAAAATAATAACAAGGCCTAGAGCAACTTTGTGCCTGGGAATTCCCTTCTGTCAGCCTTCATGTTACTCAAATGTGGCCAGTCTCGAAGCCAAACTCAGCATGTAAATGCAATGCCTTCCCCCCAGCGTGGGACATGACACCCGGGGATGAGCCTCCCTGGCAACGAGGGACCACTATCAACTACCAACTGATGATGCAACTGGAAAATGACCTTATATGGAAGGTTCAATGCGGATCAGCAGAATATCCATGTCTACATAAAATACCATGACTTTAAAATGCTGTTTGACCTAAAGTAAGGGGGAAATGGAAAGGAGAAATGAGTTTATATGGCTACGAGTTTCTAAAAAAGAGTCTGGAGGCTGGCAGAAGGTTTGCCCTCATGCACAACTGAGCAGAGTCAGAGAGACAGATAAAGCAGATACAACCCCCAGATATTGGTTCCTTTGAGGGCTAAAGAGACCCATGGGAGTTATGGTCATGGCCGATGGGGTTAACTACCAGGGCAGATGGCCCCTCTTTGGAAATGGTGTTTATGTGTGATGAATCTGGACTCAGATGGGATCTCCCTTCATAAGACTTTCATGCTAATGTGCTGGAGGTGCAGTTAATGTTGGGGTTTAAGATATATTTAGGGGATTTGAATCTCTGGACTGACAATGTGATAGCCAGATCCTGAGCCTCAACAGTCTCCAGCACCTACAATCTGATTTATTGGACTTACCACACTCAGCTAAGATGGAGGTGAAGAAGGACAACCACCACACCATGGAGCCTAGAGTGATTACAACTGAAAATGGGAGGATTGCATCCAGCATCCAGGTGGAATCTGAGCCTCCTCTTGACATAAAGGTGCAATGGACACAACCAATCCAGTGTCCACATAGAAGAGGTGGCATTGGATTGGGAAAAGTGGACATAATGGACAAAGGGTATGGGGAAAGGCAGGAAGAGATGAGAGGTGGAGGCGTCTTAGGGACATGGAGCTGCCCTGGATGGTGCTTCAGAGGTAATCACCGGACATTGTAAATCCTCACAGGGCCTACATGATGGAATAGAGGAGAGTATGGGCCATGATGTGAACCAATGTATATGAGGTGCAGAGGTGCCCAAAGATGTACTTACCAAATCCAATGGATGTGTCATGATGATGGGAACGACTGTTGTTGGGGGGGGGGGAGAGGGGGGGGTGGGGGGGTGGGGTTGAATGGGACCTCACATATATATTTTTAATGTAATATTATTACAAATTCAATAAAAAATAAAAAAATTAAAAAAAAAAAAAAAAAGGCAAATCATCAAAAACAAAGCTTTTTCATTTTTTAATTATTTGATACTCCAATTTATTTTTACTTTAATTTTTCTAAATTAGCATGTATTCTATATCTAACCTTTAAACCCATCACTATATTCCATTTTACTGTTAATGGAAACTGGCAATATATTAGGTTTCATTTTCGCAGAAGTTTTGGATCACAGAGAGGTGCAACTGTGGCAGGGGAGGAGTACTGGTCTGGGATGTTATTGATAGGGGCCACATGATTGGAAGGGAGTTCTCCAGGGCATGTATACAGGGTACATAAAAATGTTTAGATATTTTCATAGTGATTACAGTTAAAAATGGCAACTGAGGGAGTGCTGAGTTCTTAGCCAGGGAGGGGGGCTTCCATCACATTCCCCAATGGAACAGCAACAATCCCCCAAATGCAATGGCTAAGACCAATAAAGAAGGATCGTCCTACAATAAGCCCTTGACAGTAATGACTATGCTTGTGAGCCTGTGTGCCTGAAATAAGAACTAGGCCTAGAGCTGCAGGCTGCCTAAGGATTACCTCCTGAGAGCCTCCATGTTGCTCAAATGTGGCCAGTCTCAAAGACAAACTCAGCATGTAAATGCATTACATTCCCCCCAGAGTGGGACATGATTCCCAGGGATGAGCCTCCCTAGCACCGAGGGTTTACTACCAAGTACCAGCTGATGATGTAACTAGAAAACGACCTTGAATAAAAGGGTCAACTCAGACTAGCAGAATATCTCAGCCTACATGTAATATCAGGTGTCAAAAATGCTTTTTGACCTTGAATAAAAGGGGGAAATGGAAAGGACAAATGAGTTTATATGGCTATGAGTCTCCAAAAAAGAGTCAGGAAGTCATCAGAGGGGTTGCCCTTATGCACACCTCAGCAGGGCCCCAGAGACAGCCAAAGTAGATACAAGCCCAAGTATTGGTTCTTCTGAGCGCCACAGAGGCCCACAGGTTCTATGGTCATGGCAGATGGAGTTCAGTGCCCTGTCACTTGGCCCTACTTTGGAGTTTGTGTTCCTGAGTGTGATGGAGTTGAACTCAGATGTGATCTTTGTTCATAAGCCTCTCCTGTTACTTTTACTGGACCTGTGGTTGGCTGTGGGGTTTGGTGTATGCTCAGGAGACCTGAATCTCTGGACTGGCCATGTTATAGTCAGGACCTGAGCCTCAACAGACCTGCAACTCCTACCTGCTGGTTTAATGAATTTACTCCAACCAGCTAACAGGGAGGTGAAGAAGGTCAACCATCACACCAGGGAGTCAAGAGTGCCTACAACTGCAAGCAGGAGAATTGCATCCAGCATCCATGTCGAATCTAAGCTCCCTCTCGATATAGAGGTAGAGTGGACATAACCATCCCAGGGTCCACAGGATGGAGAAATAGAGTATGGATTAGAGTGGACTTACTGATATTCTATTCATGAACTATTGTGATTAGTAATGGAAGAAAATGTAACATTAATGTGGAGAAAGTGGCCATGGTAGCTGCTGAGGGTAGGGAGAGGGAAGAAGAGATATGATATGGGGGCATTTTCAGGACTTGGAGTTGCCCTGGCTGGTACTGCAGGGACAATTGCTGGACATTGTAGGTCCTGCCATGGCCCACTGAGTGGACTGGGTGAGAGTGTAAACTACAGTGTAAAAAACTATCCATGTGGAGCATTGCTGTATTCACCAAATGCAATGAATGTGCCACAATGATGAAAGAGGTTGTTGATGTGAGAGGAGTGGGGTGAGGGGGGTGGGGGCTATATGGGAACCTCATATTTTTTTAATTAACATTAAAAATAAAATAAAATACATTGGGCTGGAAGAGTCAGGAAACCTATTATGGAGGAGTTGACACTTAAGGCAGATTGTGAAGAATAGAAGCAGGAAGAACAATATGATCAAAAACACGGAAGTAGGCATGTGCAATGCAGTAAGGCGGGATCAGATGAGTCATGTAGGAGGGCAGTGAAAGAGCCAGATATAAAGGAAAATTGGAGCCAAATTTTGAGGGCTTCAAAGACCAGGCTAAAAGCTATATACTTGATTCTAGTACCTAGAACCTACAGGTGAGTTACTCTCAAGAAGAATACAATCTGACTTCTTGGGAGTTATCAAAGCCACCAGCTTCTGGAGAGACCGATTTACACCACCTCACCTGGGGTGCCCTGCTCATCCTTTCCTGATTTTTAAGGATAATTTCTATAGTAAAATAGTAAATAACAAACCCTTGTCCTGTTTCTCTGAGTGGATTGGAACAAGAGAAAAATAAAAGAGTAAAATTATCTATAGTTATCTATGGACATCATTGAAAGTTTTTAAAACACAAAAGTAATACGAATAGTCTTTGAGGAAGATAACTGTGACAGTGATTGTCATGAGTAAGAAGGGGAATCTAGAGGCAGGAAAATGATGTCTCAGGTAATGTTGGTTGTCAATGCAATATCCATTCCCTGCTTCTTCATTGCTGAGAGTTTTGTTTGGTTCCTACTCATGTTTCATAAGACTCAGGGGAGTATGATCCCATTTCCAGTAACAGGGGCAAATCCTTCTTGGCCTAAACCAATCATGACAGCCCTGTTTTCCCTAAGAGGAATTGTCTTAGGGGTGTTCCTGTGACACAATTGGGTCATTGCAATGTGAACAGAGATTTTCTGAGAAAGATTTCTTCATTTCTTGTTATAGATTGACTTCCCTGAGGAGCAGACTTTGAGATGGCGATGAGTGTGCAGGAGGTTCACAAAGGACTGTGTTTGGGATCAACACCTATGGAAGGAAAGAAGATGGCAGAGGGAGAAGTTTAACTGTAATGTAGTTTCAAAGAAGGCTTCGGCCAATCCAACAAGGAACTCTGATGCTGTGATGGACCTGGAGAAGTGTCCTGAATTGTAGTGAAGAAGTTGGGCCTTTTCTACATTTGTGACAAACAACTACTAGATATGGACTACTCCCAAGTCCTCCAATCTAAAGAGGAATATGAGATATAGACAACACACAGTCCATCTTTTGCCACTAATGTTGTTTTGTATGAATGTGATGCCTGGAATTTGCCAGTCATTTTAGTCTGATTAAGGCTGAAGCCAAAACAGAGAGAAAAGGATAATGAAGAGAACTGAAGAGAAATAGAGCCAGAGCCCAGATCCATGGTGCCTGGAACCACCTAGAGTTTGGACTTGATATAGAAGGTAGTAATGTCCTTATTATTTGCATCACTTGAATTAGGGTTTTCTCTTATTTTTATCCCTAGTATCCTAGCCAAGGAGGGATACTTCAGGTAATGGATGTTATGGCTTAGATAACATAAAGAATGAGAAACAAGGCACAGGTATAAGAAACACTATGAAGAAAAAATTGATAGAGCCTAGGGACTGACAGCATCTAGGGTATGATGGTGACTTTAAAAAAAATAATAATGACAACCTTGTTTTTGGAATGGCCAAATAAATTAGATGATGGGGAAAATATTCTGGCAACTATTTTAAGTACTTGATTTGGGAGATATGTGCTGTTTTGTCATAACCCAGCACCCATTCCAAATGATACTCCAGTTTCTTTCTGGGGAACAACCTCTCTCTATTGTAAAAAAAGCTCGTACAATGGGAAGTCCAGGTGGCTCTCCTCCAAGTATAAAAGTCCAAGGAGTTTCAGGAAGTAGCATCTACCTTATTTTTCCTCATTCAATTCTAGGACAAGTTACAGAAGAAATGACAAAATGGCTAGAGTTGTTTTTAACCAATTGGAATTTCCCTGACTGATTCTATACTGCCTATTTCTCAGCCCCCTTCAAATTTGCCCTCCTTTGCTTGTTTCCAAATCTTGTTCTTTTGCCTTCTTGTTGACAATGTTACTCCTGAAACCTTACGTGTTTTTAAACAACACCCAATCTCTCTTTATTAAAAGAACTCCTGAATTTTAGCTAGGCATTTGGATTCCCAACCCGAGATGATGTTTCAGTCTCCATTGCAATTTATTATCGTCATGGGACTAAGTCTTGGCCAATTGATGTAAGCATAAATAATGTGTACTACTTAAAATTTTCCTCCTATAATGGAAGTTGCATTCCATTGCTAACCTAATCCTTTCCCTTTAATTTTGGCTAGGAGATAATGAGAACTGGGCAGCCATCTTGAACAATGAAATGAGAGCCCCAAGGTGAAGCCCTCTTCACCAGCCTTGAACCGATCACTTCTGTACTTTGACATGAGGTAGAAGCATACATCTTGAATAAGTCACTGAATTGTGGATGTCTGTTAGATCATCTTGATGTATATCCTTAGTGATATAATTTCCAATAAAATCCTTTTGGTTTAATTTTATAACCAGATAAACTTATCTGATATTCTTGATAAATTAGTGATAATAATACAAAGATATTGGTAAGATTCAAAGTTTTATGGGTTTTTGTAACCTACATACTGGTGGACGTGCAGTATTTAAACAATGCTGTAGCCAAGAGAAGCTGCTGCAGGCACTGGAATATTTATAGTGTAAGACAGGAAGAATAGTGGTATTTGTATTTCCATTAGGCTGAGAAATAATTTTCATCTTGGATCCATTCTGGAAATTATTTTTCCTGCCAAATCCTGACTTGGATAAAATCCTCTCCCTCACTAATGTGCAGCAGAAACCATAGGAGGAGAAAACTGAATTTCCACTGAACAGAGAACAGAGCCACAGCATAGAAAATGAGATTTTATTTCCAGAGTTGTATGATAAAAAGCAATGGGGGTAAGTGGACCTAGCTCAATGGATAGGGCATCCGTCTACCACATGGGAAGTCTGCGGTTCAAATCCCGGGCCTCCCTGACCCGTGTGGAGCTGGCCCACATGCAGTGCTGATGCGCACAAGGAGTGCTGTGCCTCGCAGGGTTGTCCCCGTGTAGGGAAGCCCCACGTGCAGGGAGTGCACCTTGTAGGGAGAGCCGCCCAGCGTGAAAGAAAGTGCAGCCTGCCCAGGAATGGTGCCATACACACGGAGAACTGACGCAGCAAGATGACGCAACAAAGAGACACAGATTCCTGTGCTGCTGACAACAGCAGAAGCGGACAAAGAAGAACACGCAGCAAATGAGCACAGAGAACAGGCAACTGGGGGGGGGGCGGGTAGGGGAGAGAAATAAATAAATAAACAAATAAATTAAATAAATCTTAAAAAAAAGCAATGGGATTTATGCAGAGGGTTGGAGGGAATGAACCATCCTAGAAAAATACTTGCTACATTGCACAACTTGAAGTAAACTTTGAACAATTACTCATAGAGAGATACTTTTCTATAAGTTGTCAGAAAGACCTTATGGTGCAGATATTTACTGACCACCAAAATATCTATGTGCTCCCCTATGTTTCCTGCCCTTGTTGTAATTGGGCAGAATTATGTAGCTGGTTCTGGATGTGAAATATGTGAAACTTCATTTCTAGGCTGAAGTATTTAAGAGTCAAAGTGTATAGTTTAAAACCTTCCCATGTGGAGAGCTCCAGGCTCAGTTAAATTCATTGGTGAATTCTACATTTAAGGAAGAAATAATACCAGTTCTACACAAACTCTTAGAGAAAATTGAAGAAGAGGGATTATGTCCCAACTCATTGTATTAGGCCTGCATTACCCTAATATCAAAACCAGGCAAAGACCTTACAAAAAAAAAAAAAAACTACGGACCAATTTCCCTCATGAACCTAAATGTAAAAACTAAATTTTAGCAAATTGAATCAAACAACATATAAAAATTATAGCACATCACAACCAAATCTAGTTTATCTGATGATACAAACTAGGTTTAACATTCAAAAATTAATCTATATAATTCACCACATTTACAGACCAAAAAAGAAAAGCTATATGATCATCTCAGTAAATGCAGAAAAAACATTTGACAAAATCCAACATTAATTCTGATAAAAACTTCAGCAAACTAGGAATAGACCTATGAAGGACATTTAAAAAAGAATTACAACTAATATCATACTTAATGGTGAAAGAATGAATGCTTTTCCCCTAAATCAGATTGTCCACTCTTGTCCTTTCTATTCAATAGTATACTAGAATTTATAGCCAGTGATAAGGCAAGAAAATTATATAAAAGAAATTTAGATCAGAAAGAAAAACAGTAGAACTGATTTTTTTCAGAGAGGACATGATTGTCTATATAGAAAATCCAATGAAATCTACAAAAAACTATTAGATAAAAGGGTCAACTTGGACCAGCGGAATATCTCAGTCTACATATAATACCAGGAGTTAAAAGTGCTTTCTGACCTGAACAAAAGGGGGAAATGGAAAGGACAAATGAGTTTATATGGCTATGAGTCTCCAAAAAGAGCCGGGAGGTTATCAGAGGGGTTGCCCTTATGCACACCTCAGCAGGGCCCCAGAGACAGATAAAGTAGACACAACTCCAGGTATTGGTTCTTCTGAGGGCTACAGAGACCCACAGGTTCTATGGTCATGGCAGATGGAGTTGAGTGCCATGTCAGTTGGCCCTACTTTGGAGTTTGTGTTTCTGTGTGATGAAGCTGGACTCAGATGTGATCTTTGTCCACAAGCCTCTCCTATTACTTTTACCGGATCTGTAGTTGGTGCTAGGGTTTAGTGTACACCCAGGGGACCTGAATCTCTGGACTGACCATGGGATAGCCAGGTCCTGAGCCTCAACAGACTTGCAACTCCTACACTCTGGTTTATTGGACTTACCCCACTCAGCTAACATGGAGATGAAGAAAGTCAACCACCACGCCATGGAGCCAAGAGTGCCTACAATTGAAAGCAGAAGAATTGCACCCAGAATTCATGTGGAATCTAAGCCCCCTCTTGATATAGATGTGGAGTGAACACAGCCATTCCAAGGTCCACAGGATCGAGGAATAGAGTATGGATTAGAGTGGACTTACTGATATTCTATTCATGAACTATTATGATTAGTAATCGAAGAAAATGTGGCATTGGTGTGGAGAAACTGGCCATGGTAGCTGCTGGGGGTAGGGAGTGGGAGGAAGAGATGTGATGTGGGCGCGTTTTCGGGACTTGGAATTGTCCTGTGTGGTGCTGCGGGGACAGTTAGCAGACATTGTATGTCCTCCCATGGCCCACTGGGTGGACTGTGGGAGAGTGTGGGCTATGGTGTGGACCATTGACCATGAGGTGCAGCGGTGCTCAGAGATGTATTCACCAAGTGCAATGAATGTCTCATGATGATGGAGGAGGTTGTTGTTATGGGGGGAGGAGTGGGGTGAGGGGGGTGAGGGGTATATGGGGACCTCATATATTTTGAATGTAACATTAAAAAATAAAGACAAAAAAACTATTAGAACTAACAAGTGAGTTGTTTCTATACTATGCAAACAGTTTGAAATTGAAATTTTAAAAATACCATTTAAAATAGCATTAAAACAAGAAAGATTTAAAGGTAAATCTAACAAAAGCTGTGCAAGACCTGTATGCTAAAAAATAAAGTATTCGTATTTCTTAACTTTATATTTTTAACATACAGATATGGCACAGCTTTCAAACAGACTGAATTTGTTAAATTTCACAGTAATAAATTGCAAATTAAAAAAACAATAAAGTATTTTTGAGATAAATTAAAGAAGACCTTACCAAATGGAGATAAACCATGTTCATGGGTCAGAAGATTCAATATTGTTAATATATCAATTCTCCCCAAACTGATCTATACATTCAATGCAATCCCAAACAAATCCCAGCTACTGTTTTGTAGTAATTAACTGATTCTAAAATGCATATGGAAATGGCAAAAGACATAGAAGAGCAAAAACAGCTTTGAAAAAGAACATATTTGGAGAACTAGCCCTCAGACTTCAATACTTATTAAAAGCTACACTAATCAAGATAGTGTGGTGTTGGCATAAAGTTAGACAAACAGATTGATGAAACAGAATAAAAAGTCCAGAAATAGATTCACATTTATAAGGTCAATTTATTTCTGATGAAGGGACAAAAGCAATACAGTAGAGAAATGATAGACTTTTTGACAAATGATACTTTAACAATTGGACATCGATATGAAGAAAAAAACACAAAACATTGATCCATACCTTGCATGATAGACAAAAATTAACTCTCAAAGGATCGTAGTCCTAAATGCAAATCCTAAAACTATAAAACATTTAGAAGAAAACATAGAGTAAAGCTTTGATGCCTTGGGTTAAGCAAGGATTTATTAACTATTACACCAAAACACAATCCATAAAAGAAAAATATTGTAAAATGAACTTCACCAAAAGTTTTTAAGCTTCTGCTCTTCAAAATCACTGTTAAGAGAATTAAAAGAGGGGGTGGACTTAGCCCAGTGGTTAGGACGTCCGCCTACCACATGGGAAGTCCGCGGTTCAAACCCAGGGCCTCCTTGACCCGTGTGGAGCTGGCCCATGTGCAGTGCTGATGCGCGCAAGGAGTGCCGTGCCATGCAGGGGTGTCCCCGCGTAGGGGAGCCCCACGCGCAAGGAGTGCGCCCCAGAAGAAGAGCCACCCAGCGTGAAAGAAAGTGCAGCCTGCCCAGGAGTGGCGCCACCCACACAGAGAGCTGACACAACAAGATGACACAACAAAAAGAAACACAGATTCCTGTGCTGCTGATAAGGATAGAAGCGGTCACAGAAGAACACACAGCTAATGGACACAGAGAACAGACAACTGGCGGGTGGGGGAGAAATAAATAAAAAAATTTTTAAAAAAAGAGAATTAAAAGACAAGCCACAGACTGAGAGAAAATATTTACAAATCACATATCTGACAAAGGAGATGTAGCCAGTGTGTGTGTGTGTATATATATATATATATATATATATATATATATATATATACTCTCAGTAATAAGAAAGCAAGCAACCTGTATTAGTTTCCTAGGGCTTCGGTAACCAAGTACGATAAGCTAGGTGGCTTAAGACATCTCCTCCTCCTCTCAGCCACTGGTAACCACTAATTAGTGGCAACCACTAATAGAAACTTATTCTATCACAGTTCTGGAGGCCAAGGGTCTGAAATCAAGGTGTTAGGAGGGTCATGTTTTCTCTGAAGACTCTGGAGAAGAATCCTCCCTTGCCTTTTCCTAGGTTCTCGTCGTTCCTGGCAATCCTTGGCATTACTTGGCTTATAGCTATATCACTCCATTTTCTTTCTCCATCTTCACACGGCTGTCTTCCCTCTGTGTGTCTGTGTCTCTGTATATCCTTTCCTCTTCTTATAAGGACATCAGTCATATTAGATTTAGTGCCCACTCTAATCCAGTATGACCTCATCTTAATTTTATTACATATGCAAAGACTATTTCCAAATAAGGTCACATTTATGGGCATAGGGGCTTAGGACTTGAACACGACACAATCAGCTCAATGAATAAGAGAATCCAAGAAAAATCTGGAAAAGATTTGACCAGATCCTTCACCAAAATATACAGATGGCAAATAAGCACATGAAAAGGTGTTCAATATCATTATGGATTTGCAAATTAAAACCGTAATGAGAAATCACTACATACCTATTAGAATGGTTAAAATGTAAGTGACTGGCCAATCCCAGTGCTGACAATGAGGTGGGAGAAACTTGAACTCTCATACACTACTGGTGGCACAAACACTTTGGAAAACAGTTGGGCAGTTTCCCCAAAATTAAGCACACACCTACCATATGACCCAGGCATTCCACTCCAAAAGAAATGCATTTATCTAAAAGAAATGTAAGCATATGTGCATACAAGTAATTTATAGCAGCTTTGTTTTAATAATCAAAACCAGAAACAACATTGTATGCTATATGTCCATACAATGGAATGCTATTAGCAATAAAGAACTAATGATATATTCATCAACATGGATAAATCTCAAAATAATTAGGCTGAGTGAAGGAAGCCAGATGAAAAAGAATAAATACTGTTAAGATTTCACTTATACCAAAGTTTAAAAAATGCAAATTAGTCTATAATGATAGAAAACATCAGTGGTTGCCTGGGGGAGGGGACTGAGAGAGGCAGAAAGGAAGGATTACAAAGGGACATAAAGAAACTTTTCAGAGTGATAGCTACATTTATTATGTTGATTGTGGTGATGGTATATATATATGATAAAACTTACCAAAGTAGACACTTTAAATATATACAGTTTATTGTGTTTCAATTATATCTCAATAAAGCTATTTTTTCTAAAGTGATTTAGGGTAAAGATCAGACTTAGGTTGTGGCCCACAATGAAATCTCTCACTTGTATAAAATTATTCAGGGAGAAGATCTGATTAAGTTTATGTCCTTCGCTATACAGTTCTAGATTCATGGACTCACCATTAAATTAAGAGATAAAGATATGGGATTTAGAAAATAATATCTCATGCTAGATCTGTGAACTATGTCCCATAACAACCTGTGTGTATGGTTTCTACAAGAAATTGACTGCAATGAAATATTAAGAAGTCTAATAAGTATTTTTAAGTTTATTTTTAACATTTTAAAAAGTGTACCACTTAGTGGTTTTAATATATTTGCAAAGTTATGCAACTTCACTGCTAATTCCAGAACATTTCATCACCCTGCAAAGAAACTCTGTACCCATTAGCAATTATTTCCCATTCTCCCCTCCTCTCAGCCACTGGCAACCACTAATCTACTTTCTGTTTCTATAGATTTGCCTATTCTGTACATCTCATATCAAAGGAATCATGCGTAAGTGGCTTTTTGTGTCTGACTTCTTTCACTTAACATATTGTCTTCAAGGTTGATCCATGCTATAGCTTGTATAAGAATTTCATTCCTTTTTATTGCTGAAAAATATTCCATTGTGTGAATGTATCCGATTTTGTTTACCTATTCATCAGTTGATAAGAAGTCTAATAAGTTTTTAAGAGTCTTGCACTGCTAGAGAAACCAAAAATCTGGACAAAAACAAAACAAAACAAGTCTCTGACCTTTTAAGACAAAACCATCTGTGGATGCCCAGCCTTCTAAGGACAGGTGAGAAAGCTATATAGACTCTAAGCAAGGTGTATATATTCTTCAATAATTACTTCAGATATGGGAAGAAGCATAAGGAAGGATCTTCAGAGGGAAGAGCCATGGGCCATTGAGAACAGTGGAGCAAACCAGGGCCCAATCTGGACCGTCTTTCACTCTCAGTATGGGAGTCTCCACTCATCTAGAGTAGTCATCTAGAGTAGGGTTTTGGAATTTCTACATACCAGTGACTGGTATGGGTCTCTCTTTTTCCCTTTTCCAAATGGAAATGTTTATTATGTGTTGGGTATGTGATGCCAGAGTGGGGGGACAGATAATTTGTATTTTTATTACTTATTTATTTATTTATTAAAAATTTGTTTGATTTATTTCTCCCCACTCCCTTGTTGTTTTTCACTTGCTGAGTCTGTTCATCTTCCTTGTTTCTTTGGGAAGCACTGGATGCCGAGCCCAGGACCTCTGATGTGGGAGGGAGGTGCCCAATCACTTGAGCCACTTCCACTCCCCTCTTTGCCTTGTCTCTCATTCTGTTTTTCCTCCCCATGTCTCTTGCTGCATCATCTTGCCATGCTTGCCTGTCATGTCAGCTTGCTGTCTTTCTTTAGGAGGTACTGGGAACCTCTGCTCCTGCTTTGTTGTGTCTCCCATTATGTTCTTTTCTTCTTGTATCTCTTTTTGTGTCAGCTTGCTGTGCCTGCCTGCCATGCCAGCTCACTTTCTTCTTTAAGAGGCACCGGGACCAGAACCAGCAATCTCCCATGTGATAGGCCGGAGTCCAGTTGCCCGAGAGACATCTGCTTCCCTGTATTTTTAGTTAGTAGGTTTTTGGACCAAGAAGAACTAAGACTGGCCTTTGTGTAAAGCTTACCAGTATCACCCAGAGATGCAGGATTTTGAGCTGGATTTGGTGATTAGATAAGATTTTGAGTGGTCTCCCTTGGGGAAAGGTAAAAGGTATGGGGGAATGCTTTAGATCAGGTTCCCTGGAAGAAGATTCTGATATCCTTGTTCAAGTGATTTATTGGGGACATATTCCTAGGATAAAGGGATCAAGGGAGGAAGATAGAACAGGAGAAAATAAATAAGCAAAAATTTGGTATCAGGTAGAGACTGGCTTCAGTGTGATACCATAGATAGTTCTGGAGCACTAGAATTAATCCCACTCTGAAACAAGAGAGATGGCCTTTGGAACCCTATGTCATTCAGTCATTGGCTAAGGTCCATCCCCAAAGATTGAAGCACAGTCTTCTTTTCAAGGAGGCTTTCCTTTGACCAAGGACAACTTTCCAGAAGAAGGAGCAACTGTGAACCATTGATTAACACCCACAGCTGCTGGGGGACGTTTGCTCCTGCCTGGTAAAAGGGGCTGCAATAGCATAAACTACAGGGAAGATGGAAGAAAAGGGATATTTGGTGAGCAGAAGTGTGGCCTGTGGCAGAGACATTTATAGCTCATTGAATAATAGTGTATTTCCTCACAAGTCCAGTTCTCCTTAGAGTTAAGTAGGGTCACATGGCTAAAGGGGTTTGAAGAAGTAACATTTGTCATTTTCAAGTCAAAGCACTTAAGAAACCTCCAGTCCTTCTCTTTCTCTGTCTTAGCAATCATGAAGCCCAAGTGTTGAGATGTCAGTGTCTTCATTGGCCTGTGTCCCTAAGTGATTACGTGAAGCAGAGCCACCTCCAATCCCTACCTTTCTGACCTGAACTGAACTTACAAAAGAGCTAGAAATGAATCTTTTGTGTGCTGAGCCACAGATTTGGAGGTTAATTTGTTATTGTAGTATACACTTGTCTATCCACTAGGGCTCAATTAAGAAAAGAGAATATAATGATATGGAATTTGGAGTTTATAATAATAATTAGACATTTTGCTATTGTGGGAGCTAGTAAAGAGCTGTATGGGATGTTGTCATTGAACCAATGATGGGCCTGAAGTGACTGAAGGTAGTAGAGTCAGCAAACAGAAAATAAAACCGGAAGTGAAATGAACGAGAGCAAGAGACTGGAACCTGCAAGGACAACAGGAGCCTACATCTGTTATGCACCATCCCTAGTTTTAATGCTGTGCATGACCTGCAGAAGCTGATACCTTTTGTCATGGAGCTGCATATGCATCTGGCCCAGGTCTCGAAGAAGCTGAAGGAGGTCAGGAGGAAGCTGAGTTATCTGAGGGCCCAGCTGTTGTACCATACAAATAAGGAGTTCCAGCATATCAGCAACAAGGTCCACATGTTGCAGCATTGCCTAAAACCTTATGCTGATGATCAGAGAATAATTACGACTATTGCACTTTCATCTTCCAAATGCAATTTTCTCTTGTGGCCAACCATAAACCGGAACCACATAGGGAAGGAAATTCTGGGACACAGAGTTCCAGGCTAGCTAAATTGACACAACACAGTCACCAGATATGTCCTAGCTTAATAGGAACCCTGAATGTCGCAATCCAATAGATATGGCAATGAAGAAGAGGACTGACCAACGGAACTTGAATAATTCAACAAAGTAAATCAAGACAGGATCAAAATGAAGACCAGTCTGTTAGCCTTAACTGGCTAAGGATATTCATCGATTCTTCTGAAGGAAAAAATGGAAATTAATGTAAGAAAATAAATAATTACAGTGCTGTATACAATTATAGTATAGTGGATAAGAACACAGGCTTTGTGGTATCAAGCATCTACTTATAGGCCATGTGTCCTTTCTTTTACAGACATCATGCATTGTATACAGTTAGTAGTACATACATATGATTACACAGATAGCAGTACATGACTTTTATTTTTAGCAAACATCAATTTTTTTAACTTTTTAATTAAAAATATTTTAATTATCTTTTTTAGTTAATAGATTACATAAAATGTTGTATTAAAAAACATAAGAGGTTCCCATATACCCTACTCCCCACCCCCCACCCCATCATTTTTTAATTGTATTTTTTTGAAGATACATACATCACAAAAAATGTTACATTAAAAAATGTAAGAGGTTCCCATATACACCCACCCGCCCACACACACCCCTCTCTTCCCACATCAACCTCTTTCATCACTGTGGCACATTCATTGCATTTGGTGACTACATTTTGGAGCACTGCTGTACCACATGGATATTAGTTTACATTGTAGTTTACACTCTCCCCCAGTACATTCAGTGGGTTATGGCAGGATATATAATGTCCAGCATCTGTCCCTGTAATATCATTTAAGACAACTCCAAGTCCCGAAAATGCCCCTACATCACATCTCTTCTTCTCTCTCCCTGCCCTCAGCAACTACCGTGGCCACTTTCTCCACATCAATGCTACAATTTCTTCCATTACTAGTCACAATAGTTCTATAGTAGAATATCAGTATGTGTACTCTAATCCATATTTTATTCCTCCATCCTGTGGACCCTGGGATGGTGATGTCCACTCCACCTCTCTTTCAAGAGGGGGCTTAGATTCCACATGGATGATGGATGCAATTCTCCTGCTTGCAGCTGTAGGCACTCTTGGTTCCCTAGTGTGGTGGTTGACCATCTTCACCTCCCTGTTAGCTGACCTGGATACGTCCAATGAACCAGAGAGTAGGATTTGCAGCTCTTCTGAGGCTCAGGGCCCAGCTGGCACATGGGCAGTCCAGAGTTTCAAGTCTCCTGAGTATACACCAACCCTAGTGCCAACCACAGATTCAGAAAAGTGACAGAAGAGGCATGTGTAGAAAGGTCACATCTGAGTTCAACTCCATCACACTCAGGAGCACAAATTGCAAAGTAGGGCCCACTAACAAGGCATTGAACTCCAGAGCCATCTGCCATGACCATAGAAACTGATGTCTCCGTAGCCCTCAGGAGAACCAGTATCTGGGGTTGTACCTACTTTGGCTGTCTCTGGGGTCCTGCTGAGGTGTGCGTAAGTGTGACCCCTCTGATGACCTCCCAACTCTTTTTGAAGACTCTTAGCCATATAAACTCATTTGTCTTTGCCATTTCCCCCTTTTATTCAAGGTCAAAAAGCAGTTTTTAACACATGATCCTACATGTAGGCTGAGATATTCTTCTGGTCTGAGTTGACCCTTTTATTCGAGGTCTTTTTCTAGTTGCATCACCAGTTAGTGATTGGCAGTAATCCCTCAGTGCCAGGGAGGCCCATACCCGGGAGTTATGTCCCCTGCTGGGGGGAAGGTAATGTATTTACATGCTGAGTTTGGCTTAGAGAGTGCCCACATTTGAGCAACATGGAAGCTTTCAGGAGGTAACTCTTGGGCACCCTGCAGCTCTAGGCCTAGTTCATATTTCAGGCACACAGGCTTATAAGCATAGTCATCAGGCCATGTGTCCTTACACAAGTTACTTTTCTTCTCTGTGACTCAGTTCTACATCTGAGAGTAATAAAACTTTTCTCAGAAGGTTGTTGTGAGGATTAAATAAGTTAATAAAGGCAAATAACTTAGAAGAGTACGTAGTGCATATGTACTTATTAAATGCTAATCTTATAATTATTGCAGATAATCATGTGTAAACTAACCTTATAATGAAATACATACATTTAAAATTCTCTATAAACTTCTAGGTTGCCTTCAAAAAGTTCTGGGTTAAATGCTTTCTCTGTGTATTATGGCAGAGAGATATCTGGAATGGCAGTCTCTACATGATGGTTTTAAGCAAGGATTTTGGTGTCTAGAATGGAGAAAACCAAGTCTTTGGCATCTCTTGCTTAATGCTTCCTATTCAAGACAGTGTCTGGTGTTAATATTAATTCATTAACATGAATTATTATTTTTCCTGTATATATAGATGTTTCATCAACATAGGAATTCTGACCTAGAAAAATGATACATTTACATTCCATGAATAATCAGAGAGAAAACAACACCAGTCTACCTTTTTAAAAACTCTTGAAAATTTTGCCCTGTTTGTTCAGTGAAAGCTTCTTCTTGGGTAGATAAAGCTAAGGTATTCAAGCAAGTGAAACTGGTTTCTTAGACTCTGGTTTCTCAGACTCGAATTGTAGATCTTGGCATTATTTTCTCTAGAATGTGTGTGTGTGTGTGTGTATGTTTAAGATGAGATGGTACCAAATCAGAGTTTGTATTTAATGGATGTTCACATCCAATTTGATTCTTTTTTGTTGTTGTTGTTACTTAAAACATTCAGTACTTTTTTTTGCTTTTTATTTATTTTTAATTAATTAATTATTTTTTTAAGTTATATTAAAAAAATATAAGAGGTCCCCATATACTCCCACCCCCCTCACCCCACTCCTCCCACATCAACAACCTCTTTCATCATCATGGGACATTCATTGCATTTGGTGAATACATTTTGGATCACTACTATACTGCATGGATAATGGTTTACATTGTAGTTTACCTTTTTTGAAGTAAGCCTGAGGACCAGGACCAAAGGGGTTAAAGAAGTTTATAATAGAATTTATTGTAACCTAGGTGTGGCTGGGGACTTCCAATTTCTTTAATCAAAAGGAGGTCTTCACTGACCTATGAGAAAATCATGGAATTGTATCCTATTGAGTCTCATGTCTGGGTTCTTTCTAAGGTCTCTAGAGAAGTAGGTTGGTCTCTTCTATAGAACATGCTGATCATGGATGATCCCATGTCATATATCAGGTGAATCACACCCCTTGTCTCTACTAGTAGGGCACACAAGGAAAAAAGGTTACCCAAGTTCTTCCCTTTCTGGCTGCACTGTTTAACTTAAAGCACATCAATGTGTATTTTTTTAAACTTAAGTGTGGCAAAGAGTACTGGTTAATAACAGACCCCTGATTTTTAGCTAGGCATATCACCTCCCAGAATATAGGACATTTCCTGCCTCCCTTAGGGTGGATATGTGCTCAAGTTCTGGCCAATGGAATTTGGTGGAAATGGGTATGCAACTTCTGGGAAAGCTGTTTAAAGGATCTGTTTCAGCTGTAGGGGGGTACTTTTTGCTTTCCTCCCATTCGCTTTCCTAGGCTGTAGTCAAGATATATGGGTGGAGCTCCAGCATCCACTTTGGGACTAAACCATTGTTTTTTGCTACTGTAGTTAGGTCTCTATTACTATCAGCTGAATATAATTCTTGGTACAAATAGGTAATCTTAGAAGGTCATTAGGGACATGCTTCCTTTTTCATTCCAGTTTAAGCCAGTGGATAATATTTGGCTCCTGATCTGGCTCTCCCACCTCAGACTTCAGGTTGGTGACAGTTTCCCAAGTGGCCATTAAAGTCCCCTGATATGATTACCCTAACTGTTTCCACAGGTGGAATTGTATTCCTGTACTCCTTCAAATACTAAGCAGAGTCTTTGATTTCGACTAGTAGACCTGGACTGAGACCAGTTGCTGGATCCAGAGAAGTCCTTGATTTATGAATGAGAATGGTTCTGGACCCTTCAAATCCAGACTCCCCACCAGTGAAACCCACAGAGTAGATGTCCCATTTAACTATGCCACCCACTGTGTCAGTTTATGTCTTTTGGAAAACAGGTGCCAATATGGAATTAGAAGTACAAGAAATTTATTGGAGTTAATATCTGTGAAGGATAAAGGGGGAGGGGTAAAAATCCACAGATTTTTCCAGATATAAGTGGTAGACTTGGTTTGGAAAATTTAGGGAAAATTCATATCTTGCTAGCCCAAGGCTGAGGTCTTCGTTTGAGGTGAATGATGGTTATAGCCAGATATTTAATGAGAAGATCCCACAAGTGCCATATAAGTGCTTAGATAAGCTCTCCATACCTCTCTGGTGGGCTGCCAAACTAAACACCCATAGGGGAGACCCAAGCAATATTTGGAGAAAAGTGAAAGACAAGAGAAACTTGACAACTGTGTGCAACATCGAATGCATTCCTCAACCACATACAGCTTGATCAGCAGTGGTTTATGGGCATTTGGGCTCAAGCTATTTGGAAAAAACTTCTACCAAAATAGTTGGCTGAACACTAAGCTATTTAGACACAGGGTGCCACCTTTAGGTTCTAAAAATAAGAATTAAAATTATGAGCAGATACATCAACAGCTGCACACTGGGGATGAGGTGGAATGTGGGGGAATGGGTGCTGACAGATTCTGTAGTATAATTTCAGACATGTTACTTAACACCAACCAAAACACCCCAAATAAACCAACCAAACAAATAAAAATCTTCAGAAAAAAAATGAATCCAGAGTTATCACAATATGTTATGTATAATATTATATAAAATGTCCAATTTTCAACCCAAAATTGCTAGACATACAAAGAAACTTGGAAGTGTAAACAAAGCTCAAGGGGAAAAAAGCAATCAAGAGAAAGTGAGTGGATTGAAATGTTGAATTTAGCAGGGAAAGACTTGAAAGCCGGTATTTAAAATTTGTTCAAGAAATTAAAAGAAATTATGTTAAGCAAATTAAAGGAAAATATGCTAATGATAAGTCAACAAATAGGAATCTCAACAGGGAAATGACAACTATAAAGAAAGAACCCAGCAGCGGACTTGGCCCAGTGGTTAGGGCATCAGTCTACCACATGGGAGGTCCATGGTTCAAACCCTGGGCCTCCTTGATCTGTGTGGAGCTGGCCCTTGTGCAGTGCTGAGGCGTGCAAGGAGTGCCATGCCACGCAGGGGTGTCCCCTGTGTAGGGGAGCCCCACGCGCAATGAGTGCACCCCATAAGGAGAGCTGCCCAGTGCGAAAGAAAGTGCAGACTGCCCAGGAATGGTGCCACACACATGGAGAGCTGACACAGCAAGATGACGCAATAAAAAGAAACACAGATTCCCGTGCCGCTGACAACAACAGAAGCTGACAAAGAAGATGCAGCAAATAGACACAGAGAACAGACAACCGGGGTGGGGGGGAAGGGAAGAGAAATAAATAAATAAATCTTTTAAAAAAAAGAAAGAACCCAATGATAATTATAGAATTGAAAAGTACAGTAACTTAAAGGATAATATTAATAAAGCTGTTTAAAATATTTGGTAAATCTCTTTGAACACTATTTTTTTAGCAATTATAAAGGGAAAACTAGTCAATCAATGACATACTGTTAGACTTTTCCTACTGAAACAGAGAGTGTAAACTACAATATAAACTATAATCCATGCTGTGTTGCAGTGCTCCAAAACGTATTCTTCAAATGCAATGAATGCACCACACTAATGAAAGAAGTTGTTGATGTGGGAGGAGTGGGGGTGTGGGGAGTGGGGTATATGGGAACCTCTTATATTTTTTAATGTAACATTTTTTTGTGATCTATGTATCTTTTAAAAAGATAATAAAAAAGGCAGAGGAAATTATTATTTTCTAATTTTATTAGGTTTCCACTGCTTTTTTTCAGAAAAGTTTGAGATGGTTTATAACCAATTGTTGAAATACAAAAACGATTTTCCATCTCCACTGAGCCTTATGCAAACATCAGAATAACTTTGCCTGCAATTGTTTTTAGGAGGCCAGATTGTCACTCTAGTATGTAGAGAAGTTGCAGGCTATTTCACCTCTGATAAAATGATTTACTTTCAGAAATGTGGGCATGGCAGATAGTTGCTCTAAGGAAAATCCCTCACTGTGCTTGTTTTATAACAACAAATTCCTTCAGCATTTTTTTAGCTATGCTCAAACCCATGTAGTTCCAAGACAGGTTCTGTGTTTCTCTGTGTTATTTGGATTTCCATTGCTCTTTCAACCCTAGCCATTTCAATCTCTTCAAGGCCTCTTTTTAATGCTTCTATAGTTTGGGGTTTTTTAAAAGATTTATTTATTTCTCCCCCACCCCTCATTTGCACTCACTGTCTGCTCTCTGTGTCCATTCATTGTGCACTCTCTGTGTCTGCTCATCTTCTCTTTAGGAGGCACCAGGAATCAAATCTGGGACCTCCTATGTGGGAGAGAAATGTTCAATCATTTGAGCCACCTTTGCCCCTTGCTTTGTTGTGTCTCTTTGTGTTTCCTCTTTGTGTCTCCTTGTTGCTTCATCTTGTTGTGTCAGCTCACTGTCTTGCTCCTCTTCTCTAGGAAGCACTGGGAACCGAACCTGGGATCTCCCATATGGTAGATGGGCACCCAGATGCTTGAGCCACGTCCACCTCCCTCTATGGTTTTTTAATGTTTAATTTCTTCCAGTTTCTCAATTTTCTATTTTATGATGGTTCACCCTAGTATTGAGCATCACCTCTGAGGAAAATACTCTGCTAGACACCATTCTGGGGATGCAAAAATCTATAGCATGAGGAATTTTAGGGAACTAGTGATATATAAGCCTGCAAATCACTCACTCACTACCTAATTGATGTTAATTTTATCAGCTTATATCTGTGTCTTCTTACTCCTTTTCTTATTGCTTCACCCACACACTGCCTGAGCCCTCCATCTATTTCAATCCTTGATGAAGGTAAACTCCTCTGCTTGTTTTCGAAATAAAAAGTCTTGCTACTACAAAGGCATAACCATCATATGTAGCTCTGACACTGTTCACATGCTAAAGATTGAGTATGGTCTTTTGGAATACTCTCTCTTCTGACTCTGGAAATCACTTATTTGGCTCTGCTGTATTTGTTTACCAATGGTTGTGAAAATGACCACAACATAACCCAATTATTTTACTCTATCTTGGTTCTTAGAAAGGACAAGATACTGGACAAGGAATCTAATCTTGGAAGCAAAACTTGCTTTCAAATCAATTCAAATTTAGTCTGTTACAAACATAGGGAAGAGACAGAATGGATTCATTTTTCCATTTGTTTGATGTTTAGGCCCATCTAAGAAAATGGGGATAAATTCCTGTTCAGTAGATCATATATAATTTCTATTTTTCCCTTCCCTTCTCTTCCCACCCCTTCCTACATATACCCACAGCAAATGCTACCATCACCATCACACAAACCAAAGGATCATTTTTCTAGTACTTGAATGGAGTGTAAATAATAGGATAAAGGCTATTCCACATATGCCTTCTTCCTGGAGTGCCTCTGTGGTGCCCATCCCCCTTAACATATCTAATTTACTGTATGTGCTGATATGTATGGTTATGGATAATATTTTACATAGCATACCAATGAATGTGTAATGAGTGGAATTTTTCAAGTCCACACTACTATCTATGTGGGAGGAAGGGAGGGAGGAAACACATCTGTGTGGATCTTCACTGACTATTCTGGAAAAGGACAGAGCTAACAAAACCGATAGGGCAAGACCACATATTTGGGGTTCAAAGGATACAATCAGGGATGATGTTGGTAGGTCCTTGTGATCAGAAGCATGAATGGGGCTGTTGGGATCCCAAACCCAAAAGATTTCAAAAAATAGTCATAGATATGGCATCAGGCCTTGAATATACATAAAGATCATATCCTAGGTTCTTGGAGGTTACATGTAGGAGATTTACTGGGAGCAGAAAGGGAAAGAAGCAAAGGGACCTGCCACATTGTGTCATCCTTTCTGGGGCTAGAATGTAGTTATATGGGCAAAAGGGAATTTGGGACTCAGCTAAACTCTTTTCTATATTTTCTATTAATACTATTCTTAGGACCAGACAGCTATGCTTTGGAAACATGACTGTTTTATGCTATTTGACTTGCCTTTTAAAATGAGTTTTAAATTGTAAAAGATATAAATGTTCCATAGTCCTTCACTCAATTTATTGTAAAAGCACATGGATATGTCCTTCATTGGCAAATAGAATTAATATATTCCATTGTGGTAGTTTCCTCTGTTGCCTAGGCTCACAGTGAGCCTACATTTTCCAATTACTCTTGCAGTAAATTGGGCCCATATAAGTGATAGTAATGGAATGTGGGAAGAAGTGATATATGTCATTTCCTGCCCTGGATTTTGTCAAGGCCTAAAGGGAAATACCAGAGACACCAGATAACAGGATTCAAGGTCCTTGAACTTTTACTGTGTGAAGCAAAGCTGTCCACTGATTCTTGGTGGATTGTGACATGACCAGGAAATAAAATACTTATTGTGTTAAACAATTGAGATTTGAGAAGCCTTTGCTATAGCAGTTAACCTACCTAGACGAATACAACCAGTATCTTTCAGAGAAAATAACCTGGAACTTACCGCTGTCTAATTATTAATAGGAGCTTGCTTATGAAAAATAATATTTTGAAGGTTTGTAATAATTTTCGACTTCAGATCAGTTATTCTCCACCCTTAGTGTTGATCAGAATTACCTAGGAAGCTATTATGAAATACATATACCCAGGCTTTAGGCTTGGCCTAGAGTACTAGAACCAGGTAAGGCATAGGCAGTTATATTTTTTAAATTTCCCTGTGTTTCATATATATCTTTGGCCAAGAACCACAGTTCTAAGATAACAGAAATTTTTGTCTTTAGACCAAGCCAGACTGTCAGATCTCATTGTTTTGGTTTCATATCATTAATTTTATGGAATTGCACTTTTTTCAGTATAATTCAGCTGTATTTTAAAACTTCACATGTAATAAAATTGATCTTTATTGCTGTTTATTCTTTGGTTCTATGAATTTTAACCACATGTATAGTTTCATACGATACCACCAAAAATCAGGATACAGAAGAGTTCCGTCACCCCACAAAACTGCCTGTGCTTTGTAATCACACCCTCCTCCCACCTTAACCCCTTGCAACCACGGATCTGTTTGGCATGCCTTCGAGATTCACTCAAGTTGTTGCATTTATTATCAGTATTTTATTACTGTTTATTGTCTAGTAGTATTCCATTGTATGAATGTAATTGTAAGGCTATTTTGGGGTGTTTCCAGGTTTGGGAGACTGGGAATAGAGATGCTATAAATCATTTATGTACAGGTTTTAGTGTGAACACAAGGTTTTCATTCTCTAGGGCAGGGATCTTGATATCAGCACTACTGACACTTGGTGTTTGTTGGGGGTGGGCTGTCCTGTGCATTGTAGGATGTTTAGCAGCTTCCTTGGCTCCTACCCACAAGATGCCGGTAGCAACCTACCGCCCAAGTTGTGACAGACAAAAATGTCTCCAGACATTGCCAAATGACCCCGGGCAGGTGGGCAAAATCGCTCCTGATGGAGAACTGCTGCCTCAGAGGGAACAAAAACAGCTGGTATTTCTTTGGTGTGGCTGCTAGCTACAAATAGTTGTTGCTTAAATGTCTTTACTCACCTTCATTTCTGAAACATTTTCTCTGGATACAGATTTCTAATTTGGCAGTTTTTTTTCAGTACATTAAAAAAATCATTTCATTACCTTCTGATTTTTGTTGTTTCTGTTGAGAAATCCGTTATAAGTCTTAATATTATTCCTTTTGAGGCAAGATGCCATTCTTCCTGGCTACTGTCAATATTTTCATGTTGTTGTGATCACTTTTTTCTTAAAAAAAAGTATATTGTTTTGAGATGTCTGACAAAGCAGAGATGTTTTAACAGTTTGGCACAGTGGTCTCATGTCCACTTTTTTCAAGTGTTTTGACTTAATCCTTTTCTTCGGTGTCTTATCTGTCCCTTTCTCCTGAATGACTAGCCAAGAGACAGGTATAGCTGGTAGGCTCTAAGATGGCCTCCTGTAAAAGGCAGGGGGCCTCCTTGTGTAATCCCCTCCTTTTGAGTGTGGGCAGGACCCATGACTTGCTACTACCCAAATGAATACAGCAAAAGTGATGGGTGTAACGTCTAGGTTTATGTTACGCACAGCTATGACTTGTCTTGCCTTTGATGAAGCAAGCAGCCACATAGTGATATCCTTCCCTGTAATGCAACCAGTATTTTTCTATAGTTGCTAATAAATTACTATAAGCTTAGTAGAGTAAAACAACATGCATTTATCAGATCATAGGTCAGGAATCTGGGCACTGCTTAGTGGAGTCCTCTGCTCAGGGTCTCACACGCTGCAACTGAGGTATTGGCTGGGGCCACAGTCTCATCTGGAGATTGGGTTGTTCTTCTCCCAAGTGGAAGGGATGTTGGCAGAATTCAGTTCCTTGCAGTTGTAGGACCGAGGCCCTCAGATCCTAAAAGACACCACCATCCCTGGCATGTAGCCATCTCCATAAGTGGCAGTTTGCTTCTTCAAGGTCAACAAGAAAGTGGTGCTACTTTGAATCTCTCTGAACTCTTTGAAAGGGCTCAACTGATTGAGTCAGACCCACCCAGAATAATTCCACTTTTGCTTATTTCAAAATTGATTGATTAGGGGAGTGGATGTAGCTCAAATGGTTGAGCACCTGCTTCCCATATATAAGGTCCCAGCTTCGATCCCTAGTATCTCCTAAAAACAAACAAATGAAAAAGAACTCTCATTGGAGAGCAGATGAAGCTCAGTGGTTGAGCACCTGTTTCCTATGAATAAGGTCCTGGGTTCAATCCCTTCCCTGGTACCTCCTAACAAAAAAAAAAATTAACTGATTAGGAGCTTTAATTACATTTGCAAAATCCCTCCCCCCCTTTTTTTAATATAACTTAAGCACAGGAGTGATGTCTCATCATATTCATAGGTCCCATCCACACTCAAGGGGAAGGAATTATACAGGACATGAATACCGGCAAGCAGGAACCAAGTGGAGCCATCTTAGAATGCTGGCGAACACACCTGGCATGTCTTAGTATCATTTACAGGCTTTACTTTCACTTGGCTCCCATAGTTTGTATTTTGGTAACATATTTTTGTAATATTGTACTAGTATTATAGGTGCAATAGCCAACATTTTCTATTAAATTTGCCTTCAATAATATTAGAATTTTACAAAATGTAGTATTTATACAGAAGACTATTTTGTAAGATTTCCAAATCATATCTACTCTAGACCAACAGCCGTACAATACTTGTGTATGAAATGCAAAGATGGAGTTTCTTTTTCTTTATTTAAATGGAGCAATGGTGACTGTAATTGAAGAATAGAGGTTCAACAATGGCAGGGGAGGAATACTGGTTTGGGATGTTATTGACAGGGGACACATGGTTGGCAGGGAGTTCTACAGGACATGTATCCAAGGTACATAAAAACATTTGGATATTTTCATAGTGGATACAATTAAAAACAAGAACTGAGGGAGTGCTGAGTTCCTAGCCAGGGGAGCTCTATCACAGTCCCTAAAGGAACAGCAACAATTCTCCAAGTGCAGTTTTGGATCACAGAGTGGTTCAACAATGGCAGCGGAGGAATACTGGTATAGGATACTATTGACAGGTAATATATGGCTGACAGGGAGCTATACAGGGCATATGTCCAGGGTGCATGGCAATGTTTGGATATACTCATAGTGGCAACAATTAAAAACTACAGCTGGGGGGGGTACTGGGTTCCTGGCCGGGGGTGCTCTGTCGTGGTCACTAGGGGAGCAGCGGCAGTCCCCCAGGTGCAATGGTAAGGACCAGGAAGGAATAAGGGTCCAACAGGGAGAGCATGACACTAATGACTATGCTTGTGAGCCTATATGCCTGAAATAAGAACAAGGCCTAGAGCAGCACTGTACCTGGGAATTTCCTCCTGACAGCCTTTATGTTACTCAAATGTGGCCAGTCTCGAAGCCAAAATCAACATGTAAATGCAATGCCTTCCCCCCAGCGTGGGACGTGACACGCGGGGATGAGCCTCCCTGGCACCGAGGGATCACTATCAAGTACCAACTGATGATGCAACTGGAAAATTACCTTGAATTGAAGGTTCAATGCGGATCTAGCAGAATATCCCTGTCTACATATAATAACATGACTTTAAAATGCTGTTTGACCTAATGTAAGGGGGAAATGGAAAGGAGAAATGAGTTTATATGGCTAAGAGTCTCTAAAAAAGAGTCTGGAGGCTGTCAGAAGGATTGCCCTTATGCACAACTGAGCAGAATCTAAGAGACAGATGAAGTAGATACAACCCCAGGTATTGGTTCCTTGGAGGGCTAAAGAGACCCACGGGTTCTATGGTCATGGCAGATAGGGTTCACTGCCATGTCAGATGGCCCTTCTTTGGAGCTGGTGTTTCTGCATGATGAAACTGGATTCAGATGGAATCTCTTTTCATTAGACTTTCATGCTACTTTACTGGAATTGTAGTTGGTGTTGGGGTTTAAGATATATTTAGGGGATTTGAATCTCTGGACTGACAATATAATAGCCAGGCCCTGAGCCTCAACAGACTTCAGCTCCTACAATCTGATTTACTGGACTCACCTCACTCAGCTAAGATGGAGTTGAAGAAGGACAACCACCACACCATGGAGCCTAGAGTGCCTACAACTGAAAGCAGGAGGATTGCATCCAGTATCCATGTGGAATCTGAGCCTCCTCTTGACATAGAGATGCCACGGACATAACCAATCCAAGGTCCACAGAGAAAAGGTGGCATTGGAGTGGAGTGGGAAAAGTGGACATGGTGGCTGATATCGGTATGGGGAATGGCAGGAAGAGATGAGATGTGGAGGCGCCTTTGGGACTTAAGAGTTGCCCTGGATGGTGCTGCAGGGGCAATCACCAGACATTGTAAATCCTCCCAGGGCCCACTGGATGGAATGTGGGAGAGTATGGGCCATGATGTGGACCACTGACCATGAGGTGCAGAGATGCCCAGAGATGTACTTACCAAATGCAATGGATGTATCATGATGATGGGAGTGTTACTGGGGCGGGGAGTGGTGGGGTGGGGGTGGTAGGGTTGAATGGGACCTCATATTGTTTTTTTAATGTAATATTTTTACAAAACCAATTTAAAAAAATTTTAAAAAAACAAACAAAACAATTCTCCAAGTGCAATGGCAAAGACCAGAAAAAAATGAAGGTCCAACAATGAGCCCTTGATACTAATGACTATGCTTGTGGGCCTGTGCACCTGAAATAAGAACAAGGCCTAGAGCAGCAGGGTGCCTAAGAGTTACCTCCTGAGAGCCTCTGTGTTGCTCAAATGTGGCCAGTCTCGAAGCCAAACTCAGCATGTAAATGCGCTTCCATCCCCCCAGCGTGGGACATCACTCCTGGGGATGAGCCTCCCTGGCACCGAGGGATTACTACCAAGTACCAGCTGATGATGTGGCTGGAGAACGACCTTGAATAAAAGGGTCAACTCAGACCGGCAGAATATCTTAGCCTACATGTAATATCAGGAGTTAAAAATGCTTTTTGACCTTGAATAAAAGGGGGAAATGGAAAGGACAAATGAGTTTATATGGCTATGAGTCTCCAAAAAAGAGCTGTTAGGTCATCAGAGGGGTTGCCCTTACGCACACCTTAGCAGAGTCCCAGAGACAGCTAAAGTAGATACCTCATATTTTTTTGAATGTGATATTAAAAAAATAAAGAAAAAAAAATATTTAAAAAAAAGAATAGATTGTTGTATTCAGAAGTTACAATGGGGAAAACAAAGGTAAGCTGGCTCCATTAAATAAGTAGCACCTGTGAATATAAGGAAGCAACTTTTATATCAGAGTAGACTATAATTTTATCCTTCTTATTCCTTATGGCAGGAATAATAATGAGCCCAATTGGTTACCACTGTGAATGGTAGAGAAAGAGCAAATGTGCAAGCCTGGCTGTGTTCTGTGCTTGTGTGGCAGCTATCTATGGCATGGCTAAATGCCCCAGATGAGAACACATATATCTGCAATATGTTTTTGAGCCAAATCAGCTCCCTAAAGAAAGGATCAGGAAGTGAAGAAATTTTAACACTTGGTTTTCTCCACAAAGAGATATTATTTGCACAGTTGCAATGATGTTTTCTTCACTCAGGTAAATAAATTTTGCTTCTGTTAATATTTTAAATTTAGACAGATTTTTACCCTAATTTTGTTAATTGATAACTCTAAGTACCTCCAAATTTTATTCACACTCATCCATTTATCAGTGGAAGTGACCAGATAGAGTTTATTAAAATATGTTCATTAAATACAATCGTGCCTCAGTTTTTAAAAATTACAAATACATTAAAAACTGTTACAATGTCATGAAATTGCAAAGATTACCTTATGAAATTATAAAGAAGTAAAATTGTTTAGTAAAAACTATGAAATGCCTGAATTGAATTTTCACATATAAAAATATAATTTTTATTGCAACACTGAACAGTTAAGGCCAAAACACTTGAAGGAGAGCATGAGATAAACATATTTTGAAATTGCTTATTAAAAATATTTCCATAAATAAATACCAAACCTGGTCTTACTGTTCAAACCAAATAAAACATATTATTAATTTATATCTTTAATATTGTTATCAGAAACTTTCCTTCAGCAGTCATATATTTTTTCAAGTATAAATTACAATGTGTTTGATGACCATGAAAACATAAATATGTACTTAGAGTATTGTACAAGATTTTGACCTTCTTTCCATATTTGTTGGTGAAGTATCCTTATTATCTTGCCCCATGTGGTTCTGGTTTGCATCTCTCTTATTTCTTCTAAAAACAATTTGATCTCCTATAGGCTTTATCTCTGGCAGTGGCTCACGATTATTCTGCAAAGTTTTCTGACTCGTCAATGACATCCTCTTAAAGAGAGAAACCTAAAAGAAAAAGCCAATAAGAATTTAAGGTCAACCACCACACCATGGAGCCTAGAGTGTCTACAACTGAAAGCAGGAGGAGTGCATCCAGTATCCATGTGGAATCTAAGCCCCCACTTGACATAGATGTGCAATGGACACAACCAATCCAAATGTCCACAGAGAAAATGTGGAATGGGTGTGGGAAGGGAAGCCATGGTGGCTGCCGGGTTTGGGGAATGGGAGGAAGAGATGAGATGTGGAGGCGTTTTCGGGACGTGGAGTTGTCCTGGGTGGTGCTTCACGGACAATTACGGGACACTGTAGATCCCCCCAGGGCCCACTGGATGGAACGTGGGAGAGTGTGGGCTATGATGTGGACCATTGACTACGGGGTGCAGTGATGTTCAGAGATGTACTTACTGGGTGCAATGGATGTCTCACGATGATGGGAGAGAGTGTTGCTGTGGGGGATGGGGGCGGTGGGGTTGATTGGGACCTCATATTTTTTGAATGTAATTTTTAAAAATAAATAATTTTAATTAAAAAAAAGAATTAATTTCAGTAGGGGAAACATTCATTTACTAGTATTTAGGGGTATCATCCTCAACAAATATTAATGGAGAAGACATGAAATATGTGCAAGACCTGTATATAAAAAATATAAAACATTACTAAAGGAAATATTTAAGACCTCAATAAAATGGAGAGAAATGCCATGTTTGTGAATTAGGAGACTCGATTCTGTTATGATGTCAGTTCCTCCCAAATTCATCTGTAGATTCAAAGCAATCTCAATCCAAACCCATACAGTTTTTTAAAATTATTATTATTTAAAGTGACAAATTGTAAACATTCACATGGAAATACAAAGGGTATAGAACAGCCAAAACAACTTTGAAAATGAACAACAATGTTGGAGGACTAACACTACTTAATTTCAAGACTTATTATAAAGCTTCAGTAATCAAGACAGTATGGTATTGGCCTAAGAACAGACAAAATTAGATTGAAGGAACAGAATACAAGTCTAGAAAGAGACCTACACATAAAAGGTCAACTGATTTCTGACAAAGGTGCAAAGGCAATTCAGTGGAGAAACAATAGTCTTTTCAACAAATGGTGCTGGAACAACTGGATGTCCATATGCAAGAAAAAAAAGTTCAGCCCATACCATCACCATATATAAATATTAATTCAAAATGGAATGCTACTCAGCAATAAAATGGAATGCAATACCATGGGTGAATCTCAAAGTAATAATGCTGAATGAAGGGATCCTCCAAAACATACATAGTATATAATCTCAATTATACAAAATTCTAGAACATGCCATACAATATATAATGAGAGAAAACAGATCAATGGTTTCCTGGGGATGGCATAGACAAGTAGGTAGTGAGGTATTGCAAAGGAGTATGAAGACCCTCTTGCCAGTAAGGGACACGTTCACTATCTTGACTGGGGTTATGGTTGTATGGGTATATACATATGCCAAGACTAATCAAGTTATATATTTTATGCCAGGAGTTTGTTTTGTTTTGTTTTTAGGTACCAGGACCAGGGATTGAACCTGGGACCTTGTATGTGGGAAGCTGGCACTCAATCACTGAGCCACACCAGTTTCCTTCAAATTATATATTTTAAATATGTGCAATTTATTGTGTGTCAATTATACTTCAATAAAGATATTTTTTGAGAGAATAATTATTGGGTGGGCCTGAAAAAGACTGTCTCAAGTTTTAAGCCTGGGCAAACCTGACAGTAAATGGAGACCATAGGTATAATTTATTTCAGATTCCCCTCATAATGTAGAATAAAATTAACTGTGTACTTGAGGCAAATATGCTGGGTTGTGGCTCCACAGTGAACAAAGCATAGCATCAGAAAAAAAGTAGTTGTCAAGAAAGGCAAGAATCCATAGGCATGAATTTTGGTGGAGAAATTCTCATCTCATCCTCTTCTTTTAGGTTAATGAAAATGAATAAGAAACTGATTGTGTACTAGCATGGGAAACCATCCAGCGACCTTGCCATATTCCAGTTAGTTTCTGAAGGGAGGCAGTGGGTCTTTAACCTCTGTATCTGCAGCCTCTAGCATTTGTACCTGGCACATAAGAGGTACCCAAATATGCCAAATAAATACATGAAGGAACTAGTCCCATGATGGTAAGAAAATTTTAATCACCAAAAAGCTTACTGCTGCTTTCATTAGCTTACGTGTGCATAAATTAAGCCAATAACATATTTTTCTTAGTGGCCAACTGTGGTTCCAAGTAATCAGCATTGGCTACAGTTTGGAAAAGCAACATTAAGTGATTTCTAGATATTTTTGAACAGTTACATACCAAAAGGTCTTTGCTAACAATTAAAATCATAGATTCTAGCCTGGCAGGCTGGAACATTTGAAATCATCGAAACAAAATCCAATGGCATATTCTGTCTTACAGACACCAAGAGTTCAATTTCTTTTCTTTCTTTTTATTCAGATTATCTTTGGAGTACCTGTCTAATTAAGCGGCGGGAGGGGGATCCCAAATATATATATATTTATATATTTTTAAAATTATTTTATTTATCCCCCCCGCCTTGCGGCTTGCTTGCTGTCTGCTCTCTGTGTCCATTCGCTGCACATTCTCCTATGTCTGCTTGTCTCCCTTTGTTGCATCATCTTGCTGCACTCTTGCCCGCGCCCAAGAGAGCGCAGGCCGTCAGCCCTCTGCAGGTGAGGGCCAACTTGCCTTCACAAGGAGGCCCCGGGACGCAAACCCAGGCCTCCCATATGTTAGATAGGAGTCCAAATGATTGAGCCATAGCTGCTTCCCCCAAATATATTTATTTTGATAGGAGCTAAAACATCATTTCTTTGCCAAGTTTTAAAACCAGTTTGATTTGTTTGGCTTCAATGGTGTAAACAGGTTAGAGACAGTGTAGATTTAAAAAAAAAGTCATGTGGGAATGATTGAAAAATGAAATCTTATCCAAGCCAGCTATTTTTTTTCATGTTTGAACTTTAATGGTCTTATATTTTTTCAAACAAATCAATTTTAGTGATACATATTAATAAAGCATACAATTCATCTGCAGTGTATAATCAATGGTATTTGGTGTAATCACATAGTTGTGTGTTTATCACCTCAATAGCTTTTAGAGCATTTTCGTTATTTCAATAATAATAAATGAAAAACAGACAAACAAGAAAATTCCTCACCTCTCAATCTCTCTATGCTTTCTCCACTGTACATAGCTGCTGTTTCTGGCTATTCTATCCAAAGTGTGTAATCAATGGCTTTTAGTATAATCACAATGTTGTACATTCATGATCTCAAAAATTTTAGAACAATTTCATTACTTCAAAAGATAAGACTCCATTCCCCTTAGCATTCCTTCCTTAGACCTATATATATAACCACTAATCTCATTTCATCTTTATTTTATAAACTGATTTATATTTACATTTTATATAAATAGAATCACACAATATGCAGTACTCTGTGTCTGGTCTCCCTCACTTGGTATGTTTTATTTGGTCTGATATTGACATTGTATAGTATTAACTTACATTTGCTCAGCTTCAAAGAAAAATGGTCTTATAAATGCAATTCTACCCATATTCATATTTCATATTATATATTTATATTTCACCTAATATACTTAGTTCATAAAAGGGCAACCACATAGTATTTGTCCTTTTGTGTCTGGTTTGCTTCACTCAAAATAATACTCTCCAGGTTCATCCATGTTGTCATATGTTTCATGACTTCGTTTCTTCTTACCACTGCATAATATTCCATCATGTGTATACATCACAATTTGTTTATCCACTAACCAGTTGACGGACACCTGGATCGTTTCCAACTTCTGGCTATCATAAATAATGCTGTATGAACATGAGTGTGCAGATGTTTATTTGTGTCACTGCTCTCATTTCTTCTAGGTATATACCTTGCAATGGTGTATATACCCCACTGAGGTCCTGAGTTCAATCCCCGGGTCCCACGGCAAATCTATATTCAACTTCCTTAGGAGCTGCCAAACTGTCCTCCACAGTGGCTGTACCATTCTACATTCCCACCGACAGTGAATAAGCATTCCTATCACTCCATATCCTCTCCAACATTTACAGTTTTATGACTTTTTAATAGTGGACAGTTTAATAGGTGTGAAATGATATCTCATTGTAGTTTTGAATTGCATTTCCCTAATTGCTAGTGATGCTGAACATTTCTTCATATGTTTCTTTGCCATTTGTATTTCTTTTTTGGACAGTCCCATTTTTTAATTGGATACTTTGCCTTTTTATTGTTGAGTTGTATAATCTCCTTATATATCATGGATATTAAACCCTTATGAGATATGTGATGGCAAAATATTTTCTCCCATTGAATCAGTTGCCTTCTCACTCTTTTGACAAAGTCCTTTGAGGTGCAAAAGTGATGAATTTTGAGGAGGTCCCATTTATCTATTTTTTTCTTTTGTTGCTCATGCTTTGGGTGTAAGGTTTAAGAAACCACCTCCTACCACAAGATGTTGAAGATGTTTTCCTACATTTACTTCTAGGAGTTTTATGGTTGTTTTTTTTTTTAATTTAGGACCTTGATTCATTCTGAGTTGATTTTCATATAAGGTGTGAAATAGAGGTCTTCTTTCTTTTGGATATGGCTATCCAGTTCTCCTAGTACCATTTGTGGAACAGACTGTTCTGGCCTAGCTGAGTGGGCTTAACAGGCTTGTCAAAAATCACTTGACTGTAGATGTGAGGGTTAATTTCTGAGTTCTCACTATGGATCCATTGGTCAATCCTTATGCCAGTACCATGCTGTTTTTACCACTGTAGCTAAGTAATATGCTTTAAAGTCAGGAAGTGAGAGTCTTCCAACTTGGTTCTTCTTTTTTTAAGACATTTCTGGCTATTCAGTGCCCTTTATTCTTCCAAGTAAATGTGATTATTGGGTTTTCCCTTTCTGCAAAAAAGACTGTTGGAATTTTTATTGGAACTGCATTGAATCTGTATATCAGTTTAGGTAGAACTGACATCTTAATGATATTTAGTCTTCCAACCCAAGAACATGGAATGTCCTTCTATTTATTTTAAATCTTCTTTGGTTTCTTTTAGCAGTGTTCTGTAGTTTTCTGAATACAGCTCCTTTATGTCCTTGGTTAAGTTGATTCCTAAATATTTGATTGTTTTAGTCACTATTATAAATGGAAATTTTTTTTCTGATTTCCTCCACAGATTGCACATCAGTAGTGTATAGAAACGCTATTGATTTTTGCATATTAATCTTGTATCCCACCACTTTGCTGAACTTGTCTATTAATTCTAAAAGCTTTGCTGTGGATTTTTCAGGATTTTCTAGATATAGGATCATGTTATCAGTGAATAGTGAAAGTTTTACTTCTTTCTTTCCTATTTGGGTGCCTTTTATTTCTTTGTCTAGCCTAACTTCTAGCACAATATAGAATAATAATGGTAACATCATTGTGTTGTTACTGATCTCAGTGGGAAAGTTTTCAGTCTCTCACCATTGAGTATAATACTAGCTGTAGGTTTTTGATATATGCATTTTACCATATTGAGAAAGCTTCCTTCTATTCCTATCTTTTGGAGTGTTTTTACCAAGAAGGTATGCTGTATTTTATCAAATGCCTTTTCTGCATCAATTGGGAGAATCACATGATTTTTCTTCTTCAATTTATCAATGTGGTTTATTATACTATTTCCTTTTTATTTTATTTTTTTAAACACTTTTATTTTTTTTAGATTTATTTATTTATTTATTTCTCTCCCTGCCCCGGCCCAAGTCTGCTCTCTGTGTCTATTTGCTGCGTTGTCTTCTTTGTCACTTCTGTTGTTGTCAGTGGCACAGGAATCTGTGTTTCTTTTTGTTGTGCCATCTTGTGTATCAGCTCTCTGTGTGTGCGGTGCCATTCCTGAGCAGGCTACACTTTCTTTCGCGCTGGGCAGCTCTCCTTATGGGGTGAACTCCTTGCGAGTGGGGCTCCCCTACACGGGGGACACCCCTGCATGGCAGGGCACTCCTTGTGTGCATCGGCACTATGCATGGGCCAGCTACACACGGGTCAAGGAGGCCCGGGGTTTGAACCGTGGACCTCCCATGTGGTAGACAAACGCCCTAACCACTGAGCCAAGTCCGCTTCCCACTATTTCCCTTTTAAAAGAACTAGAATAATAGTCTATTCTTTAAGTATGAAATAGATTACTGTTTGAATTTTTAAAATACAATTATTTTTGTTTTTTTTCTCTAACTAAAGAAATGTATATTTATTGAAATATATTTTCTATTAAGTATAAAGGAGGAATCTTAAGTGTAGTCAGAGTTTAAGACCAGAATCTTCAGCCTGGCATTTGAGGCCCTCTACCTCCTGACCCAACTTCCTCTCTGTCATATCAACTGGCACCAGCACTTGGGCCTCCTGGTTGGTATCTGCCACCCTGCCTCCCACATCGCATTCCTTCCCATGGCTCAGCCTCCTCTACTCATCGCTGTTTATCCGAGCCTACCAACGTACAAGGAATGTTTAAGACTGGAGAACCTGAAAAGTTTCTGAAACTTGGTTATGTATTATAGAATATATACTATCATTTGGTCAGATCTGTGATTCAAATATTTCTCCTGCTGCTTCTTTCACTTAACTTTTCCTCTCCTGAGGGTCTTACGTCTCCTGATTATACTTTTCATCTTCCTCCCTTATATTTGATTTTCTTTTCTAGTCTTTCCCTGGGTGCTTACAATTCAGGAAAAAATCTTCACAGGAATGTTGTGAATCATGACATGAGTATCTGTGAAATATTCTGTTCTACTGGATGGTGAATCTAAAAAGTTCTTAAATCTTGGTCAAATGTTCTGATAATATGTATGTTATAAACTCTTCCTTACTTCTTTACATTTTAGCACTCATTCAATCAACTCAAAATACTTACTGAGCATTTACCATGGACGAGGTGGTATGCTAAGTGCTAAGAACACACTGGAAAGCAAAACAAATAATTGTTTCTGTTCCCATGGAGCTGAGGGCCAATGGGGAGATACAGATATAAAGCAAATAAATATAAAAATGAGTATGTAATTGAAAATTGTGGTAAATACTATGATGGATAAGAAAAAGGTGTTATGTGAGAAAATGAGACACAATTTATATTGGTGGGGAGGGGAGCTGCTGGTCTCACAAGACCTCTATGTGGAAGAGGCATTTAAGCTGACCACTTAAGGTTGAATAGGTATTAGCAAGGCCTTTCATTGTTCTTTTCTTCCACGTTTCCTCCTAACACTTCTACCCTGACATATGGTCTCATAATTCAAGAAAGTTCTTCTGCAAGTAAAAATAGTAACTAACTTCCAAGGAGAAGAGACATATCAATTAGACTTCTCTCTAACAAGTCCAAACAGGTACTAGCCAAGAGAGAATAAAGTAGCATGCTGTAATGTTTTCTAAGCACCATCTTTTTTTTTCATTCCTTCTCTCTATTTCTTGGCTTCATCTTGTTGTCTAGACTCTCATGATTACTATGCCCTTATCGTTTAGGCAATAAAGTTTTACTGTTCTTTAATTTATCTTTTATTAATTAATGAACCATTATGGATGGGAAGACTAAATTTTGGCAGAGCAACCTGACACTTAATCTATCAGTACAATAAATTAATATGCACATTAAAAATGTGCAAGATCACCTGGAATCCTTCACACCTTTTTTGAGTCACACAAACTCAGATTACTAAGGGAGTTAAATTATGTGGGTCACCATATGCAAAGTAGAAGGAGCAACATAATTCTTTAGTCTTAACACTAAAATGGAAAATTTCATTTCACTTACCTTCTTTGATTTTTTTAAGTCTTTACTTGGTACTGATTCGCTACCTTCCTGGACTTCTGAAGAACTGCTGTTTGTTCGAGAGTGCATGTTTCCTATGATAGGATACATTTAGAAATATTTTTTATGACTAGTGAGAAAAAGGAATGTCCTGTTTTCAGAGAAAATCTACTAACCCTGAGTTATGGGGTTATAATAAAAGAGCTTAACCATTTGAGTAGTGGCAATATCTACAGGGCATATTTCCTAAAAGGTTGAGTTAAGGCTAAAAGCCCAGAAATTTGGCCAATGTTAGAAATGTTTAGATGGCCAGTATCCAAATATAGCTACAAAGTTAATATTAAATGTTAGAGAAGACTTCTGTAAAATATAAATTACCTGACCTTCTAAGAAATTAACCTACTCAAGTAAGTTCATTGTACTCAAATGGACATGCTATTTTTTTGTTTCAAAATACTCCAAATGCTAGGTAACTGAATAATGATAAAGCATAATTATGAAGCACATTCTTTCTTTTAATTTTATATAATTATAGAAATAACTAGAGATGATAAATATTTTAATATTTTGCTGAACATATTCTAAAAATTACCACTTGGTAAAAGTTAGAAGAACAAAAGGAATAAGGAAATTAACCCTTCTGCTACTTAAGTTTAGATCAGGTATTAAATATTTTGGCCAGCTATGTTTAATGAGAACAAAATATTAAGCATACTGTGATATGATGATATGGAGACATAATGTAGGAGTTGCACAGCAAAAACGGATGATTTGGGTGTGGAAAATGTAGGTCTCAAGGGCAATCAAGTCTTCTCCATTCTGGCACATGTTCTTTGACCAGTAATAGCTAAGCTTGGAAAAAGACTTCCCTTAAACATCCGTGGTAAGATGAAAGACTCAGGTCCAGGCTCTGAGGAAATAGCTGGATGGCCTGCTGTGGCTCTAGATCAGCCAGGTCATCTTAACCTAGGCAATGGGGATTGGCAGCGCTTGTCAGAAATCTATGTTAGGATATGGTACAAAAGCCTAACTTAAAAATACTAGTTGAATAGGGGAAAAAAGGTAGTTAAAAACGCTGCCCTAAAGAATTTAATACTGACACATGAGCAGCTATGAATAATACGAATATTTTTATGTGAGGAAGCTGTGGTGATTATAAATGAGAACAAATAAGCCTATCTTATATATTTCATAGCTTGTTAATGGGGTCACATGACAGTAAAAAATGTAAAATGGAATATATGTACAGATGCTATAATTACCACATCACAACATACATATGCATATATTTGTATGTATGTTATGTAATCTTTTTAGAAGTGTGCTTTTGGAAGTCAAAAGTGCCCACACCTTTTGGATTTTCATTGTATTCACGAATGGCCCGTTGTTCTAGGTTGGCTTTTTCTTCCTATAAACAACAAAGAAACACAAGTACATATTTAAATAAAAGGACACACATATTTCAATGATTGCCTATGATAGGGAAAAGTGGGATGGAAATGGAATAAAAGGAAATAAATTTAAATAGAAAAGGCTTTGTACAGATCAATGCTGATAATGTTTCATCAACTAGAAGGCATGAATTTGGGAAATTTTTCATTTCCCAAAAATAAAAATGAAAAAGAATCACCAGGGACATTCAGTTTGAATTTCTGAATTCCAAACCTCTGAAAGGTATTCAGGGGTAGTGTTAGCAAACTAGTAATTTCAAACCGAATGTCTGCTAGCAAGGTCACTCTTAGGCAAAACTGCCAAATGGATAAGATACATTCTTTTTGGATCCCTAGATCCATTGGAAGGATGATTTTCTCTTTCTCAGTGATACCTCCCCCTATTCCTCCTACACTTTCTTCTAGACTACATCTGTGAAGAACTGATCACAATCTGAAATATTCTTTGAACAACTTTCACTTGCCCAAACACACGTAAACATGCATCACGTATGCCCCCTTGCAAATATGCCAATTCTGCCACTAGGACCAGTGCTCCTAACTTCCTAATTTTGTCATTTCAAAGACTCAGTGCTGAACATCTTGGTAGAGTTCTCTATAGTGTACTACTATATGGACCCATGCCAGTGGACTTCCACTTACATAGGCAGCAGGATGCCATCAAGCAGCCTGGAAAGAGAGTACTAGAGACAAAGTTTACATGATTCGTAAATTTGGCCAAAGATTTTTCCTGTGGCACATGAACAAAGCTACCCATAGAAGTATTTGAGGTTAAGATAATTTCTACTCCCAAGAGAAATTGGAATCTGTTCTTTGTAGGGATCAGGGGACCCATACACTTTCTCTTAGGCAGGATCTCAGGATTTAAGGACATATCATCATACCTTTTCAATGGTCTTAATCATATCGTAATTGGTTCTTTTGGTCCCTTCTGTTTCACTGTGTTCATCTGATGTTTCATTCAGATCTTCTTGTACATTTTCATCATCTCCCATAGTTTTCTTCTCACTTTCTAGAATTTCATCAATCTCCTCATCCATGTCTTCTGGTTCTATGTCTTCTTTTTCTGAAAATTCGCGATCCTGCAACAAAATTGATCATCAAGGAAGAGTTAGATATTCTTTTTTAAAAAAGAGTAATTTTGTATTGCTGTCATGAATAATTTATATCATCTCAAGGAACATACACAATATTAATGCAAACATTAATGTTAAAGAAATAAAATACTTCATAACCTATGATGAATAACAAGTTATTATATTACCAAGGACTTTATGCATGTGGCACTATTTTTACATTTTCAAATGACCAGGATTTCCAAAATCCTATCAGCACCTATAGTAAGGTTAAAATGGAAAAAAAAAAGGCTTTCTTGGGTGTCTCAAAAAGATGCTTTTGAACTTGAGAGAAGTTAAAAAAAAGAAAACAATCTCTACTGTGGCATTATAACTTATCAATATAATATTTTCATTTTCTAAAACAGTGATTTAGAATCACTTGAAGAGCACTAATTCACTGAGAAATACACACACAGGTAAGTATAATTATTTACATTCCAGGAAAAAGATAAAGGGACACATAGAATTTAAAGGTTTCTGCTCTTGGTTATCTAAAACATAGGGAAAACCAGAGACAGAACTTGGTTCATCTAATTCCTGACCAGTTAATCCAAATTAAAAACCATCAACAGTCTATTTTTAGAGGTCATAGACTGATAGTAAATCATGTAATGCTTATGAAATATGGGCAGAATATATTAGTTTATCCTTTATTCTATACTGAGTTTTTTTGGGGCAGTCTCATATTTTGGGTGGAATACTGCTTATTGTTTATCATTAGATCAGGCCCCTTACTGGACTTTTCCCCCTATGCTTTCTACTCACAGACCTCACTAAAGGTATTAACAGCCTCTAAATTAGGTGGGGTGGTAATCCCTGCCTTTCACTCCCTTGAGTAACATTTTTACCAAGTTCACCATGGCAATATTTGCTTCAGACCATATGCATCCTTTGTATCTCCTTGAACACAATAACTAGCTTTTCATGGTCAAGTTTCTAATGGCTGTTTGGCTAAGGATAGAGCCTGACACTCAAAAGGATCTTTAGTGGGTGGTTTGAAAACAATGCTTCTAATAATTAAATCATCCTTCTTCTTGCAAAAAAAAAACTATGAAATGTGAGATTTCAGGCCAGGGAGAGGATATTTTTATTTTTCCCACCTTACTAACAAAGACACGGGGCATCCTCAGGTCAATGGCATTTCCACTGAGGATAGGCAATCTGTAAGTAAAACCTTGAGATTTAAAAAATGTTTGAGGGAAACGGACTTGGCCCAGTGGTTAGGGCATCCATCTACATGGGAGGTCCGCGGTTCAAAATCCCGGCCTCCTTGACCTGTGTGGAGCTGGTCCATGCGCAATGCTGATGCGCGCAAGGAGTGCCCTGCCATGCAGGCGTGTCCCCCGCGTAGGGGAGCCCCATGCACTAGGAGTGCGCCCCGTAAGGAGAGCCACCCAGCGCGAAAGAAAGTGCAGCCTGCCCAGGAATGGCGCCGCACACACAGAGAGCTGACACAACAAGACGACTCAACAAAAAGAGACACAGATTCCCGTGCCGCTGACAACAACAGAAGCGGACAAAGAAACAAGATGCAGCAAATAGACACAGAGAACAGACAACCGGGGTTGGGGGGTGGGGAGAGAAATAAATAAATAAATAAATCTTTAAAAAAATAAAAATAAAATAAAATAAATTTAAAAAGTTTGAGAAGCTACACCGGGAGGATTTGTCTTAGGTTTTCAAAGATCATGAGGCAGTGTAAGTGAAAGGTGAACACAGAAGGGAGAATGGGAGAAGGGAGTGTGGGAAAGGGAAACATAGTACTACTGCAGACAGCTCTCTCAAAGGATGTGCTACATAGTTAGGTTGGGTAGGGTTAACCACATGGCAGCTACCATTTACCAAGAACTTCTAAAGCTTTCTCTTTTCTGCACAATTGCCCCCTCTAAGCCACTTATAATGTATCATTTTGTGTCTAGCCAGATGCACATTATGTGTCACTAAAATTATCAGAGTCAACTTTACTTTTAAAGGGACTAGATTTAAGACTTATGGCTAATAAATAGATTTATTCACAAATGTACGTAAATGAAAGGCCAATTAAAAAGAACAGTGTTCCCATGACAGAGAATTTCAGACTATGCCCCTCTATCTCACAGAAGCTCACAGTAAGCTGTGTTCATGGCATAGTCCTCAATTACTTGGAGATTTAGGCTAATTTAGCACCTGGGTTAACTCCAATTGTGCTTTGTTAACTAAAATGTTAATATAACCATAGGATAATATCATGCTACTATAAAAAGGAACCTGGAAGTTTTACCTTATTTTAGAAATAAGCAAAATTCTTATCTCTTTGACAATGAGCTACAACCTTACTAATTAACTCTAAGAAGAACTGTCAGAATGCTTATTAGTTTCTTAATTTGAGAAAGCTATTAGAAAATGATGTTTTCACATCATCAGCTGTGGCACTCTGCACTCACTAAGCACATTTAAAATTCATCTATGCACATCTGGACAACAATTATATAAAGCACTTACCTTCAAATTGAAACAATTTAGGAGAGGTTGGCAGAATACTGTCATTTTATAAAAAGAAAGGGCAAAGTTTAAATACTTTCTTGGCACTGGAACCCTAAAAAGATGGAATAAGATGTATGGGACAAAGATACAGCTAGTGCTAGGATCACATTAAAGAGGTGAAGAGGCCTTGCCTCTCACAAAAGGACTCTGGTTTCATCGTTCAGGCACAGCACACTGGGCCTCAGCCTTTGGTCTGGCCCTGGGCAACACTTTCTACATTTCTTATGGGAAGTATCAAGAAACATTGTGAGGTTTCAGTTTGCTTAAGAATACAATCACATTGTATGCTTTAAGAACTAGAGATTGCTGTTGGAATTAAGCATAGTGGTTACTCTGGTGCGGTGGGGATGGGAAATGGCTGGAAGGCACTCGAAGGGAGCTTCTGGGGAGCTGATTACTGTGCTTTCCTTGATCTGGATGCTAATTATGTCAGTGTGCCCAGATTTGTGAAAATATATTGAGCTATACATATATTAAAAATGCACTTTTCTGTATGTGTGTTATACTTCATAAAGTTTTTTTTCAAAAGTTAAAAAAGTATAAAACTTTGGGCTACAATTCTGGCTTTCTGATATGCCTTAAATCTCATATAGTGTAAAAATGTTTTTCCAAAGAGCTTAATATAGCATAAAACTTTATATTTAATTCATATTGGGTGAGAAAGTGTATCTTTTAAAATATTGATTTCAAGTGCTTTTTAAGACAGGAAAAGTTAACATGTAAATTCATGTTTTAACTACAACAGAAATCACTGAGGCAGTAATGAGAGTAGGAAGGGCACTGAAACAAACACCTAAGTACTACTTTCAAAGCCTTGCTCTACTACTCAATACCTGAGCAAGACACCTAATTCATCTACTTCACAGTCTACCTGTAAAATGGGAACTATTGCGACACCTCTTCCAAGGGTTTGTATAAAGATTAAAAAGACTAATTAGAGAAAATAACATATGAGAAAACAATAAATACTTGTAATAAGGGGTTTTACAAAAGAAAGACAGAATTCCTGCTGTGGATTGAGGACTGTCAAAAATCAAAAGGCTTGGTAAGTTTTTGTCATAATATCCAAGACTGTTAAACTAGAAAATGGTTCATTTAAAGTATTCATTTATTTGTTCTACCCTATTCCATATGTCCCTTTAATGTCTCCCACAAGCCCAGCAGCTGGGGCAAGCGAAGAAGGCTGGGTGCCAGTCGGAAGGAATGCTGGGGATTGCAGTGAACTGGAGGGGCAGCCTCACTTCAATTTTAGGCGATGCTCCCAAACTGTCAGGTTTTTCAAGAGAAGCCCCCAATACAGTTCTTAAAATATGAAACACTGATATTTCAATGTTGGCAGCCAACACATATTTTGCAAGAAATTACTGTGTATACCAAACAAAATAAGTCTACAGGCCAGATCGCATTCCTGGGATGCCAATTGTAACCTCCAAATTCTTGGTTTCCAACTGCACTACTTTAAGATCTCCAAGCCTTCCCTTCTTTCTGTGTACCAATCCCTGACTTCTTTTCTAATCCTGTATTTTTACCACTGTATAAATTCCAGTTTGACTCTAATAAGTAGGCATGCAAAAATGCATGAAATACGTACAGAGCATCTTGCTGGTAGGCTTTTTAGTCTCATTCTCAGATTTACTATTTCCCCCCTTTTTCCTTAGAAAATGTATTTTCCTCTTCTACTTTAAGTAAATTCAGGATCCACAATTATAGCTTTGCTGTCTATTTTTTATCGATTTTGATAAAAACATTAGGACACAGAAGGGAAATCTTTTATTCAACAATAGCACTAACACCTAAATTTTAGGCTAACTATATGAGTGTGATTAGTCTTTCATTATGCTTCAAATATTGAGGGGCATTATTTGATCCATACATGCTATGTAATAATATTTCACTGAGGGTTTCCATTATTATAATCCTCTTTCTTCATACAGATCTATTTCCATAAGCCTTTTTGTTGTTATTTTGTTTTATATATTATTTAAACAAGAGTCAGGTTCACTAAAGTAAACTCATGCACATCAGTCAATGATGTGGAGATTTATGAGTGTGGATTTGTACTTGACTTGATGTGAACTCTCCAGAGCATAATTAGAGAGACATAGGTTACTGTTTGCTGAGTGCTGGGAAAATATTCCCTATGTTGCCTAATCATTAAAAGATCCCTTTATTAAAAGATGGAAATAAGACTCAGAAAGGTTAAAAAAAGCTGTCCAGGAGTCCACATAGCTAATCAATGTAGAGCCTGGATTTGGAAGTCGGGTCTACTGGACTCTATAGAGTCCATACTCTGTACCCCCTGCCCAAATAATTTGGAGATCATAATGACTGCCCTGATATTTTTTTTTCCCCCACTGATGTTTAAAAAAATTGCAGATTCTTATTTTTGTTGGTAAGCTCATTTCAGTAAGATCCTACTCTTCTGTACCACTGTATGTACTAATAGCAAATAAAGGCTTAGGATTTCTTCCTGGAGAATAAAATCTCTGGAATTTACATCTCCCTTCCTAAATTCAAGAATAGATGTAAGTGCTAGTCTATGTCTGATATTTATTCTTCTGCTTCTATTTCTCTGCAGAGTAGGCTTCCTGGAGGAGCAGCCTGTGCTCATTCTCTCCTGGCAATATGGGTTCTGCCCCTGACCTACCTCTCGCTTTTCTCCCACTAGGCTTCTCTGCAGCCTTTCCACCACTCCTTTCCCTTTGAAACCCCTTCCTTGGTTTGGGTGACACCTCTCTTTTCCAATAAGTATTTCTCACCGCACTTCCTTCCCAATCTTGCCTCTCTCAACCTCCCCCCTACCTACTGTTTTCCTGAGTTCTATCTTCAGTTCTCTTTTCTTTTTATACTATGAATACTACCTCTCATTCAAATCCATGATTTTAACTACATCTATAGGCTAGTGATGCTCAGTTTCCAATGAGCTCCAGACCCACATGTGTATGTGCCTACTGAACATCTGGAAACAATCTAAAATCAACACATTCAAAACCACCTCCCAACCCTGGCTCCTACTCTTCTATTCTCAATGTTAGCAAACGGCACTATTTCCACCCAGTTCTTTAAGCCAGAAACAAGAAAAGCCTGGCCTTTTCCCTCCTTCCCAACGACATGTCTTTACTAACCCCTTCAATTCTATCTCTAAATCTCTCTTGATAATAAATGTCCCCATATCACCATCTCCACTGTCCTAGTTCAGGCCCTCTTCATTCCTTGCTTGGTCTACTACAACTGCCTCCTAACTGGTATCCCTGCCTCCAGTCCTCTTCCCCTCTGATCCACCCTGCATACTGCTGCCAGAATGATCTTACAAAAACCCACATGTGATCATCTCTTTCTGTTTAACATCTTTTATAAACACATAGGATACTGTGCCTCTGTATCTAGGACCAAAGTATATTCTTGGCAGCAATGACACCAAACCACTCTCATTATTCCCATCAGACTGCATAAACCTCCCTCCTCCTTGGCCTGGTTAGGTTCTGCTTTACATGACTCAGTTTAAGTTTCACCCCTTGCGCCTTGGCAGTCCGTTCCTAACCCTCCCCTGCAGCTGAAGTACCACTCCTAAAGGCACTCTTATATAGTACTTGTAAATTTTCTGGTCAGTCTATATAAACACCCTAAGAGTTCCTGGAGATTAGGAGCCACATCTTACTCTCTGCATACCCAAGGAACAAAACCACTTTCTTCTTATTAATTCAGGGGATTAACTGTGGAAAGCCATAGATAGGTGTTTACATATTTTCAATCTTCAGTAAGCCCTGGATAAGAACATAAGGGTGTTAGGAAAATCAGAAAACAAAAGGACATTTTTAAGAAATAGTTGAAACAAAGGAACAGGAACTCCTTTTACCTGGAATTCTTTGAAGAAATCTATACCTAAAGTCTCTGACCGGTAAGAGGGCCACAAGAGGTTGACTGTAAGTTGCCCTTACTTCTTGATTTGAGGAAGTTCTGATTTTGTGTTTTGTGTTTTTGTTGTTGTTGTTGTTGTTGTTGTTTTTTGGTGCTTGATGCATAAATATTTGTTGAATGAATAACATATAGCAAATATTAAGTTATGTGTCAGGAACCAGACATACAATATTGCATTTAATTGTCACAATAGAAGGAATGAAGAAATTACAATACCTTCCTCCATGAGAGCTTTTTTTTTGAGATATATATGTATAGCAAGTTTATCTCTATAATGAAAATAACAGAAAACATTTCAGTTGCACTCACCTCAAGTGCCGCTGTACATCAGCATTAGATGCTTCTGTGGTACTCCTTTGTAGCTTACCGTAAAGTATTTTTCTGCCAGAGTCCTCAATATGAAACTGGAACGCAAATGACTGCTATATATATAACTCACACTTCCCTCAGTGATAAACTATAGCAACAGCTTGATCAACCAGCAGATGGGGTCAATAACGGAAGGAACTAATTATTTCACTCTGTTTAAATTAGTATTAATTCTTTTTTCTCTAAGATATATAAGATTTACAAATATGTAAATCACTTCTGTTTATGAAAGTCCACCAAGAGCTAGTTTTTTTAGTCCCCTTGACCCCACCACTAACCAACAATGATAAGCTCCACTCCATAAACTCCTAGAAGACATTACACCTGCCACATATGTGATTAAGTAAATGTTCACTGAACACAGTAAGTACAGAAAGTTGATATGCCTAATTTAGTATAACTGCTAGATAGCTGGAAGGTGGAGTGATTTTGGTGACTAGACTCAAGATTTTTTTATTGAGGAAAAGGATACCAGAAATTCTGGCTCTGACAGAGATCTATTTGGTAATGAATCTGATAACAACTAACTTTTAGTATAGAACTACTTAGGTCACCCATTCTAATTCTATACTTTCCCAGATGAAGAAATTAAGGTCTGGAGAGGCAAAGAAATTGCCCAAACTCATACAGCTCAAAAGCACAAAGCCAGAAGTAGGGCCCAGGTCTCAAAGTTATTAGGCCTATGCTCTTCTGGCCAGAACACTATACATACATATGTTCTGTATGTATAGAACCACTACTGCTTCTAAAAGAGCATATTAAAAAATTGGCCAGGGATATGTGAAGAAATGGGTAAGAAATGCTATTTTAAAATGGACACTGCACCAGTTCAAATACTGAGATGGTCACACTTCAGAACATCATTTTGGTATTGTTGGCTAATTATCTCTTCAGTGGAATGTTTATACACACACCTTTAAAACTAGTAACTTCAGTTTATGAGTTTCTCATCTCTCTGGAAGTTTGTCCTTTATGAACTCCAATTCTGTCACCTATCTTATTGAAGCATTTTAGGTTTACTTCTTAAATAACCATATTTGGCACTAGCAATAACAGCAAAGCACATATGCTTATTACTGTGTTAATTCTGTTCTACAAACTCTTAATGAACGTGGCAGAATTTGGTAGAACACAGATAATCAACTGTGCAGAGGATTCAACCACACAGAAGTCACAAGAAGTTTACCATCAAAAACCTCTTCAATAAAAGAAATTATAAGAAATCCCTATGAGAAGTGGATGTAGATCAAGTGACTGAGCTCCCACCTACCACAGGGGAGGTCCCAGGTTTGGTTCCCGGTGCCTCCTAAAGAAGAGGAGTGTGGCAAGACATAATAAGATGAGACAACAAGACACACAAGGAAAACAATGAGAGACACAACAAAGCAGGGAGCAGCGTGGCTCAGGGAATAAGGCACCTCCGTCCCACACCGGAGGTCCTGGGTTTGGTTCCCCGTGCCTTCTGAAAAGAAGACCAGCACACAACAAATAGACACAGCAAATGCAAACAATGAGGGGGTAGGGAGAAATAAATAAAAATAAATCTTAAAAAAAAAAAAAGAAATCTCTACTGTCCAAGATATGAAGGGACTGAGGAAGGAAAACAGTTGAAAGAACACTATGACTAACAAAAATCAAACTAGCACATTAAATACAATGAAAATTTTAAGATTGAAATAACTCTAGTGGAAATCTAGTCTCTTCTAAATTCAATATCTAATATCAGTTTACCTTTTCACAAACAATTACCGACTACACATTTGATTTTTATTTTACTTGAAATATTCTGACAAGTAACAGATTGAGAAGTACAGAAAAATCAATGGGGGAACACATTGAGAGTACAGAGTAGATACTGGGAATGAAGATTCTGACAGTATAGTTAAAGCTCAGATGTTATAGGAATTTAGAAAAACAGAATCACAGAATCACAGAAGACAAGAACCTTTAAAGCTGGTTTTTAAGAGTAAAGAACAGTATTTTAAAGAAATATAGTTTAATTTTAAAGTGCAATTTTTTTCCTTAAAAAAATCTTATTCAAATAACAATCACGGTAAAGACAAATCAGCCTGTTAGAATTAAAGAATTCATGAGTTAGAAGGGATTTTACTTTAGTTATCATCTCATCTAATCTATTCCATTTTACAGATGTGCCCAATGAGTGGCTTTGCACGGCCCATAAATACTTAAAAGTTTTACGTACTTCTAGCTTATACTGTTTAATTGCCCTCTATTTCATTAGATATTAACTATTATAAGAGACCATATCATTAGGATTTAAACTCTGAACAGAGCTGTCACTCCGTAGATTTTTGCGAGACATAAAAATGTATAAAGACAGCTCCATTTCTTTAATATGTTCCTTCCTCATTTTAATTGTATAATAACACTCATTCTTATAGAATTATTCTATGTAGCAGGTAAGCTGTAATCATAGCCTGAAAAAAAAGTGCTAATATATTTATAGGAAATGAGTTTTTATAACCCTTAAGGATCTGTGCCATTTTTATGGACCTATATGTATACACAAACAAAACGTTCTTAAGATTCCTATTTCCTAAATCTATCTTTAGTGAGAAATATATAATGTTAAGTACCTGATATGACCTTTTGATATTTTCTAATTATTGATTTATAATTTATGGGAAAATGCACCAAGATACTAGCTTAAGAGGAGCTAAAAAATCTACTAGTGCCTCAGCTGTCTTCTACCCCTTCACACAATTGGTATCAGTCACTATTATAACACACATTTAATGATGATAAAAATTAATGTAAGAAAATGGACTGAGTGCCTAATATGTGCAAGGCATATTAATATCTGGCCATGCAGAGTCAGGTCAAATATAAAGTTTTTACTTCAATTTCAAATAATGTGGTAATACATTATTCCAGAATTTTTTGGAGCCTGATGGCCCATTTTCTAAAAGTTGTTTTGACTGCACTGGTGTTTTGGACCTCTGTATTTCATGTTTTTTCCCCTTTCCCTCTGTGTTAGTAATAAACTTTTTTTGATATGGTTTATCTTTGTCATATTTCATAAATCCTTTTAATTTGCTCACCTTTTTTGCATCTTCTCCTTCACCCTGTCCCTTCTTCCCTTCATTCTCTGTATCACCTGTCTCCTGGTATTTTCCTTCTTCCTCATTTTCTTCCTCTTTCTCCTCCTCCTCTTTTCCTTTCACTATCTTTTCTTCCCCGTCTCTTCCCCCCTCTTCCCCCTCCTCCCTTTCCCTTTCCTCCTCTTCCCTCTCGGCTTCCTCCTCCTCTTCTTCTTCTCCCTCTCCTTCCTCCTCTCCTTCTTCCTCTTCTCCTTTCTCTCCCTCCTCCTCTTCTTGCTCCTCTTCACCTTCCCCCTCCTCTTCTTCCCCTTCTTCTTGCTCCTCCTCCCCTTCCCTCTCTTCTTCCTCTTCTCCTTCCTCCTCCTCCCCTCCTCCTCCTTCTTCTCCTTCCTCTCCCTCTTCTTCCCCTTCCCCTTCCTCCTCCTCCCCTTCCCAGTCCTCCTCTTCTCCTCCTTGCTCCTCCTCTCCTCCCTCTTCTTCCTCTTCTCCTTCCTCCCCCTCCTCTTTTTCTTGCTCCTCTCCCACTCCCTCCTCTTCTTCCCCTCCTCCTTCCATCTCTTTGTGTCTTTCCCCCTGATGGCCTTGTTCCCTCTTTCCCCCCCATTCTTTCTCATCCCTTTTCTCCCACCCCCCCTCCTCTTCTAGGCCCTGCTCTCCTTCACCCAGGCTCTCCAGTTCTCTAATTACTCCTTCCTTATCTTTCTCCTCCTCCTCCCCTTCCTCACTCTGCCTCTCTTCCACTCCTGAATTACCCTCCTGACAGATTCCATCACTGCCACTGTCAGGCATGTCCTCGTCCTCTCCCTGTGACTTTCCCTCACTTTCACTCACCTCTGCTCTGTCTGTAAGGTCATCTGACAGGATTTCTGCCTCCTTCTCCTCTCTTTCCTCTCTTCCTTTACTCACCTCCACATTTTCCTCATGTGCCTCTAGCTCTTGCTCCTCTATTCCACTTCCTTCTGAATCGTCTGCTCCTTCCTGCTCCTCTGGGATCTCTGACAAATGGTCAATTTTATATTCATATTTTGTCATGAATTTTGATAACTTGTGTTCAGTCTCTTCGTTTCCTTGTTCAATAAATTTTCTGCTATACCACAGGTTTTGGTCAACTTCCACTTCATCATCCTCTCTCTCTCCATTACTAAATTCTATTGACTCAGGCTGCTCGAATGCATCAGCTGTACCTTGCTGACTTTCACTTTCACCTTCCATGTAACTGTCTGGCTCCTCTATAGATTCTCTTTCACTGTCAAAGATCGTATCTTGCTTGTGACTTTTACTTTCCTTAACAAAATCTTTATTTTCTTCATCCTCAATACTCATGTCTCTATTTGGCAAGTCATCAAAAAATGTATTGATATTTTCTCTAATCTCTTCACTTTTTCTTACATTGTTCAGATCTGTCATTTCTGCCAGCTCAGTTTCCTTCTCAGAGACTATTTCTTCTGCTTCTGAATGCTTGGCACTGTGTCCTTCATCATTTTCCTTTTCTATTTCCTTATCGCCAAACTGATAAATACCAAGTTTACTTTCATGCATAAATATATTTTGCAAACCCTCTTCATCAATGTTGGCCTGAGGCCCAGCCTGACCTAAGTCAATACCTAGGTCCTCATCTGAAAATGCTTCCATAGTCACTGCTGCTTGTTTCATGAACATCTCTTTTTCCAAAAGTTGTCTATATGTTTTCCCTTCTTGCATTTCTATCCTCTCTTCAAATTCATATTCATTACTGTCATCATTTTCAGTACAAGCTGCATGTTTCTTCAGTGTCTCAACTGTTTCTTGTTTCTGTAAATTTTTGAAGTAATCGTCATACTACTATTAGCTGACAAAGATAACTTATCTACTTTAAAACCCTGCCAAGATTTTACACTTGTATAGGTTTCACTAGGAGAATAAAATGTCCAGTTTTACCAGACAGTTTGTTCAGATTTTGTTTTGGGGGGGATAATTTATGTCACTCTCTATGTCTATGATACATTTAATTTTTATTTACTCATACATATCTGCATTTGTTAAACTTTCGAATTCTTAATACCTGCCTTAATTTTGCCATTAATCACAGTACCATCAACATGTATTCTCTGCCTCCTTTCTCAACCTGGATCAATCCTCAGAAAAAATACATTTCCACACTGATTGTAAAATATACTGTCATAAAAATTAATACTTTTCTTGCATAAAGTGCAAACTCTGTTCAATTTTTCCCACATTTCCTCTCATTTTTCATTTTCAAATTTTTGTCTTTTTTGATTGTATGAAATTCACAAAATTAAATTTAAAATGTTAAAATTAAGAAAAAATGGAAAGAAAACTGAATAGCACATTTTTTGAAGGAAAACAAATGAAAGCGCCAAATATTGTTTTCAATATACTAAATGAGTATACTTTTCTTTTAAAAAACAAAATTTTCTATGAGCTTTCATATTTTTTACCTGCTTCCTTTTTATCTATTGTGTTCTTTAATTATAACAATTTACATATATGGATAAAAACATTAAGAAAAAATACTCAAGGTAAAATGCAAGACTTTTATGAAAACTATGAAATTAAGCATTGGGATTTTGACTAAAACATTAACAATATGAAATTAATTTACTATTGGACAAAGTAAGGCAAAATCAAATTGTTGAGATAATTCTACAAGCTAATAGATTCAAATATTCGATGTATTTGGGCCTCTGGAGAGTAAAACCTCTTTAAATCAAAATTTATAAACTGTGATGAGTGCCAGGCCTAGGAAAAGGTTGTTTCCTAAAAAGATTATTAAAACAGGACACATTAAATAAAATCACAAACTAATATATATATAAATAGTATAATGAATCTTTTTTTATTCACTAAAGTAGGCTTGAAAGTACTATGTGGAGCATGAGATCTATATTGGTTTAAAAGGAAGCGCTTTCCTTTGAAAAATATTGTTTATTCTAGATCCTGTTCTTTAAAAAGGTATGACTCTTTCAGAGCCCTGAGAGAGACAGGGCCAGTTGCCAGAATTTCTTATTTCTAAATGTGCAGGCCTTTCTTTCCCTAGCATAGATGAGGCTAAGTCCAGAGTCTACTAGAATAGGAATGACAGACACTGGGAAGACGTGTGCCTGGAAGTGTAGCAGTCAGTGAGTACAAGCAGTCAGAAAGCATTCACCGAGCACTCACAACTGTGTTGGAAGAACAGCTCTCCCATATTCAAAGAGATGCTGTTATTCACCGTGCCTCTCAGAAAGACAGATAAGACTGATGAGGCTTTGCTCTAAATTTTATAATTTAGCAAGCTTCGCTGGCATTTCAGTAGCTTCAATGCATAAGAATTTTTAATTTAACAATGTGGCAAAAGCACTAGAAATATAAATTATATGTTTTCTATAGCCTTCTTCTCTCAGTTTACATTTCTCCAATTTATTTTCCTAATCCCCAAACCCCTCATCCTTTCATCCTACTGGTCCTTAGAGCCAGGAAAAGCAAAGGATTTCAGGGCAGGCATTTATCTCTTCAGGGCTGTAAAAACTACACACTATTCCTTCCTCTTGCTATTCATTAAAGGTCTCTCTTTCATGTCCATGAACAGTCTCAAGACTGATTTCCAAGTGTTTAATCTTTTTCTATGTGTTTTCAATTCCTTAATAAACTACAGCCCAATCCAAACAATGGAAAGGCAACTATAAAATAGTTTCACTAAAATCCAAAAATTTTAGAGCTAGGAAAGATCTTAGTATCACTCAGTAGTGTGATACTGAGAATAGTCACTCAGCCAAAGTCATACTAAACAAAAGTCAGAGTCACTCTGATGAATGGTACTTTCTTCTTATACTTAGAAATTGCACTAATAATCTATTACCTTGAGGGCAAGAGAGTATGGCTATTAGGACTTAAATTAATGACCCTAAAGAGCAAATTTCAGCAATGAAATTCTACCACTCCTGCTGACTAAAGGAACAAGCCAAAAGGGAGGCTATCTACATTGTATTCCTGTCTTTTAAATTCTAAAGTAAGTGACTGCTTACCTTTCTTGTGTTCTTTCCAGAAACCTTCCAAAAAAAAAACAAAAAACACTTAAACAGTTCTTACCCACCATAATGAAAATACTTCTCCATATTATACCTTTTGTTTCTGAATTGGTGATAATTTTAATGACTTGTCATTGGAATTCAGGCTCATCATGTGTGTCTGAAATAAGTAAAAAATATATGTTCTAAAAATCATAAGGAATTTATTATTATATATATTTATACATTCTGAATATATATAAATAAAACAGACACAACAACTGTTCAGATAATTAATATTATGCAAAGACCAAAATGAATTTTATATGTAAACTATAACGAACCTCAATAAAATTGGTGTTAAGAAAACACAAAATGATGCATATAAAAGAAGTTTTTTATGTATATAAAATTATAGGAAATATACACACAAACAGATGAGAAATAAAATTCAAATTCATATCTAGATGGATAGGAAATAATTACCATATTTAAAACATCAGTAGTTTCTCCAAGACTGTCTGAATCTGTTGCTGAACAAGTGTCTGTTTCTTTCTCTTTAGTCATTTTATCTTGAAAATAATCTGAATGATTAAAAGGGAAAAAGGAAAAACAAATCTTAGTGGAAAAGTGAAAGGCACCTAAAGATAAAACAGAAATTATTCCATAATTTAAAGTACAGATATAATTTTACCAAAGATCCGTTAACCTCATGTCAGAGGAATTGAACAGAATTTATTCACAGTGATAACAGGTTTTTAAAATCTCTTTTTGAAAGCTGAAAAACTTTGACACTGATTAGAGATAACAATGGCTCCTTCATATAAACAGGCAAATGCTACTCCTCTGGGATAAATACTACCCAAGTATCAAGTATCGAGTACTTGGTAGCAAGCTTCCAGGATGGGCCCCAATGACCCACATTCTCCTGGTAGTTCCCCTTTCATATTTTACCAGGTTGGTCTATATGGCTCAAAGGATAAAGAAGAAATGATTGTTTTATCATTGTAGCTTCTGACTTGGTCACTCACTGTCTCTCTCAGATCACTTGCTCTAGGGGAAACCGTGCTGTGAGTATCCCTATGAAGAGGCCCATGTGGTGAGAAAGGGAAGTCTCCTGCCAGTGGCTACAGGAGCAAGCTTGGAAACACATCTTCTAGCCCCAGTCAAGTCTTCAGTTGACTGTAGCCTCACCTCACAGTGTGACCACCCTTGTGGAGCCAGAACCACCCAGCTAAGTTGCTCATGGATTCTTGAGCCCCATAAACCATGGGAGATAATAAATGTTTGCTGTTTTAGCCTGCTAATAAGTTTTAGGATAATTTGTCAGGCAGCAACAGCACAAGCACCTAGAAACTTTTATGGGAAACTGCAAGGTGATTATATCATAAAAAAGGTAATTAAAAATTATAAGCTCTAGTTGATCATACATTTTCTCAATTACTTACTATGCCCTATTGATTACCCATATATCACTCCATACTGATCCCTCCCTTTTAAATCCATTCAATTCAAATGAGCAAATAATCATTCTGTGTCTATTCCATGTGAGATAATTGCAGGAGATATAGCCTTTTTTTGGGGGGGGGGGGGTACCAAACCCAGGGATTGAACCAAGGCCCTCATGTGTGGGAAGCCAGTGCTCAACCACTGAGCGGCATCAGTTCCCGAGATACTGCCTTAAGTAATTGTAAACTCTTAAAGAACTTAGATATCACACCCAAATGTTGGCAATCAGGAAAAGTTTCACTAAAAAAGGTGCACAGAAGGGTGAGCAGAATTCTGAGAGGCAGAGATGGAGGTGGAAGGGAGAAAGAACAAAGCCCACCCTTAAAAGAGGAAGAACAGCAGTTTAAGCAAAGGGGTAGAAACACAGAGGAAAGAACCTTGTATTGAAGGCTTACCATGTGCCAGGAACGTATGCTTTTATAGATGTTAGGTAACCCCATAGCAACAAGACATGTGTTATTTTATAAACAATTTTTTACATGAGGATATTAAGGTTCAGTGCCTCTGGTGCCAAGTGTCAAACTCAGGTCTGTTTAACACCACAGCCCTTGCTCTTTTCACTAAGTCAGGCAGAGAATTGCTCCATTTGGTTGAAAATGGTGGGCAGCAAGCTTTTCCTGTAAAGGGCCATATAGTAAATGTGGCTATGTGGGCCATTTGGTCTCTGTCCTAACTATTCAACTCTGCTGCTGTTGTATGAAAACAGCCATAGACAATACATAAATGGTCATGGCTGGGTTCCGATAAAACTTTGTTTACAACAGCAGGTGGCTGGCTACATTTTACAGTTTACAGACCCCTGATCTAAACTAAGGTTATAAGAAAAAGACTATTGAGAGGTGAAGCTAGAAAAACAGGTAGAATCATATGGAAAATTTTATACTTATTTTCATAAATATCAGGAATCCTCTGAAGACACTGGAGCAGATAGATTAACATTGAAAGTGTTATGCAAGATAGATTGGAGAGGGTAGAGAATGGAGGCTTGGAATATATTTATATGCCTCATACTTGACTGAGAAAAGAGAAGCCATCAGACATGATCTGCTCTGTCTTCTCAGCAACAAACTTACCTACATTTGTACCCCAGTTCTCGTTTTCCTGTTAACATGTATGATGCATCTTTCCTTTTACCAAAAATTGAAATCTGTGTGACAGCCCTCCTGATTTCTCACTCATGCCTCAACTCCTAATACCCTGGCTTCTGCCCTGGTCTTCCCGCTGGAATTGCTTTTGCAAGATGACCAATAATCTCCATGATGCCAAATCTACTGGACACTTCTTTGAGCTCTTTTCCTTGGCCTTTGAGCAGTACTTTGCATTCATAACACTATTCTCTCCTAATTTCTCACATCATCCTAGTAGTTCCCCTTCCACATTTTAACAGGTTGGTCTGCATGGCTCAGAGAATAAAGGAGAAATGATGTCGTTGCAGCTTCTGACTTGGTCACTCTCTCTCTCTCTCTCTCAGATCACTTGCTTGGTCGGGGGAAGCCACGTTGTAAGCATCCCGAAGAAAAGGCCCATACAGTAAGAAAGGGAAGCCTCCTGCCATGGTCCACGTGAGTGAGTTTGGAAACAGATCCTCTATCCCCAGTCAAATCTTCCCTCCTCCTATCTTACTAGCTAACTAGGCAGAGGAAGGTTTCTTTGCTGGCTTTTAATTCTCAACACTCACAATGTTAGACATCCTCAGAGCTATATCCTAGGCCCTCTTCTCTTTGGACACTGCTTTCTAGTAGGTGATTCCACCAAATTCTATGGATTTTAAATACCATCTCCAAGTTGATAGCTTCCAAATTAATATCTCAGCCCAGACCTCTCTTCAACTTTTTAGGCTTGTACTTCCAACCACCTAACTTGATATTTCCACTTGGATGCCTCACAGACATCTCATGCTCAATTCTTGTCAACCGTCTTCTTGCCTATATTTTCCCCCTTACTTCACCCATGTGCAATCCATTAACAAGATTACTAAGTCCAGTGAGTTGTATATTTCAAATGTACCTCAAATCTGCCTGCTTATCTCCATCTCTACTGCAAACACATTGGTCCAGATACAATCATCTTTTGCAAATGGCTCCTAAATATTCTTCCTACTTCTAACCTGGAGCCCCCAAAATTCAGAGGCAGATGTGATCTTAAAAAGTATATCAGATTGGAATAAATCTAAATAAATATAAATAATCTTCCCTTTTCTCCTTCTCCAACATCATCTTGTCCTGCTCTTTCCCTCACTCTCTAGACCTAATGGTTTTTCCTTTTCTTGTAAACTGCCTCCAAACCTTTGTGTATATTATTCTTTTTGCCTGGAATGTATATATCCTCTCCCTTTTTCAGGGATATCTCTTTCTTATCCTTTATGTTTTAGCTTAAATGTCAACTTCTCAGCAAGACCTTCTCTGATCTCCTTCCCTCCAATATAAACTACATAGCACTTTCATTCTTTCTGCCACAGCAAAATTGATAATTTTCTATTGTTTTGCCTGGTTGTTGTTTTTTTTTTTCAGTCTCCCAACCATACTACAAGCTCAATGAGAGCAGGGATTATAACCATTTTGCTCACTGTTGATCCCTAATGCTTAGCACAGCGTTTGGAACATAACAGGTACTCAAAAGATAGAGTGATCTGTATTTGAATTGGAGTCATGCATCAGAAAAAGACATCCATCAATAAGGTATCATGCCCAGGGCTGCAGGGTCCCCTTCTTAAGCTTATGGAATGGCTTAGAGATACCAGTATAGCCTTAGTACATACTGTCCACTTGGCACAAAATCAATAAATAATGTCATTTCATAATGGCTTGCTCATTTTTATGTGCCATGTCTCTTCAACTAGATAATAAACTCCTTGGAATCATGGACTACATTTTATGCTTCTCCTTCATATTGTCTAGCATTTGGTATAGTGTTAATCACACACTGGTCATTCAATAAATACTTTCTGTTGATTAGGCCTACTATAGCCCTTCCGTATAACTGGTGGTACTCTATTTGATTCTAGGGGATAAGGATCTGTGAAAGGTTCAGAGCCCTGAAGGACATCTGGGGAAGATGGCAGACTCAGTCCTTCTATCACAACAACTATTAAACAGACAGGAACTGTTTGAAAACAACTATTTTGAAACTCCAGAGGCCAGAAGAACACCATACAGCATCCAGGGAAGAGCAGGAGGAAGAGACTATAAACTATGATAAAGAATTGTAAATTGCTCTCTCAGCAGGTGATGCAGGGTCCAGTCCCTGGCTAGCTTGTTGGTGGCAGAAAGGGACATTAAAATCCTCTTCCTGGGAAGCAGATGTGGCTCAACTGATGGAGCTTCTGCCTACCATATGGGAGGACCTGGGTTCGATCCCTGGGGCCTCCTGGTGAAAAAGAACAGAAAGCGTGCCTGTGTGGCAAGCCAGTGCCTGCGTGAGTGCCCATGTGGTGAGCCAGTGCCCTATGCAAGTCAGTCACGCAGCAAGATGATGACACATCAAAAGAGAGACAAGTAGAGAGTCAAGGTGACGCGCAGCAGAAACCAAGAACTGAGGTGGCGCAATTGACAGGGAAACTCTCTCCCCACCAGAGGTGTCCAGGATCAAATCTCAGTGAATCCTAGAGGAGAGAAAAAGAGAAGAGAAGAAAACATAGCAAAAACAGCAGGGCAGTAGGAGGGGAAGGGGGGGAAATAAAAAAAAGTTTTTTTTAAAATCCTCTCCCCCAAGAACAGGGGTGGGCATGGCTGAATCACCAATCATGGATTTTGATTAGTGAATTTCAATCACTGGGGGCCTGGTTCTGAATGCAGCCATGGCTTCAACCCTTACGAGACAGGGGCAGAGGTGGTGGAGATTTAAAGATGCAGCACTTTTTTAGGGCTGCGGAGGACTGTTATCTGCAGGGTTGTATTTGCTGGGCAGCCTAGGAAAGCTCAGCTTTGGGGATCTGTTGGAATTTTTGGTGAACTGCCTAATCCCCTCCCGAGGTCACATTAGAGCCAGTCTGTGCCCCCTCTGCAGGTCCCTGGACCTGTTTTGGCTGGGGAATACTGACTTGAGAAAGAACTCTCTGGAGTGACCTTCTTCCTAGAATTTGCTCTAAGGGCAAAAGGAACATGAGACAATAGAACGAGTGAAAAACTATAGAGGCAGAAAGACTGGGACAAAGGTCTGAGGCTTCAAATACCCAGGAGAGGGAGGTCTGTCTCCTGGGAAACAGAGAGGTCATTAAAACTCCCATAAACAGGGAAACACCAAAACAACTAACAAGCAAAAGGCCAGGACAAGACAGAGGCCTGGAGAAACAGGGAAAACCCTGCAAACTGCATTTGCCTTGGGTAGACCTTCCTGATAGGATGGGGTTGAAGTTCACGAAAATCTCTACCTTATAACCAGCTAGTTACAAAACCAAGAAACAGAAATTCCAGGGAGTAAATCCCAGAGTCAACATTTTTACAATATTAAAATATACAGTGTTTAGCAAAAGAATACAAGACAAAGAAACAGTAAATGATGTTCCATCCAAAAGAAAAGAAATAAAAGACAGAAGAAACTAACAAAGATGACAAGAACGCAGACATACCAAACAAAGCCTTTTGAAAAATGACCTTAAAAATGCTCAAGGAGATGAAGTACAGTGAAGAAAACTACAGGAGCTCAGGAAAACAATGAATGAACAACATGAGAGTCTAAATAAAGAGATAGAAATTTTAAAGAGGAACCAAACAGAACTACTGGAGTTGAAGACCACAATAACTGAAATCAAAAATGGAGGGTTTCAAGAGTAGACTGGAACTAGCAATATAAAGAATCAGGGAATGTGAAGACTAAGGAGCAGAAAAAAAACAGAAAGTAACAAGTGTTAGGGAGGATGTGGAGAAATAGGAACTCATTCATTGTTGGTGGCATCACAAAATAGTGTAGCCACTGTGGAATACAGTTTGGTGGTTCCTCAAAAAGCTAAGTATAGATCTACCATATGATCCAGCTATCCCACTAGTATGTATATACCCAAATAATTGAAAGCAGAGATTTGAACAGATATTTGCACACTGATGCTCATAGCAGCATTATTCACAAGTGCCAAAAGATGGAAGCAACCCAAGTGTTGTATCAACTGATGAATGGATAAATAAAATGTGGTATATCCATACAATGGAATATTATTCAGCTGTAAAAAGGAATGAAGTCCTGATGCATGTGACAACATGTGTGAACCTTGAAGACATAATGTTAAGTGAAATAAGCCAGACACAAAAGGACAACTATTGTGCGATCTCACTGTTTTGAAACAATTAGAATAATCAAACTCATAGAGTCAGAATCTAGAATTTAGGTTTATCAGAGGATAGGGTGTGGATGTACAGGGCTCCTAGTTGGAATGATGAAAATATTTTGGTAATGGATGGGGTGGTGATGGTAGCAAAACACTGAATGCAATTAACAGCACCAACATATATATATGAATATCACTAAATGGGGAAATCTTAGCTTATATATATGGTCACAGAATAATTTTTTTTTAAATCCATGGCACTACATGACACAAACAGTGAACCCTAAATTAAACCATGGCCTTTAATTAATAGCCCAATTATAAAAATATGCTATCATCAATTGTAACAAATGTTTCACACCAATGCAATGTGTTGGTGTTGGTATGGTATGTGGGAATCCTGTATTTTATGCATGACTGTTCTGTAAACCCCAAGTTCCTCTAATAAAAGAAAAAATTTTTAAAAAAAGGCAAACTTTGTAATATCACTTAACATATGTAAATAGAATGTACAAACACTGAACAAAACACAAGGGACATGCAAGGACAAACAGAGCTATATGGTCTCAAGGTTCTTAAATTTTATGTGACTGTAAATTATGGATGCATATTAGAATCCTGAGGGAAAGTATTAAAAAAATAAAAGAGGTTTAGGTAAAAAGCCAAAAAAGGAAATTAAAACAGAACAGTAAAAAATATTCCATTAACCAATAAACAAGAAAGAAAAGAATAAAGGTAGAAAGGAGAAACCAAGCAACAAAAAGCAGATAAAAATCATATAGCAAAATGGTAGAGCTAAATCCAACCATACCCATAATTACATTAACTATCAATGGGCTAAATACTCCAATTCAAAGACTGTCAGGCAGGATAATAAAGACAGATTCAATTATATGTTGTCTACAAGAAATACACTTTAAATATAAAGAATAATATAGGATAGAAGTAAAATGACAGAAAAATGCAAACACTAAGCATGAGACAGCAGGAATCCTCTATTAATTTCAGACAAAACAGACTCTGAGAACATTAACAAAGATAAAGAGGGACATTTCATAATGATAGCCATCAGGAAGACATGATAATCATAACTGTGTATTCACTGCATCAAAAAAACCTTTAAAATACTTGAAGCAAAATCTAATAGACCTAAAGGGAGAAATGAAATCCACAAAGTTGAAACATGTCACACCACTCTCTTTGTTAACTGTCAGAACTAGACAAAATTCAAGAGCCATATGGACGACCTGAACAATAGTATCAACCACCTTGACCTCACAAATTACTTATTAATTACAATAAGAAAAATAGTAACTTTATTGTGGAGGAACCTGGTGGATACCACCTTAACCAAATGATCAAAGTTAACATCAACAATATTGGAACAATCATATATTGTGAACTAAGGAAACATCACTTCAGTGTTATTCCTGCCAAAAATACATAACCTGAGTCTAATCATGAGACAATATCAGATATACCCAAAATGACACATTCGAAAATTTCAAGGCGAAGAAACACAAAGACAGACTAAGGATTATTCCAGGAGACTAAATTAAAGGAGACTATAGATTAAAGATTAAAGTAGACTAAAGAGAAAAGAGAATTAAATGCAATCGATTATCCTGGATTGGATCCTAAATCAGGGGAAAAAATGCTATAAAGTATACTACTAGGATAAGTAAAATCTGAACATGAACTGTGGATTAGATAATGGTATTATATCGATGTTAAAATTCATGATTTTGATAACTGTACTGTGGTTATGTATGAAAATACTTTTTTCTTAGGAAATACACAATGACAGAATTAGAGGTAATTCCCAATCTACTTATATGGCTCATAAATAGAATTTGCGTGTATGTGTGTGTGTGTGATGACACACGAGCAAAATGTAAGCAATTAGTGAATCTGGGTAAAAAGTATACAAGAATTTCTTATACTGTTCCTGTAACTATGCTGTAAATTTGAAATTATGTAAAAATAAAAGTTAAAGATCTACTGGTACATCAGAAATGATTATATGGGGTAATCTGTAGCTTATATCTTTAAGGTTCCAATTCTAACTGAAGGGGAGTTGGATAATTTGGCTTAGTTTACTTTTCACTTTACCATCTGAAAAGTGATGTTTATTCGTTTTGCAAAAAAAAAAAAAAAAAAAAACTGGTAAGGGAGCCCAGGGTAAGTGATTCTATATCAATTAAAACCTGAACTCTGTTAATGATCTAAAGAAAAGTCACATTATACCTTGGCTATAACTTTCAAAATACTTTTTATTAAGAGTTTTAGCAGACAGTCACAAAAATGTAAGGAATGGCCATTCCTTTTGATTTAGTTACAAAATTATGTATACCTTCTCATTCAAATCTCAAAGTGGGAAACAACTTCCCCCAAACAACAAACTTCTCTTTTCCTTGTATACACTGTCTGTCAGAATCTATTTTTCTTTATGCGGAGCTGAAGAGCACCATTAGATACGGATTCCTATCTCAAAAGGAAACATAAAAGTTGTGGGTCAGATGGAAGAAACTTGCTCATTATCAAGGTATTAGTTATAGTTAATATTCCATTCCTATGGCCAACAATGCTTGCCTGAGTTCCTGCTCCTTTATTACCTCAACATTTCACCTAGGTCTCTGATTCCAAAGATATTAAAAGTTACCTGTGCCATGGTTATCTGGTGCCCAGATTATCTTTTGAACTCCAAACTCTCTGCTTACTCTGATCCCCTGGTCCTGGCTTCTTGCCTTACCCTATCATTCAAGCACATGCCCTGCAGTAACACATATACTTCTAAGATACACAAATGCCTGTAAACAGGCATTTAGAACAGAGATGTATAATAGAGATGAGATTCCAATTTAAAACATGAAATCTATATCTGATAGGCAGTACAATGTAGGCAGTGAGGTGGATGTGTTAATAATAATTACTATACTAATTAAGGGGTTCCCAGAGTTGCTAAACCCAATGCTAAGTATTATATATGCCTAATCTCATCTAATCCTCATAATTACTCTCTGAAATAGGTATTTTTATACCCAATTTAAAGATAAGGAAACAGATTGAGAGAAAGTAACTTTTCCAAGATCAATCACAGCTAATAAACATCAGAGCTGGCATCTGACTCTAGATCAGTTTAACTACATATACCATGTTTTTAACAACTTGCAATACTGCCTAAATATACAACTCTACACAGGACCAGAAGACCTACGTTCAAATCCTATTCATTTCATTTCTAAGATAAGTGACCTTGGGTAAGTCACAGCATCTCTTCAAGTCTTGCTTTTCTGGCAGCGGACTTGGCCCAGTGGTTAGGGTGCCCGCCTACCACATGGGAGGTCCGCGGTTCAAACCCCGGGCCTCCTTGACCTGTGTGGAGCTGGCCCACGTGCAGTGCTGATGCGTGCAAGGAGTGCCCTGCCATACAGGGTGTCCCCGCATAGGGGAGCCCCATGTGAAAGGAGTGCGCCCCGTAAGGAAAGTCACCCAGTGTGAAAGAAAGTGCAGCCTGCCTAAGAATGGCGCCGTCCACATGGAGAAATAACACAAGATGATGCAGCAAAAAGAAACACAGATTCCCGTGCCGCTGACAACAGAAGTGGACAAAGAAGATGCAGCAAACAGACACAGAGAACAGACAACCGGGATGGGAGGGGAAGAGGAGAGAAATAAATAAATAAATCTTTTTTAAAAAAAGTCTTGCTTTTCTTATCTGTGAAATGAAGAAGACTATAATTCCCACATACTTCATGGAGTTGCCTCAGGGTTTAAAGGAGACAATATAAGAGAAGGTACTATGTAAGCTATACATTGCTATTGTTATATGGTACTCTTAGGGTCAATGACAATGCTTTCTATATGCCGGGGTAATGCTGGATTTGAGTTCAAGTAGGAAATATCAGTCTTTATCTAGAAAGCAAACAATTTAATTGATTAGAGAAAACATCTTAAGTGTAAAAATCAATAAGGATTAACAGGCATATTTCTTCTGAGAGAAGGCAGAGTACTAAAAGTTACCTGGCTCCACTGGCTGCATGGGGCCATCCTTTCTAATGGCTCTCTCTGGCAAGTTACTTGCAGACAAACGGTAAGGGATTAAACTGGGGGAAAAACAAACAGGTGGTACAGGAGTCCATTTTATTGGAGGTAGTGTTCGTGTCATTCGAAGAGACTCTGGGGATTTTTCCTGTAAAATAAAAACATTAAATAAACTGCTAAATGATTTATATATAATTTTGACATAAACTACCATGCAGTTGCTAAAAATTTTAAGATTATGACTGTAAAGTCTGCCGAAGTTTGACATTAGCTTTGTAATAATCCCCAAGGATTCAAACTTATTTTGTTCTGTTGTCTCTGTATCTTGGTTGGTCTAAATTATCAATTTGGAAGCCTGTTTTTCACCACGGTGTAGAAAAGTGTGTGTCTTTTCTCTGCCTTTCTAAAGAAACAAAAAATTATTCATGACATATAAACAAACAACAACAAAGCACTGATGGAACATTTCCCAGTTGTTTTAGATGTACTTTCCCGTAATAAAATACCAAACTTTTTACTTCAAAAGGAATACATTTTTTAATGTAATTTTTTTAAAAAAAGGAATGTGTTCTTTAAAAAGATATTTGACATTTTCTAATACTTAAAAATATGCCTTGAAACAATACTTTTAAAGCACTGAAGGAGAACCTCTAAGTTTAATTGAGAGAAAATATTCCCTCTCTCAAACTGAAGCTCCTATTTTCTGTTTTTCAACTTTCAATGTTTATTAACATATAACCTTCCACTATAACTAAAAGATAAAAGCATGTGGTGGAGAGTGGATATGGCTCAGGTAGTTAAGTGCCTGCCTTCCACATGGGAGGTCCTGAGTTTGGATACCAGTGCCTCCTTAAACAAACAAACAAACAAAAAACAACAAGCAAAACAAATGAGAAAATCAGGTCAGGGAAGCTCAGTGATTGAGCGCCAGCTTCCCATACACAAGGTTCTGGGTTCTGCCATCCCACCCCTCCAGTACCTTAAAAATAAAAAAAATTTTAAAAGCACGTGGCAAGTTAAAGTGGAAGTCAATCCACATACTATTGAGAAAAAAAATTCCACATTCAATCTGAGGTGAAAAGATAGGCCTATAGAAGGATGCTTTGTACAGTACCATCATCTACAAAGGTTATCCATGACAATTTGAATTTTCTGATTTGTATATTTAACAGTTAACTATGAATTCGCTTTAAAAGTTTGCCAGCCCTCAACTCCAATCATTTTATTTAGTAAACTTATCTGAGAAGACCCTTCTCTGATTTAAGAAAATGGACTTTTTCTTCAAGTTATTTTTGCAGTGCTAGATAATTCTATTAGAATAGACCACAAGTGTACCCTCTCTCTTCGACGCATGCGTGCTGATAAAGTTCTATGCAGTGCCATTCCTGAGGTCAAATCACCAATGGGCAGAGAAGCTGGTGCAGGTAAGCAAGGATCATTTAATTCATCTAAACCAATTTCTTCTGGCATATTAAGTCGTGGAGCAGCAAAAACTAGCATGTGACATCCACCGCAAGCGACCTACAGCATAAACCCACAGATAAATTAATTGATATCAGCTTCAAACAGAAATGAGTTTTTAGCAGTTTTCAGCTACAAAATATTTACTTAGCAGTAGACTTCCTAGATTGACCATACATACACAAATTACAATGTATATTCTTTAAATATTGTGATTTAAAAATTAGAACAAGTTTAACCTACCATTCTCCTTTCAGTTTATAGTTTAGAGAAAAAAACTATTTGGCACATTACATGTCTCCTTACAAGTTAAAAAATGGTATAATTGTTTCAGAAAAAGATGCTAAACTGGGCGCAATATTAAAAGCTTGAAAAAATACTCAAAGAAGTTCTACAAAGAAAAAAGTGACCCAAGAATAAATCAGTCTCTTAGTATAATTAGGTCTCCAATCTTTTTCTTTACATGATAATTTTCTAAGTTTAATGCCTAAGAGTCCTTAGAGCAAAATATGAGTGTGTACATAATGCAACAATAACAAATGAAATCAATATATAAGAATTTTGAGAAATAAATTATTTTCAATAAAATGTTTTACAAGTACAATATTTTCAACACACAGATTCTTAGCAACTATATGTGTTCTACATGGTAAGCCTAACATACCCTGTATCTTATAATATTTTCAAATTTTAAATATATATATGTATTTTTTACATCACTTCTAAAAATTATCTTCCTCATAAGACTATAAGCTCAATGAATGCAAGAGACAGCCATTTTTGTATCACTGTATACTCTGTATTACTGATACTTAGTACAGTACCTTGCACATAGCAGACATTCATTAAACAGTTGTCAAATTTATGAGTTGAAGTGCCCCATAGTGAGACTATCAATCTTTTGAGAAAAAATTTTATGTGATATTGTCATCAACAAGTAAACAGAATTTTCAAAATTCTATAGTTCTTAATTGACAAAAGTATTAGAAACAGAGATATGACATCTTATGGTGATGTGATATTAAAAGAATAGATTTTTATCTGAATAGCATTTAACCAATAGAATATATTTTAAAAACTCTTAGTTTATTATTAATTTTTTTCCTGCACAGAATGTGAGAGTCTCATTCATATTTAATACAACATTTACTGAAGACTACTATGAGCAAAGTTCTCTGCTGGGTGCTATATGAGATACAAAGATAACAGGCATGACATAGTCCTGGCTTTCAAGGGATGTGAGAACAAAGCAAAAGAGTCCAAAATTAGGGCAAAAAGAAATATGTTAAAGGAGGAAAATTAAGAAAGGGACAGATTTGCAGAGTGGCATAATTTCTGACATTTAGCTTTTAAAAAACTAGTATATTTATTAGATCAGTTCATGATATTCTTCCATACAAACACAAAAGTACTTGTTTATCTTCTATGAAATAATGTAAGACTCAAACACAGGAATATGAAAATGTAAACACGGAAATGTGATGCCCTTACCAAGTGAACTGTAAACTTAAAAAAATTAGAGCACAAAGCAGGAGTGAACTCATTGGTAAAATTTTCCAGTCCAAGTCCTAATTTTCCATGTCGACCATCTCCAAAAGTATACATAAGGCCTATATCTAAAATGTGAACAATAAAGAAAATTACAAAGGTGTTATTTGTATGGATCTATTTCTAAGCAGATAAAACCATGAAAATACATGAACTTACATTACAAATTTTAAGTTTCCCCTCAAATGCCGCATTGAGTTTAATCTGATACATTGATGTTTCCTCAATCTCTATGTTCTCTATGGTCCTACACATGACTTTAGGCAATAGGTATTCTGAGAATAAGTGACTAACCCCTCAGTGGTTAGTAAAATTGAAGCCCAGTCCCATGAGGCATTGAGCGGAGCAGATGCATATAGTATTCATCTTGCAAAACACACCATATTCTCAAGGGGAAGTTGAGTTTTGTATTCTGACCCCCTATAATCCAATATAAGCTATTTTATGTTTTTCTCCTGTCATTGCTTAGATTGGGGTTTCTCAACCTTGGCACTATTGACATTTTGGTCCAGACAGTTCTACTTTGTGGGGGGCTGTCCTGTGCATTATATGATATTTAGTACATTCCTGGCCTTTACCCTCTAAATGCCAGTAGAACACCTCCCCACCCCCCAAATGTCAAAAATATCTCCAGATATCACCATGTGGCTGGGAATCAGGGATAGAGGTAAAACTGTCACCAGTGTAGAGCCAGTGTAGAGCCACTGTCTTAGATCCCTCCAAATATCTCTTTTACTAATTCTGTTCCTGGGCTGTGGAGTGTTGCTGAAGAAAATGCCATAAACCAAGCATGTTGACTAGTAGACTCATTTACCAATAACCACACCCCTCTTTAACTGGGGCCATAACGATACTGTGTAATCTGGTTGGTTTTCTACAGTCTTTTGCCCACTGCAACAGGAGCAATTCTGAACCTACGTTCCTTTTCTGAAGTGTGCTAAGTGCCACAGAAGCCAAAGTAAAAGGTGCCACAGGATACATAGGAGGGGAATCTCCCTCAAGACTGGGGATTAGGAAGCCTTTCAAACTGAAACTTAAAGGATGTGTAGGGTTTAGTGACAAGAAGAAGGGAGTAAGTTCAACAAACCGGAGAGTAGGTGTTGCAACTCTGCTGAGGCTCAGGGCCCAGCTGGCACATAGACAGTCCAGAGATTCAAGTCTCCTGAGCATACACCAACCCTAGCACCAACCACAGGTTCAGTAAAAGTGACAGAAGAGGCATGCATAGAAAGGTCACATCTGAGTCCAACTCCATCACACTCAGGAGCACAAATTACAACGTAGGGTCTACTGACAAGGCACTAAATTCCAGAGCCATCTGTCATTTATATAGGACCCGGGTGTCTCCATAGCCCTTAGGGGTACCCTTAACTGGGGCTGTATCTACTTTGGCTGTCTCTGAGATCCTGCTGAGATGTGCAGGCCTTCTGATGACCTCCTGACTCATTCTGAAGACTCTTAGCTATAAAAACTCATTTGGGGTCAGCTAACAGGGAGGTGAGGATGATCAACCACCACACCAGGGAACTGAGAGAGTCTACAGCTGCAAGTGGGAGAATTCCATTCATCAGTCATGTGAGATCTAAACCACCTCTTGATTTAGAGGTGGAGTGGATATTGCCATCCCAGGGTCCACAGGATGGAGGAATAAAATATGGATTAGAATGGACTTACTGGTATTCTACTACAGAATTATTGTGACTCTAGCAATAGAAGAAATTATATCATAGATGTGGAGACAGCGGCGACAGGAGTTGCTGAAGGCAGGGAGAGGGAAAAAGAGGTGTGATATGGGGGCATTTTCAGGAATTGGAGTTGTGCTCAGTGATACTGCAGGGACAGATGCAGGACATTATATATCCTGCCATCACTCACTGAATGGACTGGGAGAGAGTGCAAACTACAATGTAAACCATAATCCATGCTGTGTAGCAGTGCTCCAAAATGTATTCATCAAATGGAATGAATGTACCACACTAGTGAAAGAAGCTGTTGTGGGAGGACTGGGGGGTGTGGGGATGGGGTATATGGGAATCTCATATTTTTTAATGTAACATTTTGTATGATCTATGTATCTTTAAAAAATATATATTTTAAAAAATGAAAAAAAAAGAAGGGAGTACATAATCTTCCATGCAGAATCAGTAGCACATACAAAGTTCCTGAATCAAGAGAAAACATGGCTCAGTCAGTGAGCTGAAAGGTGACCAATGTGCCTGGAGCAGAGAACTAAGAGGAAAGTGGTAAGATGAGTCCGGAGGGGTAAGGAGGAACCAAACTACAGAGGGTCCTATTCATTTATATTAAGTATTTTGAACCCTTGTCTTAAGGGCAAAAATATACTAAATGAATGGTTTTAAGCCAGGAATAAGATGAGACATTTGGGGACTTCCAATTCAAGATGGCAAAGTGGTTTCTTACTAAGGGAATCCAAGAGAACTGAAGGAAAACATGATTAGAAATTCAGTAGGGTGACAAGTACCAAAATTAATACACAAAAATGGTTTCCCTATAAACACACGATAAGCAGTGTTTAGACTCTTACATATAATTACTAGGTATTTATTTCTCTTTCTCTCTCTATATATATATGCACACACACACACACACATATACCTATCTCCTTCTTTATCCCTTCCTCCTCCTCCTTTTACCCTGATATCTTTATCCAGAATGTTTTCAATGGTTTGTCTTTTGACTGTCTTTAGCCAGGAAAAAAAAACCCACTCTGATCCAAGTCCCCTGATTGCACCTCTAACTGAAGAGCTTTCTAAGCCACTGGCTATATTAGGCAACTGGCAAGAGCTGACAGATAACTCACTACACGCTTGTAATTAGTCCTGGAGAGAAAAAAAAAATCCATAAGCAAAAAAGCAAACCCAGTTAATGTTTAATTATTTGTGCTACAGCTTCATTCATCAGGTGTACTATAGAAATTTAACTAAACAATCTAATTGGTATGTTAGATGAGGCATTTTTTAAGAGTGTGTATTTACCATCAATGGCAATTTAGAATTGATGAAAAAATGGTAATAAGGACACAAACTGAGATTATGACCCTGTGGTACAGGACACATATCAACAACGCTTATGGGACTATGAAAATACTTCTTTACATTGTATATAAATTCTATTTCATGCTACTTAACAAGGACGTCAATACTTGATAAGGGGGAAGTGGACATAGCTAGACAGATAAGAGCATCCTGACCCATGTGGTGAGCTGGCTCACGCGCAGTGCTGTCGTGCCAAAGGAGTGCTGTGCCACACAGGGGCGCCCCCGCGAAGGGGAGACCCATGCACAAGGAGTGCACCCACAACGAGAGCTGCTCCGTGTGAAAAAAGCACAGCCTATCCAGGAGTGGCACCACACACATGGAGAGCTGATGCAGCAAGATGACACAACAAAAAAGAGACGCAGTTTCCCAGTGCCACCTGATAATACAAGTGGATGCAGAAGAACACACAGCAAATGGATACAGAAAGCAGACATTGGGGGAGAAGGGAAGAGAAATAAAATAAAATAAAAACTTGATAAGGGGTAAGAAGCCTTTTCTGAAGGGTTCTTTGAGGAAGAAGGAAGAGTGTTTGATAGTACCCTGTATTTGTCAATTCCTAGTTTCCCTAACCACATACCATTAGATGAGCTCTACTATAGCAGCACCTTTTTTTAGGGGGGGGGGGGGGGGGGAGAATACCACTACCTGGATTATTTCAAAATACTAGAAAGATTTCTAACTTTTTGATACTTTACTCCATTTTTAGATTGAAACCTAAGCTAGAAAGAAGTGAAACTGCAGACCCCTTTTTTTCCCTAAGCAATTAAAATTGTGGAGCAAGTCAGTTTTAGGAGACACTTTACTAAGTCCTACATTTGCAGGACCAAATTCCTGATGTTGAGAAGTTGGCCCAAAGCACCTTCTTCTGGATAAATGAGAAACTACAGAGCTGAAGATCTGGAGTAATCAGATATGTAAATTTACTAATGGTCTCTGAGGTACCTTTTTCCTATTACTGAGGAAAGAATAGGAAGGAGTGACTACTGAAAACGCCTCCTGGTGGCAAAAGCACCACAAGAATTTATTCATCCTGAATGTAGCCCTGTCAGCTTGAACAGGGAGAATGTTTTAAAATAAAATTTTTCTCTTAGGAGTTTTCTCACTGGCCTGAGAAAATGAGGAACCTTCAAATTGATACAAATTTCAAAAGGATTCCAGCTTTCTGCAATACTATGATCTTATCTCTGACAGCACTGATATATTTTGAAGTTCTAAATTTTGGAATCATTTACATTTATTTTATATTCAATTAAAGTAATAAAAATGAGTTTACAACTTTATTCTTTTAAATATTAAACTAGGAATTCCATTTTTCTTAATCAGTAATTCCTATGCTTAAGTTACATTATTCCAAATATTATTTATTTTGTAATAAAATATACCCACACGACTAATAAAAGCATAACCCAAATTCTAATCCATACCTGTTATCAAAGCTGTGTGATTTTCTCCACATGAAATATGACATATTTTCTGATCTGTAATATGCTCAATGACTTTGGGTTCTGACGTTTCAAAAATAAAAGTGCCAAGACCCAACTGACCAAACTGTCCCAATCCAAAGGTATACACTGCTTTCTCTGAAAGGAAAGAGAAATGGGCAAATACAAGAAAAGGAATGCGTGTAAATAGATACAGTTACCATTATATCTAGAAAAACTGTGACATTCAATCTTTTATAATGAAGGTGAAATGTCTTTGAAAGAAACACTCATATAAGGATGCTTAAATGCTTAAGTATTAATATTTCAATGATGAAGGAAGATAAACATGAAAAGAGACACAATTGTAAAAATTATGGCAGGGCCCTGAATTTAAAATTTACATATAATTATAAAAGGAAATGCTTTAGGTAACACATATTGCTTGTAAGTAAACAACTTGCATAAGGCAAGATATATATATGGTTGAACTACCAGAAAAGTCCCTATAATGCCCACTTCCTTCATCTCTTTAGAAAGCATCAATTGTCATTAAGTTAATTCCTGTCACTGCCTTAAATAAAAATAATGAAGAGTATCTTCTGCAGAAAAACTCCTTGAAAAGCAGTTAATAGAATAATCTTTTATGAAACACAATTTCAGAGGAGAATTTGCATGAGAATGAAAATGTATTAATAGATATGTTCCATTTATTCATAAGTAAAGCTCCCTTTATCAGGAAATACAATAATATTGGAAGGAATGGATAAAAAGCTTTCCTCTATATTAATATTTTTAAAGTGATTCCAAAGGACCTCTAATAACTTAGTAAATATCAGTTCATATATTTTATAGAAATGGAAAACCATAAAAACAGGATAAATGAGTGGGTGATGAAAGGGCCCTATTAGACGTGCTTAAACTCTCACTGCCCACTATGTCAGGAAGGGTAGTGTCTATTATATCAGTATACATCTTCTCAGTTCAATACTTTGACTCCGAAGAGCTCCGAATTCAGGCAGGAACCCAAATCTTCACTATTATTAGCTGTGGCAAGCAGGCAAGTTACTTAAATTCTTTGATAAAATAAAACCTACATTTTTTATTAAATGAGAAAACATTCATGCAGATACTGAAACATATTAGGACATTAAGTTATAAAGAATAATAATTTTTTCTAAAAAGTAATCTAATCAACTCATTCTGACAATGGGGTTTACTGGTGAACATACATAGTTCTCTACTGTCATGTAATTTTATATTATTTTATTTTTCTGTCTGATAAGTAAAGAATGCTTGCATCTTAAGTAAGACACATACAGATACTACTCCTTGAAGAAAATGTGCTGCATCAAGGATATGAAATCACATCGAGGCAATGGCAAAAGAGATTGCTATTTTAATGTAAAAAATTCCATCTCCAGGGAAACTGACTTTGGCCCAGTGGTTAGGGCGTCCGTCTACCATATGGGAGGTCCGCGGTTCAAACCCCGGGCCTCCTTGACCCATGTGGAGCCGGCCATGCGCAGCGCTGATGCGCGCAAGGAGTGCCGTGCCACGCAAGGGTGTCCCCCGCGTGAGGGAGCCCCATTCGCAAGGAGTGCGCCCATGAGGAAAGCCGCCCAGCATGAAAAGAAAGAGCAGCCTGCCCAGGAATGGCGCCACCCACACTTCCCGTGCTGCTGACGACAACAGAAGCGGACAAAGAAACAAGACGCAGCAAATAGACACCAAGAACAGACAACCAGGGGAGGGGGGGAAATTAAATAAATAAATAAATAAAAATCTTTAAAAAAAAATTCCATCTCCAATTCTAAATTTTCAGCTTAGTAGAAGAACATTGGTTAAAATAAAATAAAACAATTACCATCATCTCTGGCTGGCCAATAATTACTCCAAATTTCTTGGACTTTCTGGTATTAGCCTGTGGCTTTTCAGGCAGCATGAATCATACCACAAAAGCTTTGTTATCCAGTTAGGTGCTCTTTCAGGTGCTTGGTATGATGATTAGTATGACAGTAGTTGGTTTTTTTTTTTTAATGACTTAACACTCTATTATTTATGTAACAGCATTCCATATAACAACTAATATAATTTTGGGGCATATCACCTTTGTGACAATTAACATTTTAATTCAATGTTAACAAATAATATTTCATTAGAAAACACATTCTATTAGTTGGCTTAAAATCAATATTGCTCAAATTTCACAGAATATATTTTATTTTATGACTAGTAACTTGTTACTTTTTGCCCTGTAGAGATCAAAGTTTCTCTAAACATAATCTGGAAAGGTTAAATAAGGTAAATTCTGATTTTCCTTAGGATCCATACTTTACTGTGGACCTCATCTTATAACCAGGCCTTTTTTATCTTCTGGTAATGACTCTGGATGTCATACAAGATTGCCTTTATTGTTCTGCCTCAGTGTGTCCCAAGCTCATCTGACACTCTCTCAACAGCAGTCCATTATTTCTCTGATTCTATGGGGACTCTATAATCACACAGTCACTGCAACCAGTAATTCTATTGTCTAACTTATCCTTTTCCATTACAGCATGTTCATATGGAAATAGTTTCAAATAAACTCACCTGCAATGAATTAATTCAAATTAACTTTAATTAAATTAACTTTAACTCAAATTAACTTCAAATAGATTCCTAGGTCAGAGTTAGAGACACTGAGAACAAAATGGGGGAGGACCCCCATAGAATCATCTAATCCAAGTCTTCCTTTATTGAAGGGAATGATCCAGAACAGATAATAAGCTCTTCTTTCCCTAGGATCTCGCAAAGTATTTTATAACTCTCTTAACTGTTCAATTTTGTATTTAGTCAAACGGATGAGCAATATACACTTTGGGTTAATTTCTTCATCACCTGTGATTAAACATTTAATATTTCTGTTTACTTTGTACCACAGAACCCAGGTTTCTCACCAGGGTTAGCTCATAATAAAACTCTCACAGTTCCATGGAGAAGAGTGAAAAATACACAAAGTAGTGAATTTTCCATAAAGATAAATTTATACAATTTAAGGGAGTCTCTCATTATTTTATGCAATGATGGTGATAAAAGATGGCAATTTTTTTGTAATGTCCATTTAGCCAAACGTAAATCAGAAGCTGGAAATCATCTGTTGGTCCTCATAATTTTTGTAAAAAACCTTACTGGTCTGTGAGAGCCAAAAGTCTGCAAAAAATCTGGAGAGAAGAATCAATTTCTGGCACCATGATTTTTAATCTTAAAAAAAGTAACTAATATTTGATGTCCATAGAAAGCTAAATGTCTTTAAATACAATTTTTAAAAATCATACTAAGTGCATCTTATAATTATTATAAGTATAAATTAAAAGTATCATGGATTATCTTGGTGCTCATTTTATATGAAAATATTTTTATATTGCATACTTTAATGATCTATTATTATAAAATCAACATTTGCATCTTTCAGGATATTCTTGAATCACCTAATAAATACTTATTTATATGATCTTTGTATAAGCTAGAAAAAACACATGATACATGAAAAATAAGTTCTATTTCTGGCTAAAGAATGGATTTTCAGATAATTTATAAGATTAATTTCAAATTTTAACTCCCAGGAATTTCATTTTGTCAGCAGAAATTTTTTAAAATCCTAGACCTCAGAATTATTTCCCAATTTAGAGTAAAGGGTTTGAAAAAAAAAATTTCTAACTTGGAAAAGATTCCATGTGCAAATTGCAATTCTGGGAAACCAAAACTTAATAAGCATGACTGGGACTAGAATAAGAAGTCAAGGAAAAGCAACATAAAAGCAGAATATCTAAATATAAAGAATTGCTTAGTCCTCTTGAAATATTAAGCATATTATCTGAGGATTTTATGTTATTCCAAGTTTGTCTGGAACACATCTAACTTTGGGTTACTAAAGATGAAGTGGTGATTTCAGAAATGAACGGTTCATTTATCTTTGACCAAAAAATCATCATAACCTGATGGCACCACCACTACTTACTTATCTAATAAAATATATCTAATGCTGAGCAAATTTGGGAGCATCAATTTAGCAAGCATATTGTCAAGTGTCAAGTATGTTTAATATATTGACTAGAATCCTGAGAAATGACATGCTGCCCTACCAAGTAAAATTTAGAAGCCAAAAGTGACATTACTATGAAGGCTCTAACTTTCTTTCCTCATCTGTAACTTAAAACCTTAGCACTTTTTAATGAATTACTATAACAGAACTTAAAAACTACAAAAAAAAAATTGCCAAGACAAAGATAGTATGACAAAAGAATTTTCCACTACCTGTAGAAAACAGCATGAATAAGGAGCTTCTCCAAAAGAAGGCATTTCAGAGAAAATAATGCTAATTTTAGATAAATATGGAAAATATGAGGAAAACAGTTTATCCTTGAAAATGAGCTAAAAACAATGTTACTCACTACCATTACAAGGTGTTATAGTCAAAAAATGTCAATTATGTTTGCTGAAATTTGATAAGGTACAAATTGTTCTACTTAAAATTTTTCTCCACAGGCCATAAATGCATATTAACTACAGGAATAAAAGGTGGCAACCTTAATGGAAAGAAATGCAAGGCCAACCCAGAGAATGAGTGAAATGTCCTTAGCAACCAAGGAAGCAGGGAACACAGCAATCTGCACACATACCTGTGAGAACCACAGTATGCCCTCCACCACAAGCTACTTGGAGCACCTTCTCCGAAATTCCAGGCACCAGCTGGGGCATTCTGTGGTTGGCCAGCTGCTCGTTGGGAAGACCTAACTTCCCACACTCAGGTTCTCCAAAGGTGTACAATTCACCCTCCGCTATTGAAGGAGAAGAACAGTGATTGAGGAGGACATAAATGTGGGCAAAATACTGGTCTTTTTGGTGCACATTCTTATGATGAACAAAAAAAATGGAGATAATGACAACTTAATAAATTGGACCTTCCTTGAGATATTTTTATTGTATGGTAAGGAAATAGAACTAGATTTTCTCCCCCCTCTTCGTTTTTCTACCCCAATAATCTTCATGAATAACTCACCACTGTAATTATTAAACAACTGGAAAATCATTTTAGCTGTTTCATAAAACATAAAGACTATCTTACTTCTACTTACTTTTAGTTGAAGAAAAAGGGCTAACATTAAGTCCCCATAAGGGCAAGGATTTTGTTTTGCTCACTGTGGTATCACAAGCACCTAGCAGCATGCCCTTGTATGTTAAGCATTTAATGAATACTTGTCTAATTAATTACTTTTTACAAAACTCATTTTAGAAAACTCATTCATGTGTGAAGACATCTGTTAAATATGGTAAGTGAATCTAAGACTGCAGATTTTACTATGTCAGATCATACTTCCTCCAGAAAAACTTCCCATATCAAGAAACTCCTGACATTTAACTATCTTGCCCATACTAACACTCTTGATTTGCTTCTTCTATTATACTTACCACATTATGACAGTAAGTTTCTTGAAAGCAGGAACTCTTTTATTAATTTCTCTGAATTGATTTCTATAAAGCAGGAATTTAAAAGCCTTTGCAAATATACCATTTAATCTAAAGAATGTCACAGAACATAACCACCACTGGTGTGAGGAAAGAGAACACAGCAGATCTGGTTGCTTATTCCTTATATGTCTCCAAGGGAACCATGATTAACCCAGGGCTAATCATAATGTGGCTCTTGGAGTGTTCTTTATGGTAGAGATTGATGACTTTGCTATATATACCTAGAGCAATGAACTATGCCTACTAACTCCTTAGGGTTGCTACACAGAAACTTCGAGATTGATGGTGTGCACCTGGTTTCACTGCTGGGGCTCTAAGTTTCAGTGGCTGTGGCCAGTTGCCAGCAGGATGTTCCTAAGATGACCAGTCCCCAAGAAAGCCTGGGACCTCAAGACTAGAATGGGCTTTCCTGGGCAGAGACATTTCACACATGTCCCCGTAGTTTACTGCCAAAGAGAAATCATGTCCTACGTGGTCTCGGAATAAGAAGGACTAGGAAACCTATGCTGGGCCTCTCTCGTCTCTGTGATGCTTATCCTTTTCATGTTGCTTTGTACTGTGTCCTTTGCTGTAATCAATCTTAGCCATGATCAACAGCCTGCTATTGATTCCCTTTCCTCCCATGACTCTCATATAAACTAATTACAAAGTCCTGATGAGTTTCTCTTCACTTCTGTCCATAAATTCCTGCTGACCCTGGCACCTTAATTGAGGCCCTCCTGAATTTCCACCTGGGCCAAGAATTTTCCAATTTCCCACCTCTAGTCTCTCTGAAATGATTACACAATATCAGATTTATCTTCCAAAAACAAGGTCTAGTTATGAGACTTCCAAATTCAAACACCATCTGTCAAGTATGAACTCTGTGGACTGTTAGAAAAGGCTTCAACACTAGGTCCCCACATTAGCCTTACTGCCATCCACTCCTCAGGCTAGTGACTCCTTTTTATTTTTTAGATACAATTCACATACCATAAAACTCATCAGCCAGTGACTCTTTTTTGAGTCACACCCTCTGCTGACAAGTCGATAAACGCGCTATCAAAAAAAAAATGCACATATCATAGCATTAACACAGCATTTTGAGGGTTCAGATTCCCTAGGATCCATGATCCCTAGGTAGAAAACTCTTGCCTTAACCTATAGACAAATTCAATTATGCAATAATCCACAAACATACTCTTTACTTGTCTGCCTCTATATCTCTGCACATGTTTTTACCTCTGCTTGTACTGTCCCTTTTTCTCATCTCTATCTCCCAGAGTTCTTTCCATCCTTCACAGTTAATCTCAAACACCATCATCTTTCTGAACTATGTCCTGATGCCCCTGACCAGATATAATTTCTCTTCTTAATCTCATATAAGGTTCTGCTATCAAATGCCTATGTCACCAATCAGGGTCTGCTGCACATTCCAGTTATTGGTATTGCATGGAGGTTAACAGCATGGGCTACAGAGCCCAACTGCTTCATTTGCATCTGGGTTCTGCCACTTACTCACTGAGTGATACCAAGCAAGTTTTTCAATTGCTGTAAAATGGGAATAAAAGTACCTATTTCACAGGCTTGTTGTTTCATCAGATAAATGAATCAATACATGAAAAAGCACTGAGCACAGTGCTTGACACAGTCACTGCTCAGTCGTTATTAGCTACTACCACAGTCATCTTCCGCATGCATACATGGAGAAACTGCCCGTAGAAGTTTTTCAGGCCTTTGGAGTCAGAAGTTCTGATTCTGCGACTCAGTTGCTGCACACTAGCCCCTTGTAAAATCTGTGTTCTAAACTTGTTTCCACATCTGAAATCAGGGACAATACCATTTCTCTCACAGTTGTAAGATTAAATGGAATATAGTCACTCAAATGTGTATTTACTCAAAACTTTATAAATCTTGCATTTAGTAGACTCTAAACTCCTGGAGAGTAGGATTGTCTTAATCATCTTGGTGTTAAAATACCCTTTATCATGACTATATGTGGTAAACACTGAATCGTTTCTCACATGGTTTATGCAGGGGTTCTTAACCTTATTTGTTCCACGAACCACTTTGTCAGCCACGTGAAAACTACGGACCCCTTACTAAGTCCACACTATACTGTGTATTTTTTTTTGCCTTGTTAACATTTTAATACTCAAGCTTCAGACATTTCTGTTTCTCAATATAATGGTTTTTAGTTGATATTTATTTAGGAAAACTTTATTTTTACATACAAAAGGACCAAATACATTCTAAGCAAAAAATTATATGTAGTAAAAGTCTTGAGTAGCATTCCAAATATAACTGGCAGAGCATTAGACTCTTATGAAGACATTTTCAAACTCAAACTGAGTGTCAGCAGAGGAGAGCTGTATCTCAGATGTTGCTGGGGCTAAAAGCATAAATAACATTGATTTATGATCAGAATATGATGTTGTAAGCATTTTACCTTTTACCATGGTAGTTTCTTATTCATTATAAGCATTTTTAGTATCTTTTAGCTATGTTTTTTTATAATAATATATATTTTTTATTTTTAAAAGATACGTAGATCACACAAAATGTTACACCTTTCCCACTTCAACAACTTCTTTCATTAGTGTGGTACATTCACTGCATTTGATGAACACATTTTGAAGCACTGCTACACAGCATGAATTATGGTTTACATTGTAGTTTACACTCTCTCCCAGTCCATTCAGTGGGTTATGGCAGGATATATAATGTCCTGCATCTGTCCCTGCAATATCATTCAGGACAACTCCAAGTCCCACAAATGCCCTAAAATCATACCTCTTTTTCCCTCTCCCTGCCCTCAGCAGCTCCCGTGGCCACTGTCTCCACATCAATGATATAATTTCTTCCATTGCTAGAGTCACAATAACTCTAGAGTAGAATACCAGTAAGTCCACTCTAATCCATATTTTATTCCTCCATCCTGAGGGCCCTGGGATGGCGATGCCCACTCCACCTCTCAATTGAGAGGGGGTTTTGATCCCAGATGTGTGGTGGATGGGACTCTCATGCCCGCAGCTATAGTATTTAATAAATATATCACACCTGCACCAACACATCCCCACAAGAATAATGTTATTTTGAATTTCAATTCAAGCTCACAGATCCCTGGTTAAGAACCCCTGGTTATAGGTAAAATACTGACCTACACAGCGGTAGAAAAGATATTTCCTGTAGCTATGAGTAGGACCTTCTTTAATAAGAGAAGGTAAGTGCTTTTTTTAAAAAAAAAAAAAGATTTATTTCTCTCCCCTCCCCCACCCCCACCCCGGTTGTCTGTTCTCTGTGTCTATTTGCTGCATCTTCTTCGTTCACTTCTGTTGTTGTCAGTGGCCTGGGAATCTGTGTTTCTTTTTGTTGCATCATCTTGTTGTGTCATTTCTCCGTGTGGGCGGCACCATTCCTGGGCAGGCTGCACTTTCTTTCGCGCTGGGCGGCTCTCCTTACGGGGCACACTCCTTGCACATGGGGCTCCCCTATGCAGGGACACCCCTGTGTGGCACGGCACTCCTTGCGCGCATCAGCACTGAGCGTGGGCCAGCTCCACACAGGTAAAGGAGGCCCGGGGTTTGAACCGCGGACCTCCCATGTGGTAGACGGACGCCCTAAGCACTGGGCCAAGTCCGCCGCCAGTAAGTGCTTTTATTACATATAAAATGTCTCATTTAAAACCAACTACTCCTTATTTACGTAAAAATTAAAATTGACCATAAATAACAGAAATAGTTTTATTTCACCTATTTCTACTTTACTTGAGCCTATTAATTTTGGCTAAATCTGGATTTTCCAAGTTACCTACCTAGCTCTGATATATCTTCCCTCAACATTATGACCTTAAGCACCCTACTAGGTCTCTACTTTCAAGTATCTGAAGACTGCTCCAATGTAATATAAATTTAAGCATACATGTATTTTGTATATTTGTAAACTACAAAGTAAAAAAAAAAGATTTTGTGGAGTTTGTATTTTGCATATTCAAGGTGAGAATTATGTTTTAAATAAACCTATAATATTTTATCTGAAGACTTCTCCATACATAGCTGTCTCCAGTTCCCACAACTCCAATTTGTTTACTTATACCCACTATTATAGTCACTGACTTCACTCTTACTGTATGAATAATTGGTTGAAATGTTCAGACCCAACCATTAATATCCCAGATGAAAAGACAGAGAAGTCAGGGATAATACTTGAAAACTCAGTATATTTTATCTCTAATATTTGAAAACTTAAGTATTTTATAAAATTTAGAACATGAATGCTTGTGGATATTGCTTTAAAACACACTAGTTGGTTAAAAAATATGTAAGAAGTTTTAAGTATAACTATCCTTTTTACAAATGCATTACTAACATGTTGAATAATTATTGCCTTTCTTTTTCTGTCAAGTTTTCAAAATACATACTTGTATTTTATGAATTTATGTATTATATGAAAAAGTCCAGTACGGCTATGCTCAAGGCAATAATATTTAACTCTGAACTTACTTGTGAGATCAGCTGAGAGAAGAGTTGGGTGCTGGGAAACCTAAAGCCTAGATACTTCCCATCAAGTAAAGCAAATATGGAGTAGAAATGCCTGGACATGAAGTTAGGATCCCAGAGCATGAGGTCTAAACTAATGTTTAAAATTTATATTAATAAACTTATTAGCTACATGTGATATAGCTTTTCTGCCTGACCTAATATTTTTATATCATTCTCTTCATATTTTAAACGATCAAATAATAGAAAAAGACTTGTAATTTCCGACTAATGAAGGTCTATTGATTCCACATAAATCCTGAAAGCCAAAATACACAAGTCTAAGTGTTGCAGGTAATCCACTACTCCACTTCCAAAAGGCTGGCATTCTCCCTCTTTCAAAGCCCTCGGAGCAGTGCTACTTATAAACACAAGGTTTGTTTTTCCTTCTCACCTTGTACACAGTTTGATATATAGGCAAGTATTCCCAGTATGTATTTATAGCAAAATAACTGACTTATTGCACTAAAATGCATTCTGAGCTTCAAGACTAAAATGAGACTATTGGCATGGAAGAAAATGGAAAAATTGAGGACATTCAATAGGACTGTTTAACATAAAAGTCCAGTTACTGTGAGTTTGGGTCCATACTAGTTCAGGTAAGGGCAACAACAGGTTTTAATTTTCTCTTCTGTGGACACATTCCTAAATATGCCACCTCAAATTCTTTCAGAATGAGATGCGCTACCAGCTGGAAACGACTTAATGTCTAGTATTTTCTGAAGCCCAACTCAGAGATCATAATCAGAGGGTTCAACTACATGGATCCCAAAGCTACTTCCAGCTTCTAGTGCAAACTTCACTATTCCAAGGAGCCCTGGAGCCATAGGAGAACAGATTCCATAGTTCATTGCTCTTAGTTATGATACAGACAGGTCCGGAGTTGTAGAATACACCTCTCGCAGAAAGAAACTGTGAAATCAGAAATAGGACTTGCCTCTTTATGAAGAGAAGTATTTTTCTTAGTAATATATTCTGCATTTTAATTAAGAATTAAACAGTTATCTCTAGTCTCTAAACTCGACATTCAAAGAAAAAAAAGAGTAACAGATTTTTCCATAGAACGTTTTTATTATCTATCATGAAATATATATTAAGTTAAACCATTTATGCTTGAGTGATTTTTATGATTTGTGAAAAGTTGCTTTAAATAATTAAAGTAATAAAACAATGGCTAGCAGTAAAATTGCTAACAGTTCATAAATTCTACCAGTTGATGTAAATGAATCTACAAAGAACTTCCTATTTTCTTAAGGTCTAATGCAAGCACAGATCTATGCATATACTAAAAAACTACACTTTAAGAGGGTAAACTCTATGATATGTAGATTATACTGCAATGGGCAGAAAAACAAACAAGTTCAAGTTAACAACTGTTGGTTAAATTAACAATTCTAATTCTTTCCTACTGGCTAAAGCAGAATTTATTAGTAAAATTGATTCTGGCAGTTTCTTAAAACCAAAATATAAGACAATGCTTTTGGGTGGGCTCTTTATTTCTTTTTTTTTTTTTTTTCCATTTGTCTGGATCTTCTTTGTTTTGTTTTCATAAACAAAGAAAGTATAGACTAACCTACCCCAGGAACCCTAAAGTTGCCAATAAGGCGGTAAGCCCCAAGGAATGCAATCAATCAACCATTCATTCATTTGCGCCCTCATTCAATAATCTTATAGATCATCAGTTTGTTCAAGGCACCAGTGATACAGTAGTGAACAATACCAACAAAGTCAGGCTTTGCCCTCTCTTGGTGCCATGCTGCTGCTAATTTATTGATAAATCTGGGGGGTACTGGGATGAGCCTTTTGGGTCTTTCTAAACCTGAATATGTGCTACATGAAATAAAAAGTAAATGTATAAAACAAAGGTTTAGAGAGATGTTTAAGAGGGTCCACAAAACTTTTTTGATGTTAAAAAAAATCATCAATAAGGGAAGTGGATGTGGCTCGAGATTGAGCTCCCATCTACCACAAGGGAGGTCCCTGGTTTGGTTCCTGGAGCCTCCTGGAGAAGATGAGCAAGACAGCAGACTGGCCTGACAGGCAGGCACAGCAAGCTGACGCAACAAGGAGACACAAAGAGGTAAGACAATGAGAGACACAACAAAGCAGGGAGCTGAGGTGGTTTAAGCAATTGCACGCTTCCCTCCCACATGGGAGGTTCCAGGTTCAGTTCCTGGTACCTCCTAAAGAGAAGATGAGCAGACAGAGAGCACACAGCGAATGGACACAGAGAGCAGACAGCGAGCAGAAACAACAATGGGGGGAGGATAAATAAAACTTTTTAAAAAATCATCAATAAGATAGAAAGCAGTGATCACACTTCTCCTATCAAAACTAGTATAAATGGAGACCAGGGGTTCTTAATATTTTTTGTTCCACAGACCCCTTTGCCAGTCAGGTGAAATGAATACTACTGTAATTTATTTACTGCATACATTCATAAATGAAGGAAATGTTAGGCTTCAGTTAGAAGTCAGAGCAAATAGAGATAATAAACTGATTTTTTTCAGTTCAAGCTCACTGACTCCCTGAAATCTTTCCACAGACCCCTTGAGAGTCTGTAGACCCCTGGTTAAGAGCCCCTGATGTAGACCATAATATAGCCCTATATTCCAAATATTTTAACTAAAGTATAAAAGGGAGAAATTGGAGCTGCTGAGAAAAGTTCCACCAAAGGAAATCATATCCAATACTGATCTCTCTTTCTCTTCCAGCTATAGTGTTTATCCGTATTCCCATAATGAAAGCTTATGACTCACTTATTGAAATAAAAGCATATTATCAGAACAAGAGTAGAGTAAGTTATAGAGAGGCAACTGGTCCATAGGTCATTTTTTTTGCCAATGCCAAAGGGTTCAACAAGTTTGAAAACCAAAATTTAAAAGGTTCTGTCACATACCAATTTTGTTTTTCTAACAGATCTCATATACACTTAAAAAGTTAACATGTCAGGGAGAGTTTGAAATTATAAACTCTCATTATAGAAATGAAGAAACACTGTGACCAGAAATAAACTAAAATTATTTGATTACACGGACCACCAGGGCACTATTTCTATAAAACTGTAGAATATAAGTTATATCGTTAAAATATTAATTTTCTAATAACCTAGAAATAAGAGATAACAATGAGAAATCCAAAATATTTTGGTCTTACTTGTTACAAAGGCTGAATGGTAATATCCACAAGAGATCCAGGAGATGGGTTTTCCAATGGTCACTTGATGAGGGACACACATGTTAATTACATTTTGTAAACCAATTTGCCCTTCAGAATTGTCACCCCACATAAAAAGTTTTCCATCCTCTAAAAAGAGAACATAAGAGGGGAAAATATGTTAAAAGGTAAAAGGGCCATCAAGCTATTTTATTTCCAAGAGACCATTTCTTTTTTAATGTAGAAAAATTATGTGTTTTGAAAGAAAATTACTACTAAGACGTTTATATCAGCTAGCTACTTAAGAGTTCAATTTCTATTATGAAATGCTTCCATAATGACAAAGAACAGAGAATAATCTGATTGTAAGTCACTTTAGTCACATTCATATTTTTATCTCAATAGCAAAAACAAAACGTCCTTTCCTATAACTACCTTTTATTATTCTAATGTCTCTGAACAGAAAAGAGAAAATGATTTCTCCTTTCAAACAATCTACCTGCAACTGAACTGAAAGACAGCACATGCAGCACTAGACAGTTTCTTGGGAAAGTCCCAGGTCAAAAGGGCCCGGAAGATCTTGCTCTTGAGAACATTGTGCAAAAGACATTTTACAGGAAGGAAAAAAAAAAACAAGGAAAATGTATTTTTCTAGTTATTAAAAATAACTTACCCTTGAAAACACATAATCTAGCCTCAGAGAATGAGTAGAAATATTAGCATATATAGCATCTCAAAAACAGGTTAACTCAACAGTTAACCAGTTAACTCTTTCTGGTAAGAGTTTCAGTGTTTAAAAAAAAAGTTAAACCATGGAAAAAATATTAAGAAAGGAATTATTAGTGCTTAGTTAATTAAATCTCTTAATTTTAAAACTGTTTATCTTTGAAATAGTTTAATAAGGCAAATAAAAGGAAAATTGAAAATAAGAGCCAAGAGAAGAATGCCAAAATGCTAACCTTAAGAGTTGATGAAACTGAATGGGGAGAGCTGCAGATCTGACCCTGGTTGGCCTAACAGCAACATGATAAGTTGCATAGCTCTTCTGTTGGAAAAAAGACGCATACCAGCAACTTCTTCAGGGAGACCATGTTAATCTTGGCTTCAAGTTTTAAATAAATTTCTTATATGGGCTTTTGATAGGAAGTCCAGAGAGATGCAAGGGCCATTATAAACTATATTTTGCAACATATACTGCAACAGATTTCTACAGATGTTTCTGACAGCAGTCTTCAATATAACTTTCATAACACCCAATGAAGATAATAGTTAAGACTATCTAAAGAAGTGGATAGACAGCACAGCTTAGAATTTATTTAATAATTACTTTCTGAATGTATATTTACACCAAACTCTAAATAAGCATAAAATTGTAATATGTCATGATTTAAAGTTATATCTTTAATCTCTTCTAAAAACAAAGAGTCAAAGAAAGAAAACTCAACAACAATATTGTCGTCAATTTATTAAAAGTTTCCATATTTTGGTCTAAAGGAGTTATCCTAGATGGAAATAGAAAAACGTCTCACCAGTTAGTGCAGCTGAAGTGTTAGATCCAGCAGAGAGCTGTTTGATCTTATGTTGAGATGTAAAAAAACTAATGAGTTGAAAAGTGTTTCTCTCTTCAGTGTCACCAAGACCCAACTGCCCTTCATTATTTCCTCCAGCTGCATAAACATTTCCTCCTTCTACACACAGAAAAGAAAAGATCAATATACTATAGTCACCCTCCTTATGACACACAGATCAACCCGGCATTTCCTCTATTAATAGTGCAAAAGTTGAAAGTTGTCAATAGCCTATTATTTGGTAAATAACTTCATTTCATTTTCAAAAATAAAACAAAACAAGCAAGGCCATACATTTTTGTGAGATGTTATGAATCATTCTAGAGTTTAGCAACTGAAATGCACAGAATGTGTAGAATGTATTTTCTTGCTAACGCAGTACTTCATTAATTCAAAACAAAAAGGAAGAAAGTAATTTCCAAATTAGTTTAAAATCCAAATAAAACTATTTTAAAAGAGATGTGGTTCATTAATTTTATATTTCCATACCCATTAAAGCTAAGATAGAATAGGAACAAATAAGCAAAATGAGGCAAATCCATAAAGAAGAATGTAATCAGAAACATGAACTGCCAATGTCGTATCATTATTTAACATTTTTAGCTAAACTGGTAAGCAGCATAGCATAGTGTTTGAGAGCAAAGGCTCCAGAGTCAAATTGTCTGGGTGCAAATTCCAACTTGCCACTTACCAGCTGTGTGACCGTGGGCAAGCTGTATTAACCTCTCTGTGCCTCATTTTCCTCATCTGTGAAATGTAGATCATAGTAGTGCCTACTTCATAGAGCTGTTATTAGGATTAAATTAGTTAACATTTGCAAAATACTTAGAGCAGCATATGGTGCATGGTAAGCACTCTATCAATGTTTGTCAATTACTTTCTTAAATAAGAAGTAGATCAGGTCTAGATGACAAACATTTCTAGAAAGCGCTAAACTAATGGCGCAATTTAACATATACATATAAAATTAGTTATACCTGCCATAAAAATGCTCATGAAGTCAAAGTCTCACTACATTGTAGGGGAAACTAAGGGTAGGAAGTCATATAGATTGAATACCTGTTGAAATTAGGGTGTGGTTCCTTCCACAGGCGGCAAATTTTACCTTTTCAGGTTTTAAAGCTAAAAAATATATAAATATGATAATTAAAATATTTTGTGGCTATTAAAATTAGGAAATAACCCAGGTCAAAGAGTAACTAAGTGGTAGAACTGGGATTTAAAGCCAGACTTGTCTGATTTCAAAGTCTATGTTTTTAACTTTTAAACTAAAGGTTTTCAGAGCTAGCTGTATATCGCAATAATCAGTGGAGTTTTGGAAAAAATACAGATGACTGAACTCCATCTCTGGAGAATCTGAGTCAGCAGGTTTGAGGTGGGCCCTGGACATCCATATTTTTTAAAGAAATGCACACGTAATTAACATATGCTGACATCCACTGCATTCTGTTATACTGCCTACTAGAAAATGTTTCCTCACTAACCCAATCCATTATCTAACTTCCCATCACCATTTCCAAGCTTACCTTCTACCGCACCCAATGAAGAACTGTTTAAGTTCCAATATTCATAGGTATACACCTATGATAAAATCATTCATTAATTCACTTACTTAAGAAAAAAAAAACATTTACAGAGTATCCAATGACTAAGACAGAGTCCCTGGTCTCAGGGATCTATAGTTTAGACAATGTTCACATCCACTTAGCTTATTTATTAGATGTTTGAAAGTAAAGGCCATAGTCACTGTGAATAACCCAAGTGTTTAGAGATTGTGCTCAATAAATACTTTTTGACCAAGTAGAACACATTAAAAGTTCCATAACAATATCCACAAATAGCATGGGTATGATAAATTACACTGAAATTTTAAGCTGACGTTAAATCTATGGCCAGCAAGATTAAAAAAATACTGCTCTTGTCACATCCCAAAGAATCTCCACTGACCTTCAAGCTTAGTTTATGTTCATAACTATATCCAGAGGTTTTGCACATAAAAGTGAGAAAGCTTTGTAAAGGCTATTATTAAACACCACATATTTTTTAGGACATTCCTGATTTCAAATATTTTGTAGTGTTGTTCTTGTAAAAACAGTACTACTAATCAACCTATAGTCTCTATTTTATTCAGTAAATGTACTTGCTAAATACAGCAGAGTAAGGTATGCTTATTTATATAACCAGCAACGATACAGAAACATGATATCCACAATTCTAACAAATGAGATGGATATCCACAATTCTAACAAATGAGATGGAGCTCAATATTCTTATAAATTATGTTTGTTCTCCGTATACACAACAATAGTAATATTTAAGTAATTTCACAAACAAGCAAAAAAAAGAAAAAAGAAAGAAAAAGATGTTCAAATCCAATACTGTAGAACCAATACTTCCTTTGTGGTCTCTGGGTTTAAAATCAAAGTGAAACCATAACACATAAAAGTAGTTCTGCATATTATATAAAAAAATAAATTTAAATATCAATACTATTCAAGTACGTATCACAAAATAACTAAAGGTTTTATTTCTGACATTAAAGATCTACATGATCAATATGAGTACTTTATGTAGTTTTTTTTTTGAGAGATAAAGAAGAAAACTCCATACCTTTGACACACGTTGGTTTGCATATAGTTACCTTTGATCCTAATCCTAACTGGCCCCAGTTGTTACTGCCAAACATGTAAAGTTTATTATTTCCTGGGGGGGGGAGGAAAAAGGAAGAACAAATCTAAGAATCTTTTTAGGAAATTAATGTGAGATAAAGTCTTCACAAAGCAATAAAAAAGCTCTACTTTAAAAATGTCATGCTTTTCCATGTTAAAACGGGTTACCCTGTACAGTAACATATAGCCAGACTCAGGTGTAAAAGAGTCTCTATGATCATATAGTTACTTTTTTCTTTTTCAATTAAATAGTTATAGTAGATTTACTCCAGGAAAGTTATATTCATGAAGAATCATATTTCAAACATACTAAGGAATTTAAAACAAAAGACTCTCTTGAATCAATTTGTGAAGAATTAAAAAACACACTGTTTATAGATTTTCAACATGTTTAAAACACAGCCCCTCTATAATATTTAGGATTTTGAAGTAGTACTGGCCTCATTTAGGACTTTCATACTAACCTGTAACAAGAGCAGAGTGCTCATCGCCACAGGAAAGATAAACAGGTATATCATTTTTAAACCAGAACTTGCTGGGAATGTTTTCAGCAAATTTAGTTTTTCCAAATGTAAACACAGCACCCGAATCTGCAAATAGAAAATATTTTCTATTTTACAACTTTTACTATGCTGCCTATTATTAAAATATTGTTTCAGCAGTTTATCAATACAAATTCCTTATCTGGTGTGGCAGCTTTGCCTCTATTCTAGTTCCATTTAAGTCTTCCTTCTTCTGACTCCATTCTAATTTGATGTATGAAATCTATTAAGCTGAACATGTTATTCATTTACTCAGGTGACAAAAAAATGTACTATAACAATGAAGGCAGTGGCCTGTTCCTAATAGTCCTGTTAATACCAGATGCATTGTCTGGCCCCTGGAACGAGTTTCATATATTAATAATTCGTGCCCTACTCAATCTGGTTAACACCTGGTGATCTAACCTGGGAAGGAGGGCTTCTCTCCACTCACAGCAAAATAAGAGTATTGAGTTTTCTCATTGGCATCATTATGATATCTGTGGGAAGGATTTATGTATGTCAGTTGGGATTTTCTTTGGTCCAGTTTTACCAGGGAACCACCAGTGTCCTCATTCAAAGGAAGGAATGTCACCACAAATAGTGAACTTGTATTTTCTCTATTGGTAATTCCAATAAATGCCCATAAAAGTAGAAGCAAAATAGACTGTAAAAATTGTTCAAACACTATCTATTTCAATTGCACCTATGGGAAGGCATCTGGGAAAAAACCATAAGCTTTAAAAGCAGCTGTGTATTCAAATCCTGACTCTGCAAATAATTAGCTATTGCAATCCTAGACAGAACATTTAACTGAGTTTTAGTTTCCTCTTAAATGACTATGATCTTTATTGGGGTAAGTCTAAGTACCAATATTGATTTTTACATTTGTTGAATCAAGCACAAGACCTGGCAGAGCAAAAGCTTGACAGGGGTCGGCTGAATAAATATACAAAGTGTAACACAGGCTACAACAATCTCATAGGGTTGCTGTGAGGATTAAACAAGATAACATGTATAAAGAACCTAGTATAAAGTCTGAGATCCCCAACACGTTGGCACATAGCCTCTGTAAACTCTTCCTCTACCATAATACTTGGAAACCATCAGTGACGTCTCTGAACTATGTTATCTGCAGAATTCATATGACTATTATGTACCATCAAAGAACCTCTCAAACTCTTTCACAAATTATTTTGTTGATCAATATTTTTCTTTCTCAACTATATTCTAAGGTTACGGAAAGTATAGACTGTCAGCTATGAATATTGCCTGGCACAAAGTAACCCTTAAATAAATACCAGTTATTTTTAAATCTATCTACTTTTCACAGAGAAAACACACATTTACATATTCAAAACTGATTTCAGCTCATTTGGAGAGTAGTCAAATATAACTTTCCACACTTTTAATGTTAAAGACAGCACATTATCCAAGCCTTCAGCAGAGCAGCATTTCAGTTTTTCCTAATTTTTCTATTAAAAAAAAAAACTCAGAATATTTAGGAATCCAGTATAAAATGAAAGGATCCACTCAATAATGCAAGTCAGAAAGCTTCTAATTCTTTTCTTACCCATTTATTAGTTATGGAGATGTATTTTTCTCACTCCATAAGCACTGTATAGAAAAGGATGGTTTATTTTGTCCTACAAAACACCATCACAATATGCTATGAACCTATGAAACTGGGGAGAGGAGTTTTGATATTTAACATTCTTAAGTAAGCCATTAAATACTGCCCAATCTGAGTAGTATACACAAAAACTGTTCTGGCCCAGCATCACTTTGTAGAGAAGACCAAAACCCCTACCAGCTCCCAATAACCATTTAAATACATACACAAGCACGAGTGGGTGCACGCGCACATACACCCCAAATAAGGGGCCAGATTCAGCTTTTGAGGAAATCCCAAGGAGGATGATCACACACAAACTAATGAGTACCAGAAAGGAAAAGACAGTGAATATAGGTATTAATGATAACTATTAATGCTCAAGAAATTAGCCAGTATGGGAACCTTGTGAAAACCATTGTGAGGCATCTCAGTTCAAACTGATAATGGGGTGTTGGGAGGCCAGGTTCTAGAACAAGCTCATTTGAACTCTTTTGTCCTGCTCTGTTCCCCAGGAAGCCTTCCATGATACCACTGCCACAAGGCAAAGTTTGGTGGCATATTCTATCAAAATATACTGCCATTTTTTTTAATTTCTTGCATTTCTCACTAAACTGTGAACTCCAGGAGGGCTGGACTCTAATCCTGTTAAGAGTCAGGAGAAAACGAAATACTTAATGAGAATGAACACATGCTTCTGCTCTAACCCAGTGTTTTTCCCCCCAAACTGTTGGTTAACTCATTAGTGGGTCAGAAAATCAATTTACTGGGTCACGACCAGCTTTTTAAAGGAATTTACTACAGAAAATGCCTTAGCGCGCCCCACGTGGTTATAATAAGTACTGCTTCGTGTAACGTCTATTTCTGTTAAACAGTATGTAGGCGGTATCACAGTGGAAAATGAATTTCTAACTGGAGTTCGGAGGGGGAAAGTCTAAAAAATCACCTTCATAAAGGCTCCCTCTTCTCCCCCTTTCTCCACCCCGTTTCTTCCATCCCCCTTTTGTCCTGCATTAGTTGCCAAATCCTTACTGCATTCAATACAGAACAGGGTCCTGGGGAGCAACAACGTGCACAACTCTGAAGTACTTCGGTAAGTTCATGGGGAGAAGCTCATGGAAAGCTTAACAGAAGAAAAACAGGCGCAACCTCTCCCCCGTACCCCCGCCCCTCCCCTCCTCTACTCCCCCTTCAGTAATTTGCTGGGGTGCGGCCAGGACTCCGGCCTCACTAGGGCCTGTTAGGCCCGGGCCTGTCCCCCAACGGGGACGGCCCAGAGGCGGGGCCTGGCCGCCCGCCCGCCCGCGGACCCTCCCTCCCGGCCCGCCGCCACCGCCGCGGGCGTGACTCACCGGGCACCAGCTCCTCGGGCTCCCCCATGCCGAGGCGGTACGGGGAGCCTGCGCCGGGGCCGGGAGGGCGGTGGGGGTGATTCGGTGAGGCCTATAGAAGCGCCTACGGCCCGTCGCGAGCGACGGAACCCCCCTGGGCCCCCATAGCGACACTCTGGGCATCAGCGTCGAGCGCGTTCCCGGAAGTCAACAAACAGCCGCTAGGGGCAACGGAGGTGGAGCCTTGGGCGGGGCTGGGTGGGGGAGGGTAGTCGTTTGCCGGCGGCAGGCTCTGCGCAGGCGCAGATGCAAACGCAACGGCAGGGCGTTTGGGGCCGCGCGCCCTCCGGCGGTTCGGAGGGGAAGAGCCGCCACGCGACTCAGTGATATCCTGGTACGCTCACTCTTACGCCGGTGTAGACCCACGCCCCACTAAGAGCCCGCCAAATTAATGACAAACGTCGCACGTATCACATACTCTCTCGCTCGATCCATGTGACACGGAAACGTCGACGCACAATTGTGATGATACTAGCAATAGCGGTAACTAATAACATTAAATAAGCTAGGCATTCTGCTAAATACATCCTAAATTGGATTTGTATCCCCAGCATCTAAACCAAGGCCGGCAAATGCTATATACTCAGTAAATATTTATGGGATGAATGAACCCTGTTATATAACCCTGTAAGGTGGTTAATATTATCCTCATTTACAGATGTGGCGCTGGCTCAAGATTATACATTGGGAGAACTTAGTCCTGCTTGTAGCCTTAACTGTCCCCCTTCCTGTGTTTCCTTCCCTAGAAGGAAAAAGCTGAGATGTACAGTCCATTACTGACAGAAACATGCACAAGGACATTCACCAACAGAACAGCCTTGCTCTAGAATTCGCCCAGAAATGTTACATATTTCTGCTGAGGAAGTTTGTTTGCTCATGTATCGGCACATGGCCATCATGAAGAACCAAAAGTCATCTTCCAGGATGAGTATATTTATGTGCATGTGGTAACTGTGGGCACGGGCTAGAATCAGACAAAGCTGGATTCAAGGATCTCTGAATTCCTTGTTTGTGCTAGAGTGTGTTAAGACTTTCTGGGCGTTTCCATTAAAATGCTGGGGGGGGTGGTTATGTTAAACCACCTTATACACAATCATTTACTTACAAAGCAAAGAGGAGTTTACTAAGAAAATATTTAACAGGGAGCATTGACTGGGTGTGGGAGGTTAAGGCAGGCTTATCTGAAGGAAGAACTTTAAATCTAAGAGCAGAAGAAAGGAACTGGGATGGGTGAGAGAACTCTGGGTGGAGTAAATTGCATGCTAAGGCTTACAAAGAGTTTGGCTCTTTCCAAGAATTCAAAGCCACGAGAATGGCTCTTGGCAGTGGGGTGGCAGGGTCTTGGACCTGTTAAGAAGCTGAGATTTGATCCTAAGAAAAATGGGAAACCACTGAGGGGTTTTCAGCAGGGGAGTGTGTTCCTGAGATCATTTGCCTGGCTGCTGTATGAAATAGGAGCAGGAGGCAGGTTTCAGAGGCTATTGTAGGACTTCAGACAAGCAATGATGCTGGCTTCGTATAAGGTGGTAGCATTGGCACTGAACAGAAGAAGGCAGATTCTAAAACACAGTAGGAGGTAGAATCAACATGAAATGGTGTGTGACTATTGATTCCTGGACTGTGCTGGTTTACCAAATAGATCTTAGAGCAACAGCAAAGAAGGGGTCCTAAAAATATTACTGAAAACAATTTGATATTCTTTTTAAAAGCTTCATAATAGTCACTATGGGGAAAAATCAGAACTTTCAATCTTCATTTAGCTGTGATATGCTTTAGTTATATTTTGTTTTCAAAATACAGGAAAGCACATTTGGAGGCTGAAAGCCCCTGAAAGTATTAATCCAGCCCTACTCCCAGGTTTCCAACATAAAGCAAATAGGGGGAGGGTCGTGTGGTTTGGGGAACAATGAGGAAGGAGCAGGTAGAGTTGGAATTTGGTAAGAGGGGTGGAGGTAACAGGGCATGTTCACTGTTGAGCACACTAAGACATCAAAGTGGAAGTGCTGAGCTGAGCTGGCAATTCGCAGGCTAAAGCCCGAGATGGAGCATGCATTCAGGGGATGGCTGGGTATATGTGGTGATTGTTGTCACCACTTTTATTCTCTGGTTCAGATGAGTTCAGAATGAAGAAATGCAACCTCAGTACAATCAAACTTTATTTAATCATAGCTCAATATTAAACTCAAATCTGGTCAGGGATGATGGAAGTGCCGCCTGGTGTTGCCCCACAAGCCTAGCCAAGGCACAAGCCTGGCTGAGGCACCAGTGGAAATGCCTTCAGTGTTAAACACCTCAAGCCCCGGCCAAGGCACAAGCCTGCCCAAGGTGCTGGTGGAAGCACCTTCAGTGTTACAGCTCAAGCCCAGACCAATGCACAAGTCTGGCCGAGGCAGTGGTGGAAGTGCACAGCTCGGCGTTGCAGCTCAACTTGTCGCTCAGTGCTTGTTGTTGCAGCTCAGCTTATCATGCTCAGCTCAGTGTTGCATCTCACAGCTCAGCATTCATTGTCACAGCTTGGCTCAGCATGCTCACCTCAGCTCAGCGGCTTGACCAGGTATTTGCTCATCTCACAGCTCAGTGTTCAGCTTGACTCCACATTTCAGCTCAACATTCACCTGGCCAAGGTGCCGATGGAATGCATACTGAGAGCTCCGGAGCCACTCTTTATATAGTCTAGCTGTGTGACCACCCCTGTGGGTGGAGCCCAAGTTGCGATATTCTGATTGGTCAATCACTGGTTCAAGGGCATTGGTTAGAGTTTGAAAACCAAATTAGCATATTATGTGAATAGCATATCCTAACTGGGAGGTGCTGATTGGCTGACTATTAATTAAAGCAAAAGATTCTATTGGTTGAAAACTCTCTTACCTTATTGGTTGCCTCAGGATCCCTCTTCCTATTGGTTAGCTCAGGATCCCTCTGCCTAGGGGTCCCAGGCTCAGTTACCTGCTGGCTCCTTCAGTGACAGCAGCCTTGAGAATGGGTGAAGTTCTAGAAAGAGACTATAGAATGAAAAGAAGAGAGGCTAGGATGAGTCTTGAGGAATGCCAATATTTAATGGCCCAGCAAAGGATGAAAAAGTTGAAAAGAGATAGAGTGACCAGAAGGGGGGTGGAAAACCAGTAGAAAATCACATCAGAGAAGCCAGTAGAAGAGTGTTTAAATAAGGAAGGAGTGCTTAATCATGTCATATAATGCTGAGAAATTAAAAGGAAAACCATTGAAATGCCCATTGAACATAATAATGCTGAGATCATTAGTGATATTGAAAAGAGCTGTTTGGTAGAATGATGGTGGCAACGTTGTAGTTGGAGAGTGTGAAAAGATGAGGGAAAGACATGAGGGTAAGCACTTTAGAGTTTGAGATAAGAGGGAAAGGGTGATATTGATATGGGCTATGTGTGGGGGCTGTGTGTTTCTTCATTAATAACCTGGGCTGTGTATGTAAACTTGCTAAAACTTAAGATTCCAGCTTAAGCCATGTGTGCGAGCAAACAATAAGAACTGCAGACCAGCCTTTTGTAACCAAGCTAACCACTCCAGGCTGCCTAGTTCACAGAAAGCCAATTAGGTAATAATATCAGCTCTATAGGCTTTGGATATTCAGGGAGGATCCAGACTAAATATTTTAATTCAAGCTTACCCGGAATGTGGGCGATAGGTGTTAATTCAAGCCATCTGGTATTCAAACAAAGCACCATTTGACTCCCCACTCCTACCTCCTCTGTGTAAAAGAAACCCAAAAATCCTATTCGGGGCTCAGGTTTTAGACAGGAGTCCCCAAGCCTGGCTGGTCATAATAAATCTTTTTCCTTCTCAAAATATTCCTGAGTCCTGGCCTTCAATACATGATCTAAATGAATCTTTCTGCTTCCACAACAATATAGGACAGTAGTTGGAGGGGAAAGTGAGGCACATGGAGGGCTTTTGTTAAGCTTGGACAGGCTGGAGCTTGCTGAGGGACCCAACTGAAAAGAAGGGGTGAGAGTACAGATTCAGGAACATGAAGGAGTAATTAATCACACAAGGCAGGAGGAGATGGCATCCAGACTCCATATGGAGGGACTGGTTTTAGCCAGGAGAGACAATATTTCTGGCACATCAAGAGGAAAGGAAGAAAGCCCTCAGTTTTTTCTTTGGTAGATGGAGATAATATCATTGCCTATCTCAGAGGTTATTGTGAGATCAGGCAATGCATGTAAAACTGACAGCTTGGTGCCTGAAATAGAGTAACACTGAAAGATGTTAGTTATTATTAATAAGGAAGAGTCGGCTATGGTCACTGTATTAGCATAGCCAAGGCTACTAATGGAGGTCCGATTATTGTGGAGTCATGCCATATACAACTCATTGCCTCCTGGGTTGCTGTAGCAGAACAAGAAAGAGAAAAGAGAGGAAAGAGAAATGGGAAGGAGAGAGGGGAGAGAGGGAGTTTGAAATTAAATGTTTCACATCAGAAGTGATACACTTTTCTCCTTGCTTGCAGTCCATTGCCTTGGTCCAGGGTTATGTGACCCTGTGCACTGCTGGGGTGCTGAGAAGTGTGGGAAAGCATGGGGATATTCTGTGAGTATAAGTACCTCTGCACAATCCCTATAGCCAGATGGTTTCAACCTGTAGAGTCACTGCCCTTGTATTGGAGAAGGCAGGAAGCTCTAAGCTATAACTTTATAGCTTCGACTCTCAACTGCTGTTGTGTGCTCTTATAGTGCCCCCTTCGCCCACGGCCACACACCCATGTACTACTTAGAAATCATATTGATATACAGATGTCATCTTATGTCTGACAACAATGTACAACTCTTGGCAATTTCCTCTATCAGTTCTAGTTGTTATTCATCCAGGAACATTTTGCATCAACTAAAAATAGATGCATCTATGGGCAAGGAAGACATTTGATGAATTATGTTCCTTGGCTGAATTAGTTCCTTGGTTGACAGCATTCAGCAAAACTTCAAAGGCTGGCATTTTGAGTTGTATTACAATGCAGCTGCCCTTGCTGGTTATTTCTCTACGTAGTATGGGGTAAGCAGGTGTGTCTTCACTATGAAAACTTCACTACGAAATCCCATAAATATCTAAATTTATGAAACAGATTATAATGGGTTCTTTGACTTCTGAAATATTTTAGCTTCAGATATATTAAGCTTGAGGATATATGAAATGAGGATGCCCAGGTCCAAAGTCTGGGAGTTTTATTTATGAGGAAGAAGCAAGAGGCAGATGGAGACTACCGCGGTCTCAGCCCATAGAAGAAACTTTTACACCTTCCGTCCTTTATTGTTTAAGCCAGTATTTTTAAAACTTTAATGTGCTTACGAATAATCTAGTGATGTTGTTAAAATGCAAATTCTGAATCAGTAAGTCCAAGGTGGAGCCTGGGAATCTGCATTTCTAACAAGGTTCCAGGTGATGCTGATTCCATGGATCATACTTTGAATAGCAAGACCTGAACCCATGGAAAAACAGAAGTCGTTTATAGAAGCCATAAGGGAAACAACCAATAAATGTGGCTATAGACAGTTTAACCAAAAAAATGAACTAGTATTCAGAATATGTATAGAATGCCAACAAATTGATAAGAAAAAGACATGCCAAAAATAAAACAAAGTATATTGCATTCATAGAGATAAAATCCAAATGGCCAACAAATGTATAAAAAGAGCTCAAACTCTTGATAATAAGAAAAATACAAATTAAAATATGAAATAACATTTCATACTAATATAATTTGCAAAAATACTAATGTCTAATAATTTTAAGTGTCCTTGAGTATTTAGAAATATGGAAGTTTGCTGGTTGGAGTGTAAATTAGCACAACCACATTGGAATAATTTGCCAAAACTAAATAAGGTTGAAAAAGTGCTTTCTTAAAACCCAGCACCTGTGTCCAAGGAGGTATCCTAGAAAAAAGTGGAAATAACCTAACTGTCCATCATTAGAGAAATGGATACACTGTTTATTCATACAATGGAATATCATATAGCAATTAAAGTAAATGAAACAGTTCCACATGTACAAATATGAGGAATTTTCAAAAACTTAATATTGAGGAAAATAATAAAATAACTAAATGATATATACAATGTGATGCTATTTTAGTCAAAAATTTTAAACACATAGCAAATAAAATATTTGTATAGAGATTCATATATAGACAATGATCACATCTAGATGAACAACATTTTGAAGAGAGTCATTTTCACTGGAATAGGAACAGAGTTGGGAGAAGGTGTAGCTCAATGGTTGAGTGCCTGCTTCACATGTACGAGGTCCCACGTTCAACCCCTCAACCCCTGGTACTCAAAATAAATTTTTAATAAAGGAATGAAGGATGAATTGTGGAATTGTGGAACTTTATAAGTGTCTGTAATGTTTTGCTTTCTTTAAGAAGAAGATAAATCTAAACCAAGTATGGGAAGATATTAACATCTTCTCAGAGTGGTCGATATATGATGGAATTAGTTTCTTTAATGCACAATGAAATATATTTAATTAGAGATAAAACAGTTTTTTTTTCTTTTTAAGTCACCTGGGTTGAGATAAAATTGACATCAAATATATGAACCTGTGATGGTTAAGTTCATGCATCAACTTGGTTACCTATAGTTTCCAATCAAGCAAACACTGGCCTGGTTGTTACTGTGAGGAGGTTTTGTTGATTTAAATCATTAGTCCATTGATTGAATCTATGGCTGATCACCTGTACAATCAACAAAATATTGTCTTCAGCAGTGAGAGAAGTTTCATCCAATCATTTGAAGGCCTTAAAGGGAAAACTGAGGATTTCAGTTGTTAGAAGGGAGAATTTCTGTCTCTACTTGAACCAGCCAGTGTCTCCTGGGGAATTAATCAAAACCTTTATTGGAATTCCTGGCTTGCAGTCTGCTCTAAAGAATTTGGACTTGCCAATCCCCATAGTCATGTGAGCCAATTCCTATAATAAATTTCATAATACTTACATATATACCTCCTGTCATTTCTGTTTCCCTGAAAAACCCTAATACAGCACTGTTTATTTTATTTTTTCGATTTTATTGTTACCTATTAATAAAGCATAAATCCATCGAAAGAGTACAATCAATGGTATTTGGTGTAATCAATTATTTGTACATTCATCACCCCAATCATTCCCAGAGCACTTTCATTATTCCAATAATAATAATAAACAAAAAAAAACAAAACTCATCACCCCTCAATCTCTCTAGGCCTTGCCTGCTGTACATAGCTGCTATTCATTTTCCTTCTCTCTAGCATATTTATATTTATATTTTGTAAGAACAGTCTTATATATGCACTATCACCCATATTCATATTTGACATGAAGCACCCATTTTAAAAGTATATTTTGATAAGTTTTAACAAATATATACACCACGTAACCACTACCCTAAATCGAATTATACATTTACCTCCCCCCATCTCACCTCTCAAAAACAACCATCATTCTGATTTTTTTCCACCGTAGTTTTCCTCCTAATTTTGCCTCTTCTAAAATGTCTTTGTGTCCGGCTTCTTTCATGCAGCATAAAGTTTCTGATATTATTTCATGTTGTGTGTGTCAGTAATTTATTCCTTTTCATGGGTATACTATTATTTATTTATCCATTTACCTGTTGATTGACATTTGAGTCAATTTCAGTTTGGGGCTATAGCGACAAAAGCTGCTATGGTGGTTTGAAGATGTATGTACTCCAAGAAAAACCTGTTCTTAAAATCTAATCCATTCTTGTGGGTGTAAACCCATTGTAGGACTTTTTGATGAGGCTTCTTCAGTTAAGGTGTGGCCCACCTCAATCAGGATGGGTCTCAATACTACTACTGGAGTCCTATATAAAAGAATGAAATTCAGACAGAGAGAAAAAGCCAGTGAAGCAAGAAGCTGAATCAATGAAATTATGAAGAGAAGGGAGAAACCAGCAGATGCCACCATGTGCTTTGCCAGAGGAGCCGAGGATTGGTGGCAGCTGGTCTTCAGAAAGAAAGTATTGTCTTGATGCCTTTATTTGGACATTTTCTAGTCCTCAAAACAGTAAGCTAATAAATTCCCATCATTTAAGCCAACCCATTTCATGGGATTTACTGAAGTAGCCTAAGAAACAAAAACAGCTTCTATGGACATTCATGGCTTTTTGTTGTTGTTGTTTTTATGTTTGTTAGTGGACAAATGCTTTCACTTCTCTTTGGTAGAAAGAAAACCTGGGAAGTAGAATTGCTGGGTCATATGGTAAGTGTATGTTTAACTTTACAAGAAACTGCCAAATAGTTCTCCAAAGTACCATTTTATACTCCCATCAGCAGAGTTTGATAGTTCTAGGTTCTTCACATCCTCACCAACATGTGGTATTATCAGTCTTTTTCTCTCTCTCTCTTTATTTTTTTAAAAATGTTACATTAAAAAAATATGAGGTCCCCATATACCCCCATCCCCCTCACCCCACTCCTCCCACATCAACAACCTCTTTCATCATCGTGGGACATTCAATTGCCTTTGGTGAATACAATTTGGAGCACTGCTGCACCACTTGGATAATGGTTTACATTGTAGTTTACTCTCTCCCTCAGTCCACCCAGTGGGCCATGGCAGGACATACAATGTCCAGCATCTGTCCCTGCAGTACCACCCAGGACAACTCCAAGTCCAGAAAATGCCCCCACGTCATATCTCTTCTTCCCTCTCCCTACCCTCAGCAGCTACCGTGGCCACTTGCTCCACCTCAATGCTACAGTTTCTTCCATTACTAATCACAATAGTTCCATAGTAGAATATCAGTAAGTCCACTGTAATCCATACTCTATTCCTCTATCCTCGGACCCTGGGATGGTTATGGCCACTCCAAATCTATATTGAGAGGGGGCTTAGATTCCACATGAATGATGTATGTAATTCTGCTTGCAGTTGTAGGCACTCTTGGCTCCCTGGTGTTTGATTGTTGCCATTCTAGTGGATGTGAAGGGCTATCTCATTGCAGTTTCAATTTGCATTTCCCTGGTGACTAATGATGTTGAGCATCTTTTCAAGTGCTTATTGGACATACAGTATCTCTTCTTTAGTGAACTGTTTGTTCAAATATTTTGTTCACTTTTTTAAAAATTAGGCTATTTGTCTTATTTTTGAGTTGTGAAATTTCTTTATATACTCTGGATCCAAGTCCTTTGTCAGTGTTATGTGTTGTAATATTTTCTCCCAGGCTTTGCTTTTCTCAAATGTTAAAAAGGGTAAAAGAGTCCAACCAAAAATTTATCAATGAAGGACAAAAATAGGGAGAATGTGCAAAAAAAATACAAATTTTAAACAATTGAAAAGAAAATTAGCTCTATGATTAAAAGTGCAAGTAAAACAATAAATGTTTAATGTTTTCCTATCAAATTGGCAATGTTTAAAAAGATTGTCAGTACCCAGTTAATTGGAGAAATACACACCTTTAATTATGGTTGGTGGAAATCCAAAAAGGTTCAAATGTTTCAAATGGCAATTTGACAACATAAGTTATGATTCAAAAGAAAAGGTATATACTTCTTACTCAGCATAACCACTTCTCTAGGATCTTCCAGAATTTTTTCTACATAAATATACACATTTGTAAAAATATATGAAAGACTCTTTATTGAAACATTGTTGTTTTATTTTGTACAATTAATTTTCTTTATTTATCCCTCCCCCTCATTATTTGACCTCACTGCCTGCTCTCTGTGTCCATGCACTGTGTGCTCTCTGTGTCTGTTTGTCTTCTCTTTAGGAGGCACCAGGAACTGAACCTGGGACCTCCCATGTGGGAGAGAAGCACTCAATCACTTGAACCACCTCCACTCCCTGCTCTGTTGTCTCTCTCATTGTATTTCATCGTTGTGTCTCCTTGTTGTGTCATCTTGCTGCATCAGCTCTCCACATCAGCCCGTTGCACCAGCTTGCTGTCTTGCTTATCTTCTCCAGGAGGCACTGGGAACCAAACCCGGGACCTACCACATGGGAGGTGGGAGCTCAGTCGCTTGAGCCACATCTACTTCCCTTGAAACATTGTTAGTAATAATAAAAAAAATTAAAAATACCTAAATGACCTCAATAAGCTAATGAATAAGTAAATTATGGGACTTCTATACACTAAAATACTATGTACCCATGAAAATCAATATGATAGGTTCATTTCTACTTATATGGAAAGGTATCTTAGATAAAATTATTTTTCTTAAAGATTTATTTGCTTAATTTTTTTCTTTATTTATCGACCCCCCCCCCCCTTCCCCAGATGGTTCTTTCCTCTGTCTGATCATTGATTGCTTGCCTTCTCCAGTGGGCACTGGAAACTGGACCCAGGACCTCCAAAATGAGAGGTGAGTGCCCATGGCCTGAACCACATCTGCTCCTCACAGGCTGTGGCATCTAATGGCTTATGGAAACTGCTTGTTACGGCAGGGATGGCATCTAGCTTGTTGTGGTGGGGGTGGCAGCTGTTCATCTTATTTTACGAGGTACCGAGACCCTAACCCAGGACCTCCCATGTGGTAGGTGGACCCCAACTGGTTGAGCCATATCCATTTCCCTAAGCTCAAATTTTAAATGTGAAAAGCTAGTTGCAAAATAATATGCATAGTATCCATTTTATAAATAAAAATTAATTTAACATATGTGCATATGTCGATAGGTGTACTATATGCCTAGGTAAAATTCTATGGAAGAATATTTAGTACACCATTTAATAGTATTTCCCCCTTGGTGTGGAATCAGAGGGTTCTTTCTAATTTCTGTCATACATATCTCTGTGGTTGTTTTTTTACAAGGAGCACAATTTTCCAGTCAAAACACAAAAGATACAAAATGCAAAATAATAAACAAAAAACTAACACACCTAACAATTATAATAGGTAACAATTAATAAGCATTTACTATGTGGCAGAGAATGTTCTATGCGCTTAAGATACATTGATTCATTGAAGCCTTGCAAAACTCTTCTGGGGTATATTTTATTTAGTTTCCCCATTTTACATATGAAGCCACTAAGGTAGAGAGAGGTTAAGTAACTTGCTCAAGGTCAAACAGCTATTTAGAGGCAGAGCCAGGACTTAAACCCACATCTGTCTGGCTATGGAACCCTAGTTTTTAAAACTATGCCATTCTGCATGCTGAGGAAAGAAGAAAATATGTTAGGAAGTAAAAAATATGTTAGAACTCCCAGTCCATACCAATCCTGAACTAAGTGGTTATCCATTGATTCTGTACAAGTTTTGTGTGTAGAGTAATACAATTTAGAGTAATGATTTTGTCTCTTTATTCATTTTACTGTGTACCAGGTACCTGAGTGAAGCCTTTTGTCTACATAATCCCCTTTACATATATATTCAGAAGTTTGAGCTTCAAAATATATCTGCAAATTCATCATGTCTGATCACCTCCTTGATTGCCTCCCTGCTCTTAACCACCATCACCTCTCACGTGAACTATTGTAATCTCTTCTTACTTAGCGTTCCTACTTCTGCTCCCAAAGGTCTATTCACAACTCAGAAGCCAGAAGGTTCCTTTTCCTGGTATAACATGACTTTCCCCTTTTCAAAACCCTCCAATGACTTCTGCATTGACTCAAAATAAAAGCCAAAGTCCAACAGTCTACAAGGCCCTGCATTGTGGCTCCCTACTTTGCTGAGTTTATCTCTTATCTCAAACCTGGAAGCAAGTTATCATTAAATCACTTTACAGATTTCAATTATCTGTAATTCATTCTATCAACAAATGTTGAACCAGGATTCAAACCCAGTTTTCTTTGACTCTAATGACTGAACTCACTCCATTACACCGTGATCTAATACAATGGTTCTTTTTTGCAGTGATCTGATGATTATTTTTGCTAGGTAAAACTCTGACATCCAAATGAGGTCTTTCCTTTTCTTTGGGAGGTTGCTAATCTAGCATTACTGAAGTTGCTAAGGACACTTGTGGAACTCTTCTTTTGCTAGAAACTCCAGGGCCTAGGATATAATATCGTAAAAAGCCATGGAAGTAGAAAGTCCTTATTTTTGTTTTGTTTTTGCATTTTCATTAGATTTTTAAAATTAGAGATGTTGTAGGTTTACAGAAAAATCATGCATTAAATAGAGAGCTCCCATATGCTACCCTGTTCTTAACACATTGCATTAGTGTGGTACATTTGCTACAATTCACAAAAGAAAATTTTATAAACCATGTTTTACCTTAGGGCTCATTGTTTGTGTTGTAGAGTTCTATATATTCCAGTAACATATATACAACCTAAAATTTCTCCTTTTAACTACATTCAAATAATATATTACAGTACAGTTAATTACATTCACAATGTTTTATTACCATCACCACCATCCATCACCAAAACTTTTCCATCTACCCAAATAGAAACTGTACAATTTAATCACTAACTCCCTATTCCCAACCCCATTCTGGTCCCTGGTAACCTGGATTCTAATTTCTGAGTCTATGAATCTGTTTATCCTAATTATTTCAAATCAGTGAGATCATACAGTAATTGCCCTTTTGTGTACAGCTTATTTCATGCAACATGATGTCTCCAAGGTTCATCCATGTTGTCGTATTTATCAGAGCTTCATTCCTTTTTATGGCTGAATAATAGTTCATTGTATGTATGAACATTTTATTTATCCATTCCTCTGTTGATGGACACTTGAGCTGCTTCCATCTTCTGGCAATTGTGAATAATGCCACTATGAACATTCGTGTGTAAATATCTGTTCAAGTCCCTGCTATCAATTTTTTGAGTATATACCTAGAAGTAGGGTTGCTGGGTCGTATAGTAATTCTATACTTAACTTTCTGAAAAACCACAGCGGCTGCACCATATTATATTTCCACCACAGCGAATGAGTGTTCCTATTTCTCCACATCTTCTCCAACATGGATAATTTTCTGTTTGCTTTTTTTAAATAGTGGCCATTCCAGTGGGTGTGAAATGGAGTCTTATTGTGGGTTTGATTTGCATTTCCCTAATGACTAATGATGTTGAGCATCTTTTCCTGTGCTTTTTGGCCAAATATCTTTGGAGAAATGTCTATTTTTAAGTCTTTGCCCATTTTATAATTGAGTTTTTTGACTTTTTGTGGTTGGGCTGTAGGGTTTCTTTATATATTCTGGATATTAAAGCTTTATCAGATATGTGGTTTCCATACATCTTCTCCCATGTTGCAGGCTATTTTTTTTTTTTTTTACTTTCATGATAAAGTCCTTTGCACAAAAGTTTTTTATTTTGATGAGGTCCATTTTATATAGTTTTTCTTTTGTTGCTTGTGCTTTGGGTATAAAATCTAAGTAACCATTGCTTAACACAAGGTCTTGGAGATGCTTCCCTCTGTTTTCTTTCAGGAGTTTTATAGCTCTGTCCTTAAATTTAGGTCTTTGTTACATTTTGAGTTGGAATAAGGTAAAGGGCCACCTTCATTCTTTTGCATATGGACATCCAGTTTTCCAGGTACCTTTGGTTGAAGAAACTATTCTCCCCCAATTGAGCAGACTTGGCACGCTTGTCAAAAATCAGTTGGCCATAAATGTGAGGCCATTGATTTCTGAACTCTCAGTTTCATTCCATTCATCTGCATATCTGTCTTTGTGCCAGTACCATGCTGGTTTTTTTTTTTTACAAATATATGTCACTGAAGTGTTTATTGTTTTGAATTTGTATAATCATAGACATATGCTCCTGTAAATTATTTTCTTTATTCCCTCCCCCTTGGGCTTGCCTCCTGTCTGCTCTCTGTGTCCATTTGCTGTGTGTTCTTCTGTGTGTCTATATTTATTTTTATTTATTCCCGCCCCCTTGTGGTTTGCTTTTGTCTGCTCTCTGTGTCCATTCACTGTGCGCCCTTCTGTGTTTTTACTTGTCTCCCTTTTTGTTGTTGTTGTTGTGTCACCTTGCTGAGTTGGCTCTCCGTGGCACTTGCGTGCTGGGCAACACTACATGGTGCTTGCAGGTCAGCAGCTCTCCATGGCATACAGGCAAACCTGCCTTCACAAGGAGACCCTGGGATGCGAACCCAGGGCCTCCCATATGGTAGACGGCAGCTCAACTGATTGAGCCACAGCCACTTCCCAGTACCATGCTGTTGATTAGAAAAATAGATTTATTTTGAAGAATAATTTGGAATTTAAACTGGTAAAAAATGTTAAGGATTGCCAAGAAGAAAAATACACTTTTGGGAGACAAATAAAGGGTTATTATGAAGATTGGGTCTGATTATTTTGAGTAGCTCACAAACTAACTCAGGATACAATTCCAAAAGAAGAGTTTTGAGGGGTTCGTAGCAGTGCTTATGTAATGAGGTAATTTCCCAGATGAAAACTTTAAAGGACTATGTAATGTGGTGATAATGGGTTACATTACATATAGTACTTATGTACCAGATATCGATCTAAGCATACTTACGTGTTAACTATTTAACTTCCCTTAATACGGAAGAGAAAACTAAGGTACAGAGAGGTTAATTTATTGAAGGTCCATACACTAAAATTCGGTAGGGCTGAGTTTTGAACATAGGCATTCTGGTTCCAGAATCTATGCTCTTAACATCTACACTATACTCTCTCTTAAAATAAGATAGAGAAGTGGTTTTCAAACTTTCTTGATTATACCTCATCATTCATAATTTAGAACATGTGCTTCCAGTGTGTGTATTTATATCCATGTACTACTGTACTAATATATTATGGAAAATGTAAACCATAGTCAAAAAAGAGACTTAAAATCATAAGATAAGGCGATAGACTTGGCCCAGTGGTTAGGGCGTCCGTCTGCCACATGGGAGGTCCGCAGTTCAAACCCCGGGCCTCCTTGACCCGTGTGGAGCTGGCCCATGTGCAGTGCTGACGCGCACAGGGAGTGCTGTGTCCCCCGCGTCGGGGAGCCCCACGCACAAGGAGTGCGCCCCGTGGGGAGAGCCGCCCAGCGCGAAAGCAAGTACAGCCTGCCCAGGAATGGCGCCGCACACACGGAGAGCTGCCACAACAAGATGACTCAACAAAAAGAGACACAGATTCCTGTGCCGCTGACAATAACAGAAGCAGACAAAGAAGATGCAGCAAAATAGACACAGAACAGACAACTGGGGTGGGGGGGAAGGGGAGATAAATAAATAAATAAATAATCTTTTTTTAAAAAATGATGAGATAAAAAATCAATATAACTAAAAGTTCTAATATTTGTTTTGGTCTACCCAGATGGGTTGTCTTGCACATCTCCCAGGATATATATCCTCCAATTTAGAGAAAAGACTTGGGGTAGCATGGTTTGGAATTCTGGCTTTACCACTTATTAGCTGAGTATTCTGGGCAAGTTGCTATTCTCCATGCCTCCGATTTCTCAATTGTTAAATCAGGATAACAACACCTAATTTGCAAGGATTATTGTGTAGTTTAAATGAGACAATATGCACAAAACCTGTAGTGGCTGGCATTCAGTATGTTCTCTATTTTTAATTCCTATTTTTTGAGTTTTATTGTCTGTTTTTAAAGTTTCGTTACTCTGTATACATACTGCCGAAATTAAGCTGGAGACAGCTCTGCAGTTAAACTTGGTACATCTAGATGGAGCTAGATTAATAGCTTTTTCATGCTGCCTCATTCCAAACATGCAGTGGTGTCTTTTTGAGAGAGGAGAAAACTGGAGAGGAGACTTATGGAAGAAACTATGTGCATTTTACACCATGCAAAATATTATTGGAAAGGAGAAAAAAAGGACATAATGACTGTCCAGAAACTGAGAAATGAATGGCCAAAGAAAAAAACAAAAACAAAGTAAAATGAATGGCCTCACGGATCAACAATTTTGTTTCTATGACCAGAAGCTCCCTTTTACATCTGCTGTTAGCCATTGTCCTTTGTGATTGGGGATCAAGGTTGAAGACTCTCTAAGTATATTTTGAGTCATTTTTATCTGCTCGTTACTATGGGTGTCTTTTTCCTAACAAGGGTCCCTTGGCTGCATTCAGTTTAATTAATTACCATTTACCAAAACTTCACCTTAGATCCCAACTCTAGGCTTTTGTTCCCTCTTTATCCTCCTCTTAGATGTTAAATCTTTTGGGTTTCTTTGGCACAAACAAACTCAACCAGGAAAGCATCAGACATGAAGGCATATCAGTCAAATTTCTAACAGATTTGGTAGCCTCTTGTTAGGATAATTTGAGAGGGGTTTATTTACAAAAAAAAAAAACTAATTTCAAAGATTTGGAAGGGGTTTGGGGTATCCACAAGGCATAGTGCAAGGACTCAGCCTAACAGTAGTGGAATTGTTACTATCCCTTGGCTCAAAGAGATGGAGAGTTTACTAGCACTTGAAAGGAGAGAGTTGAATAGAGCAGGCCCCCTTAAAAGGAACAATAAATTTCTATCCAGAAACAGTCACCCTAAGGTGACCTCAAAGAGAGGGAACCAGGAGAATAAATATGTTGAGTTTCCTCTACTCCTTCCCTCCATTCTCCTGCTGGGATATCCAATGGCCAAACCCAATCAGAAGCCAAGAGTCATGAAAGCCCATTGATGCAGCCCATGCAGGTCAATTTTCCTGGGTAGATATCTAGCACATGAGGCTATCAGCTTGTTCACAGAATCAGTGGGAAGACTGGGGAATCAGGATGAGGAAAAAAAATAAAAAAGGCAGAGATTTAAGAATGGCTACCCATCATGAACAACCTAGCAGTAGATCTCATGTAAATCTGGCAGTAGATCCATCCTTGCTGTATGTACCAACTGATTTCATCATACATTTAATCTCATTGTCCCTTCATATTTGGGTCCCATCTTCAAGAACAAAGACCTGAGTGGGTGCATCCAATTGACTGAGCCTAGTTCATCTGCCTTTATACTCTTTGCCAAGGGGTGGGGATAGGGGATGCTGCCTGCCTTTTGCTTCCCTGGTGGGAACTGGGGTGCTGCCTCCCTTCAAAACTCACACAGTTGGGGACTTCCAGAAATTAGAAAAGGGCTAAGAAACAGGCATTTCCCTGTCCCCTGTAACAAGGACAAATCTCCACTAACAAATGACCTCCTAATTCTTTTTCTTTTTTTTTCTTTTTACCAATCTGTAGCAGGCAGGAGTATAGAAATTTGGTTTACATTTACAGTTCTCTGTTCTATCTCTCTCATTTCCTTCCTTCCCCCATTTCCTGATCCTAGGAATGCCCCTTTATCTCTTAAGATTTTTATACAAGAGAACTAGACTAAGAATCCAAAGTCAAGCTGGGGGTTCAAATGCTGGGCTGCCAAAAAATATATACAATCCCATTCCATAAATTGCCCTAGTTTCACGTTTCGTCGTACAGCACATACATCTCTTGGCCTGTTAATACCTAGACTTCATTAAACATGTATTTCTCTCAATACAATGTTTTTTTTTAGCTGCCATTTATCAAGGAAACATTGATATTGTATTTATGTCCACAAAATGTAATGTAACAATGTCAACAGACATGACAATAAATAAGCTTTCTGGCATGTATTTGCAAGTGACATCACTAATTGCATCCTCTGAGAAGTCCATTCACATACCTTTTCTCAAAACCTCCTTGTCTTCAGACTTGAATCTTGTTCCTTCCATGTCTCCAATAATCTATCCAAACCATAAACCACTGTTCATCAATTGTTATAGATCCACACCTCAGGTTTTCTCTCCCTTCAGATAAAATGCCAGTGAGCACCCACTGGGAACATTTCCCCTTTTCAGATTCAATGTAGCTGCTTAAGCTACAATGAATCTTGAATTGTTGGACCCAGACGAATCTAAAATTACATTTCTCATCCTTGATCGAACATCTTTATACTCTATTCCTACACACATTCTCCAGAGTTTTGCCAGTATCAACTGGAAATCCAGGAGTTCTCTGTCATTCTTTGGCATTTGACTTTGTTATTGCCACCCACTCCCAAGGTCATGCTGAAATCTGACGGTGGTGGGAATTGGTGGCAAGGGGGTGGGGTGGGGAGGACGAAGATAACTAGTTTCATCTTGCAAGGTTACTCCCTGGGATAAAAGAGCATCTTCAAGCAAAGGAAGAAGAAATTCATCAGGCAAGGTAGGGGAGATTTCTTCTGCTGGCAAGCAAGATTCAATGAGGATTAAGGGTTCAGCTTTCTCAGGGTCTTCTAAATCCTCTCATATATTTCCATGTCGATTTTCCAGCTTTCTGTCTTACCTGGATAATGCCACAATATGCACCTAAGAAACCTGTCAGGGCTGTGAATACCACTGATACTGTAATTCATCAACACATAGGATCAAACCAAAGTCTGAGTTTATCTTTGACCATCTCAGATCTGTTGAAGCAGACAACTGTTTTCACCAGTAAGCTATTCACTATAAGCAGCAGTCTCCTCTCCTTGCTGTCATTGAACTTCTTAGGCCCCTCAAACTATTCTTAAATTGTCAATGGGCAATTCATTTTAGGTAACCACAGGCAATTGTTTAATCAGCTGTTTTGCCATGCCATTTCTAAGAGGGAGCTTTAGTATCTGTCTGACCAATCCCAGTTATATCATTTTCCCCTGAGAATCAGTTGCCTGCAGTTCACTTTGTAGTATCAATTTCTGAATTGGTCAGAGTTCTTGATTTCAAGCAACTAAACTCCCTTTGGCTAACTTTAAGCAAGAAAAAAAAAGTTTAGTAGGAAGTTATCAGGGGACTCATAGATGTAACAAGGCTGGAGAAGAATGGGGGAAGGGGGAAAACAAGAGAGCCTAGCAGCAGGATACTGGGTTAGGAAATCACTGCTAACCTTGTTGTAGCCCACAGCCACCATTGGACCTAGTCACCATGGCTAGACTGCACTAACCACTGGACACAACCAGCACTGCTGGTTGATGGCAGCATTGTAAATCTCATCTCACTGGCTCTTCTTTATTTTATTTTATTTTATTTTATTTTATTTTATTTTATTTTATTTTATTTTATTTTATTTTATTTTATTTTATTTTATTTTTTCTCTCTTTATCTTTTTAAAAAATGTTACATTCAAAAAATATAAGAGGTCCCCATATACCCCCCACCCCCCTCGCCCCACTCCTCCCACATCAACAACCTCTTTCATCAAAATGGCACATTCATTGTATTTGGTGAATACATTTTGGAGCACTGTTGCACCACTTGGATAATGGTTTACATCGTAGTTTACTCTCTCCCACAATCCACCCAGTGGGCCATGGCAGGACATACAATGTCCAGCATCTGTCCCTGCAGTACCACCCAGGACAACTCCAAGTCCTGAAAATGCCCCCACAACATATCTCTTCTTCCCTCTCCCTACCCTCAGCAGCTACCATGGCCACTTGCTCCACATGAATGCTACAATTTCTTCTATGACTAATCACAATAGTTTCATAGTAGAATATCAGTAAGTCCACTCTAATCCATACTCTATTCCTCCATCCTGTGGACCCTGGGATGGTTATGTCCACTTCACCTCTATCTCGAGAGGGGGCTTAGATTCCACATGGATGATGGATGCAGTTCTCCTGCTTGCAGTTGCAGGCATTCTTGGCTCCCTGGTGTATTGGTTGACCTTCACGAGTAGAACTGAAAACAAGGACACAAAACAATGCACACCAATGTTTATCTTTGTTCCTTCCAGATTCAAAGCCCCAGGTGGAAGTATCCACTGGATCATATACCCATGACATGGCTTGTAAGGGGTGGAGAGAAGGAAGTAAGAGTTTACACTGAGACTCACACAATAGGAAATGGAGAGGGATTTGGATGCTGGGCAGTGAAAAATTCCTTTTCTATAAATCAGTAGTGGAAAGACATTTCACAAGAAGTACAGAAACTAGGTACTGGGCCAGGGACTGAACCCAGGAAGCCAGCACTCAACCACTGAGCCACATTGGCTCCCCTGAGTTTGTTTGCTTTTTGTTTGTTTTTAGGAGGCACTGGGGACTGAACCTAGGACCTCCCATGGCAAGCAGGCACTCAACCACTTGAACCACATATGTTCCCCAGAAACTTTTTATTTCTCACTCTTTCTCCCTCCTGTGCTCCCTTTCCCTGATTTTGAAAAAGTCATTGATCCTCTCTGGTCCTCTGGAGGAGAGTTGGTCTAAAATATCCAGAGTTTGTCCATGTCTAACACTATGATCTCAGATCTCTCAAGGATCTACTAAGGAAGGAAGATCTTACACACTCTAAGAATTTAGCAAATGCATAGTCTAGATCTTTCCTTTCATCCAATTAGTAGTTTTACATGATCTTTTTTGATCCAGTTTCTCACTGAATATATTTCTACATTAGTCAACAAGTCATAATATTTATTGAACTCCCCTTTAATATTAGACAATGTAGCATTTTTACCTTAGTTGCCTTTTGACACTTCATGTTGATTTTAATAGTTCCATCAGTACCCCACAAATGTTAAAATGTATATAAAAATCAAAGTGAACCTTAGGGAAGAAGACTGATGAAGGAAGTTAATATTCCAGGAGGTCTTAGGGTCTTATCAAGGTTGACACATCAGTTTTACTTTGAATTTCTTGTCTGCCTAATTATTTCACCACTTTGATTAAATGAAGCTAAAATTGGTATTGATGAAAAGAGAAAGTGCAATCAAAGAAGCAGATAAGCAAATAATTAAACACAAATAACTTTTAATTATACTCACGTAATAAAGTTAAGGAATAGTGTCAGGTGCCAAAATCACTTTGTCAAACCAAAGGCAGCATTGGGAAGAAAAATTTTCAGCACAGTATGTTCTGAAAAGTTTAGTCAATTTCAAAATTGAGAAACACTTTTATATAAACTTGATTCCAAAACAATCCTGAACCTTACGTTTTGAATATGTTCAGACCCTCCAATGAAAACCCAATTTATGTCCCTCCTCATGAGTTATTCATGGAATCCTAAAGTACCTAGGCTTTGCCAAACAGAGAGAGGTGGATTTCCAGGTATGGCAGCTACACCAGGAAACTTTAAATGCTGTCCCATTTAAAATTGTAATAGGAAAACCAGCAAATTAGCTTTCACTTTAAGTAGATCAAACAGTTTCTTCTAAGCTCAACAATATAGTTACCCCTTGCCCTTACCTAACCCAAGTTTGTCCAGCTTATTTATCTACTCTGTCTAGTGTACTGCTGCAATGATGCATGATGCATAAGAACAAATACCAGGTATTGATATAAACTCATTAGAACATGCAGAGGAGTTGTGAATAGCACATTCATTGCAGGAAAAAAGACCTCTGGGGAGAAGTCAGTGGTGTCCATAAAAACAAAGGTGATCTTGATGCATTATTCTCGTATGTACTCTGCAAAATGTATTACTGATGTCTCCAGCATCATTTTGTTCTCAATTGATTGGAGAAATCTACTTTAGGAAACAAACTGGATTGTTGTGATTTCCCTCATTGCTTTGAACAAACAGGCTGTACACTTTAACTGGCAAAAAGAGTAGTAGCCATCATAGCAAAGGGATTTTATGACTCATTTTTATTATACTACTTTGGTACACTGGAAGGCAATAATCACTTTTGGCATTTATGGAGTCCTTTGTATTTTCAAACCACTTAACAATCATTAAGTACTTTATCTCATTTCCATCTCAGTGGGACAGGTTGGTTGCATAGCAGGGTCATAGGAGGGAAAAACTATCACCCTAAATTTAGAGAGAACAGTGTTCTTGATTTTTGCATCATTTAGGACACATACATTGATGGTAGTAACTAGAAAGAGCTAACATTTATTAAACACTGAGCCAGGTATATGTTACAGTAATCTACATCATTATCACATTTTATCCTCACAGCAAGCCCATGAGGTAGGAGCTGTTAGTACTACCGGTTAACAGAGAATGAAACGGGATTAGAGAGGCTGAGTAATTTCCTCACAATAAATAGCTTTCCATCCTGTAACTGACTCCCAAATCTATGACTTAATTCTCACTAACTGCTTCCCAGGTGATTTGCTTATTCCTTAATGGTATTGCAATGGATAACAATTGAGAATGATCTGGAAATCCATGAACTCCTTGATTCTCTGGAAGAAAGGAAGCTGAACTCCAGATGAATTCTGGTGGATGAAATTGGTAACAGTGAATGCCTAGCCTCTATGACCTAGGCTCCAAGTAGGATCAAAACACTGGGAAAGTTCTTGTTTCTCTCTCTTTTTGGAGACAAGATTTCCATTTCTATCTTCTAGACCCTGGATAGGTCCCATCTTTACAGACCACCGTATAATTACCAGAGGAGCAGACTTAAAAGAAAAAGGCTCGTTTAACTGATTCTTAAGGTGAGGGCAGAGCTCTTGCTCAGCAGATGTGGCCTAATAAGCCAATCATGGGCAAGTCAAGGGGACTTCTCAAACTGGGTCTGGAGAAATGTGCCAACTGCAAAGAACTAGATATGGGCAGGGAAGACATTCACCAAGCTCTGATTTTTGAGGACATCCAGGACATATCTTCTGAACCCATGGGGAGCATATTGTCATGGAAATTGTCACATCGGCAGTGCTTCTAGGCCATGTCCGGGCCATCAGGAAGCAATGTCAAGGATCGCACTGGGCCCCTACATCACTCAGGCCCTAGAAGTGTCTGGCAGTCCCAGAGAGCACCAGCAATGATTGTTGAGTCATTGGTGAACTTTGAGCCTCTGTGATTTCCCTGTTTGCTTAATGTCTGATAGCCTTTGGTCTGCTAATAAAACCCCTGTATGTACAGCTTGCCCTCTGTGCTTCCAAGGGGAGGAATTGGACTCAGCCTATGGGGGAAGAGATGGCTCTAGGATTCTGGGTGGGAATTTAAGCAAATAAAAGGGCACCCATGAAAGATAACCTCACTCTTTGCATTTCATCTGTCTCTGACACAAAAGTTGGGTCATTAACCATATCGTATTTACCCGTGTGACTACCTCATAAATTGTGGATATTTTCTAATCTTGTCTTTGGTGTCAAAATTTGCCAGATCACAAAATAAAAAACACCAGGTATGAAAACTTGAGAGTTTTGTCCTTATCTAAAAATCTGGAAAATTCTGGGCTCTGCTTACAATCAACAACTGCCAGAGTCAATGATTAACAGAAGAATGGCTTCATGGAAATGCAGTTTATTTAACAAGAGAGAAGAGAGCTTACATTTGAATCTGAAGACAAGCATTTTAAACTCTAGCTCAGAATCTTGTTCTTCTTGTGGGACCCCTAGAAGCTTCCTGTCTTCCTTGTTCAAGTGCCTCAATTGAAAGGGGATGGTGGGGAAAAAAGGGGTGGAGGGGAGATTTGAGATAATCTTTACTGATTTCATAATTTTGCCTAGGGCCTGCCTGTTAGAACAAACAACTTAGGAGTGATGTAACAAGAAAACACCCCTGAATCAATATTTTTAGACAATTCCCTGATATCATCTGATAATTGAAAAGTAATTTTTAGATTCTCTGTAAAGCAGGAGCTCTGTAAGCTACATGTATACATGTGGAAAGTAAAAAAGGTAGTTTAGGATGGGTGCTTCCTAAACTATCATAATTCTAATTTATTTCCAATTGCCAATTACCATGTAGATCCAAGTTACATAATAAATTCTTTCAATGGGACAGGGTTTTACAGCTAATGAAATGTTCTAGGGATATAAATGCATATGGATCTTTGGGTTCTTCAGTACTTTGGATTTGCCTGTGATACAGAGAGCTCTTAAGAAAAGGGTAATTGGATATCCATATGAGAAAAAAGGAATCTCAACCTAAACCTCATACCTTAGACAAAACTTAACTCAAAATGGATCATAAATCTAATTGTAAAATGAAAAACTATAAAAATTTTAAATGAAGACATAGGAGAAAAATATTTGTGACTTAGGTTAGGCAAAGAGTTCTTAGTTATATCACCAATAATCTCGATAAAAAGAAAAAATGATAAATTGGATTTGATCGAAATTAAAATCTTCTGCTGTATGAAAAGGACTTTTAAGAGAACGAAAAGACAAGCTACAGACCAGAGAAAATACTTGCAAATCACATATCCAATAAAGGTCTTGTATCCAGGATATCTATTTATCTATCTATCTATCTATATCTATATCTATCTATATATACAAGTAGACACATACACATATATACTACACAAGCCAGACTGCAGCATTATTTAACAATACAGTGTTAGAAATAGGGAATTTATTACACAGGATCATGTCTACATGTTAAATTCTAAATTCCTCCCTTCACATATTCCAGTGTTGGATCCACGCAATGCTGATCCCAGAAAAAACACAAACATGAGAATAATGGGTAACAATGCTTTCTTAAATTGAGTAAGGTGTGTCTAACATTTTTTTATCCTTATTCATTCAAATTATTAAGCTAGGCCCCTACCTCCCAGACAATATCCACAGCAGACAGACAAAGAAGTTAGAATAGACACAGGTTCACAAAGAAGATATAGGGTGGCAAATAAGTATATGGAAGAACTGCTCAACATTATTACCTTTAGGGAAATGCAAATTAAAACCACAGTTAGATACTACCACATGTCTATTAGGATGGCAACAATGAAACATGCTGATAATACCAAGTTATGGCAAGGATGTGGAGCAACTGGAATTCTCATGCATTCCTAGTGGGACTGCAAAATGATAGTCACTCTAAAAAACAGTTCGGAAGTTTCTTCAAAAGTTATGCATATACCTACCACATGACCCAACCATTCTACTCCTAGATATTTACTCTAGAGAAATAAAAGTTATGTTCATGCAAAAACCTGTACATAAAGTTTATAGCAGCTTTATTTATAAGCTCCAAAACAGGAACCAGCCCAAATGTCCTTTAGTGTGGAAATGGATAAACAAGCCATAGTATAGCCATAGAATGAAATATTGCTCAGCAATAAAAAGAGACCAGCTATTGATATACACAACAACTTGGATAAATTCCAAAGGTATTATGCTGAGTGAAAGAAACCTGTCTCAAAAGTTCACCTTCAGTATAATGCTATTTATATTATATTTTAGAACAAGCATAACTGTAGGGGACAGAAAACTGGTCAGTGGTTGTCAGGGGTTAGGGATGATAGGAAGCTATGACTACAAAAGAATTTACCTTGGGAGGATACAGGAACTGTTCTGTATCCTAATTTTGGTGGCAGTTTCACAAATCTATACTTGTGTTACAATACAGTACAAATGTAAAGTCTATGGTATATTAAATCAAAAATTAAAAAATAACAAACGGTAATAAGTACATTCATTTGACAAAACCAAAAATAAAGGTGAGAAAAGGGCAGTTAAAGAAGCTGACTTGCCTAAGGCCATTCAACCAAAAAATGATTGGTTCTGACCTAGAACCCACATCTTTGAAGGACATTGTTTTCCTGTCATATGAGAAATAAACCTTCAAAAACCTAAGCCAAGTTGTATATTAGTTAGCATGCATCTGGCTGCAAGTAACAAAAAAAAAAAAAATTCAGAGTGACTTAAACAAATAAGGACATTTCTTTATATACAATGTGCCCAGTGGTAGGGAGGGTCATGGAATTGGTTGATTTTGCAACTCAGTGACGTCATAAAAGACCAAGATTCCTTCTTTCCTCCACTCTGTCAACCACAGCTTCCTGAAGAAGCTTCTTCTCCTCAGGGTCACAAGATAGCTACCAGTCTCAGACAGGGACACCAGTTTCTTTGTTCATATCCATTGGAAGATAGATCCCCAACAACAATTCACAGAACTTGGAGGATTTAAATACAGTGTAACTTTATGCAAGTGCTGTTTTTTCTTAGGATCTTAAGGATTCTAGAAAAAATGATATGAAAATTGTGGATTTAGTACCACTGAAATAAACAATATCCTTTCATTGCAGTGACAGCCATATATATGTCTTGTTTGTACAGAGCTCAAATTTGCAATAGTGTTTTGGGCATTAGTTATGTCCATGCTCTTAAACTCCTTACCTTGGTGTTGATTTGATTAGCATGTTACCATTTCCCGCACACTGTAATAGCCCATCTTACAAAACTTATAGTCGGACAGATGAGGACTCTGAGGGTCTCAGGGGAGTCAGATGACTTGGCCAATGACACCATCAGTTAGTGACTGAGCAGATATCACACATGATCTCTAAATGTCCTTTTCATCATTCTTTCCTTTGCATCACATTTTGATTTCCTCTTAAGTGCTTGGATTTCACTAGGGTACTGATGTGGCAATCTCAAAGAAATATCGCAAGTTCATACGTGATGTTTACAAACTTAAAATTTCAGAACACTGCCATTCTTTGTATCCCCAATGCTAACATTTGGCTGATTGGAATTTTAGATTCCAATGTGAAAGGATAAATTTGAAATCCTGGAACCTTGTTAACTTCTCCATCTTCCTGCCCTCAACATCCAATCAGTTGTCCAGTCAAGTGGATTTTAACGTCTAACTCTCTTGTATCCATCCCGTTTTCTGTTTCCATTGCCACAGTACATGATCAGGCCCTTGTATAATAAAATAACCTCTTTGTCTTTTGCCTCCATTTTCTCCCCTTTGTACTTCTTATAGGATAGTGCCAGATTAATCTTTTCAAAACACAATGCAGATAATGACATAGGTCCCCAGGTCTGGCCCAGCTCTAAAACTTTAAAAATCTTCCTTTGGCTACAGATTTAATTAATTCTATAATCTGACTTTCAAGGTCCTCAACAATCTAGCTCCAATCTTTCTTCTCAAAATTTGAGAGGCTCCCCCTTTCTGGGTAGAAGTTGCAGGTCAGCTCACAGTGGCTTGTAAGAGCTGATTTTGTATCCTCTTCTCAACTCCGTGTTCAGTGACATCACATTGGTAGTGTAAAGGTGGCAATAGAAGGATAATTTACAGCACACAAACTGGCAGATACCAGAAATCAGAGCCCTTTTTCTTGAGAGTTGGTTATGAAACATTTACCAGGGTACCACAAGTTGCAGGGTAACCCAGAAAGTGAGGGTACAATGTGGGTGACAAAGATATCAACACTGAAAGCCCAAGTGCCAAGTCAGAGATAGTTGGGCCTGTTGGAAGAAAATAAGAATCAGGGTATTGAAAAATTGTTCAGAAGGTAGACCTGGGTAGTAGACTGGGTTTCCGCCAAACTAGGCACTGAGAAAGGATTCTTGGTACGAGAAGTTTATTTGGGAGAGGATCTCAGGAAATACTGGTGAGAGCAATGAGACAGTGAAGGCATGACAGCCAATACAGCATGCATTGATGAGAAGGTTATGACTTGGCAATTGGGGCCCAATTCCACTGTGGCTCTGGGGGTGTGTGTAGAGCACACTTCATAGTTGCCCATCTAAGTGGTGAGGATTCTAGGGAGTTTATCCTCAACTTCCATCCATAATTGTTTAAAGGCTGTTCTCAGTGGGTGTTATGTTAATTCTCCTCAGTTGCGCTTGAGGCCAAAGAAAACCCTTGGGCAGACAGCTATAGGTGCTTGCATTAGAAAGTGGCAGGTATGAACGGGACACCCACACTCATGTTTTCTGTTTTTCTTAGTGTGCGTGCTGGTGTCAGGGATTTGTTTACATTGTCAATAATGGAGTAGATCCACCCCTCCAATTGTGAATCATTTATTACTCTATACAGCCCATTTGTTCCTCTGTATCTATTCACAGGTCCCTTTCTTTGATGTAATATCCTTTGTAGCTCCCCCCAATTTTGACAATTCTCTAATTCTTCTTGATTCATGAAAAATCAGTGCCCTCTTCTCCAGGAAGCCCATCGAATACCCCCATGATGGAAGCCAGGTTAGGGGCACCAAGCTGGGGACTCATGGGGCCTGAAGCAAGGCAGCAGGGAACAAGCTTCTTTCCCTAGGATGCACAGTGTCAGGGCACAAAGACCAAGGCTGGAGTCGTTCTAAATGACACACTCCATATGGGCAGGGACTCATCACACCTGTTAATTTTTGCATCCCTCAGAGACCACCCAGCACATGCATGACCTATGGAAGATGCACACTTGTTTGTGGCAAAGATATATGAGTGACTGAAGAGTTAGGTGAATAAAGAGAGCTAGGGAGGGAGCCAAACAAGGATGGCAGCTGTGACATTGAATTAGAAGAATCCCAGAGCACCTGTATGAATTCTCAGGCTGATTGTCAGAGCCTGTAAGGTGTTCTCCCACATATGACCTGAATGTCAGTTGAGGTATCTTGTCTCTTGACATTCAATGGAATTCCCTTTAACCTCATCCCATTTGTGGTTGAACTCCTCTGTTTCAATCTCTCTGGGGGTTATGGGTAGTTTGGGTTATTTTTAGTCCCCTCTGGCTCTGAGCTCCCACCTCCTTAGAATTATGAGTGTTTTTCAGCTGCTTGTGTGTCTCAGAAGTGCGACCTGCATTCTCTATCATAGCAGTGCAGACACTTATTCTTGATTTCTTCCCAAGCATGGCTCATCTGAGCTCTCTTATGTAACAATGCATAAACATTTACTGAAGACTTGGGGTGAGAAGGGGCTTTACATTAGCAGTTTGGCCACTTTTCCCTCAGGCTCTCTGCAAACATTCAGTTTCCCTCCCTGTACTAGACAGAGCAATTTAGCTCTCTAAAACCTATCCAAAAACTGGCCCATTTTGCCTGCTCAAAGATGCTTTACTGTCTTTTTAAACAAAGCAGCCATCCCATTCTCCAACTTGGCACATTCACTTTATTTAATTTTTTTAAAAAAGATTTATTTTATTTATTTCTCTCCCTTTCCCCCCCGTTGTCTGCTCTTTGTGTCCATTTGCTGTGTATTCTTCTGCATCCACTTATATTGTCAGGCGGCACTGGGAAACTGTGTCTCTTTTTTGTTGCGTCATCTTGCTGCATCAGCTCTCGGTGTGTGTGGCACCACTCCTCGGCAGGCTGTGCTTTTTTCACACAGGGCGGCTCTCCTTGTGGGGCACACTCCTTGCATGTGGGGCACCCTACGTGTGGGGCGCCCCAGCATGACACGGCACTCCTTGCGCACAGCAGCACTATGCATGGGCCACTTACCACACAGGTCAGGAGGCCCTGGGTATCTAACCCTGGACCCTCCATATGGTAGGCGCATTCTCTATCAGTTGAGCCACGTCTACTTCCTGGCACATTCACTTTATACCTTCCCATTTCAGTGCCTTCGGAAACAGTTGTTTCTGCCTGGAATATTCTTTCTAGGACAGAAGATTTAGCAGAGGTTTGGACATCTCCATGTTCCCTCTCTTTGTGCCGCATCATACCCTGCAAGTAAAACAGAACATTGTCAGCATTTATTTCTTCACTGATATTAATTATGACATCAAAACCATCCCTGTGGAGTGGGTATAGCTCAGTGGTTGAGTGCCTGCTTCCCATTTACAAGGTCCTGGGTTCAATCCCTGATACCTCCTAAAAAAACAAGAACATTGGGAAACAGATGTGGCTCAACTGATAGAACGTCCACCTACCATATGGAAGGTCCAGGGTTTGCCACCCAAGGCCTCCTGGCCTGTGTGGTGAACAGGCCCATGTGCAGTGCTGCCACGTGCAAGGAGTGCAGTGCCCTGCAGGGATGCCCCCCACATAGGGGTGCACCATGAGCAAGGAATGCACCCTGCAAGGAGAGCTGCCCTGTGCGAAAAAAGCACAGCCCGCCCAGGAATGGCGCCGCATACTTGGGAGAGCTGACACAGCAAGATGATGCAACAAAAAGAGACATAGATTCCCAGTGCTGCCTGACGAGAATGCAAGCGGACACAGAGGAACACACAGCGAATGGACACAGAGAGCAGACAACAGGGGGAGGGGGGCGGGAGAGGAGAGAAATAAAATAAATCTTGGGAAACGGACTTTGGCCCAGTGGTTAGGGCATCCGTCTACCATATGGGAGGTCCGCGGTTCAAACCCCGGGCCTCCTTGACCCGTGTGGAGCTGGCCATGCGCAGTGCTGATGCGCGCAAGGAGTGCCGTGCCACGCAAGGGTGTCCCCCGCGTGGGGGAGCCCCACGCGCAAGGAGTGCGCCCGTGAGGAAAGCCGCCCAGCGTGAAAAGAAAGAGCAGCCTGCCCAGGAGTGGCGCCGCCCACACTTCCCGTGCTGCTGACGACAACAGAAGCGGACAAAGAAACAAGACGCAGCAAATAGACACCAAGAACAGACAACCAGGGGAGGGGGGGGAATTAAATAAATAAATCTTTAAAAAAAATAAAATAAAATAAATCTTAAAAAAACAAAAACAAAACCCACGCCTGACCCTGAAGTGACCATAGTTGGTTTTAAAGTAACACTTTTTTCCCACCATACAAACTTTTAGCACTTGCTTCCTGGGTGAGCTAAAGTCATATAAATTGACCTGGAAAGGCACCTTTCTCTTCCCCCTGCCCCCACCCTTCCCAGCTTTGAGCTCTCCCCCTTTGCTGTGGTGCTGTAGCACCTTATCTGAACCTCTCTTATGGGCTTGTATTATGGGTATTTATGTGCAAATATTATTACCCTTTCTGAACTGTGAAGGTGAAAGTTTAGGCTCATCTTCCTTCTCTGAAATTCCCATCTAGCCCAGTATCTTTCATAGTACAGACTTTGAAAACGCCCTATTTGTAACTGAGGATGAATGAATGAATGTGAAGGTGTGGATGACCCCCTAGATATCCCTCCCCGCTTCTACCAATTGTAGGTGCCTCCTAGGACCATAGACAGCGATGTATTGAAGACCTACTATGTGCCAAGCACAAAAGGAGCTAAAGGACTGAGATCCTTAACTATAATTCTAGTCTCTCTCCAGCTTCCTGCTACCAAATAAAGAGCTTCTGGGACACTTCTTTCTTTTTGTTTTTGTGGCAAGTCTGGGATTTAGAGGTAGGAAAGTAATATCGTTGCAAATATTCAGGGCTGTCAGGTCTATATCTGGGGTTTTGCACTGCCAATTTCACATTTTCTGAATGAGTTATTCCTATGTATCCTCATGGCAGCTAGCACTGCACTGCCTTGCATATTTTATACGCTCAATGAATATTCGGCAATTGATTTTTTACAAGTATGTGGCAGCATAAATATATTATGAAAAATGAGTCGGCTGAGCACTGAAAGAGTCAGGATTCATTCTTTAAAAAAAATGCGTAGTAGTGGAGCTTGGCTTAAAGTTCAAATGCTCCTGCACCCTGCCCTGAACAATCTCTAACCAGGGGAATCTGATAAGGTAGTTGAAAAGCAATCTTACCTTTGTTCCTTCACTGCAACTGAAAGCCTAACTTTTAGGTGGTTCCCAGGAGCTACCTTGGTGTGGAGTCCTCAAGAGCAGAGAACCATCCTTTTCACTGTCAAAAGAAGATGCTGGTTAATTTGAGGACCCTGTTGAACAATGAAGCTCTTAGAATCGGTCACAAAATCTTGGTTCGAAATTTTTGGTAAGTGACAGCCAGAAATTTGGGTCTGACTTTAAAAACCGGGGTGATAAATGAAATTATATTCTGCAGAGGAGAGCAGCCACCAAAGGTTTCTTTCTGCAGGGTTGCAGCACCATGTTCTACTCTAGTTTGAGACAATTGTCTCTAATGCCAGCTGAGCTTTAATTGCTCAGCCCTTCCATAATCAGATTTCATCATGAGCTGTGGGGTAAGCTAACCGCGGCGGGTGGAACAGACTAAGTGTTCTTGACATCTTTCGTTTGTGCACATTCTAATCGAGCAACTGGCTGAAGAAAATTGTAGGAACTAATTTGCATAGGGCCATCAGCTTGTCTTTAAGTTTGCTTGAAAACAATATAAGACTCGAGGGTGTTGGGATGTAGCAGATCTTCTAAAAAACAGGCTCCAAACAGCAGCTGGATAAATATTTACAAAGCTGCTGCAGAGGAGCCTTACAGGTGAAGGGGATAAATTTTTTTAAAAATCCGAATCTGAAATCCATCCCCGAAAGTCTTTGTGGTATGTCCAAAGTAGGCTTGTCTCCAGTGAATTCATTATAAAAGCTTACATCCTGATGACTGCCCTTGAGCATAAAGTTGGTGAAGGTGGAATGAGATGTCTCAGTGGGGAAGGGGTCAGGGAGATGAGTTAGCTGAGTAAGCAAGGCTATCAGAAAGCTACTAGAATAGTTGTATGTTAACAATCAATTCCCCCAGTGCCTCTTTATAACCTAAACCAACCTCAGAGCAATCCCCTGACTTCCTCAAGAAAGAAGTTCCTAAAGGAAGTCTCGAGGTTATTTCGGTGGGAATCCAACCCATTACAGAGGCCCTGGGCCTCCCTTCAACCTCCCTCTTTGAGCTGCCTGATAGCTCTAGGCTCGCTGGATTCCATTAAATTTGCCTGCCTGGTGAGTACAAGGCTCTCAGAAGCCAGAGTGACGGTGTTAATGATATTGGAAATTAAGCCCAGAGTTTTAGTTCTAGGTGGTACCTCAGAGCCACTGATTACTGCTGTCTCTTATTTTACAGATAAGAGAAAGGAAGCCCAGAGACAGTTTACCAATTAGTACCAGAGTTAGACCCCATAACCCAAATATCTGGAGAAAAGCTCAGGTTTTGGCTTTACCACTCGGTACATGACCTTGAGCAAGTCACTAAATTTTCCTGCCAATATTGCTTTAGCTACACAAATGAACCAAAAAGAATACCTGCTCTGTCTACATCACAGGGTGTTTCAATCATTTATTGAACAAATATTTATTGAGCACTTACTTTGGGCTATGCTCTATTCATCTCTCTCAGTGAATGGAGGCTGGGACAAAAGAATGATTAAATCATCCTAAATCCATATCTGCTACTTGAAAATATGAAAGCCTTCAGTCATCCATGTTATTAGAAACTCAATAGCATAAATCTCTGTTGAAAAACGGGAGATGGAAGGTTTTGATTGAAAGGCAGGGCATACTGATTATAAGAAGGGCCTTGGGAGGAAAGAAGGTGGTGAAGAGCAGGGGAGGAATGTCTTAGGGATATGCTAAGTATTTAGTGAATGATCATGAGCAGCCCCTCCCAGATGAGGTATTGGTATTTCAGAATTGGCTTTTTTTTTTAAGATTTATTTTTTATTTACTTCTCTCCCCTTCCTCCCACCCCCGTTGTCTGTTCTCTGTGTTCATTCGTTGTGTGTTCTTCTGTGTCTGCTTACATTCTTGCCAGCGGCACCAGGAATCTGTGTCTCTTTTTGTTGCATCATCTTGCTGTGTCAGCTCTCCATGTGTGCAGCACCACTCCTGGGGAGGCTGCACTTTTTTCGCACAGAGCCCCTCTCCTTGCAGGACACACTCCTTACGCATAGGGCTCCCGTACGCGAGGGACACCCCTGCATGGCAGGGCACTCCTTGCGTGCATCAGCACTGCACGTGGGCCAGCTCATCACATGGGTCAGGAGGTCCTGGGTTTGAACCCTGGACCTCCCATATGGTAGGTGGGTGCTCTGTCAGTTGAGCCAAATCCGCTTCCCTCAGCATTGGCTTTTAGTAGTCAAAGCCTTCAGTCAGAGATGTGTCCAGTGGTAGGAAGTTCAAGGTGTTGAGTCAGATGTTTGAAGATACGGGATTCCTTTCATGTGCCTTAAATTAGACCAAAGGTTACCAAATTACTCCTCTCCACTCAGAGCACCTGACTGCAGCATCTGGTCTTGGGTAGCACAGTCCCACTTTTAGTACTGATATCTAGCACTTCATGGAGACCGAGCTGAGGTACAGGCTGGGGCTGGTACCAGGTGATAACCAGCCATGGTCCCTCACCTCTGGCCTCCACTCCTGAGAATCTGTTTACAATCTGTGAACTTGCTTCTTTGTTTCTCCTTCTATCCATGGCCCTTTGCTGGCTATGGTCTCATCTTTGAACATGAAACTGGAAGATGCTGTGTCATCAGTCCAGTAGAACCAAATCGACTGTTTAGACTAATGGTTCAGGCATTTTATTGTTCATTGGTATAATTAAAGGAATCATTGCCTCGAAAAACCAACCAACCAATGGGGTAACATTCAAATAGTGGCATTCTCATGTGGCGCGGGTATTTTTCTTTCCTACTCTTGTAGCTAGCCATGCTCCTTGCCGGCTAGATGAACTCAGAATTACTGATCTCCAATAAAACCTACAACCTTAGGCAAAGCCCTCATGAGCACAGAAAAGATTCCTGTCTATTTTGCCTGTGGTACACTTTTATTTGATTTTCGACTTTTGCAGAGTTTCACGTTCTACCCCACCTCGATTTCTCTCAGGGATAGGGGAGGACCCTCATTGTTAAAAAGGAAAAAAAAAAGGGCATACTACAGTGAGTTGACCACTAGAGAGTAATAGGCAGTATGTGGTTAGGGTTTGGCAATGCCACAAAACAGAGGGTGCTCAATCTGAAGTGAGCAGCTTACAGAGGCTGAACCCATCCACACAGCACCTGGATCAATCATGTTTAGCCATTTATTTATTTATGTTACAAATCAATATGATCAGACATCAAGACTGCTGAAAACACCCAATCCACAGGCTTTTTGTCTCACAAAGAAGACTCTGCAGCCTGACTGTGTTTGGAAAATAGAGATTGTCCTATGATTTGTTGGCTATTAGGGGAACCACTTACAGCTTTTAAAGAAACCACTGGAAAAAAAAAACCCATTCTTTGTCAGAGCAGACCAATTTGTAAGTGCAGTTCAATTTCATCTCACAAATAGAAATTTCTTCAGAGAATATTGAACTAAGCCAACCAATTCTGTGGAGGTTATGAATTGGAGCCTGAGGTGAGTGGTTTTCAGGTATTTCATTCCAGACTTTTCTAAGGGCTTACATATCTCGTTATAGTCCTGCTCACTCTGCACACATGCCCACCTGTACACATATGGACACACAGACAAAGACATTATAGGCCATCCATGCTTTTTGGTAGGTGAGAGAAAACAGTGCTCTTTGATTATTCATATTCTGTATTATAACTGAAAAAGAATGCCTTTTAAATAACGTATATATTAACTTGACTTTAGAGAACCATACATGGCAAGAGACCAGGAATACAATGGGGTCATGATGTTACCTTTGGCCAACAGTAGAATTTGGTATGTTTTCTTCTGGTTTTGTTATTTCTAGTAATTGAACTTACATAAAAGAAGTAGAGGCAACCACAGATTTTCAACAGTTTCAGGTTTCTGGTCCTTTAATAGTGGATCAGTACAAGGCTAAACCTCATCTGAATTCCTCAATTTTCATATGACAAGAAGTTTCATAACTTTAGAATATTGAATATCTAAGGGATCTTAGAAACCACCTACTCACCTAGTTATCAGTGATAATTTATACTACATATGGGGATATGACAGTAGTGAGGCCTGTTGGAAGTGTATTTTTATTAAAAATAAAAGTAAGCAGATTTGGGAGTGATTTGTGGTGCTTTTTTCCCTTCAAATAAATAGGATCAGATTTAAGGTAATTCTGTAAACAATGTCACTCTTCTTTCCATGCGTTCCCACATGCCTTCCTGAAAAGGACAAAAAAGGACTGGAATTAAAATGAGGGCACTGAGAATTCAGATGGTGCTCTTATGGCCTGTGGGAATATCTTGTGTTTATAAGCTTCATGAGTATTGTAGAAGACAAAGACATGGAGAATCAATGATTTAGTTCACTTTCTTAATTTTTCAGATGAGGCATTAAGGCCAGAATTGGTAAATGACCTTCCCAAAGTCATTGTTTATTCCAAATTGGAACTGAACTAGTACTGGAATTTAAACATTTCAGGCCTCTGCTATTTTCATTCCACTGGTTTGATTGTCTTGACCAATCTACCTTTGCCCAATATCCTTTTTTTAGGTATAGCCAAAATATCTTAGAAAGGAAAAAAAAATCCTTCAACCAAGAAACTATGCCTTTACTCTTTCATTTATCTGCAACATTGAAGGAACACAAAAATCTCAGCTATAAGACACATCGGGTTCTCTTATGCTTCCAGGAGCTAAAGCCTTTATCTCAAATTCTCCATGGGGATCAAAATATCATTTAACACTGATTTTTTTCCTACTCTGGCAAAGTCAGTTTCTGACTGACCATATTTTATGCTAATCAAGCACTTTCTTTTCCAACAAAATACAAACATACTCTGGAACACATCCAGGCTCCCCACATCCCCCAAAATGCTTGCCAGAGTTAGAAAATGCAGACTCTAGCAATGAAAGGCTTCATTCTGCCAGTAGAGTCAAGCCTTCCGTTTTCAGGCTAGGAAGAGATTCAAATTAAGCCAATACAAGGTTCTATTATTACTTTGGCTTCGTTTTTTAAGCATTGAGTTATTTGGGGTTGAGAAAGCTCTGTAATTATTTTTGTAAGGGATAAAATTAATATAAGAAACTGGTTTTGCTTTCCCCCAAAGTTCTGGCTCTAAACAGATTGTAAGGACAGTCTGGATGGAAAATCCGTCCGTGGTTCCCATTGTGTGTTTTTTTTCCAGCAGTATTTCCTCCTTATTACGTCCTGGCTGAAGAACGATAATGTGATTTGGGTCTAGTTTACCAAGAAAACTAAAATAGTGATTCTGGCTTTGATTTTGCTGCTTGCGAACTGGAGTGGGCCACCTCCAACTGTGTGGCATGGGGCCTTTATGATAAATTAATAGCCATTTTTGCCAGTGATTTTACTTGGCTAATTCAAGTATGGGTTATTACCAAAAAGCAAGAAAATCCTTTCAAGGTACCCTTGACATAGACCAGAAAGAAAGGGGCCTGTGGCACAGGTGTTTTAACATTGTACAATTGTGGAGTTGTTCTACTTTTCTTAAAATTTTAAATAATTTTAAAAAAGGGTGGTGGCAGCTCCATTTCAGAGCCAAAGGGAGGTCGATGAGGAGGCAGTAAACAGGATAGGGATTTAAACTTGGACCATTGTGTTTGCTTTCCTTCCAGCGATAAATTTTCCTGGTTAGCTCATGATATCTATGGAAAACAGTTCTTTTTCCCAAGAGAACATTTCCTGCCCCACCTATTGGGTAGAATTGAGAAAGGTGGTGACTACTCAAATGATTTTTCAATGGTGTAAACTATATGGCCCCCTTCACCACTGTTTTAGGTACAATTTTTTAAAAAATTTCATTTTCTAGTTTTTAAAATTTCATTTTCTACTCAAGCCCTCACATGCCGGTATAGACAGATGGACAATATCTACCACCCCACCCTTCTCCCCCCCCACCCTCAAGAACCATGGGGACTTATTCTGTCTAAAAGAGGTCCATGGAGAGAGGGGACCAAGACAGAGATTCATGCAAGGTATTTGTATTTTCTTTCTACATTTATACTCAAATCTTCGGTCAGTGGAGAAATAGAAAGAGCAACATCTCACAGTGCAATTCCAACAGCAGAACATTAACCCTGACCCTAAATACAATCCTAATCCCATCCCACCCCCCATTTAGAGACTTTTTTGAAGATTTATTTATCTGACCCACTCCCTCATTGTTAGGGTTTGCTGTCTGTTCTCTGTGTCCATTTGCTGTGTGCTCTCTGTCTGCTTGTCTTCTCTTTAGGAGGCACCAGGAACGGAACCAGGACCTCCCACGTGGTAGGTGGAAGCCCAATCACTTGAGCCACACCCACTTCTCACATTTAGAGACTTCTTGAGGAGTCTGAGGAAAAATTTTAGGGAGCCCCAGAGACCTTTTGGCTCCCCCAATCTGTCTTCTATTGGGAAATAATAGTGGGAGTTAGAGTCTTATTGAAATAGGCAAAAGGTATTCTCTTTTATCATAATTTTCCCATTTCCTTGTAGGGCAAGTGAGGGGGAAATTTAGTTCCTTGCAAAATTTTCCTTTCCTTCTAATTTTCATTTCTATTTCTCTGTGATTCAGCAATAACAACACATTTTTAAGCTTAATGAGATTCTCTTAAATGAAATCTGTAATCCTATGAGTATTCAGAAGGGAGAGGATACAAGAAAATTCTGCAGGGGCTGAGAGTGGAAGAGGATATTGTAGTCCATAAATAGAGCAGTTTGGAGACTCAGCTGTTTTGGGCTCCAAAATAACCAAGAATCTGAGCTTGAGCTCTAGGCAAAAAATAAGGCCTTCAAAATTAGCTTAAGAACTGTTTTTCCTGCTGTTGATGGATATATATTCAATGGCTATAATAATGTTTCCCAAATTCTTAGATACCTAGGGAGTGGGGTTTTCTAGCCAAGTATTTTCCCTCTTTTAAAATAATGCCATAGGAAGTCTTAAACCATAATATACTAATGTGTTACTGTAAGATATAGTGTCAAAAGTGTTGCTCATCTGTGACTTTTTGTTGCTTGGCTCATATTCCAGAAGAAAACATATTTTCAAAGCTGCCCTAAATGTGAATTGGGAAAGATGAAGCTGCCAGGCCTCCATTCCAAGGCAGACATTTTCAACCTGTGCCACACATCCCCAGAAGAAGGCTCCAGTTGATGCAGAAAAATTCATGAGTACCAGTCTGTTAAGGGGTTTACTTCTCAGCAGTATCAGTACTTACATATTCCAACCTTTGCTTAATATCATCATTAATTAATATTATCAGACACAAACACCTAACAAAAATACCTATGCAAATATAAGTTTCCTGTCTAAATGCCATGCCACTGTTACTAAATGGCAGACTACTGCAATTGAGACCTTGGCCACAGTTTTGTAAGCTTTTTCCTAGGGTCCCAGCAGAAGGTAGAAAATGGTGGGCTGTTCTAGAAAGCTCTTTACCAGCAAAATATTTTCATATATTTATAAATTCCTTTTAGGATATTTGATTCTGCTAAGTCTAAACATTTTAATTTCTATTTTTGTTTATTATGTACATAATCTATTAGTATCATAGCACATTTACTCTAAATAAGTAAACATATATTGTGAGTCCATGCTCAAATTATTTTACTGTTAGAGGTTTGTAATAAACTTGCTTTAAAGAAATTTCCATTTGGAGAGTCTAAGATTCACATATTTTTAAAAGCTGAAGACAATGGTACATCTTTGAACATTTTGATCCACACACAAGCTGAAAACATGAATTTCATTTGGAGTTGGATACATCATTAGCATCTTGAATTAAATCAATCAATCAGGGAAGCAGATGTGGCTCAAGTGATAAGGCCTCCACCTACCATATGGGAGGACTCCTGTTTGATACCTGGGGCCTCCTGGTGAAAACGAAGAAGAGAAAGTGTGCCTGCACGGCGAGCCTGTGCCCGCATGGTAAGCTGAGTGCCCATGCTGAGCCAAGTGCCCGCGTGGCTAGCCAAGTGCCCATGTGGGTGCCTGTGCAGCGAGCCAAATGCCCACGTGGTGAGCCCAGTGCCCTCATGAGTGCCTGCATGGTGAGCCAGTGCCCATGCAGTGAGCCAGTGCCCTCACAGTGAACCGAGTGCTCGCGCAAGTGCCTGTGTGGTGAGCCAGTGCCCATGTGGTGAGTTGAGTGTCTGCGCAGCAAGATGATTGCTTGCACAGTGAGCTAGTGTCATGCAGCAAGATGATGATGCAACGAAAGAGAGACAAAGGGGAGAGTCAAGGTGAAACAAAACAGATCAGGAACTGAGGTGGCACAATTGGAAGGGAAAATGTCTCCATATCAGAGGACCCCAGGATTGAAGCCCAGTGAATCCTAGAGGAGAAAGACAGAAAGAGAAACAGATACAGTAGATCACATGGTAAATGGACACAGACAGCAAAAAAAAAAAAAAAGGAGGGGGGAAGGGGAGATAAATAAATAAGTCTTTTTAAAAAATCAATCATTCAACCAATCAGCCAACCAACCCCCAAGCCCTTGATCCTTATGGAAGTTTCCTTCCTTATGAACTAGAATCTCTGAAGGGCTTAATCTCACAAAAATTCTACTAAAAAGAATCGATTCACCTACTGAATGCTAAATGAACCAGACTGACAGAAAGTTGAATATTTAGTAAAACATTAATTTGTCTAAGTTATTTGACATAATGTAGTGGAAACAGCAAATTGAATGAATTTGTCATTTTTCTAGAAAACATCTTGTCTTGTCATCACTGTAAAAGGCATACATAAATCCCACCACAAGATTTACTCTTCATCCTAAGTAGCACGAGCTCTCTTCTTAAGCTTGCATTCTTTTTGTGACAGTCATTTTACTCCTAGTAAAATTAATGTCTAATACATGTGGTGAGCTACAATTGACCCTTGGGTATGCATAATTTCTAATGATATACAATACTAATTAGTGTCAAATAGAGATAACACTGGGAATAAAGAAGGAGTAAATGCTATTTGTTTTATAGACTGATTACCTCAACTAACAATTATTGTCATCACAATGTAACAGAATGTTAAAATGGGATTCTTTCCTTCTCAGTTTCTGCCCAGGCCCAATAGGTGCCAACTCTTCCTTTGTTCCAAGGTGCAAAGCTAGAACCCTTAAACAGATCTTGTGAAGGAGGTAGACAAAAATAAGTTTTGTGAGCCATTGGTGACCACCTCCAGCTTATAAAATGGGTTGGATAAACCAAGATAGGAGGTGGAGATCAAAAGAAGATCTTTGGAGATTGTTACCATTGTGTATGAAGTGCCTCCCATAAAGGGAGTTCTATTCCCTCACATCAAGTCTAGAGAATGTGGCTCTGATGAGCCCAGTCTCTTACATGGGAGAGCTTGGGGACACAGTAAACTGATGTCAAGCCTATACCTCAAAAATCTAAAGTGAGAGGGATTGGCTGGGTAGCTGTTCTGATGGTAAAACAAGAGAGGAAGCTATACCATGACGCAACTGACTCTTCTCAGAGCAAAGAACACGGAGGACTTCCCATGAACCAATAGGGAATGAGAAAGAGACCATTGTTTCAGATAATGCTCAGAGACCTCCTGAAGGGGTGGGGAGACTTCAGCAAAATGAGGCTGAATGTGTTCCCACGGATGCCATAGGAAATGCAATCGCCTACATTAAGGACTGCCTTGAGAGATTCCTAATGATGAGGGAGTTCTCCAAAGGACCCTTAAAAGCACCTTACATGTGGGATTTTTCCCTTTGTAGTAATGAAAATGTTCTAAAATGGACCAAGGTGATGATAGCACAATTCTGTGATGGAACTGAGAACCACTGAGTGTGCACTTTGGATGGATTGTGCAAGGCAGGAGGCCATATTACACTGTAAACTCCATGGTAGACGATGGTCTATGGTTAACGGTACAAATATGAGAATGTTCTCTCAGGAACTATAACAAATATACAGTACTAATACATGGTGTTACTAATAGGATAGTTTGTGGGGAAAATACACCAAGTATAAGCTATGGACTATAGATATCAGTAATATGATGTTCTTTCATCATTCGTAACAAATGTGTACAACAATGTAAGGTACTGGTGGTGGGGCGATGTATAGGAATCCTGTATGGTGTGCATGATTGTTTTGTAAACTCACAACTTCTCTAATTAAAAAAAAGCACCCACAAGAGAAAGAGTCAGCCTCAAATGGCTATACCAGTGCTAGAATGCTAGAACAGAGCCAGAATTTCCCTGGCCCTTAACTTCTCATCTTCCCTTGACTTTATCTTTGGAGGAACTGAAGACAAGGATGGAGAGGAAACAACCCATAACCACTGTTACCCCTGTGGAAGAGGCCAGCTTGAATCAGGCCTGAGCTGGGAGGCAAAAGCTGTGGAATAAATTCCTTAAGTTTCTTTTTAATCATATTATAATCATTATTGTTATTATTATTATTATTATACTCAACTGGAAACAATTATTTTACTAAGACCTTTTTTTAAGGTTTATTTTTATTTATTTCTCTCCACACCTCATTGTTTGTGCTTGCTATCTGCTTGCTGTGTCTGTTCGTTGTGTGCTCTCTGTGTCTGCTTGTCTTCTTTTTATGAGGCGCTGGGAACCAAACCTGGGACCTCCTATGTGGGAGGGAAGCATTCAATCACCTGAGCCACCTCTGCTCCTTTCTTGTTGAGTCTCTCATTTTGTTTCTTTGTTGTGCCTCCTCATTGCATTAGCTCTCTGTGTCAGCCTGCTGTCTTGTTCATCTTCTTTAGGAGGCACCAGAAGCCAAACCCGGGAACTCTCATGTGGTAGGCAGGTGCCCAACTTCCACACTCACATCTGCTTCCCTATTAAGACTCTTGCAGGGAGTAAAGTAAACAGAGGACTTTTTAAAAAAAAATTTTATAAGTTACTAGAAAAGCCACAGGGACCATTGTATTTGCATCCACAAATGAGAAAAGAACAAATCTCCCGGAATGGAGTTCAAGGGCAGTAGGAGAAAAAGTATGAAATTGTTTTCTATTGAACCTTACAAATTCTGTTCGTTCAATCTAATGCTTAAATATTAATGGCTAAAATTTATCAAGTGCTTATTATATGCCAAATGCTGTCTGTTTTACATGTATTAAATCATTTTATCCTCACAAGAAGCCTATAAGGTTGTTATACTTATTTTCTAGATGAGAAATGCTGGCACAAAGAGAGTTTAAGTAACTTGCCCAAGGTTGCATGACTAGTAAATAACAAAGTTACTCATGTGAATAAGAATTTACTTTCCTACTATTTTATGCAAATAAGAATTCAATCTTTTTCCTCAAATTCTTCTTTTCTCTCAACAACCCAAATGCTGGATATGTAAAATGTAAACTATGGCCCTATCAATTTCAACTCATTAACACTTTATAGGGACATTTGGCACTACATGTGATTTGTTTTCTTTCAGTAAATAATAAAACAACAAATCATCACATACTTATTTTTCTTAAATACATATTTCTCCTTTCTTGTTTTGTAGGTGTGGACAACCCCTACAAAATAACTTAAAGATGAAGGGTCGAGACCTCCTGACTCTGAAGAATTTTACAGGAGAAGAAATTAAGTATATGCTGTGGCTATCAGCAGATCTGAAATTTAGGATAAAACAGAAAGGAGAAGTAAGTACCATTTTCATCTCACCTCCCATTACTACTATTCAGCCTTTTCAAATAGCCTTCCCAAAGAAAGAGGGGAAAGAAAAGGCATTAAAATTTCTAAACAGTAGCTGAGTAATGAAACCACACAGTCAAGGTAACTGATTATCACTGAATGTACAGGCATCCAAAAAAGCATAAAAATCAGTTATTTAATGACAAGCCATTGCACTTCTTTCACGTGGAATGCTGAAACATTAACTGGATCAGAATCTAAGTACTCATTTGTCTGGAAAGATTTTATTTTTATAACTTCTTTCTTTTCTCTGTGTGTTTTTTATCAAAATTTTCTAGCAACAAATTTCAATTTTGGATGCATATCAGATATATGATCATTAGGATAATGTCCAAAATATCACCATGCGAGTGTTTTTTAAAAATTTAGATTAGCAAAGGAACAATTATAATAAATGGTAGCCAAGTGGGAGAAGAGATGGGATATAGTGCTTAGCTCTAAGCATTATTCTGCATCTTGAGTAATTTATGTTTGAAGCACCCCTAATTAATGCAGCAGCTTCATTGGGCTGCATAACTGTGAAAGCACTTTTGTATTCCAAGCTTGTTCAAAAGTTTTTGAAAGTGTAGGTTTCAGGCTGAGAAAGGTTTTTGTGCTCTTGATTTTCTTATCTAGTTGACTAGCTCTCCAAGCTCTGTTGTCACCAACTTTATTCTCTGGTTTGGATGGACTTCAGAATGAAGAAACGCAACCTCAGTATGATCAAATTTTATTTAGTCAGCTCAGTATTGAACTCGAACCTGGTCAGGGTGGTGATGGAAATGCCCCCTGGTGTTGCTGCACAAGCCTAGCCAAGTTACAAGCCTGGCTGAGGCACTGGTGGAAGTGCCTTCAGTGTTACAGCTCAACCAGGGCCAAGGCACAAGCCTGGCCAAGGTGCCAGTGGAAGCACCTTTCGTGTTACAGCTCAAGCCCTGGGCAAGACACAAGCCTGGCGGAGATACTGATGGAAGCATACAGCTCAATGTTGCAGCTCAGCTTACTGCTGGATGTTTGTTGTTGCAACTCGACTTGGCACTCTCAGCTCAGTGTTGCATCTCACAGCTTAGTGTTTGGCTCAGCTCAGCGTTTGTAGCTCAACTAGGTGTTTGCAGCTCAGCTCAGCATGTGCAGTTTGGCTCAGCATCGCAGCTCAACATTCCTATGGCTGGGGTGAAGATAGAATGTGCACTCTAAGCTTTAGAACTGCTCTGGATATAGTCTAGCTGTGTGACCGCCCCTGGGGGTGGAGCCTCAGTTGTGATGTTCTGCTTGGTCAATCACTGGTTCTAAGCAAGGACATTGGTTAGGGTTTGAAAATCAGATTAGCATATTATATAAACTGGGTATCCTAACTGAGAGGTGCTGGTTGGCTGACTCCGAGAAATGCTGATTGGCTGACTCCATGAGGTGCTGATTGGCTGACTATTAATTAAAGCAATGGATTCTATTGGTTGAAAACTCTCTTACCCTACTGGTTAACTCAAGATTCGTCTTCCTAATTGGTTAGTTCAGGATCCCTCTGCCCAGGAGTCCCAGGCTCTGTTACCTACTTGATCCTTCAAGCTCCTAAGAAAAAACTGAAGACAGGAGAGACCCAAACTGCCGTGGGTTGGCATTCCTAAAGAAGACCTGAAGTTAGAAAATGTTCCCCAGATCCCAGGCCTTTGTTCTTCAACCTTTGTGTGTGAGGAAAGTTAGCTGGCTGGAATTTATTTGTTCCGGAGTTGAACCTTTGGGGAAATCCATCTACAGAAGAGAAAGGAGGAAGAGCTCCATTCCACCCCCAAAATCTCCAGATTGTTTCCAAAGAACTTCCAGAAACAAAGCCTTCATATTCCCACAAGAATGAATGATGTAAACATAGCCGAAATTCTTGGGCTTCATTGTCAACCTAAGCAGGAATCTTAATGCCCCTTGTTGTGACAGATTAGCATATTCCTGTCTGAGAAAACACCTCCAACTCAAGCATCTTCAAGGTCATTCAAAACTGAATGGGGATTTCAGTGTAATTAAGCAAGATGACGTTTGGCTCTGGTATGAAATGTTTATATAATTTGGAACAATTGCTCAGGTTGAACCTAGGTTGAACAAAAATTACTTTTTACATGTCAATAAGCTGTGGGAACTACTGTTCCCTTCCCCCATTTAACATATGAAAACACTTTAATTTCACTTTTAAAATAATCTTTTGATCATTTATTTGGAAGAGAGGAAAAAGCAGCAATGTATTATTCAACATTTTCTAATAATGTAAAGAATGAGTTATGAAACATAATCCTTGGTATTGGACATAAAATATATATTGCATTTTAATTTTACCCTTGTGCTTGATTTTCAGTATTTGCCTTTATTGCAAGGAAAGTCCTTAGGCATGATTTTTGAGAAAAGAAGTACTCGAACACGATTGTCCACAGAAACAGGTGAGTTCATGAATGAAATCACACTTGTGTTGAAAAGGGACTTGAGAGTGAGGATCTGGGAGGAGTACCACCTCAGTTGAGGGATTTGTCTTTTTTTGCAATCCCAAAGAGAAATCATCGACCCTGGGAGCAGCAGTGTAAGCTTCTAACTGCACTTTCCAATTCTCATAAAATTTGCAAGAGGAAAGATTATCTTTCACTGTAAGAATCCCATGAGGATTTGAGAAGAAGTCCCAAATACTTCTTGATGTTAGGTATAGAATGTAAGTGGGAGGGGAGCAGGTGTAACTCAGTAGTTGAGCACCTGCTTTGTGTGTACCAGGTTGTGGGTCAATACCTGGTACCTTCTAAAAAAATGTAAGTGGCCACCAATTCTCAGACCTTACACTCATGAAGGCAAGAAATGTGCCTACTTTTCTAAGACGTAAAGAACATTTTCTTGTGTGTTCCCATTCTGCTAGGTGGCAGAAACCTAACCTCTGCAACTTTAAGCAAGCCTCAGTCATTTTAAATTTTCTGGGATGTTTGAGGTCTCCTTTCCCCCACAGCCATGGCTAAGTTCTGGAGGGTATGTGAATGTCAGGACATCTGGGGCTGGAGGTGGGGATCTGCTCCTTGGTCATCAAAACATCATCAAATTGCCATGCTGGAGAAGTCTGGGACTTCTGCATTTCCTCACTGTGTCTGTCTGTTTCCCATGTACTGTGGGAATTGTATTACTCTGATCATAAGAACCAAGACCTCTCTTGGGTTGGCTCTCTCAACTTCTTGTCAGCTCTCCAAGGCACTCTAGGCACAGAGATACAGCAAGACCATCTCTACTCTATTGTCCCTTCCTCATGCTGGGCTTTGGGGAGCTCTCTATTATTTGCTGCCTCCTATAGCTCTGCCTTAAAAGCAAGACAGCTCTTGAGTTCCCCAAACTCTTCTGTAATTTCCATCATGCTCCCCCCATCTTAGAACTTGGACTTCAGGAACAGACAGCAGGTTACAGTGTCAAAGCTCCATCAATTTCTATTTCCGCTGCTTCTCTTCTCTTGCTCTCCTTCTTGCCCTTCCCACTCCCAGGGTTGGAGGCTGGTCAATAAAGCAGCAGGAAAAAACTGGCTTTGACTCTCCATGTATTCTTCATAATCTATTGCTTGTGCTTGGAGTCCCAGGCCTTTGAAACTCAAATTTTCCTTTTTCTCAAATTATTATCCCTGCCTTAAGTTTCAAAAAATCTGTTTTGAAACTCATAAGTCATAAATTGGCTCTTTTCTTTCTCTATGTATTTCTGCTCTATCAGCCCTCCCTTGAGTCAATAATAAGACTGAACAAATGGGCAAATAGATGGGGTCTGGGAGGAAGTGCTACGAACAAAAATGCACTGGTTGATTCTTCAAATATCTTATCCTACTTTGGAAACAACCCTTTCTAGAGCTTAGAAACAGGGGTTCTTAACCAGGGGCCCGTAAGTTTGAACTGAAATTCAAAAAAACATTACTCTTAGGGGGACGTGTTGGTGCAGGTGTGATATATTTTTAAAATAATACCCAGTATATCGTGGACTTAGTAAGGGATACAAGGTTTTCATCTGACTGGCAAAGGGGTCCATGGAACAAAAAAGGTTAAGAACCCCTGGTTTAGAAGAACCCAACAACTACATGTAATTTCCCCCTTGTAATGATCAGTAATGAGGTAAAAAACATAATAAAAACGAAGTTCGGGGAGATTAAATGACTTAGATAAGTTATAGAATTAGGATAAATAGCACCAGAATTCAGATCTTAAGTCCACTGATCTTACTAATGCCCTTTGGAAGAAAGAAGGAGGAAGAGGGGAAATATACAAGGTATCACCTAGTCTTTCAAAACAGATGAGAACATTTTTCTCTTTAATGCTGGTTCCCATAAAAGATCATGCTGACATCTGGCATATAGTAGGGGGAAAGGGAATATTGAATAAACCAGTCAGTGACTTTCATATTTTGTCCCCTTCCAACACCGGCCTTATGTGAATTGGGCAAAATTTTATTTTATTTTTTTTCTTTTATCATTAGTACTTGAGAGGTGGTCTTTTTTGACCACCAAAGAATTGGTTAATACGTAGAAATGTCTCAATTTTCAGGCTTCTCAAATGAATTAATCATTGTTGGTGTTTTCTACCATTTTTCTCTGTTCAAATGTTACATTTGATATCAGATAGGCCTGAAAAATTGATCCGTTTCACCGTTCACATATAATGTGGTAGTTAAGCTATTAATAAAAACAGTAGCTAAAACTTAGTAAGTTCTCAGGGGCAGACTCTATGCCAAGTGCTCTACATTAATTACCTGGATTATCTCCCTTAATTCTCTTGACAAATCTACCAGAGAGAGAACATTGAAGAAAACTGGCTGAAATGGGTTCAGTCAATGACCCAAGGACATGTAGCTAATAAATGGCAGACCCAGGATTAGAAGCTATTATTAAATGCATATTTTAAATATCCAATTTAATTCAGACCTGTGATAGTTTTATTCTAGTAAAATTGTTTCTACATGTGACATTAAGTATTTCATTAAATGATGGTGTTCTGTAAAGTGGTACTCTGAAAGTTGGACAAAATTGCCAACCATAGCAATGGATTCAGAAGAAATGGAACATATAATCATATAAACTTATGGTTTACATACTATTCATCATTATCCTCAAAATGTACCCATGGGTCTAATTTCATATGGTATTCTGCCAAACTCAACAGTAGGAAAATAAGTCAGACTGAGTAGCTGCTCTAAATACTTACAGAAACAGTAAACCCCAACAAAAAATATGGCAGAGCATTTCTATTGTATATATGTGCCTCTTTAATAGCTGTGCCTTCTTGCAATTTTATCATCAAAAACTGTTACCTTGGTGTTTAGAATGAAAATAAGATGGAATTATTATTGTCTGTTACTGCCAGACACTGGCATGGGCTGCTTCTCACAGAACAGTACTTGAGAATTCCATCCCAAGCACGTGTCCCAGAGATATTTCCAGTTATCTCCGTGGGTAGAATAAATTTCTCTACCCAACTTAAACCACAGTAATTGTTTATGTAACATTTTTATTAGTAAAATCTAACATGCTCACAGAAAAGTATGCAAATCATTAAATACATAGTTCAATGAATTTCAAAAAAGTGAACACACCCATATCACCAACACTGAGATAGAGAAACAGAACACATTATCCTGGCTTGTAACAGCATAGATTAGCTTTGCCTCTTTTCAAACTTTAAATAAATGGAATCATTTATATAATGCTTTTTTGTGTCTGGCTTCTTTTGCTCAGCATTATGTTTGTGTGATGAATCGCTGTTGTTGTGTGCAGTTGTAGAGTGTTCATTCCTAACCCACTCCTTGTATATGCTTGGCTGACAAACCTCACAATGCTCCTGTGTGTCTACTGATGATTATGTTCTTTTACTGAAAGTTAATTGAGCAGAGAGACGGGCACATTTATTCATCTCAATAAGTGCAGTGACTGATAGAAACGTGCATTGGGCATCGTAAGAGACTGTTCTTTTTGTTTTTTAACATTGGTATTTCACTTTCAAGGTTAAATATAAGCTGGTGCTCAAGATGCTGTTTGAAATTCATCATCTTATAAAGATGCCCAAATAAACATTGTGATACTATTCTGCAGGCATGAAAGTCAAGCACAGAAAGGTTAATAACTGCCTTGGATCTACCAGCAAGGGCCCTCAAATCCTTTACATTTCCAGTGAATGAATTCTATTTATACCCTTTCTTCTAAAACTTGCAAGAATCTGTGAGGAAATGAAAGAGCAAAATAAGATTCACATTTATTTTCCCAAAGATAAATTAAGAAAGTAACAGAACAAGTCCTTTGTTCGAAAAATATCTGATGTGAAAGCATAAACAAATGAATCAGATTAAAACAGACTTCTCTGCATTAAAGGAGAAGAGAAAATGCAGCTACATCCCTCTATCCTCTCTTCAGCAATGGAAGCTCCTGGGTGGCTTCTCAGAACCTCTGATGCCCTTCTTGTCACCACAGGTCTGATAAATGGGTGAATGTTTGACCTGTGCTTTTGGACTGGGATCTCAGACTACTTCTGGATCAGTGGTGAAAATTGCAGTTGCAGTTCTTTCTCACAGGCAATATTCCCCCAGTTTATTTCTTTCAAGGTGGCTGAAGGCTTTGACTCCTACTTGATAACATTCTCTGTGACCCAACTTCCTACCCCCACCTTTTGTGGCTCTTGTTTCTTGCACAAAGAGGGCAATCAAAGGGCAACAGACTAATCCCCACAGCAGAATAACTTGTAGTCAAAGAAAGAATGTGACTTGGAGCAGACTGCCAGGAAGTCTCAAACATCGTTTGAAATCTTCCTCCAAGGTCCCCAGTCCTCAGTGGAATGCCTCCCTGTGCTAGGTACACAGTAGATGCATAATAGTTACTACCTTGTTGAATGTAAAGTAGTCATATCTGTTTATCTACTTTGCCCTGATTTTAAATAAACTAATTGCTCAGAAGTGATTATAATCATTACTAGATGCCGTTAGCTCACAGGTAATAGAAATTTCTGTTTTTCTGTTAACAAAATGAGATGTTTGCAAATGAACAAAATGAGCTGTCTCTCTCTCCATAGTCAAAATCCCTCCTTCATTCATTCAGCAAGTATTTATTGAATAGTGGGTTTTGAGCACAGGAGAGGCATGATCTGCATTGCTTTTTAAAAGGATCACTCTGACTGCTCTGTTGAGAATACACTACAGGGTGAGGATGACGGGGTGCAGAAAAAAGATAGCAACAGTAAAACCTGTCAATAAGTAACTGCGGTAATCCAGATGATGGAGGCTGGAACCAGGTGAGAGCAGTGACAGCGATGAGAGGGTCAGACTCTTGAGTTTGTTTTGAAGAGAGAGCCAACAAGATTCCTGGTTTACTGAGTGAGAGAAAGAGAGATGTCAAGTATGACTTGAAGGTTTCTGGCCTGAGCAACTGTGAAGGCTACAGGTAAAACAGGTTGGAGGGGAAGATCAAGAATTTAGTTTTGGAAGTAGTGAGTTTCAGATATCTATTAGACCTACAAGTGGAGACGTTGAAAAGGCAGTTGGATGAGTCTGGAGTTTGGGAGTAAGATCTGCCCTAGAGGATTTGGGTGTCCCAGGCTATTGGTGGTATTTAAGTCCATGGGACTGGATATAATTTTGAAAGAAATGAGTGTAGATTGAGGGAGGAGGACTAAGGGCTGGCCCTGGGCAAACCAACATTAGGAGGTCAAAGAGAAGAGGAGGAACCAGTAATGGAGACTTAAAAGGAGCAATTTCCAAAGTAGATGTAAAAAAGCAAGCAGGTGTGGTGTGCTGGACGTTTGTGTGAAGATAGTTTGTCAAGGAGAAGGTGGTGATCAACTTTGCTAAATGCTGGTAAGTCCAGAGGAGTGAGGACTGAGAAATGGCCACTAGATATAGCAATGTGAAAGTTATTGGTAACCTTGGTGAGAGGAGTTTGGGTGCAGTGGTGGGGAGCTGAAGCCTTCTGGGAAGAGGTTTAAGGGAAATGAGAAGAGAGGAACTGGAAAGAGAAAGAGCAAACAGAATTTTGCTGCAAAAGGGAACAAGTAATTAAAGGGATAACTAGCAGAAAAAGTAGGGCCAAGAAAGAGTTTATTTTTGTTTTGTTTTTTAAAAAAAAGGGAACAGCTAATTTGAGATGATATAAGGGAGAAAGGGAAGACTTGCTAGAGCGGTGAGTAGGCAAGAGGGGACCGTGTCCTCTAATGCATAAGTGGAAGGGCTAGCATTACTCAGGGTACAGAAAGTTCATTTATGCTTACAAGGCAATGTATATGTGCAGATGCTGGCAGGTAGGTAGATGTATTGGTGGAGTCTGGGAATTTTCTTCTGATTCCTACAGTTTTTGCAGTCATGTAGGAAGTAAGGTCATCAGCTGAGTGTCGGTTCTACTTTCAAAATATGTCAAAAATCCAACCACTTTCTCACTTCAGCTGCTACCACTCTCATCCGAGCTGTCAACCAGCATGCAGATTTTTACAACAGTCCCTGACTGGCTTCCCTGCTTGCCCTCTTACCCTGCTACTGGTGGAGGAATAGAGTATGGATTAGAGTGGACTTACTGGTGTTCTGCTGGGGAACTATTGTGATTAGTAAGGGAAGAAATTGTAGTAGTGATGTGGAGAGAGTAGCCACGGTGGCTACTGATGGTCAGGAGACGGAAGAAGAGATATGGTGTGGGGGCATTTTCAGGATTTGGAGTTGTTCTGGGTGGTGCTGCAGGGATGGATGCTGGACGTTGTGTGTCCTGCCATGGCCCACTGGGTGGACTGGGGGAGAGTGTAGACTACAATGTGGACCACTGTCCATGTGGTGCAGCAGTGCTCCAGAATATATTCGCCAGGTACAGTAGATGTGCCACGATGATGGAAGAGGTTGTTGATGTGGGAGGGGGGGGGGTGGGGGGGTATATGGGGACCTCATATTTTTTGAATGTAACATTTAAAAGAAAGCAAAGAAGAAGAAAAAAACATAAGTCCAATCATGTCATTCTAGGGTTCCAATTCTCCAAAGGCTTCCCATCTTATTCAGGAAAAATGCCAATGCCATTGCCTCCTCCCCACCTTCCTTCTCCAACCTCACTTCTTATTACTCTCCTCCTCACAACTCTGCACCAGCCATACCAACATTCTTGTTGTCCCTTGAACCCACCTGACATAATGCCTGCTCAGGACCTTTGCACATGCTCTTCCTACTGTCTGGCATGCTTTCCATGGCTCACTCACCCATCTTCCTCAGGTCATGACACGAATGTCACACAACCTGGGTTGCTTCCCTGACCAAGCTACTTAAAATCACACTTCCTATTCCCTAACCCCCCTCCCTGCTTTATTTTTCTTATAACACTTAGGAGCATCTTACAAGCAATGTATTTGATTTACTTATTTAGTTTATAGTTGCCTCTCCCCACTAGAATGTAAGCTCCATGCAGATAGGGACTTGCACCTTGCTGTTTATGGTGAGTTCCCTGGTGCCCAGAACAGCACCAGGCACATATTTGAGGAATGAGTGAATGAACTTGAGCACCATGCTGTGCATCCAGAATATGTTGTGGTCACTTTTTAAAAAATGAGATGGACCCTGCACCCAAAATTTCACTGATGATGCTTTACATGTTCCAGGAGGGCATGAAAATGTTTTATTATTCACATAAGGAAGCTTTCTAGGTAGGACAGGCTTCCAAGCTGGTGTCCGAGTGGCCAGAGAGAACAGGGAAAGGAGGCTGGCTTGGGATTTTATTGTGGTTAGGGGGTAGGGTGAAAGTTCCTATGCATAGGCTGGGGCATGTGTGGTCTGACCTCCAGCTAGTTGTCAAAAGGAGGAAACATCCAGACTTTCTTATCAGCTTGTCCAGCTGTGGGGCATAAAGCGAAAGGAGAATGGTGGGCTCGAAAGCTGTCAGCAGCCAAACATCAAAAATGGAGTCAGACTATTTTAGGTACCCATAGCAAGTAGTATTGTTGGGGAGTTTTATATTCTAAGATTTCTCTGGCTCTACCTGAGACCTGGAACGTCAGATCCTTAGAGGAACTTCAGGCTCTTGGCAAACCCCTGTATTTTCCAGATGAAGACTGAGTTCATTTCCACGATGTTGTAAGTTGACTCAGTGGCTGGTTCTCACATGGCAAAGCTTGGGGTTAAAAGGACTTAACAACTATCTCATACAATTTTGTAGTCTCTTTGACTCTCAGAATCCCTGCTTATAAGATGCCGATGATCATATCTACCATGAGTTTTATGAGAGTGAGAGATTCAGTGAAAGGATGTTTAGAAAGTGCTAGCCCATGGTAGTGGTCTGTGGATAGTCTTTGCTAGACTGTTGCCTTTGGTTGAAAAATCATTTAGTCTGGGCATATTTAAGAAAACATTAAAAAATATAACCTAGGTAGAATATAATTATTTCATTTTACACAGCTACAGAAATGAGGTCTATTTTTTTCTTATTGAGTATTTTTTTAATTTTTACTCTTTATTATGAAAGTTTTAAAGCCAACCAAAAAGTAAAATGATTAGCCTAATGAGCAAGCACCTCAATACCCCTTACATGGATATAACAATTGTTAATATGTTGCCTTCTTTGATTGATTGTTTTTTTTTGCAAAGAATTTTAAATTAAAATTAGAGCTATAATGATATTGACTCCCTAAATATGTAAGTATGCCTCTTTTAAAAAAAGAATGTTTTCATATATGTCTACAATATTGTTGTAGAATTTGAGAGAGGTTCAATTATTTGCGTATGAATAGGCCAGGACTCAGGAATGATTTTGAGAAGGAAAAATGGTTTATTGACGGCCGACTCGGGAGCTTTCTGTTTCAATCCCAAGCCCCAACAAGATTTTCAAATTTCTTTTATACAGAGAGGAAAGGCCAAATGGTCCCTTTGTTTTAGTTCTCAATAGGCTTGAATTAGCATATATATCTTCCACATCTTAGATAAGCTTTTAGCATGGACTCCAGACATTCTAGATAAGCTTTTAGCATATTTTGTTTGCATTTCCCCTAAATACTTAAAATTTATAGACCTTGCATTGTTAAACTGTTTCCTGGGACTGGAGTCCTTGCCATTGTCACTAAGGGCAGGACTGTAGCCTCTTACCATTCCACACCCACAAGTCAGACAGCTTAGGTTATCTCTGAAGAGACAAAGAGCCTCCCACCCATAGCCCACATCAATATCATTATAATACCTAACGAAAATAATAATTTATTAATATCATTTATTAAGTCCATATTAAAATTGCATTATTCAAATTGAGCTAAGGCCTTGGTGAGGTGTTTCAGGAGGTGTGGGCTCGCTGGCAGTGATTAGCGGCCCACGTGGTCCGGGCAGCCTTCCACGGCTCGGCGGGAAGCCCCTAGGCCAGCGCGTAGGCCTAGGTTCTCCAGGCGTGGGGGACGCGCGGTAAAAACCACGGAGACAGCCTGAGCGCAGGAACAAGTCTGCTTTATTGCGGAAATACACTTGGTTATATAGGGTTGGGTAGAGGGAGGGGCAGGAGCTGGGGCGGATTAACTACGGGGCGGTAGTGGATAGGCGGAGTTGTGCAGGCGGCTATGAGGTAGGCAGTAGCTAGGGAAGGAGGCAGATTATATATTGGCAACGTGGGCGGGACTGGCGGGAAGGACAGCAACGGCTGGAGGAAGGAGATAACAAAGGCTGGGGGAAGGGATGCAGCAACAATTGCTCCTTCTGTTTTTTAAGGGAGAGTAGATGAAAACAGAGTATCTCTGGGGAGGACAAGGGGTAAGGGGGCAGAATTGACTGGCTAAGGGCAAATGACATAGCATTTGATCAGGATGCATGTATAGCCCTTAGGGTCGGTACGTGCTAGTGCTAAATGAAATACTTAACTTGACGTTGCTTTTTGGGGTGGATAGCACTGTGGCTAACTTAACTGCAAAATTTTTCTGACGTATAGCAATAAAGGGGGGCGGGGGGTGCACCCAAGCCCTTTACGCCGAGGGAAACAAACCCGTGCCGGCGGCTACGGTCAGGGAGTTCTACAGTAAGCAGCTTACAGGCAGGAAGTACGGTGGGAAGGGGGGCGAGGACATGGTCGAGATTGAGGAATGGAATCAGAAGCAACGAGACGTTGGTAATGGATTTGGACAAATGAGGAGAATACATTGTCAGCATGATCTTTGGCAAGGCGAATAATTCGTCGAATGGCCCAGGGGCCAACTGTGAGACCTAGGATGATGAGCAGAACTGGGGTTAGCAACAGGAGGAGATAGGGGAGGAGGGGCTGCAGGAAGCCCCAGGGGCCGGCAGTTTGGGCTCGTTCAAGTCGGCGTTGGTTGAGACCTTTTTCAAGTTCTTTTAAGCTAGAGTCTACTAAGCCGGTATAGTTAGCATAAACGCAGCATTCTTCTCCTAGAGCAGCACATAGGCCACCTTCTTTAAGGAGGAGGAGGTCAAGGCCTCGGCGGTTTTGCAGGACAACTTCAGAGAGAGAATTAAGAGAGTCTTTAAGGTATTTGACTGCATCACGGAGGTAGATGATATCAGAGTCTACTGCTTGTCTGAGGTTTTGGAGGGCGGATGCTTGTGTGGCTAGAGCTGCAACACCAGTGGCAGCTCCAGCTGCAGCTAGGAGGGAAGTGACAGTGAGTACAGCAGTAATAGGTTCGCGTTTGTGGAGGTAAATAGCTTCTTGTGTATGGTCAAAGGCTTCAAAGAAAGGTAGGGGAGTGCGATAGATAACTCGAGGCGTGAGAAGGATGAGAACACACGTTTCTTTGGTTTTGTTAAGTGTGGCAACAGATAAGCATGGAGTAAGTCCCGTGGAGGAGCAGAGCCATTGGGTGGTGTTTAGGGGAACTAAATATTTGGCAGAGATGTGTGGGGAGGTATAGTTGGCACAGGCTGTAAGGCTGGGAGTGCGAGAAGAACGGGGGTGAATGCATATACCCTTGGAAGAGATGTGCGTAAAGGTGAGTGAGATATGAGTAGATTGATCCCAATTGCAGGAAGAGGGGGAATCATCGGTGGAGGAAATAAAGAGGGGCGCGGGAATAGCAAGTGGATCATAGAGGGGGAGGCTGGGGGAAAGACATAACCAGCAAGAGCGAGTGAGTTTGGGGTGGGAGGCGTTGAGAGAGAAATAGGAGGCGTTTAGGAGTTTGAAGTAGGGACTAGAGGAGATGAGAGGATGTGGTTGTATATTTAAAGCAGGGGGGAAAGTGGGCCTAGTAGAAGGAACGAAGGCGGTCGAGGTGGAAGAGATTTTGAGGGGAGTAGATGAGGACGGAAGAAGGTGAACAGTGGGTGGGGGAAGAGAGTTAAGGATGTGGTTGGGACCAATAGCAGAGAGTGGGGCGGAGACAGGTCTTTTCATTATAATAAAAAAGGCACCAGGGTCATACTCGGTCATATACAGACAGATCCCCCAAGTGCGGCCTGTGAACCACTGATCTGAATTAGGGTCTTTGACAAAAAGTGTGACGCGGTCCCATCGATTTCCATACTTGAGGGTGAGATATGGGTCTTTGTCTTTTGGGGTTGTAGACAGGCCATAGGCTATGGTTTCACAGCCCCAGGATGGGCAGTAGTAATGTGTTGGATCATGACAGCCTCTCACTGAAGGGGGGCAAATATAGTAACCGGAAAGAGTTTTCCCGTAGGGGCCAGTAAGGCCACTGCTAGGGGTGCCTGAGCACTTGGGTCGGGGTGGCAACTTATTACTGATGTATCCCATGTTAAATGTATTTATAACAGAGCCTGAGATTTTAGTATCTGTGTGATCGTATCCAGCTAGCCGGCAAACGTGCAGCGTGAAGGAGGGGGCTCCAGCAGTCACGTTGAAGGCGAGAAGTTTTTCAAACTGCCAGAGGCTGAGGGTCCAATTGAAGGGCTGGTGATTCAGGTTGGCGGTAGCAGAGGAGGCTAGAGACAGCATGAGGATAAGGAGATGAATGAGACGAGGGAGGGTAGGGGAACAAGGGGTGGGTGTGTGAACAGAGCGGGCCTGTCGGAGGAGCTGGAGAATTTGGCGTTCGATGGGGTCATCATCTTCAAGAGAAAGTCGGCTTAGGCGGCGGGCAAAGAAGCGTTGTCGACGTCGTTCGCGGTGAGAGAGAGCTGGTGTGGTCCCCATGGGCGACGGTGTTGGGGTAGTAGGCTCAGATGAATGTACTTGGGGGCGCATAGTGGTCATGGGAGAAGGACTACAAGAGAGATGAGGATAGCAATTAGAAGCAACCAGGCAATAGCGAGGAGAAGACGTTGACGAAGGTTCCAGTCTGTTGGGGCTGTGGCTGCGAGACAGACAGCTGAAAAGATTGTTAGAAAAATGAAAATTGCAAGAAAAAAGCAAAGTAAGAGTGGGTGGGAGGGGAGCTTGAGGAGCATTTGCACGGTGAGTTCCCTTTATTGATAGGTTATAAGGCACGTTTTGGTGAAGGTCAGGCACTTGTCAACGGCGGGTTGCGGAGGTAGCAAAGGCTTCTCTTGTGCAGAGTTGGGTCCTTAGAAAGATCTGAAATGACAAAAAGGAAAAAAGAGCCCCCATAGAGGAGGGGAGGGGCAATCAGCAGAAAGAAACTTAGAGAGAGCACTTATTGGAATAGAAACATTTTTAGGAGGGGGCTTGGCCGATGTCTCAATCATTGCCATCAGTATTGTGTTCTGGTATCAAAGGACGTGGGATATCTTCGGGGTCTGGCGCTAGTGGGCGCGGGATATCATCTAGGTCAAGCTGCTGTGTTGCAGGCCGGATGTACCTTCCTGGGACCCAAAGAGGCTGTCGTTCTGTTTCTGGGAAAATACAAGCGAACCCTCTCCCTTGTGCTAGCAGAGGGGCAGGTTCTTCTTGCCAGCGATTGGAAGCTGGGTCTTTCCAGTAGACCACAGGAGTTTGAGAAGGCGGCCACATAGGTCCCCAATGCTTATGCGTAGGAGAGAGTCCTTGACTATCAAAAGTTAGGAGATTGTGATGGATGAGACAAGCTGTTACAACATCTGCTGGAGCTTTGTGGGGGGAAGAGGCTTTCTCTTTTTGAATGAGTAGCTTGAGCTGTTGATGAGTGCGTTCGACAATTCCTTGTCCTTGTGGGTTATACGGAATGCCGAAGTGATGTGTGATGTGATACATTTGCACAAAATTGGCAAAGGAAGCACTGCGGTATGCTGGTCCGTTATCTGTTTTGAGGTCCCACGGGACTCCCATGAACAGAATGTCTTGGCGAAGAGCCTTGATGCAATGTTTGGCACTCTCCCCTGCGAGGGGCACTGCGTAGCACAGATGGGAAAAGGTGTCAATGGCTACGTGAAGATACTTGAAGCGGCCGAAGGCGCTGACATGAGTGACATCTAGTTGCCACCGCGAGTTAGGTCGGAGGCCGCGAGGGTTGACACCTCGGGGTTGCAGGGGCCCCAGAGGGAGGAGAGGGGCGCACACGCGGCACGAGCGCACTAGGTGCTTGCAGGTTTCAGCGGGTAATTCTGGATAGAGCTTGCGAATTGTCCGCGCTGAGTAATGAAACCGCGAGTGCAGCAACTTAGCGTGGTTGATGGGGTCTCCAAGCAGATTTTCATCCACAACATAATCTTTGCAAGCTAAAGGAAATACTTTAAAGCTTGACACCGCCGCATCGGCAAGGTTGTTGCAGTGGGCAAGGGGCCCCGGAAGGTTGGAATGACTTCGCAAATGTGTGATGAACCAGGGCTGCTGTCTCGTTTCAAGTAAGCGCTGCATGAAGGCAAGCGCTCGGTCAATGTTTGAATCGCCTGGCAAAAAGGTGGCAAGTGGCAGGCTACGACAAACTTGTAGTGTGTATAGGCTGTCTGTAAAGATATTGAGAGGCTGGTTTGGGTGGAGATTGAGGATCGCTGCGACCGCTAGGAGCTCGCCTACTTGAACAGAAAAGTCATTGGCGAATACTAAGTGCTGGGGCTCAGGTTTTCCAGGAGTGTAGATAACGGCTGCAAACGCTGTTTTTGAGGCGTCTGTGAAGGCAGTGATGGCTGATGGAATGGGGTTCCGCGCAGGCAGCGGGCGGAACGGGTTAGAGAATGCTAACTGAGACACCCCTTGCAGCAAACGGTGATGAGGGTAGTGATTATCAAAGGAGCCGCGAAAGAGCTCTACTAAGCTCTGCATCTGGGTATTGTTCATAATAAGGGAAGAAACTTCTTTGGCATCAAGAGGCCAAATAATAGTGTGTGGTGGGATACCATACGTTTGTATGGAAAGGAGGACTAAGTCAGTGGCCAACGCAATCCAGGCCCTTAGGAAAGGGCAGATTTTTGGGAGTTTGCTCTTTGACGTGTGCAGAAAAAGAAGAGGACCATCTTGCCACAGGAGACCTGTCGGGGTGACTGGTGTCAGTAGAACCAGGGCAAGGATTGGAAGATCTGGAGAGAATCGCTCGAGGCGGCATTGCTGAAGCGCATCACTGACTTGTTGGACGGCTTCTTGTGCAGCGCGGGTGATGGTGATCTTTTGCCGGACTGCAGCAGGTGGGCTATCTTTGGTTTGCAGAAGCTCGAAGAGAGGCTGCATTTGTGCTGTCGTGATGGGAAGTGCTGATCGAAGCCAATTGATTTGCCCACAAAGTTGCTGAAGTTCAGTCAGTGTCATAGTGGGAGAGATGTGCAGCTGAGGGCTTGACGGTTGTATGGAGTGATGGAAATGAAAGCCCAAGAATTGAAAAGGAGGTTTGAGGTTTATTTTGTCTGACTGTACGGTAAGCCCGAGACTCGAAAGGTTGGTCATCACTGCAGAAAGCAGGTCATTGAGAAGTGTGCTAGAACTCGCTGCTAAGAGAAGATCGTCCATATAATGGATGATGTATGTTTCTTCAGGCTGGAAATGAGAGCGCAACGGCTCGAGGGCACAGTTGACATAAAGCTGGCACATGGTGGGGCTATTCCGCATACCTTGTGGTAGCACTCTCCACTGGAATCGGCGTGCTGCGCCCTGGTTGTTGGTGCGTAGGACTGTAAATGCAAATCGTGGGCAGTCCCGCGGGTGAAGAGGAATGGAGAAAAAACAGTCCTTGATGTTGATGGTCGCCGCATGAAAATGCTGGGGGACTGCAGTAGGATGGGGGCAGCCTGGCTGAGGTGACCCCATCGGCTTGATGTGCTTGTTGATTTCTCGAAGGTCGTGGAGAAGGCGGAACTTGCTAGTGTCCTTCTTGTTAATGACAAAGATTGGTGAGTTGTAGGGACTGGTGGACGGCTCAATGTGCCCCGCTTGTAGTTGTTCCTCGACGAGGGCAGAGAGAGCCTGTAACTTGTGCACGGGCAAGGGCCACTGCTCGACCCAGATGGGCTCCTCTGTGTCCCATTCCAGAGGGATAGGGTCAGGTCTTGAGACAGGAGCAGTGGCCCCTAGAAGGGGGGGGCAGCGCGGCTGAGAAGGCTTCTGTGGTGATTCGAGCTTTTAGCTGGCTGAGGACATCTCGTCCCCACAGGATGGTTTGAACTGAGGAAAGGACGAGTGGACGAATTTGGCCTTCGTGACCTTCTCGATCGTTCCAATGCAAAGGCTGTGATGTCTTCCAGGAGGTAGCAGCTCCTGTGGCGCCAATGACTTGAGGGCCGGTTTCAAGGGGCCAGTGGTTGAAGGCAGCGATTTCAAAGGGAATACAAGAGATTTCAGCACCAGAGTCTAAGAGCCCTTCAAGCCACTGCCCATTGATTTTGAGCTCGAGGGAAGGTTTCTGGTGACGCGTGATAGGCATTGTCCACATTAGGGCTTTGGAGCTCTCTTGAAGGCCTCTTGGGAGAGGGGCTGAGGCCTGCCCCGTTGGAAGTTTAAAGGCTGTTGCGAGGAACGGCAATCGCGAGCCCAATGGTACCCTTTTCCACAGCGCGGGCATGGTGTGGGGGGGCCTCTCGGTCGGCGCAGTGCCTCGGCAGGGCGGGGAGCCGCTTGTTGAGGGCACTCGCGGATGAAATGACCAGGTTGACCGCATCGAAAGCAGGCAGAAGCAGAGGCAGAGGACACAGCCATGGCAGAGGCGAAGGCAGTAGTAAGCGCTTTAGTTTGAGGGTCAATATCTCGGCAGGCTAAGACCCACTCGTGTAACTGCTTGTCGCGAAGAGGGAGGATGACAGTCCGGAAGGGTGCGAGGCATCCGTCAAGAATAAGCTCTTTTGCTAACATAAATTGGGCGTCTTCATTGGTGATTTTCCGTTGACAGGCTTCTAGAACGCGTGCGACAAACGCGGGAAAGGTCTCTTGTGGGTCTTGAAGCATTTGCGCAAATTTGGTAGATTGCTTGGAGGAGACTAGCGAAAATGACCGCTGGACAAGGTTCTTTACTCGTTGCCAAAACCCTGGATCTATATTGACATAAGACTGAGGATTAGCAAAGCCGTTGATTCCGGTGTAGGCGTCCGGTGGATCTCTGACACCGATGCGGGCGTTCTCTGCTACTTGCTGCTCAACAGCATGCTGATAATAGGCACGCCATTCAAGAAACTGACCGGGCGGAAGAATGGCACGGGCTAAGGAAATCCAGTCATAGGGGAGCGCAAGTTGAACCCCCAGTTCTTCTAACAATTGTTGGACATATGGGCTACCTATACCATCTTCTTTCACGGCCTTTCGCAGTGTCTTGATCTCTTCGGCCGTAAAGGGAAGCCAGGTCTGAGGGCGCTGTGGCGTAGGCAGCGGGTTGAGCGGGTAAAGCTGAGGGGCGGAAGGGTGCGCTCTCCCGGAGTCGCCGTTATATGGTGGTGGCGAGGGATGAGCGGTAGCGGGAAACAAGTGAGGGAGTGGCAGCTTAGCAGCGTCAAGGCGGCAACAAGCTGGCGGCGGGACCCTTTTGAGCGTCGGACAAGATGGCGGTGAAGCCACGTCATTTCCGGGAGCCGGCCAAGATGGCGGCGAAGTTACATCATTTTTGGGGGCCGGCCAAGATGGCGGCGGAGTTACATCATTTCCGGGGGTGGCCAAGATGGCGGCGAAGCTACATCATTTCCGGGGGCCGGCCAAGATGGCGGCGAAGCTACATCATTTCCGGGGGCCGGCCAAGATGGCGGCGAAGCTACATCATTTCCGGGGGCCGGCCAAGATGGCGGCGAAGCTACATCATTTCCGGGGGCCGGCCAAGATGGCGGCGAAGCTACATCATTTCCGGGGGCCGGCCCGGGGGATGACGAGACAGGAAGGGGCGGGTAAAGGCGAGAGGAAGCGCCTTTGTTCCCGCCGGCGGGCTCTAATCCGGGTGAGGAAGAAGCAGGAAGCACGCCATCTTGGGCAGGGGTAGAGGAAGGAGGAGGAGGTCCGCCATTCTGAGGAGCCACAGAAACGGTTTCTGTAGGCGGCGGGGAGCGCGAGCGGGGAGGCTCGCGCTCGAGAGCTGCGGCGAGCTGGTCAGACAGAGAATTCGTGTCTCTAAGATCATCGGGCTCATAGTCATTGGGTTGTTTGATCGATTTGTCCCGGATGACTTCGGATGGTGCACCAAGGAGGCAGGCACGAACGGCCACAAGAGTAGGCAGCAGGCCGGGCGGAAAAGACCGCTTTTCATGCTCTATGGCAGAGGTAACTCGATCTATCAGCCGTGAGTACGTGTCTGGGCTCCAGAGCTGGCAGGTGGCGAGCCACGGATTGAAGGGGAGTAGTAAGTTCCAATATTTTTGGAGCTGTTTCAGGGAAACGCGAACCCCATTGGTATCAAGCAGGGCGGCTAAAAGCCGAACCTGAGGGGTATGGTGTGAAGAGAGGGAGGTGCCCATAGTGGGAGAAGAAAAGACGGCGATGGGGTCCCTACCTGGAGAGCTGAAATGATCGCCAGTAGACAACAGCAACAGCAGACAACAGGGGCCGTAGGGCGGTGGAAGGAAAGGATCCCGGACGAGCCCCCAAGTGTGGGCTCGCTGGCAGTGATTAGCGGCCCACGTGGTCCGGGCAGCCTTCCACGGCTCGGCGGGAAGCCCCTAGGCCAGCGCATAGGCCTAGGTTCTCCAGGCGTGGGGGACGCGCGGTAAAAACCACGGAGACAGCCTGAGCGCAGGAACAAGTCTGCTTTATTGCGGAAATACACTTGGTTATATAGGGTTGGGTAGAGGGAGGGGCAGGAGCTGGGGCGGATTAACTACGGGGCGGTAGTGGATAGGCGGAGTTGTGCAGGCGGCTATGAGGTAGGCAGTAGCTAGGGAAGGAGGCAGATTATATATTGGCAACGTGGGCGGGACTGGCGGGAAGGACAGCAACGGCTGGAGGAAGGAGATAACAAAGGCTGGGGGAAGGGATGCAGCAACAAGGAGGCCTTGGCCTTAAGGTTCACAGCTCCTTGCCCTATAATTCACCATGCGATTAATAATTTCCTCCTTTCTCATGGGACACAGACGGGATTAGTAAATTGTGACTATGGTACATTTCCTAAATGATAAATCAGGCATATTAAAATAAGGAAAACAATAGTACTGTTTGCCAAATTCCTCACACATGTCTCTGTCTTGTAATTGTACTTGTTTGAGTTTTCATTGTGTATCAGAGAAAGTCTGCCAATTGAACTTGCCTCAAATGAGATATGGTAGAGGGCAGCAGACTTGGCCCAGTGGTTAGGGCGTCCGTCTACCACATGGGAGGTCCGTGGTTCAAACCCCGGGCCTCCTTGACCCGTGTGGAGCTGGCCCATGTGCAGTGCTGATGCGCTCAACGAGTGCCGTGCCACGCAGGGGTGTCCCCCGCGTAGGGGAGCCCCATGTGCAAGGAGTGCACCCCGTAAGGAGAGCCACCCAGCGCGAAAGAAAGTGCAGCCTGTCCAGGAATGGCGCCGCACACACAGAGAGCTGACACAACAAGATGACGCAACAAAAAGAAACACAGATTCCCGTGCCGCTGACGACAAAGGAAGAGGACAAAGAAGACCCAGCAAACAGACACAGAGAACAGACAAGGGCGGGGGGGGGGGGGGGGGGTTGCGATAAATAAATAAATAAATCTTTAAAAAAAAAAGAGATATTGTAAAGTTCTGATTGGATGTCTCCATTGCCCAGAACTTTGCTCCCAGGCAGGAGACAAAAGGGCTCTGCACGTAGCCAGTGGAGTTCAGCTATGGCTTGGGGCAAATCCCTCTGTGTGTCAGCTTCCTCAGAACAAATGGAACTCTTGCTGTGAGGGCAGGGCAGGGCCTATTGCTGTCTGCTCCAGTATCAGCAATAATCTCTCATACCCCTGCAAGGTAGAAAAATGATGTTTAGTCTTTGTTGGAAGTTAAAGAAAACAGTAGAATAATTCATTTCACTTTGCTGAATCCTAGTGACCCGAAACCTCCATCTCAAGGCTTATTTTATTTTCAAACTTTAAAAATTAAGGTATAATCTACATATAGCAAAACTCACAGATCTGAAGTGGACAGTTCAGACCCTGTTGACAAATGTATATACCCTGGAACCCACAACCTCCATCAAGATATAAACATTTCTATTATTCTAGAAAGTTTCTTAATGCCCCTTCTGACTCAATCCCCCTCTCCTAAAGAAAGCACTGTTTGAGTTTCTACCACTCTAGGTTAGTTTTGCCTAACCTTCATATTCTTCATATACTAAAATAGAACTTCATATATTTGGAATCATGCAGTTTGAACTCTTTTGTGTCTGGCTTCTTGCATTCAGTGCAATGTCTAGATGATTTATCTACGTTGTTGTGCGTATCCGTTCATGTCTTCTCATTGCTGAACTTTTTCTGCTGGATTCTATTGTACTCCATGGTCTACTATATTAGTACTATAGTTTATTTTTGCATTCTCCTGGGAGCATATCATTATATATTTTAAAGAATCAAAGTCAGCCATGGGCCCCAATATGGAACAATGCTCCATAATTGCCAGGTTCTGAACAAGAGGATAGAGGAATGGGCACGTATTAGCAGGAGAGATGAATGCTTTTGCACAAAATTTCATCTACTTCCCTCAGTTCCTCATTTTGCTTTGCCTGGGAATTTCCTATCAAAGAAGTTGGATAACTTTCAAGATTTTGATTTTCCCATTGAGATGGTGTCAATTCCTCATAGTTTAGTTCTTTTATTTTTATTTTTCAAAATACTTCATTTATCTTTTTCTTCTCTTGTAGGCTTTGCACTTCTGGGAGGACACCCTTGTTTTCTTACCACCCAAGATATTCATTTGGGTGTGAATGAAAGTCTCACTGACACGGCCCGGTTTGTAAATCTTTTCTTTTCACCAAAGCTTATTTCAGAATCTGATGGATAAATTTCAAAAGGAAAGCATACAACTCTTTTATCTTATTTTATTTTAAACTTTATTTCAACTTCGAAAAATAAAATAACAGACAAAAGGCAGCTTAACAAATTATGGAAACATTATTTTAACAAATCCTGTCTAGGCATACTTACCTTATTTAATCCTAAAAACAAACTTAATTTTTTCTCCAATGTTCTGAAAGATGAGTGATGAGCACAGGTTGGTTCAATGACATGACCAAGGTCTCCCTGTTAATGAAAAAAAAGAAAAAGAAAAAGAAAAGAAAAAAAATGCTTGATCATATTCACATCTCATCAAACTGAATACCATATTCTTGTTGTTTACTTTTAGTATTGATATAGTACCTTCTTTACCTTTGCTACAAAAATATTATATATTACTGTGAACTGCAGTCTGTAAATTACAGCAGTTGTATTCCAGCCTTTTCCATCTCCTGTTTCATCTAGGTAAGGGTGAATGACTAGTTCTTATCAATGGAATGTGAGTAGAAGTAACCTGATGTTCTGAACACCTCTCCCTTTTCCTCTGGCCATGTTCCATGAGTTAAGATCATTTTTTTCTTAGCAATATGAAGATTCAGTCCAAATCTAATACTCAAAGTTCCTTATATAACCAGGATTCTGAATATAAAGTTTTTAATTTAGGAAAACATAAATAAGCAAGTATGACTCTAACATTTGAAAGTTGAGGAGATGAAGGTCCAGGGAATTTGACTTATTCAGTGACTCATAACTAGTTAATATCACAGCAGGTAATAATAGTAATAGCTAACATTTATTGCGCATTTACTGTATGCCAGGCATTTTCTAAGTGCTTTACTCATTTAATCCATATTACAATCCAAACAGGCTGACCCAAAGAGATTAAACAATTTAGGAATGTACTAGTGCCTATAACATGAAATCTCAAAATATCTATGGCATAACACAATGCAGAGGTCCCTGATTGTTGAGAAAGAAGGATAGATTATTTATTTGGTCATTTAGGGACTCTGAGTGAGAGCAATTCTGCCTCCAAAGTACAGGAGTTAGGGGAAGAAAGTATAGAGAAGGCATACCTGCTTCAAAGGCGCGGTAGCAGGGAAGTTGCATGCACTTCCTGCTACATTCACATTCCTTTGGTAAGAGCTAGTCATTCTCCCCCTACCTGGATGAAATGGGAAATGGGAAAAGGCTCTTAGCTACTATATTATACAGAAAAACTGAAACACGGGCCTCCTGACTCCCCATGGAATGTTCTTTCCCCAATAGGATGTCTGGCCAAGAAATTCAGAGCAAAGTCTTTGTTAAATATTTTGTCCTTGATAAGAAGACTAATGATTATTTTCTGAAAATATTATGCCATGAAGTCACTCTTTGTAGACATTGTTGGCTTTTTATAGCAGCTACTCTAGTATGTATTAAAGGATCTGCCTCATTTGAATTATTGAAGTGATTTCAGAAAACTTGCCTTTAAACCTTTTACTTATGTTACGTCAGATGAGACAATGTTAGTATTTAGAAGTGCTGTGTTCATCTTCTGGATGCAAGGCACAAAAAGAATAAACATAAATGAGTTTTTCTTCCAAATACACTGCCACTGACTGGGATTATATTGCCTAATAATTCTGCTTCCACAGAAGTGAAATATACTTTATTCAAGGACAAATATTCCAAACTTTAGCTAAGGGATGAAGCTAGAGAGAGAGCCAGGAGAGAAGTTTCAGTGGGGATCCTCCACCTCGGACCAGGTGCATGATGGTGAATGTGTCATATTTGAACAGTGGTTGGAAAAGTTTCCAGTTGGAGGAGCAGCTGAGCTCCAAGAAAGAGGGAGTGCAGATTAGCAGAGGGAAAGAGATAAGGGGTCATAAAGAAGTGGAGTGGGCAGCACACCCAAAGCAAGAAACAAATAGCCAAGCATGGGTTGAAAGCATGGGTTGAAAACTGTGGAGGAATGTACACATATCCTTTCCTGCATTTGCTTTCCACACAATTCTCAGTCCAAGTTCTTTGTTAGACGAACTTATACATGTTCTGAGAAAAACAATCTGCTCACAAATTCCAACACTATCGGGGGCTTTGAAGTTCACATAATTAGTTCCATTGCTATATGGATATATGGTTACATAAAACTGGATCCTTAAAATTTCTTCCAATCATTCTGTCTTATTTTTAAAACTCTGAATAAAAATATTAGCTTCTCCTTAAAGGATATCTACTATGGACTGCTAAATCCTTGCAAAAACCTTGCAAGGTAGGTATTATGGACCCAACTTAATAGATGGGGGAACCATGGCTAAGGGAACTAATGGAACTTAGCAGATAAGTAAGGATTTAAATCAAACTTTTTTTTAAGGGAATCTCTTTTATTTTAAACAAATCAATTTTATTGATACATATCAACAAAGCCTACAATTCATCCAAAGTGAACAATCAGTGGTACTCGGCACAATCACGTAGTTGTGCATTCATCACCTCAGTGATCATTAAAGCATTTTCATTATTTCAGTAATAATAATAAATAACAAACAAACAAGAAAATCCATCACCTCTTTATGCTTCCCCTGCAGTCCACATCTCCCATTTCTGGCTATTCTTGCACATTTACTTCTTTTTTTCTCTTTGTAAATTGATGTATATTTTATATAAATGGAATCATACAATATGCTACACAATATATTTAGTTCATAGTAATGCAGTCATACTGTATTTGTCCCTTTGTGTTTGACTTGCTTTACTCAACATAATGTCCTCCAGGTTCATCCATGTTGCCATGTGCTTTATGACTTCATTTCTTCTTATAGCTGCATAATATTCTATCATGTGAATACACCACAGTTTGTTTATCCATTCATCAGTTGATAGACACCTGGGTTGTTTCCAATTTTTGGCTATCGTGAATAACACTGCAATGAACATCTGTGTGCAGATGTCTATTCATGTCACTGCTCTCAGTTCTTCTGGGTGTGTACCCAGTCTTGGTATTGCTGGGTCACGTGAAGGCCATGCTTTTTTTACTACACTCTACTGCCTCTTCTATACAGACCATGAGAGGGACAGTGAAATAAGTTAGGGCAAACATTGGGTTGTGATTAGGATGCCCTCAGGACCACCCCCCAAGTTCAACAATTCACTAGGAGGACTTAACAGGACTCAGCACATAGTTGTACTCATGGCTATGATTTATTACAACCAAAGGATATATACAAAAATCAGTAAAGGGAAAAGGCAAATGGGGCAAACTCTGAGGGAAACCAGATGCAAGTTTCCAAGAATCCTCTCTCGGTGAAGTCATACAGGACATGCCTAATTCCACCAGCAACAGGTAGCAAAACAAACAAACCAAAAACAAAACAAAACAAAATGAAAAACAAGTGAAATGTTGTCTACCAGAGAGACTCCTTAGTGACTTGGTGACCAGGATTTTTACTAGGGGCTGGGCATATAACACTCTATGACTGGCATGTACCCAAATTCCAGATTCCCAGAAGCAGGTGTTCAGCATAAACCATGTTGTTTGTACAAACAGTGTAGGCACAATGAGTCATTCTGATCAGTTCTGGAAATGGTGCGAACCTTCTCAAAATGCAAGTCCTCAGATGCCAGCCAAGGGCCAAGCTTTGCAGCAGGCCTTTCAAAGGATAGTAATCTCAGGCCTGCTATGTTAACTCTTTTCTGCACAGCCTGGAAATCAGGAGAATTGAGTTTTGGTTCCAGCTTTGCCATTTACTTACTCTGAGACCTTCACAGATGAAGATTTCTCTGGATCTTAGTTTCTTTCTCTATAAAAGAAGGGAATTCTGATCCTTAAGGTCCATTTTAACTCTACGCTCTCAAATGCAGTCTCGCTCTTCTCCCTCTTGTACTTTTTTTGGTAAAGCCTACCAGGGAAAGCTGGCAAAGCAGAAATGTGGCTTGCATTGTCCCAGCCCCCATAACACAGAACTGAGAACAGAAAGGTGGATTTGGAGCTGGGTGACAACCGGCAAATATCTGGTGAGAGAGTATTGCCATGAACAACAAGGAAATCACCATTCCCATATTCCTTTGTCCTTCTTTCCCTTTCCTTTCAATTTCTATTAGTTCTAATATTACTTTTAAATAATCATGGCTTAAATAGTAATATGCTATAGTGTAACTTGATAGCTTCAAATGTCTATCATTTGATTTCAAATTTAAACAAATTAATAAATGATCACCACCCTTTATTTATTAAATAAATGTTTTATTAAATGTTTTATATCCTAAGTTTTTATTTTGATTAATCTCTTAATGGGGTGGATTTCTTCATCCATTAGTTTTCTTTTGGAAGGGCTGTTAGGAGCTGATTCCCTTTCTAGGCATGTTTAAGAACATCTTGCCTATTGTCTACTGAGTCATAACTTTGTTCTGTTTAATATTCTTGGGTTATAGTTTCCTTCCTTTTGTATTTTATAGACCTGGTCCCATTGTTTTCTGGTATTGACTATTGTTATGGGGAATTCTGAGCCCAGTCTAATTATTTTCCCCTTTCAGGTAGTTTTCCTTATTTCCTTATATATTTGAATTGCTTATTTATCCTTAAATTTCAGTAACGTCACCAAGGTATTCTCAGCATCAGTTTTCTATATTAAAACTTTCTGTAATATACTGTGCTTTTAAGTCTATGTATTGAGTAACTCTTTTATTTAGCAAAAGTTTTCTTTATTTAATTTTTGAATATTTTTCCCTTCTATTTTTTGGATTCTCTACTTCACTGGAAACTATTATCCTTCTGTTAGATTATTTTTGCTTGTCTTCCATATCTATTATGTCATCTGTAATTGACTTAATCCCTGTCTTTTCCTCTAGATTCACTGTGATTTTCTCGAAACCTTATTGCTATAGTTCTTTATTATTTCTGTAATATTGTTACTTTTGTTCTCAATATTCTTCTTTGTCTCTTCAATATCACCTTTTAGTTCATTCTGTTACTTTCATCCGGTTTATGAACTTTTATTTTGTTGAATTTAGATCTTATTAAGTTCATCTATAGCTCAAAACTTTATCTTCTGTATTTTTTTTCAGTTATGTTTTTTTCTAGAACGTATTCTTCACCTACTACTTGCATTCTATATCCTTTTCTTTCATTTTGTTTTCAGTCACATGTTTACATATAGTTGGCATGCCATTTTATTTCAGCCTTGCTTGTTTTTACCATGGACACCTCTGTCTAGACCTATTTTTTAAGAATATTTCTTTTTATTTATTTATTTCTCCCCACCTCTTCAATGTTTGAGTTTGCTGTGTCTGTTTGTTGTATGCTGATCTCCTTTTTTGGAGGCACTGGGAACTGAACCCAGGACCTCCAATGTGGGAAGGAGGAGCCTAACCACTCGAGCCCACTCTGTACCCTGCTTTGTTGTGTCTTTCACTATGTTTTATTCGTATCTCTTTTTGTGTCAGCTCACTGAGCCTGTCCATCACATCAGCTCACTGCCTTGCTCATCTTCTTTAGAAGGCACTGGAAAACTAACCTGGGACCTCTCATGTGGTAGGCAGGAACTCAGTTGCTTGAGCCACATCTACTTCCCTAGGCCTATTTTTGAAGTGATATAATGTGGGTGAAATCTCCTTAGCTAAGTCTGTGCTGGGTATTGTTCAGTCTGAGGGTGCTAGTGGTGAGTGAAGGGCATCACTGAGTTGGAGCTGTCAACCAACACTGTGGAAGAACTGGTGTTGTGAGGGTCCCCAAGACCACTACTGGGTTCAACGATTTGCTGGGAGGATTCACAAAAGTCAGCATATAGCCGTACTCACAGGTATGGCTAATTACAGTCAAAGGATACAAACTAACACCAGCAAGGGGAAATGGCTCATGGGGCAAACTAGGCACAAACCTCCATAGGTAGACTCCTAGTTGAGTCACAATAGCACACACTTAATTCTCTCAAGTTGTGAAAACATGTGTGCAATGTTTTCTACCAAGGAAGCTCATTAGAGATTCAGTGCCCAAGATTTTTTAAGGATTTTTATTTATTTATTTCACCCTTCCCCCCTCCCTGCTGTTTTTTTAAATTTAATTTTGTTTTGTTTTTTGCTGTCTGTTTTGTCTTCTCATTTTCTCTCCTCTAGGATTCACCAGGATTCCATCCTGGAGACCTCTAATGTAGAGAGAAGTTCCCTGCCAATTGCACCTCAGTTCCTGGTTTCTGCTGTGCTTCACCTTGACTCTCCCCTTGTCTCTTTTGATGCATCATCATCTTGCTGTGTGACTCACTTGCCTGGGGCACTGCCTCACCATGCGGTCACTCACACAGGCACTCGTTCAGGCACTGGCTCACCACGTAGGCACTCATGCAGGCAGTGGCTTGCCACTTGAGTGCCCTAGATTTTTACTGGGGACTGGTCACATAGGCACTCTCTACCTAACACCTACCAAGATTTCAGACTCCCAGAAGGAAAGCAGGTGTTCAGAAAAGCCATATTGTTTGGTCAACAATCTAGGCACAGTGAGCCACTCTCATCAATTCTGGGAATGGTGGGAACCCTCAGAAAATCCAAGTTCCCAGAACACCACACAAAGGCCAACCTTGCAAGCAGGTCTTTCTGAGGCAGCAGTCTCAAGCCTGCTATGTTAACTCTTTTCTGCACAACTTGGCTCTCATGTCTCTTCTGGATTTGGTTAAATGTCCTTTACCTTGATCTCCTCTAACTGGTAAGGGAATGTATCCTATACCCATGGGAGAACACCTTTGAGATTTGAATTGTTTTCTCTGTTCATTGTGGATTCCTGGAACTCAGGGTTCCCATCAGATAGAATTTAATCCCACTGTTCACTTCTTTTGAGCAATCTCTCTTGGCAACTCTTTTCCACCCTCTAACATGTCAGAAAATGTAACACAGACACATATACATTCATATAAATTTGCTTCTGACTTGGGATATTTTTGGATTTTGTCAATGCCATGGTGCTGGGCTGGGGTGAAGAGCTTGGTATTCTATTTCTTTCCTTGCCTTGACCATTTAGATATGACACCAGAGGTGAACTTTAGCCTAGCTCAGACCACCAATTCTTTGGAAGTTTGAAATTAAATGGAACTGTGAAACAGCAATGAGACATTATCATCCAGTTTCAAGGCTTTCTATTTCTTCCATAATGACGGCTGTTCATGCCTAATGCTCTGAGTGCACTATTGAAAGGTGCATAATAGCTTCACAGTCCTTTTCACTTTAATACAGTGCTTAGTAGCACAGTTTCAGGAGCCAAGTGTATGAAAGTCTCCATATAAAACCAAATAATGATACGTTGTTCTTCCCTAATTACTTTCCCTATAAATGTAATTTACTTATGGTAGTGATTGCTAATGTATGTCCTGCTAAAGTAAAACTAGTAGAAAGTGAAATCAGCATAAAATACATGTCTACATGCCCCTGCAGCAACATGGAAGGTTTCCAGGCGTTGCTGTTCTGATGCCTCAAATAATGGAAGTTATAGGGAGATTTAGGGTGAGACAAAGTTGTCAAAAGAAGGAAAGAACCATATTAAAAGGGATGCTTTTAAAAGCTGAAATACTGTTATTAGAGTATTTATGCCACTAATATTAAGATGAAAAAGTTAATCTCTTAGCTTTCTTGGTAAAAATGTTTTAAAATATTGGTATCTAGGAGAGAAATATATTTCTATTGATCTTTACAGAGGACATCTAGAAACTAGCAGGTATAGCAGTTGTATGTTCATGGGTAAATTGTTTCAAAAACCAGTCACAGCATAAATTATGATATATTCTCTTATAAGCAGTGTGCTGCGGTATAAAGAGCAGGGGATTTAAGGCAGGGGCAGACTTCAGTTCAAATGACAGCTGGACCACATATTGGCCCTGTGTTTTGGGTCAGTTGTTTCTGAATCTCAGGTTCCTCAGCTGTAACATGGAGAAGCTAATACATATCCCAGTGAGTTATGGGAGGATAAATGAGATCATGCTTGTAAAGACACACAGAAGAAATGTAAGCAATGTTGATTGAATTGAGTTATGCTGAACCCTAGGACAAGCCTCTCACTTGCCTGGACATTTCTTTGGTCTCTTAGGCAGGGCACAGTGACTCAACACTAGAATTCTTACAGTTCACCTTGGAGGAGATCACTCTGGATATCAATATGCTAGACCCATTTTATTTCCTGAGGTCTTCAAATGCATTCTAACATCTAAGCCAGAGCAATCTGGCCATTATAGAAGCCTTCATGAATATAAACTGCATATGACAATTTCCTTCAGTATCCTTGGGCATCTCCCAGCACCAGCCCATTTGAGAGAAGCCCATTTAGGTTTGTTAAAGGGTGCCATCTTTTTTTTCTACTCATTATATTGATATAATTAAAATGATAACCTGATTGATATATATTGACACAACTGAAATGACATACCAGAAGGCTGGAGTATTTTCCCTCTTGGAGGGAAGCTCAGGGAATTCATCCCTTAACCAGTTTACATTGGGGTTAAAGCCTGTGTTTCCTCTAGGGCTTCGGTCTGCTTTGATAAAAAAAAAAAAATAGCGAACATCCTTTGAGTAATGATTATAGGGTTCTCAATGCCTTCGTCATCCACAACCAAAATTTCCTCCAATGTTTCCCAGCCAGCTACTCAGCCTATATGAGTTATCATTGATAAACTTTATTTTAGAGGGCATGCAATCCAATTCAAGCAGAAGAGGGACAAAAGGAAGAATGCCTACAGGATCCTGTAAGAAAAGAACTTCTCTTTGCCCTTGGCTTTGGCAGCATAGTCACCATGTTCCATTATTTAGCAACGTAACTCCTTCTAAGGCCATCAGGATTGCTATGTGATTGTCCATCTCGTCAATAACCACATTCACTCCCAAGATCTGTCCCAGCACATTATTTGTGTCTTTTTAGTATCTGTTCACATAACCACACACGCTTTGCAGCAGGCCTTCCTGGGGCTTTAAGGGTCTTGGCTTCCTGTGGGTTTTTTGATTTTTGTTTTTTTGTTTTGGAGTTCTGTGTGTTTTAGTAGTTAAGTCCTAAACAGGGAAGCAGATATGGCTCAAGTGATTGAGCTCCTGCCTACCAAACAGGAGTTCTTAGGTTCAGTTCCCAGTGCCTCCTGGAGAAGATGAGCAAGACAGTGAACTGGCACAATGGGCTGGTGTAGCAAGCTGATGCAACAAGATGATGGCAACAAGGAGACACAAAGAGCAAAGACAATGAGAGACACAACAAAGCAGGGAGCTGAGGTGGCTCAAGTGATTGAGCACCTCTCTCCCACATGGGAGGTCCCAGGTTTGGTTCCCAGTGCCTCCTAAAGAGAAGACGAGCAGATAAAGAGAGCACACAGCAAGTGCAAACAATGAGGGGGGGGACAGGAGTTAAAAATATGTTTGTCTTATACCAAAGGAAAAATATCAAAGAAAACATAAATTTGGGGTTGTAAAGGTATTTATGGGTTACTTATATCAACTATCCTTTTCATGCCCCTTTACACTATTCCTTCAAAATGTGTGAAAATATCTGATATTGAGGCACTCTTTACATATTGAGCTATCTTGTTCTATTTTTATAGTCTGATAGCTGGAGAGTTCTCTTTTAAATTGAGTTGAAATTGGCCTTGCTATGGTTCTTCTCAAGGTTACTCTGTTTTAATATCTTTATTTATTTATTTTTTAAATTTCTTTGTCTTTTTAAAAAATATTATATTAAAAAAATATGAGGTCCCCATATACCCCCCCCACCCCCCTCACCCCACTCCTCCCATAACAACAACCTCCTCCATCATCATGGGACATTCATTGCACTTGGTGAACACATCTCTGAGCACTGCTGCACCACGTGGTCAATGGTCCACATTCTAGTTTACGCTCTCCCCCAGTCCACCTAGTGGGCCATGGGAGGACACACAATGTCCAGTAACTGTCCCTGCAGTACCACCCAGGACAACTCCAAATCCTGAAAATGCCCCCACATCACATTTTTTCTTCCCACTCCCCACCCTCAGCAGCTACCATGGCCACTTTCTCCATCTCAGTGCTACATTTGCTTCCATTACTAATCACATTAGTTCCGGAATAGAATATCAGTGGACTTTAATATATTTAAAGGTTTCAATTCATTGCTTTTATTATACTTATTGATGCTCAAAACTTTTCATCTTTGGCTAATATGATCTAATATGGGTCATTCTGACATGGCTACAATAGTCTTTGATAACTTCTTTGCTTTTGGTATGACAAGATACTCCAGGCTTACCTTGTACATTTCTTTACCAGGCAAAGAATTAGCCAGTGCTCTAAGAAGGCCTGGTTCATTTAAATTACTTTCAAAATCATGTTAGGGAGAAATTTCCTTTTTATAATAATATGTTTTTCTGGCTACTACTGCAATTCCCCCTTTGGTAGAAAATATTAAAGGAGGTAAAAAAAATACAGATAGACCCACCAATACTGCCATCATCCCAAAATAATCAATGTTAAGATTCTCTCTTCTCCTTACCATCTTTCCATTTAAAGTCTCCGACCATGCTTTTCTTTTTTCTAAACAGTAGGAAAGGGAATGAGAGAGGGAAACACAGAGCATGTTTTAATCATTTAGGTAGACTCAAGTTTTCTAAAAATATTTTAACTTGTTAATCATTTTTAAAAATCCTAATATTGTCTATTAAACATCCAGGAAAAACCGGTCTGTGTGGAAAAATTTAAATTTCGGTAGTTTGCATTTTGCAAAGGCTGTTTTGCTAACATTGTTGGCAGATGTCTAGGATTGTCTTCAAAGCTGCAGGAATCCACCAGAAGGCAAGCAGAACTCTGTATATTCAATAGAAATGAAAAAAGTCATTATAAGGCCAGAGTGTATTTTAAACTTGTCAGCCTTTCATTTGCAGCACTTATGGCAAAGCTTTTAAAATGTTTAAAGCTGAAGGTTTAAATTGATGGAGAGCTATATAAAGCCCAGATTACTGCTAATGTGTGCATACCCAAGCTTTAGTTACAGGTTTGCCAGTACTTCCAGTGAAAAGGTTTTGTTTGTTTAAATAAAAAAGATCTTTAGTAGCCTGCAAGGAGAATAAGAACGATGATTTCTCCAGTATATACAGCAACTTCAAGCATGAAGTAGGAAACCATGTCACTGACAAAATAATATGCACCAATTGTCTAGTTAAGGGTCTTTAATATCTTTGTTCCCCAAATGATTCCGATGTGAAAAAACCTGGTGGCCCGCTCCACCCACCTGTCATGTCATTGGATTCCACTTCACCTTCAGCTTCTTTGGCTGAAGGAGGACTGAAGTGCCTTTTTTTTTTCTTATTAGAGAAGTTGTGGGTTTACAGAACAATCATGCAGAAAATACAGGATTCCCATAAACCACCCTACCACCAACACGTAGCCTTGGTGTGGAACATTTGTTACAATTGATCGTAGTACATTTTTATAATTGTACCAGTAATTAAAGTCCATGGTTTAACCTAGAGGTCACTGTTTGTATAGTGTAGTTCCATGGATTTTTAAAAAAATTTTATTCTGTTACCATTTTAAAATCAAGATTCGTCATTTTCCCTTTTTCCCATAGATTCTTCAATGTTCAAGAGTTTTTATGTGTCTAGAGAAATATTCCTCACTCATTGTATTTTGCATACAGTCCAATCTGTTAAACTTATGAATTTATCAAACAATCAGCATTCCTTTTAACATTAAATAACAAACATTCCTCTAAATCAGTGGTTCTCAAAGTATTGTTCCCAAATCAGCAGCATCAGCATCAACTGGGAACTTGTTAGAAATGCAAAATCTTGGGCCCCAGCCCAAACCCACCAAGTAGACATGGAGCCACCATCTGTGTTTTAACAAGCCCTCTTGGTGATTCTGATGCATACTGAAGCGTGAGAACCATCACTCTAAATATTCATATACTACTTGTACAACCAATACATCAAATACATATTAAATGAGCAAAACAAGTCTCCTCAACTGTTTATACGTTGATTGCAAACTTAATCAAATGCTTTTAAACATTTCACTTAATCATAAGCCTAGCATTTCAAATTTCCTTGAATTCTCCTAATTCCTTAAAAAAGAAATGATACACATAAAATGCAGCATTGATTACAGAGCTGATTAATAATATTTCGACTACAAAAATGCAAACTTCTAAACATTGCTGGGATGTCAGCGATTCTACAGAAGAATATTTTACACCTTCTCAAAGTTTATGCGATCTTACCAGACTGAAAAAGAAAAGAAATACCATCTCAGGAAGCCAAGGCTGCAGGTTCTGTGTGACTGAACGTGTAACTTTCATTTTATTGTGGGAACTGGTTGCTAAACTCAAGATGAATTCAACTCAAGCTGCTGGCTACTAGGCTGAATATCTTTTTTTTTAAATCACTTTATAGCTTTCGAATTTATTCTCTTAAGAAGTTCTGAAGGTCAGAAGTCTAAAACGGGTCTGCAGGGCTGTATTTCTCCTGGAAGCTCCATGGGAGAACCTGTTTCCTTGTGCTTTCCAACTTCCAAAGGCCATCTATATCCTTTGCCTCATGACCTCCTTCTTCCATCTTCAAAGCCAGCAGTATAGCATCTTCTCTTCTCTCTGATCCCTTCCTCCCTCTCTCCCTCCTGTAAAGACCCTTGTGATTACATTGGACCCACCCCAGGATAATCTCCTCATCTCAAAACCCTTAATTTAATCACATCTACAAAGTCTCTTTTGCCGTGTAAGATAATATATTCACAGGTTCTGTGGATTAGGATGTGGGCATCCTTGGGGGGCATCATTCTATCTACCACGGGATACTTATTCTTTTTTCATATAGATTCTGATTTTTTAAAGAAACTAAAAGATGAGGTGTTGTTAAATTTTTGTTTGTTTGTTTTTAATCTCTGGCAGTACTTGACCTATTGTAATATTGTTATGATATAGTAACCTGGCCTGGTTTCATATTTTAAAACATGTGCCTTCTTATTGGCATTGTGTCATAATTTGTTGGGTCATCAAGAGGTTTCATTCTCAGAGAAACGAGAAACTGAGTCTGAAAATTTAGATTTCTTTTTCAGGACAGTTAACTAATGTATAATTTTGGGAAAAAATGGTTGTATCTTCTTTCAAACTGGAAATTGCGTACAAGTGGTACAATTGAATTGCTGAACTCAACTTCATTTCTAAGACTACAAAAACTAATGAGGCCTGTCCATTTAGGATATAGTTCCTACTATTTCTAGGATTATTCAGCTTATATATTTTAATTCTTTGCAGTTTACAGAGATTGCAAAAGGTATATATCTAAATTTTATGAGCAGAAATATACTTAAAAGACATAAAATATCTATCCATATATCAATGCTTTCCTACTTGTGTCAATTTCAATGTACATGGTAATATTCAACCTTCTTTAGTATTGCAATTATATTGCTGCATAGTTTGTTTATAATAACTCTTTTCTTAAGAGTATCCTGGTGTTTTACAGATACAATTTGTTTCCTTTAACTATTTTTATTAGCATAAATGATCACAAATTCACAAATTCATTTAGGTTGACTCTTTCCTTTCAGCACTGCCTCTGTTGTTTTTTGTTGTTGTTGTTTTTAATTTTTATTCATTATTGCTTCCTAGCAACAACAGGATGTTTCAGACCCATTTTGACTTCGTCTTCTACGCTGATCCATTGTTATACTGGGCAGCAGAATACCTCATTCTCTTCTTACCTCTTTTCACCCTTTATTTTCTTTTTTTTTTAATGTGCCTTTTAGTCTTTATTTTTAAGGGAACTTTAGATCACAAAAAAGTTACATAGAAAATGTAGGGGACTCCCACACACCCCAACCCTTATATACCCCCCACTGACATCCTTCATTAGTGTGGTACATTTGTTACAATTGATGAACACATATTGAAGCACTGCTATTAAGCATGGTCTACAGTTTACATTATGTTTTACACTTGGCACCACACAATTTTATATTTTGACAAGATGTATAATGCATTGTATCCATCATTGCAATATCATGCAGAATGATTCCAATGTCTCAAAATGCCCCATGTTACACCTCTTCTTCCCTCTCCCTCCCCTCAGAACCTCTGGTGACCAAGGTCTTTATATTAATGTTTCAAGGTCTTCCATTATTAGAATAATAATAAGTCTATTTTAGTCCATGTTTACATTCTCCACTTATGTTTGTTCATTCCTCTGTCTTGAGGATTTTAGGATGGTTATGCCCACTCTGCTTCCCATTGAGAGGGGGCTTAGATCCCATGGGGCAGATGGATGGAACTGTCTTGCTTGTAGTTGCAGATACTCTCTGCTTCCTGAGATGGGCATTGTCCATCATCATCCTTTTGTTAGTTGTCCTGGGTCTCGCCTTTTATTTTCTAGGACAATTATTTCCCTTTTTGTTTTCATATTGGAATAACTTGGGGAGTTTTAAAAATATTAATGTCTGGATCCAGCCATCAGAGTTAACCTTCCAAAAGGCAGAGTTTGGCATCATAAATTTTTTTTAAAGCTCTATAGGTGATACTAATGTTCAGCCAATATAGAGAACCTCTGTTCTAGGAGGTGTTGGGCAGCCTTAATAAAGCTAGCCAGACTCTCACCCACAAAATTATATCGTTGAGGTTCCAGGGATACCAACTTGACATTATAAACAGAGAAAGTAAATGCATGCTTGCCCTGTTGGTTACTTTTCTTTGGGTGCTTTCTGGATGGAGATTTTTTTCAAAGGAGGGAACAACAGCTGCCTTCTTTTCAATCTTCTTGAAAGACTTGTGCATGTAGTGCATTCTCCATCTGCATCTCCCTCTTTCAGCCTCGTCTTCCTCATTCTTTCTTAACTTACTCTAATTACTTCAAGGTTTTAAAGAGCCTTGGTTTCTCATCCATGTGGTTAGATAATGTTTACATGGGACTCACCCTAAATCAAGCAAAACTCAACAACAAATTGATAAATTCGTGACAGCCATAAGAGATTGACAGCCTGTAGTCCTAGCTACCCCAAAATTATTTAAGATTATAATAGAAGTCAAACTTGCTTTTCTAACTCTGAGATTCCAGGTGATTGACTGCAATAGTTAGTCCATAATTTCAGTCCTCTCTGTACACACGTTAGGAAGTGAAGCAAGTTTAAAGGAGTCTGAAGTATGAAATGATGTCAAACACCGACAAAAGATAAGGGGTGTTATCTCCCTCTCATAAGATTTTAGGTATCATAAAACTAAATATCTACGTCCATCTAAGCTGCTTTCCCACTACTGAGTTAGAAACATGCATTCTTAGAAGCCCTTATGCTTAGAGTAGCTGGTTACTCTATTTAATGAGGGGATCCTTACTGGGAGGGAGTGCATTAACCTTTATTCAAAAGATTTGAGGTGGCTTTTCCTTTAATTGAACTTAGCAGGCACTTCCTGCCAAAGAGATTATGGACAAAGTCCTCTTTCTTTGTGGACTGCCATGTCAGAAGCTTTGTCTATCCTTGATTTATTGCCCGAGTAGGATTCTAAGAAAAAAGTGGATTGTACCTGCAAAAATAAGTTAACCTTAATTCTCTCTTTATTAGGAGTCTCTTAATCCAATGTTTCTCAAACTTTAAGGTACAACTGAATCACCTGGAGATCTTGTTAAAATTCAAATTCTGATTCAGTAGGTCTGTGTGGGGCCTGGGGTTCTTCAGTTCTAACAAGTTCCCAGGTAATGCCAGTGCTGCTGGTCTGAGGACCACAATTTGAGAAGCAAGGTGCTAGCTTTAGTTCTCAGTCTTTTTTTAATTTTTAATTTTATTTATTTCTCTCCCTCCCCCCCGTGTTATCTGCTTTCTGTGTCCATTCACTGTGGGTTCTTCTGTGTCTGCTTGTATTCTTGTCAGGCGGCACTGGGAATCTATGTCTCTTTTTGTTGTGTCATCTTGCTGCGTCAGCTCTGTGTGTGTCTGGTGCCACTCCTGGGCGGGCTGCACTTTTTTCACACAGGGCAGCTCTCCTTGTGAGGTGCATTCCTTGCATGTGGGGCACCCCTAAGCAGGGGGCATCCCTGAGTGCCACGGCACTCCTTGTACACATCAGCATTGTTCATGGGCCAGCTCATCACATGGACCAGGAGGCCCTGGGTTTGAACCTTGGGCCTCCTATATGGTAGGCAGATGCTCTATCAATTGAGCCACATCTGCTTCCCAGTTCTCAGTCTTGGCTGCACTTTGGGGACATTTTTTAAAAAAATATTGATACCTAGGCTCTACCCACTAGAGATTCTGATTTTATTACTTAATTGATATGGACTATGGCCTCAATGGACATTAAAAGCTCCTCAGGTGACTCTCAAGTGTAGCAAATACATCATTTGATTTTCAAGAGAAACTGTGAAGTGGTTCTTTTATTTACTTCTCTCAGGTTGCAATATACAATGTGATAAGCTATTTCAGAGCAGTGGTTTTCAAATTTCAATCACCTTGACTGATGCCCTGGGATGAGGAAGTTTATATCAGAAGTGATAAGGATAATATAGTGAATTTCTCAAAGCCAGGTTAATGTCCTTCATGCCATTTTTTGGCATTAAAATGTCCTTTCTTTTATTAAATGAGATTAATAGAGTATTGTACATGTTTGTTTCCTTGTTTTTAATGCCCTTAACTTGCTAAACAAAGAGTTGGAAACTTTAAGTTGGTCTGTATTTTTTTTTTTTTTGGAAATTTTGCCAGTTTATCAACTCTGAAAATCTGGGAATCATGGGTAAAAGATAAATCTGAAAAAAAACTGAAAGCCTAGAAAATATTGTTAGAGGACAATGATTTTCAGTCTCTATAATTCTCTCACTTCTGGGGACAAGGAGTTTTTTCAGGGGTCCTTGAATTTTATAAGCACCAAAAGTTCTCTACAGACTGAGTAAATCATATGTCGCAGGCATAGAAGTGGGACTAATTCTCCAAACGTATATAACAATTAAAGTACAAATTTATAAAGACTTTATTGAATACATACTAGCTTTTAATTTTTATGCATTTTCTCATACATGGTAATAATATCTTCTGCTTTTTGATCCCCTACTATGAATTAGACATTATGCTATACATTTTATAAATGTTATCTCATGTAATCCTCACAGTAACTCAGTGGGGTGGACATTGCTATTCCCATTTTACAGAAGAAGAAACTAAGGCAAAGAGAGGTTAAGTAACATGTCCAAGGTCAAGCTGCTAGTTAACTTATGGAGGCAGAATTAGGACCCAAGACAAAAATGAATCTATTATTTAGCTATTATTATGAGGGGTCTTCCAAAAATTTTTTTGCCATTAGAAAGACTTCCTTAATATTGACATGGTTGGAAACCACTGTTATAGGGTATTTCCCTTTAAATAATAGGAGGAAATCTAGTTCTTAAATCAAAGGCCATCAATGTTTTTTTTAAGATTTATTTTTATCTTATTTAGTTCTCCTTCTCCCCGCCCCCACCATTGTTTGCACTTGCTGTCTGCTCTCTGTGTCTATTATTCTTCTCTTTAGGAGACACTGGAACTGGACTCAGGACCTTCCGTGTGGTAGGCAGGAGTGCAACCGCTTGAACCACATCTATCCCATCCATGTTCTTTTTGTAAGTCTGAAGCGTTAGCTGAGGGACCACCATCACTCCAACATACAAAAAGAACTTAAAATATGGATTTCAGGCTCGTCTTCCAGATTGCTATCATCTGCAGATTTAAGATAATGTATTATAATGTTAAGAACATAGACTTTTTAAAAAACAAATCAATTTTATTTATACATATTAATAAAGCATACAATTCATCTGAAGTTTACAATAAATGGTATTTGGTACAATCACATAGTTGTGCATTCCTCACTTCAATCATTATTAGAGCATTTTCATTATTTCAATAATAATAAATGAAAAACAGACAAACAAGAAAATTCCTCACCTCTCAATTCCTCTATGCTTCCCGCACTGTACATAGCTCCTGTTTCGGACTCTTCTATCCAAAGTGTATATCAATGGCTTTTAGTGTAATCACAATGTTATATATGCATCATCTCAAAAATTTTAGAATAATTTCATTACTCCAAAAAAGGAAGACTCCACACCCCTTAGCATTCTTTCCTCACACCTACATAATCACCAATCTCATTTATCTTCATAAATTAATTTATATTTATATTTCATATAAATGGAATCACACAATATGCAGTACTCTGTGTCTTGTCTCCTGTACTTAGTATAATGTGGGGTTTTTTTGTCTGATATTTATTTTTTAGTATTAACTTATATTTGTTCAGTTTTAAAGAAAAACAGTCATATATGCCATTCTACCTATATTCATAGTTCACATAATATATTTATATTTCACATAATATATTTAGTTCATAATAGGGCAATCATACAGTATTTGTGCTTTTGTGTCTGGCTTGTTTCACTCAACATAATGTCCTCCAGGTTCAACCATGTTGTCATGTTTCACAACTTCATTTCTTTTCACTGCTGCACAATATTCCATCATGTGTATACTCCACAGTTTGTTTATCTGTTCATCAGTTGATGGACAACTGGGTTGTTTCCAACTTTTGGCTATTGTGCATAACGCTGCAATGAACATCTGTGTGCAGATGTCTATTCGTGTCACTGCTCTCAGTTCTTCTGGGTATATACCTAGCAATGGTATTGCTGGGTCCCATGGCAAGTGCAGTCCTCCACAGTGGCTGTACCATTCACATTTCCACCAACAGTGAATCAGTGAAGAACATGGACTATTGACTTAAACTGACTTTTGTTCCTCCAATTTAATTAGCAGTGTAACCTCAAGCAAACCACTTTACCTCTCTAAACCAGAGGCCCTTAAGCTATAGAATGAGAATAATACCCATCTTTCTGTGTGCTGTTAGAATTCATGGCCATGATTTGATTTATCTTGCTCTGTTGGCCTATTTCTTTGTGCTGTATGGTAGGGAGCAGTTGCTGCCTTTTTCAGAGATGCAGATAGCTATACAAAGAGTAGTGGCAAGGGCCGGAATGTCTTCTCAGGCTCAGCCCCTACCAGTGTTCATTGCTGGCCGTATCAGTTCAGGTCTACTGAGGAGACTCCAAGGTGGAATTAGATGGGCACAAGATTTATTGAAAGAAACATCTGTGACAGATTAAGAAAAGACGAAGGGGGAGTAGATGTGGATAAAGCGGTTGAGCTCCCACCTCCCACATGGGAGGTCCTGGGTTTGCTTTCCCGTGCCTCCTGAAAAAACAAAAAAGCAAACAACCAGCAAAACAAAAACCAAAAAAACCAATGCAGGGGAGCCAATGTGACTCTGTGATTCAGCAACAGTTTCCCACATATGAGGTCCCAGGTTCAATCCCCGGCCCTGGGGTACCTCGAATAAAAAAAAAGACATGAAGCAGAAGTAGGTTGGGAGAGTCTTTAGACCATGTTGCAGGTCTGAGCCCTATGAAAGTACAGGGGGAGGAACAGAAGAGGAGGTAGTAGGAGCCTCAGACAGCCATGCACTCTGAGAAAGTCTCAGCCAGGCTAATGGAGAGCCCCAGAGCAGACTGCCCATCAGAAAAGTCCCATGTCAGCATGAATGGCCCAGCTCTAATCCCCTCACTATGCTCAGTCACCGGCTGGGACCAGCTTGGGAAGAGTGTGGCCCCAGCAGGAACGCCGTGGTAGATCGCGAAAAGGTGGCAGCTGGAGGCTGTAGCTCACTGAACTCCTCACAGCAGGTTCTTTGTTGAAGGGAGGGCCCTCCCAAGGCTAAAACACTGGTACTTTCAATTCTATAATGAAAAAAGATTTTTTTCTGTGAGGTGATGCAAAAGAAAATTAACCACATGCCAAGTCATTAATGTTTCTCTGTGTATCTCCAATTTTGGTTTTATCCCTTTGAACTGAACCAAAAGCCATTTATCAAGTGTCATTCATTGCCATGTCTGCTGGGTGCACGATTTATTTCTTATTTCTATAAAAAATAGTAAAATCACTGGATCAGATCTGGGTAGAATAACATCTGGCTTCTGTAATGATGACATGTTAATATATTAGTTTTTAAATGTTATGTTAGGTAGTTAAATGGTAACTCTACAAAAATTATAATTTATTTGCATTTCTCATTACTGTTTAAGATAACATTAAAGAAGGAATTATTAAGCATAATTAATTTAGATTATCTTTTCTTGGTTTGCCATAGTGTGTTGTCCAGCATGACAGATGCAGTGTTGGCTCGAGTGTATAAACAATCAGATCTGGACATCCTGGCTAAAGAAGCATCAATCCCTATCATCAATGGACTGTCAGATTTGTACCATCCTATCCAGATCCTGGCTGATTACCTCACACTCCAGGTTAGCTGATTTCTTTGCCATACACAAGAGCAAAATCAACCAATAGCTCCTAACTAGTTTTAAATGGAACCATATACTTAAATGATCTTATTGGTGTTTTGTTTTCAAATATCATTTTGGCAAATAATTATAGCACACGTGTGCTATCCAGGGGAAATGGGGCATATTTGAAAACAGACTACAAGGTCCTTCTTCTCTCAACCCCACTTCAAACACATTTTAGCCCCTTTCTCATTCCCTGTTCTTTCACCCACTTTGCTTATGGTACCATATTTAACACAATAGATGAATAGGAAATGTTTGCGCTCATAAAATAGAAAAGCATATGTGATCCTGCACATATCAAGGTCTATGACTTGGGGGTGAGAATTGGTGTAGTATTGTTTGGATATTCAAAATTGTCAACTACTAAGCCAGTTTCTGAAGGAGGGGACATTCTATCATTTTAATAAACTTGTTGTTTAAGACTAAGGTTAAGAACATGCAGAATTTATAGAATTGAGGTTTAAATTTAGCCACATCCTTCAAAATTAGGAACTGGATTAATTTAGAAAGATTCATCTTTGGTTTACCACAGCCAGTCCAAATGGTCTAGCTACTTGGAATCCTAGCGGCTGTCGTTTCTGTGTCTAGGCATGATGGTGGGGAGGCAGGGATAACTGGATTGGTCCATGTCTCTCCTCCATTTGATTAAGCTATGCATATTTGTATGTGAGGTTAAACTCAAAATGAAGCTCTTTGGAGGTTCCACACAATAAGATGACACTGTAATACACTCCAAGGTGCCATTTCCCCCAGAGAATCTTTGGACAACTAGAAAAAACTGGCAGAGCCAACTTCCTCAGAGCTCTGTAAAACAATGAGAACTGGCAAATCAAGAAAATGTAGTTTTAAAAATTGTAGAAGTTTATGGCACCCTTGCTGGCCCCTCCACCACCACTTCCCCAGCACAGTGTGGAGCCAGGCTGTGCCCCCATTGTGGATCTCTGGTCCTATTTTGGAATAAGCAGGGAAAACCCTATGTGTATACTGGGGTGCCTGTGTATTGTTGCCAGTCTGTCTGGTGGCAGCCTGAAATACTGATGCAGGAGTCTCATCTCTGGTCCACGTTTCCAGAATTTGTCCTATAGGCAGAAGTAGCTTACTAAAGCAGTGGAAGAAAAAATTAAGTTGAGAGGATTGTGAGCAGATGGTAGAGCAGGAAGCTCCAGAAATCAGTACTTCCAACAGAATAACTATTAAACAGGTAGGAATTGCCTGGATCAACTATTTTGAAACTCTGGAATCTAGTAGAACACTGTACAGCATTCAGGAAATGACAGTAGAAAAAGGCTAGTAAATCATAATAAATACCAGTGAATTGTATGTTCCAGGCAGTGTCTACCATTACCCAGCCCTCAGTCTCACAGTAGGCAGCAATGGGGCCCTCAACCCTGGCCTCTGTCTCAGTTTGCGGGTGTCAGGGTGGAATATAAAGACCTAGTTTCCCAAGATCCAGGGCTATGTGATCTGATCACTGATCTCTGCTTTTGATTAGCTACTTCAGGTTACTGGAAGCCTGAATCTAAGGGCAGCCATTATTCCAAACTGCCCCAGACAAAAGTGACAGAAGAGACTTAAAGACAATAGGCTTCCTCAAAACTACAGAAAACAATTGAAGGATGAAATATACTGGGCAAGTGCCAAATCAAGAAAACACAGCTTTGAGGAACTGTAGGAGAAGCTCCTGGCACCCTTTCTGCCCCTGCCTCAATCCATCTCCAGGGCAGTTTGGAGCTGACTGATGCTTATTGAAGTTAAAATAGTATCAAATAAAAAATAATTTTTGTATACTTAGGATGTTAAATTATAACCCCATGGAGCCCACAAATAAAATACATGAAGATATACCCAGAAATAAATAAGAAGAGATTCAAGGGGAGTGGACTTGGCCCAGTGGATAGGGCATCTGTTTACCACATGGGAGGTCCATGGTTCAAACCCTGGGACTCCTTGACCCATGTGGAACTGGCCATTGCGCAGCACTGATGCGCGCAAGGAGTGCTGTGCCATGCAGGGGTGTCCCCCGCATAGGGGAGCCCCACATGCAAGGAGTGCGCCCTGTAAGGAGAGCTGCCCAGCGCAAAAGGAAGTGCAGCCTGCCCGAGAATGGCGCCACACACAAGGAGACCTGACATCAACAAGATGACGCAACAAAAAGAAACACAGATTCCCGTGCCGCTGACAACAACAGAAGCGGACAAAAAGAACAACATGCAGCAAATGGACACAGAGAACAGACAACTGGGGCATGGGGGGGGTGGTAAGGGGAGAGAAATAAATAAAAATAAATCTTTAAAAAAAAAGAAGAGACTCTAAGTGGTACGAGACAAATAATCAAATAAATATGAAAGTTGGTATTAATGGAAGAATTGAGAGTCAAAGAAGATATGACACTTACAAAGACTAAATAGCAAAATGGAAGAAAAAAGCCCTGCATTATCAGTTTTTACTTTAAATGTAAATGGACTAAACTATTCAGTCAAAAGGCAGAGATTGGCAGAATGGATAAAAACATAAACCAACTATATGCTGTTTATGACAAACACACCTTAAATTCAAAGACACAAGTAGTTGATAGTGAAAGGATGGAGAAAATATATACCATATAAGTGGAAGCCAAAAGAAAGCAGGGGTAGCTATACCAATATCAGATAAAAGAGGCTTTAAGTCAAAAACTGTTGCAAGGAAAGGGTCATTATATACTGATAAAGGAGTCAATTCAACAAGAAGACATAACAATTATAAATATATATGCACCTAACAGCAAAGCCTCCAAATATATAAAGCAAATATTGACAGATTTTAAGGGAGAAATAGTTCTACATTAATTGTAGGAGATTTTAATACATTGCTTTCAACAATGGATAAGACAGCTGGACAAAAGAGCAATCAATAAATTGAAGACTTGAATGATAATCTAAACCAACTAGATCTAACAGACATATCTAGAACACTTCAACCAACAGCAGCAGAATTCATACTATTTTCTAGTGTGCATGAATCATTCTCCAGGACAGACCATATTTTAGGTCACAAAACAAGGCTCAGCAAATGCAAAAATATTGAAATCATATAGTGTCTCTTCTCCAACCACAATAAAATGAAACTAGAAATTAATAACAGAAAGAGAAAGGGAAAATTCACAAATATGTGGAAATTAAACAATGTACTCAAACAACCAATGGGGCAAAGAGAAATCACAAGAGAAATTAGGAAATATCTTGGGGCAAATGGAAATGAAAAAGGAACATTCCAAAACCTATGGGGTGCCGAAAAGACAGCTCTGCGAGGAAAACTCTGAGTTCTAAATGTTTAAATTAAAAAAATCTTGAATCAGAGACCTAGCCTCAAGACTGGAGGGTCTACAAAAAGAAGAGCAAACTAAACTCAAAGCAAGGAGAAAGAAGTAAATAACAGAGATTGGAGTGGAGATAAATGAAATATAGAATAAAAAGGCAATAGAGAGAATCAACAAAACCAAAATTTGGTTCTTTGAAAAGATCAATAAAATTAACAAATCTTTAGCTAGGCTGACAAAGTAGAAAGAGAGAGAGCACATATAAATAAATCAGAAATGAAAATGGGAGTCCATTACTACTGCCCCCACTGAAATGAAAAGGACTATAAGAGGATACTATGAGCAACTGAATACCAACAAATTAGAAAATCTAGATGAAGTGTAAAAATTCCTAGAAACATGCACACTATCTTCCCACTGTGAGTGAAGAAGAAATAGAAGATCTCAACAAACCAACAACTAGTAAAGAGATTCAATCAGTAAAACAAAACCTCCCAACAAAGCAAAGCCCAGGACCACAGGAGAATTTTACCAAACATCACAAGAAGAGGTAACACCAATCCTGCTCAAACTCTTCCAAAAATGGAAGAGGAGGGAACTCTCATTAGCTCATTCTATGAGTCCAGGATTACTCTCATCCAAAAGCCAGATAAATATACCATAAGAAAGGAAAATTATAGACCAATATATCTTATGAACATAGATATATATCCTCAATAAAATACTAGCACACTGAATCCAACAGGATATTAAAAGAATTATGCGCCATGATCAAGTGGGATTTATCCCAGGTATGCAAAATTGATTCAACATAATAAAATCAATTAATGTAACATGCCATATTAATGGAACAAAGGAAGAAAACATATGGTCATCTCAATTGATGCAAAAAGGCATTTGACAAAATGCAGCACCCCTTCTTGATAAAAACACTTAGGAAACAAGGAATAGAAGGAAACTTCCTCAGGATGATAAAGAGCACATAGGAAAACCCCACAGCTAACATCATACTTAATGGTAAAAGACTGAAAGGTTTCCCCCTAATATCAGGAACAAGGAAGCCCACTGCCATACAGTTATTCCATATTGTACTGGAAGTTCTAGCTAGAACAATCAGGCATGAAAAAGAAATAAAAGGCATCCAAATTAGAAAAGAAGTAAATCTTTCCCTACTTGCAGATGGTATGATCCTATATATAGAATATCCTGAAAAATCCACAACAAAGCTACTACAGCTAATAAACAAAATCAGCAAAATGGCAGGATAAAAATTAAACATGCAAAAATAAGTAGTGGTTCTATACACTAGTAAAGAACAATCCAAAGGGATAATCAAGAAAAAAATCCATTAACAATAGTGTAGTAGTTTGATATTATTGATGAATTCCAAAAAGAAATATTTGATTACATTTCTATCTGATCTGTACCCCACCAAGGGGTGGGGACTCACAGATAAAAGGCATGGCAAAGAACAGAGTTGAGGGTTTATGATGTTGGAGTTTTGATGTTGGAATTTGATGCTGAAGACAAGCTGGAGCTCTGGGAAGTCAGCACACAGAAGAAAGAGAAGCCAGCCCCATAAAGAAAGGAACCTTCAACCCAGAGAAAAGCAAGCCCCAGAAATGTAGGAACCCAGGAAGCGTGAACCATCGCAGACATCGGCAGCCATCTTGCTCCAAATAGGCTTTGGTAAAGGAAATAACTTATGCTTTATGGCCTGGTATCTGTAAGCTCCTACCCCAAATAAATACCCTTTATAAAAACCAACCAATTTCTGGTATTTTGCATCAGCACCCCTTTGGATGACTAATACAAATAGCAACCAAAATAAAGAAAATATTGAGGAATAAACTTAACCAAGGATATAAAGAACTTTTACACAAACAACTACAAAACATTGTGAAAAGAATTCAAAGAAGACCCAAGTAAATGGAAGAATGTTCCATGTTAATGGACTTGGATACTAAATATTGTTAAACTGTCAATTCTAGCCAAAGCTATTTACAGATTCAATGCAATTCCAATTAAAATTCCAACAGCTTCTTTGCAGAAAGCCAATCGTCAAATGTGTATAAAAGGGTAAGGGGCACATAATAGCCAAAAGGATCTTGAAAAAGAACAAATTTAGAGGACTTACACTTCTTGATTTTAAGACCTATTACAAATCTAAAGAGGAGTGCGTGCCCTGTAATAAGAGCCGCCCAGTGCAAAAGAAAGTGCAGCCTGCCCAGGAATGGTGCCACACACATGGAGAGCTGACACAACAAGATGACGCAACAAAAAGAAACACAGATTCCTGTGCTGCTAACAACAACAGAAGCGGACAAAGAAGACGCAGCAAATAGACACAGAGAACAGACAACCGGGGGGGGGGGGCAGAAGGGGAGAGAAATAAATAAGTAAATAAATCTTTAAAAAAATAGCATAGTACTGGCACAAAGAGAGACATATAGACTAATGGAATTGAATTTAGAGCTCAGAAATCAACCCTCATACATACAGCCAACTGAGTTTTGACAAGGGTACAAGTCCAGTCAATTGGAAAAGAATAGTATCTTCAATTAATGGTGCTTGGAAAACAGGATGCCCATATGCAAAAAAATGAAGGTGGATCCCTACCTCACCCCATATACAAAAATTAACTCACAATGGATCAAAGACCTAAATATAAGAACCCAAACTATAAAACTCCTAGAAGAAAACATAGAGAACCATATTCAGGATCTTGTGTTAGGTAATAGTTTCTTAGACTTTACATGAAAAGTACAAGCAACAAAAGAAAAAATAGATAAATGGGACCTCATAAAAATTTTTAAATTTTATACATAGAAGGACTTCATCATGAACATAAGAAGACAACCTATAGAAATGGGAGAAAATACTTGGAAACCATATGTCTTGTAAGGGTTTGATAACCAGAAAATATAAAGAAGCCATATAATTCAACAACAAAACAACAGTAAACCCAATTATAAAATGGAAAAAAGAGTTGAATAGATGTTTATCCAAAGAAGATATACAAATGGCCAATGAAAACATGAAAAAATGCTCAAGATCATTAGCCATTAGAGAAATGCAAATAAAAACTGCAATGAGATACCATATCACACCCACTAGAATGGTTTTACTAAAAGAAGAGAAAATTACAAGTGTAGGAAAGGATGCAGAGAAATTGGGGCACCCATTCATTGTTGGTGGGAATGTAAAATGATACAACTTCTGTGGAAAACTGTTTAGTGGTTCCTCAGAAAGTTAAGCATAGAATTATGATACGGCCTGGCAATCCCACTTCCAGATATATACACTAAAGACCTGAAAGCAAGGACATGAACAGATACTTACAAACCAATGTTCATATCGGCATTATTCACAGTTGCTAAAAGATGAAAGCAACCCAAGTATCCATCAACTGATGAATGGATAAACAAAATGTGGTATATACACACAATGGAATATTATTTGGGTGGAAAAAGAATGAAGTTCTGATATATGTGACAACGTGGATGACCCTTCAAGACATCATGGTCAGTGAAATAAGCCAAACACAGAAGGACAAAAAGTATATGATCACATTGATATGAAGTAAGTTTTTAAAAAAAGCAAATTCATAGAGACAGAAAATAGAATGCAGTTTAGTAGGATCCAGGGTCGGGGTAGGGAATGAAGAAATAATGCTTAATTCGTATGGAGTTTCTATTTGGGTTGATGGAAAAGTTTGGTAATCAGTGGTGATGATGGTAGAACATTGTGAATGTAATTAATACCACTGATTTATGTATTTGAATGTGATTAAAAGGGAAAATTTTAGGTTGTGTGTGTGTGTTACTACTATAAACATTTTTTTAAAAACATTTCACTATTCATCACAGTGAACCCTAATGTAAACTATAGTCTATAGTTAATATATAATTATAAAAATGGTTTTATCAGTTGTAACAAAGGTAGCACACAAATGCAACATGTTAATAATAGGGAATACTGTATTGTGGGGAAGGTATATGGAAATTGTATTTTCTGCATGATTTTTCTGTAAGCATACAACTTCTCTAATAAAAATATAAATCAAACCAAACAAGCAAACAAACAAAAACGAAGCTCTTCCAAGAATGGAATAAGATCCATGCAGAGAGGATGATGCAATGATTTCAGATACCAAGTGGCTGTTTGCTGGTGTGTTTTACATATACATCAGATAATTTAACACTACCCCTAGGGCTTCATCCTTACTGTATTATAAATTCATTGAGAGACAATGAGCTGTCCTGTTCATCATAGTGTCCCCTGCAGGGCATTGTGCAATGCCTTCATATAGGAGATACTCAAAGTAGGATTTGAATGAATAAATAGAAGCTTATTAAGAGCATGCTCTGTGTCAAATGGATCTAGATTTAAATCCTAGCTTAGCCACCTAGTAGTTCTATTATCTTCAAATTTCTTAGCCTTTCTCTTTCTGTAAGCTTGTCTGTATAAATATATAAAATACATCAAAGTGACAGATGCTTCAAGAAAAATAAAACAGACACCTATATGCCAATTAGTTTTGTCAAATCTTAATCTGAAGAATAATCACTTAAATAATTTTTTTGTGTTTTTAAAAGAAAACATTGTAGATAGAGTTGAAATGTACTGTGTAATGCTACCGAATCTTACTTCCTCCCATCCCACCAAGAAATTATTATCCTGGTGTTTGTATTTATAATTCCTAGACATGTGTTTGTAATTTTTTGCACACATCTATATCCATAAGCAACCAAGGGTATTATTGTGCTTGTTTTTAAACATTATATAAATGGGAACATACTCAGAGCCACTACATCACACCACGTCATACTGTGCCTTGTACTTTACTTTCTTATATCAAAGAATGTAAGCTCCATAAAGGCAGGGATTTATGTCTCCTTTTTTCATTGTTATATCTTCAGGACCATGAAGGGTGTCTGGATATTGGTGGTGCTCAATTTCTTGAACGAATGAATACAACTAAGTTTCAGGCTTGAAATGTAGGAAAATATGAATCTCCGCACAAATCCCTGTAAAAAGACATGAGGACATTGTGCTCTTTTTCTGTGATTGTGCATTCATGTTTTTTTTTTAAATTTTATTTTCTTTATTCATTTTTTTAAAAAAATATTACATTAAAAAAATATGAGTTCCCCATTCACCCCCACCTCCTCCACCCCACCACTCCCCCCACAGTAACACTCTCCCCCATCATCATGACACATCCACTGCATCTGGTGAGTACATCTCTGGGCATCGCTGCACCCCATGGCCTATGGTCCACACCATAGCCCACACTCTCCCACGTTCCATCCAGTGGGCCATGGGAGGACATAGAATGTCCAGCAATTGTCCCTACAGCACCACCCAGGACAACTCCAAGTCCCGAAAATGCCTCCACATCTCATCTCTTCCTCCATTCCCTGCCCCCAGCAGCCACCATGGCCACTTTTTCCACACCAATGCCACATTTTCTCAATTATTAACCACAATAGTTCATGAATAGGATATCATTAAGTCCACTCTAATCCTTACTGTATTCCTCCTTCCTGTGGACCTTGGCTTGGTTGTGTCCATTCCACATCTATGTCAAGAGGGGGCTTAGATTCCACGTGGATACTGGATGCAATTCTCCTGCTTTCAGTTGTAAGCACTCTAGGCTCCATGGTGTGGTGGTTGACTTCTTCAACTCCATGTTAGCTGAGTGGGGTAAGTCCAATAAATCAGAGTGTAGGAGCTGAAGTCTGTTGAGGCTCAGGGCCTGGCTATCATATTGTCAGTCCAGAGATTCAAATCCCCTAGATATATCTTAAACCCCAGCACCAACTACAATTCCAGTAAAGTAGCATGAAAGGCTTGTGAAAAGAGATCATATCTGAGTCCAGCGCCATCACGCAGAAACACAGCTCCAAAGAAGGGCCAACTGACATGGCAGTGAACTTCATCTGCTATGACCATAGAACCTGTGGGTCTCTTTAGCCCTCAAAAGAACCAATACCTGGGGTTGTATCTACTTTATCTGTTTCTGGGACTCTGCTCAGGTGTGCATAAGGGCAATCCTTCTGACCCTCCAGACTCTTTTTTAGAGACTCATAGCCATATAAACTCATTTGTCCTTTCCATTTCCCCTTTACTTTAGGTCAAACAGCATTTTTAACTCCTGTTATTATATGTAGACAGGGATATTCTGCTGGTCTGCGTTGAACCTTTAATTCAAGGTCATTTTCTAGTTACGTCATCAGCTGGTATTTGGTAGTGATCCCTCGGTGCCAGGGAGGCTCATCCCCGGGTGTCATGTCCCATGCTGGGGTGAAGGCAGTGCATTTACATGCTGAGTTTAGCTTTGAGACTGGCCACATTTGAGTACACGGAGGCTGTCAGGAGGGAACCCTTAGGCACAGTGCTGCTCTAGACCTTGTTCTTATTTCAGGCGTATAGGCTCACGAGCATAGTCATTAGTATCAGGGGGGTCACTGTTGGACCCTCATTCCTTCCTGGTCCTTACCGTTGCACCTAGGGGACTGCTGCTGCTCCCCTAGAGACCACGACAGAGCCCCCCCCCCCGGCCAGGAACTCAGTACCCCCCCAGCTGTTGTTTTTAATTGTTTCCACTATGAGTATATCCAAACATTTCTGTGCACCCCAGACACATGCCCTGTATAACTCCTGTCAACCATATGTTCCCTGTCAATAGCATCCCATACCGGTATTCCTCTGATGCCATTGTTGAACCACTCTGTGATCCAAAACTTCCTGAACAGTGAAGCCCAATATAATGTCAGGTTCCCTTAATAGTAAAATGGAATATAGCAATGAGTTTAAAGGTTAGATATAGAATATATATTGATTTGGAAAAATTCTGCATCCTATCTTTTTCTTTTCTTTTTTCCCTAATTATTGAGCTTCTCTTCACAAGAGCCTTAGATCACAGTAATTCATATATACAATATACAGTAGTCCCACATATCCATTATAAAACCTTTCCCCTTCCACAGAGATAATCTTTTAACTTATTCATATCATATTTACTGAAACTGATGTACAGATATTGAGACAATAGCTTTCAAACAAGGTAACATTTGTGTTTACATTGTGGTTTATACTCTAGGCTATACAGTTTTCTAAATTTTATTGAATTGTTCTGTATAATGCAAAAAGTTTAGTTACATTCATTAAACTACTAAAATTGAAGTAAAAACGGTTCCTTTTATTTGAACCCTAATAATTGCTGTGCATAAGTGCGTTTCCTCCTATTGCCTCCTGGATTTAATCTCCTTCATCCCTTGCCTTGTAGGAACACTACGGCTCTCTAAAAGGCCTTACCCTCAGCTGGATTGGGGATGGGAACAACATCCTACACTCCATCATGATGAGTGCAGCAAAATTCGGCATGCACCTTCAGGCAGCTACTCCAAAGGTAAGGAAACATTCTGCCATGAAATTATTCCCCTATTTTTTTTTTTGAGGTGAAATTCACATACACAAAACTTTTTTTTTAAGCATAATGACTTTAAAAACTGAGGTATGATATAGAGTAAGATGACATATACATAAGATAAAATACACAAAGATTAAGTGTATATCTCAGTGAATTTTTACATATGTTTATATTCAGATAAGTATGGCCAGACAAAGTTATAGAATATTTTCATTACCCCAGGAAAAAAAAACTGTTTTGAAGTGAACAATCCATTGGCATTTATTACATTCACAATGTTGTGCAATCACCATCTCTATCTAGTTCCAAACTTTTTCATCAACCCAAAAGGAAACCCTCTACCCATTAAGCAGTCACTCTCCTTTTCTCTTCCCCTCATCCCTGGCAGACACCAATCAGTGTTCTGTCTGTATGTAGGTTTTACCTATTCTTGATATTTCATATAGACGGAATCATATGCTTTGTGACCTTTTGCGTCTGGCTTCTTTCACCTGCCATAACATTTTTGAGGTTTGCCCATGTTGTAGCATGTATCAGTACTTCATTCCTTTTTTATGGCTGAAGAATATTCCAGTGTGTGAACATACCACAATTTGTTTATCCATTCATCTGTTGACAGCCATTTGGCCCATTTCGACCTTTTGGCTATTGTGAATATTGCTGCTATGTATATGTGTGTACATGTATTTGTTTGAGTACCTGTTTTCACTTCTATTGGGTATGTACTTTGGAATTCAATTTCTCGGTCATTTGGTAATTCTATGTTTAACCTTTTGAGGAACCACCAAACTGTTTTTTACAGTAGCTGCACTGTTTTACATCCCCACTAGCAATGTATGACGGTTCTAATTTCTACACATCCAGCTAATCCCCTCCATCTTAAATCATTCCCAGATGCCATTTCCCAGTGAAAACAAACCTCTTTTCCATTCAGAGAGAGCACAGTTAGGGCCAAAAATTAAGTTATGTTACCAGGCTTGCTATTAAATAGCTAGCTGGGCTCTTGGGTGCCCAATTTCCCATCTCTGCAATAAGAGAGAGAATCTTGCCTGAGGCCTTTCACTCTGTGAGTCTGTGTTTAAAATCTGTTTGAATGATCCCTTTGAATGCTGTGAAATGGGCCATTGTGTGACTGGCATTACCACCACAAAGACTGAAGAAAACATTGACATCCAGGCAGCATGGAATTCCCATTGCATGAGAAGTATACTGTCATTTTTCTAATATTTCAATTTGGTAGAAAAATAACACACAAGTAAGACAATCACAGTGATGGCTTCTATAACAGCTTGGTGTTTCAAAACTCAAGTCCAGGGAAGCAGATTTGGCTCAACTGATAGGGCATCTGCCTACCATATGGGAGGTCCAGGGTTTAAACCCAGGGCCTCCTGACCTGTGTGGTGAGCTGGCCCACGCACAGTGCTGATGTGCGCATGGAGTGCTGTTCCACGCAGGGGTGTCCTCTGTGTAGGGGAGCCCCATTTGCAAGAAGTGCGCCCCTCAAGGAGAGCTGCCCTGCATGAAAAAAGTGCAATCTACCCAGGAATGGCACCACACACATGGAGAGCTGATGCAACAAGATGATGAAACAAAAAAGAGACACAGATTCCCGGTGCTGCTGAGAAGAATGCAAGTGGACAAAGAAGAATACACAGAGAAGGGACACAGAGAGAAGACAATGGGGGGGAGGGGAAGGGAGAAGGGGAGAGAAATAAATAAAAAATAAATCTTTAAAAAAAAAAAAACTCAACTCCAGGGGAGCAGATGTAGCTCAAATGGTTGCGCACCTGCTTCCTATGTGCAGGACCCCAGGTTCGATCCTAAAAACCTGGTACCCCCTAAAAATAAACAAAAAGTCAGCTCTCGTTGGTCAGTGGATGTAGCTCAGTGGTTGAGTGCCTACTTCCCATGTACGAGGTCCTGGGTTCAATCCCTAAAATAAAAATAAAATAAAAAATAAAAAGCTCAACTCCTAGATCCCTTGGGCTTTTAAAATCTGAGTCTCATATGACTGTGAAGATGACCCTCACATACTTCCTACCCTGCTGGGAAGGATAACTTCTTTCCTGGGCCCAAAGTAACCCTTTTGAAACAGAAGAAGTTGGTGATAATTGCCTTTCAGGAGGGGAACCAGGAGGTTTGAAGACAGATGTAGGAAGGAGACTATTTTTATTTTCATGGTTACCCCACCATACGGTTGGAATTTCTTATCATGTAAATGTTTCATCTCTATATGTTATAAACACATACATACATAAATAAATACATACATAAAATATATATACTAAAAATGTTTTAAAGTGCAGATCCCCTTAAGAGAAGCCCCGTGTTAAGATACGCCCAGCCCCATTCAAAATGAATAGGCTTTTTGGATGGCAAATATTAACCTTAGAAAAGATTCACACACAAACCAGTCCAGAAAGATCAGCACAAAACCTCTCAAATACCCCATCTCTACTGAATTCTTTCCCCCATTATGTTTCTCATTGGTCACTAATGTCTTATCAGGAGTCTTTTGAAGGGAAAACGTCGCTAAATAGAAACCATTTGATTTATGGTAAAAGATAAAATTCAGCTTCTCATGAAGTCAACACTATTTACAATTATTGTATTTCTGACCAAGCATGTGTTTGCCGTTATCTCAGTAGCCACTACTGTGGTACACTCGGATAAGCTAAGCCATCCAGTGCTGAACATACAAAAATTTAAAATTCCTTCCTGCATCTGCTTTTTGAGTTTGAGGTATTTGTTGACCACTGGAAAACATGAGTTACACCATGAGGATTAAGAGATGAATTTCTCCAATAGGAAACACCTGAATCCTGGAGGATCTCCTGCACTTTCCACACACACCCACCCTCAGTGTCTTGGGCCAGGTTCCCCACAGTCCTAGGTATTGAAAGCACACTGAAATCAGGTGAGGGAACAAGCAGTAACAAGGGATTCTCTGAGGGCATATGAATAGAGAACCAGCAGTGTCTGCTGCATCGAATCAAAATGTAACAAAATGCTGTTTCCCTAGCGTTCTTGCTGAACCAGTTTGGGTCAATGCACCCTGCCGTAGAAAAATGGCGGGCATAGGCAACAGCCAGATTGGAAGCTACACTATTATATTGAACTTTGGGGACTCAGAGAGATAACCCTTACAATAGATAATTCTCCCCTTTCATTCAGCATGAACCAAAAATAAAGGGTCAGATCTGATATATGTATTTAAGATGGCCCTTTTTCATTTTATGGAAAGTGAAACTTTCTTCAAGCTACAAATATACCTTGAAGAAAGGCTCAGCATGTATTCAAACTATTATTGCATTTGGTTTTTACTGGTAAAACATACATTAATGATAGCTGTCCCTAGGATAAGGTGTTTGGGGAAAGGTTTTTTTCTGTTGGGGAGATATACGGTTTAAACATTTTATTGCATGTTAGATACTTTATGAACAACAAAGGAAAAATTCCAGTATTACAGAGTAATTTCGGTATGGTTTTTATGCAGAAACTCATTTAAATGATAAAGTGTACTAAAACCCAGTTAAATCTCGGTGGCAATAAGTTTTAGAAAGTCTTCTCGAAAGTCCAATAGTACAGAAGTAGTTCCCTCAATTGATAAGTTTTCAGTTATTAGATCTATTTCCTTTAAAGATAAAACTATGAGATTTATTGTAGATTTAAGAAACACTGAAAAGCTTCCAACGCCTTGATAAATCTGTTTCCCCATTCTTCAACCAAGAATAACTTACACATTCAAGAAAAAATCGTTTTGTCCATGATTGTAAAGTTATTCTGTAAAGTATTGATGATTATGATTTGAACATTGTTCTAAATGAATATTTAGATTGAATTGGGTTTGTTAATCACATTCTTCATCTGGTTTTAATATTTATGTAAAGGCCAAAGAGTGATTGAGTATTGGAAGCTGAGCTGTGGGTAAAGAATTCATCTCCTTATTCTATGCTGTGGCCGATGCATGCAAGGTTGGATGATTTTCTAATTTCCAGACCTCTTTGTTGGCTCTAAGTACTTATTGATTCCTTCTCTTAGAATGATTATGCTCTCCAAAGGAAAGGCTAAATTTTCAGGGCAGGATGCCCCTGAGCTATTATCTCTTCATTTCTGTTTACCAGTATGACTGTTCACAGCATGAGTTACTAAGTAGGAAGCCTTTACTAATTACCTTCACCAAATCCCATATAAACCAGACTCCCGGATTTTTGACTGTTGGTGGGTGGTATATCTGCTCATATATATGCAATCATTGTTATTAATATCTGAGTTGTTACATTCCTCAAGAATTTTGTAATGAGGAAAAGAACTATGCTAGACAAAGACAACTATGTGCAAATGATCACCCTTGCAAACCAATAAACCTGGACGTACTTGTCATGGGTTGATCTTCCCAAGGAAGCAGGCTCTGAGGCAGAGTTTAGTGTGCTGGATGTTTATCAGGGAGTGCCCTTCAGATCAACACCTCTGGAAGGGAGAGAAAGGAAGCAGGAGTGGGCAGAGCAGGGGTTCTTAACAAGGGGTATGTGAGCTTGAATTGAAATTCAAAAAAAAAATTCTTGTGGGGATGTGGTGGTGCAGGTGTGATGTATTTATTAAATAATACACAGTATAGTGTGGACTTAGTAAGGGGTCTGTGGTTTTCACCTGACTGGCAAAGAGGTCTGTAGAATAAGAAAGGATAAAAAGCCCTGGGGTGGAATCCAAGCTACCATGCAGGCCCAATGAAGGTCTCAGTTGAATCTGTGGAGAGTTCTAGATCTGGGATGGCCATGCAGAGCTGCTCTGAGTTGGGAGGAGGGAGTCCGGTTTTCCTTGGATGTGGGTTGCCCTGGAAGGGTGTTGACCTTGGGTGAGGAGACTCTGCAACTGGGGCAGTGCCCAAAGAGGGTGGAGAGCTGAGGGCCATCTTCTGGCAGCTCTCCTGGCAGCTGGGAAGTAAGTCCTTTATTCATGAAGGGCGATCTGAAGAGCACATCATAACATCTACCACAATGTTCCACCGAGAATTTTTAAAACTCAACTCATTAAAAAAAAGTGCTAAGAATTCAGGAAAATAAGAAGGATGAAGGAAGGTGAGGATAATTATGGTGTCTGAACGGACAGAACTTTCATCTGGAGGATCTGGAGGTGAGGCTGGGCTAGAGCTCAGACAAAGGAGAAGATGACAAGTTCCAAGGAAGATGCCAGGGGGGTCAAGGGGGGAGGTGTTCAAGGGTGAAGGGCTGTGGTGGCAGAAGAGGGCAAGACGTGTACAGAGACAGCAAGAAGCAGGTTTGGTGCAGCTAGTTGCTGAGGATTAAAAGAGACAGAAGCCAGGTATGTCGGCGGGGAGCCTTGATGCTTTTTAATTGGATTTGACTTAAGAAACTAGTAAATATCAGAGGCTTCAAAGAAAACAAGTCTTGTTGCTGGGTACAGAACAGATTGGAGGGTGAACACGGAGGCAGTGAGGCTACCCGAGGGAGTGTGGAACAGCTTCAAGGGCTCTGCCCCCATAATGTCCTCTCACCCAGGATTGGGACTAAGGTGAGGCAAGGAGGCGCCTAGAGTACAAGAACCGTTCTGGGAGGACTCTAAGAGTGAGTGCCTCCTTAAATGTTGTGCCCTAGGTGCCTCGCTTGCCTCACCCTAGTTCGTACACTGCCCTTCCCAAAGCATTCTAGAGAAGCATACGATCTTAGCAGAAACTGTGTACTTGCTGTATAAATGCCACTTCAAAGGAAGTGCCCTGCAATCAGAATATTTGCTGCAGGATGCAAGAAAACAGGCTGTGTGCATGTGGGCAGTGAGTATTTGCTGGGTGGGCAAGGAAGGTTTCTCTGAGGAGGAGACGTTTGAGCTGGGACCTGAGCACATTATCCATGTGGAGTGGGCAAAGAAAAGCATTTCAGACAAAAAAAAAAAAAACCAGCATGTGGAAACGCTCTAACTCAAAAATGCATTAGGTTGTAGAACTATGTATATAGTCCTAAGCTATTAGAGGAACATAAAGACCTGCTGCTGAGAGCTAGAAAACCCCACACCCGATGATTGTCTTTATGACTAAAGAGGTCAAAGACGATTAAAGAAAGATGGGACAATTGGTTACCTTTCTAAGTTCCCAAAGGTACTATTAAGTTTGGAAAGTCTAGATGTAAAAATCACATTCTACTGAACATGATTTGGTTGCATCTTAAAGCTAAAAAAAAAGGAAAGAGGGAGGGGGGTTTTGTTGAAAAGAAAATATATGTATAAGAAAACATGTATGATAAAATTACCTAAATAACAATCAAATTCTTCCCCTTGCAGGGTTATGAGCCGGATCCTAGTATAACCATGTTAGCAGAGCAGTATGCCAAGGAGGTATGTGCCTTATATGTAAAGCTGTAATTGCCTTTCTCTGTCCCATGAGTTGTCTAACCAGCACGTTTATGTATGCTAGAATGGTACCAAGCTGTCGCTGACAAATGATCCATTGGAAGCAGCGCGTGGAGGCAATGTATTAATTACAGACACTTGGATAAGCATGGGACAAGAAGAGGAGAAGAAAAAGCGGCTCCAGGCTTTCCAAGGTTACCAGGTTACAATGAAGGTACAAATTGATGCCTCTCTGAAGGTTCATTAATTCCATCCATAAAGGCCAGAACCATCTAATCACTCATTCACTTTGGGGAAAGCAGGCTGTCCTTTCATTTTCTATAAAGGACTCACTGTCTGTATCCCCCAGGGATTTCCCTCCTCCTGAAGATTAGCTATGTCCTTTGGAAAACACTTTTGTGTTGGATGAAGGAATCTGAAACCTAGGCAAAAAAAGAAGCAGGCTTCCCCCTCTCACAGTGATCAAGGCACTGGAATGCTTTACTCTTTGTGTTTAGAAGCATTAGGTTACTCCTGTTTCTTCCATTTCCCTGTAAGAAAAGCCCCATAACTATTCTCCTCAGGCTAGTCTTTGCTTCTATTTTCTTAGGACCCCAATATCCGGTTTAATTTTGCTAACTCCCTCCAGGGCATTCCCAGGGGGGAATTAATCCAATCTGAGACTTTCTATTAAGATCTAGACCAGTGGTTCTCAACCTTGACCATGCCTTAGAATCACTGGGAGGATTGGTTAAAGCTCAGATATCTGGACCCCAACACCAGAGTTAGGGACTCAGCAGGTCTAGGGCAGAGCCTAAGCATTTGCATTTCTAAGAAGTTTCCAGGTGATGCCAGGGACCATCCTGTGAGAACCACTGTTCTGGAGGAATACCCTAAAAGTCAGGTGCACCCTGGGATTTCCTGAGCAGAGTAACTAGTTTGTTTTGGAGGCAAGAAGGATTAAGCAATTTCAACAAATATTTTATTGATAAAGTAATATAAGAATGCAAGCTCTTTATTTTTAAGATGTCGAGTAGAATGGATGCATGAAAATATCTCTTTCCCCTATCCTCTTAACAGTGACTATTCCCAGAGGTAGTCACTGTTTACCAGTTTGATGTATCTCTTTGCAGGCCTTTTTTGTGCATTTACATATAAGCCTATACACATAAGCAACTACTGGTTTTTCATTTTATATATATATATATATATACACACACACACACACACACATTATTTTGACTTAATTTTTCTGCAACACATCTTAAAGAGATTTTTCTTGTCTATTCATTTAGATACAGTTGACTATAATTTACTTTAAATGTTCCCTGTTGACAAATTAGGCTATTTACAATTATCTCAATTACAAAGAATGCTGCAATGAACATCCTTATACAGATTTCTTTGCACAAGTATTAATGGAGAATCGATACCTAGAACAAGAATTTCTGGGTGAGGTGATATATAATATTAAAAAAGATTTATTTATTCCCACCCCCCCCTCCAAACCCACCCATTGTCTGCTCTCTGGGTCCATTTGCTGTGTGTTCTTCTGTGTCTGCTTGTCTTCTCTTTAGGCGACACTGAGAACCAATCCTGGGACCTTCTGGAGTGAGAGAGAGGTGGCATTCTTGCACCACCTGCACTCCCTTGTTTGCTGAGTCTCTTATTGTCTCTCCTCTGTGTCTCCTTTTGTTGCGTCTCCTTGCTGCGCCAACTCTCCATGTGGGTCAGCATTCCACATGGGCCAGCACACCTGCATGGGCTAGCACTCTGCTCAGGCCAGCACTCCACGCGGGCTAACTTGCCCTCACCAGGAGGCCCTGGATATCGAACCCTGGGCCTACTATATGGTAGATGGAAGCCCAATCGCTTGAGTCACATCTGCTTCCTGATATATACCTGACATATATATTTTTAAATATGGGAGATGGGAAATTGCCCATCCAGAAAGGATTAACAATTTATTCTCCCACAGCTGTGAGAGTTCTTTCCCCACACTCCATTCTCAGTTGTTACTTACATATTTAAGTTTTGTAAATCTGAAGGAAAATGGTATCTCATGCCCTTTAAAATTTGTATTTCCTTGATTATTAGTGAAGTTAAGCATCTTTTCATGTCTATTGGCCATTTGCATTTCTTTTTCTGTAAATTGCTATCATATCCTTTGCCCATTTTCTATTGTTTCTTTTTGTCTTTTTTTTTCTATTTGGTTATAGGAACTCTTCACATATCATGGATAATCCCTTGTCATGTGACAAATATTTTCATGGAGATATTTTAAATTGCCTGTGGTTTATCTCAGGCTTACCTTGACCAGTTCTAGATGTTTTCCCAGTGCCAGAGCTGAAGACTTGAGAGACAGTCATTTCACTGAATTATGACTGGCATAAATTTTACTCCTTTCTAAGCATGTCACATTGCCAGTATTTTAGAAACTCAGGAGGTTCTAAACCTAGAGCTAAGGTGAGAGGTAAAATAAACTTTTAGTTTAAAGGAAGTAATTTTTTTCATATAATAAACTTTATTTTTAAAGTTTTAGATTACAAAAAATTTACATTGAAATATAGGGAATTCCCATATACCTCATCCCCTCCCCTTCTAACATTTTCCCTTATTAATAACTGTGGCAGTTTGATATTGTTTATTAATTCCAAAAATAGTTATTGGATTATGTTTGTAGACTGGGCTGTCCCTCTGGGCATATTAGATTATATTGGATTTAGAGGTTTCACTTTTTTTTTTTCAAGTTTTACATCCTTTATTTTGTGAATAAAAATAAACTATTCATTTCAACTTAGGCAAGAACCATTTTTTTATGAAGAGACATAGTAATTTCATTAATTAAGACTTACATTTTTTTATCATTGTAGCGATCCCATTAACATTTAAACTTAAGTATTAATATAAGCACTTATTTAATTTTTGGCCATTTGAATAGAACTCTTAGAAATTTTTATTTATTAATTTATATCACCATCCAGAGGTATCAAAATATAAACTGACATTGAACAAACAAACACAAAACAATTACTAGAGGTTTCACTTTTACTTGATTAAATAATGATTAAGGCTTTGATTGGGCCACATAAGTATAATGTTGCATCCCTGCCCCCTTGGTGGGCAGGGACTCACAGAGAAAACGACAAGGCACAGGAGTTAATTGGAGTTTTGAGCTGGAGCCCAGAAAGTAAGCACACAGAAGAGCAGAGCAGCTGAGCCCAGAAAGAACTGAGCTCCAGGGGGAGAGACAGAGCCAGTAGCCTGAGAGTCTACACCTAGCCTTGTGGAGAGAACAGGGCAGCTGACCCCAGAAAGAAACAAGCCCTGGGAAGGGGGGAAGTAACTTATGCTTTATGGCCTGGTAACTGTAAGCTTCTACCCCAAATAAATACCCTTTATATAAGCCAACAGATTTCTGGTATTTTGCATCAGCACCCCTTTAGCTGAGTAATACAATAACATCTTACATTAGTGTGGTACATTTGTTATAATTGATGAGCAAAAATTTGAAGCATTGCTACTGACCAAGATCTATAGTTTAAATTATGGTTTATACTTTGCACCATACAATTTTATAGGTTTTGACAAAATGTATAATGGCCTGTATCTGTCATTGCACTATCATGCAGAACAATTCCAATGCCCTAAGAATGCTCCATGTTACACCTATTCTTCCATCCCCTCTCCTTAGAATCTCTATCTTTATATCAATGTTACAAGTTCTTCCGTTACTAGAATAATGGTACGTCTACTTTCGTCCATAGTTGCATTCCCCGCTTATGTTTAATCATTTCTCAATCTTAAGGATTTGGGGATGGTAATGCCCACTCTGCTTCAGACTGAGAGGGGCTTAGATCTTATGGGGCAAATGGAAGGACCTGTTTTGCTTGGAGTTGCAGATACTCTTTGCTTTAGGATTAGAGGTTGCCCATCATCATCCTTTTCTTAGTTGTCCTGAGTCAGTTCGATGAACTGGAGAGTAGGTGTTGGCTGCAACTCTGCTGAGATTCAGGGCTCAACCGGCATATAAACAGACTGAAGATTTAAGTCTCTGGGACATATATTTAATGGGTACAGTGCTAATTATAGGTTCAAATAAAAGGGGTAGAACAATCCTGTGTAGGAAAATTATAAATGAGTCTAACTCTCTTACATTGGGGAAATAGGTTATCATATAGTCCAAGGTAAGAATCAAAGAAAGTAATTTTGAGGTAATAAAGTATGAAAGAATGTAATTTTGAATCTGTAAAAGAGCAATGGTAACAAGTGGAAAAATATAACTTTCAAGAATTAACTGTTGGAGAAAATTAAAACTGCTAGTACATTTGCATTAAAATGAAACATCCAGTGCATAGTGTGCATAATCCTGTTTCATGCATTCCTGCCTCAGTGCTATTTTTCAAAAATGGTTTTAACTAATGACTAAGTATGCTTCAAGTGCTGAAAACTATAGCTTGAAGATAAGCTCAAAATATTACATAATCATATAAAAGCCACTTTTTTATATTAGGGTAAAATTTATGACTTTTGCTATCAGTCACATATTAATTACACTAGTAGAGTTTATTACCAAAATACCCACTATCCCACCAGGCAGAATACCATAAATATGAGTTAGTGATTTAACTTGGAGTGATTCTCTTTCAACTCAAAAACTGACTATAAAGTCCCATAAATTGAAAGTACCATATACATTTTTCCTGGCTGCCTTGTGCTAAAACCCTCACCCTGCCCCTTTCTCTCTTTCTTTGTATTCTGACCCCACGCAAATTTTTTTGTTTGTTTGTTTGTTTCTTGAGGTACAGGGAGGGGGTCTGGGATTGAACCCGGGACCTCATATGTGGGAAGAAAGCTCTCAACCACTGAACCATATGGGCTTCCCTGAGTTGGTTTTTCATTTGTTCTGCCTGTTGTTTGTTTTTGTTTTTTTCAGGAAGCACTAGGGGCCGAACCTGGGACCTCCCATGCGGGAGGTGAGAGCTCAACCTCTGCTGCCCCAAATGTGTTTTTAAATAATGAAAAAGACAAATATGATTGCCACATATAATAGTCAAAGTTTGGTCTTATCCCTCTCTCTTCTTTAGACGGCTAAAGTTGCTGCCTCTGACTGGACATTTTTGCACTGCTTGCCCAGAAAGCCAGAAGAAGTAGACGACGAAGTGTTTTATTCTCCACGATCACTAGTGTTCCCAGAGGCTGAAAATAGGAAGTGGACAATCATGGTAAGCTTCAAATGGGGAATGGAGGAGAAGTAGGTGTTTTCTGAATGGGCCCAGCTTGGTTGTTCAGGACTTTTTATAAATTAAAAGCAGTCAAGTTTATCCATCTGTATAGCTTGTGCCTATGGGATCTATTTTTCCCAGAGAGTTCATGGTAGTTCATTATTGCTTATTAGCATTTACACTAGGTGTATCTTTAAATGAGTAAAATTGACCTCCTTCCAAATGAATCTATTTTAATCAAAATTCTTACTGCTCTTAATGATCCTAAGCTCCAGCCACCACTGTCTGTCAATCATTTTAAGTTGTACAATTCTTATTTTAGAATCTCTCTATTCACTTTTATAGAAGCCCCTATTTTAGAGCCTGGCACAAAATGGGCACTCAGAATCATATTGCCTTCCTTATCTTTTTTCTCCTTTCATCTCTCCTTCATGAATAACTCTGTTTTAGTTTTAGTTTTCTACTTGTCTGTAGCGATACAGGCACATTGGTTTTTGGACATAGGTCGTTTCCCAAAGTCACAGCAAAACTGCTCTTTAAAAGTATTGGTACCTTTAAGATAAAGCTACTAGTTTCATCTACATCACTGTCCCTGTATAGGAAATATTAACCTTAAGTATCTGCTTTACAATATCCAAAATGTTTCCTTCTTCTCTGGAAAACTGAGTATTCACATACCAAAATCTACGTTCACCATTTTTTAGCTTTTAATGGTTTAACTGGTCTCAATTACTGTACCATCCAGGTTCTTACTTGTAAACAATAGAGTCCACCCTAGGTAGATTAAAGGAATGAGGTTTATTAAAAGACATAAGTAACTCCCAGAATCTCTTGGGAAAGAGGGTGCAGGAAATGATTCATGGACACCACACAGCCAGGGACAACACAATTAGGAAAATTGCCCTACAATATTATGGTTCTTTTGTAGCCAAAACACCACTGATGTAGCCACCCACAGCCTGGCACCTTGGAACTAGATGCCAGATACTTCATTAGAGCTGTCCCAGCTGAGCCAGAAGCTCCAATCTCCCAGAGCATGTCTTCTACTTCAGGCTGCTCATTTATGTATGCAAATCTTGAGTGGATGAATCTGAGTGTCATGCTTGCACCCTAGCTGCAGGGGAGTCTGGAAAATGTAGTTTTTTAGCTTTCTTTCTACCTCTGGAGCAGAGAAAAGCTGGAAAGGAGTGTCTACTAACTATTTAACTAATCTGTAAATGAGGATAGGGTTATGGTGAGCATTGAAATAATACATGTAAAGCATTTAAAGTGGTGCCTAATACATTGTGAATATTTTTATTATACTCTTCATTGCTTATCTATACAATGGCCAGCAAGGGGTCAAGGTCCAATGTACCTGTTTGAAAGCCAATCAAGACTCTCTTGGCAATGGAAGCTTGTATATTATGTCTAAGTTTGTCTTATCTAATAACAGGGATGACTTTTCCATGATTATGTCTTTCCAGCTTGCCACCCTAAGACACTAACTTTGGTCAAAATGGCCATTCCCAAGTCACTAGACCAGGGCTTCTGAAACTTTAATGTGCATTTTAGTCTCCTGGACATACAGTTCATAGAAGCATAGCATTTTCAAGTGGGATGAGATCTTAGAGACTATCTAGACCAAATTCCTATTTTATAGGCAAAGAAATTATTCATAGACATCTTACTGAAATGGCCTTTAGGCTTGGCACTGCTGTGATAGATTTTTCTGGGATGTGCTAAAAGCACAATATTCATTTTCCTCTAGAACTTCCCTGTCCAATAGGGTAGGAACTAACTGAATGTGGCTATTTAAATCTAAATCTAAGCTAATTAAAATAAAATAAAATTGAATATTCAGTTTCTCAGCCACAGTAACAACATTCCAAGTACTCAGAAGCTACATGTGTCTGGTGGCCGCCATATTGGACAGCTCAGATATAAAAACTGCCAACATTGCAGAAAGTTCTATTGAACAGCATTCTTCTAGAGAATAATTTCTGTGTACACAATTTCATTTGAAATCAGGGGGAAGATAAAAAGACACTGTTGAGATCAGCTCAACGATTGGTTGTCTCAAAGGGAAGGCAGCACAGAACTTAACAGAAATGAAGGACAGAGAGAGGAGAGACACAAGAGAGGAGATAAAGATGGGACCAGGGGACTCACAGTTTCTGGAACTGAGAGCCTCGACCCTAGTTTCCACATATATTTATTGGAACTACCTAGTAGCTGTTTGCTATTAGAATTGCAACACCATCTAAATAATAGGTAACAACTACAACATCTACAATAGAACAAGTGAAACTCTTTTTCCCACAAGACACAGTCTGCCCCCAGTTCTGAGATGTTTGTAAAAACGGACATAAAGTATATAACTAAAAGAGAGTAAAGGGCTTGTTCTTAAACCATACAACATTTTAAAGCAAAGGTGCCTTCTTTTAGCACTCAGAGTAGCTTTCTAAGGCCTCCATGCTCCATGCTGAGTGGTTTCAAGCAGCGCTGTTCAGATCATTCTAGTAATCACTTAATTCTCTACTTTGTGCACAGGCCTTCGGATCCTTTTGTTGAAAACACAAAACAAACCACCTTTTCCTCCCTATAAAGCTTGTTTTAGGGTTTTTCCGTAATTAGCAAGGCTGTAGTACTCACAAAATGTCAGCCGGATTTTTTCCCCTGCCTGCAAATTTTACTGTGGAACTAAAGTATCCTAAAGGGAAACTGCAAAAAGCTGACACTTTGAAGCACTGCAATATGGATGATCCTCAAATACATATCATTGCCAATGCAATTCATGTATTTTATAGTCTATTACTTTTCTCCAAGTTAGAGTTGCCAGATAAAATACAGGATGACCAGTTAAATTTGAATTTCAGATAAGCAGTGACTAATTTTTTTTAAGTATAAATATGTCCTATACAATGTTTGGGACATACAGTAAAAAACAAATTGTTACTTACCTAAAATTCAAATTTAACTGGATGTCCTGTATTTGTTTCTTTGTTTAAATACATCTGGCAATCCCACTCCAAGTTGACTTTCTAAGTTTTTGATGAGAAAATAAGTTTGACATGTGCAATAACCATTAAAACAAAACCAAACAAAACTTGATTCCAGGAACCCATAAAAAGTCTTAACAGATTTTGCCTGGTTGATGTCCAAGAAGGTATTCCTGGAATGTTCTTTTCCCGGATTTTGGCCTTCCTCTTCCTTCTTTTTATTTAGATTTCACCTTCAGTGTCACTCCTTTAGCAAGATCTTCCCTCTTCTCTGGCCACCAAATCTTAAGTGGTTCCCCAGCCTCTCTTTATCCAATTATCCTATTTTATTTTCTAATGACCTTTATCACTACCTGGAATTTTCTTTTTTATGTTTGTTGCCAGCCCCTGCCCGACCCATTAAAATGGAAACTCTTTCATATGAGCAGTGAACTTGTCACTTTTGTTCTTCATTACCTTTAAAATGGTGTCTGACACAGACCCTAATATGTGCTCCATAAATATCTGTAGCCTGGCAGCAATACAAGGCATTGTTTTCAGAACATAGGCTTTGTAAATCAGACAGAGGTTAAAATCGTGGCTCTCCATGTGACCTTGGCAAGCACCTTAAGTTCTCTAAGCACAGCTTCTTCATATGAAAAATGGGGACAAAATAGAAACAACTTCATAGGGTGTGAGGATTAGAGGTAGTCAGGTTCTACAAACAGGCAAAGCTACATTTGGATTGCAGAGCCACCTCTTATGACCATTACTCAAGAAAGTTCGTTAGATCACAGTTTCTCATTTGCATTTTATATCTCTTACCACCTCATACAGTAAGTAAGGATATTAAATATTATGATGCATGTAAGGCATTCAGAATAGTGCCTGGCAAGTAGCAACTGTTTAATAAATACATTCACTGACCACCTTTGTAATATAAGGCAGGCACATCAGATATCAGCTAGGAATATGGGATGTGGTCCCAGTATTCATACAGTAGGGTTGAAAGGTTAAGTAAGTGTCTGAGAGGCAGTAAACCTACTTCTTAAGAGCTGAGTCAGAGAAACCTGGGCTCAAATCAAGTTCTGCCCTGTCAGTAGTTCTAAAGATGGATTTCCTCATGTAGAAATTATTCTTCTATTAAGAAGATACTAGGGAAGCAGATGTGGCTCAACTGATAGAGCATCCATCTACCATATGGAGGGTCCAGGGTTCGATCCCTAGAACCTCCTGACCAGTGTGGTAGTCCAGCCCATGCACAGTGCTGCTGTGTGCAAGGAGTGCTGTGCCATACAGGGGCGCCCCCGCCTAGGGGTGCCCCATGTGCAAGGAGTGTGCCCCACAAGGAGAGCTGCCCTGCATGAAAGAAGCACAGCCCGCCCAGGAGTGGTGCCACACACACAGAGAGCTGATGCAACAAGATAGCGCGACAAAAAAGAGACACAATTTCCCAGAGCCACGGGATAATGCAATCAGATGCAGAAGAACACACAGTGAATGGACACAGAGAGGGGAAGTGGACTTGGCCCAGTGGTTAGGGCATCCGTCTACCACATGGAAGGTCCGCGGTTCAAACCCCGGGCCTCCTTGACCCGTGTGCAGCTGGCCCAACGCAGAGCTGATATGTGCAAGGAGTGCCCTGGCACGCAGGGGTGTCCCCACGTAGGGGAGCCCCATGTGCAAGGAGTGCGCCCCATAAGGAGAGCCGCCCAGTGCGAAAGAAAGTGCAGCCTGCCCAGGAATGGCGCTGCACACACGGAGAGCTGACACAACAAGATGACACGACAAAAAGAAACACAGATTCCCATGCCGCTGACAACAACAGAAGCAGACAAAGAAGAAGATGCAGCAAATAGACACAGAGAACAGACAACTGGGGGTGGGGGGAGGGTAGAGAAATAAAAAAATAAAAAATAAATAAATTATTTAAAAAATGGACACAGAGAGCAGACAACAGGGGGAGGGGGAATAAATAAAAATAAACCTTTTTCTAAAAAAGAACATACTATGTAGAACGATGTTACATTAAATGTGATCAGGTGTGGACATTTCTCTCTAGCTCACCAGAGCACCTAGCACAGGGTTTGGAAAATGTTTCTTGACCGGCTGAGTTCCACATGGTAAGGGAATTAGTATGCTGCCTGGTACAGAGTAAGCACTCACTCACTAAACATTTATTGTCCTTGTTTCTGGTATTATTACTATTTGCCACGATTGTGGAAGTTGACAGAGTAAGGAGAAGCTATACTCGTGGCTATGATGCTAGTGCTCTTTCAGGAAGACTTTGATTCAGATAGTAGGCATTATTTTTCATCCCAAATGATTTACTTGTAATACTCTACTTTTGATTTATCCTAAACTTCTCTAAGTTGCAAGTGACCATACCACAATGTAAACATGAGGAACTGGGGTGGGAAGGATTCTGTCTCTCTATAACGAGTCAACACCTAGGTATCACATATATCTGAAAAATCCCATCACGGCTATAACCATGGTATCTTCTTGTGCCAGTTCTCCCACCCACTATTCCTTGAATGAAGTCTGAGTAAGCGCAGTGTTTGTATATTTAGGTCAGCCTGATCCCTCTTGGCTTTCCTGTGTCCAAATAAAAATAAATATTAATTCAGAACTCTTCCCTTAACATTTCCTTGGGAAAACACATTTTATCTGTAAGCCTTGAAAACTGCAACCTAGTTCTCCTTCTCTAGGTCTCTAAGCAGACTGTTGCTAATATTTATCCATTTCTTTCTGTCCTTTTTTCTGATATGTCATCCAGGCTGTCATGGTGTCCTTGCTGACAGATTACTCACCTCAGCTCAAGAAGCCAAAGTTTTGATGCTGTGATGCTTGTCAAGAGAGAAACGGTGTTCTTCTATTACAGAATGAGACAGTTTCTGGGGAAAGGAGAAGAGAATCTAAGACATAAACAAATCCCCACTACATGGCATGGGTGAATTTTGTGATGTTGCTTCGCCATTGTAAACCCTTGCTGAAGTCCTTAAGCTATGTGGTGCACTGTAATACATGGCTTGACTTGGTTTAAACTCCCTCTCTAATTCACAATTTCTGAGTTACAGTTGGGTATCACTTTAGTAATCTTATACATGTGCTTCAATGAAACATAAAATGCTGTGTTCATAAAGCATAATGTCTAAGCCATTCAATATAAGCTATGATTATTACCTTAATGAATTATCACCCACGTTAATTTATAAGTAAATATTAACCAGGCAGTCAGCTGCTGGTAGATCTCTGGGCTGTGTTCATGTCCCCCAGGACCAATGAGGAGGCCAAGTGATCCATCTTGCAGATGTAGTGTGATTTTCAGGCCAATGAGGTAGGCAGAATTTCACTTGTGGAGGAAAATGATGAAATTCTTAGAAAACAGTGCCCAAACACAACTGTTTTCCAATCATTTGTGGAGGGGGGCTGTCTCTCAAGATTATACCTCTCTTTTCTGTAATGAATACATAATGTTACAAGCCTAAAGAAACCTTTGTAAGCAAGTGCTAAAACCATGGATATCTAGCTAGGAACATAAGATGCACTAGAGAGTGACATTTCCTTAGGTGTAAATTCCCTAGCAGGAACAATTAAAATTTTTTTCACGTATGTGTTTATCATGCATCTACTCACACTGCTCACTTGATAATTCCAAAGATATACTATTTGCCACAGTTTAGCCAGCTTTTTTCCTCCAGTTCTTCTTCTGGGTGATCAAAATTTGCATTATTGAACTATGATGATGAAATTCAAACTGAATTTCTCTTGTGGGTGACCAAAATTTGTATTATTGAGTCATTATGATACAATTTTAAGTGTTTCTGTTAAAATGTTAAGAGCATTAAGGGGAATTTTCAAATGATAATGCATTTTACAGAGGACCAAAAAAAAAGTAATTTCCTTTACCTTCCATCTCTATTATTATAAGAACATTTCCAGACTGGTTGACTGAAATTCTTTAGCAGAGCGCGATGATTTAAGTAAACAAGCAAGAGATGAATTACAACTGAGATTTGCAGTGAAGGTGCAACCAAACATGTTTGGGTGGAGTTGGGGAAACTCATGATGGTAGAGAAAAAAAATTAAATTTTCTAGTAAATGTAAAAGGTTACTTTCACTTCCTTGTTATTTATTGGAAGCACTTTAAAAATAAAGAGAGGTAAGTTTAGTGGGATATCTACTTTGAGCAGAGAGCAGAGGAATGATGTAACCAGAAGATGCTATGTGGATGGATTGTTGAATCTCTCCCATGAACTGCCCATGTAGAGAAGACATAATTCTGAGTGTCCTTCCACTTACCAAATCACCCATGGTGATGAGCCCTCAGCTCTTTCCTGACTATTCTTTGAACCAAATGGATGGAATAATCTTCTTCCCTCAATCAGAAATAACTTGCCCAAAATGTAGTTGCATTTACATGAAAAAGCCCCAAAGCTTTCTTTTTTTTTTTTTTTTGCACATCCAATCTAGCATTCTTATCAGCCCCAACCTGTAGGTATTTATTTGCCTTTAAACATTTCATCTTAAGAAGACATTATTTGTATTACTATAGTTGCTTTTTGATTGTCAAAAACTCAAGCAATGAGCTATTGGGTCCCTGGTATACATAATAGTTCCTATCCACTTGATTAATATAACTGGCCAAAGAGTTAATTTCTTTCAGGACTTCTATCCTGCAACACTGGGAGTAAAAACGGCACGTGATTACACTGCAGTGATCTCAGTGTTGATGAAGAATTATCAGTTGTTTTCTTTTCAATTATCAGTTAACAAACTTTAGAAAAATAACTCAATATCAGACATTTCTAATGGAGATTCTGCTAACGGCTTGACTATTATAAAATCCCAGGCAAGAAGATCTGCTCAGATCAGCATGGCATTGCCACATTTGATCTTTTGCACACGTGATCCTAGAGCCTCAGTTAAAATGGCAGGAGTCCCCTGGTCCCATGCCAAAGATTCAAGGCAAGTCTTCTCATGAGATAAAAATGAGTGCTGAATACATACAGAGAGAGTATCCAGAACGCATTCTTTTTGTACCTGTTTGTCATGGAAGCTCTCATCAATATCTAGATGGTGGAGATGATTGAGTTGCGTCCTGAGACAAAGCTCCACTCAGCAATTCTGTAGGACTAATGCCTTTGACAAATACAGAAGGTCTTGCTGAACAACAAAACACCAGTCAAGTCACAATGACAAGACTCCTACAACCACTGCCGTGTGAGTTGTTCCTTTTGCGAAGGTCCCAGGTGAAAGGGTTGAAACCTGGTCTGCACATCAATTACAAGTCTTGTGCCTCCTTACAAGTCCTACAACCAGGAAAAAGGAGTGGCTTTTTGTAATTTGTCCACCCAGAGAGGGCACTTTTCAGTATTTCATATGTCTGAATTGGTATTTTAATTCACACAAAATAGCCACTATCTGGTAGGGATAGGCTCTACTTTCAACAATTTACATCAGAAAATTTTTCAATATCACCTTGTACTTGAGGCCAACAAACACGTAGAGAAAATTCAGTGATGGTTTGCATTTCTTAACTCAGTTTCTATCACAACTTCCTTAAGACTCCAGAGTAGAAATGATAGTGCCTGTCAAACTTTGTGTGGAAAATACATGTCACAGAGCACTGCAACAGGAGTTTTAGAATCAACTTTGCATTTCTTTAGTATTTAAAAAATTCCTCCTTAATGATTGTCCAGAAAAATTAATTTTAATTATAGATGAGAGCATCTGAGTCAGATCAAATGGAAATGAGTTCTCTGACATGTGCTAGCACCTTTCACAGTCTTACTAGTATCTGACTTACATCAATAGCACTAGACTTCATTTCTAATCAGTGCTTTTGTGAAACTCATTCCCAGAGGAAATGTGAGCATAACAATTGCCTGATGGAGAAAAACTATTAGGCAAATGCATCTTTAAAAACAAGAATGAGGTTTAGAAATAATTTTGTCTATCCTTTCATTTTACAAAGAAAAAAACTGGGAAATAACAAAATGGTCCTAGGATAGAAATATATTCTATAAGGTATGTGCTTGATACCCTTCTGCAAAATATATGCGATCCTATAAATGTATGATTTGATTTACCATATAGGCTGAGTGGGGAATGGGAAATGGGTTGGTCCAGGGCTATGGTTCTGTGAGGTCAGGGAAACAGTGAAAAGTCACACCTGAGGCGGGGGTGGCCACCCATACCCAGATATGTGAACAAAGATCCAAAAAGCATCCACATAATAGATGCTGTTGGTGCCCTGCCCAGATTCTGTTTGCATGGGTTCACCCATTCTCACAGCTGCTGTCAGGGTTGACTGCTAGTGGTCCACAGCTGCCCCTTTCTCTGAAGCACTGGTTTCAGCCACCAAGAGCCACTTCAACCAAGAAGTTACTCTCATCCTCACCCAAGCCCCAGCAGCTCACAGCCAATGAGTGACTAATATAGGAGTCTGTATTAGTCAGTCAAAGGGGTGCTGATGCAAAGTACCGAAATCTATTAGCTTTTATAAAGGGTGTTTATTTGGGGTAGAAGCTTACAATCACAAGGCCCCGAAGAGTCCAACTCAAGGTTATATAAGAGCTTCTTTCTCATCCAAAGTCTGTTGCCACGTGTTGAGGCAAGATGGCAGGTTATGTCTGCAAGGGTTTGTTTAGTCTTCCTCTTTCCTCTTAAGGCTCTGTGATCCCAGCTTCTTCCAATCTCAGCTGTAGGCTGGCATAAGGCTCATCTCTATTCCTGGTGCTCATTTCTTTCTGGGCTCAGCTGTTCTGTTCTCTTCACGAGGCCAATTGTAGACCATCAGGCTCAACTCTCTTCCCAGGGCCACAGGATCCTGTCTAATAAGCACTTTCTCTACCTCTGTGTTCTTCTTCCCTATATATCTACTTCCATGTGAGAGTCTGTTTTATCAGCCCAAGGGGGCGGGGACTCAATGCTGAGACATAGTCTAATGACTTGGTTGAATAAAAGCCCTAATCTTAACATAATTTAATCAGATATCTCAGCTAAATCTAAAACAATCAAAGGATTATCATGCCCAGAAGAACCACACTAGTTTACAAACATAATCAATATTGTTTTTAGAATTCGTAAATAATATCAGACTGCCACAGAGTCCCAAAAGTTGGCTTCCTTGCCTCAAGGTAAGGCCAAGTCAGGATTGCAATTCATGCTCCAGAGTTCCCTTCGGTATCATGCTGAAGCCAGTGTCCATTTGAGACCACATCCTGGCTCTGCTCCAACCAGTTTCCCTTGCTTCGCTTCTCCTGAAAGTGCTTCTTCCTCAATAAATTGTTTACCCAAGAATCCCCATCTTTGGCTCTGCTTCTAGGGAACCTTACTGACAATCCATGAATAAGATTTTTCAGAGGTTCTGTAGCATATTGCTGATCCTTCAGGCATTGAGGAAAAAGTAGGGATTTAAGAGGGCATTAGATAAATGGTAACAAGCTTGTGCTTAACAAGCAAAAAATTTTCCAGTTACCAGGATCTGCCCTTCTCAGAAAGCAGCAGAGCATTATAAATAACAAATGTGATTTTCCTGTCACATGTTCAAATTCATAACAAATTTATTACCTGCATGGGATAGGAGCAAGACCAATTTACTTTTTCCCAGATATGTGGAGATCTGAGTTAACTGACACAATATTTCTATTTATTTCTGTGATATTTCATCACCCTGCTAGATTGTCAACCTCAGCAGCTGTGTCGTTGATCTGCCCTTGACATTGGCTTCAGGAGGCTGTGTTGGCATTCTTCAGTAGTTCTCAAACTTAAGCATGCATCAGAATCCCCTGGAGGGCTTGTTAACACAGATTTGCTGGACCCCAGCCCCCCAGAGGTTCTGATTCAGGAGATCTGGTGGGGGTGGAGAGGAGACCCGAGAATCTGGATTTTTAACAAGCTCCTAGGGATGATAAGGCTATTGGTCCAGGGATCATACTTTTGAGAATCACTTGCCATAATGAGTTTTGAAGACTTATTTATGGTGTTTTTATCCCCACATCCATAAAGCAGCATCGTAAGGCATTTGACACAACCCAAGTCGTATGGCTAGTAACCTGTCTTTGGAGTAACCGAGATCTGGGTTTCATTCCCATCTCATAGAGTAGTTGGGAGGATTAAATGAAGTCAGATATATGAGTATCAGGTTTAGAACAAATACTAAATAAACGTAAGTTCCCCTTTTATTTGTTTGTTTCTAATGCTTTATATTTTTTCTTTAGCTCGTTATAACACAGTTATGTCTCATCATCTGAAAGATAATGAGTAAATATTTGGTGCAAAACAAAAATGCAAGGAATGAGCTTGTCTTCTGAAATTGACAGAACCCAGCAGCTGAACCATCTCCCTCTAGGAACTGGCTTATGAACATGTTGCTCAGGGGAGTGACCTGAATCTTTGCCAAACTGAACAGAGGTAGCCATCGAATCTAAAAATCCAATCAAAGTGACTAAACTGTTTGCTTAGGAAGGCGTGAGGGGCATGTACATTTATGTGAAGTAAATTAGGGGCAGGAGGCAATTGCCAGATTTGGGATCTAACTGATAAAGGGGAAAGGGATTAGGAAGAAATCTTCAAACTGTTCTTAAGGTAACAGTTCTCACACTTTTTAGTCTCAGGACCTCTCTACATGCTTAAAAGTTATGATGATCCCAAAGAGCTTTTGTTTATGTGAGATATATCTATTGATAGATAACACATTAGAACCTAAAACTGAGAAAAAATTTAAAATATGTATTTATTAATTCATTTAAAAATAATAATGAAAGATCCCATTGCAGGGCAAAAGATTTAAATAGACATTTCTCCAAAGGGAAATACAAATGGCCAAAAAGCACATGAAAAAATGTTCCATATCACTAGCTATTAGGGAAATGCAAATCAAAACAACAATGAGATATCATCTCACACTGCATGGAATGGTCATTATTTAAAAAAAAAACAGAAAACAATAAGTGTTGGAGAGGATGTGGAGAAATAGGAGTGCACCTCCACTGTGGGTGGAATTGTAAAATGGTGCAGCCTCTGTGGAAGACAATTTGGCAGTTCCTTGGGAAGCTAAATATAGAATTGCCATATAATCTAGCAATTCCTCTACTAAGACTATATCCAGAAGAACTGAAAACTGTGACATGAACAGACATCTGCACACCAATATTCATTCCAGTGTTCTTCACAATTATCAAAAGATGGAAACAACCCAAGTGTCCATCAACCAATGAATGGATAAACAAAATATGGTATACGCATATGATGGAATACTATGCTGCAGTAAGAAGAAATGAAATTGGGACACATAAGATAACATGGATAAATCTTGAAGATATTATGCTAAGCGAAATAACTCAAACACAAAAGGACAATTATTGTATGGACTTAATATGAACTACATACTAAAAATAAACTCAAGGAGTTAAAAAGTAGAGTATAGGTTATTAGGAGATAAGAGAAGAGCTGAGAAGGTCTACTGATGCTTAATAGATGTAGATGTTTTAATTAAAAGTGTGGAAATAACTCAGCTAACATGGAGTTGAAGAATGTCAACCACCACATCATGGAGCCTAGAGTGCCTACAATTGAAAGCAGGAGGATTGCATCCAGTATCCATGTGGAATCTAAGCCCCCTCTTGACACAGATGTGCAATGGACACAACCAATCCAAGGTCCACAGAGAAAATGTGGCATTGGTGTGGCAAAAGTGGCCATGGTGGCTGATGGGTGCGGGGAATGGGAGGAAGAGATGAGATGTGGAGGCGTTTTCGGGACTTGGAGTTGTCCTGGGTGGTGCTTCCCGGACAACTACGGGACATTGTAGATCCCCCCAGGGCCCACTGGATGGAACGTGGGAGAGTATGGGCTATGATGTGGACCATTGACCATGAGGTGCAGCGATGCCCAGAGATGTACTTACCAAATGCAATGGATTTGTCATGATGATGGGAGAGAGTGTTGCTGTGGGGGGAGTGATGGGGTGGGGACCGTGGGGTTGAATGGGACCTCATATTTTTTGAATGTAGTATTTTTAAAAAATGAATAATTTAAAAAAAAGGAGAACCACCAAAAAAAAAGTGTGGAAATAGATAGAGTTGATGGTAACACATAGTGAGTAGCAGCTGGTTTGTAAATGGGATTGTGATTGAAAAGGATAGGCTAGAAATGTTAATTTGTCAATTGAAAGAAAGCTAGAGAATAATCTAGGGACTGAATAACACAGTAAACCCAAAGGTGGATTGGAATTATGGTTGATAGTACAAATGCAAGAATGTCCTTCTGTGAACTAGAATGGATGTACATTACTATCGCAGGGTGGTAAGGAAGTGAAGAAGCATGGGAAAAATACAAGTAATGTAACCTATGGACGGTAGTATTCTTGCATCAATGCCAAAGATGTATTGTGTTAATAATAGGGGGGATATGGAAAAAAACATGACAAATGTACGTTAGGGACCATAGTTCGTGATAATATTCTGATGATATTATCTCATAATCTATAACAAATGTTCCACCATGTGTGGTGTGTTGGTGAGGGAATGTTGTATGGGAATTCTACACATGTGTGTGATTGTTTTTTAAGTTCACAAGTTCTGTAATAAAAATATATTTTTTAAAATCCCATTGCAGGTTACCATAATATATATTTATGAAAAATAATTATATTCTCTGGAACTAACTAAAATTAGTGAATAGAGTGGCTGGCATTGTTTTATACTTTTGCTAATCTCTTTGATATTTGACTTAAGAGAAGGCAGTTGAATTCTCATATCTACTTCTGCATTCTGTCTATGCACTATGTTGGTTTGAAGCATAGGAAGAATATCACACCTCACACAGATGTGCAGGTGAAAAGGGAGGACTATTTTAATAGCCCTTTCACATAATTGTTGATATCCTTTGATGTTACACTAAAAGTCCACATGTGGTTAGCTCCTTAAAGATTAGTTGTCACATGAAATCTGAAACCACATCAAAGAACTTTTCTATACTGCTAGATTAAACTTCATTATTCTGTCATACACTTTGAATGGCTCTCTTACCCATGCATGAGTCCATATTGGTCATTTGGAATCTACTATTTCACTGAATTATGTAGAGCTTCCAAATGGTGACACATTTTGTTACGTAAAATTTAAAAACACATTTGGTACTATCGCTACTTATTTAAAAACATCTTTAAGTATTGGGAAGCAGATACAAATTTTACAAAATTCTAATTTTCTCTTGAAAGCTCAGATTTTATCTCTGGCAACAAATATCAGTTGCCTTCGTTGAGATGACAAGCTCACTTCATTATCTTCAAGAACATGCCTGCCAGATACCCAAGTCTGAATGATCATTGTTTGTCAGTTGTTTTTTCAAACAAAAAATGGTGTTCCATGAAAAAAGCAGATGGTTCAACTCATAACTCAAACAACTGGACCAGCACTTTTCTTCAAGACACCCAACATAAAAGCTTAATGCTTACTTTGCATTTCGTCACACAGAATATTAAAAGACATATACTCAAGTGTAGAAATTTTATATTAATAATTTCTGACTTACTGCTTCATCAAGGACACTGGTTAAACTTTTTATTTTGAAGTACTTTCAGACTTGCCTCAGGCAGCCACTTGACTGCTCTCCCACAGCGTTCTGTATGAGATCTCTGTGAGCCGCGTTCAACATGCAAGGCAAGTTCTGAGAGGGCAAGTCCCTCAGGCTACCACCGGACAGATTGGAAAAAATATACGTGCTCTCAGTACATGCATGAGGCTCATTCCAGTCCCTATGGAACTTGGATCAGGGACGAGGCACTGCACTGGGTGCCGGGACTGGCTTGATGCCTAGCCAGTAAGGGGCAGCAGGAGATTCTCCTGCTTTTAAGTGACCTTTTTCTTGACTTGGTGCCTGCTCTCTTACTTCAGTCCTTTAACTGTTTTCTGGAGATTTGAGAAAGATGTTCCTGCCAGTTCTTGTTGTTCAAGGCTTCTGTGGGGGATGGAATCCTGGAGTGCCACTATACCATCTTGATCTTTTCATCCATCAAGGACATTTTAAAGTGAACCTGGCTTTTTTATTTAACTGCCTTTGTGACAGTGATGACTACAATCAATGTTTGGTTCTACAGCCTTGATTCGTGCTAAGATGACAGCAGTTTTACCCAGCATTGCCTTGCAATATCATTTCAAATGTCAAAACAGCAAAAAAAGGCAGATAATGTCCTAGTATTATTATGAAAGTAGTTTTGACATGCAGGATCCCTTAAAATGATCTTGGAGACCCGGAAAGCTTCAGAGTCCCAGACCCTCATTACTTTAACAAGCCAAAGACTCTGCATTCTTTGTTAGCCCTCCAAATGACTTTGATACCCACGAAAGTTTGAGAATCACTGATCCAATTGTGTACCCATCCCTTCATCCCTTTATTCTCTATTAAAGCACCCTGTTTGTTTCCCTCAGAGCTCTTATCACATTATCTATTTATGTGTGGTTGCTTTTCTCCTCTACACTAGACTAGAAGTACCATGAAGGCAGGGATCATGTTTATGTATTGATTACTATATCCCCAGTGCCTAACAAAGTGCCTGGTACAAAGCTGGCAGTGTAGAGGTAAAAAAACAAACAAACAGATGGCTTGCTGTGAGTAGGATGAAGAGATTTCAACATGAGCTGTGTCCATAGTTAGTGCAGCCAAAACTTGCTCTATAACAGTGAATCCAAAACTTTTAATTTCCCACCAAGATCTTTTGGGGGGATACCCAATATATATTACAGATAAAATCAGAGTAAGGCCAGTTGTTCTGGTTTAAATCAGAAACGGATGCTGCAGAGTTCTGCGCACTTGGCTACCTTAAGTCCCTGAAGACAAAAAAGAATCTTGCTTTACAAAGAGTGCTCTCTGGGCCAGCAGTATCAGCATCACCTTGGAGCTTGTAGGAAATGCGGGCATTCAGGCATCATCCCAGATCTACTGAACCATAATCTGCATTTTAACTAAGTCCCCATGTGATTCCTTTGCACATTAACATTTGAGAGTCACTGGTTTTGGAGAAACATCTGAGGAAAACTTGCACTATGACAGGGGTCTCAAAGTCAGTATTTTTACCAAGTAATACTGATGCATTCTCTAATTTTAGCACTGCTGTATTGAGAGGAAGTCAGAGAAGATGGTTTTAAAACTGCATTCTGATCTCTAAGACTAACTTGAAAGGACGAGACTACACTGGATTTGGATTGGATTTGTCTGAGGTGGTGCCAGTTCTTAAACAGCTATAGGTTTAGCTGTTGGGCTGGTAACTTCATTTACAGTTTGTGAGCCCATTCCATTTCCTACTACCAAACTATTTTATCACGTATGTGAACAACTACAAGTTTCCATAACAAACATGTTTTATGAGCAGAAGTGGTTGCATTAGGCATTTTGTATCTACAAGCCTTGTTGTGGAGCAGTAACATCTCTCTGAAGGTCTCACCCTACCATTAACTAATAGTAAACATAGTGAGATGATCACAAGAGAACAAGGAACAGAGTACATATCTTTATCTTTAAAAACTTTTGCCCCACCTGGCTGTGTTTCTAAAGGTGCCTTTTTATATGGTCACTGGAATTTAAACGTTCTCTGAACTTCTCTTCCTTCTCTCACTGAGACAACCAGCACAACACTTTGAATTAATTCTCACAGTACTTACGTTAATAAGATTATATCCCTCCTCTCAAGGCTTTCCATTAAATATAATTTGTAAAAATTAAATTTCTTTAACTAAGCTCAGCAAAAGAAATTAAGATATTTAATCTCTGTTTCCCATATAATTAAGTAAAGAGTAGAAGGGAAGAGTTAGAGAGAATAGCATACAGGTTGGCTCTGGGGTGAAAAAGGGCTTGTCTTATTGCAATTCTTGGAAAAAGTGTAGTGAGTAAGAGAGAGAGGAGAAAAGACAAATGTGGAATGTTTGGCAAGAGTTAGCCCATGCAGGCCTTCTGAGGTCAAGGTAAGAGTCTGGGTTTTAATTCTAAGTACAATGGGAAGCCATTGATAGAATCTATCCATCAGGAGTGTCCTGTGAAGACAACTTTGAGTCTTATGTATTGTAAAATTGAGTCATTGCACATGAATATACTGATATCTGGTTTATCCATCAAACTCATGTATTTGGTTGGTATAAGTTATTCCTTAAAGTCTACTTGGCTGTCAGCAAACTGATAAAATGTCTACATTTTATCTATAGTTTTAAAGCTGAGAACCAAATATCTGGCCCAATTTGAACCATTTAAGAATTTATGACAGGGAAGCGGACATGGCTTAACTGATAGAGTGTCCACCTACCATATGGAGGGTCCAGGGTTCAATCCCCAGGGCCTCCTGACCCGTGTGGTGAGCAGGCCCACACGCAGTGCTGTCACGCACAAGGAGTGCCCTGCCACGCAGGAGCGCCCCTGTGTAAGGGAGCCCCATGCACTCCTTTATTAATTCTTGCCCTTCTCTGCTTCTCTGTATTCACCTTTCTATTTACCTTTCAGTGTCTTGCATCCTCCCAATCTCCCCATTTTTCTCCTAGAACAACCACAACCTGAGATCACATCTTAAATGTAGTATAGCATAAAGGATAAGTACGTAACATATTCAACTCCCTCCTCTCCTCTTATTAGCTGGGTGAATTTGCTAAGACCTTAACATCTCTAAGTCTCAGATTCCTTATCTATAAAGAGGGGATTATAATAAGGCCCACTTTATGGATAAATATTACAAGTCCAGGGAAAATGCTTAGTGTACGACCTGCTACATAGTACACGTTCAAATATGTTAGTAATATATCCTTTATTATCTATTTGAATGTTCCATCCCTACTGCCATCCTCCCTAAACACATTCCAAGTTCCTTCTATTCAAGGAGTATATCATAGTTCTTTCTTTTCAAATCTACTCTGTCACCTTTCATTCTGTAGCTATTCTATAAATATTTGCTGTCTGATTGCTTGAGACAACTGTGAAATGCCACAAGACTTCAGAGGAGGGAGAGGATACCTTCCACAGGACTAATAAGGAAACCCTACAAGGAAGTGGATGGATGAGACCTGATCATGGAATGACTGGCAGGATTTGGATGGGCAACGTAGAAAAAAGGGGAGGACATACAAGTTGGGGGACTGGAAGCAAATGAGATGGAACAAACATCACACGTTACATGAAGGCCAGTGAGTTGTCTGAAGTGAAGGGTTTATGTGCAGAAGTATTTGGAAAACATGTTGGGGCAAAACTGAAGAACACCTTCATCAGTCAGCTACTGAATTTGGAATTTTTCCTGTAGGCTTTTGGGAGCTATTGAAAGATTTAAAATGAGAGAGAGACATAATAAAAGCAGTGTTTTATCAAGATCGACTTGTTGATACTGTGTAGGATTTATTTGAGATATCAGTCTTGTGGCTGGTTTGTTCCTGAACTAGGTAGTAGTAGTGGGACTGCAAGACTTGATCCAAGAGAAAACTGGCAAGGCTTGGCAGTTGAATCTAAAAGTCAAAGAAAGCTGTAAACACTTTGAACTTGATATCAACATGAAGCATATAACCAAAAGCAGGTCTCTTCACCTCTTTTCCTCAATCTTTAAAACAAGGTTAATAAAATAGAACCTCTTAGCTTCACAGGGATGAGAAGAACTGAACCAAGATTACCCAGAGTGAAGCATAAATATAAGAGAAGCAAGAACCCCTAACCTTTTACCCAGCACAAGGAAGGCAATTAATAAACGTTTGTTCACTTTTAATTATGCTGATACTTTTAGAAATAGTTCCCCACAGATAAATCAAAGAAGTTTTATAGAGTTAGCATAGTTAAGGGAAAGGACTAAAGGAAATGCTGAATCTATATTTCTTATCGTCATATCTCGATTTACAGATTAAATAAGCATATTTCCTGCTTTTGGATTTGAGAATGGACTAAAGAAAGGGAAACTACTCATTATAACTATTAACGACTTCCCTGCCCTTCCCCTTTCATTAGTAAAAACTCAATAACAGCAAAACCTCAAGGATATAAACGTCTCTATTTCTCTGACCTAACAAAGTCCAGGCTCTTTGATAACTAAATTATTAACCCTTTAAATAACATTGGGAAGAAATTATAGATATTTAAGTAAGAGTGGACAGTTAGTCTCAATAATATCTGTTCCTTTCTCTGGATCCAACCACTTTCTCAGGTCTCTGAATTGGTCATTTCCTTCCTACCATTTCAATTATGGCCATAGACCTTGACTTTCAGTTTCTAGGAATCATTTATCGTGGCTTCTCTGAGGGCCTTTGTAATGAAAACACCCCTTTTATTATTCCCATAAGCCCTTTTCTGAAGAACTGAGAGTGCTGTCATATATAGTCAATAAAATGAATCTGCCACACATCCAGGTGTATCCAGCAGGGTGAAAGCACTCAAAGAGTTGGTAGAAATGATTTGGTCATGGATGGTAGTAATGGTAGCCCAACATTGTGAACATAATGAACACCCCAGAATTATATAATTGAAAGTGGAGAAAATGGAAAATTTTAGGTTGTATATAGGTGACCAAAATAATAATAAAACATCCCCCCCCAATGTGCATAGGCATGTATCACATAAGAAAACAGATAAATAAAAGTACCCAAGCTCTCTAAGAGGCTTTCAGAGCACTAATCTACCTTTCTCCTGGCTGATAAAAGTACCTAATTTAATATTGCCTAAAAGTGGGGCATCCCCACCAGAATGGCTAAAATTAAAAAGAAACCCAATACCTAGTGTTCATGAGCATAGGATAAGGAACAACTAGAACTCTTACACTGGTACAACAACTTTCGAGTAGAAGAAGCCAGACACAAGGGAGTTCATGTAGTTCAAGAATGGACAAAATTAATCTATGGTTATGGAAGTCAGAATAGTGTTACTTTTTCATGGATGGGTACGAACAGTGAAGCAGTGGGAGGAAGCCTTCTTAGGATATTGGGCATTTCTATATCTTGATTAGGTTAATGGTTATGTGGATGTATGTAAAAATTCATTCAGCTGTTCCCTTAATATTTGTGCACTTTGAAGTATGTGCATTTTATCTCAATTAAAATGATAAATATATATATATATATAAATAATTGTATTTATGGTTTTTAAACATAAAAAGGTAGGGGACTCTAAACAGGAATTAAATGAGTTGTCCAAGGTCATCCTCTATTTGGATTTGGAAATCTATGGATGAGGATTCCACTGCACTGCTTACCAAAGAGGAATTACATTTTTAAGACATTTTATTTGCTTAAAGAAATTTGATATTTACTTTACTGGAATTAAGGTCTGCACCTTCTCTAATTGGTGGGGTCACCAAATTTCTGCTATGCCATGCTATGAGATAAGAGAGGGCTTCAAAATTGAAAGGTCTTTGCTGCTCTCCACTCCTACTTCTAAAACTATCCCCAAATTGGGACTATTGGGAATGGGATCCCTATTTGATACCTATCCAACACATTCAGGTTATCCAAAACATATCAACACTGTGCATTATATGAAGATGATCTAACTATCTACTTAAGGGTTTTATAGTATCTTGATGTGTTGTGTATCTTTCAGATAAAAGCTCAAAGCAGTCTATTCTAGCTTAAAAAGATCAGCAGTGAACTCTGAAAGCAAATGTTCTTAACTACTCATGGTAGATCATCATGGGCTTGAGATGATCCATGAACCCCTTGAAATTATATATATTTTTGCATGCCTGTATTAGTAGTTTCCTGTGAAGGAGACAAAATTTTTGTAATGAAGCACATCTCTCAGATGTCCTACTGCCAGTGCTGTGAGTGATAGATTGCTCCAGCTGCTCTACTCTGAAGTCTACCACTGTGTTTACACCAAGGCCATATTTCCAGCCAATGATACAGGACTTCCCTGGCTCAAGAACACTCTGCCAGCCTTTCAGAACTGTTTTGGAACTGCACTGCTGAGTTAAACACATCTATCCTGCCTTCTTCCCTTCCTCCATTCTCTCTCTCTTTCTTCCAGGTTCAGGTCTGTTTTGTGGTCTCCAGCCTTCCCTGCCTTCCTCCTCCTTTTCCCTCATAGATACTGCCTCTAATTAATCTCTTGTATGGTTAATTATTCTCTAGTTTCTTGGAGAAACTGGACAGCACAAGTGGTACCAGGAGTGGTCTGAAAATATAGACAGGAAGATGGAGAATTGAGACTGGGTCATTCACTGCCCAGCAGGTGAAGAGGGCATTATCTTAGTTGGTAGGTGGGGCACAAATAGTCACTGGCAAAAAGTAATAACCAAATTAGTAAAGATTTCACTGGTGGTGGCCTGGGGAAAATGTCACAGTGGAGGAGATCAGTGGTCAGGGGCACTCTGGGACATCCCCTCTAAGGTAAGATGGTGTTGCATCTTATATCCCCCATGACAAAGAAGGAAACATAGCTCCAGAGAGGTGGCATATTCCACACTTGGGAACACTGTTCCAACCCGTATACTGGATAACATGGAATGTAGCCAGCTATGAGTGGGGCCCAGAGCAGGAAAGGAGTCTACAGCAGGTTGAGGTTGCAGTATAGGAAACCCTGCCATTTGGGCCATAAAATCCAACAGACCATATGCTGCTATAGCCGTCAGTGTGGAAAAAGGTCGAAGTATGGACAAGCACCAGTGGGAGAATCAAAATTCACACTCTAGGATTCTAGAGCAAGTGCATGACATCTACAGTAGAAAATAATGTGCCTCTCAAGAAATAGTTTTCTGGCATGTTTCTGGGCCTGGTAAAGACAAAACACTTGACTGTGGGCACCAAGTGACCATGCAGCTGGAGCTACCCATTATGAGTTGGGTTCTTTCTGACCTGCCAAATCATAAAGTTAGACAGTCTATCATAACATGGGAATGTCACATCCAGAATGGAGCCAGAGCAGAACCAGAGGGCACAAGTAAGTTGCATAAGCAGGTAATTCAGACCCCTGTGCCACACAGAAGAGTTTTAGTAATTCCACACTTCCAGTTTGCACCTATAGTCATATGAGAGGAGGTTCCCCCACAAACAGCTGAAGAAGGAGTAAAAAAGCCTTGCTTGGTCTACAGATGGTCAACTCAGTATGTGGGTGGAAGTAAAATAATGGATGGGGGCTACTTAGCATCCACATTCAGGAATGGCCCTGAAAAGCAGTAAAGAGAGAGAAAATCTCCCCAATGTGCTGGAGCACTGCACCTGATCATCCACTTTGTATGGAAGGAAAGGTGGTTTGAGGCGAGAATATTTACACTTTCATGAGCAGTGGCCGATGACCTGCCATCTGAAAAGGAAAGGGAAAGGACTAACAGATCGGAGACATGGAGTTCTAGGAAAGAGACATAGGGATAGACAGATGGAAATAGGCAAAGTGTAAAGATCTTTGTAACATGCAGAAACGTCCACCAGAAAGCATGCAGCACAGCAGAGATACTGAACAACCAAGTAGGCAGAATGATTTGGCCCGTCAATGTTAGCCAGCCCTTGTCATCAGCCACCCCAGAACTGGCATGATGGACATACGCATGGAGTGGCCATGGCAGCAGTGATATAGGCCAACAGTATGGGGTTTCACTTACCAAAACTGATCTAGCTGCTGCTGTCTCTGAATGGTCAATATGTCAGCAATAGAGAGCCACACTGAACCCCTAGATGTGACTCTATCTCTTGGTTGCTTGGTGTCAAATCAATGACATTGGGCCTCTGCCCTCCTGGAAGGGTCAGCAGTTTGTCCCCACAGAGATGGAAACCTATTCCAGGCATGGGTTTGCCTTTCCTGCCTGCAGGACCTTAGTCAGCATCACTATCCAGGGGGGTGATACACAAGAATGGAATCCTGCACAGCATAGCCTCTGTCCAGGGGACCCATTTTACAACAAAAGAGATGTCAGATTGGGTCTGTGACCATACGATCCACTGATTATATCATGTACCACATTATCCAGAGGAAGCTAGGCTAATAAAATGCTAGAATGGCCTTCAACAGTCATAACTAAAGTGCCAGCATGGAGGCTACACTCTGAAAGGAGTTGACATCCTTTGGGGCACAGTGTATGTAATAAATCAGAGATCTCTTTACAGTGCTGTGTGCCCAATCAGAAGAATACATGGATCCAAGAATACATGGATCCATTTACCATGGTAAATGGTAGCCCCACTTACCATTAGAGGATTTTGTGCTTCCTGAGGTCCTGGTTCCCAAAGAGGGCATACACTGGCCAGGGGACACAGGAAGAGTCTCACTGAACTACACATTACAGCTGCCATCATGGCACCATGGATATCTTGTACCCAGAGACTAGCAGGCAAGAAGAGGAGTCACAATCATGGCAAGAGTAATTGATGCTGATCAGCAAAAGAAAGTAGGACTGCTTTTATATGACAAGGGCAGGGAGGAATTTGTGTGGAACCCAGGTGATCTGCTTGGGTTCCTCCAGGTTCCCTCTTGCCCAGTTATGACCGTGAAAGGGCAAGTGTAGCACCGCCAACCTCAGAAGGGTGTGATTTCCAAGAACTCAGACCTCTTAGAAGTGTAAGTTTGGGTCACACCACCAGATAAGCCAGCAAGACAGCAAGACCTTCAGAGGTTAAGGGGATTTTAGCATGGATAGTAGAAGAGGGAGAAGATACATACCCATTGCAGCCCTAAGACCAACTGCAGCAACAGGGCTTGTAATTTGTCCTAGCAACCTCCCTGTTTTGAATTTTCCCTTCTGGGAGACAGATGCATGGGAGTCGTGGAAGTTCTGCTCCCCGAACTTGTGTGAAAAGGTAGATTTGTACAGAGTAAAGAATGCCTGTGGCAAACATGAAAATGCCCCTCTCAGACCTCTGACTACTGGAGAATGTACTTGCCTGAGGACCCCAGCTGCTGGGTTCTGAAATCTATTGCCACATTGAAATCACACCTCCCACTGACTGCTCCCCTCTAGTGAGAGAGAGGCAGGGGTACTAGGGCAGGCTACTAAGTTCCTGGGAGACACAGGACTCCACTGACTGGGGAGGTTGTTTCCAGGACTCCCATCAGCTTCGCCAAAACTTTCTTAGAACTGCACTGTTGTCTAAGTCTTCTCCTACCCAATCTTCCCTCTTTCCTTCACTCTCTCTTCTACAGGAGCTTCCTTATTAGTCTGAAAGCTCTCCTACCCTCCCCCAGTTCCTCCCTTTTCCCTCACAGGAATTTCCCTCAATAAATCTCTTGCAGGGCTAATCCCTTCTCAGAGAACCTGGATCAACACAGCTTTCACGAAGGGTCTGTGACCTAAAAATGTTATGACACATTTGCCAGATGCAGAGTTTGCATTCCTGCCTGGGAAGAAATAGGAATAGAATAGGGAAAAGTTCTTGTCCTGAATCAAGGCTTTCATTCTTGCTGTATCTCTGATCCAAGTGGGTTAGATTGTGCTGAAACTTCTGGGAAGATGAGTCAATACTGGGATTAAGTTTAGGCCAAAAAATTATTCCCTCTCTTCTGGCCAGAGGCAGATCACCTTTCCTTCAAAGTAGAGAATTAGCCTTATTAAGTCAACTACAGGGATTCAAAGGAATATCATAGAAGCAATTAAGCTGGAAAAATATTTTGTCTGAAATTCACTTATTAAAAGAATACATTAAAGGGAATACAAATCCTTCGGGAATCATCCAAGATTGTAGTGCTATCAGTCACTTCAAGAACTCAAAGCATACCACAAACACAAAAACGTAGTGCTGAGTAAAGATGGTTGCAAACCATTTCTGGAGAAAATTTAATTCCTACATTTCAGGTTTTAGACTATTAGGTTGTATGTATATACATAATGTGCACTCCTCACTCTCCTTAAGCTTTCTTTATGACATTAATCATGCTCTGCTAGCAGGGAGAGGAACAGTATGTACCTAATATATCATCCATGGGAAAGTGTTTCAGAGACTGGCAACTCGCTGTTCTCTTATTAACAACCACCTTCTTTCTATTTCCCTCCTATCCTGATAAAATTTCCTGGGTCTTTGACCTCTGAAAAAATGAAAATAAACATTTTATTTTATAAGATTTCAGTGTCTGAAAATCCCTCCAGGTGTCAGCCCAACTTAACATAGCTGAGGGTGTGACTCTTCTAGGGCAATGTGATGGAGAAACTATAGCCCTGTGTAGGGAGAAGAGAGGCTGGATGTGAAGACTGGGATACAGGCAGAGTGAAGCCTTTTACCCAGTGTTCTTTCCCGGAGAGTGAGGTCTCTGGAGTCATGTCAGTGTTCATGGCAGGATATTAGGATGAAAAGGCTGCTGAGCCATCAGAAGGCTGATAGGAGCTTCTCTTCAATCTCACATCCATAGGTATCTTGATTGCCCAAATCATCTGAGCATTCTGTTTGAGACAAACAATACTGGGATTCAGTGGCAGCTTTGCAGCCTAATTAATCAGAAGACCCTATTCACCAAGTCACCCTAGATCAAACATCTCATCTCTTGCACCTGAATTCATACAGTTGTAAACTTGAGATGATGTTGTCTATCTCTTCCCTAGTCAATAGGTTCTCATAAAAGGGGAACAATGTCCTGATTTTAATCAAGTGAGGGTTTTAATGGCCAAAAATAAAGTGTCAAATCTATGATTCATGGGAATCTTTTAACTTTATCCAAGTTTGTTTTATATTCACCAAACAAAAAATCTTGGTAACTCTGACAGATTCTGAAGACCCAGCTTCAAATCTTCTATTACTGTGATGGTTTGAATTTTGTGAATCCAAGATCAAATTATGTTTTAAAATTAATCCATCTCTTTGGGCGTGGGGCCCTTTGATTGCATTAAATTCAGTTAAGGGACATTTTATGAGATCATTTGATTAGATCAGTTTTGATTGGACTACATCAGTGAGGCATGACCAAGGTTGGGTGTCCCCATTTTACTGGTGCCTTATATGTAAACCAAGATACAGAGAGACAGAGAGACCCAGCAAAAAGAGAACTGCCACCATTTTCACCATGCCACGTGAGAGAGAGGACTCCAGGTTCCCCTACAGCTGCAGAAAGACAGAGAAGACCAGAGAGGCACAAAGAGACAAGGCCCAGGGAGAGAGTCCTGATTGCCCACAGCTGAGCTTGAGGAGAAAGTAGAGACAGACTGGCAGATCTGCCATCTGGCCTTGCCATGTGGCAGGAGTACAAGATCTGCTAGCAGCTGACCTTTGGTGAGAAAGCATCTCTGATAGTGCCTTGATTTGAGCATTTCACAGCCTTGTAACTGTAAGATTTTCCCCTAATAAAATTCCCAGTATAAAAGCCAACCCATTTCTGGTGTATTGCATTGTCGACCTTTGGCAAACTGACAAGTACCTTGAAGGGGAAAAGGACAAGGTAAAATGTTATTAGTTAATGTTACTAGTTTTAAAGCAATAACATTAGTGTTATAAAATCATTCCTTACATGGTACTGTTTACAAAAGAGCATATTTCATGCAACCAAAAGTAATTTTGAGTAGGTTATATTTTTCACTTATATTTCAGCACCTCTACAAAAGAAAACACATGGCCCTCAGCAATGAGCCTTGAAATTCCCCATTTTGTTCCTCTCCCATCCACTTCCCATCATATACACCAGAGATGCTATCCCATCTTTCTCTGTCTAAATACTTCAACATTATTCATCTATCAACTCATGCTTCCAAGAAACTCTTATCCGCACCCCATCTCCGTTTTCTTCTGATTCTCCAGCACAGAAGTTCTCAAATGAGTCTGGCATTAGAAATCCCTTCTTGGACATCAGAGAAAGGAAAGAGCAAGAAAAAAATTCAATTTTAGGGCGGCGGACTTGGCCCAGTGGTTAGGGCGTCTGTCTACCACATGGGAGGTCCAAGGTTCAAACCCCCGGCATTCTTGACCCATGTGGAGCTGACCCATGCGCAGTGCTGATGCGCGCAAGGAATGCCCTGCCACGCAGGGGTGTCCCCCACGTAGGGGAGTCCCACACGCAAGGAGTGCGCCCCGTAAGGAGAGCCGCCCAGTGCAAAAGAAAGTGCAGCCTGCCCAGGAATGGCGCCACACACACGGAGAGCTGACACAACAAGATGACACAACAAAAAGAAACACAGATTCCCGTGCCGCTGATGACAACAGAAGCGGACAAAGAAGATGCAGCAAATAGACACAGAGAACAGACAACGGGGGAAGGGGGCGGGGGAGGAGAGAGAGAGAGAGAAAGAGAGAGAGAGAGAGAGAGAGAGAGAGAGAGAGAGAGAGAGAGAGAGAGAGAGAAATCTTTTTTAAAAAATTCAATTTCAGAGGATGTGAGAAGGATAAAAGCTAGAAACTTTCAAATGTTGAGAATTTGGCTGTCACACTATGATCTAGTTCTCATCTACCATATTACATATTTATAAATCTAAAAATATTTCCTAAATGGTTTTCACCACTAACATGAAACATAATGGTGCTCATAGTCTATGTCTCTGTTTGGTCAGCTGCAGCTCCAGCAGTAATTGAATTGAATGTTTTCCAACTCTACATTCACCGTGAATTGCCCATAATGCTGTCTATGAGACAGATTTTTCCTTTTAAATTTCAAAGAGCACCTTTGTGAAACAAAAAAGATAGTGGAAAAATTCTGCTATCCACATACATATATAATATATACATACATATAATGTACATACTATCAAAGAAAAATTTTAATAAGTGTCAGTAGGCATTAAATAATTTCTTTGGGAATTGTGTGTATGGCTTATATACATAAGTCAGGCACAATTTCAGACAGGTGGGTCAGGTTTGGGAAAACCTGCATGCTATTAACTAGTTTTCTATTACCACACATTGTATTCAACTTTGTGTTATTATTTGTTACAGTCCATCTCCATTAGTTTATAGACTACTTGAATATAACAGCAGCGTCTCCTATTTCCTTGTATTCTCTAAAGCAGTGTTATCTAAGGTAGGATTTGTAGACGAAAGCTGGTTGGTGAACTGTTTATTATCAGTTTGCACAAACTGAGTGTCTTTAAAATCTATTATGACAATTTAACATTGTGATACTGTCTAAGTGCATCATCAGTGGACTCAGCTTATTGATCAGAGCATAGGCCACTTTGGGTGTTGTTGAACTCACTTGGATGAGTTGCACATTTATGCTGCATATTTGTCCTGGGCTGCAGGACAATGTATTTGTCTGATCTGCAATTAATTAGGAAAAAAACAAAAAACTGGTGCCTTACCACAGATAGTTTGAGAAGTACTGCTGTGAGTCAGAAGTCAGCAAACTACAGCCTGTGGGCCAAATCCTATCGGCCACCTACCTGCGTTTGAATATAAAATTTTATTGGCACACAGCCACATCCATTTGTTGATTTATCATCTATGGCTGCTTTGCTACAAACACAGATTTGAGTAGTTGCTACAGAGACCAAATGGTCCATAAAGCAGAAAGTATTTTCTATCTGGTCTTTTACAGAAAAGGTTTGCTAATCCCTGGTCTAATGCAATATTTTTCAAAACTTTGTTTGACTGTAACCCACAGTAAGAAACACATTTGACTTCGCAAATAACACCTCTCTCTCTCTCTCCCTCTCTCTCTCTGATAAAAGTTTGATAAACAATATTTACTGATACTACACATGAAATACACTGATATTTCTATTCTAGTCTATTTTGTTTAATTTCAGTAAAAATAATATGGACATAACCTCTTATAGATCTTGAACCAGAGTTTGAAGAAAAAATGACATCTCTGAATCTCCTAACACATTGCTTAGCACATAGATGGCACATAAGAGATATTTATTGACTAATTATATTCAATCGAATAACTAATATCATAGTTACTTGCCCTCCGAATGACAAAGTGTTTACTGGTACTCAGTATCATCTCTACCTTCTGTATTCTCTCTAGTATCACAAGAAATGAAAACATAGAAATTATATTTCCCAATTCCTTTGCCAACAGCATTTCAGTTACATGCTGCCATGAAAGACATGCAAGGTAGAATGAAGGGGAAGGAAGGTGGACATCAGCAGTTACAGGCAAGAAGACATGGGCATTTCCAGGCACCTACCTGAGAATTACCCTCTCCAGTGCTGCAAACAGTTGATACAATTAGTGACAACTTCTTGTGATTCCTGTACCTTACCAAATTTGGGAGATCTAGATCATCCACCCAATATTGTCACAGTTAGGTTTGGGATATTTGGGGTTTTCTTTTTTAGATTTTATTTATTTCTCTCCCCTTCCCCACCCCCCCCCCCAGTTGTCTGCTCTCTGTGTCCATTCCTTTTGTGCTTTTCTGTGTCCGCTTGTATTCTTGTCAGTGGCACCTGAAATCTGTGCCTCTTCTTGTTGTGTCATCTTGCTGAGTCAGCTCTCCATGTGTGCAGCACCATTCCTGGGCAGGCTGCATTTTTTTGCAATGTGCAGCTCTCCTTACGGGGCGCACTCCTTGCGTGTGGGGCTCCCTTACGCAGGGGACAGCCCTGCGTGGCAGGGCACTCCTTGCGTGCATCAGCACTGCACATGGGCCAGCTCATCACATGGGTCAGGAGGCCCGGGGTTTGAACTGTGGACCTCCCATGTGGTAGGTGGACGCCCTATCCATTGAACCAAATCCACTTCCTAAGGGATATTTGGAGTTTTCTAGTCCATTCCACCTGAGAAGTGTTCAAGAAAGGAAATAACTAAAGATGTTAATTTATCATAGTCTAGGTATGATACAGGATAAACAGCACCTGAGGAGAAGGCTTCCAACTGGTAAAAAATGTGAGCGGAAGATTACAGAAAGGAAATGTTATAGCCAGAGGTGTACTGGTAAATGATGACTGGCTTTCCAGGAAAAAAGAAAGTCGTGATTTGTAGCATTTGCTTATTTCCATGGTGTAAATACTCCCACAGTGGACAATTTCAGGTTACCAATGTAGCATCCCTGAATGTGGAGTCAAGAAAGGATGCACACAATTAGCTCTGCAAGGCTGTGGGAGACAACAGTAACACATTCGTGGTAATATTTTTCATGGGGGGTACAAGACAGCTTACAGCTGCTGTCTAAGAATTCCACCTTTCACTTTCAAAAATATCTTCTTTTATTTAATAAATTGTGGTCACCCTAGTTATTAAGAGACAAAAACCATTAGGTCTTTTCATGGAAACAAAGGGTAGGAGCACTAGAAATGTTGGACATGACTTCTGGGGATGAGCCTCCCCAGTACTGAGGGATTATTACCAAGCACCAACTAGCAATGCAAAAAAAAAAAAGACCTTGACCGAAAGGGGGGAATGTTAAATACCAATGAGTTTCAAAAGCAAGGCAGGTGGTCATTCCAGAGGTTATGCTTATGCATGTCTCTGCAGGATCTCTTTGACTGCCACAATAAACAGTGCAAAACGGCTAAGAAGGGCTTTTGAGGGTTCTAGCGACATCCAGACACTATAAGCAGGACAGATAAGCTCAGGAATTTGGCATCCTATCAGTGGGCTTTACTCTGAAATAAAAAGTAAAAGTAAAAAAGTCAACTTAAAGAAGCTTTGAGGGGCCAGTTTGTATGCGTTACAGCTTTTATCTTCTTACAGAGTCTGAGAGCTTAGAATCCTAACCAAATCTTAAATCTCACCATAGGTGTTTTAGTCTGCAAGCTGGTCAACGGAATGAACAAACAGGGTCACTGTAGCCTTCATCCTGAGAACCCTATTGAAAATGATTGCAACACCAGCCTCCTTATTGGTTTTCTATATGAGAGGGGATTTAGAAAATCCTGGATGCTGGGTCCATCCTTATAAAGTCTGGTCTTGTTCAGGTTTCTTAAAGAGTCAGATTGGTACCAAAAGGATTTATCACTTGTGGGTCAGATATTCTCTTTTAACCCTGGAGTTCTACTCTTCATGGTTCTTCACTCTGCTCCAGAAGCTGACTTTTATAGGCTGCATCAATGAGTTGATTTGTCTTTTAGCTTCTGGTTGGGTTCATCCAATGATAGTCACCTATAAGAGATTATAGGAGGGGAAGAGAGTGGAGACAGGATATTTATTCCCTGATTTCTTTCCTACTAGTTGGCAGTAGTTGCATACAGCTGCAGTTCTTTCTCTAGGCTCCCTGCCTTCACCTCTTCAGGCCTAAGGTTGATGGTACCCTGCCCTTGCTAATTCTTGGGTATAATTCCTTGTTGGTTTTCCTTATCCATGCCTACACCTTGATAAACATTACTTTCATTAAATTGTCCTCAATAATTCCATTCAAGTATTCTTTCACCTGTTTGATGACAGTGGGCTATGGTATTGTCAGTATGACCCCTCCATTATAAAGTTCCCTATTGACTTCTACCAAATGATCTTGGTGACCATTTATGAATGCTACCTAGAACAACTGAATATCAACCATTTGGTTACTCTAAAATATAGCTTATAGAAGGAACACAGAATAAATTATTCTTTCCCTTTATTAACCAATTTTGAGAATAATGACTTGATGTCCCAGGAACCCCCAAAGAAACCTTTTTTCCCCCCAAATAATGCCATGACCTCATGGATATTTATATATTTAATTTGTTCCATTATATCTTTTAATGCTCAAGTTGTCTAGGTTTTCACCAACAGGAGCCCCTTCTTTTTGTTGTTTGTGTCTTCTCATTATGATCTCAATAGTCTTCAATAGCTTCCTTGATTTCTAGAACAATAGTCTGGTAGACTGAATTATATATATGTTCTTTACCTTACTCCATATTCCCATAGGTGTGAGCCAACTGAAATAGGATCTCTTGGAGACATTTTAGTTAAAGTGTGGCCCAATTGAATGAGGATGGACCTTAATATGGATGACTGAACGCCTTTATAAGGAGAAGAAATTCAGACATAGTGAGAGAAAGTCACAAGAAGGAGGGGGAACCCAGAAAAGAAAGGAGAGGATATCACCATGTGATACAGGAAACAGAAACACAAGCCAAGGAACCCCAAGGATCATTGACAGTCAGCACCAGAATGTTCAGACTTTGGGAAGTAAGCGTTGCCTTGCTGACACCTTGATTTTGGACTTCTGTTAGCTTCAAATCCATGAGCCAAAAAATTCCCATAGTTTAAACCAACTCACTATATGGTTTTGTCATGGCAGATGGTCATTTCCTTAGATTCCTTTAACATATTTCTGCCACTAGACTTGGAACCAACCATAACTCTAAGAAGCCGTTATTCCTTTTTGTGGGTAGTCTGTTTAGAGACCATAATTGGGGTGCTAGGCGTCCTAATTTCTATTGGGTTTTCATTGCTTTTAGACTTTTTCAGTGAGCAGAATTAAAAAGAGCAAAATAAATCATGAGTATATACTGATATTTTCAAGGCAGATTTAAGATTACAGGATTTTTAACATATTTGATTTTATACTTGCATTGCTTTTCTCTTACATTGAAAATATTTATTCTTAGTGACGTAATAGAATTACTTGCTTTATCCTAGTTTATACATAATCTCAAAAATATCAATATCATTATTAAAAGAAAGACTATTGAATGCAGTGTAAGATTTCTTTGTGGTTATTTGGTATCTAGGATATAATCCTCAAGGAGTATGCAGGGATGTATGAGGGATACATTTTAAAGTCTTTTGAAAGAATTCTTCTGCAATTATGACACCAAACTGATACATAATTATGTTCCATTATTACTGTTTGTTTTCTGTTTTAGGAATTGCTTTGCTCTTTTAAAATATAATATTAATTTTTAATCTGTGTAAAAATTATGTGACCCACTAAGCCCCCTCTTGATATAGAGGTGGAGTGGACATCACCAACTCACGGTCCACAGGATGGAGGAATAAAATATGGATTAGAGTGAATTTACTGGTATTCTACTATAGAACTATTGTGACTAGTAATGGAAGAAACTGTAGTATTGATCTGGAGAAAGTGGCCATGGTAGTTGCTGAGGGCAGGGAGAGGAAAGAAGAGATGAGATGTGGGGGCATTTTCATGACTTGGAGTTATCCTAAATGATATTGCAGGAACAGATGCTGGACATTATATATCCTGCCATAACCCACTGAATGGACTGGGGGAGAGTGTAAACTACAATGTAAACTATAATCCAAGTGGTGCAGCAGTGCTCCAAAAGGTATTCATCAAATAAAATGAATGTGCCACAATAATGAAAGAGGTTGTTGATGTGAGAGGAGTGGGGCGGTGGGGGGGGTGGGGTATGTGGGAACCTCATATTTTTTAATGTTACATTTTTTGTGATCTATGTATCTTTTTAAAAAAGAGAATTTAATTTAAAAATTAAAAAAACAAACACACATATGCACAACAATAGTAAGTGTTGATGAGGATACAAAACAATTGGAGGCTCAACTGATAAAGTGTCTGCCTACCATGTAGGAGGTCCAGGGTTCGATTCCCAGGTCCTTCTGGCCCATGTGGTGAGCTGGTCCATGTGCAATGCTGCCAGACGCAAGGAGTGCCATGCCACACAGAGGTGCCCCTGCGTAGGGGTGCCCCATGCACAAGGAGTGCACCCTGCAAGGAGAGCCACCCCACGTGAAAAAAGCACAGCCCGCCCAGGAGTGGCGCCGCATCCACGGAGATATGACGCAACAAGATGACACAACAACAAAGAGATGCAGTTTACAGTGCCGCTGGATAATTCAGATGGACACAGAAGAACACACAGTGAATGGACAAAGAGAGCAGACAACGGCAGGGGGGGAAGGGGAGAGAAATAACTAAAAAATAAATCTTAAAAAACAATTGGAATGCTCACACATTGCTGCTGGAAATGCAAAATTGTACAGTCATGCTGGAAAAGAGTTTGGCAATTCCTTAAAAATTTTAGCATATATTTACTATATGACCTGTCAATCTGACTCCTAAGTATTCACCCAAGAGAAATACTCTTATGTCCACAAAAAAAAAACTAAAAAAAATAAATTACATCAGTCAAATTATAAATAATGTACAGAGATCTAGCTTCCACATTGTTTCTGTTCACTGAATTCCCTCCCTCCTCCTGTAATAGTCTTCATTTATATTTTTGCTTCCTTCCATTGTTTCCTTTTGAAAATGTAAACAAATATTTGTGTGTGTGTCTCATTGTAATTCCAATAGCTCTTTGTGAGAGTGCCTCTTTCCTCACAGCTCACCACTGAAGTATGTTGTCAAACTTTGAGAATTTTTGCCCTCTGATTGGTGAGAAATGGTAGCTCAAGTATAATTTGAATTTGTATTTCTCTTATCATAATCAAGGGAGAACATCTTTCATTTGCTTATGGCCCATTTGCATGTCTATTGGTATGAGCCTTCTGTCTCTTCAAAGAAGGAGAGATATGAATGTTCTTGAAATTATATAACATTAGTGTTTTAGGTTGGGTTCCCCAGAGGCAGACCTTGAGACGAGGATCCAGGTGAAAGTGATTGATTAGGAGGTATTTAAAGAAAGAGCAGGACAGGAATGGGGAAATGGGACAAGAAAGAGACGGAGGTCAAGCCAGAATGTAATAGCAAGTAAACGTCTAAGGAATGTTACTTTGGGTCAATCTTATAGTGCAGATCTGGAGACAGTGTGAGAGACACCTCACAATTGCCCCTTTCAGGGGGAAAAGGAACTGTAATATTTATTCTCTTTACTGTCCATCATTGATTGGTTAAAGGCTGCCTTCAGGGGACATAGATTTCCAGGCACTTCCATGTCTCCATATGTGCAGGCAAATCAGGACTGGCAGCTTGAAGGTAGTCCTCCAAATGAGAGTCGCAGATAAAATCTGTTGGGAATAAGAGCCCATGGGATCCAGCGAGCATGAAAATGGTCCAGGGATTGAAGGGCTTATGGGTAGGACACTGGCAGCATCTACTTCAATGAATTACTACCCACACCACACTCAGTACAGGGCCAGCCCTCTACAAAAGGGATATTTGGCAGGGATGCTTTTAAATACCAACACCAGTGTCCATGAGAAAGGAGAGTGCATCATTTGCATTTTATTTACTTGATTTGGCTTCATAACCATTTGTTAACCACAAGTGTTAAAAGAAAATCACAATGTATTTTGTTTACCCACTTTTCCCTAGTCACATGCTAATGAGTCAGAGGACTCCTAGGAGGCTGCCTTGGAGCTTTCTCAGACACCTAAGGTAATCCCTTTGTGTGAAATCAACACCCAGACCTGTGTTGGAATTAAACCAGGGTCCCCCTGACACTAGCATGAGGAATATAAACAGCGCCTTGTTTTCCCAGCTAATGAGAGCAAACAGTTTTTATCCCGGGTGGCCTTCCTTAGAGGTTTGGGAACTATAAGATAATCACACACAGGCCAGAGGTACAGTTCAACAACCCTGAATGAAAAACCAGGAAAGGAATAGCCCAAATTCCTTCCTTTGGGTTATCAAGTGTAATATACCCCTGTGGCAAGAAGTGTGCTGACAGAGCAAACAGGTTTTACCTCTTAGACTTTTGACCCTGGTCTGCATGTCCTAACTCCTAAGGAGAACCTAAAGAGTTGAAAGATTCCATCTCAGAGAGCAGAGAATGGTTCCTCTTTTAAATTACTTCTAATGCTTAAAATTAGTAAGTAAAAACAGACAATGAAAGAACAATCATTGCTCATGGAAGCTGACCTAGAGTGTAGTTTTCCTGCATCCATTTTTTTCCCCATCTCATTTTAATGTTGAACCTTGATCAATTTTAGGGTGACCAACTCATATTGATTTGTCTGGGACTTTCCTGATTTTAGTGCTGTAAGTCTTTGAATCCAGGGTAAACTGAGATGGTTGTTGACCCTAGCAAGTTTTTTGATAATTCTGGTTGTGTTAGTGATCTTAGGTCAGTGCTTCTCAACCTAAAATACATCCAAATCCCCTACATATCTTGTTAACATGTAGATTCTAATTCATGAGAGTCTGCATTTATAGCAAGTCCCCAGATGATGTTAATGCTGCTGGTCCATGGACCACTCTTTGAATAGCATTGGTCTAGGGCAGGGTCAATATTGATGCCAGAATTTTGCTGCAACTGTCCAGCATTTGAAACTTAATTTTACCTTATCTCTGCTTTTAGCTTAATTACGGTGTTTGTGGGATAATATTATTTCATTATGATTAATCTTGGAGAAGGAAGGAGAGATTATTTTACTTGCCAATAGTGCACTTGTGTTTACAAAAAACAATTTAAAGGAAAGGTGTTTAACTTTACAATGAAACAAAAGTTAATAGATGCAAAATATATAGATTACTATGGTAACTCTATTTTTTATGTCGTACTAGTCACCTTTTTTTGTTTTTTGAAGAACTTTTGTATCTGGTATTTTCTTAGATAATTTTGATTTCCTTAAAATGTCTACATGGCCCATTCCCATCACTATAGATTGATGTCTTCTTTATTCTGATTTCTTTATTCTTACTTTACAAGAGCATAGAAGATATGAATATGTTCTCTATCTAAAACATCATTTATTCACTTTTCCTTGGGCACATTTCTCATTGGCAGATCACCTTTGGACAATGTATTCCATAGATGCCATGCATGGTTTGAGTATTCCTAAATATGAGGGGAGACCTTGTTGCTATTAATCTCTATTGCCACTGTTAGCAACATTAAAAAACATCTAAATGTGCATCATATTTTTCCAATGAATTGTCTAGAATTATATTTTCAACAACAAGGTTTCCATTGTTAGTTACATTTGGTCAAGTTCCTATCTATTTCAGAAGAGGACTCAGAATACAACGACCACTTCACTTATTAGTCCTACAACATGAGTCATTTCCCAAGTGGTCACAGTTAGAGCCTCTCAAACCCACCAACTTTATTAGATTTCTAAATCTTTAAATGGTTAGTAATTGTGTGTGTGTGCACATAATATATGTATAAGCATAATGAATTTAGAACACATATTACATTTGGCTATAATAAAAGAATATAATAAAAGAAAACTTTCTTTTCTGTCTTATACTTCAAAGGATTTCACATAACTTGCATGCCTAGATGTCAATATAAAAAATAGAAAGTATGACAAATTGGGTGAAAGAAAGTAAAACAAATCAGAGGATCAAGTGAAACTAGAAGTAAACATAAAAGTAGAAACAACAATGACATTCATATCTAGAGTGTAAGCTTCTAGAAACAGATATAGCAGTGTCCATGAGATAAAAGCAGGCCAAGTGATCTATATTCCTGCACAGGACTAGTTCAATGTAATTTTTTGTCTTGTTTCACAGGCATCAGTGAGAAGTACATACTGATGCTTAGTCCTAAGAAAATGAAACTTTTTAATCAACTAAATGGATGTGTTGCTTACACATACTACAATGCACTTATTTTAAGTGTCTGTGTTGATTAACTTTACAAGTTTCTAAACCTGTTGATCCTCTACCACAATGAAGATGCCAACATTTCCAACACCCCTAAAAGTTCCTTTGTACCCCATTCTAGTCAATCCTCCTCACCTCCAGCCCCAGGCAACTACTGGTTTGCTTTCTGTTACTATGGATTACATTTCTCTTTTCTAAAATGTCATGTAAGTGGATTCATAGAGTATGTGTTCTTTTGTGTTCGGCTTCTTTCCCTTGGCAGATTCTGAGATTTAGCTATGTTGTAGTGTGTATTGAAAGCCTGTTTCTTTATATTAATGAATAATATTCCATTGTGTGGATATATCACAATTTGTTTATCCATTTGCCATTTGATGGACATTGGGTTGTAAGGGAAGGATATTTTAAGGAAAAAAAAGTAGACTTGTCAGCTTCTGATAGAAAGAGAGCTGGATTCTTGCTAAAATAGTCTTTCCTCTATTTCCTCTAATGACTAAACTTCTGCTTCCTTTTCTCTCTCTGAGCACATTGCCTTTCATTAATTAGTAATTATTTTATAATAAAAACATAATGTACTTTAGATTTATGTACATTGTCTTCTGCAGCAATCAAAGCGTATCATATTTATCATCTTTAGCTCATATATCATCCTTGGGTGGCAGGCAGGTAGAAGAATCTATTATCTTATCTTCCTTGATTGAAAAGAAAACTACTAGCAGTGGGCTGATATTTGAGCTGTAGCAGAAAGCTTGTACTCTAAGTAGGAAGACAATATAGATTTCCCGAGCCCAAAGTTATTCTCCCACTGTGTCTGCATGCTTCTCCTAAGAAGGGGTGGTAGACTGAACAGGCAACGAACAGTCCTCTTCTCTCCACCTCTACCCCAATCACGTCTTCTCCCTTCAACCCAAGCAACCTGTCTTTAATCTATTTTATATATTGAGTTTCTGCTAAGATTTCAGTTGCTAAAATGGCTCCCAGATTAAAAATCTATTGAAAATCCATTAAACCAAATCATCCCAGGAAAATAAAGATCCTTTCTGCTTCAAAATTTAAAAATTGGGAAGCAGACTTGGCCCAGTGGATAGGGCGTCCGTCTACCACATGGGAGGTCCAAGTTTCAAACCCCGGGCCTCCTTGACCCGTGTGGTGAGCTGGCCCATGCACAGTGCTAATGCGTACAAGGAGTGCCCTGCCATGCAGGGGTGTCCTCCGCATAGGGGAGCCCCACGCGCAAGGAGTGCACCCAGTAAGGAGAGCCACCCAACGCGAAAGAAAGCGCAGCCTGCCCAGGAATGGCACCGCACACATGGAGAGCTGACACAACAAGATGACACAACAAAAAGAAACACAGATTCCCATGCCGCTGACAACAACAGAAGTGGACAAAGAACACACAGCAAATAGACACAGAGAACAGACAACTGGGGGGTGGGGGGAGGGGGGACGGGGAGAGAAATTTTTAAAAAATTAAAAATTTTGTGACATAATAAAGCCTTACACTTATATAGTACTTTCTACTTCTTTAAAGAGGTTTCACAGGTATTTCATTTGGCCAGAAGAACCAAGCTAATCAATAAAAGCAATTAGTTAAGACTATGCATTCACAACTGTGTTAAGTCCAGTTAACATTTAATTATCCATGTTAATGGGAAATGGACCCAATATGGGCATGCAAAATCCACACATAACCCAAAAACTTAATTAGAGCAAGTAGTTTCTAACTTCTTTCTCATTAAACTTGGCTGGAGGCCCTAAAAAGTGCCCACAGTGGCCAAAAAAATATTAATCAATGTATGTGGGTTTCATTTCCTGTCTTTCCTGCAAGAAAGCAGTGGTGGAAAAGTGTAATAAGAATCTTAGAACACTCAGTTTTTAAAAAATCCTCAAAAAACGGCTTTGCAAAAATTGATTGCCAAAATTTGATGCAATGATGACAAATGTTTTAAAAAGTGACTTAAAATTCTACCAATGGATAAATATTAAACCAACAACATAGTTTTACTTTGTTTTTTTCTGAGACCAAGCCATAGCTATAAGTAGGGTGACAATTGGTCCCAGTTTGCCTGAACACTTACAGTTAACAACCTTTGTCCTGGCACAATTGTTTACAGCTTCCTCTTTAATTCTCAGAAGTGTCTTGATTTAGACAATAAATTATATGGTCACCCTAGCTGTAAGGAAGCAGCACAAATGGGGAAATTTTCTACCTTGTTTTCCCTATTTCTCCTTCCCAAAAAGATCCTCATACTGACTTCTTGCCTGGTGTAAACTATAGGTATAATGAGGCTTCCTCTCTCTTCTATTCATTTGGACAAGTGATTTGCAAACCTGTGTACTCATTAGAATCACTGAGAAGCTTTTTAAAAATACTGATTCCTGAGGTACATCCTGTAATAATTAAATCAGGGTCTCTGAAGGTGGAGCCTCATTACTGATATTGTCTAAGAGCTTTCCAAATGATTCTAATGCGCAGCCATAATCCAGAACCACCAATTCTGACTGTTGTAGAGTAGTTATTTATGCTACTATTATAATACCTGAAATTTAAGATTTTCTTGGAAGAAGGACACCCCTGCCCACGATCCTTGACCATACTCCCATTTGCTCAAGTGGATGACCAAAGGTTCTGCTTATTCTTGTTATCCTCTGCTCACACAAGGGGAATAATTTCTCCTTTATTCTCCTTTTTTATTCTGAAATCTTCAATCCCTGTAATGATAATAGTTAAAAAAAAAAAGCTTGACCTATAATAGGCCAAATGAAGAGCTTTTTTACTTGGGATAAGGGCATTTGAAGAGACCTTTAAGCTAGTCACCTATTACCTTATGGAAGCTCTGACACTCTGAAAGCTTAGGCTACTGAAGCTAGGTGGCAGTCCTGTTTAGGCAATTAAAGGAGACACCATAAATGCAATTATAAAGATCTACATGGAAGAAAACCAAAAAGAACTCATCACTGATTTAACACCAGCTTGGGATCAGCAGGGCAAAATGTCAAGCAATATGGTCTTCTTTATCAGAGATGGAGAATTTCCGCAGAATAGTGGGCAACTCTTAAATTTTTCTGATCCTTCACAATATTCTCCATAACTTCTTCACATCCTTCCATTTACAGAAATAAGAAAAATGCTTAACCAGTGTCCAGTTGCAGACATTCACCTGAGGTGGGAGCAGGGAATAACTTCCAGAGAACTGGAAGGCATGAAGTCCTATGCTGAAATTGTAATGCTTGTTACACATATCTGTGCCTTTAAAAAATACAAATACATATATACTCAAAGATCACTGGAGTTTGCAAATCTTGTTATGACCAAAAAAGATCATAGAAAATTAATGAAAGTCTGCTACAACTTCTGTTTGTTTAAATTTAGGTCTCCTTTTATAAATATGGTTTGAGGTCTCCTTGGAATTTTGTGATTGACATCCGTGAAATTTGGGGAAAGGGCAATGCATTGTAGTGAAATTATTCTTTGGAGTCCAAAATTTCAATTGACCTGCTTGGTTTCAGCACGTGAATTTACTTCAAATTCACTGGTATTAAAACCAATTTTCTGATCATGTAAGTGAAGTCTTAACCTTTGTCTAATAAGACATGTTTTCCAAACCAATGACAAATGTGATTTTTTTAAAAGGACATTAAACATATGTCCTTAGAGGGTTTACAAAAACATTAATAGTATTTATCTCTAGGTTAGGGGATTTATGGAGATTTTTATTCTTTTTTATACTTTTTTGTCTTGTTTAATTTGTGTTACAATAACCATATGTCATTTTATCTAAAAATTTCACTGTTTTTATGAGAGTCATAAAGTCCTTTAACTCACTAATGTCCATCAGTGATTAGATAATGAGCAGATAATGACTGTTTTCTGTCATGTCTATTTGCAACCCAAGGCATGCTTTACTTTAATTGATAGCTCCCCTAATTAGAGTTTTTAATGGACGATGCCAGTGTGTGTTCATCCCAGACAATCAATAGATTGTGCTTATACTCGTTCCCCATTCAAAAAGCTAACCAGAAGTTGATGGTTTTTTTGCTTGCTGTTATTTTTGAGAATTCCCAAGATTGGGCTATGGTTTATTGAATTGTGTGGGTTTCACATGTTTTAAAGTATTTAACAAACTTTCTTAGAATGAGACGTAATTTTAGAAGTTACAAGGTAAGTTAGGGTATCAAAACAGAAAGCTCAGGAAGATTTCATCATTCTTCTGAACACATTAATTTCATTATTTGATCTAAGCACAGAATATTAAAGAGCAGAGTTTGGGACTACAACTTACTACAAATTGAGTACTTTAATGGCTGAGCAACTCCACTCAAAAATCATGCTTCTGGGAAACTGACTTGGCCCAGTGGTTAGGGCGTCTGTCCACCACATGGGAGGTCCGCGGTTCAAACCCCGGGCCTCCTTGACCCGTGTGGAGCTGGCCTGCGTGCAGAGCTGATGCGCTCAAGGAGTGCCCTGCCACGCAGGGGAGTCCCCGCGTAGGGGAGCCCCACACGCAAGGAGTGCGCCCCTAAGGAGAGCTGCCCAGCACGAAAGAAAGTGCAGCCTGCCCAGGAATGGCGCCACCCACACTTCCCGCCCACACTTCCCATGTGGCTGACGACAACAGAAACAAGATGCAGCAAATAGACACCGAGAGCAGACAACCGGGGGAGGGGGGGGGGGGAATTAAATAAATAAATAAAATCTTTTTAAAAAAAAAACCATGCTTCTATGTGTAATCAGATGTTGAGTGGAATTTTTCTGTTGTCCTGAGGTTACAGTTAAGCCCCAAAGCTAAAGCTAAAAGAGTAATCCATACTCTAAATCTAAGTTCAGAAAGCCATTGAGAGTTGCGTCAGCCACCTCCCTACAATGAATATGAACTAAATTTCAAAAAGCATACCATAAAAAGCATGTGCAATTTTTAGAAAAATGATATAAAGATAATAATCAGATTGGTTAGGGGAAAATACTTTGTTTAGCAGTAATATTTTGACAATGTTCTTTAATCATTAGTTAGAAAGGTTTAAAAACAATGCAAGTTATTGGTGATAGGGTGAGATGTTATATATGTTTGTATGATATTATATGTTTGTTTTTTAAGTTCACAACTATTACACATTTATTGTTTATGTATGTTTAGGTGTGAATGATCTATTTCAATTTTAAAAGTTTGAAAAATTAAAAAAAAAAACACAAAAAACAGACCATATCACCACCCACCCTGCCTACTCCTCTCCTAGTCAATAAAAAGGGGCAACTGAGGGACAGCCTGTGGCCCTTTAGGGAGTATGTCTTTAAACAGAGATTTTCTGAGCTTTCACCATTACTATCACCTCTTCTCTGACTGGGTTTGGTGAAGATGTTTCCCTTCAATAAGGCCAAAATGGGGACTTCAAGAGAATAGCTTATAAGGGTATAAATACTAGATAGAAGAAGAAACTAGAGTTTCACTTCCTCATTGACTGTCTCCTTAGCCAGTAGACTTACTGACCTGCTTCTGACGTTGGAGCATGGAAAAGAGAACTGGGAAGAGATGATGTGGTGGGGGACTGCCAAGCAGAGAAGGGATCAGAAAGAACCTCCAAATCAGTTCATGTTTCCTGAGAGGAACAGAAGATGGATCCCACATGAAAAGAGGGAAGATGTGACTGGGAGTTCCAGTCCTACTTACTCACTACTGCAGTGTGGGAGGAAAGAGGTTTAGATATCAGAGCATTGTATTTTGGCAGTACCAACTGGGATCTCTAAAGAAATTATCTAGAATGCAGCACAGAGAAACAAGACAAAACTAATATAAAAGAGAGATTAAAAGACATGGAAGAAAAGAACTATTCAAAGAGATAATGGATGAGAATTGTCCAGATTTCTCAATTCTCATTATGGAGTCCTGATGAATCCAAACCAGAATAAATAAAAAGAAATCCACACCTTCCCATACTGTAGTGAAAGTGCAGTTTAACAAAGGCAGAGAAAATATCAAAAGCAGTCAGAGGAAAAAAGACTAAAGATCACATATTAAAGAATGGCTATTAGATCAATAGCCACAAAATATTCTGAGTTTAAATAACTGCCAACTTAGAACTTTGCATCCACAGACACTATATTTCAAGAATGAAAGTGAAATTTAAAAAAATTTTTTTAGGTGAACAAAACTCAAAAGATCTTTTTCAGCAACCTCTCTTTAAAGTAAATTCTAAAGGCTTCTCATTCAAGCAAGAAAAATAATGATCTCAGGTGTAAGGTCTGAAATGCAAGAAGGAAAGATAATGGAGAAAATCTATATCCAAAGCAATAAAAACCACTATGTAGGTAAGGGTATCTAATCTTTATAGTAAAAAAATAATAAATGACTGGACAGCTATGTATGGAGAGTGCTCTGACACAGCTCTGATACAGCTATATATCAGAGAAAATGTTAAGTTCCTTGTGTTGTTCAGGAGGAGGGTAAAGATGCTTTTATCTTCCTTCATATTTTATATCATCAAGAAGATAGAGGGAAGCAGACTTGGCCCAATGGACAGGGCGTCCGCCTAGCACATGGGAGGTCCACAGTTCAAACCCCAGGCCTCCTTGATCCGTGTACAGCTGGCCCATGCACAGTGCTGATGCGCGCAAGGAGTGCCCTGCCATGAAGGGGTGTCTCCCGCATAGGGAAGCCCCATGCACAAGGAGTGCACCCCGTAAGGAGAGCCATCCAGTGCAAAAGAAATTGCAGCCTGCCCAGGAATGGTGCTGCACACAGGGAGAGCTGACCCAGCAAGATGATGCAACTAGAAGAAACACAGATTCCCGGTGCCACTGATAAGGATAGAAGCGGTCAGAGAGTGGACACAGACAGCAGACAACTGGGGAGGGGGGGAGAGGAAAAAAAAGAAGATAGAAAACTTCTACATTCATATATGCCAAATACATGCTTTAGATAGAGATAGATGACAGATAGAAGAAATGAACAAATATGCTACATTGTATTTTTATACACTTCTGTCTGTAATTGATAAATTAAGCAAAACAAATCCATAAAGTTGTGGAAGATTGGAATGTCGCAATCAACAAGCTGGACCCAATGTACATTCATAGAATGCTACATGATCAACCTGGAGAAGACATTTTATTTTCAAGCATGTAGGGAAAATTAATGAAAATGTATTACTTGTTAGATCATAAAGTAAGCAGAGAAAGGGGAGACACACTCCAACTCAAGTGATGAGGTTAGCATGTTAGATCCAAAACCAATTAAGGAAGTTCAAAGAAAGGAAAATTACAGATTGTTCTCATTGATGGAGATAGATGTAGGAATCCAAAACACTGTATTAACAAACCGAATTTAACAATGTTTAAAAAGATTACCACATTTAATTTATTCCAGAGCGCAAAAATGATTAGAAAAATTGATTAATGTATTTTGCTACATTGACAATTTAAAGGAGAAAAACTGTAATATTGCAGAAAATTAGTCTGATAAAGTCAACATCTCTCATGATCATAATAGTTAGCAAACTAGAAGTAAAAGGGAACTTCCCTAACTTGATAAAGGACATGTACAAATATCTATAATACTTATTACACTTAATGGTGGCTGTAGCAATTTGATATAGCTATGAATTCCAAACATAGATAATTGGATTATGTTTGTAAGCTGGTCTGTACCTGGCATGATTAAATTATGATTAGGGCTTTGATTGGGTCATGTCAGTAGTGAGTTGAGTTCCCCACTCCTTGGTGGGTGGGGACTCAGATAAAAGGCATGGCAAAGGACAGAGTTGGAGATTTTGATGTTGGAGTTCTGATTTGGAGTTTGATGCTTGAGTCTTGAGCTGGAGCCCCGGGAAGTAAGCAAACAGAGGAATATGAAGCAAGTCCCAGGAAGAGAGGAATGAGCCAGGAGAAGAACACAGAAGAATAGAGACAACTCCTTAGACATGGCAGAAACCCCAGGGAGAGAGATGGAGCTGTTCACCTAATAGTCTACAACTGACCTTGTGGAGAGAGGCAAAGCCTAGAGAGACTCGTAGTCTATAGCTGATCTTGTGGAGCAAACAGAGAACCTGAGCCCAGAGAGAAGCAAGACCTGGGAAGAGAGGAACCTAGGAAGCTTGAACCCTGGCAGACATTGGCAGCCATCTTGCTCCAACACATGGAAATAGACTTTGGTGGGGGAAGTAACTTACACTTTATGCCCTGGTATCTGTAAGCTCCTACCCCAAATACATATCCTTTATAAAAGCCAAAAGACTCCTGGTATTTTGCATCAGCACCCCTTTGGCTGACTAATACAGTGACAAAATGAAGGGATTATAGTTAAGATCACAAAAAAAAGACAATTAACTCCATTCAACACTGTGCTGGATATTCTAGCCAGTGCAATAAAACAAGAAAAATAAAGGTAAGAATTTGGGGACAAGTTTATTAGTCGAAGGCTCTAAATAGAACAAGAAATAAAAGAACATTAAAACTAGTAATTATATTAATTTTACCTCCAATGTGCATATGTTGTTCTTTGGATTTCTTTTCCCAGATACTCAGAGAAGGGATATGGGATTCTAAAGTGGATCTGGGAATGAGGTGAGTAAAGCTATCTTTGTGACGTCATTGCAATTTTCCCAGAGTCTCACCCTTGATTACAAACATGAAATCAAATTTCTTGGATCCATCAAGACCCCACCTTGTGTGAGCGGTAGCAGTTGCAGCTGTGTTCCCTGTTGAGGGCTTGGTAGTGGTGGTGGGGAACTTAGAAAGCTGTGCAGCCATGCTGCACTGTGTAGTCACCATCCTGCTGCTATTTGACATGCTGTGCTACACTGGGAATTAGTTTAGACATATGGTATGTGTGGGGTGGTTTCTATCCACCCATCTGTAGCCCACCTGAAAATAATCTAGGGCCCAAACAATGGAACAGAAAAAACTTCAAAGAGATAAATCAAGAGAATGTTGTTGAAATAAAAGGAGCCTTGAGTGTATAGATTGAAAAGACATATTGTCTCCCAAGAAAAACTGAATAAGCATTTCAGTTATTAATCATCTAGTTCCAACCCCACCCATCTATACTTCACTTGGTGATGCTGGAACTGGGACCCTGCAAATTACATCTCTCAATTGACAACCAGCTCCTCATTAGGTTCCGCCAATAGTGGGCACTAGAGCGATATTGGAAGGCAGAAGGAACATCCTTCTTCCTTTTTTGTTTGCTGCTGCTGTCAGCATCACCCCCAACAAAGGCACTTTATTCATTCCTGTATCCAGCTACTTTCAGCATTCCAAGAACTGCTTGATCCCCTTTAGCGATAATAGCAGCATCCAGGGGTGCACACTCTGCAGAGGTCTGAGTTTCAGCTCTCTAGGAACTCTTCTCCAAAGATCCTGAAGTACCAGCACCACCCAGATAGCACCCCTTCCCCAGGGTTTGGAGTCCCCTCCTCTGAGCTTCTAGATTCTTTCTCTTCTCTTTGTTTTACCAATCTTAGAAGTGGTAGCTGCTTCCTGTATCTGGGTTCCTTCAGTGTTCCCCTTTTGTTCATTCAGCCCTTTCATATCTGTGCAACTATATTAAATCCCCTCTATTGAAATAACTAACGTGTCTGTTTTTATGCCTGGATTCTGACTTATAGAATGAAAAAGATCAATACATATTCTAGTAAATTTTCACACTTCAGATATAAAGAAGATGCCATGTGGGCATTAAAATATAAAGATAAAATCATCTGTAAGGAGAATAAAGTCAGATTGACTTATCACTTTTGCAAAGCAGCAATATCCAACCCTAGAAGATAGTACACAAGTGTTTATAAAGTTCTAAGGATGCAACAAGATGATGCAACAAGGAGACACAAAGAGGAAAGACAATAGAGACACATGAAAGCAGAGAGCTGAGGTGGCTCAAGTGATTGAGCACCTCTCTTCCACTAAGGAGATGAGCAAACACAGAGAGCACACAGTGAATGGATACAGAAAGCAGATAGTGACCACAAACAATGCGGGGGGCCGGGAATAAATTTAAAAAAAAAGAAGAGCCAGTGAGGAACTGAGGCCCTCAGTCTAACAGCCTGCAAGGAACTGAATCCTGCCAACAACCACAAGCGTGAACTAGGAATTGAAACCTTCTCCAGGGCAGCCTTGAAATGAGACTATAGCCACAGCCATACCTTGGTAGCAGCCCATGAGAGATCCTGAGCCAGTGGACTCAGCTAAGCCATGGCTGGATTCTTGACCCACAAAGATTGTAAGATAATAAATGTGTGGTACTCAAAAATACAAAAACCTGCCGCCTGGAAAACAGAGAAGGACTCAGTCTTGTTATTCTGTGAAACACTTGCAACCACTGGCTCAGTGACTCAACAATAGAAATGTTAAGCAATAATTTATCACCACTGCTGGTTTTAAAATCCAATAAAATCATCTAGGATGTTGACAATAAACCACTTGAAAAGCAGTAACTTTCCAGTGTGCTTGGTATATAGTACCCTTAGAAACAAGTAAACAACAGTAAATTATGAGTGAGGATTGGGTGAAGAAATTATTTTAATGCATCAAATAAGCCTTTGCTTTTATTCCTGTTTCAATCAATTAATCAATCAGTAAGGGAACGTATAAATTGGGCACCAGCTGGTTTATTGCTCAATCATGAACAAAACTATGCTCAGTGCCTCCCAGTCACCATCAGGTTTCTCATTATGTGCCTTCCCCTGCCCCTGCATACCCACCCACATACAGCACAGTTGTCATGTTAATAAACATCAGCCAAGGATGCTTTCTCCAACTCTTCATTCCTTTTGTTGTCCTGGGATGAGGGCTCAAACTTAGAGTGATTGGAAGATAAAAGTAAAATAGAAAACTGTGCAGCCCTCTTACTACCCCAGCAGCATGAAACCATCCTTTGAATAGGCAAGGAAAGGTAATAATGGGATGGATGACATTGAGTGACAGTCACCCACTATGATGGCAGGGGTAGAAAAAGGCCAGAAGATAAAGGCAAAACTATATCATTCCACTCATAGGAGAAAATGCACACCTCCTCCATCCCTTTCAAACTTAGTGGTTGGCAACAACAGAGGTGATCAACGGGCCTGGTATGTCCTAGACTGTCCTCATTTTAGCACTGTAAGTCTTGTGTTTTGGGAAATCTCTCAGTCCCGGGGAGAACCAGAAAGGTCTAACAACCATGAACTCCCCCAAAATTCAGTTCCCCTTGACATTTACTTTTTAGTCAGATGAGTCAATGCAATACTATTTTCTTTAGCTTCTGTCTTCGAAAGCTGTACGTATCCTATTGGTAGAGCTTATGCTTTTAAGGTAGTGCCATAAGTTCTGTTTCTTCCAATGAAAAGTGAAAAAGACGTTGGAGAGATTTTACTAATTTTATTCAGATGATACATTTGGACTGAGAGGTGAGAGATGGGGATGGGAGACAGTTTGGAAAGAATAATCTGTCACAAATATGGTCTAAGAGCATATTGGAATTCAGGGCTACATTATTGATTGATGGACTCATTTGGATGAATATAAAGACACAAACTAGTTATGTCAGTAGCGACATTTTCAATCCTTGAACTATGGGCCTTACCATTTGCAGATTTGGTAGCTAAAATCACCATGCAGGTAACCTAATCCAAATTTCTACTTTTTAGATCGCATTCAAAGAAAATTAAACTTGCATTTTGTTGCCTGTTACAAAACACTGATTTGGGGAGACCTTAATAGATGCTATATGATAAAAGGGTTCCCTGGTCACATACATTCAGGAAATGTCAAGGTAAGCGATGTCAAGCAAGTTCCTTGACTGCAGGAAGTTTCTGGGCATTTTATTTGTGCATTATATGTGCATTAGAATCACTTGGGGGATTTTAAAAACTACAGATGCCTGGGTTTCACTGGGATCTAGAGAAGAAGAGAAAAAATTCACTCTAGGCAGTTCTGAGGTCCACCTCTGGCCTATGTACACCATGAAATCTAAAAGAGGAAGAAAAGGTCTACAATCTTTTCTAAACTTACTTGATCATATACATTTTTCCTTCCTCCCCCTTTCCCTCCCTCCATCCCTTCCTTCTTCCTATTTTTAAATAATATTATTTATTTATTTATTTCTCCCCCTCCCTGTTGTTTGAGTTCGCCGTCTGCTTTCTCTGTGTCTGTTCATTGTGTGCACTCTGTCTGCTTGTATTCTTTTTAGGAGGCACTGGGAACTGATCTCAGGACCTCCCGTGTGGGAAGGAGTTGCACAATCACCTGGGCCACCTCCGCTCTCTGCTTTGTAGTGTCACTCATTGTTTCCTCATTGTCTCCTTGTTGCAGCATCATGTTGCATCAGCTCGCCATGCCAGCCCATCATGTCAGCTCACCGTCTTGCTCATCTTCTTTAGGAGGCACTAGGAACCGAACCCGGGATCTCCCATGTGGTAGGCAGGTGCCTAACTCCTTGAACCACATCCTCTTCCCCTTCCTTTCTATTTTGATTTTAGGAAATACTGATTTGTATTTTGAAGTTTTGTGTATTTAAGCAAACATTTTAGAGGAGAAAATAAACAATTACAATGATGCCTGTAAATAGAATTTATTTGCAGATAAAATACTTTACATTTTCTCTTTTAACTTTTTAATAGGAAGCATTATAAAACATGCAGAAGACTAAGGAGAGTAGAATAATAAATCCCCTGGTACCATCACCCAATGTCAAAAGTTATCGACACATGGCCATCTTGTTGCATTTACACTTTACTCTCTCCCCTCTCTCCACCACTGTTTTTTAAAAGCAAATCCCAGTTAATCATATTATTTTATCCATAAATACTCCAAAATGTTAATGTAAAAGATAACAGTTCTTTAAAATATAATTACACCATTATCACATTTTAAATTAGCATTAATTATTTAATATTATTAAGCATTCAATCAGTACCCAAATTTATAAATTTACACCCAGAACATGGTATAGCTTTTCATTTTTTCATTTTTATTTTTGTGTATTTCAGAAGTTTGTCACAGTTTTTCTCATATGGGTTGTGGGCTTTTTTTTTTTTTTACCTATGTATATTATCTTGTATATGTGTTGTCAAAGTGAGCACTATGTATTATATTTTGTTTATTTTGTTTTATTCTTTGCTATCTTAAATTTGGTCTTCCCTGCCATTATATTCTGTAACTTGTTAATGCTTGTAGATATGTGGTTATTAATTTTAATCACTTTTATTCAGATATAACTTACAGACAGCATGAACAGACTAAGTATACAGTTCAATGAGTTTTGACAGATATATATACCCATTTGAGTACCACTTCACCTCAATTATTGATAGTTGCATGTTGATTTCATAACCTCCTAAATTACTAAATTCTATTTTTTATATACTTTCAAAGCTCTTACTTGTTTTTGGCCAGCCATTATAAAGGCAACACATTTCCTTTCCTTTTCTTTTTTTTTGTGGTTTACTTCTCACTGTATACCACCACGCCAAAAAGAACATAGAAATAGTGCTGTTATAGAAATAGATTCAACACCAAAATCTGACTGCTTCTTGAGTTTCAAATTGTTTTTACAGGAATAAGGAAGCATAATCCTCTTTGCAACAGGTGTTGTGTTATATGCAAGTTTACTGATGCAAGCAGCTAATAATAATTGGAATGTGAGCTGACTCAGAATAGATATCTGGCTTGTTAATATTTGCTTCAGAGAAATAGATTCAAATGTTCTGAGTCTCAGTGGATCTATGACCTGTATATTTAGATGAATACATTTATAGCCAAGCCCACTACTAAGGTTGTCATTATTCAAAGAATTCCAAGTGGCCAATGTTTGAACAAATGTGTTTACCAAGCGCCAGCTGTTGTATTTATGACTGTTTGGGAAGCTACCATGACTGGCAATGATCTTAGTGTCCCCCAAATGTGATACTTTAAAGTTGAAAGGCAGCCAACTTACCCGCCTAGCTGAGACTAGAATAAGAAACAGCAGCTTCACATGGGAGCAAGGGATTTCCAGGCTGAGTCTCACATCTCACATGGGACCATTGGCATCTTGGGGATAGAAGGGTACCTACCTAGGAGCAGAGGTAATGGGCAATAAATGGAACCAAGTTGGTGGTGGCAGATGGGTGCATGATGGTTGGAGGAGAAAAGGCGTAAAGAATAAGTTCTACCAGAACTTCATTGAGCAGATAGAGACAATAGCATAATTTACTGCTTGATTTCTTGTCTAAGTTTGGTGTTATGAAAAAGGAGATCCTGAGCAAGGATTTAGGTGTGAAATGTTTGTTGGAGGAGAGGGCTGATCTCAGGAAGCGTGGTGAGGGTAGGAAGGAAAAAACCAATAAAATGTGGGCAACTGGGGCTCAGCCTCACTGTGTTGTAGAATTTGAGAGACGTTCAATTACTTGAGTATAGAGAGGCCAGGACTCAGGAATGATTTTGAGAAGGAAAAATGGTTTATTGACGGCCGGCCGGACTCGGGAACTTTCTGTTTGAATCCCGAGCCCTGAACAAGATTTTCAAACGTCTTTTATACAGAGAGGAAAGGCCAAATGGTCCCTTTGTTTCAGTTCTCAATAGGCTTCAATTAGCATATATATCTTCCACATCTTAGGTAAGCTTTTAGCATTGACTCCAGATATTCTAGATAAGCTTTTAGCATATTTGGTTTTTGCATTTCCCCTAAATACTTAAAGTTTATAGCCCTTGCATTGAAACTGTTTCCTGGGATTGGGATTGGAGCCGTTGCCATTGTCCCTAAGGGCAGGACTGCAGCCTCTTACCGTTCCACACCCACAAGTCAAACAGCTTGGGTTATCTCTGAAGAGACAAAGAGCCTTCCACCCATAGCCCACATCATTCCCCCCTTTTGCCAAAGTTTAACTTGCTAAGCTTTGGCATAATTATTGTTGGAGCTATGAGGTGGATGGCTGTTTGTTGTTTTGATTGATTATTTATCAGTCTTTAGTACAGCATCCAGGACTGTTTTTAGAAGTTTAGAACTTTTCATTCTGGACAGCAGAATCTTGGGCAGGGGCCTCCTGCAGTTATTCTGCTGCCACTGGCACTCACGTGGATTTCCAGCCAGGTTCCAGATCCATCTATTACTTTTATTTTACTCTTAAAGAGTTTACACCTTTAATTTAAAAGGGGTGCTGAAGGGAGACGATCTCTTTTCTGTAACTGCTTCCTGCTGGCCATGGGGTGTAGTCATTGCCTAATAAGGTGTAAAACTCTTTAATTTATTCTAACTGGAGGAAGATGGTTCTGGCATTCTATACGAAGTTGGATGAAGTTTTCATATGGTTAATAAGATGTTCACTCTGAAAGAAACAAACTTAATTAAAAATTTGGAATACCCGTTTTAAAAGAGGACACTGGATTACAGAGGTAGACAAAGTTAGGTGCCTATAAAGATGGCACTCCTTAAAAGCTGGTGGGAACAGCATATATATTCTTTTTTTTTTTTAAGTTATTTATCTTCAGAGAAAAATTGCAACAGACACTTAGCTTTGTCTGAAGACACATTCCAAGCTGTTCAATGATTGGCACTCATTCGCTCTGTCAGATGCTCCTGGTCAACTGGCACTCCTTGGGCAACTGGCTTCACTCAGGATTAGAACACTAAGTTGGAAATTCTCTTGGTTTTCACCTGTGGCGTGATTAGAACTACAGAATAAAGGTTTTTTTTTTACACCTTGGTTTTAATTGTACAATTTCTAGCAATTTTGACTTGTTCAATAGGTGACTCAACATCAGCAAGCAAGCCTCACCTTTGCTACACAGCAGAGTACAGTAGAATATAGAAGTTGACTGAGACTGGCTGAGACTGCCATCTTATTCTATAGACATGTTATTAACTGTTTAGAAAATGATTTTACCAGGAATTTAACATGTCTAATATACTTCTGCACTTGATCCAAAATAGAAAAGATAGCATTACAATTATTAGGCATATATTTAGTACAGGATAAAAGTACAGCACTTAATATTAACTAATGTATTACTTAATGCATAAGGATTCAGAGTTGCAATTATTAGTTTTGAGTTTCAGGTTTGTAATACCTTACATGTTATCTCTCCATGAGAGCAGGCCATAATGCCAATTGTGTTTAAGTTTCACTTACTGTATCCTGGTATCATGGCTCCACTTAGCATGTTCTTCAACGCAGTGAGCAAGTTGCAGCATCCTTCATCTTAGAGAGATTTTCCAGTATTCTACTAGCCTGGTGCATAGTGCTCTCTGGCACCATGGAACAGTGCCAGTCTGGAGGTGATATCCATTGTACACTCTGCTGTACCGAGTTATTATTGGCTGCTGCAGGAGCTTGAAACTGCAATATAGTTTCCATCGACTTCAGGAGCAGAACCAGAGACTGATATAGCACATATTTTTAATTGAGGGGTCAGTGACCAGCCTAGCCAATAACTCACATGGAGAGGCCACCTGTAATGTATTCAAGGTCTGGTTTGAATGCACAAGAGTTTGACAATGTTAAAGTTTATTCCTTGTTTTTATATATATTTTAAACAACTTAATGTAACACATATATCAAATGACTGTTTACTTACACAATTTTACTATGAAGATAACAGTAGGTACTTTACTTTAGTAATAGAGGAAAAATATTATTTTTCATTGTTAAAATGAAAACAGAATATTTCCAATAGAATCAAGACAACTTTTTATTACCATTTACTTAAATGTGTACTTTGCGGTGGCCTTCAGACAGGTTTTATTATCACGAAGTTATTTCTGCTACCAATACCAATCTAAGTTTTTTTAGTTAACAATGACTTCTACAACTAGAACTATTTAAACATTTTCAGTTTGGCAGATGTATTACAACCTCCTTATAATTGACTATAGCCACATTGACTAGACACCTCATGTTTAAATAACTTATTAAATTACAATTACCAAAGAAATTTACTCTATTTATTTAAGAAAGCATATCTACAGTCTTTTACCTTTAGCCTAATTTCACCAGTGTGAACTTACAATTTTCATTACTCTAAAGATTTTGTATATATAATGTTAATTTAGTTTATAAATTAATATGAGAGATTACACTCAAGTTAAATAAAATTGAAACCATAATAGTTTATGCAAGGAATGTTCTCTTTTTCCCTTACAGGAAGCTAAAAACTTCTTTTCTTTAGGTTATGAAAATTAATAATTTAAAAGCATACTGACTACCAGGTTTTAAAACACATTACACAATTACTTAATTTTTTAAAATCATAACCCAGGAAAGATCTCTCCATAGTTTTTATGGACTTTCCTTTACTTATTGAAATTTGTTAATAGAGCCACTAATTACCTTTATTTTGTTGGAAAGAAATCTTCTGGAAGAAAATAAGGCTCACCAGATTGTGGAGAAGAAAAGAATTTATTCTCAATCCTGCAAGAAGGGGCGCAGAGCCAGATATGGCTGGTGCCCCGAACAAAGAAAAATGACACTATTTATACCCCTAAACCTAGCATGCAAGCTTTTCCTCTGTTTTTCCATAGATTGGATACTTCAGAAGTTACAGCTTATCTGAGATTTAACTTTCCCACACAAAAGTTTGTGATTTAACTGCTTCCTCTATCACATTCCAACCATTTTAGTTTTTACCTGCTCCCCTTTGTCAAATAAGGAATAGAACTTAGTGCTGAAATGGCACCGACTTAGCTCCTTCTTGGGCATCCTTCCACTGCCCATAGGACTGGCCTAAACTGGTCTCCTCCACTGCTGTCCAACCCGGGAGTGGGAGACTGAGGCAGCAGGCCGCCAGGTTACATCAACATTTTTCTTATGTGAAAATTAACCTAATCTTTGTTTTGTTTTGTTTTTATTTTATGGCTGACAAAAGGTTTAAACTGGGAAATTACAGGGCAAACTGATTCTTAATTCCCTAGCCTAGTAGATAGGTTTAATCTGCCACACCTAGTCTTGCCTTAAAGCTCTTGCAAAGAGGAGGCCCTTTCCCAATTGTTTCTATAATCAGATTTCTATGACTTTTTCATCCTGCTTAGTTTAATTTGGGCTTTAAGAATATTTACAAATATAACTGCATATTTAATTTTTAAGAATTTGAATAGAGCTCTTTTAAGAATTTTTATTTGTTAATTTGATATTATCCTGATGTATGAAGACATACACTGAGCATTTTTTTAAAAATGGGCAGACACAAAGAGTTAGACACAAACACAACTCACTGATATTACTTATAATTTGCATTATTTTATATACTGTTTAGCTTAATTAATTAGGGGTCCAGAAATACATATTACTTATATAACTGCATATTTAACCTCAACAATTTGAGCACATAGGCAGATATAAATAGTTTGAGACAAAAACATAACTTTAATTACTTTAAACTTCTAATCTTTACAAAACAAGTGTGACTGGAAACATTTCAAAGACTCTTGAAACTTTCCTTAATTTGCACTATGACCATGCAGTTTACCACAAGAATTTTCCTTCTTACTTAATGGATTGTAATAACCAAAATGTTCTCAATGCTTTTAGCACCATTTTGTTTTAGAACTTTATATTTTACCTTGAAATTAGCAGAATTTTGGATAAACAATAAGATTAATCTTATATATTTACTGAGGCTATTTGAAGACTCAGGGAGACAGACGTTTCTCTCATGAATTGCCACTCTTAGGGACACTGACAGTCCAGGCAGGAGAATTCTCCCCCTCCACCTCTCTTTTGATTTTGGAGATAATAAAATTCCAGTGGTCATTTAACCTTATTCCATCAGGCAGCAATTTATTTAGTTTACACTTGAATTCATGAGAGAAAGGGTTACTAATACCAGGAGAGGAGACAGTGATGTCCCAGCTCTTCTCAATTATGAAATAACCATAGGCAAAGGCAAAGGGTGAGGTTAGGCTTGAAGTAACCATAAACAAAGGAAAAGTTAGTTTAGAATTTACACTTAAATAATAGTTTCAGGCTAAATTCACCCAGCTATAATTTCAGTTATTGTCTTTCCACTGTTTTATAATATAAATGCATTTATAAATGATTTTAACTCTTACAGTTTTTATTAATTTTTTAAAAACCTATTCATTTTATAACACCTTTAAATACCTTTCATTCGACTTATAACATATTAAATGAACTTAACCGTTACTTTAATTTTTCCTTTAAAGTAAAAGAATAAATCTTTTACTTTAAAGTTAGTTTGAAATAAAAAGCTACTTTTCAGGATTTGATTTCTAGAACATAAATGTTCTTTTAAAAGAGGTAAGACTCTTCTTCAAACACTGAGGAAATGATGAAGTTAAAGCACAAAAAGCTATTTTGAAAAAAGATTTTCTTTGTATATTGATCTTACTCAATTTTAATCATAAAAATTTTCCTTCCACAAACCTTCTACACTTTCAGTATTCATTCAGGTTCTGTCCCACACTCTACTCTTTCCAATAATCAATCATTTTATCTTAGGACAAAATCATCTTCTGTTTCCTTAACAATAAAAACACATTGCATATATCCCACATACTAAGTTACCAGGCAAACTTCTTACAACATATAATTGCCATTAATACTAAACAAGCGTGTTAAAATAATGAACTTTTCTTCACTTTAAATACTTAGTAGCATGTAATACCAGAAACAGTTTTTTTGGAAGCAAGTTGGCAGGGGAGACTGGCTGCTGAATAAGTTTGTTATAAAATTGCCTTTTATTATTATTATTATCAATTCAGTTTTTGTTAAATAATGACTTTCTGCAATTAGCCATTTAAATACCTTAATTTAAACAATGTTTTGTAAAACTTTTATAATTATTTATACCCTTAAGACAAATTTTACCTTCACAGAACACATTCTCTTACTTAAAGTTACTACAATACCTTCTAAGAACCTGGGCAGAATGCAAAGGTATTTTGGCTTTGACACCCTAGGGAGGGAACTTTACTGCATTTATTCTAATTCTGCTTTTTACCCCCTTCCAGGCAATCGGGTGCACAACAATCAAACAGGAATGCAGCTTATGAATAGAAGGTGTGGACTCACTGGAAAGGGGCAAGCCGCTCCCCCCTTTCCAGCTTTCAGGCCAAAATGGGCAGACAGAACCTACTCAAATTCAGCAACTCTCCAGGGGACCCGGCCACCCTGACTGGGGCACAGCCCCAACAAACTTGGGTGCATGGCACGGACACAGATGGCCTCCAAGCCCCGGCAAAGGGCCAGACCAGAGACAAGACAGCAGAGCATGCACAAACATCTAGACTCCGCAAACATCCAGACTCCTCAGTTTTGCCCCACAATCATTTCACCCCCTTGCCAATGGCAAGGGAGGGCTCCAGCTCAGCTGTAATTCTACTTTACATAAGGACACAACTCCAACACTAGCACTGAGCTGACACAGACAGAAGCACAAAGGTCACTAATCTGACCCAAAAGTTTATATATATTTTTACCATGGCTGCCCCCACAGCCATCACAAACCTCAGAACACTTAACATTTGGTATAAAGCGAATTCATTCACAATTTAGCACCATAACAAAAGATTTCAGCTAACCTTTTCCCACTGTTTAAACTTTACACCCAGACCAAGCTCCACCAGAAAAGCCGATCCATTTTCCTGTAACCAAGTTTTGTTTTTTTTAATCTAGACCAATTTCCAGGACATTAGGACTTGAACCTATAAATAGCCCTTCCTATTAAAATCGAGACTCCACTCCTTTAGTGGATATAAGACTAGTACCAGATTCTAACATGCAGTTAGACAAACCCAAAACACCAGGGCCTTTCCCCGGTTTTTCTCCTTTTCCCAAGCCTAGAGAGAACGGCTTCCCCCCAGCCTTCTGGGGCTACTAGGGTTCTCTCGGGAGGTGATCAGCCTCCCCTTCCTAGCAATTAAAGCTAGGGCTTTCCAGACTCTGCTCACCCAGGGAGTCTTACCTTCTTCCATGTTCGGAGTTCTTTTTCGTTCCCAGAATCTTTCTCTTCAGACCTTCCATTGCCCTCAATTTTTGTCGGGAAGATTCTGGTGGAGCCCACATCTTTTCTGGATTAAATTTAATCCAGGGGCGCCCAGATTTGGGGTTCACCTGAGTCCTCCCAGCTTCCTTGGGGATTTGGAAGGGGCACCAAAATGCTACTGTCTCTGGCCTTCGTTTGTTGTCCTGCCCCGGTCGCCAAAAATGTTGTAGAATTTGAGAGAAGTTCAATTACTTGAGTATAGAGAGGCCAGGACTCAGGAATGATTTTGAGAAGGAAAAATGGTTTATTGACGGCCAGCCGGACTAGGGAACTTTCTGTTTGAATCCCGAGCCCTGAACAAGACTTTCAAACGTCTTTTATACAGAGAGGAAAGGCCAAATGGTCCCTTTGTTTCAGTTCTCAATAGGCTTCAATTAGCAGCTTTTAGCATTGACTCCAGATATTCTAGATAAGCTTTTAGCATATTTGGTTTTTGCATTTCCCCTAAATACTTAAAGTTTATAGCCCTTACATTGTTAAACTGTTTCCTGGGACTGGAGCCTGTTGCCATTGTCCCTAAGGGCAGGACTGCAGCCTTTATCGTTCCACACCCACAAGTCAAACAGCTTGGGTTATCTCTGAAGAGACAAAGAGCCTCCCACCCATAGCCCACATCAACTGGGCACCTTCTGAGACATTGTCTAGTACATTCCTCAGGATAGTCCTACTGAGAACTAAGGAAACTGAGATATTTATGCATTCGTTCCCATCCTTTATGTTGTTCTGTGGCAAGGGGCAAAAGTTTACACTGGGACACTTCTGGCCTGCTCCACTTTCAGGCCAAGTGGGCTCCCAGGTTCAGAGAATGCCCTCTGGCAAAGAGTCATGGGAAAGCTGTTCAACTGTATGATAATACTGTCCTTTGCAGGCCATTTCCAGAGTAGGCCAAAAGGATATAGGTGCTAAATGCTACACTGCTTATATTGGTCTCTTGTTGTTTCTTACTTGTGAGCTTTATCTCACCAATAGGAATGTAAACTCTTTGAGCGTGTGGACCACAGCTTATATTTGTATTGCTACCCCATAAATCCTGATGAGCTTCTTGCTACTACAAGATTAAGTCCACAGAGAAACCCATGATCTAGACCCTGCCTTCATCTCTAGACTTCTTTCCAGCCTATTTTTGCATCCCAAATACTCCAGCCATTCCATCTATCTCAAGTGCCTCCTCTCTGCCTTGAATACCCGTTTCTCCCTTGTTCTACTGGTAAACACTAATGATCTTTCTATCTTTTCTATCATATATCGCTGCAAGGTGCAGTCAAATAGAGTTAATCATGTCCTCTTTTGCAAACCACTGTACCTTGCTCTTACCTTTTCTATTCAATTTATCATACTGTACTGAAATTATCTTTTTATGTTTTAGCCTTGCCTACTAGAGTGTGAGATCATTGAGAAAGTGACTGTATCTCATAGATCTCTTTATCTGCAGCACATAGCTCACTGCCTGGCATATAGTAAATGCTCAATAAATATTTTTGAGTGTATAAATTAGGGTGACCAATAAATAATCCGCATTTGACGAAACAAGGTGAAGCAGGCAAGTAAGACAGGGAAACAGTAAATGGATCTGGAACCTGGCAAGAAGTTCACGGGAACACCAATAACCTCCAAGATGGCTGCTTGCATGACCCCCACCCCCAAGATTCTGCTATCAGAAGAAAGACTTTTTCTGGATGCAAGGAAAAGCCGCTAGGAACTTTTATCATTGGGTCCTCACTGGGGGATTGATGGGTGCTGTGATCAATCAAAACAGCAAACAGCTGAAAACCCTCCCCTGCCATTAGCAAAGGGGCGGAATAATTCATAGTTTATAAAGCAGACCCTGAGGCCTGAGCGCACCCCTCTCTCTCGCCTCTGGACCTGTTGCCGCCCTCTGAGCACCGCTCTCACCATTTTTCCTCTGCCATGGGGCCATGCAAGTAAACCTGGGCATTTATAATCTATAATGGGGAACTGTAGCTTGTATATCAACCCTCTTTATTGCTTCTCACCCCCTTCCTCTCTACCTGGGACCCCTGACCTGTTATTTTCTCCCATTTCTCTTCCCTCCCTACCTGAATAAATTACTGGCCTAACTCACCTGGCATGCTCTTGAAATTCATTTCTGCAGCATAGTCAAAGAACCTAAATAAAATCCAGTAACAAAGGGACTGGATATATATCCTTTGGATACCCCTAACAATGTCCCTCAAATATTTATGGATTGAATAGGTGGTCCTAGAGAATATTTACGAGAATAGTGTAATACTTCTCTTCAGCTAAAGACCACCAGGAACACACCTGTAGTTACAGGAGTGGATTTACTCCCCATTGCAGGGAGAGGAAACATATCATGGGGAACTGTGGGATGTCCCAGTAAGAGGGTGTTAGAAACTATTATAAGATTTGGACTTTGGTTGGGTGATTTGGAAAAGGGACTAAAGAAGCAGAGATTTGCTCTCGTTTAGATGCTGCCAAAAAGTGGGGGCAGGAGTGGATGTGACTCAAACAGTTGAGCTCCCACCTCCCACATGGGAGGTCCCAGGTTTGGTTCCCAGCGCCTCCTAAAGAAAAAGAAACAGACAACGAGCAAAAACGAGCAGACAACAAGCACAAACAAGAAAACAGACGAGGGAGCCATCTCGGGGGGGAATAAGTGGGAATGATCTGATGACTGGGTATTTCCTTGATTTTGTCTGTGCTTAGACAAAATTATGAACTGGCCTTGTTTTGTTAAACTTTATCATGGTCTCAGAGTTACTTTGTCTGAGTTGTGAGATTGTTAATGTCCAACAGAAGAACAAAATGGCCTGGTTGTAAACATCAGACCAGCTTATAATAACATTGAGGTCTAATTGTGACTATCAGATCAGTTCTGGGCATCAGGGGCTGTTCTTTTTTTTGAGGTGATGAGAAGAAGGCCAAAAAGAATGAGTGCTGATGATACTCACGAACGTAGAATGAGAGCTGAGTAGAAGAGAATAAAGGTGAAAATCAAACTGGATCTTCCTTCCTGCTCTGTGACCTTTCAGGTTGACAGGAGTCTTAAATCTTGAAGCTCTACAAAAGCATACAATGGCTGAAAGAGATCATTTTTTTTCACCAGAAAAGCAAGTAGTACAGATCATCCTTTGAAAATTGGAAGATTAATCCAGAAGCAATATCACTTGCATAATGATAAAAAGAATAAGATTTCCTTTTCCTTGCCTCCCTGTACTAGCTAATCCCTCTCTTTTTAAAAATTGTTGACATCCTTTGTGGGGACGAGGGTTAGATAATAAATATGAAAGTATATAATTTATATTAAGGAAGAAAAAACATTTTGGAATTTTCTGGTAAACTGTTTTTGATGCCCTGTCACTAGTAATCTAAATCCACAGGGTCACTTGAAAGCCATTACGATATTCATACAACACACATTTTTTTTGAGCACTTAGTAAAACTTCGGTACTTGCCAGAGGCTGGATTCATTTAAAGATGAAGAAAACAAATCCTTGTTCTAGAACTTACTGTGCAATGAAGGAGACAAAAATCACTGATTAAAAAACAAAACAATTTCTTTATCTGACAGAGCATTTCTGTTCCCCACCCCCTAGCAATGGGTAGTGACATAGCAGTTGCCAGATACAGACAAATAGTAGTAATCAGTGGCTGGCTGGGTTTCAATAAATATTCAGGCAGATCTAAATATCTGTGACTGACTCTTTTTTTTGGGGGGGGACAACTTTTTATTTGGATATAATTTCAAACTTACAGAATAATTGCAAGAATTGTTCAAGGAACTCCTGTTTACACTTCATCCAGATTCACCCATTGTTTTCCTTAACCATTTGTGAGTAGGTTAGAGATATTGTGTCCAGCTACCCCTAAAGAATTTCCCATATGTTTCCTAAAAGCAAGGCATTCTCTTAGCTAATCACCATGCAATTATCCAAATAGGAAATTTAACATTGGTAAACACCATTGTCTAATCCATGGTTTATATTCAAATTTTATCAATTATCCCAGTGTCCTTTAAAACTTTTTTCTTTTCCCCCAACCTAGGTCCAATCCAAGCTCATGCATTTAGCTGTCATGCTGTTTTATTCTCCTTTAATTGGGGACAGTTCTTTAGTCTTCCTTTGTCTTTCTCATTCTCCACACTTTTGAAAATCACAGGCCAGATCCTTTATAGAAGGTTCCTCAATTTGGATTTATCTGCTGTTTTCTCCTGATTAGATTCAGGGTATGAATTTTTGGCAGGAATATACGGTTGATTTAAAATTCCAGAATAGCTGCCTCTACCCACGTTCCCCCCACTTTGACCTGACATTTTACACAGCTGAGAAGTCTTTGAAGTCTCCCAGTGAAATCCAGACTTCTCTCTGCTTCCTTATATGATCCCTAATTTAGCCATCAGAATTACTAAAATCCTGAGGAGGATGTCTGCTTCTTGAGGAGTTTATACTCAGTTAAAATCGTACATTAATTCAAAACTCTTCCCTAATGTGTGTCCCTTCTCCTCCATGGATTAGTGCCTGCTTCATTATTATTATGAAGTATAAATTATTCATCAAGGTGGATAAACAGCTTATAGAGATAAATAATATGGTATAAGTGTAGTCAAGACACTTCTTTCTTCTAAATAGGTAGCATGCATAACCCAACTTCTAAGACTCCTTTCCTGAGAGAGAGTCAGCTACGTAGTATCCTAAAAGCAAGAGCTTCCAAAGGCCCTAGATGGAAGGAGATATTCAAGGTCTCAGAGATGCCTGCGATTTTGATTATGCCTGTTCAGTCCCTGCTCCCTCACGCTGACACATCCAAGGATACACCAAGTGGAAGGAGAAGGATGTGTGGGAGAAAAGAGTGGGAGGACAAGCCTACCAGTGATCGAACACTACGCAAAGAGTAGCGGCTGGCAGTGAATTCGTTTCAGCTCTGAAATGACCCCTTTGTGCAGCTTGCCCTTCCTGAGAGAGAGGTTAAAATGCTGTCGTGCCTGCTTTTAGCAGTGTGGTAATTAAAACAGTTAATCCAGGGTCCTAAATAAATTGGCTTGACTTAATTGGCTAAGGGAAGAAGTATCCCCCTTCATTTTCTTTTTCTCTCCTCCTACTCACTGAACTTCATTCACATCCAAAGAAATGAGCAAATGTCTACATTTCACTTTCCCATGCAGGGCTCTTTTGGAGGCAGGAATGAACATTAAGGAAGGTTCTAGAGCACAAAGTTAACTATTTTCCTAAAACTGAGAAGCAAGCTAATTTTGCGTTTGTTACTAGCATAGCTCTTTACTAAGCCCTACTGAGATGAAAAGTTAGTTTATAAAAATAGTTAATGTTTATTGTGCATTTAGCACGTGCTGGGCCATGTCTTAAGGGCTTTACATGGATTATCTCATTTAATCTCCACTACAATCTTTGAGCTGTGTAGCATTATCATATGATCATGTCCAGTTTTCACATGCACACACATCCACACATCTGCACACACAGTCTTTCACTGTCAAGGAAATCATTGTGGGACATGTTTCCAAATTAATTTCTAGAAATTTAATATCACCAAAATCCCATTTGCCTACAAATAAATTTTCCAAGTTCCTTAAGTCATTTTTAAAAGCCAAAATAATATTTTATCCATATGTCTTTGATTCATTTATTGTCTGGAGAGCAAGCTGCTGTGTTTCAAGAATTACTTGACGACCAAAGAATATTTCAGCTTATTTAGGAAACTTCAATAAAGCTTTGTCCTACAGTCCCATTCTTGACTTTAAAAGACTACAAATAATGGTTTGGCAAATATTAAGCCACTATTTAGAAACAAATTTTCTCATCCTTCTTCCCAAATGATCGACCTCAAATTACAATCTTTCAATTGATCTCATAAATATTAATTTTTTTATCACTCAGATTTATGTATATATAGTTGGGTACTAATTTGAAAATAATGTAGGTTATACGTATATATTTTAAGTACAACAATACAAGTTCTTAATCCAAATCTAAAGGCAATCATTAACTGCTTCTGTATATCTCTTACTGTCATTTCCCGAAAAAACTGGGTAAAACTCCTTTTTCTAGGAATGACTTTTCCAGTATACTCTTTAAATTATCAAAAGACTTTGCATGAAAACAGGAAGATAGGGTGTTCCTTAGTTAAGCAAAAAACATGTCCAAATCTCTGTAAAATATTTTTGCTATGTCTTTGACCCTTCCAGGATAAGAGAAACGATAATATGTCTTCCTGTTTCAGGAAGGAAAGAGCTGTAGGAAAATAATTGATATTTTTGCCACTACCATGGTTTGAGAAAAAAAGTTATAACTCCTGCTTTTCAAAGTGCAAGGAAAATAATACACACCTATTAGATTGCTATCTGTGGGACACAAATGTATGGATTTAGTAGAAAATAACTCACCAGAAAAATGAAACACATTTTAAATAAAATATATTTTGCTACTGCTTCTTCTCTTGGCTGCTAGAATTCAACCTCTGTCTGACCAACCTCCACTCTAATCATTTTGGCTCTCTTAGTTCTTCCTTAGAGTTATCTTCCCTTTACTCTGAAATGAACTGCAGAGGCATTTCTTAATCTGCAACGTTTGAAGTTTATTCATCTCTCTGTTTATACACAGCCTTGTTCCAGAAAGGGTTTAAGGTGGCTTTAAAGGAGTCATAAAATAAAGCAAGAAATTAGTAGTGGAAGCACTAGGATGAAGTTTAAAGAAAAATGCTTATACAATCCCACTCTTTTACTCTCGGTGGACTACAAATTTGGCTCTAAGCTTTCTAGCAGCCAGTGGGAAAAAGAGACGTAATTAGTTACATCATTTACCATGTCCATAAAACAAAAATAAATCAAGTGCTCAAGAGAAGAACTGTTATTTCTGATACTGAGACCAGAAAGAAATTTCTCTGGAGAGGCTTCATAAAAAGGCCAGTGTATGATGTAATAGTCAGTGATCTCGGCAGCATCTTAATGGGAGCAGCAAAGATGAATTTCACAGGATTCTTTCTTACGACATTCCTCAATAAGGCAGACGGCATCACACCAACTTGAAAATAAGGAAAAGCAATTTTATCATGCGTTTGGAGGTTGAGGGGGGTTGGGGAACACAATGTGATATAGTCCAGGTCTTGTTCGTCAAATCTGGAATAAATTTTAGAGCACTTGGAATTTAATCCAGTATCCAGAATGACTTCAGTTAAATTATGAAGCCCCTAAAATAGCATACAATATTTTACAGTCAGGTGAGTGTGTTGGGGTTTTTTTGACAGAGAAAAAAGAAGAGTTCATTAGATCCTCAAAGTATATAGTTAACTCAAGAAAGTTAAGAACAATTGCTTTAAAAAATCTATAAATATAAATAGACTATAAATCCTTCATGCTATTCCCCATAACTTTTTGCTCTCAGCCTAGCTTTTGATAAGAGTTTAATTCTTTTTTCTTTCTTAATTATTGGAAAGGCATCGTTGTCATTTTGCTCCATTTTTTAACATAATTCCAGGAGGGCAAATCTCTCAGGTAAAAATGTCAAAGGTATGGATAGTGAAGTCCCTTGAACCTTCATTTCTGAGTTAAATGTTCCTTGTTTCTAATTTTAGGCTCTGTATACATATATTTTTCCCTGAAACTAATCCCTGACAGAGAAGATGACCATTAGTCTCAGTTTGCTCTTGGCAGTCACAGTTCACACCTATTGCCCTGATATAATTATTAATAGGGCCCCCTTTCACTCTTGAAAAGGTCCTTGTTTGGAAGATAGATTACATGGTCACCTAACTCATTGAGAAGGACAAAACCCACAAAACAGGATGGGCTTTGCAAAGCATTGACCTTGGGCATAATTTATTTTCATTTTCTTAGTTATTCCAATAAGAATCCCATCGTTAATTGTCCACTGTTCCCTTCATTCCTTCATTTTTTCATTTGTTGATATGTTCATTCCTTCGCCAAAGTTCTATTGAATAGCTTTTATGTGCCAGGTATTTTGTTGGGTACTAGGGGCTTCTTGTGATTATCCAGACATTCCACCATTACCTGAAACATGTCATGTGAATGAGCACTAAGGGTGGAAATAGAGATTAATAATCCCTACCAAAATAGAAAATATACAGATGAGTTAGCCATTCCTAGTTAGAAGATGAATTCCATGCTGAACATTTTATTTTCCTAACGATGACTTTGTCTGGGACTGCTTCTCAATTAGAACGGATTCATATGTCAAACAGGAAGGCACACTCTATTAAGGGTAAACAAGATTTGAAGCCTAGGGAGAAGAGTTTTGCTCTAAACTCTGGACCTAATTCTAAATGAAAATAAAAATCCATTATTTTACAGTTCCTTTCAATTCTTAATTTCTCTGTTGCTGAAAACAGACATCTTCAAATTTCAAAAAGAATTTGGAGTCTTCCTTAACCCCTTAAGTTAAAATATGAACATGCATCCTTTATCTAAATACAGAATGTATTGTCAAGCATTCTTTCATGAAAGGTTGTCACGTAAAACTATTCTCATATTGCATTTGAAGTTTGCAATGGCTGATATAATTCAGGAATAATCACATTTTTTAATCCCAGAGGGAATTAGTAGGCTAAAACAGGAGTAGTTCTCCAGTATTCTTGGCCTTGGTTCTAGGGTCAGAAAAAGACTGGAGTGGGTAGGAGGTGGGGGAAAGCAACATTCAAACATAAGAAGAATCCTAAAAAGCAACCAAGTAGGAGATAAATTTTATTGGATGCAATACTCTCCAAATGACTGCAAAGAAAATGATCATTTTCTGGCTTTTTCATAAACCATTAATCATCGTATTGACCTTGTAATAAGAAAATGCTAAGCTTAGAGAAAAACTCTACCATATAAAATACTGTCTGTATTGCAGCAGGTCAGGCTTATTTAGTATATTTCAATTTCCTATACGTTTACTTATTCCTTTTGGAAAGAAAAATGGCTTCTCAAATGGATAGTTTGCTGCCTTGTGCAAATGTTGACAAATCTTTCCCTCCTCTTGATGTGGGCTATGGGTGGGAGGCTGTTCATTTCTTCGTAGATAACCTAAGTGTCTGTGTCCAGACTTGTGGGTGTGGGACAGTAAGAGGCTACAGTCCTGCCCTTGGTGACCATGGCAATGACTCCAGTCCCAGGAAAGTTTAGCAATGCAAACTCTATAAACTTTAAATATTCAGGGAAAATGTAAACCAAATGTGCTAAAAGCTTATCTAGACTGTATGAAGTCCATGCTTAGAGCTTACCTAGAATGTGGAAGATATATTCTAATTCAAACCTATTGAGCACTGAAACAAAGAACAATTTAGCCCTTATCCTGTATAAAAGGAAATTGAAAATCTTGTTCGAGGTTCAGGTTTGAAACAGAAAGTTCCCGAGTCCGGCCGGCTGTCAATAAATCATTTTCCCTTCTCAAAATCATTCTTGAGTCCTCACCTTTCTATACGCAAATAATTGAACCTCCCTCAACTTCTACAATACTCTCTTAGGAGAAAAGAGAGCCAGTGTCGCAGCCACATTCTAGCTAGTGGTTAACTAGGTGGCCTTCAGACTCAGATCAATATGGGCTTAAATCTCAGCTTTGTCACTACCAGCTTGACCTTAGACAGATAACATGGCCTCTTTGAGCCTCAGTTTCCTCACCTGTAAAAGGTAGATGTTAGTATCTCATATGGCTGCAGGGATTAAGTGAGCTAATGCATGAGAAAACACAGCCGAACAAGTAGAAAGCACTCAAATATTTAGTGCTGTATCATCAACCAGTTTTACAATATAACCGCAGCAACCCTCCTAGCAAGCATCTGAAACAGATCCCAAAAAGTTTTTGATCCAAGTTTCCTCACTGCAGAGCTGTTTTGCTGATTTACTGTCCTCTGTGGCAATGCCCTTTCAAGGATGAAAGCATAGTGACACAACTTTAGATGCTGATGCTCCAAATCATTTAAAACACAAGCAAAGCCACCTTCTCCTCCTTCCCTTGGCTAGTGAACTCCAGGAACACCTTCTGAGGTCCTTCATGGCCCTTGTGGCTGTGGAGTCAGGGGGAGTAGTGCATATGTAGCAGAGGTCTATTTATTTTCTCAGTTCTCCACCCCAAGATCATCACACAACAGGAAGAAACATTTACATTTAAAGAGTGTCTCCTTGTAGGAGAGGGCAATATGCTAGAATGTCCCATGTGAGGGATAGAATTCGCCTCCCCTCCCACTCAAATGTACATCTTGGAAGTCTTGTGTCTTAGGTCAAATTCCCCAGAAGTGGACTCGGAGATGAGGACTACTGAGCAAGTGATTTCTTGGGAAAATGCTCCCCGGGGGGAGACCAAAAGAGAGTGGGGGAAGCAGGACAGAGAAAGAGAGAAAGCCAGGCAAGGCTATAATTTCCAGGAGAGTCTCAGCTTCATCCGATCCCCATGTGGAGCTCTGGAGTGTAACGTTTGCTTTGAGTCCATTTCAACATGAGGCAAAGGAACCGACTTTCATATGCCTGTCCAATGACTATCAGCCTCCAATAGAGAGATGCAAACTCTCAGGCTCTGTGTACAACTGGGGGCAATTCCAGTAAGAGCCTCCAAAGAAGGTCACAGGTGCTAGTCATTAGTCAAAAAGCACACTGAAATGGGTGCTGAGAACACCAAACAAGTAGAAAGAATCCAAGGAGATTTGGACTGGCAACTTGCAGTATTCATTACCAGCTTGCTTCCCCCCATGGCTTAGAAGGGTATTGGAGTCCAGTGGTAATAAGAAACCCCAATCAGTACCTTTTACCAGGATTACAGTGGATAAAATGAAGAGTTTATCATACAGATTAATTGATATTTATTTCTCTTTGCTATTTCTATTTCTAGGGAATACAAGGGTTTGGAACCTACATGGCATTCTCCTTCACCATCTCTGAAAATCTGTCACTCTCTGCAGGGATCTCATTTGCACATATATCAGGCCCAAAGCTCTGGCTAAGAAAGCATTTGTATCTTTTATCTGACCCTCAACTCTTATTGGCAGCATTCCCCATATTGGAACTGCATATGGATCTTTTAAAAATAGCTGCACACAAGTACTTAAAAGCCAAAACATCCCTAGCAATCCAGAAACTGACAGGCTGTGAAATGGCTGCTTGAGGAATTGTCATCCAAACTGAACTCACCTGAAATCTGATGTTACACAAAGAGCAAAATGAAAATGGTCTCTGTGTGCTTCTCACTTTTGCAAAAAGAACTTTAAGGAGTACAGTTTCATTCTGAGCTGTTCATCTTCTTAGGACAAGGGACAGACTGGCACCAAGTAGAGTTATGAAGCAGAAAGAGTTGGCTCATCACTGTCCTCCCCAAAATCACATAACCACAGCCTCCTTCTACACCATCCACTAAACTCTGGAGCACACTGAGAAGCTTTCCCACAGCCCACCTGTACAAGGCTGCCTTGCTGAAACCTGTCCTCTATGCTCCCCACAGGGACTTCAAATAAGGAGTAGTTCCTAACTGATTGGGCTTCTGTCTACCATATGGGAGGACCCAGGTTCGATCCCCAGGGCCTCCTGGTAAAGGCATATCAGCGTGGTGAGCCAAATGCCTGTGTGGCAAGCCAGTTCCCATGCGGTGAGCCAGGCCTATGTGGAGAGCCATGCAGCAAGATGATGACACAACAAAAAAAGAGAGACAAAGGCGAGAGTCAAGGTGAGATGCAACAGAAACCAGGAACTGAGGTGGCACAAGTGACAGTGAACCTCTTTCCACACTGGAGGCCCCCAGGATCGAATCCTGGTGAAGGCAAGGGGAGAAAGATGAGAAGAGAAGACACAAAGAGAAATAGACACAAAAGATCAAATAGCAAATGGACACAGACAGCAAAAACAGCAGGGCGGGCAGGAGGGGGAGAAAAAAAAGCAAGTTACCCCTGGGACTTAATCCTGCTGGGTAAATCTGGGATACTGTATGGGCCATGATGCCTCAGACTGATCGTCCAATTCCCCCTTTGTCATTAGCTGAGGACTGCTCCCAAGGATGTTAATTTTCTGGCACCATGTTTGCTGGAGTTGGTCCTCCGAGGAGACATTCATAGATAAATTTTTTTGGTTGCTTTTTCTGGGGATGGTGACTTAGTCCAAAATAGTAATTCTGATTGTGCCCATAGCAAGTGTCCTAGGAGACAAGCAAGAAGGATATGAGAGAGAAAATTTGTTAGAACATGCAGCTGGAAAGAATCTTAGAAACTATGTGCTCCGGCTTTGTACCAATACACGAATCCCTTAAGAACATCCCTGACAAATAATCATCTAGTCTTTGCTTGACCGCAGCCAAGTGACCAAGAACACATCACCTCCTGAGGGCTACTCACTCCTGTTTTCAGAGGGTGTGATGTAGTAGAAAGTTAGCCACTTGGGAGCTGGCCAGACCTGAATTTACACTTGGTTCTTCTACTTAATGGTTGCCTGACCTTGAGCAAGTTACTTGACCACTGTGAGTCATAGCCTCCTTAGATAGAATGTATCAATAATATTATTTGCCTCTCAAGATTATTGAGATTAAATAAAAATGTAGTACAACTTTTGACACATAGTAGGTGCTCAATAAATATTAACTGCCTTTATTCCTTTTCCTTCTCAATCCTCTCAAATCTCATGTGTCAGAAAACTCTCTGCCTCACAATAAGTGTGATCCTTTCATCCTGGTTCTAGCTTCCAGAAGAGTATGAAATAACAAACCCAGCCCATCTTCCCATCGATCTAAGATTTCCATTCTCCACTGAAACATGCCTGGCTTCCTCCATCATTCCTTGTATGGCCTAGGTCTGTGCCTTCTGCCCTCTGGTCACTCTTCAGAAGGGGTGGTGGTCCCCCACAGAGACAGTTTCAACCTCATTCTTATCTGGCAAAACATACTTGGAGATCACATCTTTTTAATTTAGAGCATGTGGATCAAAATGGGTTCTGCATGGAATAGTTATTTCCTTTCACATAAATATTTTTAAAAATATGTTTTAAACTCCCTATAGTCAGGAATGGAAGGCAGGAAGTGATTTTCTCTTTCCTTATACTCCATTTTAACTCTTGCAAATGTTCCTTTCTTCCTACACTTGTCCCTTAGCCCTCCATGATGAAAAAACTCTGCTACTTTTTAAAAAGAAGAAATGTAATGTTCCATAGAAAGAAACAAGATTCATATTCTGAACAGAGGTAGTGTCATATTTCAGAAGAGCTGGCAAATCTGTCCTACGCAATTGCCAGGAGGTGGGTTGGACATACACAGCTTGAGCTGGAAAGCACATCCGGCCTTGAAATGTTAAGTGGCAACTTTTGCAATTGCCAGTCTTCCTTGCCCTGCTTGAAGCGCCTGAATGTTCCTTCTGGTCATGCTGACATCTGGCTGGAGAAGGAAATCATGCAGCAAGAGATTTTGGTTTTTTTTCATTTCATTTTTGTAAATACATAAATGTGTAAAGACATAGACCAAAAGGTTAATGGTGGGCTGTATCTGTGTGTGGCCAATTTGTTGCTTTCTATTTTTCTACATTATCTGAATTGAGGGCCAATGGACATGTATTTAAAATTGCTGTAGAAAAATCAGGGGGAAAAATGGCCTATTTCCATTTTCAAAGAAAAAGGAAGACTTGCTTTCCTCTCTCAAGTAAGTCATATGACGTTGGTTCACAAAGCAATGAACAGGGCTCAGTCTTTGTCTCCTGAAACCAGGGCTGGAGTCCTGAATGGCATCCTCCAGCCTTGTGGGCACCAAGCTACTTTGCAATTAAGAAATTAAAATTCAGGGACATGAAGGGCTTCTCCTGCATAGCCCCTCCCCCACTGCCTTGGGACTTTATTGGCAACCCTTCTACTCCCTACCAGCCACCAGTAACCTGAGGTTCAGTCTGATACTGGAAAGAAAGGAGACTCCGTCTTGAGTTTGAGTCGGCTTCTAGCACAGGGAGGCTGCCTTATACGTCTTCCTAATTCCCCCCTAGGCCTGGCACCATGATCAACACACAGAATCCCAGTCTCAGGTGTGATGGAATCTCAAAGGTCATTTTGTCCCAATCCTTATCCCTTTATTCAGTACTTAATCATTATCTGAGGAACAGATCACATATGCTTACCAGTCACTTTAGCTGCTCAATGTGTCGAACCACAGAGTCAGATGCTCTAACTCACCCAGGCACCATCCTGAACCAGTTCCTTTCGTCAATGTCCAGGAATACAAAGATGTGACTCAGTATTTATACATCTCTGACTTGGGTAGGTGAAGGGACTGTTGAGCCACAGTAGGACCAGCCCCAAAGCATGTCCCATTTACAGCTTCTGGGCCTGGTGATGGCTGCATGCCTAACATCAGAACAAATCTTCCCTCCCACGGTATGCCCCACCCCCTTCTCAGGGTATATGGACATGGTTTCAGGCCAAAACACAACACTGCTAACCAGTTGAAGATAAGGAAATATCTCTCTGGGCCTGACTTTCATACCAGATGGTAATGATTAAAATTAAATTAAATTAATGTTTGACAGTCCATGAAGGGCATAAATTGTATGGTATGCTGCTTGTCCAATCTGTCATCTTGCTTCCCTTGGCTCGGACCAAAAAACAACAGCTGAAAGTTCCCTCTCTGGGTCAAACAGTAGCTTATTTCTCTGCTGTGGAAACTGCTGCTAGTTAATAAGTTGAAGGCTCCTATGCTGCCAAAGTCATGATTGAGATGCCTTAAAAAGTATTCTATCTTCTTGCCACAATCTCCAGCAAACACTGTAACAGCAATTACTGGTTAGAATTCAGAAACTGGGTAGTTTGAACCTGGCCTAAGGGCAAACCATTGCCAAAATCATACAGCAATTTCCAGCTCTAATGACAGCCTTCATTCACATGGTTTCTAGAACATGTGGGCAATGCTGATGTGTTATCAAATCGCAAAAGAATCCATGGTATCGCATTGTAGTAATCAACCAAAGGGGTGCTGATGCAAAATACCAGAAATTGGTTAGATTTTATAAAGGGTATTTATTTGGGGTAGGAGCTTACAGATACCAGACCATAAAGCATAAGTTCCTTCCCTCGCCAAAGTCTATTTTCACCTGTTGGAGCAAGATGGCTGCTGACATCTGCGAAGGTTCAGGCTTCCTGGGTTCCTTTGGGCTCAGCTCCTCTGTTTTCTCCACAAGGTCAGCTGTAGACTATCAGGCAAACAGCTCTGTCTCTCTCCCTGGGGCTCCAACTTAAGGCCAGAATCAAACTCCAACGCTAAAACTCCAACATTAAGAACCCTCAACTCTGTCCTTTGCCATGTCTTTTATAATGCCCTAATGACATGGCCCAATCAAAGCCCTAATCATAACTTAATCATGCCCAGGTACAGAGCAGATTACAAACATAATCCAATATCTACTTTTGGAATTCATAACCATATCAAACTGCTACACACATTTATTTATTTTTTAGGAGGTACTGGGGATTGAAATTGGGACCTCATACATGGGAGGCAGGTGCTCAGCCACTGAGCTACATCTGCTCTCCAGGTATCACATTTTAAATCAACCATCTGCCAAGTACTCCTTTCCAAAGAATTTCCAGATTCAGACATTTGTTCCTTTCCCCTGTGCTATTCAGGAATGATTGTTCCAATATATACACTGTCTTTCTAGCAACTTAAACCAAAAGTAAACTTTCAGTCTTTTACTTTTACACAAAAATGTTGATGAAATTTTCAAAATGTTTAGCAAATATTCGTATTATTCTATGGTAAAGATCAGTTTCTTCAGGAGTAAGCCAAAGAGCAGAACAAGTAACTGAAGCCCACACAGGGCAGTAGACACAGTGATGTGCTACTACCCAGATCCCTCTTCTGGAAGAAAGGCCCCATTTCCCTCGCTGTTGGGAGTGCTGCTGGAAGGCAGCCTTCCATCCTCTTTGAGGGATTGCTTCTGCTAAGAAAATTGCCTTACCCAAGATACTGCCCCTTCTCGAGGCAGCCCACATTATCCAATTCAGGACAACTCCGAAGGGCCATCCCTGCTTTTCTTGCTACTCCTTCTGCAAGGAGAGCTTGCTTCCCAGATTATTGCATGGCTCCCATCCCACCCTCATTCAGGACTCTGCTCCAATGTTACCTCATCAGAAAGGCCTTTCCTGATCTCTCTAAAAGATCACATACTCACCCTTTTCCTGCAACCCCCACCTCCACAGCTTCCTGCCATCTCCTTACCTTGCTTTAACATTTAACTTACCTTGCTTCATAACATTTACCATTACTTGACACTATTTACATATTTATCTCTTGTATCCCCACTAGAATATGAGCTCTATGGTGGCTGAGATTTTGGCTATTTTGTTCATTGCCTTATCTCCACTACTTAGGAAAATGTCTAGCATATAGAGGTGCCCAATAAATCTTTGTGAATAAATGAATGAAAGAATGAACGATTGGTTGCCTAATATCTTAGCTAGTTCCTAGCACTTAGGCTGCTTAGCTTTCTCTCTGCACATTACACACATCAGAATCCTGCCAGGGTAGCATAATAGTCAAGAATATAGGCTTTGGAGTTAGGCTGACCTATTCACTTATTTCAGAAGCATTTCCATAACTATTAAGCTGTGTCAGGCATTAGTCTCAGTACGTTAAAGATACTAATGCATTTAATGCCCATAAAAGCTCTAAGAGGTAGGTATTTACAATTATTATTATTAGTAGTAGTAGTAGTATTCCCAATTGAAAGATGAATTAACTGAGGAACAGAGAGTTTAAATAATTTACCCCAGGTCTCATATCTAGTAAATGGCATACCCAGAATTTGAACCCAGGCACTCTGCCTCTAGATTCTCTGCCACTTATCAGCAGTATAATTTTGTGTAACTTCATCTCTGAACCAGTTTTCTTGCCCATAGAGATGATAATAATTACCTGGTATAATCACTCAGATAAGCCACAGTCCAAATTTAACCAGGCATGTTGAACAAGGTGATGTGTGGCCCAGATCCCCCTTCAATGGAGGCCTTCTTGTCCCAGTCACTGGGAGCTCGGGTTGCAGACAGCTCTCAGCTCCCAGCCATTCGGTGTTTGTCTCAGCTGCAGAGAGCCACCTTGACCAAGAGGTGGTTTCCTTGACAACCTTCTAGGATGGTACAAATCCAATGACAGATCAATGCAGGAATATAAACTCCGAGTCATCTTGGCCCATCTCGGGACAACTCTGAAGGTCTCTTCTAGCACTAGCACTCTCTTGGGGGTTGGGCAAGGCTGTTGTTGGGTCTGCATCGCAGCCTGACTTCCCCCTCTGCCCACTCCTGCTTCCTTCTCCTTCCCCCAGGTGTGGATACTAAGGGCTCTCCCTAATAAATATCTCCCTCCTATGCTCTATCTCAGAGTCTGCTTCCCAGAAAGCCCAGCCTGCAACACAAGGTCTAGTACAATTCATTTGCACTCATAGTCATGGTCTCTGGATTTCTCTAGAAACTGTTAAACCCAAGAGACAAAATGGCCTCTAAGATTACAGTTCCCCTGTTACTTCCCCAGCTTATCCCCAATCATTTTTTTAACTCTTCTCTGAGGCATGACTTAGTCTAGCCTGCCTGCTTACCCAAGCACATAAATGAAGCCAGAAAAATGATCTTCCCTGCTGTCTATTAATCAGTTTCTTGCCTACTGTTCATTGCCTCAGCTCAAGGCTTCTTTTTCCTCAAGGGAGTGAAACAGATGATCATGAGTTACCACACAACACTGATTCTTTACTTTGACCTCCTGAGCCCTAGGAGGATTTATAAGTAAACAACAAGCTCATTTAACTATATGTCAGAGGCAGACAAAGAGTCAGTCACTGAGTGAATATAAACAACTAGGTGCCTCACAGCGCTTTGTAAAGGCTGCTATATTTACACACAAATCCTTGGTCAAGGGTCAGCCTCAATGATACCCCCTTTGGGAATAGCAAACACCAAGCCACTTATTTGCTATGACCATAAATGACATTTTAATCTGAGTAATCATTAAAATTTCTGTACCTTTAAAGGCCAATAAAATTTTAACATATTCCCTTACATGTCAGATTTCCTAAACTAAAACCGGATGATCTTCAACGCTTCCATTTTATCTTCAAGAAAAGTTAAAATAACCATCTTATTTAAATGTCCAGTACTATGTGTTTGACAAGTTACTGAAACCAGAGGACAAAAGGGCAGTAGAGCATAATCACTTTTTGTTGTTGTTGTTTTTTAGATTTTCTCTGGGCAGATAATTTAAATCCTTTGCCCTCACAGAAAGCAACCTAATTCCTACAGAGGAATTAAAGGAACACTTAAAAGAACACTTGGCTTCTCATATTAGTTTTGGTTTTAGTGTATCCCTTAGAAATATTGTTTCATTTCTTATCTAATAGAGCTGTTATTGTTAGACAGATATGAGTACTTATCATAGTGAAAGATGTCCTTCATAGGGAAGGATAATCTGATTGATACAGTCCCTAATCTGTATGGACAAGCACAGCTGAAGAAAACACATGATCCTCTCTCAGGCTCATCCCATGCATACATTTTGATTCCTGGTGCTAGGAACCTGCCAAAGAAGGGTGCTTCGTGTCAGCCAGCCTGCGATATGTATGGACTATCTGAAGATTATTTTTTAAGAGCTAGCACTTACTTCTGATGGAGCTAGCTGCCTCTATTTCCTTCTAGGATTCCATGACTCCGATGGCTCATTCTCTGAGATTTTACTTCTGTGCCCCAGATACTTATAACCACTTTCCATAAAGTAGTTACTTGTATCACTGGAACAGTGAATAGATAAGGGCATATTTTAAACATTCTGTATAATGACATATAGGTTCTGAATGTCTCTATGGGGGAAGGCACTGCAGTGTAACATCTGACCATAGAAGTTTCAGATTTATTTGGGAAGATAAAATTAAAACAGAGTGATGTTTGCCATCATTGAAATCTGTTGGGTTGTATGAGCACCCCCTTAATCACAAAGTAAATCACAGGGGTCAGTGTCAAAATACAGTTCTTATTGCAGACCTACTGAATAAGAATCTCTGGATTGATGTTGGAATCTGCATCTTTAACAAGTTCCCCAGGCAATTCTCATGCACACAAAGTGTTGAGAACTATTGCCCTAGAGTCTGATTATTTCAGCCTAGGTGTGGTGCCTGCAATGCCAACACTAGTTAGTGGCTCTCTGTGTTTTGGAAGGAAATGGCAGCATTTAGAGACTATCACTACTGAAATGTGTGATTCATCATTATAATAATGATGTTGATGCTCCACCACATCCCCTTTACCAGTCTGCTGCACTCATCCCTGAGCTGCTTACCCCACCTTGCCCCAAACCGGCACTGGCTCTATTTATTTTATAGTTAGCAGCTGTGAGTATTTGCAGCTAACAGCTCACAGCTGCACTCTTCTCTGGAGAGTTGCTCTCAGCTGATGAGAGCCACCTTGCCCAGAGATGCCTGAGAGATTATGTATCCCATCACCATCACCCCACCAACACAGTCAATGCCTGATATGAAGGTGCAGAAAGTCAGCTCCTTTGCCTCAAGGGAGGCAACTCTGTGGTGTCAGTTTTCTTCCAGAACTCTCTGTGGGATAAGTCTGATACTAGACTTCTGCTGAGACTGTTGTAGAATTTGAGAGAAGTTCAATTACTTGAGTATAGAGAGGCCAGGACTCAGGAATGATTTTGAGAAGGAAAAATGGTTTATTGACGGCCGGCCGGACTCGGGAACTTTCTGTTTGAATCCCGAGCCCCGAACAAGATTTTTTAGTCCCTTTTATACAGAGAGGAAAGGCCAAATGGTCCTTTTGTTTCAGTTCTCAATAGGCTTGAATTAGCATATATTTCCACATCTTAGTAAGCTTTTAGCATGGACCTCAGGCATTCAATAAGCTTTTAGCATATTTTCTTTGCATTTCCCCTGAATACTTAAAGTTTATAGACCTTGCATTGTTAAACTGTCTCCTGCTCACCAAGGGCAGGACTGCAACCTTTCATCATCCCACACCCACAAGTCACAGTTTAGGTTATCTCTGAAGAGACAAAGAGCCTGCCACCCATAGCCCACATCAAGACCACATTTTGGCTTATTCTTCCCCTGCCTTTCCTGCTTCACTCACTTTCTTCCTTACAAGTTTCTCCTGAAAGAACTCCCTCAGTAAGAATCTCTGTCTCGCGTTCTGCTTCTAGGTTATTTGTCCTAAGACAATATTGTTATTCAGCAGTTGAGGAGGTTTTCCTGGGTGGGAGTTGGGGGGAGTTATGAAAAATCGTATAACTAACAATAGAGAGTGTGTGAATAAATCCAGAGGTATATTTGTAGCAATAGGAGTTTATTGTTAGAAGTAAAATGGAGTAAGTCCACCCAGTCTCTCCCACTGAATGAAACTAGAAAGCATGGACAGAATACATGGGATAGTAGCAAGCAGATTGGGAAAGAAGACCAAAATCCAAAATACCACCAAAGTGGTCATGAGTTTACCATTTATTTTGCTCTTCTAGCCCTGGCTTAGATTCAAGGCAGTCTAAACCCAGAAGCAGGTACAGATACATGGACAAAGAGAGCTCCAGGAGAAGTCCTCTAGTTCTGTCTTGAGGAGCAGGAAAGAGATCTCCTGATGTTTTGAAAAAGTGGGGGAAATCCCCATTTTTTTTTGTATTTACCATGTTCTTGCACTCCAAACAACACTGCAGTTGTGGTAGCAGCACCAGAGACAACAGCAGCAATGAGGGCCTACAGGTGCCTAAAACTCTCAGGGATGGGAAACTTTACTTCTGATCAGAAGACCTGTGGTCCCAACAGAATAACCCCCATTACATTTTTGTCTCTTTTTGCCTTCCTGAAACTTGATCCCAGATGTGGGTACAGTAGTAGAAAGTACACAGTAGAGCATAGAAACTGAAACCCTATCTTCTTGGGGCCAGAGAACTGAAAGGGGAATCCCAGGGAAGAAAAAGTAATGGGGAGGTTTTGGAGAAGGTACAGCTTAGGTAAACAACCCTATTAAGTGGTTTATGAATTCACAGGCTCACTCCCTATCTGTGCATGTGTACCTCTGACCCTAAACAATATGCCAAATATTTTGAGAACTGAATTATGGGATAGAACATCACCCAGGTCCAAGACTGGCTACTGGGTGGTACCTGCATGAAACAGATCTAAATCACACTGTGAAGACTTTGAAAACTGAACTAACGTTGGAACTATAGCCCACAGAATGCTGGTTGGAACAGGCAGTCCGTACCCAAACAAGTTGATTACCTATTAAAACAAAAAATTGCACTCCCCATAGGATTTGAACAAGACCCAGAATCTCATAACCAAGAGTCTCTCAAAGTGTCCAGGATAAAATTCAGAATTACTTACCATACTCAGAACCAGGAAAAATCTCAACACACATGGAAAAAGGACAACCAACAGATATTAAGATGACATGATTATTGGAATTATCAAAGACTTTAAAGCAACTATAATTAAAAGACTGCAAGTGGTGAGAAGCAGACTTGGCCCAGTGGTTAGGGCATCCATCTACCACATGGGACGTCCGCGGTTCAAACCCTGGGCCTCCTTGACCTGTGTAGAGCTGGCCCATGTGCAGTGCTGATGCACACAAGGGGTGCCCTGCCACACAGGGGTGTCCCCGCATAGGGGAGCCCCACGTGCAAGGAGTGCACCCCATAAGGAGAGCCGCCCAGCATGAAAGAAAGTACAGCCTGCCCAGGAATGGCACCACACACACACAGGGCAGCAAGATGACACAACAAAAAGAAACACAGATTCCCATGCTGCTGACGACAACAGAAGCGGACAAAGAAGAACACGCAGCAAATAGACACAGAGAACAGACAATTGGGGGGGAGGAGAGAAATAAAATAAATAAATAAATCTTTAGGGTGGTGGACTTGACCCAGTGGTTAGGGCATCCGTCTACCACATGGGAGGTCCACGGTTCAAACCCCGGGCCTCCTTGACCCGTGTGGAGCTGGCCCATGCACAGTGCTGATGTGCGCAAGGAGTGCCTTGCCACTCAGGGGTATCCCCCGCGTAGGGTAGCCCCACGCGCAAGGAGTGCGCCCCGTAAGGAGAGCCACCCAGCATGAAAGAAAGTGCAGCCTGCCCAGGAATGGCGCCACACACACGGAGAGCTGACACAACAAGATGACGCAGCAAAAAGAAACACAGATTCCCATGCTGCTCACAACAACAGAAGCGGACAAAGAAGATGCAGCAAACAGAAACAGAGAACAGACAACCGGGGCCGGGGGTGGGGGGGAAAGGGAGAGAAATAAATAAATAAATAAATCTTTAAAAAATCTTAAAAAAAAAAAAGGGCAGGGAAGCAGATGTGGCTCAAGTGATTGGGCTCCTGCCTACCACATAGGAGGTCCCAGGTTCGGTTTCCAGGGCCTCCTGGGAAAGGCAAGCTGGTGTGATGGGCAGGTGTAGCTAGCTGATGCAACAAGATGATGCAACAAAGAGACACAAAGAGGAAAGACAATGAGAGACACAACAAGCCAGGGAGCTGAGGTGGCATAAGTGATTGAGTGCCTCTTTCCCATATGGGAGGTCCCAGGTTTGGTTCCTGGTGCCTCCTAAAGAGAAGACAAACAGACAGTGAGTGCAAACAATGAGGAGGGGGAGTTAAATAAATAAATCTTTAAAAACAGATGTAAGGGCAAATACTCTTTTTTTTTTAAATTTATTTATTTTTATTGACTTTGTAATAATATTACATTAAAAATATATATGTGAGGTCCCATTCAACCCCACCCCCCACCCCCCCTCTCCCCCCCCAACAACACTCGTTCCCATCATCATGACACATCCATTGGATTTGGTAAGTACATCTTTGGGCACCTCTGCACCTCATATACAATGGTCCACATCATGGCCCATACTCTCCTCCATTCCATCCAGGGGGCCCTGTGAGGATCCACGATGTCCGGTGATTACCCCCGAGGCGCCATCCAGGGCAGCTCCACATCCCAAATACGCCCCCACCTCTCATCTCTTCCTGCCCTTCCCCATACCCATCGTCCACCATGTCCACTTTTCCCAATCCAATGCCACCTCTTCTATGTGGACATTGGATTGGTTGTGTCCATTGCACCTCTATGTCAAGAGGAGGCTCAGATTCCACATGGATGCTGGCTGCCATCCTCCCATTTTCAGTTGTAATCACTCTAGGCTCCATGGTGTGGTGATTGTCCTTCTTCAACTCCATCTTAGCTGAGTGTGGTAAGTCCAATAAATCAGATTGTAGTCTTGAAATGAATGGAAAGAAAATCTTAGTAAAGAAATAAAATATATAAAGAGGAACCAAATATAAATTTTATTTTATTTTATTTTATTTATTTATTTATTTTTAAAAGATTTATTTATTTTATTTAATTCAACCCCCCCTCCCCCGGTTGTCTGTTCTCAGTGTCTATTTGCTGCATCTTGTTTCTTTGTCCACTTCTGTTGTCGTCAGTGGCACGGGAAGTGTGGGCGGCGCCATTCCTGGGCAGGCTGCACTTTCTTTCGCACTGGGCGGCTCTCCTTAGGGGGGCGTACTCCTTGCGCGTGGGGCTCCCCTACGTGGGGGACACCCCTGCGTGGCACGGCACTCCTTGCGCACATCAGCACTGCGCATGGGCCAGCTCCACACGGGTCAAGGAGGCCTGGGGTTTGAACCGCGGACCTCCCATGTGGTAGACAGATGCCCTAATCACTGGGCCAAGTCCGTTTCCCACCAAATATAAATTTTAGAACTAAACAATGCCATAATGAAAATAAAAACCCTCACAAGATGGGGAAATAGCAGAATGAAGATAATAAAAGAAAGAGTCAGTGAAGTTGATGGTAGATCAATAGAAATGATCTAATCCAAATGACAGTGATTAAAATGTTGAAAGAAAATTCAATGTAGATATCTGTAAGACAATACCAAAGGTGTAATATTTCTGTCATTGAAGTCCCAGAAGAAAAGAAGAAAGTGTGTTTCATAAAAAAATTTTGAGGAAATAATGACTGAAAACCTCCCAAGAAGGAAACTTGGAACATCAGGAATAAAGGAAGAACAGAAATGGTAAGTATTGGTAAATATAGTAGAATATGCTCCTGTTTAGTTCTTTAAAATATGTTTAATGGTTGAAAGCAAATTTTATAATATTTGCTGAGTTTTTCAATGTATGTAGATGTAACAAATAAAGCAATTACAATGTAAAAACGGACGGATAAAGTGACCTACATGATGGTAATATTTTTCTACTTGAAGTCATAAAATATTGATGCTAAGTAGATTGTGAAAAGCTCCATATATATACTGTAATCCCTGGTGACAACCGCTGAAAATATTGTATAAAGAAACAGTAAGTATGACAATAGATAAATTAAAATGGAATACTAAAACACATTCAAATAATCCAAAAGAAAGCAGGAAAGGGGAAATAGAAAAAAATTGAATAATCACAAATCATATAATAAAATAGTAGACCTAAATTCAAACATAATCATAATTACTTCAGATATAAATTAAAGTCAGAGATTGTCAGAATTGACTTTTTTTAAAAAAGACCTAACTCTGTGCTGTCTACAAGAAACTCAATTAAAATATAATGATATAGATATGTTAAAACTAAAAGGATGAAATACAGTTGTGGAAAGATGGCAGAATAGGAAGCTCCAGGAAACATTCTTTCCAGCAGAACAATTATTAAACAGGTAGGAATAGTCTGAATCAACTATTTTGAAACACCAGGGTCAAGTTGAACACTAGGGAAGAGTGGGAAGGAAGAGGATAATTAATTGAGGTAAATACTGGTGAACTGCACTCTTCAGGCAAATAGCTACCATTGCCCATCTCCCAGCCTCATAGCAGATAGCAGTGATGGACTCAACCCCAGTCCCTAGTGCAGCTTGCTGCTACCAGGGTGGGATATAAAGACCTAGTTCCCCAAGACCTGGAGTGTGCAGTCTAATACCTGATCACTGCCTTTGATTAGCTATTTCAGGTTGCTGGAGCCTGATTCTGAGAGCGGTCATTGTTCCAACCTGCCTTGGGCAAGAGCAGCAGAGGAGCCTTAAAGACCCTCCCTCAAAACTGTAGAAAACAGTTAAATGGCTACATTTACTGGGCAAGTGCTGAACCAAGAAAACACAGATTCAAAGAGCCATAAGATAAGTTCCTTGGCATCCTTGCTAGCACCTCCCTCATTCCTTTCCCCTCCTTAGGGCAGTATGGGGTGAGCCATTGTTCCCTTTGTGGGTCCCTGACCTCCTTTCAGCTAGAAAAGACTAACCTGGGAAACACCTCTCTGGCTTGCTCACTCCTCTCCCCCAGAATTTGCTCTCCAGGCAAAAGCAGTTTGAGGTAACAAAAGCAGTGTAAGAAACAATTGAGTCCCGCAGCCTGGGACAAAGGCTTATTGTCTTTAAATCCTGTGGTCCAGCAGGCAGGAGAGTGAGACATCTGTTTCCTAGGGAGAAGAGGGAGCATTCAAGTTCCTGTAAACAGTGGAACTCCTAAGGCCTCTAGCAAGCACAAGCCCAGGACAAGACACAGACCAGGAAAAGACAGGGAGGATCTTGCACTTTGCATTTGCCTTGGACTGACCTTCTTGATAACTCTGAAGGAGAGCACCAGCCAAACCAAAAACAATTTGCAAAGAATGTGAAAGGTGTTTTTTTCATTGGTATGTCTGGTTTTTTTAGCTCCTGGCACTCAAGAAAATCTCTATGTCACTAGCTGGATACAAACTCAAGAAACAGTTCAGGAACTAACTCCCAAAGTTAACATTTTACAATATTAAAATGTACAGTGTGCAAAAAAAGATTACAAGACAAACAAAGAAACAGGAAATAATGGCCTATCCAAAGGAAGAGGCTAGGCATCCCACAAACATCAACAAAGAAGAGCAGACTGTGACTTTTAAAAGACTTTTAAAAAATGATCTTCAGTATACTGAAGGTGATGAAGGAAAATACAGAGAAAGAACTAAAGGGTATCAGGAAAACAATGACTGAATAATACATGAATGTCAATAAAGAGACAGAAATTTAAAAAAGAAACCGAACAACTTCTACTGGAGTTGAATATGACAATAACTGAAATGAAAAAAGTCCCAGGCATTTTTCAACAGCAGATTGGAGCTGGCAGAAGAATCAGTTAACTTGAAGGCAAGATAATTGAAATGAGCCAGGTTCAGGACCAGAAAGAAAACAAGAATTAGAAAAAGTAAAATTAGTCTAAGAGACCTGTGGGACACCATCAAGCACACCAATATATATATTGTGGGAATCCCAGGAGGAAAAGGAGAGAAGAAATATTCAAAGCAATAATGACATAAAACTTCCCAAAATTGACAAAAGATGTGAACATGCACATTCAAAAAGCCCATCAAACACCAAACAGGATAAACTTGAAATATTCCAGACACATGGTGGTCAAACTATCAAACACAAAGGACAAGAGAGTTCTGAAAACTGCAAGAGAAAAACAATGTGTTATTTACAAGGGAGTCCCAATTAGATAAGTACAGATTTCTCATCAGAAACCATGGAGGCAAGAAGGCAGTGGGTTGAAATACTTGAAGTCCTGGGAGAAAACAATTGCCAATCAAGAATTTTGTATTTGGAAAGACTTTATTTCAAAAATGAGGGAGAGATTAAGACATTCCCAGATAAACAAAGCTTAGGGAGTACATTACCACTAGACCTGCCCTATAAGCAATGAGTTCTTCAGACTGAAAAGAAAGGACACTAGACAGTAGATCAAAGTGGCGTAAAGAAATAAAGACCTCCAGGAAATGTATCCATTTGGATAATTATAAATGCTAGTATTCTATTATATGTTATGCTATATAACTCCACTTCTTAAAGATGCTAAAATGCAAATGCATAAAAAGTAATGATAAATCTATGCTTATAGACATACAATATACAAAGATATAATTTGTAAGAAGTACAAAAAAGGAGGGCATATGGAAGGGGATAGGAACAGTGTATGTGTATTCTATTGAAGTGAATTTGGTACCAATCAATAATGATTGTTACATATTTAGGATATTAAATTTTTTTTAAGATTTATTTTTTGTTTATTTCTCTCCCCTTCCCCCCCCCTCCCCCATTGTCTGCTCTCTGGAATTCTGTGTCTCTTTTTATTGCATCATCTTGCTGTGTCAGCTCTCTGTGTGTGCGGTGCCACTCCTGGGCAGGCTGCACTTTTTTCACACAGGGAAGCTCTCCTTACAGGGCACAATCCTTGTGCGGGGGGCTCCGCTATGTGGGGGACAGTCCTGTGTGGCAGGGTACTCTTTGTGTGCATCAGCACTGCACAAGGGCCAGCTCACCACATGGGTCAGGAGGCCCTGGGTTTAAACCCCGGACCTCCCATGTGGTTGGTGGACACTCTATCCATTGAGCCAAATCTGCTTCCCGGATATTAAATTTTAACCCCATGGTAACCACAAATAAAATACAGGAAAAATATATCCAGAAAGGAAAGAGAAGGGACTTAATATGGTATAGTACAAAGAAAGCAAATAAGTGTAAAAGTAGGCATTAACAGAAGAATTGATGTCAAAAAAGGTATAAGACTTGCAAAAACTAAATAGCAAAATGGCTAAAAAAGCCCTGCATTATCAATAGTTACTTTAAATGTAAGTGGATTAAACTCTCCAGTGAAAAGGCAGAGACTGGCAGAATGGATTTTAAAAAGTGAACCAACTATATGCTGTTTACAAGAAAATCGCCTTAAGCTCAAAGACATAAGTAGGTTGAAAGTGAAAGGATGGAAAAATACACCATGCAAGTAGCAACCAAAAGAAAACAGGAGTAGCTATACTAATATCAGATAAAATAAACATTAAATAAAATTTGTTACAAGAGACAAAGAAAGTTATTATATACTGGCAAAGGGGCCGATTCAACAAGAAGACATAGCAACTATAAATACATGTGCACCTATTAACAGAGCCTCAAAATATATAAAGCAAATATTGATAGATTAGAAGGGAGAAATAGATGGTTCTAAATTAATAGTAGGAGACTTTAATACACCACTTTCAGTAGTGAATGGAGGTGAAAGCAGACTTGGCCCAATGGATAGGGCATTCACCTACCACATTGGAGGTCTACAGTTCAAACCCCGGGCCTCCTTGACCCGTGTGGAGCTGGCCCATGTGCAGTGCTCATGCACGCAAGGAGTGCCGTGCCATGCAGGGGTGTCCCCCACATAGGGGATCCTGACGCACAAGGATTGTGCCCTGTAAGGAGAGCTGCCCAGCATGAAAGAAAGTGCAGCCTGCCCAAGAATGGCACCACACACATGGAGAGCTGACACAGCAAGATAATTCAGCAAAAAGAAACACAGATTCCTGGTGCTGCTGATAAGGATAGAAGCGGTCACAGAAGAACATACAGCCAATTGACACAGAGAGCAGACAACTGGGGTGGGGGGAAGGGGAGAGAAATAAATTTTTTAAAAGTAGTGAATGGAACATCTAGACAGAAGATCAATAAGGAAGTAGAAGACTTGAACAATACTGTAAACCCCTTGAACCTAACAGACCCTTATAGGACACTTCACCCAACAGCTGCAGAACACACATTTCCCCCTAATGCAAACGGTTCTTTCTCCAGGATAGATCATATGTTAGGACACAAACAAGTCTCTATAAATTAAAAATTATAGAAATCATTGGATGTATCTTATCTGACCACAATGGAATAAAACTAGAAATCAGTTACAGAGGAAGAAAGGGCAAATTCACAAATATGTGGAAATTAAACATCATACTCTTAAATTACCAATGAGTCAAAAAAAGAAATCACAAGGGAAATTAGGAAATATCTTGAGACTAATGAAAATGAAAACACATCATATCAAATCATATGGTATACAGGAAAGGCTGTGCTGAGAGGGAAATGTATAACCTAAATTCTTACATTAAAAAGGAGTATAGATCTCAAATCAGAGACCTTTAACCTGAAAACTGGAGGATCTAGAAAAAGAAGAGCCAACTAAACTCAAAGTGAACAGATGGAAGGAAATAATAAAGATTAGAGCAGAGATAAATGAAATAGAGAGTGAAAAAAAAAGCCAATAGAATCAACAAAACCAAAACTGGGTTCTTCGAAAAGATCAATAAAAATTGGAAAGGCTTAGCTTGACTGATAAAGGAAAAAAAAGAGAAGACACAAATAACTAAAATCAGAAATGAACAGAGGGGCATTACTACTGATACCTCAGAAATAAAAAGGATTATAAGAGGATACTATGAACAACTGTACTCCAACAAACTAAATAACCTAGATGAAATGAAAAAATTCCTATAAGTATCTACATATCTTTAAAATTTTTTTAATCTATAAAAATAAATAAAAAAGGCATTGCAGCAAAGCAACACATAGCTGAATATAAACTACTTATCACCAATAATTGCTTAATAACAACAATCCCCCAAGTATGAGGGCAAAGACCAGTGAAGAAGGATGGTCCAGTGATGAGCCCTTGATACTGATGACTATGCTTATGAGCCTGTGTGCCTGAAATTTCAACTAGGCCTAGAGCTGTAGGGTGCCTAAGAGTTACCTCCTGAGAGCCTCCATGTTGCTCAAATGTGGCCACTCTCTAAGCCAAACTCAGCATGTAAATGCATTACCTTCCCCCTAGTGTGGGACATGACTCCTGGGGATGAGCCTCCCTGGTGTCGAGGGATTACTACCAAGCACCAGCTGGTGATGCAACTAGAAAAAGACCTTGAATAAAAGAGGGAAATGGTAAAGATAAATGGTTTATATGGCTAAGAGACTTCAAAATGAGTTGGGAGGTCATCAGAGGGGTTGCACTTACGCACATATCAGCAGAGTCTCAGAGACAGTCAAAGTAGATACAGCCCCAGGTAATGGTGCTCCTGAGGGCTATGGAGACACCCAGGTCCTACAGTCATGACAGATGGCTCTGGAGTCAGTGCCTTGCCAGTGGAATTCCAAAGTCCCACTTTGGAATTTGTGCTCCTGTGTGTGATGCAGTTGGACTCAGATGTGACCTCTCTACTCCTGCCTTTTCTGTCACTTTTACTGAAACTGTGGTTGGTGCTGGAGTTAGTGTATGCTCAGGAGACTTGAATCTTTGTACTGTCTATGTGTCTTCTGGGCCCTGAGCCTCAGCAGAGCTGCAACATCTATTTTCCGGGTTCATTGGACTTACCCAGGTCAGCTAACAGAGAGGTGAGAATGGTCAACTGCCACTCCAGGGAACCGAGAGAGTCTACAACTGCAAGCAGGAGAATTCCATCAGTCAGCCATGTGGGCTCTAAGCCCCCTCTCAATTTAGAGGTGGAGGGGACATAGCCATCCCAGTGTCTTCAGGATGGAGGAATAAAATATAGATTAGAGTGGACTTACTGGTATTCTACTATAAAACTATTGTGACTCTAGCAATGGAAGAAATTATATCATGAATGTGGAGACAGTGGCCATGGTAGTTGCTGAAGGCAGGGTGAGGGAAAAAGAGGTATGATTTTAGGGCATTTTTGGGACTTGGTGTTGTCCTCAATGATATTGCAGGGACAGATGCAGGACACTATATATCCTACCATAACCCACTGAATGGACTGGGAGAGAGTGTAATCTACAAAATAAGCTAAATCCATGCTGTGAAACAGTGCTCCAAAATGTACTTATCAAATGCAATGAATGCACCACACTAATGAAAGAAGTTGTCAATGTGGGAGGAGTGGGGGGTGTGGGGAGTGGGGTATATGGAAACATCTTATATTTTTATTGTAACACTTTGTGTGATCCATGTGTCTTTAAAAAATAATAAAAATGTAAACTATAAAAAAAAAGAAAAGGCACAGAAAAAATTGTTTAATAAATCCTTTATTTACATTCTTTTCTCAGGAACTTGTCACTTTGTCTTACTCATAGAACTTACAGGCATCCAGTTTCTAAAATGCAGCTGGACAGCTTTCATGAGTTGTTCATGGGTTTAGAATTAGAATCATTCAGACTCTTCTAATCTATTGTTTTAACATAATGATGCAAGACATAACATCTTTCTCCTTAACTTTCCCAGTTAGGTGCAAGTTTCCAGGCAAATATATGTTTTCTTTAATAATTATAGGTCAAGATTTGAGTGGGGGTTTTTTTTGCCTTCATTTTCAGCCCTGACTCCCTGACTACAAAACCTCATGCTTCAAACCTAGAAGAAAACATAATGGCCAACATCACTTGCCTTTAGTCTCAATTGTGCATTTAAAAATTTATATGAGGTCACCACAAGTAGGAAGATAGTAGTCCGAAACCCTTCTTATAAGAAGTGTTTTCAGAAAGGTGCATTCCTACCTTTCCTGTATCATAACAAACATAAAAATGTAAGGCATTTTGGGGTAAATAGAAAAGTGTTCTTGGCCAGAGGCAATTGGCCGGAGGGCTTCAATTCACCCAGGTCACAAAGAGCTGCCCTAAGTGCTGAAAGGAACCAATAAATTGATATACCTTGTAACCCATTTGTGGAGAGCTGCAACCAGAAGGATGGGAACTATTTTAGCATCAAATGGCAGTTCCTGCAGTGTTTTGAGTTTCTATAATTTTCAACTTACTTGCACTTGATCCATTCACATTTTAAATGCTTTGAAAAAAATTTAAGTAAAAGTGAACAATTTGAAATATTACACCAGAGTTTTGTCACACATAAGCAAATATGTTTGATAGTAATGTCTATGTATGCTAATCTCCCATGGGAATAATGAGGGAAAATGATAGGGATAGGGTTAGGGATCTGGGGCCTGGTTTCCATTTGGAGAGAGTCACAGGAACCTTTCTGACCTTCAATTTCCTCATTTGTAAAATGTGGATAATCACACCTATCTGATAGAGTTGTTGTGAATATTAAAATCAGTAACTTATGAGATGTGCTTAGCACATAGTTGGATACTCAGTAAACATAGTTCCCTTCCTCTTCATTTTCATTCCTTAAAGAAATTTTTGCTGAAAAAATTGAGTCAGTAAATATCAGGTCAGGTTAGAAGTCTCAAGGAAGGCTGTATGGAGGGTACGTAATGATCTTGACCTTGAGGGGGAGCTGAAATTAGAGGGACAGGGAAAAAGAAGACCTTCCAGGTTCTAGAAATAAGATAATCATGGGCATGTGGGTAATCTTTGAAGCCTCAGGAAGGTGAAGGTAGGATTAATGAATAAAGAACACTTTATAAGTAGGAGAGATGTTGATTTGGAACCAAACCCTATGAAAACAATCAGAAAATCTTGTTTTTGTGTTTGTGTGAATTGATGTCAGGTAACCCAGGGTAACATGGTAAAGGAGGCAAAATTCTTTTTGGTTCTGTTTTAGTTTCCCAGCTGCTAAAACAAGTACTATATAATGGGATGGCTTAAACAATGGGAATTAATTGGCCCACAGTTTTGAGACTAGAAGAAGTCCAAATCTGAGGTGTCAGCATGGTGATGCTTTCTTCCCTAAAGACTGTGGCATCTGGGGACTGCCTGCTGGTAATCCTTGGGGTTCCTTAGCTTTTCTGTCACGTGGCAATGCACTGGTGATATCTTCTTTCTCTTCTGTGTTCCATTGACTTCCAGCCTCTGGCTGCTCCCTGTGGCTTCTCTGTGGTTTTCTCTATGAGGCCTCCAGTCTCCAGTAATACAATCAAGACCCATCCTGATTCAGCTGGGTCACACCTTAGCTGAAGTAACCTCATCAAAAGGTCCTAACTTAAAATGGGTTCACATCCACAGGAATGGATTAAGAATATGTTTTTCTGGGGTACATAACTCCAAGTCACCTCAGGTGATTTTCTATCACCCACTTTTACTTTCTTTTCTTCTCTTTCAGTATCCCTTTTTCCCAGGACTCTAGTGAATTCCTTATATCTAACCAGCACCTATTTGGGAACAAGTTGGCTAAAGAAACTAACTCATACTGAAGAGTTTTTCACCTAATAGATTAACCCTTTTAGGCCATCAGCATTTAAAAGAGAATCTTGGCTTGCCTTATGATTAATCAAGACAAAAGATTTTCTAATGATTGAATTTCTGGTACTGGGCCTAAGCAGGGAAGTTGTTTTTGAGCAGGGATGCTACCCACCCAAATTATACCACAGAGATAACTTCCTACTCTGTGTACAGGTAAGACTCTGATTGATAGGCCTGTGCATGCACAGTCTAGACATTATCATGTTTTATATATTATCAGCATTATAAATGGGATGTTGGAAAGGATTGTCTTAATTCCCCTAGTGCAGGTGTCAGGGTTGAATAATAGAGGGAAGCACTACAGTGGTGCCCGGCTGAAGCAGCCCTAAGTGTAAAGATACGGAGGCGCAAGCAAGTCAAAGTCCAGTGAGAAAAACCAAGATCCAAGGGGATGAACAATTAACAGCATTAGACAGAGGGCCAGAGGTGTGATTGCCAACTGTCCTTCAAGAATTTGGAGTTAGGGGGGTAGGGTTCAAAATAGGGACTGGCCAGGATCAACCAGGTAAGTCCAAGGAGCCAGTCCATCCCCAACATCCAAGGAACGTTTCTTCTTGAGGGGCTGCCAGTCATGAATGCTCACTGGATTAGCTTAAAATGTTAAAGTCAGGGTAAGTATAGAGGATGCAGCAATGGACTTCTGAAGCTCTGGGGAAATTTTAAGTATTAGAGAAAAATGATAGCTATTAAAGTATGGAAGTTATGAAGCAATTAGAATACAGAAGATATGGTGCATGTTACCCGAGGAGGTAGTAAAATCACTGTTTAAAGACTCATTAGACACCCATTCATTTTTAAGACAGGATTTAAGAAAAATAATGAGTTCTGTCTTGTGGTAGTGCTGGGATATGAGCTAAATGACCCACCAGAGTTCTCTTCAAACCCAAATGATTCTGTTTAAACATTAAAATCCATCTGCCAGAATGGAAATTAAACCTGATAAGCATTCTCCTTGGAAAAGCATTGTTTTATATGAGCAATGCTCTATTTGCTCTTCTCTTTCTTCTCACCCGTTTCAAATTAAAAACTCGCTCAAACCTATCTCAAAAGCATTTTCTGGGGAAGCAGATTTGGCTCAACTGATAGAGCATCTGCCTACCACATGGGAGGTCCACAGTTCAAACCCAAGGCCTTCTGACTTGTGTGTTGAGCTGGCCCATGCACAGAGCTGTCGTGTGCAAAGAGTGCTGTGCCACGCAGGGGTGTCACCCACGTAGGGGAGCCCCACACGCAAGGAGTGCGCCCTGTATGGAGAGCCACCCCGAGTGAAAAAAGTGCAGAATTCCCAGGAGTGGTGCTGCACACATGGAGAGCTGACGCAGCAAGATGACACAACAAAAAGAGACACAGATTCCAGTGCCGCTGACAAGAATACAAGCAGGTGCAGAAGAACACACAATGAATGGACAAAAAGAGCAGACAACTGGGGGGGGCAGGAGGAAGGGGAGAGAAATAAATAAATAATCTTTTTAAAAAGAGTATTTTCTGGATATTAACCCCTAAGAAGAGGATTCATAGCCTAATGTGCCAAGAATGGTGAACAGACTTCATCTTGATAGAAGTTTCCTGAACTTTGTGTTGCAGAATATTCTGAAGCTGCATTCAGAGGGCTGTGACTGATTAACAATGTCTGCCCTGATCAGGAAAGGGAAATTTGAGGATATTTGCCAGATGTTTGCCTGTCCTGCTATAGAACAACTCAAGATGTATTGATAATAAAAAATAAAAAGTTAATGTTAATATTTTAATATTGTGAGGCAAATATGATCCCACAGGTATCATTGAGATTTGGTGCATGGTATAATGTAGTCTTTCCAAGAATAGGGAAATAAGAGAGTTGTCATTGTTCAAAAAAGAGAGAAATACAATAGAAGAAGAAAAGACATAATACCAATTTGCTATGAATACATAAACCACTTTTACAAATCTATGAGCCTAAGTTTGGAAGCCTTGAGGTAAAAATATTTAGGTATAATTTAAAGGAGAGGAGGAAAAGAGTTGATGTTGCTATGGCCGTATAGCACACTGCTTGTCCTAATAGAAGACATGAGTAATATTTTCCTAATATTGATTACAAAACCGACATAATGGCCAGATGAGGAATTATCTGTAAATACAGGATCTCAGTGATAAAGGTATCTTTCATTCTTGTGTAAGTTTATCTAAGAGGCCCACAAATGCAGCTGCCGGTGCAAAAGATAATTAGTAATAAGCATAAAGAAATTTACAAAGAAAAGTAACTGAGGCATCCAAATACTGAAAATATAATTCATACTAACATTAATCCACAGACCTACTTAAAGAAAAGGAGAAGAGATGGGGTAAAAGCAAAACTGCAAGGCAAACATGAAAATAAAAATGCTTGGCCAAATGTTTAGGTTAAAGTGTCTTGCTACTGGAAAGAGCACAATTTGTGAGCATTAAGAAAAGCTTTTATATGCATGTTATTAGTTATTAACAGGCATAGCTTGGGAAGGGGGATGATTACTGTCATCATGTAGTTGATTCCAAACATAGAAATAACAACAATGACTACAAGTATAGATAGGGTGCAATTCACACTATGTTATAGGCATTGCTCTAAACATGGAATAACTTATTTAACCCTCCAAGTGTAGCTAATGATGTCAATTGTCTGAAAATAATCCTTTGGTTCAAGGGGAACAAATAGAGTGACTTATTGACAAATAGGATAATAAGGAAGGGAAGTGCTTTCGAAGACCAAGGAATGCTGGGTGACTATCTGGAATTGAACAGAAACATCGTAAGGGGTAGGGTTGTCAGATAAAATATAGAATTTCAGATAAACTAATGAATAATTTTGTCAGGCTAAGTATGTCTGAAATAGCGCAATTTTAACTGGGTGTCCCAAATGTAACTGCATGTCCTGTGTCCTTATTTTCTAAATCTGGTAACCTTATTAAGTGGTTGTAGGCTTAAGGACAAGAGATTTGGGGTTCTCAACCAAAGGTATAAGAGCACTAGTGAAGTCCTTTTAAGGCTGAGAGGAAATAGGTAAGAGTTTTTGAGGATCTTACCAAGCAACAAAGGATTCAGGTGGCTAGGGGAGAAATAAGAATTGAGGAAACAGGGGCAAGACCACTTAAAAAGAACCTTATTGTTTTAGTCATTGCTGCTGTAACAAATTACCAAAAACTCAATGGCTTAACACAAATTTATTTGTGTATATGTTTACGATTCTCTGTATTAACAACTTTTTATTTCAATTAAACAACTATCTAGCAGTCTGATTGCATCAGGTAGGGCTTCTACTGCACTCTTATTATTCCCATTTTAGAGATAAGAAAACTCAGATTTACCAAGGTTGAGTCCCTTGACCAAGAACAGAGAGCTGACTTCAACTGCCACCCATTTCCAAAGCTATCTCCTTAACCACAAAGCCTCAGATGGAACACAGATTCCTTGCAATGTTTAAAACCATATTCTTGGTGGGTGTGGGAAGGGTGGCCATGGTGGCTGCTGGGTTTGGGGAATGGGAGGAAGAGATGAGATGTGGAGGCGTTTTTGGGGCGTGGAGTTGTCCTGGGTGGTGCTTCACGGACAATTACGGGACACTGTAGATCCCCCCAGGGCCCACTGGATGGAACGTGGGAGAGTGTGGGCTATGATGTGGACCATTGACTACGGGGTGCAGTGATGTTCAGAGATGTACTTACCGGGTGCAATGGATGTGTCACGATGATGGGAGAGAGTGTTGCTGTGGGGGGAGAGGGGGGTGGGGGCGGTGGGGTTGATTGGGACCTCATATTTTTTTAATGTAATTTTTAAAAATAAATAAATAATTTTAATTTAAAAAAAAACATATTCTTGGGAATCATATTTCAGCAAACACATTCCTCCAGCCTCCTATATGAATTACCGGAGACAAGTGGGAGGGAGATGTGTATGTGTAGTTGGGCAATAAGGTGGAAGAGAGGGTGGATGTGGGCTAACATATTGTTGGAACCCAAAGATGTCGCAAATGAAGAAATGGTTGAATAAATTAGTAGAATTACTGGTTACTGGGAGGAAAAGTGCTGAATTTGGAACAATGAATAAAGCTAGTCAGGAAAACAGAAGCAGACCACCATAGATAAGATTAGTGCTTTCCTACCCTACTATCACCAGTCATCCTTCTAGAACGGAAAACTGGGATAGCTTTGCACAGGAGCGTGTACGGCTGTAGGAGAATCCCCAAGGCAGACAGCTTAGCAGCCATCAACTCATGTGGATAGGAATTGGTGGATATATACTGCAGCTCCCGAGCCTCTCAGGTGGGAAAATTCAGGTACATGTTCTACATCAGGGGTCAGGAAACATTATCTACAAAGGGCCAAAGAGTAAATATGTTAGGCATTGTGAGCCATATGCTCTGTGTTGCAAGCACTCAACTCTACTGTTGTAGAGCAAAAGCTGCCATAAACAATACATAAGTAAATGAGTATGGCTGTATTCCAATAAAACTTTATTTTTGGACACTGAAATTTGAATTTCATATAATTCCATGTGTCACAAAATATTCTTTTTTGGTTTATTTTCTCAACCATTAAACCCCGTGAAAACCATTTTTTAACTCACGGGCCAAACAGAAAGAGGCAGCAGGCTGGATTTGGTCCATAGGCTGTAGTTTGCCAACCCTTATATCTTTCAGTTTCCCTTGTGATACCGCAGTTGTATCTTGCTTGAAAATTCCACCCTTTATTGCTTAACTTCTCCTCCCTTTCTCACTTCCCCACTCACTTAACAGTATTTATTGGGTGACCTCCCTTACATTTGGACACCTGTCTTGGGATCTGCTTCTGGGAGAAACAAGACTAAGTCAATCAGCTCAGCAGACCAATCACTGAATGAATATTCATTGTGTTGGCATCATGAAGACCTCTTGAAAGACTTCTGGAATCCAAAGAGTATATTCAATTAAAGGCTATCTTCAGGCTATTCCAAGACTAACAGGGCAGTCAGTTCAATGGATAACTTTTACCATTCCATTATTCAGATGTACACCTGAGGTGAAAACCAAGAGAGTTAACACCTGCAATAAGCTCAAGGCAGCCATGTCGACTTCTTGGAGCCCTCATTCTCAAAACCTCATGCTGGACTTATCAGAAGTGAAGTCCTAAGGGTGCCTCACAGCAGCATGTTTCCATGACTCAGAGTCAACAGGGCCATGTAACAGTTCCATAGGAGTCCAGGGGCATTGGGTGTGACGATAACCAAGACAGCACCCTCTGCAGTTGTGGGGATTGTGGGAATATGTTTCCTTCCCAAACTCCCTACATATAACCAAAGGGCTGAATTCTTTCTAGATCAAGAAGAGCAAGTAGGTAGCTGGCAGTATTCATTTTTGGGCTCATTTCACTCATTTTATGTGGTCATTTCTTTCTCTGCAAAAATGATTTCCCCACCCTGTTCTCTGCTGTTCCAGATGGCTGTACTCTCAACCTGGCAGGGGCCTGCCTGGTGGCAGTGAGGCTGTGAACTTACTAAGTACAGCATTTTCAGATCTTCAGACACAAATGAGACAACATAGACTATTCTATTAGTGACAGTTTTCTTTGATGAGAGAATAGGCCGTGATGTGAGCATCACAAGAAATTATGACACCATCTCAACCTTTAAAAAACTAAGGACTTGTGCATTGTCTAAGAATTGGTTAATAAGGAGATTGTTTCCCTCTAGTCCTACTGGGTATGCAACATACAACAAAAATATAATTGTAAACTTAGAAAAAGGAAGTTGAAATTCCAGAACCAGCTCTGGGATGTTTACAAGTTCTAACAGACTCCTTCCAAAAATGTGATTTAATTGGGTTTCCATTGGCAAGTATAATCCGTTGGGACTCCCTAATTACTAAGGTAAGTCTTAAATCCTTTTAATCATTATTCTTGCTTTTTTGGCTCCAAACAGAAAAAAACACATTCTTTTTGCTGAGATGAGAATTTTAAGCTGAGCTTCAGTTCAGCAAAGTGAGCTATCACAGGTTCTTTCTTAGCCTAACCTTCTAGGGGGCTTCATTTTGAAATTCAAATACAGGGAGATTATTTATCAGTGTGGTTTTGGAGTGACGCAATTGCCTCTTGAAGAAAACAAGTTGGCAGGTTTGCTGAAGAGGAAGCAGTTCTTATTTATTTATTTATTTATTTAGTATGGGAATTAGGCTCTGCAAATAAATACTTTGGACAACTGGGGCTTGAAGAATGCTGTGTGGTATTCAAATGAAAAAGCAATATGAAGCCAGTGAATGCCCAGAGTCACAGGGTATGTGAAAGGTAGCCATGGTAATAAGAACCAAAGAGCCAGGGAGTAGCGATCCCCAGATTTATAAGCCGGTTAAAATTTCCAACCTAGGCCCACATTCCTGCTTCAAAAACTCCTTCCTCCTTATCAGACACGTGGAGGTCTGTGTCTCTGCAGTGTAGTGGGATGCAGGTGGGGTAGAGCAGAGAGAAAATTGGCTCAGTTATGGGACACCCAGTTTATTTTCCTGCCTGTAACAGTTTCTGGGTCCATGTACTGCAGGCCAAGGTCAAGTAAAGAGGAGCTATTTCTAGGGAAACGGACTTTGGCCCAGTGGTTAGGGCGTCTGTCTACCATATGGGAGGTCCGCGGTTCAAACCCCGGGCCTCCTTGACCCGTGTGGAGCTGGCCATGTGCAGCGCTGATGCGCGCAAGGAGTGCCGTGCCACGCAAGGGTGTCCCCCGCGTGGGGGAGCCCCACGCGCAAGGAGTGCGCCCGTGAGGAAAGCCGCCCTGCGTGAAAAGAAAAGAGCAGCCTGCCCAGGAATGGCGCCGCCCACACTTCCCGTGCCGCTGACGACAACAGAAGCGGACAAAGAAACAAGACGCGGCAAATAGACACCAAGAACAGACAACCAGGGGAGGGGGGGAAATTAAATAAAATAAATAAATCTTTAAAAAAAAAAAAGAGGAGCTATTTCCTACCATTAGTCGGCTGCCCAGATCTGACATTATCTCTCGCCAAATTGCATAACCAGGAACAGCAGGTGTGTTTCAGAATCACATGGACCACCCCCCCACTTCCAACACACACGCCCTCCGTGCCCACCCCATCAAATACATTCCCATCTGTTTTTTTTTAATGCTGCAAAGTTTGCAACCAGGGATTTATTCCTTGGATTTAAAGGCTTGTTTGTTTGTTTTTTTCAATTTATTTATTTTTATTGTCTTTTTTTTAAAGACACATAGATCACACAAAATGTTACATTACAAAATATAAAGGCCTTGTTTCAAGAGAACATGCATATAATCCTGGGATGTGTAACACCTTAACCTCTTAGTTTTGGTATTCAAACAAACCCACAATGTTCACTGTAATTAACTCCTTCAAAATAATCACAAACTTAAAAGGAATAAGCTCTATTAACCAGTTATACTTTGCTGAATTAGGGTCAGGAAAAGATTAAGCAGAGAAGGCTGCAGAAAAAGGGAGACTGTGTGATCTATATAATGATCAGGTTAACAGAAATGAACACTGTCATTATTCTAATCAACCCAACTTTTCATTACCACCATAAAGAAAGATGATTCTACACAGGTGTTAAAGTTTTATACTTTCTTATGTATACTATTTTCTATAGATGAAATATATTTTGAAAATGATAAAGTTTAAAAATAAGATTCAGATTAAATACCCTGCTTGGGAACCTGCAAATGAAAGTCATCAGAAACCTCTTGAGGATTTTTCCCATCTGGTCAACATAGATAAGGTAATATGGCATTTCTCCATGTTCCCAAGCTTATTAATACCACTTTGCTATCCTCATGATATCTTTTCTCTTAGGAGAGTAGCAAGATACTTAACTGAATACTTTTCTGTTTGGCTGGAAAAGATGCATAAAGATATCAAAACATAAGAATTATCATAATAGTGTAAGAAAACTGGGACTCTAATAAACTATTCGTTAGAGCATACATTGGGGGACAAATTTGGCTATCTTTATTGAAATTTATCATGTGATACACCTTACTGTATCAGTACTTTTTCCAGAAAGTTATTGTGTAGAAGCACCCTGTAGCAGTTTGATGTTGTTTATAAATTCCAAAAATAGATGTTGGATTATGTTTGTGAACTGGTCTGTTCCTCTGGGCATATTAGATTGGATTGGATTCAGAGATTTCCCTTTTACTTGATTAAATAATGATTAAGGCTTTCATTGGGCCACATCAGTAGGACGTTGGAGAAAACAATATGGTAGAGGAGAAAGTTAGAGTTTTAATCATGGAGCCTGGGAAGTAAGCACACAGAGAAGGCTCCATTAGACATGGCAGAGGCCTTGGGAAGAGAGTTGAGCCAATTGCCTGAAAGTTTACAGCTGACCTTGTGGAGAGAGCCAGCAGGGGAGCCCAGAGAGAAACGAGCCCTGAGAGAGACAAGACTTGTCCCATCCTGCAGCTGAGATTGGAAGAAGTTGGACCACAGAGCCTTGGGAGAAGGAGGAAGATGGAGCCCTTGCAGACATTGACCACCATCTTGCATCAACATATGGTAACAGACTCTGGGTAAAAAACTACCCCTTACGGTACCTTGAGTTGGACTCTTTAGGGTCTTGTGACTATAAGCTTCTACCCCAAATAAATGCCTTTGATAACAACCAATTTCTGGTATTTTGTATCAACACCCCTTTGGCTGACTAACACACACCCTCACAAACCAGCGGTCCAAGTTATATTCATTATAACATTACGACTATAGCAAATGGTGAAATATTCTAAATGTTTGTTAGTAGGTTAAACACCAGCTCATTCATACAATGTAATATTTCACAGCCATAAAAAAAGAATTAAGTGAATTTAAATGCAATGTTATAGAAAGATATCCAAGATATTTTATTAAGTAAGCTGTATGTATATTTGCACACATATATTTTGACAAGGAGAAATGATGAGAAGGATGCACAGTCATGTTTTTCTGTGGTTAACTCTGGGGAGTGGGATGTTAGCAAGTTCTCAGTTTGTCTGGGCTGCTATGATAAATACGACACAATGGATTGACTTAAATAACACCATTTACTGGCTCAGAGTTTTGAGGCTGTCCACAATCTAGGTATTGGTAAGGAGCTTTCTCCCCATAGACTGTGGCATTCTGGTTCTTCCATGTGGCCTCTTTATAAGGCCTCCAGGAACCCAGGCTCAGGTTCACCCTCATTCAGTTGGACCACACCTTAATTTAAAATAGCATCTTCTAGAGGTCCTATTTACAATGAGTTTATGCCCACAGGAATTCAGATTAAGATACATGACTAACAGAGTACATAATTCAAACCACAGCAAGGGAACATTTTTACTTTTCATTTAATAGTCTGATGAAACTGTTTGAACTTTCTTTTTGAAAATGGCCATTTATTACATCTACAAAATAATATTAACAAAATAGAGAAAAACAAAAAAAGGGAAAAATGAACTGTCCTTCTGGAAGCATACCCAGGTACCATCTTGGCCTATGTCCTCTCTTTGACAGTGGCCATACTGGGGTAGAAGAGGTCAAAACTGCCTTCCCCAATGTACCTTGAACATAAGGTGCCTGAATAGCAGGTTGTAGATTTGTCCCATGAAATAATGCCTATCTTATTTGAATCCATTGAACTTTCTCATACTACCCCTTAGGGGTAACCAGTTCCATAAGCTTATCACCTCTACTTCATACCCCTATGTAAAGTGGGCAGGTGCAGGATTTTTTTTCTTTGACTTTTTTAGATTTATCTATTTATTTCTCCCCACACCCTCATTGTTTGCACTTGCTGTGTCTGCTTATCTTCCTTGTTTCTTTAGGAGGCACTGGCAACTGAACCCAGGACCTGTGATATGGGAGGGAGGTGCCTAATTGGTTGAGCCACCTCTGCTCCCTACTTTGTTTTGTCTCTCATTGTGTTTTTCTTCTTGTGTCTCTTGTTGCATCATTTTGTTGCATCAGCTTGCCACGCCTTCCCATCACGCCAGCTCACTGTCTTGCTCGTCCTCTTTAGGAGGCACTGGGAACCTCCTCTTGCTGCTTTGTTGTGTCTCTCATTATGTTTTTCTTCTTGTGTGTCTTGTTGCATCAGCTTGCTATGCCTGCCCATCACACCAGCTTGCTGTCTTCTTTGGGAGGCTCCAGGAACCGAACCAGGGACCTCTTATGTGGTAGGCAGGAGTTCAGTCACTTGAGCCACATCCACTTCCCTCTAGGGGCAGGATTTTAAGGTTTGATGAATAAGTCAGAGCTTATTGTCTTTCAAATTTCTATAGTCTTTGACTCTATCACCTACTCAACCTTGTCTTTCTAGGCAGAAGACTCACCCATCTTTTCATTTACCTTAAGATATAGAGTGTTTTTCCACTCTTTCTAGCTGCCTTTCTCTGGACACTTTTCAATTCCAATATGACTTTTTCAAGAGGTTCCAGAATCAGAATTGGAAACGATTTTCTCAGAATGGCTGTGCAGGGATTGTATACAGTTTTCTCTGTCTTGTTTTTGTTCCACTGCCTTCTTGACAAGGCCCACTGCTTGGCTGCATTTTGGAATGAGTTATCCAGCTTCTTTAGATGTTCTTTTCTCTCTGCAAGACACCAGCACCTCCAGATGAAACAGAAAAACATTCAGATGTTTCTAAATCATAGAACCCCAGAATAGAACTCAAAGGGACATTAGGTATAATCTTGTTCAAGCGCCCATTTTACAAATGGGGGAAAGTGAGGCCCAGAGAGGTTGAGCAAAGACTCCAACTTCCATCTCCCACCTTCCTTGCTAGCTTCCTCTCCACTACATCTGTGTGCAGGAGAGATATTAAAAATATTTAATAGCTATATGTAGCAGAGGCACCAGATTGGAGACTACTCCCTGCAACTGTCAAGAAAGGGTCCTGAAGGTGCCCTGCTATGGCAGGCAATAGCACTTTATTTGCTGAGTCAAGGGATATTCTGTGGGGCCTGGGAGGAGGGGCAGGGGTGACTGGGTGGTGGGCAGCAGACTTGTGAAGCTCAGAGCAGCATCTCTTGACCAAGTATGGAAGTATTCCAGTATATTAACTACTGACACAGTCCTCCCAGGGTTTCCCAGTTGTATAGTAGTTGTGTCTATATGGCTCTTTGGTCTAATTTAGATAAAACAAGTATATTTTTCTTCATTTGGATGCTTTGACATATGAAGACTCAGAAAGTGTCTCTGGCAAAGTGATATGCTTTAAATCTTTCAAAAATATGGCATAATGAAAATGACTTCTAAGTACTCTGAACATTACACATAATTAACCAAAGTCTAGGGGTCTCATACATCCAGTAGCATCAGAGCACTGCAGGATTTTAATATGAGTCATAAAAATGAAATATTTAAATTGCAAAATAGATGCATCTACACAGAAATGTGAGCTCTCTAAAAATGTGTGAGCTTGTGCTCCTCTGTCTTCAAGGGAAAATGAGTCAGTAATATTTCCCTCTGAGCAACAGCTTTTAAATTGTAATTTATGTGGTTTAAAAGCAGTTAAGTAGCCCTTGTCAGTAAAACTATCATGAGATGGTTTGATGCAGACCACTTTGTACAAATTACCTAATCAACTCAATTCCCCTTCATCACAGCAGAAGGGTACAGAATACCCAACTCCAGGAATAGGGGGGGTGAAGAGGCTCTTTGTTCTTTCATACATTTTCCTCTCTCTACCTCCAGGGGGCATTACATGAGACACAGCACACATGAAAGCTAAAAAAGAGGGTGTACAGACATGGTCCTCCCCCTGCTTACCTAAGACCAAAAGGTCTCTCCCACAGCCTGAGACACCAACATTCCTTCCTGTCTTTCAAAGTTTCCAAATAAAACTAAAGGCTCTCTGTGGGGCTTTTAAATACTGACATTTCTGGTAAACTTCCCCCCAAGGAAAAGCAGGGTTTAGGGTCTCACAAAAATTTATTTTCTCATCTATTTATTTCAAAAGTCTTTCAGGGAAGCAGATTTGGTTCAACAGATAAAGCATCTGCCTACCACATGGGAGGTCTAGGGTTCAAACCCAGGGCCTCCTGACCCATGTGGTGAGCTGGCCCACATGCAGTGCTGATGCGTGCAGGGAGTGCCATGCCACCAGGGGTGTCACCTGCATAGGGGAGCCCTACGTGCAAGGAGAGCACCCCGCAAGGAGAGCCGCCTCATGCGAAGAAAGTGCAGCCCTCCCAGGAGTAGTGCTGCCCACACAGAGAGCTGAAGCAGCAAGATGACACAACAAAAAGAGACACAGATTCCCAGTGCTGCTGACAAGAATGCAAGCGGACACGGAAGAACACACAGTGAATGAACACAGAGAACAGACCATGGGAGGGTGGAGGGGAAGGGCAGAGAAATAAATAAATAAATAAATAAATCTTTTTTAAAAATTTAAAAAAAGGTCTTTCAAAAATAGCAAAAGCGAAATCACGTTTAGTTACATTTTTAAAGAAACAGTCTTTATTGACAATAATAAAACTATATGGATAGAGGTAAAGAGGAGACTCAACAAAACATTCGTTGAATACTCTATGAATGAAAAATCAATCAACTTGTATGCCAATTACACCTTAACAAAACTGAAGCAGTCACAGAAAAACACACAGTGAATGGACAAAGAGCAGACAACTGGCAGGGGCAGGGGAAGGGGAGAGAAATAAATAAAAAATAAATATATAAATCTTTTAAAAATAAGTTAATTCATGAAGTACCTGAATGCATGAACTAGGGATTTCTGTTAGGATGCCAAATTCTATATCAGATAAGGTTCAATCAGTGAAGCAAAACCACTAGGATGCACACATACACACACACAAGCAAGCACATGCACATGCACACAAAGTGATTTGTTATAAAGATTTAACCTTACAGAATTTTAAGCATTCACATAAGGTTGCCATCCTGCCTTCTGATGCTTCAGCTCAAAGTTCATAGGACAGGCAGTGGGGAAGGGAATATGAATGTGAAGTAGGGGAGAGCAAGAATGAACTGGAGCCCACAAGCACGAACCAAAGTCCACAAGGGTAGGCTGAAACCACATCAGGTCTTATTGCCTCTAACTTAAGTAGTATGGCTGTCCTGCAAAATCTGGGACCCTTCACCACAGAGCTGAACTCACACACCAGCCTAAGACTAAGAGCACGTGACGGAAGAGCCAGAGGAAGGTGAAACAGCTGAAGGCCCAATTGCTGCCTCACACCAATGAGGTGATTTGGTAGATCAGTGACAATGTGTTTGGGTTATAAAATGGCTACTGTTCTCTTCTGCCCTCCAAATCTCACATAGGAATCTTTCATGTTGCTGACCCTACACAGAAACATACAGAAACATGAATTCTGGGAAAAGTAGTTTAGTCTAGTCAGGCTGACGCATTAAAAGCTACCACAGTGGTCACTATACTCTAGGGAGAAGAAAGAAGTATTGACAGATTTTTGAGGGCCAGCCCTCAAAAAATATGACTGAAGGCCTTTGCCAGCAGAGCATAGAAGAGGGTAAGTGTGCCAAAAGGAGAGGTAAGGAGGTATGTGCTTCTTTAGTTGCCCCTCCTCTTTTCCTTCATTAAAAAATTTTATTGAGCATTTATTCAGCATCAGACCCTAGGATAAATTGTATTTTCCGAAGATGGCCACATCAATATATCCCTTCCAACATCTTCATCTTATACCATGATGGTCATACTCCTACATTGAGATGTGGTCTATGGTCACTATTCTTTAATGTGGGCATGATAGAAGTGACACTGTGTGACTTCCAAGACTAAGTTATAAAGGGTGATAGAGATTCTTTTGGTTGCTCTATCTCAGGGCACTCTTGTCCTTGATCCAGTCCCCATTTTGTGAGAAAGTCCAACCGACATGGAAAAGTCATGTGTAGATGTTCTAGTCAACATTTTCAAGTTAAGATCTCAGCATCAACCAGCCAGCATCAAAAACGAAATATGTAAATGAGTGACTTTTCAGATGATTCCTGCTCAGCCTTCAAGTGCCCCCCACAAACTGATGCCAAAGTGAGCAGAAAAAGATGAGCTGTCCCTGCTGAGTTTTCCCCAAATTGCAAATTTATGAACAAAATAAATGTCATTGCTTCAATTCTCCAAGATTTGGGGGTAATTTGTTATACAAACATAGTAACTGAAGCATGCTCTTTGCCAGGCCAATAAGGGATATAATGATTAATATATATTATTATACTGAATCATACAGTATTATTTAAATCCATTTGCTTTAATATTGGGTCCATTAGTTTGCAGCTATTTTTCATCAATAATTTTCCATAAAAATGGTATTTTAAAAACTTTTTTATTTTGAGATAATTATAGGCTCACATGCAGTTGTAAGAAATAATACGGAGAGATCCCATATTTTCTTCACCAAGTTTCCCCCATGGTAATAACTTGCATAACAAATGTACAATATAAAAACTAGGAAATTGACATTGATACAATCCTCCAATATTAATCAGATAATCAGATTTCACCAGCTTTACGTGCAGTCATGCATGTGTGTGTATGTGTGCTTGTATTTAGGTCTATGCAATTGTACCACATGTATAGATGCATGTAATCACCTTCACAGTCAAGACTAGAATAGTTTCATCACAAGGATCTCTTGTGCTTTTATAGATACAGACACTTCCCTTCCACCACCACCAACCCCCAAACCCTGGCAACCATTATTAATCTGTTTTCCAGCTCTATAATTTTGTCATTTGAGAATGCTATATAGGGAAATGGATGTGGGTCAAACGATTGGGCTCCTGTCTACCATAAAAGAGGTCCAGGGTCTGAACGATAGGCTTGCAGGAAATCGGAGGGTGGAGGAAGGATATGAGCCGATGTCTGCAGGGGTGGAATTTAAGACGAGATGGTGGTAAGTATGAACACAAAGAAGAGATAAAAGGGGGGCAAGGGGTTGCCTTTGCTTGGGGCTTTGCGGGTTTGAGGGTGGCTGGGGAGGGACGGGTGGGTAACGTTGCCCAAAAGTGGGGGGAGGGAGGGGTAGCATACGAACCAGGAGAGGGTCAGGTGTTGGTGGAGAGTAAAATGCCGAGAAAATCATATCAAAATATAATAAAGAGGGTTACCTGTTTAGAATGCTCGGAGGGGAGGGTCTGATGCAGGACGGGCTCCTGGGGAATGTCTAAATGCTCATTCTGCCAGAGTGGGTGACACCATGGGGTAGAAACCCAAGTAGTGAGAGTGGGGGTGGACCCACATCCTGGGGAGGACTAATGCCATCCAATAGAGGGAACTGTATCCCTCGAGAGAAAGGGTGGATCCCAGGGCATTGGGGCAGTTGAGCAAGTTAGGCCCTGAACACTATTCCATCTATCTCTGGAAGTGGCTCCTCAGGAAACGGAGGTTGGCTATCACTGAGGGCACTAAGGTGGAAGGGAAAATGGACGTTAAATGTGTGGAACCAAAGTAAATGGGGGGTAAGAGAGGAGTTTCTTGAGAGTACACAAGGATGGATATAAAACATGTAATATTACACCATAACATATAGGAGATGACAGACTGATAATGTAAACCATAATGTAAAACATAGGATAACTAAAAATGTAAAGAACTGTGTATCCTAAAGTATGCACCATAATGTAAATACAGATGTCACCTTGTTAGAAAGCTAATGTCTCAGACTCTGTACATCACTTTAAGTAAATATGATATGAATAGGGCGTAAGAGTATCACTGTGGAAGGGAAAAGGTTTTCTGGTGGATGTGTGGGAGTGCTGTATATTATATATATACATTGCTGTGGTCTAGGACTCCTGTGAAGAAAAGCTGAATAATTAGGGGGGGGGGGGGAAATAGGATGTGGAATTTTTTCAAGTCAACATTCTTTATCTAAGTTCTTTATCTAACTTTATCCAAGTTCTTTATCTATCCTTTAAACTCATCGCTATATGCCATTCCCTAGTAAGGGACCATGACATTATATTGGGCTTCAAATTTCGGGGAGTTCTGGATCACAGAGTGTTTCAACAATGGCAATGGAGGGATACTGGTATGGGATACCAATGACAGATGATATATGACTGACAGGGAGCTGTACAGAACATATGTCCAGGGTGCATGGTAATGTTTGGATATACTCATAGTGGCAACAATTAAAAACCACAGTAGGGGGGGTACTGGGTTCCCGGCCAGTGGTGCTCTGTCATGGTCCCTAGGGGAGCAGCGACAGTCTCCCAGGTACAGTGGTGGGGACCGGGAGGGAGTGAGGGTTCAACAGTGAGCCCCTGATACTAATGACTATGCTTGTGAGCTGATAAACCCAAAATAATAACAAGGCCTAGAGCAACTTTGTGCCTGGGAATTCCCTTCTGTCAGCCTTCATGTTACTCAAATGTGGCCAGTCTCGAAGCCAAACTCAGCATGTAAATGCAATGCCTTCCCCCCAGCGTGGGACATGACACCCGGGGATGAGCCTCCCTGGCAACGAGGGACCACTATCAACTACCAACTGATGATGCAACTGGAAAATGACCTTATATGGAAGGTTCAATGCGGATCAGCAGAATATCCATGTCTACATAAAATACCATGACTTTAAAATGCTGTTTGACCTAAAGTAAGGGGGAAATGGAAAGGAGAAATGAGTTTATATGGCTACGAGTTTCTAAAAAAGAGTCTGGAGGCTGGCAGAAGGTTTGCCCTCATGCACAACTGAGCAGAGTCAGAGAGACAGATAAAGCAGATACAACCCCCAGATATTGGTTCCTTTGAGGGCTAAAGAGACCCATGGGAGTTATGGTCATGGCCGATGGGGTTAACTACCAGGGCAGATGGCCCCTCTTTGGAAATGGTGTTTATGTGTGATGAATCTGGACTCAGATGGGATCTCCCTTCATAAGACTTTCATGCTAATGTGCTGGAGGTGCAGTTAATGTTGGGGTTTAAGATATATTTAGGGGATTTGAATCTCTGGACTGACAATGTGATAGCCAGATCCTGAGCCTCAACAGACTCCAGCACCTACAATCTGATTTATTGGACTTACCACACTCAGCTAAGATGGAGGTGAAGAAGGACAACCACCACACCATGGAGCCTAGAGTGATTACAACTGAAAATGGGAGGATTGCATCCAGCATCCAGGTGGAATCTGAGCCTCCTCTTGACATAAAGGTGCAATGGACACAACCAATCCAGTGTCCACATAGAAGAGGTGGCATTGGATTGGGAAAAGTGGACATAATGGACAAAGGGTATGGGGAAAGGCAGGAAGAGATGAGAGGTGGAGGCGTCTTAGGGACATGGAGCTGCCCTGGATGGTGCTTCAGAGGTAATCACCGGACATTGTAAATCCTCACAGGGCCTACATGATGGAATAGAGGAGAGTATGGGCCATGATGTGAACCAATGTATATGAGGTGCAGAGGTGCCCAAAGATGTACTTACCAAATCCAATGGATGTGTCATGATGATGGGAACGAGTGTTGTTGGGGGGGGGTGGGGGGTGGGGGGGTGGGGTTGAATGGGACCTCACATATATATTTTTAATGTAATATTATTACAAATTCAATAAAAAATAAAAAAAAAAAAAGATAAAAAAAAAAAAAATAAATAAATCTTTTACCCATTTTTTAAAAAAAAAAAAAAAAAAAAAGAGGTCCAGGGTTCAATTCCCAGGGCATCCTGATGAAAGGCAAGCTGACCTGAGTGGAACGCTAGCACATGTGGAGTGCTGGTCCATGCAGGAGCGCTGGTCTGTGCAAGGGTGCTGACCCATGCAGGAGTGTTGGCCCATGCAGAAAACTTGCACAACAAGATGACACAATAAAAAGAGACACAGAGGAGAGACAATAAAAGACACCAGCATTAGGTGTTGTCACTAGTTTTTATTTCAATGTAGCCCAAATTATCAATTTATCCTTTTATAGATTGTACTTTTGGTGTCAAGTCTAAGAACTCCTTGCTTAGCCTTAGATCCCCAAGAAATTCTTTTATGTCTTTTTCTAAAAGTTTTATTGTCATATATTTTCCATTTTAATTTGCAGTGAATTTTGAGTTACTTTAAGCATAGCATGATTATACTTAGGTTTGAGGTTCAATTTCTTTTACTGATGTAAAATTCACTTAAAATTAGCCATTTTAAATTGTACATTTCAGTGGAATTTACCACATTCAAAATATACATCCATCACCTCTATCTAGCTCCAAAATGTTTTCATTGCCCCAAAAGCAAACCCCATATCCATTAAGCAGTCCCTCCTTTCAGCTCCTGACAACCACTAAATCTGCCTTCTATTTCTCTAAGTTTGTTTACTCTGGATATTTCATAAAAAAGGCATCATACAACAGGTGCCCTTTTATGTCTAACTTCTTTCACTTAGCATGTTTTTGAGGTTCATCCACATTTTAGCATGTATCAGTACTTCATCCCTTTTATGACTGAATACTATTCAATTATATGTAAATGCCATATTTTTTATCCATTCATCAGATGATGGACATTTGGGTTGGTTGTTTTGACCTTTTGACTATTGTGAATAATACAGCAATGAACATTTGTGAACAAGTCTCTGTTTGAATAACTCTTTTCAAATTTGGGGGTATATACCTAGGAGTAGAATTGCTTGATCATATAGTAATTCTATATTTTACCTTTTTCAAGGAACTGCCAAACTGTTTTCCATAGTTTCTATACCAATTTGCATTTCCTATCAGTAATGTATGAGAGTGTCAAGTTTCTGCACATTTTTGCCAATGTTTGCTGTTATCCATTTTTTAAAGATTATAGTCATCCGAGGGGGTATATGGTGTTATCTCGTGACTGTGTCACTGATTTGCATTTCCCTAATGATATTGAGCATCTTTTGATGTGCTTTATGCTTATCTTCTTGGGAGAGATGTCTCTTCAAATCCTCTGCCCATTTTTAAATTGGGATGTTCACCTTTTTGTTGTGCTGTAAAATTTTTGAGTGAACATATGTTTTCATTTCTCTAGGATAAATGCCAAAGATCACAATTGCCAGGTTGTAAGTCAAGCACATATCTAGGTTTGTCAAGAAACAGTCATACTCTTTTCCAGAGTGGCTGTACCATTTTATACTCCCCACCAGCAGTTATGAGTGATTCAGTTTCTCTGCATCCCTGCCATTATTTGGTGCTATCACTATTTTCTTTTATAATTTTAGCCCCACTGATAGGTGTGTAGTGCTATTGATGTGGGCTATGGGTGGAAGGCTCTTTGTCTCTTCAGAGATAACCTAAGCTGAAGGCTGTGGGTGTGGAACCATAAGAGGCTGCAGTCCTGCCCTTAGGGACAATGGCAACAGGCTCCAGTCCCAGGAAACAGTTTAACAATGCAAGGGCTATAAACTTTAAGTATTTAGGGGAAATGCAAAAACTAAATATGCTAAAAGCTTATCTAGAATATCTGAAGTCCATGCTAAAAGCTTACCTAAGATGTGGAAGATATATATGCTAATTGAAGCCTATTGACTACGGAAACAAAGGGACCATTTGGCCTTTCCTCTCTGTATAAAAGACGTTTGAAAATCTTGTTCAGGGCTCGGGATTCAAACAGAAAGCTCCCGAGTCCGGCCGGCCGTCAATAAACCATTTTTCCTTCTCAAAATCACTCCTGAGTCCTGGCCTCTCTATACTCAAATAATTGAACTTCTCTCAAATTCTACAACACTATAATAGTGGTATTTTTTTTTGTAATATGATTTGACCTAGATGTGCATGAGCACTGTCCCCTCTTGTCTCCACCAGAGGTCTTATTTTCTTCAAGGACTCTAGGTCTAAGACCAGCTGAGAATCTTCTCGTACATGTTGAGTGGTGAAGGGACCTCTCTTTTATGCCCTGCCTCTTCCCCCTTGACCATTTGCTCTAAATTTGAGAGGAGAATGAGTTACTTGGGGTCTGCAGCCAATTGCTAACTTTGTTTTCTTAGAAATCATTTTTAAACAATTTGCAAAGGCAGAATTCACTGCTTTGTTCCAAAAAAAGATATTTTTTTCTCCAGCAAGATATTTTAAGTAAATGAGGAATTCATGATAAAGGAAAGATAAGTATAAGAAAAGATTAGATCTGGGATAAGGTTCAATATATAAAAGGCATAAGTTCTCTTGCAGTTTACCCACAGATCTGTCTGTGCATTTGTAGAATTAGGAGGGAAATGTGAATTATCAAATTTACAACACTCATAAGGAATAATAAAACAGTTACTCAGAGACCAGCCTGGTTCTCAAAGTAGAGTGGAGATTCTTCCATGCCTTCAGAGGCCACAGAGTAATTGTGTGTTTACACACAATGTAAATGGATGACGTAGATTGAGTACAAGATAATAGGAAATGGGTGGTAGAGGTAAGTTAAACTAGAAAGCACATACCCAGTGTAAGAGGGCAGCCACTACTCAGCTTCATCCTATTATTGCCAAGAGGAAATGTTCAACCAGAATTGCCAGATTTCTACATTTTTAAAGAGAGGATGTAAAGTCAGATTTCATGTGTAATCTCCTGAATTTTAAATATATTAGTAGTTATGTCAGTTAAAATACTAGCTGAAAAAAACACTTTTGCTGTCCAGACTTTGGTCTATCACTGCCAGTTTAAAACATCTGGCCTTGAAGAGTAAGCAGGAACATCTAATTCAAGACAATCCTCATAAACATAATATCTGTCAACTTAGCTTTGGGTAAATATTGAATGTCACTAAATCAGTGGTTATGCTCTCTGGCATGCATACAGAATGCAGATCTTCTATGATTGGTCAAGTGTGGCACCATAAGCTTTCATGGTCGATCAACAATAATTTTTTAAAAATGAACAAAAGACTTGAACAAACTTTCACAAAGACCTGAACTTCTTTCACAAAAGAAGGTATCTAAAAAGCCAATAAGGGGAAACGGACTTTGGCCCAGCGGTTAGGGCGTCCGTCTACCATATGGGAGGTCCGCGGTTCAAACCCCGGGCCTCCTTGACCCGTGTGGAGCTGGCCATGCGCAGTGCTGATGCGCGCAAGGAGTGCCGTGCCACGCAAGGGTGTCCCCCGCGTGGGGGAGCCCCACGCGCAAGGAGTGCGCCCCGTGAGGAGAGCCGCCCAGCGTGAAAAGAAAGTGCAGCCTGCCCAGGAATGGCGCCGCCCACACTTCCCGTGCCGCTGACGACAACAGAAGCGGACAAAGAAACAAGACGCAGCAAATAGACACCAAGAACAGACAACCAGGGGAGGGGGGGGAATTAAATAAATAAATAAATCTTTAAAAAAAATAAAAATAAAAAAAATAAAAAAAAAATAAAAAGCCAATAAGAAAAAAAAGTAGCCAATAAGAACATGGAAAAGTGCTCAACATTATTAGTCATTAGGGAAATGCAAATCAAAACCAAATGAGATAAAACTACATATCCACCAGAATGACAAAATTTAAAACACCAAGTGTAGGAAAAGATGTAGAACAACTGGAGCTCTCATACATTGCTGATAAGAATGTGAAAATTATATCCTTATTGTTTCTAGTAAAATGAAATGTATACATTAACCAAAATAAATGAATGCCTATATTCACAGAAAGATGTGTATAAGAATGTTCAGAGCAGTTTTATTTATTTATTGGGATACTGAAAGTATCCCAAATGTACATCAAAAGGAAAATGAATAAAGAAAAAACTCTGTGGTATATTCATACCATGTAAACTACTGAGCAATGAAAGAATTAATTAAGGTGCATCTAATAACATGTATTAACCTTAAAACCACTAGGCTAGGTGAAAGGAGACTTACCCAAAAGAATATGTACTGTAGGATCCCATTTATATGAAGTTTAAGAACAAGCAAAATTTATGGGGTTTATTTATGGGTGGAGGAATTGTCCTGAGAGGGGAGAGGGATGGCCCTGTTCTACACCTTGAACTGGATGATGTTTACATGGTTAGACGTTTGTTAAAATTCTCCAAATTGTATGCAAGATCTGTGCATTTTACTATATGTACATTATACTTCAGTAAAGTACTAAAATAATAGCTGGGTCTTGGCAGAGAACAAATGGACAAGGGCACTGCCGACCTGACTTATTTAACTCATCCAGCCTGATACAGAGAAGAAATGTCAGCCTCCATGTTGGCATGTTGTACTTGGGTGCATGTGTTCACCACAGAGATGAAAAACTACACATATATAGGGTGGCAAAGAAAGAAAATCTTTCTTTCCCAAGAAGATTCCCACCGTAGACAGACGTAGTACATTGTAGTGGTTAATAAAATGACTTGGAGTCACATAAACATAGATTTAAATTCTGCTTTTCCCACATACTGTTTGGGTGAACTTATGCTAAGAAATAAAAAGCATAACCTTGCAAAACTATCTAAAAAGTCACTCCTGTTCACTGCTTCTGTAAATCAGCCTATGAGAACATGGCCTTGCAGGAGACTATCAAACAACCACTCCTGCCCCCTGCTTCTATAATCTAACAAACCACTCTTGCCCCTAGCTTCTGTAAATCAGCCCACAAAAGCATGACCTTGCACCTCCTTTCTGCTTCTATAACTCTGCTTACAAAATTACACCTAGCAAAATGTTAGCCAATGAGCGAGAGCCATGCCAGTGCCACATAAAATCTTATATAAACCTATGAAAACTGAAAAACGGAGCTCAGAATTTGGAGACTAACTCTCCTCTGAGCCTGCACATAAGAAACCTGTTCCTCTACCTCTCCAAGTGCTATTTGGGTTTTTCTGCCACTCAAAACTCCTGGCTTTGCTGCAATATTTGGTTGCAATATTTGGGGACTGGGAAACCCAACCAAGCAGGCCATTTGGGTTTGGGATCATTGAGTGTAGCTGGCGGAGATCTCCACATGAACGAGGCAGTGCCACCTGTCCCCTTGATGGGGCCTCCTATGGGGGAAGGATCCCTGTGGGCCACATCCTCTGCCCTGGCCTGACTCAGTGGAGAGGTAGATTGAGCAACATCAGAGGACACCAGAAAGGTAAGGCCCTGGGGTTCTGAGTCCCAGTCAGACCTATCCCCAGATGGAAGGGGAGACTGACCACCTCCCAAAATCTAGAGATTTGAGATTCCAGGATAGGGCAGTCCCTTGGGTGGGACTGTGTAAACCTCTGGGTGGTTGAGTGAATGAATGGGGACTGCAGAGGCTTGCCTCTGCTGATCCAGTCTGTGGCTCCACAGCCTGCACTACGGAGTCCAAGTGGGCTCCAACCTGCCCTCCATGGTTACATCATACAGCATAATGGTAATCTGTACTCTACATGTATGTGTTAGCTAAGACATGCCTAAATTCTCACGACAGACATAGACAGGCAGACATCTGAGTGGCCTTGTGAGAGGCTCCCCTGCTTTGTTTGTCCTGTGACACTGGTTCAGGGATGGGATTATCACAATCCAACCTCACAGTCTTAGACTGTATGTTAAAAATCTTCAAGAAGGGCTTTTCCAGGGATTATAGTGTCCGTATGTCCCCCATAACTCTCCGGATTTTGTACAAATTGGAGTGGCCTAAGTTTGGTGTTAATTAGCCTTCAGAGGGAACCTTAGATGTGGCCAAGGTGCATGTAGCTTGGTAGGCAGTCCACTGGGACCCCCAGCCACCCTGATCATTTTCCCTACATCAATTTCTAGTTAAATATTGCCTAAACCCTGACCCCTTGGATTCAATTCTGTGTTGGAAGGAAGGGTCAGAGTAGGGTCCTAGTAGCTCAAATGGCTGGACCTCGAAAACCTATTATTCTACAAGGACCTCCAGAGGAAGACACATTATCCCCACCATATGTTCCAGCCATTCCAGGACATCTCTCTGCTCTGGAGCCTCCACAAGCAGATCTCTCAGAGACTCCTCTACCTTCAGTCTCCCCGGGCCCGTCAGCCCCCCCCCCCCAGGGGAATTCTGAGACCCCTTTAGTGAGAAGACTTTGGTCAGTGCAGCCTGCACTCCAGATGCCCCTCCGTGAAACACAGAGTCCAGCCCAGATTGGTGCAGACTGGAAGGTCACCTGGGAGGCCAATCTTGTTTTATCAGCCCTTTACAACTACAGATCTCTTAAACTGGAGGCACAACACCCCTTGATATTCAGAAAAGCCTCAGTCCCTTATTGACCCCATGGAGTCCATTTTCTAAACCCACCACCCCACTTCGGATGATTGCCATCAACTGCTCCTAACCCTGTTCAATATGGAAGAGAGACCCCAGATCTTGAGGGAAGCCAAAAAGTGGTCGAGAAAACAGGCCCCCTCAAGTGTCTTAGAACCAAAGGAATGCGCTTGAGAGGTGGCACCAGAAGATAAACTGGCCAGGGACGTTAGCGCAAATCAGGGATGGGCTACCTTTCAGGGGTATTGAAAAGCCTTCGTCAGAGGGACGGGTACAGGAAAAAAGCAAGGCGGCCCACAAACATGTCTAAAATGACCTCCATCACCCAGAAACCTGAAGAATCCCTGGAAGATTTTATAAGCAGCTCTGCCAAAGTCTTCAGGATCTCCTCCCCCTTCGACCCAGAAGCCCTAGAAAGCCAGAGAATGGTCAGTGCACCTTTAGTCTCTCAAGCGGTGCTGGACGTCAAATGGAAACTTCAGAAGCTAAACGGGTTCACAGAGATAAACATCTCCCAGCTCCTCAAACTTGCAAACAAAATATTTGCCAGTCAGGACAAAACTGCTGATAGGGAGGCAAAAAAGCGAATGAAACAACAGGTCTCCCTATTAGCAGCAGCCTTAAAGAATCCAGACCCAACTAATTGAGAAAGGCCACCCCAAAAGGGGGGGAATACTTCACCCTGGGACACTCTGCTGTTGCCAGTAAAAAGCCTAATAGGACCCCTGTGGCCCCTAACCCATACACCTTAATGGGCCAATTACTGCCTGGGCCACCTGGTTTACTTGTCTGAACTTAAAGGACACTTTTTTCTGCCTGCAAGTGGCTCCCCAGAGCCAATCCCTATTTGTGTTTAAATGGAGGAATCCCAAAACTCAACCAAAGACTCAATTAACTTAGACTTAACTCCCTCAAAACTCCCCCACCCTTTTCGAGAAGCCCTGGCAGCAGATCTGGCTTCCCACCCATGGGAAAACTTGTATTCTCCTTCAGTATGTAGATAACCTCTTGCTAGCTAGCGAAACAGAAGAAGTGTATGCCAATTGTCCCGCCCTCCAGGACAGGCCACTTCCTTGCCCAGATCAAAACCTATTCACAGACAGCACCAGTTTTATCAGAAATGGAGAGAGGCTTGCTGGATATGCAGTCACCATGACTAAACAAGTAGTGGAAGCAGCTCCCCTACCTAAAGGGTGGTCTGCACAGTGAGCAAAATTCTGGACACTAATTCAAGCCCTACAACTGGCAACTGGACAAATGGTAAAATTTTACACTGACTCTAAGTATGCATTTGCTACTGTACTTATCCATGGAGCAATTTATAAAGAGAGGGGACTCCTAACTGCAAGAGAAAAAAAAGAAAAAAAGAAATCCTTCAACCCCTGGAGGCAGTCTGGAAGCAAAGCAAGGTCACTGTCATACAGTATTGGGAACATCAAAAGAAAACTAATGCAGTTACTAAAAAAATACACTAGCCAATGATCAGCTCAACAGGCAACCAAAAAGCCCTCAAACTGCAGGCCCTGCTGCTGGCACCTCACCTGTCCTTTCTAGGCCAACACATTAAAAAACTAAACTATACCCGTGAGAAAAAGGAGTGGGCAAAGAGAGAAAAACGGCACCAGACCCCAGAAGGAAACTTGCTACTCCCAGATAGCCGAGTCTTCATCCCAAAGGTGGCCGCCTACACCCTTGTTCAATAATACCACCAGCTTACCCATCTGGAAAAAAATTGCTTTAAAAGCCCTGCTCAGGAAATATTACTACATTGACTGGATGGCCTTGCTCTGTACCACCATTAGTAGTCAATGCCAAACCTGCGCTAGAAACAACCCCTCCCAGGGTCCTCAGGCCCCAGCCAGCATCCAACACACAGAAACTGCCCCTTTTAAAAGCTTAACAATGGATTTTACAGAGATAAAATCAAGTCAATGGTATAAGTACTTATTAGTAATAATGTACACCTTCTCTGGCTGGGTCAAGGCTTTTCCCACCTACACTGAAAAAGCAAGAAAAATAACTAAAGCTTTGCTCTGAGAAATAGTTCCCCAGCACAAAATACCCTTATCCATAGGCAGTGACAATGGCCAGACTTTTGCAGCATTCATCATCTAAGAGCTAGCAAAATGTTAAAAATTAAGTGAAAACTCCACACAGCATATAGGCCCCAGAGCTCAGAGACAGCAAAACACATGAATTGAACCTTCAAACCCACCATAACCAAGTTCTGTAAAAAAAAACTGACCTCCCATGAGTAGATCTGCTCCCATTAGCCCTCCTTAAAGTCAGATGCACCCCTGGAACCTCAGATTATTCACCTTTTAAAATTCTGTTTAAATGACCACCCCTAATTATTCAAACCTTCAAAGGAAATCTCAGACTCCTAGGAAAAACTGGCCAAAATTCCACCCTTCAGCAGTCAGAAAAACCCTAGCCCAAATACACAAAACTGTCCTGTCTTGGGATTCCATCCCATTAAGCCACCCAGTATACCCACACTTACCCGGAGATCTAGTTTGAGTAAAAAAAACTAGAAAAGGAGCCTCTCCAGCCCACCTAGATGGGCCCACATACTGTTATCCTTATAACCCCCACTGCTCTCAAAGTTTCAGGTATTGCCCCTTGGATTCATCATACTAGCATTAAAAGGGCATATTCCAATGAAAAACAAAGTGACTGAACAACTCACCCTGCCCCTGACCGTCTCTTGAAAATTCTAATTGCCCGGTGCCACTGAGAATCACCATCACCTGAAAAGACGAACTCCTGCTCCCCGTGGTTCCTGCTCCTCTTCAAACTGCTTGGCTTACTGTTTAGGACTGGACTAGCAGCCACAGCCTCCAGAGACTGGAGTATAGTTAAAAGGATACTAATCTTAATAACATACTTGTGTCATATAAAATACTTTGCTACCTTAAATTGTTTTTCCGCTTAGCACGAGTGATGCCCTATAAAAAAATATAAGGGTGTCAAAGGGGGGAAAATATTGAGAAATAAAAAGCATAACTTTGCAAAACTATCTAATGAACCACTCCTGCCCTCCACTTCTGTAAATCAGCCTGTGAGAACATGGCCTTGCAGAAGACTATCAAACAAACCACTCCTGCTTCTGTAATCTAACAAACCACTCCTGCCCCCACTGTAAATCAGCCCACGAAAGCATGACCTTGTTCCTGCCTTCCGCTTCTGTAACTCCATTTGCAAAATTTCACTTAGCTATGCATTAGCCAATGAGCGAGAGTCATGCCAGTCCTGCTTAAAATCCTCTATAAACCTATGAAAACTGAAAAACGGGGCTCAGAATTTGGAGATTAACTCTTCTCTGAGCCCATATGTAATAAATCTGTTCCTCCACCTCTCTGAGTGCCGTTTAGGTTTTTCTGCCACTCAGAACGCCTGGCTTTGCTGCAACACTTGAGCAAAGCCTTTAAATGTTCTAAACCTCCTATTCCTCATCTATAAATCAGGTAAAATAACACCTTCTTCAAAGTATTGTCATGGGGATTGTTTGTAAAGTTCTTAATTAGCACAGTACCACACATATAGTAATGTTACCACATAGGTAATATTTTATAGTCATATGGGACCAAATGTCTGAACATCTACTCTTCAAGTCTTATCCACTGCCTTCTCCATGAAAAGCCTTTCATCATTCTAAGACTCCTAATAATAGACCTTCGTGTCTATTACTTTTACCAAGAAATAACTTCCTTAGAGTCAAGAAAGGGGGTCAGTCAGGCTATAAGGTAATTTAGTTGGGGCAGATGTAGCTGAAAGCACCCCTAAATGAGGCTGTATCAGTAAGGGTTCCTTGTTTGTAAATAACCAAAAAAAGCTCTGTTTAACTGAAAGAAGAAGGCTGGGAAATCAAGCTTGGGAGTCTGCAGAACCCAAGTTCACTTTATAGGACTTGGCCACAGAATTCACAGCAGGAAGTGACTAGTGCAAGACATCTGATAGTTTCTTCACATCAATTTCTCAAGATTTCAGACTTAAGGTCTTAGGAGAGAGCATCAGATAATTGTCCCCTATGGCTTTCTAGGGAAGAAGGATGTCAAAATACAAATTTGAAAATTGTAATGTACCTATAGTTCATTTATTTTTTAAAAATGTCCCCATCCTTTCTTGTATGTATTTTTCCTCAGCTTTCAGGAAAGCATGGACTGGCATGCCAAAGTATTGTTTTGTATTCGATATCATCTTTGCCACACAAAAAAATTATCATTCAGTCAATCCGCCTGTATATATATAAAAAGTCTTCGTAAGTTATGACAACTACCTCTTCTGTTTTGATTGATATAATATCACAGTTTGTTTGGAATCAGTTTTGAATTATGTGAGCATGGCAACTAATTCCAAGTACATTTCTGCAACATAGGCATCTTCTTTTAGTAAAAACTGTTTTTATCATGGCACTGCACTTCACAAAAGTGTATAGTAGGGAAGCGGACTTGGTCCAGTGGTTAGGGCGTCTATCTACCACATGGGAAGTCCATGGTTCAAACCCCGGGCCTCCTTGACCCGTGTGCAGCTGGCCCACTTGCAGTGCTGATGCACACAAGGAGTGCTGTGCCACGCAGGGGTGTCCCCTGCATAGGGGAGCCCCATGTGCAAGGAGTGCACCCTGTAAGGAGAGCTGCCCAGTGTGAAAGAAAGTTCAGCCTGCCCAGGAATGCTACCACACACACAGAGAGCTGACACAGCAAGATGACACAACAAAAAGAAACACAGATTCCTGTGCAGCTGACAACAACAGAAGTGGACAAGGAAAAACACACAGCAAATAGACACAGAGAACAGACAACTGGGAGGGGGGAAGGAGAGAGAAATTTTTAAAAATAGCTATAAAAATGTATAGTATAGCACAAAAACAAATAATTGTATCTTTTTTTCATTTATTTTTTTATTTTAAAAGAAGATTTAGATACATAAATGTTACATCAAAAATATAGGGGGGAAAGTGGATTTGACCCAATGGATAGGGTGTCCACCTACCACATGGGAGGTCCAAGTTTCAAACCCAGGGCCTCCTGACCTTTGTGATGAGCTGGCCCACGTGCAGTGCTGATGCACGCAAGGAGTGCCCCACGTGCAAGGAGTGCGCCCCATAAGGACAGCCACTCAGTGCAAAAAAATTACAGTCTGCCCAGGAATGGTGCCACACACACAGAGAGCAGATGCAGCAAGATGATGCAAAAAAAACAAGACACAGATTCCAGGTGCTGCTGACAAGAATACAAGTGGACACAGAAGAATACACAGCGAATGGACACAGAGAGCAGACAACTTGGGGGGGGAGGGGAAGGGGAGAGAAATAAACAAATAAATAAATCTTTAAAATATATATATATATATATAGGGGATTCCCATATACACTCCCCACCCACATTTTCCCTCAATAACATCCTTCTTTAGTGCAGTACATTTGATAGAGTTGATGAACACATATTGAAGAATTGTTACTAATCATGATCTATAGTTTCCATTATGGTTTAACTTTGCACTGGACACATTTTTTTTTTTTTTTTTTTTTTTTAATTTTTTTATTTTTTATTGAATTTGTAATAATATTACATTAAAAATATATATGTGAGGTCCCATTCAACCCCACCCCCCCACCCCCCCTCTCCCCCCCCCCCAACAACACTCGTTCCCATCATCATGACACATCCATTGGATTTGGTAAGTACATCTTTGGGCACCTCTGCACCTCATATACATTGGTTCACATCATGGCCCATACTCTCCTCTATTCCATCATGTAGGCCCTGTGAGGATTTACAATGTCCGGTGATTACCTCTGAAGCACCATCCAGGGCAGCTCCATGTCCCTAAGACGCCTCCACCTCTCATCTCTTCCTGCCTTTCCCCATACCCTTTGTCCATTATGTCCACTTTTCCCAATCCAATGCCACCTCTTCTATGTGGACACTGGATTGGTTGTTGCACTGGACACATTTTATATGTTTTGACAAAATTTTGTCATTTTCACAAGAAAAGATTCATAAGTACAACCATCAATATCCAGGGCCTGGCATAATGATCTGTCCTCCTTCACGAGGCACTGCCCATATACTTGAGAGATTCTTGCCACTCTATTAGAGAATGTAGCAGGACTTCCCAGGATGGAATTCAAAATTCTTTTGGTAAATAATTGTATCTTTAATAGTGAACTTTTAACTGCATTTTCAAGAGAATTCATAATAATGCCATATGTTTCCCTTTGATAAAATGAACTTCTAAAAGCTTTATTCTGATTCCACAAATTGGGCAAAAATAAAAGTGAGCCATCATTGGAATTGTAAAAAGAAACAAAACAAAATAGAGTTACTATAGCTCAAAGATTAAAAATGGAGCCGAGAGATCACTCTGGAAGTTAATCTTATGCAAACCTTAGACAAAGTCTGCAAAGCCTCCAGCAACAATGTTCTCAAAAAAAAAAAAATTATATGTATCCAATACTTCTAATTTAAAAATGTGTATTTATTCAACTGTGTTTTTGTTTTAGTTTTTAATTGTTTATATTTTCAATTATTAAATGTACAAAATAAAGTTAAAACAAAACAAAAAGCCCTAAGGACATCTGGACAGTATAAACAAACCAAAGATAAAGAACCCAGTAAATATTAACCTGAAGGACATATGGAGTACCCCAAATACCCACCAACCACAAACAACTTATCTAATCTTTTTCTTTAAAAACCCTTGCCTGCTAGTACCAAGACAGGACACGATTTGGGTTGCCACCAGAATCTGTGCTTTCCGAATTGCAATTCTAGGACCCCCCAAAAAAGCCTTTGTTGCCTTGCAGCTTAGTTTGTCTCTTCTCCATTTACAGGGTTAACAGGCTTCCATTTGAAGCATTCAATGTTACTGATATAAAACTGGCCTCACAATTCTTTGTGGAGTTCTGCAAATGGAGCTAACAGTAATATCTATCACTTCACTTTTCATATGTGCACATGAAAACAGAATTAAAAATGAATGACGTTAATTTAGGAGAATGGCTATCTGATCTAAATGATAAGTCGTGCTTCATAGAGTGATACGTAAACCTTTTCCAGCTGCACATGTTAACCCATTGTCCTCAGGCAAACAGCCTTCTTAAATTAACTACTAGGTTTTGAAATAGGTGTTTACATATCTCTCACAGATTTATGTCTTCTGATTTTCATATAGTCAGTGATATTATTTTGACTACTAGGATAGGTGGTAAATGTCTTTAAAAATGTTCTCCAAATTATATGTCCATTATCAACTTTCTTGAGGAACAGAAATTCAATTGTTCACTTGTCATTAATCATGCATTTCATTTTTTCTTAACTCATTGCAGCCGAAAGGGTTGATTGCCAAATAAAAAGCATTATCAAACAATAAAATAGTTGTTGATTATCACACAATAGGTGAGAAAATCACTGTAGCAAAAGCATTCAAACTAATCTTTATATTGGGGGTCTGCACATTATTGCCTGCAGGACAAATCTAGGCCACTATCTGTTTTTCTGTTTGCTTGTTTTAGGAGAATCTCTTTTCTTCAAAACAAAAAAACACACAAAAAACAAACAAACAAAAAGTTTTCCAGAATCTCTTGGTAGGGTAAGGGGTATGGGTAAGAGGGAGGTGTTTGTCCATCTAATCCCAACCCCAAGTGGTTTTAGCAATAAAGGATGTGGGGTAACAGCCCAATGATGAAAATGGTGTAGGTGTGTGTATGGGAAGGAGGGTGGTCCAAAAGCCGTGGGGAGTGGTGGGAGGAAAGGAAAGATGAAGTCAGTACTGGGAACGTTACAGGTGGGAGGCCATTTAATAACATTTCTGGTTGATCAAATCACTGTAGACACTTTTGCCCATCAACAGGACTAGCGTCTTGGCAGTTACGACAGTGAGGCTGAAGGTGGGGGCTCCACTAGTACTTTTGGTATGAAGAGCTATGGTAAATTCTCTGTTCTGAAGCAGCAGAGTCCTGGATCACAAAACATTTCTCACCCCCATAAAACTTGATCAGTCTTTGCCAACCAGGACACCAACTTCAGCAGGCATGATGTTCTTGAAGGTTTCCCTGGGATGGTGGCACAGATGGAGGGCAAGTCCTGCCCATCATGAGGTACACATTCCACCTGCCATGGAGCTGCTATTGGGGCTGCAGGCTGGTGGGTGGGGAGAGGCAGAGAGTTTGGAGCGTGTGCTTTTGACCCACACTGGGGTTCTGCTAGTTGTCCACCATCTATTTTTGTAAATAAAGTTTTATTGGAATACAGCCACTCTCATTCATTTATGACTATTGCCTATGGTTGCAACAGAGACCATGTGATCCAAAAGCTTACTAAACTATTTATTATCTGACCCTCTAAGAAATGTTTGTGGACACCTGCTCTATGTGCAGCATGAGAGGGTTGCTTTGCCTCTATTTCCTATACATATTTTATACACATGTGAGGTAGATTGGAGTTATATAACCCAGAAAAACATATTTTTAAATTTAAGTCATTCCTGTTGAACATGGGGAAGGGTTGGATTCCTCGAGGTTCTTGGCTATGGTGCATAAAAGAATTTAAGAACATGACAGTTCAGTTAGGCCAGTAAAAAGAACTTATTGGGAAATGGGGGGAAAAGAACAGAGCTTGCTGAGAAATGGGAGAGAAGGATGGAAATGTGTACCAAGATTTGGTATGGGCTCCTCTAGGCAGAGAGAGAGAGCTTTGGCTTGTGTGGTTACCTTTTGAACTGTTAATTATTCCCACTCTCTTGCTAATGCTAAGGGGAGGGGCCCCAGCTGTTATTGGTTATCCCACCAATGGTGGGGGCCAATGGTGAGGCCAGTTTGCAATATCCAGAGCTAAGGGGAGGTCCCGGAAAGAGAAGCTAGGACCTCAAGCTTAAACTCAAGGTCTCAGCAAGGTCTTGCAGCCATATTGTCAGTCAGCCATGTTGTCTGTCAGGCATGTTGTGGCTTGTCTTCTCCTTGTTTCCCTGGCTAACCTGCCTCTCTGTGGGTGTGAAACCTTGTAATTAGGATCTTTTGAAGAGTTCACGTTAGTCAAAGTGTGGCCCAATTGAATGAGGATGGGTCCCAATCCTCTTACTGGAGTCCTTTATGAACAGAATAAAATTCACAGAGAGAGAAAGCCACAAGCTGGCAGTCAATGGAAAGGAGAAGCCAGAAGAGGCAGCCGTGTGCATTGCCATGTGACAGAAAAGTTAAGGACTAAGGCTTACCAGTAGCCAGCTCTAGAATGCCATAGTCTTCTGGGAGAAAACATCACCTTGATGATGCCTTGATTTTGGACTTCTACTGAAACTGACCAAGTCATCCTTGCTTTCTGTAAACTCCTCCCTGCTTACTCACTTCCTTTGATCTTGTAAACTCTCCCTCATGTTTATCTTGTAAACTCTCCCTCATGTTTATTAATAAGAAACATTTCACTAAAGGCAAGTTTCCCATTTTTCCTTTTCTCAGAACTAGCTAAATCCAGTTAGAACTAACCCCAGGTACTGGCACACACACAGATAAGGGGAATAGTGACCAGAAGTAACCCCAGATCAGAAAATGCGCTGAAGGTGAAACAAAATGAGCAGACACAATAGGAGGGAGAAACACCAGACCCTAAGAAAAGTAAGAGGTCCACCAAACTTATGTTCCAGGACCATCACAGCCCACTCCTCAAAGAAAGCACTCAATCAGCAGCAGACACACAACTGAGTGCCACCTTATAGCAGACACCTACCCCAAATTAATTTTTAAAATCCTTTGCCCTTCTGGCTTGGGAGACAGATCTGAGCTTGCTGCTCCCGTCTCTTTACTTGGCACTTCATAACAAAGTCTCCGAAATCCTGGTGTCACTGAATTGGTCTCTCATGCGCATCGGGCACTGAGCCCACTTGTTCAGCAAAACTCTTAGCCTCAAAACCCTTGGCCAATAAATTCGTATTGTTTAAGCCAGCCCATTACATAGCATTTTATTTGGCATCCAGGAACCTAAAACAACACCTAACCCAGGGTTTCTCTATCTTGACACTATTGACATTTTGGGCAAGCTAATTCTTTATTATGGGGACTGTCCTGTGTATTGTAGGATGTTTAGAAGCATCTCTGGTCTCTACTAATTAGGTGCCAATAGCACCCTCCCACTTGTGAAAACCAAAAATATCTCCAGACACTGCCAAATATCCTCTGGGAGCCCAACTCACCCGATGGTTGAGAATTGCTGGCCTAACCTATAAGTTTCCACTTTTTCCACTGATTTTACCTGGTGGTTTCATGCATCTTGCCGGCATAGTTCATTGTACGACCAGCTGGTACACCAAGAGGCCAGCAGGTGCAAAGCAGTGCCAAATACTTTCCCACCACCTTTCAAGGCCAGTAGGTATTAGCTGTCGCTAGTCATTGGTGAACTATATTTCATCAAATCATTAAGTGGCCTGCATTCTCTCCTTGAAAAAAGATGTGCTTGTTACTTTGTGTCTGGAACAGGTCGAGAAACAAGCACTGGGTTTATCATTTTTTAGATTTAACTCTGTGTTAAAGTGAGAAATTGGTTTACTGTACATGTATTTCATACACATAATTATGTTTTTGCCTTGATACAATTAATTAAGACTTTGAGGCTGCTCTATATTAAGCTGCCAAGTTCAGCTAGAAGTAACTAGCTTACACTGCAATTTTTTAATTTCTTAAGCCTTTTTTATATTATTCTATTACAACTGTCACTAGATCCCTCAAAACTTTGCCAAAAATGAACATGTTATTCCTCTTGAGCACAGATAATAATTCAATTAGCTGTTTGACTGATCCTTGTCTTGGACAGCCTCAGAACTAGTTGGGTTTTCAGAAACATCAACAATAATTAGAACATAACCAATCTGAGATTTCTTCCTGTTTTCCAAGAATTGGTTGGTTGCTTGCTTGCAACCAATTCTGGTACCAATTTCCTGATCGGATTGATGATTACTATGAAAAGTCAGTCATTAATAGTTCTCACAATTTCTGAGAGGACTGGAGAATTAGGCTTGAAGCTAAACTACCAAGAACAGTGCCTAAAGCCATACCTCAAAATGGGCTTGATAAGCTGCTGACACTAAACACTAAAGGAAACCCTCATTGCTCCTATCCTAATGCCATGTCTGTGGCAAGAACTCATTTTGTAACCACCAGGAAACTGCTGTCATTGCCACTGCCAGAAGTCAAAAACCCCTCTAGCAGATACGGAAGCACCACAAATTCCTAACTTCTAAACCAGAGTCTCACGTGGGTGCATCTCCTTGATGGGCTCTAAGTCACATCCTTTCAATACTAGCTGCAAGTGAATTCAGCGGTGAATTTCAGTTTCTACTCCTATACTGGGAATGTTGGATTCAGAAATGTAAATTTTGCTGTTCTAGTTATCCATTGATGATGGAGCATCCCCAAATTTAGTGGCATTAAACAAGATTTATTTTGCTCCCAAATCTGAAATTTGAGCAAGGGTCAGAGGGGACAATTAGTCTATGTTCCACCCATAGTAAACTCGGGCTAAAATCATCTTATGGCTCAATCTTGGCTGGGACCATTGGCCAGAACACCTATATGTGCCCTCTTGATTGGGAACCAAAACTATCTACCTTCACAAAATTTACTTTCTACCTTAATATGAGTTTACTATTCCAGTGTCTTCATTAGCATAACTTTACTATTACAGAAGACTGTTGTCTGGGAAGATAAAAGTTGCAAATAAAATTGTTCTTTATGAGAACTTCTGAAAGACTCACCAGTCTTCAGTAGAGGGGTATAGATCCTAAGATTCTTTCAGCTTCTAACCTCAAAAAAAACTCACCTTGCATGTCCACCAATCCTAAAATCTTTAGCCAATCCTAATCAAGCCATTTTATTGAAAGACTCACCTTAAACCAAACTCCCAATTCTCAATATATCATCAGACTTTGCCCACACCCTCTGAGACTCTCTCAGACTTCATAAGGTAATGTTTTATGCAATAAACACAGAACAATGGGTTGTTCTGGTGATATTTGGGAGGCCAGAATTTGATACCATGTGGCCTGGACTTTCTTGCAACACGGCAACTGGGTTTCAAGGGTGAGCACCCCAAAAGAGAGAGCTATGTAGAAGTTGCCTTTTAAAACTTAGCTTCAGAAGTCAAGCAGCATCATTTCTACCACATTCTATTCATTGAGGAAGACACATTTGCTCAATCAGGTTCAAAGGAAAGGAGATTAGATTTCACTTTTTGATGGGAGGAATAAAAAATTTCCAAACAGGATTTAAAACCATCACATTACCCCAACTATAGAATGGCTATCCAAAAGCTAATGGTCATCCATGAATACAATGACTATGATGGATACCCCCTATGAAAGGCATACACCAAAATATTAACAGTGTTCAACTTAGGGAGTGGAATTATGGATTTTCTCTTCATTATTGCACATATTTTCTGGATTTTCTTAAATGAAAATTTATTTCTTAATAAAATATATGTATATGTGTATATATATATAGTGAACAGGGTGTAGCTCAGTGACTGAGTGTACACTTCACATATATGAGGTCCTGGGTTCAATCCCCAATACTGCCTAAAAAAATACACGCACGTACACGCTCATCCTAGAAGCTAAGGCTGATAAGTAAGAAAAAAGTCAGTATAAAAAGAAGGGAATATCTGTAACTAATATGTTTTATATCTTAACAGCTATATGGATGTATAATTTACCTATCATAAAATTTACTTATTTTAAGTACATAATTGAACGCTTTTTAGTAAATTAATCGTTTGCATCCACAATCCAATTTTAGGAAATTTCTATCATCCCATTAATATCTTTATTGCCCATTTTCAACCAATCTCCAGTCTCACCTCCAGTGCTAGGCAATAAGTATCTGCTTTCTATCTTTATCAATGTGCATATTCTGGAGATTTCATAGAAATGCAATTATACAATAGGTAGTCTTCTGCGTCTGGACCCTTGCACTTAGAAAAATGTATTTGGAGTTCATCCATGTTGTCGTTTTTATCAGTACTTTATTCCTTTTTGTTACTGAGTAATATACCAATGTATGAATATACCATGATTTGTTCACCCAATGTCTAATTTCTGCTCTTTGACTTACAAACAATGACGCTGGAGCACAGGAGCAAAACGACTGAGTAGGAAGTTTTACAAATCACTCTCCTTCCGTTAGAAAAATTGAAAGAATTGGAAAAAGAGACTGGAATTAACTAGGTGGTAACCCTGAAATCAGAATGGACCTTTAGAACAACTATAGGAGTGTCCGAGGAAGTGAGAGGCCGCTGAGAGTTCAACTTTTGTAACTGAAAGCATGAACCAGCCACCAACCCCATTGCTCAGCTCCGAGGCAGCAGCCATTTGCTGCAGCTGTGGCAACACCGCTGGGATTCTGGGAGTGGCAAGCTGGGGTCAGAGCTGGCAGAGGAAACCTCCTCCTCTAAAAGTTGAGGTTGAGGGTTGAGGTCAGTCTGGGAAATCCATGAGGGACCAGCAGGGAAGCTGGCCTCAGTTTCAGCTCTGTGGGCAGCATTGCTTCCAGTCTCTTACCAGCATCCACCTGGATGTAAGAGATCGTGTTTTCTTTCTTTTTTTTCCCCTTCTGTGTGTGGGCTTTTGTAGTTCTGGCAGATCCCTCAGTGCACAGCATAGAATCTGGTCAAGTTTCAGCCCTCTCCACAGCAGGGGCTTCTGGCCTCACACCAGCATCTACAGGGACATAAAGAGCTAGTTAACCCGTTTCTCTTTTTCTTTTTTGTTGGTTGTTTTTTTTTTCTTTGTTTTATATTTTTGGATCTGGCGGACGCCTGAGGTACAAGCAGGGATGCTGGCCTAGGTTTCAGCCTCAAAAGCAGCTTCTGGCTTCCCACTGGCACAGGTGCTAAGTATATTCAGTGAGAAAAAGAATAATCTCTTTAACAAATGGTAATGGAAAAACATGCAGAAGAGTGAAATTGGACCCCTACCTCACTTTACATACAAAAATCAACTCAAAATGGATCAAGGACCCAAATACAAAAGCTAAAACTATAAAACTCAGAAGATAGCACAGAGACCAATCTTCATGACATGAAATTTGGCAATGGATTCTTAGATATGACACCAAACACACAAGTAACAAAAGAAACAACAAAAAAATTAGATTTCATCAAAATTTAAAAACTTTTATTTATCAATGGGAACTATCAAAGAAGTGAAAAAGACAACCTACAGAAGGGGAGAAAATAGCATATTTCAGATAAGAGTTTCATATCCAGAATATAAAAAGAACTCCTACAATTCAGCAACAAAAAGACAACCCAATTAAGAAATGGTCAAAGGTCTTGAATAGATATTTCTCCAAAGAAGATATACAAGGGGCCAATGAAGACTTGAAAAGATGCTCGACATCATTAGCCATTATGCAAAACCACAATGAGCTACCACTTCACACCCATGAGTATATGGAAAATAAGTGTTGGAGAGGATGAGAGAAATTGGAACTCTAGTGCATTGTTGGTGGGAATGTAAAATGGTACAGCCACTGTGAAAAGCAATATGGCAGTTCCTCAAAAAGTTAAATACAGAATTTCCATCTGACCCATCAATCTCACTTCTAGGTATATACCCAAAGAGAGTGAAAACAAGATCACAAACAGATACTTGCACAGCAATGTTTTAGCAGCAATATTCATAATAGCCCAAAGCTGGAAACAATCCAAATGTCTGCCAACAAATGAAGGTATAAACAAAATGTGGTACAAAACGCACAATGGAATATTATTCGTCAATAAGGAAAAATGAAGTTACCAGACATGCTGCAATATGGAAGAAACTTTAAAAGATTATGCTTCATCAAAAAAGCAAGAGACATAAGGACAAATATTGATAACACTTAGATGATTAGATAGAGTAAATTTGCACAGATAGAAAGCAGATGAAAGGTTACTAGGGTCGGTGTGTGGGGGAAAGGGGTGTGTTTGTAGAATTTTTTTAAAAAAAGAAGTGGTGGAATGAATGGTACAGGAGAAAAATAGAAAAGTATGCAGTCACTGTTTCTGTTTTGGAGGGCCAAACCCTGCTGCTGTCAAATGAGATCTTGATCATGGTCCAAAAGGAAAGCTTTTGGTTCTTTCTTTTTAGAAAGGTTTATTGGTAGTCTTTAAAGAATAGACTAATTCTCTAGATTTCTCTAGTGACCTGATACTGTCCAGTCTGGCCTCTCAGTTGTTCCTGGAGAAGCCAACACTAAAGCCAAATGGGGGATATAGGGAACATAAAGAGAGACATGGCTTAGACTGCATTCTAGCATAAGCAGTAAGTAAATGCCTGCCCATTCTTTGAACTATCCATGAGTCTTCTCAAATCTATTAAGGGGGCTATAGATTAACTTTGCCTCCGAGGACTTGACTTTTGATGTATAAAAAAGGGAATCATTTTATGCGTGAGCTTAAAAAAAAACCCACAGTACTTCTATGAACATTTGCATACAAATCTTTCTGTAAACATTGGGTGGATTTTTTTCTTGGATAGATACCCAGGAATAGAATTTCTGGCTTGTATGATGAATTTTATGTCTAACTTTTTAGGAAACTGACTAATTTTCTCCAAAGTTGCTGTGCCACTTTACATACCCACTAACATCACCTATACTTGCTACATATACTTTGTCTTCTTGACCTTTCATATGTCATGAAGTGGTATCTAATTGTGGTTTTCATTTGCATTTCTCTGACAACTAATGATATTGAGCATCTTTTTAAGTGCTTATTGACCATTTACATATCTTCTTTAGTGAAATAGCCAAAACTTTTACTTATTTTTAATTGAGTTATTTCTCTTGTTATTATTAGGTTGTGAAAGTCCTATATATATTCAGGATATAAGACTTTTATCAGATATATAATTTGCAAATATTTTCTCATAGAATGTGAACTTTCAGTCTGTAACCTAAATCTTATGCTTTCAGTAGTACATATGTCACCAATTATTCTACTTTGTTCAAAGAACTCACCAGATTTGAAGCAAATTTTATGTGCTTGGTAGATCTCTGTTTCTAAGGTTTGAAGCTGAAGGGGCAATAGCAGTTGCCAAATAGGTGGGGATTATTTAATTACTTTAAACGTTTTTTTTTAAATGACAATACCTTTTTAATGACTTTATGAGAAAAACAGCATAGAAGTAGCATTGATTTTGCTCAAAGCATTAAGACTACAGTAGATTAAATGACAGTTGATTAGTTTGGGAAGTTTGAGGACAGAGAAGAATCTTACAGAATGATATTTCCTAGTTTTGCTTTAAGTAAGATTAATTCACATGGTTTTTATACATACATACATATTACACAGTCATCTTCTGCAACTAAAAATTAATTGCAATTTGTATCCCTATATAGTCTCCTTTTAAAATTTTTTTTGTTACATTCAAAAAATATGAGGTCCCCATATACCTTCCCACCCCCCTCACCCCACTCCTCCCATAACAAAAAGTTTTTAAATTACATCTTGGCCATCAAATTGCATCAGGAAAAAAAAAGAAACAATATACAAGATCACTAAATATGATACTGACAAAAGCAGTATATTTAATACAAGCCACCAGCAGGACTGAAAATTGTTTTTGCCTTGATCATATAAGTATTGGAAATCAAACCTAAGAGCATATCTTCCAAAATGATAATCTGAGTTTATCTGAGAAAAGAACTTCTTATTTGAAAAGGAAAGTAGTAGTTCTAGATTTTACAATTTTGTAACTGAAATGTAAGTCATTTTAACATTTTATCTGCATCTGGCTGATGTTATCAAACAAAGCAGGTGGCTCAATTCAGCAAACATTTATTAAACATCTGTTGGATGAGGCCCTGTGGTACGTGTGTCAGAGAATACATAGATGAGAGTAATTGCTCAATTGTGGCTTACTAAACGAGGTAACCAATGACCTAAGTATGGAGATAGACAGGAGAATTTTATAAGAGTTGCTACTGATAAGCTTAATTCAGTATTCTGCTAGTGAAGGACAAAAGCATATAAGGGCATATAAATGAAAACTCCTTTTGTCTTAATTTTGGCTGAGTCCCCAAAGGTAGAGAAAAACAATAAATTTCAAATACATTTACATGCTACAGTGAAGCACTGGACTGCCCATGCAGGTCTTGCAAAGAGGACAGAGCAAAAACATTTTTTTCATCCCTTAGCTCATTATATACCTTGAAGATACATAATTGGCTTCAAGGGGACCACGCAGTTTTACATGTGCCTCTGAAATATGGGAGACTGGTGTCTGACACTCTGAAATATATAAAGAGAAGTGAATATGGCTGAAGCCATCCCTGACAGCAAAGCAAGAAAGGACTGCATTGGAAGTGTGATACATTTTACCCTTCATGGGTCAGTGGGGCAGGATGGAGTTGGAACGCTGCCCAAAGGGATTCAGTCCTATCCTGCTCTTCTATTCTAGGGCCTTCCTCCTCTTCCTTCCAGAGGCTGAGCAAGGGACCTGCATTGTTTCTAGTTTCCCCCTTCATGTGGGCAAGAAATGGACACTTGCTTTCTCCGTTGTTTGTGGGTCTAATGATTCATGACTGTTTGGATCCCTTCTGACATTTACAGAGATGACGGGACAAATAATCCACAATCTAGGAGAGTCATAATTAGAGCAGCATGTAGCACAGGCACCTGGTGGTCATTTTCATCAGATTAATTCTCTACCTGGATCATCTGTGATGAGGGAGCAAACTTGCTTAATCTGATGGACATGTTTTCCATTTCTCCTGGCATCACCACCCTCTGGATATTCACAATGATAATGGATGACTTATTCTGTCAAGTGTTTCCCTCATAACCACATAGTTTACAAAGATAAGGCAAGTTTATAAGTGCCTGAGAGACTTGGAAACCATTTACAGGCATCAGAATAAACATTTCTTTATTTTCCAACATTCATGACTATTGAGTCTTTGCCAATTTTTATGACTTCTATTGGGGCTTCCCCCCAATTATCATTAGATCTCTCCACTTAGCAGCTCCTATTAAGAGCTTTTCACCCTCATTCCTGACATAGCTTATTTCTGGAATGTAATTTTTTTAAGGCACCATGACCAAGTGAATTTATACCCTGCAACTGGAGAAGGAATTACTTGATTATTCAAATTTGGTATTGCCACACAGAAAATATCTATGTGAGTTCATTTACTTACTGACTTTCATGACATCTGGCTTAAATCTTGACAGATAAAAGAACTCGACAGCAGAATTGGGGAATCATTGTTTTTCATTAGTAGTAAATTTCCTTATACGAAAGAGAGAATTATTATTATTTTATCTCTACTTTTGAGAGGTCAGGTATTTTGTTTATCTGCTAGTGTCTGAAAGTATTCATATTTTCTCCTTTTTATGCACAGTTAGCATGTGCACTATTCTGCACCTTGCCATTTTTACCTAATGATATATGTTGGAGTTTGTAGCATATTGGCACATAAAGAGCAACTTCAATCTTTTCATGGTTTGCATAGCATTTTATTGTGTGGAGGTATCCTAATTTAGAAAACCAATTCTCAAATGATGGACATTAAGTTGCTTACAAACTTTTATTAGTACAAAAAATAAAGCTATAATGAGTGATCTGGCATATACATTTTTCTCACGTATGTGTGTGTGTGTATACATATTTAAGCTTCAAAAAGTAGAATTGCTGGATTCAAATTGCATTTGTAATTTTGAAGAATATTGCCCAATTGCCCTTAAGAGGTTGACAGGGAGTTATACAGGGCATGTGTCCAGGGTGCATGGAAATGTTTGGATATACTCATAGTGGAAACAATTAAAAACAACAGCTGGGGGGGGGTACTGGGTTACTGGCCGGGGGGGGGGGCTCTGTCGTGGTCCCTAGGGGAGCAGTGGCAGTCCCCCAGGTGCAACGGTAAGGACCAGGAAGGAATGAGGGTCCAACAGTGAGCCCCTGATACTAATGACTATGCTTGTGAGCCTATACAACTGAAATAAAAACAAGGCCTAGAGCAGCACTGTGCCTAGGAGTTCCCTCCTGACAGCCTCCGTGTTACTCAAATGTGGCCAGTCTCGAAGCCAAACTCAGCATGTAAATGCAATGCCTTCCCCCCAGCGTGGGACATGACACCCAGGGATGAGCCTCCCTGGCACCGAGGGATCACTACCAAGTACCAGCTGATGATGTAACTAGAAAATGACCTCAAATTAAAGGTTCAACGCAGATCAGCAGAATATCCCTGTCTACATATAATAACAGGACTTTAAAATGCTGTTTGACCTAAAGTAAGGGGGAAATGGAAAAGTCAAATGAGTTCATATGACTATGAGTTTCTAAAAAAGAGTCTGGAGGTTGTCAGAAGGATTGCCCTTATGCACACCTGAGCAGAGTCTCAGAGACAGATAAAGTAGATACAACCCCAGATATTGGTCCTTTTGAGGGCTAAAGAGACCCATAGGTTCTATGGTCATGGCAGATGGGGTTCACAGCCATGCCAGTGGGCCCTTCTTTGGAGCTGGTGTTTCTGCGTGATGGAGCTGGACTCAGATGGGATCTCTTTTCACAAGACTTTCATGCTACTTTACTGGAATTGTAGTTGGCGCTGGGGCTTAATATATATCTAGGGGATTTGAATCTCTGGACTGACAATATGATAGCCAGGCCCTGACCTCAACAGACTTCAGCTCCTACACTCTGATTTATTAGACTTACTCCACTCAGCTAACATGGAGTTGAAGAATGTCAACCACCACACCATGGAGCCTAGAGTGCCTACAACTGAAAGCAGGAGGATTGCATCCAATATCCATGTGGAATCTAAACCCCCTCTTGACATAGATGTGGAATGGACACAACCAAGCCAAGGTCCATAGGAAGAAGGAATACAGTAAGAATCAGAGTGGACTTAATGATATTCTATTCATGAACTATTGTGGTTAATAATCGAGATAATGTGGCATTGATGTGGAAAAAGTGGCCATGGTGGCTGATGGGTGCAGGGAATGGGAGGAAGAGAAGAGATGTGGAGGCATTCTCGGGACTTGGAGTTGTCCTGGGTGGTGCCCCAGGGACAATTGCCGGATGTTGTATGTCCTCCCATGGCCCACTGGATGGAACATGGGAAAGTGTGGGCTATGGTGTGGAACACGGGACATGGGGTGCAGCGATGCCCGGAGATGTACTCACCAGACGCAATGGATGTGACATGATGATGGGGGAGAGTGTTATTGTGGTGGGAGTGGTGGGGTGGGGGCGGTGGGGGCAAATGGGGACCTCATATTTTTTTAATGTAATATCTTTTTAAAAAATGAATAAATTGAGTAGAATTTGGAAAAAAAAAGAGGAGATGTACTATTTTCTACAGGAAATATATATGGTTACTTGTTTCTTCGCAACGAGGGCCACAGTTTTAAATTACTCAGTTGCTTTTATTTAACTAAATTTAAAAAGTGTTATAGTCCCTCAGCCAAAATCAGACTCTATTTTTTCCCCTACAGGCAAGTTCATTCTGCCAATAGCAGACAGGCTAACCCAGGTACAAAGAGGTTCTTTTCTACATACAGGTCACAATTTATTACATTTTTAAAAATCTGCTTTCCGCTCAAATTTCTGTTTCCATCACCTATCTCCTTTAAATTGTTACTTTAAAAATTCGAAATATTTGATCCATCAGAAATGAGCAGTGGTAGTTCCAGATGGAGAGATAGACTCATATTAATACACACTATAAAATCATTCTACTTCCGCAGCCCTATATTTAAGTGCTTTCATTCAAAGAAGAAAGGTCCTTGAGGCTAAAATTTATCACATTCAAACATACTGTCAGAAATATTACCAGTTGTTATATACAAAGCACTAAAAACCCTCAGAAATTTATAATTTATCTTTGTATGTTTTACCACACAACTAAAAGTCACTTAAAAACATAAAATCACTCATTTAGCAATTTTTTTCAGATACTTTGCCCATAAAGAAAAAAATGATGTGCATTTTCAAAGAAAAAGAGGAAAGCAAGTTTGGTGATCTGATTAACATATGTTGCTTTTCCATACAGTTTCATCCATCTGCCCCATACAATCTAAGCCCCGTCTCAATCTGAACCAGAACAGGCATCACCATCCCCAAATCCTAAAGACTGCAGAATGAACAGACCTAAAGGGGTTATGCAGCCATGAACCAAAGTAAATATTATTGTTGTAATAAGGAAGAACTTGTAACATTGATAGAAGGGTAATGGTTACCAGAGGTTCTGAAAGGAGTTGGAGGGAAGAATAGGTGGAACATGGGATATTTTTAGGGCATTGAAATTATTCTGAATGACACTGCAATTATGGATACAGACCATTATACGTTTTGTCAAAACCTATGAAATTGCACAGTACATTTGTAAATCATAATACAAAATAGACCATAGTTAGTAGCAATGTTTCAATATTTGTTCATAAATTGTAACAAATGTACCACACTAATGTAAGATATTATTAATAGGGGAAAGTGTGAGAGGCAGAAGTGTTTGGGTATGTGGGAATCCCCTATTTTTTGGTGTAAACTCTTCTGTCCTAAAACTTCATTGAAAATAAGGTTTATATTTTCAAACTTCTCAATCACATTCTTGCAAAAAGGTGAATTTTTTATCTTTTATATCCATTTGAAATCTCTTATGTTTATATTGTGAAATAGTGTTCCAAAATTATGTTTTCTTATGTGTTTATCTGTCAACTCCATCCTTGAATAACAAATGTATTTTAAAATATGCCTTTCAACAGATAAAACATGTAATATTTTATTTCTTTGTAAGGTATTTATTGTTTTATTTCCCCATTTATGCAAATAGCACTCTTTTTACTTTATGGATATATTAATAAATACAATAAGTAATATAAAAATGTTGCTTTTAAATAATTACATGATGTTGATAAAATTTATAACATTTTGATATATAACCCTATATGAGCAAGCAGAATCTGGGGTCCTATTTGGATATAGTGCTATGACAACAGCTACAATAATTCATAATTGTGTACTGCTTTATAGTTTACAAAGTATTTCCACCTACACAATAGCAAATGCAGCTGCCATTGGTTGTATATATCAAGTATTTTTATAAACTGCACATTAGGAATCGTTGGCCTCTTTTCACAAATTATGGAAATGAAAAGGTATTATTTTCTTAAGGTCAAAAAGTTAGCAACCTACAGAATGGAAGAAAATATTTGGAAACCATATACTGATAAGATTTGAATATCCAGAATATATAAAGAACTCCTACAACTCAACAACAACAAAAAAGACAAACAACCCAATTTAAAAATGTGCAAAGGATGTGAATAGATATTTTCCAAAGAAGATATACAAATGGCCAATAAGCACATGAAAAGATGCTCAACATCATTAGCCACTAGGGAAATGCAAATCAAAATCACAATGGGATATTTCCGCATACCCATTAGAAAGTCTATTACTAAAAACACAGAAAATAGTAAGTACCAGCAAGAATATGAAGAAATTAGGGACATTTAACCATTGTTGGTGGGAATGTAAAATGGTACAGCAAACTGGAAAACAGTTTGACTGTTACTCAAAAAATTATTCATGGAACTACCATATGGTCCAGTGTTTTAGTTTGCTAAAAGTCTGTCAATGCACTATACTAGAAATGGGTTGGATTTTATAATAGGAATTTATCAGGGTAAAAGCTTACAGTTCTGATGCTATGAAAATGTCCAAATCAAGGCATCAGAGATGCTGTCTCACCGAATTGCAGCTTAGGGCAGTCAGGCACATGGCAATGTCTTCTAAAGATGCTTTCTCTCAGAGCTCAGCTGTGGGCATTAAAAACATGGCAGGGCATAATGGCAGCCTGCTCATTTCTCCCCTCTCCTCTGGGCCTACCTCTGAGGCCTCTCTCACATGGCAGAGTAAAATGGCAGCTCTCTTTCTCTGTGTGTCTCTGCTTTCAGTACTCAGTTTATACAAGATTCCAGTAAAAGGATTAGGACCCAGCCTGGGTCCTGCAATCTAATCAAAGGCCTTTAACTGAAATGATCTACTCAAATGTGACCTAATCAAAAGTCCCCTAACTGAATCTAACCAAAAGGTCCCTCATAAAATAGGTTTACCAACACAGGAATGGGTGAACTTAAGAACATAAATTTCTGGGGTTCACAAAAAACTCAAACCAGCACACCTGGCAATTCCACCCTTACATATGTACCCAAAAGACTTCAAATCAGGAGCACAAACAGATATGTTCACACTAATGACCACAGAGGCATTATTCACAATTACCAAAAGGTGGAAGCAACTCAAATGCCAATCAATGGATAAATGGATAAACAATATGTGGCATAACACACAATGTAATATTATTCAGTCACACAAAGGAGTGAATTTCTGATACAAGCTACAATATGGATAAACCTTGAAGACATCATGTTGAATAAAATAAATCAGACCCAAGTGGACAAATATTGTATGATTTGACTTATATGAAATAATTGAAATATGCAAATTCATAGATTCAGACATTGGAATACAGAATAACAAGGTCAGGGATGTTGGTAGGGAATGGTGGGTTAACACTTAATTGGTGTAGTTTCTGTTGGGATGATGGAAAAGTTTTGGTAGTGGATAGTGCTGATAGTAGAACAACATTGTGAATGTAATTATCACTACTGAATTGTACTTGAAATTGGTTAAAACTGGAAATTTTGTATTGATATGTCAGCACAATACAAATGTTTAAAATTTATAGAATTTGAACAACAAAGGGTGAATCCTAATGTGAACCACAGACTAGAGTTAATATGATAAGTATTATACTATTGATTCATCAATTGTAAAAATTGATGAAAAATATTAATGAGGGAAAACTTTTTGGGGGAAGGAAACTGTATTTTCTGCATGATTTTTCCATAAATCTACAGCTGTTCTAATAATTATTTAATATTCATTAATTGGTACTATCTGAATTTAATTTCATTTCTGCTCAACTTTTTCATTCTACTCAGTACAGTTATTAACTACATGTTACAGATGAGGGGACTAAGGCTCAGAGGGACTAAAATGACTAGTCACACAACAATTAAATGGTGGAATTGGAGTTTAATCCAATGCAAGTAGTTTTGTGCCCAGAGGTTAAACACAGAATGTCAAAATTAAACCAAATGCTTGTGTAATCCCTAAGGGTTGGGTAATCCTGGGTTAATCACTTAACTTTTGTGGGCTTCAATTTACTCAGTTGATTCAACATTTGACCATAATGTACAGAAATATACTGACCCAATACACACATACATACACCTTGTCCCAGGTTGGATTTCCCAGAAGCACATCTTGAGATGAGGATTTGAGGGCAAGTAAGTTATCAAGAATATGCTGCCAGGAGAATCATGTATGGGAGTAGAGAAAAGTAGAGCAGGGAAAAGGGAGAAGTCAAGCAAGGGTGTAATTTCAGGTAAAGTCTCAGCCTTAGCCTGATCTCACTGGGGCTCTAGAGCATAATACACACCACAGGTGTTTGCCCTCCTTGAGGCAAGAGAGTTGAGTTTTCATACTCTAGCACCAGTCAGTTACCAGTTACAGGCCACTCCAACAGAATGTAACGTCCCAGGCATTTCAGTTCTTGGGACTCATGGTAGCTAGCTGCCAAAATAGTCGTCAATGACCCCTGCCTCCTGGTAGTCACACCTTTGTGTAGTTCTCTCCCACACTGTAGTAACCAATACTACAATAAAATATAGTGCAGGGAAGCAGATGTGGCTTGGACAACTGGGCTCCTGCCTACCACATGGGAGGTCATTGGTTTGGACCCCAGTGCCTCCTAAAAAAGACAGTGAGCTGATGTGATGGGCAGGCACAGCAGGCTGACACAATAAGATGACATAACAAGAGACATGGGTAGGAAAAACAGAATGAGAGATACAATAAAGCAGGGAGCACAGATGGCTCAAGCAGTTAGGCATCTCCCTCCCACATCAGAGGTAACGAGTTTGACTCCTGTTGTGTCCTAAAGAAACAAGGAAGATGAATAGACACAGCAAGTGAAAAAAAAAAAACAAGGGGGTAGGGAGAAATAAAATAATTTTTTAAAATATGGTGCAAATGATGGTGTGTCACTTCTGAGATTAAGATATAAAAGATGTTAGCTTTCTTTTTTCTCTCTCTCTCTCCCCTTCCCCCCCACCCCAGTTGTCTGTTCTCTCTATTTGCTGCATCTTCTTTGTTTGATTCTGTTGTTGTCAGCGGCATGGGAATCTGTGTTTCTTTTTGTTGCATCATCTTGTTGTGTCAGTGGCACCATTCTTGGGCAGGCTGCATTTTCTTTCCCGCTGGGTGGCTCTCCTTACGGGGTGCACTCTGCGCGTGGGGGTCCCCTATGCGGGGGACAACCCTGCGTGGCACGGCACTCCTTGCGTGCATCAGCACTGCATATGGGCCAGCTCCACACGGGTCAAGGAGGCCTGGGGTTTGAACCGTGGACCTCCCATGTGGTAGACGGACGCCATAACCACTGGGCCAAGTCCGCCACCCAAAAGATGATAGCATTCATCTTGGATTCTGTGTTTCTTGGATCACTCTCTCTGGGGAAAGAAAGATTCCGTTTTATGAGCATCCCTATGGAGAAGCAAGCCCACATGACAAGGAATTTAAGGCTCCAGCCAACAGCCAGCAAGGAACTGATGCCTCTGCCAACAATAACATGAGTGAGTTTGGAAGTAGATCATCCAGCCCCAGGCAATCTATGAGATGACTGCAGCCCCGGTTGACAGCGTGACTACTATCCCATGAGAGACCCTGAGCCAGAGCCACCCAACTAAGGTGTTCCCAGATTTTTGCCCCTCAGAAACTGTTTTGAGATAACAAATATTTGTTGTAGTAAGTCACCAGATTTTGGGGAAATTTGTTGGTCAGCAACAGATAACTAATATAGTACCTCAAGCTAATGTGACTCTAATAGATAAAGGGCATTTCTCTGAAGATTTACAGGGAAGATCTTTTAGGAGAGAAGCAGAAAGAAGCTGCAAAAGTGAACCTGGAATGATGTGGGTTGAGCATTAATCTTTTCCACTATAAACCTGAAATAAATGTTTCATGAAACAACACTTACCCTTATTACACGCAAGACACTCTAGATGTTTCCTATCCTATGCTATCCCATTCTATCCAATCCTATCCTATCTTGTTTTATCCTATCCTATCCTAATTTCTTTTACTAAATACTGAAAGTATGCCTTTAAATTGGGGATTTATTAATTTAAAAACTTACAGTTCTGAGGCTATGAAAGTGTCCAAATCAAGGTATCATGAGGTGATCCTTTCTTTCCAAGCTGCAGCTGCGGGCAATCAGGCACATGGCAGTGTCTGCTCATATCTCCCCTATCCTCCCAGCCTTGTTACTTTCAGCTTCTGTGTTCCCTTGATTTCAACAACTGGATCCCAGGGTCTTTTCTCTCATCTTCTGGGTTCCTCTCTGCCTCTGCAGATTTTTTTCCGTGTCTGTGGCTTTTTATTTCTCCATTTATAAAGAACTCCAGTAAAAGGATTAAGACCCACCCTGGGGGGAAGGCAGGGCAAGATGGCATCTGATTGAGTGCACTTCATAATCTCTCCTGCCAAGAAGCGGCTGAGTAGGGTCAGAATCCTGCTGGACCAGGCTGTATCGGGTGATTACAGGGCAGGAGGTGTCTGGACGTTGATTTGGTGGGATGGTGACAGAGGAGATTCTTGCAAGAGGTAGAATTTTGGGTCTCTTGCACGGAGGTCAGAGGTTGCAGGTGGGACCCTTCCCCCTGGGGCTGGCAGCCCGGCTGCAGCGATTCCTGAAGGCTTTGTTGTGCTGGGGTGTTCCCAAGACCTGAGCGGGCTGTTTTGGGGGCTGGCAGGGCAGGAGGTATCTGAAAGTCAATTTGGTGAGACAGTGATGGAGGAGATTATTGTGAGAGGTGGAATTTTGGGTTTCTGACACGGAGGTCAGAAGTTGTGGGCAGGACCCCTCCCCCTAGGGCTGGTGGTCTGGCCACAGTGATCCCTGAAGGCTTTGTTGTGCTGGGGTGTTCCCAGGCCCCATATTAACCAGATGCATGGTTTCCAGGTCTCTGTCCCCTAAACCCTGGTGGCCCACGCTCCAGAGACTCACACACCTTGAGTCTGCAATATCATGGATTTCCCATCCCCAAATTCACCATGCCCTGAGGTCCATCTGAGGTCCTTGATTACCCTAGCTCTCCGCGTTTTGTGTTGTTGTTGTTGTTTTCTCCTTGAGCTTGGAGGAGTGTACCAGCTGACTTGGGGAGAGTCTGGGAAGAAAGGAGAGGTGAATCTGCTGAGAAAGCCCAATTTACCTAAATATCCTGGGACAGGAAACTTGGTCTGGGAGAAAGTGGAGTCAGAAAATCAATTAGAACTCCCCTAGCACACCTAAAGGGGAGGGACTGTAGGAGGTGCTATCCAAGCTTCCAATAGCATATTTGGGGTTTCTGGTGAGGTGTAGGTGCTCTCACACTGGAAATAAAGAGTGTTAGTCTTCTGTGTTGAGTTGGTTCAACAAGGACCTACTTGAATCTCCTACCGGACTTCTCAGGCAGCTTTCCTGCTGCCCTGGGAGAGAGAGAATTGACGAAGGGAGAAAGGGGGAAGGTAAGATCCCGAACAGTATTATTTAGCGGCAAAGAGGATTCCTAGCTTGAAAGGTTGGTTCTTTTTTTTTTTTTTTTTTCTGTTGTGGTTGCTAATATTGCATTATCTCCTGGTCTTTTCTCCCGTTGTATCCCCCAAGGTCCTTTTTCATTTATTTAGTTTTTTTTTCTCTTTTTCTAGCTTGTTCCCCCCCCCTTCTCTTTGACCTCCTTTTTCTCTTCTCTTTTTTTTTTCTTTCTCTCTTTTTCTTCTTTTTTATTTTATTTTCTTTATATAATAGGTGCTGTAGGGAGCACTTCACATTTGCTGTGTTTCCTCATCCTCCATTTCCTCTTTTCTGTGTGTATTGATTTTAGCCACCTACACTATGCCCTTTCCCTTACATCTTTCTATCCTCCATCATTTTTTGTTTCTCTTACATTCCACCTTCCTTTCTTTGGCCCACAAATTGTCTGACTTTTCATTTCTTTTTTTAAAGATGTATTTTTTATTTATTTCTCTCCCCTTCCTCCCCCAGCCCCCCTGCTGTCTGCTCTCTGTGTCCATTTGTTGCGTGTTCTTCTTTGTCCACTTCTGTTGTTGTCAGCAGCACGGGAATCTGTGTTTCTTTTTGTTGCGTCATCTTTTGTGCCAGCTCTCCATGTGTGCAGTGCGATTCCTGGGCAGGCTGAACTTTCTTTCACGCTGGGCAGTTCTCCTTATGGGGCGCACTCCTTGCGCATTGGGCTCCCCTACGCAAGAACACCCCTGCGTGGCACGGCACTCCTTGCTCGCATCAGCACTGCGCATGGGCCAGCTCCACATGGGTCAAGGAAGCCCGGGGTTTGAACCACGGACCTCCCATGTGGTAGGCAGACGCACTATCCACTGGGCCAAGACTTTTTATTTCTAATACCTTTCTTCTGTTTTCTGCCTTTTATCCACTCTTGATATTATTGTATTTCTTTTCTCTTTCCCTCTCTCATGAAAACACTGGCCTTTTAATTCATACTATATTCCTCCCCATATTCAGTTGATTGTCTTATTATAGGTACTCTACTTACTGGCATAACTCTAAACAACTTACATGAGTCTAATATCCATTCTCCTAGATCTCACATTGTTGCTCTGATAACATTCATTACCAATACTACTTTATACATTTTCTTTTCTTACTCATTTTGCTTTCTCTGGCCCTAATATTTTCCTTTAAAGTGAACTTAGCCAGCAACAAGACAATAGAGTAAGAAGAACAAAGTAATTGACAAAGAGAAGACATAACACTTACGCACAAACAAAAACTAATGAATCCCCAAGACTAGACAAAGAGGCTAAGGAACAGATTAAACCTGTCTAGATAAAATGATGACCAGACAGCAACAAAAAATGACAAACCAAACCAATAATCAGGAAAACATGGTCAAATCCAATGAACAAACTAAAAACCAGGAGGAGGAGCAGAACATCAGACAAGTAATTAAAGATCTCAAAACATATTAGAGACCAACTTAATAAAGTAAAGGAAGAGATTAACAATATGAAGAAAACACTTGGAAAGGAAATTGCAGACATACGCAAAAAGATAACAGATATGATGGTGATGAACACCAAAGTCCAAGAAATCAAAAATATACCCTCAGCAAATAGCAACAGACTAGAAGAGGAAGAGGAAACAATTAGTGGTGTGGAAGACAATACATCTTAAATCAAACAGATAGTAGACTTGATAGATAAAAAGATAGAAAAAATCCAGCTGGGACTTAGGGACCTGAATGACAATGCAAAATGCACAAACATACGTATTATAGGGGTCTCAGAAGGAGAAGTGAAGGCAAAGGGGACAGAAGGGGTGTTGGAGGAAATAATGGCTGAAAACTTCCCAAATCTACTGAGAGAGATGGATGTACATGTCCAGGAAGCACAACCCATGCCAAACACCATAAATTCCAACAGTCCTACCCCAAGACATATATACTTGTATATACTTGTCAAATTACCCAATGCTCAAGAAAAAGAGAAAATTCTAAAAGCAGCAAGAGAAAAGAGAACCATCACATACAAGGGAGACTCCATAAGATTAAGTGCTGATTTCTCATCTGAAACCATGGAGGTAAGAAGTCAGTAGTATGATGTAGTCAAGGTACTAAAAGAAAAAAATTTCCAACCAAGAACACTCTACCCAGCTAAGCTAGCATTAAAAAATGAAGGAGAGTTCAAAATATTCACAGATAAACAGAAATTAAAAGAGTATGCGAAGAAGAACCCTGCCCTCCAAGAAATACTAAAGGCAATTCTGCAGGAAGAAAGAAAAAAACAAGAGAGACAGAGTTGGAGGAGAGTGTAAGAGCAACAACAACAACAAAACAAAAAACAAAAAAAGAGAAGAAAAACAAACAAAATATGACAAACACAAGTCCAAACAAAATATGGCTAACATAAATAATTCCTTGAAAGTAATAACACTGAATGTCAATGGACTATACTCACCTATCAAAAGATGCAGACTGTGGGAAACGGACTTTGGCCCAGTGGTTAGGGCGTCCGTCTACCACATGGGAGGTCCGCGGTTCAAGCCCCGGGCCTCCTTGACCCATGTGGAGCTGGCCCATGCGCAGTGCTGATGCGCGCAAGGAGTGCCATGCTACACAGGGGTGTCCCCCGAGTAGGGGAGCCCCACGCACAAGGAGTGCACCCATAAGGAGAGCCGCCCAGTGCGAAGGAGGGAGCAGCCTGCCGAGGACTGGTGCCGCCCACACTTCCCGTGCCGCTGATGACAACAGAAGCGGACAAAGAAACAAGACGCAGCAAAAAGACACAGAAAACAGACAACGGGGGGAGGGGAGGGGAATTAAATAAATAAAAAAAATAAATCTTAAAAAAAAAAAAAGATGCAGACTGAAAGACTGGATAAGGAAATATGACCCATCTATATGCTGTCTACAAGAAACACATATTAGACCCAGGGATTCAAGGATGTTGAAAGTGAAAGTCTGGAAAACAATATTACAAGCAAACAATAACCAAAAAAAAGGCAGGAGTAGGTATATTAATATCAGACAAAATAGACTTTAAATGTGAAACAATTGTGAGAGACAAAGATGGATACTACATATTAGTGAAAGGGATAATCTTTCAAGAAGAACGAACAATCATAAATATTTATGCGCCTTACAAGGGTGCCACCAAATACATGAGGCTAACACTGGAAAATCTAAGTGAAAGAACAGATGCCTCTACAATTATAGATGGAGACTTTAATACACCACTATCAACTTTGGACAGAACATCTGAAAAAAGAATCAATAAAGAAAAAAAACTTTGAACAGTATATTAGAGGAGCTGGACCTAATAGACATATACAGATCATTAACCCAAATACAGCAGGATATACATTTTTCTCAAGTGCACATGGCTCATTCTCCAAGATAGACCTTATGCTCGTCCACAGAGAAAAGCTCAGTGAATTCAGAAAGTTCGAAAACATAAAAATTAATGTCTCTGACCACAGTGGAGTGAAGCTGGAAATCTGCAAGGGCCAGAGGTCCCAATTTCACACCAAGATACGGAAATTAAACAGCACACTCTTAGGAAAGCAGCGGGTCAAAGAGGAAATCTCAAAAGAAAGTAATAACTACCTTGAAACTAATGAAAATGATAACACAGCATAACAAAACTTATGTGATGCAGCAAAAGCAGTACTGAGAGGGAAAGATATAACCATAAATTCATACATCAAAAAAGAAGAAAGAGCAAAAATTGAAGAACTAACTGCACATTTGGAGGAATTAGTAAAAAAACAACAAAGTAACTCCACATGAAGAAGAAACAAAGAAATAACAAAGATAAGAGCAGAAATAAATGAAATAGAAAATAAGAAAGCACTTGAAAAGATAAACAAAACAAAGAGCTGGTTCTTTGAGAAGATCAATAAAATTGACAAACCCTCAGGTAGAATAAAAAAGAAAAAAAGAGAGAAGATGCAAATACACAAAATAAGAAATGAGAAAGGAGATATCACCACTGACTCCACAGAAATAAAGACTATCATAAGAGCATACTTTGAAAAACCATATTCCAACAAAAATGACAATTCAGAGGAAATGGACAAATTCCTAGAAACACATGAGCAGCCTATATTGATGAAATAAGAAACTGATGACCTAAACAAACCAATCACAAGTAAAGAGATAGAATCAGGCATTAAAAGCCTCCCAACTAAGAAGAGCCCAGGGCCAGACAGCTTCACAGATGAATTCTACAAAACATTCCGGAAAGAACTAACGCCAATCTTGCTGAAACTCTTCCAAAAAATCAAAACAGAAGGAACATTACTTAATTCATTCTATGATGCCAACATTACCCTAGTACCAAAGCCAAACAAAGACACCACAAGAAAGGAAAATTACAGACCAATTTCTCTAATGAACCTAGATGCAAAAATCCTCAACAAAATACTTGTTAACCGTATTCAACAACACATTAAATGAATTATACACCATGACCAAGTGGGATTCATTCCAGGTATGCAAGGATGATTCAACATAAGAAAATCAATCAATGTAATACACCATATAAACAGATTGAAGGAAAAAAATCACAATTATATCTATAGATGCAGAAAAAGCATTTGACAAAAAACAACACCCTTTCTTGATAAAAACACTCCAAAAGATCGGAATACAAGGAAATTTTCTAAACAAGATAAAGAGTATATATGAAAAACCCACAGCCAACATCATTTACAATGGTGAAATCCTAAAATCCTTTCCTCTAAGATCAGAAACAAGACAAGGATGCCCACTCTCTCCCCTTCTATTTAACATTGTCTTAGAAGTACTTGCTCGAGCACTGAGGCAAGAACCAGATATAATAGGCATTCAAATTGGAAAGGAAGAAGTCAAAATTTCATTATTTGCAGATGACATCATCCTATACATAGAAAACCCTGAGAGGTCTACAACAAAGCTTCTAGAACTCATAAATGAGTTTAGTAAAGTCGCAGGTTATAAGATCAATGCGCAAAAATCAGTAGCATTTCTGTACACCAGTAATGAGCAAGGTCAAGAGGAAATCAAGAAACAAATACCATTTACAATAGTCAATAAAAAAATCAAATACCTGGGAATAAATTTAACTAAAGATGTAAAAAAGTTATACACAGAGAACTACACTAGACTGTTCAAGGAAATCAAAAAAGACCTAAATAAATGGAAGAATATTCCCTGTTCATGGATAGGAAGATTAATTTTATTAAGATGTCTATCCTACCAAAACTGACCTACACATTCAGTGCAATCCCAGGAAAAATCAACACAGCATTCTTTAAGGAACTAGAAAAATTAGCTACAAAATTTATTCGGAAAGGAAAGAGGCCCCGAATAGCCAAATACATATTGAAAAATAAAAATGAAATTGGAGGAATCACATTACCTGACTTCAAAACATACTACAAAGCAACAGTAGTGAAAACAGCATGGTATTGGCACAAGGAGAGATACACAGACCAATGGAACCGAATTGAGAGTTCTGATATAGATCCTCATATATGTAGCCATATACTATTCGATAAAGCCACCAAACCCTCTCAACTGGGAGAGAATGGCCTATTCAACAAATGATGCCTGGAGAACTGGATATCCATATGTAAAAGAGTTAAAGAGGATTACCATCTCACACCTTATACAAAAATCAACTCAAGATGGATCAAAGACCTAAATATAAGAGCCAAGAACATAAAGTCTTTGGAAAGCAATTTAGGGAAGCATATACAAGACCTTGTAATAAGAAATGGCTTCATGAACTTCACACCAAAAGCACAAGCAGCAAAAGAACAAATAGAAAAATGGGACCTCCTCAAAATTAAAGCATTCTGCACCTCAAAAGAGTTTGCCAAGAAAGTAAAAAGAGAGCCTACACAATGGGAGAAAATATTCGATAACCGTATATCGGATAGGAGATTTAAAACTTGCATATATAAAGAAATCCTGGGAAACGGACTTTGGCCCAGTGGTTAGGGCGTCCGTCTACCATATGGGAGGTCCGCGGTTCAAACCCCGGGCCTCCTTGACCCGTGTGGAGCTGGCCATGCGCAGTGCTGATGCGCGCAAGGACTGCCGTGCCACGCAAGGGTGTCCCCCGCGTGGGGGAGCCCCACTCGCAAGGAGTGCGCCCGTGAGGAAAGCCGCCCAGCATGAAAAGAAAGAGCAGCCTGCCCAGGAATGGTGCCGCCCACACTTTCCGTGCCGCTGACGACAACAGAAGCGGACAAAGAAACAAGACTCAGCAAATAGACACCAAGAACAGACAACCAGGGGAGGGGGGGAAATTAAATAAATAAATAAATCTTTAAAAAAAAAAAGAAAAAAAAGAAATCCTATATCTTGAAAATAAAAAGATAAACAACCCATTTAAAAAATGGGAAAAAGATTTAAACAGACACTTCTCCAAAGAAGAAATACAAATGGCTAAAAAGCACATGAAAAAATGTTCAAATCTCTAGCTATTAGGTAAATGCAAATCAAAACCACAATGAGATACCATCTTACTCCCATAAGATTGGCAGCTATGAAAAAAACAGAAGACTACAAATGCTGGAGAGAATGTGGAGGAATGGGAACACTCATCCATTGCTGGTGGGAATGCAGAAGGATCCAACCATTCTGGAGGACAGTTTAGCGGTTTCTCAAAAACCTAACCATAGATTTGCAATATGACCCAGCAATTCCACTGCTGGGTATATACCCATTAGAACTGAAAACAAGGACACAAACTGATATATGCACACCAATGTTCACAGCAGCATTGTTTACTATTGCCAAAAGTTGGAAAAAAAACAAATGCCCATCAACAGATGAGTGGATCAATAAAATGTGGTATATACATACAATGGAATACTACTCAGCTTTAAAAACAAATACACTACAAACACACGTGATAACATGGATGAATCTTGAAAACCTTGTGTTGCGTGAAGCAACCCAGGCATTGAAGGACAAATACTACATGACCTCAATGATATGAAATAAGTAAACCAAGCTGCCTCAGAGAGCTAGAGACTGGATGATAGGCTTACAGGAAATCGGGGGGTAGAGGAAGGATATAAGCTGACACCTACATGGGAGAAATCTATGATAAGCTGGAGGCAAGTATTTGTACAAGGAAGGGATAAAATGGGGGCATAGGGTTACCTTTGGGTGGGGATTTGCGGGCTTGAGGGGGGCTAGGGATGGGAGGATGGTAATATTGTCCAAGAAATTGGGGGGAGGGTGGGGCAACATATGAACATAGGAGATTGTCAGGTGTTCGTTGAGAGTATAATGCTGAGAAAAACTTTTAAAAAATATAATAAGGAAAGTTACCTTTCCTTAAAGGGGATAATCTGATGCAATCTGATGCAAGACAGACTCCTAAGGAATATGTGAATGCTCATTTTGCCATAGTGGGTTATATCATTGGATAGAGACCCATATAATGAGAGTGAAAGTATACCCACATCCTGGGAGGACTGATGCTATCAAATAGAGGGAATTGTATCTCTCAAGAGAAATGGTGGCTCAAAGGGCATTAGGGCAGTTGAACATATCAAGCCCTCAACACTGTTGCAAGTATCTCTGAACGTGGCCCTTCAAGTAATGAAGATTGACTGTCACTGTGGACCCTAAGGGGAGGGGGAAAGAGGTATTGAATAGAGGGAACCAGTGTACCTGTGTGGGCAATAGAAGTGTTTCACAAGAGTATGCAAGGATGGATGTAAGAAATGTAAAATTACACCAAAAATATATAGGGGCTTATAGGCTAAAATGTAAATCATAATGTAAAACATAAGATAACTAAAAATAGAAAATTGTATAGTCTAAAATATAAACCACAATGTAAACACAAATGTTGCCTTGTTTGAAAGCTATTGTCTCAATATCTGTATATCAGTTTCTTTTTTTTAATTTTTTTATCTTTACTTAATTCCCCTCCCCTCCCCCGGTTGTCTGTTTTCTGTGTCTTTTTGCTGCGTCTTGTTTCTTTGTCCGCTTCTGTTGTCGTCAGCGGCACGGGAAGTGTGGGCGGCGCCATTCCTCGGCAGGCTGCTCCCTCCGTGCTGGGCGGCTCTCCTTATGGGTGCACTCCTTGCGCGTGGGGCTCCCCTACGCGGGGGACACCCCTGTGTGGCACGGCACTCCTTGCGTGCATCAGCACTGAGCATGGGCCAGCTCCACACGGGTCAAGGAGGCCCGGGGCTTGAACCGCGGGCCTCCCATGTGGTAGACAGATGCCCTAACCACTGGGCCAAAGTCCGTTTCCCTGTATATCAGTTTCAGTAAATATAGTATGAGTATGTAAAAAGATTATTGCTGTGGAAGGGAAAAGGTTTTATGTTAGATATGTGGGAGTACTGTATATTGTGTATGTGAATTACTGTGATCTAAAACTCTTGTGAAGATAAGCTTAATAATTAGAAAAAAAAAGGAAAAGGATGGGGCGTAGACACTGAGGAAAAGATGGAAGTAGTTGCCTTGACAATTTGCATACAGGGCAACACTTATTGCAGTGATGGAGGGCAAAACATCAAAAACAAAGCTTTTGCATTTTTCAATTTTTTGATACCCCAATTTATTTTTACCTTAATTGTTCCAAGTTAATATGTATTCTATATCTAACCTTTAAACTCATCGCCATATTCCATTTTACTAATAAGGGAACCTGGCAATATATTGGGCTTCACTTTTCAGGAGGTTTTGGATCACAGAGAGTTTCAACAATAGCAGTGGAGGAATACTGGTGTGGGATGTTATTGACAGGGGACACATGGTTGGCAGGGAGTTCTACAGGGCATATATCTAGGGTACATAAAAATGTTTGGATATTTTCATAGTGGATACAATTAAAAACAACTACTGAGGGAGCGCTGAGTCCTAGCCTGGGGAGCTCTATCACAGTCCCTAAAGGAACAGCAGCAATCCCCCAAGTGCAATGGCAAAGACCAAAAAAGAATGAAGGTTCAACAATGAGCCCTTGATACTAATGAATATGCTTGTAAGCCTGTGCACCTGAAATAAGAAAAAGGCCTAGAGCTGCAGGGTGCCTAAGAGTTACCTCCTGAGAGCCTCCGTGTTGCTCAAATGTGGTCAGTATCGAAGCCAAACTCAGCATGTAAATGTGTTGCCTTCCCCCCAACATGGGACATGATTCCCAGGGATGGGACTCCCTGGTGCCGAGGGATTACTACCAAGTACCAGCTGATGATGTAACTAGAAAATGACCTTGAATAAAAGGTTCAACTCAGACCAGCAGAATATCTCAGTCTACATATAATATCAGGAGTTAAAAATGCTTTTTGACCTGAATAAAAGGAGGAAATGGAAAGGACAAATAAGTTTATATGGCTATGAGTCTCCAAAAAGAGCCAGGAGGTTATCAGAGGGGTTGCCCTTATACACACCTGAGCAGAGTCCCAGAGACAGATAAAGTAGATACAACCCCAGGTATTGGTTCTTCTGAGGGCTACAGAGACCCACAGGTTCTATGATCATGGCAGATGGAGTTCAGTGCCATGTCAGTTGGCCCTTCTTTGGAGTTTGTGTTTCTCTGTGATGGAGCTGGACTCAGGTGTGATTGTTGCCCACAAGCCTCTCCTGTTATATTTACCAGAACTGTAGTTGGTGCTGGGGTTTAATATATACCCAGAGGATCTGAATCTCTGGACTGGCCACGTGATAGCCAGGCCCTAAGCCTCAACAGACTTCAGCTCCTACACTCTTGTTTATTGGACTTACCCCACTCAGCCAACATGGAGTTGAAGAAAGTCAACCACAACACCAGGGAGCCAAGAGTGTCTACAACTGAAAGCAGGAGGATTGCATCCAGCATCCATGTGCAATCTAAGCCCCCTCTTGATTTAGATGTGGAGTGGTCACAACCATTCTAAAGTCCACAGGATGGAGGAATAGAATATGGATTAGAGTGGACTTACCGATATTCTATTCATGAACTCTTGTGATTAGTAATCGAAGATAATGTGGCATTGGTGTGGAGAAAGTGGCCATGGTGGCTGCTGGGGTTAGGGAGTGGGAGGAAGAGATGTGATATGGGGGCATTTTCGGGGGTTGGAGTTGTCCTGGGTGGTGCTGCAGGGACAGGTACCGGATTGTATGTCCTCCCATGGCCCACTGGGTGGACTGTGGGAGAGTGTGGGCTAAGGTGTGGACCATTGACCATGAGGTGCAGCAGTGCTCATAGATGTATTCACAAAATGCAATGAATGTCTCATGATGATGGAGGAGGAGGTTGTTATGAGGGAAGGAGTGGGGTGAGGGGGGTGAGGGGTATATGGGGACCCCAAAAAAAACAAAAAAAAAAAAGACCCACCCTGGGCCATGCAATCTAATCAAAAACCCTTAACCAAAGTAATTTACTCAAAAGGTCCCACCTACAAGAGGTTTAAATGCACAGAAACTGATTAAACCCAAGAATATGATTTTCTAGGGGTCCATGAAAGTTTCAAACTGCTATGCATGTACTTTCTCATGTGGAGACAACAAAGCAGGTACTATTAACAACCCCATTTTACAGTTGGGAAAACTTAGAAATGGCAGACCAGGAGAGAACCTAGGCAGTCTGACTCCTGTCAAGAGTGTAGGTTCTTGACTATGATTAAAAGGGAAATTTTTAGGTTATATATATATATTACTAGAAAAATCTTGGGGAAAAAAACAGGATTATAAAATACAGTTAACCGTATTATAGATGATAGATTATAGTTATATATATTTAAAATGTTCTTTCGTGAATTGTAAAAAATGTACCACACAAATGCAAGGTGTTGATAATAGGGTGGTATATGGGAACTCTGTATGTTATGTATGATTCTTTTTTTGTAAACCTACAAATTCTCTTTTTAAAAAAGTGCAGGCTCCTGCATCAAACTCTGCATCAAACAAATTCAAATTCTGATGCCAACCAACAATCAACAAATGTTTCCAATTATGATGATCACGTGACCCACATTTTGGAATCCATCAGCTCATTGATGGGGATAATTCTAACAAAAGGAAGTTTAGGGCTAGGGTTATATATATCCACTGAATTCAGAGGTTAATTCACTGGAGTCAGCTCAATGTTCTGCTCTCCTTTAGCCTTGATGCTCAGGCTTTGCCTTAAAATAGCTACTTGTGTATTTAAACAAGATGTTGTTGGAGATTGACTTATGTATCCCACAAAAGTATATTCAAGTCTTAAGCCACATTCTTGTGGGTGTGAATCCATTTGTAAATAGGGCCTTTGAAGATGTTATTATCAGTTTAGGTGTGGGCTCATTTGTGAACATGCTCTTCAAAGATCCTATTTAGTGTGGCCAAACTGAGGGGAGGGGGGCTTTAATCTATATGATTGGAGGCCTTATAATGAGAGGAAATTTGCATGCAGTCAGAGAAGCAGGGAGTCAGTGGAAACCAGAGGAGCAGACACAAGGGGTGGGGGGGAGGGGGAGAGAGAGAGAGAGAGAGACAGGGGATAGAGGATTGCCAGAACCCTACAGACTCCAGGAGAAAGCGACATACACCAGGACCTTGATGATGGATTGCTAGCCAGGACCTTCATGTTGGATTGCTAGCCTCCAAAGCCATAAAACAATAAATGCCTGTTGTTTAAGCCAACCAGTTGGTGATATGTATCATAGAAGCCCTGGCAAACTAACACAGATGATTACATAATATCTGCATATTTTAATGCTAAAGTACATTTTACTGTAACTAGATAGACTTTCAAAATATTCATTGATATTTATTGGTTTATTAACTAAAGTGCAACCAAAAATAATTCTTTAATAAATGAACCTGACTAAAATACATGAGTCATAACTATACAGATATTTCCACTGAAGATGATGACATTAATTAAACTTTGGATTTCAGAAATACGTTCAATAAACATTATGATACAAATTACTAAAATGGTTAAAACTGCATGCAGATTCCAGATACCCAGAATTATCATCTTTTTTAATGGATTCTTTTGAGGCAAGTCTCCATCAATTATATCTTTTATGTCACAGGAATGCATTATTTATCATAGGTGTTAGTGTAAAAACATAGCCTTTTAATAAAAGATTCTCAGTAATCAAAGATTCATATACCTTCTGAGTGGATTAGCTAGAGCTGGACATATGTAGGGGACACATGTCAGGAGGATGCTTGGGCAGCTGCTGTGTTATAAGGTACCTTGGAGTATTTATGAAGAAAACCGAAAGAGAATGAGTTAATCTGTACATCAGATCCTACTGTCTGATTATGCCTTATAGGACAACAATGATGGCTGAAATCTAGCTTGGAACATTCCTAGCAGAGGTAAGACAAACTTCTCTTGTCCTTTTTTTTTGAGAAAATATGTTGCTTAAAAGGGAGTTACAGAGGTTGTCACGACCACTCCAAGCAAAATACCAATTTAGATGCCCTGAAAAACTAACAATTTAAAATAGATTTTTTTCTAGTTTTAAAAGAACTACATGTTTTTACAGAACATTTTGTAATATAATATAAAGGCTAAAAGAAAAAGAGTCACAGAATTATGAGGCATGTGATCATGAAGCAATTATTGTTTGTATTTATGTATCTGTATCTATATATCTATACACTCTACATCTATAAAGACAAATTAGAATCATAGTATATGTACTTTTTTGTAATTTCATTTTTTTCACTAAAAACATACTGTTGGAATTTCCTTGTGTCAAAAATATTCTACTTCAATATTAATTGATGGCTGCATAAAATTCCACCCTATGGATGTAACGTTTGTAGCAATGAGTGACTAGTAGTCTGACAAAGAGAAACCACTCTATATTTTTTAAACAGAGAAGGACTTAATGCTAGTTATTTGGTATAGAAAGTGCTGGAAAAGCAAAATGGAGAAAGGGGTGTATCGTTTAGCTATTGCTGTATAACAAACCACCCTAAACTTGTAAAACTAGCATTTAGTTAAGAAATAACTCAGTGGCCAGAAATTTAGCTGGACTCATCTGGGCAAATCTCTGGTGTCAGTTGAACTTACTCATGCATCTGCAGTTGTCTGTAGGTTGAATTTTCTGATTTTAGCTAGGTTCTCCTACATACTTAGGGTCTCAACCAGGAAAAGAGAGTGACCTAGACTCTGCTCCACATGGTTTCTCATTCTCTGGCAAGCTAGTCTGGGCTTATTCCCACGGCATTTACAGGGTTCCAAGAGAGTGATCAGAAGCACTCAAGGCCTCTGGAGGCCTAGGTTTGGAACTGACACAATGTCATTTCACGGCATTCTATTGTTCAAATTGTGAAATGAGATGATCCCATATTCAAAGAGTGGGAGAGGAAACAGATTCTAGTTTTTATGGAAAGAACTACAAAGTCATACTGCAAAGGGCATGGAAATGTGGAAGAGGACGAATTCTGGCCAGATTTACAAATGGTTGACCACAGTGTGTGTTAGTAGAGTCGAGAAGGCTGATAGAAATCTTGGCCTGGAGCCCACAAGCCTGCTCTTGATGCTGATCTGTGAGAGGTGATGCTGCTGCCTCTGTCAGAGGTGCTGCTGCCACTGAGTAGGAAACTGGGAGTCCATAGCCTTCCTAATGTTGTGAAACTGCTATAGATATTTTGAGAACATATAGCTGTCTGCAGTCACTGTTGCTGCTGCTCCTGATGCTAGAGGGACTATCAGTAACAGGAAAACAAAAAGGGGAGGTTTCTCTTTTTCCTGCCTTATAGTCTCCTACTAGCACCTACCCTTGGCAAACCTAACGAGAAGTCAGCCGGGAAGAGAGTCTGAAAAATATGGTTTGCACATTTCCAGTCTCCTGTGATACAAAGAACATTAAAAGTATAGCTGAGAGCCAAGTGACAAATAACTGCACAATAACATCATTTATTTAATCTCCTGTTGCTGGATATTTAGATTGTTTCTTTGGAGTCAAACTATAATTGTAGAAAGCAGAACCATCAATGAGATAATTTTGAACCCAATGAACAATGATATATATATATATGTGTGTGTGTGTGTGTGTGTGTGTGTGTATTTTTTTAGAATACTAGTAAGTTTATTTTAGTCCATAGTCCATTTCCCAATCCTGAGGATTCTGGAAGGTGATGCCCACTCTACCGTCAATTGAGGGGGGCTTCGATCCCATACATCTGGTAGATGGGACTCTTGCTTGCAGTTGTAGGCCCTCTTGGTTCCTTGGCATGTTGTTTGTCCATCATCTCCTCCCCGTTAGTTGTCCTGGGTGAGTCTATTGAACTGGAGTGTAGGTGTTACAACTCTGTTGAGATTCAGGGGTCAGCTGGCACATGGACAGTCCAAAGATTTAAGTCTCTTGAATGTACACCTACCAACTCTAGTACTAATTATAAGTTCGAATAGAAGGACAGAAGAGTCATGCATAGGGAAACCACTGCTGAGTCGAACTCAGTCACACTGGGGAGCATAAACGCCAGATTAGGGCCCACTGGCAAGGGGACAAATTACTGGAACAATGATATTTAATTTAAGAAGGGGTGTGTCCTACTTTGCTCAGCAATAAACAGATAATACTTAAAATGAAATAGCTCTGAATAGTTCTGCTTCATTCCTCTAGGGATAGATTTGTATTCACCATGAAGAGAAGAATAGTGGAGTTTTGTCCTTGCTTAGCTAAATCAGTTTGCTTAAAACATTCTTGTCTTCCTGTTGCATTCCCATTTGGTTGCTTTGTGAAGGAATTTTTCTTAAGTCATAATGATAACTTTTATATTCATAATCCATAAATTTTTAATTGCATTTCCCTATGTCCCAATAGCTAGAGGATAAATATAAGGCCACAATAACAGTAGTTTTAAAAAGTGTTTCGATAATTTAGCTGCTGTACAAAGAATTCTTGTAACTTTTTATTTTGAAATAATTTCAAATTACAGGACAGCTGCGAAAATATTACAAAGACAGGGATGATGGTAAGATGGTGGAGTAGGGAACTCCAGGACTCAGTTCTTCCACCAAAACAACTATTACACAGGTAGGAACTGTCTGAAATAATTATTTGAAACTCCAGAGGCCAGAAAAACACTGTCCAGGAAAGAGTGGGAGGAAGAGGCTGATAAATTACAGTAAAGAACAATAAATTGCTTTCTCCATGTGGTGGCTACTGGTGCCCATTCCCCACTATTGTGGTAGACCACCACAGGATCCAAGCCCCTGGGTAGATAGATCTTTGGTGACTGAAAGGGATGTAAAAATCCCCTCCCCTAAGACATGCGGTGGGCATGGTTGATGACTGATCATGACTTTTGATTAGCAAATTTGGATTGCTGGGGTCCTGGCTCTGAGGAAAACGATTGTTTCAACCTGTCCTGAACAAAGGCCGTGGTAGAAGAGACTTAAAGATGCTAGTTTCCTCTGGACAGTGGGGAACAGTTAAAGGATTTGAGGGCAGGTGAAGAAAGCTCATCTTTGGGTAGCTATGAAAGAAGGTCTTGGTGCCCATCCTGATCCCCTCCCCAGGGCACATTGGAGCTGGTCTGTGTTCACTTCATGGGTCCCTGTCCCTGTTTAATGTGGGAAAGACTGATTTGAGAAAGTCCTCCCCAGCATGACTCACAACCCAGAATTTTCCCTCTAGGGAAAAGCAGCTTGAGAGAAGGAAAGGAGTGTAAGAAACTATAAAGGCAGACAGTCTGGGGCAAAGGCTTGCAAACTTCAAACACCGGGAAGAGGGACGTCTGTCTCCTGGGAAACAGAGGGGAAAATCAAACTCCTATAAATAGGGGAACTCTAAAACAACCATCAAGGAAAAACCCAGGACAACACACTGGCCCAGAAAGATAGGGAAAACCCTGCACACAGCATTCGCCTTGGCAAATCTTCCTGATAGGAAGGTTGAAGTTCAAGAAAATCTCCATCTTATCATCAGATGGTTTCAAAACCAAGATATAGACATCTCAGGGAATAAACCCCAAAGTTAACATTTTAAAATATTAAAATGTACAGACTGCAACAAAAGAGTATAAGACAGAGAAGCGAATGTGGTTCAGGTGATAGGGCCTCCACCTACCATATGGGAGGATGCAGATTCAATCCCGGGAGCCTCCTGGTGAAAAAGAAAAAGAGAAACCATGCCTGTGCAGTGAGCCAGTGCCTGTGTGGTGAGCTGAGTGCCTGTGCAGCGAGCCACGTGCCCGCGTGGGTGCTGTGCAACAAGCTGAGTGCCCATGTGGTGAGCCGAGTGCCCACGCAAGTACCTGTGTGGCAAGCTGAGTGCCCCTGTGGTGAGCCGAGTGCCCATGCAAGTGCCTGTGTGGCGAGCCAATGCCCACGTGGCAAGCTGAATGCCCATACGGAAAGCTGAGTGCCCACGTGGTGATCTAGTGCCTGCAAAGTGAGTAACGCAGCAAGATGATGATGCAACAAAAGAGAGACAAAGGGGAGAGTCAAGGTGAAGCACAGCAGAGACCAGGAACTGAGGTGGCGCAAATGACAGAGAACCTCTCTCCACAGAGGTCCCCAGGATTGAATCCCAGTGAATCTTAGAGGAGAAAGATGAGAAGACGAAAAAAAGAAAAAGATACAGAAGATCACACAGCAAATGGACACAGCAAAAACAGCAAGGCCGGGGAAGAAAAAAAAAAGTGTAAGACAAAGAAAGAGGAAATGATGGCCCATCCAAAGGAATAGGATTAAAATAAAAAAAACAACAATGAAGAAGATGAGGCTGTGGACATACTGAAAAAACCTTTAAAAAATGATCTTAATAATGCTTAAGAAGATGAAGGAAAATACAGAGAAAGAACTAAAGGATATCAGGAAAACAATGAATAAGCAATATGAACATCTTAGTAAAGAGATAGAAATTTTAAAAAGGAACCAAACAGAACTACTGGAGTTGAAGACCACAATAAATGAAATGAAAAATGCCCAGGAGGGTTTCAATAGCAGATTGGAGCTGGCAGAAAAAAGAATTAGTCTCCTCAAAGACAAGACACTTGAAATGAGCCAGGATGAGGAGCAGAATGATAAAAGAAATATTAAAAGTGAAAATAGACTAAGACAACACTGGGACACCATCAAGTATGTCAATATATTCATTATGGGAGTCCCAGAAAGAGAAGAAAGGAAGAAAGGGACAGAAGGAATATTTAAAGAAATAATGACAGAGAACTTCCTAGCAAGAGATGTGAATCTGAACATCCAAAAAGCCCAGAGAACATCAAACAGGATAAACATGAAGAAAAGTACACCCTGTCATATACTGATCACACTATCGAATGCAAAGGACAAGGGGAGAGCACTGAAAGCTGCAAGAGGAAAACAACATTTTATGTACTAGAGAGTCCCAGTTAGACTGAGTACCGATTTTTCATCAGAAACCATGGAGGCAAAGGCAGTGGGTTGATATACTTAAAATGATGAAAGAAGACAACGGCCAATCATGAATTTTATATCCAGAGAGTCTTTCTTTTAAAAATGAGGGAGAGAGGCGAGGCAAGATGGCGTCGGAGTAAGTGCACCCACAGCATCTCACCTGCAAAAAAGTGGCTGAGTGGGGACAAAGTCCTGCATGAGTAAGCTGTTTGGGGAACCCACAAAGCGGGAGGCTTCAGGACATCAATCTGGTGAGAGTGCGATGCGAAGAGTGATTGCTCAGGTTAAAACTGTGAGTTTCTGGCACTTGAGGCTGGAGCTGTGGGACAGCTGAGCCCCTCGCTTAGGGCAGGAACCTGCAGCGTTCCCTGAACCTGGTGGGTCACACAGTTCGAGGAGACAAACTCCAAGAGTGGGAGGGTTCAGGTGAAGGGTGGAGACGAGTCCTACGAGTGTGGGTTCAATTGTCTGGACCCTCCTTTTTTGAGCTTTGAGAAGCATACTAGGTGGCTTGAAGAGAAACCAGGAAGAAGGGAGAGGCAAATCTACTGAGGCAGCCTGATTTGCCTAACCTCCCTGGGATAGGGAGAATTGGTATGGGAGAAGGTGGAGCCAGGCAATTGACTGGTCCTATGCAGCACACCTGGAGGAGAAGGACGGTGGGAAGTGCTTGGTAGGCTTCCAGGAGCATATTTGGGGTTCCTTGCAAGGTGTGGGTGCTCTCCCTCAGGGAGACTGAGTGTCATTGTTTTCTGTGGTGGATTGGTTCACCTGGGTTCCATTTGAATTTTGGAGGGGAGCTCTTGCACAGGCTTCCTGTTGCCCTGGGAGAGAGGGAAGCGAAGAAGGGAGAAAGGGGGAAGGACAGATTCCTAACCAGTTTGTTCAATTGCAAAGAGTGAATCCTACCCCAGGAAGGGGACTCTTTTTGAGGAGCAGGTTGACCCAGAGGGAAGGTTTGGCTCAGTGGAGGAGTTTCAGCCTTGAATGTGCAAGGTTTGAGGTTCAGTTCCAGGCTCCTCTTAAAGTGTGACCTACCAGGATATTAAACATCTAGCTGATACTTTGGAACAGGGAAAACATAGACACTGTCCTTGTATTAAATTCCTGTGGGTCTTTTATTTTTCCTAAAAAAAAAAAAGGATTACTTTTGTTACATAATTTAACTTAATTTACTCACTAAAACCCACGTCAAAATCTGAAGTGAGAAAGCTGTGGGGTAATTGATCGATAAACACTAGCAGCCTGACAAGCTCCACAGGGGCTTAAGAGGGAAGTCTGTTTTTCTTAATGTCTGGTTGACTCCTTGCTTGAGGGCTTGTCTGGTTTTTTTGTTTGTTTTTTTGTCTTTCCTTCCTCTTCATCCCCCCACCTTTTTTTTTTCTTTTTCAATTATGTGCTGCTGGCTTGTTTCTTGATTGCTGAGCTTCCCCTTCCTCAATTTCCTATCTTCTGTATGCACTGATTTTGGCTACCAATGCTATCTCTTTTCCATCCTACATCTTTCTATCTTCCACCGTCTGTTGTTGCTCTTACATTCCACCTCTCTTTGTTTAGTCCCCAGTTTTTCTGGCTTTTTATTTTTAACACTTCTGTTTTCTATCTTTTATTAAATATGTTATTGTTCTTTATTTTCTTTTTGTCCCTCTTCTGATCATGCAGCCCTTTTAATTCATACTATAGTCTTCTCCATATTCACTTTCCAGTTTCATTGTAGGTACTCCACTTTTTTATACCTATAACTCTAGACTGCTTACATGCTTAATATTCATTCTCCTAGGTTTTATACAGTTCTTCTGCTAACATTTGTTATCAATACTACTATTATAAATTTTCTTTTCTTACCTCTTTTGCTTTCCCTGGCCCTAATTTTTTTCCTTCAAGGGAACTTAGACAATAACAAGGAACTAGAATAAGTAGGAAAAAGTATCCAAGAGAAAAGTTAACACACACACACAAACATCACCTTAATAAAACCCAAACTAGAGGGAGAAGCTAATCAACTGAACAAACTCATCAAGGTAAAATGATGACCAGACACCAACAAAAAATTACAAACCATACAAATAATCAGGAAGGCATGGCCCAGTCTCCTGAACAAACTAAAAGCCAGGAAGAGGAGCAGAACATCAAACAACTAATCAAAGCTCTCCAAACAAATATCATGGACCAACTTAATGAAGTGAAGGAATAAATTAAGGATATTAGGAAAACACTTGGAGAGCATACAGAAGAAATTGTAAACATACACAAAAAGATAACAGATATGATGGTGATGAACGGCACTATCCAAGAAATCAAAAATACATTCTCAGCAAATAACAGAAGATTTGAACAGACAGAAGAATTAGTGATGTGGAAGACAGTCCATCTGAAATCAAACAGATAGTAGAATTGATAGATAAAAAGATAGAAAAAATCCAGCAGGGACTTAAGGATTTGAATGACAATACAAAATGCACGAACATATGCATTGTAGGCATCCCAGAAGGAGAAGAGAAGGGAAAGGGGACAGAAGGAGTGCTGGAGGAAATAATGGCTGAAAACTTCCCAAACCTATTGAGGGAGATGCATGTACATGTCCAGGAAGCACAGCACACCCCAAACAATATAAATCCCAACTGGCCTACTCCAAGACATATACTAGTCAAATTATCCAATGCTCAAGACAAAGAGAAAATACTGAAGGCAGCAAGAGAAAAGAGAATCATCATACACAAGGGGAGATCAATAAGATTAAGTGCTGATTTCTCATCTGAAACCATGGAGGCAAGAAGGCAGTGGTATGACATAGTCAAGGTACTAAAAGAAAAAATATTCTCAGCCAAGGATACTCTATCCAGCAAAGCTGGTATTGAAAAATGATGGAGAGTTCAAAATATTCACAGATAAACAGGAACTAAGAAATTATGCCAATAAGAAACCTGCCCTTCCAGAAATACTAAATGGAGTTCTGCAGGATGAAAGAAAAAAAACAGAAGAGACAGAGTTGGAAGAGTGTGTAAGAACAACTAAAAAGACAAAAAGAAATAAAAACAATATATGGCATGCACAAATCCAAGGAAAATAAGGCTAATGTAAGTATTTCCTTGAGAGTAATAAACCCTGAATGTTAATGGCATAAACTCACCTGTCAAGAGACACAGATTGGGAGAATGGATAAGGAAATATGACCCATCTATATGCTGTCTACAAGAAACCCACCTTAGACCCATGGACTCAAGGAGATTGAAAGGGAACAGCTGGAAAACAATTTTACAAGCAAACAATAACCAAAAAAGGGCAGGAATAGCTATACTAATATCAGATAAAATAGACTTTAAATCCAAAACTTGTGAGAGACAAAGATGTCTCACACAAAGAACACCACATATTAGTAAAAGGAGTAATCTTTCAAAAGAACGATCATAAACATTTATGCAGCTAATTAGGGCACCTCAAAATACATGAGGCAAACATTGGAAAAACAGAGTGGATGAATAGAAGCCTCTACAATTATACTGGGAGACTTTAATACACCATTATCACCATTAGACAGAACTTCCCAACAGAGAGTCAATAAAGAACCAAAGACTCTGAATAATATATTAGAGGATCTGGACCTAATAGACATATACAGAACACTACACCCAAATACAGCAGGATATGCATTCTTCTCAAGTGCACGTGGGTCATTCTCCAAGTAGACCACATGCTAGGCCACAGAGAAAGTCTCAATGAACTCAGAGAGATTGAAATAAAAAAATAATTTCTCTGGCCATGGTGGAATGAAGCTGGAAATCTGCAAGGGCCAGAGAACCAGATTAGGAACAAAGATATGGAAGTTATACAACATAGTTAGACAAACAATGGGTCAAGGAGGAAATCTCAAAAGAAATCAGTAACTACCTTGAAACTAATGAAAATGACAACACAACATATCAAAATTTATGGGATGCAGCAAAAGCTGTACTTAGAAGGAAATTCATAGCCATAAATTCATCTATTGAAAAAACAAGACAGAGTTACAATCGGGACCTAAGTGCACACTTGGAGGAACTAATAAAAAAAAAAAAAAACAAGCCCAAAAAGAAGAAGGAAGAAAGAAATAACAAAGATCAGAGCAGAATTAAATGAAATAGAAAATAATAAAGCACTAGAAAAAATAAACAAAACAATGAGCTGATTCTTTGAGAGGATCAATAAAATTGACAAACCCTTAACTAGACTAACAATGAAAAAAAAGAGAGAAGATGCAAATACACAAAATAAGGAATGAGAAAGGGGATATCATCACTGTCCCCACAGAAATAAAGAGTATCATAAGAGGATACTTTGAAAAATTATATGCCAACAAGAATGACAATTTAGAGGAAATCGACAAATTCCTAGAAACATAAGCAGCCTACATTGATGAAAGAAGAAATTGATGATCTCAACAAACCAATCACAAGTAAAGAGATAGAGTCAGGCATTAAAAACCTCCCAGTAAGAAGAGCCCAGGGCCAGATTGCTTTGCAAGTGAATTCTACCAAACATTCTGGAAAGAACTAACACCAATCTTGCTTAAACTCTTCCAAAAAATCAAAATAGAAGGAACATTGCCTAAACCATTTTATGATGCCAACATTACCCTAATACCAAAGCCAAACAAAGACACCACAAGAAAGGATAATTACAAACCAATCTCTCTAATGAACCTAAATGCTAAAATCCTAAACAAAATACTTGCTAATTGTATTCAACAATACATGAAATGAATTATACACCATGACTGAGTAGGTTTCATGCCTGGTATGCAAGGATGGTTCAACATAAAATCAATCAATATAATACACCACATAAACAGATAGAAAGAAAAAACTTACATGATCATATGTATAGACGCAGGAAAAGCATTCAGCAAAATACAGCACACTTTCCTAATAAAAACCCTGCAAAAGATAGGAATAGAAGGAAACTTTCTGAACATGATGAAGTGTGTATATGAAAAACCCACAGCCAACATCATTTACAAAGGTGAAATCCTAAAATCTTTCCCTCTAAGATCAGGAACAAGACAAGGATGCCCACTATCACCCCTCCTATTTAACATTGTGTTAGAAGTATTTGCTCATGCACTGAGGCAAGAAACAGATATAAAAGGCATCCAGATTGGAAAGGAAGAAGTAAAAATGTCACTATTTGCAGATGACATGATCCAATATATAGAAAGCTCTGGGAAATCTACAACAAAGCTTCTAGAACTTATAAATGAACTCAGTAAAGTTGCAGGTTATAAAATAAATGCGCAAAAATCAGTAGCATTTCTGTACACCAGTAATGAGCAATCTGAAGAGGAAATCAAGAAAAAAATACCATCTATAATAGTAAATTTAAAAAATCAGATACCTAGGAATAAATTTAACTAATGATGTAAAAGACTTATACACAGAAAACTACACAACGCTGTTAAAGGAAATCAAAGAAGACTTAAATAAATGGAAGAATATTCCCTGTTCATAAATAGAAAGACTAAATATCATTAAGATGTCTATTCTACCCAAACTGGCCTACAGATTTAATGCAAGCCCAATAAAAATCAACACAGCATTTTTTAATGAACTGAAAAAATAACTATAAAATTTATTTAGAAGGGAAAAAGGCCCTGAATAGCCAAAGACATATTGAAATAGAAAAATGAAATCAGAGAAATCACATTACCTGACTTTATTTTTAATTAATTTATTTTTTGTCTTTATTTTTTTAATGTTACATTAAAAAAATATATGAGGTCCCCATGTACCCGCCACCCCATTCACCTGACTTTGAAACATACTACAAAGCTGTAGTGATCAAAACAACATGGTATTGGCACAAGGATAGACATACTGCCCAATGGAACTGAATTGAGAGTTTGGATATAGATACTCGTATATACAGTCATCTGATATTCAAGAAGACCACCAAGCCCACTCAACTGGGAGAGAATGGCCTTTTCAACAAATGGTGCTTGGAGAACTTGATATCCATATGCAAAAGAGTGAAAGAGGAATACCGTCTCACACCTTACAGAAATCAACTCAAGATGGATCAAAGATCTAAATATAAGAGCCAAGACCATAAAGACCTTGGAAGACAATGTAGGGAAGCACCTACAATACCTTGTAATAGGAAATGATTTCATGAACTTCACACCCAAAGCACAAGCAATTAAAGAAGAAATAGATAAATGGGACCTCCTCAGAATTAAAGCCTTTTGCACCTCAAAGGAGTTTATCAAGAAAGTGAAAAGACAGCCTACCCAATGAGAGAAAATATTTGGTAACCATATATCTGATAGGAGCCTAATATCCAGCATATATAAAGAAATCCTATATATTGAAAATAAAAAGACAAACAACCCATTTAAAAAATAGGCAAGAGATTTGAACAGATCCTTCTCCAAAAAAGAAATACAAATGACTAAAAAGCACATGGAAAGAGGCTCAGCATCACTAGCTATTAGGCAAATGCAAATCAAAACTACAGTGAGATACCATCTTACACACATTAGACTGGTGGCTATTAAAAAAAGGACTTCAAGTATTGGAGAGGTTGGGGAAGAATGGGAGCCCTCATCCACTGCTGGCGGGAATGTGGAAGGATCCAGCCATTGTGGAGGACAGTTTGGCGGTTCCTCAAAAAAGTAGCTATAGATGTGCATTATGACCCACCAATTCCACTGCTGGATATATATCCAGAAGAGCTGAAAACAAGGACACAGACTGATATATGCACACTAATGTTAATAGCGGCATTATTCACTATTGCCAAAAGTTGGAATCAACCCAAATGCCCATCAAGAGATGAATGGATAAATAAAAGGTTGTATATACATACAATGGAATACTACTCAGCTATAAGAAGGAATAAAGTATTAACACATAGGATAACATGGCGCATCCTGAGGACCTTATGTTAAGTGAAGCAAGCCAGGCACTGAAGGACGAATACTACATAACCTCTCTGATATGAATTAAGCAAATTAAGCTGTCTCAGAAAACTAGAGACTGTAAAATAGGTTTACAGGAAATAGGCATGGGGAGAGGAAGGTTGTGAGCAAAATCTATGATAAAGTAGAGGTAAGTAGTAATGCAGTGAAGGGATAAGGCAGGGGCATAGGGATAATATTGGGTCGGGTTTTGCAGACTTGAGGGGGGTTAGTCTTGGGAGGACGAGTCAAATTGTCCATGGAATTGGGGGAAGGGTTGGGTGGGAGCAGGTGAACATGGGAGATTATCAGGTATGTGATTGAAACTATAATGTTGAGAAAACTCTAGAAAATATGATAAGGAAGGGTTACTGGTTTAAGGTGTTTGACAGGGGGCATCTGGTACAGGGTACACCTGGGACAGGGTAGAGGAAAGAGGAATAGAATAGATAGAAGAGGGGGTAACTTGGGGGCAATGGAAGTGTTCTGCATGAGCCTGCAATGATGGATACAGGCCATTGTTAAATGTAACCAAAACTTTATAAAAGTGTACAGTCTAAAATGTAAACCATAATGTAAACCATAATGGAACCATGGTTAGTAGCTATGTTTCAATATCTGTACATCAGTTGCAGCAAATATAACATTCACATGTAAAAAGATCATTGTTGGGGAAGGGGAAAAGGGTTTGATGTTGGGTATATGGGAGTTCCCTGTGTTCTGTATGTGACTTTACTGTGACCTAACACTTTTTTGAAGAAAAAAAAAAGAATGTAGACCCTGATGAAAAAATGGAAAAGATCGCCTTAGCTCACTGTACATACAGGGCAACACCTATTACAGTGATAATAGGCAAAATGTCAAAAAAAATTTATGATTTTTTCATTTTTTAATACCCCAATTTATTTTTTACTTTATTTTAGTTTTTCTAAATTATTATGTATTCTATTTCTAATCTTTAAACCTATCATTACTATTTCATTTTCCTATTAATTAAATTTGGCAATATATTAGACTTCATTTTTGAAGAAGTTTTGGATCACAGAGGGGTTCAATTATGGCAGGGGAGGAGCACTGATGTGGGCTGTCATTGATGGGGGATGCATGGGTGGGAGGGAGCTCTCAGGGGTATGCATATAAGGTATATAGATATGTTCATATGTTCATTGGGTATTGACAGAGTAGGTAGAGTTTCACATGACAACTGAGGTAGTCCTGAATTCCCATCCTGGGGAACACTATTGCGCTCCCCAATGGAGTGGCAACAATCCCCCAACTGCAAGGACAAAGACCAGTGAAGAATATTGGTCCAACTATAGGCCCTTGATACTGATGACTATACTTATGAACTGGTGTGCTTGTAATTTCAACTAGGCTTAGAGCTGTAGGGTTCCTAAGAGTTACCTCCTGAGAGCCTCCATGTTGCTCAAATATGGCCACTCTCTAAGCCAAACTCAGCATGTAAATGCATTACCTTCCTGCCAATGTGGGGCATCACTCCTGTGAATGAGCCTCCCTGGCACCAAGGGATTACTACCAAGCACCAGCTGGTGATGCAACTAGGAAAAGACCTTGAATAAAAGGAGGAAATGGTGAAGACAAATGAGTTTATATGGCTAAGAAACTTCAAAATGAGCTGGGAGGTCATCAGAGGGGCCGTGCTTACACATGTCTCAGTAGGATCTCAGAGATGGTCAAAGTAGATACAACCCCAGGTGGTGGTGCTCCTAAGGGCTATAGAGACATCCAGGTCCTATGGTCATAACAAATGGCTCTGGAGTTCAGTGTCTTACCAGTTGGCCTTACTTTGGAACTTGTGCTTCTGAGTGTGATGGGTTGGACTCAAATGTGACCTCTCTGTACATGCCTCTTCTGTCACTTTTACTGAACCTGTGGTTGGTGCTGGGGTTGGTGTATGCTCAGGAGACTTGAATCTATGGACTGTCCATGTGCCACCTAGGCCCTGAGTCGCAGCAGAGTTGCAACACCACTCTCCAGTTTTTTGGACTTTCCCAGGTCAGCTAACAGGGAGATGAGGGTGGTCAACCAGCACATCAGGGAACCAAGAGAGTCTACAACTGTAAGTAGGAGAATCCTATCCATCGGCCATGTGGGATCTAAGCCTCCTCCCGATTTAGAGGTGGAGTGGACATCGCCATTCCAGGGTCCTCAGGATGGAGGAATAAAATATGAATTAGAATGGACTTACTGATATTCTACTATAGAATTATTGTTACTCTAGCAATGGAAGAAATTATATCATTGATGTGGAGACAGTGGGAGTTGTTGAGGGCTGGGAGAGGGAAAAGAGGTGTGATATGGGGGCATTTTCGGGACTTGGAGTTGCCCTGAATGATACTGTTGGGACAGATGCAGGACATTATATATCCTGCCATAACCCACTGAATGGAATGGGAGAGAGTGTAAACTACAATGTAAACTATAATCCATGCTGTGTAGCAGTGCTCCAAAATGTACTTATCAAATGCAATGAATATGCCACACTGATGAAAGAGGTTGTTGATGTGGGAGGAGTGGGGGGGTTGGGAGTGGGGGTATATTGGACCCTCTCATATTTTTTAATGTTTAACATTTTGTGTTATCTATGTATCTTTAAAAAAAGATAAGATAATTTTTAAAAATGAGAGAGAAGAGAGCAGATGTGACTCAAGCAATTGGCCCCCACCTCCCACATGGGAGTTCCCAGGTTTGGTTCCTGGTTCCTCCTAAAGAAGATGAGCAGATGCCAAAATGAACAGACACCATGACTAGCAGATGCCAGAACCAGCAGATGCCACAACTGCCACAATGACCAGAAGCTGCAAGGAGCAGATGCCACAAAGAGCAGGTAATACAACCAGCAGGGAGTGGAAGTGGTTCAAGTGGTTGGGCACTTGCCTCTCACAGGGAGGTTCCAGGTTCAGTTCTCAGTGCCTCCTAAAAAAGGTGAGCAGACAAGAAGCAAATGAGCAGACAGATGAGGGTGTCATCTTGGGGTTGGGGAGAAATAAAAATTTTCTTAAATTTAAAAATTTAAAAAATTTTTAAAAAAGAAAAATGAGGGTGAGATTATGAGATTCCCAGATAAACAAACCGGAGGGAATTCATCACCTTGCCCTACAAGAAATGCTATAGGGAGTTCTTCAGATGAAAGGAAAAGACACTAGACAGTGGTTCAAATCAGCATAAAGAAATAATGAACTACAGTAAAAATAACCATTTAGGTAATGATGAATGTCAGTATTAAGGTGGTGTATTGTTTGGTATGAAACTCCATTTCTTTCTAAAGGTGCTAAAGTGCAAATGCAGATAAAGTAATGATATATCTGTCTTTGAACATACAATGTAAAGATATAAGGGGTAAAAAGTATAAAAAATGTGCAGCATCAGAGGGGTATAGGAAAAGCGTACGTGTATGGTATTGAAGTTAAATTGGTAACAAACCCAATATGATTGTCATATATTTAGGATGTTAAATTTTAACACTTAGTAACCACAAGGGAAATAGATGAGAAATAATCCAGAGAGAAAAGAGAAGGCACTCAATATGGTACAATAAAAAAAATCAAATAAATATAAAAGTAGGTGTTAATGGAAGATCTGAGGGACAAAAAAGACATAACACATACAAAGGAAAAAATAGCAAAATGGTAGAATAAAGTTTTGCATTGCCAGTAGTGACTTTAAATGTAAATGGATTAAACTCTCAAGGAAAAAGGCAAATTGGCAGAATGGATAAAAAAGAATGACTCAGCAATATGCTGTCTGCAAGAAACTCATCTTAAATTCAAAGAGACAAGTAGGCTGAAAGTGAGAGGATAGGAAATAAAACTATACCATTCAGGAAGTTACTAAAAGAGAGGTGGGGTAGCTATATAACATCAGATAAAGTAGACTTTAAGTCAAAAACAGTTATGAGAGACAAGGTTGGTTATTATATAGTGATAAAGTGGACAATTCAACATGAAGATGTAACAAAAAAATATATATGCAGCTAACAGCACAGTTCCAAAATATATAAAGCAGATAGATTTGAACAGAGAAATTGATGGTTCTATATTAATAGTAGAAGATTTTAATACACCACTTTCAATAATGGATAGAACACTGAAAGAGAAGATCAGTAAAAAAATACAATCTTGAACAATACTCTAAACCAACTAGACCTAATATACATATAAAGAATACTAAACCCAAAGCAAGCAGAAGAAAGGAAGGAACAAATATTATGGCAGAGATAAGTGATATAGAAAACAAACAAAAAATTAAATAAAATAGAATCAAGAAAACCGTAAGTTGGTTCTTTGCAAAGATCAATAAAATTGATAAACCTTAGCTTGACTGCCAAAGGGAAAAAAGAGAGCATAAAAATAACAAAAATCGGAAATGAAATGTGGGCATTACTACTGATCCAGTAAAATAAAAAGGACTATTAGAGAGACTATATAAACAATGGTAAGCCAATAAATTAGACAACCTGGATGAAATGGACAAATTCTTTGAAACATACACACAAATTACCTACACAAGAAGAAATAGAAGATCTCAACAAACCAATTACTAGTAAAGAGATCGAATCAGTTATCAAAAACCTTCCAACAAAGAAAAGCCCAGGTCTATATGACTTCACAGGGGAATTCTACCAAACATTCCAAGAAGACTTAACTCCAATTTTGTTCAAATGCTTCGAAAAAATTGAAGAGGATGGAACACTCCCTAATTCATTCTATGAGACCAACGTCACCCTCATACCAAGTCAGATAAAGATATCACAAGAAAACTACAGACCAATTATCTCTCATGAATATAGATGCAAAAATCCTCAATAGAGTATTAGCAAACCAAATCTAACAGCATATTAAAAGAATTATACACCAAGATTGAGTTGAATTTAACCCTAGTATGCAAGGTTGGTTCAACATAAGAAAATCAATTAATGTAATATACCACATTAACACAATGAAGAATAAAATCATATGATCATCTCAATTGATGTAGAAAAGTCATTTGAAAAAATCTGCATGCTTCTTGATAAAAATGCTTACAACATTAGGATTAGAAGATTTCCTCAATGTGATAAAGGATATATATGACAAACCCACAGCTAACATCATACTGTATGGTAAAAGACTGAAAGCTTTCCCTTAAAATCTGGACCAAGACAAGGATGCCCATTGTCACAACTGTTATTCAATATTGTACTGGGATGTTATTGACAGGGGACACATGGTTGACAGGGAGTTCTCCAGGGCATATATCCAGGGTACATAAAAATGTTTGGATGTTTTCATGGTGGTTACAATTAAAAACAACAACTGAGGGAGCACTGAGTTCCTAGCCAGGGGAGCTCTATCACAGTCCCTAAAGGAACAGCAACAATCCCCCAAGTGCAATGACAAAGACCAAAAAAGGATGAAGGTCCAACAATGAGCCCTTGATGCTAATGACTATGCTTGTAAGCCTGTGCACCTGAAATGAGAACAAGGCCTAGAGCTGTAGGGTGCCTAAGAGTTACCTCCTGAGAGCCTCCGTGTTGTTCAAATGTGGCCAGTCTCAAAGCCAAACTCAGCATGTAAATGTCTTACCTTCCCCCCAGCATGGGACATGACTCCCGGGGACAAGCCTCCCTGGTGCCGAGGGATTACTACCAAGTACCAGCTGATGATATAACTGGAAAATGACCTTGAATAAAAGGGTCAACTCGGACCAGCAGAATATCTCAGTCTACATATAATACCAGGAGTTAAAAATGCTTTTTGACCTGAATAAAAGGAGGAAATGGAAAGGACAAATGAGTTTATATGGCTATGAGTCTCCAAAAAGAGCCAGGAGGTTATCAGAGGGGTTGCCCTTATGCACACCTGAGCAGAGTCCCAGAGACAGATAAAGTAGATACAACCCCAGGTATTGGTTCTTCTGAGGGCTACAGAGACCCACAGGTTCTATGATCATGGCAGATGGAGTTCAGTGCCATGTCAGTTGGCCCTTCTTTGGAGTTGGTGTTTCTGTGTGATGGAGCTGGACTCAGATGTGATCTCTTTTCACAAGCCTTTCCTGTTACTTTACTAGAATTGTAGTTGGTGCTGGGGTGTAATGTATACCCAGGGGACCTGAATCTCTGGACTGACCATGTGATAGCCAGGCCCTGAGCCTCAACAGACTTGCAACTCCTACACTCTGGTGTATTGGACTTACCCCACTCAGCTAACATGGAGGCAAAGAAGGTCAACCACCACACCAGGGAGCCAAGAGTGCCTACAACTGAAAGCAGGAGGATTGCATCCAGCATCCATGTGGAATCTAAGCCCCTCTTGATATGGATGTGGAGTTGACACAACTATTCTAAGGTCCACAGGATGAAGGAATAGAGTATGGATTAGAGTGGACTTACTGATATTCTATTCATGAACTATTGTGATTAGTAATCGAAGAACATGTGGCATTGATGTGGAGAAAGTGGCCATGGTGGTTGCTGGGGGTAGGGAGTGGGAGGAAGAGATGTGATGTGGGGGCATTTTCGGGACTTGGAGTTGTCCTGGGTGGTGCTGTAGGGACAGTTAACGGACATTGTATGTTCTCCCATGGCCCACTGGGTGGACTGTGGGAGAGTGTGGGCTATGCTGTGGACCATTGACCATGAGGTGTAGCAGTGCTCAGAGATGTATTCACCAAGTGCAATGAATGTCTTATGATGATAGAGGATGTTGTTGTTATGGGGAGAGGAGTGGAATGGGGGGTGGGGTGTATATGCGGACCTTATGCTTTTTTAATGTAACATTAAAAAAATAAAGACAAAAAAAATATTGTACTGGAAGTTCTTGCTAGAGCAATTAGGCAAGAAAATGAAATAAAAGCATCTAAATTAGAAAGGAAGAAGTAAAACTTTCCCTATTTGCAGATGACATGATCCTATATACAGAAAATCCTCAAAAATTCACAACAAAGCTCCCAGAGCAATAAATGAATTCAGCATTGTGTCAGGGTACAAGATCAACACCACCAAATCAGTAGTGTTTATACACACAAGGAATGAACAATCAGAAGAAGAAAGAAAAATGTTCATTCCCAGTAGTAACTAAAAGAATCAAATATCTAGGAATAAATCTAATCAAGGATGTAAAGGACTTGTACACAGAAAACTATAAAACTTTTGTTACAAGAATCAAAGAAGAACTGAAAAATAGAAGGGCATTCCGTGTTCATGGATTACAAGACTAAACCTTTTTAAGGTGTCAGTACTACCTACATCAATTTATAGATTCATCACAATCCCAAAAAAATTTCAACAAACTTCTTTGCAGAAATGGAAAAGCCAAACATTAAATTTATATGGAAGGGTAAGGGGGCCCGATTTCAAGATGGTAATGCTATCTTGAAAAAGAAGAATGATTTTGGAAGACTCAAACTTCCAAGTCTTAAAACGTATTACAAAGCTATAATAATAAAAACAGCATGATACTGGCACAAGGGCAGATAAAAAGACTAATGGAATCGAATTGAGAGCTCAGAAATCAGCCCTCACATTTATGGCCAACTGATTTTTGACAAGGCTGCTAATACCACTCAACTGAGAAAGAATAGTCTCTTCAACAAATGGTCCTGGGAAAACTGGATCACCATTTGCAAAAAAAATAGGACGATCCCAATCTCACATCTTATACAAAAACCAACTCAAAGTGGATCAAAGACCTTAAAATAAGTGCCAGAAATATCAAACTCCTAGAAGAAAATATAGGGAAGCATCTTCAGTACCTTGTGTTAGGTAATGGTTTCTTAAACTTTTCACCAAAAGCACAAGCAACAACAACAAAAAATAGATAACTAGGACTTCATTAAAATTAAAAACTTATGTCCCTCAAATGACCTCCTCATGAAAATAAAAAAACAATGTATACAATGGGAGAGGAAATTTGGAAAGCACATATCTGATAAGGTTTAATACCCAGAATATATAAACAAATCCTTCAACTGAACAACTAAAGGACAAACAACTCAATTATAAGATTGGCAAAAGAGTTGACTAAACATCTTTTCAAAGAAGACATACAAATGGCCAGAAAGCACATGGAAAGATGCTCAACATCATCAGCCACCAAGGGAAATGCAAACCAAAACCACAATGAAGTACCATTTCATACCCATTAGAATGACTGCTTTAAAAAACAAACAAAAACAGAAACCAACAAGCATTGGAGAGATTGTGAAGAAACAGGAACTCTCATTTGCTGCTGGTGGCAATATAAAACGGTGCAGCCACTGCAGAAGACAACTTGATGGTAGTTGAGCTGAGTATAGAGCTACCATATGATCTGGCAATTCCACTGCTAGGTATGTACCCCAAAGAATTTAAAGCAGAGACATGAACAGATATTTTTCCACTGATGTTCACAGGAGCATTATTGACAATTCCCAAAATATGAACACATCCCAAGTGTCCATTAACCAATGAATGGATAAATAAAATGTGTTATATACATACAATGGAATATTACTCAGCTGTAAAAAGGAATGAAGCCCTGATGTGATAGCATGGATGAATCTTGAAGACATCATGTTCAGTGAAATAAACCAGACACAAAAAGCATATTGTATGATCTTTCTGATTTGAAACAATTAGAATAAACAAACTCAGAGTCAGAATCTAGAGTATAGGTTACCAGAGTGTGGATAGGGAATGGGAAGTTGAGGCTGAAAATATATAGGTTCCTATTTAGAATGATGGAAATGTTTTGAAAATGAATGGTAGTGATGGTAGCACAACATTGTGAACAGCACTGAAATATGGATCTGTTATTAAAGGAGGAAATGTTATATATGGTAACAGAATAATTAAAAAAAAATCCATGGAACTGTAGTACACCAACAATAAACCCTAATTTAAATCATGGACTATAGTTAATAGTACAACTATAAAAATGTACTATCATCAGTTGTAACAAATATTCCAAGCAAATGCAAGGTATTAACAATAGGGTGGTATATAGGAATCCTGTATTTAATATATATTTGCTTTGTAAACCCACAAGTTCTCTAATAATGGGGGGGAAGCAAAAAAAAAATACATAAATAATACAGAAAAGTCCAATATACCCTGTCTTAGTTTCCCATATGCTAAGACAAATATCATACAATGGGATGGCTTAAACAATGGGAATTTATTCACTCATGGTTTTGAGGCTAGAAGTCCAAAATTGAGGCATTAGCAAGGAGATGCTTTTTCACAGAGGTCTTTAACTTTCTGATGCTGGCCACAGACAATCCTTGGGTCCATGGCTCTTCCATCACACTGCAATGTACATGGGGATGTCCCCTACTTTCTCTTCCTGGTTCCATTGCCTTCCAGTTTTTCCTCCTCCATATGACTCTCTCTTCATCAAGCCTCCAACAGTAGGACTAAGGCCTACCCTCATTCAGTTTGGCCACACCTTACCTAAAAATAACATCTTCAAAAGTTCCTGTTTACAATGGGTTCATACTCACAGGAATGGGTTATAAACATTAGAATGTGAATTTTTTCCTGGGTTATATAATTCAACCTACTACATACTCTCTACCCAGATTTATAAACTTTTAACAGTTTGCCACATTTTTCCACAGCATGTCTTTATAAGAATTTAAATTTTTATTATAAAAACAGTTCTGTTGGGAAAAAAATCTAATGATCGTTTTCAGAGGTAGAATTCCTCCCTAATACCATTCAGAGATTGGTATGTATATTCATCCAGTTTTTTTCTATGAACACAAATACATTTTATTATTATTATATTCACAGAAGTGTGAAATTATAAGTCTTTCTGTAACTAGTTTTTTTTAGAGCAGAACTCCCAAGTTTATTCATACAGTGAAAATGAGTTAACCATCAACATGTGTGAACCTCAAAAACATAATTTTGAGTAAAAACAGAAGTCACAGAAGAATACATACAGAATGATACCGCTTATATAAAATTTGAAAGCATGCAAAAGTTAATATGTGATATAATGGTTACATACTAACAAAAAGCAATGTTTAACAATAAGTAAAATAATTAAAAGTGGTGACTAGTCCCAGTGAGGAAGAAGTAGGAATGATTGGGAAAGAACACATAAATACTGTTTTATTTCTTAAACTGGGTGTGAGTACAGGAGTATTAAATTTGTCATTCCTTGTACCCTATATACACATTACATTTTTCTATGTTTTTCAAGTGCGCTGCTATAAGAATATTTAGAATGTCTCTGGCAACAAAATATCATGATATCCTCGATTCTGAATGTCTGTTTTAAAAATACTTTCTCCAAACAAATTAGTTGGTTGTCAGGCATTAGGGGTGGTGAGGAAGGGGAGTGGTGTGACTATAAAAAGGTGGCATGAGGAAGATCTCTGGTTGTGGCATAGTTCTGTATCTTGATTGTAGTGATGATTACATGAATATACACATATGATAAATTGACATAGAACTATACATACACACTGTAACAATATCAGTTTTCTGGTTATGATATCATACTATAGTTATGTAAGATGCAACCATTGTGGGAAGTTCAATGAAGGATACACAGGACTTCTCTTTGCAGCTTCCTGTCAATCTATGATCATTTTAACATAAAATTTTTTTAATGTTCTCTCCATAGCACAAGATTCTTTTGAAAAGCAGGTCTTTTTTCACTCATTGTTAAAATATCTAATTTATTTTGAATGAAAAATTAAATGCTTACTCAAAAACCCTTCATGGCTGCTTTTCATAAAAGATTTTAAAATTTATTTTATTTATTTATTTCTCCCTACCCTCCTTGTTGTTTGCACTTCCTGTATCTGTTCATCTTCCTTGTTTCTTTAGGAGGTATGGAACTGGGAAATTAAAAGTCTCCCTGTAACTTGTTTTTTTTTAATAACAAAAATTTATTATTTCAGTCTTCTGGAGGCTGGACGTCTGAAATTAAGGTGTCAGCAGGGCTGTGTTTCCAGTTAAAGTGGAGATTCTGTTCCATGCCTCTCTCTTGGCTTCTGATAGGTTTAGTCCATGGTATTCCTTGGCTTATGGCCACATTACTCAATCTCTACCCCTGTCACATGGCTCTTTGCATGTAACTTATTCCTATAAATAAAAAATTATGTATTATATTTTGATGGATATTTTGCTTTAACACATTTTAAAATATCTAATTTTTAAAACTGCATCCTAGCATTCTGTAGTATGATTATGCTAAAATTAGGTTTATTGTTTGTCTTTCCAACAATTGTTTGTCTTGGGGTAAAAACTTTGAGGACAGGGACCTTCTTTGTTTTGCTCACAGCTATATTCCCAGTCCTTAGAAAAGTAAGTGGTAAATTACAGGCGCTCAATAATTCTGTAGAATTAATGCTTAATTGGCACAACCTTGTCAATGGATATTTGGGTTGTTTCCATTTTTTACTATTCTAATCATGAATTCTTCAATGAGTATTCTTGTAGACACATTTTGTACATTTACTTATTTTTGAAGGACAAATACAAAATTGAATAACTCTAACTCTTCTCAAATTCCTCCCAACATGTCAGCAAGTCCCCCATTTGAGGGGAGGTGCACTTGTATTCAATATTTATAAACCCATCCCTCCTATCACATAGTGAGCCCATTTTAAGTGTCATGAATGTAGTCTTGTTACTAAGTGGTATTGGTATTTTCCTTCTTTCTAGCTCGTGTTGTTTTAGGAAAGTTTTTTGAGTCTTTTATGTTTCCACCCCATGTTCTGAGTCAACTGTCATTCTGTTGAAAAGAGAACAGGACTTTTTATTCCTGCTATTTTTTGTTAAGCAGACTATATTGGCTACAACAATTTGTGCTCTCAATATCTTTATGAAAATTTTTTTCTAATTCAGCTGGTTTTTTAAAACACCAACTCCTTTCCCTAGAATCTCAGAGATAAATCCCTATAGAGGAAAGGTAAAGAACTGCATCGACCATTCCATGTCTGTACCTGACTGTCTTCAGAACAACTCTATCCCTTTGACGCTTACCAAGGCTCTTAAACGAAGTTTGCGAACCTCAATTCTCTCCCCTCTTTGATTGAGCGCTTTCCTGAGAGGCTTTTGCAAACATACACTTGGTAGGTCCAGTCTCAGGCCCGTGGGCTTTTCTGAATCGCAGTGTGAAAGTTATCTTAGGTGCTCAAGCAGGTTCCCTGGAAACAAACAGATATACTAATAAATATGAAATATATATACATATATATACACAAAGGAGCTCAGGGTTTTCCCCCTTAAGTACTAAAGTTTTATCATTTTAATCCTTTTGATGGAGGCACTCCTTTATAAACATTCTTCTTCTTGGATTATATATATAATACAAAATATCAGAAATGTTGGAAAGTAGAATAAATATAAGAAAACAGGAAACAAAATCACCCATACCTCCAGTACCCAGAGCACCACTGTTAAAACTTTATACAGGCGGTGGACTTGGCCCAGTGGTTAGGGTGTCCGTCTACCACATGGGAGGTCCACGGTTCAAACCCCGGGCCTCCGTGACCCGTGTGGAGCTGGCCCATGTGCAGTGCTGATGCGCGCAAGGAGTGCCCTGCCATGCAGGGGTGTCCCCCGCGTAGGGGAGCCCCACGCGCAAGGAGTGCGCCCCATATGGAGAGCCGCCCAGAGCGAAAGAAAGTGCAGCCTGCCCAGGAATGGTGCCGCACACATGGAGAGCTGACACAACAAGATGACGCAACAGAAAGAAACAGATTCCTGTGCGGTTGTCAACAACAGAAGCGGACAAAGAAGATGCAGCAAATAGACACAGAGAACAGAAAACCCGGGTGGAGGGGGAAGGGGAGAGAAAAAAATCTTTAAAAAAAATGTATACATATTTTTCTTTCAATCTATTTCCTACTTGTTCTTATAGTTCTCATGAGGGAGAGGGGGGAGGGGGAGGGGGAAGGGGAAGGGGAGGGGGAGGGAGACCCTGCAAGAGTGTCTAACTTTGCCTGAGCAAGATATATTCATACTTCAAGGCCCATTTCAAGTATCTCCACGTATTTTAGTCAGTCAACCATTATCTACTGAGGGACTACTATGTACCATTCATTTGTTCAACTTTTTTTTAGTGCCTCCCTTATCTAGGTGCTGGGGATGCAATAGTGAGCAAAACAGATGAATACCTGCCTGGGAAGGGCTTATCTTCTAGAGGTAAGACAGACGAAAAATAATCAGGAAAATAAATTTAAAAATGTTTAGATAGGTGCTATGTAGAGAGTGAGAACAGAAAGTGATAGGATGGCTATTTTCTTTTTTTTTTAATAAAAATTTTTAGGAGGTACTGGAGATTGAACCCAGGGCCTTGTACATGGGTTCAACCACTCAACCACTGAGCTACATCTACTCCCCAATGAATGTTGGTTTTTGGTTTGTTTTTTCTTTTTTTAAAATATATTTTTAGTTATTTTTAAAAGATACTTAGATTACATAAAAAATATAAGGGATTCCCATATGCCCCACTCCCCACACCTCCCACCATTCCCCATATTAACAACTTCTTTCATTAGTGTGGTAAGTTCATTGCAACTGATGAACACATTTTGGAGCATTGCCACTCAGCATGGATTATAGTTTACATTGAAGTTTACACTCTCTCCCACACAATTCTGTAGGTTATGCCAGGATATATAATGGCCTGTATCTGTCTTTGCAATGTTATTCAGGATAATGCCAAGTCCCAAAAATGTCCCCATATTACACCTCTTTCTCCTTCTCTCTGCCTTCAGCACCTCCAGTGGCCACTGTCTCCACATCAATGATATAATTTCTTCCATTGCGAGAATCACAACAAATTTATAATAGAATACCAGTAAGTCTACTCTAGTCTATATTTTATTCCCCAATCCTGAGGATCCTGGGATGGTGATGCCCACTCCACCTCTAATTGAGAGGGGGCTTTGATCCCATATGGCTGATGGATAGGACTCTCTAGCTTGCAGTTGTAGACTCTCTCAGTTCCTTGGTGTGGTGGTTATCCATCCTCACCTCCTTGTTAGTTGTCCTGGGTGAGTCCAATGAACTGGAGAGTAGGTGTTGCAATTCCACTTAGGCTCAGGGCCCAGCTGGCACATGGACAGCCCAGAGATTCAAGTCTCTTGGATGTACATCTACCAACTCCAGAACCAACTACAGGTTCAAACAAAAGGGACAAAAGGGGCATACCTAGAGGTGCTGGGGATCAAACCCGGGACCTCGTACATAGGAAGTAGGTACTCAACCATTTGAGCTACATCCATTCCCTGGGGCGGCTATTTTCAACTGGGTGGCTACTTTAGTCAGAAGTGGTCTCTCTTCTATACTGACATCTATACTGAGATGAATGACAGGAAGGAACCAACCATTCAGGGTTTAGGGACAAAGCATTCTATAGGTTACCAGCTAGTGTAGAGGCCCTAAGGTGAAATGGAGCCTGGCTGAAGTACAGAAAGAATGTCAGTGCAGTGAAGCACAGGGGGAAGGAGAGAGGAGTGGGTAAGAAAGTTGGGGTCAGCTCATGCATGCTTTATAAGCTGGGGTACGGAGTTGAAATTTGGCCCTAACTGCAGATGGGAATTCACTGGAGAGTTTTAAGCAAGGGAGTGACATGATATAAATTGGTTGAACAAGGCCTCTCTGGCTGCCATGTGAACAGCACATAGAGGGTATGACTGTAGAAGCAGGGACCAGGTAGGTGCTTTGATTACAGTCTAGTTCTCCTTGAAGTATTTGTTGAATTTAAGGCAAATATAAAGCAAAAGCATCCCATCACTTTTAGGTAAAAATTAAAATTCCTAATAGGACCTGAAAGGACCTGGATGGACTTTGCCTCTTGCTATTGAGTCTTACTGACCTTCTTTTGGTTCCCCAAATGCTACATTCCCTCAGGCGCCAGGGCCTTTGGACTTGCTGTGGTTATATTTTGATGAACTCTGTATCAGTGCACCTCAGGCATTACTGTGCACAAGAATCCCCTGGGGATCTTGTTAAAATGCAGATGCTGATTCTCAGTAGGCTTGGGGTGAGGCCCGAGAGTCAGTATTTTCAACAAGTTCTCCCAGTGGAAGCCAATTTGCCTTGGTTTGCCTAGAACTTTCCCTGTTTTAGCAAGGAAAGTCCCAAGTCTTGGGAAACCCTCAGTCCTGGGCAAACTGGAAAGGTTTTAGCCTATATCTGTGTCACTCTATGACACAGACTATAGTTTGAGTAGCAAGGATCTAGCTAAAATCTATATTAATTCACCCATTAATTTCATTACCCAGTATGCTTATCTATCCTTATGTTTAAATAATTTATTTTTGCTAGCACAGTTCAAGTTTTCAAGAACGTGGACAAAATATCCCAAAGATATCTATTGCCAAAGAAGCTGGAGACAAACGGAAATGGTGAGTTAGTTTAAGCTGATGGGCTTCATCGTGAATATATGTTAACTTCATAGTGTCCTCATTGGGTTGGAAATTGAGGTTTCTGACTCCTTTACAAAGTAATTACACATGGGCAAGACCTTCTGAGGCTAAGGAGACCCACTGAATTCTTCAGGATCCTTTCCCTGAAGCTGCAACAGTAGCATACATTCAGCCCTGGGACTCTAATAAGAGTCTAGGAGACGCTCCTTTCTGAAGTTCACTGAAGTAGTGGTAGTGAGTTGAGGAACTCTTGGATCACATTAGTACCACCTGAAGAGTTTTTAAAAAATGCTGAGTCTTCACCCATACCAGTTGAATCAGAACATCTGGGGTTGGGCTCAGACTTTGAGAGTTTTAAAAAAATCTCTCCAGCTGATCAAATAAGTGATGAGAGTTGGGAATCGCTGTGCAGGGGCTCCCTTGTAACAGGGTGTCTCTTTATAACAGACTCCTTGCTCAATCCGTTCCTAACCTTATTTCACCTGTACTCATATTCCTAGCCACTCCTTTCTGTAACCATATACCCTTCAGTTCTGACTGATCATTTCCTTAACAAGGTTCCCCTTTTCCTCATTTTTGTGTACTTCCTGTTTATACAATGACCTGAGACCATGGAGGTAATAAATACTCCTGCAGTGACTCAACATGGCAGGCTTTCCCCAAGCCTTAGCAACTCTATTTTTCACTTTTTCACAAAAGGTATCCTTAACAGAAGCCACGACTGAGTTAGACTGTGGATGCCACTTTACCGCAGTTTCTTGCAGAAATCAAGTGAAATTTCCCACAGAATCTGTAGTGTGTGTTTCTCTACAAACCAGGCACAGGGAATGTGGGTGGAGTGAACGTGATGTTTATTTTTTTAATCGAGATATAGTTCACGTCATAAAATTCACCCTTTTAAATTCAGTGGTTTTTAGCATATTCACAAAATTTTGCAGTCATGACCACTAATTCCAGAAGATTTTCATCACTCCAAAAAGAAACACCCTCCCATTAGTGGTCACTCCCCATTCCCCCTTCCCCAGCCTCTGGTAACTGGAACCTACTTTCTCTATAACTTAGCATAATCTGAACATTTCATCTAAATGGAACCATACAATATGTGATCTTTTGTGACTGGTTTCTTTCACATGGCAGAATGTTTCCCCCATGCTAGAGCATCAGAACTCCATTCCTTTTCATTGCTGAATAATATTCCATTGTGTAGATATTTTGTTTGGGTCATTTCCACTTTTTGGCTATTATGAATACAACTGCTATGAATATTCACATACTATTTTTTGTGTGGACATACATTTTCAATTCTCTTGGTTTCACCTAGGAGTGGAATTGTTGGTCATGTGACAACACTGAGTTTATCCTTTTGACGACCTTCCTAATTGTTTTCAAAGATTACTTTTTGACCTCTTTCATGCAGCTCCCTCTTACCTGCATTGGGTGGCCTGCACTTGTTAGGGTGGGGGGCAAATGATCCTCAGGCACTTTTTAATTTTTCCAGTTATCTGTAAAATATTTTATGTTCAGGAAGGATGGTTACTTCGTACAGAACCTATTTGCCATTTAGTATCATTTCAAAATGTGAAGAGGCCTAAAAAATGAAGCTCTTGGGAGCCTGGAAATACCTGTGGTAGCAAAGATTCAGCGGTCTCTGCCTGAGCCTCTGGGTTCCTGACCATTTCTCCAGCTGTATCTCTGGCCACCTGTCACAGTCTGTTCCTAGCACAAACAAGGCCTTCTTGTTGCCAAAGATATGACTACTGGGCCACCTCCATGTGAGACGGCCCTGTGGGGAACGCACGTGATTGTTTTTCAGGGGCATCAAATAAACCTCATGTAGCCAGGTGCAGACAGTCCAGCAAACATAAGGCCCTACTGTGTACATATCAGAAATCTAAATGCCACGGGAGCTTGGGCGAGGTACCTCGGACTTCCGATCCTACCCCTAGACTCTCCCATACCGCATCTCCGGTATAGTCCCCTCTCCTAGGCTGGGGGTCTGAGCCTGCGCGGGATGGCCTGGCCTGGCGGCCTGCCGAGCATGCGCATTTGCTGCCGGGCCGCGTTCTTCGGTGGGCGCCCCCGCAGGGTGCGCGCTCACGCACGCGCACGGCCTCGTCTGCGCGCGCACTCGGCCGCTCGCGGCACGCGCTCTCGCCCCGCCCCGCCCCGCTCCGCCCCTTTCCCCCTCCCGCGCGCCCGCCTGCCGCCCGCCGCTGCCGCCGGAGCTCTGTAGTATGGCATCGAGGAGAATGGAGACCAAACCTGTGATAACCTGTCTCAAAACCCTCCTCATTATCTACTCCTTCGTCTTCTGGGTGAGTGTCCACACCGGGCCGATGGAGGGGCCGCCGTCCGTCTGTCCGTAAGGTGATGCTCTAAAAAAGAAAGGGGGAAATCTAAACCAAATTATCAAACCAGCGCCTTCCTCAGGGAGGCAGGCGCGGGGTGCTGGGCCGGGGCTGAGGGACGACGGAGCGCGGACTTGGGGCTGCTTAGACCCTAGACCTCGCCTGGCGCAGGCTGCGGGGGACTGCGTGGTGGCGGTGGCTGCTAGTTATCGACCTTGCCAAAATTTTTTGCATGCATCAATTTCCTTTTTAAGCCCGCGGGATGGGATCAGCCCCTGGGAAAAGTTGCGGGTTTATTCGTCTTTTTTCCCTCTCCCTACACCGCTTCCCACCCTCCCGCGGCGGCGCCTCCCGCGGCGCCTGGCGGAGCTAACCTGTGGCAGATTGGGAGCGGGCGCCGGAGCGGGAGCGCGGGGTTTGATTCCAGATTCCCAGTTATTGCCGTCCCCGCGGGGCTGCGGGCAGGAGACGCCTGGAGCCCTGTGCTTGGCTGGCTAGCAAGGGCGACCCGACCACAACCCTCCAAGCGCAGGGATCGGGGGCGGGCGCCGCGGCCGCCTGGAGGCGCTCGGAGCGGAGAGGGTCTTACATAAACCGGGGGAATCTTTGGGCTTTTTGGCGACCCTTCTCCCACCCTCACCCCCCTCCATCCTTACACACCCCTTCTGGTCATTCTGTTACCGCGTGAACCCAATCCAGAGCGCCCCGGGTGAGGATCCCCGTCACTTGGTAAAAGCTATAGCGCCCCAACGCTACTCCGCATTCGGTGCTGCCACCGGTCCTAGAAGCTCAATGCAGAAGGGTGACGTCAGCCCCTCAGCCGGGGCCGCAGGGGGCTGCGCCGTGCACCTCGCCGTGGGATGCGCTCTTCAGCGCGCGGGAGGGGGAGGAAGAGGAGGAGGGGGCTCCAAGCTTGTGCCTTACCTCATCCTGCTTGGCAGTTCGTGGAATCAGTGCAGAGCTGACACTGCAGTGATTCACTTGGAGAGGTGGGTGGTACCTGAAGAACGTTCCCTGCTGTTTTTCTATGTAGACGACCCCCTCCTCCCCAAGTTCCCCGTTCCCACACCAGGCCACCCTGCGCGTGAATGAATGTGTTTTACCCGCGCCCCCCACCTCCAATAATCTAGGTCTTTCCAGCTTCTAAGGCAGTCATTTTGAAACCCTGAGGCTCTCTAGAAAGAGCCACACTAGCCTTTGGTTGTTTTCCTTCTCTCCCCACCCCGCATCCCAACTAACCCTAATTTTGCTTTGAAACTGGGACACAGTGCTGTATGAGGTACCCAGAATCGGCTTGGTGATAACCCGGGCTGTTTGTAACGGCCAAGTCCGGAGCTGTGATTTATTAAGGATACATATTTTTTAAAAATCCTAATGTTCTCTCAGGCATTTCCTTGTCTCTGGCATCGGTGATTTTTAGGTCGGGAACATTATGGACACTCTGGGGACTGGCATACTAGGAGTTCTGCAGTGAGATAGGATAGATTAACTGCTGTATCAAATGAGGTGAACACAGGAACCGACTTTATTTGAACTGCAAACGACACAGATTGAGAAATTTCGGAGGTGGAATCATGAGCAAGGCACGGATCATATCTTATGTCCTGCCTGGAAAAGGCTGTAATGCGTGCTGGTTGCTGAAACTTCCCAGACTGGTTTAGCTTTTTTATTTATTTCTTTAAGTCTTTTTTGTCTGGCCCTTTATTATTTACTTGACTTCCTATTTGTTTCTGGAGTAAATCATATGAGTGGTTATTTTTAGCTTCGAGAAAAATAAGGTTTACAGTGTAAATGAGAGGGTGTTCTTTCAGCATCAGTGCAGGCTGGTAAAGAAGGGGGTCTTCTAAGCAGAGGCTTTAATATGCACTCTTTGCATACCTCCCCCAACACCGCCTTGTGAATCTAATCACTCAGTGCCCCCTAATACATCTTTAAAAATCCCTGCATTTTATGTCTTTCCAAGTTCCTTGATGGTCACGTTTTAATATTTTTTTCACATTTGAGATTTTCATAGTCTTCAAGAAAATATTTACCTGGAGCATTTTCAATTGTTTAAGTAGTATTCAATAATCATTTCCTACTTCACAACCAAAAAAATGAGATCTGTCTAGACACTAGGCACTAGGGTATATTAAACAAGGTATTTTCCTGAGTAAACCTTGGTCCAAATGCCGTGTTTTCCATGCCATTTATGAGTGATTTATCCACTGCAGTAAGTGTTCCAGGTGCTGCAATATGCAGCACCTGTTTTCTCCAGCACTTAGAACTATGTCTGTTATTTTTTAAGTGGAAGATGTTGGAAAGATTAGGCAGAATTGTGTCCTTTGTGAATTGTTTTAAAGAGGCTTCTTTTCTTCCCTTATCTCAGTTTAAATTTAGGATGAGAAGATATTTGACCTGAAAATGGTGGTAGACCGGTAGTATCAAGAAGGTTAATGTACCTGGACATATAGTAAACCAGAAGTCTAAAGTTGTGGTCAGAACAAAATAGCTTTGCTTTCTGTCCTCCTCTTCTGTCTACAATCATATTCAGTCTCTGAGGAATCCCTCTAAAGGGCTGGCTCTCAACAGGAGGTAATTTTTCTGCAATCCTCCTCCCCCTGGGACAATTGGCAATGTCTAGAGACATTTTTGGTCACAACTGGGAGCAGTGGTATTATTGGCATCAAGTGGGTAGAGACCAGAGATGCTGCTAAATATCCTACAGTGCACAGGAGAGCGCTCCCCTCCCACCCCCAGCAAATGATTATGCAGCCCACAATGTCAATAGTACTGGTAACCTTTGCACTATTGGGTTTACTGTAGTAGAACATCTCATGGAAAGTAATAGAACCTGATGTAAAATTCATTATATTTACTAGTATTTGAAACCACCATACCAGAGCCTGCCTGACGTTCTCTATCGTGTACCATAACTCCTTGTTGGAAGACACAAAAGCAGGTAGCTCTTTATATACTTTTGTTCATATAGCTAGGATGATTTATCTTGCAGTTAAATAACATCACCTGACTGCTAGTAAACAGAATCTTTTTTATTTATTTTTATGTTTTGTTTTCAGGTTTATAGAAAAGGAAGAAAAGCACGCATAGGAGTAAGCTATCCTTTGTGGTAAAGAGTAGCAAGTAGTGCCTGGCACATAGTGGTTTAACTCAGTAAATATTACTTAAAGAATGAATGAATGAATAAAGTTTTATTATCTACTCTTAGGCACAGTTGTTTACCTCAACTTACCTCAACGTGGTGGCTTTTAAAACAGCTTTGTGTTCAATCTACCAGTGGTTATTTAAATGTGTTCCTGCCATTAAAGTGTGGAAAAATGGAACAGAAGACTTTACACAGCCATGCCTATCCTAATAATAGTTCAATTATTAGTTTTGAATCGTCAGCTAATTTGCCAGACATTTTAGATTATCTGAAATTTTAATTTAATTTGTTAAGCTTGAATAAAAAGATATCTACCTTCCTCTAATATAAAATAATATCCCTCCTTTATGATGAATACCATTTTTTTAAGGGCAAGTAGGAAAATTTCATATTTATGTTGCTTACTAGGTAACTTTTGTTGTGATTTATCAGATTTTTATGTATTTTAAACACTCATCTAGATTCCAAGTTAAGATTTAAATAAACCACCTCTAAATCCAATAAATGAAATAAAACTTTGTGAAGAAAAATATACCTTCATTACAGACTTATTGGATTTTATTTCATCTACCAAGGAAATAGTTAGCTTATCAATAGAGCTGTTACCTTCTGTCATGGTGAAATGCCAGTGATTTTTTTATTCTTATTTGGGAAACATCAATATTTTGGGGAAGATTTTTAAAGAAATAGTGAAAAAAATTTTTTGCCTGTTCTTTTGTAATCCAGAAAGTTTAAGTAATTGGATTAAATAGAGGGGGGGGATATCTTAAAGAGCAGCCCCTAACATTTTAATGAATGTTTAAATTTGGCCATGTACTAAAGTTTATACTTCTATTTTGCATGTCAGTTTAATTCAACAAATTGATGGAATGTTTAATATATACTGGTAGTTGGCATTCAGTAGAATGTTTATCACCTTTTCCTAGCTGCTGCTTATGGTATTTTACCTTCATTTCTAAATAACATACTTTTACTGATACTTCCCAACTTTTCGATTTTAAGTATTATAGTATATATATATATGCAGTTGTAGTTTTGCAGAAACGTCATGCAGAAAATACAGAGTTCTCTTATATCCCCCTTTCACACACACAGTTTTCCCTATTATTAATATTTTAACTGTATGGTACCTTTGTTACATTTGATAAAACAATATTATTATAATTATGCTATTAACTTTAGCCCATTGTTTATACAGGGCTCATTCTTTGTGTTGTACAGCTCTATGGGTTTGTGTGTGTGTGTATGTATGTGTATGGTAACTCATACGACCTAAATTTCCCTTTTTTTCTCTTTTTGAATTAAGGTTTTGCCTCTGTCACCATCATCCAAGATTTGGCTCTCCTGTCCCTGTCCTCTGCTCCCAAACTCATTTCATATATTCACGTTTTTCCAGTACAATTATAGCATTTTGGTTAGAGTAGTAGTCAGTGATTACATAATATGACTAGGTAAACCTTATTCACAGCTGAGCCATCTAGTATATATATTATGATTATTTGCACAACTTTTTGTTTTCCCTGGAGTTAAGAATTGCTTTGTTTTGGGAGCAGATGTAGCTCAAGCAGTTGAGCAACTTTCCATGTAGGAAGTCCTGGGTTTGATTCCCATTACCTCCTAACAAACAAAGAAAAAACAACTCTCATTGGGGAGCAGATGTAGCTCAATGGTTGAATGCCTTTTTCCCATGCACGAGGTCCTGGGCTCAATCCCTTTGCTTAGTTTTCAATGTTTGTCACTGATCTATCTCCAAATTCTTCCCAAGAACTGTGCATCTTCACTCAGTATGTTCAAACACTCCAGGTATCCTATTAGTTCCCTTTGAAACATTTCTCCAAGAGCATTCTGACCTTAAATCTGGATTAATGCTTTCTGAGTGTTTGAAACAGCGGACATCTTAGAATCTCCCTTCACTATCATTCGGGTAAATCCCCTCTCTTTTTATATTGGATCCCTTGTTTCCTAGATGTCCTGTCTTTCCCCTTAGTTTATTCCTTCATTTTAGTGGAGCAAATCTTCTGGTAACTTTCTTGAAAAGGGTATATGGAAGGTTAATGTTTTTAGGCCTTTTAAGTATGATATCTTATTTTTATCTTTAACTTGGTAGTTTGGCTGAGTACAGAACTTTAGTTTGGGCATCATTTCCTTCAAACTTTTGCTGGTATTTTCCCCTAGTTTTCTTGCTCTTGGTTACTTTTGAGAAATCAGATGTTATTCTGATTATTCTTGAATCCTGTTTTTTTTTTCCTCTGTGGATGCTTTTGATGTTTTTCTTGTTCTTAGTGTTCTGAATTTTCACAATAATATGCCTTGGTGTAGCTCTATTTTTACTTCTTTCATGTATGTTCTTTTAGTCTGGAACCTGGAGAACTTCAGTTTGGGGAAATTTTCTTGAATTGTTTTTTATTTCTTTTCCTTCATTTTCTCTTTCTGTCTGGATATTGGATCTCCACAGGTGAATCCTCTAATTTTTCCCCCTTTTATTTTTGTCTTTGTTTACTTTCTGAAGGATTTCTCCCACTTAATCTTACCTGCTTTTGCATTTTTCATTTGTTTCATATGTTGATTTCTGTGAACTTCTTTGTGATATATGAGTATTCCTTTTTCTAGCATCCTTCTCGTTTCATGAATGTAATGTATTTTTAGAAATCCCTCTGAGAATATTGATTATTTTATTTTAAAGTTTGCTTCTTCCTACATGGTTTCCTCCAAACTTCTGTGTTTTCTGGCATATTACAGGCTTACCTTAAATTTTTGGCCACTTTCTCGTCTCTGTTCTATACATGTTTAAGAGAAGGGCACTAAAAAGCTGATTGGAAACCCTTAGCATGAAGTGGATATTTGTCACTTGTAAGTTGGGTGATTTGGCTAAGCAGTTGACTTTGGGAACCAAAGTCAATATCTTTAGGTCTTTTCTCTTGATTTGTTCAGATTTCCTACAGAAGAATCTTCCAGTCTGATTTTGGAATAAAGAAAGTTGGCGGTATGGGCATCTCCATATGCAGTATATATACCTTTGTTTGCAGTGTAGAACCACGTTCTCTACTGAGCATGTGTTCCCCCAAATTCAGAGATACCTCTGTTTCACCCTCTCTAGAGAATAAATCTATGGAACTGGAAAGGCCAGAGACATGAAGTTGGAGGAGATGCTTTTCAATAAGCTATTACCGACTCTTCCTTATCTTAGCCCTCATTCATCCCTAATTTCAGGTGTGCTGCTAGGAAGTCCTGAGTCTTTTGGTGGTTCTTACATTTTCTTACAACTGCCATAAGATTTAGCTTTCTTAGCTTCTAAAATGTTATTGTGGTTGTCTTCTCTTCCATTCTTTCTGCTGTTGTGGGTTAAAAGATCATTTTAGTGTCATTTCAGTGGAGTTTTGGGAGATAGCCAAGGTAAATGGATGTGTTCAATCCATCATCTTTAATTGGAAGTCCTTTATATCTGTTTATCTACATTGCACAATGTTAATTAAATACATAGTTGATTATGAGTGATTGAATAGAGCATCTAAAATGACAATAGTTGGGCTGTTCTAATAAATATTTTTAATTTTTAAAACGCTTTTGGAAGTCAATGGAAATCATCTAGGATGGAAAAGGCTTACTAAGGCATATCCTCTGTAAGGTCATCTGGTCATCAGGGGCTGGAGTTGGACAAATGGAAATGGAGCTGTGAAGGTTGCTGCTGCTTTTTCTGCCCTTCTCATTTCTTCCTATCATATGAAGGCCCATGTGTTTTATGACCTAATTCAGATCTTTGTGGAATAATTTAATATGGAAGCAAGAGAGTTTATGATATTATGTTTTTTTGGGGGTTGGGGTTGGGGGTAAGGGGCAAAGAGGGAATGGGCTTGATGTTAAAATGATTATTTGCTGTTTATTTCTACGATGATAACCCTTCCTGTTACTATGGAAGATGTACATTAATAGAAATAATCTGAAGAGTCTTTTTCTCACTTAATCAACTATACTCCCTGTATGCAGTAAGCACTTGGGACATATACACTACCTTTTATGGCATTTGGGGAGCATCAAGTCTTTTCTACTTAGCAGTTGCTTAGAAACTAGCTAATTTTTTTATCCAAATAGAATGAAACACTTTCTTCTATTTTAATTTCACCTAGAGTTCTTGAGTTGACCCTACTGTGAGCTATGTTAAATATGATTCAGTAACTGTTCAGCATTATATACTGTTTTAAGTAAGTACCTTAGAAGGTGCTGAGAATTGAAAGTCATCTGTGACTGTTTCTTTGTTTAAACGTGCCAAGCTGTTGACATCAATGACTAATGCACTGCTAAACCAATTTGAAACATACTTTAAAAATATGTTCTTATGTCCTTTTCTCCTTTGGTCCCATTGCAGTAGCTTCCTATTTGGGTTATCTACTCATGGTGAGCAGGTCGTTGGATTACTGCTCTTCATGTTCTTCTTTTGACTAATACCCCTCTTGCTGTAACAGAATGTTTTTTATTCTTGGCCGAACATTTTTGTCCTCTTTTATATAGAGCCCCGATAATCATCAAGAAAAGGATGTACGAGGAAAAGATAGGAGAGGGCTTTTATTTGTTGTGTTTTTTCATTAGTTGTTTGTTCAATTAGGCATGTAAGTATTTTAAATAGTCTGGTCATAGAATTAAGGATTGCAATTCTGTGTGAGATTGTCTAAAGTGCTTTCTGCAAGGTATGGTAGGCTTTGTCATTGTCATCTATTTTAGGAGCAGTTGCAGGTGTCTTATACTGTGATGGGTGGATCAAACCAAGTCCTAGTTGACCAATATAGATCAGTGATTCAACCCCATTTGCCCATCAGAATTGCCTAAGGAGTACTTAAAAAAGATGCTTAGACCCGTCCTAAGAGATTGTAATTGAATTGGTCTGTAGTGGGATGCCAATATTAGCATTTAAAAAATAAGCTCCCAGGTGATGTAGCTGCACAACCAGGATTGAAAACCATTGATTTAGAGAAAACTCAGCAGGCCTGGTTCAAAATGAGTCACCTGGATCTGGAGGTAGTTAGGGAGTATTGGCCCATTTATGTGATCTGCTCTGCCCAAGAATCTCAGGCCATGTCTTACAGTGTCTTTCAGTAAGCCAAAATAAACTTGTCACTCTTAGGAGACCTGTCTAGTGGTTGCTAATTAGAGGAATGCTCATCAGAATCATCGAGGGACTTCTTAAAACACAGATGCTTTGTCCTATCTACTGGCATTTCAATTTTCATTGATCTGGAGTGGGGCCTGGGCATGTATATATTTTTAAAGCATTCCCAACTCAGTGCGGATTCCTGGGATGTGGTTCTGTGGTTCCTGATGCAGATTGTTATAAATGAATTCTTACCTCTTAAATGCGTTCTTGTAATTTTATCTGGTTTGAGGACAGTGTTCCACAAAGCAAGATGTAGCCAATCTTGTATTTTTTCTGACCTACTGAACTGGTCTCTGGAAAGGGTCTCCAGTTGAACTCTGAGTTTGGAGTAGTTTCCTTACTTAAAGGAGAATATATTTCTGCTAATGGTTGCTCTCAGAGGTTAGGAAGCGTCTTGGTTGCCTCTGTCCAAAGATGATATCATCGTCCAATAGGTAAAACAAAAAGCTGAATTCATTATTTACAAAAGTAAGAGAGAGCTGTGTTACTCAGGCACAGTCTATGAGTGAAGCAGATTGGTAATCTTTTTGGAAGTCATGGTGGTGTTTGAGAGTTTCTTTGGTTACAGAGGCATGAGTGGTTGACCTTGGATTTAGAAACATGACTATTTGGGTAAAATTGTCGTGGATTAGCTATGAGATGCATGCTCATATGTCTGCTGCTGATTGGTTGACCTTCAGTTATGTGAAGCTGTCATTGTAATAAGCTTTCAGTTATCTGTTCTCTGAAGCAAGCTGTGTTGCTATTGGTCATTTAGACTGAGGTAAATTACTGTTACCCAAATAATTTTAAAAGGGGATGCTGGTGGTTACTAATTATAATGGCTATTGAATAGTCAATCTCTCCCCCCGCCCAAACCGGCCCAAGAATGTGAAGAGTTTTATTCTTGTCTCAGACTGTTAAATCTTGTTTCTCAGTGAAAAAATGAGGTCACTTCCAAACATCAGTTCTCATTCTCTAAACATCATCATGGTGATTTGTAGAGCTCTTGGGTGAGTTCATTGTTCTAATCATTCCACACACACCAATTCAGAACTTATGACTTCTGGGGATTGTACTAGGACTCCCTAAAGATAGACCCCCTTTGGATTGAAAAGTAAACCAAACCTTGATAATGAGACTGGGTGGTAAATATTCCTAAACATCCCTTTTTCATCACCATCTCTGCTTGGGTTCAAGTTCTGTTTCTGATGAAGTTTTGAGGACTTATTGCTTCACCTAATTTCTGTTTCATTTTTTAAACTGTATTAGTCACTTGGTATTCTTTTGACTATTGCCTTCTATTGAAGAGGATTTAGAATTAGACCTATGTCAATTCTTGGTTCGGAAATTTTATCTTGTGTCCGTGGGCAAGTCACATAGTTTCTTAGCCTCAGTTTCCTCTTCAGAATTGAGATGATCTATATTTACACACTTCAGTCAAATGTGGAATACAAATAACATTCAAGTGCTTTGTAAACTAAAATGTGATACAAATATGTTTTGGCAACTTTATTCCTTAGGGTAAAAATGTGTTTTTTCCTATTTTCTTGTACATGGGAAGTAGTACATCAATATTTGTTAAATGTATAAATTGATCAGAGTATTTCCCAACATGGTTATATTAAGGGTGTTTTAATTTTGGGATTTCATAGGTTGCTACCAAAGAGAGCTGGGATCCCAGAAGGATTTAACCGGGAACCAACAGTATGAGTTTGAGTCACTGCGTTCAGCCCAGTATTGGGACGTAAATATAAACCTATCACTTAAAATCAAATGGGGAATTGATAACATCCATTATTCTCTTTTTAATAAGCTTTTAATTTTAGAACAATTTTAGATTTACAGAAAAATTGTGAAGATAATATAGAGTTCCTTTATATCCACACCCCATTTTCCCTATTACCAGCATCTTACATTAATATGGTGTGTTTGTTACAGTTAATGAGCTGATATTGGCACAATATTATTAACTAAAATCCATAATTTATTCACATTTCCTAATTTTTAACCCAATGTCCTTTTTCTGTTCTAAGATCTCGTCCAGGATACCATGTTACATTTACTAATCCGGTTTAATCCGGCTCCTTTGGCTGCTACAATTTCTCATACTTGCCTTGTTTTTAATCACCTTTACAGTTTCGAGGAGTGCTGGGCAGATGTTTTATTAGAATGCCTCTTTGTTTGAGGTTTTTATTGTTCTGATTAGACTAGGGTTATAGGGTTTGAGGGAGGAAGACCAAAAGGAAAAGTGTCATTTTCATCACATCATATCAAGAGTACATACTATCAACATGTCTTATCACAGTTCACGTTGACCTTGAGCAACTGACTGAGGTAGTGTTTGTCAAGTTTATTGACTGTAAAGTTACTCCTTTCCTCCCCTTTCCATATTATATTCTTTGGAAGAAAGTCACTAAGCAGAACCCATACTTAAGAAACGGAGAGTTATGATCCACCTTCTTTTGAGCAAAGTAGTTACCATTATTCTTTTTATTAACAGAAGCGATTTCTATTCAACAAATTTGAAAACTAATAGTAAATTTTCCTCAAACAAATGATAAAATGCTGAAAATATATTTCAGTCAATGAAAACTAGACAGGGATTCCTTCTTACTATTATTTGTGATTTTGGTTTATCTAGAAAATGTAACAAGACAAAAAATAATGGAAAATGAAGAGATAAAACTGTCTTTTTCTTTTTTACAGATGCAATTGTTGTGTACTTAGAATATCCAACAGATTTTAGTTTAAAACTACTAAGAAAATTTGGTAAGGTGGCTGAATACAAGACAAATATACAAAAAATTGCTTTGTATTATGTAGTATAATTATTAGAAAAGAAAAGGGAAGATAGCATGACATGAATATCAGTCACAGCAACAGAAACCATAACTATTTAAGAATAAAGTTAACAAGAAAGGCAAGGGTCTTATATAAAGAAAACTAAAATCCTATTGAGGTACATAAAATAAAGTCTGAACACATTAAAGAACACTGTGTTGATAGGTGGGGAGGCTTAATATCATACGAATTGCAGGTTTATTAAAATGTGTTTACTATAACTCCAAATAGAATCTCAATAGAACTATTTGGGGTGGTACTTGATAAAATGATATTGTTTATATAGAAGAATAAATGTCTGAAAAATCAAGACAAAAGTTTTAGATTTTTGGGCTAAAGGGAATATGTGCCTTACCAGTTATCAGAATATGTTATTGAGGCAGACAGACTATAAGTGACCCTCATTATATCTATCTCCTGATATTCATACCCTTGTGCAATCCCTTGCCCATGGGCATGGGAGGGATTTGTGACTTTTCTTTATATAAGACCCTTGCCTTTCTTGTTAACTTTATTCTGAAATAGATATGGTTTCTGTTGCTGTAATATTCATGTCATGCTATCTTTCCTCTTCTTTTCTAATGATTATGCTATATAATACAAAGCAATTTTTTGTATATTTGTCTTGTATTCAGCCACCTTTCCAAATTTTCTTAGTTCTAATTGATCTAATACAACAAAGGTGACAGGATGCATGTGAGTATGTGTACTTGATTAGAAACAGGCCCTCAGTCTGTCAGCCTGCATCCAATTGAATGCTGCCACCAATCATGTGATCTCAGAAGTGGAGCTTCCACAGTGTAGCCTCGGATAAGACTGCAGTCCCAGCTGACACCTTGACTGAAGCTTTGTGAGACTCTGAAGCAGAGGACCCAGCTAAGCTGTGCCTGGACTCCTGACCCACAGAAACTGTGAGACAATAAATGTGTATTATTTTAAGCTTCTAAGTTTATGATAACATTGTTATATAACAATAGATATAGTACAGCTGTAAAGTCACTAATCAAATCAATATGCTATTGGCTTAGAAATAGATTAGTGGAACAATAGAGAATCCAGAAATAAATTCTAGTTTATATTATTTAACATATGAAAAGGAACTTTGATTTCAATGAGCAAAAGCTAGGTTTAAATGATGCTGTTACTACTGGATTTATGTATGGAAGGAAATAAAATTGGAGCCCTTCCTTAAATTGTATTAAAACTTCAGTTAGTTGAAATGCTGAAGTAAAAATGAAACAAAATCCTGTAAGAAAATATAGGAGAAAAACATGTGCAGTCTAGGAGATGAGGAGACAGCTTTAATGAAGACTGGAGACTCAGAAGCAATTAAATGAGAGATCAATGTATTCGCTTATAAAACAGTAAAAATATTAGATGACAAAAGTTACAATAAAGTCAGTATAACAGTTGTAGTGGGACAAGGACCTTGTGCCAGACTGTAAATTAAGGTACTGCTTCCTTCTCAAAGAAAGCCTTGTTACAAAAAGTTTGTTTACATTGTGATTCAAGAGTCTTTTTCTTGGGCTGATAACACAATTTGCTGACCAGTGCTGTTCTATGGACCACACTTTGGGAAGCTCTGTTCTAGGTCTGGGATTGGCAAACCTTTACTGTAAAGGACCAGATTTAGACTTTGTGGGTTATATAGTCTCTGTTGCAGCTACCAAACTCTGCCTTTGTAGTGTGAAAGCAGCATAAACAATATGTAAATGAATGACAAGGCCATGTTTTCAAAGTATATTTACAAAAACGGGCAGCCAGCCAGTTTGACCTTTGGGCTGTGGTTTGCCAATCCTTACTCTAGAGGTTACACATATAAGGAAGGTACAGTCTTTATCCGCAGAGATTAAAGTTTAAGGTTTAATATGGGCTATAGGAGTGGGAATGAAGCAAGACCCACATTTTTTAACTTAAAAGGGCTAGTCATGCCCTGTCTGATAAGGTAATCCCTTGAACACTTCAAATGTGGCTAGTTCAAATTGTGATGTGCTGTGTAACACCAGATTTTGAAGATTTGGTATGAAAGAGAAGAATGTAAGATATCTCAATTTTTATATTGATTACATGTCAAAAATATAATATTTTACATATATTATGTTATATAAAATATGTGAAAATTAACTTCACCTGTTTCTTTTTACTTTGAATTTGGCTACTAGAAAATTTAAAATTACATCTGTGGCTCACTGATATATTTCTATTGAACAGTGCTGGACTAGAAGTACTAGAAAGTTTAAATTAAGGGCTATGGGACAAGAGTGAAAGCCCTTCTTGCTGGGGAATTGGGAAGGGTTATGCAGACAGAATGGGCCTTGGGGAATGATGGGATTTTGACAAGTCGTGCTCTGGAAAGATAATGAAAGCTAACTGGATGAAGGAAGTGGTAGAGGAAAAGGCTTGCAGAAAGCACAGTGGGTTTGTGTTTGGGACAGGAGTGAGTTTAGCTGTCCTGAGGGGGGCAAAGCATTCTGTGACTCCAGGCCTTATGATGGGTGACTGCTCACATTAGATTAGGGCTTTGGGTCTATTTTGGCAAGCAGCGGGAGGAGACCAGTCCATATTTTTGATCAGGGAATAGTAATGATTGGGAGTTATGCTTTGCGGGACTAACCTTGAAGCTGTAAGTTGGTTGGGCTGGAATAAGAAAGGCAAGAAATGGTGAAACCAGGTTGACTAGGTAAGATGAATGAAGGCCTAATTTAAGGTAACAATGGGAATGAAGAGGAAAGGATAGATTCCACCTTATGCTATGGCAAGGACATTTGAGGGGGAATTAGGAGCCCAGTTTTCTGTGTTTGAGGAACCTGGATGATGGTGATGCCCTCTTAGAATTGGGAACTTGAGAAGAAGGAGCTGGTCTGAGACTAATATGATGAGTCCATTTTGCATATTTTTAGGTTGAGAAACCAGTAGATTTACAAGAGAGGTCATTCTCAGAAGCTGGCTCACTTGATGACAGTAGTAAGTGGTCCTGGGCATTTATTTACTTTAGGCCATCTCTGTACTTCCTGACCCTCACCACTACCCACCATGGTCACAGTTGATTGATCTGGAGAGAGACTCTGACCCTTGGATATTTGGTTGTCGGCTGATCAGTAGACTGGGAGATGATCAGACTCATAAGATCAGGACAGAACAGATCTTGTTAGGCGTTTGAACTTGAGATACAAGAGACCCTGTTATTTGGTGTAGGGTAAGAAGGAGAAATAAACATAGAGAAATAGCAGAGACAGGGAGAAGCTAAGTTATATGAGTGATGGAGAGCTGGAGTGGGCACAAATGAACTGTGAACTATAGGCTACACAACTCTATAGTCTCCTGGCTTGCTCTACAGCAGTCCATGCTCTTTCCTTCTGGCCTGGATTAGTGGCTTTTGCATGGTTCTAATGAGGCCTAGACATCATGTGGGTGAGATTCCTGTCCTCCTTATTCCCTCCTCTATCCTAACAGTAAACCCCTTTGGCTAACCAAGAAAGGTGTTTAGTTGGATACTTGAAGTGGTTAGAAAGGCAAGTTTGGAATTAAAAAGGGAGGCTGAAGTATAATTGTCAGGTTGTAAAAGGCCCATGTGTTCATTTAACACACACAAGGTAGTAGATGGTATTCTTTTCAATCACACAGAGACCCAGAGTTCTAAATGCAATTGATGCTAAATTGCTTGCTGAGAATAGGTGTAGTAGATGTAATAATAGACGTAGTCAAGCATTTGGTCAGGCGTGTTCATGGAAGCCTGCATTTCCAGTAAGTCTGGTTTAAGGGATGAAGGTCCTCCGACTGGGTATTTTGGGACCTCTAGCAAGTTACTTATTAATGAATCTTCTTTTTTTTTTTTTTTTTTTTAAAGATTTATTTATTTATTTAATTCCTTCCCCCCCTCCCCTGGTTGTCTGTTCTTGGTGTCTGTTTGCTGCGTCTTGTTTCTTTGTCCGCTTCTGTTGTCGTCAGCGGCACGGGAAGTGTGGGCGGCGCCATTCCTGGGCAGGCTGCTCTTTCTTTTCGCGCTGGGCGGCTCTCCTCACGGGCGCACTCCTTGCGCGTGGGGCTCCCCCACGCGGGGGACACCCTTGCGTGGCAAGGCACTCCTTGCGCGCATCAGCACTGCGCATGGCCAGCTCCACACGGGTCAAGGAGGCCGGGGTTTGAACCGCCGACCTCCCATATGGTAGACGGACGCCCTAACCACTGGGCCAAAGTCCGTTTCCCTAATGAATCTTCTTGACAGCAGTTGCTGCTCTCTTTGAGAAGTAAGGCTGGTGATTGTTTTAGTTTATATCCTACAGAAATGTTTTGAGGATAAGCAAGTAAATGCTTTGTGTGTTGTACTCTTCCTGAGAGCTCTCTACAGAGGTGGTGGCTAGCCTGAAAGTTTTTTCAAACAACTTATTACAGGTACTCCTCTGAGTTCAGTGAATGCTTTGAAGGGCTTTGATTTGGTCTAGAAGACAAATGGAGGTGAAATTTACTTCTCTAAATCATTGGAAACTCCAATCAAAGTCTTTTAAAATAAGATGTTGGGAATGAACTCTCTGCACACAGCATGCCAATTATTTTGTGAGGAAAATACAGGAAAACAGAGGTGCATAAATGAATATTCTGCCTAAAAACACTGCTCAAATAAGCTGTCTACAAAACAGTATGCATATGTGGAATGCTTTTTTTGTAAAGAAAAAAAATTGGAGCCTAGAGTGATTACAACTGAAAATGGGAGGATTGCATCCAGCATCCATGTGGAATCTGAGCCTCCTCTTGACATAGAGGTGCAATGGACACAACCAATCCAATGTCCACATAGAAGAGGTGGCATTGGATTGGGAAAAGTGGACATGGTGGACGATGGGTATGGGGAAAGGCAGGAAGAGATGAGAGGTGGAGGCGTCTTTGGGGCATGGAGCTGCCCTGGATGGTGCTTCAGAGGCAATCACCGGACATTGTAAATCCTCACAGGGCCCACTGGATGGAATGGAGGAGAGTATGGGCCATGATGTGAACCATTGTCTATGAGGTGCAGAGGTGCCCAGAGATGTACTTACCAAATCCAGTGGATGTGTCATGATGATGGGAACGAGTGTTGTTGGGGGGGGAGAGGGGGAGTGGGGGGGTGGGGTTGAATGGGACCTCACATATATATTTTTAATGTAATATTATTACAAAGTCAATTAAAAAAAAAAAAAGAAAAAAAAATCCCAGAGAGGGACCGACAATCAAATGTTAACAGCTATAGTCCGTTGGTAAGATAATTTATGGATAGCTCTTTATGCTTTTATTTTTCAAGATTTCAAACCCACCTGTCTTACATATAGCAGGAATTACTTTTGTAATGAAGAAAATAGTAAATACTGTTTTAAAAACAAAATTATTCAGGACATTTTGTAGTATACAGTTTTATTTCTCAAAGATAGAGTGCCTGCTTTTTACCATATCATGCCATTTCTGATGCAGCACTTCTTTGACTTAGTCTTTTTTTGATGATTGTAATAAATTAAAGCAAAGCAAAAATACATTTAACTTGGTTTTTAAGGCTGATTTGTTTAAAGTAAAGCAAAATGTCTGTTCTCATTGAGCATTTAAAAATTTTTTTGCAATGGATCTCAATTTAATGCTAAGACAGAAAATAGTATAATTACCTATGTATCTACCCTCCAGCTTTATCTACTTCATTATGCCTTTATTTGCATAATATTTAGTTCTTAAATATTTAGGTATTTAGTTCTTAAAGAAATAAGAAAAATTTATAGTTGCTGCTCCTACATCTCCTTCCCCTGTCATAAATTCAGTTTCTCATTTGAGCCTATTTATATATATTTACTAGTATTTACATAGCCATAATTATTATATTGTTTTCATGTTTTTAAGCATTATGTAACTGAATCATCCCATGCACATTGTTTTGCAACTTGCATTTTTTGGTCAACTTTGTATGACATTTTTCCACGTTGATAAATGTGACTCTAGCTTAGGGCACAGAAAACTGTGGCCCACATGCTAAATCTCGCCTGCCACCCCTTTTAGTAATTTTTGTAAATGAAGTTTATGAATTGTCTATGGCTGCTTTCACACCAAAACAACAGAGTTGAGCAGTTACTTTGGTGAACATTGGTGTGCGTGTGCGTGTGTGTGTGTGTGTGTATCCTCAGCACATGATTATATCATACTGATCATTAAACAGTTAAGCTCTTGTTTATATTTTGGTCCTACTTTCCATACTTTAACAACAAGGCAGCCATGGTTCCTTTTAGCTGCTAGGTGTTTTATCTAGTGGTTTTGGATAGGGAAGAGAATTTTATTCTTGATTTAAATAGTTTTCCTCAAAGTGAACTATTTCTGCTTCAAGAGGGAAAAGGGCTGAGTGGTCCATATGGATCAAGTTAAGAGTTATGAATGCAAAGGAGTACTCACACTTTGTAGAGAACTGTTTCAGGTTCTGATGATAGTATTTCTGTTATTGCTATTAGTAGCCCCTACTACAGTTAATGAGCATTTACTAAAGTTCAGGGATCATACAAGCACTTCACTTGCATTATCTTGTTTAGCCCTTACAACAGCAACAGCTATTGAGGTAGTAATTACTGCTCCTCTTTTTGAGAGGAGGGAGCTGATGTCCAGAGTTTGGCCCAAAGTTGTGTCTGAACTGAGGCTTCATTTTGGACCTCTCCTCTCCTCCTAGGCCTGGTGCGGAATGCCCAAGGCCACAATTCTTTGTGGTAAACCTTTGGAGATGAGTTAAAGAGACTGTTTGAGAATCCCCATGGCCCTAAGGCATGAGTCCTCATTGACTCCTGCCTTGGCTCATATAAACTGGCCAAGGCTTGATACATAAGAGAGAAGCCTCAGTTTTCCAGAAAGGTCTTAAGTTGGCAACCAGAGTGGGAACAGTGGCTTCACATGGTTCCTTTGTAGAAAACTGAGGCCAGGGTCATCTTTTCATGTTTTTTTCTGTCCTCCCAGCCCCAAACTTCAGTTTCCCAAGTGACACAATAATGCTTTACACATAGTGGGTGCTAAAGCATGGACTGTCCAGAGGACCCTAATGTCAGGCTCCGTGCTATTGCTGAACAACTGGGCAACTGCCCATTTTCTTCCCAGGGTTTTAATCTGTAAATGTCTTTTTCTCTTGAGTTTGTGGTTGGTGTGGGCAAGACATAAGAAATCCTGAAAACTTCCATGGGGATAGATAGATGTCCTTCCCACACTGTGATTTAAAAACAAAATTACCTTATGCCTACAAGACTCCAAATTGCTTACCCAAACTACAAGGGTATTATTTCTTCTGCCGCTTATGGAATATGGGAAGGATATGAATTCTGTCTCTTATAAGCCCCCCAAACCACTGTGAGCAAGATGGAAGCCAGGCATTAAAAGCTGCTAGAGATGCAGTTTTTTTCTTTTCTTTAAATAAACAAAGCTGAAAGCAGTGGGAACCACCAGGCCATTTCCTATGGAGCTGACACTAGCTGGATACAGCTATCTAATCCACACATGGACACACAGATAAAGCTCATTGGCAAAATGGCCAAGTAAAATTTGTCAGCTGGGGTGTTATTGTTTTCTCTTCCTGAACCTGCTTTCAGGAAATAATCTGACTAGTTGCTTATACCAAGAGGAATTCTTGCCTGTATCAGGATAATTAGCTGTATTATTTCTGGTGAAAGGAATTTAAGGCATAGGAGAGCATTGGAATAGGTCTAGTTTTCAAAAAGAAATCCCTCCCAAGACCCTAAAATCACATTGTATGGATGGGCTTCTTTTCATGCCTGTGTGTAAGACCAAATATAAACCAACAGCAACAATAAAACTTTGTCTTACTTTACAGATGCAAAGCTCATTAACATACAGTGTTTCATAAATTATAGTTATTAATGCAGATGGGTTCTACTTTTACCATCACCCCCCACTGGGAAACTGTTCTCCTCACTCAGATCTATCAGGTGACAGAAGGAAGTGTTTTGGACCTTGGGGCCTGTCAGACTTGAGGCCTAGCTTCAACAGACCTGGCCTAAATCTAGTGCTTCTGTGTATCCATGACAACCTTTTTGTAACCCAGCTCTGTTTGTGGCCTCTGACTTCCCTCTGTATCAGGTCTCTATAATTGTAAAGGTTTGACTAATAAGAGTTTTAGAGGACTTTTGTTGTTGTTTTTAATCTATTTGTCGATGGGGACATAAGCCAGAGAGACAAAAAGAGCTGTATTCCGGCAAAGTCTAAGTTGAGCATAATGTGCAATGTTGTGCTGCCTTTTGTATGTAAGGTAGTTCTTCTCTCCCCTTCAAGAAATTAATGGAGTTTGTCTTTTCTCTCTCACTCCTGCCTACCCCAAATCCGACCTTCCTTGTATCTGTTGTAGCCAGTTGCCTAAGCTATAGAACCTAGATTTTTGCCTGGCTTCACCCTCACTCATATCCCAGTGAATCACAAAGCCCTGTTGATTCTAATCCTTAAATCGCTCTTGAATCTCTTTCTTTCTCACCATGGCTGGCTTCTCTCTCACTTGGACCAGTAGAACAGCTTCTTAACTGTTTTGCCTACTGCTAGTCTCCTCCTTTCAGCCCTTCTTTCCTTCTATTGAAATAGTTACTTTAAAACAAAGAAAGAAAAAAAAATTAAACAAAGAACAGTTTGATAAAATCAGTAGTTTCCTATTGCCTAGGAGACTAAGTTCAATTTCTTTTTGTGCTGACCCTTTATATTCTTGCTGTGCCTCCCTTTTTAGCTTCCTCTCTGGTTACTGGCTCCAATTCTTCTGCTGAGTGAGTCTTACTTGACTTCAAGATTGAATTCAAATGTCACATTCTCTGGGAATCCTTGCCTTTACTGACAGCTTCTCCCTACCACTGTAGAGTTCGTCACCTTCCTTTATGCTCTCTTGGTACTCTGCCCATCCATTATAGTACTCACGTTGTGTAGTAATCCTTTGTTTGCTTGCCTGTCAGCCTTCCCAATTTATTCATCACATTTATTCAAGGAATATTCTAGGAGGATTGAGTGCCAGTTGCTGGGATTTAACTATGACCAAGATGGACAAGATAATCTGGTAGGAGGAGAGGAAAGTAAACAATTAACAAGTATGATCATTTCAGGCAGTGATAAGAACTCCAAAGGAAAGAGTTCATGGGGACAGGGACTTGATAGGGTAATAACAGAAGCCCTCTCTGAGGAGGTGACATTTGACTTGAGACCTGAAGGATAAGGAGAATTCAGAATCCAGAATGTAGATACTACAGAATTTAGTGTGCTTTTTGTTTATTGCTGGCCATTGTTAATTGGCCCATTGCAGTTATCTGTGGTGAAGCAGTTAACTTAGAAGTCTAAGTTTACTGTTTTCCATCATTGTCACTTCCCCCCACTGGTATCAGCACTAGATTTACCTTTTTAATTATTCATTCTGTTAGCATGAAAAAAGCCACAAACCTGATTTTTGTGGGTTTTTTGTTTTGTTTTTAAGGGGGATATATAAACAGTGGCATAGAAATGGAAAAGGACTGTCTCGTATCATGTACACATGGGCGTTTGAGAGAAGACCATACTTTAAGATACTGTTATTAAATAATTGTAACTGGAGTGAGTTAATGAAATTAGGATGGGCCATTCTGCCATTTCTAAAAACTTGCATGATCCATTCCTTCTCTCTGATTTCCCTTATACCTAACTTTGAACATTTCTCCACTCATTTCTCTGTAAAAATGCAATTTATTACAAAAAAGTTTGTATTGCCTCCTTTTGAAGGGCAGTAAAACCCCCCTTTTTTGGCCGTGTAATAGAATTGTCAACTACAAATTTTCCGTGGCTGGTCAATATCAGTTGTAGAATCAGCTCATGTCTAGACTTGTGTACACAATCTTAAGTCTCTCAAATCCACCTTGTATGTTTGCCTTCTGAAAATGCTTATTAAATGTCAGATCAAAGATGATGGTTATTCTAAACCTATTGTCAATTAAGACTTATTTTTGTATATTGATTTTTTTTTTGACACAGCTGGCTCTGGATTTAATCTGTTAGGTGGCATCAATCAAATAATTTCGAATTTATGAACCTAAACACTCCTATAGGAGAAGCACCTAATGAGCTTGACTTTATTACATACTAATGGTAGCCTGTGGTCTTTGTCATCGAACCTTCATTTCTGTGCAATTGTAATCATGTTGAACCCATCTATTCTGATTTTTCCATTTATCATTTTTTTCAGATGTAGACTTGTGTGTGTCTACATGGCCATGTGTCTTGTTTTGTGTTTGAAAAATTAAGGCCTTGTATTGGGGGATAAACGTAAAGGTTTGTGAAAAGTACTTATGTACAGTTTAAAGAATAATTGAAAAGCAAAAATTCATGTAGTTAAGCTCCCAGGTTAGGAAATAGAACACTGTCAGTGCACCAAAGTGCCGCTCTCTATTATATCCTCCTCTCTCCCTTCTATAGTGAACCTATGCAGACTTATTTACCAGTCCCTTGCTTTTCTTTGTAGTTATACTACCTATTAAGGCACACTTAAATGGCCTAGTTTTTTTGTCCTATTTTAAACATTATGTAAATTGAATAATACTCTGATGTCTGTATAACCTTTTTTACTATCCGTTCTTTTTCATAGCTCTATAGTATTTCATTGCATGATTATTCCATAAAATATCCATTCTGTATTGGATATTTGTGTGGTCCTCAGTTTGTTCTTATGAATAATGCTGCTATGAACATGCTCTTGTTTCTTGTTGAACATGTATAAAGATGCATGTGTATGTTAACTTAATAGATACTGTTAAACTGCTTTGTTTTTTTTTGTTTTTTTATTCATTTTTAAAAAAATATTACATTCAAAAAATATGAAGTCCCATTCAACCCCACCGCCCCCACCCCCCACTCCCCCCACAGCAACACTCTCTCCCATCATCATGACACTTCCATTGCATTTGGTAAGTACATCTCTGGGCATCGCTGCACCTCGTGGTCAATGGTCCACATCATAGCCCACACTCTCCCACATTCCATCCAGTGGGCCCTGGGGGGATCTACAAAGTCCCGTAATTGTCCGTGAAGCCCCACCCAGGACAACTCCAAGTCCTGAAAACACCTCCACATCTCATCTCTTCCTCCCATTCCCCGCACCCAGCAGCCACCATGGCCACCCTTCCCACACCAATGCCACATTTTCTCTGTGGACATTGGATTGGTTGTGTCCGTTGCACATCTATGTCAAGAGGAGGCTTAGATTCCACATGGATACTGGATGCAATCCTCCTGCTTTCAGTTGTAGGCACTCTAGGCTCCATGATGTGGTGGTTGACATTCTTCAACTCCATGTTAGCTGAGTGGGGTAAGTCCAATAAATCAGAGTGTAGGCATTGAAGTCTGTTGAGGTTCAGGGCGTGGCTATCATATTGTCAGTCCAGAGATTCAAATCCCCTAGATATATCTTAAACCCCAGCATCAACTTCAATTCCAGTAAAGTAGCATGAAAGTCTTGTGAAAAGAGATCCCATCTGAGTTCAGTTCCATCACGCAGAAACACCAGCTCCATGTTAAACTGCTTTGTAAAGTGGTTGTATATTGGTGAGAATTCCAGTTGTTCCACATCTTCTCCAGCACTTGCTCTTGTCAAACTTCTCAATATTTTTACCATCTGGTAGATGTGTAATAGTTTCCCTGTGCTTTTAAGTTGCATTCCTCTGGTTAATAATGATGTAATCATGTTTGTTGCCAATTCTAGTATCAGTTTGCTGGCATATTTCACTTCTGCATAAAAGCCTTCCCCCAACCCATGATTTGGGAAATTTTTTACCAATAAATTATATCTTTAAGAAATAATGTTTTTATATATAAAATATGTAAAAAATCATTCACCAAGTCTTATGTATGGACCATGCTTGTTTTTCTGAACCTTGCAGCTTGGTACCACTACATGGAGCCTTGTGCTAGGCAGTCTTGGTCTAGGCACTTTTTAAAAAAAGTACTGAAAATGCCCAATGCTCTACTACCTCAGGTCCCCTCAGTTGTCTGGAGACCAGGTGTTGGACTAGATGGATTACTCAAGTTTCTTTCAGCCATCATTCATGCATCTACTAATGTGTTATGTCTGTTGCTTCAACTCAGTTTGCAGAATTAGAATGTGTGCAATATCTGATACCAGGAATGCTTAGAATCGCTTTGACCTAATTTCTTCTTGATGTTATTTTTGCGGTATATCTCCAAACATGGAATTATTAAACACTTCATTTATTTTATCCTTGACTCTCATATGATAGATTAACAGCTTAAACTAGCTATTTACCTGTAGTCTATTCCACTTAGTCTTATTTAATATGCATTTAGTTTAATTACTATACAGAAGTTGTATAGATTTTTCTTTTAATTTGACTAAATGTCAAACTTAGTGACTTGAAATTTAAAGTCAATTCCTTGAAGAATCATATATTAAAAGACTAATACGCCATGCAGGGGTGTCTCCTGCATAGGGGAGTCCCACACACAAGGAGTGCACCCCACAAGGAGAGCTGCCCTGTGCGAAAAAGGTGCAGCCTGCCCAGGAGTGGTGCCGCACACACGGAGAGCTGATGCAGCAAGATGATGCAGCAAAAAGAGACACAGATTCCCTGTGCCGCTGACAAGAAGGCAGGCGGACACAGAAGAAAAACACACAGTAAATGGACACAGAGAACAGACAACAGATGGGGGTGGGGAGGGAAGGGAAGAGAAATAAATCTTAAAAAAAAAAAGACTAAAACATGTTTAGGTTCTGTCCTCAGAGTATCTGTTCAATTCTTTAATTCCTCTATGTTCTCTTGGAACAAATGGCTGATTTATGAGGTTATTGAGAGAATTGGTCAATGGTGATGATTTATGGCTGTGAAACCTAACATATATAAGTTTAATGATGACTCCTGGAAAAATCTACTTGAGATGTTTCCAGATTTGCATATGTTCAGATTTGCCTATGTCACTTAGCTGTGGAGGAAGGCATTGATCATATTGATTACCTATATTTGAAAGTGTCTTAAGTAACCCTTAACCTATTGGAATTCTTTTTTTTTTTCCTTTCTCTGGGATTGCTGCCTTTCACTACTGGCTTCAGTTGAATTTATATTATAGGTCTTGTTATAAAGGTCTAATGCAGTGTTCTCAACCGGGGTTGATTTTGCCTCTCAGGGGACTTTTGTCAATGCCTGGAGACACTTTTGGTTGTCACAACTGAGAAGGGAGTGGGTAGAGGCCAGGGATACTGCTAAACATCCTACAATGCCCAGGGCAGTCCCGCAAAAAAAGAATTATTCAGCCCAAAATGGCATTAGTGCTGAGGTTGAGAAACACTACTTTAGTATAAACAAAGTTTCTTTCTTTCGCTATGTTCCTCTCCATTCCGTTATTTCTGTATTTTAATTGAATTTTTATTAGTTCACATTCATGTCCCATGAAGCTCTGATTAATATATTTTAATCAGTTTTGTTAGGAATATTTTATATATGTGTGTACATAAACATATGCATATACATATATACTCATACATTAAAATTTTAAGCGTATAGTTTAATTTTGACAAATGTATGCAGTTGTATAACCACCACCATGATTTTGTCTAATATTTTAACATTTCAATTCTGTACCTTCATATATACATTCATAAATGATAGTATATTCTAGGACAGTAGGAATCTTGAAATCTAGGTACTGATGGGTAGCTAGTAACTGATAGATAGAATGTCAATGTAATTAGTGAAAGATAATGCCCTGAGCTGAGTTCAGATTTTTTCTATTTTAATTAATCTGGTGAGCACCTTATTTTATTTAGATATTTGAGTAATTGGCTTAGAGGTTAGTTTCTACATTGTAAAATAGGAAACATATATTTGCCTCCATCATAAAGTACTGAGTTTTGTCCCAAAGTTTCTGGGTTACCTTAACACTTTCCAGGTCTTTTCTATTCATGCAGGTTAAAAAAAAACCCTTGGTATTTGAAGGCAAAAACAGAATATGCTCTTCTCTCCTAAAGGGATAATTTCCAAAATGTTGGCTTCTTTGGTAGTTGAACTTAATCTTGGTAAGTAGTAGCAGTTGTCTGTGGTAAAGTGGATGGAAACCCTTGCTTACATTGCTGAACCACCTTTTTAGAGTGGGAAGTTTGCCTTGACCACTAATTGCTGTAATTGGAGCTTGGAAGATGGTTTGAGATGAGACTAGGAGTGATTAGTGAGTCTGAGTGCTTGGCAGGTGTTTCCTCTTTTTCCCTTTAATTTCCTTTCCAGTCAAGGTGGTATTCATATTCTGGGTTCCATAGGGAATTTGTTCACGTCTCTTAAGGAGAAACACAAAGAGAAACGACCAGTTAGGTGGGAAGATCAGTGTCTTAGTTTGCTAAAGACTGCCAATGCAAAATACCAGAAATGGGTTGGCTTTTATAATGGGAATTTATTAGGTTAAAATCTCCAGCCTTTCTCTCAGCCTCTTGGGGTTTCTCTGTGTTTCTGTGGCTGCAGGCAATCCTGGAGTCCTCTCTTACATGGCAGGGTAAAATGGTACTCTCTTTCTCTGCCTTCTCTTCCATTATAAAGGACTCCAGTAAAAGGATTAAGACCCATCCCAGGTCCTGCCTCACTCCTGTAAAAGGCCCCCAACTGAATTCAGTCCAATCAAAGGGTCCTACACCCTCAGGAATAGATCAATTTAAGAAAATAATTTTGTGGGGTCCACATAAAAGACTCAAACCAACACCATCAGTCAGCAGTTATTCTTGATTCAAGTCCATACCATTGTGCTGTTGTTGATTGTATACTAGTTCTGTGTAATGGCAAAAATTGAGGTAAGCATTGGAGCATTGAAACATTTAAAGGTATGTTACTACATCTTAATGCTATAGGCTATAACTCAGAATACCACAAGAATCTTGCTGGGTTTATTTGTGGGTTTCTTTTAGGCAAACTGTCAACAGTTCTTGAAATGATACCCTGTGAAAAGGAATAAAAAATGCTCCCACAAACTTGAAATGCTGTGTTTTCTGGTTTTCCTCTCTTGGCTTTATCTACCAATCAAGAATTGCTGGAGAAAGAAGTAATGTTGAGTAATTCTGCCAATTCCATTATGTAATCTTGGGATCATTTGTGTCACTCCACATGGTAACTTTAGTATTTTCAAGCACTCAGGATGAAAAGTCTTCCAACTTGAGAAAATCACGACTCTTGAAACAACATTGAAAATACTAAGAAAAGAATATTTTCCTGTTGGGATATTTGCTCCCAGTCCCTTCTTCCTTGGCCTCTTATCCCAGGGTACCATGTTTATCTACTGGCAATCAAGTTTCAAGACGGGAAATTTTGAATTGGTCTTGTCGTCTTTGAAAAGAATAGGATGATTCTGATTTAGTCTTGATAAAGGCCTAGAATATGGATGAAAGTCTAAGAGATTTAAATTCCCCTTTGTTCCTACTTTTCTGCACTAATTACTTACCCTTCTCTACCATCTACTTTCACTATCCCTCTTGAAATGTAGGGTGTTTTGCTAGTGGATTTGTGATTTATTTTACCCCCAGGATGAGGCCAAGTTAGCATTAGAAGAATGGATTGGATTTTCTGAGTACAGAATCTCTCTGGTGGTTCTCAAGTCTTCAGTTGGTTAGCCATGTGACCGGCAATAAGCCACTAAAAGGTCACAATTTTAGATATGGACTCCACAATTTGGTGAAAGTGTTTAAAAGAGCAGTACAAAGCTTCCAACTTTGGGGGAGTGAGAAAGATTTGGGATTACACTGTATATTAAACAGATCTGTCTTGATATTTTTCATTAAACCAGAATTTTTCCATGTTTTTGAGTATTCTTTTAAAATGCCATTAGATAGCCATGTATTTTTCCATTTGGGGGTCATTTGTTTAATTATTTCCTGCTGTTTGATATTTAATTTGTTTCTAATTTTTCACTTGCACTTAAACCTTTGGTTTCACATTTAATTATTTGCTTAGGATAACTTTTTTAGTAAAATTAAGTATGAATGCTTTAAAAATATTTTAAATATTGCAAAAAAAGTGCTTTCAGAAAGAATATATACCCCTGTTAATTTCTTAAGAAAATCTCAATCCCAGTATACTCTTTCCGTTGACAAAATTTTTTTTTACATTTTATAGATTTAAAAAAAAATCATATGCTATACCTGTTTGATTTAAAGGTATCATAAATCTATTTGTATTTTATGAATTGTTGATTTGCTCTGGAAATTTTTGTTATGTTTTATTATTTCATCAAGATGTTTATAAAATAGAGCTTTCAACCCCTTGTTTTTGTTGAGATTATGCAATAAGGTAAGGGCCATATAAATTGTGAGTTTGAAAATAAAAAGTAATCTCACGTACTGCTATAGAGTAGGGTGACATTAATATCCACTTACTTTTCTATAAGGATGTAACTGGGCATAATCCTAAGGCATAGCAGTCAGAAAACACTGGTCTGGCCTGGATTCTGCTTTTGCCAAGTCTTTATGACCCGGTGTTTGGTTTTAATTACCTCACATCTCATGAGCTGGGTGGGAATGTCACTGTATTGTATTAATATTACCATTAAACTAAAGTTGTTAGTCTTTGCTGCCTAAGTCCTCAATCAATGTTACCTAATAAATATTGTCTTCTAATTTCTACGCAGTTTTCTCCTTATTTCTGCAGAGCCATGGGCATTTTTCTTGGGAATGGCTTTGTCTGTTAGTCTGGTTATGTAACTCTGAGTGCCCAGGCCCTGTGCTAGGATGTTGTGTGAATAAGGAAGACAGTCCTTGCCCTCAGGGCGCTTATGTTCCAGTGAATATGCAGTAAAGGTGGAAATAAAGGATTGAATTTTGCCACAGACCTTTTTTGCTTGTTTTTTTTTAACAGCTTTATTGAGGTATAATTGACATACAATAAGTTACATAGTTTAAAATGTATAATTTAAGTTTCGACAAATGTATAGGCATACCTCAGAGATAAGGCGGGTTTTGTTCCAGACTACCACTGTAAAGCACATGAGTTTTTTGGTTTCTCAGTGTATATGATAGTTATGTTCACACTATGCTGTAGTCTAAGTGTGCAATAGTATATTGTCTAAAAATATATATATACCTTAGTTAAAGAATACTTTATTGCTGAAGAATGCTAACCATCATCTGAGCCTTCAGTATGTTGTAATCTTTTTGCTGGTTTGGAAGGTCTTTTCTTGATCTTGATGGCTGGTGGTGGTGGTTGCTGAAGGTTGGGGTGTCTGTGGCAATTTCCTAAGATAAGACAGCAATGAAGTTTGCTGTATCGATTGACTCTTCCTTTCATGAAAGATTTCTCTGTAGCATGTGATGCTGTTTGACAGCATTTTATCTGTAGAATAACTTTTTCCAAAATTGGAGTCAATTCTCTCAAAAGCCCGGCCTCTGTTTTATTAACTAAGTTTATGCAGTATTCTAAATCCTTTATTTTCATTTCATCAGTGTTCACAGCATCTTCAATGGGAGTAGATTTCATCTCAAGAAACCACTTTCTTTGCTTATCCATAAGAAGCAATTCCTCATTTGTTCAAGTTTTATTGTGAAATTGCAGCAGTTTAGTCACATGTTCAGATTCTACTTCTAATTCTCTTACTATTTCTACCACATCTGCAGTTACTTCCTCAAGTGAAGTCTTGAACCTCTCAAAGTCATCCATGAGGGTTGGAATCACCTTCTTCCAAACTACTGTTAATATTGATATTTCAACCTCCCGTGAATCATGAATTATCTTAATGGCATCTAGAATGGTGAATCCTTTCCAGAAGGTTTTCAATGTCCTTTGCCCAGATCCATCAGAGGAATCACAATTTATGGCAGCTATAGCCTTATGAAATGTATTTCTAAAATAATAAAACTTTGAAGTCAAAATGACTTCTTGATCCATGGACTGCAAAATCGCTGTTGTGTTAGGAGACATGAAAACAACATTAGTTTCATTGTACATCTCCATCAAACCCCTTGGATGATCAGGTGCATTGTCAAAGAGCAGTCATATTTTGAATGGAACCTTTTTTTCTGAGCAGTAGTTCTTAAAATATTCAATGGGCTTAAAATATTCAGTAAACCATGTTAAACAGATGTGCTGTCATATAGTCTTTATTGTTCCATTTATAGAGCACAGGCAGAGTAGATTTAGCATAATTCTTAAGGGCCCTAGGATTTTCAGAATGGAAAGTGGGAACTGGCTTCATCTAAAGTCACCAGCTGCATTAGCCCCTAAAAGGACAGTCAGCCTGTCCTTTGAAGCTCTGAGTCCAGGCATTAACTTCTCTTCTCTAGCTATGAAAGTCCTAGATGGTGTCTTCTACCAATATAAGGCTGTTCCTTCTACATTGAAAAATCTCTTGTTTGTTGTAGCCACCTTCATCAACTGTCTTAGATCTTCTGGATAACTTGCTGCTTCACTTTGCACTTTTATGTTATGGAGATGTCCTTTTTCCTTAAACCTCATGAACCAGCCTCTGCTAGCTTCAAACTTTTCTTCTGTAGCTTCTTCACCTCTCTCAGCCTTCATAGCATTGAAGAGGAGTTAGGGCTTTGCTCTGGATTAGGCTTTGGTTTAAGGGGATGTTGTGGCTGGTTTGATCTTCTATCCAGACCACTAAAACTTTCTCCATATCAGCAATGACTGTTTCACTTTCTTATCATTTGTGTGCTCACTGGAGTAGCACTTTTTTTTTAAAAAAAAAGATTTATTTATTTCTCCCCACCCCCCTTGTTGTTTTTATCTTTGCTGAGTCTGTTCTACTTCCTTGTTTTTTGTGTGTGTTTTGTTTTTTTAGAGGCACTGAGGGCCAAACCTGGGACCTCTGATGTGGGAGGGAGGTGTCTGATCGCTCGAGCCACCTCCGCTGCTTGCTTTGTTGTGTCTCTCATTCTCTTTTCCTCCCCACGTCTCTTGTTGTATCATCTTGTTGTGTCAGCTCACTGTTCCTACCCGTTGTGTCAGCTCACTGTCTTCTTCAGGAGGCACCAGGAACCTCTGCTCCCTGCTTTGTTGTGTCTCCCATTATGTTCTTTCTTCTTGTATCTCTTGTTGAGTCAACTTGCTGTACCTGCCCATTGTGCCAGCTTGCTGTCTTTAGGAGGCATCTGGATCCAAACCAGTGACCACCCCCCGCCGTGTGGTAGGCGGGAGCCCAGTCGCCTGAGCCATATCCACTTCCCTGGAGTAGCACTCTTAATTTCCTTCAAGAACTTTCCATTCACAGCTTTGCTAATTGTCGTTCAAGAGGCCTAGATTTTGGCCCATCTTGGCTTTGACATACCTTCCTTTTTAAGTCTATACTCATTTTTAGCTCTTGATTTAAAATGAGAGTAGTGTGACTTTTTTTTTTCCACTTGAATACTTAGAAGCCATTGTCAGGTTACTACTTGCCCAAATTTCAATATTTTAGTGTCTTGGAATAGGGAGGCCCAAGGAGGGGGAGAATGATGGGGGAATGACCGATTAGTCAGTGGAGTAGTCAGAACACACACAATATATACATATTAAATTCGCCATCTTATATGGGAATGTTTCATAGCACCCAGAACAATTACAATGGTAAAAGATCTCTGATCACAGATTACCATAACATATATAATAATGAACAAGTTTGATATAATTGCGAGAATTACCAAGATGTGACACAGAGACATGAAATGAATATGTACTGTTGAAAAAATGGCTCTGATAGACTTCCTTGACACAGGGTTGCCACAAACTTTCAATTTGTAAAAAAAAAAAATGCAGTATCTTTGAAGTGTAATAAAGTGAAGCACAATAAAATGAGGTATACCTGTATATACCTGTGAAAACTATCACCACAATCAAGAAAATGAACATATCCATCACCCCAAATGGTTCCTCATTCCTTTTGTAGTCTATCTTCATGTCACTTCCAACACCTCATCCCCAGGATACTAATATCTCCTTTTTGTTTCTATCGATTAGTTTGCATTTTCTATAATTTTTCTATAAATTTTCTATAAATGGTATCATACAGTATATATATATAGTTTTTGGTCTGGTTTCTTTCCCTCAGCATAGTTGTTTTGCAATGTATTTATGTTGTAACATGTATCAATTTATTCATTTTTATTCCTGAGTATTTTATATTGTATGAATGTATCACAGTTTGTTTACCCATTCACCTGTTGATGGACAGACATTTGGGATTTTCCAGTTTTTGACTATTACAAATAAAGCTGCTATGTTTATTTGTGTACAAGTCTTTGTTTGGACAAATGCTTTAGTTTCTCTTGGGTAAATACCTTGGACTTGCTGGATCACATGGTAGGTATCTGTTTAACATGTTTAGAACCTGCCAAACTGGTCTTCAAAGTGGATGTACTGTTTTATATTCACACCATCTGTTTCAGTTATTCTATATCCTCACCAACACTTGTTGTGGTCAGTTTTTAACATTCTTAATAGATGTGTAGTGGTATCTCATTGCAGTTCTAATTTATAAGTTCCTGGGGATTGATGGTGTTGAGCATCTTTTCATATGCTTTTTTTTTTTTTTTTTGGCCATCTTTACAACTTCTTTGGTGTCTGTTCAAATCTTCTGCTTTCTTTTTGTTTTCTTACAGTTGCATCAAGTCTTCTAATAGATATATAATTTGTAGATGTTTCTCCCTGATTATGCCCTGTCTTTTCATTTTCTTAACAGTGTCTTTAGAAGATCTGAAGTTTTTTTTATCATGATGAAGTCCAGTTTATAATTTTTTTTCTCTAAAGATAGTGCTTTTGTTTTCATATCAAAGAAATCTTTGCTTAACCCCAGGCCATAAATGTTTTCACCTATGTTTTCTTCTAGAGGATTTATACTTTTAGGTTCTACATTTAGGTCTTTTGTCCATTTTCAGTTGGTTTCTGTGTATGGTACAAAGGGTGAATCAAAGTTCTTTTGTTTGTTTTTTGCATTTGGATATCCACTTTTACCACCAGCTGTAAGATTAACCTTTTCCCACTAAATTGCCTTTGCACTTTTGTAAAAAAAAATCAATTGTCTTTATATGTGTGGGTCTGTGTGTACACGCTGTTCTTCTCTATTTATCTATTTGTCTATATTTATTCCAGTACCACACTGGTTTAAGTTTTTCAATATAAATCCCTAATCCATTTGCACTTTATTCTTGTATATGGTGTGAGGTGCAGGACTAATTTTGTCTTTGTTCAAATGTCAACTTGTTGTCCCAGCAGCATTTATTTAAAAAATCCGTGTTTCCCACTGTGATTTGAGATTGTGCCTTGGTACATTTATCACATAATTATTTTCCATAACTTCTTGGTTTTTTTTTTCTGAACTTTCTGTTCTATTCCAGAGGTCTATCTGTCTAATCATGAGCCAGTACAAATCTTTTAATTATAGAGACTTCATCGTATATTTTTAAATTTCTTTTAGTAGTAGTCCCTCCTTATAGTTTTTCTTTTTCAATGTTTTCCCAGCTGTTCTTGTCATATTTGTTTTTCCATATGAACTTTGGTATCAACTTGTCTAACTCCAAAAGCTTGTTGGCCTTTTCATTGGGATTATACTAAAATTATAATTTGTAAAAGAATTTATGGAGAACTGATGTCTTCATAATGTTGTCATCTCTTTAGATAGTTTTTAAAATGCACTTTAGGGTTTGTGTATTCCTTTTCCCACATTAACTGGATCTCTCATCACTTAAAACTCTTCTTGCCTCCATCTCATCACAGCCATGACACACTTCTCCCATTAAGTACTCTGAAATCAAGGTGCATCTTACCATCATCTTACCATCACTGTTGGCCAGGTGGCAGGTGGGAGGCAGTTTATCATGGCCGATTGTGTGTGCAAGTCTTGTCATGGCTCTGCATGTCATCATTTCAGTTATGTGTTCTCATGCTACAGATGTTGAATTTGTTTAAAATACCTGCAAGAAGTTGAAGCATTCCTTAGTGTGCAAAAGGCATGGAAACAGTGGAAGGATGTGTGGTCACACTGCACATGAAATACTTGAGCTACATGTCAGAAATCTATATTATGTCAAATAACCTTTTTTGTCCCTTTGTTTGCTTGAAGAATTTCTGATTTATATCAGAAAATAGCACTTTTCTTTGTATTTCCTTCTTCCAGTGGTCTTGGGTGAAGCAAAAATAAATTTGTTCAAGCATATAGGGAAGGATTTTTCCCAATGTGTCTGGTGTTTCTTTCAAGTACACACCTCCTGATATCTAATCTTTAAACGTTGAACATTAGATTCCTACAGTTACTCTCTCTTTTTAAAGTCACGCTTTCATAGAACTCTCCTACATTTGTTCTTAGATGTTCTCATTTTCTAACTTGAGCTGAGATTCACTCGTTGAAGTATAATTATCTGCATTTTATCTTTGTCTGGCCAAATGTAAAAATACAACAAAAGTGTGTTATGTTAGTGGGATGAAGTTGCATAATGACAGTTATTTTTTATTCTTAACTGCTGAAAGAAACAAAGAAAAAGTCAGCTGGACAAAGCTTTCAAGTGGCATGGAAAATCAAACTTTGCTTAAGTGTTGGAGAACACTATGCTTGGTCTCAGATGAAACTTTGAGATTTTTAATTATTAAGTTAGAAGCAGTATGGAAGGATCAGTATTTTCCCTGATTGTCTGCCCCTCTGAAGCACCCGTGAACGCAACTCTTCTTTTTATCTGCTTTGTGGTTATTTTTGTAGCTCTGCAAATCTTTGTGGGGGACTAATGTTTCTCTGAACCGTATCTTGGAAATCAAGTACCCGCTGGGGCGTTTGCATCAAAATTCTCTTCTCCCAGGCTCTTTGGTGCCAAATTTCCTTCTGAAATGACAGGTCTCCTAGTCTGTACTTCTGTGGCTTTTTATTTCACAAAGTCGTCTTTGATTTATAGTGTGTATTTGGGGGTAAGAGCTCAGAGGCAATGAGAATCAAATGCCTTTATTTGCAGATAACGGCTTCCTAATGCTTCCAACCCTTATTTGCATGTTAAAGTGGACAAGTGGTGCTTTGCCACTTGCCTGTCAGCTGCCTGCAAACAGGCCTTCTGTACCTTTCAGAGGATTTTTCCTTTATTTCCTTAATGCTTGGAATGATCAGTTGGGAGAGTGGGAAAAAAAATGCTCCCAAGTTTGAGGTCCTATGTGGAAAGGAATATTGAGATCCTAATATACTTTGTTTTGATTCCGGACTAGACTAAGGAAGGAGGAAGAACAGCATTGTTTAATCTAGGCTATTTTACTTGTGGAACTGTTGATAATTCTGAAAGTTTAGTTACTTTTTAGTATCTCATACATAACCTTAAGCTAAGCTAAAATGCTTGTTTTTTTGTTTTTTGTTTTCTTCTTCTTCTAAATAGTAATCATCTATTGGATATAGGTCCATGTTGGGGCTGCTGAGATTCCTTTTTTTTTTTTTTTTGAGGTGCCAGAGATTGAACCCAGTACCTTGTATGTGGGAAGCTGGCACTCAACCACTGAGCCACATCGGCTCCCCTGAGTTGGATTTTTCATTTGTTTGCTTGTTTCCTTTTTGTTTATAGGAGATACCCGGGACCAAACCCAGGTGAGAAACAGGGCTCAACCACTTGAGCCACATCTGCCTTCCTGCTGAGATTCTTGAGGGAGCTTGAGCTCTATGCCCTTGCTACTCAAAGTATGTGCAGCATTGACATCAATAGGAACTTATTAGAAATGCAGAATCTCAGGTACTGCCCCGGACTTCCTGAATAAGAATATGTGTTTTCCACAAGATCTCCAGGGGATTTATGAGCACAATAAAGTTTGAGAAGCACTACCCTAGAAGATGGATAATTTGTTTAGGAATCCAGGCATCTAGGACTTAGTCCAGATCCTTCCTTTTCAGCTTTTTTAAATTCCTAGTCAGACATGTTTCTTCATTTTCCAAAGCTTTGGTTTTCTCACATTTAAAAAATGATTTATAACTAAGTTTTTCCAGGCTCACAGGAAGTGAAGAAAGGGGTCTTTTTGATATGAAGTGTAAAGAGACGCTTTTGAACTCATTGGGGAAGGTATGTAACTAAAGATTTGATATTGTTATTGATTAGCTCTGCCCACCTACTGAAGTACCTTTCGATGCTTCAGGGCTAGGAATGATCTCTTAGAGATATAATTAGAAAAACAATTAGACTGGGAGTCTAATGGGCATAATTTTCTCCTTTGTGGATGATGGTGAGATTAGCTTGTTGTAAGAAATTTTTAGTTGTACTCTAGGAGCACAATTTTTTTTAATCAAAGACCAGATGTATCAGTGGCTTAAATAGATGGAAGTTTATTAAACTTTACATTGAAGGTCTGGTGTGTTGGTTCCATGATGTTTTGCAGGGACCAAAGAACCCTTCTGTTTTTCTGCTCCACTATTTTGGTAGGTAGATTCATTCCTGGAATCATTTCATGGTCAAATATGGCTTCTAGAACATCAGAAGTCACTCTTCCGTTCCATGCATGAAGCAGGAGAAAGGGTGGAAGGTTTTGAAAAAGTGCCTATACCTGCTGCTGTCTGTCTTCTTTTTAAGTTCCACTCAAGCAACCTCTTTTTACACATGATTGGACAAAAATCAATCAAGTGTTTACACTTATATGCAAGGGAGGCTTAGAAATGTAATCTTTTATCTAGACTGAGCACAATTTTAAATAAAGATACCTGATAACTTACAAAACATACTTCACCAATATTTGAAGGCTTTCTTGGGATTAAGGCAATATAACAAGAAGGCTTTTCTCTTCCTATAGGTGAAGTTGCATTCTTTTAGGCACAGCATGTGAAACAATTGTACTGCACTTCCTTTTAGGCCATCAATTTGTGTGTAAAGCTCATTTTCTGTTGGGTCTGTGATTTTTTTTTTCATTTAAAAATATTTTATTGAAGTGTATCATTCATACATGAACATACATAAATAACAAATGTATGGTAAAAGTTGTGAACTTACAAAACAAACATGCATATCATCATACAGGGCTCCTGTACATCACCTCACCACCAACACTCTGCATTGTTGTGAAACAGCGCTTACAAACTATGAAAGAGCATTGTCCAAATACTACTACTGATTATAACCAATATCTTTACATTTGGTGTATTTCCCTCAACTCACCCAAGTATTAACACCCTGTATTAGTATTATATGTTTGTTATAATTCACGAGAGAATGTTCTCACATTCTGTTAACCACAGTCCATCATCTGCCACTGGATTCCCTGTGTTGTACAGTCCCATGCTTCATGCAGTCCATTCAGTGTACACTCAGTGGCTCTCATTTTCATCACAGAGTTATGTTGTCAAATCAATTTTAGAACGCTTTCATGACTCCAATCGGAAAAATCCCATACCCCCATTCTTTTTTGGTCAACTTTGCTGGATAAATATCACCGAAACCTGTGTCCTCCCCTCCTAGATCCACGATCCATGTGGCTTCCTCAGTCCAACCCACATTATTATTGTGTGGATCCTAGACTAGCATTTCAAGTGCTCTTATCTATAGCGTGTTCTGTGGTGCCCCACTTTCTAATATAATAAATCTGATTCCGTTACTCCTCTGTGGAATCGCTCGGTGGCTCCCAGTTAGCTTTGGGATAAAGTTCAAGATCCTCTGAGATCTGATACCTGATTTCCTTCCTTGGAGATCTCTGACCACTTCATACTTTTCCACCTCTGTGCCTTAGCATGATCTGTACCTCTGCCTGATAGACCCCTTCTTCATCTACCTGTCAGTTACTTCCTGGTGTGAGAGTACAAATTACCTTGCATTGTGATTGTAGATTTTCTTAGCTCTCCATTAGGCAGTGAGAGTATTGTAGAACTTTATACTAGGTTCAATTATTTGCGTACAGAAAGGCCAGGACTCAGGAATGATTTTGAGAAGGAAAAATGGTTTATTGACGGCCGGCCAGGTTCAGGAGCTTTGTGTTTCAAACCCGAGCCCCAAACAAGAATTTTGAGTTCCTTTTATACAGAGAGGAAGGGTCAAATGGTCCTTTTGTTTCAGTTTTCAATAGGCTTCAATTAGCATATATCTTCCACATCCTAGGTAAGCTTTTAGCATGGACTTCTTACATTCTAGATAAGCTTTTAGCACATTTGGTTTGCATTTCCCCTGAATATTTAAAGTTTATAGAGTTTGCATTGATAAACTGTTTCCTGGGACTGGAGTCGTTGCCATGGTTACCAAGGACAGGGCTGCAGCCTCTCACCATCCCACACCCACAAGTCAGGACAGACAGCTTAGGTTAAGGTTATCTCCGAAGAGACAAAGAGCTTCCCACTCATAGCGCACATCAAGAGCAAAGGAAAAGGAATGATTTTGCTTAGCGTGGTGTCACTAGTGCCTTGTAGAGGCCATGAGGTTGCTGAAAGTGTTGAATAAATGAGAATTTAGGGATGCGTCTAATCTGATTAATGTCATAATAGACTGGCTTTGTATCAGCAGCCCTGATTTGGACCAGTTCTGATGTCACTAATCCTCAAGAAAACCCAGTGAAGAATACATAATGAACATGATTAAGTCTTGGCATACACAGAAAATTTGAGGGTGAGGAGATTAACTATGAAGTACAATTAAGGCATAGCAACTTCTTTTTTATTGCCAATCATTTTAAAACGAATGATGGTTAGTGTAATATTTGTTTTTTTTTAAGAAGTAAAGGATGTAGAATTAATTCATTCAGGAAAGTACTTTATTCTATATTTTAATCTTCGCTTTCCTTTATTCACTCATAGAGTACTATACAGCCGTCAAAATAATGAACTATTGTGATGTATAACCCTATGCATGAATCTTAGTAATATAAAAAGTTAAAGTCAGTCACAGTAGAAATATATCAAGATTGACACAAGATTCCAGATAGTAGTTACTTGGGGAGAGGGAGACAGGGAGAGGGAATGGGGATGACCACATAGGGATTTATGTTCTAGTCTCCGTGTTAGGTAGTGGGTTAATATGTTTACATGTTGATAGAGTAAACACAAATAAGTAAGGCTGTGAAGAGTGGTCATGCAGCAAGGATTTTGACTCTACTCCTTTACTCTCTCTTGAAGATAAATTAAACACATATGTAAGAATTTTAAGTATTTTTAATGAGGAAGATGGGGAACAGAATGACAAAAGATAAAATATACTATTAATAAATTCAAGAGATAATAGGCATTAGAAAAATGAGAACATAATGGGAACATTGCACAAATAGCCAGCCTTTTTAGAGTCAAGGGAGTACTGGAGATGTGGAGATGAATTGCAATCAGCATTAAAAGAGTTCCCCATTTTGTGGTGTTTGTATTAGCTTGTCCTACATTTTCTTGCCTGCAGAAAGAAAGGAAAGGGCACACAATTTAAAGAAAAATAACTGTACAGGGCTTGTGAGAAAAATACACATCCTATCTCTTCAACATTGCATACCATGGAGAGTTTTCCAATTTTATGAGAAATACTTTCATTTGAAAGTGATTTTGTTCTTTCTTTCAACAGCACTGTCTCTCATGCTTCTTGTCCAATCTTACATTCCTTTCTCTGCTTGAATCCTTGAAATCTCTTTCTAGTAGCAGTTGGTGCAAGACAATGTGCATTTATTTTGGTGGCAGTCTTTTCTAGTTTCCGTGCCAGATTGTCTGCCTTCACAATGAACTGGTTTTAAGACACTTCAGATTTCAGCTGATTCCCAGCATCAGATGTGAACAGTCAAAATTCTGTTTGGGAGTAAAATCTGTCTTTAGGCAGGACCTTTAGTTACCCTCATGGCTGAGTACAGAGAGAAATCAAGCATTGCTTGGCGTTCTAAGTCATTTACAAAACTATACATGAATGTTGTCCTGTCTGCCTGTAATATGTGACTATTTTCTCCTAGAAAAGCTAGTCCATGTATTTTTAGTAACAGCAGGAGAGAATAGATATTTGGGTGGGCTTCGTATCCAATTGGGAAGCCTAGGTAGACAGAATCCTAAGTTGTACTTGATCTTGTTTTTTGATCTGTAAAGCACAGAAATGGAAGGCTCACTTGTTAAAAGCTTCTCACTTAGGGCTTACTGGCTACCATTCTCTTCTTCGGTCCTTTGTTCTGTTTTTTCTCTCATCAAAGGAAGTTCTTAAGTTCTGCCATCTGTTTGTCACTTCCAGAGATATTTTGCCTTTTCTCTCCAGCCCAGCTAAGAGTGGAATCTTACTATTTGATGACCTATCAATTGGTGGTCTGAGAGAGTATAATTTAGCAATGGTTTTGTGTTTTCCAAGTCTGGTTTTTCTTGCCTGCGTAACTAGCAGTTGTCACAGAGTTATTGCCAGATTGAATTTGGGTCATTTCTAAGTAAAGGTGCTCTTCTTTTCTTTTAATTAGCAAGAAAGCTGCTTTATGTTCTTTCTCAGAACTTTCTTTTTAAGATCACATATCCAGGGCATAGAATGAACGTGGCTTTGGAACAAAGTGTTTTGGAGATGGTTGTAGTGGTGTTTTTACTTCCGTCATCTTCCTGGTATAGATTATTTATGGCCAAATGGCAACTTTATTAGCATCATCATCTAAGAGTCAGCCAGCATTAAACAAATAATAAATGATATGAATTTCCCTTCATGGTAGACAGGGAGAAGTCTTCTGTGGGAGCCTTTGGCTGCCCTTCCCAAGTCTCCTTTGCAAGGGGGGCCCCCACATGAACACCCCAGCACAAGGGTCAAGAATACAAGGTAGAATATGGAGGATCAGAATATTCTGAAGCAGGCATGGAAGATGAGGGTAACCAATATGCAGTCAAAAATCTACCATTGTGTTCTCAGGAAGATTCCCTTGACTCTTTTTTAAGCAGTTTTATATGTAGTAATAAAGTCCAAAAGTGAAGTCACTCCACCTGTATGAGATCAATAAGGGATAAATCCCTGCTTATTAATTTTTGACTGCATATTGGTATAGTTGTGGGAGGAGCCCCAGATTAGAAACTCTGTAAATATATTTTTATGTATTTTATAAACTAATAAAGTCAAAATGAACTTATAAATACAATATGATAATTGTAGTAACTGGAAATTGGCATAAAAGCCATCTAAAAATTACCTCTCCATTCATGGTTATATATCCTGCATATTTTCCCTCTAACCCAGCATCAGAATTTTTATGCTGTCATGTCTGTGTTGAAAGGGATACTGGCTGCATTACACTTCACTGAGCTGAATTATAACATATGCATCTACTGGTAAGGGAATGGTTATCTGCTGCTGTTAAAAAAAAAATCCCCAAATTTAGTAGCTTAAAAGAACCATCATTTATTTGTTCACAGTTCTATGGGTTGCTAGCATGGGCCAGGGTCACCTGGGATGGCCCATCTTTGTGTTCCCCATGGTGTCATCTGGCCTCACTCATGCATTTGATTGTTAGCAGAGCTAACTCTCCACGTGCTCTCTTATTCTCTGGAAGGCCCACCTGGGCTGTTTCACACATTAATAGAAGAGTTACCAGATGTAATATGCTAGCACTTTTCTTCATGTCTCTATCTGCATAACGTTTGCCAACGCCCCACTGGTCAAAGCAAGACACCTTACCAAGCCCAGAGTCATTGTGGGAAGGGAGACTACACAAGGGTGACTTGTTGGAAATGCTAATGTAATAGTTGCCTACAGTGGATAGTGGCAACAAGTTAAGTTGCCACATGCTTTTGAGTACAATGGAGGGAATGCTACTGGTTGCTGGGATGTGGGATGAGAACAGAGGATGGGGGAAGACCAAGTTTCTGCTGTAATGTGATGAATGTGATTTCTGAATGGGAAATCACAAGACAGTCTGGCAAAGGTCTTTTATGAAAAGCATCTTAACTTAGTCACTTTTGTGTATTCTTGGGAAGGGAGGGCATGAAAGGCAGCGAACATATATGAAGATTGATAGACTAGTTACACAAAAATGAAGAACTTTTATATGTCAGACACCATGAATAAATAATGAAAACACAGGCTGGGAAATTTATTTGTAACGGACAAAAGGATAATATACCTAAGAATTAATAAGAAAGACAAAATATGCCAGGAGAAAAATCAGTAAAGATCATGAATAGAATATTTACAAAAAAGGAATATAAACATATACATGACTGCCAATAAACATTCGAGAAAACCTCCAATTTAACCAGTAATCAAAGAAAGGCAAATAAATATCAGTTTCTGACAGATATCCACTCCTGATATATTTTCATAGCACTTACATAATATATAAAAGCAAGGTAAGGGAATAGAGACAGATGGGTGAGGAGAGTTGCAGTTTTAGGGAGAGTGGGCAGGGACAGCCTCTCAGAAGTGATGACATTGGAACAGAGCACTGAATGAAATGAGGGCCCAGGCTGCATGTTCCAGAAGCATTCCAGGTTGAGGCAAAGGCCATAGGAAGGCCCTGAGGTGGGATAATCCAGCCTGTCTGTAGCTGCAGTCTGCTGGAGCTACAGAGTGGCAGAGAATAAGGGGATATGTTTATATTTAATGATGCAAAAAGACAATCAGTGTGCTAAGGAGAAAAGCAGGTGACACAACACACAGAATGAGACAACTTTTTTGTCATTTACCTGAAAAGGGACTTGTATCCAGAGTCTATAAAGAACTCTTACAAGTTAGTAATAAAAAAGCAAATAATCCAATTTTAAAATGGCAAAAGATCTGTATAGACATTTTTCCAAAGAAGATGTGCAAATGGCCAATGACTACCTGGAAAGGTGCTCAACATCATTAGTCATCAGGGAAAGGCAAATCAAAACCACAATAAGATTCCACTGCTGTTAGAGGTATCCCCTAAAACTACTTTCAATGCCTAGCTCGCGGTCCTGAGAAGTGACCTTATTTGGAAATAGTCTTTGAATATATTAAAGATGAGTCCAGACTGAATCAGGGTGGGCCCTAATCCAGTATTACTGGTTTTCTTATAAGAAAACATTTGGATAGAGTCAGACAGACATAGGGGAGAATGCCATGTGATGACTGAGGCAGAGACGGAAGCCCAAGGATTGCCTGCAAACCACTAGAAGCTAGGAAGAGACAATGAAGGATTCTATCTACTGTTTTCAGACTTCTAGTCTCTTGCATTGTGAGATAATACATTTTTGTTGTATTAAACCTCCCAGTGTATGGTGCTTTGTTATGCAACCCTAGGAAATTAACACAATACACCCACTAGGATGGCTATAATAATAATAATAATAATAATAAAAGACCAGTGAGGGAGCAGATATGGCTCAAGCAGTTGAGTGCCTACCTCCCAAATGGAAGGTCCTGGGTTCAGTTCAGGTACCTCCTAAAGAACACAAATAAACAGTGAGCAAAGGAGCAAAACAACAAGCAAACGAGCAAACAATGAGCAAAACAATTAGCAAACATATAAGGGAGCTAACTCAGGGGAGCTGATGTGGCTCGGTGGTTGAGCGCTGGCCTCCTGCATATGAGGTCCTGGGTTCAATCCCTGGTCCTGGTACCTCAAACAACAACAAAACCAAACGAAAGAAACAGTGCTAATGAGTTGACAAGGATGTGGAGAAATTGGAACCCTCGAAAAAATGTAAGCCGGTGCAGATACTGTGGAAAACAGGCTGGCAGTTCCTCAAATGGTTAAAACATAGAGTTACCATAGGACCCAGCAATTCCACCTCTAGGTATATGCCCAAGAGAAATGAAAAATATGTCCATAAAAAGAAGTTGTACACAAATTTTCACAACAGTACTGTTCCTAATAACCAAAAGGTGTAAATAATTCATCAACTGATGAATGGATTAACATCTACTCCGTTGTACATCTATACAATAGAATATCATTCAGTCATAAAAAGGAATGAAGTTCTGGTATACGTGACAACATGGATGAACCTTGAAAACACGCGAGGTGAAAGAAGCCAGGCACAAAAGGTCACCTATTGTATGATTCCATTTATATAAAATGTCTAGAATTGGTGGATCTATAGAGATAGAAGGTAGATCAGTGGTTGTCTAGGGCTAGAGGATCATGGGAAGATTGGGGGTGATGGCTAAGAAGTGTGGAGTGGTTTTTTTTTTTTTTTTTTTTTTGAGTAATGAAAGTGTCCTAAAAATGATTTGAGGTGATTGGTGCACAACTCTGTGACTATACTAAAACCTATTGAATTGCACACTTTAAATGTGTGAATTGTATTGTGTGAGGATTATATTTCAATAAAGCTGTTTTTAAAAGTAGGTGGTTCTGGTCTGATCATGTTTGGGGGTAAAAATAAATGTGTCTATAAAATTTAGGAAGTCATTTTCAGCATGAAAGTTTTATAATTCTGTGATTCCATGTTCTTATATCTGAGGCATGTGCTTGGACTCAGAAATGAGCCCTGCTTGTTGAAGTTCCTTAACAACCTTTAGGCCTAACCTTCTTCCTGACCCTGCAGAAACTAGAATGTGGCCATGATTAGTGTCTCTAGAAGGACTGGTCTCCTGGTCTAATTTAAACCTTCAGAGAGAAAGGTTGGAAAGAGAAGCCAACTCTGAATTGGAACTAAGGTTACCAAGTGGGTTTTATTTATTTACTTTTTAAAGATTTATTTATTTCTCTCCCCTTCCCCCCTCCCCCAGTTGTCTGTTCTCTGTGTCCATTTGCTGTGTGTTCTTCTTTGTCCACTTATGTTGTTGTCAGCGGCACAGGAATCTGTTTCTTTTTGTTGCATCATCTTGTTGTGTGAGCTCTCCGTGTGTGCGGTGCCATTCCTGGGCAGGCTGCACTTTCTTTCATGCTGGGCGGCTCTCCTTATGGGGTGCACTCCTTGCGCGTGGGGCTCCCCTACATGGGGGTACCCCTGCGTGGCAGGGCACTCCTTGCTCACATCAGCACTGCATGTGGGCCAGCTCCACACGGGTCAAGGAGGCCCGGGGTTTGAACCGTGGACCTCCCATGTGGTAGATGGACACCCTAACCACTGGGCCAAGTCCGCTTCCCCCAGGTGGGTTTTAAATGACCCCAAAGTTCTATCTTTTTGCTTTCTGGGCATCCCCTGAGTCTTCCCCGACTTAGCCTGGTCCCTGGTGGAGAAGGAACCCAGTCTCTGAGAACCATGGGGGAATTGGAGAAATAATGCAAAGGGGACAGTGATAAGGAGGGAGAAGTGTTGTGAGAAGTAACTTGCAGTAAACTGGGAACACAAGGCTTTTATTTCTTCTAAACATTTGTTTCCTAGGTAATTCACACATGTAGGAGAGCACCTGAGATGCCTTTAAAAGAGAACAAAATGAGGGTAACTGAACTGTTAGCGTATACCACTGTTAGGGTCCTGAGAACCTAAAGATCCGAAAAATCTGCCTGCTGAGCACTCATACCGCAGAATCCTGAATGTGCAGCCGTAAGTTCAGAAGACGGTATTTGGTTTTGAATAGTTTAATACTACTGCCTTTGTCTTTTTTGGCCATTTCTTAGTGGAGAAAAGCCATGTAGTAACTTTCTTTTCCCCAGTGTGATCCCTGATGTTTGTCATATACAGGTTTTGAGAAATGTGGGAAAAGTTAAAAAGCATTCTGTTCTCTGTCTGTATTTTATATACTTCATTATTCATCAAATCTTTATTATATTTTATTTGTTAAATTTTATTTTATATTAACCCATTTTTCTTGTACCATATTCATTATGGAATAATTAGAAATTACCCCCCCCAAAGGAAAAATTCCCATAATCCCATTACTGAGATAGCTCTTTATTATTTTGGTGTAGATGTTTCCCTTCTTTTTTCTCTGATTAGTATCAGTGTTCTCTCCAAAAAATGGAGTTTTACTATCCAAATAATATAACCACTTCTTTTTTTTTGCTAACATTGTTGCAGGTATTTTTACATTTGACTCAAGACCTTTTTTTTTTCCTATGGCACAGGATTCTGTAATGTACCATCCTCTAGGTAACCAGTGCACTGTGATATTTTTGTTCCCTTTTTCTTTTTGCTACTGAACAATGTTGTGATGACCTTCCTTGCACATGCATTTTTACATGTTTCCAATTACTTCTGGGAATAAATCCCCAGAAGCTGAATCCTGGACCTAGAGTACAAACGCTTTAAGTGCTTTTGATAACCCCAAAATGAGTTTTTATTACCTTTAAGAAGCTACTTTGTGGTATTAGGGAATTTAAGTGCTGGTTGTTGAATGAAAGCGTTTGCATGCCGAATGTATTTAAAGTGTTGCTGGTGAATATTATTTGGAGCTGTCTCTCTTCACACAACCTTTCTGTGGCATTTTTGCACTGCCTTGATAATGAACTGGCTCCATTATTAGTGGAAGATGGTGTGTGAGACTGTGAAATGTTTACCATCAGGCTTCCTCTGTGTTTAGAAGCTTTGTGTAAGAAAATATCTTTCCTCAAATACTATTTTATATTTTTGTAGTTGAAAAGCTTGTACAGCCAAATATCTGTTAACACATACATTTCAAGACTACATTCAGTTTTGCTTTTTTTAAAGATTTATTTTATTTTTTATTTCTCTCCCCTTCTCCCCCTCCTACCATTGTCTGCCCTCTGTGCCCATTCGCTGTGTGTTCTTCTTTGTCTGCTTACATTTTTGTTAGCGGCACCAGGAATCTGTGTCTCTTTTTGTTGTGTCATCTTGCTGCATCAGCTCTCCGCCACTCCTGGGCAGGCTGCGCTTTTTTTGCGCAGTGCAGCTCTCCTTGAGGGGCGCACTCCTTGCACATGAGGCTCCCCTACTTGGCATGGATACCCCTGCATAGCATAACACTCCTTTTGTGCATCAGCACTATGTGTGGGCCAGCTCACCACCCGGGCCAGGAGGCCCTGGGTTTGAACCTTGGACCTCCTATGTGGTAGGCAGATGCTCTATCAGTTGAGCCAAATCCACTTCCCATACATTGCGTTTTAATCTCCTATTCTAAATATCCTTTAGGATTAATGGATTTCTGTGCATGATGCCTGGCATGCAGATTTAAAAATAATAACAATTTGCTGTTATGAACAGAATATACTGTGTAATCTCATAGAGTTAATAACTTGAATATGGGTCACCAAAAATAGAATGAGGTTAGGAAATGGAAAGCTGAGGGTTAACTTGAACAGAATTGGTAAAAAGGATGTGTGTAAATCATTGAATATGGATAGAAAAGGTGAAAGCACAATATGTTTGTAACTAGCAGTGCTATTATATGGGTGTGATAGTTGCTAAAAGGGAAAGTCTAAGGTCGTGCATATTACTAAAAGGAAAGCTAAAATATGTAACATGGGACTGTATAACGTAGTAAAACCTCATGTGAAATATGAATATGGGTAATATTGCATATATGACTTTTTCTTTGAAACCGAACCAATGGGTGTTGATGTTGCAAGATATTAATATCAAACAAAAATCATGCTAAGTGGAAGAAGCCAGGCACAAAGTAATACATATCGTATTATAACATTTATATAAAATGTAAATATAAATCAATTTATAAAGCTGAAAATAAGAAAAATTCAGAGACCTTTCCTACATGGATACATAGAAATCTTTGAAAAATACTCCTCTATGTTCTGAGTCAGGCAGTGACATACTCCTTTGAAAGTAAAAACTTGGAATTCTACAGCTGTTCTTGTCAGTTCCTGCAAATACAGCACTGAGATTTCACACTAGGTTATTAACAAAGACGTGTGTGTCTGAAAAGACGAAGAGAAAGGTGGACACAGCAAGAAAAAAATGTTGCTAGGTCATGTTAAATTTCCCTCTTGGACCTCAAAAGTGCCCCTTTTGTCAGAGCTGGATAAAGTTCCCTTATAAAGATAAAAGGTAGTACAGGAAATCTGAGAGATTTTTGTCCCAAAAATGTACACTTGGCATCTTCAAGAAAGTTTTATCTGATTTGGAATAATTTTAGTTCGCATACTTGCCAATTTTATAGTTTCTCTTTGGGGCTTGAGAGAAACTGACTTGGTATTTCATTTAACAAACATCTTCAAGGGACTTTCTGTGTTATATCCATTGTTGTAAGCACTCATTAAATATCACCTGCTTTAATAGCCATCCTGCGTGAGGTAGAGGTACTATTATTAACCCATTTCATAGGTGAGGATACTGAGGCACAGGGCAGCTAAGTAAATTGCCCAAGATCACTCAGTCAGTGAGTGACAAAGCCGGCAGTCAAACCCAGGCATCCTGACTGTGATGATTAAATTCATGTGTCTGCTTGGCTAGGTTATTGTACCCAGTTGTTTGGTCAAATAAGCTCTGGCCTGATTGGTACTGTGAGGATATCTCATAGATGGATTTGCATGCATAGTCATTTGATTACATCCTCAACTGCATCTACAATCAACATCAGAGACTGTCCTCAGCAATGAAGAGAATCTCCTCATCCAGTCAGTTGGAGGTCTTAAAGTCAGAACTGATGATTACAGTAGTCAGAAGGATTTCTATCTCTACTTCAGCCAGTCTACTTCTCCTGGGGAATTCAACTTCACCTTCATGAAAGTTTCCAACTTGCAGCCTGCTCCACAGAATTTGCACCTGCCATTCCCCACAGTCACGTGAGCCAGTTCCTATAATAAATCTCTTAATATTTATACACACACGCATGCACACATCCTGTTGGTTCTGTTTTTCTGGAGAATCCTGGCTAATATACTGACTCAAGAGACTGATCTTAATTTCTTTACTCTGCTGCCTGGCACCATATAGGTGTTTAGACTTGCTTACAGCAGTGATGGGTTTTAAGAAATACTAGCTTATGTTTCTGACAGGAGGAAACTGGCCACTATTACTCTCTAATGAATCCATAGTTCCTGCCCCTGGCGGCACATTAAATCACCTGGGGATCTTTTAAAACTCACATAGCCCAAGCCACACCCCTGATATGGTAAATCTATCTCTGGGAGTGGAGCCCAGGCACCAGTAGTTTTAAAAGCTCCCTAGGTAATTACAATGCACAGTGAAGGTTGACAAGCTGTGATCTAGGAAAAGATACATTAATTGCAACCATTATTTTATCAGAAACATCTGATGAAAAAGAGTACTATGGCCATCTCTTGCTTCACTTGACCATGTCATCCAAGAGAAGTCTATTCACAAAGGAGCAATCTTGTTTCAAGTCAGAAACTTTGCAGTTTAACTTTGGGAAAAAATGATTCCTTCTGAAGATTCTGCTTCTGATGGTATTTTAGAAAAGTAGGCAGTGTGAATCCATTTGTATTAATATAATTCAGCCATCTTTTTTTTCAGTTTATTGCTTGGGGGAGTGGGATATGATGCCCTTACTGAAATCAGTGCCTCTTTTGTTTTGATCTTCCACATCTAAACTTGGAGCTGAAATCCAAAAGAATTAACAAAATGTCGGTGCTAGGGAGGTAAGGCTTCCCAGCCAGATGGTTAAACAGTGAGGTACTTGGGCTGCATCATCTTCAGTCCTCTGTAAGAAGTGTAAAACCCTGTTTATTTCATTCTTTGACTGGATGCAGAAGGGAAGCATTCAGCATGCGAGAAATCAGAACAGTTTTTCTGTGGAAACAGCTTTGTGAAATTGAATAGCAAAATGCCATTCAGGAAAAATGACTTTTAGTCATGATGATAAGCTAAAACATAGGATTTAAGGAAATCTATCATATATAGTCCAATAGTTAATGGTAATGAAAGTAGGGACTTGAACAGATATTTGAACTATGAATGTTCATAGTGGCATTAGTCACAATTACCAAAAGATGGAAGCAGCTCAAGTGCCCATCAACTGATGAACGGCTAAACAAAATATGGTATATACATACAATGGACTATTATGCAGCCATAAAAAGGGATGAAGTCCTGATACATATTACAACATGGATGAACCTTTAAGACATCATGTTGAGTGAAATAAGCCAGACACAAAAGGACAAATACTCTGTGATCTCACTGATGAAAAAAATCAGAATAAGAAAATTCATATAGTCAGAATCTAAAATGTAAATTATGAGGGGATGAGGTAGGGGTAGGAAATAGGAAGTTAACAGAGACTCTTTTTGGAATGATGGAAAACTTTTGGTAATCAATGATTGTGATGATAGCACAACATTGTGAATGTAATTAACACCACTGAATTATATATTTGAATGTGGTTAAAAGGCAAAATTTTAGGCTGTATATTATGCTACTAGAAAAAAATTATAAAAGAAAATCCATGGAACTGCACACTACAGTGAACCCTAAGTTAAACCATGGACTATAGTTAATAGTATAGTTATAAAATGCTTTCACCAATTATAACAAATGTTCCACACCAGTGCAAGGTGTTAATAATAGGGTAGTATGTAGGAATCCTGTGTTTTATGCCTGATTGTTCTGTAAAGCCATAACTTCGCTAATAAAAAAAAATAGTTAATAGTAAACATTTCTGTTGCTTCATTGGAATCATACTGGGAAAGTGAATCTTTTGTTATGGGTATTTATTTCGAAATTGTCACTTTGTTCAAATAAGATTGAAACATGTTGGGGAAATGGTAGGAAACATCTCTGATGAGACACTTTGGTTTCTCTCAAGAGCCTGTTGGCTTGCGGGAGTTCCACTGGTAGAGGAGCACTAGGACCTTTCTCACTATGGCTGTACATGAAAGCTAATTACAGAGGGTCCTGTTTCTGTTTGTTCCTGTCACAAAATATCTTCTACAATTGCCTTCTGCGACCGCTGTCTTGGGGCACATTAAAGGGTTGTGATGACTGCAACAACCTCTGTTTCCTGCTGTTTGGAGGACAGAAGAAAAAAATAATACAGATTCTGTGGAATTTATATTATAATCTGTGACCCAGAACATTGTTGGACTCTCAGGAATGATTTTTAAAAACTGCTAAACGTATTCCACATATGGAAGAAAGTTGGTAGCTGTAGTATGAAAAATAAAGAAAACAAACACCCCAGTTTAAGAAATGAGGGAGGGACATGCACAACTGAGCAGAGTCAGAGAGACAGATAAAGCAGATACAACCCCCAGATATTGGTTCCTTTGAGGGCTAAAGAGACCCATGGGAGTTATGGTCATGGCCGATGGGGTTAACTACCAGGGCAGATGGCCCCTCTTTGGAAATGGTGTTTATGTGTGATGAATCTGGACTCAGATGGGATCTCCCTTCATAAGACTTTCATGCTAATGTGCTGGAGGTGCAGTTAATGTTGGGGTTTAAGATATATTTAGGGGATTTGAATCTCTGGACTGACAATGTGATAGCCAGATCCTGAGCCTCAACAGACTCCAGCACCTACAATCTGATTTATTGGACTTACCACACTCAGCTAAGATGGAGGTGAAGGACAACCACCACACCATGGAGCCTAGAGTGATTACAACTGAAAATGGGAGGATTGCATCCAGCATCCAGGTGGAATCTGAGCCTCCTCTTGACATAAAGGTGCAATGGACACAACCAATCCAGTGTCCACATAGAAGAGGTGGCATTGGATTGGGAAAAGTGGACATAATGGACAAAGGGTATGGGGAAAGGCAGGAAGAGATGAGAGGTGGAGGCGTCTTCGGGACATGGAGCTGCCCTGGATGGTGCTTCAGAGGTAATCACCGGACATTGTAAATCCTCACAGGGCCTACATGATGGAATAGAGGAGAGTATGGGCCATGATGTGAACCAATGTATATGAGGTGCAGAGGTGCCCAAAGATGTACTTACCAAATCCAATGGATGTGTCATGATGATGGGAACGAGTGTTGTTGGGGGGGGGGAGAGGGGGGGTGGGGGGGTGGGGTTGAATGGGACCTCACATATATATTTTTAATGTAATATTATTACAAAGTCAATAAAAAATAAAAAAATTAAAAAAAAAAAAAAAAAAAAAAAAAGAAAGAAATGAGGGAGGGAAGTGGATGTAGCTCAAGCAATTGAGCCCCCACCTCCCACATGGGAGGTCCCGGATTCATTTCCTGGGGCCTCCTAAAGAAGACAAACAAGTAGAGACATCAAGCAAATATAATGAGCAAGACAATGAGCAGACAATGAGCAAAAACAAATGAGCAGGGAGTAGATGTGGCTCAAGCAGCTGAGTGCCTGCCTCCCACATGGGAGGTCCTGCGTTTGGTTGCAGTGCCTCCTAAAGAAAAACAGTGAGTAGACAACGAGCAAAAACAACGAGTAAAAAGACAGCGATCTCAGGGGGAAAGAAAAAAGAAAAGAGGGAATAACAGTTATTTAAAGGCCCCACCCCTATGTCCTTCTCTCATCGCATTCTACTCCTGTCCCCTAGTCCTGACTTAAGATATTCATTTTCTTGCTTTCTGTGTTAGCATCCCCACCTATGTATGCATTCCTAAACAATATTTCATTCAGTTTGGAAAACACAGCAGCAAGCTCAAACCTAGCTGCATAAGGAAAGGGAGACCTTCTTTCTATTCCAGAAGACCCCAAGAAGAGAAGCCGAACTGAGTTTCTGGAAGAAGTCTGGCTTGATCTTCCATGAGCTTATTCTGGGGAAGTCAGTGGGCAAGGCTATGGATGTGCCCTGGGAAAAATGGGGCCCCTCCAGATCAGGACATTTGACAGTGCTGTAGCCTAGGGCCGGGCCCTAGATGTCTGGCAGGAATATGGTGAGAGGACATGGGCTGCTGTGCATTGCCTGCTTTTCAGCTCACAGAGGCAGCCTGCAGCTCTCAGGAATAGGTTTAAGTCAAACACTACAATGACGTGAAATGAGAACCCTCTTCTAATCCAGGCAGTGGAGCACAGCAGGGAAAGCAGGGACATCATCGGCCTGTGGTTAGGAAGAATAAACCAAGAAGAATCTGGGCCAAGGTGACCTAGTCACTCTGTCCTTAGGTCTAATGGCAGCAGGAATCTATGATGAGAGTCCTGTGCTTGGCTCTTGAGTTGCCCTGTTCCAGTCTGGATTGGTTGCCTGCTTCTTTTGGTACACAGTCTGGGATCTTCCTTCCCTCTTATTTGGGGGTTCCCTTGGCTTCCTTCTTGTATTAAGTCTTCTTTTTCTTGTATCTTATTCCTTCCTCTTTGATTGCTTGTTTTGGTGGAGCACATCTTTTAGTAACTTTCTGAGAAAGGGTGCATGGGAAGTGAATTTTTTGAGAGCTTGCATGCCTGAAAATCTCTCTTTTACCCTCATACTTGATTGTTAGTTTGGGAGTAGAATTCTCAGTTAGAAATCAAAGTTCTGAAGAAAAATCAAAGCATGGCTCCATTACCCCCTATTTCCACTATTTCTGTGGAAAAGTCTGAGACCGTTCTGATTCCTGATAGCCTGCTTGTGACCTGATTGTTATTTCTGTCTTTAAGTTTGTAAAGTGTTTAGCCCCAGGGATCAGAAATGTGGACACTAATGGGCCATGACGTGGGTTTGTTTTCATCTTTTCTGCTAGATGTGCCATTTCATTCTACCTCAGTTCCTTCCATTTTGGGAATTTTTCCTGAATTATTCCTTTTATTCTCTATTTTTCTCTTTTCATTCTGCAACAAAAGTTCAGACCTTGGACTCTCTATAGCTGTTCTCTGATTTTCTCTTTTCTCCTATTTTCAATCTGTTTCTAATTTTCATAAAATATCCTCTAACACTTATATTGCTTTTCATTTCAGATAATACTTTTTTTCAGTTCTGAAAATGTTTTGGCTTTTTAATTTTCTGGTTTTTTAAAAATTCTTTTCTTCATTCACAGGTTCAGTATCTTATCTCTCCAAGGATATCATTTATATATATTTACTTAAGCTTTCTCTTAGCTGTGTAGTCTCTGTTCCTCCAAGTTGCTTTTTTCTATTTATTTGTGTTTCCTTCAAGTTGCTTCTTTCTGTTTGCTTGTATAGGTTTCTGTCTTCCTTGGTAGTAGCTTTTCTCAGATGTGTGGTAATTTTTGGTTGCTTGGGGCCTAGAAAGCTCTTTGGAAGCAACAAGCTGGTGAGTGGAGCTTGTCAAGTTTGAGTTTTACTATAAGGTAATCTGGGTCAGGCATTTATTGGGAAAGCCCAATGTCAAAATCTTTAGGTTACTTAGATGAGACCCTGCAGCCAAGAGTAACCTTTCAGTTTCCTGCTGCGTGGGAGGGGTAAGGCCTGGTATACATTTTGGGAAAAAGAGTTGGGGGTGGTGGTTTGTGTCTTGGCATCCAGGGTTCAGCGTGGATCTGGTCACTTAATGCCCCTCTTTTCAATAGTGTACCCTATATTTTTACTCTCTTTAGAGAATGGTCCTACAAATGCTGCCTGGGTGGGGAAGGGGCAGTTGCTCAGCTGCATGGAGCAGGGAGGTAGAGTTGTAACAGCTTTTTCAGACCATTTTCTTTCCAGCCTCCTGTATGTTAGCTGTCCTCTTCACGCCCTCTTTCAGAGGTGCCTGGTGCTCTTTCTCAGCTTCCCTCCCTGCTGGTTTGAGAACAATTTTTGTCGTTAACTGCTGTGTTGGTTACTGCTCATCTGTATGCTTTGCAGCTTCTGACACTGTTACTATTGTTCTCTCTCCTGTCCTCCTGGATTCATCTTTTAAAAAGCACAATTCCTTTATTTGGCCTTAGTGGGATTTCAAGAGAATGAATGTAGATGCATGTGTTTAGTCCATCAACTTACCCTGGAATCTGGGGCTTTTCTCTTTTCATATTATTGAATCCAGTACGTTTTTGACAATTCGAAGGCAAAGGCCAAGTCCGTTAACAAGGTTTCTGACCATTCATCGAACACCTTTGTGCCAGACACTATTGAACCCCTTGCATGTGTAGAGATGTGAGTAGGAATGGGTATTACCATCAGTTTACAAAAGACAAAATTGAAACTCAGATTAAGCAGTGTATCCAAAGGTCACTGCTAGAAAGTGGCAGTGTTGAGATCTGAATCCAGTCCAAGATCTGGGTTTTGGGGCCCTGTGAAATTTTTTAACAAGTCCGGCACTTTTCTTACACCAGGGGCTGATTTGAAATAATGCCCATGAATTCTGCCAAGATCTCTGCGAGTTAATTAGACTTTGAAGGAGAACAGTATTCTGTCATGAGTAACCTTGCCTGGGCTTTTAAAAAGTGAATGGAGCACCCACAAAGCATGAGAAGCACCTGCTTTTCCCAGCTGCAGTGGCTCTCTGTTCCCCACTAGCCTTGGTGTCTGGCTGAAGGTCATTCATAGGCGCCGTTTTGCTGTCCATCCGTAGAACAAAGCATGTATGGTTTTCTGGGCCACCCAGTAGAATGTGTCTGACTGGTGAGTCTGTGCTGTAGGGAATGGCTTATTTTCTATACGGCCACTAGACTAGGTAACTCGTTGCCCGTTCAATGCCATGGCACCAGCATCTCCCTTCCCTATTGACAATTTTGCAGGGTTTTTTTTTTTGCAATGGTATGAAGCTGTCAATTTGAATACAGCCATAAATGGGAGCTTTGGAGTCTCAGTGGATTTATTATCACTTTCTTGCAAACCTGTGGTTTTTCAAACCAAATTTTTTCCGGACCAAATTATGGATCGCACAGAAAATTATTTCAGAGTTAAATAGCCACCTATATAGCTTTAAGTATGAACTGGATGGATTAGTATATTAGAATATTAGTAATATTGGTTAAAAATTGAAACTTTTTCTCAGTGTCGAGTATGTTACTCTTTTAGCAGGTTTCAGCTTAAGTGAAATTCTAAGCATGGCTTCTTGATTGTTAAGGATAAGATTCTGTTTATATTCTTTCTCATAACTATAGCTAGAACTTTGCTGAGAAGAATATATTAGTAACATAACATTCTTACAAATACCTGAAAGTAAGGTTTTGTAAAAATGCAAGGTAATATCAACCTGCTCCTGCCTGTGACCCTTGAAATTAACTTGGATCCTGTTTTCCTACAGTGTTTCAAGCCAAATTATTTTTAGTCTCTATGGAGGGAACCCTTTTCATTTAAAAGGATTAAAAGAGCTCTGGACCAATTTCAGATGCTTTAAAATGCGCATTTGGGACCTGTTTATGTTCCCTCAAGTTCTAAAGAAAAGAACATTATGAGGACACTGTATTGACTTTTAGATTTAACTAGACCTTCAACTTGTAGGGGAGAAAATGATGGGTAACATATGCTCTGAGAATTTAATTTGAGAGAAATTATGTGTCTACCTCCAGGTTCACCTTCTTTATTTTAGCTTATATTTTAATTTATTTTTAACCTTCTTCATTATGAGGATGGCATCTCTTCCATTTTCACCTAAAGGAAAATATTTAGGTGTCTTATACCAGAAAACTCAGTCTTGAATTAGAAGAGAAATTTAGAAGACCTTGCCAAAGCAGGCCTGTAATTTCTAGGTGAACATCATTATGGACCTTTCACAAAGGAGCGTATACTGGAAAAAGACTGGACTTTCAAGAGAGATCTAGGTTCAATTCTGCCTCTACCTTGCATTCTTAGAAAAGTCATTTGACCTCTCTGGGCCTGTTTCTGCATCTGTAAAATAAAGATAATTTACAGCTTGCATGGTTATTGTAAGACTTATGGCTATATCCATTTTGCAAGTCAATTAGAATGCATATGAAGAGATTACTACAGCAACTGGTGTATAAGTGGGGCTCTAATCGTAATCATAGCACTAATCACCAGTGTTTACTACATGTTAGCTCTTAGTCTAAGTGCTTTATGTGTATTAACTCATTGAAAACTAACAACAACCCTCTAAGGTAGGTCCCATATTAATATCCCCATTTTACAGATGAGAAAACAAAGGCACAGAGTTTAGTGCCCTCCAGGGTATACAGCTAGAAAGTTATGGGGCTGGGTTTTGAACCCATACAGTCTAGATCCAGAGCCTCCGTCTTAACTGCTGTGCACTACAGTATTGGGTGATAATGATGTGCCTGATTGGTCATCTAAAAGGCAGGGTTCTTGCCTCAGGTGTGTGTGGAGCCTGTTGGCACGCTCTAGGTAGTAGGCACTCAATAAGTATTTGTTGAAAGGATGTGTGAAGAAACTTGCCGAGGACCACTTTTGCTACACAAAATGTGTTTTCCTCAGAGCCTCCCTACTCAATTTCTCTGAGTTCCAGTGTACCTCCTGCCCCCATAGAGTGCTGGCCAAATGCTGTGTCAGTATTTCTACTGAGCTTTCCATGGCATGGCTGATCCCCATATCCAGTCTGGCCATAATTGTCTTGCAGTGATTCTAAAAGATTGGCTTGATAAACGCAAATCTTTGAAAGCCATTTCCTTAAAGCAGGGGTTGGCAAACCTTCTTCTGTAAAGGGCCAGATAATAAATAATGTTAGGCCTCGCAGGCTGTCGGGTCTCCCTCACAACTGCTTAACTCTGCCCTTCAAGCTCAAAAGCAGCAGAGACAATACAGAAACGAATGGGTGTGGCTATGTTCCAAGAAAACTTTAGAGAAAAAAAAAAGGCTGGCAGGCCTCATTTGGCCCGAGGGCTTTTGTCTGCCAACCCTGCCTTAGAGTGCTGGTTTTCCCACTTTGCAGTACTGACGAATCACCTAAGCAGTACATTTTAAAAATAGACATTTCTGGGTGCTACCCCTGTTAAAAGATAATTTTCAGAAAAAGGTAAAGTTATGAATTTCATATAGATATAAAAATGAACATGTGTTAAAGATTTTATTTTACTCCTATAAGAAAACCTGGCAGATGTTATAACCAGTTCAAATGAAAAAAATTTACAAAAAGCACAAATGTACAATGGAGTAAAGGAATTGAATTGAAAATGGAGGGAAACCTGGGTTTTCTACGGAAGGGAGGGAAGTCGGTCAAAATCGGACAATGATAGACTTTACACGTCTGCCAGTCACCTACAACTTACAGACTGTGCCAAAAGAGCTCAAAGGCAATGAGAGCCTTGAACCTGATAACTTGAAAGGGGATATACTATAAATAAGCAATGTAGAATTTTCCTTTAAAGCACATTCTTATGTACCCCAGGGAGACTGATTTTGTAGGTATGATGTTATGCTCTGAAATTTGCATTTTTTGAACAAATCAGTTTTACTGATACATATTAATAAAGCTTACAATCCATCCAAAGTGTATAATCAATGGTATTTGGTATAATCACATAGTTGTGCATTCATTACTTCAACTGTTCTTCGAGCATTTTCATTTTCCCAGTAATAATAATAAACAAAAAATGGGCAAACAAGTAAAAACTCATCACCTCTCAATCTCTCTATGCTTCCCTGCCAGGACATAGCTGCTTGGAATTTGCATTTTGAACAGATGCCCAAAGCTTTGGTCAAGCAGGAAGGCCTCATACTATACTTAGAGGAACATTGTACCCAGTTCTTCTTTTCCCTGGAATACTCTTTTCTCCTCTTACCTCTGTTCCTCTGATTTAGGGAAATCACCCTCATCTCGTGATGCTCACCCACCTGTTTGACCATATATTAATACCTTTCTTGTAGGGAGGAATGTGGGGCCAGAGGAAGATAGATGTAGGAAAACACTCATCCTCATAGTCTGTCTTTGCTTTTTTTTTTTTTTTTTTCTGTTTGTGTCAGGGAGAAGGACCAGAGGGATGGAGGGAGACTAACCTGTGTTGATCATAAAGAAAGAATTGAGGTGGAATAAGGAAAGGGTGTTTGGAAAGGAGGAGTGGTGATTCTTAGAAGCTCTTGGTGTACTTGTAGAAAGGTTGAGAGGAGATGGAGGAGAATCAGACCACCACTGGGAGGGACTGGACTGGAGGATGGCCACAGACTGCAAAAGCTAGAAGCAAGCATTTTAAACAATCTGAATTGTACAGAGACCTCAATAACCACCTTAAGGAGGTCAGCACTCATTAAGCTGGCAATCCATTATACATTTGCTTCTTTGCAGATCTTTAACTGCCAGCAGCTATTCCGCTCTAGCCAGTGTTGTCCCTCCCAGGACAGAACGGCAAAGCTGGCTTTTGCATTCCTGGAAGATGGGGAAGTTCAGAAAAATCCTAGAATGTCAGCAAGTTGGCTTCCTTTTCACGAGGTTTTCTCTCTGTGTGAAAGAGCAAAGAGGCAGATGGGTGGGTGTCTTTGTTATAAGGTATTTGGAAAGTACTGTCAAGTCAGAGTGGTTGAGGCATAATTTTCCCGCTGGTTTGCTTTCCAGTGGGAGCAGTTCTTTGTGTCCAAGAGAGAGGGTGGGAGAGGAAGGAGGGTTCGGTCCCTCACAAGCCTTTCACGCAAATCGTTCTGGCTTCTCAGGCTGTACCCTTAGCCACAGAGCTACCTTGAAAATGGTGCCATTTCACAGTAACAGAAGAGCCTTCATGTTAATTCCCTTTCTTAGTGAGTTCAGCAGTTCATAGGGCAAACCTTTTTCCATCATCTAATTCTCAGAAAGATTCTACGGTAGGCTCTGGGCCTTCGATGGAAAAGGGACACAAATCCTGGCTATGTGGAATTTGGAGTTGGGGTTCAGTCGTCTCTCTTTGGGTGGTGGTAGGTGGGGAGGCATGTCAGGTAGCACAGACTGTGGGACAAAGTACTTGTGTTATACTGAAAACTGGATGACATTTATTCCTAAGGTTGGAACTCTGACTTTGAGCTTGTTGTGCTGCTCTGGCTTCTGTGTACTAATCCCCATCTTGTCTTTGCTTTGAGATTGCATCTCAGAACTTGCCGATTTTGCTGTAAATGTAAATTTGTCACCCATTCTCAATACTCAGACAGCCCAGCAATGCAGTTTTCTGCTAGTGGCAAGAGCCTAAATGCTAAGAACTTAAGAATGCCAGATAGTGGCCACTGCTGCCCCTAGGATATCCTAGGCCTCCTGCTTGATGGAGGCAGAGGTGGCAGCAGCCATCATCATCAGCTGTTTGGATCACCATTCCCACCAGGAATGTCTACCCTGGTGGAATTTGGTGCCTGGACGTGTTGGCCTTTGGCCTGCTGCCCATCACTTGCTGTGTTCTCTCTGCTCAGAGTACTTGGCACCTATAAAAGTACACACCAAGTGTACTGTCCTCTTTTTGCAGGCTTTACTGTTAATGCACTCACCTTGTTTACACTCCAAAGGGCACCTGAGAGGGGGAAGGTTATTATAGTTAATTAGCTAAGACATGTCCTCAGCCTTAGTCCCTCCCAGAGAACTATAGGGAAGGCTTTGTATTGTTTTTGAAATGATTATTTGCTGCTTAATTTTAGACATAACTGCAGAAGTCTTAAGGGGGCTGATAGCTGTATGAAAGGCAGGAGCCTGTTTTCAGACAGGACGTATCATCATTTTAGACTCCTAACCCTTGGTTCCTAATTTAGACGGCAAATCTTAGCAGCTATGTCACTTCCACAGTACTGACGTTCTATTTTGTATTCACGAGTCGCCAACGCAGAGCATACTGAGAATAAATTTGCAAAAGTTTATATTAATTTTAAGAATGGATCTTTAGGATTATTTTGGACTTTCCTGCTTTTGTATGGGTCAATTTGGGTGTTATAAATAGCAATAAATATGGAAGTTGAAAAAACTCATATTGGAAGATTAAGTTAAGACGAATAATCACTGAAGCAGTAAGCTACCCAAACCAAAACTGGAGCTTCTACAATTTTCTAATTCAAAGATAACATGTTTTCCTATTTTTTTCTTTAAGATAATGTATCCTCTGTGCTACTGAGATGAGTGTGATATATTTATTATTATGCAGACCCATTTAGAGGTTCCTCGGGGATATGAACAAGAGGGAATGGATTTGCCTGCCTGTATAGCAGGTTAGAAGCCATGTTTAGGGGAGAAATGATGAGATATAGGGGGAAAGCAGGTAGGGGAGCCTTGAGTAGGGTAGACTAACTTCTGCAAGAGCAGTTCTGACATGCTTCTTACCTGTTGGTTGCAACTCTAACCCATCAGTGATAAGGGAACATCAGGAAAATCCTCTATGTGTGGGTCTCCCATGCTCTGAACACCACCAAGTAAAGAATTTGCCTTTGTATAGAAACAGGTGGGATGGCCTGATCCCAACTCTTTTCCGTAGTTGTCAAGCAAAGTCCTTCCTTGGCCTTTGAGTCCCGTCCTGGGAGATAGGCTCTGAATCTGCAGCACAAGAGAACATGTGATGTTTGAAAAATTCCCTTAGATCCTTGGTTTAGAAATTGCTTGTCCTTTCAGTTTAAGATTGAGCTCCAGGTTTTTCTTAAGTCTGTGTCCCAAATGAAGCAAGGGAGTTGTCACCATGGACTTTCAATTTCTGTCTAGAGAAAAGTTATGAAAGAGGTTCAAATCCTCCTTCCTCAACTCCAGCATAGGCCTGGCCTGACCGTAGAGACTTGGCTATAAAGTATGGGCAATTCTCCAGTTGTCCACTGCCAGCCTTCAAGAGAGCAACTGCAGCCCTGGAACCCACAAATTCCCCCACCAGGGAAGGAATCCAGCATCAGGCAGAGAGCTAGAAGTAGGGCAGGTAGTGTCAGAGTATATCTTGATGCTCTGTTTGATGAGGAATAAAGAGTGTATACAAAGTTGGTGTCCTGAAATTGCTGACTCAGGGAGGGCAAGGCATGTATTTTTGTTTCTGTTTTGTTTTGTTTGGTGCTGAAACCTGAGCGCGAACCAGTGGCATGCATTTTTCATTGCTATAGAATTCTAGACGTTTAGCACCATGCCTGGTACATAGTAGAAGTGCAGTACATATATATTTGGAGCTCCCTGGAATTAGGGATGCTTCCCCTTCTGGGGAATGGGACATACTGAAACTGTGATATTGGCAACCAAGGGTGTTGGACTCTGTGGCTGTTAATTGCCAGAACATTACTACCTGTAAACATTACTGTTTTTGAATGCTTAAGATAGGAAGACTGGATATCAGCAAGGTTTGGAAAGACATTTAGACTTTTTAATTTACCCTTAAAAATACTACTTCACTGATTTTCAAGCAAGAGTGATCTATCATATAGAATTTTATTTATCTTTATTTTTAAAGACAATCTTTTTTTTAACCTTCATTTGACACAGTCATTTAAGTGGTCTTGGGCAGGTATACTTGGTTATTTTGTCATCAACAGTCTTTTTTTAACTTCCAGGAAATAATCCTAGTGAAAGAAAACTGAGCTTCTGAATATGTTGACTGCTATTGTGACTATGTTAGAAAGGTTGGTAGACCCTGGCTATTTATGGCACTTTTGAATGAAATACCATAAACCCAACATTACAAAAAATATCTAGCTGGGGGAAAAAAAACTAGAAGAATAAGATCTAAGAATTTAGGAAAAGGAGTGGGCAATCAGAGAAATTCTCATGAGTATATTTTGCATAGACCCCTGAAGACAAACTGGTAATGATGATTGGTTCCAGGAAGAGAACCTGGGAAGTTAGGGTTCTGTCTGGGTGGAAGGCAGATTCTCTTCACCATATTCCCTTTGTACGTTTTGAAATTTTTAGTACATTCATGTATGAGCTTTCAGAAATAATTAAAAACAAAAAAGCAGTGGCTTCATGATCAGAAGGTAAATAATTGCTGTATCACTTGCTTTCGGAAACATAGCACCCACATCCTGATGATGGTTGTGGTAACCTGTCCTATTTGTTGTTGTTGTTGTTTTTAAAGATTTATTTATTTTTGCCCTTCCCCGTCTCCCACCCTACTATTTTTTGCTGTCTGTGTTGTCTTCTCATTTTCTTTCCTCTAAGATTCATCAGGATTTGATCCTGGAGCCCTCTGATAGGGAGAGAGGTTCCCTGTCAATTGCACCACCTCAGTTCCTGGTTTTTGCTGTGCTTCACCTTGACTCTCCCCTTGTCTCTCTTTTTTTGATGCGTCATCATCTTGCTGCATGACTCACTTGCTCAGGGCACTGGCTCACTATGCAGACAGTGGCTTTCCGTGCAGACATGCTTTTTCTTCTTTTTCACCGGGAGGCCCCAGGGATCAAACCTGGGTCCTCTCACATGGCAGGCGAAAGCTCTATCATTTGAGACACATCAGCTTCCCCCTATTTGTTTTTTTTTCTTATTTATTTTCTTTTAAATGTTACATTCAAAAAAATATGAGATCCCATATACCCCCCACCCCCCATACCCCACATCAACAACCTCTTCCGTCATCGTGGCACATTCATTGCACCTGGTGAATACATTTTGGAGCACTGCTGCACCACATGGACTGTGGTCTACATTGTACTCTACACTCTCCCCCATTCCACCCAGTGGGCCATGGCAGGACACACAATGTCCAACATCTGTCCCTGCAGCACCACCCAGAACAACTCCAAATCCTGAAAATGCATCCACATCATATCTCTTCTTCCCTCTCCCTACCATCAGCAGCTACTGTGGCCACTTTCTCCACATCAATATTACAATTTCTTCCCTTGCTAATCACAATAGTACCCCCAGGAGAACACCAGTAAGTCTACTCTAATCTATACTCTATTCCTCCATCCTGTGGACCCTGGGATGGTTAAGTCCAGTCCCCTCTACATCAAGAGGGGGCTTAGATTCCACGTGGATGATGGATGCAATTCTTCTGCTTTCAGTTGTAGGCATTCTTGGTTCCCTGGTGTGGTGGTTGATCTTCTTCACCTCCCTGTTAGCTGGCCAGGGTAAGTCCAATAAAACAGAGGGTAGGATCTGCAAGTCTGCTGAGGCTCAGGGCCTGGCTGTCACATGGACAGTCCAGAGATTCAAGTCTCCTGAGTGTACACCAACCCAAACACCAACCACAGGCCCAGTAAAAGTAACAGAAGAGGCATGTGTAGAAAGGTCATATCTGAGTCCAACTCCATCACACTCAGGAACACAAATTCCAAAGTAGGGCAAACTGACATGGCCCTGAACTCCAGAGCCATCTGCCATGACCATATAACCTGTGGGTCTCCGTAGCCTTCAGGAAAACCAGTACCTGGGATTCTATCTACTTTGGCTATCTCTGGTAACCTGCTGAGGCATGCATAAGCATTATCCCTCTGATGACTGTCCGACTCTTTTTTGGAGTCTCATAGCCATATAAAATCATTTGTCCTTTCCATTTCCCCCTTTTATCCAAGGTCAAAGAACAGTTTTTAACACCTGATATTACATGTAGGCTGAGATATTCTGCTGATCTGAGTTGACCCTTTTATTCAAGGTCTTTTTCTAGTTACATTGTCAGCTGGTGGTTGGTAGTAATCCCTCAGTGCCAGGGAGGATTATCCCCGGGAGTCATGTCCTACGCTGGGGCGGGTAATGCATTTACATGCTGAGTTTCGCTTAGAGAGTGGCCACATTTGACCAACAAGGAGCATCTCAGGAGGTAACCCTTAGGCACCCTGCAGCTCTAAGCCTAGTTCATATTTCAGGCACCCAGGCTGATAATTGGAGCCATCAGTATCAAGGGCTCATTGTTGGGCCATCCATCTTTATTGGTCTTTGCCATTGCACTTAGGGGATTGTTGCTGTTCCATTGGGGAATGTGATAGAGCTCCCCTGGCTAGGAACTCAGCACTCTCTCATTTGTCATTTTTAACTGAAACCACTATGAAAATATCCAAACATTTTTATGTACCCTGTACACATGCCCTGGAGAACTCCCTCCCAACCATGTGCCCCCTATCAGTAACACCCCACACCAGTGTTCCTCCCTGCCACAGTCGAACCTCTCTGTAGTTCAAAACTTCTTTAAAAAGGAAGCCTAATATATTGCCAGGTTCCATTAATAGTAAAATGGAATGTAGTGATGAGTTTAAAGGTTAGATATAGAATACATAGTAATTTAGAAAAATTAAATAAAGGAAAAATAAATTGGGGTATCAAAAAATGGAAAAATGAAAAAGCTTTGTTTTTGACATTTTGCTTTTCATCATTGTTATAGGTGTTGCTCTGTATGTACAGTGGCAAGGAAATTTTTTCCATTTCTTCCTCAGTGTCTATATCCTTTTTTCTTTTTTTTCCCTAATTATTAAGTTTGTCTTCACATAAGTTTTAGATCACAGTAATTCACATATACAATATATGGTACTCCCACATATCCAACATCAAACCCTGTTTCCCTTCCCCAGCAATGATCTTTTTATATGTTCATATTATATTTGCTGCAGCTGATGTACAGATATTGAAAAAATAGCTTTCAAACATGGTACCATTTGAGTTTACATTATGGTTTATATTTTAGACTATACAATTTTCTAAATTTTTAGTTATCTTATGTTTTACATTATGGTTTACATTTTAGCCTATAGACTTTTATACATTTTTGTTGTAATTTAACATATCGTATATCCATCATTGCATGAAGTTGTGGAACACTTCCATTGCCCCACAGTTACACTGGTTCATCTATTTAACACCTCTTTCCCCCTCCCCTCAGGGCCCACCATGACAATTAATCTCTATTTGAAGGACCATATTCAGAGATACTTGCAACAATGTTGAGGGCTTGACAAACTTGACTGCTCTAACCCATTGGGAGCCACCAATTCTCTGGAGAGATTCCCTGTTTGAGAACATCAGTCCTCCCCAGGATGTGGGTATACCTTCACTCTCATCGTATGGGTCTCCACCCAATGATATACTCCACTATGACAAAATGAGCTCTCACACACTCCCTAGAAGCTTGCCCTGTGTCAGATGCCCCCCTTAAGCATCTTAAACAGGTAAACCTTCCGTATTATATTTTCTAAAGAGTTTTCTCTACATTATAATTTCAACCACATACCTGACAATCTCCTATGTTCAAATGTTCCCCTCCCCCTCCCCCCAATTTCTTGAGCAATCTGACCCATCCTCCCATCCCTAGCCCCCTTCAAGCCCACAAAGCCCTGCCCAAAGATATCCCTATGCCCCCATTTTATCCCTTCCCTGTACAAATACTTACCTCCAGCTTATCATAGATTTCACCCATGTAGGTATCAGCTTGCAACCTTCCTCTACCCCCCAACTTCCTTTAAGTTTATCATCCAGTCTCTTGCTCTTTGAGACAGCTTCGTTTACTTATTTAATATCAGAGAGGTCATGTAGTATTTGTCCTTCCATTACTGGGTTGCTTCATTCAACATAAGGTTCTCAAGATTCAGCATGTTATCACATGTGTGTGTACTGTATTTGTTCTTATAACTGAGTATTATTCTACTGTATGTATATACCATATTTTATCCATTCATCTGTTGATTGGCAATTTGGTTGATTCCAACTTTTGGCAATAGTGAATAGTGCTGCTGTGAACATTGGTGTGCATATGTCAGTTTGTGTCCTTGTTTTCAGTTCTACTGGGTATCTACCCAGCAGTGAAATTGCTGCATCATATGGCAAATCTATAGCCAGTTTTTTGAGAAACCGCCAAACTCTCCTCCAGAATGGCTGGATCCTTCTGCATTCCCACCAGCAGTGGATGAGTGTTCCCATTCCTCCACACCCTCTCCAACAATTGTAGTCTTCTGATTTTCTGATAGCTGCCAGTCTTATGGGAGTAAGATGCTATCTCGTTGTTTTGATTTGCATTTCCCTAATAGCTAGTGATTTTGAACATTTTTTCATGTGTTTTTTAGCCATTTGTATATCTTCTTCAGAGAGGTGTCCAAATATTTTTCCCATTTTTTAAATGGGCTGTTTGTCTTTTTATTTTCAAGATATAGTTCTTTATGTATGCAAGATATAAGTCTTCTGTCAGATATATGGTTACCAAATATTTTCTCCCATTGTGTAGTCTCTCTATTCACTTTCTTGACAAACTCCTTTGAGGTGCAGAAGGCTTTAATTTTGAGGAAGTCCCATTTATCTATTTGTTTTTTTGGCTATTTGATTTTGATGATTTAATTACTTTATTCAGTGAGGTTTATCTCAGAGGCAGATGCAGAATTTTAATCTCAGGCATGCTATATAGATAAGTAACTTCTGCATTCTGCATTTTCATTCTACCATTTGGCTTTTTATAGCCAGAGCTGTCTAAACGAATTCATTAAGCCACAAGGAGATGATTTAACATAGTACCCTGATTCTGGATGCCTGAAACATGTCCAAAATTTTTCAGATTGCCAGGCCTTGGCCAGAGCACAGTATATTGATTATTGTCCTTGGAATTAATTCCTCAAAAGAACTTGAAATTTGGCCTGCTTAGTTCCAGGATCTGTGCTTTCTTTGATTTGTCTGGGACTGGAAAGTTCCAAGTAACTGAAGTTCCTTGGCTCTAAATAAAAAGCTGTAACTTTGATTTGTGATATTTTGCATCAGATGAGGATTGGATCCTACTTGGAAAAGTGGAGGGGTTGATGACCATGTTGGCAATTGGCCTTTAGTAGAGAGTAAAGTGAGACTGTGGTGAGGCAAAGAAAAGCAGTCCTTCCTGACTTTCCTCAATTTCTCATGCCTGCATTTAATTTGCTTTTCCATAACTCATTCAGTTCAGGCTTGGTTCTTTTCTCTTTATCCCTGATGTTGAGTATGTGATTGTGTTGTGATCCAAAGACTAGTATGCAAATCTGTGTTTTTCTGTGTTTGGGGTTGCCCTGACACTGATGGGAATAAGCTGTTTTTCTCCTCATTTACCTAACAAGCAATGTGGTGTGGGAGACAGAACCAAAGATTTCAGGTCAGAAGACCCAAGTTCTTATCTGTTTTTTCTGCAGCCTGGATGATTGTTCTTGAACGTCTCCAACAATTGGAGCTAACCTGTCCTCATTTCATAGGCAGGTTGAAGAGATCTAAGAAGAGCCAGTTTGAAGTAGTATGTCGTAAACACTGAAGTGTGATGGAAGTGTAAGGTGTAATTATCGTCACTATTATTTATTCCCATTCGTAACCTTCACTGGCAGACCCTATGGTTTCTCAGAAACTTGGCTTTCATTGGAATGATGAGAAAAGCTATTCAAGCTAATGCCATGTGGTGAGCAGGAGCAAAGACCTTCCTAGAACTCAGCTTCCTTTCCCCCAAATAAGCAAGAAGGTAGAACTTCAGTCACTGATAATTTTAAAGCTCATTGTGCATTCTAGGGGTTTTTCTTGACTTGGCATCCAAAGCACCCCATTCTCTTGACTTTCCTGCTACCTCACTGGTGGTTCTTTCTCAGTCTTCTTTACTAGTGCTTCCTCTTTGACCCAATTTCTTAATGTAGATGGCTTCAGAACTCAGTCTGCGGCCCTTTTCTCTTCACTATATTCACTCCTGGGTGATTTCATCCCATCTCATGATTTTGTTAATATATACCATATAAATCCTAAAAGCACCAGATTTGACTCGATCCCAGACCTTTCTCCTGAACTCCAAATACCTCATAGCCTACTTTACTTCATTCTTCCCCAAGCTGAAGTGATCTCCTTCCCCCACCAAAGGTTCTGCCTACAACTGCACCCTTCCTTAAACTCCCCATTTCTTTCTCTCCTAAATTATGTTCTGGATTTTCTCCATACTCCTCACCTTCCAGTGCCTCCAGTAGAGTCATATGGAGGAGAATTAAGTATTTCAGTGTTAGAACTGTTGTCCACTTCTCCTTATTTTAAGGATGAGGAAACAGTTCAAAGGTCACACAGCTAGGCAAACAATTGTGTGAGCTTTTGGGTAGACTTTTCAGAGCCATCCAGTGTAGTCATTGATAAATATGGGATAGCCTAGGCTGGGCAAGAGGTACAACCAAATAGTATAATAGCCATAGTTTTCCTTTCCACATGTCTGTTTTCTCACCTAGTAAACTACGGTACCCATCTGCTAAGAGTGCTGTTATTTGAAACTTTGAATCTCAAAGCAAGATTAAGCCTACCAGCTTGAGGACATGTTGCCAGACTAGTTCCAAACATGCACTTCTCTTGAGACCCTTAAAACCAGGTTCATGAAGGAAGGTGCTATGGAAGAGCAAATTATTGTATTTACCTTTTTTTTAAGATTTATTTATTTCTCTCCCCTTCCCCCTGTTGTGTGCTCTCTCTGTCCATTTGCTATGTGTTCTTCTGTGTCCGCTTGCATTATCTGGCAGCACTGGGAAACTGCATCTCTTTTTTGTTGTCATCTTTAGCTCTCCATGTATGCAGCACCACTCCTGGGCAGGCTGCGCTTTTTTTCATGTGGGGTGGCTCTCCTTGTGTGTGGGGCACCCTTACGCAAGGGCACTCCTGTATGGCATGACACTCCTTGTATGCAGTAGCACAGTGTGTAGGCCAGCTTATGACATGGATCAGGATGTCCTGGGGATCAAACCTTGGACCCTCCATATGGTAGACGGACGCTCTATCATTTGAGCCATGTCCACTTCCCTGTATTTACTTTTAAGTTGTTAAATTATTTATGTTAACAGTGGAGAAATTTTTCTGCTTTTTACAAATAAATATTGACTTCTTTTAGTAGGGTAGAAGCTTGCAGTTCACTTAGAAATAGGTTTCAGGTGTTAATATTCTCTAAACAAAGAAACATTGCCAAGAAATAGTTCCTTGACTAAGGGATTAAGACAAGAAGAAACAAAAATCATGGTAAAGTTTTCCCATCTGATTATAAGTATAGTTTATCTTTCTGCATCTTTCTCACTGGAGTTAAAAAAAAAAACAAAAATGCGATATGGAGTGTCTTTTTTCTTAAGGTTTATTATTTTTAATTTATTTCTCTCCCCTTCCCCCCCATTGTCTGCTCTCTACTCTCTGCGTCCACTTGCCGTGTGTTCCTCTGTGACCGCTTCTATCCTTATCAGCGGCACTGGGAATCTGTGTTTCTTTTTGTTGCGTCATCTTGTTGTGTCAGCTCTCCGTGTGTGCGGTGCCATTCCTGGGCAGGCTGCACTTTCTTTCGCACTGGACGGCTCTCCTTACGGGGTGCACTCCCTGCACGTGGGGCTCCCCTACGCGGAGGACACCCCTGCATAGCATGGCACTCCTTGCGCACATCAGCACTGCACATGGGCCAGCTGCACATGGGTCAAGGAGGCCCAGGGTTTGAACCGCGGACCTCCCATGTGGTAGGCGGACGCCTTATCCATTGGGCCAAGTCTGCTTCCCTGGAGTGTCAATCTTGTCTTCACATCGGCATCACCTGGGATACTTTAAGGAATACTGATGCCTGGGTTCCACCCCCAGAGAGTATCATTTAATTGGTTTGGGATGTGGCCCAGGTGGCAGGGTTTTTAAAAGCACCCCAGGTGATACTAATGTACAACCAAGGATTGAAAAACCCTGTAATAGGGACTCAGAAGTACTTTGCAGGTTTCTGTCCTAATTCTTTGTTCTCTGGAAGAGACAAGAACCTCCTTGGAATTTTCCATATCTTTTATTCATTTGTGGAAGCTATGAAAATGAAAACCTGTTCTTCACCTCTAGTCATGACTCTTTTCTGTCTTCTCGAGCACCAGATACATGTACAAAGCCAGTTACCAGGGCATGGAACAGATGTATTTCCAACCCTGTTCAATTTCGAAGATTCTAATTAGTTCTTCCCTAATCTGTCTAAATCCTGAGACCAGCTCACTATCACCCAGCCAGTAAGTTGCAGGCCTGAGATTTAAACCTGGCTCTTTCTGACTCCCGAATCCTTTTGCTTAACCATTAGGGCAAATTCTACTAATATTCCTTAAAACTCATTTTATCTTCTTCGTATGCACACAACTAGACTACCTTTCCCAGACTTTCTCAAAGTTAGGTGTGGCATGTGACTGGGTTCTACTAGTCAATGCAGTGGAAACAGAAGTTTGTGATATATGACTTCTACAGGCCGGGCCTTCCCAGGTGAGCCTCCATTCTTTCCCCATCTGCCAGCTACAAGTGAGGGCCATCTTTGGATGGCCACCTGCCAAATGCCTGCAGTCTATTTCTATGCCAACAAGTGAGACTTTTGGATGTTCATCTGTTCCAGCAGCTAGGGCTATCCGCAGATAACTACTGTGCATTATAACTCAGTGGAGGGAAACGGACTTGGCCCAGTGGTTAGGGCGTCCGTCTACCACATGGGAGGTCCGCGGTTCGGGCCCCGGGCCTCCTTGACCCGTGTGGAGCTGGCCCATGTGCAGTGCTGATGCGCGCAAGGAGTGCCGTGCCACCCAGGGGTGTCCCCCGCGTAGGGGTGTCCCCTGTGTAGGGGAACCCCACGCGCAAGGAGTGCGCCCGTAAGGAGAGCCGCCCGAAAGAAGGTGCAGCCTGCCCAGGAATGGTGCCGCCCACACTTCCCTTGCCGCTGACGACAACAGAAGCGGACAAAAGAAACAAGATGCAGCAAATGGACACAGAGAACAGACAACTGCGGGAGGGGGGGAATTAAATAAATAAATCTTTAAAAAAATAAATAACTCAGTGGAGAGAGAGAGGCTGAAGATTGATGTGGAGAAGAAAAAATAATGGAGTAAAGAGTCTGAGGTTGTGGCATCAGAGCACAAGTAAAAGCATTTGTTTTGAACAGGTGAAAGGATGTATCTTTGATTTTGAAAAGGAGGAAGAAAGAGCAGATGCATGCAAATTTATAGATATGGCAAGAAGTTAAGGCAATTTTTTCTGATGGCTTCAATTTTCTTTGTGATGTATAAGAGATAAAGTCATCTATGGAAACTTCATGGGTAAGCAGACTGAAGAATTAGTGTTGTATTTGTTTTGTTTTTGAGTTATTTGGGGCTCGGGATTGAACCCGGGACCTCGAATGTGGGAAACTGGCACCCAACCACTGAACCACATTGGCTCCCCTGAGTTCTTTTTTTTTTTTTTGGTTGTTTTGCTTTTTAGATTTTTTTAGGAGGTCCTGGGGCCTCCCATTTGATAAGCAGGCACTTAACCGCTTGAGTCAAATCCACTCCCAGGAATTAGTGTTTTGAAAAAGCCTATGGAGAGTGGGAAACAAATGACCAGAGCAATAATAGCAGGCAGCTGTAAGTGTCCATCAAGGTTGCAGATCCTGTGAATTTGTCACTGCAAAGATGTTTTTTGTTTATTGCTCTTTATTTGGTGTCCAGCATTGTTCCTGGGACATGGTGTATTTTGAATAAATGTTTGACTGGTTGAATAAATATTATGATACTAAGGAAATGAGAGCTAGAAAGATGGAAAGGTATGGACAGAATAGGATACCTTAATTTGCTAATTTGTAGATGAAGTGTTTCCAGGTGCTGGACAAATTTGGCCATGGGAGTAGGTGAAAGAGGTGGAATAGACGTAAAGATCTTTGTCATTGGAAGTACCTTGGGACTGAGATACTAAAGGCAAGATGTTACCCTGGATGATAGGGTATGGAGTAGAGAATAACCATCAACTAACTGTCAATCTTTAAGATATGAAGAGGTTGGTACTTGACATTAATAGAAAGAGATAGCGTGTGGTAAATATATGGCATAACCAGATGACTGAGCATCAGTGAAGCATGGAGTAAGGATAGCTGTTTAAGAGTGGAAGTGCAGTGGTCTGAAGTGGCATTGGGGTGTGACAAAGATGCTAACTCCTGGCCATGAGTGTACTGGGTGTAGGAGAGCAGGCCACAAAAGATACAGCATCCTCAGAGGAGAGCTGGGTTCTAGGGAGGACCAGGAGGTGAAAGGGACATTTAGAGTAGAGTTTATTTCTCAGCAAAGAAACTGGCTTACAATGGGAAAACTTTGGAGGGGGTTGTAATGTATCTCAGTTATCTCTTGCCATATTAATGCTGCGTAATGATCAACCACAAAACCTTGGGGGCATAAAACAATAAGCATTTACTGTGCATGTTTCTAGAGTTAGGTGGATGTTGCCTAGCTGGCTTTGATAATCTTGGTTGGACTTAATCACAGTCTTGAGGTTAGCCAGCCATCAACTGATCTACACTGGACTTGACTGTGGTGACTTGGCTCTGTTCCACATATCTCTTATCTTCTTCCTAGGACCAGTGAGCTAGATAGGTCATGGCTTTATCATAGTGATGACTGGGCAAGAAGGAGAGCAAGCCCAAGTGCTCACATGCTTTTCAAGCCTCAGCTTAGGTCAAGTTTTCTAAGACTACATTGGCCAAAGCAAGGCATATAGCAAAGGTCAGAGAATGCCAGAAGTTTACTTGGCAAAGGGTATGGATATAAGGAGAGGTGAAGAATTGGAGTCATATTTTGCAATTTGCTGCATGTTGGAAAAGTGAATTGAGGAGATTGTGACTAGAAGGGTATTCATCTTGTGGGGAGCAAGGTTAAATTGTAAGTGAAGCAGGTGTGGTGTTTGGCCAACAGCAGCAGTTCTAGGAGGCCTCTGATGGATTGGGGTGGGTGGTCTGAACCCTCTGAAAGGAAAGTGTGCTCCACCTAACCTCTTGGCCTTGGTTTCCCCATAAGTAATTGGGGATATGAGCACTTTTCAGATTGTTATTTTACTTTTGAAAATATTTTGTGAATTATTAACATACCACATCCCAAAAGAACTTAAACTGTGGGGGGGTAGATGTGCATGCATGTACATGTTCATCCCTCTTTTTCAGCATGTATCTGCACTGAGGAACCTGGGGGCCAGACCAGTTGTCTCAACCCCCTACCAATGCTTCAGCAATGCCAATCCCAGGTGTCCTGAAAAGAACTAAAGAAATATTATTCTCCATTTATTGTTAGGAGACTATCAAACTGAGTGTTTTTTGCCCCTGGAATGGATGATATAGATGAATTTCAGATATAAGATGGCACTGGAGAACATGAACCCTGACTCAGTAGTAATGCATGTCTCCTCTAGAGGGCAGTGACCTCCACCCAGCCCTTGCTAAGTTCTAGCCACAGTAGGACGCTGCAGGTCTTTCTTTCAGAGAAACTGCTCAGGGCCCTCTGGGCTTCACTCTGGAAAACAAGCATCCCTAACTCCCAGGATGGTTTGCACCTAAACTGACCTCCCTTGGCTGAGGGTGAACTTCCTACCTCTCTAGGGGAGGCTTCCCAGATGCAGGGGTCTAGACGCTATGGCTTTCTCCCGGGCAGTGTCCAGAAACAGGGATCTGAGCACTTGGCATTAATCCCAAGTACTCTTCTCATGTTCCTCCCCACACCTCCCCCAACACCCACCACGAAGCATGGGGGCTATGTTGATAAATGGGCTTTCTGGAGTGTCCCACAGATTACAAGCCATGCATGCAAATGGGCTTCTGGAGTGATCCTGGTCACATCTGTGAGGATCCATTTGTGACTATCAACATCGCTTCTGAGGGACTGCACCAAACATGAGCTTTTCATTTTGGGTACACTTGCCATGGCAATTCTATTGTTAAAAAATCTTTAGTCCTCTTTTACCAAATAGGGAAAGAGTGCTTACCTGTGTGTGGTGTGGTCAGGGGCATTGTGCCCATTTGTGGAGGCTTCCAGATGAATGTCATGCATTTTAATTTAGTAAAACTTTGCATGCAGATTTTTATTGTTCTATCCACCTTATTCCTCTATTTCATCTCCTTAGAGCTGAATGTCAAAGCTTCTTATTCTACATTCTGCCATCAACTAATTGTTCTGATTGTTTTTAAAAAATATTTTAAAGAAGCTTTAGATTACATAAATGTTACATAAAAAATATAAGGGATTCCCATATATTCCACCTCCTCCCCTTCCCACACTTTCCCACATTAACAACATCTTTCATTAGTGTAGTACATTTGTTACAATTGACGAACATATATTGAAGCATTGTTACTAACTGTGGACTATAATTTATATTATAGGTTATACTTTGCCCTGTATAATTTTATAGGTTTTGACAAAATGTATAATGGCCTGTATCCTTCATTGCAATGTCATGCAGCACAATTCTGATGTCCTGTCCCAAAGATGCCCCATTCTTCCCCCTCCCTCCTCTCACAACCTCTGGTGGCCACTGCCCTTATATCAATGATACAAGTTCTTCCATTGCTAGAATAATAATAAGTCCACTTTAGTCCATGTTGTTTTCCCTCCTTGTGTTTATTCATCCCTCAGTCTTGAGGATTTGGGGATTGTGATGCCCACCCTGCCTCTGGCTCAGAGGGGACTTAGATCCTATGGAACTATTGTTTGCAGTTACAGACTCTCTCCGCTTCCTGGGATGGGCATTGTCTGTCATCATCCTTCTGTTAGTTTGTCCTGGGTGAGTCTGAGGAACTAGAGAGTAGGTGTTGCAGCTCTACTGAGATTCAGGGATCCATCAGCATGTGAACAGAACAAAGATTTAAGTCTCTGGGACATATATTTAACAAGCATAGTGCCAATTACAGGTTCAAATAAAAGGGGCAGAAGAGCCATGTGTAGGGAAATTATAAATGAGTCAAACCCTGTTACATTGGGGAGCATATATTCCAAAGTAAAGCCCATTGACAGGGTGCTGAATTCCTGAGATTGTCTGCCCTGCCTATTGTGTCTTGATATTTCTAGAGCCCTCAGGAGCCCCGCTGTTTGAGATACTGTTTACAGTGGCAGTCAATAAGATCCTGCTGAGCCATGAATAAGCATAATCTCTGGAATGACCCCCCCGACTCACTTTGAAATCTCTTAGCCATGAAAACTCATTTGTATTTAACATTTCCCCCTTTTGGTCAAGGTCTTTTTCCAGATTCATCACTACTTGGTGCTTGATAATAATCACTCGATGCCAGGGAGGCTCATCCCAAGGAGTCATATCCTACACTGGTATGGGGCAGGAATGATAGTATGTTTATATGCTGAGTTTGGCTTAGAGAGAGGCTATATTTGAGCAACAAGGAAGCTTTCAAGAGGTAACTCTTAAGAAATATATAATACTAGGCTAAGTTTCAATTTCACAAGAAAAAGTACATAATACAACCATCAATATCAAGGGCCTGGCATAATGGTCTGTCCTCCTTCACTAGGCACTGCCCATGTATTCAGGGGATTCTTGCTGCTTTCTTAGAGAATGTAGTAGGACTTCCCAGGATGGAAATTAAATATTCTTTTGGTTCAGGAAGGAAGGAGGGCCCAACAGTGGGCTCCTGATACTAATGGCTATGCTTTTGAGCCTATACACCTGTAATAAGAACAAGGCCTAGAGTAGCACTGTGCCTGGGAGTTTCCTCCTGACAGCCTTTATGTTACTCAAATGTGGCCACTCTCAGCATGTAGATGCAGTGCATTCCCCCCAGTGTGGAACGTGACACCCGGGGATGAGCCTCCCTGGCACTGAGGGATCACTACCACATACCAGCTGAAGATGCAACTAGAAAATGACCTTGAATTAAAGGTTCAATACGGATCAGCAGAATATCCCTGTCTACATATAATAACATGACTTCAAAATGCTGTTTGACCTAATGTAAGGGGGAAATGGAAAGGAGAAATGAGATTATAAGGCTATGAGTCTCTAAAAAAGAGTCTGGAGGTTGTCAGAAGGAATGCCCTTATGCACAACTGAGCAGAGTCTAAGAGACAGATAAAGTAGATACAACCCCAGGTATTGGTTCTTTTGAGGGATAAAGAGACCCACGGGTTCTATGGTCATGGCAGATGGGGTTCACTGCCATGGCAGATGGCCCTTCTTTGGAGCTGGTGTTTCTGCATGATGGAATTGGACTCAGAGGGGATCTCTTCTCACAAGACTTGCATGCTACTTTATTGGAATTGTACTTGGTGCTGGGGTTTAAGATATATTTAGGGGATTTGAATCTCTGGACTGATAATAAGACACCCAGGCCCAGAGCCTCAACAGACTTCAGCTCCTACACTTTGATTTATTGGACTTACCCCACTCAGCTAACATGGAGTTGAAGAAGGTCAACCACCACACCATGGAGCCTGGAGTGTCTACAACTGAAAGCAGGAGGAGTGCATCCAGTGTCCATGTGGAATCTAAGCCCCCACTTGACATAGATGTGCAAGGGACACAACCAATCCAATGTCCACAGAGAAAATGTGGAATGGGTGTGGGAAGGGTAGCCATGGTGGCTGCTGGGTTTGGGGAATGGGAGGAAGAGATGAGATGTGGAGGCGTTTTTGGGACGTGGAGTTGTCCTGGGTGGTGCTTCACGGACAATTACGGGACATTGTAGATCCCCCCAGGGCCCACTGGATGGAACGTGGGAGAGTGTGGGCTATGATGTGGACCATTGGCTACGGGGTGCAGTGATGTTCAGAGATGTACTTACCGGGTGCAATGGATGTGTCACGATGATGGGAGAGAGTGTTGCTGTGGGGGGAGTGGGGGGTGGGGGCGATGGGGTTGATTGGGACCTCATATTTTTTTAATGTAATTTTTAAAAATAAATAAATAATTTTAATTTAAAAAAAAAGAAAAAAAATATTCTTTTGGTTCTTGTATGAGTGTCCACCCAAACACAAAGAACAGTCAAGAGGACAGAGGTATTTTAATACCTCTGGATTAAAAAAGTTGGGTTAGTTGAAGCATTTCCATTTGTCAGTTTATTGACTTGATTCTCATTTCACAGTTAACAAATGTGTGTGTGTGTGTGTGTGTGTCTTGGTATATTTGATGGCATCATCACTGAAAGGAACTCCATTCACTAAGCTATATATAGCTTAGTTTTGTAAAACTGACATATGGGGTGTATCTAAATGCTGAGATATGTAATGAGAATTTATTGCCCATTTATTACTAATTTAGCTTGGTATTGGCCCAGACTTGACAAGGTAGATCTCTACTGTAAGGCTTTAAATTTTCACTGGAGTCCAACTTATTCACACATTTATTTGAATGTGAATATATTGCAGAAACTTGGCAAATGATTTCAGAACCTCAAAATATTATAACCAGCCTGTTCTCTGCTTTTATGTTTAAAGAAATGCATCTGCTACTGAGCATTGATGCCTGGAGCAGAATTTATCAGAACCAGGGTGGAGACTGTCACTCCCGTGTCCTGAGAGTTTGGAACAACGGTCACAGCTCTAATGAGAGCTCTTATCTCTTCTAGTTTGAAATGGGGAGTCAGTCCTCAGCCTCTTTTTCCATCAACTGCCATCCTCTGCTCATATTGATAACTGTGGCATAGCTTGACATGGGGCCCAGGGTTTTTCCCTCATCCTAAGTTATGTATCTCTTTGCTGTCCCTGCCTGTTTTTCTAGACTGCCTGTCTAGTCGCTTTTTTGGAATGCAGGCCCAGCAGCAGGGAGGGGGAAAATATCAAGAGAACTTCTTACATGTTGCCGAATTAAAATGAGAACCTCCGACCTAAGGAAAACAGTGAAAGGCAGGATGCCTTGCATTTTTATAGCTCTTTTTAATATTAATAAACTTTAGGCCTTAGGTAGTTTTTGGACTTGGGCTAAGTGTCATCAGTATATTCAAGTACTATGCCATATTTTTCCGTTGTCAGCTTTCCCCTTTGTTAGTTTTGTATTCTTTTTAAAGAAAGTCTACAGAAGTTTTGTTCAATAGAAATATAATATGAGCCTTGTATGTACTGGTGACCACATTAGAAAGTAAAAAGAAACAGATGAAATGCAAGAAATATTTTATGTTCTTTTTTTCCCCCTCATACTAAGTCTTTGAATTCTGAGATGTGTTCTGCACTTGTAACATCTCAGTTTGCACTTGCGACATTTCTACTGCTCAATAGCCACCTGTGGCTAGTGGCTACCATATTGGACAGCACAGACTGACAGCATTAAGAAAGTAATTTGAGAAGATGTGGAGAGCCTTTCACTGCATGTCTGTCTGTCTGTCTCTCTCTCTCTCTCAGCAGCATCATTTTGATAAGCGTGGGGCAATATACTTGTAGGGTTTAAATTGCATCCACACCTTGTTGCTCTTTGAGTAGCGCTGGAGGAAAACTTGAAGACCATGAGCAGAGGTGTTCAGCCTGACTACTGCAAAGGGTAACACACATGTGGAGGCATATTTTTAAAACTCACTGCTTCAGAGTCACTCCTCTTAAGGATAAGGACAAGGGTGTAACACTTGAGGCCAATATATTTAAGAGCATCAAAGCTCATTCCCACCAAATGCTCCTCTGACCTTAGGAGCTGTAATGCCCCAAAGTCTGGCCAGCATTGCCCTGTAGTGCAGTACTTTTCAGCAATGTGACATTATTCCCCCCAGGCTTGTTTTATTTTTTAGGTTGCTCTTCAATTTAGCATTTGTTCTTTGATGATAGGAGTGCTTTTAGAGCCTTGTCAGGAAATACTGGAAACAAGACCATCCTCATCTAAATGGCATTGGCATTTTTCCTGTGGGCTCTGAAATTGGCCTGATTCTATAGTTATGACCAGAAATGAGTTTGGCTCCCAGCTGAAGCATATACTGTGGAAGATTTAGGATTCTTGTGGTTGTGGTAGAGAAGGAGAATTAGGAATTTTCAGACTTTAAAATGCTATGGAGAAAAGAACAAAATGTGATGATTTTAATTTACTCACCTTAATTTAGTTACCTTCTGCCAAGTAACAATCTAAAATGCCCAAATCAATTTAGAAAATGGCTGTCTTTCATGTAATCATAAGAGTGTTGCCATGCACTATTATGCTTATGACTTTGATATATTACCAAATATGTAATTATTTCCAGCAGGAAATATGTAATGGATATACCTCTGTGTTCTGGAGCACTTTTTATTTTAATGAATATTGAAAATAAGCCGTGGTTTTAAAAGGTGGTAAACACACAAGCCCCTCCTAACAAATATTAATATAAAGTTTTAAATTTTATGAATTTATGTTCCTATCTCCCATGATAGGACAGGATTTACCTCCATCTATACTCAGAGTTGTGCCTCATTTTGAGGACTATGTCACATTGGTATCCTAGGTAAGGACTGTTTATCAATATAGGAATGTCCTTGATATAATAGGATTTAAAATCCACCCATGTCCACAAGTGGGGATCAAATGAAGTATGTTGTTTTTTGTATACATCTCTACTATTGGGATATAATAATTATGCTTATACCTTTAGGCCATCTGGGAGGCCAGCATGCTTTTTTAAAACCCTCTTTTTTCCTTCAGTCTTTGCAGCTTTTTTTCACATGACCTAGGACAGATCTGTTGATCTTTTTTTGTGCTGTTCCTGAGACATTTTGGGAAACCCTCTGGGATACAGCACTACAATGGTGCAGAAATGCCCCATCTGTGATAAGTGAGTATTGCTCATATTCATATTGGCACAGTGTGAGAGCAGAAATAGAGTACTGAGAACTCAAAATCCCCCCAAATGCTAGCCTTTCCACCCCTGCTGCCCATGTACACATTAATTTGGGAGTGGGGGAGTGGTGGCTGTGTGGGGTACCTTTCCCCTTTAAATTGAAGAGTAAATGATCAGTTGGCTGGAATTCTTCCTTATCCATAGGTGTAATCAATTGTTTTGAATATGAACTGCTTTTATTTTCTTAATTTTTTAATCAATAGAAGTTGCTTCTAGCAAGCTCACAAATCTTTTCCATGCAGATATTTAAACATTGTTTATTAACGTTTTATTCTGGTATCCTAATGCTGGTGCTCTCAGTGCATCTTTCGGCAGGAAGTTTGGGGACCACTTAAAGGAGAACTGGTGAGGATTAGGCATCAATGTTTTGGAGTTACCACAGTCCTTTTGGAAATTTTGGTTCCCTATTAACATGAAAGTTGTTTGAATAAGCATTGCCTTTGACAGTTTCCCAGAATACCTGGTTTAAAATGGAGTCTTTGCTATAGTTTCCAGGCATGCCATTTCTTGCTCCCCTAATTTGAGGGATGTAGGTTGAAGAAATGGCTGTTGCCCCTTGGTTCTGTGGTTCATTATACCATAATTAAATTAAAAGTACTTACCCAGATTATCGGTTTTCATGTTATGGCATTACCCCTACAAGACAATGTTTTCATCAGGTGTAAAACTTCTAAAGGCTTTTTCAGTTATGGTCAATCTTTGATTTACCTTATGCAATTATTTTTGTAGGTCTTATGAGTGTGTTAAACTATGGATAAAACACGTCATTTAGAGAACATTCTCTAGTGGATTGATTCTAAAATTAGAACTGTCTTAATTGGTATAAACTGTTTGTCTTCTACTTGTGCTAATGCTCTAATGCCATTACACTTTCAACAGTGCTGTATTCTGATTTCAGCAGTACTGCATCTTCATTTTGTATCTGTGAAAATGATGATGCTAATTGGTACAATTTCACTGGATAGAGTTGTATTAATAGGATTCTGAGTTAGTATTTGTTGGCTTTACATGAACTTCTACAACTGCTCCAAAGTCAGTGGCTATTAACCTTTTTAAGAAAATTTTCTTTTCTAAGCAGTAGAAAAGTAGAATAAATGAAACATCAAGTTTGAGCTCGGGGCAAGAAGATTAGGGTTAACAAGCAGAACCAGAGTTTATTCCAGCTATCAATTCTGTTGAGCTACTGTACCTTCTAGAGTTCAGTTCCATTTGCCAGCTTGCAGCCAGAAAGGAAGGTTTAAAATGGTTGACCTTATGGCATTAGTCTTGGGAAAAGTTGGTGTCTAGTTAAATTTAGTGACTTAATGCCTTAACACTCTCATTTGCCAGGATCATGCTGTCAAGAAGGTTCCTCTACCAAGTGTAAAACATGTGAATAGTTACAAAATGGCTGTTATGACGGAGGGAACACTTTGACTGTTGAGTAGTAAATTTATTGTTATCACTATGAATGAGAGAAGTTTTGTTTTGACCCCTGTACCTAAGAATACAAACTAGACCACGCATGATAAAGAGGAAGAAAAATAATTTGTAGGAGGGTATGTGTCCATGCAAATGTAGAAGACTAGAAGTCTTCTGGCACAGTTCATCCCCTGCAGAAATCTCTTTTGCCATTTTCTGGATCAAGGAGCATCTTCTACTAGAGATGGCATCCGGGGCAGTGAGACCAAGGTTTACTTATTAGGAAGCTTCTTCAAGTATGTTTTTTTGAAACACCTATCCTTTTCATCCTGGTTTTGCTTTGGGAATCAAAACAAACTCAGTCTCCTTTCACTTGCACTTAAAATATTCAAATGTCCGTAATTCTTTCCTGATACTGAAGCCAGCTCAATTTAAACTATTTGCCAGGGAGAAGTTTTTAGTTTTTCTACTAAGAAGCTGACCCTCCTAATCAATTGAACCAACCACTGGGTAGTTATTGAGCACATACTATGAGCAAGGACTAAATTCAACCTTAAGGGAACTGGTCCAATGATAGGAGATAGGTATACAGATGATATTTAAAAAATGGACCACGAAACCAATATTCTTACACAGATGGTATTAAATTTATGTTTAAAGGTGCCTGTCATTCTTCTGGCAAAAGAATTATTATATCAGAAAACTGTTAACTGGTTAGTATATTTACAGGGTTGACTGAGATAATGATATAGCCAACTTATCCGGGTAAATCTGATTGGTAAACTTAATCAGGAATATTTTCTTCAACATACACATTCACCAAGCAAGCAATTTTTTTGACCCTCTAACCATTTGCTAGGAATTTGAGAGATTAGTTCATGTCAACATGAACCAATTATTGGGTTTTATAGTGAATTGAACATGTTTTAATTTATGGGTTAGGAACCCTTGGGTTCTTTTTTAAAAAGCATTTTTGAGATGTATTCACATACCATACAATCTATCCAAAGTTTGCAATCAGTGGTTCTCAGTATAATCACAGAGTTGTGCACTCATCACCACCATCAATTTTTTAGAACATTTTCATTACTCCAAAAAGGAAAGCCCCATACCCCTTAGCAGTCATCTCTTAGTCCCTCTATCCTTTCTTAGCCCAACATAACCACCAATCTAATTCTGTCTCTATAGATTTATATATATTTCCATTTTGTACAGATAGAATCATACTATGTGAAGAACTTTGTGTCTGGTTTGTCACACTTAGAATAAGGTTTTTTTAAAAAAAATTGTAATTTATTTTTTAACCAGAGAAGTTGTAGGTTTACAGAAAAGTCATGTAAAAAATGCATTCCCATATACCCCCCTATTGTTGAGACTTAGCACTGGTGTGGTATCTTTGTTACAAATGATGGAAGAATATTAAAATATTGCTCTTAACTAAAATTCGTAGTTTGCATTAGGTGTATTTTCCCCATACACTACCCTATTGTTAACACCTTGTAATAGTGACATACAGTTGTTATAGTTCCTGAAAGAACATTCTTATATTTGTATTATTAACCACAGTCATCGTCCACAACAAGGTCCACTGTGTAATACAGTCCCATGTTTTATCCTCTAACTTTCCATCTAATAACATACACAACCCCAAAATTCTCCTTTCAACCACAATCACACACACATTTCAACACTGTTAATTATACTCACAATAATGTGCTACTATCACCTCTTATTTCCAAACATTTACAATCAACCTCATTAGAAATTCTGTACAAATTAAGCATCAGCTCCCCATTCTATCTCCTGGTAACCTATATTCTAGATTCCAACTATGAATTTGCTTATTTTAATTAGTTCATATTAGTGAGATCATATAATATTTGTCCTTTTGCGCCTGGTTTATTTCACTCATCATAATGTCCTTAAGTTTCATCCATGTTGTTGCATGCATCAGGACTTAATTTTTATTATCCTTTTAAATTCCCAACTGCTTTCTCAATTTCAATAAAATAGAACATAGAAGGACTAATATTTTTAATACCTATAGATGCTATTGCTGTTTGTTTAAAAATGTTTATTTTAATGACCTCTAATGCTGGATTCTTTGATGATATCCACCAATTTTCTGATATGATTATCTTTTAAATTTTATTAACTTTCTGCACTCAAATTTGCTTACATTTTAGATTGCTAGATGCCTATGTCATAACTAGTTTATTCATATTAGTAAAAGACAGCACTGCTATCATAGTTCATGGTGGTTAGTACTTGAAAAGCATACCAATCAAAATTTTTAGAACCAGTTATCTCACTTTTAATTCTAATTTGTTTGTCTGTGAAATATGTATACTGATCCTACTGCAAAGAAGTAACCTAAAGAAAGGTCCTATTAATTGACAGCAGCAAAGGCTACTGGGGCTGAAGATTTGGAGGAGAGGAAAAGATAAATTGTCACATGCCCTTAACAACCTGCATAATGCTTTAAAGATAAACACTCTCCAGCCCATCTATATCATTTCATAGGTCATGTGTGTAATTATAGGATTTTGGCAAACGTTTGCCCATATTGTTTTAGAGATGTGTCTTTAAGTGGATTTAAAACAGAACGGTGTTCCTGGTTTCTGGGACTTAGTGCTTACTGTGTTCTCCTGTAGGCTGTGACTCCCCTGGTCTATGCTTCATCTGGCAGATCTTCATCGAGGTATGGTTCCAGGCCCCTGGCTCTACCCCATCTGTCTTTGAGGTTGACTGAGTTTTAGAAGTGGACAGGAGAGAGCCACCCTGGTAGCAGCATTACCAGTTCCTCTTTCTACTTAAGTAGTTTATTCTCAGCATCCTAATTTTCTTTTCCTTCCTGAGGGAATCCTCGCTTTTCTTGACACACATCTCTGCAATATGCAGAGGGTTCTTATAAAGCTTCTTTCCAGCCTTTCAATGCCTTGTGAGATAGGCCTGGAAAGTGAGAAAATTGAGACTCAGAGATACAAGAACTAGCACGTGAACTTCAAGCTGTCTGCTGCTTCTGAACTGCACTGCTGCTTGTGTGCAGAGATTGATAATAAGCCAAGGACAGGAGGGCTCTGGGAAGTAATCAATTAACAGAAAAGGAAACCGAGGCAGAGAATAAGTAACCTGCTCAAAGTTCTGCAGCAGGAAATTCCTCCCTGCACCAATGCGGGAACGCTTATCTAGGGCAAAGGCCACAGGAGAAGCTGGATGTGGCCCATCAGGCAAGGGTCATAGTCCCGGTTCTGACTCCATGGTGAACTTCTGTGTACTGAACTCTGCCTTGTTCTGGAACTTCAGTATATCCCGAACCATTAGTGTATGCTAGGCCATTCAGATTGCATGACTGCTGCTTTAGATTATGTTTCCTCTCCTTGTTTGAGAGTAGCCTTAGGCAGACATGTTTCTAGAGGTACTTCTCTGACGTCCTTCCATGCAAATAAATGATACCTTTACCCGAACTCTGAAAGTTGAAAGAAGAAAAAACTTAGTCCAGTCAGTGAAATCAATTTTAAATTAATTTCAAAGAAAAGACTCCCCATGACCTAGCTTGAAGTGTTCTACTTTAACTTTGGCACAGGGGTTTTCTAGTAAAGGTTGAGATGCTTTCACAGGAAGAAAATGTTTTCTTCCGTTAAGCTTGTGACAAGACTTTTAGGGACAGGAGCAGTGTCTAAAAGGATCTTGCTTCTGTACCATTTCCATTTCTTGAGAAAATTAGGGAGGTGTCTGGTTAAATTTCTTATGAAATGGGCACCATTTCCCATCTCTATGGATGAAGATTCATGATATTTCATTGTTAGAAACGTCCTTGCTGGGAAAAAGAAGAAAAATAAAGCAAGCACTGGAATAACCTAAAATAGCGGTGATGATACCTAGCATTTATTGACTACTCACTGTATACCAGGCACTGTGTGTTACCTCCTTTAGTCCTCAGCACAACCTCATATAAAAGGCAATAGTAGTATCTCCATTTAACAGAAATGGAAACCGAGGCAGAGAACTAAGTAACCTGCCAAAGTTCCACAGCAGGAAATTGCATTTGGACTCTGAGCCAGCTGTCTGACCTCAAGGTGTTTTCTGAAACATTTACACTCAGTGTGCAGGCCTGTAGGGGTGAGTGGGCTGTGGGTCTGCATGGCCAATGCATTGCCAATTCCAGGGTATGCCTGGCTGGCTGTAGTGTATGGATGGCACTCCCCACCCCCTGAAGTTCATCTCAGGCTTCCCATTTCTGGCAAAGGATGCAGCTTTTCATTTTCAAACAAAACTTTTGAAATTCCTCACTGACAGCCTCACTAATATACATGTGCCTGCTAATAAGGGATTTTTTTTTTCCCAAAATGTAAATGGGTTGAACCCAGAGGCAGACAGGTCACATTTGAGCCATGTGGTGCAAAAAAATCTCGTACTGTTGATGATCAGAATAGCCAAGTATACTTTCCTTCTCCTTTCTTTAATAAGTCAGCCTACTTAATATTAGGTCAGAAGCTGTTTCTTTAATTGTTTATCCCCCCTTACTCATATGAATTGTTTTATAACCATTACTCTGACTTGGAGTGAATTGACTATCATCTGTTCTTTCCTCACAGCGAAACATGTAATATTGCAGATTACCCTCTGAGAATAGTTGTCCCTGTTCTTCATGAAATTTCTTACCCGTAGGATCAGTGAGGTCACTTGGGATCAAGGTCATTTCTGGATGAGAATTAGCTCAAGGAGTAGACCATCGTGGGGAATTAGGAACTCCAGCCTCAGGGCAGACATATTGAGCGAGAACACCAACAGTGGAGGACAGTGGCAAGGCACCTGGTGGGACAGGGCTGGAGAACCACAGGGCTGGAGAGCCATAGACCTGTGTCCCTGTGACCAGCAGAGTCTGTGTGAGGGGTAGATAGGGATTATTTTCCCTGTAACTTCTCTAATAAAGTCATAGTCCTATTGAAGAGACATCACAGGGCAAATAGCCAAAATATAATAAAGTATGTGGCTGTAATAAATATATGCTTTGTAATCCAGGTTCCTTGTCACCCCCTGACTTTCAGGGAGATTTTCCCTTAGCTAGCCACACTGGAAGGTCCTGTTTCCTGGTGGGATCTCAGCTTACTGCTGCTTTTGATACCTTCCTTGCAAATTGGCCTTTGGGTATCCTGATGGGCAGATTTCCTTCCTGCAAAATTCCAAAAGAGCTGTTTTTAATTCGTTTGACCTGTATGTTAATGTGAATGCAGTTATTCTGATGTTGCTTGTGTCCCATTGCAAATATTTGCTTCTTCTAGACTCCTTCCCTAGTTGGCTTCTGTTTTACATGCTCAAGGCTAGTCTCTTCTAAGAGATATCTGGAATTATGTCTTTGGTCCTCGACTTAAAAACTTCATAGTAGTCATTGCTTCAGTTCACTACTGGATCCCTTGGGTGATACAGTGCAGCAGAGCTTGTTTTCCTTCCTGTGCTCCTTAGTTGTTATTGCAGATGCTGATCTCAGTTTTTCCTTTCTGGTGCCTTTTGAAACAAGCCATCTTTCCTCACAGGAGAGTAAACCCCTGCTGATAGGAACTCTTTCTTTGTGCACACGCACACAGCAATTTACCAGCAGGAATGGCTGCCAAGGGCTTTCTCCCTGTTCACAGGACTGTATTTTCCCTGGACGCCGGTGCCTCTGTTGCACAGGTGGCTTGCGACACAGTAGGGTCCCCATTGATGTCTTTGTGGAGAAGTGCCTCTGGTGTGTTTGGGGATCCCACAGAAATTATGATATTTGAGTGATGAAAAAAAATGTTTTCATACTTCAGTGGTTTTTGGCTCATTCTAAAGCAGAAGGATGTGCCAGCAGAGAGAAGGCCCCTGTAGCCACCCACCCAGGATTGGCCTGTTGGAGGAAAGTGTTTAGGATTCCCCACTTTGTCCCTGCATAAGTTTATGGAACATGATGTGGATTCCTGGCTAACTTGGTGATGGGGAAGAAAAGGCAACTCCCAACCACTGTACCTCAGGAAACTTACCTCCTTCCCCACTAATTTCCCCATTCTGGTAAAATGCTGCAGCCTTTAAACTTCTGTCCATTATTTTGATCCAAATCAAATTGACTCATCTCTTTCACTCAGTGTACTTTTGTTTCTCCGAAAACACAGGGCAGGCTCCCTATGGTACAATATGAGTGCTACCAACAGAAAGATTTTCCAGACTCTGGGTTAATAAGATCAGCTCTATCAGTCATGACAAGCATTAAAAAACTAAAATAAAAAAAGAATAGATTATAGTAGAAAACATCAGAACACATGTTAATAGTAAGAATTACTTTGAGAAACCCTTGTTTTAGTTGTGCATATGTGTATATACTGATTTTCAATGTAAATTTTACTATGTAGACCATGGTCAACTCTGAAAGCCCCTGACTCAGAGGATCCCATCTTCTGTCTTAGTCTCAAATTGCTTCCTGCTCCCCTCAGCCTTCTTTTCCAGTTGGTCCAGATTCTGTTCTGTGGAGCCTCAGTCATGTGGAACCCTCCTTAATTATGTGGACCTGGATCTTTAATCATCAAAGACAGATTAAATTATGGCCACACTGTACTCTGAGACAAGGGATATACTAATGAACTTAAGATTTTTTTTCTAAGAATTCAAATAACTTGGTTATCTATTAATTCTCAGTTAATGAAAAAGTGAATCCCAGCATGATAGTCTGTAAGCATTTTGGTTAATCGAGGCCTCTCCCTAGAATGCAGGAGTTTAAAGCAAACAGCAAGAAGGGACCTTCTCTGGGCAAAGTGCAGGCTTTGGTGTCTTTTGTTTGCACACTTTAATAGGTGGGAGCTTCCAAGTGTGGGAGGAGAGATGCATTTAGCTATTTCTACAGCACCCTTTGCCTCTAACCCATGGGATAGGTAAGGAATTTTAACAAGGGGATGAATGGTAGGCTCTTGGGAGCAAGATCTAGCAAGTCTATTCAAAGGTGATTTTAGTCCTTAAAAGGAAAGCCTCCTGTGTGATAAAGACATGAGAGCAGCTGTAGTTTATTTGGGCATTTATTCTTAGACATGGTCCTATGCTTTAGTTTACTTTTACCTTATCTCATTTGATCCTCCTCATACCCCTCTGAGGCAACTATCACCAGTTCCCTTTTATAAAGAAAAGTGAGCCTTAAGGAAGTTAAGGGACTTTTCCAAGGTTGCATACCTAAGTGAGTGGTGGTGAAGGGATTCCACTAAGTCTAGCACATGAGTCCAGGGCGTTTGTGCCCTGTGGGACAGCCCCCTTACACTGTATTGTTTGGTGATTGTATTTACCCTCCACCTGGATTGCTATCTTCTGCCCTATCCTAGTCCTAATGCTAACATGGGAAGCCCTTTCACTTCCCCTGGTGAGAAGTGATTTCCTGTTCCCTGAACCCATGTTCTGCCCCATATTGGGTTAGTGTCATCAGAAGTGAACATTACTGTTTGGGGGTTACGTTTTCATTGAATGGTTGCATTGCTTCTTTCTTTGGTTTTGGCAATGAGATAGACCCTGTCTTCATCAACCTCGAGTTCAGGCTCAGCTTTTCTCTCATCTCAGTGATTCTTGGCCTGGAAGGAGAAGAATAATCTCCTTGACCTTCACAGTACTCATCACATTTTATATGAGGATCATTTCTTTTCTGGTTGTGATTGTATTTGGCAGAGTATTTTGTTTAGTCATGAATGGGATAGACATTTTTAAAAAATATACACAAGCAAAAAGTGGCAGTTTTGTTTTATGGCAGTCTGTTGCATATTTTGCTGTGTACTTTCATGAGTTTTTGAAAGGGGATAGGGAGGAAGCCAGGAGGAGTTAAAGTAGGTTTAAAATATGTTGGCATCAAAATGGAATTTTCAGTGCATTTGAAAAGTTGGAAGGGAATTGAAACAGTTTACTAGGATTAAATGTCTAGGGTGACTTCCCTGTAGGGGAAAAGAAACTACCATTTCTTGAGCCCCTGCTCAGTGCTGGGCTCTACATTAGATATGTTTCTATTCCTCCTGGCTTCCTTTTCATCCCCTTTCAAAACTCATGAGCATGGTATATAGCATAACAGCAAAATAGGAACAAATGGCCAATTCCCCAAACTTCATCTCACTATTTTTGAACATATGGAAACTGGGGCTCAGCGACCTTATGCTCAAAGTTATACAGTACATATCTGATATAGCCTGAAGTGGAACCCAGGCCCAGTCTAGCCCCAGAATTTTCTATGTGGAATAATGGAGATACTCTTTCATTTGGTGTATCCCCTGAATACCACCACCCACTCTGTCCATCTCTTACCCAGGCTGACTTGATTAAATCATGTACACTTTGAGAAGAATTGTTATTTTATTGGATTTTAGGGATATTTTTCTCTCTTAAAGTGTTAACATTTAATAACAAAATATGCCTTTAAAATTGAAATTTCAGGAATGCTGCTTCTGGATGGGAAGAAAAGATTGGAGCAAGAGCTTAACCTCATGCTTCTCAAATCATAATTTGAGTTGAGGCCAGTTCTGCCTTACAGGTTAAAAACCAGTTGTTAGAAATAATATGTAACATTCATTGAGCACTGTCTATGTTTCAGGCACTGTGTGAAGTGCTTTAGCCATATTTCATTTAATCTTCACTATAATTCAGTGAGATAGGTATTTTATCCCCAATTGAAACCTGAGATAAGGGAGGGTTTGCCCAAGGTCACATGATAGGTAGTAGTGGGAGCTGGCCATGTGTTTGGTCAGTTGAAGGCCAAAGCCAGTGCTCAGTCTTTCTACTAGAGGATTTGTGTATAAATTCTTGGCCTTGGGGACTAGTGTACAACCCCCCAGGGGAAGCTCTCAAATGTCTTTGCAGCACTATTGATGCTCTGAGTCAGCATCAATACTGTTAAGATGGAATTTCAGTAATTTCAGCTCCTTTTCTAAGTATGTGTACTGTCTGCAATTCTGAAGAGAGGCTTTGAACTCTCTCAAGTGAAGATTTTTCCTTCAACATGTTTATTTGTACTTGAAGAACAAAGAAAATTGTATGAGACTAGTAATGCAAGTACCCTTGGAAAGAAGTGTACTTTGTTCTTAACTTGTTGAACCCAAGACCTTGCTTATTTTTACTTTCAGGGTGACTTTGACAAAGTTAACTATGAGGAACGGAGTCCTAAAATCCGCTCTGAAGCAGCATAACTCTGACCAGCTCTCCCCAGCAGCAGGCTTCTCTCTCTGATGCCTTTTACTGGTGGACCCTAAAACTGGAAACCCACAGAAAGGAACCACCATTCCTCTATCCCTCTCTCCTTTCTTCCTTTCCTCCCTCCTACTTTCCCTCTCCTTTTTAATTCATTCTATTTTCCCTTCCTACTCTGCCTTCTGATCATTCCTTTGAATTTCTTTCATATACTCCTTCAAACTACTGCAAAAAATAAGACATGAGTTTTGTCCTGTAGTTTGTAATTTTAGAGTACTTTCATATTTTGTCCCCATGAAGCAGAGTATCTTCATTTTACAGATAGGAGTTGAAGCTCATAGGTTACAGATCTTAGCCAAGATCACAGCAAATAAGTGGCAAAAATGGGATGAGAAAGAAGGGGTAAATAAGGACCAGAAAATAAAAGAAGAAACCCTTCACCCCTGGGTCTCCACCTTCTGGCCTTTTAGAAAGCCCCTTACCATTTTATCCTGGGATTTGTGAAGTCCGTCTCCACTGGCTGCCTCCTCCTACTGTTACTGCTCCCTGATTTCCACTACAAAACTTAAAATAGTGCTTTCCATTAGATATGAAGCTTCTTCCTCCTATTACAGTAGGTATTTGTCATGTCTCTCCTGGAACACCTTGTTCTGTTTCTGGCATGTTCTGGTGTGTGCATTTGTTTTGTAACACAGAAATTGCAACTTCTCTTTAACCCTGTCTGCAGTGATTGCCAGCATTGAGGGAACATACCTCAAGGTTATAGGTAACATTAAATTGGGTGGCTGTAGCTAGGACACCTCAAAGCTATAATGATAATTTAGGGGGACCATGACTAACTGAAGAAGTCAGCAGAATGATATCGAATAAGGGCAAGTGGACAGAACCCTTGGTGGGGAGTGGGGGCAATGCCAGCTGGTCTCTCAGTGGATATTTATAGGGCATTTATGCTTTGCTCATCACTGTGCTGACTTCCATGGTGGACTTAGGAAAATGTGCGAAGTTGTCATACTTTCCAGGAGTTTCAAATCTTAATAGAGAGCTAAGACCTAAAGACATGAAACAAAGAAAGAAAGAATAGGTGACTATAACTGCCAAAAGAATGGTCTTTGTAATCTGGGAGTGCTCAGAGAGATCGACTTAAATGCACCAAACACTGAGATTATAAAAGGATTAATAATTACACCAAAAATGTATGAGTCTATAGGCTAAAATATAAACCATAATGTAAACCATAATGTAACTAAAAATTTAGAAAATTGTACAGTCTAAAATATAAACCATAATGTAAACCAAAATGGAACCATGTTTGATAATATGTGTCAATATCTGTACATCAGCTGCAGCAAATATAACATGAACATATAAAGATCATTGCTGGGGAAGGGGGAAAAGGGTTTGATGTTGGAGTTGGTGTGGGGTGTTATTGATGGGAACAAATGGTTGGAAGGGAGTTCTCCAGGGCATGTATATAGGGTACATAAAAATGTTTGGATATATGTTGGGTATTTTCATATTAGTTAAAGTTACAAATGACAACTGAGGGAGTACTGAGTTCCTTGCCAAGGGAGCTCTGTCACATTCCCCAATGGAAAAGCAATAATCCCCCAAGTGCAATGGCAAAGACCAATAAAGAAGGATGGTCCAATAATGAGCCCTTGATACTGATGACTATGCTTATGAACCTGTGTGCCTGAAATTTGAATTAGGCGTAGAGCTGGAGGGTGCCTAAGAGTTACCTCCTGAGAGCCTCCAGGTTGTTCAGATGTGGCCAATCTCTAAGCCAAACTCTGCATGTAAATGCATTACCTTTCCCCCAGCGTGGGACATGACTCCCAGGATGAGTTTCCCTGGTGCTAACAGATTACTGCCAGTCACTAACTGGTGATCCATCTAGAAAAAGACCTTGGATAAAAGGTGGAAATGGTAAAGACAAATGTGTTTATATGGCTAAGAGTCTTCAAAAGGGTCAGGAGGTCATCAAAGGGGTTGTGCTTAGACACGCCTCAGCAGGATCCCAGAGACAGCCAAAGTAGATACAACCCCAAGTACTGGTGCTCCTGAGTGCTACAGAGAAACATAGGTTCTGTGATCATGGCAGATGACTCTGGAGTTCAGTGCCTTGTCAGTGGGCCCTACTTTGGAATTTGTGTTCCTGAGTGTGATGGAGTTGGATTCAGATGTGAACTTTCTACACATGCCTCTTCTGTCACTTTTACTGGACCTGTGGTTGGTGCTGGGGTTGGTGTATACCCAGGAGACTTGAATCTCTGGACTGGTCATGTGCCAGCTGGGCCCTGAGCCTCAGCAGAGTTGCATCTCCTACTCTCTGCTTTGTTGGACTTGCACAGGTCAGCTAAAGGGAGGTAAAGATGATCAACCCACCATATCTGGGAACCGATAGTGCCTACTTCAAGCAGGAGAATCGCATCCATCAACATGTAGGATCTAAGCCCCCTCTCGATATAGAGGTGGAGTGGACATCACCAACCCAGGGTCCACAGGATGGAAGAATAAAATATGGATTAGAATGAACTTACTGGTATTCTACTATAGAACTATTATGACTAGTAATGGAAGAAATTGTAGCATTGATCTGGAGAAAGTGACCTTGGTAGTTGCTGAGGGCAGGGAGAGGAAGAGGAGATGAAATGTGGGGGCATTTTCGGGGCTTGAGGTTGCCCTGAAAGATACTGCAGGAAGAGATGCTGGACATTATATATCCTACCATAACCCCTGAATATACTGGGGGAGAGTGTAACCTACAATGTAAACTATAATCCATGCAGTGCAGTAGTGCTCCAAAATGTATTCACTAAATGTGTGAATGTGCCACAATGATGAAAGAGGTTGTTGATGTGGGAGGAGTGGGGGAGGTGGGGGGGTAGTATGTGGGAACCTCATATTTTTTAGTGACATTTTTTGTGATCTATGTGTCTTTAAAAAATGACAATGAAATAAAATAAAAGTAAAATAAAAAAAAACACAAAGTATGTCACTATATATTAATAGAAGGCACAAGTCACCAAGAAAAAAAAAGGTACAACCTCTGACCCATGGAAGCCTGTAGCTACTGTAAATGGTTAAAATATAGTGTAATTGTGTAAACAGCTACAAGAGTAAACAGCTAGAGTACAGTGATTAAAACCACAAACTGGAGCTATGCTGCTTGGGATCAAATCCTGGCTGTTCCATTTACTGGTCATGTAACCTTTGGCAGCTTACTTAACCACTATGTGCCTCAGTTTCCTCATCTGTAAAATGGGGTGTAATAATACCTACCTCATGAGAGGTAGAATTGTTATTAGGAATAAATATGGTAATACACAAAAACACACAATCTTACAGCTCATTGGGTGTTGCTGGAAAATCAGATTTTAGTGTAGGGGATTTAAATCGTGGAGAAAACATAACCGAAGTTGGGCTTTAAAGGTAGTATATTGATAGTTGAGAAAGAGTACTTTTCAGGTTGGGGAGAATATATGTGCCAAGAGATAGAGGTGGGGCAGTTTGTTCAAACAAATATAAACTAGTATGTGTAAATTAAGCAGAAAGGGTCATGAGGGGCCATGTTTCAGCAATGCGATTGATTGCTAAGACTTAGGACAATGTGTTTAATGCTAAATCATGGAATTGAAATTTAGCCTACAATAAACCGGAATTTCCCTAAGTTTTACTAAGGAAAGCAATATAGTTGGGATGGAAGCCAGGCGTGAGAAGAAAGGAATCAGTCACAAGGGGATTAAGCACAGGTTAAGGAGTGAGAATTGGGAATTTAAGCCAATTTTGGTTTTGCTTTGGTTGTAATGAAGGAGAGCTGATGAGAAGGAAGGGCAGTAAGGATGGTATCTTTGATATGAAAGATGAACAAGGTGACTTACTGGAGTTCACAGTATCTCACAAATGCTCTGTGCTTCTTTCACCACTCACTCTGACAGTATGAATTTTGCTCTTGGTGTAGAATGAATGGCTCCAGTGAGTGTAATAAAAATTAGTGGAACCCAAACTGCACCCAAACTGTGCCGACCTCAGCAAACTATGCACAGGAGAGAAGTTTTGATTCAATAGGGTGATGTATAGGCAAAAATTATTCTGAGTCACCTGTTTTGGGGACCATTTTGCTGAGAAGTGCTGATGCTTCTGACCTTGAGCACTGTTGTTCAGTGGCGTTCTGTGATGTTAAATCTTTATTTCAACCTTGGGTGACCAGACAGTGATTGGAAATGGGAAGAAGGCACACTAGTTTCAAAATAAATCATCATATGGTATAGTGTACTTTGGTTTTTCAGAATTTAACAAGTGTCACTTTTGATTTGTCTCTTTTGTATTTCCTTAATGGTTTTTTGAATTTCAGAATAAATGTTGTGTCTATAAACAGTCTGATTGAATCTACCCATGTTCCCCATCTCTCCAGAGACTCTTACACTCCCACTGTAATAGAATTGTTTAGAGGCCTTTAAAGGGTCACTTTGAGTCTGAACGGATGAATGGATGTCTTGGATTCTAGCCCTGGCTCTACCTCTAACTAGCTGTGTGATCTTGGGCAGTTATTTTGCTTCTATGGACCTTAGTCTTCTCACTTGTAAAATGTGGGGGATGGCCAGGAGCTGTTCTGTGACCAGAATTGGAAGCTCTGTTTCCCAAAAACAGGGGAGGAGGAGACGGTTGGCTGCTGATTTCAGCTACTGATTGGTAGACTCGGCTGGCTAAGAAATAGCCCTAGAAACAGCTGGGATGTAAATTTGTCCAAGTCAGAAAAAGGTAGTGGCCGCCATTTTGACTCCACCCCCAGCCTGAGGGGAAGCCAGCCTGACCAAATATCACAGTGACGGTAGGAAACAGTTTCTTTCACATGGATCAGCCTGCAGCCTTAGCCTAGGCTTCATTCCCACCCCTGGCAGGGAAGAGACTCACTAGCTCGGCACCAGTATATCCAGGCAACTGTGAGGGTGCCTTTGGATGGCACAAACTGAATAATTAAAAGTCTACTGGAGCAAATGCAGTCATCTTGGACCTACACTGCATAGATTGCTGCCCACACCAGCTCCATCCATGTCCCTGGCAGGGGAGAAAGGGGCATGAATCTTCATCAGTCTCTCTGGGAAACTACAGTCTAGGCCTACACGACTTGGATTGTTCCACACAACTGTGACTCTGTCCCTACCTCTGGGAAAGGAGAAAGTTGGGAGAAGCTTCATCCATCCCTGGGGCAATGAGGGCAGCTTGAGGCTCCACAGTTTATAGCACCAACTACATCCTTGGCTCCTACTGCACAACCAGCAAGGGAGAAAGGGCAGAAAGCACTAAACTAAAGAGAAAAACTGCACCAGAATAAATACTCTGGTAATCCAGATGCCAAGACACCAACCAAAAATTACAATCTACACCAAGAAATAGGAAGCTATGGCCCAGTTAAAGGAACAAGATAAGCCTCCAGATGACATAAAGGAGTTGAGACAACTAATCATAGATGTTCAAACAAATCTCCTTAATAAATTCAATGAAATTGCTAAAGAGGTTAAGGATATTAAGAAGACACTGGATGAGCACAAAAAATTTGAAAGCATGCATAGAAAAATAGCAGATCTGATGGGAATAAAAGGCACAATAAATGAAATTAAACATTGGAATCATATAATAGCAGATTTGGGGAGGCAGAAGAAAGGATTGGTGAGCTTGAAGAAATGGCCTCTGAAAGTGAACATATAAAAGAACAGATGAAAAAAAGAATGGAAAATATTGAACAAGGTCTCAGGAAACTAAACGACAGCCAGAGATGTGCAAACGTGTCATGGGTGTCGCAGAAGGAATATTTGAATAAATAATGGTAGAAAATTTCCTAACCCTATTGAAGGACATAGATATCCATGTCCAAGAAGCACAACATACCCCTATCTGAAAAAATCCAAATAGACCAACTCTGAGACACATACCCATCAGAATGTCAAATGCTAAGGACAGAGAATTCTGAGAACAGCAAGAGAAAAGCAGTGCATAACATATAAGGAATACCCAATAGGATTAAGGGCTGATTTCTCACCAGAAACTACGGCGGCAAAGAAGACAGTGGTCTGATATATTTAAGATACTACAAGAGAAAAACTTCCAGCCAAGAATTTTATATCCAGCAAGACTGTCTTTCAAAAATGAGGGCAAACTTTCTAAGCCTAACTCAGCATGTAAATGCATTACCTTCCCCACAGTGTGGGACATGACTCCTGGGGATGAGCCTCTCTAGCACCGAGGGATTACTACAGACCACTAACTTGCGATGCAACCAGAAAAAAACCTTGAATAAAAGGGTCAACTCGGACTAGCAGAATATCTCAGCCTACGTATTGGATCAAGTGTTAAAAACTGCTTTTTGACCTTGAATAAAAGGGGGAAATGGCAAAGACAAATGAGTTTATATGACTAAGAGTCTTCCGGGAGGTCATCAGAGGGGTCACGCTTATGCACACCTCAGCAGGACCCCAGAGAGAGCCAAAGTAGATAAAACCCTAGGTGCTGGTTCTCCTGAAGGCTGTGTAGATCCACAGGATATATGGTCATCACAGATGGATTTGGAGTTCTGTGCCATGTCAGAGGGCCCTACTTTGGCATTTGTTCTCCTGAGTGTGATGGAGCTAGACTCAGATGTGACCTTCCTACACATGCCTCTTGTCACTTTTGCTGAACCTGTGGATGGCACTAGGGATGGTGCATCTCTGGACTTCCCATGTGCCAGCTGGGCCATGAGCCTCAGCAGAGGTGTTGGTAGAGGGTTGATGTATGGGATCCCTGTATGATGTTATGCATGTTTGCAAGTTTGTAAGTTCACAACTTTTACTATACACTTAATTGTTTATGTATTTGTCATAAATAAATGACAAAGATAATAATAGGGAGGGTTGGGGGAACATACTATGGTTAGTAGAAATATTTAGACGATGCTCCTTAATTATTAGTTAAAAAGGTTTAACAACATTGTAAGGTGTTGGTAGTCGGGTGCATTATGAGAGTCCTGTATGATGTTATATATGTTTGTTTTGTAAGTTCACAACTATTACTATACACTTATTGTTTATGTATGTTTGTGTGTGGGTGCTATATTTCAATAAATTAATTTTTAAAAAATTGTAGGGGGTGGGAATAGGTGATGATGTTGATGAAGATAATAGCCAGCATTGATTGATGACTTCTCTTGCACCAAGTACTAGTCCAAGCCCTTTACATAATAACTCTTTAGTCTTCTCAACAACCCTGTCAGGTAAGTACTGTCATCATTATCCCCATTATACAGATGAAGGAATGTACATGCAGAATTAACTTGTCAAAGGTCCCCCAACTGGTGAGTTTCATAGCCAGGGTTATTCTAACCCAGGCAGACTGCTCCTGAATCCATCCTCATGGCCCCTACTGCCTCCTGCTCCTTGACCTCTCTCTGCTGGCAGTGTGTGACTTCTAATAAGGTATCCAGTGGGGGTACAGATAATGTCATAACCTCACTATTGAAGTTACTTTGCTTCATAAGCACTCAAACAATGGATGACAATTCCAGGTTGAGCCTACCCTGCTTGCACATTGCTCCTGTGATATGCAGACGAGGTGGGGAGGGGGTCTTCCTTGGAGCCCCTGCTGGCTCCTAGGAGCTTCTAATTCTGCTCCGCCAGCCCCTTGCTGCCTGGCTGGACCTGACGTCCTTGACTGGGGGTAATCCTAAGGACAGACCTGGAGACGAATAAGCTGACAAACATCATGCTTTTCCAAGGGCTCAATTTAAAAGAACCATTATCGCTGATTGGAAAATGAATGAAAACAGGTTTCTCTTAAGAAGCAAGGTATGAATGGCTATGCAGAAAGTGAGGAGATCAGTATTCTCTAGCTGAAAAATAATATGGTTTATTTTCTCTAAAAGCCAGAGCAGACCTCAAGATTCTTACCTGTCTAGATGCTTAAGAGAATAAATGACTCTCCCAAGAGGCAATTCAGAACATAAAAGGATTCTAGGCAATATGGATTCTTGGTAGCATTCACTGCTGTGGAACTATTTGGAAGTGTTCAATAATAACATTATGAATAATAATAAAATAACAATGAGAAAACCACAGCTCTGCTTTTGTTTACTATTTCCTACTTACCAGGCCCTATGCTGAGGACATTAGACATATCTCTTTAAACCACTTATCTACCCTGTAAAAGAATAAAAGTAGAGCCATTTGACACATGAAGAACCTGGAAGTGCAGGATTGTTTTTTTTTGGTGCTTGCCCAATTTATGTTTAAGTTAAGGGTACTTCTTATCAATCACCTGGCAGTGCTTCATTGACCTGTGGCACATTCCAGGCTTTTATTGGTCAAATAGACTTGAAAATCTGTTTGTTTTTTTTTACTAGTAATAGTTGGTATACTTGGAAAAAGTCATCTGAATGGCTATGACATCTGAAAAAAAAAATCGATGCAAGACAACAGGTGTTCGCTGTAACATCGTTTGTATTGCATGTTCACTAAAGGAAGGAAGGGCTGTAGGATTTTGTGGCGGGGGTGGGTATGACTAGTATGATTAGTGGACTTTCTTAGAAATTTGGCTCATGCACATATTAATGTGTAGCAGAGTGGGCTTTTGAGAAGATGGCATTTGTTTCTACTCTTTTCCTGAGGTGGCAATGGAATAGAGTAGAATGAGAGTGGGAGATACATGTAAAATGGACACCAGAAACCAGAGGAATAAAATATGGATTAGAGTGGACTTACTGGTATTCTACTATAGAATTATTGTGACTCTAGCCATGGAAGAAATTATATCATTGATGTGTAGACAGTGGCCACAGGAGTTGCTGAAGGCAGGGAGAGGGAAAAAGAGTTGTGATATTGGGGCATTTTCGGGACTTGGAGTTGCCCTGAATATTGCAGGGACAGATGCAGGACATTGTATATCCTGCCATAACCCACTGAATGGACTGGGAGAGAGTGTAAACTACAATGGAAACTAAAATCTATTCTGTGTAGCAGTGTTCCAGAATGTATTCATCAAATGCAATGAATTTGCCACACTGATGAAAGAGGTTGATATGGGAGTAGTGTGTGTGTGTGTGGGGGGTATTTTGGAACCTCTTATATTTTTTAATGTAACATTTTGTGTGATCTATGTATCTTTAAAAAATAAATGAATGAATGAATAAATAAATAAAGATGACCTGGAAACCATTGGACCTGTGGTGAGAATGGGGGGTGCCTTGGGGGAGAAGATAGGCCTCGAAAGTTGGAGACAGCTATAGATTTTCTTCTAATTATACTCAGCAAGAAAACTGTACAGTAAAAAAAAAAAAAGGATGCTTCCTACCCTTCTAACACAGAAGCTTCTACAGGTTTGGTTTTATTAGCTAGAGTCCTGTAGTTAAGTTCTGTAAATTATTCCCTCACTTGGATTAAATGAAGAGAATGCATGCAGTTAATACCTAAGCCACCACATTAAGTTGCTCCTGAATTTTGCTGAAATACATTTTTATCTGCAATACAGCATTTTGTGTGGCAGAATTCTATGTGTAACACTAACTTCTGTAAGAAGTGTGAAGTAGATGTGCAAGAAAAGCACATCCCAGAGGTCTTGCTATGGGAGAGGGAAAGGTCAGCTCCCTTGACTCCAGGAAATCCCTCCCCCCCCTTGTTTAAGGTGGCTTGTATGGCTTCTCTTCCCTAGAGCCAAGTGTTCTGTGGCCTAAAGACTTTCTGAACAACACAAGGCAAAATGAGAGAATGTTTCTGCAAAAGTAATCTTGTTTGTTGATCTCAGAGGTTAGAATATACCTGCCAGTCCTCCAAGCCAGCAACTTGGTGAGGTCCCATGGTTGCAGTCCCTCACTGCGTGTGCTGGGGCTTGATGGCTCTTGGCTTTGAGTGTGAATAAGTGGTAAGATCTGGTGACTTCCCCCGTGCAACATGTCCATGGTCATTACTTGCATGGAGTACATGTAAGGACTCAGGCGCTCTGGCCCCTTAACATGTTCCTTTAAAGATAACACTGTCAGGAGGGATAGATTTCTCCTTTTTGCCGAGAAGCCTAGCTTTCTAAAATAAATTCCTGATTGTATGGAATTTGTTCCATAAAACTTTCAGGGCAGAGGGAGCTTAGCTTAGTGGCCTCTGAATTGGGGGTGCTGCATGATCAAGCAGTACTTTTCTGAATTTCTAATTTGCCTAAATCCACAGCAGTTGTATTTGTTTCTAAGCACAACGGGGAAGTAAAGTGCAACAGCCTTTAATGCGGGTACCACATTTAACTCTCCAGCCCTTTCTAACTGTCTGACCTCTGACACACCTCTCCCATCCCATCCCCCTTTAGGAATCTCAGAGACCAAGTGAGGTGTTCCAGTTATGTGTACTAGATGAGAGCTATTTGCTATCAAGGCACTCTTTCTGATCATGTTTAGTTGTCAAGAGCCAGCACTAAATACCACATGATATGCAGTGTTAGTAACACGGTTGCATGAGGAACTCATCTGTTTTGGGGATGGGGTGATTGGATACAGATAAGGTGTTCACAGAGACTTAGAATGCAAGGGAAAATGTCATTCATAAGAGGTATGTGGAAAATCCTATGCATGTTCAGAGATAGATGAAATGATTATTGTCTTGTAGTGTCCCAGAAGACATCTTGGCAGAAAATGTGTTGTTTTTTTTTTATGTTTAGAAGGGCAGCTAGGATGGGGCTAGGCAGCTCTGGGGCAGGAGGGCCAAGCAGGTGGGACCTGCATGCCCCATGCAGGAACAAGCTCAGCAACTTGGGTTACTTTGAACAGCCTATAGGTATTACCCCAGGGGTAAAAGGCAGAATTGTATTTGTCCCCATACCCATCTAAAGAGCTCTTCATTGTTTTGTAAGAAAGAGATTTCTGATGTCATACACTGTTACTCATAGCACCATATTAGATACTTTCTCTTTTTAGTTCCAGTGCATGTCAGACTTTTGACGCAATCCTTGTCTATATGTGAAAGTAAGAAGGTTGCCTCTGTAGCTTGGATACACGTATCTTTAAATAGCTTCACTAATTCTTAAAATCAGCTGGGATTTCTGACTCTAGCTGAGAAATGGTAGAGAATATATTTGCTCAGGGAAAATAGAATTATTATAATAATAGGGTGAGCACTCCTTCAAGTGCCATATCCCCTTTCAAAGAACACAGCTTATTTTAGCTGCAACCTCATTACACTGAACATGTATTTTTATTACTTTTTGTGTGACAAAATTATGTGGCCTCTCACTTCCTTCTGGAGATCAAAGGAAATCGCTGGGAAAACAATTTCCCTGGTGCTTGGGTTGCTAAAGCCCCTATTCATTCATGTAGGAAAATCCAAGGAGACAATTGACTAGGAAAAACACAAGGCTTCCAGGACAATAGTCAAGATCAGAACGACTTTTCAGAGTCCAGGCAGTTTAGCCTTTCCTGCTGGCTTCCCATCCATAGTACTTCTGTCCCATGGATGCCTCCGGAGACTCTGTGGGGATGCCCAGAAAGCTGTTTACCTTTTGTTGTAACACCTCCCAAGGAAATCTACTCCATTTGGGGCAAGGCTTTTATTAGAAAGTTCTTCCTTGTATTGAGCCCAAAATCTGTTTCCCTATAACTTTTCCCCAATACTGGCTTAAATGTAGACTTTTGAGGACTAACCTAGAAATATAGCCACCATGTTTAGCACCATTTCCAAAAGAAAATATATCACTGTTACAATCAAGCATTGCATAAATAACCTTCTAGGACAACTCAGTTTGTAAATTGGAGTATGCTCAGAAGGGGGCTTGGGAGGAATGCCACAGGAAAGGGGGAGAGAAAAGACCAATGCTCACAGAGTCAGTCTTCCCACCCCTGCCTTTTTCTGTTTTCTGTGTGTTGACATTTGGAAGCTGCCCAAGAAAATATGTTGTGAATATCAGTTCATAACGCTGGCTTCCTCAACTCACTCCTAGGAAACAGGTAGTGTGAAGAAAGGCAGGCTAATTGTCACATTTCTCACCCATCTAGAGGAGAGGGTCAGTGACTGGGTAATATTGGACAAAGAAGAACTCAGCCCTAGGGTCCTGCCCAGCTTGATTTAACTGCCCAGGAAGCAGAGTATCATAGTGTTTGGGGGAAACTACCTTCAACTTGAGCAGAGATGAATTTGGCTCAAGGCTGTACCACTTATTAGCTGTGTGACTTTGAGCAAATGATTGAAACTTTCAAAGCCTCAGTTTTCATCTGCAAAACTGAGATTAAGAATAAATACCATCATCATCTCCTTGTTAGTTGTCCTGGGTGAGTCCAGTGAACTGGAGAGTAGTTATTGCAATGCTGTTGAGATTCAGGGCCTAACCGGTACATGGAAAGCCCGAAGAGTTAAGTCTCTTGGACCTATACTTATCAACTCTAGTACTAACTATAGGTTCAAATAGAAGGGCAGGAGAGCCATGTGTAGGGAAACCACAATCGAGTCTGACTCTGTCACACTGCGGATCATAAATGCCAAAGTAGGCCACTGGTGGGGCACCAAACTCCTGAGCTGTCTGCCCTGTGCGAAGTGCCTGGGTGTCTCCGGAGCCCTGCTGTTTGAGGGATTATTTACTTTGGCAGTCAATGAGATCCTGCTGAGACACGTATAAGCATAACCTTTGAAATGACCTCCTGACTCACTTTGAAGTCTCTTAGCCATATAAACTCATTTGTCTTTACCCTTTTCCCCTTTTGGTCAAGGTCTTTTTCTGGTTGCAGTGCTAGTTGGTGCTTGGTAGTAATCCCTCAGTGCCAGGGAGGTTCATCCCTGGGAGTCATGTCCCATGCTGGGGGGAAGGTAATGCAGATTTATGTTTTTATGTCAGGTTTTACTGATTTTTCAGATTGGTCCTTGTGTAGATTTGTTCCTGGTGTTGGGAGAGTTAATACTTGTTGTTTATCCCAACTTGTACATGAGGATATTTATTTCCCATCTTGACTTTTAAAGTATCAAATTATAGTTCAGAACAGAAAACATTTCCTTTCCAATTGATTTTCCTGATTGAATGGGGGTGGGGTGGACAGAAAAATGAATAGCATTTTAAAATAAATGAGTTAGTGACCATACCTGCAGATTTTTTTGTTTTGTTCTTTTTTCTTTTTCAGATTTATTTTTAAATTATGGCAGCCAAGTTCTCAAGGTTGTTTCAGAGACATACCAGTACCAGATGGAAAACACTGGCTTCTCAGCTTTTCTTATGGAAGAGTTAGTAATAGCAGGTTGGTGAGAAAGAACCTTCTGTAAGGCAGGCAACTTAAGCTGATGTTGAGGGAAGGCAGTGGTTGAGACCCTGGGCTTTGAGTACCTGTTCTGGTACTTAGGGGTGATGACTTTGGGCATGTTCCACACGTTATTAGGAGGGTTGAGCCAGATAGAACATTAAAGCACTTAGCATAATGCCTAGCACGTAATAAGCACCCAGTTGTACATATTTTTAAAAGAGAGAGGAATCTTGCTGACATAAGCACTCTTTGTTCTCTCTCATCTCCTAACCATCAGTTATAGACCAAACCTTATGGAGTTACAAGATGTTAGAGCTTTGAATTATGTTTCCATTAGTGGTAATGGATTAGATGGAGCCATTCCCATGCTTTCTCATTTAATCCACCTTGTGGCCAAAGACCATCATTTATGAAACTATGTGCTGGATTAGAAGCAGCAAATTTACCAAAGAACAAGTTTTTATCTGAGTGTAACTGTCCAGGCCCTACTGGAGCCAAGTAGATATCATGGCTTCCAAGTTCATATCTGCCCGTCTGCCTATTGTATTGTATTCAGTCATTTAATAAATATTCATTGAGTACCTACTATGAGCAGGCATTTGGCTGCGTCCCGGGGATACATCAATAAATTAAACAGACAAAAGTCCCTGTCCTCATGGAGCTTGCATTCATTTGGGGAGACAGACAGCAAGCAAGTAAATTAAATAGTGTTCAAAGGTGATAAGTGAACTGGAAAAAAACAAAACAGAGAAGGAGATAAGGGATGCTGGGGGGGCAGGGTTCTAGGGTCATCATGGAAAGGCTCATTGAGGAGCAAAAACTTGAAGAAATGAGAGATGTCAGAGATCCAGGTGGAGAGATGAGCAAGTACAAGGTCTCCAAGGCAGGGGCATGCCAGGAGTATTTGAATTACAGCAGAGAGGCCTTTAGAGGCTGGAGCAGAGTAAGCAAGGGGAGAGCTGCTGAAGGTCAGCTTACAGGAAGCAGGGAGAGGCGTAGGTCAAGGAGCGCCTTGTAGGCCAGGGTGAGAAGGCTGGCTTTCTCTCTTGAGAGATGGAGTATTGTGGAAGGGTTTTGAGCAAAGGAGTGATAGGATTGGACTTAGGTTTGAACAGGATCACCTTGGCTGCTATGTTGAGAAAAGAGCATAGGGGGCAACGGTAGAGGCAGAGAGATGGTGGCTTGGATTAGGGTGGTAGGGGTAGAGATAGCAAAGCGTGTTCTTTGTGCTTTTCTGAAATGATCGTTTGGTTTTTGTTTTGTTTTTGCCAAAAGTGTGTTAACTTAAAATTTTTTAAAATCCACAATATCCTTTCAATATTATACATCTGAATTTTCCCTGTACCTCTTAATTTGTGGCAGTATCCACATATGTGTGCAATGTGGATATATGAGTGTTGAGAGGAGAGTTCCATTATTAAACCACCAATAGAAGAGTCCTATTTCCCCTTAAATCACCTCAGGAGGACATTAGAATCATTGAAAGGAGAACAAATCAACTGTTTGTATGAGAGTGCTACACACGTTTCCTTCCACATGTTTGTTCTCATTTCATAGTAGGTTCATCTTAGTTTTCTAGGGCTGCTGTAACAAAGTGTTACAAGTTGAGTGACTTAAAACAACTGACGTTCATTGAATATCTCTCAATTCTAGAGGCTAGAAATCCAAAATCAAGACCTCAGCAGGGCTATGTTTCCTTGTAAAAGTGAGGGAAGATTCCTCACTTCTGTTTTCTGGTGGCTTCCTAGCCATCCATTACCTTCTCAGTCATCACATGGTATTCTGCCATTTGTCTGTCTGATTGTGTCCAAATTTTCTGTTCTTATTAGAACTCCAGTCCTATTGGCTTAGGACCCACTTTCATCCAGTTTTAACCTCATCCTAATAACATCTTCAAAGACCCTATTTCCAAATAAGGTCACATTCACAGGCCCAAGGGTTATGACTTTGAGCATGTCTTGAGCAGGGGATGGACGGACAATTCAACCTATAACAGCCCTCTTCTGGTATTATGTCTTACTGACTCTAATTTCACCTGAAAGGAGACATGAATTCCCCATACCGCCCACCCCTTCACACCCCATCAACACATAGCCAGACAGAACACAGGACTTCTATGATTTCTTCACCATCTGAGTTCTGGCTTCTTCCTATTTACTATAGACATGTATGTAGAATGTATATGTATATGTGAGGGACTAACAGTTTTGTTTTGGGATTTGGAATATGACAATCCCGAATGGATATTAGGCAAAGGGAAGTCTCCCTTTTGAAAATAATGAGTTAGAGCCAATTAGAACTACAGGAAAGCCGAATCTGTTCAACAACATAGTCTGGCTGCTCAGTCCCAGATTGGTATTTAGGTTCCCATTTGTGGGATCATTGTTAAGGCTATTTTATCCCATGCCATTCCCATCCCATCACTCTTAAAGACACAGCTATGACGAAAGGAGCTGAATTTGAGAAAGAGATCGTCACTAAGATTCATTATATATTTATTGAGCTCCTACTGTGTGCTCAGGAGGTACATTATGCTCCAGGAACAGTAACCACCTTTCTTTTCTTTTTTTTTTTTTTTTTTTTTGGTCTTTATTTTTTTTTTAATGTTACATTAAAAAATATATGAGATCCCCATATGCCCCCCACCCCCCTCGCCCCACTCCTCCCCCCATAACAATCTCCTTGAGACATTCATTGAATTTGGTGAATACATCTCTGAGCACTGCTGCACCTCATGGTCAATGGTCCACATCATACATAGCCCACACTCTCCCACAGTCCACCCAGTGGGCCATGGGAGGACATACAGTGTCCTGTAACTGTCCCTGCAGCACCACCCAGCACAACTCCAAGTCCCAAAACGCCTCCAATCACATCTCTTCCTCCCACTCCCTAACCCCAGCAGACACCATGGCCACTTTCTCCACACCAATGCCACATTTTCTTCGATTACTAATCACAATAGTTCATGAATAGAATATCAGTAAGTCCACTCTAATCCATACTCTGTTCCTCCATCCTGTGGACCTTAGAATGGTTGTGTCCACTCCACATCTATATCAAGAGGGGGCTTAGATTCTACGTGGATGCTGGATGCAATTCTCCTGCTTTAGTTGTAGGCACTCTTGGCTCCCTGGTGTGGTGGTTGACTTTCTTCGTCTCCATGTTAGCTGAGTGGGGTAAGTCCAATAAACCAGAGTGTAGGAGCTGAAGTCTGTTGAGGCTCAGGGCCTGGCTATCATATGGTCAGTCCAGAGATTCAGGTCCCCTGGGTATACACTAAACCCCAGCACCAACTACAGTTCCAGTAAAAGTAACAGGAGAGACTTGTGGACAAAGATCACATCTGAGTCCAGCTCCATCACACAGAAACACAAACTCCAAAGTGGGGTCAACTGAGATGGCCCTGAACTCCATCTGCCATGACCATAGAACCTGTGGGTCTCTGTAGCCCTCAGAAGAACCAATACCTGGGGTTGTATCTACTTTATCTGTCTCTGGGACTCTGCTGAGATGTGCATAAGGGCAACCCCTCTGATAACCTCCTGGCTCTTTTTGGAGACTCATAGCCATATAAACTCATTTGTCCTTTCCATTTCCCCCTTTTGTTCAGGTCAAAAGCATTTTTAACTCCTGGTATTATATGTAGACTGAGATGTTCTGCTGGTCCGAGTTGACCCTTTTATTCAAGGTCATTTTCTAGAGTAACCACCTTTCAAAGTAAAAATTGGGAATCATAGACAAGTAATGATTCTGCTTAAGCAGCTATCAGGACAGGATGTTGCTGAAGCTTCAGTAGACACAAAGAGGGGTACAGGACTTTATCCCCTCCCACAGGGCTCCTAAAATCTTGATGTGCATACAGCAATTCAGGGCAGGATAAATGTGTGGTCAGCAGAAACTTTCTGTCCACATGAATTCATGTAGTTGTAGCTCTTGTTTATAAGCACGATCTTTTTAAAAAAATACCTTTTCTTAATCGTGTGGAATTTGATAAATCTCACAGTGCTGGGCAGGCCTATATCACCTGAGGAATTGGAAGCAGAGGTAGTAGTTTCTCCCTACAATTCTTCCTTCGGTGTTGGTGGGCTACCTGGTAACAATGCTAAGGTTTTTGGTGCTCCCTGCACTCACCTGGCCCTCACCTGGCCTCCGTGTGTGTTAAACTCTGTCAACAGATTTTAAATACAAGTGAGATCAACCTTGGGATTTTATGGAGGGGCATGTGGGAAAGGAAATCCTGCAAACATTAAGCTTCTGTCACTTTAACCATTACAGCTGGTCCCGATTTACAAGTACGTAAATCTCCTCATAAGTGGATTTGCTGGCCCCAATCCCTAACAGGCATTCACTTATATGACGTCTATTTATATATCTGGGCCATCAGTGAAACGAGAGATGTGAGCTACACCAGACAATTTTGACCTCTGGTGTGCTTACTTCTTCCCTTCACATATTCTTGGAGACCCAGAATTGGAGAAAGACTGTTAGTGTAAATAAAAAACCTGAGTTCTTCTGTAAACATTTTCAAGGGAGCTCAACAATACTTATAATTAAAAGGTAATGTCAAGAGGCTCAGAATAAGCTGCCCTCAAAATTCTTCCTTCATGCTAATGGAACATTTTTCAATGTGGTAATAAACATGGAAAGAAATTATTTTTTGCTCCTTGGGTCTTTCTTTGGGGGTTTGATTTTAAGAGGGAGGAGGCCTAAAGCCCAGACTCTACTTAGGGTAATACAGAGGAAATGAAAAACCAATTAAGAGCTGCCTATTCTTTCTTTTTCCGCAGCGGTATATACAGAATCCCTAATAATGTGCCCAGAATTTCCTGTGACTGTTCCTTGACCAATGAAATTAAATATAAGGTAGAGCTATTTGGGCTTCATTTGAAAGGTTTAGTTATTCAGGTAATAAGAGACCATTAATAAAGTGGTCTTTCTTGTGAGTTTAGCCCTGGTTTTCTGCAATAGACCTATTTCAAACATTTCTACCATGTTCAGACCCTATTTTTAATTCCCAAATTGTTGTCACCATATTGATCAATTTCTACCACTCCATGGGCCCCTGGGACATCATTCAAGTCTCTAGCCAGCCACCTGCTCCAGCTACCCCTCAGCTGGACTTCCCCTGGGCTGAGTACAGAGCTCAGCCAGTCCAGGCCCTTGGTGAATGTCATTGACCAGTAGGGTCTGCATCCTAGTTAACAATCATGTAAGCGCAGGAGGGGTCCCTATAGATATCACTGGGGATAGTCCTGTCATTTTATAGATGATCATCTAAGGCACAGATATGCAAGGTGAATGGTGCAGGCTGGTGGTTGCATCTTGCAGATAACTGGAAAAAGAACACTTTGCTTGCAGGACTTAAGGCATCTCTAGAGCCATTTCCTTCAAAATGATCAGTTACTCCACTACACAGTTGAAGAACAACCTATGGTGGGCCCATACACAGCCAGAATTGTAATTCCTGACTTTCCCTACTGCTATTCAAAGCCCTTTTCATATTTTCCAAAACATCTGTGATCACTAATAACAATCTGCACTCCAGACACTGGCTTTATGGTTGTTGATAAAAGCCAAGTAGAAGCTCAAGTTTGTGACAGATCTCTCTAGGCTTGTGACCTAGCTCCTGAAACTTGAATTCTATGAATTGGCTGGAAGGTGAAGTCATATTTTCACTACAAAAGTAATCTTAACAGGCTTTACAGGGCTCGTAGTTATTTAAAGAGGACCATGTCTGTTTATTGCCATACCTGGGGTCTGTAAACTGCTGGTGTTTTCTTTCCCATTAGACTTTAGAGGAGAAAAAAAGTCTGTCTTTAATATCTCCTTCTCCTCCTCCTCCTCCTCCTCCTCCTCCTCCTCCTCCTCTTCCTCCTATGGCAGCTATCTTCATAGCCTTGTCCACTCTATCCTGGTTCTCCTCACCATTCCCATCTTTCCTTCCAGTGTTGTCCTCCCACTTTCTAGTGACAGTCTTCCTCAAGCTTTAGTGTTTATCTTCTCCACTCTCATCTACTGCTGTGTCCTGAGACACACTGTTTCCTCAGCTGTCACTTCTGGCCTCAACCGTCACCTACAGCTCTGACTCACTCCAACCCTACCTCCACATCTGCCTTCTGAACATGTTACCTCTATAGCCCTTGGTCACCTCAAACCCAACAGAACAGATTTCCTCTTCTCAAACTTACTTTTAATTAGTCAGAATTTAAAATCATCTCACTTCTCCCCTCCTTTTTAACTTTCCTATCCTTTTATAATGATACCACTACTCTCTCAGCCATGTGGTATGTGCTCTCTTCCACACATATATGAACACATATGTGCACACAGACACAGGAGTGATGGGGCGAAAGGGTTGAAATGGCAGAAATACTTGCCTAGAAAGAACCAACTCACAGCATATGTCTTATTGCTATTAGGATAATCGTGACATCTTCATATAAAAAGAAAAGTTTGTTATGCCAGTGAGCTCGTGAATTATTGGATGTCTGTGTAAAACTAGGAATGCATGACCTGCTGGGCATTCTTCATTCCCTCTCTTTTCCAGGAGCCTGTTGCCACCTGGGATTGCTGGCAGAACCATGGGCTGTCAGTCCAGAAATGAGCTGACTTTCCTACCCCCACAGCTAATGGTTTTTCAGTCATAGGGAGAACCTTAGAAACTTTCTTTTGCTTATTTGCCCAAAGGCACATCTATCAATGTACTTCAGAGTGAATAAGTGTGTCAAGTTTGAGATTCAGATTTGTTGTATCTGAACATAGAGATGGGGTTGCTTTGGAAGTCAGATTTTTTAGACTTCTGATCTTACTGAAGGGGGAACCGACGCTCAGAAAGTTTAGATAATTTGCCCAAACTCACAGCACTAATAGTGACAAAACTGCAAAGAAGCCTTGGTCTCCTAACCCCCAATTCAGAGTTTGTCCATTCAGCCACTGTTTAAATCTTCTGTGTTCCCTTCTGCCACCATTCTGGAGCCATGCCTAGGTCATCCAACAAACCCTGATGAATACTGTTTCTTAATCTTTTTTCCTTCTTCTTCTTCTTTATTTTCTTTTAAATGTTACATTCAAAAAATATGAGGTCCCCATATACCCCCCACCCCACCCACCCCACCCCTCCCACATCAACAACCTCTTCTATCACTGCGGCACATCTATTGCACCTGGCGGATACATTCTGGAGCACCTCTGCACCACATGGACAGTGGTCCACATTGAGTCCACATTCTCCCCCCAGTCCACCCAATGGGCCACGGCAGGACACACAACGTCCCGCATCCATCCCTGCAGCACCACACAGGACAACTCCAAATCCTGAAAATGCCCCCACACCCTATCTCTTCTTCCCTCTCCCTACCATCAGCAGCCACCATGGCCACCCTCTCCACATCACTACTACAATTTTTTCCCTTAATAATCACAGTAGTTCCCCAGCAGAACACCAGTAAGTCCACTCTAATCCATACTCTATTCCTCCATCCTGTGGGCCCTGGGATGGTTATGGCCAGTCCCCCTCTACGTCAAGAGGGGGCTTAGATTCCACATGGATGATGGAAGCAGTTCTCCTGCTTGCAGCTATAGGCACTCCTGGCTCCCTGTGTGGTGGTTGACCCTCCTCACCTCCCTGTCAGTTGGCCAAGGTAAGTCCAATAAACCAGAGGATAGAAGCCACAAGTCTGCTGAGGCCCAGGGCCTGGCCGTCACATGGACAGTCCAGAGATTCAGGTCTCCTTAATATACTAAGTATACATACAAGTAACTTCTAATGAAATCTTAAATTATACATGACATATTCACACTGTTACTTCTAAAAGTTTAAATAAAAGACCATAAGACTGTAGAAGCTGCTGGTTTCTTGGCCTTTTCCTTTATCTGCCTCTACAAAATCAGGTGTACAAAGGCCCGCCCTCCCCTGACATCCCCTCTGCACACCTACTCATGTAAGAATCAGCTGAAAGGATAGTATGTGGGCTGCTTTTTTTCTTTAAAATCTCACTTCTAAGGAACCTATGTTTTAATTCTTTTTTATTTATTTCTCTCCCCTTCCCCCCCCCCACCCCAGTTGTCTGTTCTCTGTGTCCATTTGCTGCGTGTTCTTCTTTTTGTCCGCTTCTGTTGTTGTCAGCAGCACGAGAATCTGTGTTTCTTTTTTTTGTTGCGTCATCTTGCTGTGTCAGCTCTTCGTGTGTGCGGCGCCATTCCTGGGCAGGCTGCACTTTCTTTCGTGCTGGGGAGCTCTCCTTACGGGGCGCACTCCTTGTGCATGGGGCTCCCCTACGCGGGGGCACCCCTACGTGGCACGGCACTCCTTGCACGCATCAGCCTGGGCCAGCTCCACACGGGTCAAGGAGGCCCGGCGTTTGAACCGCGGACCTCCCATGTGGTAGACGGACACCCTAACCACTGGGCCAAGTCTGCTTCCCTGTTTTAATTCTTGATGCTATAGATGGAGTTTTCTGTGTTAGTCATTTTTTCTGAGTTATAGAATGATCTGGAATGAGGAAGAACATTTCGCAGTAGTGTTGCTTGTAGTGGCTGAGTGTGCATTAACCTGTAAACCTCTGAAGTGATTGGATTGTAGCTTTCACCTGCAGTGATATCCAGCTGAGATCTCTGCCTATGATTTCTTCTGTTTCTTGTGATTGGCTTTTACATGTTATGCTTTTCTATCCCATATTGCTTCTTAGGCTGGTGGCTCTTCTAGGTAGCTTATGCCTCTATAGTTCAATTTTCTATTGTCTGTTTTCTTTAATTTCATATGCTGAATATGAACTTGTGCCACCATTACATCAATCTGCACATGTTTATGTAGAAGGTGGGGCTCACAGAATCATCTATTGTGGATTTAGTGAGGAGAAATGTGGACTTTACCTTCTCAGAGGCAAACATGGTGCAGCCTTTCATGGGACATGAGAGGAGCCAAGCCATTCCACTTTAATCGGAAAGTCTGTGGTCTGCAGGCAGACAAGGGAGTGGGCCCAAGTCAAATGCTTCTGGGCATGTGAGAAAGTTGGAAGTCCAGTATCCTTAGCTCCTTTCTGAGGATCAGGACCCTGCAAGGACAGAAGGGAGACTTCCAACATTAATTAGGTTGACCTGGCAGGAGCAACACTTACCTCTGCTACCTACTTCCCTACTATACACTTTAGGATTAGAATGAATCTCCATTTCATAGTGACAGATAGTAAATTATAGGTTACCAGGGGCTGGGGTGGAGGGGAAGAGGGAGTTATTACCTAATGGGTTCAAAGTTTCTGTTTTAGGTGATAAAATAGGTGTGGTAATAGATTTGGGTGATCGTAGCACAATATTGGGAATGTAATTAATACCACTGAATTGAATACCCGAAAGTGGGTGGTTAAAATGAGAAATATCAAGTTGTATATATATTACTATGATAAAAAGATTTTTTTAAAAAAAGAACCTCTAAGTCATTTTGGATATCCCTTGGTCTATTGCCAAACCCATCTCTAGTTTTCCTTCAGTGTAATCACACAAAAGCTTTTCTACTTCTGATCTAACTTTTATTAAGCTACAAATATAGTAGGTTTTTATTCTGCCTCATCATCAAGCTTCAATGAGTTGTAACCAGAGCTAGGTCTACTCAGCCATAAATTTGGGACTGTGGTGTAAGCACAACGAAGATACCAAGCTGCCATGAGATGCTGGGATAAGTAGGAGGCTGAGAGCTTCAGTCTGGCTGCTCCTGACACTGTGCTGAGCCTGCCCTCCTGGCTTGTGGTTGATTTGGAGTGTGGAAGGCAGCGGTGGTGCCTTCACCAGGCCATTAGTGTGGTTTATCTATGGCCTGGGATTTGTCTCCCCCACATTCGCTGCTGGCTGATAGATTCTTTTGAGAAAGAAGTGAAACTGCCACAGTAAAGCTAAATGATCCTAGTTGATTGACGAATTTGAGGTCTCTGAGGGGGCTGAGGCCCAAAATTGCTTTGGTGAGCTCAGAATGTACTCATTGTGCCCCAAAGCAGAAGACAGTTTGAGAAATGGTTCCTCTGTGGGTGCTCGCAAATGTATGCAGATGGGTGGGTGTGTGAGTTGACAGGAACCAAGAAAAAAATCATACAGATAACAATGACTTTTGTTTTTGGCTAGGCTTTGTTATGTTTCTTATCCTTGAAAAGAAGCATTTTTATAGTGGGGAAAAATGTGAGAAAGTGCAGCTTTTTGTGCTTTATTGATCTTTAGCCCATTGCTTGAATTTTTTCCCTTCAACTGCCTGGTTGTTTCTTCCAGCACCCATCCCAATCCACCAAAGATGGTCTTGCTCACCTAGAGGCACACTGCAGCCCGACCATTTTCTCCCCCTGTCTTTTTAATGTTTCCTTATTTACCCTTAGTGTTACTACTTCTTCAGCTTCCTGGCTCCTTTGAAGGATCAGATTGGCATTCTTAGCCATTTCTGGTGGTTCCTCAGAGGGATTCAGAGGGTATGGTAGTTAGGTGGCCACCATGAAACATCTTTCCTTTTCTTAACTCTGCAGTTAGCTGTTTCTACAGTCACTCAACAGACATATATTGGACATTGTGTGCAAGGCACATAGCTCCCGCTCTCCAGAGGATCACAGTCCTGGCAGATGGATATAGGACACAGTGTGGAGATGGCATGATAGGGAGTAGGCTCTGTTTAAGGGCTTTGCAAAAGAGAATACAGTGAGGCATAAGAGTTTAGGATGTAGACAGGTGGTGATAGGAAGGACAGAAATTTTAGATAAAAGGATCATCGCAAGCAAAGGTCAAGTAGTGGTGGAGTGTGAGAACCACATACAGAAAGCTGAGTTTTCCTGGGCCTCTCTAGAATTCATGAAACACAGCCAGGGAGATAAGGCTAAAGACCAGGGCTATGGTGTGTGCAGAAAGCCTTGCGTATATGGAGTCTGGGCTTCCAAACACAGAGCTGATCCATAAGGAATGTGTGAATATGAGAAGAGCAACATTGGAGAAGGCCTTTCCCCTCTGGGTTATTCTTAGATTCTTAGCACACAGGTGCTAGAAGGGGCCTATCTAACCCAGCCCCCACGTCATTCCAATGACTGAGTTCATTCATGGATGACAGACTTGGTCAAGGTCAGGTTGTCGGGTGGCTGTATCTTTTTTTCCATGTAATATGGTGCCCACAGTTTTGTATTTTTCTGTACCCATTGGCAAACTTTAAAAGAGACACCATTGAGAGTCACAAAAATAGTCCTTTTTTAAAAAAATTGAAATATTTGTGTAATTGACATGATATGAACATTTTAACAAATTGTTACTGTGTGTTTTGTACTCTACTTGAGAGTTTTCATATACAGAGCAATGATTGCAATAGAAAAAATTCTTTGAAAGAAGGAAAAACATTAAAATGTTCTTTAAAGTGCATATAAATTAGGGTTTGTGTTAACTTTGACATCCTGCATATAATGTTTGCTATGGCAGTAACTGAGCTTCATGAAATCATGGGTTACAGAGATTTATGGTAACATCAGACTTGTTACTTGATTGGTACTGTATGTTTTCATTAAAGCAATTGCATGCCAGTAATGACTGGGAATACTAGTATATAAAAGTCCACTGCTCAGTGCATATATGAAGTGTTCCTGCATCTTTAAGGGCAAAACGATGAATAGTTTAACTTTTTTGGGTTTTTTTTTTGTTGGATACATTTACATTGTGGTGTTTACAACTTCAGAGTGAGAAGTATGAGAGAAAATCTCTTTGGTTCCATTTTAATTCACCTTACAGTATTTAGTTGCTGTAGAAATTTGCAAGCATTTGACACTTTGTAGGCTCTGTTTCATGAAATCGAGGTTACTAAGTTCCAGAGAAATGAAACATATTTAAAAATTAATGAATATTAAAGCTTTCACTTTGTGCCTGGCACTGTGCTAGGCACTAAGTAATAAAAGATGGACCAAGCACTACTGTTTTCGACCTAGTGTTTCCTGCGTTATTACCCCTAATGCCTTGAGAAGTGATTCTTAAATTTGGATTCCAGTGGATAAAAATTATTTTATAATGTTTTCATTTTGAGGAGTATGGCAGAAGAGGCTGTGCAAGGAATATACTTTTTCTAACAACCACCAGGTGTCAGCAGAGGACTTGGAACTCTTCATGGCAACATCTGTGTTCTTGGTTTTCTTAACTCACTGAGGCCATCCCGATTCCACTACTGGGCCACTTTCTCCCAAATACTAATTTCACCTTCTCCTCTAAACCACTTCACAGTTTTCACCTTGGCCTTATAAAAGTAGCCCAGAATTAAAGCTTTCAATACTGCCTTTTAATGTGATGGTTCTACCAAGTAGAGGGAACTATGGAGGTGGTGGATAGGGGAGTATCACTCAAGCTCTTGTTTTCACTGGACACTCCCCCCCCACACACACACACAGATAGGTAGAACCCACCCTCATTCAATGTAGAAAAATATACAGAGACCATTGCTTTCCCAGCACAGAGAAACAATCTGATAGTGGAGCTTGATGACTTCAAATTGCAGAAATAGGTTTTCAGAGAGTAAAGGCGAGTAGCCTAGGTTTCTTCACTGACCCAGCCATTTGGTTCATTGTATAACATATACTCCATGTGTGTTTCATTCAATAGTGTGTTGATGAAGTGGGAACCCTTGGTAAGGTAGGTCTTGATTTGTATCATGCTGGTTTTCTTTAGTTTCTCATCTTGCTTCCTCACTTGAGGGGACAAGGTGGGTGGAATCTGATATGAGATATTGGGCAATAGAGTTGGAGAAGACAGAGGAAGTGCTCCTGGGACACCTAGACTTTTTTCAAGTCTTCTGGAATGTCAAAAGTGGAAGCACTTAGGAGGTGTCGTTAAACTGGAGGAGAGACCAGCTGGAATGGTTAGAGACTCAAAGCCAGCCACCAGTTCTAGCAGCTAACGTTGCTGGGGGTGGGCAGTAAGGCAGCACTGAGACTATCCTCTGAAGTAAGGGTCTGATTGATGTAAGGTTCAGAGTTTAGGCATTCTATGGGCATTCCCTTTTAACTGATTAGTGGGAACTGACAAATCCCGTTACATCTAATTCTAGCTCCTATTCAGTTTCTTCTGTTCTTTTATAGTTAGTAAAATAGTGTTAAATGAGGCAGTATATCAATATGGATTGAAAAATATTTTGAATATGTTATTTTTTAGTTTTTTTTGTGTATGTATGTGATAACAGTCAAAGAGAATCACCTGTTCTTTAAAACAACATGCAGGGTGACTTCAAAAGGCAATGCATACACAATGCCACTGAAGAGGGTGACTGGAATGCTTGTTGCTGATGCACCCAGCTCAGTGTTGGGACAGCAGCTAGGGACGGTTTTCAGACTTGTCTTATGACATTTTAAGCAGCTTAAAAATATTTTTTTCTGTTGTTGGCTTGACTTCTATTTAATACAGGAACGAACCACATATGGGATTGTATAAGGGGCAGATCCAGTCATACCAAATCAAAGTGTCTTTTCTTCATGATCATTTTAGTTAAAGGTCTCTGACATTTCCCATTCTTCAGGGAATCCTACAACTAGTGCCATTTTTGCTCATGAACACTTGATCCTCCAGATTCAAGCCACATTGCTCTGGACTGGTTCTTGCTTCTCCCAGAAATAGATTCATACTCCCCTGTCCCCCTTTTCAGATCACTGGAGTGATCCTGCTGGCTGTTGGAGTCTGGGGCAAACTCACCCTGGGCACCTATATTTCCCTTATTGCCGAGAACTCCACCAATGCTCCCTATGTGCTCATTGGAACTGGCACCACCATCGTTGTTTTTGGTCTGTTTGGATGCTTTGCTACATGCCGCGGCAGCCCATGGATGCTGAAACTGGTAAGTGTGTATCTACATAATGCTGCTTTTTCACTTACTTTTTAAAAATATAAATCATATGAAGGTGAAGTAGCTCTTCTTGAGATCACAGACAAGGCCTTAGTATTCATTGACTCTAATTTTAGTCCAGACTCTTACCCAATGCATCGTTTAATCTCCCAGAGGGAAATAGCCCCAAACCCAGCCTGGCACAATAAATCCAGTCCTGGTCCCTCGAGGTAGATGATGAAATAGCAGTAGCCAGCAATTCTGGTAGGCCATTTATATCCTCATGGCAAGATGCCCTGCTCCAGTTTTGAACTCTGTCTTAGAAATCTTCTCAAGCATGTGATATGTAGCTTTAGTGAGCAAGACAGCATCCTGAACATAAGCAACCTTTCAGCTCCAAATTTTCTTTGGAGAGATACTTTCTGCCTCCTTGAGCCTGGCCATGCTTGGATGCATGTACCTGCTCTTTAAACCTATACTCCCTGGTTCAGTGCTGTGGGCATTGAGCTAAGCCAGAGCTTCCCTGCTCAGAGGGTTGATGGATTGCCAAGAGTTTGTTATCAGGCCAGCACTGGGAGCCTTTACTCTCATAAGACAGACAAAGCATGGATGTTTCCCAAAGGGTAAGGATGGTCATTGGTGAAATGCTGTTACTGTCAGTCTTAACCTTTTGGTAGTCCAGTTGCCTAATTCTCTACACACAAACTATGTTTTCCATTGATGAGAATTCTTTCATTGAAGAATTTTATAGATAAAAGGTTGGCAAGGGTCTCTCCTCAAAAGACACTTTTGATTAAAGGGATTTATTATACAGCCAGTGTTGAGAACCTCTTGTTTAATGGGATGAGTAGCAAGTGGAGAATTAACTGCAGAGTCACAGAAAAGAAAGATGGTTTTAAAAAATCTGTCCCAAACGAGCAGGGGGAAGGCTTGATTCTGACACAAACTGACTTGGGTCCTTAGTGACAAAGGCATAACATCTTTGGGCCTTTGTCCCCAATGTATAATGTCACGTATCCACCTGTACAGTTTCATGCAGAATAGTTTCACTGCCCTAAAAATGTCCTGTGTTCCCACCTATTCTTCCCCCCATCCCATTGAACCCCTAGCAAACACCAGTCTTTCTTTTTACTGTCTCTAGTTTTGTGGAGATCATATTTTCATGTTTTGTGATGAAGACTTAGAGATTAAATAACCTGCCCAAGTGCACACAGCTAATGAGTAGAAATGGAGATTGGAATCCATGTCTTTTTTCCAAGGCCAGGACTATTTTTACTACAGTATTTTCATTTGGAAGAAATTATAACCCCTACCACTTGTATATAGTACAAGCCCTTCCCAAGGTGAAGTGGCCACCATCTGGAACCTTCTGGAGGCAGAAAACTTCCCTGAGACAGAACTGCTGCTCTGGCCAACGAGAGTAGAAGTCACTTGGTTAACTGTCAGTCTAGAATTTCACATCCTCGCTTAACCTCGTTAATCACAAAGCAACTGAAAATAACATTTCTGCTTTACAGAGGCCCAGCTGTCTCTTTCCTAAGAGTTAGTTTGTGACAAGGCAAAGACTCAAATCTAGGAGGTGTTCTGCCCACCAATTCAAATGTCCCTTCTTCCACCTGCCTCCTGACAGTAACTTTACTGCATGACTTTCTGGTGGAGTCTAGGCCTGGCATGACGCACTCTCTACAGTAAAGTGTGCTTCTAACTGTGTTTTGTATTTTGCGTGAAAGAGGCAATCTACTCATAATTGATCATTTGATATTGTAGTAGTTGTGCTTTAAGTGTTTTTTAGAGAATTTTATTAATATTTAGAAAGAATTTTAATCTATTTCTTTTTAATGTATGTTTCACTAGTTGAGAAAAATAATTTATGATCCTATGCACATATGTATACTTTACACACATATGTATACTTTGAATGTAAATAATATGGCATTGTACAGTCAATTCAAATTCCACAGCATTGTTTACGGCCATTCCACACATTCAGAACCACTGTGTTTCACTTTTGAGATGAGATGAAGCGAACTGTAAGGCATGTGCCTTGTTGATAAGAAATAGATTCTCTTTTCTTTAATCTGCTTTTCAATGTTAGAAAAATGGAAACCTTTAATATCTCATAAGCACCATGTAGCACACACAAATACCAAATCAATTTGGCAAGTACAGGATGCCTGAGATGAGCAAGAAGCTTTAAGGGGTTTTAGATGCTTTCAAACATTGTTAGTACTGTGCGGGCAGCGGCGGGCCTCCGGGAGGGTCGGCGGTTGGCCGGGCGGGCTCTCCGGACGGGGGCTGCCTCGCGGTCGAAGGAGAGGAGGGGGTTCGGCACGAAGCCGTTGGGCCCTCGCTCTCTCCGCTCAGGCACGGGGGACGCGCGGTGCAAGCAAGAACACCATGGAGACAAGGTCTAGGCACAAGTCTGCTTTATTGTTGAAGGGGACATCGTTTTATAGGGTCTAGGGATACGTAAAGGGACTTGATTGGTGCCGGCGGGTGCTGTTGCTTGCGTAGGCGGTTACTGGACAGTAGGCGGTTACTGGACAGTAAGCTGGCTAAGAGGTTAGGAGCAAGGGAGGGGAAGGGGAAAGTGTGGGCTGTCTAGATAACGGCTAGGCGGAAGACGGAGAAGGGGAGAAGGAGGGGCAGCGCCGGCTGCCAATACTGGGCGGGAAGGAGACGGGGACAGTACTGTAGCACTGTTTGCCTTCTTAAAGGCTTGAAATTCCATGTAGTGTCTAGGATTAGAGAGGAAAGTCGCCCCCCAGATGCTGCTGTGGACCATTGTATTGGTCCACATGACCGCCATACTGAAGAGGAACAGTCCTCCTGTGCACATTTCAGGTCTTTCAGCCAAGATGGGAGGGATACAGTTCCAAATGAAGAGGCACTGAAGCCATTTAATGAGAGGTGGTTGTGGAAATTAAAGGGATTTACCCACAGGAAGAAAAGCCACAGGTTTACATCATGTCTGTGTTCACACATGTGAAGGACCATTGTATAGAAGAGGGCTTCGGCTGGTTCCTTGTAGCTCCTGAAAGCAGAACCAACACCACAGAATGGAATTCTCAAGTAGGCAGACCTGTGGCCAAAGGAAAGGAAGTCTTTCCCATAATAGGAACATTCTAGAAACTGAATGGGCTGCAGGGGATGGGTGGGGTGAGAGAGGGGCACACAGGTGCTAGATAACCATTGTGAGGAAGATGGAAAGAAGGATACTCAGAGGGAAACTATCTTGTGACATTTTCTAGCTCAAAAGATTGTGACAATAAAAATAATGGATATCTTAGTTGTTATGAAAGGCCCTAACGTATTTCTCTGGTTGAGCCTATCTGTCATGCACAATACCAGTCCCTTTTTTCTTTTTCTTTTTTTTAATTTTTAAACTTTATTTTGTACATTTAATAATTGAAAATATAAACATAATTTTAAAATAAAATGAAAATTGAAAGTATAAACATAATTTTAAAATTTAAATGTATCAATTAAATGTACTGGATACATTTAAATTTTTTTTGAATCATGCAATATGTTACACAATATATTTGGCACATAGTAATTCAATCATACAGTATTTATCCTTTTCTGTCTTACTTCACTCAACATAATGCCCTCCAGGTTCATCCACGTTGTCCTATGTTTTACAACTTTATTTCTTCTTACAGCTGCATCATATTCCATCATGTGAACAGTTTATCCATTCTTCAGTCGATGGACACCTGGGTTGTTCCCAACTTTTGGCAATCATGAATAATACCACTGTGAACGTTGCTGTGCAGATGTCTGTTCATATCATTGTTCTCAGTTCTTCTGGGTATATACCCAGTAGTGTATAATTGGCATAAGAATTTTAGAGTGTACATGCTGAAGAGAGCTCATTAAGAGATTGGTATTAAGTTTCTTTAGGACTCAATTCCAGTCTCTTGATGAGCTCTCTTCAGCATGTACACCCCAAAATTCTTATGCCAATTATACAGACACACTATAATGTTTAAGCTCATATGGGAAGATCTAGAAAAAAGTGTTTTCAAACTTTTTCCAAACTTTCTCTGGGGAATGTGAGGGTTGTGTAATTCCCCTGACAAGAAGTAACCTACCCTGAAGCAGCATTTTCCTTAATCCTGATATATCTGATTTTGTCCTTGTCTACTTGATTTTCTTTCAGTATGCCATGTTTTTGTCCCTGGTGTTCCTGGCTGAGCTTGTAGCTGGTATTTCAGGGTTTGTGTTTCGTCATGAGGTGAGTAAACATAAATTGGAGAACTCATTTAATGGGTCTTTGGGAGGAAGATTTTGGGAACCTCTTGAAATGTGTAAAGGGTGCTCCCAGGTTTCTCCATTGGTATTACTGTTTTCCAAATGTAATGCAATATGAGCTGAAATGCCAATAAAATTGTAAATGTAGGAATTTCACCAAACTCAAAACTTTACTTATTGACCTGCACTCTAAAAGGATTCTCCACCCTGTTTTAAAGCAGTAACCTTCAATATATCCTTTTCAAATAGCTGCCTCAGCAAGGCAAAAATGTGTATCTGTCTAATGGAAGATTTCTGAAACTGCCAAGCCAAACTAATTGTCTTGCTACCTTATAAATCCATTATATTAAAGCCAGAAATGGATACACATATGTTAGAAAGGAAAAAAATAGCAAGATTTAGGTGGAAAACACACTGAGGTCGAGTGTTGCTGTGACCGTGGAAAGTCTGGCATCATCTGCTCTCACGCCCTACTCTTGAGCTTGGCCAAGTTAAGATCCCACTGAGCTTGCCTTATGTGCTTTCTGTTTCTTCCCTATCGCCCTGGTTTTCCCCTTTACTGGAGGCAATATCTGAGATGCCAAAGCTGACTTCCAGAACCCATTTCATGTGGCGCTTGATCTGTAATTAGAACCCCACCCTGCTACTTATTCTCGGGTGAGATGAAGCCTGATGAAGTCCCAGCCTTGACAGTCTTGTAGGTGCCCCAGATGCATGTGTGAAACTCCATGAATAGCCTGGCTCACTACCCCCTTGCCCACTTTCATCCTGGAACTGGGCTCCACGGAGGGGTTTTCTTTTAATGGTCCCTGTAATCTAGGGTCTGGAGAGTCTCATCTACCTAACCTCTTTTCATATGAAACACTTAAGAGTCCAGTGGGTAGTTGTTCCAGTGCTGCTCTTTAGGCCATACTAAGCATAGATTTACTTAGACAGATGCAGTACAGGAAGCACAGCTCATTTACAGGGCAGTAGCAGGCTTGTTTCTGCAACAGGCATCCTCACATTGGTCTAGGGCAGGGGTTCTTAACTTTTTTGTTCCACGGACCCCATTCACAGTTAGGTGAAAACCACAGACCTCTTCCTAAGTCCATACTATACAGTGTTTCTTTAATAAATATATCATACCCCCACCAACACGTCCCCACAAGAATAATATTTTTTGAATATAAATTCAAGCTCACAGACCCCTTGTTAGGAACCACTGGTCTAGGGTCTATCCTCTGCACATCTCCCTGCCCCAAGAAACAGCTCAGGTGCAAGGAAATGAGATGACCCAGGTGGGCATGGTAGTCAACTTGACTTAGAAGCTCCAAGTAACTAGCATCTCTTTATCTCTTATAATTATCCTGTAGGCATAACTTCCAGTATCCCAGCGAGAAACACACCTAGTCATAAGAGTCACTTAGTTTCTTGGTTGCTAAGCCAATACCATACCATGGGCTGTCTTAACCACAGGAATTTATTGGCTCACTGTTTCAGAGTCTAGAAGGCTTACTTGCTCCCAGGATCGGCATCTCTTGGTTGGCTAGCCATCCCTGGGGTTACTTAGCTTTTCTGTCACATGACAATGTCCTCTTCTTTCTCTTCTGGGTTCCTTTGGTTTTCGGCTTCTACTCCACCTGGCTTTCTCTTCATAAGTCGTCTAGTTATAGGATGAAGGCCCACCCTCATTCAGTTAGGCCACACCTTAACTAAATCTGTGAGAAGTCCTGTTAAACATGGGTCTACACCCACAGGGATGGGGTTAGGATTAGGAAGGTGTTTTCTTCTGGGATACATAATTCAATTTGCCATAGTCACCATACTTACCCCTAAACTCTCCACCAGATAATTATTGTCATTTTCAGTGTTCCCAGTCTAGAGGCATTTAACCAACCAGAGTCAATTTTACCGTAAGCGTTGTTGCCGGGAGATACACCTGACCTGACACTCCACCTGCAATAAGGTCTCAAGGGTTTTGTCAATCCTTTATTACCATGAAAACATATTGTCCTTTAACTTCTTTTTGGGGCCTCAGTAAAGACAGGTTAGTGAAAATTGCCCTATTCCTGAATGGTAGAATAGGGATCAGTTTCTGGTTTCTGGTCAAAACATCAGATCTTCCTGTCCTGTTCTCCCCTCCCCCCTCAGTGGCTTGCCTTTATCATTGTTTCTGAGTAACATCAGATAAAGTTATGAAAAGAAAGATGGGTCTTAATTTTTTTTTGAGTTACTGGGGACTGGGGATTGAACCCAGGACCTCGAATGTGGGAAGCTGGCCCTCAAGCACTGGGCCACATCGGCTCCCCTGAGTTGTTTTTTTTTTGCATGTTTTGCTTGTTGTTTGATTTTGGTTTTTTTGTTTTGTTTTGTTTTGTTTTTTTAAAAGATTTATTTTTATTTATTTAATTCCCCTCCCCTCCCCCGGTTGTCTGTTCTTGGTGTCTATTTGCTGCGTCTTGTTTCTTTGTCTGCTTCTGTTGTCAGCGGCAGGGGAAGTGTGGGCGGCGCCATTCCTCGGCAGGCTGCTCCCTCCTTCGCGCTGGGCGGCTCTCCTTATGGGTGCACTCCTTGCGCGTGGGGCTCCCCTACGCGGGGACACCCTTGTGTGGCAGGGCACTCCTTGCGCGCATCAGCACTGCACATGGGCCAGCTCCACACGGGTCAAGGAGGCCCGGGGTTTGAACCACGGACCTCCCATGTGGTAGACGGACGCCCTAACCACTGGGCCAAAGTCCGTTTCCCTTGATTTTGTTTTTTTAGGACACTGTTTTGTTTTTTGAACAGTGTGGCATGCTGAGCCACATCCACTCTCAGCTTTTAAGATTACTGGAAAACTTAGGCCTGAGTTATTTCAGGAACCAACTAGCTACTTCAGTGGGTCATTTAACAAACCAGGCTTCCCCTAGGATGGGGTGAGGGAGATATATATATTTTTTAACTCTTGAGCTAACAATCCCCTTTAAGACTTTTCTGAGCTCTTTTGTTTCAGAAAACAGGGCATTCCCTTCCTGGCCTGCTTTTATTTACAGACTTTCAGAAGAGGCTGTTTTGAAGTAAAAGTATGAATCAAAGTCAGTTTGCACTGCAGTGGTTAGGACCCACACTCCTCCTTGTCTTCCGTAGATCAAGGACACCTTCCTGAGGACTTACACGGATGCCATGCAGAATTACAATGGAAATGACGAGAGGAGCCGGGCAGTGGATCACGTGCAGCGCAGCGTAAGTTCTGAGGAAGGAGATGGGTGGGAACTCCTGTGAGGTCTGGGTTTGGACTTGTGGTCTGCTGGTCACGTTGGGCTAGTTGGGAATTTGCCTCGATGCCTGTTCCCCTTCGCCAGCTTTTCATTTAGTTACATTTGCAAGAGTTAACACCCAGTACTTGTCCAGGCTCCAGGTAGCCGGGTAATTATTTTCAATAAGTACCGCTCCCCCTGGTGTCCTTTTCATCATTAAGGATCATGAGCATTCCAAGGCAAGCTAGTTCAGTCTTAAAATCAGAACTCTTGGAAAGGAGTTAGACAGTGAGTATATGGCAGCTTTGCTTACAGCTGCCTCCCAGAAGACGACTTTCTGGAAGGTGGTGTGTGCCTTTGGGCTGGATGGAGAGTTCTGGTGACCTGTGTTCACTGACTTGGCAAGTGTGGTGGAGATGGAGAGTGGACATAGCAGAAACCAAAATATGTCTGGAATGTAAGTGGCCTAAGCTGCCTGGTGCTTGCAAGGGATGTGAAGGAAACAGAAATTTCTTGTCTGGAGGAGTTCCTGGTGGCAGGTGCTAGTGCCCCCAAGCCTCACTGCCCATCAGGATCACCTAGGAGAGGTTTTCATATTTTTTTCTCTTTACTTCAGAATCAGTACTTTATATTTATTTATTGGTAATTAATTTTGATACCATTTCAAAGTTATGCAGAAAACTTGTAAGGATAGTACAAGAAGAACGTCTGTATACCTTTTACCAGATTCACTGAATAATTATATTTTTGCCCTGTTTAATTTTATTTTATTTTAGGAGGTACTGGAGATTGAACCCAGGACCTTGTACACGGGAAGCAGGCATTCAACCACTGAGCTACATCTGCTCCCCTGCCCTGCTTATTTTAATGTTCTCTATATGAGGGACCAGCAGACCTTTTCTATAAAAGGCCAAATAGTAAATATCTTACATTTTGAGGACCACTCAGTCTCTGTCACAGCTACTCAGCTCTACCTTTGTAGCACAAAAGTAGCCATAGGCAATACATAAATGAATGGCGTGCCTGTGTCCCAATAAAAATATATTTACAGAAACAGGTGGAGATGGGCCATAGTTTGCCAACACCTGATCTCTCTCCCCACTCCCCTCCTTCCTCACCCACTGTGCATCTTTTTTTTCTGAAATATTTATTTACTTATCAGTATAGATCCTATGAGGAGCTTTTTAAACGACACTTGCCTCAGCTCCCCTATCAATAATCTTGATTTAGTTCATCTGTACATGCATATATTTTAACAGCACCCAACTCACACAAGTGATTTTGGTGCTTAGCCAGGACTGAGACCCACGACTTTGTGGCGGTAGTAAAAAAGCCATCTAGATAGGTAATGTAGGACTAACTTCCTTCCTTGAGCTCAAACGGGCATCTCAGTGAGTGCATTTGTTACTGGAGCTTCACCAAAGCTGTGCATGCTGTCTTAGGGGCTTGGCCTGTGTTTCTCTTTTTAAAGTTGCTGGGCAGCAAGTGAGGACACCATGTCTTCGATGCCCCTCCCCCCTGATCCTTTTTCTTTCCCTCTTTCCCTATTAATAGCTGAGCTGCTGCGGTGTGCAGAACTATACCAACTGGAGTACCAGCCCCTACTTCACGGATCATGGCATCCCCCTCAGTTGCTGCATGAACGAAACTGATTGTAATCCCCAGGATCTCCACAACCTGACCGTGGCCGCCACCAAAGTTAACCAGAAGGTACCGGCTTCCTCCCAGGCCTGCTGATGAGACCAGTGGTGAATGTTGGGGGAGAGTTTTGTTTCAGTGAAATTATGACAAGTAAATTAGAAGCGGTAGTACAGGAAGGAGTCAAGAGTCTTTGTGGTCCTTTATTGCCTGAGAGAGCCACTTGAGGCTGCCCACTTGTGAAGGAGAAACCTGTGACTCAGCCTTGCATTCCTCTCCCTCAGCATGAATCTTCCAGGCCCAGTTCTGTAGGTTTAGCAAGTGGTTCTTCTTAACCCTGATGCTGTGTCAGACAGGAGACTGGCTTTCTTCTTTCTGTGTATCCTTCTGTTGAATATGCCTTCTATACATGAAATGATTCACAGCTGCTGAGTGCCAGTCCTTAGCAGGAAGAGAAGAATTGAGTTGACAGGTGGCATTTGATTCCCTTAGGAGGGTGGCCTTTATTTTAGGGAGTTCATTATGATAGGGAAAGAAATAAGCAACTCCAGTTTGACCAACGGTGAATGTCTTCACTCCCCCAAATATTAGAGGGAGAAAAAAGATGGTGAAAAGAAATTTGGAAGCTAGTACACGATGGAAATGAGGGAAATGGAATTTCAGTTATCAGAGAAAAGGAAAATCAGTTCTGTATTGCATTTGCAGAGAACTTGAAGAAGATGTGATATAGCCAAGTGGGGAAGCTCCACATTCCTCAACGTTTAGAGAAATGCCCTATCTATCTAAAATATATTTCTGTAAACAAAAAGTGGGGAAAATACTATTGTTTACCTGTGGTCATGCAGACATTGCATGAAGTTTCTTTTCTCGTTATGATGAAATTCTATTCTTTTGATGTTTTCAAACTTCTGTGTGATCTGAGCTAGCTACTGAATAATTCAGAGAAGATAGCTCTTCTCTCAAGATTAGAATGTTACAAGATGGCTTCTGTGTTTTACCCATTTAATGTTAGTATTTGTAGCATAAGTGCTGCAAGGCTTTGCTGCCATTCTGGAAGCCATTCTGATTTTATCATTCTGAGCTTATTAGTTTGCTGTTGGTGTGGTTAGGTAAAATACTCAGTGCTGATAGCTTCTTGCTGTAGCTAAGAGGATATCTGTTCCTATTGGAATTTTCTTATGAACCCAAAGTTTGAGGCCTCCTTTGTCCCTCAGTAGTTAGTAAGTACCTTCTGGCTTCATGAACGTATGAAGTGCCTAGGGTACCTGGCATGTAGGGGACACTCCAATTAATGGAAGGAAACAAGTGCTCTACAGCAGTGAGAAATTTGTCATAACAGAGCCTCCGGAAGTTGTTGCTAGGAGCAGCAACTGCAATCTTTGATAAAACTTTTTTTCACCCCATCTTTCTCTTCTTTTGCCGATTTTGAGGATTCAGAAGTCAAGAGGTCAGGCTCTGGATTTGGACTCCAGTTTAAATTCTGGCACACTTACTGGTTGTGCAGTCTTGGTGGTGGTGAAGTTTGTCTGACACCATACCACACACCACCACACCACCACACCACAACACCACAACACCACCACACCACCCACCACAGTCTTTTGTTTGAAATGATGCAGCAAGTCCCTGTAGGGAACTTGTTAAGAGGCATATCTCATAGTGTGGCTATAATCCTTACAGTAATTTCCAGAAAGAAAGATAAAGTGGCAGTTTTTCATTTCATTGTTAACCTACGAATTCACCTCACTTCCTGCCACCCCCCACCCCAAATTCTATATTACATTTTCCTGGGAACCCCAGATACGTGCAAAAAGTGTTTAACTTCTCACCCATTTCCCTTGTACTCTCCAACCTGGCTGCCTCGAGAACAAAGTGAATGAAAATTTGAGAAAATAAACATTTGTCTACTGAGTTTCCTAAAACAGTCAATGCCCGCCTTTGAGATAAATGACTTCTGTCTGAGTCTCAGACACCTCGCCTATAAAAGGGGGTATGGGGAGGGGTCAGATGCTCATAAAGGGTAGTCGCCCTACCTACCAATCTTCTCGCACTCCCAGAAAGCTTAACTACTGCCACATTCTAGTTACATGGAATCCTGTTATTTAGAATACATGGATCATCATCCCTGTAGTTCTTTTGGTATCTTGAGTCCTACCCTCTGAGAGCACAGAACAGAAAGGTGGCTCTTACCCAGCAGCCTGAAGAAACTTACCTTGTACACATAACTGGGAGAGAGCAGGAAGGAGGTGGGAACACTTAAACAGGGTATTTGCTGTTGTGTTTGGGGTGGGAGGCATGTTTTATTTTGGTTTTGCAAGCAGGATGATTAAATGTCTGCAGGTTCAGTTGGCTAATAGTATTGACTGAGCCCTCATTCCTTATGGATTCCTTGAAATTTTGTAAGAATGAGGAAAAGATATAATTATTGTGGTTGGCAGCTACTGAGATAGCTCTCTCCTGAACCTGTCTGGGGTTAGCTGTCTACTCTTAGTATTGAGTGTCTACCACTTATTGGCAACAATGTTCTCCATTGACTTAGACATGCTTAGAGGGTGAGCAAATTAACTGTTCTGTTTCTGGACGTTTCCTAGGACACTCAGCAAGTCTCTGTAAATTTATCATGTGTGGTGCCTGATAAGCCAGGCTTCCATTTTAGAAAAGTAAAAGCGATGTTGTGGCCAGATAAGACCTCAGTTTAGTGGAGAACTTAAGGTTGAATGCAAACGTAGTCTGTGATTGTAATATCAAAGCATTTCTTGAAGTCTGCAGATCTACTTTAGGACCTAGAAAATGGGCATTTGTGTCCACATGGTGAATAATATAGAAAAATCTGGAGATGGAAAGCATTTACATCAACACTGGTCTTGTATTGCTTAAACAACAACGAAAAAGCAAAATCTCTTGCATTGTCTCATTTTAACAGATCCTGTTATGATATGATTTGCTTTCTTATTTGGAGTATAAAAGAATGAGGGAAATTTTCTTACAGAACACTGCTTCTCAGACTTTAATGGGCATGTGAGTCATCTGGAGAGCTTGTTAGAATGCAGGCTCTGATTCTGTGTGTGTGGGGGGGGGGGGGTGGGTCCTAGATTCTGCATCTCCAACAAGCTCCCAGGTGATGCTGGCTCTGCACATCCAACACCCACACTTTGAGGAGCAAGGTTTAGAGAGAACCATTTTGCCAAAAATGTACCAGTGCCAGGCAGTTGCTTCATTTTTTTGGTTTTCCTCCCTGGTTGGCATGGGCATATCAAAAATAATGTGACTGGCTCTAAAATCTCCTTAAATGGAAGAGAAATTATACTTTAGAAAAATACACTCAGCTGAAGTATGAAATTGAAGTTCATTTTTTAAAAAATCTATGCCAAACTATTTTGCAGAGTGAGGAAATGACCCACCTTACTTCTCTCTGGTTTATATGATTAGGCCTGTGTTTTCTGATTTAGAGCTGACCTAACTCTGGCTCTGATCTGGACCTCATTCCTCTGCCCACCCATAGCTGCAGGGAGAAAATACAGCTCAGCAGCGTGCTTTCTTGACTACCACCATTTGGGCAAGTTTTAGAAAATCCGCTTCTCTTCCCACTTTGATTTTTTCCTGACCATCCTCCTCTCCCTTCCACTACCTTTTGAAAAATAGTGTGATATGTGGTTTCACTAGTAAAAGTGAAATCAGCAAGCTTTTACTATAAAGTGAGAATCAAATTTCAAACCTCCTGCATGAGCTATAACGCATTTCCTTTCCTACCACCCATCCCCATAAAATTTGCATCAGATAACTAGAGAGTAGTATAGGATGCTGATGGCATTGAAAACATGTGAAAGCACTGCTGCTAAGCTAATGTACCTTTTTCCTCTGCCGGTGAGTGTATAAAATATCTCTTGTTGAAAGATGCAGATTTGTCAGAATTTTCACAAGCTATGGGAAATGTAAAATTGTTAAATTTTGAATTTAAAAATGGGAGGCATGTATTTTTGGGGGGGTTGTTCTCCAGGTGTTATTAAATCTTGGTGTACTTTTCTTGATAAGCAAGTCACTTTTACCCTGTTTATTAAATTAAGTAATTGATTTTTTCACCAATGCTAGATACTCAAGTTGAAGATTTTTATTCAAAAAAATGGGAAAAGACAAAGTCTTCCTGGACTGAATAAGCCAGTTCAGGGTGCTAGGTTTATTTGGTCCATTTCCAAATAAATATAAATGTGCCTACATACACATATGATCCTGCTGTTTGGCCTCAGTGTCAGGCATTTAACAGGAAATTCAACTTTGCATTATAGGTGGTACCCAAAATTTGATGTTTCCTGCCAGTCTCTGAAATGTAGTCCAGAATAACAACAAAATAACTTGTTTAGCAACATTGTTAAACTCCAACCAGATAATTCATTTTTTAAGAAAGGCAATTAACTTTATTAACAGTTTTAAACCAACATTGAAATTGGTGATGATTTTTGGTTTTAATCATGACATATAGAGATGTCATAGTATGTTAAAGGGAAATTCTCCTCATTTTATAAATGTAGCTCCTGACATCCAGAAAGGGGAAGTGACTTGTCCAAGGTCACATAACAAGTTTGTGGAAAAGGTGACTCTAGAACATAGGTTTTCTCTATTAAATAATCTTAATTGACTTCTTAGGAAGAATCCTCAAAACTCCATAAAGTTGGCAGATGTTCAAACACCTCCATCCAACCAGATGATGTTGCTTTATTTATCCAAGACTTTGTCATTTGTTCTCAAAATGCTACGATGTTTATGATGCTGAGACTTCCTGTTCAAGGATGTGGAATGCCTTTTCATCTGTTTAAGTCTACTTCAGAATCTCTATAACATTTTCTTCATAGAGCTTACAGATTTCTTACTACATTTAATCCTACTAATGAAACATTTATGGATGAACTTATCTATCTGGGACTTGCTTTAAAGTAAAATCCAGCCAGCAAGAGGGGTTTGGATGAAAGACAATTAGCCGTATGTTATTTGTGATGTTGGGGGAAATGTCCTGTGCAGGTTAATTGTACTACTCTCTATACATTTTGTATGTTTGAAATTTTTCTTTTTCTTTCTTTCTTTTTTTTTTTTTTTTTTTGAGTTTAAAAGAATGCCATTAAGTTCCTAGGGTGAATTGCAATTGCATTTCCTGAATTGAGATTGGAGTATATGTGGGAGCTTTGCAAATTAACCCAAATCCAGTCTGGCCTGGGTAAACCATGTCTCAGAGACAGTCTCTCTCCATTTGCAGGGTTGTTACGATTTGGTGACCAGTTTCATGGAGACTAACATGGGAATCATCGCTGGCGTGGCATTTGGAATCGCATTCTCCCAGGTATCCTACATAATTGCACGTAACCTGGTCTGTCCTTTTCCCTGTCTTCTGCTCCAGTTTCTCTCCCTGTGCCTTGGGAAAGGCTGATTGATAGATGGGGTCAGAGCTCCTTGCTCATTAGTCCTCAGGTCATCTGTTTATTGATTTTCCTTTTTCAACTTAAATGAAGTTTTGTCATCAAGGGAATATCGGTTACAGTTCAACTAATGACTAGCTCCAGAAAAACAACTTGCTTCTTCTGTAGGTCAAATGGAGGTTAACTGAACAAAGTGCTGCCTTAATTGGAACATAAACAACTCAAAACATCAAATGGCTGATCTGGATTTGGGGGAAGCTTATTTCCTTGTTGACCTATCCCTTTTTCTGATTCCTCTTCATTCCTGTGAGTTTTGCATGAGATCTCTACCTTTGAAAAAAGCCTAAATTGAGGAGAATTAATCTTGTGTCGTTTTTGTTTCTGTTTTCTTACTAGAGAAGTTGAGGGTATATATCCCATATACCACACTATTATTAATACCCTGCATTGGTGGGGTGCATTTGATACATGAAAGCACATTTTTATAGTTGTACTATTAACTATAGTCCATTGTTTATAGGAGTCACTTTTTTGTGTGTTGTGTAGTCCTTTTTTTTTTAAGTTTCTGTGCTAGTAACATATACAGAGCCTAAAATTTCGCCTTTTAATTACGTTTACATATATAATTCAGTACTGTTAATTACATTCACAATGTTGTCTACCATCTCCACCACCCATTACCAAAACTTTACCATCAATCCAAATATAAACTCTGTACAATTCAAGCATTGACTCCCCATTTGCTATCCACACCCTGGCCCCTGGTAACCTATATCCTAGATTCTGATTCTATGGGTTTGCTTATTCTAATTATTTCCTATTAGTGAGGTCATACAATATTTGTCCTTTTGTGTCTGCTTATTTCACTCAGCATGATGGTCTCAAGGTTCATCCACGTTGTATCAGAACTTCTTTCCCTTTTACAACTGAATAATATTCCATTGTATGTATGTACCACATTTTATTTATCCATTCATCGGTTGATAGACAGTTGGGTTGCTTTCACCTTTTGACAATTGTAAATAATGCTGCCATGAACATTGGTGTGCAAATGTCTATTCAAGTCCCTGATTTCAAATCTTTTGGGTATATGTAATACATAGTAATGGGATTGCCAAGTCATATGGTAATTCTGTTTCCAGATCCCTTTTTTTTTGTCTTTATTTTTTTACATTACATTAAAAAAATATGAGGTCCCCATATACCCCCCACCTCACCCCCACCCCACTCCTCCCATAACAACAACCTCCTCCATCTTCATGAGACATTCATTCATTGCACTTGGTGAATACATCTCTGAGCACTGCTGCACCTCATGGTCAATGGTCCACATTATAGTTTACACTCTTCCCCCAGTCCACCCAGTGGGCCATGGGAGGACATACAATGTCTGGTAACTGTCCCTGCAGTACCAACCAGGACAGATCTAAGTCCTGAAAATGCCCCCACATCACGTCTCTTCTTCCCACTCCCTACCCTCAGCAGCTACCATGGCCACTTTCTCCAAATCAATGCTATGTTTTCTTCGATTACTAATCACAATAGTTCATGAATAGAATATCAGTAAGTCCACTCTAATCCATACTCTATTCCTCCATCCTGTGGACCCTGGAATGGTTGTGTCCACACCACATCTATGTCAAGAGGGGGCTTAGATTCCACATGGATGCAATCCTCCTGCTTTCAGTTGTAGACACTCTTGGCTCTCTGGTGTGGTGGTTGACATATGGTAATTCTGTACCTAACTTCCCAAGGAACCACCATACTGTCTTCCACAGGGGCTGCACCATTTTACATTCCCACCAATAGTGACTGAGTATTCCTTTTTCTCCATAATCTCTCCAGCGCTTGTAATTTTCTGTTTCTTTTTTAATATTACCCATTTTAGTTGGTGGAAAATGGTATCTTATTGTGGTTTTGATATGCATTTTCCTAATTGCTAATGACGCTGAGCATATTTTCGTGTGCTTATTGGCCATTTGCATATCTTCTTTGGCTAAATATCCAAGTCTTTTGCCCATTTAAAAAAATTTTTTGTCTATTTTGTTGAGTTGTAGGATTTACTTATATATTCTGGATATTAAACCCTTATCAGATACGTGATTTCCAAATATTTTCTCCTATTAAATAGGTTGTCTTGACTTCCATAACAAAGTTCTTGGCACAAAAATCTTAATTTCAATGAGGTCCCACTTAACGTATTTTTTCCTATGTTGCTTGTGCTTTGGGTATAAAGTCTAAGAAACCATTGCATAACACAAGATCCTGATTATTCTTCCCTAGGTGTTCTTTTAGTTTTATAGTCCTAATTCTCATATGTAGGTCTTTGATCCACTTTGAGTTAATTTTTTTATATGGTGTGGGGTCCACCTTCCTTATTTTGCATATGGATATCCAGTTTTCTCAGCACAATTTGTTGAAGAGACTACTCTTTCCCAATTGAGTGAAGTAGGCAGCCTTGTCAAAATGACCTGGCCATAGATATGAGGGACTATTTCTGAATGATCAGTTTGATTCCATATATATATCTATCCTTGTGCCAGTATCATGCTGTTTTGACCTCTGTATCTTTGTAACAACTTTAAAGTCAAGAAGTCCTCCAACTTCATCCTTCTTTTTCAAGATGTTTTTGGCTGTTAGGGGCCCCTTACCCTTCTAAATAAATTTAGTGATTGGCTTTTCTATTTCTGCTAAGAAGGCTGTTGGAATTTTTATTGGGATTGGATTGAATATGTAAATCACTTTGGGTAGCACTGACATCTTACCAATATTTAGTCTTCTAAGCCATGAGCATGGAATATTCTTCCATTTATTTAGGTCTTCTTTGATTTCTTTTTGCAAAGTTTATTTAATTTTTTTTGTATAATTCCTTTACATCCTTGTTTAGATTTATTCCTAGACATGTCATTCTTTTAGTTGCTACTGTAAATGGAATTACTTTTTGTTATCCTTCTCAGATTGTTCATTACAATCTAGGAATATATAGAAACACTACTGATTTTTGTGTGTTGTTCTTGTATCCTGCCACTTTGCTGAATTCTTTTATTAGTTCCAGTAGCTTTGGTGTAGATTTTTTGAGACTTTCAATATAGAGTATCATGTCATCTGCAAATAGTCAGAATTCTACTTCTTCCTTTCCAGTTTGGATGCCTTTTATTTCTTTTTCTTGCCCTGACTAGAATTTCCAGCACAATGTTATATGACAGTGGTGACAGTGGGCTTCCTTGTCTTGTTCCTGATCTTAGAGGAAAGAAAAGCTTTCAGTCTGCACCATTGTGTATGGTGCTAAAAGTGGGTTTTCCATATATGTCCTTTATCATGTTGAGGAAGTTTCCTTCTAGTCCTATTTTTCTTATTGTTTTTAGCAGGAAAAGAGTCTGGATTTTGTCAAATGCCTTTTCCATGTCAGTAAAGATGATCATGAGTCTCTTTTTCCCTTCATCCTGTTAATGTGGTATTGTGGTCATTATTTTAATCCCAAGCACTGCATATTCTGTTTCTTAACAGGAAACAGAATTTTTATATATTTAATTTTTTTATTTTTTAGGAGGTACTTGGGATTAAACCCAGGACCTCGTACATGGGAAGCAAGCACTCAACCCCTGAGCTACATCCGCTCCCCTATGTATTTAATTCTATCTCCCTTTACCTCTACTCAGCCACTATAAAACAATGGGAGAGGAAATTATGAAAATTAAGTGAGCCACACATACTCAAGGATGGAACAAGATTAAGCTAATTCTAAAATTCAGCCCACCTCCACTAGGTAGTATCCTGAGTATACTGTCCAAAAGACTTCTCATCTCCCAGCCAAATGATGTCTCCATGCTGTAATATTACTATGGGTGGAAGGACCAACGTGTATTTAGCAACCAAATAAAACCTTTATGTTTAATGCACCTTTTTCAGGCTAACAGATTGGTTTTTCAAACAAAGTTCAATTAGTGTTACCTCAATAATGTCTCCACAACTATAATTTCACCTGCCTGAATTCTATATTGGCTATCTCAGATAATTATTTTTCCCACTCTTCCATCACTCTGCTCCTCCTGCTCAGCAATGCAGATCCACTTTAATTTTACTCAAGTTTAGTTTTTAAACATTTTTATTGAAATATGGCATGTACAAAAAGTGCATAAATTATAAGTTAACAGCTTTTCATGAATTATCACAAAATGAATATACCTCTGTAGCCCTCACTTAGGTCAAAGAATAGAACATTAACGTGGTAGTTTGTTTTGGCAAGCAAGTGACTTAGCCTTAGATAAGTAGAAAATCTTTCTTTCTAAGCAGTTACAAAAACCTGTGTGACATTTCATCTCACAAGAGTATGTGAACTCAGCCAAAACAGGTTTCTTTCTTGTTGCAGTTTCAAATTTCTCTTTTTACCATGCTTTGTTTTTAGCAGCTCATAAAAGTGAATTAAACCCTTACCATGCCAACACACAGTCAAGCCAGAGTTGTGTCACAAACAATGCCAATTAACTAAGTCTCTAGAGGTATTTCAAAATCAATTGCTGCCATGTACTTTTTTCTAGTTGCTGTAATATTTCAGTAATAACACTTCAGTAACATCCTTGTAATGGTCAGGGGACATTTTAGAGGATCAGAGCCTTGTGCCTGATACAAATGTGCAGGATGCACTTGACAGCCTTGAAAATAGTTTACTTAACGTGTGTGTGTGTGTCTGTGTGTCTGTGTGTGTGTCTGTGTGTGGCATCAGGTTGCAAACCCCGTAAGGGCAGACTTGTTTTTGGCACTTGAGGAGAACTGTCTCCCTGGGGTAAGGAATATTGCTGAATTCTACCGTAATAGCTGTTCTAGTGATGTGATGCTAATACTCTACATGGGGAAAAGAGAACCTCAGAGCCTGGAATCCCATAGATGAAAAATCTTATCCAGGAATATTCCCATATGGCCATGAGTTGCAGGGGGAGTGGTTCATTGTGGATTTTTGGGAGAAGATCCTATTTTCATTGGTGAGGTGAGCCAAGTCAAATGGACTCTTCTCCACGTTATGAAGAATCTGGTTAATACCTCACCTTAATTTTTCTCTCACACATCCATGTGAAATAATTTATATTCAGAATAATTTGTTCCCCAAATGGTTATCTAGCCTGATAAGCATTAATCTCTCTTTGCTACCTTGAAAAATCCCTGCCTTGAGGATTATTGAGTTTGTTATATAGCTAGCCCTCTAGGGCAATGAGAGAGGGGCTCTGGCATCCAGAAACTCAAAACAGAAAGTCTGCAGTAAGTTTAGCTCTCCTCAAGTTAGCACATAGTTGTTGAGGTAAGGAAACAACACAAAGCCTGATGGCATCACATAGTACCATTCACCCACTTGACCTCCCATGCCAGCAACTGCAGGGTCCTAGAAGCTGAAGTTGGCTTCTAGATGCAGGTAGATCCAGGGCCTCCCTGGGACAGGCTAAGTCACTTACCAGATGCCTCTTTAGGAAAATCCAACCCTACTGACCCTGGTCATTGACTTGGAAACAAAGCTTTAACTATGATCATTAGCCACACCTGTTAAAAATGTGAACCAGTTTCACATTAGACTTGGCAATGCTTAGCTGGTATTGATGGATCAACATGTTGGCTGTGTGGAGGAAAAACCTTGGCCTTCCTATAATCAAGCGGGCCCTACCGAGTGGAGGCTACAGAGAGGCCAAAGTGGTTAGAAGGAGAGAACACTGTCCTCTTTCTCCCTTCCCCTTTCCCTCCCCACCCTCCCCCTTCTCCTTGCCCTTTTTTTCACCTACTCATGTGACATCCATGCTATCTTCTGTTGGAAGAAACTGGCCATGCACATCTATTGTGTCAGAGATTAAAAGTGATATAAAGTACCAGGAAAGCGGACCTGAGTCTAGCCTTTTAATAAACTGTGCAAGAACTTTGGCCCCTATTAGCTAACTTGAGTTCTGTTTTCGGACAGCAAGGCTTTGCCAAGCATTTAAGACTTCTCTTCACAAATCCTCATTGCCTTTACCCTCTCAAGCCAAAGCCCTTGGTCTGGATTTGATGAACAGGTCCTGATGCACTGTAAATGTGTAGCAGGGAGTTGAGGTGTCTTTGATAGGGTACCTCTTCCTTGCCCCTATAGCAGCTACTCACTCAGAGGGCTTGGAAAGAGAGGGAGGGAAAGAGGGGAAGGGAGAGGGGGAGGTAGAGAGGGAAGGGGAAAGAGGGAGAGGGCACATAAGCTTGTCACCTGTCCACTCCCCCCACTCCCACCATGGTCTGGAAGCCACGTGCAGGGGATGTATTGGACTGGAAACTTTTACTGTTCAATTTGTGACACTGCTTCCCACCTTGCTTTGACCTTCTGCTGCGTGTGCGGTAGGGGTGAGCAGTGTGCAGATGGTGTCCTCTGGACCTCTGTATCGAACACTTCTCTATCCAGTGTATACAGGCCCAGGAATTTACTAGTCTTGGAACCAGTTAGGCTGGACTAATCCCCCACATCCCAAAATGTGACAGTTCTAAGTGGGGACAGTAGAGCTATTTTCCAGAAGGGGAGAGATGAGTGGCCCACTTAGGGCTAGGCATCACAATTTTGATCTTACCTTTTCTGCTATATTAAACATATAGGCTTTGGGTCCGAAGATCACCTTTGTTTCTGCCTTAGGTGGTGCCTAAAGGGAACTTACTTTGTGCTTTTATAATACAAGGATTTGATTCTGTGGAATTGGAAGGAAAAAGGCAGTCATGAAAAAAAAAAATACAGACCCTACTCCTACTTGTCCATCCTCTCCCCCTCTCCCCCAACATAGCCTCATCCCAGGACCTGTAGGCTGCTGGGATGATTCATTAGGGATCAGTAATTCCTTTCTGGGCCCTTGAGGTGACCTTTTCTACGTAGAGGGTATAAAGATCTAGAGTTTTCCATAGGTTGCTTGTTGCTTTCTTGTTTAGGAAGTTACATTTCCAGCTCTGTTTGCTGTCCTCTCTCTGCCCCTCAGGAGTCAGGGATCAGGCCATGTTTGCCTCCCATGGTAATGGCAGGGGAAGGTGCCCTGGCCCTCTTACCTTTTACATCTCTGACTTTGCTGGCATCTACCCACCTGACTCTTGGCTCTTCTCTACCACCTCTTGGAGTCAGGCCTATTACTGGTTATTTGCTCTGCTGCAGTGATGCAATCCACGTTAATAGAGCTTTGTGTTGTGTAAACCTCTCCTCTCTCAAAGTGGAGTGTCTCAAGAAAACCTGCAGTCAGGGCCTTTTGCCCCTGCCTTCCTTGCTGGCTTCTCAGTTCTTGTACCAATACAGTCTCCCAGAGGAGGTAGAAAATAGTATTGCAATGCAGATAGTGGTAAAAATAAACTGCTACTTCAAAAAAATTAGATGAAGGCTAATTACAAAGCTTTACTCAGCCAATTATAAATAATTTGATCTAAAACTCCCAAGGATGTAGAGGATTAGGCATTTCACTAGCCACTGGAAAGACAAGTAGTAGTTGTGGGGTATCTACCCTGAGGAGTCTTCTGCATAAGACATGTTTTCTTCCTCCTGTCTCCCCACCGGGTTTAAAGTAGACCTTTGTCAAAAGGCCCACAGACTGCAGCCTGAGTATACCTCAGCAGTGTGTTTCCTTTTTTTTTTTTAAGATTTATTTATTTTATTTATTTCGGGAACCCCCCCCCCTCGTTGTTTTGCCCTTGCTGTCTGCTCTCTGTATGTTCCTGTGTGTCTGGTTGTCTTCTCTTTAGGCAGCACTGGGAACCAATCCTGGGACCTTCTGGACTGGGAGAGAGGTGCTCAATCTTTTGCGCCACTCAGCTCCCTGGGCTGCTGTGTCTCTTATTGTCTCTCTTCTGTGTCTCTTTTTGTTGTGTCATCTTGCTCAATCAGCTCTCCGCATGGGCCTGCACTCTGTGCCTGAGTTTTTTATTTTTAAAGATTTATTTATTTGCCCCCCTCCCCCATTGTCTGCTCTCTCTGTCCATTCACTGTGCATTCTTCTGTGTCTGCTTGTCTTCTTTTTAGGTGGCACTGGGAACCAATCCTGGGACCTTCTGGAGTGGGAGAGAGGTACTCAATCTCTTGCACCATCTCAGCTCCCTGGCCTGCTGCATCTCTTATTGTCTCTCCTCTGTGCCTCTTTTTTTTTTTTTTTTTTTTTGAGTCATCTTACTGCACCAGCTCCTGCATGGGCCAGCACCCTGATGCAGGCTAGCCTTCTGTGTAGGCCAGCTCTCTGCTAGGGCCAGCTTTCCTTTCACCAGGAGGCCCCGGGACCTCCTTGTGAACCCTGATCTCCTATATGGTAAATGGGAGCCCAATCACTTGAGCCACATCCATTTCCTGGCAGTGTGTTTCTAACAGGTCACCTGCAAGCCCACAGAGCATGCCTCTGTTCTTTCAGATGCTTTTCGCATCTATTTAATCTAAAGAAGGATTAATCTAAATAAAAATGATTTTTTCTGCCTATAGATAAATCGGGGGTGGTAGGCAAGCATTGTGTCCTGATACAAGCTGAGGAAGAAGCCATTTATGTAACTGGAAATAATCTGGTAATAATTGGTATTAAATACAGGATGCTCCCCACTCCACCCCCTTTCCCTTAACTAGGTGCTTATGGAAGTGAGGAATCAAAGTTCTCTCTCAAATATAAATTTGACAGCAAATTTGTTATTAGAAACCCTGTGAATAATTCTCTCTGCCATGTCTCAAATCCCTGTTTTTCTTGCACGAGAATTAACTAAAACAAAAGCTGATCATGTAAAATAATACTCTTTTCATGTACCTTACATATGTTTCAGTTTAGAACAGTTTTTAGGAAAACAAATTTTTACTAGATGTTAAAAAAATGATTTAAGCTCTTTCTTCTCCCATGGGCAAACAAAGCAAGGTACATTTGTGCCTCAGAAATACAAAATATAAGTTTAAAAGCAAATAGTTCTTTTTCCCTATATTTTTCAAGTTACTGTTCCTGTGAGAAAGCAAGCATGTCCAGTGCTTAAAAATGATGCATCTCCTTTTTTGCCAAAAAAAAAAAAAGGCTATATTTCCTTGAAGGCAGGGAATTTAGGTACAGGAAATATTTTAAGTGTTTTCAAGAATTTTCTGGCTGTGTGACTTATAAATTGCCATGGAGGTCAGCATATTTTCTTTCACTAAATATAGGAGCCTTACAAGCCACGAAGTGGAATGAATAGTGACTATTTTAAGTGCTTAAAATAGTTAAGAGACCAAAGAAAAAAACTAAAGTGATAATAAGCCTTACAAAGAAAAGAGAGTTTGGGAACATGAAAAGAAAATAAAGAGATATTCACACAAAACCCTCACCCTGATGATTGCAGTTCTAAGACATGAAGGACCCCAAGGTGGTGTGACAGAGGAGTTACCCTGGAACAGAAACAGGTCTCAGCCCCGGGGAGGGCAAGGGGAAGGAAAGGGCAAGGGGTTATTCTTGGATAGAGGAACAGTGTGGAACATTAAGCTCTGCATGAGTTAACCTCTGTGGTTTGGGGGAGATTCTTTAACTTCCCCTTAACCCTTCTCCTTACCTGGAAAATTTGAGTTATAATCTTGCACAGGGATATGGTAAGGATTAAATACCTCACTATACCTGAATGTGTTATATACCTCTAATAATGCTTATTTGCTTTTTGGTTGATATCTGCATTTTGAGAGTTTCAAGTGTGCTCTGGTGTCAGTTTGGTCCTGGTAAATGGCAATTTTAATAAAAGGAACAGGCAATAAGATTCAAAGTCCATGTATTCATGGGAGGACTTTTCTTTCTCATTTGACACAGTATTCTGGTGGGTACGGTCATGGTTCCTTGGGCCATTTGGCAGCAAATGTGATAGAGTGTGACACTCTGCATTTTGTGTCCCTGAAATGTTATTGGCCAGAGCCTTGGTGTAGGAGATAGGGTGAGCCCAGGAAGGTCATGATTTCTCTTTTCCTGACCCAGGTCACAGTTAGCATATTTCATGGCACGATATTAATTTTAAGAAGGGAGATAAGAATCATGGATTTCAACAAGAAATTTAGCCCATTGGACTTGAACCCGCATGGGCTGAGAGTCAGGAGAACAGAGTTCCAATCTTGCCCTGAACAACAGTGGGACCTAGTGTGGCCTCAGCCATATTACCTGTAAGATAAGGGTAATTAAGGGCCTAGATGAAGGGTTCTCTCCCAGGAAGGCTTGTTAAAACATCAATTGCAAACGCCCACCCAGCCCCCCACTAGCATTTCTGATCCAGTAGGTTTGGAGTAGGGCCTGAGAATATACATTTCTATCATTAGAAATGCTGATACTGCTGGTTCCGAGACAACATTTGGAGTGACAATGCAGCAGATGGTCTCTGAAGGTCATTCCCACCTCTGATCCAATAAAATATATCCGATTGCTTAATCTAATGTTGTCTGCTTAGAAGAGACAACATTGGTCAATAGAAGCTACAAGCTTTTAGGCTCAAGTGTACAATTGGCCTTCAGCCCAAAGAATGCTGAGCCTCTAGATTCATGGATGACAGCTTTAGTTTCCATTGAGCAGAACAAGATTTGCTTACAGCTATCTTGATAGTGTCACAACTTCTTTGTCAGATCCACCTGAGCCATTGGTTAAGTCAGGACACAAAGACAGGTGGAGGATCTGGAGTCTTCTGAAGATGTGGGGATTTTCTTATTACTGGTTGATCTGGGGCCCCTGAAAAACTAATTGGACCCTGAATGTCAAAGGACCCAATTAAGCCTAAAATTTCTATATGGCTTAGAGACAAAGAGGAGTTAAAACCCCACTTTCCCCTTTCCCTTCCTACCTCTCACAAGCCATGACTTTCTTATATAACTGGCAGACTTTCCCAGTCAAGAAGATTGTCTTGTGTCAAGGCAACAACTATTTTGTTCTCAGCTGGTTATTGCTGGGGTATCATACTGTTAAGAAATCTTCAGAATGCATGTGATTATGGCTTTGAACTATATTTTGGCCTTTTAGTTATTATCGGGCTAATTCTTTGATAATTAATTTTTAAAATTACCCTCATAATATAATAATATGTACAAATTTTAATACTACTTAAGTGTCAAAAATTGTTTTTAAATGTCCAGGGTAAATTAGAGCTGCAACTCCACGGGCCATTCCAAAACCTCCAATTTGCCCTGCACCAGCAGTTATACTCCAGTTCTTAGATCCCAAAATTGAAATTAGGTTTGATCTTTTTCTCTAGTGCCCTTTCCCCATTTATAGACAAAAACCCTTGGTTGTTAAAAATTACATCTAGGGGTCAAAGAAGAGTGTGCTTTAGTGGCTTAAGAGTCTCATTTTTGTTTTTTCCCTGCCAACAGTTGATTGGCATGCTGCTGGCCTGCTGTCTGTCCCGGTTCATAACGGCCAACCAGTATGAGATGGTGTAAAAAGAAGGTAAGTGGCAATGAGGAGGGTTTAATTGCTGAATTTTCTCGCTGGAGTATGCGCTTAGGCAGAACTGCTGCCTGGGCACTTAAATGCTGATCTCGGTATCATTTGCTCATGTGCCGAAATCTCTTTTCTTTGATGCTGGGGAAGAGATGTGGTCAATGCTATTATGTAAAATGTGCAAAAGCTCTTTATAACTTGATACCTTCTATTGCCTCTTTCTTCTTGGTGAGTCACTGACATGTTTTAATTTCTTCCTTAGTCTTTCAAGAACGACGGAATAAGAGACCTGTTTTAAAAAGAAACTGCAGCAATCTTTGAAAGACTTCCAAGGAATGTTAGAGCACAGTACATAATATGCACCTGCACCCGTGCCCCTTACCCCCCACCCCCAGCGTGCAACCAACACTCCCACATAGTCTCTGCGCTACCTTTCAGCCCGCGTCATGTGTAGCATTCCATTTTGTGACGCGCCATTGTGCCACAGAGTGTAGCCAGGTTCCCCTGCAGCTAGTCCTAGTGGATCCCACCCCCAAGGCCCCGTGCAGGCCAGCTCCTTCCATCTGTACTTGGTTCAACTGCAGCTCATCATAGGTGACCGGTCATTACATCATCACTGGTCCAATTGGGCCCTGCATGTAGTGTGGGAGGCTCCCGTTAGCCCTTTACCATGATCAATAAATGCCGCACACCTTTATGTAGTAGATAAGCCAACTATAGATATCTGTTCTTTTGGCGTAATCTTGTTTGGTTTGGTTTTCCCATTACTAAGGCTCGTTCCTACCTTCTTCAGACTGCCCAGGACATGTAAAGAAATACATCCGTAATTGCCCATGAGGAGACAAAAGCATGAAGGCAATTGTTGAGCTTTAGGTGGCCTCCTTGCTCATTACTGTTACATGCCTGGGTATGATTAGACGATTTAGTCCACCTTTGCCTTGCAGTTGAAACCTCTAAAATCCTATTATACAGCTGTGTTGTTGCTTCCCGTGAAGGTAGTAATATTACTTTTGTTTTTCCCCAGTTAATTGCTATCGTGTTATTTCAGTTCTTCTTTCCATATATTTTCTTGCCTTGACATTACAGACATTGAGGACCTCATCAGGTCAATATACAAATGAGTGAGAGGGGAGAACAAAAAAGTCAAAATATCTTAAAAAGAACTTTAAAAATAATGCCTCTGTCTAGCATGCCAACAAGAATGCATTGATATTGTGAACATTTGTGATATGTGTATTAATAAATAGAGCCAGTACAAATTTTTGTCTTCTGATTTTATTCTTTGGATATTATGTAAGTTTTTTTAAAAAAACATATTTCTCTTCCACCGCGTTCCACAGGGGATTTGCAGTAGACCACTCACCTGCTGATGTACCTCTTCACACATGCTTCCCATTCCCCCCACCACCACCAAAATAACACAGGGCAGAGTAAATGCTGAAGGGTTAGATTTCTTTATTTTGGCCACTTCTGAAACTTGAATCATTTATCATGAACAGGAGATACTTCTTGACTCCAGAAATAGAGCCTCCATATTATGTCAGGCCTCTCGCCTAAAATCCTTGGAGCAAATGTAAAATTTCAGGAGAAATGTCCAAGACTGGATTTCATATAAAAGGAAATGAGCATCTATTCTTTTCTTTGTTTCTAATAAGCACATATTCTTCCTTTCCCTCTATGTTCTCCGGAATGACTAAACTCAATCTAGAGAAGAGATGACATCATACAATTCAGTTGCCCCAATGCCCCAATGTACACTAAAGTACAGAATCCTTACATTTGATTTAAAGAACATTTAGTCATATGGGCAGTATATGTGATCTGTGATCTACTTTTTCCTTCTTAATGAGTCATCCACAAAAAGAAATAGTAAAAGCAAAAATTGTTTTTTCCCAAAGCAGTGAACGTGAACAGCTACCCCTTCTCTACAGGAACAGAGTAGAACAAACTGTCATTAGGATGGAGATGGCTTTCTAACTTATCTACATTTATTAGCCTGAACTGCATGGGGTAAAACATAAAAGGTTACAAAGTACACTGCCCCAAACCTTCTGATGTTCTCTTTTCCAAAGGTCAGCTTTTTTAGAGAATTAAAGCAAGCTATTAATAGTCTATGGAAACATGTAGCTCAAAACTTATCAAAGTTTCATTTTTAAAGTTCTGGGTGTTTTGTGTTTTGTTTTTTGTTTTATATTGCAGTGAGGCTTTTAAAAAATATTCTAATTAGAGTCCCACCCAAGGTTCACCTTTTTCCAAAGTATGCATTTATTGGTATACATCGGTAAGAAATCTGTCCACTTTCTAAATTAAAGTCAGACCTCACCATTACATAATTTTAATTTGAAACATTTAGACAAGTCCTGTCTGACCTTAGAAGTAAGGTGTTCATGTCTCAACTTTGAATGACTTATGTATAATAGACATTCTTTTTTATTTTTTTTTCATGTATGCTGATTTAATTGTTCAGAAATCTCTCAATTTGAAAATTCTTTTTTAAATGAATCTAAAAAGCCACAGAATGAATGTCTTTCATTTTTAAAGTATAAACATTTACATATGGCAAAGTGCATAAAATGTTAAGTGTACAACTTGAATTTTTACATGTGAATAAACAAGTATAACTACCACCCAGATCAAGATATACAATATTTTCAGCACCCATTCATGTTACCTTATGCCCCTTCTCAGTACCCCATCTTCCCATGCAAAAGCATCTACTACCCTGAATTCTATCACCACAGATTAGTTTTGCTGATCTTGGGCTTCATATAAATGGAATCATACAGTATAAACTGTCTGTACCCTCTTTCCCTCAAGAATGTGGTACATGTAACCACAGCCTTGTCTCCATATTTCACAGTATGTATATAACATGATTTAACCATTCTACCACTGGTAGACATTTGGATTGTTTACATGTTTTGGATAGGATAAATAAAGTTGCTTTGAAAATTAGGGTACATGCTGTTTGGTTGACATAAACACATATGAGCTGAATTGCTGGAAAATAAGGAGTATTAAGCTTTAAAAGGTACTGCCTAACATTTTCCCAAAGTAGTTATACCAGTTTACCCTCCCACAAGCAGTGTAAACAAGTCCTCACCAACACTATTCTCAGCCTTTTTTGTTTTCTGTGGGTGTGTAATGATACCTCATTGTCTTGATTTGCCTTTCTCCTTATGACTATTTCTCTTGAGCTCCTCATATTTTCAGTGGCAACTCTGATAGCCTCTTTTGTGAGGCATTCAAGTTTTTGCTTATTAAAATTCAGTTGTCTTATTGATTTGTAGGAATTCTTTATATATTTTGGATAAAAGTCTTTTTTTCTATATATATATCACAAATATTTTCTCCAGTCTGTGACTTCTGTTTCCAAGTACAGTCAGTTCTTGATTAACTAGACTTCTGAGGATAGGGGAGGGCAATGATGTAGATAATCCAAAATATCAGAAATCCTTTCTTCCTAGTAAGAGCATGTTTGATTCCATAGTACTTCGATTGTTTGTCAATTGATTTTAGAAGTAGCTTTACCTTTTAATTGTGTTGTGTTTGTTCTAATACAATTAGTTTTCTTTTTGTAAATATACAAAGATTTGGGGCTGGGAAGAGGAGATAATTGAAAGAAGACATTGAAAAATTTTGGGACAAGATAAGGAGCTTATTAGGATTAAATTAAAATACATAACAAAGATTTTACTTTTATTGTTTACACATATTTGTCAGTTTAAAAAGCCTCTGGACAAAACTTAGCTTGAGTAGATATCTAGTGTTATATAATCATAACCCCACCCACAGATTGACTTGTGGGGAATTGGCCTGGCCATTGAGAGAGTATGTTCAAAGTTCCCCAGGTGATTCTAATAATTAATGGGGCTAGGGGCTGGCTGGACAGACCTTTCTCACTGTATTCCCTATTTCTGTTCCTTTTACCTGAGATTATCTTACTCGCAACACATATTTGTTCCAATCCCATGCTTTTCCTCTCATTTTCCCTGTGTGGCATGCCTTCTCCCAAGCCTTCCCAGTTTCAAAATCTTCACTTCTGTGACATTCTTCCTGATAACTCCAGTCCTAGCAGACCATAGTTCTTGCTCTCTGTGCCCATTTTAAATCAGTTATTTTTCAGAAAAGTGTCCATTTCTTCTGCTTTCAAATTTATGAAGTTGTTCATAGTAACGTCTTATTTTTGGTACCTTCATGGCATCTAATTTTGTTCCCTCTTTAATTTCTAATTTTATTTTCTCATTTTCCTTTTTCTTCCATTGATGCCAGACTCTTTTATTTTATGTCATTTCAAAATACCAACAATTTAGTTTGATTCTCTCTGTAGTTTGTTTTCTATTTCATTAATTTCTGCTCTGTCCTTCTTTCAACTTCCTTTGGTTTTCCTAAGGTTTTTACCTAACCTTTTTGTGGTAGATTCTTAGCTCATTAATATTTTAAATTATCTTTTCTAATATGTTCATTAAAGGCTGTAAATTCTCTTCTAATTGCTGATTTATCTGCATTTCAGGATTTTTTTTTTGTTTATTATTTTATTCCTCCCACCCCCCAGAGATGGCTCCCTCATCTGTCTGCTTATTTTCTTTAGGAGGCACTGGGAACCGAACCCAAGACCACCTATGTAGGAGGCACACCCAATTGCCTGAGCCACATCTCCCTGCATTTCAGTTTTGATTTGCAGTTTTTTATTGCCTTTCAGTTCTAGATATTTTGTCATTTCTATTAGGATTTATGCTTTGAACCATGAATTAGGAATTATTTTTAAAGCTTCCAAATATATAGGTTTTGGAGCTGTCTTTCTGCTACTTGGTTCATATGATAAAGGTTCTTTGTTATTTGTTGAGGCTTGCTTTGTGCCCTAATGTTTGGGCAGTTTTTGTAGCTGTTCTATGTATGCTTTTAAAGAAATGTCTTTTCTAATTGTTTGGTGTTAGAGTTAGGACAAGCTTGTAAATATGTTCAAATAGTCTATGTCCTTATGAATATTCTGTCTCAATCTATCAACTTCTGCAAATGATGCATTTAAATCCCCCACTGTTAATATGGACTTTGTCAATTTTTGCTCTATATATTTTTAAGCTATATTGTTTGAGGCATGCAAGTTCATGATTATAATGCTTCTCTTTGTAATTATGAGCTGATCTTTATCCCTAATTACAATTTTCCCTTAAATTTCATTTTTTTCTATTATACTTGTTATAATTATTCTACATCCTGCTTTTAACATTTTGGTGTAATATTTTAGATATTGCTTCTAAACAGCCTATAGCTGCACTTTCTTTTTCAGTTCAATCGAGAAAATTTTAACTGAATACTTTAATCTTGTTATATATTATGATTACTAATACCTTTGTTTTTATTTATATCATATTTTTTCTGTTTGCTGTTCATTTTTTTCCTCCTCTTCTTTCCTGCCTTCTCTTGGATTATAATATCTTGACATTTCTTTTTCCAAATTATACATTATAGTTTTATTCTTTTTGTGGTTAAACTTAATTTTGTAATATACATACTTGAAGTTTAAAGTTAATCACAATTTCTATAATCCTCCAAAGTAACACAAAGACGTTGGAGTATTTAAATCCAATTCTCTCACTTAACTTCCATGCTTCTGTTGCCTAACATTGTTATTTCTAACCCCCTCCCCAAATGAACCATAACTGTTGGTGTTTATACATTTTAATTAGGGCTGCCTACATTATACCAGTTATTTCCTTATCATTGCTTCTTATATCGTGATCCTTTTGGGTTTTCATTTTTATTTTTATTGAAGTATACTTTTTAAAAACATTTCATCAAGGGATCTGGATGTGGTAAACTATCTTAGTCTTTGTCAGAAAAGTCTCCATTTTATCCCCATTGTTGAGTAATAGTTTAAACCAGGGATAAAATTCTACCTTGGGGAAACGGACTTTGGCCCAGTGGTTAGGGCGTCCGTCTACCACATGGGAGGTCCACAGTTCAAGCCCCGGGCCTCCTTGACCCGTGTGGAGCTGGCCCATGTGCAGTGCTGATGCGCGCAAGGAGTGCCCTGCCACGCAGGGGTGTCCCCCCGCGTAGGGGAGCCCCACGCGCAAGGAGTGCACCCATAAGGAGAGCCGCCCAGCACGAAGGAGGGAGCAGCCTGCCAAGGAATGGCGCCGCCCACACTTCCCGTGCCGCTGACAACAACAGAAGCGGACAAAGAAACAAGATGCAGCAAAAAGACACAGAAAACAGACAACCGGGGGAGGGGAGGGGAATTAAATAAATAAAAATAAATCTTTAAAAAAAAAAATTCTACCTTGGTAGTTAAAGGTATTTCTGGCCTTTATTAATACTGATGATAAGTTTAATTGTTCCTTTTTGGGTAGTCTGTTATTACTTGCTAGTAATGCCATTTCTCTGTGGTTGCTTTTAAGATTTCTCTTTGCCTTTAATTCTCCTCTTAAATATATAAGAACTTTCTAGTTCTATATTCTGTGTCTCTTAGAGTTTTTCATTTTTTCCATGTCTTTATTTCTTGTGGAACATCCTGAATAATTTCATCTGATTTGTCTTCCAGTTCTCTCCTCATATTTGTGTAATTTGTTGTTTTAATTTTCAGTAAAAAACTTTTCATTTTCTTCTTTGAAATTTCCCATTCCTTTTTGATAGTGGTCTCTTCTTTCACTATGACTCCTAATCTTGTCTCTAATAATTCTTAAACATTTTTACCCTTTTGAATATTCTAATACCTAAAGTCCTTGAATATTAATCCTCTTGTTTGTTGTATTTGCTGGCTGTCACTCCTGGTAGATTTTCTTATGTTTTTAATTTCTTAAGTAAGCTTCTTTACAGTGAAGTTTTTTAAAAAATAAACTTTGTTTTGGAATAATTTTAGATTTATGGAAAAGTTGCAAAGGTGGTATACAGTTTTTCTGCCAGTCTCCCCCAATACTGATAACATCTTACCCTGTACATCTGTCAAAATTAAGAAACCAACATTGGTATATTACTATGAACTCAACTCCAGACTTTATTCAGATTTCACCAATATTTTTGCCAATGTATGTTTTCGTTCCAAAGTCCAATGTAGAATACCACTTTGCACTTAAGAATCAAAAATGGTTTTTCTGTGGCAGCACCATGCAATCTGGGTTATGGAATTATCCCTGAAGAGATGCTTTGCATTTATTTAGCCAGACACCCCAAGAATTGTTCTGTTCTAGAACCCATTTTTATATTAACTTCACAACTTGGGTAATCTGCATAACATATATAGTATAAATTGCTGTTTCTCTTCTGGGAAGATGGCATATTAAGAGAGGCAGAGCTCACTTCTCTCCCAGGAAAATAGCTAGAGGACAGAAAGAAACTGGAAAACTGTTCTAGGACTTAGGATACCACCTAGAAGAGAGAGGGGTGAAGGAAAAGAGTTGGCTGCCTGGAAAAATCCCATAAGTAAAGCTGTAGCAGCAGTTGCTGGTGCCCGTCCCCCTACCATCAGAGCAAACAGCACTGGGTCTTCCAGCCCCTGGAAGGTGGCGACGAGTTGAGGGTGTTGGCAGGGATCCTCTTACCCAAAGAAGGGTAGAGGGAGGGACACACCCTATGGCAAATTCAGATTTTGGCCAACAAATTTGGTTTGCTATTTTGGAGGGGTCCCACACTTCCGGGCCAGGTGGGGCTGCAGCATTGTTTGCCCTGAGAAAGTACAGGGAGCTAAAGATAATTTGCCTTCTCACACACCCTCCCTACTGCCCTGGGTTTGTTGCTGAGGATGAAGAGGAGGGAGGGTGTGGCAGGCCAAGGAAGGAGGGCAGCTTCTGGGAAAATTTGTGAGGCTTGGCCTGTCCTGAGGACGCTGCTTCTGCACTGCCTGCCTGGGCTAGGTTATAGAAAAGGCATTCCTCTTCAGTGTCTGAGGCCTGAGCTGAGACATCTGTCAATGAGCACCATCTGCTGGCAGACCAGGAAAGAGCATGCAAAGAAGGGAAAAATAGAAACTGGTGAAAGAGGCAGTCTGGTATCTTTACTGTCCCCCTCTCCAAGGCACTTTGAAAATAGCCTGTATGTATTACTGGGTCCTTAACCCTGGTTTGAGCTGTTAAACAGGGGCACTCCTAAATATTTAGAACAAGTTGAACCGAGAATCAAAGAACATTGGTAATAACACAGCTACTTAACAGTAAATCCCTAGGCAAGAGAAAGAAACTGAATATCAGGATAAACTCAGCATCATAATCAGATGCCTAGACATCGGTAAAAGATTACAAGCCTTTGCCTTCCTACCAGGAAGGAGTAACAGTCATAAATATCGATGCACCTAACTAGGGTGCCTCAAAATACATGAGGCAAACTCTGGAAAAACTGAAAGGAGAAATAGATGTCTCTACAATAACAGTTGGAGACTTCAACACACCGCTCATTATCTATCAATAGAACTCTTAGAAGATCAACAAGGAAACAGAGAACTTGAACAATATGATAAACAAGCTGGACCTGACAGATATACAGAACATTGTACTCCAAATCAGCAGGTTATACATTCTTCTCAAGTGCTCATGGATCTTTTCCAGGATAGACCACATGGGCCACAAAACACCTCTCAGTAAATTTAGGAAGATTGAAATTATACAAAGCATCTTCTCTGATCATATTGGAATGAAGCTGGAAATCAATAATAGGTGAGAAAATTTACAAATATATGGAGGCTAAACAACACACTCCTAATCAATGAGTGGGTCAAAAAAAATTGCAAGAGAAATTAGTAGACATCTTGAGACGAGTGAAAACGAGAGCACACTTATCAAAACTTATGGGATACAGCAAAGGTAGTGCTGACAGGAAAGTGATAGCCCTAAATTTAAAAAGAAGGAAGAGCTAAAATCAAAGACCTCACTGAACACGTGGAGGAACTAGAATAAGAGCAGCAAACCAATCCCAAACAGAACAGTAAGAAAGAAATAACAAAGATTAGAGCAGAAATAAATGAAATTGAGAAGAAAAAAGAGAAAAATCAACAAAGCCAAAATTGGAAAAACCCTTAGCTAGACTAAAAAGGGAAAAACGAGAGAAGATGCAAATAAATAAAATCAGGAATGAAAACAGGGATATTACAACTGACCCCAATGAAGTAAAAAAAAGGATTATAAGAGCATATGAGAAACTGTATGCCAACAAATTAGACAACCTAGAAAAAATTAATGAATTCCTAGAAATGCACGACCTACATTGACTCCACAAGAAATAACAGGAACTCAACAAACCAATCACAAGAGACTGAATCATTCATCAAAAATCTTCCAACTAAGGAAAGTCCAGAACCAGATAGATTCACCGATGAATTCCACCAGATATTTCAAGAAGAATTAATACCAATCCTGTTTAAACTCTTGCAAAAAACTGAAAAGGAGAGAAAATTACCCAACACATTTTATGAAGACATCACCCTAATGCAAAAGCCAGATAAATATAAGACAAGAAAATTGCAGACTAATCTCCCTAATGAACATAGATGCAAAAATTCTCAACAAAATACTTGCAAATCAAATTCAACAGCATATAAAAAACAATTATACATCACAATAAAATGGGTTTTATTCCTGATATGCAAGAGTGGTTCAACATAAGAAAATCAATTAACAGAATACACCCCATTAGCACATCAAAGGGAAAAACCACATGACCATCTCAATTAATGCAGACATTTGAAAAATCCAGCATATTTTTTTGATAAAAACACTTCAAAAGATATTGAAGGAATGTTCCTCAACATAATAAAGAGTATATATGAAAACCCCACAGCAAACGTCATACTTGGTGGAGAGAGGTTGAAAGCTTTCCCCCTAAAATCAGGAACAAGACAAAGATGTCCACTGTCACTACTGTTATTCAACGTTGTGCTAGAAATTATAGCTAGAGCAATTAGGCAAGAAAAAGAAATAAAAGACATCCAAATTAAAAGAGGAAGTAAAACTATTTGCAAACATCATGATCCTGTATTTAGAAAATTCAGAAATATCTACAACAAAACTATAAGCATTAGAGCTAATGTGTTCTTCAAAGTGGCAGGATACAAGATCAACATGAAAAATCAGTGTTTCTACACACAGTAATGAGCAAACTGAGGAAGAAATCAAGGGCAACAAAAATACTCAAATATCTAGGAATAAGTTAACCAAGAGTGTAAAGGATCTCTATTCAGAAAACTACAAAACACTGCTAAAAGAAATCAAAGAAGACCTAAACAAATGGAAGAACATTCTTTGTTCATGGATTGGAAGACTAAATATCATGAAGGTGTCAATTCTACCAAACTGCTTTATAGATTTGATGCAATGCCAACAAAAACTCTAATAGCCTACTTTGCAGAAATAGAAAAGTTAGTTACCAAATTTATTTGAAAGGGAAAAGGATCATGAATTGCCAAAAACATCCTAAAAAAGAAGAGCAAAGTCGGACGACTCATGCTCCCTGACCTTGAAGTGTATTATAAACCTACAGTGTTCCAAACAGAATGATATTGGCATAAAGATAGACACATTGATCAATGGAATCAAATTGAGAGTTCAGAAAAAGACCCACACCTCTATGGTTAAACAATTTTTTATCAGCCTACCAAGTCCACTTTTCTAGGACAGAACAGTCTCTTCAACAGATGGTGCTGGGAGAACTAGATATCCATAACCAAAAGAATGCAAGAGGACCCCTACATCACTCCCTGTACAAGAATCAATGCAAAATGATCAAAGACCTAAACATAAAAGCCAGGACCACAAAACTCCTAGAAGATAAAGTAGGGAAACATCTACAAAACCTTGTAGTAGCTGGGTGTCTCTTAAACCTTATACCCAATACACAAGCAATGAAAGAAAAAATAGATAAATGGGTCCTCCTCAAACACTTCTGCACCTCAAAGGACTTTGTGAAGAGAATAAAAAGGCAGTCTACTCAGTAGGAGAAAACATTTGGAAATCACACAAGGGGGTCTAGTATCCATGATAGATAAAGAGATCCTACACCTCAGCAAGAAAAAGATGAATGACCCAATTTAAAAATGAGCAAAAACCTGAATAGACATTTTTCTAAAGAAGAATTACAAATAGTAAAAGCACATGAAAAAATGTTCAACATCACTGGCTATTAGGGAAATGCAAATCAAAGCTATAATGAGATTTCATTTCACACCTACTAGAATGGCCACTTAAAAAACAGAAAACTACAAGTATTGGAGAGGTTGTGGAGAGAGAGGAATGCTTATTCACTATTGGTGGGAATATTGGTGGGAATGGTACAGCCACCTGTAGAAGTTTGCTTTGTGGTTCCTAAGGAAGTTAGATATAGATCTGCCATATGACCCACCAATACCACTGCTAGGGATATATCCAGAAGATCTGAGAGCAGTAACATGAATGTACATCTGTGCACTGATGTTCATAGCAGTATTCACAATCATCAAAAACTGGAAACAACCCAGGTGTCCATCAACTGACGAATGGATAGACAAACTATGGTTTATACACTCTACAGAATATCATTCAGCTGTAAGAAGAAATGAAGTCGTGAAGCATATGACAACATGGATGAACCTGGAGGACATGTTGAGTGCAGCAAGCCAGGCACAAAAGGACAGATATTTTATGATTTTGCTATAAATGAACTAAATATAATGAGCAAACTCATGAAGTTAATAGCTAAAATATACATCACCAGAGAATAGAATGTGATTAGAGAATGGAAAGCTGAGGTTTAATCTGTGCAGAATTGGTAAAATGTTGTTTGGAAATGTTTGGAAATGAATAGAAATGGTGAAAGCACAGCATAGGGTTTGTAATTAGTAGTGCTAACATATGGGTATGATAGTGTTGGGTTTTTTTTTTCTTTCTTTTTTTGGAGTAATGAAAATGCACTAATATCAATTGAAGTGATGAATACACAACTTTGTGATTGTACCAAACGCCACTGATTGTATACTTTAGATAAATTGTACGATTTATTAACAAAAAAGTGGGGTTGGTTGGGGGAAAAATACACCAAATGTAAGATATGGACTATAGTTATTAGTAATATTTTGATGATGGTCTTTCATAATTTGTAATAAATATTTCACAACAATGCAAGGTATGATGGGGTGATGTAAGGGAGCCCTGTATGATATTATGCATGTTTGTTTTCTAAGTTCACAACTTTTACTATATACTTATTGTTTATGTATGTTCATGTATGAATGATATACTTCAATAAATTTTTAAATGAAAAAATATTACTATTTCTTTAGTTTTTTCCCTACTCCTCTGCTCACTGGATTTATGGAGGGTTCTCAGAGTCAGATCTACAGCTATGTCTCCTGATCCCTTGAAAGGGTTAAATCCCAGACCCAAGGTATTGGGAAATATAAGAGGTCCAATATTCCACCTCCCCCTACCCCTGAGGACATCGATAGAATGTAACTCATAAGCCTATTATTTTAACCTTAAGTTTCCTCTTTATTTCTGTCTTAGAAATTCATCTTTCTGTCAGATACATATTTAATTCTTAAACATGCCTTGAAACCACCTCATTTCTACCTGCTATATATATGGGGCTTTCCTGCCAGATTAGGTTTGAAGAATGGGTTCCATAGCTTTCAGGAAAAAGTTTGAAAATCCAGGAGTTAGATTATGACACTAGTAGGGGGAATCAGAGCTACTCAAAATGTGGTCTATGGATCACAGCATGGACTTGATCTGGGACCTTGTTAGAAATGCACTCTCAGACCCTGCCCCGAACCTACTGAAATAGCACATGAATGTTAACAAGACCTCCAAGGGAGACATATTCACAAAACTTTGAAAAATATTTTCTGTTTTAAGCCACCGATTCTCAAACTTGTCTGTACTTTGGAACCACTTGGGAGTTGAGGGATAGGCTAGGAATTGGGATTTTTAAAAGTTCCCAGATGATTCTGATGTGTAGCCAACTTTGAGAACACTGATTTAGGCCACAGATTGGGCCCTAAGTATGATTGATATCCAAAAATGTTGGCTCTTTGGTCACCTGAAGAACCACATTTATCCTGTTAAGGCAATCATCTAGTACCCTCTACCACTGGTGAGGGACAACAGCCCAACAAGCCAGCCCAACATCCTCCTGGCACATGAAAGCTAGTACATAGTGAATGAAGAATAGCCATTCTTTTTTTTAAATTATGCAATGCATTTTATTTATTTTTCTTAGAGGATTTAATGTAATTTTTAATTGTCTTTCTAAAAACATACATGGATCACAAAAATGTTACATTAAAAAATATAAGAGGTTGCCATATACCCCACACCCCACCCCTCCCACTCCTCCCACTTATTGTGGCACATTCATTACATTTAGTGAATACATTTTGGAGCACTGCTGCTCTGCACGGATTATAGTTTACATGGTAGTTTACACTCTCTGCCAGTCCATTCAGTGGGTTATGGCAGGATATATAATATGCAGCATCTGTCCCTGCAATATCATTTTAGGACAACTCCATGTCCCAAAAATGCCCCCACATCATATCTCTTCTTCCCTCTCCCTGACCTCAGCAACTACTGTGGTCACTGTCTTCACATCAATGATATAATTTCTTCCGTTGCTAGAGTCACAATAGTTCTATAGTAGAATACCAGTAAGTCCACTCTAATCCATATTTTATTCCTCCATCCTGTGGACCCTGGGATGGTGATGTCCACTCCACCTCTAAATCAAAAGGGGGCTTAGATTCCACGTGGATGATGGATGGGATTCTCCTGTTTGCAGTTGTAGGCACCCTCGGTTCCCCGGTATGGTGATTGACCATCTTCACCTCCTTGTTAGCTGACCTGGGTAAGTCCAACGAACTGGAGAGTAGGTGTTGCAACTCTGCTGAGGCTCAGGGCCTAGCTGGCACATGGCTATTCTCGTAAGGGGCAGGGGAGAGGAAGGGCACTGAGAATTCCTTTCCAGCAGATGGTATCATTTATCAGCTGGTTTAGATAGCAGTGAGATCTCATTTATATGCAGCGATTTTCCCTCTTCACCAGGGATTAACTCAGTAGAAACACTAAAAAAACTAGCCTGCCTGCTACTCACCCTATTCAGTTTAAATTTATTTTATGTAATTGTATGCAATAATTTATTTGTGAAGTCCCTCCAGGGGAATATGCCACATGGATACCTCAAATCGCTGATGGTAGTAAATGGAATGATATGCATTAAGTTGTAAAGCAAACAGCAGGGGATTGTTGGGGAGTGGGGGAGACAAATTTGATTAAACTTTTGGAAGAGGACACCAATGGGGAAGATTACCCTTCTTCCACCTCTTTCTGTCTCTCAAAAATGGTGCTCAATAGTTTCAATCTGCAGTAGGCATTTTCGATTTTTTAAAAATGAAAACTGAATTGTGAAAATGGGTAAGCACAGATGCTATTTTTAAAACCTCAATATATTACATTCTCTATGGGTCCCAAAGTTGCTTTAACTGAGACTCAAATAGAGCTGAGTTAGGAGAAGGTGTGTGTGAAGCTATATCTTCTTGAGCAAGAAGCAGGCTGCTCTGAACTTCTGGTTATGGGACATGCTTGCCTGCTCATAATAACAAGCAAGAAGTCGAAGCTGGTACTCTACGAGATATAGGTCTTATTCTTTTCATTTTATGGGTGAAGAAACTGTCCAAAGTAAAAGTCTGCACTGGACAATTGGAAACAGTCAAAGATGGCTTCATTCAAAGCTATATGCTTTGTGTGAGAGAGATTGAAACTAGAAGGTTATCACAATAGGGGAAAGAAAAAGGGCTCAACTTCCCAAGCAGAGGGCAAGAGAGTTTATAAGGACTGGGATAAGCTAATGGAAAAGCACTGGAGGGGAAGGCCAAGCAGTGGAGTATGTCTATTACATGATGCTATCTCCTGAGTTTACTGTGGTGGCCAGGTGGAAAATGTTCTTTGTGGATTCTTAAGGGCCAAGGTGAAGAAGGTCAAGGTTCTAGAGATAAAGAAAAGCCTGCCTAACGTTTCATCAAGCTAAGGAAATGTTAAGGTGGGGAATTTCTTAACCTATGCTGTTTTTTAGAATCACAGGTAAAATTCAACATTGTCAGTACTGAGGGTTCCAGGAGTCATGATCTTCCAAACAGTGTACAAGACAGCTGAAAATGCCAGAATGTGTTTATGTTGCACAGCTTGAATTCCTAATGAATAGGACATGAGTCTATTTCCCACAAATTAACCATGGAAATACCCATTGCCTGTTTACCCATGCAAACGGTGGACCATCAAAGGGTATGTAGAGTAACTGATCCACTTAGAACTAAAGCATTACAAATATATCCACCCAGCCTTTCATTTCAAAAGAGACTTTGACCCTTCTCTGCAGAGGTGTTTGCTGGGCCTTCTTACAAATTGAGAGACAGGAAGTCCAAAGCCTGACTGTTTGTGGCAGAATAACCATTACTCCATGAAATCATTTTTAATTAAGATTTCCAATCTTCCTAGCAACCTTTTTTCTCGTTTAACTTCTTCTAAACAAATCTGTATTCCATAAGATCCTTATATAGGAAATAATCTTGTTTGAGGGTTCTCTCAATTTCTTTTTATCATTCTGAAGAAAGGCGCAAAAATAGCATGGGTTGAGGGTAGACAGTAACACTAGTGATTTTGTATTAACTAAAATGAGGCTTCAGATGATCAATAAGTTAGTTTACCACACACACACACTTCATACACATCTTTAGGAGTAAGCACTACTTATCAATCTTCAGAATGCTCTCTTCTTGATTTTGAGTACAAGAACTAGAAACGCATTTGGTGGGGGAGAGATGCTTTGGAGGTAGGGGACCTGGCCACAAAGGCTAGGCCAGTTTTTGCTTTGTTCAAAGATTTTTTTGAGGTACTGGGGGCCGGGAATTGAACCAGGCACCTCGTATGTGGGAAACCAGCACTCAACCACTGAGCCACATTGGCTTCCCTGAGTTTGTTTTTTCACTTGTTTTGCCTGATGTTTATTTTTGTTTTTTCAGGAGGCACCGGGAACCAAACCCGGGACCTCCCATGTGGGAGGTGGGAGCTTAACCGCTTGAGCCATACCCACTCTCTTGTTCAAATTTAACTTTAAAAAATAAATTCCTAAACTTTCAAAATAGGAATTCCATAATGTAACAACTTTCCTGAGATGGGGATGGTAAATAAAGTAGAAAGAAATATAACACCAAAGTACTAGGCATCACTGTCAATGGAAAATCTACCAAAAATGAAGCCATGATGGCTCTAAAACCATAATATAAGTCAATGAGAATATAGTGTTTTCCTTTCTTTTTTTAAATATTTATTTTTATTTATTTCTTCACCCCACCCCACTGCCTGCTCTCTGCGTCCATTTGCTGTGTGTTCTTTTGTGTCTACTTGCATTCTTGTCAGCGGCACTGGGAATCTGTGTTTCTTTTTTGTTGTGTCATCTTGCTGTGTCAGCTCTCCTTGTGTGGTGCCACTCCTGGGCAGCCTGTGCTTTTTTCACACAGGGTGGCTCTCCTTACAGGGCACACTCCTTTCACGTGGGGCTCCCCTACATGGAGGACACCCCTGCATGGCATGGCACTCCTTGTGCGCATCAGCACTGTGCGTGGGCCAGCTCACCACACAGTCCAGAAGGCCCTGGGTTGGAACCCTGGACCTCCCATATAGTAGGTGGATGTTCTATCAGTTGAGCTAAATCCGCTTCCCTATAGTATTTTTAAAAACATTCTTTTTACATAGTTTCTTCTAAGATCACATGTTCCAGACAATCAGTAGCTTTTCCTCATGAGCCCATAAGTAAGTTGCCGGCAACCTCATGGATATGTTTGTGCCATTTGGCCACGTTGGGAGGAAAATTCCAGGAACCAGGGCTTTCTCTGGACTGATAACCAGTCATAGCCTGACTCCTTGGTTTCCAGGCTACAACTGAAACATGAGAGACAGGTCTCAGCTGTCAATCTAAAGGCCATCATGAGTTATTTCCACTCCAACAGTAACACTACCTTATTCTTCACATCACTAAAATCTACTAAAAGTGAGATTACGGCAAAAGTATAATAACTAAACCAAGGAAGCTCAAGGGTGACTTCCTGCATCTCTTCCAAAGTCACCCACAGCTGTGCATCCCCTTCATACTGGCAGCCTAATAAAAACTAACTTCAGAAGAGTTTCATAAGAAGGAGAGAAAGGGTCATTAATAACATCCCAGGCAGGGGCCAGGCAATGAGGATAAATGTGCCTTTTCCCAGAGAGTCCCATGAGATCTGGAGGAGATATTACCTAAAGCTCAAAAGAACTATATGTTAAAATTAATCTATACAGGCAAGAGGGTGAGAATCAGTCATTCAGTCACATCTGTTACCTTTCAGCAAACAGCTTGCAGCTTTTTTCATAAAAAGGTAAAATTATTACGACAGTTATTGGCTAGAGGAAGGACATTCATCCGAATTCAATGCTATCTTCTCAGTGCCTGATAAATAAAGTTTTATTGAGGTTTAACATACATGAAGTATACAAATCTAAAGTAAGATTGATGATTTTTTACCATTTATGTATCCATGTAACCACCACACAAATCAAGACAAAATTAGAGTATATGACAAAAAAAAAAAAAAGACAAAATTAGAGAAAGAATTCAGAGAGCTTACTCATATCCCTGTTCTTGAGAACTTCTAATTCCTAAAGTAAATGCCTGTGGAGTGTTCTAAAGGCAGTTTTTCCCACCAAAGGCCAGTTTTCTAGACTAATCTGTTTTGGTATCTATGGTTTGGAACATGCACTGTATAAAGATATAATTTGTAACAAGTATAACAAAAAGGTGAGGGAACAGAGGGATATAGGAACAGTGTATATTCAGTCAGCATCAAATCAAAAGTGATTACTATAGATTTAGGATGTTGAATTTTAGCCCCATGGTAACCACAAAGAAAATATATGAAAAATGCATATGGAAAGAAATGAGAAGGGATTCAAAATGGTACGAAACAAAAAATCAAATAAATATGAAAGTAGGCATTAAAAGAAGAATTGAGGAACAAAAAAGGTATAAGACTTACCAAGACCATATAGCAAAGTGCCAGAAGAAAGTCCTGCATTATCAGTGGTAACTTTAAATGTAAATGGATTAAACTTTCCAGCAAAAAGGCAGAGATTGGCAGAATGGATTAAAAAAAAAAGCATGACCCAATTATACTCTGCTTACAAGAGACTCACCTTAAATTTAAAGATACAGACAAGCTGAATGTGAAAAGATACCACACAAATAGTAACCAAAAGATAGCTGGGATAGCTATACTAATATCAAACAATAAAATTTAAATAAAAAGCTATTATGAGGGACAAAGAAGGTATATATTACGAAAAGCGTCAATTTTACAAGATGACACAACAATTATAAATATATATGCAACTAATGGCAAATCCCCAAAATATATGAAGCAAATATTGACAGATTTAAAGGGATAAATAGCTGGTTCTACATTAATAGTAGACTTCAATACACTATTCTCAATCATGAATAGATGATCTAAAGAGAAGATCAATAAAGAAATGGAAGGCTTGAATGATACTATAAAGCAACTAGCCCTAACAGATACATATATAGAACACTTCATCAATGAGCAGCAGAATGCATATTCTTCTCTAGTGAACATGAGTCATTCTCCAGGCTAGACCATATTGTTAGGTAACAAAACAAGTCTCAATAAATTTTACAGTTTTGAAATCATACTATGTACCTTTTCTGACCACAGAGGAATGAAACTAGAAATCAAAAACAAAAGGAAAAATGGAAAATTCACAAATGTGTGAAAATGAAACAATGTACTCTTAGTCAAAGAAGAAATCACAAGGGAAATTAGGAAATATCTTGAGGCGAAGGACCATGAAAACACAATATACCAAAACTTATGGGATGCAGCAAAGGTAGTGCCGAGAGGGAAACGTATAGCTCTAAAGGTTTACATTAAAAAGAAGAGAGATCTCAAATCAGAGACCTAACCTCACAATTGGACAATCTAGATATGGCAAAGCAAACTAAACCCAAGAAGGAAATAAAGATAAAATCAGAGATAAATGAAAGAGAGAATGAAAGAAGAGAGAGAATGAACAAAATCAAAAGTTGGTTCCTTGGAATGATCAATAAAATCAACAAACCTTTAACTAGACAAAGAACAAGAGAGAGAGGACACAAATAACTAAAATCAGACATGACAAGGGGAATATTACTACTGACCATGCTGAAATAAAAAGGATTATAAGAGGATATTATGAACAACTATATACCAACAAATTAGATAACCTAAATGAAATGAACAAATTCCTAGAAAGACACAAATTACCTACATTGATTCAAGAAAAAATAGAAGATCTCAACAGATCATTAACAAATAAAGAGATTGAATCAGTAATCAAATACCTCCTAACAAAGAAAAGCCCAGGGCAAGATGGCTTCTTTGGGAAGTTTACCAAACATTCCAAGAAGAATCAACACCAATATTGCTCAAACTCTTCCAAAAAATTAAAGAGAGAGACTTCCTAATTTATTCTATGTGGCCAACATCACCCTAATACCAAATCCGGATAAAGATACCACAAGAAAAGAAAATTGCAGATCAATATCCCTTATGATCTGTTTGGGGCTGGGGGTACTTGAATCCTCTGGGTCGGATGGGTGGAACTTTCTTGCTTGCAGTTGTAGATACTCTGTGTTTTATGAGATGGACATTGTCTATCATCGTCCTTCGGTGGTTGTCCTAGGTGAGTCTAATGAACTGGGGGGTAGGTGTTGGCTGCAGCTCTGCTGAGATTCAGGGCTCAACTGACATGTGGAACAGCTGGAAGATTTGAGTCTCTGGGACACATATTTAATGGGTGTAGTGCTAATTATAGGTTCAAATAGAGGGGGTATAAGAACCATGTGTAGGAAAATTATGAATGGAACTAACTCCAATACATGGGGGAATGGGTTGTTGTGTTTGCCAGGGGAGGGTCCACTGATAGGCTGCCAAATCCCAGTGGTTGTCTGCCATGCTTATGGTATCCATATGTCCCTGGAGTCCTCAGGAGCTCCCCTGTTTGAGGCATTGTTTACTGCAGCAATTAGTGAGTCATAAAAACTCATTTATATATATATATATATATATATATATATATATATATATATATATATCCCTTATGGATATAGATACAAAATACCCTATAATATATTAGCAACTGAACCCAACAGCACATTAAAAGAATTATACACCATGATCAAGTAGGTTTTATCCCTAGTATGCAAGGATGGTTGAACATAAGAAAATGAATTAATGTGATACACCACATTAAAAGAATGAAAACCTAAAACATCACGATCATCTCAACTGACACAGAAAGGGCATTTATCAAAATCCAGCACCCTTCTTGATAAAAATTCTTAGGACTCTAAGAATAGAAGGACACTTCCTCAACATGATAAAAGGGATATAGGGAAAACAACAGCTAACAATACTCAATGGTGAACAACTGAAAACTTTCCTTCTAAGACTGGGAACAAGAGAAGGATGCCCACTGTCATCATTGTTTTTCAACATTGTACTGGAAATTCTTGCCAGAGCATTTAGGCAAGAAAAAGAAATAAAAGGCATCCAAACTGCAAAGGAAGGAGTACAACTTTCCCCATTTGCAGATGACATCTTTTATATAGGAAATCCAGAAAAACAACAACAAAGTTACTAGAGCTAAAAATGAATTCAGCAAAGTGGCAGAGTAAAAGATCAACATGCAAAAATCAGCAGTGTTTCTATACTCTATCAATGAACAATATGAAGAGGAAATTAAGAAAAAATACCTTTATAACAGCAACTAAAAGAGTCATATACCCAGGAATAAATTTAACCAAGGATGTAAAGCACTTCTACATGGAAAATTACAAAACATTACCAAAAGAACTCAAAGACACAAATAAACAGAAGAATATACCATGCTTATGGATAAAAAACTAAATATTTTCAAAGCATAAATTCTACCCAAAGGAATTTACATATTCAATACAATCCCAATGAAAATTCCAACAGCGTGCTTTGCAGAAATGGAAAAGGAACCGTCAAATTTATATGGATGAGAAAGAGGCCCCAAATACCTAAAAACATCTTTAAAAAGAATGAACTTGAAGGATTCACACTTCCCAATTTTAAAATTTACTCCAAATCTACAGTGGTCAAAACATGGTACTGGCACAAGGACAGATTTATTGTTCAACAGATTCAAATTGAGAGTTCAGAAATAGACCCTCGCATCTATGACCAATTGATTTTTGCAAGGGTGTCATGTCTGCTCAATTGGGAAACAGTAGTCTCTTCAACAAATGGTGCTGGGAAAACTGTAAATTCATATGCAAAAGAGTGAAGCTGGACCTCTATCTCATACTTTATATAAAAATTAACTCACAATGACATAAGACATAAGAACCAGAACTATAAAACCCCTAGACAAATACGTAGAGAGGCATCTTCATGACCCTGTATTATGCAACAGTTTCCTAGACTTTACACCCATAGCACAAACAACAAAAGAAAAAAATAGGTCAATGGGGCTTCATCAAAATTAAAAAATGTTGGGCATCAAAGGACTTCTTCACACACATAGAAAGGCAACCTACAGAATGGGTTTTCTTATTATATTTGGAAACCATATATCCAGTAAGGGTTTAATATTCAGAATATATAAATAAATCATAAAATTCAACTACAAAACACAAACAACACAATTAGTAAAGTGGGCAAAAGACTTGAATAGAAATTTCTCCAGAGAATATAAAAAAATGACCATTAAGCTCATGAAAAGGTTTTCAACATCAAATGCCATTAGGAAAATGCAATTCAAAACCACAGTGGAATACCATTTCACACCCACTAGAAGAGCCACGATTAAAAGCACTGAATGTAATAAATGTTGGAAAGGATATGGAGAACTTGGAAAACCCATTCGTTTTCAGTGGGAATGTAAACTGGCGCATCCTCTGTGGAAAACAGTTTGGTGGTTCCTCAGAAAGCTAAGTATAGAACCACCATGTAACTGGCAATCCCTCTTCTAGGTATATACACAAAAGAATTGAAAACAGGGGCTCAAAGTGATATTTGCGCATCAATGTTCCTAGTGGCATTATTCACAATTGCTAAAAGATGCAAGCAACCCAAGTGTCCATCAACTGATGAATGGGTAAATAAAATGTGGTGTATATACACAATGGAATATTATTCAGCCATGAAAAGGAACTAAGTTCTAATACATGGACAACATCGATGAATCTTGCAGACATCATGTTGAGTGCAATAAGCCAGACACAAAAGGACAAATATTGTTGGCTCCCATTGATGAAAAATAATTACAATAAACAAATCCATAGAGTCAGAAACTATAATACAGTTTACCAGGGGCCACCATGGGGGTAGGAAATGTAGGGGAATTACTTACTTGGAGCAGAGTTACTGTTTGGGGTGATGGGAAGGTTTTGGGAATGGATGGAGGGGATGGTAGCATAACCTTATGAATGTAATTAACACCACAGAATTACATATTCGAATGTGGTTAGAAGGGGAAATTTTAGGTGGTATGTATGTTGCTAGAATAAAAAACTTTTTTAAAACAACCATAGGACTGAACAACACAAATAGTGAATCTGAATGTAAACTATGGGATATAGTTACAATAATATATAATAGTATAATTATAATAATATTCTTTCATAAATTAAGAAAGTTACCACACTAATGCAAATATTAAAAATGGGGCCAACTATATGAGAACTCTGTATTTCCTGCATAGTCTTTCTGTAAACCTACAGCTTCTCTAATAAAAATAAATTATGACCAGGATTTCCCACATTTGATGTAAATTATAAACCCCAAAATCCGGGATATTCAACAAATACCAAGGAAAACAAAACAAAGCAAAACAAAACAGAAACCCATTTAGAAATCTACATCAAGTCACATCATAAGCAAATTGCTCAAAACCAGTGTTTTAAGAATTCTAAGAGAGTGTCTTATAAGCCACCAGAGAAAAAAGAAGAACAAATATAAGGATGACCATATATTTGTCCTTGGAAAGAATGTGAGAAGACAGCAGAGAACATTTTTGAAGTACTGAAAAAAAGAAACTATTAACGGAATTCTACACTCTGCAAACATTTCTTTCACACAAAAAAAGTGAAATAAAAGCTTTTTTTCATTAAAAAGCTGGAGGACTTCATCACCAGCAGACCTACATTATAGGAAATATTAAGATAATTCCTTTACCTTAAAGAAAAATAATACTACAGGCAAATATGTGTCTAAACAAAGGAATGAAGGATGTGGCTCAAGTGACAGAGCTTCTGCCTACCACATGGGAGGACCTGGGTTCAATCCCTGGGGCCTCCTAGTTAAAAAGAAGAGAAAGTGTGCCCACATGGCAAGCCAGTGCCCATGCAAGTGCCTGCGTGGTGAGCCAGTGTCCCGCGCAAGTGAGTCATGCATCAAGATGAAGATGCATCAAAAGAAAGACAAAGGGAGAGACAAGGTGAAGCACAGCAGAAACCAGGAAATGAGGTGGTATAATTGACAGGAAACCTCTCTTCCCATCAGAGGTCTCCAGGATCAATTTCTGGTAACTCCTAGAGGAGGGAAATGAGAAGAGAAGACAACACAGAGAGCAAAAACAGGGTGTGAGGAGGGGAAGGGGGGAAAGTAAGTAAAAATAAATCTTTCCAAAAACAACAACAAAGGAATGAATAGGACCAGAAATAATTATTACTTGGATAGGTATATAAGGTTTCTGTTATTTAAATATCTTAAGATGGGAAGCCGACTTGGCCCAGTGGATAGGGCATCCATCTACCACATGGGAGGTCTGCGGTTCAAACCCTGGGCCTCCTTGACCCGTGTGGAGCTGGCCCATGCGCAGTGCTGATGCACGCAAGGAGTACCCTGCCTCGCAGGGGTGTCCCCCGCGTAGGGGAGCCCCACGCGCAAGGAGTGCGCCCCGTTGGGAGAGCCTCCCAGCGTGAAAGAAAGTTCAGCCTGCCCAGGAATGGTGCTACACACATGGAGAGCTGATGCAACAAAAAGAAACACAGATTCCTGTGCTGCTGAGAACAACAGAAGTGGACAAAAAGAACACACAGCAAATGGACACAGAGAACAGACAACTGGGGCGAGGGGGAAAGGGGACAGAAATAAATAAAATAAATCTTTTAAAAAATAAAATAAATAAATAAATATCTTAAGAGATAATTGGCTGTTTAAACAAAAGTAACGATGTAGAGTCGGGTTTAAAATATATGTATAATAAAATGTAAAACCACAATAGCACAAAGATTGGGAGGAAGGAAATGGAAATATATTATTGTGAGCTTCTTGCACTATACATGAAGTGTTATAATATCACTTGAAGATAGACAATGATAAATTAAAGATGTATACTATAAATTCTAAAGGAACCAATAAAATAATGAAGCAAAGAATTATAGGTAATAAGTCAACAGGTGGGTAATAATAATAAAATAATCTAAAATAAGGTAGAAATAAAAGGAAAAAGGGAACAAAGTACAGGTAGGACAAATAGAAAGCAAAAAGCAATTTGATAGATTTAAATCTAACCATACTAATAATTGAAGACATAGTAGACTTGAAAATAAAATTAACCAGTTTTACCTAATTGATATCTGGAACACTCCACCCAGCAACAGCAAGATACACATTCTTTCCAAGTATGTGTGGAACATTTTGCCAAGATAGACCAAAAATTCTGGGCCATAATAGGAGTCTCAATAAATTTAAATGGATTCAATGTATGCAAAGTATATTCTCTGACCACAATAGAATTAAAGTAGGCAGCAATCAATAACTTAAAGATCTCTAGAAAGTCCTCAGATATTACAAAACTATACAATATACTTGTAAATAACCTATGCTCAAAGAATAAAGGAAATAGTATTTTGGAAGGAAGGAATTTTTTTTAAAACTATCAAAATGTATGGGATGCCACAAAAGCAGTAATTGGGAGAAAATTTATAGCACAGATGCCTACATTAGAAAAGAATCAAGTATTAATCTTAAATCAATGACCTCAGCATCCAAAAAAACGAGAAAAAGAAGAGTAAATTAAACCCAAAGTAAGCAGAAGAAAGGAAATAGTAAAGATCACAGGGGGAAAGCAATTAAATTGAAACTAGAAAAGCAATAGACAATAGCCACTGAACTGGTTCTTTCAGAAGATTAAGAAAATTGATAATCTTCTAACAGGAATGATCAGAAAGGAAAAAAAATATGATGCATGTTCTTTAATCAAGGAATAAGAGAGGTGACATCAGAATAAATTCTTCAGATATTACAAGGACCATAATGGACTATCATGAATTACTTTATGTCAATAAACCTGACAATTTAGATGAATGTTTCTTTTTTTTTTTTTTTTTTTTTTTTTTTTTTAAAGATTTATTTTTATTTCTTTAATTCCCCTCCCCTCCCCCGGTTGTCTGTTTTCTGTGTCTTTTTGCTGCGTCTTGTTTCTTGTTTCTTGGTCCGCTTCTGTTGTCGTCAGCGGCACGGGAAGTGTGGGCGGCGCCATTCCTCGGCAGGCTGCTCCCTCCTTCGCGCTGGGCGGCTCTCCTTATGGGTGCACTCCTTGCGCGTGGGGCTCCCCTACGCGGGGGACACCCTGCGTGGCGCGGCACTCCTTGCGCGCATCAGCACTGCGCATGGCCAGCTCCACACGGGTCAAGGAGGCCCGGGGCTTGAACCGCGGGCCTCCCATGTGGTAGACGGACGCCCTAACCACTGGGCCAAAGTCCGTTTCCCAGATGAATGTTTCTTAAAAGACAGAACAAACTACCAAAGTTCACTCAAGAAGAAATCTTTAGCGTGAGTAGTCCTTACAGAGGCATACTTCAGAGATACTGTAGGTCCAGTTCCAGACCACAGCAATAAAGTGAATATCATAATAAAGAGAGCCACACAAATTTTTTGGCTTCCCAGTACACATAAAAGTAATGTTTCTACTGTACTGCAATATATTAAATGTGCAACAGTAGTATGTCTTATAAAACAACGTACAGGGAAATGGATGAGGCTCAGGCAGTTGAGCTCCCATTTACAATATGGGAGGTCCAGGGTTTGATACCCAGAGCCTCCTGGTGAAAGCAAGCTGGCCCACGTGGCAAGCTGGCCCACGTGGAGAGCCAGCCCATGTGGGAGTGCCATTCCACGCAGGAGTGCCGGCCCACGTGGAGAGCTGGCACAACAAGATGATGCAATAAAAAGAGACACAGAGGAGGGACAATGAGAGACTTAGCAGAACAGGGAGCTGAGGTGGTGCAAGTGAATGATTGCCTCTCTCTCACTCTGAAAAGTCCCAGGATAGGTTCCCAGAACAGCTTAATGAGAATACCAGCAGACACGGGGCGGGGGGGGGGGGGGGGGAGGGGGGGGGGGCAGCAATAAACAAATCTTTTAAAAAAATGTTACATACATTAAGTAAAAGGTGACAGAGATATGCAGTGAGGACAATGCTGTTGGAACGATGGCGCCAATGGACTTCTTCAATGTGAGGTTGCCACAAACCTTGAAGTTGTTATAAAACACAATATCTGGGAATAAAGTCTAGCTCAATAAAATGGGGTATGCCTGCATCTATGAAATAAATCAAAATTGTAGATAAAAATCTTCCCAAAAAGAAAACTCCAGGCCAAGTAACTTCACTGATAAATTGTACCAAACATTTAAGGAAGAAATAATATCAGTTCCAGAAAGATAATATATTTTATGATTCTATTTATATGCAATGTCCAGAATAGGCAAATCCATAGAGACAGAAAACAGTCATAGATTAATGGTTGCCTAGGACTGGGGCAGGAGAGGTGGGGAGGATTTGGGGGGTAAGTGGACAATAACTGCTAAAGGATATTGGGTTTCTTTTGTGGTAATGAAAATATTCTAAAATTGATAGTGGTGATGGCTGCCCAGCTCCGTGAATATACTAAAAACCATTGAACTGTACATGTTAAATGAGTGAATTGTATGGTATGTGAATTATATCTCAAAAACTGTTATAAAACTATGTGTCGATTATTGTACACTATTTTTAAAAATATTTTTTTATTAGAGAGGTTGTGAACTTACAAAACAATCATGCACCTGTGTGGAATTCCCACAACACCCCTCCACCAATACACTACTTTATTTTGGACTATTTGTTACAAATTATGAGATAATATCTTCAGATTATTAATACCGTGATCTGTAGTGAACATTAGACATATTTTTTCCATAAGCCCCCTTTATTATCTCAGTATATCTTTGGCATTAATGCAAGAATATTACAGTATTGCTGTTAACTATAGCCCATAGGTTACATTAATTATATTTTCCCATCCTTCTCTCCATTCTTACCACCTTGCAATAGCAATGAACATTTGTTCATGGTCATAGAAGGACGTACTTGTGATCTATGTATTTTTTTTTAATCCCTCATCCAGAAAAAATAAATAGATAAATAAATAAAAAAGAAAGAAAGCTAGAGAAGAATGATGGGGATGAATAACACAGTGAACCCAGAGGTACTGAGAATTGTGGTTAATAGTACACTAATTATTTTTAAAAGGTATATTTTGTGTTGCTGAGTTATTTTTCCAAGTCTTTCCCTCAAGATGACTGATAAAAAGAAACAAAGAATAAAACCCATTGGGCAGGTTAGCAAGAATTCTGTCTCCATTGTATCGTGTCACATTTTCTTAAGTAACTTTTATTTTTACCTGGGTTTAAAACTGTACGAAGGGTTTTTGACCTCCTTGAATTCTTAGCAGGTCTGCTTGCCTCTGAATAGTCCTATTTGTATATATTAATATTTTTAAAAATTGTTTCTTTGAACAAGTGTGTACTTTGGCTATGGGAATGTGAGCTCAAGTTACTGAAGGAAGGGAATATTTTTGTTTTTAAACTTTGGAATGTAACAAACATACAGAAAATGCTCATATCATACAGACTTTATCGATGAATCTTCAAAAACTAAATACACTCATATTACTTGCATTCAGAACAAGATATAGAACACTCCCAGCTCCCCAGAAACTCCCTGATGTTCAGAAGAGAATGTCTTTTAATACTAAAAATAGCTAACACTGATTGATGACATGTCAGGGACTGTTCTAAGGGCTTTGTGTACATTATCACATTTAATCTTCACAACAGGGGTACGAATTAGGGAACTCTCCCATTATCCCCAGTTTACAAATTAATAAATCGAGGAACAGGGAAATTAAGCAGCATGCCCAAGGTTACACCATTGGGGCTGGAATTCTTACCAAATCAGTGTGGTAACAGCACTATGCTCTGAACCACTACTGCATACTGCCTCTTCTTTATTTTCTAGAATGATGCAGCAAAATAGCTCCTATGAAGCAATACATGGGGGTATGCTCATAAAATGTGGACAGGTCACCCATTACAGTCCCCTTTTATTAAAACATGAGCGTTTCCTCTTGGAGCCCCAAATTTCTTTCAATTTTGAGTCATTTACAAACTGCAATATCATAAAGCATATTGATTAAGCACTCAAGTTTCTAAGCTCTTTTTCATGTTCTGGCCAAGCATTTCATGCTCTATGTTGGAAAGAAGAAAAAAAATTAACTTTGTGTATTCAATTCTATAAAAAGTTATTGGCAATTAATACAGACTTCAGGGGGGGAGGGGAGTAATTAGCCCTCTTCCCCTGAAAATTAGTGGGTCATTTTCATTATACCCCTAAGGGATATTTTACCCAATAACATTCCATTTCAGATTAATGTAAAACTAAAACTATATTATTTGAGAATGCTGGCTACAAAATGATCACAAATCACAAATCTCACAAGGATTAACAGAGAAGGAAGAGCAAGTGTAACAATAAACTAATAATAATTCTAGACAGATGAAGAGAATAAAATCAATGTGTCAATCATTATACCAGAGTCAAGAAGCCTCAACCTTTTTTCAACAGTATGGCCTGGCTTATGTAAATGTAAGAGTTGATATAGTACTTTATAGTTTAACCTGGACTTTCAGGAGGGGGTAGTTATTGGATTGTTTAAAAAGAAGTGAAAGGAAGTGGACTTGGCCCAGTGGTTAGGGCGTCCGTCTACCACATGGGAGGTCCACGGTTCAAACCCCGGGCCTCCTTGACCCGTGTGGAGCTGGCCCATGCGCAGTGCTGATGTGCGCAAGGAGTGCCCTGCCACGTGGGGGTGTCCCTGCGTAGGGGAGCCCACGCACAAGGAGTGCACCCCGTAAGGAGAGCCGCCCAGCGCGAAAGAAAGTGCAGCCTGCCCAGGAATGGTGCCGCACACACGGAGAGCTGACACAGCAAGAGGACGCAACAAAAAGAAACACAGATTCCTGTGCCGCGGACAAAGAAGACGACGCAGCAAATAGACACAGAACAGACAACCCGGGTGGGGGAGGGGAGATAAATAAATAAATAAATCTTTAAAAAATAAAAATAATTGAAATATACTTTATAAATTCCCATTTTAAAATGAAAGGAGGGGAGCAGATGTGGCTCAAGCAGTTGAAACCCAGCCTATCACATGGGAGGTCCTGGGTTTGGTTCCCCACGCCTCCTGAAAAAACAAAAACAAACAACCAGCAAAACAAATGATAAAAGCAACTCAGAGAAGCCAATGTGGCTCAGTGATTGAGTGCTGGCTATCATCATATGAGGTCCCGGGTTCAATCTTTTTTTAATTTCTAGGGCAGGGGTTCTTAAACAGAATTTCAGGGGTCCGTGAGCATGAATTGAAAAAAAAATCAACTTATTATCTTTACTTTCTTTGACCTCTAACTGAAATCTAGCATTTCCTCCACTTTTGAAGGTATGCAATAAATAAATTACAGCAGCATTTATCTCACCTGAATGGCTAAGGGGTCCGTGGAACCAAAAAGTTTTAAAAAACCCTCTTCTAGGGAAAGATGTCTTCTATTTCCTGCACAAAAGGCCAAAAACTGTTTTGTTTTTCTGAAGGCACCTGTTAAGAGTGTCAGCACCTCCAGTGAACCACTAGGGGGCAGAAACAGGTGGAAGTTGATAGCAGGTTACCTGGCAAACCCAACCACACCTGGAATGACTTGAGAGATATTGCTGATAATTGCTTCCTGTATGTCAAGTTGAACTTGAATTTATCGTATCTCCTTACTGAGAACCAAGAACTGAGATTAAATGGCCCAGTTTTCTCTTTAGTCCCTATTCTGATGCTTAACCAACCATTTGGTAAGAAATACTGCCCCAGGAGCAGGGTTAGCAGCTACATGAATACAAGGGCTATACTCTTTTAATTTCTGTTCCTCTCCAACTACAGTTGTAGATTTCTCTTCATCTTGACAGCCACTTGATTCATTCTGGCTAATGCTTATGTTTCCCCACATCACTGGACTACTTGTGGTCTGACCCTAGAAGCAATATCCCAACAAATCTGATTTTTGAGGCAGCCCATTGCCACACACACTTAACCTATACCACAGTTATTTCACCACAGGCATAGAATTCACTTCTCCCACTCTGTAACACTGTGGAGCAGGTCAGCCAACAGAAGTTATGAAGGACCAATTAACTGTGTGTCAAATATATGCAATGTCATGGCATCCATGCCGACTTCTGAACCCTCTATCCTACAGAAACACAGTAAGGCATACATTTTTATAAGTCAGTAGAAGCAGGATTATGAAATACCCCCAAACAATCTCATCCATATACCACTGTCTTTGTCATCTGTATGCTGAGAAGCAATAAAAACTGATGGTTTTGGAGTGGTTGTAGCTCAGTGGTTGAGCACCTGCTTTTCATGTGCAAGGTCCTGGGTTCAATCCTCAGTACCTACTAAAAAAAAAAGATGGTTATCATTCAGCAAACATTTACTGGATACTTAACATGACAGATGTTTAAGACCTGAGCTCTGTCCTCATGGAACTCACAATCGACTGGGAAGCCAGATACAGAAAAGAAAAAATAGAGAGAACTTTACATGCTAAGAGTGAATCATAGCGATTGGACAGCTTAGCTGGGTGAGGGGGTGAATAGGGATATGGGAGGAGTCAGATATCAGAAAATGCTTTGCTTCTTGGGGAAGAGGACCTTGAGTTCAGCCTTAAAAGATGAATAGAAGGTAGCCAGATAAAGAGGAGGGGAGCAAGCATTAGAGCCAAGGCAGACTTTTGGATCAAGACAAGAATAGTATGGTGTGGCTGGGGGAATGGGTGGGCAAGTACCACAAGCAGTACTATATTTTTGCTGTGTTCGATAGGAATGTGGAAAGAGAGAGGAGGAGTAGTCAGGGACAAAGCCTGATGGGCCTTGTACGCCAGGCAGAGGAGGGCGCACTTTGTCCTATAAGCAATGAACAGCTGGAAAACTGAAGTAGAGGAATGGATCATTCTGGAATTATTTGAGTGGCATGAGATTAAGGTCAGAGAGACTAGTTAGAGAGTAGCTACAGTTATCCAGAGATGATGAGAGCCTGAGCTAAGTCACTGGTCATTGAGGTATAGAGGGATGACATTTGGGGGTTCAAATCATCAGGGCTTGGTAACTGATTGGATGTGGGTAGGGGGTAAGTACTGAATACGCAGAGAACCCCAGCACTGAAGAGATAGGTGGAAGATGTGGGTCACTGGGCTGGACAGAGAAGGAATGGTCAAAAGCAAACATCTTGTGGTAGAAAGTTCCAAGAAGGACCTCAGATTATTAGTTAGCAGCATTTCAATGTCCTACCTATGTCGTTCAGTTAGTAAATATTTGAGTGCTGAGTACTGTACAGGTATCTGTGGGGGAAGAAGGGCCACTAGGAAGTCCACCATGGAGCTCTCTTGACCTCAAGAGCCTTGTAATCTAGTAGGGGAAACAATGCACACTCATAAAAGAGGTTAAATGAAAGTACAAGGAACAGCTGGGGAGAGCAGGGTTAGAAGACCCTATGGGAGATAGAACAAAGATTTCAAAGAGAAATAGCTCTTGGCTAACCTTGAGGGCCAGATGGGACATGGGTGGAGAACATTCCAAAGAAAGGCAATATAGCAACAAAAGCCAAAAAGAGGACAGTGTAGTGTCTTTTGTGGATTGAGCAGCCACTTCACAGATTCTACTGTAAAGGTAGCTGGAAGCCAGGTCGTGAAAGGCCTGGATGCCCACTCAGGGAGTGAGATTCTGTACAAGGGGAAATGAAAAGCTCAGTGCAGGAAAAGCATGACCTTCATTAACAAGCATTTGCCAAGTACCTATTCCACAAAGAGGTGTAAAGAGAAATGTTCCTGACCTTTTAGAGAGAATTGAAAGCAGTGTTTTAGAGAAAGGAATCCAGATGTGATGTAACCTTTATTTTCAACTTTTGGAATACTCTCACAAATCAAAAATTGTACTTTATTTGCAGAAGGTACAATTCCTCTGCTTTTTTGTTGTAAAATGTCCTGGTTATTGTTATTTTCTGCCCGGCCTTCAAAGTTCAAAAAAAGAATCAAACTCTACCTCAGTGAGACTTAACCTCTGAAATTCTATAAACTTTACACTTTTGTAGTAGCTGTTCTGCTTCAGAGACCCTCAGAGAAACTTAGGTGAAATTCTTGAAAAATACTAAAATATGGATATATTAGCTAAGTGAACGATAAGCTGTAACAGAGAAAAAAAAACTTTCTAAAATGTGTTTGTATCCTACTGCTATTTAAAATCCTTAAGCTTTATAATTCAATAAGAGGAAGACCAACAAGTTAATGGATAAACAGGCAAAGGGCATGAAGAGGCAGTTCAAAGAAAGCATTGCACATGGCCATACGCACATGAAAAATGCTCCCCATTCACTCTTATTCTTCACTTTAATTTAAAGAAATGCACATCAAAACAGATAAATCATTGCTTTTCCCATCTGAAAATGTTTGCTTTCATCCTCTCTCCGTAAGGATGAAGGCACTCTTGTCCAATGTCAATGGGAAGCTAAACTGATGTGTCTTCTAAGGAGGACAATTTGGCACTTGCTTTCACACTGTAAATATATATACTCCTTGATGCAGCAATTTTGTTCTTAGAAATGTCACCTACAGATATTCTTGCACAAGTGTTTCAAGAGGTTTGTAAAAGGATATCTATTGCAATGTTTTTTGTTGGTTTTTTAAAAAACAAATATCGATCATCCAGTAAGAGGGTAGGCTAGCAGGAGCTACTGTGATATCTGCATATAGTAGACACTGGCTGTCAGCAATTGGAAGGTGCAGATCGGGGTGTGCTGATGTGGGCATGTCCACGAGTGCTTTGATCACATGGAAATAGCACACATGAACTGCAGACTGAAGAGATGTGGAAGATTCTACCACCTTGTCTCTCTTGCTTGGCTTGCATATGCAAAGCAAAACATTTTAGAAGCAGACTTGGCTCAGTGGTTAGGGCGTCCGTCTACCACATGGGAGGTCCGCGGTTCAAACCCGGCCTCCTTGACCGGTGTGGAGCTGGTCCATGCGCAGTGCTGATGTGCGCAAGGAGTGCCGAGCCATGCAGAGGTGTCTCCCGCGTAGGGGAGCCCCACACGCAGGGAGTGCGCCCTATAAGGAGAGTCGCCCAGCGCGAAAGAAAGTGCAGCCTGCTCAGGAATGGCGCCGCACGCACGGAGAGCTGACACAGCAAGATGATGCAACAGAAAAGAAACACAGATTCCCATGCCGCTGACAACAACAGAAGTGGACAAAGAAGAACAAGCAGCAAAATAGACACAGAGAACAGACAACTGGGGGGGGGAGGGGGGAGAAATAAATAAAATCTAATCTTAAAAAAAATTTTTAGCTTCACCCAAACATGGTGCACTGTTCAATATTGTTCTTTATGATATTCTCTAACTAGAAACTTTGAGTGAATCCAGTAGATTGGGAAAATGGTTTTTTTGTCTGAAACCGTAATGTAAAAACATTCCTTATCTGGATATTTATTTATCATGTTTTGTGGTGGAAAAGTCATTCCAACTTTCAAAAGTTTCCCCCGCCCCCAAAATTGGTATAGCTTTTCAAAAGCAGTTGTAGCAAAGAGTAGTAATTAAGTGGGAAAAAAAGTTGCAGAAGAGCATAGTAGAATCTCCCTTAAAAAGGGACATATATACATATAATAATATTTACAGGTGTTTGAAGATAAAAATCTGAAAGGATAAACAAGAAACTCTTAACAATGGTCCTTTTGGAGGAGAGGGAATAGGGAGCAGGAGCTGGAAAGACTTGTGGGTGCCATTTAAATATTTACTATGCAAAAGTAAGAATTTTATAGTAATAGAAGAGGTCAAATGAATATTTTAGTGACTTCCCACAGACTAGAGGAAGGGACTGGATTTAAGGTTCAGGTATTGACACAGAGGACACTGCAGGATCTGTATGCCCACACAGGCATCACCCACACTCCAATGTGCCCCATTACAGCCACACCAAACTACCTGCAGTTCCCAGAGTGCATTATATCTTCCACATGCTTTTGTGCTACTGTTCCCTCTGTCTGGAATGCCTATTCCAAATTCACCAATCAGAAAACTACATCTCATCCTTTGAGATCTAGTTCAAGTTCACCCTTCCATTGGATGACTTTCTTGACCTCCTCAAACCCCATTCTCTTCCCAGGCAGGTATGCCCAGATGTACTTTCCCCAGAAGGAATGCTTGTGGATCAGCTGATGTGCTATGGATGGCTTCTCCTGGGCCATTCCTAGCTGTTTTGGAAGCCATTTTTTCAGCCTGAGGAAGGAGGAACTCAGTGTGGGGTATGGTACACATGTAATACCTGCCCATGCTCGGTGCAGGGCTCACCTGCAACTGACATGGCACCTCTCTCAACTTGTATCCATCAAAGCCAAAATGCTGTTTCCTGGACCCTTTCCCACAAGGCTGTTAGACCAGAAGTCAGTGGCTTATCTCTTATTGGCTTAGCTCATCCTAGGACATAGGGAGATGGGGCTCTGATTACTTTGGACTCACCTACTTTATTTTACTTGGTGAGATATGTTATTTTTTCAGAGCATACTTCTACTGGGTTATGTTGGCCAATGCAAAGTTAGCCTAAGATTCACAAGACAACTTTCCCTCTAAACTAGGGGATTTTGATCAGCCTCAGTTTTAATTTTTTTTAACAAGGAGAAAAAAATCTAGAAAGATGGTTCTATAACATAGGCAGAAGTCAGTTTTATCCTTCTCCTCTTCATACCCAAGTATAAATAATCACAAACAGAACTATAAGATGTATTCATTACAAAAATAGGCCAGAATAACAAGTGAAATTCTGAAAAAGAACAACAATGTACGGAAACTAACCCTACCGGAAATTGCTTATGCCTTAACAATTTAAAAAGTGTGGTACGGTGCTTGAATAAAGAATCAGACCAATGGAAGAGAATAGAAAGTCCAAAAATCAAGCCAGATATATGATTTTGATACATGATAAAGATGGCATCTCTAATCGGCAGGGTCAAGAGGACTTTGGACTAAAGGGTTGCAATATGAAAAAAATTCAAAGTTATATCCATACCTTAAACTCTGCAACTATATTCTAGAACAAGCTCGAAATGAATTAGAAATTTCAATGTAAAAAAGGAGAACAAAGGAAAAAAGAAGCCATAAAAGCATGTCAAGAAACATGGGTGAATAGACAAAGAACATAAACAGACATTTTGCAAAAAAACCCACAATATAAATGACCCCTAGAGCATGTAGAATTATACACAACCTCAGTTAAAAGTATAGAAATGAGAGTGAAAATTACTCTGAGGTTATTATTTTTCACCTCTCTGATTGGCAAAAATTGAAACCTGTAACACATTCTGTTGATAGGGCTAAGGAACAGCAGAAACTCACATATATTCCAGGTGGAAATGCAAAATGTTACAATCCACTTGGAGGGCAAATTGGTACTATCAGAATTACAAGGGAAACGGACTTTGGCCCAGTGGTTAGGGCGTCCGTCTACCACACGGGAGGTCCGCGGTTCAAACCCCGGGCCTCCTTGACCCGTGTGGAGCTGGCCCATGCGCAGTGCTGATGCGCGCAAGGAGTGCCCTGCCACGCAGGGGTGTCCCCCGCGTAGGGGAGCCCCACGCGCAAGGAGTGCGCCCCGTAAGGAGAGCCGCCCAGCACGAAAGAAAGTGCAGTCTGCCCAGGAATGGTGCCGCCCACACTTCCTGTGCTGCTGACGACAACAGAAGCGGACAAAGAAACAAGATGCAGCAAATAGACACAGAGAACAGACAACCGGGGGAGGGGGGGGGGAATTAAATAAATAAATAAATAAATCTTTAAAAAAAAAAAAAGAATTACAAATGTGTTTGCCTTTTGAACCTATTCCACAGACACACCTGCACACATAAAAGGTGACATATGTTCATGATTATTCATTATAGCACTGTATGTAATAGCGAATGAGTGGACATAACCCAAGTGTCCAGTAATAGAGGGCTGGTTAAATAAACTTTGCCACATCCACACAATGGAATACATGCAGTTGCTAAGATAGAATGAAAACACTCTATTTTCTGATACGAAAAAAGTCTTTAGGCTGTATTAAGTGAAAAAAAAAGGGCAGAATATCGTAAGTAGGATGCTTCCTTTTGTGGAAAAAAGTGGGGAAGATAAGAATAATTATTCACATTTGCTTGTATTTTTGTAAAGAAACACTGGAAGGATACCTAAAGGAGGCAGGAGAGAAAGCAATGGATGGAGAGGGTGGTAGAGGGGATATGACTTAATATGTGTCTTTCCATATACACTTTAATTTTCATCTCTGGTGAATGTACTTCATTTTCAAAAGATAGCCCTAAAATTTAAAAATATACACTAGAGAAAATTTTGTTGAAGTCAGAGAGAACCAAAAGTTGGAGTAGAGCTTGTGCTAAGTTAAATGTGCTGTACTGTATTGTTAACTTTGTTTCCCCATTAGGATCTACTGTGATTCTTCGCTTGGTCTGATGACTCTGTCACATGTCAACCTAGGATGTTATTACTGAGAGGAGAATCTGGTGAATACTAATGATTCATTAAGGCTCATAGATTAGAAAAATACACATATAGATAACAGGTACAAGAAGCCATTTGAGCACTTCATGGGTAAATAAAACAGTGATTCTTGGCATCAAGAAAATGACTTTTGATGGTCAAAAATGATGTGCCTTGCCAGTGGGCCAACTTTGGAATTTGTGCTCCTGAGTGTGATGGAGTTGGACTCAGATGTGACCTGTGTATGAATGCCTCTTCTGTCACTTTTACTGAACCTGTGGTTGGCACTGGGGTTGGTATAGACTCAGGAGACCTGAATCTCCAGACTGTCCGTGTGACAGCTGGGCCCTGAGCCTCAGCAGAGTTCCAATACCTACTCTCTGGTTCATTGGACTTACCCAGGTCAGCTAACAGGGAGGGGAGGATGGTCAACTACCACACCAGGGAATCAAGAGTGCCTACAACTGCAAGCAGGAGAATTCCATCCATTATATATGTGGGATCTAAGGCCCCTCTCGATTTAGAGGTGGAGTGGACGTTGCCACGCCAGGGTCCACAGGATGGAGGAATAAAATATGGATTAGAGTGGACTTACTGGTATTCTACTATAGAATTATTGTGACTCTAGCAATGGAAGAAATTATATCACTGATGTGGAGACAGTGGCCACAAGAGTTGCTGAAGGCTGGGAGAGGGAAAAAGACGTGTGGTATTGGGGCATTTTTGGGACTTGGAGTTGTCCTCAATGATATTGCAAGGACAGATGCAGGACATTATATATCCTGCCATAACCCACTGAATGGAGTGGGAGGGAGTATAAACTACAACATAAACTGTAATCCATGCTATGTAGTAATATTCCAGAATGTACTCATCAAATGCCATGAATGTACCACACTAATGAAAGAAGTTGTCAATGTGGGAGGAGTGGGGCGTGTGAGGAGTGGGGTGTATGGGACCCTCTTATATTTTTCACTTTAACATTTTGTGTGATCTATGTCTCTTTTTTAAAAATATAATAAAAAAGAATAAATAGAAAAAAAGTGATTAGACTCATCAGCTCTGAGTGGGAACTTACAAGTAAGATTTTTCGCTCTAAAATTAAGCCATTAAACAGCATGGCTGTTAGGGAAACAGGACCTTGGAGTCTTGTACAGGCCATGTGCCCTCTAGGCTGATTTTATCCTCCACTGTGCCAACCCTAGAGGGATTTGCAGGGGTGTTCTAGATCAGAAGATGGGCACAATTCAGCTTTCCCTTTCACGTCTCGATTAGCATGTTTTTCTTCATCTCTAGCATTGGTACTTGCTCTGTACTCTCTTTCCCAGCACTCCACTCTCTCCCCATTTCTTTGACGCTGTTCAGTCACCTAGAAATATGTGCAGTGGCATTCACAGGCAATGATTGGCATCAGATTTCCCTCGTTATTCTGTCATGGAGTCAGCACTGAAATCGATAGGAGACCAAGTGCAATCACATGAAATTGATTGCCACTTGGGTCCTATTGATTATCCTGCCAAATCTCCGATAAGAAGAATACCTAAGCTGGATGGCAAAAAGGCAGTGGATACACATGCTTCAGCTGCCATTTGAGGTTGGCTGAAATGGTATCCGCCCATTGATCTAGATCAGAACATATGAAAGAAAGAGATGTCCTTGCAGAAAAGCATGACAGTGGAGAAAAAACATTTATTTACTTACTTATTTACAAATCAATTTTGTTGATACATATCACCAAAGCATGAATTAATCCAAAGTGTATAATCAATGGTACTCAGTACGATCACATAGTTGTGCATTCATCAATCCAGTCATTTCCAGAGTACTTTCATTATTCTAGTAGTAGTAGTAGTAGTAGTAATAAACAAAAACCAAACAAGCAAACAAAACTCATAACCTCTCAATGTATACTTCCCCTACGATACACAGCTGCCATTCTGCTTCCTTCTTTCTAGTTTATTTGTATACATATTTTGTAAAAACAGTCTTATATATCCAATATCACCCATATTTGTATTTTACATGGTTTCACTGTTATGTAGTCTCATGTTACATTTTTTAGCTTTCCTTCTAGTAATATAAATGTCCTTAGGCTTTCCCATTCAACCACTGTCATACCCATACAATAGCTCTGCTAGTCACAAAACACTGTGCTCTCACCATTTACATTCATTTACAAAAATTTATAAATCACCTTTTAACCAATTCTGCATAGATTAACCAACAGCTTTCCATTCTCTACCCTCATTCTATTTTCTGGTGACCTATATTCTAGTTATTAATTCCATGTGTTTACATAATATATTTAGTTCATAATAGTGCAATTATACAGTGTTTGTACTTTTGTGTCTGGCTTGCTTCATTCAACATAATGTTCTCCAGGTTCATCCATGTTTATGACTTCATTTCTTCTTACCACTGCATAATATTCCATCGTGTATATATACCACAATTTGTTTATCCATTCATTAGTTGATGGACACCCGGGTTGTTTCCAACTTTTGGCTATTGTGGATAACACCACTATGAACATCAGTGTACAGATGTCTGTTTGTGTCTCTGTTCTCAGTTCTTCTGGGTATATACCTAGCAAAGGTATTGCTGGGTCACATGGCAAGTCTATATTCAACTTCCTTAGGAACTGCCAAATAGTCCTCCACAGTGGCTGTACCATTCTATAGTCCCACCAACAGTGAATGAGCATTCCTATCTCTTCACATCCTCTCCAACATTTTGTTTTCCAACTTTTTATTACTGGCCAGTCTAAGAGGTGTGAAATATATGTCACTGTAGTTTTTATTACATTTTGCTAATCACCAGTGATGCTGAACATTTTTTCATGTGTTTCTTTGCCATTTGTATTTCTTCCTTGGCCAATTCTTTTTTCAAGTCTTTTACCCATTTTTAAATCTGGTAATTTGTCTTTTTATTGTTCGGTTGTATGATCTCTTTATATATCATAGATATTAAACCCTTATTGGATATGTGATTGCCAAATATTTTCTCCCACTGAGTCAGTGGCCCTTTTACCCCTTTGAAAGGGTCCTTTGAGGTAGTGTTTAATTTTAAGGAGATCCCATTTATCTATTTTTTTCTTTTGTTACTCATGCTTTGGGTGTAAGGTCCAAGAAACCACCACCTACCACAAAGTCTTTGAGATGTTTTCCTACATTTTCTTCTAGAAGTTTTATGGTTTTTGCTTTTATATTTAGGTCCTTGATCCATTTTGAGGTAATTTTTGTATAAAGTGTGTGATAGGGGTCCTCTTTACTTCTTTTGGCTATGGATATCCAGTTCTCCCAGAATATTTTTGAATGGACTGTTCTGCCCGAGCTCGGTGGGTTTGACAGGCTTGTCAAAAATCACTTGACCATAGATGTGGGGGTCTGTTTCTGAAACATTAATTTGGTTCCATTGGTCTATGTGTCTATCTTTATGCCAGTACCAAGCTGGTTTTTTTTTTTTTTTTTACCACTGTAGCTATATAATGATTTAAAGTCTGGAAGTGAGAGTCGTCCAACTTCACTTTTCCTTTTTAAGAAGTTTCTGGCTATTTAGGTCCCCTTACCCTTCCAAATAAATTTGATTATTGGCTTTTCCCTTTGCAAAAAAAGGCTGTGGGGATTTTTATTGGGATTATGTTGAATCTGTAGATCAATTTGGGTAGAAATGTCATCTTAATGATATTTAGTCTTCCAATCCATGAACATGGAATGTTCTTCCATTTATTTAAGTCTTTGGTTTCTCTTAGCAATGGAAAACATTCATTTTTGCCTACTAGTGATGGCTGCTTAAACCTACCTTCAAGGATAGTCATGTGCTAACTGTCCCCTTTTTAACCTAAAAAATTATTTGAGACCAAGGGCTTCTGAGACCATGGTAGATTGAATTAATATAGATGATTCTTCCACTATAAACATATAAAAATGCTGGATAAAATAAACATATAATAACTTTAAATATTAATATATAGCTTAGTTCAAAATAAAGGAAAGGAAATCCCTACAAGTACAAAACTAAGAAGGAACCAAAAGCAAGGACCCATGGATTTGGGGTGGGGATAGAGTGCAGCATCGGACTCAGATGTTGTGTTGGACTTTCTGGCCAAGTGATTTTTGTATTATTTTTATTGTGGTAACATATTTACAACACAAAAATTCCTATTTTAACCACTTTCATTTGTACATTTCAGAGATATTAATTACATTAACGATGTTATGCTACCATCACAGGTGTTGGGCTTTGATGCCCGTATAGGGAAGAGAGACGTGACCTTGCATCCATGCAAGCCAGTAAGTTGAAATTTACTTTTATTTCATAAAACTGGGGCCACAGAAGAGCTGTCCCTTCCATGAAAAGGAAGTAGAAAAAATCTCCTGATGTACCCAAGGATTTAATGATGGAGGTTGTCTCTGCTCACAACTCTAAATGGGTCAAAAAGTTTTCCTATGGGGAAACGAAGCCCCGGGTTTGTGCCAAAGGTGGGTGTGGAGTCTGAATATACACTACATATATGGTATGAGAATACTTAAGGTAAGAAATTAATATAAAAACACTTTGCAGACCAGCAAAACCACTGAACCATCTGGCTGAGAGAAACGCAAAAACAGCCAACAGGGACCCTTTCTCAATCCAGGACACACACAACTCAAAAACCGTGGCAGTTAAAAAAAAATTTTCCACACTATTCTTGATAATTCATTGAAAGGGGGGGTCTATGTCCCCTCCCCTTGAATACAGGCAGGTTATGGCTGCTTTGACCAATAGAATACAGGAGAAGTGGTGCTATGTATAGGCCTTAAGAGATCTTGTAGCTACCATTTTGGTTGTTAGAACATTCGTCCTGGGGCCCTAAAACTTCATGAAAGAAACCTCAGTATCCTGAGGCTGCCGTGCAGGAGAGGCCACATGTAGGTATTCCCCCTTACAGCATCGCTAAGGTGCTGGCAGACAGCCACCATCAACTGTCAGCTCTGTGTGTGCATCATCTTGGGTGTCCAACTCAGTAAAGCCTTCAGATGACTACAGCCCCAGCTGGCATCACAACAACCTCAGGAGAGTCCCCGTGCACGAACTGCTCAGTCAAGTCCTTGCTGAATTCCTGGCCCACAAAATCGGGAGTACTATAAAATAGTCATTTAGAGTGGCTACATTTTCAGGTATTTTGTTCATAGAAATAGATAATCAGAATAAGGCAGGGGGAAGAATATTTCTGCTGAAGAGATGCTCACGAACATAAATTGTAAATTTGAGAAGAAATGATCCTTTTTGAGGGGCAAGCCCACAGATAATATGCAGAAAGAGACTCAGAACTGGAGAAAAAACATTCTGAAAGAGACTACAAGAGTCATGTATAAAATTATTTTTAAGAGTTTTACAATACACTGTTGGTGAAATTGTGGAGAATCAGGTACTTTCATGCATTCTTGGTGGGAGCACAAAATGTTCTAACCCCTATGGAGAGCAGTTGGCTTATATTGGCCCAAATTACAAATGCAGGTACCTCTTAACCCAACAATTCCACTCCACAGTTCTATACTACAGATATACCTGCCCACACATAAATGACATGTTTAGAAGTTGTACACTAGAATATTGTTTATAAGAGCAAAGGCTGGAAACAATCCATGCATCTAACAATAGGGTACTGTTAAACTCACTGTGGTATGTCCATATAATGGAATACTATGTCACCATAAAAAAGAATGAAGTGTCATTGTTATGTGTAAAAAGTAAGATGCAATAATATTTAGATAGTATATGACGCTACTCATGGCAGGAAAGGGAGAAAATCAGAATATTTATTAAAATGCTTATATTTGTGTAAAGAAATACTGGGAGGATATATAGGAAACTAATAAATGAAGTTACTTACTGGGAGAAGGAATATGCTGTTTCTTTTTCTCCCTCTGAGCAAAATTACTTTTTTTCCCCACTTTTCTTAAAGCCTTTACTGAGACATGATTGAAAACTTTACAGATACACATGGAAAAATAAGACATGATCACAATCAAGTGTAGACAAGCTAACCAGAGAGCTTAAAAGCCTTGTCAGCTAATGGAGAAGCTGAAGTACTGAGAGTAAGACATGCTGTAGGGCTGAGAAATGGGTACTAATATTCTTCTCCTTCTTCCTCACCTTCTCCTTCAACAGAATCTACACCAACCTCCTCATAATTCTTCTCAAGAGCAGCCATGCCCTCACGGGCCTCAGAAAACTCTCCTTCCTCCATTCCCTCCCCCACGTACTGGTGAACAAAGGCACGCTTGGCGTACATCAGGTCAAACTTATGGTCGAGGCGAGCCCAGGCCTCAGCAATGGCTGTGGTGTTGCTCAGCATGCACACAGCTCGCTGGACCTTGGCCAGGTCTCCACCAGGAACCACAGTGGAAGGCTGGTAATTAATGCCGACCTTGAAGCCAGTGGGACACCAGTCCACAAACTGGATGCTACGCTTGGTCTTGATGGTGGCAATGGCAGCACTGATGTCTTTGGGAACCACGTCGCCATGGTACAATAAGCAACAAGCCATATATTTACCATGGCGAGGGTCGCATTTCACCATCTGGTTGGCCAGCTCAAAGCAAGCATTGGTAATCGCTGCTACAGAAAGCTGCTCATGGTAGGCTTTCTCAGCAGAGATGATAGGGGCATATGTGGCCAGAGGAAAGTGGATACGGGGATAGGGCACCAGGTTGGTCTGGAATTCTGTCAGATCTACATTCAGGGCACCATCAAACCTGAGGGAAGCTGTGATGGAGGACACAATCTGGCTAATAAGGCGGTTAAGGTTGGTGTAGGTTGGGCGCTCAATATCAAGATTTCTACGACAGATGTCATAGATGGCCTCATTGTCTACCATGAAGGCACAATCTGAGTGGTCCAGGATGGTGTGGGTGGTGAGGGTGGAGTTGTAGGGCTCAACCACAGCCGTGGAGACCTGGGGGGCTGGGTAAATGGAGAACTCCAGCTTGGACTTCTTGCCATAATCAACAGAAAGGCATTCCATCAGCAGGGAGGTGAACCCAGAACCAGTTCCCCCACCAAAGCTGTGGAAAACCAAGAAGCCCCGAAGCCCTGTGCACTGGTGGGCCAGTTTGCGAGTTCTGTCCAGAACCAGGTCGATGATCTCCTTGCCAATGGTGTAATGCCCGTGGACATAGTTATTGGCAGCATCTTCCTTGCATGTAGTGAGCTGCTCAGGGTGGAAGAGCAGGCGGTAGGTGCCATTGCGAACTTAATCAATGACTGTGGGTTCCAGGTCTACAAACACTGCCCTCGGCACATGCTTGCCAGCGCCGGTCTCACTGAAGAAGGTATAGGAGTCATCTCCTCCCCCAATGGTCTTGTCACTTGGCATCTGGCCATCAGGCTGGATGCCATGTTCCAGGCAGTAGAGCTCCTAGCAGGCATTGCCAATCTGAACACCAGCCTGGCCGATGTGGATGGAGATGGACTCACGCATGGTGGCTACGGGATGGAAGGCGAAGACAACAGGAGCAGACATGGGTCCTGGTTAATGTCCCCGACAAGCTAAGAGTTGAGGTAAGTTAACGCACTCCAAAATTACTTTCGTTGCACTCATAAAATCACCAGTATTCATGAAAAGAAGGTGATTGGAAACAACTTGTGTCGTTTCTAGCTCCCAGGCACAGAATAACATACTATGGCAACTGTAGTTTTAAACTGTCAGTGATTTTTTTTAAGAGAAGTTATAAATATATGGAAAATATCATGCAAAAAACAGAGCTCCCATATACCCTCCTCACACTTGCAATTTTTGATATTATTCATACTTTGCATTAATGTGTACAACCGATGAAAATATAATTATTCTATTAACTATGGTCCATGGTTTACATTATGACTCATTATATTGTACAGTCCTATGGTGTTTTAAAATTTTTCTATTCCAGCAACACCTAAAATTTCACCATTTTAACCACATTCAAATATATAATTCAATGGTGTTAATTACATTTACCTATTGTGCTATCATCATCATCACCCATTACCAAAAGTTTTTATCACTCCAAAAAGAAAATCTGCACCAAATAAGCATTCCCTGACCCCGGTCCCTGGCAATCTGTATTATAGTTTCTGACTTTATGAATTTGCTTATTATAATGATTTCGTAACAGTGAAATCATACAATATTTGTCCTTTGTGTCTGCCTTATATCACTCAACATGTCTTTAAGGTTCATCAATGCTATTGCATGTATAAGAACTTCATTTTTTGGGAAGCGGACTTTGCCCAGTGGTTAGGGCGTCCGTCTACCACATGGGAGGTCCACGGTTCAAACCCCGGGTCTCCTTGACCCGTGTGGAGCTGGCCCACACGCAGTGCTGATGCGCTCAGGGAGTGCTGTGCCACGCAGGGTTGTACCCTGCATAGGGGAGCCTCACGTGCAAGGAGTGCGCCCAGTAAGGAGAGTCGCCCAGCTCGAAAGAAAGTGCAGCCTGCCCAAGAATGTGCTGCACACACAGAGAGCTGACACAACAAGATGACGCAACAAAAAGAAACACAGATCCCCGTGCTGCTGACAACAACAGAAGCGGACAAAGAACACGCAGCAAATAGACACAGAGAACAGACAACTGGGGTGGGGGGGGAAAGGGGAGAGAAATAAATAAATAAATAAATAAATAAATCTTAAAAAAAAACTTCATTTTTTTATGGCTGAATAATATTCTACTGCATGTCTATACTACATTTTGTTCATTCATTTGTTGGTGGACACTTGGGTTGCTTACATCTTTGGGCAACTGTGAATAATGCAATAATGAATATTAATGTGCAAATATCTGTTTGACTCCCTGCTTTCATTTCTTTTGAGTGTATACCTAGAAGTGGAATTGCTGGATCATATGGTAATTCTATACATAACTTTCTGAGGAACTACCAAACTGTTTCCATAGAGACTGCACCATTTTACATTCCCACGAACAATAAACAAGTATTCCTATTTCTCCGTATCCTCCCAAACACTTGTTATATTCCTTTTTTTTTTTTTTTAAAGATTTATTTATTTATTTAATTTCCCCCCCTCCCCTGGTTGTCTGTTCTTGGTGTCTATTTGCTGCGTTTTGTTTCTTTGTCCGCTTCTGTTGTCGTCAGCGGCACGGGAAGTGTGGGCGGCGCCATTGCTGGGCAGGCTGCTCTTTCTTTTCACGCTGGGCGGCTTTCCTCACGGGCGCACTCCTTGCGCGTGGGGCTCCCCCACGCAGGGGACACCCTTGCGTGGCACGGCACTCCTTGCACGCACCAGCACTGCACTGTGGGCCAGCTCCACACGGGTCAAGGAGGCCCGGGGTTTGAACCGCGGACCTCCCATATGGTAGACGGACGCCCTAACCACTGGGCCAAAGTCCGTTTCCCTATATTCCTTTTAATAGTGGCCATTTTAGTGAACATAAAATGGCATCTTGTTGTGATTTGATTTGCATTTCCCTAATGGCTAATGATGTTGAGCATCGTTTCTTTTCTTTTTTTTTTATTCATTTTTTAAAAAAATATTACATTCAAAAAATATGAAGTCCCCTTCAACCCCACTGCCCCGAACCCCCACTCCCCCCACAGCAATACTCTCTCCCATCATCATGACACATCCATTGCATTTGGTAAGTATATCTCTGGGCATCGCTGCACCTCATGGTCAATGGTCCACATCATAGCCCATACTCTCCCACGTTCCATCCAGTGGGCCCTGGAAGGATCTACAATGTCCCGTAATTTTCCATGGAGCACCACCCAGGACAACTCCAATTCCCGAAAACACCTCCACATCTCATCTCTTCCCCCCATTCCCCGCACCCAGCAGCCACCATGGCCACTTTTCCCACACCAATGCCACATTTTCTCTGTGGACATTGGATTGGTTGTGTCCATTGCACGTCTATGTCAAGAGGGAGCTTAGATTCCACATGGATACTGGATGCAATCCTCCTGCTTTCAGTTGTAGGCACTCTAGGCTCCATGGTGTGGTGGTTGACATGCTTCAACTCCATGTCAGCTGAGTGGGGTAAGTCCAATAAATCAGAGCATAGGAGTTGAAGTCTGTTGAGGTTCAGGGTGTGGCTATCATATTGTCGGTCCAGAGATTCAAATCCCCTAGATATATCTTAAACCCCAGCACCAAGTACAATTCCAGTAAAGTAGCATGAAAGCCTTGTGAAAAGAGATCCCATCTGAGTCCAGTTCCATCACGCAGAAACACCAGCTCCAAAGAAGGGCCAAATGACATGGCAGTGAACCCCATCTGCCATGACCATAGAACCCATGGGTCTCTTTAGCCCTCAAAAGAACCAATACCTGGGGTTGTATCTACTTTATCTGTCTCTGAGACTCTGCTCAGGTGTGCATAAGGGCAATCCCTCTGACAACCTCCAGACTCTTTTTTAGAGACTCATAGCCATATAAACTCATTTCTCCTTTCCATTTCCCCCTTACATTTGGTCAAACAGCATTTTAAAGTCCTGTTATTATATGTAGACAGGGATATTCTGCTGGTCCGCGTTGAACCTTTAATTCAAGGTCATTTTCTAGTTGCATCATCAGCTGGTATGTGGTAGTGATCCCTCGGTGCCAGGGAGGCTCATCCCCTGGTGTCATGTCCCATGCTGGGGGGAATGCACTGCATCTACATGCTGAGTTTGGCTTCGAGACTGGCCACATTTGAGTAACATGTAGGCTGTCAGGAGGAAACTCCCAGGCCTTGCTCTAGGCCTGCTCTAGGCCTTGTTCTTATTTCAGGCATATAGGCTCACAAGCATAGTCATTAGTGTCAGGGGCTCACTGTTGGACCCTCATTCCTTCCTGGTTCTTACCGTTGCACCTGGGGGACTGCCGCTGCTCCCCTAGGGACCATGACAGAGCACCCCCGGCCAGGAACCCAGTACCCCCCCAGCTGTTGTTTTTAATTGTTTCCACTATGAGTATATCCTAACATTACCATGCACCCTGGACATATGCCCTGTATAACTCCCTGTCAACCATATATCGCCTGTCAATAACATCCCATACCAGTATTCCTCCGTCGCCATTGTTGAACCACTCTGTGATCCAAAACTTCCTGAAAAGTGAAGCCCAATATAATGTCAGGTTCCCTTACTAGTAAAATGGAATATAGCAATGAGTTTAAAGGTTAGATCTAGAATATGTATTGATTTGGAAAAATTCTACATCCTATCTTTTTCTTTTCTTTTTTCCTAATTATTGAGCTTCTCCTCACAAGAGCCTTAGATCACAGTAATTCATATATACAATATACAGTACTCCCACACATCCACCATAAAACCTTTTCCCTTCCACAGCGATAATCTTATAACTTATTCATATCATATTTACTTAAACTGATGTACAGACTCTGAGACAATAGCTTTCAAACAAGGTGACATCTGTGCTTACATTGTTGTCCATACTTTAGGATATACAGTTTTCTAGATTTTTAGCTATCCTATGTTTTACATTATGGTTTACATTATTAGTCTGTCATACCCTATGTGTTTTTGGCGTAATATTACATGTTTTATATCCATCCTTGTGTACTCTCGCAAAACTCCTCTCTTACCCCCACATTTACCTTGGTTCCATCCATTCAACATCCATTTTCCCCTCCCCTTGGGGCCCACAGCAACAGCCAATCTCCATTTCCTGAGGAGCCACGTCCAGAGATACTTGCAACAGTGTTCAGGGCCTGACTAGCTCAACTGCCCTAATGCCCTGGGAGCCACCATTTCTCTCGAGCAATACAGTTCCCTCTATTTGATGGCATTAGTCCTCCCCAGGATGTGGGTCCACCCCAACTCTCACTACTTGGGTCTCTACCCAATGGTACAACCCACCCTGGCAAAATGAACATTCAGACATTCTCCAGGAGTCCGTCCCGCATCAGACCATCCCCTCCGAGCATCCTAAACAGGTAACCCTCCTAATTATATTTTGATACAATTTTCTCAGCATTTTACTCTCAACCAACACCTGACACTCTCCTATGTTCGTATGTTGCCCCTCCCTCCCCCCAATTTTTTGGGCAATATTACTCATCCGCCCATCCCCAGCCCCCCTCAAACCCGCAAAGCCCCACCCAAAGGCAACCTTTTGCCCCCATTTTATCTCTTCTTTGTGCTCATACTTACCACCAGCTCATCATAGATTCCACCCCTGCAGACGTCGGCTCACATCCTTCCTCCACCCCCCGATTTCCTGTAAGCCTATCTTCCAGTCTCTAGCTCTCTGAGGCAGCTTGCTTATTTCATATCATTGAGGTCATGTAGTATTTGTCCTTCAATGCCTGGGTTGCTTCACTCAACATTAGGTTCTCAAGATTCATCCATGTTATCACGTGTGTTTGTAGTGTATTTGTTCTTACAGCCGAGTAGTATTCCATTGTATGTATATACCACATTTTATTGATCCACTCATCTGTTGATGGGCATTTGGGTTGATTCTAACTTTTGGCAATAGTGAACAATGCTGCTATGAACATTTGTGTACATATATCGGTTTGTGTCCTTGTTTTCAGTTCTGCTGGGTATATACCCAGCAGTGGTATTACTGGGTCATATGGCAAATCTATGGCTAGTTTTTTTGAGAAACTGCCAAACTGTCCTCCAGAATGGTTGGATCCTTCTGCATTCCCACCAGCAGTGGATGAGTGTTCCCCTTTCTTCACATCCTCTCCAGCATTTGTATTCTTCTGTTTTTTTCATAGCTGCCAATCTTATGGGTGTAAGATGGTATCTCATTGTAGTTTTGATTTGCATTTCCCTGATAGCTAGAGATTTGGAGCATTTTTTCATGTGCTTTTTAGCCATTTGTATTTCTTCTTTGGAGAAGTGTCTGTTTAAATCTTTTCCCCATTTTTTAAATGGGTTGTTTATCTTTTTATTTTCAAGATATATGAGTTCTTTATATATGCAAGTTATAAGTCTCTTATCAGATACATGGTTGCCAAATATTTTCTCCCGTGTGGGTTCCCTTTTTACTTTCTTGACAAACTCCTTTGAGGTGCAGAAGGCTTTAATTTTGAGGAAGTCCCATTTATCTTTTTGTTCTTTTGCTGCTCGTGCTTTTGGTGTGATGTTCATGAAGCCATTTCCTATTACAAGGTCCTGTAGATGTTTCCCTACACTGCTTTCCAAGGTCTTTATGGTCTTGGTTCTTATATTTAGGTCTTGGATCCATCTTGAGTTGATCTTTGTATAAGGTGTGAGATGGTAATCCTCTTTCATTCTTCTACATATGGATATCCAGTTCTCCAGGTGCCATTTGTTGAATAGGCCATTCTCTCCCAGTTGAGAGGGTTTGGTGGCTTTATCGAATATTATATGGCTATATATATGAGGTTCTATATCAGAACTTTCAGTTCGATTCCATTGGTCTGTGTGTCTCTCCTTATGCCAATACCATGCTGTTTTCACTACTATAGCTTTGTAGTATGTTTTGAAGTCAGGTTGTGTGATTCCTCCAATTTCGTTTCTCTTTTTCAATATGTCTTTGGCTATTCGGGGCCTCTTTCCTTTCCAAATAAATTTCATAGTTAGTTTTTCTAGTTCCTTAAAGAAGGCTGTGTTGTTTTTTATTGGGATTGCATTGAATGTGTAGATCACTTTTGGTAGGATAGACATCTTAATAATATTCAGTCTTCCTATCCATGAACAAGGAATATTTTTCCATTTATTTAGGTCTTCTTTGATTTCCTTGAACAGTCTTGTATAGTTCTCAGTGTGTAAGTTTTTGACATCTTTAGTTAAATTTATTCCTAAATATTTGATTTTTTATTTACTGTTGTGAATGGTATTTGTTTCTTGATTTCCTCCTGATCTTGCTCATTATTGGTGTACAGAAATGCTACTGATTCTTGCGCATTGATCTTATAACCTGCGAGTTTACTAAACTCATTTATGAGTTCTAGAAGCTTTGTTGTAGATCTCTCAGGGTTTTCTATGTATAGGATCATGTCATCTGCAAATAATGAAATTTTGACTTCTTCCTTTCCAATTTGAATGCCTTTTATATCTGGTTCTTGCCTCAGTGCTCGAGCAAGTACTTCTAAGACAATGTTAAATAGAAGGGGAGACAATGGGCATCCTTGTCTTGTTCCTGAGTTTAGAGGGAAGGATTTTAGGATTTCTCCATTGTAAACAATGTTGGTTGTAGGTTTTTCAAATATACTCTTTATCATGTTCAAAAATTTTTCCTTGTATGTTGAGCATCTTTTCATGTGCTTGTTGGCCATTAGCATATCTTCTTTGGAAAAATGTCTAGTCAAGCTTTTTGTCAATTTTCTAACTGGGGCATGTGTATTTACCTGTTGTTGAGTTGTTGGATTTATTTATATATCCTAGATATTAAATCCTTATCAGATATGTATTTTACAAATATTTTCTCCCATTTTGTAGGTTTCTGTTTCACTTTCATGATAAAGTGCTTTGATACCAAAAAATTTAAAATTTTGGTGAAGTCTCATTTATCTATTTTTTTCATTTGTTGCTTGTGCTTTTGGTGTAAAGTCTAAGAAATCCATTGCCTAACACAAGGTCCTGAAGATGCATCCTCATGTTTTCTTCTAGGAGTTTCATAGTTTATGTTTGTGTATTTAGGTCTTTGGTCCATTTTGAATTAATTTTTGTGTATCGTGTAAAATAGAGGTCCACCTTCTTTCTTTTTGCCCATGGATATCCTATTCTTTCTCGATTGAGTGGACTTTTTCCCCATGCCAAAAATCAGTCAGCCACAAAGAGTTCCTGGAAGACGGTGGCATAGAGATTGGCAGGACTTACCTCTCTTTCAAAAACAGGAAAAGAAAGACAGAAACTGTCCAAAACAACTGTTCCAGGAATCTGCAGACCAATAAAGTATTATCTGCCGTTCAGAAAAAAAGTGGGACAAGGAGATGGAGAAGCCAAAAATACTGTAAGTGAATCACTCCTGTAGCAGGAAATGGGGTCCATACCCCACCTTCAATGGGTGCAGCTTGGGACTGGCTGCTGCTACAGAGAGGGGAGCAGAGGTTTTCCTCCCTGAGAAAAAGGAGGGCATGGCCAAGGGCTGAGACTGGCTTCTGATTGGTGAGTTTGGACTGTTGGGCCAAGATCTGAATTGTGACTCTAGCTGGCCTGGAGGGAGATTCCTGTAGATATTATTTCAAAACTGCCCAGTGGAGATCAGAGAAGACTCATGCTCCCTAGTGTTGCATGGAATTGTTTTCCAAAGAGTGCCATCTGCTCTCAGGCCAGGAAAGTACATACCCTGGAATCCAAAGGTGGGTGGTAAGCTTTTTGACTGTTCCTTTCTCAAAGGTCCTTTGGGACTGGTATGTACTCTATTATTGCATCCTTGGCCATGTTTTGATTAGTTAATTATAGGGAATTATAAAGATCTATATCAAGTTGAACCAAGAATCAAGGAGGAGCCATAATACAAAGCCAATCAACAATAAAATCCTAGGCAAGAGAGAGATACTGACCACCAAAGTAAACTCATCATCAAAGGAACAAATTACAAGGTCAGATAAGACACAGGATATGAAACAACTAATCAACGATGTTCAAACAAATTTCCTAAATCAATTCAAGGAGATGAAGGAAAATATGACCGAAGATATAAAAGATATTAAGACAACACTGGGTGAAAATAAAAAGCAATTTGACAGCCTGTAACAAAAAATAAAAGTTTATGAGAATGAAAGACACAATGGATGAAATTAAAAATATGTTAGAGGCATACAACAGCAGATTTGAACTGGCAGAAGGATCAGTGACTTAGGTGACAAAACATCTAAGGTTGGAAAGACTGAAAAACAGATAGAGAAAAGAATGGGGGGAAAATGAGTAGGGCCTCAGGGAATTGAATAACAGCACAAAGCATAAAAAATATATGTTGTGGGTGTCCCAGAATGAGAAAAGAAAGGAAAAGGAGCACAGATAATATTTGAGGAAATAATGGCCAAAAATTCCCCAACTCTTATAAAAGACATGTATAACCACACCCAGGAAGCTTAACATACTCCAAACAGAATATATCTGAATAGACCTTTTCAGAGACAAATACTAAACAGAATGTCAAATGCCAAATATAAAGAGAAAATTCTGAAAACAGCAAGAGGAAAGGATCCACTACATGCAAGAGATGATCAATAAGACTTAGTGCAGATTTCTCATTAGAAACCATAGAGGTGAGAAGGCAGTGGTATGATGTATTTAAGATACTGAAAGAAAAAAAACTACCACCCAAGAATTCTTTATCTGGCAAAACTATCCTTCAAAAATTAGGGTGAGTTTAAAATAGTCACAGATAAACAGAAACTATGAGAGTTTGCTAACAACAGGCTGGCTCAATGAGAAATAGTAAAGGGAATTCTGCAGCCTCAAATGAGAAAACAGGAGAGAGAGGCTTGGAGGAGAGTGAAAAATTGAAGGTTGTCAGAAAGGGTAACTAAAAGAAGTGCAAAAAGACAGACAAATATAAGATATGACATATGTAAGCCAAAAGATAAAAGTAAGTAATGCCTTTACAGTAATAACATTAAATGTTAATCAATTAAATTCCCCAATCAAAAGACACAGACTGACAGAATGGAAAAATAAGAACCATCTATATGCTGTCTATAAGAGACTCACCTTATCCTCAAGGATACAAACAGACTGAATATGAAAGATTGGAAGAAGATATTCCATGCAAACAGTAACCAAGAAAGAACTTGGATAGCTATACTAATATTAGACAAAATAGACCTTAAATGCAAAACTGTTATAAGAGACAAATAAGGACAATATATATTAATAAAAGGGGCAATCCATCAAGAATAAACAACACTCATAAATATTTATGCACCTAATCATAGGGCCCCAAAATACATGAGGCAAACACTGGCAAAACTGAAGGGAGAAATAGAAGTCTCTGCAATAATAGTTGGAGACTTTAACACACCACTTTCATCAATAGATAGAATGTCTAGACAGAGAATCAATAAGGAAACAGAGAACTTGAATATGACAAATGAGCTAGACCTAATAGACATATACAGAACATTGTACCCCAAAACAGTAGGATATACATTCTCGTCAAGTGCTCATGGATTTTTCTCCAGGATAGACTACACGATGGGTCACAAAATAGGTCTCAATAAATTTAAAAAGACTGAAATTATACAAAACACTTTCTCTGATCAAAATGGAATGATGCTGGAAATCAATAATAGGCAGGGAATGGGAAGATTCAAATACATGGAGGTTAAACAACACTCAAACAATCACTGGGTCAAAGAAGAAATTGCAAGAGAAGTAAATATGTCGAGATGAACGAAAATGAGAACACATCATATCAAAACCTAAGGGATGCAGTGAGAAATGCTGAGAGGGAAATGTGTAGCCCTGAATGCCTACATTAAAGAGGGAGAAAGATAAAACCAAAGACCTAATTGCATAGCTGAAGGAACTAGACAATGAACAGAAAACTAATCCCAAAGCAAAGAGAAGGAAAGAAATAACAGATTAGAGCAGAAATAAATGAAATTGAGAACAAAAAATCAAGAGAGAATCTACAAAATCAAATGCTGGTTCTTTGAGAAGATCACTAGAATTGACAAACCCTTAGCTGGACTGACGAAAAGATAGAGAAGATGCATATAAATAAAATCAGAAATATTCCAGGTTTGATTGTGGTGGGGGCAGCATCTAGCTCACTGTGGCAGAGGCAGTGTCTGCTGGTTTCCTTTTAGGAGGCACTGGGATTTGAACTTGGGTTCAAGGTGCCCAGCTGGTTGAGCCACATCCACTTCCTGAGAAGGGGGTTTCTTAAACCTTACTCTCAAAGCATGAGCAATGAAAGAAATAGACAAATAGGGCCTCCTCAAAGTTAAACACTTTTGTACTTCACATGACTGTCAAGAATGTGAAAAGTCAGCCTACCTATTGGGAGAAAATATTTGGTAACCACATATCTGAGAAAGGTTTAATTTCCAGGATATATAAAAAGATCATACAACTCACTGATAAAAAAACAAGCAACCCAGTTAAAAAATGGGCAAAAGACTTAAAGAGACATTTTTCCACAGAGGAAATACAAATGGCCAAAAAGCCCATGAAGGCAGTGGACTTGGCGCAGTGGTTAGGGCATCCGTCTACCACATGGGAGGTCCACGGTTCAAACCCCGGGTCTCCTTGACCCATGTGGAGCTGGCCCATGCGCAGTGCTGATGTGCGCAAGGAGTGCCGTGCCACGCAGGGGTGGCTTCCGCATAGGGGAGCCCCATGCGCAAGGAGTGTGCCCCGTAAGGAGAGCCACCCAGGGCGAAAGAAAGTGCAGCCTGCCCAGGAATGGCGCCACCCACGCAGAGAGCTGACACAACCAGATGACGCAACCAAAAAGAAACACAGATTCCCGTGCCTCTGACAACAACAGAAGCGGACAAAGAAGATGCAGCAAATAGACACAGAGAACAGACAATGGGGGGGGGTGGGGTGGGGAGAGAAATAAATAAATAAATCTTAAAAAAAAAGCACATGAAAAGATATTTAACATTGCTAGCAAAAAGGGAAATGCAAATCAAAACTACAATGATTTCACACCTTATAGAACAGCCACTATTTAAAAAACACCCAGAATACTGCAAGTGTTGGAGGCGATGTGTAGAATAGGAACATTCCCTCACTGATGGTGGGAATGCAGAATGGTACAGCCATTGTGGAAGACAGTTTGGCAGGTTCCTCAGGAGGCTTAGAATGGCCATATGATCTGGCAATCCCACTAATAGGTATATACTCAGAAGAACCAAAAGCTGGGATGCGAACAGACATTTGCGTATCGATGTTCATAATACATTATTCATCACTGCCAAAAGACAGAAACAACCCAAGTGTCCATCAACTGATGAAGGAATTAAAAAAATGTGGCATATAAATACAATGCAATATTATTCAGCTGTAAGAAGAAATGAAGTCTTGATGCATGTGACATGGATGACCCTTGAGGACATTATGTTGAATGAAATAAGCCAGACACAAAAGGACAACTATTGCATGAACTCACTGATATGACCTAAGCATACTGAGCAGACTCACAGAGCTAGAATCTGGAAGATAGGTTATCAGGAGACAGAAAGAGAGCAGAGTACAGTGAGCCAATGCTCAACATAGGCAAAATCTATGCTACGGTGGAAGGGGGTGCTTTGGCAGTGGATGGGGATGATGGTGGTACAGGGATGTGAGTGGGGTCAACGGTGCTGGATTGTGAGGGTGAGAAGTGTGAGGGGGCTGGGTTGGACTATCCATAGAACTGGGGTAAGGGCTGGAAGAAGGATGATACGAACTAAATACAATGAGCAAACTCATGCAGTTAAAATCTAGGTGCTACAATGAGGGTTAAGAAGGGGGAGCCAATGATTAATGCCTGTAGAATTTTTAATAAGTTTGGTTGTAAATGTTTAGAAATAGAGTTGATGGTAACACATTATAGTAAGTGTAACTAACATAGCTGATTTATAAATGTGATTGTGGCTGAAAGGGATAGTATTGGGTCATAAATGCCAATACAAAGAAAGCTAGAAGATAATCTTGGGACTGTAACATAATGTGGTTGGTGGTGGATGAGGATTGTGGTTAGTAGTATAAATAAAAGAATTTTCTTCTATGAATTAGAACAAATCTACATCACTATCACAAGGTGTCAAGAATATGGTGATATATGGGGAAATACAACTAATGTAACTTATGGACTATAGTTAACAGTAATATCGCAATATCTTTGCATCAATGGCTACAAAGGTGCTATATCAATGCTATGGGTCAACAATAGGAGGCTGTAAGGCAGTGTGGGAGTTTTCTTTTTGGAGTTATGAAAATGTAAAATTGACTGTGGTGATGACAGCAAAACTCTGTGATGATTCTGCAAGCCACCGAAAATACACTTTGGATGGATTGTACAAGGCATGGAACCACGTAACACAGTGAACCCTGTGGTGGATGATGTGCTGTGGTTAACAGTACAAATATGAGAAAGTTTTTTTTTTCAAGAACTCTAACAAATGTACGGTACTGTTACATGGTTTTAATAGGATGGTTTATGGGAAATACACCTGATGTAAGCTATGGACTATAGTTAGTAGTAATATTTTGAAGTTCTTTAATTAACTGTAACAAATGTTCCACACAAATGCAAGGTGTTGGTAGTGGGATAATGTATGGGAATCCTGTATGTTATGCATGATCATTTTGTAAACTCGCAACTTCCCTAATTAAAAAAAAACACACTATATGTGTTGGAGAGGAACAGTTGTTCACTGTTGGTGGGAATGTAGAATGGTACAGCTGCTGTGCAAGACTGTTTGGTTCTTCCTCAGGAAGCAAAATATAGATCTGCCATATGATCTGGCAATCCCACTGCTAGCTATATACTCAGAAGAATTGAAAGCAGGGACACAGATATTTGCACACCAACATTCACAGCAGCATTAGTCAAAATTGCCAAAAGGTGGAAAGAACCCAAGTGTCCATCAACTGACGAATGGATAAACAAAATGTGGTATATACATATGATGGAACATTATTTAGCTGGAAGAACAAATGGAGTCTTGATGCATATGATGGCATTGAATGAATCTTGAGGGCATTATGCTGAGTGAAACAATCCAGACACAAAAGGACAAATATAGTATGATCTCACTAATATGAACTAAATATGATGAGCAAATTTGTAAAGTTAAAATCTAGAATACAGGTGACCAGAAGATAGAATGAGGGTAGAGGAGGGGGACCTGAGGCTAAATTTGTGCAGAATCTGTAATAAGGTTGATCGTAAATGTTTGGAAATGGATAGAGGCGATGGTAGCACATTACAGTGAGGGGAATTAACAGCACAGATATGTGAGTGTGATTGTGGTTGAAAGGGAAAGTTTAGGGTCCTGTATTTCACTAGAAGGAAAGCTAGAGGATGAAACATGGGACTGTATAGCATAGTGAACCCTGCTGTGGACAATGAGTATGGTTAATAGTACAAATATAAGAATGTTCTTCCTTGAATCAGAACGAATGTACATTAATATTACAAGATATTAATAGGGTGGTATTTGGACAAAAATACACCTAAAGCAAACTATGGACTGTAGTGAATAGTAATATATTAATATTTTCCATCAACTGTAAAAATTATAGTAAATGAAAGAAACCAGACACGAAGTACTACATATTGTCTGGCTCTACTTATATAAAGTGTAAACATAAATGTATAGAGACAGAATTAGATTAGTGACACATACTGCAGGGCAAGAATAGGAAGATTGATAGGTGCCTGCTAAGGGGTAGGGTGTTTTCTTTGTGGAGTAATGAAAAATGCTCTAAGTTGATTGTGGTGATGAATGTATAACACTGATTATATTAAAAGCCAGTGAATGCACTTTTTAGATGGATTGTATGGTATGTGAACGTATCTCAGTAAAATCACTTAAAAATAAATAAATTGGCCACAGATGTGAGGGTTGATTACCGAACTCTCAGTTTGATGTCTGTTCTTGGGCCAATACTATGCCATTTTAATTACTCTAGCTTTGTAATAAGTTTAAAAATTGGGAAGTGTGATCCCTTCAACGTCATTTTTCTTTTTCAAGATAGTTTTGGCTATTTGGTGCCCTTACTCTTCCATCTGAACTTGATAATTGGCTTTTACATTTCCACAAAGAAGGATGTTGGAATTTTGACTGGAATTGCACTAAATATGCAAATTGCTTCAGTTAGAATTGACATTTTAACAATATTTAGTCTTCTAATCCGTGAACATAAAATGTCCTTCCATTTATTTATGTCTTCTTTGATTTATTTTAGCAATATTTTGTAGTTTTCCGTGTACAAATCCTTTTATTAGATTTATTCCGAGATACTTGATTTTTTTTTAGGAGGTACTGGAGATTGAACCCAGGACCTTGTACATGGGAAGCACTGAGCTATATCCACTCCCCAGATATTTGATTCTTTTAGCTGTTATTGTAAATGGAATTTTTCTTGATTTCTTCAGATTGCTCTTTACTAGGGTATAGAAACACTACTGATTTTTGTGTGTTGATCTTGTACCTCACCACTTCACTAATTTATTATTAGCTCTAGTAGTTTTCTTCTGGATTTTTTGGTATTTTCTCAGTATAGGATCATACTATCTGCAAATAGGGAAAGCTTTACTTCTTCCTTTCCAATTTGAACGCCTTTTATTTCTTTTTCTTGCCTAACTATTCTGGCTAGAACTTCCAGTACAATGTTGAAAAACAGTGGTGACAGTGGGTATCCTGTTTTTCCTGATCTTAGAAGGAAAGCTTTCAGCTGTTGTTTTTCCTGTATCCCTTTTATCATGTTGAGGAAGTTTCCTTTTATTCCTGAATTTCTCAGCATTTTTATCAAGAAAGGTACTGGATTTTGAAAAATGCCCTGTTTCAATTGAGATGATCATGATGTTTTTGTCCTTCATTCTATTAATGTGGTGTATTACATTAATGGATTTTCTTATGTTGAACCACCCTTGCATACCAGGGATAAATCCCACATGATTAAGGAGTATAATTTTTTAATGTGCTGTTGGGTTCAGTTTGCTAATATTTTGTAGAGGATTTTGCATCTATGTTCATAAGAGATATTGGTCTGCAATTTTCTTCTCTTGTTTTCTCTTTATTTGACTTTGGTATTAGGGTGATGTTGGCTTCGTAGAATGAGTTTGGAAGGGTTCTCTCTTTAATGCTTTTTTGGGAAGACTTTGAGTAGGATTGGTGTTAATTCTTTTTGGAATGTTTGGTAAAATTTACCAGTGAAGCCATCTGATTCTGGGCTTACTTTGTTGGGAGGTTGTCTTTTTTTAATTACTCATTCAATTTCTTTATTGTTATTGGTCTGTTGTGATTTTATACTTCTTGTTGAGTCAATGTAGTTGTTTCTGAATTTCTAGGAATTTGTCCATGTCATCTGAATTATCTAATTGTTGGTGTACAGTTGTTCATAGTATAATCCTTTTTATATCTGTGTGATCAGTAGTAATGCCCCCCTTTTATTTCTAATTTTAGTTATTTATGTCCTCTCTCTTTTTTTTCTTTGTAAATCTAGCCAAAGGTTTGTTGGTTTTTATGTTTCCAAAGAACCAGTTTTTGGTTCCATTGATTCTATTGTTTGTTTTTTATTCTCTATTTCATTTATCTCTACTCTAGTCTTTGTTATTTCCTTCCTTCTGCTCACTTTGGTTTAGTTTGCTCTTCTTTTTCTAAGTCTTCCAGTTTTGAGTTTACATCTCTGATTTAATATCTTTCTTCTTTTTTAATTGTAAGCATTTAGAGCTCTAAATTTACCTCACAGTACTGCCTTTGCTGCATACCATAAATTTCAGTATGTTGTGTGCTTTTTTCATTTGCCCCAAGATATTTCCTAACTTACCTTATAATTTCTTCTTTGACCCATTGGTTATTTAAGAGTGCACTGTTTACTTTCCAAGATAAAGAGACAATATTTGAAGAAATAATGGATGAGAATTTTCCTTATTTGAAGAAAAACATTAGTCACAAGTTTCTAGATTAGTAAATAAAAAATAAATTGTTATGTAGAAATATCATAATCATAGTGAAACTTCAAAATACTAAAAGCAAAGAGAATATTGTAAATCAACCATGGAAAAAAGACTGAGGGAAAAGTTGCGTGAAATCAGATTTATCATCAGTAACAATAATGCTAGAAGACAAGTGAATGCTATCTTCATCTTTCAACCTCAATTCTATTCTCAGCTTGATTCATGTTCAAAATTGAGGCCTAGGGAGCAGATGTGGCTCAAGTGGTTGAGTGCCTGCTTCCTACATGGGAGGTCCTGGATTCAGTTCCCAGTGTCTCTTAAAAACAAACAAGCAAAAACAACATGCAAAACAAACAAACAAAAAAACAACTCAGGGGAACTGATATAGCTTAGTAGTTGAGCACCCGCTTCCCACTTACGAGGTCCTGGGTTCAATCCCTGGTCCCAGTTCCTCAAAGAAAAAAAATTGAAGCCTAACAAAGACATTTTTAGGGGACAAAAGACATTTTAGAAAAACTGTTGACCACTCATAGACCTTTGCTAGAAAATCCCTAAAGGATGTACTTCAATAAGGAGTCTGAAGCCTGAAGGAAGGAGTGGGATGCAAAAGTTATTGTGAGCTAAGACACTGTTCAGCATGGCGGTAATATCTAAATAAACAGATTGTAAAACAATAATGATGATGAGTGACAAGACATTAAAAACAAGGGGTAACTGAATACTAAGAAATGAAAACATGGAAGATGGAAGATTGGAACTTGGAGTTTGTATTCCAAGGTCTTATCTTATTCAGGACAAGAGTAAATGTACTAACTTTTTTTTTTAAGATTTATTTTTTATTTATTTCTCTCCCCTTCCCTGCCCCCCCCCCCCAATTGTCTGCTTTTTGTGTGTTCTTTTGTATCCGCTTGCATTCTTTTCAGTGGCACCTGGAATCTGTCTCTTTGTTGCATCATCTTGCTGCGTCAGCTCTCCGTGTGTGTAGAGCTATTCCTGGACAGGCTGCACTTTTTTTCGCGCTGGGTGGCTCTCCTTACAGGGCACACTCCTTGTGCATGGGACTCCCCTCCACAGGGAACACCCCTGCGTGGCACACCACTCCTTGCGCGCATCAGCACTGCACGCGGGCCAGCTCCACACGGGTCAAGGAGGCCCTGGGTTTAAACCTTGGACGTCCCATGAAGTAGGCGGAAGCCCTATCAGTTGGACCAAATCCACTTCCCTGTACTAACTTTTTGGGTCAGGTATTCATGTTAACCATTCAAGGGTAACCATTAAAGAATAAAAATTTTTAGAAGAAACTTTAAAAAATAAAAAAGGGGAAGCAGGAAGCAATAAAAATATTTAGGAAAAAATGTAAAGCAAGAAAAGGCATGACACTGAGTGTACACTTTGAATAGATTGTACCAACATGGGACTGTATAGCACAATGACTCCTATGGCAGAAGATGGACTGTGGTTAAAAGAACAAAGAGGAGAACACTCTCTCATGAACTATAACAGGTAAATAATACTAATACAGGGTGTCATTAAATGGGCAGGTTGGGGGAAAATACACCAAATATAAGATACTGGCTATAGTTAGTAGTGATGTGTTGGCAATGCTCTTTCATAGTTTATAAGAAAAGTTTTACAAAAATGCAAGGTGTTGGTGGTAGGATAATGTATAGGAGCTCTGCATGATGATATACATGTTTGTTTTGTAAGTTTGCAACTTATATTCTACACTTATTGTCTATGGATGTTCACGTATGAATGATAAATTTCAATTAAAAAGTTAAAAAAATAAAATGCAAAATAAGATACTAGAAATAAATTAAAATGTACTGGTAACCACAATAATATATATGACAAAAACACAAATTTTATAAAATAGTTTCTCACCTCAGATACTTTTAAACTACAGAAAAACTCCTTAAATATAATGACACAAAAAGTATGAAGCAAAGGGATGAAGAAAAAAAAACATATCCCAGGCAAAGGACAACGAAAAAAAAAAAAAGCAGAGATACCAAATTTATATCAAATGGAATATACTTTAAGGCAAAAAGCATCATTTGAGATTAAGTAATTACATATTAATAAAAAAGAAAAATATAACAATTATATTATTAGTCACGAATGCGTATGCATCCAAGAATAGATTTTTAAATTATATAGCAACAATATTACATAGAAATATTAAAAACCTCCACAAATAGTGGGAAATATTTTTCACACATAGAAACTCATAGAACAAGAAGAGGAAAACTTAATAACATATAGAAGAGTCAAATAACACAATTAACAAGCTTGATCTAATGGACATGCATAGAACCGAATCCAACACCCTGTGAATAAATATTCTTCTCAAGCACACCTAAGAATATATACAAAAATTGACTATGTACTTATAAAAGTATAAAAATTTCTCAACAAATGTCAAGTAATACTTCACTAATATGCAAAAATTACTATGTAGAAAAAATTGTATTATCTTACATCATATATCATTTGACTTATTCAGTGTTTGCTCATGTACACGTGTGTACACACACCACACGTGTGTGTATATGGGGGAATGGATGGAGAGTGGGGGTTCTCTAAAGCGAAAATGGTTTTGATATAAATATCAGAAAAGGTTCTTTCTCTTATTTGCTTGAGGCATTGTCTCCTATGAATTCACCATCCATGTTTTGCTATTTCATTGTGTCTTTGAGCTGTCAATCAGAAGAGTGGTGCTTAATTGTCAACATATGTTCTACCCATCTAGGAAAGAAATTTATGAGCTCTGTACGTCAAGTTTTGGTGGAAAGGATGAAATGTAGGGTAGTAGACAAAATAAGAGTTCTTAAAAATACTTTTTGTCAACATATTTAAACATTCTTATTAGCTTCATAGTGTTATAAGAAAATAGTTGAAATGTAGAGAAACGCATTGCTGTATTTTAAATTACTGTGATCTTTTTCCTATGAACTTGACAGCATAACAGAAGCTGTGTTGGCAGAATGATGACAAATAAATAATGAATTGAATCTGACCTCTTTCCGTATCGCAGGCAGAGGTCTCTTTTGATTTGGTAGAAAGGTGTTTTTGTTTCTTTTTACATCAAGTTCACTACAAAATTTCTATAGTTCTAAAGCCTATGATTGCTGCCTTGCATGTATGATGAGTTAAAGAATCGGGCCTGTCTTTTAAAAGTTGCAGCTGTTACATTTTCCAAATAATATTGCAATTGTAGGTTACTAGGGCTTATCCTAAGATATTGCCTGCATGATCAGAAGCTAAAGACTTAATTTCTAAATCTATCTCATAAATGCAGAAACTTTGGAAGCACTGACCAAATTTTAGAACATCAATGCAGAGCTTAAAGGGCCAATCACTACACAATGTTGGGATTTATAAGCCCTTTATATTTGGGATGAGTTGAGGATAGATCATGAAGAAAGCAGACCTACAATTGTACAGAAAATACATGCATAGAATTAACTATCTTTTTTAAACCAGAAATATTTATTAAACTACCTATTATCCATCCATTCATCCATCTATCTCATCTAGAAAATTAAGTACAATTCGTTATAATGATGATTGTCAGAGTGGGTGAAAATTTTGTTAAAAATAATGACTATGAATTGTAAGATCTCAAAGTAATTTCTAGATAATCAAATAGGATATCTTCAGGGCCCTTCAACGTTGCATACATTTCACATATTCTGAATCTCGGAAAAATTGTTGATTCATGCATGATATAAAAGAAGTAGGAGGAAAAGGTATTGTTTATTAAATGTCTACTATGTGCTGACACTGGGCCAGTCCCTTTGCAGGCATTCTCATCAAATCCACAGGCTAGTTTAGTGCAGGAGGCATAATTGTACCCATGTGACAAACATGAGACTGATTGGGTGACATTCACTAATTTCCTCAAAGTCACTTAGCTAGTGAGTGGCATCTCAGGACTTGATGCTAGGTGCCTTTTATTCCAAAGCTTATGTGTTTCCACACACTGCTGCTATATATTTGACAAGCACATGTACTTTGAATGAAGAGCTGAATTCACTGGAAGGAACATTTTTGTATTAACACTAGAATCCTTACATACATTGAAAAAGAATGTGAATGTGATCAAATCCCTCAAGTGTCAGAAGGAGCTCAATTCTCCCATATATTGAAGAATCCATAACCAGTTCTGTACAAACCATCACAAACAAACTCACATCTTATATTTTAGTTTACAGCAATTGAGCTCTACAACTTCACTCAACTATTTGTTCCCTCCTTTAACAAGTGTTTATTTAATATCTGTTCCGTGCCTGGCATAGAATTAGGTCTTAGAGAAGATAAAAAGTACTAGAAGACATGGCCTCCATCATGAAAAATATAATTCAGCAGGAGAAAAGTGATATACAAATATACACTTAAAAAGAAAAAAAACTTTACAATTATTCTAAACTAATATATACACAAATATGAGATAGTATATTATGTACTCAGAATTCAAGGAAAGGGAAACATCACCATGCAGTGGCAATAATAAGGCAAGGCTTAACTAAGATGGAGAGCTATAAAGGCTAAAAGAAGACTGACCCATGATCCAGAAATTGTCAACAAATACTTCTGTGGTGGATTGAATTGTGTACCCTAGTTCAGATGTGTTATTGGTCATGGTCTGCATTCTAGTGGGTGTGCACCCGTTGTAAATGGGATCTCTTGAAGGTGTTACTTCAATTAAGGAGTGATCCAGGTAAATCAGATTGGACTTTTTTCCACATTACTGGAGTCTTCATGAGCAGAATGAAATTCAGACATTGAGAAAGTCACATTAAGAAGCCAGAAATCATCAGAAACTGGAGGAGAAAGGAGAAAGCATTGCCATGTGCCTTGTCATGTGACACAAAAGCCAAAGACCAAGGACCGCCAGCATTCAGGCCCAGAATGCCAGTCTTCAGGAAGAAAGCATCCCCTTGCTGACATCTCAACTTCGGACTTCTTTTAGCCTCAAAACCATGAGCCACCCAGGACAACTAACAAGGAGATGATGATGGACAACACCCATCCCAAGGAACAGAGAGTGTCTGCAACTGAAAGCAAGACAGTTCCACCCATCTTCCCCATGGGTCCTAAGCCCCCTCTCAATTTGATTCAGACTAGGCATCACCATCCCCAAATCCTCAAGATTGGGGAATGAACAATGGACTAAAGTAGACATTATTATTCTACTATAGACTTTTTATTATTCTAGTAATGGAAGAACTCTTATCATTGATGTAAAAGGATTAGCCACCAGAGTTTCTGAGAGATGGGATAGGGAAGAATAGGTGTAATATGGGGGCATTTTCAGGACATTGGGTTGTCCTGAATGACACTGCAGTGATGAATATAGGCCAGTGTATATTTTGTCATAACTTACAAACTTGTGTAGGACAAAATATAAACTATAGTGTAAACTATAGTCCACGGTTAGTAGCAATGCTTCAATATGTGTCCATCAAAATGTAACAAACGTACCACATTAATGAAGGATGTTGTCAATGTGGGAAAGTGTGGGAGGGGGAGTGAGTGGGGCATATGGGAATCCCTTACATATATATATATATATCCCTTATATATATATATTTTTTTTAAGATTTATTTTACTTATTTCTCCCCACCCCTTTGTTGTGTTTCACTTGCTGAGCCTGTTTGTCTTCCTTGTTTCTTTAGGAGTCACCAGGAGCCAAACCTGGGACCTCCGATGTGGGAGGAAGGTGTCTAATTGCTTGAGCCACCTCTGCTCCCTGCTTTGTTGTGTCTCTCTGTTTTTTCCTCCCCTGTCTCTTGTTGCATCATCTTGTTGCATCAGTTCGCTGTCTTTTTAGGAGGCACCAGGAACCTCTGCTTCCTGCTTTGTTGTGTTGCCCATTATGTTCTTTTCTTCTCGTGGCTCTTGTTGTGTCAGCTTGCCGCACCTGCCAATCATGCCAGCTCGCTGTCTTCTCTAGGAGGCACCGGGATCCGAAACAGCAAGCTCCCATTTGGTAGGCAGGAGCCCAGTCACCTGAGTCACACCCGCTTTTCAATCCCTTATATTTTTTATGTAACATTTATGTAATCTAAAGCTTCTTTAAAAATAAAAAAAAAATTAATTATAAAAAAAACTGTGGGCCAATAAGTTCTTATTGTTTAACCCAACCCATTGTACGGTATTTCTATTAGCAGCTGGGAAATAAATATACTTCCAAAAGAAGAGAATCTCACTTTGTGTGGAATACTCAGTGAGTGGATCTGAGAACAAACAATAAGAGAGAAGTCTTCAAAGTTCCATTTGCAGGTAAGCCCAGAAAAGGCCACAGGGACTCAACTAAGGGACTGCAGGAAGGTCATGGGGTACTAAGGTAAATTAAGCCTGTAAGAATCTCAGAAATACCCAATGACATCCTCCATCTATAAGAATAGAAACCCACTCCAGGGGGAACAACTTATTGGGAACAGAATCCAAATTGAGTAACCCAGAAACACTGGTGGGAGGGAGAGAGAAATTTCACATACTGGCCAGAAAAGACCATACCCTGAATCCTCCTGAAGGAGAACCCATCTCATTTTAATGTGAGCAATAGGAAAACATTAGGATCAAACTCTTTACAAAGATATAAGGAAAGAGCATCAAATAGCATGCCGACAGATAATGAGGGCACGGCAGAAAAATATGACTAAAAAATGGGGCCTATTATGTAATAATACAAAAGGAGGTAAAAAGAAAAATAATACAAGCTATGAAAGAGTAGCATAACTCAGAAATGGCAAGGCTCTGAAGTGCTCTGGCTAACCAATGGGAGGATGTGAAAAGAGATTTCAGATCTTAGGAGAGAATTAATAAATAAAGAAAAAATATTTTAGAAATGAAGACTCTAAGAAATCCAAGAACAGATCCCATGGAAAGTACAGTAGGGAAAATAGAGGATAGAAGAAAAAGAAAATGAAACAGTGAGACAGAAATAAAATCCTTCTGTGTAAAAAGAAAATTTCATCTTTAACCACTTGAATCTTATTTTTAAAATTACTAAGTTTAGTTTTCTACTTTATTTGTTGAATTTTGATTAATCTTACCCAAAGAAGTGATAGCCAATTAATTTTTTTGAAGATTTATTTATTTCTCTCCCCTTCCCCCACCCCCACCCCAGTTGTCTATTCTGTGTCTATTTGTTGCGTGTTCTTTGTCCGCTTCTGTTGTTGTCACCAGCACAGGAGTCTGTGTTTCTTTTTGCTGCGTCATCTTGTTGTGTCAGCTCTCCGTGTGTGCAGCACCATTCCTGGGCAGGCTGCAATTTCTTTTGCGCTGGGCGGCTCTCCTTACGGGGCGCCCTCGTTGCGTGTGGGCCTCCCCTATGCGGGGGACACCCCTGCATGGCACGGCACTCCTTGCGCGCATCAGCACTGCACATGGGCCAGCTCCACACGGGTCAAGGAGGCCCCGGGTTTGAACTGTGGACCTCCCATGTGGTAGACAGATGCCCTAACCACTGGGCCAAGTCCGCCGCCGCCAATTAATTTTTTAAAATCCAGTTTCAAATAGATATTCCTGAAAACAATTTTGTATCCATATTCTTCCCAATTCATTTGATAATTTGAAACATTAACAAAAGCATTTTTAATTTTTTAAAATTTGTTTCTCTCCCCTTCCCCCACCCCACCCCTCATTGTCTGCTCTTTCCTATCCATTTGCTGTGTGTTTTTCTCTGTCCACTTGCATGCTTGGCGGTACCGGGAATCTGTGTCTCCTTTTTGTTGCGTCATCTTGCTGCATCAGCCCTCCATGTGTGCAGCGCCACTCTTGGACAGGATGCGCTTTTTTCACACAGGGTGATTCTCCTTGCAGGGCATGCTCCTTGCGTGTGGGGCTCTCCTACACAGGGGACACCCCTGCATGGCATGGCACTCCTTACGTGTAGCAGCACTGCACGTGGGCCAGCATACCACACGGGCCAGGAAGCCCTGGTTTTGAACCCTGGACTTCCTATATGGTAGGCAGACACTCTATCAGTTGAGCCACATCTACTTCCTTAACAAAAGTATTTTTAATCTGCTTTTCAAAGGGTACATCTGTGTATTACTGTTTGTGACAGTGGCTTTGTTATAGCAAGTGAAACATCTGGAAAGACAAGATTACTTATTGACAGAAACTCCAATTTAGAACGTAGGTGAATGGTAATATATACTCATTAGGCTCAACTGAATAAGCTCAGCTGACAGGTGTACCTCAGCTAGTATAACAGGTCACAGCAGTATTGGGGCCCTTCACTTCTGAGCCAATCCTTAATATGAGTCTGTATTTGTGGCCATTTTTTATTCATATCCAACTTGGAAGAACAAGAATTATGACCTTTCAGTTCATGGCTTTTACTTTGGATATTTGGTACAGCCATTCAGTCTCATCCTTAGGTTAAGTCTTTGCTAAAACCAAAGAAAATCTAAGTCTCAATAATCCAGATTGTTTGAACCCATGCAGATAGCATTTTTTTAGCCTTTCTTTTTAAGTTTCACTGATTTTCAGTTCACTTGGATATTAGAGTCAGTTGGATAGTATTATTGTTTGCCAATGAATAACACTAGGGCTACAGAGATAAACAGATGAACAAGTGGTTTCAGAGATTGCAAAAGATAAATTAATAACCATTTTAAGTTTATTACATCTTAATTATATAAATAATGTAATGCATGTGAAGGTACCTAGTAGAGTGCCAGTCATCTGGTACCAACCCAATACAAGTTGAATCTAAGTGTGCAGACACTGTTGGTTATCAGCACAAAGGCTCTTTCCCTTATCCTTTCTTGATGGCAGAGAACCTCCCATTCCAGAGACTGAAAATGTCAACTACTTGTTTTTAAGACCTCTTTGTAGGTAAAGCACGGACATATGACCCCTTTCTGGCCAAGGAGAACTGAGGAAGACATTTCTGGGGAAGGATTCTTCCCTAATAAAAAACCCCTCATGAATGGAAACACCTCTCTTCTTCAGCTGGGCATTGTTGTGTGTGCACTTGATGCCTGGAACCATGGCAGCCATTCTGCAATCATGAGGGAACAGACCTAGCTAATACAGAGGAGAGAAAGGCAGAAAGACAGAGGGAACCTGGATCCTTCATGCCATAGTGGAGTCACTGACCCAATTCTGACACCACCTACTTCTAGACTTCTTGGTATGTTCAATAAGAAGCAGGATTAGCATGGAAGCAATTTTAGTTGGGTATTTAGTTACATGTAGCCCAAAGCATTACAAATAATACTCTGAAGGATCATTCTCAATTTTCAAATATCTCAGTAGAATTAGTCCCAATAAACAATAAACTGCCACTGAGGGAGCAGAACCTTGCCGAACCCTGAGCCCATTTCCACATCTACCCCTGATTGCTTCTGATTCTTCTTCCTCATCCACAAGATGGAGATGGTTAATATTTCTCAACTCATTAAGTGTTTTATGGTAACTGGTAACCTAATTGATTTGTAGTCCCTAAATTATAGACACTAGAAAAGATTTTTTAATGGTGGTTTTCCATATGAGCTCTGCCCAGGCTGCGCTTTAATTTATGGATGTGCTAACAGACTAAAGGACAAAGTGATCTGTAATTCACCAGCAGAGCCCTGAGAGGCTGAATAATGTACGTTACTTCCCATCATCACACAAGTAATAACCATCAAACACACTGGTAGGCAAGGAGAGATTCTCTTGCTTCTGAGTTTGTGCCCTGCATTGGATTTGAGCCCTGTGCCCAAAAGCCTTTGGCGATGACATCCTAAAGAGATCAGGGGCCCAAACCAGAGGAGAGCAAATTAGAACAGCACCTCACAGAATCCAGTCCAGATTTTCAAGTAATGAACACTTACAGGATATCAAATTAATATTTAATGAAGATGTAAATGGTGAGTGTCAATACTGAATCTCTTGGTGAAATCCATTCCAGCAAGAGAAAGCAGCAGTTGTCTTTAGAAGGAGGGGGAACTGTCTTTCTTATTAGCCATTGTTCTTTAACTTCTCCCCAGCTCTAGCTGAGGCCTGGGCTCAGATTCCCTGAGCAGCTGACAGTGGCAGCTAGAGTGAAGTCAGTCTTATAATCCTCCTAGCCATTTTATTCCTAATTTCCCTCTTTGTCTACCCTTCCTCTCTGTTCAGACTGTACGCTCAGAAACAAGCTCCTCATAGGGTTTCTGCCATCAGACTTGCCTATTGCCAACATTCTGTCTGTCCCTCTGTCAGCTAGATGCCTGCACTGACAAAAGGGGCATGATAACTCCAAGGTAATTCATCACCTCTGAGGAGTGGGGAGGGAGAGTTGCTGAGCCACTTGTGTCAGAACCTGCCAATTCCTCAGTCAGTGGTGTCTAAAGGTACTATTCCATGAAATAACAAAGGAAAAGGGATGAAGCTGCCAGAAGCAGTGGAGAGAGGACCCTCTGCTACAGGACATAAGCAAAGAATGCTTGCTGGGTGTGCAAGACACTCAACCCTAAAGGAGCCAAAAGATGCCAGTGGGCTGTTTCTCTTGATCGGTTTCCTCTTGTGTGGTTGCTTCCCACCCCTTCCTACCCAGAAGATGCAAAAACAGTGCTGGGGGCTGGAAGCAAAAAGAAAGTTCCCCAAACAACAGGCCTTTCTCCCAACAAACAAGGGATTGAAAGGGGAGAAGCAGGTTCAAGGGCTTCTCTGTTTTTTCAGGTTGGTCTAGGAAAGAGCAGCTTCTTGGAATACCAGGCAAAAGGATGAACCACATTTTGTGGTGCACCAGCCCCACAGTAGCATTCTGTAGACACTGGTTCGCTATGATGGGGGCTGAATTCCCTTCCCAGAGCAGCCAGGCCATGACATCAGCAGTATGGAGCCCTCAATAAAGCCACCCAAGGCCCAGATGAGTGGGGCTTTGCCCTGTATGACCATGACTGGGTTGTCCTTTTGTGCAGCCCACCTCCAGACCTCCTCTCACCCTGCTGTAGCCTCAGAAGGACTCTGCAATGGGGAATCCCAGTGATGGCTGCTGCCATTGGAGATTATGCACTCTTGCTCACACACCCTCTCTCCCTGGTCCAGCAGCCTCACCGCAGAGTGAAATGGTGAGAAGGGCTGCTCAGTCACTCTGTCATCACCTCTCAGAGTTGTTGCTGTGCTATCTGATAGCTCAGCGGGTGGCTTTCTGTCTTAGCCTATTTCATTTGTGAAGGCTGAATTCCGGACCTACAGAGCTCTTGGCCCCACGCTATTTTTTTTTTTCTTTCCCTAGACAGATTTGCAAAGGTGCAAGTGAGGTTGCTTGTCATGGAAGATGAAATGTTTTCCCCTGCAATGCGAGAAACAGAAACCACTCTAAATATGTCAAATGGGGGGAGGTTAATACCAGAAGTGGGTTACTTGGGCAATATAGAAGAGCCAGAAGCCAGAGAGGCAACAATGAGGTAACACGGAGATTAGCCATAGCAGGAAGTTGCTACTTCACTTAGAACTGTGGGTACACAGGGAGGAGATGATGTTACCAGAGGCCAGAAACTAGGACTATATGGTAAGAGCTAGAGACATGGTGATGGCTGCCAGGTGGGTGTGGGTACCATGGAAGTAGGGACTACCAGGCAGGAACTTGAATTAATTATCAATTGCTGCATAACACGTTATCCCAAAATACAGCGGCTGTAGGAAAGCAGATGTGGCTCAAGTGATTGGGCTCACATCTACCATATGGAGGGCCATGGGTTCGATTCCCAGGGCCTCCTGGTGAAAAGCAAGCACATGCGGCACAGAGAGCTGGCACAACAAGATGATGCAACAAAAAGAGACACAGAAGAGAAACAGTGAGAGACACAACAAACCAGGGAGCTGAGGTCGGTCAGTTGATTGGGTGCCTCTCTCCCACACTGGAGGGTCTTAGGATCGGTTCCCAGCGCCTCCTAAAGAGAAGACAAGAAGACAAGTAGACACAGAAGAATGTGCAGTGAATGGACACAGAGAGCAGACAATGAGTGTGTGGAGGGGGAGGGAATAAATAAATCTTTAAAACATATATATAGCTACTGTAAACAACAAACACTTACTACCTTACAGTGTCTGTGGGCCAGGTATCCAGGCACAGGTTGGCTCAGTGGTTCTGTGGAGGATCTGCTTCCCTGCACACTCATGTGGGTCTTGGCTGGCCTCAACCCTTCACTGACCGTTGGCCAAAGACATGAGTACCTTGCCATTTGGGCCTCTCCATGGGGTAGCTCAGAACATGGCAGCTGGCATCGCTTAGAAGGAGGGCTCTGAGAGAGAGAGCACGTGCAGGTGAGAAAGGGCATGCAAGACGGAAATCCCAATCTTGTTTTGTAACCTAATATCTTAAGACATATTCTATTTGTTTGAAGGGAGCCACGAGGTCCAGTCCACCCTCAAGGGGAGGGGATAAGACAAGAGGGTGAATTGTGGAGGTGGGGGCCATGAGGAACCACGCTAGAGGCTGCCTGCCATGGAATTGAAGCCACAGAGGCAGTAGGGGCTCCAGGTTTTGGGGACCTGGAGTTACAACAATCTGGAGGAGCCCTTTTTAAGAAAAATAATGCAAAATTACAAATACAAAATTACACACAGGTGCATCAACTGGAAGTGGTATAAACAAAATGGGAAATAGTCATACAAGGGAATACTATTTGGCAATAAAAAGGAACAAAGTACTGATCCAGGCTACAGCATGGCTGAACCTCAAAATCATGTTCAGTGAAAGAAGCCAGTCATAGAAGGCCACATATTGTATGCTTCCATTTATATGAAACGTCCAGAATAGGCAAATCCAGAGAGACAGAAAGCAGATTAGTGGTTTCCTAGGGCTGTGGTTGAGAGCCAGGATTGGCTATAAACAGTCACAAGGGAACTTTTTTGGGCAATAGAAATGTTCTCCAATTGTATTATAGCGATGGTTACACAACTCTATAAATTTACTAAATATCATTGAACTGTACCATTGCAATGGGCAAATTTTTATGAAATGTAAATTACATCTCAGTAAAGTCGTTTCAAAAATTATACATGCGGGATACTGAAAGGGTCTTGGGCAAATGAGAGGTCCTGGAGCTTAAGCTTCATGAACTTTCAAGGAAATTTGTCTCTGTGGAGGAATAGCTACTGCCAGAGATGCTGCCTGAGGCAGAACTAGCCTGGGGTCCATCCTCCTTTCTCCCTCTAGTTTTCTGCCTATGACTCCCATTGGCCTAACCCACCCAGAAGCCAGGGAAATGGAGAGCCTTGTGATACAGATGGGAAGACAGGAAGGGCTGGGAATGGATCTGAGAACAAATGGGCAAATGTCCACCCCCTGGGCTCACCCCAGCAGTGGTGCCTCCTCACTAATGCCAAGACAACTCAGAACAACTCAACGTTTCAGCGTTGGGACATGTCTCAAGAAGAACTCTAGAGAGGGTCCATGTTTCTGAAGGAAGGCCTAAGCTTTGATTATTGGTCATTAAAAATGATAAGGGGAGCAGATGTGGCTCAAGCTGTTGAGTACCTGCTTCCCACATGGGAGGTCCTGGGTTCAGTCCCTGGTGCCTCCTAAAAACAAAAATGACAAGTGAACAAATGAGGAAACCAACTCAGGGGAGCCGATATGGCTCAATGGCTGAGTGCCAACATCCCACATACTAAGTCCTGGGTTCAATCTCAGGCCTGGTACCTTGTTTGTCATTCATTGTTTGGCCACCTGAAGGCTCAAAATCATTTATTTGTGCATATGAAGGTATGGGGAGATGGAGAGCAGGCTTTGGGTGTGTAGGAATGTAGGAGGAGCAGAATAGGAGGTAAATCCATAGAAGAAGAATTTTATATATGTTAAATACTGAATGTATTGAATTCTTTTTTTTTTCACCTACTTTTTTTTATTATTATTGATTCTGTAACAATATTACATTAAAAAAAGAATATATGAGGACCCATTCAACCCCACCACCCCCACCCCACCACTCCCCCCCCCAGCAACACTCATTCCCATCATCATGACACATCCATTGCATTTGGTAAGTACATCTCTGGGCACCTCTGCACCTCATGGTCAATGGTCCACATCATGGCCCACACTCTCCCCCATTCCATCCAGTGGGCCCTGTGAGCAGCCGACGGGTACCAAGGGCAGAGTGGTGGAAGAAGCCAGCCTCAAGTGTAGGCAATAGGAGGATGTGTTGTTTGTGGAGATATTAAAAACAATAATAATACTGGGTAAATTTGGTCTCTTTGATATTATCGACATGTCCCAGCAATTCTAAACAATGTCATGGATACAATGGCCTTCTCCCTCCCAAATTGTTTATTGGTACCGTTGAGTTTTTAATAATATTTATGTGAGCTTAAAATGAGCACATTTTATTCTTTTTTGTTGTTGTCACTGTTATGGTAACTGGCACCATTTTTTATTAGCTTCTCAATCATCATCTGGAAGAAAATATTCTAGAATAATCTCATTAAAAACAATGATGAAGGAGGTTGTTGATGTGGGAGGAGTGGGGGTGGGGTATGTGGGAACCGCTTATATTTTTTAATGTAACATTTTTTGTGATCTATGTATCTTAAAAAAAAATACAATAAAAAAATAAATGCTCAAAAAAAAACCAGGTTGGATAATAACACAGGAAGAACACTTTTTTTTTTTCAGGAGGTACTGGGGGATGAACCCAGGAACTCATACATTGGAAGGAGGCACTCAACCACTGAGCTACACCTGCTTGCTAATGAGAATTGGTTTTTTATTTGTTTGCTTTGTTTTCAGGAGGTCCTGGAGATTGAACCCGGGATCTTGTACATGGAAAGCAGGTCCTGGACCCTTTAATAAACTTTGTTTTCTGCCTGGAAAATAAGGCAGAGAATTAACAAATATGAAATAGGCTGCCGACATGCTCAGGCCCAACCCCACACATTTCAATTCTAGAGTAAATTCACTGTAGTTGGGAATTGCTCGAGCTTGCTTTGGTTCAGTTTGTGTCTCTAGTCCCTGTGGTACTACACTTCCTGTATTTAAACTGTAGATTCCAAAGCGCAGTGATAGAGCAGTAACTGTGAAAACCAACAAACAGAACTTGAGACGATTCAATCTCATTCTATGTGCAAATCATTCTTTGAACCTTGTGGAATACATTCCACTGGAAAGCATTTCTTCATGTGGTTTCCCCTCCATTAAAAATGCATGACTAGAAATGGAAAAGTATTCATCTATTACCTTTTTAGTACTATAATTTTTACTTTATTTTACTTTTTGTACTGGCATGAAAGGTCAATAGAACAAAGCTTCATTGTCTGTGGCTCTTTGCTGGCCATTATAACTATTAATAATGTCATGATTATGACAGAAAACAATTTTGTCATATAGAGGGGGGAGTGTTAAAGATAATTCCCTCTGGGTATCAAACGTGCTAGGTATGCTACAACTTATAACTAAAAAAATATTCTTCCCACAAGGAAGGAAACTGAGGCTCAAAGATGTTAAATTTGCTCCAATTCACACAACAATTAACCTATAGGCCAAGGATTCAAACCAGTAACCACAAATACTGTACAATTGATACATAGTACTTAGGCTTTACCTATACGAACCCACAATAACCACCACCACCTTATGAGTAGATATTATCATCCCTCTTTTACAGGCGAGAGAATCGAAGTACAGAGAGGTTAAATGACTTTCCCAAGGTCCCACAGCTAGTAAATAGTGGAAGAAAGATTTGCACCCTGGTGGTTTTCTCCCCCTACTTCATGTGGAAACTTTACACTGGGTATCATCGCCAACTGACTTGTACTTCTAAAGGTCATGCTCATTTCCTGTGTCGGCTGTAGCTGAGCAACTTAGACCCACTTCCGACTACACTGTCCTCTGCCACCTAGATAAGAAATCTCCCAGTAGACGCCCGTGGATGATTCCTAAGCGCACAAATTGCACTATACTCTGGTTTCGGCTCAGTTTAGTTGTTTACCAAAGACGTTGAGAAGGGAAGGACGGGGGAGTAAAAAAGACTGAATCTTTAAAAATAGGATCCTTGGTATTTGAAGATAGATTTATCTCCTGCAAGCTTTAATGAAGTCTGAAGAAAACAGCATGTTGCTTCCACCATGGGTAATACCGGTCCGCAACACTAGATGGCAACATGGCGCTGCGTTACCGAGCTGTTATCGCTTCAAAACAGAAAAGAAAAAAAAAAAAAAGGGCCCGGTGTAAAAGTCTTCCAAAAAAATCCAAATCCATTGGCTTGTCATTTTTTAAAAAATATATATTTATTTTAGGAAAACAAAGTTTGATGTGAAATTAATATCTGGAATTTAAAAAATCATTCTTTAGAAATGCCCTATTTTGAATTGTCCCAGTCCCCCAGGCTCTATCAAGGAGGTAAATGTATGTCTCTTTGCCTAATGGCCAGCTGGTCAAAAGCTACCTCCTAATTGATCAGATAAAAACGAGAGGATAACAGGAGATAATGGAGATAGTATGAAATGCACTTTCAAAAGCTCCATGTTAACATAAATGTGACATAAATGTGACAAATGTACATGGCACCGATGTCATCTGTCATGGCCTCTTCTCTGTTTAAATAAACTTAAGAAGCAAATAACAAATTGGACACATTGCTGTTCATTTCATTTGTTCAAAAAATAAGCACATCTATGAACAAGGCAGTTGGAGTCAGTGCAGAATACAAAAGTCTACTCTGGCCTTTAAGAAATCTGTGTTCCAGAGGGGGACAAAAGACAAATGCACCAGTACTGTCGACCATTAGCCCCTGACTCATTCTTTCACCAGAGCTTCTCAATGAGAGCTGCTGATTCCCATCCCCTTTCCTTCCCCCATCCCTGTAAGCTTCAGGACCACCCAGGGTCCTGACTGGGGCAGGAAGCACATCAACATATCAAGACTGGGCCCCATCCACCAGGGCCTCAGAACTGAGTTTTTGTGTTGCTTCTGAATTGCCATGGCCAATCAAATCTAGCACAGTGCCTGCCTTATTGGAGGTGCCAAAGAACGGCTAACAGGAGGGAGGGAGGAGTCGTGTTGTATAGATCCAAAGGAAAATAGATCTGGGAAATTTTCTAGAACTTTGCCACTGGCAGTGAAGAGAGGCTGGAATTCCAGTCATGGACTATCAGCAGCTAAGGCACAGAGGCAGAGAACTCTGACCGGGTCAAGGAATCTAGCCTGGTTTGAGCAGTGGTTCTCAAAGTATGGTCTGCCCAGTTGACAACAGCATCCCTGGGAACTTGTTACAAATCCCTGGGTGGGATCCAGACCTGCAGCATCAGAAACTCTGGAGGTAGGGACCAGCAACCTGCACTTTAACAAGCCCTCCAGGGGATACTGATACACAATCAAGGTTAAGGAATTGTAGCATTGATGTGGAGAAAGTGGCCACGGTAGTTGCTGAGGGCAGGGAGAAGGAGGAGGAGATGTGATGTGGGGGCATTTTGGGGACTTGGAGTTGTCCTAAATGATATTGCAGGGACAGATGCTGGACATTGTATGTCCTGCCATAGCCCACTGAATGGACTGGGGGAGAGTGTAAACTGCGAAGTAAACTATTGTCCATGAGGGGCAGCAGCGCTCCAGGGTGTATTCACCAAATGCAGTGAATGTGCCACAATGATGAGGGAGGTTGTTGAAGTGGGAGGAGTGGGGTGAGGGGGTGGTGGGGGTATATGGGAACCTCTTATATATATATATTTTTAAAAGATTTATTTATTTATTTAATTCCCCCCCCTCCCCTGGTTGTCTGTTCTTGGTGTCTATTTGCTGCGTCTTGTTTCTTTGTCCGCTTCTGTTGTCGTCAGCGGCAGGGAAGTGTGGGCGGCGCCATTCCTGGGCAGGCTGCTCTTTCTTTTCACGCTGGGCGGCTTTTCCTCACGGGCGCACTCCTTGCGCGTGGGGCTCCCGCATGCGGGGGACACCCTTGCGTGGCACGGCACTCCTTGCGCGCCTCAGCACTGCGCATGGCCAGCTCCACACGGGTCAAGGAGGCCTGGGGTTTGAACCGCGGATCTCCCATATGGTAGACGGACGCCCTAACCACTGGGCCAAAGTCCGTTTCCCCTCTTATATTTTTTGAATGTAACATTTTTTATGATCTATGTATCTTCAAAAAAATACAATTTTAAAAATTGATGAAGGTGGGGGGTGGGGAGTGGGCTATATGGGAACCTCTTATGTTTTGAAATGTAACATTTTGTGTGATGTATTAACTTTAAAAAAAGATAATTAAGAAAAAATAAAAGAACCTCTGGGTTAGAGTATGTCCTCTGCCAGGAAGGGTTGATAGACAGGTGAAGTAGGCGGTTACCCCCTGAAGGGCCTTGTGCTAAGGAGACGATTTTGTCACTGTTTGCTCTACCTTGTAGGCAATATGGGAGACTGGAGGGGAGGAGAGGGGAGGGGAGGGGAGGAGATTCTAAACAGGGAAGGGATCAGAACAGTTCTCAAGTTCATCTCGCTCCTGGTGGTGTGGAGAACGCCCTAGAAGGAGAAGAGAGGCCTCCTTCTGGGCTTTCTTCTGCTTCTACCACAAAGCTCTGCTCTGCTGGTCTTTTTCTGCACCTTATCTCCTGGTGATCTCACCCACTGTCCTGGTGTCAGTCACCCCTCTCAGCAGCTGACTACCAAATCTACCTCTTCTTTCTGTAGCTTGTGCCAGGCAGCCCTGCAGGACCTCTGGGTATCTAGCTGCCATTTCACACTCAGCACAGCCAGATCTGAACTCATCACACACGAACCTGTTTAACCTGTGTTTCCTTTCCTGGTTTCTCACCCTCTCTAAATGGTATGACTCTCCACACTGCCATTCAGGCTACAACTTCCCTTGGGGTCAACCCCAAAATGTCCTCAAGCCTAAGACCCAGTTAATCACTTCCTATTCTGCAGTGTTCCAGGAATCCTTGGCACACGCTTTTGTTCCAACACACTCGTGTGTGTCAATATCTAAGGATGTGCACCTTAAGGGAAGGAGAATCCCAACCCCTGATTACTGAGGATAAGGACAGTTTAGTAGAAAGCCGAGAGATACCTGCAGTGCCGATTTGGTATAGGGGCTGTGAAAAAATAGCCCATGGAGGATCTGAGAGAAAGTATGAAAATTAATAATGGCACAATAAAAGAGCTAACAAACAATATCAGACAACCTAAGTAGCAATGATGATAAAGTAACAAGATCTCCAAACTCATGTGATCTTTTCGTTCAAGATAAAAGTGACTAGGGGAGCAGATGTAGCTCATTGTTTGAGTGCCTGCTTGCCACATACGAGGTCCTAGGTTCAATCTCCTGTACCTCCTGAAAAAAAAATAAATGAGTAACTAAATAATTTGTTTTTCCTCCTCCAACACTGTAGCAGCAATAAAGGCATACCACTCAGATCTCCCTTTAAAAGGCAGAAACTGCTGTGAGGAGTGAAGTTTGGCTGATAACTTTGGCCTCCATGTTGCACCTTCAGAATTTACTTCATGGTTCGTGTGAAGCCCAGGCTATCCCTGGCCATTTTTATAGGCCAGTAGCTGAGCATACAATGGGGGTACTAGAGCCTGGCCCTTTCCACTCAATGCAGCGCTCCTTTAATGGCAATCTTTGCTCTAGTTCTCCCCCATCCACCCACCCGAGAATCTCTCAAAGCAGTGCTGAGGCTGAGGCTCTTCCTACCTAATTCTTCTACCTTACCTCTCACCTTTCACAGGTGCCAGACCCACATTATGTTTAGAAGATGCTCTTGGCCTACTCCTACAACTACTTTCCTTTTATCATTCACAGTCATCTCCCCCAATAAATCTCTTGTACTTAACCCAGAGATGGTCCTATTAAATGTTCGAAGCACGTGCAGCTGAGTAGTATGTGGGAAAGATTGGTTATGAGGGGGTGGAATTAGGTTACAATAAATTATGGAGGGAGTGGGTTTTGAAGCAGAGGCCACAATCAAGATTGAGGAAGAAAGGGAGATGGGCTCACATTTCATAGAAGGAGTTAAATAGAAGGGTTTTGTTTTTGTGTTTGTTTGTTTGTTTGTTTTGGTGGGAGGATTGCTTGTCCTTAAAGGTAGGGGAAACTTGTATATGTAATTCAAGAGAAAGTAAAAAAAATAGTGGAGTAGGAAAGACCCAAAAGAAGGGGCAAAGGAGAAAAGAGGGAGGATTGGATGAGATCATGGACACAGAGGAAAGGGTTGGTCTGGGAGCAGAGGATTGGATTTGAAGGCTTAAGCAGGTATGCCACATTTATAGTTTCTAGACTAGAGCATGTCATCTTTGAGCCTGGTGAGGAGAAGGTAGATAAAGGTACAGAGATGTTGAGGTTGGAAAGGGAGAAAGCCAAGAAGTTCATTTGGATGTCTATGATATTGAAGAGAGGTAAGTGGAGGCAGGAAGGGCTGGGGACTTGAGAGAATGGAAAATGTTTGTAATATGCAGGATTCGATTGGCAGTTGGCAAGAGGTCCCAAACGCGAGTTTCCCAGTTTTTTCCATGCTAGTCCCTCATTCTGTATTCCTTTCTCCCTTCTCTGACTGTTCAAAGCCTTCTCATCTTTAAGCCCCAGGTCAAAAGTCACTTCCTCTCTGAAATCTTTCCTGACCACCTCCTGTTCCCCATCCGGAGGCAAAGCTGTTCTTAATAATAATATTTATATAGTGCTTTACAGCTTAAAAACAATTACATATGCCTTTTCTTACATACATTATCTTAATTAACCACTCTCTCTGTGGTTGAATAGCACACTGTTCATTACAGGAACTGAACATTTTATCCCTTCGTATTCCACAGAATCTTCTAGATGTTTGTTTTATCTACTATACAGTGAGTTTTTTTTAAAGCTACATGTCAGGAAGTAGATGTGGCTTAAGCAATTGAGCCCCCACCTTCCATATGGGAGGTCCTGGGTTCAGTACTTGGTGCCTCCTGAAGAAGATGAAGCAAGACAGTGAGCTGGCGTGATGGCAGTTGCAATGAGCTGATGCAACAAGGAGACACAAAGAGGAAAGACAATGAAAGGCAAAATAAAACAGGGAGCTGAGGTGGCTCAAGCAATTGAGCACCTCTCTCCCACCTGGGAGGTTCCAGGTTCAGTTCCCGGTGCCTCCTAAAGAGAAGACGAGCACATAGCAAATGGACACAGAGAGCAGACAGTGAGCCTCAACAATGGGGGTGGATAAGGGGATAAATAAAAAGTAAATTTTTAAAATATATATTTCAGAATTAAAAAAAAAAAAGTAAAGCTGAAGGTCATACCTGATTCACCTTTGTAGCCATGAGCCTAGCTTTGCACCTGGCCTATATTAGAAACAATAGGAACTGAATGAATGAATATATTTAAAATCTATGCTTAAATTAAGCCTGCTGAGCCTTCAAACCCCAGTTAGATGACAATTTATCCTTATCTCCCATTAGTAATATCTTCTTCCAACTAGGTAAACGTAGTTTCTTCTCTGTTTTCCCTCAGAGAATGTATTTTTAGTCCTTTGGTCAGACTTCTCAAAATCATTCCTTATACCTTTAAAGTTATAGAGCCAGAAATAGCCCAAGTGAGTTCTGAACCATCAATGTTTCATTATTCCTGTTTGGCACAGGTTTGTGATTGGCTTTCAATCTCTTTTCTGTCTAGTTACTAAAAAATATTACACAAAGAGGTTCTTGCCCTTTCATGCAGTTAGCATTCCTCTTCATCGTTAAGCAGTGAGGGCTTCGGTATAGGAAGGCACAGTAGAAGGCTGCCCTTTTTCTTGAGCTCAACCAGAGTAAATTCTAAGACTGCAGTTCAGTTTTAAGTACTTCGTAGTGCTTTTGGTCTGTAGCCAACTCAGGACCCTCTGCTTAACCCAGGCCATTCACAGGAGAAAGAAAGCTAACAGAATGTCCTCCTGAAAGTCTAAAAATATGAGGGCAGTTTGCCCTAATACAAATTTCACTTAGGTCTTGCCTGGGGTTTGTGGATTCCAAAGAAGAAAAAGTTGTAGGAAGCCATATCTTAACACTACGCAAACCTCTTCACTGGTGGCTGCCGTGTTCTGAAAGTCATCCTCAGCTCCTTCTCACTGTTGAGATCTGCTGGGAGCCAGGGACTGTAGTTACAGGGTGGGGGGCATTCCAAACTGGGCTCTGCATGGGATCACCTGTATGTGTGTTAAAAGTATGGCTTTTCTGAGTCCCACTCCTTTCAGATTCTGATTCAGTTGGCCTCAAGTTGGGCCAGAGAATATATATATTTTTAACAATGTCCAATTTTGGATTCTCTCAGAAGCAGACCCTGAGACAAGGGTGTGAGAGCAAGGAGTTTATTTGGAAGGAATTTCCAAGAAGCACTGATAGGGGAGTGAGGGAGAGAAGAAAGCCAATGAGGCATGTGCTATTGAGCAGGTTAGCATTGTGGGAAACCATGGCCCAATCCCACTGGGAACTCTTGGAGATAGAAACAAACACATTTAGAATTGTCTCCTCCACTGTATGAAGAAGCTGGGGTTTTTGTCAATTTCTGTTGACTCCCTGGCACGGCCAGTGTGACCCACGGGTGGGCCAATTGGGCTCTGGCAGTTAAAGGAAGCCTGAAGGCAGAGCTGCAGGTGTGTTCAGTTGGAGGCCATCAAGTTGGCTTGCACAGGTTGGTGAATGCCCAGGGGATATGAATGAGGCACTAACAGCAACTGCTACAACACGCATCCCAGGTGTCTCGGGTATAGCCAAGGCTCAGAGTAGACCAGACTGACATTGAAGTAGGTTTCAATTCACTCTGAAAATTTAACTACAACACTGATTACCAAACAACTCACATGAATTGTGCATAGATGCCTAGAGATGGCTTGAATTAAAAGAATAGGAGAAAAAAAAAAGTGTCTCATCTCTTGCTCTCGAGGAAGGAGAAAAGAGAAAAGGGTCATAGGTCACATGGAGGTGCCTCAGTTATCGTAGACGGGTCAGTATGAAACCAAGGATGGGGACATATTCAATGCATCAGGGTTGCCTGGGATGCTTTCCAGCTGCAGCATTGGGACCTTAATAAACGAGCCATATTATGTTTATACTTTACTGTTTAAGTAATGCTATTTCACTCTGTGTAAAGCCACTTAAAATACCAGTGGAAACATATGCATGGACCATGAAACAACTTTAAATGGATAATCAATTTTTATCACATATTGAGGGTTAGACTGGTATATCTGAGTGAATTATGAAAGTCTGTATGTGCTCTGGCTAGGAGTGTTTGCATATCTCAAACCATTCTTTTTGTTACAGCACCAGTGTATTGTGAGGGAGTTCAGAGATTCCAAATCCAACACCAAAAACCTCCCTTTAGTCTTCTGGACTTTAAAAACATGGGTGTATTTTATTTGGACTTAGATGCGAAGAACTGTTAGAACATCTCAATTCCTTTCTACAACAATTTTCCGCAAAAATTGAGGGGATAGAATCAATATTTAGAAACCCAGAATGTATAGTCTAGATGAACATGAGCCTATTGATTATAGTCTAGAATGTACAGTATACCTAAATTTTATAGGGGCATGATTTAAAAAAAAACAAAACCATGAAGATCTTGTTTATGCAGTTACTAGTAAACACATGGAACTTCTTATACCCAAGAAGCTAAGCAGGATGAGAAGGTGAATGTGGTCAAGGAGAATTTGAATCAATTCATGGATAACAGCTCTACAACAGTTCACTAAAGGGAAATTAGTCAGGTTCAAGTTACAACCCTAACCTCGGAGGATGATGTCATGGATGCAAATTGCCACATTCTTGCAAAGCATTGGAAACACCTTGGGAGACAGAACACAAGACTGGCAGACCACTGATCTGATATATTGTGACATTTCTTATGTTAATTAGAGGATGTTGAAAATGTCATAAATCCTGATTGCCCTGAATCACAAAGAAGTGAGCAGCTCTTGAATTTCCCACCCTCCTTGAAGTATCTGTCACTCCTTTTCTGGCCTCCTAAGTGAATGGGGTTGGAAAGGTGCCCTGTCACCAATACCTTCTCCACCTACTCCACAGCATACATACCCATGGTGGACTAAGATGTCCTAAAGCACCTTCCAGAATTGATATTATTCACTATTTGTAAATGAGGACTCAGAATTACAAAGGGTCATGGGCCAATCTTAGTCCTTTGATAAAATGATCCATGCCTCTTCCTAACTTTCATTCATTCATTCAGCGCACGTTTGGCCATGTTCTAAGCACTAAACTATGTTCAGGATCAGTACTCCTGCCAACATATCCTAATCGCCAGTTGGTTTCACTTTTAAAACCCCGTATTATGTGAAGTTTAAGTGACAAATCAAGTGAGACAAATCAAGCCCCCATTTGTGCTTGACCTCTTGACACTTTCACATGCACAGGCTCAATCACACAGACTACATGTGCTCCTTAATTCTGAACCTTCGCATCATGGCAGGTTTCTATCAGGAGCTCTGATGCCATAAGATATTATTTTTTTTGCACGTTGTAATTTTAACCTATATTAATTGATAGCATGGAGTATTTTTTTAACCATAGCTTGACCTGTGTGCTGAGATGAATAAACATGCATATTAATGTAAAACACTCTTACATAAGCAAGAACATTCTGGTTTCTTTTTAAACCATTATTTCCACAGATCATTTCTAACTCATGTTATTTTTCAAAATGGTCATAATGCTCCCAGAATTTATTTCTACTACTTCTTCCCCCTTCATAGTTTTCAGGTCTCAGGAGAGGAGCGGTGAGGGAGAGGTGGAGGAAAAGAGGAAGAAGCAGCAGCAGAAATGTAAAGATAATGTCTTTTCAAGAGAGAAATGATTTGCACATAACAAATGTGCATTCAATCAACGTGTGACTGAGGTCAAACATCTATTTTGAGTGATAAACATATCAAGTTCGTAAAACACGTAAAACATGGCATTGTTCATTTAATTGGCTTTAATTCATCGCAAATGACTTATGGATTATATTGTAAGAAAAAAAAAACTAAAAATGTCCCATTTTAAAAAGTTGCTATCAGGTGCTGGGCTTTGGGATACACTACAAGGATTCTGGTTAAATCAAGAAACATTTAGAAGACAAAAGTAATATATGGAAAGTATTTTAAAAATTAAAATTGAAATAGCTCCTGCCTGTTTAATACATGTCATAAAAAAAAGAGTAAAATTATATTTTCACTTACTTTCTATAGGGCCTGGAAAACCTAGCCCTGTTGCAAAATTGGGATTAAAAATATACACTAGGGAAGCAGATGTGGCTCAACCAGTTGGGTGCCTGCCTTCCACATGGGAGGTCCTGGGTTCAGGTCCCAGTGCCTCCTAAAGAAGACAAGCAGATACTGCCTCCTGCCACAGCGAACTGACGCTATAAGCCAGAAGACACCACAGCCCACGGGGAGTGGATGTGGCTCAGGCCATTGGGCACTTGCCTCTCATGTGGGAGGTCCTAGGTTAAGTTCCAGTGCCTCCTGGAGAAGGCAAGCAAACAACAAACAGACGAGAGAACCATCTGGGGGAGGAGGGGATAAATAAAGAAAAATCAATCAATCAATCAATCTTAAAAAAAAATACACTAAAGCAGACTATGACATTCTGAAGTTTTTTTATATTCCTGCATCAGTTCCTTTAATTATCAGTCAAATCTAAGATATCTCAATGATAAATAGTAGCAAATAAATAAATTTATTTGTTTACAAAGCATCTTTAAGTACCTACATGTCTTATATGTTAAGCACTTTATGAGATTAGTTGAAGGAAGGTTGCAAAAGAAGTTAAAAACCATTTCTAAGTTATAATTAAAATGGGAAGCAAAACACATTTAAAATAATCAGAAAATTATAAAATGACACTTAATAAGGAAAAATAAAATAATATAGCATAATCCATATACATAAATGCAGAAAGGACATACGTGAAACTGTCTAATTTCAGGTTAGAGAATTTGCATGACACAGTAATTAGTCAAAAAAGATATATTGCCTATAGATACACTCAATATATACGTATACATATGTATAATTAGACATTCCTGTCACTTCCAGATTACACTGGTAATCAGGCATTTTTCTAGCTACCACTGTATCCACTGTAGTTTCTATTTCTGAATTCTCTAGTTGGAGTTTGATGGTAATATTTAGCAGTCTTCAACAAATTGAAAATTAAGAGGAAATAGTAGATAATCTTCCTAATGGGGAAATCCCCATATCAACCTGAAATTAACTTCGGCTCTCATGTAATTCATACAAAATTCTTCACATGTCTGTTTCCAGTTATTCCACATTAGGCAAAAATATGGGCTATTGCTATGTCCTACCCTAATATTCTTCTTCCTCATGTATCTAAATCCTAACACATCTATAACATTCATTTGACAAATAATAACATTTCAGTGCACTAGGTTTTTATATATATTTTTTAAAAAATATGTTTTTATTTGCCACAAAGAACTGTATGTCCTTAACTGATTTATGTACCACCTGGACAAAATTATTTTTATTATGGTTTATTTCATTTTCTCCAGCATCCACAACAGAAAAACACTTGTAAACTGCCAATGACAATGGTAATAATAATAATAGTAATAAAAATCAGCCTTGAAATTCAATATCAAAACTCCAGATTTCTACAGAGAACCCCAATGAAAAATGCAGCTGCAATGCTTTTAAATTAGCAAATCCATGGTAAAACCAAATAGCCACCTATCTTTTGCTGTGTTTATTTATGGACCACTAGATAAAATTCATAGACATTTCCAAAGTTTTCCAAAACAGAGATGACCATTTGGGTTTAGAGTTTGCATAAGGGACTTGCCAAGAAACTATTCAAACCATTAAAAAAAAGCTCATGACACAATAACGAAGAATAGTATTGACATTTTCTATCATATGACTTCTGAATTATACTGCCTGAATTATGCTTCATCTAGGACCTGAGAAAAAGTGCAGAGAGTGTTCCTTTGTTTCTAAGTTAAAAGTTGTTCTTCACCGATCATTGTAAAAATATATTATTTTGATGACGTCTATTAAGTTCTTGACAGGTTTTTAACCAACAAAATTACATGTTAAAGCAAGCAATTCACAGAATGTTTGGGGACCATCTCAGTGGTTTGAGGCCATTTCCCAAATGAATATAACATAGACTCACTTCTTCCTTCTTTCAGGGAATTGCTCTGAATTTCAGACATTCCTTAGCTATTAATTACACTTCGCATCTAATACTTCATATGTACATAATGCATTTTAGAGCCCACATGCAAAATCAACTTTTAATTTAATTAAAATTTCCTGCCCAAGACCCACTAGGGTCATTCACCTCCTCCCTGCCAAATCTGAACAATTAGCTCTGATTTGAGCTAAGCAAGATTAACAGGACGTTTCATACAAAGACACTTTCTGTACTTTTCAACGTCACCCATGCAAAGTTCTCAGGAATCTTTCTCTAGCAGGAGAATTGCGTCCAGCATCCATGTGGAATCTAAGCCCCCTCTTAGTATAGATGTGGAGTGGACACAACCATTCTAAGGTCCACAGGATGGAGGAATAGAATATGGATTAGAGTAGACTTACTGATATTCTATTCATGAACTATTGTGATTAGTAATCGAAGAAAATGTGGCATTGGTGTGGAGAAAGTGGCCATGGTGGTTGCTGGGGGTAGGGAGTGGGAGAAAGAGATGAGATGTGGGGGCGTTTTCGGGACTTGGAGTTGTCCTGGGTGGTGCTGCAGGGACAGTTACCGGATATTGTATGTCCTCCCGTGGCCCACTGGGTGGACTGTGGGAGAGTGTGGGCTATGGTGTGGACCATTGACCATGATGAGGTGCAGCGGTGCTCAGAGATGTATTCACCAAATGCAATGAATGTCTCATGATGATGGAAGAGATTGTTGTTATGGGGGGAGGAGTGGGGGGAGGAGTGGGATGAGGGGGGTATATGGAGACCTCATATTTTTTTAATGTAATATTAAAAAATAAATAAAGACAAAAAAAAAAAGAATCTTTCTCTAAATGGTTCACTGTTTTATTTTTGCTATTTAGCTTTAAGTCCTACCTAAGTCAGCATTTGCATTACTGTAAGCCTTCCTTCGAAATCCGGTGACACATCAGTTATTTTGGAACGATTCTCTGAAGTCAACTAAAATAGATATGCCATTTGCTAATGAGCAGGTTCCCAACTATAGACCATAACAGACATACACACAAACATACACACATACTCACAGTGTAGTTATTTCTTGACTCAGGGATGCTTAACTTATGAATGTCCTTATGGATACAAATGATTAACCAGTGATGGCACCATCTGCTTTGTAAGTAGCCTTAAGCGTCTTCTCTAACACACAGTTTCATTCTCTCCTCAAACTGAACCACAGACTTTGGGGACAAAAGGGTAAAGCATTCAGAATTCCATCAAATAACAAACATATTTGTAACTTATGGATTTACAAATTAATTGACAGTTAATTATACCTACCCCCCACACACATGCACACACCCACAAAGTGGCAGCTCTATGTGTGAACTATATAAATGTTCACCCACATGCACCTTGGTACAGTCCCACCAAACTGATTTGGGTTACAGTCCCAAGACCAGCAGCATAAAGTGACCTGTATAACCCAGTTGGGACTACAGGCCAGTTTCCAGAATGGCCCAACTCAACTCTCCATAAGAGCCAGCAAACTCTACTGGGTGGATTGAGTCATTCTGCAAATGTATTTGACGTCCCAAACAATCAAATGGATAGTCCTTCTCATTCACCCACTGAAGAAGGAATTTATTCTACATTTATTGAGCAACTACTACTGCGCTCAAAGCTGTGTTTCTTATGGACAAAGAGAAGGCACATACAAACACAAACATACACACACACACACAAACTACAGGACCAAGGAGAATATAGTAGCTGTTATAAGAGATGCTCAAAAGGAAATTAGAAATCAGAGGTGGGAGAAATGACCTCTGATTCAGGAGTTCAGGAATGACTTCGTGGAGAAAGTCACAGTTTGACTAATTCAAAAGATGGGTGTGAATTCAATGGGAGAGAATGAGGTTGGGAGAAGAGGGTGGGCATTTAGGCAAAGAAGTGAAAGAAGTACAGTCAATGAGGAGTATAGCATGATCAGAGCCTAGTTTACACAATAGGGAGAAGAGGGAATCAGATAAGAACGGTAGCTTGGAGCAGATATGGGGAGCTCTAATTAATATAATAAGGAATTTGGTGGGCAAAGGAGACATAGTAGGGAGTTATCTTTATTTGAAATTGTGAACTAGTGCAGAAACACAAGGAAGTGTATAAATCATTAAGTGTGTAGCTAAGTGGATTATAAGGTAAATACCTATGTAGCCAGCACCTAGGTCAAGAAGTATAAAATTGCCAGTTCCTCAGAGGCTGCCTCCTCAGGCATCCTCCTAATCATTATCTCACCTCCTCAAAGGTAACCACTAACCTTACTTTTATGATAACATCTCTTTTCTTCCTAGTTTTATACCTAGGCATGCATTCCCTAAACATAGTTTAATTTTTGCTTGTTTGGTGAACTCTATATAAATGCACTAATACATTATTTTGTGTATGTACATACTTACGTTTGTGTGTCTGTGTATATATTAATTAGTGTCTGGCTTTGTGTACTCAAAGTTGTATATGCAAGCTTCATCCAGGTTGTTGTGGTAGCTGTCGGCCATTCATTTTCATTGCTGTAGAGTATTCCTTTGTTTGAGTAAATATGGATAACACATTTTCCCACTATACTGTGGACAGATATTTGGATGGTTTCGGGTTTGGAATGATCATAAATAGTATTTCTAGCAAGCTTCTTGGACCTGTTTCTCGATGCTTATATTATCTCTTGGTGAGAGGAGTGCTGTACTTTGGGATGATCAGTGTCTCAGTGACATACAAAGATGGAATAGCCTGCAGAGAGAAAGTGATGAAGAAAGTCCTTCAGAGACCAGGAAACTAGTTGGGCAGCTCCTAACTAGTCTTGCAGGTCTGCCCTGGTTGTTGCCTCATTTGTCAAAAACTCACCATGCAGAAAGTCTTTGGTTTCCAATATTCAAATCAAAGCAGGAGTATTTTCTTTACTTTTCTGTTAGCATTGGACTGCAGGAGCAAGGAATTGGATTTATCCTAATCCTTGGTTCATGACCAACACTATCATTGGTTCCCTTTTGGCCTACTTTATTTTTTCTTTTAATTTATTTAGTTAGTTTGGATAATGTAATACCACCTGCAAATCCACAGCCCCAAACAGAAGCCAGAGCCATGTTTCCTCTATCGTTTCATCCTTCGGCCTCTCTCTACCTGGAGTAAAGGTATTTTTGAACATTATATAAAACCTTCCAAAAGGACTATTGACCCCACGTAAATATCCATTTGTGCTAGGCAAGTAGAAAAGAATATTGATTTCATTCTCTCTATGTCCTATTACCTCCAAGGAGGCGGATGAATGATAAAACAAGTTGTGTGAATCATGTGAACACACATTCTTCAGGGAAAAGGCAATTGCAGAGGCTTTACAGGTTTTTAAAAAAAATGTGTAACTACTCTTTCCTTTTAGAAAGGTCTCTAGCAAAAATAGAGTTTCTGCCACAACAGAGTTCAAGATGAACCAGGAAATCTGAGAAATCTCTTCCTCGATGAGAACATTAAACACCATGAAGTCCAGGTTCATTTTCCGATGGTCCGCTACCAAAACTGCCTGGTTTTCTGTTTCACCATGGGCACACCTTTGGTGGACTGAGTAATTAATGCCACCTGAGGGCCTAAATTTTAGATTCTAGAAGGACTCTGAAAAGCACAGTTTTGAGAAAAGGATGATAAACTCAGTATGGCAAAGTTACAGTAGATGGTGCTAGACGGGTACAAAAGACTCCAAGGCCCTGTAGGCTACCTTCAAGATTTCTCCTGAGCTTAGCAGTTTAGAAAATGTGCAATTTAGATTTATCAATTCAGGAGAGGCACTCAGATAAAACAGTTGAATTAGTGAGATCAATGAATGCAGAACCCTGTAATTAGACAATGTTAAGGTTTTCATGGAAATTAACAATGAAGACAACTTTAAAGCTGAGGTCAAATCGTCTTTCTTTCTAGGGTATTGGAGCCAATGTTAAATTACTAAAAGAGTGATTTTCCATTCATTTAAAGTAATGTCATCTATAAAGTTAATTTTTCAACTAATTTGCTCTTGGTATTAGTTATTTGTCATTTATAAAGTGTTTGTGCACTTTGTAGGTTGACTTTGAGAATTAAATGACCTATATAATACATACAAAGTGATTTACAAAGGCTTACTTAGCTATAAACTATTCTACAAATGTAAATTATTATTATTATTACCTAAAAGTGCTTTTTAAGTATTTGCGTTCAATTACTTTAGCCACCTTGTGCTGTATATTCTTTTCTTCTTATTATTCTTTTAGCTTTTTAGGTGAAACAGCAGAGACATAGGATAATGGTGTGAATAACTTCAAACATGTATATTTTCCCCTTGCAGCCACAGTGCAAAATGACTCTCAACGTGATGAGTCAGAGATCAGGCAAGCACCTGCCCTTAATGAGAGAGATTCCAAACCGTCTCACCGGGCACATCTCTGTAACAGATGCTTCTCTCCCATGATCTGCTGAGCGCTTGGTGGATTCCCTGGAGAAAGGAGCAACATGACAGCACAAACCACACTCAGTATGTGACTTATCTCAGAATCTGTCAGTGACTGCAGGAAAATGTCGGTGCTAGCTTTAAGTCGCCCTCGAGCCACCTTCAGTCTAGGTTTATTTGTCCGACAGGGCGTACAGGAAATTCCTTTTCCAAGAGGGAACCCACATTAGCCAGCATTCGGTGCTACATCCAGCCTAAAATAGTCCCTTAAATGAATATTAGGAGATCCTTAGTACTCTGAAGGCTTTTTCCCAGGCCGGAAGGTGGCACTTTTAATTGAACTTTATTTATGAATCATTATGGCCTATTGATTGAATGTGTGGAGTACAGGTCTAATCTGTCTGTCTGCCTTATCTAAACAGGATATAAAATGTCCTGTGGGCAGGGCTACTGTTATAGCCATGAGGTTTTGGTGGTGGTTTGCCTTTATAGAACCTAGCACCTAAATGCTTAGATAAATATGATTAATATTAGTATTGGTGACAATTAGTCATGGAGCTATGACTATTTCTTTTATTTATTTTCCAATAGGTGTTTAGTGTTTATTGTTCCAATTATGCACCGCGTCCTTGTAATCAATAGTCGGAGTCGACAGGGGTGCGATGGCATCTCCAATCGCCCTGACAATATATTCTGAAACTGATAGGCAATAGGCCTGTCCAGTAAGTGAGAGGAGAAAAATCCATAATTTTAAATGTCATAAAAGCTATTCTTGCAGTTGCCCAGTAGCTGACTTTCAAATGTTAATAATTAGGCTGTGGGCCAGGCCTATTGCTGAGTAGCTAATGCCCTGTGCCGGCAGCTGCGCCGAGACCTCGAGTGGATGCTCCCTGGAAGCTCTCCTCTCTCTCGCCCAGAGCAGGGAGCGCTGTGGAGGTGACACTGGGCGCCTTTAGAGGACAGAGCTGCGTGATGTATCACCACTCACCAGCACTCTCCAGAGACCTGTTCAGGGCAAGATTATGGTCTCAGCAGAGCCTCTCATTTCTCCTGGTCACCGGGTTATGAAACGCTTTACAACTTGTGCCATCGGAAGGCAGGGAGGGATTTTAAGTGCAAGACTGGAAGAGACCCTCCACACCTCCCAGTCCTACCCTGTAGGTAGTCAGAGCTACCCTGATTTGCAAGAACTTTCTGCTTCCACTGGCTTAGAAACAGCCAGATTGTTTTCGAGAAGAATGTAAACTTTTAACATGGAATGGAATATGGGTCGACCACATTTTGGCAGATGGCAAATTTAACAGAGAACTTGGGAAGCCTCTGAAATTTGGGCATTAAGATGACTCTCAAAACGGAGGTCTCTTACAACTGATCTCTGTGGAGCACCTTCTAACACTAAGGGGAGAATAGCCTTAATAAGGTGAACAAAAATGTTCTTGTGATAGTGTTCATTAACACTGCTGCTTAGGGACTGTTTAAAACGGTTCCCACTACAGTCTCTCCTTCAGATGAAATAATCTGCTTCATTTTTAACCATTGCTTGGAATTCCATGATTTTCAAATCTTTACCTATGTTCCTTACCCTTCAGATGTGACCCAACATTTTTTAAATTTACAATTGCTTGGGGATGGCCTCAGTGGTTTTTTGAAAGTTATTCTTCTGAAAAATGAGATAATATTCCTTTCTTGAAATTGTTTTCAAGGGCCCATCAGCTTCCCTGGCTCATAACTTCATCACTATGTTTTCCTTCCTCTCCTTTGCCTCCCATACATAATTTACCCCAAAGCCCCCAGCTGTTTATTTTTTCTTCTCTACCCTATTTCTAAGGTCCTTTGTTAATGCAATAAATATTTATTAAGTACCAGGAACAATGTAGCAATTGCGGGGTGGGGGTGGGGGGTTCCATACTAGGCATACACTCTATTTTTGTACTTACCATGCTGGACCAAGTCTGGTAGATTAAAGATGGCTGCACATTCTTTGACATTTCTCCCACTGAGAAGATTTATTTCATGAGTTGTAAGCCTTTTGAGGTCCAGATTTTTATGCTCTCTCCGGTCATCACCTAATTAGTATATGTCCTACCACACCTAACATTTGTCAATCTACCAAAAATTCTCATGTCAATTAGAACTTGAAGGGATCCTGTCAAGTGGTGATGTGACTGTGACTGCTGGACATATTCCAGAAAAGTCTGGAAAGACTTTTTATCTCTAGAACCAGGAACTTTATATTGCACTGTCTTAATTTTGATGGAATTCCCTGGAAAGAGTTCATTACAGCTCTTTCTTATAATGCTTAATGAAAATTGCTCTTGTTTAAAAAAAGGTAAAGAAATAAATCATTAAATATGGTGCTTCAGAGGTAATCACCGGACATTGTAAATCCTCACAGGGCCCACTTGATGGAATAGAGAAGAGTATGGGCCATGATGTGAACCAATGTATATGAGGTGCAGAGGTGCCCAAAAATGTACTTACCAAATCCAATGGATGTGTCATGATGATGGGAACGAGTGTTGTTGGGGGGGGGGGAGAGGGGGGGTGGGGGGGTGGGGTTGAATGGGACCTCACATATATATTTTTAATGTAATATTATTACAAAGTCAATAATAAAAAATAAAAAAATTAAAAAAAAATATTCCCAAGGATTTTCTAATGGATTCCAACAGATGAGATCTGTACATCTGTTAAAAAGAACCCATAAATACTTTGAATCTGTCATGTCAATTTCATTTGGCACTGGTAATTCATGTCCTTAAGCCTATGAACTCTTCAAGTGCTTGGCAATCATTCTGAATAGAACCTAACAATCTGAAATTTAGTGTAGTTAGTAACAAACTATGAAGAGGAAGATTGATGTGTCAAAAGCATGCTAATTTCAAAACTACACAGATATGCTGTACAAACAAAAATAATAGCCTTCAGTTGTTCAGGGAATTCCTATTTCTTCAGGAATTACTTTGGGCCCTTACCTTCCACCCAGTGGAATGAAGCAAAACAAGTAAAAGGAGGAGTGGCATTCATTTATTTTTCAAAGGCATACGCAATGTTTGCCTTGGTTATCGTGTGTGCTTTATTTTAACATTTAATAAAATTAAACAATTTAACAAATATGTAATGAGCACAAAACCATGTAAGAACTCCATGCAAGAATTGTTTCCCCATCACCTATTGGGAGAAAAGAAAAATGTACACAAATGTCCAGAAAATACTGTAGGATATAAGTGGCAAAAATAAAATGTAAAAATACAGGCACAATGCTTTGGGAATACCACAGTGAAAGTGATTAATTTTACTTAGGGGAAGGTGTGCACAGGGGCAGTAACCAGAGAAGGCTTCCAGGAGGAGGCAACTTTTTTTCCTAGAGACTGAGGAAAAACTGCAATCCACATGGAGGGCTGGAGGGCAGAGGTGGAAGGGGAGGGAGATGAGGGAAGAGTAACAGGTTGAGGGACCTGCATTGGCAAAGTGCAGGGTAAATTTGGAGCCTGGAGAAGCTGGTTCCACTGTGGATTCTACACAGCGTACACAATGACTCGGGGAAGAATCAGGTGTGGAAAAGTAGATTGCAATGGACTTTAAAAGACCTCCGAAGGCATTTGGACTTTGCAAGCAACAGAAAGAGGTTTTTGAGCAAGGGAGTGACATTGCTACCAAATTTATGGATTTTAAATAATCCAGATATTCAATATACAGGACTCGTTGGATAAATAATGGTATATCCCCACAATGGAATTTAATGCCCCTATTAAAAAAATGAGGATGACTACTATACATAAACATCTGTAGGATATGTTAAGAAAACAAAAAAGGAACAAAACAGATCATTTATCATGCTATGTTATAGGTTAGAAAGGAAGAGAATACTAATAAATACCTACACATAGACATATATTTTTGTTTGCATTTGTCAGAAAAATCATTGGAAAGATAAATGAAAAACTAATAAAATTATTTACCTGTATAGGGCAGGGAGGACTTTGTCTCCTTTAAATTCAGGAATCTTCATCCAGGAAGCCCATATATTATTTAATTCCAATTGTGATAATTTCTATGAAAGCCTCTTTGAGGAACAGTAAAAAGCGATGTGTTTTCCTTCAACAGTATGGTAGGTAATATTTTTGTTCATTGTATCATGATTCGTATACCTTATATATAGTTTATAATTATTTCCTATCTATTCAGTATTTAATCAACATTTTAAAATATTCTATTGACACCTTAGGAGAGTTTTCAAATTTTCTTCACTGGGCTCAGGGTCTTAGCTCCACCACTTACCACCTGTGATATACTTAGGCAAGTTACTTAACCTCTCTGACCCTCGATTTCCTCATCTGTGAAATGGGAATATCACAGTACCTACCTGAGAGTTGGAGAGTTGGTGAGGATTAAATGAGATAATGCAGGTAAAGTGCTTAGCTTAATAGTACTGGGTGCATAGTTGATGCTTATTAATGTTCACTATAACTCTAAAAAATAATGATGATGGGAAATGATGGCATGGGAAAATGCTCAAAATGTGCAGTGAAAGAGAGATAAAAATTATAGTCATATTTATAACATAATTGTCTTAAAAGTATATATATAATATATAAAATACATTACATATATAAATAAAACCTATATATTATGTATATAAATAATACCAGAATAAAATAAGGCAAAATATTAGTGGTTATCTTTTGAGAGGAGTGATTATTGGTGATTTTAATTTCTTTTTTATACATCTTTATATTTCCCAAGTCTCCACCAAAGTTGAAAAATAACAATAAATATTACCTTAAATGAATAAGAGGAGATGAGCAAGGCTGGAACATTCTGAGTGAGGGGAGCAAGAAGCAAGGTGAGACTGGAAAGCTAGGTAGAAGGCAGGTCACGCAGAGCCTGTAAGCTTCCTCTAGGCTCTGAGGTTCTATCTTTGAATGGTAATGGAGGCCAGTCAAAAGTTTGAACCATACGTGCTAAAGAGTGTAAAAGATACCTTTCTAGAAGCTCACACCACACTAGATGTAGACTTTCCAGCAAAAGAAGGAGAAGTTAAAGGTATATTTTACACTCTTTTGCTCCAAGCCCACAGGTCTGAATAAAGGAAAAGAAGAGAAGAAAATTCCACCCACGATGAAACTAAGAAATGGCTACTACAACCCAAACAGTGAAGAGTATTTGCCAGGTGCAGTGAAATTGGGACATAGTTATGGGCCAGTGTCAGGAGCTAAGAAATAACTCTCCAGCCCTCAAAAAGGTATAAACATCTCTGCACATGAGTGAGAGAGTTTTGAGGAGTCTACAGGCAAGCCTTTCAATGTAATGTAGAGTAATGTAGATTGTGCAACTCAGTGGGCCATGGTGGAATAGGGGTCATCACTGTGCAGACTTCTTTCTACCCTGGAGAACTACAGGGGAAGTGATGCTTAAGAAAAGATACTGGATATGCCAGTTTTGTTTTCCCTAGCCCAGATAAACTTCTTCTAGACAACGTAGGGATGACAGCAGCCTGCCATAAAGGCTGTTGATGGCCAGAGTCAGAGACCAATGAAAAACAAAACAAGACCAAAAAAACACACAATAAATTCATGAAAAAAAAAGTCCAGCACTGAAACGTTCAGTCAACAAATCTCCTGTGTAAATGATACCCATTCCTTAAGGGGTGTGCCAAGAGCTGATGGAGATGGGTTACCCTCAGGTAAGGGACTCAAATTTGGTCACAAAGTTTTCTAAGCCATCATGCTCAATTTAAAGCAGCAGGCCACCACAGCATACTCCCCTTCATCTTCCTTATAGTGTTCCTTTTGTTTATTGTTTGAAGCAAAATTTACCTACAATGAAAGGCACAAATCTTAAGTGTATAATTTGATGAATTCTGACAAATGTATACCCCTCCGTAACCACCACCCAAACAAGAACAAAAGAGGTGGAGCAGGTATAGCTCAATGGTTGAGCACTTGCAAGGTACATGTACAAGGTCCCAGGTCCAATCCCTGGTACTTTCTTTAACAAGAGAGAGGGAGAGAACATTTCCATCATCCCAAAAAGCTCTTTTGTGTTTCCTTGTAGTCAGTCCCTGAGCAGTCCCCCTCATCCCCACCATAGGCAATCACTGATCTGATTTCTATCACCATATTAGTTTTGTCTATTCTTGAAATTCATATGAATGGACTCATAGAGTATGTACCCTTTTATGTTTGGCTTTTTAAAAAGATATTTTCCCTCTTCCACTCTCCCTTCCCCTCCTTCCACCCTGCTGTTTTTGCTGTCTGTGTCTGTTCGCTGTGTGATCTTCTTTATCTATTTCTTTTTGTTTTCTCTTCTCATTTTTTCTCCTTTAGAATTTACCAGGATCTGATCCTGGGGACCTCTGATGTGGAGAGAGGTTCCCTGTCAGCTGCACTACTGCAGTTCCTGGTTTCTGCTGTGCTTCACCTTGACTCTCCCCTGAGTCTCTCTTTTGTTGCATTCTCATCTTGCTGTGTGACTCACTTGCACAGGCACTGGCTCACAGTACAGGCACTTGGCTCATCACGCGGGCACTGGCTTGCTGTGCAGGCACGCTTTCTCTTCTTCTTTTTCACCAGGAGACCACAGGGACCGAAGTCGGGTCCTCCCATCTGGTAGGCGGAAGCCCTATCACTTGACACATTCACTGCTCAAGTTTGGCTTCTTTTGCTTAACATAATGTCTATGCAATTCATCCACGTCATTCCATGAACAAGCAAGTAATTTTTTTCACTGCTGACTAGTATTCCATTGTGCTAATATAGTACAATTTGTTTATCCAGTCTCCTGCTAGACATTTATATGGTTTCCAGTTTTGGATTATTCTGAATGAAGCTGCTATAAACATACTTGTACAAGTCTTGTTTTTGGATATATTTTCATATCTCTTGAGTAAACATCTAGGAGTGAAATTAATGGATCATATTGTGGGTGTATATACTTTATGAAAAACTGACAGTTTTCCAAAATGGTTGAACCATTTTACATTCCCCCAACAATATATTAGAGTTTTAGTTTTTCTACATTCTCATCAAAATTTAGTGTTATCAGACTTTTAAATTTTACCCATTTTATTGGGTATAAAGTGGTACCACATTGTGGTTTTAAATTGCATTTCCCTGGTGAATGATGTTGCTGAATACCTTGTCATGTGCTTTTCATCGAATGGTGGCAGTTTTGAAAAGGACCATTGAAAAGAACCATTGGCCGTTCATATATTTTCTTTTGTTAAATGTCTTTTTAAGTATTTTATGCATTTTTCATTTTTTAAATTGAGTTGTTTTTTATTATTGAAAGAGTTCTTTATAAATTCTGGATACAAGTACCTTGTGAGACATATGTATTGTGGATATTTTCTTCTAGACTATGGCTTGCCTTTCCATTTTTTTAACTGACTTTGAGCAGAAGCTTTTTAATTTGATGAAGTCCAATTTATAATTTCTTAATGATTAGTTTTTTTGCATGTCCTGACTAGGAAATCTTTGCTTCTCTAAAATCATGAGGATAGTGTCTGACATTTTCTTCTAGAAGTTTTTAATTTTAGCAGTTTCCTTAGGTCTATGACACATCTAGAAGTAAGTTTTACATGTGATGTGAGGTAGGGATTTGTTTTTATATATGGATGATCAGTTATTCTAGTAAAACTTTTTTTGAAGAGTTTTCAAAAAAAACTTTTTGAAGAGAATTTCCTTTCTCCCATTGAATTGTCTTTGATGCAGTGAAAAATCAATTGACTATATATCTCTAGATCTATATTTATCTATTTATTTTCTATTTGTCTTTATGCCTTGATTTCTATAACTTTATAGTATTCCTTGAAGTTCTATAATGTAAATCCTTCCATTTCTTCTTATCCCAAGACTGTATTGTCGATTCCAGGTCCTATTCTGCTCAGCTATTTCTGCTCTATGTGCTTCAGCAACCTCAAACTCTGATCACATTAGCTCAGAGAGACTGACTGGTGTACTCTGCTTGGTATCCACCTCCTTGCACCATGGTCCAAATAGTGCCTGTATTAGTCAGGGTTCTCCAGAGGACAGATCTGGCAGGATAGATTTGTTATAGGAATTGACTCACATGACCATGGGGATTGGCAAGTCTGAATTCCATAGAGCAGGCAGCAAGTTGGGAATTTCAATGAAGAGGATAATGAATTCCCCATGAGAAGCTGGCTGGCTGAAGCAAATAGAAATTCTTCCTCCTGACTCCTGAAACCAACAGTTCTCACTTTAAGTCCTTCAACTGATTAGATGAGACTTCTCTCAATGCTGAGGACTGACTAATGATTTAAATCCACGAAATAACTCCCACAGTAAAAATCAGACTGCTGCTTGCTTGATCAAACAACTAGACTTTACAACTCAGCCAAGTTGACACATGAATTTAACCATCACAGTCCACCCCTTATCAATTTGGCTTCCATACGTGTCTCCTTAAACCATACTTAATCTCTAAATAAAGAAAATAACTTGCATACTTCTGCCTAATATAATTTCAACTGTCTTGTGTACAAAAACTAACCCTTTCCCCAGAAAAGGATGTAAGTCCTTGAGTAATATTCACTCTTAAACTTGATATCCTGTAATTTAAATGCTATGACAAAGTTAATGCAACTTATCGTATGTGATTAGAGGATAAGACAGGAAAGAAAACAAAGATATTTGCTTATATATAGATAGATAAACAAATAACGAAACAAGGAAGAAATACTAATAATGATTATAGTCTTTGTTTCTACAACTAGTCACATGAATATATCTCATATTTATAACTATCTTTTTTCATTACCCATTCCATATTCCCTTTACTTTCAGCAAGCAACATCAGCTGGTCTTGGTTCTTGGTCTGGTGGGATGATCCAAACCTTAATTCCTGATGGTTCGGAGCCATTAGAAATTCTGCCTGGATTGGGCTGTTGCAGTTTTCCATTGAATTTAATCACAGGGCAAAGCAGATGCCCTGTATCACAGGCAAACTCTTCTTTACCTTTATTGTGTAGTAGCAGTCCTATTTCCCCTTGATAATTAGGATCAGTTACCCCAGGCAGTTCCCTTCTTTGCCTGCTGATTCAGAGGCATGGGGAACCCAAAGTGACTAGTAGTCTTAATAATGGTATTACTGTGGTGTACTCTTGGTTGAAGCACTCCTCCTTTTGGAACTAAGGCCTTTAAAGCATAAGGTCATGGAGATAGGAAGCAAACATTTTTCTAGTGGCTCACTAGAGGTAATAATGAATGGTGCTACTTCTAGTTCCATTCCTTGATTCCTGCACTGGTGAATCCTGGCTATGGGAAAAACAGCACTATAGAGTGGATACTGATTAAGTGCATCCTCCTGGAGAATATTGCCCCAGCCCTGCAAGATACTGCCTTCCAGTTGGTGCTTTAGTTGAATTTTCAAAAGGCCATTCCACCATTCTACCAATTCAGGCACTTCAGGATGAAGGGGAACATGGTAAAACCAGTGAATTTCATGAGCATGTGCCCATTTCTGCACTTCATTTGCTGTAAACTGGGTTCCTTGATCAGAAGCAACATTGTGTGGAATACCATGATGTTGGATAAGGCATTCTGTAAGTCCACAGAGGGTAGTTTTGGCAGAAGCATTGTGCACAGGGAAAACATATTCATATCCAAAGTACATGTCTATTCCAGTGAGAATAAGATGCTGCTCCTTCCATGATGGAAGTGGTCCAATGTAATCAACTTGCCACCAGGTAGCAGGATGATCACCTTGGGGAATGGTGCCATATCAGGGGCTGAGTGTGGGTCACTGCTGCTGGCAGGTTGGGCACTCAGTAGTGGCTGTAGCCAGGCTGACCATGGTGAGGGGAAGTCCATGTTGCTGAGCCCATGAATAACCTCCATCTCTACCTCCATGGCTACTTTGTTCATGAGCCCATTAGGCACTGACAGGAGTGGCTGGGGAAAGTTGCTGAGTATCAGCCACAGAGTGGGTCATATTATCCACTTGATTATTAAAATCTTCCTCTGCTGAAGTCACCCACTGGGGAGCATTCACCCTCTGGAGAACACTCACATGGGACACAAACATCCTCTGTTTTTCCATCCATCCAGAAAGGTCTATCCACATACCTCTTTCCAAGACCTCTTTGTCACCAATTTTCTAATTATGTTCCTTCCAAATCCCTGACCATCCAGCCAAACCATTGGTCACAGCACATAAATCAGTATACAAACACATCTCTGGACATTTCTTCTTCCCAGTAAAATGAACAACCAGGTGCACTACTTGAAGTTCTGCCTACTGCAAGGATTTCCCTTCATCACTATTCTTAAGGGATGTCCCAGAAAGGGGCTGGGATGCTTCAGCTGTCCACTTTCAAGTGGTGCCTATAGGCTGTGCAGAACTGTCCGTAAAATAGGCCCAAGTTTTCTTGTCCTCAGTCAACTGATTGTAAAGAACTCCCCAAGATGGCATACCTGTGGATTGGGAAAGAGAAGGTAATATGGCAGGAGTGGTGGCCATGGGTATTTGGGCCACTTCCTCATGTGACTTACTTGTCAGATCATAAGATGCTGAGAAAGAAATATGAAATTTGTGGACAACACTCAGGAAATATAGATAATTTTAAAAATCAACTTTAGAAATAAAAACCTCATTTTTAAAGGCAAAAAGTAGAATAGATATTACTGAGTAAAGAGTGAGTAATGTGGATACAGGCTTAAGAAAATTCTGTAGCATGAATTGGAAAAGGATAAAATAAATAAAATAGAAAAAAAATGACATCTAGGGGAGAGAGATAAAAGAGTACTAATAAATTCCAGAAGAAAAGAATAGAAAACTAGAGGGGAAAAAATTCAAAGGTAAAAAATGTAAGCTTGAAATTAAGGAAGACATGAATCTGTGGATTGAAAGAGCATACCAAATTCAAGGAAAAATTGAATTAGAATGATAAATAGTCAGACATATACCAATGAAGTAACTGAACCTCAATACACAGAATCTTTTAGACATCCATAAAACAAAGCTATAATAAATCAGGTCGACTCAACTTCTCCACAGCATCATTCAACCCTGGAAGATAGTAAAGCAATGCATACAGACTTCTGAGAGGAAAAAACAGGACTTAGTTGTTGTTGTTCAGATGTTAAAAAAGAAATATACTTCAAAACAAACAAAAACTAAGAAAATATTGTGCCCACGAGCTCTTCTTGAAAAGTAAATGCCTAATGACAAAATCCAGCCAACCAAAAGATGAATCAAAGTAAAGAACCAAGGAAAGTGGAAACTGGTAAAATCCAATGAACACAGAAGAGTGTGATATACAGAGATTTAAACGAAAAGAATGGGCAAAATCATTTCGGGCAAATAGAAACAAAGTAAAAATACTGTATCAAGTAAGATTGTATTTTCAAATTCATTAAAAAATACAAAGAAAATAAAATTTCAGTGATGATGCAATTCAAATAAAGAATTCACATTTCCATGTATATTCACCAAATAATATATAATCAAAATGCATACATTGAAAATGTGAAAGAACTACAAGGAGAAATTGATAACTATACTCAAAAGTAGGAGACTACGGGAAGCAGATGGGGCTCAAGCAATTGGGCTCCTGTCTACCATATGGGAGGTCTAGAGTTTAATGTCCAGGACCTCCTGGTAAAGGCAAGCTGGCCCATGTGGCGAGCTGGCCCACATGGAGACCTGGCCCATGCAAGAGTGTTGGCCCATGCAGAGAGCTGGTGCAGCAAGAGATGCAACAAAAAGAGACACAGAGGAGAGATAAGAGACGCAGCAGATCAGGGTACTGAGGTGGCACAAGAGAATGATCACCTCTCTCCCACTTCGGAAGGTCCCAGGATTGGTTCCCGGAGCTGCCTAATGAGAATACAAGCAGACACAGAAGAACACACAGTGAATGGACACAGAGAGTAGACAACAGGGGGTGGGTGGGGGTACAAATAAATAAATCTCAAAAAAAAAGTAGGCGACTATGACTTACTCTGTGGTAAGTCACATCAAGTATACAATCACCAGCTCCCTTTTCACACTGCCATCAAAGTCCAAGTAAGGATATTACATAAAGGATTTTAATAACATAACTTATTTGATAGATATATATTGAACTCTATACTCTGAATTCAGGGAATACATCTTCTTTTCATGCATCCATGAAATAATAAAATTTACTATGTCTTTAATTCCAAGATACCATCACAATAAGATATACCAATGATTGAATAGTAACTGTGGGGGGAAAAAGTAACTGCTCTTAAATTTATTTTAATAGATATTGTGAGATATTTTACAATTTTAGGATGATTTAAATAAGCCATGTTCATCAAAGTTAAAGTATCATCAAATTGTAAGTTCTACCATTATCTTACATTCCATTAAGAAAGTAAAAATTCTGCCAATTATAACTGTAAGATGCCATGAGTTGTAAGACATATCCACATTTCAGAGATATTAAAATGTTTCTTAGAATCAATAAACAGGGCAGTAAAATAAAAGCATGTATTAGAATTGAGGGAATATGGAATAAACAAAACACTAATAAATCCCTGGAAAAAAACCATGCACATTGAATTTGTTGACCACAATATAATGAAATCTGAAGGTTATAAGAAACAGAAAAATGAAAATAACTTAACTATATAATAAGTTAAAAACTTCCTTGTAAACATCTCTCAAGCCAAAGAAGATATCAAGGCCACAAATAAAAGAATAGTTAAAACAACTAGCAATAATCAGAGAAAAATCATATGCTTAAACACTTTTGTTACTAGATGAAAACAAATGAATTAAACATTCAACCTAAGGAGTTAAAAAAAAAAGAAAAGGACAGCAAACACAACTAAGGAAAGCAGAAGAAATGAATTCATAAGATAAATTTAAAAATTAGCAAATCAGAAAAAATGGTAGGATTCATAAATAAATTCAAGAGCAGTTGTTTCTTTAGAAGGGGGACAAAAAATAGGTGCCTAAACAAGAAAAAAAGAATATGAGAACAAATACAAAAAATTAAAGATGAGATTAGGATCCTCATCATAGAAACAGGAACTCGAACAAGCCAGAAGGAAGTATATGACACAATTCTTTGAAATGAAGTGGATCATTTTCCAGGAAGATAGAAAGTGTTAACATTAAGAGATTTACAAAACCCAAGTGGATTAAAAACCCAAAGTTGTCACGTCAGTAAGAATCCGTCCAAGAAAACAGAACCCACTCTAGGTATTTTAAAAGAGGGGCTTTAATATGAGGAATTGATTGTACTGACCCTGGAGGCCTAAAAGAATATAAAAGGAAAATTGAAGTAATGCAGAGATAATAGCTGTAAGAAGCAGTGCTCACTCTCAGGGGTAGGGGAACAAGAAGGAAGAGGTTGGGGGTGAGGAAAAAAAAGGAAGGAAGAGGCTGGCAATACTAGAATCTAGAAGGTTACAGAAACGACCTTGTGAAGTTGATGCACAAACCATTGAACAGGGGCCCTGCCCAGCTGTTGCTATTGTCTCTGTGCTCAGAAGCCGGGTTCCACAGAACTAGGACTCAGACTTTTCAGGAAGGGCAGCAGGCTGCTACTATTGCTGCTGCTGTCTTAGAGACACCAGGAGACTGGTTCTGAAAGTGCCACAAGAAGCTACAGCCTGGACTGAACAGCTACTGCTGGAATGAACTGCCACTGCACCGCAAGGGTGATCTGACAGGGACAGCCAAAAAAAAAAAAAAGAAAAAAAAAAGAAAAAAGAAAAAGAAAAGGAAAGGAAGGAAGGAAGGAAGTCCCTTCTTCCCTCGGCTCACATTCCAATTTCCCTCTATTTCCTCCTATTCGCAGAATTTAACTGAACTTAAGGACTGGCACAGGAATTCTGGGAAATGTAGTTTGCAGAGTTCCAACCCTAATGTGTTTCCTTCTTGAGGAGTTTAAACGTTAATGTGTTGGTGTAGTCTATTTGTGTGTGTATTAGGATTTGCATATTGGTACTCATCAATGTGACTGGGCTTTAGTGAGATTTTAAGCACCTCTGTGAAGTTTATGTATTGGTGTCATATTAGTTTGACAAATAGAATACCTCAATACATTAAAAGAATGATGCCCAACAACCAAATAAAAATCAATCTAGAAATTTAAGAATAGTTTAATATTAGGGAGACTATCGATATAACTTATCATGTTAAGAGTTCAAAAGAGAAAAGTCATAAAAATCTCAATGGTTGCTGTCAAGACTTTATTTAAATCCTTCCTGATTTTAAAAAACTATTTATTATAGGAGATATTTTCTTATCAGCATCAAATCATGTTTAACAACGAAACCATTCATTCTCTCATCCAACCAGTATTTGTTAAGTCCTAGTATACTAGGTACTGGATGTGTAGCAATAAACAGAACAGACAAGGTGCCCATATTCCTGAAGGCTATATTCTAGTTGAGTTGAGACAATAAACAAATACACGAATTAATCTATACTATAAAGGAAATAACCATAGTAATCAGATATGGAGCAATTGACAGAGATTTGCTTTAGATAGAGTGAACAGAGAAGACCCCTCTGAGATGAGACCTGCTAGAAAAGAATCAGCCAGATCTACACAAGGCAAGAGGAGGATACTAGACAAAGGTAAGGGAGTTGAAGCTGACAGATTTGAGATATGTTTAGGATTTGGTGACTAACTGGATGTGGAAGATGAAGAAGAGAAAGGTGTCAAGGATGGCTTCCATGTTTCTGGCATGAGTTAACTGACCAGATAGTGGTGCTATGTCATGAGAAAGGTGGTACTGAAGGGGAACAGGTTTGAGGCAGCTCAGTGTAGTTTTGGACATGTTGTGTTTGAGATGCCTGAGAGGCATCAATATGGAGAAGTGGGGCGACAAATGGAATACACAGATCAGAAGCTAAGAAGAGAGGTGAGAGATTTTGGCTAGAGATATGTATTGTTGAACCAACCACATATGGGTGATATTTGGCACCATGGATGCATGATATCACCCAGGGCAAAAGGATAAATTGAGAAGAGAACATGGTCTAAGAGTCTTTAGGAACTACTAGAATTAAAGATGGAGTAGAGAAGGATAAACTGGCATGGAGACTGAGAAAGAGAGAAAGGATAAAAACTGCAAGAGTATAGTGACATGGAAGCCAGAAAAAAGAGCACATTTCAATGAAGATGTGGTCATCAGAGTCAAGTGCTCACAGCATCTAAGTATTATGAAAATTGAAAAGGGGATTTACAACGTGGATAGTCACTAGCAGCAATAGCCTAAGCAATTTCTGTGGATCAATGGCACTGGAAGCCAGAGTGCAGTGGGTTGAAGAATGAATGGAAGGGGAGAGAAATAAATAAATAAATAAATCTTTAAAAAAAAATAATGAATGGGAGGTAAACAGAAATTGTAGAGCAGATAGACTGTGAAGGGGAAGAGAGAGATGGCGTAGTTGTTGGTGGTGGTAGTTTTATGTAACCACTCTCCAAATATACTCAGAAACGACTGCTTCTCCATACTGCCATCTTTGGCTAAGCCACCTTTATCTCTCTCTTGGATTATTGCAATGTCTCCCTAACTGCTCACCTACCTTCCTTCCTTACCAGAGAATAGCACAGGCATTCTTTTAAAATGTAAACCAAATTACATCAAGCCTTTGCTCAAAATGTTCAAAGACACCCCGTTCCCAGTACAAGCTAAATTTTTAAAACACCTGATAAGTTCCTATGTGATCAGGCCTCATTGCCGCTTTCAACTTATCTCCTCCTACTCTCCTCTTGGATCTACCTGCTCCAGCCATTCTGGTCTATTTACCATTTCTTGACTACTCCAAAGATGCTTCTGCTTCAGGGCTTTTGCACTGGCTGTTCACTCTACCTGGCCTGCTCTTCCCCAGATACCTGTGTAGCTAATTTCCTCTCTTCCTTCAATGCATGTGTTCTTTCTAAATTATTCTTTCTTCAAATACCTGTTTTCTCAAACTATATAGTTTGAGAGATTTAAACCATAAGTATTATAAGTGCTGACCTACCATATGATTAGGAATTTGTGGACCCACAGATTGTTTTAAGCATGTGCACTAACAAAAATGCTCAGGGAGATTTGACCAAAAAATTAAAAAAAAGGCATCACGTATACCAGAAACATGCAAATAGAAAAGGCAGGTTCGAGGTCCCAAACAATGTTACATTACAAAAGATGGATGGGCTACAAGTATATAGTATTTATTTTCATTAACAATTCTCATACACTGCATCATGAAACAAGCTAATACAAAATACACTGGAAATATATCACAGCAAGGCAAGGCATTTACTACCTGCCATGTGCTTGATATTCTACAAGGTCCACCCCTCACCTTTAATCCTCCTGTCAGTTCTGCAAAGTGAAGAAACTGAGGCTTACGGATGGTAAGCTAAGCTCACTAGCTAGAAAGTGGCAAAGAGGTAATTTATACCTAGGAAGGGGAGGGGAGCGTTGGGTCCAAATCCAGGCCCTCTTTTCTTTTCATTACACTCTGTGGTGTGCCATCCCCACCCTCTCAAGTAAATGGGCTGTCTCTTAGAGAAAATTTATTTCTATCTAATATTGATAATATAACACAAATTTACTCATATGTTTCTATGGCCTTCATAAGAATGCAATCGTACTTCTAGAATTAGTCATCTCTTGGCAATATGTGGTAGATTTCTTTCTGTTTTGTTACTTTATTATATTACCTTATACAGTATCTCATAGGTGAACTTGATCTCCTTGCATTCCTTGCTTTTTTGAGTGGATTACAGAGGCTTTCCAAAATAGTTAGGGCCTGGGAGTACAACATACTCCTATGAGGCATTCCTCCCATTTCATTTTCTGGCTCTTGAAACGGTGAGGTAGAAGACAGGGGAGGGGCTGTGGGGTGCGAGAGGGAGGGAGACTGTTTCTGCCTGGAAGACAGGTTGGGGGTAGTGTTCTAGAAGGAAGGCAAAAACCTTATACTTGAATAAATAAAAACTAGAATGCTGAGTTCTATATTCATCAGATAGTAAAAACCCAAACACTCTATTTTCCAGCCATGGAGGAGTTGGACAAATGATACAAAAAATGTGAAGTATTTGAGCCAATTGGGTTGAATACAGGAAAGGTATGATCCCTCCAATAGGTCATGGACAACCTTTATAAAAGCAGTTGAACTGGCTGGCCATTCTTCATGGCATCCCATTGGCTTTAACCTGGATCTAACCAAGCTGTGTATGCTATCTGAAACTAAACAAAAAATAGGATGGAATGAACACACATTAAGCCTGCACATAGATATTCTTAATTCAATATTTCATAGCATTCCAACCATTTTCAGTGTGGAACATTCTGGATTCTGAATCCAAACCTTGATGATTTAGATAGTTTCTTTCTAATAGAGGAGGCTAAATGACAGATAGGGCTGTAGTACTTGACTAGATGGCTCAGTTTTTCCACTTACAGAATTTTTGCTAACTAAATCAAGGTTGTTCTTTTTAAAACCTAAGATCTGATTACTATGTGAACCACCTCAGCCTTTCCACTCATATTTGCTGATAGTTTTAATCAGGCTTGGAAAAATATTTGAGTTTTTCCTCTAGAAACTAAGGAGGTCATTTCTGTAGAGGCCATGTAGCTCAAAGAAACATCTGACAAATACTGCTGCCTGGATTCTACGCCACAAATAAACACTTTCTACTTCTGGCCAAGATAATCACCTACTTTGCATAAAATGAAATTACACAAAATTCTGTGTTCTAAAGAAGGAAAACATGTTTCTTTGTTTAATATTGTTCCAGGAGTACAACAATAATTAACCATAACAAAGATCAAGGTGCCTATTAATGATGCACACATGAATTTACTTCCAAATTTCTATAAATTGTGAAAATATTGGGAAAGAAGGAATTGCTCATGTGCCCCTGTTGGAATTTTGGCTGTCCAGGACCAATGTTGATCTAAAGTTTAAGATTTGCAGGCAAAACTGGCAAGGATAATCCTTGCACACTAGTGTGGCAAAAGGAATACATAATACAGATAAATAATATATCCCTCTGGCCAGATTCAGAGTAGTATAAGGCATAGTAAGATTCTTAGAACTCTGGTAACATGAACTTTTCTATCTGTAAGGTTAAAAATTAGAAACTCCACAGAAAGAATAACAGCTATCAGGACTCCAGGTATTTCTAGTCATCTGTGGTAGATCAGAAAGCAGGGGCAAATAGCCATCCACAAATGTGCTGTACAAATGTATTTTTAGAAACAATGTTTAGGGTTTTCCAGAAAAACACTGTTTTAATGAGTCACCTCCGAGAATATCATCTCTCCAAGAGTTGGTGCCCCCAGAATTGGACTTCTTAAACTTCAGTTACCAGGAGTAGGGGCAAGAGCAGTGGTTTCTGGGGAAGTAGATGTGGCTCAATGAGTTGGACTCTGGCCTACCACATGGGGGGGGGGGTCCCAGGTTTGGGTCCTGGTGCCTTCTGGAGAAGGCAAGGAAACAATGAGCAGACAGATGAGAGAAACACCTGGCAGAGGGGTGCGATAAATAAAATAAAGTAAATAAATAAATATTTTAAAAAAGAACAGAGGTTTCTGCTCTAAGGGTCCAAAGGCCAGGGGGTTATTGCTTTTCTCCTCCTGCTTAAGTGGGGTTCATCACAAATGTTTTCACCAAAACAATAATGAGAGAATTTAATTTCAAACCAGATCACCAGATAGATCAGAGTGTTGACTTTCTCTCTCTCTCTCTCTCTGTCTCACTCAGTGACTTTTGTTTTATACATGGTAATACTCATGGTAAAACTTTAAACTCTATAGAATCATTCACAGGAAAAAAATCAGGAAAAAAACAGGAAGTAAAACAGCATTACCTTTTGGTGAACATCATTGCAAACATTTCTCCATGAGTATGTACAGGTGTGTGTATGTGTGTGTGTGTGTGTGAGAGAGAGAGGGAGGGAGGGAGGGAAGGAGAGAGGGAGGAGGGAGGGTGAGGGAGAGAGGGAGAGAGGGAGAGAGGGAGAGAAGGAGAGGGAGAGAGGGACAGGGAGGGAGGGAGAGAGAGAGGAGAGAAGGAGAAAGAGAGAGGGAATTTTAAAACTTATTCAAGAACAACATGTAAGCAGAAGAATGATCATAGTGTTAGCTTACAAATTTCACAAATTGAACACACCTGCATAAGGAGTGCATAGCACCCAAACAGAACATTATTTACCTGCTACTTTAAATGAATTGTTAAAATTAATTTTATTTGAATTTTGGAGTAGTTACTAGTAGTGGTAACTTCTAGTAGTAACTAGAAGAAATGCTGAACTTTAGAAAAGAGATTCTTTGCTACACAATATATTAGTTCCTAAAAGATGCTAAGTTGAGAAAAAAGATTTTGAAAATCATTAAGATGTTGGTGTCTTCATTTTGAAAATGGCGCAATTTGATTTTAGACATTGACCTGCTGCTATCAAAGTTGACTAGTTCTGGTACCCTTTCCCTCCATCTTCTAATTTGTTGCTTATATTATTTATATAGTGTTAGGGTTTAAAGTATTTATATTCTGCTCTTCAACCATAGTACCCACATGGTTTAATCTTAGTTCTATTATACATCCTTTCATGAGCTCTTATTTTTATTCTTTTCTTTGTTGTTGTTGTTAGTGGATTTTTAAGAAATGTACTTAAAATTTTTTTAGATTACCTAAATGTTATATAAAAAATATAGGGGATTCCCATATGCCCCAATCCCTAGCCCTCCCACATTTTCCCACATTAACAACATCCTTCACCAGTGTGGTACATTTGTTACAATGTGTGATGTAACACATTTCGGAGCATTTCAACTTCTTTGAAGTTGAAAAAGATAATTAACTTGGTTTTATTCAATGTCAGCTCTTCTGAATCAATTTTATCTGGTATACAGTGTGCCCATTAAATATGCAGATGAACTCATTTTGTCATTTCAAGAAATTTTTTCTAAATTCCACCTGAATTTTTAAAATTTTCACTTGTTGAGGTCTCTTCTTCAGGGACACCAATTATCCTTATATTATATTGTCTTTGTCTTCTATATTAAACATTTTCTCTCCATTTGCTTTAACTGTTTGTGTCTTTAACTCTCTAGTGGTATTGTTTTGGTTCAAATTTTTTGTTTCCTCTGCTTTGAAATTTCCTTTTTAAAATACTACTAATGGTTAATTGTCTTTCCTATTCTTTTAGTGGTCTTCTACAGCTGGAAAGACTTGTGGGAACTCTACTTCCTTGGGTTCTATTTGCTTCCAAATTTCTTGTATCTTCTGAATGCTATCTCTTTTTTTTTGGGGGGGGGGAGCTTTTATTTGACACATTAGGTGAATTCTTCTGAGCTACAATGTACTTTGTCTAGCTATAGTTTTCCTTTACTATTAGAGTTAAAAGAGAAAATCATGGAAGACTTGGGTATGGCACTACTGAAATTTTCCACCAGAAGATTGTATTCATGACATGTTATGGCTTTAATAAAATAATACATACACTAAGATTCAAGTTAGGAAATACTGATAACTATATAATTTCTCCCTCTGTTAGTTTATTATAATTTGTAAACTTTTAATCTCTTTTCAGAATTCAAACTAACCAAACTGACACACTTAAGAAGGATGGAGTAAAGGAAGAACATTCACACAGTTCTTTCTGAGGTGCTGATGCAAGAAGGTCCTGGAATTCTAAGGGCTTTAGGAATAATCCAAGCTCCTACACGGAAGGTAAGAAAACCTATAATGTGTCTTGCACTTTTCTTTTCTACCATACTCAAATTAAACGCGTCATTCCCTATATAGATTAGCATCCCCAAAGATATAGGAATGCTAAGAACATAATAAATATATTCTTTCATATTTTCAACTTTTCTTGTGTTCTACTAATTCCTGGCTCAAGGCTAAAGAGGCTTTTTTAAAAATGAGGTTGTGACAAAATGCTTACTCCAAAACATTCAGACATTCTAAAACCTAAAAGCTGACAGTAAGAGGCCAGCAGATTGACACCTGCATGTCTCTAGGTTTTAGCATCCTCCTATTTATCTTCTCCCAATGAAATCTTCATGATAGTGTATCCTGGAAGGACAAATGCAATGAGACATCTCCCCCACCAATTTTAACTCAGAATATTTTGATACTGTATTTCCCTTTTTCTATCACATGACAGTAGTTTCTCTGTGGCATATGACAGTAATGTCCTGCTACTTGACTCCATAGGAGGGAAACTGACCATTAACTTTGTACTTCAGCAAGGCTTTTAGCAACATTTCTCATAATATTCTGTGGTCAAGAAGAAGAATACAGGCTGGATGACTGTACAATTAACATGATTAATAGCAAGCTGAACAATATATGCCAAAAGATACTAATTAATGGACTAATATCAAGCTGAAGGAGCTCTCCAGATGAAAATGCAGCAATTTGCCATTTGCTCAGTGCTGTCTGGTACCTATTATCACTAACTCAGATGAATATATGAATAGTTATCAAATGTATGGGTAAGTTCCAAATGCATTAGAGCACACAATCAGGACCCAAATATTGAAACTGGCTGGAGACATGGGCCAAATACAATTAGATAAAGTTCAAGTAGGAAAAAAATATAAAGTAAAAAAGACCATACTACTGCTTAAGAATGGGATACATAAAATTTTGTTAACTAGTATACTGTGGATGCAGCTGTTTAAAAAGTCTATTAAATGTTAGGCAGCATTCTAAGAAGTAGATATTTGTCAGATAGTGGAAGGAACACTGGATCTGGCATCAGGAAACTTGATCAAACCCCAGTTCTACTATGTTAGCCACTTAAACACTCTTATCCTTACTTTCTTCTCAGGGTTGTTGTGAAGGTGTATTAACATGTCTATATTCCAAGCACAGGTGCCTAATCAATATGACCTGGAAAAATTATCCTTTGCAATAAAATAGGGGGCTGTGCCACTCCACTCTGCCCTAGATAAGATGGTACATGGAATTAATCCTGGGTGCCACACTTCTGAACAAACTAGGGTTACTTCCATAAATGGTGGCCAGAATGGATGAGGAACTCAAAAAGAGAACATGAAGAATTCCTGCAGGAACTGGGGATAATTGCCTTGAAGAATAGTCTATTCAAGGGAGACCATATCTACCTTCAAACATCTGACGATGTGCTGAATGGCCTTCTGAAGAGATCCAAAGGGGTGAAACTAATGCCTGGGGATGGAAATGACAAGAATTTCGGTTAGGACTACCACTTGGTGGGGATGTTGTGAGCAATTTCAGCACAAGTGGACTGCTGGAATTCTTGGAAGTGGTTCTTTCTAAATTCAGTCTCAAAGTAATACAGTACCTCCACTCTCCTGGGTTGGACTGGTATCCAGACTTAAAATTATACCACCATCCCTCCAGCTCTAGGCCAAACATTTTACATCTTCTACTGATTTACTTTTTTCCCCCCAGGAGGTACCCGGAATCCAATCCAGGACTTCACACATGAGAAGCAGGCGTTCAACCACTGAGCTCACCGGTTCCCCTACAGACTTACTCTTGCTTTCCATTTTGTTTAGGAATTTCTGGCCAAGTTTTAAACTGTCATCTTTTCATGAAATACAAAAGAAGGAACACAATGGAAGCGGTAATCTGTCCGCATTTTGGGGGAGATAAGCCAGCAAAGCATGATTTCATTGTTGCTAAAGCAAGAAGGTAAAGCAGGAATTTAAAAATAATAAAGCTCTCCAGAGCTGGAGCTTTGTACAAACAAGTGGGGAGGGCACGGGACCTCATACAGGTTTCTAGCTGGGAATTTAGCGTATTGGGTAAAAAGCAGGTACCAAAGGCCCTTTGCCTTAAGCCTGTTGATTTATTATAGGCACTCTAAAAGTTGTCTGCGCAACCGATTAATCCCCGTGTTTTCTAGAGGCAAAATGAGGCCAGAACAAGTTGCTCAGCATCTCCAGCCTGATCCAGAACGCGATAAGAAAGTATTTGGTGCAACCAGGCCGTCCGCCACGCGTCCGGCCTAGGCCCGCCCGCTCCCCTCTCACGTGACTGAAGAGATCCGTTTTTAATTTTTTTCCAGCCCTGAGTGGGGGAAAATTGGCCGCGTGTTTGTTGCCAAGGACGCGGCCACCCGCTTCAGCTCCGCTAGGGTGAAAGAGGACGCTGCGGGGAAGGGGCCGTGGCTCCTGAATGGCTGGGGTGCGAAGGTTCATTTGCATAACATTCTCTGTCGGCTGCTGATTGGCTAAAGTAGGAGGGGCGGTGGTGGGGTGATTCCAAGGGCCGGGAGCTCCGGCCCCCGGACCTTTTCGTTCCGGAGTTACCCCGGTGGGTGTGAGCTGCGCGGTCCCGGGAGAGCTGGGAGGCCCGGTTTGGGAAGTTTCTCAGGCAGGTGCATGAGCCATCATTCTCAGATAGTGGTTAAGAAATGTGCAAGAACAGGGGCTGGAATCAAGAAACGGGGGTAGGGTGTGTGTGGAGGAGTGGGGAGTTGGAAGGTGACTTCACGACCAGAGGACAGGAAGAAAATGAATCAGGAGAGGGATGGAGGCCAAGAGGAAGGAGTTAAGGGCTTTACCCAAAATCATTTTTTAACGTGTTTTGGTAGGGTCGCTTTGCTAGATCGCTTGGATTTGCGTTTTCAGCTAGTTATTATCACTTTGTCAGAACTGGAAACAGAAAGAGAGGCAGGATTCAGGCATTTAATAAAACTTAAGGCGGAAATATACCGATTTTTTTTTGTCTGACTATATATGTATTTAAAATATCAAGAGGGTCTGGGATGGGGGCAGAATATATTTTAATTTATAAAAGGAACAGCTACTGGAAACGGGATATGTTTTTTTCTCCTGGTTTCTTCTTACAACGCTCTTCTAATCTCATCGAAGAGGAGGGTTTTTAAAACCAGCCTGAACTATTTTGTACTCGCCAGCTGCCTAAGCCTTGGAGGACAAGGGTCTGTGGCTCTTCGTAACCCATTTCCACAGTCTTAGTTTTCTGATTCTTCACATACCCACCTCTAGATGATGTTGAGGGCCTATACCAAGTACAATTAATCTTTGTAAAGTGCTTTACAATTTACAAAATGATTTTTACATCCATTATCTTATTTAACCTCAGCTAAAATCTTTGGTACAGCCTAAGGGAGACACTCCATTTTAATGATAGGGAAACAGGTTGGAGAAGTTTCTAAGTCTCCATGTGTGGAGAGGAGGGTGACATTTTTAATGCTTCAAGTTTGTATAATACTTTTTTCCTCTCTACATTTTTCTTTCCATTGATCTTCTCAGTGACCCTGATAGGTAGATTAAACAGGTAACACTATCCCAGTTTTACAAATAAGAAATCATGGACCATGATCTAGATCTATAAGCCCCCAGGAAGGAAACCCCAGACTGGGCCCTGCTGAGGGCTCAGCGACTTTTTTTTTTGGTCAACAGGCTAGTCCTTGTTGCACCAAATCAGCTTTTCATTTGAAAGACAATTATGAAAATGGTTTGCTGTGGTAAAAATCTAAATATTGATGGTTGTAAAGGTGGAAGAGAGGAAGGAAGTGGGGAGAGGGGGAGAAGGAGGGAGGGTGGGAGGAAGGCAGGCAGGCAGGCGGTCAGCCTGTATTTTGTACTTCTCCCTTCTTTTGGTACTTTTTGCTCTATGGGAAAATACTACTGTACTAAAAGCACCCCTGAAAGGCTTTAGAGAACAAGGGATTTAAAATTTTAAGTGTGAGTCTTGTTGGACATAGTTATCTATAGGATTATTGGAGAAGACAGGAATGAGTGACATGGCAAGAGAAATGAGATGATAAAAACCAAAGGAAAATTGTCTATGGCTTAGAAGTCCCAAAATGAATTTTAAGGTGCAAAGCTCTTAAAAGTTAAACCCACAGGTTTGGCACATGGTAGCTTAGTCCCTATTTCGTGAACATCTCTTTTAATGCTCTTTTGAAAAGGCACATTTCACTCCCCACTTTTCTGTTAAATGAGGAACCAGGCCTAACTATTATCACCCTCTCCCGGACCCTCAAGCAGCCAAAAGGCTCTAAAGCATCTCTGAGTCCAAGTCGGACTTGGACTGAAGTCAGGAACTTGGCTACTTCTCATTGCCGAGCTCGACCTCTCTCAGTAAAACCTGCAGACCCGACAGTAGGCCTCTCTCCCTCCCTGGCAACAGCTGTTACCAGACCGATTGGGAAAGATCCCTCCGGGCAGGGAGGCAAAAGCCTGCGTGCTCCCCTCCCCCGGGGAGCTGGCTAAGGCCCGGGCCCAGGCGGGCGCCCCGCGCGTCCACGTGCACCCGGCATGCGCGGCCTCCCTTGGGCTGGTTCTTCTACCCCAATGACTAATAATAAACCCGGCGGCAGTTTCCCGGCCGTGGCCACTACATAGGCCGGGTTGGGGGTTCACTTAGTAACCAGGGCACGTGCGTTCCGGTCGTCCCATTCCGGCAGGGTCCACCCAGCCCCCGCACGCCAGCCGGCCCGGACTCGGGCGGCGCCTCCGTCACCCGCCCGGGACACGGCCCACCCCCAGCCGGGGTGCTCGGGGCTCGGCGCTGGCGGGGTGCAGTTCTTCCGATGCCTCCTTGGCCCTGCCCTGCCCCAGCGCCCTCCCTCCGCCCGGGTATCAGGCGAGAGGCGGAGCTGGCCCGGCGCGCCCCGCCTCCGCTGTAGAAAGGGCCGGTGGAGTGTTACTCGCGGTCATCCGGTTTCGGGCCTTTTATCTCGGCGCTGCCGGGGCGGTGGGAGGAGGAGACTTCAGGGGTGGCCGTGAGCGCCGGCAACACCTTTCCGGGGCTATAAATTGAGCACCTGGGATGGGTAAGGGGCCGACATAGCTACCGCCTCCCGCAGTCACAGTCCGGCCACTGACCGCAACTGCACTCTTGGGCAGCGGCGGGCGGCAGCAGGAACGCTGAGCTGCTCGGGAGCAGAGGATCTGGAGGCACAGGAGGAGGTGCGTGCTCCCGCCCCATCGCTGGCCCGGCCAGCCTGGGTGCTTGGGCTTAGGGTTTTCCGAGAGAGACGGGAACCACCCCTTTCTTTTTTCCGAGGCGCTCTGCGGACAGGGAGGTTGGATCGCCGGGAAGCGGGAAGCCACCCGGGCGCCATCCCTGGCAAGCAGCATTCGGGGAGGGCGGTGCGCGCGGACGAGGGCGCCGGGCAACGTAGACGGGTGCATAATCTTCTCTTTCGCCCCCGTCTCCCAACCAGGTCAGGGCTCGACCCATCGACCATCCATCGTTGTCGCGAGCTTCCGGACGCCGGGGCCAGGAGGAGCCGCGCGAAGCCGCGCATCCGTCTGGGCTGGGCTGAGAGCGAGAAGAGAGTTGGAGAGGGCGGGGGAGGAGCCGGGAATCCCGCCACACCGCCTGCAGTCAGGCCCCCGGCGCGGGCCTGGGAGAACGCGTGAAGGCAGAGGCTCTCGCCCCGGCCGGCTGCCCCGGCGCCCGCGCGACCACCATGATGCAGATCTGCGACACCTACAACCAGAAGCACTCGCTCTTTAACGCCATGAACCGCTTCATCGGCGCCGTGAACAACATGGACCAGACGGTGATGGTGCCCAGCCTGCTGCGGGACGTGCCCCTGGCTGAGCCCGGGCTGGACAACGACGTCGGCATGGAGGTGAGCGGCAGTGGAGCCTGCCTGGAGGAGCGCACGCCCCCGGCCACCGGCCCAGGCAGCGCCAACGGCAGCTTCTTCGCGCCTTCCCGGGACATGTACAGCCACTACGTGCTGCTCAAGTCCATCCGCAACGACATCGAGTGGGGGGTCCTGCACCAGCCGCCGCCACCGGCGGGGAGCGAGGAGGGCGGGGCCTGGAAGGCGAAGGACATCCTGGTGGACCTGAGCCACCTGGAGGGCGCGGAAGCGGGCGAGGAGGACCTGGAGCGGCAGTTCCACTACCACCTGCGCGGGCTGCACACTGTGCTCTCCAAACTCACGCGCAAAGCCAACATCCTCACCAACCGATACAAGCAGGAGATCGGCTTCGGCAACTGGGGCCACTGAGGCGGGGCGCCCATGACTGCCCAGAGCCCTCCCCCGGTCCCGTCTCTCACCCTCTTTCTTTCCTCAAAGCGATTTTCTTCCTGGCTGTGGGGCGCGAAGGGCGGACTGCAAGGTGGGGGCGGCGGTGTACGTGCTAGGGGCGTAGCTGGGCTGCGTGGAGGAGAGGGGACCTCATTGATGAGAGGAGAGGAAAGTGGTGACAGGAAGGGGAGTCTCAGAGTCCCTTCGGGAAGGGCCCTGAATTCTACGTTGGTGGAACTGGGACTGGGCTGACGCCCTGCCTGCAGCCTGTGCCTTTCCTGGACTCTTCTGTTCTTTCCGGAGGAGAAGGGCCGAGAAGAGGCGCGGTCCCGGGTTGCCACACTTGGGAGCGCCGCCCTGAGCTAGGCGGTGGGGAAGGCGGGGCGCGCCGGCCGCCCTGCCGTTGGGTTGTGGCGTTGCTAGGATTGCATCAGTTTTCCTGTTTGCACTATTTCTTATTGTAACTGGCCCTGTCTTAAGTATTTCGAATCTTCTCCTTGCTCTGAAACTTCGGTGATTCCATTGCGATAAGCGCACAAACAGCATTGTCTGTGGGTAACCGGCACTACTTTATTAACGATTTTCTGGTACACTGTATAGTTTGTCCTGTGGCACCCCCACCCCCACCACGTCCCTTTCCCGCCTTCACCCCAGTGTATATAAGCTGGCACTGCTCCGGCTTGTATGAAGTTTGCCACTCAGCCAGTGAAAATAATATTATGAGAAAGTGGACTTATCTGAAATGGAACCAACTGACTTTCTATCCATGTAGGTAGAATGATGACGGGGTTCCATTGTTGTTATATGTCTTAAATTTATTTAAAACTTTTTAAATCCCAGATGTAGACTATATTCTAAAAAATAAAGTAAGCAAATGTGTTAACTTGACGATCGTTTGTTGCTATTTAATCCACCAGTAAATGGCTAGTAGTGAAATAAAACTATGTTAATTGATTTCTTTTTTAGCAAAAGTAAGTTTTATTTTCCCTGTGGCATTTCAAGGTACTGGATAGTCATCTCTGCAAGTATTTGGTTTTGTTTGGGAAGTAGCAACTGACAAGATTTACTTTCAATCTTTTATTCCTAATAAAACAAAGTTTATAAATATTTAAAGTATTGGGGGAGGTACATATATCGTATCTTTGAACCAAGTTGGTCAACTTATTGAAGTGCTTGATTGATATTTTGCATTTTTTAAAGAAGCTCAAGCACAAACTGATGTCTTTTGAGATGTAAAAACTTATCTTACATACCTAATTTTCACTTAGCTATTGAGAAGTGACGTTGAGAAGAAACATCAGTTAACACTAGTCTACACACTTCACCGGTCTTAATTTACAGGTCTTTTATGTTGAACTTAAGAGATATTTAAATGTCTTATAGCATGAGCTGTGACCTCTTTCACCAGTTTCCTAGGAATGCTGAGCTGGTTGAGAAGTGTCCAGCAATGCTTCCAGTTTTGCAGTGAGCCAGTCTGCAATTGTGGGCAGTGTATCCATCAGGGTGATAGGAGGGTCCTGGGGAATGCTTCCTAAGATGCCATTTCATGCTTCTACTGGGGCAGGGGAAGCACAGTGCCCTGTGTACAAGGTTAGATCGACTTCAGTTTTCAACCTTGAGGTCATGAGGCAGACTAAATTCATAGAGCTTGAAATTAAAATGTATATAATTTTGTAGTTTTTAAAAAAAGCATTTTTTTTCCCTGGTGTGGGCAGCTCAGTCTTATCAGCTTGTAGCAGCAGTGAAAAAAAAATGGGGAAGTGTCAAAACTGGGGTGCTGGCTGTTGCCAGAGAAAGTTAATCATTAATGTATAATGATAAGCACCACAAAAAGTAAGGTATACCGTTTCATTTTGTGTCCCCTTAAGATATCAAAGTGCTCTGTGACACAGACAAAAAATACAAAGCAAGGAAACGAAGGCAACCACATGGTAGAAACAAAGACTTTGAAGCCAGAAATTGGGTATTCAAATCTTTTGTGACTAATTACTGTGTGTATTTAACCCTCCAAGCCTATTGCCACGTTTGAAATCACGCATAATACCTACAATGTATACTGCATGAAGTTGCAGTGGGAATGAAATGAGATGATATGTAGAGGGTCTGATGCTTAGGTGTTTAGGTACTGCTGGAGTGCCTTACAAGTTTCTTGCTCTATCTAAATGTTGGTTCATGTTTCCATCCCCCCACCTCCCTTTCTTCACTAATATACCAGTCTCAGGATGATGTGTCTACTTAAGGAAAAGCAGAATCTCAATGACATTCTGTCCTGAAACAAGAGGTAAACTCTCATGAGGAGAATCTGACTTAAAACTACAAGTCCACAGTTTCGGGAGATGATGGGAAGAATTTTATGAGATGTTAACAGCAAATTGTTTTTAGAAAGTTTTTGTGATATGTAGAATACAAAAAAGTCGGTGTTAAAAGCAAAACCGAACTGTAAATAACATCAATTTGATAACTTTATATTTTAAAAAGTTATTTCAGATAGGAGTATTTTTATATAAAAATGGACAGTAATTCTGACCTCAGAGTAATGATGACCACTGTTAAAGGGCATTGGATTTTTTTATGAACCAATAAGAGTTCCTAGGCCCAGTAAATACTGTTTTTTACTAATAAATAATATTTTATTCAAGATCAGTTTATGAACCAAATCAAGGAAAAAAATCCCAACAGATTCATCTGTTAAAATTTCTTAAGCTTTTTAAAATTTTGCTTAACTTCCTAGGTATGGTAAATGAGTTCCTATTTTCAGAAAGTCTTTCCTGAAGAATCCCAAAGTACTTTACATATTTAAAAGTTGAATATATTGTATGGTATCTCCCTCAAAGAGCTACCAGAGGTGATTGTCTGCCAGTACCTTTCTCCATTGTAGTTTATAACTAAAGGGAAGACACAGATACCGTGAACAGAGCAACTTAGATTGGAATTATCTTGCAGATATTTGCATTTGATAATTTTATACATCAAAGCCTCACAAAAAGGCCTCTGAGAAAGCCCAATTTTGCCTCTAAAAACAACTTTCTGCTTGGCTCACATGGGGTTTCTCATGTTTTACATTTACACCGAGTTTCTTAGTGGTCTGGCCTAATTTGCTCTGAACCCAGTTTGTTAAAGAGCATAGCACAGCAGCTGGAGTTATTTGGAGCAACTAGAGAACTTCTCTACTGTTGACAATTAAAAACCATGAAAGTCACTGTCTTTTGCTTATGCCTCGTCACTTCCCCATATTTTTGGTTGCTGAACAAAGATCATCTGGGAAATAGTGTTTTCTCTCTTTTCTCTTTTGCTAGTGGTCCTCAGATATTTGCAAACTGAACACAGTCCCAGGGTATTAAGGGCTCAGATCTTACATTGTGTAGCTTTTTATTAAAAAACATAATTGTCTTTTGCTGGGCACAAATAAAAAGGGCATCTAGTACATTTTTGCCAATTGTTACATGCTTGTGTGATTTATTCTGAAGAGTTTTGAACAAAATAATGAGAGAAGGAACGTTTTCCTTAAAATTTTAGACATGAGTTCATCCCGCAACTAAATAAAAAAATCTTGGATCAGTAGTTTTTAAAAACTTGAAACATGTGGCATATGGGATTATCCTCTTAAAATTAATTAGTAGTGTTTAAAAAATTTTTAAACTATATAGTTTCTGATCAAGCCTAAGTTGCTTTAATTACCAAGATAATTTGTTTTTTTAATTAAAATTTTTGTTTTTTCTTTTATGATTGTACCCCAGTTTTTTAAATAACTCAAGGAAGTTTGTAGGTAGTTCTCAAGTTACCCTAAACACTTAATTAGTTCTCTAGTTAGTTGGTTTTAAACTGTGTAGAACTTTCTGGTAAGTGATGCAGGTGATGATAGTTTACTATCAGCAATGGTTTTTGTATCTGGAAAGCAGTACAATCCTTTGGTGGTGCAATCAGTGCTTCTGTCTTGTCCCCACCCCAGCACACACACACTCATATAGAGGACCCCGACTCTGACTCTCCTCTGGGTATCTGGGACTCCAGAATTCTCTGTCCAAGTAGCCCTGATCCCATTCCAGGGACTGCATGGCCATCTGTCCCAGATGGTCCTCCCTTTGGGAAGGGTAGGCAAGGTGAGCAGGCTGCTGATGTGCACCGCTGGGCCTAAGGCTTGGTGGGGATATGTGTGGGCAATAAGGCCTCTTGTGCAGGATGGAGCTTAGCTAGGAAGATAAAGAACTGCTGGGACATAGATTGGGGGCCTCCATTTGTCCTTTTGTCTGGCTCTCTGGGGTTAAGGCTGAACAAAAGGTTTGAAGCCTGCAGAGAGGAAATAAGAGTTTAAAGCAGCTCAAGCTTTAAGGTCTCTTCCCATTTTGACAAAAGAGGATTCCATGGTTTTTCTCCCTGTTTCACATTCCTCAGGAATCTCCTTGCTCCATTGAAGACTGTTTAATTAATTGAAATGCTGGTCAAGGAAAAGGAAAACCACATCTGTACCCAGAGCTTTTCCAGCTGCTTGCCCTTCAGGGCTCGAATGGTGGCAATTATAGCAAAGCCTAGTACTCTAGCCCCAAATGGATATGTGTTCCATAAAACCATGGACATTTCACCTCCCCAACTTTTCTTTCATCCTTTTTTTATTGAGTTAGCTGCTTTCTTTTTAGTGTCAAAGTCTCAGCCAAGTTAAAGCAGAAAAGTAAATGTGCATCTGTCTAAACAAGGTCTGCTAAAACCACAACTGTCTCATTGGCCCTTCCTGTTTTAGCATTCTCTATTTTTAAGGGGAACATTTTTTTACCTTCCTGTTCTTTTTCTTAGATTTTACTTCTTTGTCTACTCTTTCAGAGTGCTTTGTCTAGCTGTTAAAAATGTATCTGCCAATTTGCCCAACTTGAATAGTCCCAAACTAGTAAGAATTTGCATTGGAAGATGTCCTTATCCTTGAGTTAAGAACTGGGTTATAGACAATAACTTTCTGACCTTCAAATATCTAGAGATTTTTTCCTAACACAGCAGATAAGAAGAGTGGGAAAATACCAGGAAAATATAGAGTCCAGTTCTTTATTTTAGCTGATTAAATAATGTGGAGGGTGGGTGTTTTCTAGAATCAATTTTACTTTTCAATACCAATCTTAATAGTGTTTATCAATAAGAATTCCATTATCAGGATGAAACTGGACATGATTCATTTGAAGTTTTCAGAGATAGAAACTAACTCTAGTTTTTGTTGTTGTTGTTGAATACCACACTGCTGAAGTAAAGGAATGTTGTAGCTTGTGGGTGAGCTTAATAGAGCCAATTAAAACCTGACTACTCTTCCACCATGTTGAAATACCTGATAGAACTTGCTGTGTCCTTGGATAACGACTTTTTTCTTTTAGCAGACATCTGATTGAGATTTCCTGTTTGGTAGTCCAGGAAAGGTGAAAACGAAATTACCACATTGTTGGTTCTGAGCAAAGTATTTAAAATTTTCGAGTTGTTCACTATGTGATATTAATTTTAAGCTCTGCTTTTTTTAAAAAAATGACACATATACCTTGTGAAAGAGCATGTATATGTTTCATAGCAGCCAAACTATGTGTGGAATGCAATGAGTGTAGTTTGTGTAGTTCGGTCATTCAAAACAAGGTGTAGTATTTTGTGACATCTAATTGAGATTGCAACCTATAATTCATGGATGCTTTGGAGGCATAATTTAGATTCTGTTATGATAAACACTTGTTGGCATTCCTTTATGGCTTAAATATTTTTGGGAAAATGTTAGAAATTCAGATCTTTAATCCAACTGTTGGAGTCTGGGGGGAGCTCAGAAACCATCAACTTTTTCCTATAGTGGGGTTGGGTTCAGAGGAAATTTCCTGCTCCCTGCAGCCAAGTTGTCCCTAAGTAGAAAAAAAGAGGCGCCAAGCAAAGCCTTCCTGATTTAGTCTTTCCAAATTTACCAGATATCCCCTCACTGTTCCTGGGTCTGCATGAGTTAGGGGAGCAATGGAGAAAGACAAAGTATGTTTCAGGATACTCCACCATTGGAAACCTCAGGAATCGGAAATCATCCTTCTCTGACAGCAGGATGTGGTACCATTTTCTCTGACTGGAAAGGCAGCAAATACTAGGTTGAAGCATATGAAAATGACATTTTTATGGTCCAAAATGATTAAATAATCTCTGGTTCCAGCAGATAGGTGTTGCTGTGTATATGTACTACAGTTTCTTTCTATAACTTTATGTAACTATTGTTTGTCAACTTAGCTGACTTCATTTTGAGATACAAGGAGGTGGAGGAGATAAAGGAGATCAAAAGGAGGGCAATTATCAAAGGAGAGAAATAAAATGGAAGAAAGAGGAAGAGACTTAAAACTGAAGAGAGAATATAGAATAGTGGTAGGGAAACTGTAGCAGGTTGTATTTTCTAAAAATGGCTGCAAACTTCATTCTGGCCCTACATTCTCTTTCACAACCTTGCCATCCTCTTTCGAGTGTTAAAATCTCTGCCTCCTCCCTTTGAATTTAGGTGATGCTTTGTGACTGCCCTGAGAAAATGAATGTGGCCGTCACTTCCAAGGCCTGACTTTAAAAAGGGATACATCTTCTGCAAGTCTCTCTCTTGAGATGTTCACCCTTGGAACCCAGCTGCCATGCTGTGAGGAAGCGAGGGCCACATAAACACCATGTGTAGGTGGTCCAGCTAATGGTCCCAGCTGAGCTCCCAGCCAACAACCAGCTGCAACCGCCAAACTTGTGAGTGAACCTTCAGATGATTCCAGCCCCGAGCCTTCAAGTCACCCCAGCTGATGCTGAATGGATCAGAGACAGGTTGGCCCCACCGAACCCTACCCAAATCACACAAAATCAATATTGTCATTCTTGGAAGTTACCAAATGATAATACGGCCATAGAGTTCTGGAACAGAGAGACCTTTTCCCAAATTTCAGGAGATTGTAGAACTAAGTGAAAGCAATTGAAAGTAGAATGTAATCTCTTGAACAGGGTCTGCTTTATCACATTTACCTGAATAATAACTTATTATAAACCTGGAAATTGGAAATATTCATCTGAGGGCTAGTGTAGAGCGTAGAAGGAAGGAAATGATGGATAATTACAGAGATGCTGCAAGTAGCAATTTACGATTCTGTTGAAGCTGAGGGTGGTAAGCAGAATAAAGGACCTCTTAAAGAAATTCATGTCCTATTCCCTGAAAACTGTGAATATGTTACCTTGCATGGCAAGGGGAATTAAGGTTGCCAATGTAATTAAGGTTGTTAATCAGATGACCTTAAAAAAGAGAGATTATCTTGGATTATTTGAGTGGGCCCAGTGTAATCACAAGGATCCTTAAATGATGGAAGATGGAAATGAGGCCAAAGAGTCAAACTCAAAGTGATGCAGCATGAGAAAGAGGCTATTGGCCATTGCTGCTTTGCCAGGGAATGCAGGAGTCTTCTAGATAATGGAAAAGGCAAGGAAATGGATTCTTCCTGAGACCCTTCAGAGAGAACCCAGCCCTGCTGACACCTTGATTTTAGCCCAGTGAGACACATATTTGGGCTTCTGACCTCCAGCAAGGTAAGATAATAACTTTGTGTTGTTTGAAACCAGGAGATTTGTGGGAATGTTTTACAAAAATCATAGGAACTTATTACATTTGGCCTCTTGGTGTGGCCAGTATTAGACAAGCAATTCCTAATAGGAAAGGAAAAGGTTATATACTCCTGATACCTAATTCATTTCTTGCCTTTTAGGCTGTCTAAAAATACAGGATTCTGAACATAGCAACTTGCTGAAGACTGTATTGAAAGCTCCTTCGTCTTGTTTTGTGAAGGAAGCTTTATTTTTCTTTTACTCTCTAATTTTGGTGAAAATGGTCGTGAATATAAAGACACTACTCATGAGACTGCTATTATATTATTAAAAGGATTGTTTAAAAAAAGGATTATTTTGTGTAGTTTCAAATATAGTGGCTTTCTCTCTTATGTATTTGTCATTAAGGTCTTAGTCCTGCCTCTTTTTCTTTATACCCCATTTTCACTTCCTTTCTTCCTAAAATATTTTGTGATCTTCTTGTGTAGCATTTATTTCTGCAGCTTTATTACTATTTATTTTTATTGAGATATAATTATGTATAATAAAATGCAGAGATCTTAAGGGCACATTTTGTTGAGTTTTGACAAATGCATCCACCCATGTAACCAACACCCCAAACAAGGTTCAGAGCATTGACATAACCCTAAAAGTTTCCTCATGCTCTTTTTTTAAAAAGATTTTATTTTTATTTATTTCTCTCCCCTCTTCCCTTGTTGTCTGCTCTCTGTGTCCATTCACTCTGTGTTCTTCTGCGTCCACTTGCATTATCAGGCAGCACTGGGAAACTGTGTTTCTTTTTTGTTGCGTCATCTTGCTGTGCCAGATCTCTGTATGCGCAGCACCACTCCCGGGCAGGCTGCAGTCTCCTTGAGGGGCACACTCCTTGTGTGTGGAGCACCGCTACGCGGGGGTACCCCTGTGTGGCATGGCACTCCTTCTATGTGGCAGCACGCACGTGGGCCAGCTTACCACATGGGGCAGGAGGCCCTGGGTTTGAACCCTGGACCCTCCATATGGTAGGCAGATGCTCTATCAGTTGAGCCATGTCCACTTCCCTCCTTATGCTCTTTTGTGTTCTATCACTTTCCCCTACCTCCATGCAAACACTACTCTGATTTCTATCCCTAGGCGTTAATTTGCCTGTTTTTGAGCATCGTATATATAGAATCATACAGTACTGACGCTCGTGTCTGACCTCTTACATGCAATGGAATACTTCTGAGATTCGCCCATGTTGTTGCATAAATCAGTAGTTCATTCCTTTTTATTGCTGGGTAGTATTCTATTTTATAAATTTTTGCAATGCATTTATCCATTTTCCTGCTGATGGGCAATTAGGTTGTTTCCAATTAACTGATTAATCAAACCAGTTTAATAATGTTAGTTATTATGGATAGAGTTGTAAAGAGCATTCTAGACCAAGCCTTTTTGAAATACATAGCAATTGAATTACTGGTTCATAAAAAAGGTGTATACTGTTTGACTTTATAGGAAATTGCCAGAATTTTCTTTTCACAGTGGCTATACCATTTGCAATCTCATTAGCAATGTATGCAAGACCCACTTGTTCATGGTATCTTCACTACTAGTGCCTAATACTCCTTGCTCTTACTAAATGGTGGTACATTAGAGTTGGAATGGAGCATAAAAGTGTTTTAATGGAGAGAAGCATATTAGTTGCTCTCTTGGGAGCATGAGGGTTATAACGAGGAAGGTGATTGTGGCAAGGTGAGGTGGAGGGAAAGGTGGTGTCTGTTAATGAGAAACATGGCTTGGAGTCAAAGAATCTGGACTTGAGCCCCATTTCTGCCAATTCCTTTTGTTGTTTCCCCAGGGAGTTAATTAACTTCTTGGATACTTTCATTCCTCTTTAGCAAATGGGGATAATACCTGACAGGCTTAGTAATAATAGCAGTAAACTACCATTCAGTGCTCACTTATTGTGTACACTTCCTTCCTTACAGATTTATTACCATGACTTGTGCAAACCTCATGTATTATCTCATGTTCCTCTCACAATGGCCCTATAAAATAGGTACTAATATTCTCATTTTAAAGATGAGTAAATTTCGTCAAAAACTGCTTATTGTTTCCCAATATCTGTTCTCCCTTTATTTTTCCAATTTTTAGCTGGGAATTTGGTCACCCCAAATAAAAGCTACTATTCCAAGCTTCCTTTGCAGCCAGGAGAGACCACATAACAAAGTTCTAGTTGATGGCCAATGTCATGTATGACTTCCAAGATGTGTCCTTAAAAGGTGACAGAGTACCTTTGTCCCTTTGTTTCTTCTTGCTACCTACCTTGCCATGGGATGGCTGGAGCTTCGGCAGCCATTTTGGATGATGAGGTGATGGCAACATGTTGAGAACAACAGAGCAAAAAGAGAGAAGAAACCTGTATTTCTGATTATTATGGATGACCTACCTCTGCACTTTGTTTACAAGACCCAGAAATAAACCCTTATCCTGTACAAGCCATTGCTAATTCTGTTTGCCACAGTCAAATCTATTCCTAACAGATACTGAAGTAAAGGCTTAAAAAAGTTGTTGTAAGTAAAAAAGTATCTTTAAGATAACACAAAGATTAAATTATAATTTATACAATCTTGGAGGTGTTGTTTATTAGTTGTTAATGAAACTAAAGAGTTAGAGAACGAAGAAAAAGGAAGCCTTTGAGGAAACAGTTTCTTTTCTTCACCTGATTTGTTCTTTAAGGACTTACTCTGGATTATTCTGTCCGATGATTTAACCTGTGGATTTTCTAGATCACTTTTTCTTTTTCCTCTTCTCTTCCTTCATTTACTTCACTGTTTATTAGTATACACTGGTTATAGAAAATACACACTAGAAGCTTCAGATTCTTTTTATTAACTCCTGTAATGACTTGTAAGATCATAAACTCAAACTCAAAGCAAGCATTCCTGAATTAAAAGGCTGCAGGGAGTGGGAAGGAGGCTAAAAGAAATGGAATGGTTCCCATCCCCGCCCCTCTCCAGTGGGATTTTGGGAGGCAGAATAAACAGGAAGGGAGGTGTGAGGGGTAGGGTATCTGGACACCCTGAAACAATCTGCACATGTCAACACAAACTCAGAAGGAACAAAGTACTAAAACAAAATCCCTTTCCCTCCCTCTCTTCCTTCTTTCTTTTCTTCCTTCCTCAGTCAATTTTAATGTGCACTAGAATCAAATGAAAGCACTCAGACATGGCTCCCAGAATTCTCAGTGTAGCAGAGAAGACTAAATGTAGACAAACAAATCGGCAAAATCATGAGAGAGATAATGGAGTTGTGATGGAGCTCTGGGAAATGCAGGAGGAAGCCTGCAGAGATCAAGAAGGCTTCAAGGAAGTGATGCTGCATTCAGTAAATATTTATTGGGCACCTAATTTGTTCCAGGCATTGGACTATCTGAGGGTGATGATAGTGAACATTGCCCAGTCCCTGCCTCAAGTGCTTATAGTCCAGAAGAAGGAGGAAACAAGTAAACACTTACAATGCAACCTAATAAGCCCTGTGAAGGGTAGGTGAAGGGTGCAATGAGAGCTCAGAGAAGGAAGCCTGAACCAGTGAAAAACAGTCTCTTGGATGAAGTGACCTCTAGGCTGAGATCTAATGGAACAGTGTGGATTAGCCAGGTGAAAACGAGTTTGGGATGGATTGTCAGGGGCTGTGGTTAAGAACCTGAGAACAGAGATGGGTATGGGGTGAGAGATGAGGCTAAGGTATAGGCAGGAGAAACATGAAGGAATTTTAAAAACATGTTAAACCAGACTCAAAAGGACAAATAGTGATTGCTCTATTATGAACAAAATATATTATGTGGAATATAAATATAGTATGTGAAATCTGAATATGGGTAGAATTGCATATATCAGACCCTTTTAATTGAAGCTAAACAAATGTAAGTTAATAGTACAAAATGCTATCAGACAAAAAAAAAAACTCCAAACAAACCAAAAACAGTATACTAAGCGAAGGAGACCAGACACAGAGTACTACATATAATATGATTCCATTTATATAAATTATTGATATAAATCAATTTATAAAGATGAAAGGAGATTAGTGGTTATGTAGGTCTGACGAAGGAATGTTAAGGGGTGTGCAGTCTTTATTTTTGAAGTAATAAAATTGTTCTAAAATTTTTGACATGATGAATGTACAACATTGTAATTATACTAAAAGCCATTGATTATACACTTTGGGTAGAATACCCAGAAACAGCAGCTATGTACAGTGGGGGAAGCATAGAGAGATTGAGAGGTTAGGAATTTTCTTGTTTGTTTTTGTTTAATATTAGTATTATTGAAATATTGAAAATGCTCTAATAATGATTGAAATGATAAGCACACAACTGTGATTATAGCAAATACCACTGATTGTACACTTTAGATGAACTGTATGTTTATTAATATGTATCAATAAAATTGATTTGTTAAAAAAACATACTAAAGACGTGTCTCCTGATATAATGCACTTAGGAGTCACATTCTGTGATATTCTTAGCAAATACTGTAATCTAAATCTAACCATGAAGGATCATCAGATAGATCCAGATTAAAGGACATTCCACAAAATAACTGACAAAGTCATGAGACCAAACACTAAGAAACTGTTCCAGGAAAAAGAAACTAAAGAGACAGGATAATGGAATGCATCATGTGATTCTGAGATAGATCCTGGACTAGAAACATAATCATCATCATCATCATCATCACCACCACCACCAAGAACAACAACAACTATATAAATATTTCATCTATAGCATATATATCATTCCTTTTGATATAAAGGACATATTTTGTTCAATTGGCAAAATCTAAATAAAGTCTGAATATAAAACAAATGATTTTGAATCAGTGAGATTATATGTTGTTGCATGCATCAGAACTTCATTTCTTTTTACAACTGAATACTATTCCACTGTGTGTATCTGACACATTTTGTTTATCCATTCATTGGTTGATGGACACTTGGGTTACTTCCATCTTTTGGCAATTGTGAGTAATGCCACTGTGAACATTGGTGTGAAAGTAGCTGTTTGAGTCCCTGTTTTCAATTATCTTGGATATATACCCAGAAGTGGGTTTGCTGGATCATATGGTAATTCTATACTCAACTTTCCGAGAAACTGCCAAACTCTCTTCCACAGAGGCTGCAACATTGTACATTCCCACCAGCAATGAATACTGAGTGTTCCTGTTCCTATTTCTACACACCCTCTCGAACACTTGTAATTTTCTGTTTTTTAAAATAGTAGCCATTTTAGTGGGTGTGAAATGGTATCTCCTTGTGGTTTTGATTTGCATTTCCCTAGTGATTAATGATATTGAGCATCTTTTCATGTGCTTTGTGGCCATTTGTATATCTTCTTTGGGGGAAATATCTATTCAAGTCTTTTGCTATTTTTTAATTGAGTTGCTTTGTCTTTTTTTGTTGTTGAGTTGAAGGATTTCTTTGTATGTCCTGGATATTAAACCATATATGTGGTTTCCAAATATTTTCTCCCATTGTGTAGGTTGTTCTTTTTCTTTCATGATAAAATCCTTTGATACACAAAAGTTTTAAATTTTGCTGAGGTCCCATTTATCTATTTTTTTTTCTTTTGTTGCTCAGCTTTTGGTGTAAAGTCTAAGAAAACCATTACCTACAGAAAGTCCTGAAGTTGCTTCCCTATGTTTTCTTTCGGTGTTTGATTGTTCTGGCTCTTACGTGTAGGTCTTTGATCCATTCTGAGATGCTATTTGTATATGGTGTGAGGTAGGGATCCATCTTCATTCTTTTTGCATATGGAGAACCACATTTTTCCAGCCCTATTTGTTTAAGAGACTGTTCTTTCCCAGTTAAGTGGTCATTGCCCCCTTATGAAAAATCGATTGACCATAAATGTGAGTGTTGGTTTCTAAACTCTCAATTTTGTTCCACTGGTCTTCTTAACTATCCTTGTGCCAATACCATGCTGTTTTGATTACTGTGACTTTGTAATAAGTATGAATCCTCCAACTTCATTGCCTAAGCTATTCAGGCACCTTACTCTTCCACATGAATTTGCAAATTGGCTTTTCTATTTCTGCAAAGAAGGTTGTTGGAATTTTGTTTGGGATTACATTGGATCTGTCTTCTCTCTATGAACACAGAATGTCCTCCTATTTATTTAGGTCTTCTTTGATTTCTTTTAGCAATGTGTTATAGTTTTCTGTGTACAAGTCCCTTACACCCTTGCTTAGATGAATTCCTAGATATTTGATTCTTTTCATTGCTATTTTAAATGGATATTTTTCTTGATTTCTTCTTCTGATTGTTCATTGCTAGTGTATACAGACACCTTTATTATATGGAGGAAATTTCCTTCTATTCTTACTGTTCTTAGAGGTTATAAATGTGGCCAGTCTCGAAGCCAAACTCAGCTTGTAGATGCAGTGAATTCCCCCCAGCATGGGACATGACACCCGGGGATGGGCCTCCCTGGCACCGAGGGACCACTACCAAATACCAGCTGATGATGCAACTAGAAAATGACCTTGAATTAAAGGTTCAACGCGGACCAGCAGAATATCCCTGTCTACATATAATAACAGGACTTTAAAATGCTGTTTGATCTAATGTAAGGGGGAAATGGAAAAGACAAATGAGTTCATATAGCTATGAGTCTCTAAAAAAGAGTCTGGAGGTTGTCAGAAGGATTGCCCTTATGCACACCTGAGCAGAGTCTCAGAGACAGATAAAGTAGATACAACCCCAGGTATTGGTTCTTTTGAGGGCTAAAGAGACCCACGGGTTCTAGGGTCATGGCAGATGGGGTTCACTGCCATGTCAGATGGCCCTTCTTTGGAGCTGGTGTTTCTGTGTGATGGAACTGGACTCAGATGGGATCTCTTTTCACAAGACTTTCATGCTACTTTACTGGAATTGAAGTTGATGCTGGGGTTTAAGATATATCTAGGGGATTTGAATCTCTGGACTGACAATATGATAGCCACGCCCTGAACCTCAATAGACTTCAATGCCTACACTCTGATTTATTGGACTTACCCCACTCAGCTAACATGGAGTTGAAGAATGTCAACCACCACACCATGGAGCCTAGAGTGCCTACAACTGAAAGCAGGAGGATTGCATCCAGTATCCATGTGGAATCTAAGCCTCCTCTTGACATAGATGTGCAACGGACACAACCAATCCAATGTCCACAGAGAAAATGTGGCATTGGTGTGGGAAGGGTGGCCATGGTGGCTGCTGGGTGCGGGGAATGGGAGGAAGAGATGAGATGTGGAGGTGTTTTCAGGACTTGGAGTTGTCCTGGGTGGGGCTTCACGGACAATTACAGGACTTTGTAGATCCCCCCAGGGCCCACTGGATGGAATGTGGGAGAGTGTGGGCTATGATGTGGACCATTGACCATGAGGTGCAGCGATGCCCAGAGATGTACTTACCAAATGCAATGGATGTGTCATGATGATGGGAGAGAGTGTTACTGTGGGGAGAGTAGGGGGTGGGGGCGGTGGGGTTGAATGGGACTTCATATTTTTTGAATGTAATGTTTTTTAAAAAATGAATTTAAAAAAAAGGGGCACAGGATTTTGTTAAATGCCTTTTCTGTGTTAATTGAAATGATCAAGTGATTTTTATTCCTCCATTCTGTTAATATGGTGTATTACATTAGTTGATTTTCTTATGTAGCACAACTCATGAATAACTGGGATAAATCCCACTTGATTGTGGTATATAATTCTTTTAAAGTGTTGTAGGATTCTGTTTGCTAGTATTTTGTTGAGAAGTTTTGCATGTATATTCATAAGATATATTGGTCTGTAATTTTCTTTTCTTGTAGTATCTTTATGTGGCTTTGGTATGAGGGTGAGGTTGGCCGTGTAGAATGTATTAGGGAGTATTCCCTCTTCTTCAGTTTTTTGGAAGAGTTTGATCAGGATTGGTGTTAATTCTTCTTGGAATGTTTGATAAAATTCCCCTGTGAAGCCAGCTGGGACCTTGGCTTTTCATTGTTTGGAGGTTTTTGATTTTTGATGGCAACTCAGGTTCAAAATTTGGATACACCTTTAATGCCTCTCTTTATCTCATATCCCACATCCAGTCTGTCAGGAAATCTTATTGGCTCTGCCTTCATAAAATATCCACAATCTGACCAGTTTGCATTACCCTCACTGATCCTATCCTGGCTCAAGTAACTCTGATATCCCACTGATCATTCCAATAGCTTCCTAATAAGTGTCTCTGCATCTACCCTTCCCTCTACAGTATCCAGATATATATTATTAATAAAACAGAGGTCAGATCATGCCATTTATCTGACCCAACCCTGTAATGCCTCTTCAATCTTTCCCAGTGCAAAAGCCAAAGTTCTTCCAAAGGCCATCAAGATTCTTCATGGGATGGCTTCCAATACCATTCTGATTTCATCTTATACTCTTTCCCCTTTTTCACTCTGTTCCAGCCACACTAGTTTCCTTAAATTTTCCAGACATGCTCCAGCCTTAGGGCCTTTGTTCATGCTGTTCTCTCTTCTGGAACACTCTTTCCGCATATGATAGAAACCCCTGAAATGGCAAAGACTTAAGCAAGATAGAATTATTTTTTTTCTCACATAAAGGAAATGTGAAGGTAAGGTATCCATGGATGCTATTCTGGCCCGATGATATGTCATCAAGCCCCAGGCTCAGGTTGTTGCTTCTGTAGTCTCATAATGTGACATCTTTCCTTACAGATACTTCATGGCCCAAAGTGACTGCTGAAGCTCTACCTATCATGTTCGTGTTTCAGGCTGGCAGCAGGAAAGTAGGCAGAAAGAAACAGCAGATTAATCAATGGTCACTCTCAACTGAGTCAGTTCCTTTCCTCCCACAAATAATCTCCATATATTTCTTTGTTTACAACTTACTCATATGGCCATGACCATATTTAGTTGCTAGGAAGGCTGGAAAATGCAGCTGCTTATTTCAGCTGGCAATATACGCAACTGAAATTTAGAGTTCTTTTACTAAAGGAAAGGGGGAGAATGGATATCAGCATAGGTAGCTAGCAGTCCTTGCCACAGATATCTTCTTTCTAATACTGCTCATCTCACCATAACCCTTTATCCTCTGCCAGCACAAACACAGGGCCTGGTGCCACATTGCCCATCTTCATTGTGGGAGATGGGTAGTAGAGACCCTGGGTTTCAAGCCACATCGGTGAGGTAGTTGAAGGAAGGACATCCTAGGAGAGAGGCTGCAGAAACCCTGGACATATAGGAAAGGGGAGGAGAAATAACCACAGGAATCAGGGGTCTGGTCCTTGATGAATCTAAGAATAAACTGAAGTTTGAGTCTTACTGTTGATGCTTATCTTTGTTTCCCTACTTCTGTAATCATAAACACTCAAGGTGATCTGTGTGTGACTTGGCCTGATAAGACCTAGTTGTTTTGCTGGACCTGGGTGTGAAATGTGTCCATGTTCAGAGTTTCTTAGAGTTCCCATTCTTTTTTCATTTTCATTTCAGGAGAGGGCATTGGTAATGTTTTATAACCACGTGTGATATTAAAAAGTGCAGCTTACACATAAAGACCCAAGTGTGAGTGCAGCTTTGCTACAGAGAGTTAGAAAGGACTTAAAATTACAGTAAATTATAATAATATATTTTCTGAGGTGTAAAAAATTTTAGTGGTAGGAAAGCATAGATAAATTCATCTATTTTGATAAACTAGCAGAGTTGAGGGATTGCAGGAGTTAAAAACAAAAATAAAAACCACCGGGAGATCATGTCATAGAATTTGAAGCCTTCACAAGTACCTTTTAAAAAAGGGCAAGCACAGAGCAGAGTAGCTCAGTGGTTGAGTACCTGCTTTGCATGTACAAGGTCCCAGGTGCAATTCCTGGTGCCTTTTTGAAAAAAGAAAAACGGGCAAGGAAAATATGCATATTATATTATATCCTATAGAAAAAGTCTTTTGGGATATCCAACATCCTCTAAGCACTGGTTATCTCTGCCTGAGTGACATGAGAAATTTTATTTTCAGGGACTCTTTTTAAAAATTATTGGCCTGGATAATTTAAAAAACATTAAAAAATGTAAGTAACCACCCCACCCCAACCCCAAACCCAAGGCTGACCAGATAGCCAAAAGAAGATGACTGTTACTCGGTGGGGAGGTGCTAATGTGACAGGCGTGGTGCTGCCTGTGGTGTTGTAGAGCTAGCACTCATGTGGGAAGTGGGTGGAGGGAGCCCCTGCTTATGCCAACTGTTGAATTGCCAAGAAACTCTGGGTTCTCATGTGATACAAACCAAAGTTCCTTTAGGGGAGGTGGTGTGGTTGAAGAGTTTCTCATTCTGTTCTAGGAGTAATGCCTCCACAGGCGGGCCCTGTGGTTGCTGTGTTAAGAAACCCAGGGCATGATAATCATACCATATTGGGATTTACCCTGCAAATACCTATTTGGGGGAAAACTGGGGGGAGGATAGTGATCCCTATAGAACACCAGGAAATGGAGATAGCTCCAAACTTCTAAACTAATAATTACATGGACACTTGGGAAAACTTTGAAATGTTGTTGAAAATATAGCAAAAAGGGAAGCAAGCAGACAGTGATAAATGGAGACTGAGGACACTATCATTCCATTCTCCTTCATACTTCTGGGGATGTTTAAAGGAGTTTGCATTTCACATAGTGTTTGCATTCCATGGAGAGGAAAGATGGAGTCAGGAAGAAGGATAAGGAATGGGAAAGGTTTTTCAGGGCCAGATGATTGCTGGGAAGAGGTTGGAGGTAAAAGCCAATAGAGAGAGGAAGGGACAGTTCAATAAATGTTCTTGGAGGGCTGAGAAAGAGATCATGAAGATTCAGAGAGGTGAGGTAGAGGATGGGGCTTGGATCCTGAACCGTGGAGAAGTGGAGACACCGAAGATGAGATGGCAAGACCAGTGTGGAAGGCAGCTCTGATCATGGCAAGGAGACTATGAGGCACATGCCATAGCCCAGCTGAGCAAGTCTGCTGTTGAGGAGACAGCGGGAGATGATGCATAAGGTGGGAGCCAAGGTCTATGGGAATAGAGGAAGGGAGAGGGTCAATCCCAAAAGTTTTCCTCTGGAAAATACCTTCAGAAAGGTGGAGATCAAGGTCTTGATAGTGTATTTTGTAGGATCAAATGGGTTTCCACCCCAGCATGCTAATTCCTTCCCCAAAGAAATATTCGTAATTCTGTAGAAACAGCCTAATTCTATAATATAATGCCCAGTAGGAACCCTAGATTCCTACTTCTAGAACACTTCTAGATAAAGGTCAATTTCTCACTAATGCTTCTCACATGGAAGCACGCTATTGTCTAAAGTGAATTATAGAGACGTGATGATTATACCAAGGATAAAATCAATGCCTATATTTGTTGATTTAAGTATTTTGCCAAAAAAAAACCCATTGCCTCTTTCAATAAAGAAAATAAAGTTCTTATTTATGGTAGAAATTTCCTTTTCAAGATGAGTGTGTATGATTCTAGGTATTCATGGATAGCAAGTCTTGAAAGTTCATGGCATTATGAATATCACTCTTACATCACAAGGAAGGCCTTTGGTTAAATTTTACTCTTTGGCTCAGGTGATAATGCCAGCCTATTGGCAATGGCAGGGCTATTTATTTCATTAGTTAGTATTTGTAACAGTATAATTATCTCTACTTACTCTAGGCATCATGGGTTTTCCAAATATGGTTCATTCACACATACCTGCAGCGATTACATTTGGATTTTATTCACCTTGAAAGGACAGGGTCCTTTGTTTTTAAATATGTAAGTTAAAATGCAGAAAAATAAGCCACTGATAGTTTAATCACCTAAGTCCAGTAAGATAGGGTTCCATTTTCATGACAAATATGATTTGCAGATGTTCTTATTGCTTATCTGCATCTGTTCCTAAGGTGAATGAGTGGCCTTACAAAAATTTTCATGCCAGAAGAGCTACTGAGGTTCATATTATTTGGCTAACATCAGAAATGTCCCTTCCAATAAGTTTTTCCCAGTTGGAAAGCAGATGACTGTATGACATTACAATGATCACCTGCATAAGGGATGTATCTTAGTAAGGGGTGTTGTGAGGGAAGAGATGTGTCAAATACTGAAAACCCACAGTCAAATACGAAAACCACAGAAATGTGGTTCATTGAGAAGTGGCTGAAAAGATAATCCTGATGATATGAAAAATAATGGCCCAAGGGCTGACCTGATTGATCCTTTAGGAAGAGAAATGATATGCTCTGCTTGAAGCTGCTTGAAGCTTGTTCTGACAATAGTTGTACCCCCTCTCAGCCTTTTTTGGGGGGAGGAGAAATCTCCTATACTTTTTTGGACTTTTAAAAAATTCTTATTGAAGTATATCATTCATACATGACACATACATAAGCAATAATTGTATAGTAAAAGTTGTGAACTTAACAAAACAAACATGCATATCATCATACAGGGGTCCCATATATCAACCCACCACCAACACCTTGCATTGTCGTGAGAGGTTTGTTACAAATTATGAAAGAATACCACCAAAGTCTTATTACTAACTATAGTTCTTATCTTACATTTGGTGTATTTCCCCCCCCAGCCCATCCTATTATTGTTTTTTAAAAATATACTTTTATTACAGAAGTTGTGACCTTACAAAACATACATGCACATGTGTAGAATTCCCATACAACACCCTTCACCAACACACCACACCGTGGAAGAACATTTATTACAGATTATGAGATAATATTATCAGGCTATTACTACCAACCATGGTCCATAGTATACATTTAACACTTTTTTCATACTTCCCCATTATCATCACAGTACATCTTTGGCATTGATGCAAGAATATTACAGTATTGCTGGTAACACATTATAGTGCTCAGACTTTCTTGATGACTTCAGATTAAGGTAGCATATATTCACTCCAATGTTAACTTCATTTGTACATACGTTCTTCCCATACCAATTTCTTTCCATTTAAATAACCCAGACTGACTTTAAAAAGCCTCCTATGAGAATTAACTTGCATATGATATTTAACCACTTAGTAAACATTAAAGTGTCATATGGATGCTTAACCTTACAATAGGGAGACATAAATCTACATGAAAAATAAAGATGTAAAAGGCAATGCTAAATCTTAATCAGATTGTAACTTAAAAAATAATAACAAGAACATTTTAGTATTATAATTCTTGTAAGGTGAGCAATAACTCTATATAAAAAAAATAATTTAACAAATCCTTTTACTCTAATGCCTTCCCCCCAGGATCTCTTTGAAGTGAGTTAAAACACTCTGATGAAAAGGTTGCTTATACAAATGTAAGTAGTCTAATATTTATGTGTATATTGAAAACCAGACAATGGAATTCATAAAAGGTTAGACCTGAAATGAAACTTAGGGATCATCTAGTATATGTCCCATCAACTAATTTGTGAAACAGGCAAGGCTAGAATTAGGTCTCTCAACTTCTAGATTTTTAATCCTTCCATAACCCTGCATTCTTTATTGTGTCTATTTAAATTCTTAAATATAATCAGAAAATTAATAAATTTATCAATGTTCTTTTAAAATTTTGTCCTTGAAGATGAATTTCTAAATTTTGGAGGATATCATTTATTAAATTCTATGGGAAAGAATCATTTCATAATGTATATTATAAATCAATTTGAAGGCTAAGATATAACTTTTTCTACCTTAAACATGGTTTAGGAATGCTTCTTGGCAGGATAAGTCTTTACTTTTAACCGTGATAAGATTCTATTTTTCTTTTATGCATTTTTGTAAACTTTTTATTCCTTGATGACCGTTTGAGACCTTATTCAAATCAAAGATTGAATCCCCAAAATAAATATTCAAAGTTTTGGTGGTACAACTTTAAGGAAAATCTAAAGTCCTTTCTTTGTCGTTGTCTCATTCAGATCATAATAAATATTTCATTCCCAATCTAATGGATTTGGCTTGGAGGTACCCTACATAGCCATATTGTGATGTTAGGGTTTGGTTTGTTTTAAAAATTTATAGCAATTCCAAGCAGAAGTTAGATCTGTTCTCACAACTGCCAATACCGCAGGCCATTTTCTATAAACATCTTCTAAAAAAATCAAACACACATTACCCAAAGAACCAAGACACAGCTGTTTCTGGTTCTGATATTAAGAGGCATCAACGTTTGCTTGGCAAAGTGCAAGTGAGAAGGGAACTGATGAAGTCTGACCACCTATTCCAAGGAGTTCTGCCTGGGACAGAAGAATTGAAGGGGATGTCTCTGACATCACTTTCTTGTTTAATTCAAAACTTATTTCCTATCTGAGATGAGAAAGTAGAAGTAGTGAGAGGATCTATATAGTCCAAAATAAAGAACAATTTATGTTGTCTTTCTTATTTTAAAAATATAAGCCCTTTGAGCCCAATATATTCTTACCATATGACCCAGCAATTCCATTCCTATGTATTCATCCAAGAGAACTAAAAACATCTGTCTACACAAAGGCTTGCATGCATTTTTCATAGCAGCTTTCTTCATAAAACCCCAAACTGCAACCAACCCAAACGTCCATTAATAAAGTACGGTATAGCCATAAAATGGAATACTGTTCAATAAAAGGAAACAAACTACTGATACTTTAAACAACATGGATGGATCTCAACCACTCTAGGCTAAGCAAAAGAAGCCAGAGACAAAGAACGAATGGATGTGCTCTATAAATGTATAGAGAGTACTTACATGAAGTTCAAGAACGGGCAACCTTACTCTAAAGTGGAAAAACATCAGAATACTGATGGGCAGGTGGTGCAAAGAAGCACAAAGGACTTTTGGAAGGCTGCAATGTCTTAATTGAGGTAGTGACTGAGTGAGTGTATATCAGGATGTCTCAACATTGGCACTACTGACACTTTGGGCCAGATAATTCTTTGTCGTGGAGGACTGCCCTGTGCATTGTAGGATGTTTCGCAGCATCCCTGGGCTCTACTCACTAGATACAAGTAGCAACCCCCTCCATCAGTTGCAATAATCAAAAATGTCTTCAGACACTGTCAAATATCTCCTCAGGGGCAAAATCACTGCCAGTTTTTGAATCGCTGGTATATATATTCATCAATCCTCATCAAACTGTATACTTAAAAAAACGGGTGCACTCCTTTTATTGCATGTTAATTATACCATATAAAGTTGATTAAAAAAAGAAAACAGTGAATTTATAGTGGAGAAACTTGACAAATATTACCTCAACCAGGAGAACAAGATCAATGTTAACAGTGGTAAGTTGTTTATGGTATTTAGCCTTGACATGTGATATGAATGACACTGTGCCTCTGTGGTCTTCCTCCCTAAAATTTATAACCCCAGTCTCATCTTGAGGGAAGCATCAGACAAATCCCAATTGAGGGACATTCTGCAAACTACCTGACCAGCACTCCTCAAAACAGTCAAGGTCATTAAAAACAGAGACTGAGAAACTGTCACAGGCAAGAAGAACCTAAGGAGACATAACAACAAAAAGTAATGTGGGATCCTGGAACAGAAAAGTGACAGTAAGTAAAAAGTAAGAAGCGGGGTGGGTATAGCTCAGTGGGTGAGCACCTGCCTCACACACATTAAGTCCTGGGTTCATTCCCTGGTACCTCCTTAAAAAAAAAAAGGTAAGGAAATTTAAATAAAATATGGACTTTAATTAATAATAATGTATCAATATTGGTTTAGTAATTGTGATAAATATACCATATTTATGCAAGATTTTAATAATGGGAGAAACTGGGTGTGGGTATGTAGCAGTTTGTCATTATTTATGAATTCCAAAAATAAATATTGGATTATGTTTATAAACTTGTTTGTCCCTCCAGGCATATTAGATTATATTACTTTTATTTGATTAAATAATGATTGGGGATTTGATTTAGCCAGTCAGTAGGATGTTAAGTCCCCACCCCCTTGGTGGGCAGGGACTCACAGAGAAACGGCACCTCAGAGAAGGGATGTTGGAGTTTGATCCTGCAGCCTGGTAAGTAAACACAGGGAGAAGCAGATATGTGAGGAAGGAGAGAAGGCTTAATTGGACACAGCAGAGGCACTGAGAAAAGAGACGAGTTATTTGCCTGATAGTCTACAGCTGGCTTTGTGGAGCGAGCAGAGCAGCTGAGCCCAGAGAGAAACAAGCCCCAGGAAGAGAGAAACCCGGGAAGCCTGAACCCTTGCGGTCATAGGCAGCCATCTTGCTCCAACACATGGCTACAGATTTTGGTGAGGGAAGTAACTGACACTTTGGCCTGGTAACTGTAAGCTTCTACTCCAAATAAATACCCTTTATAAAAGCCAACAGATTTCTGGTATTTTGCATCAGCACCCCTCTTTGGCTGACTAATACAGGGTGTATGAGAACTTTGTACTATCTTTGCAATTTTTCTGTAAATCTAAAGCTGTTTTGAAATTAAAAGTTTGTTTAAAAACTAATCCCTTTTAGAATTGATACTGAGCTTATATAGAATTCAGCAATCTATAGACGTGTGTTTTCTTGTTTGTTTTGCTTGTTATTTTTTAATACTGCTAACTATATCACATCAAAGGCATTTTATTAAGCCATTGCCATCTAAGCCTAGAACGTTGATCTTATAAATGACCTTGAAATCTTCTCTGGATATGTTAGGGCTATGTAAGACATAATTCAATCCATTAATCGAGCACTTACTATAGGCCAAGTCCTGAACTAGTTATTGGGACGTGAAGATGGATGAGATCTGGTCCCTGCTCTATAGGAGCTCAGAGTCTTCAAAAAGGGCATGACCTGGTCTAACGGTACAGTTATTAGTCATGGAAACATCAAGTTGGAAAACATTATTTTATAATGGAACAGTCTTCTCTCCCACAGAACAGACTACAGTGATTCCGGCCTTAGGAGTTTCCAAGCCCAGATTAAGGTGGTAAAGGGCTATTTTGAGGAAGAGGGGAATACAGGTCATTAGGAGGTAAGAATATTCTTCATCATGCTCCCATTTCCCCCATTACTCTTTCAGTGTGGCCTGTAGGATCAGTTGAAGTAGGCTTATGAACCATGATACTTGTTTCTTGTACTAACAGCAAAAGAACAATTGCATTCTGCCAGGTAAGCTTTACTCCCTAATGGTATACTGACCTCTAAATCTTGCTATGACCATGCTTATGCCCAGTTTCCACATCTGGACAGATGTCTGAGGTTCAAGGCCAGATGCTGGGTTAAGTCACTGAAATGTCTTGCATTCCATTTTCTTGTCTTCAAAGAGAAGAAAACCCCAAACCTCATGGGTTGGTTGGAGCAGGATAAACAAAAATTGTATGTGGTTAGGTGCTTCAAAGATGTTGATTGTGCAAGCCAAGGTCCACAGGAAGGAGGAATACAGTAAGGATTAGAGTCGACTTAATGATATTCTATTCATGAACCATTGTGGTTAATAATCGAGAAAATGTGGCATTGGTGTGGAAAAAGTGGCCATGGTGGCTGCTGGGGGCAGGGAATGGGAGGAAGAGATGAGATTTGGAGGCATTTTCGGGACTTGGAGTTGTCCTGAGTGGTGCTGCAGGGACAATTGCCGGACATTGTATGTCCTCCCATGGCCCACTGGATGGAACGTGGGAGAGTGTGGGCTATGGTGTGGACCACAGGCCACGGGGTGCAGCGATGCCCAGAGATGTACTCACCAGATGCAATGGATGTGTCATGAAGATGGGGGAGAGTGTTACTGTGGGGGGAGTGGTGGGGTGGGGGGGCGGTGGGGGTGAATGGGGACCTCATATATTTTGAATGTAATATTTTTTTAAAAATGAATAATAAAAAAAAAGATGTTGGTTGTGGCCTGGCCCTTTATAGACACTCTTATCCTGGGTTTCTTTGCAGTTTGTCTTAGTTTAGCAGGGCTGCTATGACAAATACCACCCAATAAGTTGGCTTAAACAAATGGGAATTTATTGTCTAAAGGTTTTAGAGGCTAGAAGTTCAAACTCAAGGTCTTGACAGGCCATGCTTTCTCTTTGAGTCTGTAACTTTCTGGTGCTGGCTTGCTGCAATCCTTGGGGTTCCTTGTCACATGGCTTTTCTTTCTGGCTTCTACTTTTCCTGCTCTGGCATCGGTGTTTCTGTCTAGATTCCCTCTCCTTATAATGCCTCCAGTCATAAGGATTAAGGCCCACCCTGATTCAATTTGGACTCATCTAAATAGGATCTTAGAGTTCCTGTTCACAAATGAATCCATACCTTAACTAATAATAACATCTTCAGAGGTTCTATTTGCAAATGGGTTCACACCCACAGGGATGCATATTAAGATTCAAGCATATCTTTTGTTGGGGACATGATTCCATTTCCACAGTTCAAGAAAACTTCTAGCATGCGAGAACATGGTACAACATGGTGATTAAGAATGTACACTGGGAAAGGGACTTGGCCTAGTGGTTAGGGCGTCTGTCTAACACATGGGAGGTCCGTGGTTCAAACCCCGGGCCTCCTTGACCCATGTGGAGCTGGCCCATGCACAGTGCTGGTGCATGCAAGGAGTACCGTGCCATGCAGGGGTGCCCTGTAAGGACAGCCGCCCAGTGCGAAAGAAAGTTCAGCCTGCCCAAGAATGGTGCTGCACACATGGAGAGCTGACACAACAAGATGACTCAACAAAAAGAAAACACAGATTCCCATGCCACTGACAACAACAGAAGCGGACAAAGAAGAACACGCAGCAAATAGATACAGAGAACAGACAACTGGGGCGCGGGCGGGGGGTCGGGGGGAGAAATAAAATAAATAAATCTTTAAAAAAAAAAAAGAATGTACACTGTGGAGTTAGGGAGATTCTAGGTCCAAATAAATGAATGAACCTGTGGACTCTGCCACGCATGGTATATGTAAGTTTCCAATATCCCAACAGTCCTGTTGCCTTGGGCAGACAGATAATCCATTCAAGCTCCCTAGTTGTGGTGGATTAAAGATAGTCATAATTATTTTGACACTCCTCTTATAGAGAGATGGAGTCTACGTCCCCATTCCTTGAATCTGGGAAGGCTCTGTCACTGCTTTGACCAATAGAATATGGCAGACGTAATGTTAGGCCAGTTGCCAGGCCCAGACTTTTAAAGAGACTAGTAGCTTCTACTTCATATCTCTTGGAAGCCAGCCACCAGGTAAGAAGGGTGACAACCTTGAGAATACCATGCTATGAGAAGCTCAAACTACATGGAGAGGCCATGAAGAACCATACTCCATGTGGAGAAAAGAGATAACCAGAATACCAGCTTTGTTATGGAGAAAGTTTCCAGCTATGGAGAAAGAAACCACAAACTGGCAAGTGTGAGGACCATGAAATTCAGTACAGAGGGTCATTTCCTTATTTTCATCTGCCCCTTCTCCTTTGCTTCCAGAAATGTAATTGGTGACCTGCCCAGTTTGAACAGAAGAGAGATAGGGGGTACTAGCTCCATCAACAAACCCAATAAACCCTTCTTTGGGGTGATATTATGAAACAGATGGGCCCACAAAATTATCATAATACCTTTAATGGCTATTGTACATAGCCATCTACCCCCAATGATCTTTGTCTGCTGGTATTCAAGCCCTTGTGAAGTCCTTTTCCAAAGGAATAGGACTGACTCTTGCAACCAATAAGATACTGTGGGAATGATGGAGTGTGATTTCTGAGGCTAGATCATAAAAGACATTGCAGTTTTTGTCTTGATTCTCTTGAAGGAAGCAGTGGCCATATTGTGAGGGTACTCAAGCAGCACATGGAGAAGTGGATGTGATGATGAACTGAAGCTTCCTGTCAACAACCAGCATGAACTTGCACAGCCATGTGAGTGAACTGTCTTGGAAGTGGATCCTCCAGCCTCAATCAAAACTTCAGATGACTGCAGCCCTGGTTGCTGCTGTCTTGACTGCAACCTTATGAGAGATCATGACCCAGAAACACCCAACCAAGCTGCTCCCAGGTTTCTGACCCACAGAAACTGTATAAGACAATAAATGTTTATTTAAAGTTATGGAGCAATGTGTTACACAGCAACAAATAACTAATATAGCCACTGTCCCCAACCATTCTGTATATTTTTCAAAATTAATAAATTTTATTTAGACTTTAGAAAATAAAATAACAGACAAAAGCTTAACAAATTATGGAAGCAGCACTTTAAAAAAATCCTGCTTGATTGATATCCTTTTCTTTCTTTAATGACAGGTCTTGTGCCCATCTTATCATGTGCCTTATAAAAGCCAGGCTGTTTGGGGTCGTGACACTCATAAGTCAGTCCAAAGTTGCCTAGTTGGCCCGTGTTTTAGGAAAAATATTACTAATATTACTATTTCATCTGTACCAGGCCATAATTATTTATTTAATCCCCCCCCCCCCCCCCGTTGTCTGTTCTCTGTGTCTATTTGCTGCGTCTTGTTTCTTTGTCCATTTCTGTTGTCGTCAGCGGCACGGAAAGTGTGGGCGGCGCCATTCCTGGGCAGGCTGCACTTTCTTTCGCGCTGGGCGGCTCTCCTTACAGGGTGCACTCCTTGTGTGTGGGGCTCCCTACGCGGGGGACACCCTTGTGTGGCACGGCACTCCTTGCTCACATCAGCACTGCGCATGGCCAGCTCCACACGGGTCAAGGAGGCCCCGCCAGTTGTCTGTTCTCTGTGTCCATTTGCTGTGTGTTCTTTGTCCACTTCTGTTGTTGTCAGCAGCACAGGAATCTGTGTCTCTTTTTGTTGCATCATCTTGCTGCGTCAGTTCTCGGTGTGGGCGGCGCCATTCCTGGGCAGGCTGTACTTTCTTTCGTGCTGGGCGGCTCTCCTTACAGGGTGCACTCCTTGCGCGTGGGGCTCCCCTACGTGGGGGACACCCCTGCGTGGCAGGGCACTCCCTGCGCGCATCAGCACTGTGCATGGGCCAGCTTCACATGGGTCAAGGAGGCCCGGGCTTTGAACCACGGACCTCCCATGTGGTAGACAGACGCCCTAACCACTGGGCCAAGTCTGTTTCCCATAAAACACCTTATTTGTATGAGGAAATCCAGGCTGAGGTCCCACTGGGCCATGTCTGCAGGAACATGTCCCTCCCAAGCACACACCTGCACAGACCTACAAAGAAGGGGGCCAAGGAAGGAGTGAGAAGAGGAGAAACTCCTATCCTTAGTAACTAGCAATAGAAACTCCAACATTGTGACTTACACCCTGCTTACTCTGCCTTTGTCCCAGATTTATGGCAGTAACACCAGGAACTTCTCACCCATGTGTGCTTGGGAGAAGTTACTTTTCTAGCTGAGTGATTCCTCCAGTGTCCCAAATTAATTCAGAGGAGGAGCAGTTGTCTACACCTTAGGAAGGAGGCCTTTTAATGTGTCCTCTTCACTCCCATCAGTGCATCTGGCTGTGCTTTCAAAAGCTGAGGGCTGCCTAGGTATAAAGGGATTTGTGGGATGCTGAGGAAGAGTCCTTAAAAATTCTGCTTCATGTTTATGGAGGGGCACAAATGAATAAACTTTGCGAAGGCAGAAGATAATTTCATCAAGTATAAGGACTTCTCTTCAGATGGGGTAAAGAATCCAAGTATGGATTTCTGAGACAGGAGTATGTTATTTCAGAAAAATTTTAAGAGAAGAATTAGGAATGCTCTTATCTGAGCAGTTTGCATTTCTTATCCTTTAAGTAGAGCACTGGATCTTATGACCTCAAAAGTATCTTACCCAACTTTAAAATTCCATAAAGAGCCATCTGGTGTATTTGCTTCTCTGTATATTTATTTCCCATTTTTGCGAGAACTTAGGAGCTTTAATAGCTCCTATCTTTGTTGTCTTGTGTGGATGTTGTTACAGTCATGCAAGTCAATTCTACTCTTCTACATCTTCTTTCTCTTCTTACAATTTGATAAAGCGGGTTTATGTCCAACTTACGTATCTCAGGAATATCTAGGAAAAAGGCAGTTTATGTTCGCATCAAAAAAGTTCAATAAAGCTGAGCAGGAGCAGCAACAGAGGTTAAAAGTAACTTCAATTCATGGGTTAGAAATAGGGTGAGAAGATAATTTATAGCCAACTGGCAGCTGGAAGGGTAGTGAATTGATAATGCCACATTCACAGACCTTTAATTGATGGCTCTACCATCTGTATAGAAAACGTGTGTAAATAAGAAAGAATAGTTTGGGCGCAGAACTCAGTATGACTGTGAGACTGAAACAGAAAAAGAGATGGTAAAAAAAATCAATTTAATCCCCATAGTTTATGGTGCTCAGTTGCCCACTGTTTGAGAATGTTTTCTCTGCCATGGCTTAATGAATGCCTTATCTTTATGACTCAAGTGGAGAAGCTTTTACAACTATGTGGCAACCACAGGACGACAAACCTCGACCTAACTATTATCCTTGGCTGGCGTGTTCAAGTCAAGTCTCTCAAGTAAGCAAGCAAGCAAACAACAACCATAAAAATTATCTGTATGCATTTATGTGGCCCTGGCTTCTACCATGTGTCCACATTTCTTGAGCTCAGGCTGTGTTTACGGTGCAGGTGCCATAAGCTTTGTATTTTCAGGTGTTTCCCATGTGGCATGTCTGCAGTGGCTCAGATTGAGGAGTCTGGTCTGCTTAATTTGGCCCTGCTGTTAAAGTCATCACCTGGATCTCTGAAACTTGTTGATTGGAGAGGATGGGGCAGTCTCCAAAGCCCCACAAGGGGTGTGACACCTGCTTACTAGAAGGACTGGTAAGGGGGCATGGATCCTTTTCTGACCTGTGTGGTAAAGCAGTGTTATATAGAAAAAATCCACATCGATCCATCCACATGGTACTGTACTCAGAGACGAGATGAAGAGATAGAAAATGAAAACAAAGAAATAGACATTACTTCAGCATGTGTGCTGGTCCTCCCAGGACCAGAATCCACAGCAAGTGAAGACTTTCCATCTGTAGGACACGGATGCCTCTCAGAGTTCATGGTCAGCCTTTCTTTGTTTTTTTTTTCCATTTCAGTCATGTCTTCTTCCGGATTTGTTTTTTCTTAACAACATTTCTATTTTTCTCTTTATAAAAGCTATATTAATCATAGTAAAAAATGCCCAAATTATCAAGTAGAAAATAATAGCTCACCCCTCAGAAATAGTCCCTGTTAATATTTGGCACATTCCATGAAAACTTTTTTCCTAATGCATGCATATATCTATACGGATATAGAAAGGCAGGTGTGTTTTTTTTTAACAAAGTTAAGTTTAAAAATGTATATTTCTGTAACCTTTGTTGTACAATATTCTATAGTATTCCTATATAATATATATAATATGTAATATATATAGAATATAGAATAGAATAGAATTCCTATAGAATAGTATAGTATAGTACAGATGTGCTGTGTAAGCACAAAGGGGTATAACAGGTCTGAATTCTGGTTCTGATCCCTCAAGTTTCCAGCTCCGTGCATGAGTAAATGGTCTCAGCTTGATAATCTATAAAAGGGGATAACAGCTACTTCATATGGTCTTCATAAGGATTAAATGAGGTAATATCTGTCAAGCTCTCATATAGTTCCTGTTGGATAATAAATGTGAAATATGTTAGCTGGTTCTGAATCATTGACCATTTGTTGGAAATTGGGTCTGTTTCCAATATTTTCGCTCCTTATAATGTTGCCATGTTTGTCTATATTTAAAATTATTTCCTTAGGGTAGATGGTTTTAGTTCTCAGAGGAAACATGTTCATATATCCATTTTTAGAGATGAAAAAACTGAGGCTCAGAAAGAGTAAATGGTTTTCCAATTAATCTAATTAGTTCTGGTGAGAGAACTAGCCTTGCGCTCTTTTCTATCTTGTCCACTATGAACTTTTCCCCTTATGCTGTTTATCTGGTTCCTTGTCTCAATTTCCTTATGACACTGATAAGTTGCTAGAGCAAGAGGAAGTTAAAAGCTGATTTTAAGGTTTAAGCCACACAGTATTACCTGAACAAACAATAGCATGCTAGGGAGCAGACGTAGGTCAGTGGTTGAGTATCTGCCTCCCATGTATGAGGTCCCAGGTGCAATCCTGGATACTTCCCAAAAAAGAAAAAGCCCCCTGTTTGGGGAGTGGGTATAGCTCAATCGTTGAGTGCGTGCTTCCCATGTATGAGGTCCTGGGTTCAATCCCAGATACCTCCAAAAAAAACAAAAGATAACATGGTTTGCCAAGATTGGATTTATCCAAGAAGTCTAAGTGCCCTTCACTCTGTTTCAAAGATAATCCATGAATGAGGAATAGGGAATTGTGATTTTGTTAGAAGTCTGATGTGGCATATTAATCATTAGTATGGCATGAGCTTCTGTATTTGAAGTATACTGGGGACAGAAATCCTTTGCTGTTTTTGCTGTAATTATTTCCCCCGTGGGGATGTTTTTAAATGGGAGCAAGACAGAGCCAGGCACTTCCTTGCCTGCTCAGTCCTCCTAAACCCCACTCCACCTTACTCCCACCTCAAACGTGCTTCAACTCTGGGGATATCCCACGAAGGGATATAGCTATAGAGAGAAATATGGTGCTAAAGAGCTGTGAAAAAGTTTATTAGTAGGAATCTAAATCTTAGTGAGGGGAGTAGGGCACAGATTATGTTTTTGTGTAAATCCACCAGAATGTAAGCTTTAGATGTGCAGAGGTATAATCTGCACACTGTAGGCACTAAAAATATTTTTTGAAAGAGCTAATGAACAAACAAGTGGACACCAACTGCTATTTTGCTTTTGAGGTGAATTCAAGATGCCATTTTTGTTCTCTTAACTTTCATTAGCATGTATCCTAATGTCAGCGGTGTGGGAATCAGATTGCAGGTAGGAAAGCACTGGTAGTTTCAGCTGATATCTTTGCTCTGCCACTGTGAGTGCCAGGTCCTTAGCCAGGTGTGGGTGCACTAAGGGAACAGAGGCTTGGAGAAGAGCAAGTCTATATGAACTCTGGAATGAATACTTTAGCAGAGACTGGAGGGACAATCATAAAGACGTGGGGCAACATTGGGGAAGCAAAGCTCATTTGATTGGAAACCAGATGGATTTATGACAGGTTAGCTGGTTCTGAATATCTGAGGACACTTTTCTATGAATTATGCTCGAATATTCTCCTCCATAAAATCACTTCAAATTAATCCTCTAAATCAAAGGTCAGAGATCCAGGCTCCAGGGCCCTTCCAACAGGTCAGATATGGGAAGATGTTGACTCTTATAGAAATACTTTATTAACTTATAGCAACACATTCTGAATGATTTTCTGTGATTTTTATAACTCAGCCCTGGTGACCTGTGTACCAATTTCTCAACTAGAGGAAAAATCCTGACCACTGAAGCTCATAGGAAACTAATGAACTCAATTGAAAGCACAGTGGAACCAAAGTTTTCTATTGTAAAAAATTGTCTAACGGTACTTAGAGATTTCATTAAAAATTTTCATTAAAAATTATCTAACCAATACTTAGGAAAATTTACAATAGGATACTTATACTTTAATATATATGTTTAAATATTCTTACCTATCTTTGTATATTGTACTAAAGACACTTGTCTGCTGCATGGACGAGCAGCTTTCCAGTTGATTGTTATTCTATTTATTTATCTATTTAATAATTAAATCTCAGATCTAATTATTAATTTAAGGGCACATCACTCAGAGTGTTAGTAAGTAAAAATATCTGTTGAGTCTAGTTAATTTTAACAGTTATGGGGCACAAAATTAAATATGAAATGCTAATATATACAAAATGCAAATACATGTGCAAACGGATAAAATTGCTAATTGCTCTGCCTTTTAAAAAATGCTTCTGTGTGGCAAGTGTACATACGAAAATATTGCTATTAGTTATAAAATTTCTTTGCTCGAGGCTTGATGCAAGAAGATTACAGTTATGATCTGTCACATATACAAGCGACAAGGTGGATTCTTGGAGACAATGACAAAGATAAGCATTTTTTATTAAATTAGCTTTCTGGTATCATATTTATATATAATTAAAAAAACAAATTATTTTCATTTCATTTTAAAAAATAAGTTCTCCAGATTGGCAGACTAATGCCAATTAGTAGAAGAGCATAATTTAAACCTTTTATTTGACAATCATGATGTATTTGTTGTCAACATAGGGAAGTAAAGGCCAAATGATTCGACAGTTGGGAATTTTCCTGGCTACTTGAACCATGTTATAAAAAATTAGATCTGTGTCAATTTAGAATGAGGTTTTTGGGTAAAAACTCTATCCTTGGTCTTTTCTTTTTTCACTTTTATCAGCTATTTGAATAAAGACCCCAAAGACACATGAATCAAATTTAGAAATGAACCAATGCTGGGAGAGAGAGTTAAGCTGGGAGTTTTGGGTAATATGTTAGATGACAAAATGAAGATTCAAAGATAATTTCATAGACTGGAATTAGGAAACAAAAGCAACAAGATTAAACTAACAGAGATAAATGAAAATTTCTCATTAAGGGTTCATAATTTAATTACATGAATATAAGATGGAAGAGATCTCAGAAATTCGTCTGAAAATGACCTGGGGGAATTAATTGGTCCCAAGTTTAATACAAACCAATAAGTCTACAAAGCTGCTTAAAAGCTATGATTCCTTTGGCTGTATAAGTTACAAAAGTAGGACTCTCCTGTTTTCTTGACTTCTTTAATCAACATCATGGGAGGAGGAGTATTGGTTTGGATTCATCAGATTCTGGGACATGATTATGTTATATTTGCTAATGGGCTCAGTCGCAGTGTATTAACAGGTCAGCTGTTGGGTGTGGCTGTCTTCCTGCTCTCCCTGAAACACTGCTGAAGTGGTGAGGGTCAGGATCTATTTCCTAAAGGAGACTCTTCCTCTCCCCTCTTTCTCTGCAACCCCTGTGGCAGAAGTGATAAGCTGACTCAGGGTCTACCATCCTGGAGCGTCTCCAATCAACTCACTTTTCTTTTCTTTTTTCATTACACAGGCCTGGTATATGTTAAGATTCAAAATTTGGGAGCAGGTAAAACATAGCAGGCTTTGATCACAACCTGCTTTGGCTGAAGGCCTTGAGGCCAAGTAACCTAGGAAAAAGGAGGCACCCCACATGGTCCAGCCCAAATATCAGAATGTATTTTTGGTGCTCGGGGTCTAAGTCCAGGTAGTGATAAGGATTTGTTTCCTTTTCCTTTTCTATTATGATTTTTGTGTGTGTGTGTTTGCATATTTGTATGTCTTTCATGAATCTCTGGGGGGAAGTAAACAATGTCTATGGTGGGATTTAGATATTCTTGGATTCTCTGGCTAAATACCATTCAATTACACAGCGCTTTAATCTTTGTACTGTTTCTAATAACTAGATTAAGAGGACAGTATAGGGTTTAATATCCCTCTACACGCCAGACATACTTTTATTAAAAAATATTTATTTATTTACTTTATTTATTCCCACCCCTCCCCCAGATGGTTTTCTCTTCTGTCTGTTCATTTTTTGCTCACCCTCTCCAAGAAGAACCAGGAACCAAACCTGGGACCTCACACATGAGAGGCGAGTGCACAACGGCCTGAGCCACATCTGCTCCCTGTGGGTGAGGTATCCGCTGACTTGTGGCATCTGCTTCTGGTGGCAGGGGCGGCATCTAGCTCATTGCAGTGGGAGGCAGAGCCTGCTTTTCCTCTTTTAGGAGGCACTAAAACCTGAACCCGGGACCTCCTGTGTGGTAGGCAGGCATCCAACTGCTTGAGCCACATCCACTTCCCCAGACATACATTTTTTAAAAATTTATTTATTTTTTATTGATTTTGTAAAAATATTACATTAAAAAAATATGAGGTCCCATTCAACCCCACCACCCCACCCCACCACTCCCCGCCCCCAGCAACATTCACTTCCATCATCATGACACATCCATTGCATTTGGTAAGTACATCTCTGGGCATCTCTGCACCTCATGGTCAATGGTCCACATCATGGCCCATACTCTCCCCCATTCCATCCAGTGGGCCCTGGGAGGATTTACAATGTCCAGTGATTGCCCCTGAAGCACCATCCAGGGCAACTCCAAGTCCCAAAGGCGCCTCCACATCTCATCTCTTCCTGCCATTTCCCATACCCATCAGCCACCATGTCCACTTTTCCCACTCCAATGCCACCTTTTCTCTGTGGACCTTGGATTGGTTGTGTCCGTTGCACCTCTATATCAAGAGGAGGCTCAGATTCCACATGGTTACTGGATGCAATCCTCCTGCTTTCAGTTGTAGGCACTCTAGGCTCCATGGTGTGGTGGTTGCCCTTCTTCAACTCCATCTTAGCTGAGTGAGGTGAGTCCAATAATTCAGATTGTAGGAGCTGGAGTCTGTTGAGGCTCAGAGCCTGGCTATCATATTGTCAGTAAAAAGATTCAATCCCCTAAATATATCTTAAACCCCAATACCAACTACAATTCCAGTAAAGTAGCATGATAGTCTTATGAAAAGAGATCCCCTCTGGGTTCAGTTTCATCACGCAGAAACACCAGCTCCATAGAAGGGCCATCTGACATGGCAGTGAACCCTATCTGCCATGACCGTAGAACCCGTGGATCCCTTTAGCCCTCAAAGGAACCAATACCTGGGGATTGTATCTACTTTATCTGTCTCTTAGACTCTGCTCAGTTGTGCATAAGGGCATTCCTTCTGACAGCCTCCAGACTCTTTTTTTTTTAGAGACTCATAGCCATATAAACTCATTTCTCCTTTCTATTTCCCCCTTACATTAGATCAAACAGCATTTTAAAGTCATATTATTCTATGTAGACAGGGATATTCTACTGATCCGCATTGAACCTTCAATTCAAGGTCATTTTCCAGTTGCATTATCAGTTGTTAGTTGATAGTGATCCCTCGGTGCCAGGGAGGCTCATCCCCGGGTGTCACAGACATACATTTTTGACTGTCTATTGTATATCCCTGTTTGTTTCATAAGCACTTCAAAAATTTGCACCTCTTCCCCTCACTCCCCACCCCTACCATACCTTTACAAATGTACCTCAACTGCTATTTGAGTGTTCCCTGTTTCCCTGACGACATCATCACCTACCTTGTTGTTGGCACAAAAACAAGGCTGTTGTCCTTGACCCTCCACTTTTTAAAAAATTAATTTATGAGGTATATCACTCATACATAAACATACATAAACAATAAATGTATAATAATAGTTGTGAACTTACAAAACAAACATATAACATCATACAGGACTCTAATAACTCACCCTACCACCAATAACTTGCATTGTTGTCAAAAATTTTTAACTAATGATTAAAGAGCATTGTGAAAATATTACTACTAACCAAACTATTTTCCCCCAACCAACCCTATTATTATTATCTCTATATCATTTACATATGAACATACATAAACAAGTGTATAGAAATTTGTGAACTTACAAAGCAAACATGCATTACATCATACAGGCTTCCCATACATCAACCCTCCACCAACACCTTGTATTGTCGTGAGATGTTTGTTACAAATTACGAAAGAATATTGTCAAAATCTTACTGCTAACCATAGTCCTTATCTTACATTTGGTGTGTTTTCCACCAACCCACCCTATTATTATTTTTAAAATATATTTTTTATGACAGAAGCTGTAAACTTATAAAACAATCATGCATATGAGCAGAATTCCCAAACAACACCCCTCTATCAACACATCACACTGTGGTGGAACATTTGCTACAGATAAGATAATATCGTCTGATTGTTACCATGTCCATAGTGTATATTTGGCTCACATTTTCCATACTGCCTGATTATCAATACAGTACATCTTTTGCATAGATGCAAGAATATTATATTATTACTGCTAACCACAGTCCATAGGTCACTCCAGCTGTATTTTTCCCATGCTTCTCCACATTCCCAACACCCTGCAGTAATGATGTACATTTGCTCTAACTCACAAAGGACACTCTTGCATCTGTACCATCAACCATAATTCTCATTCACCTCTTGGTTTACTGTGCTATTCAGTCCCTAGATTATTCTCTAGCATTCTGTCAATTGGCATTTACATACCTAGACTACCATTTTCAGCCACATCCCCATTTATAAACTAGCTGTTCCTCACTATGTGTTACCATCCACTCCATACATTTCCACACTTTTACAGTGAAGCTAATTAAAACTTCTACATACATTAAACATCAGTAGTCCATCTCAGTTCTCCTCTTATCCCCTTTAAGAATCCACCACCTACCTCCAGGTCTTGAAGATATTTTCCTAAAATTTCTTCTAGAAGTTTAATTGTTCTTGCTTTTATTTTTAGGTTTTTGAGCCATTTTGAGTTAATTTTTGGATAAGGTGTGAGATAGGGGTCCTCTTTCCTTCTTTCGGCTATGGATATACAATTCTTTCAGCATCATTTGTTGAACAGACTGTTCTGCCCAAGCTGTGTGGGTTTGACAGGCTAGTCAAAAATCACTTGACCATACATGTGAGGGTCTGTTTCTGAACCATAAATTTGGTTCCATTGGTCTAAGTGTCTGTCTTTCTGCCAGTACCATGCTGTTTTTACCACTATAGCTAGATAATATGATTTCAAGTCTGGAGATGAGGGTTCACTTTTCCTTTTTATGATGTTTCTGGCTATTCAGGACCTCTTGCCCTTCCAAATAAATTTGATGATTGTGTTTTCATTTTTTTTAATAGTGGTGGAATTTTAACTGTTATTGCATTGAATCTGTATATCAATTTGAGTAGAATTGACATCTTAATGATAATTTGTCTTCCAGTCCATGAGCATGGAATGCTCTTCCAGTTATTTAGGCCTTTTTTGATTTCTTGTAACATTGAGTTGCAGTTTTCTGAATACAAGTGCTTCACATGGTTGGTTAAGTTTATTCCTGACTACTTGAGTTTTATCTGTCATATTTTATTTTCACCACTCTTTTGACAGTTTTAGTTACTTTTATTGACATAATCTTCATTTCTAGACTCTCTTCGAGACCTCTTTCTCCTGTCTTTTCTTTTCAGGCTCTAGCACACGCTTTAGTATTTCCTGAAAATCTGGTCTCTCACTTAGAAATTCTCTCAGTTTCTGTTTATCTGTGAATATTCTAATCTTGCCCTCATTTTTGAAAGACAGTCTTGCTGGATATAAGATCCTTGGCTGGAAGTTTTACTCTTCTAGTATCTTAAATATATCAGACTGCTGTCTTCTGGCCTTTGAGAAATCAGGACTCAATCTTATTGGGTATCCCTTATATGTTATGCATTGCTTTACTCTTGCTGCTCTCAGAATTCTCTCTTTGTTTTTGGCATTTGACATTCTGATTAGTATGCCTCTCAGAGATGGTCTATTCGAATTTTTTCGGATGGAAGTATGTTGTGCTTTTTGGACATGGATATCTATGTCCTTCACTAGGGTTGGGAAATTTTCTACCATTATTTCTTCAAATATTCCTTCTGCCTATTTTCCCTTTTCTTCTCCTTCTGGGACGCCAATGACATATATGTTTACATGCCTTTTCTGTCATTTAGTTCCCTGTGACCTTGTTCAATTTTTTCCATTCTTTTTTTCATCCGTTCTTTTGTATGTTCACTTTCAGAGGCCATTTCTTCAAGGTCACCAATCCTTTCTTCTGCCACTTCAAATCTGCTATTATATGATTCCAATGTTTTTAAAATTTCATTTATTGCACCTTTCATTCCCATAAGATCTGCTATTTTTCTATGTATGCTTTAAAATTCTTCTTTGTGCACATCTAGCGTCTTCTTAATATCCCTAATCTCTTTAGCCATCTCCTTGAATTTATTAAGGAGATTTGTTTGAACTTCTATGATTAGTTGTCTCAACTCCTTTATGTCATGGAGGCTTATCTTGCTCCTTTAACTGGGCCATAGCTTCCTGTGTCTCGGTATGGATTGTAATTTTTTGTTGGTGTCTTGGCATTTGGGTTACTAGAGTAGTTATTTTGGGTGAAGTTTTTCTCTTTTGTTTAGGGCTTCCTGCCCTTTCTCCCTTGCTGGTTGTGCAGTTGGAGCCAAGGTTGTAATTGGTGCTATAAGCTGTGGAGGCTCAAGCTGCCCTCGTTACACCAGGGACCAATTTAGCTTCTCCCTACTTTCTCTTTTGCCAGGGGTAGGGACAGAGTCACAGCTGTGTGGAATAACACAAGTTGTGCAGGCCTAGTTGCCCAGAGAGACTGATGAAGTTTCAGGCCCCTTTCTCCCTTGCCTGGGGCAGGGATGGAGCTGCAGGTGTGAGCAGCAATCTATGAGGTGGAGGTCTGAGATGACCGCAGTTGCCCCGGTAGACTTCCGATTTTCACCCTTGCCAGTCAAATGTACCTGCAGTTACCTGGATAGGCTGGTGCAGGGCCTGCCAGCCTCCGCCCTGCCAGAGGCAGTGCTGAAGCCTAGGTTAGGGCTGCAGGCTAATCTGGGTGAAAGAAACTGGTTCTTACTGTCACTGTGATTTTCAGTCAGCTGGGTTTTCCCTCATGCTGGGGTGGAGTCAAAATAGCAGCCACTGGCCTCTTTCCAACTTGGGCTGATTCACACTCCAGCTGTTCTCAGGGTTATATCTAAGGCAGCAGAATCTATCAATCAGTAGCCGGAATCGGCAGCCAACCATCTCCTCCTCCCCTGTTTATAGGAAATGGAGATTCCAATTCCAGCCACAGAGCAGCTTCTGGGGTGGCTTGTGCCTCAGAGTAGGATAATCACCGACCTCTGTGGCTTGGCCAGTAATTTCCTGGAGATGCTGGCACAGGTCCTCACACCTTCCTCTCTGCTGGAGGTGGCACTGGGGCCTAGGCTAGACCTGCACTCTAACCTGGATGGAAAGAAGCTGGTCCCCACCAGCACTGTGATTTTCAGTCCGTCCCACTTCCCCTCATGCCAGGCATGGAGTTAAGATGGCTGTTCTGGCCTCTTCCTGGCTTGGACAGGCTCAAACTTTAGCTGTTCTCAGGATTATACTTTAGGCCGCTGAATTTGCTCATTGGTAGCTGAAGTTGGTGCCCAACCGCCTTTTCCTTCCCTGTTTTTGGGAAGTGGAGCTTTCATTTCCAGCCACAGAACAGCTCCTGAGGTGGCTTGTGCCTCCATTGGAGAATGGGCACTGGCCTCTATGGTATGGAGCGCTCTACTTACGAGTGTTCTCTGTACATGGGCAGTCTCCTCCTTCCATTCCTTCAAGGATGTTGCAGGATGCTCTTCTGGCCTCCTGGAGCCCCCAAACAGGTGCTTCAGCTAGCTCCAGAGAGCTCTGGGTATTTACTAACTGCCCTATAGCAGGAGCTGACTCTAGGAGTGCCTTACTCCGCTGCCATCTTGCTGGTCCTCCCGACCCTCCACTTTTAGTTGGTCACCAAAGTAGGTCATTAAAAATGTCTTCTGAACATGTCTACTCCTCCCCCACCTAGCTGGCCTTCAGTGTGGACTAAATTTTTATCCCTGTTATAATGCTTGGCATATAGTTTGTGACTGACTGTGAAAAGTATAGTTTTATGCTTACCTTCAAATGTTTAATGGAACATGATGTTGTAGAGACAATACATTTATTTTGGGTTGCTTCAGATGTCAGGGACATAGATTTTCATTTAAAACAGATTGACTCTAGCCATGAGCTAAGTTGTTTCATAAAGTTTTGAGTGCTTCATAATTGGAACTATTCAAGGAGAATCTGTGTAACTATCAGGGAGATGTGCTATAGAAAGTATACCAACTTTGGTAAAATGTTGGACATTATGACTTTTAGGGTCCCTTTCAACTATAAGTGATTTCTGTATTAATTTTACAGTTGTGTGAAAAATCCAAAGTCTCAATAGATATGTGTGGTTTTCTTCTTTCTACTTTTCTGTATTTTCAGTTTTCTAAAATAGAGATATATTACTTTTTTAAAATCAGAGAATTCCTTGTGAGTAAACACAAAGACTGCTTATATTTTTTCTTCTTTATTTTCTTTTAAATGTTACATTAAAAAAATATGAGGTCCCCATATACTCCCCACCCCACCCATGCCACCCCTCCCACATCAACAACCTCTTCCATCATTTTGGCACATCCACTGCACCCGGCGAATACATTCTGGAGAACCACTGCAGCACAAGGACAGTGGTCCACATTGTAATCCACACTCTCCCCAAGTCCACCCAGTGGGCCACGACAGGACACCCAACATCCAGCATCCATCCCTGCAGCACCACCTAGGACAACTCCTAATCCAAAATGCCCCCACACCATATGTCTTCTTCCCTCTCTTGACCATCAGCAGCCACCATGGCCACTCTCTCCACATCACTACTACAATTTCTTCCCTTACTAATCACAATAGTTCCCCAGCAGAACAACAGTAAGTCCACTCTAATCCATACTCTATTCCTCCATCTTGTGGACCTGGGTTGGCTATGTCCAGTTCCCCTCTATATCAAGAGGGGGTTTAGATTCCACATGGATGATGGATGCAATTCTCCTGCTTGCAGCTGTAGGCACTCTTGGCTCCCTGGTGTGGTGGTTGACCCTACTGCTTACATTTTGAAAGAACATTTAAGCTCCTTTGAATGTGAACATAATCTTTCATTATATGTCTCAAAGAAGCATTTTGGTTGCTTATATGTGTGCATGTGTGCATACATGTATATATGTCAACTATTAGTTGAGTTTAGGTTTGACTGCATATAAGGGAAATAACGGTGGCTTGAACAAGCTAAAAGTTTAGTTCTCTTATGTAAATGAAGTTTGAACATAGGAAACTAGAGGTGGTATGATGGCTACACAATGTCAAAGACCAATACTCCTTTACCTTTTTCAGCTGTGTGTGGCTTTAATTCCCAAGGTCACTTTGCAGTCCAAAATGGCTGCTGGAATACCAGCATTGCAATGTGTTGCGAACAGCAGGAAAGAGGAAGGGGAAGAAGATAAGCCTGCCTCCTTCATTTAATGGATCTTCCCAGAAATACCAAACAACTCTTCTATATAAATTTCATTGGCAAGAACTTGGTCATTAGGGCATACCTAGCTGCAAGGAATTCTGGGGAAAAAATAAGTGTGTTGTTTCTAGCAAAGAAGGAGAGAATGGATATCTGGAAACTGTTAACTGTCTCTGTTATACTTACTGACTAAGAGTGAACATAACACAGAATCACTGAGGAAATGTCACTGGCCATAGCTTCTTTGCTGATAGTTTTAGGAACGTTCTAATGGACTCCATTTGCTTAGAACAACCAACAATTATTTACTAAAACTTGCTATATGCTTCAGTTTCCTTATTTTAAAAATGAATCTGTACCTTCCTCATGGGGTAGTGGTATTAAACGAGATAATGCATGTAAAAAGCATGTGGAATGGTGTCTGATATATATTAAGTGTTCAGTAATTGTTAGTTATTACTATGATTATATTACTATTCTGTGAAAGAATATAAGTGAAATTAAAGACATTGTGAGTATGTAATCAGGGAATGTTTTATGAATAAGCTGAGGCTATAGGCTTCTCAATGACTTACTAATTTTCTCTCTTAAGAGGTCACATACTTTGGTTATTTCTCCCAGAGAGGCTAACTCCTGGCATAGACATCTCAGGCTGGAAAGTGTCTCTCTAAACCTTAACAATTCCAGGTAATAGTCCACAGGCTCCTTCATTTTCTTTTAAGCCTATTTGTGAAACTATCAGTCCTGGCTTTTTCAGAGTAAAAGCTCATGAATTAAAATAAAACTTTTTCTTGGTTTAAGAATATGGTCCTACTAAAATTTGCATCAATTGAATGAACAACAACACAGGTATGAGTGAGAATGTATAACCTATTAGAATAGATATTGCCTGCTTTTTTTTTTCGAGAAGGGTACTCTTTCCTAGCATTGCATTCTATTTTATGCAGTACATTTGCTAAGAGAATTCAAAAGAAGGGATAGGGCCCATTGTCCTTCATTCCAGCAGTATTGAAGGCCCAATTTCATCTTTTGAGGCTCTTAAAGAGCATACTACATAAAAAGGAATGGACTGCTTGCTATTCAACCTTAGCTGGAATAGCAATACCAATCATTATACCGTTATCTATTTGAAAAATGTGGATTTTACTTGTAGATGGTATTTATTGAAGCCTGCAAGAAATCCGTTTTCTGTCTACCTGACAAGACCAATTTGAAATGGAAAATTCAAGTTCAGAAATCCAGTTGAAATTTGACTTTCTCTGTATTACCACGGCTTTCGGTATGTGATATATGCGGGGCTGGGGATGGGTATCCCTTGGTTTCTAATCCTGTGCTGTGTTTGTCTCTGGCTGCACAATAGGGCAATCTAAGAGAAACCTTTTTCCAGCTTTATTTAAATGGGAGAGGGTGTAGGAGGCTGGGGCTGATGCACTAAAAATGCGCTTTTAAGCATCATGGAAATTTTGCAGAGGACTTTTATGTAGCAACAATTCTATTGATGGAGTCAATGAGAGTTTTGTCTATGCAAGAACTGCAGGATGGGACCCCAAGTCACATGCTTTCAAAATTATTCTCCCTTTGTTGGATATTACAAAGGATATTTTCCCATGAAAACAAGATCTTTTGTTTCTTATGAATTCATTCTAATTGTGAAGCCGGATGATAGGGTTACTGCATGTGCTTCTCTCCCGCTGCCAGGTGGCCTGGGGGAGCTAGTAAAATGGGCTTAATCATGTACTAAGGTTTTTCCTGGTCTTAATGTCATTCACTTCTCATCTAAAACCATAGTCCTTGAGATTCATTTCTAAAGGAGATAGCAGTGAGGTCAGAGATAGCAATTTGTTCCTGCTTCGCTTTGAAAGGTAAGCAAGCAAGCTATCTTTGCCTGCCTGATTTCCCAACTTTTTTGCAAATATGTTTGGTTAACCAAAAAAAATGTACAGGATATATAGACAGGTAGTGAAAGTGTAGATGAGTTCGACCAGCATTTTTTCAAAGGAACTTATTAAATACTTCATTGCACGTGCTAGGTTTTGTGTGGAAAATAAAAAAGGCACAGTCCCCTCCTTCTGAAGCCTCACACATAATCCAGCCAACTGTGCTCCGTGAAAAGAGTTAACAGCAATTTATTTGGCAAACATTTATATAAAAGATCTGTGGTGGTCTGTACTAAACACCTAGGATTCAAGCCAAGTAAAGCCTTAGCTGGGCCTCAAGAAACTCCTACCAAAAAAAAATGCTACATAGTGATGTGGAGGTACTACAGCACAGGGGTGAATTTAAAAGTGCAAAGGAACTCGGATGAAAGGCAATTCAGCATATAAACATGAAAGATTGCAGTCAAGAATTCATGGTATATGAAGCTGATACATACATAGGGTAAGAAATATACATATATATTTAAAATTTCCTATGTGGCCTTAGCATGGACAGCCTTGATCAGCCTTGGACACGCTGCACTGAAATCTTTAATTAGCTTAATGAAATAGGAAGAAGTCAGAGAGCACAGGCTGTGCTGTTACAACACAGGGATTTCCCTAAATGGTAATCCATGGATTGCACATGCATGTGTGTGCACACACACCTGTACACATCCCTGACCACCAAACTTCTGGAGTGCATCTGTGTGGAACAAAGGAAGGCTGGGTGAGGGATCATCAGCCATTCATGTTGTATTTTTGATCTTGAGGACATTTATCGTAACTCCTGTTTGCTTTTCCTTACCCTGCATGAATCATCATTCTCAGGAATCTTGGGACCTGGACAGACTTTTGACACCCAGCATAGCTCATCTGATATACTACCTTTTAGGGGACAAGGTGGGGCAAGATATGGTAAGGGAAAGAGATGACTGGGAAACGTTATGGTGTCACCTTTAGGTCAAGAAAAGGGATCTTTGTGGTGGCTGGAATGTGAGAGAATTTTTTTTTTTGGTTGGAGAAGGGGATTTCCCTCCTTTCTGGTGGGAACGAGGAAGGAAACCCTAGTTCTTGGCCCAAGAGTAAGGGTCCAGTGGAACATAGGGGTAAAGGAAACAGGAGCATTTGGACAGTCATTGAGCCTAGCTTGAATGTAAGTTATTTCAAGGGCAGGGACCCATCATTGAGAAGGGAGGCAGAGGTTACTGATCTGGGACTCTAGTCTTGAATCAAAAACAGGGATACATGGTCTAATGAGTGACTGTATTCAAAGAGGAACAGAAAAGAGTCAGGCATCATGAGCAGTACATGTGATTTTAGTGATGATGGTGATGAAATAATCAGAGAGGGATTGTATTAAAAATAAGACTTTCTAGTGAAGTCTGGACTGCAGGGAGAGACATTTATTGCTTTCTATCTGTCAAGCAACATTAACATGATATGTTTAAGGTCTTTGGACTGCATTATTTGCTTGTGATACTGCTTTATCAGACATCAGAAGGTTCTAGTTACATCCTACCATATAAAGAGAAAAGTCAAATTCAGAGGTCTGATGGCAGGAAGGTTTTCTTTTGTACAAGTTGCCTTGAAAGGGGTGTTAATGAACTCAAATGTTTTTCTCACTCAACTTCAGTGTAAAGCAGGGGTTCTCAACCTTTTTTGGTACACAGATCCCTTTGCCAGTCAGCTGAAATGAATACTACTGTAATTTATTTATTGCATATATTCATAACTTAAGGAAAGGCTAAATTACAGTTAGCGGTCAGAGAAAATAAATATAATAAGTTGATTTTTTTTCAGTTCAAGCTCACGGACCTCCCCCCTCCGAAATCTTTCCACGGACCCCTGGTTAAGAACCCCTGGTATAAAGGGAATGCAATCTGAATGGAAGGCTTTGAGCAGGACCTTGAAACATTTATCTCCCCTATTCCTATTCCTGACCTTAACTCTAAGCATCTTTTAAAAATCACTTAGAAAAATATGAAATAAAAGCAGCCAGGGGTGGGGAAACATGTTTTGAGTTTTCTTTGTCAAAGCTGCAGGCAATAGCCAAAGCCATGTGGAATGAGCTCTTGCTTGTTCAAGTGTCTGAGATTTTACTCCAGACCATTTCATTGAAAATCTCCTTCACATAATCATGAAGTGTCTTCTTTCCCATACCTGACATGCAGCTGTACCTGATCCTTATTCTGTTGCTTGTCAGAGGCAGGAGTTGGTAGATGCATCTTCCTAATTTCAGCTGGCTGGATTAGCATCATCAGAGGTGGACTAATAGGACTTTCATAAAAGACAGAACTCCACAGTTTTAATGAAGCCTGAAAATTTGTGTGGGCTAAATCTACTGCAGTTTCTTATGATAACCCCACAAATAGCAAAGCAGGATACTGTTGAATAGCTGCCAAATAAAGGAAGGACAGAAGACCTTTCAACACAGACCTCAATGTTTGAATGATTGGATGCACTGATATGAAAAACCTTTTTAAAGACTTATACTTTTACAAACTTCAGTACCAACTGAAGATAAGGCAGAAGTGATTTAGCTGTTCTGTTGGTAGATCAAGACTGAAAGGGATTTCCAGTTTCTGCTTTCAGTGATGTGCTGGAACAGCTCAAACTACCTCACGAGAGTCATTTGTTAAATTTTTGAGAATAGTTTGAAAGTGGCCATGGTGGAAGTATTTACCCACAATTAGCAAATGCTATTTTTTTTTCTTTCACAGAGTTGGTGATTAAACATGTACCAGCACACCACTGGCTTGAATCCATTCAGAAAATGACTAAACTAATTAAAAGTCTAAAAGGCTACAGAAAAAAAACATAGATGAATCTTATAGACATTACTCTTAGTGAGAGAATCTAGACACAAAAGAGTACCTACTCCATGAGTCCATTTATGTGAAGTTCTAGAACAGGCAAAACTAATTTAAGTTGAAAAAATCAGGATAGGTTGCTTCTGAATGGAGGAGATGACTGTAAAGGGGTGTGAGATAATTTTCTAGGTTGATGACAATATTCTTTATCTTGATAGTGGATGTAAATTTTACCTCAAAAGAAAAAAACAACTGCAAATATTGAACCCTACTTTACAGATTTGTTTTGTGCAATGGTAAATATTAGCAATTCTAAAGGTATTTGTGCATTCTAGGTTTAAGCAAATTAGTAAATATATTGAGGATAATGGGAACCAAGTTTCTCACTGTTGAAGAAAAATATCCCCAGGTAAGGATTCCAGGATGGTAGACTGCCACAGAAGAATTTAATTATATTACAAATGCATGAAACAACATCACTGAAGGGGATGGAGGTTGGGAGCAGGTGCTGACTTTAGGAACATTGGAGATGATTGGATTCTGTAAGAATAAAGGCAAAAGGAACTACGCGTAATCACTAGCTGGTAAGGTTGTTTCCCAGTGGGAGTAAGTTTTAACAATTTTGATACTTCTATACATGTACACTGAAACTGAACAATTAAGTAAATGTATGGCAGATGGTGGGAGCCAGGTTTCTCACTGTTGGAGTGGAAATCTATAGATAAGCAAGGGGAACAGCCTAGGATGATCTGTGTGCTAATGGATTAGAGTCTGAGACATCAGGAAGAACTCATGTTTAGCTTATTATAGACACAGTGGTTACATGTCAAAATCTATCTAATCTATCTATCGTCTATACACACACACACACACACACACACACACACACACATACAGGTTACACAGATATGTTTCTTTGCTTTATCAGCTGAGAGGGGCTAGAAGGAATGACACCCCAGTAGCAATAAGCACACTCAGCACCCAGAACTTGGTTTCTAACACCATTCCCCAATAAAAGAAACCAGGGCTTTTGGAGAAATTACTGATTCTAGGACTTGGGCAGGAAATATATAAGATGGGGTTGGAACTAGAAAGTACTCAAAACAAAACAAAACAAAACAAAACAAAATCAATGAGTTGAACAAACAAATTAAAAAAACATCAAAAAACCAACCCACAATGTATGTAAAAGGGACATAGGAGGCAACTTCAAGATCTCCCAATGAGGGGGCATTTTTAGAACTTGGGAATTATCCTGAATGACATTGCAATGACAGATACAGGCCATTATATATCTTGTCATAATGTACAAGATTGTGTGGGAGAGAGTGTAAACTACAATGTAAACTATAATCCACTCTTAGTGGCAATGCTCCAAAATGTGTTCATCAATTGTAACAAATGTACGACACTAATGAAGGTTGTTGTTAATGTGGGAAAATGTGGGAGGAATAGGGAGCAGGGCATATAGGAATCCCCTATATATTTTTTAATGTAATCTAAACATCTTTTTAAAATGTATTTTTAAAAAAAATCTCCCAATGATCAAAGCTGAAACAATTTGAGCAGCAAGTAAATAAATTTGTATTAGATGAAAACCAAAAATATAAAATAAATAGCCATGAACCTATAATGATATAAATAAGTGATTTTGTAAATAAATGTGAGGGAAGAGATAAATCTCTCATCTAGAAGAATATAATTCTTTATGCAGAAAAAATAATTTAATTAGATACTCTACTCTACAGGAGTTGGAGTACAACTCCCCACTCCTTAAATGTGGGTTGTGCATAGTGACTTCCTACCAAAATGTATGGTATGGAAGGGGGGGGAGGGGAGAAGAACTGGATCTGCACAGTCCACTCTCTAATCTGCCAGGAGAGCATGGGCTCAGCCCACAGCAGCCTGAGGATGAGACCGGGGCACTTGCCCATTCTGAGCTTGGCCAACCGAGTGAGCAGAACATCCTGTCTGGGTGTGTGGGACAACGATGTTGCCTCTGATCGAGGCTATTGTTTTAAGGGTTTCATAAAGATCTAATTTGGATGAGCCAAGGCACTCTGCTTTGAGGCTTTCATTGTCATCTCCCCAGACAACCTGATCTGGCAATTTCAGATGAGAATGTCTTCCAATCACAGAACTAAGAAAGTATCCCATCTCTGCAGGCCGCCACCACATTGTTGCCCCTGCTGATGAGATTTATATATCTAAACAAGAGCTGCTAGTGCTGAGGTATGAGTTTCTGGTTGAATCAAGAATGAACAAGAGTCTGTGCTGGCACTTTGCAGGGGGACAGAAGGAGCATGGCCTTCTCTGCTCATAAATGCCTGGTGTGTTTTGGTCAAGACTCAAAGAACAATATTCCACTCACAATTCCCAAGAGGCAAGCTGACTGACCTCAACCTGGTCAGCATGCTCAAAGCAGGCATGTTAAGCACAAGGCCTACTCTAGGTTCCAGGGTACCAGTCATTTATAGTCACTAGTCAATACTATTTGAGAATGGCATATACTTTCTGATTTTTCCAATTTTCCCTTTAAAAATTTTAAAATTGGGAACCTGTTGTCTCACGGCCAGAAGGTGAGGTGTTGAATAGTAATTCATACAGGCAAAGGATTCCACCCTTTTCCCAAATAAATTATGGGGAATCTACCATTGAGTCCTGTGCTGTGTCTGCCTGATACCAACATACGACTAGAATAATAAAGATGGAACTAGAGCATTAACAAAGAATGTTAGCATCTTCTGGCTTGCCCAGCAGGCATGCTCCTCACCAACAGAGCTGGGGAAAAGGGCCTTGGAAAAAATTTTCTCTCTGACTTTTTGTCTAGTCCATCATGGAAAGCAGATATCATCAATAAAACCCCATTCCTAAATGACCTTGAGGCTCAGGACTTTCATCTGCACAAGTCAGCCCAGAAGAAGAGTCGATAAGGGATGCCAGGCTCTATACCTATTGATCTAAGATTGGAATTTACTGCTGCCTGGAAAGTTCTGCCCACTTTCAGCTTCTGCAGTATATGCAGCAGAGGGAATGATAAATAGTACTGTGCCACTGGGGCTGTCGTTTTAGGAAGTGGCATGAATGATGATAAAAGACAAACACAAATTCCAGAAAAACTGGGATTGGCTTTCCTGTCAACACTAATGAAATATGAGATGGGTACCTATTGATAGAAAGCAACACGTGTCCCTGATAAAACGTTATATAACAAAGGAGTATGCTTTGCAAAGGTACATTTCATTGTCTCTGGAAAAACAGGAATATGGCTTCCTTCAGAGCCTGCTTTGAGAAAAGATGCTCACACTTTCCTTCCAAGGGAAATCAAAGCAGAGAAAGAATGGAATTCGAAAAGTGTTTGAGAAAGTTTAGAAAACCATCAAAAATGGAAAATCTGACGTAAGATTTTATCTGGGAAGTTCTCTGTCTACTGTATCTGCAATAATCAAAAGAGATGACTTCACTTAGACTTCAGAAACATGGTTTTGGCTATTTCAATCTGTCTGATGAGGGACTCGACTATTGCTTTCTATGTAGCCAGATGCAATCAGCAATACCGATTAGGTTGTGTAAATAACCAAGCAAGATGTACTTCCAGATATGTTACTAAAGCATTCACTTTATTCCATTAGTGAATATACATGGAGAGCTTAGAACAGTGCTTGGAACATAGTGCTCATTAAATGGCAGCAGTTGTAGTAGACACGATTGATGTCCTGCCCCATATCTACTCGGCCTGCCTCTGAGTTTACCTGCAACTGCCTCTGAATTTCTGTGCACATCATCAGGTTCCCATCTTGAGAGCTGGGCTTCCTTGGCTTCTCTGCCTGAGGGCTTCCCCAGGTACCTTGCAACTTGGCTAGTTTTCAGCAATGCCAGGCGATTTAATGGCCCTAGGTGCAACTTACAATCAACAAGAAATGGGAGTTGGTGGATAAGTATTCCAGTTTCTCTGTCCTTTGTTTGAACAATTCTGAGGCATGTTCTGAGATTCCTCAGTGGGTCCCCAGTAGGATTGAGCTCCAGCTGTGCACAGTGGAAACCCACTCGTTAAAGCATCCTTTTATTGTCTTTTCTTCTCCCCTTTTCTGATCTCACTTTTTCCATTCTCTCAATTGTGTTTTCTGGGTTCGTTTCCCAAATAAACTATCTGAACCTAAGCCCTTTCTCAGGCCTGGTTTTTGGGTAATCAAAACTATAAAAAAATATATATTGTTGCCATTAACCTCCGTTGAGCATGGATAGTTGAGCCGTAAAAGGTTGTGGCTCAAAAATTCATTATTTGTGGCTACAGTCATTTATCATGCAAAGACAAATAGATGCATGTCCTTTTGGGGTTTACATAAAATGACCACAAAGTATTGAATCAATAAGAAATAGGCTTTCTGGATAGTGGCTATAGCTAGAAACCAAAGAAAAATTCTCATATATACTGAAATGTAGGAAGAAGTAATGGCTATGTGGGAACATGCACAGAAACTCCTGTGCTCATAGGCCAGAAACTTTGTCATTTCTGTCATGTTTCATCATGGACAGACAAACATGTACAGTGTGTATGTACAATGGCCTGCATGACTGCATTTACTTCATGAAAAAATAAAGCAGAAAAAGCTGTTCAAGTCTTTTAGTGCAACATAAATTAATTCCTCTAAAGGAAAATGCCATCCTAAACATTTTTTTTTTACTTGCAAAACAATCCTCAAGCTATAGAGCAATTTATTTCACATGACATTTACAGAAAATCAACAGAGGTAGCTTTTATAACGTGTGAATCCACAAAGCACGTTTCCCTGCTATAGGTATGTGTTGAAATCTCTTGAGGTCTCCTCTGGTGCTGCCCCTGGGATGGGTCCTTTAGAAATTGCTGTTTCTGTTCACATAAGTATCCTTTTCTCAATGGAAAATTTATGTCATTCCCTACTGGGACACCACTGCTTTCTCTACTCCCAAGCCCACACATGCAGTCATTGACAAAGATTGCTATATTCTGCCTTAATGCTTTCATTGTCTCCAATCTCTCATATTGTTCTTTATCTGAAACAAACAAAAATTTTAAAAAATGAAAGAAAAAAAGCAAACAAAAGAAGTGGATTCAATATCATCAGAACACAATGACTAATTCATAATAATTTAAACATGGAAATCTGTGAGTTTGGTGATTATAATAACAAGAGAATCCAGTGAAATTTGGTGGCAGCATTAGTTCCAACATTAGGACTTGGTTATTCAAGTGGCTTTCCTCCCCCCTTACCATGAATTCCCTTCAATATTTGGAGGGAGGCCTCCAGAATGCCAGCTGAGCCCAGGGATAGCATGGGCTATGTAATCCTGGGCTATGGCTAATTATTACTTAATGCTGCTCAACAGAAGGCAGATGGTAAGCTTATCACTCTCTGATGACTTGTTAAAAAACACTCATATATTTAAAGTTTTAATTTATTATATGCTTTTTTCCCTAGTTGGGCCTACATGTTTGATCTAAGGATTTACAGGTTTTGAGGAAAGACACAATGGTTCCCGAAAAAAGGGTAAATAAAATATAGGCCTGGTGCAGATTTTCAAATGAGGAAGGTGGTATTGGAAGGGCTAAGGATGTGCTGTCAGAGAAATGTAGGCGAGCCCAGGATTCCGCTGCGCTCTGCATAGTTAGCCTATAGAGCACAAGATAGCTGGATAATGGTCAAATTCTCTGTCTCATTTTTCTGTGACAGACATAACCCACCAGAGATAAGAAGGTAACCCCCTATACAGCTTTTTATTCAGTGTTCACTAGCTTAAAGAGGCTAGAGCTAGGTCTTGCTAAATCCTTTCCCATCAGATAAACTTTCTAACATTGATCATAGCCTTTAACGCATAAAATCACCCTGTGCAAGTCAGCCTAAATTGTTTCAGGTTCCTCTTTCAGAGTCTGGCCTCAAATATTATGTGGAAACTTTCAAACTCTTGTTCCAGAAAAAAAAAAAAGCTTATCAATAACCACAATAACCTTCTAAAGAGTGTGGCTCTCATTAAATAGGGGCTTCTTAATCTTTTTGTGTGCCATGGGCCCATTGGCAGCCTGGTAAAAATCTATGGATGGACCCCGTCTCAGAATTATGTTTTTAAATGCCTAAAATAAAATACCCAGAATCTTAAAGGAAGCCAATTTACATTGAAATTTCGTTATCAAAATAGTTTTACAGAATCAAGTTTGTGCTTTTTAATTAATGCATTAATAGCAAGATCTAGCAGGCAGGACTAATAACTCGCATAATTTCAACGTAGTGATGAGCAAAGATGATATTTTGATTTAGCAGAAACAACTGTAATACAATGTGAAAATACATGTGTGTTCTCTTGGTAACAGCCTCAGGTATTGTTAATATTACTGTGGCTTGTTGCCTAGATTCATAATAGAAGCAAATGCTACATTTTATTTAGAAATTAATGAAAATAAAAAAGGAACATTTTCCCATCCATGTCTATGAACTCCCTGACCTCTTAATTCCAGATTAAAATGCCCCGTATTAATTAAATGAAAGCTCTTTTGTCTGGTAATCTATGTTTAGAAGCACATTATTGTGCACAATAGAGGGAGGGAGAAGCAATTGGAGCTGAGAGGAGCTCCATCTGGAAGGGACAAGATGGGGTCAGTGCAGTCATGGTGATGAGCTGGCCGAGGGGTACTTTAAGGGTAGTATTGTCTACTTTAACCCATAAAGTTGTTTGCAGTATGTGATGTCAACCATCAACTACTTCTCTGTTTCCCTCTGAACTCTTCAGTAAAGCCCAGAATGTTCCAGAATATATTGAGGGAATGGAGTCTTTGTGGCTCTTGAAGAGGGACCTGATCTACATACTGGAGAGCTGAAGCCCAGTCTCCACCCAGGCAGAAGTAAAAATCTGGAGACTCTCAGGAACCTGGGGAGCTGCTGAAGTTCTAGGGAGGCCTTTGGACTTTTGCTGCACATAGACCTGGGAGGATGAGTTTACCCAGACCTCCAAGGAATAGAGGGAAGCAGATGATATCTGGTTTGTTTGGATTAGATAGGGCCACAGCCGTGTGTGAGACTGACTCAGTGAGACCTAGAGCCCTTCCTCTTCAGCTAGCTGGAGGTACTCTGTTTTGGAGTGGAACTGAGGGGTAGGTACTAGGATTATAACTAACTGAGGAGCCTCATCTTGCCTGCTCTCTGAACTTACACAAAAGTTACTGTTTGTCCTAGTATTCGGCTTAATCCAGCTGCTGTTTGCTCAATTTCGTGTCTGGGTATGGGAAAGTTGGTGACACTACAATCCAACCACTGCCATGGGTTTGAGGGCCAGAGTAAAGTGGTGTAGTTGTCAAGAGCTTGCATTTTGGAGTCAGATCTGAGTTTGAACCCTGACTCTGCCACTTGCCTGCTATGTTACCTTGGACAAGTCCCTTTGCCCCTGCAAACAACAATTCCCTCCTATGTCAAGCAAGGAAAAGAATTACACTTGATTCATAGGGTTTCCATGAGGAGTAAACCCAATAATTTATGTAAAGCTTTTAGAGTGGTTTGTGGTACATAGTAGGCATTAATAATATAATTATATTATTATAATTATAATAATTATTATTGTTACTATCATATCCAGCGTACCCTCACAAGAGAGGTCAGTCCTAGATTTATTTCTTAATTTAAATAAAAGACTAAGAAAATCCTTACATAAAAGACTTTAAATGTTCACCACCAATAATGCCTTCTTTCTATATACTCACCCACCATTTCACTTGACCGTGGGAAACTTTGCTTTCTTGTTTTCAGTTTCCTTTGGAATGACATGAATTAAATTTTTTTTAGGAGGATGAAAAATTTCTTTTTCTTTTTTGTTTTATGGTCCTGGGGCCAGGGAATGAGCCCAGGACCTTGAATGTGGGAAGCCAGCGCTCAACCACTGAGCCTCATCGGCTCTACTGAGTTGGTTTTTTTGTTTGTTTTGTTTGCTGTTTGTTTATTTGTTTTTAGGAGGCACCCAGGACCGAAGCTGGGGCATCCCATGTGGGAAGCAGGCGCTCAACCTCTTGAGCCACCTCCACTCCTGAAAGATTTCTTGAGAATAGTATTCTCACCCTTTGCCCCCCAATTGCTACCACCGTAAGCGCGGGTATATATGCACACCCTCACAGGCACACATGCATTCCTCTTGCCCTTCTTGCAGCAAGAGAATCAAATATCAAATCCAGGCCTCCTGCCTGGAACTGAAGAACTCAACCATCAGGCTGGTCCATTAAATATCATTTGAAAGTCAATTTTATCCCAGAGTGGTAAGTAGTATGCATGCTTATGTCTTCATCTAACTTAATTAGGAAAAGCAATTTGCTGCACATTTCTTAAAAAAAAAGAAAAAAAACTGATCAAATTTGAGCTTCTGATAGATTGAAACACAGCATATGTTGTGGTGGTGGTAGGGAGATGTGAAACCACTTCCCACATCTAAATTATGGCTTGGTCTAAAAACAGTCCAGCCTTATGACTCGTGTGTTTTCTAAGTAACTTGTGCAATTGCCCGTAATTATGGAAATAGGGACTGTCTCCTGAAAACCAGCACCATTTCATTTTGTTTCTCAACCCAGAATAGAAAACTCCATTTTGGGTCTATCACTGGAGATGTTTCCATCCCGTCATATTTTCTGTGATTCTATATCATTAACAATCTCCAGACCATTTTCACACATCTCCCTTTGCCAAAATGGTTGGAGTGGTTGAGAAGCGGCAGCTCTGCTGCATGCAGGCTTCCACTTTTCACACGTATTTCTTTTAACTAGGCCAGAGCAATTTTAACTCACAGAGAGTGCCTTTGACTTGAGTCCTCCTGATAAGTTGGTATAGTGCCCATGGCATTTTAACTGGTACTCAGATGGTCTGGAAATGTCTGGTGGGCTGTAAGGACAAGCCATCGGAAGTTTTTGTGCTTGAGGAACTGAGGAACTTCCTATGAGGGTTCAACCCCTAGGAGAAGGATGAGCCAGGGAGGAAGCAGCCAGGCCTAAGGATCTTGACCCATTAAGAGAACTCTGAACTTTAGAAGGGAGGTGTGATTATGTGTACATGCGCCATGGTCATTGGCATTCCAGGTTGACTCCTATGCAGTCACAGAAAGAATGTCTGTTTCATGGTGAAAGATGACTTGTCATTCTTGTACTCTTATATGCCATTTGCCAAACAGCAGCCAGATAACTATTTCAAATTGTAAATTAAATCGTGTCACTCCTCTGTCGAAAACTTTCCATGGATTTCTATTCCATTTAACAGTAAATAAAATTCCCTTTCCAAGAGTTTACAGGACCCACCTAAGCAGCCTCTCCCTACTTCTCCCACTTTATCTCATACTTCTCTCCCCTTGGTCCTGTTTGTTTCAACCACAGGGTCTTCTTTCTCTTCCTGAGCTTGGCCCATTCTCACCCTACTGAATTTATATTGGCTGTTCCTTCTGTCCTGATTACTCTTTCCTGGAGGATCCTTCTCATCCTCCAGGTCTCAGTTTAAGCATCATCTCCTTCCAGAGTCCTTTTCTGACCTCTCTGTCTGTCTAAAGTGGCTGCTCTTCCTATGCTCCATGACTCTCTCCCATCACTCTTTTTTGTTGTATTCCTAGCCCCACATCACAGTTTGAATTGATCTTATTTGTTTACTAATTTATTCTCTTGAGGACAGCGAGTGTATTAGTCTAGTTTCCCTCCCCAAAACAGAGCTTTTTACAGGACTTGGTACAGGTTCTTTACGTTGGAAATGTATCGCTGTGGATTGGTTGGGAAGAGAAAGATGCTCAAAGTAGTACAGAAATAAAGGGGTTTAATATAGGAATCAGAGCTTATACAAATAAGGGAAGATGTAGAGGAATGAAGGTCAAAGAAGACCACAGCTGGAAGGTCAGGAGAACCTCAGCCCGGAGCAAAACACTGAAGCCACTGGTACTCCAAAGTTCTCTGGGAAATTTTGTCACTGTGGCTGCACAAACATCGGGCTTCCATAACTTCCTAAGAATAATGGCCTCTTCTAATTTCTGCCTTTCAAATATCTCATAGGCTCCTCTCATTGGTAAATTATAACCTGTTACATGCAGGTGAAATGGAGTGACGTCTGTGTGAAACTGTTCACCGAAGCCAAGGCTAGAAATGAAGCCAAGTGGATATAAGGCACCCAACACTGGTTGATGCCTGTGTTCTTCTTTCTCTATCCCCGGCCCCTATTATATAGTGCCCTATACATAATAGGGACTCTATAAATACTTGTTCAGTAACTGATGCTTGAAAATACCATAAGTAAAACTAACAGAGTTGTTTCATTCAATTTGGTAAACCAGTGGTACAAAAGTCATGTTACTATAGGACCCCTCTATTGGAGAGTACCTCAGAGAAGGAAGAAGCAGTCTCCATCCATTGTTCCAGACGGCTGGGATGTGCCAGCATGTGAAGCTCCAGGTTTTTATGGTGGCATTCAGTGGGAAGAAACAGAATGAATATGGCTCCCAGTGTGGGGTGGTGAGTAGAGACAGAGATATCTGAGCAAACTTGCTCATGAGCACATGTGAGACACTCCAGGGGCCTCCTATAACTACTGTAGGTATGGATGGGGGTCAGTGAAATCTCTACCAATACTTGTAATATCAGTCCATTAGTACACTGGCATGGCCAGGGGAAATTCAAGAAATAACAATAGCTGAAAGAAAATGTGTTGTGAACAAAGCACCCAAAGATAAGACACATTGCTTAAAAGTTCAGAAACTTCTAGATTAGGTTGGCTACCCATGGAATTTCTTTAACCAGTGAGAATTTGTCCTGGCCAGGAGCAGGGAGGAAGGTGTGGGTTTACCAGTACTATTCTTGAATCTGTTGATGGCATGGCCATGGAAGTCAGCGTGAGTCCAGAGGCCTAGGGCCTGAAAGAAATCAAGTGGTGGAGGGATGAATTAGAATTTAAATCAAACAAGTGACCCAAAGCATAAGTGTTGTACAGAGCCATGCATTAAAAATCCCTATACCTCAGTGCACTAAGTATGAGCCTGCTGAGGTCTGGGAATTAGTTGGTGAGATAGATGAGCATTGTTTCCTGAATTCCATGATGGAAATAGATGCTGTCCTAGAATTTATTAAAATAAGATTTTTATAAACATCCATATGTATGCAGGTAGTTTGGTTCTCAGCTTTTACTTAAGTCCTCCTGGGTGTGAAGATAGGTCTCCATAACTTTAAATATGTTATTTCTATATTCATTCATTTGCTCAACAAATATTTATTGAGATATTACTTTGTGCCAATCTATGAGTTAAGCACTAAGGATGTAGCAGTGAACAAAACAGACATTATGCTTCATCTTTATCCAAAAGAAATGAAAACACACATCCTCACAAAGACCTATATGCATTTGTTCATAGCAGTTTTCTTCACAATACACAGAAACACCACAAAGGTCAAAAGACTATGGTACACACATATGACAGGATAATACTCAGCAATAAAAAGGAACAAACTTTTTCCTCAGACTTCTTTTTGTGTTGTTACCTTGCAACCACATAGGTGAATCTTAAAAACATATTAAGTGATGGAAGCCAGAGACAAAGTACTGCATACCATGTGATTCTTATTTATATGACATTCTGTGAAAGCCAATACTATAGGAGGAGAAACCAGATCGGTGGTTGTTAGTTGCTGGGGTAGGGGTTGGGGATTGATCGCAAAGGGGGTATAAAGTAACATTTAGGGGTGCTGGAATTGATTGCGGTGGCAGTTATATGACCGAATACATTTATCAAAACTCATTGAACTTTATATTTTTAAAAGGCTGGATTTTGCTATATGTTAATTGTACCTCAATAAACCTGACTTTAAAAATATTACATTCTAGTAGGGTAGCAGATGATTAAATATATAAGATGGAGAAGATCCCATTGGTGTTCCACTTCCCATCAACTCATTTCTGATTTCACATACTGTTCCAGGTGGCCATTCCCTGCAAACTCGGATTCCATCATGTTCACAGCGTATTGTCTCAAGTGTGCACTTCATGTTTTTATACTTTCTGCTCTGCAGCTTCTTGAACACCTTGGGAGCATTCAGCTGGCAGCCTAGATGTGTGGGTGAGTTGACTCTCATGGGCAACCTTGATGAAATACCTTTGTATTGACTTTTCCTCCTTCCCTGCTTCATGGGATCAACTCCCAAATAAACTATGCATATCCAAGCCCTTGTCTCAGGCTCTGCTTTCAGGGGATCCAACCTAATACATAACATAAGGTCAGATGCTATGATGAAAAACACAACCAGCAGAGGAGATAGAGAGGTAAGAGTGCTACTACAAATACAGGCAGGAAAGATTTTTACAAAGAGGTGACTTTTGAGTAGAAATCTGAAATTAGCAAAGGAATGAGCCATGGGCTCATTTGGTGGAAGAGAATTTGGGGCAGAGGAAACAGTAAGCCTAAACAATGAACATTTTAAGAAATGGTGGTAGGGTGCATTATGAGAGTCCTGTATGATATTATATATGTTTCTTTTGTAAGTTCACAACTATTACCATACTCTTATTGTTTATTATGTTTATGTATGAGTGATATACTTCAATAAATTAATTTTTCAAAAAAGGAAAAAAGAAGAAATAGCAATGAGTCCACTGTAGCTGGAGTTCAGTGAACAAAAGATGGATACGAGAGGTAACAGGGAAAACTCATGTAGGATCTTGAAGGCCACAGTAAGGACTTTGGACTTCATTCTGAATCAGATAGGAGACCCCGAGAGGATTTTTGAGCAGAGGAATAACGTGATCTGACTCGAGAGCTTAAAATAACAATTCTGGCTGTTGTGTTGAGATAATAGACAATGGTGGACTAAGTCAATGGTGGAGGGAAGGAGGACGGCCAGTAGTCATTTCTGCTGAGAAGTGGTCAGATTCTGGATTTATTTTGCAGGTGTAACTGACAGGATTTTCTGATGGATTGAATGTAAGATGTAAGAATAAGGAGAAGATTCAGAACTGACACCAAGATTTTTGTCCTGAGCTATTTGAAGAATGGTATTGTTCACTGTACTGGGGAAGACCACAGGAAGAACAGTTGGGTGAGGGAAATAAAGATTTAAGACATGTTACAGTTGAGGAGCCTAATCTGCATCCAAGTATAAATGTTGATGAGTCAATTGTTTATACAAGCTTGGAGTTTAGGGGACAGTCAAGACTAGAGATATAAACTTGTGAGCTGTCAACATCTAGATAATATTTAAAGCCATGAGATGAGATGAGATGAGATCACCTAGGGAGTAAGGATAGTCAGAGAAAAGTTCCAAGGACTGAGTTCTAGTTTACTTCAACATTTAGAGATCAGGAAAAAGAGTAACTAGCAAAGGAGACTGAAAAAGAACTGCAAGAAAGGTGGGAGGAGAGCCAAGAGGGAGTAGTGCTCCCAAATCCTGGAGAAGAAAAGGTTTCCAGAAGATGATAAGCTCTGACAATGGTGCTGATGGTCAAGTAAGAAAGAGGTCTGAGAATTTCTCTTGGGCTTAATTGTGGAAGTTATTGGAGATCCTGACAAGAGCAGTTTCCGTGTGATGGTGGGGATGAAAACCTTGTTAGAGAGAGCTCAAGAAAGATAAGTAAAGGAAGTGGAGTGAGCAGATAGAAATCACCCTTGGGTTTTGATGTAAAGGGTAAAGAAACTGGACATAGTTTGAAGGTGATGTGGAGTCAAAGGAAAATTTTGTTGTTTCTTGTTTGGATCTATGATATTAGAAGAAGTTTCCATGCTGATGGGGATGTTCTAGTAGGTTGGGCAAACAATGATTCAGGAGAAGACAAGAGGGAAGTTTTGAGTAGGTTGGAGTGGATGGGATACAAGGCATATAAGGAATGTTTTGATGTTAGAAAGGAGCATAGACAATTCATTCATTTTTATAGGAGGTACCAGAGATTGAACCCAGGACCCCATATGTGCAGAGCAGGCACTCAACCACTGAACTACACCTGCTCTGCCAGTTATCCATTTTAACAGAAGACAAAGATGCCAAGAGGTTGGGAAATTTGGTGATGGGGGCTTGTGGAAGTTTTCTTATGATTACATCTGCTTTCTCAGTGAAATAGACAAGACCATCAGATGAGAGTGAAGATTAGAAGGGGGTGTTAGAGACTGGAGGAGAGAGGAGAGAGGGTGGAATAATTTGTTTTAGAGACCATTCCCAGGGATGCTCTAACAAAGTACCAAAAACTGGGTGGCTTAAAAGAATAGAACTTTATTCTCACACAGGTTTGGAGACTAGAGGTCCAAAATCAAGGTGTCAGTAGGACCATGCTCTCTCTGAAGACTCTAGGAGAAGATCTTTCTTTTCTCTTCCTTGCTTCTGGCAGTAACCAGAATTCCTTGGCTTGCAGCAACATAACTGCAATTGCTGTCTCCATCTTCACGTGGCTGTTTTCTTGTTGTTTGAATTTCCCTCTCCTTATAAGGACACCACTCATATTAGATTAGAGGTACCCTAATTCAGTATGATTTCATCTTAACTAGTCTTAACTAGTTGCTATAATATATAATATATTTTTCAAATAGCATATATATTATAGGGTCAGCAAAAACTCTATTTCCAAATAAGGTCACATTGACAGGATCTGGGAGTTTGGACTTGAACATATCTTTTGGAGGGGCACAGTTCAGCCCCCAAAAGTGACTGAAAGAGCAGACTGTCTAGAAAACTGTAGTGGGACTCTAGACAGCTTACTGACCTACTTGGGTGCAGTTGCCAAGGAAGTAAAGAGTTGGATTTAAAAAGCACTGAGAGGTTGCAAGTGAGTGTGAATGCAGGAGAGAGAGGTGAGGGAATTGAGGTGAACTTGAGGTGCAGTGATGAGAAAGGGGGTGGTTATTATGATGGGATCCAAACCAGGTAAGGAGGGAAGGAGGAATATGAAGGGGATTAAGGGAGTAGGTGGAAAACTGGTAGGGTCAATGGATAAGAACTCCCATCAAGATTCAATAAATGCTGGAGTTAGGGCATTAGAGCAAGTGAGGTGGAAAGGTAGGAAGTAATGGTTGGAAAGTGGAATGCTTAACATGAGATTATATTGGGAGCATAGTTACTAGTGATGAGAAGGTGTAGGGTGTACCCATCAGAGTGAATGGCCAAAGTAGTGCAGGGACCTGTTCACCTCATCTCAGTGAGGAGAAGAGGGTAAAGATCTGAAAAGTTGAGGAGTTGGAAGGATTATTAATGTTGGATATTGAAATCCCCAAGAATTATCGGAGCCAGGGTGGAGGAAGAGGTGAGCCAGGTGCTTAAATCTTCAAGAAATGAGAAGAAGGGGTGACTAGGTAAAGTGTAAGGTGACAGCAACAAGGCATTTTTCATACTTTCCCTATGCCATTAAGATTTTTGGTTGGTGTGTATTGTCTTTGATCAATGCCCCTGCCTACCCCTTTCCCAACTATCTATGGAAGGAAGAGACTGCATTTTTATCTTTTTTTCCTGTAGCTAAGCTAGTACTTAGCCTAGAAGTTTTGTTAGTTGACAGAGCAGGATCTCCTTTCCTCTGCTCTTCCTTTAGAATTTCTGAAGTGCCAGATGTGTGTCCAGATGCACTTCAGCCCTTGTAGCAACCACCCCTTCTAAAGGTAGAACAACTAGGTCAGCTTCATGTCAGCAGTTACTTTTCAGTGCCCAGTCAATGCAGGTCTCAGTGTTTGAGGGCACAGTTCGTTCGAATCTATATAGCTGTCAGCCAAAGGTTAGGCTTTAATAAAATTGTATAATATTCGGCATTGTTTCTGGGGCTTTTCAGCCACACTGTATACAAGTTGTAGCACCCAATTTTGCCACCTTGTTTAATCAACACTAAAGCAGTGCTTTGCAAACTCGTCATTGAGAATCACCTGGGAAGCTGTGGGGTAAAAAAATTAATTCCTCCTCTTCACCCTGGCCAATAAAATCAGAATCGTTGGGGTGAGGCCCAGAAATCAGCATTTCCCAATATTTTGGGGGGGGGGTGCTTTTCAATGGCCCAAATTTGAGAAGCATTAAAATGGTGGATGGTAAGTTTAGGCCCATCCCAGGTGGTTTTGCATTTTAACAGTGGCCTATTGGGAACTGGACTTGGCCCAGGGGATAGGACGTCCACCTACCACATGGGAGGTCCGCAGTTCAAACCCCGGGCCTCCTTGACCCGTGTGGAGCTGGCCCATGCACAGTGCTGATGCACGCAAGGAGTACCCTGCCACGCAGGGGTGTCCCCTGTGTAGGGGAGCCCCATGTGCAAGGAGTGTGCCCCGTAAGGAGAGCTGCCCAGCACGAAAGAAAGTGCAGCCTGCCCAAGAATGGTGCCGCACACATGGAGAGCTGATACAACAAGATGATGCAACAAAAAGAAACACAGATTCCCAGTGCCGCTGATAAGGATAGAAGTGGTCACAGAAGAACACACAGCGGATAGACACAGAGAGCAGACAACTGGGGGGGGGGGGGAGGGGAAGGGGAGCGAAATAAATAAAAAATAAATCTTAAAAAAAAACAAACCCAAAACAGTGACCTATTTAAGGTAGGACCATTGTGAAAGCCAAAGACGGAGATCTCTCATGGTGAAATTTGGGGTGTCTGTCAGGATGCTATTAAGCAGAAGGGCTGGTGTGCAGCTGTTAAAATTTTTACACATCGAGGTAAATGTGGAGAAGGGGATGCTTCCAGGTGCAGTCAGATTGTAACGGTCTAATGAGTCTCAACATGTGGGGCCCAGAACAGCCGCTGCAGCAGCAGCACCTGGGAACTTGTTAGGCATCCAAATTCCAGAGCCTCACTCCTGATGTGCTGACAGGTGATTCTGATGCCCACTCAAGTTTAAAAACACCATGGAGCCTAGAGTGATTACAACTGAAAGTGGGAGGATTGCATCCAGCATCCATGTGGAATCTGAGCCTCCTCTTGACATAGAGGTGCAATGGACACAACCAATCCAATGTCCACATAGAAGAGGTGGCATTGGATTGAGAAAAGTGGACATGATGGCTGATGGGTATGGGGAAAGGCAGGAAGAGATGAGAGGTGGAGGCGCCTTTGGGACATGGAGCTGCCCTGGATGGTGCTTCAGGGGCAATCACCAGACATTGTAAATCCTCACAGGGCCCACTGGATGGAATGGGGGAGAGTGTGGGCCATGGTGTGGACCGTTGACCATGGGGTGCGGGGGTGCCCAGAGATGTACTTGCCAAATGCAATGGATGTGTCATGATGATGGGAGGGAGTGTTGCTGGGGTGGGGAGAGGTGGGGTGGGGGTGGTAGGGTTCAATGGGACCTCATATATATATATTTTTAATGTAATATTATTACAAAGTCAATAAAAAATAAATTAATTAATTTAAAAAAAAAAAACTTCTTTTCTTCAACCTGTGCATGGAAGCCATGCAGATACCCCTGCCCCATGTGACTGACCTTACTCTCCGGGCTTCTTAACAAGGGGTCCATGGGCTTAAATTGAAATTCCAGAAAAGATTATTCTTGTGGGGATGTGTTGGTTTGGGTGTGATATATTTATTACGTAATACCCAGTAGAGTGTGGACTTAGTAAGGGGCCTGTGGTTTTTACCTGATTGGCAAAGGGGTCTGTGGAACATAAAAGTTTCAGAACCCCTGTGTCTAGGTTGATTCCACTCCAGAGTTACTCCATGGATCTGAAGGAGCTCTGGAGTGATCTAAATTTGAGAGGTCCTTTGCTTGGATTAACTATGATAGGCTCCCAGCAGCAATGGTGTCTGTGTCTTCTCTGATACCACTATGGAAGGTGGTAGGACAAAGATGTTTGGACAGAGGATAGCTCTTCCTCTTCCCCCAAAAACCTAAAGCCTCTTCAGTGGATAGTCACCCCATGTTTACTCTCCAAGCACATCCTGGGTCTGATGTGTCTATACAGCAAAACACTTGTTTAGACAAGGGGATGTTGAGTATCCTGAACACTCCTTGGTTTGAATTTCAACACTAAGAGCCATAGGCTAACAACGCTGAAGTACTGTCTGGACCATCCCTCCACAGATGTCCTTTCCTCAAAGAATGTCACTAATGTCATTAATTCAAGTAACACAGAAGAGGGAGTGTCCATTTTATGCAAAGTCACATACAAGTGATTTGGAATTATTTCCCTCACTGTCTCCTTCATTAGTCCAGAAATAAGGATTCGATTGAATTATACAGGACTCTTACATTGACTGTTGATTATTTTTAAACTTGTTCTATTATTTAAAAGTAATAGAGCTTGCCATTTTATATGATCTGATTTTTATTCAGATTTTGAAAGTCATTCACATCAAATTAAAATTCCTTTGGGCCCTTTAAAATGACTTGAATTAAGGTTTATGATTTAATAACTAAAGGGTGCAGGGGGAATGTGAACTGACTTTCTGAATCTTCAGTGATATGGAAATTACCAGAAGATCCACAGCTTCTCCAAATTAACGTTTCTTCTCTTTAGCAGACAGGGTGGTAATGAGGGAGGATCCAGGACTATGAGCTAAGAAACCTGGGTTTCAGTCTAGGCTTTCCTGAAAGTGAATTAGTGTGAAGAAAAGAACTAGAATATTTGGTCATTATCCTTGAAGAGCTTATAAAACCAGAAGGGCAAACACAGCAGGGAAAAAGGACAAGGAAACATGCAAAAGCTGGCGGTATCAAGCAAGTCACTGTCCGGACACAAATGATGTCTTGTTCTCAGGGAAGAGATCTTCCTTCCTCCCTTTCCTCCATGCTCCCTTCATTTTCCTTGCTCCTCCCACCCTCTTTTAGCCTCCGTTCCTCTCTTTCTCTCTTCCCCGTTCTCCTGCCTTTTACCAACGAACCAAACTGAGCAAGAGTTCATTGAATCTATTGGTCCCAGAGGTGTGGAAAGTAACATCCATCCTTAGGCAAGAGCTAGAGAGCCGTCTGTCCTGGTGCTGGGGCCTTAGACGCCTGCTGCTGAGAGTGTGGTCCATGGAACAGTAGCATCAGCATTAGCATCACCTGGGAGCTTGTTAGAAATGCAGGTTCTTGGGTACCACTGCAGACTTAAGGAATCAGAATCAGAATTTTAACAAGTTCCCAGATGATTCATGTGCACATTAACAAGTGAGAAGTTCTGTTTGAGAGACCCTCTTCTCTGGTCACATCCCTCTCCACCAAGCAAGATTCTGAAGGGCCAAGGGAGTGTGCCCACTCAGATCTTGCCCCCCTTCTAGAGCACCCTCTGAGTTCCTGAACCTCTTTCAGGGCCTACACAGGGCTGACGCAACAGCCAAGATGTGTTCGCCTTGACCTGAATGGTGGTGGGGATGGCTATTTGGAGGTTGGAAGCAGGGAGGTCAGTTGCAGAAGTTTGGATAGGTACTGAAATAGCCACATGCATATGCCCGTGGCTCCCTCAGGGCAGGATGAATCTGTGGGTGAGACCCAAGGGAGGGAGAGGTGATTGACTCTCAGCTCTCTCTCTGCTCCTCCAAATTCCATGGTGGAATTCCAGTGAGCCCCCAAATTCTAAATTCACACCCGGTCTTCCAAGTCACATGAAGATTAAATCGATCAAGATTGAAGGTGAGAACCTTTTATATTTAAGGGTCTGTTAATTTGATAAGTTACTTTTAAATATTCAGACATATGTGATGTGGGCCTCCATTTGTACTCTTGGCTCAGTTTTGCAGATGTTAGGGGTGAGACTTCCAGTGATGGGACCAGGAGACCTAGGAGATTTTACAGCACAGCGTGCCCTGTTTGTCTTCCCAAGATCCAAAGTTGAAGCGGCCAGTCTGCCTAGCTCTCCCTGGAGCTGCATTCCTTTGCGTGCTTGGAGCCTCTTCCTAAACCTCTTGGCCTTCTCTTTTTAGGGGATTTCCTTTAAGATTGTCCTATAGGTGCTATCTGTACATTTTTTAATAAATATTCCTCTGGATTCTCTTCAATTTCTCATCTCTCTTTTTGGGTTCATGCCCATAATAAAAGTAGCATTCTATCATAAGTGCCTAACCATTTTCAGGGTGTAGGACGGAGGTCCTCCAAACTTAGCACGCAGCATCCAGGGCTCCATCATTGAAATTCTGATCTCGTAAAGGTGAGGCCCAGGATTCTGACTCTTCAGCAAACACCCTGATGATTCTGGTGCTGGTGGTTGGTGGGCCACACTTGGAGAAATCTTGGTATGGAAGGAAGTTGGCCTCACTGTTTTTTAATATTTTAATAGTTTTTAAAAAATTATTTCAGGTCATGGCTGTCCATTAGCTGCCCAGACACTGGTAACTCACATGTGGCTTGGAGCTCATGAAATCCCCCATATTCAATTTAACAAATATTTATTAGGCATCAGCTCTGTGTCAAGGAATATATTGGGCCCTGGGAAACCCACCAAATTGTAAGACATGGTTCCAGTCAGGAGGACCTTGAACTCGTTTTCACTTTATTATATAAAGTCAGAACTGTCATTACTATAAATTAGAAATGTCTGTTTTGCATCATGGGCAGAACCTGGTGTTAGAGAAATTAGGCACAAGGCAGAATACATATGAATAAGTATTGAATACAACGTATTGAATACAAGATGCTTTAACCACCCCAATAGCAATTGCAACAAATCTGTCTTAAAACTCATCAATGTTCTCAAGATTCATCCATGTTATCATGTGTGTTTGTAGTGTATTTGTTCTTACAGCCGAATAGTATTCCATTGTATGTATATACCACATTTTATTGATCCACTCATCTGTTGATGGGCATTTGGGTTGATTCCAACTTTTGGCGATAGTGAGCAATGCTGCCATGAACATTGGTGTGCATATATCGGTTTGTGTCCGTGTTTTCAGTTCTGCTGGGTATATACCCAGCAGTGGTATTGCTGGGTCATATGGCAAATCTATGGTTAGTTTTTTGAGAAACCGCCAAACTGTCCTCCAGAATGGTTGGATCCTTCTGCATTCCCACCAGCAGTGGATGAGTGTTCCCATTCCTCCACATCCTCTCCAGCATTTGTATTCTGTTTTTTTCATAGCTGCCAATCTTATGGGTTTTGATTTGCATTTCCCTGATAGCTAAAGATTTGGAGCATTTTTTCATGTGCTTTTTAGCCATTTGTATTTCTTCTTTGGAGACGTGTCTGTTTAAATCTTTTTCCCATTTTTTGAATGGGTTGTTTATCTTTTTATTTTCAAGATATATGAGTTCTTTATATATGCAAGTTATAAGTCTCTTATTGGATATATGGTTGCCAAATATTTTCTCCCATTGTGTAGGTTCCCTTTTTACTTTCTTGACAAACTCCTTTGAGGTGCAGAAGGCTTTAATTTTGAGGAAGTCCCATTTATCTATTTGTTCTTTTGCTGCTCGTGCTTTTGGTGTGATGTTCATGAAGCCATTTCCTATTATAAGTTCTTGTAGATGTCTCCCTACACTGCTTTCCAAGGTCTTTATGGTCTTGGCTCTTATATTTAGGTCTTTGATCCATCTTGAGTTGATCTTTGTATAAGGTGTGAGATGGTAATCCTCTTTCATTCTTCTACATATGGATATCCAGTTCTCCAGGCACCATTTGTTGAATAGGCCATTCTCTCCCAGTTGAGAGGGTTTGGTGGCTTTATCGAATATTATATGGCTATATATATGAGGTTCTATATGAGAACTTTCAATTCGATACTCACCAGACACAATGGATGTGTCATGATGATGGGGGAGAGTGTTACTATGGGGGGAGTGGTGGGGTGGGAGCGGTGGGGGTGAATGGGGGCCTCATTTTTTTTAATGTAATATCTTTTAAAAAATGAATAAATTGAGTAGAATTTGGAAAAATAAAATAAAATTAAAAAAACTCATCAATGTAAAGCTCAGTTAAAAAAAAAACATTTTAAGACACTAAAAATGAAGTTTTCTCCTGCATGTCTTTAGCCCGTACTTTTGAGAGTCCTTACTATCATGATGGTTATTTATATAGGGATTCTCTTCTGTGTAATTCTGTTATATTTTTATATGTGACAATTAAATGTGGGAAAAAGGTTACCTAGAAGCTTATAATCCATCCCGAAATTACACATAGGAAATAAAATTTCAATGAATAAAGGTGACCTTTTGAATTCAAAAGAAGGAAATTTTCAAAGACTCTCAAGAAGCTGTCTTTTATATAGGCTACTTCTGTATAGTCACAATGACAGGATAATGGGAGATATATCTATTATTTAGGCTTTATTATCTGAAGAAAGGAGGTAAACCTTTTTTGTTTCTTTTTGGCCTGGAATTACTCAACTTGATTATCTCTTGCCCCCAATTCAGGATAATCAGTTGGCCTTGGCTTTCTTTGATGTATCTTGGGTGTAGAATTAGAAATGTAAGCAGTATTCTTGTTGTTAAATTCCATGCATAACTTCTGAGGCCTAACACACAGGATGACATCCCTGGGCAGAACAAAATACTTGTCTCAACATCGGTGTTAATGTTTTTCTCACATGATTCACTGTGGAAGTTATGAGCCTCTGAGGGAGAATTTGTTAATAAATGTCTTTCAGTCATAACTATTTGTTTAGTCATAATTTTATTTTTTAAGTATTATTATTTTTAAAGAAGCTTTAGATTACATAAATGTTACATCGAAAATATAGGGGATTCCCATATACCTTACCCCCGACACACACACACTTTTCCTGGTTAACAACATCTTTCATTAGTGTGGTACATTTGTTGCAATTGATGAACACATATTGAAGTATTGCTACTAACCATGGTCTGTAGTTTACATTATGGCTTATACTTTGAACTGCACAATATTATAGGTTTTGACAAAATGTATAATGGCCTGTATCCATTATTGCAATGTCATGCAGGAAATTCTAATTTCCCAAAAAATGCCTCATGTTACACCTATTTTCCCCTCTCCCTCCCCTCAAAATCTCTGGTGACCACTGCCTTTATGTCAGTGTTACTAGTTCTTACATTACTAGAATAGTAAGTCTACTTTAGTCCATAGATGCATTCCCCCCTTATTTTTGTTCATTCCTCAATCTTGAGGATTTGGGGGTGGTGATGCCTACTCTGCTTCCAATTGAGACCCTTTTGGTCAATGTCTTTTTCTAGATGCATCACTAGTTGGCACTTGATAATAATCCCTTGGTACCAGGGAGGCTCATCCCTGGGAGTCATGTCCCACCCTGGGAGGAAGGTAGAGAGTTTATATGTTGAGTTTGGCTTAGAGAGAGGTCACATTAGAGCAACAAGGAGGATTTCAGGATGTAAGTCTCAGGCAATATATAATACTAGGCTGTTTCAATTTCACAAGAAAAGGTTCATAAGGGTAAGTATCAAAATTAAGAGACTGGTGTATTGGTCTGTCCTCCTTCACTAGGCACTGCCCATGTACTCTATGGATTCTTGGCACTGTATTAGAGAATGCAGCAGAACACCCCAGAATGGAAATTCAATATTTTTTTGTTTATCATGTGGGTCTCCACCCCCTGAGACAAAAGTCCATAACCACTTGAACACATTCATATTCCATAGAGGCATGCCCCAGGTACACTTCTCCCAAAACATCTCCCAACCAAAAACACCCTGCACCAGGGATTCTCCCCTACCACAGTTGTGACTCTTCCACAATCCGAAAGCTCCCCGAAAACAAAGCCAATAAATAAACAAAAATACAAAATAAAATACACATATAATTTTTTTTAATTTAAAAAATGAATGTCTTTCATTCCTGTAAGATGTTAACTTTTATGTACAGTGACAATTTCTTCTGTATGTTAGTCATAACTTTTAATGAGACAGCTATTAAGATATAGTGTGGGCTATGATGTGGACCATTGACTACGGGGTGCAGTGATGTTCAGAGATGTACTTATCGGGTGCAATGGATGTGTCACGATGATGGGAGAGAGTGTTGCTGTGGGGGGAGTGGGGGGTGGGGGTGGTGGGGTTGATTGGGACCTCATATTTTTTTAATGTAATTTTTAAAAATAAATAAATAATTTTAAAAAAAGATATCGTTAGGGGAATTAATGGCATATCTACTTTCTTTTAACTCCCCCATCACCACCTCTACACATATATATCAATACATGACTTCCGTCTCAGGAAAAAAAGAGCTGTTTGTGATTTATCATCAAACAGGAGGTAACGATTAAACCCTTCCTAGGCTGAGTCCAGGAAGGAGAGATTCCACCTGTGTTCATTAGGAGAAGAAAGAGGAGGAAGAGGATAAATTTCTCTTTAACAGAAAAGCACCTCAACTCCCGACATTTCTCTATCCTTGTCTGAGAATAGCTCAACCCCTCAGTTTTTCCTTCTACCCCTGCTTTCTTCACCTCTGCTCAACACTCAGAAGAGACTGAAATGGCCTCAGGTAGAAATTTTGGGCCCCTACAGCAGGTTTCAGGTATAGAAACCATTATATCTTTTGAATTGTAAAATAAAATCACACTTGGCCCCCACACAGAGGGCCCCTCTTCTGAACTCTGGAAAATCCATGGGGCTCATTGCACTGTAAAGTACCCCAGGATTTCAAGTGTGATGCCATTCAAAGCAGTCCTAAGTCTGGAATTTCTTTGTGTTTTCCATGTTAGATTATTGTTGCACCAAAGCTCTGCAGCCATAATGTTCCATTCTCAGGCCACATGGCTGGAGTGTGAAACTCCCTACACACATTCTGTGAAAGACTCAGGGTGGTAGTGTGGCTGGTCTTCACTTAGAACTATAAGCAGCCTTTACTACTTCACACCTACCAACAAGGCAGCCAAGAAGGGTGGTTTAGGAAGTAGAACAAAAGTGAAAAGGCAGCAAGGTGAGCCAGCTGCCCCACCTCTCCTCTTTTTCCTGCCCCTAGTGATTAGCCTTAGCTCCCAAGCAATGGCATTCTGGTCTACCAGACACTCCTAGGACTAAAATTGCATGACTTTGAGCAAGGGCAACTTCTCTGCATCTCAGAGGTGAGAGAAAGTGAAATCAATTCTGGGTCTATGTGCTGTCTCTCCCAAAAGTCACCTGACCACATGGCATGTGAGTGGGGGAGGGGGCATGAGGTAGAGAGTGGGAGAGGGACTGATCTAAAGTCAACAAAAATCTGATTTTTTCCTCCTTCATCTTTGCACACTCTTGTTTCCAGGTTAGTTGTTTATCACCTCTACACGCACAGAGAGAGACAAAGACACACACACATCCTCACACACAGACATGCATGCATGGAGAACTTGGAGTTGAAAAGGACTTTAGAATTTATTTCGTCCAACTTTCTTCCCAATGCAGAAATTCTCTCTGCAGTAAACCCTTGCTGATGGTCATTTGGATCTTGCATCAATGCGTCCATTGATGGGTTTCTTATTCTTTTTGAGACTGCCCACTACAGTCCACTGTACAAATTTTCCAGATACCCAATTGCATGTGATAGGTTTAAAGTTACAAGCTAAGCCAAACCAGTCTCTCTGAGGACCACAGGCTTGGACTTAAAGGTTCGACCTTTAAGATGAAATGGTGAATCTGAATCCAGTTATCTTTTGAGTCCACCACTTTTTGAGCTCTGGTAGCATTAAATTCTGAGAACCTAATGATACTGCCTTAATGTGTTCTAGCATGCTTCAAATTGTGCTAGAATCACCTTTGCTACTTTTCTTGTCTTTGCTGAAAGCAGTGTTCCCTTGGCATTACTTTGGGTCCAACTAACCTAGGTGGTTCTTTAAGTAAATTTGAATAAAAGGATACAATTTTCATATGAAATGAAGGCAGATGGAAGCTGGAATCATACAAAGGACATTCAAGTTGGGTTTTCCCAGAGATACTTAGAGACTATAACACCCATGTGCCGTGTTTAATCTTTAATTTTCCTCAGGCATTTGTTTAGTTCCATTTTCCTGTAGGCTATCTCAGCTGTTTTACTAACAGTTCTGAGGACATTTCTGTTGTAAGAATTTTATCAGCGAGAACACTTTCCAAGCATTAAAAAACTCAACTCCATCTGCCTTATGGGAAATAGAGAAAGTGCTGGTTCACATAACTCAGAAGTTCAGAGTGGATGCTGGCTTTAGGAAAGGCTTGATTCAAGGACACCAGGGATGTCACCACGACCCAGTTTTCTCCATCTGGAGGCTCAGCCTCACTCTCCACCATCCATTGGCTTCATTCTCAGATTGCACATGGTGGTAGGGTATTGGCAGGGACTTCTCTTTATTTTCTTAGCTCCAAATCTTCTACAGTAGAAAAAGAGATAGAATGGCTTTCTGGTAGCTCACGTCACAGACCCAAGCTTTTCTCTGATTGGACTAGAATAAGCCATGTGCCAATCCCTGAATTAACCAGTGTGTCCATGGAGATGTGCTGGCCGAACATGGCTTCAGCGTAGGTTCGTGGGTTCCGCACCTGGTGTGAGAAGTGAAGCCCAAGTTAGACTATATGACTTAGGCTTGGGGAAAGATCCATGTCCAAATAAAAATCTGGGTTGTTGCTGGAAGAAGGGGCAACCTGCTGGAGAGGCAAACTGAGAAAGTCTAACAGAGACAATCACTAATTTCCTTTTGGGATGCTTTCACCCCCTCAGTGACATTTGCACACGTATATAGATACATAGGAAACAGGCAGCATTGGCAGCTGCAGCTTCAGCACAAGGGAAAGAAATCAGGAGTTTTCTTGGAATAGGACACCTAGAGGAGTTTTTGAAATCACTGTCAATATCAGGAGGGTGATGGAGGGAATTCCACCGTGGGTGGTGGTGAGGGGAGGGAAATGAGGGGAGTCAGAGGATACAATATTTAAATTTGTGTCAGCATCCCCCAAACCTAAATAACAATAGTAGCAATACTTTGCAATAATGTATACTGAGCATAATTCCAGACACTATGTGGTTGGAATGATTATCATCATCATCATCATCATCATCCCCATTTCACAGATGAGGAAATAAAGGCCCAATGAAGTTAAGCCACTTGTCCAAGATCACAGAGCTAGTAAGTGGTAGAGCTGGGATTTAAATCCTGGTAGGTCTTAACCACCACACTAAAGTGTCTCCAGTGAATGAAATGAGGACACAGAAATGGCAATTCTCTGATGGTCTATGGACAGGAGTATGGCTGAGCATGTGGCTGAGCCATTCTCTGGAGCTGGCAGCCTGGAGAGTTCAGGAGAAGGACTGAGGAACAAGAGAAGGAAACCTCACTTCTTCACAGCATAGGTATGCTCCACACAACACAATCAAGCATTAAGGTTGCAGCATAATAGGTCAAGTGCAAGGGAGTTTGGGGAGTGGATTAGCAATTCCAAGCCCTGGGTTCTTAGCCAGGCCAACCACTAACTTGAAATATGATAGAAGATAAATCACTGAACCTCTCTGTGCCTCAGTTTCTTCTTTTGTGAAGTAAAGATGACTGCTGCCTTACCTCCCTTGTTGTATCACTGTGAGAATTAGACAAAACAATGTGAGATAGAGCACTTTGCAGAAATGTAGAGAAGTCCTGGTTATAATTATGCTTTCTATGGGCACTTAAAAGCTTATTTGTGATAATTTATGACAATGCCATTGACGTACTTTTTATTAAAGGAAAGCCTACTTTTCTAAATTTAGTATCTTTTAGAGGTAACTTGCATTTTAAAAATTACATGCTTAATGGAGAAAATTTAGAAAACAAAGATGAATATAAAGAAGAAGTTAATAAAATCACCTGAAAAAATCTATTGAACATTTTGGTTTATATTGTTTTCAGTTAGTTTTCTATGCTTGTCTATGACTTTTTTAGCTAATAATGCTTCAAACTAATATTTTATCTTACATGTATGCATCTTCTTTACTCTTTTGCAACTGGTTTTTTAAATTAATGCATTATGAATATATTTCACTGCCATTAATCTTTTATTATAGAGATACTTAACTTTTATATCATGATCCATACTAAAAATATATTTGCATCACTACTCAGTACATGTGTGTGCACACACACATGCATATATAACCCTCGATACTTTACTGTATATGGTGAACCCTGATATTTTATGTTCTATTCTGTTTGATAATGATACAGTACAGAATAGCTTACATCATTTCATGATTCACTAGAATGATGACATGATCCACATATAGATCACAATTTGCAGTTTGAAAACACTAATCTACACCATCGGTTTTATTGAATAGAGTATAGCCCATTTTTACAGCTATTCCATAATTATTTATAAATCTTAGACTGTTGGATTTTTATACTGTTCCTAATATTTTGCCATCATTTTTTTATTCATTAAATTTTTCAGCAAGTATGTATTGAGCAGCTACTATATACCAAGCACTGTTCTGGGTGCTGGAAGCCCAGCAGGGAACTAGACAGATGCGATCCCCCCTGTTATGCATTTACATTGTTTAGGGGTTGGGGAGACAACTAATATACATATCCACAGACCAGGAAATATCAGGGGGTGGTGTGATGGAAGGTTAATTTAAGTGATGGTCAGTAAAGGTCTTTCTGACAGATGACATTTAAGATGATACTTGAATCCTACTCTCCGGTTTGTTGGACTTGCACAGGTCGGCTGACAGGGAGGTGAAGATGGTTAACCACCACACCAGGGAACCTAGAGTGCCTACAACTCCAAGCAGGAGACTCACATCCACCAACCATGTGAGATCTAAGCCCCCTCTCAATATAGAGGTGGAGTGGACATCACCATCCCAGGATCCCCAAGATGGGGGAATAAAATATGGATACTGGTATTCTACTATAGAACTATTTTGACTCTAGCAATGGAAGAAATTGTAGCATTGATGTGGAGACAGTGACCACAGTAGTTGCTGAGGGCAGGGAGAGGGAAGAAGAGATGACATATGGGGGCATTTTGGGGACTTGCAGTTGTCCTAAATGATATTGCAGGGACAGATGCTGGACATTATATATCCTGCCATAACCCACTGAGTGTCCTGGGTGAGAGTGTAAACTACAATGTAAACTATAATCCATGCCGTGAGGCAGTGCTCCAAAATGTATTCATCAAATGCAGTGAATGTGCCACACTGATGAAAGAGGTTGTTGATGTGGGAGGAGTGGGGGTGTGGGGTGTGAGGTATGTGGGAACCTCTTATATTTTTTAATGTAACATTTTCTGTGAACTATGTATCTTGAAAAAAAAGACAATTTAATAATAATTTTTAAAAAGATTGTATCATTAAATTATCTTCTTGAGAAGATCTTGGATAAGAGAATCCAGGCTGGGAGAACAACTGGTAGAAAGGCCTTAAGAGGAGTCCAGAGCTTGGCATACTTGAGGATCAGAGGATGGCCAGTGTAACTGGAGCGAGCAAAGTAGAGGGGAAGGTCACAAGAGTTGAGGTTGGAGGTTGGTGGGAGCCAGACCATCCAGAGCCTTCTATTATAAACATGCTCCCTCTTTGCTTATGTCCACAGTTGTTTCTTTAGGAAAAAGCTCAAGAAACACCTTGAATGGTACCAGCTGTGAGTGGGGAACACTGAGGTGGTAGGGAGACTAAGAAGCTGACATGTTTTTCTGAATGAGGGCTTCTGTGTTAAAGAGTAGCCAAGTTCTGTTGGAAGAGCATGGCCCCTGTCCAACCTCTTGTCCTGTTCCACATTGGTCTTCCTTGGGGGGTTATTAAGCTCCCAGACAATACGGGTCTTTGTCTAATTCACTGCTATGTCCTCAGCACCTAGCACAATGCTTGACCCATAGTAGGTGTTCAGTAAATGTTTGTGAAGGAAACAAATGAATAAATGAACACCCTCCCCCAACTCCAGCTTATAGGTAAAGGGCAGCAGTACTTTCTGACAAACCATTCCCTCATATTCAGGTTTTCCCAACATGACCCTCTATCCTCATGCTAACAGAGGAGAAAGGCCTTTCCTGTGGCGAAGCAGAGAATATTTCCTCCAGCTCCTCTCTGGTGAAGTCCCACATAATCTCCCAGAAGCCATTACTTATTTTACTCAGTCTTCTTTTTTTTTTTTTCCAAATGAAATGGCGTGACGACTCACCAGCTGCTTTTTGCAATGAAAAAAAGATAACACGTTGCAATTGCCAGAAACAGATGTTGAAGAGGCCTAGAAATTTGATTTTTCCACATCAGAGACCCTGTTGTGTATTGAAATAAATTGACGGGGTTATTGGAAGCTAGATTGTTGGTTTCTTTGAGGTTGCTCATTGTGTCGAGGAAGGCGGATGGGGAACAGGCCCTGGAGGAGCCTCCACAGGAAGCCCTTGCCTGCCAGGGGTTCCCTGCTGATTTGGCATTGGCTTCTTGTAACACAACCTTCCCCTGCTCTGTTCCCTCATCGCCATGATAATCCCATGCCCTGGATAAACACCAATGGGGTGGGACAGAGACATTTTATTCTGGTGGTTAATGAATGCCTCTCTTGACTGTTTTCCCATTTCTGAATAAATGGCCTGTGCCCAGTGCTTTGAAATACAGAAACATTCCAGAAATTGGTGCAGTACAGAATAGAAGGAATAGGGAGAATTTAATTTGGAGATTTCAACTTATTACGTCCCTCAGTAATTGGGAAACACAAGCGTGGTCACTGGGTAGAGAAAACCTGCTTTGGTCCTCGTTGAAATAATTTGACGTCCTCTGGAAAAAGAAGATGGCCTATGTAGGGAGGCTTTTTTTCTCTTTTAATAAAATTGTCCTCTACCATTTTTCAGCTTTTCTTTGATGTGTTGTATACATACAGGAAGTGCACAAATCATAACTGCACAATTCAACAGATTTCACAAAGTCAACACACCCATGAAATCAGCAAGCAGGTGAATCAACATTCCCAGCACCCCAGAAGGCTTCCTCAAGCTCTCTTCCAGTCACCTCTCCTACAAAGGGCAGCCACTATCTTGCTTTCTAACACAATAGGTTAGCTTTGCGTGTTTTTGAACTTTAAATAGAGGAAATCATGCAGTATACACTCTTTTGTGCCAGGCTTCTTTCTCTCAACATCCTGTTTGTGAAATTCATGTGTATTTTTCTGTTTAGTTGGAGTACAATTATTCCCATTGCCATAAAATGACCCATGGTGGGCATATACCACGATTTATTTATCCTTTCTACTTTTGATAGACATTTGGGTAGTTTCCAGATTTTTCCTATTGCTAGTTTACCATTACTATTTTAATGCTGCTTTAAACAGGACTTTTGGTAAACCTATGTACCCTTTTCTGTCAGGTATATTCCTAGGCATGGAATTGTTGTGTCATAGGATTGCAGATATTCCACTTTACTAGATGCGGTCAAACAGAATTCCAAAGCGTTTGCACCAATTTATCCTCCTTTTAGCAGTGCATAACAGTTCTGGTCTCTGTCATTATCGTTGTGTGTCATCCTGCCCTGTCCCACTTCCTTGGATAACTTTCAGCTGCCGCCACTGTTAATATCTGAGAATATACTTCGAGAGAATTCACTTGGAAAAGGCGATCCTCTGAAGCTGCCCTTCCCTCCTTTCTCTTCTTAAGTAGTATACTTTCTGTATCCACAGCAGTGCAGACTGCTCGGCATCTGCTCAAGTATGAAATTAATCTTTACATAATGCTGGCCAGGATTGGAGGAGGAGCAATTAGAGGAAACCATTCTGGTTATTGAGATTTGTTTTTCAGGATTATGGTTTCAAAATGTCCCCGATTCCCTGGATAGTAAAGCTTGTGGAAAGAATGAGTAGAAGCTAAACTTGCTTTCTCAAAGGGAACATAAGCAGGTGTCAGTTGAGTTGGTATGAATCATGGCTAAGCGTTGGGCTGTCTGGGTCCAAGTGCTGGCTCCATTAATTACTAACTGTGTGGCATTGAGCAAGTTACTTCACATCTCTGTTCCTCAGTAGCCTCAGCTGCAAAGCAGAGAGCACAGTAATATCTATCATAAAGGGATAGATTACCCCTTTACTGCAAAGGGCTGGGGATTAAATGAGGTAGTACATGCGAAGTGCTTAGAAAAACACCTGGCACAGGGTAAGTACTCTATGAAGGTTAGCTGTAGTGGTGTCTCTCTTAAATCCTGAATTCCAGAAGCAGTGCCTGAGACGGGGATTCTTCTTCAAGTTCTGTTGAGGAAGTGCTCTCAGGAGAGGGGGAGGGCAGGAAGCAAGATAGGGCAGGGGAAGGAGCTAAGTAAGGATAGGCTCCAGCTCTCACAGGGGCTCCTGAAGCATCTATGGCACCAGATTTCTCCTGTTTTGAAGCAAGGTGCTTGGGTTTCATATCCCTATGTCAGGAAGTCGTTGGTTATGAGCTAGCGGGGGCAGGGCACTCTTGGACTGGGAAACACCCATGTTAATTGAGGACAATCCTTCAGAGAGCACGGGCAGTGTGAGCTCTTAGCAGCCAACACTCACAGCAGCTGGGGGCTGGGTGCACCTGCCAGAAAAGGGAATCTGGGCTGGTCACCAAAATTGTTCCTAACTAGGCTTTTATTTGCATTCTCATTAGAAGAGTTGCAAGACACCCAATAAAGAAAGTCTTTTAGAGGCAAGGCAGGTATCTTCCTGGACATTCGTTGTCAGGCACAAGAATACACACATGTGCCCATGAATCCTAGAAGCCTTTTGACCGCATTGAGTGAAGATGAGTAACAAGCAGGTGACTGAGCATGCTCCCATACCAGCGGTGGCCTTAGTATGGGCTTTCAGCATTAAGGCTCCCCTGGGATCATGTCCCTTCCTCTCAGCAGCAGGCCCTTCCCTTTGCCCTACCCCTTGGGACACTTGCCATTCTAGACCACCACTTTCAATCTAAGTTCTTCTTTGCCTTCTGGCCAGCTCTATCTCGGTGGGAGAAAGGAAAAGAGATATGCAGAAGGCACTATCTATTTGAGGCTCACTGGACCCTTAATCCGTTTGCTCCATGGTGAAATGTCGCCATACTAACAGCTCATGACTTAAGCAGCACTTGGAAAATTCTGCCCCTCTCTGTGGGACATGGAAGCAAGTGAGCCCCGCTAGATGTGCATTTGGTTTCTAGGAGGTGGTTCTGCCAGCCGCAGCTCTCATCATAGCCAGATCTCCACCTGCATGCAGAGTAAAGCAACATTAAAGCAAGATGAGGGAAGTGGATGTGGCTCAACTGACAGAGCTTCTGCCTACCACATGGGAGGACCTGGGTTCGATCCCTGGGGCCTCCTAGTGAAAAAGAAGAGAAAGCCTGCCCGCGTGGCAAGCCAGTGCCTGCGCAAGTGCCCATGTGGTGAGCCAGTGCGCCGTGCAAGTGAGTCACACAGCAAGATGATGACACAACAAATGAGAGACAAGGGGAGAGTCAAGGTGAAGTGCAGCAGAGACCAGGAACTGAGGTGGTGCAATTGACAAGGACCCTCTCTGCACATCAGAGGTCCCCAGGATCAAATTTTGGTGAATCCTAGAGGAGAAAAAATGAGAAAAAAAGACAAAACAGACAGCAAAAACAGCAGGGTGGGAGGAGGGAAAGGGGAGAAATACAAATAAATAAATCTTTAAGAAAAAAAGCAAGATGAGTCTGTGTGGACAAATACGAAGCCGCTTACTTCCCTGTCTTTGTATCCAAAGAATGCAGGGGGAGCCCGAGAATGCCCAGGCGTGAGCAAAGGTGGAGTTTTAAAGTACAAGAGTGAGCCGTCTTACATTAACGCACATGTTTCTCAATTTCAGTTCAGCAGAGTAGGAGAGGTGCCCGCCTAAGAGGAAAAAGCTGGGAAATGGAAATAGAGCGTACAGTTGCACTAAGCTGAAATCTGCAACGTGTGTATCATCTCCAAATGCTGTTTGTTAGATAGTAATTTATTTGTATATGTGTTCATGCATTCATTCATTCAACTGGTATCCTCTATGTGCCAGTTTCTGTACTCCATGCTGGACCTATCAAGGGAATCGGCCACAAAATAAATAACCATAATTGTGATGAGTGCTACAAAAGATCAAACCCAGCAGGAACTGTGAGCTTGAGCATATTGCTTCCTACCAGGAGCAGAGCTGGGAAGTTTTTCTAGCATAGGGACTGCTGATTCTGCCACACAGAAGTCTAGTGGACCCAACAGAAGGCCAAAGCCAAAGAGATTTTAAAAATTAGATTTTGCATTCCAATGCTTTGAGCCTAATGAGTGATGGCACAAATACCTGCCGGTTCATTCAAACATTCATTGGACAAACATCAGAATGCCTCCAGGATGCACCAACTAGGCTCATTTCTGAGTCTTCAAGTAGTTATATTTTAATTTTCGGTGTCAAAGGCCCTTCTATCCTCTCTGGGGCTGCTTTGCTCAGAAAATCCTGAAGACCAGCTGAGTGGGTTAGAAGTTAAAAGGAAAGCCTGACAGAAAGATAAAATGATTCTTTCAGGAAGAATGGTTAATTGTGGTTCCTAAACCTTCCCCCCAAGTCAGTTTTTAAAGCAGGTAGTGAATTTTCATGTGCTAAGCAGGAGGTTTTGTTTTCGTCTTTCCCCCTGATGAACAACAGGAGAGGTGGTCAATGTTCCGTGTGATTGTTGGTCACTATGTGACTCAGTGGCTAAAACAAAACCCATGGGACCTGACTCTTGAGGCCTGAGCTTCACCATCAGCTGTAACTTCCTCATTTCTTCTTATGGCTGGTGTATTTGCTTCTTTAGATTAGTACTGTGTGAAGCTAGTGCAATCATGGGTTTGGCATTTGTGTGAAATGAAGGCAGCACGGGCCCGATAGGCAACGTAATATACTGGCACAGCAGCGGTAGTAGTAATAGCAATCCTAGAAGTGGTAACCGTTTATTGTATGTGTCAAGCACTGTATGTAGCACTTGCTACCCATGATCTCATTTAATTCCCTCCACATTCCCAGGATGTAGGTACTAACATTATCCTATAACAAGAGGCCAGCTAGTTTGCCCAAGGTCAAAGTGGCTTACCTGGCAGACCCAGAACTAGAGTCAAGTCTCTCTGGCTGCAAATTCTATTCTCTTAGTTATTTTGCTTGATTATTTCTCAAGAAAGTGAGATTTGGCCTAAAAGAAAAAATCAAACTGCTGCTTACAGCTCTATGACTATGGTGGGTTTTTTTGATATGTTGCACTTTGTTTTTTGGATCTGAAAAATGCAAATAACTCACAGGGGTTGTGAGGAGTAAGTGAATTAGTTCATATAAATCTCTGGTTCTCAGTAGGCACTCAGTAAATGACACTTCCCATCCTCTCTGAGAAAATTACTTGGATTTCTTCATAAGGTGGAAATCAGGGAAGACTTAGTTCCAATTAAAGCTCTTCAGAGGCCTCAGATGAACACTGCTTAAATTTTTCAAGCTCAGGAAGAATGCTAGAGAAATATTCCAGCCTTTAGCCATGCGACCTGTCCCTGAGTAAACTCTGATAGGGAATAGTGACAAGTGACTACTTCTATTAAATAAAGACAACCAATGCAAAATGTTTTGTAAACTATGAAACTTTTCACAAATACAAGGTATTATATTGCCCTTTAGACATTTTAATCAATAACCATGCGATACTCTAGTTGTTTTGAGACAAGAGAGCTAAAAACCTAAGCTCTAGAGGACAGAATGTTTTCATTTTCGGTAATGTTTTCATTTTGGCTCCTGGTAGTTTGAGAAACTCCATCCCCTGATTGACTATTGAAGCCTCCAGAAAGTGAGCCCAGGGACTCTCCATCTCCTGGCTTCTGACTGGGCAATGAGTCATACTCCCAACCCCACCCCAGTCCCCTATGACATTCCCAAGTGGCCTGCCAGTGAGCTTTCAAAACCAGTTCAGAGTCACACTTCTGACAAACCTGCTTAGGGCTTCCTGTGACAGATGATGCTTGGGGAGCCCTAGTTCAAGGCCTGGCTTTAAGTCATGGCTCTGCCTCAGGCTAGCCTGAGAAACTCGGATCAATCTTGCCAATGTAATTAAAAAAAAGAACCAACTTTTTGCTTTGTTGACTTCCTCTATTGTATGTTTTCCTTTCGCTCTCTTTTTTTTCCCCTTCTACTTTGAATTTAATTAGTTCTGTGTTTTTTCCTAACTTATTGGGATGAATACTGAGATCACTGGTTTTTCAGCCTTATTTTCTCATTTGTGAATTTGAGGTTATAAATTTTCCTGTTATCATGGCTTTAGTGGTGTTGAACAAGTTTTGATATGCTCTATTTCCATTATTATTCACTTAAAAGTATTTTCTAATTTTCATTGTGATTTCTTCTTTTAATCTGGGGGTTATTTAGAAATATAATGTTTCATTTCCAAATAAGTGAGGATTTTCTTGTTCAGCTGTGGTCAGGGAACATACTCTGAGTGATTTGAATCATTTGAAATTTGTTCTGATTTGCTTTATAGCCCAGCATATATTAAATTTTGATAAATGTATCATGCACTATCTCTATTACCTAGTGTAAGAAACGAAGATTTTAGTTTTCACATAAAGGAAGAAAATATTAATTAACATAACCTGGCAGCCTACTGCCTCAGTCTGCCACTCTCAGGTTAAGCAGGAACAATGGAAATCAGCTTAAGAGAGTCCCACAGGCAGTAAAAAAGATGCCCAAGAAAGAGCTAAGTCAATACCAATTCAGCACTAAATTCTATTCCTTATTTGGCAAAGGGGAGCAGGTAAAACTAAAATGGTTGGAATGTGATGGGGGAAGCGGTTAATCACAAACTTTTGCGTGGGAAAGTTAGATCTTCTTGGATAAGTTGTAACCTCTGAAGTATCCAATCTATGGAGATACAGAGGAAGGGCTTGCGTGCTAGGCTTAGGGCTATAAATTGTGTCACTTTTCTTTGTTCGGGGCGCCAGCAACGTTTTCTGGTTGTGTGCCCCTTCTTGCAAAAATGAGAATAAATTCTTTTCTTTTCCACAATCGGGTGAGCCTTATTTTCTTCCAGAAGATTTCTTTCTTACATCTATATATTTGTATCTGTTTCTGTATGTCTATATCTGTATCTATATCTCTCTGTTTATCTAATTCTGTGTCAATTAAGTCAATTTTGTTATTCATGCTCTTCAAATCTTCCATATTGTTCCTAATTTTTTTGGTCTGCCTTTTCTCTATCTGTTGTGGAGGGAAATAACCAACAGAGCAGAAATAATCACAGTGATCCAGATCTTCGAATGAAGCACATATACTTTCATTTTCCATTCTTTGGAGTTCTTTTAGATAAATCCCTGCTTGCCAGGAAGATGTGTATTTGGAAAAGCATGGTCCAAAGACTGTCTGACAGTGTTTTTGGTTTTCAAGAGTGAGGGAGTTTTGTTAAAATTTCTCACTGATTGTAGATTTTTCTGTTTCCTCTTTCTTTCAATCAACTTTTGCTTTATTTTTTGAGCCTATGTTATTATGTACATATAATTTTTTTAAATCTTGCTGGCTGACTGACCTTTTTATCAAATGTCCTTTATCCCTTATAATGCTACTTACCTTAAAGTCTATTTTGCTTGATATTGTTATATATTGATATTGTTGATATTGTTATATCTTTCTTTTCATTATATATACATGGTTTAGTTTTTACCATCCTTTAACTTTCAACCTTACTGTAGCTTTATACAGAAGGGAAGAGTCAAATGCCACAAAGAATGTTGAGCTCATTTCAATGTCTTTCCTTTCTCTCTAAGATCTTGGCCCCTCAAGTTTTGGCCTCCAGTGTATCTCAGGACTCTAAATTTTGTCTCCACATGCTATGAGACTTCCCAAAGCTCCATTGGACTTGCTGGCATCTTAGTTGTCAGTTTTTATTTGCTTTTTTAGACTCTTGGTCCCACACTACTTACAAATCAGCAGATGCCTCAAGAGGAAAATTTGGTACAGAATGCCAGATTTTCCTCAGTGCATGTTCCTTCTCTATGGGATCCTGGCCTTTCAAGTCCCTACTGTTTTGAAAAGCTCTCATGCCTTCAGCCATGTTCTTTGAATTTTGTCCCACTCTTCTAGTCATTCTCTGTAGAAAGGCTATTCCGCAAAAAGCTACTACAACCTTATCAGAAGTGGAAGTCTCACTGAGAATTTTGGATGGCCTCTTAAACTGGGTAAGTCTTAGTTATCCCATCAGTAAAATGGGGCTAATGAGACATGCCTCAGGGGATGTTTTGAGGCTTAAAATATATGTTAAATGCACTTTGTAAGCTATTCAAACATAAGCTATTATTAATTGTACGTGTGATTGAGGTTCCTGAAGAAAACCTGTGGATGGGTGTCCATACAGGGTAGTTTGTTCATGTGGCTAGGTGTAACTGGTGGTGTGGATGGGATTGCTTCTGCTGGGAACCTTGTTTGTTGTAACTATTGATTTTATGAGCCTTTAGTGAAACAAGTCACCCCCTCAAGGTGCTAACAAAGCCCAGAACCCTGTTCCAACCACTGTCCTTGAGTGCTCACTCTTGAAAACCCATGGCCATCACAAGACTTTGAACCATGTTTTCCCAAATATGCATCTTCCTGACAACCAAGGATTTATCTAAAAGAATTCCAAGGAATAGAAAATGCAGGGGTATGTATTTCATTCTGAGACCTGGCCCATCGTGATAATTTCTGCTCTGTTAGTTTAAATCTTACAGTTTATCCTTGACATCTCCCTTGAGCAAAAAAAAACTTGCCTAGCTCAGGTGATAAAAGAGAGTTGCACAACTTCTTGGTTCATTCTGGGTAAAATTTGCTCCAGCTTCAATCCTTTTTCTTACTGTCTTGACATATCTACACTTACCCACAAGTTGTGGAACCTGCTGGCTTTTTCTCCCTGAGCTAGGTCAGTACTATCCTTGCAACACAAAGATGCATTTGTCCATCACTTGAGTGGTCTTTTTGAGAAGACCACTTTATCTCTTCCCTGAGTGGAGAATGATAAGATCTTCTTCTAGTCCATTCTGCCTGGCATTTGAAATATCACCTTTTTATACCCATTATCATGTCTACTCTTCTAGGTGTCCCACAATACTGATGTCTTTCTGTCTATAGAACACCCACTGTGATGGGAATCTGCAGTTAAGGTCACTGATCAGTCTTCAAACATGCTTGACTTCCAGATGTTAGCCCAGAGGGGTAGCAATGTGGTTCAGGATCACCCATTAAAACCCGAACTCCAACCAGCCTTTCAAGTGGGCTAATAAGCTCCTTGTCTGCTCTGACGGAACAGGTCACCAGACACTGAAGGGGAAGGGATGAGAGGGAAGGTTCTAGGTGCCAAACATGTGTTTCTCCTTTGGGGATTGTGGGGGATGGGAAAACACTGTTGAAACTCAAATACCAGGGTATACCTTAAGCCTATTGAATCCAAATCTATGGTGGAGGCAACTCTTCCCAAACCCCTTCTACTTTCCCTATCGAAATAAAAAACATAGTTCTCAAACACAGAGAAGGTTGAGGTGTTTATATGCCAGGGTTAACAAGAGGACACTAGCATTTGTGGATGGAGAGTTTGCCACCAATTTTGACTGTGCCAGGGTTCAATAGATAGTTAAGAATAAAATGATTGGACAATACAACTCCTAAGGACAGGAGACCTGGTTGAACTCTAGTATTGGTTCATTCTGAGCCTGGAAGTAATTGAATCAATCTCTTAAACAACAGTTCTTAAATAGGAAATGTGCTAGTGAGAATAGGTGTTTGGTAAAAGTTTAGTGCTTAACTGACTAGCTTTTGTTGTTAATGCCACTGATGCCCACAATGAAATGATGAAGAACCAGATGTTATCTGCAGTGCCTTTGGAGATTCCAGGTGAAAACTGGTTGGTTCAAGGTGGATTTATACTGAACACTACCTCATTATGCCAAGTTGGTTCCGTCTTCCCCCATTCTCAAAATTTTAAGGATACACATTTATAACTTTTTAACTCTTTGGGAAAGAAGTTTGGCGATAGGTATACATAGACTTTAAATGTTCATTCACCAGGCCAAGTACAATTTTAGATAGTTATCCTAATGAAATAGACAAAACTATTAAACCTTTTTCTGTATCAGGGATAGTTGTCAACACTAAGACATTATTCGGTGAGGTCAGGAATCCTCTTTTGTTCACCATCAAATTCTCAGAGCCCAGCACAATGCCTTGCACACAGAAGGTGTTCAATTAATATTTGTTAAATGAAGGGGTTGATAATGAATTGCTACTTTCATGACTCTGGATAAGTCATTTAACTTTTCTTGGCCTTAATTTCCTCCCCTATAAAATGAGACTAATCAAACTTATCCCTTGGGATATTTGAAAGTAAGTAACTAAGTAGCTCTTGTGGATTCTGTGGTTTGCCTCCTGGATCTTCTTCTTCTTCTTCTTCTTCTTTTTTCTCATTGTCTGCTACTTGTCTGTTTGTTTTTTCTTTAGGAGACACTGGGAACCCAACCTGGGATCTCCCACGTGGGAAGCAGGCACTCAACCGCTTGAGCCACATCTGCTCCCTGCTCGTTTTTGTTTTTCCTCATTGTTTGCTTGCTGCCTGTTAGATTTTTTTGCTTGTTGCCTGCTCATTGTCTGCTGTTGTTTTTGCTCAATGCCTGCTCATTGTTTGTTTGTCTTCTTTAGGAGGCACTGGGAACCAAACCTGCTACCTCCCATGTGGGAGGTGGGTGCTTAACTGCTTGAGCCACATCTTCTCCCCTGGATCTTCTTTAAGTAATGAAGCACTCATTCCTTCAGCAGTTGGGAGTGTTGGCAGCTGACAGCCCCCAGCCGAGTCCCACTTAACAATGTGCCTTGGCTTCAGAGGGTGTCCTAGCTCAAGGATACTCCCCATTCCCAGGGCTTCCCACATCCAATGACTAGGTGGCCCAATATATAAATTCTCATCTCCCTTACCCCAATTCAGAACAACTCTGATGAGCCACCCCTGTTTCAGAGCTCCCTGTAGAGTTCCTTGGAACTACATTGCAACCCAGTTTCTCCCTCTGCCCACTCCTGCTTCCTGCCCCTCCCTTCCCCAGGTGTGGATCCCAAGAACACTCCCTAATAAGTCTCTGCCTGCTAATCTCTGTCTCAGAATCTGCTTCCTGGAGAACACAACCTGAGACAGTATAACATGATATATGCTAAACAAAAATTTACTGGGTCTGGCAGTCAGAAGGAGGCAAGGGCCCTAGGCTATTTCTCTCAGCTCAAGGAATGGACTCTTTCATGAGCTCTGACAGTCTTAGTAGAAGTGGGTTATGTTCGAATCTTGTGGTTGAAGGTCCGGAAGGGAGGCCCAATGGTGGCCTACAGACCTGTCCCTGTCCAAATCAGTATAGTGTCATAGTTAAGGGAGTGGACTTTGGCATCAGACAGACTTGAGTTCAGATGCCAAGCCTGCAGTTCTTTAGTTATATAACCTCTGATAAGTAATCTCTCTTGGCCTCGATGTCTCCATCTACCAAATGGGGATTAGAATAATACTTGCCTCTTGGGGTTGTGAGAATTAAATTCTGTTTGCCATTCATTTAACAAATGAATATTGCTTATTGTTTTTCAACATTTCCACTGTATTTTTCAGGGCAATCCATATTCACTGCTTGTCTCTTCTTTGCTAGTTCCTATTTGTACTTCCTTCCCTAATTATTGTTGAAAATCCACCCCAACATCAATATTTCGATTTCGAAGATAACATTTCTTATTATTTTACCTGTGTCCTAAAAGTCTAAAGAACTTATGCACATGACATTCTGTGGTGTTGAGGGTTTTTCTTTAAGATTGAAGCTCTATTTTAATAAACAGTTGGTTTAAGATTGAAAAAATAAAATAAATAAAGATGAAGTAGGTACAGCTTGTAGCATGGGGTCAGTTAATGGCTAATAAAAAGAGCTGTTACTATGCTATGGCCAATGGAGATTTCTAACATGGTCTGGAGTGGGAAATGAGTACAGAGACACAGGAAGTTATACTATAATCACGTTGGCTGTTGTGAGTAACTCTGGGAGATTGGAAGATGTGCGCCCCAGATCCCCCTCCAAGGAATTCCTGGTCCCCCAAATGTCAGCTCCTCCAGAGTTTGCTTCAGCTACAAAAGTCCACCTCAGCCCAAAGGAGTTGGAATGGAGTAGATAAAGGCCCGGCCATTCCAGCCCACCAACAGATCATTCAGGGTGGGAGGGAGTGGGGAGGGGTGTTGGCTGCGGCTCTGTCCAGCCTGCCTTATACCTCAACTTCTCCCTCTCTCCACTCTACTTCCTTCCTTGCTTCCTTCCATATGTGGGTTGATCCCTGGGAAATAGCCTTCTCACCCTGCTCCATCTCCAAGCCTGCTTCTGGAGAATCCAGCCTGTGACAAGGTCTGAAATTACAGTTAAAAGGTAGCTCTTCAGACTCCCTCCATAAAACTCCCTACCCGCTTCCTTTGTTTATCCTTTTCTCTTTCAGTCCTTCCCCTTTGTCTGTGGTTTGCAATCTCCATATTCAGAGCACTGCATTGTAATGGCCTGTGGCACAAAACTTGTCCATGAGCTGTCAGGTTAGGGCAGAAGCCTATTTAGACAAGTTGTCAGGTTGAACGGGAGAGGGGAAAAAAAAATCCTAAATCAATGTGTTTTCGCATGCAATCACACGTGGGCTAATTTATCTGCAGCCATGTTCTGCCCTGCCAGGTTGACATAAGGGTCCTCAGACTAGGGGGTTGCGAGTTGGCTGATTAACAGAGTGATTTTTTTTGGGAGAAGGACAACACAATTGTCTTATGGTAATTATCACTCTTTGAACCTGGGCCCATGCTCCTGGGGGAAGATTAAAGCAAAGGCTCTGCGTAGATGATGAAGCAGCTCCGAACGTGCAGGGGCCAAAGGGTTGGAACTATTTAGAACATTAGCATTCTACACCTTGTGAAAAGCCCCTGGGAGTCAACAGACTGGCTAACTTTTTCAATAGCCCTCACACATTATCTGTGAGACTGAACGAAAGGATGTTCTGGTTCTAGAGTTGGGAAAACAGCAGGGTAGATTACTAGGGTGACTTGCTGAGAGATAACAGCCAAGTCCATTTTCAGGCTAAGAACAGAGCCAGCCATTCTGAAGGCACTAAGTAGGCCATTAAACATTCTCACTTACACTTTAAAGCGAAACACAGCACAACACACACACACAGGAGATAGTCTTTAGAGAGGTCAGTGGCTGTGGTAGTTTTAAAGTTGAAACAAGCTACAAACTGTGAAAACATTTCCCAGGTGAACTGAAAACGCCAACTGGGGAAATCACAGACTTTGGTATTTTCTTCTTTGATATTTGAGAATTCTTTTTGCATCTTTGTCCATTTCTGCTGCCATATCTGAGTCTAGGACAAGGGCAGAGAGAGAGAAAATTCTGTTACTATAAGGCAAAACAGACAAGTGAGGAGCTGTAAAGCTGGTCCGCAGACTGGAAATGGCTACATTGAAGGTTTGTGGTATATGATTAACTTAAAAGAATCCTGCCTAAATTGTTAAGAACAACCTTCTTCGTGTCTGCAGCTGTATCTGTGGCTAGAGTTAGGAACCCACAGTAATGGGGGCTATGACTTTTGGAGATCTTCCCACTTCTACTTTCTCCACTTTTTATTTTTCTTTCATTTACAACTCAGAATCATTAAATGGTACCTGTCTCTTCATAGTTGGAGCAGAAGAGTGGAAGGGCATGGGCCAGGGGCATTTCTGGCAATCATTTTGTTAAGAAAACCCAGGACTGGGCATCAAAACATCTCTCTCCCTCCAAAACAAAGAAGACAGATACAAACCTGGGCATTCTGAAACTCCCACCCAATCAGGAAATGATCTTGCTCTATAATGAAATAATAGGAAGGTGAGTTGCTGAGAGCATTTAAAATAGAGCCCAGCAGCCAGGTTTCCCTTCTGCGGCTTTTTCTAGAATGTCTTAGAAAGACAGAAAGATTTTATAATCTAAAATTAAAATGTTTGGCATGCAAACATAAAGGTTTATTTCCTCCCTTTGTAAGGCCACAGAAAATTCTTGCTAAGGGAAGGAAAATCAATTCTCCATTTAAGAAAGATGCTCAAATTAAGGTATTACCATTTGTTTACTGGTGAAGGGCTTGGAAGGATGACACTGACACTGGTGATGGGGTGTGGAATCAGACATTGCTCAGCTGCTGCTTCATACCTGAGTTGTTCTTTGTTGTTGTTGTTTTTGTTGTTGTCTTGCTTTTCTAATCATCAACTGGTTTCTCTTGATTTGCTAGAAAACTAATTTGGGTCTCCATTTGGTTTCACTCAAAGGGAATATTCAAAATCACAAATGATCATTTGTTTATTTACTAACTGGGTATAGTGCAGTTAGCAAGTGTCAGGTACTGTGCTAGACACAGGAAACAGAAATAAGAAAATGGCTTTTACTTCCAAATTGCATAGTAGTCTAATGGAGAGGTAAACAAAGGGATAGTTACTGGATGGGCTGGGGGTAATAAGAGCAAACATTTATATAGAGCTTACTAGCTGCCAGACATGAATCTAAATGTTTACATGCATTGGGGCATTTCTTTTTTTTTTTTTTTTTTTTTTTTTTTTTTTTTTTTTTTTTTTTTTTTTTTTTTTTTTTTTTTTTTTTTTTTTTTTTTTTTTTTTTCTTTCACTTTTTTTTTTTTTTATTACTTTATCTGGTATTTCTAAGTATTTGGTAACAGGAGGTTATTCAGCTATCTCATCTGCCACATTGCTGGAGATTGAACTCAACTTTTTTTTTTTTTTTTTTTTTTTTTTAAAGGGAGAATCTATATGGAGTCCAATATCTAGTTTTAATGTTTTCTTTCTTTCTAAGTTTGACTGATGTTTTTTTTTTTTTTTTTTTTTTTTTTTTTTTTTTTAATTTTTTTATTTTTTATTGAATTTGTAATAATATTACATTAAAAATATATATGTGAGGTCCCATTCAACCCCACCCCCCCACCCCCCCTCTCCCCTCCCCCAACAACACTCGTTCCCATCATCATGACACATCCATTGGATTTGGTAAGTACATCTTTGGGCAGTTTTCACATGGAGAAACTGAGGGGGCACAGAGAGGTTAAGTAATTCACCCAAGGTCACACAGCAGCAGATCCAGAATTCAAACCCTGGCAATCTGGATCAAAGTTCATGCTCTTCACCTTGACCTCTCAGATTGGGAGTGCGGCAGCCCAGAAGAGATATGCTCTGTCCATACTGGGGTTGGGTGGAGTTGAGGAGGGCTTGAGATAGGTAAGAGTCAAGGAAGAGATGACATTTTCTAGTTACGTCATCAGCTGGTACTTGGTAGTGATCCCTCGGTGCCAGGGAGGCTCATCCCCGGGTGTCATGTCCCACACTGGGGGGAAGGCATTGCATTTACATGCTGAGTTTGGCTTCGAGACTGGCCACATTTGAGTAACACAGAGGCTGTCAGGAGGGAACTCTTAGGCACAGTGCTGCTCTACGCCTTGTTCCTACTTCAGGTGTATAGGCTCACAAGCATAGTCATTAGTATCAGGGGCTCACTGTTGGGCCCTCATTCTTTCCTGGTCCTTACCGTTGCACCTGGGGACCTGGGGGACTGCCGCTGCTCCCCTAGGGACCACGACAGAGCCCCACCCCCGGCCAGGAACCCAGTACCCCCCCAGCTTTAGTTTTTAATTGTTTCCACTATGAGTATATCCAAACATTTCCGAGCACCCTGGACACATGCCCTGTATAACTCCCTTGAATTAAAGGTTCAATGCGGACCAGCAGAATATCCCTGTCTACATATAATAACAGGAGTTAAAAATGCTGTTTGACCTAAAGTAAGGGGGAGATGGAAAGGACAAATGAGTTCATATGGCTATGAGTCTCTAAAAAAGGAGTCTGGAGGTTGTCAGAAGGATTGTCCTTATGCACATCTGAGCAGAGTCTCAGAGACAGATAAAGTAGATACAGCCCCAGGTATTGGTCCTTTTGAGGGTTAAAGAGACCCACAGGTTCTATGGTCATGGCAGATGGGGTTCACTGCCATGTCAGTTGGCCCTTCTTTGGAGCTGGTGTTCCTGCGTGATGGAGCTGGACTCAGATGGGGATCTCTTTTCACAAGCCTTTCATGCTACTTTACTGGAATTGTAGTTGGTGCTGGGGTTTAAAATATATCTAGGGGATTTGAATCTCTGGACTGACAATATGATAGCCAGGCCCTGAGCCTCAACAGACTTCAGTTCCTACACTCTGATTTATTGGACTTACCCCACTCAGCTAACATGGAGTTGAAGAATGTCAACCACCACACCATGAAGCCTAGAGTGCCTACAACTGAAAGCAGGAGGATTGCATCCAGTATCCATGTGGAATCTAAACCCCCTCTTGACATAGATGTGGAATGGACACAACCAAGCCAAGGTCCACAGGAAGGAGGAATACAGTAAGGATTAGAGTGGACTTAATGATATCCTATTCATGAACTATTGTGGTTAATAATCCAGCAAATGTGGCATTGGTGTGGAAAAAGTGGCCATGGTGGCTGCTGGGTGCGGGGAATGGGAGGAAGAGATGAGATGTGGAGGCATTTTCGGGACTTGGAGTTGTCCTGGGTGGTGCTCCAGGGACAATTGCTGGACATTGTATGTCCTCCCATGGCCCACTGGATGGAACATGGGAGAGTGTGGGCTATGGTGTGGACCACAGGCCATGGGGTGCAGCGATGCCCAGAGATGTACTTACCAGATGCAATGGATATGTCATGATGATGGGGGAGAGTGTTACTGTGGGGGGAGTGGTGAGATGGGGATGGTGTGGGTGAATGGGGACCTCCTATTTTTTTAATGTAATATTTTTAAAAAAATGAATAAATTGAGTAGAATTTGGGACAAAAAAAAATGGAAGAGATGACACAAAGACTTTGAAAATAATTCCATTGGGAACATCAGGAGAAATGCTCATGGAAACCTAATCAGTGTGCTTCGCTGCAATTGATGAAAGGACATTTTTATGATTGTACTATTAGCTACAGTCCACGGTTTACTGTTTGTGTTGTATAGTCCTATGAATATTTTATAAATTTTTATTCTGGTAACATTTATACAAATCACTTAACATTTAAAACCTTAATTTCCTTGTCCAAAAATGGGAATTGACATACCTATTCCCCTGGTTTTCATGGAGAGTAAAGGAAATAATGATTATAAATCAGCTAACAAAGTATATGGTTGCTCAATATATGATTGCTGATGTTATGAAAGGGAGAAAGATGGAGGAGGAGAGTGAAATGAAGACCTTAGCAATGAGCAAGTCAGGGCTAATAGGAGATGGGGATACTAAGGGAGATAAGAAATATCCTTACCTGCCTTCTACCATATCATTGACTCTTTTGAGGTTTAACATAAGCTCATTAAGTAGAAAAATGACCAACATACTGCTGACTAATTCTAGGAGATACTTATCATTTTTAGGCTGCCACATCTCAGAGCCCCCTTCTTCTGTTCCTGGATGGAGCTTGGTGGGAGACAGGGAGGTAGGTGGCACCATTGTCCAGTGGTGCCCATTCTGGTGGCAGTGTTCAGATGTGGCAATCAGAGGCAGCTGTGCTGGGGGACAGTCTAATCAGGCTGTTCTTGCAGCATGACCTTGTCCATGCTTGTGTTCACCAACTTCTCTTGCTCATCTCATCCTGTTGCTTTCTTGTCAAGTCGGCAAGCTAACCAATTTCCCATGAACAGATTCTTCTTCAACTTCAACTACCTAAAGTCAGTTTCTGGTGTTTGCAATCAAGAGAGATGCCTGGCACACCCGTAAGGTAGATTCAATCTCATCTGGTTTGTCTTAGATGTGTAGACTCCAGATCTGATGGCCCCCACCAGGCACTTTCTGCATAGCCCCATTCACATGGTGAGACTATATGTGGATGATATTTCCTCCTAGTCTGTTCCACTGTCTGTCTGCCAGAATGTTTGGTGGCAGAAAACCCATCACACCGTATTTCTTCTCTATCCCTCCTTGTCTGGTGTTTCCAGCTGTGTTGGGGGAGGGCAGTAGGAAAGCAGCTATGAAGGCAGCCTGGGACCATTGCAGCAAGGTCCTACTGCTGCATCAACTTTGCAGGGCCACTGCATCCCAGCAAATGTGACAGCAGCTAAACCCATGCATGGGTTGGGGGAATAACACTACTGACTCTCAGCTATTCTGCCCCCCACCTCCCTACCCACACATATTTTACCCAAAAGATCAGCCCTCCAAGATTTAAAACTGCTCTCTGTGGCCCGAGGATGTCCCATCTGCAGCTCACACTGGTTTTTTGTGGGCAAGGACAATGTAAGGGTGAATAGTGCTCTACTCACCCAGGATCCCTGTAAGTGCTATAAGGATCCCAGATGCGTACAAAGCACTCTCGTTTTGTTTTCACATTTCAGATGTTAATTATAAGAAAGAGAATTGGGCACATAAAACAAATTGCATTGGCAGCGTTTGCTTCACTTGTGCACCATGGGGCCCAGGCTCCCCTAATGAGATGTGACTACAGATCATTGTGCTTCCTGCAAACAGCCAATTGCTTCTAATGTGGCAGACTCTTCCTTGCCTTGCCTGAGTATTAGCCACAGGTGTCACATTTTACTTCAGGGAGCATCACCCACCCAGGGAAGTGTGGTAGGTCAACTACAGGAAGAGGAATAAGGAGAGAGACAAACAAGGCTTTAGAGCTTCCTTAACATTTCCATTAGCCACTCCTCCTCCAACCACCACAGCCAACAGATGTATAATCCAAGAAAAACCATTGTGCCTCTGTCTTTTCTGTAAAAGCGTTTCTGCAGCTGACACAGGATGCAGGCAATGAATGCTGTCTTTTATCAGTGTTTAATAATATTAATGTCCCCAGTGAAGAACACACACACTCCACCATGGGTTGAAAACTGTTTATGGGCTAATTGGAAAACATTGCTTCATGTTTCCCTTAATTAGAATTAATTACAAAACCCTATTGAAGAAATCAGGCCATATAGGAAAGGCTAAGACCTCATACTGTGATGGTAAATTTCCCTAAGAGAGCTCATCCCTAGTCAATCACACCCTCTATGCCTGAAGGGCTTGTACCATCAGAAGTGCCTCTGCCAACGGTACTGAGACCACCACAGGTAAAATTGGCTTCTTGGTAAACATAAAGGAGAAACATGATATTGGGTCTGGGTGGTGGGGAGCAGGGAGGAGGAAGGGGGAAATAGTCCCTTGGGCTGTGACCCAGCCGCTAAATATTTATGTGGTCTTGGACCTCAGGTTTTTAATCTGTAAATTGAAGGGTGGTACTAAAGATTTCTAAAATTTTTCCAGTTAAATGCTCTGAGATTCTGGCTTGCAATTACTAATTGTGAGATACCAGAATTAAAGCACAAGGTAAGCTTTTTGAAATAAAGAACATGAGAGTCCCAAGAAATTATCTAGGGATAGTCAACGTATCAATCTACAAAAACTGATTTTTTTAAAAGGTGGAACAAAGTGACTATTGAGTTAAGTCAGATGCACTGGTACTTTGAAAACAACCAGTTAGCAACTCATGACTAAATATTAGTTTGGATAAATTAAGCTATATTCTGCAGAACCATATACACAAGTAGACATAGCCATCATGTGCTGTAAGAGATTCCCAAACCATTTTCTGAGGAATAGAAGTGTTTTGTGATCTATCTATATATATATGGTTGCAGTGGAGAGCAGGGTTGGGGGAAGATCCATGGTTAAATAATGCTGAATTAAATCAGGTTATACAGGTTTCTTCACAGTAGGATCCTCAGAGTATTTATTAAGCCGAGGGGCTATGTGACTTTCCTGGAACATAAGGTTTGCAGTATCTGATCTTATTTGACTTGGGAACCCCTTTTCATTGGCAGGTCAACAATTCACGAAAGACTAGTGTTCTGCAGAATCAGTTTGAGAAACGGTATTCTATGCATTTGAACAGTTATTTCACTATTTCAGGTGAAACCCTAAGCAAAACAAGTTTAGAAGGCGAATAAATAGAAAAATACTGAAAGCTATGGATTTTGATAAATTTCTTCAGCAATAGGATTCAAATAAGTATATGAAAGAATTTTCCATGAATAATAAGAATCCTTATTAATTTAAATTAAGTATGATAAAATGGTTCCTTATAAGTGGCAAGTGCAAAACCCAACAATGTGTTAAATAAACTTGATTTCTTGAAAAGAAGTACAATTCCACTTGGCTTTTAGAAGATTTTCATATGTGCGACTTAGAGGACTATAGAAGAGATAGAGGATCATGGATAGTGATTTTTGTTGTTCCACTTTGATAGCTATTAAATCAAAATCTGAGAACCTAAACAAGGGACTTTACACTTAAGTGAACAATGGTGGGCACATTTCTAAGTGTCACAGAAGGATTTGTGGGTGTAAGTTTCTTGCTATTATTGACATGAGTTGGATATGATAGACCCCAAGAAAATCTACTTTGAAAATGACCTTTAAGTAAGACTTCCTCTTTAGTCAGGAAGACAATAAATAAAGGCGTAAGAATCAGAAGTTCCCAGGATGAGGATATTGCCTATATGGGTGGTTTGCTATATTTTCCCAAAAGTCATGAGATATGTAAGTCCATCAACAGTTCAGATGCTTTAGGGAGAACTCTTAAAGTGAGTAAAGGATTTCTTTTTGAGCATAAAGAGTTTTTGTTCTTATTTATTAGAAATGCCATAGAAAACTCAATTTATTATTTTGGCTTTTGGTTAACAATGATGTCTTTGTTCCCCTTTCTTCTTTCCTCTCCCATGTTGCTTAGCATCCATTATCGGTGATGTCAAAAGATGGCAGGCGGGAGAAAAGAGGGATTAAAAACATACCATGGAATAATTCAGCAGAAGGAGTACTTCCTGAATGCACTGTAATTTTGTTCTCAAGTAGGAATTTTAAGCCTTCGCTGAGTGACTCTTTGTCTCCTGGGAAAAGGAGGTTTCCCTTCCTGGGTCGGTCAGAGCTCCTGTCTGCCTCACACCAGGACTATTCCTCATCATAACTGCGACTGTTATGCTTCTAGTTGAACAGACACTGGATTTATGCTGTACAGCATGCACAAATGGGACACTGGCCTGGAAAGTGTGATAGATCGCATTTGCAGAGGCTGTTGGAATGCCACATGAGGGCGGGCTGCCTTTGGTCCCCAGGCCCCGCAGCGAGCTGCAGCAGCCAGGATGAGCTGGGCCATGTCAGGTGGGCTGCGGTTTTCAATCTCACTCAGCTCAGCTGTGGTGACACAGGCCAGGGGCACCTCAAGCTGTCTGGGGCTATGTACTCACCGTGTGTGACAGAAACCTTTGCCACCAGCTCCCGCTTCCCAGCACAGTGGAATCTTAGGCAGAAAGGGTTGGCTAACCACCCTTACACTTGAGAAGAGACTGCAGAGGTGAGGCCTGGCTTGTATTTCATATTATAATAAAAGGGTGGTTACACGCCAGCAGGATATTAAAGCCATAAATATTGTAAAAGATGAGTTTACAGATATCATTTCCTTGGAGAAGTCTTTTTCTTATGCCCCAGACGAGGTGAGGGCCCTCTGATAGACAATGCCTTGAATTCTTCTTTTGTGGCACTCACTGGAATTATCACGAATGAATCCATAATTTGAAGAATTATTTTCTTATTATTGGTCCTCAAATCTTTAATGCTAGAGACCCCTCTGTCTTTCTCCCCCCTCAACCAAGGGAACATGTGATTGTAACTTCCCTTCCCTTCCCTTCCCTTCCCTTCCCTTCCCTTCCCTTCCCTTCCCTTCCCTTCCCTTCCCTTCCCTTCCCTTTCCTTCCATCTCATTCTCTTCATGAATAATGCAATCCTAAAACCATAAGGTAGAGCAGAACAGGGTAGGAGTTCCTGGTGGAAAGGGCGATGGGTGGGTAGTGGAGGCCTAGACTGGAATGTCAGAGCCTCAGGAGGGTGAGGAGGGTGTCTCCACATAGGGACAGCCTGGCACACAGGGTTGGAGCCAGCGCTGGGTGAGGAGGGCATACGTGCCCTCATATAATGAAAGGATGGGCTCATTTAACTCGTGTCCCATAACAGCTAAACTCTTGGCCTACTCAGCCACTTTGGGGAGGGGAGAAGAGGGCCATCAAATTATGAATGCAATTAGACAAAACATCTGCCAGATTGATTTTTTTCATTGTTTCAACCAGTTTTTGTGGCATGTAGAGACAGATCACCAGTTAATTTAGTTTGATGGCCAGTAGTATCTGTGCTAATTGAATTTTTGACTGGATGTCTGGGAGTCATAAAAATGTATGTGTATTTGTATGTGTGTGATGTACCAGAAAGACCACAGCCTTTAAAATCAGGCAGACTGCTTCAAGCCTCGGTTTCTGCATTCATAAAATGGGGCTGATAAGTCTGCTTATGGTGTTGTGATGATGATACAAAATAACCCGTCCGTATTCATTCATTATGGGCTCTTGACATAAGATGCTTAAAAGACAGGGGAGCTTCATAATTTTTGTGCCATGGAACCTTGGCAGATTGGTGAAGCCAAAAGATTGTGTCTCAAAACAGAGTTTTAAAATGCATCAAAAGACATAGGATTAAAAAGGGATCCAATAGTTTCGAAATATAGTGATCAAAACATTTGGAAACACATTTATGAGATAGCCGTTTGTGGACTTTATTGATATATTAAATAACAAGATCTAGTGGCACATCTAATAACTCATAATTTTAAAGTAGAGATGGTCATAAATGATATAGCGAGACATTTTCAACATCAGTAATGTGACATAAACATATCTGTGATGTTGATTGGTGGCAAACGCACAGATGCCAAAAATAACACTGTGGTCTGCTTCCTACATTCATGAATGAAGAAAGTGCCACATTTTACTTAGAAGTTGACAATACCAACTTTTTCATATCCAAGTTCATCTGAATTCAATCCTCAAACCCCTCCATGGAACCCAGGTTAAAACCTGTGCTCTAACATAACATCGACTTATCCCAATCTTTTGACTCCTACTTTCTCCAAAAGTAGGTAACTGTGGTGTCTATGTGATGGCTGTGAAAGTTTCTGCCCACCAGCGAGGATTCTTCAGGCTGTCCCTATGGCCCCCTGCTTCTCCCTGTCATATATTTGATGTGTCAGCATTTGACATAGAAGAGCCTTACTGTACTTGGACCTGGGGAGCCCCTTTAAGTGTCCAAATCCATTTTCTCACCTTGAATATTGGCGATAGGTGTGTGCCCAGCATCCTTTACACTTTCTAGCATGCTGGGCAGGCTTGCCTCGGAGGAATCTCTAATACAGCCATAGCCACTTCTGTTAAAAAGATTACCTTTGTTGCCTCCAGGAAGCTATTCGTCCTATGAACTTTATTTATAAATGTCCCCACAGTTGAGGCATCTGTTTCTTCATGTTAATTTCACCATCTCCAGTCTTCCCAGCCCTGAAGGATGGTTTCGGCGTGTGGGTAGGCCAAGAGAGAGAAGCAGATAGCATGAGAGCTAGGCTGGGGCAGAAAGGCTGAACCAGCAGATGACAATGCAGCGGGAAGTGCCATTTAAATCTTGACCTCCCCTGGAGGTTCCGGAGGACGGAGAAAAGAAAGCTACAAAACTCTGAAATGAGAACCAACAGGAATGATTGGGCCTCTGCTCAGGCTGCAGAAACCAATGAGCTGGAGAAATGAAGAACCCAGGGAGAAAATAAAAACCCAGTTTCAATGTGGAGAAAAACTAAGCTACAAAAGTTGGGCTAAAATGTCTTCCTGATTTTATCATTGAAAAGGATCAATGATACGCGGGGCTCTTTCTGCTTGGAAACTGGCTTCTCCCATCCGCTCAGAAGATATCAATAAGAAATGACACAGGCCTTGCAACTTTGCAGCTGTAATGGTTGTTACAATGACTGCCTCTTTACCCACTTGCTGAGCTCTTGACAAATTCCTTTACACCTCTTTTGGGGTGAACTGTGGAGGGAACTAGGTCGCTTGGAGGTGAAAAACAAAGAAAGGAGAAATGAATAGTGGTAGTTTTGTGCTGGCTTTTGAGGTGAGCTGGAAATCACCAATGAGAAGCCTGAGCAACGACTCCCTGAGGTGGCTCCTTGATGTATCACATTAACAGTGGAAATTGTCCGCTGAGAGAGCAGAGAGGGTTGTTTCCAGGTAGAAGTAGAAAAAGATGGTGTGTTAGAGACTGATGATAGCTGTCTGAAGAAAGGATTTCCCCTCTGAGACAGCAAGAGCTAGCAGCAGTCCAAGGCCCCTGGCTAGAAGGGGACAGAAGGATGACAGAATGATTAATTAAAACCTGGGTTGGTACTGAAAAGATCAAATGAGTAATAATGAAGCCTATCAGCCTCCTTGGCAGACAAGGAATTAGGCTAAATGCTTAGAACCAGCAATAAGGTCCCTATCAGGCCAGTTTTCTTAATAAAGTCTTGTCATCATACTTGACTTTGGCTAAAATCTTGTGCCTGATTTTTTCTTCATTATACCATGTAGTCAAATTTTAGGCCCTTGGGAAATACAGTGTGTTTATCTGTGAGAGAAGCTTCCCTTAACAAAAAGTTATAGCTGCACTCAATTCAAGGATGCGTTTTGCCACAGAAGAGTGGGCCTTCTGTGAAAAAAGGGAGGGGAGACTCTATATCCCTGATGCTGGGATCTTGCCTCTACTTCTGTTTATTTAAATAATGTTGTCTTTTTCTGTGAGTAAACATCCTATGTCCTCACTGTGGAACATTAAGGAACAGAAGAGAGAAGGGGGAAAGATCGCCTGTAATTTTACCACCCAGAGCCGCCCTTGGTTAACTACTTGTTTTCTTTATTTCTTTTCTTTTCTTGGTTTCAATTTCATCTTTAAAATTATAGGTTGGACTAGATTAGTTTAAGAGCTGTTTGTTGAAAGGGAGGGAAACTGAAGGAGGCCAAGCCCTTGGCCTTAAGTTGCTCACCATCCAGTCCGGGAGGACTCGTAATACCCTGTGATACTTGAGAAAATAAAGGCGTGCAAAGGCCCCAGAGTTGTTTTTCTAAAAAAAAATAACCACATCTCTTCTCCACTTTCAAACCTCATTTGCCTTCAGGATAAAGACCTATCCTGTCAGCACGGTGTCCAAAACCCTAAATCTGCCCCCAGATCCAGCAAGCATCACCATGAGTTTCCCCTATGCTCTTTCCAGCCACATGGTTCTTCTTGTCCTTTCCTCAGCCACCCTGGTCTTCGCCTTTGGTGCCCTCACCCTGAGCTGTTTACTTTTCTGGAAAGTCCTTTCCCTCATCTTCTCAGGACAAGCTCAGAAGTTACTTCCATTCCTAGAAATCTTTCAAGATTGCTGCCCGCCCCCCCCCACCTAGATAGACTTTCCTCTTTGGTGCTCCCTTGCTATTTTATATGGTCCCTCTCTTATCACACTGTAAGTTCCTTAAGGAGAGCATGTAGTACCATTTGAAAAAATGATTATTCTGTTAAACAGTTTTGAATCTCTACTTTGGGCCAGGTGCTTTGGCATACATTACTTCATTTCAATTTTACTCATTTTTATATTCCTAGGGCTTGGACCAGAGCCTGCACATAGGTTGGGAAGGAAGGCACTTTGGAAGGAATGTGAACACTGGAGTTAGTTTGGGTTTGGATCCCACCCTCTGTCCAACTGGGTAACTTTGGGCCAGTGATTTAACCTTTCTAAGGCTAAACGTCCTCATTTATAAAATGGGTATAGTAGGTGAAATCTACAGTAGTGGCTGGTGATAAAGTGTAAATGAAAGGATATATGTAAAAATTCTGGTGTATACTATGTGCTCCATATTGAATGAGTGAATGAAGAAAGAAAGACAGAATGAATGGCCAACTAGAGTCCAAGAAATCAATTCAAGGGCTACTCTGGACATTCAAACAGAAAAGGAGGACGAAACAAGACTCAACCTTCAGACCCCAGGGCCTGCATTTTCTCCTGTCAAACCTAGCCACAGGAGAGTTCATAAGGCAAGCCATTGAATTTAGGTGTGCGTTAAAGTTCATATGTTCCCTCTCTGAGAAACATTTTATATTTTGAATCTGGTTTAAGCAATGTTTCTTAATCTTGTTAGAATTAGGAAAAGAATAGCTTATATAGATTTTCAGAGGATTCAGAGATTCCCCTAAAGCACATCTGTGAACCCTGCAACACCCAATAAAGACTCCTTGGTCTAAACAAATAATGTTTGGGAGGTAAATGGAGTAGATAAGAGACATGTCTGGCAGGATGCATTTTAATTGGAAACAAGTCAGGAGACGAAAACAGAATTTTGGCAAGAAGCAATAATTGTCTGAACTGTAGTGGTAACAGTGTGAATGAAAGGAAGAGCAGATTCCAGAATTTAAATGGTAAGAATTGAATATCTTAAGACCCAACTGATGTGGAGGAAGCAATAAAGAACAATTTAGAGAGACTCCAGATTTTGAACCTGAGCACCCGAGATAATGATGGATACCTTGGGAGCAATAATGCAGTGTAGAGCGAAGCTGACTCTCAAGGGGATAGACACTAAATGTGGTTTTAGCCATATTGAGCATGGAGTGGTGGAGAGGCGTCTGGGGTGCAGGGATGTCCATCAGGCAACCTGAGATGCAAAGTCCCACAGAAAGTGATTCCTTCAAGCACTGACATCATGATTCTATGATGATAAGGACAAAAATTGGGGCCAGAGTGTGAATCTGGGAATCTTCACCTGAGAGGTAAGGTTGGGGGAGGTCAGGAAGGTGGATGAATTGCCTAAGGGAAACAATGTAGAAAATCATGTTCCAGGATCAAGTGGTAGATCTTGAAATAAGCCCACTTTTAGGAGGCAGAAAAGGAAGTAAGCCCAGCAAGGAGCGAAAATGAGTGGCTGGAGAGAGAGCAGATACAGTGCCAAATAGGAGGACATTTCAGCAGAGAGTGGACCAGCCAGCCCGGAAAGGATGAGGACTCAGGCACACCTCAAAAGCCTTATGCAGCATTTGGGTCAGACATGTGCCTAGCTCCAGCCTAGGAGAAGGAGAGGGAATGGCACAGGGAGATCTGAATTGATTAAAGCTTAAATTCAGATGACTGAGTAAACTTCTCTGAGTGTCTATTAGTGATTAGACCATGTTTTCTGCATCAGACGGATGGGAACCCCAGTTAGAATTTTAAGCCCAGTTTATAGGAGGGTCTGCTCTCTGTGTCCATTCGCTGTGTGTTCTTCTGTGGCCGCTTCTATCCTTATCAGTGGCACCGGGAATCTGTTTCTTTTTGTTGCGTCATCTTGTTGTGTCAGCTCTCTGTGTGTGCGGTACCATTCCTGAGCAGGCTGCACTTTCTTTCGCGCTGGGCGGCTGTCCTTACCAGGCGCACTCCTTGCGCATGGGGTTCCCCTACGCAGGGGACACCCCTGCTTGCCAGGGCACTCCTTTCGCGCATCAGCACTGCGCATGGGCCAGCTGCACAAGGGTCAAAGAGGCCCAGGGTTTGAACCGCGGACCTCCCATGTTGTAGGCGGACGCCCTATCTATTGGGCCAAGTCTGCTTCCCTACAGATAAAGCACTTTAAAGGTATTGAAGTCCTTGTAGCCCTTTCTGCTCCATGATCTTGTTTGATTATTCTCAAGAGACAGGTAAGGCCGGGATCATAACTCCCACTGATGGATGAAATTGAAGCTCGAAGAAATTAGGGAATATTCCCAGAGTCACAGGGCTAGTTACTGGCCACGCAACAACCACAACCCAGGACTTTAGACTCCTGAATCAGTGCTCATTCTATACCAGAACTTCTTCTGAGGAAAGGATTCGAAGTTCTTACCATCCCATTAGGAGTCAGTTTTAGTTTGTATTGTCCAGATTATATAATCAAAGTTATAAAATCTAATGGATCCTTTAGGTTAATGAGTACCATTTCCATTTATTAATTACATTGAAAGGGGGTGTGCTCTTTGTGACCCTATGTGCGTGCCTGTCTACTTTGGGGAAGGGACAGAGATAATTTTTTGACAGAGAGAGTTCAAAGATAATTTTGAACCCTGGGCTTTTAGGCATCCCTTAAAAAGAAAAACATTGTGGCCAAAAGTGTTGGCTCCCTTTATGAGCTTGGGCAAGTTAGCTCCCTTCCCCTAACTTCAATTTCTTATCTGAAAATGAGGATGATAATATCTATTTCATAGGGACGCTGAGAATATTAAATGGGGTCAACCATGTAAAGTACCTGACCCTCTGAAATTGAGCAACACATGAAAGTCCCATGACCAACACAAATAAGACTCTGTGGAGAGTGGCTCAAGATGGCTGCTCTCCTTCTAGGTCCCAGATTACATTGGGGATACTTGAGCTGCTTAGGTGCCATCATCTGTGACCTGGGGCTTGGCCGTCCTTGTAACTCCTTCTGCAACCTTGAGAAAAAGCCTATCAGGGTCAAATAAGGAAGAATGGGTACAAAAGCAGGGTTTGGGAAAGTTATCTGGGTATGAACTAATGGAAGGACTTGCCGCACAAAAGAAGGACGGTTCTTGAAAAATCTGTTCCGATCTCCTAAGAAAGAAACTAGCTAAGGCTGGGAGGTCCAGCACATCAGACCAGCCCTTTCCAAGTAGTGGCTACTATTCTGCTCACACAGTGAATCCGCAAGTACACAAATTGCAGGGAGACCTGTGAAGAGATGATTAGAAGGAACCTAGATGCTGACAGCCAGGTGATTGGGCAGAAAGCTGCCCCAGCCCTAGGGACATAGATCAGACTTCTGGAGGACCCTCCAGGGACTACAGGAGTTCAACAGATCTGTGGAGGAGCTAGAAAGGAGAGATGTGTAGAAGGAGGGATGAGTGGCTGGAAGGGTATCAGAGGCAGGGAGAAATGACAGTGTTTCCATTTGCCTTAGACAAAATATAACTGTTTTTCTTGCCCTGAATCTGGGCCTGGGAGGCACTCTTCAAAAGATGGGCTTGGAAAATAGTTTGAGTAAAAAGCAAGGGAAAAGTCTTCCAAGGGAATACAGAGAAGAAAGGGTCAATTCCTGAACTTCTGTCAAGTTGTCATCCTTTTTACATCCTGGTTCATAGCAGAGGTCTAATAAATAATGGTTGATAGAATGAATGAATTACAGATGTACCTCACACTGGCTGTTGGTGAATGAAATGTTGGTTTATTCCACAGGTAGAATTATAGGCTGGGCCAGCCCTGTCAATTCTGCTTGAGTCAAATGAAGTCATGCACCAAGAAAGAAGTGACTTAGAAAAATGTAAATCATTACCAACATGGTCATATTGCCCCTCTTCAGGTGAATTAAGTCTCCCATGACCCTTGTTTAGGGGTGGAAACAGGAGAGTCAACCTCCCCAGATGTGAAATAACTTTCATGGTTAGGGTGGGGCGGGGCTGAAAGCCTGAGAGTACCCTTCTCCTATTAAAAAAAAATCTCCTTTTCAGAAAGGCTCTAAGTGTTTCTAATCAAAAGTTATCCATTTGCATCTGAACTTCTTCTGTAGGTGTTTGCATTTTAAGCATCTTTTGCTGTAGAAAGCGAAGTTCATTCCCTACTAATGGGATTTCTGACATCAGAGAGCAGGTTGGAAAGGTTTTTGTGCAAAGGACAGAATCACAGGGTGTCTTGCAAGAGGGGCCACTGCTGCCTACTGTATCCCTGTTACTGCTGGGCCTGGTCAGCAACCCTGTTAGTGCTCTAGCAGCCCTGGGTAGAGCATACGGATCTTTCAATCACCTGCTGTGGCTGGATAAGACAATCCATCTGTCTTTGAACAGATGGTCTGGAGACATGAAGAACGAACTAGAATACAATTCAGAAAAGGCTGATTTCTCTAGACCAGGTGAAGAGGTCCTGAGGAGAGCATGGTGCCCTGTCCTGTGAACTCTCAAGCCTACTCACCCTTCAGAAATCAGCAAGGTGTGCGCCTTCTTGTTTCTCTTCAACCTCGGGTTTACTCCACTCCTCCTGGAGACCTCCTTTCTCTCTCATTTGTTGGCACCTATAGTCTATGCCAGTATTCCCCAAATCTAGTTGTATACCATCATCAACCAAGAAGCTTATAAAAATATAGATCATTAGATGTGCAATGGACACAACCAATCCAATGTCCACAGAGAAAATGTGGAATGGGTGTGGGAACGGTAGCCATGGTGGCTGCTGGGTGTGGGGAACGGGAGGAAGAGATGAGATGTGGAGGCGCTTTCGGGACGTGGAGTTGTCCTGGATAGTGCTTCACGGACAATTAAGGGACATTATAGATCCCCCCAGGACCCACTGGATGGAACGTGAGAGAGTCTGGGCTATGATGTGGACCATTGACTATGGGGGGCAGTGATGCTCAGAGATGAACTTACCAGGTGCAATGGATGTGTCATGATGATGGGAGAGAGTGTTGCTGTGGGGGGAATGGGGGGCGGGGGCGGTGGGGTTGAATGGGACCTCATATTTTTCATAATGTAATTTAAAAAAAAATAAATAAATAATTTAAAAAAAAATAGATCATAAGAACTCCCACTTATCCTATGCCAGGCATTGTTCTGAGGAGTTTATGTATATTAACTCATTAAGTATCACATCAGCCCTGTGAGATAAGGGTATGAATATTATCTCCATTTTATAGATTGGAAAATTGAGGTACAGGGTGGTACAGTGACCTCTCCAAGGTCCTGCTACTAATGGTGATGTCAAGATTTAAGACAGATCCCTGGCAACGAGGGACCACTATCAACTACCAACTGATGATGCAACTGGAAAATGACCTTATACGGAAGGTTCAATGCGGATCAGCAGAATATCCATGTCTACATAAAATACCATGACTTTAAAATGCTGTTTGACCTAAAGTAAGGGGGAAATGGAAAGGAGAAATGAGTTTATACGGCTACGAGTTTCTAAAAAAGAGTCTGGAGGCTGGCAGAAGGTTTGCCCTCATGCACAACTGAGCAGAGTCAGAGAGACAGATAAAGCAGATACAACCCCCAGATATTGGTTCCTTTGAGGGCTAAAGAGACCCATGGGAGTTATGGTCATGGCCGATGGGGTTAACTACCAGGGCAGATGGCCCCTCTTTGGAAATGGTGTTTATGTGTGATGAATCTGGACTCAGATGGGATCTCCCTTCATAAGACTTTCATGCTAATGTGCTGGAGGTGCAGTTAATGTTGGGGTTTAAGATATATTTAGGGGATTTGAATCTCTGGACTGACAATGTGATAGCCAGATCCTGAGCCTCAACAGACTCCAGCACCTACAATCTGATTTACTGGACTTACCACACTCAGCTAAGATGGAGTTGAAGAAGGACAACCACCACACCATGGAGCCTAGAGTGATTACAACTGAAAATGGGAGGATTGCATCCAGCATCCAGGTGGAATCTGAGCCTCCTCTTGACATAGAGGTGCAATGGACACAACCAATCCAATGTCCACATAGAAGAGGTGGCATTGGATTGGGAAAAGTGGACATAATGGACAAAGGGTATGGGGAAAGGCAGGAAGAGATGAGAGGTGGAGGCGTCTTCGGGACATGGAGCTGCCCTGGATGGTGCTTCAGAGGTAATCACCGGACATTGTAAATCCTCACAGGGCCCACTTGATGGAATAGAGGAGAGTATGGGCCATGATGTGAACCAATGTATATGAGGTGCAGAGGTGCCCAAAGATGTACTTACCAAATCCAATGGATGTGTCATGATGATGGGAACGAGTGTTGTTGGGGGGGGGGGAGAGGGGGGGGTGGGGGGGTGGGGTTGAATGGGACCTCACATATATATTTTTAATGTAATATTATTACTAAGTCAATAAAAAATAAAAAAATTAAATAAAAAAAAAGAGAAAAAAAAAAAAAAAAGATTTAAGACAGAGAACATGGCTCCAGAGTCGATGCTCCCAATCATTACACTGCAATCTCAAGATTCTGCTTCTCTGAGTCCTATCCCTGACCTGCTGAATTGCCTTCTCCTTGGGGTAGAGCCTGAACATTCATATTTTTTTTAAGTTCTGCAAGAGACCCTGATGTGACCAAAGAATGATTATCATTGTAAGTCATTAGAACTAATGTTACACTTGGTTAGGGAGGAATATGTAGACTTTTCCATGGAACTGGTAAAGGCCCTGTAAGTATGTCAAGTTTCTAAGACAGAGAAGACTCCACCCGCATCTTCTCCTTCTGTAAGACAGAGAATATAAAAATGCTTTGTTATAAAAAATTACTGGAACCCTACTATTTGCTTGGCATTGTGGTAGATGTGGTGGAAAGAGCAATGAACATAAGTGCTATGAAAAATAAATCATGCAGGGTGTCTTTGTTTGCCAGAGCTGCTATCACAAATTCCACAATCTGCCTTCTGCTAAACAATAGGGATTTATTGGCTCATGAATTTAGAGGCCAGAACTTCTAAATCAAGACACAGGCGAGGCCTGATTTCTCCCAGGGTCAACAGCATTCTGGTGATGGCAGTCCTCTGTCACATGGTGATGGCTTTTCCTTTCCAGTTTTTGTGACTTCTGGATTCCTGCTAGCTTCCTGCTTCTCCCTGTGGCCTTCATCTTTTAAGTAATCCAGACTAAGACCTGTCCTACTTCAGTTGGTCCCTCTTTAACTACAAATAACATTTTCCAAAGGTCTTATGAGCAATGATTTCACATCCATGGGTTATAAATTAAGAAAAAGAACTTGTCTAAATCAGGGAACATAATTCAATCTACTACACAGGGTAAAAGGATAGATGGTGGAGTGGGATGCAGTGATGTGTGGACAAATATAGATAGGCTTGGGAAGTTTTCTCCAATAAGGTGATATTTGAGAAGATTCCTGAAGGAAGCCAGGAAGCAAGAAATGTAGGTATCTAGAGAAGAGCATTCTAGGCAGAGAAAACAGCAAGTGGAAAGGCCCTGAGGTCAAAACAGCTTGACAGCTTTAAGGACCATTGAGGGGGCCAGAGCAGCTGGAGTTCAATAGTGTTAGGGAAATTGGTAGGAGATGAAGTCCCAGAGGAAGCCAGGGCAGGGTCATGCAGGGCATTATAGGTCTTGGGTACAGACTTTATATTTTATTGTGGGTGAGATAGGACAACTTGGAAAGGTTTTGAGTAGAGGAGCAAAATGATCTGAATTACTTTTTAAAATTATCAACTTAAAAAGGCATAGACTAGTAGGACAAAGGTGGAGGCTACTACAATAATCCAGGTGAGAGATATTGGGGACTTGGACCAGGGTGGTAACAGTGGAGGTGGTGAGGATTGCGTCCTAGATATTTTTTGACATTCTGATAGATAGTATTTAAAGCACTGGGACTGGCTGAGCTTATCTAGGCAGTACATACAGCTAATAAAAAAATAAAAAATAAAAAGGCAGGAGGCTCAAGGAGTGCTCTGGGGCATACCAAAATTTAGGATAGGAAGAAATGAAGAAGATTCAGGGAGTAGACAGAGAAGAAGCAGCCAATGAAGTGAGAACTATGTCAAATGCTCCTGAAAGAGAAGATGGCGGGCTGATCACTGTGTTTGACAGCATGGAAATCACTGGTGACTGGAACAAGGATAATTTCAGTGGGATGGGGAAGGGTGAAATAGTTGAAATTTGAATAGGATCTAGAAAGAGTGGGAGAAGAGAAAGTAGAGACAACCAATTTACAAATATTTTAGTTTAGTTTAACAGGGAAGTGGGGTAGGGAAATGGAATTGTGAATTGGGTTGGCTGAAGGATCAAGAGTGACTGTTTATGGTGAGCAGCCCTTCAGGATGTTTCTTGGCAGATGATGCTACCCAGGTGTGAGGGGAAATTGATGCTTGCAGGAGGTGTGTAGTTGAGGAGATGAGAGAGGATGCGCTTCCATGACACAAGGTATTTTAGTTTGCCAAAGGGCTGCTGCTGCAAAGTACCAGAACTGTATTGACTTTATAAAGCATAGATATTTAGAGTAATAGGTTGCAGTTCCAAGGCCAGGAAATGTCCAAATCAAGGCATCAACAGAGATGCTTTCTCACCAAAGTTGACTCCTGTTGATCATGGTGTGTTGCCACATGGTGAAGCGAGATGGCTGCTGACCTCTACCAAGGCCTCAGCCTTCCTCTCCCGGCTCACCATCTCCTCTTGAGCTGCTCCATGGGACCAGACTCTTGGAGCTTTGTGCTTAAGCAATCTTTTCTCTCACATTGCATAATGAAATATAAGTTTCCTTTTTTTTTTAAAACCTCTGTCTGTCCTTGTAAGTCTGTTTATATCAGACACAGCAAGAGGGCAGAAACACAAACTGGTTTATGCCTCACCGATGTAGCCCAATCAAAAGACCTAAAGCAATTTTATGAAGTAAACGAACTGAATTTAATGCAATCAAAGGGTGTCACACCCAGAGGAATATATTAGTTTACAAACATAATCTTCTCTTTTTGGGATTCATAAAATAACCTCAAACTGCCACACTCCACCTTCTGAATCCCAAAAAGACATGTTTTACCATATGCAAAATACATTCTTTACATCACAATATTCCAAAAACCTTAAATCATTTCAGTAGCAATGCTAAGTGCAAAATCACATCAATACCAGGTATAGGAATACAGTTTGTCATGGGGCAAAGTTCTCCTCTGGCTGTAGATCTGTGAAATTTAGAAAACATGTTATCTGCTTCCAATATATAAAGATGTGACATACACAGGATAAACATTTGCATTACCATAAAGAGAAATTAGAAGGGAAACAGCCACAGGTACCCAACAGTTCTGAAAACAAAGTTTGGCCCTAGAGAGCATGATGGTTAGATGATATGCAAGAGAATGAGGAAAGGAGGACAAAGAGGCATGGAGGTAGGGATATTAGGCAGTATGCTCATGTGGAGTTTCACTTCAGAAGACTTCTGTTTCTCTGTAAATACAAAGAAAGGCTGTGAACTGAGACTGAAAAGGGGATTTTTCTACTTTACTGAATAGCCAAGAATGTTAATTTTAAGGTGCCCTTGCAAGTTGTTCTTCTATAAACATCATATAAACATATTTATATGACTTTTAAAGTACAGTTTTTGGGAAGGCTCAGCTATTTCAGACTGGTCCAGTCTTTGGGGGATATTCTTTTCATGATCAAAACACAATACCCAAGGTGGCAGCAAGATGGCAGCTGAGTAAGGCATTTCAAGAGTCAGCTCGTCCTACAGGGAAGTTAGTAATCTAAACAGAGCTATCTAAAGCACCTGTATGGGGAGGAGGGCAGGAGACCAGAAGAGCATCCTGCAACATCCCTGAAGGAATGGAAGGAGGCGATTGCCCATCTGCAGTGAAGATTTGTAAGGAGAGCACTCCACACCACAGAGGCCAGTGCCCATCTTCCATTGGTGGCACAAGTCTCCTCAGGAGTTATTCCATGCCTGGAGTAGGAAGCTCCATTTCCCAAAAACAGGGGAGAAAAAGATGGTTGGTCACCAACTTCAGCTACTTACAAGTAAATTCAGCTGGCTAATATATAATCCTAGTAACAGCTAAAGTTTGAACTGTCCAAGTCAGAAAGAGGCTGGTAGCCGCCATTTAACTCTACCCCTGGCATGAGGGGAAGCAGGGCTGATTCAAAATCATAGTAACAGTAGGGACCAGCTTTTTTGCCCCTAGATCAGATTGTAGCCCCAACCTAGGCTCCAACCCACCTCCAGCAGGGAAGAAGCAGGGGGAACCTGTACCAGCCTCTCTGGGCAACTGCAGGTGCCTTTGGCCTGCAGAGACTGAATAGTCAGACACTTGGGGCTCCATCCCTGAACCTCAGTAGGATACAAGGGGAGCTGTATATCCTCAGCCTCTCTGGGCAACTGCAGGCACTTTTGCCCCACATGAACAGGTTTGTTGAGCACCTTTGATTCTATCTCCACACTCGCCCCACTCCATAGGGCTGATGTTTCCTCAGCCTCTCAGGGCAACTGCAGGCAGTCTTGGCTGGAACAAACTCAACGTTTGGGCACCTACTCCTTTTAGAACAAGAAGGAAGCTGTGTTATCCCAGCCTTTCTTGGTAACTGCAGGTGATTTTGGCCCACACGGACTGCAGACTGAATAGTTGGACACCTGTAACTCCATCCCTGCCCCAAGTAAGATAGGAGGGTACCTGCACTTCCCCAGCCTTTCTGTGCAATCACAGGCACTTCTGGCCTCTACAGACTAGACTGGTGGATACCTGTGGATCCACCCCCATCTCCCAATAGGATAGGAAGATAATGGTGTTTCCTCAGCTTTTCAGGGCAACAGCAGGCATTTTCAGCCTACACAGACTGAATTGTTGGGGGCATGTGGTTCCATCCCCACCCCGTAAAGGGCAGAAGGAACAGTACTCATTCAACCTCTCAGGACAACTGCAGGTGCATTCAGCCCACACATATTAGATTTTTGGGCATTCTGAAGGGTCCACCCCAACTCCAGTCAGGGGAGGAGGGAGGAGCCAGTGCTACGTCAGACTACCTGGGCAACTGTGGTCATTTTGGACCCACATTGCATAGATTACTGCCCACACCTGCAGCTCCATCACTCTCCTAGGCAGGGGAGGAAGGGCTGTGAAATTTCACCAGTCTTTCTGGGCAACTAGAAATGGTCTTGGCCTGTATGACTTAGATTATTACACAGGCTGTGGCTCTGTCCCTATGCCTGGCAGAGGAGAAATGTGTGAGAAGCTTCTTTGGTTCCTGGGGCACCAAGGACAGCTTCAGCCTCCACAGTTTCCAGTAACAACTACGGTTACATGGCTCCTACTATACAACCAGCAAGGGAGGAAGAGTGAGAAACCTTAAACTAAAGAAAAAAACTGCACCCAGAATAAATACATCTAGTAAGCCAGATGCCAAGACATCAACAAAAAATTTCAATTGATATCAAGGAATGGGAAGATATAGCCCAGTCAAAGGAACAAAATAAACATTTACATGACACAAAGGAGTTGAGACAACTAATCATGGCTGTTCAAACAAATCTCTTTAATAAATTCAGTGAGATGGCATAAGAGAGTAAGGATATTAAGAAGACACTGGGTTAGCACAAAGAAGAATTTGAAAGCATACATAGAAAAATAGCAGATCTTATGGGAATGAAAGGCACAATAAATGAAGATAAAAATGAAGCATATAACAATAGATTTGAGGAAGCAGAGGAAAGGATTGGTGAGCTTGAAGATATGGCCTCCAAAATTGAACATACAAAAGGACAGAAGAAGACAAAAATGGAAAAAATTGAACAGGGTTTCAGGGAACTAAATGATGGCAAAAAAACATGCAAAGATAAGTGTCATGTGTGTCCCAGAAGGAAAAGAGAAAGGAAAAGGGGCAGAAGGAATACTTGAAGAAATAATGGTAGAAAATTTCCCAACCCTATTGAAAGACATAGATGTTCATGTCCAAGAAGCACAATGTACACTCAAATAAATAAATAAATCTGAATAGACCAACTCTGAGACACATACTAATTAGAATGTCAAATGCCAAAGACAAAGAGAATTCTAAGAGCAGCAAAAGAAAAGTGACACATAACATACAAGGGATATTCAATTTCTCACCAGAAACCATGGAAGCAAGAAGGCAATGGTATCATGTACTTAAGATACTGCAAGAGAAAAACTGCCAGCCAAGAATCTTATATCTGGCAAGATTGTCTTGCAAAAATGAGGGTAAGTTTAGAATATTCCCAGATAGACAGAAACTGAGAGAGTTTGTAACCAGGAGACTGGCTTTGCAGGAAATCCTAAAGAAAGTGCTACAGCCTGAAAAGACAGGAGAGAGTGACTTGGAAGAGAGTCTAGAAATGAAGATTATACCAATAAAAGTAACTAAAATTGTCAAAAGAGTGGTGAAAATAAAATATAACAGATAAAACCCAAAGGTCTAAATGGATGAAATAAGAGTTGCCTTTACAGTAATAACATTGAATGTTAATGGATTAAGCTCTCCAATCAAAAGACATAGGCTGGCAAAGTGGGTAAGAAACTATGAGCCATCTATATGCTGTCTACAAGAGACTCACCTTAAAATACCAATAGATTTAAAGTGAAATGCTGGAAAAAGATATTCCATGCATGCAGTAATCAAAAAAAAAACTTGGATAGCTATACTTATATTGGATAAAATAGACTTCAAAAACAAAACTGTTATTAGAGAAAAGGAAAGGCATTATATATTAATAAAGGGTCAATTCACCAGGAAGAAGTAACAATTATAAATGTATATGCACCTAACCAGGATGCCCCAAATTACATGAGGCAAACACTGGCAAAACTAAAGGGAGAAATAGATATCTCTATAATAATATTTGGACACCACTCCCAGCATTGGATAGAACATCTGAGCAGAGGATCAATAAAGAAACAGAGAGATTGAATACTATGATAAATAGACAAGACTTAATAGACATATACAGAACAATATACCTCTAAACAGCAGGATATACATTCTTCTCAAGTGCTCATGTATCTTTCTCAAAGATAGACCATATGTTGGGTCACAAAGCAGATCTTAATAAATTCAACAAGATCAAAATTATACAAAGCACTTTCTCTGATCATAATGCAATAAAGTTGGAAATCAACAAGAGGCAGAAAAAGGGAAAATTCACAAATATACGGAGACTAAACAACATGCTCTCAAATAATCAGTGGGTCTAAGAAGAAGTTGCAGGAGAAAGTAATAAATACCTTGAGATGAATGAAAACAAGAACACAACATATCAGAACCTATGGGATATAGTGAAGTCAGTGCTGAGAGGGAAATTAATAAGCCTCAATGCTTACATTAAAAAAGAAGAAAGAGCTAAAATCAATGACCTAACTGCAAAGCTGGTGGAACTAGGAAGAAGAATAGCAAACTATTACCAAAAACAAGTAGAAGGAATGAAATAACAGATCAGAGCAGAAATAAATGAAACTGAGAACAAAAAAAAAATAGAGAGAATTAACAAAAACAAAAATTGATTCTTTGAGATGATTAACAAAATTGACAAACCCTTAGGTACACTGACAAAGAAAAAAAGAGAACATGCAAATAAATAAAACAAAAAATGAAAACAGGGACATTACTCCTGGCACCACAGAAATAAAAGAGATCATAAGAGAATATTAACCAAGCCAAGGTCCACAGGAAGAAGGAATACAGTAAGGATTAGAGTGGACTTAATGATATTCTATTCATGAACTATTGTAGTTAATAATCAAGAAAATGTGGCATTGGTGTGGAAAAAGTGGCCATGGTGGCTGCTGGGTGTGGGGAATGGGAGGAAGAGATGAGATGTGGAGGCATTTTCAGGACTTGGAGTTGTCCTGGGTGGTGCTCCAGGGACAATTGCTGGACATTGTATGTCTTCCCATGGCCCACTGGATGGAACGTGGGAGAGTGTGGGCTATGGTGTGGATCATTGGCCATGGGGTGCAGCGATGCCCAGAGATGTACTCACCAGATGCAATGGATGTGTCATGATGATGGGGGAGAGTGTTACTGTGTGGGGAGTGATGGGGTGGGGGCGGTGTGGGTGAATGGGGACCTCATATTTTTTAATGTAATATTTTTTAAAAAAAATGAATAAATAAAAAAAAGAGGATATTATGTGGAGCAGTTTTATATTGTTTATGAATTCCAGAAATAAATATTGGATTATGTTTGTAAACGGGTCTGTTCCTTTGGGCATATTAGATTGTATTAACTTCAGAAGTTTCACTTTTACTTGATTAAGTTATGATTAAGGCTTTGCTTGGGCTATGGCATTAGGGCATTGAGTCCCCGCCCCCTTGGTGGGTGGGGACTCACAGAGAAAACAACATGGCAAAGGAGTTCGTAGGAGTTTTTGGATGCTGGAACCCTGGGAAGTAAACACACAGGAAAAGAACATTGAGGAATACAGACAGCTCCATATACATAGCAAAGTTCCTGGGAAGAGAGAGAGCCGAATTTCTGTTTTCTCCACAAGGTCTACAGCTGATCTTGTGGTGAGAACAGAGCATCTGAGTCCAGAGAGGAATGAGCCCCAGGAGAGAGACAAGACTTATCCCCGCCTACAGTTCATATGGGGTACAGTTCATATAGAAGCTGGGAACAGGGATCCTTAAGAGGAAGAGGGAGGCTGAACACTTACAGATGTTGGCAGCCATCTTGCTCTAACATGTGGCAACAGACTTTGTGAGGGAAGTAACATAAGCTTTATGGCCTGGTAACTGTAAGCTTCTACACCAAATAAATCCCCTTTATAAAAGCCAACAGATTTCTGATATTTTGCATCAGCACCCTTTTGGCTGACTAATACACTATGAATAACTGCATACCAACAAACTAGAGAATTTTGTCAAAATGGAAAAATTCCTAGGCACTTACAAACAACCTACACTGATCCTAGAAGAAATAGAAGACCTTAACAAACCAATTACAAGTAAAGAGATTGAAACAGTCATCAAACAACTGCCCTTAATGAAAAACCCAGGACCAGGTGGTTTCACATGTAAGTTCTAGCAAACATTCAAAGAAGATTTAATACCAATCTTACCCATGCTCTTCAAAAAAAATTGAAAAAGAAGGAATGATATCAAACTCATTCTATGAAGCCAATGTTACCCTAACACCAAAGCCAGATAAAGATATTATGGTGAAAGAAAATTGCAGACCCAATTCCCTAATGAATACAGATACAAAAATCCTCAACAAAATACTTGTTAATTAATTCCAACATCCCATTAAAATAATTACTCATCATGATCAAGTGGATTTTATACCAGACATGCAAGGGTGGTTCGACACAAAAAAATCAATTGGCATAATATACCATAATAATAAATCAAAGAAGAAAAATCCCATGATCCTATCAGTCAATGCAGAAAAGGCATTTGCCAAAATACAGCATCCTTTCTTTTTTTCAGCATTTTTTTCTTGATAAAAATACTGCAAAACAGGAAACTTTCTCAACATGATAAAGGTCATATATGAAAAGCCCACAGCTAACATTGTACTCAAAGGCGAAAGACCGAAAGCTTTTCTGTTGAGATCAGGAACAAGACAAGGATGTCCACTGTCACGAGTGTTGTTCAATACAGTGCTAGACGTTCCAGCTAGAGCAATCAGGCAAGAAAAAGAAATAATAAGCATAAAAATTGGAAAGGAAGAAGTAAAACTTTGGCTATTCTCAGATGATATGATCCAATACCTAGAAAGTTTCAAAAAATCTACAACAAAGCTGCTAGAGCTAATAAATGATTTGTGTAAAGTGGCAGGATACAAGAACAATACACAAAAATCAGTGGTGTTTTTAAACACTAGTAACACACAATCTGAGGCAGAAGTCAGGAAAATAATTCCATTTACAATAGTGACTAAAAGAATAAAATATTTAGGAATAAACCAAATCGAAGATGTAAAGCACTTGTATTCAGAAAACTGCAATGCATTGCTAAAAGAAATAAAAAATGGCCTAATTAATTGGAAAGACATCCCATGCTCATGGAGTAGAATAAATATCATTAAGATGTCAATTCTGCCCAATTTAATATACAGATTCAAAGCAATTCCAATAAAAATTCTACCAACTATAGTGGTAAAAACAGCATGGTACTGGCATAAAGATAGACACATAGATCAATGGAACCAAACTGATGAGTCACAAACAGACCCTTACATCTATGGTCAAGTGACTTTTGACAAGCCTGTCAAATCCACCCAGCTAGGGTGGAACAGTCTACTCAATAAATGGTCCTGGAAAAATTGGATATACATATCCAAAAGAAAGAAAGAGGACCCCTCATACTTTCTACAAAAATTAACTCAAAATGGATCGAAGACCTAAATATAAAACCTAGAACCATAAAGCTCCTAAAAGAAAATGTAGGAAAATATCTTCAATACCTGGTGGTAGATGGTGGATTCTTACACCTTATACCAAAAGCACGAGCAATGAAAGAAAACATGGACAAATGAGACCTCCTCAAACGTAAACACTTATGTGATTCAAAGGATTTCATCAAGAAGGTGAAAAGGCAACTCACTCAATGGGAGAGAATATTTGGAAAGCACATATCAGATAATGGTTTGAGTTCCATTCTATATAAAGAGATCATACAACTCAGCAATAAAAGAGTAAGCAATCCAATTAAAAAATGGGTAAAAGACTTAAACAGACATTTCTCTAAAGAGGAAATACAAATGGCCAAAAAGCACATGAAAAAAATGTTCCATATCACTAGCTATTAGGGAACTGCAAATCCAAATGACAATGAGACATCATCTCACACTGCATAGAATGGCCATTATTAAAAAAACAAAACAATAAGTGCTGGAGAGGATGTGGAGAAATAGGAACACTCTGTCACTGTTGGAGGAATTGTAAAATGGTGCAGCTTCTGTGGCAGACAATTTGGTGGTTCCTTAGGAAGCTAAATATAGAATTGCGATATGATCCAGCTATTCATCTACTAGGAATATATCAAAAAGAACTGAAAACTGCAAAGTGAACAGACATCTGTACACCAATGTTCATAGCGGTTTTATTCACAATTGCCAAAAGATGGAAACAACCCAAGTGTCCTTCAGCTGATGAATGGATAAACAAAATGTGATACATATGTATGATTGAATACTATTCTGCAGTTAGAAAAAATGAAATTGGGGCACATATAATAACATGGATGAATCTTGAAGACATTAAGCTAAGTGAAATAAACCAGACACAAAAGGACAAATATTGCATGGTCTCACTAATATGAACTAAATACAAAGAATAAACACATGAAATTAAAACCTAGAGTATAGGTTATTAGGAGATAAGAGTTTGGCTCTGAAGAAGTACTGATTTCTTAATGTATGTAGAATTTTTAATTAACTTGACTATAAAAGTGTGGAATGTATAGAGTTGATGGTAACATATAGTGAGTAACAGCTGGTTTATAAATGGGATTGTGGCTGAAAAGGAAATTCTAGAGATACAATGATATGAAATAAGTAAACCAAGCTGCCTCAAAGAGCTAGAGACTGGATGATAGGCTTAAAGGAAATTGGGGGGTAGAGGAAGGATGTAAGCTGACCTCTACATGGGTGAAATCTATGATAAGCTGGAGGTAAGTATTTGTACAAATAGGGATAAAATGGGGGCATAGGGTTACCTTCGGGTGGGGCTTTGCAGGCTTGAGGGGGCTAGGGATGGAAGGATGGGTAATATTACCCAAGAAATTAGGGGGAGGGTGGGGGAACATACGAACATAGGAGATTGTCAGGTATTTGGTTGAGAGTATAATGCTGAGAAAACTTTTTCAAAAATATAATAAGGGAAGTTACCTGTTTAAGATGCTTAAAGTGGAGAATCTGATGCAGGACAGGCTTCTAGGGAGTGTGTGAGTGCTCATTTTGCCATAGTGGGTTATATCATTGCATGAAGAACCCATATAGGGAAACGGACTTTGGCCCAGTGGTTAAGGCGTCCGTCTACCACATGGGAGGCCCGCGGTTCAAGCCCCGGGCCTCCTTGACCCGTGCGGAGCTGGCCATGCGCAGTGCTGATGCGCGCAAGGAGTGCCGTGCTACACAGGGGTGTCCCCCGCGTAGGGGAGCCCCACGCGCAAGGAGTGTGCCTGGAAGGAGAGCCGCCCAGCGTGAAAAAAGTGCAGCCTGCCCAGGAATGGCGCCACCCACACTTCCCGTGCCGCTGATGACAACAGAAGCGGACAAAGAAACAAGACGCAGCAAAAAGACACAAAACAGACAACCGGGGGAGGGGAGGGGAATTAAATAAATAAAAATAAATCTTAAAAAAAAAAAAAAAAAAAAAAAGAACCCATATAATGAGAGTGAAGGTATACCCACATCCTGGGGAGGACTGATGTTCTCAAATAGAGGGAATTGTATCTCTCAAGAGAAATGGTGGCTCCCAATGCATTAGGGCAGCTGAGCATGTCAAGCCCTCAACACTGTTGCAAGTATCTCTGAACGTGGCCCTTCAAGCAGTGAAGATTGACTGTCACTGTCGGCCCTGAGGGGAGGAAGAAAGAGGTATTGATTAAATGGAATCAATGTAACTGTGTGGGCAATAGAAGGATTCCACAAGATTATGCAAGGATGGATATAAGACTTGTTAAATTACACCAAAAATATATAGGGACTGATAGGCTAAAATGTAAATCATAATGTAAAATATAAGAGAAATAAAAGTTTAGAAAACTGTATAGTCTAAAATATAAACCACAATGTAAACCCAAATGTTACCTTGTTTGAAAACTATTGTCTCAATATCTGTACATCAGTTTCAGTAAATATAGTATGAATATGTAAAAAGACTATTGCTGTGGAAGGGAAAAGGGTTTTATGTTGGCTATGTGGGAGTACTGTATATTGTATATATGAATTATTGTGATCTAAAACATTTGTGAAGATAAGCTTAATAATTAGGAAAAAAAGAAAAAGAAAGGATGTAGACACTGAGGAAAAGATGGAAGTAGTTGCCTTGCCAATTTGCATACAGGACAACACTAATTGCAGTGATGGAAGGCAAAACATAAAAAATAAAGCTTTTGCATTTTTCAATTTTTTGATACCCCAATTTATTTTTACCTTAATTTTTCTAAATTAATATGTATTCTCTAACTAACCTTTAGACTCATCACTATATTCCATTTTACTATTAATGGAACCTGGCAATATATTATTAAGCTTCATTTTTGAAGAAGTTTTGGATCACAGAGAGGTTCAACAATGGCAGGGGAGGAATACTGGTGTGGGATATTATTGACAGGGGACACATGGTTGGCAGGGAGTTCTCCAGGGCATATATCCAGGATACATAAAAGTGTTTGGATATTTTCATAGTGTTACAATTAAAAACAACAACTGAGCGAGTGCAGAGTTCCTAGCCAGGGGAGCTCTATCACAGTCCTTAAATAAACAACAACAATCCCCCAAGTGCAATGGCAAAGACCAAAAAAGAAGGAAGGTCCAACAATGAGCCCTTGATGCTAATGACTATGCTCGTAAGCCTGTGCACCTGAAATAAGAACAAGGCCTAGAGCTGCAGGGTGCCTAAGAGTTACCTCCTGAGAGCCTCCGTGTTGCTCAAATGTGGCCAGTCTCGAAGCCAAACTCAGCATGTAAATGTGTTGCTTTTCCCCCAGAGTGGGACATGACTCCTAAAGATGAGCCTCCATGGCACCAAGGGATTACTACCAAGTACCAGCTGATGATGTAACTAGAAAATGACCTTGAATAAAAGGGTCAACTCGGACCAGCAGAATATCTCAGTCTACATATAAGGCCAGGAGTTAAAAATGCTTTTGACCTGAATAAAAGGGGGAAATGGAAAGGACAAATGAGTTTATATGGCTATGAGTCTCCAAAAAGAGCCGGGAGGTTATCAGAGGGGCTGCTGTTATGCACACCTGAGCAGAGTCCCAGAGACAGATAAAGTAGATACAACCCCAGGTATTGGTTCTTCTGAGGGCTACAGAGACCCACAGGTTCTGTGGTCATGGCAGATGGAGTTTAGTGCCATCTCAGTTGGCCCTACTTTGGAGTTTGTGTTTCTGTGTGATGGAGCTGGACTCAGATGTGATCTTTGTCCACAAACCTCTCCTGGTACTTTTACCTGAACTGTAGTTGGTGCTGGGGTTTCGTGTTTATCCAGGGGACCTGACTCTCTGGACTGACCATGTGATAGCCAGGCCCTGAGCCTCAACAGACTTGCAACTCCTACATTCTGATTTATTGGACTTACCCCACTCAGCTAACATGGAGGTGAAGAAGGTCAACTACCACACCAGGGAGCCAAGAGTGCCTAGAGTTGAAAGCAGGAGAATTGCATCCAGCATCCATGTGGAATCTAAGCCCCCTCTTGATATAGATGTGCAGTGGACACAACCATTCTAAGGTCCACAGGATGGAGGAACAGAGTGTGGATTAGAGTGGATTTACTGATATTCTATTCATGAACTATTGTGATTAGTAACCGAAGAAAATGTGGCATTGATGTGGAGAAAGTGGCCATGGTGGCTGCTGGGGGTAGGGAGTGGGAGGAAGAGATGAGATGTGGAGGCATTTTCGGGACTTGGAGTTGTCCTGGGTGGTGCTGAAGGGACAATTACCGGACATTGTATGTCCTCCCATGGCCAACTGGGTAGAATGTGGGAGAATGTGGGCTATGGTGTGGACCATTGACCATGATGTGCAGCAGTGCTCAGAGATGTATTCACCAAATGCAATGAAAGTCTCATGATGATGGAGGAGATTGTTGCTATGGGGGGAGGAGTGGGGTGAGGGGGGTGAGGGGTATACGGAGACCTCATATTTTTTAATGTAACATTAAAAAAAATAAAGACAAAAAATATTTGACATATATGTTATAAAGTACATTATGTAATTAACACTTGTAAGCCACCACCCAACCCAAGAACGAGAACATTACTTGTAACATGCATCTTCCTATATGCTCCTCTGTATTATGCCATCCCTCTGTCAAATCTGCAAAGGAAGCAGTATCCTAAATTCTGTGTTGTTATTCTCTTTAATTTTATATAGAGAGGGTGTTAATAAAATCTGGAAAAATAGGTGAATATATAAAATGTCATCAGGATATCTTCAGTATATATTTCCAGACTTTATGGACCACCTTTCATTTTACCATGCCAGGCAACTGTAATTTTCTACAAATGGTTTATTTATATACAACCATGTAACTTTTTAATATATAACTTATCAATTATTTTATGAATTAAAATATATTAGTCATACACAATCTAGTGTATGCCTAAGGAACACCTTTGTTAGTTTTATTTTTGTGCATTGTGAAATGGTATACTGAACATAGTCTTCTAGAACTTATTGTATTAAAATCAAAATTAAGTTTCTAGGAAAAAAAAAAGAAAGTCTAGGGATGTAAACATCAATTGAAAGAAAGCTAGAGAATAATCTAGGGACTAAATAACACGATGAACCAAAAGGTGGATGAGAATTGTGGTTAATAGTACAAAGGTAAGAATGTCCTTCTGTGAACAGGAACAGATATATGTCACTATTGTAAGGTAGTGGGAATGTGGAGAAGCACGGGAAAATACAATTAATGTAACCTAAAAACAACAACAACAACAACAACAATACCCTGGTCCCAATTTGAATACAGACAAGTTTTCAAATGAAAATCTACCCTCTTCCCCAAGGAAGCTTCAAATAGTGTATGGTTAACATTATAACATTAATTGTAAAGCTTCATTCTTGCTTTTTTGGTGGTCTTCAGCCACTTTGTTTTTTTAAAATACCGATGCCATTCATTTCAGTTGTTTCCATTTCATTTCAGAATTGCTAATACAAGTCCCAATATTTCCTACCCTATTCCCTTATGCACATTAAAAACAAACAAATAAAACTCCTTCAATTGCATCTTCAGTGGATAGCCTTGACCTATTTTTCCTCATACAGTGATTCTCACACTTGGGGGTGCTTTGGAATCCCCAAGAGGGCTGGTTAAAACACAGATGGCTGGGTCCCACCCCACCAGAGTTTCTGATACAGTAATTCCAGGGATGGGGCCAAGAGTTTGCATTTCCAAAGGGTTCCCAATTGATGCTGCTGTTGCTGGTGTGGAGACTACACTCTTGGAAACCAATGGCTCAGTCAAGTCTATAATTTTCTCCCTTCCAGTAGTTTTTGAGGAAGGGCGGAGCAGCTGTAAGGCCCCTCTCTGGACCTGTAGGATTCATGGGGAGGATGAGAAAAAGAAGGACAACTCACAAGCTCGCTCCGCCCCTCTCTCTTTCCCATAGAATCTCCTGAGCTATCGCTGACAGACATGATCCTGGGCTGGGTGGAACTTTGGTCTCCTCCACACGGTATCTCTGATAATTCTTGCCTCTGTCCTTATGATAAAGGAGTAGTTACTACAATGTCCCCAGGGTGCTTTAATCTTTAAAGTCCTGATCCCTTGTGCCCCTCCCCACCCTCCTCTCACCCAAGTCGCCTTTTCCTGCTCAGATCCCTGATCTCTGGCTTTCCCCTCTGCTGTCAGTTGCTCCCAGCGAGCTCTTAGTACAGGTTAGATAGGCCTTCATAATAAACCCTGGCAGCAGCTGTGGGGCCAGGGCCTAAAGTCTAGTGTGTCTTTGATTTCTAGACAGATTAGCAGCATGCAGAAGTGAAGCACAAACCTCTCCATCGAATACCTAGAGTAAAAGGACCAGCTCACCACATGACACGTGCCTATAGTAAACTGTGACAGGCAGGTAAGGAGAAAATCTATTTGCAAAGCCTGCAAGCTACACACTCATTCAGAAGAGCTTGCATGACCTAAAAATAACACGAAGGATGCGGGTGGGGGGAGACAGGAAACTTTAGCATGGAATATTTTCACAAAATTAAAATAGAAAGACCTTTGGTAAATGAGAGTCGCCAGTTGTTGTCCCACTCACCACTTACGGGGCTTTTAGGATTTCCAGCAGATCATCAGTACCTGTTGTGATAGGAACAGTGAAATTATTTAGGGGAATGGAATCCAGGCACCAATACGTGAATGGCAGAAGCAAGTGCAGAGAAATCAAAGTGTCATGTGGTGGGCTGAATTGATTGGGATTGACAATAGGATGGTCTGGGAATTAATGAGGTCCAATAGTTGTGGGGTTCACCTCCGTTTTAATGAACTACTTTGTCAGGCTTGCTTAACCTCCATCTCAAATCAGTGAGACTGTGGAAGCTACAATAAGACCTGCTTCTTCTCCTCCGCTGATTGGTATGGTAGGATGCTGCCTTAGAGCTCTTGTACTCCCCTGACCCACCTCATCTCTTTCCCGCTGCCTCTTCATTTGTTATCAAATCTGGCAGGTCAAGAGTTTGGCTTGGTTTCATTCTTATTGTCCTTCTTAGAGTTGTATTTTTTTAAAGGTGACTATTACTTCCCGTGGAGAAATTGTCCCAACCCAGGACCTCATACGTAGTAGAGCTGGCCCAGCACTAGCAAGATCTTGGGGAGAGGGAAGGTATGGTATTTTGGCAGAGCCCAGAAGATTTGTCTTGAAACTCCATCCAGGTTGAGGAGAAAAATGGCAACTGAAGATGACACAGATCATGCTGAGGAAACAGGATTTCTGTTCTCTCAAGGGTTCAGTAATTTAACCTATCAGGGTGGGCCCTTTTGGGAGGGGTTGAATGTGGGCACATGTTCTTAAAAAGATAAGTCCCCTGAGGAACCAGGGGTGGAAACATAGACTTCAGCCCCTAGATGCAGTCTAATTTATTTTCCAGTTCTCTAAAACAGCTGAAGCCGAGAGAGGACCCTCAATAAATGTTTGTTGAATAAATGGGTGATAGACTGGGCTGATATTGCCAAACTATGAAGTTTACCACAATGCTGCTTCATTTAGCGGGAATGATTTTCAGTGAGGCGTGCAGTGAAATATCGAAGGGTATTCCAAGGACGGGTTGGTTATCACCCCAATAAGGTGGGTCACACATTCCCAGCTGTCAGGTTACCAACTGCATGCCAGGGGTTAAGGCCAGTTCCCCTGAGAGACAGTTGGCAGGACCACTGTGTCAGCAATGTCACATACCCAAGCATAACCTTAAGCTGCCCTCACATTCCAGCCCCGTCTTGCCCAGGCTGAGAGCTTTGTTATCAGAGCTGTGCAGGCTTTAAAACTCCTCCTCTCCTAAGACACATTGGATTGATAAGTATTAAAGATTGTTGAATTCTCATGGCATTCCCTGAGGCTTTCAGAAGGCTCCATTGCACAGGTATTCTTAAGATATAAAGTTTGGTATTATGTAAGATGCACTCCAAACTGCTAGGGGTATGTGGGGGGGACTTAGATAAAGAATCTGAGTGGAAAGTTGCCTCTGCTGGAGTTGACTTTAGAGATGGAAGACGTGGAAAAGTTATGTGTCCTTTGAATTACTTTGGTGGCAGTGATTCAGGAAGATGGTATCTTTGGTATAACCTTCTTTTTTTAAACATACAGCTGGTATTAGGAAGACTCTAATTCAATTTATTCATATATAAAGTCCTGAGAAGATTAAGTTACTTTCTCAAGGGTTCATTACTATTTTAAAGCCTCACAGTGTTAACGTTAGCAATCAAAGCTTAGAATGAACAACTTCATTGGTATTTCCATGGTACTATGGTACTTCTTCATGACTGGGTCTCCGTGATTTCAAGAGCAGTGATGGGAGGAAGATTAGGGATGAGAATATTGTTGAGCATTTTTTGTATGCCCAGTGTGGCATGGTGCCAGGTGCTTCATAGACATGAGCATATTTAATTCTTCAAATGTCCCTTCGAGGGAGTATAACCAATTTTCGACACATTCATTTGACTGCAAAGGCCATGCTTGGTCTACATTGCCACACACCAGACTGCCGACCAGATTAGTTTAGGGTGCTCACTAGATAGGTGAGATCCTGCTCTTTTCAGCGGCCAGTACAAAGGCACTGGGTTAAGAGCAGGAGGATGTCATCATGGCCATCGCACATAAGAAAGACTGGGTACCCCTACTTTGATGATCAGTAAAACCATAGCAAAATTTAAAATAGTAAAAATCACAGATGATAATACCTAAGATGTGAAGTAGTGTTTGCCTCAACCTAAGCCCCTAGCTGCTGCTTCTAGCCTTCTTAAATTCACCTACTGAGTGAGGATAGCTTTCTCCAGTATTGAAAAGATTCCTGTAGTATTTGTAGAATGAATGGATGTAGAAACAAACTTATTTTCAGGAGCCCCAAAGGGGCAAACAAGTACCAATATGTGGAAACTAGTAGAAGGCAGCTTCAAGGTTAGAGGAAGGAAGAACTTTATAGCAAACAGATCTGTGTGACTGTGGGATAGGCTGCTTCAAGGATGAGCTCAGTTATCTCTCCTGGACGTGTTCAAACAGAGATTTGGCAATGCTTTGGGGATTTGGCATTGGATAAATGTTGGATTCGATGACTCCCAAGGGCCTCTAAGGACCTGAAAGTCCATGACATGTGGCACCAGCAGTGAGATGATCAATAAATTGACTGGACCCTTTGACTTTTCTAACCTGTCATCATGCAATACCTCTGCTTAGTTTGCTTATCATCACCATCATTGCTGATGGAAGCTGTAGTGAGCCTTAATCCATATAAAATTGGAAACAGATTTAGCTCTTATCTGAGCCAACTCTGGTCTATTAGTCAGTGCCAAAAGGATTTTCGTGGTGAGACCCAAACTCAATGAGTATATATGGCTCAACCTGAGGCAAGAAAGATTTAAAGGGAAGAGTGGGAGGAAGCTAGAAGAAGGCAGGGCCATCCAAGTTCTCTGGAGGTAGTGAGTTCTGTTTACTGAAGGTGACCCAGCCCAGAGCAGCTAGAAATGGGGCGATAGAAGGACTCAGATTTCCTGTGGGATGCCAGGTCATTGCCTTCTTAAGGTCCCTTATAATCAACGACTGTATGGTTTTTTGTTTTGTTTTGTTTCAGCAAATGTCACTTTATTACTTACACAGAACAAAACGTCTGAAGGAGCAGGGAAAGAGGTCCCATCCTGGCCAAATTCCCTGGGAAGGCCAACTTCTCACGTTAGAGTCAGTAGATGGTGGCTCCACATGCCTGTCACAAATAAGGGATACCTGTTTGCTGCCCAAGTGTTGGACTTTACACACACCAGGAGGAGGGGCCCTGCCAATGAGAAAAAAGCATTTGTCAGGCAATCCCTGTGGCCCGAGCAAGCAGCTGGGACTGGTTGAGATCTAACACTTCCCTTGGGCTGCCTATGGTCTCTTGCAAAATGGAAACGTATCAGACACCTGCACACAAATAAGCAAAAATGGATAAATATGAAATATCTGCATACAAACGAACAAGAGGGGGAAAGCAGGGGGGAAATGAGGACTAGAATTCGGCCACTGAGTATGTCCATAACTTCAGCAGTCCATCCCTTGGCTTCTCAAACAGGCCTAACCTGCACCTATCCACGTTAGGTTTTTTTTTTTAATTATTATTAGCAAAATTTTTTTATTGTCTATGGTTTTTAATAAGGAGCCCTTTAGGAACAGTAGCTCTAACTCCCTGCCAGCCTTTTCAAGTCAGGGAAACCTCAGCACTTTTTTCAAAGTAATGTATCTATTAACGTGAAACATATGTCAATCCTATGACCTAACATTCCACTTCTGGTTATGTACCCAGTAGAGATGGGTTTTTATATCTTCCAAAAGATATGTTTAAGAATGTCCATAGCAGCTGTTTTCACAGTTGTTGTAAACTAGAAACAACCTATTTATCCTTGAACAGCAGATAATTGTGGTATATTCTCACAATGGATTACCATGCAACAATGAAAAAGAACTAACAACTGACACACAACAAAATGGATGGGTCCCATAGACACAACTTTGAGTGAAAAAGCTAGATGCAAAAATTACATTCTGTGTGATTCAATTAATATGAAGTCTCAAAATAAGCAAACTTCATCTACGGTGAGAGAAGTTAGCCCAGTGGTTATCTTTAGGGGAATAGTGGCTGAGATGGAGAATGAAAACAATTTTGGGATTGCTGGGAATGTTCTATATCTTGACTTGATGGTGAATAAATATGTATATACATATATGAAAATTCATGGATCTGAGATTGATTCATTTCACTGTAAGTAAATATTATATACTCACTATTAACTAATGTCGAGAGAGAGAGTGAGAAAGAGAGCAAGAGAGCAGTTTCTTTCCCACGGAGACTGGGCTATCTATATTCTGGATTCTTCCAGCATTCCACATTAAGGGAAAATATCCTATTCTGTTGCTGTGATAAAATGGTCCTTAAACAAAAGAAATTGTTGCACTGATACTAGTGTAACCACTAATTACGAAAGCTACTCAGTATAACATATTATTATAGAGATTCCAAAATGCCCTGAATCAAATTTTGGCTCCCAAACCTGGGTTCTACTTCCAGCTCCAGTACTATTAGCTGTGTGTACATGATGCATTTATCTTTTGGGGGCTGAATTTTCTCATGAATAAAGTGGTTCGTCATTTATTCATTCAATACAGATTTATTTGAGTGCCTACTATGTGCACAGCATGGAGCTAGGTGCTGTGAGGAAAGTAGATAAATCAGACTGCCATGTGATAATGCCAGCCTTACAGAGTTGAGAGGAACACTGTAACTAATAGATGTAAAATAGCATAATAAAGGGTAAGGGCTGCTGTTGTACAAGAATTTGTTTTTAGGACATGACAATTACAGTAAGAGCCTGATTCAGTGTAATAAGGCAATTCTTTACCTCGAGAAATTAATACTTTTGCTAAAATATTATTTGCTGTCTTTTGTGTATATAAACACTTGCATCTAATTGGAAAATTTACTTCATACTAAGATTTTCAATTTCAAAAGCACCTTTAGGTGTTAATGTGTTATAGATTGAGAAAGATTTAATGTAAAGCTTAGTGAGTTGGCTATAATAGTTATTCAACATTTGAAAACCAAGTATGCTTTGTGCCTGGTTACTTTTCCACATGCTCAAAGGCTGTGAAGTGAATAAATAAGTCACACATGCCATAAGGGAGTATGAGATGATATCATTTATATAGGGTTTTAAAGCATGCAAAAGAATACTTAATATTGTTTCTCAAGGCATGCGTGCACTTAAGTGATGAAAGTAAAAACTACACCTGCCTATAATGAGTATAAAATTGCAGAAGAGTGTCCTTGATTGGGTGCCCCCCACCCCCAACAGAACCTGAGGTCAGGACTTGGGTGCAAGGTGTTCATTGGGCAGTGATTCCAGGGAGCAGGAGTGAAGGGACAGAAAGAGTGAGACACAAAGAGGGGGGACAATAAAGGGTATGTTCTTGAAGTTACTGCTGTAGTCAAAAGGCTCAACACCACAGCAACCTCTGAGAATTGTGTCTTAAGGGTCAGCTATCCTCGCCCCTGTCCCCTCATCCCCATTGGTTGCTGTGGCTCCCGGGATTGTTAACGCCCCCATACTTCAGCAGCGTACCTGTGAGGGTTGAGTGAGCTCTTGAGGGTTTTGAGGAAAGCCTTAGAGAGAAAAGTGGAGTGGAGACTTGAGGTGGGAGGCTGCCAGTCTGACTGAAATCAGAGGTGGGCTGAGGGCATGTGCCATGAGGCATTGACCGATCACATCTGCTCCAAGTGCTTTCCCTTGAGAAATGAAAGAGGGAAGTAATGGGACTAGGAAGAGATATGCAAAGAGCTTCAACTGGATCCCTAGTATGTTCTCTTTTTTTCTCATTTTTTTTCTTTATTTTTAAAGAAGCTTTAGCTTACATAAAAGATACATTGAAAATATAGGGGATTCCCGTATGCCCACCCCCCACACACACTTTCCCTCATTAACAACATCTTTCATTAGTGTGAGACTTTTGTTACAATTGATGAACATTTATTGAAGCATTTCTACTAACCACGGACTACAGTTTACATTACAGTTTATGCTTTGCCCTGCACAATTTTACAGGTTTTGACAAAATGTATAATGGCCCGTATCCGTCATTGCAATGTCATGCAGAACAATTCCTATGTCCCCAAAATGCCCCATGTTATACCTATTCTTCCCTTCTCCATCCCTCAGAATCTCTGGTGACCTCTGTTTTTGCATCAATGTTACAAGTTCTTCCATTGCTAGAATAATAATAAGTCTACGTTAGTGCATAGTTGCATTCCCCCCGTATGTTTGTTCATTCCTCAATTTTGAGGATTTGGGGGTGGTGATGCCCACTCTGTTTCTGATTGAGAGGGGTTTAGATCCCATGGGCTAGATGGATGAAACTGTCTTGCTTGGAGTTGTAGATACTCTGTGTTTTAGGACAGATGATGTCCATCATCATCCTTTTGTTAGTTGTCCTAAGTGAGTCCAATGAACTGGAGAGTAGGTGTTGGCTGCAACTCTGCTGGGTTTTAGGGCTCAATTGGCTTATGAACAGCCAGAAGGTTTAAGTCTCTGGGACATATATTTAATGGGAATAGCATTCTTAAGAAAATGTGTGAAGACAATATGGCAAAATGAGACTCTTCAACAAAGTCTGGTGGTAGGTGAATGAATGTTCATAGTATTATTCTTGATACTATTCTGTATTCTTGAACTATTTCAAAATATTTTTAAAAATTGCGTTGCATCACCATTAATTTGTTTCAGGGGAGCTCTGATTGAACAATTATGCAGAGCAGTAATGTGTCAAATAGTAATATAATTTGCCACTAGTTCTTAAATTAAGTAAATGTACCTAAGTATAACTTCGATGGAATTTGACTAACAAAATATTGAGTTTTATCCAAAATGTCATGGTTTGAGTTTTAGTCTACTTGAGAGATCTCACTTGATAAACTTTTGATTATATTTCCAGTTGTCTTACCCGAGCACTTTGCCAACAGGGGTGGGGGATAGTTTATCCATTTTCTGGTTGGGAAAACCGTAACTCAGAGGAATTTAATAATTCATTCAAGATCACTCAGCAGAAGAAAGATAGGATAACAATGCAGGATCTATGCCTTTTTAATTTCACCTGTGTTCCCCTCTCTGGGCCAGATCTTCAGAAAAAGATCAATGGAATCATCTAATGGACACAGTGGGGTGGGCACCATATAATTGACTGTACTACACATGTATGTGATCGGCTGAACCCAGGGGCATGGGTTGGAGGGCATCGGGATTACAGTCTGTGCACTCCAGGGCTTTCTAAGCTAGTAGAGATGCAAACACAGTATCTTTCTTAAGTGTGAGGAAATGATCACAGTGGGATTTCCCTATGGAACATCAGCCACAGCCATTGCCACCACCGCCACTGCTCACTCAGTACCCACTGTGTGCAAAGACTCTGTTAGCATTGCATATTTCCAGACTATTCCAAAGCTATCTAGTTCCTCTTAAGCTTTCCTTGCTTAGATTTGTGTACACTGTGTTTTGTCCCGAGGTCACCAGTCCCTTGGCCAAGGGCAATTTGTTTGTGGCAGGAGGTGTTTTGCGGATCAAGCCAACTAAAAGCCAACGGCCGTAATTACAGCCACCAAACCAGTACAGCCTTGACCTTGAGAAATCCTCCTTTGTGAAGGATGCTTTTGAGACTCCATGGCTCCAATCAAGTCAAACATTTCAAGTGGTGGAACTTGGACTCAGAATCTTGTTTTTCTGGAAGGATCTTGATCGACTGTTTAAATGGTCAATGAGTAAATACTGTGGAATAACAGCTGCAGGCCTCTGGGCTTCTGACACTTATGACTGATGGAAAATGCTGTTTGCATCCCTTGATTTACATGAAAAGAGCCCATTGCAAAATTACACCGAAGGATTTTGTTTTTGTTCTGCCTCTTCTAGCTGAATAGCATTTTAATTGAAGCATTCTTGTGGCACAGGTGCAATCGGCCTGGCCTCCTCTATGTCCTTACCAGGCCCTTCACTGAACCCCTGAATGAATAACTATCCCCTTCCATCCTGGGCCCCTGGGATCTGCACCCTAATTTCCCAAACTACTCTGCAATGGTTGGTAACTCCAGCCTTCCATTTGGTTTTTGAGTTGTCAAAGCATGTGGTATCAAAACCAGGGAGCTCAGAGCTCTGACTGCAAATCCAGGTTCACTGAAAGCAGCAAGTTCTTCAGCTTGAAGAAGCTGTGTGCCTTGACTGCTCTGACCCAAGTGCCCCACCCCCAGGGGCCTGCACATTCTCCACCCTCCTTTAGAATTCCACAATCGGAGTATGTCTTAGGCTAGGTATCCCGGAAGTAGACCTTGATGCGAGCATCCCTGGGGCAGTGATTTACTAGGAAGTGTTTCCAGGAATAACCAGTAGGGCAGTGGGGAAATAGGACATAGAGGGAAGGAAGCCCAGCCAGGGTGCACGACTAAGCTAAATCCTCCAGCTGGAGTATTTATACCTACTTATACTTTCTACTGACACATATGGAGTATTTACACACCCATCCATCATTGGCCAAGATCTCCCCCTGGGGAGAATGGGAAGGAAAATTCTCAGGCACTTCTGACTCTCTGTGGGTGCAGGCAAAGCAGCCTCCAGGAACTTGAGGGCAGCCGGCAAAGAAAGAGACACAGGTGATTTCCACGGTAGTGGAAGTGCCTTAAGAGCAGGTACAGAGCTGCAGGGACCAGCAGTGTCTGCTGTCAGGGCCTATTCCTAGCCCCCAGCCCCCAGCCCTGCCTCACAAGGTGGTGAGCTCCTTGCTGTCAGGGCCCAAGTTTTCCCCCTGGTAAGCCTGGCACTCACTTGCAGCACCCAGTACATAGCAGGCTCTCCCCAGATGTTTGTTGAGTGACTGAGTGACTGAAGGGGTGGCTGAATAACATCCACCTTCTAATAGGAGCCTTTAACCTGGGGACCCTCTACGTGAAAACACCAGTGGACAGGTACACTTTCCTTACATTTGAAAATAGTCTGTCTTTCTTGTGAGATGAAAATGCATACACACTTAGAAGAAAGTAGCTTTTTTTTTTTTCCTCAAGGACCTCAAAGCAGTGGGGCTTATGCTTTGGTCCAACCAACCACATGCATTGCTGAAGTCTCGCTTTCCCAGTGAAAGAGGCCTGGTGCCAGCGGGTGGCTGGAACATCAGGCCTCGTGATGAAAAAGCAATAGACAGCTCTGGGCGTCTTCATGTCTGAGGGCAGCCAGGAGCCATGGTCTGTTAGCCCTGGAAGGGACTGTCAGTAAGAAATCCATCATTTTCGTTGTTGCACTTCATGCTCAGGGTGAAAGGAGTTCATTTCTTTGCCCAAAGCTTCCCAGACTGGCTGAAACTCTCCGAGTGACGAATGGCAGAGCCACGTTATCCCCCTGGGTCTGGAAGTGCCCCCATTGCCACAACCATCACTCACCGTTGCCTGTCCACCAAACCTCGCTCCTTGCCCTCTGAATTCCTGTCCTTTCTCAAGACACCTTTTCAATGGTTTTCTTTTCAAATTCAGCTTCATTGAGGTATTATTTACATAAACTAAAATGCACCAATTTTAGGCATCCAGCTTGAAGGGTTTTGTTAAATGTGTATGCTAGTGTAACCACCATGATCAAAATATAAAACATTTCTACCAATTCGCCCCCAAATTTCCTTTGTGTCCATTTGCAACCAACCCCACCCCAACTCCTGGCCCCTGGCAACCATCGATCAGCTTTCTCTTACTATCAGTTAATTCTGCCTGTATTAGGATATCATACAAATGGAATTATACAGCATGTACTTTTTTTTGTTGTCTGGCTTCCTTCACTCAGCATAATTACTTTGAGATTCATCCATAATATTGCCTGTTTTGATAGTTTGTTCCTTTTAATTGTTGAGTAGCATTTCATTGCATGGATGTACCAAAATTTGTGTATCTAGACTTCTGTTAATAAACATTTGAGTTGTTATTAGTCTTTGGCTATTATAAGTAAAGCTGCTATAGGCACTGTTTTGTAAGTCGTTGTGTCGACATATGTTTTACATCTTTGGGGTAAATACCTAGTAGTGGAATGGCTGGGTCATATGGTAACTGTATGCTTAACCTTATAAGAAACTGCAAAACTGTTTTCAAAAGTGGCTGTGCCAGTTCACAGTCTCACCAGCAATGTAGACAAGTTTGACTTATTTCACATCCTCACAAGACTTGGGAATTTTCAGACTTTTCAATTTTAGCTATCCTAGTGAGCATCCTAGTAATATCTCATTGTGGTTTTATTTGCATTTCAACCAATGGTAATGAGCACTGTATTCATTGACCATTTTTATTTTTCCTTTGTAAAGTGTCTATTCAAATTTTGGCCCATTGTTTAATGGACTCATTTGTCTTATACTGAGTTGTAAGAGTTCCATATACTATATACAAGTCCTTTGTCAGCTATATGTGTCACAAATATTTTCTCTCCGTCTATGACTTGTCTTTTCATGTCTTCACCGTGTCTTTCAAAGTGCAGATGGTTTACATTTTGATAGCGTTCAATTTGTCTATTTCTTTTATGGTTCATGCTATTTTTGTCACCTAGGAATCTTTGCCTACCCCAATGTCACAAAGATTTTCTCATTTCTTCCAAGGAGTTCTATTCTTTAGGTTTTTACATTTAGGTCCATTATCGATGTCATTTAACCTCCCAAATCAGAGAGGAGAATTCCATGTTGATGGCTCAAGAGGTGATTCCATAGATGAATGGGGAGCAGGACAGATGCCAATAGGGCTTGTCTTCCTTCTAGATCCTCAGTGTCCCTGGAAACAACCTCCAAAAGCACCTGTGCCATATCCCTGGAAATGCAGATCTGCAGTGGCATTGAATGAACATCTCTCAGAGGCCCCCTGAGGACCACTGGCTATGTGAATGCTGGGCAGTCCTTTGACATTTCTGAAGCACTGCTTTCATCTGTAAAATGGGGATGAGAAAACCTACCCTGCAGAGTTGTTGATAGGTTGAAACGAGAGTCGAGAGTCGATAAGCAAGCACTTAGCAGGGTCTTACCCATGGGAGGCCCTCACTGGGGAGGAAGCTCTCTTCTATTGCTCTTGCTGCCCTTGCTGCCCTGTTGACTCAGCGTTATTGGAATGCCATGCAGATGGCCTGGCCTGGGTTTTTAGAAAACTGTGCCTCTGGCTTTCTGCAAGCTCATTGGAATCTCTTTAAAAATAGGGCCCTTGCTATATTTGGCAGGTTACTTCTCTGGTATGAAGGGACTTTTAGGGCCATGCCAATGAAGCAGCTGAGCATGGCTCAGGAGTGGCCACCAGACAGCTATGAGTCAGAATGCTTTTGCCATGCTTCTTGTGTTTTAAAAATGAGGCTATGGGGGAACTTTCTGTTTATTCTCTGGAGCAGAAGCAGATGGGAATTATGGGAAGGCCTTGCTCATTCCTCTGACAACTTATGTGGTCACATCATCGCCTCCCCAGCTTCCTTAAAGTGGAAGGGCCCCTAAGTGTAATGCAGTAGAGGAAATAGGGCAGAAGTGCTTATGGATACATTTAAAAAATTTTTTTTGAAGATACATAGATCACAAAAAAAATGGATACATTTTTAAGGCTTCTAATATTGTACTTTGGACTTATTTTCCACTTAAATTGACCTGTGCTGCTGAATATACTCCCTTTCCAGATCTACTTCTGGAAAACGATGCTTTCATGATAAAAATTCAGATTGGGTGCTTGGTTTAGTTAGTCCTGTGTATACAATGTGAACACACAAACCCATCGGCCACATTGTCACCCCTCTGTGCTTTCTGTGTCTCCATTTTCTCATCTGTAAAATGGGGATAATAATAATACCTTACATATTTATTGTAAGGATTAAACTGATTATTATAAATAAAATGTTTTGAAGAGTGCTGGGCACATGGTAATATATTAATACACTATTATGTAAGGGCTATCTAGTATGATTGCTATTTATTCCACTCGAAATGGCTCTTTTCCTCTGAAAGTATATGTGTACACACATTGGGTACCTGGGTGAGTGTTAGGAAGGTTCTTATCTATACTTACATTTTCCTTTGATCAACTGAGTGTCTATTTTGGAAGTCCTTACGTAGTAGGCGATTAGCAATGAACAATAGCCAGGTTTCCTCTTAACCTTTATTTGATGTACTGAAATTCTCTTTGTTCAATGACATTTTGTGGCTGATTTTCCCCCAAGCAAGTGCTTGAGAGCTTTAAGAAGTTTTGGTTGAGCGTATCAAAGGAACGTGAATTCCTGTCACATACCCTGAGGAAAAGTACCTGTTCAGCCTTCTCAGCACTTTGTGTTCTCCCACTATGGGCACCCCACCCTCCTGGCCCCATTCCCCTCAGTCTGATCACCCAAGCCTAGCCCTCCTCCTCGTCATCCACAAAAATACCGCTGAAACCAAAGCAGTTAGAGAAGTAGCATCTGGTCAAAAGCAGTTAGAAAAGTGAGAAACCTTTAAGTGTGTGTGTGTGTGCATGTGTGTGTGTGTGGGGGGGGTGGGTAGGGGAGGGGGAGGCTGGTGGTTTAGCTCCAAGGGTGTCAGAGAAAGGTAAAAGTGGGTGAGATCTCTTAGCCACTCTGCAATCAGGCAAGCAATCTCACTGAGAAGAGGGAGACTGGGGCTGAGGGTTGTGATCTGAGCCTCAACTAGAGTCCTCTTAGGCTAGGGTGATAAAGACAAAGTTTGCCACCCCACCTTGATTCAAGAGATGCAGATCTCTCACCAACCATGAAGACTTCCAAGCTTCACGGGCATTTGGTCAGTGCCATCACACAGGATCCCCTGCTCAGAAAGGCCTCATGCATGGGGTTTCATGCTCTGCCACCATCTTGAAATTTTGTATAATTTATCTTTGAACTTGTGTTTTGTACATCAAGTCCAAGGCTGTAGTGCAGCACAATGATGCAAGGGGCTTGGAGCCTTGGCTCACCTGTGCTTCTGCCTCCAGGATGCTCCCTTGCCTTCTGGTACCCCAAGCCCCATGTAGGCTCCCCTTCCCTGTCCCCACTCTGTGACCACTGCTACCTTCTACCTATGGTGGGGGCCTGGATGGTAAGGCAGAAAAAGTTGGGGTTGGGCACATGTGTCCTGTTGCATCTTGGTGTGGGGCATAGCGACAACCATCCCCGCCTGGAGCTGGCAGTGCCATAGCATGCTTGATGGGCAACTTGGTGGGATAGACTATGGGTGGGATGGGAAGGGAGATGCCTGTTTGAACTTCCCCGCCCCTAGCTGGGGCACAGTGCATTGGTCCAATGACTGGCAGGAAGGGGGAACATGACAGTGAGTGGACCAGCCATCAAGTCACAGGATGGGACACTCAGCCACCTGCATGGGTTTGTATTTGGCCCATAACATTCCCTGTGCTCAAGAAAGTGTGATATTAGATAGCAAACAAATGAAAAACACAGGAGGGGTCAAAAGAAAGACTACAGAAGAAAGGAAAATGCTTTGTTTGAGGCTCTTCAATGACCCTTTCCCCTCCCTGCTTTTCGAACAAGGGATGCTGCATTTTCATTTTGCACTGGGTCCTGCAAATCGTTTAGTCAATCTTGGTGCCCAGGTTTTAACAATCTCTCGCTGGTTTGGGCTCACTCTCTTCCCAGGTCCCAGCTAGTGGTGAAGGAGAAGAGAGCATGGATGAGGTGCTGCCACTGTCCTAAGTTGCCAGCTGGGAATGGCTGCATTTCGTTGGCCAGAGCCCAATGTCATGACCATATCTAACTGCTGGCTATCCAGGAAGAAGAGGTAAATGCCAATGCTGGTCATCACTGGCTGTTTCTGCTGCATCCCCTGAATCAGTTCTCTTCTAAGTAACAACACCTAAACAGCCATCTAGTCATGGAGACCAGTCCTCTCACAGGTCCTTATCTCTCATCTCTTCATGGCCAAGGCATCAACCATCCTTGACAGTTTTATCTTTGCACATCTCTTTGATCTGTCCACTTCCCTCCATCTCTACCTTCACCATCCTCGTCTAAGCTCCCATAGTCCCTCAGTGATTTCCAAACACTTTGCTCATGTAGCACTATCCTTACCACATTTTGAGCACAGACCCCAAAGAGATATACCTTTAATTATAGATTCCTTGTACCATTGTTTTTAAAAGTTTTAGATATCAATAAAGCTTACTTTCTTTAGAAAAATGCATTCTTATATTTTTCTGCATACCCTGATAGGTCATCATCTCACACTAGGTTTTGAGTTGTTCTTGCTTTTGCTCTTACCCTTATCCAGTCTTCTGCCCCATAACCATTCATTTGTTCATTCATACATAGTTATCGAGAGACCACTGGGTGCCAGCAATGGGATATACAAGACTGACAAAGCTCCTGCCTACATGAAGCTTTTTCTAGTGGAGGTGGTTGGGAGACAGGCATAAAGAAAATAAATATGGCTGGTACTAGTAAGTACTGAAAAAAAGCTCTGAAAAAAAAAATAAAGCAGGGAAAAGGGATAGAGAGTGACTAGAGATGGGGGTGCTGGGGTGCTATTTTAGAGAAAGCCTTTTGATGAGGTGACATTTAAGTCCTCAATGAAATGAGATTGCAAATCACACAGCTTCTCAGGGAAGGGAATTGCAGGGAGAGAGAACTGTAAGTGTTAATAGCTTGCAGTGGCAACACACTCAGCTTGCACAGGAGACAGCAGGAAGAGGCGACTGGGGCAGAGTGAGCAAGGAGGAAGGGGCAGGAGAGGGAGGCAGGCAGGGGCCCTTGCCCAGAGAATCTTACAGGCCATGATGCAGACTTAGACTCTGTACTATGTTCTGGGGATGACGGGAAGCTTTTGGAGGGTTTTGAAACAGAGAGAGGACATGATTAATTTTACCCTTTAGAAGGATCACTATAGCTGTTGTGTGGAGAACAGACTATAGAGGTGGGGGCAAAGGTTGAAGCAGGTAGGCCTCTTGGGAGGTGGCTACAGTGATAAGGTAAGGAATGACTATGGCCTAGACTAGGCTAGGGGCAGTGGGGACTGGGGAAGTACTTGGATTTGGGTTGTATTAGAGGGTAGGGTCAATTCTGATAATGTCTCCCCCGTGCTCAGAACACATTGATAGCTAATGTCTTAGTTTCCTAAGGCTGCTGTAATAAAGTACCACAAATGAGGTTGCTTAAAATAACAGAAATTGTCTCACAGTTCAGGGGTTAGAAGTCTAAAATCAAGGTGTTGGCAGGGTCAAGCTTCCTTTCATGTGGTGTTTGGAAGAATCTGTTCCATGTCTCTCTCTTGACTTCTGGTGGTAGCTTGCTGGTAATCCATGGCCTTCTCTGCCTCAGTCATCACATGGCATTCTCCCCCTCTGTCTGTCTGTCTGTGTCCAAATTCCTCTTCTTATAAGGACACCAGTCACATTGGATTAAGGGCCCACTCCAGCATGATCTCATTTTAACTTGTCAAATTCCTATTACCAGATTAGGTCACATTCTGAGGTACTGGGGCCTAGGAATTTAGCCTATCTTTTGGGAGGACGCAGTTCAATCCATGACAGCTTCCTAGTGCACTTTCTGTTAACAAGGTCTACTGGACCCCCTGGATCCTGGTGCCTACCTACCTCTCCTTACACAGCATTCCCTCTCAGGTTCTGTGTCCCAGCCCCCTTTTTATTGCTCAACCTTCATACTGCTTCTTCCACCTGGAATGTTCTTTCGCTTTCCCTGATTAACTCTTTCTTACTCTTTCTTTAGATCTCATATCAGTTACAGGTTCCTCAGAGGACATTCTCTGACTTCTTTTACTTACTAGATGGTTTGTCTCTGACATTCCTGTTACTGCTCTCCCAGCACCTTGTCCTTACCCATTCTTCCTCCGGCTCCTCCAAGGTGTGGTTTTTACATTCTTTTGTGTGAATATGTGACTGTCTATAGACAATAGATTTCATACTTCCTGTGGGCAGGTACTCTTGTTTTGGTTATCTTTGTACCTCCCACCCCAGGACATAGTAAGCTCAATAACTAGTGAGGAGCTGATGTGGCTCAGTGCTTGAGCACTGACTTCCCACATACAAGGTCCTGGGTTCGATCCCCAGTCTAGGTACCTTAAAAAAAAAAGTACAAAAAAATAACTAGTGAATAAAGGCAAGGATGAAGAAGTGGCAATGAGAGAACTAGAGGGGCTTCTTTGGGAGTACATGTGAGCCAGTGCCATGGAGAACTTCCCAAATAGTTTGAGGAGGAGAAACACTTTCAAAAGTACTCATTCTAGCCATTAGATTGGTGCAGGCCTATGCCCTAATTGAGTGTAAAGTGGGGCTGCAATCTCATCTGAAGTCACTGGCTAGCCAAGGCTTGCGACGTACATTATAACTAGCATTTGACTTTTGTCTGAACTTGGGTGGGGATGTAAAAAGAAAAGAATGCATTCCTCTTTCCATTGCCTTATCAAACATTATTTTTCAGAGAGCGTTTTCTTAGTCATGGATGAAATCTCAGGCAAGTCCCATAGATTTTCAATCCCCTTCTGTCTTGAGTGCAATATAATTTCAGTAAATAAAACATCCCATCCATTCTAACATGAAAACTTCAATTTTTAAATTCAATTCCAAGCATTTTCCTTCTCATCCCCCACTCCAACCTGCACATCAGAGACAACCATGGGATATGCACAGCAGGGAGGGAGGCACCGTTGACGTCCTCTGTCATCTCTTTTCTTCCTTTCACTGTTTCTCCCAGTCTTTAGTCACCATTTGAAGCCCTTTCATGGTGTATAGGAAGGGAAAGAGGGCAGGAACCCTTCACTAGACTGGTGCAGTTGTGACTGGCCAGGGAACTTCCCACATGCAGAGAATGTTCAAAGTTGACTCTTTTATTTTGGCACCTTCTGTGGTCTTCATGGCACCTGTGTGGTCTTTGCATTGTTGGGAATCTCTCACTTGCAAGGCCTTTGCAAAGGGGCAGCACCCTCTAGCTGGCTTCTCCATCAGCACTCTGGATTTCAGGCAGGCCATCCTTTGATGGGCTCCATTGTCCTACAAACAGTCCTCCTGGGCTGAGCCCTCTCATAACCACTCAATCCAGATCACTTTCAGGGGTTCACATTTGGCTCAAGGGCACTGTCCATACATCCTGGGTCCTCCAAACACTGGAAGCACCACTAGTTCCCAGGGCAGTCGACTTTCCTTAAGTTGTTTCCAGGGCAGCTGGTCAGCCACAGCCTCACACCTTCATACTTTCTCAGGACAGAGTTAGATAGCAGTGTTTCTACCCCCTCAAACTCCAGGGAGCATGTCTTCTAGTTTAAGGGAGAGATGAAGTGTCCCGCTCCCTTCACTCATAGCACTACAGCCACTCTCTCCCTACCTCCACCTTCTAATGAATTACTTGCTCCATTAGTTTTCTATGTGCTAAAACAAATACCATACAATGGATTGGCCTAAACAATAGGAATTTATTGGCTCATGGCTTTGAGTCTAGAAGTTCAAAATCAAGGCATGAGCAAGGCCATGCTTTCTCTCCAAAGACCATTGTGTCCTGGGGCTGGCTGTATACAATCTCTGGATTTCCTTGGCTTTTCCATTATACTGCAGTGCACATGGCAGCACCTTTTCCTTTCTCTTCCAGCTTCTGTTGACTTCCAGCTTCTGGATGCTCCCCTTGGTTTCTTTTCCTGTGTCCAATTTCCTTTGCTCATGAGGACTTTAGCCATATTGGATTAAGACTCACCCTCATTCAGTTTGGGCAATACTTTAATAACATCTTGAAGGGTCCTATTTATAAATGAGTTCACACCCACAGGACCAGTGACTGAGGTCTGAACATTTTTTTTGTGGGGTACATGATTCAATACCCAACACTTTGCTTCTCTTATATAGCCTAGAGTTGGGTAATGGGTAGAGGACCTTTTTGGTAATGTCACTATTTTTTTTTGGTTTGTGTTTATTTTAACCACTTAACGTTTTATTAACAAGTAACATTTATATAGAAAAGTGCACACATTGTAAGTGTATAGCTTAATGAATTTTCACAAAGTTGTCCATACCTATCTAATCTACATTAAGATAGAAACCAGAACATTCCCAACACCTCAGAAGACCTCTCGTGTTCCTCCCAGTCACTGCCCACCCCTCAAGGCTAACTGTCCTGACTTCTAAAACTACAAATCTGTTTTGCAAACCAGGAATATTTTGAGAGTGAAAGGGAGCACATGGTACTTTGTTCCAAAAGATTGCTGCCATCATTTTCTTCTCTTCTTATAAACATGTGCCCCATTTCCTTTAAGAGGGGATACAACATTCTCATGCTCCCTTGAATCTAGTCTGGTCTCTGACTGCTTTGACCTATAGAATATTTCATGAATGATGCATTGCAAGTTATGGGCTTAACTTTTAAGAGGACCTAGCAGTATTCTAATTCCAGCCTTGACCTTGAGCCTCCCTATAAGTCCAGGGTATTCTGCTGGAGAGAATTCATGTAGAGGAACATTTGGGTGCCAGATGTGAGTGAAGAAGCCTATCTTGAATTTTCAACCCGGTAGAGATTTCAGATGACTCTTCTCATTTGATCTGCAGGTCCTGGACATGAGGATCACTCTGTGTTTCTCTCATGAAGCAGAGGCAAATCTTATTGACTGACAGGAATTAATCATAATGAGGATGCCTCTGTCATTTGCCTGGGACACTGAATAGAGGATGTCATCTTCTCAGAGGCAGACAAAGTCATCCAAATAACAGACTGTGGTTTGAAACTCAGTGATGTCAGGCTTCTGCATGGAGACTCAGAAGCAGATCCTATGGGGTTAGGTGAAATGTCATGGTAGGGAGAGCCAAGAAAGAGTGCCTGATGGCTCTGATTTAGCCCCTTCCTAAATCCCCTCCATCTTCCTTCCAGGTAAATGTTCCCAGAGTACTCATTGATGGAGGAAACTAAAGAAGGTTTCGCCAAGCCTGGATAGGTACCAATGATAGAATCACACATACTCATCCCTTGGCAAAGAGCCATTTCTCTTTCTGCAAACTAAGAATAGTCTTTTGCTTTTAGGTCCGCCTTGATGTAATATAGCAACACCTCTAGGTTTGACTGCCAAATTTCTCTTGGAATTGATACTTCTTCTTGTATAAAAAAAATTTTTTTCAAAACTGTGTAAGAAATTCTGGTTAATTGTAGGAGAAATATGCAAAATAGAACTAAGATATCAGAAATAATTGGGTTCTGTCCTGCTATACTGTCAGGTATGATATGTCCTATCAATGCCTATTCATTTTTACTATTGACCTTCTGAATCCACAACCCTACCACTTATAACTTTCTTTTATTTTGACTACAGAACTTATAATTCATTAATATTTGCATGCCTGCAGAATGTGGCTATAGTTAATGAGATCTAAGAAGGGGAGCAACTCGCATCCAAAGTTCATTTGGCATTTTATCACTGGTTATACTTTTTAGAAAGCAAATAAATACCTTGCCCACACTGCATCGATGTTTGGAAGTATTGATATTTCTCAGGTTTTTGTATCATATATACTTGTTACTCTACAGTACGTTCCACCTATTTTCTTGTTAACTAAAGTCATTCTTTTCAAACCTTATCTGGAAAACTTGCCAGAGATATGAAGAATATGGAAAAAAGGAAAGGGAAATGAAGAAAATGTGTCTCAATTATTTATTGCCATGTAATAAACTGCTATGAAATTTAGTGGCACAAAATAATAACAATTTATTATTTTTCATGATTCTGTGGTTTGGCTGGATTTAGCTGGGTGGTTCTACTGCTCTATATGATGATGGCTGGACTCACTCATGAGGCTGCAATTCGCTGATGGCTGGATTGAAGCTGTCAGTTTGGGCACCATGGTTGCTCTACATGTGGCCTCTTTGTGTTGCTAGCTTGGACTTCCTTATAGCATGGTGGTTTCAGGGCTCTAAGAGTGTGAAAGCAGAATATGTTAGGGCTCTTAAGTCTAGACCCAGAATTGACACAGTGTCAATTCCACAGCACGTCATTTGTCAAAACAAGTCACAAGGCCAGAAAAATGCACTTTGTGAAGACAGTAGAACAAACAAGATGAAAGGAGTCTGGGTCCCTGAATTACCACTTAGAGGAGAGCCGTCTGATCAAGAATACCCATGTTGTATGGTTATGCTTGCAATAATTAACCTTGTTTGTTTTGAGCCACTGAAGTTTTAGGGATTATTTGTTTAAACAGAGTGTGTTATCTGAACAGACACATCTCTATCTCCCAAACCTCCTACAATTTCAAAGGCTACAATAGAGTTCAAATTTCTTAGAATTGATGTTGTTAAGCTCTAGATAATGTGGAGGAAAACAGATTTGGTACCATACTGTGGTCGGCAGACTTCTAAATTGTCCCTGATGATTCTTGCCACCTGATATTCATGCTTTTGTATAATCTCTTCCCCTTAAGTATGGACTGGACCTATGGCCTTGCTTCTAACAAATACAATATGGCAAATATGATAGTATGGCATTTCTGTTTTTAGATTGCAGAAGATTGCAACTTACCTCTTACTAGTAGACTCTCTTTCTTGCTGTTTTTATGAAGCAAGCTACCATGTTGGAGAAGCCTACACAATATGGCTGGTCAATATGACTGCTGGTCAATAGCCAGTGAAGAACTGAGGCCCTCAGTCAAATCTCCCTTGAAGAAATGAAGTCTGCCTAAAACACATAAATGAGCTTGGAAGTGGATCCTGTCCCAGTTGAGACTTCAGATGGGAACAAAACTTTGGTTGACACCTTGATTACAGCATCATGGGACACTATGAAGCAGGGTACCCAGGTGAGCTGTGGATGCAAAGAAGTTGTGAGGTAATAAGTATGCAAGTTTAAACTTCTAAATGTTGGGGTAATTTGTTACAGAGCAATAGAAAATAATTGCACTCACAAACCTGGGTTTTAATCTAGGATTCATCCTTAATCTCTTGACACTGGTGACCTTCTAGTTTCAAGTATATAATTTTAGAAATAAATCCATTTTGGGGTGTTGTTAGCTCCCACGTACATTTTAAAACCATGAAATTTTAGAAAAACCGTCCTATCCCACCTTCTGATTGCCTAACTCAATATTTACTGGGACAAAGCTACCAGGTGATTGTTTAAAATGTTTGACCTGATGTTTGAAACAGCTGCTGGAAAGTCTGCAAGCAAAGAAACAGGGGGAGGTGGAAGAGTGGAAATAGGAGTGCTGTGTTCCATATGACCTAAGCTGGAGAAATTTGGGGCATTCTCCATCCAACTGAAGCACAGTACAACCAACAGACACTCAAAGAGTAACAGGAAAGCTCTAGGAACGGTATTTGTGCCTTTATCATGATCAACAGCCTCGTTTCAGCCAATGAGTTAAGGCTTACTGAAGGAGCATGAAACAGCCTTTATGTGAAAGAGAGAAAAAAGATGTAAATGCACTTGGAAGGTCTGGCATCAATGGGTTCATGGTCCTGCAAGACAACCAGTGACTAAAGCCAGGGAAAAGCTGACCCCTACAAATGGAACTTCTCAAGTTGCTGTCCAGTTAGCTCCCTACAGTCCCCAACACTGAAGCCATATCTTAGTTACCTCTCATCCTGCTTATAATAAGTGATTCTTTTCCTATAGCTAGAAATGTTTCGTTTGTTTCCATGTTTCTAATCAAAAATGGGGAGGGGAAATCACCTTGAGGGAGACCGGGGCAAGATGGCAGCTGAGTAATGAGCTCCAAGAGTCAGCACATCCTACAGGGAAGTTAGTAATTACCCAGAGCTATCTAAAGCACTTGTTTCTGGGGTCCAGGAGACCAGAAGAGCATCCTGGAACATCCTGGAGCATCCTTGGAGGAACAGAAGGAAAAGTCCTCCCATCTGCATTGAAGATTTGTGAGTAGAACACTCCATGCCTCAGAGGTTGGTGCCCAGTCCCCCACTGGCAGCAAAAGCCACCTCAGGAACTATTCCCGGGCTAGAGTCAGAAGCTCTATTTCCTAAAAATGGGGGAAGAAGAAACTGTTGGGCACTGATTTCAGCTGCTGATTAGTAAATTCAACTGGCTGAAGTCCAATCCTAAGAACAACTTAAGTTTGAACCTGTTCAAGTCAGAAAGAGGTCAGTAGCCTCCATTTTAACTCTGCCCCCAGCATGAGGGGAAGAGGAGCTGATTGAAAATCACTGTGAAGGTAGGAACTGGCTTCTTTCTACCCAGGTCGTATTGCAGCCCTAGCCTAATCTCCAGCCCCATCTCCAGCAGGAAGGAAACTGGGGGGACTTGCACCAGCCTCTCTGGGCAACTTTAGGCATTTTCTGCCTGCACAGACTAGATTGGTGGGTAAACCTGTGACTATGTCTCTTCCCCCCATTGAACAGGAGAGGGGTGGTATTTCTTCAACCTCTCTGGACTACTTAAAGAGCTTTTGACCAGCACAGACTAGAGTGTTGGACTCTCCTGTGACAGGGCAGGAGAAGGGATAGTGTACCTTAAGTCTCCCTGGGCAACTGCAGTTGCTTTCAGCCTTCATGAAATAGATTATTGGAGACATTTGTGCCTCTATCCCCCCTGCCCACGATAGAGTAGGAGGAGAGACAGTGCTCCCTCACCCTCTCTAGGCAAGTGCCGTTGTTTTTGGCCTGCCTGGACTAGATTGCTGGGTACACTGGAGGTTCCATTCCTGCTCCTGGCAGGGGAGGAAGGGGGCGGGGGTTTCATCAGTCTATGTGGGTAACTGCAGTCAGTTTTGTCTTGCATGGCTCAGTTTGCTACCCACACCTGTGGCTCCATACCCACCCCAGGCAGGGGAGGAAGGGTTGTGGAACTTCATCAGTCTCTCTGGGCAACTATAGACAGTTGTGGTCTGCATGGCTTGGATTACTGCAAATGGCTGTGGCTCCATCCCTAACCTGGGCAGTTTAGAAAGGTGGGAGAAGCTTCATTGGTTCCTAGGGCAATGAAGACAGCTTCAGCCTCTGTGAGTGACAGCACTAACCACATCCTCAGCTCCTATTCTGCAGCCACAGGGCAAGACACAGATGAAGAAAAGCTGAAAAAAAGTCAGATTGGCTAAATACAAGCTACTATAAAATTCCAAATTAAGCTGAACCAAGTATCAAAGAGGGACTGTAGCACAAAGCCAGTCAACTAGTAAGCCCCAGCCTAGAGAGAGAAAAGGGGACAAGAATAAATACATCTAGTAAATCAGATGTAGAGACACCAACAAAAAAATTATAATGCATACCAAGAAACGGAAAGATATGGCCCAGTCAAAGGAACTAACAAAGCCTCCAGATAACATAAAGTAATTGAGACAACTATTTACAGATGTTCAAACAAATCTCCTTAGTAAATTCAGTGAGATAGTAAAAGAGATCAAGGACATCAAGAAAGAAACTGGGTGAGCACAAAGAGGAATTTTAAAGCATACATAGAAAAATAGCAGATCTTATGGGAATGAAAGGCAGAATAAATGAAATTAAAAATATACTGGAGGCATATAACAGCAGATTTGAAGAGGCAGAAGAAAGGACAAGTGAGCTTAAAGTCATGGCCTCAGAAAGCAAACATACAAAAAAAAACAAAAATGGAAAAAATTAAACAGTGGCTCAGGGAACTAAATGACAGCAAAAATATGTGCAAACATATGTGTCATGGGTGTCCCAGAAGGAGAAAAGAAGGGAAAAGGGGCAGAAGGAACATTTGAGGAAATAATGGTAGAAAATTTCCCAAACATATTGAAGGACATAGATATCTGTGTCCAAAAGGCACAACATATTCCTATCTGATAAATCCAAATAAAAGTACTACAAGATACATGCTAATCAGAATGTCAAATGCCAAAGATAAAGAGTGATGATGGGGTGGGGGACTTGGCCCAGTGGTTAGGGTGTCCATCTACCACATGGGACATCTGTGGTTCAAACCCTGGGCCTCCTTGACCCGTGTGGAGTTGGCCCTTGCACAGTGCTGATGCATGCAAGGAGTGCTGTGCCATGCAGGGGTGTCCCCCGTGTAGGGGAACCCCACGCGCAAGGAGTGCGCCCCGTAAGGAGAGCCGCCCAGTGTGAAAGAAAATGCAGCCTGCCCAAGAATGGTGCCGCACACATGGAGACATGGAGAGCTGACACAACAAGATGACGCAACAGAAAGAAACACAGATTCCCATGCCGCTGACAACAACAGAAAACGGACAAAGAAGATGCAGCAAACAGACACAGAGAACAGACAACTGGGGCGGGGGAGGGGGGGAGGGGAGAGAAATAAATAAATAAATAAAAATATTTTTAAAAAGAGTGATGATGGACAACTACTATAACAAGGAACTGAGAATGTCTACAACTGCATCCATTGGTCCCATAGGATCACAGCCCCCTCTCAGTTAGGGGTGGAGTGGACATAACCATCCCAGAATCCTCATGACTGGGGAATGAACTATGGACTAAAGTAAACTTACTGGTATTCTACTATAGACTTTTTAATTTTTTAAAAAGATTTATTTTTATTTATTTCTCTCCCCTCCCCTCCCCCCAGTTGTCTGCTCTCTGTGTCCATTCGCTGCGTGTTCTTCTGTGACAACTTCTATCCTTATTAGTGGCACTGGGAATCTGTGTTTCTTTTTGTTGTGTCATCTTGCTGCATCAGCTCTCTGTGTGTGCGGTGCCATTCTTGGGCAGGCTGCACTTTCTTTCACGTTGGGTGGCTCTCCTTATGGGGCACACTTCTTGCATGTGGGACTCCCCTATGCGGAGGACACTCCTGCGTGGCACGGCACTCCTTGCCCGCATCAGCACCGTGCATGGGCCAGCACCACATGGGTCAAGGAGGCCTGAGGTTTGAACCACAGACGTCCCATGTGGTAAACGGATGCCCTATCTACTGGGCCAAGTCCGCTTCCCTCTACTGCAGACATTTTGTGATTCTAGCAATGAAAGAAATTATGTCATCAATGTGGAGGCAGTGGCCTCTGGAGGTTCTGAGGGCAGGAAGAGGGAAAAACAGGTGTAATGTGGTGCCTTTTCAGGACTTGGGAATTGTCCTGAATGATATTGCAAAGACAGATGCAGGCCATTATATATCTTGCCATAATCTACAGAATTAGGTGGTAGAGAGTGTAAACTACAGTATAAACTTTAATGCATACTTAGTGACAATGCTCCAAAATGTGTTCATCAATTGCAATGAATGTACCTCACTAATGAAGGATGTTGTTAAGGTGGGAAAATGTGGGAGGTGTGGGGAGTGGAGCATATGGGAATCTCCTATATTTTTTATGTGACATTTGTTTAATCTAAGTGTCTTTAAAAATAAATTAAAAATTAAAAAAGAAGACTTAATTCTCTCAAGCCCACCAAGAAAAGGCAAATAAAAAAAAATCTTCAACAAAATAACAGCATAATACACCACATTAACAAATCAAAGAAGAAAAACCACATGATCATCTCGATGGATGCAGAAAAGGCGTTTGACAAAATCCAGAATATTTTCTTGATCTAAACCTTCCAAAAGATAGGAATTGAAGAAAACTTTCTCAACATGTTAAATGGCATATATGAAAAATCCACAGCTAACATTGTACTCAATGGTGAAAGACAGAAATATTTGCCATTGAGATTGGGAACAAGACAAGGATAACCACTGTCACTACTGTTGTTCAATATAGTGCTAGAGGTTTTAGCTGGAGCAATCAGGCAAGAAAAAGAAATAAAAGGCATCCAAACTGGCAAGGAAGAAACAAAACTTTCACTATTTGCAAATGATATGATTCTATACCTAGAAAATCCTGAAAAAATCTACAACAAAGCTCCTAGAAATAATAAAGTCAGCCAAGATACAAGATTAATATGCAAAAATCAATAGTGTTTTTATACGTTAGTAATGCATAATCTTTGAAGGAAGTCAGGAAACAAGTTCCATTTACAATAGTGACAAAAGGAATTAAATATTTAGGAATAATCTTAACCAAGGATGTAAATCTCTTGTATTCAGAAAGCTACAATGCGTTGCTAAAAAATCAAAGAAGAGCTAAATAAATGGAAGAACATTTCATGCTCATGGATGGGAAGACTAAATACCATTATGATGTCAATAATACTCAAATTGATATACAGATTCAATGCAATCCTGATAAATTTCCAAAAACCTTTTTTTTTTTTTAAGAAATGGGAAACCCAATTTTTGAATTTATTTGGAAGGGCAAGGGGACACAAATATCCAGAAATATCTTAAAAAGGAAGATCAAAGTTGGAGGACTCTTACTTCTGGACTTTAAATCATATGACCTAGCTATAGTGGTAAAAACAGCATGGTACTGACATAAAGATAGATAAATAGACCAGTGGACCCAAACTGATGGTTCAGAAACAGACCCTCACATCTATGGTCAAGTGATTTTTGGCAAGGCTGTCAAACGCAGTCAACTGGGGCAGAACAGTGTATTAAGAGTGCTGGGAGAGAAGCAAATGTGGCTCAACTGATAGAGCATCCATCTACCATATGGAGAGTCCAGAGTTCAATCTCCAGGGCCTCCTGACCCATGTGCTAAGCTGGCCCACGCTCAGTGCTGCTACATGCAAGGAGTGCCATGCCACGCAGGGGCATCCCCGTGTAGGGGTGCCCCACGTGCCAGGAGTGCCCCCCACAAGGAGAGCTGCCCCATGTGAGAAAAGTGCAGCCTGCCCAGGAGTGGCACCACACACACCGAGAACTGATGCAGCAAGATGATGCAACAAAAAAGAGACACAGTTTCCCAGTTCTGCTGGATAATGCAAGCAGATGCAGAAGAGCACACAGCAAATGGACACAGAGAGCAGACAATGGGGGTAAGGGGAGAGAAATAAATAAAATAAATCTTAAAAAAAAAAACAGTGCTGGGAGAACTAGATATCCATATCCAAAAGAAAGAAAGAGGACCCTTACCTCACCCCTTACACAAAATTTAACTCGAAATAGATCAAAGACCTTAACATAAAAGGCAGAACCATAAAACTCCTAGAAGAAAATGTAGGGTAACATCTTTAAGACCTGTTGGTAGGTGGTGCATTCTTAAACCTTACACCAAAAGCATGAGCAATGAAGGAAAAAATGGATAAACAGTACCTCCTCAAATTTAAACATTTTTGTGATTCAACGGACTGTCATGAAGGTAGAAGCCCACTCAATGGGAGAAAATATTTGGAAACCACATATCTGATAATGGTTTGATTTCCATGCTATATAAAGAGATCATACGATTCAACAATAAAGAGGCAAACAATCCAATTTAAAGGGGCAAACAATCCAATTTAAAAATGGGCAGAAGACATGCACAGTGCTGATGCGCGCAGGGAGTGCCGCACCACGCAGTGGTGTCCCCCGCGCAAGGGGAGCCCACATGCAAGGAGTGCGCCCCAAAAGGAGAGCCACCCAGTGCGAAAGAAACTGCAGCCTGCCCAAGAATGGCGCTGCACACATGGAGAGCTCACACAACAGGACGACGCAACAAAAAGAAACACAGATTCCCGGTGCCACTGATAAGGATAGAAACGGTCACAGAAGAACACACAGCAAATGGACACAGAGAGCAGACAATGGGGTGGGGGTGGGGAGTAGAGAGAGAGAAAAAATAAATAGATGTTTTTTTAAAAAAAAGGGGCAGAGGAGTTAAAGAAACACTTCTCCCAAGAGGAAATACATATGGTGAAAAAGCGCAGGAAAAAATGTTCAGTAACACTAGCCATTAGGAACAGCTGGGGTTGGTGAATACTCAGGAGACCCGAATCTCTGGACTGTCCATGTGACAGCCAGACCCTGAGCCTCAACAGACTTGCAACTCCTACTCTCTGGTTTATTGGACTTACCCCAGCCAGCTAACAGGAAGGTGAAGAAGGTCAACCACCACACCAGAAAGCCAAGAGTGCCTACAACTGCAAGCAGGAGTATTGCATCCATCATCCATGTGGAATCTAAGCCCCCTCTTGATATAGAGGGGGAGTGGACATCACCATCCCAGGGTCCACAGGCGGGAGGAATAGAGTATGGATTAGAGTAGAATTACTGATATTCTACTATGGAACTATTGTGATTAGTAATGGAAGAAATTGTAGCAGTGATGTGGAGAAAGTGGCCACAGTAGCTGCTGAGGGTAGGGAAAGGGAAGAAGAGATGTGATGTGGGGGCATTTTCAGGACTTGGAGTTGTCCTGGGTGGTATTGCAGGAACAGATGCTGGACATTGTAGGTCCTGCCATGGCCCACTGGGTGGACTGGGGGAGAGTGTAAACTACAATGTAAACCACTATCCATGTGGTGCAGTGATGCTCCAAAATGTATTCACCAAATGCAATGAATGTGCCACGATGATGAAAGAGGTTGTTGATGTGGGAGGAGTGGGGTGAGGGGAGTAGGATGTATATGGGGACTTCATATTTTTTTAATGTAACATTTAAAAAAGACAAAGAAGGATAAAAAGAAAAGAAATAAAAGGAAAAAACTTCAATGAGGTATCATCTCATACCTCATAGAATGGTCATTATTTAAAAAAGAAAAAGTGCTGGAGAGGATGTGGAGAAAAAGAAACACTGCTTCACTTTTGTTGGGAATGTAGGATGGTGCAGCCTCTGTGGAAGACAGTTTGGCGAGTACTCAGGAAGCTAAATATTGAACTGCCTTATGATACAGCAATCCCTCTACTAAGACTATATCCAGAAGAACTGAAAACTGATGTGAATAGATATTTGCATACCTATATTCATAGCTGCATTATTCACAATTTCCAAAAGATGGAAACACCCCAAGTGTCCATCAACTGATGAATAGATAAACAAAAAATGGTATAAGCATACTATGGAATTCCATGGTTCTGTAAGAAATGAAATTGGGACGCATATGATAACATGGATTAACCTTGAGGACATTATGCTAAGTGAAATAAGCCAGACACAAAACGACAAATATTGTACGGTGTCATTAATATGAAATAACAAAGAATAAACACGTGGAGTTAAAATATGGACTATAGGTTACTAAGAGATAAGATGAGGACTGAGAAGGGGTACTGACACTTAATGTATGTAGGATTTTCAATTAACTTGACTATAAAAGTGTAAAAATGGGTAGAGTTGATGGTAACACATAGTAACCATAACTAGCACAGTTGGTTTATAAATGGGAATGTGGCTGAAAGGGGTAATCAAGGGATATAAATGTCAATTGAAAGAAAGCTAGAGAATAATCTAGGGACTGAATAACACAGTCAACCCAGAGGTGGGTGAGGACTGTGGTTAATAATACAAATACAATAATATTCTTCTATGAACTAGAACAAAAAGAAAATCACTATTACAAGGTGGTAAAAACATAGCGGTGCATGGGAGAAATACAATTAATGTGATTTATGGACTATAGTTAACAGCAATATTATAATATTCTTACATCAATATCAAAGAAGGTGCTAAATCAATGCTAAACTTCAATAATAGGGGAGTATGGAATTTTATTTTTTGGACTAAGGAAAACATTCAAAAGTTACTGGGGCGATGACTGCACAACTCTGTGATGAACGTGAAAGCCACTGAGTGTATGCTTCGGATAAAATTTACAAGGCATGGAACTATATAACACAGTGAACCATGTGGTGGAAGATGGACTGTGATTAGCAGTATAAATAGAAGAGTGTTCTCTCATGAACTATAACAAATGTACAGTACTAATATATACTGTTAATAATAAGGAGTTGTATGGAAAAATATACCAAATGTAAGCTATGGACCATAGTTGGTGGTAATAGTCCAATCATGTTCTTTCATAATCTGTAACAAATGTTCCACGACAATGTAGGGTGTCAGTGGAGAGTGATGTGTGGGAGTTCTGCATGTTGTACATGACTATTTTGTGAGCTCACAGCTTCTCAAATAAATAAATAAAAATGGGGAAGGGAGTTAGAACATAAGGTCACATGATTTCAAGAAAAATAAAAGGGAGACATATTTCTTAGTTGATGTGAATGTTAGGTGTTTAAAAAGCAAATCCAAAGCCTGATACATGCAGAGTTGTTACCTACCTGGTCTGAAAAGCCTTTGATGGGAATTCCTGATTTAACCTATATGCATTTAGATTTCCTGATATAAATAAAATGATTGTGCTAGTTGAGCCCTAAGATCTAGGGCTGTCCTAAATTTTATGACTCAATGGTTCTGTTGGTGAAAATTCCAGGCCAAAAGGAAAACCCATTTAGAAAGAATCTTTAAAGAGAGAAAGATGGCTGATTGGAGGAAAATTTTCTAATTAACTTGAATGATACTGCTGTAGGGAAAGTTGGAATTATGCTAGATGATGAGTATTCACCTTAACTATGCTTTTAATATAGCCCTGATATCACTCTTGTTTGGCTAAATCAAGGGGAACTTTCCCTGTTCTGACAACTGAACCTAGTCCTAAGAAAAGATCAACAGGAATTAGCCTCTTCCCCAGTGACCTGGCATTTCTCCAGTGCTGAGTCACTTGGAAGAGACTGAGGGAGCTGAAAATATCCAGTATACCAGGCTTTGAAATATCAAAGTATTTTCCTAATTTGACACTCATCTACGAGCAGATCCCAATATGAGCTATCCTTCCAAAGGAATTTTGACGTTGAAATGTCTGTTGTACCACTTTATATTTCCGCATTGACCAGGCGCCTTTAAAAAAACAAACTCATGGTCATACCATTTTAGTTTCCTCCCTCACTTTTGCTATTTTACCCCCAAATCCTATATATTCCAAACAGCCCATAGTCCCGTGATGCATAGATGTAGAAAAGTCATTTGTCATTTAGTGTCTACATTCAGTTGGTCAACAAGTACAGAACCATTGATGATCCTCATGGACTCATTCTTGTCTCTCTTCCGTCCTTACTCAGCATACTTTCCAGGAAGTTATTTTATTCCAGGATTTCCTTTGCAGTCTATATGCATATCTGCATATCTTCTAAATGTAGCTCTTCTGTCACATATTTTAAACTGCTCCTCCACTTTAATCACCTTAGGGGGAGTTATTTCCCTGGATCCACTTCAATCTTTCAGATGTATTTTTGGTTGAGCAGTCCCATCTCTCTCCCCCTAGCATCCAAGAAGCAGTCCTGAACCATGGGAAAAGTACAGCATGTACTCACCCTGGGAGGCTTTGGGACACTGTTCCATTCTCCACACCACCAGCAGAGTCATTACTCTACAAACCAAACATATCCCATGCTTGAAACTCCCTTGATCAAAAACCCCTTTGATTAAAATCCTCAATGATTTCCTAATGCCTAAAGAACAGTCTTGAGTCTTAACAAATCCTGTAAAAATCTAGTCATAGCCTCCTTCTCCAGCATTGTCTGTGGAACCCGAAATCTTTCCCGTATACAACATGTTCCTGATCCTCGTGTGTCTGTCCATGAACTACCAGGTTCAAGGTGGTTAAGAGCGTGGACAATAGGTTCATGTAGGTCAAGACTCAAGTCGTGCCTCAGCCTTTACTAGCTATGTGAATTTAAAGAAGTTACTTAATCCTTCTAAGCCTCAGTTTGCTTACCTGTAAAATGGTGATAATAATAGTATCTACTTTGTGGGTTTGTAGATAGGAATAAATGAAATTGACACATTAAAAACATTAAAAAATAATAACTAGTGTGATTACTTGAGATACTATACTATTTTTCATCTTCTTTAACCGCTTAGCAATTATTCTTTCTTCAAGATGCAATTCAGCAGTATTATTCATAACAGCCAAAAAGTGGAAACAACCCAAATGCCTGTCAACTGATGAATGTATAAAGAAAATGTTCATTCCATGGAATATTATTGAGCAATAAAAAGGAATGTAGCATTGATTCATGCTACAACATGGACGAACCTTGACAACATTATTCTAAGTGAAAGAAGGCAGACACAAAAGGCCACATATCATATGGTTCCATTTATGAAATGTCCAAAAGAGGCAAATACATAGAGACAGAAAGCAGGTTAGTGGTTACTATGGGCTGGGCAGGATCAGGGGAAACAAGGAGTGACTACTAATAGATCCAATTTTTTCTTTTTGGGGTGATTAAAATATTCTAGAATTAGATAATGATAATAGTTGCACAACTTGGTGAATATAAAACAAAAACACTTTAAAGGGGTGAATTTTATGAAATGTGAATTATACCTCATTTTAAAAGAATAAAAAAATAAATTGAATTGAAATACCATCGCCTTTCTGAAGCCTTCCGCAGACACAATTAGTCACTCGGCCTTTTGTGTCCCTAAGGAATTTGGTACTTACCCTTTCTCACATCATTCATCCAGTAATTACATTCTTACAGGCTGTTGCCTTCATTAAACTTTAAACTCCCTAAGGGCAGAGGTGTTGTATATCTGGAACATTTTTGTCTGCCCAATATACTATTTCCTTTGCAGAAATGTCCCTCCCCTATTTGATGGTCTGCCAATTATAATGTCCAACTTTTCCCACAGGATGCACACATGACCTGGGCTAACCTATCTGAACACTCTGTCTTAACTAACCACTGCCCATAGCAATTGGTTCAGGAATGAGCATGTAACCCAAACCAGGCCAATCAGAGTCATCTTTGGGAATTTTACTGGTATCATAAAATGTAAGGACCATGTAAGCCTAGTGTGCAAGCCTAGTGTGCAAGTGCCTGTTTGCCCCCTTGTTGATACAACTAAGAATGAAGCCAGTGTAGAAGAAGGCAGAGCTGAGCGAAACTGCTATAACTAGTATTCTTGTTCCAGATTTTTTTTGTCACCTAAGACAATTCCCATTTTTTCTTGAAGTATTTCGGTTGGGATTCTGTTACTTTCTACCAAAGGAGACCTGACAGTATAACAGGAAATGTATCTTAGTGTCCTACATAGCTATCATAGTTCCTATGAAAAATAGGATGTTTTCAGATGGGTATAGGGTTTGGGTTTTTTATATGTTTTATGGTCTCAAGTGCCTTCCACCTCTTTGTATAGGAAGAATGGGGAAAATGTTTAGTAGCAATGTTTTCTGTCCTTCACTCTTTTGTCCACTCTACATACCCTTTACCATGGGAAAAGAAGAGGAAGAGAATGCAATGCTTCTCAAGGAGTTTAGCATCATTTAGAGGCCACCAATGTGAGAAGCCGGAAGAACATGACCCCTTTCTCTCCTCATGGCAATTACTGCCCTTTGTCCTTGCTCTTCAGATCTGTAACCCCCTCCTCTCTTCTGTCCAACCTCATCTATGGTTGGAGAGACAGGAATTTTGTTTCTCTTGAAGGAGGCGAGGAAGTGAAAACTTGTCCAGAGTCTGGCATCCTTCATTCTCTGTGGCAGTTGTTGAGGACAGCATCATCTCAGAGTTTGGAAAACAGAAAAACAAAGAAAGGTCTGGGGAGTGGATGAAGGGAGATGATTTTTCCCAGAGCCATGTGTCTGCCAGCACAATTTTGAATACAGGAGGTCAATCCATTAGTCCCGTATTCTCTCGGCTTCTTCTCCTGTGCAATGGAAATGATAGCAGCAGCTTCACAAAGGGATTTTGAGGATTTGTGAGTTAAATATGAACTCTTACTGACTCAAGGATCATTCTCTAAATTCCCTAAAGCAAACTTGGTTTTAAGGCAGATGGATAACGACAGAGGCTACATGTTCTGTGCTTTGCATGGGTGTTACAGCCACGTCCTGTTTTCTGTTAGCACTCATTCAAAAGTGCCCTTAGCTTGGGCCCTGAGCCTCAGCAGAGTTGCAACACCTACTCTCCAGTTCATTGGATTTGCCCAGATCGGCTAACAGGGAGGTGATGATGGTCAACCACCACACCAGGGAACCGAGAGAGTCTATAGCTGCAAGCAGGAGAATCCCATCCCTCAGCCATGTGGGATCTAAGCCTCCTCTCGATTTAGAGGTGGAGTGGACATCACCACTCCAGGGTCCTCAAGATGGAAGAATAAAATATGGATTAGAGTGGACTTACTGGCATTCTACTATAGAATTGTTGTGACTCAAGCAATGGAAGAAATAACATCATTGATGTGGAGACAGTGGCCATGGGAGTTGCTGAAGGCAGGGAGAGGTTAAAAGAGATGTGATATGGGGGCATTTTCGGGACTTGGAGTTGCCCTGAATGATATTGCAGGGACAGATGCAGGACATTATATATCCTGCCATAATCCCCTGAGTGGACTGGGGGAGAGTGTAAATTACAATGTAAACTATAATCCATGCTGTGTAGCAGTGCTCCAAAATGTATTCATCAAATGTAATGAATGCACAACACTAATGAAAGAAGTTGTCGATGTGGGAGGGTGTGGGGTGTGGGGAGTGGGGTATATGGGAACCGCTTATATTTTTTATTGTAACATTTTGTGTGATTTATGTATCTTTTAAAAAAAAGAAAATTTTAAAAAAAGTACCCTTGGAACTGCCCTGCTGGCTTTGTAGTTGAGGTGGACTCTGTTGGGAGGTGAGGAGTTACAATGAAAATTCAAGGGTGAGGACAGGAAAACTAAGAAGAGAATTCTACAAGCTATTGGTGCATTGAAGGCCAGCCACTTTAATAATATATATCTGGAAGAAACCCAATCAGATAGTCCTCTGGCACATGAACCCTTTGTCTATCAGCTTTCTGTCTTTTGATGTGCTTGTGAGAATATATGTGAAAGCTGTGCCTACTCAGAATTCCTGTTTCTCTAAGGTTAGCTCTATGTCACCTCCCAGCCCTGGTTCATTTGGAATGAGTCTCAACCCTATGGTAGTGCAGGAGGGAGTGATAAATGAGAAGTATCTTTATAAAATCTTGACCATGGTATCCTCCTGAAAATATCGCACTCAGGAGAGCACAACCAATACTGCTTTTGCAATTTCACATCTGTAATGGCTATGTTGTGTGAGAAAGGGTGGCAAGGGTGGCATTTGCTGTAGAGTGGTATCTCTAGTAAAACAAGCCCATGGTTTCTCCCTGCTTTCAATCAACCATCCCCACTGCTGCCACTTGTTCTTCTAAAATGAAAATCTCATCTACGATTACTCTGTTTAAGAAACTTTGATGGCTCTTTTTGCTTTTGGAATTAGAATTGCTTCATATGACAGCACAGGCCACTTTTCAAATTCATCTCCTGCACCCCTCTCCCCCCGACACACACACACACACACACACACACACACATGCCATAATCTAATCAACCAGGATGGTTTGGGGATTCAATGAGGTTGTCCTGTGGTGGCTCAGATTATAGGTTTTGGAACCAGATTCTCTTGGTTTGAATCCAGAATCTGCTACTTACTAGTTATGTAGCCTCGGGCAAGTCACTTCTCTCTCTGTGCTTCCTTTTCCCCATTTATAAATTGAGGGAAAGAATAGAACCTATACCATAGGGCTATTGTGGAGGGTCAATAAGTTAATATCTGTAAAGTGTTTAGAAGAGTGCCTGACACCAAATACCACACATCATGAAAGAATCAGGTAGCATGATCATTATTATTACTATTTATAGTTACCCAAATATGGCATTCTCTTTGACACCTCTGTGCCTTTGCACATGCGGTTTCCCTAGCCTGGAATGCCCTCTCCCCTTTCTGTGTCCAAAGGGTAATTAACTTCCAAGACCTCTTTCAAGTGTCATAACTTCTCCAACAGCAACTGAAGGGTCTACCTATTTTTTTGCACATACCAACATATGGCACTTAGCACATACATTATCATAGCTTTTCAGAGACATGTCTTTCTGCCCCCATTCAATTGTGAGTTCCTTGAGGGCAATGATAATAGCCAAAAGGTGAAAACAATAACTCAAATGCCCATCAACAGATGAATGGAAAATAAAAAATGTGGTATATCCATACTACAAAGCAATATTCAGCCACTAAAACGGAATGAAGTACTGATACATGCTACAACATGGATCAACCTTGAAAACATGTTAAATGAAAGAAGCCAGTCATGAAAGAAAAAAAAATATTGTATAATTCTGCTTATATGAAATGTCCTAAATAGGCAAATCTATAGAGACAAAAAGCAGATCAGTTGCTTAGAGCTGAGGAGGATGGAGGGATTGCGGGGTAATAACTAAAGGGTATGAAATGTTCTAAAATCATCTGTGGTGATGGTGGCCCAACTCTGAATATATTAAAAAACTATTGAGGGAGCAGGTGTGGCTCAAGCAGTTGAGTGCCTGCCTCCCATATTGGAGGTCCCAGGTTTGGTTCCTGGTTCCTCCTAAAGAAGACAAACAAACAACTAGCAGTTAGCAAACAGACAATAAGCAAAAAACAAACAACAAGAAGGCAATGAGCAAAAAAAACCAACAAGCAGAAAATGAGAAAAAACAACAAGCAGACAACAAGCAAAAAAAAACCACAAATGAGAAGGGAGTGGATGTGGCCTGAGCAGTTGAGCACCCACCTCCCACATGGGAGGACCCGGGTTCGGTTCCTGGTGCCTCCTAAAGAAAAAAACAGACGAGCAAAAACAACAAGTAGACAACAAGCGCAAACAATGAGCAAACAGCCAAGGGAACCATCTTGGTGAGGGGCAGAACCAACTATTGAACTGTACACTTTAATTAGGTAACTTGTAGGTATGTGGATTGTATGGCAATAAAGCTGTTACCCCCCAAAAAAGAGGGTGGAGAAAGTATTGATCGAGTGAATGAGTGAATGAGGGAGAGTTATTTTGTGTTTGTGCTGAAGGTAATCACATCCAAGAGTCAACTCTCAAGCACTACGTCTCTGAGCAGGGTCAGTGTCAAGGCCCATCGCCTTCCTGCTATGACTTCCCTCTTCCCAAAGACTTACTTCCCTGCTAGCTCCCGCTGGCTTCTCACTCCCTTCCAGTCTCTCTTCTCTTCTACCAGATTTCCTTTTCTTCTGCTGTGTGCAGCGAGCCACTTCTGGATGCGACCTCCTTTGGGAAACTAGAGCATGAGAGTTCAAAGGATTTCTGGAGACATTCTTTAGTGGGAACCCCTCATTCTACAGATAAAGAAACGAAGGCTCAGAAGAGTCAAGGAAGTTGCCAAGTCTCACACATGGAGTTAAAGCCAGAACTGAATTGGAATCCAGGTTTTCTGTTCACCTATTCAGTGCAATTCCCACTTTCTACTCGATGCCTGTCTCCCACACCTCTTATATAACTACCTCCAAGCTGGAGTGATCTGGATGCCGAAACAGGTGGAACTAATGAGGATTGCCAACCACATACTGAACACTACATATTAAGCACATTCTGTTCATTCTATCTCAAGAATATTTCAGATACGAATAAATTCTCATTGCACTGCCTTCTAAGAGGTTTTTAAAAATTCTTTTGGTTTTTTTTTTTCACTTTAGTTTTATTTATGTGGAGAGAAGAGAGTAGAGAGAACACAGATTTGGGAGTCTGGAGATCTGAACCCAAGGTCCCACTTACTCTGTCATTAATTAGCTGTGTGACATGAGCCAGACACTAAACTGCTCTGGACCTCAACTCCCTCACTGTAAAATTGGGGACTGGATTAGTTACATCATTGCTCCTTTCCACCTCTCTATGGACCCATAACTGGATAACTCTAGATGGAAATAAGGAGACTGTCAGCTGAGATGTAGGGCTCTTTGCAATGTAGAGATACTCTTGCAGGTACTTGTAGTAATTGGAGCTGACCACTATGAAGAGTTCTTCAGCAGCCTATGAACACAGGAATAATTGAAGAAGTGTGTTTTTTGCTGTTGTTGTTCAATCTAAGTATCATCATATTTCAGGACATGACTGTTACGATAATAAGGGAATTAAAATCCAGACACATTGAAATGAAAGCAAGAGCTATGCCAGGAGTCTTCTTTTCTCATTTTAACTCCCATAATCTTATATGGAAAAGAATATGCACCCACAGTACAGATGTGAAAAGTGAAGACTGGAGAGATGAACTAGCTTGCCAAGGGTCCCTGGGGATTATGGGTACCACAGGGATGTGGCACTAGATCTGCCTGACTCCCTGAGGCAATGTTTTTCTCTGCCTGAATGGCCTCCCAGTGCAGCAAATTCATAAAGTATGGGTCAGGGATGGAAAAGACTTAGATTTTGGAGTCTGTATCCCTGCCACTCTCATTATTGCTAATGCTTAAGTCCTGCCTATAAAATACCGTATCAATTAGGTATGTGCCTTGGTCCCAGCTAATTTCTAATTTGAGATAACCTCTCAGTGGCACTGATTGACAGACTTTGGCTAGGCAGAGTTCCTGGCTTAAATAGGAGCTGAGAGAAAACTACTGGATTGAACCATGAATTCTTGTGCCAGTGCTGCAATTGTAGACCCAATATGGGACCTGACAGTGGGAGAGAGATAATGTTAATAAGAAGAGATCCTTTTCTGGGGGAAGTTTCTAGAATTGGATTTTTTCCCCAGAAATTCACAACACACACAATATGAATAGTTCCTGTCATTTTGTAGCTTAACCTGAGACCTACAGAGGAGTTTTAAGTGACTATGAGGCTCTTGACATAATAGGTACTCTTTTGTGCATATGAGTTTACTCTTCTAGGGAGAAGATCTGTGGTTTTCACCAGACCCTTAAAGGGTTCCATCAACCAAGAAAGGTTAAAAGCCCTGGCAGGTGTCATGAAGCCTTCCCTGATCCCTCTCTCTTAGTATCATTCCTCTTGCAGAACTGGTGGTTTCTTTACTCTGTGGGAAGGGAAATCCTTGTTGGCATCAGCCACAGCTTTCCTGGGAGCAGCCTTGTAGAGAGGGAAGTTTGAAGTCAGACGTACGAGTGCTCTAATCCTCACCGAGCCACTTCCTTTTTGTGTGACTGTGGGCCAGCTGATTAACTCAGGGCTGATGGCCAGCAGGTAAGCATGGTAAAACATTGAAATGCTTAGCTTTTGCTTGTAAATACCTCCTTCCCCATCCTCCCGAGCAACCTTAGATCCTTCTCAGGGCACCCTAATAGTCTGGCAACTAAGAGGTTAACATGTAGTCCCTCAGGAGCCCCTCCAGTTCTCCTCACCCTTTCTGATTGGTTAGTGTCCATGTCATTCCATTATTTAAAATTGTTGAATCTTGTTTCTGAGTCCATGGAAGGTACAGTTTCGATATATGAAGAAATGGAGATCAGGCATATCTTGCTGGGTTGATGTAAGGCTTAAATGGGATCATTTTAAGAGCCTGGCACAGAGTAGGTCCTCAGTGAACATGAGCATATATCTTCTTCCTTTGATCGTAGCAATGCCAGATTATTTTGTCTACACATCTATTAGAGCCAAATTTACATTGATTTGTATCTATCCTTTGACCCCCTGGATTGTGAGTTTATAGTTATACTTGAGGTTCATTGAAGGCAGAGGCCGTGATTTATCATCTTGGTATCCTTGCTTCCCAGCAGAGTGCTAGGCTCCTAAGAAGGCATATTTACTATTTGTTAATAAATAAATGATTCCTAAGCAATACTATATCTTGTCTAGACAGGTCTGACCAGGGCCATCATGTATAGTTGCTTAGTTTGTGTACTGTACAAAGGCATCTACAAGCTATTTCCTAAGCTGTGCACCCAGATACAATTCTGGTTCTGACTAAAGGAAGAGCTATCTTTTTCTTTACACCAAGGTGCTGTCTTCTTGCCAACTTGTGCTTCAGGTGGACTACATCTGCCCAGGGTAGGCATTTTTTTCCTGATTTGCAGAAAACATCTTATAGGTCAAAGTGGCCCAGGATTTGATGGTGTCTCTGCTTTATCTATAAAATATTAAGGGATGGTATTACAAGACAAGTGCAACTCATATAATATAATCACAATAATGATATGCATGCTGCAGAGTTTAGGTGTGATGTGTACTGATGTTTGCAACTTACTTTGAAATTCATTTAAAAACGAAGGTGGATTGATGATGGATGGACAGAAGATGAGATAGATGATTAGATATTTGATAAAGCAAATATAAAAAAATGTTTGTTTTAGAATATAAATCAGTGCTGTCCAAGAGAACTTTCTGTGATGATGAAAATATTCTATTTGTGCTGTTCAATATGGTAACCATTAGCCACATGTGGTTACTGAGCAATTGAAAGGGTGCTAGAGCAACTGAGGGGCTGAATTCTGAATATTATTTCATCTTAATGAATTAAATTTAAAAGCCACATATGGCTAGTGGCTACCATATTGGAAAACCTGGATTCAGATGGTGGATTGACTAATGTTCCTTGAGCAATCCTTTCAACTTGTGTGTATGTTTGAAAATTTTCATAATATAGTGTCAGGGAATGGGGGGCATTATACAAGGTTTTATGTTTGTTTGTTTTTATAACTGAAGTCTGAGTCTAAGCATGGTCCAAGGGAACACACTGGCAGGCCACACAAGTGGATGTCTCTATAAGATCATGCCAAATATATAATTCATTGACACATGGATTTAAAGTATACACTTATAACACACTCTGTCAGTGACTGGTTTATGTTCCCTCAGCACTCATGATCCTGTACATGCCAAGGACATCCTACTGTATGTACCAGAGGTTTTCTACCCAAGAACTCTTCTCAGGCCCTGTTTGTGGGACAGACTGGAAGTGCTGGAGAGATAACAGGTCTGGAACACCTTAAGCCAATATTGGATGGAAGGTGATCGTTAAGTACTCCAACTACCCCCCACCCCAGGTAGTACAATCTGTCCATATCATCTCTCAAAGTTCTCTAACAGGGCTGAGCCCTGGTTTCCCACTGTGGTAATTAATGAGCCCTGTATTGACTTCTTTCCCCCACCCCCTGCCTCACTCCTCCACTCTCTGACCTAGAAATCACCTCCCTTATAAATTACTTGCACCCAAATCCTTGTCTCAAGTTCGGTGTCTGGGATAACCTAGCCTGAAACACATTTAAAAATAAATATTGACGCATATGTAAATGCATACATAATATTTTATAAATTTGGGAAAAGAAAATTTTTCATACACAACCTCTTCCCGAACATCAATAAAAAGGCAAATTGAGAAATGTGAGATTTAATATTCCACAGTGGGCTGTCAGCAATTTCAAAGTCCAAAGATGACTGATAAAACATGTAATTTATTCAACCTCATTTCCTATGATCCTCCAATATTTGCTTAACTGTATTAATACTGTGGGACTCATCGGCCTTAGTTGGAAGCCTGCTCTTTAAATTCTTTTTAAAATTAACTAACACAAACTTCTAACAAAAACCTCTGCCTCTGAAATGTATATCATCCTACATTGTTCTATACCTGGGAATGCACACATGAGAAGAACAGTACTCTATTTATCGTAGCATGTGATAGAGTTTCCATACCACTTTTCTCACCTCCTTCCCTATCCATTATGCACTCTTTCCCAGACTTTCTTTAGCATCTGTCTACCTGCCTTGAGAGAGATTTTTCATCCATGATTTAAATTCTATATTGCTCATGGTTGGAAGATACTCTAAAATTTGACTGCGGCCACACAAATGAGCTCGTGCTTCCTAGGAAATTCATCTCTAGCTTTCAATGCTTGATGAAGCTGCTATGATTATATTAGAGTAGGTTCCATGCATGTGCTTTCCTGAAGAAGCCACAAATTTCAAGAAAGAGCAACAAGAAAGGAAGAGGTGGATTGGATAATTTGGGGACCTTTATTCCTCATCCATTTTTTTACTCTGGAAATGGTCATGAAGGGTTAATGTCATGACACTCCATTGCCCCAACAAAAGCCTTATTTATAAGATTGACAATGGCAAGAATTCCTTGGTATAAATGTATATATGTTTACTGGAGCAAATATCAGAAAAGAAAGGGAAGTATACTGGCAAAGAAGAGCCTTAATAAAGCTCTGTTCTTACCATCTCTTACAGAATTAATTATGGCCTATACCTGTCAGCTATTGCTATAATGATGCTGCATAACAAATCACCCCCAAAAAACTTGGTGGCTTAAAACAATGATCACTTATTTCATCTGTGGGATGACTAGCTGATCCAGGCTAGGCTCAGCTGGGTTTGATTCTAGTCTATGGGTTGGGTCTGGGTCTACCCCACTTGTCTCTCCTCCTCCTTGGACCTGTGGAATATTCATGGCATGTTCTTCTTATGATAGTAAGAAGTCAAAGAGAACAAGAGCTCATTTCAAGCCTCTGCTCTTGTCACCTCTGTGAGTCTCTTTGGCCAATGTCAGTCACATAGCTAAGCCCAAAGTTAAGGGGCAGGGAAGTACTCTGCCTACCTTGAGTTCATGGCAAGGGAGTATGTGAAGATAGTAATAAAAAAAGAAGTAAGAAAGTAGGACCAATAATTTGACCTATCAAAGTCCTCATCTGGCTACCTCAGCATTTTAAACATGCTGTCGCCATTGCATTGCCATAGTTTTAGGTGTTCACATTTCTGGATCAGCTGCTAGATTGAATGACCAGCCCTGGGCTTTATTTATCTTTCAATCCCCAGGACCTAGCACTTTGTGCTCAGCACTTTGGACTAAAGCAGGCCAATGTGAGCGCATGGATGTTCAATAAATGGAGTCTTTGGAATAGGATAGAATTGAAGTGATTTGATGAAAGCCCTACAAAAATATGTCTTTATCCGCCTATTAGACATTTTTCCCTTAATATAGTCTGAGTAAAGTACCTACAAGTTTCATTTGAATCTTCTCACATTCACCGTAAGATGCAATTTAAAATCTTCTATCAACTAATCTTTCTTTCAAACATGAGATATTTGAATGGCAACATAAAAGAATAATTGTGAATGTTGACATTCCCAGACTAATCTCATTGTCTAATTTGTCTGGTCCCCAATTCTCTTATTATTTCCCATTTGTAAGAACTATCATTACTCATTCCTTAATAGTCAAAATTCCATCGCTCATCCTTTTAAAATAACTCTTGCATTCTGTCAAATTTGTTTCTAAACTTTTCACCATTGTATCTATCCCAGAATGCTTTGGAATCTTGCACAAAGATTGCCTATAATTCATCCACTCCCCTTTATATTGGCTTGCATAATCCACATACCCTTTTAAACTATACTAGCTACAGTCAATGAGAGTTGACTATGTGCTAGGTATGGGGCTCCATGATATGTATGATCTCATTGTGTGGTGAGAAACTGAGGAAGGGGGATGGTATCTCCCCCAAATAGTAAGTGGTGGTTTCAGACCCTCAGCTGTCTGATTCCAAGCCCATAACACTTAACCACTTAGACAATCATACTTCTAGTTCTTTGATCTCCAGAGTGTTGTAAAGAACATGGACCATGAGGCAGGAGCCCTCAGCTCAAGTCTTGACCTCCCTTTCTGATGCCCCTGTGTCCATGGAAAGAACATATTCCATTCCACCTTGGTGAGCCTGTGCCTCTTCCGTTTTAAATGGGAATACCCCATTACCTTATTTACCATGCAAGAGAGTTGTAGGAAACAAAAGTGTCCATGTATGTGGGAATACTTTAAAAATGTAGCATCCCAGTCAAATTCTAAAGGGTCTTTATTGTATTATTTTCCAGTGTCCCTTAAACATCCACACGGACCACTCTTCCATCACAAGTGATTTTACTTCTTGTTTCCTCTCCACGTTTGCTGACAGTGCACTTTTAGTCTTCTGTCCTGAGGAATTTCATTTCCCTTGAGGCTTGCCATTTGTTTGTTGAACAAACCACACATCACCAGCAATGCCATTTTTCTCTGTATTTCTTGATTAACTTCCCCCTTGTCCTTGTGGCAGATTGTGTCTGATTGTGCTCACACCTGCCAAAGGCCAAATGGGGATCTAAGAATGTCAGGGTTTTTTTTTTGTTTGTTTCTTGAAGAGATGATATTTTGTCTAACTGACCCCAATATTTGATTATTTGGCATAGATGATAGTATAATTTTTTAAATTGGCCTAAGTGTACATACTTAGGATTTCTGTTTAGGACTTTCAAGCCCCATCTCTCCATCCTTCACTTGCTGGAGATATAATAGTGAGACCAAAATAACCACAGTCCCTTCCTTCTTCCTTCTCGTAGTCTCATATGGTGTGTGTTTATGATTGAACTCACATTAAGTAGTTCCACTTAACTTGTCTTGGCCTTATATTTGCATGTAATTAGATAAATTGTTTTAATGAAATACTTTTCTGTCAAGAATGAGCATCCAAGAGAATTTTTTTTTTCTTCTAAAAGATCCATACAGTCCTCAACTTTGAAAAACAGGAAAACATCTGATTTTTCTTTAAAGCACCACCCACAGCAGATGACAGTGAAATTATGTGGCTCCGCACCCTTGCCATCAGCTGGATGAGTCTGGGGGAATGACCCAAAAGTGCTTGCAACTTAATTTTGAAATCGCTGGCTGTGTCTCAAAAGTCATTTTTGAAAAGTTCTGCTTTGTAAAATGCAGTGGAATTGAATTGTATGTTCATTTAAATTACTTTAGTAATTAAGCATCTCTACTTGGAAAAGTAAAAAAGATAGACCCACACGTATCTGCAGGCAGGTACAGACAAAGAAATTACAATTTGGGTAATATGGGTGATGTGAGGGCACCTCCTGTACATTACCTCAAATTCCTCTCAGCCTCATGTCTTGCTCCATGCCCTCCTGTGGCAACCAGCTCCACTAGCTTTGACTAGCTTCATGCAGGTGCAATGAGGCAGTACCTGTGCTTGGCCCAGCAAGTGTACCTGTCTGGGGACATTGCAGACCTTGTGGTACAAGACAATCAGGAGAAATCAATGTGCTAAGGCCCTATCGGAAGTCAGGAAAGCTAATGCTCTTGGGTGCCCCTTGGCCAGAGGGGGTTGGACCCAACATTTGAATGGTCCTCTCTTTGTCCCCTAGGCAGGCAGTTCAGAGGTATACCTCCCATAAGGCTCCTCAGAAAATCCAGCAATCTGGAAAAACTGCCACCTGTCACAGTGGCCAACACATTAACACTTCATTATTAAGGCTTGCCCTCCCTACCTGTTTCACTTCCTTTTCTCCTCACTCCTGCTCCCAATAGACTACCTGCACGCAAGCCTTTGTCTCAGGCTCTACTTTCTTTGGAAGGAGGAGAGGGGCAAGTTGAGACAGGTACTAAAACCAGCCAACTATTTAACTGGTGCTTAACTGAAGAGAACATGTTTAAAAAATATTTAATCTTTATTTTTATCTTTTATAATTCTATGTCTACCTTCTACTATATAGAATGACATTGTATATAAATAGTTACCTATTACTACCAATAATACACCTACACATGCACATTACTGTAAGTGCAATATACATGGATACATGCATGTTATAGTACAAAGTTGCATACCCCAAAACATGTGTATGGTGCTTTGGGGAATGCCTTAAGAGTTTTTTTTAATTGGAAATTGACAACAGCTTATATGCTGGATTTAGAACCTCCATGTATGATGTAACTCAACTCCATTTGCATTAGCTTTACTATAAACTGTTGCCGGTGGGAATGTAAAATGGTAGAAACACTTTGGAAAACAGTTTCATAGTTTCTTACAAAATTAAACACAGACTTGCCATGTGAACCAGCCATCCCATGCCTAGGTATTTACCTAAGAGAAATGGAAACAGATTCTAATAAAGGCTTGAGCACAAGTGTTCCTAGCAGCTTTTGTCATAAGATCCAAAAAATACTAGCCTAAATGCCCAGCAACAGGAGAGTGGCTGAAAAAATTTGTGGTATCTCCAGAGAGTAGAATACTACCTAGTGATCAAAAGGAGTGATATGGCACACAGAACACACAGAACAACATGGATGAACTTCAAAACCATTATGCTGAGTGAAAGAAACCAGATGCAAGAAAGCGCATACTACAAGATCCCGTTTAAATGAATCTCTAAGAAACACGAATCTAATTTGTAGTGACAGAAAGTAGATCAGTGACTGCCTGAGGTTGGAGCATCTATTAACTATGAAGATGCATAAGGAATATTTTGGGGTTGGTGAAAATATTCTATAACTTTATTATGGTAGTGTTGACGTGTGTATACATTGACAAAAACTCATGGACTGCACACTGAACATTTTGTTCATATCAATTAAACGGAATAGATTCGATTTAAAAAACAGAAAATGATTTCCAAATTTTAAAGGACTGACCATCAAGATTGATGCCCTTGAAAGATATGCTATGCTTAGCCCCATGGTTCACGCACCGCTGGTATTCCATGTCTTTCCTCTACCCTGGTTATAGAAGGGCAGGCCTGGTGTTTGCCTGTCTGCTTGAATGACAAAACCAGTGGCCAAGGACAGTCTAGGGTTTCTCCAGCAGGGTTTTCCTGCTTTCTCAGCTAATTTCAAAACCGACCTTCATCTAGTTGCCCTTGGGACGGCAACCCAAATGTGCTCCAATGCTTACTAAGGTTTAACTGTCTCTCATTTCAATTCAGAGATGACAACCAAAGGGTACTGGGTATGCGTGTGTTTAGACTCAGAGTTTTCATCAGATTAATGATTAATCTCAACCCCTTCTCTAGAATTGGCATTCTCTATCGGCCTTATTTTGGGGGAGTTCTAGAATCCAGGGTATCTGACCTCCATGTTTCTTGCTGCTGGGTATGTCTATGAGCCCCGTCATAATGGAAGTTGTTCTGACCTCTCCGTCCCTTGGTACACTGCTTGGCATGTCGCGTGCAATCTTTTTCCTTGCTTGCAGTCTTCTTCAGCAAGGAGGACTGCTGACAGCAGAGCCGGCAGCCTCATTAGAATTCACTTGGTGAGCTGATTCGCTGTTTAACTGATAAGGGAATTCTTGCACCAAGGGGGTGAGGGAGAGGTTCATTTCCTCAGAAACCTACTTTCTTCCTGCTTTGCTGTCAGAGGGAGAGGGTGGCTGGTAAATCCAACCCACTTCTCCACCAAGAAATGGTGAAAATCATTTCTAGAGATATGCTTATTTCAGCATGTCATGCACAACTTATCTTCCTTTTGAAAAAGGGCAGCTACACTTTATTCCCCTCAGAGAGTATGAAATCTATGTCAGCTGACATTCCATTTCTCCTCAAAGCTCCTCATACACAGGAATTTTGGTCCTTCACTAAAGGGCGTGGAGGGAGAGGTGAATATCCCTTTAGGTCTCTCTGAAGCATTAGCATTCTGCCTGTGATCACACCATAGAAAATTCCTTTCCATCATTGATTTGGCTTGACATGTTACAAAGCAAAACCTGAGCTTCTACTTTAGCTTCAAACATTCATTACTAGAAGAGGTCTTCAAGACCATCAAGTCAAACCCCTTTGATTTATGGAGGCAGAAACCAAGAGGTGAAGTGGAAAATCCCCTAACGGCAGAATAGAAGATGCTGTTTCACTGTAGGAATCTATGCATTGGAATCTGGATCCATGAAGCTAAAGATCCATTGCCTAATGGGGAAGGTTGGCCCTTGCTCAAGTGACACCGCAGTTGTTCCAGGTTCTGGATGTGAAAGTAAAGGCTACCATTTGTTTTTAAGTAGGTTTCAGCCAAATTGGCTTATGCCAATTGCAAACTGCAGAGTATGTGGCCACATGCAGCATGACTTGTCAGTCTTGAAGGAGATTGAATTCCTGTCTCTGAATTCTGAAGGGCTTTGCTAAGTGCTTACCGCTATTTAGAACAGGCTCCATTTTCCGTGAGACGGCAGGAGGCATCAAACGGTGGTTTTCTTCAGGAGAGGGAGCTGAATAGCCTGTGACAATCCAAATTAAGTACAGACTTTGGGAATATTGAGAGCCTGGTGGTACGACAAGTATGCAGGAGATTTTCCTCTCGCTTTTCAAAAGCACTTTTTTCTCTTTTAACTTTCTCTTCTATTTTGTCTTTTTCTCTTCAAACTTAAAAATAAACATGTTGGTTGTAAAAAAAAAAATCAGACAGTAAAGGAATGCATTTTCTGCCAGTTAACTATTGCTCTGTAACAAACCACCCCCGAACTTAGTGGCTTAAAAGTCTTTGGATTTTGAATCTTCAATTTAGGCAGGGCTCAGCAGAAATACCTTGACTGTCCTCCCGAAGACATGAAAGCCCGCAGCTGGGAAGAGCTCGAAGGCCTTCCTTCCTTTCTCGCTTCATGTGGCCACTTCATATGTACTCTCTAGCATGGCAGCTTCAGGGTAGTGAGAGTCTTTACATGGTAACTGGCTTCCCTTAAGAGACCTGGGCAGTAGTTGCAAGACTTCTCATGACCTAGCCTGGGACATCACAAAGCGTCACTTCCACTGCATTCTATTGGTCCAGCAAGTCATTGAGGCCTGGCCGGGTGCAACAAGTGGGGCATTAGACTCTGCCCCTTGATGGGAAGAATAGCAAAGAATTTACGGCCATCTTCAGTATACCACAAGGCCATACCCCACACGATTGGTCACCTATGCCCTAGAGGCAACTTTTGTTAACAATTTAGAATGTGTTCTTTGAGCACATGTATTCTCTGAAAGTGTAGATGCCTCTATTTATTTCACATGTAGGATCTATGCATAAATCTTGTGGGTTTTTTTTCTTTATTTATTTTTTTAATGTTACAATAAAAAATATGAGGCCCCCATATACCCCCCACTCCCTCCTCCCACTCTTCCCCACAGAACACCAACCTCCTCCATCATCACGAGACATTCATTGCATTTGGTGAATACATCTCTGAGCACCGCTGCACTTCATGGTCAATGGTCCACATCATAGCCCACACTCTCCCACAGTCCACCCAGTGGGCCATGGGAGGACATACAATGTCCGGTAACTGTCCCTACAGCACCACCCAGGACAACTCCAAGTCCCGAAAATGCCCCCACATCACATCTCTTCCTCCCACTCCCTACCCCCAGCAGCCACCATGGCCACTTTCTCCACACCAATGCCACATTTTCTTCCATTACTAATCACAATAGTTCATGAATAGAATATCAGTAAGTCCACTCTATTCCATACTCTATTCCTCCATCCTGTGGACCTTAGAATGGTTGTGTCCATTCCACATCTCTATCAAGAGAGGGCTTAGATTCCCCATGGATGCTGGATGCAATTCTACTGCTTTCAGTTGTATGCACTCTTGGCTCCCTGATATGGTGGCTGACCTTCTTCACCTCCATGTTAGCTGAGTGGGGTAAGTCCAATAAACCAGAGTATAGGGGTTGCGAGTCTGTTGAGGCTCAGGGTCTGGCTATCACATGGTCAGTCCAGAGAGTCAGGTCCCCTGGGTATACATTACACCCCAGCACCAACTACAGTTCCGGTAAAAGTAACAGGAGAGACTTGTGGACAAAGATCACATCTGAGTCCAGCTCCATCACACAGAAACACAAACTCCAAAGTAGGGCCAACTGAGATGGCACTGAACTCCATCTGTCATGACAATAGAACATGTGGGGAAGGTTACCTGTTTAGATCTTGTTTTTGTTTTGTTAGGGTGAGGTAAGGGACAGGGGAGGGTCATGTGCTATAAAATCTGCAGTTCTGGTGTGGGCTTTTGCATCTCCCAACCCTAAAGCACTGCCTGTGCAGTGTGGTTCCCTTGGGAGTTTTATCCATGGTTGAGCACTGTGGTGACATCAGCATTCTTAGTAATTTTTGAAAACCCATGACAAGTGTACACAGTGGGCTTCTCAGAGAATGTTACAGTCATATACATTATATCAGTTTGTCTTCCCAGCTGCCCCAGTGGTTATTAGAATGAAATTGTCTTGTATCTAGTAAGGCAAATTCAGCTGCTAATACTTTTATCCTCATATTCAGATGCGTTCAGAGAAGTTGGGTAACTCATCAAGGTGATTTAGCTAATAAGTGAAAATGCCCAGCTTCAAGTCCTAGACAGCCTGATGCCAAAACCCATACCCTGAATCCTTCTCATTTATTCCCATTTTATAGAAGGAAAAACTGAAGGTCAGAAAGTCATTGGAATGTTTCATTTCCCGTGTTTGCAGTAGGCACAGAAACATGACCATCTGATTCAGGTATTCTGAAGTGTTAACCTCTCATAAAGTGTGTCTTGTCTTTGCCTATAGCAAAAAAGTTTATTGGTGCTTCCACTTGTAAGAACTACTCTTACATTTTGATTAATCTGTGAGAAGCTGGAACATTTTCGAATGAAGAGGACTAGAAAATATCCTATGGATTTTCTAGCAAACTGAAAGATGAACTGAGAAAGACTGGACCCTAGATTTGGAGTGGAGCATATGTAGTTTAGGAAATAGTTAGCTGGAGCATAGACACAAACACATCTCCAAGGGCAGGGTGGTTATTTTATATTAATTGCTACTTCCCTCCCATTGGAGGTATTAGGAAACTAAGAATGCATCACTGGCCTGATTCCTCTTTGTCTTTTGTCACCTATTCCTGCATTGTGCTTTGACTTGATTTGACATTCATGTGCCTCCAGTTCCATTCAGATAGAAGCTGAACAGATCACATCCCTACTGACAAGTCAAACCATTGCGATCAGGGAACTTTTGGGGCCTCGTTAGCCACTGTGCAACATTCAGACCAGAGACCTTCTGCTTTGTTCAGCATTGACTTCACCGACTGTGTTTCTATTGCTTTAGTTCTTTCTGTTTCCATTCAGTCTGGCTTAAATCCATGCAGGGCCGGAGTGTAGCTCTCAGTGCTGCCACAATATACAAAGGTAATCAACTCAGCTGGGGTCTTCTGCAATATGCTTTCTACAAAAAGTGTCTGCTGTGTATGGATGTCTGTAAATGGCCGTGGCCTATGAATGTCTGCCATTGCTAAGATGGAATGAATTGTGGTAGATAGCTGTGGCTTTAAGGGTAAAAAAAAAAACTTTAGTCCTAAATGCTGCCTGGAAAACTTACCACCATTATTCATTAATCCTTTTATCTATAGCTTGTTCCTTTGCTACTGCATTCTTTCAATAAGTATTTTTGGTGGTCATTGTCACTTGGGTTTTGCTGTTGAATTATTAAATTTACTGTATGTTTCTATTACTATATTTTTCATTTTTACAGGTTTTTATATTATTTTTTCAAATCAGATTGATCTTTATTCATGCTAACCTTTAATTTCATTACGATATCCATTACTTCTTTTATGTTTTTAATCATTTTCATGATCTTTATTTTATATTCTCTTCAGATTTTTCCATTATTTTCAGTGGTAGGGCTAGATTCTTCCTCTTGGTTACATTTCCTAACTATCCCTTATGGTGGTTCAGTTCCTTGTGTAGCTTGTAATTTTTCCTTTTGAATCTATCTTTAGCTTTTAGTTCCCTCATGGGGGTCCTGTATGGCCTTCAGAGTGATTTCACGTTTACTTTTGCCAGGGCCCTAGGGTTTCCAAGGCCCTGGTCCAGTTTCTATGTTAATTTCTCGGCTTGCACTTTCTATACCCACAGGTAGTGTTAACTCAGACTTCATATCTATAGGAGGAGAGGACTGGGTTCTTGGTTTTACCTAGGTGTCTTTTTTTATTTATGTCCTTAAGATCTAAACAGACAGCAGGCATTCTTATTGTTTCATGGAACCAGTAGACAGAGTAATTCTGTACACTTTTAACAGAAAGGAAAGATTTCTGAGGCTTCAAGGTTTATATTTCAGGCACTGTGTCCACTTCTATATTGTCATGCATCAGAGCCTATGTACTTTTTCTAATAAATTTTATTAGAAACAACACATTAGAAGGTGGGGTGACCAATGCTGCTGGAGACAGGTAGAAGGATAGAAGCAAACAGAGCTGATAGCAGATAACAGCCACATGGATAAAAGAAAACTATTGAAACAGACAAACAAACACAAACACCCAAATAGGTGAACAAATAAAATGACACCCCTATATTGTATGAAGACATCATCTTATTATATTGAAGTATAATATCTGATGTTCTCAATGATGTCCCTGTCCAGGTATCTACCCTCCTCTTCCGCTAGTGGAAACTGTGGCTGTTGTTTTCATGGTATGTTTAAAGCATTTTAGTATTGTATGTCAGCAATCTGAGGGCTGTGGGAGTTTACTCATCTATGGATGTATGGATTGGGATTGTACGTGGCAGTGTTAGGGAAGCTTGAATGGGTAACCAGGGAGAACATGGGTGGGAGATTACCTGTTGATGATCATTTATTAGGTTAGGTTGTACTAATCATATCTTCCCAAATGAACTGAGATCCAGATATTTCCCATTACCTGGAAAATAGAATTGAGCAGGAGGCCTAAGAGGACTGGTGTTTTCATGGGAAGAGATGGGGGAGGTTAGGGACAGTGCTATTAAACTGGTTGGGGGCAGCCTCATGGATTCTAGGGAATATGGAACAACTTCCATTAAAGTCTGGAGCTGCTGTCAAGCCTGAGCTGATAGCTTAAAATAAAATAAGCAGGAAGGTGAGCTTCACATGAGGCCAGAAGCAGCTTTGGCAATTGGAAAGTGAACTCTTTTTCAGCAACTGGAATAAAACAGACTTAAGGGGTAAGGAGGGAAGGGAAGACTTCCGGAGGCCAGAGACTTATTTACCTCAATGGAGCAAGATAATGCCCGCCAAGCATTGACAGCCAGCTAGGCCAGTCCCTTTCTTGGTTGGAGTCAAGGACCAGAGAAGGACACTCCGGTAACAAACAGGCTGTTGCAGAAAAGAAGGGCATTGCCTTTCTGAGGCTGGGAGGTGTCTGGGAGGGAGATGGATCCCTTATTCAAAGAGAAGTGAAGAGACAACAGTCCTGAGACCTGAGTTGGATACTACCCTGAGTTAAATTTAGATGAACTTTTACAGTGGGTGCAGTTTGTTTCCAGAAACTTCTTTTTCTGTACCTTCTTTTTTTATTATTTTGGGATCTTCTCTTCCTGTCCTTAGCTCAGATCCCTCAGTTTCTATCAGGCTGCATTAAACTCCTCCCCACCCCCATCACTTCACTGAAACTGCCCTCTCTAACAACAACAGTGGATGTCAAATCCAATGGAAACTTCTCAAGTGCTCACCTCAGTGTTTATTTGACTCCATACTGCGATTGGCAGTGGGACTGCAGTAGGTTGAGGAGAGAGTGAGACATAAGGGTGTGGAGATGATAAAGGTATTTTTTTTCTGAAAGAACAGAAGCATTTTCTTCTACCAGTATTTGAAGAACTGGGACCTCATGGACACCAATGTCTTGAGTTTCAGCTTAGCTTTAATGGCGGTTGCTTACTCTCCTAAAACTCATCCTGGTGAAGGAAGTGAGAAATAAGGCAGTGGGTGGGTCATTTTTTCATCTGGTGAAAATGGTATTCAGAGACCAGAAATATGTTTACTCTAGCTGTACACCCCTTCTCATCCCAGGTGACATTTAAGAATACTAGTCATTGCCCTTTATATAAATTATTTCTCATTTCTGTCTCTTACTTTTATGAAGCCATAAAATTCACATGCGTTGTTGAATGTGAGTCATATTAACTTAGTTGTAAGTTGGTTTAGGATTTCAACCTTAAATTCTGCCACTTACTAGGGTAAACCACTTGAGGAGTTTAGCTCCATGACACTTGAAATTAGAATAAGGATGACACTTAGACCTGTCAACTCATATATTTCTATCAATTCAAAATTATTTGTGATAACCAAAAAGTTGAAAACAACCCAAATGTCCATCCACAGATGAATGGATAAACAAACTGCAGTATATTCATGCAATGGAATACTACTCAGCAGCAAAAAGGAACAGCTATGTATATACACAGTGGCATTGTAAAAATATTATGCTGTGTGAAAGAAGTCTTGCACAAGAGTGGAGGCAGTATGATTTCATTTGTATGACATTCTAGAATAGAGAAAAACAATTTATGATGGAAAAAACCAGAACAACGGTTACCTCTGAGGTTTAGGAGTAGGTATTTACTGGAAAGGGACGAGAGGGGAAATGTTGTGTAATGATCATGTTCTTTATCTTGATAGGGATTTGGGTTGCACATTTTTATACCTTTTCAGAATTGATCAAATGGTATGTTTAAGATGTGTGTGTGTTTCATTGCATGTAAATTTAACCTCAAAAGAAAAAAGCAACTGTAAACAAATAATGAACTTTAGTTAATGATTCACATGCAGACGTATGTGGGGGCAGAAAGAAGTGAACTGATGTCTGGCATGCATTTCAAAATGCACCTTAAAATAAGATGGGCTGATGAATGGATAAAGGGATGGGAAGAGGGATAGATACGTGGTAAAACAACCACAGCAGAATGCTGGTTGTAGAATCTAGGTGTTGGCTAGATGGGTGTTCACTGTGAAATTCCTTCAAATTTTTCTGTTAGAATTTTTTTTCATATCAAAATAGGAAAAAAGTAAACTGATTCAAAACGAGCCTCACTTGGGTGCAGTTTGGCTCTGGAATTCTGAACATGTCCCTGGCAGAGTGCCTTCTGCATGCATCTTCTGCCTCTTCCCTTCTGTCATGTCTGGAGTCCAGTTTATTTTCAACCACCTAGGCAACCTCCTTCAGCCGATTTTGATAATCAGGCCTGCCCAGAGTCATCTGCCCTGCCTATCCTTCTTCTGATGGAGTTGTTTGTTGAATGGAAAATATTGGGAAGCACAAATATTTCCTTAGATGCTGTGTATGTCTCTTGATTGTACGAGGAAAGAGATGCAGGGACTTAGAGCTTGATAAATTGGCAAATACTACTCTTGCTTCCCTCCTTCCTTGTCGCCTCCCATGAACTCTATTGCTTTTGTAATGACACAATCTTTCACCTCTCCAAATTGTACTGTAGAACCAGAAAACACACATTCTCTGGAAATGGCCTTCCCATCTCAAGACCTCATTTGGCCAGAGTCTTGGCCCCGATTTGCCCAGGGGTACACCTCCCCTGTGAGGGTTGGGCTGACACTGCATGAACTTCCCACCATTGCAATCTCTTGCACATGTACATTACACAGAATGCCAAGCGTAGGTCAAAAGAGGCTGCCAGGAAAGCCTCAGAAAACAAAAAACAAAAAACAAAAAAACAAAAAGCTTCCCTCTTCTCCATGCTTTTCAGTTTGAAAAGAGAATGCTGCATTTGATATTTTCTCATTACTGTCATCAACCTTTTGTGCAGGGAGATGAGGCATAAATAAATAAGCACACAAGTCACCCTTTATTTTGAGGCAGGGAATTGTAAGTTAATTCCTGCCTTCACATGAGAAGTTGTTTCTGCCAAGCGATTTAGATGAGATGGAGAAAACAAATTTATTTGATCTCTTCTGGGCCAAAGTTACTTGAAGGGAAAGCTGATGGTCCACATATCAGTTTTCCATGTAATCAGAAAACCTTTGTGCTGACTGTTCAGATGTGGCCCTGAGTGGCCTCTCTGAGGGTCAGAGTTGGCCGGGAAGGAAAGCCAGGTTTCAACAAGGAGGGCCAGAGGCATTTGCATTGTATAAGACTAGAGGACAAACATGAAGGTCTGTTCCTGTGGCAGGGCTGCTTTGTATTCATTCATTCAGCAAATTCCTTCAACACATACTTATTGAGTGCCTACCTTGTGAGAGGTTCTTGGGCTCTCAGGCCCCTGATATGGCTCCGTTATTTCTTTGTAGGTCAGCTCCTCTGCCAGGCTTTGACACTTTGGGCTGTGTTTTATTTTTTCACCACAGCAGTTTTATCACCTCTGTTGTCTCACCGAGTGAGTTAACAGGCTCTTCATGATTGGTCAAATGTAGATGTTCTGTAACTGTGACCAGAGCTTAGAAGCAGCCTGCCTGGCAGACCCTGGGAAGGGGGCAGCAGCAGCAGCTGTGGGCTCGGGTTCTTGCCAGTTGGCAGCTGCCAGTGTCCCCTTGAAAATCCAGGCAGGACCTGGGGGTGGCAATCTGAGTGACGCCAGGTGCTGGGAAGAGATGGAATTCTTTGCTGTAATCTTTGAGTGACACCAGGCACTGGAAAGAGAGGACATTCTTTGCTATAACCTTGAACATTGAGCAACTATCTACAGTTGGCCAGTCAGTGCATATCTGTGTGCACATACATTGCAGGCTTACTCAGGTGGTGAATGAGGTACTTTATGTCTACAATCCTGGTGAAATGCCTTAAGTCAGCTCATTGGCAGGAGTTCATGGGTGGTTGCTGTGAAACTGCGGCCTGCTGCTCAAGGCTATGGTCTGATAATGGTCACTTGGCTTGTGCAGGGATCCAGACTTCCCAGGTGAGCACATTTGCTTTCTTATTATTCTTTTTTAGGCCAATCCACGTGCTTAAAAGAAACTTTTATTAAAGCCAGTGCCCCTTTTCCCTCTGAGCTTGTTAAGTCTAAGGATGCATTAAGTATCCATGTATATTTGCACATACGTTTACATGAGGAATGAAGTTGTGTGAGGAAGAAGGGCAGTTCCATATTCAGATCTTTCAACCATCAAACACCAGAAGTAGTGATTGTGGAATGATGCTCTTTGTATCAGTTAGCTTTTGGTGTGTAACAAACCACCCTGAAAGTTAGTAGCTTAAAGCAACAATCATTTATTTGCTCAAGGGTCTGTGGCTTCTGCTCTGGGCTGGCTCAGATAGTACTGGATAGTCTAGGATGGCCTCACTTAAATATTGAGTCTCAGCAGGGACAGCTGGGACAGTTGGAACTGCTGGGGCATCTCTTTTCACCTGGTCTCTCATTATCCAGTAGGCCAGTCTGGGCTTCTTCACATGGCGGCAGAAAGGTTCCCAGAAGCAAGAAAGAGCAAATCCCATTGTGCATGATTTTCCAAGCCTCTCCTACAACAGATTTGCCAGTGTCACGTTGACCAAAACAAGTCATGTGGCCAAGCTTGGGATTCAGAGAACTGGAGGGAAAGAGTCCACCTCTTGAAGGGAGGAGCTGCAAATAATTTGTAACCATTTCTTTATAGTCTAACACACAGTTGATTATGACAAAGGGGACAAACACAAGTTTTAGTGATGGAAGATGTAATCAAATCACAGTTCATCTGCTTAATAGACACATAACCTTAGACAATCACCTACCTTTTCTGAATTTCAGTTTTCTCATCTGTGATATGCAGAAAATAATCCCACCTATCTCACTACATGAAATGAGATCTTTCATTTATCCATTTTTGCAAGGAGCATGTGCTGAACCTAAGTACCAGGCACAGGCTATGACAGGCATGGGATATGGCAGTAAATACCATGATCTCACCTTTGTTGAGATGCCAATGTAGTAAATATTTTGTAAAAGTGCTTTGAAAACTACAAATCATGGTATAAATATTTTCAATAGTATGTGTGACATCCTGGAGGCTCATCTTTCCTTTTCCTTTTTTCCTTTGTGACATTTCCTCTGCTACCCTTCCTGGCACATTATGGAACCCTGAAGGACCACTTTGCCCTAGGAGATAGTAGCCTTGTATTACAAGGTTGTGGACACACAATTTTTGTGAGTTGATTCATTGTTGCGTATGGGAGGTGATCATTGTGTCAAGCCTAACTAGAGGGAGCACCATAGAGCATTGAAAGTGGAGGAGGCCCCAGAGATGATCTAGTCCAATTTGTTCACTCATAGACAAAGACATTGACGTCTTGAGAGGTTATACAACCTACACAAGGTAACACAGCTAATTGGCACCGATACCAAGATTCCTGAAGATATTGATCTCAGTGGGTTTATGTTTGTGCCTGTGCCTCCCGCTGACACTCCTATCCTCTTTTCCCCTCCCCCCAAATCATGACATACACACACAGATAGGTTTTTAATGGTTAGGAAAGGAAAATTAATGGAACCTGCTCTCTTCATGTTCCATGAGAGCGAAGAAAATAATTTTCATTTACCTTTCCACATCTGACCAAAAGAAAGAGGTACTTGACCAAAGTTTACATATGCCTTTAGTTTAGAACTTACGAAGCACTTCCATTTTCTTCTCACCACAAGGGGAGAATGATAAGGGAGTTGGGCCAGGCATTTGAATCCTTATTTTGAGATGGGGAATCCAAGGTCCAGAGAGGTTAAGTGAGTAGTGTGAGGTCACAGGGTTAGTAGTGGCAGGTCCAGGACTGCGTACTTTCCACATTATGGGTCCAATTGGTGATAGCTGGTCATTCAAAATCAGTTGCTCCTGTTTGTTATTAGTGGGTTTCCTTGGGGGCCAAAATGAACAAAACTTTGTTTAAGAATTAATTGCTGTTAAGACACACATAGGTACTTACCAAATGCAATGGATGTGTCATGATGATGGGAGTGAGTGTTGCTGGGGGGGGAGGGGTGCGGTGAGAGTGGTGGGGTCGAATGGGACCTCATATTTTCTTTAATGTAATATTTTTACAAAATCAATTAAAAAAATAAAAAATAAATAAAATAAATAAAGACGCACATAGATAAATTTAAATGATTTTGGATGCAGTGGTGTATGTAATTATTAACAGAAAAGGAGAAGTGTTTAGTGTCATTGATAACACCATTTTATTTTATGGGCCAACTACCCTGGATCTTCCTTTCCTTTTACTTAATTTTGTTATTGACATTTGTTTTTGGGAAAAAAATCATGTATACCTGGTATTTTATAGAAGAGTAAACATTTTTCCACTGCAAAATAATTTAATGTATAAACTTTATCGGATAAACTTTAGAAAAGACAGAATGAAACAATACAGAGAAAAGCAATTGAAATCAGTTCTGAATCATCGAGAGGATAGAAGTGCTCTTAATATTCCCTTCCAAAGTGGAGGTATTTGGTTTTCAGTATTTGGTTGTTCATTTATTCAACACAGTTTTTAAAATGGGGAATATAGGGTCTCTAACTTCAACATAATCTTTTTTTTCAAACTTCTATTGAAATAATTGGTCACTCTATCTGTCTTGAGATTTAATCACACATAGCAAATTCTAAGATACTTAGAACATTTCCGAGTCAGGATTATAAACCCTAACTAGACTTGTCTATATCGATTCCTCATGATAGGTAAGACTTCATTTGTTGAGTATGAACAATGTGTTTCACACACCACTGAGTATCTCATATGGATTAGCTCGTTTAATCCTCAAGACAGCCACAGAGAGAAGGAAGGTGTTCCTATTTTATACATGAAGAAACTGAGGTTTAGATGGGCTGATGGCTTGTTGCAATAAGTGGGCGATCTGGAGTAGAATGAAACCAGATACGAAGTAGAATGAGGGAGATGGATGTTGGAGTCTCATTTCTAACCACTGTTACTTTAGGGCCATGGAGAAGAGAAAGAAACAAATCAAACATCTCTGTATGGCAAATTCACAAGCTCTTCCATTTTGGAAACATGATTTTTCTATGATAGCAAATCTTCCCACCCTAACCTAGCATTTTGCCTTTAGGATTGGCTAATATCATTTCTAGAACATATAGAAGAGGTATAAGTGCAGCAGATGCCTAACTTCAGTGCAGGCAGGCAACTATCTCTTGAAGAAAAAAACAAGGCCACTCATGTTGCACCCGGTAGGCCAGTTCTTCTCAAACTCTAATGTGTGCTTGAAGCTCCTGGGAGTAATGTTAATGGAGACTCTGATTCAATGGGTCTGGGTGGTGCCTGAGAATCGGCATTTCCAACGAGCTCAAGGTGAGGCTGGTCAGTGGGTCATACTTTGAGTAGCAAGGTTAGTAAAATCCTACACGCTTCTGTTAACCTTATCCATGCCTCAGTTTTGTTCTTTATAAAGCTGGAGTTAATAACATCTCCCTCAAAGAATTGTCATGTATCAATGCAGGTAAAGTACTTAAAACAGGGGTTGGCATATGGTAAGCACTCCATAAATGTTAGTTATTACTATTATTAGTCTTTTATGCTCTCACATTTGTCTGTTTGAATTTCATACTGGCTCACACACACAGGCCATATATTAACTATAGTTCAAATTTCAAACTGCATTACCCTGACCCTTCCCCTCTGATATTGGAACATCTGTATAGCAATGAATCAAGGCAGCCCTCAGACTTCCACACAACTGCCAGTTTTCCTTGCCTTTCTTCCTCCTTCACTGCAGCTTTTCCCCATGTGTTCTTGGAACTGCAGAACCTTAGAGCTGTGGTAGGTTGAAGTGGTCAGTTAGTTAGTCCCTGCCACCTTAGTTGGAGATTTGGGCACAGGAAAGGAAGAACAGGATGGAATCTTCCACAGGTAGAAACATGGAACGTTTCATAGCATGCCCGCTCTAGTCTGCTCTCTGCCCATTCCTGCTCACCATGCTGACACATATCAGGGAAGTCCCTGTAACCCAAGAAAGTTTGTTTCTGACCCAGGCGAGTTTGTTTCTGACACAGAAAACTACTTCCTCTCTGGGCAGCTCTCAACACTATGGAGCAGGGGTCTCTGGAGTGGGGGCATAAAAATTCCAATGTTAGTGACACAGTCTATTGTGGTAGAAGCAGACAATATTGTAACTTCTTTTTATATTTTCTTTATTTAAAAATAAATTACTCAATCACAATCAAATGTTTAATATATGGATTGGCTTAAGTACATGAATATGGTTTCTATATAAATGCACATCTTTCTGGGTGTGGACCTAAGGATTTTACCATTAGGGGTGAAAAATCAAAAGGGTTTGGAGATCACGTCTAGAGACCACAAAGTTCATTCCATCATGGATGAGAAGAAAAAAAAAATGTTTCTGTGGCAGAGACAATTCTGGTGTTTACCATGCTTTCATTTTCTTCCCCCAAACCCAGGAAAGACTCTTTTCCATCTCCTTTGCACTGATATGGGATCATTCCCTCAGCCCCCAGGTTTGGCCCCTAAAATAACTGGTAAAATCTATCACTTGCTCTCAGTCTTCTCCAGTAACTTGGCAGGATGCAAACAATCCCCCAAGGCTCCAGGGAAGAGTGGAACCATTTGTGGAAGGAACCTGGGCCAGGCCCAGCTTGGAAGAGTACTACCCAGGAAAGCAGCCCACCTAAGAATATCTGTGATGGATTTCGTAGCAGCAGGAAATAAACATTGACTGTTTAAGGGCACTGGAATCTCAGGGCTTTTTTTAGTTGTTGTTACTGCAACATATCCTAGCCTCTGACTAATACCTAACTAATACAGTCATAGCTCACTTTCCTTCCCCAACTCCATTGCTTCTGTGTCTCATGGTCCCCAGCCAAAGACTCTCTGGATACTGAACATTTAATCTCTTAAAGTCTTTAGTGCCAGGGAGGCTGTAGCACAGAGAAGAAATTAAGAAATCAAACTCTGAATCCAACATGTGGATTCAAACCCCAGCTTTATCACTTATTAACAGTTGATCTATTTTTTAATAAAGATTTATTTTATTTATTTCTCTTCCCCACTTATTTGTGCTCACTGTCTACTCTCTGTGTCTGTTCATTGTTGTTGTTGTTTTTTAGGAAACACTGGGAACTAAACCCAGGACCTCCTATGTGGGAGGAGGTGCCCAATCACTTGAACCACGTCAGCTCCCTGCTTGTTGTGTCTCTCATTAAGTCTCCTTGTTGTGTCAGCTCACCACACCAGCCTATTGTGACAGCTTTCTGTCTTGCTTGTCTTCTTTAGTCAGCACTGGGAACTGAACTTGGGACCTCCCATGTGGTAGGCCAGTGCCCATCTGCTTGAGCCACATCCGCTTCCCCAGTGTGATCTTTTGAGAAGCCATTTATTCTCTTTCTGAGTTCATTTCCTTCTCTGAAATGATATTACATTAGTGATTTTCATAGAGTTGTTAGAATTAAATGAGAAAAAAATCCTTGCTGGCACATAGTAAAACTTTAATAAATGTTAAACTTGTTATTGTTATTATTATTATTGCAAATGCAAGTTTATCTCCCATCTACAGCCATAAAGCCTTTCTTCCATTAAAAAGACAAATAATGTTGCCTTACTCTTCTCTGGGTCAGTCTTCCCGCACTGCTCTCCCCCAATCCCCAGCCTCTAACCATGTGAGATATGCAACCAGCCTATCCAGGAGCCTCACACACCCCCAAACACCCCCAGCTCCCAATCCCATCTGCCAGAAATTACTGTGGAATACCTGCAGGGCTTTCACTACCCCAATCTATATCTCCTGGCTGGATCAACAATATCAGTCAAGGGATACAATCCTGGATGAGACAAATGGTTACCCTGATTCTTCTGTGACCCATAGAACTGCAGGAAAATTAGTGAAGCAGACTTTGCCATTCCGGGATTAACAGAAATGTTCTGTGTATTAAATGGAAAACTGCCTACTTCTTACTCAGAATAATCTTATCATTGGTCCAGCCATTCTCACAATTGAGTGTGCATCAGAATCCACTGGAGGGCTTGTTAAAACACAGATGGCCCGTGATGCCCATATGGGCAAAATCTGTGATAAGGTGGAAGAGTGTGGTTGGACAGTGGATGAGTGTGTGAGTGGTGCAGTGATGTGATTGGGTTCAGTGATGCTGGTCTGCGAGCCGGGGGGGCTTGGGTTGGACTATCCGTGGAACTGGGGAGAGGGTTGGAGGAAGGAGCAGGTGAAATCTGGGCATTTGCAGGTCTGTGGTTAAAACTACAAAGGTAAGAATGTTCTTTTGGCAAATATGGCAGGGGAGGGTTATTGGTGTAGGATGTTGGGTGTGTGGGAAGATGCAGGACAGGGCACGCCTGGGCCATGCTTCTGGGGAGTGTGTGAGTGTTCATCTTATCATAGTGCAATATCTTGGTGGGTGAAGACCCACACTGTAAGCAAGAAAATATTAAACTCCCGTCCTGGGGAGTCCTGCTATGTTCTCAGTTAGGAGGACAAGAATCCCTCAAGAGCATAGAAAATACCCAATTAAAAAAACAACAGACCAATATATCAAACCCTCAATATTATTGCAAGTAACTATGAATCTTATTTTTCAATAATTGAAACTTAGTGGTTACCATAGGTTCTGAGTTGGGGGGGGGGGGGGCAGAAAAGAGAATAGATAGAACATAGGGCATTTTTTGGGCAGTAGAATTGTTCTGCATGATTTTGTAATAACAGATACAGGCCACTTAAAATTTTGTCAAAACCTGTAGAAGTGTACAGTTCAAATGTAAACCATAATGTAAACCATTGCTTATTGTTAGTAGCAATGCTTCAATATTTGTACATCAATTGTAACAAAAGTACCATCTACATGTAAAATGTTATTAATAGGGGAGAGTGGAAAAGGGAGAGGGTGTGGGGTATATGAGAATCCCCTGTATTTTCTTTGTGACTTTTCTGTAACCTAAAGCTTCTTGGAAGATAAAATGGAAAAGATAAGACATTGGAGGAATATATGGAAGAAATTCTTATTGTACATAAGACACAAAAGACACAATGTCTAAAATTTTAAAATATTATTTCAATTAAGTTTTTTGCATTTTATTTGTTATTTTAAAAATGATTATGATTTCATTTTCTTATAATTTTATGTGGTTATTTTGTTGGCTTTGTTATTGGAGAAGTCTGAGATCACAGAAGGCTCACAACTGTGGCAGGGAAGGATCACGGGTGCAGGGTGTTGGTGAGGGGGAATAAGTGGGGAGAGGTACACCTGGGGCATGCCTCCAAGGCATATGAATATGTTCAAGTTTTTATGGGGCATTGTCTTGGTGGGCGGAGATCCACACAATAACCTAAGAAACAAAGCTTAGATTCACCAACAGGAAAACAGGGTCCTGGGCCCTCTTTGTATCAACAAGTACTATGACTATAAAACAGGGTCTACTGCTACCGTCAATAAACTACATCTGTGATACAATGCATTGTAGACTGGGGATACTGGTTTAACCGTCATTTTATAGTTTCACATTTCATGGACAGCATTTGCTTAGTCATTCAACAAACATTTATCGAGCGACCAGGTGTTGCCAGACACTCATCATATTGGGTACTCACTATTATTACTTTTGAATTGGCTCTCCTTTGGGTGATTCTCCTTGCTCTATATTCATGTGAATAATCAGGAGTGACCCTAATTTACTTTTGACTTCATCCAGACCTGGGGAAACTTCCACTTGCATTCCTTCTACCTTAGGGGATGGCTGAGTGGTGAACTATGTGTGGCTGGTCAGTTTTGGTGCTTAAACAAATTGAACGAAAAGGTTAAGGTCACAGTTTTGATTCTCAGGGACTGATTTCCCTGTCTGTCTTTCTTTCCCTACCCCCAATGTAAATGCTTCCTCCCATCCAAGGACTTTGTACATTTTCTCACTCTGCCAGGATCCCTCTTGCTCCAGTCCCTTATTATTAACATTCAATGTCACTTCCTTAGCAAAGTCTAACTTACCCCCAGACCTGGTCAGGTGCCTCAGTTTACTTTCTCATGGTGTCGTGTACTTCTTTAGTGTGCCATTTATTAACATATGTATTTATACGTTTATTTTATTATTATTTGATTGATATCTGTTTCCTTGTTTCTGTTGAGGTACTATCCGGTAGCAAGTAATAGAAAACTTGACCAATTGCAGCTTCATCACAAAAGGGGTTTATTTCTCTCCCATAACAGAATAGGCAGTCCAGCATAGGTATAGCAGCTCAGTGATGGCAGAGCGGACTCAGTCTCCTGTTCTTTTCTTTCTTGGCTATCTATAACAAGTGTCTTTAATCCTCATGTTTATAAGATGTCTGCAGCTACTGCAGTCATGTCATCTGCATTCCAGTCAGAAAGAAAGGGAAAGAGAAAAAGTCAACGTCAGTTGACTATTGCTTATGTCTCATTGGCCAGAACTGGCTCACATGGCTGCTCTTAGCTGCAAAGGAGCCTAAAAGATTAATTTGTTGTCGGTGGTGGTGGTGTTGCTTTTTAGTTTTTACAACCAATATAGTAGAGGCACACCAGAGAGAAAGGGTAAGCCAACGGAAGTGGACAAACGTATAGTGCCTTCCATACTCCCTTATTGAACTTCAGTATCTAAGAAGGCAAGAACCATGTTTGTTTTGTTCACCATCACAAGCCCACCTTGTGCAATGTCTGTTCCATTGTAAGTACCCAATTAAGTATTTTGTTGGATGTAAATGAATGAATAAATGAATTCCTGCAGAGGGCATCTCCTGTCCATGCTTTTAAGATAGCCCAGACAAGGTTAAAGAGACCAGTGTCATCTTCTCACCACGGACGGGAAGAATTTCAAATAGACACATCAGGGGGCCTCACTAGCCTTTCCATTGTCTTTGTACGACTTCAGAAAAAACACCCACCTCTTCCTCAAGACACATTACTGCCATCTGCTGGAATATTGTCTTAATAAAAGTACAAATCTACCACATCATCAATGCGAATGATGCCCTTTGAGATGTGTGGTAAGGTTGTGGACCAAACGGCCTGCCTGACCATGTGTGGTCACCTAGAAGGATATACGAACAGACATCACCAATCAGGAGGCTGTGGCCCTGCGCTCTGGGACCCGTCCCACCTGCCTCCGGAAGGAGGAGGCGCACACTTCCTGCCAGGCAAGGCTGAAGATTTTACCAGGGTTGATATGTGCTTGCTTGCCATAGGTAAGGGCTTATTCTGAGGCAGAAAGGATAGGCTGCTAAGAAGTCCAGAAGCTGTGTTTCTCCCTGCTCTTCACTTTCTGCCTCTGTAATACTGTGAGAAACACTTAATCCTTTTAAACTTCAGTTTTGTCATCTCTAAAACAGAGACAAGAACTCCTGCCTCAAAAGATGTGCTGAGTATACAATAAAATAATGCTCGTGCAAGGGTTTGGAGATCTGCTAAATATCAGAGAAATGTAAACTATAGTTAGCCTGGAGGAATAACGGAATAAATAGTGACGGGGTGTTCAAATCTTGTTCCTACCACTCTCCAGCTGTCTGACCTTGGGCATGCAACTTAATTTATCTGGGACACAGTCCTCTCATCCATACAAGATGTAAGGTAATATTAATAGCTACTACCCAGGAAATTTGTGAGGGTTAAAAGAAATAATAAGTGTAATAATAAATGCTAGCCACTACCATTAAAAAAGTGGAGCCTTGCATTATGCTCTGCATTTTGCATTCAGAGTTTCATCCCAGATACTTAATTATATTGCTCTGGACTTTTGAAAAAGAAACACAAAATGAAATGAAACAAAAAAGATTCCTAGGCCTTTTTGCAAAGAGAGTTGGAGGCTGTGGCTAAAGGGTGATTCAGCACGTTTCTATGGCCCTGGATCTGTCCCGAAGTCTCTAATGTGTGAGAAAGTACTCTTCTTTTCACTAACCTTCTTCTCCCCTCCCTGCCTCATACCACCACCAGACACTTTTGGCCAAATCTGGAAGCGAGTCCTATTAGGTTGGAGCTGGAATTTCTAAGTGGCCAGGGATGTTGATGTCATGGAAATGTCATGGAAATGTCACGTGATTTACAAAGCCAAAAAAAAAAACCAAGGGGTAGGGGAGGCCAGCCAGGCAGAGTTTTGGTTCCCACATACTCTGGTTCTCTCCTCCCTTCCTCTTTTCCCTGCATCGCCTCTCTTTTCTTTTTCCCTTTTCTTCTAGCCTTCCCCCCTTCCCCCACCCTGGGAACAGAGCTGGTAACTGCTGAGGAAATTGGTTCAGAATCTGGAAGAGTGCAACAGGAGCGCCAAAGGTTTTGAAGCAGAAAGGAAGCCACAAAGTTGTTAATTTGACTGTTGCCCGATAGTTGACTTTCTCATGCAGTTTCCCGGAGCCTGATGTGCCTACCTGTCTAGGAACAATATTTTATCCTGTCTGTCCTCTTTTCCATTTGACTACTCTTGACAACGGCCACTGTCCCTCCACCAAATCTCCTCAGGGTACAGAGTTATGGAGGAAACAAGACTTTCTTCCCCTTGATTTCTCACATCAGATTTTGCTGGAGTAAGTAACACTTCACTCTCCTTCCTTGCATCCCACAGAAGCAGTTTTAGGGAAATTGTGCTGAACACCCAAAGTTCCTGGGCTTGATTGCTATGTGGCCTGAAGCCGACATCCTTTGTGTGTGCCCTGGTTGATAGTCGAGTGGTGAAAAACCAGCTCCCATTCTGGTGACTAAGTTTTATTGACTTTTCCAGGGCCTGTGGTGGGACTGACGTGTCCCCCATTTAATTACTTCCTCCTTTTTGAGAGCAGATTGTGTTAACCAGAGTCCATGCAGGTGGCTATGGGGCCAGAGAACTTGGAGTGGCTGAGGCTTGACAGCTGAGAGGGGCCCGGGGTGAGCACAGGGCGGTGTGTGTGTGTGTGTGTATGTGTGTGTGTGTATAACGGCCTGCTGGCAGTAGCGAGCTGTGGTTTTTATGGCTGCATTGGGGGCAGTAACCAAACAGTGGGTCTTTTGGACTCATTTGAAGAATGCTTTGCATAAATCCCAGCTGCTAGCCATATGGCCAACCATTGTAGAGGGGAGGGTGGGTTTCCCTGGGCTCTTGGTCCCTTCCCTGGAAGTCAAAACTAATACAAACCTTTAAATGCCCAGCAAGGGTCTTTGGGGTAGGACAGCTGGCCACAAAATCTTGAGCAGATTTAATCACCACCTAAATATTTCTTGTGCTTTACCAACTTTTGCCTTCTAATAATGTTGTGTCATTTTGTCCTCACATTAACAATAGCAAACATTTTGGAGGTAACTCTGCTTCAGGTACCCTTTAAACCCTTGAGAAAAAAAATCATTCATTTTGTACTTTTATTAGTCTACAAGGCAGATATTATTACTATCCCCATTTCACTGATAAGGGAATGGCACCCAGAGAGGTTACTTACTGGCCCAAAGTCACACAGCTAGTAAATAGTAGTGCTGGGGTTCAAACTCAGGCAATCTGGCTCCAGAGTCTGTATTTATAATTACTATACATGCTGCCAGCTGGCTTGGCAGTGACATAGCTGATATTCCACGTGGGTACTCACAGTCCAAGTTCAGGTTTTCCCCTAAGCCATAGTGCTCTTTTGAAATTTGCACCTTAAAGATCCCTTATTCCTGGAAGCATTAGCAGCAGCAATTTAAATTTGGATTCTTTTCCTCTGGTATCTCAAAGTCTTTCACTTCAATTCCTTTGATTGGTCCCTCCCTACCTACTTACTATGAACTCAGAAGCATGCCCATCTAAAGAAGCTATAATGCAGCAGAAAATTACTCCCAAACCAAGGCTTTGGAAAAACACAGGTATCTAGGTGTTGGAAGTTGCTAAGGCTTGGCAGCCTCATGCCTGGAACAGGTATTTTCTCGCCCTGTTTGCTAAGGAGGATGGGTGTAGTGCTCAGTGCTGGCATTTTGTGTGTGAGCATGCGTACTCCAAAGTTTCACACGCCCAAAGACACTTTGGGGAAAGGTAATTCCAGTCCCGACTTCCCTGACAATTGTGCACCTCTTAGCTAAGGTGTCTCCAAAGGCTGAGGTAAGTATGAACAAACCACGTGGAAGGGAGGGAGCCGTTTTAAATGTTATAGTATCGCCAGCTGCCCAGGCTGACTTTCTCACCAGAGCAAACTTATAAAAGCTTTGCTCCAGCATTCGTGGGTGCACCAAAGAAAATCTCCAGCTGAATATGGAGTTTTATAAAATTTCATAGACAAAACCAAAACTACAGGGCATTAGAATATGTGATAATGGCCAAAAAGAAGGAATATGACTTCCACATTCCGTTCTGAATAACAATTTTCTTCCCTCACTTGCTAACTAACTCTGTAGCCAGGCATTGGGTAGTGTAAAACAAGTAACACAGCGCTTCAGCTGAGAAACCGCAAAAGAAGGCTATTAGAAGGGGAAGAACAAAATGGTTTGGGTGGCAGTAATCATTAAAGTCACATTTACTTAGTTATTTGGCTACTGTCTAGTTCCTTAGGTTGGATTTCTCCAGAAGCGGACCCCAAGGTAAGGATTTGGGTTCAGATAGTTTATTTTGAAGGTGTTTCTAGGAAGCACCAGCAGGGGAGTGAAGAAGTGAGATAGGGAAGAACCCTAATTCAGAGTGTCAAAAGATGTCACAGCTATGGGCAACTGAGGCTCGACCTTGCTGGAGACCTCAGGAAGATAGTGTGGATCATGCCTCAGAGTCCAGCCTGAGAGGCAAGGACCCACTCCCGGCGATCACAGGTTTAAGACTGGCCCTGTGTTTGTCAGTTCCCTGGCATTCTGGCCTCTCCCACCTAGAGGCTGAGCATCCTCCTGTAGGCAGAGAAAGCCCTTGAGTAAGAAGGCATTGTGCTCCATGGGAACAGTGAGTGCCGGGGGGGGATACGGGAAGAGTGCTGACATCAGCGGCTAGTGTTGACTCAAGAGCCAACCCAGTTTATGGAGGAGGAAGATGTGAGGGAAGACGGTATAGAGCAATTGGGATTCTGTCAGTCATAAGTGACAAAATCCCAACACAGCTTAAGCAAAAGAAAAAAAAAGCAATTCTTGTGAGTTATATCACTGAAAAGTCCAGGGGTAAGTGGCCTCAGGCACACCTAGCTCCAGGTGCTCAAACCATGCCACTGGGGCTCTGTCTTTTATCCAGCTCTTGGTTCTGCTCTCTTCGGTGTTGACTTTATTGTCCAGCTGGCTGAGAGAGAGCGAGTGGAAAAGATGATAGCTCTAGGCTTACTTGATCGTTTTATCTCTTGATCTCAAAGGAGAAGAGCCTTTTCTTCAGAGCTCTGGTTAAAATCTTAGGGAAAGCTTTGATTGGCCTATTGTGAGTCATGTGCCCATCCCTGTACCAGTTGTTGTGGCCAGTGCTATTATTGGCCAGACCCAGGTCTCATATTGGGTTGGGGAGGATGGGACCATTCCACTCAAACAACAGGGGCCAAACAGAATTGCTTGGACCTGGAGAATGAGTGGTTCTAGTGGCATGCTGATAAAACAGCTCTCAAACACACACACACATACACACACACACAAGCCTGAATTTGTAGTGTCGACTGATTTCCCTGGTGTATATAGTACCACTATGGCTAATTCCAAGCTAACAACATGACGTCCCTGAACATAGAGTGAGCTGGTAGCCATGAAGGTCCAGATCAAGAACTGGCAGTTTAGCTTTCTTTGTTTGAGGTGCATGGTATTTGGGAAAGACGGATATATAAAAATAAATGGACTTCTTCCTTCACACTTCTCATCTTGTAAGTACCTCCAGGGAAACACTACCTACAAGTTCAGGCAAATAAAATAATATTTAGGACCATATATTCCACTACTGCGTAAACTCCATGAGGGTAGGGATCTTTGCCTGGTTGGTTCAGTGGGAGCTATGTCCTCCACATCTAGAAGAGTACTCAGGAAAACATATAGACACTCAATATTCATTGCAGAAATGCATGATAGTATGCCAATTCTGTTAGCAAAGGTGATTTCTTCAGCTTACACACACAATTTGCACATTCTTCCACTTATAGCTTCTTGCCTAACAGTTGTCACTTGGACAGCCAGGTCTCCAAAACGATCTGTGCAATTAGGTGGATTCTTCAACACCACAAACCCATCTCGTGGTGCCCATCCCCTCACTTATGATGCTGAAGATGTGCAGACCTCACATTGCACCTCCCAGCTGCCACATCAGGCCCTCCTGACTCTCTGTCCTAATCTGGTACCACAGCTGGTGACTGATGCCTTCAATCCACCATGCCACACTGCTTCGCAGTGGGAGGAAGATACAGCTGTGGCCCTTTGTGCTGTCACTGCCACTTTGTTCTCCTGGCTCCTCAATTTCTCTGACCAGATGGTGGTGGTTGTTTTATGTCAGGAGGGGCGGCTCTCTCTTCCTGCCTTGGGGCTCTGCCCTTCCCAGGCAGGAGTAGACCATTCTGGCGACTTCTTATTAAGTCACCAGAACCTGCTGGGGCTTGTCTGGTTAGAGTCTCCTTACACATTAGTATAGAGAACTTTCTGCCTTTGTGGTTCTTTTGTTTCAAAATAAAAAGCATAGCTTGGAAGCTGCAAGGCTGGAAAGTTGTTAAACACACAAACACACTCACACCAAATCAGATTTGCTGATAACAGGAGAATGGGAAGGCCTGAAGCTGAGGGAGCGTTTCAAGGTCACAGGCAAGGAGGGGGCTGCGGTGGTGGTGATGGAAAAGATGAATAGACAACAGTTGAATGCATTATTTAGTGTGTTCCACATCGCAAAGCCATGAATAGTTCCCTCGCACCAGAAGATTTGATGTATCAGGCTGGCAGTCTCCTCAGAGGACACCCCCCGGTCTTCTCTTGAGTTCATGGAGACATGGTTGTCTAGGTGACAACTGTCAGGCAAGAAGCTGCAAGCTGAAGAATAAAATCGCCTTAGCTAATAGACCCGCATGCTATTATGTACCTGAAGGTTTAACTGCTATATTACCCTGAAAGAATCATTTGGAGGAGAGGAAGGAGCTCGCTTTTCCCTGGGCTACATCAGTGAATTCAATTTCTATTGAGGAAAGACTAGCATTTTAAAAACCACTGTGTGTGGAGCTTCGTGTCCTTTTCTTCTTTTGGTGAGAAATGATTTAATAATGAACTTACAACTGCAGGGCTTCCAGTCAGCCCCCTGGAGCCCTGGAAGAGGGAAGGGGCGGTGTGGAGGGGCCAGGGGCTGGCAGGCTCCAGTCTGTTCTGCTCTTGCTCAGGCCCAAGTTCTGTGACTGAGGTTATCCCAGAGCAACTTGGTTCCACCGCGTATAGAGTCTGAGCGATGATTTTCCTCCCTCACTTGATTGCTGGGTGCTTCTAATTAACGGTTGTGAATTCCTTAGATGGGGTTGTTATTAGATGGAAAGGGGCTAATTGTACTGGTCACAATAGTTAACCTCTTCCAGAAGGAAGGTTGTGTGTGTGTGTGTGTTTCTGCAAATGAAGCAGAAAAGCTTGAGAATCATTGAAATTCTTTGGCATCAAGACACAAGTAAATCAAAGATTGTATTAGTGAGACTTTTTTTTTTGCCAAGCAAAGAAGAACCAACATTTACCAGACTCTATTTGCCTGCCACAGTGCTGAGTGCTTTATTAGCTTTATCATGTTTAACTCTCAATACTCTCAAGTCTTAAACATGATTATTATTGTCTTTAGTCTCCAGATGGAGAACCTAAGCCTTAGTGAGTTTAGGAGACTCGCCCAAGACCCCACCCATGCCAGCAACAAATGAGGGCCTTTTGCATTCAGAAGATTCTGTTCAAGACCTAGAGCTGAGCAGGGGAACTTGAACTTCCCCTGATTAAGAGGCAAACAAGTCTTTTGCTCCAACCCTGACTCTGCCCTGTATTTTCTTTGGTCCCACTCTTGGACTACAAACAATATTTCTTTTCTTTCCCCTTGTAACTCAAGCATCTGGTCTTAAAATTGCCTGTACCCCCAGAGGCAACCTTAGTAAGATCTACATGTATTGGTCACCTGCCATGTGCTGGGTGGCACTGGGCAACTGAAGGGACAAAGATAAATGGCATTACAGTCTGGAGAAGGAATGAGACATGAAACCCCAAAACCAACAAAGCATGATCAGTATGATAATAATTACGATGAGTATTTTGGAGTACTTCCTGCGTGCCAGGCTTGTGCTAAGCCCTGTAAATGAGCTTATGAAGTAGGCACTACTATTATTTCCACTTTGCCAGTAAGAAAATTAAGGCATACAGAGGTTAGATCACTTGCCCAAGGTCACACAGGCAGTAAATGGCAGAGCAGGGATTTGAACTAAGGTGCTCAGTCTTGAAACCTGATGCTATTAATCTTGCTGTACTGCACATATGTAGACCAGTATAGAAGCATGTATACATTATAAAGGAAGTCCAGATTAAGGGACATAAACTCCTTCCTAAATAGATGGGTCACAGCAAGCAATAGAGAAAAGGGACTAATAAGAGAGGGAGGAAGACCAGGTGCTCACAGATCAGACACTGGTCCCTAGCTTTTGGCCTTATGTCTTGTATCTAGGTAGCCTAATAAATCATTCCAAAGCTTAGTGACTTAAAATAACCATAAGTATTTATTATCTCTCATGATTTTTCTGGATTAGAAATTCAAGAATGGCTTGGTTAGGTGGTTTTTGGCTTTGGAGCTCTTATGAGCTTGCACATATATGTCAGCTGGGACTGGAGTTATCCAATATGTATCACTTATATGGCTGGTAAGTTGGTGTTGGCTGTTGGCTGGAAGCCTCAGTTCTTCTCCCCATGAGTCTTTCTACAGGGCTGCTTGGATATCCTCATGACACGGTAGCTGGCTTGCCCCAGAGTGAGGATCCAATAGACCAAGGTAAAAGTTGTAATGCCTTTTATGACTTATGTAGAAGTTGCACAGTGTCACTTTTGCTGTATTCTCTCAACCATACATACCAACTCTGATTCAATGTGAGAGAGGACTACAAAAGGACATAGATACCAGGAGGCAGAAATCATCTTGTTGTTCACCACCTGGGCTTAAAGTTCCTGTATGCTAAATGCAAATGAAAAACTATCCAGTCCCTTTACTTAACTTAGGTATTTTGTTCCAGAAGTCAAGTATTTTATGAAAAGATGATATGTTCAATGTCTTAGAAGCCATATGGTCCTGGACAAAATTATGGCTTTGATGGGGAAGGAGGAGGTAAAAGCAAGACTGATAAGGAAGCCAGGAAGTGGGACTTGCAGTGATGGACAACTATAGGTCTCTTGGTAACTAAGCCATGATGCCAAGCACCCTGCAGGTCTAACGTTACTTAGACTGTTGGCCCGGCCCATGTTCTGGTCCATAAATTCTATGGAGACAGAATCTATTGAACTAGAAGCACCTCTTCCAGGTTGGATGTCTACCTTTTGATCACATGCAGAAAGATGCTACCAGCTAGGTTTTCAGTGGAAGAATGTGGATACTTATTTATTTCTTCTACTTCAGTGATTTGTATATAACATGAATATATGAGAGTAGCAAAACTACTGATAAATAAATGGCTACTCAATAATAAAATCAAAATATGTTATTGGAAGCAAACATAATTTTAATAGACTCAATAGTTATGTCATCCTTCTGAGTGCTGGGCAAGACACCAATGCTAGATACTGGGAGAAAGAGGCAAGCCAAAAAAGACATGGTCCCTGCTCTTATGGTACTTATGAGACACAGATATCAATCAAATAACGATACAGATAAACATGTAATTACAAGCCGTGATAAGTACCATGAAGGAAAGGACATGGTCTTGGGAGATTACATACAGTAAATACTGAGGAAGTGGTGCTTGATCTGAGATCTGAAAGATGAATAGGGGAAAAATGGGAAGAAAGGAATTCCAGGCAGAAGGAGCAGCATGTGCAAAATGTGTTTGCAGAACTGAAGGAACATTAGTGTGGTTGAAGCAGAAGGAGCAAAGGGAAGTAATGGGTGAAATGAAGGTGGAGAAGTCATTAGGGCCAGTTCCTGCAGGACATTCTAACCCTGTTAAGAATGTTGGTCACTATCCTAAGCCGTGGACAGCCATTGAAACTTTTTAAGCAATACAGTGACATGACCAGATTTTTGCTTGAAAATATCACTGTCTGCCATGTGGAGAATGGATAAGAGAGGGCAGGACTGGAGGCAAGAAGACCAGTTAGGGGGTTATGTCCAGGAGAGAGAGATTGGTGGTTTGTACCAGGACGTTGGTGGTGACCTTAGTGAAAAGAGGATGGAATTGAATTAAGTCATTGTGACCTGGAAGGCAAAAGCAAGCATCATATCTCATGAGCCAGATGGGGGTATAAGGGGAGATTGGGAAGTCAGAATGGAGGTTCTAAAAGATAAGAAGAAGAGGGTGACATGTGAAAGAGAGTTTGGGTACAACAAGTTAGAACTTAGTCTGCAGAAGAAGGGCTGAGTAGTGCCTGGGATGTTTGAGCAGTGAACTTTGTTGCTACAAGGCACTGGTCATTACTACTTAGGGTTCTAGTGTGTAAGTGCCTGTGGAACTGTAAGTGATAATGTGTAATGATCAATATTACTATTCTATCAAGTATTCCCTGCAGCCTTCATTGGATAGGGCAATTCTTCCACTTTTTTAAAAAAAATTATTGTGAAATAGGGCAGGTTGTGACAAAGGTGAATTTTCAGGTAGGAGCTTTAAGAATGGCCAGTCCTCAAGGGTGATCTTTAGACTGCACCTCTGAACTTATAATTGGATTTTAATTTTAAAATATAGATAGGTACATAAATAGGAGGACCCAAGACCAATGGAATAGATTGGAAAGCCTAGAGATAGAAACAAATACACATGGGAATATAGTATATAGTATATTATAAAGGTGGCATCTCAAACCAGTATGGGAGAAGATGGACTGATTAATAAATAGTGTAGGGACAATTGGATAGCCATCAGGGGGAAAAAGGAATCCAACCCTCATATCACATATGGAAATTCCCAAATTTGATTAAAAATTCAAATACAAAATGATGAAATCATTTTAAAAAACCATAAGAATCAGAGTAACAGACACCATGGAAATAGCTGACCACATAGCATCCTGAATCGGGTTCCAAAGAAATAGTTTTAAATGAAAAAGAGAACTGAGGGGACTCCTAGCACATCTTTTCTTTTTTGTGAAAGGAAAGGTATGTAACTTTGTGGAGCCTCTAGATTCTAGTCCAAGTTTCTGCACTAAACAACCATCCTCACTACAGGAGGATGTAGGGCCCATGCTGTTAATGATGCTCTCCTTCAGTTTTTTTATCTGAAAAAAAAAATGGGTGCCATGGTATCTATTTTGCTTTCCTTAAAAGGCTGTAGTGAGAATAAATGAGATAGTATTTGTGAAGACACGTAAGCATAAGTCTAGCAAAGGGCTGACGATACAGGTAAGGTTTTATTTTTGCCATCTTTGGCAAGGGAATTGGAATTTGTATAGCACAGCTGTTTGACAGAGACTAGTCATGTCTCAGCTAGAGATTCCTCTTTCCCAACTGCTCTGTTGGCAGTTGGGAAAGCATCCCTGAACTATAACAATTGAGGGCATGGAGGGGTCAGGTATGTTACCACTAGATGATAGACCAACAAATATTCCCTACGTTACAGATGAAGAACCTGAATTTGGGAGCTGAGCTGGGATTTGGAGCCAGATTTTTCTGCCTCCAAAATCTGTGTTCCTTCCACCATGGTCCTGCTCCCTTTCCTCTCTGCTCCCAACTGGTCTCACCAACATGTTGCAGAAAATGCAGAAAGCCTTGGCCTTGGCTCTTCTGGTGAGCAGAGGTAAAAACGGGACAGGGAAGGGCATGACAATTTATTCTAACACAGGCTGTTAAGACACTTTCCTAGGACACTAGTGACCACCTGCAACTGAAGCCACTTAGGTCATTGCTGAATTTCAGCCTAACAACAATATACTCAAGTTAGATAGTGTTGCAATTCCCTAGTCCCCTAAAATTTTGCCATAGGGGAGTATGGCCTTCGCAAATGGTGATCAGGAGTCATAATATATCTGTTGACACACAAAATAAAATGTCACTTGATGTATGGGGCCATGGTTTCAGTTGATATAAAATGTCTTCAGGCAGATTGTGTTTTATTCTAACCACAGATGCTACCCTTAATGACCATGCCATGCAAAACTATATAAATGAAAGGGACACTTACAAAGGGATCAAACTCAGTTCCATAAACCAGGTGCCCCTACTGAAGAACCAGATAACCAGTTCAGCTGGTAGTGTATAGGGCTAGACCAGGGATAGGCAAACAGTCCTTGGGCCAAATCCAGCGCCCGTCTGTTTTTGTAGATAAAGTTTTATTGGAACACAACCAAGCTTATTTGTTAATGTGTTGTCTGCTTTTGTGCAACAATGGCAGAATTGAGTGGTTGGGACAGAGACCAAATGACCTGCAAAGCTGAACAATATTTACTATCTAGCCCTTTACAAAAAAAGCTTGCTAAGGTCTGCTCTAGACAATGAAAGTTCAGGTGAGCAGTCCAAAGCCCTGACCATGATCCCTGCTGATGAGACACAGGAAAAGAAGAAGCAATAAGGAATCTCTGGATAAACTTGCTTTAAAGGGCCCAACTCCAGTTTGAAGAGCAAAATTGTCCCATGGATTCAAACATCAGGGAGCCCTAAACCATGTATAGATACTGTATCTATTTTAGTAGGTGTCTGGAGAGCTGCAGAGACCTGGCTGGCCTATCTACCAACCTTTATGAGGTTTGAGTAAAGCCAAGATGGAGTGAGCCCTTGTTAGAAAGCTACTGGGAGTGATGTCTCTGGGGCATTGAAGGTCTTTCTTAGACAGTTAGTGACTCAACAGTCAGTCCCCAAGGAATGGTGGAGGGCTCAGGAATAGCAGTGAATCAGGTTCTCACAGCCCTGGAATTGCTGCTTAAACCAGGAGCCCAGAGTGGTGGTTCTTGAAGGAGGCTCAAAAATTATCTAGGTCAAAAAGAATGGAATGACTTGTTCAGGGACTCACCAAGAGTTAAGTGGTGAAGTCTTCTGAATCCTGTTCAGGGTATTTCTCATCATGCTATACCCTGTAACCTAACATCAGTCCGTAGCAACCCAGTGGGTTAAAAGAGTGTTTAGAGGTTAAGCATGGTCTATCCTTTACATTCTGGACCTGCTAGACAGAGAAGGCTGTTTGAGGGAAGCCACAAGCCTGGGGTAATCCCTGAAGCTCAGTTTCTTACAGGTGTTAAGGGGATGGGAAGCACTGTGAGAAAGCCTTTGTGGACATACGAGAGAAGAAAGAAAGAGCTATCTGCAATTGTTGATGTACAGTTCTTTCATAAAGGAATGGAGCAGTGAACCTGGGTCAAAGCCAGGGGAAAAAGAGCTAGAAAAAGATGTCAAGGCAAGGGGGAAAGCATATCACAAGAAAATTGTCAGGCTGCACACCTTTGATATGGGTTATTCCAGATCAGAATCAGAATCTAAACTCAGGGTCGCTAAGCATAAATAAAGACCCCCCAGAAAAATGTACCAGTCTCATTCCAAATGCTGGGACAGTGTGGATAGGCTGAGGTCATGGCAACGATGTAAAAAGGCATGTTCACTTAGAGATTCCATGCACTGAAACTATAACAACTCTCCTATAAAAATGATTGCAGCATGGGCTCACAGGGGTTCCAGAATGCCAGTGTTGCTATGTAGGTGATTCTGTAAAAGACTAGGAAAAAAATGTGTGTAACCTCCTTCTACTTGGTAACCACTCTAGCTACAAATATGGGAAAGGATGACCAATTATAAACAACAGAATTGCTTAGGAATTGACTGGTTGCATAATCAATTCCACATTCTTTTTAGCAAGAATTGAGCACCCACAAACACAAGGCCAGGTCAATAGAAGATAGCAGTCTGGGGCAAGCTAAAAATGTAGCCTAGGGAAATGGACTTGGCCCAGTGGTTAGGGCGTCCGCCTACCACATGGGAGGTCCCCGGTTCAAACCCCGGGCCTCCTTGACCCGTGTGGAGCTGGCCCATGTGCAGTGCTGATGCGCACAAGGTGTGCCCTGCCATGCAGGGGTGTCCCCCACGTAGGAGAGCCCCACGCGCAAGGAGTGCACCCGTAGGAGAGCTGCCCAGCACGAAAGAAAAAAGTGCAGCCTGCCCAGGAATGGTGTCGCCCACACTCCCTGTGACACTGACGACAACAGAAGCGGACAAAGAAACAAGACGCAGCAAACAGACACAGAGAACAGACAACCGGGGGAGGGGGGGAATTAAATAAATAAATAAATCTTTTTTAAAAAATGTAACCTAAAGAAGATCTTGATTAAATGTGGTTTGGAGAGGTCCCTCTGAAAGAGGAGCTCTATCCCCAGCTGTCCTCACCACAAGTCAGTTTCATAATCCAGCCATCCCTTAGAATGTGGGACTCTGAGTAAAAGAGAGAGAATGTGTATGCAGTAAAATGAAATCCTGAATAAGTTGTTATGCTGAAAATCAGCCTACTATGTCTTTGGCATTTGCATATCTGTGGGTGCTCTGTCCTCTCTAATAAGCACTAGGGGTAGAAAGATGAATGGATACAGCCAATTCCTTTTGGAGCCTTCTTGCTTAATGGTGGAAACAAGCACATAAGCATAATTTTGACATAATTTAGTAAGGGCCAGAATGCTATGGGAGCACAGAGGAGAATTACAAAGTTCAGTCAAGGATTCCATGGAAGTTTCTGGAAGGAGAGGACACCTGGTTTCCCAATGGGGTCAGTACTGGGATAGTCAGTGAGAAAGGAGAAGAACCAGGAGAATTTCAAAGTGGTGAAAAGGCCACAGTGTCAAATACAAAAGTTAAGGGTAAAAAAGTTTCCATGGGATTTGGAAATATGGAGGTCATTCGTGACCTTAAAGATAGCCTGTTCCAGGGAAGTGGAGGGGAGGGGGAGGCAAGAGCCAGTGTTGAGCACTAAATGAAACTGAGGAAGTGGAGACAGCCAGCACTGACTACTCTCTGAAGGGTTGTGCATTAGAAAAGGAGAGCAATGGACTGCGGAGGAGTTTAAAGTGAGATGTGTGTTTTGTTTTTATTGCATCTTTTTAAAATTTTAGACTGGAAGGATTTTATCATGTCTACAGGCTGAAGAGAAGGAGAGTAGAAAGGATGCAATAATAGACAGAGAAAAAGAAGAGGGACTGATAAGGGCTCTGAGAGAAAGGCTGGACTTGAACAAGAAGGCTAACTCCATCTTCTAAGATTAGGGGTGGAGCTTATGAATAGTGGGTATCCTGGAGTTAAGTCAGTAGGCGGGAAAGGGTGGCAATGGGGGAAGCCTCAAAGAGCTGTTTCCTTCATTTGTTAGAAGTATCATCAGCCTCAAAGGACCTGGGCTGTGGAGGCTGGGCAAGAGGCCTGAGGAAAGCAGGCAGGCCTGATAGGTCCCTGAGGGGAATGGGGAAGTGGCTGAGCAACATGGAGTTTAGAGCTTGCTGGGTTCCCATGCATCCATGGTGTGGAGGTAGCAGCACTTCGTGTGTTTCCCTCTCTTCCAGGTCACCCTTATGACATGGGTCAGCTCCTGAAGGCCCAAACTGAGCCTTCTGGCCATTCTGGAGAACAATTCTGCCCTTCCCTTATCTTCTAAGCCATGAGCCCAGGGCACAGACCAGAGGCCTCTACTGTAACCATAGTCCTCCACGGCGGCTCAAGCACATCCCTCCCTCCCAATTTTGCAGCCCACCTGAACTGCCCCCCATCTTCCCTGCCCACCTTGAATGCCATGACACTACCCATGCAAATTTCACATCCCACCTCCTCCATGATTTCAGGCTCACTGATCTCTTGACCCCTCCACCCTTCCCCTCTGCTGCCCTTCTAATGCACTTCACATTAAATCAGTATAATTCCAGCAACCTTCTGTTTTTACCTCTCTCTTGACATTTATGATTTAATGTGTGGTTGTTGCTAGTTTTTCATTTTAGTCAACACAACCGTGAGTGACCTTCCTGAAGGCAGGCATGGAATCTTACAAATTTGGTTTTGGAATTCCCCAGCACCAACCTCATAGTTGCTGCTAAATGAATTCTGCTAGTTTTATTTCTTTGGCTGTCTGGAGACAGCTAAAGCGGGCATGGGTGCCCTGCCTTGGGTCAGGCTTGGTCTTTCCTGACCCATGGACTGCCAGAGTTTGGAAAGCAGCTTTACTTTCGGGGTGGAGCCAGGGAGAATGTTGACCATCAAGGTGACTTTCTTATTGAAAGTATGTGGATGGCGATTAACAGCTACTTGCTGGTGTTTCCTGATTGTCTGGAGGGCAATGTTGCAGGAAGGCATTTGGAGAAGAAGAGTGTGGAGTGGAGAGCCACTGTGGCTCTCAGGTCTCCTGCAGCTCCTGCAACCGACTCATCCTCACCCATCCTGCCCTTATTTCCAGACTTGTTCATTCCTGCAGGCACCAAAGAAGTGGCAGAGGGTTTGGCCACCCAGCACTCCTTCTTCTTGCAGGTGATTTGTCCTGCTGCAAAGGTGATACAAAACTTTTCTTTTTCTCTCTGAGAAAGTTATCCCAGAGATAACTATTATTCCTTCTTGGGCCATGTTGGAGATGTTTTTAAGATTTGTGCTTCATAAGCCTGGGCTTCACCTGCTGAATCAGTTGCATCTGATTATAGGGCAGAACTACAGAGAGCTGGGAAGCTGAACTCTCTTTAAATGTTGGTCTAATGAAAGCCCTTCCTGGGATTTTCAGAGGTGGAATATTGTTGAATGAGTAATAGTCTTGAGCATCTTTATTAGATAAGATGTTTGGATTTGGTCTTAAAAGTGGAACAAATCAAAAAGCCATTTCATTGCTTTTTGTGGTTAGAAGTAAATTAAAATCATGGATTTTCTAATTCACTCAAGGCCAGAATATCCTTCACTTTAAACCTTGATGTGTTTGCATTTATCTTGGTTTCTTGGGTTGTTTCTCAAACTAAAAAAGGCCAATGCAACATGTGGGCTGTGCAAAAAATGGTTTCAAAGCATGTAATTATAAAACATAAAATTCCCGTCGTCTTCCTAGCTCTATTCCAGGCCACATGCCAGGTACCATTTATACTACTCCTGGAACAGGCCACTCATGCCACCTCTTCTAAAATACCAGCAAAAGCCACCATTGTAGAGCAAAGGGTCACACATTTATAACACTGACAAGGAAATACCTAAAGCTTAGGAATGATGATGTGCTTCTCTTAACCACCCTTTTGGCTCCATCCTCCAACATTTGAACTGATGGATTCCGGAGCATTGGTTTGCTTCTGTGATGTTTGATCCCAAGGAACAAATTTATTTCCCCATCCTCTCAGACACCATCGGGTTCTGATCTATAAGTTCTCTTATTTCAGGATAAACCCAGCTTCCTGATATGGCCTGGACTCTCTTGGATATCAACTTTTGGCCTTTCTGCCACCACCAGAAGGTATTTTACAAATGGGACAGTAGTAATGCCAAATATTCTGTCCTATTGCCACATAGATACATTATGTCTTTTTTTTTAAAGATTTATTTATTTATTTATTTCTCTCCCCTTGCCCCCCACCCCGGTTGTCTGTTCTCTGTGTCTATTTGCTGCATCTTCTTTTGTCCGCTTCTGTTGTCAGTGGCATGGGAATCTGCGTTTCTTTCTGCTGCATCATCTTGTTGTGTCATTTCTCCGTCTGTGCAGCGCCATTCTGGGTAGGCTGCACTTTCTTTCGTGCTGGGCGGCTCTCCTTACGGGGCGCACTCCCTGCGCGTGGGGTTCCCCTACGTGGGGGACATCCCTGCAGGGCAGGGCACTCCTTGCATGCAGCAGCACTGTGCATGGGCCAGCTCCACATGGGTCAAGGAGGCCCAGGGTTTGAACCACGGACCTCCCATGTGGTAGACGGACACCCTAACCGCTGGGCCAAGTCTGCTTCCCAATACATTATTCTTGTCAGGCCACGTGTCCCATATTTGGATTGCAATATATAGCCATTGACAGCAGAAGACAGGAGCAAGCACCATTTTGTCAACTGTAATGCATAGCAGTGCTTCTCAAATTCTAACGAACCTGTGAACCACTTGGGGATCTTATTAAAGTGCAGATTCTGATTCAGTAGGTCTAGAATGGGGCTTGAGATTCTGCATTTCTAACAAGTGCTCAGGTGATAGATGCCACACATAAACCCAGTCTCCTTTAAGATATGTACACGTTTAAAACCAAAGACTCTAAATAAGTATTTTAAATTTGGCAGAACAAAACCATCTGAAGATATTTGGCTTCTGATCTAGTCTTGCAACCCCTTCTCTTTAATTCTCAGTTTGCCCGCTTCTGGCCCTGGAAGACTTGAGATGTTTAATTCCAAGAGACAGGAATCATTGGGATCTGCCATTATTAGGGCTTTATGAATGCTATTTGTTCTTGTTGAAACTGACTATGAGTGTCTTTTGACAGTATGAGTGGCTTTTGATTTAAGTTCTAGATCAGCCTTGCAAACAACAGCAACCCTTCTCCACCAAGAACTTTCATCAGGCTGCAGTATTTACCAAGTTTTAGATTTAGCTAGTATCTGTATATGTGAAAACCTCATTCTGTAATTCACCTGCTTCTCAAATTCAGACCGATTTCCCTAATTAATCCAAGGTAGAATAGCTGTAATTCAAAACCAAAAGGGACTTCAGAGGCCAGGGCTGGTATAGAACACTTTTAGATCATTCTTGAACTTCCTTTGGACTTCTTTGGGTGACTGGGAGTGCTGCTGCCTCATAAAGAAGCCCATTCCATGGTTGTACAGCTCTGATTGATTATTCTTCAGTATCTGAACCACACATTACTGCTTTCTAATTTCTGCTTTGGTTTTGCCCTCAAGGACTAGCTGCTCTTGTACAATAATGGGTCATCAACAAATTCAAAGCTACTCTATTTTTCTTTTCTCCAGGCACAAATGTCCCATTTCTTCAGCTATTTATTGTATATCAAGGTATATAGACCCCTCATCCTCCAAGCCATTGTGTCCTGACACGTTCCAGTTTGACATTGTCCTCCTTCTCCAAACCCTCTCTGATAAGACCTGACTAGACCTTGTTCTGAACATGTATATCAGCAGCCATGTTTTCCCACTGACTTACGTCAAGGAAAACCACAGGTTTTGGTGTTGTTGTTGTTGTTTTTAAGGGAGCTGTTTCCCCCAAATTGTGCCATTAACTATTTGAAACCAGTGCAGATGTTTACATTTATTGGATTTTATCTTGTTTCTTTCCATCATTTCTTTCCTCCAATTGAGATCTCAAGTCCTGATTCTATCATCTGATATATTAAAGGCTTCCTCCCACCTTCTTTGTCTCCACAAATTTTCTAGGTACAATCCTTATACCTTCATTACTGGGGATAAAACTTGAAATGGACAACACTGAGTGCTGGGTCCTTTGATCTTTCATTCTATCTATTTGCCCACTCATTTATTCATTCATTTGCTCATCCTTCCAACAAACCTTAGTTAGGTGCTACTGTGTTCCAAGCACTGTACTACCTGCTAGAGACCCCAAGGCAAATAAAAGATGATTTCTATGCTTGAAGTGCTCAGCATGCAGCATAGTCTTCTTGTCATTAGATACCCACATCCTGCTGGACCTTTCTGATCCTGTCACCTGCCAGTTCTTTCTCCCATTCCCCTTACCACCTGCTTTCCTTATAAAGTGAGGACCAAGACCCTGCTATTTGGAGAAAGGTCCAGAAACTAAAAGCATCAAATGCAATGGGATTTTCAGTGGGGAGTGGGAAGGGAAGGAAGAAAGAGAGAAAGAGAAGTGGAAAGGTGGAAGGAAAGCCCAAGCAGAAGAGGTTGAAAGGGAAGAGGACCCTTTGACTTCCTGGCTGGTTGGACCTCCATGGGCAACTGGTTGGATGTTATTGAATGTAAGTGTGAGGTAAACATGCATAAATTAGGACATGCCTGTGTAAACACTAGGACAGTCAACTATAGCATCCGATGTGAACAAAGTGAGACTTTATTGTTTTACTTTATTCAGAGATGATAATCTTCCTCCAGACCCAAATGCAAACTGAGCAGGTCTCATTTCCATTCATTGTTAGGTAATAGATTGTTATGGTCCTTTCAAGTTATGATTGAGCAATTAGAATGTCCCATTCATGATGTGAAAGTTCAAAACTCCAAGCTTCACTTAGTATTAAATCTTTTTCCTGCGAGGCTCAGGCCTCTTTCAGCCTGAAATGCTACAGTGGGGAAAAAGGGTGGGGATGTGGAACTTTTCTCTCTATGATCACCTCCTTCTCCATGTTAGCTGCTGTTTTGCTGTAGCCACTGTTGAAGCTGGGAGAAGGAGGAGAGGCCAGGGGACAGACAGCTAGGACTTGACAGAGTGGCATTGCTCTTTCTGAGCCTTGTTGTCAGATGGTTAAAGCTGGGTCCTAGCTGGTACCTCTGAATGGGCGTGGAAAATGAAAAAAAACCAACTCTTTCCCTCCTCAGGTGTTCTTGTAGGTCCATCCAATGTCCCCAAGCCTGGAGATCTTTCCCGTACAGTTCTCTTGACCTTCGGCCGACATGTCTCCACAAAGGGTGGCAGATTAGGATTGCTCCTTAGCTTGATATTTGGTAGGATAGTGCCAGCCTCATTCTGCTGAGATTGTCTTGCAACACTGGTCAGGACCCACATTGACTCCCTACTAGCTCTCCTCTGTAGCCACTCCTGACCTATGGGCAACTCTGTCGTATCTCTTGTTCCAACATACTCCGGGAATCCAGGCTCACCCCAAGGCAGCAACCTCTCCTGACTTGACCACCTAAGCAGTTAATGGCCTTTCTCTTTCCCCTAGATGATCCTGAGGAAGAGGCAAACCCTAACCCACAGGCTGCTTTAGCTTTCATGGATGTGAGTGAGGTTCCTTGTGACCCCTAACTGCAGGGAGCATACTTTGTTGCAAAGCAGGCTGTGTGGTAATGCTGGGCTTTGGGTTGAAGGGTAATTCCACTAATTTCTGCCTTAAGAGGGGGAGAAGGGAGAATTCACCACAACGCCATGGCTTTTCATCAGTCTCCTCACACACAATCCTCTCTTTCTACATTCTGGCCCTTTTTAATAGTGTCAGAGTAGAAGACAGTGTTCAAGAGTCCTTGAGAGCAGTAGTTTGGCAGTTACCTCCTAAAGTCGAACATTCACATACCTAACCTATCCATACGCGCAAGGGAAACACTGGCATATCCAATAGGAGACATGTAAAGGAATGTTCATAGCACCTCTGTTCCCAACTTGGGTTTGCCAGATAAAATACAGGATACTCAGTTAAATGTGAATTTTCAGGTGAACAAGGAATTTTTTTAGTGTATGTGTCTTCCAAAAATTGCGTGGAATATATTTGTACTAAAAAGTTCACATTATTTATATGAAATTCAAATTTATCTAGGTGCCCTTATTTTTACTTGCTAAATCTAGTAACTTTATCCCAATCCAAATGACCATCAAAGGGTGAGTGGGAGAATTAATTGTAGTATATGCACACAGTGAAAAATTACGCAAGTCAGAATGAATGGAAAACAGTCACACTGCAAAATACGGATGCATCTTATCAATATAAAATCTACTGAAGAAGATATGACTCCAAAATATTATATACAGCATGATGCCTTTGGGGGGGTGGTTAAAGTTATAAACAATTAAATTAAAATGCTTGTTCATTTAAAAAGACATGTATGTAGCTGCGGTAAAACAATGTAGAAAGGAAAGAGAGAATGGTGAATATAGGATTCAAGTTGATAAATCATCTCAGATGGAGAGGCAGTTTTCTGTCTGCTAAATCAAATACCATACAATGGATTGGGTTAAACAATGGGAATTTACTGACTAATGGTTTTGAGACTAGGAGAAGTCCAAAATCAAGGGGTCAGCAAGGCAATGCTTTCTTCCAGGAGATCGTGGCATTTTGGGGCAGGCTGCTGGCAATACTTGTCTCTTGGCTTTGGGCAATGCCCATGGTGATATCTTCTCCTTTCTCTTCTAGGTTCCATTGACTTCTGGCTTCTGGCTGTTCCTGCGTCTTCACCTTCCATGACCAATTTCCTTTGCTTATAAGGATTTCAGCCATATTGGATTAATATCTATCCTCATTCAGTTTGGGCACACCTTAAATAATAACATCTTCAAAGGTGCTATTTACAAATGTGTTTATACCCATGGGATCAGAGGTTTGGACTTTAACATGCCTTCTGTGGGGGACATGACTCAGTCCCCAACAGGGAGATAGCAATGAAGGTTGGATGATTCTCCAAAGGCAATCACAAGAAAAATGAAAAAAACATTAACAAGGAAATATCAGTAGACCCCTTTGATGGTGCCTCCAAAGTTCTTACATCTTGCCTGCATCAGCACCTCTTCCTCCACTCCCCTTCATACCCGTGGAATTTGTTAATCCAATTCATTCTGTTCAATTTAGTAAAATCGACTGGACATCTACTACCACATGTCAGACATATCGGGTGTTGGAAATACCAAGATGAATAAATTATAGCTCGTGGTCCTTATTGAGGTTATAGCCTAACAGGAACACAAAGCATCAGCAAACGTCTATAATAATGTTTGGCGAGTGCTGGAATAGAGTTATGTACAAGTTATTGCAGGAATGTTGAAGAAGGGGCAATTGGTATTGCCTGGAATGGGAGTGTCAGAAATGGGGTGGTATTTGAGCAGGATCTTAAATGTTGAGCAGAAGCTGGACAAGCAGATGGGGTGGGGCATGCAAAGCACAGAGAACAAGAGCAAAGGCCTGAAGGTGAGACTGCCAAGAGCAGGCTGGAGTTGGGTTGGGAAAGGTCCTCTAGATCTTTCTAAGGAGGATGAACATTGCTCTACATGCAATGACTTTTAAGTAGGGCAGAACCAGGAGTAGTTCTGTTTCTTTGGAACAAGCCTCCTGGCCATGCATGGAAGATGAAATGGAGGGGCAATCGAGGCTGAGGTCACAGGGAACAGTGAGGAGGTAGCTGCAAGACTTCCCATGTCTGTGGGGATGGAGATCCAGTGAAAAGGCGTGAATTCATCCTGAGGTAGATCCTTCCCCTCCCTGTGAGCTGTGTGGGGTGGGATCTGTGTGTGAGGAACATCAGCCTGGGAGGAAACTAGAGCACAGGCCAGGAGTGGGACTGCATTTGGGAAGGGCCACATTAGCAGAAAGGGTGTTTCCCCTGTACACCTGCCAAAAGAAACCTGTGACTCAGTGGCTGGCATGTCTGATTACCCAGAAGACTTTCCAGTCCTGAATAACCCTGACTTCTCTCTATTTCCATGATTCCACACTGCCTCAGAGGTGGGACAGTAGCCAAGGGGTGGAGCCCATAGTACCTTTTCTTGAATGTAAATAATGTCCACACCAGCCATGAACCTATTACAGGGAGTTCCTTGGTAGTAGGCACATACCACAGGAAGATTAATGAAGAGCAGGAAAAACCTCTTTTTTTAGGACATCAATTCTTATACCCGATTATAATGACTTTGCATGTGTAAAAATTAAATTATGTCAGCCATGCCTAATATAAAGCTACCCCCTGTTTAGAGAGCACCCACTATATGCTGGGAGCTGGGTTAGATGCTCCTTTACATTTAGTTGACTTCTTCTCCAGAACAACCATCTGAGGTAAATAGTATTAGCGCCATTTTGTAGGTGGAAAAGTAAGGCTGAGAGAGTTCTAATGGGCTAGTCATTAGGTAGGGTCTAGAAATAGTCTCCCTATTGGAACTGCTGATGGCATTGCTTGTAACCTGACTTATACATCATTTTCTTTGTTAATGTCCAGAACTCAGACCTCTTTCATCTTAGATTAAAGGCCCTTCCCTCCTTCCCACACTACAAGCACAATCATTCTGAGAGTCCTGTTTAGTTGCAAGGCCTTTAATAATAATAATAATAATAATAATAATAAACCTGACACCATGGGAATTGCGTTAGTGAAAGACCAGGGCTGTGATGGCATTCAACTCGGCCTGAGATCCTGTTTGCTTCATCTGATATGTAACATGCCAACGGCTAGAAGATGGAAAATAATTATTCAGTCTAGCTGGGAGACTGGGTGATAAAAGGAAACTTTTGGGGCTGCTGATTAAATTGTTTATTTAAGTGGGGGCTTAGATGGGTCTTTAGCATCACGGGCCTTAGGAAGAAGATAGGGATCTGTCTTAAGGGAGGGGCCGTGGCTGGGCCAGCAGTCATCCTAGCCGGGCTCACTCACGCAGCCACCTCTTTGCAGTGTGCTGTGCCTTTGTTTCCTGCTTGGCGCAGGATTTTGAGGACTTTGTGAGGCTACGATTGGACAGGAGGGCAGAATGTTAGAGATGGAAGGTTCCCTTGGAGTGTCGCATTCTGCAGAAGGGGAAGGCAGGGTCCAGAGGGAAATTGTCATGGTGCCGGCTGTGGTGGCGAATGGCCCAGACGAGTTCTGGAGCCATGCTCCTTAGATCATCTTGTGCTCATCCAAGCGTGAGCTGCCTTTACAAGACGTGCATTGCCTTCTCCTCCGCCTTCTCTGCATTCTTCTCCCTCTTGCTTATAAAATAAAAATAGGGTTTCTCTTCTCCCTCCTGCTCTGTTAGAATGTATATGATTTGTATATAATGCAGAGTTTAAATGCTCAGTTTGCCCGTATTTTTTTTTGTCATCTAGCAGCTCATTAGATATTTATTTCTTTTTTTAAAATTATTTATTTATTTTTTAAAAATTACATTATGAAAAATATGAGGTCCCATTCAACCCCACCGCCCCCGCCCCCCACTCCCCCCACAGCAACACTCTCTCCCATCATCATGACACATCCATTGCACCTGGTAAGTTCATCTCTGAGCATCACTGCACCCCATAGTCAATGCCCGTATTTTGAGCACATGCAAGTACAACTTTCTAGAAAAGTACTAGACCAGCAGTCAGCAAACTACAACCCACAGACCGCCTGTTTTTGTAAATAAAGTTTTATTGGAACACAGCCAGAGTTCATTTAAATATTGTCTAGGGCTGCTTTCACCCAACAGCACCAGAGTTGAGTAGTTAAGACAGGGATGGATGGCTCACAAACCCTAAAATGGTTACTGTTTAACCCTTTACAGTAAATGTTTGCTGACCTCTGCACCAGATAAACATATTATAAACTAAATTCTAATGTAGGACCTCCCTGCTCCCACAGAGACATAGAACTAACTTTTGTGCCTGAATAATGGGAGATTTGAGCCATGTTGACACTGAACACATTAAGGGGATGAGCATTTAGTACGAATGTAGTGATTCACTGGCTTAAATAGGATGGCACATCTAAACTTCAAAATTTGATATTCTGAACACAGAGGATTCTCAAATTCAGTTTTCCCTCCCATATTTAAGGACCTTCAGTGCCTTTTCCTCTAAGCTACCTAACTGGGACCCTCACAGCCAGCTCAGCCCCTCCTGCTGCCATGCCTCTGCACCTCGGAGACTCCTGGCTGAGGACCAGGCCACCGTGCTCCACTCGAAACATACATATGCTCCAGCCATACATTTCTCTTGGTCAAAGTCCAGAGGGCATGATTTCAGGACGATGATCTCAGTCAGTGTTGTGCTGGCTCCGTCCCCCAATAACTGGAAGTTCTTTCTTCTAAGAGGTGCTCTGAATTAAGGCATTCATGCTGGGATTTTCCTTTCCTTCTTTTCTTTGTATCTCACAAATGCTGGCATAGGATCCTCTAGTTTGGTTGAGATTTTGTTGATGCTTTCCAAAGCTCAAGGAATTTCAGAGGAGACCTCAAGTTCAACCTCCCTGAGAAGGTCTGACACTCTAACAACCACCTTCTTTTCATTCTTTATTTCCTTGGTCATGCCTCATGCATGAGAATCTTTCCCTTTTTTCTCTCTACAGTTTTTTTTTTTTTATCTTGGTTGTAGTCTGTTCCTCTCTCTTCCCTCCAAGGTGTATAAGAGCAGATTCTGCAGAGAACAGATTTTGCAGAAAGCCCTCCACAGATTACAATGCTCACATTTATTTGTTCAGAAAGGTTTTCACTAGGTTGTATTCAAGTTTATGGAATCACCTAGAAGGTGGACTTCTGGTGAAAATATTTGGGTCTAGATTGCTAACTGAACTGTGTACAGCCCAAAGATCTTTCTGCAACTTCCTGGCATGTTTCAGCCTTAGTTTTGAAACCAGAACATGGACCTTTGCCACATGATGTTACCACCTCACCAGGTGACGGGGGCCAGATCAGCAGCATGCTGGGCCTGAGGTATACTGTCTGAAAAAGATGAATGATAATGTCTTTCTCCTATAGCCTAGGATAAGGGGGGAAATGGGGCAATATGTGCACACAGAGAACACAGAGTGCCTCAGAAGATTAAGGTTAAGATGCTGGAGTCATTTCAACGAGTAGAGACTCCCAGTGTTGCAACAACACCTAGTCTCTCTGGCACCTCAGTATGCAATCCAGGATGACCTGGCACCTTGTTCTGCCCTCACTGGCTCACCAAGGAAGGTGAAAAGAAACTGCTCCTGCAAGATGAGGCCCACACAAGTTTCCTTTAGGTCAAGCCCCAGATGTCACAGGTGAGGAAACTGAGGCCCAAGGTCAAAGTCATGGGTGACAGCTTTGCACCATCCCAGCTAAGCTGGAACTACATGTCACAGAATTCTTTTCCCTCTAAGGGAGGGTTGGCCAGAACATGAATTGTGCAAGATTTGGAAGGTAGAAGTAAAGGGGCAGTCATGTTTATGCTCTGACAATTAGTGTCAGGCAGGTGCTGTTGCACCTCACACATGTTGTCCACTGAGCTGCTGCTCACCTTGTTGGTGTGGGCAGCAGCTGAGCCCCTAACTCCTCTAGCTCATCCCAGGTCTCCTTCCTTGGCTTCTCTGAGTCCTGGGGCTGGTGTGTGCATGGCCATGTGCAGGTCACCTGCATCAGTGAAGCCAGAGGTAGTGAAACTGATGTGGGTCCAGTCTGTCCAGGTGGGCTCTAGTTTGTCCTCCTGGGTTCTATTTTGTCCCTGTTGGCCCCCATTTCATGCCAATTTCTTCTTCCTCAATGTCAATTGTGCTGACTTCAGGTCAAACCCCAGACACAGGGCAAGAGACTTACACGGTCTGCTTAACCTTTTTTTTCCCCATTGCTTAGGGTCTAGTCCCTATGATAAATCCCTTATTCTTTAGCCTCGCAGTGGTTTCTCTTTCTCTGGCTGAACCTAACTGATTTAGTCACACAGCTGAGCAATGGAACCCAGGTCTCTAGACTTCCAGAACAACAAGCTTTCTGCTTCCAGTGTCACCTCTTCTCAGAGGCTCAGTCTGCACAGCACAAAGCTAGTGTTGATAAATGCTGAAAAACTAATGGGGGGAAGCGGACTTGGCCCAGTGGTTAGGGCATCCGCCTACCACATGGGAGGTCTGTGGTTCAAACCCCGGGCCTCCTTGACCCGTGTGGAGCTGGCCCATGTGCAGTGCTGACGCGCGCAAGGAGTGCCATGCCACACAGGGGTGTCCCCCGCGTAGCGGAGCCCCATGTGCAAGGAGTGCACCCCATAAGGAGAGCTGCCCAGCACAAAAGAAAGTGCAGCCTGCCCAGGAATGGCACCACATACACAGAGAGCTGACACAACAAGATGAGGCAACAAAAAGAAACACAGATTCCCGTGCCACTGACAACAACAGAAGCAGATGAAAAGAACACGCAGCAAATGGACACAGAGAACGGACAACAGGGGAGGGGCAGGAAGGGGCAGGGAGGGGTGGGAAGGGGTGGGGCGGGAAGGGGAGAGAAATAAATAAAAATAAAATATTAAAAAAAAAACTAATGGGGAGGTTCTGGTCAAGGAAATCCTCAGGGCACTCAGCCAAAACTGAGTCATCAAAATGCCTGTAGCACCCCCTGCTCTGGCCCATCTCACATGGTGCATTACTCTCCAAGTCAGGGCCTTTGAATACATAAGTATGACTGCTACCGAATCAATCTTGGGTTCTTGCACAAGAGATTCTGAGCAAAATCAGATGAGTCTAGGAGGCAGTTCATTCTCACTGGAAGTTTTTCCACTTTTTATGTGGGGGAAAAGTAGATGGCGATGGTTAGCCAAGTTTTCATTTACTCTGGGCATGGGTGAGATAGGGGGAAGAGAGAGAGTGTCTCCTTTGCAATGGGGCTTGGGAGATTGATGAGAGACACTTTGAAGTCACTCTCTTTCCTCCCACAAGATGCAGATTTGGGAACTCTGCTAAGATGATGTTGAGGTGGAAGGATTGGTATTGGAGACTTTCTGGTCTTATGTCCCCAGCACTTTGGAAAAGGGAGAAATCACCATCTCCTGGTCCTCTTAAGGCATTCCACTATTGCTGCTTGCTGTTTGAAGAGTGGTGCATCTTTAATTACTGAATTACTGAAATGTAGATGATCCAGCTAGTTGGGAGAAGGGTAGGGAGGTCACCCCTACTTGGTTATTAATTAAACAGGACAATATCACCATATCAAGGATTAGCTGCTAGTTAGTAGAGAACCAGGGAATCCCACACCCCCCATGGTAGAGGGACTGTAGAGATTCCAGCAGGTGGGTGGAGGCACCTGCTTTAAGGCTCTGTGATTCTCTACTGCTCTCCAGACCTGCGCAGGCACTTCCATCTCGCCATGCCAGCTACACTGCTTCCCATGATGCACTTTGATTACTCCAGGCACACTCTTACCTCAGGGCTTTTGCACTTACTCTTCACTCTACCTGAGTCCCTCCTTCCCTAGAGAGCCTCTTAACAGGAGTCACACTATCACCCATTCATGCTTTTGCTCAAAAGATCCTTGATCTCCATGACCAACTTCCCATCACTCCCCATCCCCCTACCCCCATGTGATTTTTGTACAGCACAAATCACCTTCTAACATGCTATATAACTTCCCAATGAATTCTATCAATTGTTTCTCTCCTGTCTCTCTTCCACAAGAATGTAAGCTTCACCAGGGCAGAGATCTGGTCTGTTCTGTAAGCAGGCATGTCCCAAGTGGCGGCACACAGTAGGTGCTCACTCAGGCCTCTGTGTTGCCTCACACCCTGGGGCACTATTAGCACTGTTTTCACTACTGAATGACACTTCCTGGAACAGAGGTCCATAAGATTCAGCAAGAAGAGCGCCCCCTAGGGTTGTGCAATTGTGCAGCACAGAGTCTGGTATTTGTTGAAACGAAGACGTGGGGGTGGCCTCTTGTTTCTGCCTATCTGCCTGATCCTTTTGCCTCTTGAAAATCCTATTGGCAGATTCTAATTCTTCAGCTTAACTCTTCCTTGTGTCAGGGTCAGCACTGACCGAGACTGACTTTGTGGTTTATGTTCAAACTCGGGCATCTTATTTTGAAGAGATGTGAGAAAAGCACTCCATGAGCTGTCGGCAGCAGTTTCTCCTAAGGGGTCTGCCAAAAAACTGTGCGTGATTTCGGGGTCGGGTTTTCTTTGCCTCCTCCAGGTAAACTTGTTTATAAGGATGAAACATTTGTGCTGCTCAGCAGGTTTGAGAGCCCCGGTGGGAATGGCTGATTATTTGCCTTTTGATCACAAAGCCTAGGGTTTGGCTCCAAGGCTGAAAGGTCTAGAGGCCTCTTTATCTCCTCCCTGTGAGACTTTAATCTCTCCTCTGACATTGGTGCTTGCAGGTGGACAAAGATTTCCAGGCCTCCTCAGAGTAGCTGTCCTTAGTCTGACCCCCGCTAGGGACTGTGGTTCCTTTTGAGATTGGCTCAAGAGCCTAACCGGTCCCTCCCCTTTGTCCTACAAACAACCAAAAGGAAGGGAAAACAAAGCCACCCACCCTCCAAGAAACCCCAGTAAACTTTTAGTTTGGGGAGTGAATCTTTTGTATCTTAAGCCACATCTTATCACTGGAGTTTTACGGAATCTGAGAACCAAAGTAAGGTGAAGGGTCGCAGCGTGCAATTCATTCGTTTCAGAGATGAGGACGCCGCGGTCCACAGGGGTTCTGGGGCCCACAGGGATCATGCCGCTTCTCTGGAAAGGTGGCGTGGCCAGTTCCCAGGTCGGGTGACCGCCCCCCAGGCAGGTTTCAGGGCGCCCCGCAGCCTTGCGCAATGCGAACTGCCCGTGACTAGCCTTAAACCTCTGTGAGCAGAGACAATTTTCTTTGAATCAGTATGCAGCACCAGGCAGTGTTCCCCACAGGGGGCCATATTGAGAAAATGAAATTCAAGTCACCCCTCTTGTACGCTCTCCTGATAACATGGGGAGAGCAGCCGATTCTGTAGGTGAGCAGGTCGGCATTTACTGGGCCAGGCGATGGGGCCTGCAGGAGGCGCCCCACCCTGGCTCTGTCCTGTCCACAGATGCTTCTGAGGACACAGGGGAGCCTCTGGGACCTTGCTCTTTGACTCCAGGGACTTGCTTTTCTAAGTTGCCAAACTGCCTCTGAGAGGATATGGGTGCACCCACATCCTACCCCATCACTTGGCCCAGGGCTAAGGGAACCCCTGGGTGTTCAGTGACCTCCCAAAATTTTGGAACCAATTTTGAACTTGCTACCTCAAGTCAACTTGGCGTCACAGTAGATCATTTTACGTTTTTTTAAAAATAAATATATTTTTTAAAAGTCCTTAGCTTAACGAAATGATTTTACACATGCAGAAAGCATTGAAGGCAGAAAGGCAAACCCTTGCTCTCATGGGGTCTCCTGAAAAAAAAAAAGGACAGGCAGGGCTTGGGTGCATGAGGCAGGAACTGCTTTGGCAGACATGAAAATGCTCCCTCGTCTTCCCTTGCACACTAAAGTTGCTTCATTATATTTTCAGGCGAGCAAGTCATGGGTTCCTGGTGCGCGGTGCTGTCTTTTTCAATTAATGCTTTTCACAGAAGTTCAGGTTTTAAACATCTCCCCCTCTCTTCCCAGGTCTGTTACATTTCCCAGAATGGGTCCCAGCCCTGGAGATAATTCCTTTTCGGAGAACCTACATTTCTCACCTGCTGATTGCAATTAGCCACTGCCAGCTGGGGCCTGGTGTGCAGCTGAAAAGCTAACAAGAAGTGGAGACCACGCGGAACCCAGAGAGGGCACGGGATGTGAATAAATAAGGAACAGGGCCCGTGTTTATGAGCCGCTCCTGTGAGTCTGAGGTTTCCCGACTCTCTGGATGGCTCTCCCTCTTCCGACCCTGTGCTCCCCCACCCTTTCCCTACTTACTTTATTTATTTATTTTATCTCAGGGTTTGTAGCCTACACTTAACATCACAGTCACGAATTTACCTCTAAGTACATTTTGTGAGGCAATAAACAGCCTCGGAAGAAAAATGAAATCCGACTAGGACTTCTGTTCCAATCATGTTTGTGAGCTGTGGTGGATACGCATACGGGTCTCAGAGCTAACCTTGATCATGAGGGCTAATGGGGCTTGGAGAGACCTCTGTGGCCACCTAACCTGACCACTCTATCTTATGGATGAAGGACACTGAAACCCAGAGAGGGACCACGGCTCCTCCAAAGTCTCAGGAAAAGTCTCCATCGCCTTAGCCCTGATGCAGGGCTCTAACCACTGAACTGGCCTGCCCTTGGCCATCATGAACAGCATCCTGCACTGTGCGTGGGGACAGCACCAAGGCGATTGCCTTGCTAAGGGTTGGAAGGTGGTCTCTGCTGGGCAGTGTGGTCTCCTGACCCCAGGAGATGTTTCTTTCCTTTCTCACGTACAATGCCACCCATACAAATGGCACAGCTCTGGGTGTTTTCATCCAGCAATGGTATCCATGTTTCCATGGCTCACAACTGCTGACCGTAGTCGCCTGCCTGCCCCATAAGAAGTGTGTCCTCAGCTTTAAGGCTGCTTTGGGTTTGTACTGCCTGCAACAAGAGAGAAGAGACAGAGCAACAACCCACTAGGCGAAAATTAGAGAACCAGCAGTTCTTCCCATCTCCAGAGAGTACAGAGAGGGAAGCTTGTCTGCTGGTAGTGTCTGTGGTCTCAGGTGCAATCGTATCTGCTTGCTGGGGCTGTGACGAGCACTTTCCAGCCCTCTCCAATTTCCACATACAGGGTCAGGCATTCTCTGCCCAACTCACTTTCCACACAGGGAGAGGCTGCCTTTCAGGGCTTGGGATCAGATAGATGGGTGGGCTTCCAGGCAGCAGCAGATAGCGAAAGGGCCTGGGCTTTGGGCTTTAACCCCTGCTCTGGCCCTCAGCCTCTGTTTCCTCATCTGAGACGTGGATGCCTGGCTCACTGGGCTGGCTGAGAGGATGAAGGAAGGAGACATTGGTAAAGATAAGTTCTCCATAAGTGTTAAGTTTCTTTTCCTCTACTACTAACTCGCCATTTTAAGGATGAGGAAACCGAGGCCAAGGGAAGTAGTTACTACCCCAATGCCACTGACTCTTCCATTGAGACCACTGCCATCTCCTTTGTTTCCTGTAAGGACACTAGGAGCAGAAATGACAAAAAGCCTTGACTAATGTAAAAAGAATTAGTTCTGTGTGCTGATAAATACTAATTGGCAAGGGGTGGAGGGAAGGGGGGAGCCCTGATTAGTAAGGCTGTTGATTTCCATGGTATAAACACTGTACGGTGGCCTGATGCCAGGCTACCAACATGACGTCACTGAGAAAAAATTGGGGAGAAATGCACACAGTCAGCTCTCAGCAGCCAAATAAGCTGGCTCCAAATCACTGTTGACTGTGACTACAGGAAGGCTCAGAGGCCAATATTCACTGCCCATTTATTATATTCAGATTCCCAATGTAAATTTTTCTGGACGTTATTATTTCTTTCATTTCTAAATTAAGTAATATGACATATGCGCAAACATCATACAGTGTTTTTAAATTCAGCTTCTTAATTTGAGATATTTGTAGATTCACATGCAGTTGTAAGAAACGATACCCTTGACCCAGTTCCCCTCAAGGGTAATATCTTGCAAATCTGTAGTACAAGATTATGACCAGGATGTTAACATTGATACAATCCACCACTCTTATTCAGGTTTCCCCAGTTTTACTTGTACTCATGTTTGCATGTGTGTGTGCATGCATGTGTTGTGTGCATGTGTATATTTGGTTACATGCAATTTAATCAAACATGTAGGTTTGTCATGATACAAAAAATTCCATCATCACAAGGATTCTTCTATTGCCCTTTTATGACCCATTTCTCTTCCACTTTAACCCCAGACAACCTCCACTCTGTTCTCAATTTTTACAATTTTGCAATTTCAGAAATGTTCTATACAGAATGTAACCTTTTGGGATTGACTTTTTCACTCAACATAATTACATCAATTTTCATCTAAGTTGTTGTGTGTATCAATATTTCATACTAGAAAGCAGTATGGTGATGCCCCCAAAATAAATATACAATTACCATATGAACCAGCAACTCTACTTACAGGTATATAACCATGACAGTAGGGATTGAAACAGACACTTCTTCACCAATGTTCAAAGCAGCAGTATTCACAGCAGCAAAAAGTGGAAATAACTCAAGTGTTCATTGACAGATAACTAGCTAAAGAAAATGTGGTATATACAATGGAGTATCATTTGACTGGGGAAGGAATGAAATTTTGATATTTGTTACAACATGGATAAGCCTTGAAAATATTAGCATGAGTGAATATTAGGATGAGTTCCCCTACAGAAAATATCTAGAAATAGCAAATTTGTAGAGACAGAAAGTAGGTTTGCGTTTACCAGGGGATGGGGGAGTAAGGGAGGTGGAGCTGTTGCTTGGTAGGTACAGTGTTTGTAAATGTCAGAAATTTTGAAATTAAAAATAATAGTTCATTCTGTTTTATTGATGAGTAGTAGTCTATGGTATCGTTGTACCAGTTTCATTTACCCCCTGAGGGGCATCAGCTGGTTTCCAGATTTGGGCTATTATCAACAAACTACTATGAATATTCATGTACAGGTTTTTATGTGGACGTAAGTTTTCATTTCTCTGGGTTGAATGCCCAAGGGTGAATTTTTGGGGTTGTGTGGTAGTTGCACATTTAGTTTTATAAGACCTGTTTTCCACAGTGACTGTACCATTTTACAGTCTCACCAGCAATGAATACATGATTCAATTTCTCCACATCCTTTTCAGCATTTGATATTGTCACTATTTTTTATTTTAGCCATTTCAAAAGATGTCTAGTGATTTCTCATTGTGGTTTTAAGTTGCATTTCCATAATGGCTAATGATATTGGACAACTTTTCGTGTATATACCATCTGTATGTCCTCTTGGTTTAGGTTAAGGCTTTTTATTTTTATTTTTTTTTGTTATGGATGTCCAATTCTTTCATTACCATTTGTTGAAAGGCTGGTCTTCCTCCATTGAATTACTTTTGCACGTTTGTCAAAAAATCAGTCAGACATATTTATGTGGGTCTATTCCTGGGTTCTCTATTTTGTTCCATTGATTTATGTGTTAATTCCTCCATATGATCTTGATTAATGTAGCTAAATAATAAACCTAATGTCAGATAGAGTGACTCCTCCTACTTTTTTCTTCTATGAAGATTGTTTTAGCTATTCTAGGACTTGTGCCTTTCCATATAAATTTTAGAATAAGCTTGCCTATGTCTACAAAAAACCTTCCTGGTATTTTGATAAGAATTGCATTAAATCTATATATCAGTTTGTGGAAAAATGACATCTTTACTATGTTGAATCAACTAATCCATTTACTGGAATGCCTCTCCATTTATTTAGGCCTTCTTTGGTTTCTTTCATCAACCTTTTGTAATTTTCAGTATACAGATCCTGTACATGTTTTGTTAAGTGTATACCTAAGTATTTCATTTTCCTAAGAGTGATTGTAAATGGCATTATGTTTTTAATTCTGTTTCTACATGCTCCTTGCTACTATATAAAATGTAATTAATTTTTGTGTGCTGATCTTGTATTCTGCAAACTTGCTGAACTCATTTAACAGTTTCAGAATTTTTTTTAGATTCCTTGTTTGTTTTCCTACATAAACAAACATGTCGTCTGCAAATAGAACCAATTTTATTTCTTCCTTTCCAATCTGTATGTCTTTTATTACTTTTTCTTGTCTATTGCACTGGCTAAGACTTCCTGTACTTGTAAAATGAGAGTGGTGAGAGTGGGCATCTTTACTGTTTCCAGTCTTAGGAGGACAGCCAGTCTTTACCCAGTATGATATTAAACGTAGGTTTCTTATAAATGCTTTTTTATCAAACAGAGGCATTTCCCTTCTTTTTCTATCTTGTTGAGAGGGTTTTTTTTTCATCATGAATGGGTATTGGATTTTGTCAATTGCTTTTTCTGTGTGCATTGACATAATCATATGATTTTTATTTTTTGACTTGTTGATATGATGGATTACAGTGGTTGATTTTCAAATGTTGAACCAACTTTGCAGACTTGGAACAAAGTCCACTTGATCATCTGTATGCAATTATTTCTGCATGTTGTTGGATTGGATTTGCTAATAATTTGATGAAAATTTTTGTGTCTAAGTTCATGAGAGGTATTGGTCTGTAGTTTTCTTTATTCATACTGTTTTTATTTGATTTGGGTGTCATTATAATACTGGTTTCATAAAATGAGTTGGAAAGTGTTTCCTCCTCCTTTATTTCCTGGAAGAGATAGAGCAAAACTGATCTTATTTCTTGAAATGTTTGTAAAATTCTCCAGTGAAGCCATCTGGGCCTGGAGATTTTTTTTGGAAGCTTTTAAATTACAAATTCAATTTATTTAGCGGTTATAGGAGTATCCGAGTTATCTATTTCATCTCGACTGAGATTTGCTGCTTCATGGTTTTTGAGGAATTGCCCCATTTTCTAAGTTATCAAACTTATGAGTATAAAATTATTCATTGTAGGCCTTTATTATCCTTTCAATTGCTTCAGGAACTCTAGTAACATCCCCTATTTCATTCCTGGTATTTGTGATTTGTGTCTTCACTGTTTTTATATATACCAGTTTTGCTAGAGGTTTATCAATTTCATTTATTTTTCCAAAGAATCAGTTTTTCATTTCATTGGTTTTCTCTATTGTTTTCAATTTCATTGATTTCTGTTCTTATTTTATTATTTCCTTTTTTATCTTTGTTTTGGCTTTGTTTTGCTCTTCTGTTTCTAGTTTCTTGAGGAATTTAGATGATTGATTTGAGACCTTTCCTCTTTTCTGATATAATAAATTAATGCTACAAATTTCACTCCCAGAAATGCTTAACTGTATCCCACAAATTTTAATATGCTCTGATATTATTTTCATTCAGCTATCTGTATTTCTTATTTCCTTTGAGATGTCTCCTTGGACTCATGGATTGTTTAGAATTGTTTTCTTTAATTTCCAAGTGTTTGAAGATTTTCTTCTTGTCCTTCTATTATTAATTTTCACATTGATTCCATTATGGTCTGAGAACACAGTCTGTGTGATTTCAAGTCCTTAAATGTGCTGAGATTTATTTTATGGCCAAGAATGTGGTCTATCTTGGTGTATTCTTCATGGGTACTTGAAAAGAATGTGTATTCTACTGTTGTTGGGTGGAGCATTCTATAAATGTTGATTAGATCCTATTAGTTGAGGGTGTTGCTCAATTCTTCTATATATTTGCTAATTTTTTGGCAAGTAGTTCTATTGACTGCTAATGTCGAAATTCCCAACTATAATCGTGAAGTTGTTTATTTCTCCTTTCAGCTCTTTTAGCCATTATTTCATGCATTTTAAAACTCTGTTGTCTAATGCATACATATTTCAGATTGTTATTCCTTGTTTGAATGATTGTTTTATAATTATGTAATGTCCCCTTTGTCTCTAGTGATAACCTTTGCTCTGAAGTATACATTATCTGATGTTAAAATCACTAATCCTAAACTTTTAAAATAATTAATATTACCATGGTATAAACCTATTAATATTGCTGTTTTACCACTTTCAGTGAAGAATTGAAATCTTACATCCATTTAGGTCCCCTTACTCTCATTTTTAAATATAAGTGTCTGACAGTTTCCTCTAAATTCATTAAGCACCAGAAGAGTTGTTATAATTTTGCTTCAACCATCAAATATGATTTTAAGAAACAAGGAGAATAGTCTATTTGCCCCTATTTTTACTCACTCTGTTTTGTTTTCTTTTTCTCTTAAGTTCTAGTCCTTCCTCTTTGATCATTTTCTTTCTATTTGGAGAACTTCCTATAGCCATTCTTTAAGGACAGGTTTGCTAGCAACACATTCTCTTAGTTTTCCTTTGTCTAATGATGTCTTTATTTCCCCTTCTTTCCTGAAGGATAGTTTCATTGAATATAGAATTTGTATTTGGCAGTTCTTTTCTTTCAGCACTTGGAAAATGTGCCACTTCCTTCAGGCCTCCGTGGTTTCTGATGAGAAATGCTCTGTCATTTGAATTACTTTTTCTCAAAAGTAATACAACTTTTCTCTATGGTTGCTTTCAAGGTTTTTTCCTTTGGCTTTAGTTTTCAGATGTTCCAGATGTTTGGGGTTCTCCCTACTTCTTGATTAAGTAGGTTTAGGTATTCTGCAAAATTTGGGAAATTTTCAGCCATTATTTTGTCAAACACCTTTTCAGCCCCAGATTATTTATTTTCTCCTTCTAGGACTCCAATGATACAAATGTTAGGGTTTTATTTTTTTGTTTGTTTGTTTGTTTTAATGCTATAGTTTCCTGAGGCTGTTCTTTTTTTCGGTCTATTTTCTCTCTGTTGTTTAGGTTGAGTTAATTTTATTACTCTTCCATCAAATTCACTGATTATTTCTTCTGTCACCATCACTCTACTATGAGCCCATCTAGCAATTTTTTCAACTTCAATTATTGTATTTTTCAGTTCTAAAATTTCCATTTTGGTGCTTTTCCATAACTTCTCTTTCTTTGCTGAGGTTTTTTTTTCATTTGTTTCAAGGGAAGTCATAATAACTTGTTGAAGTAATTTTATGGTGGTTGCTTTAAAATTGTTGTCAGATATTCCAATGTCAGATTCATCTTGGAATTGGCATCAGGTTTTTAAAATTAAATAAAAAATTAAATCTTTTCTAATTCAAGTTGTAATTTTTCTGGTTCTTAGGATGATGAGTGAATTTTTATTATATCCTGGAAATTTTGGAAATTATTTAGGAGACTCTTTATTCTATTTACATTTTCTACTTTAGCAGGACTTTGCCCAATTTAGCTTTAGCATGTGGGTTCTGTCCTATGTTTGTTGGCTCCAATTCCAATGACTAGTTTTCTGAGCCCTTGCAATGATATTCTGGTCAGCTTTGTTCTTCTGGCTCTGCTTGAGCTTCTGTTAGATACCTGCTGGTGCAACCTGCAGTGGTGGGAGGTACTTCTCTGGGCCTTCTGATGTTATTTGGGGAGTGGGGGATGGGGTGCCACACTTATTGGGCAGAGGGCATTTGCCCTAGCCTGTTTACTGGCCACCCAGTGCCATTGGGCTTCCCACTCTATTTTTGCAGTTGCCTATGGGGGAAAGAAGAGCCTACCAGGTTGCCTTCTGCCACTGGATGGAGGACCAAGAGTCACAGGGTGTGGGTGGCTCTCTCTCATTGGGTGAAAGGTCAAGAGATGCCAGCCCTTGGTCATCTTCTGTCACTAGATAGATGGCTGGGAAACGCCAGGTCTGCTGGTGTCACTGGTACTTGTATAAGGGCCTGCCTGTTGCTGGTTAGTGTGGAATTGGCCTTTTCAGGATACTTTCTTGTCACTGCTGCAGACAGATCAGCCCCATTGCTATTGGTGGGTGTAGGACAGGGGATGATTGGCCTCCTGAGTTCTGCTGGCACCACTGCCATTGACACTGGGTATGGATCTCCCTGCTATATATCTACTGGGCTTCACCTTTCCTTTGATATGTGTGTTTGTATGTGTATTTCAGGTTGCAGATCTCTCCAGCAACCAGCCAAGTATATATGGGAGATAAAAAGTGAAAAGCCAGTGGGAACTTACCTCAACATCATTCTATAAGTCCTGACATCCCTAGCCAGTTCATCTTTTTCTGTCCAGCTTTCGTAGTCCTCTCTTTTGTCGTTGTCTGTTGATTTCTTTCCAGCATATTTAGTTGTACTTAGAGGAAAGAAGCAGGGAAAATTGAGTACATGCCTTTTTTTCTCAGAGCCAGAAAACGATGTGTGTTTTTTCTTTAAATAAAACAAAGCAAAAACGAAACTATTGTTCAGGAAAGGCGTCTTTTCTGGTAGATGTATAAGTGTTCATTTTATATTAGTGTTTGTATATTTCTGTGAGTATAAAATACTAAATATAACTGAATATAAGGCTATACCAGATGCAGTTATCTCCTGTTACTGTCACAATGTTTCTCCTGTTATGGTCTACTATCTATTATATTTATTTTAAACAGCAAAATACTCATTTGGTCAAGACATATTAGCCAGAACAAATTTCAATCAAGCTGGTTATGGATGGTCATCTGAAACAAACAGATTAAAAAGGAGGCAAAAGATAAAATGTGGTCATTATGCATGGCTGTATTGCCTTCTAATTGCAAGAGTGGAGATGTTGGTACAAGCAAGCTTTTTAAGCATCACTTTAAAAAAAACAATGAAGTAAGTGGCTACCTCTGAGGATAGTAAATATAAACCTAAAGGGTGAATTAAAAATATAAAACTGTCTTAATATTCTGTGGATTGGAACTTGAAGCTTCAGATCTTTCCAGTAACAGCATCATGCACAGACTAAAAGATTGCTGTACCTCAATTTTGGGAGAAATAAAAATAACATGACCTGGAGAACTATGTTAGATGACTCAAAAATATCCTTATGATTGCTAAGAAAGGCACTGATGTCAAAGATGTGTGGTGAATGGGGTAGAAACCCAAGTAGTGAGAGTGGGGGTGGACCCACATCCTGGGGAGGACTAATGCCATCCAATAGAGGGAACTGTATCCCTCGAGAGAAAGGGTGGCTCCCAGGGCATTGGGGCAGTTGAGCAAGTTAGGCCCTGAACACTATTCCATCTATCTCTGGAAGTGGCTCCTCAGGAAACGGAGGTTGGCTATCACTGAGGGCACTAAGGTGGAAGGGAAAATGGACGTTAAATGTGTGGAACCAAAGTAAATGGGGGGTAAGAGAGGAGTTTCTTGAGAGTACACAAGGATGGATATAAAACATGTAATATTACACCATAACATATAGGAGATGACAGACTGATAATGTAAACCATAATGTAAAACATAGGATAACTAAAAATGTAAAGAACTGTGTATCCTAAAGTATGCACCATAATGTAAATACAGATGTCACCTTGTTAGAAAGCTAATGTCTCAGACTCTGTACATCACTTTAAGTAAATATGATATGAATAGGGCGTAAGAGTATCACTGTGGAAGGGAAAAGGTTTTCTGGTGGATGTGTGGGAGTGCTGTATATTATATATATACATTGCTGTGGTCTAGGACTCCTGTGAAGAAAAGCTGAATAATTAGGGGGGGGGGGGGGGGAAAAAAAAAAAAAAAAAAAAAAGAAAAAATAGGATGTGGAATTTTTTCAAGTCAACATTCTTTATCTAAGTTCTTTATCTAACTTTATCCAAGTTCTTTATCTATCCTTTAAACTCATCGCTATATGCCATTCCCTAGTAAGGGACCATGACATTATATTGGGCTTCAAATTTCGGGGAGTTCTGGATCACAGAGTGTTTCAACAATGGCAATGGAGGGATACTGGTATGGGATACCAATGACAGATGATATATGACTGACAGGGAGCTGTACAGAACATAGGTCCAGGGTGCATGGTAATGTTTGGATATACTCATAGTGGCAACAATTAAAAACCACAGTAGGGGGGGGTACTGGGTTCCCGGCCAGTGGTGCTCTGTCGTGGTCCCTAGGGGAGCAGCGACAGTCTCCCAGGTACAGTGGTGGGGACCGGGAGGGAGTGAGGGTTCAACAGTGAGCCCCTGATACTAATGACTATGCTTGTGAGCTGATAAACCCAAAATAATAACAAGGCCTAGAGCAACTTTGTGCCTGGGAATTTCCTTCTGTCAGCCTTCATGTTACTCAAATGTGGCCAGTCTCGAAGCCAAACTCAGCATGTAAATGCAATGCCTTCCCCCCAGCGTGGGACATGACACCCGGGGATGAGCCTCCCTGGCAACGAGGGACCACTATCAACTACCAACTGATGATGCAACTGGAAAATTACCTTATACGGAAGGTTCAATGCGGATCAGCAGAATATCCATGTCTACATAAAATACCATGACTTTAAAATGCTGTTTGACCTAAAGTAAGGGGGAAATGGAAAGGAGAAATGAGTTTATATGGCTACGAGTTTCTAAAAAAGAGTCTGGAGGCTGGCAGAAGGTTTGCCCTCATGCACAACTGAGCAGAGTCAGAGAGACAGATAAAGCAGATACAACCCCCAGATATTGGTTCCTTTGAGGGCTAAAGAGACCCATGGGAGTTATGGTCATGGCCGATGGGGTTAACTACCAGGGCAGATGGCCCCTCTTTGGAAATGGTGTTTATGTGTGATGAATCTGGACTCAGATGGGATCTCCCTTCATAAGACTTTCATGCTAATGTGCTGGAGGTGCAGTTAATGTTGGGGTTTAAGATATATTTAGGGGATTTGAATCTCTGGACTGACAATGTGATAGCCAGATCCTGAGCCTCAACAGACTCCAGCACCTACAATCTGATTTATTGGACTTACCACACTCAGCTAAGATGGAGGTGAAGAAGGACAACCACCACACCATGGAGCCTAGAGTGATTACAACTGAAAATGGGAGGATTGCATCCAGCATCCAGGTGGAATCTGAGCCTCCTCTTGACATAAAGGTGCAATGGACACAACCAATCCAGTGTCCACATAGAAGAGGTGGCATTGGATTGGGAAAAGTGGACATAATGGACAAAGGGTATGGGGAAAGGCAGGAAGAGATGAGAGGTGGAGGCGTCTTCGGGACATGGAGCTGCCCTGGATGGTGCTTCAGAGGTAATCACCGGACATTGTAAATCCTCACAGGGCCTACATGATGGAATAGAGGAGAGTATGGGCCATGATGTGAACCAATGTATATGAGGTGCAGAGGTGCCCAAAGATGTACTTACCAAATCCAATGGATGTGTCATGATGATGGGAACGAGTGTTGTTGGGGGGGGGGGGGAGAGGGGGGGTGGGGCGGTGGGGTTGAATGGGACCTCACATATATATTTTTAATGTAATATTATTACAAAGTCAATAAAAAATAAAAAAATTAAAAAAAAAAAAAAAAAAAAAAGATGTGTGGTGAGTTTAAATATAATTGTTTCACAAAGAAGAAAGTCAGTGTTTCCAAACTGATATTTTATTTTAAATACAATGCAGTTTTAAATATGTATATATAGCCTTACTATAAAACAAAATATTGTAAGCACACCTTTCCCTATACCATCTGTATCTTTGAAAATGTATGTCTTTGAGGTGACCAAAAAACTTTGTAAGTGGCTTGTGGCTTTTATTTGAAAATTTGGAGGTCACATTATATTTCATATAGCCTTATGGGAATTGCATACCCAGTTTGGGCATGTTTTTGGTCTTGGTCCATGTTCTGGTGTGTGAGGGGCCATTATAAATAAGATCTCTTCAAGATTTTACTCCAGTTAAGGTGTGGCCCCATGGAATCAGTTTGGATTTAATACAGATTACTGGAGTCCTTTAGAGAAAGAACGAAAGTCAGATGGAGAGAGAAGCCAAGAGAGGCTGCCATGCACGTTGCCATGTGACAGAAAAGCCAAGGACCAAGGATCCCTGACAACCAGCCTCAGAATGCCACAATCTTCTAGAAGAAAGCATCACCTTGCTGGCACCTCAGTTTTGGACTTCTCTTAACCTCAAAACCATGAGCCAGTAAATTCCCATTGTTTAAGCAAATGGTATTTATTTTAGCAGCTTGAAAAAGAAAACACATTTTATATAGTTTTTTCGGTATTTTAAATGCCCAGAAAACTACAAATAATAATATAATGGAGACCTGTGAGCCATCACCCAGATTTATGAAATATTAACCTCTTATTTTATTTACTACAAAATTTTTAAGAAGAAATAAAATGTACGGTAAAAGTCCTCCATACACTCTACTTCCATCCCATTCATCCACTTCCTTCTCCCAGAGGGGATTACTCATCATTTCCTAATGCATGCATGCGTGCGTTTCCTCATGCATATTTTTTTTTTTCTGGCTATTCCAGATACTTTATTTATTTATTTATTTTAAAATGTATTTATTTATTTATTTTTCTCTTTATTTTTTTAATGTTACATTCAAAAAATATGAGGTCCCCATATACCCCCTACCCCCCTCACTCCACTCCTCCGTCCATAACAACAACCTCCTCCATCATCATGAGACATTCATTGCATTTGGTGAATACCTCTCTGAGCACCGCTGCACCTCATGGCCCGTGGTCCACACCATAGCCCACACTCTCCCACAGTCCACCCAGTGGGCCACCTCATGCATATTTTAATGCACTGAGCTATATAGACATCCACATAGATATATATCTGAAAACAACACGTAGAATTGTTTTGTGATTTTTCAAACACTACACAAATGGTACTGTGCTGCATGTATAACTGAACTTATTTTTATCATCTTATTTTGTGTTTTTTGCTTGTCACACTTTTGTTCTTTCCAGACTTATGATAGATATGGGTGGCAGAGAGTCCTTCTTTTTCCACTGCTAGTCTGAAATTTGTATGCTGTATTTTATTTTAGTAGTTATTCTTACTCTTTCAACATGCATATTTAATTATAAATATTTGGATATTTCAGTCTAAAGCTATTCAATATCTCTATTTACCTCCCACAAGCCTTTAACCACCTCCTGACACCCTGCCCATTTTCTGTACTTTCTCTAGAAATTTAAATTCATCCTTTTTAAAAAACACACAATTTATAGTTTTACTTTTTCATTGGTCAAAAATTACTTAAATTTAGTATCCTGTATTATTTCTATATATTTCATTGCTTGCCATTTTTTCTAGTAGCTCACTCTTTCTCTCTAGGATCACTTTTCTATTTATTGATGTATACCCTTTAAGTGTTAATTTAGTGAATGTCTATTGGTGTTCTATATTTGAAAATGTCTTTAATTGCTCCACCTTTAGATCATATTTTTGCTGAAAATGAAGTTCTTGGTTTACAATTTTATTCCCTTAGCATTTTGTCTTATGACATCTACTGTTGCAGATCAAAAGTAGACTGTAGATCTAATACTTTTCTTTTGAAGATAATTTGTCTTCTTTTGGTAGTTTTGAAAATTTTCTTTTTGTCCTTGATATTCTGAAGTTTCAATATAATTTGTCTAAGTTTGGATTCATTCTTATTCATACTTTTTAGAATTTGGTTGGCTTAATCTGAGTGCATTTTGGCTTTCTTTAATTTCTATAACTTAGAAAATTCTGTTCCCTTGTTCTGGAACACCAATTAGATGTATATTGGAACCTCTTAGTCTCACTCTTAACTGCTCTTTCATTTTTATCCTTTTATCTCTTTGTACTGTGCATTATAAATTAGGCAGCACTATCTTTCTATTCATATATTTTCTCTTTGACTAAATCTGGTGTAGAATTGACTTCATTTATTAGGGCATTTATTGTTTGTTTCCATAAGTACATATTTTTATTTCTAGGTTTGCTAAATGGTTCTTTTTCATATCCACTTGGTCTATTTTGGCTTTGCCTGCTTACATTTTATAATTTCTTATTCTGTCTTTCACTTTCTCTCTCTAATGGTTATTATTCCTTCCACTATCCATTAGAGGAGCTTAAATATACTGATATTAATGATATTTTAAGATCATTTTGTTAGTTTCATTTTACCTGGAGTAAATTTTTATCCCAATTGTTTACTTTGTCAACTGTCTGTTTTGGTGTTAGTTTTCTTCATGAATTTGATATTTGGGTTTTCAGGGTTATCTTGAATGAGAATTTGTTGTTGGTTCTTTTCTTACTCTCTTTATGTGGTCATTTCACCTTATCTAACAATTTTTGGTTGCCTACACCTGACTTTCTAGGAAACCAAGTCTTATATTGGTTGCTCAAAACTCCCATCTCATGGTGGCATTGGAATATCATTAGTTCAGTAGCAAAACCATGAGTAGCTTCAGCCAAGTCTTAACTATACAAATCTGGATCCAGTCTCCAGCTTCATAAGTACGTATTATTATTCCCATTTTTTTCCCTATAGTTGATAAACTCCATGCCTCCTCCACCACGTTAAACCAGATCCCTGATTCTGATCTGTTGCTAAGAAGACCCATAGCTTTTGTCCAGTTACTGCTTTGAGTTTCTGCTTTATTCCCGGCCCCCTGAAGCATTTTACTTTTTTTTTTTCAACCATGGCTGGGTTTCTTTAAATTTCTCATATAATTTTTAAAATCTATTGTCTCTATGGGTTTGGAAAAGAAAGAGGTGCAACAGTAACATCTTGACTTGATTTTGTTTCTTTGCTTTTATTCTCCCTTGCCCTGATTTCTGTATCTATTTGGTTTAGTCTATTGTTTCAGATGTTTTTATGTAAGCTACGTCCAATACTTCCTGACTTGATGAGTAATATAAATAAATATGTAGAGAGATAAATAAATAATACAACTATATTCAGCCTGCAGATTGTTGGACTTGGTAAGACATCAAATCTCTCTTAATTCAGCCCTATATGTTTGTTTGCCAGAACCAGATCTTCAGATCACCATCCAGAAGTGACATCAGGTTGCCTCTACCTCCTAGGGCTAGTTCTGAGGTTTGCTGCTGGCTGTAGAACTTTAGTCTTTTCTTCCAGCTCTGAGCTATCCTTGCATCCCCAAGATACCAATACATACCTTATGGCTTTTCATCTCACCGTTTTGACTGTATCGATGGGAACAAAGATGATCAATCATTCAATAAGCATTTGCTGGTAGGTGTTGTACTTATAGAGGTGAATGAGAAGGTACCTGCCTTTGATGAACCAGAAGTCTAGTCAGGAAGAGAAACAAGTTAACAAGCAACTGCACATGTTCCCTTAAGTACAAAGAACAAATGAATGGTGCTCCTAAGTATTGAGGAGTGGCTATCTGAAAATCCTAAAAGCCAGCCCTAGGTAAATGCTACCTGAACTGAGCCTTGAAGGTTAGATGGAAATTATTCAGGTGAATAAAGAGATAGAAATACATGCATGACAAAAAGAACAGCTGTGCAAAGTGGAGCAGGAACTACTGTGTGTGTTGGGAGCTGGACAAGAGACATAGGGAGAACTAAGGGAAGAGGTGAAAGATGAGATGAAATTAGAGAGATAGGAAGGGATAAGGTAATTAAGGGTCTTGTGCATTCTGTTCTTGAGTGAATTTTTTATCTTGAAATTAGTAGGGAGTCATTCAGAAATTTTAAGCAGAGAAGAGATGTGATTTTTTTTTTGATTTTAGGAATAACACTATATTATAGGAGCTCGGGGACAGAAACAAGAAATGACAAGAATTTGGATTCTGGCAGCAACTAAAAGGATGAAGAGGATAGGTTTGTAGGAGATGTAACTGAGCTTGATGATGGAGAAGATGAGGGGTCTGAGGAAGGGCAGGAATCAAGTATGACTCACAGATTTGTCAGTTTTGTAACTTGGTAGATAGGAGCTTGTCATTTACCAAGGTTGAAAATGAGGAGGAGCATGTTTGTGGGGAGGGTGTAAGAGTGGAAATAAATAGGTGTTGAAGCATGTTAAATTTAAGTAGCTTATGGGACTTCCTGGTAGAAATGTGCAGGTGGACATGAAGATTTCAAACTCACAAGAGAGCTGTTAAAGGCATAGATTTGAGAGTTATTAGCAACAATAGCCAAAGACTTGAGTATGAATGGGGGTGCCCAGTGAAAACATAGCAAGGAAAAAGTAGAAGATTTGTTGATAATATTGCTCCTTGGAATATTAAAAAAATAAAAACTGTTAGAATCATCTCAGTGAAAGAGGCAAATGTAGAAAAGTTGTTTCTTTTCCAAGTATCAGCCTTCTCACAAAGAAAGATCTTAGATTCCCACTGTCACTGATAAAAGAGGGTGAGACAACCTGAACTCATTGTCCCAAGGAAGAGAAAGCTGAGGACAGTCCTCCCACCTCTCTTGGAGTACAGTAAGATTCTGTTAATACCAGTCCTTATTTACTGGTTGCATCAGGTCCCTCCTCATTCAAACTACCATGTGTAGCAAGATGCTTGACATCAACTCAGTTAACTTATAACACAGGGGTTTGAGTTATTCCCCAAGAGCTTTCCCCTACAAGGGAAAAGCATGAGAATGGCAGCCAATGTGTTTTAGGTCTATTGAGCAACAAAAAATAAATACTTTGTTAAATAAAGAGCTTTAGGTTAGCAAAAGAAAACTTCCAGGAGCAACTTGACTAAGTGTAAGAATGGTTTACGCAAAGCAACAGGGACTCTCCTTCCTCAAGTGCTTCTTAGAAAAAAAAAGTTCATTTTATTGGAAAATTTTAAAATAACTGAGTAGAATAAAAATCTTTTATTGGCTTTCACACTTCCCTCAGGATAAGATCTTAATGTGGTTTCATGGCCCATCATGACCTCTTCATTGCCTAACTCTCACCTGCAAACTTCCTTCATCCTCAAATCTATTGAATTTTCATTCTCTCCAAAGCTCCATGCTCTCCATTCTTGGATCTCTCTACTTGCAATCCTCGTCCCCCTCCCTTCTAGTTGCTTCCTTCAAGTGTCAGCTTTGGTGCTACTTCCTTCAGGAAACCTTTACTGATCTTCTAAGAAGCTGTCCCTCTTATGTGCTCATATATATTAATTAAATCATTCAATAAATATCTGTTAAGTGCCTACTATGTGCCAGACACCTTGGTAAATTCTGATTGAATAAATCTGTCTAATAGAGTCTCTTGGGTGAAGAGAGACAATAAACAAGCCAACCAACAGTATTAATTGTTACAGAAGGTAATGGCTGTGCTAAAATATCCAACAATAATGTAGCATGAAGAGTAGGGAAATGAAAGTTAAGAGAAGTACCCCATTCCTCCCCTATCATAGTACATTAAAAAATGCTGATTTTTCTGTACTTGTCAAAGACTGCAAGCTCCATGAAGATCAGATGCAATGTTAGTCTTGTTTATTCCTGTTTACTTACTGCCTGGCACAGTTCTTGGCACAAATAGGTATTTAAAAATATTTGTGAGCACACATGACAGGTTTTACTGCCTATTGGATCTCTGACTCCATTTCAGAGCCTCTGGCCTCACCTATAATCCCAGCTTCCCTAGATGGACCATGATTTTATGTACCCCCCCCCCAAAAAAAAGGAAAAAATGCTGTAAATTAAACTGCGATAATGCTTTCTTAGTCACATATAATTTTTATTTACTACATATTGAAAGAGCCTCTTGGATTTTCCAGGTATGCATACGTGAAAGGAAATATATGAGTGAAATAAATTCCTAAAACATTGAGTTTGACTGTTTTGAAATATCAGGATTGTCAGGAAGCAGATGTGGCTCAAGTGATTGGGCTTGCATCTACTTTATGGGAGGTCCAGGATTTTGATTCCTGGGGCCACCTGGTGAAGGCAAGCTGGCCCACGTGGAGTGCTGGCCCACGCAGAGTACTGACACATGCAGGAGTGCTGGTGCAGTAAGATGATGCAACAAAAATGATACAGAGAAGAGATGATAAGAGATGCAGCAGACCTGGGAGCTGAGGTGGCACAAGAAACTGAGCACCTCTCTCCCACTCCAGAAGGTCCCAGGATCAGTTCCTGGCACTGTGTAAAGAGAAGACTATCAGATACAGAAGAACACACAGTTAATGGACACAGAGAACAGACAATGAGGTGGGGGTGGGGGGACAGAAAGAAATAAATCTTTTTAAAAACTCAGAATTGTCAATGTCTGTGGTTTTCTACACAAGATCTTTCTCCAAGCCACCCAGAACTTGGGTAAGGCAGAATTTCTTCAAAGATGCTCTACTATTGTCTCCAGGATTTTCTTCCAAGATGCTGACACTCATTTGGGAAGCTTTGATGCTGGTGCTTTACCATTTGACTAAATTAGTAGTGTTATTTTTTCTCTCAGTTGAAATAAATGTTGCTGAAAGTTTAGCAATTTATGATAAACAGATGTTCGCTGTCTTCACAATGGTCCTGCTCAACACACGAGCTGGGCACATCAGCCTCTCATGGCTTTGACATTTTTTATCTGCGCTGAAGGATTTGGCAAATCCTCCTGCTTTCAATTGCATTGTTTGGTATGAGAAAGACAACACTTGTGCCCATCTCTCAGAAGCAAAATACAACACAGCTTCATCTTCTTGTAGGTGTCTTCTTTTCTTAGGTCTTATAAGGCACTTGGCTGATGCTTTCCAAGAAAATATGAAATTGCTGCCATTTCTCCAATGAGGAATATTTGCTACGTTAATATCAAATTTATGCCCCATTGCTCTGTTTACTCATCTTTCTGTGTGCACGATCCTTTTCATGTCAATGCTAAATCATAGCATCACCTTTCTGGGGACATTTTAAACAATAATTCAATTTAGCATGTGTCACACCAGCAGTGCACAGATCTCACATTATAACAGTATGAATAGCTATGACCAAGTTTGCATGTCTGAGGGCAGTGACAACCATTTCCTGGCTGCCATCTAGCCTACGGTAATGGTAAGAAGCCATGAATTGTGGGGCAGGTGTAAATGCTAGGACAAATCCAAACCAAAGCCAAGCCAGTTATGAGTGAGTTAAGAGGAATCTGGCACATGGGGAGAGAGAAGGAAAAGCCGCATGAGTAGAGAGAGATAAAAATGATAGCTCATGATAGCTCCAAGAGGGAGGAAAGGGGAACAGAGGGAGACAGGGAAGGAAAGAGACAGAAAGTTGTTTTCTGAAGACTTCTCAGCTCTAGGCCATGACTATATATCGATACCTGTACCTGTCTGTACTTATACCTGTACACATACTTGTGCATTTACATATGTACATGTGCATATACAATGCACATATACATATATGAATACATATACACACATGTGTGTTTTAATGAATCCATTCTTACTTGAGCTAGTTCAAGTGGATTTCTGTACTTGCAAACAAGCAAAGGCTAGAACACTAGCCTTTTAAGATGTTTTTGCAGTTCAAGGGCTGACCTTCAGAAAAGGTCCAAAGAAACTCATCTGAACCACAAAGGGAACTGCATCTGTTGGGTCAGTTTGAGAGATTCTGACAAAAGGAGAAACATGAATTTCACGCAGCTTAATATGAGCTGGCACTCAAGCACATACCCTCTACAAGATTTCACCCATGACTAACAAGCCTTTTAATCATGGCAAGAGGACACGGAGATTTTGCAAACACGCTTTTGCAGTACCCACATTTGGTGTTCCTGACCCTGTTTTCTTGCCAGATTGTGAAGCACCTGCTCCTTTTCAAGCAGTTGTCAGATCAATATTTAATCAATTGCCTTTTGATATTTGGTAGCACTGAATAAATGGGATGCCAATATTTCTGCTCAGAGCCGTTCCTCCAGCATGCCTCATTCTGTTTCTGCGGGCACCTTCAGGAACCTCTAAACACTAAGCGGCATGCCCTCAGAGTTCTGTGTTACTCCCTCTCTGCTGCAGAGGGACTCTGTGGCTTGAGGAGACCTGGGAATCTGGTGCCAGTGCCATTCTTATTAAAACAACGTCCAAACCAAGGCATGAAAGCGGGAGAGCAGAGCTGCGCGCAGGACACTGGGGTGCTTTGCCAGGTGAGAGCTATTTAATAGACCAGTCACATTAAAGAAAGGCAATGATGTAGTGAAAGGAGCCTAATGAGCAGAAGTGAGGCTACCGTATCTAAAGAGAAAAAATAATGAGCTGCGAAATATCCCCCAAGGCGAGATTGCCAGCCTTCTGCAAGGAGGTCTCAGCCTATAGGTAAGAAAGGCTCATGCGGTCCTTTTTCCTTGCATGGTAAACAGAAGTTCTGTGGGCAATTAGGGGCTGAGCTGAATGCGAGATGGAAATCTGAGAATTATGTCGCCAACTCTTTGGTGATTTCCCTACCCAAGACCCCAGGCTTAATTCCCAAAGGAAACAGGGAAGGTACTCAACCTGTGAATAGAAATTAGGAGCATCACATCATCAAAAACAATCCTCTCAGTTTCTGCACAGCAGATGGACATATGGATGCTGGTTCTACAAATTTCGGAGACTCGCACTGCAGACTCTTTATAAAACTGTCCTCAGGGGCCATGCCATAGGGCTGCCTTGAGGGCAAAACTGCCTTCTAATGAGCCCCTCTTGGTCTTTCAGTAATGGCCTCTCCTAGAATGGGATCTAAGCTGGCTGCGCCCTACCCGTGATCTTATTTGTTTTACGGTTTGCATGGGAATGCCAGGCCAGATTTTGGCACACCTGGGTAAGAGAAAAAAATACAATGCACAAAGCACTGACGTTTCTATGTGAAGGAAATAAGAGAAAGAGAAGATTTGGTCCCTGCTCTCTCACCACAGAAACAATAGAACATTTACAGAGAAACTTCTGAGTTCAAGTTCACACAGTGGGAAAGAGGATGGCACCTTTGTGTCCCAGACAAGGAAGGAGACAGGGCAATGAAATACAAATAATGAAACAGTAAACATAATACCACTTTAAGTTATAAATCCTTATCATTTACAAAAGCACTTTCTTTAGCATTTTCTAAATTAGTGCTCACAGCCATATCCAAATTTAGAAGAAATTCAAATGTCTACAGTAAGCAAATAATATTACACACTTTATTGGGGTGGGGGGTGAAACAGGGAGAGAGGCATTGAGTTCATTAAAATTTTACAAATAATTGAATAATGTAATCAACCATTTAAAAACCTCAAAAATATTGGCAGGGGGAAAAAAAGAAAGATAGTCAATCAGGGTTCATAAGTGATCATTATATTGTTTTAAATCAATCCATCTATGGAGCCATTCACAGACCATTGATGATAGTGTCTGCTCCAGTTACCATTGCTATGTAACAAATGACCTCAAACAGTAGTAACTTAATACAATCACAACAATTTATTCTCTTCACTTTTTCTGTGGGTGATTTTCTCTTGGGATCTCTCAAGCAGATGCAATTGGGTGGTGGTTGGGGCTTGAACAGCTGGGGGTTGACACAGCATCTCTCTCTTCAGGTTGTCTCAGGCCTTCTCCCTGTGGTCTTTCCACATGGGCTAATTTGGGCTTCCTTAAAGCATGGCAGCCTGGGATGCTGGACTAAGTGTTCCAGAAAGCAAGACAGACATTACATCATCTTTTCTGATCAACTTTCCAAAGTCATGCAGTGTCACTTCTGCCAAATTCTACTGGCGACAAGTGAGCCACAGTTCTGTCCTGTTTCAGAAGGAGGGAACAGATATCCCACCTTTCAATGGGAGGACAATCTAGGTCACACTGTTGATGAACATGTGGGAGGGAGATATAGCTATAGTCCTTTTTGGACAATAAAATCTGCCACAATATATCATGAACTAAGGATTATGATTGTTGTGCCTCTGTGGTCTGCAATAGGAAAAACTATGGTTAGCCAAATTTTCCTAAATGGAACTTGTTTTGGAGAAAATGATTCTTGCATTTTTCCAGACTTTCATTCTGTAGGTTATTTTAATAAGGCAGTAAGTATGCAAATTGAAGGAAAATATAAATGAATCTTATTTTATTTTTTGAAATCACAAAAGATAGGATTTATAGAGCATTCACATCTTATTATGAACATGAAAGACATTTTACAATTTCACTTCTATTGCTTTGTCTGCCTTCTATCTGGAAATTGATAACTATTGTGACATAGACCAAATGTCCCTAACACCATTTTCACTTGTGTATAATGCACCACTTCTGCTTTCCCTGTCTTTCCCTGCAGTCTTTCTTACTAAAAAAATATTATTGTGGGAGCAGATGTAGCTCAGTGGTTGAGTGTCTGCCTCCCACGTACGAGGTCCCAGGTTCAATCCCTGGTACCTCCTAAAAAAAACAAAACAAAATAGTATTATCATGTAAAATTTAAAGGAAAATAGAAGCAATTGCAGAATTCAGAAATCTATAATCATTATGACTGATAATGCTAGAACAATAACTGGTTTGGCTGAGGTATGGTTTAAGAGTTTCATAAACTTCTTTTCCACCTCAGGACCCATATCAGCCAAAAAAAAAAAAAAAAGAATATATAACCCTGAACCCTTAGAGACATAGCCCTAAGCAGCCCCAAGTATATGAGTGATCTTAAAAATTCATGCATATTTTACTTTCTCTTCCAGAAGACATCTGTGTTACTGGTTTAATACAAAAAACATGTTTTAGATAATGTCCGTTCACATTGAAAAGCCATGTCTGTCACATGGTTTCCAAATTGCCCTGATCATCCCCTCATACCAGTTCAAGAGGTAATGTATGGATCGTGCTCAGTTCCGATTACACTGGCTATAATTTCTCTACCCTGTTCTCTTCTTTTTTGAGAAAATACATCAGAGTGCAGGTAAAGAAGACATTATTGGCATTATTTTGAATTCACTCTAATTTATGTATTTTAAATTGCATTCAAACATTAGTGCTTTGACTATTATTGCTAACTAATTACTTGGGGCACTCTGTGCAGTGATTATGACATCCTAGACTGTTCTAGGTATCTGTGCTAAGAATTGCTGGATTTAGTGACTAACCCAAGGTCGTGTGGTTAATTAATAACAGTGCTGGTATTTAACCCCTATCTTTAGACTCCTTATCTTGTGTTTGCTCTGCTACATTATAGAGTCATAAAACCTACTAACAGAAATCCACATTCCTAAAGAAGGCTGGGGGCCCAAGGTGAGCATGAAATAACATTTTGAAAGAAAGTAATTTTAATAACTTCTGATATATTATATATACATTGAATTACTTATTGAATTCAGAAAGGTCTAGAGAATCAACATGAGGTATTGAAGAGTCCCTGTTTTTTAAGACAATGACCAATTGGCCAAGCCAGACTCTGTAATTTCTGTACCACCTCCACCAGTTCTACAGCAGTACCATTCCATTCTGGCCTCTACACCCCATGTCAAGGGTGTAATGCTGTGATGCTGGGACTCCACCAAGCCTTGATAACCATGAAGCAGAAATGCCATATATGGCTCTTTCAAAGTGAGGGCTGCAATCAGTGGGGGAGTGATGGGGTCCCATGGCAAGATTACTTGAGTCATAGAGCGTAAAAAGTGATGTAGAGTTTAGCTGTTTCAGTTCTCCCTGGAGGCACTCACATCCACACAGTGGCTGGATCTTAATGCTGCTTGCCACCAAGTTTTACCCAGAAGCCACCATTTGCCTTGGAGATGTATGCCCTGTTGTTGAACGGGCTTCACTTATTTCCTTATAAGGAATTCCCTCTCAGGGACCCTGTTTCCTTCCATTAGATCTTGTTTCTCCCAAAGACCTTCTAGATAAATATCATATATATGGATGTGTTTCAGTCCCAAGGTTTTTACCCAGGAAACTTCTTAGCTCCAATTAAAACAATGATGCAAACAGATACATGGTGATTTGCTCTACTGTACTCACCATAAGCATCCAAGTGAAGCTTCATATCTTCTAATAAAGAGTGTCACACTGGTAAATGTACTGCTTTATGGAAGACCGTTGGTAAAGGGTCCAAGAGAGGGGAACACTGGTGCTAGGATAGTTTTGCCAATCCAGCTCATTCCATGCACTTGAATCCACCAAAAAATATTGAACAAAAAGGGTAGACTGCAAGCTATCTGGGGATGGTTGTTGTTGTTGCCGTTCACTTTATTCTTATTATTTTTTAATCTTCATTAAATGCCAGCAAAGACGTTTGAAGTGATAGAAAAATCCTGGAATCCAGGAGTCCTGGGTTTTGGTCCTCATTCTTCATAACAACCTGACTAAGCCTCCACCCTGCTGAGCCTTGGTCCTTCATGTTTCCTGGAGGGTTAGACTAGATCAGGGGTTCTTAACCAGGGGTCCACGGAACCCCCAGGGGTCCGTGAGCTTGAATTAATAAAAGTCAATTTATTGTCTTTATTTTCTCTGACCTCTAACTGAAATCTAGCATTTCCTTCACTTATGAGTATGCAACAAATTACAGTAGTATTCATGTCATATCACTTTACAGTTGTTGCATATCTCAAAAAATCGCTTATACTCATCCATACCTCAAAATTACGGTAGTTGTTAGACCTGACACTAGCTGAGTGTCATAAAACGATCTGCCGCTACATTCTGAGAAGGGGTCCGTGGTTTTCACCTGACTGGCAAAGGGGTCCATGGAACAAAAAAGGTTAAGAACCCCTGGACTAGATGGTCTCTCAGAGACTTCCCAGCACTAATGCGCTATGGGTTCAGCAGTTTGTGAATGCTACAAAGTGATCACAGCTGTTGTGAGGTCCCAACATAATTACCCCCCAGCAAAGTTTCCTGTGAACACCAAGGGAATTGGCAAATTAACTCATGTAGAAAGTGCCCTTACCCTGAGTCTCTACTGGGAGAACTTTGCAGAAACCCGGAACTTAAACTGATTGATTGCATGCCTCCTCTTAAATCTTACTAAATAAAAAAAACAATTATAAATAGCTGGGCTTCTGCTCTCATATATATATATATATATATATATATATATATAATTATATATCCTATATGTATATCATATATATATATTCTGCTCTCATATATCTATATCTATATATAGATATAGATATATAGATATATCTGAAGCAAAGAGAATTCAGGCAACCTATACTAAGGAACTAAGAACTATGTTCCAGAAACAAACATCCCTGCAAGTAAGTGTGAGTAAAATAGCTGTTGTTTTGAATCCTTTGCAAAGCACTGAAAACAGGGTGAATCAAATGCCTTCAGAGCACAGATTTCATTGAAATTGACAACAGGGCAATGGAGTAATGCAGTTAGTTGCTCAGAAAAGCTGAATGAGGCATGTGGCTGCTCCCCTTGCTCCTGGGTCCCCAGTCCCTTAGAGACTGCTGGTTCAACTCCAGCTCCATGCTGGTGAGGGACAGCTGGTGAAAGAGAGGGGAAAAAAGTATAAGGTTTTGGAGGGAGATCAAGATGGTGGCTGAGTGAACTTGCCTTGCGGTCTCTCCTGGGAAGAGGAGGCTGGGCACCACTGGAGGTTCTCCGAGGCCGGGCTTTTTCGGGATTTTTGCAGGGCAGGAAGTGTCTGGACATCGATTTGGTGGAAAGGGCTGGCACCCAGCTTTGGGGATCCCTGAGGGCTGTGTTACACTGCGGGACTCCTAGGCTTCCTGTTGACCAGATTTGAGGTTGCCAGGTCTGAATCCCCTGAACTCTGGTGGCCCACACCCCAGAGTCTCACACCTCTTGAGCCTTCAATATCTCAGACTTTCCACCCCTGAATCCATCACGCCCTGAGGTCCATCTGAGGTACTTGAATGCCCTAGCCTACAACGTTTGGGTTTTTTCTTTATCATTCCATTTTGATTTGTTTTCATTTAATCTTTTTTTTTAAACTTTTTAAAATGTCCTGATTGCTAATATTGCATTATCCCCTAGTCTTTTCTCCCAGCGTATCCCCCAAAGTCTTTTTTTTTATTCAGTTATTTAGGGTTTTTTTTTCTTGTTGTTGCTGTAGTTGGTGTTGCAATTGTGGTTAGTGTATATCTGTTTTTTTTCTTTCCCCTACCTGTTCCCCACCCTTTGCCCACCCCCTTTTTCTTTCTTCCTTTCTTCTCTTCTTTCTTTTTTTTCTTTTCTTTTTCTGTTTTCTCTCTCCCTCATGTCCCCCATTTTCTACTTATTTTATTTTAACTCAATTATACAAGAGGTGTGGCAGGGAACACCTCACATTTGCTGGGTTTTCTCATCCTCCACTGCCTCATTTCTGTGTGAACTGATTTAGGCTACCTACACTATCCCCTTTCCCCTACATCTTGATATCCACCATCATCTACTGTCTCTCCTATATTCCACCTCCCACCTCTCTTTCTTTGATCCACAAAGTGTTTAACTCTTAATTCCTAATACCTTTGTTTTGTTTTCTGTCTGTTATCCACTCTTGAAACTATTACCTTTCTTTTCTCTTTCCCTCTCTCATGAAAACAATAGCTTTTTAGCTCATACCATATTCCTCCCATATTCAGTCATCTACCTCATAATAGGTACTCTACCTACTGTTATAACTCCACACAATTTACATGAATTTAACCTCCGTCCTCCCAGATCTCATATTCTTGCTTTGTTAACATATATCACCAATACTACTTTACACTTTTTCCTTGCTTACACAATTGCCTTTCCCCGGCACTAATACTTTCCTTTAAAGAGAACTTAACCAGCAACAAGAAATTAGAATAAGAAGAACAAAGTGACAAAGAGAAGATATAACACTTACGCAAAAACAACAGCTAATTAATCTCCAAGAGTAGACAAAGAAGCTAAGGAACTGATTAAACCCGTCAAGATAAAATGCTGACCAGACAGCAACAAAAATCTACAAACCAAACCAGTAATCAGGAAAACATGACTGAATCCAATCAACAAACCAAAAATCAGGAAGGGGAGCAGAACTTCGCACAAGCAATGAAAGATCTCAGAACATTTATCACCGACAAATTTGATAAAGTAATGAAAGAGGTTAACAACATGAAGACAACACTTGGAGGGGAAATTGCAGATATACGCAAAAAGATAACAGATATGATGGGAATGAACACCACTGTTCAAGAAATCAAAAATACACTTGCAGCAAATATCAGCAGACTAGAAGAGGCAGAGCAGAGAATTAGTGATGTGGAAGACAGTACATCAGAAATCAAACAGATAGTAGAAGGGGTCAATAAAAAGATAGAAAAAATCCAGCTAGGACTTAGGGACCTGAATGACAATGCAAAACGCTCAAACATACATATAATAGGCATTCCAGAAGGAGAAGAGAAGGGAAAGGGGTCAGAAGGAGTGTTGCAGGAAATAATGGCTGAAAACTTCCCAAATCTACTGAAAGAGACAGATGTACATATCCAAGAAGCACAGCGCACTCCACTAGTCATAAACCCCAACAGGCCCACCCCAAGACATATACTTGTCAAATTATCCAATGCTCAAGACAAAGAGAAAATCCTAAAAGCAGCAAGAGAAAAGAAAACCATCACATACAAGGGAAGCTCCATAAGATTAAGTGCTGACTTTTCATCTGAAACCATGGAAGCAAGAAGGCAGTGGTATGATATAGTCAAGGTACTAAAGGAAAAAAATTTCCAACCAAAAATACTCTATCCAGCTAAACTAGCATTCAAACATGATGGAGAGTTCAAAATATTCACAGATAAACAGAAACTGAAAGAGTATACCAACAAGAAACCTCCCCTTCAAGAAATTCTAAAGGGAGTTCTGCAGGAAGAAAGGAAAAAACAGGACAGGCAGAGTTCAAGGAGAGTATAAGAGCAACAAAAAAAAGACAAAAATAGAAGGAAAAAAATACAAACAAAATATGACAAACACAAATCCAATCAAAATATGGCTAACACAAATAATTCCTTGAAAGTAATAACACTGAATGTCAACGGATTAAACTCACCTATCAAAAGATTAAGACTGGGACATTGGATAAGGAAATATGACCCATCCGTATACTGTCTACAAGAGACACATCTTAGACCCAGAGACTCATGGAGATTGAAAGTGAATGGCTGGAAAACAATCATACAAGCAAACAATAACCAAAAAAAGGCAGGAGTAGCTATATTAATATCAGACAAAATAGACTTTAAATGTGAAACAATTGTGAGAGACAAAGAAGGATACTACATTTTAGTGAAAGGGAAAATCTGCCAAGAAGATCGAACAATCAAATATTTATGCTCTTAACAAGGGTGCCTCTAAATACATGAGGCAAACGCTGGAAAAACTAAGTGAAACAATAGATGCATCTACAATTATAGTGGGGGATTTTAATACACTACCATCTACCTTGGACAGAACATCTCAAAAAAGAAACACTAAAGAAACAAAACATTTAAACAGTATATTAGAGGAGCTGGATCTAATAGACATATATAGATCATTACACCCAAACACAGCAGGATATACCTTTTTCTCAAGCGCACATGGAACATTCTCCAAGATAGACCATATGCTAGGCCACAAAGAAAGACTGAATGAATTCAGAAAGATTGAAATCATACAAAATAATATTTCTGACCACAGTGGAGTCAAGGTGGAAATTTGCAAGGGACAGAGGCCCAGGTTTCACACGATGAATTGGAAATTAAAGAGCACACTATTAGAAAAACAGTGGGTCAAAGAGGAAATCTCAAAATAAATCAATGACTACCTTGAAACAAATGATAATGATAACACGACATACCAAAATTTATGGGATGCAGCAAAAACAGTACTGAAAGGGAAATTTATAGCCATAAATTCATATATCAAAAAAGAAGAAAGAGCAAAAATTGAAAAGCTAACTGTACATTTGAAGGAATTAGAAAAACAACAACAAAGTAACCCAACAGGAAGAAGAAGGAAGGAAATAACAAAGATAAGAGCAGAACTAAATGAAATAAAAAATAAGAAAGCACTTGAAAAGATAAACAAGACCAAGAGCTGGTTCTTTGAGAAGATCAACAAAATTGACAAACCTTTAGTGAGACTAACAAAGAAAAAAAGAGAGAAGATGCAAATACACAAAATAAGAAATGAGAAAGGCGATATCACCACCAGCCCCACAGAAATAAAGACTATCATAAGAGGATACTTTGAAAAACTATATTCCAACAAAAATGACAATTTAGAGGAAATGGACAAATTCCTAGAAACACATAAGCAACCCATATTGACAAAAGAAGAAATTGATGATCTTAACAAACCAATCACAAGCAGAGAGATAAAATCAGTCATTAAAAATCTCCCAACTAAGAAGAGCCCAGGGCCAGACAGCTTCACAGGTGAATTCTACAAAACATTCCGGAAAGAACGAACACCAATCCTGCTGAAACTATTCCAAAAAATCGAAACAGAAGGAAAATTGCCGAACTTGTTCTATGATGCCAACATTACCCTAGTACCAAAGCCAAACAAAGACACCACAAGAAAGGAAAATTACAGACCAATTTCTCTAATGAACCTAGATGCAAAAATACTAACAAAATACTTGCTAATCATATTCAACAACACATTAAACGAATTATACACCACAACCAAGTGGGATTTATTCCAGGTATGCAAGGATGGTTCAACATAAGAAAATCAATCAATGTAATACACCATATAAACAGATTGAAGGAAAAAAATCACATGATTATATCTATAGATGCAGAAAAAGCATTTGACAAAATACAGCACACTTTCTTGATAAAAACACTCCAAAAGATTGGAATACAAGGAAATTTTTTGAACATGATAAAGAGTATACATGAAAAACCTAAAGCCAACATTGTTTACAATGGAGAAATCCTAAAATCCTTCCCTCTAAACTCAGGAACAAGACAAGGATGCCCATTGTCTCTGCTCCTATTTAACATTGTCTTAGAAGTACTTGCTCGAGCACTGAGGCAAGAACCAGATATAAAAGGCATTCAAATTGGAAAGGAAGAAGTCAAAATTTCATTATTTGCGGATGACATGATCCTATACATAGAAAATCCTGAGAGATCTACAACAAAGCTTCTACAACTCATAAATGAGTTTAGTAAAGTCACAGGTTATAAGATCAATGCGCAAAAATCAGTAGCATTTCTGTACACCAATAATGAGCAAGATCAGGAGGAAATCAAGAAACAAATACCACTCACAATAGTAAATTAAAAAATCAAATACTTAGGAATAAATTTAACTAAAGAGGTAAAAAACTTATACACCGAGAACTATACAAGACTGTTCAAGGAAATCAAAGAAGACCTTAATAAATGGAAAAATATTCCTTGTTCATGGATAGGAAGACTGAATATTATTAAGATGTCTATCCTACCAAAACTGATCTATATATTCAATGCAATCCCAATTAAAATCAACACAGCCTTCTTTAAGGAACGAGAAAAACTAACTATGAAATTTATTTGGAAAGGAAAGAGACCCCGAATAGCCAAAGACATATTGAAAAAGAAAAACGAAATTGGAGGAATCACACTACCTGACTTCAAAACATACTACAAAGCTACGGTAGTGAAAACAGCATGGTATTGGCATAAGAAGAGACACACAGACCAATGGAATCGAATTGAAAGCTCTGATATAGAACCTCACATATATAGCCATATAATATTCGATAAAGCCACCAAACCCTCTCAACTGGGAGAGAGTGGCCTATTCAACAAATGGTGCCTGGAGAACTGGATAGCCATATGTAGAAGAATGAAAGAGGATTACCATCTCACACCTTATACAAAGATCAACTCAAGATGGATCAAAGACCTAAATATCAGAGCCAAGACCATAAAAACCTTGGAAAGCAGTGTAGGGAAACATCTACAGGACCTTGTAATAGGAAATGGCTTCATGAATATCACACCAAAAGCACGAACAGCAAAAAACTAATAGATAAATGGGACTTCCTCAAAATTAAAGCCTTCTGCACCTCAAAGGAGTTTGTCAAGAAAGTAAAAAGGGAGCCCACACAGTGGGAGAAAATATTTGGCAACCATATATCTGATAAGAAACTTATAACGTGCATATATAAAGAACTCATATATCTTGAAAATAAAAAGATAAACAACCCATTTTAAAAATGGGAAAAAGATTTAAACAGACACTTCTCCAAAGAAGAAATACAAATGGCTAAAAAGCACATGAAAAAATGCTCCAAATCTCTAGCTATCAGGGAAATGCAAATCAAAACTACAATGAGATACCATCTTACTCCCATAAGATTGGCAGCTATGAAAAAAACAGAAGAATACAAATGCTGGAGAGGATGTGAAGAAAGGGAACACTCATCCACTGCTGGTGGGAATGCAGAAGGATCCAACCATTCTGGAGGACAGTTTGGCGGTTTCTCAAAAAACTAACCATAGATTTGCCATATGATCCAGCAATACCACTGCTGGGTATATACCCATCAGAACTGAAAACAAGGACACAAACCGATATATGTACACCAATGTTCATAGCAGCATTGTTCACTATCGCCAAAAGTTGGAATCAACCCAAATGCCCATCAACAGATGAGTGGATCAATAAAATGTGGTATATACACACAATGGAATACTACTCGGCTGTAAGAACAAATACACTACAAACACACGTGATAACATGGATGAATCTTGAGAACCTTATGTTGAGTGAAGCAACCCAGGCATTGAAGGACAAATACTACATGACCTCAATGATATGAAATAAGCAAGCTGCCTCAGAGAGGTAGAGACTGAATGATAGGCTTACAGAAAATTGGGGGGTGGAGGAAGGATGTGAGCCGACGTCTGCAGGGGTGGAATTTATGATGAACTGGCGGTAAGTATGAACACAAAGAAGAGATAAAATGGGGGCAAGGGGTTGCCTTTGGGTGGGGCTTTGCGGGTTTGAGGGGGGCTGGGGACGGGCGGATGGGTAATATTGCCCAAAAGTGGGGGGAGGGAGGGGTAGCATATGAACATAGGAGAACGTCAGGTGTTGGTTGAGAGTAAAATGCTGAGAAAATCGTATCAAAATATAATTAAGAGGGTTACCTGTTTAGGATGCTCGGAGGGGATGGTCTGATGTGGGATGGGCTCCTGGGGAATGTCTGAATGCTCATTGTGCCAGAGTGGGTGGTACCATTGGGTAGAGACCCAAGTAGTGAGAGTGGGGGTGGACCCACATCCTGGGGAGGACTAATGCCATCAAAGAGAGGGATCTGTATCTCTCGAGAGAAAGGGTGGCTCCCAGGGCATTGGGGCAGATGAGCAAGTTAGGCCCTGAACACTGTTGCAAGTATCTCTGGACGTGGCTCCTCAGGAAACGGAGGTTGGATGTCACTGTGGGCACCAAGGGGATGGGAAAATGGATGTTAAATGTGTGGAACCAAGGTAAATGTGGGGTAAGAGAGGAGTTTCGTGAAAGTACACAAGGATGGATATAAAACATGTAATATTACACCATAAACATATAAGGGACGACAGACTGAGAATGTAAACCAAAATGTAAAACATAGGATAACTAAAAATTTAGAAAACTGTGTGTCCTAAAGTATGCACCACAATGTAAGCACAGATGTCACCTTGTTTGAAAGCTATTGTCTCAGACTCTGTACATCACTGTAAGTAAATATGATGTGAATAGGTTGTAAGAGTATCATTGTGGAAGGGAAAAGGTCTTGTGGTGGATGTGTGGGAGTGCTGTATATTGTATATATGAACTGCTGTGGTCTAGGGCTCTTGTGAAGAGAAGTTCAATAATTAGGGGGAAAAAAAAGAAAAAGATAGGATGTAGAATTTTTCCAAGTCAACACATGTTCTATATCTATCCTTTAAACCCATCGCTATATGCCATTTTGCTAGTAAGGGATCCTGACATTATATTGGACTTCAATTTTCAGGAAGTTCTGGATCACAGAGTGGTTCAACAATGGCAGCAGAGGAATACTGGTATAGGATACTATTGACAGGTGCTATATGGCTGACGGAGCTATACAGGGCATATGTGTGCATGGTAATGTTTGGATATACTCATAGTGGCAACAATTAAAAACTACAGCTGGGGGGGTACTGGGTTCCTGGCCGGGGATGCTCTGTCGTGGTCCCTAGGGGAGCAGCCGCAGTCCTCCAGGTGCAGCGGCAAGGACCGGGAAGGAATGAGGGTCCAACAGTGAGCCCCTGATACTAATGACTATGCTTGTGAGCCTATATGCCTGAAATAAGAACAAGGCCTAGAGCAGCACTGTGTCTGGGAATTTCCTCCTGACAGCCTTCATGTTACTCAAATGTGGCCAGTCTCGAAGCCAAACTCAGCATGTAAATGCAATGCCTTCCCCCCAGTGTGGGACATGACACCCGGGGATGAGCCTCCCTGGCACTGAGGGATCACTATCAACTACCAACTGATGATGCAACTGGAAAATGACCTTGAATTGAAGGTTCGATGCAGATCAGCAGAATATCCCTGTCTACATATAATAACATGACTTTAAAATGCTGTTTGACCTAATGTAAGGGGGAAAAGGAAAGGAGAAATGAGTTTATATGGCTACGAGTCTCTAAAAAAGAGTCTGGAGGCTGTCAGAAGGATTGCCCTTATGCGCAACTGAGCAGAGTCTAAGAGACAGATAAAGTAGATACAATCCCCAGGTATTGGTTCCTTGGAGGGCTAAAGAGACCCACGGGTTCTATGGTCATGGCAGATGAGGTTCACTGCCATGTCAGATGGCCCTTCTTTGGAGCTGGTGTTTCTGCGTGATGAAACTGGACTCAGATGGGATCTCTTTTCATAAGACTTTCATGCTACTTTACTGGAATTGTAGATGGTGTTGGGGTTTAAGATATATTTAGGGGATTTGAATCTCTGGACTGACAATATGATAGCCAGGCCCTGAGCCTCAACAAGACTCCAGCTCCTACAATCTGATTTATTGGACTCACCTCACTCAGCTAAGATGGAGTTGAAGAAGGACAACCACCACACCATGGAGCCTAGAGTGCCTACAACTGAAAGCGGGAGGATTGCATCCACTATCCATGTGGAATCTGAGCCTCCTCTTGACATAGAGGTGCAACGGACACAACCAATCCAAGGCCCACAGAGAAAGGGTGGCATTGGAGTGGGAAAAGTGGACATGGTGGCTGATGGGTATGGGGAATGGCAGGAAGAGATGAGATGTGGAGGCGCCTTTGGGACTTGGAGTTGCCCTGGATGGTGCTGCAGGGGCAATCACCGGACATTGTAAATCCTCCCAGGGCCCACTGGATGGAACGGGGGAGAATATGGGCCATGATGTGGACCATTGACCATGAGGTGCAGAGATGCCCAGAGATTTACTTACCAAATGCAATGGATGTGTCATGATGATGGGAGTGAATGTTGCTGGGGGGGGAGTGGTGGGGTGGGGGTGGTGGGGTTGAATGGTACCTCATTTTTTTTTTAATGTAATATTTTTACAAAATCAATCAAAAAAAAAAGTATAAGGTTTTGGGAAGAGATGTGACTCAAGCAGTTGAGTGCCCGCCTTCCACATGGGAGGTCCCAGGTTCACTTCCCAGTAACTCCTAAAAACAAAAACAACAAGCAAACAAATGATAAAACCAACTCAAGAGAGCTGATGTGGCTCAGTGGTTTGGTACTGGCCTCCCACATACAAGGTCCTGGATTCAATCCCGGTCCTGGTACCTAAAAATAAATAAATAAATAAAGTTAGGTTTCTACAGGATTTTACATAAGAAAAGGGATTTCCAGTCTCTTTCAAGAAAAGAGCCCAATTCCCTAGCTAGCACTCAAACCATCTGAGTCTTCCAAGTTCTACATAAAATATGTGAATATATCTCAATAAAACGGCTTAATAAATAAATAAATAAATGTGCAAGAATAGCCAAAAATAGCAGCTATATATAGTAGAAGAAACAGAAAGATTGAGAGGTGAGGAATTTTCTTATTTGCCTGTTTTTTATTATTATTATTGAAATAATGAAAATGCTGTAATAATGATAGAAGTGATTAATGCACAACTATATGATTATACCAAATACCATTGATTGTACACTTTGGATGAATTGTATGCTTTATTAATATGTATCAAAATAATTGATTTGTTTACAAAAAAAGGCTTATTGTATTTAAAAGCTTTTTCTCTGTTCTACCTGATCACTTCCTATTTTCCATCAAGATCTAGCTCAGTGTTTATATCCCTGGAATTCCCAAGTCCCTAGATAGGAATAGGAATGCTCTTCTATTCTTTTCTCCCAAAGCACCAAGATCTTATCCAAACCCACTCCTCTGTTACAGGATAGATGACATTATATCATAACTATTTTCTTTACTTTTTGTATCAATTGTTTTTTTTTTTATTGCAAGTGACAAAAACCAAAACAAAGCAAAAAGAGTGGCTTACACCAAAATGAGAATTTATTGGTTTATGTCATTGAAAAGTCCACCTTCAGTTGCAGTGCCATTCAGCTGCCCAACAATGTCTCCAAGATCTGGCTGGGTGGGCTCTGTTCTCAGGTTTCCTGTGCTCTCTGGCTTTGTATGTTTTTTACTCAGGAGTTCCAAGGTTAAATCAGTTTAGAACTCCTGCTAAGAAGACGAAAAGACTCCTTTTCCCTGAAGTTAGAACAAAAATCCTGGACAAGTTTTCTCGATCCCGACTGGCCAGGCTAGCATCATATACCTATCTCTAACCAATCACTGTGGTCTGGAGGATGGAAGTGTCTTATTGGTTGAATAGGGGTCATATGTCCTGCACATGGGAGTCTGGAAGTGAAGGCGAATTGCCTAAGCCTTCTGGGCTGAAAACAGGCAGAGGGGTGGTTCTTTAAAGGTGAAATTGGGGATGCTGTTACTAGGAAAGAGTGAAGTGGATACTGGACCACAAAAATAGCAAATGTCCATCCCTGCACTGTGAGTTCCTCAGGGCATAGCACTGTGTCTAGCACACAATAGGTGAGGCAGGATAAAGTAGGGACCTAAGAAGGAAGGGGGCAGAAAACCTAATAAGAGCAACTGAGGCAAAGGCCTATTTACTAGCATTAGCCTGTTGAGTCACAAAGGCAAGTTAGGAAAGGGCAGCTTGCAGCACCCATCACATACCCAGTGGCTATGTTATCAGAAGGCAGACAGCAACATCATTACATGGCAGGAAAAAGGGAAGGGTGCTCCCCCACCCCCACTCACTTTCAGGTTATCTCGGGCTTCATGGACAGTGACCAGAGAGCAATCACTACCAGCCAACACACCCCGCAGAGCTGGTGGACAGCAGCCAGAAGCCAATCACCACCAGACAGCAACCCTTAAACCCCTAAGAGAATCAAATCACTCAATAGAGTTCCCCTGCTTGTCTCAAATAAGCCAATCAGCACAGGTCTTGGAGACCTGTAACCCCATAAAACAGAGAACCCCAGGGCAGAACTTCACATTTCTCTCCTTTGAGAATGCCCGCCTTCATCCTTGAAGGAGCACTTTGTTTCTTGCCTTACCCCCCAATAAATTCTCTACTTGCTTAATTTGTGGCTCATACTTGAATTCTTTTCTCGCAATGAAGGCAAGAACCTAGACACCTCGATGCCGTCTCCAATAACAGAGGCACTTAATAAATACTGAGTTAATGGAAAAAGAAGAGAATGAATTCAGCCTGACCTCACTCTCTTTTCTCCTCCCCATTCCCACCCATTGTCCACCCATAGCCATCAGAAGCCATCAATCTTCCTGGGAGTGGGCTTAAACAGTTGACAACCTTCTACACTTCTCTGCCTCCTACAATTCATTTGGATGGCCTTGATTGAATTGCTTTTGTTCAGAATCCATAAAAGAAATGATTCTTGAAGGATTTTTCCACATAGGGATTAGATTATTACTAATTGAATTAGATTCCATGTTAATTGTGATAGTTATAAAATTATGTGGTTTTTGCCAGCAAACACACTGCTGATTCAACTTTTCAGAAAAGTTTTGGATGACCAGGATATACAGTTAGTTGTATCACTCTATAGCCACCTCATAGCATATTCAGAAAAACAAGCAAACAAATAGAAATTTTATATGAGTGTTTTCTTTATGCTCGTCTATGTTTTCACTTTCTCTATAAAAGCATTCATCAATTCATATTTTGGCTATTTTTTTTTTATTGAGAGGGGAAACATTATAGGAGATTCCATTCTCATCTATTTAATTTTCACTTTGGGGTAGACTTCCTTCAGGCTAAGGGTGGATTGGATTTGGCAAGTCCCAGAAGTCTAGTCTCCAGACCCAGGCCTGCCCCTAACATTTATGAGAATCATAGCAAGAGTACAAATGGAGGCCTGCATGCTGTATTTACTAGATACAGTTAAACTTATAAATATTAGGTAAAATATGTCCATCCTCTCACATTGACCAGCATACCTTTGTAGTGATCTGGAAATTAAGGTTTGATTTTAGAATCCTTGGATTTCTCAGAGTTGAGTCCCTCAATGGAATGTGGTAGCATGGGAGAGTGTGCTCCTGGCCCTTGGCCTGCTCCCCTTCTCTTCCCATCCCTGCTTCCAGCTCATATTGCAAGACGTCCCACATGTATGCCTCCATGTGCAAACTCTGTGCACTGTACCTTGAAAACATCTACCCTTTGACTACCTCTTGGGTCTAGGGGCACACATCGGCTATATGGTCCATCCTCATGGGAAAGGACCTAGGAAAGAGGTCTTTACAAGGCAGAGATATATTCCCTTGTCTGGTATGTGTTGAATTGTGTCCCCCCCCAGGAAAGATATGTTGAAACCCCACTCTCCAATACCTCAAAATGTGACCTTATTTGGAAATAGAGTGATTGCAGAAGGAATTAGCAAAATTGAAAATGAGGTCATGCTTAATCCAACATGACTCGTGCCCTTATAAGAAGGGGAGAGGAGGCAAAGGCAGAGGCAGAGAAGACAGCCACGTGAAGAAGGAGGCCGAGACAGGCGTTATGCATCTCCAAGGCAAGGTTTGCCAGTAAACACGAGAAGCTAGAAGAGGCAAGGAAGAAATCTCCCCAAAAGTTCTGAGAGGGGAGCAGGAAGGAGCATAGCCCTGCTGACAACTTGATTTCAAATGTCCAGCCTCCAGGACTGTCAGAAAATAAATTTCTGTAGTTGCCTAGCTTCTGGTACTTTCTTAAGTCAGCCCTAAGACACTACAAAATTGCCCCTCTCAACTCCCTACCCCCTGCGGAAGGGAGCAGTGGGAAGAAGGCCAGAGTGAAATCCTCTGAAGCACCGGGTCCAAGGGAAGGGCACGTCTTGTCTGGGGCCAGGAGTGGAACTGCCCTCTACTGAGAGGGCTCAGGCACAATTAAGCTTTGGGTGGCCCTGTCCTTATGACTGCTGCTCCAGGAACCCCCCTCCTCACCACTCACACATGTATATGTACACACACACACACCATGGCCTGGGTCCTGGGCTTCCATCACAAATGATCTCTATATTAAAAAGGAACCTGTCATCAGATGGGACCAGTGTTGAATGTAGAAGCTGCTGGTTATGAAGCCACAAGGAGGTGGATGCTCTCTGGTCCTGGGCCCCTGGGTCCTTAAGGTCCCCATTCAGGGACCAGCCCACATTGACCAAGGCAAGCATCAACTGAGCCTTAAAGGTTGCTGTAGCAGATGTTGTCCCTATCCTGCTCATATCCCTTCAGCATGTGCTATTCCAGTCCTCACCAACGATGTCATTTTATAACATAAAAATCAAATCCAAACTCGTTAAGGAAAGATTTTAATGGAAAAGACTATTTATAAGGGGGAAAAGGGACTATTGCAATAGGGAGTACACTCTCACCCTTAGGTCTGCAAGTGTCTCAAGTGTTAAGTAAAAAAGGGCTTTTCGTTTAGGAAGAGGAATGAACTGGTTGGAAGAAAGTGGGATGAAAGATTGGTATGATCAAACAATAGATCTGCAAATATTTATGCAGAAGTCTCTTTTTCTGAGAGGGGCCTGGAGGAAGGAGAGAAGCATAACCAAAGTTTGGTTAACAAGAATTTTGTCCCAATGGATCAGTGGGGACAAGCATGTCAGCTAATCATTCTGAACCAAAGAATGAGAATGTGGAGGGTCTGTGTCCAGTGAGAAGGCATTTGTGAGTCTTATCTAAGTCATATGGGGAAGGGTGGCTCTTTGCAGTGAGGTCTTTGGGGGACCACAAAGGGCGAGGGGAGTTCTTAACTGTCACTGTTTTCCAGAAACATAGGGCTTGGGTAACATTAAACATTGTCAGTAAGCACCCCTAACTCCAGGAAACCAAATGGATTCTTGCTGGAGCATGCGCAGGCCAGAAGAGCTAAAGGAGTCATGCCTCCTGGAGCAGGGCTCAGGCAATGATCGGTGCAACTGGAGGGTAAATACTCCCTCATCCCTCCGGTTGGATAATTCTGAGGCCCAAGTTCGACACCATCTACCAGACATAGCCAGTTGGATTGAGTCTCCATTGCCCACAGCGGTATCCTGGTCAGTAACGTTCCCTTTATTGCTTTCCTTTCCTTCCCTGCCTAGCTTCTCCACTCCTCTACCAGGTGTTTTCCTTGGCTATTTCCCTAATGGACTCTTTGCACCCAATTCTTTCTCTATGGGTCTGTTCATCAGGGACACAACCTAAGGCAATTCTCTATTGCTCTCCTATCGATTTCGATTGCATAAAGCTTGTCAGGTCCTGCTCTCTGCATTTTACCATCATCTCAGTTTTACTGATGAGGAAACCAAGGTTCAGGGAAATCAAACGACCTGCCTGCCCTCTCACAACTAGAAAGCAGAAGAAACAGGAATTGAAACAGATATTCAGACTCCAGAACCCAAATGGTTCTTTACTGAACCCCAATTGCCATTATATGTCACCACAGTGCCCACACGTGGCTTGGGCTTATATTCAAACAGAAGAGCAGTACAGAGGCTTTGAAATCAGGTGTGAGCCCCCGATCTACCATTTTCCAGCTGTCTGGCTTTCTGCGTGCTTCCTTATGCGTTGGCAATAAGAATAGTAACTACCTTCCTAAGTTGTTGGAGAAGTTGAATGCATGATACATGCAAACTGCTTCACACTGTGCCAAGCACGCAGGCACTGCCATGTGCATGTGTTTGTTGGCTTTCTGCCTCTGCTTCTTCCCCTTCACCAGGTCCCTTCCCTTGGCAGACAAGAGCCTGCACAATGGCAGAACAGAATGCAGTCTCAAAAGCCTGTTGTTTCCAGCAAATATCTGGTTAATTTATTTCAAAGGGTTTTGCTTCTGTGAAGTTTAATAGAGTTGATGAGTATTAAAAGAATCATTTAATCTTCATTTGAATGTGAGCAGTAAATGTGTTTTGGAGATTATATTCATTCCCCAGTGACTCCAAGTACTTTCCTATTCCAAAGCTGATTTTCATCCATCAGAGCTAAGATTTTTTTCACCTCCCTGGAGTTGTCTGAATGAAAGCAGGAGTTCTCAACAGACAATGCTGCTTCAACCCCCTCTCAAGTAAGGCGGTGGCGTTTCCTTCAGGGGATAAGGCCACGCCTACTGGAGGCCAGAGTGTAGATATTCGGCCCCTTCTCGATGCATCTATTCCTGTCCTAAGCCATTCCTCTAACATGTATGAGACTCTGTACGTGCCTCTTTAAAACAGGTTTTTGATGCACACAGCTTGAAGACAGGCTCTACTTCCCCTCTCACAGTCTGCTGGCCCTTCCACTTTTCTGCACCTCATGGAACTTCAGCCACAACCACTAGAGGTGAAGCTGCGAAGATCGAAGATCTGTCTGGGGAAGCATTTCACCAAATGAATTTTAATAGCTTGGAATCAAGTTAAACTCCCGAAGACAAGAAGGGAAGGAGGACTTACTTGGTATTAGATGTGTGATACAGACTTTTTACATTCCATAAGCACTTGGGATGAACATGATGCTTTGAAGCCATGAAGAATGTGCCAAGAGCAAATCAGTCTTTAGCTAGGCCTGGCAGCATTGGAGGAAGAGCTTGGAGTTTAGGACTGCTTCTCTGGACTAGGCATGCACTGCGGCTAGTTGGGACTGGAACCCAAGCCTTTCTATGGCCAAAACCTGGGCTCTTTCTTTGAAATTCCACCACCTGTTGACCAGGAAGGAAAGGACCTGAATTCTAGGGTCAGCTCCAGCACTCATGTGGCCTTGGTCAAGTCACTCACTCGGTTGGGTACCCAGCAAAGGAGTCAATACAGGTGAAAGTGCTTTAAAGGCTGTTAAATGTTATTCAGCTATACCGCACTGTCATTTATTGATGATGGTGATAATGATGACAACTGTGGCAATCATTGTACCACCATACACCCTGAAAGAAGAATGTTTCAAGTAGGGGCACTGTATTAGTCAGAGTTCTCTAGGGAAACAGAACCGACAGGAGATATCTGTAAATAGCATGAGATTTTATAAAACTTGTCTCATGAATCCAAGTATAAATTCTTTAGGGTAAGCTGCAAGCCAGGGAGTCAGAGGAAGTTCCTTGATGAGTTCTTCAGGAGACTCTGGGAATTCTCTCTCTGGATGCTGAAATCCCTTCCCCTTTTAAGGCCTTCAAGTGATTGAGATTTCTCTCGTTGCAATCTCCTCAGTAGATAATAGATGTGATCAGCCATAGATGCAATTAACTGCTGATGATTAAAGTCCATCAAATGCCCTTGTATTACAATTAGCCCAGTGCTTGCTGGACCAAACAACTGGGTACCGCTATCTGGCTGAGTTGACACATTAGCCTAACCATCATAGACACTCAGTAGCATGATGCTGTTTGTGGAGAAAGCCGTGGAAAATGGTATTTGGGAGGCCACTGATGGTCAAGCAGAAAGATGAAACCAGATGCCCCATGATCAAAGACTGTGTGGGTCATGAGGAAATGCAGGGTTGTTCAAGTATTCTGGTGGTGAACTGACACAAGAGGCAAGAAATAGGGGAGAAGCTGAGGGGTCAGCCGGCCCAGGGGCCAGCAAGGCAAGAAAGTAGTGGTTGAGGGAGAAGCTGGACATGACCTCAGCCCTGAGCAGCAGTGAGATATGAGTGTCTTTGTTAGCTGTTGGTTTCAGATCATATTTTCAAACAGTGAGCAAGCTGCCTTATGCCAAAACCATCTGGGCCTGCTCTGGGACAAGCTTCCAGCTGCAAGAGTACATGGAGGTGGAGTCTTACAATATTTATGGAATTCAGATGCATGCCCTCTGGAGCTCCAGGAGGCAAAAAAATATTTCAGATGAGGGAAGGCTGAGTTTTAGTGTGTGGAACACCACAGGAGGCTCTGGTTAAGATGGTCCCTGAGTGAGGCTGGGTTGCTGCTGATGGAGGCAAGGAGTCCTGGAGCTTCAGGGCAAGCAGGCCTCAGGGTGGGCAGGCTCGGGGTGACTTCTCAGGTGGCTTTTTGCAGAAATACTTCGAGAAACCCTTATTTTGGGGGCTTAATTTAAGGTGGCTGCTTTAGCATTCTCCTGTAGGAGTGGGAGCATAGCTGTCTATTGGCTCCTTCCCTCCCCGTTAAAAGTTCAACTCCGGGGGTGAGAGAACTAGGTTACCCTTGTTTCTGATGGTGCTAGGACTCCTTCCAATACTTCACCAGCAGTCTTTACATAAGAGGGAGCTTGTTCTCAGTGGCTGGACTGCCTGCAATACCTTTGGCTGAGACCTTGGTCTCAAGTATTCTGGAAGCGAGAGAGAGTTTACAAAGAAGTGACTGTAAGAAAGCATAATAGGCCACAGTTTGCTGAAGGTGAAGGGAGAAAGGATGGGAGCTTTTGTCTTTTCTGACCCAGGAAGAACCACCTGGGGCTTCTCAGGTGTGAGCTTGATCTGTCCATGACTCTGATAAGGTGTCCCTTTTGTAGACTCATTATCGTCCTTCCACACCAGCCCCTTCACCAGCTTGAAGGGTAGCAGGGGCCCTGAGGAGGCTGTGAGAGGATGCTCAGGGGAAGAGAAGTGGGGCATTTTGTGATTTCAGACCACTTCAGCTTCTAGGGGAGTTAAAATGGAGCTGAGAGCAGGGCAGTGGGGTGTCTCCTTGAGTGAGGTTCCTCCTCACCTCAGAAAAGGAAGACTCACCCTTGGCAGTCCTTCTCTGAGAAAGGAGATGCATGGGATGGCTCCCGGAAAGTGTGAGGACAGCCCTTTTCTATAAACTCGAATGATTCGATGCTCTCAATGGCAGGTCTCAATACAACAAGGAGCAGAGAAGGCCCCTTAACGAAATGATACTCTGAAACCTCAACATTGAAGCTATTTTGTGGCAACCACAGAACAAAACAATGGTAATCTCAGTGAGCCCTTGAGAGTCACTGAGGTCAATGATAGTGTTTTACCATCTTGGAGAATGGGGAACAGAGTTGCCAGGTCTCAGCTGAGTCTTCTGCAACCCAAGCCATCTTTCCACTGCTTCCTTGCCTCTGACCTACTCTGCAGGGTGCTTTTGAGGATATACATAGAAAACTAACAGCAGCCATAAGTGCAATGGGTAGTAACTCTTATTAGTTGCATTCATCTGATGGCAATGACCATGAGAAACTCTTGATGAGGTTCTACTGCTCAGGTCACAGTCTGTGCATACTTCTCCTTCCCAGGGTCTGGTTCTAATATGGAACACCCTTCTGATAAATTCCTCGTTCTGCTTGCATTAGCCAGAGTTGATTTCTGTTCCTTCTAATTGAAGAACCCTAACTGATATAGCCATTCATTTTGCATTCATTTATCCAATAATCATTTATTCAGCAGCACCACCTGCTAGACAGAGATATACTTACAGATAAAGCATAGCCACTCTCTTCAAGTACATCAGAGTGTAACGGGAAAGAGATACAAGTAAGAAGGGACAGGATGGAGTTCTTAAGGTGGGGCCAGGAATGTACAGATGAGGAAACAACTTAGATTTGTGAAGTCAGGGAAGGCTTGTGGAGGAAATGATGTTTGAGTTAAGTTTTGATGGCTGGGTAGAAGCAGTCCAAGCAGAGAGAAATGGGGAGATGATGCATTCTTTCTAGATAAGAAAGCACTGCACGAAGGCCCAAAGGTGTACGGAGGCAGGTCACATCTGAGGCACCACTAGCAGAGCAGCTGGGACATAGGACAGGTATGGAAGTGTGGGAGGAGGAAAAACCTGGAGAGTGTGACAGGCAGACACCAACCTGGGATGTGTCCTGGTGATCAGCCAGAGTCTGAACGGTCCCTTGTGTGATCACAGGAATCACTGAAGAAGGTTAAGTAGAGAATGCATTAGTCAGGCTTGCATTTTCAACTGCAAAGTGCAACTGCAAAGTGGTTTGGGAAAGGCCATAGTGGAGGAAGGCAGCCCGGTAGTCCAGATGGCAAGGGTGAGGTCTGAACCAAGTTGCTTGTCATGAGAATCGGAGTCTTAAGATTCAGACCAAGTTAGAAGGTAGAATATTCAGAATATACTCGTCTAAGTATAAGATAAGAGCAGAAAAGCCAGAAGATGGAGTCACACTCTTTTCTCTCTTACCTTCTGCATCTAATCTGACCACGACATTTGGCTGGTTAATATCTTCCTAAGATTCCCCTTAATTTCCAGAAAATGTTTAACCTCCTTAGTTAATCAAATAAAGCTTTTCCTAATCTGATCCCTGATAACCTCTCTGTTAGCAGGAGCAGGGGCAAGGTTTGTTTACTTGTTTCTCCATGTTTTACTTTAAAACATTCCAAACCTACAGAAAATTGACAGACTAGTATAATGAATAACTCTGTATGCTTCAACAAGATACACCAGTTATTACTATCTTGCCAAAGCTGCTTCCTCTCTATTGCTTGCTCTCTCGTTTGCTATGTATATACATTCCCACATATCTGTGTACACATTTGTTAACTAAACCATTTGTAAGTTGCAGACATCATGATATTTCACCTCTAGATCCATCAGTGTGTATCTCTTGAGAATAAGGCCATTTTCCTACAAAACCATAATACTCAAGAAATTTAACATTGATCCAATAATATTATCTAATAGGACATGCATATTTAAATTTCCCCAGCTTTTTCCCAATACGTGCTTTATGCCTCATTCTTTTTTTTTTTTAATCTAGAAAGCAGGGACCATGAATTGCACCTTGTTATCATGTCTCTTTAGTCTCCTGTAATTTACAACAGTCTCCTCTGCCTTTCTCTGTCCTTCATGACATGACATTTTCTAAGAGTCCAAGCCAGCTGTCTTGCCGAATGAGCCAGAGTCTGTGTATGGTTGATTGCTCCTTTATGATTGGATTCAGGTTGTATGGGGTTTTTTTCTTTTTTTTAAAAAATTTATTGAAGTATATCAGTCATTCATAAACAATAAATATATAGTAATAGTTGTGAACTTATAAAACAAGCATACATAAAATCATACAGGACACTCATACCTCACCCTACCACCAATACCTTGCATTGTTGTAAAACATTTTTAACTAATGATGAAAGAGCATTCTCAAAATATTGCTACTAACCAAAGTATCTTACATTTGGTGTATTTTTCACCCAACCCAGCCTACTATTATTCTTCTTAGTACTATATCATGGGAAGTGGATTTGGCTCAATGGATAGAGCATCTGCCTACCACATGGGAGGTCCAAGGTTCAAACCCAGGGCCTCCTGACCCGTGTGGTGAGCTGGTCCACGTGCAGTGCTGATGCATACAAGGAGTGCTGTGCCATGCAGCGGTGTCCCCCGTGTAGGGGAGCCCCACGTGCAAGGAGTCGCCCTGTCAGGAGAGATGCCCAGTGCAAAAAAAGTGCAGCCTGCCCAGGAGTGGCACTGCACACACAGAGAGCTGACGCAGCAAGATGATGCAACAAAAAGAGACACAGATTCTGGGTGCTGCTGACAAGAATATAAGTGGACACAGAAGAACACACAGTGAATGGACACAGAGAGCTGACAACTGGGGGGGAGAGAAACAAATAAAAATAAATCTTAAAAATAAATAAAGTATTTATACCTTTAAAAAATACTATATCATTTATACATAAACATACATAATCAATAAGTGTATAGTAAAAGTTGTGAACTTAAAAAACAAACATGTATAACATCATACAGGGGTCCCATGCATCAACCCATCACCCTGCATTCTTTTGAGACATTTGTTACAAATTATGAAAGAATATTGCCAAATGTCTTACTACAAACTAGAGTCCTTATCTTATGTTTGGTGTATTTTTCCCCCAACCCACCCTATCACTATTTTTAAAGTATATTTTTATGGCAGAAGTTGTAAACTTACAAAACAATCATGCACATGTGCAGAATTCCCATACAACACCCCTTTATCAACACACCACACTGTGGTAAAACATTTGTTACATACTATGAGACAACATCATCAGACTATTACCAGGTCCATAGTGTGCATTTGGCACACTTATTCCATACTCCCCCATTATCAACACAGTACATCTTTGGCATAGATGCATGAATATTACATTATTACTGTTAATCACAGTCCCTAGGTCACTCCAATTCTATTTTTCCCATGCTTCTACACATTCCCACCACCCTACAATAGTGATGTACATCTGCTCTAGCTCACAAGAGACACTCTTGAATCTCTACCATCAACCACAATTCTCATCCACCTCTGGGTTTACTGTGTTAGTCCCTAGATTATTCTCTAGTTTTCTTTCATTTGGCATTCACATCCCTAGACTACCCTTTTCAGCCACATTTCTATTTATATACCAGCTGTTACTCACTATAATGGGTTACCATCAATTCTATACATTTCCACACTTTTACAGCAAAGTTAATCAAAACTTCTACATGTGTTAAACATCGGTAGTCTATCTCAGTCCTCCTCTTATCTTCTTTAAGAGTCCACCACCTATCACCAGATCTTGAAGATATTTTCCTACTTTTCTTCTAGAAGCTTTTTTTTAAAAAAAGATTTATTTATTTTTTATTTATTTCTCTCCCCTTCCTCTCCTTCCCCAACTGTCTGCTCTCTGTGTCCATTCTCTGTGTGTTCTTCTGTGACTGCCCCCATCCTTATCAGCGGCACCAGGAATCTGTGTTTCTCCTTGTTGTGTCATCTTGTTGGGTCAGTTCTCTGTGCAGTGCCATTCTTGGGCAGGCCACACTTTTGCACTGGGTGGCTCTCCTTACAGGGTGCATTCCTTGTGCGTGGGTTTTCCCTACACGGGGGACACCCCTGCATGTCACGGCACTCCTTGCGCACATCAGCACTGTGCATGGGCCAGCTCCACACAGGTCAAGGAGGCCTGGAGTTTGAACCTTGGACCTCCCATGTGGTAGGCAGATGCCCTATCCATTGGGCCAAGTCTGCTTCCCTCTTCTGAAAAGCTTTATAGTTCCTGCTTTTATATTTAGATCTTTGGTCAATTTTGCCTTAATTTTTGTATAAGATGTGAGATCGGAGTCCTTTTTCTTCTTTTGGCTATGGATATCCAATTCTCTCAGCACCATTTATTGAATGGACTATTCTGCCAAAGCTGGGTGGATTTGACAGGCTTGTAAAAATCACTTGACCATAGATGTGAGGGTCTGTTTCTGAACCATCAATTTGGTTCCATTGGTCTATGTGTCTATCTTTTTGTCTATGTTTTTACCCTCTGTAGCTAGGTAATATGATTTAAAGTTCAGAAGTAAGGGTCTTCCAACTTCACTTTTCCTTTTTAAGATGGCTGTTTGGGATCCCTTACCCTTCCAAATAAGTTTGTGTTTTAATTTTTTTTTTAAATGCTGGTGAAATTTTCATTGGGATTACATTAAATCTGTGTATCAATTTGCATAAAATTGACAGCTTAATGATACTTAGTTTTCCAATGCATGAGCATGGAATGTTCTTCCAATTATTTAGGTCTTATTTGATTTCTTTTAACAATGAGTTGTAGTTTTCTGAATACAAGTGCTTTTCATCATTGGTTAAGTTTATTCCAAAATATTTGGGTTTTATCTGTCATATTTTATTTTCACCACTCTTTTGACACTTTTAGTTACTTGAACTGATATAATCTTCATGTCTAGACTCTCTTCCAAGCCTCTCTTGCCTGTCTTTTCTTTTTAGTCTATAATACACCCTTTAGTACTTCCTGCAAAGCTGGTCTCTTGGTTATAAACTCTCTCATTTTCTGTTTATCCGCGAATATTCTAAACTCATCCTCATTTTTGAAAGATAATCTTGTAGGATATAAGATTCTTGGCTGGAAGTTTTTCTCTTGCAGTATCTTAAATATATCATACCACTGTTTTCTTGCCTCCATGATTTCTGATGAGAAATTAGCACTTAATCTTATTGGGTGTCCCTTATATGTTATGCTTTGCTTTTCTCTTGCTGCTCTCAGAATTCTCTCTTTGTCTTTGGCATTTGACATTCTGATGAGTATGTGTCTTGGAGTTGGTCTATTTGGATTTATTTGGATGGGAGTACATTGTGCTTCTTGGACATGGATAGCTATGTCCTTCAATAGGGTTAGGAAATTTTCTGCCATTATTTCTTCAAACATTCCTTCTGCCCCTTTTCCATTCTCTTCTCCTTCTGGGACACATGTCACACATATGTTTGCATATCACTTGCTGTTGTTTAGTTCCCTGAGACCTTGTTCAATTTTTTCTAAACTTTTCTTCATCTGTTCTTTTGCATGTTCACTTTCAGAGACCATTTCTTCAAGCTCACCAATCCTTTCTTCTGCCTCCTCAAATCTATTATAATGATTCCAGTGTATTTTTATTTCATTTATTGCACCTTTCATTCCTGAAAGATCTGCGTTTTTTCAAATTCTTCTTTCTGTTCATCCAATGTCTTCTTTTTTTTTTTTTTACTTAAATGCTTTGTTTTATTATAGTACATGGGTTGGGATCAAGTGGAGGGGTGTAGATGTAGTGGGTAACCAATGCTCTGGTTAGCATTGGATGCCCATCCTGATGGCCATGAATGTGCCAAAGGTGCCATCACTCTGCATCATGGTTTTCCCAATGCCACCCATCAACTCCTGACCCTGCATTCCAATACTGAGACAGGAAAATGTGCCAAAGAGTGCCTCTGTCGCCATACCCATGGCACAACCATCATGAGGCCCATCTTCATGCAGTCAAAGCAACTTGGCTGGGACTGTCCGTAGGGACCCATGGCCACTGGCATCATTCACTTTGCCGTTTGGATCTCCACAGTATCCCAATCTCACCCAATGTCTTCTTAATATCCTTAATCTTTTTAGCCATCTCACTGAGTTTATTAAGATTTGTTTGAACATCTATGATTAGCTGTCCCAACTCCTTTATGTCATCTGGAGGCTTATCTTGTTCCTTTAACTGGGCCATGGCTTCCTGTTTCTTGGTGTGGATTTTAATTTTTTATTGCTTTCTTGGCATCTGGTTTACTAGAGTATTTATTCTGGGTACAGTTTCTCTCTTTAGTTTAGGGCTTTCTTGCCCTTTCTCCCTTGCTGGTTGTGTAGTAGGAGCCAAGGATGTAGTTGGTACTCTAAGCTGTGGAGTCTCAAGCTGCCATCATTGCCCTAGGGACCAATGAAGCTTCTCCCAACTTCTTCTTTACCAGTGATAGGTACAAAGCCACAACCCCACAACTGTGTGTAATAATCCAAGTTTTGCAGGCTTAGCCTGTAGTTTCCCAGAGAGACTGATGAAGCTTTATGTCCCTTTCTTCCCTCCCTGGTGAGGGGATGGAGCTGCAGTTGTGGGCAACAATCTATGCTGTGTGGGTCCAAGATGACTGCAGTTGCTCTGGTTGACTCCTGACTATTCAGTCTGTGCCAGCCAAAGGTACCTGTGGTCACCCAGAGAGGCTGGTACAGGGCCTGCCAGCTTCCTCCCAGTTAGAAGAGGGGCTGAAGCCTACGCTAGGGCTGCAGGCCAATCTGGGTGAAAGAAGCCAGTCTCTACTGTCACTATGATGATCAGTCAGCCCACCTTCTCCTCATGCCAGGGATGGAGTAAAAATGGTGGCTACTGGCCTCTTTCCTACTTGGACAGTTTCAAACTTTAGCTGTTCTTAGGATTATACTTTATCCCACCAAATTTACTAACCAGTAGCTGAAGTTGGTGACCAACAGTCTCTTCCTCCCCCATTTTTGGGAAGTGGAGCTTCCAATTCCAGCTGTGGAACAGCTCCCAAGGTAGTTTGTGCCTCCAGTGAAGGATGAGCATTGAACTCCATGGCATGGAGTGCTCTACTTATGAATCTTCTCTGCAGAGGAGCTCCTCCTTCCATTCTTTCAAGGATATTGCAGGATGCTCTCCTGGTCTCCTGGAGCCCCAAACAGGTGCTTTAGGTAGTTCTGGCTGATTACTAACTGCCCTGTAGCCCGAGCTGATTTTAGGAGCAACTTATTCTGCTGCCATCTTGCTGGTTATAGGTTGTATGTTTTGAGTGATAATTCTACAAAGAGATGTGTCCTGCCCGATGTGTCACATCAGAAGGAACATACTAGCTGTTTGTACCATTATTAATAGTGCTAAGTTTGATCTTTATACCTTTGTAATTAATCAGTAATTTGGGGGCATCATTTGATACTGTGTAAATATCTTGTTCTGAACAATCTTTCACCCATTATCATCCATTAATTACTCTCACCTGAATCAATTATTTTACTGTTGGTTGCAAAATATTAATTTCCTAAATCTATCATTCCTTATACACTTATTAGCTGGCATTCATCTGTAAAGAAGAGCTTTCTCTCTCCCACTTTCCCATCTTCCTTACCTGAAATGCTCCAGTGTTATCTCTTATGTGGCCTGTACTTGCCTGAGACAAAGCTACAATAGACTCTGCTTTGTCTTTAGGACAGCTTGCTTTACATTTGGGGTCCTGTCTTGTTCTATTGAAGTGTCACTCCCATTCCAGGACACATAGTCTTGTTCTGTGGCCCACCTAGCCCTTTCCATGATTCCTCTCCTGAGCAGAACCTTTCATGCTAGATCTTCCCTTACACTTCCTCTATCAGCTGCTCTTGGGACTTGTTCCCTGCCAGATGATAATTGAAAAGGAATTTATGCTAAAAGGTGAACTTGGTAATGTGTTCCTGGGTAATAAGTTTTCGCCCTGCCTCGGGTGAAGAGACATTAAAAGGGCCCAGATGAGGGTGTCAGAGAGACTTCTGTTGTCATCTGGGCTCTACCTCTTCCTACATGTTAGACTTCAGGCAGGTACTTCAGTCTGCCAGGCTCTGTTTTTTCTTCTATAAAATGGAGATGATGATGCCAATAATATCTAGCTTCCAAATTGCTATGAATATTAAATGAAGTATTACTTGTGAAGCTCTTAGCACAGGCTGGCCTTTAGTCAACCTGTAATAAACTCATTCATTCACTAAATGTGTATTGAACATCGATTTTGGGCCAGGCATTGTTCTAGGCTCTGGGAATAAAGCAATAAAAATTTTAAAGGAACAAATCCTTGCCCTCGTGGGTCTTGCTTTCCAGCAAAGGAGAGGAAGAGTAAACAAATGTATAATATAATGTCAGACAATAATAAGGTCTATGAAGAAAAATAAAATAGGGTGGGGCTTAAAGAATGTGTAAGAGTGAGAATTTTGATAGGGGTTCTGGATCATCTCTCTGAGGAGGTGACTTTCAGTACACCTAAATGAAGTAAGGCTGTGATTATAAGGGGTGGGAAGCATTCCAAGCATAGCAAACAGCAAGTTCAAGGGCTCTCAAACAGAATAGAACTCTGAGAGACAGTGTGTGTGGTAGGAGGGAGAGGGGAAGGAGATGAGATCAGAGGGAGAGGCAGGGGCCAGATCATTAGAGTCCTGTTGACCACTGTAAGCACTTTCCATTAGATTTAAACTAAGTAATACAAGAATTCTGCTCCACTCATTAGAGACTGAGAGCAAAGAGATGAGACAATTTATTTTTTAAATAATCCCTCTGACTTCTGTGTGGAGGATGGATTGTAGGACTGCCACAATGGAGGCAGGGAGACCAATTAGGAGGCTATCATGGGAGTCCAGGCAGGAGACAATGGTATTTGGGGACTGGGATGGGAACAATAGAAATGGTGAGAAGTGATCAGATTTGAGATGTTTTAAAATTAGACCTGAGGCCATTTGCTGATGAAATAAGAGTAGAACAGGAAAGAGAGGAATCAGGGATGACCTTAAGGCCTTTGACCTGAAAAACTTGGCAAATAGCAGTATCATTTTTATATGGAGAATATTAGATATCATTATCACCATCACCATTGCCATCATCATCATCATCTTGACCTTTGGCCCTATTTAATGACTATCTGGAACACTATCTTGAGAAGAGGCCATGACAAAGGTTAATAAAAAAGTGTGCATTGACTGATTAGCCTTTTCTGCTAAAGGCCCAGGAACAGGACAATATATCTTATATATGAAATAGTTACCAACCTAGACCTGGACCAGTGCTTCTCAAAGTGTAGTTCCTGGGACATATCAGCATAGAAATGCAATTTCTTGGGCCCCACCACAGACCTCCTGAATCAGAAACTCTGGAGTTGGGCCGCATAAGCACACTAGATGACTTTGATGCAGGCTGAAGTTTGAGAACCTCTGGACTAGACTATTTCTACATTGATGGGCACCTGGAGAAGGCTGCAATGTTTCTCCAGGATTAGGTCATTATGCTTGTATATCCAGGTCTGTGTGACAGGAGACCTCTACTTGGAAAGGACAAAGCAAGGAAAGAAGGTGAGGGATCTAAAATTGGTATTACTGTTTTGGGTGTTGGGACCCTTGGAAATGGGCCTGAGAACTGGGTGAAGAATCAGCCAGAGTAGAATCAGAACCCTTTACTTAGCAAATACAGCTTGCTTTATACTTGTGTGTATATATGTTTACTCATTCTCCTTTGTTTGCTCTTAGAATTTTAGATTTTATATTTAAAATTCATAACTGCTCAGCAGCCTGGATAACCATGCTAGGGCTGGAGTTTTAAAGAGAGAGCCCCCAAGACTAGTCTCTGAAGTAATGGTGGCTGTCGGAGCATAAGAACTCTATGGGGAAGAAGGAAATTAAAATAGGATCTCTCTCCCACCTCTTTGCAACCTATCCTAAAGATGTGCCTTCTGGAGGTTGATTGACCTCAAACTTTGGATGGGTTGAAGACTTGTTTTTGTACAGGAGATCTCTTCTCCTCCCCCAAAATAAAACAAACAAAAAAGGCATCTCTTTGAAAGAAGGCCCTAGACGTGGGCATTTTAAGGCCTGCCAGGCGATATCTCTGGTTCAGCATGCCTCCATCCCCTCATTCCAGCTGGCAGCTGCCACAAGCAGGTCACTCTGCCATGAGTGAGGCTGACCCTCGGCTTCCCCAACCCCCTCGACAGTCAGCTGCGGGAGTTCTAATTGGCTACCCCATTAGTCCATTTCCTGAGAGGAATCTTGTGATGCTTGCACACCTGTGCCTCCCCACGTGCTGAGGAGCACCACGGGGAGGATGAGGTCTGTGTTGTCTCTGGAATGGGAGTTGAGTCCAAGGCCAAAGAAAACTGCCTCCCTGTGTAAAGCTTTAAGCGTGCTTTACAGCAAGCTGTGAGTAAAGGGGAAACCCCAGAGATTGCCTTCTGTGCCATGGCCAGGGCCTCTCTGACCAACTGGGTGGTCTTGAAATGCCTCTCCTCCACCTTTGTGGTCTGCCCCATGCCATTGGACCTTCACTCATTATGGGGGCTTCCCTGTTCTTAACCTATGTGTCTTCCCAGTAGCATTTGGCACTGATGGCCACCCTCTATCTTGCACCTCTCTTTTCCCTTTGGTGTCTGCGACCCCCCCCCCCAACACACACACCACTTCTGACTTCTCTGGCTGCTAGCAGGCTCTTCTCCCCCCAACAAACTCCTAAGGTTTGTTCCTTAGGATTCTGTCCTGGGTCCTCTTTCCTTTTCCTCTGGTTGTCTCCTCGTTTCTCGGAGTTTCAACCACCATCTGCCCCTGTTCTTATGTGTCCCAATCTCCACCTCCAACTCAGACTGCTCTCCTGAGCTTCAGGCCCTGTAGCCACCTGGAGTCCCTTGGTCCTCTCACATGCAGCATGTTGAAAACCTGCTCATCTCTGTCTCTTGAAACCTGCTCCCATCCTTTGTCCCTGAGAGCAGTGAATCCTTCTGCAATGCAGCCAGTCCTTCAAGCCTGACACCTGTGCACCGTCCTCCTCTTCTCCCCACAGCCACCTCCTCTTCTCCTCTTTCACACCCCATGACCAGTCACTCACTGTGTCAAGTCCACCTACAAATGTCTTCTTGGTCCACACAGTTCTCTCCAACTGCATCCTCCCCAGTTCCGACCCACGTAATTCCCATTCCTCCTTCTCATTGTCTTGGTTCCAGCTATGCCAAGGCTCTCCTTTTCCTTCTCCTCTGAGATCATTCACTGTGCTACTTCCTCTCCCTGCTACTTGTATTTTCTGTATCTCCCACCAACCTCCCTTGCTGGATAACTCCTCATTCCTCCAGTCTCGGCTTAAGTGGCATCTCTTTTAGGAAACCTTCCCTGATCTCCCCAGCCCCAACCCAACTCTGGATGGGGCACCATACCCCAGGCTGCCCGAGTTCATCTTGTTGTACGATTACTGCCCAATTACAACCTCCATCCCTCTCCAGCCATAAAGGTTGGCTCTTACTCACCACGGTAGTCCCTGCACTTAGCAGAGTTTCTGACACATTAGGACATTTGAATGACCAAGCCAGAGATGCGATTTCCCAGCAGACCTTTAAACTAAGTCTGGGACTAGTCTGGGGCTTTGGGTGATGCAGGCTTCTACCGTGACTCTTGGTGTGGGGTGGGTAGCAATTCTGTGATGGGCTTTTACTCTGTGCTTTGTCTGGCCTCCGTACAGGGAGGACAGAAGACCCAGAACAAACTCCAGGCGCACTTGCCAGCTCCTTTCTTTCATCTGGGTAGCTGACTCTTACAGTCTGGTAGCTGACAAAATCAACCACCACTGCCCAGCATATGTGAACGAACATGCATTGGTGAGAAATGGTCCAATTCGGCTCAGTAATCTCTGACCCATGAAAAATGACACCTGCTTCCAGACCCTTATCTTGGGAACGTGGAACCTCCTCCTTTTGTACTCCCTTAGCCAGGAGGTCACACACATCTCATACAGCATTTATCACATTGCTTGGTAATTATTTCTTTATGTCCCTGTCACTTTGGGAGCTCTTTGAGGGCTGGGACTAGATTTGACTCATCTCATGGTCTTAAGCTGGTGGCATGGAGCCTGGCACAGACTAGGGGACCACAAGTGTTTGCTGAAAGAATACCCCAGGCATGTACTGTTTTGTTACTGGATCTGAGTCAGGAGGGTTAGTGATGCATTACTGCTGGAGTTCCTGTCTGATTGCAGGAGCCCCATCCTGCAGTTTCTCAGTGTTGTTCTTAGGAAAGACTCCACGGGCTCTTTTCACAGGTGCTGATGCCTCAGATTAAGTAATAACACTCTGATGCAATGTTGCTGGGTCAAAGTGTGATGCAAGGAACTGCAACTGCCAGCCAGGAGGAAATGGTGGGAAAAGTGAGAGGGTGGCTCTCCTGGACCCGGCCCAGGACTTTAAGAGCTTGCACTTCAGATAGTCTAGCCTCATGTCGCTGCCTCTGTGTGTTGCACAAACTTGTGTGTCCTGTTAGGAAAGGAACTTAAATCCTAGGCTGTCTACCCAGTCTGCAGGATTGGGGCAGATGTAAAACTGGCCACAAAGGATTGCTCTTTCACTTCGCCAGAAGATAAATGCACAAAGTTTTGTGAATTTGGGGAGGAAATTGCTCCCACATAGGACTCCACCCTCTGAGTTGACAATCCTCCCCTCTGAGGGAAACTTTCTCCCCTCCCCCCAAAAAAGAAAAGTGGGTCTTGGATTGAGTCTCCTGGGAAACACACTCTGAGTCAGAGATTTGCGTGTAGAAAGTTTATTGGGAGTGCCCTAGAGAGCAACAGCTATTAGGGAGGGAGGGAAGCAGGATGGGGCAGAGGGAGAAGTTGAACTGGGGTTCTGTTGCAACAGAGGCCTTAAGTGATCCCTCATGGAGCTCTAGTTGTCCCAAACTGATGTGGGCTGCCCCTCACCAGAGGGGATTTTGACCTGGGGCCAAGAAGCTCCCATTCCCTGCGAGAAGTTCCCAGAGGGGAACTCAGCAACTGACAGTTCTAGTGACTGGAGAGGGAGTGCCCGCTCGGGGATCTGGACATCACAGTGTGACTTGCAGATGAAAAGGCAAATACACCTGCAAAAGGGCAACAAACAGTTTAAAATTGATACCAAGGGGTAGATGACTGATACCAGAGGCTTTTGTGATAAGGCTCATGGAAGTGAATTTGAGGACAAGATGGTCGGGACCAAGGCAGGGGACGAAGAAAAGAGGACGTGAAGAGTGGGGAAGAGAGGAAGCTGGCTTCAGACCAAGTAGTTGTGCCCTTGGGTCTCCCAGCTGTGGAATTCTGTTAGCTGGACCTCTAAGAGGCAATGAACTGGAAAGTAAGAGCTACATCCTGCCCTCAGAGAGATTGTGGGCAAAAGCTAATTTCTCTGTTTCAGCTGTCCCATTTGGAAAATGAGGACTGGTGTTGCTGGCCCTTGGCCTTCAGCCTTTTGGGGGAAAGTGGCAAAATGTTCCACATATGTGTTTACTGCAAGGGACACACAGATATAAATGAGCTCTTTGTGAATGTGAAGTAGATATAAATCATTATCAGAATCACAGAGGCTCAGAGTTGGATGTGGTCTTGGGAATCATTTGGTAAGCTCAATCCAGTCATTTTATAGAGAAAATGGATGGGGCGGGGGAGGAAGTGACTTGGCCAAGGTCACCCAGCTCAGTAGTGTCAGAGTCAAGAATTGGCCCAAGGTCCCTGACTCATGGTTCTGGGCCCTTTTCCTAAGGTCCAGCTTCTAGAAATCTTCACAGGACTGCCTGTGTTCCTAAAAGCAACCCCTCACGCAGGTAGACTCCTAATTTTTTACATCAATTTTGTTTATTGCTCCCCTTCCCCTTGGAAATACCTCTTCTTTGAGAGTTCTGTTGCTGCTCCCCCCGCCAGCCCCGCAGAAGGCCCTGCCAGCCAGAAAGGCCTTGAAGAAAGGGGCTGATGGTCTTGGACTCGCAGCTGAAGGTTTTCTGGGGTGGAAATTAAAGTGGCAGCAGGAAACAGTATGCGACCTAATTAGCAGTTTGGTCTCAAGGCTGACCTCCTTTCCGGAAAGCTGGCACTCGTAAGCGCGCAAAGCAGCTGTCGCCTCTTCCCTGCCTGGCCAGGTGGGCTCAGAGTGGTGCCAGCCCAGCTGCAGCCCGCTGCTAGATACTCTCCTGGAAAGGGGTCTCACCTCACCCCACAGAGCTCGCCATCTATGGCCCCACGTGGCTGGGAAAACAAACAGCACTCCCAGCATGAAACCTCTTTTAAAAGAGGAAAGGATGAGAGAAGACAAAAGCCTTTCACGTCTCTTGGGGCAGGGGGAGGGGCTTGATGACTTGCCCGGTGCTCCGGAGACAGGGTGGGAGGAAGGAGCAGAGGGCCAACCTGTGGGCAGTTGACGTTCACCAGCGTCTTGCACCTGTTGTTGTCTGCTGTGACCACACGTGCAGGCGACCCCAGGAGCTCCGGCTAAACAGGCGAGGAGTGTAATTAATCCATTGTTTAGCATTAGTGGAGCTCGCTGCTGCGCCGATTCTTCCTGGCAGTTCTCCCAGCTAAACAAGGGCAGTTCATCAGCCTGATGGCGAGCTCGAAGGGGGTTGGATGGATTGAGACGTCTGGTCTGGGGAAGGGCAACTACTTATTAAATGATGCTCATGCCCGGGGGTGTAGGCAAGGGGAGGGCAGTGCCCAGTGCTCCTCCCTGGTGGGGCCGCCGCCCACTGCTAGGATATAATGTCGGTTTGGCTCCTGCCGAGTAAGTGCCTTTTCCGCCTTGGTCCTCGGAGGCTGGCTAAGCTGTGAGCAGAGCGTGGCTAATGTGTGCTCAGAGGCCAGGGTCTAGTCTCAGTGTCAGACTGGCCTGCTCCTTCCTGCCTGGCTTCTCGTCTCTTGTGTGGGCAGTGGCTTTCTACCTGACATGCATCACACAACACCAGAGGTGGCAGGGACCTTAGCAGTCTCCCCAGGGATAAGAACCAACATGTAAACAGCTCTTGCTAAGTGCCAGGCCTTGTTCTAAGCATTGGACTGGTATGGTTGCTTCAAATCCTCACAACAACCTTCCTGTCAATATATGTGCTGTTATGATTCCCATTTTACCAATGGGGTAAGGGAGGCACAGAGAGGCTAAGTAATTTGCCCAAAGCCACACAGCTAATAAGAGGTAGAGATGAGATTCAAATACAGAGAGTCAAACCTACAGACGCCAGAGCCTACATGCCCCTAAGCTGCATTGAACAGCCTCTTCCTACTGCCAACTGGACACGAAGAACCCTGGGTCGGTTCTCTCTCAACCCGGGTATTTACCTACCAGGGGGCATTTCCTTTTATGACATTTGGATTCAGATAATCCAGTGGAGGGGACTGGGAGTCTGAATTTTAACAAGCATGCTGCATACCTTTCATGATCTAGTCTCTTTGGGAAGTCCTAGGGGGCACAGTAGGTTGAATCATGTCCTTCCAAATTCAGGCCCACCTGGAACCTCCGTATGTGTGTTATTTGGAAATAGAGTTTGGGCAAATGTAATGAGGGTATGAATTAAGGTGAGATCATTCTGGAATCGGGTGGTCCCTAAATCCAATGAAATGTGTCTTTAGAAGAGAAGAGAAGGGAGAAGATGGAGGCAGAGATTGGGGTGATACATCTACAAGCCAAGGAATGCCTGGGATTGTTGGCAGCCACCAGAAGTGAGGAGAGAGGCATGGAACGGATTCTTCCACAGAGCTTCCAGAAGGAGCCAACCCTGCCAATACCTTGATTTTGAACTTCTGGCTTTCTGAAGTGTGAGAGAGTGAGTTTGTTGTTGTAAGCCAGTTTGTGGTAATGTGCTAACGGCAGTCCTAGGAAGTGAATACAGGGAGTTACTTAGGTTCAGTGATTCTTAAATTTAGGGGTGAAGAACAAACACCATGGAGGTTATTAACAGTACCCCTTGAGTTCCCCCAGATTGTTAGTTTTAGTTGGTTTTCAATACTTCCTCTCTTTAGTGGATACAATTAGGACTGTTAAATCCAAGTACAGGCTTTGCTCCATATTGGCACCTGAGGCCAGGAGCCAGCCCTGGGATGAAGCAGCCCACACCTACGTGCAGATTCTCAGAGGCCCAGAGCAATGGAAGGGAGGCTGAAAGGATCAGCTGAGGGTTCCGGAAGCAGCCCTAGGATTGCTTCTATTTAATTGGATGGCTATTGAATTGCCGGGGCTGGGCCTTGCTGGTTCCCTACTTAACAGCAGGCAGCAGCCCAGTTCCAGAGAGCAAGTGAGACTTTCTGCTTTGCTGGACCCACATGGACAATGAACAGTGCTTTCTTTTTCCCCCAGTTCAAATGCATTGGGAGGAGAAAGCACATTCCTGGAACTTGACATTGTCAAAGAATGAAACAAAGACCATTCAAGCTTTACACACACACACACACACACACACACATCTAAGTGTCGTCTGAGGGAAACCAGTGGTGTTTTTAAGTGCATGGACAGGGAAGTCCATGGTTTTACTAATTAAGGATCAAAATCTAGCCATCGAGATAGGAGTCCAAAGCTCTGCTATGCATACGGTTGGTTAAAACAAGTCCCTTGGTTTATTGGTCAGGAAAGTGTCTTTGGTTAGGTCCAATAAGGTCTGACCTCTGGATTCTTTGACAACACAGCATTCAGTTTTGATATCTCCTAGGCAAGTTCTACTGTAGATGAAAAATTTTCCTCTTGCCCCTTGCTGCTCCTGTAGCCGTTGCAGAACCAGACAGCCTAAATCTGTTCACCGAGGTCACTTGGAGGCCCTTCTGGGACGGCTACTGGGCTGGGCAATCCATCAGCTGTCCACTGAAAGGAAGGGCAGCTGTTCCCAGGAGGGCTCAGATTGACCAATCCTTTGCTTGCTTGGCAAGCAAGACTGGCGCCCAGGGCACAAAATCTAAGGAGACACTCACAATCAGGGATGTGCATATGCAGAGTCAGCGCTTGAGAGTCAGGGCCTCCTTAAATTTCCCACTTTCTTCAGCTTTGTCCCATTGCTTTGCTTGCAGTGAGTAAGGGAGGACTTTTTGAATGTGTTGGTCTCTCTGGGAAACATCCTAGTTGGACAAACTATGATTTCATTCCCTCCAGATACATGATATTTCCAGCGGCTATTTCCCCTATAATAGAAATGGATTAGGTTTCCTAAATGAAAGGCAAGGGAGGGAGGGAGAGAAGGAAGAAGAAATCTCAAGGTGTGTCAGCCCTCGGCTGTCCAGTGGGAGGGGCTTGATCAGGCTCTGCCTAGTTCCACAGATTTTTTTTCACCCACGTGGCCTGATCACAGTGGGGCAAGCATTCTGGTCCCTTCCAGGACTGTACTCAGGGTTCTCTTACTCCCCCTCAGGCCGGAGACTTTTCGGGAGGCATTTATTTGAAGTTTCAGGTCACAGGGGAATGACTCAGACCAGATCTTTTCCATGGGGCTCTTTCTTCCTGCCATTCATAAAACAGCGTCAGCAGAACAAGTGCCAGAATATTGTTTCTTGATTCATATTTCTTCAGCATGACTCCTACAGTTTTAGAGAAAAGCGCTTTCATAGGTTTGCAAACAGACATGAACCTCTGGGGGCCTCTGCATGCAACCAAGTCAACCATGCACCCAACTCTGGCTTGAATTGGAACTGCACTGGCCTGGGCAAGTACAAGTCTGTTCTATTTTTAGCACTCTTTCATGAAGGCGAGCTATAGCCTGGAACAGTTCTGATGTCAGGGCATACCCTCCACTCCACAGTGGGCCAGCATTGCCTCACGATAGCATCTTTGTTCCTGGAAGAATCAGTTCTTTCCGTCTAATTTAAACTTTCCCTGATATTTCCCCCCGTCTTGCAGCTATTACTGAGCCAACTACTCAGTAATAATTCTTAGTGTGGGGCTTCTGAAAGATACACAAGAACTAGCAGGGTTAATGCAAGAGCCGCATTCCAATTCATTCATGCTGGGACCTTAGGAAGTTTTGTGGTGGCATTTTTCCTGGACACCGGCTGAGCATAATGAAGTCGGTTCATGATGGACTTTAAGCCCGAATTCACTTCCTTTGGGATTACTCACTTGGGCTCCTATATTAAATTCACCTTGGGATCTATGGTAAGTTTTATTTAATGTTACTTTCCTCTTTACAGCTAGCATAAACATTTATTATACATCCTGTGATATATGTTTCCAGGAAGTAAGGAAATGCTGTTGTGGAAAGATATAATTCCCGAATGATTTGAAATATAGATGAATAGCATGTTTTAGAAAGGGGCCAGGACTTTAATGGTAAAAAAAAAAAAGTAGTTATCCGATTTTTTTTTCTTGTCATTCTCTGCCTTCTCTTTTGGCCCCAGTTAAAGGAATATTTCTCAGCATTTCTCCCCATGCACACAAAAGATGATACCTGATATGAGATGCTGTCAAATCCTGCTTCATTAAAGCCCACAAATACTAATGCACAGCTTCCCTCATGCTGCCCTAAAATAGGAACAAAGAGGCTGAATAATGTCAAGATATAACACAAAGGAAAAGAGTTTGTCCTCTGGGCCCAGGAGATGAAAGACATCAGAAGTCATCTGTGACTGTTGGGCTGGGCCAGTGTTCCTAGGGCTTGTTTCATAGATGATGGCGGATTGACTGAATGGGCAACTCGTGTAAACACAGCAAGAGTACAGTGAAGGCCAGCGAACAAGGGCCCAAGTGAGGCTGCTGCTCTTGATTCAGACATAGGCAGCAAGGAGAATTATTTGCCCCAAATAAAGACAGCCAAACAGGGAGTGCAGATTTCTCACTTATTGTGCAGTTCAACAATACAAAAGACCTTCGCCCCTCCAGGAAAGAAGGTCTAGGGGCATGAGCTTGGTTGAGGGACCCTGGTTGGGGGACCCAGACAATAGACAAGTGGGAGACACATTCTGGGTTCTTAAAAGGGAGGTGGCTGTAATAAAAAGTAAGTCCGGTAAAAAAGTTCTATCATTACTGGGTAGCAGAAACATCCGTGAAGACCAAGTCACTTGGCTTTGTGGTTTATTAACAGGGCCCATAGATGAGGCAAATCTATTCCATCATGTCAGAGAGCACATCCTCTGGTAAAAGTGATGGGGGAAAATTCAGAGTAGCCTAGGAGACCAAGGAATGGCAGAGATAGGACTTGAAATCTAGCACTATGGGATGCTATCAGTTAGAGCAGTGACAGAGCATAATCCCAGATCCAGACCCTTCCAGCCACCCCTCAGTGCCTCTTTGCTTAGACTACTAGCCTCCCTTTCACCCTCCTTCCTCCTCCTCTGGGAGGAGAAAAAGGGAGGGCTGCATAGCCCTCGGAATCACACACTTTTTGGTTGGCAAGCAAGGCCGTGTTTTACTTGGGTTAGTGCTAAAGCAGAGTCTGAAAAAGATTTGAGAGAGTAGGTAGTTTGGGAGGTGATTCCAGGGAGCAGTAAGGAGGGAGCAGTAAGGAGGGAGCAGGGAGGGAGCAGGGAAGGAGGGAAAGCCAATGTAAGGGTGCATTTATCAAGGTCACTGTTATGATCAACAAAGGCCCACTTCTGCCAGGATTTCCTGAGAAGTGTAGAGAATACCTCCCCAAAATGACCATCTACCAGATACGAGGCAAGGAGCATTAACCCGCAAGCTTCCCTTCCCCATTGGTTAAGGATTGTTCCTGGGGGAGGTGACATCAATGAACTTCTGAGCTGTGTATGCAATGTCCTGGACCTCATAGGTGCTGTGAGGCAAAAAGCAAAGGTATGGCGCTCCCTCCGGGTAAGAAATGTGAGACCAAGTTTACCTAGAACAGTGTACCGTGGTCATGGCTGGAATCAATGGCTGAGAGGATGCCTGATAAGCCACCAGATGCATCTTTTACAGGACATAAGTCTACCAAGGGGTAAGAGAAGGTGAAGATAATATATGGCCACTGGGGAGCCAGGGAATGAAGGTAACATGGACAAAAACTCTCTCAGAAAATAAGCTGTTTTGGGAGACTCAAATGGAAAAAATCAAAGAGGTTTAAAAGGAGAATGGGAGAGGGGCAGTGTTCACTGGGAGTTGGGTGTGGCAGAGAAAAGGACAGAAGTCCTTTTGGATACCCAATATCTTATGCATTAGAATGCACTTGAGCCCTGAACCAGCAGAGTCTTCACCATGGGGTCATAAAGAAGGTGAGGCCATACTATAATGAGGTCTCCTGGTGCCAACCACAATAAACCTCTATGGACAGGCCTATGGAGTATTGATTCCAGGGCTACCTCAGGACTATGTCTTTATCAGGGTATTTAGAAAGCTTGGAGTACAAAGAGACAGTTATTGTGCAAACAAGGAAGGCACAGGCTGGAATCTTGATTAGACTTTTGGAAGCTGTTTGCCCTACAAAGCCAGAAAATAGACAATGTCACTCCTTCCTGCAGCAAAGTATCCTGGGAGCAGTCAAGGATCTCCTAGGCACTGCAAAGCAAAACTTGTAAACAGAAGGGAAACCTTCCCTGTGCATTTACTTTGTAAGTACCTACCTTCTAGAGAGAGTCTGAAGATTACAAGCTTCAGAGATGAATAGGATGAAGTCTGTGGGTTTGCAAAAATTAATTTTATGAAAGGATCATAGAAGATGCATTTTGGAATGACCTGTTGAGTCATCCATCAGTATTGCACAGGTGTCTCCAAATAGCACAGTCCTGGAAGTTGTCATGGACAACTCTTCTGGAGAACTGACTCACCTCCATTCTATGTGGTTCTCATGGGATATCAATAATGGTGAATTGCTTTCTGCCCACCACCAGCACCACTATCAGATGTCCCAGCCACAGGTATTTGATTGACTTGTGCAAGTTTGAGTCAATCAAATTCCTCCATTCCTCTAGTCACAGTGAATCATTCAATGGTGGGGTGTGACTTAAATAGGAATAATCAAACTCTTCACTGAAACTTAATTTATGGGTGCTGGCAGAGTGAGGATCCCTCAGCTTTTAAAATGGAACCTTCTAAAGAATACGGCAGCAACAGAGGTAAGAAAAGCTGAAAGATGGGGAGACTGAAAGATACTGTTGAGCTCCTGGATTCAGCCATGCCTGATGTAAGAATTACTCTTAGACTTGCCGGTTATGTGAACCAATACATTTCTCTCTTTCTTAAAATAGTTTGTGTCATTGGCAAGGGAGAAAACTTCTAATACGATATTTGCTGAGCACCTAATATGCTAAAGTGGTCTATGCTAGATATAGTGGGATGAATGGTGCTACCCCCTGCAAAGATATGTCCACATCCTGAAATCTGTGAATGTGACTTATTTGGAAAAAGGGTCTTTGCAGATGCAATTAAGTTAAAGATCTTAAGATAAGATCATCCTTCAGTATCTGGATGGGACTTAAACCCAATGGCAAGTGTTCTTATAAAAGACACCCAGAGGGAAACGGATGTGGCTCAAGTGATTGGGCTCCCGTCTACTATATGGATGGTCCAGGATTCGATTCCCAGGGCCGCCTGATGAAGGAAAGCTGGCCTGCTCGGCAAGCTGGCCTGAGCAGAGAGCTGGCCCATGCAGAGTGCTGGCCCGATGGAGTGCTGGCCCGTGCAGGAGTACTGGCCCAAGCGGAGAGCTGGTGGAGCAAGATGATGCAACAAAAAGAGACACAGAGAAGAGACAATAAGAGATGCAGCAGACCAGGGAACTGAGGTAGTGCAAGAGATTGAGATTGAGCCCTTCTCTCCCACTCTGGAAGGTTCCAAGATCGGTTCCTGGTGCTACCTAAAGCAAAGACAAGCGGACACAGAAGAATGCATAGTGAATGAACACAGAGAGCAGACAGTGAGGGTAAAACAATGGGGGGGGATAAATAGATAAATCAATCTTTAAAATAAGACACCCAGAGCATAGACAAACAGAAAAAAGAGGAGAAGGAGGTGTGGAGATGGAGGCAGAGACAAGAGTCATGCAGCCACAAAGAATGCCTACAGCCACGAGAAGCTGAAAGGGGAGAGGAAGGATCCTCTCCTAGAGCCTCCATATGGAATGCATCCCTTACAATGCCTCGATCTAGACTTCTGGACTACAGAACTGTGAGAGAACAAATTTTTGTTCTTTTAATTTGTGGTACTGTGTTGTAGTAGCCTTAGGGAAGTAATCCACGAGGTGCTAATGAATTACATTTGAAAAGAGAGAATCATTTTTCTGGAGAGAGTGGCATAAAGATTTATTTGTAGTATTTTAAATAATTATTAAATAATAATTGCTTTAATTGAGTTATGTGCGGAGTGGGGTGGAAGTGATGAAGAATGGATCAAGCAATGGGGAAATATTATAGAGGCAAAACCTTACAATGGTTAAGAAAGCTGCCTGTGTTCCATTCTTGGCCCACTACTTACTCCACCATAAATAGCTGTGAATCCTCGGATAAGTTACTTAACCTTTCTAGGTCTCAGTTTCCCAATCTGTAAAACATGGATGACAATAACAGTAAAACATGGATGACAATAACAATGCCTTCTTCATAGGAGTTTAGTGAGGGTTAACTAAGTTAATATATGTGAAGTGCTTAGAATACAGCCTGGCAGATGGTAGGCACTCAGTAAATGTTATTCAGGAGGAAAATGCCCTGTAATGAGGTATTCCATACCAGTGTGCTGCAAATGATTACAGTTGTTTCTTTCTAGAGGACTGGAAAGAGAATCCCCAGGGAAATGGGGGGAAAAACTGAGTAGATCACAAAGAAGGAGGAACTTTCAAAAGTGACCCCACAAAAATTTTTTTATGAATTCCTGTGTTAATCTTGGACTTGTGTATGCAGAAAGCACCCTTTTTCACAATCAGCTTTCTAGCCCCTTAGCAGTCTGGGCTATGAGTAGTTCATCTTCCAGTAGATTTGATCACGGGTGCATTTTGCTTCAGGATTAATTTTTTTAAATGTACGTTGAGACTGATTAGCCAGTTATAGGAATCAATGTGGTTCCTTGTAGGAATAGGGATAGGGGAAGAAAGAAGTGAACAGGATTTGGAAAGAGAAGGAATGGACAGTGGAGGAGGGTGGAGGTTGGTGGAGAAAATCTTTAAATTCTTTCTGCAGGTGGCTTGGGAATGATCACTATAATAAGGGAATCACAAGGATGCTGTTAATACTCCCTGGTGGAGCAAGACACAGCTGTTCAGGTGGACTGCTAAGCAGCGCCTGTGCGGAAGGAGTTTGATGATTATTTATTTGCATCACAGATTCCTAATTTTGCAAGCCTGACTGTCTCAGCCTGCCTGCTGACTGGCTTTCCAGACATGGGACCATCTCTGGTGATGATGGATTTCGGGATTAGTCCCACTCTCTTCCTCCGTGGAATGCTGCAGTGTCCTAAATCAGCATGCTATAGAACAATTCATGGCCTTCCTGCTTCTGGAATAGGGTGCTTCTGAAACAGGATGCCCTGAGCTTTATTGGCATAGGCTCTTTCACCCTTTTTATTTACTTTTTTTTAAAAAATGAGGTATACCTTACATACAATAAAATAATCAAATATTAAGTGTGAAATTTGATGAATGATTATATAAGCTACCAAAAGTTTTTGAAACTCTTTTCCAACCCCAGTACAGAGAATATCTTTAATGCTCACAACACAGTAGACACTAATTGGAGTGACCTTCATGGCAATGAATCAAATTTCACTAGCTCTTGTCTCATCATTGATAGAGCATCCCTCTACAGGGAGTCTCCAATATGAGTCTTGAACAAGTCTCTCTCACTGTATTAGTTATCTATTTCCAAAATTCTGCTGTGTAACAAATAAACCCCAAAACCTCCATGTCTCCTGTTATGGGTTGAATTGTGTCCCCCAAAAAAGATACTTTAAATTCTCTGAAGGTGACCTTATTTGGAAATAGGGGCATTGCAGATGGAATTAGTTAAATTAAGATTAGGCCATACTAGAGTAGGGTGGGTCCTTAGTCTAATAGGACTAATGTCCTTATAAGAGGAGGAGAAGAGACAGACAGGAGAGAAGACAACCAGGTAACGATGGAGATTGAAGTGCTACAGCTTCAAGCCAAGGAATGCAAAGATTACTAGCAATCCACCAGAAGCTAGGAAGAGGCAAAGAAGGATTCCTCCCCAGAGGTTTCAGAGGGAGCATGGCCCTGCCAACACCTTGATTTCAGATTTTTGGTCTCCAGAACTGTAAGAGAGCAAATTTCTGTTGTTTTTTGCCACCCAGTTTGTAGCACTTTGTTATGGCAGCCCTGGAAACTAAGATAGTACCCTTCTCTGTTACAATCTGACAGTTGGATGCTTGTAACCCTGGGTCCTTCAGAAACCTTAATAAGATGATTTTTAAATTTTATTTTAGTCCTTCTCTCCTAGGAACAGTACCACACTTAGAGCTGGGATGGGGATGAATTTAAGTGAGAGCCACCAGACATACTCACTTCTCTCCTCCAAGAATGAGGTCAACCTGGGTCCTATCTTCTTCCCTTCCCAGGAGGACCTCCGTGAATTCCAATGAGGTTGTACCAAGCTTCCCTGCTTTGTAAACAAATCATCAGTTATTCAGCATTATTCAGGTTTAAAATATATAGATTTACCTCTCACAGTGACTATTCAGTTAATGACTCTTGTCAAAACAGCTATTGGAAAGTTATACCACTTTTAGGTCAACTGTTTTCTTTTTAATTAGTTCTTTACTTTACTTTGGTATAAGAGTTTTCTCACCCCCAAAACATACTAAGTAAATACATTGTAAGAAGGGTATTTTGACATTACAGTTCCATGCAAAGAAACACTAATTTAATCGACATATCGGTTTTTAGTCAGAGTATATCATATGGAACAAATTTGTATTGCATGCCACGTTTGGATGAACCTAAAATGCTTTCCTTGCATATGTAGGCCTAGAAAGAAGCGTGAAGAGGTAATAGCATCTACAAATTTTTTCTGTTGTTCATATTGTGTTATTTCCATATTTCCACAGCACTCTGTTTTAGGCTTTGTTTTGCCCATGGATGTTTTTCTCTGCTATAACTTTATTTGTAAGGCATTTTGAATGCAAGACAACCATGATCACCAACAGACTGAAAAATTGGTGAGAATATTGTGCAGAAAAAAAGAATGCAGTTTCCAAAGAATGACTTCCTAGCACCCCTCCTCTGTCACCCACCACTTCTTACCAAATTTTCTCTCCCTCCCTCGGTATGACTACCAAAACTTCTTTACATTATATTTTATGTAGAAATTTAAGTTATTTATTTTCAAATCATTATTATAGAACCTTGTTTTATTGTTTAATTGAATATATAGTTTGTTTATGTGGCTATTCCTTCTGTATCTTGGGTTAGGATGGTACATATCATAATTTTCCTCATTAAAATAAGTGTGACTTTGTTCCTGATAAAATGTAGTAGACACATTTTACCCTATTTCTAAAATCCTTAGACCAGGGGTTCTTAACAAGGGGTCTGTGAGCTTGAACTGAAATTCAAAAAAACATTACTCTTGTGGGAATGTGTTGTTGCGGATGTGATATATTTATTAAATAATAGACAATATAATGTGGGCTTAGTAAGGGGTCCATGATTTCCACCTGACTGGCAAAGAGGTCTGTGAAACAAAAAAGGTTAAGAATGCCTGCCCTAAACCAACTACACAAAGAGAATAAATAAAAAATAAATCTTTAAAAAATACATATATATATGCTACAATTAGAAAATGGGCAAGAGACTTGAATGCTTTACCAAAGGAGGTATATTAATGGAAAGTAGACATATGAAAAAAGTGTTCAGCACCATTAGCCATCAGGGAAATGCACATTAAAACCACAAGATATCACTGCATACCTGTTAGAAAGGCTGAAATAAAACCTAGTGACAACACCAAGAGCTGGTAATGATGTGGAGAAACTGGTCCTTTTATACATTTCTCATGGGAAAGTAAAATCGCATAGCCACTCTGGAAAACAGTTTGGCTGTTTCTTCAAAAATTAAACATACAATTACCACACAATCCAGCCATCACCCTTCTGAGCATTTATCCTACGAAAATGAAAAATTTTGGTTCCCACAACACTTGCAAATGTATGTAAATAACAGCTTTGTGAGTAATAGCCAAAACTGGAAACAGCCCAAATGACCTTCAGAGAGTTACTGAGTAAACAAACTGTGGTACAACCATATCATGGATTATTACTCAGTCATGAACAGGAGTGAACTGTGGATACGTGCAATAACTTGGATGGATGCAAGTCATTATGTAGAGTGAAAATGCCAATCTCAATAGATAACACACTGAATAATTCCTTTTATATAACATTCTCAAAACGACAAAATTCTAGAGGAGAATATATCAGTGGTTGCCAGGAATTAAGGGAGAGACTGGGGCACACTACTATAAAAAGAGAATGTAGAACTCTTTAGTGGTGACAGAACAGTTCTATGTTTTGATTGTGGTGATGGTTATACAAATCTATACAGGTAAGCAAATTTCATAGAACCATACTCACACAAATAAATGAATGTATGTAAAAAACTGGTAAAATCAGAGTAAGTTTAGTTCATTGTATTATGCCAATGTGCTATAGTTTTGATATGTGCTATAGTTTTATAAGATGTTACCATTGGGGGGAAACGGACTTGGCCCAGTGGTTAGGGCTTCCGTCTACCACATGGGAGGTCCGCGGTTCAAACCCCGGGCCTCCTTGACCCGTGTGGAGCTGGCCCATGCGCAGAGCTGATGCGCGTAAGGAGCTCTCTGCCGTGCATGGGTGTCCCCCAGTAGGGGAGCCCGGCGCGCAAGGAGTGTACCCCGTAAGGAGAGCCACCCAGCGTGAAAGAAAGTGCAGCCTGCCCAGGAATGGCGCCACACACATGGAGAGCTGACACAACAAGATGACACAGCAAAAAGAGACACAGATTCCCATGCCGCTGACAACAACAGAAGCGGACAAAGAAACAAGATGCAGCAAATAGACACAGAGAAAAGAAAAACCGGGGTCGGGGGGAGGGGAGATAAATAAATAAATAAATCTTTAAAAAAATAAAAGATGTTACCATTGGGTAATCTGGTTCACAGGTATATGGGACATCTCTGTAGTATGTTTGCAACTTTTTTGTGGGTTTATAATTATGTCAATATTAAAAGTTTTAAAATATGATTCTTTGCTGTTGTAAACTTTCATAATTTCCCCCTGTATCTGAGGGTACATTTTCTTTATTTGCATATATAAAATATTTTTTAAAGTAAATGGAATGGAAAGTTAGGTCTTAAAATGTACCAGGTTCCTATTTGGAATGATGGAAACATATTGGTAATGGATGGTGATGATGGTAGCACAACACTGTGAATGCAATTAACAGCACTGAAATATACATCTGAATATAATTTTTAAGAATTATTAAATTCTATCTAGATACTACTGTGTGTTGGATATGAGGGGGATTAGCAAGCATTCTAGTGGTGTGGAAGACACACTATCACCAAATTAAGGCTACATCTTTGGAATCACAAGAATTGCAATAGACTTGAAAGGGGACTAAATTACTCGCAAGGTGATTCAGGGTTATATAATGTTGTTTCTGCATACCATTGAGAATCCTCTCTCTTACTATCCACAGAATATAGTAACACTATCTAGTTTTCTAAAAAGGCTCAGAAACTATTCATCAAAGCAGAAAAGTCTTTAAACATTGACCTTCGAGAAAGTAGATATCTACTTTCTTCTGATCTGGCCATATTAATAAACTTGGTTATGTTTCCAGGTTAAAGAGGGAATAATGAACAGTGGAAGCTACTCTAATCTGCCAGACAAACTGCCTGTATTCTGATTCTGAGCCAGTCCTTCTATCTGGACTCCATGGTCACTTTGCACCAATACCCCGAGACCCCAGTGCTGTCCCTTTACTCTGAAGAGCTGTCTTTACTTCCTTTTTCCAGTGATTCCCTGATTGTGGAAAATTATAGTGAACCCTGTGCTTTCTATTTTCCAATGCCTCATCCAAATTACAGGTATGAATAATCCTATGGGCAGCCTTTATCTGGAAAAGGAATGTGTGAGAAAGGCAGTGGGTGAAATGTGTCAATGAAAACTATGCCCAGATCTGACATCATTTGCCAGAGGAGTATTTGGAGAAATGACTCAGCAAAGCAGAAACCCTCAGAGCTGCAATCAAGTATATTAATTACCTGCAGTCTCTTCTGTACCCTGAAAAGGCTGAGTCCAAAAGTAACACTGGAAAAGGTCCTTCCATAATGGCAATGACCAGCTGCTACACCGACCCCATATTTAGAATATTTTGATTCAGTGTTTCCAAAAAGCTACAAATAATTTCACAAAAAGGGTCTCTTATGGTATCATTCAATAGTTTTTTCTGCATGTGATTTCTGTGTGGGCAGGTAGCACAAATGCTAACCTGTGCTAGATTTTATTTACCCTGATTTGAGATGCACTAAACATTACCTTATGTAGATTGAGAAGCTGCTCCTTAAACTTTGATCATCTCTTTCAGGACTTTACAGGAATCGGGTGTTCTCATCCTGCCCTTCTCACACTTGACCAGAGCCTCAGCTGTGAGAAGCTCTCACAAAAGCACTGTAAATTATGACTAATGACTGCTCAATATTTGTTATGTGCCTTGCAGAGCCTTCATGTTAAGCAGTTGCAATGAACCTCAATTTAAAGAAAAAAAAAAAGCGAATGGAAATTTTTAATGTAATGGTATTGCGTAAACAACGGGGTTTTCAGGAACTAATCAAAGTCATGAAATAGGGATGGAGGTATAGCCTAATATCTCGCACTGAACCGAATCTTACGTTTCAGAATCTGTAGCATTTTGGGTGTATCCATGCTGAATAGGTAATATTCTATAACAAGCACCTCTGTTAGAATTGTATACAGAAATTGTTTTACCCTGTTTCAGGTAAATTTTGCTGCATATCAAATCACTGGCATTAGTGGGGTTTTTTGCTGTTGTAACAAATGACCACATCACTTCATGGCTTAAAACACACCCATTTTTTAGCTCATGGTTCTGTAGGTCAGAATCCAGCACTGCATGAGATGGTTGGTATCGCTGGCTTTCTGGGGCACATCATCTTTCATCCTCCAGAAGGGTAGTTCAGGCTAGTTCATATGTTTGCCAAAGAGTTCCCAGCAGGAAGAGGATGAATGCCTCAATGCTCAAGTTGTTTACTAATGTCACATTGGTCAAAGTAAATGACATGGCCAAGCCCAAATTCAAGGGATGAACAAAAAGACTCCATCTTTCGAGAAAAGAGCTGTAAAATAATTTATGGTCCCTTTTTGCAATCTACCACACACCTCTAGGTAATGGCATATTTACTGTGAGCAATATTCGATTCAGTGAAATCCTGATACTACCAAATTGTTGGGTAGTCCCTGGAACTTCATTTTAATGGGATTTGACTGGTGGTAATAATTCCCACATAAATTATACAGCAACATAGCTTCTGACTTGCAGTATCATGCTAATCACCTTGCTCTTCAACTTCAGTTTGGCTGGGGGAAATGTGGACTCACAGCCCAGTGAAAATTGCATATACTATTTATGTATGTATGGATTTGTCATTTGATTTGATGATATGGATTTCTTATTATCTTTTTGGCATTAAGATGAACACTTGAAAACACCCCAACTAAAAGAAGATAATAATCAAAAAGCACTTTCTTGCCTATCATGCTGCAGGCTGTTTAGAGGAGACACAAACATTTTAATTCATTGTGCTGATGGGAAAAGACTCACAAATAGTAACTACTAAAGAAGATGATTTAGAGCCAGCCAAGACAAGAAAATTATGGAAAGCAGCAAAACACTTACAGAGAAACATGGTTCCGCTCTCAGGTGGTAAGAAAGGGCTTATGGGAAGGTCCATCAATGCCAAAAACCATCCTGAAAACAATAAACAATTGACTACAAACAGTATCAGGCGACTCCCTTGGATCCTGAGCTGTGCCTGAACATGTGAATGAATTAGGTCCTCTTGTTCAAGATGCAACTATCAAGTGAACGAAACAGATCACACCACAGTGTATACAGTAGGATGATATTTGTGTAAGTGTATAATAATAATGACTAATATTTACTAAATCATTACTATATGCTAGGTGTGGCTCCAAATGCTTTACCAAAATGAACTCATTTAATCGCCACAATAATTCCTGTGAGGTAGGAGGGACTGTTATTATCAGAAAATTTAACCAAGGCACAGAAAAGTTAAGAGATTTACTCAAAATTACACAGCTAAAAAAAACAGCAGGGAAATGGACTTGGCCCAGTGGTTAGGGCATCCGTCTACCACATGGGAGGTCCGCGGTTCAAACCCCGGGCCTCCTTGACCAGTGTAGAGCTGGCCCATGCGCAGTGCTGATGCGCACAAGGAGTGCCCTGCCACACAGGAGTGTCCCCCGCGTAGGGGAGCCCCACGCGCAAGGAGTGCACCCCGTAAGGAGAGCCGCCCAGCGCGAAAGAAAATGCAGCCTGCCCAGGAATGGTGCCACCCACACTTCCCGTGCTGCTGACAACAACAGAAGCGGACAAAGAAACAAGATGCAGCAAACAGACACAGAGAACAGACAACTGGGGGAGGGGGGGATTAAATAAATAAATAAATCTTTAAAAAAAAAAACAAAAAACAGCAGAGCAGGGATTTGAACCCAGACAGACTGGCTTGAGAGCCCGTGGTTGCAATCACCATGCCATTAGATGTGTGTGTGTGTGTGTGTGTGTGTAAATATGGAAAGGCACACACAAAAAGTCAGTAGTCATTTCTAGATGGTGGGATTACAGGTGATTTTATTTTTGCTTCTTTAGTTGCATTTGCTAATTTTTATAATGGCAGTTCTACTTGGTAATAGTACTAAAGACTCTTAAATTTCATACAATTATCTGACTTTTTCCATACTCTAACTCATATTTAAGAAATTCTCTGCAAGCTGAGTGATCTGGTCAATGACAAAACTCTTTCCTCCCTTCTGTTTTGCCAAGCTGTGTGTGTGTTGGCATTTTGTCCTCGTGTTTGTAGACTCATAGTTGAACAATGGTAGTCACAACTCCACATATCACAACCTTATTCAAGGTCAAGAAGCAGTGCTGACGTCCAAAAAGTAAACAAACAAAAAGGCTTTGATATTGGGTGACTTTCCTTTTATCAGAGGAGCTCCCTAGAAGAATTTTTTTACATATTATTGGGCCAAACTGGGTCTCATGTCCATTCCCAGTTGCAAGGGAGGCTGGTACATTGGATATAAGATTTCCAGTGGATGGCAGCAAAGGAGAAGGGCCTTGGGAATGACAGCTGGGTTAACCAACACCAGGGTCTGCCATAGCCCATGATTAGTAGGAAATGCATTCCCTTTCCTGAGGTGATTCAGCTGAGTTCTGTAAAGAGTGACAGTCAATACCCTAGTCAGGAAGTCAACTACCACTGACACTAACTTGCTTAGAAACCTTAGAAAAGTCATTTCCCCTCTCTGGGTCTGTTTACTTGGCTGTCAAATAATAGTACTATACTGGTTGATCAATAAGGGCCCTCACATCATGATGCCTAATAACAGTAGGAATCAATGGACCCTACAAATATTTATATTGTGGGGCAACTCTTCAATCACATTCATGGAAGAGCTTCCCTTCACCTGCCTGGAAGGGAGAGCAAACAATGTATGTGCATGATCAGGAAAGAGTGAGCCCTGTGAACACAAAATCTCTATTCAGAAGAGACAGGTGGACTATGAGTGTCACATTTGTGAATGCTGATCTTAAGTGAATCTAAGTTTCACAAAAATAATGTCAGTGTTGAGATCCTGAAGTCCTGAAGATGACCAGGTTTGCTCAAGAACGACAGACATTTTAGAAGGTGGCAACCAGTTACTTCCTTTGGAAGCCATAAAGGCTGATTATTTCAAGCATGGTGTTTCTCTCTAATTGATCATCACTTGGGTTGAAGTGTGTGTGTTTCTATGGATGAGGTCACTTGCTTTTTGTAGTAAACACTGGAAGTGACCTGCTCAAATTCTGTCCCCTCTCTTTCTCAGCTATCTTCCTATACTGCAGAGGTTAGAAAGATAAACTCCATTTTCCTAGATTCCTCGGGGGCTTGGGTTTTAGATGGGAATTTTAGGTTCTTCTGACTCAATAAATTCATGTAAGTTCTGTAAAGCAGAAATGAGGTAGAGGCCATGGTCCTGTGGGGTTTTGTTTTGTTTTGTTTTTGTAGACAAGTATGGTGGTAGAAATGTGAGGTTCCCATGTCCATTCTCTTGGCTTCTGGATGTTGAGAGGTAATGGGTCCAGGGACACTGGCCCCTCCTTGATTCTGGTTTCCTGACCCCTGGAGAACAACTATAATGCTCTGTTCTTGAAATCAATATTCCAGAGGTGGGCTCAAAGCTTGTACTTCTCTGGTTAGTCGGTACTGTATAGTTTCATGAATCACAAATCATTCATGGGGTTGTGGATTAGAACCCACTCCTCCAGTCCCCAATTCCCTGTACTAAGTGCCTTCTTTTGCATAATGCTTGCAGGGATTTCTGCTTCCTTCAATGAACCCCAACTGTTACTTCTTCTGAAATACCTATCAACTTAGCATGTATACTGATGCCAAAATAAAAAAAGGAACTCTTTGGATGCCAGCATTATTTAGACATTTCCATATTCTGTGATATAATAGCTATGTTTCCACCCACCTTCATCTTCATCCTTGCTGCATTTTAAGCCAAGCATAAGTGGAGGCATAATGGAGAGGTACCACACAGAGAGGCAAGTAGGAATCTTCCATCTGGATAATTTCTTCTGAACCTCCAGGAACGAGTGCTCTAAAATGAAGTTCTTGGTGATAAAGGTTTTATGGGTTAGAATTTGCTGCCGCATTAAGAAACTAGCACCCTCACCATCTCACATCGTCAATTACTTTTTCTAAGTTCTTGCTGACTTCTAGTTAGGCAAAATCTCTCTGGAACTTAACTCAAGGTGAGATATATATGAGATGCTTGGTTTTGAGGTGCTAAGTCACTCCTCAAGTCTGGTGTGAAAAACCAGGTGTTCACACTGTACCTCTATCTGTGATTTTTTTTTCTCTCTGGCTCCAGATTTCAATAAATAAGTGAAATCCAGTATGTGTTTCTAAGAGAGAGAGCCCATCAAGGAAAGCAGAGCATTTCTAGATGACTCAGAAATGTGTAATGTGAGGGGCTAAAAGAACCACAGGGGTCATAGATGGGCCAAGAAGCCTCATTATGAGTGACAGAGGTCCTTGCTATGGAAACACACCAGGGGTGAGATGCCTTAGGAATAAGTTCTTTTGATATTTGAAAGCCAGATGCTTTTGAGTGGGTTTTTCCAACACATCTCTACCTTCAAACATATTTCACTTTGGAATAAATGCTTTCATAGAGAGGATCTGATGAATTAATAAAAACTAAAATATCTTGTTAGAATGAAACCATTAAAACTCACCATATTTACACTTGTCTTTTTTTTCCCAAAATCTGTAGGGAAAGGAAAATTATATGGGCTATGTTTAGGGTTGTAGAAACTGCTATCAAGATTTTATCTCGGACAAGAGCTTGATAGTGTGAGAAAATGGACATACTTGTACAGTTTTGGTACAAGATTTCTGTGGGGCAATCTGGCAATCTGCATCAAAATTTAAAATGGGCATTTTTTGATCCAGAAATTCAACTTGTAGAAATGTATATTAAGGAGAGAACCAGGCAACTGTAAAAACACATATGTCCAAGGGTGTTCACTGAAGGAATCTTTATAAAATATAAAAGGTGGAAATAACCAAAAGATTTGTTGGTGAAAGATTGATTTAATAAAATATGGTGGGGCCTTCTGATGGAATATTACACTAGATCAGAGAATTTAAATGTTTTAACATAGGTATCTATAGTAAATTGGGTATTGATAAAAGCTGTTTAGAGAATGCTTTGTATATTCTTCATATTTTGAGTTATTTGTATATTCTGCTGCCATTTATACTTGACTCATGACAGATGCTTAATAATATTTAGTGACTTAATTCATGTAAATCTATCTAACTTTATTAATATATGCATCATACGTGTTGGAAGGATTCATGCCTATCTGTTAACTGTCGTTATTTTTATCATCATTGGGTGGGGATGATGCTTGAGGCCATTGTGGAGATTATTAGAAACAACTTTTTCTTTCTAATTTCTCGGTGTAGTTATTTGAATTTTTAAATAAGATGTGCTATTTTATAATTTTAAAATTGTATTTCTCTTTTGAAACAATATAGACTTTTCAAATTTTATAGCAGACAAAGGCACCTAGAGCATACTAGCATTCTACCAAGCAAATGGAATAAGGAAAACAACCCAACAGAAGACTAAGAAAATGGTATGAATAGTCAATACACAGAATGAGAGAACTGAAAAGACAACAAATTATGTCAAGATGTCAAATTAAAATAATGGGGTGTCATTTTTCTGCCACCAGAATGGTAAAACTTAAGTCTGATAATTTCACAGGTTTTCAAGGAAATAGGGCAAAAGGAACTCTCAATCACTGCTGGTGGAACTGTAAATTTGTACAAGTACTTTGGAGAGCACCTGGAGAAATGGAAACTGTGCGCGTTCTATGACCCAACAATTGCAGTAAGTGTAAACCTCAGAGAGAATGTCACACCTCTCCAGAAAGATACATACACAAGGATATTCACTGCAACACTGTTAGAACACAAAATTTTGAAACAACCTCAATATCCACCAGTAGGAGCAAAGGCACAAAAATGTGGGATAGTCATAGCATATACCACAGCATTAAGTGGAATAAAGATGAATAGACTGAAAAACTGTTGACTAAATAAAGCAAGTGACAGAATGGTGCAACACAATACCACTTATATAAATTAGAAAAACACACACATTAAAAGCTTCTATATGTAATCCATGAGAGTATGTAAATGTGCTGTCTTAGGTTGAATTCCCCATAAGCAGACCCTGAGATGAAAAGGCATAAGCAAGCAATTTCTGAAGGAAGAGCTACCCCTAGAAGTCAGTGAGGGAGTGGGAAAGCGGGATAAAAAAGTGAAAGAAGCCAAGCAAGGGGTGTGATTTCAGACCAAGTCCTAGCCTGGCCTGATCCAGAAGGGGGATGTAGGACTTCTTCTGGACCATGTTGGAGGATATACATGTAAATGTCCAGGCACTTTGGGCTCTGTGCATGCAGGTGAAGTGACTCCAGGAACCCTGGGCTGTCTCCAAAGGGAGTCTTCCTTATGGGTCTTCAGCAGCCAAGGCCCCCAGAAGCCAGGGAAGGGACACATGGAACTGGTGAAAGGGAACCCAGAGGGGATCTGGACGAAGTACCGACAGTGTATTCTCTAGGTGCAAAAAGTGGACTGGAATGATATTTCATACAATCATGATTGTCGTTGAGAGGTGGGGAAGGGAATGGTGTCTCATTTATACTGTTTAATTCATTTTATTTTTTACAGACAGATGAAGCCAATATAACAGATACTAATAATAGCCAACTCTGGGTGATGGAAACAGAGGTGGAACCAGGGTCTCTGTATATGTACCTAAGCTGGGCATCAAATATATCCAGGCATGGCTGATGAAGAATTGAGAGGGGGGTCCCCAAACCTGATTTGCAATAGGAACTAGAGACTTTCTTAGGAGAATCCAGAGCTTGAATCTGTAGTACTAGCACAGAATCTGGCACATTGTAGGTGTTCAATAAATAGCTAATGAATAATGAAGATTTAGGCCCCCCTAAAAGATTTTACACAAAGGCTAAAGGGGCATTCCTCCCCCCCTCCCCTTTGCTGCAGACCACAACTTAACTTTGGCACTTTGAGAACCTTATGCATTGGTGTCAATACCCAGCAAAGAATGTGACTTTGGGAGGAGCAAACATGCCATACACACCCAGTAGGCACCCTCTGTGCACTTCCAGAAATATCCCAGGTAGGGGAAGCAGGTAAGGATAGTATTTTGTTAGTGGCCTAAATACCTACTATATTAGTTTGCCAGACTGCTATGACAAATACCTCATATAGGTTGGCTTCAATGACAAACATTCATTATCTCACATTTTCAGGGGCTAGAAGCTCAAAATCCAGGCACCAGCATGGCTATGGTAGCCGTCATCCCTGGGGTTCCTTGGCTTGCACCTCTGCCTCCTATCACATGGTGATCTCTCTCTTTCTGTCTGCTCTTCTCTTTTCTGAGGACTTCTGGCTTCTGGCTCCCCATGGCCTTCTCTGGCCTCTCTTTATATGGCCTCCAGTAAAAAGGATTAAGACCCACTCTGATTTAGTTGGGCCACATCTAGATAGGATCTTAGAAGATCCTATTCACAAATGAGTCCACGCCCACAGGAATGTAGGTTATGATGAAAAATAAGTCTTTGTTGGGGTACATAATTCAATCTATCACCCCTTAGAAGCAGGAGTAAGTTAAAATTGAGTTCTTTGGCAGGTGATGGAAACACTTGAAAATTAGATTTGTGGTGATGGTTGCTACAACTCCGTAAATATGCTGAAATTCATTGAATTGTACACTTAAAATAGGTAAATTTTATGGTATGCACATTATACCCCTATAAAACTATTTTTTTACAAAGTAGAGTTGTTTGTTCTTAAGGAGACTTTAGTAAGTGGCAGAGCTCAGATCCACGGAGAACCTGTGGCTTCCGAAAAGAACTATCTGTGCTTTTGCCCCACAATGTGACTTTCTGTGGAATAAACTCAGAAGAGTTGTTAATACACCTGGCATGCCACAAATGTGTTACAGCTATGCTGAGATGTTATTGATCCTCACAGTCCTTGGGTGACTGCTGGGGTCTGTCTGGGGCACAGGTACTCCTTTGCTAGTTGCCCCTGTCTAAGAGCATGCTCCTCCAATTGTCTCAGTGTTTCAAGCAAATATTATAATTTTTCTTTGGGTTCCATGGTTAGAAGGCACTCCCCTAAAGAAATGCAATCTCTATTGACCTTTTCTAGATTTCTTGACGTGAACCTGGGCCTTGCAGAGGTGAAAATGATGCTAGGACTCCTGCTACTGGCAGCTTTGGGGCGTTGCTAGGTAGAGGAGGGCTCTCTGTGTAAATGTGAGGGTGGCCAACACCAGCTGTGGGAATCAACTTGGATGCATCCTCTACCCTGCAGAGAATTGCATTTATTCACCTGGAAAGCAGAAACTGTTGCTAACTGGAGCAGAAAAGTAATTTCCACTTGGATGTGGCAAAAGAAGATCAGAGTATCAAGAAGAGTAATCCTCATATAAAAGAGATAGGGTCACCTTTGCCTTCATTTTCTTTTCTTTTCTTTTTAAAGATTAATTAATTTATTTATCTCTCTCCCCTTCCTGCCCCCCACCCCGGTTGTCTGTTCTCTGTGTCTATTTGCTGCATCTTCTTTGTCCGCTTCTGTTGTTGTCAGCGGCACGGGAATCTGTGTTTCTTTTTGTTGGGTCATCTTGTTCTGTCAGCTCTCCGTGTGTGGCGCCATTCCTGGGCAGGCTGAACTTTCTTTGGCACTGGGTGGCTCTCCTTATGGGGCGCAATCTTAGTGCATGGGGCTCCCCTATGCTGGGACACCCCTGCGTGACACGGCACTCCTTGCGGGCATCAACACTGCATGTGGGCCAGCTGCACACGGGTCAAGGAGGCCCGGGGTTTGAACCGCGGACCTCCCATGTGGTAGACGGACACCCTAACCACTGGGCCAAGTCCGCTTCCCACCTTCATTTTCAAAGGTACAAAACACAGTCCAGTGATAGCTCGAAGGGCTCTGGAAGCCACCTGGGAAGTACTGGCAGTAGGGTGGAAATTCCAAGTACCTAAGGCCTGCAGTCTGATTTTAAAAGCCCCTTGTTTGGGGAGCAGATGTAGCTCAAGTGGTTGAGAACTTGCTTCCCATGTACAAGGTCCCAGGTTCAATCCCCTGTACCTCCTAAAAAAAAGTCCATTACAGGCTTCTCTATGCTTATCTTACTTCTATGGCCTACTTATCTTTGGAGAAGATTAGAACTGGTTCCCTCCTTGAATCTAGAAAAGGCAGGTTGTTTTTCAGGATATGTTATAATTTACCACCAGAGTCCTTACTGGTGCCTTAGCTTGGATTCCCAAGAAGCAGCCCCCGAGATAATGAGTTGAATGTAACAAGTTTATTTGGAAGAAGCAGGGAACCCAGAAAGGTTTTGAGCCAGGGAAGAGAAGGAAGGAAGCAAATAAAGGATGCGTTCTCAAGCAATTTGCTCCTATGGGACACTGGAGCTAATCCCACAGGGCACCTCTGGGAGCCAGTATAAATTCCCCATCTCAGAGCACTCCCCACTGAGGGATGAGAAAGCTCCCCATTAACTCTCCATTCGTTGAGCACTATCCCAGGGGACAGTAATTCTCCAGCCTATCATACAGGTGGGCAAAGTAAGGTTGCGGGGTGGGGGTGGGAGGGCAAAGAAATTATGCAGACAAAGAGACACAGGTGCTAGCATTTGAAATCAGGCCCACACACCTTGATGAGGTGAGGGAGGGGTGTAGGTGGGCACCAACAACCTCTTTTACACCTGGCTAGGGTTTGCCTGTGTTCTGGATACCTGTTGCTTCCTCTCTGAAAAATCACAGAACGGAGTTTCCCCGCCGCTTGCCTCTTAGAGCATGGGCCCAGGCACCACGGCGCTGCCTGTGATCTGGGTTGTGCTGATGGCATCACTGGTGATGTACACAGGGAAAGGCTGAGGAGGAAGGATCCCTGTGGAGTCCTCAGTCATCCACGTCCAGGCAGGGTCCGAGGTTACCTGCGTCTCTGACAACAGAAGCCAGAGCCGTCATATCTGACTTCTAGCTGGCTCTGCCTCTACTCTGGAGGAGACGCACTGGCTCAAGAAAGCGGGTCACCCGGGGGGCTCTTGGAAGATCTGATAGATTGTGTTATGTACCCCCAAGGAAAACCTGTTAATGCCAGTCCCATTCCTGTGGGTGTGGAGGACCTTTTGAAAGTGTTCTTTTTAGTTATGGCGTGGCCAGCTGAATCAGGGTGGATCTTAATCTGGACGGCTTGAGGTCTCATAATGGGGATGAGCTGGAAGCCTGAAGTCTGCAGGAACCCAGAAGAGAAAGGAGAGGACGTCGCCAAGTTAGGGAAAGACTGGGAGCCCCAAGGGTTGCCACCCAGCCAGACCCCAGGAGGAAGCCAATAAATTCCCATTGTTTAAGCCTACCCCTGGTGTGGTATTCCTGGTGTGGATGTGAAGGTCAATGTCCATCCTCCTACCGGAAACCAATGCCCTGCCATTGGCAGGGGACTGCTCCCCACTGTTGGGTCCCTAGAATCATATCCTGTTTGCTGGGATGTCCTCACCCAATTCCATGATAGGTTCCTGGACCCCACGCTTGGTCTTATCCATCTCGTCCTGCCTGCCAGGTGTTTGCACACATGGAGACCAGCAGTGGCTGTAACTTCTGATACCAGGCTCAGCCTAGAGGATAAACCTCCTCTAGCAGCACCTGCTGCTGGATGACCAGCTCCAGAATCCTCCCCAGCCCAGTAGGTGAGACTGTGGCCCATTCAAGACCCCTCTTCACCTTTCCATTCTGTTTAGCGATGAGACCTCTGGTCCAGAAGTTGGCCCAGGCCAAACTGGCAGTGCCATGCTCATTTCTTCTCCACATATGAGAAACAAAATGCCTCTGATGTTGCAGTCCAATCTCAAATTTAGAAACTCTATTTCCACCTACCAATCAGGCCTTGGCTGATTCTGAAACCACTGCATTTGAAGATTAAATTCAAACTGTAGTAATTCTTGAGGTCTTACAATGTATGTCTGCATAAACTCACCATTAATTTCTTTTTCATTACCAATTCTAGGTGCCAGAGGTACAAATTTTAATAAGCCACTTCCTGATGGAGAAGGCAGATGTGTAAGCAAATAGCTGTTATATGAGGTTATAAATGCTAAAATAAAAGTATCATTAAAATGCTATGGGAATGTCAATAAAGGAGTAATTAATCCTATGGGGAAAGGTCAAAGAAAGTTTGAAAACAGAAATGATGCCTGAGATAAGCTTGAAGGATGAGTGGGCACCTGGCCGACAGAGAATGGGGAAAAGACATTTTATTTATTATTTTTCTCCTTTTGAACCTGAGGTCAAGAGTACCATGTTAGCCAAATTCCTCAGTTTGTAAATAGTATTTTCACTGGTCGTCAAGGTTCTCTCTTTTTTATTCCTTCCCTTCCCTTCTCATTCTTCAATTCCCTAAATCCATTCTCTCCCCCAGAGACACCCTTTTAAAGGTGCCAAGTGGTAGCCTTAATAATCCTTCTGTATTTGTACAATGCTTAACATTGTTTTGTGCATATGTATAATTCACTTAAACGGCATTGTGCTATCAACATCATTCTTTCTTACACTGTTCATTCAACGCTCTTTTTAATGATCTCTACACATTGCTATATGTACATTTAGTTTTTCTCTTTTAACTACAGCATTGTGTTCTATGGTGTCCAACTCCCTCATTTTTCTCAACTTCCCTAATAATGGACACCTAGATTGCTTCTAAACCCCTCTTCCCCAAAAGAACACCCTTACATATGTTCCCTTTTTCTGAGTGATAAGCCCGGGAGTGGGACTGCTGGGTCGTGGGGATCTGCATACTTAATTCTACAAGGCATTGCCAAATTGCTTTCAAAATGCACGCCTCAGAGAAGATTTATTGAGCACCCACCACATGCCAGGCACTATTCTAAACAGAGCGGATATAGCAGTGAACAAAGTCCCGCTCTCGACGAGTTTATGGTCCAGTGTAGGAGATAGACAATAAGCTAATAAATGCGTAATGAAATAGCGCATAGTGAAAACTGCCGTGGGAAAAAAAAAAAGTAGAGTAGGGTAGAGAGTGACAAGGAGTGCCATCTTGGGTAAGATGATCAGGGAAGGCCTCTCTGAGGGCTTGGTATATGATGAGAAGATGGAATGAAGTGAGGGAGTGAGCCTTGTGTTGGGTCTGGGAGAGAACATTCCAGGCAAGCGGGAACAGCACGTCCCCAGAGGAAGAGGGAGCATATTGGGAGTGTTTTACCGCAAGAGGGCAGTGTTCGAGGATTGTAAGCAATGACGTTAAAAGGGACGATAATGCTAGAAAAACATTTAGCACAGTGCTGGGCACAAGAGCAGGGCTCAATTTTCACAAGCTACTCCTATTATTGAAATGTCCTGCAAGTTTGGAGGTTGGAAAGGTTCTTTTCATTGCAGAAGAAAGATTGGGTAGATTAGAGGCCACTGAGAGGGGTGGAGACCTGGATAGAGGCAGGGGCAATGGGGTTTTAATTTTGTGTTTCTTAGGCAGCCCTAGCAATTTTTTTCCCCCAAATGTTTTCTGAACTACCTGAGGACCTGGTTTTGGAGCCAGCAAGTGAGCTGATGGCCATCATCCATCTCCATCACCCTAAAGGTGTAAACTCAGAGTATGGTCCTGTCAAAACAGGGAGTTCCTTCAAGGACTAAGGCGGTATTCAGAAGATAAGCTGGACCAAAGTGCATCTTTGGCTCGGGGGGAGTTCACAGTGAACAGCATCTTGGCAGGCTGTTCCAGCTAAATGCCCAAATGATCAGCTAATTACTTGGGTTTGAACACAGCTGAACAAATCCACCTTCCCATGTCACTGCCAGAGGTTTAAGTAACTTCGTTTTGGCTGGATTTCAGTACCACACACCAGGGACAAGAAGACTGGGCCAGGAGGGGCATTTTTCACTTTCCCTCTTACTTCTGTTAAAAAAGGCCACAGTACAATCAGTTTTGTCCTACCTACAGATTTTATGGTGGATATAGAAAATACGAAAAGATATTCAACCTCTCTGGAAATCAGAACTGTGCAATTACAAACAGAAAATGAGAGGCCATTTTTCATCCATCAGGATGGTGAACATTAAAATGGTTGATAATGGCCAGTGTTAGGGAACCGGGGGAGGGGGCGCGAAATGGGCACTGTTGTGCACTCTTGGTGGGTGTTTTAATTGGCAAGACATTTTGGAGGGCAATTTGGCAGCTTCTAGCAACATTTAAAATGTCCATAGCCTTTGGCTCAGCAAGCCCTCTTCCAAGCCAGCCCCTAGAAACTATCCTATAGATACACTTGCACATATACACAAAGATATAATTTGTAAAGTGAAAAATGCAATCAACCTGAATGCCCATCCATAGGGGAGTGGTTAAATAAATTATGGCATATCTGTATAATGGAGCCCTTGGTATGTGCTGACAGGGAAAGCTATTCAAGATTTATTATCATGAAACAAAAGCAAGCTTTGGAAAATATGTAGGACAGAATCCCAAGCATATATTTTGAAGAAAGGAACTCTGTGTTCATTTGTGTTGTAAATACGCTTCTGGAAGGTTTGAAAGGACCCACTTTAACTGTTAACTTCAACTACTCCCTGGGGAGGGGAGGAGGAAAGGGTGAGGATGGTTTGAAATGTGCTTCTATGTATGTTTCTAATTTAGCATTCATATATTATATGTGCATTTAAACACAATTTTATAGGAAAAATAGAAAATAAGGGACTATATGACATGTGTACTAACATACTTCATCTTTCTCGTCCTTACCACCATGATCATCCTCATCATCACTTTCGAAAGCCTAAGCTTTTCTCTTCCTTGGCACAGGACAAACCCCACATCCTAAGCAAGCTCTTATCATGGCTGATAGCTTTGTCAGCTGTTAATTATTCATGCTAATGGAAGGGGCTGGAGGCACTGAGAATGCAAAGTCAAGAGGAGTAAATCTTTCAGACCCTCAGTCCACTCCCCTTTCGGTTCCCCTAAGAGCACCGTTGCATGCTGTAGGTATTTACTGAGCAATAAATATTGATTGACATGGATTGGTATTGGTCTCTGCAATTTTAAATGACTGGCATTCTCAGACTTGCAGATACACATGCCTGGTCAGTGTGTTCCTTGTAATTTTGCTGGCCTGGCCCTGGGGATGGGGGCCTGCTTGTCCTCTACAGGAGGTTCTGATGAGGATGGCCAAGCCTCGAGTGTTTATGAATAAAGCAGAGATGACAGGAAGTCGTCATTGTTTGTTTTTACACAAACTGATTGGCATGTCAACCAGTGGCCTTGCATCTATAGTGGGTTTTCAGCCAACTTGTGCTCAGAAAGCACAAACAAATCAAAATAAAGCTTCCACATCCATCAGCATGGTGAGAATTTAAAAAATGACTGATAACCCCAAATGTTGGTGAGGATGTGAAACAATCAGAACTCATGCATTGTTGGTAGGAGTGTAAAATTGTACAACTGCTTTAGAAAACTGATATTTTCTTATAAAGTTTAACACATATTGAAGATGTGTATGCAAACATTCATAGCAGCTGTGTTTGTAATAGCCACTAAGAGGGAATAACCCAAGTGTCCATCAACAGGCAAATGCATTAACAAATTGTGGAGTATTCATACAAAGGAATCTACTGAGCAATAAAACAGAATAAACTAATGATAAACTCAACGACATGGATGAATCTCAAAAACATTTTATTGAGTGAAAGTGGTTGCCTGTGGATGTGGACAATTGACTGGAAAGGAGCATGAAGGACTTTAATGGGGTTATGGAAATGCTCTAATCTTGATAAAAATTCCTCAAGCTGAACACTCAGTAACTGTGCATTTTGTTATATGTAAATTATATTGCAATAAAAAAGAATATGGGACAGCGAAGTAAAATTCCCCATATTGCTGGAAGTAGAGGGGAACTGGGCAATGGTAAACACTGGGGATGTCTGCCATCCAATGTTAAAGGCACAGTCAGGGAGTTAACAATACCACAACAGGCAACCTTTATTGAATGGAGCCCTTTATGTGTATTATCTTATTTAATCTTCACAAAGATCCTATAAGGTATAGATAATATTATTATTTTCCCTAGTTTATAGACGAGGAGTTATGGCAGACAGGTTAAGCAGTTTACTTAAGATTGCATGGCTACTAAGTGGCCAATCCAGGATTTGAACCCAAGCAGTCTCATTCCAGAACCTGCCAAACTACCACACAATTCTGGCCCACCAGCTGGAGAAGCGATGGATCAATGATAAATGAAAGCCTGGAAAGCAGATGTGTCCGGAAATCCTGGAACCCTCCAAAGGGAGAACAGAGGAACGCGAGGTTAGATATAAGGAGGTTCCTGGGAGCAATTAGCTGATCACTACTATGTGCCAAACGCTGTCTAGCACAGCGTTTGGCACATAGTAGGTTTTCAATATTATTTTTGAGCACATGTGACAGGTTTCTGCCTGCTGCATTCAGGTCCCCTTTTCAGGGCCTCTGGCCCCACCTTTAATCCAGGCTTCCCTAAATGTGTGTGTAACATTTTCTCGAGATACACATTCAGAAAAGTACACAAATTCCCCCTCATGTCTCCTTCCCTGGAGACATGGAGAGACCAGCTACTTTTTTCATTTCCTTCTCCACTGAAATGTCAGCCTGCTGACTTCCTGTGTTAGCACCACTTGACAACTTGAGACCTTGAGATTTTGAACTTCTCTTCCCTTTTCTCCCCAGCAGATGGGCCTGTTCTTAAGAAAACTAGAACTTGTGCCGTGGACTTTTCAAAGTTTAGGAGAATTCCCTGGTGTTCCTGAGTATTTGCTTACAGAACATTAGGTACTTAAATGCCAAGAGGATGCAAGGACTGAGACTAAACCCCTAGCTGTTGAAGGTCAATCAGAAATGAGGACAAAGAACTTCTGAAGCTTGACTCCAAATCAGTGGGGGGGGCGGGGGGAGGACGACAGTATTTGATTAATAATATTTCCATTTCTCTGTAATATTCCAAGAATGTTTAAGAGGTGAATTTTGGAGACAGATACCTGGTTCATTTACTAAGTGACCTCAGGCAAGTTATTTAACCGTTCTTTACCTCAGTTTGTTCACCCGTCAAATGGATCTAGTAACACTGCCTTCTCTGGGGTTGTAGGTTGATAAAATAAGATAAAGTACTTATTTAACACAGTGTCTAGCATTAAGATGCTTTTGACTACAAGTGATGAAAATCCTGAGTCCAAAAGGCTTAAACTATTAGGAAATGTGTTGTCTCACATAGTCCAGTGTTGGAGAGGACTCCAGGTATGATGTAACTCGGACGCTGGCCCTGATTTATCAGACATTCTCTTGTCTTGGACTTCTTCAGGCTGGCTGGCATGGAAGCAAAACGACTGCTGGCAGGAGAGAGGGCAATGGGATTGCTTGTCCATGGTCAGCAAGAGAGAGAGAGCAAATCCTTCCCAATTTCACTGAACCAACTTAGGTCACTGCCCTCCCCCTGAAACCATAACTGTTGACAGCAGAGTGTCCCACAATTGTAACTGGATTTTGTCTAGGTTCTTGACTATGCTGCAGAAATGAATTTCAAGAGCACATTGGGTGAGTTAGGCCAATAATTTATTAATGTAGGGAGGGAAGAGAAATGGGAGAAAATAACAGAGCAGGCATCCCAGGCAGAGAGGAAGGGGCTGAAGAGTGATAAAGTGGGCTGATTTACAGACTACAGTTTCCCATTAGAGATTATAAATGCCCAGGATTTTCTTGCATATTGATCCAGGCCGGGGTGAAGAAGCCAGAATAAGGCATGAACAGGCACCAGGACAGGGCGAAGGCAAGAGAGAGCAAGAAAGAGCAAGAAGTCTTCTCACTTGCTTTTTAAACCATTAATTATTCCGCCCCTTTGCTAATGGCATGGGAGAAGTTCCAGCTGTTTGCTGTTTTGATTGATTACCCCATCCATCAGTCTCCCAGAAGGGCCCAAAATAAGGCCCCTGCAGAATATCTGGGGCTTCTCCTGGCTTCTCCTGGGGCTTCTCCTGGTTCCTGTTCGGAACAGCAGAATGTCATGAGGGTGTTCCAGCAGCCATCTTGGAGGGGTGGGTTCCAAAAGATACATGGACTTCTTGCCAGGTTCCAGATCAGTCTATTGATTCCTTATCTTACTAGTCTGCTTCACAGTGATTGGCTTTACTTTGGGCCTGTGAACCAATCAGGGGAGAAGAGGAATTGATTATTTTGATTGATTCACATGAGTCAGGATTCATATTTGCTGCTGCAGCTAGGGGTTGCCTTCCCCTAAGTTACATGGTTTGGGTGAAGAAGGGATGATTACTTGAACATCAAGATCCTGTTAGAAAAAAGGAAGGGAAAATGAATATGGGAATAATACTCAACAGTGGTGATCACAGCATAAAGCAGATCCTCAACAATTGTCAGCTTTTTTTGCAATTCTGTTACAGCAAACATAGAGGTTGTGGCATTTTATGATAAGCCAACTAGTATCTGCCCTTTAGCTATCCCCTAAAAGACAAATGTGGGAACTCTGGAAAGACAAATGATTTTCATTGAAAGCTTGTCTTGCCTCTTATTTTATGGAAAGCAATCTACCCAAAAAACAAAACTCCAAGGAACTTTGAAGACGTGGAAGGTCTAAGTTCAATTTCTCATGTTATTGTCACCTTGAAAAAGACAAAGTCAATAATGCACAGCAAGTTTTCCCCTCCTCAGACTGAGCAATATTTTTCTTCAAAAGTATTATACTTCAAAAACTTTTGTTCAAAATTCTGGCATTGTGTGGTCAACATCTATTTTTTTTTCTATCCACTGCCTTCCCCTCTTTTCCAGCTAAACTCAACCTGCTGTGTGTGACTTACATGAGGCTGACCTTATCTACATACACACACACACACACACACACACACACACACACACACACACACGGGCCAAGTTGACCAGAGTATGTCGTCCCTTCCTTTGGAGCATGACTAGTTCAGCGATGGGCACTTGACCCAAACCTAGCCTATCATCCTGTCTCTCCTGAAAATTTGAACCTGGAACTGAATGAACAAGTGTGAAAGAAGTCACGGTTGGATTTTTATGTGGCCAGTGTCTGGAAAATACACTTTATGCATTCCTGTTACTTACATCCAGATATGACATGGTTTTCATTGGTCCCAAATTCTCATTGTTTTCATTACTCAGTTCTGTGAGCATCCCAGGGTTCCTCTAATAAATTCCATTTCCCTTCATAAGATAGGTGTCAATGTCTGTTGCTTGCCAATCAAATAAGTCTTTATTTTGAGGTATAAGAGTAGCTGGTTAAATTGTCACCCCCTGTAGCTTCAGAATCAGGCAATATGCCAATCCACATTGAAACTGTTGGGTTTAGCAGGGATAATATGATGTTGGAATGTGCGGACTAACTTCTTGCAGCTTTCCCTAAGGTCCTACAAGAAAGTCTGTCTTATCTGGAAGCAGAATGGAGTAGCATATAGCCTTGCTAAGAGAGACTCTGCCTAATGTGGGCAGCAACCCCAAATGGCTGGGAAACAGATGATCTGGAGCCTTGGTGGGACTATAAAAGCCCTAGTTTATGCCCTAAGCTAAAGTTAAAGCTAAAGTTAAAGCTCTTTTAGTCGGAGTGGGGGCGGGGAAGCACAATGAGGGATAAAATTGGTCTCAGGATGAGATCTGTGGAAAACCTAACTCCTAGGCCCCTTCCAAACATCTCCAGATGAGTCTCCTTTGCCTGACAAAGGAGATAAATATCCTCATTGTCACAAGCCTTTCACTCAAACTGCTTGAGGTGATGGGGCAGATTATCTGGCTTCTGTTACCCAAACAAGGGCCAAAATGGAAACTGTTAGATTAAGAGTTGGCAGTTACCTGCTGCACCCTGAGCCCAATTATGAATAAAAAAAAGCCACAAAGCTGGGGCCTTGATTCAAGCACTATATAACTCAACAAGACCTCCAGCTTTGATCAGAGGGGATTGGGACCACCTCTAGGGTGTATGAGGCCCTGGAAAAGTATCTTGGGGGAAACTCACCTTGGGTTGATGGCAGGAAAAAGATGAAGGAACCCAATTTAGATGACAATTACTGGGCTGTGAATAGTTCTATCCAGACCTGTCTCAGGAAGAGAAATTCAGGGGGAAGAGTTGAACTGATATCTGGAAAAGACTTCCATTCTTCTCCTTTGGTGGTAAATAGGTGTTCCTTGTCTGTGAGATTCATGTATCAAATGGAGTGAGGACATTTTTTTAAAAAATTGTGCATCGATTCTGGGGAGACAATGGGTAGAATGTTGTGGGTATTTGTTAATCATGCTTTCCAAGACTCTCTTCCTCTTTCTTCTGGAAATGGAATCTCTTTTTCCTTTGGAGAACTAAGGTTTAGTTGGGTCAAATACCATACCATCCTTTTCCCTCCAACCCCTGTCCCAGGGGTGGACACGGGAGCTAGGCTTGCCCAGTCAGAGGATTCCATGCCCCTGGCCACAGTGATTGGTTCAGAGCAGGACACATGTTCCCAAACACACCCAAGAGATACAGTTCTGCTGAAAGAATCTAGGGTAGTTTCTTTAGATTATAAGGTATAAGGACAAAAACAAAAACAAAACTGGAACTACTTGAAGCAATCTTTCACAGCTCAAAGACACAGCTGTTTATAGTAGGAAAGAATGATGCCAAGGAAGAAGAAGAAATGACAAGCAAAAAACAGGGCTGGCAAGAATACCAGCGCCCTAATAACTTCCCTTGAGCCTGGAGTCTAGCCACACTTGACCTTTCCATTACTTGAAATAATACATGCCCCTTGGTTTGTGTTTTTCCTGGTTTAAAAGTTGATCTCTGTCACTTGCAACCAGAAGATTCCTGACTCCCACACTCAGAGTGTGTGTGTATGTTCATGTGCATATGGTTGGGCATCTTATCCCAGTAGTTAACTGATTTAGAACCACGTTTCTATATAATTGATAGTAAGGAGGGGTTTTGGAGGGTTTTATTTTATTTTGCTGAAGACAGGAGGATGCCCAGCAATTATATAATCTTCCCAATGTCACACATACAGAAGGTGCAAAGCCAGGATTTGATCTATTTTATTCCCAAGCTCATCCTCTGCATGAATTCAAATGGAATCACAAGAAAAGTGGCCTTTAACACTTGTGTTCCCCAAACTTATCTGGGTTTTGGCCTGATTGGGGTAAGGGGAACATATGGACAAAGCACAGGGGCCTTTTTCTGGAGTTTTTCAGGGATTCCATCAACATTTAAGCTCTTTTCCTTCCTTCTGACTTTTGCCCCCTAGCCTAATTCTGTAAGGCCTTATCTTAACAGCATCATGCTGACTTACACTTCAGGACTCTCGAAGTCTAGTTCCTGTGACCATACTTTCAAAACTCAAAACCCTTTTCCCTAGTTATTTGATCTATTGTTTCTACCTTAAATTAACAAATGCTGCTGATAGAAATGGAGGTCCCCTTTTTGGAACCTGGGGCTATCTGTCTTTTTACCTCCCTTCCTCCCATCCTCTCTCACTCCTTCCCTCCTTCCCTCCCTTCCTTCCTCCTTTTCAATCTGTGTACATATTTATTTTTTCATTGTGTTTTATCAGATTTCTCTGTGTGTTTGCAGTGGGAACACAGCCCCTGTTCACTCAGTCAACCAACTCATTGAAGCATCATATATCTTTCCCATCTCAACTTTCCATCCAGAATCTGGGTGATTCATCCAGACTACCTTCCTTTTGAACCGAAGAAAACGGGAATCATGGGGGTTACAAGTGTGATATCAGGGGTGAGTTTGGAGAAGAGTGGTGCCAGAGCCTGGGACTGCCTAGGGATAGAGATGGTAAGTCTGGTTCTGCCTTTATCCCAAGAGACACTGCGTCTATCAGATAAATCCATTCTGTTATGAGGAGCCCTAATTAATGCATGTGCTGATTCGTTCTTCCCTGCTGAGGACTTCAGATTAATGATTACTGGGTGCCACATGTGCTATCTCTGAATGTATCTTTAATAAAAATGACAATGGCTACAGTTAACAGTAACCTTACCGTGTTGGGGCCCTGTACTAAGCCCTTTACACGCGTTCTTTCATTTACTCCTCCCACCACGCTATGAGGTAATGCTTGAGCATTATTTCCTTCGCTGCACAAAGGAAGGAATTGCGACTCAAAGAATTTCAGTAAATTTCTCAAGATCACACAACTAGAAAGAGGTAAGGCAGGTTTCACACCAAGGCTTGTTTGATTTCATAGCACTTAACCACTTGCCATCATGCTGTTATATTTTAATGTTAAGGAGAAGTGAGAAATTTAATAATAGAACTTGGGTAAGATGGCAATAAAAATGAGGTAGTGTTGTTGCATCTCTCTTACAACCACCTTCTTTGGGTCCCCTTGCCTTTATGTTGCAGAGGTGCTTGGAATGCTGATAGCGCTGAACAAGCAAGGGGGATAAGATAGAGAAGGCATTGGGTACTTAACTCTGGGGTTGGAACAGCCAAGTAGGAGGTGCCATTTCTGACCCAAAGTCTATCAACTAACTCTTGGAGAGTGTTAGGGTCTTGGTGTGGTGGGGAGGGAGACGGGGGGTGGAGTGAGATGTGCTGGAAACCCTGGCTGGACCAGCCCTGCCTCTGACAACAACTAGCTCTGTGACTTTGGGGAAGTTCCTTAACCTCTCTGGGCTAGCTTCCACTTAGAAACACAGGGAGGTTAGGTCACATTTGCTGCTGGTTCCAGCAGTCTATGACACTATGATTTTAAGAGGGGCAAACAAAGAAGGCTGGCCTGGCCCACATAGGCTTGGAGAGGTTCTGACTCTGCCAGCCCTATGTAGGTGTCTTCCCCTCCAACTTTATGTCAGTTCCCCTCTGGCTTTCTGGTTGTCATGTGTCAATATATGGTTCCTGTTAATGGTTAGTGACCAGGTGTCAGCTGCCCTTAGAACCAACCTCCATCAAGGTGGTGAGGAGCTCTGATCCAAGAATCAGATGGCCTGGGCCCAAATTCTCACTCCCTCACTTACTCTCCATGCCTTAGTTTCCCCATCTATAAAGCAGGAGAAACAATTGTGACTTTTTCATGGAGTCATCTGAGTATTAAAGTTTACATGCATGTTAAATGTTCAGCCTGCTTTGCTTGGTCCCAGGCACATGGACCTGCTCTTCAAATGTTAGTTATTAGTAATTGAACTTGAATCAGGAAACAATTGTTGGGCACCTCTTAAAAGTAAGACCCACAGGAAAGTGCTGTGGGGTGTACAGAGAGGCACGGTTTTGACCCCTTAACTCAGAGGGTCACAAGTTGTACTCTCCAGAAGCAGATGCTGAAACAAAGTTTGGGCTGTATGATGTTTATAAGCAATCAACACCTGTGCAGGGGCTAAAGCAAGACTGTGATGCAGGCCACACCAAGCCTTGACCAACCTTACTGGGAGTGCTGGAGAGAGGACTGCCCACCAGAGCATCCCATGTCAGACTGAAATGGCCAGGTCTTCACAACCCTCTTCACTCACAAGACATTCCCACTCCCACCCAAAGGACATGACCATGACCTTGGGTAATGTAGCTTTCTGCACCTGAGCCAGACCTTGAAGGCACTGACTGCTAGGAGCTGTCCACTGATCACATACCTGCAGCTGGGCAGCAAGTTCTTCCTTGAAGGAAGATCTGCATGACTCAGTTGTGTGTCCACCAGAGTCAGTGACCCGATGGCATGGGTAGAAGAATGAGACAGATAAAGTTTGTCCAGAGAGAAGTTCCCAGAGCCTAGCTGAGCCGAGAGGATATTTGTTCAGGGCTGCCAAAGTCAAACTTGCTACATGAAGAATTCAGGTCCTTGTAGCAAACGAATGGGTAAACATGAGACCTGTGCCTCATGCCGTTTGAGGGTGCAAAGTGAAGCCCTGTTTAGGGAAATTAAGCCCAAGGTCAGAGACATGGGGCCAGGGTCCTGGGGGAAGAAAAAGGCAGGGAAAGCATTTCAGGTCTTGGGTCATGGCTGACATGAGGGCTGTGGATGGGTGTCAGCTGAGTGGTATACTGGTGAGCCTGAAGTCCTAAAGACCAGGCATAGGTCCGATTAGGTAAAGACCCAATTAAGTGTGTCCCATGAGGGAGAATCTACAAAACTATTCTCTGGCCCCTGTAAGTTACTGTAAGTAGAGGTGAAGCCAAATTCTAAAATCAGAGAGAAAAACCATAAATCATGACCCCAGACACTCTCTGACTCCCTAACCAATGTGTCCCATTGTCCTTCTATCACATTCCTTCATTGATCGTCTTCACTAATGACCATCGTCTAGACGAATGAAAATGGCCCACTTTTGGTGACTGTGAGGGAGAGGATCTGCTTTCCATCTTAGTGCTCTTTTGGATTTGAGACACCAACTGGAGACAGGTTGGGGAGGGTCTTGAAGGCCCAGGCAAGGAGGGTACACTGACTTTGGTAAGAATTAGGGAGGCTCTGAAGACTTTATGACCTGGGGACTGATGGTGATATTAGACCTGTGCTTCAACAGGAACAACTTGCTAACAGAATCCTGAATTTTCTGGAACAGTGGGGGGTAGGAAGTGGAGGTAGCACTAAGGGCTATTAATCTAGGAGGCGAGGGAAGGAGGCCTGAGCCGGGGGTGGGAGCATGGCAGTAGGGAAGAAGGGTCCAGCAGGAGAGACAGCATAGGGCATCCAAGTTCCTGAACTTGGTAATGCGGAGAATGGTGGGTCCCTCTAAGAGTAACAGGGGAGTCTGGGGGAGGAGCTGGTTTGGGGGATGGGTGAGGGAGCTGGAGAAAGGGAGCCTTTACTTTGGTTATGGGATGTTAAGTGGAAGAAAATTGAGGATTCTGTATGCATCCATTCGGTGGGGTTGCCCAGAAGCAGGCCCTGAGATAAAGATTTGTGTGTAAGTGATTAATGGGTGGTCCCGAGGGAGACCAGTGAGGTGGTGGGGGTGGGGGAAAGCAAGAAAAGGAAAAGGAAGAAACTAAGCAAGGGTAGGAGTGTGAGCAAACTTTCCTTGGAGAGTAGCTTCAGCTAGAAATCCCCAGGGGGCACCGGAATGGGAAGTTAGGCTTCCCAGTTCAGTTGTCCCTAAGTAAGGGAGCTGGGTTTTCACATCCCTGCTTCCATCAGTCAGTGACTAAGAGCCACCAACGGGGAAACGCTCAGGCACTTGCGGTTCCCTGCACAGGTGGGAAAGTGGCCTCTGGCAGCAAAGCACAGGTGCAGGTTGTTAAAAGTGAAGGGGTGGGTGCCCCTCAGATATGGTAACAAAGGATCCAAGGGGGTCTTGGCTGGAGGGTCAGCACTGTCCGCTACAACGAGGCATGTCTTAAGAAGGAATCATGAATTGCCAGCGAGTGTGCTGGCCTGGCTCATCCTTGGGCTGCTCCAAGAAGCCATTGGCTGCTTTGAGGAATAGGGTTTGGAATCTTCTGCCAGGGTCTACTGCAGATTTCACCTCCCATCACTCCCTTTCTATGGAAACTGGGAGGCCGGAAAGAGTCTTTCCACTTGTGGGTCACCCCAAGGGCTGTGATGTGTCCCGGTCGTGGACACATCACTGAGCATCGGCTGCCACGGGAGGGACAACCTTTCCTGTCCCCTGAGTGCTCTGCGTTCCTGCTCATTGTCAGTCCCAGGGCCGTGGCTCCCAAGATTACCGTCGGTACCCATGCCCCCTGGCAACTCTCTCTAACGTGGTTACTGATGCTAACTCATTGGGAGATGATCCCGGCCCATTAGGGCTTTGCAGAGGACACAGATGCCTTAAAACCAATGTGAATTGCTTTGGTCTGAAGTGCACTGAACCTGAACCACAAAGTGAATTAAGCCAGGCCACTATGGAAGGGTGCCTCTCCTTTCTGGGAAGGGAAGGGAAGGGGAGGGGAGGGGAGAGGAGTAGAGGGAAGGAGAAGAAAGGGGGAGAAGGAGGGAGGAAGAAATGGGAATAAAAAGAATAAAACGAGAGCCTGGAGAGTCTTCTTAGGCCAGCCGGGTCACTCCCACCCATTCAGGCCTGTGCTGTGAGTGCTGGGTAAAACCAGCTAATAAAAGCTCTGTCTGACTTCTGCCAATATGGGTCTGTGTCCAAGCTCTATCAGTTAAGTATTTTGCTCATCACCCCTGATTGTATCCACTCCTCACCCCAATCCCCACTGCCCTGCTCCTGTTCTCTCAGCAGGCCCCTGTACACTTACCTCCCAGGGAAGGAGAGAAGCATGCCTGGATTTGCCCTTCACTTCCAAGCAGCCAATAAAGCAGCAGAGAGCCGTGAATTTGCTGTCTTCTTCCCGAAGTCCCGCCACCATCCCCTCTCCGTTCCCCACCGCTCACCCCCCATCAGAGAGAAGTCTGGCCCCGAGCTAGCTGCGCCTCTAGGGGGCTGCCTTGTTCCCCACAGGGCTAACCCTGAACAGATTTGTTCCTGCGGTGCCCATGCCAACATCTCCACCCCCCTACTTAGTCCCGCTCTCCAGTTTTTCTCAGGTTTGGCATCCTTCCAGTCCCACAGGAATTCAGCTGATAGATGAATTCATACTCAAAGGTTATTGACTTAATTTGTCACCCCCATCCAGGAGCTATTTGCACTGAAAAGAGCTCCACCGGGGAGAGGGGGCGGTGTTTAAATGCAAAAAATGACTTTCTAATGGTGGAGTTTCAGGCAGCGTGGCTTGGGGGCAGCACCTTTCAGATCACCACAAAGGGGACGCCTTCTCTCAGCAAATGCCTGCTGCAGGGATTTTCCAACTTTAGCCTGCACCGAATGACCCACGGCGCTTGGGGAAAAGTGCCGATTCCTGGACCCCAGAGATTAGATTGAGTAGGTCTAGACGGGGCTGAAGAACCTGCATTTTACTCTACTCATCACTTCCTGATGCTAGTGGTCCGTGGACCGTATTTAGGAAAAAATACTTGGGCATGTAGGAACAACCCCAAACCATAAGAGGAGGCAGCAGAGACCACCAAGTCCTCCCCTCTTTTCGCTTGGAACAGATGGTGCAGAAAGCACTTGGGATTTGCGAGGGAATGGGGGCTGCTGGGCCTCATACAGCGCCCCCTGGAGGCACTGCTGGCCTTCTGTGAGGCAACCACCTTGGCTCACCTTCTAAATTGCCTTCCCTGTCGTTATTCCTCTTTAGATTTCGAAACAGCCTTTCTTCTTTCAGCTTCATGGGAGAGAACAGTCTGTGGCGCTGGCATCAGCGTAGATGCCCGAGGCAGCCCTTGCCTCCGCCTCGGAGAACGTTTCTTTCCCCAGAAAGAAGCGAGGACCCTTCGCCCTCCCCATTTATCAACACCACGGGCAATCTAATTACAACCTTGTCTTAAAAGAGGAACTCATTTACAATAGAGACTTCTTCCTTATGAAAATAGAACATCTTGAACTATGTTTTTATGACCCCCCTTTTTAGAAAATAAAAAAAGGAAATTAATTAATTTCCTTGTACACAGGAAAGACTCGTGAGGCCTGGCCGGTGGTACACAGAAAGTCTACGCACGCGAGCGCACGCCTGCGCGCGCGCTCTCTCTCTCCCCCTCTCTCTGGGCTTCCTGCTGTGTGACAGTGAAATGCTAAAATGATTTTGGCAGGAGAATATTCTCAAAGGCTGTTTTTATTTCAGCGGCAGAAGAGTATCTCAGAATGCAGCCTGCACCTCTGCCCTGTGGGGCTGTTTCTAATTGCAGGAGGTGAGCTGCAGAAATCCTTCCCTCAGCCGGGTAGGGAGAAAGCTGGAGAGAAACCTGAGAAAGATAATCGTGTCTGCCACACTCAGCGCTCGCCACTTAAAGGAATTAACTTGTTGGAATAAAATATTTCTATGGGTGCAGAAAACTATGCATTAGAATAATGAGGCTGACCCCTTCCTTACGCATTGCAATCACTGGGGCTTGTTTCTTCCCTTTCTAATCACAACATGCTATCTTCCTCCTTGCTCACACCCCTGTAGGCAAGACTCGCTGCGAATTCTTTAGATTATCACCTTCTCATTTTCAGTGTGAAATAATTGCCGAAGGATGGAAACTGACAAATAATGTGGATTTCGGGAAGCAGCCCACTTGTTATTTAGGATAGCCGAAGTAGAAGGGAGACAGGTGGAGCAAGCTTCATCAGCTTCTCCCATCTTCACACTCACCCCTTAAGAAAAAGACTTTTGCAGACCGGGATTGGTTTGCAAACTTAGCGACAGCTGGCGTTCTAGGTTGAATTGTGTCGCCCGAAAAGATATGTTCAAGTCCTATCCCCCGGATCCTAGGAATGGAACCCTATTTGGAAAGAGGGTCTTTGAAGATGTGGTGGGTTAAGATGAGGCCGATCTGAATTAGGGTGGGCTCTAATCCAGTATGACTGGTGTCCTTACAAGAGCAGGGAAATTTGGACACGGAGACAGACAGACACAGGTGAGGAGGCCACGTGACCGCGGAGGCAGCGCGTGAAGCACTATGACTGCGAGCCCGGGAACACCAGGGGTGGCCGGCAGCCAGCAGAAACTAGAAGAGGCCAGGGCAGGGGTCTCCCAGCCGGTTTTGGAGGGAGCCTGGCCCTGCCGACACCTAGATTTCAGACTTCTGGCCTCTAGAACCGCGAGAGGGCATGTTTTTGTTGCTTGAAGCCATGCTGTGTGTGTAGTTTGCTATGGCAACCCTGGGAAGCTAAGACAGTTGGGATATCGATTTGTTTAATTAGAAATCTATATGATACAGCAACAGAAGGGTATAGGCTCTGGGAGTTGGCCTCGTGGGTTTGACTGTTGGTGCCGCCGCTTACCAGCTGCATGGCTTTGGGCAAATTATTTAATTTCTCTGAGCGCCGGTATTTTTTATCTACAAAAAATGGGACAATGTTAGTGTTTTGTGGGATTATGAGGTTTGAATGCATTAGTACTTGTAAAGTACTTAGAACAATCATCAATATATAGGAAACACTCACCACATATCAAATACTTTTCATGCCCTTGGAAATGAAAGAGGGGATACCTCTTCTCCCTCCTTCAGAAATATTTATTAAGCTTTGTGCTTGAATATAAGGAAAAGTAATCAAGGCCCCTGCCCTCAAGGAGCTTATCGTTTAGTGTATGTGCCAGACATGTAAGCAGTTCACTATAATGTATGGCAGATTTAAATAAACGCTGGGCAAGGCTAACAGTAACACGGTATGGGGGCCATATGAGGAGAAATGCTTAGTTGGAGTGGAAGATTCTAGAAGGTATCTTCAAGGTGGTGGCATTGGAGCTGGACCTGGATAAGATAAATTGTCTGTGTAAGTAGAGAACAAAAGAAAGATGTTCCAGGTTGTGGGAGCATTAGAAACACAGGCAAAGGGAGAAGTGCATGGTACCTTTAGGGAAAGGCAAGGATGCCGGTGACATGGATACAAAGGAATAGAGGGAAGCTGGGTCCGGAATGGCACTTTGAGGACTGATCTCTTGCAGCATCCTAGCATCCTGATTTTTTTTTTTTTAATTTCCATGTTTAAAGAACTGGAGATGATAGTGGATGTTCAACCTTCCCCATATTTTTTCTCTGAAAGAGTTTGAGAAAAATTCTTAGGGGCGAGCAAAGTCCTAGTCACCAACTACCATTTAGCAGAAAGAGCCCCCCAATTCTGTCCATACAGGTCATTTATTATACCCAGAGAAATCTTTGTAGTCACCACAAAAGTGCAGCTACCTCTGGGGTACGATGCAGCAGCTATTTAACTGTCACTTAACATGACAATCGAGTGTCCTATTAGAGCTAAAATTTAATTGTGAAGATGGGTACCATATTTAACTACAATCCTGGGGGGAATTTAGGTTGACAGGCTGTAATTACCTAAACTGGAACCTGGCCAGGACACACCTACTCTTTGCCAAAAGAGCTAGGGGGGTTTTAAGCACCGCCGGCCGAGAGAAGCTGACATTTCTATAAGGTGGGAAGGTGGCACTTGCAGCCCCACAGCGCCCCCTAACAAAGCTTTCTGCAAGCGCAGGCTCTCCAGGGAGCAAGCCTTTTCTGACCTTCCACATTGGCAGAGAGTCTCCCCCCCTAAAGTCACTCTCTGCCCTCACCTGACTCCAATTCATCATAGGTTATCAGAAACTTTCCATTTAAGGTTGTATGGCTGTGGGTCCTGCCATCAGGTCCTCCCTGGGTCTTATCTGCGTCTGTCTGTCTGGCCTGCTCTGTGAGTCTCTCCCTAGGTCCTGCTGTTTCTCTCTTATCATGAAGGAAGTGCCTGTCCTGATAAAATAATTACCCATGGGAGCACAGTGGTTCTGATTAGCAGCTGCTGTTTCTACATAGAGCTCAATTAGAGGCATCTTTTTACTGGGGAAGTGGGATGGTCAGGCCAGTTTACCAAAAATCCCATTAGGATTCTTACTGCAAGAGGCATTGTGCTTTGGTCTTCCAATGTGGTTGCTATCAGAAAAAAAGAAGAAATGAAAATGCAGCTTGCTGATGTCACTGAAGGGTTAAAAGGGAGAAAGTTCTGGGCTGCAAGCTGCAGTGTGAATAAATGTGGTCTTAATTTAATGTTATGGATTTTAAAAAGCCTTGCTTTTTATCTTCAGAAGTCTTTGCATTCCTATCTGTTAAAAAATAATTTAGACAGAAAATAAATGTTGTTGCAAACTCAAATTATTATGTGCATTTTAAATAAACCTGTGTTTTCGGCTGCAGACATAGAATATGAATAATAATGTTCATAATGATCATGATAATTTGTCAACTGATGATCTTTTCCCTTAGACCTTCCAGGCTGTTGGTTCCTGGCCCTGCTATTTAACTTAGCCGACATGTTCTTCATGAGGGGAGCTTTTGATAACAGTCCTTACTCCCCCTGCAGGGTGGAAAGGCAAAAAAGCCCAGGGTTCTAGTCCTAGCTCTGCCTGAATTGGCTGTGTGATCTTGGGGTGGTAGCTTAACATCTCTGGTCAACTATCAAATAATGGCATGGTCTCTAAAGGGACTCAGCAGAGCTGAGCCCTGGTAAGAATTGTTCTTTTCCTTTTCTTATGATAAAAGCTCTGAGAAAAGAAGGAAGCAGGCTCAAAAACCATCTACACCAAAGGAGTTATTGGACAAGACCCAAGAAGAAGATAAGACTGATTTTTTTTTTAAAGTGTTGGGATTTTTTCCCTACCTAATTTCTAAGGGCATGCACACACACATGCTCACAACAAAATACACACACATACATACACACACACACAGATATACTGTGGTCAGAGGGAATTTCACTTGAAATGCTCACTTCCCTGATTCTCTGAAAGATTTTCACAGCTCTACCAAGGCAACGATGACATCAGAATATTAATATCTGCTTAATTCTTATAATTTAATACTGTCCAGATACTACCAGTATGACAATATGAAATTACCATTTCTATAGGTCAAAAAGAGCTGACTATCAGAAAGTTCATATAGTTCAAACTAATATTTGATACACATATAAATATATGTGATAGATATATGAGGTAATGTACATATGTGTATATATCTTTTGAAATATAACAACAGCTGCAACAACAAGCATATTGTCCAGAGTACTGGGATTCTTCTATCTTCTTTTTTTGCTAGCAAATATTTTCTCAGGGAAAGATTGGTAGATCCTTCATATCCCATCCTAATGCTTAGAATTGGACAACATAGGATTTATACTCAAAAGCCAGTGGAATACCTCGTTGCATTCCTAAAAGTGAGGGTAGGCCCTGATCTGGTCCTATAAGACTATATCCAGAATTTGTCACCTGAAAGGGTCACACAGAGGCAGTGGTGGGGCTGTGGGCTAAGTCACTGCCTTGCAGAGCTGGGCTTCTACAAAAGGTGGATGGGCCCATTGACCCTTCTTTGCACAGCTTCACTCTGTGGATTAAAATGGTTATTTACGTCCCTGGGAAGAGATTTTTTTTTTCATTAAGAATTTAGCATAGTTCATTGGCAATTATTTTTTATTTGCTATTTTGAAAAATAAAAATATAAGTATTATGTCCAAGAATGATTTGTTGATTTAATGTGAGAGAACTATCCAGGATATTTTCAAAAGAAAAGGTGAGGGCTGCTAGGGGTAGGACAGCTTCCATGAATAAAAGGAGTGGATTCCAAAGTGACTAATGATATTATGACTCCAAATATGAACAATCAAATTTATCACTGCTTAGATTTTTCACTTCCTTATTTTTATTTATGTATTTATGTACTTATTTGTTGCTTTTTCCATCTCTGTAAAACAGCCACAACACACCCGACCAAATACTCTCTAAAACATATTTTTCAAAGGAGACAACTATAAGTTTCCATTGTAAAAAAATCTATAAAATATGGAAAAGTATAAAAGAAGAAAATAAAAAATAATCTTTTATCTCTTCATTCAAAAGTTATTGTTTCAGAGCACTTTTAGAGTTTTTCCTACCTACACATACACACACATGCACATGCATGCACATTTCAAAAATGCTTAAAAATCAGATCATTCTACGTCTCCTGTTTCCAACCTTCTTTTCTCATTTAATGACACTGATATATTAGGGACATCTTTCCATATCAACAGATATAAATCTATGCGTCTTCTTAAAGTAGCTGCATAATATTCCAGTTTGCTTAACCAATCCGCTATTGATGCACGTTTAGATTGTTTACAATTGTGCTGTTATAAACGAGATTGAAATGTTATTTTGTTATTTATAACTTTGTTATTTATGTGTATCTTCGTGTACTTCTTTGATTATTCCTTAGTATTCATTCCCAGAGGTGGAATCTGTAAGTCAGAGGACAAAGCTTTTGTTATGTATTGCCAAATTGCTCTCCAGAGAGGCTGTATGTATTTGCATTCCTCTGAATGGCAAATAAAAATGCCCATTTTCCCTCATTTTCCTTGGGTGTGATGAATGTGGTTATTCTTTGTTGATATAAGTACAAGGGAGTAAACAGTGCTGTTTCAGTTGGCATCTCTTTGATGACCAGGAAGACTGAATATTTTCAGTCGTCATATATAGTTGATTTGTATTTCTTCTTTTGTGAATTACCTACTCATCCCTTTTGCCCATTTTTCTATCTGAGTAGTCCTCACTTTCTTATTGATTGTAGGAGCACTTTATATATTAAGGATACTCTCCTTTCAATTGTCATATATGTTAATATTTCCCCATTTTTTCATTTGTCCATTTATGCTGTTTCTGGGTTTTATTTTTTTGTGCGCAGGCATGAAAAAGTTTTACATTTTCATACAGTAAAGTAGTTAACCTTTTCCTTAGAGCTTCGGCCTTCTGTGTCACTCTAGAAAGGGAACACATTCATCAGCATTTTAGGTTTCTAGGCTTATTGGGGTACACTACAGTTATAGCTCTCTTTTCCCTCCAAGTCTCATAGTTCTCATTACTTCCCAGAGGTTCAGGAGTGAAAGCAGAAGGGACCTTGGAAACCAGAGCAGAGGAAACAGGACTATAAATAGTAACACTTGACATTTCTGTTTCCAGTATGCTATCAGTTCACTAATTAGCCCCCTTCCTTAGCATAGCCCCAGGAGTCACCCTGACCACCCTTCACTCACCCTACAAGACACTGAGGCACAGGAGCGAAAAGGACAGTATATTCCATTTGGTAGGCACCACTCTAGGCCTGCCAGGATGTAAATCCAGGCTCACGCCTACCCATCCTGTGCCGAAATCCAGGTGAGATCATTTCCTCCATGGAAGCTGGCAGATTGCCAGGATGTGATTGGCCCGTGGGTGTGACTTCTTGGGAGGAAATGTCACTGCTGTCCCTTAGCCCTCCCCAGAAAAAGGAAACCATATAGGATATTTTGCAACCTGGAGTCTTCAGACTCGGACTCGGACCACAGAAGGGATTGTCCTGCTCTTTAATTCAAGGTTAATTTTTTTGCCAAGCAGAATATCGACTGTGAGAGTTAGGGAGGGCAAAGGGGAAAAGACAGAAATGAAGGGAAGGGAAAAGCCTTGTAACTTGGTGAAAGAGGTGCTTCAGAGTGCAACGCCAAGGTCGCTACACGTGAAACTGGTTCCTACCACAAAGGCTGACGAGGCTTCCCCCTTGTGCCGGGGGAGACAATAGTACTTTGCAGCTGCAGTGTAATCTGATCTGGGATATTATGGGGGCAGTATAGAGCTCCACAGCAGCACAAAGGAGAACCTTCCTGGAGGGAGGGGGTGGGCTCTCCGCTGAGATCCAATAGATAAAGCCCAAGAGTTGCTCAGGGGAGGGGGACATCTGTGAGGGTGAGGGAGATGAAGGAAACTCGGAAAGGTTCTGAATCCAGTGGAGTAGGGGGGAAGCCAGGAGAGCTAGAGCCAGAAAAGATGAAAACCTATAAGAGCGCTTCTCAAACTATCTGTGGGGAAGGACCCAAATGGGAAGGAACCCCCCATTTGTCATAGAGCCATGTTTTTTTTTTTTTTTTTTTTGAGGTACCAGGGGCAAGGGATTAAACCTGGGACCTCGTATGTGGGAAGCCATCGCTCATCCACTGAGCCACATCGGCTTCCCTGAGTTGGTTTTTCTGTTTGTTTTGCTTTTTTTTTTTTGTAAGGAGTCATTGGGAACTGAACCCAGGACCTCCCATGTGGGAGGTGGGTGCTCAACAGCTTGAGCCACACCCACTCCCCCCATGCTTTTATAAAATGCAGTGGAAAGGAATTACTAGAAGAATAAAAAGACATACCAAATATAAACCCCATTTTAAAAATTATGATCAGGTTCAGCAGACAAAAATTACTCTGTCAAATAGCTATCAAAGTTTCTATTCTTCTCATTTTCTGTATTGGTCCTGCTGCAGACCAGAAACAGTTTACCTACTGGGGCCAGGCCACAAACCGTGCTTTTTGAGTAGCGCAGAGCTAAGCATTCTGGGAAGGAGATGAGGTCAGCAGTGTCAAACGCTGCCAAGTGTTAAGTAAAATGATGTCTGGTGAGTGTCCTTTGAACGGTAGCAACAAATACATAGTAGCAAAGAGCAGTTTCTAGGGAGTGGTTGAGACAGAAGCCAGACCAAGCGGGGTGCAGAGCTCCTCAGCATTCCCAGCTACTAAAAAGTTTGGAAGTGAAGATAAAATAAACCATGAAATGTTTGTGATTTATACTGAGAAATGTCATCCTTGTTTTACACAAAACAGTTAAAAATCGATATTGCCATATGGACTATGGATGGACCCCGACTGAATCAAGTGTAGAGTGTAATAGAAAATGTATTGGTCTAGGAGGCCAGAGGTGTGGATTGTGGAGTGGACTTAGGCAAGCTGTGGGACCTTGGGCAAGTCATTACCCACTCTGATCCTGTTTCCTTCTCTGCCAGATGGAGGTTGGGGGTGGGCAAGGTCTTTTCTCGAAACTTCCAATTTTTGCACTCTGTGATTTTAACTTCAATCGCTGTAAAAATCGATGCTTCTCGAAGCCACCCAGTTCATTCAAGGTACTTGATTCTCTTGTATCAGGCAGTGCATCAAGAGCTTACCCATTGCCTGCAGGCTGGTGCCAGCAAACACCTTCTCATTTGTTATAACTTCTCAGGTAAACCTGCCCTCCCAAATATTCAGGAACCAGAAACCTGCCCATTTCATGATGACCTTATAGTTAAAACTGCAGGTTCAACCTGAGACTTAGGGCTAAAAACCAAAACGGAGCTCAGAAACATCCAGAGATGCTGAGAATTCAGCGTCGGCACCACCAGGCAGCCTGGGACCTCCCCAGATTTCTAACAACCTAATAGGTGCTGGCTAGAGAGCCATGTTTCTGTTGATCTAGGGCAAAGAGCATGGAAACCCGGGATCCTGTGACCTCCTGCTGGAAACTGAAGCTGTCATGGGCCTCTAGCGTTTGATGAGGCTGGGTTCACAGTTGGGTTTTGCTCTGGAAACTCATCAAGCCAGGGCTCCACGTGATAAAACCCTACATGTTCATGGCAGTGACAGAGAATCCACTCTATGGCCCAGTTTGGAGGAACATAAAGAGAATGGAAGGTGCCCTTGGGCTGGCCTGGGCTCTGAGAGGGTCCAAAGAAAAGGCCAGGGGAGAATGTGGGCAGGGGACAAAGTTACAGCTGTGGTACAAGCTACCCGAACCCCTCTGAAGCATCGGGGATGCTGGCTGGATCCTTGGTCCTTATCCTTGTCCTTTCTGTAGCTAAGAAATTTACCTGTTGTCCTGTCTTTATAGTCTCTGATAGCACAATGTCCAAATTCAAGGGAGACTTGCTGGTGGCTTCAGTTCTCTCTCACACCCATGATGTGTCATCTTTGCATTTTACTCCGAGTCTTACCGACCTTACTATGACTGTCCCCTGCATTTCATTCTGGACAGAGTTAGCAGAGCACTGCAGGGTCACAGACAGACAGGCAGACACACACAAACACACACACGCACTTTATTCAGTCAGAGCAGAAGAGAAGTGGATCGGTGGGCCCAGGTAAACACAGAATTGCTGCCTGCTCCCTGCAGAGCGACTCCCTGCTCACAGGCCGGGTTGAAAGTAGCAGGGGCTATTTTCCTTGGGTCCCCTTGTCGCTGCACATGGCTCTCTGCCCATTAGCGAAACTGGAACAAGCCATGTGGGCGGTCGCGGCCAGATCTGGCTGAAGAAGTGCCCAGCTGTTGCTCTTTCCTCTCTCCCGCTCTCAGTCGCTGTGATGTGGACTCATTATGGCTGTGATCGTTGCTGATGACATTAATGCACTGTGCTGCTTCACCATCGCACGTGCCATCTGCTCCCATCAGCCCTGTGGGGTAAGTGGTAGGTAATTGTTTCCCATCGGTAGTCCATTTTCTCCGATAAAGCATGCGAAATTCAAAAATAAACATCCACTCTGAGCCGTCGAGATGAGGCCAGCTTAGAGCTGGGGGCAGGCACCCGATCTCCTGTGAGGAGAGGCTGAGGCTGCTTTGCCCATAATTCAAGTATGAGGGCAATTTGATTCATTAACGGTAGCTCTGGGGAGAGAGGTGGTTCAGGGAGAAAACAGTGAAAAAAGAGAGAGAGAGAGAGAGAGAAAATCCCTTGGAGCCCGTATAAACCAGCAGGGTCAGTGCAAAAGGGAAGGTTTAGAGATGGAGAGAGAAATTGGTGATTCATCAGCACAGGCTTGCTAGTGGATGGGAATGGAAGAGAAAGGTCTGTGTAGCCTCAGTTGTGGGAAACGAAGCCGGCGCTTGCTCCACAGCCTCAGCTTCTTGGCAGTTTGCTCTGGCCATGGCTAACTCACCAAGGACCACAGACAGATTTCAGGCCAGAATGGAAAAAGCGGTATTCAGGGAGCACAGGGCAGGACTCAGAAGGTGGGGCAAGCAGAGAGGGCGAGATGGGTTGATGTCAACAAGGAACTGAAGGCCCAGATCACAGAGATTATTATGGGGGAGAAACCATGATTTAGCTGCATCTCCCTAGACTCCCAAGACGCCAGATACAGCATGTTTGTTTGTTTGTTTTAGGAAATAGCATCTTGTTCACTTTTAACCTGTTTTCCTTTAAGAACTGCCACAAAGCCCTCAGTTTGACCTTTGCCTCCCCTCAAAGCTCACTCCCACAGACAAGGAACATTTCTTCAACAAATATGCATTGGCCATGCACACTGGGAGGTTGCTAAGGGCCTGGGGAGCTGGGCAGGCCCCGCTTTGCCATTTGCTAGTTAAATAATCCGGTGCACATCTGTCACCCCTCAGAATTTAGGTTTCCTCATCTCTGGTATTAATACTTTCTCTCATCTCCATTCCTTCTTGGGGTCCCAGCCTAGCACCTGCTGCCCTTGTCTGCTGGCTCAGGTCTCAATTTCCTATCTCCCATGCCCAAATGCTAGTCTCCGTCCCGGGGACCTGCCCCTGCCAGGGCTTTCCAACCCGGCGCCATCCCTGGCAGCTGAGCTTGTCTGGAGGGGGTCGCGCTCCAGCTGCCTTCCTGCCAGCCCAATGCTGCTCGAGTCAGGTGAAGGAGATTCCTTAACACCAAGCTGGCTCCAATCGCAGCCAGTCCTGCTAATTGATTCATGTTATTTTATTTTCTGTTCTGGTGGTTAGGGCCGGGAGCAATTTTATGCAAATTTATGAACCTTATGCAAATGAGGGCATCCCTAGACTAATTGCACACAAAATGGAAGCTTTGTGGGCACCTCCCCCATTCAAGTGTGCCCTGACTCCTTCTCCTCCCTTAAATTACGCTCAAACTCCCCCAGCCCCACATGCCCTGGAGATCAGCAGCCTCCTCCTCGCCTCCCCCCCACCCCATGGGGTTGTCTGGCTCCGTTTGGGAATGTTTGAGGGATGGCGGCCTGACATCCCGGGAAAGGGAAACTGTAGCCTTGGGGCACACCACAGATTATATTGATTTCAAGTCATTTGAATCCCACACAGGTTCCTTTTTTAATCCTCCCAGGAGAGGTAAGAGGAGCCCCCGGCAGCCTGGGACCGGCGGGAGGCTCAGAGAGCAACCTGAGGTGGCTGCCGTGGGCAGGCGCAGGGCTGTGTGTACCGCTCCCTACCTCCAGGGGACCCAGCCCCCAATCTTTGACCCATTCTTGATCCCAGCTCACAGACTCCTCCTCAGGAAGGGTGTTGTCTAAGGGCAGTTTCGCTGGAAGCAGAGCCTGACACGGGAATTTAGGCGCGTGTGTCCTGTTGAGGGAGGGCTGTCAGGAGAAATATGTGAGGGAGTAAAACAGGGCAGGGGATGAGCTGGGCAGAGATGTAGACTTGGCTGAAGTCTCACCTCAGCCTGATGCTGCGGGGAGCTCTGGAGTGTGAGAGTACCAAGGAGTGAGTTGCCCACCTTGAGGCAAGGAGGTGGAATTTTGTATCTCCCCTTGTCTAAGCAGCCCCCAGGGACTGGGGAAGGCTAAACTCCCAAGCATTTGGGGTCAAGAGGCTCCCATGGGGGAACGAGTCAGCCAACACACAGGAGCTGGGAAATGGGCGCACCAGTCCAGGTGAGGCACCAGCAGCATCTCCGACAGGTGCTAAGTGAAATGCTGGGTCACTACCCTTGTGTTTAAAGCCTTTGCGTTTCTTTTGCTTGTTTAACTTAGTTTAACGTCTACATCCCCGTAAAGCTAAAGCAGGCACTGGGATTATCCTCGTTTTATAAATGTAACTAATGCTTCCAAGGTCACCTGAGCAGCCAACTGCCCAGATAGAGTAGGGATTGGAACCCGAACTCTGCGGCTCTGAAACAGGGGTTCTTAACCAGGGGTCCGTGAAGTTGAATTGAAATTCCAATAAACATTATTCTTCTGGGGACGTGTTGGTGTGGGTAGGATATATTTATTAAATAATACACAGAGTGTGGGCTTAGTAAGGGGTCCGTGGTTTTCACCTGACTGGCAAAGGGGTCGGTGGAACAAAAATGGTTAAGAGCCCCTGCACTAAAACCTGTGCTCCTTGCATGACAGCAGCTGCCTTCAGTGGGCTGAAGATCCAGTGGCCTCCAGTTGAGCCCTATAGCAGAAAGGTGAGAGGTCTTGACCAAGCCAGGTTTAGGGAACTTGGGTCCCAAGTGCTCCAGGGATTTACTGGCCCTCCTGCTGCCCACTGCCAGGACTTTGGACTCCACTCACTCCTATATCCAAGGAAAGGATGTGCCACTTCAGAAGTCTCTTACATGATTGATTTTCTCATCAACCCCCTTTCCTTATTCTCCTTTTCTGTATGGCTTCCTGTTACAAAATTCCTTACAGAAATGTGGGTGTTTATGCATTGTGGAGCTGGGGGCACTGAAAGCAGAGGGAGACAAGAAGCAGAGCCAGAGTTTTCCCATCTTCTCCTTTCCTCCTCCCTTTCTGTCCCATTTTTCCTCCCCCCTCCCCATCCTTTCCCCTAGCTTCCTCCTCCTCTTCCCCTCTTTCCCTTCTAGGTCCCCTTCCCTCCACCTTCCTTCCCCCTTCTCCCTTTCCTCTCCCTTCTATTCAGCTTGCCCTTCACCCTCTTTCCTCTTACCTTCCACCTCCCTTCACCCTCCTTCCTCCTCTTCCCCCTTTTCTCTACTCCCCCTTTTCTCTTCTCCCCTCCCCCCCCCCCGTGGGCACCCTCCCTCCTCCCCTTTCCTTTCCTTGTCCTTTCCACATCTACCGTCCCCACTCCCATTCCTCTCCCCGCCTTTTCTTCTCTTTTCTCTCGGTTCCCCTTCTTTCCTTCCCTCCCCTTTTCCTTCCTCCACCTCCATCACCTTCCTTCCCCCTCCTCTCCGTCCCTTTCTTACTCTCTTTCTTCCTGGCCCCCTTCATCCCCTCACCCTCCACTGCTGCCTCCTGGAGGGCTGCCCGCCCCCCGCCGCCCCCATATGAGTCCAGGTCTGTCCCCATCAGTCCCGCGCAGATTAGCGAGACCACATCAGGCGGCGCGCTCTGTGCAGTTGCGGAAAAGAAAGCATCTCATCTCCCCGCGCACCGTTCTGGACTGCGCTCCCCGCCTCCTCCCCTGGGCCAGCTCGGTGGGGAAGGGGAGCCTGGGTGGGCACTGAGTGCGGGGGCGCACAGGGAAAGTGGGGACACGGGCCGCACCCGGAGGTGGCCCCTGGATTCGCCTGGGCGTGACAGTCTCGCTCCGGGGAGGGGCAAGACCCGGAGCTGGGCAGGAGACCGCCGGGCGGCTGGAGGGGATCATTTTTATCCTGACTCGTGGGAAAGCAGCCAAAGAAGGAAGGGCTAAGCGAACGCGCTGCAGCGAGAGTCCAGTCCAGCCGGGAGCGGGTGCTAGAATCGAAAAGTAAACCTTGATGCCAGGTCCCTGGTCCTCAGCCCACACTCACTGCCCTTCCCACAGGCAACAAGGCCCAGCATTGCTCCCGCGCACTTCCCCTCCATTAGGCTTGCTGTGGTCTAAAGCAGGGGTTCTTAACTTTTGTTTGTTCCCCAGACCCCTTACTAAGTCCACACTGTACTGTGTATTATTTAATAAATATATCACACCCTCACCAACATGTCCCCACAAGAATAATCTTTTTTTTCGAATTTCAATTCAAGTTCACGGGATCCCTGGTGAAGAAGCCCTGGTCTAAAGGAACCTGTTGCCCATTGCCTCTTCCCAGGAGAGGACTCTTCACTCCACGGCATCCCTTCTGCCCACCCTCCTAGATTATCTGCATTACCAGTCCCCAGTCATTCTTCCTGACTTCCTCCTTCACACTGGAACCCTCCCACCCCCACTTTTGAATTTTATTCTTCTGGGTCCGTCTACTCAGACAGATTCAACTATTATATCTAATAAGAGTGGACCTCTCTGGAGCACTTACAGTTTAAATTCTCTCAAGCGTATTCCTTGAGGATAATTCCCCATGGATACCACTCTAGGAAGCAAAGCCTCCTTTAGTTCCATCTTACAGATGAGGAAAATGAGACACTGAGGTTAGGGTTCTGTACACTGCTGCACATGGCCTCCTAGGACTGCTCTGTAATGATGTTCAGATTGTACACTGCATGAGAGCTCCAGAATGGGAGAGATCTGCTCACATATGAGAGTGCATCAACAGGCATGGAGATGATAGGTTTCTAGGTCAAGTCTTGAAGCAGTAAGGGAGAGTCCCCTGTCCCTCCCACAGAACATATATGGATTTTCACACACTCCTGAGAACATGCAAATGTGACACAAGCAGAGCAGCGAACAGTGTGTGGACATTTTTGCTTGTCTTCTTGCATGATCGGGCTTCTCCACTCTTGCTTTTCTGGCATGGCCATGAGAGTATAGCCAGATGGCCTTCTGGAGAATGAGACAAGTGAAGCAGCACTGAGCTGGCTCAGGTGTTCTGGCCATGGGCTCTCAGACATCTGAGACCTCAGTCGAAATCACGGGAGCCCACTAGCTGACAACCAGCTGACCATAGAGTGAGCCTTGCCAACCCCAGCTCAGATCAGTAGAACCTCACAGCTGACCCAAAGACACATGAGAAAGAATAAGTTGTTTTAAGCCACTGAAATTTGGCTGTAGTTTGTTATACAGTAATATCTGACTGATACAGGTAGGAAGGAGATGCTTTTGCTAGAAGAGACAGAAGGGTTAGAAGTTTCACGTTGAGCAATTGCTCAGTGTAAGAGTGGGAACAGAAAGAGAATGAAAATCCCTATTGTATGGCTTGCTTGGTACTTTCCAGCTTACAGAGTGCTTTCATAAACATTCCTCTTTGAAGCTTATAGTACCCCTGGGGAGTTGGGTAGGCAGCTATTTATACCCATTTGGCACATGTGGAAACTGAGACTTAGACAAGTTGCCTGACTTGCTTGGGGGTCAGTAGCTAGTAAGGGAGGCAGCCAGGGTTTTAATTTTTGGCTCTGGCCCCTGCACTTGGCATTGCCCTATGCCAGGAACAGGATTAGTGGGAACAGTGGCTCTAGAAGAGTGACTGCTGCTAGGCAGCCAGGACGTGGAGCATAGCGGCAGACGGGAAAGCTCCTGACTGAGCTTGCCCAGTAAGGAGAGGAGGAGAGGAAGTGGGCATGAACTGAGGGTCCAGATCTCCTGGTGAAGCAGGGAGAGCAAGAGCTCTGCTGAAAAGAGGGTGTTAGATCTGTGGGCTCCTTGGACTTACTTCTTTAGCCAGACCAGGCATCCTGTGAGGCTGCAGTTGCCCACTGGACTAGAGTTGACCACCCTCTTGCTGAGTATTATTTCCTGTGTGGGGCAATTTGCCATGGACCATAATCATAATCAGTATGGCCAACATTGCTACAGCACTTACCATGTTCAGGCATTGTGCTAAGAGTCTCCGTTTCGGTGGTGCCCCAGGGACAATTGCTGGATGTTGTATGTCCTCCCATGGCCCACTGGATGGAACGTGGGAAAGTGTGGGCTATGGTGTGGAACACGGGACATGGGGTGCAGCGATGCTCGGAGATGTACTCACCAGACGCAATGGATGTGACATGATGATGGGGGAGAGTGTTATTGGGGGGGGAGTGGTGGGGTGGGGACGGTGGGGGCGAATGGGGACCTCATATTTTTTGAATGTAATATCTTTTAAAAAAATGAATAAATTGAGTAGAATTTGAAAAAAAAAAAAGAAACTGAACAAGGCTTAAATAAATGGAAGGACATTCCATATCCATGGACTGGAAGAAAAAATGTTAAGATGTCAGTTCTACCAAAGCTGTTTTACAGATTCAACAGAATCCCATTAAAAATCCCAATAGCCTTTTTTGCAGGAAAAAAAAAAAGAGTCTGCATTTCACAGATGAGAAAACTGAGGCACATGGAGATGAAGTCACACTGGCGGGACACGAGAGAGCTGGGACTCAAATGCAGGAGTGTAGAATCAGAGCCCTTAACCACGACACTGACAGCCTCACCCTGCTTTGAGCTTTGTTGTTTGAGAAGCTCCGGGAGGCTGACTGAATGAGTGAAGGGACAATCATGGACTAACTTTCTCCAGACAGCAGGCCACCGGAGGCACCACATTTCCCCAGGGGCAGTGACCACGATGCTGAGAGTTTCTCTCCACCCTTTCCCTGCAGCAGCAGGCTGTGTGCCTCGGGTTCCCGCATCTCTGGTCCTGCCTCGTGGTTCTGATCACCTCTCAAACCATTGGAAACCTATTTCCGCAGGAATGGGGAAAAAATATGTTTCTTCTCTCCTGGGGACTTGGCCTAGGAGCCTCCCGCCCTGACTGTGTTAGCCATATAGGATGCAGAGGCCTCTGAATGATGTTCTCATCCAGCCTTCTGCAGTCCTTCCATCCCTGCAGGAACATGGGAGCCTACAACCTCTGCCTCTCTTTCCACTATCACCCCAGTGGCTGGTCAACTGAAAAGAGTCATGAAAGGCCTGACTTTTACTGTAAAGGAAGGATTTACATCACCACTCTGTCCTTCATGGTCCCCTCTGAATGGGATAGAAAGCAGATGCATTCCAATATCCCTTCTAATTTGGGCACCAGTGACATTAGCAGCCATTTGCTGAGTTCTTCCTCTGTGCCAGGCTCTTTACAAACATTTGTACTCATCCTTCCAGCATGTCTAAAAAACAAGTATCATTATCCCCACTTTAGAGATGGGAAAACTGAGGCTCAGAGAGGTTAAGTGACGTCCTGGCCCAAGGTCACACTCTACTTTGTCCACATTATGTCTTCCTGCTAGGGGTCAGTGGAAGAACAGGACATCTGCCTTCCTAGCACTTTCCACTCCACTTCTCAACCCTCAGAAGGAGCATTGTGTCTCTAAGAGTTCTTCTCACTGCTCCTGCCTCTCATCTCCTGCTGCCCCTCCTTCCTTCCTTCTTCAAGTTTTCTAGCTCCACTTCCATCTGTCACCTACCCATGTTAGAGACCAAAGGGGGAGGAGTTGGGATGGTGGAGCGCAGCATTCCATCCCTTTTGCCCCCACCTTCACTTCAAGCCCTAACTCAATTCCCATCAGCCTGGCTATAATAGAATCAAAATCTAAACGCAGGAGAGTGGATGTAGCTCAAGCGATTGAGCACCTGCTTTCCACATATGAGATCCCGGGTTCGATTCCCAGTATCTCTTAAAATCAAACAACAAACAAACGAAAAAACCAACTCTGGGGAGCCATTGCAGCTCAGTGGTTGAGCACCAGCTTCCCATATACAATGTTCTGGGTTCAAACCCCAGCCTGGTACCTCAAAAATAAAAAATCTAAAAGCAAATGACTCCCAAAGCTGGGGACACAGCCAGACCAGGTGTGAATGAGCATGCGAGCCAGCACATGCGTGGGAGTACAGGTGTGCAAGTGAGTATATATGTGTGTGACTGGGCACGTGCTTGTGTGCAAATGTGTCTGGATGTGGGTGTGTCCCTGCACACTCAACAATCTCCTTAACAGGGACACAGGTTAAGGCAGGCAGCAGAGTAGACTTTCATACTCTAGAAAAGGGGTTATCTTCTAAACTCATGCCTTGCTCCATTCTGGTGGTGATGCAGGTGGCTGAAAGCTGTGTCCGGAGAGCCGGGTGGCTGGAAGTGCACGCACCTCAGTTTCAGGGGGCCCATTTTCTTTTCCGCTTGCCATGAAAGCTGAGAAGTGAAGGGTTGTATTCACAGTGCAGGTGTACTTGGTCTGCTTGGAGTGTCAGAAGGGGAGCTGGACTGAAAAGGAAGACAAGAATTGGGAGGGCTGCTGGAGATAGAAACCCACCAGTGGTTGTGAGTAGCAGGAGAGAGGGGGGTACATTTTGACCTAAGAATAATGAGAGAGGGAAGGTTTCCCTACCCCCAACCCCAAGGCAGATTACTTTTGACTTTGGGAACTTGGAAAAAGGAGGAGGGATGTGGTGAGAGGACAAAAAGGGGCAGCTGGGGCTCTAAATGAAGACCTTGGCTGGCGGGCCCTCCCCCCACCCCAGGAAGCCCAAATGCTCCTGGAGCGTCTGCATCAGGCTGAGGGAGGAAGGAGAGGAGGGAGGGACAGGTGGTCGTGTCCAAGGAGAACACAGCTCGCCTTGGCTCCCCACGGCCTTGGGAGGCCTCTTTGTGTGGGCCAACCTGCCCGCCCCACCTTCCCGGCCCGCCAGGCTGGGCGGGCCCTTGCAGGTCTGAGCACCCACGTTGCCTCCTCACTCTGAGGGCTGCTGTGTGCAGTGTGGGCAGGGGCCAGCCCCTTTCTCCTGCTGAAGTGCTGAGAAAGTTCAGGGACCCATCAGTCTTGCTCACAGCACAGTTAACGTGCTAAGAACAGGCAGCTTCTGAGAGGTAACCCACCAGCCACTGGTAAAACAACTCTCCCTGATGCAAGACCTTGGGTTCCGCAGACACATGCTTCCCAACGACTTAGACGGGGACCCGATTCCAGCAGGCATGAGGCTCCATCTCTTCATCTTTGTTCTGCTTTGGTACAAACCCTGAAGTCATTAGGGAAAGTAAAATAAGACGACTGGGTGGCCTCCAGTGTTCTGTCACCAGGAAGAGAGGAAAGCCAGGCTCACCTATATTTGAGATTTCTGATCCCCGGACAGGAACTGGAGTATTGCTGGAGCTTCCCACAGCTGGGTTCCTGGGTGGCCTTTGTCCCACCCACTTCTGACTTGTGCTGTTGTGTTTTGCTAGAAGGAGAGCTTTGGCTGCGGCAGCTCCTGGTTTCCCTTCAGGTAGTGCTTCCTCAGTCCCCATTTACCCAAAGGAGGTGGGGTGGGATGGGGTCTAGCCTCAATGAAAATGCTCCCTGCATCCTCGCCTCTCATTCCAGAGTTTGTTCCTTTGAGAAAGCTGAGCCTGCCTTCCCAAGGGCCTACGTCCTTTAGGTCCCTTCTGACTCTGGCTTCGGGGAGGATTTATAATGAAATTCAAATGATATCAAGGCAAGCTAGGGTGAGCAAGGCTGCTCCTTGTCCCCCCTTTCCTCTAGAGGGGGCTGCGGATTCTAGAGCTTAACCATCCTCGAGGATTGTTTTGAAAGCCGAGTTACACAAGATGGAATAGTTACAGGCTGCAATGGCAGCAGGTAAGCCCCTTGAGATTCGTGTAAGCACCGTGATTGCCATTCCTTACCTAAAAAAGAACAGGAATGAGGGGCTTAAAACACAGCCCCAATGCCTGGGTGCTCTTGAGGTTCATGTGAGACTTTTGGAGTGGGCCCACCTCTAAGCTCAGCACACTGGGAAGGAGGGGAAGTGTTGCTCCATCGTTGGCCCTTCTGTCTGAGAATGCCATCTTGTTTGTCATCCACCATCTTTAATTTTGCCACCCCAGGGATTTAGGGCATCTCTAGGCTCTCCTAAGCTGACAGAAGGCAGATTGGTTACTGCACAGAACTGCACCTGGCTGCATCTTTAACCTGTGGGCGGCCACACTGCCTGTGTGCCCAGGGAAGGGCAGGGCCCCCACCCACTGGCGGGCTGGGCCCGGCCAGGCAGCGAGCCACGTGCCGACGTGCTTGCTGGAGTAACACAACGCTGCAGAACTCTTGCCTCCAGTCTGCGGGATTCCAGCAAGATGCCATTTCCATATTCTCTGGCAATAACTAATTAGCGATTATAAAGCTCTTTGAAATATGAAGTGCTGCATGATAATATCTGTAATGAGACTGGTTCTTTCCCTCTTGCACGAGGGGAGTAGGTTTTACTCCCGTGCTGGGGAGTTGGGAGGGAAGGTAGTTTCCCAGCCCTGACCCACATTAGAGTCCTATGGACCCACGGAATGGCTTGAGCCCTAGTGACAGGTCTGGGAAAGAAGCACCCTGGCAGAGTGGCACTTTGACCCCCTCCCTCTATCTTCTCCCCCCACCTCCAACTCCATCAGCTGCTTACCGGCTGCTGATTTACCCTCCCCTGGGTGGGGGATGGAGGGAGTGTGGGGATGATGGATGGAAACGGGAGAAGAGAAAGGTGGAGTTAGGGTGAGGAGAATGAGTTGGGCTCGTGGTATTCTTAATGTGATTTAGAATTTCATATTAATATATCACCTCAGAAAAAAATTAATGAGAAACGTGAAGAAAATAGGATAATGAATATGATAATATATGGGGAGTGCTTTGGGCTTCTTGGAACAAAGGTGCAAGGAATTATTGCTGTGATTTTCTCACGGTGCATATATATTTTTATTAAACTCTAAAAAAAAAAAAAAAACGCCAGTAGATTCACTTCTTTGTAAGGTTTTAACACCCCGCAGAGAAGTCGTTCTTCAATTAGTTCTCTGAGCCTCGGCCCACCTCTTGGTGGTTTTCTCTTCACTTTTCTGGAGACTTCCCGCTTCAGGGGCAACCAGCGTGGATAAGAACACTCAGTGGCTTTGCCCAGAGGGCCTGAAGCACAGGTGCCTGGGGAGATGGCTTCTTAAGGGGGTGAGGTTCAGGTGGGTGGGGTTGGGGGGGGGCGTGGTTGAAGGCAAAGCAGAACTAGAAATCAGGGCCCTCCAATGGACAGATGAAAACTTGTCATAGCTGGAGAGAAAGTACAACCTGTGTTCACTTTACTGGCCTCTCTCGACCACCCCAGGTTCTTCTCAGGCCAGACTTCCTTGGAGGATTTAAGTAGGTATATAGCAATTCCCAGCTGGAAGGGAATTTGTGGCACCACCTTGCCAAGGGACCACAGAGACTGGAGCTGAGGTGAGAAAGACAATTTCAGATTATCTGTTTCCCTAGACGGGTGGTTCTTGCAGCATGGTTCTTGCGTAGAAGTCACACACACAGACACACACACCAGTGTGCTAGAAACACACCTTCCCAACCAGCCCCTAGACCCTCTGATTCAGACACCCTGGTGGTGGGGCCTGGCCATCTTTGTTTCCACAAGCCCTCCAGGGGAATCAAGTAGGAGAACGGCTACCCTTACCCTCTACTGCACTGCACAGGAATAAGCACTGCACAGGGAGCTACGGATTGTCCTGTTCAAGGAGAATTTAAAAAAAAAAAAGAGGTACTGCCCTTGGTAACCAAGCAAAAGCTAAGTGGGTGATGAAAAGGTCTGGGATCCTGAAGGTCACAGGTTGGGTTTCCCCAGAAGCAGATCCTGGGTGTTTATTAGGGAGTGCTTTGGAATGGAGATGGAAGCGGGAGTGGGCCAAAGAAGTGGTTGCCATGCAGGCCCAGGGACAGCCTAAGGTGACCATTCTGGAGCTCGAATGGTCCGGCAGCATTGCACTAAGTTGAGCCATGATGGCCAGACCAGCGACCCTGGAAGGGAGTGGCCTCAGGCAAGGTGGCCCTCTGCAGTGGAGGCAGACTCAGAAGGGGCTGATAGCTGCTGGCCTCGCCCCCATGGCCGAGCAATGTGTCCTTCCTTGAAGGGGGAATTGGGTGGCAGGTCACCCTTCCAGGACTATATCATCTGAGTTGCTGCAGGTAAACAGGAAGTCAGAGGGAGCCCCATCTTCACCCTGTCCCCGCCCTGCGGCACTGATCTTTACCTTCAACCACACAGAATGAGCCTTGTTCCCATCCAGCACCCAATAGAGAAGCTGCTGTGTCTAGTGAGGAATTGCTAGGCCTGGGCTCAGAGGGCCATGCCTCTCACTCTTGGTTCTGCCGCTCCACAGCTGCCTGACCTTGGCCAGATTTCTCTCTGCCTATTTCCTCAGTAGAACTTGCTGCAAGTATTAGATGTGGCGGTTCATAAAGGACACAGGAAATTGTAAATGCATTCGTTCATTCAGTAGAGATTTATTGAGGGCCTACTATATGTCAGGTCAGGCTAGAACACCCTCCCTGCCCATACGGAGTTCAGAGTCTAATGGGGAAATAAGGGGTTCAAGATGCAGGCAAATATTTAACTACAAAATGCTGTATAGAACAGGATGGTGCCAAGGAAAATGCAAAGGAGGAGGCTGATGGGGGAGGAAGCTTCTCTCCAGAGGTAACAGTAAAGTGCATTTCCTGTGGAGGGCACTGCCAGTGCAAAGGGCCTGAGGCAGGAAGGTATTTGGTTTAAGGAATGTGACAAGAGGAGATTAATGCAGAGCCCTGAGGGCGGTGCTAAGGAGTTTAGGTTTTACGCATAGTGAGGTGGGAAGCCATTGGAAGATTCTAAGGGGGGGAATGACAAGGATGACTCTGGCCACCATGTGGAGAGCCAGTTGTAGGAGCAAGAGTGAGCCCCGGGAAGGGGTTATGGTGGCGTCCCTACAAGAGACGATGGTGGCTAGGACCAGCTGGTGGCGTGGAGGTGGAGAGCTGTGGACAGGCTTCAGATGCACTCTGGAGGGAGAGCAAATAGAGCTTGGTGATTGTTTGGAGGTGAGGGGTGAAGGAGAGAAGGTGTTAACTTCAGAGCCTTGGTCCCTGGCTTGAGCAGCTGAGTGGAGGGAGGGCTGTTCTAGACAAAGGCCAGGGAGAACCCAGGGGAAGAACTGAGGGAGGTTCCCTGAGACGTCTCAGAAACTACTGCAGTACAGGCAGCGAAGAGTTGGGAAGCCTAACGGGAAGATCCCACTAAGGCACAGTGAGAAGGAAAAGGAGGAGTAAAGGAAGAGAAGGAAGAGAAGACGATGTAGCAAATCAACAACAGCAAATTGTAATATTCATTGAGTACTTATAAAGGGCCAGGCACTATTCTAAGCACTTTATTATCTTATTGAATGCTGACAATCACTCTATGAAGCAGATAAAAGTATTATCCTCATTTTACATGCAAAGAAATGGAGGACCAGAGAGGTTCTATAACTTGCCCAAGGTCACACAGCCAGGAAATGATGGAGCCAGGATTCGAACTAATAAGGTTCTGGAGCCTGTGTTTGTACACACAGTTTCTCGTGGTCCCTCATAATGGGAGCTGATGCTAAAAAGGTACCTACGTGGGCTCTGTGAGCATTTTTACATACATCATCTCTACAGCTCCCTCAGCCCTCATTTCACCAACGGGGAGATGGGAAACTGAAGGTTCAGAGGTCCAATAAATTTCCCAAGGTCACATGACTAGAATGGGGCTGAATTAACTTTCAAACACAAGTCTATATGACTCCAAAGGCCCTGCCACCACACTGCACCTTTTTCCCCAAAGGTATACAGATCATCCTCAAGAGTAAGGATACAAATTAAGTTTTCTATATTTCATTTCTTTTGTTTTGTTTTTAAAGATTTATTTAACTTATTTCTCTCCCCTTCCCCCTAGCCCCACTTGTCTGTTCTCTGTGTCCATTTGCTGTGTGTTCTTTGTCCGCTTCTGTTGTTGTCAGCGGAACTGGGAATCTGTGTTTCTTCTCGTTGTGTCATCTTGTTGTGTCAGCTCTCCGCGTGTGCAGCGCCATTCCTGGGCAGGCTGCACTTCCTTTCGCACTGGGTGGCTCTCCTTACAGGGCACACTCCTTGCACGTGGGGCTCTCCTATGTGGGGGACACCCCTGCGTGGCACAGCACTCCTTGCGCGCATCAGCGCTGCTCGTGGGCCAGCTCCACATGGGTCAAGGAGGCCCGGGGTTTGAACCACAGAACTCCCATGTGGTAGACGGATGCCCTATCCATTGGGCCAAGTCTGCTTCCCCCTATATTTCATTTCAATGCCCAGCTTTTATGCCTGTGGTACTAACAGACACACACTGGATCTCTCTTCATATTCCTTGAGACTCTCTTGCAATCTGCTTGGGATTCAAGTTTTCATCCCTCATTCATCTGGGCACATGATCTCCCAGTGTGCAGACTATATTTCCCAGCTTGCACTATAGTCATGTGGCCACACATGACTAAGTTCTTGCTAATGGGATATAAGTGGAAGTGTCTTGTCACAATTTCTGAAAGTTTTCCTTAATGCTAACTGCCATGCATTATGCTGACTATTTTCTTAGCCCTTCTGCCTTTCTGCTGCCTGGAACACAATTGTGATGACTGGGGTTCAAGTTGCCATATTGTGCCCTGAGGACTAAGGGATGGTGGAGTGGTGGGCTGGAATGTTCTAGGGTCTCAGAGGACCTTGTGCCTCACAGCTGCCCATCCAGCCCTTGACTTGCTACATAAATTTGAAGGAGAACTAAACCTATCATATTGCATCACTACTATTTTGGGATCTCTGTTATTTACAACCAAACCTAATCTTGATACCAGTTGTGTATTTTTATATATGGAATGCCATTTAGTTCTGACACAGACCAGGCTGTGATTAAGTTCCAAATGACTGCTACCAAAGCAAGTGTCACAGGAGATGGCAGAAAAGATGCTGGTGGCCTGGGAGAATGGAGGATGGGTGATAAGTAGACAACTGATGGGCAGAAGTGAGGGGGAGGACTTTCACGGAGGGAAATGGGGATGGGTGAATGTATGCAGGGGTGTAATGTGAGGCATGTGGAAGAGAGCAGGGACATGCACCTGGCTGGGACAGGAAGAATTACCTGGGGACTACGCTCCGGATAAATGTGGAGAAGTCATCACAGCTACAATGTGGCAGGCTTGCCAAGCCAGTCTGCTTCCTGTGGAGTGCTGCCAAGGAGCCTACATGAGCAGCCAGGCCTACTGGCACTGGCTACCTTGACTGTCTGACCCTGGCTGGGAAAAACGAGGTGTACTGGGGACAGAAGCCTGTTTGGAATCTCAATGCGAGTCCTAAACACATCCCTGTTTTGGAAAGTCCCAGGTGGGGATGCGGCAGTGACAATTAGGTGGTGACAATTCAGCCCTCTCTTAGAAACAGCTGGTCCTGAGAGCAGTCCTACTTAGAAGCAAGAGACACAAGCTCTGGCCCCAGAGTCCATCCCTCCTGGGGGGAGACTTGTGCAAATCACTCAATTTCTCTGGATCCCTTTGGTCTCTGCTGAAACCAGAAATCACAGCTGTCCACTAGGATGCCTTGTGGTAGGTGCAGGTTAGAAGGAATGCGGGTGAGTGGGAGACTTGACCTTCTAACTCCAGGGTACGTGAGTTTAAGTTAACTTCTCTCATTTAGCTTGAGGAGCTGACCACCCATATGGAGTGAATGCCTTTGTGTGAGTGTGTGAGCAGTGCACAGCAGCAAGCACCTGCTCAGCTGGTCATCCCTGGGCTTATCTGGCCATAAGCAGCCTATCCTGAGACCTTTGTGAGTGTGACAAAGGAATGGTGATTTTAGTATGTAGCCAGTGCAGTTTATGCACACAAGACATGCTTGATAATATACATTAAAGATAGCAATTATGATGGTGAGTTTTTCTCAAAATGGGTTCCCTCACCTTCCCAATTGACCCACTCCCCCAGCCTGTGACAGACCCTCATTTCCATTCCTGTACAAATAGGCTCTTTCTGTGCATGCTTAATTAATTAGGTCAGTGACTTTCAAACTAAACTCCTAGAATTTGGAAAAGGTGTTTCAGGGCTGTTGTGAGCAGGGAAGGGAGAGTTAAGGAACAAGATTTATTCTCTCCTCCGTTCCCTTACTAGTTGCTCTGGTGTTGATAGATATTGCGATTCTACCCAGAAAGTCTTTCTTATGTATGTATGTGTGTGTGTCCCATGGTAAAAGAAGAAAATTATTTGAAAACCACTGATTTAGGTATTTGTATCAGTCAGCTATTGTCACGTTAATGTTGCCTAACAAGTAGCTCCCAAATGTCAGTATTTTGCAACAACATACACTGACTTTTCTTGCTTGTGGATCTGAATATCTACTGGGGTCATATGGCCTTAGGCTGCAGATCATCTGGGCTTGGTTCCAGGCTGCTTGGTTCAGGGCTACTTCATGTGTCCCTCATCGTGAAACCAGACACTACCTGAAGAATGTACTTTGTATGATGGCTGATAGAAGCATCAGAGGCCAAGTTAAACCACACAATGACATTTAAAGTCTCTGCTTGAACCATGTCCACTAATATCCCTTGGACAAAGTAAGTCATAGGATATAGCAGACACACCTAAGAGTAACTGCAATGAGTCACACCTTTTTATAATCCCCATCCTCTCGAAGGCAGGTGGAATCTATTACTCATTTCTAGCTAATAGAATGCAGCAAAGGTGATAAGATGTCACTTCCTGATTACGTTACGCTATATAAGGGTCCATCTTAGCAGACAGAAAGAGAGACTTTCCCTTGCTGGCTTTAAAGAAATAAGCTGCCATGTTGAGAGAAGGCCCATGAGAGGACCTGTGGCAAGGAACTATAGGGGCCTCTTAGGAGCTGAGAGCAGCCCCTAGCTGGAAGCCAGCAGGAAAGTAGGGATCTCAGTCCTACAACCACAAGGAACCAAATTCTGCCAACATCCACATGAGCTTAGAAGAGGATCCTGAGCTCCAGAAAGGAGTACAGTCTGGCTGACACCTTGATCATAGCCTTGAGAGACCCTGAGCAGAGGACAGTTAAGCTGTGCTCAAACTTCTGTCCCATGGAAATGGTGAAAATGCCCATTGTGATGAGCCAGTACATTTGTGGTCACTTGTGTGAGCAGCACAGGAATCTAATGCTGGTGGACACAATATGCCCCATCCCCCTCTCTCTTCTACAATATGATTTATTCCTCCCATCAAGAAGTGGAAGAGTCAAATATTCCTCCCTTCAAGTCTGGGTAGGCTTCTGACTCCTTTGAAAATGTGACACAGTGAAAGTGACACTGATTGCTGAGACTGGGTCATAAAAGATGATGCAACTTCCACCTTGTTACTGGATCACTTTCGCTGGGAACGCTGGACTGTCAGGGAAGAAGTCAGACAATTCGGAGCTTACCATGTTGTGAGAAAGCCCAGGTTAACTGGAGAGGCTGTGGTGCCACATTCTGGTTGGCCACCCTTATCTTCAGATAATGCCAGCCCAGGCTCTAGACCTGTGGGAGAACAAACCTTCCAGTGATCCCAGTCTCCAGCCATTGAATCACTCCCACCCTTCTAGTCTTTCTAACTGAGGTTCCAGACACTTTGGAACTGAGACAAGCTACCTCCACTGTGCCCTAACCAAATTCCTGACTGGCAGCACCCGTGAACATAATAAAATGGCCATTGTTTTACATGACTAAGTTTTGGCACAGTTTAATACCCAGCAATAGTAATCAGAATACATGGTCAAATCCCAAATCCATGGGGTGGAGAAGTTATCTCCACCTTCTCTAGTGCAAAGTCCTGCAAATTCACATGACAAAGAGCATGAATGTATAGTTCTAATGTAGGAAGGGCATGAAGGACTGGGAGCAACAACACAATCGAAAAATTGCTTTTTATATCCAATTATGTTTTGGATTCAGCTGATGCCCAGAGAAGGCTCCTGCCCCATCAGTAATCACACTGGCCTCGGGACTTCACAGTCAACCCTGGCGGGCATCCGGGACCATCTACCTCTGTGGATTTGCAGGATGGAATGAGTTGAGTGAAATTGACCTGAGGATGACCTTCCCAGTGAAAGAGGAATCCAGTGAATGTAGACTGAGAACGATTTCCTCAGCTTTAAAAGCCCCCGGCTGGTACCTGTTGTAAGTGCTTGCCCAGTATCGATATTTATTGGACTTCAGCAACCTATGAGTCTGTTTCGTGGCTGCACCCCCATGATGGGTCACCATTTTTTTTAAAGATTATAAATGTAACATGCAAAAATCATATTTGTTACATTTATACATATTTATATCATACATTTGCAGTATAGAGAGGCACTCAGAATATATATTATTTATAGGCGTCGCTGCGGCTCAGGTTTGTTAGAAAGGCTCAGAGTGAGAGTGTGTTTGTAAAGTGCTCCAGGGTCCTCTGGGATGAGGGCAGCTATGTAAGTGTAAGTCATTATCATTAAACTAAACTGCCTTCCTCCGATTACTGACAGCACCGAAGAGCTTCTCCCGCCTCCCTGGCCCCTGCACACAGCCTGGTAATGCTGGCATAATATAAAGATAATATTACTGTAATAAGTGCTTTGCAGCATTTATGCCTTTATTAGCAGCAGCCATATTGTAAGAAAGGGAGAGGCCTGCAGAGCTGCCAAGGGTTTGTTGCCGAGGCTGGAAAACTCAGAGAGGCAACCAGAATCCTGGGTCCAAGGTAGGGGGATGGGGGGGGCCAGTGAGACAGGAAGCAGCAATCTCACTCTTCATCCCTTCCCATGGAGCTATTTCCAATTTCAGTTGATCCCTATAGGCTATTATGGGGTAGGGTGGGGTGAGCTTGATACAGGGGAGCTTCTCAATTTGTGGCCCAAGGGGCACCCCACTGCATTTTAAGGGACCTTTGAATTCAAGAGAGACCCGAATGGACTGTAGAGGTCATCAATTTGATTGGGGTGTAACTGCGAGCACCACAAGGTTTTGGGCTTCCCAGAATGAAAGCAATCTCCATGCCTGAACAGCATCATCGGTTGCCCTCATTTGACTACAGTAGAGCGTGAAAATAAGAAGGAGCTTCTGCGTAGTTCCTGTAACTTACAGATGGCCTTTTCTTCTTAGAGTCGCACGGGTTTGTTCGGTGTCTGCATGGGTGCGACACTTGTTACAGGTCACCTGTATCTTTCTGCCGTGCACTGGCCATATATAAGGAGGCCCTCGAAAGAAATGTTATGTAGAGATCTTGTATCTCAGGGCTTTGGAAGAAATGGAGGAGTCGCATCTGCCATCTCTTTTGACCCTCCCCAAAAGCGAGCATCCCCATTTCACAGATGTGGAAACGGAGGACCAAAGAGTTTGAGTGACTGGACCAAGGTGACATGTCAGGAAGAATCAGCACTGCAACCTGGGGCCTCTGGGGCTCGAGATCGGCAGCCCTTTCCTGCAGGCTGTGCTGCTGAGAGAGGATTTGTACAGCAGAAAGGGATCTGCCTTCCATGGTTTGGCTTTCCAGAAAACAAAAGGGAGAAGCTCATCGTACTGGTTACCTATTACTGCCTAACAAACCACCCCAGAGTTGAGGGTGTAGCTTGGCAACAATCGTTTTATCATTACCTCTCACGGTTCTGGGGTGACTGGGCCCAGTAAGGCAGCTCTTTCATAGGGTCTCTCACACCACTGAAGTCAGGTGGCTGGGGCTGGAGACATCGCGAAGGTTCCTTTACTCACAAGTCTGCCACCTGGGCTGGGAAGGCTCAGCTCAGCTGCGAGCTGGCACAGCTGGGGCTCCTAGTCTTTCTATGCAGTCCCTCCCCACGGTCTGTCCAGCATCGTGGCTTCAGGACAGCTGGACTTCTTCCATGGGAATTCCCATAGCATACGTTGAAGGGGGGGGGAGGGAGGGAGAAAGAGAGAGAGAGAGAGGGAGAGCCTGGCAGTGGCTGTATCCTTGCGGTGACTAGCCTTGGAAGTCAGAGAGCATCACTTCCTCCTTGTCCTCTCCTTAGAAGTGAGCCACGAAGCCCAGCCCAGATTCAAGGGGAGAGGGATTAAGCTCCACCCCTTGATGGGGGGGGACTCTCAAAGGATCTGTGGACAAGTTTTAAAACCCTCGCAGCTCTGTTCAGACTGCTCCTAATGGAAGCTCCTTTCAGGACCCTGACCAGGACTCAGGCGGGAGTTAACCACCTCCTCCCAACCTTTCCTTCCACTGCTGTTTTTGAGCTGGCCAAACTGGCCCCTGGCCTGCTCTGGCAAGATGACTGGGGCACCGACCAGGGGGCACTACGATCCTGCCCCGATGATGCCAAAAGGCCACAGCCAGGCCAGGCTCCCCAGGGCGATCCGTACCCTGGAGAGGATTGAAGGCTTTAGAGCAGCCCTTAATCAAAAGCCCCCTTAAAAGGGCCTCAGCAGGAGCTGCCCTTGGGGATGGCAGCCCAGCACCAGCCCCTGGCCAGAGCTGCTGAGAAGGTGTGTTTGCCTTTTGGCTGAGACACCGTAAAACCCCAGGGACTCGGTTTCATTTTGAACCTGACAGATAAAAGGCCGACTTTGACTGTGAATATTAACTTTCTGGCTCCCACCCAAGAAAGCTGAACAGATGAGGAAATAATATAAAATAAAAGGCGTCTGCAAACACTGATTGTCGGCTGCTTTCCATAAAATACGCCCACTGTTATGTGTACTCTCAGAGTCTTTCATTTCTCACCCCCCTTTCTCTTTTTCACTCCGGGTGCTGAAGGAATTGCCTTTTCTTATTTGGGGGTGGGGGGGGTGGGGAACCAGAAGAAAGAGAGGAAAGGGTGCATGTGCTAAAAACAGCCCCTAGCTCTTCTTCAGGAGGCACCAAGCAGGTGCACCTACAGGCTAATGCTTCTCTCTCCGAGATGAGGAGAGTGGGGGTGACTCCCTTTGCCAGCCCCAGGAGAACCCAGCCTCAGGGTCCTGTGCACCTCAGGACCTGCACCTCCCCTGGCCCTGCTGGCAGCTTGTTTCAGGTACCAGGGGAACAATGGCTGTTGAGAGGGTGCTTCTGGCTGTGGGGTCTCCAGGTGGTGCCAAATGGGGCCTGGAAAGTTCTCCCGTAGTGTGGGCTGCTCCATAGTTGCTGCCCTTCAACTGAGAGCAGGAGGCCCGGACTAGGAGGGAATCGCCCATGTCAGACCTTGCCTGCAATCTAAGAAAACAGGATGACTCTGTAAGCAAATAATGAAAATTAAAATAGATCCACGCTCTCCACCATGTTTCAGAGTCACCTTCTCAGCCCAGCACAATTGCTTCACGGACACCTCACCCTGTTGTTCGCCCTGCCTTGGCTTGCTTCTCTGTCCAGCTGCCTCTGCCAATTGTCTTCCTTCACTGCCTAGTCAGCGGAAGCCCAGAGCTTGCGAGCAGGAAGTCAAGGGTCTCTTGGAAAAGCAGAACGCTGGAAAGCCTCAACTCTGCCTCGCCACCCTGGACTCTGAGCGGTTGACCTGGTTTACAAAAGAAAGCCTCAGGGCTCTCCAGAAATAAGGAAGTAAGACAAGGAATTGAAAGTGGCTGTCTACCCTGAGCACTTCTCATGCATGGTAGGGACAGTGAATGGAGAACTGAAACTTTGCCACCATCTAGTTCTGGGATACTGGGCATGTCGCCACAGTTCTCCACTCCTAATTTTCTCATTTATAAAATGAGGTAAAGGAAATCTATCCATTTGCGATTGGAAACCCCCTTGAGTGGTTCTGACCGACCAAAGCCTGGCTCCCTCTGAAAGCTGGGCCTGTGAGGTCAGGCCATCCAGCAAGCTAGCTGAGGGGACCTTCTTCTGCTGCACATCTATCTTAGGGAAAAAGGTCTGAGGTTCCAGATCAGAGATGACCTTGTTGGTTCCCAGAGGGAGTTGGGTTAGAGTCTCTACAGCCCAGGGCTCCCTGGGGCCACCCCTGCCCTGATTCCAGAATGCCAAAAGGAACCAACGTTCAGTTCTTGCTACTTCATCAAAAATCTGTCATCCAAACTTCTGTGACTTTATTTCTGTACCCTCTATTCTGTTCCATTGATCTGTGTATATTCCTTCCACAGTCTTGCTTGCTGTAGCTATATAGTAAGTCTTAAAATTGAGTAGTGTCATTTATTTTTTTTTCCTCTTTTTTTTCCAATTTGTTTTAGCTATTCTAGTTACTTTGTATGTTTACATATATTTGTTGATATATGCAAAAATCCTGCTGAGGTTTTGATCAGTATCACATTAATTCTCTAAATCCTTGTATAGAGAATTGACATTTTTACTGTCAAGCTTTCTAATCTATAAACATGGTATATGGCTCTATCTTTTTTTTAGGTCTTATTTGATTTCTTTCATCACTGTTATGTAGTAGCATACAGATCCTGTACATATTTTGTCACATTTATGCCTAAGTAGTTCATTCTGTTGGAGCTATTATAACAGTATTGTTTTTTTTTAAATTTTGTTTTATAGTTGTGCATTACAAGTGTGTGGAATTCCAGTTTAGTTTTATATGTTGACCTAATCTGTGACCTTGCTAAACTCACTTATTAGTTTTAGGAGTTATTTTTAAATTAGATTTTATTTTTGTAGATCCTTGGTATTTCCTATGCAGACATTCATTTAGTCTGAAAATAGGGAAAGTTTTATTTTTTCCTTTCCAATATGTATTTTATTTCTTTTTCTTGCCTTATTGTGCTGCCTAAGAATTCCCATATGATGTTGAACTGGAGGATTAAGAGTGGACATCCTTGCCTTGTTCCTGATCAGAGGGAGAAAGCACTCCATTTTTTATCACTAACTATGATGTTAGTGATAGAATTTTTGAAGATGCCTTTTAATCAGATTGGGGAAGGTCCCTTCGATTTCAAGGTTACTGAGAGCTTTTACCAGGAATAGACATTGAATTTCGTCTAGTACTTTTTTCTGCATCAGTCAATATGGTCTTGTGGTTTTTCTTCTTTTCACTCTCAGTGTTGTGAATTACATTTATTAGTTTTAAAATATTGAACCAGCTTTGCATTCCTGGGATAAAACCACTTGGTTATGGTGTATTATTGTTTTATATAATCACTGATTCACTTTGTTAATATTTTATTGAAGATTTTTCTGTCTATATTCAGGAGAGATATTAGCCTGTAGTTTTCTGTTCTTGTACTCTCTTTGTCTGGTTTTGGTATCAGGATAACATTGGCCACATGAAATGAGTTACAAAGTGTTCCATACTCTTATATTTTCTGGAAGAAATTTTGTGCAATTGGTATTATTACATTTTTAAATGTTTGCTAGAACTTACCAGTGAACTCATCCAGGCCTGGACACTTTGGGGGGAAGGTTTTTAACTGTGAATTTCATTTCTGTAATAGTGAAACAATGACTATTTCAAGATTATTTCATCTTGGGTGAGTTTTACTATTTTGTGCTTTGAAAGAAATTGGTCCATTTCATCTAAGATGTCAAATTCAGGTGAATAGAGTTGTTCATAGTATTCCCTTATTATCCTTTTAATGTTTCCAGCGTCTGCACTTACATTCCTTCTCTCTTTCCTGATACTGGTAATTTGTGTTTTCTCTCTTGTTTTCTTTGTCAGCTTGCTGGAGGAGTATAATTTCTACTGATTATTTAAAACTTTTTATTTTTAAATATTTTCAAACTTACAGGATATTAACAAAGTAGTACAAATCCCATGCAGAGAATTCCAACATGCCCCTAACCCCTAGATACCAAGATCTACCAATTTTAGCATTTTGCCACATTTGTCATATCATTCTATCTATTCATCTTTCTATCAATCCACTTATCTATCCATTCATTCATCTATTATCTATCTATCTATCTTCTGGACAATTGTATGTAGGTTGTCTACATCATGCTCCTGGAATACTTAATATTTCCATGTACATTTCCTAAGAACAAGGATATTTAGTTGTGTAACTACCTTAAATACAGTTATGAAGTTCAAGAAATTTAACATTGATATAAGTCCTACAGTGCATATACCAATGTTTCATATGCCCTAATAATGTCCTTTTGAGCCTTTCCTCCTCCCTTGTTAGGATCATGTATTGCATTTAAATGTCATTGTCTCTTTAATCCTTCCTTCCTTCCTTCCTTCCTTCCTTCCTTCCTTCCTTCCTTCCTTCCTTCCTTCCTTCCTTCCTTCCTTCCTTCCTTCCTTCCTTCCTGCCTTCCTGCCTTCCTGTCTTCCTGCCTTCCTGCCTTCCTGCCTTCCTGCCTTCCTGCCTTCCTGCCTTCCTGCCTTCCTTCTTTCATGCCGGCCTGCCTCCCTGCAAACATATACAACATAAACTTTCCCATCTCAACCACTCCCAAACATGTCATTTAGTGGGATTAATCACATTCACAATGTACCCTCACCAACTTTCATTACTAAAAACTCTCCTATCTTCTAAACAGAAACCCTATACCCATTATGCATTAAGTTCTCATGCCCCTACCCCCTACCTCTGGAAACCTGTACTCTAATTTTTGTCTCTATGAGCTCGCATATCTTCTGGTAATTTCTTTGTAGTTACCATGGGGTTTTAATGTCCTAAATCTATAACAGTCTTATTTGCTTTGATACCAACATAACTTCAATTGTACACACAAACTACGTTCCTTTGTCCCTCTGTTTATGTTTACCTAGTGCATAAACAAATTACATGTTTATGCATTGAGTCCCAAACCACTGATTTATTGTTAAAGTTTATTCATTGGCCTTTAGATCCTATAGGAAGTAAAAAGTGGAGTTACAAATCAAGAGTACAATAGTTCAGGCATTTATATTTACCCATGTCATTACCCTTACTGGAGCTTTGATCTATTATCTATTGTTCTTTCCTTTCAACCTGCAGAACTCTCTTTAGCATTTATTATAGGGTCAGTCTAGTGGTGACAAACTCCCTTAGCTTTTTTTTAATCTGAGATTGTCTTCATCCCTTCTTCATTTTTGAAAGCCAGATTTACTTGATATAGAATTCTTGGTTGGCATTTTTAATTTTGGCTTTCAGCATTTTAAATATGTCGTATATTGCATTCTTGCCTCCATGGTTTCTGAACAGAAATTGACATTTAATCTTATTTATGTTCCCTTGTGCATGACATATTGCTTCTCTCTTGTGCTTTTTGGAATTCTCACTTTATCTTCGGCATTTAACAATTTGTTTATAGTATGTCCCAGTATGGATCTACTAGAGTTCATCCTGTTTGGAGTTCATTGACTGCCTTGGAGGTGTACATTCACATCTTTCATTAAATTTGAGAAGTTGTTGGCCATTATTTCTTTGAATATTTTCTCTGCCCCTTTCTCTCATCTTGTGCTGGGACTCCCACAATGCATATATTGGTACACTTGGTGGTGTCCCAAAGCTATGTTCACTTTTTTTTCATTCTTATTTCTTCTTGCTCCTCAGACTGGATGCTTTCAACTGCCTTCTCTTCAAGGTCACCGATTCTTTCTTCTGCCAACTTAAATCTGCTGTTGGACTCCTTTAGGGGATTTTTATTTCTGTTACTGTGGTCTCCAGTTCTATTTGGTTCTTTTACATAATTTTCTTCTCTCTATTGATATTCTCTTTGTGTTTATCATTTTCCTTTTCCTGATTTCTTTTAGTTCTTTGTATGTGTTCTCCTTTAGCTCCTTGAGCATATTCAGGATGATTTTTCAAAAGTCTTTGTCTGGTATCCCTCAGGTCTGGTGCTCTTCATTGATGGATTCTAATGCTGTTATCTTCTTTGCCTAAGCCATTGCTTCCTCTTTCTTTTTATGTTTTGTAGTCTTTTTTATAAACCTAGACATTTTGATATTTTAATGTGTTATGGCTAGAATTTAGATTCTGAGGTACCTGTTCCTTGTGCTTGTATACAGCTAGTGTTAAGACAGAATTTTCCTTGAATGTCAAGAGCTAGTAAAAAAAAAAAAAAAAGAAGACACCTTTTCCAGTTTCTGCAGATTGACCTATGTGTGTACTTTCCTTCAGAACTTATATGTACAATGAGTTTAAAGAATAACTTGAGGCCAAAACATAGGGGTCTCCCTGATTCTTTCTGTGCATGCTGTTTGTCTTGTACATATGTGTATGGCCCTAGGTATCTCCCCATTTACATAGGTATGAATTTCCCCTCTTCCTTAGGAAATAGTTTTCTCATGGTCCCAGTGCTCTTTTTGTCTGAGAGCTAGGAGTCCCTTGCCCCAGGCAGACATGATTTGACTGCTTTCCCATGCTGTTCTGTAGAGGAACTCTGTGAGCTGCCTTCTTCATGCAGGGAAAGTTCTGGGATGGCAAGTGTCCTTGGTCATCCCTTCAGGCCACTACCAGGCAAATTGGACTACACATACATGCTCCCCATATGTACTCTTAAGGGTTACTCTGCTCCCTCAAGAAATAGTACCAGGGACCCACACTGGGAGTGTGGCCCAGCTCAGTGCTGAACCAGTGAGGGGGTAGGAGAAGGGCCAGCTAGGGCACCATAAGATCTTCCCATTTTTAAGATACCTTTTTCTTGTTTTGGTGCTTGTCTTTTTACTGCAATCCTTTTTTTTCTAGAGCTTTGAAAATGATGTTTCTGACACTTCTTGCTAGTTGTTCAAAGTTTCTGTTGATCCTGAAGCTTCTCATTTTTCCATCTTTGTTGGCATGGAGCTCAATTGATCATTTCAAAGAACCAGGTTTTGATTTGGTTGATTTTCTCTATTGTTTGTTTTCAATACCATCAATTTCTGCTGTTTATTATTTTCTTCCTTCTGCTTGATTTGGGTTTTGTTTTGTTCTTTTTAAATTTCTTAATATGGGAGCTACTGATTTTCATTTAAGACCTTTCTTTTCTTCTAATGTAAACATTTAATGCTATAAATGTCCCTCTAAGCACTGCTTTAATTACATCTCCCAAATTTTGATATGTTATGTTTTAATTTTTGTTCAGTTTAAAATATTTTTTAATCTCCTCTTTCATCCATGTATTACTTAAAAGTGTGTTGTTTACTTTGCAAATATTTGGAGCTTTTCCTGTTGCCTTTCTGCTATGGATTTCTAGTTTAATTCCATTATGGCCTGTAAACATAGTTTGTATAATTTCAGTTTTTAAAATTTGTTGAGATTTGTTGTACATGACTTATTGTGGTGAATGTTTCATGCTCACTTGAAAAAAATGCATATTCCACTGTTGTTGGGTGGACTGTTCTATAATGTAAATTAGATCCAGTTGTTTGACTTCATTTTTCTGTTCTTCTACATGCTTGCCAATTTTCTGTCTACCAGTTCTATCTATTATTGAGAAAAAAGTGTTGAAAAGTTTCTAACTATAATTGTGAATTTGTCTATTTCATTTTTCAGTTCTGTCAGTTTTTACTTTGTGCTATAGATACTCTTTGGTTAGGTGTAGGCACGTTTAGGACTATTACATTTTCTTGGTACATTAATTCTTTCACTGTTATGTAATGTCCCTGGTTATTTTCCTGCTCTAAAGTCTCTTCTGTTGGATATTAATAGAGCCACTCCAGCTTTCTTTTGATTAGTGTTTGCATGATATATCTTTTTCTTCCTTTATATTTGAAATGAATTTCTTATAGATAGCATATTGTTGGGTCATGTTTTTCTTTTCTTAATCAATTCTGACTATTTCCCTTTAATTGGTGTGTTTAGACCATTCATATTAATGCCATTATTGATATATTTGGATTAATTTTACCATTTTATTTTTTGGTTTCTTTTTGTCCCCTCTTTTCTTGCTCTTCTGTTTCCCCTTTTTATACTAATTTTGTGCTATCTGAATATGTAAAAAATCAACTTTTTATTTTGGAAAAATTTTAGATTTACAGAAAAATTGCAATAATACAGAGAGTTCTTGTATATACTCCTCACCCAGTTTCTCCTAATGTTAACATCTTATATTTATTAAATTTATTAAAATTATTAAATTTATTAAAATTAAGAAACAACCATTGGTATATCACTATTAAATGAACTCCCAACTTTATCTGGACTTCACCAGTTTTCCAACTAATCTCCTTTTTCTATTCTAAGATTCAATCCAGGAAACCATATTGTATTCAGTCATTATGTTGTTTTAATCTTTTTCAGCTTTTAATTTTAATTTATCTATTATGACTTTGACTATATCTCGTATAGTTATTTTAGTGGCTGCTCTAGGGATAACAAAACACATACTTAACTTTTCACAGGCTACTTAGAATCAATGTTTTGTCACTTAGGTTGGAATTTTGAAATTTTACCACTCTATAGGGTCCTTTACCCTTCTCCTTTTGTGCTGTATTTGTCTTATATATTCCATCTATGTACATTGAAAATCCCAGCAGACAATATTATAATTTTTGCTTTCAATTGTCAAACATATTTTAAATTTCTCAAAAGAGAAGAAGAATATTGTATATTTATCTAGATATTGACCATTTCTGTTGCTCTTCCTTCATTTCTGGTATTCCAAGTTTCCTTCTGTTATCATTTCCCTTTTGCTTGAAGAACTTCCTTTAGCAATTCTTTCAGAATAGATCTGCTAGTTACAAATTCTCTCAGTTTCCCTTCTTCTGAAACTACCTTAATTTCACCTTCTCATTTCTGAAGCATATTTTTGCTCAATTTAGACTTCTGTATTGACAGTTCTTTTCTTTCAACACCTAAAAAGATTTTTGTACTGCTTCTTTTTGGACTCCACCATTTCTGGTGAGTAATCCATAGTCATTAAAATTGTAGTTCCCCTCTAAGTAATGCATTATTTCTCTCTAGCAGCTTTCAAGAGCTTTTCTTCACCTTTAGTTTTCTTCAGTTTATGATGTGTCCAGGCATGAATTTCTTTAAGTTTATCTTATTTGGAGTTCACTCAGTTTCTTGAATATATATGTTTACTTCCTTTGTCAAAATGGAAAGTTTTCGACTATTATTTCTGCAAATATTTTTCAGCATCGTACTTTCTCCTCTCCTCTTAGTCTCTAATGACATGAATGTTAGACTTTTTATTTTCTTCCCACAAGACCCTGAGGCTATGCATGTTTTTCAGCCTTTTTTTTTTCCATATTGGACCGTTTTTACAGAACTGCATACCCAAATCTCTACTCAGTACTTCACTTGTATATCCATTAAGTATATCAAAATTGAAATGTTCCCAATTGTAGTCTCCCTGCTCCCACCGTGGGCCCCCACCTCCCTAGCACTCTGTTCTTAGCACAGCAGTCAGAATGATTCTTTTAAAGCCTGAGTTGGTGCAGGTCCTTCGTCTTCCCAGAAATTGCCAATGGTGCCTGT